>NW_024870874.1:13675000-18490000 GCF_019054845.1 Dipodomys spectabilis
ATTAATGTGATTAACGTGGAAAGACCAGAGTTGCCTGAACTCACTCATACACAGAATGTAAACGTTATCTCGGAAATTGAGAGAGGAAATGGTGTGTACCAGAAGCAAGGAGAGTTAGTGGTAAGGGAGGGAGGCCTGATGACAGCCTGAATAAAGGGTTTGACTGAAGAAAGAACGTTTACTGTGCTGTTCAACACTAGGGGGACTAGAGTGATTGTATGTCTCAAAAAGTGGAAAAAAAAAAGAGATTTTCAATGTATTTACCATAAAGAAGTAATAAATGTTTAAAGAGTCTGAGTACAAAGGTATACATGTATTGAAACACCACATGCTACTCCATCAATATGTATACATTTGTGTTTTCAAGTATTAGCTGAAATAATATTAATGTATTAAAAAGGAAGCTGGTCAGTTGGTATGTGCGACTTACAGCTGGCTCCCATTCAGTCGATTTTCATCTGTGTTGGTGGCTACTTTGTGAAGGTGGCTCTAAAGGCTTAGAATAGACCTCTCTATTATCCAGCCAACAGATTGACTCAAATAAGAACTCCTATTTATAGGCACTAAGAAAAAGACTAAGAAAGTGACATCTGACAATTTCAGCCACACTCCCACCACCTGACCACACACAATATTCTAACATACAACCCTCCAACACACAGCACTCCAGCCTCTGTGGCCATTCTGGCATTATTCTTTTTTGTATATGTGTGCTTGTCTTAGAGCTTGAACTCAGGGCCCAGGTGATCTCCCTAAGCTTTTTGGCTCAAGGCTGGTGCTTTACCACTTCAGCTGCAGCCTCACTTGCAGCTTTTTGGTGAGATGGAGATAAAAGTCTCACAAACTTTCCTACCTAGTCTGGCTTTAAACTATAATCCTCCTCAGATCTCAGCTTCCTGAGTCACTAGGATTACAGACGTGAGCCTCTGGTACCTAGATCTGGTGTTCTTAATCATAATTCCTCCTCCTGGGTTTCTATATAATGTTAGCTCCACTTTAGGTTATAGTTTTTCCTG
Organism: Dipodomys spectabilis; assembly: GCF_019054845.1. Lineage (NCBI taxonomy): Eukaryota > Metazoa > Chordata > Mammalia > Rodentia > Heteromyidae > Dipodomys > Dipodomys spectabilis. The sequence continues at coordinate 13,676,017 of NW_024870874.1, forward strand.
ATATCCACAGCTTTTGAGAGTTAACTTTACAGCCAACATAATGTACATCTGAAACACAAGGATAAGAGATTACTTTCCCTGCTGTTTCAACACTCCTCAGTAGCAAACTGAAAGAGTGAAAAAACACACACCCTGATCTTCCATTCTGTGCATTTGAACTTCACTGGGAAGACTTGGGAAGAGTGCTGAGAGGGACAACTCTGAACTGCAACATCTGCTATAATCTCTTCTACTCCACCTCTAGGTGTTTTATCCCACACAGAAAACAACTATCTAGGACTTAGGACTGCTGTTACTACCATTTTTTTGGTTGTCAAAAGCTTACACACACACACACACACACACACACACACACACACAAATTATCTCTGTATGTATGACCTATGTATGTATGATCTCTATGTATAACCTACAGATTTGGAGACAGAACCATTTTTCTAATAGATTACAACTCCAGAAGCTACAAATGGCAGAGCTAATATGTCATTTTGTTTCAAAATGCCAATTAAGAAAAGCCTGCAGTTTTCCTATGATTACCAATTTTCTGGACTCTTGTGTTCACACAACAAAATTGTCTTTTTCGCCCTTCTTTGTATGCTTTTAAAATTAATCTGTCAAAAAAGAAATAAGCTTCTCATCTTAAAAAATGGAACATAAAATTAGTTTTAGAATGTATATGCTTTAAAACACATCTTTATCTCTCTCACTCTCTCTCTTACACACACACACACACACACACACACACACACACACACACAATCATTCAGAACAAATGAATAGTCCCTTACCTGAAATGAAGCTATGGTTATTTTCTACTTTTAAAACTTTAGAACCACTAGGGCAGGGATAGACACAGAAAAAGGTTCATGGGTATTGCAAAGGGTGATGAAATTCATGAGAGTCAAGCTCAGTGGCTCTAATTTCCACTCTACCTACTAACTGTATCAGGATTTCTTAAGCAAGGGCTTCTTTGAGAAACTCCTAGTATTGTAACAGATCTAACCCATGCTGCAGTGCAGGTCCACGTGTTCCCAAGGCCACTTCCCAGCCTGTGGCTGATACTGTCAGCAGGATGCCACTTGTGCTCCACTTGAGGTTCCTTGACTGACTGCTATCAGCACACTGCCACATCTTGCTTTTCTGTTCATTATCACCTCTCTTCCCTCTCCTTACTTTCATCCTTAGAGAAATGGATATGAACTGAGGTGAAACTATTTTTCAGGTTATGAAACAATGCTAAAGAAGAGAAGTACTAGCTAGGTGCTGGTAGCTCATGCCTATAATCTTAGCTACTTAGGAAGCTAAGAGCTGGAAGAACACATTGCAAGTCTATGCCAGGCAGAGAAGCTCCCAAGACACTTCTGAACCCATAGTTGGGTGCAGAAAGGATATGTCAAGCTCAACCGGATTCTAGGAATTTTTGTTATATTCAGTATTTGCCAGTTCATGAATAGTTTACAAATGAGCTAACCCAATTCATATTGTTTTAGCCATATCAAATTACAAAATTATATTTATAACATTTTAGTTTCCTCTGTAAAGTCATTATAAGAACCAAGTATCAGGCTGGGAAGGTGTCTCAGTGGTAGAGTGCTTGCCTTATATGCATAAGACCCTGGGTTCGATTCCTCAGCACCACATAAGCAGAAAAAGGCAGAAGTGGCCCTGTGGATCATGTGATAGAGCACTAGCCTTGAGCTGAAGAGCTGAGGGGAAGAGCCCAGACACAGAGTTCAGGCCCCACGACTGACTAAAAAAAAGAAAAAGAAAAGAACCAAGTATCTCATAACTATTTTCCATATTTGTATGAGATATTCCTTATAGCTTGGATATTCTTCTTTCATTTTTGCAATAATCTATCTTTTTTAGCCACCTGTCTTAATTGAAATTCCTTCAAAGTTATGTGGTTTCTTTTGCTACACACAGTGATTAGTTGTGAATTAACATTTTGAATGTAGAACATAATGGCTTAGTATATTGTTAATTAATATCCTTTGCAAAATCATTTTAATATTGAAATATACTTAGATTATTAGTCTTCAGGAATTTGATACTCTGCCTGAAAAATGACAGAAAATTATGGAACTTTGTTCAACTTTCTGTGTTTTTTCTAGTAATTTATAATTTTGCCTTAACAATATACATAAACGTTTATTAAGTTCATATAGTAAGTAACTGAGGATTTTAATTATTATTTGTCTATTTTAATCAACATAGTTTAGGGTTGCCTGAAAAAAATATATGGCTCAGTTGCAAACCAGTAGCTCATACCTGTCACCTTAGCTACTCAGGAGGCTAAGAGCTGAGGATCCCATTTTGAAGCCAGCCCTGGTAGGAATATCCATGAGACTCTTATCTCCAATTAAACACCAAAAAGCTGAAAGTGGAGCTGTGGCTCAAGTGGTAGAGTTCTAGCCTTGAGCAAATAGCTCAGCTACAGAAACAAAGCCCTTAGTTCAAGCCCAGGACCAGAACAAAAAATAAAATAAAAAATTAATAAAAAATTATATAGAGAGAGCACAATTAAATTTTTATTTTGGATAAACAACAAATATCTTTGAATATCATGCTTAACATGCTTAGACATGTTTAAGCAAAATATTTATCTTTACTTCTCTGAAATTAAAATTTAATTCGATATTTGAATTTTATATAACAATTCTGAAAACTAAAACCTAGCATTATTTTTTTTAAGTTTTGGAAAATACTGACAGTACATATTGAGTTGAGGTATAACATTGGAATGGGAATGCTTTTTTATTGGTCCCACCAAAAGAGAATATTCTATCACTGAAAATAGTAACAATAGTCCCTCTATATTGATGAAAAATTCCCAATTTGCTTTACATGTGAGAATATTGAGATTTTAGGATTTTATGATAACATTTAACTTTACAGAATAATTACACGGCTCTTTTTTGATGTTATAATGTACATATTATGTTTCAATAATGAAAGAAATGATTTGAAATGGGCCAAGTACTCCAAAGTAAAATACTAACACTGAAGAAAATGATGTCTCAAAAAGGAGCTTAAGTGTCAAAGAAAAACACAGAACTAAGGATTTGCTAAGCTGTTCTTCACTAAAACACACACAGAAAAGTTAAAAACTCCACACTCTCATCTTATGGAAAACTGAGTAAGTATTGGTAGGACCATCTGGTAAGAAGGTATATGGGAAACAGAGATTCCTTAAATGATTCATGTTGTAAAGTTTTCAAGTAAAGGGACAAAGTTCTTCAGAATCTTAAATGCCTGGAAGCAAATATTGGGTTAACAGGAATCACAAAGAAGCAGGACTGTATAACATTCACTAAGCATGCATCTGTGATATTCAGATACACAGTAGGGACTGGTAATGGAGTGGAAAGAGACCCCTTTGGCATAAAACATGACTATACGGGACAGCTTTAAGTTATTGTAATACTCTGCAATACTGAACAGGTGAAATAACTTGAAATAACAATCCATGTTTTGGAATTCATGGTATGAATGGATTCATCTGAAAAATGCTATGACCAATATTTTAAATATGACCAGTATTTTAAATTCATTTAAAATGTGCATTGAAATGATTTTCAGGTGAATTTTACTATGTATAAACAGGTTTTGTATTGGCTGACATTAATCAACCAGAGCTATTTTCCTCTAGAATACAAATTGTTCATCATTTTTAGTTAAATATTCTTTTAAAGCAACACAACTAAAGGTTATTTTCTGATATAAATATTATTACAGTGTAAGTCATAGGGATAAAAATCTTATAACAAAATGTTATAGCATCTCTCTACCCTTTAAGAGGTAGGCTACAGCATCAATCTTTGTTGTTCATATGAAATTATGTAATAACTGATTGAAATAACTGGGCTGTACTTTGTAAGACCAAATGACAAGGTGAAATATTTTGTAGCTATCTGAAGCAACTTTTAAACTAGAAGTGTACCTCAATATTAAAAGCAGTCTTATATGCTAAAAACAGTTTGGGCCCCAATCTTACAAAGGAGAGTTGAGGTTTAGATGAGTATCATATGAAGTATTGCTTGGGATAAACTGAAAACAGGATTTTTATCAAGTATCTAGGCTCGGTATCCAAGCACTGCCCTGTCTACATGCAATTACTTGAATGTAATTTCCTGACTTGGAGTGGGACACTTAAGAAAAGGTATAGATTTAGTTTGTAACTACTGTTCATTATGATCAGTTACACCTGACCAGAAATTATTCTGTGCTCATATGACTTTTATTTTTGTAAGTGGAAATTATTATGTAACTTTCACGAATATCTGCCCAAGACATCTGTATGAGAACATAAAAGTTTGAGGACTTAACAAAAGACTTCACATAGAACTCCCCTACGACCCAGCAATCCCACTTTTGGGCATTTACCCAAATGTTTACAAAAAAGACCCCACTAAAGCTACCAGCACAACTATGTTTATTGCAGCATTATTTACCATAGCTAAGATATGGAACCAACCCAGATGCCCCTCAGTAGATGAATGGATCAAGAAAATGTGGTATATATACACAATGGAATTCTATGCCTCCATCAGAAAGAATGACATTTCCCCATTTGTTAGGAAATGGAAAGGCTTGGAAAAAATTATATTAAGTGAAGTAAGCCAGGCCCAAAGAAACATAGGTCCCATGGTTTCCCTTATTTGCAATATCTAGTATAGATATGAGTCAAGCAGAAAAGGTCAGATAATGTGATGTTAGGAAAACGAACCCTTAAATATGTATTTTAATGTTTTTGTTTCTTTCATGCATGTGTCTCTAATGCATTTATAAGATTATTTCTTTGTTGCTTTGTATGTCCCTCCCCCACAGTGTAACCCCCGCTTTCACTATATTTGATGTCAGTATAACATGTGGAGGAGATGGGGACAAACAAGTCGTTTAAGGATTCAGGTGGACCTGTTGCAACAATGAGAAGTACAAAATGTCATGTCAAAAACGAGCTTTACAATGTCGGTGTGGGGGGGGGGAAGGATTGGGTGGGGGGGAGGGGGGAGGCTGGGAAGGGAGGTGAAGGGTAAACAAAGGAGGAGGCTGCAATGCTTGGTAAGAAATGTATGCATTATCCTGCCCATGTAATTGTAACCCCTCTGTACAGTATGTTCTCAAATAAAATTAAATTAAATTAAAAAAAAAAGTTTGAGGAATTAAGACTGTGGAAAAACAATTGTTTTGTGTGGTTTCAAATCTAAGGGAAAGGAATGTTTATACATACTATCCCTACAAAGTTCTCAATCAAAAGAAGAGAACTCTTGTACCTACATGGCTTCTATATTTGAATTAAGCCTTAAACTGTCATGGGTTTGTTTTTCCAGAAAATAACCGCTTTCTTGTGCCTATGACAAAAGGATTTTAAAGCTTTAGCTTTCTCCCAGGGCCCACAGATTGAACGACACTAGAAAGAAGAGAAAAAAAATCAAATGAGGATAAAAATCAAAAGTGTACAAGGGATTGTAACGGGTTCTTTTTACCCACCTGCTACAATTTGTCACAAGAGGACTGGTTGGTAGACATAATTTCCTTCTCTATTCCTTAGGCATTGTGGTAGAGCGATTTATGATACAGCATTAACGGGATGAACAAAGAAAATGTGTAGAAAGGGATGAGGAACTCACTAATGTGAGGTGAAATCAGAATCAATTTCTAACAGGAGATTACACACGAAGAACTTCTCTTGCATTATATCAAAGTCTTCCAGCCAGTGGCTTAAGGATTTCTAGCAGAGGAGAAGTGATTTGAATGACAAACAAAAAGTAATAAAGCAGTAAACACCACAGTAGCACAGCCTGATGAAATGGGTGACGTTTGCTAAGTACATTGTTTTTTCTTCCTTTCTTTTCTCTGCCCATTTGCTACTACTATTATTTGCAGCTAAAGGGGAAGAGGGGAATAAAAAAGTCTAGAAATTAATGTGTTGAGTGTCTTTTCCATTTTGTTGCTCAAGAAAACTTCTAAAAATGGCAAGAAATATATGGTGTGAGTAGATGCCCGCATGGGGCTCTCAAAAAGAAGTTCAGATCCTGTATCATGTTTGAATCATGCTATGTTAATAAGACTCAATTTGATTCAGGCTTGTGAGAGCAATAATCTGTTGTAAGTACATTTATTTTCTAAAATGCTTTGTGCATTCATTTACATCCTTCACTGAATATGCATAGTAATCTTTGTGTGCATTTGCTTAAAAATTAGGTCATGCCCCTACATAGTAGACCATATCATATGTAACTGCAGTGTTTCTCTGCAATGGTAGCATTTTAGAGTTAGAGACTATAAATTCTCAATTTTACTTGGGGTGAAGAGACTAAAATTCAAAGACAACAACTTCCTTGATCATAGGGAAAGCGATGTAAGTAAGATAAGAACCTTGATTCCTTCCTTCTTAGTTCAAATGTTTTTTCTACTCTTGTTTTTAACTCACTGTACCCTGATACAGAATTGGGTATAAAATGTTTAATTGTTTATCCAACTCAACTAAAAAAAAAGTCAGATACCAGTGGCTTATACCACCAATCTTTAGCTACTCAGATGGCTGAGATCTGAAGTATGCACTCAGAAGCCAGTCTGGGTAGGAAAATCCATGAGACTCTTATCTCCAATTAACCACCAAAATGTTGAGAGTGGAGCTGTGGCTCAAGTGGTAAAGTATTAGCTTTGACCAAAACAGCTCAGGAACATAGTACAGGCCCTGAGTTCAAGCCTCAGGACTGTCACACAAAATATAAATAAAATCACAAACAAAAAAATCTTTTACCTAAAACTATCTCCAAAGTATTTTGATAGCCCACTTTAAGAGAAGTGAGAAGGGAAGTATATAAAAGAAATATAATTATTTATCTTTTCCTGAAGAGTTACTCACCTGGTATACAACTACAGATGCATAAACAAACCACAAATATAAATCTGGAAATGTATAAAAAAGAAATACAGAGAGAGCATGTTTATGCTTAGAATTTATAATACTTGTATATTAAAGATTTCATGGATTTGTTGCATTGGTAAAAATCAGCTTCACTCATATGAAGAATGATCGCAGAAAGAGAAAGTTTGAAATTTTAGGTTTCAGCTAATGGTACTAGAGAACAATTTTAATTTAACATCCCTTTGTAAGACCATTGATAAGCAAACATAATACTTTTTTCTGGATAAGTCAGTCTCTCTAAATTAAGTTTTATGAAGGTAGGTCACATTTGGACTAAACACTGCTGTCAATATTCAACAGAGAAAAAGTATTAAATAAAAAGTATTTTACTGAGGACTATAAAAGAAGTGAAAAGTATACTTGCTAAAGAATGATTTTATGATAGAAATCTGGAAATCTCTGTCAAAAAACAATTCTAGATTCACTTTCATATCCCAACAACATCCAAGCATACACTGGGGATCTGATCTCGGAAGTAAGGGTAAGAAAAATGGATGTAGTAAAAAATTTCAAATGAACACATTTCATCAGCAGAATTTAAACAAGGGTCCAAAGAAGTAGTCAAGGTCAATTTCTAAGTTCGAATCTCTGAAAAAGATAAAATAGTCGTCGAAGGAGAACAGTAATAAAGCCCAAGAATTGTGGAAAAATAAACTCCAGACCTTTTTACAGTAAGTATGCAGAAATTCCTGACAACTTTCTTACAAAGTTGATTTCAGAGATTAGAGTCTCTTTGAGGATTCAACTTTTAGAGATTGAAAGAAGTAGTTAAAATACAAAGAATCTAGCCTGCCCAAAGAAACATAGGTCCCATGGTTTCCCTTATTTGCAATTACTATATATGTCTGAGACAAGCAGAAACGGCCAGATAAGTTGATGTTAGGCAAAATGAACCCCAAGGTTAGGATTCAAATGTTTTTTCTTTCTTGCGATTGTTTCTAATATATTTATAGGATGATTTCTTTGTTGCTTAGTATGTCCCTCCCCCACAGTATAACCCCTGTTTTCACTGAATTTGATGTTATAATTTGTGGAGGGGAAGGGAAAAAAATTGTTTAAATTGTTTAAATAGGGATACAGGTGGACCCATTGCAACAATGAGATGTACAAGATGTTATGTTGAAAAATGAACTTTACAGCTTTGGAGGGGGGTGGGATAAAGGGGGGATGGGAAGGGGAAACAAAGGAAGAGGCAACAATGCTTGATAAGAAATGTGCTCATTACCTTGTCATGTAATTGTAACCCTTCTGTATGGGATTTTCACAATTTAAAAAAAAAAAGGCATTCAGTTAGTTGTGTTTTAAATGATAATAGATTGTGGGGTTTCTAGCTTAATTTCACAATTTGTGCTTTGGATTGCTTTCAGATTTTAGCGTTGCATTGTTTCAGTCTCTGTCTTTGAACATGTGAAAAGGGCAGAGCTGAGGAAGGCAGTTAAGAAAGCATGAATGTAGCTTTTCTAGGAGCCCTGTGAATGATTGGCACTTCAAGGAAATGGCGCCTGGGAGAAAGGCCACAATCAGGGGCAACTTGAGCAGAAGGAAGATGAGATAAAGGAGACAAAGAGAAGCAAAAGGAGATTTGGTGTGTTTTCCAAGAATGTCAAGTCAGAGGTAAAATGAGGGCATCAGGAGCAATAGCAATGTATGCATGCACTGTATATTAAAAGAATCCAAAACAATAAGACGGAGAAAAAAATGAGCCTTCTTGGAGATGTGTCCTATATAATTCAATAGTTCTGACTGGCTCCGCTCCTCACTGCTTTTCATGCTGCCTTCTAAATGTATCCTTTTGCATTTCAAAAGTACTTAGGCACTTTGCATACATGCTTGTCATTGTCAGTTCCTCACAATAAGTAGGCAATAGAACCAAGTGCTCAATAAATCACAGTGTGATTGGACACTTTGCCATGGAGAAAGTATTTTGTGGAAGAAAGGGCATCGCTGTAGTGATAACCTGCCTGCTGATATCAACACTTCCAGGTTTTATGATGGGCTTACAATCTACCAATACTCTTTTCAATTCACTTCAATTTGAGTAGATGAGAATTATAAAGACAACAGCTGGCGAGAGAAATACATGGCATTTAATCTTGCTGGAGAAAGAGAAATCTATAGAAGCTTTGCTTTATATGAGTGTGCAGTGTATTTTTTGCATATATTATCGAAGTTTATATAGACATCTATATTCTTTAGGATTTGGGCCAGCAGGCAGTACACACACACACACACACACACACACACACACACACACACACACACACACACACACACGTATATGTACATATGTAATTTTTGGTATATTTCTTAAAATATATTTGACTAAGCAGGTAGATATACAGTGAGTCTCAAATTCCAAGATGATCTCTGCCGTTTGATGCAATCTCATTTGTCCAAACTTTCTTTGACTTGTTGAGTTTCTGGGTCTTTATTAAGAAAATTTTGGCCTGTGCCAAGGACTTAGAGTATCTCCTATTCCTTCCTGTAATGTTTTCAGGGTGTCTGCTTTGACTTTGAGGTCTTTGATCCATTTGAAGTTGATTCTGGTACAGGGTGATATATAAGGATTTAGCTTTAGTTTTCTACAGGTGTTGAACCAATTTTGCCAGCATCATTTACTGAAGAGGCTGTCTTTCTTTCTTTCATTTTATTTTTTTATCTCCCTTATCAAAGATTAGGTGGCTATTGGTCTGTGGGTTCATTTCTGGGTTTTCAGTTCTATTCCATTGGTCTTCAGTTATGTTCTTGTGCCAGTACCAAGCTGTTTTGATTACTATGGCTTTGTAGTAGAGTTTGAAATTTGATATTGATATTCCTCCAGCACTGTTCTTTCTGCTAGGGATTGCTTTTGCTCTTGGGGGGTCATTCATTGTGTTATATAAACTTTTGCATTGCTTCTTCTATTTCATTGAAGAATAAGGTTGGGATATTGATAGGTATCACATTAAATTTGTAGATAGCTTTTGAAGAAATGTTCAACTTCTCTAGCCATGAAAGAAATGCAAATCAAAGCAACATTGAGATTCCACCTATCCCCAGTTAGAGTGGCTATAATCAAGAACTCTAATAACAGCAGATGCTGGAGGGGATGTGGCCAAAAGGGAACACTACTGCATTGTTTGTGGGAGTATAAACTTGTTCAGCCACTTTGGAAAGAAGTATGGAGGAGATTCCTCAAAAGACTCCACATAGAGCTCCCCCATGACCCAGCAATCCCACTTTTGGGCATTTACCCAAAAGATCACAAACAAGGCCATACTAAAGCTACCAGCACAGCTATATTTATTGCACCATTATTTACCATAGCTAAGATATGGAAACAACCCAGATGCCCCTCAGTAGATGAATGGATCAAGAAAATGTGAATAACACACACACACACACACACACACACACACACACACACACACACACTGGAATTCCATCAGAAAGAATGACAGTGCTCCATTTGTTAGGAAATGGAAAGACTTGGAAATAATTATACTAAGTAAAATAAGCAAAGTCCAAAGAAACATAGGTCCCATGGCTTCCTTTATTTGTGTCTGGAATAATCTTACCAGACGAGCAGAAAAGGTCAAAAGCTATGCACATATGACCATATAAGATGATGCTAAGCGAAATGAACCCCAAGATAGGGACACAAGAGTTTTTTTTTCTTTGTTGCTGTTGTTTTTATTGTACTGTAATTTTTTTTGTTTCTTTTATATGTTCTTCCCCCATGGTATAACCTCTGTTTTCACTGTATTTGATTCAGTTGCCCTGCATCTTGAATATACATTTTTTTTTTTTTAATTTGGGGAAAGGAGGGGAAATAGCAAAATGCTGAACCAAAGATACAGGCTGACTCATTGTAACAATGAGATGTACAAACACCATGTTGAAAACCAACTTTACAACTTTGAGGTGGGGAGGAGTAGGGGAGTTGGGAAGGTGGGCAGGGAAGAGATAGTAGGGGAGAACAAAGGAGGGAGTAACAATGCTGGATAGAAAATATTTTTTTAAATTCCAAGGTGAATATCCACCATATTGCACTTGTTGAATTAAAAAAATGTGCAATTACCTGATTTATTTTTAAAACAATAAAACCACAAATGTACAATTCATGATGATGTTATTTTATTTGCTCAAGACTAGTCCTATTCATAGAATTCAGAACGCTATCAAAATGCAAATTCTTACAGATTAGCTTAAGGAGTCACTATCCAAAATCTTCAAGTTAGTTTAAATAAAAATGAAGAACATGTATTATATAATCAAGTATCCTAAACTGCACAAAATGAGACACACTGTAAAGAAAAAGTAAAGATATTAAGCTAATTTGGTAATGACAAGAAGAAAAATCCTAAGATTTAAGATAATCCTAAATTTTACTTAAGCTCATTAGCATATAAAACCTATAATTTTTCAGTGCACTTAATAAAAATGTTTATATACTTTAGTGTGATACACTGTTTTAAACTGTTTAGATTTTATTTCCAAATAGTTTTCATTTAATTTATTTATTTATTTATTTATTTATTTAGGTCTGTCATGGAGCTTGAACTCAGGGCCTAGATGCTGTCCCTGAACTCTTTTGCTCAAGGCTAGCATAATACCACTTTAAGTCACACCACAACTTCCAGTTTTTGCATGGTTAGTTGAGGATAAAAGTCTCATGGGGACTTTTTTTTTTAACCAGGGCTGACTTTGAACTGTGATCCTTGATCTCAGCCTCCTGAGTTGCTAGGATTATAGGCATAAACCGCTGGTACCCGGCCAAAAAGTTTTTCTTTTTATTTCAGCTATCAAAATTTATTTGCATATCATTTTGGTTTATCAACTCAAAAATTATAATCCACAAGGGTTTCTTGGCCCTGCATCTTTATCTTCGATTTTACTCATGCAAACTAATTTTTATCCCATTTATCTATTATCGTACTAAATATGCTTCTCTATTTTCAGCTAGATTGAAAAATTAGCCATTAAATAGAATTGTTATGCATCGTCACAGTTTTAAATTTTTTTTTATGAGTTTGGGATGCATCTCCATGGTAGTGGACTTACCTAGAATAAGTGAGGCCCTGGGTTTACTCTCTTCCTCCCCCAAAAGAATTGCTTTGTTACAAAGCTATGAATCTTTCTGAAGTCCAATGGGTAGAATCCTTACATCAGCCTGAAAGTAGTTTCACCATTACAGGCACAACCACAGACCACACACTACAAGCACTTTACCTCCCATTTTATTTTCTGTTCACAATTCAATTTGAAATGAGTACTCAGTATTTATTGTTTGCATTTCTTCTTTCTTTTTTTGTTTTCTCTTCATTTGTTCCTCATTTTTTTTTCTTTCCCTGACGCCCCCGCCCCCAGTTCTGGGGCTCATTTTTTTTCTTATTCTCAAACAATTCTACAAATTGTCACTTTACCCCTTCCCCGCTTCCCCAGCCTCCCCCACCTCAGAAAAATCTTGCCAGATGACTATACTGACAGGAGAGCCTTGCTTGGAACAACACAAATATACTAAAACGCATACCAAGGGAAGTGCAAGCTCTGCTTATGTCCCTTCATCGAGTGGCTCCCAGTGATCCCACCGGCCTTATGCTATGGATATTCATGTAATGTGCTATGCAAACTAGGAAGTAGTGCAGGTGCCGGCAAGTGTGTGTGGCCATACCCCCCTATTTCCTACTTCCCTTAGTCAATTTCTGTAATTGGCAGAAAATTCTTAGAATTTTTAGAGAAAAATATTTCTACAAGGAATGAAAACCAGAGGTTTTCAGAAGGAAGTAGGAAATAGGGGGGTATGGCCACACAGCTCTCTTGGAGACTATGCTAAACCTAAACCCTTGCAGGTTTGCCTGACTTTCCCCTTTCTCCACGTGAAAGCACTCTCCCCATTGCCTAGAGGACTGCTTCCATCATTTCCTACCTTCATAGACACTTTTTTCATCCCTACAAAAGACTTTTTGTTTTCTTTTCTACACACCTGGTCCCTAAGACATTTCTTATCTTACTGTATCTTGTAGTTACAAGATACAATTTTTTACTTGACATTGTTTACTTGACATTGACCCCAATGACACAATGATAACTTCTTATTCCCTTTTCCACTTTACCAAACACCAAGAAAAGGTCCTGGCACATAAAAATAATACTTAGGAAATATTTTTTTGTTGAAATACAATTACAAGTTATAAACTGCTATTTTTAAATGGGTCTGTGTAAACTGGTTATTTAATCATTTCATTAACAACTAGATTTTGAATCATTTCACAAATTTAAACTTATCCATTTCTGCATTTATAGAATTCTTTTAAAATACACTACACACTAAATATCCTTAATATGAACCTGAATATTCATGTTGTCTTAGAAAAGATTTCATGAAATCATAAATACCTCTGTACCTAAGTGCATTTGTATTTTTATAATTTTTTGTGCTTAGACTCAGTACCTTCTGTTCTGTTCTGTTAACTTTCTGCTAATGGCTGGTGCAGTCTCACTTGGTGTACACCTCCAGTCTAGAGTTTTTCTTGTTAATTGGATATAAGATTTCATGGACTTTTCTAACCATGCTGACTTCAAACTCTCATCCCCCCGAGTAGCTTAAATAGGATGAAGTGTCTTATCACTCATATTTATTTATTAGAGTCTAAATATTTGTTTGATACAATTAAATGGTTTATCGGTCATCCATTCACCATCTGATGTTATTCTATACATCTAAAAGTTTGGATAGTTTTTTTAAATTGTCATTCATTATTGATGTTATTAAGATAATATGATTATGAATCATGAGTTATTAAATTTAGATTATACCTGTTGGCAACTCACAATGAAAGATGAGTGGTTTGATATGTTGGTATATCTTCCCTCTATCTCTTACAACTTTCTTTTTAAGTCATTATGACTAGTTTTAAAATTCAGAGTTAATAATATTTGCATTGACTTTAACCCTATGAATATTTCGGTTTTGTTTCTTGTTTTCCTCTAATAATGTAAAGCCAATGCCAAAAGTGCTTCCTGGGTTATGGCTACAAAATATTACTTCCTTCAGATTCATTCAAGTAGCATAATTACACTTTCAGAGAAGGAATAAATTATTAAAATTCTGACTTTTAAAGGCTAATTAGTCTCTAGGGTAACAGACTCTTTCACAACTTAATATTTCCTTAAATTTGCTCATTTCTTCTAGATCATGTGACTGCTACTGTTGCCATTCTGATTTGTTCATCACTGCTTAAAATCCTGGAAGTAGCTGGACACAAGCGGCTCACACCTGCGACGCTAGCTACTTAGGAGGCTGATATCTGAGGATCACATTTGAAAGTAGAAAAGTCCATGAGACTCTTTTCTCCCATAAACCAGGATAAAACAAACAGGAAGTGAGTAAAGGTGTGGGTCTAGTGGTAAAGTGCCAGACTTGAACAAAACAGCTAAAGGAGAAAACAAAAGCTAAAAGAGAGCACAAGGTCCTGAGTTTTCTCTCTTTCTCTCTCTCCCTCTCCCTCTCCCTCTCCCTCTCCCTCTCTCTCTCTCTCTCTCTCTCTCTCTCTCACACACACACACACACATACACACAGAGAGAAAGATACATCACCTCTAGTTTTCATTCCTTGTAGAAATATTTTTCTCTAAAATTTCTAAGAATTTTCTGCCAATTACAGATACTGACTAAGGGAAGTAGGCCTATCAATTTTGTGACTCTAAGAATTCTCTTCATTTAAATGTTCAGATCAATAATTTGCTTTATTTGTCTCTGTTTCCTCTTCTAGGATGTCTATAAGCTATACAATTGGATCCTGAACTTATCATAACATTTTAACTTACAAAAATATTTTTCTTTTTACAATTTATTTTGTTGTTTCTGTCTTTTTTTTACTTTGTAGATCATTACTCTGGCCTTCTGTTTCTATTCATCTGGTCATCTTTTTATGTTCATGTTCATAGTTTTAATTTCAGGAATTATTTTCTTATCCCCTAATGGATGTTTTCCAAAGCTATCTGCATATGTATACTTGTGTTCATTATTAAATGAACTTTAATGTCTCTTAGTTCTAGGATCCTTTGCACACTATTCTGTTTTACTTGCTTTCTAGAGATTTTTAAATTTTCTTCTTCTTCTTTTCTATTTTTATTATTCAATAATTGGTTGCTAATCATTATTGATAGGCCAGATAAAGATTAACAGAGGAGCCTGGATTTTTTTTTTGAGATGGAGATTATGGACTGGGTAGTAAAGGATGTTTGACCTCTGTTCAAAAGGCATGGGTATTGACCAGCAAGCAGGCTGGGATTCAACCATAGGAAGAATTTGTGGTAAGAGCTATGCTAGATAGAGATGCATTTCCTCCATCTGATATAAAACTACTTGGAAGTTTTCTCTTTCTCTCTCAAGTCTTATATTCACATGAGCAGTCCTCTGTCAAATAACTGTCAGTCTTTAGAATTGATCATTTTAACCTCACTCTCCCTACCTAAGGTTGGAATTGAAAGGAGCAATATGGGGCCATTCTGGAATAAAGTTCTGAGAGTTTTTCCCTGGTGGCCTCACAGCACCTGCTGTGAGTCACTTGTTGACTTCTGTCTGGGAATTATTTAGAATTCACAAGTAACTCCAACTATGTCTCTTGAATTGTGTTTTCTTTCTTTCAATATCCCCATAAATTCGAGGTAGCTGATTTTCATTTTTCAAGATTTTCTCCAACTGTGTTTTTGTTTGTTCTAACAATATAACAGTCTCTGTCACTCACTCTTGCTCTCTCTCACCATTTCATAATAGAAGATAATATGGTCACTGAACCAGCCCTTATTTTCAGCCAGAAGTCAAAACAAGTTTATATTTTTTATAAATATTTGAATATCAAAATATGGCTGCTTTACATTTATTTTAGATATACCATAATTTATATGAATACTTGGTTAAACATTTTCCACAGTATAAGTGAGTGGCATTAACACATGAATCTGTGCATATATATGTATATATGTGTTCATGGATTTCCTAACACTGAATGATATGATGTATTATATACTAATATTAATTAACATAATTATGTTGATATATATTATATAATAATGAGCACCTATATTTTATATATATATAAAATATTATTTCCAAACCCCAAAACTATATATATGAGTTCAGCCACAAAAATTATTTCCTTGTAATCTGCCCTTGCTGGTATGCTATGCGCTTCCCTGAGGTATGAGCATCTAGTGAGTGCCAGAAAAGTTCAACAAGTAAATTAGTCACCACTGTTTATATAATCAACACTCTGTAATGTCGTTAAGGCTCTGTTGATATAGAAAATAATGATGTCTATTTGTATGACATTCCTCTAAGCATTTTTTAATAAATCTAGGATCTACATGATTCTAGGAATATTCACAGTTTCATCAAACCTGATATCTTACTATTTTTCAATTTAAGCAAGAAAACTAAACCATTTTAATGAATTTTATTAACTATAGGACCATATAGAGGTCTACCTCATTATATTGTTGTAATTTGGGTATAGAAAATTCACTTTTAATGTTTTTGTTGTTTGTTGTTAACACAATGAGCAAATGCCACCATGTAAGTAATAAGTGTAAGTAGTTCCAGATCCCATCACCTCCTTGGGAGCAAAGGAAAAGAAGATCAGCATATGACATTCACATTCACTGAGCGAATACCCCACTGTGCAATCAAATAAGATAGGCATCCCCAAAAGAACAGTGCTAAATATGTAAAGATAGAAATTTTCTGAAACAATAATGCGTAGCACAACCAGAAAAAGCAGACAAGAAACATGGATAAAACGAAATTCCCAGGAAACCAGCTTCATACACTTGCCTTTGTCTGCTCAGCTCTCCCTACTTTTTTTACTGTCTAATTATTAACAAATACTCTATTTAAAAATGCTAACATGCTGTTTTGGGTTTTTTTATTTTTATTTTTTCATTTTTCTCCCTTAAAGAGGAGATATCAGCATTCTGCTACAATTGACCTCCAGAAACCTTGTACTCAACATGTCAAATACTTCTATAAATTGGAATATTGCTGGTTGCCAGTGGCTCACACTTGTAACTCTAGCTGCTCAGGAAGCTAAGATCTCAGGCTCAAGGTTCAAAGCTAGCTCTGAATGTCCTTGAGACTCTTATCTCCGATTAATCACCAAAAGCCCTGGGAGTGGATCTGCAGCTCCACTGGTAAGTGCAGGTCTTGAGCAAAACCGTAAGCACAGTGCTCAGGCTCTGAATTCAAGCACTGTGACCACCCACACATACACACACACACAGAGGCATATGCACATACACACAAATTTGGAATATCACCGAAGCCTTTAAATGCTATAAGGTGACAAGACAACACAGTATTTATCAGCTCATCACAGATCATACATAGTTATAACCTATTATACACCCACAGATTGACCACTGTTTCCATTTCCCCCCTTCATAAGGGAAATGTTAAGAGACAAGAGAGGCTGGAGAATGATTTCTGGTTAATCTTGTATCTTTCTTGTATCATTGTCCAGGTTGCATAAAGTCTTATTTTTCTTTCTTGTTTTGCTCTTGGCTCATGTGGGCTACAATCCAAAGACCATTTCTCACAATTTGTTAAAGCGATTCACAATTTCAAATTGCAATATGAGCGATTCAGAGAATGTTTTCTGAAAATAATTTATGTTTCTCCATTTTTTTCTGCTAAGTATTTGAAAGCAGTTAAGTACTGCTGCAGGAAGAATTAATTCTCCTAATCCCACAGACTCGTTATCTCCCTTGCAGGACTCTTTCATTGTAGCAATTGCAAGATCTTCAGTCTTGTACAAGCTTCTATGTTGGAGAAAACACTTCCAGTTAGGGGACTTAGCAGATAGGGTTTAAGTGACTGCAGAAATTGAGACAATTATTTGGATAAATCAAATTAGATCCTCCAACTCAATCTATTTGAGTATAACAGTTGTTAAATATTTTTAAGAACCTATTTCAATCCTGGTATTTTGCCAGATGCTGAGAATAATGGTGAACGAAATCAAGTAAAGTCTTTTTCGTCATGGATAATAGCCCACGGGTAATCATAGTCAACACTAGTCACTGCTTATTATGTACTAAACGTTTTCATGATTCATGGAGTTTGCAAGTATTTGCAAAACTAGGGGATATCTATTAGTACAAACCAAAAAAAACATAATGAGACGAAATCATTTTTTAAAAGTCAACATTTTCCTGCTTTTTCCCAGTAAATCTGCTCTAGTTTGAGACTAGGTAAGGCTGGATGCAAATAATAGGCCACTGCATTATGATTCCATAGTCAAATCTGAATTCTTTTTTATTATTAATAAGTATTTAATTGTGAAAATAACATACAGAGGGGTTACAATCACATGAGCAAGCTAATGAGTACATTTCTTTAAATTTTCTTAGTTAGCTTAGCAGGCTGGGGAAAGCAAAACAAGTCCTGACTCTCCAGAGTTCACCCTCTTCCTCACTGATCCCTGCATCTGCCTCCAGAGAGACAGAAATCATAAAAACACAAAGGTGGGGCAGCATGAGCAAAGAACTGACTGGACTTTGCTTTGTAAATTTTAATAGAATGAACGGTAACTGGATTACTTCTTTGCCTTTTCTGTAAATACTTAATAGTCCTTACTCAGAGTAAGTGATAATGGCAAAAAAAAGTTCAAGTGAGGTATGCATTCTATCATTAAATGGAGACAACCAGAAGAAATAACCTTGTAAAGAGGATCACAATAGGATGCATATTAAAAAATTCAGAAAGTGGCACTGTGGCTCAAGTGGTAGAGCACTAGCCTCAAGATGAAGAGCTCAGGGACAGCACCCAGGCCCACGGTTCAAGGCCCATGACGGACAAAAAAAATTTTCACATTATGGCATAATCTAATGTAAATCCAAAGTAGGCATTTACATTATTACACTATGCTAGTGTTGTACAAGATATTCCATTCACTCCTTTAATAGGTACTTGAGAAGATACCATTTGAAGGGCTGTACATTGACATATTCATTCAGAAATACATCATATCAACACTACTGAGAGCCTATAAATTCATACAAGAAATAAAAGGATGAGAATGAGTAGAGGGTGGGGCCAAAGTTGACCCAGGTTACTGTCTTGAGTGACCAGATCAGGATGTATGCAGTAGGTACACTGTAGTATATATCTAGAAAGAGGAGGAAGAAAAGCTCATTCAAGAAGTATTAGGTTTTAGTTGTTGTTGTTGTTGTTGTTGTTTTGTGGGGGGGGGGAGGAGAAAGAGTTTGAGCTTCATTTTCTTTTCCTTTTTGAAACTACGTTGTTTTGTCTGATGCTTCGGTTGAAGCACAATGCTCCCTGGAGTTTAGCAGTGTCATAACCCTTGTCTGGTTATTTCTATTTCATAAGCCCAATTAGGAAGGTAAAATGAGTGTTTGTGGGATTTCTGACATCCTAACAGCTCCTAACTACTCCTAAGGATTCTTTTCCTATTAAGTTAATTATTGTTGTTATGATTACTTTTTGTCTATTTAGTACAATTATGTGCTTGTGTTTACATATAGGCCTCTACCCTTGACACCACTAAATAGGAAGAGAAAAGGTGCATTTATATCATGACTTAGCAGATTTTACCCGTAAGCATACATAATGTTATTGAAAGCTATTGAAAAAACATGATTTAATTTCAAAATCAAATAAAAACAAAGAATGTGGAGAAATTAAATGGTGTCTTGTTCCTGAATGAACACAGGCTTCTGTTACTTCTTTGCAACCATCTCCTTAAAGCTTAATTTTACCAAAATGTTTTCCAAAACAGCTGCATAAAATAATTTTCTTCTATCTTCCTGCTTCTTGTAATTTCAGAAAACTGTGTGTGGTGAGATGAGTTTTGGCTACAGAAATTACTCTAAGATGACACAATCAAATGTATGCAGGAAGCATTTATGCTTTTTCTGATATTTCATGTCACTATGTGTTGTTGAAGGATGTATATTCCTTACTGCTTCATCTCCTCTCACCATCTTTCGGGCCCTTGAGCCTCACACTTCACTGGAGTTGGAAGGCAACAAGAAGGCATGAGCTTCTTACAAAGAAGGCTCAGAGAAGCAGACTGACATGAGTTCAATAATCAGCACAATGTTGGACAAATGCTCGATAAGGATCTGCTGGATGAATGGATATGCAGTCTGCCTGGCTATTATAAATGCTCCACGTTGGTAATGTGAAGCTAATTGGCTGAGCATTATAAATTAAAATGGAAGAATGACCAGTTCTTTGCTCTTTCAAAGTCAATAAACTTTTTAAGAAGTTCTTGTAGAAGTATACATGTCTTGTTTATTTATAATATTCTTCTCAATAAATATTTTAGAAATGGTATAAATGAATTAATACCCTCTAGCATCTTATCTTGTTTTGAGAGACAAAAGATAAATTTGAGAAAGAATAGCAGGTAGCAAATTTTAAGGTAAGTTTAGGATAGTACATACTTCTATTACATAAGATACTTCAGAGGCAAGACCTTATTTATGATACAAGCAATCTAAATTGAACAACTCCAAGGCGAAATAATACAAGGACTCTACAATGGCCTAATAATCCTAAGAGCTATTGCTTCTTATTGGGTTTTTCAAATTGTCCTGTATTTAATTTTATCATACCTGTAATCCTAGATAATCTAGAGGTTGAGATATGAGGATTGTGGTTTGAAGCCTGCCCAGGCAGCTCATGAATCCATTGTAAGAGTCTCATGGACTCTTATCTCCAATTACCCATCAAAAAGCAGCCAGAAGTGGTTCAAGCATTAGTGTGCTATTCTTAAGCACAAAATTCAGGGACAAAGCCCAGGCCTTGAGTTCAACACCAGGTTAAACATAAATATACACAAACATACACACACACACACACACACACACACACACACACACACACACACACACACACACACAAAACCAACTAGCATGTTTCTATCATTCCTTTTATAATTTGTTTCTTATACTTTGACTCTACAAAGCTAAGGAAAAAAAATAGGAAATTGATTATGCGGGAATATTTCCATACTTATATAAATAAATGTAATTCCCAGGTTTTCAAGTGGATGTCATCTAACTCTTCTAGGCTCAACAACACAGGGAAAGCTATACCCTCTGCCATATTCCAGTGTCCATTTAACCCCCAAATTCTTGTCGCCATCTTCCTTCCTCAGGGAGAAGCTACACAGCAACAATAGCAGAGCTCCAAGATAAAATAGTTAAAGTAACATTTAAGGCATATGTGACTACTATGACAAAGTATAATACTTTGATATAGGGCAATTTTATTTGGATTAAAAGTTGGTATACTTAGTTGTAACAACAGAGAGAAAACCATCTTATTTATGTACATGTTTGACCTCTTAAGTGAAAATCACTAGGTTAAAAAAGATAAGTTATAAAGATGTCAAAAAAGAGAAGAAAAGGTAAACGAAGCTATATGTCACCCAGATTTTACTTGGTATAAATACTTTGTATCCAGCAGAAATCAGAGGAAAGCCACTAATGAAAGCCCTATCCAAGTAAAACTAAAGAGAAAGATTCAAACATAAATATAAGAAAGTAAGTCAAGCTTATTAAAAATTCATATAAGGTTGACATTTTCATGCTTTGAAAAATATTATTCTGCACTGACTGGTCCAATAAATCATGTTTAAAAATAGGATTGAGAGATTTTTTTAGCTCATACATCCTTTTGTAAGTTACATGTGTCAGTTTGATCCTAACAACTTTCCATCCTTATATTCCAAAAACACATTCAGATTGTTAGGGTTAGAGCTTCAAATGTCTTACTTTTACATTCCAGCCATCGTCATAGTCCTATACCAAATATTTGTGGACCCCCATGGAGACATACAACCAGGAAAGCGCAAAGGGTCTGGAGCCCATGCTGTTCAGAAATGTTGGCAGAAACACATTTTTTAAATTTCTTAGTTGAAGACCACATTTACCCAGAAAAGATGAGTGCTCAGCCAAATAAGCCTTGCCACCCCTTACTGAGAACCCCTTACTGACTTCGCTGGGATTTTAAGTCATGCTGAACCTTACCTAAAATGTATCTCAGGCAATACAGCATCCCTCACAGTCCAATTTTGTCCCATTTACAATGATGGAGAAGGGACCAGTCCTTTTAAGTCCTCACTGGAAAGATCTCCCATACATACACATTGGAGCTAAGGGCCTCTCACTACAGAAAGACAGAACCTACCTCTGTTCTCCATCCAACCACCTCAATCCTGCCTTTCAGATTTAATTGTAGCTCTTGCCTTCTCTGTACATAAAACTATATGCATCCCAGCTAATCAATACACACTCTTATATTACATATTCTTTATGAACTGTGTTTAGTTGAAAAGTGAATGGGAGATTAATGACAAAGGAAATTACTTTGGGAGACATGATAAATCCTCACCTTCTAAAAAGCACCTTATAGCCAGTGCTGTAGCCCTATGTCTGTAACCATAGCAATTAGAAATCTGTGATATAAGAATCACAGTTCAAAGCCAGCCCAGGCAGAAAAGGCTCATGAGACCCTTGTCTCAAATTCACCACAAAAAAAACTGGAAGTGGAATTATGGTTCAAGTAATAAAGCATTAGCTTTGAGTGATGAAACTAAAGGACAGTGGCCAGGCCCCGAGTTCACACCTCAGTACCAGCATACACACACACACACACACACACACACACACTAGTGCTTTAAATAACTGTCCATTGCTGCCTTCTAAATCCTTCTGTATTGGCTTCCACATATGGAAAAGTAATAAAAGTAGAGACTGAGGAGAAATTTCAGGAAGATGAGTCGATAGTAGTAAGCCATTTTACTTCCTCTTTAATTGATTATTTTAGTCTAAACTTTAAAACTTCTATAACTAAAAGCATCATGATTATCAGGGAATTTATTTCTTCACCCAGAGTTCTGGTAGAGCAGGAGAGGGATCATTTGTTATGCTGTGAGATCTGTCTGGGACAGCTCACCTCTGTGAGCCACATCTGCCCTTTCTCCTACTCTCTTTTAATTAACATTTGGAACAGAACAGTGGAGTTTTTTAGATAACAGAGCTGGGAAGAGTGCCCTGGAAAAATGGTATGCGTGGTGTCAATCTTCAACCTTGCCAAGGAGGATGCAATACAGTGTTTAGTTGTGTGGATTTTTTTTCTTTATAATTTTCATGGAAAATCAGCTTTAGTCAACATATACTCGAAAGACATGTGACCTTCAGATATACAGTGTGTGTGCTTCTGAATGAGAATAACACATACTAAAGCATCTTGAGCGAATATAAATGAACCCCAAAGGAAGAAAAGCATCCCAAAGGAAGAATTTAAATCCGCGAAAAGAGCTGTCACATGCATTTCCTGCTGCTTACCTTTTCTGCTGACTGGGCAGTGCCAAAAAAGATGGGGATGAAGGCTAACCAAATGATGCAGGTGGTGTACATGGTAAATCCGATCGGTTTGGCTTCGTTGAAAGTCTCGGGGACGCCTCTCGTTTTGATGGCGTAAACAGTACAGGTGACCATCAAGAGGATACTGTATCCCAGTGAACAAATGAGCGAGAGGTCAGAAATGTCACACTTGAGCACTCCCCTGGCGTTCTCTGGGTCGAGTGTCCGCTGCTCCCCATAATCGATGATGGTGTGGGGGGGATCCACCACGAACCACACGAAGACCCCCAGGAGCTGTATGGAGATGAGGCTGAAGGTGATCACCAGCTGAGAGGCCGGACTAATGAACTTGGGCGCGGTGACAGATTTCTTCCCCTGCTCGAATATTCGGTGGATGCGGTTTGTTTTGGTCAGAAGCGCAGCATAGCTAAAACACATGCCAAGGCCTAGGAAGATCCTTCGGAAGGAACAGATGACTGTGTCGGGCGCGGCGATCATTAAGAAGGTGATGGAGTAGCAGAGGAAGATGCCCGTGAGGAGGACATAACTCAGTTCCCGGCCCGAGGCCCGCACGATCGGCGTGTCGTTGTAGCGGACGAAGGTCACAATCACAAAGGTGGTGGCGACGATGCCCAAGATGGCAACAAACACGGGCACCACGGCCCAGGGAGAATGCCACTCCAGCTTGATGATAGGGATGCGCTGGCAGCCCGTGCGGTTGACGTTTGGTCTCTGATCCAAAGGGCAGAGTTCGCAGGAGAGCTCATCCACCTGGTAGTTGTAACCTTCGCAGCGTTCGCAGTGCCAGCAGCAAGAGACCCCTTTCACGGTCTTCTTCCTCTCCCCGGGCTTACACGGCAGGCTGCAGACAGAAGCTGGGTGAGTGTGTTCTCTATTAGCCCACTGCATATCTTCCACCTGTGGGCAGAGAAAAAAAGGGGAAATTAATGAGCCTTCCATTTTTCTTCCATTTATAATATCCTAATCCCAGCCATAGGTTCGTCATAAATCACTGGGTGCTGACAGTACAAATAGAGTTGACCGTAATAAGAGTCCAGTTTTCTTTTCCTGATATTGACTTTATGAAAGTGTTAAGTGATTGGATCCAATAAATCATTCACACCATCAACTTGATCGGTGTCATTAGTTTCCATTTACCTCTTCACTGCAGGCTGATCTGACATTCGGCAGAGAGATTTATTGGTATAAATAGTTTTAACGAGAACTTTTTAAAATATTTAAAAAAAAAACAAAGATAAGAGACTCCATAGAGGGATGTTTCAGGGCTAATCATAATCCTTGAATCTTTGAAATACTGGAATAGGATATGAATCTATAGAAAAGATGCTCTATGCCTTTCTGCCTTATTGGGAGAAATGCTTTCTATCACACTGCATCATTTGAAAGAGAATGATACATAACATCATTTTACGTCTGACTTACTCCTGTGTTTTTGGAGATAGCAATTTTATGTTTTACCCACCTCCCACCCTCCTTTAAGTCTACACATTTTTCCCAATGTGCATCCCCACATTGTGAAGAAGAGTGTGTTGAAAGAGATAGCATAATGGTCATCTTCTCCATTGGGGGAAAAAATGTAGTAGTCCTATATTGAAGGGTTTAAGTGATGTAAGCCATAACATTTATACAAAGGAAGAAAGACCCCTACTTGCTTAGCAGTCATCTTAACGGCCTTTAAGTTTCACCTTACCAATCACAGAACATAGCTACTGAAACAATGTATTTTGAAGGTAATAGTTCCAATTATCCATGTTTGATTTGATTTTTTTCATCTTATTAGATATAGAATAAATTTAGCAAATACACGTGTTAAATTTAAACCCCTGTACAACTATTTAATGGTAAAATTATAAAGTTCATAAGGAAAACAAAGCCTAGGAAGGGAATGATCTGCTAACTGGTATGAACAGTTCCTGACATAGCATTTGTTCTCAATAGATATTCGCAGAATGTATGAAGAAAAGTAGGAGAAGCCAATACTAAGACTTGAAGAATCAAGGGTAGGCTATGTTAGAAGTCCTGAGATTTGGAAAAATGTAGTAATTCAAAGAGGCACAGAAAAGGAAGATTCTATCTCTCACTGTGGAGATATTTTTAAATGTTTTTAATTTTTGAGGAGGGAAAAATAAAACATTTCACCAAGACCAGGCTTCTTACCAGTACTTAAGTAGAATTAAACATTCTATATGCTAGGCAGTCTCTAAGACAGCCTCCAATAACCTCTCCTCCAGGAAGCTATGCACACGTGGTCCCATCCCTCTTTATTTTTTTTTTTTTTTTTTTTTTTTTTTTCTGGATCTAGATTTTTTTTTTTTTCTTTTTTTTTTTTTTTTTTTTTTTTTTTATTGTAAAGCTACTATACAGAGGGTCACAGTTACATGAGTGAGGTTATGAGTACACTTCCTCTTGAACATTGTTACCCCCTCCATTGTTTTCCCCCTACCATCCCCTCCCTCCCTCCCTTCCCCGAGGTTCTTTTTTTTTTTTTTTTTTTGATTGTGATTAAATGATTACATAATTTCAAAGTCACAAGTTCATTCTAACTTCCCTGGAGCAAATTGTCTACCACAGTCTGTAATATATAACAGTGTTCACATGTTATATACCATATTTGTGATCAGCAGCATGAGGATATTTAGTAGTGGTTCAACCAGATGAGCGGGAGTTCTTTGTTTCTTAAGTCCTGTTAGTTTTGTCGTATCACTAACCTTTTGGATTTAGCATCCACTTATGAGGGAGACCATGTACCGTTTGTCTCTTCGTTCTTGGCTTACCTCGCTCAACATGATTCCTTCTAGCTCCATCCATTTCCCTGCAAATGCCATTATTTTGTCATTTCTAATGGCTGCATAATATTCCATTGTGTATAGATACCACAATTTTTGGATCCATTCATCTGTGGTGGGGCACCTAGGTTGTTTCCATATCCTAGCTATTGCGAACAGTGCTGCAATAAACATGGAGGTGCACGTGTCCTTGTATATTGGTTCCTGTTGTTCAGGGTAGATGCCTAGAAGTGGTATGACTGGGTCGTAAGGGAGGTCAATCTTTAGCTTTCTAAGGACCCTCCAGACTGCTTTCCAAAGTGGTTGTATAAGTGTACATTCCCACCAGCAGTGTAATAGGGTTCCTCTTTCTCCACATCCCCTCCAGCATTTGTCGTTGGCTGATTTGTGGATGTGGGACATTCTGACTGGGGTAAGGTGGTATCTCAGGGTTGTCTTTATTTGCATTTCCTTCACCACCAGGGATGATGAACATTTCCTCATGTGTTTCTTTGCCATTTTTATTTCTTCATTTGAGAAGTCCCTCTTTAGTTCCCTTGCCCATTTAGTAATTGGTTTGTTAGGTTTGGGAGGGATTAGTTTCTTGAGTTCCCTGTATATACAGGATGTTAACCCCTTGTCTGATATATTGCTGGTAAATATTTTTTCCCAATTAGTTGGTTGTCTTTCTAGCTTAGTTGCGATAGATTTAGCTGTGCAGAAGCTTTTTATTTTAAGGTAGTCCCATTTGTCGAGTCTCTCTCCAACTTGTTGTGACCCTGGGACTCTGTTCAGGAAGTTCCTTCCTGTGCCTATTAGTTCAAGTGTCTCTCCTACTCTGTCCTGCAGTAGTTTCAGAGATTCAGGTTTAATGTTAAGGTCTTTAATCCATTTTGAGTTGATGTTGGTGCATGGTGATAGGCTGGGGTCCACTTTTAGTTTTCTGCATGTGGCTGCCCAGTTTTCCCAGCACCAGCGGTTGAAGAGGCTGTGTTTCTTCCATTGTATGTCTTTGGCTCCTTTGTCGAATATCAGCTGGCTGTAGGCCTGTGGATTTATATCTGGATCTTCTATTCTGTTCCATTGGTCTTCGGGTCTGTTTTTGTGCCAGTACCATGCTGTCTTTGTGATTATAGCTCTGTAGTAGAGTTTGAAGTTCGGCATGGATAGCCCTCCCATATTGTCTTTATCCCCTAGAATTGTTTTGGCTATTCTAGGTCTTTTGTTGTTCCATATAAATTTTTGGACTGTTTTCTGTATTTCAGTGATGTACGTCATTGGGATTTTAATAGGAATTGCATTGAATTTGTATATTAATTTTGGAAGTATCACCATCTTTACTATATTAAGTCGGCCTATCCAGGAGCATGGGAGGTCTTTCCATTTCCTAGTGTCTTCTGCAATTTCTTTCTTTAACTTTTTATAGTTCTCATTAAATAGTTCTTTTACATCTTTGGTTAGGTTAATTCCTAAATATTTTATTTTTTGGGAGGTTATTGTGAATGGGGTTGCTCCCTTTATTTCCCTCTCTTCCTGTGCGTTATCAGTGTATAGGAAGGCAACTGATTTTTGTGGGTTTATTTTGTATCCTGCTATTTTGCCGAAGTGACTTATGATTTCTAAAAGTTTGGGGATGGAGTTTTTGGGATCGTGGAGGTATAGTATCATGTCGTCTGCAAAAAGGGATAGTTTCACTTCTTCTTTCCCTATGCGGATCCCTTTAATGTCTTTTTCTTGCCTTATTGCCCTGGCTAAGGGTTCTAGGACTATGTTGAAGAGGAGTGGAGACAGTGGACATCCTTGCCTTGTTCCTGTTTTTAGGAGGATTGGTTGTAGCTTTTCCCCATTAAGTATAATATTGGCTATTGGTCTGTCATAAATGGCTTTTATTGTTTTTAGAAATGTTCCTTCTATTCCTATTTTCTCCAGAGCTTTTAGCATGAATGAATGTTGAATTTTATCAAAGGCCTTTTCTGCATCTGTGGCGATAATCATGTGATTCTTGACCTTGGCTCTGTTGATATGCTGGATTACATTTATTGACTTACGTATGTTAAACCATCCCTGTGTCTCTGGGATGAAGCCTACCTGATCATAGTGTATTATTTTTTTTATGTGTTTCTGGATTCTGTTAGCTAGAATCTTGTTAAGGATCTTTGCATCTGTGTTCATCAAGGAGATTGGCCTGTAATTCTCCTTTTTGGTTGGGTCTTTGCCTGGTTTGGGGATGAGTGTGATATTGGCTTCGTAGAATGAGTTTGGGATAGCTCCCTCCTTCTCTGTTTCTCTGAAGAGCTTGAGGAGTATGGGTATTAGTTCTTCTTTAAAGGTCTTATAGAATTCTGCTGTGAATCCATCTGGTCCTGGGCTTTTTTTTGTTGGAAGACTTTTGATAGCTTCCTGTATCTCATTATAGGATATTGGCTTATTTAATTGGTTAACTTCTTCTTTGCTCAGTTTGGGTAACTTGTATTTCTCTAAAAATGCATCCATTTCCGCCAGATTTTCTTCCTTTAGAGAGTATAGCTTTTGAAAGTAGTCTGTTAGAATTGTTTGGATATCTTGGGTACGTGTTGTGATGTTTCCCGTGGCATCCCTAATCCTATTAATATGGGTTTCCTCTCTTCTTTTTTTAATTAATCTTGCCAACGGGCCATCAATTTTGTTTATTTTTTCAAAGAACCAGCTTTTTGTTTGGTTTATTTTGGTTATGGTTTTCTGATTTTCTAATTGGTTAATCTCTGCTCTCAATTTGGTTATCTGGCTTCGTCTAGTAGCTTTAGGTCCCATTTTTTCTTGTTTTTCTAGCTGTTTTAGTTGCAACATGAGATTATTTACTTGGTCTGTCTCCATTCTCTTGATGTGGGCACTGAGGGCAATAAATTTGCCCCTCAGGACTGCTTTTGCTGTGTCCCACAAGTTTCTTTGTGAGGTGTTTTCATTTTCATTGAGTTCTAGGAAATGCTTTATTTCTTCTCTGATCTCTTCTGTTACCCAGGCCTTGTTAAGGAGTGTGCTGTTCAATTTCCATGTATTAGAGAAATTTCTGCGGTATGCTTTGTTATTGAGAGCTAGCTTGATTCCACTGTGGTCAGATAGGATACAGGGGATTATGTCGATCCCTTTGTATTTGCTTAAGTTCCTTGAATGAACTATGATATGGTCTATTTTGGAGAAAGTTCCATGAACTGCTGAGAAGAATGTGTACTGTGTTGTTTTAGGGTGAAATACTCGGTAGATGTCAGTTAATTCCGCTTGAAGTATGGCCTCACTTAATTCGGTAGCTTCTTTGCCAATCCTCTGGTTGGTAGACCTGTCCTTTGGTGAGAGTGGCGTGTTAAAGTCTCCTAGTATTATCGTATTGGGATCTATTTTATTCTGTAAGTTTGAGAGCATTTGTTTAACATATCTGGGTGCACCGATATTTGGGGCATATAAGTTGATGATGGTTATATCCTCCTCTTGGATTGTTCCCTTTATTAATATGTAATGTCCGTCCTTGTCTTTCTGTACTGATTTTAATGAAAAGTTTATTTTGTCAGATATCAGGATAGCTACACCTGCTTTCTTATTGGGGGAATTTGATTGGTAGATCCTTTTCCACCCCTTCACTCTGAGTTTGTTTGTATGTTTGGCTGAGAGGTGGGTCTCCTGAAGGCAACAGATGGATGGGTCTTGTTTTCTGATCCAGTCCTCAGTTCGTTTTCTTTTAATTGGCGAATTCAGCCCATTTATATTAAGAGAAAGTATAGAGAGATGCATTGTTGTCCCTGCCATTCCGTTTTCCTAAGTTTTTCTTCTTTCCTTTCCTCCTGTGCTTGCTCAGTTAGACTTTGAGTAATGCCTGTTTGGGGCAGGTCCCAGTTCCTGGTTGCTTTCTTCAGGTTGTGTCCCCCCTCTTAGAATTCTTTGTAATGCTGGCTTAATGTTTATGTATTCATTTAGTTTTTCTTTGCTATTAAAAGTTTTCAGTTCTCCATCGAATGTGAATGCTAGCTTTGCCGGGTATATCAGTCTGGGTTGGCAGTTATTGGCTCTCAGGGCTCGTATGGTGCTTTCCCAGGCTTTTCTTGCATTCATTGTTTGTGTGGAGAGATCTGCAGTGATTCTAATTTTTTTCCCGTTGTAGTATAGCTCCTTCTTCATTTTTGCTGCATGCAGGATTGTTTCCTTATTATTCAGATCCATCATTGTTACTATTATGTGCCTAGAAGTGTTTCTCCTGGGATCTTGCTTGTTGGGTGTTCGATAAGCTTTTGTGATGTAGTTAAGATGGTCGTTTTTGAGGTGGGGAAAATTTTCATTGACTATCTTGTTAAATAGGTGTTGCATTCCCTTGCTCTGGAATTCCTCACCTTCGTCCACTCCGATTATGCGAAGGTTAAATTTTTTAGCATTATCTGCTTGCTCTTGAATTTCCCTTTGGTTTAATTTGAGTGATTTTTCCATATCTGTCACTTTTTGGTCCAGTTGGTGTATTCTGTCTTCTGTATCTGACACTCTACCTTCCATTTCATTCACTCTGTTGACCGTGGCTTCTATTGTGGTTTGCATGATGGAAATGGATCCCTTTATGGATTCAATGTTGGTTCTCAGAGTACTGATCTCACCTCTCAATGAGGTGATATCAGTATGCATTACCTCTAATTTGGCGTTTATCTCACTTCTTACTGAGGTTTGTGCAGCTTCTATTTTTGCATCCAATTTTTGTTTGATATCCTGTATATCTTTTGATAGTTCATCCTTGTGCTCTTTCAATTTCTGATCCATTTCTCGCTTTATTTCTTGAGTCATTGCCTCCAGCAACCCTTGGATGTAGTTTTTGTCTTCCATTCCTGCTTTGCTCCCACTGGGGCTCTCCCCTGCGTGGCTGCTGGCTTTTGAGGTGAGCTTGCTGTCCTGGGTAGTGGTAAACCTTGTGATTTTTCTCTGTGATTTTCGCATGGGGGTTCAGGAGACTGCTCTTCAATCTTGTTTTGGTGTGTCTGTCTTTGCTTGGTTGCTGATTCTCTATTGGTAGAGAGAGTCTGTGTCTGATCTGGATTCTGTTGGGAGCCTATTTCCAGCTGCTATTCACTTAGGATTCTCAGCTCTCTGCTGTAGCAATTCCCGCCTTTGGAAGGGTTGAGCAGCCTAGACTGCTTGTGTTTGCTCCTGCGGGTGCTCTTGGGAAGATCAGATGCTCTGGATGCACTCTCCCAAATACTGGAGTCTGCTATGGGCTCCTGATGTGTTTTTGTTTGTTTTGGGCTGGTTGTGGGCTTGAACTCTAGGTTTGGGTGCTGTCCCTCAGCTCTTCAGCTCAGGGCTGGCACCCTACCATTTGAGCCACAGCCCCACTTCTGACCCTTTTTGCTTTGTTCAGGCGCCGGTCCCCTGGCCTGGTTCCGGCCCCAGCCTGGAGCGCGCTCGTTAGGCCTGTGCTAATGTGTATACCACCTTGGTTATGCAGCCTGGAGGACACAGTTCAAATTTCTTCTACTGTTGGTAGTCTTGACCCAGGGGCACTGTTCCTGGCTTGAGCATTTAAGCTCCCTTCCCGGGGCGCTCTTGCTCTGGCCTGGCCAGCAGAGTGTGCTCCACCGGCTGGTGGGGCTCTCGAACAGTTCCCAGTTTTAGTGGGTCCTGTGGTCCGGGTGTTGGGGTAGGGAGTCTAGGTCAGGGTCTGGGGATTCCCTCCAGCTCTGGTCTCCCTTGATGGATTCCCTGTCCCCTGATGGGTACTCACCCTGTAGGTCGTCAGTTGTTGTTGCAGTCCGTCAGTTGTTGTTGCAGTCCGAGTTCAGTTGGGGTGGTTGCGGGCTGGGTTGGGCGGCCCCCCGCCGGGTCGTTGCGATCGCGACAGGTCCCTTTGTGGCGCTGCTGGTGCCGGGCGGCTTTGGCGGGATGGAGCCTCTCCGCTCCGGTGGAGAGTGATGGGTGGGGTGGGATCCTCCTGGAGACTCCCGGCTGGTAGGTTTCTCTGTTCCTGGCGATCCGCTGTTCTGCAATCCGGTACCTGGTGATCTGCAAGCAGCCCCCTGTGTCTCTGTGGCTCCGGCAGCCCCCGCCGGGCCGGCTGGCCGGCGGCTTGGCGCACTGCCGCGCGGCCAGTAAAGGTTGGGGGAGGGGTCTTCGCTCTTCTCTGTTCTGAAATTCTTCTTTTCCTCTCTTTCTTTTTTTGTTATTTTCCACCTCTGGTTTTTCTCTGAGTGTTCGTCTTTTTGTTGTTGTCGGTCTCTTGGGGAGATTAAAGGTTGGAACTCGAACTCTCTTTTTGGTTGGAGAGAGCTGTGGCGTTTCCCTACTGCCCCGTCGCCATCTTGAGAACTGCTCCCATCCCTCTTTAAATAGAGCTGACCTACACAAACAATAGGCTAGGTCATAAAACATATTCTTGCTTCTGCTTTGCTCCTCTTGTACCATTCATTCCAGGGAAAAATTCTCAAAGAGTTCTGTGGAACACCGTAGAAAAGTCTCCTTCCAGTCACAAGCTACAACTTGCCAGGTATCCAAGAAATCGACAGGAATGTAATTGTATGACATCTGCCAAGCTTTCGGATGATCAAAGCCTAGACTGACATCTTGACTCAGATCCGAAGAGCCTCTGAGCCAGAACAGCCTAGCCATGTTGCTTCCAATTTTCTCATTTATAGAATAGATATGGGATAATAAATCTTTTTGTTTTAACTTATAGCCTAGGATTTTTTATGCAGCAAATGGAAAATTAAAACAACTCTGAGTAGGCTTGTCCAATCTATGGCCACCATTATTCTAACACTAACATGGCAATCTATTGAGAAGCCACACTCACTTATCTAAAAAAAGTTTGATTCATAGTTTCATCAATGTCCCTGCAACACTTCTAATGTTGTCTTCCTTTAGCAACAATGATTGTCATTTTATTATGGATAGTTCTCCCTTGTGAGTCTCCCTTGAATGGTTGAGGATAGCACACTGCAGCTCCCAAGCTAATCTGCACAAGTTGGACTTCTTAGTTTTTAATTTCAAATATCCTCCCTTTATATAGGAGATGCTACTTTGGGTACTATATAATCATATAAGACTATTAGATTTATCCTGTCTACTCACTACAAAAGAAAACCAATCTATTATAATTCTATTAATTTACTATTAACTATTAATGAATTAAAGAGTTTTTTATATGGGATAAAGAAAGAAAAATGTTAAATTAAGAGTACATCTTTCAAAAATGCTGAAAAAAGGGAATGTTCTGTCAAGTGGCTAAAATATTGATTTTATACCATAATAGACTCAGGAGATAAAAAATGCCCTTAGAAGGTTCCATTTCAAAGGCTATTATTGCAAAAATCAAACTTTCACATTTTATTTGTAGTGCTTCTATGGGTTTATAATATTATAATCTATTCTTCCCCCAAAACAGCAAAAAAATTACAAAATTGTTAAACTTCAGGATTGACAGAAATATTGAAGATTATCTTCTCTAGTCACATTTTTGATGTTTTAATTCCGAATATACTTTATTTTCCAAAGTTAAATATGATTTGTTAGCCAATAAGCATACCTATACTGAGTAAATCTCATTATATAGGCTAAGTATTCACATAAGCAAAATATGAAATTATCTTTAAGTTTTCTATACATCAAATCAATGGCCAAATGGTTTCCATAAAGGAGAAATGAACTATGAAGATTATGGAAAACATGCTTTTTGTAGTTCTGAATTTTCTTTAAATAAAATTCATTTAGTTAATGGAGGTGCTATTTCAATGTGATGGAAAATCATGTATGTTTTAGTAAACTTGCTAAATATATATACTCCCTTTCACCAAGAAATCTTTCAATGTATAGCTAAAATATGGATTTATATCATAGTTAAAAGTCACCAGCCACCTGAAAGAACAAAATACATGTGTGAATGAGAATCTTATCAATGCATTAATATTTGCATCTAATAGGTTATTTTAAACAATGATAATATGCCCCAAATTTTTGTACAGATTTAGTCCAATCCCTATCAAAATCCAAGATGTCTCTTGGTAATCTAATTATATAATGACAAGGAATGATCTTATTCTTCCTTTTTTCCCTGTCTTTGCATTCCCTGAAAGGAATGTGAGTTTATTTGTAGATGAGGAAAAAGGACGAGTTGGTTGGCTACATCTTTATGGCCATCACCAAATTCTGTGGCTATTGCTTTTCAGGCACAAGAAAGCAGTTCTTGAAGAGGAAAATTCTTGAAGACAAGAGCCATTTGGGATCAGCACTCTAACCACCAAATATCACAGTAGTGCTAAGGGGCTGTGTATTGTGTTTCCCC
Source organism: Dipodomys spectabilis (assembly GCF_019054845.1). Classification (NCBI taxonomy): domain Eukaryota; kingdom Metazoa; phylum Chordata; class Mammalia; order Rodentia; family Heteromyidae; genus Dipodomys; species Dipodomys spectabilis. The sequence continues at coordinate 13,710,398 of NW_024870874.1, forward strand.
ATTTTTATGTGGAAGAACTGTCATCAGTACCTCAGATACTGGCTATATTCAAAGACAATATTTCAAATGATTAAGTCTCTTTAGTCATTTGACTAGAGTTATAAGAAGAGTAATTATAAGAAGGGTAAATCAGAATGTAGACATGTGCAAAAAGAAAATCATCTCAAGACTCAGAGGAAAAATAATTCATCATCCACAAGTCAAGGGGAAAATAAAGCTTCAGGAAAAAAAACAAAAACAAAGAAAAGCAACTCCACTGACACTTTGATTTTGAATTTCTAGATATCTGAACTGTGAGAAAACAAATAACTGCTGTTTAAACACCTCAGACTATGACGCTATGTTTTGGAACCCAATAAAACTAGCACAGACTCTAAATGGTAAACCCTTTTTGCTCATCTCTTAATAACGAAGGCTCACAGTAGGAACCACATATACTGTTTCTTGTCTCAGAATCACTCTGAATGTGACAAACAGATAAAGATAATAAAGAAATAATAAGTGATGTAATAAGTAGGCAAAGGATACTAGGGAAATCAAGTTAGGATATGTCAGCATTGACACGTGGGTGCAAAAGAAGTTTCTTGGGGGTGAGGGTTGCTTTGGAAGATATACAGGAACTAGGAAAGGCAGAGAAATGCATCCTATCCCATGAATAAAGATACAGAGTAATCACTAAAAGTGGCCTGGCATGATTAGACTATAGTATGCATGAATACAAGAACGCAGAGGGAGCCCATGGACACATTGTGAGAAGCTCCATAAGCAGCACCATGTTTTCAGACTGTTCTCAAGGTTAAAGAGAGTGACTGAAGAGTTTTAAAAATACAAAACAGGATATTATTCGTTAGTGTTGATGTAGTCACTATGGTAACCTAATAGGAAGAAGAGTAAAGTAGAAGTTGCACTAAGAATTAAAGAACTATATGACCTGTGTCCCTAGCCCTGTTTTACATTGAGGTAAAAACAAGTACTTTGAAAATACTACAGGAAGGAATAGGGGAAACACTAGGGCTCTTGGCACAAGTTGAACCATTCTTAATAAAGATCCAGAAAAATAAATAAATAAATAAGAGATCTATAGCCATAATGTTACACAAAGCAGGAGCCTGTGAATTTTGTGAGTGATGGTGATGAAAACGTAGATAGACTTAAGGCATGTTAAGTGAGGACAAGAGAGGAAGTGAAAGTTGACATCTAGATTTCTGACATGTCATTTATTCTAACATTACATCGACTGCCAATTCTCATGTTTGACCAGTCACTAAGCTACATAGCCTTGTCTGTCTCCCAGGATAAGGATGGCTTGTCCATTACTTTTAAACATTCCTAGCTCTACTTTCTATTGTTGTAATTATGTATTTGCTTGCTATTTTGTATTTAAGAAAGTGTTCATTAAAATTTTAGGTTCTATCCTAAATGCATATTCTTGCTACTTAGAGATTATAGTTTACTTGGTCTGGGAAAGGACACTAAGCTACAATTTTCATAAGAAATACTCCTTCCTCTAGTGATTTGTACACAGTGATTATGAGACACATTTTGGTAAGCTCTAGTTTAAAGTTCATTTTTCTCAGGGGAGTAAAAGCCAGGTCCAATTTTCTACCATCGCATTCTGGAGTCTAGAGTGGTAACTGAGATCTAATAAAATCAGTAAATATCAATTGAATAAATGAAAAAAACAAGTGAATGAAAAGTGGCATCCTTTACTGGAAAGGCTGCTACCATATAATAATAGGGTTTGTTTTGTTGTCTTTTGGTGGTTTTTTGTTGTTGGTTGGTTGATTGGTCATAGGGCAGTCTCTGAGCTTTTACACTCAAGGCCAGAGATAAAAATGTCAAAGGCATAACCATATGCAAGGCAATTAAATCCATGAATACTTATCAATGAGTTACCATCCACAGAACTGATAGAAAATACAAAGGAAACAACACAAGTAGAAGCTTGGACGAGAAGAATTTAAGAAGCAGACTAAGATGATTTGGTGAAGAAAAACCAAAAACATAGCTTGACAGACTCTAAGAATCAAATAGTACCATGCAAAGACAATCCAGCTTTCTAAGACAAAGGTTTAAACGTTTCTGGTTCTCTTCTGGAGACAAAGTTTCACTTTTCTATGGTTTTCCTTCCAGCACTCCCATGAAACAAGTAGAAATGTTCCTATCTCCAGTAAATTCTTTTAGCATTATTTCATAGCTATATGATGATGTGCTTATTTTCACATCAGTCAGAAAATATATTGATCTCAGGGACAAAATATTTTAGCTTTACCTTCTATTATGTCATCAAGGTAGGATTCAATAGGAATTCTGTGCTTTTACAAATATATAGAATGACTGATTAATAGAATATGCAGTATTTGGGTGATGGTGGCTCAAGCCTGTAATCCTAGCTACTCAGGAAGCTGAGATCTGAGGATCTCAGCTCCAATCCACCCAGAGCAGATAAGTCCATGAGACTCTTGTCTCCAATTAAATACCAAAAGGCAGAAGTGGAGCCTTGGCTCAAGTGATAGAGCATTAACTTTGAGCAAAAACAAATATCTCAGGGACAATGCTTAGTCACTGAGTTCAAGCCCCAGGACCAGCACAAAAAGATAAAAATAAACAAACAAAAAAGAAGATGTGGTAAACCCACCAACAACTTTGACTTTATAATTGTTACAGCTTAGGCTGTAGGTGGACGTGAATACTAAACTTTTTCCCCTAAATCTGTGTGTTTTCTACATTATTTTATCCACAGTTTCGTAACAATTAATCAGAAGGAAACTAAACACTCTGACACATATCTTAATGGAATGTTAAAAGATATAAAAAGTCAAATCATTGAAAGTGTTTTGTGAACAGAAAATGTAAAATATGTAGAACTCTGACTACATCATTATTTAGAGTTGAAAGCAAGCATAAAAAGGAGGAATGTATTTCATATAATCAATTATAGCTTCTCTGTTGAAAAAAAAAATATGAGTAGCAACTAGTAAAAAGTAACTGTCTTTGAAATCCACCCAGACCTACTTTGTTTAGCACAATGTCAACTCTTGATGCTGTTATCTGGGGATCCTCTGAACTCTGTGCTAGTTCTATGAAGAACTCTGAGCTTCACCTCTGAGCTTAAGGGTAAGGAAGTATTGAGAATATGGTAGGGAATACACGATTTCAAGAAGAGTACAAGATGTTGGACTTGTATTTTTTCCAAATGGTATAGAGCAGATCTTTGATAGTATTTAAGCCCTAAACAACACATTAAAATATGTATGAAGCTTGTGATATTTACCATAGTTTTTGTTTGTCTGTTGGTTTTGTTTTCTTGGTCTTGGGGCTTGGTTGCTGTCCCTGAGCTTTTTGACTCAAGGCCAGGGCTCTGGAGATAACACTCTCATGGACTTTCCTGCCTGGGCTGGCTTTGAACTAGGATCTTCAGATCTCAGCCTCCTGGGGAGTTAGGATTACAGGTATGAGCCACCTGGCTTGTCAGGTAGTTTTAAAACAGATAATCTTCTTTTTCCTTATTTTTTTTTTTCTGCCCGGTTGTAGGACCTGAACTCTGGGCCTGGGCGATGTCCCTCAGCTCTTCAGATCAAGGCTAGCACTCTACCAATTGAGCCACAGCTCCATTTTGGCTTTTTCTGCTTATGTGGTACTGAGGAATCGAACCCAAAGCCTCATGCATACGAGGCAAGCAATTTACCATGGAGCCACCTTCTTAGACCCAATGTTCTTAATTGTAAAATTATGCTTGTTTTCATTGTAGGTGATTATTTTATATCAAAAGCCATTGAAATTTGATTGTTACTATGTTCATAACTATTTTCATAGCTAGGAAAAATAGTTTCAAATAATTCCTATCAATATTTTTTCTTGCAAGAATAATTCATTTCAATATTTACTATACAATGACTATTTAAGCTTCTCAGGATGATTTAGTATATTAAGTTTTTAGTGACTTATTCAAAACCATTCATAGTGTTAACACTTTTGTACTTGAAATTTGTTAAGTCCTAATATATGAGTTAAATGCCATACATATATATAGTAACTATATTAAATACATGATACCAGTTATTTATAGTAATTGTATTCAATTAATATAAAAGTTACCCTAGGACTATTACTGTCTAGTATCAATTTTGTAAAATTTCACAGTATTCCATCTAATTATTTATATTTCTTAGTTTTTCTGCACTAATTTGATTTATGCATGCAGAAACTAACAGTTATTATAAAAGATTTTCTGATATACTGAACATAATAGATATTTTATTCAGTGCAAAACACTTCTCCATTTTAATCTGACCTCATATGCCAGGCATTTAACTCAGCCTCCAGTAGGTTACAGAATTTATCAGTATTCAAAACATTAAGAGATAAACAAAGGAATTAGGATAAATATTTGACTAGCAAATAGCAATAATGAACCAACTAAACATAACTAATTATAGTAGCAGACACTATCTATTGAGGGTACAGTATAGGTCTGAATTATTCTATGAAATTAGTATTAAATACTTAAAGTCAGGGGCCGGTGGCTCATGCCTATAATCCTAACTACTCAGGAGGCTGAGATCTGAAGATTAAGGTTCAAAGCCAGCCCAGGCAGGAAAGTCTGTGAGACTGTTACCTCCAATAAAACCACTAGAAAGTCGGAAGTGCTGCTGTGGCTCAAGCAATAAAGCGCTCGCCTTGAGCTGAAGAGGGCAGGGACAGCGCCTAAGCTCAGAGTTCAAGCCCCAGGACTGACCATAAAAAAAAAACAAAAAAAACAACAAACTTAAAACAACCCTGTGAGTTAGGCATCTACTCCATGCCCCATTTTGTTTAAGATATCTCAAACCAATGTATAATACACATCCTATGACACAGCTATTTAATGAGAGTGAGCAGATTCGAGCCTAGAACCTGAAGCACAAATTTGGTCACATTTTATTGCCTTTCACAATGTTCCCAAGGTAGTATGTGATACACAGCAAACATAGTAGATAAATAAACACATTTGAAAACTGACTGCATTAAGAGCATCCAGAAGAGGAGCAGAGGAGACAGGATAGTAGACATCAGTTGTTTAAAATAATAATGTAGGAACAAAGAGTGTAGCCTCAGATAGAAACAGGAGAACAATGAGTTACACCAGGAGGTGGAGTCACTGGGAATGGAAAAGGAAGAATAAGTCTGGAGAAAATCTAGAAAGAGTCATCAAACTTTATTCTCTATTTAAAGGGTTTTGGACTCTTGGGATGTGCTCTAGTTTGGATCTCAATAGTCCTTCAAAGTCACCAACATGATACTTACTGTTTGGGAGGTGGTGAACCTGTTCAGAGGCCAAGCTTAGTGGGAGGTCTCTAGGTCATTGGGTCTCTAGGTCAGCCCCATCAGAGGGGATTGTAGCCCATTGGCTCCTTCCTCTCTTTCTGTCACATCTTGAGCATGAGGTGAGAAATTTTCTCTTCTACACATTCTACACCTGTGCCATTTGTTACCCCTTCAGGAGGACTAAAAGCAAAGTGTTCAACTAACCATGGAACAGAACCTCTAAAATCAGGGGCCCAAATAAACTTGTTCTCTATATAAGCTGATTATCTTAAGAATTTGTTACAGTAACAGAATGCTAACAATATCTGCCTTAGAATAAGATGAAAATTGGTTTCATAGAACTGCTCACCATAGTGAACCTTTTCCCCCCATAATCATTACAATGAAATAATGTCTCCTGCAGCTATTTAAGCCAATATAAGAACATCATATCTGTTACTCTTTCAATTTAGCAAGTTTTCTTTTTTATTTTTTTTTCAAAGTAATCCTAAGTGATATCCTTCCTGAAAAATAAAACAAAGTCTTTCTTGGGATCAAGTTATATGGCTTAGTTGGAATTGAGGTTACGTGTTATATAAAAAGTGGAAATATAGGGGCTGGGACGTTGGATTAGTGGTAGAGTGCTTGCCTCGTATGCATGAGACCCTGGGTTTGGTTCCTCAGCACCACATGAGCAGAAAAAGAAAAATAAAGCCAGAAGTGGCACTGTGGCTCAAGTGGTAGGGTGCTAGCAATATGATGAAGAGCTGAGGGACAGCGCCCAGGCCCAGAGGTCAGTGCGACAAAAATAAAATAAAATAAAATAAAGTGGAAATATAAATTCTGAGTTTTGAGTTTTTGAACATTCTTTTCTACTTGAGTCAGGGAATATTATCAGTCTGGCTTGTATTCTTCCAGAAAAGGGGATTTTAGAAATTCCACTTTGGTGGTATTTAGATTCAGCAACCTGAAAGAAAAGACCTAAATATTCTTCATATTTAGGCAAAAAAGAGACACTTCTCAGTGAAGCCCACTGTTAAGAAATATCTCTACAGTAGAGAGTTTAAAATCAGCTTTTTATTTTATATATTCATAAATAAGAGTCTAAGTCCAAGGATCATTTTGCATTTGAGGAAATATCCTGTCATAAAAAATAGATGTTAAAGAGAAAAGGGATTTTAGAAAAAGTGTAGACTGTACAACTTGAGTTTTTTTCCATTGCATCTTTGAAATAAGAAATACTGTTATAAAAAAGAATATCTAGAGCTCACCAGAGCGTAGAAGTTAATACAATCATTATGGCAATTGAAAATATGCATATATAGTTGCATTTGTTATGATTAGTAATTACTATTTATAATAAATTATAATTATAGAATTATTAACCTGAATTTCAGAAATGAAAACAATAAAAAATTAGAATACAAATCTGAAGTGATCTCATACAAATTAGAACAAGAAAACATAGAAAAATCAGGAAGACTAGATAAAGAGTTAAAGGGTCAATACAGGAAGCCCAAGATCTATAAAATAATAATTTAAGGAAGAAAAATTTGTATTTAGAGCTATCAAGTATGCTTTTAATTCCAGAATGAAAGAATATAAAATTCTCAAATATAAAGCCTTACTAAGATCTTCACATAGCAATTTAAAATATACAAGTTAAGTTATATTTGTTGAGATTTTAGAATATAGGGAGTAGACAAAATATCTTAAAGGACTCTAAAGACAATCCCTCCCCAAAACTGTTGGAAAGAACAGATTATGTGAAACCTGAGACACAAGAAACCAAGATATAGCATCTTTCATCCTGATGTAAAATGATTTCCAACCAAGACCTGACTCTCTATTTTGAAGCATAATAGTAATAATAAAATGTGAACTAGCTGGGCTACTTGTATTCAAGAGCTGGAGAAAAAAACTTCACTTTTCAGTTCAGGAAGCTAGCATTGATGTTCTATACCTAAATATAACAGGAAGTCGAAGTTGGTTACAGGAAACAGAAGATTCATGACAAAGGAGATGAAAGAACGTCTCCAGAATTAAAGATGAAGGGAGATTCCAGGAGGCAAACTGTGTCATATACTTGTAAAGATACTTATCTAAATTGGGTAGAGAGAATCTCCAAGAACATAGTCTTGTTAACTATCCAGCCACCCTCTGATCTGACTGTTTGGGAGTTAACTGTCGAATATCTACAAATTTATATCTATCTATCTCTTTGTATGTAACTATTTGAACCTATATTTATATAGATATATATTATTTATATATCTTTCTTTGTATATATATTTATATGTTTATATAAATGTCTATAGAGTTAGATCTACAGATATAATCTCTGCATATAGGTGCATACATATAGTATTTATATCTATAGCAATCAAACCAATAAATAAATACATAAACAATTATTATTAGTAGTATGATAATAATTACCTACAGTGAGAATAACAATAATTGTCCAGGAAAGCAAAGATAACCAAAGCACCTTTGTTGGCACCTGTTTGAATAGCATTTGTGGGGCCTTGATAATGTCAGTTACAGTGTTTTTTGGGTTTTTTTTTGGGGGGGGTATCCGGTTGTGGGGCCTGAACTCTGGGCCTGGGCGCTGTCCTTCTGCTCTTCAGCTCAAGGCTAGTGCTCTACCACTTGAGCCACAGCACCACTTCTGGCTTTTTCTTTTTGCTTATGTGGTGCTGAGGAATCGAACCCAGGCCTCATGCATGCAAGGCAAGCACTCTACCACTGAGCCACTTTCCCAGCTCTACAGTGTTTTTCTTTAGGGAAGATCGTAGAATTGGAAGCCTAACCCTAATGACAGGCTTAGGAGATTGTTCTTGCTTGTCCATTGTAAGGAGTCAACATAAGCAACACAACAGAAAAAAAAGTTAAGGAGAAGGTAAATTTAAGTTATTTGGACATAACTAGTAAAGCACATGAAGAAAACCATTAATTTAAAAAGCTGAATACAGTTACCTTAGGCTATTTGTAATTAAAGGCAGAAATACCAAGGACTGGCATTTTCAAAAGAAGTCTTGTGGGACCAATGACTTTTAAAAACATGAAAATTTCATAAAAATTTTAAACAAGAATGGATTGAAAATGAAGACAAAAATGCCCAATGGAAGGATAGATGAGAAACAAAGCTTGAGAAGTTGAAAATGAAATGTTCAGTACAAATCAGGAAGGAAATGGCGCATGAACTACCGTATGGAGTTTGCATGAAAACAGATTATTGATGTAGAATCTAATTTATACACGTTCTCCAATAGTGGGAGGAAGGAAAATAGAGGGGTGGAAAATATTTAGAAAATATAAAAGAAATTAGATGAAATTGATTATTGGTTAAAAAAAAAAAAGGCAATATTTCTTTTTTTTTTAATTTTATTTTATTTTATTTGAGAACATAATGTACAGAGGGGTTACAATTACATGGTCAGGATAATGCATACATTTCTTACCAAGCATTGCAGCCTCCTCCTTTGTTTACCGGTCACCTCCCTTCCCAGCCTCCCCCTTCCCCCCCACCCAATCATACCCCTCCTTCCCCCCCCCCACACCGACATTGTAAAGCTGGTTTTGACATGACATTTTGTACTTCTCATTGTTGCAACAGGTCCACTGAATCCTTAAACGACTTGTTTGTCCCCGTCTCCTCCACATGTTATACTGACATCAAATATAGTGAAAGCGGGGGTTACACTGTGGGGGAGGGACATACAAAGCAACAAAGAAATAATCTTATAAATGCGTTAGAAACACATGCATGAAAGAAACAAAAACATTAAAATACATATTTGAGGGTTTGTTTTCCTAACATTACATTCTCTGACTTTTTCTGCTTGACTCATACCTATACTAGATATTGCAAATAAGGGAAACCATGGGACCTATGTTTCTTTGGGCCTGGCTTACTTCACTTAATATAATTTTTTCCAAGCCTTTCCATTTCCTAACAATTGGGGAAATGTCATTCTTTCTGATGGAGGCATAGAATTCCATTGTGTATATATACCACATTTTCTTGATCCATTCATCTACTGAGGGGCATCTGGGTTGGTTCCATATCTTAGCTATGGTAAATAATGCTGCAATAAACATAGTTGCGCTGGTAGCTTTAGTGGGGTCTTTTTTGTAAACATTAGGATAAATGCCCAAAAGTGGGATTGCTGGGTCATAGGGGAGTTCTATGTGAAGTCTTTTGAGGAACCTCCATACTGCTTTCCAAAGTGGTTGAACAAGTTTACATTCCCACCAACAATGAAGTAAGGTTCCTTTCTGTCCACATCCCCTCCAGCATCTGTTGTTAGAGTTCTTGATTTTTGCTGTTCTAACTGGAGTGAGGTGATATCTCAATGTTGTTTTGATTTGCATTTCTTTTATGGCTAGGGATGTTGAACATTTCTTCATGTGTCTATTGGCCATCCTTCTTTCTTCTTCAGAGAAGCTTCTCTTTAAGTCTTTCGCCCACTTACTTATTGGGCAGTTGTTTCTTTGAGGATTTGTTGTTGGGGGGTTTAATTTTTTGAGTTCCAAGTATATTTTAGATATGAGACCCTTGTCCGTTGTATGGCTAGTAAAGATCTTCTCCCAGTCCGTGGGCTTTCTATTGATCTTGCTAGCTATGTCATTTGCCCTGCAGAAGCTCTGCAACCTTATGCAATCCCATTTGTCCAACCTTTCTTTGATTTGTTGTGTTTCCGGGTCTCTATTCAGAAAATTTCGGCCTGAGCCAAGGAGACCTAGGGTTTCTCCTATTCCATCCTGTAATGTTTTCAGAGTGTCTGCTTTGAGTTCAAGGTCTTTGATCCATTTGGAGTTGATTCTGGTGCAGGGTGATATATAAGGATCTAGCTTTAGTTTTCTACATGTAGTTAACCAGTTTTGCCAGCACCATTTACTGAAGAGGCTCTCTGTCTTCCATTCTATTGTTTTAGCTCCCTTAACGAAGATTAGATGGCTATAGGTCTGTAGGTTCATTTCTGGGTTTTCAATTCTATTCCATTGGTCCTGAGGTCTGTTCTTATGCCAATACCAAGCTGTTTTGATTACTATGGCTTTATAGTAGAGTTTGAAATTTGGTATTGATATTCCTCCAGCAGTGTTCTTTCCGTTGAGGAGCGTTTTTGCAATTCGAGGTCTTTTATTGTTCCATATGAATTTTTGGATTGCCTCTTCTATTTCCTTGAAGAATGAGGTTGGAATTTTGATAGGTATTGCGTTGAATTTGTAGATAGCCTTGGGAAGTATTGCCATTTTCACGATGTTAATCTTTCCAATCCAGGAGCATGGGAGGTTTTGCCATTTTTTAAGTTCTGTGTTGATTTCCTTTTTCAAGATTTTAAAGTTTTCATCATAGAGGTCCTTCACTTCTTTAGTTAAGTTAATTCCTAGGTATTTTATTTTTTGTGGGGCTATTACAAATGGAGTTGCTTTCCTAATTTCAGCCACACTTTTCTCATTGTTGGCATACAGAAAAGCCATTGATTTTTGGGGGTTAATTTTATAACCTGCTACTTTGCCAAAGTTTTGAATCAGCTTGAGTAATTTGGGAGTGGAGTCTATGGGATTCTTTAAATACAAGATCATGTCATCTGCAAAGAGGGAGAGTTTTATTTCTTCTTTCCCTATTTGGATCCCCTTTATGTCTGCATCTTGTCTTATTGCTGTAGCTAGGCATTCTAATACTAGATTGAAGAGAAGTGGAGAGAGTGGGCATCCTTGTCTTGTTCCTGAGTTAAGAGGAAATGGCTTTAGTTTTTCACCATTGAGTATAATGCTGGCTGTAGGTTTGTCATATACAGCCTTTATTGTATTGAGGAATGTTCCATGGATTCCTAATTTTTCCAAAACCTTCATCATAAAGGGGTGTTGGATCTTGTCGAATGCTTTTTCTGCGTCTATTGAGATAACCATGTGGTTCTTATTCTTGCTCCTGTTGATGTGATGAATAATATTAATTGATTTGCGTATATTGAACCAGCCTTGCATCCCTGAAATTAATCCTGTTTGATCGTGGTGTATGATTTTTTGGATGAATTGTTGAAGTCGGTTGGCCAAAATTTTGTTGAGAAGTTTTGCATCAATGTTCATCAAAGAAATGGGTCTATAGTTCTCTTTCTTTGATGAGTCTCTGCCTGGTTTTGGGATGAGGGTTATGATGGCTTCATAGAATGTGTTCGGTAGTGAGCTTTCTCTTTCAATTTCATTGAAGAGTTGGAGGAGAATTGGTGTGAGCTCTGCTTTGAAGGCCTTGTAAAATTCCGCTGTAAAACCATCTGGTCCTGGACTTTTCTTAGCTGGGAGGTCTCTTATTGCTGTTTCTATTTCAATGCTTGATATGGGCCTGTTAAGACAGTTTAACTCATCTTGGTTTAGTTTTGGCATGTCAATATTTGCTAGGAAGAGGTCCATTTCTGTCAAGTTCTCAAACTTATTAGCATAAAGTTTTGAGAAGTAGTCCCTTATAATGTTCTGAATCTTGCTTGTTTCCGTGGTGATGTTTCCATTCTCATCTCTGAGTTTATTAATTTGGGTGTGTTCTCTTCTTTTTCTGATAAGATTTTCTAAGGGTCTGTCAATTTTGTTAAGTTTTTCGAAGAACCAACTCTTTGTTTTGTTGATTCTTTCTATAGTTTTTTTGGATTCTAATTCATTTAATTCTGATTTAATTTTGATTATTTCTTTCCGTCTACTGGATTGGGGTTTATCTTGCTGCTCTTTTTCAAGGAGGTTTAGATGTGTCATTAAATTGTTAGTTTCAGATCTCTCCAATTTGTTGATGTAGGAGCTCAGAGCTATAAACTTGCCTCTGAGTACTGCCTTTGCTGTGTCCCAGAGGAGCTGGTATTTTGTGTGTTCATTTTTGTTGAATAGCATGAACATTTGAATTTCCTTTCTAATCTCTTCCATGACCCACTCATGATTCAGCAGTGTGTTGTTCAGCCTCCATGTGATACCGGACTTTCTTTGGTGGCCTTTGATGTTGAGTTCTAATTTTATTCCCTTGTGGTCAGAGAGAATGCAAGGTATAACTTCAATGTTTCTGAATTTAGACAAGTTTGCTTTGTGGCCTAAAATGTGGTCTATTTTAGAAAACGTTCCATGTGCTGCTGAGAAAAACGTGTATTCTGATGCTGCTGGGTGAAATGTTCGGTAGATGTCTGTTAAGTCTAGTTGATTTATGCAGCTGTTTAGATCTGCGGTTTCTCTGTTGAGTTTTTGCCGAGTTGATCTATCTAGTGGGGAGAGTGGTGTGTTAAAATCCCCAACAATTAATGTCTTTGGATCTATATGGGATTTGAGGGAAAGTAGTGTTTCTTGGATAAATTTGGGTGCTCCATTGTTTGGCGAATAGATATTTAGAATTGTAATATCCTCCTGAAGGAGAGATCCTTTAATTAGTATGTAGCGACCTTCTTTATCTCTTCTCACGAATTTTAATTTGAAGTCTATTTTATCTGATATTAGGATTGCAACTCCCACCTGTTTAAGGAGTCCGTTTGTTCCAGCCTTTAACATTGAAAATGTGTTTGTTTTTACGGGCAAGATGTGACTCCTGCAGGCAGCAGATAGAAGGGTCTTGTTTTTTAATCCAACTAGACAGTCTATGTCGCTTAATTGGAGAGTTCAGTCCGTTAATGTTAAGAGATAGGACTGAGAGATATTTGGGAGTTCCTGCCATGTTATCTACCTTCTTGGGGGCTGGGAAAACTGGGTTCTTCCTATGGTTCTTGGATTCTCAGTTTGGGTGCAGTTTCTTGGCCTTTATTGCAGTCTTGTTGGTTTTCTATGTATAGGACATCTTTAAGAATCTTTTGTAGGGCTGGTTTGGTGGAGATGTATTGTTTCAATTTTTCTTTGCTATGGAAGGTTTTTATTTGGCCTTCAGTTATGAAGGAGAGTTTAGCTGGGTACAGTATTCTTGGTTGATAGTTGTTTGTTTTTAGGGCATGGCATACATCATTCCAGGCTCTTCTTGCTTTGATTGTCTCTGCTGAGAAATCTGAGGTGATTCTAATTGGTTTCCCTTTATAGGTGATTACCCTTTTCTCCTTGACAGCTTTAAGGATCTTTTCCTTGTTCTGAGTTGATCCTGTGTGGATTATAATGTGGCGGTGGGATGTCCTATTCTGGTCTGGTCTATTTGGGGTTCTAAAGGCTTCTTGTATCTGGACAGGCCTATCTTTTTGCATGTTTGGGAAGTTCTCTGCTAGGATCCTGTTAAACAAATTTCCTAGACCATTAACTTCTGTTTCTAGGTGCTCCTCTACACCCATTATCCTTAGATTAGGCTTTCTGATGGTGTCTTCCAGGTGTTGGATAGATCTATCATACTTCTTGGACTTGTCTTGGATGGTTGTATGTTCTTTCTCTATAATATCTAGGCTGTCTTCAATCCCTGAGATTCGATCTTCTGCATGGTCTAACCTGCTGTCAAGACTCTCTACTTTGTTTTTTATCTCTTTTCCTTCTAGTTGGTCAGCTTTGATGGCTTCAAGTTCTTTGTTGAAGCTCTGTTTTAGGTCTTGTATGAATTTCTTTACTTCCTTAATTTGGTGTTCAGTGTTTGTCCTCAAATCACTTAGTTGATTGGTTATGGTTTCTTTGGGCTCCCATTCCTTCTGTTGGGTTCCATTCAGCATTCCCTTTGTGGTCTCCCTGACTTCCTTCAGCTCTTTGTTAATGGATTCCATGAATGCCTTTAGTGATCTTTGTGTGTTCTCTACCTGGACTCTCAATTCCTGTATTACTCTTTGATTAGCTTCCTCCCGTTCGTGGGATTCCTGCAGATCTGTTTGAGTGTTCTCAGCCTGCTCACGCCATTCCTGCCTTCTCTTTGAGTATTCTCAAGTTGTTCACGCAAATCCTGTATCAGCTTTTGAGTAGCTTCCTCACGCTTATGATATTCCTGTATAAACTGGGATGCCTCCTCTCTCTCCCTATCACGCTCATACAGAGTCCTTTGTACGTTGTCAAACTTCTCATTTATCATGTTTGCCAGCAGTGTTTGTAGAGCTATTTGGGAACTCTCCTCTGGATTATTCATTATCTGTTCTAACCCCTGATTATCAAGATTGGGAATTGAGATACCCGAATTTGCCATTTTTCTTGTGTTTTTCCGGCTTACTCTGCCCATTTGAGATGAAGATAGCACCAGTTTTGTGCTAGAACACTATCTTAAGGCAACCATCAACCAAAGTTTGCATTTGTACAGTCAATAGTCTACAGATACAATCTAGTTCAACAGATACATCTATTCGACATCAAACAACTATATGTTAAAGGACTTCGAACCGCAGAGAAGAATTTGGAAAACCAGAAATTATTAGGGTTAGGGAGAGATGTGGGTAAAAAATAGGAATAGATTGGTGTGGGGAGGCACAGGGAGAGTTAACTATGTCCTAATCACAATGCAGGAAATAGGTTGGGTAGGATGCAAGTAGAGAGAGAGAAAAAAAGAAGAAAGGGAAAGGGGAATGAAAAGAGACCAGAAAAAAAATGGAAACGTAAAAATTAATGTTATTATAGAGATTAAAAGACCATCTATTTAGAGCGGAATGTGAATATGTTGAGAGAAAGGGAGGGACATAGAGGAGATGTGAAAAACTTAAAAAAAATGCTTAAAATATTATATAGGTATAAAGAGGTAGTACTGCTATTAATGAATTTAAGTCTCAGAGGTTTTGAATTGAGTAATAAGTTTGTGGATTAAGTGTGTACACAATGGGGGATAGGTCTACTAGTTAACTACGGGTTTATCTGAGGATGTGCAGGACAAGAGTTAAGTCACATAAAGAAGAACAAAAGAGGAAAAGGTGGAAAGGATAGGAATGTGAGACGAAAAGATCAGAAGTTCAGTAGAGCTAGACAAAAAACAAAAAGATAATTAAGAATGAAAGGAAAAGAGAAAGAAGACAAGAAAAGAAAGGAAAACACACATTCACGTATTCCTAAAATAAAAATTATAAGAGGAGAAAAAAAAAAGTTACTGGAAAACAATTATTTTTTCAGAAGAGGCAAAAATGAAAGATTAATAAAAGTTTTAGAAAAGGAAAAAAATTTTTTTATATATATAAGGTAACAAAAAACGAAAAAAAAAACAAAACAAAAAAAAGAAAAAAAGAAAAGAAGAAGAAGAAAAAAAAAAAGTTCTTTGATTTTTTTTGGGGGGGGGGGAGGGGTGGGAAGAGTCCTGTATCTTCCTTTTGTCTGTAACCAGAGTCTGGTTGGAGTCTCTGGTCAGCTTGAGGTCCTGTGGCTTGATTGGTTTCTTAAGTCAGTTTGTTCGAACAGGCAGAAAAATGCTCTGCTTTACCCAAGATTTTGAGATCCCCCTCCAAGGTTAGTTTACCGAGAGGGTGATCTGCTTTGAGGGGGATGCAGTGATGAGGCTAGGTTCTGGGTAGAGTTGAGGCCTTTCAACAAACAGTAACTTTTCCCTGGGGCTATTTTGTGAAAAAAACTCACAGCACCCAGCCTGGAGCCATTCTCAGGGTTTCTGTTTTTCAATTGATTGTGGTGGCTGCTAGAGGGCGGGGCAGCCTCTGGCTCTGGTTACCCGGTGAGGAGAGCCACTGCAATGGCTGGCGCCCGAGCTGGGTGACTTTTCCCTGGATGGAACTGAGTCTGTGAGGTCACTTCCCGACAATATTTCTTAAGGAGAAACCCAAACAATTATTTCAGAAAAATAATATGAGAAATGAAGGGGTAAGGAAATAAG
Organism: Dipodomys spectabilis; assembly: GCF_019054845.1. Taxonomy (NCBI): domain Eukaryota; kingdom Metazoa; phylum Chordata; class Mammalia; order Rodentia; family Heteromyidae; genus Dipodomys; species Dipodomys spectabilis. The sequence continues at coordinate 13,726,410 of NW_024870874.1, forward strand.
ACCCTTCCTTCCTTCCTTCCTTCCTTGGGTTTGAACTCAGGTAAATGCGCTTCTTATTTGCACACTCCACCATCTGAATCGCAATCCTACACATTTTCCTTTTAGATATTTTTTTGTCAGCGTCTCACGTTTTCACTTGGGACTAACCTCCTTGCTTCAATTTTCCTCGTAGCTGAGACACAAATAGTTGAGATGTTAGTCTCACTAAATATTTGCCAGGGCTATTCCCAAACTGCAATCGTTCCACTCTGCCTCATAGTTATATTCTGTGGCCGCTGCAGTCTTTCTCCTCTTTCTTTCTTAACACATTCCTATGGAACAGTGGGTTCTGTCCTCTGTCCCATCATTCCCTTCCAAAGTAACATTTGCCATCTACTCTCCATAAGTGTGCATGAGAAAACACTGGCATTCAAACCAAAAGACCTCCTCAATCCAGCCTTTTTTTGAAAGTCTCATTTCTTGCCACCTGAACATTATTATCATTGGTTCTCCCCCTTTTGTTATGAGTGCTGGATTTATCTTTCTCTGTTAGAGTTCCAACCATTCTTTGGCATTAAATATCATTTATTTTGTGTTTCAATCTGATTTAGTTCCTTAAAAACTGGAATGTTTCCAAAGCCTTACTGACCAAGCAAAGTGAGCCAGAGCCAGAAGAGAAGACAGGAAACTTATCATGTCTACAAGCAAGTTCATCCCTAAGCCTACAACATTTTCTTCTTGACTTCCCTATTTTTCAAAACAACTGAATGCCTTACTTTATCTACCCTATACATTTGTTTTCCTTTGTCTATCCCTAGTGAGTATTCTAATCTACCCTGCACATAGGGGCTGATAAAAGAAATGTTCTGGATATCCTCTCTCATCTTGATTTCTTGCTGATTACAAAAGAATAATGGTAACAAGACTTGATGCCCTCAACTATTCTGCTTCAATCATTTCACCATCATATGAAATGATCCTACAGGTATATCGTTTACTTAATTTTTGTGTTCCACTTCCAGGACTTGAACTCAAGACTTCCACAGCATTTCCTCACTAATAGCTGATGCCCTACCATTTGAGTCATACTTCAATTCTGGCATTTTGCTGACTAATTGAAGATGGTAGTCTTGAGGGCTACGTAGTCTGGCTTTAAACTTCCATGCTCAGGTATCAGCTTCCTGAGTAATTACAATTACAGGCACAGACCTGACAATTTTTATATTCATCTTTTCCTATATCTGCCTCTGCTTGCTGACTGTAATTATTTACTCCTGCATCCCCTCTGCATTAAAAGCCTTTTGCTCCCTCTCAGTGATCAAATCATTACCATTTCTTTCAGAATGTCAAATACTTCCTTCCATTAATCTATCCCTTATCATTTAAACCCTAAGTGGCCCATCTTTCCTCTCAACTCATGCAATTTTATTTGTATCATTTGTATAATAATTTCATTCCACCCTTATGCTATAATTAACTATTTTATTTGCTTTTAATCTCATTGAAGCCAAAAGCAGTGCCAAATATACATCTAAATATGCTCTGTTTAGATCCATATCATTTAACTTAGAATTCCACAGAAAGCACAAGTGCTAATGACAATTTTAATGTACATTCTTGAAATAATTTAATTCGACTCGCATTTTTTAAAGGCAGTAGGAAATAATAGCACACAAAGAAGCAAATATGCACTATCACCTTTGTGCATTTTTGAGAATTACGTGATACAAGCTAACACTGCAAAATCCATTTCTGCACACTTTCTCTCCATTATACACAATTTCCAGGCTTACGCCTCTTGTTAACCTCACTCTGAAATGTAAAGCAAAATGTATGATTGCTCTATGTCCCCGCACTTACCGTGGGGCACACGCTGCTCTGAGCATCTTAGCTGATGGTATACATTTTAAACAGCTATACGTAATGATAGGTTGGTTTGGCTTATCTTTAAAAATGAAAGTGTATCTGCCTGTTTATGTCATTATAATTTTCTAGCACCCAATAGTGAATTATCCTTCACAGATTACAAACCATTTTACCTGAGGCATTTTGGAAATTTAACATAAAATGTTAAATCAAACCAGGGCTTAAGTCTCTGATGTTTAAGTTACTAACTGCATTCCTGTGATATTCTCTATGAAAATAGATAAATAAATACATTTGTTCAAATGGTTTTGTGGAAATTGAATGAATGGATCCATATAAAAGGCCTATTATAGGGTAGATATAGGAGAAGTAGGCAGTAACTTCATCGTAACTTACCATGACCTCCTTTTGGTCCCCAACATTTTGACTGCCGCTATTCTTTCCCCCCAAAATATCTATCTTTTAGGTTTTTTGAGACAGAATTTATGTATCTTAGTTTGACCTTAAATTTGTGGTCCTCTTGTTGTTGCTAACCAAGGGCTGAGATTACAGTCATATACTACCAGGCTCAGCCCCCAAATGGACTTGAAATATCCTCTACCTTCTAAGTTAGATTAAACTGCTATTTTCTACCTCGTATTTATAAAACTGTAGTAAAAGCATGTGAATTATTTAACTAAAATATCTAGAGTGCTCTGGACAAAATTTGTTCCAGAAAATTTATAGTTCTGGTGCATCATCATTACTGTAGTTTTATTACTATGTGACTGACATTGTTTTATGTGCTATGTTCTTTTCAATTTCTTGAATTAAATATAAAAATACATCTCTAAAAAATATATCTTCTGTCATTTTAAATACTGAAGTAGTATGTTAAAGTGGCGGTAACATTTTCTTTGATCAAGAGTGAATGTGTCACGTGAATGAGTGAAAGTCAGTGAAATACTCCGCTCTGTGTGGATGATAATTTCTCTATGTCCAAACAATTATGGAGGCTTAGTCACTCTACCTCAGAACTCAGATATTAAGCACTTAGACATTAGCCCAATCATATTGACTACCTATGAAACATCATCGTCTTACAATAGTTCTTTTTCCTGTCTCCAGAGATTTGTTAAGTGGTAATGTTTATTAAAAAGCATGCACACATCACCTGGAGATAGCTGGAAAGCAAATCAACATCACTCAAACGTAAAATCACCAGGAAAGCACCTTGTGCTTTGCATTGGCTGAGACAGGGATATTAATTTCATTACTCACCAGACCACAGGCGAAGTGCAATAGTGCTTCTTCCTTATATTTATACACATCCAACATTTTGTACTTGTGTGTTATGTTTGGCTTGGTCTGATGGGAGGTTTCACTAAGTAGCTCAGGCTGTCCTCAAACTCAGAAGCTCCCACCCTCAGCCTCCCAAGTGCCGGGATTATAGACATGAACTCCACATTCAACATTGATATGGTAATATTTTCTACTTGAAAGTCTATCTTTTTCATGCGAATATACAGTCATTGTCAATATGTGATACTGTAGAAATATATACCATTTACTTAATCATTTCTCAAATCAGATTTCAGAGGAACTGAATTAAATAGAACATTCTAAAATTGCTTTGGGTTTTAGTTTGAAGAAGCAAGAAGTTGCATATTTCTAATGGGTAAATATATAAAGGCATGCATACTAATATCAAAAATGTTTAGGTAAAAATGAAAATATAAAAACAAGCTTTGGAGAAATCACTTAAAGAATGTATTAAGCAAAAGGGAGGTAGGAGCTAAAGTCCAACAAAAGAGAATGCATTCATTACAGCAAAGCTCAGAAGTAGTTTGCAGCTTTTATGGAAGCATAGTTAATTCAAATTATTTTTGGTATAAAGTTTTAGAAGGAGTTTTTATCCTTAGTAAGACACTAAGTTATATAATTTGACTTATAATATTTAAAGAACATCACATGGTTAAGAAGGACAAAAAAATTGTTTAAATAGGGATATAGGTAGACCCATTGCAACAATGAGATGTACAAGTCATTATGTCCAAAAAACTAACTTTGGCCGGGGGTGGGGTGGGGGTGGGGAGATGGGAAGGGATGGGAAGGGGAAACAAAGAGGAGGCAACAATGCTTGATAAGAAATGTACTCATTACCTTGCCCATGTAATTGTAACCCCTCTGTACATTATTTTCACAATTAAAAAAAGAAAGAAAGATGAGGTGACCAAGTTGGAATTTGAGCTTCTAATGTTTTTCCAGAGAAACATCATGATTAATATGTGGCCTGTAACTCAAATGAAAGAGTAAGAGTCAGTTAGGATAAATGATGATCTCAGAACTAAGGGAAACACTTCAAAACCAGGCAAACACAAAGAATACAAATGACATCATTTAGAGCAGAAACAGCAAGGTGGGGAGAGAAAAAGGAGGGGGAAACAGTTTATTTGTTTGATAGATTCCTAGGATGTTTAATCTGAACCATATGAATAGAGAAGAGGAAGGTAGGTAAAAAATCATTGCTTGATTCAAGACACTGTTTCAAGACACTGTGCCAAGCGAAGCTACAAGCAGAGTAGGAATGGTTCAGGCCAAGAGATTATCTTCATGGCCTTCCCCAAGGGCAGCAGAATCCAACAGGATCTGGCAATAGTTCTATTGCTTCCTATCACTAGGTCTGTCCAATGCTGGGAGCAACTGGAAACCAGACTCTGACTTGCCACATTAGATAAACCTGTGGGCTAATCTACTCATTACTGGAAAATGAACCATTATTATAACAAATATCTGTATTTATTTGTTATAAGCCATTTTTAATTATTTTATTTATTATGGACTATATTTATTTTAATTAATGCATTACTTGTAGTTATAGTTTTTCCTATATTGCTGTACCATAATTATTGTATTAACCTGAAAGAAAAATTTATTCAAAGAGCTTTCATATTTGACACTTCTGATGATTAAATGAAAATATTATTAGCATTTTATTACCATTGTTCCAACTTGTATAGAGTTGTTTGGGTTTTGTGCTTGGTGATAGTTTATATGTATAGAAGCGAATACCGAGCTTCAAGGGGGGAATAGTTGTGAAAAACAGTTATTGTTTTGTGATTTTTTTCAGATGGAAACCTCTATCATAAGGCCTTAAACCAGGACTAAGGATGACAATATAGCTAGATCCATATTAGAGAAATCTTCTTGAAAATAAAAGGGGAAGAATGTATATGGTCTTGTTAAGGTTTTGTTCAGAATACTTCTTCAGAAGGAGCCTCCAGCATTGTAAATATCAATCGTGACGGAGACTTTAAAAAAGATGCACAGTGATACCCACATGACATATGTTGGGAATGAACTTTACAGCTTGGGAGAGGTGAGGGAAATTAAAACTGGGAGAGAAAATGAGGAAGGATGGAGCTGTTCAACAAGAAATGCAATTATGACCTTATGCATGGAACTGTAGCCCTCTGTGCATCACCTCGACAATAACATTAATTTTTAAAAAAAATATGTAAACAGGGCTGGGAAGGTAGCTCAGTGGTAGAGTGCTTGCCTTGCATGCATGAGGCCCTGGGTTCGATTCCTCAGCACCACATAAGCAAAAAAAGCCAGAAGTGGCACTGTGGCTCAAGTGGTAGAGTGCTAGCCTTGAGCTGAAGAGCTGAGGGACAGCGCCCATGCCCAGAGTTCAGGCGCCACGACTGGCAAAAAAAAAAAAAAAAAAAGTAAACAAAACACGGAAATATATCTTTTGGCCCAAGAAAAAAGTGATTGAAAAGTTCTTTTGTCCATTTTATTTTTTCTCTAATCAAATACAAATGTCAATGTTTCTACGCTGGTGTCTGTAGGTTTATTTAGAATTCCCTAAGTTACTTGAAAAAATACTGAGATAGCAATAAATATATATTTTAAGAGATAAGTCCAAAGGATGACATAAGAAGAAACATTTCCTCTGGAAAGTGGTTCTGCTTCAGGGAGTGAGCCCATAAAGATGGAATCAGGGACCTTTCTCAGCGATACGCACTCCCCAACTGACAAACCCAGAGGAGCCCAGCCATCCCCCCTGGTGACTTCTTGTCCTGAAGATGTTTGTACAAAGAGAACTTTGTGCTCTTAAGACAAAGCCAAGGCAGCTGCAGCAGGGTGGGGGAGACCAGGAGAAGTTCAAGATTCAGTACTACCAGAGTAGCAAGCCACGTGGGAAATGAGAGAATTATATCCAGTGACAGACTGAGCTGCGGTGTTCCCACCTTAGACTCACTCTCCCATCCTCACACCAGCCCAAGACTTCCCCTGGCTGCTTCTGTCTGTCTTGCCAGCCTCCAATCTTCACTCTTAGAGGACTGCACTCCTTTCAGTGGTAGTCAAACTACAAGTGGCCCCCTGGAGGAGCTCCCAACTCACCCATTCTTTAACACCCTTCATGTTCTGGAACTCATTGGAAATTAAGGATTAAAACATGAAAGAAGTGAATACCAAAGTCATGAGCTGATCTAATGAAAGTTTTGTGTATCTCAGTTTACCTATTGCCATTATCTTGGACAACTCTGCGTGTGCTAGAGTCATGGCAAAATAGCAAAAGAGAGCTTAGATGGCTTAACCATCAGCCTCTGTGTACTGTTTTCCAAGCAACATACATTGAAATAAGTATTTGTAAAAATGCCTAGGCTATGTAAAGAACAATAAGTCATCCAGCCACTGGTGGCTCATGCTTGTAATCCCAGCTACTCAGGAGGCTGATATCTGAGGATCTCAATTCAAAGCCAGCCCTGGCATGAACAACTGGGAAACCTACCTCCAATTAACCACCAGAAAACCAGAAGTGGCCCTGTGGCTTATGTGGTAGAGCACTTGCCTTGAGCTAAAGAGCTCAGGGACAGTGCCCAGGCCCAGATTTCAAGCCCCACGACTGACATACACACACAAAAGAATAAATCATTGTTTAATATCAAAATGGGCTAAGAAACTTTTTGGTTTTAAAGATCAATTGTAAAGGCCAAAGTAATGAACATAACCAGAGATCAGGAATAGGTTAGGACTCAGGCATTTAAGCACTATGGAGAGAAATAGGGACTTGTACACACACAAGAAATATAGTCTGCACATGGGTAGGAAGTCAAAACCATTCAGTTCTCACACTGAAGAAGAAAACATCAGCTAGATATGATTTCCACACCAAGCAAAGAGCAACAGGAGCTCTTCAACTTCACAACAAGGTTCAAACCTCATCTCAATTACTGTCATGTTGGATACATCTTGAACCAATCACACTGTCTAGTGGTGTCCCAACTCCCTCTAAAATGTCGTCGAAATGGCTTGACAACTTAAACTGGGTCGTAGAGAGAAATGTGTTTAAAACAAGAACTGAAAAATTCTCAATTGATTCAGTGCATTGTCTCAACTCTACGGGAATATATTTCAGTGCAAATTGGAACTTTCAGAGGCTTGGATGGGATGAATTTCAACGATTATTTCAAATTGGAACTGAAAATTTCAATCTTATACTCTGCACCGTGTAGGCTCAGCGTCACAGTAGTGAGTTACTGCCTTCTGAGAATCACTCCTGTCTCAATTTGCAACCATGTATGTTGCATTTTCTCTTTGAAATTCTCTTCAGTCACTCTCTCGTCTTGAATAACAGCATCTGTAATTGTGTCAACAGACATGATCATTTTCTGATCTAAGGAAGCCAGAGCAACAAATGCATTGCCACTTGAAATCTAACCCAAAGACGGGAAGCTGCTTTGTCAGAGAGAAGGCTAATCTGTACTTACATACCAGCAGCAACACTGATATCCTGGGCTGCCTGTGCTACATTTTTAAAGGCATGACTGAACCGCTATTTCAGATAAAAGAGCATAAAGGTGTTGAACAGAGAGGTTTTCAAACCCACATACTTTTTAGCTGACAGTAGTGATATCATTTAAGTCATTGATTTTTTTAAAACAAAAAATCAAATTAGCGGCAAGGTTTCTAATTTTAACTACTTACTAATCTTTTTATCATCTGGTTTTTCGACCCCAAAACAGTAACACTGAACTATTTAATGCAAAAGCTGAAAGAATAAATGAAATTATTAGATAAGATTATTAGATTCTTATTTTGGAAACTCTAGACACAGGCTTGTTAACATTTTGAAATTACAAATCATTGGCGAAAATGCTAGAAGTCAGCCTTTCCATTATTACTTATAAATAAGTCAATAAACCAATGGAAATTTCTGCATAGAGACCAAACAAACAGTAAAGTCCTGAGGAGTATGCTATAAAGAAGTAAAGGACATCATAGATAAGATTTACTACTACAGAAAAAATGTCCTTTTTGGATAAAAACATAGTATGATAAGTACTTAAGACCTGATAGGGTAAGTAGATTAGTTTCTGCAACAGGTCTCCTGAAGGCTAAAAATGCTATACAGCCGCACTATAATGATCCTATAAATACAATGCTGAAGTACTTGAATTCTAACTCCAGGATAGGATTAAACAAGTTTTGGGTTGATCCTATCTAGAAATGGTATATAGATACTATTTCCACTCCATAAAAATAAATCAAATATATACTTACCAAGTTGACTTAAATAGGCTACTAAAATATACCCATAGGTAGTAATTACAATGGCAAACTAAGAAATCATAGACTCTCCTTAGTTTGAGCCTATAGTAAACTAAGAAATCATAGACTTTCCTTCGTTTGAGCCTAGAGTAAGAAAATGCTAGTTTGGTAGCAGCATTAAGCTGTTTATCTAAGACTTTATAAGTCAAGATTTTCTCCCTATGACAAAAACATTACATTATCTACTGATCATACTAGAGTTTCACACATTGAAATTCATATTAGCCCAATTCTTTATTTTACCTAGATCTAATTATCATCTTTTACATTTTCCTTCCTGTGCCTTTTTAGGAAGAAAAATCTACAAAGCCATAAGACAAAAAACAAAAAACAACAACAAAAAAACAATTTGTGATGCTCCACCATAGTTTTACCAAAATGATAAACACCACAATGATCTACAGTATGGTCTAGAGCTTCCTTCTCCAACTGTCCATTGATTCTATTTCTTTTTAATCACTTTAAAATTAATATATTCATTTATATCTTTTTAAATGTGTGAATTTAAGCCCTATCATCAAAGGGGTGAATGAAGCCTAAGCAATATAAGGCTATCTGATTCGCATATGAAACATCTTCTTGTTTGGTTTACTTTTCATCAAGAAAACTATATGACTCTCTTTCTCTCTCTCTGTCTGTCTCACTGCCTCTCTCTGTCTATCTTTCTCACTGTCTCTGTCTGTCTGTCTGTCTCTCTCGCTGCCTTCCTCACTCTCTCCACAGGTCCCCCCAACCCTCTATGGACTATTATTTTAACATCACATAATTGCAAACACTAGCATATTCTTTTTAAAATATATTTTTATTGTAAAGATACTGTATAGAGGGTTACAGTTACATGAAAGGTAATGAGTACATTTCCTATCGAGCATTGTTACCCCTTCTTTTGTTTTTCCTCTACCATCCCTTTCCTCCCCACCTCCCAACTCCTTCCTCCCACTACCAGCAAAGTTGTAAATTTCGTTTTCAACATAGTATCTTGTACATCTCATTGTTACAATGGATACACCCTGTATCTTTATTTCAGCATTTTGTTATTTCCCTTCCCTTCTCCAAATTAGAAAAATGTATATACAAGATGCAGAACACCGGAATCAAATGCAGTGACAAGAGAGGTTATACCATGGGGAAAGAACATACAAAGAAACAAAAAAAAAATCACATAGTACATTAAAAAGAACAACAAGAAAGACAAAAATCTCTTGTGTCCCTATCTTGGGGTTCATTTTGCTTAGCATCAGGTTATATGGTCATATGTATATAACTTTCTTAATACTGAGGTAAATGATTTTACAAAATTAATGCTGATCATTAATCTGTTCTCTATTGAAAAATACTAAGAAAATGCTTTCCTTCATCTTCTTCTGTTATAAATAGCTGCAATGAAGTTAAAAATGCCAATTGGTCTTTTAAAAAAATGGAACTATTCCTTCCTAAGGTTTATAACATCACAATTAAATAAACACAGAGAATGCTGCTGGGACCTCAGTGTTGGCTTCAGTAGTGTGACAATTGCTCATAGCTCTTTAATGAGTTGGAAACCATTACAAAGGGATTGGAGATCTAGCAAGGCTAATCATGTGCTGTGAAATCATGAGCAAGGATTAGAGGATCATAAGGAAGCACAAGAAGAGGGATCAAATCAAGGTATGTAATCCCAGAGAAGAGCAAATCCTGTGAAAATGAATCATTCCTCATTAATGACTCAGCCCCTCTCTGATGTGTCTTCAAAATTCCACTCGCTCACCCTTCTTTAAATTAGAAGTCTTTACATTTATTCTGCCTCCAAGTTTTAGCTGCTCCAAAGAAACACACAGAAAATTCCCAATTCTATAATGAAGAAAATCTTTCTCCGGAGGGGGAGAATGTAGTCAAGAATCCAATGTGTATCCTACAATATTAAGAAGAGTGATGGAAGAGTTGGGTAGGCCAGGGATGGGTAAGAATGTCCAAAGGGTTGACATTGACCAAGATATACTGTATTCATAAAGTGCTTTGTTGTTGTTTTAATATATTTTATTATAAAGATACTGTACAGAAGGGTTACAGTTACATGAGTAAGGGAATGAGCATATTTCCTATGGAGCATTATTACCCCCTTCTTTGTTTTTCCTCTACTATCCTTTCCCTCTCTACCTCCCCAACTCTTCCTCCACGCCCCCCTCCAAGCTGTAAAGTTCATTTTCAAGAGTATCTTGTACATCTCATTGTTACAATGGGTTAACCTGAATCCTTGTTTCTGCATTTTGTTATTTCTCTTTCCCTCCCCAAATTAGAAAAGCGTGTGTGTGTGTGTGTGTGTGTGTGTGTGTGTGTGTGTGTGTGTGTGTATAAATATATATACACAAGATGCAAGCCACTGGAATCAAATACAGAGACAACAGGGATTATATTATACCATGGGAGAAGAACAATGAAAGAAACAAAAAAAATCACATAGTACATTAAAAACAACAGTGACAAAGATAAATCTTTTTTTTTTTTTTGCCAGTCATGGGGCCTGAACTCTGGGCCTGGGCGCTGTCCCTCAGCTCTTCAGCTGAAGGCTAGCTCTCTACTACTTGAGCCAGAGTGCCACTTCCGGCTTTTTCTGCTTATGTGGTGCTGAGGAATCGAATCCAGGACTTCAGGTATGCAAGGCAAGCGCTTTACCACTGAGCCATCTTCCCAGCCCCAAAGATAAACCTCTTATGTCTCTATCTTGGGGTTCATTTCGATTAGCATCATCTTATATGGTGATATGTACATAGCTTTTGACCTTTTCTGCTTGTGTGGTAAGATTATACCAGACATAAACTAGTTATTGCAAATAAGGGAAACCATGAGACCTTTTTTCTTTGGGTCTGGCTTACTTCACTTAATATAATTTTTTCTAAGTCTTTCCATTTCCTAACAAATGTGGTGGTGTCATTCTTTCTGCTGGAAGCATAGAATTCCATTAGATAGATAGATAGATAGATAGACAGACAGACAGACAGACAGACAGGCAGGCAGGCAGGCAGGCAGGCAGGCAGGCAGGCAGGCAGGCAGGCAGGCAGGCAGGCAGGCAGGCAGGCAGGCAGACAGACAGACAGACAGACAGATAGATAGATCACATTTTCTTGATCCATTCATCTACTGAGGGGCATTCTGGGTTGGTTACCTATCTTAGCTATGGTAAATAATGCTGCAATAAACATAGTAGTGCTGGTAGCTTTAGTATGGCCTTGTTTGTGATCATTTGGGTAAATGCCAAAAAGTAGGATTGCTGGGTCATAGGGGAGCTCTATGTGGAGTCTTTTGAGGAACCTCATAAACTGCTTTGTTAAATACCAATTCCTTTGTACAACTGCTTAAAGATAATAAGAAAAAGAAAAAGTAAGTAAATAAATATTTTATAATCTGCAAGGAAAGAAAAAAGAAACTAAGAAAGGAAGAAGGAATGAGGAAGGAAAGGCAGGAAGGAAGGCAGGAAGGCAGGAAGGAAGGCAGGAAGGAAGGAAGGAAGGAAGGAAGGAAGGAAGGAAGGAAGGAAGGAAGGAAGGCAGGAAGGAAGGAAGGAAGGAAGGAAGGAAAGGAAGGATGGAAAGGAAGGGAGAGAGGGAGGGAGGGAGAGAGGGAGGAAGGGAGGAAAATGTTTCTGTTCTCCAAACAGTGAGTCTTCTGAAGACTGAATCATTTCTTAATCTACATGGGTTTTGTGTTTCACATAATCTAGCCACAAGCCAGCAATTCTCCAATTTACCTCATAAAATGAAGCTGGCAAGAGTGTCAAGTAACTGTTGTTTGCAAAGACATACTTCTCAACCTTGATGTTTAACAAGTTTGACAGGCTCCATGCAACTGAGTTTTTGTTCACTGAAGATAAACTGAAATTCTTCAAAGCAGAAACAAAAGTGCTGAAACTGGATTTTATTTTTAATTTGATTTTACCATAGGAGAAGGAGGACACTTTGTATTCAGATCAGAGCTGCCAGTCACATGCTGACAGAGCAGCACTTCAGAGGCTGTGGTAGGCAAACTGTCAGGAGAATGGGACAGAAGCATGCAGAGAACTCTCCAAGAGGAGAAAGTCCCTCAGCTTTGCTGAGATAAGGGAAGGGCTTAAGCAGCTTCTCCCAGTGATGTGCCTTAAACTATGATTTCTCTCAGGCCCATTTGACAGGATAAATTATCCCAAAATGTAGTAGCATCTGTCTAGACAGGGAAGGAGATATTACGATTCCAAGGCCCATACAGGAAGGCCAATTATCTAAAGGTAAACTCTGCTGATTTTTCAGACCTGAACAATATCAATCCTAGAATTATCCCAGCACAAGCTTTGTCCTTCAAAATGCTTGGAAGTTATACAACAGGTCTTGATGAACAACTTACTCCCCTGTAAGAAAATTGTCTTTCTCCAAAGTCACCTGAAATGGAGTTCATTGCTTTTTCAGTTGGATGTCATCATCTGAAATCGTGATTTCTCCTTTGAACCCTACCCTGGCTCCAAACCACATTGTATTTTTCCAATCTTCTTAGCTCTTAAAGCTAATATTTTCTTTTACTGTCTGTTATCTTCTTTCCTTTCCCTGGCTGCTCCTCTCTCTCTTGTCATTTCCTCTCCATCTGCATCTTCCTTATTGCCTGCCCCGTGTCTACATCACAAATTCATATTTTCTGGCCTTCAGTGATTTTGTGTTTGGTTTCAGTTCACCTGCACTCCCCCACTGGGAGACAGTATAGAAAAACATCATATCAAAGAACCTTGCATCAGTGAGCATGAAGGGAGATGTGAATCCTAGACATCTGTCAGGCAGGATATTTCTTAAATTATAACTTTAGGGCTCCAAGTCTTAATCTAACCCAGCTGCAATAGCCAAGTTCATTGAATGAGTGCAAAATAAACTAGAAACTAGAAATTCATCATCTGTACTCTTAGGTAGCAATTCTCTTAGTCACAAAGGCTAGAAGTCTCTAAAGAAGTTTTTGTAAGTGGTCACTATGAATAATTGACGTAATGCTATTCCCAATATCTACCCATTCATTGGAGAGTTGGAGAGCTCTTGAAAACCTTGCTTTACCTGACTCTAAAGAGTATAAAACTCTTAAAAGTTTCAGGAGCCTTCCCTTACATTTTCCACCCATGATGCCCCATTCATAGAGTTAACATGACAGCACTTCCTCTAGTCATAGCATTTTAAGAAAATTAGGGAAGCAAAAGCAAAATCTAGAAGCTTTTCTAGAAAAGATTTCCAATTCATTCACATATTCATGACTAGCTCTCTCAGCAAATGGGATGTCTACAATGTCTTTTCTAGAATATTTGTCACTTTTTATTTTTCCTACATCCAGTACTTTGTACAACCCACCAGCAGCTTGACAATGAAACATTATACTTTACAATGAAACATTTCATGTGATTGATTTTAAAACTTTTTTATACAGGCAAGACTTAGCTCTGAATTTTCTGTCTACCATTGCATGATAGACAAGTGAACATAAAGTCATAAGTCTTTGCCATTATACATAATGCACACATGTAGTGTGTAAGGAAAAATAAAGTGAATGAAAGCTAAAATATCAGAAAATAAGTTTTTAAATCAAAATATAAACTAGTAAAATGTATGTGAATGTTAAACAATAGATTTAATATCAGAAAAGAGAATGCATCTGACCTTGGAGCCAGCAACACTGTCCTTTGAGTGAACTCTGGCCCAGGTTTATTGACATTAAAAAAATGGAGTCTTGCCCCAGTACTTAATATTTATTTTACATGGTCATAATAAACCAAATGTTCCTTTGCTTTCTATTTTTAGTCAACCAAGGACAAAGAAAGGAAATGCTTGTTTGTCCTTATATAGCATGTCTGTGTTAACACTTTAAAGATGTAATTCAAAGCATAACTCAGATAATTTTTTTAAAAAGTGGACTGAAAGCAGGGCTTAAGTAGTATAGACTTGCCTAGCAGGTACAAGGCCCTAAGTTCAAACCCCAGTATCATTTTTTTAAACTGTATAATTGGGAAGAAAGAACAGCACAAAATATACATTTTTTGAATATTTTTCTTCCAACACAAAGAGTCAAGATATACGTCAAACCTGAAGCTTATTTGTATTGATGGGGGGGTTCATAAAAATTACCAGACTTCATCCCCCCTCCTCCAACAAAACAATCTCCAAACAATATCATAAAAAGAAGTCACTAGGAAAAGATCAGTGTAAAAGACAGTGAAAATGAACAAAACCTAATAAATGAAGAAGCTGAAATAGAAAAATAATAACTGGAGTTAAATTAAAAGAGGTTGTCTCCTTAGGGAAGGTCCAAAGATCTGGAGAGATGAGCTCAGATATTCTTGAGTTCTAGTTAAAGAATTTTCATTTTCTAAACCTAAAGCTTCAAAATATGATTATTCATCTCTACACCACTGTTTCCAGGGATGTTACTTGGAAGTTATACAACAGGACTTGATGAACAACTTACTCCCCTGTAATGTGAAACTCCCCAACTAATGTGAAACCAAATGCCTATTTGTAGGTTCAGGAAATCATCATTGTTCACTAGGACAACCAGTGGTCTAATAAAGCACTGCACCGAACTCTTTGCTGTTGTTACTAGAAGATGGACTCTTATCAATGATGGACTTAGACAAGTCCACTGATTTCAGATGGAAGATAACAATTCTTGAACAGATGATTGGAGAGTTCTAGCTTCACTGAGCGAAGGCATGGCAAGCTGTCCGGCAGGTGGAAAGAAGGATGTGATGATTATGAAGAATGGAACCAATGTGGCAAACGCAGAAACCCACAGACTCATCAGGAACACCTTCTGGTGCTGGCTGTAAACAAGCCTTTTATTAAGGAGCTAAAACCTTCCACTGGTATTACACTGTTAGTGAAGAAGCTGCAACTTCTGAACAGACCTGGGTTTGAAAATTTCACTTCCTGAATACCTGGAGGTATTTTCTGTTTTCACTTTCCTTTTTTTGTTTTTGTTTTTTTTTTCTACAGAGCTAAACCTTTAAGTACTTGATGATCTGAAATTCCCCAAAGGCAACAATATTTCTTTCTTTCTTTCTTTTTTTTATTATTAACCCAAAGAATAGTACTTTTTTCCCCCTAGGTCTTTTTTGAACACTGGCTACCAGTGTTCCCAGCCAATAGGGTCCCAGACTGGGACTATTGTCTTGATGCTATTGATCAACCTGGCTGTTAAAGCATGCAATGGATACTTCATGCGAATATGATCCCTCGTGACAGCTGACTCCATCATGTGAGGAGAGCAAAACAGGCCTCGCTGTCTTCCATCAGCCCTACTGAATTCCAAAACAGGCTTGCTATCTTCTTACATTCTCTGAAGGATCCTGTTCCCCCAGCTAATTTTTCACTACTAAACAAGTGCAAGGATAGACTACAGGTTCTTTTGGTAAATTTACTGGTTAATCCATGGATCTTATCATCAGGTCTGAGGAGTGAAATAAAATATTAACAAAATCATCATAATCAAATAACTGGATGTCCACTTGGGGCTTGGAAAATTACATTTGTTTACATACACCAATGTTTTCTTTTTTGGTTGTTTGTATTTCCAGTCCTGGGGTTTGAACTCAGGGCCTGGACCTTAAATTTCTTTTGCTCAAGGCTAATGATCTACTTCCAGATTTTATGGTAATTTATTGGAGATAAGAGTTTCACAGACTTTCCTGCCTGGGCTGGCTTTGAACTGTGATGGTCATATCTTAGCTTCCTGAGTAGCTAGGTTGATAGTCCTGAGCCACTAATGCCAGGCTGTTTTTGTTGTTTTGTTTTGCTTTGGTTTTTTTTTTTTTTTTTTTGTGAGTCTATGGTATTCAAACTTATGAGGCGCCAACTCTAAAACTGGACTGTGTTTCCTCAGGCTGTATGAAGAATTTTACTCTCTCTTCTTAACTATTACACAAGAAAATTAGTTTCCAAGTGGAGTTTTAGGGCTTTTAACTAATCATAGTTTTCAATCATACGATAAGTAGTTGGCTCATCCTCAAACCTCCATTTTTTCAATATTCCCCTTCTTTATTCCTTAAAATCTTAATAATAAAGTCCCAATATCTAAGCCAGTGTATGAATTCCTTCCAGCCTCCATGCATGCATGCATATGCCTTCCTTTACTATCAAAGTCTTAGTGTAGATATACTATAAACTTTAATCTCCATCACTTCTGCCATTTTCTTTCTAGATCAGCAAGGTATTTTCATCAGAAATACAGAGTTTCAAGGGCACTGGTGGCTCATGCCTGTAGTCCTGGCAACTCAGGAGGCTGAGATCTGAGGATCATGTTTCAAAGACAGCCTGGGCAGGCGTAGTATGTGAGACTCTTATCTCCAATTAAGCACCTAATAACTGAAGCAGAGCTGTGGCTAAAAGTGGTAGAGTCGTAGCCTTGAGAAAAACAAGGCGAGGGACCGAGTGCAGGCCCTGCATTCAAACCCCACAATCGACAAAGAAAAGAAAAGAAAGAAAAAAAAAGAAGTACAGCATTAGCCTTGGACTGCAGGAAAGCATTCCAAGCTAAACCCCACCATCTCCCACATCACTCACTGTGCATGACTGCGCATGAGTTCTGACTGTCCTATGTCAGACAGCAGCTACATACATGACAAAGAGCTCTAGGCCGCCCTTGGCCCTCAGTTCCTTAAATTCCTTGCAGCATTAGTGGGTTTCCAAGCCCAACCTCCAGGAAGAAAAATGTGAGTCACATCCCATCCAGTCATGAATTTCTTTACTTCCTTTTTCCATTCTGAATCATCACTCTTTTCTACATGTTTGACATATTAGAAAGAAAATTTGAAAAGCTAATTTTTGAATTGTGACTACTAAAAAGATTTTCTTAAACAATATCAAAAAATAATAATCCAAAAAATAAATGGTAGCTTTCTTAACCTCCTTTAGCATCTCTCTTGAGCAAGATTTCTCCTACGGAAGGTCTTTCAGTCTCAAACATTCTCACTCTTTTTCTCTGTTTCTGTGTTTCTGTCTCTCTGTGTCTGTATCTGGGTTTCTGTGTCTCTGTTTCTCTCTCTCTCTCTCTCTCTCTCTGTTTCTCTTTCAGTCTCTCTGTCTCTCTTTGTCTCTGTCTGTCTGTCTCTCTCTAACTGAGCATGTATCTTTCTCATTCTGAAATTGATCAAGAGACTCTCTTTCTTCTTTTATAGCTCTCAAAGTCCCCTATAAAAGTCTCATCCTTGGTCCCTTCCCTGTTCTCTTCCCCTTCTCATGTCCTCAATCTATTCCTTTCTCTGTGGTCTTTTCAGTGTCAAACTAATTTCAATGATTACTGATTGTTTCTCCATTCATCAGCTAGATACTTGTGCTCAAACAAACTTAATAGACAAATTCCTTCAGTGAACTTTTATGTGTCTACACATAAAAGTTTATATTTATATTTTATATTTATATAATCTAGATTTATATGTACATGTATACATATGTACAGCAATGTTTATCATCTATAGCACACTGATTGGAAACGAAATTATAAAATATATTTCCATACATTCCAGAAACAGTAGTGAGAAGGACAGCAGAATTCTGCGTTGCTCTGTGACCAGTCTCAGTCTCCCACTTAGCAACTTGAAGTCAGGTAGGAACTAAGAGAAGATGCTCACAAGGTAGGGATCAATGGTTCAAGCAAGACATGAGCAAATGGTATGGAAGCGGATTCAGCTTGGCTTAGTGTGTCTGCTGCTCTAGTAGCTGAACTGTGCACCAGCCAGGTGGTGAGGAGGACAGAGGCAGCCACCGAGCTCCTGAACAGCTGCTGTCCCCTCCCCTTCCAGGCTGTATGTGAGAGCTGGGCAGTGTGGGGCGGCCACTAGGGAGCAGCAGCAGATGGCTATCCTGTTTTGGAGGTGAACTCTGGAATGGCAAGGACTCCAGTTACATTTATATGCTGTGACCTACTACAAGGCTGCAGAGAGGCACATCCATAGGAAATTACCATTCTTAATTTGGGTCTATAATTAAGCCCTCTAATTTGAGTTGTATTTCACACTATGCAAGAGCTATCGGACAATTATGAGGCTTAAAGGAAAAAGAAAAATTTCTCCTAGCCTGACCTTATCCATTTGAAGCAAGG
Organism: Dipodomys spectabilis; assembly: GCF_019054845.1. Classification (NCBI taxonomy): domain Eukaryota; kingdom Metazoa; phylum Chordata; class Mammalia; order Rodentia; family Heteromyidae; genus Dipodomys; species Dipodomys spectabilis. The sequence goes on from NW_024870874.1 coordinate 13,744,926, forward strand.
CGTAAACAATCAAGTGACAATCCCAAAGGGAATTTCCCAGTTCCCACTTTAGTCCCTGGAACCTAAACTTAGTGCCAATAGCCATGCCAGACCTATCTATGGTTATGATCTTAGTAGAGGCCGACTCTCCATTCCATGCATGCAAAAAGACACAGGAAAACAAACTATCCAAATCTCTGTTTAAATAGATGTCAATACAATACTGATTAAATGTATGCTTACTTCACAAAATATCATAAATTCTCCCTCAGAATAAAGGGGCAAAATGGTGTTTGGGATTTTGATTGCCTTTTTATTAAATTGGTGGTGGTAGTGGTTTTGTTTTTGTTTTAAACTTTTGTGACTGGTATTTTCTAATCAGAATAGTTATGGTTCTCACAAATAATAGTTTATAATGCTATAACATATTGATCAATAAAAGAGGATCCTTCCATTTACAGATGAGGCTTGATTTCAGAGCAGTAGCATGCTGGCTGGGTTGGCCTCTGTGCCACAGAATTGACCTTTGCATAATCCTACAGCAGGAAACAGACATTACAGCTGGTTCTGCTCTGCTTTTGGTACATCTTCTGGCCCAGCTGTCTGATGGGAAAGGCAGATGCCATCTGTATTGTAGGAGAAATAACTCCACTTGCCTCTTGGCTGGAGGGTACCATAAGTGTCCGTTATTTGTCCACTTCACGGAAAACCCAGGCCAGGTATCTCTGGAATTATCCCACTAAATCATTCCTTTATACATGCTTAATTGTACTATTTAAGGGAATAGTAAAGATTAATGAATTTGAACAATATGGAATTTGTTTGGTATTCTGATGATGTTAATCAATGTTACAGAAATACTTATGAGATTAAAATGATAATGTTATCTCTGACTCATATGATCCCTAACTTCCTTAAAATGAGGCCAGATTAATATTATGGGAAAGAAAAAACAAGAGGATATGGTGGAGGAAGAGCAGTGGTAGATTCCTTCCCTAGATGGGATCCCAGCACCAGAAAAACATAACAGTAAAATAAAACAATAAAATAATGAAATAGGGTATTTTGTCAAAAGGAAACATGCTTATTTGATATGAAAAACTAAAGAAAGATTCTAGTTAGGATAAAAAAATTTCAATAAATAAGCTGGAGGTAAAAGCACATTTATTTAGTAACAATTAGAATGGCCAAGTAGCACTGATAATCAGCAATTATCTCTAAAAATAATCTTTAAAAAATAAATGAATGAGTGAATCTTTCTAGGGGCTTATTGTGAGCAGAAGATTTCTTTATAGTAACTGACACCACTTATAAGATGAAATCTATCCTCAAAGTTGACATCAAATTCTAAAATCTGCTTCTTGGGGAGACCTAAGATATTCATCTGGCTCCCTTAACTTATCATGAAAATTCCATGACTCCCTCTGTTTGCTGCCTGGTACAGTCCATTCCTTAACCAAGACGTATCTTTCCTTCCTGTCCCTTGTCCAGAACATTCTAGATTCATTTAGCTTAAGTGTGACTTCCTCAACTCTTCCCTTCCTTTTACCTGAATTCTTCCTTCTGTGTTCTCACCTAGTCATTCTGTCTTCCTACTTCCTTTTCCTAGGTCCAGTCAGTAATCAATTTCTGCCTGATTCAAATTCTCAAGAATTCCTTGGAATCCTCCATATGTGTTCTTAAATTTTATCCATGTTGCTAGGCATAGTGGTATCTGCCTGTAAATCCAGTTAGTTGGGAGGAAAAGATTATGCAGATTGTGATTCAAGCAAAAAAGTTAGTGAGAATCTATCTCAACAAATAAACCAGGTGTAGTGGCACACACTGTAATCCCAGCTACAAAGGAGACCAGGCAGAGGCTAGCACAGGCAAAAGGCATAAAATCGTACTTGGAAAATAACTAGTGCAAAGTGGACTATGACATGTCTCAAGTGGTAGAGCTCCTATCTAGAAAACACAAGGGTTCTGAGTTCAAACTTAATCTTAGTACCACTGGGAAAAGAAAAAGAAAAAAGAAAAAATTCCCTATGTTCCTATTGAATGACAGTAATAAAAGCATCTTATTATATTATAAATCCTAGTTTCCTTATCTATGTTGTTTTGGAGTGTGTGTGTGTGTGTGTGTGTGTGTGTGTGTGTGACACACAGAGAGAGAGAGAGAGAGAGAGAGAGAGAGAGAGAGAGAGAGAGAGAGAGAGAGGAGAGCACAATTTGGGCTAACCTAGAATTAAGAATCCTCTAATCTCACCCTCTGAGATGATTGGGATAATGCTGGGATTTGGGGTTTGTGCTAGCATTCTTGGAATGGGCTTTCTTTGAGTGCCTAACTCATTTGTTATGATAAACTTTAAATGTAAAATCTAATATAGTCAGAAAATTCCACTGAAGCCAACGCTTCTCAGCAGCTTCAAGAAATACTGGTACCGCAAAATATTCTTCATATAAAAAATAAATTTGAGAATTACTCAGTTTATTAACCAGTTCAATCCAGTACCCAATTTTCACTCAACCATGATATATATTTGCATATTGTAGCCTCTAAAAATTCTTACAGGAAAACAAAACAAAATAAACATATCCTAACATCCTCCACACTCCTTTCACCAGAAAGCCTCACTGTGCATATGGAACAGCCATTTAAAAGTCGATAGAACCAATGTTCTGAGAAAGGTTACTGAGAAAATGCTGACTGGGAAAAGAACTTACAGTTATCGTTTTAGAAGTTATTTCAGCCTTCGGGATTTTAACCATTTAAAAACAAATCTGTAAAAGAAACCATATTCTAATGTTCAAAGTCCAAAAAGTGATCCAAATTCTGTCCTCTGGGGCCCTGTACCATAACTAGAGGAGAATGGTATTAACTTTCCAAGGCCAATTATTTCCTAACAATATCCTCAAGGATGCAAAAATGTTCTATTTGTCATGCAATGCTCACTAATTGCTTAGCCAGGCAGCAGGAGATTTATGAGTTTGTCTCAGGAGAGAAGTTTCACATAAAAATATGGGGAAATCTGCACAACGTTGACAGAGCTCTCTGTAGGCTCCAAAAAAATGGATACACCTGTGCTAGGAAGGAGGCAGCATGGAAATCCCCCATACACATACACACACACACACACACACACACACACACACACACACACACACACACACACACACACACGCCTTCCTCCATGCACCAAATAAAAGGGCCCTGAACACTTGTCACAAATCACATAGTCTTTACAACTTAATGTCACTCAGATCAGTCCATCCAATAGACTAAAGGTATCAGGGAGCCCTGGTTTTTAAAGGCACATTACACAATTATGTTATTGCAAGAACAACAAAAAAAAGCAACAATGTCAAACTCATTGTAATGATGTTGACCTTTTTAATTCGAAACGGCATAATAATTAAGGTTTATTATTCTCTCCAAAATCAGTCTTATTTTTTTCATAGGCTGCAGGTAGATATACTTCTTTAGATACCCCTAATTTGAAAATAAGAATGATTAAGCACATTGAGGTCTATGTGCCAGTATTGCTGTTTTGGAGATACACATTTGAGGCCTTAAAAGTATTAGAATAAATTTTGCTTCTCAATAAACAAAACCAATAGGCAAATACATTATAATCGAACTCTCAATATCTGAGATACCCAATTAGAAAACAACAGATCTGGAAGAAATTCCAACGAATAGCAATGACTTATTTTGTGAGCATAAGAACTGAAGTTTTAAATGCTGAGTAAGAAATCATAAATCTATCTGAAGACTTTTCTTCTTCTTCTTCTTTTTTTTTTTTTGTCAGTTGTGAGGTTTGAACTCAGGGCCTGGGCCCTGTCCCTGAGTTTTTTTGTTCAAGGCTACTGCTCTATCATTTCAAGCACCAGTTCCAGTTTTCTGGTGATTAATGGGAGGTAAGAATCTCACCAGGACTTTTCAGCCTGGTTGGCTTTGAACTGTGATCCTCAGATCTCAGCCTCCTGAGCATCTAGGATTACAAGCCTGAGTCACTGACACCCAGCACAATTAATTTTTTAAATTAAATTTGTTGGGTTTTTTTTGTTTTGTTTTTAAAAGCATAAGGCAGGGCATTCTGGCACACATCTATAACATCAGCTACTCAAGAGACAGAAAACAGAAGGATCCCAATTTGAAGACAATCCAGGGAAAACATTAGTGAGATCTCATTTCACATACAAGTCATGTGTGGTGGCTCATGACATCCAGCTAGATTAGTCTTCTGACTCCCCATTTTGTTTTCCACATCATCAGAGAGCTCAGTAAGGTCTGAGGTTTAAGAGCGGTGTCTCAACACTGAGCCAAACAAGAAGTTATAACTAACTCTTGCGAAAACTCTGAATTCACAGCCTTATTATGTAATCTATACCTATCTAACTGTGGTTCAACTTTTGTTATTCAGATATGTAGTTGATTTGGTTGGTTATATATCCTAGGACAGAGGGAAGTTGTTTGTTTTATTGAACATTGTGCCCATCTGTGGCTTATCATCCTGATTGAAAAAATGCAGTCACTGTTTCAGTACACATAATCATGGATCTTTGTTCACATTCAGTCAGCATGTTGGAATGATCTGGATATTATTCGTGACATATTCAATAACTACTTATTGAGTGCCTACTTTGGGTCTAGCAAGAATATAGTTAAACTTTAATCATCTTAACATTTGCTCGACATGTCAAAAAATATGACTTTACCAAATGCTTGTTAGTTTATAAACAGAGATAAAAGTAATGGCACCAAAATGACTTTTTTTGAACAGAATAAATTAGCATCTAATAAGTAAAATACGGTTTTGAAGATGAATCATCTTGTTATGAGGAAAAGACAAAGGATTTTCAGAGCAGAGTAAAAAGCAGGAGCTCCAGTGGCATTCAGAGTTCTAAGAGAGGATAGGGAACTGACTTAAATTTATGCTTGTAGGAAAGAGGTGCTTATAAAAATCGTGTCTTTTTTTCAAGTTTGCTTCGATTTACTTGATTCTGACTAAGGGAGAGATATACAATATTACTCCTTCACTTTAAAAGTCGTAACTTTACTGTAAACTTTTATATGAACAACAGTATGAGAAAGCAGTTTTAAATGTAAACAGCTTTGCAAACAGGGATGCAGAGGCAAAGGTAAGTATATGACCGCTAGAATCCATATCATACACGTTCTTTCAACCTCATTCAGTCTATCAAGTATAGTTTGTCTTCATTACATCAAATTTGCTCTTGTATTAAATTAATGAGCCTAAGGATTTTGGTCAAAAACTGTTGACATTTATCCAAATCAATAACTCCCTCAGGCAAATGAAGAAAATCAAGAATTCTGTATTCTAAGTGCATAAAGAAAAGCACAGTATAGTATGTATACATTTGAATAATTATCAACAAAGAGAGCCATATATGCAATTAAAATATCACAGCAGAAGTTCTATAGGTCTGTAGCAAAACTGAGTTAGTGGAATTAAATGCCAATGGACAGTTTGCTTAAATTTGTGTTTGTTCCCAAAGCAGTTGAATCAGGGAGGACCAGTTTTAGGCTCGTGAGATACAATCAAACAACTTATCACAGTGGATACAATTATTTTTATAACTTTTAATGCTCCCTACTCACGACACATGCCAAGAAAAGTCTTTGTCTACTGCTTCCATTTTGATTTTAGCTCCTTAGCAGTAGGCTGGTTACACTAACAAAACAAGCAAAAATTATTATTATTACATTTATTTAATACCAAATGTCAGTCAGTTTATGGGTCACTGTATACAGAATATTCCTTATGATCTCAAGAAATTGAAGAAATAGATACTATAATATCCTGGGAGACCATAAACTTGAGTTTAAGAAAGGTTTCACAACAACGTACCACAGGGTACTCAGCTCACACCTGAAATGCCAATGCCTTTAATCTCCATTCACATTATTATTCCACCTTCACCCAAAGTTGTTTTTCTATGGAATGGCCCACTAAAAGAATCAAATCAGGTTAATGAAGCCTGTCTCTTACGTGTCTTACCTTCTAATTAATAAGTGCCACTAATAACTGTGATGAAGGCACCATCATGAAATCACTATTCTGTGCTATTTTATCTACTTCTAATTATTTACTTGAGTAGACAAAGAAGAAAATAAGACAAGAAAGGCAGCAAAAAGCTGTATCTCATTCCTACAGGAATCCAGGAAAGGTAGTTCTTTTTGAAAGCATACAGAAGTGAGCCCAGAGTTATGTTAGCCCATCCAGTAACCTCAATACACCTTCTCCCCATGGACTCAGAACAGCATATGGCTGTTCTTTCCACAGTTTGCCTGCTTCTGTTTACTCTGAACCTCTGGGTTATAGTACGTTTTGTAATCACTAACAAGGACCACCTGTCTCTTAAGAGATCCAGCCATGTCAAAACAGAGATCTAATTTTTCAGATTCACTTCCAAGTGGACAATATACCCTCTAGGTGTGGACCAAGATTATTGAAATGATAGCTGATACAAGATTACACGTCTATATTAACTGATTGTAACTGACACACTGAAAACAGATTTGTTCCATTCTGTAAGAAAATACAATAATATTCTGTACAATCAGGGCAGTTCCTTTGTGGATATACATGCCTCAGACATTTTCCAGGAAAAAGAATAATCTGCTGGTTTAAAAAATTCATTCACTTTACTAAGATACATTCAGAATAAATTGTTGAATTCCAATAGGCCTCATCATGTACTCTCTGTGTGCAAAATTTTACAATGGTTGAATTCAGCCAGAAAAACTGGGTCTTGGAAAACAAGAAGAATTCAGCTCAATAAATGGCTGATAAATGCTTACCATTGAGATTGTGAAGCCAATCGTAAATCTGGTTTAATCGAATAAAGAGAAATAGCACATGTGGAAAATAAATCCTCCTCTCCATTCCCTTCTTTTCCCCTACAATGATCTCAGCCAGTGGTCAGATCTAGAACCTTCTCCTTAGGTTTCCATCACACACATGTGGATTCATCTTTGTCTTCCTTGCACTGCCCCTGGGGACTAGCTTTGATAGAGTGAGTCTCTTCTCTCCCCATCCAAGCTATAAGAGCCCTAAGTGAGGGATCACATATCAGCTCTGGTCCTATACCCTAGCATATCACGTGAGCACAGAATTAAGTAACCCAGCCCATTAAAAAATAACAGCCTAAAGCGGGGCACTTGTGGCTCATGCCTATAATCCTAGCTACTTAGGAAGCTGAGATCTGAGAATCATTGTTTGAAGCCAGCCCAGGCAGGAAAGTCTGTGAGACTCTTATTCCCAATAAACTACTCAGAAAAAGTCAAAAGTGGTGCTGTGGTTCATGCCTATTATCCTAACTATTCAGGAAGCTGAGATCTGAGAATCATTATTTGAAGCCAGCACAGGCAGGAAAGTCTATGAGACTCTTATTCCCAATAGACTACTCAGAAAAAGTCAAAAGTGGTGCTGTGACTCAAGTGGTACAGTGCTAGCCTTGAGCACAAAGAGACTCAGAGACAGCTACCAGACTCTGAGTTCAAGGCCCAGAAAAAACAATAACAACAAAAAACCCTGCCTAAGCTAGGCACCAGTGACTCACATCCATAATCCTAGAATACAGAAAAAAATAAAGTAACTGCCTACTTCTCCAGTCTACCTGAAGCTTTGTTCCTTTGATCACAGAAAATGATTACAAGAAAGAGCACTGCAATTCAGTCTTCCTGATTACTTGAGGAGCTGCAGTTTTACAGTAAAATGGTTTTATCACAAAAAATGATTAGTATGAAAGGTGATGGATTTGTTCATTTGAATGTTTTAATTATTCCATATCTTAAATATATGCATAATTAGTAGTAGTAGTAGTAGTAGTAGTAGTCAATTAAATGTTTTTGTGTGCTGGTCCTGGAACTTGAACACAGGACCTGGGTGCTATCCCTGAGCTTCCAGTGTGTTTGGGGTGGTTAATTGGGGATAAGAGTCTCACAGACCTTCCTGATGGGGCTGGCTTTGAACCAGTATCTTCATAGTTCAGTCTCCTGGGTATCTAGGATTACAGACATGAGTCACTGGCATCTAGTACAATTAATTTTCTAATTTTTAAGCATTAGGCGGAGCATTTGGCACATATCTATAATCTAAGCTACCCAGGAGACAAAAAAATAAGAGGATCACAATTCGAAGGCAATCCATGGGAAATATTAGTGAGATCTCATCCCCACTAATGAGACAAATCTATTGCACCCTTGTACTACCAGCTATGTGGGAAAAATAGGTAGGTAGATTGCAATAAGAGCCCTGTCCTGGACCAAAAGTACAAGATCATATCCAAAATATAAAATGATAAAAAGACTGCTCTCATAGCTAAAGTTTTAGAATGTTTGCCAAGCAATTGCAAGACAAGACCCTGGGTTTAGACTCAAGTAATACCAAAAAGAAGGAAGAGGAGGAGGAAGAGGAAGAGGAGGAGATTATTACATGTATTAATGACTAAGATATTGATCCAGGCTCATTCCTGTAATTATAGCTACTCAGGAGGCTGAGATCTGAGGATCATAGTTAAAACCCAGCCCAAAGAGAGAAAAGTCTGGGAAACTCTTATCTCTAATTAACCAGTAAAAAGCTGAAATTAGAGCTGTGATGCAAGTCACTGAATGTCCATCTTGAGTCAAGAAGTTAAAGAACATTGCCGGGGCCATGAGTTTAAGCCAGTATCAGTACAGAAAACAAAACAGGATATTGAAAACACATACACACACACACACACACACACACACACACACACACACACACTTCCTAAGTGACAGTATCTACTCATCTACTAGCATATGAAAAGAGACTATGTATTATCTTAAATGAAATCTATATTTCAAGTACAGAGAAATTTGCTACTATCAGAGATGGGTAGAAACAACTAACATAATTTCTCCACTCTGCATATTCATAATCAGATCTCCTATTTCCCAGGTAGGATCATGAAACATGGAAATAACACCAAGTAATATTTCTGGATCTCATGTATGCCTGGCAATGAACTAGAAGATTTATCGTGCTATTTCAATTAATTTTTATTGCATCCCTATAAAGTGGCTGCTACCAGGGTTTCCATTTGGGAGATATTAGGACAAGCTATGTACTTTGCACTTACTTAAACCCTAAGCAGAATGTCAACAAATCAGTAGCTTTCTGAACACCCAGACCCTACATATAAAAATAGGTAGTTAAGGCAGGCACTGGTGGCTCATACCCAGCTGCTCAGGAGGCTGAAATCTGGGGACTGGGATTCAAAAACAGACCAGGAAAGAAAATCTGTGCAATCCTTATCTCCAAAAATGTCAGCGATGGAGCTGTAGCTCAAGTGGTAGAGTGCCAGCCTTGAGTGAAAAAGTCAAGGGACAGAGTCTTGACTGTAGCACCAGCACAAAATAATTAATACTAATAATTAATATTACTACGAATACTGCTGCTGCTAATAATAAAAGTGGTTTACCCAGCTCCCAAGGAGAATTATTTGGTTTGTCTTGACAGTCCCCAGAATGCAATCCATGATTTACAAACTTCCTCTCCACAGTCATACATACTATTTCCTTCTGAGAGCTAGCTACATTTTCACTGTTTCAGTACAAATAGCACCACTGGGTAGTTATAAGTGCTCATCACCACATGGGAAATAATTCTGACAAATTGTTTTGATATATTTTATGAACGATAACACAGTCATAAACATAAAACTTTCATGGGCCGTTAAATATACATAAAAGAGCAGCTTGAGATTTGATATGAAGTTTTACAATAAATACATTAGGCAAAAAATAGACATGCGCATGTGTGCTTGTGTGTGTAATTATTTTTATATCATGGTACTATATATATATTGTGCATGCATTTCTAGGACATTGAATTCTGTTCGTGTGAATCCTCAATTGAACAGGCATTTGGGGCATTTATAAAAGTCAGATGAAAGTAACTTGCCTGGCTTAACACTTGTCAAAACTCTTTGTCATATTGAATAAATCTATGTTCCAAAGGGCATTGGTCCACAAGCTATTGATTTTCAGATTATTCATAACCTGTGGAGTTTTCAAAGCTTTGTTTCAATAAATCAATATAAGTCTCAAAAGAACGAGTAAGGTTTCATGAAGCAGCTACATGGGGTAATAAACTGTAGAGACCCAGGCTGACATATTACAACAGTTGGAAGCAGAAACTGTCTCTGCATTGCTGGATGCAGAGCTGTGATAATTATTAAGGAATCATTTCCTTGAAAAGAGAAACCTTCCTCTAAGTTCTGTAATCTCTCATCATCTCCGTGGCTGAGAACAAGGGTGAATGGTACTGCAAAAACATATCACTTTGGGGACATATTTGGACACAGCAAAGAAAGAAAAATATTCAAAAAATACCCACTGATGTTTCCTATGGATTCAAACACAGGAAAGCACATGCGCACACTCACAGGATTGAGGTAGCTTTAAGAATCAAGAGGAGAGAAAATAAAGGATGAATTAATTACATTCTGGAACAATAGAAGAATAAAAAGAACATATTTCTATTCCTGGTGAAAGCATTTGAAAAGCCCCTTACTGCCAAAAAGAAAACAACAACTACAAAAGAAAACTCTAAGTCATATAGCTGGTCTAGTAAATTCTTTGGCACTAAGATCCTGTAGATAGTTCTGTTTCTGTAGAAGAGACAGTAGAGGAACCAACTCCTATACTGTTCTTGGTTGAGTTATCGTGACACTCTCTCAGTGCCTGAAGATGACCCTTACCATAGAAGATCTCCTTTAGAGCCCCTCCACCAGCCAGCTATACATAAAGACACTCCTCCCAGCTGTCATCCAGGTGTGCCCAGATCACTGGCTTCCCATTGACTCCTGTCAAACAAGATGGAGCCCCGCTACGGATGAATGATACACAGTCAAACCAAGTTCCCAGCTGCTTCAGGCAACACCCAGGATCTCCTTTATATGGCTATTTCTAATAAGTGTGAAATTTGTGATGCTGAGACTGCAAGAGAGCCTAAGCCAGGACAGCAGGCAGCTAGAAGGGCTGTTACATAAGCTCACCACCATCTGGGATCCATTGACCTTCCTACTATTGCAACTGAAAGAGGTGATAAAAATACAAGCACTGTCCACATCTGGCAATCGTGTGTAGCCTTAGGGTGTCACCTTATGATGTAATCAAAGTGGTACAGACTTTCCCTTAGCCTAAACACTATAATTCACTACAAATCAGCCAAACCCACCCTGACACATGTACATGCACTCATGAGCAAGTGCACATACATGCAGAATACAAGGCTTAAACCATGTATCTTTCAGAACAAAGACATTTTCTCTGAGAGTATTGTCAATTAAAAGGAGAAAGATTTCACTAAATCCTTAGAGATATGAGACTCCTCTAGAGAAGATTCACACACACACACACACACACACACACACACACACACACATTCCTTCTTGACATCTGTGTATATTGACAGAGGTTTATACTGATACTTGCTTTGAGATGAAGCTGATTGGTCCAGTGCCCGATGACTTTGTATTCTGTACTTTTATTGGTTATCTGATACTGGAAGATATCATAACGTCCAGGAGCATCTCCGTTTTCATTAAAAGTGACAGGTGTACCAGCACTGCCTATAAAGATTTAGAAAAGAGTGTTAATAAAGTTTTAGTAAGATATAGCATTGTGTTTGGTTTCCTGTAAGGCTGAATGGTAGATTAAAATATACTGCATGAAGTAAGTGATACAAAGATCCTCTTCCCTGCAAGGTCATTCTTGATAGCATAATATTTTTCACATGAAAAGTAACCCCAGATGTCCACATAGGGATAAGATGAGCTTTATTATTCACATTAGAAACCAAATGACAAGCATCCATGTTCGGCAATGTGCATAGCAGATAACAAATAGAAGTTGATAGGTGAAATATTCGGGACTGGCGGTACGGGATGGCTGTTAATAGAGAAAAATGTAAATGTCTTGGTGCGTGACAGCTATTGCACACTATGAACTACAAACAGTAACTTGAAATTGGCAGTAGAATATGACAACCAGAATCCTGACTTGGACTTTATCTCAACTCCACTCTAAAGAAATTGTCCATGCTAGTACTTCTGCTTTGCTGCATCTACCTACCCAGCTGACAGCAGCCCCTTTCCTTGGGGCCCATCTTCTCTCAGCTAGCCATTTTCCTACTTTCTCCTTAAAGAATATTAGAGTCAGATTTGGAAACAACCCAGATGCCCCACTACTGATGAGTGGATCCAAAAATTGTGGTACCTATATACAATGGAATATCATGGAGCCATTAGAAAGGACAAAATAATGGCATGTGCAGGGAAATGGATGGAACTAGAGTAAATTTTTGAGCAAGGTAAGCCAAGAACGGAGAGACAAATGGCACATGGTCTCCCTGATATACGCATGCTAAAGCCAAAATGCAAGAAGATATGACAAAATAAACAGGACTCGAGAAACGAAGGACAGCCATTCATTTTGTCCTATCATTACTAAATGACTCTATGTTCTTAACCAAATATATGGTAGATATATGCACACAATGGAGGGAAACCAGGGGGAGGACACAGAATAAGTGGGAAACGTAACTACACACAACAAAGGGGCCCATCAGCTGCACTAAAAGAACTAAGCAACCCAAGGACAGCAATGGGAAGGGAGGAGTGAGAGGGAAAGAGGGAACAGCCTACACTAAGCAAAAGGAAAGAAATTTTAACATCACCTGATGTGGAAGAAATAATTTGCATTGTCAAAACTCGTAGAATTCACAAACTTTATAGACCATGATAATAATGATGTGAAGCTTACAATGTATTTGTGACTTTAACTAAGTATCACTATTCCGCAATACCGTGAAATATGTGAAATTTATGGAATCACCTAATCTCAATTTTTTAAAAAAAAGTGAGAGAAGGAATGGGTTAGGAGCGATGGGTGACAATGTTGTCAGACATTTTGTACTATTATACTGTTTTGTAGAATGGGAACTTTTTTGTACAGTTACTTAAAGATAATAAATATAGATATAAACCATAAAAAAGAATATTAGAGTCAATTACCAATCCATAATACACAGTTTTTGCTCTGTGCTATCTCCTTTCCATATTATGTTCTCCAAAATTATCTGTAATTGGCAGTTAAATATATCAACTTTTTATCATTCCATTTTCAACAACTGTCTTGTTTTATGTGTATAGTTAACCAAAATCAATCACTACAATTCTAAAGTATCTTTGCTTATCAAGCAAAATGAATGACTATCAAAATAGGTGATAACTTACAAAACACACATAATCAGAATCACAGAGCAAAAGTTTGAGGAGTTTGTATTTTTTAATGCAGGCATTTAACGTTGTCTTCCATTAATTTGTTTTCCTCAAATCTGCACATCGTGTGAAATCTAGAAGGAGGCCACAGTTATGTGATGTTGTTAAGACCTGCTGAGCCCTTAAGACACAGTATAGACAGGGCTACTGCAAGGCATGAGGGTCAGGAGCTAGATGACCCTTGAAGGCCACTCATCACCTATTTTTCCAACTAGTGTGTCTTTGCTTTGTTATTCCCAATAGAATTTTAACAATAAAGTACTAAAAAAAATAACATCTGTAACTTATTGCTACTTATAATTTTCATTAATTTCTATGGGAAAAGGTTTAATAAACCAAACACAGAATCATAAATTAGAGAAGAAAATAGGAACTTTTTTTCCCTACCTTCACTATTCTACGACTCCTTAGCTATTCAAGTGGAAACCTGTTTGTTATCCTCAACAAAATCCATTCGCAAATTCTACTGATCTTAGGTAGGTTTAACAGTTTTCTCAACTATGATGTTACAAGAATTTAAATGAGTCAATCCTCACCAAGTTCCTGGAAGGATGAATGAGGGAATAATGAATTACTTTTCATCCTGTATTCATTTTTACTAAACACCAACATGTCTAAATAAAAAGAAGATTGTACCCTTGTATGGTGGTGCATGTCTGCAATCGAAGATACTCGAGGGGCAGAGATGGAAGGATTCATCACAAGCTTGAGTCCAGAGCCAGTAAAGTTTGTGAGATTCTCTCTCAAAAACAACACAAAAGCATAAAAGCTTGGGGTGTGACTCAAATCATAAAAGATTAAAAGCTGGAGGCCTTGGGTTCAATCTTCATCACACACACCAACAAAATGTCTTGCTAACTTTCCCAAAGCTGACCTCAAACTTGTGAACTCTCTGTCTCTACCTGGAGAGTCACTGAAATAACAGGCTTTTGCTTGAAAGTTGTTTAAATGACGCCTAAACCAAGGTTTATTAGCATTCAAGTAAGAAAGGGATTTCTGCCTGCAAAAAAATTGTTATGAATTTCTAAGTAGCGTGATCAATTCCTGACATTTATATTATCGCTTTGAAACTTTTTGAGGTCATAGGCTTCCTAAATAAAGCAATTTTTTATTTTTTTTTGTGAGTCAATCCCCAATATTGTCACCTCCTTGAACAAATGACTTCTTATCTCCTACAACAGCTGTTTTCTTTTTTTTTTTTTACTATGATTCTCTAGATAGAAAAATGTCACTTCTGTAATGGCCTCCCATCAATGCACCCTTGTGGCTATATATACGTGCTGGCTCTTTCTACATCTCTATTCTCCTATTTCTCCATGGATATCTATGGATAAAAAACTGCATTAACACAAAAACAAGAACTGTCAAATCTGATAGCACAAATATGATTTAATATAAAACAACATGAAATTTTTGCATCACATTAAAGGACAATCTGTGAAAGAAGTAATGAATCTGAACTCATGGTCAGGGTCAAAGCCCAATCAATATCTATCATGTTTTAGAAGTTATTGCCCTTAGGGGGCTGGGAAGGTGGCTCAGTGGTAGAACACTTGCCTTGCATGCCTGAGGCCCTAGGTTCGATTCCTCAGCACCACATAAGCAAAAAGAAAAAAAAAAGCCAGAAATGGCGCTGTGGCTCAAGTGGTAGAGTGCTAGCCTTGAGCTGAAGAGCTGAGGGACAGCGCCCAGGCTCAGAGTTCAGGCCCCATGACTGGACCCCCCCCAAAAAATAAATAAAATAAAATAAAAAATGCTTGTTTTGGGGGAGGGGCGGGGGAGGATGGGAAGGGATGGGAAGGGGAAACAAAGGAGGAGGCTACAATGCTTGATAAGAAATGTACTCATTATCTTGCCCATGTAATTGTAACCCCTCTGTACAGTATTTTCACAATAAAAAAATTAAAATAAAAAAAAGAAGTTATTGCCCTTAGGTAAATTCTTTTTTTTTTTACTTTTTTTATTAACAAGTTTTTTTATTGTGAAAATACCGTACAGAGGGTTTACAATTACATGAGCAAAGCAATGAGTACGTTTCTTATCAAGTATTGTTGCCTCCTCCTTTGTTTCGCCTTACCATCCCTGCCCTCCCATCCACCCTCCTCCGACCCCCCGCCAAAGTTGTAATGAACCCCAAGATAAGGACTCAAATGGGTTTTCTTTCTTGTTACTGTTTCTAACATATTTATAAGATGATATCTTTGTTGCTTTGTATTTCCCTCCCCCATGGTATAACCCCTGTTTTCACTGTATTTGATGTTGGTATAATTTGTGGAGGGGAAGGAAAAATAACAAATGGTTTAAATAGGGATACAGGTGAACCCATTGCAATAATGAGATGTATAAGATGAGATGTTATGTCAAAAAACTAACTTTACAAGGTGAATTCTTGATGGTGTATTGTTTTTCTCCCCTTTAAAATAATCAAACAGCAACTCTCATCTCAGAGGACTCCATGAGAATTATTAAGCAAATCAATATGTGTAAGTAAATGACAAGCTCTATGCAAGTATAACTTTTTACTTTTGTTGTTTTATGACAATGTTGTGTTTAAGGCACCCTTTCTATAGGCGAATATATGACCTCAGTGAGCAAGTATGGTTTTTTATAAAGTCTCTCTTTTACTAATCTTTGTGCCCTTTCAGCAAAATGTCCCATCTTCCTAAAGTCCCTTTCTCTGGATCTGTCATCGGGTGCTTTACCATCCTGTCTTAGAACAGCAAATTTCCTCCTTCTTCTCATAACCTTTCCTCTCTAGTTAATTCGAGCTAGGTATGGCCCAAGGGACATGCACTTGTACAATCTTCCTCTTCCAAACCTGGAGCAGAGTACCCAAGTACCTCTTCCTTTCCTCACCCACTCCGTCAAAGCGTGCCGTTCACTTTACTCCACACACGTTCACCATCCATTGCATTCATCAGCACAACATTTATTCACCAGGCATTTATAAAGAATTTACTATGTGCTAATTTATCCTGCATTCCTCACGGAACTGTAGGCTGGGTGAAGATAGAAGGTGTGTGTTCTCTTTGTAAGCATGCATCAAAGATTGCTCAACACTGAGTGAACCATCGGTAACTTATAAGCAGGCAGGAAAGAGGCATCTTCTTAATTCTCTCAAGCAAACCCACATTCATTCATCCTCTTCTGAACATTATGAAGTGATTTCTACCACTCATGTTTTATGTTCACAAATGAAGAGACTTCATCAGCCCTTTCTTTTTGTTATCAGGGTGACTTTGGAAACCAAAACAAAATGTGTCATATTTCTGAGTTAATTATTTGTAGCTGAAGCAGGATTTTATTGATAATCATTCTTGCATCTTCTTTTCCTAATCTGCTTTCTTGTCATGGGCTAATTTAACAGCTGAATTACTGTTAAGTAAACTCTCTTCATAAAGGCCTGCCTCCCTTGCATATTGACTCATCTCAAACAATTTCCCCATACACTGTTCTATGCAACAAAGAGCACCTTTAAAGATCATAAGCAAATCATTAATTGTGTACTGCTTTATACAGATTTCTCATCATCAAAAAAATAACTTTTATACAAAATCCGCCATCATAAAAAAACAAAATTGAGTGGCATTTTGTTCAGAAAATATTTCAAATGGCAAATGTCTCAATATTATTTGTTGATTTGTTATGGTTTAAGAAGAAGACTGATAAGAAATATAACGTAATTATTCTGTTTGGATAGACAATATTCAGAAATCCATTTTATGCCACAAATTATGCTCCATCAGGTTTTCGTGTTTTATTCATTTCCATTTTGCACATTAGATATTGTATGTTTAATGCACATTACTTTTAATTTAATGTGCATTAAATACTTTTAAAACACTTTTTCATCCATGTGCAATTATAGAAAAATGGAAGCATACATGGAGTTTTGTGGTGTATTTTCATCAATATAGAGAGCTCTATATCTATATATATAGTTATTATTAAAGTTATTTACACAGAGATTAGTTATATGTCAAGTAATGAGTGCATTTCTTTTTGAATAGTGTCACCCCTTTATTTGTCTTCTGCACTCTCCCACTTTTTCCCTCCCATCCCCACCCACAAGTTGTAGTTTTCAACATTGTGTCTAATATCACTGCTGCATTTGTTCACCTTTTGTTCCACTCTTTCTGTGTTTCCCTTACCTTCTCCAAAACAGAGACCTGTATAATTTATCATGTCCTGATGTATATTTTATCTTTTATCTCTAATGTGTAGATTTATGACATTTTCTAGCTACCACAAATAAGGGAAACCATGCAGCCTAGGTTTCTTTGGGTTTAACCTACCTCTGTTAACAATTCCACTCCTGGAAATTTATCCAATAGACTATACTAAAGCTACCAGGACAACCACATTCATTGCAGCATTGTATACCATAACTAAGATTGGAATCAACACAGATGCCCCTCAGTAAACAAATGGATCTAGAAAATGTGGTGTATATATACACAATGGAAATCTATGCTTCCATAAAAATGACACTGCTCCATTCATAAGGAAATGAACTTAGAAAAAATTACATTAAGCAAAGTAAGCCAGACCCAAAGAAATATAGGCAGCCTAGTTTCCCTCATCTGTAATAACTAGAATATGTCTATAAATCTATAAGTAAATCCAATGGATAGTAAAAGACAAATAATTACACTTGGGCATAATTAATTGAACAGTATTCTAAGTATTCACAGTGAGAACATCGGAAGACATTCTTAGAAGAGGATCACAATGGCTCAATAGCTATGTGCATATAACTATAAAAGGATGTTTATTGAAATGAACTCCAAGAAATGGAAATGAGATTTTTTATTGTACTATTTGCAGTGATGTTTTCTTTCTTTTTCCCCTTTGGTTTATTCCCTTTTGTAATTGTTTTTCATTTCTACACCCTTTGTCTTGTATATAAGCTTATCTGATTTGGGAAGGGAAAGGGAATCACAGAAATGGTGAGACAAAGGGGGAACCAATCCAACAGTGATACTCACTAGATAGTACATTAGAAATGAACTTTACAACCTGGAAGAGTGGTGGATGGAATGTCAAGGGGAAAAATGGGAGAAAATGGTGGGGGGAGGGGGGGATAACCCTGTTCAAAAAGAAATGTGCTCATTACCTGACTTATGTAGGTGTAACCCCTCTGTACATCACCTTTACAATAAAATTTAAGTATTAAAAAAACCCTATTAACATTGACTGTAAAGAAAAATAAACTTCTGTTGTTTTAAACCAAAAAGAAAAAGAAAAAAGTACAGGATAAGGAATATACTTGAATATTTCCGGTTTTCTGGAGACACTCTCCTTCTTGGTTTTGTCCATTAACAAAGTGGGATGACAGTAATACCTTCTCTTCTGGAAAGTATTTGAACTTAAAGGTTCTTTCAGATCACAAACCGTCATCATCATTCGTAGTTCCATTTGAGAAATAGAAGTACAACTTATAACTGCATTTAAAGCACTCAAATATGCCAAATGAATTTTAAAATAAACAATCCATTACTTAGTGATACATATCTCAAGGAATAGATAAATTAGAAGGTTTAATCAAAGAATCTTATCAGAAAATTGACCAAAGAGACTACTAAGTATCAAATGTTTGTTTAAAGAAAAGGAATCAGAAGAATATATAACATTTAGGGAAGATTAAGTTATATATCTAAAGGGAAATTTGGTAATAAACCAACATCTACTTTAACAGAACTCCTTTCATCATGGACAAATTAAGCCCTTCATAATTTAGCAGTGATTATTAAATACCCTCTAAATAAGAATTTGACTACACTGTTTTCAGTATAAGAATAAATGCTTGTATATCTTCCAGTGATGAAGACTTACAAGAGAGAAGTGTGTGTGTGTGTGTGTGTGTGTGTGTGTGTGTGTGTGTGTGTGTGCTTACAATCATTTACATACATTCCAGTTTTTTACAATTAGCCCTACTAGTAGGACTTTAATAAAATAATCTACTGTGTTACTTGAGAAGAACAAAATACTGTTTAAATTTATAATAACCCAATCTATCTTTTTTAAAATAATGAATGTTTTTATGTCAGTACAATATATCTGGTTTTGCCCCAAAGCCTAAAAGTTATTAGTTATTAAACCCTGGGTTTGAGCTCAGGGCTCTCTCTGCATTTGCTGATTTGGTGTTCTAATACTTGATCCATGCCTACAGCCTTGCTTTTTGCTGTTGTTTTGGAGAAGAAGTCTCCTATACTCTTCTATCCAGGCTGACTTACAAGCATGATGCTCCAG
The DNA here is from genome assembly GCF_019054845.1 of Dipodomys spectabilis. Lineage (NCBI taxonomy): Eukaryota > Metazoa > Chordata > Mammalia > Rodentia > Heteromyidae > Dipodomys > Dipodomys spectabilis. The sequence goes on from NW_024870874.1 coordinate 13,764,477, forward strand.
ATTTTAGTCATCCAAGGACCAGGATTACAGACATTACCCATTGACACCTGCCATAAATCACTTATAATCTCCTTTTATTTCATTTTCTTTCCTTCCTTCCTTCTTTCCTTTCTCCCTTCCTTCCTTTCTTTCTTATTTCTTTTATTCCTTTTTTCTTTTCTTCCCTTCTTCCCCACTTCCTCTCTCATTTGTCACAGATGATAAGCATGTCTTCTACTACTGAGATACATCCACATCGGTTATAAAAGTTTGTTTCCATAGCATCATATAAGATTTTATATATTTATTTCTAGGTACTGAATATTATTTAATATCATTATATATGTATTTTACTTTGTATAATCTACTTCTTTGCTGCTAGTATATAAAGTATACCTGACATTTTTCTGTATATAACTTACAATTAGCTCAAGGCCTAAAGGTGATTGTGTCCCCATGAGATATTTGCAAATGCTTGAAGATATTTTGGGGATGGAGGATGGACTGGTAGTGTTCAAACTCAGGGCCTCACACTTCCTTGGAAGATGCTTTAATACTGGGCCATACCCACAATCTTCATTTACACTGATTATTTTGAGATGGGATCTTGCTTTTTTCACGATATGCACCTGGTCCATGATCTACTATTTTATATTTCCCATTATAGCTAGGATGACATGTGCATGCCACCATGTCCAGCTTTTTTCTCTGCTTAGAACTACAAACCTTCTGATTTCTGCTTAGCTCATGGATAGCTGTGATAACAGCCACATGCCACTACACTCAGCTATTGATAAAGAAAAGATCTTAGGAAAATTTTTACCTTGGTTGGCCTCAAGCCTCAATCCACATGAATTTACCCTCCAGATGAGGTAGAATATAGGGTCATATCTGTAATTATCCAGCACCCAGCTAATGTCTGAAAATATTTTTATTGTTACACTGGGAAAGCAATAAAGACATCTAGTAAAAAAGACCAGGGATGCCAACAGGCCACATTATGCAAGATAGCCCACTATAACCAATCCACAGAGTCAGTAGCCACAAGGTCAAGAAAGTCTTGTTAAATCTTCCTAATTTACCTAATAATATAGCTTAAGATAAAAAAAATCATATTAGGTGTACTTTTGCTTTCATTTTTTTCCATTTACACTTCTTAAACATCTGTTCTTTACTGCCACAGTACTCCCTGGGACATTTAAGAAAACTCTGGTATGAGGAGAAATAGTCAACACCCTTTCATTATTATTAATTTAAAAAATGCCTCCTACATTTCCACTTAATATTATGTTGGATCTAACACTTTTGGAGTACTCCTTAACTTCAACAGGGTGAACTTTTTCTCATAAGTACAGTTTCAATATTGGCAAACTCTTGTTCTACATCAACTAAGGTATTCTTTCTCCCTTATGAGCTACTGTAATAAATTATATTTATATAGTTTCTAATGTTCTGTTATAGAACTTAGAATGGATACCACCTGGATTTAATATTTTATATTTATATGCACTATTAGATTCAATTTGATAATATTTTGATTAGAATGTTTGCATGCATACCCATCAGTGAAATGAATTTGAAATTGTTTTTCTTGTAATATCCTTCTTGCTGTGTTTTAAGGATTATGTCTATCTCAAAGAATGATTTGGAAAATAATCTCTCTTTTTCTAATGCCTGAAAAAGTTTGTATAAAATTGTGATAATATCTTACTTGAATATTTTATTGCACACAATTGGAACCATCCATGTGTCCAGAGAGAGTAATAAATCAATTGTGGTACAAGCATCTACTAAACTGGATGAGCTATATAGATAACCCAAAATGTTAAATGAATCTTACCAACATTAGGTAGAGCAAGTAAGTTCACCAAATGCAATTTACAAAGGAAAAACAATTGATTTTTAATTGTATTCATTTGGGAAATCTACACAGATGCAAGACAAATGGATTTGTCTTACAAGTATGGTGTTGAGTTGGGCACTAGTGGCTCATGCATGTAATCCTAGCTACTCAGGAAGCTGAAATATGAGGAACATGGTTCAAAGCCAGCCTGGGCAGGAAAGTTCATGAGTCTCTGATCTCCAATTAATCACCAGAAAAATCATTGTGGCTCAAAGTGGTAGAGCACTAGCCTTGAGTAGAAGAGCTCAGGGACAGGACCCAAATCCTGAGTTCAAGTCCCATGATGGACAAAAAGTATGGTGTTGATTTTTCAGGAGTAATAGGGTAGCTTGGTACTGGAAATACATGCTTAGAAATAGCTTTTTGTCAATATCTAAGTTTTATTGAGGGGAGGGGCAGTTAGAGAAGGGTTTTCATAGGCACATATCACATGTTTTAAACAAGTGAAATATCTGAATCAGTATGAGTAGACTTCACATGGGTGACAATGAGTGTGGTCATGAAGAACCTGCTCAGAAGTCAGGGAGAGAAACAAAGGAGAGGAGGAAGGAAGAAAAGAAGAAGAAGGAGGAGAGAGAGGAGGAAGAGGAACAGAACAGGAGAAGGAAGAGGAAGAGTGAAGGACAAGGTGCTTTTTAAAGGAAGAGAATTAAATGAAAATGGACTAAAATAGAGAAATGAAACAAAGGTAGAAATAACAAAGTGATTAATAGTTTTTAAATGGAGAAGTTTGCATTGAAATCATGTAAAAGGAAAGATGCTTTCATTTTTAAACTGTATGAATTAATTGAATGCTATACTTAGGCCTCTCATTTTGCCCTTTGAGAATTTGAATTGTCCCTGTAGCTCTAGGAACCCAAACAAATTAGGTCACACATGTGCACACGAGCACACACACACACACACACACATACAAACATGCACACACACACATACACACACCTCACCAAATTCTCTAAAGTAAATTTATGTATATTTTTAGATCTTATGTTAGTCAACCTTCTGTCATATTTTCCAGTTTATAAACAATAACTGTCTGTGATTAGAATCATGAAAATTTTAAGCCAAAAGCTTAATTCATATTTCATCATGGAACTTTTATATGAATAAAATAAAGCTGAAATTCGTCTCTTCACAGCTGACTCATTATTTCATTCTTGCTGAGTTTCAAATTATTCTTTTATCTTGGGTTTTGCATGCCTTTGTGATAACTCATTGTCTGAAATATCATTAAGGTACAGCCTTTCACTGCATTTCAGAATTAATATTTTGATAATATTTGCAGAATTATAGTCAGTCAATCAAATACAAGAATCTTACAGAAACAGATGCCAAAATGTCGAAAATATGAGTAAAATATCAAACTTTTAGAGGTCTACTCATCTCTAATAAGAGTTTATAAATTAAATTTTAAAAGGATATAAATCATTTACTTATAATGAAGCTGATTTTCTGTAATTACATGAACTGTCAATGTATATTAGGCCACTGTAATAAATGTGAATTGTGTCAGTTGCTATGGTGACTTGAGATTCTACTGAACACATACTATCAGATGGAGTACAATAAAAGAAAACAATGAAGTTATATGAAGACAAAAATTTGTCAAAAAAATCTAAAAACTGAGTTTAGCATGCCCATTTCCCAAGCTGAACTCTTGATAAAAATAATGTTTAAATAATGTTATATTTTAAGTGTACATGAAATATTTGCCAGATATATTCATCATTCATTGTCATTATTTTTTAATAATCAAAGCCATAAGAAGTAGGAACACCACCAAGTTTTTAAAAAATTCAATAATCACCAGTGTTTAAAAAAAAATAAGATCTAGTTTAACTCCGTGGCTGGGAGATTTTGAAATTACAACTATAGAGTATGATTAACCAGATAGCAGTATATTTCAAATGCACAGGATGGTATTTGAAGTCACAATGGAGGATTAGAATTTCCTCTTTGTAGTTCTGAATAAAGCACATCAGGGAAACAAAGGAGAGTTACATCTTTAGGAAGGAGAGGAAGAGTATTGGAATAAAGAAAGGGGTGACTGGACAGGTCAGAGCACAGAGAAATGGAAAGGCAATACAGAGAAAAGCATGCAGTCTTAAAATTCATCATCAGCTGCCCCAGGGGATGGGGACCTGAAGCCATAAAACCAGTCAGATGTCCTGGTGATGAGAGCTTGGCTGGTAGTCCTGGTCAAAGAAGAAACTCAACTAACAGACTTACACTGCATGCTGGAATTTGGTCTGACAGTGATTTCCCATGCATAGCAGGTTAGCAATGGAGAAGAAATCCAGCACATTGAGCCCATTCACTCAAGAAGGAGCAAACATTTCCCTGGAAACATGAGATTCTATCTGGAAACAAGTACAGCTAAAGAGTCTCAAGTGGTAGAACGCTAACCTAGCCAGGATATGGTGCTAAGTTCAGACTCCATACTGCCATTTTTAAAAAATCACTTCAAAATTTGTTTGAGAATTTCAGCAATGTTGTTTAACAGGAAATGAAGAATAATACTAGGTTAGGAATTCTGACACTATAGTGAATAAGAGGGTTTTAGAGAAAATGGATTCAGTTTTTACCCATTTCAGGTTTAATTCAATCTCCATCAGAATCACAAGGTCATTCTTCATGAAAATAGAAAAGTCAATCCAAAAGTTCATATAGAAGCATAAAAACTGAATAACCAAAGCAACTTGGTGGGGAGAGAGCAATGCTGGAGGTATCACAATACCATTCACATTACCTTACCAAGCCATAATAATAAAAACAGCAGGCTATTGGTACAAAAACAGAGAAATTGACCAATGGATAAAAGACCTAGCAACAAACCCATACAATTACAGCCATCTATTTTGACAAAGAAGCCTAAAACATGTTGAAGAAAAGATTGTCTCTATAACTAATGGTGTTGGGAAATGTAGATATCCACATATGGAAGGCTGAAACTGGACCTCTGTCTCTTATCCTATACTAAAATCAATTGAATGCAAGCAAAGATCTTAATATGAGACTTGAAATCTACTGCATGACAGCACTGGAAAATGGTGGAAGATACAGGCAAAGCAACAACTTCCTGAACAGAACTCCAGTAGCTCATCAATTAAGAGCATGAGATGACAAATAGAGCAGCATCAAATAAAAAGTAAGAGAAAATTAAATAAAAACTTCTATACATTTAAGGAAACGATTTCCAGAATCAAGAGAGAACCCACAGAATGGCAGAAAATATTTGCAAGTTTTTCATCAAAGGATTAATACATGGAATAAATAAAGAGTTCAAAAGAAGTAAACAACAAAAGAACAAATAAGCCAGGCACCTGTGCTCACCCCTATAATCCTCGCTACTCAGGAGGCTGAGATGTGAGGAGCTGGGTTTGAAGCCAGCTGGAGCAGACAAGTCGTCAGACTCATCTCCAATTAAGCACTCAAAAACCAGAAATAGATCTGTAGCTCAAAGTGGTAGAGTGCTAGTCTTGAGCAAAATGCACTCAGGGACAGTGCCTAGACTCTTAGCTTAAGCCCAATAACCAACAAATCAATAAAAAAAAGAACAAATAATCCAACCAATAAGTGAGAAGTCAAATTAAAGAGACAGTTCGCAAAATAAGAGGTATACATAGCGAACTACATAAAGAAAGACGTGTGTGCCATCTTTTGCCATGAAATAAATGTAAAATGGAAAACACACTGAGATTCAGTCTCACCCTAGGCTCAATGGCTAACATTAAAAAACAAAAAACAACCAACACTGGCAACACTGTTGGTGGAAATTAGTTCAGCAGTTATGGAAACCAGTATAGAGGTTTCTCAGAAGACTAACAGAAACACACACACACACACACACACACACACTCCTGGTGGGCATTTATCCTAAGGAATGTAAATCGATATATGCAAGATAAACATGCACATCCATGTAGCTGATACAATGGAACCAACCTAGGGACTCCAAAATTGATGCTTGGATAAAGAAAATATTGTAGTTATAAAATGGGCATTTGTGAGATCTTTGAAAAACTATCCCTTTTGATTACTCAGGTCACTGACTGGAGGAAGTATCACCATCCATGTTAAAACGTGGCTAATGTATTAAGTGACAAAATTTTTAGGCAACGATGCTTGATAAGAAATGTACTCATGACCTTGCCCATGTAATTGTAACCCCTCTGTATGGTATTTTCACAATAAAAAAAAAATCTATGCTGTCAATATTTGTTAGACCTTTCATTCTTTGGTGCCATGTCTATAAAAGTAGAATCAATCAATAATTTCAATCCATAATTTTGTACAGCCAAATGACTAATTAAGTAAAAAATAGTAATTTTATTTTTTTTCTATTGATTTGATCAGGACTGTAAAAGAATTAACCAAGTTGATATTTAGTATATGCCAACAGGGATTCTCATGGGAAATGAGTTAATACCCTTGAGCTATATATGTTCAGGTTAGGAATTAATATCAGCTCTTTTTTTCATTCCCCTCCATATTTGTCTAATTGAGAAACTGATCTGAGTCTCACCAAATGAAAGAAAAGGTGGTTGGCAGAAGCATGAACCCACAAGACTCTTTACTTTGATCTTTATTTCCTTCAAGGAAGACCCAAGTTTAACAGACAGATTCAGTACAATTATTTGCTCCTGTGAATGAAACTAAAATTTGTTTGCATTGATTATCTTCTTTGAGAAATAAGACCATTTTTGCCCCAGATTCTGTTTGTTTTTATTTAATTTTCTGTATATTAGTCTATACAAAGCCTGGCATATTGCTACACTTCACCTCCGGAGGGAAATCAGCATATTCAAGTTGATAATACCTGTGGCATTCCTATTTATGTCCTACATGGAGAAAAGAATGTTGTTGCTGTGCACAGCATTGGCTGTCATCTGGCTTGCAGATGCCCTGGTTAGAATTCTATACTAATGGGAGTCAGCTCAATCATCAGTTGCTCACTCACTGTAAGAGTAAAACGATGAAATCACACATTTACTCATTTATTGAAATACTACTAAATTTCTAAATTGCATACCAGCATTCATAGGTCATAAATTCACTAATGAAACCAAATATTTCTCCTTTAGAAAATTGATATCCCAAACTAATGAAGATAGCATTCCAAATATTTTATTCCATCTACATGGTCCAAAACAAGTATCTGAACAGAATAATAACAAAAATTTTCTTTGAAATGTGTATGAAATACTCTTTTCCTTCTCTTGAAATTGCTGTGTTTTTTATGTGTTCTGACTTCAATGTTTTCTAAAGTGAAGTTCCCTGGAGTTGTTAAAAAGCATTTTTATGACTAAAACACCCTCTGACACATGTAAAATATATATTTTATATTTTTTTAATCTGAGAACAACCTAGGAGGATTGTGTATGTAATGTGCAATAGAGAACAAGATTGTTCCAATTTCTTTTATCTGAAGCAGAATCAAAATCTGAAGCTAAAATAATATGTTCTTTTTGTCTGTCATCAGAAATTTTGTAGTTTGAAGTGTTATCACAGGATTGATAAATAAAAATAAAATAACATATAAAATAAAATATAAAATGGGAAAATAGAAAAAAATAAAAGCATACAACTCGAAGAGAGCTTCATTTATTTATTATTTATTTTGTGCCAGTACTGGGACTTGAACTCAAGGACTTTGCTGTCCAGCTTTGTTTCAAATGCCATCTTCAGATCTCAGCTTCCTGAGTAGTTAGGATTACAGGCATAAGCAGCAGGCACCTAACTCATGAAAATTTTAATTAGATGTCACATAGTTTCTGACCGTTCAGCAATATATCTTTTTCAAATGTATTGCTGTTCATTCGTCATATTTAACTAATGCTAAATTTCTTCGCCATCTCAATACAAGTCACATTATCGATACAGTTCCATTATATCTAAAGGATGCACAATGATGTTACCTTGCAAAAATTAGCAATCACACTATCTCATCAAGAAAGAGGGAAAATTAAATTTTCACATTTCCACAGTCCTGGCCCTAGATTATGGTATATCAAGAGAAGAAAACTACATCCAAGAGCCAGTATTCAACTCAATTAAATATATTTCATTTGTCTATTGCTCTTTTAAAACAAAGCCTATTAATTGTTCATCTTTATTGTTGAAAATAGGAAGTAGTAGAATATAATCAAGTATGCTAAGAGAGAAGTTGACTTTATTGTACTCAGAGTAGAATGCTCATTTTTATTCTAATTTAAAATATTCATCATAGAGACTTTTATATCTATTTGAAACATAGAGATAAGCAAAATGAAAATACAATTAAAGAAATACTTGTCTACCATGATACCACTGTTTCAGGACAACCATTTTTATTGATAGATATATGCATGGAACTGGAGATCTTCATGTTAGATGAAACAAGTCAGTTTCACTGAGGCCAGTAATGCATGTTTTCTCTCATATGTGGAATCGGGGGAGGGAGGTAAAGGATATTAAAATGGAAAAGTGAATTTGAGAAGTGGGAGAATGGAAAGGGAGAAGAGAGTGGAAAGAAGAATTGATACACAGGCAGTGACTATAATTAAAGCACCTTAAAGATGTACGGAAATTTCATAAGGAAACTCTGTACCATTGTACTCTGTGCAAATAATACCTACTAATTAAGAAAAGAAAGAATAAAAAGTGGCTTCAAGTAAAAGGTAACTATGATTGCCTCCTAAAACAACACTGCCAAAAATAACTTTCACAGCCAAGGAAAAGTCTACAGAGATGATCAAATAGTATATATCCTGTGTCCTGCACAGGATCTTGGAACAGAAAAAAAAGTTAGATAACTAATAGGTAATTTCAATACGACATGAACTTTAGTAAGAGAAACAAAGTAATATAAAACCTTGGTTTTATCTATGTACATATTATATGTATAACCATATAATAGAAATGATTAGGAAGCTGAAAACAAGGACAAGAAAAGGAGGACAGTGGTGGCTTGAAAGAAGTAAACGGACTTCTTGATCTTTAAATTATGATGGAAATGATACATTTTGTTAATGTCAATTTACTCCAACTAAGCAATAAACAAATTCAATTTTTAAAAGTAAATAAATATTTAAATAATAAAGGGTTCTAGAAATCTCTAGATGCCAAAGAGCCAAAAGGTAAATAGGAAAAAAAATGGATTATCAACAGTGGCTTTGCTTAAAAAAAAATATCTATTACTCCTTGCATAGAAAATTTACAATGTCCCACATTACTGTCTCCCTGAAAAATGTGGCAAGGAAAGATGAATGAGCCTGTTTTGCTTAGGCCAAATTTAATTTGTATAATTATGTTCTAGCTGCCTAGAAGTCCCTAGAAGTCTCTTATAATCTGTGTTACTTCTACCCTTAATCTGTTTACAGGAGTCTATGCTCTTTCAAGTGGTCATTATCACCTGCCCCTAAGGTGTCTCTGCACTTCAGGAGGAAAGAACAGGATTCCTATATTACAGAAGTGTTGGACATGAACAATTAGACCCCTGAGGCTTGATCATGCAAATTGGCCAGGAAGTGCCTGAGAAAGAAATGGAAATCTTCATAGAGGTGAAGCGGGACAGTGTTAGCAGTAATGTCAGTCTCCTATGACTATTTCCCCTAACTTATCAACACTTTGCCTAATGGACGTGCACTTGGAAAAGTAAAATAATATAATAGCACTACACACCACACTTTTTTAACATCAGTGTGATATGACATTTTAAAGAAACAATGCATTTACACTTTGAAACTAAACATTGCTTAGCATCTATTTCTGTCTTGTGAACCATCCTTGCCTAAATATCATTGGTTAATTTCTACCATTTTCCATCTCATGTCTGAGAAAGGTCAAACTCTGTTCCTCCACAAATGGATGTGCCTTATATAACACAGAAGTCTCCAGATAACTTCCTATTTCTCTGGCACAGGGCAGAGAATCCTCTCATTACCATAACTATTGGAGAGGTTAACTCACAGACTTAATATTTTAGCAAAAACAACTTCATCTTTTCATTAACCATGGAGGATTCTGATGATTCTCGTCATGTGGATACAGATGTGCTATGTGCTTTACTCTTGAAAGGGAATTCTGGGTGGGCATAAATCATAAATCAGCCCAGAGAAAGAGGAACTAGAGAATGAGAAGGTCTGCCAGAAATAGTGCCAGGAAGATTAAGAGCAATTATCAAGCACAGGTGACTAGTGGGTTTCTCCCATAGCATTTTCCTCTTCATAAATGTAGATTGCAGGACCCTGCAGAACAAGGCATCGGCATTCCTAGTACATACTCTGGAGTCTTCATTCTTTCTTTGAATTTTCCTATTAGGTTCTCCACCATCTGTATAGTTCTCTTTTGTTCCATGTAGATCTCGTACCCTCATCCAATATACAGGCTTTGTGATTGGCCCCTATCATTCTCCACTGGGCATTAGAAGGATCATATTACTGAGAAACCTCTGATGCCCCCCCCACCTGGAAGAGAGATCAAGGTGAGTGATATTTCCTTGCCCTTCCATATGGCACATCACATATCCAGCCATGTGCTTTCTGTCTGGTCTCACTTCCTTTTTACTCACCTCTGAATCTCACTGCCCAATTATTCTTGCCACATGATCCACTGAAGCCACATACCAGATTTCTCTGCTATCACATCCACCAACCCCAAAACAGCCTATGCTCTTCAATCAGCCCCCAAAACAGGCAACCCATCTTTCCTTATGCTAACAAACTTGGAATCTCCCTCCAAGTTGTCCTGATGCCAGCTCCTTGGTACTTTCTCCTTGCATGCCACTTGGAAATAACTTCAGCATTTGGCTTCTATCTCCCTTTATGGCACTGGTTCTGTTCTGCCTGGCAATGCCATAAAAATGAAGACATCGCTAGGTTGCTCATTGCATCATGATTGTAGCCTACTTATGATCTCACTCTATGTACTGTATGAAGTGGGGACCTCCCACCACAGAGCACAGTGCCTTACTCCAAACAGATGCTCAACCACACTTCGTTGAATTTACATCCACCATTGTAGGATCCAAAAGCCCCAAAGACAAAACTTAAGAGAATAGAATATGGCAAATAGAAGGGACATATGAAAGACAGTGTGTCTCAGGTATTCCAAAGACCTATCACTCAAGATTCTCCTGTATCCTTCATGATACTTTTCTAAGCAGTCAGTCTCATTACTTGAGTCCAGGCTGTAAAATGTCTGGAAGCCAGATTGCAGCAGGACTAGCTCATTTTGAAGTTCAGGCCAAGCAAGAGGAAGCACAGTTAGGGGGCCATCCTTTCCCTCCAAGCATAGGAAGGGGGTTGTTACAAAAGCAAAAGGTCAAATGAGGCTGTGCTCAAAGAGTATAGCAAGGGTACAAATACGAGGTTGAAATATTGGGATTCATTCCAATCATGATCAAATGAATAATGTAGCCATGTCTCAATTTTCATTAGCTGATTCGCGCAGTAATAACTCCGTGTTTAGGAGGCTTAGCAATTGGTGTGAATGAGACCTTCCTCTAGGAACGAAGCACTCTCTAGCTGGCTGATGTGAAGGTTCATTAACCACATCTTGCTGAAGAACATTACAGGTTATAAAAATGTCATCTAGACCATGCCGACAAGCCCATCTGTAGTTAAGGCTGAATCCCTTTGAGATAAAAGCTCTCCATGTGGCTCAAATGGGGCTGCTATTTCAGATGTCAGAAAACTATTAACATATAACCAGAGCATAGGAGCCATAATACAGTAGCGGAAGGATGTGGGATATGAATTTTTTTCCAATAGCCTCACTTTGAGCCTAACTTAGTAGAAGAACGTATTTTATAGAAAAAGGGAACTTGTTTAAAAAAATTGTATGTAACACCAGCATGATTAAGAGGGAGTTATGCTACCTTGTTATGTAGTTTGTATAGAGTAAATAGGAGTAAAGATGTTAATTATTTTGATTGGCATTGGATCCCTTCTGCCAGCGGTGGCTATATGGTTTGTTGTTGTTGTTGTTTATGAGAATAACTGAGCACCAGCTACCATTTTGAGGTCTATAAAAACAAAGCTGCTTGTCTTTTTTAAGAATATCATTGCTAGATATTAGAGGGCAGGTCAACTGCTCTAATGGGTGTGCACACATATTTTTTCTACAGAGTTGATTCCTCTGGCTTGCTTTTTCACCATGTACACCTCCTTAACATCCTTCCATCTCTGCCCCATTGTGAAAGTAGACAAATTCTGGTCTGAATTGCCATATATCTTTCACCTTACTTTTTGTTCTCTCTCTCTCTTCTCTCCTTCTTACCTTTTGCCAAATTCAGTTGTGTCCAAGTAGGGATGTCTCAAACGTGAAGGTATCTTTTTCATGCCACATGTTATAGTTTGAATATGTCCTGCCCCTTTTAAAACTCACATAAAAATTAACTGATCTGGGCAGAGTTGGGAGGTGAGTCCAGGAAGAGTTATTCAGTTCAGCTGGGCACCAGTGGCTCACGCCTGTAATCCTAGCTACTCAGGAGGCTGAGATCCTAAGATGGTGGTTCAAAACCAACCCGGGCAGGAAAGTCCCGTGATATTCTTATCTCTAATTAACCACCAGAAAACTGGAAGTGGTGCTGTGGCTCAAGTGGTAGAGCACTAGCCTTGAGCTGAAGAGCTCAAGTTCACTGAGGGAGATTCATATCCTTTTGATAGAGATGCCATAAATTCCTGAGGGAGAAAGTGAAAAAGTTCTGACTGTACTGGTTTCATTGCTTTGAGAGCATGTCATTGTAAAAACACGTGCCCCCCCCCTCCCGCCCCGCCTTCTTCATGCCCTCCCCAACCCCTCGCACTAGCTTTTACAATTCCACTCCTTTACCATATTGTGTAGGACAGGGCCCTTGCCAGCTATAGCCACTCAGTCTTGGACTTCTGGTGTCCAGAAGCAGGAGAAAAATACACCTCGACTTTCATATGTCACCATCACCTACTCCTAGGCATTCTATAACAGCAACAGAGAATATACTAAGATAATCAACCAATCCCCAAATAATGAAAAGAACACACAACTGGGCAATATGTCATCAGAAAGGGTAGTATCTTCTAACCCCTTCCATCCCCTAGTGTGGAACAATGTATTCTAATATTATTATTAGCAATGTTAATGAAAGTTAATATAAAGTATCGTATCAGCTACTTTATTCCTTCTTTCAATGTAGTCCCACCAAACTACATTTGTAAATATCGACTTATATTTATTTGCTTTTGAATTATACTCTTCAAGTACTCTGTTAGCGATGGGAATACTTGACTTTTTCTGAGTTTCTCTAGCCTACATCTATTTGCTTGCTCTCTTTGTCCCCAGTGCAATGATCTGTGACTATTCAATAAAACCTTTTTAAACTGACCGTCTGCTGATCTGAACTCTAAACAAAGCAAAAGTCTGTGAAATAAATTCAGGTTAGCTTAAGCTCTAGAACAACATACAATTTTAGTCCGGTTGAAAACAAATACTGTAAAACAAGACTCCCTAGCTTCCTCAAAGTTTCCATTTGTTTGCTAAGGAAGATACAGAAATTATTCATGAAAATGAAGAAAACACAGAATGTTTTCATGTATAAGTACATTGCAAGAGCAGTCTTCAGGGGAAAAGCTAAAAATCCCTTCTGCTAAGTACAGGAGAAAGCCTGTTTTGTAACATGTGAGATAATTTTCACACATTATTGCATTTAATTCTCTCATCCGCCAAACAGGTAGTTTTACTATTTTGTTTTGACTATGACGATGCTTAGAAGATTCATAATTTGGTTTAAAAAAATAGCTATATGGCTAGGAGGCCTCTTTCTAATGAGAAGATACTGCAGCCAGGTGAGGAGGTTAGGAGGTGAAATGCACAGCGTACAGCATGAGCTGTGGCATAAGAGGAAGAGAATCCAAAGCATGTTTGAGTTATTAGAGTATGTCTGTTTATGTGCCCAGATTTTTCCTTTTAATCCGGAGGGAGAAAAATCACATCCCCAAACTATCCTGTCATCCAACTACATTTCATTGGTCAGAACTACCCTAGAGCGCCCTCAGCTGGAGGCTAGGTGTGCACACGGCTACCCTATAGACAAAGGATTGTATTAAACTAGTCACCATCAGTGGCTATCCTATCGGGTTATCATTCACATCCTGTCACTCTGAGTGAGCCATGTAAGGAACAGTGCAACAAAAAGTAGCTCTTAATATTCTTACTTATTGTTCCTGTACCACAATTTCCCTGTATCAACACATATACTTCACAATGGATGTCAGGGACTGCGTGCAGCTTGGCTATGTCTTCAAGGTGCTTTATGTTCATCCCTGTCATCACAGTGCTATTATTATTACTGGACATTCCATACACAAGTGGACTTAATCATCTTCTTTATAATTGTGATCGGATGCTATGTAACAACGTCAAGCAAAAGATTATCAAAACAAGACACAGGAGAGGCATTATAGTACATGGTGAAAGATACGGTTGCTGGGATCGGAGATTGCTCTGGCTCCACAGCTTAGGAGTTATGTGACCTTGAGGAATCCACTTTATCTACAGTACACTATACTGTATAGTGTACAATACTACACTATACAGATTATATGAGTTCCTGTTAATAGATTGCTAAAAATTGCCTCTAACACACAGGAAATGCTGAATAACTGCTTGCTATCACTTAGTAATATGTTTGAGGCAATGAATCACCATAGGGGAATAAAGGTAGATTACTACTATCTTTTAGGTCTTTTATAATTCCTAACAAATGAGATATATGCATGTAATTAAAACTATGCATATATATTTATGTATGTATAAAGTCTATCTAAATGTATAGATATTCAAGTAGTCACAGTATGTAATACACCCATGAAGCGATAGCTAAAGGTAACAGAATTTTTCATACCCTTAGAATAAGTCAGAGGATTTATAAAAGCTAACAAAATTTCCTGAGACCCATAGAGTTTCATTAGACAGTTTCTAGCTGCTAGTCAGACATTAAATAAAGCTGTTTAATATCTAGTAACATATATTTCTTTTAGAGAAAAATTGAAACAGTGGATTCAACCAAATAGGAAATGCAAACAAAACCTAGTGCTCTTCGATATGCTTCTAAATTATTCTGCCAATCCTGAGGGGAGTGTGCAGGTCAAGATCATAAGCACGGGCTTGGGGAAGCAGCACACCATTGTATGGGCTTAGGTCAAAGATCATGAGGAACGCACAGACTGTGAATGAGAGGAAGGCCTAGACTCGACTTTGCAGGAAAAGAAATCATTTGAGTAAAGGTATAGGAAAACAAGCTCTTATTTTTAAAGACATACATGTAATCTGCTTCCCCAGAAACAAACTTCTTATAAAATTAATGACAGATCTTACATGAAATGGTATTTTAGAACAATGTTACAATTCCAAAATGTGTCCCTAAGGACTAACTGCCAATGAACCAATTTGGATCTGATGTATAGAATTAATTTCAATGGTAACTTCTTTTTTGTGTGTGATTTAAATTTTTAATCATTTAATTTTTTAATCATTTAAAATTTTTAATCACTCCTCCTATCCATAGTGGCTTCAAAACTTGGATAATAAATGTTTAGGAAAGCATTTTAGGAATTTTAAAAATTCACTTTATGGTGAAAATTTTCCCTTTTTTTTTTTTTGCCATAATTTGGTTGGCAGTTTTGGAAGGAATGGAGACAAAGTGCAAGAACTCACACCATCTCTGGTTTTTTCTACTTTAAAGTCTAATTTTCAAGGATTAAAAATGCCTGCTATCAGAGCCATATGGTAGTGCTTTCCACAGACAGAAATTATATCTCCCCAAGTCCCTAAGTCATGCTGCAAAAGATGACTTCCTCCTTTTGGAAATTAGTATATTCAATCAAAATCTCTTGGAAACATTGGTTAGTTTTCCATGCATAGCTTGTACTTCATTTGGAGTAGACTGTTGCTAGAATTCAGAGAGGCTGAATCTACCATGCAAATATTATATGTTATAGCCAATTTCCAAATGCCTTCTAAATCCACTGAAGTGGAAGAACAATTGGCAACACAGTGAATTATTTCCGTTTGTCTGTTCTCAAGACAAACATCTGGATGTTAAAGACAGGCTTTATGGACTGATACTATACTTAGCAAATAAACATGTGAACAGATTCACCAATGTTTTTAGTTTCATAGATATAGGAATTTTTCTTCTTCAGAACAAACAAAAAATGTGTTGCTTAAGTGCCTTCAGAAAAAAAACAATGAAATAATCCAGTGGAATAATCTACTTTTTTTTTCATTTTCTACCTCCACAAGTATTAGCCAGAGATACTTATTCATGTATGGATTACCCAATACTTAGTATATCTTGAAGATGTACCTGTATACACTTAAGTTTTTTACATGATAGGATAACCTAACTTCCATGGTTAGCTTATAGAAGTTTTTCAATAGATAGATGAAAAGGTAAATAGAAGAAATCCCAACTAAACCCCACTGGGTTAACTGAGACATATTTTTTTTCTTTATTGAGATTAAGTGATTATATAAATTTCACAAATTTCACAGTTTGTGGGATAGTGATACTTAGTTAAAGTCACACACATTTTAACCTTCATGAGGCATTGTCATTATCATGGTCTATAAAGCTTATGGTCTCTACAAACTTTAACACAACAGCTATTTTTTTCTAAATCAGGTGATATGTACATTTCTTTCCTTTTGCTTAGTGTAAGCTGTTCCCCCTTTCTCTCTCATTCCTTCTCTCCCATCATTGCCCTTGAGTTGCTTAGTTCACTTCCATCAATGTCCAGTATAGCTGATGGGCCCCTCTGCTGTATTTTTTCCCTCTGTTTTCTCTGAATCTTTGCCTTTCTCCTAGCTTTCCTCAGATATGCACATATACCATATCTGGGGGTCAAGGACCTGGGGTCATCTAGAAATGATATGACAAATGAAGAAGAGGTCCTTTGTTTCTTGAGTCCTGTTTATGTTGATGAGACCCATTTATTGTATCCTATTGTAAATACTTGTGTATTTAGGTCTTTAGCATATAATTGGGAATACTTATTTTTGGCTTGAGATATATATTCTCTATAAAGTTAGCCATGACTAGGGTCTATAGGATCCCACCAAGATAGTTGGGTTGGGATCCTTCCCTAAAGGAAGTATTGTCCTCTGTGAGAATGTTAATGTCTCCTTGCTTCTGAATCGTATTTAATCTCCAATCTATTCTCTACACTCAACCTAACATCAGACTTTTAAAATGGCTTTGTGGGCAGAGAGAAGCAGGATAAAAATAGGTCTTGTCTGATTAGTATCACTTTAATTTCATGTTCCTGTACATTAAAAAGACTTCAGCACAACCTGGAAATCTCAGAGCATTTCACAATATGTTAGCTCTCTCTCATGTGCTCCACAAACACTGGCCGTTGTCCTCCAGGTATGCCTCCTACCCCATGTCTTCCTGCTTTAGCTGATGTTGTTGCCCTTTAATTCCCTGGGAAACTAAAGCTCATAATGGGCTGGCCACTAATTCTCTCCACAGATACATTTTCAAAGTTAGTTACCTACCTCCTCCTTGTTTCTCTCTCCTGAAAATGTCCCTTCCATGACATTGAATGTCATTCTGTGCATTTTGGTCATTACTTCCACACGCTCTGAGCGCATCTTCATAGGTTTTGTATATTTCACTCTTCCCCTGGCCTCTAAGTTAATACCAGGCTTGCCTATCTACTTTTAAATGGACACTCACTGAAGACTCGAAAGAAGGAAGAGATGACTACATGCAGGGAGAGAAGAAGGAAATCATCCTTTGCTCTTTGGTTCTTCTTCAACTCTCACCTAGTTCTGCTTCCCTCAGAGGAAAAAAAAATAAATAATCTGGGTGTGGTAGTATAATCTGTGGTTCAAGTTATTTGAGAAGAAGAGAGGCAAAAGGATTATGCTCAGAAGATGGTGATGGCATACATGAGACTCTTATTTAGAATTAATGGGCTGGAAACATGGCTCAAGTGGTAGAGCACCAGCCATGAACAAACAATCTGAACAATATTGAGAGGCCCCTGAATTCAAGATGCAGCATAAAGAAAAAAAATTAACTGGAATTACCAAAAGCAACAGGACTGGGTAAGTGGTTCAAGTGGTTGATCACTCCAGCAAGCATGAAGGGTATTTTCTAGTTTATAAATTCTATGTGTCTCCTTGCAGTATCAGAAATCTTTGCAGCACACATTTCAGTTAGTGATTAGTAATTAGTTACAGGAACACAAAGCTCATCTTGAGTATGTTTTATCCTGATGAAAAAGTTTTTTATCCTCAGGATAAAAGGTGGTCACTAAGCTCATCTTTCCTGTGTGTCAAAATAATTTTGTCCCAATTTTATCCCCAAACAGGTAACTTTAGCAAAAACATGCAAATAATTACATTGGATCTATAAATAAAATTTACAGATTCTAAACGTACATAAATTTTGCCATACCAAAAGGGTTCACTGTATAAACAGATTATGAGCCAGGCACTGGTGACTCACACATGTAATCCTAGCTACACAAGTGGATGAAATCTAAGGATAATGATTCAAAGCCACCCTGGGCAGGAAAGGATATGAGACTCTTATCTCCAATTAACAACCAAAAGCTTGAAAGGAGCTGAAACTCAAATGGTTGAGTGCCAGCCTTGAGCACAAAGGCTCAGGGACAGCTCCCAGGCACTGAGTTCAAGCCATGACTGGCATACATATGGAAATCTCAAAACCCACAAAGATCAATTAAAAGCAATAGTCCAGGGCAAGTAACAAAATACTTAGCTATATCTGGGTTTTCATACAGTTCAGTTCATAAGACTACTTTTTGCCTACTCAAAGAGCAATCTATATTTTTATTTTTCTTCCCTAAAACTGTTAACAGAGCCTATCCTGGCAATATACATTGTGAGCAAGAAGGGAAAAAGAACTGGACTCAGGGCAACCTAAGATAGTGCAAAAGATATCCTTTGATAATTTGTAACTATAAACAGACTATAAACAGCCTATAAACAGCTGCTGAATTTACAATTCAGAAAGACATAGTTCTAAACTTCATATGACAGGATCATAAGAGGGTTACAACTTTCCTGGGCACCAAGGGAAAAGCATTCTATTAGAGTTATAGTAAACCCTATGACCATTTCTAGAAATAATCAGTGCCCTAAACCGGTAGGTGCGCATGTTTATCCTTCCTATACATTTGGATATGTGTTGGCATCTAGCATAGTGACAAGAGTGGTTTTCCAGAGCAATGGGCAGGTCTCCCTAATCCATGGTAACACCAACCATCTTTGGTGATCTGTATGTGGGTGGACCCCAAGCCAATTGACTGCATGGGCTCTTCCCAGGCCCTTCTGGGATCTGGTTCTTCAAGCTTAACCTCTTTGAACTTTGGTTTTCTTCTCTTGAAAAGCAACAAATCCGAAATTGTTTTAAGATTAATCTCCAGTTCTAAATTCTTAATCAGGAAAACATAGAGGGCACAGTTTAAGAGGATAATGAACAGGCTACAGTATTAAAATCAAAACGATTTGCTGAAGTAAGCAAGAAAAGGCTCAAAGAGCAATACAAGGTACATTGTCCTCTAGACTAAGTAAACCTGTACCTAGTATTTATGTGGACTTTAAACCTGTAAGTGTTTTTAATACAAAATGAAGGCATTGAAAATTATTAGCTGCTTATCAGCATGAAACACAAAGAGCACTGGAGTGTGAGATTTTTTTTTTCCCCAGTGAAATTCATCATTAATTTCACTAACAATGCCATCATTTCCTTCTTTCCCCTCTGTACTCATACCATCTCTAAGGCACAATCTTAAAACTAGGTAAGACTAAGAAAGCTGAACAGCCAAATCAAATGATTAAGTTTTTTTTAAGTTTTATAGATATTTAAGCCCTAGGAAAGCTTAATTAAAGTTAATGAAGAATTTAAAACAGGAGTGAAAATTAAAACAGTAGGAAGTGTTAAAGAAAAAAATTACTATTCTGCGGGAAAAAAATATCCAGGAAGAGCCACAGGGAACTGGTGCTAATTAACATTGATTGGAGGAACTGACTATGGCTAATGCTGGCAAGAAACCTGAAGAAATGTTCCTCAAGAAATGTAGCCAAAGAATGAAAATAAAGGAGATATATAAAATGAAGGTGCAACAGAGATTTTCTTTTCTCAGGCAGGGCTATTAATCCTGGTTAGATCTGCTTTCATGACTTCATATTATCATAAAGACAATCATAGCATCCGTTGATAGTGAATATTCATTCACTCTTCCACAATTCACTCATTCATTAAACATTATACTCAGAACTCAGCTTATCAGCTCATCTGGAGTTCTGTACAACAAGCTTTTCTACCCTTCTATCCCAGGAGATTTGATCCCAATTTTATCCTATAATCATATAAAATGAGCTAGAAATTGTGAAACGTCTCAGACTTCTCGATCCTAAATACTAGTTATTCATCCTGAACAAGTCTCATCCCAGTCTAATATTCTCTACAGATGAACCTGAGAAGGAATTCGTTAAATGCCTTAGGCACATGAGGCATTTCAGTCTGTGTTCCTGGTTTAATTTCTCAGCTACTATTCAAACTGTAAAAATGATAGAATCCAAATAGCATATCCAAAGCTAAAGGAGGTGCTTTGCTTTGCTTCAATCAAAAAAGAAATCTTTCAATCACCCACCCACATGTGATTTCACTGATGTCCAAGATAGACAGGTTTCTAAAGGATGGCACCTGGGAAAAAAAGAGAACATCAGAATCATGTTCTTAGATACAGGTATCAAGGAAATGCACAGAAAAAGGACTAAGGTTGGCACTCCCTCCTCTGGCAAATAGCTACTGTGCTCAGCCATCTCTTCGTAGTTGGCAGTAAACCATAAATAATAAAACCTATCCTAAATAATGCATCGGTGATCAGATTCAGGAAACTGTCCTCTGAACTTTCAGTGTTGGCTTTCTTTTTTTGAAAGGATAAGTTCCGAATTACAAAGCAGAAATAATAACTATAAAATAATGTCATGGGGCATTGAATGTCAGTGCTTTGGGGATTTGGAAAGCAAAACTGTGTCTCTGTAATCAAGTACACTGGTGAGAGGATGCGGCACCTGTGTCCTCTTTGGGACAGCGAGAAAGGAAAGTGAAGGGGAAATGTGAAAGCCAGCCTTGACAGCTCAGGGCATCTCTTCTGAATAAGAGCCACTCCTCATACCACCCTTTTGGAAGCAAGGCTACCTAGAAGAACAGTAACCAAACAACAGTAGGAAGAGGCGGGGATGTTGCTCTGCTTACTGGAGATGCTTTCACAAATTGTGCTTGTTATCAATAACAACAAAGTAAACATACTGCTTCTCCTGGGTGAAAGCATTGTCTTGAAGGCTCTGAGAACTCTGGGTAACAAATTCATTCACTTCTGACACTGGCTGCAGAGAAAGTCTAAACTTTGGCAACAGATTAATGTATTAGCCAAGAGCCTAGATTGAAAACAAATGCTTATGCATACAGCACAATGGCTGTGATTTAGTATTGTGCATGCAGCAATTTATATTTACTGAGTGCCACAATGGTTTCTATTATTCTTGGAGACAATTCCATAAGGTATTACCTCCAGTCTTTGTTGTTGTTGTTGTTGTTTTATTTTGTTAAAGAAAATAAAGCACAGATATAGAGTCAAAGCACATGAGTCAGATTGGCTCTATAGACAAAAACCACTTATTAGAATAGAAAAATTTAAAAAAAGATCCTGAGAAGTTTCTTGATTCAAATAGATCAGGAAGCCAAAACATTTTTCTTAACTGTAGAGCTGTCTCTTCTCTAAAAGCTTTCAATTCTAGTTTATGAATAGTGAGAAACAACACTATGTTGGTAGATATGGTAAGTAGAAATTTCTAGCATGTACTGATTACTATAGCAAAGTGTTTTCAAACTTAAAGCTTATGTCAGATTCCATGGGTAATAATAGTTCCAGACCTATATCACTCTCCCTTACTTTCCCTCTTTGTAAACTCCAGAGGTAAAAATAATGTAATTGTAACCCCTCTGTACAGTATTTTCACAATAAAAAAAGAAAAACAAAGAAATGAAAAATATAAACTACATAGGATAACACTGGCTATATGGAGGAAATATTTGCCTAACAGTAAATTAAAAATAAAATCTGAGCAAAACTAATATGTGTGTGTCAACTTACTCCCACAGTAAGTAAGCTGAGACTGTATCCCAAGCCTTAAATATAGTCATTGAATCAGTGGACCATCCAGTGGGGAGTACAGGAAAGAGGAGGAGTCAACAGACAATGCACTTCTGCAGGATGAGTGCTTGAAAGAAGGCTTTTGTGGACAGTGGCCAAACGCTTCCTTGATCTTCATTTTGGGTCTGTCTTCTCAGAAACTACACACACACTGAAATCAAGTAAAGAGACACTGAAATTAACTAAAGAGATGCTGATGATATATTATCATTAAAGATGAAATAGTAACTTAAAACTAATGGCCTCACGCTAAAATTGTGTGAATTAACTGAAAAAGAATTAAATAAACTAGCATGTTTAAGGGCTATCTGAATTTCAAAAGAGAAATGAAGGAAAAAAATAATGACAAAAGCAACAAGTCAAGTGTAAAGAATTTCTTGCATGTTAGATCAACTGACATTGAGGTTTTGGTTCTTTGAACAAAGGCAGTATGGATGAAGTTCTTTGAGGAACTGGAAGGAATTAGCACAAGAATTCCAATAGTGAGGGTTTGGGAAAAGACTCCTATAACCTTCAAATGCATGCAGTAGGAAATTAAGTTAGTTCATGTATCAAAACATCACACCACATTCCACAAATATGTACAATTTTAATGTTTTATGTATCAGTTAAAATAAATTTAAATTAAAAAAAGAAAATTAAGCTATTACAAGCAGCAGTGGGAATATGCCTGGGGTACTGTTTTTGTTAAATGAGGAAGTGTATTGCAATTGATCTTTTTAAACTCAAAAAAAGAAACCAGAAAAAAGAAACATACTCTAAAGGGACTTTAGATTTCAGTGTTTATTTTTTGTTGATATCTATCTCTATGCCTATAACTATCATCTTCTCCATATATAGAGATATTCTAGTTGCAGATATGTATCTCTATAGAGACATAAATATATAGAGAGAAATATATAGAGATATGATCTTTAAGTAGTTGTACAAATTAGTTTCAAATCATATGACGTTTGTCATATGAGTACAATGTATCAATCAATATCACCCCTTATACCATCCCCTCCTCATCTAACCCAACCCCATCTACCCCCCAAATTATCTGGTTCATATATAGATAGATACTTCTGTTTTATGTATTTATTTTTGCACTAGTCCTAAGGCTTGAACTCAGGGCCTGGACACTGTCTCTGAGCTTTTCTTGGTTGAAGCTAGCACCCTACCAATTGAACCACAGCCTCACTAGCCCCACTTCTGATTTTGGTTGTCTGTTGGAGATATTTCTGTACCCATTGGCTTGTATATACGTTTACCTGATTTGGGAAAAGGATAGAGAATCACAGAAATGGTGTGACAGAGGGTGAACCAATGCAATAGTGATACTCACTAGATACTATGTTGGAAATGGAGGGAGAAGGGATTTGGGGGAAGGGGAAGTAGGAGAAAATGAGGAAGGCAGTAACATTGTTCAAAAAGAAAGGTACTCATTAACCTTAACCGTAACCCTTTAGTACATCACATTTACAAAAAAAAAAAAAGTCTCATGGACTTTTCCTGCTCAGGCTGGCTCTGAAATATAATCCTCAGATCTCAGCCACTTGACTAGCTAAGATTACAGGTATGAGCCACCAGTCAGTCCTAGCTTAGAATTCTTAGAAAATAAGCCAGAGAGAAAAAAGAACAAGAATATTCACTGTCAATCTTTCTATTTAAAAATAATAACTGCTAACAGGCTGGTACATAGAACCGCAGTTTGTATTTATTTGCATATCTGTGTCTCATTTAAAAATAAAATTGGAATCCTAATGCTTTTATTTTGAACAAACCTTGTGTACTTCCTTATTTTATTGTATTTTAAAAACATTCTTTAAAACTTTATGTTAAATTCTATTCCTTTAGGCACTTCTCTAAAGTTAAAACTTAGTCTCTAAATTTTTACTATCTCAAATAAAGTCACATTAATGTCCTGGAGTCTATTTGTACCTATTTGTTTACTAGCAAGATTGATATTGCCATATTTTGGCCTATTTACAATTCTTTCATGAACAGATTTCATATTATTGTCCATTTTGCTTTCCAGGCATTAAGTTTTCCCTGCCCTCCATGTGCTAATGCACTCTCTGTCGTGTGAATTTCAAATGCCATGTCTTATTTCATTGATGATAATTAATTTTCAACATAGGAAGCTTTAAATTTCTACCGAGTTGAATATTTGGCTTCACAGAATTTGCTTTTGGTGAGAAGTTTTGTAAATTTTCCTCTCTGCTACACCTACAAATAAAGACTCAGAAGTACATTCACTTAGTTCTTTAGTGATATGCATGGAGGTTGTAAGTCCTCCCTATTACTGACTTTAACCTGGTGCTCTGTTTTGCTTCCACTCATCCGATATTTAATCTGATCTGTGCTGTAATTTTTCCATGATAAAGTATGGTTAATATTAGTATCTACCACATGGGACAGTTAGGAGTAATAAATGGGCTAATCCCTTTAAAGTGCCTAGCAGAATGTCTGGCATATATATAAATGCTCAACCCCAATGAACATTATTTAAGATAATACAATAAAATTAATCTAAATTTAGTGATTTCCCTATTCATGCCAACACACACGTTATTCTGAATAATATACATTGCACCCCATTCATTTGAATTGTTACCTCTATTGCAGACTAAATGACTACAGGTGTTTGGATATGTTTCTAGACTTTTATTGACGCCCATCGATCTTGCCTGGGCAGTAATAGAACACTTCGACTACATTAAAATCAGAATGGCTGAATAATGTTTTAATTACTTTCAGTGCAATTATCCCACCATAATTATTCTCTTTTTTTTTTTTCAGAAAATACCCTTGACTAATCATGCTGCCAAAATTCTTGGTAAAAGTTCCAAGAGGGAATTAACGAACGTATCTGAAAATGCCATGTTTCTAAAGAGCACTAGAAATGCTATTATTTTTTTAAGCCCAAGGTGAACTCAAAAATCTTACCTCTCCTCTAATCACTTCCAAGGTCTGTCCAGTAGAGTATAAATATATAATGTTAGAGTATGAATGTCAGCACTAGCTGTCAAAAAGAAAAATCAGGGCTTTAAATGCATCATTGTAAAGGATTGAAGAATACATTGCAGCTCCTAACTCATTCCCTTTACTCAGCCCCAGGGGACATCTGGACCTTGACCCATCACAGGAATCCTGAGCAGACCTTCCTTCAATATTACAGCAAAAGGAAGAAACCCAACACCTGCAGCATCTGATAATAAATACCCTCAATGCTAGCTCTTCCTATAATACTTCTGTCCTATGGAGAATAGGCTATATGCAGTTTTTCAACCTGCACCACACAGTAGGCCAGCTAAATGAACGTCTGTTGACTAGCAGGGACATGGAGTGGAAACAAAAAAGCTTCAGAAAGTGCACTGCTCCATTCTTCTTTCCAAGAGAGTAGATTTAAAATTCCCTTACAGAAATAAGAGAGACAAAGGAACTCCTTAACAACTTGTTTCAAATCAATATATGCCATTTTAATGAGAGGTTGCTTCAGACTTCACAGTGCCCTGATTTCTTTCCTGTTTCCTGTTTAATGATTCCAAGACTCCTTGTGCAAAGCATACATTTTGATAGATTCTTGGAAAGGTATTGTCATTAGCTGTTAAAGTGCCACGGCCCACTTTTCTGTCCTATTCACTTCTTATTTTATAATAAATACCTTCAGATTTCCCAGATCACTCTAAATTTATATTTGGTAGTAGACTCTTTGGGGACTTTACTTTTTCTTTCTCTGTAAATTGAGAGGCTTCAAGAAAACAAAACTGTAAAAAAAGATCTCTTATGAGAAACACGTAAACTATTCTAAAGAGAATATAATAAGGAATGAAGAAAATATATTGTTCAAAACAATTCTGGCCATCATGTAGATTGACGGTGAGAAATGACAGAAGAAAATGGCTATGATGTAACAAGCCTCATGGGATCTAGTGAGAGGATGGGTCAATTTAATCAGATAGATGGATGTTAAGATGGGAAGCTTCCTAAAGTTTCAATAAAGAGAAGCATGAAAGTATAGCTAAGATTCTGACATGGAAAAAAGCTTGAGGGTTATTAGACTTTCCAGAAGAAACTGGCATTTTTTTCTTCTGCATATAATTAAGAAAAGAAAGGAAAGGGGAGGAAGGCATATCAAAGATCAGCAAGAATCTCTGATGACCTCAAATGTTGTGAGGATTTTTGCCATTGATAAAGAGGCAAAGCATAAGAGGGGAATGTTTATAAATTCCACAGCTAAGAAAGCGAATACTATTATAGTAAACTAAGACTTGAAAAAAGAAACATGGCTGCAAAATATTATCCTCCACCCCCTCCTCCATTATAGCCTTGCAAAATGATCATACAATCCAAGAAATGAAGGCAAATATCATTTGGTCCTCAGCAATGGAATAAATAATGATTTGGGGGGCTTTATGAACGGAATGATAATTTTCAAGCTCTTCTGTGACAGAAGATTGCTGTCCATTAATGGCTGGAATGGATATCAAGAAACTAGCCAATGGAGAACATTCTACAAGCACTTTCTCTCTCTGAATGAAGAATCAGCTAGGTTCACTTCATGGGCAGACATGCATTTTGTTTTGCTAAAGAGAAGCTTATGTCATGCTTGTCTTTTTGGTGTAAGTATTAATAGGACTCTTACCTATTTTAAGATTGTATGCATTTGGATGATAAATTATGTGGTCATCTTTAGCATCTGTCAACATGATAACAGAATGCATATCTTATTGTTTGCAATAACCTTAGAAAGTCATTGAAAATAGAAGTGATGCCATGCAAGTAGAAATGAGCAGATGTTTTAATTTCCAAAAGTCGAAAGAAAATACATGTGATACAGATAATGGTGTATTAAATATAAATACATATGTATGTGAAAATACCTAAGTTTGATAATCTAAGAAACAAATTTTTATTCAGACTTTTGTAATGGCTTTGAGAGAGGAGATATAATAAGTGAAACAAAGCTTATGTTCATAAAGACCAACTCAGGTGAGCCTATCTTAATTCCTTCTTCATTAGGATTACTGGAGTTTCTGCATGGGGTCTATAGATAGATCAAGTATGGAGTGAGTGTGTGTGTGTGTGTGTGTGTGTGTGTGTGTGTGTGTGTGTGTGTGTTTGAGAGACCGAAAGAGAGAGAAAGAGAGAGAGAGAGAGAGTCCTGGAACCTGAACTCAGGGCCTGGGTACTGTCCCTGAACTCTTTTGTTCAAGGCTAGCACTTTAACACGTGAGTCACAGCTCCATGTCTGGCTTTATGGTGGCTAATTGGATATCAGAATCTCAGGAACTTTCCTGCCTGGGCTGACTTCAAACCCCAATCTTAAGGTGTCAGCTTCTTGTGGCATGAGCCACAGGTCCCCAGCTCCAAATGTGCATTGTAACAAGACCTGAAATAAAAGATCTTCTCAATATTCTTAGAAACAAGGATAGAATACAGTTTGATGTATTTTAATACACTAAGTGATCATTTCAAATAGTGTTGATTGATATTCACTAATAGGCAATGTGAATTCTGTCCTTGGCACTGTCCTATCCAATATTTTTTCTCATGATATTGGATTCAGACATGCTGATGAAAGTTACATCTGATACGGGGCAATAGTAGATATGAGGTGACATAATCAGGATCCAAAATCATCTCATCAGATCAAGAAAATATGCCAGAGCTAAAAAAATTAAATTTTATGGGAAGAGAAAACAATTTCATAGGGAGAAGCTTGTTTTCCAAAGACCAGTTGCACAGAAACAGTAAGAGACATGAGTTTATTTAATAGCACATGTGAAAAAGAAGTAAAGATTGTTGATTGAAAAATCTAGCATGAGCCAGGTGCTAGTGGCTCACAATATAATCCTAGGTACTCAGGAGGCTGAGATCTGAGGATTGCTGCTGGAAGCCAGAAACTGATATGTCAATTCTATTAATCCTAGCAGGTCACACCCAGAATCACAGGTTCTCTGTGAAGAGCCCTCAGCAGTGGCAAACTGGGAGGCATATCTAAAAACTGCAATTGTTATTTTTAAAAAGAATTTAAGCAATAGGTTTGCCATCTTTTGTCTGTACTTCTGAAATCCAAACAGTGTGAAAACCAAGACACTTAATTTCATTGTTACCTAATCCTGACCTGAAATATAGAAGATGTCATCTCCTGACTATGTGAAGGCTCTCATATGGAAATCATGATGGCATTCTTCCTCAGGCTCAGCTGATAATGCTATATAATCTTTCCAGTCTTCATGTTGCCTTTTAAATAATAATAAAAAAAAAAAACAGTAATACCAATTTTAAAACACACCTAGTCCCAAGTGGCCAGGCCAAAAACTGGGGGCACAATAATAAAGATTATTATTATAACAACCACATTACTGTTAACATAATAATACTTGCTACTCAAAAGCACTATGCATTGATCTAGCAGCAAACAGACTTTAGTGCCTTTTAAATTTTCACCACAACCTGAAACATTTAGTTCCATGATTACAATCACTACTTTACAATTAAGTAAATTGAAGCAGAGATTTACCCCAAACCCTTTACTATATAGAAAGGTAAAATTTGAATAGTTATAATCATACTTGCTATTTGTCTTCTGGGTGAAAAGTGGGAAGGATAAATTTTAATTGATTGTGTCAAATAGAAAATGTTCCAAACAATTTTCCAGGTGCCTGTGTTCATATACCTGTATGTATAGATCATTTCTTTTGCCTATGTAGTCAAAATTTTATAAGAAAAAGGTACCAAATACCCAAGCAGAATAAAAGAAAGAAATAATTGATTTTGAAATTGATCAAGCCACTATTCCCTAAAATTTTACACCTCAGTCTTCGCCACGATGCAGAATTGGCTTTCTAGAGAAGAAAGTAGACACCCTCTGGTGGCAGCTGACTCCCAGAAGCCAAACGTTAAGACACTGGAGAGGCAGTTCGCCTTTTTGCCTTAATAAAAAACAGGGGCGTGAGAGGTAGGGAGACTGCTGGACTCAGCCAGGACAGATGCTGACAGATGCTGAAGACAAGATACGCTGGCGCACAAGAGCTGAGCCACTGTGGCATTGCTGCATCCACGGCCAGCCATGACAGAGGACGAGACACAAGAGCAACATGTGGCCATGAACAGTAACAAGAACACAATGTCAGACTTCTGCACCCCTCTTCACCTGCTGCTGGAAGCAGAACTCACATGCTGGATAGACTGACTGCATCACAACATACTTGGACGACTCCATATGAGGATCTCAAATGGAAGCTAACTGGCCTGTAGGGTACCTAGACCTGTATTGAAAGTAGGTCTATTTGAGACAAATCCTATTGCCTCACCCAAGAAATAGACTTCCTACTTTATAGACAAAGACAAGTCCCACAAAGCAATGACACATGGGTCACAATCCTCCATGCCCTTCATGGAGAGGTGAAGGGGATGCAAGGGATCTCCTAGGAACACAATGGGAGTCGTTATCTTTCTTTTCTCTTTAATATGCAAGCTTGCACTTGTCAGATTTGTCCTAGCAGAAGCTGAGTTTTAATTATGGGTAACTGATTCATAGTTGTTACATCCTAATCCTCTCACGCCGCTGCTCTGAATTCTAACGTTCAGAAATCTGTCTTTGACATGAAAGTTTGAGGAGACATACGGGAAGAAGTAAGTTGTATGACCTCTGAGAAACTTTCCAATTCAGAGTCATTGGTTTTATGAGACACTCTAGAGAAGGATCACATATTATTAATATTTTCCCTAATCTTGGTTGGCATTCTATTAGCCCTCTCCAGTGATTCTGCACAGTGAATTGATAACGTAAATGTATCAATACAGACCTTTGTCCTCAATTCCATGAACTGATTTAGTGCAATATAAACTGTACTCTGGTTGAACATCATTTCTACCTAACTCAAACACTACAATTCAATCTCTTCCCATTCTTATTCCATCTCTCAACCTACTGGCCTCTTCCATTAATTTTCTTCCCCTCTTCATGCCAAGGCCTCAACAAAATCTATATTCCAGTTCTTCTATAGTGTTAACAAAAGATTTAAGAATCCCCAAGCAGCAACAGAGAAGATTTATAGTTGTCTGAGTCATAAGGACTGAGGATTAAAATGGGCATTGCATGGTGTATTTTCCTACTCATAATCCTTAAATGTGGGTGATAATATTTTCTAGTTGATATTTTCTACTTGGTATTCTTTCTCCTCTGTATAAGTTAACACATGATCCTCCTGAAATTGGTACTCACATCCCCAGATTTGTATCAATAGAAATGCTCACTAAGTGTGGGGCAATATTCCAGTCATATCAATAATGCCAGATTCACGGCAGTTACCATATTCAGTCAGGCTCTTGAACTGTTCAAACTTATTTTTCAAGCAAAACTAACTATATCATGAACTGTGTTAGATACTGGAGTAATTACTAGATGTAATTTCTAACATCTGAGAATTCAGGGTAAAAGTAAAAAAGAACTCTAATGTAATTAGCATAATAAAGAAAAACATACCCCAAATAGTCACATGCCTTTTAGACAAGAATAAAAGACATTGACTTTGAGTAAGTTACCATGGTAACACAAAAGCCTGTGGACAGTTAGAGACATTCATAGGCAAACCTTATCTAGTATTTGCTGTTGGGTTTGTATACACTTAAGCCTAAAACTTGTGTAAGGAAAAGTAATTCAAAATGAATAAGTGAATTGAGATTCTTGTCCTGTTTCTAAGCAGAGAGAGAAAGTACACAACACACACACACACACACACACACACACACACACACACACACACGCACACACGCACACACGCTTCAAATGTATCGCTTATGGGTCAATCTCATCAATCTTCCAGAGTATGGACGGAATGCTTGGGCTTTCCCCAAATTCCTCTGCTCAACACTTGCCCATGAATGTGGTAGAACTAAGACAGCAAGGGCCTTTGAGAAGGACATAGGTCAAGATTTTGGTAATTGTTTGAAGAAACATCAAGGGACATTGGCACTATTAAGACCTTTATATTTAACAATAATTTGATCATTTCTTTGCAGAAAGTACTTCAACAGGGTTTGGGATTTCATATAGGTCTAAAAACGTTTTTCTTGCCATCTGTTTTTTATATTTGGTTCTTTTATGTGCAGGGCATATACAGCAGGTGCTTAATACATCATAAATAAATAGAATAATATCCTAAATTAAAAGAAAATAATCAAATAATGGCATTGAGTAATCTGATTCCGAGATGCCTTTGCTTATGTGGTTACTGTTAAGGAGCTCAAGTTATTGCAGCCATAAAGGGCCATGGAATGTTATATATGTGTGAAGTTTAAAGGGAAGAAAATGTGATACTTAGATTCTTTAGACAAGATGAGAAAAATGACAATAGCCTTCTCTTTTTTTTTTTAAGGGGGAAATAGCTTCATTCGAGCTACTTAAAGTACTTTCAAAGCAGCATGTCTCTTCTTTCCGATAAACTAAAAGCACCCCTTAGAAGTCCTCCATCCAAAGAAAAAAATATTTTGTAAACAATCTTCCGTGAAGAGGTACTTAGCTGCCTGGAGAAGCTGATGCATCTGAAGTGCTTGCAGCTTCCTTTTTAGATGAGTACCAGGTCATGGAGATGGTTTCAGATCCTATCTGAATGTCAGAAAAGAAGACCTTTTTCAAAATTGATTTCTGTTGAGTTGGAATGAGAAGAGCTCCAACTAAGCATTAAATTTCCCCCTCTACAGTGCTAAATTTACATGACAAAAATGACTGTCACTAATCTTATGAGAGCTGTTTTGAAACTCTGAAATCTCTGCCTGAACCTCTATAAGTCATTAGTAGAAATGAAGACTTCCCATTTCAATATCTGTGTTTGATCCAGTTTATTGTTCAAATTCCTGACCCTGCCACCAGCAAAGATTTCTACTGCATTGTTCTGTTTTCCTACTGTTTCATTCACTTAGATTTCCTTATTAATTCATAAAGAGTGTGTTCCAACTTGCAGGACCAGTGCTAGATCTTGAATTAAAAAGATGAGAGAAAGCATGTCCCTACCTTTAAGGATCATCTAATTAACTAGCCCAGTCTTAAATAGTCCTTAAGTCTATTGTGATACCACTAGAATAATAACATAAAATGTACAGACTGCAGGAACTCTTTCCCAAATGGATATTCTACTTAATATTTTTTGGATGCATGAAAACAGTTTGTGATTAAAGGCTAGAATTTCCTCTGATACAAAGTTTAGAAATGGGGATACATTAAAAGAAAATGAATATAGCATTTTAAGGAGGAAAGAGAGCTGTAGAGATCTTTCAGCAAAATGTTTTCCTTTTATTAGTGGAAACACAGGCCTCAGGAGAGTGCAATAACTTTTACACCAAATATGACTGGAGCATCAACTACATGCCAGAGGGAAGGGAGAAGGTGGACTTACAGTAATGAACAGGACCTATATTAGTATGTTGTAATTAACAAACAATCTAATTCTAATTACAGTGATGGGAGACTCAAGAATTATGAGGTCCTTGAAGAGAGAAAAATAGGGTGATGAATCGCAAGTCTGTCACAGGCTACTTCTCCCTAAAGGACCCATTACAGATGGGAGTGGAGGGGAGGGTTTGCCTCTGGTTACAGGACTAGGAGCATGTGTGAGTAAGCTGCAACAAGGTTTCTTAAGGGGCAAGTGGCAAATTCTCTGCTATGCCACCATCATGAAGGGCAGTTATTTATGGTATACCAACAGTGAGGCTGTCAGTAGAAGACTGTCCACTTAATTCACAAGGTGACCTCTCGTCCTGCCTGGTCAGTCACACCATCATTCATATAAAACGAAGTGCTTCTTTCTGTCTTGTTTGCTTATCTGTCTTTGGGAGGATAAGGGGGAACACAGAAGTGGAGGGGCAAAGAGTGAGCAAATGCAGTGGCGGAACTCTCCAGATACTATGTGGAAAATGAACTATATGATTTGTGGGTAGGGATGGGAGGGAAAACTGGGAGAGATGGAGGGGTGACATTGTCCCAAAGAAATGTACTCATTACCTGACTTATATAACTATAACCTTGCTGTATATCACCCTTTATAATAACAATAAACAATTAAAAAGCTAAGTGATGAATCTATTTATCTGCTATCTACTAACCTACCTATCTATGTGAATATGTGTGTTATGTATGTATGTGATATAACTATATATCAGTCATAGTTCTTTGCTGAAGAACCATAACTAACCTATTTATCACTGATATCCACTTTTACCATTGTCTGCTTGTTTGGTGCACTGCTGACATTTTTAGCAATGGGCTTTGCATAAGAAGATACAAGAATAACTACTTTTGTTCTATTTGCCCAGAAATATGTGCTTGCTACCTCCTAGTCTTTGCTAACATCCAGGAACCAATCATAGTAACCAAAAAATAAAAAACCCAATCTACCAGTAGAAAATTCCTATATTCACACGTATACATGCACACTTACACACACACACACACACACACACACACACACACACACACATGTGTGTGGCTGTTTAAAATAAAGGAAATGCCATTTTTACAGGTTCATGAGACATGAACGTGTATTAAGTATTTGGGGAATATTTGAAATGGCTAGCAGATAGAGAAAATAAATAGCTAAGTAGGTGCCAATTGTTTGACCCCTGAATTCCTATATTCATTATGACTTACCTATAGCTTCTTGGCTATAGAGTAATGTAGGCCCATAAGCTCCCTTTGAGTCTCCTGTTAAGACTTCCCACAAGTGGGAGGTAAGAATGTTGAAAGGCATGACACTGATCAAGATGTACTATATTCATAAACTGCTGTGTTGAACGGTAACTCCTTTGTACAACTATTTAAAGGGTAATGAAAATGAATAAAAATAACTTTTAGGGAAGATTCCCCACCAGGACGCCGTTATGTAATGTAAGTGTGCCTACTGCTGCAGCTCAAAGCTGCGCCACACAGCCCATCGCCTGTGTATTTCATGAGAGCTGAGTCTACCACAAGTGCTGTGCTAATGCCCAAGAGCTGTACGTGCTACTGCCTGGCATAGCCGCGTTAACACAAGATGACCAACTGGCCAGAAATGACCATGTGTACATCTTATCCTGGAATACAGTTCTTATCAGGGAAAAGAAAAATTTTCAGATGGCAGTTAAGACTTAGATTTTAGGATTTTCCTCCACAGGAGGTCCCTGTGATAAGGCATAAATCTCGGCTTGTTCTCAATTACACAGACTTCCTAGCCATTTTGATAGCTATTTACTTCTAATTGCTAGAGACATGTGTGCAGAGGAAGATTTAAGAACGATTCTATATGAGTTTTACATTACTACAACAAATACCTGGGATAATCAGCTTATAAGGAAAAAAGAGTTATTTAAGGTTAGGGCACTGGCTCATAGTTCTAGAAGCTAATTCCATGATCATTCAGTCCTGTTTCAACATGGCTCTGGTCCCTCTTGATGGGAGTGCATACTGGGATAAAGTCATTCATCTTGAGATGATAGAGTGAATGAGTAAGAGGATGAAGGGACCAGGATGCTACCTTCACTTTGAGGACATAGCCTCAGTGACTCAAAGACCTTCATAAAGCTCTAATTCCTAACATTTCTACAACCGCTCAGTAGCACCATCTTGAGGACAAAGACTTCATTTACCACATGGACCTGGAGACATTTTGAGACTCAGAATAACAGCCCACTACTCTCAGATAGCAAACTCAAAAACCCAGTCAGTGGACTCCAAATTGATGTTGCTAATAAGAATGAATATGTACGCAGACAGGTGCTCAACAATGACAAAATTCATTGCTTTTAATTTGCAGCATATTTTCCTTCTTAATTTATCAACTTTATATATTGTTTCTGGTTAATCCTCTTGGCCTAATCATAACCCCTCTTTATGAATACGTTTTCCTTGGAAAAGCTACCCACCCCCAGATCCAAAATATATTAGATTATCAACCCTGCTAAATATAAAGATCATCAAAACCAAAATGGGTATTTTTTAAATCTAGTACTGTTGTTTGCCCTGATTAATTACCTACAAATGCTTATACATCTGTTAATTTGTCTCTTCTCCACTGAGGTCCCTTAGATCAGGTATCGATGGTACATACTCTTGTATCCTACACTACTGTATGCCTGACTCAAGTGGCACAATCTAAATGCCTGCACAATGAGTGAGTGAATGAATGGACTAATAGACTAATGAGGGCTGTCCATTATTGAACTGAAAATAAATAACAGGGACTGTGTTGGGTAATTTTCATAAATGGTATGATTTAATTCTCAAGATACTATTACGTAGGCATTTTATCCTGAATTTCCAGATGAGCAAACAGCTATTTAGAGAGGTTAAGTGACTTGGCAAAGGTTATACATCCTGTATATGGCAGCATTAATTTAAATTCTAGGCTTTCTTCAGTAGGACAAGTGTCAACAAAATGTGCTCTCCACTATTTTTGCCCACCATTGTTTTTATGACAACATAATTTTACTTACTACATATTTATATAGTTAGTACATACATATATGTACACATATGTGCATATACATATAAACATGCACATGTACATTATACTTACATGTATACATGCATGTATAATTAATGCATACATATAGGTGTGTATCTCTATCTATCTATCTATCTATCTATCTGTCTATCTATCTATCTATCTATCTATCGCCTGTAGCTGCTCAAGGCTACAACAGAAAAGTTGAGTAGTTGCAAACTACTCCTTGAAGCTTATCATATTTATTACCCAGGACTTAAGAGCAAATGTATTCAATTCTTAGGGTAGGATATGTCAAAAGACCAGACCACAAAGGTGAAGGACGGAGAGAGACGTAGAGACTCAACTCCTACCCACAGGAGCCTCTCTATTTGTCAAATTCTCCACTTCTTTTTTTTTTTTTTTTGGTCATGGGCTGAACTCTGGGCTTGAGCGCTGTCCCTCAGCTCTTCAGCTTAAGGTGAGCGCTCTAGCACTTGAGCTACAGCTCCACTTCTTACCTACTTGCTCTACTCCAACACAACTAGGTCATTAGGGAACTGAATATCACACAGTCAAAGCCCTAATGTAAATTCAGTTGGCGTTGGGTTAGCGTTGGTCTTGTCTGTGCTTCTTTCTCGTCTAATTTTCTTCCCTGTTTGGAGTCATGGCTAGCTCATTCCGAGGGAGGCCCTTGATAGCTCAAGCTGAGAGCAGAGAAAGAGCTAAAACTCCTGTTAAACAATTAATTATCCTTTCAGAAGGCACACGTAAGGTAACCACTTTTTTTAGCTCCCAATAGTAGCAAAACTTAGTAAGCCTTCCTCTTTTCCCTTTCTCTTTCCATCTCCTTTTTGATAGTTGTCGCTTCCTCTTTTCCCTACTTTTCCTCCTCTCCTACCTGCCCTTAACTGACCTTACAGAATAAATATCTTTCATATAAACTAATGTTCATTTCTCAACCAGGTAACTAAAATCTTATATATGGTCTATGTTTACCAAACAAGGCAGGTACATGGAGATTAGTTATTTTTGTTGGATTTATTGTCTTTGGTGATGGGTATGTTTTTCCCTCTGCTATCTTTATTTAGGAATGATGAGTAGATAGTAAATTAGTATCTTAATACCATCCTAAATGAAAATTGCCGGGAGCCGTTGGCTTACCCCTGTCATCCTAGCTATTCAGGAGGCTGAGATCTGAGGATCACAGTTCAAAGCCAGCCCAGGCAGGAAGACTGTGAGACTCTTATCTCCAATAAAACCACTAGAAAACCGGAAGTGGTGCTGTGGCTCAAGTGCAGAGCGCTCACCTTGAGCTGAAGAGCTGAGGGACAGTGCCCAAACCCAGAGTTCAAGCCCCACGACTGACAAAAAATAAAATAATAATAATAAATGAGTAAATTTGTACTGCATTCTGATTTCTGGGAGATAGTTACCGAAATATTCCTCAGGACCCTAAATAAACCAAAACTAAGGAATGAAGACAAGAAATAGTAACATCTATGGAAGAAGAACTAATCAAACTTGTCACTACTGTATTTTACATTGCCCAGCAGATTCTCTGGCACATAAATATTTTTGGATAAAAGAAAGCAATATAGTTTTCCGACTTGAACTTTGTATATAATAGAAAATTATGCAATCATTTTATCTGCTTGGTTACATTTGACTTTGCTTGTGAGAACCAACTTCATTATTACAGCCATCTGCAATGTATTCATTTTATTTACTGAATAGTAGTATTCCATTGTCTACATATATTATAATTTATGTAATTATTCTGGTACTGATGAACGTGTAGGGTATTTCTACCTTAAACTATTATGAACAGGACTAAGATCAAAATTCTTTCACATACGCCTCCCTTAGAAATGGATGTATATTCCCATTGGGTACAGACAGAACAGTGTTCATGGATGAGCCAGCATCTACACTCAAGCAGAGCACAAAATTCCTATCTGATCTACAGAGCAATTGGCTCAAATTACACTCCATTTAGCAAAGCCTGAGAATCCTTATAGACTCAGAACCTTGGCAAGACCAGATATTTTCTGTTTTCTTTAACTTGAGCCCTTTTTACAGATAGACATTGCTATCTTTGTGTTGTACTAAATTGCATTTTCCAGATCTGAATGAGGTTTAGAATCATTCTAGCTTTTCTTTATTGTATGACTGAAGTACATGGTCACAGCCTATGGTTTGTTTTTTTTGACTGAGTTTCCTTTTTTCTTCACTGTTTGTAGCTATGATTTTTTATGGTTATTCCAGAATTTATACAAACCACTCCATCACTGTGTATTTCAAACCTCCTCTCCTAATCTACAGCTTGCTTTATCACTTGACCTGTCCCGAACATTCTTATATTTAACTCAATTCCAAAATTCAGTATGTTGAAACAAAACCTTTGGAGCACATTCCTGGTAGTCAGATGTTGAAGGTACTGTAGAATATACAAAAGGAATTTATCAGTTAAATGCAGGAATGATGAGAACAAAAAAGTACCAGACAGAGGAAAAGTGAATATTGAAAACATACATTCACATTTCCCAGGGAATTAAAGATGCAGGGTCTCAACACAAACAACCCATGGCTCTTCTTTCTCACCTTATTCAGACAGCTAAGTGGGAAAACAGGACTCTTGACTACAGAA
This sequence comes from Dipodomys spectabilis, assembly GCF_019054845.1. Lineage (NCBI taxonomy): Eukaryota > Metazoa > Chordata > Mammalia > Rodentia > Heteromyidae > Dipodomys > Dipodomys spectabilis. Next base: position 13,802,673 of record NW_024870874.1, read on the forward strand.
AATTGTCAAGAGGCATCAGTGATTAATAGAACTGTAAGTATCAACAAGAAAAGGTGAGCCAGGTGCTGGTAGCTCATACCTGTAACCCTAGCTACTCAGGAGGCTGAAATCTGAGGATCATGGTTTGAAGACAGCCTAGGCAGGAAAGGCCATGAGACTCTTCTCTCCAATTAACTACCAGAAAACAGGAAGTGGTGTTGTAGCTAACATGGTAGAGTACTAGCCTTGAGCAAAGAACTCTGGGACAGTGCTCAGTCCCTGAGTTCAAGTCCCACATCAAGAAAAAAAAAGGTGAAACAAATCTCTAACACTTAAAAGCAGTTTCAGCCAGGAGTCAGTGGTTCATGCCTATAATCCTGCCTACTCAGGAGGCTGAGGTCTGTGGATTGCCAGTCAGGGCCAGAGAGCCTTATTTCCAATTAATCATGAAAAAGCCAGAACTAGGTAAGGTCTGCACAGGGACACCTCCCGGCCTCTTGGCTAAGTTTCCGCCCAGTATCTGTTACCTAGGTAATTGGCAGACCTGGAAGCAGTCACCTTCCCCTCCTACTAGGTCACATCCAGGGCCACCTCTGATCACATGCCTCCCATCTGACCTTAGGAGGGTCCCAGCCCCTGAGGTCACATCCAGATCCAGTGTGGCCACACCTCTTCCTGTCCCTGGCCTAGATACGTCCTGGCCCAGAGGTGGATCCCCACCCACCCCTGCTTTCTTTTTCAGCCATTCCTCTCCCCATGCATGGCCTGGGCAGCAGTAAGGTAAATAAACTTCTGCCTGAATAGTGCATGGTGTTCTCTTCATCAGCTACCTAATGAAACCTACCTATTTAATATACCTTACAAAACTAGAGCTGCGTCTCAAGTGATAAAGTGCTACTCTTGCTTAAAAAAAGCTCAAGGACAATGCCCAGGCCCTAAGTTCAAGATTTCCTAGTTTTAATAGAACATGGCTTTCCTTGTAATGAGGCTTTGACCAACAAGGAAATGACAGGGTGACAAACTCAAGTGATAAAGCAAACTTTGTGAATGATAGAATCTTATGATGTGTCACTGAAGTCTTACAAGCACCATGGATTACCACCATCTTAATTTTCAAATACAGTCTTGAAATTTCTATAGTTAGGACACATTGTGGGCAAACAGCAGAAATGAAGACTTGCTGTGGAATGAGGCTAAAAGAATGGTAGGAAATTTCTCGAATATTCCCCAAAGCATCTGGTTATTCCCAACCCCTGGGACAACTAAGAAGTATAGGTGTCCTTGATATCAACTGTGGGTAATGTGTGAAGGTGGAGAGAAAGAAGTGTCTGTCTGTAGGACAAAGCATCTCTCCCCATCAGGAAGATGTGTTCATTATGCCACCCAGGGAAGATGGAAGTCATCTGACAGCTCATAATGCAAACACATATTTGTACAAGAAAACAGAGACTTGATCAGAATCTCCAAGACTACAGCTAATATTGCTGCAGAAACTGCAGAGTATAGAATTTTATGTTGTGTGACTAAAGATTTAAACACACACACACACACACACACACACACACACACACTTTCTCACTTCCCTGTGGAAGTGTTTCTCAACTAACGTTGAATTATATCATGCATTATTCTTTCAGAAGCTAATTCCCATCACAACCTAAATCCAGAAAAAAAGTGAAAATGCCTCCATCCAAATATCAATCTTGTAAAACAAATGTAAAGTCAGAAAATTAGTAGGCCATTCTTTAAGGGCTCTTTCTTTTTACAACCTAATGCTTTGTTTATTTAACAACCTCCTTTATTTTTTGCACAAAGATTTGTGTGCTAAAATAATTGACCATTTACCCACACCCATGTAGAGAAGAGCTGTCTGGAAGAGTAAATAACCCCATACTCACCTGAAATCTGATGAATATTTATTAACTGGTAATGCCACCTTCCCTTAAAGACCATAGTACTCATTTACTAAGTAACAAATCATAGGACAGATACCCACGTAGTCCACAAAGAATGTGCTAGTTTACTAGAGGTTCCTGGATAAAATACAGTGTTATATTAATATTATTCATTTATAATTCATTTACAACCAAATTAATTTTATTAGTAATGTATTCTTCCTGATTATGAAAGCAATAAATATCCCTTATGGAAAATCAAGGAGATAGAAAAGGTACACACACACACACACACACAAAAATATTAATTAGGAAGAACGCATTCTTCCTTCAGTCATTTGGCATATAATATTAGACATCATATCATATATATTGCATATTTTATACTCACAGTATGTTCTTATTTGAATAAATTATTGTGAACATTAGTATTGTACCTGAATTATATTCCATTTATTTCTAATATTAAGAATCTCTAAGAAATTCTTATACACCAATACTTTTACTGTATATTACTTCTTAGAGTAAAATTATAGCAAGTAATGTTTTTGTTCAAAAGGCAATAGGAGAAAATTTGCCAATCTATTTTCTAGAATTTGTCTCCACGTATAATTTATTTAATAATATGGCAGCTATATAAATAGCATTCCAATGTCTGTTCATATCAGCCCTTGATATTTTTCTGAAAATATTTTCTGATTTAGAAGGTAAATAATGTATCTCATGTTACAAATGTGTCTTATTCACCAGAATCAACTCCAAATGAATCAAAGACCTCGGAGTCAAAGCAGACACTCTGAAAACATTACAGGATAGAATAGGAGAAACCCTAGGCCACAGGCCAAAATTTTCTTAATAGAGACCCAGAAACACAACAAATCAAAGACAGGTTGGACAAATGGTATTGCATGAAATTGCAGAGCTTCTGCATGGCAAAGGATATAGCTAGCAAGATCAATAGAAAGACTACAGATTGGGAGAAGATCTTCACTAGCCATACAATGGACAAGGGTCTCATATCTAAAATATACTTGGAACTCAAAAAATTAAATCCCCCAACAACAAATCCTCGAAGAAACAACTGCCCAATAAATAAGTGGGCTAAAGACTTAAAAAAAGAGAAACTTCTCTGAAGAGGAAAGAAGGATGGCCAATAGACACATGAAGAAATGCTCAACCTCCCTAGCCATAAAAGAAATGCAAATCAAAACAACATTGAGATACCACCTCACCCCAGTAAGAATGGCTATAATAACAAGAGATGCTGGAGGGAATGTGGACAGAAGGGAACCTTACTGCATTGTTGGTGGGAGTGTAAACTTGTCCAACCTCTTTGGAAAGTAGTATGGAGGCTCCTCAAAAGACTCCACATAGAGCTCCCCTATGACCCAGCAACTCCACTTTTGGGCATTTACCCAAATGATCACAAAAAAGACCACACTAAAGCTACCAGCACAACTATGTTTATTGCAGCATTATTTACCATAGCTAAGATATGGAACCAACCCAGATGCCCCTCAGTAGATGAATGGATCAAGAAAATGTGGTATATATACACAATGGAATTCTATGCCTCCCTCAGAAAGCATGACATTGCCCCATTTGTTAGGAAATGGAAAAACTTGGAAAAAATTATATTAAGTGAATTAAGCCAGGCCCAAAAAAATATAGGTCCCATGGTTTCCCTTATTTGCAATAACTAGTATATGTCTGAGACAAACAGAAACTATCAGACAAGTTGATGTTAGGCAAAATGAACCCCAAGATAAGGATTCAAACGTTTTTTTTTTCTTTCTTGCGATTGTTTCCAACATACTTATAAGATGATTTCTTTGTTGACTGTATGTACCTCCCCCAGGGTATAAGTCCTGATTTCACTGTATTTGATGCTGATATAATTTGTGGAGGGGAAGGGGAAAAAAAACGCGATTAAATAGGGTTACAGGTGGACCCATTACAACAATGAGATGTACAAGACGTTATGTCGAAAAACGAACTTTACAACTTTGGTATGGTGGGGGGGGTGGAGGGGCGGGGTGGTGGTGGTAGTAGGGGGGTGTGGGAGTGGGGGGGGGTGGAGAGGGGAAGGGATGGTATGGGGAAACAAAGGAGGAGGCAACAATGCTTGATAAGAAATGTACTCATTATCTTGCCCATGTAATTGTAACCCATCTGTATGGTATTTTCACAATAATAAAAAAAAATTTTAAATGTGTCTTATTGATTACTTCTGAGGCTAAATAGTTGAAAATGTATCACTGAAAAACAGTTACTTTTGTGAATTTTTTGTGAATTTTTTAAAGATACCTCTTGTAAGTTAATAGTCGAAAAGCTTTAAGGAAGGTTGTAAGAAACATGTTATCATTGTAAACATTCAATGTATTGAATGTTTTCATATACTGAGAACAAGTACTTCTCCCAGCTATTTTTAACTTAATTTTGTTGAATTTTTTCAAATTTTTAACTTAATGTTTATTTTACTGGGTTAAATCTATTTTTATTTCCTTATTTTCTTCAGTTTCTGTAAAGTTGAAAATGTTCCTCCCCTTCTAAAGATTAATTACTATCTTAAAAAAATAGAACTTGCTTTTTAATTCTTACTGTCAGAATGAAACAAAACTAAAACTTGTTAATAAAATTAGCTAACAAAAACTTCCACTGCTGACCAGATATTATAAAAACATGGGACCTATCATGTTTAATGGTGTATGGATTTTCCTAAGCTGGGTAACTGTGAAATAGAGTGTGACCAACGATTTGAGTGTAACTGTGATTAAACTTTCCAGTGTTGGAAGACACTTTTAATGGAAGCTATTATCTATATTTATAGCAGCTTCATTTTTTTACTTCAGCTATTACTTACTCCATTTTTCCCTCTTTTTTTTTGCAATTGATTTGTGAAGTATTCCATTAATTGCCTCATAACTGTCATATCTATGGGAAATTGTTAGCATGCCTTAATGTGATAAAGTTCTTGAGTGTTAAATATACTATGTCTTATTTTAGATCTGTTTCACATCTGCATTCTACTTAGGCAAAACGAGTTAGATTTAATGATGCTTTCATGTATTTGCAATTAAGTGATACTAGACTGAGTGAGTCACACCCTTGAGATATGCTTGTCCCTCTAAGCCCTTTCCTAGACTAGATGTTACAGGAATTAGTTTCCAGCTCCATGGTGCAGCTAGAGGCATTTTTTTCTGGACAATAATGGTCTCATTTCCTTATAATGCCTTCTAGAATCTGATAAGTTCTGGTCCTCCCTTGTATCTACAATCTGTCTTCTGAGTGAGAAAAAAATGTCAAGATTTCTCAGTACCTTTTTACAACAAAGCATCTTGTACATCTTATTGTTGCAATGGGGGTGTTGGGGGGAGTGTAGTTGAAGAGGTGGGAGGGAAGGGATGGTAGAGTAAAAACAAAGGAGGAGGCAACAATGCTTGATAAGAAATGTACTTATTATCTTGCTCATGTAACTGTAACCCCTCTGTACAGTATTCTCACAATAAAAAACTTATTTAAATTTAAAAAATAAAAAGATTTCTCAGGACTCCCATTGTTACTAGAATTATCAGTAGAGGGTAGGCTTGCCAAAAGAGATTGGACAGAGAGAGGAGACCTTGAGGGGTGTGAATTTTAGAAAAAAATATTAACAATTTCTAGGCAGATGGACAAATCATGATCCATCCAAATACTAGATTAGTAATATGTGAAGTCATTTCAAAAGAAATTCTCTTTTTATTTCCAATAAGATACAAAACATATCCAACATGAGATTGTCTCTAAGTATTTGGGTAATATTTATTTCCTGCCAAGAATTGCACTGTGCACTAGAGACACAGGGATGTAAGGCACAGCTCTGTTCCCAAGGAGCTCATACCAGAATGTACACTGCAGAACTATGAGAGGGAGTCTGAAACTGACAGAGAAAAGACTGAATGGAAGCTAGCACAGACCATAAGTCCTGGAGAATGCAACCTACAAACTGAGGAGTGTGAAGGGAGGAGAATTTCAGGCAGAATATCTAGAAGATTAGAGGCTCAAAACAAGAGCAAGTACACACTTGATTGTCCTACAGGTATTCCAACCGAAGTCTTAAGGTCAATGGAAAGAAATGAAAATGAAGGACTTACTGGTATCCCTACTGATATGCCTTGCTAAGGATTATAGATTCCATTCTGTGTTAATAAGGAATTGCTGAAGGATTTTTACAAATTCAAATTTTTACAAATTCTTTAAAAAGACTTCTCTGGCTGCAGTGATATGACTAAGAGATCAGAGAAGACTGGGAAATATATTAGCACAAAAACAATAGTTAAGCAATTCAGGAAAGATTTGCTAAGGATCTTTGTCAGAGACGGTGTTTCTGAAGACGTTATTCGAGAGGTAAAAGGAAGTAGGGTAGCTGATTATATGTTTGGAGACCCAAGGAAAAAGGAAAGAGGAAGGCATGCCTGAGATATCCCAGGTTTGTTGCTTGGACAATTGAATAAAACTGGAGCAGCAGAGAGAGAGAGAGGATGGGATTGAGAAGTAAGGGAGTTCTAATCAAGAGGTGAAACCAAATAGCACAGCAAACCTTCTTCCAGATACAAAGGAAAAGGAAATGGACCATCCTATTACATATATATCTGCATTCATTTGTTGCAGCCTTATTCCCAATAGCCAACTATGGAAACAATCTAAATGTCCTTTGAGGAAAAACAGATAACAAAGGTGTGGGCATGCACTCAGAATGGAATATTATTCAGCCGTCACTAAGGACCTCTTATCATTTGGAGAAGTTTAAATGAGTCAGAGACAAATATTGTATGTTTTTACTTACACTTTGCTCGTCTTTTACTTTTACATCTTTAAGAAATGTAAAACTCATTGAAACAGAGAATATAAAGGTGGTTACAAGGGACCAGATGGGAGCAAGGAATGGAGAGCTGCGGTTATATTTGAACAAATCAAGAGATGTAGAATGTATGGATTAAGGTCAGTGATGCTGTATTGTATTTTGGGATTTGCTGAGAGTTTCTATCTCCATCAAAAGAAATGAACTCTTCCCGGTGATGGGTATAGCAATCCTTTCATGATATGGTAGGTATTGTATCCAAATATCACATTGTACACTTTAAATGCTAAAAACAAAAGAAAGAGAAAGGCAGAGGGGAAAGGAGGAGGAAAGCGGAGGAGAGAGAGAAAGAGAGAGCTATATTATCCACACACCACATCTCTGTGGGTCATTCTCTTTCTTCTGAGGTGTGTATAGCATTTATTCCCATCTATCTTCATTCTTGTGTCCCCATTCTCACATTTGGAGAAATTAGCAGGCAATGCTTATCTTCCTGTAATTCTCTCTCTTTTGAGCATCAATCAGCATTTACTAACGTGAGGCTTTGATCAGGGATGAACAAAGCAGTACTAAACGCACTGTTTGCTGAAAATAATAGAAGTGGTGCTTCAGTACTGCTAAGATCTCTTCTCCAATGTTCTTACCCAACCTTCCAGTGGAAACTATACTCCTGGCTGTCATGGCTACATCCCCAGGTTCACTGAAGTGGATGCCTTGGAGTGATTTGTGCTACAAAACAGTTCTTCTATTTCAGTAATAAAATATCTACTAAGCAGGTAAGAAACAATGCAAGCAAATGCCATAAGTGTTTGTTATTTGTGGAAGCAACATATTCCTTTGTGCACCACTACTGTGTGAGTTAAGTTTCAGAGGTATATACAAGAGAACTAGATTGCAGATCTACCTCTAAGAACTACCCTCAAACATGCCAAGTGTCTGTCAAATTAAAGGAGTCCCCCTGGCTCTCTCTTCTTTGGTCATCTTTAATTAAGCAATACTCTGGTGAACCCCTCACAATTAATCTTAAGAGTTGTTTTTACTCCTGCGATAAGCGGAAGGGGAAATTTTAACTTGCATATAGTGTCTTACTCTTTGTTCTACTTTCATTTAAAGGGTGGCGAAAGGATTACAATGCAATAAAATTCTTCTGTTTTTCTCCCTTTTTAAGGAAAACTACACAACCAAATCATAACATTTCCAGGAAAGAAAAATTTGAAAAAGGAAACATTACAAAAGAATATGGTTGTTGTTTTGTAAGATTCAGTACTTTTATAAATATTTACCATATATTAAAGTTGATTCTCAAGTATATGTATTTGTCTTATATTAAAATTGTTTTTCAGTTACACTTTTGCCATAAACCACCTCAAGTCTATCAGTGCATATGCAACTTACTAAATACCTTCTCCTGGAGACTCACTAAATAGCACTTCATTTTCTGCTTTGGGATTTCAATGGGAGAGAGTATGTCAGGGCTATTTCTGCACTTAGAATGACCCAGAACCCTATCACTGTGAACACCAACCCACCAGATACTCTCTAGACAATGTTCTCATGAATTTAACAGCAGCTTTGGACTGTCATCAATAAAAGAATGAAGAAATAAAATGATGGATCACACTGGGCAGGCTCTATGAGCCACTTGCCTATGTAACACCAGTAGAGTCTGTTGTAGTACCTAGAATGTTGGCAGGCCAACTGTTCACTGAATTATTAATTACACAGGCATGGAATAAATCGAAATTCATGTGTATTTCTTCGAAGAATACTCCTGGAATTATGTCAGCTTCTGAGTAGAAAGTAATCATCTAGCCCCCTGATCTTGGAAACTATCAACAACACCATCCACAGTAAAGGTCCATAAGGCTTCTTTTTTGGAGAGTGGTGGGAAAAGTAGCTTGATAGTTTTAGTTGGATAATGAGGGTGGCTGTCATCTAAACTTAGCAATCATGAGAACCTGGGCAACTTTGACCTAATCTTAACCCTACGCCTGACGGCCAGGCAGGGCCCATCGTAACCCTCCTAAGGAAATGATAGGTTCATCTGTAAAACAGGACTACCATCAAAGGACTAGAAAAGAAGACACTAATGAAAGAATGAGGATGGATTTAAAGATTGAATAAAGCTATCAAAAATCATGGCAAAAATAATTTTCCATTATTTCCCTCAATTGTAACCATACTGCTTTTGTGACAAGTAAATTCAATAAAAATAAGCTTATTAGAGTTCTTAGTGCTAGTTTGTGTCTGCTGGACTGATACATAATGTAAGAAAAATCCCCTTTGCTTTCAAAAAATGTACAATCTAAAGCATTTTGAAAATTCATGATATTTTCATTAGATGCCCAAGGACTTTTGACTATGATAGGCGAAACACTCTCTCCATGCTTTTGGTAAGACTGCTAAAAAATTTTTTTTGAAAAACAAAAAGCAATTCATAGGTTCACTTTTATTGCCTTCATCCTCTTTGATTTCCTATTTCATTTCTCTATTACATTTTGAATTTGTCTTTTATGTTTCTGCATCCTTGCCTTTTTCCTGAAGCAGTTGAAAGTAGTTTGCAAGCTCCAAGGTGCCATTTTCAGCATCTGATAGGGAGCTCCCCGTGGTGTCTGCCACGCAATCATTGCTAGACTCCAAAACCAGAGTGTCCCAGATATGCCTGCAGCTCACTAAGGGCCTGCTTGCCTGAGCCAGCTGCACCTTTCTAGCTGCAATGCACAGGACCACGGTAAATATTGGCTCAAGAGAGTATTTTCTAGACATCAGTCATACAGATCTGGGTTGTCACAGCGGGGTGTCATTTGAATGAGGGTCTCCACAGGCCATATACTAGGAGCTTCATCCCTAGAGTAGAGGTGGTAGAATCTTAAGAACCAGAGGCCTCATGGGAAGTGAGTAGACCCTCTAATGTTTTTCTCACAGGATCTGTTCTTGAGCAAGAGCAAGCCTAGTCTCTCAACCTCTTCAGCTCCCTCCCTAGCTACATGAACTCTTCCTAAAGCCATGTGTCACGAGACCCTTATCAACAATACAACAGATGGGACAGCCACATCTTGGATTTTATCTCACCCCAAACTGAGACTGAATAAACCTCACTTCTATATACTGTCTGGCCTCAAGTGTTTTATTAGACCAACAAAATAATGAATCGAGACATAGAACTGGTTGATAACCTGATTTTTGGTGGAGAGCAGGTACTATGACATCTTTTTCTTGCTAAGGAGTGTCATAGCATGAGGGAAGAGAGGATAGTAACCGAACTGGAATTGGGACCACAATGGGAGAGGAGAAAATCCAAACTGAGGCACGCTCCCTTCAGGCAGTTGACAAGGCTACTTCAGTCATCCAATCAGCTTTACCAGTGACTGTGTTTTGTGGGAGGTTGGTGTAGAGCAGATGAACAGATGGAGCAACTGAAACCTCACAATGCCTAGACAACTAATGCACACAAAGAGTGTTTTTTTTGTGTGTCAGTGAATGAAAGAAGGCACACTGGACCTCAAAGAAATCAAGAGTTCAGTGTAGTGAAAATAAGGCTAAAAACCATAACTGAACAGAAATATAGCATGACTCTATTAACGAATGATGACCTAATTAACTAAATAATACTCTAACAATTAGTGATCAATTCTTGAAAGTGGGAGGCAGTACTTGGGTTGGAGCTTAGTGTCTTGAGTATGCTAAGCAAGCACTCTACCGTTTTACCCATACCTCTGGTCCTTCTTGCTTTAAGTTATTTTCCAGATACAATCTTGCTGTTTCCCTGGAGCTGGCCTCAGACCACCATCCTTCTATCTATGGCTTCTCACACAACTGAGATGATCTATCATGTCTTGATTACTAAATGACACGGGTTCTCACATTTTCACCTGGGCTGGCCTCAAATCTCTAGTAGCTGGAATACCCAGCATGGGACATCACATTTGGCTTTAATGATTGATCCTGAAGAAATCTTATGTCTGCAAGGAAGCAAACAATCATTTTTATATTTCACTTTTAATATTCCTGATACTTCCTCATGCCATAGCTCACCCGACTCTCCTAACAATATTTCTCTCCTTTATTAGTTCAGTTGATTTATCATTTTCCCATAACCTAAAATTTTAAAGAACTTACTATAATTTACATATTGGGATATAAAAAGTTTAAAGAAATAAAACATATAATTTAAGAAGTGTGGTAAAAGAGGCCTCTCAAACCCCAGTCCTGATTGAGCTCATCCAACCCATGGCCCTTTTTACTTCCAGCTATTACATCATCAAATAAAATTAAATTATCACTTATGTTTAGTTTTAATGTTTCCTCAAAAATACAACTCACTACCTTAGCTGTCAGAAACCAAAAACCCAGTCTGATAAAATTTCAGTTTTCAGCCAGTCATTTAAAATAATGGCTGACATAATGCCTTTTCCCCAAGAGACTTCAATGAGTATTTCTTCCTAAGAACAGTTCATTTGTTTCTCAGCTATTTTCTTATAAATAGCATGTCATTTGACCCCATCTCATCTCCCTCCCTCCCAGAATCCCCTCCTCCCTCCATTCCTTCCTTCTATAATAAACACAGCATGCAGTCACCAGTGATTATATCCACCCATAATTCCCAAGTACTCACAGTCTGCTGCATTACAAACATTTCAAGGTATAAAGAGAAAGCAGAAGCAATGAAATGAGCCAGCTAGTTTTGGAATTAGGCTAGGCACAATGGCTCTCAGATGCAAACCTAGGATTTTGGAGGTGGGCCCATTGGTCACAGAGTACAGTATGAGGTGGATACAGTGACGTATTAGTCATTACATCTTTGGCCTCAGTGAATGTCAATAATTATGTGGAAGAAAGGTACTTATGCCAATATGGAGGGCAGCTCAGACACATCTAGTGTCCTGGTTCCTAAATCTAGCCATGCACCAGAATCACTGATAGTTTTCATAAGAAATGGGTTCCTGAGCTCCCCCAAAGGAAATCAGCATGTCCAGGAAGGAACTGCTTTTTCAAAATCTGTGTCCTTAGTCAACACTTCCAGTGATTACTGAGCAGACTGTTCCAAATTGCATTGGAAAAACTTACTCTATAAGACTACTTTTTATTTTAATTACTATGATCAAGAATCAATCCTAAAGAATTCTGTGAGAGTTCTATTAAGCCAAAAAAATCTCACAAGTAGGAAATTGCTATAGATCCCACCTTGCATAACTCTTGGAAAATGCCAGAAAAACAAAAGAAGAAATGATTCAAGGCCTGGGGGCAGAGTGCATCCACGTATTTATCTCTTATCACAATGGAACATAGAAAAGCCATCCAAGTTTCACTCCATTAACTCAGTAATCACAGCCTGTGCTCCTCCACAATTCAGAATACTCCTCACATTCAGGAAAGATCTGACTTCTTCTGCCTCCCTCTGCCACCAGCAAATGATCAAATCAGACTGTATGGACAGCTATAGGTCTTTTATTGTGTATTGACTTCATATTCCCAATTGAGGCCAATAGTCCTGAAACCAACTCCTGTAGCCTTCTTGCCTTGTTATCATACCTACTCACAAATTGACTTTCTATTATGTTTATTATATATAAAGGCATTCAAAATATCAATGATATCTTGTGCCACACCAGGTCAGTTTCTTGCTTGGTGCACAGACTTCCTTAGCATGCCCCATAGGCAGATTTTACCATAATAATCATAAATACCATTGTGGTAGTAGTAATTGTGATTATTATTATATACTGAAAACTGGCAATATCAGTCAGTGTTTAGATATGTAACTACATACACCTAAATATTTTTGTGTGACTTAGTATAAAAATTTTGTATATAGATAAGCCTATTTCCTTATATGTACATAAATGTGTAAGTAGGTATATAAATATACATACAGAAATACATATATATACACACTCATATATATAAACACTCGTATGCATGCATATGTACATGTATGTGTCTGTGTACTTGCCTAAGGAAATACATGTAAACATTTTGCCAGGAATGTGCTACTGTAATTCATTGTCATTGGAAGGTTAAAAACTTATAGGGTTTTTCACTATCTGAAAATATTGAGAGTCTCAAACCTTTTAAATGAGCAACCCTTACATCAGAGTGATTCACATTTAATAAAATAAAATTAAATAGCTTGGCATATTTATTCAGGAGTGACAGCAACTTTGTATAAACTTTCGTTATATTTCTTTCAAATTATTTATTACTTTACAAGTTGTCTGGCTTGTTAAAGGCTAATTCAACTAAGGAAAGTCCAAGTAGATCACTTAGAAATAAATTTTATGTAAAAGTGCTATTATTTTAAGATAGAGGTGAATACATAGTTGCTAGAGGTGATAATTTAATGTCAATGGGAGTATAATTAGGAGTAAGATGCTAGCAAAAAATGTGCTTATTTATTTTGATATCTATGTGAATCTGAGATAAACTGTCCATCAGACAAACTGTCTGGAAGATTGATATATAAGTTGGATATATAAATGTCTACCTGTATATTTACAATTTATGTAATTTGTGATATATATTCATATAATGTATACTTGTATATTAAAGAGGTTTTATATCACAGATTTTATATCACATAGGTTTATATATATAACGAGATTTGTTATAGGAATTGGTATATGTTGTAAAGGCTGACAAGTTCAGGATCTGAGCAAGTCAGAGATACAGAGAGGGGCTGGGAAGGTGGCTCAGTGGTAGACTGCTTGCCTCACATGCATGAGGCCCTGGGTTCAATTCCTCAGCACCACATAAGCAGAAAAAAGCCTGAAGTGGTACTGTGGCTCAAATGGTAGGGCGCTAGCCTTGAGCTGAAGAGCTGAGGGACAGTGCCCAGGCCCAAAGTTCAGTTCCTATGACCAACAACAACAACAAAAAAAAGAGAGATACAGAGAGCCCAGAGTAAAGGCCAGGAAGCTAGAGAAACGGGAAGATCTTTTGTCAATTCAGCCTCAAGGCAGGGAAGTACCTATGACCCATCCAAAGGAAATCAAAGTAGGAGGAATCTTCACTTACTGAGAGGAGGGTCATCTTTTTTGTTTTATCTAGCCCTTCAACTGAGTGTGAGGCCCAACCACTTCGGAGAGGTCAATCTGCTTTACTCAGTCTAACAACTTAAGCGTAATCTTACCTCAAAACATTCTCCTGGAAACACAAAGATAATTTCCAACAAACCAGGTACCCTGTGACCCAGTCTTCAAACAAAAGAAAAAGGCAAATACAGGTAATAACTGCCACAGAGAGCCGAAACCCTGCAAATTTTCAAAAGCATTCTCTATATGTTTTTATTTCCAATGGTACTCATTATGCATTCTTAATCTATACCCAGTATCAAATACATGCTCTCTATAAATGTGAAATGTAAACCCACTCATTCAAGTACTGGTTCTTTTGTGCCTCATGTCCACCTAGAAACACTGTGTTTCTTCATTACAATCTGACTTCCGCATGTTTACCACATAATCTTTCCAAACCACTACAACCATCTTACCCCTCTCCTCTTATCTACCTATAATAGATCATTAGAGAAAAGAAGCATATTAACTTGAACCTCCATGAAGAAACTATGATCATTATTCTATAAAAAGCCTATATTTTTTGTAGTCCAAAGAACAGTAAGTTTCCTATATCAAATTCTAGAATCACAATGAGAATATGAAGATGTAAACAAACTTAAAGCAACGTGAACACTGCGATGAGTTCTTAGGCATGTATTAAACCAAACTTCATCTCTGAAATAGATGCATATGTGGGGAAGAGTGTGGAACCCCAGGGAATGCATCACTGAAGTGATCTTTCACTCATTTGCCAAACATTTTATTGTTTTTCTTATACTTTAGGTTTATGCTAGACACTAAAGCTTTAAAACAGTAAAGACACAGGCTCTGAGGGGAACAGAATAGACAAGAATAAATCCATACTTATATAGTTCATTATTTGATCATGACACCAAGTGTACACAATAGAGTGTTTCCCATAAGTGATGTCAGGCAAAAATGAATGTCAACATGAAAAGCATCAAATACTCCATATGCAAAAAACTACTAACAGTGGTTATGCATGTTGGCTCATGCTTATAATTTCAATTATTCAGGAAGCTTGAAGACTGAGATCAACATTCAAGACCACCTTGGGCAAAAAAGTTAGCAAGACGCCATCTTAACAAAATTAGCTGGTCATTTTGGTCCACGCCTGACATCCAGTTATTTATTCATGGGGCATCAGTAGCACCATATGATTTAGTCTGACCCAGACAAAATACATGAAAGTACATAACACAAAATATGTGAAAAATAACTAAAGCAAAAAGGGCATAGGGCACAACTGTTTAGCCAGTGTGAGGCCCTGAGCTCAAATAGCAGGACTGCCAGAAACGGGGAGGAAATGGATTAGGAATCTAAGTGTAAGATCTGACCATGTAAAAAAATTCTTGAAGAAAACAAAAATAAGTTTTTGATATTCTCCTTGGCAATGATTTTTTAGTATGATAATAAAAATAACAAAGGTAAAAACACATGAATAGGGCTAAATCAAACTAAAATGTTTCTGCACAATGAAGGAATCAGCCCACGCAATGATCAGAAAGTACATGTACTTGAAGCAGTTGTTAGTAAACAAAAAAGCTGGTAATGTGTTAATATTCCAGGGATAAAAGAAACTCACATAACTCAATAAAAAGAAGACAGCCCAGTGAAACATGTGCACAGGACTTACACAGGCCTCACACAAATGGACAAGAGAACAGGAAATGATGGT
The DNA here is from genome assembly GCF_019054845.1 of Dipodomys spectabilis. Lineage (NCBI taxonomy): Eukaryota > Metazoa > Chordata > Mammalia > Rodentia > Heteromyidae > Dipodomys > Dipodomys spectabilis. The sequence continues at coordinate 13,818,141 of NW_024870874.1, forward strand.
CAGAAAGCAGCAGAACATAATTTGATATAGCATCAACTTTACCAAAGGTTTACTCATCCTTGATATGGTAGCCTGTTGACTAATTTGTGGTCAGTTGTTATTACATTGTATAACCAATGTTAGGAATCAGACATCTGACTATAGAGCCATGGATTGTGGTCATGAAATTCTACTCTGAAATGTGTGAAAGAAAGGTTTGCTAAGAAGGACAGGAAAGCTAAAATGACAAGTGTCACAGAAAGAAACTTCATGGAAACAGTAACTCACCTCTTTCTATTTGTCTCTATTCTAATCTTTTTAGCACCAGTATCCAAATGTTACAATAATTATCCCAGGCTCCTATCCATCTTTCTATGGCAAAAATTAAGCTCACTGGGCTAAAATACCTAGTTCTTTCCTTTTCAAATACTTTCCACCCCCTCTAATAGCTTTTCTTTTCTCCTTTGTAGGCATTTTCTGCCAACACTAACTTTTTCTTTTCTGACTGTTCTTACAGTTAGAAAACTAAGCATATATTTCCATAGTTGCTTAAAATCCAACTGTGTTCTCTAAAGTTTTGAATGCATAAATCCTTTGACCAGAAACAGATTTTATATCACCTTGTCATAAAAATATTTGCATTCTCTAGAATAGCTAGGAATGTAGTAGGTGTTTAATAATAATTTACCCTATATGATTGAATGAGACTAAAAAGTATTTAAATTTAGGCATGCAAATTGAATAAATACATTAATTCTTTCTTTCTAAAAGGCTAGCCTGGCTTCTTTATCAAAACATTTTTCCCTTCCTTACATATAGGTAGGGTTTTAGATGTGACTATGCACTCTAATTGGCTTAATTTAAAAATCATGTTGGCAGCAACAATTTCTATAACTATCTGGAGTTATAAAGCAGTTAGGTGGAGAAGTATACTTGACAGCTAAGTTATTTCTCCCTGGAAATGCACTGAAATTTAGAAAGGGATCAGTTAGTCTTGTAATTTCTACTCTTTTCTATAATATACTCTTCTCCCCTGTGGTATCTACCTATATTATTCCCTCAGGGCCTCAAAAGTAGTTACTGGTATACCTACATGACACAGTATGCTTAAAATTTCAATATTCCATTCCACAATGCTCCTGTGGAATGCCTTCTCCCTCATTCTCACATATTCCTGCATTCAAAGCACTGCAACACTGTAATCCATCTGTATCTGCACTTAGAAACTTAAGGGCCAAAGCTTCCATTTCTCTGAGTGTATTTGTAAGGAACACTCTTCCCTCTCACACATGTTGGGTCTATGAGGTAGCTTGCAGACTGAAGAACCTGCAAAGAGGGAGAGGAGAGAAAAAAGAAACCAGAAGGGAGGAAGATCAAGGACACAGAAGAAGGGGAAAGGAAGAAAGAAAGAAAGAAAGAAAGAAAGAAAGAAAGAAAGAAAGAAAGAAAGAAAGAAAGAAAGAAAGAAAGAAAGAAAGAAAGAAAGAAAGAAAGAAAGAAAGAAAGAAAGAAAGAAAGAAAGAAAGAAAAGAAAGAAAGAAAGAAAGAAGAAAGAAAGAAAGAAGAAAGAAAGAAAGAAAGAAAGAAAGAAGAAAGAAAGAAAGAAAGAAAAAGAAAGAAAGAAAGGAACGAAAGAAGGAAGGAAGGAAGGAAAGTAGGAAGGAAGGAAGGAAAAGAAGTGAAAACAGGCAAGAGAGCTCCTTTTCCATTGATAAAAACAGACCACAAACATGTTAAGGAAATCTGGAATAGGATAATGATGGCTTAAAATTTTTTTGAGATGGGGGTTGGGAAGGTGGCTCAGTGATAGAGCGCTTTCCTTGCATGCCTGAGGCCCTGGGTTCGATTCCTCAGCACCACATAAGCAAAAAGAAAAGAGCCAGAAGTGGTGCAAAAAGATCCGGAAGTGGTGCTATGGCTCAAGTGGTAGAGCGCTAGCCTTGAGCTGAGGAGCTGAGGAGCTGAGGGACAGTGCCCAGGCCCAGAGTTCAGGCCCCACGACCGGACCAAATAAAAAACAACTGTAAGATCACTTGCTTAGGAGATGGGACCACCTTCCTGGGAAACATATTGAAGCATCCATAGGAAGTGAGCAATCATGGTCAGAGCAAATGAAAGAGGTGGCACAAGTTACACGGCAATTTTGGAAAAAGGGGAAGAAGGCACACACAGTCAGCGGTTCTGAGCCCAGCGTAGTGTAAATAGAAGCAGTGACAGGCCTGACAGAACAGAGGGGGAAATGGCATCCTGCTGTCCTAGCTCCTGATATGCAGTGGAATGGTACAGCTCAGGACTGACAGCCAGTAACTGGCCTTTCTTCTGCTGAGACAGCAGGCCACATTTGGCCAGGACATGCAACTGTAAACAAATTGCCCTAAAAAGAGACAACTGAGAAATAACAGTGGTCAAGCACCAGGCTCCTTCCATATCTGATTTATCAGGATTTACATCTTTTTTATAAAAGTTATCTTCTTTAAGTATACAAAGGAGATGCCATTGAACAAAGCAGTTTATAAATACAATGCATCTTGAGAAATGTCACCTCTTTCAACATTTGCACACATCCCTCTCAATCTACCCTCTTCCAGACTTTTCTTAACTTTGTAGGGTATAACTGCATTCTCTGCCCCTTCCTTCTCCTCTTCCTTGACCCCACTTCCTGTTTTAAGTACCCATTTCAAGTAACCATTTCCTGGTGTTTATTTTGTTGAACTTCGACTTTGCTTTTCTAAGGAATTATACTATTTGAGTTCTCCCTTCAATCTACCATATTTCAGTTAATATATTTGTATATACTTGCCTACTACCCCACATATTCACTTACATGTTTACAAACCAATTCTAGCTTCCACATATGAGGGAAAACTTTCAAGCTTCATCTCTCTGGGCCTGACTTACTTTACTTAACATAATTTTTCTAGGTTCTCACATTTCTTTGCAAATGCAGGTATAAATACAATATTTTCTTGATATTTGTCCACTGAGTGGCATCTCGGTTGGCTCCCTACCTTGGCTACAGTGCTGCAATGAAAATGGTTGTGCTTCAGTGCTTATATTTCTTAGTGTAATCTGTATTTCTATTTCAAGGACTGTGCTATCTACTATTTGAAAGTGCATGTTACTCCCAATTAAATATTAGTGGTCTACATGTACATAAAAGTATAATTTGCAAAGCAATGATTTACTCAATCAAATTTACAAGGGCATTAAGTTATCAATAATTATGGTTAACATCTGAAGAATTTTGTGAAAAACAATCTGAGAGCCTAAATTATTTAAGAGTAAGGGCTGGGAGGGTGGCTCAGTGGTAGAGTATTAGGCCTCGCATGCATGAGGCCCTGGGTTCGATTCCTCACTACCACATAAACAGAAAAAAGCTACAAGTGATGTTATGGCTCAAGTGGTAGAGTGTTGGCATTGAGCTGAAGAGCTGAGGAACAGCACCCAGGCCCAGAGTTCAAGCCCCACGACTGACCAAAACAAAAAACTAGAGTAAGCTAATTTACCCATTTCTAGAAGTAAATCTCACAAGAACATAAGTGGAAGCCAAGTACAATAGCTGATGCCTATAACACTAGCCAATTAGTAGGCAGATACTAGGGTGAATGCAGCTCAAGGACAGTTTGGGCAAAAACTTAACAGACATCCATCTTAACCAATAAAAAGCTAAGTGCAGAGGCATGTGTCTTCCACCTACACAGAAGCAAAAATAGGAGGATGACAGTCCAGGCCAAGCCAGTCCAGGCATAAACGGGAGAACTTTTACACTGCTGAAAATAAAGTAAGTGGCACAGCTACTGTGGAAAGCGGCATGGAGGTTCTTAAAAAATTCTCTAAAAGCAAACCTACCTACAAATCCACTGTTCCACTCTGAAGAAATGTAAATCAATGTGCAAGAAAGGCGCCTACCTATACAAGCTTATTACGGATTTGTTCACAATGCTCAAGAGGAATCAGCTGAGGCCCAGTGATGGATAAATAGATAAGGAAAATATGATACATGTATATCACGGCCCTTTACTCAGCCATAAAGGAAATGAAATTATGTCACTTGTAGGCAAACAGATGGAGCTGGAGAACACCTGGTTGAGGGGGAGATGCTAAACTCAAAAAGGCTAACACTACATGTTTTCATGCATTTGCAAGCTCTAGAGGTTAAAGACTTGCATTTTGATATATACATGCATAGACCATTATTCTAACTATTGGACTCTGTGAAAGGCTATAGGGAGGAGGGAGAGGGCAGGTGAATAATACCGAAATACATCATATCCAAGTATGAAGAAAATGTGAACATGATGCTCACATCCCACTTAGCCCACCTAATCCACCACATCTCCAAACCATTAATGGATTTCTTTGGAAGAGATCTGATTTTGATACAGTTTGAAATAACTAGCTGAGCACAGGAGCTCACACCTGTAATCATAGAGACTTGACTCCATCTCAACCCATAGCTAGGTGCAATGATGATGCATGCCCACCACCCAAAGCTATATAGGAGCATGAAAAAGAGAGGTTAAAGTGTAAGACTAGGCCAGCAAGAAAAATTTTTGAGGGAAGGGGGAAGTAGAAAGGAGGCAAGATGGACTGGTATGTGTCTGTTCTGTTACAGCAATAACAGGAAGCATAAATAGGCAGATCACGCACAGCTAGAAAGGAAGCAAACACTATTCTAAAAATAACCATTGAAAATTTGGCCTGGAAGTGTTGCTCAATGGTATTGTGCCAAGCTTAGCAAGTGGAAAGTTTTAAGTTTAAACTCTAGTACCCATCCCTTCCAAATAAAAGAAAACCAGACACTAGTAGTGCATACCTGCAATTCTAGCTGCTCAGGAGGCTGAGATCCAAAGGATCGTGGGTTCAAAGACAATCATAAGCAGGAAAGTCTTTAACTCTGTCTCCAAAGTAACCAGAAAATGCTGGACTGGAAACATGGCCCAGCCGTAGAGCACAAATGGAATGAGCAAGCAAGACAACTCAGTATGAGGCCCTGAGTTCAAACAACAACAAAAAAAATCATCAAAGAAAAAAATTACTCCATTAGTTTGAATAGCAATGACTTCCTTAACCTTACTGCTTTTTCATTATTTGTTCACTCTTCCAAGGGCAAATTAAACTTGCTCCATATTGGGAAGTTATAAACAAAAAGTGCTTTTCAGTGATCAAGTATATTGAGCCAGACTATTTCAGGCTTCAAATTCAGAATGGAGGAAAACAGATGCAGAGAGTTTTTAGGTTTTGATTCAGGAATTCCATGAACAGCCAGATGAGACACTTCTGAGACAGAAGTGTCAAATGTGCAGTAGTAGACTTTCCTTCTGTGCTGAGTAGTTGCTTTGCCAGTTTGACCTAGAGGCAAAATCTTTGCCCAAGTACCACCTCCACCAACTCTGTTATTTTGCCATAGCATCATGGCAATTGAGAGGCAAAGGTAGATAACTTCCTGTCTTGACTTGACTAAAAACCACAGAGTTCCTGTGACATTTGTACCAGCCCCTTTCCAATGGACTCTCCTTATAATTATTAATTTCTCAGAACTTCCCAGATCAATTTCTACCCTCTCAATCAATTCCTTCCATGCTTCTAAAGGAAATTTCTAGGCTTTCTAAGTTTTCCCCTGTACTTTTATGCATCTCAAAAATGTAATACATAATCAATATTGAGCATCGATGAGAGAACAAAAATGCCAAGATTTTAAAGTTAAATAGATGGGAATCAAATTCGTAGGTCATCTTAAGGGGCAGCCAGTTTTAGGAAGGTTATTTAACCTTTGGGAACCACAGATCTCTTTATTTATTGTAAAGAATACATTAATACATGAGAAAATAATATGCAGGCACTTTATATAGTATTGTGGATATAACAAATGATTACAGAGTACATTAGATGCTTTTATCTTATTGAGTCCCTAAAAGATACAGAAATAGGGAGTAAATGCTGTTTTTTGGGTTTTTTAGTAGTAGAGTTGGAATTCAGGGCCTTATAACTGCTAGGCAGACACTCTCAGACCTCACTCTCGGTCAGTGGGACAGGTTTTAATGTATTTTTGACATATATATGGATTGAATATTATGTTTTAACATATACATAGATTTTATTTCCCATGTCCACAATTAAATATTTACTCCATAAAGTATAAATATTTTAGGCCTAGAGGATTCTGACCAAAGTCTAACTATAGCCAATAACTGAGTAGCTATGATTAAAAGGAGCCCTAAAGGTAGTTGAAATGGACTCTGTCAAACCTTCAGTCTGTGTCTACAAAAGTGTGCTGTTGCAGGCAACAAGAGGCACCCTGTGTGAAGAGTAACAGCACAGGGCCTCAGGACCACCACTACGCCTTCCACATGCACATTATCAGGGCCTCTGATTGCTGTGGTCTCACCAGGCTGAGATGCACTATAGTGGATTAGCTGGGCAATTTTTTTTTTCTGGAAAAATGCCACACAATTCAGCAAGCCTTCAGGGAGTTGGGAAATTACAAATAGACAAAGACTTGAGTGGGTGGATTTTTGTTCTTCAAAGCAGCAGCTGTTAAGATAAAAGGCAGTCTTAAGTCTTAAAAAAATAAGAAATACAAAGTATTTACTGGTTTCTATACCAAGCCACATTTTTTTTCCTTTTCCCTTCTTCTAATTCCAATATTTTTAAAGCAATAGCCATAACTTTTAACAGGATCATTAATTTATAACATCCCTAATAAAAGTGGATGGAATAACTCTCCACCTTAAGTGCAACCTTTCTTACTTTCTCCTTCATCTCCCCCCTCTCCCTCTCTTCTTTCTTCTTCTATCTTTCTTTGTATATATTTAACTCATGTAATCCTCACACATTATTTCTTAAAGGAATAGTCATTAATAGCTATGACAAATAGCTCTTCTAGTATGAGAATTACATACAAATGTAAAGAAGGCAAATTTCCATTTTTAACCAAACTGGTTAGTTCTGTATAATCTTTTGAAATGGAAAACATACAAAACAGCTCAACTAAATGACATCTAAGATACCCATACATAATTTTTTTTTTAATTTCAACATTTGTTCTTAGTCTAATAAACTATGAAACTATCCAATGGTTGTCAGTCAATTAGGAAAAACGCCTTATGGATTTCTTGTACAAAGCTGAACTTCATATAATAGAGTAATACTTCCTGTAATTTGATACTCCACTGTAATTCTGGCCTATTGTTACAAATGAAGAAAAGGAGGGGAAAGTCCATTTTCACTGCATGGGGTTGGAATTTTTATTGGTATCGCTAAGAGTCTGGCGGGACTTAGGGATTTCAGCTAGTTGTTCAGGAAACTGCCTTGTGAGTGTTTATTTTGCAGCTTTCTTCTGTGTTTTCCCTCTAGCAAACGCAGAGATGAAAGATCAGTGTGTTGGTCATTCACTGTCATCACAACAGAAAATGTTTTCTGCTCCCCTGAGCTGCCATCTTATCAGCACTAACAGCTTGACCCCACACCCCAACCATACACAGCACATACCTGTCTTTAAAAATGTGTGAACCCAATTTTATCGGCAGTGATTTTTCTTTTCAATCCCTTGATCTGTCTCTATTTCTTCACAATGTCAAAAGCCTTGGCGCTCAGCTTGAATGGTGATCAAAGTCAAAGGCACCCAATTTTGGATCTGATCCTGAATCCACACAATCAAAAAAGAAATCTTTTCTGTTCAGACTCAAACCCTGCACTGTGTCTCACAATGGTGAAGAGCCGCCTTCACGAAAGCCCTGCTTTCCCCTTTAAGGTTTGCAGAGGGTGAACCTAATGAGGTGATAAAGGAAAAAGATTTCTCTTACCAAGTGTACTATAACGCATGCATCTAAAGAACTCTGATCTGTGTCTTCCTTGGGATATTAAACCCTTTCTTGGTGCTCTAGTCCAGCCTAGAGCACTTATTTTTAAATTCCTCCTTGGAATTGACTTCGAAGATAGATTCCCACATTCATCAGAAAATCAACTATTTCTTCCTCCTATTCTCTGTCTTTTCCTTCCTCTTAGACTTGACTGTCCCAGCACTCCCCTGTCTATTGGTGCTCATTAATTTAGCAAATGTTCTTTGAAAACCATGCTGTCTAGGGGCAATGTGTCTCTCCATCTGGACTTAAAAGTATTATCAAATACATCTACCTCCCAACTTCTGGAGGGAAAATAGCTCAAGGGTGTTTTTCCTGAAGAGGCCTAGTCCTCACTTCTATTTTGTAAATTTTATTGGTATACTGGTTTTGTTGTTGTTCCTGTTTGCTTTGTTGACAATTGGACTAGAATCAAACATCCTACGCATAGAATTTGAAAGGTAATTTGCATCAGTGCAGTACTCAGAGCTGTGCATCTGCAGGTAGCTAACTTTCCCATGTGTACATGATAGAATTATGGCCCTGACTAGACCACCAAATCTACATCTACACTATATTTCCTTTACTTCACTCTTGAACACCATGATTTTTAAAAATTATTTATTTCCAATTTGACCCATACCTAGACATCCCAGAGGAGCTATGATCTAACATGACCAAAACAAAAAAAACTCATTTTTTCTCTATAGACCTATTCTTCTCATACATTTATTTAGTAATATTTACAGAGCTGGAGGTGTGGCTTCAGTAGAAGAGTGCCAGTTGAGCAAACAAGCTAAGTAAGTGCAAGGCCCTGAGTTCAAACCTGGGTACTGAAAAGAAGAAAAAATATATCTCCATTAATTAAAAGAAAATGAGTCCCCTGAGACCTGATTCTGCTGTGCTACTAAGTCTACAGAATCTATCTCCTACATATTTTTTGTTGGTTGTGGGGCTTGAACTTGCAACCTGGAAGCTGTCCCTGAGCTCTTTTGCTCAAGGATAGCACTCTACCACTATGAGCCATAGTGCCAGTGTCAGTGGTTAATTGGAAATATGAGTCTCACAAATTTTCTTGCCTGGGCTGGCTTTGAACTGTGATCCTCAGATCTCAGCTTCTTAAGTCACTGGGATTGTAGGCATGAGACACCAGTTCCTATCACAAAGTTCTAAGGTCAGCGCAGGTTCTTTGTCTACCTGCATTAATACACAGTGAATGGTTGCCAATACCTTATCAAGTTTGTGTTCTAGTCCTGGAGCTTGAAATGAGAGCCTGGGCACATCCCTGAGCTTCTATGCTCAAGGCTAGCACTCTGCCACTTGAGCCACAATTCCACTTCCAGCTTGTTGGTGGTTAATTGGAGGTAAGAGTCTCATGTACTTTCCTGCCCAAGCTGGCTTCAAACTGTAACCTCAGTTCTCAGCTTCCAGAGTAGCTAGAATTATAGATGTGAGCCACTATTGCCTGGCTTGCCAAAGCCTTTTAATGGTTCTTATTTCCAAGATTAACTTTATGTCTCTCTATTGCTTAAAAAGTCTTTTTGTATCTGATAGCTCTCAAAATCATCTTCAACTTCTTTCTTATTGCTTACAGTTTGATCCTGGCTAATCCTCACTGAAGTAACCAGACAATTCAGAACACATCCATAACATCTTAGTCTTCTTTCTTTGCATATTTTTTTCTTTTTTAAATTTTATTTTCTTGTAAAGATGCTGTACAATTCCACCTCTTCCATGAAACCCCACATTTGTTCATTTCACCTGTTTCAGGAATTCCATCAACTAATGATCTCTTTTTCTGTTAACTATTGACTTAAGAATGCCTGTAGATCTCATCCTGAAGCTCTAAGAGGCTTGAGATATGGAGGCCCCTGAAATGATCCAAGACAAAGAATAAGCCAAGTGTTAAAGACTGTCTAGGATCCTGGACATTAGAATACCATGAAAGAGTAAAATTGCAGCTTTGCCATGGCCCAGACCATCACGACAGGTCAAACGTCAGGAAAACCAGTGTCCATGTCAGATGCCACACTTTAGTTTGATTTCGGGAGTGGGAAAAGGAAGGTCAGATATGCTGAAAATAAAGGTCTAGAGAGATACTCTGAATGTGGCTAAGTGACGAGTCAGAATGCTGATGTCAAGGAGATGTCATATCTTGACACTGAAGAGAACTTTTACAATAAACTCTATCTTAATGTGAATCAAGTAAGCAAATTACTGTTTTTACTAACATCTTCCTGAATTCACCCACTCTGGGCAAAGGGTAAAAGTCAGAGCACTAAAGAATTTGGGGTCAATGCACAAGGAGACCTGATTAGATAACACAAGAAGAAAAACAAAGTCAGCTTTGTAAAAGTCAGGGATTGTGCATAAAATGCCCTCTCCAGCTTCCAGGGGTTCAAATGCACTTGGCAGGGTACACACATTTAAACAAGGGTCTAGGTGAGGTACATAAGAAAACATGTTCCCACGTTTTGTGGTTGGAGATACCTTCATTTATTAGATAACCATGATCAATGGTTTCAGGAAGAAAGCCAATTTAGCTGTTGGCCTGAGGTTTCTGTAATTAGACATATAATAATGATTAATTGATTACCAAACTGTATTTCTATTTCTCCTGGGCAAAGAGTTACCTTTTCCAGAATCCTTTACAGTAAGAGCCATACTATCTGAGTTCTGATCAAAGAAATGAAAAATATGTTTGAATGACACTTCCAGGCCTAGCTCTGAAGGACTCCTGATGCCTCCTCCATCTTTATCTGATCATTTATTGATTAGCAAGTATCAAATCTTGGGAATCCCCAGGATGACAAATCCCAATATGAATGGACGAATGACTCAGCAAAGTACTCCCCTCAGCATCACCAACCAAAGAACTGAACCTATGTCATACTAATCCACTGAGATTCTAGCATTGCTTATTACAACTGGTTATCCTGAAAAAATTTTTTGAAAAAACATGACACACGTGCGTATCTTAAATATGCTTTATGATGATTTGAGTGTGTTACTTTCTCTGTAGTTGTGAAAATGTATAATTTCAAGGGACTTTTAGCTACGGCCTATTTTTTGATATATGTCTGAAAGGACAGAGTTGAAAATATTGCAAATATGTAAAAATAAACTCCTATTTGAAGGTAGCAATGCTCACCCTATACCATCAAAGCTAACATAATGCACTTCTATCTGAAACACAATTTCAAAAGGGGTAATTTTGATCATTTTAATATACATCTTAATGCTTATCTCCTATACTTATCCTCAAAACTGATTTTAAGCAACATTTCAATCAGAAAGGAAAAAAACATTTGTGGGGGGAAAGGGGGTGGCAGAGAGGATTGAAACGAAACCAGCTATCCCAATTTACATAGGCTGATGTACATTTTTATATGGTGCTTGGAATGAATAAGACTCATGTCAGCCTGCACAGTCTAGGTTTCTCTCGGATGAGGCCATGCTGGAAAAGGCATATAAAGAGAATGGTGAGCACAGATGTTTCAACATGGCACACCAGAGATGCACTGGAAAGCAGAAATATTTCAATCCAGGACACCCCTCCTTGTGATTTACAGTATAAAATAAATACCCTACTTGTTTGGGCGCCAGATTGTGATGTCCCAAACCTCAGAGAACAGAAAGTCCTCTTTGTCTCTTCCAAGATGTATCCACCCCACTTTGCTTAACAGTAAATCTGAGGGGAATGAGGTGGGGGGTGGGGAGGAATAATCTGGTATTTTGTACTATCTCCCAGGAAATCCCTTAGGTTTTTATATAACTTGGTATATTTTACTGCAGAGCTATACAATGCTAAAACACACAATTAAAATTATTTTTGAATATAAACCCAGCAGATCTCCTGTTCTGGAAAAAGAAGCTGTGATAAAACTTAGTCTAGTCACCCAATATTTGTGCATGGGAACAGAGAAGGAGGGGAGAAATGAAGGCCTTTCACCGGTCCATGCATACAGTGTTCCTGTCTGGTTCTTTGCCTGTTCACTGCTTGGACTTCAATCTGTGTACAACCACTCATTTCTCTTTACTTTCTGGAGAAGTAAGGACCGAGGTGACTGGCTCTCTTGTTCCCACAAACAAGAGAAAGAAATTCCCACGACAGAAGAGTAATGTCAAAGATAAGGAAAGCGTCTCTGAGGCAGATTTGGCATAGTGCTGCTGAATGTTTCCCTGTTGTCTTCTCAGTCTGTGAATCCATACAAAGGACTAGAGAAAGAATCGCAGAAAAGCAGTATGCCCACAAAAGCAGTACACCCACAGTGGCTCCAGAGAGGTTGTCCTTTTTACACAAATGCACAAAGTAGAGCATCAAAAGCCCCAGGGCCTGTGAAAACCACTCCAATGCAAACCTGACTCTGAAAAGTCAGAGGAAGAGAAGATCTTTGAAAGCATCTCAATAGAAGAGCTTTGTGAAGCCTTAGAAAACTGAAAAACTGGACAGGTGACAAAAAGGAACAGTATTAATGACTTAGGACACAAGTCAAAGAAAGCTCACTGGGGACTACTGGGTTCCGTGTGATGTGGTCCAACTGTCTTGCCTTCTTCCCAGGACCCATTCTGCTCCAGTTACGCTGCTTACTTCATGATGCCTTAACACACCAGATGTTCTCCAGACTTCCAATTCTTACCGAGACTATCTCGAACTTCATCCTCATCAGCAGGCACTTCCTTCACACCCTGCTAATCTAGTGGCTGCCTTCACTTTTCATTTCCTCAACCTTCCATAACATCTTCACACCCATGAACAGTGGTGGCCATCTATTACAGCACCTGTTCCCGCCTAGCTCTGCAACTTTAGCAATTCACTTTTTACTTCATTCGTTTTCATTTGGTTCCAGCTGAGACCAACATTACCCATGTCTTCCCTTTTTCAAGACTTACTATTGCCCTGTCTTCAGGCGGCTACCCTACACACACAACCACCAACTCTCTTCAACCAGACAGTGTGCTCTCGCCACAGGAAAAAGCTATGTACAGGGCCAGTGCAAACATGCCAAGGAGTTAAAACTCCAATGAACAGTCTCCACATTCTGGTGAGTGAGTGAGGGTTTGAAGGTAAAGCGTCCATACACTTCAGGTATAATAATGGAGGCCAAGTTGAGAGTGAGGGTTGACCTGACCCCCCAGATATTCACAGCCCAGACACCTTCTAGATCTTTTTCACCTTCTTTCCTCCGTTATTTCCCCCATCCCCTTACTGTGATCATTCCTTGTACGTAAATACGAATCTCAGGATTTCTACCTTCTACACAGAGAATGGGTAGGTTTTAAAAAGTTAATAAAATACGCCAGTTGCTTATGACTCATGCCTGTAATCCTAGCTACTCAGGAATCTGAGATCTGAGGGTCAGGGTTTGAAGTCAACCATGGGCAGACAAATCCACAAGACGCTTATTGCCAATTAACCAGCAAAAAGTTAGAAGTGAGCCAGGTACCGGTGGCTCATGCCTGTAATCCTAGCTACTCAGGAGGCTGAGATCAGAGGATCACGGTTCACAGCCAGCCAGGGCAGGAAAGTCTGTGAGACTCTTATCTCCAATAAACCATTCAGAAAACCAGATGTGGCACTGTAGCTCAAGTTGTAGAGCTCTAGCCTTGAGCTGAAGAGCTCAGGAACAGCTCCCTGGCCCAGAGTTCAAGCCCCATGACCTGCCAAATAGAAAAAATATATTTAGAAATGAACTTTTGACTCACATAGCATAGCAGTAACTCTTGAGCAAAAAAGCTAAGCAAAAATATGAGGTCCTCAGTTCATGCCCCAGTACCACAACCAAAAACAGGTTAAAAAAAGAGTTAATAAGAGAAAGATGCAAAATAAAACCTGAACACCTGAACACAATAATCACTGAACTAACATAAATTTTAGGACTCATGGTTATATTTTGGTATCTAGAAGAAAGAGGATATGATTAATGAAAACCTTGAAAAATGGTAATACTTAGAGGGAAAAGGAACTTGAGTCACATAAGGAATTATATGTGCATAACCAAAAGAAAAATGATAGTTGGATAGTAAGGATAGTAAGGGCCACAAGTTGTTAGGATTATAAAAACTGTTAAGAGAACAACCAAAGGGGTGAAAATTGACTAGACTGGGTGTGATTCATGTGTAGAATGAAGATCCAGACTAAAATTTAGGAGTTACTAATGAAAAACTTTCTATTTTGGAATGGAAATAGTAACTAGTGAAAGAATAGGCTTAATGTAAAAAAAATATGTAGAAACTAAAGATACAAATCAAAAAGTTCTAAGTGTCTGCAAGACAGAAAACAAAAACAACAAGGGGTCATTTCTACTTTCTTTAAAAAAAAATACCCCAGTGTTCATCTGTGTGAATGAAGAGCTTTCTCTGTCCCCATTTTACCAACTTGAGGAGAGGATTTGTTCTTGCTCCTTGAAAGAAGGTATCCCCCTAAATGCTCATTTATGCCACCAAGTTGTAGAAGATTCCCAGAGTTTGCCCTCCTGGCGTTGTTGCCATCAGCAGAGCGATTGGCTAAATATGTGGGGTCCTGTGTGCGGGAGTGGTAGAGTCAGCAGACCCCTATCAACATCCCCACAGCACCAGTTCTGCTGTCCATGGAAGTCCCACATTTGGCAGGCAGTAGGTATGAGCCCTAAATTCAGGAACACACATTTGCACATAATTGCTGTGTTAGTCCATTGTCTACTGCTGTGACAGATTATATAAAAAAACAAAAGTGTTGGGTTTTTTTTTTTTTTTCCTGATTCCTGGTTTCAGAATCTTGATTCCACAGACTCTTGGCTGTATTATTCCTGGACCTGTCATGAGTCAGGTGTGGCAGAACTGCTCACTTCATGCCAGCCCAGAAGCAGAGAGAGAAAGAGAGAGAGAGAGAGAGAGAGAGAGAGAGAGAGAGAGAGAGAGAGCACTAAATGCTGGGAACCAAGTGTTAAGCGCACTGACCTTTGGGGGGGGATGAGAAGGGGGAGGGGGGAGCACATCTACACTGTAACAATTATTTATCTGTGATTATCTCATTATTCAAGATCTCACAGAGAACCCTAGCCCTGGAATACCAGCAAACCTCCAACAACTCTCACACACACAAACACCTTGGCAATAACTTGGGCTATTTTAAGGATGAGAACGAGTGTCTCCTCAACTTTGAAGCAAAACAAAAAGTCTAAAAATAGAAAGAGGAATACAAATCAGACTTCCCTAAGGGATCTGTACTACAGGAAGTTTTTGGAAGATAATGTAACAAATCTAAAGAGTTCTGGAGCAAAAGTCTACATCCCAAAGGTTTATACCCACCCAAGCAAAGGGAACATAAATATAAGATGTATAAGACTATCATCTTCTGAGAATGTTCAACTAGGAAAATGAAAATAGAAACATGAAATGAAAACTAAGGGCTAATGAATAAGGAAATGAAGTCTTCATGTAACAGTAATGTTTGAGTCCTTTCTAGTCCAGTTAGAACTAGTTGGGAAGATTACCAGTAGAAATACACATAAATCACGTATGTGTCAAAGAATACTATTGGCAATATATTGATTTGGAACCAGAAATAACTTGAGATGGAAATAAAGATTATTCAGCTTAAGCAGAAATGTAAAGAGGGGAAATATTTGGATCTTGGAAATTGACCTCCGTGGTAGAGTTCCCTGCCTACCAGACACATGCACAAAGTCCTGGGTATGATACCCAGACAACAATAAAGAAGTAATCTTGGAAAGGTGACTTTGAGATAGAGCCATGGATTTCAGTCCAGAAAATTTAGAAATCATTTTTGGAAAATAATGCAGAGCTGTCAAAATTTACAACACTAAAAATAGACTACTTAAGATGCATTAACTTGTATATTTATGCAAAGAGACTAAATGTATCTCCAAATGTATTATAATACATTTGGATAAAAAGTAACATATGATAAACTCTGTTATGGGAAATAATTTAAAATATTGCCTAACTATGGAGCTCAATATAGAGAAAGATGCTATTCTGAAGTATCAAAAGTGGGATGATATTGAAGCTATTGGAAAAAAATCATAAAATTAAGGAAAGAAACTGTTTAGATACAGAGCACAGAAGAAACACTGTATCTATTACCTGGGAGAATTTCATTCACACCTAGATAGCAACGTTATTAAATTTGATTTTAGAAACTTACATATATATGTATTTTCTTGAATTGAGAGTACATACTGTATTTTCAACAAACATAATGTAAAGTTACAAGTCGAAGAAGCTATAAATTATCATATGTAGGTTTTTTAGACTATAATTCTATGTTTAACTGGACCACAAAGAATAGAGATTAATTTTTTATATTAAGCCAAATTTTGCATAGGAAAAAAACTTGTGAAAGAAAACACATTTTCTTTCTTTCTTTTCTTTTCTTTCTTTTTTTTTTTTTTTTTTGGTTGTGGGGCTTGAACTCTGGGCCTGGGCGCTGTCCCTCAGCTCTTCAGCTCAAGGTAAGCACTCTACCACTTGAGCTACAGCGCCATTTTCAGTTTTCTGGTGGTTTATTGGAGATAAGAGTTTCAAGGACTGTCTTGCCCACGCTGGCTTTGAACCGGGATCCTCAGATTTCAGCCTTCTGAGTAGCTAGGATTATAGGCGTGAGCCACTGGCGCCCAGCAGAAAACACATTTTCTTATCCATGCCTTCTCCTGAAAAACCAAATGGCGAGGTTCCATACTGATTAACTAAGATAAAATAAGAGAGAAAACATATTTCATTAAGTCAGATTTTCTGCCCACTCTTAAGAAGTTGTGAAGGGAGTCTGGAGGATCATAAGAACTTAAATTTCATTTCTATTTGCTAATTTCTAAATTTCATTTGCTTTTAGTTTCCAAGTTTTCTATTATAAAACAAATTGAAGGGATGCTAGCAAAATATCTCTTCTTTATTTTTTTATTTATTTTTATTGTGAGAATACCGTACAAAGGGGTTACAATTACATGGACAAGATAACGAGTACATTTCTTATCAAGCGTTGTTGCCTCCTCTTTGTTTCCCCTTCCCATCCCTTCCCATCCTTCCCCCACATCCCCCCACCCAATCCCCGCCCCCACCAAAGTTGTAAAGTTCGTTTTTCGACATAAGGACTTGTACATCTCATTGTTACAATGAGAAGAGAAACAAAACCCTTCTTGAAATTGGGAATATTTATCCAAGCATTCTCTGACATTGTATTATTAATGAGGTCTATTTCTAGGAATCACAAACTTTTCTACTCAGGACTTCTTCATTTAATATATTCCATAAATATCAACAGTAATAAGTCACTAGAAGGAAACACTCAAATTTTGATTCAAGCAGTGTAGATTATAATAATTCTCCATCATTACACTAATGATGGGATGGGAAGTAACTGTGTGAATATATTCATGTAAATTACAAAACAATATTTCCAGAAGTCAGTAAGAATACATTACTTTCTAATTCTCTATGATATCTAATAAATGTGTGTAAATGTCAAATTATGCAATCAGTTAAGTATATTATTTTTTATTATTAATGACAGAAGGATTTTTTCTTTATTAAATGATTTTAGTGATATATGATAAGGCTTCCTATAAATAAGGCATAAAATATATTTCTAACTTCATAGATTTAAACTTCTTTAATAATAAGAGATACAGTGTGGAGTAGGAAAGGATTATAGCAATAGTCCCTCAGAATGAAAAGAAAATACTACCAAAATGCTAATTGGTTAAATATGCCTGCCTCTATTCCTTGCATAAAATCATTATCCAAATTTAGTTTGTAGCCAGAATAAATATAATTATATATGCTTTCACTATATTAGATGTTTAATATAACTCCAAATAAACTAATTTAATGTATGAAACCGGAAAACTGCAGGCAAGTTATTAAGGTTGATAAAAGACCAATTGTAAAAGAACATCTGTTGTAAAACCTTAGAAAACTCATTAAGAAATCTAAGAAATTATGTAATTAAGTCTTCTATACCATTCATAACAATAGCAAATATCTCTGAGTTATCTATAAAAATTCAGTCTTCAATTAACTATTTTACAACCTTTTGAATTTTTTATCTTTTATAAAATGCTTCTTGAAAGTTATTCATAAAATAGAAATACAAGGAATCTTTTTTAATAAAACATAAGCAACTTGTCTCCTCTAAGAGCCAAAAATTCTACAATAGAACAATTGAAGTATAGTGAAGTGGATGAAATTTCAGACAGTGGACTTGATAAGCATGGCCAAGAAAATCAAAGGACACCTATAATCACCTTAATGAAATCAGAGATGCGGAAAATAAACTGCTGACCTGAATGGAGTTAAAGAGGATTCAAATAAATAACTGAATGAAGTAAGGAAGATAATGCAGATGTGAAAGAGAAATTCAGTGAAGATATAGAAATGATGAGAAAACAAAAACAGAAAGAAATATATCAAACAAAAAGCTCAATAATGCCCCAATCTACATATGAAACTCAAAGTTTTACAGACAACTAGTTGAAAATTCAGTGTCAGAGACTAAAGATAAGGTGGAGAAATAAATTATTCAGGTAAAATCTCAAGCAAAATAAAATTAGAATATAAAAAACTCTTGAGCCATGTGATGGTGGCTCATGCCTATTATCCTAACTACTCTGGAGGCTGAGGTCTGAGGATCATGGTTCAAAGGCAGCCCAGGCAATAAAGTCTTTGAGACTCTTATCTCCAATTAACCACCAGAAAACCAGACATGGTGCTGTAGCTCAAATGGTAGAGTGCTCACCTTGAGCTGAAGAGCTCAGGGAAATCACTCAGGCCCAGAGTTCAAACCCCACAACTGACAAAACCAAAACAAAACAAAAATCTCTCGAATGCTATCCATAGGAAGAACCTATAAGCCATGAACAGATGAACATAGAAGAAGAAATACAGGCTAGAGGCATAGGAAATATGTTCAACAAAGTTTCCCAACCTCATGAAAAAACATGCAAAACTAGAAGCAAAACATACCTGGACATACTGTAATTAAAAACTTAAACATATACAACATATGAAGAATATTGGAATTTGCAGAAAAGAAGTAACAAGTCACATGTAAACGTTTAACAGAAACTCTGAAACAAGAAATTCTATATTCCAAGCTCTAGGAGAAAATAATTATCAACTGAGATTAGTGTACTTAAAAAACATATCCTTCAGAATCAAAGAACAAATACCAACATTCCACAATAAACACTAAGATAAATAAACCCTCAAGGAATTAGTGAACATTAAAGCAGCACTGGAGAAAATATGAACTGACAAAGGAAAACACTGGCAGAGAATGAAAGGAAGGAAGAAAAATTTCAAGCAAATGGTTGCTGAAAGCATGCAGAAGTATCTATCTGTAAAGCAGATTTCAAACCAAAATTACTTTGAAGAGAAAAAGCAGGTTCACACCATATTATTAATGAAACAATCCTTCAACAGCAGACAACAATTCTTGATATAGGTATACCAAACACTGGTACACTTCATTTCTTTAAGCAAAGACTACTGGACATACAAGCAAAGAGACAATACCCAGCACAATTTGCTTTATGTTTTACTTTACATATGAAATTGATAACACAATAATGTATCATCATGTCAGACTATGTATTTGGCAATAAACAGTATTTTTTCCCAATTTGAAAATAATGTTAGAAAAAAAAGATAAAAAGGTAAGACTGAGGGTCAGAACTGTTCCATTTAGAAATGTGAGTGCAAAAAGAAAATCACATCACTAAACATTAAATGGGAAGAATAATGTGATATCTATCAAGAACTTTAAGGCAATGGTTACTTTCTAAGAAAGTAATTGAATGATTATTTCTACCATCTTCCTATACAAAGGACACCATGTTATTACCAAGATTCTTATGAATTATTTATTTTTCCAGATTGAAAAGCTCTACTTAGTATTATAAAGACCCTGTCCTTGCAATACACTGATATCAAGTAAACACAAACATTTTTAGATGGTACCCACAATCCAAAAGCTTTAATTACAAGAACAAAGGGAGACATCGAACAAAAGAGGCAGATGGAGACAATGTGAGTCCCATTTGTGCACCTGCGGGGAATGGGTTCTCTGGAACACTAAAAAGCTGTAAGCAGAAACAGGGACACCTGGCAGTAACCATCATTCTTTCCCTGGATGGGAATAAAGCCTTGCTAATGGCAAATTCATTTCAAGAACCAGAAGAACCCAATATTTGAATACAATACCTTCAATAGAAGTGCACACACTGTTAACACTAACTTCTTCCAGAAGGTGAATGTAAGCTCTAGATACCATAGAATCATGGCTAAGCACAAATGGAACATTTTCCAATATTAAGCAACGCTCTACTTAAGACAGGAAACATCAGTTGCAATGCTGTAATCTACTCCAGAGTCAGGAGTCAACACAATGTGCTGTGTTAAATCAGAGGTTTAATCTAGCATAGTACACATATGCATGCGTAAGTCTCTTCTCCCTAATTGGAAATGTACAATACCTTTACAGCTAGGAACTAATGAAATTCTAGCTAGTTTGCAATTTCTTAAACTATGGGTAAACATAATCCTTTCCCTCCCTAGAACAGATTACAAATGTCCTAGGACTTTTTTTTTTTTTTGGTTGGTTGTCGGGCATGAACTCTGGGCTTCAGCTCTTCAGCTCAAGGCTCTACCACTTGATCCACAGCACCATTTCTGGTTTTCTTTCTTTTTTGGGGTGGGGGGTCTGGTCATGGGGCCTGAATTCTGGGCCTGGGCGCTGTCCCTCAGCTCTTCAGCTCAAGGCTAGCGCTCTACCACTTGAACCACAGTGCCACTTCCAGCTTTTTTCCTTTTGCTTATGTGGTACTGAGGAATCGAACCCAGGGCCTCAGGCATACAAGGTGAGCACTCTCCCACTGAGCCACCTTCCCAGCCCCACCACATCTGGTTTTCTGAGTGGTTTATTGGAGATAAGAGTCTTATGGCCTTTCCTGCCCAGGCTGGCTTTGAACTGCAATCCTCTGATCTCAGGCTCCTGAGTAGCTAGGATTACAGGCGTGAGCCATCAGTGCCCAGCTTAGAATTTTTTTAGTGTAACTTGCTGAACCCAGCAAAAGCATCTTCATTTCTCATGCTTGATGTATTCAGGCTATCCTGTAATTTGGACAAGGTCATTCATTAATTATGTGTGTCAATGTTATGAGTCTATAATTGCAATCTGGATGTTTTTGTGTCCCTCTCATTATACATAGTGGAGGGAGTGCTTTAAATATTTCTAACCTTTGCTACTATTTATCCTCTGAGGATAAATGATGCCAGAATGTCTTAATACAAATGGAAAAGTACAGTCAATCACTCACAGCTCTGGATAGCTATTCTATATAAAGCCATATATGCATGTATTTCTAAGCATCTCCAAATTTCCAATAAGAAAATCTTTCCGTCAGTGTTGTTGGCATTATGGAAATGCTGTCATGTTTCTTAAAGAATCAGAAATTTTCCCAGCTTAATAGCATTTCAGTAAGTAGACAAATATAGACTTTCTAATTTTTCTTGGTGTCAATGTTATTAGATCTAACAGAGTAAAACTTTGCTAGCATACAATATTTTCATTCCTGACTGATGATAAAATCTGTAAAAAGTCATTATTAAATCCCACTGGTTAATATTTTCATTCAATATACTTTCATTGAATATAATACCTTAAACAGAGCATGAAGTCAAATAAATCATGACTACTGCCCTCAAGAAAATTATAGTCTAGGGTGGGAGTAGACAAGTAAAATTAGCAATCTAATTGCAAAACAGTAAGTGGTTCCTACTGGTTAAGGGGCATGGTGGTGGCATGGTAAATCAGATTAACTCTAATGAGGAAAATCTCATATCAGAGAAGGCTTTCTAGAAATAACCTTTGAACTGAGGTTTTAAAGATGAGAAAGAAAAGGTGTTATGTCAAAGACGAGAGGGAGATTTCTCCAGGAGAGGAATAACAAAGAAGTGAAAGTGAAAGGATGACATAGAATTATCCACTTGTAGAATTACAGGCTCAATGTAGCCAAACATAAGGTCATGTGCAGTATAAAGACAGGAAATGAGAAATTTACACAGTGAAGGTGATGGACTCCCTGAGAATTTGGGCCATGATAATGATGGTTGTAAAAGCCCTCTTGTGACTTCAAGCAAAAGAAAAATATGATAACCTAAGTATTTGACAACATGCCCTCTAACTGTTCTATGGAAGACACAAAGAGAGCCAAGTAGAGAAATAGATCTGGAGGACTGGGGTTTGAGACCAATATGGGAAGGAAATTCATGAGATGCCACTTCAAATTAACCAGCAAAAGACCAGGCTGGAGGCATGGCTCATGTAGTAGAGCACCACCCCTGAGCAAGAAAGCAAAGTAGAGCACCAGCTATAAGAACAGAAAAAAAAAACTCTGTTCAAGGCCAAGTATCAGCAAAATAATAATTTTAAAAAACAAGCATAAAACTACTACAATAATCTAAACAAGAAATTGTAATACCTTGATTTGAAGTAGGAATGGTCTTAGGAGAGAAAACAGATTTGAAATGTATTTCAGCACTGGTAAAACACTGTGAACAGAGATAGAAAATGTAAACTAGTGAACTAATGAGCTAGGAATCTAAACTAGTTCTGATTTCTGACATGGTACCCCAGGCAAGTACCTTTAACTCAGTAAGATAAGAAGTTCCAGAGAAAGAACAGGCAAGGAGTCAGGTAATAAAATTAACTTTGAACTTGAGATCAGCATCCAAGCGGATCAGTGCTGGATATAAGTGGATAAATAAAATCTCTAGTTCTCAAATATGGAAATCCGGATAATCTGTTAAAGAGACAGCTGAAACCAAGAGAATGGTCAAGGTTACCAGAGGTAAAAAGATGAAGAAAGAAAGACAGAAACATCTACATTGAAATCTCGGAAATTCTGACAAACTGAGCTGTTGGGGAGGGAGGGAATCGCGTGGGGAAGAGGAGCCATCATGGTAACTAACCAGCCTCAGAAGCTGATGAAAAGATCACAAAATAAAACATCGCTGGTTGCTGCAGAGAGATCACTTCAGACGGCAAAGCAAGTAATGTACAGATCAGATCCGAAGGAAACAAGTCTCCAACGATGAGAAAGGGAAGCAAAAAAAATCCAGATTCTGGAACACTGCTTGTGGGCAGGGTTTTACTCACAATTTATTAAAGAAAGAAAAGGCCCTAGACACACTCCTTCTCAAATGTGACTTACATTCTAATTATCACAGTATCTTATTGTTCCTCAATACTTGGACACCATCTTTTGCATGTAGAAACCAAGTCTTTGGAAATAGTTCTGTTCATTTTCTTATCTTTGTTATTGTTTTGTTGATGACACACGGTGTTGCTATGAAGCCCAGGCAGATCTCAAACTTCTATCTTTCTGCTTCTGCTTCACCCCCGAATGCTGGGATGATAAGCACACACCACTATACCAGCTGGAAATATTTTTAATTGATAACTTTTATTCTTTCTTAGTTCCTAGTCCAATGCCCCAAATCCCATTCAAAAGGCAACAATATCAGGAGCAGTGGCTGGGAATTCTAGTACATTACCTTGAGTTTTCTTTAAAGGTATCCCAAAGTGTGTCTGTACACAGGCATACCAAGCACATAAAGTGCATTTAGGCTGTGAGAATAAAAAGGGATGCTCATCATATACACATCTTAAGACCAAGGTCTTCTGATCCATCACTTGATACTGAACATTAATGTTTTAGATTAATTTTTCCCTTCAGGTTTGAATCATTGGTCTAGTGTTCCTAATATTGTCTCTCAGTACACCTTTTGGAGATTGGTCATTCTCCCACCACCTCCTATCCAAGTTTTTCCTTATGTTGTTTCTAACTCTAACATCAGCTGATACAATTATTAATAAGCCCACTGAGCTAGCATGGTTCAACCTGAGGGATCTCAAAGCACGTGTTCCTGTGAAGCACTTCTTACATAAGCAAATGCTATGTGATGTTCGGAGTGAGGAAAACAACAGGATGCACAGTCAACGTGCCCTTTACCTGGCTCTCAAATAATAGGGAGCGCTTGTCAGTCACAGGAGGTGCTCCAACTGACCACGTGCCAGGCTGATGTCACCTCTCACTGTAACCACAAGGCCAGGTTTCCTCCACTGGGATGCAACTCTTACAGAGTCAAATGCAGTTAGTTTTGCCAGCTGATTAGAGATCCCTGGTCTTTTACAAAGTTGGGTAAAGTGCCAATACTATATGCATACTTAAAAATAAAACCCTTTCTGAGGGAGGGGGGAGAGGGGGGAGGTGGGAGAGGGGGAGGGGACAAGCACAGACTCAAAGGTGCACTCTGTCCCTGATGGCAAATGAATCATTTACAAGTCTACCTGAGTTTCCCCAACGGTGGCAGGAACATTCTATTATTTCTGATTTGAACCCAACAATTCTTGATTGGAACTATCATGAAAGTAGGGTGACAAATTCCTCTTGCCACAGATAGCTTTTCCAGTGCAGTCTCATCCTGAAACCTCATACTATTTCAGGCATGGGTGTCAACCAAACATAACAGCAACTTAGAATTTCAAGAAAATACTGAAGGACCAGCATTTACTACCATAGCAATCTATTTATTACCTTCCTCCCAGGCTAACTCACTGGTAGAATATATCCTTAGCCTGTATAGGATGCTTGGTTCATCCCTAACACAAAATAAAAAAAAATAAAATTATATAGCTAATAGATTATTTATATCTTTTTATCCAAAACAAATTTTATTATAAATATGACAAGTTGAAAGTTGAAGAAAAAATATTGGCAACTGATTAGTGCCTAACAGTGTATCTAAGACAATACACTCAGTGTATTATATATGTGTGTGTGTATATGTATATATGTATAATTTCATGAACATTATAGATATCAAGTAGCTCTATAATAAGTCATAAGTATGGTAAGAACATATCCTCATACTCTCACAAAGGCAAAGATTTCAATACAAAGAAGTTTAGGAGGTCTGGCCTTTAGAACTACATTTATCTCCAAGTTCTCCCATCCATTCAGTTTACCTGGTTCAATTTTGATATATGCATAATATGGAATATTATGACTTTATTCACCTACTCTTCCTCTCTCACTGGGTGGGGCAATAATGAAAAAGGTGACATTAATTCAGATGTGTTGTACTCACAAACTGACATGTTGAGCTGAAATTCCTTTGCACAAGTAAAGATAATTAAAAATAAAATGAAATTACATTTAGCAGCAAATGGTGGTACACTCCTGAAATCCCAGTTTCTCAGGCAGTAGAGGTAGGAGGATCATTAATTTGAGGCCAGTTTCAGCTAGCAGTGAAACCCTGTATCAAAGGAAGAAAGTAAACACCCTTCGTTCATGTTTAAATCACTTATCAATTATGTCCTGTGCCTATCTTCAACGTAACCTACATTGCAGTTTTTACTGTTGTTTGATTTCCTTTAAGTTGTTTTGTAAAGACTACAGCATTTAGGAACCCCTTTCTCTACTTGCTGAATATGAAGATGATGGCACAGCAGGTCACAACTTTACTCTTCATCCCAAATCCTGTTTACAGAGAACCATCACTCTATATGCTCTCTCCCGTTCCCTTCCCTTTCATTCCCCTCCCTTTCTTTTTTCCTTTCCTTTCCTTTCCTTTCCTGTCCTTTCCTGTCCTGTCCTTTCCATTCCTTTCCATTCCTTTCCTTTCTTTTCCTTTCCTTAACTTTCCTTACCCTTCCTTTTCTTCCCTTCCCTTCCTTCCCTTCCCTTTCATTTGTTTCCAGCTCTATCACCAATAGTTGGCTTTCTTTTGAGGCTATTTTTTAATATGAATAAAGATATGGATTTTCATAGCTTCAAGAAGAAAATA
Source organism: Dipodomys spectabilis (assembly GCF_019054845.1). Classification (NCBI taxonomy): domain Eukaryota; kingdom Metazoa; phylum Chordata; class Mammalia; order Rodentia; family Heteromyidae; genus Dipodomys; species Dipodomys spectabilis. The sequence goes on from NW_024870874.1 coordinate 13,843,811, forward strand.
TGCATTCTTGAGTACTCACACTCTGTAGCTGAAAGGGATTTGACTGCTGTGAAGCACTTGATTTGCTACACATCTTAGAACCTTGAAAGCTACTCTTCAATACCAGCATGTGAGTGCTAAACTCATCAACAGGAAGGGTCAATTGTATTGTATCCACACTTACAGGAAAAGAGGAAGATGGAACTCAGTAAAGCTAAGTGGTATTCCTTAGCAACACATCTAGTAAAGGAGAGATGCTGAAAACACTCCAAAGCCTGTTTTCTTTGTTTTAGAACAGAGCGTCTCCCAGCCAGCCTGACATAGTGATCGTCAGAATTCTTAGAACTACCTTCATAAAACTAGGCATACTATAGCTTTTAATAGAACCAACAACATTAAAAATAATACTCCTAATCTTGGGATACTATGCTGTGGTGACACTGTTATCTTAACCCTTCCTTCATCTATGAAAATGAGTGCTCTTTCACTCTAATGCTTGGAGAATGCACATTGAAGATAAACAAGATCCAACATTGAATTCTCCTGGGTCCATTCACACAGAGTTATTTTTCTTTCCACCTAAGGAAAACAGCTCCTCGGCTACACAGTGTTTTCTTACTGGTTCTTTGGAATCTGCCTGTCATCACATCCTCCAGTATTTCGCAAGCCAGACTGGATGTAATAACTAGAGTACGTTCAGAATCCACATGAAATTACCACATAAGCAGATGAAGAACCACTTCAGAGAGAGTCTGTCTAACTTGGCAGCTCTTAGGAGTAAAATCAGCAACGGATAGACCTGGCTTTCCTCCATTGTACTATATTGCCTCTTCCAACAGGCTTGTTGAAAAGAGATAACTGGGCATTCCTAAATCACTACCTCAGTTTGTTATCTCTTAGTTTAGTTTGTTTTTTTTTGAACCATGCTCTGAATTGTGTAACTCATTATGTTGGCCAGGCTGGCCATGAACCTGAATTACTTCTGCCTTCAAACCCTGAGTGCTAGAATTACAGGGGTATGCCATCATGCCTAGCATTTTCTGGCGCTCTTAAATCAGAATTCTAAGAATATGTGTGTGTAAAGGTACATCGGTGTATGCATATATGTATCCTGTGTGCATGTGTTCAATATTCTCTCCATAATTCTTTTTTTAATTTAACTTTTATTGTAAAGGTACAGAGGGATTACAGTTACATAAGTCAGGTAATGAGTACATTTCTTTTTGAACAATGTCACCCTCTCCCTTAGTTTCTCCCAGTTTTTTTCCTCCCTCCCTTCCCAAGTTGTATAGGTCATTTCCATCATAGTGTCTAGTATCACGGCTGAATTGGTTCACCCTTTGTCCCACCGTTTCTGTGCTTCCCCTCCCCCTCCCCAAATCATCTAAACATATACAAGACAAAGGGTACAGAAATAAAAAATGGTGACAAAAGGGAATAAATGAAAGGGGAAAAATAACTTCAAACCATAAAATTTTAAAAAAATCCTGAGTTGGTTTTCAGTATGCTTCTAAACTATCCCTGAAAAATAAAACCCAAACCTCTATATTCAACTGTCAGAAAAGAATAGTCTTGTAAGTTAAGCATTTGGTTTTCTGCTGGAAAGATGTCCTACAATAGCTTTGCTCAGTTCAGAGATGCACATAATATTCCTGCAAGGGTACAGAATCATACAGACATACATTGCTTTCTGTTTTGATTAGCCTCAGAGTAGGACAGGATTTTTTGTCTTGGAAATGTATTCTTGAATGTGGGAGAGCAGTAATATCCTCAAGAAGACCAGTTCAACACAAGCTAGAAACAGTATGTCAGGAAATGAGCAAAGGTGTGGGGAGGTACAACAAACAGAGTCAAAACTCCTTGCTTTTCCCTCTGTGGAAATACAAGGCTACAGGCAGATTCCTTTATCTCCCAGGGCCACAGCAGTAACAGGAGTCACACACACAAAGTTGTAGAAGAGAGTACAGCCTGGTATTTAGAGTGTGTTTAAATCTTATTTCTCCCACCTAGTTATCTAAGATTTAAATCCTTCATTCATAAAATTAGGATTCTAAGAGCACTCATATTGGAGAATGACAAGGAGAATGAAATGGGATAGCATGCATTATCATGATTAGGATTGCTGCAATCATTAAATTAAACCTTCAAGTCATACAGGCCCAGTGAAAAAGCTGGGAGCCCCTACAACCTTAGTTTCTCTGTTTTTAGCATCATATCTGGTAGAATAGCAGGAGCAGCTATCCATGTCGGGCATCCCCCATCAGAGAGCGTCTACTATCTGCGCAGAAACTGAAAGAACAGGAGAGGGAAGCAGCAGGAAGCCACGTGAACTTCCCTAAAATACTGGACTGTTTCCCTTGACTGAATAGCATTTGAATGTCTAACTCATTCTTAAAATCTCAAACCCACCCTAACCCTGCATGACACTACTTATAAGAGCAGTTTTCCAAGACCATTGTATCTCATTGATAATTCATTACCAATCACTATGAACAGTATCTTTTATTAGAGTTTGGACTCCTACTTCTTTCAGCCTAAATATACCCCACTGAGCACATTCCTACCAACCCAAGATAATCTCACTCACTCTTCCTAAGACCTGGCCATGTTGCTTCTTCCTTCTCTAAGATTCATAGATGTCATTTCTACCACTGAGTTTCCTAGGACAATATTTTGTGCATGTTTCCATTATGAATTCTACTCACTACTTCATGGTGATATGTTTTAATGATTGCTTTTTTTATATTTTTGCCAGTCGTGGGCCTTGAACTCAGGGCCTGGATGCTGTCCTTGAACTGCTTTTGCTCAAGGCCAGCGCTCTTACCACTTAAGCCACAGCGCTGCTTACAGCTTTTTCTGTTTATGTGGTGCTGAGGAATCGAACCCAGGGCCTCATGCATGCAAGGCAAGCACTCTACCACTGAGCCACCTTCCCAATCCCATGATTGCTTTTTATAAGGTGGAATTTCTTTCAATTTCCCTTCTTAGGGAAAGAATGTATATCTAATGCATCTTCATTTTATCACATGGAACCTGATCTGCTATATTGTGCATAATGCATAGTCAACATTTCGTTGTTGGAAAAATATTTGTGCCCTGCTGGCAGCTAGGATCATTAATGGAGCACAAGGCAAAACCCAGCTCAGTAGATTGGTATATGCTAAGATGCCTTTACCTTCATGCATAGTACACACTGGAAGAAACAGCTCTGAAAAATTAACCATCGAGTCTTTAATATCTGAAAAAACAGACTACAGCATAACTGAGCCTGAGGCACATGAAGTGAGATTCAAGAGAAAAGATGCGGTTAATTGGCAGCTTAAAAAGCCATTCTCCCATATGAAGATATTATAGTTTAATGTACCGTAATGTACATCCAATAAAAACCTCCACCATTTTCATTTTTAAACATTCGAAGATACACATGATAATATCCCAGGAACAGAGATTGACTTTCCGTACATGTGCTACTAAAATGATTTCCATTTTATATCATACCCTACACTGATCCTCATGACAGTGGTTTTAACTATAGTTAATTAGATTTTGACCATAATCATTAAGGAAAAGCATATGTAACACCACCGTCATGGCTAAATGTCACTTTCCCTGTCTTGGTATTCCTTAAAGAAAGGATGCCAAGTGAGGACTCTGAAATTTTGAAATAAAATAATATTTGAAATTGAATATGTAAAAAGATGTGAAAACACCAACTGTCTCGATCAGTACAATCCTTAAAGAAAGTTGTAAGAATGTAACTAGATACTTCTCTTCTGAGAATGATTTATTTTTCTGTTTTGGAACAGTTTTAATACAGTGCTACTTATCTTAATATGTATTTTATTTGGAATTACTTTAATGATTTCATAAATATATTAACTTTATCATTTTCAGATATAATGAACATAAACAAAATGGTTTTTTCCCCCAGAGCTTAATGTTTAACAGTAAAAAGTTACTAGGATCTAAATGTTCTAGAACTATTACTTTATTAGATTTATGTTGGTATTCTCTGCAATTTTCATTCTGTTGAATTTCATTCTTTATCTATACAGGAGCAATAAAATTCATATCATTTATTGAATAAGCTATTTCTCATTCCTGATTATAGGGCACACAGGGTAGGAGTAAACAAACATTATGGCAAAGGTACAACAAACTATTACCAGGATACCTCTATACTTCAGAGTTAGCCATGCAGATTCACATATTTATTTGAATCTTACTATGTGTGCATATATTCAGTTACCTTCTAAATACCTTTACATGAATGTTTCCCCCAAAATAGATTTCGCACTGAGACCATATACTCAATTGCCTATATTCAATAAATGGCAATGTATTCCCTCATGATCTGGGAAGAGTTGTCCTTAATACTATAGTAAGAATATAATATGAAGGCTTTTTCTTTTGTAATGACAACTCATATCCGTGAAATGTCATTCTTGTTTATCCCATCTCCTCAGACAATCTCCACTTGTAAACCTATATTCCCTAAGTCATGAGTATTGAATTTCTTCTTGTACACTGGATTTTCACAAGATTGTTTCACTGATCCTGGGTTTTCCTCTTTCCAGATGCTACAAGACATCCTCACAATGAAAAATGATTCAGAATCACATTGGGAATAGGTGTACTTCTCTTTGTAACTCATAAAGTATAGTGGATTATCCTAGTCATATACTAATTTTTGCAAATAAGGGAAATGGGACCTATGTTTCTTTGGGTCTGGCTTACTTCAATTAATATGATTTTTTTTTCTATGTCTTTCCATTTCCTTACATATGGGGTGGTATCATTCTTTCTGATGGAACATAGAATTCCATTCAGAATAGCTCAATAGGTATGCACATATGACCACATAAGATGATGCTAAGGAAAATGAACTCCAAGACCAGGACACAAGAGGGTTTTCTTTGTTGTTCTTAACATGCTGTGTGATTTGTTTCTTTTGTGTCTTCTTCCCCCTATGGTATATCCCCTGTTGTCACTGTATTTGATTTTGGTACCCTCGTATTGCATATACATTTATACAAATTAGGGAAGGGAATGAGAAGAACACAATGGTGAGATGAGACAAAGGACAAGAGGAACGAATGTAACAGCGACATACACAAGACAATATGTTGGAACTGATCTGTACCACTTGGGAGGGATTGACAGGGGGAGGGGAAGGAGGAGAAAAATGAGGGGGATAACAAGTTTGACAAGAAATGTACTGACTACCTTACTTATAGAACTGTAACCTCTCTGTACATCACCTTGACAATAAATTTTTTTTAAGTATAATGGAAAATGGTATATAATAAATTTACATCTTCTGAAAATTCGTATTGATTTGGACTTTCATTTGCCCCCCAAAAGAACCTAAGAAAAGTTACTGATTTAAGCTGATGCTAAGCAAAAGGGAAGGAATGTACATATCACCCGATTTATAAAAACAAAATAAAAGAAGTTCTTGTTAAAGGTCATAGAGTTCATAAGCAATATAGATTAAGATAATGATAACTATCATTGTTAAAGGAGTTTGTGACTTTAAAAAAAGAATAAAAAGGTTCTTTTTCATAAAATACCACAATTTTTTGCTTTAATGTAACAATTCAAAATAGAAGATTTTAAAGCAGATTGCAAAAAATTAAAGAACTATAAAATATTTATTTAAATATAAATATTAATTTAATATTAACATAACTCCCTGCGAATTAAATAATGATGGCAAACCATTAACATATAGTAATATCCACATACATACTTCTTGGCTGTACCCTGATTTTCATATCATTTAAATTATATTAATAAATTATAAATGTCTTTAAAAGTCCCTAATATTATCAATCTTTCATAATGGCAGGTTAGGAAACTCTTTTATTGTTGTCTGGAAGAGAGAAATTAACTTTTATGATTTCAATAGTATTCCTTTATTGAGACCTCCATCAGAACTATTCATTAAAGTTAAGAGTTTTGGAACTGGGAATAAATTTAAACTTATACTGCCTAAGAACTATGATTAAATAACATTCAATAAGACATGAAATACCCTAATATACAAGTGCATATTGAGTACATTGTATACTCATTAATATATATCTCATTTAAAGGGCAATGTGATCATCAAATATATCTTCAGTGCCTTTCCCACACTGCATACACTATCTCCACATAGTTAGCAGTATAGTTAACAACCAAGTCATCCTTCAAATCACTTTGTAATGTGTGTTTAGAAGATAGTCATATATAGAGATGTTATTTTTTTCAGAAGTAGATTACTTGTTTATAGTTTTCCATTGTTACTGTTTATAACTGCACCTGCTCCAAAGTTTGTTAAACAAATAAAGCATTTACATTTGAGTTTCAGATATGTAAGATCATGAGCTCCCAACCACTGGCTTCCCCTCTGTGTTCATGGATTCTGCCAGCTTTACAGTGACATATACATACCTCCCATTCTGCTTACTATCAAATCAAAATTATTCTATTGGGTTTTTAATTAGATACATATTCTGATGCCAGCATATTTACCATTTTTATTTCACATTTCTTATTAACAAAAAAAAAACAAGAAAAAGAGTATTAGTATGGTTTATGCTTGCATATCCCAGGATGCTAATGAAGTTCTCCCTATTTTCCTTATATGTTTGAGAATTACCTGCTCTTTTCTCCCTCCTTTAGTTTTTTTTCAAGTCATGAGAATACAAACCCTTAATTGTATTTGTATGGTTTCATTACTGGAAACTATCTAATTTATCTTCCTCCCTCTAGAAGAGAAACTAAAATAACTACCAAGAATTTATATAATTCATTTTATTCATTTACATACATTTATATCTATAAAGACATGTATCATTTGTTAACCTTTGTATATTATTATATATGTCTTCTATAATACTCTACAAGTAGCTTATATCATATACATTTTTTAGATTTATTTTTCTTGTTCATCTGTATTAAATGTTTGAAATGTAGTTATCTCTGCCTATGACAGGGGAAAAATGTAAGAATGTCTGCATTTACCACTTTCATTCATGTTTTTAATTTAACAACTATATGAGAGGACCTAATCAGGATTCTAAAGAAGAAAGAACTTTGAACAGTATGCATATTGGAAAAGAAGAATCGATATTGTTTGTTTGTAGACACCATGATTATTTATGAAGACAAGCCTGAGGAGCCTAAAAAATAGCTAAAATATGAATTATGTTTCTAGATATTGGATGAATGTACAAAAGTAGCATTACGTCTTATAAAGAAAAGAGCAATTGAAATTATTAAATAATTATGGACACATATGACCATCAAAAATAGATAAAAAGATGAATTTAACAAGATTGTAACATCATGACACTGAAAAATATAAGCATTACAGACAGAAAATTTAAAATATCTAAATATGTGGGAAATTCACCATGATCATAGTTAAAGGTCAGATGTCAAAATATTAATTCTCTGTAAATTGACTTATAGTCATGTACTCCCAATTACAACTGCAGTCTCTTTTTCTCTTCCTTTTCTTTTTTTATAAATTAACAAAATAATTCTAAAATTGACATGGAGATACAAAAGACACAATAGCTAAGTAATTTTTGAGAACACAAATATAATTTATAGTACTTGTTCTAAATTTCTGATTTTAAAATAAACTATAGTAATAAAGACAGTGAATTAGAATAAACTATAGTAATAAAGACAGTATTAGAAATTTGGAGCAATTTGGGTCTAGAAATGTCTATTTCACATATTTGCTCAATGACTTCTCAACAGACATAAAGATGAATTAATAAGAAGTTGATTTTTATAACCAAGTGGAGGTGAAACTATTGGACATCCATATTTTTTAAAGAGCCTCAATACTTAACTTTAAAAATTACCTTTCTTTTGTATCATATACTTAAACATAAATGCTATAACACAAAAACTTCCAGAAACAAATATTGGTAGAATAAGCATTTAATTTTAACAGTTCAATACTAAGAAATCAATGATATAATTTTTAAATAGTATTAAAGGAGGGATAGATTTGGAAAGATAGATAATAAATGGCAAATAAGCACAGGGAAAGACAAGCAGACATGGTCAGATAAGTTGATGTTAGGCAAAATGAACCCCAAGATAAGGATTCAAATGTTTTTTCTTTCTTGCAATTGTTTCTAACATATTTATAAGATGATTTCTTTGTTGCTTTGTATGTCCCTCCCCCACAGTATAACCCCTGTTTTCACTGTATTTGATGTTGGTATAATCTGTGGAGGGGAAGGGAAAAAACAAATTGTTTAAATAGGGATACAGGTGGACCCATTGCAACAATGAGATGTACAAGACGTTATGTCGAAAAATGAACTTTACAACTTTGGGGGGGTGTGGGGGAAGATGGGAAGGGATGGGAAGGGGAAACAAAGGAGGAAGCAACAATGCTTGTTAAGAAATGTACTCATTACCTTGCCCATGTAATGGTGACTCCTTTGTACAGTATTTTCACAATTAAAAAAAAAAGAACAGGGAAAGGTATGCAAGAAGACTAGTAATCAGATAAATGCAAATGATAGCCACAAAGAGAACTTAGCATATTCCCTCTAGAACAGCTAAAATGAAAATGAGTGGCACTGTCCGTGTTGGAGAAGAGTGACTAGGATTGTCATCTAATTATACCAGGAATGCAAATGGTGCAGCCACTTTAGAAAAGAGTTTGCATTATCTGATAAAGTTAAATATACTCTTATCACACATTATAGGAATTTTACTCTCAATTATTTACCCAAGGGGGAAAAAAATAAAGGCAAAGGTCCTTACAGATTTGTACTTCAATCTTTACGATAAAAAAGTAAATAACACTAAAACAACCCAAAAGTCTAGCAACTATAAAATGGCCAAACAATTTTTCACATACTCATGCCAAAATTCAAAGGGAATGAACTACCGATAGGCACATATGGGTGAATTTTGATAACTGTAGGGAACCAGACAAAACCACTACAAAATATAAGCTGATAGCCCTGTTAGCTATTTTAAAAGCAAACATTCATTGGCAAACAAAATAGACTATTGGTTACCCATAAGTAGGATCTAGTACAGGAAGTTAACTGCAAAGAGGGACTACAGAATATTAGAGTTGGTAAAATAGCTCAAATCATGATTATGATGGTGATTATAATTTTTGTGTAAGTCACATCACAATGTACCTTTCAACTGGATGGATTTTACTATGTGTGTTACCGTAACTCAGGAAAGTATAGGGGGAAAAAATACTGGACTGGAAGGAATCTCTGTCTCCCATCTTCTGCCTGAATAAAGTCATGAATTTCATACATACCCAGGAAAGAACTTAACTTCAGATTTGTTTTAATATTGCCTTCTAGTTCTTGAGAGCAACTTGTTTTGGGCTGCTCACTCTATTTTCACTTTATTTCCCATTAGCTACACAGTTACTGGAAACTCATCTGACTCTGTTAGTCCCAAAGTTCAGCCAAAATTATAAATGTTCATTGTTTTCTCTTTTAGACACATGGGTATTTTTTCCCTAACAAGTTTCATTTGCTTTTCCAATAGTGTTATCATTAGAGGTGATAGACCTTAATTACTGAAGTAATTACCATAATCACCATAGTAATTAGCACCGGGAATACAAACTAAGTAATTCTTCAAGGGCTCAAATCCTCCACCACTAAATCAAGCAAGCAAACTGGGAATGTGCCTCAGTTTCTTCATATAAAAATATCTCTATGCCATTACATTCTTTTGAGGATTGCATAGGACACATTAATTATCTCATGTGAAAGTCCTATTCCTACTGGGACATCATACATTTTTGCATTTGCATCTACCTTATTTTGGAAATATTCAAGAAATACATAATATCAGAGGTTTAAATAAGGTACAACCCCCCTCCCCATAAAAGATGTTAAATCCAGGAACCATTTCTACAAGACATGGTCAACAGAAGAGTCATTCTCCAATTTTCAGTTTTTGTATGGTTTTATTCTTTGTTATTGCAGCTGGGTGTTTAACTTTTTGACTTATATTCCAAGGAAGTGAGCAAATAAACATTATTTCTTGGAGATTATTTCTTGTACCTATTGAGCCTTCTATGTTGTGTGTGTGTGTGTGTGTGTGTGTGTGTGTGTGTGTGTGTGTGTGTGTGTGTGTGCATTATGTGTACATTTACTTTATCTTAGCTGGACTTCAACTTCAACCTTTAAAAGATTTATATTATTTTGAGCCTCTGTCAGGACCTGTACCTGTGGACAGGAAAACTAGTGATGCCTGAATCTTTCCTTGCCTTAGCCAATGATTTCTTACGGTGTTCTCCAAGGAAGCATAAACATCAAGGAGGAGGAAGAAGGCACAACTATACTTTAGTTAGCTATGACTATGGCTTCAAACTCCATGGTGAAAAATTCATAAACAAGAAGAAATAATATAGAGGGCTCTTTACTCCCATGAGAGTAAAATGAGCCTGCTATAGAAGCAGTTGAATTAGAGGATCCTATGCCAAGCCTTCCAGCCAGAACAATAATGTTTGTCCATAGACAGACATTAAAAAGAAAAAGAAAAATCCACAGAGCAAAGGCTAGAATGGACTAGTTGCTTAAAGAAACATCTCAGCACTTCATTACTGCTGTCCCCTGTCCCCTCCTGAGAATCTTCTAATGAGAATCTTTTCCTGTGACTTTTTCCAGAAGACAACTCCACCAAAAAGCATAGTACTCGAACTTCAAATGTGCCCATCCGAATGAGCCTTTTCCTTAGGGGCAAGAGGGGGGAGAAAAAGAGGGGAGAACTCAATAAATAGAGAAAGTTCATTTGTCCTTCAAGTTCGTAACAATCATCACAATGGCAGGGAAAATTAGAAACAGTACTGCCTATTAATTATCTAATGTTTTATGTCATACTTTCCAACAACTCCAATCATTATCAGGGAAGAATAGTCAAAATGCTTCTCCAGTATTCAGTAATAGCGTGTTCTCAACAGGAACTGCAAAGAAAACCCTTACTTTTCTAAATCCATATAACCTAACCACAGTAGGATAGGCAGATGTGGAACATGAGCCTGCACTTTGAATTCTCTGGGCATAGTTTGCGGGTTTCTGTGGATTTCTACAAAACATTTACAAGAAAATGTGCCATTTTAAGCCTGAAATAATACAATCATACTATGAAAATTTCAAGAAATACCACAGTCTGTAGTAAAAAGGAACCTCATTCCCAGGACTGAAGAATTTAGCATCTTTTTTCTGTCTTTTTTGTCGTAAGAGTTCTGCTTCAGTTTTGCTTTGTAATCTCACCCTCAGATATTATCACCCTAAGGGCACATTTCCTAATTGTCTTGCTGAACTCACCTGACCCTTCTCTTCCCAGCTTCTCTGTTTTATTCTTTTTTTTCATTGTAATACTTCAGACACTGCAGTTGGCTGATGGCTGACTGTTTGCATTATTACCTTCATCCTCCTTGAAAGAAGGGACTGTGCCTCTAGTCCAGTTCCTAACAAACACTAGTACATAAAAGGCAGGTGCAGTGACTCCCATGTGAATCCTAGCCATGCTATGTGGAGGGTCAAGATCAGGGTTGAGGTCTAACTCCAGCCTGGGGGGAGAGATTGCCAGATGCCCTCTCAACTGATAAAAGGGCTAGGCGTAGTAGAGTATGCTATCATCTCAACTACACAGGAAGTATAAGAAAGAAGATCTTGGTCCATGCTAGCCTTGGCATAAAAGGAAAATCCTATATGAAAAATAAAGCAAAAGGGCAAGCTCAAGTACCTGACTTCAAACTCTAAAATAAATAAATAAATAACATTCTAGAACATACAACATTTCTGTCAACAGTCTTCTGAACGTAATGACTTGTTGAACAAATGCAGAATTAGACATTTTAAGAGCCTGGCTTCAGAACAATATTCTACTTGGACTCTTGATATTTGAAACATGGAACATAAAACTGAATTGCAGGTCTCATCGTAGCTCCTTGACTGAATTCAAAACTAAAAATATTCAAGCAGGGATAAAATTAAAACTTATCATAAAAATTCTTACACAGAGGTGCAAAATAAGAAAACCCTGGAGCATCTTTATTCAGTTCTTTTCACCTTTCCAAAGTCCTAATTGCAAAGATTATTTTTCACCTCAGATATTTACAGAATGCTTAGACTTTAACACCAATGATTGGAAGAGGTGGGGTGGGGTGGGGGGGAGAGACAAATGTAGCTTTAAAGTGATTTAATGTTTTCCTAAACATTATATAACTAATTTCATGTGATCCTGCCTACTCTACATTGCAAGTCACTTACACCTATCAATTTTATATATTTGTGACAGTACTCTTTTTGCCAGAAAACTATAAAAAGTCTTTTCAACAATAGTGATTAAATAACCACAGTCCTTTATCCACAAAGTATTTAAACTCTTACAGAAGTAACACTACATAGTAACATATTATTTAACAGTTTGGACCTAAATCAACCTAAAGGACAGGGATGGATAGCCTAATCAGGAATTATTCTTTCAAGGAACTCTTGAAATGAGGAGGATTAATATTTTATGTTATGGTGAATCTTTAAGGACAATCTTTCAGGCTATCAAATAGGACCATCTAAGCTGGCATATGTCAATAAAAGACAGGTTTCCTATGAGGCTCATACAGAATAAAATATCATACACCTTGCATTTCATCCTAATAACTAACAGTAGAACATTATGTACTAGTCTGTGACCAGATTTACTCTTAAATTATGGTGATCTAAAAGTTGAACTGAAGAAGGTAGATGGTGTTCACAAAATTGTTAGTCTGGGGCTGGGAAGGTGGCTCAGTGGTAGAGCGCTTGCCTTGCATGCATGAGGCCCTGGGTTCGATTCCTCAGCACCACATAAACAAAAAGAAAAAAGCCGGAAGTGGCGCTGTGGCTCAAGTGGTAGAGCTTTAGCCTTAAGCTGAAGAGCTGAGGGACAGCACCCAGACCCAGAGTTCAGGCTCCATTACCGGATCCCCCCAAAAAAAACCATATAAAAATTGTTAGTCTGTTCTTAAGATGCAATAATAATAGTAGTAGTAGTAGTTGTTGTTGTTGAAATAGTAATAGTAATGGCTCCAAAATATTTTCTATAAATACCAGCCAAAGGTTAACACAAATGAAGAGAGGAAATGTGGTGGGAGAATATAGTCAAGAACTCAATGCATATCCTACAAAATCAAGAAAATTGAGAGAAGAGGTGAGGTAGAGAGGAATGGGAGAGGGTGACAGGAGTGACGTTCATCAGGATGCATTGCATTCATAAACCATTTTGTTGAATGGCAGCTTCTCTGTACACACACCAAAGATAATAAAATATATTTAAAAAAATTTACAGCAGCTGAAATGTCATTGGATTTACCCCCAGTTGCTGTACACAGACATGAAGCATTCAAAAATTCAACTTTCTCCTAATAAGAAACTTCATCCAATGTAGCCATGTTGACACATGACTATCATTCCAACACTATGAGGGCTGAGGGTAGAAGAGCCTACGTTTGAGATCAGCCTGAGCTACGTAGAGGAGGGGTGGAAGGAGGTGGGGAGGAATGAGGGAGAGGGGAGAGGAAGGAGAGGAGAGAGGTAAGGGAGAAAGGAAGATTCATCATGACATTGGCCAGGAGATATATCCTGCCTTTCCACACCTCTCTTGATTGGTCTCTTTCTATGTCAAGAGTTATACAGATGCATAGTGTGTACTTGCAAACCTTCCCAAGTAAACTCTAAAGCTTTTGTTTCAGGATTTGCTCTTTATTCAGATCTGATTCAGGACTTAAAGCTACTTCACCGAAACCATCATTGGTTTGCTTAATGTGTTTTAATTTCATAAGCACTTTGTGTTGTAGAAGCTGCTAGAAAAATTACGGACTGGTTATTTTCTGCTTCAGTACCAATGAAGCACATTGTTATTATATTCTAAGGCCAAACGACGGTTTCAAGTGATGTTAAAAGAACAAACAAATCAACATAAAATGATATTTGTTCATTCACACATTAGCATATCACTGTCCAAGGTAGCATTATTTAAATTTTGTATGTTCAATCCCCTTGGAGGCTCAGATGCTACAAAGCAATGAAGCACTCAACCTGTAAAAGTATAAAAAGAATATTATTCAAATATGGTAATAAAATTCTCATTATCTTTTAACCATATCTGATAGTTGATGCCTGTGCAGATAAATTTTAAGAAGGGAAACAAACTTTCTCATCCAAATATACTAGTTAAGTACAGACCATAGCAGGAGGAAAACCATTTCATTCCCACACCCCATGCCATCTTCTGTCCTATGTATGGTTGACTGAAGTTTACCTGGGATTAGAAAGTTATCCTCAACTACTTCTTACTTAAATTTTCTATGTGCCAAATTTTCTATAATGTCAGATTCAAGCTGGTTTTGAAATGGATGATGTCATTTCAGAAGATGAAGATGGAATAGGAAAATGAGAATGTGGGACTAGGAGTGGAGCGTCCTCAAGAACAGGATGGTTTTCTTAACAGCCCACTTTAGTATCCGAGACTTTATTCTGTATTGACTCCAGAGTTGGTAACAAGTGTGACTTACTGTCATTAACAACTAAGTGGGAAAAGCAAATGTGTTTTTCTCTTTGGCAAAATGAAAGTATGACATGTATCTGTATAGTTGGCCAACTATACACTTATCTTTGGTACTTTGGAAGAGTCATAGAGAATGAGCTGGAGCACTATAATTTCCTTCTCTTTAGTGCCCAGGCAATCAGGAGTATTTTTTCATCATGTTGATTATATGTGAAGGAATATGGAGAATGTTACTTCTTGGAAGATGAAATGTACTTGAGATACATCACACATCTTTATGCATTAGTCAAATGCCTTGCATCCAGACAGTGTGTCTTATACAGTGCTGTTTATTTTCTCTAGGAAGTTTCTCAACTCAAACTTACTGGTTTTCATTTACGTCATCACACAGTGATGTCCTTCCAGTCCCAACAGCCACAAAACAATCACACATCCTCTCTCTCTCTCTCTCTCTCTCTCTCTCTCTCTCTCTCTCTCTCTCTCTCTCTCTCTCTCTCTCTCTCTCTCTCTCTCTCTCTCACACACACACACACACACACACACACACACATACACACATACAACACACACACACACACACACACACAAGTATATTCTAGCTTCATGGAATTTTTGCCTATACTTTTCACAGCTGAGTATGATCAAATTTCTTTTGACTAGTTACCTGAAACCATTTTCGAGAATTAATTGCCAAGATTATATATATATATGGTTCTAGAACCTTTATGTTAGCCTGTGGCAATACTGAGACAAAACTTCTAGGTTTGAATGAGGGAAGGAATGACATTGTACAAAAAGAAATGTACTCATTATCCGACTTATGTAACTCTAACCGCTCTGTACAGCACCATTATAATAACAAATTTATAAAAGCAAAAAATAAACCTAGAGGGTTTATTTAGGAAATGAATGGTACTTGAACATCTCAATGTTCACATGCCAGAAAAGAAAATGAATCCACATAGGCCTGATAACCTCACAAATATGCTCAAAATGAATATTAGACTTGAAAGGCTTGATGTAGGAAGGAAATACCTGGTAAACTGGAGTTCATGAAAAGGAAAAACTGCTCTTTGAAAGAGGTCAGGGAAATTTGAAAATAAGCCATGTATTGGGAGAAAATATTTACAAAAAATCTGATATGGAGAGAAAAACTGAAAAAGTTCAGTAGTGGAGCTCACTGGACACTGGTGAAAGTGAACTATGCAACTCCTGGGTGGAGATGGGAGGGAGGGACTGGGAGAGAATGAGGGAACTGAACATACTGACGAGAGAAAATGCACTCATTGCCTGACACAAGTAATTGTAATCCCTCTGCATATCACCTCCACAGTAACATGAAGTAAGTTAATAAAAAATAAAACAAAATAATTAGGAAAAAGCATCTGACAAAAGACAGTTATTCAAAATGTAAAATGAACCTCAAAAGTCCTTAATGTAAAACAATCTGACTGAGAATCGAACACTATACATGAACAAAGAAAGATATTCACATGACAAATAATGACATGAAAACATATACCTCATTAGTTATTAGGTGACTGAAAATTAAAACAACAGTGTAATACAATGACTCACTTACTAGAATGGAAAGAACTCAAATAGTGAAAACACTAAAATGCTACCAAAACTGTAACAGGACTGTAACTCACTGCTGACAATTATGCAAATGACAACAGCACTTTGGAAGAGTTTGGCAATTTCAAATAAAACAAATCACACTTTCATTGTATGGTCCAGCAATCAAGCTCCTTCGTCTTTATACAAAGAGGTTTAAAACGTACAACTGAACATGGATCTTTATTATATCATTACTTACTATTGTCCAAGTATAGAAACAACCAAAATGTCCCCAAATGCCCTTTAGAATGTGAACTAATAAATTCTGGTATACTCAAATAATAGAATATTTTATGCTAGAAAGAAACTTCTCAGCCATAAAAAACACATAGAAAGCCCATGTCTGTGTGTGTGTTGTGTATGTTATCTTAGTGAAAGAAATCAATGTGAAAAGGCTATCCATCGTAGAATTCCAAATTTGACAATCTATAAAAGGGGAAATTATGAAAACAAAAGATAAAAGTGATTGCCAGGGATTGGAGAGAGGTGAATCTCTATGAGTATATGTGATGCAGAGGATTTTAGAGTATTGGAATAATTATGTATGATATATTGGTGAGTACTGACAGTATACATTTTTGAAATACCAATATGTATGTATACATTATATACATATGTGATAAACCCCAATATAAACTACTGTGACTCCTGGACCTTCCACTCCACTTTTTGTAAAACTAAAAATGTCTCTAAAAACTAAGATCTATTACTTAATAATTATAGGAACATGCTCAAGATGAAAAAGTTCATGAAGGAAGTATTTTTCTTTATCACTTTCAAAGAAAATTGCAGGCATTGAAGTAAAAATTTAATTCTTTATATACTTAAACTTCATTAATAATTATTAAAGGTTAGACTGCATGAAATAATTCATTGGGCTTTAAAAATTAAATACTGAATATCTAACAAAGTAAATTTACATAATTGAATCTAACATTAATAGAGAAAGGTGATAGTTTAAATGTGCTTTCTTTCTTCTTTATCAAAAACTGCAGTGATATGAAGTCAGACATAAAAGCAACTTCATCTGTTTAAGTACAAAAGCAAGCCATCCTGGCTATTAACAATATGGACAGTGACTTTTTGAAGAGAAGCTATTGGGATAAAAGGGAACAGGAGAGTTGGGGATTAGGTTCTATGTTCTGGATACGGAGTGATACTGTCCTGAATTCTGACTTAGTGCTATCAGTTTAAGAGAATTTATTGAGCTCTAGATTTATTACACTTTTTTCCCATACGTATCTTTTAAAATAAGGAAAAGTAAAGTCAATGGTTTTTCATTACCTTAGGTTTTCAGTGAAGCAAAAAAAGGAGTTAGAGATGAGGGGCATATAAAATCCAAGAAACACCTAAGTTTCATAGGAGAGAACAGAGAGGAACACAAAGGAAGTTAAGAGTGCTTCAGGAAGCTTAGAGGAATGGCCCTTTGGAATTACTGTTCCACACTCAGAATGTTTTTACTGCCAAAAATATGTATTTTTCATCTCTATTTGGACTATTTTGAAAAGGGATAGAGCTTATGAGTTTTAGGCAGTTCTATGACGTGGAGTTGAGTCTTCTAAAAAATAAATAGGATTGTGTACTGGCTCACATTTTCTCTGTCTGCATTGGGTCTGACCAGTGAGATCTAGTTAAATTCTTTACACAGATTTTTTTTCCAGTCTCTTATTGACCTTACAATGAGATCCTAACAGGGGAACTACACTGTATTTTAGTGCACATTTCCTGAATACCACAACAAGCAACAGCCCCCAGCTCCCTACCTGTCCTGCCATTTTACTCTAGGGGGAAAAAAAAGGTAATATGGAATTTGTGTCCCTTATTTTCTTATCTCACTCCAAGGTACTAATCATAAATGAAAAGTTCAGAAAGTGACTGCAACAGGAAGAGAAAAGGTAACCTAGAAAGCAGCCTAAGCAATCTTGAGAAAAGAATGAATAAAAGCTGGAAGAAATAATGAATTGACACATTTTGAATTGTAGAGGATTTATCAGGTGCTTTGCAATATGAGGCATGTAGGGAGGGGTTGTACTTTGAGGAGCTTATGTATGGCTGCTTGAAATTCAGAGGATTTATTATTTTCAGGGGGCAGAAGTAAAAATAATAATAGCTACCATTTATTGATTATTCACGGTGTGCAGACCTCACCTGGAGCCCTTAAGCAAGACTTAGCTCCCTAAATGCTCACGTAACACTTTAAGGCCGTTCTACTCATTATTTCCATCCAGTGCTAAGGAGAGAGAGGCTTATGAAGTTTAACTGGTTTATCCAGTCTCACAGTCTAAGGATATTTCTCAAAAGCTGAAACTCTTGGCCATTTGCCATTATTTTGATGATCACAAGAAAACTCAAAGAAGTAGCCTAGTGAAAGAGGAACAGGAAGAAAGGGAAAGAAGTTGCAGATATAAAGAGAAATGAAGTAAGGAAAAGAGGCAAAAGATGAAGGAAGGAAAAATACACATGGCACAATTCCAATACAAAGTGTTCAGTAATGAATGTGTGTGACACAATCTCGGTACCCACAAACTTCTTGAAAAGAATTAAAACTTGGGAATTTTTCACTTAGCTACAGACAAGCGGTTCAAAAGAAAAGTTATTTTATAGTCATAGTTTTTCAGCACAAATAAAAGACAAAGAAAGCCAAAAGTCCCTGGCATAATGATTAGCCACTAGAATTAAAAAGAATTTTTGTATTCATATCCCACACTTTCAAACTAACTTTGTGATTAAAGCTTAATGTAATTATAAGAGTTAATAGCCTTAAAGAGAAAAATAATCAGGGCTCCATTCTAATTTTCGGGTAGACTCTTTTTGAAGTGAAATATCACCAGAAACTAATTGCCCCTAATAACATGGGAGCTATTCCATTACATACCTTTCTTTAGTTCAAAAACTGTACATAATTTTGAAAGAGAGAGAGAAAGGAGAGAAAGAGCCCCATTTGAACTACTCTAGACAGAATATATGACTATCTTAGCTTTAATGTACTTTTCCATGCCATGCAACAATGTAAAGCCATTACATTTCATCCAAGTGGCTAAGACTTCTGGGAAAATCTTTTGATCAGTGTCATGGCAGACGTTTCCTCCCCAATGTCTGCCTTGTCTTCACTTCCACTATTGGTGCTCAATGTCAGTGTCTTGTAGGTCTGTCTTCCTAAAGATTCTCAAGCCCTCAGTCTTGTGCCACACGTTGTATCATCATTGCCAGATGGACCAATACTCACTTCATTATATTTCTACTGATTAAATATTCTGCATTTATTATATGGTTTGTATGTCTTCATTAAACACCTTCTAAGTATCATTGCTTTATACTGAAACTTGACTAGATGCCAAAGGAAGCATACACATATACATCATATATATGTCTATCTGTAAATCTCAATTATATATCCAAAATTACATCAAATTTCTCTAATATATGATAGATGAATGGATAGATAGGTAGACATTTATATAGACAGAACTTCAGTTTTATAGATAAAGCAGCAAATATTTAGGGAAATCAGATTATTTTCCTAAGATTATGAATTTGTAATCCTGGGCAAGTAATCAAATTTAGAGCAAAGTCAGCCTTCAGCCCTCAATTATTGAGCCCATGTCTTCCTATTTCAACTCTTTCTTGGACTTGCATATCATTTATCCCATTGTTTTATATACGTGATTGTTTTATATACACGATTGTTTTATATACATGGATATACATGGATACACATGATAAACATTATAAGCCTACTTAAAGAAACTTTTGAAATAGCTTCTTTATTATAAAGAAACATTCCATGACAAAGAATTTTGTTCCTGGAACAAAGATCATTTTGATTTTTGAGTCACTGATAACTCGGAATAGATTTGACATTTAATCTAACTTTGATAATATTCAAGCTTACAAGAAACTGGAACATAGATTAGATATATATTATTTACATTTTTAATATACATTAATATATTTTTAAACTAAGTTTCAGTTTCTTGGTCTCAGCAAGTGTCCAGAGCCAAGAATAGTACAATATTAGCAATCTAGGATGGTCATGTGCATTATTATGAAGTTTACGTAGAGAAAATTGATACAAAAAGAATCAGACAGTGCAGACAGACAAGGATATTTAGGTTTTTGACAAGTTTTGTTTCTTGTTACTGGTTCTTCTTTAGATCATTCTATATTCTGCTATAAGATATGTTCATAAATTATTTATGCTAGATTAATTAAGCAAACTTAACTTAGTTATATTTACATATAGTCAAAGAATCCTGATTAATGTATCACTGTGTCTGGATTTGTAGCTAATGGAATGTAGTTATAGGAATGTACTTTATGAGATATCTCTTGAATTCTGACATTTTTTTCTTTATGATAATAAAGAAGGTTCTCAGAGCAACAGAAAAATCTTTGATTCTATACAAGCTGTACAGTATTAATATTTCATTGCTTGAAAGTAAGGAATTGGCATAGTTGCCCAGGTTTCTAAACTATCTGAACTCCTTTTCTTTATTTTATGTTTTCTTTTTGATAGATCTTAAGACTTAAAAAATTTATAGAAATAGCATTTTGTTCAAGTAGTAACACAAAAAAGTAATCCTAATAGACAATGCTTTATTTTCCTGGCTTCCCAAATAGAGAAAAGATCAACTAAACTTGGAAGGAAGATCTGAATCCATCTATGTATGCCATGATTCTGAGTCTGTGCTTATAACACAGATTCAGGAGATTGCTTAGGTAAAAATTTCCAGCAGTGAAAAAAAATCAGTTTATTAAAATAAATCAAACTACTAGTGTAACTCATGCTCTTGATGTCAACTAGTACTCCTTATTTGAGTAATATGATTAAATATTTCACCGTTTAGTAGTCATTTGTAATATAATTTTGTACTGAAGCACTAATCATTAATGTTCTTTACACTGACAATTAAACAATATTCTGGGGAATGTTTTTTTAAATGTTGTTCAAGTAGCACATGTTAAAACTCCCAGTTACAGTTTCAGGAAGATTAAATTTTACATGTATATTTGTCCGAGTCATGTTCAGTGATTTAGGGGGTACTGCATCCCAGGCTCTTTAAGCCAGAAGAGTCTTCCTCCAAATTGATGCTATGGTCTTACTATCTCAAACTAAAATGGACTCACAAAAAATGCACCCAATATTAATACCATTAATAAAAGAAACAGTTTAATGACACTGTTATCTACATAGAAATTAAATTGGGGGCCAGTCATTACCCAATATTAAACTGGGCATTACTAAATGAGTCCAGGAAATGGTTCTCATTTTTGTTAATTACTTAAGAGAACATTTTTGTAGCTCAGTGATCCTGACAGTAAATCTTGAAGGCTTCTCTGTACATTGCCCTGTACAACTCCTTTTTTTAACAATTGCTAATAGCTATGCTTTACTAAAACCCTGATAGTATATGATTTGTTGTATACAATAAGGAGCTTTGAACACTTCAGGTTTTTAAATGCTTGTCCTAAAGTTTACTTGATGTGGCCAATGTCCACCTTGTACTCAGCCCTTGGATGAGCTGTTCCACTACATGAGAACCCAAACCATCACCAATATAACCTCGCCAGACTCTCCATTTAATAAGTTACAGTTTCTCAATTCCCAACAGAACACATATTCTAGACATCTATTTACAGCTTGTGAAGCTCCCACCAAAATAACAACAACAACAACGTGTAAGTGTTCATTGGAAGAGAAAACCAAACAGCTTCAAGGCACCTTTAAGACTAGCAAATAAGACTAAGAAAAACAGGTTGGCCAAGATGATGCAAACTCATTCAACCCAGTTCTTAGTTTAAATGACTGAGCTGTTAGTTTTATAAGTAGGATGTTGTGGGGTTTTTTTTAAGCAGAGCATAATGAAATATAATGAAGATGATCTTCTTGAATTCTTCGCAGCCTGGGGTACCATCCCATATCATCAGCAAAAGTTTTGTAAATCTGCATCAAGGAGAATATCCTCATGCATCCAGAAACTACCTTTTAATGGACTACCCTTTGGTGTGATAACTTTGGTGTGACAACTTTGATGTGACTTTCTTAGCTTTGATTGTGAGTACACATGCAAAACAGCAAGTAAGAAGGCTTTAGTCTTGTTGCAATTTTGTTAAATATTTTTATTGCTTATTTCAGTGTCAACATTCCATAGAATGTCTTCCTTTTGAGGATAATTTCCAAGAGCATTCATTGTACCTTGAAATATAGATGAACATATTCCTATTGCATAATTTTCCTTGCAGGTCCCCTTATTCCTTGATTAATTGCACGGTCAGAATGAACAGAATCCTTTGTGCTACTTTATTTGTGTCTCCCTCATTTAATACTTCTGATGTCTTATTTCTATTTGAACATCCCTCTCTTTTCATCATAAAGGTATTGATAATGGCAATATTAATAGAGAAACCAATAATGAAATGAAAATCATGAACATCCTGAAAATTATTAAAAATCAAGAGAATTTTTTATCACATGATTATTTGTTCCTGCTCAGGCCTTTTGTCCTGTACAATCAGCTAAAGGACTCCAGATAAGTCTCAAGACTCATAAAATAAAACTCTAGTAAGCTCAGAGA
The DNA here is from genome assembly GCF_019054845.1 of Dipodomys spectabilis. Lineage (NCBI taxonomy): Eukaryota > Metazoa > Chordata > Mammalia > Rodentia > Heteromyidae > Dipodomys > Dipodomys spectabilis. The sequence continues at coordinate 13,866,538 of NW_024870874.1, forward strand.
AGTTCTCTTTCAAGTTTATACACTGAAATCATGTATTTTCCATGACCTCCTTTGGATACAGTCATATGTATCAACACAGTTTTGCTATGCTTCTGCATCCCTATCTTTTTAGACACCTGTCCTCTCCAAAGTTTATTCATATCTAATTCTCTAGATTAGAAACTTCCCCTATTACAAATTATAAATTCCCCTAGATTAGAGAAATTACCCTAGAGAAGTTCCCCTACTGTAAATTCCAATTCCAATGACTATCTTCTCATTTAGCACTAGATTACATAATTATAGTTTTGGGTGTCTTCTAAGTCCCCAAGAAACTCTAAGCCCGGGATTGTTTTATCTATTTTCTTTTTTTTATTCTTTTTTTTTTATTGTGAAAATACCGTACAGAGGGGTTACAATTACATGGGCAAGATAATGAGTACATTTCTTATCAAGCATTGTTGCCTCCTCCTTTGTTTCCCCTTCCCATCTCTTCCCATCTCCAACCCACCCTCCCCCCCCCACTTACCCACCCCCGGCCAAAGTTGTAAAGTTCATTTTTCGACATAACGACTTGTACATCTCATTGTTGCAATGGGTCCACCTGTATCCCTAGTTAAAGGATTTGTTTTTGCCCTTCCACTCCACAAATTATACCGACATCAAATACAGTGAAAGCAGGGGTTATACCGTGGGGGAGGGACATACAAAGCAACAAAGAAATCTTCTTATAAATATGTTAGAAAGGGAACAACAAAATGCTGAAAAAAGGACACAGGATTATCCATTGCAACAATGATACCCACAAGACAGTACCTTGGAATTCAACTTTACAACTTTGGAAGGGGTGGGGGGAAGGAGGGAGGGAGGGGGCTGAAGGAGGAAAGGAATCGTGGGAGAACAAGTGAAGAAAGATGTGTATGTATCCCCTTACTCATGTAACTGCAAACCCTCTGTACAGCATCTTTACAATACATTAATGTTTTAAAGGATGTAGTACAAACAGCTATATATCTTTAGCACCAATCATAATGCTGATCACAGTCTGTATGCTTGATAAATATCTCTTGACTAAAGTAACAAAATGCTATGTTTGCTTCTCTGTCCATACAGTAGAGTGAAAGCAGCCCATTCTAGAAAGAATAAGCCCTAAAGGCAAGCACAGCAATGGTACTTGGATATTGTAAGAGACAAGTCTATAAAAAGTAGCCAGAAGAGCTCAGAGTTCATCGGACACTAAAGGCAAATTGTCTTAATAGCCATTACACGTTAAGGTACTCTTGTAACAGTCCATAATAGCTCCATTATATTGCAGGATAATATATTAATTGAAGTCATAAGGAAGAGTTAGGCTTCGATCTGTGGTTAAGAGAAAAAGTAAAATTAGTGAATCACCTTTTCCAATGTTTGCATCTGGTGCATCTTCGTAAGATTTCCTATCTGAGGAAGAGCTTTCATTATTAAAGAAATTTACTCATTTGCACGTTTCATCCCACTTTCTAGCACCTTTTGATCCATGAAAAGTTTCCCAACCTCACAGTTACAGTAAATAACTTAGCACTGGAATGATCCTCTTCTGCTCTGTTTGATAACTGCATGAAAATTATTTTTAAACTCCCCTTTAAGCGCTTACATTAACAAAAGAATTAATGTTATATAATATTTTTCAAAACTCCTGCTAGAGTGAAAGATATTTTGAGTTGAATGTAAATGGAATTCTGCCTTCTGTGGCCTGGAGGGAGGGGTGTGGGGGGGGGCGGGGTAGGCAGGAGGAACAGCAAAAGAAGTTTCCACTTGAATTCTAAATTGAGGATGACCTTGTGCTGTTTTGAGAAGCGCTGGCAGCTGAGGTCGCAGGAGTGCATTGTGATAGACAGCACAGCCCTGGGTGTGACTCAGAGGCATGTCCGCTGTGTGGATTACAGCCAGGCCCAAAGAATGAGACAGCTCACAGCACTCTATCATTTCATTTGAAAATAATGGCCAAAGTCATGGGCAGCAGCCATTACAACTCAGATGAAAGAATAGCAGTATTCACTAATTCCATCACTTCAGACAGGCAGTTCCACGGTGCTCTGCTAAGTACTGAGAACCCAGCATATTCTGTATCAGTTTCTTGTCACCATGACTTAGCTCCTTTTCCCAGCCATCGAAGAAAAGCTCAAGGAAAGAAATGATTAGGAAAAAAATACAAGGAAAGATGACACAGAAACTAAACATTCATGGAGTACATAGAGCAACCCCCAAATCATCCATTTTCCTCCAAATCGGTTTCATATTTAAAAACCTCCAAATCGCTTTCAAAACAAAATATCTAATAACCCCTTCCCTAAAAATGTCAAGAATAAAACATATTCAAATAAATCTGAACTGTCGTCAATAGTTTTGAATGAGCCCTCTAAGTTATTTCTGAAACAGTCATATTTAAGCAGGATATTTTGATTGATAGGAGCTTATTTTTAACTTTGGCTCCTTTCAAGAGCAGATTAATGGTAGCACAAAAAAGTGTTTGAGATTTTAAAAGCAGGTGGTAAAACTCACACTTCTGATAAAAAAGAATATCTCCTAATTTTGTGGTTTCCAGTCTGCTTGAGTATCTTCTATATTCAGGGGGAAGGGTGAAGAACCCGCTGTCACTTCTCAAGTATTTGTACATACACACACACACACACACACACACACACACACACAAGTTGTAACTCACCATTAAAATTTACAGCCCTAATATAACCAAGTAGCTCTTTTCCATCGATGGTGCTCATTCGTGGACAGAGGCCAATGTATCCAGGGCAGAGATCTTTGTGCATGTTGTGTAGAGCATATGCCATGGAATATACTGCATCGATAACAAACTGGACCTTCCCTTCCTGTTCGTAAGATGAATCTCGTGCAATTCGTTCCAACCCTGCAAATAAGAAGGAGAACCATCAATTGGCAGTGCTAGCTTTCCATAAAAGATGGCTTGGGTGCTAGGATTTCCATCCTCTCAGACATACTTAGTAAGTCTCAACTATTTGATTTCACTTCTGATTGATTTAATCTTGTCTTTATTGCATTGGGTTGTTCCAAACTGGGTATCTGGATTCTTTATTTGGAAAGAGCAGGAGCTGTTTCATTAGCATTCAATATAAGATAATTAGATATAAAATAAATTAGGAAAATGTTTTATCATCTTTATTTCCAACTTACTGAGTACCAGCATATTGTACACCCTAGTAATTGCATAATATTTGGGCAGTGACTTGATCTTTTGAGTAAAATGTCATTCTTTTTATCTTCCTCAACTCTAAAAGCATCAGTTAATTAGAAGCCCAAAGTAAGGTCTCTTTGTGCCTTATCTGTGTTCTTTTCAATGATAGCCATTCTGTGACCATTATAAGACAATATTTGTTTAAGTGACCAAGGTTATCTTTTTAAAGAACCATGCTATTTATTTTCTCTTTGAATTCAATTTTCCAGATCTTTCAAAATAAATGTCATTCAGAGAAACAGTGTCAATGTTCAGGCATAGGTATGGCTAAAATTTGGTATTAAAGATGAAAGTAAGTCATTTAAATCTGCTCATGCATCTTAATTGTCTGTAATAATCTTTAAATATAACAATATTTGTTTCTGTCACAATAACACATAGCTCTGCTAAATTTAGACAGTCAAACCAAAATTATTGTTTTCTGTTTGAGCATTTATACTCTGGCAGTGCTAGTTACTTTCTTCAATGAATTCATTTTCATTCATCTAATTATTGGGCATATTTTCCTTCTGGTCTTAATCTCCTGTGACACTTTTCCTTTCCAGAATGGTTGACATTCTAGTTTCTGAATCTGTTGGGCCAAACTCTGCTCTGTCCTTTTCCATATACTTCCTTTTTTTGCATGTCTCAACTACTCATTGTCCAAACTCAAGCCTCTTCTGATGCTGTCAACTTTTAGTATGGCTAAAAATATACTTTGAATCCAAAGAAATATACACTAATTATAAACTCTCAAACAATAAATTGATTTATAGTAATCAAGTTCATTTATTTTGAAAATGGACTTTTGGAAAGTTCATTTTCTAAGCCTTACTTGTGACCTAATGGCCACACAATATTTACAATTAACTAACATATTTCTAGGTAGTCTCCTTTAATTTTTTTGTTGTTGTTTCTTGTTTTTAGTGCAAGTTCCATGGCTTGAATTCAGGGCTTGGGTTCTGTCCCTGAGCATTTTTGCTCCAGGCTAGAATTCTACCATTTGAGCCACAACTCCATTTCCAGCTTTTTGGTGGTTAATTGGAGAAAAAGTCTCACAGACTCTCCTGCCAGGGCTGGCTTTGAATCAGGAGCCTCAGATCTCAGCCTTTTTTAAAAAAATGTATTTTCTTGTAAAGATGCTGTATGGAGGGGTGACAGTTACATCAGTAAGGTAATGAGTACATTTCTTGTTGAGCATTCTTACTGCCTCCTTTTTCTCCTTCTATCCCTTCCTTCTCCACTTGCCCCATTGCTCCCCCTTCCAAAGTTGTAAAGTTCATTTCCATCATAGTGTCTTGTGTGTCTTATTGTTGCAATGAGCCATCCTGTGTCCTTGTTTCAGCGTTTTGTTATTCCCCTTCCCCTCTCCAAATCAGATAAATGTATATACAAGATGCAAAGTACCAAAATCAAATACAGTGACAACAGGGATATACATACAATAGGAGGAAGAAACTGACTAAGCCACAGGAAAACACATAGAGATCTCAGCCTTCTGAGTTACTAAGATTACAGGTGTGATCCACCGGTACCCAACTGGGAGTGTCCTTTCAAGTTATACTCAATACCCCAATTAGGCTATCATTGTAAGGAAAAATTACTTCCCTAAAAACCTTCTCCTGATGACTTTTCAGGTTTGAGAGCACAAGCAGATGGTAACTACCACCACTTGTCATAACGAGGATCTTCAAGGTTCCAGAAGTACATTTGGCCCCCTCCAGCTACCTCAGCTTTATGATCTAAGTGATAATTTGTACAGACATGAGAATGATATAACAGTGTCCCCTTTCCCACTTCTGAGTTGTCCAAAGACAGCACTTCTGTGCCCAGAATCCCAGTGAGTTACTATGAAAATAGTCCTCTCGGTTTCTCACCACCATTTGTCTCCCATACTTTTAACCACAAATAGACAATTCATAAATACTTTAGAAGTATTACAGCAACTAAAAAAGATTCAGTTGTTTCTTTGTGGATACTTATCTGGCTACCAACACCTCTGGTTAGATCAGGACTGAGAGGGGGGTTTTCAGGACATAACACCAAAAGCTGCACAGTCCTGGAACAAAAAGGTTGCTTATGAAATAAAAGGCAAGTGGCACCAGGCCCCATTGGCTCATGCCTGTAATCCTAGCTACTCAGGAGACTGACATCGGAGGATTACAGTTTAAAGCCAGCCTGGGCAGGAAAGTCCTTGAGACACTCTCTCCAATTAACAACCAAAAGCTGTAAGTGGAGCTGTAGCTCAAGTGGTTGAGTATTCGCTTTGAGTAAAAAAAAAAACAAAAACCTCAGGGACAGTGCCCAGGCCCTGAGTTCAAGCCTCAGGACTGGGGGGACAGAGGTTAGTGATAGAAATTTGGTGATAGAAAAGGGATTCAGTAAAACCACATTTAAGATTTATCCTTAGGAGAGAAGGGATAGTAGGAGAAAAGCAAAGGAGAGGATACCAATGTTCAACAAGAAATGGAGTCATTACCTTACTGATGTAACTGTAACCCCTCTGTACAGCATCTTTACAATAAAATCATTTTTTTAAAAAAAGATTTCTCCTTAGATGGATACCCTCTGTTTCATTGACTTCACTTTACTTAACTTGGTGATGAAAAATGCAATCTTAAAAGGTCCAGAGCATGTTCATGGGCTCAGTCATCTTCTTAAGTACAGATTCCTTGGTGTCACGCTGTATTGACTGTATCAGAACCTTTTGCCTTGGGAACCTGAACAATCTGTCACATCAAAAGCTAGTCCAAGAGATTATGATAAAACCATTCCAGTTTGTGAATACATTTTTGTAAATCATTACTCTATCCGATGTCTGAACATTTGAAAAATATCAATATAAAGACATAGAAGAAGTATCAAAGTAAGAAAAATTACTTTGTGGTATATGAAACTAAGAGAACCCCACCAAGGAGTAAAATAAAGCCTTGACTTCAGTTCCTTCACTAGGGGGTTTGTTAGTCCTGGTATCCCCCCTGGGCACCATAATAAAGTAAGGTATTTGCATATCACTACACTATTCACTTACTTATGTACTTATTTACTTTTTAAAGTTGGGGGGGGTCAGAGGGATGGGTGTAGAGGAAGGAAGGGAGGGAGAGAATGCAGTCATAATGGTTAATGTATATTTTATGAAACTAAAAAAATTGAGGGGAGGATATGGACAAGGGATAAAGATGAGAGGTGTGACATTGATAAAGATGCATTGTATTCATAAACTGCTTTGCTGAGTGGCAACTCCTGGTACAACTACTTAAAGACAGTACAAATACAATTAAAAAATAAAAGAATTAAATATTTCCTCTTACCACAGAAAACATGAAGAAAGTGGGGAAAAGGGAAGACAAGAAAGGGAAAGGCTCAGCCTAAAATTTAAAATCAGCATAGACTTTTTAAATAAGTCAGTGTCTCAAGTTCCATGTCAAGTTGTTTGTCTCTCTGTTGCACACACACACACACACACACACACACACACACACACACACACAAGTATACTACACCTATTCCAAGGATATTGTCATTTGTTAATCTGGTTTTGTTTCCTTTTGTGGACATTAAGGAAAAGGGAATATTTCCACACTTCCATTACTGCAGGATGAAGAATGCACAGCAAGCACAGAACTGGCAAGAGTATAAGCCAAATTGCTTCAATGAAACCAATGACCATGGGAATATTACAGCATTTGGAATTTCCCACCATCCATGGGACCCATGTAAGAGCTAGACACATGTGAACATTCTCTCTCTTTAAATATTCTAGATCCAAAATGTTCTGCATTTACTATATTATTTTATTGTAATGGCACTGTAACCTATCTGGCAATTTATGAAACTATTCCTCAGCATTTAAATGGAATATAGAACATATTTATATATAATACTTTCCTGCTATGTTGAAATAGAGGCGTGTGAGTGTAGTCTTCCTTGACTTTTCTTTAAAAAAAAAAAGGGAATCAATTTTTATCTAACAAATTCCAAGGTACTTCTTTTTCTGCCAGTCATGGGGCTTGAACTCAGAGTCTGGGCTCTGTCCTGGAGCTTTTGCAAAAGACTACACTCTACTACTTTGAGCCACAGCTCCACTTCCAGTTTTTGAGTGGTTAATTGAAGCTAAAAGTCGCACAGGGACTTTTCTGCCTGAGCTGGCTTCAAACCTCGATCCTTAGATCTCAGCCTCTTGAGTAGCTAGGATGATAGGCATGAGCCACCAGCACGCACAAGTTCTCTTATATAACATACCACATTACTGAGTGTCTTAATTAAATTTTACTATTTACCTATTTCCTAGTATAGGGATAAAACTACTAATCAGTTTGAATGAATATTAAATACAACCAAGTATGTGCAGTTTTCTTTATAACTTTTAAAATAAAAATCTATCCAGTGACTGGTCTTCACATTTGAATCAATAGCCATTAAAAGACATTTTCTGTAAGTTGTAACAATATAGTCACAAGCAGAAGCATGGAAAACTATTCCTAAATCAAAAAGACCGGTTCTCTCAGGTTGCTTAGATCATGCATTGTTTGTTTGCTAACATTTGACTCTCATGATGACACATGAATGGCAGCTACTAGAGTTGACTTGGCTCTTCTCTTCCTCTGTCCTCTCCCATTCATCTATAAGAGGAGTTTAGGAAGCTGACAGTGACTAGTCAAATTAATTAGCTGCAAAATGTCATTATGCTACAGTTTCTGAAGTTACCTTTAATGCATTGCTGTGAAGTGCTAAATAATATCAAAGGCTGTATGTCAGCCATCCATTTAAAACATCACTGGTTGTAAAGTCATAGTGTGTTTCATTATGTAGCTTAAAATTAACAGCATATCATAACAGAGTATTTGTATGGTGGGAGATGAAGTTAGCCTTATAAATTTTACAGCATAGTTTTTCGATGCTTTCATTAGTGAAGCCACAAACTTCTAATTGCATTTCATGTTCTGGAAAGGATACTACATTTGTATTGGTCCAAGAAATACCCCCAGACACCAGTTAACATTGGTCACAACCTAGAATATATCTTTGTGCCTTTTTATTACCTTCTTAGTAAAAATCAAATCAGCTACAGCTGTGTGTGTGTGCATGTGTGTGTGTGTGTGTGTGTGTGTGTGTGTGTGTGTGGTGCACATGCGTATGCATGTGTACAAGCAAAGCATTGAGTTGCAATGGAAACTAAGAAGTCAGGAATTTTTCGTTTTTTTAGGGACACATTACTGTGGCATAGATTTGATTTACTTTCTAAAAATTTCATTTCCCATTCCTTGGGATGGAGTTCTGTTTTCCAAATTAAAATGCCAAAAAATTATTTTCATTTTCCTAAAATTAGTTCTACAAAGCTTCCAATATTAATGTAGTGATGGTCTAGTCAACAGGGGTCACTTCAGGATGGAAAAGGGAAGGAAGGAAGGAAGGAAGGAAGGAAGGAAGAAGGGAGAGAGGGAGGGAGGGAGGGAGGGAGGGAGGGAGGGAGGGAGGGAGGGAGGGAAGGAAAGAAGGAAGGAAAGAAAAGGAAGAGAAAAAAGGAAAGAAAGAGGGAGAGAAAGTAAGAAAGAGAGAAAGAAAGAGAGGGAGAGAAGGAGAGAGAAGGAAGGAAGGAAGGAAGGAAGGAAGGAAGGAAGGAAGGAAGGAAGGAAGGAAGGAAGGAAGGAAGGAAGGAAGGAAGGAAGGAAGGGAGGGAGGGAGGGAGGGAGGGAGGGAGGGAGGGAGGGAGGAAGGAAAGTCGTACCTATTGCTTTATTAACAGAAAACGTATCATCCAGTTTGTTGCTTTTCAGAAAAAAAATTGCTGTCTACTAGGAGTGAAAATTTTGGATACTAAATTTGTAGGTTTAAAATGCATTTTTAATTCCTTCTTGAATCATTCTTAAGTATATAGCAACTATTTGACACAATTAAATCATTTTTTGGAGTTGCTGCAGAGGAAATGGTAAGAAGGAGGAGGAGGAGAATCTGTAAACCTGAGAGGAATAAATATATTCCTGTGAGTGAAAATAAATTTAAAGGTCCCTCGGAATCCCACAAGGGACCCATAGGCCTCATTAGTGCTAGCCAGGAATAAAACTCCTATGCTCTATTCCTGCTTTCCCCAATACTGCACAAGCACATTACAGTGGCATGGCACAGAGACTTTAAATTTAGTTAGAAGTATAGCAAGAACCACACTGTGCATCGAAGGGTAATTGCTATCAAACTGAAAATCATGGGTCATATACAATTAAGATATACAATTAAGAAAACACAGGTGGCGGGTATGGGAACACATGCACCTATATGGCTACACAAGAACATTTTCTGAGCACTAGCATGAATAATGTCCCCCCATCCCCACACCCCTGAGACTCCACACCACAGAGGGATGAAAACATGAACTCTTCTCATGAGGCAGAAAAACAAACTGGCAGAAGAAAGCATCTCACTTTGGAAGAGGAGAGGTCTGAAGAGTCAGTAGACCCAAATTTGGATCCCAGCTAGACAAGGTGGAAGATATGAGGCCAAAGACACATTCCTGAAATGAAGTCTGAACCTTCATCAGGAAGATTGTCTGCTGAGTTTCAGTCTTTTCACCTCTCTGTGTACCATCCTATGCCCTGAATGTGAGTAGAGATCTCCAAGCCATTGAACCTCACCCAGCTGATCACTCAGTATTCTCCTCATTGTGGCCCAGATATTTCAAGCCTCAAGTCACATTAAGCTACTTAATAGTTCATGATTTTTTTAAACAAGGGAGGTGTCATTTAACAAAGCATCAGAATATAATGTGTCTTAATCTGTGTCACCTCCTTCAATCATTTCATCCCCCTCTGACCCCCCCTTCCCTTATATTTCTCAATTTGTATATATACAATGAAGTCTTCACTGAATTTCCCCCTCCCTGCCTCATTGTCTACCCCTCTCCATTTGATTGCCACCCCCCCACACACACAAGTAACCTTTTTTTTCAATTTTGTTGGACTTTGACTTACTTAGTATTTCTAAAAATAATTGTACTATTTGAGCTTTCCATAGCATCTATTATAATTCAGTTAATTCATTTGGAACCGGTTGCTTATTACCCAGTATGTTTATTTATTTAGCTCTCAGCACATTCTATCTACCACTAAGGAGAGAAATCATACAACCTTTGTTTCTCTGCATCTGGCTTCCTTCACTTAATATAATTGTTCCCAAGTCTTTCCATTTCCTTACGAATGGCACAATATCATTCTTTTTAATAGATAAGGAAAATTCCATTGTGTCTATATACTACATTTTCTTAATCCATTCATCCACTGAGGGGTATCGAAGCTGATTTCATATTTTGGCTATGGTGACTAGTGCTGCATGATTTTTTTTTTAATGTAACAGCTTTGACTAGACCATGGAGCATCTTAAATTCTAGCATTAATACTGACTATTGTTCACTTGAAACAAAGAGCTGTGATGAATATTTAAAACAACTTCTGAGAATGGTTCATAAAAAGAATTGAAGTAAGGCTGGGTTGATAGGAGAGATGTAAGTTGGGAGACAGGCCAGGCAGAGATTGGAAATAGAAGGAGATTGTGGAAATTAAAGTAAAAGAAGAAACTATACTTCATATGTCCAGTTGATATAACTGACCTCCTGATGAAGTAGAGCAGTCAGACTCAGGGAATCAACATCTTAGGGATTTGATGCTAGGTAATAAACAGAACATTAGCACCATGAACAAAATTTGGAAAAACCACATGCATAATAAAGGTTATGATAATTCTCCAACTGCACCAATACTTCAGATAAAAGGGCTGATTACTCACATCCCTTGTTAGCCAATAACACATATATGATAATTCATGTCTATGATCCCACCTATGTCAGAAGTTATAGACAGAGTATCATGATCTGAAACTGGCCCTGGGTCAAAATGTAAGACATTGTCAGAAAGAAAATTCCTATCTAGAGGCATAGTGCAAATGGCAGAGCACTTGCCTAGCAAGTTCAATGTCTAGAGTTTGAATTTCAGCATCTTTCGCCTACAAAGATATAATAAAAGGTTCACATGTTTAGAAGAATCATATAGCAATAATATGGTTGGACATTTATTTGTAACATTTCAATAATGTGACCCACCTTTTAGACAAGGACCTCATGCTGTACGGAGTAAAACCAATGGCCTGAAACACAGCTTATGTTCTACAGGTAACAGTGCCACCAACTAACTTTGTGGCTTTGGGCAAGTCATGATCTCTGGGGCATTTGTTTACTTCTCTTTCCACTAAGAGAACCGAGTGAGATGATATAACAGTTCCTCTAGAATTACAATTCTGTGTTCTGTTCTAACTAATTCCTCCCTCTGCTCTCTAAAACACTGGAGGATTATATAAGGATGTCACTGAGCAAACATTATCAGAATCAATTCTCTAAATGGTATAGAATATCCCATAACTGGGCCATTATGGAGACCTGGAAATTCTGCACTAGCCAAATGTCAATCTGAGCTTTCATTCCTACACCCAGTCTGATTCTGTCACCACATTTTCATCAATCTTAGACCAAAGCCATAGATCAAATTCCTCATTAAAAAGAATCAGTGGCAGAGAAAAAGAGAGGGAGGGTACTACTTAAATTGGAAAGGATACAAATAACACCTCTTTCAAATTAAATTATTGTTATTCTTCTTTTACTAAGAAAAACATTAAGACTCAAAAAGATAGTTTGCCCCAAATCATAAAGTTTAGGTAGTAATGCTCATTTAAATCTATGTGTGTCTGCCTCAGAATCTCCCAAAATGTTTACTCTGCTTCTATGAAATTTTCCTCAGATCTCTCAGTTATAACCAAATCTTTAAAGACAATGGTCCTTTAAAAAACTATACATTTGTATACAAATATTAATAAACAATAATTGTGTTTCAATTTACTACTCAGGAGAAACATGTTTTGATAGCACTTTAAGCATTTTCTCTAACCTTCAGAAAACGTTCAGTCATGTACTTAAGATTAAATTCGCTGGGCTGGGAAGGTGGCTCAGTGGTAGAGCGCTTGCCTTGCATGACAGAGGCCCTGGGCTCGATTCCTCAGCACCACATAAGCAAAAAGAAAAAAGCCGGAAGTGGTGCTGTGGCTCAAGTGGTAGATTGCTAGCCTTGAGCTGAAGAGCTGAGGGACAGCGCCCAAGCCTAGAGTTCAGGCCCCACCACCGGACCCCCCCCCCAAAAAAAGATTAAATTTGCATAAAATGCCTGAAATACAAAAATAAAATAAAATAAAGAACAGAAAACAAATGATATTTGTGACAAAGTCGCAAGCCAATAAAGCTTATCAATTTACCCTAACAAAATTATACCAGACTATTTTAGTCTTGGTTGGAAGGATGCTTGTTTATGGCTGTAGGATTTCTCTAGGAAAATAACCTCAAACTCAAAAGAGAGCTGCACACTGGAAGGCTCCTCTCTGAAGCCTTCCACTGTAGGCTTTGTCAAGGACCCATAGATTCATCTGCATTGGACTAATGAACTAATTTGAGCCCCTGCCTTATCTATTTACAAAGGGCAGAGGAAATGGGAAGATAAGAGTCCTTTGCTGAAAATCACCTGTTCTCCTTCTTCTATAATTTAAATGTAGTAGCAAGAACTGAAGACTCTTAGCTGACTGCAGACAGACCCATCAGGAGTCACTTGTAAATCAGCCACTGAAGAGCTCTAGATCAGCCCACAATAACTCTCTCTTTTGTACGGCAGGAAATGGAAAGTGCTTCAGGCAGGTACCAGGTGTCCCCTTCAGGTGTTAAACTTCCCAGGCAATGCCCTAGGGTTTCTAAGACACTGAAAAATCTGAGGTAAGTGGCAGAGTAAGATTAAGAGTGTATCTTCAGGCAAAACAACCAGTTTAAAAGAAAGACATTCAGAAGAGCAAGTTATTACACAGATAGATCCCCAAGTCCCTAAACAAAGAAAAGGCTGTTTGATTAAATCTGATCATTTGCATTTTTCTACATAATTACCTCAGATCAGACACAAAAGAGACAAATTTTGATTTTCAATAGGATGTAAAATGGTTGATGTGAAAGTTCTCTCTTTAAAGGGAATTAAAGACCTTTCCCTCTGTAGATACATGCAAAAAATTCATTATAATTCCAGAAGTGAAGACATCTAACTTTTCCCCTCCCAAGATGTTACAGTCATAGCAAACTATGACTTCGCTCAGGATTTTCCCTATGAAAGCATATGTCATTTCTTTCTGATTCCACAATAATATGAAGTTTTAGTAGAAATGTGGAAAACAGTATGCAAAGAAGAAAATGGAGAATGTATATTAGCCTGCTGTCTTACCCACTGTTTGTATATTGGTCTACTGCTTTGCTGAGCATCTCTTTCTTTGACTCTTTATTTTTAAGCATTAAGGTGATATACATTTTTAATATGTGTAATCTTTTCAATATGCTGTATACATTCCACCTAGAGTGGAATGTCCCCACATATTAGGAAAGTACAGTTTTAATATGGTCTTTGAGTTTAACTGGGGATTCTTGTGCAATCTTAATAGATTCATGGTTTCACATTAAAGTTTTTCTTGAATCTCACTTGATAGTTGAGGGATTTCAGCTTTATGATTACTATAATTTCTCTCAATGGTATTTATTGAAAAGATCCTCTCTATTCATTTATGTGGTCACTTTTAATACATATCTAATTCTCATACATTCTTAGATATATAGCTGAAGTTTCTGCTCAATCATTTCTCTTACTACATTTTTCTAACAATTATAATTTTATATTGTTACATCATTGGCTCATTGTTTATATTATGCTCAATTTTTTAAAATTGTGCTTCCAAAAGTTGGTACGTTTTCTTAGACTCATATCAATTTTTAAAAATAATTACAGACAGCTTGACATAGTTACCATACTAAATTTCCACTTGAGAATATTAAATCTCTGTTTCATCAGATCTCCTTTTGGAATTCTCAGTAGAAGATTGTTCATTCATATATTTTTTCTTAAGTTGATTCTTCTACTCTCATGTTTCACCTTTTTATAAAATAGGATTTTTTTTCATTTGATTTCTAATGGGTTGTCCTTGGCATAATTCATGAATTTCAATTCATTTTTATTTACTCAATATTTTCTTGTCCTCTTCTTTAAAGTCTATATCGTAGAAGGCCCAGAGAAGACCTCTTTGTTCCACACAAGAAAACATAAAACAAATCAAGGGCTCCCACTTCAAACAGATCAAGATGTTATATTCTGCCTCAAAGTCTTTTATCCTTCATTCATAAAATAAGAATTTACTACCTTTGTTGCCTAGTGGTTCTGAGGGTTAAATGAGAAAATTCAGGACATCTGTTACATTATGTAGCGAATAAATAGCCACCATTGGGTATAAAATATTTAGTCTTCTATGATGAGTCACATTTTTACAGTTATACCAACAAAAGAAACCACAACAGAAAGTGATAGGAATACATACATCTGTTCAGTTAATATAAAAAGGCCAATTTAACCTCCAAAATTCTATCTATTGAGGTTCAAATTTAGGACAATTATTCTAGTAAGTATAGGTCTTAACATAAATTCCTTAAATTTCCTGATTGTGTTTTCCTACCTATAAAATGAGGGCACAACAGTAACCATCCCATAAAGTTACTGCCGTATTTACATGAGTTATAAAGCAGTTGGAAGATTAGGTTGAAAACAGGCACTACTTAAAGTATGTCAACATCTCTGTTATCATCATCTTTGTTATCATCTGTTGTTATTATTGAGCAGAAAACAGGATCCAGTAATAGTCAACAGTTGACCATGTCTTTATGTGATAGAGTTATATACAGGCTAAGATCTGGAGAATAAATGGGAGTAAACCAAGTGAGCAAGGTATACAGGGGAAGGGCAAGAAGCTGACACAGATCCAGCGGTAATGGTGCAGAAGAGTGTGATGAGTTGAAATACAAAACAGGATGATATCATGGTGAGGCCTGAGGAGGAGCTGGGGCCAGAAAGAGCACCCAACAGGATGCCAAAGATCCATCTGTGTTTTTCTTTTCTTTTCTTTTTTGGGGAGGAGGGGCAGTTCTGGGGCTTAAACTCAGGGCCTGGGTGCTATCATTGAGTTTTTTTTGTGTGAGGTTACTGCTCTACTACTTGAGCCTCAGTTCTATTTCTGAGATTTCAATATTTAATTGCAGATCAGGGCTCACAGACATTCCTTTCCTTAGTTGCCTTTAAACCATGATCCTCAGAACTCACTCTCCTGAGTAGCAGGATTATGGATGTGAGCCAACAGTACCTACCCTGTCTCTCAAGAGCAGTGGGAAGCTATAGAGTGGTAAAAACATCAGATTTACAGTTCACAAAGAGCACTTGGTCAGGAGAATCTGTAGGATGAAGGGAAGCATGGAAGGGCCCTTCTGAGAGTTTCTCTCAGAGGTTTATCTCATCTCTGTATATGGTGGCATAGGCCAACGTGGTGATGAAGATGAAGAACAGTGAAAGTGCTGGAAACCTATTAGAAGATAAAATTAACAAGATATGGAAGCTCAAACAAAGGCTGATAATACAAATTATTTGCAGGTTCTTGGTTTAGGTATCTACACAAACCTGATGCTCTTCAGTGAGATAAAGGACATTGTCCAGGCCAGAAATAGGATGTCCTACTAAATAACTCCATATTTGCCTAATGGGAAACCAACACAGTGTGTCTCTTCCTATTAAGTAAATACCTTGGGTGATATACAAGTTCATACAAACATATTAACTGAAATAAGGTAGCTTCAGGAAAGAACTCAGTGTACTTCCTTAGGAAGGCAAAATCATAATTCAACAAATAAACACCAGGAAATGGATACTTGAGAGGGGTGGGTGGGATGGGGTCGGGGGTGGTGGGTAAGATGAATGAAGAGAAGAATGGAAGGAGAATGCAATCAAAATTCAATGTATACCCTATAAAATTAAGAAAAGTGAGAGAAGGGTGAGTAGGAATGTTGAAAAGGGCAACATTGATGAAGACGTAATTGTATTCAGAAACTGCTTTGTTGAACGGCAACTCTGTGTACAACTACTTTGACAATTTGTTTAAAAAAGAAACATAGGAATGCACATGCTAAAATGACTTTTAAAAACATCCTTTCTGAAGTTGGATGTGATGGTTCACTCCTATAATCCTAGCTACTTGGTATGTTAACAATAGTAGGGTCATGGTTCAAAATTAGAGTATAAAAGTTCATGAAAGCCCTCTCAACCAATAGCTAAGTATGGTGGCAATTATCTATCATCTCTCAGCTATGATATTTGCTGAGATCAGAAAGAACATTATTCTAGGCCAGCCTAGGCAAAAGAAAAAGAAAGAAAAAGAATGGCAGGATGGAAGGAGAGAAGGAGGGAGAGGAGGAGGAAGGAAAAAGGAATGAGGAAAGTAGGGAAAGAAGGAGGGAAGTAGGGAAGGAAGGAGGAAAATAGGGAAGGAAGGAAGGAAAGAGGGAAGGAAGGAGGAAGGAAGGAAGGAAGGAAGGAAGGAAGGAAGGAAGGAAGGAAGGAAGGAAGGAAGGAAGGAAGGAAGGAAAGAAAGGAAAGGAAAGAAAGGAAAGGAAAGGAAAGGAAAGGAAAGGAAGGAAAGGAAAGGAAGGAAAGGAAGGGAAGGAAACCTCTGTGACATGATCCATTAGTAGTACTTGAAATCATTACAGATGGGCATACTTTTAAAATACACAGAAATCAAGCACCATCACAAATAATAACAGGAAGCAATTTTTCTTGAAACTGTGTTTCATGTATAAGGCATGTGTACTAAGATCTGTGTTGTCATATCATAAATTGTTCATCTGGAGTTCAATCCAAAAAAATATGCAACTCCCTAAACCATTTCAATTTTCTTTCTTTACTAATTATGAAACTGAGGCAGAAGGACAGGGTGTTTTTTTTTTTGTTTGTTTTTGTTTTTTTTTCTGGTCCAGCAGCACATGAAGGAGCAGAGCAAGGAAAGAACCCAGAATCCCCTCACTGGACGACTCTCCCATTAGGTCACGTGGCATCATTCAGCCCTGTAATTATTGAGTTCCACAGACAATAAGTTAAACTTAAGGGAGTCATTAAACGAGTTTGCTCATGAGGACTTGCATATTTATAAGATCATTTCTTTGTTGCTTTGTATGTCCCTCCCCCAACGGTATAACCCCTGTTTTCACTGTATTTGATGTTGGTATAATTTGTGGAGGGGAAGGGGAAAAATACCAGATCGTTTAAATAGGGATACAGGTGGACCCATTGCAACATGAGATGTACAAGTCGTTATGTCGAAAACGAACTTTACAACTTTGGGGCGGGGCAGGGGGGGGGGGGGTTGGGCAGAGGGATGTGGGAAGGGATGGAAAGGGGAAACAAACATGCTTGATAAGAAATGTACTCATTACCTTGCCCATGTAATTGTAACCCCTCTTTACGATATTTTCACAATTTAAAAAAAAAGCCTTGAAGGAATGTGAATTACAGAAAAAAATCGGTGACATAAAGGTTGGCGTTAGGAGAAGATTGTCTAATTCAAAGGGTAACTGTATGAGAGTCAAAACCCATAACAAAGAGCCATACTTTAAATAATTTTCCAGTGTCTGTGTGTGCTACGGAACGGCCCAGATGAAAAACAAAAACAACCGTTGACTCTACAATACGGTCAATCCTCTGGATGACTGGTTAGGTCTTTCACTTTTCTTCCCAATTTTAGGGGTCACAGCACAGGCGTAGGTATAATGCCAGTGGCTGATTAAAGCAGGTCTCAATCTGTCTACCCGAGTGTCTGGGCCATCCTTCATAGGGACAGGGAGACCAGACAAAATGACCTCTCTCGCTGCCTCCCAATTAATACAATCAGCCTCTGCTTCTATCAGACATCTTCAGGGATGCAGAGTGTACCCAACTGCAGGTCCTCAGGAGAAATCAGTAAACAAAGGGGCTGCTAATGGGGCTTAATGAATAAGAAGAATTCAGCCCACAGTCATCAATTTTTCCTTTGCAGTTTGTTTCCTAGTATTATTTTCTCCTGACAGTAATCTAAACCCTCTGAGAGGCTAGGAGTAGATGCAATTCTTCTGAGTTTTCTGTGAACCCTAACTTAAGATGCACCCTGATATATCTTAAGTGGACAGCTGTGCTTGTAAACCAACCCAAACTGATCTTGCTAAAGAGGAACACAGAAATAAAATAACCCAATTATCCATCCCCAAGTTCCCCAATCTCTTTTGCTTTATTATTGCATTGAGTATTACTCCAGGAAAATTATTACAAGATCTGTTCGAGTAAATGGGGATGTTTGGTCAAATAAACTAAATCCATGCCTTCTACCTTTACGTTTAAACAATGTAAAGCCAAGGTGGACTTAGTATAAAAAAGATACTTTTCATTGAAGAGTAAATAGATCAGCTGAGACTAACCACATTAGACAATGTAGCAATAACAGATGAGGTAAATTCTGAATGACAACTTGTGGCAAGCTCCTCATAAATCAGGAACCTACAATTGTAGTTCAACACTTCCCAAACAGTGTTCATTAAGCATTATCTGAAATTTCTTTTAAAAAAAAAAACGAGCTTTTGACTAAGAATACAACTTAATGTAAAATAGTTTGACCAGTATTTTCCTAAAATTAAATGCAACTTATATAAAATATGGTGTTCTTCACCATGTGCAGCAGATAAGCTAAATTATCACTCATGGCTTATAGGCACTACACGCATGGACTTCTGGACCAGAAAGAACAGAATTCGCCACCCATGATGTATTCTGGTAACAAGCCTGGGTTTCACCTGGAAGTATGGAGCAAAACTCACTAGAATAGCTTAGTATTACCCTTTGTATGCAAATGCAAAGGAGAAAAAAAATACCCTGAAAATATTTCCATCTTTAAACTTTCCAAGCATGCAAAGGCAGAAAGAATTGAAAATATTTTCATCTTTAAGTGTTCATCACATGTTTTGAATATTCAAACACATTTGGTGAGAAAAAAAACTATAAATAGAAAATTGATAAATTTAGAACTAATGTGAAAATCATAGCCTGAGATGCACTTGAAATTTATTTCTAACAAATCTGTTTTTCTCTGTGATTTATTTTTTGCTACACAAATTATGTTACTGACACCAAGGACTAGGATAGAAAATTGAAGATATGATAAAGGAAATATTTAGACAGAATGGCCCAACTGTACAAATGTTCATAAATATCCTTCCACTCAGAAACTGGAAGGAGACCTCACGTAGAGATCTATCATGAGCCAGCTGCCATGTTAGATAAGATGAAAATGCTGTAGCATACTTTACCAAAAACTCCTTGAGGCACGATTTATAATTCTTATATTTTTAGATGTGGAAACTGAGTCCAAGATAGATTAAATAATGAGCCTGTTATCACAGACTTAGAAGACATACAACCAAGACTTCATAGTAAGTCTTTTTACCCAAACTGTTCTTTCTTGTTTTTCAATGCAACACAAGGATAATTAATAATGACTGTGCCCACAAGAGTACTGTGGGTATCAGATTCAGATGAAAATATAGCCTGTTACCAAGTCCTTACATGGATCTATAGTGAACATTGAACGTTGGACTTCATATCACAATCTTCTTGTGTGAAAATGGCATTTGTTAATTTATGAGTTTTCTAGCAGCCTCTCCATCAACTGTAGGAACAAGACAGACCCAGCTTTTAGAATCATCTGGAAAACCACCCTCTCTTTCAGAGGCAGGCTCCTTCCTACTTGCATTGAACACCTTGACTCCTGCAAACACCTAAGGCTGTTTGTGCGTCATCATGAGTCGTACCACCTTGCTAGTTCACCACTTTTTTTTATAGACAGAACACATAATGCTTTCCAGGGCACATGGCTAATCAGAATGAAGACTAAAATTTCCAATTTCTTTTGTGGCTGATTTTCGCTGTGAAGAGGAGGAACCTTTTTCAAAAGACAGAACGTATGCCCTCTGCCTCTTCATTATTTTTTTCAATCCTGTCCTATAGATTACCATAAAGGGCAGATGTGATCACCAAAATCATACCTGTGATCTAGAACCAGGAGGCCTGAGTCACACCCCAGACAGTGTGGAACAATAAGCTGCTAGCAGCATGGGTTCCTAAGGTCTGAAGATGCAGATCCACTCTCACTCCCAGATGAAAGCTTCCTTTGGTCTTATCAAGTAGAAAAATAAAAGTTCTGTCTTATGTAAATCAGTGTTTCACTCTGTTACCTATAGCAGGGCATAATCTTGACTGACACATCACTATGATCTTTTATACAGCTACGCCAAAGGAGAGTAACAAATTCACCACCACAGTTGGCCTTCCCATTGTTTTATAATTTTTTAAAGTATTTTTCATTATCTTTAAGTAGCTCTACAAAGGATTTGCCATTCACCAAAGCAGTTTGTGAATAGAGTGCATCTTGATCACTGCTACCCTTCGCAATCCACCTCATCCCTCACTTACATCATATTTAAATTTTTTGCCTCTTAACAAAGCACTTTATATGTATAATACATGATGATTGGTCTCATCACTTCAACATCTTCACCTCCCTTAACCCACCCCTTCCCTTACATTTATCAATTCTGTGGTATATACGCTGGATTCTTCTCTGCATTCTACCCCCTTCCCTGCTTCATTCTTCTATAAATTGTTTTTTAACTATTATTTCATTTGTGAATTAGCATGCATTGGTATTATGAGGGGGTTTTACTATATTTCTACATATGCACATAGTAAATTTTGAACCAATGTACCTTCCCCATTGTATTCAGTTTTTCCTGAAACAATAGGAAAAACATGAAATGTATAACAGAATTCACAACATCTATGCTAAGCCCAGATAAATAACATAACCTGTCTTAATTTGACGATCACCAATGAATAAGAGATAATGTCTTGAATGTCCCATTTAACCAACCAACTAAACACTGGTTTCTACAGCAGTCTTGTGCCCATTTCCACAAAATACTAGTCAATTAGGTCTCCAGTTTGTATACATTTAACCTTAAAATGCCTTTTAACCTGAGTACCTCTTCTTTTTTTTAATAAGTTTTTTATTATGAAAATACCATGCAGAGGGGTTACAATTATATGAGCAAGGTAATGAGTACATTTTCTATCAAGCATTGTTGCCTCCTCCTTTGTTTTTCCCCTACCATCCCTGCCCTCCTATCTCCACAACTACGCTCTCGCCCCCCCCCCTCCGCCACCCTCCAAAGTGGTAAAGTTCATTTTTCAACATAGCATCTTGTACATCTCATTGTTGCAGTGGGTCCACCTGTATCCTTATTTAAACAACTTGTTTTTTCCCTTCCCCTCCACAAGTTATACCAACATCAAATACAGTGAAAACAGGGGTTGTACCATGGGGAAGGGACATACAAAGCAACAAAAAAAAATCACCTTATAAATCTGTTAGAAACAATAGCAAGAAAGAAAAAATAACTTGTGTCCTTATCTTGGGGTTCATTTTGCCTAACATCATCTTATCTGAGTTCTGCTTGTCTCAGACATATACTAGTTATTGCAAATAAGGGAAACCATGAGACCTATGTTTGGGTCTAGTACCTCTTCTGAATTAATGAACTTTCCTGGTGCCTTCAAACAAACCAATTGCTATGCATGAAATAAACAAGGAAGAAACGAAAAGCCTTTCAAAGTGATTTTTTGTTTGTAGATCATCCTCTTATCCTTATTTTCAGACAGTGTTGCTCATGGCCCACAAGCACATGCCTGTGTTTTTGTGTGTCACTTGATTCTGGTACACATGCTAACATGTCAGTGACTATTAGCATCCCTCCCCCCATCCTCCCTTCCTGAATCTGTCTGTAGTGAAGAGCACCTTCCACTGCTAGAAACTGGGAAGAATAGGCAGGCTACTTCCTACCTTGTCAGGGTACCACACAATAACCCTTCGTCCTTTATTTTTCTAAATAGAATCCATTAGCCAATTACATTCCCTTATGGGAACTAGTTATTATTGTACTTCACATCCTTGTCATCTGATAACAAATATAGTAAATAAATAAGACAGACTCAAAGTCCTCAAAAGTGATTATAGTTGGCAGGTATGGGCTTTCTGTCAATTCACTAGACAAGTTGGTCTGATTTAGAAGAGTAGATTAAGCTGACCGAGGGTTTCTTGAACTCTGTGACTGTTTTCTACTCTCTTCTCAATTAAATTTGCAGAGCAATTTTCGGTGCCACATCCTTGTCATTTTGTTTCAGTCACAATATTAGCTGATGCCTACCTAACATTTAGTACACGTCTAACAAAGTTAAGAAGTAGATGAACCTAGTTGCCTGTGTGTCTTGCTTTTGAATTTTACTCTTCTAAGTAACCATCCTTGTTTTCTATTCTTGCCCAACAAGTGCCAAGATGAGTGGGACAAACTGGTTCACATTGAATAGTAATGTTGAATACACTCATGGTACCGGCTAGGATGTATTTTGTGAACAACCCTGAATTGTTGTCCCTATGAGGTCAACAAGTTGTATGCTAAAGACAATCAACAAATATATACCAACCATTTATCTCAGCTGCCCCAAAGATCACCCTCTCCTTAAATTTCCGAGGAAACAATAAAACAAGGGGAAAAGTACTCATAATGCTAATCAAATCCCATAGTATTCCTTTTATAGTTGGATAGTACATAAACATTTTAAATCAAATATGTAAACACACTTAATATGACAATTGATCCACTCATCTATGGAGGGGCATCTGGGTTCCATATCTTAGCTATAGTGAATAATGCTACGATAAACATAGTTGTGCTGGTAGCTTTAGTGTGATCTTGTTTGTGATCATTTGGGTAAATGCCCAAAAGTGGGATTGCTGGGTCATAGGGGAGCTCTATGTTGAGTCTTTTGAGGAACCTCCATACTGGGAAAGTATTTTTTTTAACATTCCTCATCCAACTTACACTACAGCTTCCTGATTGTCTCCTTACGTAAGAGGTACTCCAACATTTCTTGTGCCTTAGCATGAGGAGAATTTGATTTGTACTCTGCCACTTGTGATGATAAGTAAAATACAATTCCACTAAAAGACATAATAACTGAATTCTGCTTTATCCTACGGAGGGCTCCATTACAACTGTACAGGTAAACATGCAATTAGGAGCAAAAGTAAAGAAAGAGTTTTAAACTAATTAGACATAGACTGTAGAAGAGGAATTCACTGATTGTGCCTTTAATACAGAAAACAGGTCTGTTAGGTCAATTTCAAAACAAAAATACAATAGGTTTTGTAAAGGAGAAGGAAAAAAGTGTCACTAGTTTTGTGTATTAGATGATATAAATGCAGTCTTGGTGAAAGCCAAGCTACTCTTCTTATACACATAGGATTTTTTCATACTCTCCAGAATGCACTTGAAAGCCTGAAACAGGCAGCAGTCTAACTATATCACTCCCTTTTCTGAAATACCTACCTATTATTCAGGAAGTGAGACAAATAGAACAAAGAACAAACGTATTATAAAGGCTAGAGTTAGGGAACCAAGATGTATGTTTCTAGCATATACTTACATTATCTACAGTATGATTTAAAATGGGCAGTATGATAATTGCTATAAACCTCTCACATATAGTACACTTAATTTGCATTTCCTGCTTCCCAGAATCCATACTGAAACCTAAGATAGCCTAATAATGTTTAAAAGACTGACACACATACACACACACAAACAAATTACAATGAGACACAACAGAGTAATTTCAATTCAGCAGGGAGAACAGAGGGATTTTTCTCTATCTATAATCAGTTTATAATTATGGCCTTGCAAACAAGGCATCACATAAAGAAATGGCAAGAATCTCCTACTCAGCTTCTACATTATAAATTTATGACAACTTTGAGCTTTTTATCTTTGATACCCTGATGGACAACAGGGACTCGGCAGTTCTTAGGTGACTGCTCCTCTCAGCTGAACCAACATCCAGATGTACGGTCCACGGAAGCTAGTTTACTTATTTTTTACACATTAAAACTCCAAAGCATGTGACAAATAACACCAGGTTTGAAATATTATATTAATAACTGCAATCAGTAACAGGAGAAAGTATATTCTTGTTTGTTAGTGACAAATAACAAGCTTGAAGAAATATGAAAAATGTTCTAACTTTGCTTGTAGAAATCATGCCATCATAGTGGAACAGAAAGTAAGAGTCTCTTTTGCTACTCTGACCATCTCCTTTTTTGTGTATAGTGACTTTCTAGACACAATTTGCCATATAGTTTATATCATGTAGACAGGGATCAGCATATCTAGAAAAGGAAGAAGATGAAGGTTCTCTTTTGATTTTTTTCCCCCTAAGAGCTGAGTCACTACACCTTTACTCAACTGGCAGTTTGAAAAATGGATCCTAATTATTTGTTTAATTCCAAAACTAGTCTATATAAAAACATATCCTTAAAGATATTGTAATGCTAGTCTATCTTAAAAAAAATCAAGCCTATTACTGGAATGAGAAGTGTACTGAAATTTCCTTTCACTTAATAGATACAGACCTACTCTACTTCCTAAGGAGAATTTTGCATTTATGTACCTTCATAAAAACACAAAAATATGTACTCATTTTGTGTTAACATTTTTTAGTTGTTGGAGATGTAGTTTTGCATTAGTAATTGTTCCTATTGCTATATCAGCCAAATTAGCCTTTTACTTGAAAGGTGATTTTTCTCATCGTGGCCTAAGTACTGCTGATGAATAAGTTGTTTCCCAATGGCTATGCCAAGGCTCAGAGGGCAAAGAGGTATTTGCCAAACCAGAGACCACCTCTGGAGGCAAAGCTGTGATGATAGTAACAGGAACATATGGTAAGAACAGTGCAGAGTCCAGACAGGTGAAGGTGAATGAGCGAGACCCACAGCGAGGCCCCATAAAACGGAGATGGAAACAGGAAGCCCTTGCAGCTGTGCAGGCATCAGCATAAGGCTGACACTACAATCATCTGTTATGGATGTCATCTGGTGTCCTTCCCTTGATACACTGCAAAATGTCTCAAGATACTTTTCCTGTGGGAGAGTAAGAAAGAAAGAAAAGGTGACAGTCTTCTGGGCTCTTTGGGACCATCTGACAAATGGCAGGGCTAGAATCCTAAATGGGTCTAAGCATCTTTTGGAGTCTATTTTCATCCAAACGTACACTATCTAGGTTTACTAATGTAGAGATTGATTCCACCCATTGTGTCATAATGTGTATACCTTACATGCTCAGTGACTGGACCAGGCAAATAGGAAAGAAGAAGGGAAGGAAGAGAAGAAGAGAAGGGAGAGGAATGGATAGGAAGGGGAGAAGAAAAAAAAGCTATTCATAGTAGATAGTTCTTAAGAATATTGTATAACTATTTTCTTACTTTTATAAAAAAAAGTACTTAGCTGAGACGCTATGCTTATATAATTAAATCTCTTCACTTAGTACTACATTTCTTTCACCACACAATCCTTTTTTTCAGAGTTGCTATTATCTTTCTATCTTATGCTCTATATTCATACTTTAAATGCAAAGCGTTGTCTGGATTGTTTCACATGAGGCATCTTTCCCAGACTGGCTGCTCTGAAGTCCTGCTATTCCAGGGTGGCTGCCAACTGAAGGTGGTGACTCACCCATGTGTTCTGCACACAGTCAAGTAAAGAAAGGAGGAAAAGGCATTCTTTGTTCTCCTTGCTCTGGAGCTCTGAAGGAGAATCTGCCTGGGAATGCAGCTTACCAGCACACAGGACCATGCTCAAAAGCACAGGCCTCCAAAGCTCTCCGAGAGCGTTTTGCTCATAATTATGATTTGTTACCATCAGGTAAAAATAGCCTCTTGGGCACAGTGTTTGAGTATAAGAATCATAGGAGTGATTAACCAAATTCCATAAAAATAAAATGCACCTCTAAAAAAGATAAACATTCATTTTAATCAGGCTATTAATCATTATCCAGAAATTAACATGTAATTGCAGGGAAACAGGTTTTCTGGAAGGGTGAAGAGCAGCTGTGGATCATGCACACCTGAGCATTCTCGCTTCCTCCTCCTCCAGGATGTGAGCTTGGCCATGCTGAATATGCTTGAGAAACAGGTAGAGCCTGGATTTGTAAACATCCTGGCAAAGAAAATTCACATGTAACAAGTGCAGTTTTTCCCAGAGGTGTGATTTGAAAGCCTTCTGGTAGAAGTAAAGCATTGCTATGATCCCAGTATCTAGCAGACCATACTCTGGCAAGCAGGTGGATGGACCCAGGACATTCCTCAGAAACATCTAGAAGGGTCACAGATTGCTCCAGTCCTGGATGTCCCCTCTGCTTCTGGACAGAAGGCTTCCTTCATGGAATATCAGGGAACTCTCTAATAAGTGGACCAGTGTCCCCTGTTGATTGAAACACGAAGTTATCAACGTCATCAAGCCAGGGGTTCGCCCGTAGGTGGTCCCAGAACCAGCAACAGGAGCATCTCCTCTACCAGGAAACATGAAGTAAATCCTCAAGTCCCACACAAGTACCACTAAAGTAGAAACTCTTGACTGACCAGAAATCTGGATGTCAGTGAAATGATTCTAAGGCACCCTTTAATTTGAAGGCACTGGCTTAAAAAAATAAGCAATTGGGTGCTATTCCTCTAAATTACTCTTTGGTTTATCTCTTAACCCCAACTTCACAACCACAATTCAAGCCATTGAAAACCTCTATTTCAATATATATACGGTTCTAGGAAGTAAAGCCAACTTTTCCATGAAAAGCAACAAGTCTTCTATGGAGGTTATCAAGGGCTTTTTCTTTTTCTTTTTGCATCTCTGACATGAATATTGCATTTAATTTGCCAGAGCTGTTTCGGTGACAGTAGGAAACAGGAGTTGCTGAACGTCGTGACAACTCTGGACAACACTGGCCATTCATCAAATGCAGACTGGCCCTGGAGCATGTTCAATTCTGCTCTGGCCCTCACAGCCCCTCTCCCATAGCTGCAGACGTGAGCATTTCTTCCCTCATCCACGCCAATAAATTTACATGAGAGTCATCCATGAAATACACTTTAAACCACAGAAGACTCTTCACTGATTTTGCTAATCCCTTTGTGCCTTCTTCTCCCTCCCAGAAACAGGAGAAAATTGCAAGGGTGTTTGAAACATGATTGCACTCAAGTGCTTTTTGGGTGAAAATTTTTTCATCAGCTTACTTTCAACTCTTTCCCTGATTGTTTATTGTTTTCTACTTGTGATCTTTTTTAAAGTCCTTTTTCCTTGCTTTCTGATCAATAGTTTAAAAAAATAGTAATGGTTTCCTTGGCAACAGTTGTTTCATTTATTTTGCTTGGTTTGGTCTGTTCTTAATAAGAAAGAGTCATGATCGAGTGAAAAAGGTACTGTGGGTCAGAAGGTCTACGTTTTAAGGGAAAATCCCAGATTACTAAGGGATCAGGAAGTGCCACTTAGAACTCTAAACTGGCTCTTCTGATGTGGAAAATGGGATTAATAATTACCTCTGCCCTGCATACCTGTAACATTCTTCACACAAATGAATTTTAAAATGTAAGTGAGGTCACTGTGACCACTGGAAAGAACTGTCTGAATCCGATTACTAGTATCTATGAGAGAGCTTTCTAGAATCCAAGTTACAAGACTCACAGAACTAAGATTTGAAAGCTATCATAAATCTTATAACAGTCACCTTTTCACCATCACAATATCATCATGTGGACAGGTTGATCTAATACTAACTAGTTACTAGCTAGTTAGTAACTGTTAGTAACAATTTTAAAAAATAATAGTCTGTTTTGCTTAATCAGTTCTACGCAGCTCTAAATTATTTCCAAAGTGGAACACACAGAGCAAGCACAGCAAAGAGCATTCCACCTAAAAGAACAATGAATGCCAGGCACTGGTGGCTCACGCCTGTAATCCTAGCTACTCAGGAGGCTGAGATCTGAAGATCATGGTTCAAAGACAGCCTGGGCAGAAAAGTCCATGAGACTCCTATCTCCAACTACCCGCTCAAAATCCAGAAGTGGCAGAGTGGTTCAAGCAGTCGAGTGCTTTCCTTGAGCAGGAAGAGGCTCAGGGACAGCACCCAGGCTCCCCAGTTCAAGCCCCACAACCACCACCACCAACAACAAAAAGAACAATGGAAATGGACTGAGGGGTAGGGGCGGGGGGGTTGGGGGTGTCCGTGATGGCATAGGAAATGTTTCCTAATACAAAATAGGCCTCGTGGCTAATCCACAGTGCTTTGATAGATTATGAGAGATAATCACACCCGTAAGCAGTTACTTTGGATCATTAACAGCAGTATAGATTTCCATCCATTTAAATAGCACTTGAAAAAAAGCACACTAGTTATTTCCCTGGATTTTTTCCAGTCTTAGGAAAAATATCGATCCAGAATTCAGAAATCACCAAAACCAAGAGGCTAAAATAAGACAGAATGTCTTTGCTCTCTTTATTACTGAAACTACAAGAGAAATGAATAAAACAGCCCTCAGCACTAGCAGTGTTAATTGTCTACATTATTGTTCCCGGCATACAATGTTTGGGAGAAAAAATCAGCCTATGAACCTTGTAGACTGCATTTTCATAGACATGTTTTGCTCAGCGTGAGTTTACAACTACTCCCCATGTGTCAGGTCCCCATATTAGTGTCTCCTAAGTCACTTCCTCCAGTACTGAAGATTAGGGAAGTGGAGCTCTTAAGGTTAACATGTTATTACCACAATGTTACACCTTCCAATTCAGAAGATGTACAGCTTTGCTTTGTTACACAAGAAATGACAGCAACTGATAGAACACAGCCCATATTCATTTTTAATATTCATCTGAAAATAAACTTCCTAGCCTAATATCATTGATTTTCATATATTGGTATGTAAAACATATATTCTTATGTTTACATATATACATATATTAAATTTGTATGTATTCATGTTTGTATAGATTCACATATTAAATTATATTATATATAAAACAACACATATTATACTATTATATATGTATCATATATTACATAATATATAATGCACATATATTTTATTGATATTTAATACACATTAATAAAATGCATATATGGCATATAATTATATACATACACTATATAATTTATAATTATGTATAATATACTCATATACTAAAATATATGTGAACATGAGGTTCATTCTCAACTAGTGTATTATTCTGTGTTCTAGGACTTGTTATTCTGAGACTTGCAATAGCATAAAAACAGCATAGTGCTGAAAGGGAGAGAGGGAGAGAGGGAAAGAAGAAGGAAGGATAAGAGGGATGGAAGGAAAAGGGAGAGAGCTAAGGAAGAAGGAGAAGGGAGAGAAAGAGGGGAGAAGAAGGAAGGAGGAGGAGGAGGAAAGAAAGGAAGAAGGGATGAAGGAAGGGTGGACAAGGAGAGAGGGAGGAAGAGGGAGACAAGATGGGGAAGGTAGGAAAGAGGAAGGAAAGGAGGAAGGGGCGGGGGAACAGAGGGGAAAGAATGAGCAGGAAGAGGGAGAGCAGGAGGGTGGAAAGGAGGAAGGAGGAGGGGAGAGCGCAGCCGTGCTTGCTAACATGCTCTAAGAGAGTGTCAGTCAGTGTGGCCACGAATCCTCTGCAACCACAAATAAATAAGAAGCTAGTTAAAGCTGTCGCCTCTCCTAGTGGACAGAGACTGGAAACTGCACCTTCCCAGGTACTGCTGGACATTGCTATGCACAGTACAATTTATCAACCCTGTCCATCTAGCCAGTGGTGAATCTCAACTTGAATTCACCTGGGGTCCCTATGAAAACACCAATGACTAGACTTCGCCTCAACCAAATAAATCAAAATCTGTAGGCCATGATAAAATACAGAACACAGTTGTTTAACAGACTAAACATGTATTTGTTGTTTACCTGAAATCTAGATTTAACTAAGCATGTTATATTTCCATTTATTCAATTAAGCATTTCAGAAGAGGAGCCATGGCTCAAGTGGTAGAAGAGCATCGGCCTTGTATAAGAAAGCTAAGGGAAAGCACCCAGGTCCTGGGCTCAAACCCAGGTAACAGCACACTCACACACACACCACCACCACCACCAACAACAACAACAACAATACCAGTAACAGCAGCCTGTTATTTTTTTCTTGGGGGGAAGGGGGGAAACATTGAAAAGGGTGTTAGATGTCACCTAATCACCCAATGAATAGGGATCTCAATGGAATTAAAATTGATACAATTATCATCCCCAGATTTGCACAGAAGAGAGAAGAACAAGACTGTGGAACATACAAAGTTAGAACAATAAAACTCACAAATAACTCCATCATTTCTGAGATGATGGGGACTGTCAATGCATGCTTCAAACATTCATATAATCTGTAAATAACAATACTTACAATAGGGTAAAAAGTGATATATCATTGAAGTATTTTTATTTTGAGAAAACAACAAACAACACTTCAGGTTGCAAGTGCCTTCTTAAGAATCTCTGAAATGAGCTGGGTGCTGGTGGCTCACATCTGAAATCCTAGCTAGTCAGGAGGCTGAGACCTGAGGACTGCGATTTGAAGCCATCCCAGGCAGAAAAGTCTGTGAGATTTTTATCTCTAATAAACTACTTAGAAAAAGCCAGAAGTGGTGCTGTGGCTAAATGTTGGAGCTAGCCTTGAGCACAAAAAGGCTCAGGGACAGAGCCCAGGCCTTGAGTTTAAGCATCAGCAACAACAACAAAAAGAATCTCTGAAATGTAAACAGCTGAATTCGAATCAGATGGCAGACTTGGGAGAGTATTAGATGAATCTTAGCAAGAATATATCGTGTAACACTCCTTTCTAAATGAAGAAAAACCAATAACAAGTCAACAAGTCAATTAACATGGAAAACCATATCCCCATTTTAAGTTTTCTTCTCGTAATTTATCTTGGCCCACATATTCCCAGTATCATACCTATATGTATCCCATCTGACCCGTCGGAAGTAATATTCCTGCTTCTCAAAATCAAAAGTGAATTGTAAGTTTATGTTGATATCTGTTAAGATAGCTCCAGATGTGGAGATAATTAATCCACTTCAAGATGTAGCAAAGAGGAAACCATAAAGGACAAATAAATGACCTATATGACCTTTACTGAGTTGGATCCATGAAATAATGACTTGATTGGCAAGCAAGTCTCCTAGGATGTCTCCTCCATGTCTCCTAGGATGTGGTGGAATTCAATGTGGCAGTTCTAATGATCACTTATCATGGTTCCCAGTTGGTTAATTTCCCATTAATAATTCTAATAGGTTGGCTAATAGAAACCCACTGATTTAGTGTTTCCACATCAAATTCCTGTAAGTTAGATAGCCTCCTTAAGACATAGTGCTGAAAAAGAAGAAGATTCAAACCAGATTCCTATCTGCCCTTTGCAAAAATCAGTATGAAATGGATAAAAGTCCTTAATGTAAGATCCAAAGCTATAAAACTACTAGAGAAAAACATGAAAAACACTTCAAGATCTAGGCATAGGCCGTAAGTTTCTGCATAGAACTCTGATGGCTCAGGAAATAAGAGCAAGAATTGACAAATGGGATTGCATCAAATTAAAAAGCTTCAGCACAGCAAGGAAAAGAATTATGTGAACTGAAACAGTCTGGAGAGTGAGAGAAAATTTGCCAGCTATTGATCCAACAGGGGATTATTATCCAAAAAGTAGACATATATATGTATATATATATATATATATATATGCATGTACACATACATACATAAAAAGTTCATAAACTCCCTTGCTAGGGAGGAAACAGAGGTAAAGGGGCCCTGCATGCTATTGGCAGGAAGGCAGATTAGTCCAGCTATGCTGGAAATCAGTACAGAGGTATCTCAAAAAGAAAAGAAAGAAAGAGAGAAAACATATCTGGCAGCAACAGCCAACAGCAGTCTTCTGCCTAACAACCTACCTTTTTGTATTTTAATGGTGTTCTAACAAACCTTTCCTCTGTCTAGGTAAATTCTTTTACCAACCCATAACTGCAAAGACTCCATGACAAAATTGTGGCCCATATGGCAAGATGAGAGGAATTCCCTCATTTTCAAAGCAGGGCTTTTGGTGGTACTTCCCTGCACTCAGACTTGGAAGCAAGTGCAGGTCTCTGGTCTTGGCAACTACTAGGTGAGGTCCAAAAGCATCCTCCTGTTGGGCATCGGAAACTCCTGGCCCTCACAGGTAAAGGGTTAGAGGCTTGTATAGACTCTTCAGTAGAAAGATGTAATTCTCTGAAACTAGGGGGAAAAAAGTCTAGCCTCCTGAATTCTACAAGAGTGAAGAGTCTGGCTCTCCATTTCAAGCCCAATTTCCAATCTGCATGTGGCCCCTGAGCACACCTTTGCTTTCAAACTCCCTTATTAACGCCTTGGAGGATATCATCTCTGCCCAGTGGAAGAATTAATTCAGCCCCATGGAAGGAGCCTTGATGACACTGCACAAAGCTCCAAGTGATGCTACAGCACCAGCTCCATGCCTTGTCTTCCCCTTCAGGGCCTCTTAGTCCTCTGGACCAGGCTTCGATACAATTCTGTCCCAATATTCCATTGGATCCTGCTTGTCTCAACAGAGTTCTCCATAATCCTCAGCCAGGACACAAAAAAAAAAATACATGAGCAAGGGCATCTCTATAACCCTGTGAAGAGAGAAGCTAGCTAGGATGAGTGATTGATCCTCACCCAAACCAACACTGGTTTCTTTGTTTTGTCAGGGGGAAATATAGGGAAATGTTGTCTCCCTTGACACATGATATATAGGAAAATATTCAGGGACCTGTAGAATGGGGAGGCTAACCAAATACTGAAGTGAGCCAGATGAAATGTGGGGATAAAAGCCAAACTGGTAAATCATTACTGTGTGAGCATAATTTGAACCATGCTCCAAGAAAAAAAAATAAGCAATTGGCAAAAAGCCCATGAAAAAGGAACAGATAACTAGAAAAAAAATCCCAGAGCCAGGTGCCAGTAGCTCACACCTGTAATCCTAGCTACTCAGGAAGCTGAGATCTGAGGATGGCAGTTCAAAGCCAGCCCTGGCAGGAAAGTCTGTGAGACTCTTATCTCCAATTAACTACCAGAAAACTGGAAGTGGTGCTGTGGCTCAAGGGGTAGAGCTCTGGCCTTGAGCTGAAGAGCTAAGGGACAGTGCCAAGGCCCAGAGTTCAAGCCCCATGACCACCAGAAACAAAAACAAAACAGAAACAAAACACCCAGGTAACCCCATAAAAGCCAGTCCCTAACCCTGTATGGAAACAACGCAGCATCAACTGTAGCAGTACACTACTTTGTGGAGCTATGTGCCATTTTAGCTTTAATGGTGTTCTAAAAAGCCTTTGTTCCCTTTTTAAACAATGAAAACAGAAGTGCCTTATGGTCCACAATAAAATCGATTACTTTATACAATTAATATATGCTAATGAAAATACTATCTTAAAAATTATGTCACTTCATTTGTCACTCACAGTATGCATATTTATCCCTTTGGGTCCAGATGGGCCCTTGCTCTCTGTGAATGTAATATATATACTCCTCTGGTTATGATTCTCTTAATAAAGCATTCTGCAATAAGAATCACTTTGTTATGGATATATTCAATATCACCATTCCAAGAAATATTTATGGAGTATCCACAAATATCTTATCTCAATCCTAGGTATTTATTAAAAACCTTGGCCATAAATTCACTCACCATTTTTTTTGGGGGGGGGGGTGGTCAGTCATTGAGCTTGAACTCAGGGCCTGGGCACTGTCCCTAAGCCTTTTTGCCCAAGGTCACTGCTCTACTACTTTGAGCCAGTTCCAGTTTTCTGATGGTTAATTGGAGATAAGTGTCTCATGGACTTTCCTGCTTGGACTGGCTTTGAACCAAGATCTCCAGATTTCAGTCTTATGAGGTATTAGGATTACAGGCGTAGGTCACTGGAACTGGCCACTCACCATTTTAACAGGGCTTCAGAACAATTAAATCTGAGTTGCCCACTTTAATAAATAAAAAAATAAGATCTTCAATTAAGTTTTAGTTTCAGGAAAGCATGTGCTCTGTTTTTTCCCCTTGAGTACAAGGTCTGAATTGGACATTTTTAAAATAGTGATTCATTTACTGAAAAGAAAAATAAGATTTCCAGTTGAACTCTGGACTACATAAGTAATCATTAAATTGTGAAAGTTTTCTACCCTCATCCTATGAGTTATTATCTGACTTTCAGTTCATTAATTCTTGAGATATCCGTAGTTTATAATTCTTCTAGCTTTCCTGTCAGTGTAAAGGTTAGAATTTAATCAGCTAAAGCTCTTAATTTTTATAAACACTTCATTTGTATTGTGATTAGCATTCGTAAAGATGGCTTACATAAAATGGTCTATTAACAACCTTTGTGGTTTATCATCTATTATTTATATTTTGTGCATGTAATCCAGAATTAGGAGTACAATAGCACATATTTTTAATTTTTTTCTTTTTTATTCAACTGTAATTTTAGAATCTTTAAGTGGTTATGCAAAGGAATTACCATTCAACAAATCAGTTTACAAGGAAAATGCATCTTTATCACTCCTTTCATTATTCTCCCCCCACCCCAATATGTATTTTTCTGATTTTCCTTAAATAGTCACAAACATTTCCAACTCTATTTAAATTTTTATAAAAATCACATTTTAGATTTTTCTACACATTAAACCATGGCCTGTGGTCCATGAATATATTCATTAGGACTGTAGGCAGCAGTGTGCAAATTTATCAATAACTTGCAAGTAACAGAATTGAAAGACCGCTCCAATTTGAAGTCTACTAACAATTCTCTGAAGCTAAAACCTTTCAGTCTATCAAGAATGGATTTATTCATCATTTTTGACCTTAAGAGATTTAAGAGGAAAACGGGTGAAATTTTTAAAGGCCTAATCATTGGATTAAAAAAATTTACTCCTGGAGTATAAAATATTATTTCAAAAATCTGTATCTAAGTTTATGATAGTGTAAAACAGCAAAGGAACTCAAATGTTGCTGTTGTTGTTCCTATACCTCTTAAAAGATGGCATGAACATTTATTCTGGCTCAAGCTTAACTCTATTTAATGGTACATTTTAGGCCTCCATTAAAAGTAGAATTAAGGAGAACACAAACCTTAAATCTGTCTTTTAATTTGTCTAGCTAACCCAGAACACCATTAAAAAACATTCTGTCTTACCTTCTGTAGGGGTCAATTTGTATCCCCAGAAAAAGTGCAAGAATGTGACTCCTCCAAGAGTCACATGAGCTGTCCTAACACTCTAAAACTACTCTCATTAAAGAAAATCTCAGCATTCTTTCCCAAATTTATATGGGATCGAGTTCACTATCTTGCCCTGGATTATACTGGAATTAATATTTTAGAATACTCGCATTCTGTAGCAGATGTTTCAAAGTTAAGATGGAGGATTGCAGAAAAAGCTTTGGTGTTTGCTCTTTTCCAGGAAGAAGAAAGATGAGTCCTGATGGGGAAAATCAAATTTAAGGTAAAGAAAAATGGGTAAAAATATGGTCTGGGATATAGGTCAGTGGGTTCGATCCCCAGTACCCCAAAAAAAGAAAAGAAAAAGAAAAAAAGAACACAAAAAAGAAAAATGGGTAAAAATATGAACCTTTTCTTTGGTGAAATTTGGAGAAGATATAATTATGCCCACCTCAATAGTATA
Organism: Dipodomys spectabilis; assembly: GCF_019054845.1. Lineage (NCBI taxonomy): Eukaryota > Metazoa > Chordata > Mammalia > Rodentia > Heteromyidae > Dipodomys > Dipodomys spectabilis. Next base: position 13,902,346 of record NW_024870874.1, read on the forward strand.
CCCCCATGGCCACACATGAGAGAGAGACAGACAGACAGACAGACAGACAGACAGACAGACAGACAGACAGAGACAGAGAGAGAGACAGAGAGACAGAGACAGAGAGACAGATACAGAGAGAGACAAAGACAGAGAGAGAGAGTATGTGTCCTGAAGTCTTTACACTATCCCTGAGTTTCTGCTCTAAAGGTTAGCACTTAAGCCACAGCTCTACTTCTGGCTTTTTGGTAGTTAATTGAAGTTAAGAGTCTCTCATATTTGTCTGCGCAGGCTGGCTTGGAACCTTAATCTCCAGATCTCCACTTCCTCAGTAGCCTCCTGAGTACCTAGAACTACAGGCATGAGCCACTGGCACAAGGCTATTTAGACATTATTCTCAATAATGAGTGCAAGTTAGAGATAACTACAAGGCTAGGCCAGAAACAAGATCCTATATTTCTACAGGGATGGTGATGCTTTGACTTGTAACAGGGCTGCGCTGGCTCCATGGTAGTCTTGGATCCATATATAGGAAATTCCTTCCAAAACATACCTCCATCACTTCTTTCTCTAGCCCTGCAACTAACTGCAGACAGCAGATTCCTTGGCTGGGGTGCTGAGCTGTTAGGAATGAGGACATTACTCACTTAGAGTATATGGAACATTAATTCAGAGTACAGCAAGTGTTCCATACACATGGCTATAGCTGTAATTATTACTAATAATAGCTGTTAGTATTAGCTGCACCTCCCTCCTCACGTATCCAAATACGGTCCTTCCAGGTTGAGTTTTCTTACTCACTGGGACTTTTAAGAACCTGGGTAAGAAGGATGGAAGCAAATCACTCTGAAACATCAGAGGGAACTAAAGAGGGGAGCTGATGAGTGCTCAACCTCTTTAAAACACTGATGGAAGGGGGTGACGCTAATCAAGATATACTGTACTCACAAATTCATACCTTGAAATGAAATCCCTCCATGCAATTATTTAAGGATAGTAAAGATAAATTTTAAAAGGCAATTAAAAGTGAAACTTAAAAAGGCAAGTCAAAACTGGAACGCTCCGTGCACCTGGCAGGATCAGAAAATGTAGACATCCTCTCTTTTGTTCAATGATACAGTGGTTCTCAGACACCAGCGTTGTCACATTGTCTCCTGCCTTTTTTTTCCTAGTAAATAATGATAATGATGACTAACGCTGCTGAAAATATTTCATCTCAACAAGTTCCCTTGCGGTCTCCAAAAAACCATGTGCTTTAAGAATCTAATCACATCCTGGTGCACGGCTTTGAGGAGATCCAACCACTCACCAGAGCGTCCATTTCCAAGCCCTTCATCTGCACCCCAGCCAGGCTTCCCGCTCACATTTCTGCTACAGAACTGTTCCCTTGGGGACATGTTTGTCCTTAGTTTGCTCATTTCAATATTCGCCAGTGCCCCGAAACCAGGCTCTAGTGCGGCCATAGTAATTCTTCCTATACGAAATGGCAGAGGAATGGGGAAGGCCCCAGAGTGAATGAGTGTTCCTCGGGCCCACGCGTGTTGCGCTGCCTCTGTCTGCTCACTACATCCCAACTCTGGCCACTCTGAAGTCAGGACTTGATGGAGGAAACCTTCACAGAATCTTTGCTTTCGACTGTCTTTTCTGTGGCTTCCCAGCCAATGTTTGAGAGACATGAAATGTTAATTCCTGTCCTTAAATGTATACCAACACAACATGTAGATGCAATAGCATTCTTGGTTAAAAAAAGAAAGCACTAGCCAGGTGCCAGTGGCTCATGCCTATCATCCCAGCTACTCAGGAGACAGATCTGAGGCTTACAGTACAAAGCCAGCCCAGGCAGGATAGTCTGTAAGACTTTCTTTTTTAATGTCAAGGTGATGTACAGAATGGTTGCAGTTACAAAAGTAAGGTAATAAGTACATTTCTTGTCAAACTTGTTGCCCCTTCCCTCATTTTTCTCCTTTCCCTCTTTAAGTACCAAAAAGTTGAAAGTGGTGCTGTGGCTTAAGTGATAGAGCTCCAGCCTTGAGCCAATGTGCTCAGGGGACAGCACCCAGGGCCTGAATTCAAGCTCCAGGTCCCTCTCCCCCCACCAAAAAAGCACTTAGGAAAAAGCAGATGTTAATATTACCCTGACTTAAACTTATTACAGCATACCAAAGTTAGATGCTGAAGTAATGATTAAAATAGTTAACTAAGTAAAAACAAAAACTGAAATGTCCAAAGGCATGTTAATAGTAATATCAAAAGGCAAAAACATGACAAAAACATAGTTTGTGTTATGTGATGAACAAAAGATATAGCACTGTATATAGGGACAAAGTTATTTGAAATGAAGAAAAGGTACATTTGAAATAAGATTTCAAACTTAAATGGCAGAGGATATAAAAGGGATATTCAGAAAATAAGAAATATTATCAAGCAACGGGCACTTCAAAAGTGTTCAACATCAATTGCAAACTACAAATGGAAGTAATGCTGGATACTGTATAACTGGGATATTACTATGTAAGCTATGCATTACTGTACATATTACATATTAACATCCTATTTTCAGGAGTAGTAATATGAATGCATTCATATTTTCTGCATAATAATTTCTAATATCCAAAGCACAGAGTTTTAAAATGTGCAGGTTTCACTTTTTAAAATATTCTTTAGTTACTATAAATTGTTTATTAAGACTACAAACAGCAGGATACTCGTGGAATATTCTATTTCTGTGAAAATGTATAACATAGATCTGAATTATTAATTTAAGACTGTTCCTAATATATTGCTACATTATATTTTTAAAAGGTTAATACTTGATATAATTTTACTTGAGTAAAATGAAAATGATTATATGAATCTGTTTGTGAAAGTAATAAAATAATCAGCACAGCTATCCAAAAAATATTTAATAGGTTTTTAATTAAATTATCTGTAGTATATATTATTTTGTGTCATATACACCATAGTATATATAATATATGGTATAACATACTTATTTCTTCATACAGTATATAATATTCTTATTCCCTTATATAATATATACTATACAGTATATATATATATATCATGATAATATGTGGCAATTGTAATTAAAAATACATAGTTACAATTTGGAAAAGAAGGAGATTGAGAGCCAATACATAATAAAATATTTTAAAAGGCTCCCTCTTTCTCAGCAGAAGCTCAACACAGAGTGCTAAACTACAAAGGGGAAAAAAGATCCTTGAAAGTTGTGTTGACTCCACTGCTCTGTCTGGAAGCCATTGCTTGGCCCACTTTTTCAACTACTTGTGGAAATATAAGCAGGAATGTATGAGTTACAGTGGACTTCTGGTAAGAGAGTGTTTCCTAGTGATTTATTTCGCTAACATCAGCATCATGCGTCAATTTATTGATTTATGCAAGATTTTAAAGACTGTTAGCTCTCGTTCCCTTGTGTTAGAAGCACTTTTCAACTGACAAATAAAAACTGTGTAATTATGGTGTACAATCTGGTGTCAACATTGTAGAACATAAAAATCAAGCTATATAACATGTTATTAACTTGACACACTTTTAAAGGTACAAAACTTAAATTGGCAATTTTCAACTATAAAATATGTTTTACTTCAATAGTCATCATAGAAAATCAGTCTCTTGAACTTATTTCTCCTACATAACTAAATGGCTGCATAGTTTGACCAATATCAATACCACATTACATTTTTCCAAGAATTCACCTGTTTTGATAACACATGACTAAGATTATGAAGTTTATCTTTCTGTGCCTGTCTTATTTTGCTAATCTATGTGTCCATAAGGAAATGAACAAAGAAGATGTATAATTACATATGCATTATATAGATATATAAATTTCACCATAAAGGGAAAAAAAAATCTCATCACTCACAGCAATATGAGTAATAGTATGGGTACCAAAATATGGTTAACATTGGAGAGCACCACCTTAAGAAAATTAATTTGAGGGGCTGGGAAGGTGGCTCAGTGGTAGAGCGCTTGCTTTGCATGCATGAGGCCCTGGGTTCGATTCCTCAGCACCACACAAGCAAAAAGAAAAAAGCCGGAAGTGGCGCTGTGGCTCAAGTGGTAGAGCGCTAGCCTTGAGCTGAAGAGCTGAGGGACAGTGCCCAGGCCCAGAGTTCAGGCCCCACGACCGGACCCAAAAAATAAAAAATAAAAGAAAATTAATTTGAGTGAGTCCCAGTCCCATCACTTTCTCTTCACCACACCGATTCCAACCATGTCTGCTTCCTTGACAGCTCCAGTTTCAATGACAGGATCACACATGTGTAATGCACACGTGTGCATTATAGGATAAAACCAAAAATTAACATTTTAAGTTACAAGATAAAAACACAAAACACTTGAAAGTCACAATGATGAAAATAATGTGACTATGATACAGATTCTGATTCCCTGCTTCCAGAAGAGTCACAGTCCACTGTGTCCTCTGAATCTGATGAAGAGCCAACATCAAGTGGTTCTTAGCAGGATTTAGTACCTTGAAAGAGAGATACAGATGAATTTCACAGAGGTAAGTTCACAGGGTCAATTAAGTGAAAATTCCCTCTGAATAATGGATGATGTTCTTGGTTCTCATGAAGCTTGAGAATTTCGCCGGCCTTTCATTATATTTTTTTTTTCTTTTCCTTTTTTTTTAATTGTGAAAATACCATACAGAGGGGTTACAATTACATGAGCAAGGTAATGAGTATATTTCTTATCAAGCATTATTGCCTCCTCCTTTGTTTTCCCTTCCAACCCCTTCCCATCCTTTCCCCCACCCCTCCCCACACCAAAGTTGTAAAGTTCATTTTTCGACATAATGTCTTGTACATTTCATTGTTGCAATGGGTCCACCTGTATCCCTATTTAAACAATTTGTTTTTTCCCTTCCCCTCCACAAATTATACCAACAGTGAAAGCAGGGGTTATACTGTGGGAGAGGGACATTATAAATCTTTAGAGAGTTGTGGTTCGTTCCCTTTAAGATTCTATTCTTAAGGAACCCTTAACTACTATGGACCCTGGAACCTTGTGTCTGTAATTTAGAGAAGTCACCAGCAGATGGCAACATTGACTTATCCAGTAATGTGACAGGACCGGGTTCTAGGAATAGAATGAGTAGCCCCAGGGGATGTTCTTCTAGGATGTGGAGTTCTAGTCTAGATGAAAGACTGGTCTATTTCACCTAACATCATCTTATCTGACCTTTTCTGCTTGTCTCATACATATACTAGTTATTGCAAATAAGGGAAACCATGGGACCTATGTTTCTTTGGGCCTGGCTTATTTCGCTTAATATAATTTTTTCCAAGTCTTTCCATTTCCTAACAAATGGGGCAATGTCATTCTTTCTGATGGAAGCATAGAATTCCATTGTGTATATATACCACATTTTCTGGATCCATTCATCTACTGAGGGGCATCTGGGTTGGTTCCATATCTTAACTATGGTAAATAATGCTGCAATAAACATAGCTGTGCTGGTAGCTTTACTATGGTCTTGTTTGTGATCATTTGGGTAAACACCCAAAAGTGGGATTGCTGGGTCATAGGGGAGCTCTATGTAGAGTCTTTTGAGGAACCTCCATACTAGTATTCAAGTGTTTTTGCTTTCATAGGATTGTTTCTAACAACGGTATAACCCCTGCTTTCACTGTATTTCATGTTGGTATAATTTGTGGAGGGGAAGGGAAAAACAAATTGTTTAAATAGGGATACAGGTGAACCCATTGCAACAATGAGATGTACAAGTCATTATGTCGAAAAACAAACTTTACAACTTTGGCGGAGGGTGGGATGGGAAGGGGTTGGAAGGGGAAACAAAGGAGGAGGCAACATGCTTGATAAGAAATGTACTCATGGGGCTGGGAAGGTGGCTCAGTGGTAGGGGGCATGTCTTGCATGCCTGAGGCCCTGGATTTGATTCTCCAGCACCACATAAGCAAAAAAAAAAAAAAAAAAAAGCCCGAAGTGGCGCTATGGCTCAAGTGGTAGAGCGCTAGCCTTGAGCTGAAGAGCTGAGGGACAGCACGCAGGCCCAGAGTTCAGGCCCCATGACTGGACCCAAAAAAGAAAAAAAAGAAAAAAAGAAATGTACTTATTATCTTGCCCATGTAATTGTAACCCCTCTGTAAGATATTTTCACAATAAGAAAAAAAAAAAGACTGGTCTATGAATCTTCCAAAGATCAGTCTGGAAGACAGATCTTTGATGATAAGTATATGTAAATATTATAAAAACTGCCTAAGGAAACAAGTTTCCATTTTCAAATTACATATCAAGTTGAAAAAGGACTAAGTATTTTGAGTATCATAACTGATACTGGGCCAATTAAACTTTTTTTAAATTTTACAATTACAGTTTATATTGTTCTCCATCCTCAGAGATGGCCTTAGTGCATGTCTTCCAATCTGATCCATTCAAGTGATTGTGAAAATGAAGAACTGTCTTATGACCCTCGTAACTGAGTAAATTGATGTTCTTAATTATGGATAAACGCAGGTGCTGACCACAGTGGTCAAGAACTCCAGCCCTCAGGTCAAAAGGGCTTAAATTGTTCACCATTTACTTGAGAAAATTATTGAAATATGCTAAATCAAAGTGTCTTCGTCGGGAAGACTGTTAACAATATACCTGTCTTGTAGAATTAAATGAGTGGACACATATCTAAACTACTGCATTTATTTCACACTACCTGGCACAAAGTAAGCTCTCATTAAGGCTGTCTTAGTATATCATTTGATAGGTATCCCTTTCACTTCTTGAATGTCTAGACTTTTTTTCTTAGTGGAATAGCTAAGTCACCATATCTTTGTACTCTAAAGCAAGCAAGACAAGGCAGAGACATTGTCCGAGGGACTTTACAACTCATTTCTATTCCTCTGGTACCCCAATATTCTGTTCCTGTGGAGTTACATCTCATCAATGCTGCATTCCCCTACTCTTTGCCAGCACCACGATTTTTCCTCTAGTTGACTAGAGAGTGTATCTGTCCCTCTTCCATATCTACTCTATCAAGGCTATCTCTTAGCAAGTTCACCAGAACCTCAGAACATTCTGGTGAAAACTCTACATTAGGAGCTTCATCTTTCTACTCTCCTCTCTGCCTTGGCCTTTATCTCCACCACAGCTAAACAGGAATCTAGTTATAGTTTCACTCCACAGTCCATTCAGCCAAGCCACTTGCAGTTTATCTACAATGGTAATAAGCTGTTGTCTTATAAGCCTAAAACATTATAATAGAACTAGAAATTGTGACATGTCCTTTATTTTTATTTATATTTTTAAGTTTTCTGTTTTAAAGAGGAAAGCAGGAAGGAAGGAAGGAAGGAAGGTTGGAAGGAAGGAAGGAAGGAAGGAAGGAAGGAAGGAAGGAAGGAAGGAAGGAAGGAAGGAAGGAAGGAAGAAAGGAAGGAAGGAAGGAAGGAAGGAAAGAAGGAAGGAAGGAAGGAAAGAAGAAGGTGATCTGTCCTTTAAATGGACTATGGTAGCTAAACTGCCTTTAGATGTTTATAAACAAGGGGAAATAATGTGACCTCCACTGGCCTATCTTGAAAGTCTACCTTATCTATGCTAAAGTTTGTTCCTATTTTGAATAATTAGTAGACCTTTTAAAATCTTACCCAGCCATAACTTACTTGACCAGGAATTATTCTACCAGGAACCCCACCTGACCCCTCCAACCAGAGGGCAAAGGCCAGAGGGAATTCCTTCTCCAGTCTCTGGTCCCTCAGCATTGGTATTTTACATGATTCTACTGAGTTTACAAACAGCAAAGAATAGCCCAGATTCCCAAAGTAATTGGCTTCATGAGCAAAACCTTCTGTGGGAATTGGCCAAGAAACAGTAGAATTAGACCAAAGTCATGGATAACTGCTAGCTTCCCAATTGCTGTCCTACCCTGCTTCCAACCCTGGAGACTTAGTCAGGTAAGCTGTGTCGAAGCAGTCACACAAGAAGCCTCACTGAGAAGTTCCTTAGCCCAACGATCACCATGGCAGTAATGTCCAAGGAGTGCATATGAGGCTCTATCCATTTGTCTGTCTGTCTATCTATCTATCTATCTATCTATCTATCTATCTATCTATCTATCTATCTATCTAAAGGTTGCTCCATTCTCTTGCCTCCATTTGAATCTCTATCAAGTACAAATGATGGTGGCTGATCCCTTTCTGTGGTAAGCTCATTCTCATTTGAGTGGTGTCTGTTGTTTTCAGTGCTGCTGGGGGTTGTACTGAGATGTAATCTGAATGGCCAGGGCTACTGCCAGGAGGCTTCAATTAGGTGTGGTACCCTAATTTTGTTTGTGCTTTGTTGCTCATGGCTTATTGAATCCACATAAATATGGTGAGTCAGCATGAGAGATGAACTCCGGTCTCTTTTCACTGAGTCCCTTGGCTATTTTTTCTGTTTAGTATGTAAGTCCTGTTGTAGGTCCCCATTAGTTTGACATCCTTGGCTGGCCACTTCTATTCATCCTTTTTTTTTTTTGTTTGCTTTCTTTTCTGCTTCTGTCTGTGTTACACTGCATAAAAGCATTGTTTATCAAAAGAGGCAGAATCACAGGAGAGAGCCATAAGCATGAGTCTCCTAACCTGATGTTCAAGCTGGTCTCGCAGACTGATGAGAAGCTCTGGTGCTCACTAGACAATCTCCCACTGGTACAAACTTTGCTGTAAAGAAACCAATAAATTGGATGACTGCTTGCTTTCATTTCAATTTTTGGTTCTGAGAGCTTAGCTTTAATTCAGAAAAGGTATTCTCTCTCCTTTTGTGTCTACCAAAGGCTACACATTGTAAACTGTGCACTTACAGGAGGCTGACTCTGTGGGGGACCAACTCATAAAGTATCGACACAAGCATCTGTCTTGTCCAACCATCATCAGGGCTCATGAGGTCACGGAAGTCTGAGTCTTCTCTCCCAAGAAAGATAGCTACGTTCTCCATACACTCTTACTATAATCCTCGTTCTTAGTCAAAACAGCCTAAATGGCACAAGCTCACCAAAGAAGATTCTAGTCTTCAAAGGACACTGGGCAGCATTTGGCTTGAGTAAATTTCTCAGAAGAAACAATTAAAGAAAGGAAAGAAGATTCTTCATCCCCAGTGGTAGCATTTTCCTGTTGATATGCATAAGGCTGCAGGTAAAAGTCTCACTAAAATTATTTCTCCACAAAAGAATTCTTTGTCCAAACTCATTTGGACAAACTTGATGGTTTGACAAATTTAAGCAACAATAAGCACAACTCATTTGCCTGGTGAATTCTTCCTATATCTCCTTCACTTCCTCATAAACTAGATTGTGCTCTTGCCCCTGAATTTGTTTCTCTCTCACTCTTCCACCATTTCCTCCCTCTTTCTGTCCCTGCTTGACCTTTCCACATAATCTTAAAGTAAAACCCCCAAAGCAATGCTAGTTTCCTCTAAGGACTAGTGCTCCCAGACCCAAGCATATAGCCAACTCTAGAATTTAAATCTCACATGTGAGCTGAATCAAAAGCTATAATTACGGATTTTCCTGAACCCAGAAGAGAACAGCAGGTGCTCCTAGAATTTAGAATTACTTTAAATGCATATTTAACCCTATCAACTTAGATAAATGTTGTTTGGAACCATAGTCGCTAGATTGTAGATGGCAAGAACTAATTAAGCTGACACACAAAAAAAGGGATCTGCAGAGTTCTTTTTGCAGTAAATCTGATAATCTAGAAAGTGAAAATATGTAATCAATAAATATGAGTGGGCCTCCTTTAGTTAGGAAATAGGGAAATGGAGAGAGCCTTTTCAAGAGAAACAAGAAAATTATTTCAAGCAATATTTGGAGTTAAAGAAGCTGTACATGAGCCAGGTGTCAGGGGGTTAACCCCTAATCCTAGGTACTCAGGTTTGGGCTTTGATGTCAACCTGGTAGGAAAGTCCTTTAGACTCCAACTCCAAATAACCAGTGAAAGGCTGCACCAGAAGTATTGTTAAAGTGGAAGAGTGCCAGTCAGGAGCAAAAAGCCAAGAAAGAAGATGAGGCCTGGGCTTAAGCGTGCATGCGCGCACACACACACACACACACACACACACACACACACACGTTGTTCATGTAACACTGAACAACAACCTTTCCATCATATTGTATAGTTCTGTCCAAAATTGGAGACTTGATTTAGAGATCAAAATTAGATTGGAATGAGCCCTGTTACCAGAATTCCAATATCTTAAAGAACACTTTGAAAGACTTTTAGAACAAAATAAAATAGAGCCCAAAATAAACTTCCAGTCCTTTAGATCAAACAACTAAGTTGCTCAATTTCAATTGATCACCTAATGACAAGAACTCTTGTACACTGTCACAGAAAAGACACTGAGGAAAAAATTCTCAAAAGAAATACCAAGTCCAAGAAAAATCGCTCCATTCAGATGGATAAGGGTTTGCTGAGGAAAGAAAAGGTAACACAATAGTTTGCCTTAAATGCTTAAGACTGAAATATAAGTTGGCAACTTCCAGCCTGGTACAAGAAAGCTACTCTCTCTAAACCAAACTCTACCCACCTTTCTCCAACCTTTCCTCACTTAAACAGACTGCATGTTTTGGATGGTAATTCCTTGAAATAATACACAGATTTTCTTTATCTTATTCTTGCACTAGAACCATTGTGCCCTTGAATTTAAAAATAACAACCACAAATACTCCTAACTGTTTTGCCATAGGACTCGAATTGAAGCCCAATAAATGATGACTAAAGAAAATACGGATGGTATAAACATACATGGAGTATTGTTTGACCTAAAAAATGAGTTATTGATGTAGGAAAATGATGGAACTAGAAAACATCATGTTAAGCACAATAAACCCAAGCTCCCATAAAACAAATATCACATGTGTTCAGTTATATGCAGAAGCTACACATAAGAATAGTGATGGTATGGCATGATTTTTAAAGTGGTCTGTTTCAGAATGGCAACATTGAACCGGGAGAGGGATAAAAGGAGAGGATGATGGTAAATGAATATTACAGAAGTATATGTACATACTGCAAATGAAGTTGAATACCAAACCAAAGCAGAGGGACTGTTGCTTGAGGTTCCAGAAGGCTCTTCTATTCCCAGCCATGCTGCATCTGCTCTGGTGTCTTTACTCTTCTTTACAATTCACACCCACCTCAGGTAGAGCTCTTGACATAGGGATTACCTTCCAGTGGAAGCTGGGACGAATGACCCCAAATGAAGTAGCTTAAAACAAGACACATCTGTGACTTAATAGTACTAGAAGTCGTGAGTGCAAAGAGAATCTCACTGGCCTAAAAACAAAGTGTCACAAACACCAAAGGCTCAATGGGAGAATCCACTAACTTCCTTCATTTTTCAGCTTGTAGAGGCCATTTAAATTCTTTGGTTCATGGCATTTTCTTCTCCCTTCAGAATAAGCAGCAGAGCATCTTGAATACTCCAACAATGACTAGTTCTGCCTTTCATACAGGCTTTCATGATTACACTGGGCCCCATGGCAAAGGTCCTCTGTAGATCAGCTGAACAGTGACCTATGTCTACCCACAAACTGAGCACCACCTTGCCATGGAGCCTGACATATTCATACTCTGTGTGGCTGGGCTGGGCTATTATTCTGCTTACTATGCTACTGCTCTCTATACTGCCTGGGTTAACATTTCCATGAACAGCAAAAGTAACAGGAAGGGAACTTAGTAAAGTACAGACAGATTCTATTAAACAATTATCCCCAATATCACTTGAAACCAAACCTAAGGATGAATTCAACTCTATGAAAACCTTATATCCAAACCTTTTCTCATATCCTCCACTTGCCTTTCTAACATTTCCATCCTGCCAGAAAAAAAGCAAACAAAAACAAAAACAACAAAAAAACAAGGAAGGCTATTGATTTTTCTTCAAGATCTCAGGGCTCTCAAAAAAATTATATCTTTCACTTCCTCACAGTAACTTACCCAAATACCAAGCTCTTGATTCCAAATGAATCTACTTGGGAGACTCTAGCAGATCTTGGCCCTGTCTGTTCAGTGTATCGCTGGGTTGGCGAAGTCAACAACTTTACATATTCATCTGGGGAGGAAAACAGTCTACCTGGATAGTCTTACCTGCAGAGTTTTCTAAAACCTTTCCCTTTCCTGAGGAAATAGCCAGGATAAGGTATGCATTTTCCTTTGGATTCAATTCCAGTACAGTGCACAGGTGCTTTTGCACTGCTCAGCAGACAAGAGGCCCACCTGAAGGAGTCCATTCACTTGCTCCTAGCTTTAGCAGGACAAAACACACCAGTACCGAAAAAAATTGCAATGTTAGAAGCACAAAGTCCATTACTTTGAGCATGAGCTATCGTTGGAGTAGAAAGCACTATCCTGTTTAGGATTATCTACTTATTCTCCTAAAAAATGACAACTTAGAGGAATTCTAGATATAAGTGGGAATATAATTTTTCTGGAAATAACACTTCATGTTGAATTCACTGAAGTTTCAGTTAGGGAAGCGTTCCTTTGGGATATCAACCGTGGGAAGGCTTCTAGGAACCTTCTAGGAAGGTTCTTTTGTTGTTGTTGGGCTTTGCTCCAGGCTAAGCTAGTTCTCTAGCACATGCCCAACCCAAGAAATTATCTTTAAATGCCTACTTCCCTGGACATCCTTGACCTCAAAATGTCCTCTTATGGATCTGTGCACAAGTGGTCTGGGCCAGGAGACGTTTAAACACAACTTCATGAAAAACATCAAAACATCAAAAACCTATATCTAACTACTATCTTACCTCGAAGCCTGGTCCAAAGGCACATTGCCTTCCTTGTCTCAGGGTAATAGCTGTGAAACCTATCAGTTTTCTCCTGAAAAATACACCAATGCTCTCCTGAATGACTTGTCTTCCTGCTTGACTCCATAGTTCCTCACACAATGCACCTATTACTACGGAGGGAGAGCAAACATCACTAATTCACTTCTAATATGACTCATTTCATCATTCTTTCTCACATGATCAGTCAGCACTGCAATACTTTATTTCCTGCCTGTCTCCTGTTCCTACCTGAAGATGGGACACTTGAAATTATCTTACCTAACTTGTGAAGCTTCTTGTTTTACTTTCTCTTCTTGTGCCTGTACAAGAGCTTGAACTCAAGGCCTTGTGCTCTCTTTTGGATTTTTCTCTCAAGGCTAGTATTCTACCACTTGATCCATGCTATCTGTCCACTTCCAGCTTTTGGCTAGTTAATGGGAGATAAAGAGTTTTACACACTTTTCTGCCCAGGTTAGCTTCAAACTGCAATCCTCAGTGCTCAGCCTCCTGAGTAGCTAGGATTACAGGCATGAGCCACCAGCAACCCAGCTAACTTGAGAAACTTTTGTACCTCACTCCAATGTAGTGGAGATTAGCATTGCAAACCCTGATCTAGCTTTCCTTGCTAGTGGATCAGATCTCAAGAAAGAAAAGGGAGGCTATCAAGTGGAATATATCATTACTAATGTAAGCTCTCCCTTAGCATGTCATCTTCCAACTGAGGTAATAGCAGAATTTGTTATAAGACAGAATTTATTACTCTATTGTCAGTTAGCCAGAGGCTAAATACATAGAGAGAACAAATTACTCTTGGAACAGTACATGACTTTGGAATGTTTCACAACCAATAGAGTTCCTCACTTCCACTGTACTGAAACTTACCTCCAAGTGAATAACAAGTTAGTAGAAAGTTTCCATGTCTCCTAGAAAGATATTTAAAATGAAGGTTTGAAATTTCCCCAATGTGAAAAGAGATCATTTGGATGTATAGGAAGTACTAGGACAGGAAATAAAAGTGCTAAGTAAGCAGCTTAGCCATGATCCTAATTACCCCCTCCAAGGAAGGTCCTTGAGAGACTCAAAGAGGTCATTACAAAATGCCCAACTTAAGTCCCCAAATGGAAGAATGGAAGAGATGGTTATATCTTTCACATTGTTTCTGGCCTTTCCAATGAGCATGCTTGAAGGCACAAATAATTCTAAATCGGTTTTAAATATATTTCTTTATGGAGCTACTTATGGCACAGACTGACTGGTTACCATCTTAAATAGCTTTTCTTTTTCTATAAACATTGGTTTGTCATCAATTCATACTTCCTATTATCATTTTTTAGTAAGAACATACTTGTTGTGGGCCATTAAACATCAGCCACTGTCCTCAATCATATAGACTCTTACATAGGTCATCCATGACCACTCCTGTTAAAGACTTCTGGGAAATTGTGGTTTCTTCAAATGACACCATAGGAAATTATAATTGATGATATTTCCATTGACACCTCAGTGAACAACTAACTTTAGACAAATAAACCTGTGACTTTTCTACACCTAACTTAGAAAATAAACCAATTATTACCACGTACTAATCATACTCTATATTTTTCTGAATTTGAATTCCAACATTTCCACTGGACAATGATCCAATTACTTCCTACTTGTAAGGATAATAAAAATTCAAATATAGAATTCAGATCATGTAAGGTAATTGTTACAACCTCATGGCACAACCTCTTTTTTTAATGACTCTCTATTTGCCCCTTTTAGCTACTACTAATACCTTAATAACTAAGACCTTAATCACAGTAGGGACAATATTTTACAAGACCGCATACAAAGACTGTGGTTTTGTACATCATCCAAGCTAGAAATTCTGACTAAAAGACACATCAGCCATCCTTCATTGTTCTGACAGGCTACCTGGGAGAATTACTGACTCATTGTTGAAATGAATAAGCAGAGCAGTGCTCCCAATAGTAGGAATCATATGATTAGAAAACCCTGTGAGAAATGTATCAACTTCTATTACAAGTTGACTAATAATATCTACCCTACATGGATAACTATCAGCCTCAATTCATTGGACATAATAATGGACAAGATAATGGTGCTATGTTCCTTTTTGCCTTAGCCCTGGTGGCACTGGTGCTATTGCTAATACATCTTGCCATGCATGAATCAATGAAGTACTCAAGATAGAACAGCTTATGGTTGTCTGCCTACTGGCTCCTTAAGATGATCTTATTGCTGTTAAACTTGTTCTCAGGACCTGAGCTAGTATGTTCTGTCCTGGTCCTGATCATACTACACATTCTCATAGAGACCATATGTTGTTGTATCTACCATGGTACTCATTCACTGATCTGTTGTTACATTCTGCCTGGATTCTCAAATGCCTCAGGGCAGCATTATGTTATCATATAGTAGCCATGATTACATAATAATAAAAAGGTCATGACCTTGGGAAAGATGGACTATGGGCAGCAACTGAACAAGCTCCAAAGGGTAAAAGTCTGGTTTTCTAGCCTTTTTGATCATATAGATCTAGATCTATCTCTGTATCTATCTAGAGATAGATAGATAGATAGATAGATAGATAGATAGATAGATAGATAGATAGATAGATAGAAGAACTCTGGTCTACAATCTCTAGAGCAAATTTCAGCCAGCTTCCATATTTTTATCCCTACTTCCAACTTAAAAGCAACCAGAAAAAGCCAGATATCCTCCTTCCAACTGACACATAAAATACCTTACTTCTCATGAGCCTAACTTCAGTTTCCTCTTGCCAACGTCCAGCCAGAACACACCTCGAGTCTTTGCTGTTTCTTCATTATAATTTGAATTTCTGACAAATGTACATGGTAGTGGTTAGAGTTATAAGAAGCTCTGAATAAATACTTTGTTCTAATTTGGGTGATTTTAATTCATTTTCATAAAAGTTTATACCATTCACAGGTAATCTAGCACACTAAATGCCAACAATAATGTAAGAAAGCACTACACTTGGAAATTACTAGTTCTTCCACTCAATATACATTTGTTCTAGGGAAGGTAGTTAATATCACTAATTCTCAGTTTTCTCTTCTGAAAAACAAAGGTGATATTACCTAAATCGATATAGCATGATGAATAATTCAATGTAATAATCATATCTGTGTAATATAATTTAACCTATTGTTTGACATAAAGGTGGTCAATAATTAATGATTGTCATGATGTCATGATGCTGATAATGACAGCAATGGTAATTACTGGTACTTGCTGTCTTGCAATCTGGAGGGTAATTATATCTTGCTATTTGCTACCTCAATGGTCCACAGTTAAGAATTTGAATCTATGGCACACACACACACACACACAGACACACACACACAAAATAATCTCTCTATATGGAGAGAGTATCTCACTATATATGGACTATTGAGATTATATATATGCATATATACTCTTTCTATATATAGACTATATTGTCTCTATATATGTCTAGTCTCTACTGTATATAGATAATATAAAATATGATACATAGTATATGTACTATGCATACTATATCTCACATATTTCTAAAGTTTCAAGCATATGCAGAAATAGTATGATAATGCACAAATAGTATGATACACAAATAGTATGATACACAAATAGTATGATACGCAAATAGTATAATAATCCTCAATGTATTTATCATCCTATCTTACCAATATCTATAATCGCTCAATTCTCTTTCCATCTCATTTTATTTGAAGCAAATTCTGAGTACAGTATCATTTAATTAGTAATATTTCATCATAGTCATTTTAAGAAAAATATGTTTAGAAAATAAAATCATGTTCTAATTATTATTTCTAGGAAAGCCCTTAATATTATCCATCTAATTGCTGTTCTCTGAGTATATAAGTACAGCATTGATTTATACATACCTCAAATATTTCCACATAGTTGAGCCTCAAATGTTTATTCTTACTTTTCATTACAATGTTGCTCAGAAAAAGCTTACTAATTTAATTGCTTATATATTTTTGAGAAGTATAATTTTAATAAAGATTAAATTTGTCTCCCTTAATAGCTATCTTCAACACCCTTTTGTGTCTTCCTAAGAATTTCTTGTTAGTTTGATTCCAAACAATCTGTAGTAGGTAGGGTAAGAAATACTATTTATTCCATTTTAGTACTGCA
This sequence comes from Dipodomys spectabilis, assembly GCF_019054845.1. Classification (NCBI taxonomy): domain Eukaryota; kingdom Metazoa; phylum Chordata; class Mammalia; order Rodentia; family Heteromyidae; genus Dipodomys; species Dipodomys spectabilis. The sequence goes on from NW_024870874.1 coordinate 13,919,282, forward strand.
ACAAGAATTACAGTGAAATGATACCATTGGGAATATGCATGAGGCTTCAGTTTGTGCCATAAATATCTTCTCAAATAGTTTCAAAATATTTGCCAGTGTCCTCTGAAATAATTTACTCCAGGGATAATGTGTTTTTGCTTGTCTGATTTGTTTGTAAGGTTCGGTTAATTTAGTAAGGAATATTGATGGGCAGTTACCAGTAAGTTTAGAAAATATCCTGTAGGTTGCATATTTACGAAAAGTCCTTCCCTCTCATTTATCATCCTCTAAACACATCCTGGCCACTTTTGCCATCATCAGTTTGGAGCCATTGATTTTCAGAAACAGACATTTGAGGGGAGTGGATGAAGGGCAGGTCGTTTGAGCATTCCTATTTTTATGAGTCAATAACTCACCTCGATGAAAAAGATTTACAATTTCACTTAGGTAAGTAAGCCATCCTTTCAAAAAAATAGGTTGGAAAAGAGAAAAATACCTCAGACTAGTTCTACGTAGCTAAATCATTAAACATTCTTTCTCTTTTCTTTCTTCTCAACCACAAATTTCCAAAAGTCTCATCAGAGAAAAAGAAAACACTTAGAATTCAATGGCAATTCCACTAGTGTACTATTCCACCAGTCTTAAACTTCATAGTCTTTAATTCTTTCTGAGTAATAACAATAGCATCTAAATAAAATTTAAAATTCTTAAAAGATACTTTGACAAGTGGAAAAACAGAAAGCCAGTAAAGGGAAAAAGAATTTTCTAAGATAAAATTGTGATATAGTTAACTCCTTACTAGAAAATGTATTATTAGTCCATTGTAATATTAATGAAAATGCCTCATTTTCACCTGTCAAACAATAGAATTGGTTTTCAAATGAGATATTTGCTTTCAACAAATCTCAGGAAATGTAACTTGAAGTCATTAGTAGAAGCATGTCCTAAAAACAATGAAATCTAAATTAAATTTTCTGTAGACTGACTTAGGGCTCAATTATGTTCTTTAAATGAATAATAGCAACTTTTCTGTTTAATCCTTTCCAGGAAGAAAAACACAGAAGATAGAATTTCATGACACAAAGACAATCTTTTTCTGCCCACTCTCATTAAACTTTTAGACCCTTAGTGCCAATGGACATTATCAAATGTCAGATCATTCATCTATAATAATTCTATTATTCTTGGCTGATTCAATCCCTCACAGATAAGTTCTGTAAAAGTGAAGATACCCTCCCATGCATTAAAAAAATTAAATTTTGATCACAGCCTTAATTTTCATTTTAAAATATTCCATTTTTCTCCATAATAGATGCATTGTAAATTACTTTTACAAATCCACAGAAAAATTAAAGCTTCAACAAGTCCAGTAATAACTATAATCAACAACTTGATATATCAGTCTCTATAAAGCAACATATATACTAACAAAAGGTAGGTCTTAAGCCAGACTCCAGGAACTCTGCTTGTAATCTTAGCTCAGGAAGCTGAGATTTGGAAGATCTCAATTCAAAGTCAGCTTAGACAGAAAAGTGAGATTTCATCTCAAAAATAACCAATAGAAAGCATGGGTGAGTAAAAAGTTGGGTAGCTTAAGAGCTATGATGCCAGCTGAGGGAGCTAGTCCACCAAGCGTGAGGCCCTGAGTTTAAACCTGGAATACTGAGAAACAATCATGGGTCCTATCTATGGATTATGCAATGGCACTCTTTCTAAATTTAGTTTGGGATGGTCATATTTTTATGGCATTACTTTGAACAGAACTAATCTTGGAACTGTGACAAATCTAGGTAGTAAGCAAATATGTCTCCAACAAATCTACAACAAGATACTCTAAGCTAAATGACAACTGTATTCAATCCCAAAGAAACCTCATGTAGCTATTTAGGATTCTGACATGGGTAGTGATAAGTACAGTGCAATTATATGTTACCTAATATTCACCTGGGTTGCTCTTGGCAGGCTCTGAGGCATTCTGTGCTTGACAGGAACATCTTGGAATACCAGTCAGTAATTCCCTACAAATCTAATTAGTGTTCAATCTGATCAGCTCGACTTTCCTGAAGTCCCTTTCAGTCCATGCCCCTGCTAACACCATAGTTCAGGTCCTCTTTTGCAATCTACTAAACTATAAAGTGGCCCTCTGAAAGACCTTTCTGTTTCTAGTTCAACACACCTAATAACTCATCCTTAACTGAACAAACAGTCATTGATCTTCCTAGAGAATAAATGTTTAAATGGGCCAGAAGTTACAGTCACTCATAAGATGTTTCACAAGTTACTTTCACTACTGTGTCACATTCTCTCTTTCAGAAATCCTTCTCTTTCCTACTCCCTCCTTAGTCACAAACACACTCACATACACACACGTACACAGAACACACACTCATTAACTTTAGTCTTCTCACAACTTTCCATATAGCCTACTTTAATAACCTTTGCTCTTTTTTGACTCTAACAAATATACTTACTACTATAAATATTAGTGATGACTATTGCCTCCACCACTAAACTGTGAGTTTCATGAAAGGTGAATCATTTCTTAACTTTTATTGTACTAATCCCCTTTAAAAATGTTGATAAAAATAAAATTAATTTTAATAGACAAATGTAACATAATAGTAGTTAAATGTCAACTGTTTTAAATATTCACTAAATGTAGAAAATAACATTTAACTTTAACTTTATTTAGGACTAGTGGTCCAAAAACAATAGATAAGACCATACCCCATTAAATATAATTTTTGAAATAACTATTTGAAATACCAGGAGAAAGTAAAAAGCAGTTATGCCATGTTGGGATGAAAAAGCATTTTCCTAGCATTCAAAGCACTTGAATTAGAAAATCAACATTGGCTTGCCAATTAAAAAATAAAAATCCAAGACAGTGTCTTCCAATAGAATTAATCATAATCAAAATCTTCCTTAGGCACATTTCTACAACAGTAGCCACTAGCTGCAGAGAGCTACTGGACACTTGAAATTTAGTAAAACTGTAGAATAAAATCTTAATTTTATTTAATTTCAATCATTTCAAATGCAATACAAATTACATTTAAATTTCATATACATTGGTAGCTAATGATTGTTATTTTGGATGGTAAGATCTATGCATTTCAATAAAATCCTCTAAAATTAAAGTATCATGGTATTGATGGTTCCTGCCTGTAATCGTAGCTACTTCAGAAGCTGGAGGAAGATCTGGAGGAAGGAAGTTCAAAGCTAGACAGGCAGAAAAGTCCTCAAGACTCAATCTCTAAAATAATCAGCAAAAAGCTAAGCTGGAAGCTTGGCTCAAGTGGTAGAGCACCAGCCTAGCAAAGTGTGAGGCCTTTAATTCAACCCCTGGAACACAAAATAAAAAGTATAGTAGCTCATGACTGTAATCCTAGCTACTCAGAAGGACTGTGGTTTGAAACCACCCCAGGCAAAATGTTTGAGAGACCTCAATCAATAAATCTGAGCAGCATAGCATTTACCTGCCATCTCAACATTGAGGAAAACATAAATAGAAAGATTGTAGATATTTCCAAGCATAAACATAAGACCCTAATTAACAAAAAAAGCCAAAAGAATCTGGTAAAGTGTTTGCCTAGCAAGCACAAGACCAGGAGTTCAAACTCCAGTTGAACAAAAAAGAAAAAAGAAAGGAGAAACATTCAAAACACAAAACAAGAAGAAAATATTGGTAATAGATCTGCTGATAAATACTTGATAGCCATAAAATGAATTATTCTTACAAAGTGGGCTTTAAAGCTCTCTTATAGAAAAAAATATATATGATATATATCATACATAAATACAGTCACGAACACACTTATGTACACACAGCACCTACAGCCATATCACATTAACTTTAATCTTTTCACAGGTTCCCGTAGAGCCTACTTTAATAGGCTTTCTGTTTTGGACTCTCTTTGCCCTCTTAAAAGTGAGAGTTGTTCCATATCTTAGCAATGGTAAATAATGCTGCAGTAAACCTAGTTGGCTGGTAGCTTTAGTGTGGTCTTGTTTGTGATCATTTGGGTAAATGCCCACAAGTGGGATTGCTGGGTCATAGGGGAGTTCTATGTGGAGTCTTTTGAGGAACCTCCATACTACTTTCCAAAGTGGTTAAACAAGTTTACACTCCCACCAACAATGAGTAGATGAATGGATCAAGAAAATGTGATTGATATATATATATACACACACACAAATGGAATCCTATGCCTCCATCAGAAAGAATGACATTGCCCCATTTGTTAGGAAAGGGAAAAACTTGGAAAAACTTATATTAAGTGAAGTAAGCCAGGCCCAAAGAAACATAGGTCCCATGATTTCCCTTATTTGCAATAACTAGTATATGTCTGAGTCAAGCAGAAAAGGTCAGATAAGTTGATGTTAGGAAAACGAACCCTAAGATATGTATTCAAATGTTTTTTTTTCTTTCATGCGATTGTTTCTAACACATTTATAAGATTATTTTTCTGTTGCTTTGTATGTCCCTCCCCCACGGAATAGCCCCTGCTTTCACTGTATTTGATGTTGGTATGATTTGTGGAGGGGAAGGGAAAAAACAAGTCGTTTAAATAGGGATACAGGTGGACCCATTGCAACAATGAGATGTACAAATCGTTATGTCGAAACGAACTTTACAACTTTGGTGGGGGAAGGGAGCTCGGGAGGGGGAGTGGGAGGTGGGGTTGGGGGGAGATGGGAAGGGATGGGAAGGGGAAACAAAGGAGGAGGCTACAATGCTTGATAAGAAATGTACTCATTACCTTGCCCATGTAATTGTAACCCTCTGTACAGTATTTTCACAATAAAAAAATGAGGGTGCAAATGTCTAATAAATATCTAAAAAGCATTTGCCAAGCATTAGTTACACACACAAAAATGTAATTGGAAACAGCACCCTGAGTGTTCTTGGATCTCCTTATCATCCTCTTTGACAGAAGCCTATCCATTCTAATGCTTATTTAACAACATTGTTATTTTCTCAGTGATTTGATACTTTTCTGGCACCTACTGGGCAAAAATTCAGCCTTGGATTAATCCAGCAGTACACAGCATGGACTATAACATACAGAAGAAGACAAATTATGGCAAGCATGGCACAACCATGGGTAGATGTGGTTACTCTACCATGCTCTCAGCATATCCTGGGTACCCTTTCTGTGTTCTTTACCCTAACTCTCTCCTCTGGCTCTCTCTCTCTTTGTCTCCACATTAGCTACTTACAACCTTTCCATTGTCTCTGATTTCCAGCTTGGCCATTTTCCATTTGGACTCTCAGATGGCAGCTTCAGTTCCTATTTTACAGAGAAATTAAAGGCAATCTGGGAACTGTCTTCAACTTCCATCCAGTAGAACCACACAATTTCCTTCCTTTCTGCTTATTTCTTAAGACTGGCTATTATTTCCCTGGATACTGCATCCCGCCTCAGGTCCAAAATCTATCTACTCCATCCATCCACTGGAGAGGCTTTACCCTAACTTCTCTTCCCTGTTTTTCCTGTATTTTCTGTTGCTACACAATTAATGGTATGTATTTGTGAATCATTTAATTATGCCCAGTTCCCTTTCATCTTCAAAAGAAAATATCATGCATTAATTTAAACATTCAACTATGAAATGACAGCTCTGTCACCTACTGTCCTGTGAGCCTTTTCTTGTCTCCTTTTCCTTGTGTGTTAAAGTAGAATAGCAACAATGACAAAAACATTCCTTCCTTTGTACGATTCTGCTCACCGGGTGAAAACATCTCCACCATGCTCTTAACAAGTTATCCACCATGCTCTTAATGAGTTATCTAGAATAGTCTCATATTCTTCTAGAAATACTCTCAAGCATTTTTATTACCATTACAATTTTTAAATTCTCCTCAGCCTCATGTTCTTTCCCCTCATTCTCCATCTCTCATTTCCCCTTTAGAAGAAGCCTCTTCCTAAACTAATTTTACAATTAGAAGTTTCAGAGTAAGACAGTAGTGCATTTCCCTATACAACTGTGTTACAATAATCAAAACACAGGAAGTTATCATTGATAGAAAACTGTTCATCTGTAAAATGATTAAAAATTTCGGTAATTTTGTTTCCACTGTCATTTTCTCATCCAGAGTCTAAAGCAGAATCCTAGATCGCTATTATTAGTTATTTGTTCTGAGTTTCCTGTCATATCTCACAGCTGCTTTATCTTTCCTAGTTACGATGTCACTGCTTTTGAAGATAATATATCAGTTATTCAGCAGATTGTCCTTCAGGTCAGGATTTGTGTCATATTTTGTCATGATTGAAATTTGAAAAATTCTTGAGTTTCAGCAAGAATGCCACAGATATAACGCAGTGTCCTGCATGCACAAGAGATTCATGACGTGAAAGTGTCAGACATGACTTTTCTACAAACGATCTCCTCTCATCGCCTCCACTTCATCTCTTCTCTCTTCCTTTTCATCCACTGTTCACCGGCTTTGTTTCCTATCTGTTCTTTAAATCTGTTCTTATTAAGGAGCCCTCTCATTATTCAGCTTAAAAAGGGCATCTTGGCCCTTTTCTTCCAGACCACAGGTCTGGCACTTCTGAGTCCTCTGAGCACAACTCTCACAGCAGCACCCAGAGCTATAATGCCACACCTCACTTATCACTCAACAAACATTTTTTAAGTCCTTTCTTTAAGACCCTTTCCTGGATCCTTTTTAAAGTACCCTGACTATGCACTTTACCCAGGCAAAAATCATCTACACCTCTCATTTGATAATTTCATATAAGATAATTCCCTTATCAATGTCTCTAACATATTTTTATTCCCTAATCTTCCATTTACTTATACAACTGTATTCCAACCATCTGTATAAGCTATCTACAGGATGCATAAATTAAGCATAAGTCCCCATCAACACTACCAAAGACCTAAGGTTTAGTCCTGAGACATATGGTTCACTTTATACTGCAAGAGGACCCCCCTACCACACAATCTAGTAAGCCATTATAGGAAATTAGTGAATGAATTAGAAATGGTCCAAAATACTATCTATCCTATGAAACAAATTCTTATTAACAAAGTCCAGGATGATGCTGGGGTTTTTAGTAGCCACATTACATAATTATCACATACTGAACTAGATATAAAAAAAGAAGTTATTTTTTCCACTTATCAATTACTGTACACCTAAAGAAAACTTTATATATATTAAGAATATTAGCCATGAATACAAGTGAAATTATGTCATTTGCAGGAATATAAATAAAACTGGAAACCATTATACTGAGCAAGATAAATCAACCTCAAAGAGCCAAACACTCATGAAATCTATACCTAAAAGTGATGATGACGAGGAGGAGGGGGAGGAGAGGGAGGAGGGGGAGGAGGGGGAGGAGGGGGAGGAGGGGGAGGAGGGGGAGGAGGAAGAGGAGGGGGAAGACGAAGAGCAAAAAGCAGGAAGAGCTGATACTTCCAGATATTGATACTTTCTGTATAACTATCACTCTTGTGATAGAACACCAGCCTTTGGCAAAAAAGCTAAAGAACAGGAATTCAGTCCCTGAATTCAAGCCCCAGAACTGGCGTACGCGTGCGCGCGCGCGCGCACACACACACACACAAACACACCAAAAACTCATTCTGCTTTAAAAACTAGTAATCCTATCTAATGATGGCAGCTATCTCTCCCATCATCTTTCCCCAAAACTGGGGAGAAAAGTGCTTTGTCAGTGGAGAGGTCAGGACATGTAAGCAACTGTGTATATTGGGCTGCCTGTATCTCCTGTAAAAGCATAACAACCTGGCCAACAATCCCCAAGGTATGGGTTACTCGCTCTTTCTGTTTGTCAGGCCACATTTCTGATCCTTAATGGTTCCTATCTTTATGAAATACAGCTTTCGATACCAATAAAAATCTTTCTTGGTTAGTAACCTAAGAAATATTTTAATTTATTTTTATTTTTATTTTTTTATTGTGAAAATACTGTACAGAGGGGTTACAATTACATGGGCAAGATAATGAGTACATTTCTTATCAAGCATTGTAGCCTCCTTTGTTTCCCCTTCCCATCCCATCCTCCCTTCGACCCCCACCCAACCCTCCTCCCCCCCCCAAAGTTGTAAAGTTCGTTTTCAACATAACAACTTGTACGTCTCATTGTTGCAATGGGTCCACCTGTATCCCTATTTAAACGATTTGTTTTTCCCCTTCCCCTCCACAAATTATAACATCAAATGCAGTGAAAATAGGGGTTATACTGTGGGGGAGGGACATACAAAGCAACAAAGAAATAATCTCATAAATGTGTTAGAAACAATCGCATGAAAGAAAAAAACATTTGACTACATATCTTAGGGTTCATTTCCCTAACATCAACTTATCTGACCTTTTCTGCTTGACCACACTAAAGCTACCAGCATGACTATGTTTATTGCAGCATTATTTACCATAGCTAAGATATGGAACCAACCCAGATGCCCCCTCAGTAGATGAATGAATCAAGAAAATGTGGTATATATATACACAATGGAATTCTATGCCTCCATCAGAAAGAATGACATTGCCCCATTTGTTAGGAAATGGAAAGACTTGGAAAAAATTATATTAAGTGAACTAAGCCAGGCCCAAAGGAACATAGGTCCCATGCTTTCCCTTATTTGGAATAACTAAGAAATATTTTTGCAGTCTTCATGAATTCCTAGCAGTACTGTTACTGCTTCTTTCCATATAACTTCCAAGTCATGAAATTGAGGAAGGTAGCCAAGATGGAAAAGGGTATTAAGAATGAAAACCTCCATTCTAGGAGTTCATTTCCTCTGGAAATTAATTAGAAAACAACTGAAGTTGGGCAGACCCCTCGGACAAACTGTTCTTGTCTGTTGCTTCATAGAAGTTTGCAAAAGCAATTGCCCACATGTGAGAGCATCTTAAAATGTACCAAATTTCAGTTGAGGAATTACTTTCTGTATCACTATTGCTGTGCCTGACAAATAGGATACTCAAGATTTAGAGACATTTAAATTACCTGCCTAGAGTCAAAAATTAAATATCAGATTTGTCAATTCAGTTCCAAGATTTTTGCCACAAATAGCCTCAGAAGAACACAAAAAGGTTTCAGGGAGTGTGCTTCAGAGCTGTCCTACTGTGTTCACAATCACACCTTGGATAAACTCCAAGTGTATAGGTTTAATTGGCAACTTAGTAAATAGAAACATGTGCATTGATTTTTAAAACCTTTGAAATTATTACACACACACACACACACACACACACACACACACACACACACACACACACGTAAGCTTATGTCTATAGCTGAAATGGTTCATTGAATGCTCCGCATTTGAGTTGCTGGGTTTGTTTTGTCTTTCACTTTACAAGTTTATGTGATCGGAGATGGGGCAGAATAGATTCTTTGTCATCCTTTTCAAATGTGAACACCATCTCAAAAAGCAGGTACAGACTTGTAGAACTTGACTGGTCTATCATGAAACATTTTGGGGGTGTTTGCTATGTACCAAATTTTAATGACTCTGCAGAGTAGGAGGAGTCATGACCAAACTTCACACCATTACTGCCTTTCTCTGGTGTAAGTGCTGATGCACATCCCCATGCTGTTTTCTAAAACAAATGCCAGGTGGCTCAGTCCCTCTGCCCGTTTAGCCCTATGCTTAGCCACGGTAGTGGCTCACATCACAAGCAATGACAGCTTTATGATAGCAGTTTTGTAAACCTAGAGACACACATCAATCATCTTCCTCTTACCTTAATCATTCATAATGAGTGCCATTTTCAATATGCTTAAGCCATATTTAAACTTGTATATTTAACATCTGAAGTCAATCTCCATTCAGTTAAAGCAGGAAGAAATACATAATCATACACTACAAAGATGACTTAGAGTAGACACATTTTTAACATACATCTAAATACTTTGTTTACCTAACTTTTTCTTTACTTTTTTAAGGTGGACAGGAAGTGCTGTGGGTTAAATTCAGGGCTTAACACTTGTTAGGCAGACATTCTACCTTTTGACCCATGCTCCAGTCCTTCTTTCTTATATTTGTGGGGTTTTTTCAGATAGTCTTTCACTTTTTCTCAGACTGGTATCAGATAGTGATCTTACTTCTACCTTCTGAGTAGCTGGAAGTACAGGTGTGTACCAGACGCCATACTAGTTTGTTTTGTTTGAGTTTATGTCTCAGACAGAGACCCTCCTATCTCTGCTTTCCAAGTAGCTGGGATAACAGGTGTGTGTCCTCACATCTAGCAATGTTTTTGTGTTTTGTTAAATCATTTAACATAATGTATGTGTTATGTCATCAAACTATAGTAATAAGAAGAACATGAATGTGAAATTTCTATTACACAAAGAATAAGAAAGTGATAGAAGAGTTCAGTGAAGATTGGTGGTAAGGAAAGAGTAGTAAAAAGGTCATACTTTTCTGAATTCTGTGACTATCTTCCCAACAAAGCTTAGGGAGAAGAATGAAATTGTTGTACTTTATTTTCACCCCTTTCAAACAGTTTACAGTGATTCCCTGAATAGTAGAAATAATCAAGAATTAAAAGCTGCAGCATATGTTAAGTAGTCCCATTACATAAATCATATTTAGTACCATTTGTGAACATGCTGTTTTTCTTCTAGAAAATTCAATGATGGCTTGTAAATTTTGCAGAATCTCAAAAGAAGGCATGATTTTATGTTGAAGACTAAAGGAATACTGTCAATTTCAATGTGCACTGGGAAGTCACATGATATCCTCAAATTTAATGGTAAAGCAAATTCAGTTAACTCTGCAGAAACATAAGGAGTCTTGCACAGTCTCTCAGCTAGCCAAGGGCAGATTAGGAATCAGGACACAGGAGTTTAAACTCCTGAATTGTATTTTGACAACTTTTCTACACCAAGTGCACTAGGTGAAGGAAACTAACCAAGGAGCAAGTAAAGAAAGATACAGAGATGGTGATTACAGACAATAATCACTACAATGGGGAAAAAATAAGACATCGAGATCTAAGAACTAATCATCTCTGAGTAATCATTCTTTGCATTCTTTGGTCTTCATTCTCCAACTATAGAATCAAGCTGCATATATACCTTAAAGGAGTCTGGCTTAGGATGCTGGTTTTCCTAGTCACTTTGCACTGCAATGACAACATCCCATAGGACAGATGGCTTAAACATTTATATCTCATAGTTCTGAAGGTTATAAAATTCAAGGCAAGAGTAAAGGTATGGCTGGGTTCTCTTTAAGGACTTACCGCTTACTGGATGGCCATGTTATTACTATACCACTGACGGAAAGGTACAGGCTCTGCGGTTCCTTTTTCTTATCAGGGTACTACTTTCATCACAGCGCCTTTACTCTTATGGCCTAACCTAAGAGAAAACATTTCTCAAAAGCTCCGCCTCCTAACACCACCATTTTGATGCTTATGGCTTTCATATATGAATTCAGGAGGACATGAAAATTTAGTCCATAACTCTGGTCACTAGGCTTCAGTTATCTACTTAGAGAGGTACAGAAAGCACCAGGACACTCTTTCTGCAACATTTTTCACTGTGGTCCATTCCATCTGGAAGATGGGATGGTCCAGGAATATATTCAGAAGCCATCCTAGGAATTGTAAGGTAAGAATCCACATTGTGAGGGATCTCATCCTGAGCACAGGATAGCTTTGGGGAGAAGTTCTCCCTAGATGAGTAAAGGGGTTTGCTATGGATGAAAAGACTGAGAGCAAGAAGGGTCAAAAAGGCACATCTATATCTATATATGTGTGAGCCAAATAATGTATGTGTCCCATTGCCCAATCCTGCCCACATTTGTATGTTTGGCCTTTGCAAAGTGCATTGAGTAGCAAAAAGAAAAAAGAATTGTCAAGTATCTCCTGATCTAAGCCTAAGTTGAATTTTTTAAGATTGACTTAGGGATAGACAGGAACCGATTGCCCCGTGAAAGAACATAGCTGTAGCCCAGAGGAAGTGTTTGAGACAAGGACCATTCACCCTTGCAATGTGATAGTAAAGAAAAGTGTCTCCAAGGAACAAAGCCCCCATGAAGATTATGTTTAGTTACATGCCATATTTTGTAATATATTGTCTAATTCTACCTTCTGTGTTAATATGCAAGGATAACCATGACCGTAAAGGGTTCAAAAACATTCAGAAACTAAAATTTGATAATTCAATTATATGAGGTAATGTACAGAAATCAGAATAAAACCCCTGCATGGGCAGGTTTTAAAATAATTAACTGCTGGGGATTTGCTTTGCTTTGCAAATACTGAAATCATAAGCGTTAACAGCTTCATAGCATTTTGCAGCATTCACATAATGATGATTTTTAAAAAAAATTATTATTGTTCATAAACATTAAAGAGAAGTATCAAAAGAGAAAGAACTGCAATACTGAGAAAATTAGACTTTCAGCATTTTATACCTTCCTTTCCAACAGTTTGCATGTGTATTAAATATAAATTCATGAGATTACTCCTGTTTCAAGAAAAAGAAAAGTAGATGTCACCACTGTTCATTACTATTAAATTATTTATATACTAGGATTTCATGAGCTATAGTTTAGTAAAAGGACAAAAAAGTGAACAAGAAAATGTGATTTCTGTTGACCACTCTTGTCTGAAAATAAAGCCTACTTAACACCAACTGAAATTTTATTGATGAATCTGGTGACACATTCCTGAATAAATATGGTTCTCAATAAATATAATAAAAATTTATTAACCAAGTTCCAAATGCCAGAGAAACTACCATCACAAGTACTTCGTGAAGTAGTTGGGTAAGAATAAATAATATTTGTAATGTTAAATAACTACTATTGCTAAATTACATTGAATATTTATATATTTTATGTGAATTAGGGAAGTGTAGGGGAACAACAAAGTGGTGAGACAAAAGACAAAAAGTGATATAGACAATATGTTGGAAATGAATTTTATAAATTGGGAATGGGAGGAGGGAAAGTGGGAGAAAAACAAAATTTACTCACTACCTTAAATATGTAACTGTAACCCTTCTGTACAGAACCTTGACAATAATATTATTTTTTTTTAAATCCTTCTAACTGGGCACCAATGGGTCACATCTATAATCCTAGCTACTGAGGAGGCTGAGATCTGAGGATCGCAGTTCAAAGCCAGCCTGGGCAGGAAAGTTTGTGAGGCTCTTATTTCCAATAAACCACTTAGAAAACCAGAAGTAGAGCCATGGATCAAGTGGTAGAGCACTAGCCTTCAGCTGAAGAACTGAGGGACAGTGCCTAGACCCAGAGTTCAAGCCCCATGACCAACAAAAACAAACAAAATCCTTATTCTACTTTCATAGGCCATGTAAAATTTTTCCAACGATGGAGATTTGTTAATAGATTTTGGTCTCAGATAATTTGTTACGTACTCTTTTCAAAATGCCATTTAGCATGCAGATTTTCTAAGAAAAACAGAAATGATGTAGGTAAATGCATCCATGTATCCCAATTGCCTTTCTAAAACTGTAGGACAGTAATTCAAAGGACAGGAGTGTAGGTTGTTTTAAAGTAAACTTCAAAGTGAATACATTTCTCTGCTTTAAAACATACAAATAAACTCCCCTCACAAAATAATATACTACCTTCAAGGTTGGAATGTTTGTTCCACAACTAGATAAGCTGCTATGACTGATAGCTGTGAGGATCAAGGGAAAGTGTTTATGGACAAGGACACCATCCTGTATCTCTAAAAAATCCCTTCTTTGGTCAGCTCATTTCACTTCGATCAAAAGTATCAAGCAATCACTTGTTAACACAATGAAGAAATTATGTCAGAAACCTACAGTGGATTACATATACTACTGGAGTTTACAAAGAATATAACAGTTTGCCTAGAATTTCAATTTCCTAGCTAGAATGATGTCCTTTCAAAAGTTTAAAGGAAAAGTAGCTAGACTCACACTTTTGGCATCCAACAGATAAAACACATCTCATTGTAAATAAGATAAGTGGTGATGTAAGCATTAGGGAAATAAAAGCAGGGTACAAAAAATTCCACAAGAAGACCACTAGAAGAATGATGTTAGCTTGACACTGGCCACTTTAGTTGGGAGAATACCTGTATTAAGTCAGCTCATTTCTTGCCCTTGCTACAGACCAGTAATTTCCTTGCTGACATGAAATTCAAAGACCCCAATATGGTCTTTGTCTTCTGTCTTTCCCTCCAATCTCTAACAATGTGGCCCCTTCCACAATGGTCATGTCTTCTCCTCAATCACAATGGCTTCACTTCCTTTGCTCAAGCATATAAGCTGCCTCCAAGTCATCCCAGACTCTCTGGCTCCTCTCTGACTCATATTCAACTTGCTAGATCTTCCTCAAGCCTCAGACTGCACATAGTCCTTAAATCTAGTCTTTGGCAAACCTATAACTTTCCTCATTTTTATAAGCATTAATTATTTGTTCCAGAGAATTTCATTTTAACATGTCCACATCAAATATACTTTGATGACTCAGTTGCTCCATTACTGTACTCTCCTTCATCTCTACTCCCCTACCCACACACTCTCAACACATTTTAAAGTTCTATTTTCACACAAGTATAGAAAACATTTTTACCATATTTGCCTTCCTTTACCCTTTCTGGGGTACCCAGGTCTCTTTCAAAGCATGTTCTACTTTTTCTTTAGGACACTTACAAATATGAAGGATTATATTATTAGAGAAATTTATTCAGTTTCTTTTTCTGCATTTGACCATGAGATTTCTGATGGGTAATATATGATAACTAGCTTTCTTAAAATTAAGTTAATACACTCTCAGTTCTGGCACTTAATAATTATGTTATCTTAGACAAGTTACCCAACTTCTCTGAACTTCTTCACCCGTATCTTATATATAAATTAATCTAATTTGGGGAGGGGAAGGGGAATAACAAAAGCTGAAACAAAGACACAGGATAAACCATTGCAACAAAGATACTCAGGAGAGACTATGTTGGAAATGAGCTTAACAACTTCAGGTCCAGGGGAGGGGCAGGAGGAGTAAGGGAGGTGGGAAGGGAAGGGACAGTGGGAAAACAAGGGAAGGGGGAACAAATCTCGACAAGAAATGTACTCATTACCTTACTCATGTAACTGTAACCCCTCTAGCATCTTTACAATAAAATAAAATTAAAAATAAAGAAAAAAAGAATGACAGTAACCCGGTCATACTATATGTTTCACAGACCAAAGTTATATTTCCTAAACCTTTTTACAAATTGGGAAGTGCCACTTAAACTTAGGGTATTAATGTTTTTGTCCCTACATGCTGAGACCTTGTATCAAACACACACACACAAACACATACACACACACACACACACAGAACATAAACTAAAGAATGGTTCAACTGACTGTTATTGCCCTCAGTTTTAACACTGTATAGTTATATCCAAAAACATTCTCGTGGTTATTACTCATAAAACTTTATGAAACAAAGAAAGATTTTTTAATGTATAGCTAAAATTTGTGCCACATCAGGCATATCAAATTCTTGATGAAGACAATTCCTTCACAGCAGTCTGTGCTCGGATATCACTTTCTATTTATGTGACTTTCAGCAATTTAGAAAACATGATACATTCCACTTCATCATTCAATTATTCCATGATATTACTAATATTCAAATGAATGTCAAAACTATAAATGAACTTTATAGAAACAAAAAAATTGTGCATAATCATGGATGGGCCTGTTTTCTGAGTTATTTTTCTAAGAAGGCACATTCCTGTACACTGACTTATGCACCATCCACTTTATTCCTTCTTCCAGTGGCAAAGTGAAAGGATCTATGTCCAGAGCACGTTTTATTAGAGTGAAAGGAATCAACAAGAGCCAGAAGGAACATGACTATGGTCTCATCTTTTCTCACCTTAACCTAGTGACCTATCAGGCCAGGACAGTGAAAGATTTGTGAATCTAAAAGAGTTTACTCCTGCCTGGATATTTTAGGGATTTGACTCCTGTCAGGTATTGCAACAAAGCCAAGTGATTTCAATTTACCAGGCAAGGACAAGAGTAGGTTTCAGGAAAAACCAAGGTGATGAACTATTGAGCATTCAGTTCATTAGCTGTCATCCATCTTGACATCTTCATCTTTCAAGCAGTACTGCAGAAAATCAAAGACTGTAGTGCTTCCCTCGGTAAAAAAATCTGAGGAGGAAGCCATATCCTCTTAAAGTTAAAGAGACCATGAAGGCTATTTCAAATGGATTATGAAAGATAACCATGGTCTCAAAAGTGAACATCTTGATAGATATTCAATTGTAAACACTATCAGTGTCTGAAACACACAAATCTTAAAAACAGCATCGCTAAGAATATGAATTACATGCACTGACAAAGTACTTTTAGCTTAGTCTACTTTTATGAAATATGCATTTTAATGTACAAGTATAGTAACATGAACAAATAACTGACCTCCCAGAAAAAAAGCATCTTAATGGAAAAGAAAAAGAAAATAACAAAAGGTTTTACCTAAAAAAAAAAAAAAAATCAGCCAGTAAAACACAGGCAGACAGTAAGAGTCCAATAACACCAACAAGAACGAATGATAGCATATTTCTTCTTTTGTTTCTCTGCTCTGCTTATTCAGCATTGCAATACTGAAACTATGGGCTTTCTCCAATTCTATGAAGATTTACCTGAAATTACAGAGTAACGTAAGCAACCAAATGTATTAATGTGCTGGTTCATAACCTTCTCCAGCTATTATCCAATGCCAAGGGAAAGTGAATTTCCATTTCAAGTTCTTAAAGACCCCAGGAGAAAATTTGAGATGAGTATCATGCTCTACTTGTATCTTCCACACAATATTTTATTATTGCTAAGCAGCATTGTAATGCTGCAGTTGAATTTCCCCCTTCCTGAAATGCTCATTGAAGATCCATCCAGAACTGTGGATAGTAGCAAGCAAAGTAAAACAGAACTAAAACTCCTCTCCCTGTCCATGCCTTCTTAATTCACCACCAGAAATATCCACATCAGGCTGTGAGACAAAAATGTGAACTTTCAACTAGTATTTTCTAGCAACAGACCCACAACTCTTCCAACATTTCCATAGATTCTCAAAAGTGTGCCCCTTACTTAATGGATGGTGTATTCAGATACGTGTTTTCCTCATCAGGGAAAGCCGAAGGTTGGGTGGTTGGAGGGTTGGGTGGGCTTCTTCCCAAGGATAAGATTTGGTATCCTAGTAAGTTTCTACTTCTAAAAATTATTCCCAAGACCTTGGGTTGAAAATATCCAGTGTATTTTTAAAACTTGTATTGTCACCCAATGACTACAGGCACCACCACTATCACCAGTAACATAACCTAATTTCTATATAGTGCACTGTACATACAGTGTATGTAGCACTTGCAATATCTTTTCCACCTGAATAAGGTAGGTGTTGTTACTTTCAATTGACAAGTGAGGCCAGGGAGTACTATGCTATAGGTCCTTGTTACAACAAAACATCTATAGAACAGTAACTAGGTATCATCGGAGAAATGGTTAGAAAAACAGAATCTCAGGTTCTACCTCCAGAGGACTGAATGACTTCTGCATTTTCATAAGCTGCCAAGGTTCTTGCTTTCATGGTCATGAATATTAAGAAACATTGGTCTAGGTAGATAGAATAACTCACATTCCAATACAGGTATCTCTGACTCAAAGATTTGGATATTACTCAGCTCTACCTGATGCTGTCATTACATCCAAGCAGTGGAAAACACACAACCTTTGCACATAGACACTTTGATTTTTCATTAACTAACAAAATAAGATAACTGAAAATTATGAAGTTTAGAAAAGGTTGCTCAAGGAATCCTGGAAGAAGTAGATATGAGGCAGGTAGCTATGAGAGAAACATAGGGCAAGGAAATTGAACTGAAAACCAATTTCACTTTAGTTTGGCTACAGACTGAATAAATTCACTACTTAAAACATCTAAGACATGATTGTTGTGGGGAGTATTTTTAGGGGGAGGAGGGAATGTGAGCTCTCACCGAGTTAACCCTGTCTCTCATCAAATGGTGCTAGCTTACCTCAAGTGGCCAGGGAAACTCAGGAGTGCTTCATTAGAATTATGCACAGATGCATCATCTTTGGAACCCAGCATGCCATATCCTAGAACAAGGACCCTGAGACTATTTTCCTCAATGTACATACTTAGTCTTTAGATTCAACTATTACTCAACTCAATATTAGTTTTCTAGAGATAAAATGAACTTCTCTATGCCTGATGAATGAGATCTTTTTCTAAACTCTGATTTTAGTTTCAAACTACCTTAACCAATCAACTGTCCATTTGGGATCTTCATGGATAGATAAATAATTAAAATGTTTTTATGCAAATTAACATGTGATCTTGAAGACAATTTCCCTTAACTTAAGCTGGTTAAATATTTTTACTATGATCTTACACTATCAAATTCCCCAAACATATCTTTTGTTTCCAGAATAGAAACAGGCATCAGGCCATCTACAATTCACAGTAATTTAGATCACAATTAATTAGGTTAGTTTTATTGCTTTTTCATTAAAAACAAACTGCATACTACTAGCATTATTCCTTCATCTCATTTAAAGTATAAGTGATTTTCATAATACATATTCTAAAATGAATTTTTAAATACAAGTTCTCACTATTTAACTTAGCTGTAACTCATGATTCTGTTGCCTTTGCCCCTTGCCTAGTGCTGGGATTCCAGCCTGGTTTTACAAGGCTATGTCCCCATACTTATCTTCAAGTTGTTTCAATACCTATATCTGTGAGCTTCTTTTTTTTTCTTGAAATATGAATTTGGAGCTATATGTTTCTCATTGTGTCAATTCCTAAATTCTAATGCATAGTGTGACTTTTAATGAATGCATTTGCAACAAGAAAAAAACATGAGCTTTGTGCAAGGTTCTAATATAAATTATGCAGAATACAGGAAAACTCACTTTTGAAAGGATAACAATCATCCATCAAACTTTCGTTTCAATAGTAGAAAGCATATACTAATCTCATGCCCTTCCAAAACCAAAAGTATTCATTAGATTACTGTGGACCTTATCTGAGAAAGATCTGAAATTTGAATAAAGAAGATAAACTTTATTCTGTGTAAGTAGCTATGTATATAAAGATTAAAGGCTCTGGAAGTGTCTAAAAATGAAGTCCTTAGAATAATGTATGCATTACTATTGTGACAGCTTTAAAATCTCATCAAATGAGACTTAACACGGACTGCATGACTCATGTTCAGGCCCTGAAGTCTACTGAATAATTTTACAGCCATCTCTGGCTACATAGCAAATCAACCTTAAATTGTATGGCTTATAACACAATCCACTTGGTCATGGATGATAATGGTGTAAGCCAAAACTCATTTGTGTCTTCAGGTGGTGTCTTCAGTAAGAACAGGTAGCTGGGTGTTCCAGAGGGGCCTTGTCAGCTTCCTTTATATTTCTATATAAATCTTGATGTCAATGTCAAGAAGAGTAGTCACAGATGGACAGGAGATTGCCACACCTCATGGTGCCTCTGACACTAAGTGTGATGGTAGATTGATAGCTGATGTGGAAGCTTAGAGTTCCTAGAGAAAATGTTCTAAAAGACTTGGACAGAAGATAAAAGTCTTCTTGTACATTAGGATCAGAAGTTCCAAAATGCCACTTCCACTGTACTTACTGATTATTGACTAAATGAAATTTGGATCCAGGACAGAAAATAGACTTAAATAATACCAAAGAAGATTGAATGATGTGTGGATATATATGTATATATGCATATATATATATATAGATATAGATATGGATATAGATATAGATGTTCCTATACATGTACCAAATATTCTTTGTCCTATAAAGAACCCAGAAACATTATATGTAACATATACAATACAGAAAATATATGCTATGTCACATATGATATGATATATTAGTATTTATATGCCATACATTATATGTGTTATAGGATATATAATGTGTATGCTATGTAGACTATCTATTGAGTTTATATTGCTAGAAAAAAATGAATCATTAACATGAAATAAAAACAAAGCTCATTTTTCTACATTGCCAGAAAAGAAGAAATGTTAGTCTGAGCCACACATTATTTATTCATTTAAAAGTTTTGTGATTTTTTCCTAAAAAAGGCACAATTTGGAAGAAACTTTAATCACAGTTTATATGTCTATTGCAAAATGAAATTGAGAAGAAAACACCCTTCTAAGAGAACAGTGAGACCTGGAGAGGGAAACACAATGGCACAGCTAGCAACACAGCAGGTAAGAACAGAACAGCTCTGTATAGAAGGATTGTAAGAGAAAAAATGGAATGCCGGTTATCAGAAAGTACTTGAGAAGATCTACATTGCTGTGAACCAGGATGGAACCTTCAGAACGTTCCTGTCTCATTCTTCAAACAGATGATTTCCAAATAAAAAATTAACAGAAAGAAGAAACCTCCAAAACAATGTAACAGAGAGAAAATAATAAATAATTCACTTAACCTTGATAATGAGAGAGACAGTGACAGAGACGAAGAGGGAGGGAGGGTGTGCTATGTATGTGTTAGTAGCAGAATAAGTTGCCCATGTTCTTCCTCCTGAAACTTGGAAAATTATTATGTTGCATACTAGAATTAGAGTAGCAGATGGAGTGAAATAGATTTGCTAGGAGATTATCCCAGATCACCAACATAGACCTAGTATGAAGACAAGAGTTCATAAATGAGGAAGAGGGATGAAGAGCCCGACTCATTAAAAAGAAAAACTGATGACTGCTAGTTTTGGAAATACAAGGTGACATGAGCAAGAATTGCAATCCCATAAAACTTCCAGAAAGAAAGGCAGACAGACTGTTTACACCTTAAAGTCCAGTGGTACTTGTTTCATACTTGGGACCTCCCAAATTATAAAATAATTCATGTGTTCTTTTAAGGCAACAAATTTGTGGTGATCTGTCACAACAGAAATAAGAAACAAATACGGTTATGAAAATGTGTGGAGAGTCTGGTACGGTGTCTCATGCCTATAATCCTAGCTATTCTGATGGTTAAGACTGGAAGGATTGTAGCCTGAGAACAGCCTAAGATTTCCCTAGACTCCATGTCGACCTACAGCAGAGTACAATGACATACATCGTTTAATAGGATTAATGACCAAACTGGCCCAGCCAAAAAAAGAAGAAGGTGCTCAAGGCATGGCTCAAGTGTGAATCCTTGACTTCAAAAAGTTTCTAGTCCCACATGAAAAAAAAAAAATGGGCGGGGTGCCTGAAAGAGAAATATAAAAGCACTTAGAATCAAAGATGATTTTTAAATAGTATTAAGACTTGAGACATAAATACATTATAATAGAAGACTAGATCTTTACCAAAAGGAAAAAATAAATACATACTGAAACATACCACACTGTCAAGTTCATAACAAATGTCCATTTAGCATCTTGAAACCAACTTTCTGTATCGTTTACTTAATGCTAATTTTGGTGGCTCTGGATTTTGGTGACTCGCTTGGTACCTGGCAAGGAGTACCAAGATTTCAAGAAGAAATCAATCCATTTTATAATCTACATAGGGTTATAAAATAACAAAAAACTCAGCATCACAGATGGCTTGTGAGATAAGGTACATTAGCAATGGAAAGAAGAGAGAAGGGAGTTAAAATTATTTGGAATAAAAAAAGAACTCAAATTTAGATCCAAGTGAAAAATGCTAATATATTTCTAGTGAGACATTTTTAACCATTGACGAAGCTGAGTTTCCGTCGGGTCTTCATAACATCTTGTGAAAAATGCGTGGCAAAGATACAGCCAAACACCCACAGCTGAAGCTGGGCTATGATTGTTCTGGCAAACACATAACCTAGAGTAAATATTGTCTTGCACGAAGATGTGAGGGGGTGGATTAGGCATTGTAATTACCATTTGCTGAGAATTTGGCGTTCTTTTTAAAGATTTAATCATTTAGATGAGACTTAGTATCACTAAAAAAGAATTCAATATTTCTGGGAACAGGGGAGGGGGCATGGCTGATGTTTTCCTTCTGTTCAGTTTTTGCAAGTGCCTCACCTGCTAGTTATTTATTCAAGGCAGTGAAGATAATGAAGAAGGAGCAGGAACTTCCATCTGTTCATTTTTTGTCTTCTGAAGACACTATGTTCTTATATTATTGATTAGAACGTGATATTTAAATAGGTTCACAATTAATAAAATTGCACGGGAATCTTGCTATTCTATCTTAAGTAATTTCATAGCCAGCCTTCTCCTACTGTCCCTTGTGGCATAACTAAAGTATTTACACACAGATCAACAATAACAAGGCAGACACTGATAGCACATTTTACATATAGACTTCTATTAATCTTCTCTTTGTCTTTTAACATCTACTGACATAAATTGCTTTAATCTGAATACCTGGCATGGAGCATTTATAAAACAACCTTTGAGGCACCGATTAGTGTATAAGTATTCCAAGGTAGCACCCCTAAATTTTAGTATACTCAAGATCACTTGAAATTTGTAAGCTCAAGTTTTCAAGCTTATCCAAAAAATTCTAATTTGGGGGTAGGAGGAGTGAGATCTAACAAAGGCATAGAAATCTGTATTTTCAACAAATACTCTGTGAACGACTTTGATCCACAGGGTCGGAGTTATGTAACAAGGCTTACATAAAATCTGGACAAGATTTTCCCTCAAACCTCCTTCTTTTCTTTCAGTCTCCAAGCTCTAAGTATGTGATGCATTTCAGTTTTCAAAGTCATTTTGTGAGATAGATGACATTAGTATCTTCATGTTGATGGGGAAACAAAGGGTTTAAAGTCACTCGCTGCCTTAGTCATCATCAGTTCTCATAGCAAAATGCCACAGGTGGGTGGTGTAAACAACAGACATTTGTTTCTCCCTGTTCTGGAGGCTAGCAAATGTGAAGGCTGGTGCTGGCGTGGTCAGGTTCTGAGAGGGCTTTCTCCCTGACTTGAGGTTGATGGCTTTCTCTCCCTGTGATTACCTGGCGTTCTGTCAGTAGGTGCACAAGAGACTTATTTCTCTTTCTCTTTTTGTAAGGCTACCAATTCCAATCAAATCAGTATTCTTTGACCTTATTTAATCTTAATTATCTGCTAGGAGTTCTATGTCCAAATACAGTCACATTTGGGGTAGGGAAGGAGGCTGGGATTGAACATGTGACTAGGAAGGGACAGGTGCAGAATTCAGGCCAGAACACTTGCCTAGTATAACCAGTGACTTATAACCAGTGACGACTACAACCCGTGACTTGCACCCAGATTGGCCTGATACTATCTGAAACATTGGAATAGAATGATAGTTGGCCAGTCATTGGCTGAGAAGTGACTTTAACATAATTCATATCATTTGCTGAGCTTTGCCACCTATCAGTTGATTATGACTGCTTTTTCCTTAACTACATTGCTAGTGGAGTACTTGTGCTCATGGAGACTAATGGTTTCAAAGATCATTTTAAGACAGGCATTCAGTAGTTTTACAGATAATACTAGGAAAGGTTGAAAAGGTTGCATTTGCTTCTGTTAATAGCTCACATCCATCTTCTCTGCCAATGCTAGACCTGAACAAACACTGTCTTATCCATTTTCTTATCCAAAATGTAGTGATTGTAATTCAAAATCTGCCCAGAAAAGAGTCACTCATAATTAAACTTCCTTTACACACCACAGCCTGACAAGGAAACAAATAAGGCTTCAAGAGAAAATTTAAAAAACAATTTTATATTGGTATCCAGATAAACTCAAGTAGAAAAACATGTATTTAAAAGGTCATTTTTTGTAAATTCATAAATATTTGTATTTTCATTGGAACTTACATACTCAAAGATATTAATCTTGCATTACAAAAACTGTATTAACCAGTTAGGAAAAATCCATTAAAAGAAATCCATTCAAAGAAAAAATAAAATCTCCTATTATTATGTTCAAGTCCACAAGTACTGTGAGTGAGGCAAGCATGTTAGAGAGAGGGCTATGCTGATGGAAGGTCCACAGGACGGAGATGGGAAGAAAATGGGAGGGGTCGTAAGGGATGGTAGATAGTTATTGCTGATTCTACACCTCAAGAAAATAATAGGAATAATTATTTTTACCTCCAATTATTTATCCCAAAGTATAATACATATTATGAAAGATTTAGATAATATAAAGACAAATATATGTGGCATATATTTAACATTTATATGCACATATACACACATATCCATACATACATAGATTATACTCTGACCAAGTTTACTTCCTCTATCAATCTTCTCAGCTTCCTAACACAATTCCAGTAGGTTTTGTTGTTCTATTTTCATGGGTCTGTGTGTGTGCGTGCGTGCGTGCGTGTGTGTGTGTGTGTGTGTGTGTTGTTTTTTGTTTTTTGTCGGTCATGGGGCCTGAACTCTGAGCATGGGTGCTGTCCTTTAGCTCTTCAGCTCAAGGCTAGTGTTCTACCACTTAAGCCATAGTGCCACTTCCTCTGTGTGTGTTTTATAAAGTACTTTAACTA
The DNA here is from genome assembly GCF_019054845.1 of Dipodomys spectabilis. Classification (NCBI taxonomy): domain Eukaryota; kingdom Metazoa; phylum Chordata; class Mammalia; order Rodentia; family Heteromyidae; genus Dipodomys; species Dipodomys spectabilis. The sequence goes on from NW_024870874.1 coordinate 13,943,735, forward strand.
TATTCTTCATCCTTCATCTACTTGGGTGCCTGTTGGTACCCACCTGAACAAAATGTGTTATTGTCCTATACTTCTTTATTAAGTATATACTAATTATACAAAGAGATGTTTCATGGTATTCATCCCACACATATATTTTATTTTGTCAGATTTGTGCCCTCTCTTTCCCCATCCATTCTCCCCCCCTATCCTGTAAACTTGTAAACCTGTTGTTTCACTGATGGCTGTCATTCTCAGTCTTAAATGGAATCTTAGTGTACTTTTGAGTTGCATTTCCTTTATGATCAAAAATGGCAAACATTTCTCCATATATTTATTAGCCATTTGTGATTTTTTCTGAGAACCATCTGTACAATCTGTTTGCTCATTTATTCATTGGATTATTTGTTCCTTTGCTGTTTATTTTTTGAACCATTTGTACATTTTGGATATGAATCCTTTATCTAGTGAAGACTTGGAGATTTTTTTTCCCCATTCTGTATGCTGTCTCTTAATCTTGGTAATTGTTATATCTGATGTACAGAAACTCTTTAATTTGATGCCCTTCCATATGTTAGTACTTTTTTCTCTTTTCTGGGTAGTTGCAGTCCTGTTTAGAGAATAATTACCTATGTATATCCCAGAGTTTTCTCTATGTTTACCTGTAGTAATTCAAAGCTTTGTATCTTATATTAAGATTTTTTTATTCATTTTGAGTTGATTTTGTACAGTTTCAGTCTCCTGCATGTAGATAACCAGTTTTCTCAGTACCATTTGTTGAAGAGGCTATCTCTCTCCAATGTGTTTTCTGGCTCCTTTGTCAAAAATTAAATGACTGTAGCTGTGAGGGTTTATTTCTGAGTTTTCTGTTATGTTGCATTGGCCTTCGTGTCTGTTTCTGTGCCAGTACCATGCTGATTTTGTCTTGGGGGTTTGTTTTTACTATGGATCTAGAATTTAATTTTAAGTGCAGTGCTGTGATACATCAGGTATTTCTCCTTTTGAGTAAGATCACTCATGTTATCCAGCGTCTTTCATGCTTCTATGTGAATTTGAGGGCTAATTTTTCTACTTTTGTCAAGAATGGCCTTGTGACTTGGTGGAATTGCATTGAATCTGTAGATTAAACTTAATGGCTAAAATCAATAGAGGAAAGTATCTCTTTTTTTAATCTACTCATATTGTAATATGGGTAGGAATAAAAAAAAGCTCGTCCTTGGTTTAAGTGGCATCAGGTACAGCACCTTGAAGGCATATCTGAAGCCTCTAAGAGCTAGGACTGAAATACCTGCAGATCCTTGATATCTTGTCTCTAAGTGGTCTTTCCACAGGCACCTCCTGCATGGAAGTCAGAATAGCTGGCTGAGAATTCTCAAGATGTATAAGAGAGAAAACCAGGTGGGACAATATTGTTTTGTGGGGCAAGGGATGGAAGTTTATTCAACCTGGGGCTTGAATTCAGGGCTTGGCCACTATCCTTGAGCTTTTTTGTTCAAGGTTATTGTTCTACCACTTGAGCCACAGATCCACTTCCAGCTTCTTGGTGATTAATTAGAGATGAGTCAGATTTTCATAGCTTTGAACTGCAATCCTCAAACTTCAACCTCCTGAGTAGTTAGGATTACAGATATGAACCAGTGGTGGCCAGCTTGTATTGCTTTTTATGACCCACCTCAGAAGTTATGCACCTTGCTCCTGTTTGAGTTACAAGCCTTTACAGATTAAAGGGGAGAAAACATAAATCTCACCTTTACACAGAGAAGCATGAACCACACATTGTACAAAGAAAGCATGTGAGAATGGTATATTGTTGTGCCAAACTTTGGACACTATCATCTGTACATATCTTTCCTGCAATTCTTAGGGCACAAGGACAAAGGCACCATGAAAGGTTTTCAAGCTTGGGAACATCTCATTTTCCGTCCACCAAAAAGCTCACTGAACCAGAAAGGAATTTAATGGACACATTAAATTGGTGTTCTAGTTCCTCTCTCAGGGAAACATCCATATTCCACCCACAGTCCTAACTGTCTCACTGGACTGTCCACACATCATTTTCAGCTTCATAGCTGTGAGCCTCTGGAGAGTTGTTTACTCAATCGGCTACAACCTGAAATGATGGTCACACATGGCTACCTGACTCAACCAAATGATATGAATATCCATGTAAGAGAGAAGCAAGAAGAAAACAGAAATAAAACAACAACAAAAAATAAGAGAGGAACATGAGAGGAGGAGGAGAGAAGGGGATGGAAGAGGACAAGATTCTCTTGTCGTTCCTGCCCACCGCCAGGCCCTACTCCATCCTTAGGCTCAATACACCACTACTTCTCACACTGAAGTACCTTCTTTGCATAATCAACTTGCTATTCATCAAGGTATACTATTAAATATACACATTTGATTATATATAATCTTATATCAAAGATCAGTTATGTAGATGGTCTGTGCATTAAAAGGAGTTGGTTAGTTTTTAGGTTTTCTGGGTCCAGAATGGATCCAACTTGATCCATAGGCTCCTTAGAAGGGCCTCTTCAAGCTTCAGCAGGCAGAGATTTGATCTTTTCTTCCTATGATCAACCTGGAGCTTCTTAACGTAAGTTCAAATCAGTAAGGCAGAAACTTAACACAGTAAAGGGGGAAGAAAGATTAAGAAAAACAAAATCCCCCTCCTCCCTCATCTATTACAGTTCAAACAAAACACAGGTAACTGATGATGAAAAGAAAAGCTAATGCCAAATTCAGCATGCATGTCTCCTGAGATCTGCCCTTTCGGCCAGAGAGACCATTCTTATAATGTGGCTGTAAATGTAAATGGCTGAAAGAAACAGAGGCCAATAGTCCCAGAATTACTCTGTGTGGTACATCCTTTTACAAAAGTCAGGGCTCAAGGCCTATATTTACAACACACTCCATTCATCAGAAAACTATTTTCTTTGATAGCCCTCCTAGCTGGGGTCACCAGGTTATGCCAGCACGCCAACCAAGCTCTTCAAGACGAACTCTAACCAAATGTTTGGCCAGGCTTGCCTCCAACATCATTCTTCGTATTTTACGTCCCCAGTAATTGGGAAGTTGTGAACCATTACACTCTTCCTTCTCTTACATTTTATCTTTGGGGGGGGGGAGGGAAATAAAAAGAAAGACTATTGGTACTAATGAAGTACATCAACTTACTTCTAAAATGCATGAAGTAATACTACTTCATTTAAACAAGACAAAATTTAAAATGTTAATCATGGCGTCAACTTAAAACTAAGCATTTCCTAAACTAAACAGGGAATCTTATCCAAATATAGATAAATATATAAATAATGATAACACACACATATCCTGAATCAAAAATTGGTGATACAGGCTGAACTACACTTATATCTTCAAGCTGCCCCAGAGGGACTGCTACTATCATAGTCTGTTTATTCAGTAACACATTTGTACCAATATTCTAGCTAAACTTTAGTACAACAGAATGAAGCTAATAAAGAAAAAATAAAATACCATGCATTGATGAATAGCCCTTCAAACGATCTGTGGGTCATGTTGAGCCATCTGCCGAGCATCTGTGGCACTCAGAAACAAGCAAATAAAATGGCTGTAGCAGCCTCAGACCCATTGGTCTCCCGACATGCTGGAGCAGACATCTCCATTCACAAAGGAGGATGAGGCCAGAAAGAGGGCCTGACGTCACCGAAAACCCCATACTTGTCAGTGCTGACATCAGCCTTTAAGCCCCTACAGACCTCTGGCAACTTGTTCTCCCAGGATGCCACTTTCTCTTCTTTCCAAACTGCTCTAGCACTCTCTGTGTCTGGCATGACGACTCATATGTGCCAAGCACGCTTCAGACTGCAATGATACAAAAACCCGATCTCTATGGAGATATGGAGAGAAACAATAAATTAAAACCGGTATAGTATAAAAGAATGTGACAAGTATGAAAGAAAAAATAGGATAAGGTAGGAAATGTGGAGAGGCAGTGTCAGGTGTGGGAGGTTACAATTTTAGAGAGAAAGGTTAGGGAGGGACATCCTAAGATGACACTGGAGTGAAAGCCTAGGGAGGTGGGAAGTCATCATGTGGAGACAGGTAACTGGGAAGAGTACATCCTGAGCCGAGGAAACAAGTGCAAAAGCCCTGAACAATAAATGGGCAATTTTCTTGGTGTTCAAATGAGGCTAGTGTCACTGAGTCAGGGAAGGGAATGTTGGAGGTAGATCAGTAAAAGATCCTGAGCACTTAAGACACAGATCGTGACTTTTACTCGGAGATGACACGCCATTGCAAGTCTTCCCGCAGATGGGTGATGTGAGTTGACTGACTTCCTGGCAGAATAACTCATTTTTGAGCTGAGAACTCAGAAAAGGAGAGGCAGCACAAAGAACAGTTAGGAGCTCTTCCACAGTCTAGGAATGGGGATGGGGATGTGGGACACAAAGCTCTAGAAAGTTAAGTAGCCAGATAGTTGGTACATTCTGAAGTAAAGCCAAGAAGTTTTGACAAGCATTATATAGGTAGTATATAAAAATCAAAGAACAGAGCATTTTGACATCTCATAAGGAAGAAGGTATGGAATTATCCAAATAAAGATGTAGAACTCTAACACATAAAGCCAATTTAGAAAGGATGAGGATCTGAGATACAGATATATGAAAAGACTTCTGGGAGAAGGCTTTCTGGTTGTCATGTAAATTCATGAATCTTAGAACTAAGGCTATAAACTTGTGTATAGTCAGAATACTGATGGATTTGAAAGTCACATAATTAGATGAAGAAGAAATTAGATCAGAAGAAATACAGCCACAAGCCAGCAGCCTTGTATGATAATCTAGGCCTTATTGTTCTTAGGGGCTGATCTGGACACTCACAGGTAGGCCTTGCTGTTCACCTGCCAGCCAGAACCTCACAGAATGCTAACATCACACAAGGATACTCTTATCATAACAGATCAAAGTGAACAAGTCATGTCTTGACACAAACACAAACACAAGCATTATTTGAGCAAGAAAAGAACAACTATTTTGTCCTCTCTGAGTGAGTATTGCTGCTTTAGCCTTGCTCTAGTCTGCCCTTTCCTGTGGATAAGCTTTATTGAAACATCATAAAATTGTCTAAATTCTCCCCCAAAACATTCAACCAAATCCCAAACCCAACAATAACTCTTTTTTTTTTTTTTTGATCGTGGGACTTGAACTCTGGGCCTGGGCACTGTCCCTCAGCTCTTCAGCTCAAGGCAAGCGCTCCACCGCTTGAGCCACAGCACCACTTCCAGTTTTCTAGTGGTTTATTGGAGATAAGAGTCTCACAGACTTTCCTGCCCAGGCTGGCTTTGAACCATGATTCTCACATCTCAGCCTCCTGAGTAGCTAGGATTACAGGCGTGAGCCACCAGCGCCCAGCTAACAATAACTCTTTTTAACTTCATTTTAAAAGTCCTCACACTTCTCCATCATGTATGTTCCTCCTCCACTGAAGTAAACAACAAGTTCAGTTTGTTTAACTACAGGTGGGACTCAGGGGCATTTGGCTAGAAAGCAGTGATTGTCAATTTGAATGGTGTGGAGAAATATCTAGGGGTAAAGTACAGCATGTTTCTGTTGACATTTCCCCTGATGATTGGAGGGGGAAGACTGGCCATGAATGTGTTGGCTGCAACATCAAATAGAGTAGGAGCCTGAATGGAACAAAAATTTAAAGTCCATCAAGTAGGCATGCTGATTCTCACTCTGTGTTTGGCCTGCCATGATATGAACCCACCATCAACACACTCTGCTTCAACTCAGGCCCAAATCAATAGATCTAGGAGATCTGGGATGGAATCTTCTATAACTATGAGGCAAAATAAATCCTTTAAAAATTGTCCCCAGGTACTTGTCATAGAAATTAAAATTGACTGCCATATATATGTATATAATACATATTTGTATATAATATACATAATCATATATATAATATACTGTATATTATATATTTATAGGATATATTATATATATTATATAACATGTCATATATTATATAACATATTATATAATATATGATACATTGTATCATATATTGTAATACATGTAACATATAATATATGATACATTGTATCATATGATACAATGTATCATATATTATATAATATGTAACATATATATGTTATATATAATATATAACATAATATGTTATATAATATGTTATGTAACATATTATATAATATGTTATGTTATGTAATATAATATATTATATATAATATAATATATACAATATATAATATATTGTGTAACATAATATATATTATTATATAATAGATATTTTATATACTATATTACTATAATATATTAAATTATTATAATATAGTATTATATATAACATTGTCTGAAATATTATACTATATTCTATATATTCTATATATACATAAATAATTCACCAGAATAGCATTAAGGACTAGGCCCTGGAGCATTCTAACTGTAAAGATTAAGAAGATTAAAAAGGAGCCGAACATTGGCACTCTAAAGAACAAACAGGCAGGCATCTACTACAATGTAAATCTACAGTGTGTGCCATTCTGAAAGCCAAGAGGAGATGATACTGATCAAGAGCATCTGATGTCTTCGATGCTCTTGGGTGGTCAGTGAAGATGAAGACCAAGAAATGATTAGATATCCTTGAAAAGGACTCCTGAATGGTGAAAATCCTGATTGAAAGAGTTTCAGGGAGGACTCAGGATAGAAACTCACGCAGCAAGCATGGGAAACCCTTTCAAGGTATTTTGACGTGAAGGGAAGAAGAGAAAAGGAGCAATCACTAGAGAGACCAGTGGGGTGATGAAAGGACTTCATTAGGATGGGAGACACGGTGATTTTCCTGTACTGATTGGAACAGTCCAGGGGAAGGGGAAAGTCTGATGCTGAAGAGAAAGAACTACCGGGGCCACACCCCTGTGAGAATGGGGTGTGAGAGAATTAGCTACACGGAAGCATTGGAAAGCGAGAGGAGAGGAGTATGTGGGCATACAGACCAAATAGGATGGATAGGGAGGGACAGAGCTGCGAAGGAGACCCCTTTCTTCGGAGTTCTCAGTGAAAGTGGAAGCAAGGTCATCAGCTGGCAGTTGAAAGTAGGGATGTTAAGAGCAGAGATTGGAGAATCCAGGCTTACTGGATCTAGGGAAATAAAGTATGCTTGTAGAGAAGCACAAACAGTCCACTCCAAGTAAACAAACATTAATCCAGTCATCGTTTGCCATGTACTAATTTTTTCAGCAAACGTTTGCACAAATAGAACAAATCCTAAGAGACGATCTGAGAAATGACACTGAACTCTGCTTCTCATATTCCAACTTCTTCCCTGTGTGATTGAAGCATTCCCTAAGGTTCTCACCTTAATCTGTCCTCTTTTCCTCTTGGATTTTTCTCCCTTGGAATTATCATCCAATCCCATGCTTTTGAATATGGTACAGGATTCAGGTTAAAGTACCTCCAAATAGAGGCTCTCCCCTCAAAGCTGTAAACCAGATATTTAACAGAATATTCATGGACCCGTATTTGTGCTTTTAATTGTGTAGTAGCCAAGATTTAAAAATACATATAAAGTAAAATTGATTTTAATAATATATATTATTTCATTCAATACATCTGCACTATTCCTATTCAAGAAATCATGTATAATTTCTTGAGATTTTTGCAGTTTCATTCTATGTCTTCAGAGCACACAATGCAGACTTTACCTTTATAGCACTTCTCCTTTTAAACCAGCCAAACTGCATGGACTGTAGCTCTCTGAGGTCCTGTGGGACAATTAAGTTCTAGATATCCCTTTTCCCCTGACTGCTGGACACCTCCTACCTCAACTGACCTGAAAGGATAACTGAACACTTCTAACACTAAATTAATGACAATGTCCCAATCTGTCCTTCTCCCTGTCTTTTTTCTTTTTATCTCCATTTGTTTCCCACTTTTCCTTTTCCGTTGAGAAAAGGGTCAGAACAAAGTGTCATCCTCAAAGTCTTTTAGGGCATGGTTAATTTCTACCTGGACGATTGCAATAATATCCTAAATGGCCTTTCTATTTGTCACCTCCTCCCATCCTGAATTCTATTACCAGCAGAATCCTTCTCGAAATTAGACTTGATGGTGTCAGTCTCCTTCAACAGCCTGCCACTGAAATTAAACCAATAGTCCTTAATCTAGATGAAGCATAACATGGAAATTCTTCTCCTGAATTACATCTATTTATCTTTTTCTTTCACAATGGCCTGTCTTATACCAGGAAGTTCAGAAAAATCCAACTATCTTCCATCGCCTAAAATGACTTCATTTTTCTCACTTTCTTTTTTTACCTAAATAATTTAATCAAGTCATTCTCAATTCTCTTATATATCAGAATCACCCAGAAAGCATGTCACAACACATATTACTGGAACTATTTCCAGCATTTCTGATCCAGTGTGTCAATGGAAGAACCCAAAATTTTCATTTTTCTAATAAATGTCTAAGGGATGCAGAGGCTGCTGGTCCCAGGACCACACTTTGAGAGTCACTGATTTGATTCTTAGTGACTTCAATGCTTAACTACCTATCTGCAGTGTTAATACTCACCTCAATGCCTTCTTAAGTACTGTGTCTTGTCTTATTTCAGGTCTTAGTTGCTAAGTCAAGAATTAATTCTCTCTCCTGTGCTCTTCTGTAGCAAGTTGGATTTCTTTTGAACCATCACCTATCTTAAAGTAGAATGAATACACACACCCAGACATACAAATATTGTGTCTGTGTGTGGGGGGTGGCGAGAGAGAAGAGAGAAAAGAGAGAGCTTCAGAAATCAAGTTTCACAATTGCTTGGCTTACTTCCTCAGCTGGTGCTCTATCACTAAAGCTATGCCTCCACCCCAGCTTTTTGCTGGGCATTCTTCAAAATGGAATCTAACAGGGCTTGTTTCAGACTTGACTTTTCTAGATCTCAGTCTCCTAAGTAGGTAGGAAAATATGTGTGAGTCACCAGAGCCCGGCCTTAATATATACTTTAATTGAAGTAAAGATGTATACTATGACCTCAAGAAATGCAAATCTTTCAGAAACGAGAAGACAATAATGCACTGTCTTAATAGGAAAAGGATAATTTGAATCATTAAGTAGTATGGACTTCAGTAGCTTTTTACATATTTTTAAATGAATTTCCCTTGAATTTTCTCTAAACTCTAATAATTAATGAAAGACTGGTCTTACGTACAGAATGTTACAGATATGAACCTTACTATATTAAGCAATTCAAGAAATATCATATTTTAAAATATTCACAATCAATGCATCCTTTTTATTAGCACTTTATAAATTTCCTTGTCACTGTATATCTGCAGTGAATGCCTGTAAATTTTAAAAAACACACAAATAAATTGCAATACTTTTCATCAACCTATTTTAACTTTTTCTTTTTGGGGGGGAGTTGGAAGGAAGGTGCTAGTCCTGAGGCTTGAGCTCAGGGCCTGGGTGCTGGCCTTGAGATTTTGCTGTCAAGGCTAGCGCTCTACCACTTGGGTTTCAAAATGGGCATAGCTCTACTTCTGGATTTTTGGTAGTTAATTAGAGATAAAAGTCTTCTATGGGCTATCTTGCCAGGGCTGGCTTCACATTTCTATCCTCATATCTCATCTTCTAAGATTAGAAATGTGGGCCATCAGCACCAAGATCAGTAATCTATCTTAAAGAAGTTGAATAGATAATGGTTGAAACTTGGACTTGAACATGAGTGACTAAAACTTACACTGGTAATGACACAATTTCTGTTTGTCTTTCATTTCTGTTTATTTTTTAATTCTCCTTTGTGTGGGATAGCTTCAAGAAGGAGTTCTGGCATACAGTCATATCTTCCTTTATACAACTGATTTGTATCTAACCTCATACTATGAATGAGTGAGTCCGGAAACATTTTAGCTAACTTTTTTCAGAGAATGATGTGATAGGAAGGTTTAGAAATGAAAGCAATATGTGAACCTGCTGCTGGTCATCACTAATACCATCAAACGAGATTTTGAAGGCTTTAGATTGAAGAACAGTCACCAACTCTCATATTGTAGGTCAATCCTTCTTCTTGGGAATATCCATATACACCAGATCTGTGCATTCTTTCACTGTCTATAGGAGGCAGTCTTTTGGTGGGCCGCTTTCTAACTGTCTTGTGGTACTGAGGGAATTAGCATGCCTTTCTTCCAAGTCCTATGAGAAATTCTCTGTGGTTACCTCCTCGATTCAAAGAACTTAATGATAAGCAAGTTCTTTTGTAATTCTATGGTACATTTACTCTATGGCAAAAACAAAATAACTTTCCTTTCCATGAGCAGAAAGATCTTTACTCAGACAATCTTGAAAATTGACCTAATTATTCACCAAAGGGAAACTATGCTCATTCTGGAAGGGACAAGGGAGAAATACCAATAATAGGGAAAATTTTGTGTTACCACAACGACACAAGGATGGTCTCTGTTTTTCATGGATGCCTAGAGAAGTCTGTCTTTGCTTTAGAAAGCTTCTCAACCAGTGTTACTGCCTGTGCTTCTGCAGGCAGAGGTGGCAGCTGCATTTATATGCAACCATTTTCCACTGAATTACCCACATAAAGAAAGGAAGTTGAGTATGTGACCCCCTGCAGGAGGAAATGTCTCAACCCTCAACTCTCACAGAAGCAGTGAACCATCTCCTTTTGGCATCTTCCTCTCCTCCCTAAAACTGGGTCATTTCTACACACACACACACACACACACACACACACACACACACACACGTGTTCCAGACACAGTTCATCTGTGATGGGGAAGACACTTTCCCAGGCTTGAGTTCATGTCATCTCTCCCTACAAACTCATTCCAGGGTTTTCTGTTGTGCTGTCTACCCAAGTTTGCCCTGCTTCTCTGGCTTATTGGGTCCTGAGTTTTAAATATCATTTGCATTTAATTCTTAGTTTTTATCTCAAGGTTTTACTTTTCCTTTGACAAATAAAAAAGGTGTGTGTGTGTGTGTGTGTGTGTGTGTGTGTGTGTGTGTGTGTGTGTGTGTTGATTTTTTTCTGAAGTACTAGCAAGTGAATCAGATCTTTGCCTTTGCCAGACAGGTGCTCAACCATTTTCAAAGTGGGGTCTTCTTTGATGCCCAAACCAGCCGGAACTACAACCCTTCAACTTGTGCTTATCTCCATCACTGAGGATGACAGGAACACACCACTGCACCGTTGGTTGAGATGAAGTCACACAAACTTCTTTTTGTCTCTGCTGGCATGGAACCATGATCTCTCAAACTTCCCCTCCCAAGTAGCTGAGATTTGAGCCATCATGGCCTTGGTCCTCAACAGTCTTCTCTCTCATATGTAATTTTATCACTAGATTCTTACAAGGCACCTGCAACTTACTTTGTTCAAAATAGAATCTTCAGTAAGCACAAAAGCCTGAGTTTACACCTTTTCCCTAGTTCTCCCCCAAAATATAAATTTCTACTCTACACACTCAGATTTGAACCTGGTTAGTCTGCCCTACTCTCCACAGAGTAAAAGTCTTTTCCATGAGAGAATATGATGTCTCCATTTAGCCAGTTATTCAATTTAATAATTTAATAATTATTCCTTTCCCTCAACCTTGCTACCAATGAACATACTGTATTGAACAACTCTAAAAGTGCCAGAACTTATACAGTATCTTGGTAGGATGCCTATTGAGTCTGTCTGCAGCTACTCTTGATTTTTACAACCCACTTTCCAAAGAGCACCAGGGGTCAAAGTTTAAATACTTAAATCAGGACACTGTCTCTATTAAGAATTGTTAATAGTACTGCTTCTTCTAGAAAAACCCAATCCTGGCCTGTTGGTATTTGCATGATTGGACTTGTGTGTACACTTCCAAACTATCTTTTTACTTTGTTCTTCACACAAGATGTTCAACCACATGGGCCACTTTCTCTCCTTTGAACACACCAACTCCTTTTTCATGTACCCAAGACCTCTTCCTAGGATGACTATTTATTATTTTCATAGCAAGCCCAGTCTACAGTCCAGACCACACAGAGGCAGGCAGACACAGGAGAAAGAAAGAGAGGGAGCACATGGCAATCTCCACTATCTAGGTAGCAGCAGAGTCTGGGGGTAGGAAGTGAGGTAAATGGGAGCTCAGATGGGTCCGCGCTGAGACAGGGAGGGGCCAGTTGTTTGGTGGGAACTCCAGGGCAGGGAGGAACTCAGGTCTGGGTGGAGCTGAGGACCAAAGCTGGGCATAATGCTTATACCCTCCCTACTTAGCCACAGGTCTGTCCCGGACACTGCATCATAAGCAGCCTCCCATATAGTAACAAAGCTGTTTTTCATCAGAGCACACACTCCCCTTCCCACACTCTTGCCCGTGTAATTCAGAAGCTTCTCAACTGGTTTGTTTGCTTACTGCTCTCTGCGGTTTACCACAGCAGCTCCAGTGTCTAGCACCAATTCTGACACCTAACAGATTTTCAATTAAAACTTATGTGATATGAATGGAAAATAACTGGGCTTGCTACGACTAAATCTGACAACGTTAAGCCAACTCTATGACAAAAGCCTTTAATCATTCCACCTCTGACTACAAGTCAATTAACTCACACTGAACCATAATTGACCAGCACAAGTCATATTTTCCACAGGCTATTTGCATTTTAACTTCCCTGTGTTCGTCAGATTTTACTTTTTTTCTTGTCAAGTAGATATAAAATTCTATATGCTTGATTTTTAAAAGAATCATTATCTTAATTACCTTCATGCTGGGAATTTTAATATTTGTTGGTCTTTTTATCTACTTTTATATATGCAATTCTTGGTTTTAAATTCTACTCAGTGAGTTGCTTATTTATTTATTTAAGTTATTTATATAGCTTGGAGCCTTTTTATTTCTGAGATTTTTGTTTTTTTTTTTTTTTGTAAAAAGACCAAATGTATATAATATAGCTAGTCACTTCTTAATACACAGCAGTTTTTAAGTAGTTTTGGTATAGTCAAATTCAATAATTATGTCAGTTTTCTTTCTAGCTTTTGCTATTTTGTTTATTTGTTTTTGCAATACTGAGGGTTGAATCCAAGCCCTTGTGCATGCTAGGCAGTTACTCTATCACCAAACTACACACACAATTTGACTATGGCCAACTTATGGCATCAGCCTAATTCTCCAACATCTGATGAATAAATGAAGACAATGTGATATACATACTCTATTGAGTGTTACTCAGCCATAAGTAAAAATAAAATTATGTCATTTGTAGGAAAATGGATGGAACTGGAGATCATTATGTTACATGAAATAACCAGTCCCACAGTAACCATGTTTTCTCTGACATGCGGAACCAAAGAAGGCAAAAGAAATGAGGAAGGGGAAGATGGGAGAGAAAAAAATAAAAAAGGTGGATATGATCAATGAACATTACATGCATGTATAGAAATGTGTCCAATTAATATACATGAATAACATGGTTATCCTCATCACAGGAGAACTCAAACAGTGTAATTCCTTAGAAAGAATCAAAGTTCTGCAAAATAAAACACCAGGAAGTAGATTCTGTAATGGGACAGGGTGGGGTCAAGGGGAAAACGGTAAATAAATGAACAAGAGAAGAGGGGAAGAATGCAGGCAAAAATCCAATATATATCCTACAAATTTAAGAAAAGTAGGGAAAGGCTGGGTAGGGGAGGTATGCTCGAGAATATTGAAAGGGGTGACATTGATCAAGTTATATTGTATTCATAACCTGCTTTATTAAATAGCAACTCTTTTGTATAGCTACTTAAAGATAATAATAAAAAGAAAATGGGAATATAATTTTAGAAAAACAATTCCTTCAACAATAGTGTGAGCTGAGCGCTGGTGACTCATGTTTGTAATCCTAGCTACCCGGGAGGCTGAGATCTGAGGATTGTGGTTCAAAGCCAGCCAGGGCAGGAAAGTCCATGAGACTCTTATCTCCAATTAACCACTAGAAAACCGGAAGTGGCGCTATGGCTCAAGCCTTGAGCTGAGGAACTCAGGGACAGTGCCCAGGCCCAGAGTTCAAGCCCCACAACCGACAAAAAAAAAAAAAAAAAAAAAAAAAAAATTATTGTAAGGGTGATGTACAGAGGAGTTACAGTTACAGAAGTAAGGTAATAAGTACATTTCTTTTCAAGCAGTGTTACTCCTTCTCTCATTTACTCCAGCTTCCCCCTCCCCCCACTCCACACACTCCCAAGTTGTAACGTTCATTTCCAACATAGTGTCCATTGAGTATCACAGTTGCATTGGTTCACCCTTTCTCCCCCTATTTCTGTGATTGCCCTGGGTGCCTTCCCCAAATCAGGTAAACAGATAGCAAGACAAAGGGTACCAAAATCAGAAACAGTGACCATGGGGAATAAACCAGAGGAGAAAAAAACAATACAAAAAGGAAAAAGAGAAAGAATGAACTGCAAATCATACACTAGAAAAAAAGAAAAAAGAAGAAGAAAATAAAATAACTGGATCAGGAGTATTAACACCATTGTAAAAATGGAAATGCTGCCAACAGCTATCTACAAATTCAATGCACTGCCCATCAATATCCTAAAAAAATTCCTTAATGAAATAGAAGAAGCAATCGAAAAATTCATATGGAATAATAGAAGACCCTGAATCGCTAAAACAATCCTTGGCAGATGGAACAGTGCTGGAGGAATATCAGTACTCAATTTCAATCCTTATTACAAAGCCATAGTTATAAAAAATAGCTTGGTACTGGTACATGAACAGGCCTGAAGACCAATGGAATAGAACTGAAGACAGAGAAATGATCTCACAGACCTATGGCCACCTAACCTTTGATAAGGGAGCCAAAATCATCAGATAGAAGAAAGATGGCCTCTTCAACAAATGGTGCTGGCAGAATTGGCTATACAAGTTTAGAAAACTTGTTAGATCCTTGTATATCATCTGGCACCAGAATCAACTCTAAATGGATCAAAGACCTCCAGGTAAAAGCAGGAACCCTGAAAATATTACATGAAGGGATATAGGAAACACTAAGGCTCCTTGGCAGAGATCTACACTTTGTCAAGAAACACAACAAATCAAAGAAAGACTGTATAAATGAGATTGCATTAAATGTTAGAGTTTCTGCATGGCAAAGGACATAGCTAGCAAAAGTAATAAAAAGCTCACAGATTGGGAGAAGATCTTCACTAGCTATAAAACAGACAAAGGCCTCATATCTAAAATATACTTAGAACTCAAAAAATTAAATCCCTCCCAAAACAAATCCTCAAAGAAACAAGCACCCCATCAATAAGTGGGCTAAAGAATTAAAAAGAGACTTCTCTAGATAGGAAATAAGAATGGCCAATAGACATGTGAAGAAATGCTCAACTTCTCTAGCCATAGAAGAAATGCAAATCAAAATAACATTGAGATTCCACCTCACTCCAGCTAGAATGGTCATTATCAATAAAACAAACAATATGCAAGAAGCAGGGCACCAGAATCAAATACAATGATAATGGGGGTTATACCATGGGGGAAGAACATACAAAAGAAACAAAAAAAAATCACATAGTACATTAAAAACAGCAGCAACAAAGAAAACACCTCTTTTGTCCCTATCTTGGGGTTCATTTCACTTAGCATCATCATCTTATACGGTCACATGTACATAGCTATTGACATTTTCTGCTTGTCTGGTGAGATTCTCCTAGATGTATACTAGTTATTGCAAATAAGGGAAACCATGGGACCTACATTTCTTTGGTTCTGACTTATTTCACTTAATATAATTGAGGGGGGAAAGGGAAATAACAAAATGCTGAAACAAGGATACAGGTTGACCCATTGTAACAATGAGATATACAAGACACTATGTTGAAAACAAACTTTACAATTTGGGCAGGGGAGGGAGGAGTTGTGGAGGTGGCGAGGGAAGGGGTAGTAGGGAAAAAAACAGAAGGCGGTAACAATGCTCAATAGGAAATGTACTCATTACCTAACTCATGTAACTGTAACCCCTCTGTCACAGCATTTTTACAATAAACATTTTTTAATCAAGTAATAACTTAAAAAACAAAAAAAGAAAACAAATACTAACAGATGCTGGTGGGGATGTTGCCAAACAGGAAAGCGATTACACTGTTGGCAGGAGTGTAAACTTGTTCAACCACTCTAGAAAGCAGTATGGAGGTTCCTCAAAAGACTATGACCCAGCAATTCTACTCCTGGGCATTTAACCAAATGGCCACAAACAAGGCCATACAAAAGCTACCAGCACAACTGTGCTCATTGTAACATTATTTACCACAGCTTAGATATGGAATCAACCCAGATGCCCCTCAGTAGAGGAATAGATGAAGAAAATGTGGAATATTATTCTTATTGTACCATCATGTAGTATTCTGCCTTTATTTTAACTCATTTCTTCATCTGTTTGTTTATTCATTTACTTTATTCATTCATTTGTATATTTATTGGAATAGAGTGGTTTCAAACTCATGGCCTCAAGTAGTCATTATGCCTCATTTTCCCAAATTGCTGAGATTATAGATGTGTATTACCATACCCATTCCTCTCTGTCTCACTGTCTCTCTCTCTGTCTCTCTGTCTCTCTGTCTCTGTCTCTGTCTCTCTCTCATACACAAACACATACACATACACACACACACTTTTAAAAAGGTTTGTCTATGTATTTTCCAATTTCTCTGTATGATTCTGAATAAGCCTAATAGTTCCTATAAACCTGGAAAATTCTCATTTGTTATCATCTATTTGACTATTGTCTCTCCTGCATTCTTTCTATTCTCTTACACTAGAACCTCTATTTTAGAGTTTCTTTGTCTTTTATAATTCTTTCCTATTTACCATATTCTCCCATAATGAGTGAAGTCCTTATAGTTATCTTTAAATATTTTATTATCTGGTTCTAGCCTATTAGTCATCCAATATATTGATGATTTCATTTCTAGAAATTTTGTTTTGGTTCTCTTCGCAATGGCTTATGGTTTGGGTTTTAATTTATAACTTGTAAGGTTTTAATTTTCTTTGCTATTTTTATTAGCACAAAGCTTTCATTGTGATATTTCCATTCTGTCACTTGATTGAATGAACCTTCCTTTTAATTGTTTCTGTATACTGGGACTTCAACTCTGGGCCTTACATTCTCACTCAGCCTTTTCACTTACAATTGCCACTATTTATTTCATTTGAGACATGTCTCTGTTGCTGCCTTATTCCTGGTTAACTGGAGATAAAAGTTTTAACAGATTTTTCTGCTTTGAACCTTGATTAATTAGGACTGTAGGTATAAACCATAGTTACCCAGTCTTACTTTTTCTGGAAAAAAATATAAAGCTCTTCGTCCATTTTTAAATGGGTTGTCTTTTATTTAATTTTAATTTTTGGTGGTACTTGAGTGAATTAAATGTATGGTGCTTGCTAAGCAGGTGTGCTTTCAATTAAGCTATGTCACAGACTTTTGCTTAAGTTGTTTTTTGTGTGTTGCTTGGGGCCAGTCTCAGCTCAAATTCTCTGAACTCTGTCTCCACAGTTGGGATTATAGACGTGATCAGTCATATCCATCTGACTTTTGTTAGTGAATTGTAATAGTTTCTCTTTTTCCTTTTGCTTTTAAATTAGCTTGTGTTAGTTCTATGGGGGGCAGGGATGATTTCACTGTTATGTTGCCATACATGTTTATAATTCATTCCAATCAATCTCACTTCCTCTATCATTCTGCCTGAGAGCTGAAATAATTCATTATATGTTCTAGTTACAAATACTATATCATATATATGATTTGAAAATATTTTCTACCATTGTAGAAATAGGCATTTTATTACTTGTTGATAGTGTCCTTTGAAACATATATGTTTGTAAATTTAATGCTGGCCCAATTTTTTACTGTCCCTTTTTTATATGCTTACTATTATTGTATCTATGAAGCCATGGCCAAATCCCAAGGTCCCAAGATTTATGCGTACTTTTCCTAAGATATTTATAAATATCTTAGAGCTCACAATTAAGCCTTTGATCCATTATGATTTAATATTTTATGTGATATGAGCACAGTGGTAATTTTTAAAGTGGTTACCACCTGGAAAGACTTTCTCTGAGTATTAGAGATTTGACAAGGAAATGACATGATTTGGGGTATACTACTCATAATTGCTATCACAGCAATAGCTGAGGATATGAGACATTAGCTTTCTTGATACTTTGATCTCTCTAAAACATGGGAATTACAAAATCTTAGTTCTAAGACATTGATTCTCTTACATATTTTCAGATTTGTATGCTTTTCTACAATTAACAGAAATGAGAGGGGGCATTATTGTTGTGATTTTGATATAAATAACGAGGTAGAACCGGGCACCAGTGGCTCATGCCTGTATTTCTACTTACTTAGGAGACTGAGATCTGAGGATGGAGGTTCAAAGCCAGCTTGGTCAGGAATGTATGTGAGATTCTTATCTTCAAGTAACCACCAAAAAAGCCAGAAGTAGAGCTGTTGCTCAAGTGGTAGAGTACTAGCCTTGAGCAAAAAAAGCTCAGGGACAGTACTCAATCCCTAAGAGTTCAAGCCTCAGGACTGGCGGAAAAAAAAAAAAAAAAAAAGATATGTAAGAAAGCAACGCTGAAGCCCCTAGGTAAAGAGTCATAACTAACCTGGTCACTAGTTTCAAGAGTCTCAAAGAACACAAAAAATTCATTTATATAGGTTGCTTTCTTGTGGTGTCCTCATGTAACCTTGTTGCAAACATTGGCTGTTGTGATTTACAAGAAATGAAGGTAAGTAATAAATTGGGCACTTTCTTACCAAAACCACTGGAGGTTTATTTGAAATTTAGATGTATTGACTGGAGACTTTTAGAAATTTCTGAAAATCAATGTCAATATTTTCAAGTAATGAATCATCGGCACAGAAGAAAGAATAGAAATTCTTTCTAATATGGTAAATCCCAGTAAGTAATTCTTGTCTATCTTTCTCTCTGCCTAGCAGTATCAGGGAAAAAAATCTGAGAGATTAAATGTCAGAGTAAGAGACATATCCTATCAAAAAGGTGAGTTGAAACAAAGAATAATGAGGATGCTAGCAGAGAAATGAGACTCGTGAAAGAAAGAGAGGAAAAGAAGGGATCAGAGATGGAAGGCCAAGCTGGACACCAAGGAGAAAATGCAGACAAGATGCTGTCATCCATCTGCATACAAAGGTGATGATTTCTAACCTGCATCAAAATCACAATCGGAATTCAACATAAGGAACCAATGAACAATAAGTCTAAACATATTTATAACATACCTCAATATCATTAACTGTTCACAATAGGAAAATTATATAATCAGGATCTAAAGTTATTTATCTGTCATAAAACATTGATGAGAGGAAAATAACATGTGAAAATGAACAAGTCAATCTGACAATGTGGTAAAAATTGGAGCATGGCCCTCCCCTCCCCTAAGGCACTGAGCAAGCTAATGTCCCCCAAGAAGGCTGGGCCAGGTCAGAACAAGGAACTCATGTAACTTCAAGTCCTGTCCTGCCTGTGACCCATAGGCAGGACCAACCTCTTCACATCATCTCTATAGGTCATGCCTGACCCCCTGCCAGAACCAGAAGATGCAGTCCTATGTGGGCTCAAGTGTGGCGTAACTGTGACCACTTCAATAGCAAGAAGAGCCTTGGAAAACACAAATGGTAATCAGCGGAGCATCGAGTTTGACAACCTCCGTCACAGAGATATGGGGATCCTCTACCTAGACTGATACTTCTACTGAAGGAGACACCATCCTCAGAACCCAGCAGGTAAAGAAAGGCCAGAACAGTTGGTCCATCTTTCTGGCAGGCAGTTTTCCTTCTACAAGGCCTGGGCATTGGAAAGGAGAAATTATAGAACATTATACCGCATTTGGTCCACAGAGAAATGCCCCCAAATCTTTGGGAAGATGTATTGGCCATTGATGAAAGGTCCAACAACAGAACTCAAAATTTCCCTCTTTTAAAAAAATGGCCAAGTCTGGGATTTTTAAAAAAAAATAATTCAGATGTGCTAAAATTCTGGCATCTTGCAGATGCCCTTTGCAGTAAGAAGAAAGGGGAGAAATCATTAGGAAGAAAATGCTCTAGAAATTGAATTGCCACCCTCACTTCTAGGAATAGCAGCAGCTACACAGGTCTATATTTGTTCCATGCATGTAAAAGCAGATAGACAAAAAGGCCATGATGAGAATGGAATGGTTCTCTATAACTATGATGAACTGGCTGCATTTAGAAGGTTTTTTTTTTTTTGTTTTATACACATTGTTCTCTGTCTTTACTCCATTCTTCACAATTGCACACCACTAACTACTTTTCTGAAATAAAAGTGCAAAGGGCTCCATGCCAGTTTTATTATGGGGCAAAAACTAATCATCTTCTATGTGTCCTATGAACTTTTTGTTTTGTTAGATATATAGCATATATCATGGGGAAAAATGAGTCCTCTTTTCCAATGCAAGGTTTTTGTAGATGTTAAAGAGGATGCTAATGTAATATAAAAGTAAACTATATTACACATTTTGTGTTATATAGGAGAGCCTGCCTTCTGGAAAGAATTTGTGGAAGGAGTCAGCTCCCAGTCTTGGTGTCTGAGTAGGATGGAGGAGAAGAAAGGATCTCTGCTCTTTTCAGAGATCAGAGTTTTGATTGTCTGTCTTTTGAGAATGAGAAAACTCTTCTAAAGGTTTTCTTGTACTTTCTTTTCTCTGTTTTCCTGTTCTTTTCTCAGCTTCCCACCTTTTTGCTTTAATCTTTTCCTTTTGAAATGCCAAGGAGTTTGGGAGATGTTATCCCTATGTTTTTCCTTCTAAAATCCAGATCGACCTTTTTGGTTGTTTTTTTTTTTCCCCCAGCAACAAAAGCATTCATCATTTCAGCATGCTGTTTAGGGAGTATCTACCATCCTAAATAGTGGCAATCTAAACAAAAAGAGATCCTCTGTTTTAAAGTTAAGGTGATATTTGTCTTTAGCTTGTGTTGTACATTGTTATTAAAGTATTGCCTTCTGGGGGACCCAGACAACATTTTGAAACATGGTATTATTTTTTCAGTAGCTAAAACATTTCAGGTCAGGGCTATACTAGAATATCCAGATTCCCTGCAGTTGGTTTTCTGCCACTGAAACCTCAAAACCAGATCTTCTCAGCAGTGTACTGCATATATTACACCGGTACATAAAAGATTTATCTCCTCTCAGTCCACCTCCGGGGAGCATTTCATCACCGGAGAAAATAACTAAACTCATTTGAGCCCCTCTTTAATTTTTAAAGTGAGAATCTATATCCATCAGGCATATGTCATAGTTTCAGAGGGAGAAAACTAAGATCACTTTTTGTGAAACACACAATCACAGAGTGCTCTGAATATAAATGACTTAAAATTCATTTCATATTAATAAAAAGAATTACCAAGTAACTACCAAGTTCCCAGTATTTTGGTTAGCTATTTAGGCTGTTTCCTATAGTTTACCACACACAGACACACATACATGCAAGCACAAACACACTCACACCGTATTACAAATATATTCTTCCTCTCTGACACGTATCAGCATTGCTTCACTTTTGATAAATTTCATTGGGGAACAGTTTTCAGCCTAAATTGTATCTGCACAATATACTCAATTTGGCTTTCTAATGAAATTGACAGGTCAATTCAAAAACAATCGTATTGGCTGCACTTTTTTTTTATCCTGTGTATGGACAAATTCACCAAGCATATTAGTTTCCCTTAAAACAGACAAGCTTTTTTTTTATTTTAGTTTTTATAAAAGCAACACTGACTTTAATAACTGAGAGGAAAAACAGCTGGTCTTCAAAGTCTGTCTATCAAGTTTTGGCCTGTTTCATATATACTATTTCCTTTAAAGCTCACAAAGCCTTATGAGGTAGGTACTATTATAAACTCACAACCTGAGGAAAACAACCTTTACAGAGGGAAGTCACTTCACCAAATTATGGAGTTACATTTTTTGAGCTTAAGAAGTGTTGCAGCAAAGTCAAATGGCCATCCATCACTCCATCTCTTTAAAGGTAAACACATATGTACAAGATCAACAGAGAAATGCCACCACTTCAAATTAACTGGTCTAACTGAAGTTAAGTACATCAAACTCATAAATCTCTCAGTCTTTTGCTTTCCCCAGAATTTCCTTTCGTCCTATGCATCACGTTCAGTATTTCAACATACACTCAGGGACACGCGTATACAAAGTTTATCCATCATCCCAGAAGATAACTGGCCTCATTTAACTATCATGACACAAATACATGAAAATTCAAGTTGCTTCCAAATTGTAAATTTCTCCTAAATCAATGTTTTTTGCAATTTAATAATACATGTTACTCGAGTACTGATTTCTTAAAGGGCTACACTGATGTAATTATTGGAAAAAATAGAAATATGAAATTCACCCACATATTTTTTGTTTTAAACAGTAGCTTTTCTAGATCAGCAGACTGGGAAAGAAATCAGGAAAAAATAATCACATTCACTTTACATAGGAATTAATTTAACTAAGGAATTGAATGAGTGCTACAGTAAAAACTGTAAGTCACTGAAGAAATCTAAGAAGACATGAGAATATAGAAATGCCTCCTGTGCTGATAGATCAACTGACTCAATGATATAAAAATAACTATACTGGAGGCTGGGAAGGTGGTTCAGTGGTAGAGCACTTGCCTTGCATGCATGAGGCCCTGGGTTCGATTCCTCAGCACCACATAAGCAAAAAGGAAAAAGCCAGAAGTGGCACTGTAGCTCAAGTGGTAGAGCGCAAACCTTGAGCTGAAGAGCTGAGGGACAGCACCCAGGCCCAGAGTTCAGGCCCATGACCGGACCCAAAAAATAAAAAAAAAAAATTTTTTTTAAAAAGCTATACTGCCCAAAGCTTCCTAATTTCACATCTTCACCAAGATTTAAAATAAAATCAATCTTAAAGTTCATATGGACAGACAAAAGACCTCAAAGAGTCAAAGCAATCTTAAGCAAATCAGTTAACACTGAAGGTATCATAATCCATAACTTCAAACTGTACCTCAGAAGCATAGAAACACAGTTTAGTACCAGGGCAGAAACAGACATGGAGGCCAATGGAACAGGAAGAAGACCCAGAACTTAGCCCATTGAGTTATAGCTAGATGATTTTTTAATAAAAGTGCCAAAAATATTCATTGAAGAAGTGACAGCCTCTTCAATGAGGGGTGTTGGAAAAACCTCTACCGCCGCAGGTAGGAGACAAACTATCTCATGTCTCTTGTCCTGTTCTAATAGTAATTCAAAGAGGATCAAAGATTTTAATGTGAATCTGAACCTCTGCTATTGTTACAGGGAACCATAGGGAAAACACTGGAACAGGTAAGTAGACATAGGCAACAACTGCCTAATAAAAATCTTAACTCAGAAAATAAAAGCAAGAATTAACAAATGTGCTTGTATCAAACTGAAAAAGCACACAGAAAGGAAACTGTTACTAGGCTGCAGAGACAGTCTACAGAATGGGAGAAAATCTTTGCCAGATATATATCTCAGAAAGGACTACTAACCAGAATGTACAGGAAACGCAGAACCCGAAACCACCAAATAATCAAAAACCCAGGTAGTGCATGGGCAGATAAACTGAGCAGACAATTTTCCAGTGAAGTAGAAGCTACAAATATATACCTTTAAAAATGCTTAATATTCCTGGACACATAAGAAATACTAGTCAACATTCAAGTTGCATCTTACTCCAGTCAAAATGACCGTCATTAACAACACAAACAACAAATGATGGTTATGATGTGGGAGGGAAAGAATCCTAACAAATGGTTGGTGGTAATGTAAATTAGTTTGGAGTTTTCTTAGAAAACTAAAACGAGAACTTCTATATGATCCAGTGATACCACTCTTGGACATATATTCAAAGGAATATAAATCAGTATATAATAGAGGCACTCATATTTATCATCATACTACTCACAGGAGCCAAGCTATAGAAGCAGCAAAGATGAATGCAGACCCATAATTATTCATCTACAAAGAACAACAAAATCCTAATATTTAGATGGATCTTGAAGCTATATTGTTACATGAAGTCAGTCTTGTTTCCTCTCACAGGCAAAATCTAGTCCTAAAAGATACATATGCATATATAAAAATACATGATTAGAATTATAGGACTGTTTGGGGTATGTAGGGTATGGAGAGAGACTGTTAGAGGATGAATAATACTGAAATACATTATGTCTATGCATGAGGAAGGCATAAGGAAACTTACCAGAAGCTGTTAAACCATAGAGGGGTAGGAAGAACATAGAAAGAGAGAGTAATAGAGTAAGCTAATCTGCCTCTTATAATATATGCATGTATGGCATACTATGGCAAAAAAAAACCTCCCTTTGCAATCATTATGCAGAAATTAACTGCAAAAATGCATAATAGGCCCTTTTGCTGGGTAGCTCCTAGTATGTGTGTTGGGGGAGGGGATAGAGGAAAAACAGAAAGGTAAATATGATTAAAGTGTTTTGTGTCAACACTTGAAATTACAGCACCAAAACCTGTTGAAATTGTTTTCTTCAGAGTGAGAGAGGATGAGGAAGAATGATAGAGGGAGAGAATTTGAATAGGGGACATGCATGTATAAAACTATTACAATGAAACTCTCTTGTATAACAAATATATATTAACAAAATAAATTAATAATAAAGCATTTTAAATGTTATAAACTCCCATGTATTTTCAATTTACAAAATATATCTGTGAATCATAAGGTACTCAAGAATTGTTCAAAGTTCTGTGTTCAACTTGTTGATAATGGAAAGATTCTGATAAACTTTGATTAAATGTCCAGTGTCTCATTCCTCAGATTTGGTCCCTTATCACAAACGAGCATCTTCAAATTTAGTTTCATGATAACATAAGATGTGTTAAAATAACAAATCTTTAAAGTAATTAATTTACTTTGCTTACATATTTTGAAATCTCCATCATCTACATAAATTTGAATTGAGAATGGGTCAAAGAAGAGATAGATATAAAATAAATTTTGAAATAGTATTATAATTGAAAGTATAAGACAGAGAAAATAAACGAGGAAAATTGGGGTAGGACACTACAAAGAATTTAAATAGATGATAAATAGCAAACATTCCCTTACTTGCACAAAAATCAAGAATCTGAGTTACTCATAAAAGCAACTATGGAAACTTCTAGAACATTCTCCTTGCTGTGTCCCTAAAGCAATGAGATAATTCTGGAAACCTTTTTCAATGGGAATCTGACTTAAGCAGTGACTATAACTATAAATAAGCAAACAATTTCATGTTCTCTGTCATAAGAAAAATACATGATGTGTTCATCTACTCTATCAATTATTCAATAACTCAATTCATTCTCATTATGGCAACCTTAATAAAAGAAGCAGGAGAACTAGAATCAAGAATCTATGTTATGCATAATAAATCATCAACTATTTCTCAAAATATGTCCTCTCTATTCTACCTTTACGTCTATTGCCTTAGGCCAGACACCAACACCACCCATCCCAGTTCTCCTATTAAGCTTTTAGGGATCTCCTTGTCTACAATCTCACTAACCCTACCTTACCCTTAGTGATTTCCTATCATCTTGTGCATAGCTAGAAACTTCTTTTGTTCTTGCCAATGCCTTGCTCTTGAGCTATACATCCACTATCTTACAGAAAATATGTTTTCCAATTGTGTTTAATTTAATAATATTCCCAAACCTACCACAATTGCTCTCTTTCCTTTCACTGTGATGTCTCCCCCTGAACACAGTGTTTTCCTCTCTCTGTGTCATCTAGGGGACTTATCCTTGAACACCCTACCCTGGCTGTGTCGCCCTCCCCCGGAAAAGCTCTCCATGCCCTGCTCCAAGATGACTTATTACACCTTTGTGCTCCTTTTGTAACATTAACCAAACCATTTTTTTCACAGCAGCATTTACTGTTTTCCCCAACCAGCATTTACTGTTTTCCCCAACCAGTATAATTTCTTGAGGTCATAGACTGTCTTGGTCATCTTTGTGTCTCAGGCTCCAGTTGAGTACTGATTACATGAAAAATGATCCACTGGATGAATAAGTGACAGAATCTATCTATCTTTCCCCAAAGGATTTGGTCTTTAACAATCACTGCTACCTAAAGAAGGAGGAGGAGGAGGAAGAAGGAGGGGGAGAAAGAAGAAGAAGAAGAAGAAGAAGAAGAAGAAGAAGAAGAAGAAGAAGAAGAAGAAGAAGAAGAAGAAGAAGAAGAAGAAGAAGAAGAAGAAGAAGAAGAAGAAGAAGAAGAAGAAGAAGAAGAAGAAGAAGAAGAAGAAGAAGAAGAAGAAGAAGAAGAAGAAGAAGAAGAAGAAGAAGAAGAAGAAAGAAGGAAGAAGAAGGAAGAAGAAGAAGAGGGGGGAGGGGGAGGGGGAGGAGGAGGAGTGGGAGGAGGAGGAGGAGGGGGAGGAGGAGGAGGGGGAGGAGGGGAGGAGGGAGAGGAGGGGAGGAGGGGGGAGGGGGAGGAGGAGGAGGAGGGGGGAGGAGGAGGAGGGAGAAGAAGACCATCTCCAAACAAATCCCTGGCAGATTTTTGTTGACCACTTGGACTTGAAGCAAAAAAGATGTGTGTTTATCAAATATCTCAAGTGATTTTCATAAGGAGAGTACTGGAAGAATTAGTACAGTCATTTATTCATGAGTGATAGAAAAATCGGTACAAAACATTTCTGTTCATGGATTACCTCTCTTTAAGGTCTCCATAGGGGACAGCACTCTCCCATTATCTAATACTCACATGTGCTATGCAAGGAAAAGCAGGTGCTTGTTCTTTTTTCAAAACATAAAACTGAGGATTGAGGATAAACTATCCTAAGCTCAGAATCTAAACTCAGCAAGGGGCTTGCTTATCATTTGAGCATTGTTTGTATCCTTCCAGCCAGTGCCTTCAGTGTGGCCTAAAAATGTCATGACTCAGAGCAGTTATTTGTAGAATCGCTTCACAATTTTATCAAAACCACTATAATTTCATACCTGGTATTGAAACTACCTAGTTTTCCTGCAAGAACTTTGCTTACATGGCGATTATACAGTGCCTGCTGAAACAAACTTTGTGTGTAATGTTTTATTCCACAACTCCAGGAATAGAAATTTGTTCAAAAAGACTATGCTGCACAATGCACCGGCTCACTAGATCTCACTCTTTAATCTTTTTGCCTCCACTGCTCAAAAGAAACTTCTTCTGAAGATCACTCATAATCTCCCACTTGCCAAATCTTTATTAGCTCTCAAACTAATAGTGTAAGACAAGCCTTTCTTCCAGGTTCAGTCCTGTTCATCTTATATCTCTTCCTGTTACTTTTTTTTTCATCTCTTGAAAATTGATTCATTTGATTTTCCTATATCCAAATTTGGTTCCTTTTTGGAACCTAACTTATTGGTCTAGCACTTAAATCCTTCCCAATTTGTAAGATATCCAGGACTTTTCATCCCAAACTCCTCATATATCCTATAGGTTAGATCATTTCTAGTTATGCATGGCCTTTAAAATTTCATTTTTTGAATTACACTAATAATACATTTATGCTCAATAGCCACCTGACACTGTACAGGCCATTTAAAGCACATGGTCATGATGGCAGAAAGGTCTAATGGGTAGCAATAGTCCAAATTGCTAGATTAGTCAACGGTCTTATTTCTAAACTTCTGCACATTCTGTTCTCTGTTCTGGAGTGTTACCCACCAACCACATCTCTGTTTGTTGAAATCTGACACTTTCTTTAACATCCTACTTTTAACATTTCTATAATGGTCTAATATAAACAAATTACCTTAAGAGAGTTAAGACAAAAAAGCAATAAAGATCTAAATATGTGGGTATTTAATTAATTAATTATTTAATGACTTGAGGACACTTTCTTTCTCCCTCCCATAGAAATAAGCAATTAGGTCTCAGTTCAGCTTTGAATATGTTGATCATTTCTGTCCACCAATAATATACAAGGGCCTTTTCTGTAATCGCACCTGAATGTTGGTGTTGGTGTTTATTTCCTCCTAGCTTTTAGAAAAACAATTAAAAAGCACATTTGGGAAATGTTTACAAGGGGTAATTCTATTATTTTTTTCAGAATTTTCTTGAATATTTATGGCTATTATTTTTTCCCTTGTCAAGGCAAAACAATAAATCAACATGTACATGATCTTATTTGCTTATCAACTGTGAGATTGAGGAATTGATTTTATACTTGTTAAGTATAACAAAAGAAATGTTATACTATATTTGCTCCTTTATTATATTAATTTTCTTAAAAATTAATATTCTTAAACTGTACTGCTTATCATATTTTCATTTATTTTGCATCAAATTTGTAGCTGGTGTATTTCTTGCTTATAAGTAAGGTTAATCAGGGTGAAGTTAAATTAACCTATTTTGAGCGCTTTTTCTCTGTCACAATGCACATTCTTCACTAAAGTTTTTGTGTCTGACCCAAAAAACAGTCTGTAAAATAATTTGTCCAGGAAACCTCCAGTAAAGTGGCAAAGATCTGTTTTAAACCCAAGCTAGATACATTCCAAAGCCTGTACCCTTTTCACTATGAGTAAAAAATAATGGGTAATAGCTGGGCGCCAATGGCAAATGCCTGTAATCCTAGCTACTCGGGAAACTGAGATCTAAGGATTGAGGTTCAAAGCCAGTCTAGGCAGCAAAGTCTATAAAATTCTTATCTTCAATTAACTAGAAAGAAAAAAAAAAGCCAGAAGTAGAGCTGTGGCTCAAATGGTAAAGTGCTAGCACAAATCCTGAGTTTAAGCCTCAGGACCAGCACAAAAAAAAACGAGGTAAGTGGACAAATGTTAAGTTAAAGGCCTCTGAGTAAAACATAATTATGTCTAATAGCTATCCATGAATACACTTAACTAGGTGAATAAATAAATAAATAAACAAATTTGTGGGTGCTGCTTAGTATACATTAGCTCATTTACCTCTCTAAGGGGAAAAAAAAAAGAACATTTCAAATAAACATTTAGGAGGAAATCACAATTAGAAAATTGTGTTCGCAATGATGAGAGTGGTAGCATTACTCTTCCCAAGTTCAATTGTCTTAATGCACACATAATTTGCTTGAAGTCTATCATGCTGCTGGATTTCAAGCTGAGGAGGCTGATCATCTGGAAACAGAAAATTAAGGATCTGAAATATTGTTAAGTAAATAGGTTGGACTGAAATTAGCCTCTTAGGACTTTAAGAGCTTCCACAAAAGTCCAAGAAATAGAAACAAGAATGATGTTTCCTGCAACTAAATGTCACCTTAGTTCCTAATCTAACTTCTGCCATTTGATCTAATGTGGTAACGTCAAGGCATACGTATCAGTTTGAAGCAAATACATCACAGGGGCAAGAATGCAGGCTCAAGAAGTAGCAACGTTTGTCTCACTCTTCATTTCATTCCTTATTTTTCATACCTGCTACCCCTAGCTGAATCTGTCTTTAATCACTGTCTTATTTTGAAAGCCCATTACCTCTTCTCTCTCCTATCAACCTTCCTTCCCACATCTATGCTTCCTATAAGTGACTGTTAGAAAAATCTGCAAAGACAGCTATTATCACAGTTCTCTAATGCCTGGTATATCACAGACTCTGAAAGTCTTCACTCCTGTTGCTATCCTGCTTTCTCCCTGAGAAAGATCCCCTGTTAATAATTAAGAATCTTGTGCTGGGCTCTGTGTTTTCCTATCTTATCTTGTATGGCTATACTTTGGCATACTAATGATCCTAATTTAGAGTTTACTTGCATCATTTGCACATTATCTTAAACATACCTTTATAAAAGTACATTATCAATCTCTATTCTTAGGGCCCCAAAACGAAAACAGAATTCATCCTAGATAAGTCAAATCAAAAGACATCAAAATGGATGACAAAGCACCCAAAGACAAGCAATGGGGAAAAGGTAATACTGCTGCTAGGGACTAAGAAAAAGAGAAGGACTAGTATGCTCTTGGGATCCCCGTACAACTGGATATGAAAGAGGTCAGGCTGCAGAGAGTTAAAAGCCTAATGTGGCATTGCCAAAACTAAGGCTTGGGGTCAAAGCAGGAAGTAGAGAAGAAACATCTTTACCTCTTTCTCTCTCTACTCTCCAATACCTTTCCAGAGCTGCCACTGACCCAAATCAAGATGGACACAAAGAGAAAGAGTTCTAGCCATGCAACTAACAGAAGATACAGAATGGTAGAGAAGACAGAGACTTGGAGAAATTCTAAACTAAGACCAGTCTTTTGCCTGATTTGGAGCAGGCAATGGTAGATGTCTCTATGTATCACTGAACAATTTACTTAGAGGCTTGCCTTTAGTAACTAATATCCAACTTCTAAGATTGTTCTGAACAATGTTTTTGAATATGTTTATTATCTTTAAGTAGCTGTACAAAGGAGTTGCCATTCACTGAAGCAGTTTATAATATAGTGCATCTTGATCAATATCACTGCAGTCAACATTCTCACTCACCACTCCGGACCTACTTTTTCCCTTACTTCTCTTAATTTTAGGTTAGGCAGGTAACATTTTTGCTTTTAACGATGCAGTTTATAAATACATGCATCTTGATCTGTGTCATCACTTGAAGATCTTCACCTCATTTTGACCCACCCCCTCCCTTACATTTCTCAATTCCGTGATATATACAGTGAATTATGGCCTGCATGCTCCCCGGCCCCTCCTTCATTTTTCTGCCTCTCTCCCCTTGGCCTCATGCTCTCCTCCAGTACATACCCATTTCCTGGTACTTATTTTGTTGGGTTTGACTTAGTCTTTTTTTTAAAGAATTACACCATTTGTACTTTCCATTGAGCTATTATACTTCAATTAATTGACTCGTAACCCCTTACTTACCACCCAATGTGTTTACATGTAGATTTATAGTCATATTCTAGCTACTACAAATGAGGGAAACCATGCAACCTATGTTTTCCTGGGTCTGGATTACTTCACTTAATACAATTTTTTTTACAGGTCTACATTTTCTTACAAATGGTACAATACCAATCTTTCTAATGGATGAGTAGAATTTCATTGTGCATATATACTACATTTTCTTGATCAAGTTATTTGTTAAGGGGCATCTGGACAGATTTCACATCTTGGCTAAGGCAAATAATTCCACAATGAACATGGTTGTACTGGTAGCTTTAGTGTGGTTTTGTTTGTGCTCTACTGGATAAATGCCCAGAAGTGTAATTGCTGGGTCATAATTTTTGAGGAACCTCTATACTGTTTTCCAGAGTGGTTGAACAAGCTTACATCTCTACCAACAGTGTAATCAAGTTCCCTTTTAACCATATCACACCAACATTTGTATTCTTAGTTTCTTTGATATTGGCCATTCTAACTGGGTGAGGTAGAATATCAATGTTGTTTTGATTTGAATTTCCTTTATGGCCAGAGATGATGAACATTTCTTCATGTGACCATTGGCCATTTTTACTACTTCTGAGAAGTCTCTCTTTAAGTCATAGAAAACCCACAGAATGGGAGAAGATTTTTACCAGTTATATATCAGACATGAGTATAATATCCAAAATATACTTAGAACCCCCCCTAAAAATCAAACTCCCCACCCACCCAAAACACTCAAAGAAACAACAACCCAATTAATACACGGGCTAGTGACTTAAAGAGAGAATTCTCAAAAGAAGAAATAAAAATGGCCAATAAAATTATATTTTAAAAAAAGCATGAAACCTCTAGCCCAATAAACCCCAAATGATAGCTACTATTATTAGAAACTAAGTGACAATTGTATGTACATATATATATAGCCTCTTGTAAAATAGATTACAATAATATAATGAGTCATCAAAGACAAGAATCAATGAATGTTAGTGGTCACCTTCATAGCTCATCTCTACCCTCCATCCCTTGGACTTAAAAAATATGGCAGGACATCTTCAGAACTTGGCAGGCAGACTATTTTATTTACACTAGTGACTTGGATGCCATTCCTCTTCTTTCCACTCAGTAACAGACGGTGCCCTGGACAGCAGTGACATCTGCAGCCTCAAGGGAGAGGGGTCAGCACAAATTTTAATTTTGCTTTTGGTTTGGGGCTTTAAGTACACAAGCAGATTTTTTTTCCTTGCTGTCAGTTTGTATCTAGCTTTGTATCTGACATTTTTAATGCTTTATGTATTTGGATTGACCCAGAAATTTATAGCTTCAGGTTTTTGCTTATGTTGCTGTGTCTCTAATTCAATCTTTCTGATTTTTTTAGAGTAAAAAAGAAACATATATACCCCCATATGTTAGGAAGTAGAAAGACTTGGAAAAAATTATATTAAATGAAGTAAGCCAGGCCCAAAGAAACATAGGCCCCATGGTTTGCCTTATTTGCAATAACTAGTACATGTGTAGGACAAACAGAAAAAGCCAAAAGCTATGTACATATGACCATATAAGATGATGTTAAATGAAATGAGCCCCAAGATAGGGACACAAATATCTTTTTTTCTTTCTTGCTGTTGTTTCTAATGTATTTATAATGCACCATGTGATTTCTTTGTTTCTTTGTATGTCTCTCCCTCTGTTTTCACTGTATTTGATGCCGGTGCCCTGCATCTTGTATATACACTCTCTAATTCAGGGAGGGGAAGGGAAAAAACAAAATCCTTAAATAAGGATACAGGTTGACCCATTGTAACAATGAGATGTACAAAACACTATGTTGAAAATGAACTTTACAACTTCAGCAGGGGGAGGGGGTATAGTTCTGGAAGTGGGAGGGAAGGGATGGTAGGGAGAAAAGAAAGGAGGAAATGTACTCATTACCTTGCTCATGTTACTGTAACACCTCTGTACAGCATTTTTACCATTAAAAAAGTACGTAAAAAAGATACCTATAAGAAAATAACCTAGTTGTCTTTTTTATGTAACTAAGGAAGTAAGAAAGAGGCTAGTGCTGTTTTTGAGATTATGTTTAACATTGGAATATTTTTTTTATTGTGAAAATACTGTACAGAGGGGTTACAATTACATGGGCAAGATAATGAGTACATTTCTTATCAAGCATTGTAGCCTCCTCCTTTGTTTCCCTTTCCCCTCCCTTCCCATCCTCTTCCCCCCCTTCCTCCCCTACCCAATCATCTCCCCCTTCCCCCCCACCAAAGTTGTAAGGTTCGTTTTAGACATAACATCTTGTACATCTCATTGTTGCAATGGGTCCACCTGTATCCCTATTTAAACGATTTGTTTTTTTCCCCTTCCCCTCCACAAATTATAATTAAATAATGAAGGAGGAGGAGAAGGAACAGGAGGAGGAGCTGGAGGAGCAGCAGGAGGAGGAAGAGCAGGAAGAGGAGGAGAGAGCCTATAAAAATCCCTGATTGGGGAGGAGGGGAAGGGATTGGAAGGGGAAACAAAGGAGGAGGCAACAATGCTTGATAAGAAATGTACTCATTATCTTGCCCATGTAATTGTAACCCCTCTGTACAGTATTTTCACAATAAATGACATAGGTCCCATGGTTTCCCTTATTTGCAATAACTAGTATATGTCTGAGTCAAGCAGAAAAGGTCAGATAAGTTGATGTTAGGGAAATGAACCCTAAGATATGTATTCAAATTTTTTTCTTTCATACAATTGTTTCTAACACATTTGTAAGATAATTTCTTTGTTGCTTTGTATGTCCCTCCCCCACTTTTCACTGTATTTGATGTTGGTATAATTTGTGTAGGGGAAGAGAAACAACAAATCATTTAAATAGGGATACAGGTGGACCCATTGCAACAATGAGATGCACAAGTCGTTATGTCAAAACAAACTTTACAACTTTGGTGAGGGGGGCGGAGAGGAGGGTTGGGTGGGAGGGTGGGAGGGGGGAGGATGGGATGGGAAGGGGAAACAAAGGAGGAGGCTACAATGCTTGATAAGAAATGTACTTATTATCTTGCCCATGTAATTGTAACCCCTCTGTACTGTATTTTCACAATAAGAAATTCTTAAAAAATAAATTAAATAAAAGAGCCTAGAAAAAAATCCATGATTCAGAAAAGGCAGCTTAAAAGTTGGAGGAGAACATTAATAGAAATTGTCATGCTGTTTACACTGCCACAAAATAGAATTCCAAACTAATCTCTGCAATGAGAGTAAAAATACATCTACATGTGTGTATACTACATACCTACAATATACATAGACTTTCAGGGTCCTGGGTTTGCACTGGAAGCAATTTCAACCTCCACAGTTCAATGTCAAGGGAATCTCTCTAATAGAAGAAGCTATTTGTTGTGCACATGGTTGAGGCCATCAAAATTCCTATCCAGGCATCCCACAGAGAAAAAGCATCTATCCCTAAGCATATAAAATAGTATCCTCATTACTGAGACACTCACTATCAACCTCAATAGTACTTGTAATTTCCCCGTGCCCTGGAGCAGTCTTCAAAGGTCAAAGAAAACACTAAAGGCTGTGTCAGTCAGATAATTAGATCAAAATAGAACTAAAGCCTGGCCTCAGGTAGCTATTTCTAATGTGAGTCAGTCACAGGACAATGAAAACTACAATTTGTGCCCAAATGTTCTCCTTGGTCAAGGGGACAATGATGAGATTGGGACATTTCTGATGGGCTTCTATCCAGAGCATCACAACAAAATTCAAGAAGCTTCACAGACAAATAATTAAGCAATTCATTTAGGCATTTGGATTCAATAAGTCAGTTAAAGTCCCCTAAATCTGCTTCAGCCTAATTTTTCTAGACAAGCATTCTTAATTTCAAGATACTATAGAACAGCACCTATGAAGAAAACAGAACAGACTGGGACTTATTTTGTTTTGATGCCAGAAAGACAACTGGAATGACATGCATAAATCATTCGACTAATAGAACAAATTAACAGCAATTCAGTGGGAGACAAGGAGATTCACACAGGAGATCTGGTCCTGGGTTCTTTCTTTAGCCCTTAGATAAACTACTCTAATTGATTCCACATTTCCAACACATAAGCTTAAATACAAGATAATCTTTCAAATTTCTTAGAATTCCTAAAACTAAACAGTATTGTTTTATATACCAATTAGGGACAATATATAATTTTGTGACCTGTAGAACCACAGTTCCCATGACATATCTCAGGGGGCTCTGAAGCAGATATGTGTGTTCAGAACTTTCTAGCTCCAGATTAAAGGATTCAAGCCAGAATCAGGCAAAATTTAAGCCTCTATTTCACAGACACCAAATCCTTTAACCAAGATTCATACCTACAATTATAATGCTGGTATTGTTATTGGGAAATCAATCGCAAGATACAGAGAAGCCACGATTCAAGAGGTTCAATCAGGAGTCCTTATAGGAAAACCAGCAATTGTATGCAGACACAAGTTCCAAGAAAAACTGCAGCCTCAAATACACTTAGCACTGTTAGAAAACTGAGCTACCCATGAGGGTAGTAAAGCAAAGGAAGAACAGGAAAACAATCCAAATGAACCAGATAAACTCCCATGGAGAGCTGAAGAGGAATGAGTCAGGAGACAGGAGGCATGGCACAAAATGGCAGATGAGCTGGTTGAGGTCTAAACAAGGTCATGGTCAGGGGCAGGGTCACTGGGAACTCAAAAGAACACAGAACTTGCAGGTCCAGTAACCTATTGTCCAAGTCCCTGCCCTGGCCTCTAGGAGTTCAGGCATGTCCATCACTTGGAGGTGGGACTTCACCTTCATCCACCAAGAAGACAACATGGCACCAGTTCATCCCAGTATTCTTAATTCATTCCCCACTGGTTTTATGCATGTGTAATCAAATCATTGATTCTTCAATGAGAGGACTATATTGGGCCCTTAGGACCATGTGCTTAACCAAGTTTCTTTAAACAAAGTTTACAAAAGAGACTCTCCTGTACTAGACCTGTTTTATCAGCATAAAAAGATGTTTTTCCTAAAGGTGTGCAGTTACCTCTTCATTTTTTTCTCTGGGCTGATCCCAACTGCAACCTGGGAGTCTCCAGCAGTCACATATCCATTTATTATACATGTATCAAAATTAAAATCTAGGCACTGGTGGCTCATGCCTGTAATCCTAACTATGCAGGAGGCTGAGATCTGAAGATCAAGGTTCAAAGCCAGCCTGGGCAGCAAAGTCTACAGTCAACCACCAGAAAATTTGAAGTGGCACTGTGGCTCAAAGTAGTAGAGCACTAGTCTTGAGCAGAAAAGGTCTCAGAGACAGCATCTAGGCCCCAAGTTGAAGCCCTGAGACCACCACCACCAACAACAAAAATAGAGATAAATAGCAGGTTATAGATAAAAAGATAATACATATATACATAACCAACAATGATAAAATTATAAAAAACATTTTCAACTATAATCAGATTTTCTAAAATACCATATATATGTTTGTATATATATATATTTACATATATGATATAAAAAATACACATAAACTTGTGTAAATAAGAAAAAACTCTAGGGTGAATAAGAGTATTGACATTTATCTGTGATAAGGTCCAACACAGCACTAAAATCAAGTGTTATTTTTCTCTGGAGCTCCCAAGGATTTAGTTAAAGTTAGCATTCTCATGAGCACTGGTTAGCAATATGATGTACATCATTTATTGGTGCCATAGACTTGGAAGAAAAATACAAAAACCAAATACTGTAATTTAAACAGCTATGCTATGAAAACATTTGCTCCCAAGCTGGGAGCATCAGAGCATTTTCCACAACTAAGGACTGTCATTCACCTCTAGCATAAATAATGGGAACCAAAGGAAAAAATGACCAGCCAGGCAATATATATATGCATATATATATATATATAAGCATTGTGCTATTTTGTCATCCTTATCATTACTTTTTTCAGAGCCCATTGCCCCTTGGCTTTTTTGCTTTCATTATTATTTAATTTTTTTGGAGGAGGGTAGAGTTTCACATTTTTACTAGGATAGAACCTCAAATTTCCATCCTCTGACTAAAAGTTGAGACCTTAGGCTTGAACTATTGCACTCAATGTGGATCTTGACAACATTTTGTGCAGGGCTGGACTGAAATAGTGATGTGTGAGCTACACCTATGGAGAAACTGGGATTACAGGTATAAGCCACCATATCTGGCTTTCATGCTGGCTTTATGAAAGAAAATGGGTCCGATTATTCACTGAACAGTTTATACATACCACTGCCCAGTTTCTCAACCTCAGAGCCAATTTAGCCACTATTATATTATGTTCTAGTGGGAAGTACTGTCTTTCATTGTGGTATAAACTTAATGACTTCATCACCTATCTCCAAGTATTTTTAATCTACTTATTAATTCAATGAATATTTATGTCATACACAGTATACACAAAATGAGCAAATACATGCTTCTTGTCCATGTGGTACTTACTCAGTCGGGGGTAAGTAACAATCAACCACACAAATAAGCATACAAGTATGGTGAACAAAAATGAACATGGTGGTCTATGGATATAGAGAGGGAGATCTGACATAATCAGAGAGATAAGGAAAGTTGAGGACTTTAAATCCTATTCCTACAGTCTTGATCATCAGAAAACAGGTGAGGAAGGTGTTTATAAGTTTCTAACATATTTATAAGATGATTTTTTTGTTGCTTTGTATGTCCCTCCCCCACGGTATATCCTGGTTTTTCTGTATTTGATGTTGGAATAATTTGAGGAGAGGAAGGGAAAAAACAAATTGTTTAATGAGATGTGCAAGACGTTATGTCAAAAAATGAACTTTACAACTTTGGCCGAGGGGTGGGTTGGGGGGAATGGGAAGAGATAGTAAGGGGAAACAAAGGAGGAGGCCACAATGCTGGATAAGAAATGTACTCATTGCCTTGCTCATGTAATTTTAAACCCTCTGTACAGTATTTTCATAATAAAAAAAGATCATATCTCCCTTTGACACTACAAAGTCCCACAAAGTGGGCAGCCATTGACTTTATGCACATCTTTACAAAGCTGGCTCCTTCTGTTTTTAGTTGATCTTGCCCAAGAACACCATGGGAGATGGATCCAGAGCAATATGGAACAAAGCCCCCATTATACCACATCCTCTTCAAAACAACTCTTATCTATGGTGATGAGTAGGAGACCAGAGCTGGCTTTTCAGACACAGTGGTAGGATCCATTGCCCCTCCTGCTAGAGATTCCCAGGGAAGAACGAGACATTCTCAGAACTTCATACAGGTGAGAAGTACACATCCAACTCCACATAAGCCCTAGTTTCTAAAAAAACTAGGAGTTCCTAACAAGTATTAACAATCAATATCCAAAGCAGAGTGTAAAATAAATACAAAATGACCCCTCCCTTCCTAATCGTCTGTGTCTTTAGAACTATCAAGGGAGCACCCTAGCCAGACCTGTCTAACCAGATGAATGTCTCCTCTAGGCTTGGCTTGGGAAACAATAAAAGAAGCTCAGCCCCTTCATACCAACATGAAAATCTATTGCCATTCTATGCAGTAGGAAATCATGGGATACTTAAACCCTTTTAAAGACAAAAAAAAAAAAGCAGTGAATAAATGAAGCTAAAATAGACCTTAGCTATAATTATAATTATATAAATATATAATTATTGTTAATTTTTGAATGTATTTAATAAATGAAAAAATTGTTTCAAAACTTGAGAGGGTGGAAGACAGGGGAATGTAAAATATTCTTCATCTTCAAGTCTAATTTTCCTGACATAAAATAAGGAAACTAAATATGTATTCACAATAAAGGTGATTACCTGAGTCTAAAGGCAAGTTTCTTTTTCTTCCCCTTAAGATGTAGCAAGGCAGGGCTGAGGTCTTATATTCTTTTTTTTTTATTATTGTGAAAATACTGTACAGAGGGGTTACAGTTACATGGGCAAGATAATGAGTACATTTCTTATCAAGCATTGTAGCCTCCTCCTTTGTTTCCCCTTCCCATCCCTCCCCATCCCCCCCCCCGGCCCCCCATCCTCCACACCCCTCCCCCCCATCCCCCCCCACGAAAGTTGTAAAGTTCGTTTTCCACATAACGACTTGTACATCTCATTGTTGTAATGGGTCCACCTGTATCCCTATTTAAACGATTTGTTTTTCCCCTTCCCCTCCACAAATTATACCGACATCAAATACAGTGAAAGCAGGGGTTATACTGTGGGGGAAGGACATACAAAGCAACAAAGAAGTAATCTTATAAATGTGTTAGAAACAATCGCATGAAAGAAAAAAAAAACATTTGAATACATATCTTAGAGTTCATTTCCCTAACATCACCTTATCTGACCTTTTCTGCTTGAGTCAGACAAATATGGCTTTTGACACAGTATTATTTCTATGGAGCCGACATAAAATAGCCTCAGGTAAATACAGTGGTGTAATGTTTACCCCAGTCTTTATAACCACACCTAGATAACTTTGTGCAGGGACACTTAGATTTTTCTTTACTTACGTAGCATTTTTGCAATCACATTTCTGTTATGAAGTTGATGCAGGCATGATGATGAGCAACCCTTGAGGACAGGGTCATTGTGTATGCTAACTCCACTGCAAGACTAAATCCAAGTCCCCCCAATGACATACACCCTCAGTGTCCTACCATGCGTACATCTTAAGATCAACCAGTGAAGTACATAAAAACTCACAAGTGGAGAAAATGGGGCAATAAAATTCCTGACACATTTTAAAACTCTTACTCTATTTAGAATGTGGTGGTTGGTGGTTGTTTTTTTTTTTTAACAAAAACTTTGCCTGCTTCTGCACATTTTCAATTTTCCCCTTGTATTTTGTATTGAAATTTCAAAATAATTGGACAGAAGCTCTAGGACAATCTAGGTCCCTAAGTGTGTAATAATCAGCAAACTTGCAAGGGCTGCTGCAATGGGATTCAAGTATCTTTTACATTGTCAACAGTGTTGCCAAAACGACAAGTGCAGAGGGAAGGAACTAATGAGAAAATCCATAGGATAAACAGGCTTCATTAATTTCTGAGCAGGCTACACACAAATTCATTAATACCTACGGGATAGTGGCATAACAGTTTAAATAAAAAGTCACTGAACATGTATATTTTCTGGAAAAATCATAGCTAACTCATGTTATGCATTCAAAACTTCATTAAAACATCTATGTTGATCTTTTCTTGAGTGATCATCCCATTCCTACATTCTAAGTTTGAATGTAGCCAATTTCCTTCATAATAAACTGTGTGAGAAGTAAAGATGAACCTTAAATATCTATCTAGTATATATTGTAAGGAGCAATAAATTAATATACTAGATAAAGAACCCAAAAAGAGGAGAGTTGAATTTTGAAAAGGCAGAGAAATGTTATTCTGGATATATGTCAAAACTCCTTCAAGAATTGTGGATGATAAGGAAAGATGAGTAGACTAAAGCTTGGACCATGTGGGGGTTTCAATAAGGGAGTTTTCAATCTGAGAGGAAGGTGCATGAATATGCAGAGGGTATATGAATATACAAATAAACCAGGAAGGATGCTTTCATAAAAGCCAGAGTTAGAAAGAATCAACTAGCAAGAACTATGTAAGATCTAGGAAGTAAAACCTATAGCCGATTGATACGGCTCTTTAAGGACAGATTGAATAATGACACCATTTATAGTGTACAGTTGAATGCAGTATTTTCCTGGGGATTGCCTTCAGTAAATCTATACTTGAATTACAATTACTATATTAAAGTTATTGCTAAACCACCCAGAGAGCAGTCAAGGGGAAAAATACCCTGGCCATGGATGTGTCCCTGACTAAGAATGGAACCAACATGTGCTTAGTATGTTATCAACAGCAAAACCTGCTGTGTGCCTGCATTTGAGAGTGAATGAAAGGGGCTGGTGATGATGAGATGTGTTGAGTTTGTTCTTTTCTTGCAAATCTTACTCCCTGCTTACTTCTATCAAAACTACCATCATCCTCATTGTCGATGATTGCCCAAGTCTCCTGGTCACACTTCTACTAACTCTGTCTACACATACCCCAAATTACACACTGCAGTTATTAATAATGGGAAGAACAAATTGTTTGCCCATCCTCATAATCATCTCGCCTAAAAGGTCATCTAAACATTTAATCAATCCCAGGGTCCTTTGGGGGAAGAGTGTAGGCCATGCAGTTCGCACGGAACAGAAGCTGAGATTTGTGTCAGTCTTAGAGAGCACACAGACCAAACCCACAAAGAAATCAACAATGGGGACACTTTCTGTCAGTAGGCAGAGAAGAAAAAGCTAAACTCTACCGAATTAAACCTTCACACCAATTAATGGAATCCCTATGGGAAGCCTCATGTCAGAATTCCCAGGATGTGGGCCATGTATTGAAATGTAAACTATCACTCTTGGGGGAAGGAGGGAGAGTAGGTGGGCATCCTACATCAGTATAAATTATTAGTTTCTCTGCTGCTTTGGACCTGCTACAGCATTGCTCCCTTTCATAGTTACAAATACACAAAAGCGAAGGCTTCTGTTTCATAAAAGTAGCTCAGACAAATGACACTCCTCAGGGTGTCAGCCCAACGCTGGCAGCCAGCCCTCTCTCTGCCCTCTGGCCTATGGGTACTTTTCACTTTCACAGCTATCAGCCTGCTTCAGACCTCTGCCTTCCCTCTGACGAGGGACAAAGGAAAGATCACAGTGGAAATCCTTCTGTGTGCTGTTAATAAGCCTATTTAGAGTCAACGAGAAAGCCTCATTTTTGTACCAATAAAAGCCTTCAAGAATTTTACTGAATCAGTGAAACCAAAATGTTTCTGTGTCCTCCCTGTCCTCATTTTACATCAGCCTGGGAGAGGAAGCTCAGGAAGATGTTGGGGACAATGACCTCTAAGTTTCCTTCTTTCTCTAATGTCCTCTGGTTCTGTTGGTTAGTAGGATGTGGACTTTATTTAAATTATCTCTGACTCCAATGGAATCCTAAGCATTGTGCAGGTTTTAGATAATCTCTCTGGGGTCTGCTGAGTTGGCATGTTTGGAGGCTTGGATCTGTCTTGGCAAACAGCTGGCTATTGCTCCCCTCTCCCGGCTTAGCTAACATTGTCTGCTTGCTTTCTGGAAGGAAGAAATCTGGGTAGAAACACAAGTAGAGCACATTCCTATCCTTGGTAGGATGAACAGAGAAAATTCTTGTGTGTTCATGGAC
Organism: Dipodomys spectabilis; assembly: GCF_019054845.1. Classification (NCBI taxonomy): domain Eukaryota; kingdom Metazoa; phylum Chordata; class Mammalia; order Rodentia; family Heteromyidae; genus Dipodomys; species Dipodomys spectabilis. The sequence goes on from NW_024870874.1 coordinate 13,985,812, forward strand.
CATGAACAAAAGGAGAATTCAAGCCCAGAATACTGTCCTTAATAAGAAGTAGTCATCATTTTCCTAAATGAGAATCTACAATTTTAACCACATAACCACAGTGACATAAGCAAATAAATCTGCAGTGGAAAAGGTTATGTATCAGTTAATGGCTTTGGTGGGAAGTAATACCTGGATGAAATGACATCACCCATTTGTCGGAATAGTACCTTTCCTCATGAAAAATATCCATACCTCATGTCAATCATGGGGAGAAGCATAAAAGAGATAAATGCCATTTCTAAAAGCAATGTGAGCTATACATTTAAGCTCTACATTTTAGCCATGTAGAATGTTGATAACATAAGGGGGAAACAGCAATCTGAGTAGTCTTTATGATGAGTGCATTTACACTAATAATAACCACCATCATCCCTATCAAAATCTAAAAGCAAGAAAAAAATAAAATTTAGTAAGAATACTAGAGATTATGTTACCCAACTAAATTAGAATATAACTACCTGTAAGGGATTTTGCTAAACACAGAAAACACTCCCCTTAAATTTTATGATCTAGTTGATAAAGTTGCCAGCAGTTTGAACATATTTCCACCTGCACTGAAAATAAAAACTCTAGCTGAATTATTGTCTGCCTGTGAGGTAAGCAACACTCCACCACCACCTGCAATAACTCACACATGAAATCCTAGCTGTTCAGGAGGCTGAGATCTGAGGACCAAGGTTCAAAGCCAGCCCTTGCAGGAAAAGACTATGAGATTATCTGCAATTGACCACCAAAAAGCCAGAAGTGGAGCTGTGGCTCAAGTGCAGAGCAAAAGACGTGGCTCAATGTTTCTGAGCAAAAAAGTTCATGGATAACACCCAAGCCATGAGTTCAAGGCCCAGGACTGGCACCAAACAAAAAAAATTTCATAGAGTAAAACACATTTTGATTAAAGGAACCCAGAAATGAATTACTTTGATAAGTTAAGGAATATCCATTGATAATTTATAACAATAATGTTTTAGAATTCTGCTAGTTATATAAAATACATCTCAATGAACTGTAGCTAAAAAGCTGTATATTACTTTAATTTTCATAAATTAAATTACATTTTGTGTTCACTGACTAGAGGGTCAAATTTAAACAATAAAGCAGTGAATCCACTTAAATTATCAATAGCTTTGTCAGTATTGTAAGTATTCATCCTCTGGATTATTTCAGAGTTTTAATTTTGCTATAAAAATAATTTCATTTTGAATTTTTTCATGTTTTCTTAAAAAAGAGTCCTGTTCATGTCATTTCAAATAACTCATTTCCACTTAATTATAGTGCATTGTATGCAGGAAGGGACTTTCAACTGTAGACAATAAGACTTCCAATGCCAAATGGCTGGGCTGGGAAGATGGCTCAGTGGTAGAGTGCTTGCCTTGCATGCCTGAGGCCCTAGGTTAGATTCCTCAGCACCACATAAGCAAAAAGAAAAAAAAGCCAGAAGTGTCTCTGTGGCTCAAGTGGTAGAAGGCTAGCCTTGAGCTGAAGAGCTGAGGGACAGCGCCCAGGCCCAGAGTTCAGGCCCCACGACTGGACCCAAATGGCTTTAAAACTGGGATAATGTATTCTCATCCCATAAAATGAAGGTTTTTTCAGAGCTGGTAAACTGAATGGTTCAGAGGGTCAAAGCAGGGATTAAGTTTCCTGCCATTTGTCTATCCTGCAGTCTTCAGCATGATTTCCCCACTGAGGTCCAGCCCCAAACACAAATGTAACAATATCCACATTCCCTTTCAAAGGGTTCTGGGAGACTTTCCCAACTATTTCATTGATTAGAAATGTTTTGCCAACTAGTCTTTCAATTAAACATTGGCCAGCAAGGTAGTACTATCATAATAAGAAAAGGCCAATCAGGATTAAGTAAATTATATCAAGTTATGCTGAAACTAAATCGTTCTATAGATCTGTGAGCCTCAACTTCTGCTGTGCATATGCTAGCCACCAGCCTCATGGGGTTATTTACAGTTATAGAGATAATTAAGTAAAAATTAAAAATCATAGCTGGGCACCAGGGGCTCAGGTCTGTAATCCAAGCTACTCAGGAGGCTGAGATATAAGGATTGTGCTTTGAAGCCAACCCAGGCAGGAAAGCACAGGACTCTTAACTCCAATTAACCACCAAAAAAGCCAGAAGTGGAGCTGTAGTTCAAGTGCTAGAACACTAGTTTTGAGCAAAATAGCTCAGGGACAGCACCCAGGCACTGAGTTCAAGCATTAGACCCCCCTCCCCCCACACACTTATACACGCACATGCACACACACACAACACACACACACACACACACACACACACACACACACACACAATATAATCAATAAAAATAAAATCAGGCCGGGCGCTGGTGACTTATGCCTGTAATCCTAGCTATTCAGGAGGCTGAGATCTGAGGATTGTGGTTCAAAGCCAGCCCAAGCAGGAAAGTCCGTGAGACTCTTATCTCCAATAAGCCACTAGAAAACTGGAAGTGGTGCTGTGGCTCAAGTGGTAGAGCGCTTGCCTTGAGCTGAAGAGCGCAGGGACAGTGCCCAGTCCCAGAGTTCAAGCCCCGTGATCGACCAAAAAAAACAAAAATTAGTTCCATACTTTATACTAGCCACAGTTCAAGGAATCAAGTGTCACATATTGGACAATTAGTAAGTTCTACTGGCTAGTGCTGACCTAAAGGAAAGGGAAATTTCCGTTGGATTAGTAAGCAATAGTGTTGATTATATGTCCCGTGCACCAAGTAGTCAACATTACGCATTCCATGTCCTTTAATCTTCTGAAGCATTCTGTATGGCAAGCACTCTTATCCTGTGTGTTTGTGGACTCAAGGTCGATGGCTAAGGATGAAGAAACTTAATTAGAAGAACCCTGAACTATATCATATACCTGCAAGTAAGGGCATGATGAAATGCTTGATCACAGTTCCAACTCTTTGCATCTATCACCTCCATTTTGTCCTCGTGTCAGTATTATTCTTCTGGCTCATTTTTCTGGAAACACATTATCCCACAGTCTCCAACCCCACCTACTTCCAATGAGACTGATCTTCCCTCTTTCATTCCTATTTTAAATACTCATTGGACGTTCTCTGATGCAGCTTGGGTCAAGCCCTCACAGTAAGCCAATCAGTCATGGTGAGAGAGCCATCCCAGGGCCATCTAGGTGAAGATCAGAGTTAGGGCTATAGGTGCTCTGCCAACCCCTGATGATAATGATCAGAGAAATTGCATGAGGGAATTCTACTCCTTTAATCAACCTCTAAAGACTAACTTCCTACAGGGTGTGCCTTGAGCCTTCTGCCATGTGCTCTCCATACATTTGCTGGTTCTCTCTCACATGGTCCTAATCTCAGATCTCAGCAGCTCTTATGTCTCACAGTCCTTAAATTCAGTGTACCCCAAACACACCCTCTTCCCCTCCTCCACCCATTATCTATTATATTGGGGATGTTTTCTTTCTTTTTTTGGGGGGGTCCAGTTGTGGGGCCTGAACTCTTGGCCTGGGTGCTGTCCCTCAGCTCTTCAGCTCAAGGCTAGCACTCTACCACTTGAGCCACAGTGCCACTACCGGCTTTTTTCTTTTTGCTTATGTGGTGCTGAGGAATCAAACCCAGGGCCTCAGGCATGCAAGGCAAGCGCTCTACCACTGAGCCACCTTCCCAGCCCATTGGGGATGTTTTCTAAACCACCAACTTGATTTCCCATTCCATCCCTCCCAATATTAACCATGATTCGTCCATCCTCTCCCTAAATATGACATAGTTAACTATGTATTTGGTCTCTCCTCAGTGCAACACAGCCATCAGAACTCAGGCCACTATGATCTCTGGAGGAATGATTGAAATATCTATGTGCCCTTCTCCCAGCATCATGCCTCTCCAATGTATCCTTCATACCACAGCCAGAATAATCTTTCTAAAATGGAAATCCGATTATGTCACCAATCTGCTTAAAACCCTTTAGTGCCTGTTCATTGCCTTTCAAAACAGATTTCAGCTCCCTTGTGAAGCATACAAAATCTTGCATTTCCTGCTCTTCCTTCTCTCCTATTCCCCTAGCAACTCTGCCCCACAGCAACATTGAACTTGCTCAGTTCCTCCCATTGTTCTCATCTGTCTCCTGGTCTCTGTTTTGTCCTCTACCCAAAATAGTAATTCTACAATAAGTTCTTCAGCTTACCTAAATTCTTTACTGTTTTAATCTAAACTTAAATGATATCTCTCATCTCCCTTATCCTATATTAGTTGCCCCTGGAATATGTCCCCTATTATATTTCATTACAAGGATTTGGCTTAATTGTTCATCTTTCCAATTGTCCATGAGCTCTGTAAAAATAAGGACCATTTCTGTTTGGTTCGGAAATATGCCACTGATGCCTACTAGACAGTGCTGGAAAGCTGAATTGAGTGGTATAAGAGATCCATGAACATCTCAGGGAAATCCATTTGTGCCAAATTCCATTGAGAGCACTGGAAACAGGAAACAATGAAACAAAAGGTCTATGTCTTTATGAAATCTATACTCTTGAAGGATGAGGCAATAAACTTGTAAATAACCATGCCTAAACTAAATAAATGAACATGTTTTAAACTGGTATTTTCCATCATGTTTTCCAAGTGATCTTTCCACTATTCTGTTACCACACTAGAAGTCATATAAACATAAAGTGTTGTCTATTTAAAGAATATAAATACAATTTTTCTATTGCATCATAGCAAGGAATTGTAGCCCACACCTACAAAACCAGCTACTCAGGAAGCCTAGATAAAAGGATTATTGTTTAAGACCATCCTGGGCAAAAGTTAGAAAGAAAGTATTTCAAAATCAAGCTAGGCATTCATGGTAGCATATAACTATAATCACAGCTACTTTGCCTATGGAGCCATCTATTTTGCCTATGGAGGTAAGCAGATTGAAGTCTAAGATCTGCTCAGGCAAAAGCACCAAATCTTATCTTAAAAAAAAAACCCAACACTAAAACAAGCCAAGTGCCCATGGCTCACACCTGTAAATCTAGCTACTCAGGAGGCTGAGATCTGAGGATCATGGTTCAAAGCCAGCCCGGGCAGGAAAAGTCCATGAGACTCTTATCTCCAATAAACCACCAGAAAACTGGAAGTGGTGCTGTGGCTCAAGTGGTAGAGTGCTCGCCTCGAGCTGAAGAGCTGAGGGACAGTGCCCAGGCCCAGAGTTCAGGCTCCATGACCGACAAAAAAAAAAAATCTAAAACATAGCCAGGCACTGGTGGCTCACACCTGTAATCCTAGCTACTCAGGAGGCTGAGATCTTAATATTGTGGGTGGAAGACAGCCCAGGCTATTAAAGTCCCCATGAGACTCTTATCTCCAGTTAACGCCTCAAAAACTGGAAGTGGTGCTGTGGCACCAAGTGATAAAGTGTTAGTCTTGAGAAAAAGTGTTCAGGAACAGCTCCTAGGTCAAAATTCACATCTCATGACCAACAGAAATGAAAGAAAAGAAATCTAGAAACAATAAGAATGGGAACATGACTCAAGTGGTAGAGTACCTGCCTAGCAAATGAGAAGCTATGAGTTCAATACCATACTGAAAAAAACAACAACCCATCAATCAAACAAAAATGACTATAGTCAGTGCATTTACATAATTATATATATATATATATATATACCTTTCTAAAAATTATTTATTGAGTTCACACTAATTTAGGCACCATGTACTGTATCTACAGCTCTGTAATACAGTTCAGGTCAACATTATTGACCAGTTAATTCATTTAAAAGACAAATAACACTAAGTTTATGTTAAATTCTAAAGCTATATAAGTAACCTACATACTAATTACTTCATTTTTCTAAAGCATATACTTTTCATAAATCATACACTTCTTGAGAGTTAGATGTTTACCACAATTTAACCAATAACAAAAAACATCACATTATTGGGATGTTTTCTCAAATAACCATAGTAAACTCAGACATTACTTGTTTTAGGTCTCCTTATCCTAACCTATTTGGCTCTTTGCTCAGCTAGCTTGTTAGCAGTTTTGTTTAGACATGTGTATAAGAGTTTAGGTTAATTCACTTTTTCTTCATTGTTATAATAACTAAAGCATTCTCTCATATCTCATGGGTTTAAAGGAACCCTAGGGAAAATATTTACTAAAAATACTATCTTTATCATATAATTAATGCATAGTATTTCATCTGCTTGTACTTTTTGGGGGAGTAGGGATATTAAATTTTCCAAATACTAAGCCATCTACTTTTTTTTTTTATGTTTGGCTTCATTTGAGTGACTGAATTCTCTCAACTAGTGTTAAATTACAATTGAGGGAAGACAATCTCTTGTTTTCTACTCTGTGTCATCCACATTTTCCCAAGCCTTCCTGTGGTTTTTTTTCCTAATAAATGATTTTCAACAATACTCAGCAGGTATTTTTACTAGCTATTTTTCTCTTTTCTGTTTTTTCATTTGTTCAGTGTCATATTCCAGAGATCACCCATTAACATTCAACACTCAATTATGCCCGTAATGCCAAAATCTGTTGTTTTGCAGAAAGGAATTCTAAGACTCTTAAATTCATGAGCATTTTCAGAATGGGTATTGTTCTATTTTGAATTATTGTCTAAAGAGTGTGAACATTTAATATTATTGAAGTGTATTCGAATTGCTTCCAGAACTAGCAGAATTAGTATTTCCAGATCAAGAAAATCAGTATGACTCCCTGAAGAGTCACAGAGATACACAAAGAATATTTAACCTTGGATGGCCATTAGGAAACAGGCCACTCTAGCAGATAAAGGAGTTGAATAGATAAGGACAACTCATCCCTATGTGGGAAGAGGTGTGCAGAGCAAGACAGGGACAAAAAAAAAGAATCTGACATCCAATCAGACTCTACCCTCTTCCATTGTCTTTTGACAACTCACCTAGGGCAGATAGACCTCAATTTCTGAAAAATGAAACCATTGAGATAAACAATATCCCAGATATTTGGGTGGTAAAGGCAGGAAAACTGAAGTCCAACATCTGTCCAGGCACAAGATCTTGGCTCTTTCACTCTATGTATCCTTATAATTTGAAGTATAGTTTAAGTTTTCAGAATATTTTTGGCTATTGACATAGCAAACTATAACCTACTTGCATATTTTAAAGATGCAGGTGCATCTGTATATATTTCTTTAATTTTAGCAATTAAGCTTTCCTTATGAGAAAACACATACACATATTACTGTATCTTTATGCTTTACTGATCAAAATACTTATTGAAGTTGGTATACACAACACAGGCTCCTGATTGCACTTTTTTTTTGCATTTCATGATTTGCACTCAAAGTTTTATTTCCATGATCCTCTATAAGACACCTTGAGCTTATCAGTAATCCTTAGTATGGTTGACTATCTATCCTACTAATTAAGCTTCAGATGCAATTGGTATCATTAAAAATGAACACTCATATTCTCTTGAAGTGTGGCCCAGGTCACCTGGGAACTGTTGAAACCAACAAAATAAAAATCTGCACTTAACAGGTTGCTCAAGTGATTTGTGGGCATACTATAGTTCTAGAGATGCTGTCCTCAGACTGCTTTTTTCCCCCTTTGGTGCCCGTGTTGGGGCTTGAACTCAGAGTCTAGATGCTGTCACTGAGCCTCTGTGCTCAGGCTAGTGCTCTACCAATGGAGCCACAGTTCCACTTCTGGTTTGGGGTTTTTTTGGGGTGGTTAATTGGAGATAAGAGTCTCATGGACTTTCCTATTTGGGTTGTTTTTATAACTACAAACCTCAGAACTCAGTCTCCTGAGTACCTAGGATTACAGGTGAGCCACCCATGCCTGGCAATAGCTGTGCTTTATTTTTTTTAAAGGAATTGATAAAAGAGTGAACTAACTGTAATTTAACAAAGTAAATTGCTTTATTTCAGTGCCACAGGACTTTGAGATATAGAAGCTTACAAGTTGTATTTTTTCCTTTTTGGTTTTTTTTTCCTTAAATGTAATATTAGTTCTATGCATAAATGGCAAGGAAGCAGAAAACAATGTAAAAAGCTTTGTGCTCTTTCAGACTCACTAGGAAAAACCACACATATAACTGAAAATCAATAGGAAGGATATTAACATGTTTACTATTGTGTGTAAGATTAGGCAACAGCTAATTTGTTATTATTTTATTCCACTTTACAGCTTGTGGTTTTTGAATCCTACAATACAATGCATCATAAAGAGCAAACAAAAAAAATGTCACCTATGTGGCAAACATTCTGCAATAAGTAAATAATAAGTTGAGGGTGGAAATATCAAGGACAAAGTCAAATAAAAGACACCAGGGTTCTAGTTGTGTCTCTAAGACTAACACTGATTGTTTTTAATAATTCACTTCTCGGGTTTCTAATTTCCTCATCCAGAAGATTAGAGCATGATTTTGATCTTGTATTCTGGCTCTAAATCCTAAAATCTAATGTGTCTGAAATCAATGCCTGTTTTCTCATCTCAGATGCACCTATTGGAATTCAATATGGCACCTAAGAAATGGCATAGAGAAGTCATTCTGTGAGTGTGGCATTTTCTTTCCCAAGAACAAGACCACATGGTCCAAAGGCCACCTCAGAGTGCTAATGTAAACTCATTTTCCCTGTCGAAGTTTTACTCTGGGCAAAGAATAGGAATGCCAGGACACATTTAAATTCTGGAAAGAACATCCTGATATCCTTTCATTCTGAATCACCAGACCAAATTGTAGAAATCTGTCCCTCTTGCTACCCATCCAATGCTTTCTCAAGGGTCTCATGAGTCAGGGGCAAATAAGGGAGAGCTTTCTCCTCACATAGGCTTCCAGAACCAAATGGAGGAGTACTGACAGGGCTGTACCTGAAAAAGTGACCCAGTTACTCTGGCACTAGAAAATAAACTGACCAGACTTTCCAGGAGCTAATTATTGAGCCCGCTATTTGGTTCACTGACAATATTGCTTGTTTGTGGGAAGAAACATATTTGGGCATTGCTTTTTTCCATTACCACTATTTCTATCTTCATAAATAAGAATCAATAGGCCATTTCGTGTAGCATATGCTCACCACCATTTAGTATCTGAGTGTCAGCTGTATGCAGACTAAGCTGCAATGCTCCCATCCCCTGGCTGAGAAATAAAACCTAGCAGATGAGGAAAGTACTTCAGAGCCTGAGACAAGTGTGTAAATCTTTGTGAGCCCCTAGGGGACAAGAAGGTACTATTGTTTATCTCTATAGCTATAATGCATTTGCCTGGCACATGGTAGGTTATTCAAATGAATCAACAAGTGAATGGATGAATGAATGAATGATTTAAGGTAGTATATAGAACTGACTGGATTTATTGGCTTGTCCAAAGGATGTGGTCTTGTTCTTTGTCTCAAGTATGGCTTCTTTTGTTTGTTTGCTTGCTTGTTTGGAAAAAAAAGTTCTCACTATGTCATGTAGGCCTCATTATGTTATGTCTTACTATGTTGTATAGCCCTGAACACACAATTGTCTCATCTTAACCCCTCAATTCTAGGATTACAAACATGTACCAACACACTTAGATGTTGTTTTGGCAAAGAAGAGCTACTTATATAATTCCTGGTGGAGAAATCAAGGCAAAGCCATAGTGTGAGCTGGTAGGACTATTCCTTAACAGTTCATGCAGGTGTGGGAAGGCCTCTGTAATATTCACCACTGAGTCTTTACTTGAGAAGCCAAAATATGGAAATGACAGTCACTCAATGAGTTAAACAATATCTCTGAAGAAAATCTCCATCACCAGACAAAATAACGTCAAATAAGAGAAAAGAGAGGAAGAGAGAGGAATAAAAGGGAGACAATGAAGGGAGACAGGAAAAGAGTTGAGGCAAGAGACTTCCTAGAGAAACAGATTTGTAAAAAATGTGTGAAGGCAGATGATGAAGATGTAGGTATTAAAGGAGTCTGTGAGTACCTGGCTTTTGAGGAGTAGAAGGCTTTCAGGCTGAGAGTAGAATTAGAGAAGGAGAGAGAGAGGTCAGTTCAATATCTATAAAATAACAGCCATTGCTACTGATAACAAGTATAAAAGAGCCCTTTTTCTTTTCTGGAGAAAGACAAAGGGAATTTTAAGTAGGATTAAGTAGTGGTAGTTTTCAGAACACAGCAGCTCTCAGAAGCAATAATAACTACATAAATAGCTAAGTGGATGGTGGGAATTACCTCACTTGGAATTTGGCCAGCCTATCAAAAGTGGGCTGTGCTAGCACATCTTTCTGGAAGCTTTTGTGGGAAGGGGGGTGGGGGTAACAGTTGCTGTGGAAAATCATCCCAGAAAACTATTGCGACCGAGTTAATGTTAGAAAGAGGATGTTCCTCACTGCTGGAAGATGTTCTGCCTCCTGAAAATTAGTAAGACAGAAGCCCTACACTGTTGGGAATTACTCTTTTTTACCCAACATCACCTTCAATGGAAGCAAATAACTATGTTTAGATTACCACTATCTAATGTGAAATTTTGCCTAGCACTTTAACCCACAGACCATGCTCTACTATATGTGGGAACTATGGCTGTAAGCAGTACCTTGCTCTCAGAGTTCCTTGATTTTTCTCTCATTCTAAATAGTTACTCTGTGTGTGTGTGTGTGTGTGTGTGTCTGTCTGTCTGTCTGTCTGTCTGTCTACTAGGGCTTGGATTCAAGTCCTATGTGCTATCCCTTAGCTTTTCCTCTTAAGGTTGGTGCTCTAACATTTGATCCACACTTTCATTACCAACATTTTGGTACTTAATTGGAGATAAGAGTTTCATGGCCTTTTCTTCCTTGGCTAACTTCTAACCAAGGACCCTCATAGCTCAGCCTCCTGAGTAACTAGGATTATTGGCACTGGCACTCAGTATAAGAATATTTTAAAGCCAACTTTTGAAACAATTTTCAAACCATAGTCCCTTCTACTTATGAATGTTCTATAAACTTTTCCTCCTAAGTATATTTGACCATTAATATGCTAGATCTTCTTCCCTCTTGCCCCTAAACAGAAATTAAATCTGAGTGTATCAATAATTTGAAATATCTCTTACCATTTGGAAACTTTCATGAGTTATTCTTTCTTTAAAAAAATTAAATCAATGGATCAAACGAACCTTACAATGTTGGTGGGGGAGGGAGGAGTTGGGGAGGTGGGGAAGGAAGGAATGATAGGGGAGAAACAAAGGAGGAAGTAACAATGCTCAATGCTTGATAGTAAATCTATTCATTACCCTAGTCATGTAACTGTAACCCCTATGTACAGTATTTTTACAATAAATATATATATAATTAAATCAGAACATTTCATTCTTTATTTGCTGTTGCTTTCTAACCCTCACAATGGGATTTACACAGAAATATGCTGACTAACTCAGTTTTCTAAGGGTGGGTTTGCCCCAGCACCCAAACACTAGAAACAGCTGTAATTGATCAAGCTTTTACAAACACCTGCAACATCGATATAAATCAAAGGATCGTAAAGCCGACTTGCCACCAAGTATATATTCTACAACAAACTAGTCCAGTTGTATCTTTTTTAGTCTTTAAGTATTTAAAGGAGTTGCCATTTACCAAAGGAGTTTATGAATACAGTATATCTTGATCAATGTCACCCTTCTCAACATTCTCACCCATCCCTTCCCTATCCGCCCTGTCCCTCACTCTTCTTAACCTTGTAGGATATACATTGGACTCTTGTCTACGTTCTCTCTTCATTTGTCTACCTATTTCCTCACTACCCCTTTCAAGTACTTACTTCCTGGATTTCACATTACTGAACTTTGATTTTGGCTTTCTAGGGAATTGCACTATTTAAGATCTGCCTTGAATCTACTGTATTTCAGTTAAAATATTTGTATACACTTGCACACCACCCAACATATTTACTTATGAGTTAGTAAGCTAAATCTAGCTTCCACATATAAGGGAAAACATGGATCCATTGTCACTCTTGGCACTTATTCACTGAATAAGTCACTCTTGACTTATTCAGTTAACATAATTTGTGGAAGTAACTATCCATTATGTGTTATACATAAGTGATGCTAAACCCGTGACTACATGCTTCAACGTACTTGGAAAATATGAGTTCTGCAAACAATCGATTGAAACATTATGTGATCATATAACTGGTAGGAAATTAGACAAATACAAACATATGCACACATTTATTTGAATACATATATATGAGTTCATCTATTTTTTATAAGCTTGTACAATTTCATTACTACTGTCTAAACAGTAAGGTTTGAATTTGTCAAAGAAAAACAATAATGTTCAGAGTTCAAAATGAAGCACAGTATAAAAATATCTCAGTGAAAACCATGCATTACTGGGTATAAACTCTCTCACAATCCTTCCTTAAACTAGCCACTCTTTATTTTCTGTTGTTTCTTAACATATATCATACCCTTCATTAAGTCAGACCTTTTCACACTAAATACCTGCCTACCTTACCCTACTCTCCCAGCTCGTTTCGGAAGTTCTCTCAACACTACTTCTTGTTCTTATCAAACTCCTCCACTTCTTCTTCCTATGAGAGCACTCCTCCATGAGATTTTGGATTTTACATCTTGAATACCCATTTTCTGAATTTCCTTACTCTCTATGTCCAGAGTTTACATTTAAACTTGAAATTTCCCCTTTTTCATCATGGGTGTGTTTACTCATCTCCTTCATCAACCAAATTCCGTTCTTTCGAGGTAAGCCCTCTTCTTCACGCCTCCTCTTGGGTCTCTTCAAGATCTCCCACTACCTTTGCTCTCTATTTCTCTTCTAAGAGTTTCTTTTTCTTCTGTTGAAGTACCTGAAATTGTGTACACTCCTTTCTCCTTATCAAGCTACACCCTTCCTTCTTTCTCAAGTCTTCTACTCTACGCACCTTCTTTGATTTTCCAAACTTGGTGAAACAGCATCTTTTCCTCTACTTCTTTTCTTCTGTTCCTGTTGAGCCCCTCAATGTTTAGGTGCCTCTCATACACTTGTGCCTCAACCACAACTCTCTATGGCTTTACAGCAACGGCCCTTGACCTGTCAACCTACCCTCCCTGCTGGAGATGGAGATGGCCCGATTCTCAGGTCATCTCTCTCCCTTGCAAGACCACCATTGTTTCTTTTCTTGCTTTCTCCTTGTGACTCTTCTTTCGAAACTCTACATCATCTTAATCCCATGTGGCAGTTGCTTCTCTATCCTGGCCTTTCACTCTCAAATCTCCCTCTATGACTGCCTCATTTGAATGTCTAGTGAACACATTGTAGGGTTCCAGACCTTATGCTGCCACCTGCTGGGCAATTCTACAGAGCTGTTTTAGACCAAATCAAGTTCCCCTTCATTCTGTTGGATTACATCATCATTTTTCTTGACCTTCCTGACAGAAATACACCATTACAAACCTCCATCTTTTGCCCATCCCCTGCTCCAGTATCGATCTCTAACTGGAACTATAAAGCTTACGTGCTGAGCCAGGCACCAGGGGCTCATGTCTGTAATCTTAGCTACTCAGGAGGCTGAGATCTGATGATCATGATTCAAAGCCAGCCCAGGCAGGAAAGCCCTTGTTTCCAATTGACCACCATATAGATAGAAATAGAGCAGTGGCTCAAGTAGTAAAGCACTTAGCCTTTGAGCCCAAAAGCTCAGGGACAGAGTCTAGGCCCTGAGTTTAGGACCATCACCAGAAAATAAAAAATTAAAAACTCACTAAAGCATCCTTTGAGCCTGCTCTGTCTGTCCCCTATCTTTCCAGCGCTTGCACAGGTGGTAGCTGACCATCCCAGGAGTGCTGGGTAAATCCTGACTGACCTGCTTGCCTTTTCTTTCAAGTGAACCCCAGTCCTCCTCATACTTCAGCCACACAAAAAATATATTTTTGAAAATGTCTCCCTTGAAACAGCTCTCTGAGCACATTCTGTTTGTCCTAAAAGTAAGCTAAAGCCAAAACTCCTCAATTCTGGAATTTCTAGAACTTCAAGACTATGTGTGGCCTGTGTCTATTAATTTCATCATCCGGCTCCCTTCCATCACTCTCATTTTACGTCGACTGTGAACAAAAGAACAGAGATCTTAGCCCTCTTTGCTCACCACAGCTGCTCCTGTACAGAATTTGTCACAGGAGCTTGAAGTCAGATTCCTTTAGAGTGTAACACCATTTTTCACCTATTTGTCTTCTCTATAATTGTAGGCATGTCTCAACATACCACCTCCGAGGAAGTGAATCAGGGAAAGGAGGACATACCAAAACATCTGGGCAAGGGGTAAGGTAGATGAGAGAATAGTTTCTAAAAACTTTACCTTACCCTATGTTCAACGTTTGTAGTTTTTAGCACACAGGATTGTTGGTCAAAATCAACCTTAATGTTTTATAGGGTCTTTTTTAGCTTGCTAGAAACAGTATTCCTTAACTATCATTTCCCATGTTTTCATTTCCAGAATATATATTAAAGATGGATGTTCACATTGAGCTTGTATCCTTGACCTTGTTATGTTTATGTACTGCTAAGTTTTACAATTCTATAGTTGCTTCTATTTACGTATTCAGTCATATTATCTGAAAACAAATATAATGTATTCTTATACTTGAAGATGGACATTTGATATCATTGTTATTTTTAAGAACCTGCTCTAGAAAATCAAAGCATCACAAAATATGTAAGTACTACAACATAGATACTATGCTGGATGGAAACTTATAGTATTGTATATAAAGAAAATGTATGGAAATGAGAAGCACTTGTGACTCATCAACCTCCCTACATTTGGAACTCCTGAAGAAAATTACTGCATCTTATTTATTTGACCATATTCCCACAAACTTAATGAAGTGCTTTCCCCCCAGCAGACACTTAATAAATTCTACTCAATGACAAATGAAATGCTGCATGCATTGTACAGAGTCAATAAATAACTTGTTGATCGACTGTAAAAAGCAATAGACAAACTTAAACTTATTGAATAAGTTGTGCCTGCTTACCCTGCTGAGAAACTATAACTAGAGCTATGAGGAAATAGAAGACATCATTGGCCACAGAAAAACACCTCATATATCAGGTAATGCCAGAAGAAATGCATCAAGGGCATTTCAGTGGCTACCTACCTGTGCATTTCTTTATGTGAGTGTTCCTTTTTCCATGTGATCCTAACTTGCATCCAAAATTCTCCTCCCAGAATTCTGCAAACCACACATTTCTTCGATTATTGGCAAGAGTTCGGCTTCTAAAATATCGGTCGAATCCTATTTTAAGGAAGAAATATCATTTTTAAAATTATATTTTATCTGTATTGCAAAGGTGATGAGCAGGGGGTTACAGTTACATAAGTAAGGTAATTAGTACATTTGTTTTTCATCATTGTTAACCCCTCCCTCATCATCTCCCACTTACCCCTCCCTATGCTCCTCCTCCTCCCCAACTTGTAATGTTCAATCCAACATAGTATCATGTGAGTGTAAAGATATCATTTTAATATTTTTCTTTCAAATTCATTTTGAACTGCCTGCAAACTGAATTTTGAATAACTATGCTATGACCATTGCAGGAGCAAATTTATAGAATGAGAGAGGGTGCCAAAATAAAAATTCACAGCAAGGGCCAAGAAAGACTGATGAACAGTCACCACGTCCCTCTCCCCAAAACAGAAGAGTCAGAGAAAAACAGGGAATCCTGTAGCTATTACTGTCCTTCAAAACTTCTCCGTCTACTCTGAGCCATCCAGGCTACAAGTAGTGGCCTCATATTGCATTCTAGGTGTTCTGAATATTCAGATATCAACTCAAACTCTTTCTGTTCCTCCTTCTTGTCTACTACCTCCTTTTCCTGCACCTCTTTCTTCTTCTTTTCCCTTCCTTTTTTTTCTTCTTCTTCTTCAGTCTATCTCTTCGCCTTAGTATGGATCAATCTTCCAGAACTTTCCAATGTCTCTACCCACTTCAAAATTGATCTGACCTATATGTTTCACTTTTAGCTGATTCCCTAAAGCAATCTGTGCTAATCTTATGGGGCCTTGAGTAAGTGGGCTATGGGATTATCTTTCTCAGGTAACCACCATACTGAAGGGAGATCATCTGGAAATAATGTCTTACTCCAAAAGATAATGTTAAAAGTGGGAATTCTAGTTCTTGTCAAAACCATTGGAAAAGATATATTCAGGAGATAGCCTCTTCCGTCCTTCCTTCCTTCCTTTCTTTTTTTCGTTCTTCCTTTCTTTTCTTTCTTTTGATCTCTTTCTCTCAAAGTTGCTTAAATCTCTCCAATTAAATTTATTTATCATAGTATTATCCTAGTATTTCATTTTTATTAATTAAGCACTTTCCTTCTAAATATGCTAAAACCTTCCAATGTGCCCTTGGAACTATGCAAAATTAAAACACAATTATCGGAAATATCAAATACTAACTATAGTTCCTTTTTGTACAGCAGAGGTCTAATGGATATTCTTTAAAACATGCTAGGTTAGATAGTTATTGAAAGGACAATTATGTCATCAGAGCTAAAATTTCTGTTCAAAGTCATCAATAATGAATACCTTTCATTTTGTTCTAATATCCAGTTTTTGCTTTGGATTTTAGTTCAGGTGGAATGAAAACTAAGTCCTTACCATCAATTGATGCCCTTTTGGGCAGAATTGTGACAGCTCCCTCTGCAATCTGCTCCTGCTGATATACAGGTGCTATTTTGGATCCCCAGCTATCTGAGCCGATCCATAAGAAATGCCCACTTTGGTTTAATTTTTTTGCTGCTTCCAATATTCTCCTAGAGGAATCACAAGAAAGAAAGCATGACATATTTATTACAGAACAGTGCAATTATGCATGCTATGAGACTGGCACTATGCTTGGAATATATTTCACAAAGTTCATGACTAATGAAATCTCCAGTGTCATATGCTAATTTCTCATATGGGGTTCTCGGGAGGAATTAGGACTCGATGAGGTCATGGGAGTGTGGCCCCCAGGATGGCATCAATGGCTTTAAGAAGAGAGGAGAAGACTGAGCAAGAAGCTGCTCTCCTTTGCCATATGAAGCTTTCCTCCATAACTTGATCCTTGAGGAAGGACCTTAGCAGACAAGCAGAAGCTGGGACCTCTCTTGGAGCTCCAGAACGATGAGCTCAATAAAGTTTTCTTTATGAATTACCCAGTCTGTGACATTTAATTACAGCAATAGAAGCAAACAAAGACAACCACTTTATGAAATTAAACACACTCAAATAGGTCACAGTTAAACAATTAGTCAATCATTCTAACTGCCTGAGTCTTATCATTTCCTAAAGGAAATAGAGCAGGGACTTCAACTGTACCACACGTTAATTAGCCTTATCCTTAACCTTGCTCCATCTCTGTGTCTATCATCCTTATTTATCTCATCTTGTTCAGTCGGGGTTTGCACTAAAGGCACTGAAGATGTGGAGATAGGAGGCTCTTGTGTCTTTGCAGAAAGCAATCTGTAATTGCAAAGGGACTTAGCAATTCCGGTGGAATCTCACAAGATTTCACATTGAACATGCACAGGAGATATATTTGAAAAGGATGTAGGACAAATCTGATCCTATATACAGAAGAAAAGTAATCCGCACCTGATGTCATCCTCATTGGCAAACATAATCACTGCTCGAGCATTAGGTGTTTCTAGCAGGCGTTTGATAATTTTTTCAAATTCACCAGGTCTTGGCTCACGTGGGATTTTCTGTGATTGAGCAATGCAAACACCACCTATTGAAGGCAAAAAAGAGAATTTATTTAAGATTTGTTGAGGTTAACTACTTTATAAAATCACAGGAGTCAGTGTAGTATATTTTTCTCAAAACATTCTCAAAGTAATCATGTTTGTGTACAAGGCAATATGTACATTTAAATAAGTGACATGAATTACTCATCAATATATGAGTTCAGCTATTTTTTATTCAAATTTAAAACATCATTTTTGCAGGTATATGGAGGAAAGGAGCATGCCAAAGTTACAAGCTAAGAGTCAAAGAGTAGAAGGAAGAGGTCTGTGATGATTTATTTAACATAAGTCAAAAGAAAACTGACATAAATAAGAAACACTAAAAATGTCTTACAAGTGAGATCCTAATTAAGTAACAATTTCATTTTATTGTGTGTAGGGTTGCATCAAGAAAGTCTCATGGATCAGTCTAATCAGATGCTATAAGACAAATGTTCTTCAAAGCTATTAAGACACAGGCAACACACAAAGATGACATCCTCAGTTACATATGTCTCTATCATAAAAATCAGAATGGCCGAAATCATATCTTTCTCCTTCTTTTTTGAAAAGGCCTAGGCACTATCCCTAAGCTTTTTTGTTGAAAGCTAGAGTTCCAGCACTTGAGTCACAGCTCTCTCTCTCTGTATCTCTGTCTCTGTCTGTGTGTGTGTGTGTGTGTGTGTGTGTCTGTGTGTCTGTGTGTCTGTGTGTGGCTTTGAACTGTGAGCCTCAGATCTTGGCCTCCAGAGTAGCTAGGACTACAGGTTTGAGCCACCTGCACCCTGCTAGAAATCACATCTTAATAGCATAGAAAAAAAGAAAGAAAAGAAGAATTAGAGGGGAAAGAAGAAAAGAAGGATGGAAGAAAGGGAAGGAGAGAGAGAGAAGGAAGGAAAGAGTGAAGGAAGGAAGGAATGAAGGAAGGAAGGGAAGGAGGGAGGGAGGGAGGGAGGAGGGAAGGAAGGAGGGAGGGAGGAAAAGAAGGAAGGAAGGAAGGAAGGAAAGAAGGAAGGAAGGAAGGAAGGAAGGGATTCTTCTTTGGACTTCTCCTTCTAAGATAATGAGAGAAAATTTGAGAAAAGGTTTCCCATAGGCTAGGGTAAAAAGAGAAGAAAGAAGTTCCCTCATGTTTCTGTGAAGTAGAGAGAAAACATATTCTCATACTAGAAAAGGAAGCAGTATTAGAATAGGTTTCAATTGCATTATGATTTAAACAAGTTTCTTTTAGTCAGCTGAGAATTAAATAAACATTTGTAGAACCACTTCAGTAAGTAAAGGCATTTTTACTTCCAAACAATTGGCAATATCTTCAGTCACCCAACCATTATATGATGCTGTTAGACAGTTTGCATTCAGACTAACACTAGGAATGCACAGTGTAATCCAGGAGTTACAATCTAGTCTGAGAGATAAGCATTCCAATAAATTATTATAAGGACTATGTACTAAACCATGTAATTAAATATAGAATTGAAAAAATGTACCAAGAATGTGAGCACAGAGGAAGAAATAACCAAAGTACTTGAAAAAGCTGGCTTTTAAAAAACAAACACAAATTCAAATAGGGAGAAAAGTAAGATGTTTATGGCAGAGTCCAAGGTACAAAAGGACCTAGTTTGATAATGGTCAATGGTTAATATTCACTAAAGATGAGGTTGGAAAGAAAATCTAGGTCCAGAAAGAGAATGAATTTATTAGTCATGTCAGATGATTTTGCTGGGATATCCATATGAAAGAGCTAGGAGTATAGCTTAATGATAGAACCCTTGCTTATCATGCATGTGTCCTTAGCCTGTCCCTCAGAACGATAACAAAGAAAAAAAAATATACATACACTAAAATTTAATCCCCACTGTGATGATATTAGAAGATGGAAGTCTTTATAAAGTCAAACTGAACTTGCATAAATGAAATTACTATCATGGTACCATTCACTATGTAAAGACACAGCAAAAGGCAGCAGCTCTCTGTGAATCAGGAAGTCAGTCCTCACCAGAATCCAACCATGATGTCACCCTGAAGTTGAACTTCTACCTCCAGAACTATGAGAAATGATTTTCTTTTGCTTAAGAGCCATCCTGCCCATGGTAATTTGTCATAGCAGTCTGAATGGACTAAGACATCAGATAATTTAGACAGTATCCTGAAATCAGTGAGAACCCATTAAAAGCTCATAAGAGAGCTCACTGATGATCTTTATATTTTGGAAAGAAAACAGGTAGCCATGTGAAGAAGACATGCCTGGTACCTGATAATGGGTCCTGATAATTGGTCTCCAGTGTTTGTGATGAGACGAAATGTATATGACAATAATGTATGATTGACAAGTGCTACAGTACTGAAGGTTTGCTACTAAGTTTGAGAACATACAAAATTATCCCAGTACTGAAAATGCTCTTATACACTTTACATAATGCTTTTCATGAGGAAGAATTACTTATAATCCATAGATTGAGTTATGCTGCTATCATTAGCATATATCATTATATCATTAGTAGTTGTGATGATTAATTCAATCTTCAATAGTTATTAGATGTGGGACGCCCATGCCTGTAGCCTACCAGAAGGCTGAGATCTGAGAATCACAGTTCAATGCCACCCTAATGCATGAGTCTCTTAGTTCCAATTACCCACCAAAAAGCTGGAGGTGAGCTGTGGATCAAGTAGTAGAGTGCTATCCTTGAGCAAAAAGAGCTCAGGGAACATGCCCAGACCTAGAGCTCAGAGCCCCAGGACTGACACACACACATAAAACAACCCATAGTAAGAATACTAAGTAACTACAGAAATATAACACCAAAACTGTAATAACTCCCCAGAGAACAATAGCTATTTCAAAATATGATTGCCCTTTTAATTAAAGTGCCATGATTACTTAAGCATCCCATTAAAGGCATGTTCTATCCTGAGCATCATTTTGAGACTACAAAACAGAAGAAATAAAAGTTGTAAAGTTTTTTATTGTGACTATTTTGGTGAGACAAACAGGTGGACCAAATATAAGATGGAGATGAATTCATTTATTTACTCACTAAAGACTGGATGTTTTTGTTATAAAAAGTTCAGTTAAGTTGGTTGCTGGTGGCTCATGCCTGTCATCATAGCTACTCAGGATGTTGAGATCTGTTCAAAGCAAGCTAAAAAATACAAAGCAGAGGTGTGGCTCAACTTGTAGAGTGCCAGCCCTGAGCAAGAAAGCTAAGCAAGAGCTTGATTTCAAGCCCCAGTATTGGCACCAAAATAAATAAATAAATAAATTTGAATTAGCTAGGTTGAATTTTACCAAAGTTACATACGCTCCACTTTTTCTTTTTTTTAATTGTGAAAATACTGTTCAGAGGGGTTACAATTACATAGGCAAGATAATGAGTACATTTCTTATCAAGCATTGTAGCCTCCTCCTTTGTTTCCCCTTCCCATCCCATCCTTCCCCTACCCCCCCCACCCAACCCTCCCCCCCCCCACCAATGTTGTAAAGTTCATTTTTTCGACATAATGACTTGTACATCTCATTGTTGCAATGGGTCCACCTGTATCCCTATTTAAATGATTTGTTTTTTCTCTTCCCCTTGATAAATTGTAACAACATCAAATACCATGAAAGCAGGGGTTATACCGTGGGGGAGGGACATACAAAGCAACAAAGAAATAAACTTATAAATGTGTTAGAAACAATCTCATGAAAGAAAAAAAATTTGACTACATATCTTAAGATTCATTTCCCTAACATCAACTTATCTGCTTGACATATACTAGTTATTGCAAATAAGGGAAACCATGGGACATATGTTTCTTTGGGCCTGGCTTACTTCACTTAATAGAATTTTTCCTAAGTCTTTCCATTTCCTAACAAATAGGGCAATGTCATTCTTTCTGATGGAGGCACAGAATTCCATTGTGTATATATACCACATTTTCTTGATCCATTCATCTACTGAGGGGCATATGGGTTGGTTCCATATCTTAGCTATGGTAAATAAGGCTGCAATAAACATAGTTGTGCTGGTAGCTTTAGTGTGGTCTTGTTTGTGAACATTTGGGTAAATGCCCACAAGTGGGATTGCTGGTTCATAGGGGAGCTCTATGTGGAGTCTTTTGAGGAACCTCCATACTACTTTCCAAAGTGATTGAACAAGTTTACACTCCCACCAACAATGAAGTAGGGATCCCTTCTGTCCATATCCCCTCCAGCATCTGTTGTTGTTAGATTTCTTGATTATAGCCATTCTAACTGGGGTGAGGTGGTATCTCAATGTTGTTTTGATTTGCATTTCTTTTATGGCAGGAGAGGTTGAGCATTTCTTCATGTGTCTATTGGCCATCTTTTTTTCCTCTTCAGAGAAGTTTCTCTTTAAGTCTTTAGCCCACTTATTTATTGGGCAGTTGTTTCTTTGAAGATTTGTTGTTGGGGGGTTTAATTTTTTGAGTTCCAGGTATATTTTAGATATGAGACCCTTGTCTGGTGTATGGCTAGTGAAGATCTTCTCCCAATCTGTGGGCTTTCTATTGATCTTGCTAGCTATGTCCTTTGCCATGCAGAAGCTCTGCAACTTTATGCAATCCCATTTGTCCAACCTTTCTTTGATTTGTTGTGTTTCTGGGTCTCTATTAAGAAAATTTCGGTCTGTGCCAAGGAGACCTAGGGTTTCTCCTATTCCATCCTGTAATGTTTTCAGACACTCCACTTTTTCAAAATTTCTTTACTTCACATTGTATTTGTCAGCTTTGTATTCTTTTGGGGGGGGATGGAGACACTGAATATTAATTTATTTCAGCTGAACAAATACTTACAGAAAGCCTGCCCCAAATAACATTTTGATTTTTTTGGCATCTTATGGATATTTTATTAACCTGGAGACTGATAACTTTTCAAGTGATTGGAGTCAGAAGATTAGGATACTTTCTGTGGCCCTGAAACTCGTTTCTACTTTCTATCTTCCCATTTTTCAAAAATACAGACAACTAATCTATTCATAAGCACTCATGGAGTACTATGTTGAAGGACCACAAACATTCAAAAATCAACAACCCTCAGGAGTCTTATTAGGTAATTGAATGCTAAGAGTAAAATTAAATAGAAAACTGAAAATTTACAGCATAAGAAATATCAAAATGTAATTAGAAGTGACAAACAGGTCATCTTCCAGATAATCTTTGAGGTTATGTAAAGGAAAGGATATTACATACAGTTAAGTTAGACTTTGGTTTAAAAATCCAATGAAATATATTCAGCCATTCAGGCCTAACCATATAAAACTCAACATCTACTGTTTGACTTAAAAAAAAAACTATCTGATTTAAAAAACTATCCTGATTTAAACTCCTGGGGCAGCTAGAAAGAAAAGATGTTACCCCTCACCCAAGAATTTGTCCTTTACATCCATTTTCTGTATTTCACTCTGAAAGATTTCTGATTATATATAATTCATGGAGCATCTTTATGCTGCAGGCATGCCCAATGCTGCAAGAAAACAATTTTTAAACCTTAGCACTTACAAAGGAAAATGTTGTAGGGAAGAAATTATAACTGGTTGTTTTATAGAATTTCTTTTCTGTTTTCCTTGCAGCCTCTGTCATTTTTTCTCCTTTGGATAATTAAAGATAATTAGGTGAATTGAACACTTCATGTACAACCCAAGACATCCCTCCTCCTCAATCTCATCTCTGAGTGCATCACTGTGTCTAACAGCAGCACTCTAAAATTGGTATTATTCTCATCTTTTTGGTGACAAAACATAAATCAGGATAGCCACAGCTTGCTAGAGGCTAGACCCACATTCAAAGTCAAAACTATCTAAAGTCTAAACATTTTTTTCCATCACCTCACTCACCCATAATTGACTATACCTGTAGCTTAATGGTTTAGTGGTTGCAAAGCATTGATGAATAAAATAGAGCAAATTTAAAGACTCATTTTAAAAACCCAGCAGGTTGTCCCTTGTAAATCTAATTGACAGCTATATAAATACAGTACTTCTATTGAATATTAGGAACTTAATTAAGACACTTAGGACTCTGGCAGACTTCAACTTTAGTGTCTAACAATTCAGATCAGAAATTTCTGATCATTCTGTAAATTCATGTCCTCAGAAGACATGCCTCGCTCCCTCATGGTCACTTCATTTTTGCACTGCAATGACCATAATAATTGTAAGGGTTTTGTTTTGTCATATTTCCCTCTCCCTCTTCTTCAATGAAAACCCATGACCACTGAACCTTATCTTTCACATTTATTGCCATATTCCCAATATTTATCACCATCTTAGTATACAGTGATTTCAACAGACGTTTGTTGAATGATGTCTGCAAGATTTGAGATGGGCATTGCCGAGAGAAAGAAACTGAAATGGTACAGTCCTGATTTCACAGAACTCTTAGTCAAGCAGAGAAACAATTGGATGAATATGAATAGACGGGTATGAAAAAATGCCTCATTAATAGAGGCAAAATAATACATGGATAATTCAGTGGGCTCAAACTAGTGTCTCTTCAAACTAGTTTTTATCAGGGTATCATGAATTAGAAAATGACCTAGGCATTGGTTTATTCATCTCTCAAGTCAAATCTTAATTTGCCCCTACTAATACCAAGGCCAAACTTAGAAACAGTCATTTCAGAATTATTACCTCCAGAGGAAGTAGAGAATCATGGGTAAATGATGTCATGCCTGTAGGCTGAGAGATGAAAGGCTTGTATGTATTGATTGTCGGGTTTAGGAAGAAGATAGAGTGGGAAAGAAAACAGACTTTGTGTCAAAAGATCTGAGGGTGGGTTCTTATACCTTAGTGGGTCCAAGTTTCTTATTTCTTAGTTTTCACATTTCTGTGACAGAGTTCATAGATCTCTCAGGAATGTTGTGAGGAAACAGAAGACTTTCATACTATGTTATACACTACTATCAATGTAAATAAAAATGCCAATTGTAACTAGACAAGCACCATCATCCTTGAAGAAGAGATACATGATGTTTAGATGTAAACCGTGATCTGATTCTTCATCCTTTATCGAATGTTCTAAATTCTAGCCAGGCACAGGTGGCTCACACCAGAAATCTCAGCTAATTAGGAGGCTGAGTTTAAGAGGAGGATGGTTAGAGGCAAAAATAAAAAAGCTCCTGTGATCCTATTTCAACCAACAAATCTTGGTGGGTTGGTGTGCACCTGTTATCCAGGACAGCCCAGGCAAAATGCAAAATCCTAATCAAGAAATAAGAAAAGCAAGAATGGTTAGGGGTCTGCTTCAGTGGTAGAACACCAATTTAGCAAGCAAGAAGCCCAAATTGGAACTTTTAGAAGTCCTAAGTCACTCATTTATGCTAATAGTATAATACATAATGATATAATAATATAAACTGATGATATTAAAATAGGGTTGCTTCAGGGTAAAGGATGGGAATAGATAATTACATTCACCTCCTGACCTGCCCTCTCCTAATTTCTACTCCAAAACTCTTACCAAGGAAAGTCCATAGCATTTCAAAGGTTTGAATTGAAAATTAGGGTTTAAGTTTGGTTACCAAGGGAAGATGCTGCCAAAGGGAAGGGGGGGAAAAGGAGACATAATCAAGCTTAAACATGGCTTATGAAAATAGATAAAAGAGAAAAAATTCAGATGACAAAGGATATTCTCAGGAACTTGAAAATTATGCTGAATATACTATTCTTCGTGGAACAGTGGAAGTATTAGATTTAGAAGGTCTTTATGCAGATCATGCAGCAAGTCACATTATAAAAGAACAAGGCACTGTAAAATGGAAGTATTCCCTCCCTTGGCTATTTATATGCTGGTGTTTCCTAAGAACACTTTCTACAAAGAGCCAAGATAAAAACGTGAGAAATGTAATACAGACAGTACCAGCCTAGCACACTTGTTACCTAAAGCATGCTACATTCTTCTACAAAAGTGCTCCTGTGAAAACATCTTTTGTTTTTCTTCAGATGGTTTCTCTAGACAACTATTTAAACAAAATTCAACAGGTAGTTTTCAATATATCCCATCCATTTTCACAGCAGACTAGGTCTCTTCTATTATTTTTGTATATTCAGTCATGAACAGGAAGACTATTTTAGAGCACTGCTAAAATAATAAAAAAATAAATGTCTTGCTATCACCTTTTGAAAGATAGTATCTTATATAGCATAAGCACTGCATTGTATACTTCATACAATCCTAGTTACTTGAGTGAAAGGGTGGAGTATCATGGTCCTAGGTTTACCCAAGCCAAAAAAAAAAAAAGACAAATAGAGCTCAGGGTGTGGCTCACGGGGTAGAGCACTTACCTAACCAGGTTCTAAGGGATGAGGCAAACTGAGATAACACAATTACCAGGAATGAAAAGCTATTTTACTCACTGAAGATTGCCTATTGCAATCAATGATATTTATCATTAGTATCTTCCTTGTGACAGAAGTAAAACTGGGAAAGGAGGCATAATAACAGACTCTCAACACCACAGGGAATTCTGCCTTCAAAGATACCTTAAAATAAGCCACAAAGGCCAAGCCAGTCCACTTCCATATCCAGCAGTGTAATCACTCTTTTTTTTTTTTTTTACTTCATATGTTTTTTTTTTTTTTTTAATTGTGAAAATACTGTACAGAGGGGTTACAATTACATGGGCAAGATAATGAGTACATTTCTTATCAAGCATTGTAGCCTCCTCTTTTGTTTCCCCTTCCCATCCCTTCCCATCCTCCCCCCGCCCCCCCCCCCACCCAATCCTCCCTGCTACCCCCCCTTTTATCCCCCTCCCTCCCCGCGCGCCCGCCCCCCCCCCAAAGTTGTAAAGTTCGTTTTCGACATAACGACTTGTACATCTCGTTGCAATGGGTCCACCTGTATCCCTATTTAAACGATTTGTTTTTCCTCTTCCTCTCCACAAATTATAATAACATCAAATACAGTGAAAGCAGGGGTTATACTGTGGGGGAGGGACATACAAAGCAACAAAGAAATAATCTTGTAAGTGTGTTAGAAACAACCGCATGAAAAAAAAACATTTGAATACATATCTTAGGGTTCACTCTTTTCTGAATTAACTTAACTGAACTATAGGTTGTCCAGATAGCTCGTGACACATTGTTTCTGGGTATATCTATGAAGATATGTCTAGAAGACATATTTTAATTGGTGAATTAGTAAAGTAGATGATCCTTCCCAGTGTTCTTTGAAATTATCCAATCCATTGAGGACTAGGGTGGGACAAAAACGTGAAAGAAATTGACTTGACTGCTTGACTTGGAACATTGATCTTTTACTCATAGTATTTCTGGTTCTGAGGTTTTCGAACTACATCAAGGGATGTAGTCCTGGACCACTAACTTGAAGTTGGCAGGCTAGAGGATTCCTCAATATCCACAACAATGTGAGTAAATACGTCACAATAAATTTCTGAAGAACTCTGAAGTCAGAAGAACTTTAATGTAATCTTAGATGCGCCCATCCTAGGAAGAGGGAAGAAAGCCTTGTGTAAAGCAACTCTTTGTGGCCAGAGCGTACTTAAGAGTGACAGAAACCTGGAAGCTCTCTACCTACAACTGTCCCAAAAGTGAGAATAGGTCCCTCACTTACTGGGAGCCTTAGAGGGGTATTTATCTTATATATAAATTGAAATTCATCAAGAAGTGAAGATATCCTATCCTTGAAATGATAGGGTAAGTCCAAGTCCAATAATTAAGACTTTTAGTGTTTCACATTAAAAGTTGCCTTCTAAAGAGATTTATTACACAAAGAAGGCAATCTCTACAAACAGCACAAAAGTGGGATTGTAACTAGCACAGATAAGAGAATTAGGAGCATAACACTCCCTGGTATTTCAATAGAAAAGTTTTGTGAAAACAATCTAAAAGGATAAAAAAATGTAATTTTCAGTTTTGCTTATTTTTAAGACAAAAATCTCTATTAATGATGTATTAGAGAAAAATAGAATAAGAAACAATGCCATACCACTAAGTTCCAACTGTGATGGAAATAGAGGATTAACTTATTAGGATGAAATTACTTACAAAGCTGTTTACGGAACATTCAATGTAATTTGGGGGAGGGGGAAGAGGAAAAAAAATCAACACATGATTCAGGCCCGCTCACTTTTTTTGGCTGAATTAAGCCTTCCATATTTCTGATCAAGTCTCTGCA
The DNA here is from genome assembly GCF_019054845.1 of Dipodomys spectabilis. NCBI lineage: Eukaryota > Metazoa > Chordata > Mammalia > Rodentia > Heteromyidae > Dipodomys > Dipodomys spectabilis. Next base: position 14,013,650 of record NW_024870874.1, read on the forward strand.
TGACTTGATAGATCCACATGACAGATTTTGGTTTTGGTGCATAAATATGCAAACAAATTTCCCATTTTATCAGTTGTTGAAGACCATACCTAGACTGTTGGTTTAAAATGATTGGTTAAAATTTTAGTCTCACTGTAAGAAGCTGCTTTAATTGACCGTTTTAATTTAATGGAAACATGATAGAGTCATTGACTATTTGGTTATTTCTATGAGTATATCTCCAGAAAATGAGAAAAACAAAATAACTAGATTTTTTTAAGATGAGAGGAGCACATGAGCTCTCCACCCCAAATATCCTTGGTATCATCCTGTCACATATTTCTGGAGACATAAGTTAAATAACAATTTATCTAAATATAATTGGCCCTTTAGTGGAGTTGTATAAAATTTGTTCTAGGGTTCAAATAAGTGTAATCACACTTCTTGAAACAATATTTTCACCTCCTCATGTGATATACAACTGGGACTTAGCAGGAAAATGTGCAATATGATGAAACTGTTCAAGTTTGTCAGCTCAAAGTGCACTTTGTGAAAGGGAAGTTTTATCTCACACATCACTATAAAGAAAAGGTGTTATCTTTGCCAATATGGATTAAAAGGGTAAAATGGTGCTCAGAAACCTGTGTTCACTGTTTCCTCCCCCTCCTACCCCTCCCCCCCATGGAAACACTTGACTCTTAAGCATCTTATACTTTTTCTTCTATCAAATCCCATATGGACTCTTACTTTTTGAGAGAGACAGAGAGACAGAGCATCTAACTATGTAGCAGAGAAACAACAAGCACAATGCACTAGGAAAGGCACCTGCAGAGCAGACCCCTTCCGTGACTGTCTCCACATTGGATCTCAGGGAGATGCTAATGTTCTGGATAGAGATTTGGCTGTCACTTGCTCCCAGCATCAGTGTCCATACTGGGCTAGAGAAGCCACAGCTTCTCACAGATCCAAATATCTGCTCAGATGGAAAGAATGGTTTGAGAGTTACAAATCTCATCTCTGATTTCAAGTTTCTTGGCTTCAAATCCTAGTCATTCTCTTCTCAACATATATGACATCTCTGTACCTCAGTTTCTCACCTGGAGATTGAGTGGATGCTTTCTAAATAGGTTATCTTAAAGGAATAAAACAACAACATCATCTTTGTTTTTTCTTTGAAAAAGATTATAGTTGTAATTATAAAACCATTAAAAAAACAACTCTGCTCTATCAAGTGATATTCACTGGCATTATGTAGAGAGCCTTCACATTTCATTTCCCATATAAACACAGAAAAATAACTCTTTGCTGGGGCCTTGAATCTGCAGAAGGTTCTACAGTAACACAAGAAACACATGTCCACCACAGGCTAGAATTGTCTGAGGTGTTGATCATCCTCCATGCTTGTAAATTTGTGATTTGTGCATGTGTGTGTGTGTGTGTGTGTGTGTGTGTGTGTGTGTGTGTGTGTGTGTGTGTGTGTTGGTGGTGGGGTCATGGGGCTTAAACTTAGAGCCTGGGAGCTGTCCCTGAAATCTTTTGCTCAAGGCTAGCACTCTACTACTTTGAGCCACAGCATCCCTTCCTGTTTTTGAGTGGTTAACTGGGGATGAGTCTCACAGGGACTTTCCTGTTCAGGCTGGGTTTGAGACAGTCCTCAGATCTCAGCTTCTTGAGTAGCTAGGATTACAGGTGTGCCCGGCTATACCTACAAATTTGAAGTGTTTACAGAAACATAAATACAATACATGAGAAAATTTCAGGACAAAAAGAAATAAAAATATATATAAGAAGATAATCAGGAAGAGAAGAGAATGTGAAAAGTCGTGGTGGATTGTAAATAAGAGGAGAATAAAAGAACAAAAGTAAGAAACAGCAAGCCATTCAACCCAGAAATGTCCAGGGAAGATTTTCTGTAAGATCAAAATAAAGAGAACCTGACAAAGTTTAAAGAGTTTTTGTAAATATGTAATATGTATTTGTATTTATGTTAATCATTTTAAGAGAGTGGTTTAAGGTTTTTATGTTGTTTTATATGTTTGGTTGGTTTTGCCATTTCCAAGTAGTGTCCCAGATACTCAGGCCAAAAATATAACTCCCTTTACATGCCCACATACCCAATATGAATAACTTGTGAACAAAAAGGAAAGTTCATATTTTCCAGTCCATTGCTTGGGAAAATTATTATGTCTTGAGAGTATTGGGTCAAAATGAGCATTGTTTGAATTTCTCACCCATCCTAGATTTTAAAATCACAGTATTAGAATTTGAATTGAGCCAGTTCAGAATTAGTAAGCCAGTCTAGGAATTTATCAGAGAAATATATCCTTTAAAGAAGTTAAGTTATAGAGGAGGATTTGTCTTAGCTATCCCTCATTTATTCAACAGCATGGAAGAAATGTGGAACTCTACATGTCAGATACTTTCCAACAATGAGTGACCACCATGAACAATAGACAAAACGCTGCTGGTTTCATAGCATTCACCTTCCAGTTTATCTCTAGGATCTAATGAAACTTGATACCTGTGGATATTTATTGGTTATGTGATAAGTAGCCAGAAATCAGAATAATCTAACAGATATATATCCATGTTTTCAAATCACTATCATTCAGAGAAAATGCAAACCATCTGTATATCTCTGTTACATATGTATATAACATAAACACACTTCCAAATACCTTCTTCTGGTAAGATATTTTCTGTATTATCTCATCAATACCTATCAGAGATTGCAAACCATGAGCATTCTTCTATTCAGCACCAAGTAGTATCTTATTCTAATTGTTATTATTAACTGAATTAAAATCTATCACAAACTTTGCATTTCAATAGGTACTCAAAGGGGGCTGACACTGCAGAGGTAAGAAGAAAGAGATGACAGCAGAAAGATCATTATTATTTTATCCAAAGAACCTCAGAGCAAGACTCGTGTCATTACCAGTGCACAGCACGAACAAAACTAAGAAATGGACATCAGAGAATCAAAACAGATACTAAAAGCATTTTAAAAAATCAGTCTTCTGCAGGGCATCAGTGGCTCATGCTTCTCAGGAGGCTGAGATCTGAGGATCATGGTTCAAAGCCAGCCTGGGCAGGAAAGTTCATGAGACTCTTACCTACAATTAATCACCAGAAAACCGAAAGTGGTGCTGTGGCTCAAGTGGTAGAGTGCTAGCTTTGAGCTGAAGGGCTGGGGGACAGCGCCCAGGCCCAGAATTCAAGCCCCACGATCAACAAAAATAAATAAATAAATAAATAAATAAATAAATCAGTCTTCTAGTTAGAAGTAGTTTGAAGATTTTCCCTAGGTAATGCCAAGATCATTTTCCATAGCAGTATTTGATCTATCCTCCTAAGTTTGTAATATAAAGAGGTTAAAGATACAATTATGTATAGAACGCCTTCAATTAGAATAGTACAAAGAAGAGAGAAGAATAAATAGAATATTTTATACAAAATTTTAAATTCTTGAAAGAACTCTTGTGAAAATTAGTTTTGGATTAGATTGCTCAAAATAGGAGGAAAAAAAAAGGTCAGAGCTTAAGATAAAGTGCATAGCCAGGATGGGTCTGTAATCCCAGCTAGTCAGTAGGTAGACAGGAAGATCAAGGTTTGAGGTCAGTTTGGGGGAAAAAATAGTGAAAACTCGTCTCAAAAAATAAAAATAAAAAAGCATATGCTAGCCAAAAGTTGTAATCTCAACTTCTTGAAAGGTAAAAGGATCATAGTTTGAAGCTAGCCCATTTAAAAATACAAGACCCTATCTGAAAAATAAAGTCAGGAGAAAAGGAATTCCTCCATTCCTTTTGAATCCCTATAGCTCAAATGGTAGAGCACTTGCATGTTTGAGGCCATGGGTTCAAATCCAGTACTGCCAAAAAAAAAAGTGAAAGACATTATCCTCAAACAAAGTTCAATTTTATAACGGAAAATTTCCTTTATAGAAGATATATTTTGGGGGGGGCGGGGGGCAGTCCGGTCATAGGGCCTGAACTCTGGGCCTGGGCGTTGTCCCTCAGCAATTCAGCTCAAGGCTAGCGCTCTACCACTTGAGCCACAGCACCACTTCCGGCATTTTTTTTCTGCTTATGTGGTGCTGAGGAATCGAACCCAGGGCCTCATGCATGCAAGGCAAGCGCTTTACCACTGAGCCACCTTCCCAGCCTCAGAAGATATATTTTTATTTTATTTTATTGTAAAGATGCTGTACAGAGGTTACAGTTACATGAGTAAGGCAATGAATATAGTTGTTGAGCATTGTTACTCCTCCCCTTGTTGTTCTCCCACTATCCCTTCCCTCCCCCGCAACTCCTCTCCACCCCACCCCACCCCAGCCCAAAGTTGTAAAGTGCAATATAGGGTCTTGTGGGTATCATTGTTGCAATGGGTCATCCTATGTCCTTGTTTCAGCGTTTTGTTATTCCCCTTCCCCTCCCCAAATCAGACAAATGTATATACAAGATGCAGAAGATATATTTTTGAAGACACTGCAATGATAAGTAGTAGTCCACCATTTTTAGACATCTCATTTCAACTTTCTAATGTCTAAGTGCTCTGGAAAAGTGAGGTAAATAATAAAAACCTTTTAAATTGAAGCAATATTCCCTAAGTCCATATAATTAATAAACAGGCAAATATAGACCTTATAAACCCAATAGCTATGTATATCCACAGAACTTCACTATTACCTCACCATAATAGTCTCCTTGGTCATTAAATTTCCTTGTATATATAATTAAGCATAGCATCAACAAGAAATGTAGAATAGTCAAAGTGTAAACTCTGAAGTTTTATATCATTAGGGAGAACAGTTAAGAAAAATGCTTTTAGGTCTGGTTCAGGTTAGACAGAAACTTCATTCACTAATATCTTCCCAAAAGATTATCCTGCAGACTGCTTTCCCTCAAAAGCCCAAGGATAGATACTGCTATCACTCCTGGAGCATTAACTGAGCTCTTACTACATGCTGAGTTCTCTGATGAGAATCTAAAGTTAAAAATTGACTAAGACACAGACCTGCTAATCTTCAGGAACTCAAAGTAAATAATACATGTAGACAAGTAGAATATTATAATGTGATTTGAGAGATACTATAATACAGTTAGCCTAGGAACAGGGAACCAAGAAAATGGAATTTGTTAATAGAGTAAGATTCACTGGCTCCTGCCAGCAACCTTGGAGATGCATGATCAGAGAAGCACAAAAAGTTGCTGTACAGTAGTACAGGATAAAAAAAAGTCAGAAAACACTTCAGAATTGAGCTTATGCTTGAGTTAGCTAGCAGAAATCAGAAAAATATATACCACATAGTACCAGTCAATAAACACACAGGGAATTTCCCATGAAAATGTAATTGTCATTAAGAATTTAAATATGTTGCAATAAACACTTTGAAATTATGTAGTAATGGAATTCCACAATAAGAAGCAGACAACTCAACTTGAGAAAGAAGGAATACTAAGAAAAAAATAAAATAACCAATAAAATGGCTACTTGAAGAGGAAATAGCAAAGTATGAATACTAATAACCAAGATGTTTAACTGGATACCATAAATTTTAAACACAATGCATCAGTTTTAGATAGAAAGATGATACATACATACATATATACATACATAAGTTAAACAGATGATGGATAATTATGACAGATAAGGATAGATATTATGAAAGAATAGATGATGGATAGATGGATAGATATAAGTGGATAGATGATAGAGAGTCAGAGAGAAAGAGGTAGTAGGCAGATAGATCTATGTGCTGAATTCACGGAAGTATTTTTAACTGTACTCCAGTTATAAGAAATTCTGAAAATATTCAAGCCAGACAAAAAACTTCATAATTAAGGATTTATTATCTAGAAAACTTTCACTGAAACCAAAATAGTTTTGTCATATCTTCACTACAAAAGTATTGTGTGTTATCATCTTTTATTGTTATATTGTTGATCTGGGGGAGGGGAGGGCCCTAGAAAGGAATATAAAGTTTTTCATAATCCCATGATCATGTAAGAACAAAACTAAAAACTTACCACAACCACAAATGGCAAGGGCTAGCAATTTGTTACCTCATACAATTCTATGATATCTTTTCTGCAATTTCAGCTCTTCCAGTGACCACTAAATAAAACTCATTCTCTTTACGAGTGGATTATAGTTTAGTCATATATATGAATATCTACAAATGAAAGGCAGTTCAGCTGTGAAAAAATCCTGGAATATAAATAGAAAAATACAAGATGCTTGCCATGACATGGTATCATCTTCTCATCTGTACATTGGAGCAAGTCCCTGCTCCCTTTCCATAGCCCCAGTAGAAACCTAACCTCTCTGCTACTAGTTAAGTCATTTGTAAAAAGAAGGGTACTTGGCAAGATGACCTCAAATCTCCTTTGCATTTCAACACTTTGTGTTTCTATGAATATACCACATACTCTGATTCCCATGAATACAGTGGATTATGTAAGTTCTAATAAGAGAGTAGAATACCACGGACAGTACAATAAATTGTTTTCTTAAAAGCCTACAGAAAAAGAGCTAGGGGAAACATAAGAAAATGTGTCATGAATTCAGGCTTCATGAGTCAGAGCATAACTGGTAGGTTGAAACCTTATTTTTCCTAAGTCTATTAGAACCTCCATTAGGTGGTAGGTATCTATTATCTAAAGTTGCTTGGCAGGTCAGAAAAATGAAATAAGCTTGGGAGATACATTTGGAACATCTCCATGATGCCTTGTCCATTAATGTCTTCCATTTCACTCTTCAGTGATTGTTCTCTTACTCAACATCAAGGAAAAATGCATATCCTGCCTCTATACAATATATTATATCCACATTTGTTTGTGTCCATAATGTTCATAAATTGAAGCCCTGATTCCCAAAGTGATGGTATTTAGGGACTTTGACAGGTAATTAGTTTTGATGAAGCCATGAGAGCAGAACTACTATCATGAAATTTGTGTCCTTCTATGAAGAGAAAAGAAAAAAGGTCTAGACACTGCCCTGTCCCTCATCCCTCTCTCCACTCTCTCCATTCCTATCTCTACCACACAGTAAAAAGACAGCCACCTGTCAAAAAGAAGGCCCTTGTCAAAATCCTGACTATCCTGGGACCTTGACCTTGGACGTTCAGCTTCCAGATTGTGAGAGTTATGTTTATGGCATTTGTTTTAGAAGCCTGTGCTAAGACAATCTCATTCCTCCAGTCCTCCAGGTAAGTGGAGCAACACTTTCAGAATTGTGAGGAATGTTGTGTTCTGCTCCAGGATGAACAGAAAGCCAGTGGAACTATATAAATCATATGGTTTGTAGTAGAATACAGTCAATTTTGATCATGCAAAAAAATCACACAAAATTGACTTCCTGTATATCTTTCTTAGGAAAGATGTATGCCATTCAATTAAGGAAGGAAATAATAAAGAAGAAGATCCAGAGTCTCAATAAAAAAACAATCCAATGCAGGAAAGAGAGTGTTTTCACTCTGATGGTAAAAGAAGGTCAGAGGTAATAGCCATGCAAGTAATCTATCCAGCCCACATCAGAACAGAAAAACAGAGGACTGTAGACATATCTGTAGACATATCTCCAAGAAAAGAATGAGAGAGAGAGAGGTGAGAAAGGTTTGATGTGCTTAGACAAACTGAATAGGTACACATACTTCTGGTAGGTACACATACTTCTGGCAGAGTATGAGGATGAAATATATATAATATATAATCATATATAATATGTACTATATACAATATACATATCTAATATGTAGTACTATATATAGTATATTGCTATATAATGTACATAGCAATATACTATATATAGCAATATACTATATTTCTATGTAATATATTATATATTGTTATATAATACATGTCATATAGAATATATAATCAAGCATATATCAAAGCAAGAAAACTTGCTAGGCAAGCACCCTACCACTTGACTCACCCCCAATCCCAGCATTGTTTGCTTTAGTTTGTTTTTCACATAAGGCTTCATGCTTTTTGCCTAGGCCAGTTTCTGATCTTGATTTTCCTAACTCTGCCTCCTCAGTAGCTAGTAGCTGGTATTATGAGCACTACACACATACTTTGCCCATACTTGTTGCACAGCCAAATGCCAAATATTCTTTTCAGATATGTCACTAACTCATTTCATTTGTTAGTTTAATTTATTTATTTGCTTCTTAGTTTTTCTAACTATTTTGTGGTATTAGAAACCAAGCCGAGGGCAATGAGCATGACAGAGAAATGCAATAACTGATTTATTTCACTTAGGCTCATACTGAGGTTTCAGTTCAGGGATTTGTGCGCTCACTTGGCTTTTTTGCTCCAGGCTGGTACTCTACCGCTTGAGCCACAGCTCCACTTCTGGCATTTTGCTGGTTAATTGGAGATAAGAGTCTCATGAACTTTTTTGCCCAAACTGGCTTCAAAGTGAGATCCTCAGATCTCAACCTCCAGTGAACCTAGAATGATAGTCAGTTGGCTGCAATAATTAATTTTAATGACATAGAATACCTACCATTGAGAGAAAACCACAAATGGCAGCCCATCTGATATGATCTGCATCTAATAACACATTTGTTGTTATAATACAAAGAAAAAGTTCTCTCACAGAAATTTGATTATCACCCAAATAGTCTCAGAGAAGCATTTCAAGGAGCCTAAAGGAATAAAGCAGCATGGGCAAAATGGCTGCAGGTAGAGGGACACACAAAGTGCTGCTGTGGACATCTGTAGTCATAGACAGGGGTGGAGGCGATCCTGATGGTCCAGCTATGAGAAACACAAAGTTCTAACTCAGCAGGTGTTCTGTGGTGTTTCAAAGAGAGAAGAGCATAGAGAGAAAGACACCAATTCCTGTTATCCAGACCCCTTCAAGTCAATTTTGTGCCCCTGGCTAGGATGTTTTAGGAAGAGATGAGACTTGAAAAGTCTTGTGTGTAAAATTATAGCTAGCTTATCTAGATTGGAACTTGAGGCAACCTAGGTAAGAAATGAATGGCAGATTTTATTGGTCTGTGATTCTAATACATCATATATTTTCTAGTAAGAGCTATACATTCTGGCACTTGGAAATAATAGCTCACAATTGTCCAGAGAGTATTTTACAGCCATTTCTTTCTCCTTAACAAATGGGCTGCCCCCTTGTGAGAGGCCCCTTTTCCTGCTTGGTCCTCACACAGGAGAAAGGAAAACCAAACACCAGAATCAAACAGAGGACTGTAGACATATCTGTAGGCATATCTCCAAGAAAAGAATGAGAGAGGGAGGGAGGGAGAGAGAGAGAGAGAGAGGTGAGAAAGGTTTGCTCTGCTTAGACAAATTGAATAGGTATACACATACTTCTGGTAGGTACACATACTGCTGGCAGAGTATGAGGATGAAATATATATATATATATATATATATATATATATATATATATATATAATATGTACTATACTGGTAACAAGCTCTGAATAGAAACTGGCCAGATCCTGATTTTCAGAAAATGTGTGAACCACATGATGAAAGCATTTAAAAGGCCTGCATCTGGAGGCATTCCTTCATGTTATTGTGAAATAATAAATATTCACTTAAGCTATCAGGAATTTTGTAACATCACTGGCATTACAACATTGGGAACAATCACATGATTCAAAAACTGTTAAATTCTTTTCCTGAATTACATCATTCGACTACAGAGACTGGACTGTATAATCCCTCTGGGTCTCGTGTGTATCTTAGATATAGTGACATATGAAACTAGGCTGTCACATTGTCGGATAAGATTTTTTTTTTCACCTTCCTGCAATTCATATCCATAATCCTCATGAGGCTGATGTTGCCTGTTTTCTTCCTCCCTTCCTTTCTAGAAAAAAGAAACTAATCATCCTGGGTGTTGATGGTAGCAGTAACAATTCCGTTCTTATCAGGTTCTAATTGGACATGATATTGTGCAAGTGAAATTAATGCTTAGAATTTATGTGGACATCTGATAAGAGAGGAGTAGGAAAAGGAGGGTCTATTGATCCTTTTAGATGGACCAAATCCAGTTCCATCAATATTATTCACTGTACTCCAGGAAAATAATTTCTAATGAGTGTCTGTGGGACTTGGATAGGCAAGCCCATGATTTAGGTGAGAAAACTAGGCAAAGAAGGTAGAGAATCAAGAAAGGGGAAGGGTATCAGAATGGAAGGAAGACATTCTTGACAGCTTCAATGGAAAGCCACCCAAGAAAACAAGGCTTCAGCAATAAGATCACTTCTTCCTGTTTTCCAATTGTTATAAAGCATGAAAAACTCTCCAACATAAAACTCTGCTCATCATTTTTAAGAGCTGATAATATACATCTCTTCATTTTTTTTCTGTAGCTTGGTTAAGATTCAATTTATTTTTGCATGGGTGCCATAACACAAGAGCATAAAACTGTGAAAAAAATTAAATAGCTCAAAAAAGTGTAGGTGGGCTTCTGTGAAACTTATGCTGAATGAATTTTCAGAAAGCAGAATGTAGTACTAAAATTAGTAAACATGTATTCTATTATTAAATATCTAACTCTTCTAATTTGGGAAAGATAATAACAAGTAATCTTATGGAAAGCTGAACAGTTAAACAATACAATCTTGAAATCAAAATAAAATTGTTCTGGTTTTTGTTTTTTCTTACTTGTATATTGTGTGTGCATGCAAATGTGTGTGCCAGTCCAAGGGCCTGAACTCAGGTCCTGGGTGCTATCTCTGAACACTGTGCTTAAAGCTAGCAGCCCTCTGCCCCTTGAGCCATACCTTCACTTCCGGTTTTTTGCTAGCTCATTGGAAATGAGTCTCACAGACTTTCCTGTTGAGGTAGGCTTTAAAATGTGATCCTCAGATCTCAACCTCCTAACTATCTAGAATTACAGGCATGAGCCACCAGTGCCCAGCTTACAAATTTTAGATTAACATTTTGTCAACAAAGCACAAAATTCAAAGAATACCTTCTAAAGGAGAGAATACCTGAGGGAAAAGGTTACCCACAATCTTGCCATGCTAGTATTTATAAATAGTATGATTGATTTTAGGCAATCACACATCACCATTACCAATTATTCTGGTTAGACATATATCTGCTTAAGTTTGGTTTGCCACTAAGAGTAACATTCATTGAAAGTATTCTTCCATGCTATTGCAAGAGAAACAAAAGAATACTGGATTTTGATCTAATGTTAGCACACTTAATACTCATCATTTCTCCCACTTACCACATCTTCTGTAGAACTGATAGAATGAATTCTATTTACTTTTCCTTGTTATTGGACATTTAGATCATGCTCAATATTTCACAGGTCTAAATAATACTATAATACATACTTCCCGGATAAAGCTCTTTGCTCATATTCTTATTTTTGTCTTTGATATAATTTCATGTCAAGTAAATATATTTATAGCCTCTGGTACGTAGTACCAAATTTTTTCCCAAGATTTAAACCAATTTATGCCTCATCAGGAATATAAGACTGTACAGAAGCCTTGCCAATAGTGAATATCAATGCTTAGTATTGCTCTAGAGTAAGATCTGAACAATGCTATCCCAATATATTATATAGATGTTCCATGTTAGATTTATTACATTTTGTAATAATTAGTAGAGCTCTCAGGAGACTTGAAAGTTAATAAAATTTTGAATTACGACTCATAGATCTATAAAAGGACTACAGATATCTTTTTACCTAGTCTTTTGCCCTTAGAGAAATTTTTACAGCAGTAACTTTGATGGAAATATGGCAATTATACTAGGCTGCTCACTGTGCCTAATTGCCCTCATTCAGTGTGTTAATAAGCTCTGTTGTTTCAAACTCAAAATCCCTCTTACATCTGCCCTACCCAACTTCGTCCTCTCTGCAGGAGCCTTAGTTCAAGCCTTCCTTTTCCCTCACCCTGATCACTACAATAAAGTCTTCTCCAGCAGGTTTGTCTCTAGCTCACTATTTGGTATTTTGTGTGGTGTTGAATATAAATCTGATGGTGGTGGCTAGTCTCCTGTTCAAGTATTGCAATAGCCTGCTGCCCCTTTCTATCTTCAGGGAAAAAAGTCTGAATTTCTGGCATGACATATGAAAATCTTGATAGATTAGTTCAATATTTTCTCTTACCGAGTATCATTAATTCTATATCGATGGTGGGTATGCACCATCGGTATACATTGGAGCCTTTATCAGGATGACTCACCCACCAGAATTCTTTCCTGACTCCTCATCCTCCCATTGGTGAGTTGTCCATGATTCCACCAATACAGATTAAAATCTCTTACTAGAGCATTGATTCCACTGAGTTGTGATTGTGTATTTAGCTTGTGATCTTCCCAATCAGCCTCTTTCTCCTTAAAGAGAGGTATACTTCTATCTCTAGGTTATCAGAGCCCTGTAAAGTACATGCTTAATAATAAATACATGCTTGTTGGATTAGTAAGTAGATAAATGATTTAATCTCTTCAATGTCTTGCCAGTGATAGGAGCTCATCAAGCATTTCATCCTGGGCTTTTTTTTTTTTCTTTCTGACCTTTAAAAACTGCTCTTTAATATCTTCCATGCATGCCTAGGCATTCAGTCTGTTGAAAAGTACAAGATACTGTTAAAAATATTTTCTGGCATGGAAGTTACATGAAATTGGTACTTTTGGGTGACTTACTAAATAAAATACCAGATACCACCTTTGACATGTGAATCAAACATGAGCTCTACTCCACTAATAGACAAGTAGATAGAAGAAACTTTTACAAAAAGAAGGGAGGAAGGGAAGGAAGGAAGGAATTTCCAAGAGGGCATTTAATTCAGAGGTGAAGAATTTCCAGTTAATTTGACTGTCTCAGAAAATTCTCACGTAGACCAGGAAAGCTGGGCTAATGGAAGAAAGCAAGTCTGTAAGCAGACTGCCCAGAGGCCAAGGTGTTGATGCAGTTAATGGGGTCTGGCAGCTGCTTTCGCACATCCATATTCAGTATGGAGGGGGTTGAATCAAGAGAAAGGGGGGGGGGCGGGAAGGAAGAAGCCCATTTGTATAAAATGAAAGAGGGTTCATAAGTAAACAAAGGGACAAAGAAAGAGATTGTATATTGATTCCATAAGAAAGAGGAAAGGAAAAGAAAGAGTTGAATGCTAAAATAACTAATACCATGATGTCTCACTTGAAAAGGACTATTACTATGTGTATACTCAGTGGTGAGACTTTCTATGGTGATGACCATGAGCCTCCCCATCCAGTACAGTAGCCAGAAGCAACATACAGCTCTAGGTCATGTGATATCTGACCACATTAACTAAAAACCTGAGTTTCTAGCTGATATAAATTTAAATAGCCATATATGGCTAATACCTACTATTTGGGGCACAGCAGAATTGTATACTGACAGGTGATTTTTTTTAAATAATGAAACAAATTTAGAAAGAAAGAGAACTTAAGAGACAAGTTTACTTGTTGGGAAGATAATGAAGTAATACCTTTGTGTGTTTATAATGTGCTTTCATGTGTTTAATTGAACAAGAACACAAAAATTAAAGGTGACTGTAGACTATCCATTGACAGAGCTAACAGAAAGGCATCAAGGATCTCTGTCCTCACCTAATTAGAACAAGGTTCTTGTAGGTGAAGAGCTTACTGAGCCATGTTGTATAGACTGGATGACACTGATTAGGAATGTAGACTCAGAGCCAGGCTACCTGGGCTCACAAATCAATTTCTGAGGTAAAAGCAGTGTGATCTTTGTCAAGTTATTGGACTTGTCCGTGCCTCAGCTTCCTCTCCACATAGGAGGAGCAGTGGTTGTATTAGCCTCACAGGATTGACATCAGTTAACAGATGCCTGGAAAAGTCAGTAAATTGCTCTATATGGGTTAGAAATTACCTATAGGAGCAAGCATCCCCCAATGCCCATGGAAGCCTCTTCGGAGAAGGTATATTGCTCTGGTCATGATGAGCTCCCCTCCCGACCCTGGTATTTCATTGTTTCAGAATGTCAGATGAGGAATAAGTAAGGTCTCTGACCATGCTAATAGAGCATCCTCAACCAAGTTTTTATTTCCTCCTAATAATATAATTCCATCATCCTATCAGTCTTTGTAATTCCATATGTGTGTGGCTATTTTTTTTTCCTTCCAACATCTGCCAGGTAAGAAACTACAATTCGGATGAAGCATCCATGATTTCTACTGATGCTTGGATGTCTTCATGCAAGCATGGCCAGTAAAGTGACAGTGCCAGTCAGTATTCATGAAGGCCTCTTCTTTTCAATTTGACACTGGGATGATCTTTTTATTCAGAATGCTTGCTCTTGGCCACACCCTGGCCTGATCTAGAATTCTCTCGTTCTTTGCTTTTCCAGTCCCTTCCATATGATATTCATAAACCCCTCTCATACCATCTCTCTCCAGCATGCACACCACTTAGTACAGCAGGACAGAAGCTTTTAAAGTTTAAAGAGAGAGCTCTCAAGGGCAGTAAAATAATTTGTCTATAAGCAAAGCTACTTTTGAATATCTAAGGAGAAACGCATTAGTTAAAATAGAGAATAATATAAAAATATATCATTTCCAGGAGTAGTGTGAAATGAATTAAAATTGTAAGGTGTCACAAGCAACAGCATATGATGAGAGCTCCTGTAATTGCTAGGAAAGAAAATTCAAGAATATTTTTTATTCTCTTCCAAATACAAATTCAGTGATGTGCTTTGAGTCAGTAGAAGAAAATATCCAGGTTGCAAAGAAGTGATGAGAAATGGTAATATCGAGAGGCTTTATGAATTAATCTTTACCTGAGGCATGCTTCTGCATGCTTAGAGTGAATTATTCCTTATAAAATAACACTGAGCATAATAGGAAATGCAGTTTGTAACCAGGCTAACAAACAACAGATTAATAGTATTTCATGTCAGCCACAGATAACTAAAAAGTCAAGAACCCAAATATATATTTATCAAGGCTTCATAAAACATTTGCTTTAAACAGAAGGAGCCAAGTTCTGCTGTCTACATTTTTTGGAATGCACTGGAGATAGCCCTACTAATATCAGAAAGCATATGTCTTACTGGGACACTTGCATAGTGTAAGTATCTGTGCACAATTCTTCATTTCTAGTTTGAAGTTGAAAAAAACCTTATAAGAAGGAAAACAGAGTCTCCCCGCAAAATCTGAGTTCCTAATGAGTTTGCTGCTCCCTCAGACAATCTCACACAAAATCTAGACAAATGCTCCTGCCAGCACGGTTTAGTGACATCAGCTCACATTGTAATGTATTATTCTCTCATGTGTGGAATAAATTACAAATGCTTAATAATTTATCACAGTTGCTGTGAGAACATCACAGAGCTCTTTCTGTCTCACTAGAAAATAACTATTGAGCAACACGACCAATTTCAAGGCCTGACTTTTGCACTCATTTGAAACTATTCCTTTTAACTACCTTTAATTTCTCCTCTAAACTTAGAGAGGCATTAATTATAGTCAACTTTTCCAATAGAGAAATCTCTTGAGCATCAAATAGAGGGCTACAGATTGTTCTCTACTTTCTTCAACACTGGTATGTTTGCTCGTTGATGTGTGGGCTACTTTTTTTAGCTGCACTTTGCTGTGAGTCTTTCCTTAAGAAAGACTGTTATGTTCTTGGCTCACTCATGTAATTCCAGTTACTTAGAAGATATGGATCAGGAGGAGGTCCATAATTAGAGGCCAGCCTTGAACTATGAGAGTCCCATGGCAACACACAAGCTAAACATGGTGATTCACAGTTGTAAGTCTAAATATGTAGGAGCTGTAGGTAGAAAGATCATAATCTGAGACCCCCCTCAAAGACAAAAGTGAGACCCTATTAAAAAATTATCTAAAATCAAGACAGACTAGGAACACAGCTCTGATAACAGAGCATTTGCTAGCAAATGTGTAAACCCCAATATTTCCAAAAAGAAATGTTGATTTCTGTACTGCATTTGAATTTTACTTTTGAGTTAGGTTCTTACTATGTTGCCTAGACTGGTCTTGAACTCCTCAGAACCCCAAAGCATCAGTACTACAAGGTGCTTACAGTTACACCTGGCCTCTTGGCTTGTACATTTATTTTGAGGGCAGTAGAAATTCATTTGGAGTTTTAGTATGTAGAGGCTAACACTCTCAATGTCAAAAGTGCAAAAGAAAAGTCAATTACCAGGTGCTGGTGGCTCAGGCCTGTAATCCTAGCTGCTCAAAAGGCTGAGATCTGAGGATCATGGTTCAAAGCCAACCTGGGCAGGAACATCTGTGAGACACTTTATCTCCAATTAAACAACAGAAAATGGTAAGTGGCACTGTGGCTCAAGTAGTACAATGCTTACCTTGAGCAGAAGAGCTTAGGGACAGCGCCCCAGCCCAGAGTTCAAGCCCTATGACTAACCAAAAGAAAAAAGGAAAAGTCAATTAAGAAACGTATTGTTTATCCTTAGTTAATATCAAATAATTTTGGCTGACGAAAATGTCCAGGTTGGCACCACACAGAAAAAAATTATAGACAATTGAATAAAGAACTCACATAGCATTAGTTATTAAGGAATTGTTTTGAATATTCAGTTAATCAACATGTAGAATTCTGTGGAAGAGAGTTCTGCAAAGAAAAGGCATAATTCTCACCCCTAAACAGGTGTATACCCTCTAACTGGGGACAATAAGCAGGCATTCATACAGAGATATCATGTAAATAATTATAAAAAGTGCTTATAGATTTGGGATGCAGTTTAATGAATTGAGTAATTTTTAAATGACTTTTTTTGAAGAGATATAGGTCTTATGTATCAGGATATGATATGTAAGAAAAGAATGATCAGTGCCTGTGTCCAGGCAGGAGCGAATAGGATCAGGTCATATAAAGAAGAGGAAATAAAGACTCTCAGAACTGAATCTGTGCAATACACATGGGGGACACAAGAAGAACAGGTGGAGACAAGAATCCTGAAAATGTTGAGCTACGACCAGACTGGCTATGAAATAAGACAAAGACAATGAGACAGTCCAAGTTAAGGAGTTTTACAATGTTGAGAAGCAAGTCATTAAGAAGTCTATCAGAATTTAACAGACAGTAACACCTATCAATATCTATAAAGATAAAAACCAGGGTAGGGATGATTCTGATGATAAGAAGCTTAGGATTGTTTTGTAAAGAAATGATGTGTTGTGACCTCTTAGAAAAACTCACCCTTCCATGGGTAGAAAGACAAGGCCCTGATTATCACCCCTGGATACCACACGCTTCCCTAAGCAGGATGCAGAGAATGAATCAAGACAGTTCAAAGGAAAAAAAAAGAAAACATGGATAGGTTGTACACAGCTGCATAGGAATGGAAGGCAACGGCGGCAAATGGTACATCCTGGAAAGAGGTAAGAGCATTGAAGTGACTAGATGGAGGCTATCTGGAAATGGTCATGACTCAGGACAAAGCGGAGTACTCTAAGCTCTTAGACCAGCCCGTCTCTCTTGTACTCCCACTTCACTGCCTTCTCTGAATTCACATCTCATACTCCTCCCAGTTAGTTTCCCATAGCATCCTATACCCTTCCTTCACTTCCCAGGTTGAAAACTGTATATGCTGATTGGTTATGAAGGACTTTTGTGCGGAAGTTACAGCTCAATGCTACAGAGACAGATACTTGGTTCAGCTCTTGATTCACGCTTCATAATATGACCATAAAGATTTAAAGTTAGTAAAGGTAAGGGGGCGGGTCATGTAAACAGTGCTCAGCAAATAGCAAGGTGGCACCCATCGGATTCTCGAGAACAGAGGCCCTGTCTGTTTCCTCCACTAGCACCACTCCAGGATGTAGCACAAGACTTGTAATACATGTGAGGAAGTGAATAAGTCATCACTCTAAATTTTGTTACTCAAAAAGCCCTTGATACATGTATTTTACTGTCCACTCTGGATCTATGTTCTCATCTCAAAGTGCTATAGGAAAGGCATCGTTCATTCAGTAGTACACTCTTTACAACCACTCATGACCACAATTAAGCCTAGCCAGATACTTTGCCAGTACTTATGGAGTCAAAACTAAAGCAACATAGATGGAGCAAAATCCTCTAGTCTCTTCACCACTATCACAGTGATTTTACATTATTGATTTTGGAAAAAAATATACACTTCAGAAAGGCAAAGCATATAATTCAGAAAGGCAAAAAGAGAGTTCACTCCTCAAACTTATCAACTAAACGTCTATTGTCCACACAATGTAATTATGTAGGCTTGCTGTAAATCATTCATGAAGATGTTTGAGGATGGGTCTCTGCAGCATTGTTCATCATTAAAAAAACAACAATAACATTGATTTCTATAATGGTATGCACAGAGGTCAAACCAGAGTGAAGAGTGAGCATGACAGTAATTTCTGGGCCAGAAAAACCAGCAATACAAAAAAAATGGAAAGGCATATGAATAAAATAAGTCTTTAAGCAATTGGAGATATCAATCATTTGACGGTCAAAAGACCTCTAAATTCCAGCTCATTCTCTTTTTTTTTTTTTGGTCAGTCATGGGCGCTTGAACTCTGGACCTGGGTACTGTCCCTGAGCTTTTCAACTCAAGGCTAGCACTCTACCACTTGAGCCACAGCACCACTTCCAGTTTTCTGGTGGTTAATTAAAGATAAGAGTCTCATAGACTTTCTTCCCTGGGCTAGCTTTGAACCACAATCTTCAGATCTCAGCCCCCAGAGTAGCTAGGATTATCGGCATGAGCTACTGGTGCCAGGCTTCAGCTTATTCTTATGATTCTAGATACTTGGGAGGCTGAGATCTAAGGATCAAAGTCTGAAGTCAACCTGAGGAGACAAATCTGAGAAGTGTTATCTTCTATTAGTCATCAAAAAGCTGAAAGTGGAGCAAAATGGCTCATGTAGTAGAGCACTAGCCATGAGAGAGAAAGCCAAGCTAGAAGACAAGGTCTTAAGTTCAAACCCCGGTATTGGCACACACACACTCACAAAAAAAGGACCACTAAATAAATGATACTCTTAGGGATAAAAATGACAAGTCCTAGCCAAGCTCCAGTGGCTCATGTCTGTAATCCTTGCTACTCAGGAGGCTGAGATGTGAAGATTGTGGTTTGAAGCCAACCTGGGCAGTAAAGTCCATGAGATTCTTCTCTCTAATTAGCTACCAAAAGGCCATAAATTGAGCTGTGGCTCAAGTAATAGAGTGCTATCCTTGAGCAAAAGAAGTTTGACAGCACCCAGGCCCTGAGTTCAAGTTCCAAGACCAGCATGAAACAAGCAAACAAACAAACAGGCAAGTCTTTCATTCTGAAGTTAAGGTCGGATGAGAATAATATTCCTGTATGTCAGTCAAACAAGACATTGGCATAAACTCACTCTAGTGATTGGGTTGCATGTATAAGGAGCACCACCTTTTCTGAAATGTGGTTTTTATGTTTTGAATGGAATTTCCTCTTCAAGAACAACACCCTTTAGCACAAATCCCACAGTTAGTACTCAATTTCTTTGGCTAGGAAAATATGCATTTCTCATATTGGAATACTGTGACTCCCTGGAGATTTGAAGACATGTGCCAAAAGTTTGTACAAATCACGGGATAAACTGTTTCTTTCCCTACAAATCAAGTTATTCCTGAATATTGGTAGGAAAGGGAGATATATGTGTTTACTGGGTGTTATTTAAAACATTTATTTATTTAAATAAATGGCTAAGTTGTGTTGTTAAATGCAAGATTCATGTGCCTTTTAAAGAACAATATATGAAACTACCAAAAAGCATACTTTGGTATAGAGCATGTTAAGCCACTGTAGGACTGGACTGCAGAGGGAGACTTCAATCGTAGAGATTCATTTGGCAGTGATGCAGACTTGTCTAAGAAGCAAAAGGAACAAGCTCCAAAAGTGGCAGAGACACTAGGGAAATTCAAGCACATCAGAACCAGCCATATTCAACACCTAAGCAAAGACAGCAACTAACACTGACAACGTCTACTATCAGCCTCAAGGAGACAAAATGTGGGAATGGACTGGAAAGCAACAATTTCAGGGTTGGGAGGAGGCCAAGAGCATTAGACTTCAGCTCCCTGTTGACTCAGTGAATGAAGGAGACAGGCACCCAAGACAGTCACATCCAGTCTCAGAAGCACATTTTGAAAATATATGTTAAATTGATAACAAAGTTCAACGTGGATATACAGGAAACTGCTGCTGGTACCAGATGGAGCTGTGACTGAAAGTGGTAGAGTGCTAGCCTTGAGCACAGAAGCTCAGGGACAGTGCCCAGGTCCTGAGTTTAAGCCCCAAGACCAGCAGACAGAATGGAAAGGAAGGAAAGGGAGCAAGAAAAAGAGACAGAGTCAAAGACAAAGATAAGGATAGACAAAACAGGAGAGAGAGAAGAAGAAAGCAAGAAAGCAAGGAAGGAAGGAAGCAAGGAAGGAAAGAAAGAAAGAAAGAAAGAAAGAAAGAAAGAAAGAAAGAAAGAAAGAAAGAAAGAAAGAAAGAAAGAAAGAAAGAAAGAAAGAAAGAAAGAAAGAAAGAAAGAAAAGAAAGAAAGAAAGAAAAAAAGAAAGAAAGGAAGAAAGAAAGGAAGGAAGGAAGGAAGGAAGGAAGGAAGGAAGGAAGGAAGGAAGGAAGGAAGGAAGGAAGGGGAAGGGAAAGAAGGGAAGGAGGGAAGAGGGAGAAAATTACAGGTCCAGATAAATGTTTAAGATTGGAAAACAATACAGGGGCACAACTTTCAAACTACATTTTCAGCCCAATTTACTTTTCCAGATGTGATGACGCTTCTGTATGTCTCTTCTCAATTTAAATAAACTATTCCCCAGGGTAAGCTTAGAAATCAGTTCTGTTCACAGGTTTAGTGCTTGCAGGGGCAACAAAGATTCAGATTGGCCAGGCTGGCCACCAGTTCATTGTCTTCACATCTTTGCACACAAGTCTAACAATACTTGCTTTCTCTTACACTTTTCTACTGAGTCCAAATTACTCCATTCAGGGCTTAAACAATATTCAGAACAAAGAAAAGACAAAAACTGACTAAAGTACACTATTTCGACTTAGCTATAACCACATCTTTCCATACAAGCCAATAAACTTGTGTGATAGAATTACAATGTGGTTGGCTAAAAGAAACTTAAAAAAAAAAAAAAAAGAACAGCTGAACTTTTAACAGTTACTCCCTTATCCTGTGTCAGTTTTTTCTCTTAAAACGCAGTTCCCATTGTACTTTTAAGAATACAAGAAGAGAGCTGAGCAGGTAACAGGGGACATGTTTCTTGCCTCTCACTTTTCATGATGGATAGGCTCCCTAGATAGGAGACAGTATTTAAGGCCTGGCAGGAGCCCAGTCGTTTTTTAACCTCATTTTATAATCTGCCACCCAGCTAGTGGTAGAAACTATCTAAGATCGCTGTGTCAACTCTTCAACTCTCTCAGTTGAATAATCCCTACATTTTATTTAGGCATAAAAAAACTCCCTAGGGATAATACCCTCCCCCCCACCATCACCTTTACCCAACCTATATCACCCTCCTCTGCACCTAGATGTGGCTAAAGAATAGTCTTAGCTGACGAGGAATAATTAGGAAGGAGGTATGTAACTTAGGTTTGCATCAGGACATTGGTTTCCACTCTCCTCCACAGTCCCTCGTGCTACAGACTAGAAAGTCAACAGAGAACTTAGATGCTTCCATTGAGAACCACTCATAGAGATCCAGGACAATAACAAATGCAAGAACTTGGGCCCAGGTAGATATTATAGAGCAGAAGTCCTTACCCATCCTGTCTACTTGCTCTTCTGGAGGTCAGGAAGTGACAAAGAACCTAGTTTCTCTCTTGTGGAAGATATTTCAACCTCCTGGTTAGGACACTCAGCCTGTGTCCTAATATAGAGTTGCTCTTTGATATCCCCATAACTAAGCCCAGCATATTTGGCAGAGGCTTAGAGAGCAGGTCACAGGGGGTGAGAACACAGATATTGCAGGCTGTAAAACTGGGGGGTACTGCTGGGAAAGCCACCTGCTTCTTCTGTTCCACAAGCTGTAGAAGATAGGATTATTGCTCTGACATGACTTTAAAAACTTCTGGTAGCAGGTTCCCTCAGACCACACAGTGGGAGCCAATCCAGCCATAAACATTCAAATGGGGGCAGGCATAGCCCTTATCCCCAACACCATCAGATGACCTTGTGGTAGAAGCCCTTAAAAACTCAACAGTGGGCTGTGACCCATGAAGCCAATAAACAAAACAAACAGAAAAATAGAATCTGATTCTGCAGACCTAACCATACAACCAAAAGTTACTTTCCTGTGGAACACACCAGAGGCAAACTGAGAGGACATTTTTTTTACATGGCCAAAGAAATAAAACCCTGCCTGATAAAGCTAGTGATTTCTCAGTCTCAACATCAGATAGCAGGTTCCCAAAGTCAGTACCACCTGAAGACAGGCTATGCAGAAAGGATAGCTCGCTGTCACTTCTGATGGACAGGCTCCCCAGAAGGTGCCCTCCCCAACACTCAGTACTCAGGCCACAAAACATAAATGCTACTGAGAACAATGGACAAGGAAATTACAGACTGAGAGAAAGTCCCAAGAGTGACCCAAGAGACCTATGGAGAAGCCCCAAGCTGAGCAGCTCCTCCCAAGCACAATGCTCTACCCCTCCTGACCAATCCTGGCACAGTGCCACCTGTTCTCTCCGGTGCCAAACGGGAATTTTGCAGCAGACATTACATAGAATTTTTCAGAGGCCATGGGGGACCCTTGTATTCTGGTAGAGAGGCTAGAGTGTCTCCCAGAAATCCTAGACTTTCAGCGGGGTGCAGTAAGTGAAAGGACTATGGCTTGTTTCTTTTGTGGGAAAAAAAATAAGTGAGTCTGTGTCTTCTGTGTGGTAATAGAGTGCTTTGGCGCCTAGATGGATCAAAACTATGCCAGATACTGGGAAATCAATCCAGTGTCCATCTCCTCTTAACCTGCTAGGTAAGGAACTTGTAGAGGGATATGGATGCCCCAGACCAAAGCCTACATTGCCCGGCTTCGCTTGTAGCTGATTACATTTGGCCTCCTGCTAGATATGGGACAACAGGATGTGGAATAGTGGCCTAAAGAGTACATGTTTATAAAGGAAATTGCTTCTTCTCACCTTTCTCACTCTCCCCTTCCCATGGGCAAGAAGGCAAGTGTGAGGGTAGGTACCCCCACTGAATACACAGATGGGGACAAAGTCCTAAGTGTGCAGAGCTAAAAGCCAGAAAGGACCTGGGTCTCTGATGACCTCATGACCTTCTCTCCCTGAATACACTCCTAAATAATTAGAGAAGCAACTGTATTGCTGCATAATTTTTACAGCAATTAAGCCAGTTCTCTATTATAGGAGAAAGTACAACTGGAGTTACTTGAGGATACAATAGATACTGTGCATATATGTGAATGAATTAAAAGTTAGGATATCGAAACTGTCACTTTAAAGAGTAGACCTCATCCTAAAATGAGTGCATTAAATCCCCAGTAGCCCTCACCAAACCCCAGCTAAGAAAATCCATGAGAGTCACTGGAACCTCCTTCATTCTGAAAAATCTTTATCTAAAACAGTGAAAAGAATTGTAAAAATCAAAGCATTTTCTTCTACTTCAATGGTTTAAAAGTGATGTCAGTTGATCTATTCAGGAAGAAGCCCTATAAAGAATAAGCAACTCACCTGAGGGATGAATGGCATCTTACTCCAATAGTATAAATATCAGAAAAGAAAATCCATAGGAAAGAGGCAGTTCACTGTGGTGGTTAAGAGCTCTGATCAAGAAGGCAGATGGACTGCTTATGCATCCATTGCCAACTCTCTAGTTCCTAGCTATCTGACCTCGAGCCACTAACCTAGACTCTGGAAACCTCAGCTGCCTGGAGCACCGTGGATTAAGTTAGATAGGAACAAAGCACCGGGGACAATGCCCAGTTCTCAGTAAAACCTCAGTGAATACTTTCTCAACATCATAACCAAAAAGGTTGCGAAAAGGTCACTATTTTATAAACAAGCACTTTTATTTTCTGTCCTCAAAGAAACTAATGTCTTTCACCAGCTAGCGAGTGAGAGAATGCCCAATGTCTTAGGTTTTAAGGAACAAGTAATTTTCTTTTAATTCAGAGATACATATATCTTTTTAGGAGTTGCTGTTCACGTGACAAAATAAACATACTGGTAAAAAAAATCAGATTCATGTTTTGTTTAAAACACAAATTGTAGATTTGGGACCAACTCCGTTTACATTTTGTCTGAACAAGAATACCTGGCTTCTGAGTTATCATCCCCTAACTGGGCAATGGAAGGCAAATACCTTTGTGACCACATTTCCTGACCTATGATCTACAAATGATATTTTCACTCACAGATTTTTTAATGAGATAATACATATAATACACTATGATGTCTAGATACAGTAAGTATTCAGGTCACAGGCAATAGAAACTTTGTTACTGGTAATTATTCTCACATAGACTAATAGAACATGAATCTTACCATCATTATTCGATGTGCTGTTTTTTTCCTCATCACCAACCAACCAAACACATTCTCTTCCATTCTTAATGCCAAAATATCATTATTGAGTTTCAGTCATCTAGGAATGCAAAGCACTTATGAAACAGTTCTACTTCCAGGTTTCTGGGGGTTAATTGGAGATAAGAGTCTCACAAACATTCCTTCCTGGGCTGGCTTTGAACCATGATCCTCAGATCTCAGCCTCCTGAGTTGCTAGGATTATAGGCATGAGCCACCAGTACTTGTAAATTTTTTAAAAAAATTTACCCAGACTAACACTTCTATAACATTTCTTCTCACAAATTTCCATTTACAGTCAGCACCGAGTCTGACCCTATATTCTAAGCTGATTTTTTTCTCAGCTGTGAAGCTGCCTGCTGGGTGGCTTCACAGTTCATCTGCTTCCACTCCTAGTGCCAGAAGCCCTGGAACCATCCTGGCTGCATCTGGTGGGCACCTCTGGGCACTTCATGAAAAAGTCAGTCTTGCCACCCTTTGTCCCCTGCGGCCTACAGGGCTCCGTGGTGGCAGAACCAAGATCAGATCTGTTATCTGTGATGTCACCATGCAGACCAGGGCCCTTAATCCTCTGGAAATCAAATACAAAAGTAAAGAAGAAGTGACATGCTCTACTCATCTTCTTCCGGGACTCCTGGCTCATCTGTAACATGTCTGCACACAGTTTGGCTGCTTTCTACTATGGGCATCTGGGGTCATAGTTTGTCCTTTTCCTTCCTTCTGAAGTATTTTCAAAGCATTTTTGTGCAATTGGAATGCTTGCTGTTTGGCTGGCCTCCAGGCTGAGCCCAGGCCAAAGCCAGAGCCTTCTTTGTAATCAGTGTAGATTATGTTCTTGTAAAGGGGACTTTGTCTATCATTATTTGTTTGCTTGGCCAGTTTTCAGGCTATTTGTTTGTATCCACCTTGAAACAAAGATGATGATAATGAGGCACTGTTTTTGCACATTTTAGCTTATCGTTTGTACCACAAGGCTTTCTACAAGTCTATGATCTGAGTTCAAATTTTTCTGGCCACCCAAATGGAGTTCGTTTATCCCTGAGCTTTTCTCAGAACAGTCCATGGCCTTCTCTTTAAATCTCCCAGGACAGTTATTTTTAACCACATGTAAAAATGGTTCTCATCATGTTTTGTCCTCTGCCCTGCCCATCCACAAACTCCTAGAGGACAGTCTCTCTGCCTGTCTTGCCCATGGAGCCTTCCTGGCACCTGGAACTGTTCTTTTATCTATTCAGGTGGCATAGGCAAAGGACCGAAAACAGCAACAATTCGATGTTGTGATCTCTTCAAAATGAGTAGAGGTAGATTTTAACTCTTTACTTTCTGAAACAACTTGCTACCACCAAAGCAAGCCAATTAAAGCCCTCCCTAGAGATCTAGTGAATTACTCAATCCATTCCATTAGTAGGACAAAATCATGTAATTTTTTTAATAGTTCATGTTTCTTTCCGGAAAACAGCAAAAATAGATAACATGCAAATGAAACAAAGCTGCAGACACTATCAACTCCAATCTTTGACAGATTTATAAATTATCAACATTAAAATCAAATCTATCTAAAACCATCCCTTTCCAAATGAGATTAGTTGGCAAATCTCTCTACTCTCATAACAGGTAATGCACAAACATTTTCTTCTAGATATATAGGATAAACAGATATGTTCCCTTCCATTAACAAATTCAATGGTGGAATGCTTGCATGCATGAAAGCCCGGATTCTGTCCCCATTCCTGCAAAGAAAATAGGTAGAGAAAGAATTTTTAAAATAAAGAATGGATTGTTTATCATTAAGATGCACTTTGGCATGTCTGCAATGTATTTTCTCATTTGAGCTGGAGTAAAAAATTGAGAAGCCTGTGAGCTTCATGAATTGTTTTCTGGGTAATGAAAGAGGTGGTTTCTCTGGACCTTTTAGGATTCTTCAACTGGAAAACACTTTCTAAATGGTTTAATTATATGAGCAAACAAATCCCCAAATCTCACACTCCCAATAAAGTGACAATATGGAAGTCTATCATTACTATATAGAGAATGTGTCTATTTTGAAAGTGCTAAAATTTTCTGATAATGAACTGGTCACCATGAGATCCAAGAAAATTGCCCTACAGGCATATATGCTATAGACTTTTTTCAACCCTGCGTGTTTTTCGTTCTCCCTTTCTTATATCATTTTCTCATTTCCGACTACAAAAATTGCTTGAGGGTTGAGACCATATTGCTAATAATTCATTATAATTGGAAGCAGTGGGTGCTTAAGCACTCATTACCTAACACAGAGCATCATAATAGCAAGCTTAGTTTGGAGGTCAGTCCTAATAAGGCCAAGGTCCTGAACTTGTCGTGGGTGAAGATTTGCTATGCTCCATGAACAGCAGCCTGGGTCGGTATGGCTGCTCATTCAGCATGTGAAAGGGAGGTAGAACTGTGAGGATGTTCTTCTGGAAGTCCTCAGGGCAACCAAGATCAAGGAGACCCCAGCAAATGTTGTCTAGAACTGAGCTATGGCCCAAGCCAGAAGCGGACACAAGTGAATTCAGGACTCCTTGCTTTTCACCTTTGTTTCTTTCTCCAATGCACCCAATTGAGAGCCATGCTACCATTTGTAGTATAGACACATAGTCACCAAGTGGACAATACACTCCCCAGATAAGTGTACTCTCACATGAAGATGAATGGGGATACCTGAATCATTTTATGGGGTACGTATTTGAAAAATACAACACTGAGAGCTAATCATGAATGGAAATTTTGTCAAATGGAACAGTGCAAACCACTTGGGGAACTTCTCAAATATAAGATTCTAATGCCCTAGGTCTGATTGAAACCTGAAATTGTATATTTCTATTATGTTCTCTGGTGATGTCAACCCTGCTTGATCATTAGACCTCACTTAAGTAGTAAGACTCTAGACTTTTTCTAATTGGCATACATGTAGGATCCTGGACTTCCAGAGTCCTGTCAGGAAAAGTTTGAAGATACCATTGGTTAGAATCACCAAGCTTTGAGAAATGAAGAAAGCTTACTGTCACTGTGACTCAGAAAGACAGGCTAGAATTTAGTCTTGACTATGATCAAGGCTTCCACATTAGGTTTCCTCCATTTCCATTCCCCAGAGGAAGTAGCTAGGGACTCTGGTACATACCAGAGGAACTCAATTTTGCAGGCTTGGACAAATGGAAGGAGTCATAAATGACACAAGAATAAAATGGACAGTGACAAGAGACAAGGAAGTTAAAGATACTCAAACCTTAGATCCTGGCTTTAGAGGTAAGAACAAGTTGGCAATGACTTGTAGAACATGTTATAAAAGTGTGGGTACTGAGCCTGGCACTGGTGGCTTATGCCTATAAATCCTAGCTACTCAGGAGGCTGAGATCTGAGGATTACTGTTCAAAGCCAGCCCAGACAGGAAAGTTCATGAGACTCTTATCTCCAATTAACCACCAGAAAACTGGAAATGGCATTGTGTCTCAAAGGCACTATCCTTGAGCACAAAGAGTCTCATGCACAATACCCAGGCCCTGAGTTCAAGCCCTATGACCAACAAAAAAAGAAAAGAAACGTGGGTACTTGTTTGGACCTATGGGAAATCTTTTCCATTGCCCATTTGGCATAACAGGGTGATAGATTCTTAGGTAACTCAAGATGAAGCTGCAATCTATTGCTTTCCTTGTCTCTAGTTGATTTTTTTGTATATGCTAGGTATTGAGGCAGCTGAAAAAATAGGCTAGTAGAGTCATGCTCACAGGAAAAGCACTGCAAATGTGTGTGGATTGGCTATCAGCTCAATAAAGAGTAAATAGATGAACAGATTTATATTTGCATAGGGATTTATTTAGACATTTGGGCAAATATTTGCCAAAAGAGCTCTTTACTTGTCTAAGGAAGGCATAGCCTGATTGTTTTTCTTTCTAAAGGATTCATTTCACCTACGACTTTGATAAAAGTTTAAATATAAAATGCCTGAAGTAAGAGGTACGTATTAATAATATTTCCTGTATCTTTTCAGATAGCTCACTGACTCCTTTCCATTAGCATGTAAATGAAGCTTAGGTTCTTATATTAGTATTCTAACCAAGAAACACTAATAGGATCCTCAGATATTTAGACTGTCTAAGGAAGTCCCAGCAACATGAGAGCTAGCTGACATGAAGTTCCTTCTGACCACCAAAACAAAAAACAGGAGCAAACATAATTAAAATAAATATTTGGATGTCATATGAACTCAAAAGTAAGCCAGGAGATCCTCAGATGTCATAAATAGAGAAGGTAAAAATCAAAGATGTGAGCTGGGCCTGTGTATAGAACTTTGAAACATATTATTTGGGAATATGGACTCTAGAGGCTGGGCCAAAAGTGTTGGTCTTGCTTGGGATGGGCCTTCTAGAGAAGTAGAGCTGGACACCTGTAATTCTGCTACAAATATTTCTGCAAATGCAGTAATGATTACATAGGTTTTGTTGAGTTTTGCTGTTTTATGCTTTTAAGAATTTCATAATTAATTGTTTAAATAGAGATACAGGTGGACCCATTGCAACAATGAGATGTACAAGTCATTATGTCGAAAACGAACTTTACAACTTTGGTGGGGGGGGCGGGGAGATTTGGGTGGGGGAGTAGGGGGAGGATGGGAAGGGGAAACAAAGGAGAAGGCTACAATGCTTGATAAGAAATGTACTCATTATCTTGCCCATGTAATTGTAACCCCTCTGTACAGTATTTTCACAATAAAAAATAAATAAAAATAAAAACATTCATAATTAAGTAAAAATATAAAATATATCCAGAGCTATAGATATTGTCAAGGACAGATATACATATTTTTATCCCTATGCATAGATATTTACATAAAGACCTAGAGTCACACTATTAAACAATTGTTTAATAGGAAAGAAATAGAATGTCAAAAGGCCAAAGGGAAATTTTCTCTCTTTCACCTAATTCTGTGTTATTTATATATTTATAAACATATATTCATATGCCATAGTAAATTGATTGCACTGAGGTTCTAATTAACATCTTTTATGCAGCCACACACTTTGCCCTATAACTTTATGACTAGGCTTAGCTTAGAGAGTACCAATTAAAATACAGTTTTCCAGTAACAAGGATAGGCTTCAAGAAGATGGCATACTAGTATAGCTTGTACATCTAAACATACACATTTTAGCCTGCTGGAAAATGATAAGCCAAAATGGAGGAGATGTTAATTGGGTCAGATAAAGCGATTCTCTACCAACCTAAAAGAGTTCACCTTGAAACATATAGGAATGCTTGGTCAATAGTAGATCTGCCCATCAGACCTACAGAGAGTGCAGATGCCTTGCTGAGACCAGAAGAAATAAATGTTCCGCCGAGCATAAACTCATGAGCAAGGTGTATTTCAGAAGCCATTGAGCTTGGGGATGGTTTCATTATGCCTCAGCAGTCAACATACATTCACCATATATCAATTTTTTTTCAGTTTATCCATCTGCATAGGTAACTTGCTGATTCACAGCTAAATGCAAGATGTGACAATGTCATGCCTCCATGATTAATATCATCATTGGGCATCTTTGAATATGCTCTTAGTTTGCTCATACATTTTCTACTTTTCTTAGCTAGAAGAAGTTTACTTCCTCTTCCCTGAAGTTCATGCCCTACCAACTGAAGCTGAATTTTGTAGCTTCTCTTCTAGCATGATGTTTCATAATAAGTATCCCTCATGAGTGGTTTCATTCACCCCGCTATTACCCTTGTGAGAGTTGTCTAATTGGTGCTTTAAAAAAAAAAAAAGCCATGTACAGTGGCTCCTAACTATAATCCTAGCTACTCAGGAGGCTGAGATCTGTGATCAGAGTTGGAAGCTAGTCTAGGGAAAACAAATCTGTAAAACTCATCTCCAGTTAACCAGCAAAAAGGCAGAAGAGGAGGTGTGGCTCCAGTGGTAGAACTCCAGTCTTGAGCAAGAGCTTAAGGCACAGAATTCAAGTCCTAGTATTCAAGTCCTATTGGTGTTTTGTGGGGTTTTGTTGTTTTGTTTTGCTTTGAAACAGATCTCTTGTGTAGATAAGGCTGGTTTCCAATTTGTGATCTTCCTGTTTTCCTGTCTCAAACTCCCACCTGGAATTACAGGTGTGCCACTTCTGGCCAGAGGCTGCATTTTGCTGTGACTTTGAGCACGATACTTACAATCTTTTCAGGTTTTGTTTTTCTTTTTGTCTTGAAATAAGGGATTCAATGACATATCTCTTAGGTTCTTCCAAATTTGAACCTTCCAGGATCCAGGGACAGTGTAAGAAGCCCGAAGCCTTCCTATTACAAAAGCAACCTTTCCATTCCACTTCAGTCTCCATAGATTTTGGTGTCCTTCCTCTTTGTCCAAATCACTCATTTGTCCAACTTGGACTAAAATAATGATTTTAGCCAACAGCAAGTTGAAAAGTAGTTGTTATTAGTAACTCTTTATTTCCCCATTGTTACATTGTCTAGACAGCCCCTAAGGAAGAGTTATGAGAGATTATGGTCAAGCTCATCATCCCACAGATGAGGAAATTAAAGTTCTGGAAGGTCTTGCAATTTACAAACCATACAACAACTTGGTAAGATGAGTAGATTCTATTTCTTTTTTTAATTTTTTTTATTATAAAGATATTGTACAGAGGGGTTACAGCTACATGAAAGGTAATGAATACATTTCCTATCAAGCATTGTTACTCCCTCCTTTGTTTTTCCCCCTACTATCCTTCCCTCCCCACCTCCCAAACTCCTCCCTTTCCTCCCCCAAAAGTTGTAAAGTTTGTTTTCAAATAGTGTCTTGTACATCTCATTGTTACAATGGGTCAACCTGTATCCTTATTTCAGCATTTTGTTATTTTCCTTCCCCTCCCCAAATTAGAAAAATGTATATACTAGATGTAGGACCCTGGAATCAAATACAGTGACAATAGGGGTTATACCATGGGGGAAGAACATACAAAAATAAATCACATAGTACATTAAAAATAGCAATGACAAAGATAAAACCTCTTGTGTCTCTATCTTGGGGATCATTTCTCTTAGCATCATCTTATATGGTCATATGTACATAGCCTTTCACCTTTTTGTTTCTGGTAAGATTATCCTATGTGTATACTAGTCATTGCAAATAAGGGAAACCATGGGACCTATGTTTCTTTGGGTCTGACTTGCTTCACCTAATATAATTTTTTTCAAGTCTTTTGATTTCCTAACAAATGGGGCAATGTCATTCTTTCTGATAGGAGCATAGAATTCCATTGTGTATATATACCACATTTTCCTGATCCATTCATCTGCTGAGGGGCATCTGGATTGGTTCCATATCTTAGCTATGATGTGGAATGCTGTGATAAACATAGCTGGCTGGTAGCTTTAGTATGGTCTTGTTTGTGATCATTTGGGTAAATGTCCACAAGTGGGATTACTGGGTCATAGGGGAGCTCTATGTGGAGTTTTGAGGAACCTCCATAGTGCTTTCCAAAGTGGTTGAACAAGTTTACGCTCAAAACAACAATATAGTAAGGTTCTCTTTTGGCCACATCCCCTCCAGCATCTGTTGTTATTAGAGTTCTTGATTATAGCCATTCTAACAGGGATGAGGTAGAATCTCAATGATGTTTTGGTTTGCATTTCTTTTATGGCTAGGGAAGTTGAGCTTTTCTTCATGTGTCTATTGGCCATTCTTACTTCCTAGAAAAGTAGATTGTATTTCTGTGTTTTCTGATTGCTATTCCAGCCATTCATCCATTCAAGCCAGACTTTTTACTTAGCAGACACTTTGCTAGGCTCTAGAGATACAAAGAGTTGTTAGACAAATGCATGGTCCTCACAGAGCTCAGAGTCTGGTGAAAATGAAGAATGAGGGAACAGGTGTTGACCTCCACCACACATGCTAAGACAAAGGTGCTTGTAGAATGTTTGAAGAGCCAAGAATGGGGAAAAATATTTCATTGTACTGGGAAACATGAGAAGTCTTCATGATAGACCAGACAACTGAGCTCCATTTTGTAAAAGAAACTGAAAAAGATAGGGTAGGAAAGGAACTGTCCCAGAACTTAGCATTTACAAAGGCATTTAAACACACACACACACACACACACACACACACACACACTCATGATTGAAATTCTGTAAGCAACTATATAATGTTGAATTTAGTATGCAAGTTGATACCGTCAGGAGATGTAAGGAAGAAGAAGCAAGCAAGAACAGAGAAGGCCAAGGAAAGGAGTTTTGACTTTTGCTTAAGGAGATGAGGAATGCACCATTTAAGGATCATAATTATGGTGGCCCTTGATTTCAGCAAAAAGCATATTCTTATAGAAGAGACAATAAAAATGATTAGGAAAAGAATGGAGGCAGTAGGAAGCTAGTCTGTGCCAGCTGCTCTTTCCTCTAGACTTGCTGGACTTCATTCCCTCCAGCCTGAATATCTCTATTCACTATCCATGATCTATGAAGCAGGCACTGGAGCCATTCAGGAGTTTCAGAGGGGCCCCAAATCCAGCAGAGCCCACTGCTGGTGCACAGCACATGCAGTACATGAAAGCTGTGCTAGTCCTGGGAGAAAAAAAGAAGGATCTCAGGAAATTCCAAAGACTGGTAAGACTCAGCCACAGCCTGAGATGATAATGAGGCTGGCAGTCTTGGATGAGACCTTAGCAGGTTCTTTGCTAATGAAGTACCTGCGTGAGGAATATTATTTCACAAATCTGAGCTCAGGATCCTGACCTATAAACAATAACATCAATTTATACCATGGATGTATGAAATGATACCTGTGAGGTAGTTGTCACAAGCATTGGCAGATAGCAGGCACTTCTTAATCCATAGTGGTATGGTTACTGTCAAATTGCAGTTAAGCACCTGGCTTATTCTTGAGGAAGCCTGGAATCTGATATATAATAGAAATGCTCTCCTTAATACCTCAACTTCTATTCTTCCCTCCAGACACCTCAACAAAATCATAAATTTAACCAACCTCTTCCTCGATCCAGAGAAGAATTTGTAATATTCTTAAGAAGCAGATTTAAGGATGTAAGATCTAAGATGTACTCTTGAAGCAGCTGATAGAGTTGTAAAACAAAAGTTTCCTCCTATTCCTGAGATCAGTCCATTGTAAAAGAGACAAAGGCTATTGCAATCAAAAGGAAGAGTGCTTCCTTCCATTTCCTCTACTACACAGTGGTTTTCTGAGCAAGAAGTTGAGATTTAGACAAGAAGTGTACTGCATATCCACCTACGCACTTTTTACCCTCCAGCAGTAAAAAATAAATAAAAATAAACCTCATTTCCATGTATCTGGAAAGTCTCGCATGTCACAGCACCATCTCACTTTTTAAATTTTTATATTTGTGACTGAACTGGGACTTGAACTTAGGGCATTATCAGTTAGCTTTTTCACTCAAGGCTGGCAGTCTACCACTTGAGCCACAACTCTATATCTAGCTTTTTGGTGGTTCATTGGAGATAAGAGTTTCATGGACCTTTCTGCTTAGGCTGGCTTTGAACCTCTCTCCTCAATTCTCAGCCTCCCAAGTTACTAAATGGACATTTTGAGCCATGAAACCTGGTTTATCTCACATTCTTAAACTATTAAAAGACTACTGATACATCTTTCATGGTAGAACTGGAGAGATGAGGAAAGGTGGGAAGGAGGAAGGGGGCAAAGGAGACCTTTGGGGGACCTTCAGCTAATTAAATCTTTAAAATTGTCAAACTTGACTTACAATTTCTAAAGTCCATAATTATGATGGAAATGCAGTGATTAGAACCACAGTATTTGAGTTAGCCTGGAGGCTTCTGAGGAACTTTTGATCAAAGCCACGGGTTTGAAGTTGAGATTAATTCCGTCAGTTTGCTAAACCACTGAAATAAACATCACAAATACAATTTCAAAAAGCAAAATTTGATTCCTTGGAATTCTTTTCTAGGGAAGTGCTTGGAAAATGCTGCATTTATAAAAATAGGTAACTGATGGAGCTGAGGGTCTTTGCCATTCAAGATCCAAGTCTACTGAGCTTTAGTCTAGTTTACCTGTCTGCTTATTCACTTGTGTTTCAGATTTGAGTGACAAGACCTTAGACAGAAATAAAATGATCTAGTCAGGCTTTCTGGTAGAAAGAATAGTGCTGTAGGAAATACAATGAAATGCTAAATAAACAATCTATTTATATGAGATATGATAAGACTTGATTAAATTATACATCTCTCAGTGAAAATTCTTGCATTTTTTACATAAACATAGAAAATTGTATAGAAGAATTTATACCAACCTACCAGCAAGGGCTTTCTCTGATTAAAGATAACTTTCATTTTTTTCGCTCACTCATCATTATTTTCATAAACAGATGTGTTTTTATTGACAAGTATTGTCAATTACATACATATATAGAGAGATAGATATAGATATATATAGATTCCAAATCATCAAAAATGTTAGCTTGGAGTAATAATTAGTTCAACACTTAAGAGAAATTGGGCTGGGCACTGGTGGCTTACCCCTGTAAAACTAGCTTCTCAGAAGGCTAAGATCTGAGGATTGCAGCTCAAAGCCAGCCCGTGAGACTCTTATCTCCAATAAACCAGTAGAAAATCAGAAGTAGTGCTGTGGCTCTAATGGTAGAGAGCTAGCCTTGAGCTGAAGAGATGAGGGACAGCACCCAGGCCCAGCTTTCAAGCCCCACAACAAACAACAACAACAAAGAGAGCAATGGGTAACGAAATAGAGATTTTTCATAAACAATTTTTAGCTTACTCTGTTACATAGAGTGAGATAGCCATTCTTTTGATTCTTTTTATATATAAGGGAAACTGAGGCAAATGAATGCTAAGTTTATTTGCTCAGATGCATATTACCAGCAAGTGATAAAATTCCTAACGTTTTGGGAACCCAAACAAAAATATCCATATTATGCTTTCTTTGTATAAGAAAAGAGTAATTATAAACACATGTTTTAGCTAACCATGTGTATAAAGAGAATGTGGGGAATTCCCTAGAACTAGAGGTTTATTTTTAATCTATAGGGAGGGTGGAAAGAAGAAAAATTTGGGTTTTCTTTTCTTTGGTCAGTCCTGGTGCTTAAACTCTGAGCCTGGGTGCTGTCCCTTAGCTCTTCAGCTCAAAGCTAGTGCTCTACCACTAGAGCCACAGTGCCATTTCTGGTTTTCTGGTGGTTTATTGGAGATAAGAGACTCATGACCTTTCCTGCCCAGGCTGCCTTTGAACAATGATCCTCAGATCTCAGCATCCTTATTTGCTAGGATTACAGGCGTAAGCTACCACACATGCCCAGCTAAGGTTTGGGTTTTCAAGAATATAAAGTAATACTTCTCCAAAATGTAATTTTGAAAAACTCTGGTCCTAAGAACCATCCTTAGGGTTTGTAATTGTCATATCTCTTTTAGCAACAAGCAATCAAAACTGACTACAATGAGAATCCTGTACATAATACAAAAATTAACAAATGAACCTAATTATCACAAATCCATAAATCACAAAACCATACTGAAGGAGTAGGAAAAATAAAATCCACCTAAGTAATTACAGAAATAGTATCTTGTGTGGTTACTGTAAGACTAAAGATGAATACGGGAATGCAGAAATGTGTTATGCTGAGTCTAAGTTAATAATTCTAAAACTACATATAAACTAGAATTAAATAAATAAATGGATTGGGAAATAAGAACCCAATTTCTCACTACTTTAGCAAAAAATTATTAATTGAAGGGAATGTGAAAAGTGATCCCTCAGGCCATAGTATAAATACAAAGTTTTACACACATGCACACATACAGATGGATAGATGGAGAGACATGGAAATATGGATGTGTGTAATGTATATGTACAAGTGGGTTTAATAACATATATATATATGTATATTTCTTACTTCTCTACATTAAAAGAGCTTGAGCAATGACACTGCTGTGACAATAAGCATTTCTCACACTAAGATTTAGGTTCCTAAATACCATGTTCAATAAAAGAAGACCTGGACAAGTGGCTGAGTTCAGAACTCCAGTGGAAAATGTACAAATAACCCTGTATTATAATATGAAGGCTAGGAATAAGAAAGTGTTGGAAAATAGACAAGGGCTTAACAAGAAAGCACAAGCAACAATCTGAAAGAGACAAAGGGGAAAATTAGTTTAGCAGCAAATTAAATGACGGTAACATTGGATTAGGCCTAGAGAATCAATAAATATTCACAATTGCATACTCACCAACATAATGAATCAGTAGTCTAGGAAAACAGGAGGAAAAGACAGCTCTTCCTATTATATAGTCCAGTTAATAAATATTGAAAAAAGGAGATAAGTAGAAAAATCACTAGTAAGCAAAAATCATAGTAATCATTACTAAAGCACATGCAGATGAAAATCTATGTGTAAATCCATATTGGATTCTTGCCAAAAATACCTAACTTCCTTCCAATCATGAGTAAACCCTGGACAAACACAAACTTATGGACATTTGGAAGAATGGCTAATACGAACTCCACAAAAATGTCCAAGACACAAAAGTTAAAATAAGATGATGAACTGTTATCAACTTCAGGAGGTGAAGAATAATGACAAAAGGAGTAGAAACTCCTGAGAAAAATCCTGGAAAAATAGCAAGAGGACTTGGTGAAATCTGGATAGCTTGTTTGTTTATTGATATTGTATCAGCATTAATTTCTTGGTGCCGATCATTATATTTGCTTTAGTAAGGTTTTTTGAAACTAGAGAGACAAGGGATATCCAAAAATTCCTTCAGTCGTATTTGAAACCTTTCAACAACTTTAAAGTAGTTTGAAATCACAAGTTAAAAGAAAATATGTTGTCTTTACTCAAACAATTTAAAAAGTTTGGAAGAAGCCCTTCGTTTTTGAGAAGGAAGAAGAGGATTGGGAGAAAAAATACTGGTGTGAAAATGGTAGGGAAATTGTGTTTGACCAAAGATTCCCACTTTTTGACAGTAATAACTTAAGAATCTAATTAATTACTCTGTCCCCTGTCCTTAGCACATTAACATTGTGTGTGTGTGTGTGTGTGTGTGTGTGTGTGTGTGTGTGTGTGTGTGTGTGTGTGTGTGTGTGTGAATGTCAATACTAGGGCTTGACCTCAGGGCCTCATGCTCTTCTTGCTTGGATTTTTGGCTCAAGGCTGGCACTCTACTACTAGAACCACACCTCCACTCTTGGCTTTTTTGCTGCTTAACTGGAGAAAAGAGTCTCAGCCTTTCCTGCTCAAACTTCAAACTGCAATCCTCCAATCTCAGTCTCCTGAGTATCTAGGATTACAGGGGTGAGACACCAGTGCCAGGCTTAAACAGCTTTTTGTTCTTCAATGTATAATCAATATCTCAATCTTCCAATTTCAATGAAATGCTAGGTTTCCCTTCCCCAAAGGCACAGCCCTTTCAAGAAGTGTCTGTGATCTCTTAGTTGTTTGTAACTCCAAGCACAAAAAGCTTCTGTTCCATTTGCTTTCTGGCCTGAGGGAAGTCCATCACTAAGATGGACAATGCAGGTCCTGTATTTCCCTTTTGTCTGCTGAGCAGTTGCATTTATTTACTTTTTCACATCATGAAAAGAGCCGGGTTTTGTTTTCTCCTTTTTCTCCTCCTCCAGTCCAGTTTCTCCTAGTTAAGAATGTCTATCAGACACACAGCTATCAAGAGCACACTCTGCAAGTTAATCAGTCAGGACCAAGAACCCTGGATCCATTTGTTACAACAGCAAAAGGAGTGGAGCATACATAATGAAGGCTCTAAGCAACAGACTAATTAATACCTCTCTGTTCTTTGAAGAAAATGACCCTCTATTGAACTCCAGTGGATTCTACAACATTTTAATTTACTATCCGCTAAAACGATGATTACTGATTAGGTTATGAAATGCATTCCTATTTATTTACTCCCTGATAACACTACTAGTCATTCAAATTGCCCCCCCCCCTCCCCGCAGCTAAGGTCTAAAAGAAACTTGACTAATACATATTAAATGTACATCATGACGTTTATGCCTCTTGTTTTATCAAATGAGATGCCATATGGAAATCATAGTGGACATTGTCAACACAGACAAGCAGCTGGTAAAATTGTTACTTGATCCTTCCTCCTATCCAGCCTCCATTTTAGTCGCAGTGTTAAGGGTAATGTGTTTCCAAGGTCGGCTTTCAGGACAGCAACTTGAAGAACAGGCTGGAGATGAATGACCTTAGGAATAACAAGGGCAAACTTACTTGATTCATCAAATGATAAAACCACTGAGGAGTTCAGACAAACCGTGCGGCCAGATCCTGCACTTCACCTTGTTGCTGCTAGTCATAGGAACAAAAAACCTAAGACTCCTCAGTATTTTCTCCTCCATCCTAAACTAGTGGAGCTAGACAGCCTCTGCAGAATTTTCTAGGTCAATGGACCAGACGTGGTGGCAAATACTTGTAATCTAAGCTACTTGAAAAACAGAAGTAGGAAGACTGTGATTTAAGGCCAGCCTGGACAAAAGTGTGAGACTGTATCTGAAAAACGAACTCAAGCAAAAAGAGCTGGGGGCATGGTTGAAGTGGTAGAGCTCTTGCCTAGCAAAAGAAAGGATCTGAGTAAAGACCTAGTTTTGGCTAAACAACAACAACTACTACTACTACTACTACTACTACTAAAGAACTTCTTGCATCAAAACTTATTCTACAAATAATTAAATATTCCTTGGGCTAGATCTTAAATAACAATACAGATGCCCACATCCCAAGCAATATTTAAGACATACTTACAAAAGAAATGCAAATATAAATGGGTGTTTCATATTTTATCTAGTTAGGCCCCAATCCTTCTCAGACAAACCTAAGTCAATGCTACAGTTTAACTCAGACCTGAATTCTTGTGTACCTCCAAAACTTGCTTTCTATACTTATTAAATAATATTATTTTTGTTCCAGTCCAAGGACTTAAACTCAGGGCCTAGTCACTGTCTCTGAATGTCTTTTGCTCAAGGCTAGCACTCTGTCACATGAGCCATACCTCCACTTCTGTTTTTTTGTTTTTTGGGGTTTCTTTTGGTGGTAAATTGGAGATAAGGGTCTCACTGACTTTCTTGCCTAGGCTGGCTTTGAATTACTACCTCAGATCTCAGTCTAGGATTACAGGCATGAACCACCAACACCCAGCTTCAAGCAACTTTTTAAGTGTCTTTAACTCTCCACTTCCTCCTGTGTCCAGTGAGATAACTATAATAATAACTTCCCTCTGAGTTGTGTGAAGTAAAACAATCTATACAAAGCTCAAAACAGTAGCTGACATTTATATGCATTCAATAGGTGTTTTATGTAATTATTCAATCATTACTGTTGGCATTGTGTGGCAAGAACAAACAAGTTAATAAATACGGCTCAAATTGTATCCAAAAGACAGAACGTATCTTTGCAATGCAAGGCAGAGGCAGAAGAGTCTGTGAATAAATTGAGAGTCCTGAAATTACACTGTAAGATTTTCCTGTAATCCCTTAGTAATAATTACTGTCATGCTTCAGAATGAGGAAAGCTTACAGAATTTTCTTGCAATGTTTTTATACACTTCATTTTTCACTTCAGTTCGGCGGAAAAAGCAAAAGAACTGGAGTGAAACAACTGAGATAAAAATGGAGGGCATATATGTAAATTAAAAGCACACTTATAACCAGCCCTTAAAAAAAATTGACAGTGACCTCCAGTCAGATATTTCTGTGGAGAGGCTGGTTTACAGTCACTTCCTCAAGATTACCTGGGCCTGGATGACAGCCAGCATTTAAGTCCTTCTCTTAGAAGTGCCTATCTGCCTCTCCCACATTCCTTTCCTCCGGCAGCTCCTCAGAACCCATCAACGCAAATACAAAGGCTGTAAAATAACATTTTCCTCTTGGTTGGGTGCAAAAACCAGCACCGCAGTAAGATTCTCAATGAAAATTGTTTGAATCACTATGTGTTAAAGCAGCACATTTATGTGTGTGTGTGTGTGTGTATGCCAATGCTGAGGCTTGAACTGTGTGTGTGTGTGTGTGTGTGTGTGTGTGTGTGTGTGTGTCTGTGTGTGTGCCAATGCTGGGGCTTGAACTCAGGGCCTGAGTGCTATCTTTAAGGATTTTTTGCTTCTTTTTGTTTTTGTTTTTCTTAAGGCTAGCACTATACCACTTGAGCTACAGCTCAACTTCTTGCTTTTTGGGAGTTCATTGGTGCTGAGTCTCATAGATTTTCCTACTCAGCCTGGCTTTGAACCAAGATCCTTAAACCTCAACCTCCTAAGTAACTAGCATTATAGGCATGAGCCACCAGAACCTGGCTTACAGCAGCAGGGGGTCCGGTCGTGAGGCCTGAACTCTGGGCCTGGGCGCTGTCCCTCAACTCTTCAGCTCAAAGCTAGCGCTCTACCACTTGAGCCACAGCACTAGTTCTGGCTTTTTTCTTTTTGCTTATGTGGTGCTAAGGAATCGAACCCAGGGTCTCAGGCATGCAAGGCAAGCACTCTACCACTGAGCCACCTTCCCAGCCCTACAGCAGCACTTTTTAAAGACACTTTCCTCTCTCCCACAAGCCAGGATCCCTCTAAAAGATTCATTGTCTCCATTACTAGTATTCATAGGTATTTGAGGATGTTCAGAAGACTCCATTGAGTTCTTTTTTCCTTTATCAGATCTCAAGGGATTAATTATTCCTGTCAATTCAAGTCTATCTTCTTGTTAACAAATCCCAATGGGACCTTTCTCTTTACACAATCAGATAAACTCCAGATTCCAATAATTTAATGGAGAAAAAGAATTTTTCCCCCTGTGTTACTCGGCTGGTTAATTGTATAGTCTAAAGATCAAAAGGATCTCTGTAGAGCTTTCCATTTCTTTCTTCCTTAAGGAAAGAGAAAAAGCCAGACAACTTGGTCAGATTCTGAATACAACCAACAGTTAGTGTGGGAGAATTTCCAAAAGGTAATTGGCACTCCATTCTAGAAACTACCTTCCCACTTTTTAAATTTAAAAATATATAAAACTTGACCACTTAACTAATCCTGTTGGGAATTAAGTTAAATTATCATCATATCCTTCACAAGAGAAGACCACAGTAGAGCTGTGGCTCAAAGTGGTAGAGCACAAGCCTTGAGCCAGAGAGCTCAAGGACAACATTCAGTCCCTGAATTCAAGCCCCATGGTCGTGGTCGACAGAGGGAGAGAAAGAGAGAGAGGACCTTGGTCAGTCAAGTTTGACATATTACCAAATTCCTAATAATAATGGATATATAATAAACTCCAGGGGTAAAATCTATGCTGGTGAAAATATGCTATCAACTCTAAATTTATCATGCTAAAATTAGGTTATTCTAAGTTTTACTTGGAGGAGGGGGAAATGAATGACATCTAGAGCCACCAGTGAGAGCTATCTGAAGATCCTCACGGAAACAATGATGGATGGGAGAAAGGCCATCGAAGGCAGAGTTGGATGGGTGTCACTCCATTATTTTGTTTGTCTCAGACTCACATTCATCTGTAAGAAGCAAATAATAATGTCCACCCACCTCAGAGGCTTTTTTTTAATCAAACATAATAACATATATAGCATCAACAAGAAAGAACAATGTCTGACAGTAAGTAGGTATTGTATTAGTGTTAATGTCTAATATGCTCTCATGCCTTAGTCCAGTTTGAAATAAAAATATAAAGTAAAAGGCACAACTTGGTTTCTTTATTATATTCTAATATTTACTTGATCAACCTGACAGGAACATAAATCATAGTGTCTTCTCTCTTAAAGAAGAATCTACATGGAAAACATCCATATCTGTGTACAAGGACTTTTTTCTACCTATTCCCAACCCTCAACTCTATGTACTAAAACACCACATGAGCCACCTTCTACACAGCTTGTTTCTTAAAATACATTTAGTAAGGTCGCCCAATGTTATCAAAAACACAAGGGCGATGATGGCTCACACCTGTAATCCTAGCTACTCAGGAGGTTGAGATCTGAAAATCACAGTTCAAAGCCAGCGTAGGCACAAAATTCTGTGAGGCTTTTATCTCCAATTAATCACAGCTGGAGGTGGTAGCTTAAGTAGTAGAATGCTAGTCTTGAAAAGAAGAGCTTAAGGACAGTCAGTAGGCACAGAGTTCAAGGCCCAGAACTGGCAAAACAAAAACAAAAGCAAAAACAAAATAAAACTTAAAAAAATTAAAAACAAAATAAAACGCTTACAAAGGAGCAAGAAAGATATATTTAGACTGAGAAATTACTGCCTGAAAAGCTTCAGAAATATTGAAATTTAATGTGGGCAGAGAGAAGGGAAAAGCTGGAAGATAAAAGGATATGGGGCCAGAGAGTTAGGGAGAACAACCTTAGGAAAAGACTTTGAAGAAGAGAGTAGAGGCTGGTAACTCTAATTTATAGGGTCTTAGGTGAATCCACAGAGTTTTTAGGACTGGCTTGTTATAATCTTTAATTGAGAGGAAAACATCACAATGATATAAGGCAGTAAAGACAGTCAATAGTGAGAAATGTCAGATGCTGGCAGGAAAAATAAATAACATAAACCTACAGTTAATGAAACTAAGCTTTGGGGAGGTGGAAAGCCCATGGGGCAAAGCCACTTCAGAGTATTGGAAGATAAGGGATGAGGGAATATCCAGAAGCATA
Organism: Dipodomys spectabilis; assembly: GCF_019054845.1. Lineage (NCBI taxonomy): Eukaryota > Metazoa > Chordata > Mammalia > Rodentia > Heteromyidae > Dipodomys > Dipodomys spectabilis. The sequence continues at coordinate 14,056,781 of NW_024870874.1, forward strand.
GCTTATCAAATGTGATATAAAGAATAAAGGAAACTAGAAATAATCTGGCCTGGATACCAGTGGCTCCTGCCTATAATCCCAGTTACTCAAGAGGCTGAGATTTGAGGATCAGTTCAAAGCCAGTCTGTTTGTGGGACTCTTCAAATTAACTACCCCCAAACAAACAAACAAACAAACAAACAAACAAAAAAACAGAAGTGAAGCTGGGCTTAAATGGTAGTGTCCAAGCATTGAGCATAAAAGCTCAGGAACAGTGTCTAGGCCCTGAGTTGAAGCCTCAGCACTGGCACACACACACACACACACACACACACACACACACTCACACCACCTCATCCGTATTGCAATACTGCAAAAGTTGCAGCAAGTTATATCTGTATTATTTTCAATTTTCAGTTTGAACCAATAAGTATGGGACCCAAATTTTGTTGAAAAGAACCTACTTTCTAGGACTGAAAGATGTACATTTTTCAACAAGAGGTAATGGTCCCTCCACAGCAAAAGTGGATCCTCTAAATCTTGTTGTAATGTGTGTGACATTTATTACTTAATTACTTGCGTGCATGTCTTTTCTTTCCACCAAAGAAACTCCTTGTGGTTTTTATATCCACTACGATTCCTAGTAAAAGGCTAGCCCAATATCTATAATCTAATTTGATCATAAGCTATGTGGTCTTTATCACTTATTAGTTGGGTGGCATTAAATAAATTAATTATCCTTTCTAAACTCAGCTGCTTCTATAAGACCAGGTTGTTAAATAAGTAAGTAAGTAAATAAATAAATAAATAATTTTAGGCATAGTAACGCAGGCCTATAAGTCCGGCTACTTGAGAGGCAGAGATCAGGAGGATCTCAGTTCAAAGCTATCCAGGACAGAAAGTTGGTAAGATCTCACTTGAACAAATAAGAAGCTGGATGTATTTGGTACCCCTAGAATTCAAATGTCTTGGTTTTCAAAGAAATTCAGTAAACAGAAAAAATATACCTTAAGTTATCAAAATGCAGACAATGTTTGTTAGAAGAATGAAAAAATTAGAAAAATGAAAACATATGAACAAAGAATGAAAAACTAAACCAGGCACCAGTTGCTCAAGGCTGTAATCCTAATTACTCAAGAGGTTGAATTTCAGAGGACTACAGTTTAGTCAGCCCCAGGCTGAAAAGTACAAAAGACTGAATCTTCCAACTAATCAGCAAAAATGCTAGACTGGAAATGTGGCTCAGCTGCTAAAGTACCACTTGAGCAAGTTCAAGACCCAGGAGTTCAAATGCTGCTATATCCCTCTCCAAAGAAAAGAATGAAAAAGAAATTAACAGACAAGTGTAAACAATATACTAATTTCATGCTGGCTTAGAATTGAAGACAAGTTTATTTCATAGTTTATAAAAGCTGCATGATTAAGGAGATACTATCAGAGAGAAGAATCATCTTAATATATTCTGAGCATAAACAAGGAAATAACACCAAGACTTATATTGGGATCTATATTAGGTTTGGTTCTAGACCTAGACAAGCTTTTTGTAAATACTCCTTTCCAGGACTACATAAGGACAGGAATAGGGGCACTGCTGGCTCAGTCTGTAATCCTAGCTACTCAGGAGATTGAGCTTTTAGGATCATAGTTAAATACCAGCTCAGTCAGGAAAGTCTATGAGACTCATCTCCAATTAACCACCACTAAAAAACAAAGCCAGAAATGGAGCTGTGGCTCAAGTAGTAAAGCACTAGCCTTGAGCAAAAAAGCTCAGGGGCAGTGCCCAGGCCCTCATTTCAAGACCAGTAGCAACACACAGACACAGGCACACACACACACACACACACACACACACACACAAATGGAATTCAAGTATGCAAATGACAATGGTCTATGTCATTTCCAAACAGACAAATTTTTAAATCCCAACTATTCCTATGTTTCAAATAGTGCCCTTTAGGTTTGTTCTCTGTGGCTACTGCTACTTTCTATATAAATTTCATAGTTCTCAGCTCCCTTGCTAAATGGTTTAGTAACACTTAAAATTCAGCCAAGAATATCCCCACCGTCAGGCACTTTCTCTCCTGCATGGTTATGAATGACTGTCACACAAACAAATGTGATGCCCAGGACTGAAGCCAGTTCTGCTTCTGTGCATATTCACACACCAAACAATTCTCTTTCCTCATTTTCGTAAAGACAGTTCTGACCATATTATTATTATAACTACAATGTAAAATAAATAGCTCTCAAACTCAATTCATCTTAGTTATTGAAGTCTTGCTTTAAATGAAGATAACAAAAATCCTTTCTCTATATAAAAATGTTAAGCTTAAGGGGGAAAAAGTGAAGGATTTCCTAGTCATTCTAAATAGGCTTTGGAGAAAGAATCACTAAGTGTGAAACTCCTCACCTACTGCATTTCATTGATCAAAGTATTTTGTAAAACAAGTGAATGCTGAATTCTGAGAGGCATTTAAAGCACTTGTCTTTTGGAAGTTAATACCCTTTGCTTAATTTATCATTGATTTCCATTCTCTCATACAATCACCATGTGTAAGAGAATAGAACAAGATTCTGAGTTGTCTGGAATCAAGTTTGAAATACTCATGCTACAATTACTCAAGGAATCTGCAAAGGGTGGAGGTGCATTTGCTTTTATCCTATCAACAAGATGCACCCAACAGGCTGGTGATGGCTTTATCTAGTCTCCAAACTCTACCAGATACAAGGGATTTTCTAAGTTTCAGACTCAGAAAATCCTAGGTATGGATGCTTTGTGTGTGTTCTGCTTACTCACTGTCTCTCAGAATAGAGCCTGAAAGAAAACATTTGTCCTCAGCTCAAGGGGTGGAAAGACAGGAAGAACTGCTTCCTTCTTCAGATAACTGTGCTTGCATATTTGCTGCTCAGGTAGGGCCAGTCCTGTATGAAGGATTACCTAGATCTTTTAGAGCTCTCCACTCTTCTGTTCTGGTTCTAAGTGTTTCTCTGCATGCATCCACCAGAGAAGAGTTTCATCTCCTCAAGGGTTCCAGCTAGAGATGGGACAGAGCTCTTTGATGACTTCAGGTGACTTCTCCCAACCCTTCTCTTCTATATCCCTTGCCCTCCCTTTCTAAACCTGGAGGGGGACGGAGGGAAGGCTGGTAACAATATTGATGGTATCTAAGATTCTCATGATGCTCATTTTAATTACAACTCTTTACAAAAACTTTCTTGCACAAAATGCTTCTCTGCCTTCCAATAAAATAATAATAATAATATTTATAGACAATGTGGTAAATAATACTGTTCATAAAAGTTTCTTCCTCTAAACAGACGTGCAAGGTAGACATAAAGGCTAAGTAAATAGAAGGTTGGGTAGATGAAAGGACTAGGCCAAGGTCAAGCAGAGTTGGTGATTCAGACTATTTGAACCAGGTCTATTGAGATACCAAAGCCCAGGTTTTCACAATATTCCCACACGATTTCATAAGGTCAAGAAGTGAGAAGCAAAGCAAAAATAAGATTATAGCAGCAGGAACTTGTTGAATACAAATGTGTTTCCCTTCAAGCTTATCAGAAGAGATGTGTTTCATTTTATTTCAACAAAAGACAGATGCTGCAGAATAAGTTAAGAGCATCTAAAGTTTTTATTTATAGTACCAGGAGCAGAGCACCCAACGGTGGACTTTTGGATGAAGACTGGCCATGGCATCAAATAGAAAGCACCTTAATTGATTTATGGATACTGTGCCTCTTAATAACTCACAGTTAGCAATTTCCAATTTTAACCAATGTCCCTCAATAAAAGCTCAGTAGAAGCATTTAACATTGTTTTCTTTGAATGCCCATGGTCAGAGCAAATGTCGCCCACCAGGATAACCAGATGAGTTCATTCTGCAGCAAACAGTGTCCTACCACCACATACAGATTTGTTCTGCCCATTGGTTTGCCCTAAGTCAGATTACTCTCATATACTCTCCTCCAGAACGAAGTTTCGTGCCCAGCATTCAAGACAGTTATATTGACAAAAGTCTTCTATTCTGTGCAGTCATTTTCTCTACTTGTTGAAATATTAGACCACTTTGCTCTTAACTTCTCTTTGTGTCATATCACTTTCAAACCTTGGTGAACACACACACAATAAGCTCACCTTGTCTGTGGATTTATTACACATGCTTTTGACTAAGCATAGTCAAAAAAAACAACCTTTTAAATTCCAAACGAAAATGGTAAATTCCTGTGCATGGCTTTTGCAACCCAGTGGATGCAAAGTCCTCCTGGCCATTTGTGTATTTGTCATTGTGCGATCAGCTAAGTGATTCCTTGACCTTAATTTGGTGAAAATAAGCCTTCCTGAAAGCAAGTGGCACACAAAATGTAGGATAAAAGTTGTGGCAATCCTTCCAAGGTGAGGACACATGTACTTAATTCAAGGAATAAAATAAAAATTGCAGACTTGTTGAAAGGCAATATGTATTTAGCAGAAGTTGTGCAGCATTATGGGAAAAACAAATCAAACACCTGCAGAATTCACAAGAATGAACAGAAAAATGTGATCTAGTTTTCAGTGAGCAAGCAGTATTCATGGGAACAATTCTAATTTTGACAATAAAGTAGCCTACTCTGCCCAATTTCAAGTTATGGAGGCTCAGATCTACTGTACATGCACGAAGGGTTCATTTGAGTCATTTTAGAGTTCTAACCTCTACATATCCTGAGCATTATTATTTTCCCTCAAAATCAGTTTCCTTGGAACTATGTAGATACTAAAGTCTTACCATACATGTTTACATGTTTATAAGAATAGATTTACATGTCTCTTCTATGAGCAAATGAAGTAACTCACTGGGACCTTTGCTGGTTTTTGTTGCTGGTAATGGTGGTGCTAGTACTAAAGCTTAAACACTAGAGCCTCACACTCTGGTTTGTTTTTTTCACTCAAGGCATGGTTCTATCCCTTGAGCCATGCCTCAACTTCTCTTTTTGTTGTTGCTGTTGTTTGATGGCTAATTGGAGATAGTCCTATGGACTTTTCTGTCTTGGCAAATTTGGAAGTTCAACCCTCAGATCTGAGCCAGCTCAGTAGCTAGGATTATAGGTGTGGGTCACCAGCATCAGCATCCAATAAACATTTATAATGACAAAGATAACATATCCTCAATCTCTCTCCTTATGTTGGTCGGTTGCAAGTGACAGTTCATTATACTTAATGTTTGGTTTTACAAATCTGGTACAATATAATATCTAGTTTATTTAAGTTCATATCACAACCATCATTTCTCTAAGTACCATAATTCCCACAACTTACACAATTTGTAAATATTAATGGACGTAAAATACTTCAAATATAGATAGCTAGAAAAACAACCATTTATACCAAAGATTATATAAAAATAGAAAATAGATTATCTTCTCAAAGGCAAATATTGAGCATTTAGTTTGCAATTAAACATCTTAATCCCATTCACTTGAACTTCATCTAAGTCAGCACTTCTTAATTAAAATATAATGCAATCATTTGACATTTTTAATAGGCTTCTGTTCATTTTCCTGTCATACTTTCAAAAGTAAAAGAAGCAAAATAGCTCCTTTGTTACTGTTTTTTATTTCTGTATCTTGTGTCTTCTATGTAGGTTTATGTGATGTGGGGAAGGTAAGGGAAACACTATGTATGGCACATAGGAAGTACTCAAAAATGTTATTCCACTTAGAGAAAAACAGAGAAAATAACACTTCATGAAACAAAAGTAAATGCTAAAATATAATGGCACTGAAATATTTTTAAAGGTTTATAAGTTAAGAATTGATGCACAGAAATGTCTTTCAATTGTGATTGTTTCATCTTAAAAAGAAAAGAAAACAATGGAGATATCAGCTTGTATGTAGGACATTTCCCTGTAAAATAAAATTATTATTATAATTCCATGAATGAGAGAAGCATATATCATTATTTCCTTACTTGAACAGTGCAGGAAGTGAACATGTTTTGTTCTAATAGGAAAATTGGTGGAAATGCTGTTGAACTGGTAAGTATGACCCAGCCAGAAAAACTTTTAATTTACTAAATTGATCATATTCATAAAGAAAAACATTGATGCCAATATAAATAATAACTAGCCACCCAAGCTTCTTCCTAGATCTTTAAAAAAAATAAGTCAATTAAAAAATAGAATTGCGGGCTGGGAAGGTAATTCAGTGGTAGAGCGCTTGCCTTGCATGCATGAGGCCCTGGGTTTGATTCCTCAGCACCACATAAGCAAAAAAAAAAAAGCCAGAAGTGGCTCTGTGGTTCAAGTGGTAGATCGCTAGCCTGAGCTGAGGGTCAGCACCCAGGCCAAGAGTTCAGGCCCCACTACCGGATTCCCCCCCCCCCAAAAAAAAATAGAATTGCTTTGGAAGAGATGGGTCAGTCCAGCTTTGGCATGCTCTGATGGATACAGACCAAAAGGCAGGGAGAAGGGAGAAGAAGTAGAGAAACATTCATTGTTCACCTTTGAGTACTGTTAAGTTTGCATTGCAATATGTTGTTTAAATATCACCCTTAAATCCAACATTACCTCCTCTGATCTACCTTGGAAAGAAAAATTAGAAATGTAGAGAATGAAGCCTTATTGTATAAGAGTTTCTCTTGCTGCATTGATTCTGAATTTATTCAATCTAAACATAGAATTCATGGAAAACATAGCATAGAACTTACTAAGGTCATCGGTGACAGGTATGTTTCTGATAGTTGGCATTGAACTCTGAATTTCAGTTTCACATAAATACATACAAACATGCACTCTGTCACGTATAATTTAACAACAGGAATACATCTACATACTGATATATCAGAAAATTACTGTGTGAATGTTATAGAATGCATTAATCCAAACTAAGATGGCTATGATGACACTAGGCCTTATTATTCTGTGGGACTACCATCATACACACAATCACTTGTTGCCTCAAATTTCATGACACTTTCCTATTCTTGTAACAATTTAAAGATTTTGGACTTGGTAAAATCTATGGTTAGACCAGAGAAGACTTTGGCTAACTTTTAAACTCGACTTCTCTACCTTTGACTGTGTCCATCTCAATTCAGTGATAACTTTGAATTATTTCACTACCTTCTCATCACATCACAGAGAGAAAATAATGTAGACATTTCTGTAATGTTCAATTGGTAACAGCAATCTGTACTAAGATAAGAACTCAGCAAATCTAAATCTACTCGTTGTGATGGTAGGGAGTAGGAAGGGGAAATAGCATAAAAGTCCCAAAGGCATTATATGGATCTAGCTCCATTCTTTTTGTCTTATTTTTTTTAATCTCTTTTCTTTGTGCCCCAAATACAATTGTCTTTTCAAAGGTGTTTTAAAATATTCAATCACATGAAAGAAGAAATAGCCTTCATGCTTAGAAACTTACAATATTTAACATGGTATTTCTGTGCCTGGTTTGTCAAGTCTTATATAGGTCCCCAATTCATATGTAGTCCTATTAAGCTTTGAAACTAATAGTCCTCTCTTAAAAAAAAAGTCATATTACAAGATGCAAACATAAAGGGGATCCAAATAGGGAGAGATGAAGTAAAACTCACCCTCTTTGCAGGTAACATGATCTTGTACTTAAAGAACCCCATGGACTCCATGTTACTCAAGCTGATCCAAAACTTTGGCAAAGTAGCAGAGTATAAAATTAACCCTCAAAAATCAATACCTTTTCTGAATGCCAATAGTGAGAAGAGCACAGCTGAAATCAGGAAAGCAACTCCTTTTGTAATAACTTCCCCAAAATAAAATACCTAGGAATTAACTAAAGAAGTGAAGCACCTCTACAATGAATATTTTAAAAACTTGAAAAAGGAAATTAAAGCAGAACTTAGGAAGTGGGAAAACCTCCCATGCTCCTGGATTGGGAGGATCAACATCGTGAAAATGGCAATACTGCCAATGGCTATCTACATATTCAATGCAATACCCATCGATATCCCAACTTCATTCTTCAATGAAATAGAAGAAGCAATCCAAAAATTCATATAGAACAATAAAAGACCCAGAATAGCAAAAATGATCCTTAACAGAAAGAACTGGAGGAATATCGGTACCAGACTTCAAACTCTACAAGGCCACAGTAATCAAAATTAGCTTGGTACTGGCACAAGAGCAGACCTCAGGACCAATGGAATAGAACTGAAGATCCAGAAGTGAACTTGCAGACCTATAGCCACCTAATATTTAATAAAGGTGCCAAAAAAATAGAATGGAAGAAAGACAGCCTGTTCAGTAAATGGTGCTGGCAGAATTGATTAAGCACCTGTAGAAAACTAAAGCTAGATCCTTATATAACTCTCTGCACCAGAGTCAACTCCAAATGGATCAAAGACCTCAAGGTAAAAGCAGACACCCTGAAAACATTACAGGAAGGAATAGAAGAAACTCTAGGACTCCTTAGCACAGGCCAAAATTTTCTTAACGAAGACACAAAAACACGACAAATCAAAGAAAGGTTAGACAGATGGGATTACGTTAAACTGCAGACCTTCTGCAAAGCAAAGGACATAGCTAGCAAGATCACTAGAGATCCCACAGATTGGGAGAAAATCTTCACTAGCCATACAACAGACAAGGGCCCCATATCTAAAATATATTTAGAACTCAAAAAATTAAATCCAGCTGGGCACCGTGGCTCCTGCTTCTAATTCTAGCTACTCGGGAGACTGAAATATAAGGATGGAGGTTCAAAGCTAGCTCAGGCAGGAAAGTTCGTGAGACTCTTATCTCCAATTAATCTCCAAAAAACCTGAAGTGGCACTGTGGCTCAAGTGCTAGAGCATAAGACTTGAGCTGAAGTGCTCAGGGGACAGAGCCCAGGCCCACAGTTCAAGTCCTATGACAGAAAAAAAAAAAGTTACATCCCTCAAAAACTAATCCTCAAAGAAACAATCACCCCATTAATAAGTGTGCTAAAGACTTAAAAAAAGGACTTCTCTAAGAAGGAAGTAAGAATGGCCAATAGACACATGAAGAAATGCTCAACTTCTTTAGCCATAACAGAAATGAAAATCAAAACAACACTGAGATTCCACCTCACCCCAGTTAGAATGGCTATAATCAAGAAATCTAATAACAACAGATGCTGGAGAGGATGTGGCCAAAAGGGAACCCTACTGCATTGATGGTGGGGAATGAAAACTTGTTCAACCACTTTGGAAAGCAGGATGGAGGTTCCTCAAAAGACTACACATAGATCTCCCCTATTACCCAGCAATCCTATTTCTGGGCATCTACCCAAATGATCACAAACAAGGCCATACTATAGCTACCAGCGCAATTATGTTTATCACAGCATTATCACCATAGTTAAGATATGGAAGCAACCCAGATACCTCTCAGTAGAAGAATGGCTCAAGAATATGTGATATATAGTGGAATTCTATGCTTCTATCAGAAAGAATGACACCGTCCCATATGTTAGGAAATGGAAAGACTTGGAAAAAATCACATTAAGTAACATAAGCCAGACCCAAAGAAATACAGGTTCCATGGTTTCCCTTATTTGCAATAACTAGTATACATCTAGGATAATCTTATCAGATGAGGAGAAAAGCTCAAAAGCTATGTATATATGGCCATATAAGATGATGCTAAACAAAATGAACCCCAAGATATGGACATATATTTTGTGTTGTTGTTCTTTTTAATGTGAATTTTTTGTTTCTTTTATATATTCTTCCCTCTATGGTATATACCCTGTTGTTACTGTATTTGATTTTGGTACCCTGCATCTTGTATATATATTTATCTAATTTGGGAAGGGAAAGGGGAATAACAAAATACTGAAACAAGAACACAGAATGACCCATTTCAAGAATGATATTCACAAGACACTATGTTAGAAATGATTTTTACAACTTCGGGGGGGGGATAAGTTGGGAGGTGGAGGAGGGAAAGGATAGTAGGAAAGAAACAACAAAGGAGAGGGTAACCATGTTCAACAAGGAATGTACCATTACTTTACTCATGTAACTGAAACCCCTATGCACAGCATCTTTACAATAAAATAATTTTAAAGTCATATTAATATACAAAATGTTACATTTAGAATAATTTATAATAACCAAGCAAAGGTAGGTCTTGAGGAAACTGCCTTATTCTGCTATGACATTATAATTCCATATTCAGCACTCATTAATAATTCCAATTCATGTCATCAATGTTCATGTAAGGCTAAATGTACACCTTTATGTGTTCAGTTTATATATAGAGAGAGATATATATACACACACACATATATGTATAAGTATACACAGGCATGGATGTGCTTAAGGACTTCAGCTTATGAAAATGTGTATTAGACAACAATTAATCTTGGAGAAGTAACCATTTTGACACCCATTAGATGTAAAACCTGAGTGTACCATTGCATCATCATTATGGCATTGCCTAAGATATATCTATGTGACATCTCAGAAGGTTGTGAATGCTCTAGAAATACAAAGGAAATTGTAAAGGCATTAAGTTATAGCCAATAAAACACACTGTGCCAGTCATAATGACATCTTCCAAAGCCATCATGTTTAAACTGCAATAGCTTCCAAACTCATTTACCACTTGGAGGTCTTCCTCTGAATTCTTGTTATCACAATGACAGATTGCTAAGAGGGGTTGACTATTACATCAAGGTCAAGAAGATGAAGCTTTGAAATAAAAACTGATGATTATGTCTGAGTTTTACTAATAAACAAGTAGACAAGCCTTGACATTAAATGATGACCACTTTCTTTCTGCTATTAGTTTACCTTGGCTACTTACTCAACTTAGGAAGCCAGAACTATAAAATTAAACATTTCTACTGTGTTATAATTCCTCTGTAAAAGGTCTTACAGACAGAATTTTTAGAATAAAACTCCTAAACATATTTTTTTCATTTTTGCTGCATACATTAAGGAAACCATTTGATTCCATAGCTCGGTATTTCCCTAAATAAATTATGTGACTCATGCTAAATGTGAGTTGGATTTATCATTGGCATGACTTGGAAGACTAAGATGGAGGTGGCCAAGACCTAACTGTGGGAAGTGACAAGTCTTGCAAGGCAATGAACTTGTCAAGCAACTTAATTTAACCATGTTGCAAGGTATTCATACTTCAAGATATCATGAGCCAGGCATGGCAGCCCACACCTATAATCCCAACCCTTAGAGGAGGATCACAAGTTCTAGGCTAGCCTAAGCTACATAGCAAAAAGATTGCTTCAAAACACAAAAGAGTGAAGCATCAAATTATATACCATCAATCTGCATAATTTTTACTTGTCAATTACAAACAGAGCAAAGAAGCCAAGAAGATAGGTAGGTATCATAGTCTCTATAGTCAGCAATTGGGTAGTAAGAATTTAAAAGCAAGTTAAGAATCAAGAAATCAATAATAACACTTAAACATGTGATCACAAAGTCCATGTGCAGACTTTGCTATGTACCTTATACCTATTACCCTACTTCATTTTCATCATCATTTTATTCACTCACTGGATATAAAATTGATAATAAAATTAAGGCCCGAAGAGTTCCAGATCTCACAACTACTAAATTGTCAAGAGAGCTTCAATTATAGGCCAGCCTTGTTAAATGCACTTACCTTGTTTACTATAACGCATTCCCAACACCACAGATAATCTATGAGGAGAGCTAACACCCATTTCAAAGAGACCAGTCAAAGGAGAGGTTGTAGGCATTGTAGACAGATTGGGCAGTCGGGCTGTGCTCCCAGTGGTGAGATCTAAGTTGGACAGAACAATGTCTGGCAATAGAGGGAACACTAGAGTAGACAGGAGTGAAGTAGAAAGAGGTAGGAGGAAACAGTTCTTGGGTGTAAATTAAGCCATCTTTTGAGTTCAAGACATACATCACAGAAAAATTAAAAACAAGTATTAGAAAGGGAGAGGCTCAGAATCCTCATCACAACCTGTTTCCTATTTATAAGACACCAATCTGCTCAGTGTTAACTAGGCTCAGCCTGGGAGATGGAGACAGGGTCTGTAGGTCACCGCAGCTGTCCAACAGGTCACTAGACTGAACTAGCTAACTAACTCACGGAGGCTTCTAAAATCTCCACTCCCATGTTCCAAATGTTATCCCTTCCTCTTTTCCAATTATCACTATCTTCATCCCACACACATGTCTATTAGGAGAAAAACAACAACAACAACAATAAGACATCTACTTAGTTCAGTCATCTGGGAAATGCTGTCGATAATACAGTACGATGGGTCAAATAATGCATTCAAGAACCAGTCAATTTAGTGGAAAAAGAAAAATCAAATTGCTTATTTTGCATCATGCAGGGAAAAAGATTGTTATTTGAATGTTGTGCTTTTCAAACAGTTGCACTGATGTTAGGTAGACATAATCATATTCAGCAGGCATCTCTATCTACACTTTGTCACTTTGGTATATTATTTTTTTCTACTGTCTTTTCTTCTTGGAGTCAAATTCATTTCTCCTTCTGGGATGCTTAATTCTTTAATGTCAATCAATTTCTTTTTCACTAAGTAAGCAGGTTCTGTTGGGGTTTTTTCCAACTAAATTCTTTAATCAGCTTTTGTTCAGAAACTGCTTATTTTTATCTGCATTACAAATGCTAGATTTAACCAATCTATCAATCCAGGGTAATAAAGGGATCTTGTCGGTCTGTCCTTCCTGCTTAGGAACAAAGATTCTGTATTTGGTACTTTGCAGCAAAAGAAATAATAGGATTAGAATTAGATTGAGGATAGGAGGATGTCACACCAAAGAAAGGCATGAGGCTTGTGGCCTTTCTAAAGCTTTCCCATCTAATATGGGGAATTGTAATCCATTCATGCTAAATGTCTTGACTATACTCATTATGCAAAAAACATTAAAGCCTAGTATATTTTGTTACCATAGTTCTGCCTATTGGGAACTATAATTAAAGCACATTTCAGCAAATGCAATTTTATTTGTTATTAAGCAACTAAAAGCTTAGCCAACCTTGCAAATATGGCATTATCTTAAGATTACAATATGAGCCAGCCAATTATCCAATAAACTTTATGAGGTCCTATCTTTATTAGCCATGCCTTTCATCCTTATTGTAGGCGACATGCATCGTGTATGACAGTGGTCTTCAAACCTGAGCATGCATGAATCACCTGGAAAGCTTATTAAAACACATGACTGAGCCACACTCCCACAGTTTCTTTTCATTTTTTTGAAGGAAAGCAAGTCAGTGATTATTAAATATGAATATTTATTAATTTGCCAGATAAATAACCAGAGTAAACTAACATGCCAATGAACTATCTAGTCTTGTCTCAAAGGGGAAGGCAAGTTTTCTGTTTTTAGGTCTAAGATAAGGCCCTAAAATTTGCATTTTTCAGCATGTCATGGAAATGCTGGTACTGCTGACTTGACCTGTACATGAAGAATCACTGTACCACATCATTTGTAGGGCTTTGAAGTAAAAACTAGCCAGGTTTTCATTCTGGCTCTCCTACTGATATAGACATGCACTTATAAAAGTTGTTTCATTGAACTAAGCCTCAGTTTCTTAATCCATATAGTGGGTATAATACATATCCAATAGGTTTATTGTGAAGATTAAGTGAGAGAAAAGTATGGAAAGCATTTAGACTATTCTTGGCAAAAGAATGGACAAATAGATCTGTTTCTTATTTCTGTCCATTGAGAAATATGCCAAGATCTATTTCAACACATTTCTAGCCCAAAGTATATATCAGACTTACCCCCAAAGAATGCCTATAAAATTTATACATTGAGATTTGACTGAAAGCAGTATTTTGTGGAAATTTTCTAGAAAGAATGAACTTACTGAATGATAAGATTGTTTGATCTTACTTATATGCAGAATCCTCCCTCTCTGAGAAAAAAACCAAATGTACAGAGGTAGAAGACTAACAGAAATATCAGGGACAGACACAGGCAGAAAATAGGGAGTTATAGGTCAAAGAACATAGAAAATCAGTTGTACAGAATGAATACATAAGTCCAAAGAATCAAATGCATCAGAACAGTACAGTTAATAAAGTTGCATTACATGAGAAATTTTTTACATGACAATGTTGATCCATTTATTAGGGACCTCTGGGTATAGCTGTTGAAAACACTTGTCATTCATCTACCTCACTGTCTACATATTTAGCATACATTTGCTCCATATTGACTATAGGGCTGGTTGAAGAAGATCTTTGAAAGTTAATATTCGAGGTGATATATGCCAGGGTATTTTTATTTCCTAGGATCCTAGGAATTCTATCAAAGAAGGAAAGAGCATTTGACTTTTCTTTTTCTGACATTGTTACCATTTCTTGCATCATATTGTAAATCTCAAATAAACTTATTTTTAAGTACTGCAATGAAACCAATAGAAGGTATATCAATTTTCAGAAATGAGGAAAACATGGATCTTAGAGTTGTTAAAAATGCATCAGGTATAAATATGAATTGGCTCTTGCTTCCCTGGATATAGGATGTGAAATTCTGTCCCAAGCCTTCAAGTTTCATTGATGAAACAGACGCAGAAAGAACTCAAAGGTCAGATGACTTGAAGTCAAGAGAGCCTACATCTGAAGGACCATTTTTAGAACTAAAAGTAGCCCAGTATAATCTGCCACATTACTGTTTAGGCAGTAAATATAACAAAAACACCTTCTCTTACTGTAACAGCATCCATCTTTAAAAGGCTTTTCCACCGAACACTAGTCACTGGCATGATGAGAACCAATCAATGCCCAGGATACAGTCAATCAGATCAGAGAGTACATTGCACTTGCAGATGCAGGAAAGTGTCAAGGTGTGAGGCCATTTGGGGTTGTTGTTTCATAAACGTGAATTGCAATCTTAAGATCTGAGGACCTCTGGGGGAGTTTTAAGAGTTTTGTTTGTTTGTTTGTTTTGTTTTGTTGCTGTCTGCATCTGAGACAGGTTCTCATTATGTAGCTCCATAGCCTAGTGTTACTGATTCTTCTGCCTCAGTCTTTAAAATGCTAGCATGATAGGTATTTGTCACCATGCTAGGCTTCCCCAGGGAGGGTTTTTAAGGGAAATAAACTTTACATTCCAGGGAGAAGATAAAGCCCATCTACATTACTGGGACATGGCCCTCTCAAGATTTTTTTTTCTATCTTGTTTAAATTGTATTTGTAAAATAAAGAAAGTCAACTTTGTTTAATATGATTGTTCCATCAAGTTTACAGCATCTGAAACTCCTTTTAACTTTGGGAATCTTGAAAGTAGGTAAGCAAGGCAATGGGCCCAAATTCAAGTTGATCTTCATAGCCACAGTCATACGAAGTATATTCATTCTAGAACACAACAGAGAGTCATACAATGTATTCTAACCATTTTATTGGGGAGTTCAGAATTTCCAATAGCTTCAGTAAATGGTCTCTAGTAATCTCCATGCACATGAGTTAATTATGTCAAGAAAATAAAATAAGCCATTTTATCTACAAATTCTAGGAATATAAACCTTCAATGAAATGTTGAAATAACATCATAAGTATATTTGCAAATTTCCAGCTAAGAAAATGTTATGTTAACTCTTGCCTATCTGTGATTGTCCAGGCTCTCCTTTAGTGGATAGCATCACTGACTATTAATTTTCTATTATTATTCAATCCAGAAGAACAATAGAACAAGAGGTGTTTAAATCAAGAAGTACAAAGAAATTTCCATGTGATCCAGAAAGTGACAAATCATAAAGATCATAATTAAAGTTAAAAAATACATGAGTATACATGGCTTTTCTCATTTTCTCATTGAAAACACACACACATACACACTATCAAGGAAATCTTTACTTCCAAAAATATATTTTTGTGCATTTGAAATTTCTTTTGGTTTGGGCTCATATTAAATGTCACTCAATAACTATATATTAAAGATTTATCAAAATGATACTTTTAAAGCTATGATGTTCTTAAATTTTCATGCTTCTAAGTACAGAATAAGAAATACAAGAAATCACAAAACTAACAAAAAATTGCCTAAAGTCTCCAATAGAACACATAGTGCTGGGTTTATAATATTTTAAAGTCCACATAATTTAAATAACTACACATGGAGAATATCACTTAATGTGAACCCCTGGTCATTTGAATAATGACAACTAAGAAAGCAGTTACACTGGACATAAAGAATATCTGTTGACTTGTGTGAGGAGTAAACAGGCATATTTTTATACAAAACTGGTTCTGTGTTTAACTATTACAGAGATGACAGGTAGTTGCTTGGTTTGTTGTTTGATTGGTTGGTGACATTGCAGATTAACTCAGGCCCTTATAGTTGTAAGGCAGGTGCTTTACCACTTGAGCCAAGCCCTCAGCCCACCTTCTGGCTTTGATAACACAGTAAATACAATCCTTACTTTCCATATAAGACAAACTAGTTTTTGAATTCTTCTATTCTCTCCATCCCTTGGTACCCAACCTCCTCCTTACCATGTATTTCCATCAAGGTCTTATCTTCACAGAGGAATTCTTTTTTTTAAAACTTTTATTTATATTTTTATTGTGAAAATGCTGTACAGAGGGGCTACAATTACATGACCAAAGTAATGAGTACATTTCTTATCCAGCATTGTTGCCTCCAGCATTGTTGCCTCCTCCTTTGTTTCCCTTTCCCATCCCTACCCCGCCCCCTGCACCAAAGTTGTAAACTTCGTTTTTCTACATAATGTCTTGTACATCCCATTGTTGCAATGGTTTCACCTGTATCCCTATTTAAACAATTTGTTTTTTCTCTTCCCCTCCACAAATTATACCAACATCAAATACAGTGGAAACAGGGGTTATACCATGGGGGAGGAACATACAAAGCAACAAAGAAATCATAAATACATTAGAAACAATAGCAAGAAAGAAAAACCATTTGAGTCCTTATCTTGGTTTCATTTTGCCTAACATCAACTTATCTGACTGTTTCTGCTTATCTCAGATGTAGAGAGCTGCGTGCAGCCGCACCTTAAAGATGGCGCCGGCTTCCACCCTCCGCCTTCCCGATGGCAAGCGCTCTCTGTGGTAAACAACTCCTTATATGGCTAAGGCATAGAATCTGGCTTGCTTCCACGCACCTGGACCTATTGATGGCTCTCACGTGGTGTATCAGGGTTGGCTACCCAGCGGGTACTTAAGGCTGTGTGGGATTCTCCCCGGGGTCAGAAGATTGCTCAAAGGTCCTGAATAAACTGCGGAGAGAAGAGCTCAGTGTTGTGTCTTCCTTGCTGGTCGAGGTGGTCGTGACAGGTGGTGGCCCGTACGGGGAATCAGCCATAACCTCAACGAGGACTCAGAACTCTCTGCGGTCAGGGTGGTGCACCGGTAAGTTCCCAGGTAAAGGGGGAATCCGCGACAAGAGCGGGGGGATTTTTGCTCTTCTCGGTAGATAAGGAGAGAGCGAGAACCCGGGGCTACTGGATAGAATAGCCAAAAGTAAAAGTAAAAGATTGTTTACCAGGTTAAGATTTTTAAAACATGGGCGCTTCTTCTTCGCACCCAATTTTTTTGGCTCTCAATGAGCTATTGCACTCAAAGAAGTTAAAAATAAAAAAGAGTACTTTAGAGAGATTTTTGGATGAATGTGACATCGTTGCCCCATGGTTCACTGTCTCCGGAAGCCTCACGGTGGCCTCTTGGGAGAAACTAGGGAGGGACCTAGATTTTGCCTCTGAACAAAGAACGCTTAAGAGCGGAGTGAGACCAATATGGAAACTGATGGGAGGCTGTCTTGAGGACCAGCGCTGCGGTGGGGCGGTGGAGAATGGTCAGGCCACCCTGGAAATGCTGCAGGAAGGAAGATCGGAGGGGGCAGGCAGTGAAAAGGGGCTGGGGGGGCTGGGAAGGTGGCTCAGTGGTAGAGTGCTTGCCTTGCATGCATGAGGCCCTGAGTTCGATTCCTCAGCACCACATAAGCAAAAAGAAAAAAAAAAGCTGGAAGTGGCGCTATGGCTCAAGTGGTAGAGCGCTATCCTTGAGCTGAAGAGCTGAGGAACAGTGCCCAGGCCCAGAGTTCAGGCCCAGGAAAAAACCTATTCAAAAAACGCTGCAAATTTGTCTAAACAGTTGTCTAGTTATCTTTTAGGTAATTGAACTGGGGAGTTCGACAGCCTGATGGAACAGCTCAGGGTTGCCATCGTCAAGGTGAACTTGACCCGAGTGGATGCCGGATTGGCGGAGGGGTTATCTTCATGGATCTCCGCTGCCATGAATCATCTTAAGGAGTAGGCGGGTTTGGGAGCCCTGACAGGCCTCCTGGTATTAGCCTCCTTGGTATGTCTGTGGTGCATTTGCCAAATTAGAGGTTCTCAGCGTGGCAGTGCAGCCATGATTATCCAAGCCTTTACAGCCATTGAAGCAGGACAGTCCCCCATGCATGGCTTGCTACTCTGAAAGACTAGCCCTTTTTGAGCACAGGATGCGAGGCTTGAGCACTGCACTTGAGGTCCACCGAGGTCATGGGCCCCAAGAAGAGCATGTCTGATTGCATGTGGGTTGATGCCCTAAGTCCCACCTCTGTGAAAAAGGGTATCGGACGGGTCTGGTAATCATCGGGTGGATAACACCTGAGTGAGGAATCAGTATAATGTCCCAAATTTCTTCTACAGAGATCAGACCTCTACTCTTGCCTGTTGCAAAATAAAAAAGGGGGAACTGTAGAGAGCTGTGTGCAGCCGCACCTTAAAGATGGCGCCGGCTTCCACCCTCCGCCTTCCCGATGGCGAGCGCTCTCTGTGGTAAACAACTCCTTATATGGCTAAGGCATAGAATCTGGCTTGCTTCCGCGCACCTGGACCTATTGATGGCTCTCATGTGGCGTATCAGGGTTGGCTACCCAGCGGGTACTTAAGGCTCCCCGGGGTCAGAAGATTGCTCAAAGGTCCTGAATAAACTGCGGAGAGAAGAGCTCGGTGTTGCGTCTTTCTTGCTGGTCGAGGTGGTCGTGCCACTCAGACATATACTAGTTATTGCAAATAAGGGAAACCATGGGACCTATGTTTCTTTGGGCCTGGCTTACTTCACTTAATATATTTTTTCCCAAGTCTTTCCATTTCCTAACAAATGGGGCAGTGTCATTTTTTCTAATGGAGGCATAGAATCCCATTGTGTATTTATACCACATTTTCTTGATCCATTCATCTACTGAGGGGCACCTGGGTTGGTTCCATATCTTAGCTATGGTAAATAATGCTGCAATAAACATAGTTGTGCTGGTAGCTTTAGTGTGGTCTTGTTTGTGATCATTTGGGTAAATGCCCAAAAGTGGGATTTCTGGGTCATAGGGGAACTCTATGTGGAGGATTTTGAGGAACTTACATTCTACTTCCCAAAGTAGTTGAACAAGTTTACACTCCCACCAACAATGCAGTAGGGTTTCCTTCTGTCCACATCCCCTCCAGCATCTGTTGTTATTAGAGTTCTTGATTCTAGCCATTCTAACTGGGGTGAGGTGGAATCTCAATGTTGTTTTGATTTGCATTACTTTTTTTTTTGGTCTTTTCTTTTTTGGTACTGGGGATCAAACCCAGGACATTGCACTTGCTAGGCAAGTGCTTTGCCACTGAGCTACATCCCAACCTGATTGGCATTTCTTTTATGGCTAGGGGGGTTGAGCATTTCTTCATGTTTCTATTGGCCATCCTTCTTTCCTCTTCAGAGAAGCTTCTCTGTAAGTCTTTAGCCCACTTATTTATTGGTCAGTTATTTCTTTGAGGATTTGTTGTTGGGGATTTAATTTTTTTGAGTTCCAGGTATATTTTAGATATGAGATCCTTGTCTGTTATATGGCTAGTGAAGATCTTCTCCCAATCTGTGGGCTTTCTATTGATCTTGCTAGCTATGTTCTTTGCCATGCAGAAGCTCTGCGATTTCATGCAATCCTATTTGTCCAACCTTTCTTTGATTTGTTGTGTTTCTGGGTCTCTATTAAGAAAATTTTGGCCTGTGCCAAGGAGACCTAGGGTTTCTCCTATTCCATCCTGTAATGTTTTCAGGGTGTCTGCTTTGAGTCCCAGGTCTTTGATCCATTTGGAGTTGATTCTGGTGCAGGGTGATAGATATATGAGGATCTAGCTTTAGTTTTCTACCAGTGATTAACCAATTTTGCCAGCACCATTTACTGAAGAGGCTGTCTTTCTTCCATTCTATTTTTTTAGCTCCCTTATCAAAGATTAGATGGCTATAGGTCTGTGTTTACTGAGGAATTCTTCAGACACTTGTTCTATTTGGGAAAAATTACACGTAAATCTCCTGCAATTTCATGACACTGACATACTAATGATTTAAAAAAACCTGCAGTTCTTTGCAAAGTATATGAAAATCCCTAATAAATAAGCATTAGCATTGAGTCAGAAGTTCTGGTCTGTTTGAACCAAAACATCAATTATTTCCATTATGTTACTGATGAGAAAGTAGCTGCTCTTACTCCACATATCAAAGCAATTTGTTATGCATTCTGATCCTATAAAATGCCATTGCCATTTCTAACAATTATCTGAAGGTTCAATTTGCTGCCAATATCTTTCTCTCAATACTATATGTCTATTAGGTAACTGTAGGATATTGTGTGCCTCAGAAGTAATATACCAAAGAAAAGATTAGGTAACAATGTCAGAAAAAAATAAAAAATCAAATGCTCTTTCCTTCTTTGATAGAATTCTTAGGATCCTAGGAAATACAAATACCCTGGTGTATATATCACCTTGAACATGAACTTTCAAAGATCTTCTTCAACCAGCTCTATAGTCAATATGGAGTAAATATATGCTAAATATGTGGACAGTGAAGTAGATGAATGACAAGTATTTTCAACAGCTATACCCAGAGGTCCTTAATAAATGGATCAACATTGACTCAGATCTAGATAGATTCAATTTTTAGAAACCTAAGGCTTTTTCTTTGGTTTGTTTCAACATATTACTCAATATCCCACATGAGAATATAGGGGGAAAAATATCCAAAAGCTTGTAGAAAGGAGAGTGGTGATCATCAGATGACTGAATTAGGTTTGAAAATGAAGCTGACAGGTTAAAAAGAAGCGCTAAATATAGTAAGATGACGTGTAATAAAATAAAAAAATTTAGAAACAGAATAAGTCTAAAGTACAATCTTTTGGCACAAAATGGAAAAGATGTAGCATCTTAGTAATGCAGGCAACAAAAGTATAAAGATTTTAGTCCAGAGAAAGTTAATTTGAATCAATACTTTATGGAATATAGTATTTTTTGGTCAAATGAATGAATGCATGAATGTAGCAAGAAAGGAGAGTAAGAGGAAACCGAGAAAAAGGAAATACAGGAGGAGAGAAAGGCAAGGAGAAACGTATATCCTCAAAGAAACTACTGCCCCATTAATAAGTGGGCTAAAGACTTAAAGAGAGACTTCTCTGAAGTCCAATAGACACATAAAGAAATGCTCAACTTCTCTAGCCATAAAATACAAATCAAAACAACATTGAGATTCCACCTTATCCCAGTTAGAATGGCTATAATCAAGAACTCTAATAACAAGAGATGCTGGAGGGGATGTGGCCAAAAGGGAACCCTATTGCATTGACGGTGGAAATGAAAACTTGTTCAACCACTTTGGAAAGCACTATGGAGGTTCCTCAAAAGACCACACATAGAGTTCCCCTATGACCCAGCAATCCTACTTTTGGGCATTTATACAAATGATCACAAACAAGGTCATACTAAAGCTACCAGCACAACTATGTTTATCACAGCATTATTCACCATAACTAAGATATGGAATCAACCCAGATGCCTCTCAGCAGATGAATGGGTCAAGAAAATGTGATATATAGATATAGATAGATATACATACACACACACACACACACACACACACACACACACACACACACACACAATGGAATTCTATGCCTCCATCAGAAAGAATGAAACTGCCCTATTTGTTAGGAAATGGAAAGACTTGGAAAAAATTGTATTAAGTGAAGCAAGCCAGATTCAAAGACACATAGGTCCCATGGTTTCCCTTATTTACAATAACTAGTATATGTCTAGGACAAGCAGAAATGGTCAAAAGCTACGTACATATGACCATATAAGCTGATGCTAAGTGAAATGAACCCCAAAATAGGGACACAAGAGATTTTATCTTTCTTGTTGTTGTTTTTAACATACTTATAATGTACTATGTGATTTTTTTGTTTCTTTGTATGTTCTTTCCCCATGGTACAACCCCTGTTGTCCCTGTATTTGATTCCTGCATCTTATATATACATTTTTCTAATTTGAGGAGGGGAAAGGAAATAACAAAATGCTTAAATAAAGATACAGGATGACCCATTGTACCAATGAGATATACAAGACACTGTGCTGAAAAACAAACTTTACAACTTTGTGTGTGGGGGGGTAGTTGGAGGGGGAGGAAAGGGATAGGAAAGGGATAGTAGAGGAAAATCAAAGGGAGGGGGTAACACTGCTCAATAGGAAATGCAATGTATTTGAGGGGGTGCGGCAGGGAGAGTGTAGTTGTGGAGATAAGAGGGAAGGGATGGGAGGGGAAAAACAAAGGAGGAGGCAACAGTGCTTGATAAGAAATGTACTCATTACCTTGCTCATCTAATTGCAACACCTCTGTACAGTTTTTTCACAATAAAAAACTTATTTAAAAAAAGAATGCAGGGCTGGGAAGGTGGCTCAGTGGTAAGAGTGCTTGCCTTGCATGCATGAGGCCCTGAGTTCGATTCCTCAGCACCACATAAGCAGAAAGAGCCAGAAGTGGCGCTGTGGCTCAAGTGGTAGAGCGCTAGCCTTAAGCTGAAGAGCTGAGGGACAGTGCCCAGGCCCAGAGTTCAGACCCCACAACCGGCAAGAAACAAAAAACAAAAAGAACAACAACAAAAAAAAAGAATGCAATGTATATCCTTTAAAAAAAAAAAAAAGAAGAAGAAGAATTAGGAAAGGGGAGAAAGGGGAGGGAGAGTGAGAATGTTGAAAGGGGTGACATTGATCAAGATATTGTATTCATAAACTGCTTTGCTAAATGGCAACTCCTTTGTACAACTACTTAAAGATAATATTTAAAAAAAAAAAAAACAGTTTTAAAAGCTCACAAAGGCTGGGCACCAGTGGCTGAACACCTGTAATCTTAGCTACACAGGAGCCTGAGATCTGAGGATTGAGGTTCAAAGCCAGCCAGGAAAGAAAAATTAGTGAGACTCTGATCTCCAATAAATCACCAGAAAACCAGAAGTGGCACTGTGGCTCAAGTGGCAGAGTGCTAGACTTGAGCTGAAGAGCTGAGGGACAGTGCCCAGGCCTAGAGTTCAAGCCCCATGACCAACAAAAAGAAAGGAAGGAAGGAAGGAAGGAAGGAAGGAAGGAAGGAAGGAAGGAAGGAAGGAAGGAAGGAAGAAAGAAAGAAAGAAAGAAAGAAAGAAAGAAAGAAAGAAAGAAGGAATGAATGAATGAAAGAAAGAAAGACAAACAGCTCTCAAAACAACTCTCAAAGGGCAAAGTAGTCTAGCTTTGGAACTATTGATCATTCTTCCCAGGAGATATTGAAGCCCTGATCAGATGGGTTCTTGGCAGGACTTCTGTAAAACAAACTCAAATATAAAACAAACTCAAGCATAAAACAGGTTGTATGATAAATCTTTAAAGGTCTTACCAAACCTCAAGATTCCCAAAACTCAAACATTTTCCTATAGTGTAAATTAGATTCTTGCAAAATAATTTTTTTCTTTTGTAAAAACAATGAAAACAAATAGTTATCCTTGGAGATGTGAGTCAATTCTGAAGGAAACCCTAAGAGACTCCCCCTACTTTATTTTTTGTTTTCTCCCTAGAGAACTAATCTTTTTCCAGGATTGTATTAATATCTCTTAGTCCTCTGCTATTCTGAAGACTTGGGTAATATGCACACTGCTTGTTTTCTCTTGCTAAATACAATAGTCTGTCCAGAATTCTTCCTTTGTGAGAAATCCCTATTCACTTTTGTAAATTATGTGAATAGATCTAAAGCACACTTTCCTTTCTTCAATACGAACTATTCCCCAAGTAGCCTGAAACATGCTGAACATCTGCTCCTACACACAGTTCAATACATGATGTTGATATGCATTATTGCTGGGTGAATTCTGAATTCAAGGCCAATTTAACACACTCCTGAACAACTCCACACCCTCCCCACAGCCTACTTACAGAGAACTGAAGGAAATTAAGATGAGTCTATTATTTGCTTAAGAAGTTGTACCTATCCAGGAGAATCAGCTAAAGCAGAAAACACAGTAGAGGTGGTAGCATTCCAGATCCAATATAAATATGTAAGTATACTAAGTATTTGTCTGATTTAATAAATATTTTAATGCACAGAAGTATTTGAGAATCTGCCATGCTTACAATATTTTGAAGATGTTGCTTTTCCAAACTGAATTCCTGGGTGACTCCATGTGTGCAATCATTGGTTGCCATTATAGTTAACCATGATACAAAGAAAGATGAGCACAGCCCCTATATCCTTCACTCTATGAACTTATAGATCCCAACAAATAGGAGCACTAAAAATCTCTGAGCAAACAACTAGGCTCACTAGGACTTGGGACTCTGTGATCTCTTTCCCTGGAAAAGTGACCTGGACCTCATGTGAAGGCTTGGAAAATGGATCTTATCCCTAGGGCTGAGATGAATAAAAGCAATGTCAGCAGTGAATGTCTTATTTATTTTTTGAGCTCCACTCTGCCTTGGAACCCATACCCAGCCACCGCACTGGTCTAGAATAAAGCTGCCCAACGGGGCAGGTTTCCCTAACAAATGAAGTCATTCTATATACCTGTACTATCCAGTACAGTAGCCACTGGCCACACCTGGCTATTTCAATTTAAGTGAATTGAAACTTAAGGTTCAGCTCCTCTGTTGTATTATTCACCTAATTGCTCACTAGCCACACATGGCTGGGGGGAAGTGTGCAGAACATCTTGACTCTACTCTACTGGACAGCAGTGCTCTTGAAAGAGGCAACTTGTCCTTGAAGCTGGAAGATTATTGCTCTCATTAAAGAGCACCATGTGCTAGAGTTTAGTCATTTATTCACTCATCCAATATGGATCAACTCCTTGTCTACCTATTGAATACACGTCTAGGAGCAAAGCAGAGCTGGAATCTACTCTCGTGGAGCTCACGTTCTAGTGAGAAACCATCAGTAAGTAGGTAAATGGTAAATAGAAAAGGTGATCTCAATGGGAACTCCCATGAAGTATATGCATCTCCCTTGTAACCTCATCCTAACAAGATGATTGCTTCATTCATCCCCAACATCAGTGAGCTCCGCGTCTCTTGAAGTACTATAGATAGCAGAATTGATGGCTTTTGGGTTTTCTGGATTCTAATGTTTCTTTTATCTTTGTTATTTTAGAACTTTTATCCAAAGTTTAATTTTTGCCCCTCCCCCTTGATTTTATCTTTAAAAAAAATCTTCAAATTTTGTAGGGATTTTTTTTCTATTTTTTTGTTTTTCTTAGTGCTGGGAATGGAACCCAAGACTTGGTGCATGCTTGATAAGACTCTACCACTGGGCAAATTCCACAGCCCTTTGTTGTTGTTGTTGTTCTTTGAATTTGATTTGGTTATTTGTTTTGATTTTTTTCTTTTTTTTCTTTTTCTTTTTTTTGGTCGGTCTTGGGGCTTGAACTTTGGGCCTGGGTGCTGTTCCTCAGCTCTTCAGCTCAAGGCTAGTGCTCTACCACTTGAGCCACAGCACTACTTCCAGTTTTCTGGTGGTTTATTGGAGATAAGAGTCTCACGGACTTTTCTGCCCGGGCTGGCTTTGAACCGTGATTCTTAGATCTCAGCCTCCTGAGTAGCTAGGATTATAGATATAAGCCACCAGCACCAGGCTATTTTTTTCTTTTTGAGACAAGGTCTCTCACTAAATAGTTCAGACTGACCTTAAACTTGAAATTTAGCTCTGGCTGGCCTCAGGCTCATCAATCCTTTGGCCTCAGCAGCCACGGGCTGGGGTTAAAGGCATGTAATATCAGGTCTAGCTAGTTTTACCATTATTTTGTTTGTTTGGTTGGTTGGTTGATTTTTAGGTTTTTGGTTTTTTGGTCCATAATAGGGCTTGAACTCAGGGCCTAGACACTGTCCCTTCGCCTTTTACTCAAAGTTGGCACTCTCCTAATTTGAGCCACATCTCAACTTCTGGCTTGTTGCTGGTTAATGGGAGATGAGAGTCTCCCTAACTTTACTGCTGTAGCTAGCTTTGAATCAAAATCCTCAGATCTCAGTCACCTGAGTAGTTTAGGATTACAGGCATGAGCCACCAGTACCTGGCATGATTTTACAGTTTTAAATGTGATACTTAACTCCCAAGTAGTATAAGAAACTACTAGACATTCCTTCCTGGATGACCTCACCCCCAACTCCTTGGTCTTGCCATTAGATCAGAATCTCACTTAAACTTTTATCTTCCTTCCATTCCACTTTACCACGCAACCCCAAGCTTAGCATTTCTTTTCCTGATCACTAAAACAACCTCTTCATAAGGTTTTATGTCTCAACTTCTTTTCCTTGCAGTTAAGTGTATGTGCTTAAATCATAATTAATCTTTAAAGTGGGCTGCCATTGTGCCCTCTGCTCTGGAACCTCTTCCTGCTACAGTCCCTGGACTATGTTATCTCACCTCCATCTCTAGCCTTGAGCTTCCCTTTGGCCAGGGGCCTCACTTAGATGCTAGGCCCAGAACAGTGCAACAGCTGGATACAATCATAGAGAAGAGCCCATGTTCCCTGACACTGAACCCTCTTTCAAACCAACACCATTTCAAGAGAAACAACAGAGCTGTCAAATTCATTGGGGTTAGGGATGCTGTACTTGGTACAGCTGGCTGCAGTGCTGGGATAGGACAGTGTTTCTGAGCCCTATCATGTACAGGAGCTCCTCCCCTATCCTAATCCTTTCCCCATGACTAACCTTCCCTGTGTATTCCTTTCCCTATACCTCCCCAGGCAGTATGGATGGCCTGATCCAGTCAGCTCAGGATTTACAAAGGGAAGGGAAGAAGTGTTATAGTAATCAGAAAATGTTCAAGTCATTACCCTACCCAGTAATCTACTACTGCACCTTATTATCTATGGAATCAAGTTTCTTTTTAATAAACTTAATGCTTTGCGAAGATAAGCCTAGAACTGATTAACTCTGTTATTAATGTGACCATTTCATTTAGGAGTAAGAATTACATAACCAGTATGGTCACTGAAAATGATTAAATTTTCAGAACAAGGCTCATATGATGTTATATACCAGCACGTGTCTCCTCATTTTATCTTCTTAAAGTTTTCCTATCATTTTTTCCATTTTCTTAATTGATTTTCTTCTCCCTCAACATTCATACATCCAAAATTAAATAGAAGAGGAAAAGTTCTCAGAGAAACTTTTCTGAGTTCATTGACACAGGTGTGAGTTCTGAGATGCACAAGCAAACAATCTTATAATATTTTGACAAATTTTACATACCACTCCCAGTTCCTCAACACTCACTTGAAGCCCTCCTTATGTTCTTTTCCAAGGGGCCTCAACCTTACCAAGTTGGATGAGTCATAGAAGGACTTGTACCTGCCAATTTCTAGGACAACATCCATGAGCTCAAATCCAGCTCTGCCTTTGAACTGGGGAACTTGAATTATTTGACTGCTAGTCAGAATTATAAAAAGTAAAAAAGAGAGAACTGCTTAATCATTCATGCTATCAAACTACATTTATTCTGCTATGCATTTTAAATGTCTGAGAAAGAAAACTGCACTTAAATTTATTAGCACTTGAAGTAGAATTCCTAAAAGATTCTTTGTTGAACTGCTCTAATAATCTTTAAAAAAAAATCTAAATATATGCCAGGCACTGATGCTCATTTCTGTAATCCCAGCTACCTGGGAAGTTGAGATTGCTAGGATCACCATTCAAGGCCAGAATGGTCAAAAATAAAAATAAAAATAAATAAAACCTCCAGACATCTTTTCAAATAGAGTCATTTATGGTGGATTGTGCTTGCTTTGCTTTCCTAGCTACTTAGAAGCTTTACACGAGGACATGATCAGGTACATTCCCAGACTGGAAGCAAGACCCTGTCTCAAAAGTCAGGAGGAAATATCAAGGCTGAGGTAGGGCTAAGAGGTATGAGTATCTGCCTGGCAAGCAGATAGACTAGAGTTCAAACCAAAAATATCTAATTCTTTTCTCATGAAAGTTAATTATATAAAGTATAATCCCATCTGATTAATATTAATGTAAAAACCAAGAGAAAATTCTTAGATGTCTGTCATATTTATGAACTAAGTCTTATAGTTATGAATACAACTAAAAAATTGACTGATGCTTCTAGTTACTAAGTCCATATGATTTTTATTTTTAATTATAATAATTATTGTTCCTACTGTCATAAATGTTACAGATTCTAAGAACATAGAATAGAAAAATCTATGTAGATTTTTATAAATATTTGAAATTATAAATATGTATATAGGTCTATAAAATATCCATGCATGTTCCTATATAAAACAATTTTCCTCCCTTGGACAATATTTAACTTATTCTCCTTTTAACTTAAGCATCATTTTTCTGGAGCCACTACAATTACTGTATCTTTGTGCATTTAGAAAATATACTAGTATCACAGGTAATAAGTAAATATTTTGTTAATATGGCTTGGTACCTGGGTGACAATATTTAACAAGGCTAAGGATATAGCACAAGTGATAGAGTACCTGCCTAGCAATTATGAAGCCCTGAATTCAAACTCCAATACCATCAGAACAAAAAGAGGGAAACAAACATTGATACAGCACTTTCTATACTATGCATTGTTCTAAGCCTTCTATAAATATTAATTAATATAATCCTCCTGGGAAGCTTTTGAGTTAGGTAGTATGATATCCCCATTTTATAAATGGGAGCACTGTAGCAAAGAGAGCTTAAGTGTCTCACCCAAGTCCTTAGACCCAAACAATGACAATGTCAGAATTTGGAATTAAGAGTATATCCACAGCTGAGCTCTTAAGCACTCTATTAGGCTAGCTCTCAATTTTTTAAATTATTTTCTATTTAGTATCTAATCTAATGGAAGGATATTATAGATTTTAACCACATTCAAATAAAACTTACTCTTTGAGAGTTAGAGCATTTGCTTGGTATTTGCCAGGCCCTGGGTTTAGTCCCCAGGACAGAAAACAAAACAAAAACTTTGAGATCTGAAATAGCTGTGGCTGTTTCCACAGGGGTCCCAAAGTCTTCTTGACTCTGATTCCAGTGACTCACACAGGGAGTGAGTGTGGCTACAGTAGTAGTGCCAGCCTTGAATGAAAAAGCCAGTCATTCACACGCATTCCAGCTGTGTGCTCACTAAACTGTGCTTTCTCTGGTAGTACAAACTACCCTGGTTTTGCATATTAAATAGTGACTTACTTAATTCATCTTATTTACAGTTGTGTCTCCAACACATATACCTGAACAGATAAAGCGTAGTTATAAATTATCCAGTAGCCAAACCCTTGACCTGATTTCTTATCAAATCAAACATCTATTAGAACTAGATTTCTTCTTTTTACCTACAGGAGTAGGCACTCATTCCAGTTGCAAAATTAGCAGGTTTCTGCAAATAAATTTGTGATTTGAAGAAAATGAGGCTGTATGTGGTGGCATATGCTTATAATCCCAGCTATACAGAAGTTGGAAAACAGTTTGAGCCCAAGGTAAACCCAGAGGAAAAAATATGAAAATAAATACAGCCAATCAAGAGATTAGGGACGTGGCTCAAGTGGTAGAGCAGCTTCCTATCAAATGCAAGGTCCTAATTTCAAACCCCAGTATCACCAAAAATAACAAATTATATTAGAGACAATGATACCACTGAATGCATTAACAAATGGCCCACTTTCACCTTGGCATAGACATTTTAAACTGTGGGGAACTTGAAGATTAAAGCTACTATGTGCCCTCATTTTTTTTTTAAAGTGTTAGCACAGACGCATCAAGTTGCAAGTTGAAGGACACATCTCAGTCTACCATAACAAAATACTTCCAGCAAAACCTAAAATCCAGCTAGCAATTGCTAGCTAGCACATTGCTCTTCACAAGAAATGACATTATATCATTTCGTACAAAGGACATTAAAACAACTTGTCAGGGTAACAGAAGATCTAGAGGTGTCCATGAGAAGACTTGCAGGGAGCATCATAAGCATGTCTGTCCAAATTGCTACAAAAGCTCTTAAGGCACAATAAATTGAACCTAATTAGACTTAATTCACACAAACTAGTCCACACAAACACTGACTTTTCCAAAATGTCTCTCTCTCTTTTTTTTTTTTTTTGTCAGTTGTGGGGCCTGAACTCTGGGCCTGAGCGCCGTCCCTTAGTTCTTCAGCTCAAGGCTAGTGCTCTACTACTTGACCCACAGCACCACTTCTGGCTTTTTTCTGCTTATGTGGTGCTTAGGAATTGAACCCAGGGCCTCATGTATGTGAGGCAAGCACTCTAACACTGAGCCACTTTCCCAGCCCCTGTCTCCTATTTTTATACATGGGAGAATTTACTCATAAAAATCCTACTAATTCTTGGAAGATAAGATGCTACAGAAAATTTGTGATTGATTTGCTTTCATTCCAATATAATCCCTTGTCAAGTTGTAAATTATGTCACCATAATTTGCCAGGTACTCTACAAGATATACTTAGGTAAGTAAATTTTCTGTAAGCCAAGTCATATGGTTAAATTGAGTAATTTCCAGATTTTTGTCAAATGCAATGCTGTTAACAGTGAAGTCTTGGTATATACAAGTAAGAAAGAGTACAATATTACTTGGCATAAATAATTTTAGCGAGTGTGGTAAAAACTTACATACATAAATAATGTGTCATATATAAGAAAGTGTCATTATATTTATGTGTGTGGACCCACCTATAAAATATACATGTATATATATAGTTCATGTTCCTACTAACTTTTCATTTTGCATGTTTGCCTAATTTGACTAGTCTATTTTCTCAAATAAGCAAAGTTGATTTGGCATTTAAGGACATTATATCCATAACAGGAGAAAGATGAACAATCACAGGAAGACCAGTTCCTTCCTATACCATAACTCCTGAGGGTAAGTATTATGACTTCAGCAATCTAGGACTTCGTGACTTTCTTGACCCCAAATTTGCATCAGTATACAATTCCTTCAACTGATGAATACCCCCACTTAACCTCTCTCCAACACATAAAATTATATTCCACTTAAAACATTTTCCAAAAATACTAGATGTGAAGATGGCCATTTGGCTATATTCTGCTAAATGCAGAAAGGAAATTCATGTTCTTAAACACAATAATTTAAACGTATCCATTAACCAACACAAGCAATGACTTTGTTAATTGTTATTAATGTCAATTAATAAATTCTCTAAACATTTTCTCATTGATTCTGGTAGACTGGTTTAACATCATTTTGTTATCTTTCAAATTATGGTGCTTATTAAGATAGAAGTAACAAGATAATAAGTTAAACCTGCTTTCAAGTTTACCAGTTTAAATTGTATCAGCAAAGTATGATTACTCAGGCTTAGTTCCTGTTTATAACTTTGAGAGGATGAAAGCTGCATCTCTAATCATACTGTCCCATACCCTTCACACTATGTTTATATGTACTATCCATTTGTCTTGTTATATGTTTGTCTTGTCTCCAAACTAAACTTTAAGTAAGAGCAAGGGTCAGGTCACTGTCCCTCTTTCTTGAAATCCTTATCTTATAACAAGATGCACACTGATGTAGTCAATCCAAAGACACATTTAGTAAAGACAATATCATACTTCACACAATGGGGTAGAGGAAGTCAGAGTACACTGAAGTCCTTTGCTGAATTAAAGGTCCTAAGAGAAGTAAAATAGTATCCTTCTCTTCTCCATCGTCTCCATCAGTCTTTAACACTTTGCAGAAATTCCACAAGTGAGAACCTGAGAACATCAGCATTGAATAACAGTCATGTTTCTCACATTTGCTTGGCCAACCAAAGAGCTGGTGCAGCCAACTGGCGATGCTATTTCCTGCAGCCAACCTGTGATGCTATTTTCTGTAGCTAGAATCACCAAGCACTGTTTTTTTTCCTGCTTCTCTTGCAGCTATGGTTGACTCTGTAACTCAGTTTTGGCTGATGAAATATGAGCAAAATCAAGCAAAGAATTCCTTGGAAAAGTTTTTCCAGGGGTCCCACAATCGGATTGGTTTCATTAAGCTCATCTTGGCTAACATCTAGAAATGGGAAAAACAGTTGATTTTGCCCATGTGTAAAGTTGTGGTATGACACACTTTATACCAAAATATAAACACTCAGAATTGTTTTTTAAAGTGAATGGTGTTCCTTTTTTTTTCAAAACTAATTTCATGTAAAAATTAACATTCTATGTCATTGTTATCATAGAAGTCAAGTCTTCATAAAATAATTCCCATAATACACATGTATGTATATGTTCTAGGTAAGAAAATATACAATTAGTATCCAATGTAAGAATGTAATCATATGTGATGAAATTTTGTGGTTCAAATATTAATTGATAATTACAACAATGGTTTACATTTATGTATTACCTTAAAGTCACAGGAAATAAACTATTCCTTCCAGTTCCAAGATAGAGTAGCTAGAAATTACTCCATATTTGTCTGTCACCACTTCACTGAGAAACACAAGACACTATAAATTCTTAGTGTTTCATTTATTAGGTTATTTTCAGCACAGTGAGTGATTTCTGTGGATTATTGAAAGAAACAGCAGACCTTGGATTTTTTAAAATTTGTTTCTTTTAATCAGAAGTATTTAAGCTTTACTTCAACAAGATCGTTATTCCAACTCTTTTCTTTGGAAGCTTATCTTACAAGGCCAGTAAAAGTCTATTCCCAAGCCTAAAGACATTCCCTTTATAGCTTTCCATTAAGCCTCTTAAAGGTAAGTATTTGTACTAATTAAATATTTAAAAGATAGGCTCTTTATGAAATAGTTTTTATTAATTTGAAAAGATTATAATTTACTCTTCTAAATCCTTTTTAAAGGATTTTCTTTGACTCACAACAAAAGACATAAATAGATTAATATTGCTAAAATAAATCAAAACACTGAAAAAGGATAAAAATATAGAAAGCACTATGGTCATGATTATGCCAAAAAAAATTAGCACTGAGCTTTCCCTAGATGAAGGAAACTGTGGAAGCTGAACAATTAACTAAGCGAATCTCATATTTTGTAGAATTAGTCTATACCACTTCTACACATGACTACCACATATCTTGTTACTAAATGCCAGTAAGAATTTATCTCATGGTCTTTCTTCAAGGAAGATTAAATTTCATAATAGAGTGATTTTTATCACTGTGGTTCAGTGTCTGTTTCTACTCCAATAAAAGTCAACAGCATGACATTAGTCCAGCAATTTTAAGGTTAACTATGACACCTGGGGAAAATATTGAAAAAAAATCAATAAGAACTTCCTAATCAAACAAGAGTTGAAGGGTCTGAAGCTACCTTAACCACTGATTCCAGAGACTGGATAAGGAAAAGAACTCTGTAGCCTCCAAAAGATCATATTTCCCTAGTTACAAAAATGAAAATAAAACTAAAATGTCCTGCAGCTCTTGTGCTGTCTGCGTAAGACTGAGAATGAGGCCAAGATGTCTACTTTCTTTGATTCTATTTAACATTGTACTGGATACCCCAGCCAGTGCAATAAAGCAAGAAGGAAAGGAATGATAAGGCAATAAGGCACATAGACAAGGAAGGAAGAAGTGAACCTTGTCTTTGCACTGACAGCATGACTAGTTACATAGAAAACTTTCTAAATCCCCAAAAAGCTACTAACTAATCCATTCATTGCACAAGTTTGAAAAATAGAAGATTAATTGGCAAACAGTATTATATTTCTACATATTAACATCAGGCAACTGAAAAGAAAAGATAGCCGGGCACTGGTGGCTCACATCTGTAAATTGTAGCTACTCAGGAGGCTGGGATCAAAGCCAGCTGAGGAAGGAAAGTCCATGAGAATCTTATCTCCAATTAACTACCAGAAAATCAGAAGTGGCACTGTGGCTCAAGGTGGTAGAGCAAAAGAACTCAGGGACAGGACTCAGGCCCTGACTTCAAGCCTTAGGATCAGCACACATACACAGAAATTACTAGTACTAATGCCGATACTGTGATTTTCAAACACTGCATATTTTTAAATCAAACCTGAAGAATCTGTAAAGAGACTGGCATTAGAGTCTAAGGTCTGCATTTTAACATCTTGCCAGTGAACTTGATGCAGATAGCCTCTCAAAACCTTTTGGGAAATACTGTTCTAATGGGTTTGCTCTTCCGTTGCTCTGCTAGAGACACCATACATAAAGCAAATCAAATGAGTCACTGCATATTTTCCACAACATGTCCCACAGGAAGACACAGCCAGATTACTTTTGCACAGGGCAGTATATAACTGATGACTGATCTTTGCCTCTGCTAATGAATTTTAAATGCAAGTGACATTGATTCTAGAAGTACCATCCTCAGAAAACAACCCATAAAGAATCCTTACACTTAGCTCCTAGAGAATAATGACAGAGTTGTTTAAAAGGACATGAAATAGTTTGCCACTGTAGATTCCATTTCTTCTGAGACATGGTGTAAACTCTTACAGGTGGTATCCAGATGGAAAATTACTCCCTTCCCACCCACATGGAGAAAACTCCGTAAAATCTCTTCCACAACAGCAGAAGAAAGGGAAGACATTTTGTGCCAAGAAATTTTTGCAATTTGTGCATTGAAAGAGTACTGTAACTTTTTTGGAGCACGCTATTATGGGTAACAGTGTAGTGTCAAAAAGAACAAAAATAACTAAACTAAACTACAGAAATTGAGTTGATGGAGAAGTAATATGTCTAAATCTAAACTTTGAGAATGGTAGATAGATAGACAATTTTCCACCATTATATCAGCTTTTGATCTTCAAAATGAGCAATCCAACATCAAGCAGCATGGGTCAGCATGGGATATAGACGAAGCCAGATAATTGAAAAAGAACTGGAAAAATAGGAGGAAAAGGATTCGACTGAAACTAAAGATTTATTCTTAGTCTCTTGTGGTTAAGAACTTCACTAACACCTGAATAGTCAACCTGGAACAGGTAGATAGATATATGTCTATACCAATTTATTTCTGCTCCTCTTTATATATGCCTATATCAATTAACTAGTTCAAATTAAGCAATATAATTTGTTAGAGAAATGATATTCTCTATAAATCTTTATAAGAATCTCATAACACCATGCATTGTCTTTAAAAAATATTCAAACTAGATGAACCTAATCAATAATTATAATTATATTCACATATGAGCACTCCTTCTTACAAGTGGATTTTAATTTCTAAGACAAATATTTGTGCTTATTCACTGATCATTGGATTTGAACTCAAGGTCTCAGTCTTTACTGGCTTTCTTGCTCTTAGAATTCCAGCTCTAACACTACCAAACTCTTTCTATGAAGCCATCATAACCCTCATCCCAAAACCAGGCAGGGACTCATCAAAGAAAGAGAACTATACACCCATTTCTTTGATGAACATCAAGGCAAAACTTCTCAACAAAATTTTGGCCAATCAACTTCAACAATTCATCCAAAAAAATCATACATCACGATCAAACAGGATTCATTTCAGGGATGCAAAGCTGGTTCAATATAGGCAAATCCATTAATATGATTCATCACATCAACAAGAGCAAGGATAAGAACCACATGGTTATCTCAATAGATGCAGAAAAAGCATTTGATAAGATCCAACCCTCCTTTATGATGAAGGTTCTGGAAAAATTAGGAATCCATGGAACATTCTTCAATACAATAAAGGCTGTATATGACAAACCTACAGCCAGCATTGTACTTAATGGTGAAAAACTATGAGACAAGTATGTCTACGCTCTCCACTTCTCTTCAATCTACTATTAGAATTCCTAGCTACAGCAATAAGACAAGATGCAAACATAAAAGGGATCCAAATAGGGAAAGATGAAGTAAAACTCTCCTTCTTTGCAGATGACATGATCTTGTATTTAAAGAATCCCACGGACTCCACTCCCAAATTACTCAAGCTGATTCAAAAGTTCGGCAAAGTAGCAGGGTATAAAATTAACCCTCAAAAATCAATGGCTTTTCTGTATGCCAACAAAGAGAAAAGCCTGGCTGAAATTAGGAAAGCAACTCCATTCATAATAACCCCACAAAAAATAATACACCTAGGAATTAACCAAAGAAGTGAAGGACCTCTATGATGAAAACTTTAAAAACCTGAAAAAGGAAATCAAAACAGAACTTAGAAAGTGGAAAAACCTCACATGCTCCTGGATTGGAAGGATCAACATCGTGAAAATGGCAATACTTCCCACGGCTATCTACAAATTCAGTGCGATACCTATCAATATTCCAACCTCATTCTTTAAGGAAATAGAAGAGGCAATCCAAAAATTCATATTGAACAATAAAAGACCCCGAATAGCTAAAACAATCCTTAACCGAAAGAACACTGCTGGAGGAATATCAATACCAAATTTCAAACTCTACTACAAAGCCATAGTAATCAAAACAGCTTGGTACTGGCACAAGAACAGACCTCAGGACCAATGGAATAGAATTGAAACTCCAGAAATGAACCTTCAGACCTATAGTCATCTAATCTTTGATAAGGAAGCTAAAAAAATAGAATGGAAGAAAGACAGCCTCTTCAGTAAATGGTGCTGGCAGAATTGGTTAACTACTTGTAGAAAACTAAAGCTAGATCCTTATATATCACCCTGCACCAGAATCAACTCCAAATGGATCAAAGACCTTGGAGTTAAAACAGACACTCTGAAAACATTACAGGATGGAATAGGAGAAACCCTAGGTCTCCTTGGCACAGGCCGAAATTTTCTTAATAGAGACCCAGAAACATAACAAATCGAAAAAAGGTTGGACAAATGGGATTGCATGAAATTGCAGAGCTTCTGCATGGCAAAGGACATAGCTAGCAAGATCGATAGAAAGCCCACGGATTGGGAGAAGATCTTCACTAGCCATACAACGGACAAGGGTCTCATATCTAAAATATACCTGGAACCCAAAAAATTAAATCACCAACAACAAATCCTCAAAGAAACAACTGCCCAATAAATAAATGGGCTAAAGACTTAAAGAGAAACTTCTCTGAAGAGGAAAGAAGGATAGCCAATAGACACATGAAGAAATGCTCAACCTCCCTAGCCATAAAAGAAATGCAAATCAAAACAGTAATGAGATACCACCTCACCCCAGTTAGAATGGCTAGAATCAAGAACTCTAATAACAGATGCTGGAGGGGATATGGACAGAAGGGAATCTTACTGCATTGTTGGTGGGAGTGTAAACTTGTTCAACCACTTTGGAAAGTAGTATAGGGGTTCCTCAAAAGACTCCACATAGAGCTTCCCTGTGACCCAGCAATTCCACTTGTGGGCATTTACCCAAATGATCACAAACAAGACCATACTAAAGCTACCAGCCAGCTATGTTTATTGCAGCATTATTTACTATAGCTAAGATATGGAACCAACCCAGATGCCCCTCAGTAGATAAGTGGATCAAGAAAATGTGGTATATATACACAATGGAATTCTATGCCTCCATCAGAAAGAATGACATTGCCCCATTCAATAGGAAATGGAAAGACTTGGAAAGAATTATATTAATGAAGTAAGCCAGGCCCAAAGAAACATAGGTCCCATGGTTTCCCTTACTTGCAGTAACTAGTATATGTCTGAGACAAGCAGAAATGGTCAGATAAGTTGATGTTAGGTGAAATGAACCCCAAGATAAGTATTCAAATATTTTTCTTTCGTGAGATCGTTTCTAACATATTTATAAGATGATTTCTTTGTTGCTTTGTATGTCCCTCCCCCACGGTATAACCCCTGTTTTCACTGTATTTGATGTTGGTATAATTTGTGGAGGGGAAGGGAAAAATCAAATCGTTTAAATAGGGATACAGGTGGTCTCATTGCAACAATGAGATGTACAAGTTGTTATGTAGAAAAATGAACTTTACAACCTTGGCGGGGGTGGAGGGGTGGGGGGAGGAATGGGAAGGGATGGGAAGGGGAAACAAAGGAGGAGGCTGCAATGCTTGATAAGAAATGTACTCATTATCTTGCCCATGTAATTCTAACCCCTCTGTACAGTATTTTCACATTAAAAAATAATAATAATAATTCCAGCTCTAAGGTTTTCAAGCTGGTCACTGGTGTTGCCTACCTATAATCATAGTTAGGAAGCTGAAACCCAAAGAATTGAGGTTCAAAGCCATCCCAGGTATGAAAGTCTATGAAATTCCCTCTCCAATTAACTAACAAAATGACTTAGAGGAGCATGGCTCAAGTGGTAGGGCTCCAATCAAGTAGTAGGTTTTTCAGGTCATGGGCTGGAATCTCTAAAACCTTGACTTACAATAAACTTTTTTCTCTTAATAAGTCAATTATCTCATGTATTCTGTTCTAGTGACACAAAACAAAGCAAACTAATAGCACCCGGGCTCAAGAACAAAATGAAAATAACTGAGTTTATCAGTTCCTGATAGCCACTTTTTTGCCTATACATTTAAACACAAGTGAGATGTCCAGAATAAGAACCATTAAATTTATAATAGTATTTTTGGGAGGCAAAGTGTGAGGTGATTAGTACATTTTTGGTGTTCCTGTATTGCTTTCATAGAAACAACAAATAAGTAGTCATGACTAGTATTTTTTTTTAAAGAAAGAAAAAATGAAAGAATAGATAAATGATAAAAGAAAGTATGCAAGATATGATTATATCTTGGGCATTTATCCAAAAGATTACAAATTACCTAGTCATTAGTTACCTAATCATAATTGAAGGATAAAAGAGTACGGAGGAGAGACAACCATCTACTTTTTATTGATGGCAAACCAGATTGTGATTTCCTGAGAATTCCTGCTAATATCAGATATATTAGAAGTTTACTGTCCATAATTTTGTCTGATAGTTCTCTCTAATTTGAAGTATCTGGAAGAGAATTCTTATTTATGGAGATCCAACTGTGCTACTGATTAAACGAGGTCTGTATTCCATAAATATTTACATTCTATTTTACAAGAGCAGAGAAACAACTTGATGTGCCTGTTGCTTTTTCACTTAAGCAGACTCTACTCAAGAAAACAATTGTGGATCATTTTCTACATCTAATTATCTTCTCTACTACATCGCTGGTAGAATGTCAATTCCCTGCAGACACAGACTGTGCTTTTACTCTGTTCCAGATGATGTCTGGCTTTGTGTGTTGGAAATACTAAAGATAAAAAAATAAATAA
This sequence comes from Dipodomys spectabilis, assembly GCF_019054845.1. NCBI lineage: Eukaryota > Metazoa > Chordata > Mammalia > Rodentia > Heteromyidae > Dipodomys > Dipodomys spectabilis. The sequence goes on from NW_024870874.1 coordinate 14,096,127, forward strand.
AGATTTTTAGCTAATTGATGGTTGTGATAATATTGTTTTAATTCCCCCATGGCCAAGCTGTAGGCTGATTGTAGACATCATTTGCACTGCACTGTAGACCCAAGGGATTGCCTCTATTTGCAGGAAGTGCTTTACAATGACAGTAACTACTACTGCCTTCCCAATCACTCCCTAGCATTTCTTTTAAGGTTTTAGTGGGCAGTTCCCTATCTAGCTCACCACAGATGACCATGTACTAATTTTAGCAATTCTAGTATTCCTTGTTCTCCTCTTCTCCTCCCTGCACAGTTCCCTATCTAACTCACCACAGATGACCATGTACTAATTTTAGCAATTCTAATATTCCTTCTTCTCCTCTTCTCCCCCCTGTTCATTCTCTAAACTTAATCTCTTTTAAAACCCCACTTTCAACAATCCTATTATACTGTTGGTGGGAATGTAAACTAGTGCAACAACTATGGAAGGCAGTTTGGAGATTCCTCATAAAATTAAGCATAGAACTACACTGTGATCCAGCATTACCACTCTTGGGCCTTTATCTAAAAGATTACAAGTGAGAAATAAGCAAAGACATTTGCATACCCATGCTCACTGCTGCTCAACTCACTCTAGCCAAATTTTATATAATAGAATTTCACTCACACATCAGGAAAAAAGAATGACATTTGCAGAAAATGGATGAACCCGAAACAAATTATGCTGAGTGAAGTAAGTCAGGCTCAGGGAGAGAGCGAAAGCATGGTTTTTCTCACATGTGGAAATCTGATCTAAATTATATACATGTAAGAAAACATATGCATAGCAAGTTCATATGCATAGATATACAAATTGACTAAAGGGGAGAATTCCAATGCTGTAGCTCTTTTGAACAACTTACTTACAGTTTAACAGAGTAAATACCGGTAAACTGAATCATGCTTTGTTGGGAAAGGAGAAGGTCAAGGAGAGGAGTCAGATGAATGGAAAGAGGAGGGGTAGGAAAATACAGTGAGAATAGCCAATGTACCTACATGACAATGGAACTACATAACTTGATGAGTGGGGTTGAGACAGATAGGTGATGACAATGACCAAGATGCATTGTAACCACACAGAGCTCCCCCATGACCCAGCAGTCCCACTTTTGGGCATTTACCCAAATTATCACAAACAAGTCCATACTAAAGCTACCAGCACAACCATGTTTATCACAAAAGCTACCAGCACAACCATGTTTATCACAGCATTATTCACCATAGCTAAGATATGGAACCAACCCAGATGCCCCTCAGTAGATGAATGGATCAAGAAAAAAAAAAAAAAAAAAAAAAAAAAAATATATATATATATATATATATATACACACACACAATGGAATTCTATGCCTCCATCAAAAAAAATGATATCACCCCATTTGTTAGGAAATGGAAAGACTTGGGAAAAAATAAGTGAAGTAAGCCAGGCCCAAAGAAACATAGGTCCTCTGGTTTCCCTTATTTGCAATAACTAGTATATGTCTAGGACAAGCAGGAAAGGTCAAAAGCTATGTACATAAGATCATATAAGATGATGTTAAGCGAAATGAACCCCAAGACAGGGACACAAGTGGTTTTGTTCTTCTTGCTTGCTATTGTTTTTAACGTACTTATAATGTACTATGTAATTTTTTTGTTTCTTTGGTACATTCCTCCCCCACAATATAACCCATTTTCACTGTATTTGATTCCTGTGCCCTGCATCTTGTATATACGCTTTTTTTTATTTGGGGAAAAAAACAAAATGCTTAAATAGGGATACAGGTTGACCCATTGTAACAATGAGATGTAGGAGACACTATGTTGAAAACAAACTTTACAACTTTGGCAGGGGCAGGGGGAGGAGGGGCATTTGGGGAGATAGGAAGGGATAGTAAGGGAAGAACAAAAGAGGAGGCAACAATGCTGGATAGGAAATGTTCTCATAACTTACTCATGTAAGCCCCTCTATACAGTATTTTTACAATAAAAACATATTAAAACAAAGATGTGTTTTAATAAGCTGACATGTTGAATTGATACTCCTTATTACAATGACTAAAAGATAATCTCAAAAATAATAAGATGCATGGGGCTGGGAAGGTGGCTCAGTGGTAGAGCGCTTGCCTTGCATGCATGAGGCCCTGGGTTCGATTCTTCAGCACCACATAAGAAAAAAGCCAGAAGTGGCGCTGTGGCTCAAGTGGTAGAGCGCTAGCCTTGAGCTGAAGAGCTGAGGGACAGCGTTCAGGCCCCATGACCGGACCCAAAAAAAAAATTAAAGAAAAATAATAAGATGCAAAGCAACTTTCTCTCTATACTTCAGCTGCTCAAAGTGGCTGAAGAAAATCACCCACTTGACTTCATTTGTCTACTTTAAACTGTAATGAAACAATCATTCTTAGAAAACTTTTCATTTTTAAAAAAAAACAACCTTAGGATCAGTGTTGTCATATGATTTGTTCTTGACTCAGAGTTCTTAAGCGAAAGGTTGAGGTCTAGGATGGCACTATGGTGATGTAGAAAAACCTTTGGGAAGTAGAGCCAGGTGTGAGGTTATTGGACCACTGAAGGCGTCCTTCCAGGGGATTGTGGAACTCCAGTCTCTTCCTTCTCTGCTTCCTGGCTCATAATGTTAAGTGCTTAGCACTTCCAAATGTCCCTGCAGTAATGTGTCACCCTTACCAAAGCAAGAGATAAGATCTTGGACTGTAATCTCCAGAACGATAAGCTAAATAAACCTTTTCTCTTCAGAAATTCATGTCTCTCCAGTATTTCATTGTTGTAACAGGAATCTAATGAACATAACCACAATTCTCCGGACTGTTCCACCTTCAGTGTTCTACTGTTTCCAGAGGATATCCATTCTCTGACTCCCACTAAAATTTATTTTACATATTTTCCTCACACTTGAACACCTTGATCATTTCTCCCTCTCCTGCTCCTCACACTGGGCCAATGATCTTGACTTGTGTTTACAAGAAAACTAAAAACCAACAGGAAAAGAAAAGGCTGTGTTCCTCATCACCAGATCTCCTCCTCTAGTGACATCTGACCTATCCAGTTGGTCTTTCCGAATGATATGGAAGAGGAAATTTCCTTGATCTATATGAGCCTATCCTCAAAGGCGTATTGGATTCTATACCTTCTCACCTATTGAGAATTTTGCTGCTGGAATTCTTTGAATATTCTCTCCTCAAAAGGAAGCATTCCATTCGAATGTAAAAAGTCTCTTACCTTGGAAAACAAACACACAAACTTCCTTGATCTCATTTGTCTGCCCCTTTCCCTGCTGTTTCCTTGGGAAAGAGTATCTCTACTCTGTCCCATTCATTGTTTAATTGACTCTAATTAGGCTTCTGTCACCACTGTTCCCAAGGAGCTGCTCAAATCAAGGTTATTAAGATCTCCCATCTTGCCACATCTGTCTCTGAATTACTCAACTTCGCAAAAGTGTTAACTTAATGAACGATTGCTTTGAGCTCAAATTAAGTACATCACTTGGGCTTCCAGTGAAGAATGCTTTAGTGGTATTTTCTCTTCATTCTTCTGCTTTTCTCTTTCTGTTTCTATCACTGTCTCTTCCAAGTCTCACTATTAACATTCTCCAGAGCTCAGTTTTTGGCTACCTTTGGTTGTTCAAATCTATTTCTCTTTAGATAATAGTACTAAGTTCCACAATATTACGTACTGACCAATATGCTGGTCGTGGTTGGGATTTTATATTCAGAGCCTTATGCTCACTAAGCAGGTGCTCTACCTCCTCAGCCAGCCCTCCAGTCCTTGTGTTTTATGGTACCAGCCTGGATTACAATCCTCCTATTTTTTATTATCTTTATATATCTGGGATTGCTGGCTTGAGCCACTATGCCCGGTTCAACCTGGTCATTTTTGAACTACCTTCCTATTCTCTACCCCTCCTTCTCTGCCACAAGCATCCATATTGTTCATGCTGGGCTTTAGTTGCCTGTATCCCACATGACCTTCCCCAGGCCCTGTGCTCTTTCAAAAGTATCTCTTCCATGAAAGCAAGATTACTTTCTGATGAACCCTTAGATATGTATTTTAATGTTTTTTTTCTTTCATGCATGTGTTTCTAAGGCATTTATAAGATTATCTCTTTGTTGCTTTGTATGTCCCTCCCCCACAGTATAACCCCTGCTTTCACTATATTTGATGTCAGTATAACTTGTGGAAGAGATGGGGAAAAACCAGTTGTTTAAGGATACAGGTGGACTTGTTGCAACAATGAGAAGTACAAGTTGTCATGTCCAAAACAAGCTTTACAACGTCGGTGCGGGGGGGGGGGGGGGGGGGAGGAGGGGGGGGAAGGAGAAGGATTGGGATTGGGGGGGAGGGGGGAGGCTGGGAAGGGATGTGAAGGGTAAACCAAAGGAGGAGGCTGCAATGCTTGGTAAGAAATGTACGCATTATCCTGCCCTTGTAATTATAACCCCTCTGTACAGTATGTTCACAAATAAAATTAAATTAAATTAAAAAAAGATTACTTTCTGGCATGATGTAGAGTGCTTAGTATGAGACTACTTTATACCCTATCAGTTTGGCCTACCCTACTTTATCCCCAACATACAAGGAAAGTTCTAATCTCCATGAGTATCAAAATATTTCATAATAGTTTAAGTTAAATATTGAAGTATAATTGTGACAGTTAATTTCAAGTGTTGGCTTGACTATACCACGAACTCCCAAAGTATTTGACTAAACATGATTCAGCATATATCCGTGAGGACATTACCGTGTATGAAATTGACATTTTAATAGACAGTATCAGTAACAAAGATTGCCCTCCTCGATATAGGTAGGCCTTGTCCCATCCAATAAGGCTAGAATAGAATAAAGGCTGAGGAAGACAGATTTTTCTCTCTTCCTGAAAGCTCTTAGCTAGGAGATCATCCATGTTGTCAGATCCACTCTGGATCTGTAACCATCAACCCTCTTGCTTCTCTATCCGTAGAGACTGTAGATCTTAATAGCTCTCATCATAATGGCAATAGCCAGTTGGGTATTGATTAATAGAATAACCCTTGTCCTTTGCCTCCTGAGAATCCCTGTAATCAAATCTCTCAGGGTAGGAGAAATCTTAATGAAACCAAATCTTTTCTTCTTTATTAGCATTTTATTTAGCCAGCCTAAGTCTTCCAGCTAAAGCAGAGACACACACTGGGCAATTCGGTACAAGTGCTCCTCAATTATCAACAAGAACACATCTAATTAAACAACTGAACTGAGCAGTACCACATGATAGAGCATCCATTACTGCCTTGTGATCTCAAAGTGCATTGGCATTGTCTTACATGAAAATAGTGCACTCTTCATGTCACTAGGCTAGGAAAATACAAAAATTCAGAATTTGAATTATGGTTTCTATTTAATGTGTTTCACTTTCATTTTATCAAGAAGCCGAAAAACTGTAAGTCCAATTGCTATAATTGGGGACAGAATTGAGGTAGAGTATATCCTTCTCTAGGAGTCTCTCTGATTCTTCCTGCTAGCTGAGAATCGCTGTAAATCTTCCTTCTAGAAGTATCATTTTTCCAAGAGAATCTCAGAACTGTTTCATACAAAGTTAATTTTAAAAATAGTGAACTACATGGTGAGAGAAACAGTACTTTTCATTTATAAGATTGGGATCCCATTTTTGTTTAATTACTCCTTGTACCTTTTAAAAATTAGAATACATTGATTGCTCATGATTGTGGGAGAGAAATTTTTCTCAATATGAGAAGACTTCTAGTGCTATTTTATGCTCTGTTTCTTCAGAAATGTTAATCTTCCCAGAAAAAAAATGTTTTATCCCTTAGGGAAAAATCTCTTCCTATCATTCTGCTTTACTTTATATTAATAACTTTTTTCATTAGTTTTACTATTAACTTTTGACTTCTAGCAATGTTTTATCACTAGTGAATTCTTTCAGACTACCACAGGGTAATATGGTAAGGATTAACATCTTAATAAAGGAGAAAAACTTTTTTGCATTCTTAGAGAGTTCAAGGCCAAGATAATTTTCTTATAATCATAGTTATGAAAAGCTTTTTTCATGGTTTTATAAAGACACTGAATGAAACGCTCTCTTAAAATACAGTATCAAGTATCTCTTTAACTTAAGCCCATACACATAGGTATTGCCTAAGCAACCCCAACAGGATTATAGGACTTAAAAGTCAAAGGTGCCACAATTCAGATATCAATATAACAGAAGATATTTTTAAAACTCCTAACTTACAGTAGCTTCTGGGGATTTAACAAAGAATGTTCAGAGCATTTCCAAGGTTCTACATTGTCATAAAGCCTTCTATTTATTCCTAAAGGAGCCACTTTAACAATCCTTTTAAAATTATAATAGGTAACCAGATCTTGGAGATCAACCACATGCTCATCAGGATTATTTATATGTTTGGCTTTGATCTGAAAGGGTAAAGATAATGAAGCAAAGGAAGGACAGGCAAACAAAGAAAATGAACTCCTACAGTAATTTCCATCATTGTCTCTTTGGTGGAAGCTTTAAAAGATGTGTCTGCATGATACAGAGTAAACAATTTTTGCTAGGACATCATATGTGGGTCTAAATATCTAGCTAGGTTCAAATACAATCTTTTTAACATTGGCATGATGAATGGGAGGAACTTTAACCAGCACTGTTGTGTCATCCCACTTTGCATTTGACTAATTCAAATACCAAGCTTTCTTTTACAAAATCCTACAAACACTTAAGACATAAGGACAGAAAGAAAAGGAAAACAGGCCAAAAATTAAACTATCCATATTTTAAAGCAAATGCATGCTTACAGACATAGCACTATTAAAATTATGCCTTATGCCTCAACACCTACTAAATTGTTTGTGATGCATTTGTGAGAAGTATGTGCTGTTCTCTAAATTATTTAAAACTACTTACATCTTCATGATGAAATTTTCTCTCTCAGCACTTATTCAGGTAAATGATCAAAAATGTAAGTTACCTGAGTTTTGCTTTTGCCTTGCAATTTTTGCTCTCATTTAAATTTGTTGTTTTTAGGTAAGTTCTCAATACAAAAAAAAAAGAATAAAAAATTTCATGGCCCTTTGAAGAACAGACTGTGCCCAATGATGGTAAGGTGCATGGGACTGTTTTTCAAGTATGCCCAGATGGCTTTCCATAGAGCGAGTAGAAAATAGGTTCACCTCTCATCAAGGATGTCAATTGTTTTGGCTCTTCGGTCTATTCAAATATATTTCTACCTCTATCAGTAAAACAAATCACTTTCGAAGCTCTCATTAGGAAGCACTAAATAATACAGGGTAGCATTTTGTCTAAAACTCCTAAATCACATCTTTCATTTGTTTGCCTTCTTGTTTAAATTTTCCTGGCTGAGTTTTGTGCCACATAGCTTTTCCTGAAATGACAGGGGAGACCCATGATATGGAATTTATAGCGTTGCTTGCTCAGTTCTACACCAAATCAGTTTGATTTTGATTAAAGTAAATGATCATTGGGGGTTTCCATAATTGACAGACTATTACTTTTGTTAAGAAATCAATTCTTTTCATCTAAAAAGTCAAACTTTTTGTGATTCATATATGACCTAAAATGATCTTTTTCAATGTTGAGAACCAAAAGCAATTGTTAAGAGCTGATATACTGAAGCTCCTTAACAATGATTACATTAATTTGGAATTTTAATGAGTTAAATTTTTTCTCATAAATATACACAATGGAATTTTATACTTCCATCAGAAAGAATGGCATTGCCCCATTCATAAGGAAATGGAAAGACTTGGGAATATTTTTACCAAGTGAAGTAAGTCAGACACAAAGACACATAGTCTGTATGTGTAATAATTAGATCATTTGTAATCATTAAAATGTGTCTATAAATCTACAAGTAAACCCAATGGATAGTAATAGATAAAAATTTCACCTGGGCATGACTAACTAAACAGCAGTCAAGAATTCACTCAGTGAGAACAAAATAGGGTATTCTTAGGAGAAGATCACAAGGGCTCAATAGCTATGTGCTTATGATCATATAAAATAATGCTTATCAAAATGAACTCCAAGAAATGGAAGCAAAAGGTTTTTTATTGTACTATTTTCAGTTCTTTTTTTTCTTTTTTCCGTTTTCTCTTTCTTTCCTTTTTTCTTTGCCACTGGTTTTTTTTTTTTAATTTCTGTACCCTTTATCTTGAATATAAATTTATCTGATTTGCAGAGAAGAAAGGTGAAGCCCATAAATAGTGGGACAAAGGGTGAACCAATTCAGCAGTGAAACCCACCGGACACTACGTTGGAAATGAACTATACAACTTGGGGCAGAGGGAAGAGAATTAAAATGCCACATTACTGCCATACAAATTTGAAATTGTGAAAAAAAATCTAGTGGTTTTGTTGTTGTTGCTGTTGAGTTGATGCTTCACTTGAGGGGACAAACTGACAGAATGAGAGAGGGGTGACACTGTTCAAAAAGAATTGTACTGGAAGTGGTGCTGTGGCTCAAGTGGTAGAGCACTCGCCTTGAGCTGAAGAGCTGAGGGACAGCGCCCAGGCCCAGAGTTCAGGCCCCACGACCGACAAAAAAAAAAAAAAAAAAAAAAAGAATTGTACTCATCACCTGACTTATGTAACTGTAACCTCTCTGCACATCACCTTTACAATAAAATTTTTAAAAATCTAAAAATCCATCTTTTCTTCGCTGAGTTAATTCTATAAGATGATAATAAAGTTGAATATGCCATTGGGTAAAAATCTAAATGGACTGAAGAAAAAATGGGATCTTTCAGCTAAACTCTGCCTATCATTTGTGTGTGTGTGCCAATACTGGGCTTAATTTGGGGCTGGGCACTGTCCCTTTGCTTTTTCCCCTTAAGGCTAGGTTTGAGCCACACATTTATATAACTTATGTGATAATTAGATCTCAGCCTCCTGAGTTTCTAGAATTACAGATGTGAGCCACCAGTGTCCAGCCTGTGTTTTTCAGTTTGAATGTGTTTTTTTTAATTAAAGAGAAAGTTTTTTAAAATTTTATTTTCTTGTAATGATACTGTACAGAGAGGTTACAGCTACATCAGTAAGGTAATGAGTACATTTCTTGTCAGGCATTGTTACCTCCTCCTTTGTTTTTCTCCCACTATCCCTACCCTCCCCTAGCTACCCCAACTCTCCCCTCACCCCTGCCCAATTGTAAGGTTCATTTCCAATATAGTGTCTTGTGAGTATCATTGCTGCAATGGGTCATCCTGTGACCTTGTTTCAGCATTTTGTTAAAAGAGAAAGTGTTTACTTAACACAAAAATTATAGAGAATTAAAATGTCACATTACTGCCATACAAATTTGAAATTGTGAAAAAAAAAATCTAGTGGTTTTATTGTTGTTGCTGTTGAGTTGATGCTTCACTTGATGTAGAGATTTGAATTCTATTTTAACACATGTAACACAGTTGGGCACAAAGCTCAGTTTAGCATCTGCCTGCCTTTATACTTCCCTAATGTTTGCCAAACTCCTTAGGAAAATTTATCTCTGCTTAGTCTTCCTTTGGGCAATAGAAGCTGGCCAAAATTTAATCATGTCATTTTTGTCTCGTTCTATTTATTTTTATACTCCTTCTGTGTGCTGAAGAGGATACTGGTTTCCCATTTATTGAACTAATATAACGTTTTCTCTTTTTTTCAAATGTATTCATTACCTTATTTATGTAACTGTAACCCCCCCTGTTCATCACCTTTATAATAAAAATAAAGTTTTCTCATTAAATGAATTTATATTCAAAATAAGCCAAGTTAAAAGAATATTGGATAAGAACTGTACAGATGATCAGCAATTATATGTAAAAATTCATGGAAATGGTAAATGTGGCTAGATACGAAGATATAACTTTATATAACACCAATACATGAAAATGTATGTGTAAAACTGTAAGAAGAAATCCATCTACTTGGGAAACCAAATGTATTTCCATCTCTTTCCTAGCATTTATTTACATACCACTATGTTTAATTATGTGTTTCCTGTTCTTTATTAAAGAAGGTCCATATAAACCTTTGCTCAATAACATTTTGATGATTTTTTCATCTGATACAAATCAAGTTTAAAGCCATCAAATTAAACTCCTTCCAGGAAACAAGTCAAAACTTCAAAAACTTATTTCAACAAACGCTTACCAACTGCTCAGTACATTCAACGTACTAAGCCAGCTTTGAGAAGGGATAAAAAGATTTATGTATCCACTCTTCGATTCAAAAATTATTTTAAGCAGCCATGATATTCAAAGCTACTTGCTGTGTAGGATCTAATTAAAGGAAGAATGAAAGGGAGGAGAAGGGAAGGAGAGAAGGAAAAAGGAAGTAATTATTAAAAACAATCCTGGCTGAGCACCAGTGGCTCATACTTGTAATCCTAGGTACTGAAGAAGCTGAGGGCTGAAGATTGCAGTTCAAAGCCAACCTGAGAAGGGAAGCCCATGACACTCTTACCTCCAATTAAGCACATGGCCCCCTCAACCCCCTCCCCCACCCCACACACACACAAAAGACTTGGAAGTAGAGCTGTGGCAAGTGGTAAAGAACTGAGCAAAAGCTTAAGGACAATGACCAGGCCCTGAGCTCAAGCCTCAGAACTGACACAAAGCAAAAAAAAATTTTTAAGAAAAGATTTAAAATTCACAGAGATTACTATCTAGGTCATGTTTACTTATTATTGACACTGAATCTTACTTATCATCCTAGATTTTATTTTACTTCCTTACATATTGTCTTTTTAAAGAATTCAATGTATTATTCAGACAGAGGTAATATTTAAGGGACATATCCTTTGGGCGTCCAATTCTATGAAACTCAATAACAAATTCATGGAATACAAAATAGTACAACCTTAAACTCACAGCAATGTTTATAAAATTCTGCAGTTCGGGTCTTTCACATATTCTCTGTGAGAGGAAACAGGCTCTCCAAGCAAGAGAAAGATAGAAAATCAGGAAAATAAGAGTCACAGTGCTGACTGGAATATATGCATTTAATATGAAAACTCACAGGCAGAGTATGTAACTTGAGGTTTGACTTTATAAATTAAAACTTTTAGAACAAAATTGCCCTCTTTCTCTAATAGAGTGCTTTTGAGCTTTACTACATTGAGACATCTTACACAAGATGTGGGACTGTGATGCTGCACTGTTTATTAAACTACTTGTATTTATACTTCTCTCTCTTTTTACTCCCTATCCAATGCATACTAATGACTTCTACAGAAAAGAAAGACAAAAATCTATTGTGTTCTAAGGAAGGCTTGGTACTTTGATATTACAAAAATGGATTTTGAGCTGGACACCAGTGGCTCATGTCTATTATCCTAGCTATTCAGAAGACTAAGAACTGAAAATTATGATTCAATTCAAACGCAGCCTGGGGAAAAAAGTTTGTGAGACTCTTACTTCCAATTCATCACCAAAAACCTGGAAGTAGAGCTGTGACTCAAGTGGTAGAGCACTAGCCTTGAGAAAGAAAAAAAGAACTTCAAGGATAGTCCCTAGGCTCTGAGTTCAAGCTCCAGGACCTGCACAAAAACCAAAAAAAAAAAAGGGACTTTGATGATTGTGATGTTTGAAACTTTAAGAAAATGTTTGTAACTGATTTAGTGGAAAAGGATTTCAAACAAAAGTTTTATACAGGGGCTGGGAAGGTGACTCAGTGGTGGAGCGCTTGCCTTGCATGCTTGAGGCCCTGGGTTCGATTCCTTAGCACCACATAAGCAAAAAGAAAAAAGCCGGAAGTGGTGCTGTGGCTCAAGTGGTAGAGCACTAGCCTTGAGCTGAAGAGCTGAGGGACAGCGCCCAGGCCCAGAGTTCAGGCCCCACGACTGGACCCAAAAAAAAAAAGTTTTATACCATATGCACTCCTGCATATTAAAAAAATAAAAATCCTAGAGAAGAATTACAAGACTTTTTTTTGACACCCTAACTATGTGACAGTATTTTCTGTTCTTTCTAGGCATGGGATGTTTGCCGTATGCATTTTGGCTGAGGATGCAGCTGGCCCTGAAAGCTGTAGCTGGCCACTCACTCAGCCTCCAGCCTCCCATTTGGATGGCACATCGGTCCCCTTTTAAAAGGATTATAAAACAGTTCGTTGAGCTCCTCAATACAAATATTAGCCACCTGTAAGGCAGCTTTAATCATTTCATTAATTCTATCCAACCATATGGAAAGATAGGTAATATGAGGTGTCAAGAAAGACTAAACCAGAATACTGGTCCTGCAAGAAATGGGGGATGTGGTGACCCTAGCCTACTGACTCTCTGAACTCCAGAATTATTTCACCCAAGCTCCAGGGCCAATCCTGCTTCATCTGTAGTAGATAAATAGCAGACGGGATTCAAATCTCAGCAATTCCACAACTCTGCCAATCTACCTCAGTTCCAGCAATCTGACCTGGACTCCTGCCTGCCATGGTGAACCTCTACCTGGACCATGGTTCTCCTCATGCCTCCTTTACTGCCTTGTCTTTTCATCTAACACATGCCAAGTACTGTGCTGACAATGGGGAAACAGGAAAACATGTCCCTCAACGCAGGAGTAGGAGGCTCGCGAAGTCACGCAATTTCACATCACTCGTCTCCCGTGGTATTCATCTAATTTTGCTTCCCATGAAAGTAAAAATATTTTTTTCTTAATGGGATTTTTGTTTCAGTGCTGTATAATTGCAGCCATTTGGGCCTTCAATTCCACCTAAATAGCATTTTACTGCTGCGGATGTTTAATGAAAGCTTTTGCTTATTCTTTCTGTGATTTTTTTTTTTTTAAAGTTCATTCTATAGCGTCTGTGACGATCTTAGGTTTCTGGCTTCCTTAATTAATTTCTGGGCACATCAAATCATGGGAGTTTCCTAATAATTGGAAGTGAATAACTCAAAATTATTTTGACCATAAAGTTATCTTTAATACTCCATATGATGTATCATTCTCCTTTTATTCCACATACTCTTTATTTAAGGAGAAAATAATGGCATTGCTTCAGAAAAGAGATTTAAGAAAAAGAAAAGACAAAACAGAGCTCTCCAACTTCTTTTGTGTGTGTTGTACTGAGGATTGAACTCAGGATCTCTGACCTTTGAGAAATGCCCATTACTCCTTTTCTTTGAATTTCCTCCTCCCATCCCTCTTAGCCCCCTCTCTGCCTCCCCTTCTCCTCCTCCCTCTTCTATGCCAGTACTGGGTTCTAAACCCAGGGTCTCAGGCCTATCCTGGAGCTCTACCACTTGAGCCACAGCATCCCCTCTAGCTTTTTGGTGAGTACTTGGAGATAACAGTCTCACAGACTTCCCTCATGGGCTGGCTTTGAACCAAGATCCTCAGATCAAGCCTCTTGAGGAGCTAGGTTTGCAGGCGTGAGCCACCTACTCCAGGCTATAGCTTCTTTTTGAGGTAGTGTCTCGCTAACTTGCCCCAGGCTGACCTCTAACTCAGGATCCTCCAAACTCAGCCTTCTAAATAGCTGGATTACAGGTATTTGCCATGGTGCCTGCCCCATTCTTACCGTCTGTGGTTTATGCAGAATATTCTAGAGGGTATCAGCGGAATGTCCACTGTCTGTGGGTTCCTTCTCTGCTGGAAGGGCCGTCACTACTGAGAGTGAAAAGTGAGAGTGGCAGAGTTGACAATGAAAGAAACAGCTTGGGAACAGTGAGGCTCCTGCTAAGACGGTAACCTTCCTGGGGACCTCTGACTTTCAGACTTTCTGTTCAATGAGTAAAGATCCTGTGGATTAGGTGACTGTTAGTCAGGAATAATGCCTGCTATCTGAAGCATCCTGGTACAGTCTCTGGGATCCTTAGAAGCACGGCTTGATCAATGTACTGCCTCCTCCCCAAATGGTTAGAGAGGATCAAGTCGAGCAGGGGGAGAAGCAGGCTTCTGGTAACACCCACGCAGGTCTCACCACCCCAGGGTCCTCTGAGTAGTTTTCTTTAGTTTGATTGTCTGCAGTGAATAGAAACAAGTATCCTTGACTCAGTGTTTCCGGACAGCAAAGGCATGAAGATGAAGTGTCTTCATCTTTACCTTCTCTCCTAGGGTAGATATTTGAGTCATGGCTATGGCTAACCCACAGAAAACATGATGACTGGGATTATCCTGGTAATGCTGCCCCCCACATGGGAGGGCAGCTGTAAGAAGAAAGGTAGCTGATTGGTAGCCTTTACCAGTTTTCAAGGCAGAAAAAAAAATTCCCACCAGCCTGTGGCTCATGCCTGTAATCCTAGCTACTTAGAAGCGAGATCTGAGGATCATAGTTGGAAGCCAACCTGGGCAGGAAAGTCTGTGAGACTTCAATCTCCAATAAACTAACTACTCAGAAAAAGCTGAAAGTAGCACTGTGGCTCAATTGGTAGAGTGCTAGCTTTGAGCAAAAGAAGCTCAGGCTCGGGCCCTGAGTTCAAGCAGAAAGAAAGAGAGAGAGAGAGAGAGGAAGGAAAGAAAGGAAGGAAAGAAAGAGAGAGAGAAAGAAAGAAAAGAAAGAAAGGAAGGAAGGAAGGAAAGAAGGGAAGGGAAGGGGAAGGAAGGAAGGAAGGAAGGAAGGAAGGAAGGAAGGAAGGAAGGAAGGAAGGAAGGAAGGAAGGAAGGAAGGAAGGAAGGAAGGAAGGAAGGAAGGAAGGAGAGGGAAGGGAAGGGAAGGGAAGGGAAGGGAAGGGAAGGGAGGGAGGGAGGAAGGAAGGAAGAAGAAGAAGGAAGGAAGAAAGAAAGAAAGAAAGAAAGGAAAGAAAGAAAGAAGGAAAGAAGGAAAGAAAAATGTCACAGAGATCAAGCTGCAAACAGTTACTATATCGATGACAATGTTCCTGGATACTTAACAGCTAACTAGAAAGCCATATTACTGCCACATTACTGGAAGGACACATAGGTTACTTTTTGGTTTTGATTTTGTTGTTTTTTTTATTTGAGAAAGCACTGTGCAACAAAAGGGAGTATTGTTGAAGGAGTATCAAGCATATGAAACTTACAATCAGGCTGAATGCTGGTAGCTGACATGACTAATCCCAGTTACTTAGAAGCACAGATAAGGAGAATCAAAGCTTAAGACTAACCAAGATAGTGAGTTTGGTAGATTCCATCTCAATCAAGAGCTGGGTGCACACAAAATGGCATGTGCCTAAAACCCTAGCTATGTAGGAAGCTAAGACTAGGAAAATAGTGGCTCCAAGCCAAAAACAAATGTGCAAGAACCACTTTCAACAGAAAAAAACAACAACTGAGAATGGTGGCATGCACTATAACACCAAATACTGTGTGTGTGTGTGTGTGTGTGTGTGTGTGTGTGTGTGTGTGTGTGTGTGGTGGGGGTAAAATAGGAAGATCATGGTCCAGGTTGGCCCAAGCAAAAAAGTGAGATTCTCTCTCAGAAATCCAGAGTGAAAAGGACTGGAGGCATGGCTCAAGTAGGAGAGTACCTGACTATCACAAATTCCTGAGATCAAACTATGGTGCAACCATAAACAACACTTCACAGTCAATTTCTCTTTTCATGGAGCGTATCGTCTGCCTGCCAGTTCATACTGAAGTGAACCAAACTCATATGGCAGTATAATTCCAAGTGCAAATTAACTCCAAGTAAATTGACATGTAAATACCTTGGGCAGGAAAATGAGTGCATCACCCCCATCTCACGGGGTGGCTGAAATGCTCAATGAGATCACAGAGGGGAAGACTCTCGCTGAGTTACAGGACACTGCAGAAAGATAAAGGACCATTCTTCTTAGAGTGCAGTGAGGCTAATCAGACAAGGCAGCATCTGGGTGCCCAGAACATGGTAATTGATGATGACAAGGTCAAAGATGGAAAGGCAGGATGCCTAGGGACAGTGGGAAGACACCGCCGCACACCGAGCCCACTGACCTCAGAGGCAGTGGAGTGAATTGCAGCGAGCCAAACGATTTCCTATCACCCCATTGCTGCATTTTTAATCCCATTTATTCTACAATCATGGCCAAGATTTTAATTTCTCTAATGCGCAAAAGCCCATCCATCTGCAGAATGGCCCTCAAAGGCCTGCTTAACAGATATTCAAAGATCTAAATGAAGACCTCAGTGACCTTCAGCATAGCCCTCTCTCTGAAATCAAGTCTTGATCAAGTCTTAGTAGGTTAGAAGCATGGCTAGCACAATGAGTAAAGTAAACTCTTAGTACCTCAATGTTTTCATTTATCATTGGGGAATAGCAATATCTAACACACCGTGTGGATTTGCAGGTTAAACAAATTAAGGAACAGAAATTGCCTAGTTACAAATGCCTAGAAAAAAGTAAAAAGAAAAAAAACTTGATAGATAGTATTATTACTTAACTTTAACGTATCACATTCAAAATTTGGACAAAAATTCTAAAATAAATTATATCAAATTAGTTTGACATTTACCTTTAAACAGGGCAGATCTACATCAACTAGGAAATTTTCTTTCAGCTAATTGGAGTATCAGTTTCACCTTTAATATGGCCTGGTGAATGAAAGTTGGAAATGAGGTGATAACTTCATGTAGATAAAATATACAAGAGAAGAGGAACCTCCCCCCCCCCCCTGCCACACACACAACACACACACACAAACACAACGCTCAAAGAAAAGAAATCCTTCTAATCTTCCAATACCCATGTCCCCCTCTCAGGTCACACAATCATCCTGAGACCAATTCCTGTGAGCAGAGTTGAGATGCACTGGTTGGATACAGCTGGAATGTTTGAAAATTACAGATCTGGGTTAAAAAATGGAAAGGGTAGAGTGATGGATGTTTGACAAGTAATCCCTGTAGTTTTAAAAGTGTTTCTCTACTGGTCTGATCATCTTAAATTTTAATGTACAACCACTTGATAATATGCTTGATTTGAACTTCCATTGTCTGCAACTCTACTCAGTACCTATACACACATACCTGTGTGTATATCTATATGGATATATATATATATATAAATAGACATATAGAGAGAAATACAAATACATAGACACACACATGCAAACATATACATATATTAGGGATTTTCTGCCCAGGCTGACTTTGAACTGTTCTCATTAGGTTTTAGTCTCCTGAGTAACAAAGATTACAAACATGAACCATCAGTGCCAAATTCCCTACTATATTTAAAAAACACTACTGTTCTTGAATATTTAACTTCCATAAAAATGATAGTGGTTGAGAAGATTCCTAATAAACAGAAGACAAACCCTAGTATCACTTATTATCATCTTATTTTCATAAATATCATTTTCTTATTTCACTAGTGTGACATATATTAAGCACAGAAGGTTGGTTCTGAAAAGAAAGGAAGTTACTAAGTTTTAAAGCTGAGTAATGCCAACCAATTTGAATGATCTTAGTTGAATTGACTATATGAACTATAGCCATCTGTTCTGAGACATTCATGAAGATGAAATCCAAAGAAAAAGATGAGGTATATATTTTGGTGTTCTCTTGCATGCTAGTCACTCACTATTTTTGTCAGACAAACAAACTTTGTTTTGTTTTGTTTGGGGTTTGGGGATTTTTTTACACCATTGCCCTAATTTTCAATCTTCAACATTCTTCTTCTGACAGTAGCTTTCATTATTATGATGGATGAAAACCTAAATAAAACTTACTTTATCTTATTGGAAGAATATGAAAGTGTCTAGAGGAGAAGAAGCTCTAAAAATAACAAAAGGAATGCATGCAACAGTAAAGAAGAATAGACTCTTGGTCTCCGGCATCTTTTCCCACAACCCTGCTATGGGAGTTTCACTTCAGTAGGAGTGTCCGCATGGCTTTGGTTCCCACATTGCAATGCTAGATACACTTAAAGGATCAGAGTTAACTCGTGGCCCCCAGACATGGCATTTTAATCTATACATAATCCTCATCATTAAATGAATGCTTGACTAACAAAGCAAGGAAAAGGTATAAAATTAAGAAATTTAACAATGATGGGTCCATGTTTGTAACATCAGCTATGTTTCTTTGTCTCTGTACCCCATATTTTGAAATATCTATATATCCAAACATCTATCCCCCCCCAAAAAATCACAGTGACAGAGATGAATTTCAGTTTGACATACGCAGTGAACTAAAAACTAAACTGCATCATAAGCTATTATTTTTCTCTCAGTCTCAACAGGAAAATGTATCTTACAGCGTTTGCATTCTCCATAAGAGGGTACACAAAAGGTGTTCCCTACATTTCTGAACATGAACCTAGAGCCATGCAAAGTTATCCATGAATATGATGCATTTAAGTGTTTTATGTTTTAAAAATGTGAGGTTTTTTAACTAGGAGTTTTAATTTCTACTTCAAATACTAGACTTTTTGGAAAATTTTTACTTTTCAACTAGTCATATGCCATCCCAGAGAAACTGCCTTCCTTATTCATTTATTCATCCAATCTATTCACATGATTCACTACTTTTTTATAAAGGCAAAAAGCACACATCTTGATTAATGAGTTAATCTGCGAAGCAATTGTGCTAACTTTTCTAGATTTCATACCTATTAATTCCAATAAATTTCCACTCATTTCTGTGCTTTGAAATTGATTGACTGGGAACATTTGATCTGTCATTACAAATCCCTTTGTAACTTCAACTTTACCTCTATAGTTTTTAAAATAAACTATTTCATAATCTTGTCATCAATAATGCAAAAGTTTTCCAAACATGCCATCATAAAGTATAACAGATACTTTAAATAGCCAATTCCTCTTAAATTTTATACAGCAGAGTAATTCCAAATTGTCTGAATTGATTATTCCAAGCACCAGAACACAATATTTAAGTGTATTTACTAGGTTGCTGAGCTGGCAAAGACTCTGCCCCCTTCTTAGGCCTAAAACTTTTGAACTTACCATCTGAAATGTTCTAGCACCCAGAAACCTACACACTATTTACTGGGGTGACAGTCATAAGCTAGTAAATAGCTAGAGCTATTTGCTAAGTTAAAGAAGTAATACTTAATGGCATAAATACGTGATGCCACAAATAGCATCAAGTTTCAAGTATATGTAAGTAGAACGTGTCATCACTTTCCAGAGCTATAAACTCGAGATGGAGATCTGACAGGTGTCATCTGGAATTTGTTGAGTGTAGGCTGATGGAGAGATTCCAATGAAAAGGCATCAGGCAGTTGGGTGTGTGATACTGAAACCTGAGTAAGAGAACTGAGTAATTCAGAGAGAGAGGCAGGGACAGAGGAAAAGAAACACAAATGAATAGTCAATACCCTAAAAACAAAGAGGAACAGATAAGAATAAAGCCACAAAATAGATTCATGCAGCATTAATTCACTCAAAACATATGAACTGAGGATCTACTCCTTCCTGGGCACTATATTTCACACCAGGTAGGGAGAGATATCTAGGTGCCAAGTAAATATACCTTAGGCACTCATGGAAGGTAGGGTCTAGTGGAAAGGCAAGTAAGGTATTGGACATATAATACATCCTCCACACACACACATACACACACACACACACACACACACACACACCTTATAAGTGCAGTAAGTATAATGGTGAGAAATGCTTCAAAAAAATAGAAGAAGCTCAAGTAAGTCCAGGGGTAGAGGATAGACCTAAAACAGGATGGTCTAAACTTGTCTGGGGTGTTAGGAAAGATTGCCTTAAGAAAACAGTTAAGGACCTAAGCAATTAAAAAAACAAAACCCCAGTGGTAAGCAAAGTTAAAGCTGGAAGTAGAGCCGTCATCTTGTCATGCAATCTTACTAAATAATACACAAGTGAGAAACAGCACCTGGAAGTTGATGACATCCTGAGGCTACTACGAATGTGTAGCTGGTTCTTCCATGCAGACTAGTTTCTGCCACTTGAAGTCAAATACCATACCTGACAACAAGACTGAGGTAGGAAAGAAGGAGGATCTGTTAGTGTTAAAGGACCAATCAAAGCTGTGATGACATAGACAGAAATAGGGACAGAAAATCATTTCAAGGAACTTTTTTAAGAACGTAGACACTGTCACTGCCACATATCCATGGAATGATCAAGCTGTGAAATGAAATGTGTTGCTTACTTAGGAAAAACACTTTGGAATGATAAATGTTATCTCTTGGAAGCTCTTAAGCTTTTAAACCACAGAAAGCAGGTCTATTTTAAAACATCTAGTTGTCACATCGCAACGTTTTCTTTAAAAAGACACTTTCTCCAATGTTGTACATGGATCGATCTAAACCTTCCGACAGTGAAAAGAGTCTTCTCAGAGTTCAGCTGTGTTCTGCTGCTGCAGGTGGCTGGGCATGTAAGCGGCATTGTTTACCTTAAGTACCACGTAAAGGAGCCTCTTAGATTCTCTGACTCCAAAAGTGTATGTCAATTTGGCAGAAAACCAGTACCTTTTTAGAAACTAAAGCATAAATAGATTTCCAGCATTTCCCTTTTTTTCTAATTATACACATCGATTTGTCAGGTCATTGCCGTTTTACAGGATATGTAAAATCAGCTCTGGCCAGCTTAGACAAGCATTGTAAACACCAAGAATCCTTACTCAGTGCATTCTATAATGCTGTCCACTGCAGCACAAATTTCACTCTCAGGTATGTCAAGTCTGATAGAGTTCTGAACTCAAAAGCCTGAGGATCTGAATTCTCTGCCGAATGCTAATTGGGTTACCAGCAGCAAACAGCCAATCTGCCAGAGCTTTCGTTTCCTGAATATTTACATTTTGTGAATATTAAATGAGATCCTTTATAAATCCACACAGTGAGCATACAGACCTGCCTCTACCACTGTAAACTCTCTGCGAACACACTCTTTTCTCGTTTGCCCTTTCTCTAGCCTGAACGCCATTTAAGGAATTCTCATTAAAGGAACCATAAGTAAAAGTAAAATGTTTTCCTTACAGAAGGGACTGTAACCTAATTGAGCACAACATAAAAAGGTGCATTTCTACTTCAATTCTGAAGCAAAGATACCAAAAATCAGTTACATCCATTCTTGAAAAATCATACAGAACTGATAAAAGAGCATTCAAGGATTCATGCTCAAAAGGCTAAGTTAGGTAAAAATGTTGAAGGGATGACACAGATCAAGATGCATTGTATACATAAACTGCTTTGTTAAAGGGCAAAAACAAATTTTAATACATGAACTATAAAATGAAGACAAGCAAGGGAAGGGGTGAGCTGGGAGGAATGATGAGAATGTTGAAGGGTTGACGTTGATCACTGTATTCATAAACCGCTTTGTTGAATGGCAACTGCTTTGTACAACTAGTGGAAGATAACAAAAGTATTGTTTCTGGCTAAGTTAGAATTAGCTACAGGGGAAAAGAGCTCTAAGAAATCATTTGCCTTGTCCTGGGGTAGGGGTTATGCCTGGGCCCAGGCCTATGAGCAGAGGAATGAAGGATGGCAGATACTTTCCGATGAATCCACCTTCCCTCAACGTCCTGGTACCCAGACCCACAATTGTCTGCCTCTCTCACCTTGAACCAGGGACAAACAAAGCAAGCATCTCCCCTTCACTGAACAACACCTCCTTGGCTAGAAATCTGATTATTTCCCTTCCCTTGGGACAGTCTGGCAGGCATGGGTAGTGACAGTCAAACATTTATAAGTACAACTCCAGTGATAAAGCAGTTGTAATATTTATGGATATTTAGAATTCATATTTTTCCTGCAGGAACTATGAATAGTAACATTTTCTTGGTCAGTTCATTTGTCTGGCTCATGCTCTCCTAGGAAGGTAGTGGCTGTGTCTGCGGCGGGGAGGGGTGTGTGCAAGGATGGTCATTTTGTAGCTTTGTAATTATTCAGCCAACGCTTCACTTTCTTTTATGTGAGAGTTGCCAAATTTGTATTATTCCTCTGTTGCTTTAATCATCATCATAAATCAGGAAACAAGAATCTCGATGTACAATTACCATTCAGAGTAGTTACAGGAAGGAAATTAAAGCTCTTTCTAAGTGGAGGATAGGGTGATTCCAGTGTGCTTCCTAAGGGAATGTGTGCTGTGCTGAACACTACATTATTGAAAAAGAGATAAGCGATTATGGGATGTACAACTGCCCACACTTTCTAGTCTTTCAACTTCAGTTCTAAATGCTTCCAAGGAATAACAGCCCTGTTTTTTTTTTTTTCAAAATGCTGCTCTAAGAGAAAGACACTTACACTCATATTTGTAAGGTATTGCAAATACAGCAATTATTTAAAGTGGAGCATAAGAGACAGAGATAAAGAGAAGAGACCAAAGTCTTGGCTTTCACCCGGCAGAGTGTAATGACTAGAAATATTTTCCACGTAAACCCCTTAAGCTCACCACCAGGCCCTGGGGACCTAGGTCTTCCTCTCCCGAAATTGCTTCTTTGAAGGAATTCCAGCCCCTCAGCTAACGAGGTAGAACAGATTTTGATAGTGACTGTGCATTGATTTTTCCCCCCTTTGGGGACAGAGGGAATTAGAGAAGCTGAAAGAGGGTCTTGTTTTGTAGCCCAGGAAGTCCTCAAACTCGTGATCCTCCTATCTCAGCCCTCCAAGTGCTGGGATTACAAGCATTCACCTCCACACCACGCTGGGAGAATGTTTCAAAGAAATAAACTTCAAAGAAATATAATAAGCCCCATCCTCATTTGTTAAACTACTTTCACTCCTAGGTAATTTTTAGTTCAGTGATTATACACGTTGGTAACAGATACTAACTTCTAGCAAGTTGAATTGTATTACTAGTCAATTTAGTCATCAAAGCCATCTAGATTATATACAAGAAAACTTTGAATCAAGCTACTTGTTTGCACAGTTCAATTAATGACTGAAATCAGTATATCCTCCAAGTTTATGAAATTATATTGACCCACTAGATCTTATTTATTAAAACATACACACACATCTCTGATGGCACTATAAAATCCACTAGTTGTCATGGTATTTAAAAACAGAGACCACAACTTCTGGCACGAAACATTTTTAGAAAAAAAGATTAGTCAGTGATTGATAACTGTCGCTTATTAACCTTGTTAGACTAAATTCAGCCATGATTTCAGGAAATAAATACATTCCAGGATTGGATTCAGATAAAAGAAAACATTGTAAATTATAATGAAAAGATATGAACAATTATTATCTCCTTGGTTTTTAGAGGACATTTAAAAAATTATTTACTTCTATTACAGCTTTGTAATTGAGTTGAGTTCTAATAAAACAATAATTCATCCAAACTTAAATCCTATAGTTTGGAAGATCAATGTTGGGCACAGTGTTAAAATCATATTTACCACTTTTGACTTTGTTGCCTAAAAGCTAGGTGGCTAATAACCTAAGCATGCTAGTAGGCCACGGTTAAATTGTTGAATTTTCTTGGAACAATACCACATATTGTTTCTCTTGTTCTGTTTTGTTTCTCCAACATGAATTTTATTATGGCTGCATAGGTTACTGCATGGAAAATATATGAATTCTAAATTATCTTGGAAGAAGTGGTTCTTTAAATATATCCCCATTGTGGTCTATAGGAATCTTCCAGCTTGGAAGATTAAAAGACCAAAGTTTAATATATTTTAAAATGAAGAGAAATGATGAGTAGCAGTCCATCCCTGTAATCTTAGCTACTTGAGAGGCTGAGATCTAAAGGATCATAGTTCAAGGCCAGACTGGGTTTAAAAACAAACAAACAACAATACAACAACCAAAAAAAAGTTCAAGAAACCCTATCTCAACAGAAAAAGATAAATGCCTTCAGGGGTATAGTGGAAAACATAAATAGGAGGATCACACTGTTGTCCAAATTGGGTAAAAAGCAACAGCCTATATCAAAAAATGACCAGGGGAAAAAAAAGAAAAGAGCTGTGTCTTAAGTGGTAGAACATCTACCTGTTAGCAAGAGCAAGGTTCTAAATTCAAACCTCATAACATGCACACACAAAAACAAAGTGTGTGTGTATGTATATATTATCTTTGAATAAGTAGAGTCTCTACCACAAATATAAAATTCTAACGTAAAACAAAAATGAAAATAAAATGGTAATGACTGTATCCACACCAAGGTATCACAGATTGGCCCCCCTACACACCCTCAGCAAGGGAAGAGAGATAAAGAGGGATAGATGGTAGCACTGATGCATGGGGATTGGAACAAGCAATTCAGACACAGGAAAGAAAGTCGAAAAACAAGTCTATAGTTTCCAAGATTATGTCTTCCAGGAAGAAGTCTGTAAACCACCAATGACTGAAAAATTTTCACTAATTCAATAAATCCCATAGATTTTAATGCAAAAGCATTAACATTTGATTTCACTAGCAACCTAATTTTATTGCTTTTTCCAACACCAAAAAGGAAAGTAGTCATAATATTCAATGTACATATGTGAAAATGGATAACATTGAGGGGAAGGGTAGGGTTGAGAGAGATGGTGGGCGAGAATGATGGAAGATACCAGTCAAGATGCACTGTATTTCTGCACTGACATGTTGAATTGAAACTCCTTTGTAAACTTACTTTAAAAGATAATTTAAAACATAAATAAGCCAGGCAACAGTGGCTCATACCTGTAATATTAGCTACTCAGGAGGCTGAGATCTGAGGATTGCAGTTCAAAGCCAGCCAATACAAGAAAGTCCATGAGATTCTTATCTCCAACTAACCACCAAAACACCCGTAGCTCAACCAGTAGAGTACTAACCCTGAGATCAAGCCACAGGACAGGAAAAAAAAATTAAATTAAGTATAATACTGTGACGAGTTCAAACCTTAGCTCTGTCATTTATTTCTCTCAACCTCAGTTTCCGCATCTATAAAGTGAGAATAAGAACATCTCTATTAGGATGACATTTTTCAATGCTTAACAAAACACTCAATTTATATTTAACTTAATATATTCCACATCAAAACCTGAGCTGGAGCCAGGCACCAGTGGCTCATACCTGTAATCCTAGCTACTTGGGAGGCTGAGATCTGAGAAAAGAGATTTGAAGCCAGCCTGGGCAGGAAAATCCATGAGACTCTTATCTCCAATTAACCACCACAAAACTGGAAGTGGTGCTGTAGCTCAAAGTGATAGAGCACTAGACTTGAGCAAAACAGCTCAGGGACAGTACCCAGGCCTTGAGTTCAAGCCCCACAACCAACAGAAAAATAAATCTGAGCTGGCTTTCTAGAAGCCCACTTCTGCCCTTTCTTTCGCATGGGCCACATGTACAAGACTGTTGTACATCCCTACCTATTGCATACTCTCCTCTCCCATATACAGCAAGCATATTTCTTCTTTCTTTTATGTTTGAAAAATACTTTGGATTTTCAAGCTATTTTCTTCACAACAGGATTTCTCAGCTTTCCTCCTGGGTGGTTGTTTTCCCTGTATTTAGAATGAAATTCAAATGTTTATGAGATTTTGTTTACTCATCTATTATTTATAGTTTATGCTTAAGGCAAAACATATTTATAAGGCTTCCTTATCAATTGGTGCCAACCACTCTTAGGCTGTTCATAGAATCATAAAAAATCTGTGCATGGGGACAAACATTGGGAATACTTCCCACCTGAACAGAAAAGAACCACATAATCTTTCTAAATCTGGACACTCATTTTTAAAGAGGAATTTCTCCTTCTAAATATTCGCAACTAGTCAAATTCAGAAAGCTAAAACTATGATTATTTCTCCTTTAAGTTTTGAACTACTAATTTTACATTTCAAAGAGATGTTAGCTTAGAAGCAAAAGGCTTTGATCATTTCATCAAGTAAAAACTGTAAAATTGAAATCATGGAGACAGACTGAAAAAAAAAAGCTCCTCAGCTGACAAAAATTTCCACTTTTTAAATCTATGGCCACCCTTTCCTCAGTGTTTGCCCAGCTCCATGGAATCTTGTTAACTAAATGAAATAAGACTCTCTAAAAAGTGTGTGTTTCCTATGTTACATTAAATTCAAGGACAAAAGAACCAGAACATATGAAGTATTTTAGGTAAAAAAAAAAATGATTTGCTAAATTTCCAGGAATATACTCCTGAGATTCTCGGCATCTAGAGAATAGTTCAAGTGTTCCATTTAATATTAAAGCCTTTTCTCTAAGGCTATGACTGTAAATAAAGTAGTTTTTAAAGATGAAATTTAGTCAAATATGGAATTAGTTTCAAATCGTTGTACTGCTAATCATTTTCTTGACAAAATTGATAACTTGTCAAGTCTTCTATTTGACTATTAACAGCTGCCACTTCTTCTCTAGCTTTGCTGGTACATATTCTTGCTACAATTAAATAAAAGAAGATTTATTCACATGCCTGGAACCACACAGCTTTTCCTAAGCACCCAATACATGGCAACTGCTAATATCTTAATAGCAATTATTTTACACCTCAGAGAATGAGGTGATTCATCCAGCATTAGCCATTAGTGATTTCCATTGTTTTCTGTGCTGGTTTTTGTTTTGTTTTGTTTATTTTATTTTATTTTTTTATTTTTTGGGTCCAGTCATGGGGCCTGAACTCAGGGCCTGGGTGCTGCCCCTCAGCTCTTCAGCTCAAGGCTAGCACTCTACCACTTGAGCCACAGCGCCACTTCCGGCTTTTTTCTTTTCGCTTATGTGGTGCTGAGGAATCAAACCCAGGGCCTCACGCATGCAAGGCAAGCGCTCTACCACTGAGCCACCTTCCCAGCCCCCTTTTGTTTTGTTTTTTAAAAAAACTTCTGTATTCATCATTAAGAATGACAGCAACAATTGAGATTTTTAACATGAGTCAGAAAATAAAGCTGGTTGTTGCTTATTTGTCTTCCCTTCAGCCTCTCTGTTCTGTACACGGCACTCAAAATCATCTTTCTACCTCACACATTTGTCATCTGATGGAAAACACTCCTAAGACTCAAACCACAAAGAAAATAAAATCTAACTTTTGTACTGTGGCCTACAAAGCCCTCTCAGGAAATAATTCCAGGTTTCTACATATCATGTCTTTCTCTCTTTATTCAATACAGTCCTTCTGTTTTAGTTTTATTTTATTGTAAAGATGCTGTACAGCGGGGTTACAGTTACATGAGTAAGGCAAGGAGTACATTTCTTGTTGAACATTGTTACCCCCTCTGTTTTTTCCTACTATCCCTTCTCTCCCTCACTTCCCTCCCCCCCTCCCTGCCGCCCCCCCCCCCCCCCCCCCCCCGCCACCCCCCCCCCAAGTTGTAAAGATCAATTCAGTCTTTTGGGGTTTTTTGGTTTGATTGTTTGGTTGGTTTTCATATTCCTTTCCTTGGCCAAGGCTTTACAATAGTAGGGTGCTTTCTTGAACTTGCTTTTGAATTTGTCTACAGAGGTCACTGCTCCTGTCTTCCCAGGGCTGGTCTTTCTTCATGGAGATAACAATACAAAGGCTACTCTTACTCTGGGTGACTCCACAGTACCAAAGGTCATAAATCTTTGTCTCTTCCCCCGCCCCCACCCTTCCCATCTTACCCCCTCTCACCAACTGTTCCACTTCCTGCCCTTCTCCCTGTTTTTGGTTTGCCTATGTTGATTTGTCTAGGTGAACTGTATGTGGAGAAACCTCTGTTCTTTGGAATATAAACATGAAACCACTCCCCCTGGCTGTAGCATACCAATCCTGCCTCCTTCTTTAAAGGAAAACAGGTTACTTAAAGACTCTTGGCCAGCCAGGCGCCAGTGGCTCATGCCTGTAATCCTAGCTACTGAGGAGGCTGAGATCTGAGGATCACGGTTCAAAGCCAGCCCAGGCAGGAAAGTCCGTGAGACTCTTATCTCCAATAAAAAACCACTAGAAAACCAGAAGTGGTGCTGTGGCTCAAGTGGTAGAGCGCTCACCTTGAGCTGAAGAGTGCAGGGACAGCGCCCAAGCCCAGAGTTCAAGCCCCACAACCAACCAAAAAAAGAAGACTCTTGGCCCAACTTCCTTTGGCTACTTGTGGCTGACAGTTTTGATATTTCATCTTCCTTCTCCAGAACAAGCTAATACATTCTATTTTTTGCTTCTTTTCATTATCTTTTCAAATTTTTTCACTCTTCTTCCTTCACTGGACCATCAAAGAACCTCAATTTGTCCACCATTCAAAGAAAAGGATTTTCGTAAAGGAAAATACTCCTTTTCTCTTTTC
This sequence comes from Dipodomys spectabilis, assembly GCF_019054845.1. Classification (NCBI taxonomy): domain Eukaryota; kingdom Metazoa; phylum Chordata; class Mammalia; order Rodentia; family Heteromyidae; genus Dipodomys; species Dipodomys spectabilis. Next base: position 14,124,161 of record NW_024870874.1, read on the forward strand.
CATTGAATATTAGTATACAACCTAACACCCTCCCCTCCATCTCCTCCTAGCTGAAGTGTAGACTTTATTTCCACTGTGTTTTCATTTTTGGATCAAGAACTATTTCTTTTTTTAATTCTAATTTCTTCACATAAATAAACATTACTTGGAACCTCCCAATTTTTCAATATTTACCTTTTTTTTTTGCAAACTATGTACAATTCTTTGACAGTTAATATCCTGTCCATGATAGAATTGGCCAAAACCAACATCTATTACATCTATTTAGCAAAATATTTATCACTCTAGAAAAAATACAGAATACGGAACTTGTCAAATATCTGAATTTCTGTCATTCTTCAGACTTCATAAATGCCTACCCTTTCCAATGGCCAATCTTCACATTCTTTCAGTACCTGAAAAGTTCTAGAATATTAACCATATTGCTAGCATTCCTATTATCTTCCCATCTATTTTAGAGATTAATTGGTTGTTCATATTATTCATATTGCTTCTCACGCTCTTTCCTAATCTGAGGATTACTTGCTCTGCTGGCAAGTACAAAATAAAAGAACAATGAACAGTTCTTACTAATTTTTAACCTGTATTATTAACCATCAGCTTGAAGCAGTAAGTTTATTATATCATTTTTTTTTGCATTACACATACACTTCAAACACAATTTATGAGTTGGGTATTGGTGGCTCACTCCTGTAATCCTAGCTATTCAGGATGCTGAGATCTGAGGATTGTGGTTCAAATCCAGCTTGGGCAAGAAAGTCTGTAAAATTCTTATCTCTAATTAATAGGCAAAAAGCCAAAAGGGGAGCTGTGGCTTAAGTGATAGAGTATTAGCATTGAGCCAAGGAAGTTCAGAAAAAGTTCCCAGTCCCTGAATTCAAGCCCCAAGATCAGCATGTGTACACCCCCCCCCACACACACACACTTTTTAATTTTTTTGACCATTGCTGATATTACTGTGCCCATGCAAGGAAAATAAGCCTGAGAGAAATCTTCTGATATATTTTCTGCTTCATACTTGGAATGTCCACTTCTTGTACATTGCCACTTCCCTCAGGACTCCTAATCTACAATCTGTCAATTGGTAGTTAATTGACCAATAGCAGCATTTCAGTGGGCGGTACTCCTCTTTGAGTATCACCTATAGAGATGCGCTCTTGTAATCTCTGGGACACCCAAGCTGTGCAGTCTACCATCAAAGAACACTGTCCCTATTGTCTTCCACAATGCTCCTAAAAGAAAATTGAAGCCTGTACTTTGCAAAGGTTCATTTACTGCCTCAATTTGGGGTACTTAAAAAATCAATAACAATCTTAATTCCCACCGGAGATAAATAGCCCAAATCTTTAACTATGCATGAACATAGGAAATTTAAGAAAATATAAAAAGACCTTTAGCCTTCAAATTATCCATTCCCTTCTCAGAACTCTACTTTTTCTAAACTGGATGGCCTCCAGATGTGGGTATGAGAGGAGATGAGAGAAATATCTTGTGGGTTTTTTGTTGTTGTTGTTGTTGTTGGTTTGGTTGGGATTTTTTCTCTATAAGGTAAGGAAGATAAGAGTTTTCTATTTTTAAATGTTGATTTTTGCTTTGTGTTGTTGTTTTATTTCTGCTAAAGGCTGAACATTTGATTGATATACAATCAAATGAGGAACTTTAGGTAAAACTTCCCTCAAAAGCTACTCTATACATCTTTTTATCAGTGGGTCTTAAGTCCTAGAGGTCTTTTTTGTTCTGTTGTTGTTATCACTGCTGTTGTTTACTTTGTTTTTCTGTTCTTGTCTCGAATTCTTTTATCTTGACTTAATTACATCTTTTAATGAGTTAAGAATTTGTTCATGCTTGCATCTTTGTAATTTTGAGAGTTAGATATTTTTAACTAAATACAGAGGTAGCTTATTTATTTATAGTAGTCTTTCGTTAGTTATTTGTGATTTTTGTTTCCTAGTCTGTTTCTTCCTTTTTGATTTTATTTAAAACATATTTCCATACAAAAAGTAGTAAAAATATTCTTCCTGTCAATTCCCATTTTAATCGATAGGACTGAGAAACATGTGCTTTGCTTATGCTGAATAACAATATCCTCTTTCTTGCTTCATTTCCTGTCATAAAACCTAAACTTTTATTACTATTTTAATATTTTTCAATATTTTGTATACTAAGCTTTTTGCTATTTTTTAAATCTATTATAAAAATTTTCGGGGTCCCACTTTAGGTTTGAGCATTCATACATATTTATATGTGTATTATATATTTACATATGTGTATGCACATATTTGTATATGCATACACATAGGTAAATATGTACTATTAGAAAAGTTAGACTTTTTAGCATCTATGTAGCATAGACTAATCTAATCATTCTACCTGTGTCATTTCATTGAAGCCTTATTAAAAATTTCAGCTTCTAGATGAAGAGATTGAAGATTCAAGGATTAGAACCAGAATTCATACATGAAAAAACAAGTTTTCTCTCCCCCCCCCCCCAAGCCCTCTTGACTATGAAAAATAGTAAAACATTCCTCTTTAAAATCTTGTGATAGAAAGGACTTTCCTAAACACTAAACTATGGCCTTTAGGAGGTTCAGAAATGATCACCCATAGAACAATCTGCCCTCATATAAATTTTGGACACATACATTAAAAATAATAGTCTCCATTAATAATAGATGTGTAAACACATTTCTTTTAATCTATTCAATTATTTCCCCATGAGAACTAACAGTGCATCACAAATTACACTGTCGAGAAGACATTCTACAAAACTTAAAGCCAGAAAATTCATGGCTATGGTTGGTCTAATGGAATCATTTTCTGAGAGAATGAAAATTCTGAATCTCCAAGATGTCATGTCACTATGCACTGCTTCCCCATCTCATTAATCAACTTAGAGCTGGCTAGAGAAGGAACACTAGCCAGGGACACACTGCATAATTTGCATAGCTCTTTATCAGACATGTTCAAATATATTTTCCTTCTCATGCACTATAATTCAGCAAAATAGTCTTGTTCAGTAGTCAAATTCAGTCTTTACAAAAGTGCTAAATATCCTACACAAATGTGTATGGACCTTCACTAGTGTTTCACTGGCACTACTATGCCCTTGTATCAGAGCTGGCCTGGTTTGATATAATTATATAACCTGGCTCAACTTCTATAAGCATTTAAGTTTTATGAGCCTTGGATAAATCATATTACCAAGTCAGTGAGACAAAAAGCCCATATTACAGAGCTTATATTCAGAGTCTAACACAGGTACACTATCTCCAAAATAAACTTAAGAGAAAGTGGCTATCACACTGTACAATTAGTGGACAGTCTCTCTACAATCTTACCTCTATTTCCCGGGCCACATCTTCTTTTCCTTCTAGTCCCAGCTCTAAGCAGCCAGGTTTATGGGTTTACAGTTGTAGTCATTGTTGACTTAAGATCAGACCTGGAGTCTGGAGTCATGATACAAAATTGGTGACACAATCTACATCACAGACATACATCCCTGACCTTCCACATACCTAATGTTTTTACTGGTACAAGCGCCTGGGAATACAATCAAAATTGTACTTGTTCTATACCTCAAATAACCTTCAACAATGCTATGGAGTAGATCATGGAGACAAAATTCTTTTTTGGGAAAAGAACTAAATATCCTGTTTCTCTTTCTAAAAATAGCATTACTATAGGAAAGCCCATAAAACTCTAAATTTTCACTCAAGTAACTGTAAAGTACTTGGTCAAGGTAGGCATGAGAGAATATGAGGAAAAATATATATATATATAGGTGTGTGTGTGTGTATATATATATGTATCTTTACAGCTTTAAAAGAAGGCATGTTTTAAATTTTATATTATTGTAAAGATTCTGTACAGAGGGGTTACAATTACATAAGTAAGGTATTGAGTACATTTCTTGTCGAACATTGTTACCACCCCTTTGTTTTTCTCCCACTATGCCTTCCCTCTCCCACCTCTTAGACTCCTCCCCCCCCCCCAAGTTGTAAAGTTCATTTCCAACATAGTGTTTTGTGAGTCTCATTGTTGCAGTGGTCATCCTGTGTCCTTGTTTCAGCATTTTGTTATTCCCTTTCCCCTCCCCAAATCAGATAAATGTATATACAAGACGCAGGGTGCCAAAATCAGATACAGTGACAACAGGGAATATACCATAGGGGGAAGAACATACAATAGAAACAAAAGAATCACATAGTAAATTAAAAACAACAAAAGTAGGTGTTTTTAAAAGATAAGAAAGTGGTTATAGTCATAAACTAAGTCACCTCTTTAGATTAGTCACCAATGAATAGTCAGAAAAAAAAATCAGTCTCCAAAAGAGGTTTCAAATAGATCTTTTAAAATCACATAAATAATAGAGTGTAAAATGTTTTTAAGTATCTGCAGATATATATTTTGGGTAATGAATGTTATTCCTTTCAAAAATAATTATTTTCCTCCCCTGTGGCAGAAGGTCAGAGCAAAGCTGTCTAGACCCCGCTCAGGAAGCAGAGTGCTGGGAAAGTCCCACTGAGCCATTTCCAAGGCAAAGAATTATAATGATATTTGCATTGTTAGGACTGTGTCTATATGATGCCAGTGCACACTTGATTAGGTTGATTCACTCAAGCAACCAGTCAATTTAGTGAAACGTTTATTCAAGCCTGTGTTGTTTGCCTAAATTAACCAAGTGATTGACTGTCCTGTTTGACTGCCTGAACACTTGGATAACTCCTAACTGTTCTCCCACTGTCTACCCTTTGGCCACCCAAAGACTCACTGTCTATCTCCTCACCACACAAGACTGTCTCTAGTACTAAACTCTCCAAAATGCAATGGTAGCTTCCTATTTTCCACCTTCAGCACCTTGGTCAGCACCAGAGTCCTAACAATGTGGGACATCAGTTACTGGTAGAACTACTAACAAGCTGCCCTTGTGATATAATAGGAACTTGTCACCTTTTTTTTTCATTCCCTATATGCTATCCGAGCCACAATGGTTAGGTAAGCAGGTTAAGGTTAAGGGGCAGCATGGGATCCCATCTCCATACTGCTACCTCTATCAGGTAGCTCTCTCCACCAGGCTCTCTCTACCTGTTTCCAACCATAAACTAAATTACCATGAAGCAATCCTTGATCATGTGACAGATATTTCTTTTTTTCTAACCTCCATTATTGTTTAGCCTAGCTATTTGAGCATTTAATTATACTGGCTTGCTCTGTATGTATTAGCGAATATTAGCTACCATAAAGATTATTAAATTCCTTTGAGATTTGGACCAACACATTTGTTTCACTATGTTCCATCATTTTTTTGTAATTATTTAAATAGTACTAGTCTGAGTCCCTCCTTCCTCACTGATTCTGCATTTTCTGTCAAAGACTGTGAAATGCCAGTCCTTCTTGCTGGGTCTTTGTCTCCATTCATAGCACAACTTAACTAACATCCTAGATTCGATCTACCTCCTTCCTCTCAAGATCTGATTACCCTCTTGTATATACCAGTTCATGTCTCTGGCCAAAGTTTTGTTGTCTCACAATTTCAGAGTTAGAGGAGAGTAAGAAAGCAGGGGCTACCAGGACCTTATACATAAGAAGGCAGAAAGGAGAAACAGGACACCAAAGCAGAAGATACAGTCCTGAAGAGCACATGGATGACAAGGAGATGAGCTAGCTAGATGTGAAATTCCAGTTGTGTGTTTAAAATGACACTACATACTGTATCAACAAAAAACTGCCAAATCTGATGCTTTTGATATATATATATATATATATGAATATATATATATATATATATATATATATATTAATTCATATATATATATATATGAATTAATGAGAAGGAAATCTGAAAATACAGTTTGACAATGTAAAAGAAATACCAATTGTAGTTACATATGGAACATATTTACCATTTATGACTAATTACCAAATACAAAGTAACTGGCATACCAACATACATATGTAGCATTAATTTTTATTACAAATTACCTTTCATTTACATGCTGAAAGTGATTTTCTGTCAACAGAGCCTGAGAATCTGCTGCTCACAATTCCCAACATTAAGGGAGACATTGACAGAAAGCATACCTTACACTCCTTTTGTTTTTCCCTTAGCTTCTAAATAACACAGCAAGATTGTCAGAGAATTGCTAATCTAGCTGTGAGGACCAGAGTTTGCATATATACAGGAAACTATTAAAGGAAAATATAAAACTATAGGTCAAAAAACTACAGTACATAGAATTTACAGGAAAACAAGGAGTGGAGGATTTGCAGTAATGAGCCAACCTTAAAAACCTATGTTGTGAGGAAAGTGAGTTTTGAACATAGCTTAACAACAAATCTGGAATATGAATTTGGTAGAAAGGCATTCCAGTCTAGGCAGAAATTTTATTTTTTCTGATGTAGAAAACATTCAAAATTTTAAATGACTATGTCATCTTAATATATCCGTTACATTATAATTAAATACAACATGTTTTGAGTGAACTCATATAAATAACTTAAAAACATCCATTTTTATTTATCCATAGAAATATATACTCATATCCTGATATGTCAGCTTAAACAAAAACAAATGAGAATTACAGACTTCAGGAAGACATGTATATAAATTAAAAAATAGTCTATTATAAAAATGAAATAATAAAATCACCTATAGTAGATAGCACATCAAACTTTATATTCCTTTCTTAAATGAGAAAGCAGGTTAAAGGTATGATTTTGCTCATCTTTATGATTTGTGCCAAATGAAAGGATGACAATGCTTGACACTAAATGACAACCAAAATTATTGATACTGGCTAAATAAGTTCACATACTCATTATTAATACCAAAATTTGTTATATCATAAAGCAAGTGAAAGGTTTTAAAGTCTGAGTTACAGCTAAAGACTTTAGGAACCTATTAAGAGAGCTAAGAGGAAGAACCAGAAGATGACTCTGCTCCTTCTGGTCTTCCCAAGGCTCTAGCAAATTCATTGCATTGCAATCCAAACTCAGATCAATTAGGGGGGCTGAGTAGGTTGACTCATATTTTCCAAAAAACAAAGACAGAAACAGTATTAACTGTAAAAGAAAATAATTAGCTATGATGTACTGCATTGTGTTCCTCCTACAAAGGGTCTCTTAAAATGAGGTCCTAAAGACCTCTGATCCAATAAGAAAGATTAGCACACAAGAAGTTAGAAGGAATATCTACCAATGACACAGGAAAAGACAGCCAACTAAGGTCAAAGAGAAGTTTTCATGTAAAAACATACACACACACACACACACACACACACACACACACACACACACACACACACACATACACATCCATACCATCACCTAGATCCTAGATCTCCGGCTTCCAATCTGCAGAGCTATAGACAATAAATTGCTACTGTTAAACCATAGAATTTATACTATTAGAGGGGAACTAACTCCTCTGAGAGGGAATGAAAAGGAAGAACAATTAATCCACATGCAGGTCCAGCCTTGAATAAAGAAAAAGAAGAGAAAGACAAGAGGAAACAGAAAAAGATGGCAGTGTCTGAACTTGGCATAGGGAAGTCCTATATCCCCCAGCACTGTGTTGCCTTGTTCTCTCTGCCACTCACTGAAAATAATTCACAGGCAGCATCAGTGATAGATTTCAGAATAGAGGGGGTGGTCAGGTTATGACACTTCCTGGTGTTGGAAATCGAAGAGGCTCATTCCCATGGCTGTTACTACCCAGGAAGACTGTCCATTCCGAATTCACAGAGGCTACTCAGATTTCCACTGAATGGAAAACTGTTTCCACCTCCACCTCCATGAGACTCTACAGAATATTCTTATCTTTTCCTGAGGTGTAAGGATTGTTCCATGCTTTGTAACAGTAAAAACTCATAAAATCAAATACTACTGATTGAAGAATATTCTTATCTTTTCCTGAGGTGTAAGGATTGTTCCATGCTTTGTAACAGTAAAAGCTCATAAAGCCAAATACTACTGGTTGATGAAATTTAGCCACATGAAGATACCTGTTGTGCACAGTACTTCTGCATTCCTTGTGAATAGAGAGGCAATTTAGCCAAATTAAAAATGTAAATAAAGGACAGCAGTGACCCTATGGAGATGTTTCCAGAAAGCTAACAGTGGTAAAACCAAGTTTAGGTATAAAATGGAAAGATCAACAGTGGTGGTGCTGGGCTTTTAGTCCCCAATATTCCCTCTCAAAACTATTCACCCTTCTGCCAGACACCAGTGGCTCATGCCTAACTACTTAGTAGGCTGAGATCTGAGCATCACAGCTAAAGCCAGCCCAGCAAGGAAGTCCATGAAACTCCTATCTACAATTAACTACCAAAAAGAGCCATAAGTGGAGCTCAAAAGGTAGAGCATTAACCTTGAGCAGGCCCATGTACAAGCCCAGAACTAGCACACACACGCACACACGCGTGCATGTGCACACACACACACACACACACACACACACACACACACACACACCACTCATCCTTGACCCATTTGAGTCCACATTCATTCTTCTGGCTGGGAAATCAAAGTGGCTATTTTATTGGTGGTGGTAGTGATGGTTGTATGGTGGTGGTGATAGTTTAGCTTGTCTGTGTGCTTGATTGGTCAGTTGTATTTGTTTATTTGCTTGTGACTGAATTTCACTTATGTAGATTAGACCGTTTCCTAGAGCTGTCTAACATGTCCCATGGAGATGAGAACATGAAAAGTAAACATTCATGAACGAAGAACTCTCCATATTCAAATCACAAAGATGATACAACTAAATTAATCTGACATGCAAACTTAATCCATGTACTCCATCCATTGCTTCACACAATGATGGATGGTAGGTGTCCAATTCATAGTTGAAGAATAAGTAATGGTACACATTTGAATCATTAAGCTTCATGGTGATTAATAATAAATGGAAGTAGTTCCTGTAAATGACTGTAATTAGCATGTCTGTGGTTGTGAGGAGGAGGTAAGTTACCCACCAGCAGAAAGTTGCTGTGAAGCTCTTCTGAATCAGAGTCAATTCTGAGAGCAGCAGAGGGAAATAAGACACAGACAAGAGGATGGGCCCAGAACATTTTAGGGGAAGGCTGTATCTCTGGTGGTGAGGAAGCTGCCATGTTTCATTTTGCTTCCCTTCACCAGACCCGTTGTATTGTAAAACGTATGCAGGGAGAGCTGAAATATATGACATAAATGTTCTCCCAAACCAGCATCACTGCAGTTCAAAATGTGTCGTTGTCTTCTGGCTTCTGCCAAAATGAACACTTCTGTTGACTCATTCATTCAATCAGTGTCCCTGATCAGAGACAATGCTAGGTGACAAGGAAATATAAATTAATAAAACATAGTTTCTATTATGAAAGAGGAAGATAAATAGACAGGCAATACAGTATAATGCATGGGATGTGATAAGAGTTTAAACAGGAAGAGCAAGGACAGGGAAGTGCACTCGTGGCTGCAGGGCAGGTAGCGGGGGTTGCAACTGGCTGGCATTTGAACCAGGCCAAGTAGAGCACAGAGAGAGTCCCATCTACACAGAAGATGAGCAAGAAAATAGCAGGTGCAAACACACACAGGGCTTGACAGCTCTGATTGAGAAGAAATGAAAAGGTGCAGTGGGTGAAGAGGTACTGGGAAGGAAAGGAAAGCAGAAATAATTTCAAAGGTAACAGACTTCCTCATTGTGTGGCTGCCGAGTTGCCTGAAGGAAGGGCTGTGTGGCCAGGGGCAGTGTAAAAATAAGGGGTTTCTGAAAGAGCTATGGCCTAAAGGTTGCAAGAGATGAGGGGCCCAGCACTGGGCAAGAGGAGAGAAGTACATCAAAGACTGCCTCAATTTTCTTCTTTTCCCCTTTTTTTTTAAATTAAATAAGTTTTTTATTGTGAAAATGCTGTACAGAGGAGGGTTGCAGTTACATGAGCAAGGTAAGAAGTACATTTCTGATCAAGCACTGCTGTCTCCTCCTTTGTTTTTCCCCTGCCATCCCTTCCCTCCCATCGCCACAACTACACTCCCCCACCTTTTTATATGAACACTGTGTAATCACTCTTTGGCAAAACTTCTCAGGATCAAATTTTGAAACCTTGAGCAATCACTTGCCCATAGGGGAGAGGCCCAAAAAGAAAAGGACACTCTGTGAAGGAGAACTAAACAGGCTCCTTGAGAATGTGGAGGCCATGGGAAGAGGAAACTCAGAACTCTGCAGACTCCAAGGGCAACTAGCATCTGCACCAAAGGGCATCTGACAGCCATTACCTCTCCAACTCCCCCTGCAGGAAGATACATCTGGATGACTTGCACACCTTGTTCTGGAATAATTAAGCTTAGAAAGGCCCATTTTACTTCTCCATGTAGGACTTCAAATGCTGTAATGTAAGGATCCCAGAAGAATTTAGGTATTAAAAGTAATTAAAACAAACCTGTTACTAGAAATTTACCTAGCGCATGCATACAGTGTCTCAGCAAAGGTACTCTGCAAAGCCGGAATTTCACAAAAACTCAAACAATTTCCACAGAATTTAAGTAACAAAGAAATTCCAAGTCCCTTCATGCCAAAGCCCAGTCAGGGGTGGAGTCAGACAGACTGAGGGCTATACAAAGATGCTGCAGGGAGAGACTTAAATAGGAGCAATCTTCACAGCAATGAGATTGTAGTAATGGCAAAGGTTTACCAACTACTTCCTGTGGGCCACACAGCACCATGTTAAGTGCTCTCATGTTAAGTGCCATCCTGATACAATCATTTTTTGTAAGTCAAAAAGTACAAAGAAAAACATAGGGATACGTATGCATGTCCACACTCCACGTAACATTTTCTTTAATTGGCTTCAGTTTTAAAATTTAAAAAAAAGTTACAGATGAAGTTTTATAGCCTTCAAATCCTGTTTCTTCCCCTCTCCTCAGACAGCTTTATGTCATGAATCTTATTTCTTCTTCTTTTATCTTCTTTTATTTTTAATTAACTCAGAGTAATTTTACATATTTATAGGGTTCAGTGTGAAGCTTCAATCAACACAATCATACCATAGGCAAAGAGAAATTTTCACTTTACAGAGGGTAGGGTGGGGCCTGAGAACAATCTGGAAAATAGATCAAAGAGATTTTATCTTTTTGAATGCTTTTCTCAAATTTCTCCTAATCTCTGCTGCTTCTGTGTTCTCTGTTATTTGTAGTTATTTTTTTCCTCTTCTCTTTCCTTCCCTTTTTCCATTTTTTAGCTTTCCTCTTCTCACATGCTCTTTTTGCCATGCTGTATTTTTAAAAAGGCAAGCAAAATGTGTTCCTCTGATTATATCACAAATAAAACTAACCAACAGTGTCTGAGTTTCTCTATATGCAAATTGCCACACTAAATTACTTCACTCAAAATTCATTCACTCAGCATATCCAAATTGACCACTCTTTGCTAGATACTGTTCAGGGTCCTAGAAATAAATCAGTGGGTAAGACAATGATTCCTGCCCTCACAAAGTGCATTTTAGCAGAGGGAAACAAACCATTTTAAAAAGCAAACTGAAGCTGAGGACCAGTGGCTCATGCCTTTACTCCTTGCTATTCAGGAAGGTGAGATCTAAGGATTGCAGTTTGAAGCAATCTGGGCACGAAACTGTGAGACTTTTGTCTCTAATTAAATAGACACACAACAGTCTGAAAGTAGATCTGTGACTCAGTGGTAGAGCCTTAGCCTTGAGCACAAAAACACTGGGACAGCACCTAGGTCCTGAGTTCAAGACCCAGTACTAGCATAAATATATACAATATGATATATTATAATATATGTCATATATTATAATATATAACATATATATCATATATAAAGAAAATTATGTGATGAAAAAACAACACAAAAGAGGGGAAAGAAGAGGGAGAAGTGCAATTTTGTAAGGGATATCTCCTTCACTGAGCAGGAAGGAAGTGGAGAATGAGCTGGAAGCCCCATGTCAAGAATTCTCTTGGGCGCCTGGGAAGGTGGCTCAGTGGTAGAGCGCTTGCCTTGCATGCATGAGGCCCTGGGTTCGATTCCTCAACACCACATAAACGAAAAGAAAAAAAAAAAGCCGGAAGTGGCTCTGTGGCTCAAGTGGTAGAACGCTAGCCTTGAGCTGAAGAGCTGAGGGACAGCGCCCAGGCCCAGAGTTCAGGCCCCACGATCGGACCAAAAAAAAAAAAGGAATTCTCTTAGTAGGTCCAAGGAATTGCAAAGAGACCAGGACAGCTGTCCACAGAGCAGAAAAAATAAGAGCAGGGCAATTGTAGGCACCAGATTGTGTAGGGCCTAGCTAAGTCTACACCCAAGCGTTTTTAGGATCTTGGCTGTGGTTGCTGTTGTTTGTTCATTTTTGTGGTGGTCTTAGGTCTTGAACTCAGAGCCTTGAGCTCTTGCTTGTCTTTTTTTTTTTTTAACTCAAGGATAGCACTCTAGTACAAGTTCTTTTTGCTAGTAATTAGAGATAAGAGGATTTGTCTGACTAGGCTGGCTTTGAACCATGATCCTCAGATCTGAACCTCCTAAGTAGTTAGGATAAAGGTGTGAGCCACTGGTTCCCAGGTTTTGAACAGAAGGCAATTGATTCTTAAAGGATCTCTTTAACTGTTGTGGTGGGACAGGCTGAGGAAGCCACCAGAGCCACGGCAGTCCTGAGGACTGTTCATGTCATTGTGTCATGCAGCTCCCAACAGCTGGATAAAACAGGCAGCTATTACAGATGAAGGAACGAAGACTAAAAAAAAAAGAGGTTAAGTAAATTGATAATACAAAGCTAAGCTGGTTTTACACACAGCCTGAGCCAGAGTCAAAGAGTTAAAGTAATTTGGATTTCACCTTGTAAAACTGCTTCACAAGTAAACACTATTTAATGTATAATATTTACTTTATGAATTTTATGATTTTAAATTAATCATAATTAACATAATTAAACAGATGAATATAAATATGTTTTATATTTCACGGATTTTTAGATAAATCTTACTTTCAAATAAAGACTATTTGGATAGTAGAGAGCAACTCTTGGATCTTGTTCATGAACCACTTAACAAAAATAATTTTAAGCCTAGTTCTACAAGTATTAAGTTTGCTTCGAATACACAAATTTTCCAGGAGATTTCTTTGCTTTAGCTCTAGAAACTAGGAGCCCAACATTATATTCCTGCTTTCCTATAGTTTCAGGTTATATTCTTCAAAAGTCACTTAAACACTTGGTTGTTGAGTCATTTCTCTAAAAACTTTTGACTGAAGATTGTATTTCCTATCTCATACACTGGAAATGCTATCTATCTTCCATCAGATTTTTGCTAGATCAAGTCAAGTCTAGAGAGCCTACCTCTTTATCCTCTCGCTCTTTCTCTCTCTCTCTCTCTCTTTCTCTCTCTCTCTGTGTCTCTGTGTGTGCGTGCGTGTTTCTCTCTCTCTCCTTACATCCCTCCCTTCCTGTGTATATGTGTATGTGAATGAAGGAAAAAGAGCAGTAATATTGGTAAGACAGAGTTTGCTAATAAAATGGTTGTTTTTTTTACTCAGTAGTGACAAATTTAATGCTGCCAGGTTAAACAACAAAAAATTAGGTTACTCAAGTTAGAATTCTAGTCTCTTGAAGTTGAATGTTTTAAACAAGGTACATTGACCCAGGTTTATAGGTAAATAACACTGAGAAATTTAAATATATATAACTAGGTGTGTGTGCTGTGTGTGTATGTGTGTGTAAATGAACAACACAGAAAAATGCCATAGCGAATGTAGATTAATTAGCCACAGACATTTATTGCATTTATTGAGTGGTTCCCCAGGCACCATCTTGGGCCTTGGCAATTTGATTCTAAGAATAAAGGAACAAAGTCTTTTTTGGAAAAAAAAAAAAAAAAGAACCAAACCAACAAATCCATCATTGGACAGTAAGCCATGAGGGAGTAGAGAAAATTCAGGCTGCTCTTCACATGACCAAGGTCAGCACATTGGATAGAGATAGCTGAGCAGCTGCTGAATGGAAGTGAGTTTTAAGTCAGACTTGAATAGTCATAAGTGATGAAACGAGCAAGGGGCAGACAAAGAAAGTTTTCAAGTAATAGGAGAACCTGGACTTCCTACAGTGCTTCCTACAGGAGAAAACGAGGAGAAAGAAAACGTTAGAGAGATGAGAGAGAGAGAGAGAGGAGTGGTGTGTGTGTGTGTGTGTGTGTGTGTGTGGTGTGTGCATGCATGCACCTGATGGAAAGCAGAACTATTATGTGAGTACTATGGAAAGCAATGCTGCGGAAAGGCAGGAACGGGGGGCAGGTCATGCTAAAAGGTTTGTAGCTAACTCCAAAAGCAAAAAGATGTCACTTCAGAGGGTCACAGATGGTGTCACATAACTAGTTCTTAGTTTTCAAAGTGAGTCTAGCCCCAATGTGAAGAATGGATGGGGAGGGAAATAGGAATTGAGAGTACGCGGAAGTCTAGTGTAGTCATTCGGATGAGTGCTGTGGACCGTGTGGAGGCAGAGGGTGAGTCAAGACAAACAGATTGAAGTCACAAGACAAGTGGGGAACGAGGGAGAGGCAGTGCCATGAGGAAGCTTCATTTTCTGGCAAGGCCCTTAGTTGAGGTGGGCAAGACAGAAGAGATTCTCCTTCCCTCGGGCAGGAATCCAATCTGTGTCAAATACGTTTGAAGGGAGCTGAAGATCCCTTCCAGGACTACTACTTCCTTCCAAGCTAAACCATAGTTTGCACAAGATTTTATTTCAGAGGCCACTTTCTAATGAAGGGATCAATAGAGAATCATTCTTGCAATGAGAGAGAAATGAAGGACAGAAGGAAGCTCCAGAAAAGGCTGAACACCACATGGGATATCATGGAAGGCACAGTGTCTCAGTTTGTTGTCATTGCTATGACAGAATGCCTGACGTTGGCCAATATATAAAGAAAAGTTTCTTTAGTTAACATTACAGAGACCAAAAGTCCAAAACTGGGTTACCATATGTAGTAGTCCCTGGGGAGGGTCATGTGACTAAGATCCATAAGTAGATGGATTCACAAGGCCAAAGAGGAAGAAAGCAAGGAGTGAACACAGCCTGATCTGGCAGTAACTGGTCCACTTGTACAAGGCTGGACCCATTCAATGAGATGATCAGTAATCTCTTCCAAGGATAGTAACCCCATGCCCTAAACCCCCCACTGCTCCATCTCCTGAAGATTGACCACCTTTTAACACCCTTCCATTAGGACCAAACTCCCATCTCCCCTTACACTGGGGCCATGATCCCTCTGAGGGAACCAACTCAAGCTTTATCTGTGAGGGTGCACACAGGATTGGAGAGGACATCAACAGAACCAGAGTTCACCTCACCCCTGCTCTCCCTGCTCACCCTCCAGGAGGTGTACATCACAGCCCATTCTAATCACTTCCTGCCTTTGCTGAGGGCTGACAAAAGTTTTAGTTGTAACATTTCCCTTTATGCTTTTCCTTCCTCTGTGAGCTGGTGTTGGACCTATTGATTATTCCATAAAGATAACAGGGGAAGGGCGGAAGGACTACTTTTCTCATTTAATTGTATTTTAAAGTTCTGTTTCTGGTTTATACACTCTAAAGGGAATGTAGAATTTATTATTATGGGGGAAATGGCTTCTGAGTATATTACAAAATCTTTTTTTCCACACAAAAGCTTGTAAATTCCAAACTATTAAAGTATACTATAAGTTTGGGTACCTGTGGCTCATACCTCTAATACTAGCTACTCAGGAGACTGAGATCTGAGGATCACGGTCCAAAGACAGCCCAGGCAGGGAAGTCCCTGGTAAGACTCTTATTCCAATTAAGCACCAAAAGGTAGGAAGTAGAGCTGTGGTTCAAATGGAAGAGTACTAATTTTGAGCAACAAAGCTCAGGAACACCATCCAGGCCCTTAGCTCAAGCCCCAGTACTAGCACAGGGGAAAAAAACCTATAATTTCTATTTTACATCATATTCTAGGTTATGTAATATATTAATTTCAATAAAGATTTTTGGCAATGATGCAAATATATTGGGATAATCCATTAGAAATCACAATTCATCTCCTAGGTGTCTCTCAAAACACTGGTTCTGAGATCAGGAACATTACTTGGGATTTTATTAGAATGTCAATGTGTAGCCCTTGCTCCAGACATACCAAATCAGAAATTCCAGAGAATGGCATCAGCAGTCTCTTTTGGATTATCCCTACAAGGTAAATCTGATGCTTGCTGAAGTTTGAGAAGTAGTACTTTGGGATGGTGTTTCCCAACCTTTTCACATTCCGGCTAAAAGAGAATATGATGGTACTTGTACTATCAGTCCATGTTAAATGTATGAGACATCACAGGGCTGTAACTACAAGCCAAGAGGCTGCAGCTACTCAAGCTACTGCTGACCTGGGCTGGTCTCTCTAGCTCACCAGCAAGGCAACCCATACCAGTACAAAAGGAAATAAAATAGACACTTAAAGATACACTGTGGACTTGTTTCTAATTATGAAAACTCACCCCATTACTTATCAACAGAAGAACACATGAACTATGATGTGTGCCTTGAAATATTGCTCATAGTTAAAATGTATGAATGAGTGATATATATGGATATATCAACACAGAAATCTTAGAAACATAATGTTGAACAAATGAAGTGAGTTGTAGAAAAATGTGTATAGTTTGATAATTATTGATACCATGCAGAACAAAGCTAAGTATTATGTGTCCACATGTAGAAAAATCATAAAGATCTGCAAAGAATGATTAATCAGTTATCCAAGTGGTTAGCTCTAGGGAAAAGAGGAAACAGTGTGTGCATTAATGGGGCTTTATAAAATTTATTTCTAAAAATCTGAAGAAAAATCACAGTAGGGAGGGCTTGACTCAGATGGGAGAGACAGGCACAAAGGTGTTTCTTCTTTTTCCAAGTAAATAAAATGTTTCATTACGATTTTGATAAGGAAAATCAAACACAGTTGAAGGAATGATATTGCACCATTTGTAAAGAAATGGAAAGGTCTGGAAAAAACTGTTAAGTGAAGTACATCAGGCCCAGAGAGACAAAGATCTATGTTTTCCCTCATATGTGGAAGCTAGATTTCACTTATAAACTGATAAGTAAATGTGCTGGGTAATATGCAAGTGTATACAAATGTATTAACTGAAATAGATTCTAAGGAGAACTTTGTCTTAGAAAGGCAAGGGCAAAGTTCAATAAAATAAACACCAGGGAGCAGGTAATGAAAGGGGTGGGGTGCGGTCAAGGGGTAGACAAATGAAGGTAATGAAAGAATGAAGTCAAGAATGCAATGCTTTGTAGGCAAAATAAAGAAGAGTGAGGGAGGGGTGGATAAGGCAGGGATCGGCGAGAATACTGAAAGGAGTGAAATTGATCAAGATACATTGCATCATAAACTGTTCTGTTGGATGGCAACTCTTTCATACAACCACGTAAAGATAATACAAAGAATAATAATTTAAGAAAAAAAAATAATCAGTATCCATCTGCTATCCAATTATCTGGGTTTAAAAAACCTGATAGTAGCACTGTGGCGTTACACAGATTATTTTCTGTCTCTGGGTCTCAAATTCCTAATATTCAAAATAGAGGAAATTGAGTCCAGAGATGCCTGAAGTCCTGTTCCTTGTGTACCCTTCTGATCTATTTTGGTGCTCAAACAGAAAATGGCCTCCCTCTTCTCCTACTCTTCTCCACGCATGAACAGCAGCCTCCTCAGTGGCCGCTCCTGTCCAGCTGTCCGCCCTAATAGGCCCCTTGTTTACAATGGCCTCAGCAAATGGGACGGGCATAGGCTAATAACACACCACAAACTAGGAATCACACAACCTGTGTTCTAAGATATATTTTAAGGCAAGAAGAATAAAAATAAAACAAAAAAGTTTGGCCCCTGGATGAGCTGTGTTGGATTTAGAAAGTGACCTTGAATTTATAAGCAACCTTTGCTTGAAGGAGAAATTTTTCCTGTAGCAATATATTTCACCAAGTGCAAAAGAATTTCAAATCAACATGACAGCAATGTTCACTTCTTTATTCCTTTTCTTTGGGTACCACCCTCACCTCTTTATCCCCTACCTCGACATCAGAAATGATTCATCCCAACTAGCTATTTGACTTTTTCCGTGAAGGTAAAGCTTAGCTTCTCATTTCTAGGATTGATTCTTTTGAACTTCCCTCCAGGTATGTCTTACACAAGAAATCCTCTTTCTAAATAGATTGGTTTATCTGTTCTACTTGAATGTCACCCACCACTTCAATAACATGAAAATCAGAGAATTGGAGAGCAATGCCTACAAAGGATGACTAAAGTTGACTATTTTATTCGTTATTACAAGCTATTTCAAGCACAGAGAAAGATAACTACTAAGGAGGTATATAATATTTTTGTTGAGTTTTACTAATTTGCATACTGGCAATCATGAAGCCAAGTCAGAATGGCCCTGTGATTGATTAGATTGTCTAGGAGGATTAATGACTGGTCATTGAATGATAAAATGAGCACTGATTAATGATTGGCTACAATGATTTTGTGATTCTGTGTCACAAGTTTGAGGTGTTCCAGGAGCTCTTGAACATTTTAGGCATTTGGTCAGAGTGATATTCAGAGAAACAGACCTAATATTGGCCAGCTAGGAGTATAAGTCAAACATCAGTAAATCTGGTATTAGCTAGAGGATGCACTAAGTGGTTTTTACAAAACCATTCAACATCTCTTGGGTTCCGTCCCCTCATCTGTGATAGGTACAGGCTGCTCTTACTCATGAGATAATTTCCATGTCTGAAATCTGTTTGTTCAATACAATAATTAAATAAGGCAACTGCTCTGTCCCTTTGTATATAATCTGTCTGAATTTTTAACTCTTTTGGCATACTGGTTACACAGTAGAGCAGTGTCATTTTAACAAGTCCATACATCCTTAAAATGCATCCTGTCAAACTTACCCTCACTACTCCTCTTTTACCCATCTCTTTACTTCTTGAAACAATTTCAGTAGGTTTCATTGACCTTTTAGCGGATACGTAAATAAATTACTTTGACCATATTCATCTTCATTCACCCTCTCTTCTCTCCCCAATGCATCTCTGTAAGAAAGACTGTCTCATTTTTCTGTAACCTTTCAACTCTTTGGATTGAAAAAAATTAATTAAATTATAAGTGAATCAAATAGATCCAAGCTAGATTCAATGTAGCATTATATACATATTTTGTTTGTTAATATTGATGATATACATAGATGTATACATTTTATTTGACAGAAAGAAAACGTACATTTTCTCAGCCACTGTACAAAAAAATCTAGCATATGCCATAGAATAGCATACATATTTGCTGAACTAATTAATAGAATTAATTAACAGAATTAGAGTATTTATACTGTGTCATGGCCTCTACTAGATACTTATGACTATTTTTCCTTTCATTTTTACAGTAACTCTAAGAGGTAGATATCCCCTGCCTAGAAGAGGATTAAACCTTAGTTTAGAAGTCTTAAAGAATTCTCTGTAGGCCCACTGCAATAACACTGAACTTTTTTTAAAGCTTTCTTTTTGTTTATCACTCCAAAGTCTGCAGCCTCCATCAACTTCTAACCTCCATTCAACATTTAACTACAGCCTTATCCTCGTTATTTTAATGATAATATGCACCTCGTGAGATGAAAAAAAAAATGGACTCGAAGCTAAAATAATGAGAATTGGTGTTTTAAGATTTACTCAGTGGATCCATTCAGACTTTATTCTCAATTAGACAAATAGAGTTGAATTTTACTACCTGTAGATGCTTGACTTTGAGAATTATCTGTGGTACCAATTTATCTTCTCCAAACTTCTTCATCTACCATGTTATATATACAAACTTACACCTGTCTTTGACCGAGTTATTAGTCTATTTGGTCAGGAAATGCAATAAATACCATGCATTGAGTTACCACAAAACTTCTGACAAGGCCTTTTACATCCAAATGGAAAACTGCACACTGGATACTAAGAATAGGAAGGATTGGACCATCTCTACACAAAAGCATAGTTTTTTTTTTTAAAAAAAAAGATGTTAGCTGGGCACTAATGTCTCATGACTATAATCAAGAGGCTGAGATTGAGGTTCATAGTTTGAACCAGCCAAGTAGACAAATCTGTGAGACTCTTATCTCCAATTAACCAACAAAGAAAAAACTGCAAGTGGATGTGTGGCTCAAGTGGTAGAGCATCGAGCAAACAAAGCAAAACAACAGAGCAAGGCCCTGAGTTCAAACACCAGTACTGGCACAAACAAAAGAAGGCTATCAACCTGGACAAGAACTGTGCCACAGGAATTTTGTCCTTGATTCTGCTATTCCCACACATTGTGAGTGGCATAGATAAATACAGAGCAAGGCTCTAAAATGGGAAGATGACACAAAGTTGAGTGGGATAATAAATATGTTGTATAAATCAAAATAGATCTGACAGGGTGAAAAAATGGGTCAAGTTGAACAAATTGAAATTTAACAGAGATTAGTTTAGGATCCAAAAACAACCTTCCCAGGTGCACAGTGTTAAAAAACAAACATGGGTTTTCAAATACCTTGAAAGAGACATTGAGACTTTGGTTAACAGAAAATTCAATCTGCATCAACAATAGGGTTTGACTACCCAAACGCTGGTCCCTTCTTTTGATGCAATCATAAAGTATCTTAAAACAGAAATAACACCATGGCTTGCTCTTTTTGGCACAGGTAATTAAACTCTAGATTGTAGATGAATGAGGGCTAATTATATAAACTGGAATCTTACAGAAATAAACAAACTAGACATTCAATGTCTCATACAAAAAGAGAAAGAAAACTCAAGCTTCTACACACACACACACACACACACACACACACACACACACACACACACACACACACACACACACACACACAATGTGCTTAGACTGGAAGAAGGAAAACTATTAAGGGACCTGAGAGAGTTCTCTTTAAATATGAAGATGACACAGAGAATGGAAATAATGCTACTTAAAATGGACCCAAAGAGGTAAAATGAGTTTGAATGGACATGATACACACACACACACACACACACACACACACACACACACACACACACACACACAGGCATATATATATGCATATATATATATATATATACGTGTTTCTCTCTCTCTCTCTCTCTCTGTAACCATACAAAACACAGAGAAAACCATAACTCAAGGTAGGATAAACATCAAATCCTCATTAATTAAAATTCTCCCATTTGAAATGATTCACAGGGGAATAGGATCAAAGTTTGCTATCTCTCGGGGGTGGGGGGATATTTGTGATGCAAATTGTCAGCGTAAACAAAATTTTGGGGATGCCTTATATTTACAGTCAAGAAAACATACCATTACAATAATTAGGTGAAAATATCTGGACAAGTAAATCTTCTGTTTTTAATGACCCATTCTTTCCCAGGTCACATAGAACCAAACAGTCACAAGTAGATGTGAGTAGCACTTATTGACTACTATACAAACTTGAAAATAATATAGTATTTTTAAATTTAAGAAACTCAGTTTTTGTTTGAACCAACTGTTCCTCAACTTTAATAACTCCCATTACCTGAAGTTATTTATGGAACTTTGGAGAGGGTATGTTGCTTAGGGATCTTCCTTACTACAGCAAGAAAGAAATGACAATAGATCACTACCAGCCCAAACAGAATCATTGTCATCTAGAGAGAAACTAAAGTATTATAGTCTGAATTTTACCTTATAGCATCCAACCAAAGTAAGAGATCACACACACTGGCTTTGAATTATATACATTGTGCATCAGTACGTAGGATCTAGTGTTAACAGGTATGTGGCTGGTGAGGTTATATGTGTGAACAACTTGTGCAACTGCACTGGACCCTCTGTTTAATGTTCTATATACTAAAAGCGAGAATAAGACCAGTCAGCAGTGGCTGACATGTCATCCTAGCTACTCAGGAGGCTGAAATCCAAGGGATCAAAATTCAAAGCCAGCCCAGGCAGACAAAGCTGAAAGATTCTTATCTCCAAGTAACCAGCAAAAGGCCAGAATTGTAGCTATGGCTCAAGTGTTATGGTGCCAGAAAAAATAAAACTAAAAAAAATAAGCAAGAACACAAGTCTCTGAGTTAAGCACCAGTTATAAACAAATACATAAATAAATAAAATCAAGGAAATTAAACCAATGTTGTTCTGTCAATGATGTTCATCTTTCACATTTTTTGCGCACTAGACCTTACAGATTGTGTAGGTAGCTAACACACAGAAAGGCAAGCAAGTGAGACAAAGAGGCTGGCAGAATCTAAAAATAACTCCATTTATTAATAAGCAACCATATCCTGTCATCAAGAAACAGCCTGTTGGTTAAAGTTATAAGGAATTACTTTGCTTGTTTAATGTGTAAACCAAAGTAATTCACAAATTTGGTGATTGTTTTTCTCTGCTGCAGATGTGAGCTGCCAACCAGTGAAGCTTCAGTGTTCAAAAGTAATCAGCCACCATTTCAAAATCTATCAAAAAGTCATGAGTTACTTTCAGAAGGCACAGAAATTTGGTACATTTTTGCTAAAGTTACAGGAATAATGAAGCAAATGTGAATTTTAAGACAACAAAACAATCTCTTCATTTCACTATGGAAAATCAGAATTAGAACCCCATAGCACTTTGGGCATTTTCAATCTTCTCCGGATTGGTAACTGCCAAGCTACAAGTGAATGAGGGAACTTTGAACCTTTGCTTACACTATATTCTCTCTGATGTAGCTTCTACAGTTCCATTCCCCAGTTAAAAATATACAGATTTATATCCAGACTTACATCACATAAAGGGGTAAAACTTTAAATAAAACAAGCAAATTGGAGTTGATGACTATCTTCTCTACTTTGCTATCTAATTCATTTCTGAATCTAGAAAACTAATACAAAACAATCAGGGGGAAAACAGTAAAGATGAAGTATCAAATAGGAAAGCTATCTTAGTTTCAGTTTAATCAATTTTATCCATTTGATGTGAAGCTCAAAAATAGACTCTATGTAACTCTAGAGAACCTATTTAATATTACCCTAAATTTGCATAATATGTTTAAAAAAAAACAAAGGAAATGTAAGCATATATTCCATAATTTGCTCACACAATTTCTCTACGAAATCCAGAAAAAATGCATCATCCTCCTTTTCAAGATAGTAAAACTGTGGTACAAAATACACAGGAGCTGGGCACTAGTGGCTCTCACCATAATCCTAGCTACTCAGAAGGCTGAGATATGAGGATCACAGTTCAAAGTCAGCCCACTCAGCAAAGTCTGTGAGACCTTTATTGTCAATTAACCACAAAAAGCCAGAAGTAGAACTGTGGCTCAAGTAGTAAAGCACTGGCTTTGAGTACAAAAGCTCAAGGACAGCACCCAGGCCCAGCGTTCAAGCCCCAGGAACAGAATAAATAAATACATAAACAAACAACACAGGGTTTTTCCAGGGAAACACATAGCGTACACACACACTAAATCACACTTGCAAATCATTTCTTCTTTTTAACTTTTTCATATTAGACTCCTAGTATAATAATATTGCAGAATGTATGCATACAAAGATTATTTGTAATGTAATGCAATTATAAATCATTTTACACAGCACTCTGAAATACCAAATAATGTTAACAAATATGCAAATTAAGAGTAGATTATATTTTTAATTTCATTGTTAAATTGTATTTAAATTTAGCACCACTTCATAGTCAGACACAGAAAAATAATGCATATAAGGACAACCTGTGACTGGAATAGTCTACTAGATGAATTATATTTTGATTTCTAAACCTGCCTTGCAAGAACAGAGGTTGTAATTTCTGGAAGGAACCACATACAAATTATAAAGAGCCATAACTCACTGAAAGAAAAGTTGTCTACCCTCTAATTTACAGATGTCGCTGTCATGCTATTTTAGATCTCAAGCCTTAATTACCTAAGTGTAGATTGGTCTATGACCTAAAAAGCCTCCTGGAATCACATCTTTAACTGGCGTTGTGACGTCTTACGTCATGATGTTGCGTCACCACGTGATGACGCTGTGCCATCACAACACATCATCGCATATTGACACAATGTCATGGCATAATATCATCAGATTAAATTCCTCAGCACTTTCTCAGCCTGGCCCAAGCAAGGCAGGAAAGATTAAGGGCTTTCTTTGTTCTTTTCAACACTCTTGGTCGATAAGCGAAAACAGTAACTGAAGAAATAATTTCCTGGTCTCTTAAATGTTCCTAGATCTCCAATTCCAAGTGGTTGAGTATTACAGCGAGGGGACTGAGGGACGAGCGTCATGGAAAGAGTTTTTATGGATTGTTTGCTGCTTTGCCCCAGACGAAGAACACTTGAAAAATAACACTTGGAAAATAAATTCTACAAATGCTAATCTCTCCTTTTCCCTCCACCCCCAAGCCATAAACAAAATAATATTTGTGCTGATTTTTTTTTAAAAGCTCAGCTTGCTTCTTATTTTTTGCCCTTCTCATCCACCTTCTTCCATTCCTTTCTCCCATCTTTTCTTTGTTCCTGAAAGAGCAAGTTCAGGAGAGCAGGGGGTAGACACAGTGCATGTTTTTGACTTAGAGACTTTTGAAAAAGTTTGAAGGGCTACTGGAAGCTGTGGGGAAGGTACTTTTGCCATCACAGACAAGCAGGGTCCCCTTGTCCAGAGCCACATTCGGATGAGGCATTTATCTGAAGGTTATCTGAATTAACTGGACTCTTCCAAAAAGATAGGGCCATCATAGTATTAAAACACATTAGGTATTTTGCGCGTGTTGTCAAGGTGAGACTTCCCTTTCATTAATCCAGTCCTAAGGTGGCAGGCACTGTTCGAGGTACAAGAGCTCAGAGGAAGCAGAAGAAACAAGGTCACCTTGCAGAGATCACAGAACATCAAGGAGACAGATGAATACAACTTTGAAGACAATCTGCTGAGGGCCCCGATGGTGATAAGACAGAGTTCTAGGGAGCCAGAAAAAGAAAGGACAATCTTGGAGGTACAGAAAAAAATCCTACAAGAGAGCGGACATCTTTTGTTATTGTTGTTCTTGAAAAATGAGCATGCAGAAGAGGGGAAAAAATCCAGATTTAAATACCCAAAGCTGGACATATGGAGACCCTAAAGTATTAGACTAAATTCGTCCTCATGTAGATTTTTTTTTCAAAAGCGTCTGTTGAACAGATTTATAAGATATAAATGCTATTTGAGGGGTACTGACTCACAAACTCATATGACCATCATAATTATACACTCTTTAGATGAAGTTTTCTTACCTCTGGTAGTCGTACCAGGGGTTTCAATTCAAGATGTCAGTTGATGAGTACACTGAATCTGGACTATAATGTTCTCCCATCTCTCCCAACCCCAACCATTCCCTCAATGTACTAGTTCCATTTTCAAATATATACCTTGAATATTGTGACTGCATTAGCCTACCCTTCCTCTCTCCATTTGCCTATACCTCTCCCCTTGATCTCACTCAACTTTTGACACCACAAGTTCTAGCTGTTAGATGATTCTTTTAGTGATCACTCACCAATGCTGTACAATTATCTTTCAGGAGAGCTTTCTAGCTACCAGGCTAAATATGTCCCTCTCTCTTCAAAACCACATATGCAGGGGAAATCAAAGCCACTTGTGTTTTGCTGAAAAATTTGGATAGCCACAATTCTGGTATATACATAATGATGGCTTTGGAAAATCTTTGCAGTTTTTTTTTTACCTTTTTAAAATTGGCATTGAAGAGTGCTTTTTTAAAAATATGTTGCAACAGAAATACTTAATCCCAGTCTACCATCAGTGGTGCTATATTTTATGCTTTTTTTATTGCGAAAATACTGTACAGAGGGGTTACAGTTACATGAGCAAGGTAATGAGTACATTTCTTATCAAGCATTGTTGGCTCTCCTTTGTTTTTCCCCTACCATCCCATCCCTCCCACTTCCACACCGCCCTCCACCCACCACCCATCCCCCCCCCCCCCCTGCCTAAACTGTGAAGTTCATTGTTTAACAGTGTCTTGAAAAAGCAAAATGTTTAAATAGGGATACAGGTTAGCGCTATTTTCTGATATACATTCTCTTATGAAAGACACTGGTGGATATTTTCTACTGTTATCATAATCCTCAAAAGGTGGATAAAATATGATGAAAGAATAAACTCTGGAGGATTTCAACCCCTGGAGACTAGACTTCATCTTCCTGAGAATTACATGATGCTGAGAGACAACTTTTCCAAACAGCTGTCCAAAATGTCACTTCTAAGCCAGATACACACATATTTTTTTGGAATTCAGTTGTGCAATTATTCAATTAAAACTTGATGAAATTTCTTTTGTTTGCTTTATAAACTAGGCCAAATATTCATACAAACATACATATATATATACATACATGCACACACATATATATGTTCCCTGTCATATGTAAGTTGTAAAATGATCGTAAGAAGAGTATTAGCACCAAGACTTCCTAATATATATATATAGAGAGAGTAATTGGTTAGATAGAAAAATTTCCAAAAACTATTACTTTTCAATATATAAAATGCATAAAATTTTATCATGAAGGGGATAATGAAAATTTCTTGAATAGGTGATGTATTTTAGAAAATAGGATACAGATCTCCCTCCAAATTATGATGGGATAAAATTAAAAATATTGTCAGTTAAAAACAAATGGAATATACCTATCCTATTAAACACTCTAGCTCAATGACAGCACATGTGCACATGTGTGTGCATGCACACACACAACACACTTATACACACACAACTGTGGTTTAGTGTCACTGTTCCAGATCACATAAGAGTATCATGCCACATATGGCTAGTCCAGGAAAAGATCAAAATTTAAGGTATAGCTTCTACCACATGCTATCAATTTAGCAATATTATGAGACTAAAAAAAATCCTAAATTGAACCATTAAAAGTAGAGAACCATCTGTTTAGAAAATACTGGAAGAAAGATCTATAGAAGATGAAGGCTCTGTGATATGAAACAGCAGGCTAGGAGTTAGTAAGGTTCTTAAGATTTGTTACCTTAAGGATTTTATCTTTTTTTAAAATCCCCAATCCAGAAGAAAAACAAGAATAGTAATATCAAAAATTCCTAGTTTTCTTGCATATTTATTCAGCTGTATATGAATGTTCTTTTCAACACGGTAGAATTCAGTTTATGTAAGACTCATGCTGCAAAAAATGTAACTCAATTTATGTCTTAGCAAAGAATATTTCTCAGCAGAATAATCACAAATAATTTGCTCATTTTGCAAATTCAAATTTCCACATGCTGTCTCTATTCAAATAGGTTTGACTCATTTGTGTAAATATTCCATTATATAATAGTTATAGGGTAGGTTTGGGAGTGAGGACTAAAAGTGTTCACATGAAACTTATTGGATTCCATATTCCACATTTTGTATACCTGAGACAGAATTGGGCACACATCTGCCCAATTCTTTTCCATCTCTCTATTTTTTTCTTCCACTTCTTGAGGACTTTTCAAAATCCCATGAACTAAGTTGGGCATTGGTGCCTGTAATCCTAGCTACACAGAAAAGTGAGATATGAGGAGTACAGTTTAAGACAGCTTGGACAGGGAAGCCTGTGAGACTCTTATCTCCAATTAAACCACTAGAAAACTGGAAGTGGTGCGGTGGCTCAAAGTGGTAGAGTGCAGGAAGGAAGGAAGGGAGGGAGGGAGGGAGGAAGGAAGGAAGGAAGGAAGGAAGGAAGGAAGGAAGGAAGGAAGGAAGGAAGGAAGGAAGGAAGGGAGGAAGGGAGGAAGGGAGGAAGGAAGGAAGGGAGGAAGGGAGGAAGGAAGGAAGGGAGGAAGGGAGGAAGAGAGGGAGGAAGGGAGGAAGAGAGGAAGGGAGGGAGGGAGGGAGGGAGGGGAGGGAGGGGAGGGAGGGAGGGGAGGGAGGATAAGGAAGAAATCCCATGAGCTGGAACAAGCAGTCCACAGAGATACTTTAAAACTAATTTACCTGTGTAAATAATGTATTTAAATTTGTGGAAAGGGAAGACTAAAAACACACCCGTTTCTTAAAGACCTACTAGCTACCAGAAATTGTGCTAGATGTTTTACATACATTATCCTATTGAGTTCAGTCACATCAGCTGATCTTGAAAGAGAGCAGAATTATTCACCTATACAAACTGCAAGATGCTAGTTCATCATTTTTGAAAATAAATACAATAACATTTTTAAATGCATTTGTGCGCTGGGCACTGTTAACTTCAAATTAACTCATCGTATTTTCCTGAAGCTTGACAACAATCAAGTTATACACTTGATAAATTCTTGCTGGCCTATTCAGTCAGAGTTCCATCTTCCCTCTCAATCCCTCCTCTGCCCACTAACTATGGACAATTCAATTTCTGCCATGTCCCCCAGGCCATCTTCATTTCTTGTCTGTCTTCCTTTATGGCATAAACTTCTTCCTGCTCACTCCCTGAGACTCAAGGTTACAGATGTTGTAGTTAGGGAGAATGGTTTTGCCATACTTTCTACATAGAAGGTACTTGCTTTTCACAACAGAATAGGAAGACCTGGGACTGTGACAAATTAAAGAAAGAACCCCAAATTCAAGTGGGAGTGGATAAATGTCCATTTTTGAAGCAGCTTTATGCCTACTTTGATTCTGGACTTCCCTAAATCCACACAGAGGATAAAATTAATCCTAGAGTTTCAGCAATATGAACTACAAGGGGAAGATGACAGTTGGCTGAGCTCTGGTGAAACCCAGGGGTAGGAGAGACAGGAGCAGTACCTCCAGAAAATCTAGGGGAACATGTATGATAGAATGGGTATGGGAAGAAAGGACTTGAGCTTTGTGTAAGAAGCAATAGAATCTTCGCCTATTAAAGGAAGAATGCTGTAGTGGACATGCTATTGCAGAAAGATTTGGAAGGACTGGAGGGAACACAGTAATAGAGGCAGAGCTGCCATGACACTGAAAATATGAAAGCTGTGGTTAGGCTAATGGCAGATACGGGGGGAGGGGGGCAGTGAGGGCTTAGCTAGACATATTTTCAAAAGTAAGGAAAGTCAAGATTCATAAACATATTTTATGGAGCATATAAAAAAGACAGAATTGAAAGAATAAAAAGACAAATGCACAGCATTTGAGCATGAGGGATGGAGAAAATAAGAGCAATAGCAAAGGTTGTGGTGATCTGGAGGTGGAAGAGGAGAAAATCAGTTTAATTTTAGAGATGAATATTGCATGATGACATGATAACCTAAGTGGAATTCTCATGTTGATTATGAATCCCAGCTGTCACCCCACAGCCTACGAGAGAAGTCATGGCTGAAGATAGAAGCACCTATTTCCCCAGAAGAAGCTGAGCTCAAACCTTAGCAGCAGCTGCTACATCTCTGACCCAAGTGAGTCAAACCTATGCATTTGTCTAATACCAGTGGTAAAAACGTATCGTATCTTTTTCTGTGAAAAATAAATGGGATTTTTTTCTCCCTCTTATTCAAAAACCAATCTTCAGGAAATGACTGAAACTGTTCACTACTCTGAAACTTTTTCTGAAAAGCTTTGATTTGTTAAGGGAACAATTACTTCAAAGAAGGGATGAGTTGTTTAAAGCTCCAGATGGGCACTGGATCACATTTTTTCCCTCACTGTGAATCCATTAATTGGTTTTTCTTGGTATTTAATGGTAGCAAAGTCATCACATTGAAGAAAGCTTATGTCATTTATCAACTTCCTCTCCAGGGTCCTGAGGACACCTGATGATTATTTCAATCAAACCGATCATTCACTGAACACATAATCATGAATAATTGAATAGAGCAATAGATCTATTACTTAATATAGTGCTAACCTTTTCTAATGCTTGTACCTAGGGAGAGGAACAATATCTGTGTCACAGAATAACTTATCCCAGGCCTTGGGTTTTGGGGGCAACATTATGACTCATAGAATACCTAAATATAGGCAATTATAAACCACATTATGAGAAAACAGTTAACCTTTGTATAGCATTTAAGAGTTTACAAAGTACTTTCTCAGACATTATCTCATCTGATGCTCAAGTCAACCCGATAAGAGAGAGGTTTCATTTCATTGGTGAGAACAAGACTCACGCTAAGTGACCTGCCTAATGGGAACTAAATATGAACTGGTGGTGCAGGAAATCTCCCCTCCCACCCCAATCTATGCTGTCTTACACCAGGCTCTCTATGGTGATGAAATCCAGTGCCCATAAACTTTGTTTCTTTTTCCTACAATTGATTAGCATCAATTAGTTGTACAAGAGGGTTTCATTCTGAGCCAACAGCCTTTTTAAAAGCAGATTCTGTCTCCAAACCTATAGCCCCAACAGTCCATTCGTGGGATGATCTTACATCCCTGACTTTATTGGCCACCTCCCTTTGAAGACGAAGGATCCTACTGCTAAAGCAGCATCACAAGCTACCATTTCTAAAACAACAAAACTACTGACTTCATCACGAACCTGATCACATGTGAGCATTTCTGCAAGGTATGTCCAGCACCCACCATCTTGTAGCAAAAGAAGCAAACATCTGGTGGTAACAGATGCTGCTATTTAAGTGATGCTATTTAAATGATTCCTTCCATGAGATGCTCTCTCTTTCTCTTTCTCTCTGTCTCTCTCTGTCTCTTTCTCTCTCTACTTTAGTTCTACAGTCTGCCCTTGAGTGTTCCTCACTAACCTTAAATGTCTCCCCTTTGTTTTAAAGGATATCATCCTACATTCATTGCAAGCAATGGAAAATGTCATTAGTTAACACTGACATTTCTTTCACAGCAAAAGTAAACTTGATCCAATCTAGAACAGTATATTAGGTCCAGTCTTAGCCACATAAAATATTTTGCTACTATAATCTTTCTTTTCATCTCAGATGTTGATATTATTATTTAAATGTTTTCCTTAAAAATAACAGCACTTTAAGGACCATGTGAAATATGTATACAGACAAAGCTCTTGGAAAAGGAGATGGAGAAATAAAGAAAAAGAGAAGCCATGGGTTATAATGATAATTGCATATATTTGGGCAACTCTTTGTACTTCATCTTTCCAGACCTGTGAATATAGACAAGATTGTGTTCCTACAAAATAAAACGTGTACTCTAATGTGATGAGCATCAGGTTTTCCATTATTCTTTTCACTTCCTCATATTAATCAAGGACAAACTTCGTCTAAAATACACTGTATTTAATGGGACGCTTTAGTGAACTAAAATTTTAATCATTACAATTTGTGCTTAAAAGATGTAGGTGGTTTGATCATCAAAATCAATTATTTAAGAAAACTGATTGCCAACACTCAAATTCAATTTACTAACACACCCAACAATAACCAGAGAATTTTAGCAATTTTGTCTGAGGGATCAAACTTAGCAAGAGACAGAGTATCAGTGTAATGCTAAGAGCATTCCAGCCACACTACTAAGAGTCTGTATGATTACTGACTGTTCTGGATAGCTAAATTTCCTGATACATGGGATTTTCAATGTGAAAACCAGGACAGCTCTGGACAAACCAGGTTGGCCACTCTATGTTCAAGGTGAGGAAATGCTTTAAACTAGAACTGGGACAAACACAGAGAACTTGCTCCTGGGAACAGAGCAAAGGCTGTATTTGGAGCCAGAACACAAGGTTGAAGTTGGGCTAGAGTCCTTGATGTCACAGAAGTATTCAACCAAAGCCTTCCACCGAGCTCCAACTCAAGACAAGATGGTCCCAGAACAGGACAGGCTGAATCTTCTGTTGGAGTACAGATAGCCACCCAATAGAGCGAGAAGCGAGATGGGAAGAAAATCTGCTGAAGAGTTCATCTTCCGGGCCTCCCATCTCATTGTGCTCTCCTACTAGCTGATCAGTCCACTTTATTCTCACTTTTATTCAAATCAGAATGCGTTGATTATCCTTGAGCATGTGTGGGCAGAGCAAAGCTCCCACTTCAACACTTCAAGGGGATAAGGATGAGGGAGAATTATAGGGCTTCCCTGCTTTTATGGGGGAAAAGTCTTTGTGCTATTCAAAACTACATATATATATATATATATGTATATATATATATATATATATATATATATATATATATATATATATATATATATATATATATATCCTGTCTGCATTTTTGCTATACTGAAGCACTTTGCATTGGAAGCCAACCAAAGTTTCTTTCCATTCTTTTCACAGACAGCCAGTGTACACTGCTGCATCTATTATAAACAATCCTTAAGAAGGAAGAAAAGAAAGAAATCTTGCCTTTATGTCTAGTAAATTCTTTTTTTAATAGGTACCATGAGAATGACTTGTTCCCAGAGTAGTGGTTGTGCAGTCCTGGGGTACAGATGAATGAATCCCCCGCAAGGGAAAATAGAACTGTCAACATGTATCTTTTCCAGAAGCTCAGAACTGAACCTCGGTGGCACTAGATGCACTGACTTATTTTGTTCATGGAGATGACATGCCTTTACAAGTGGGGTAGCAATTCAGTGCCATGACTAAAAGCATCCATTTGCTCTGTTGTAAAGTGTATGATCTTCACTAGTTCTGTAACCTCTTAAAGACAAACTCTTCCATGAAAAAAAAAATGGCAAAACTCCCAACGTCCAGACATTCTGTAAGAATTATGTAAGATAATGGATGTACAATACCATATCAGAAACTAACAAAGGCTCAGCAAATGTTAGACCTTCTCCTTTCCTTCTTCATTGACAATGTCCAGTCTATAAATGAACAAAACAGGTCACTCTGAAATTCAGCAAATTATTCAATTTTGGCACTTATTACCAATCTCAGAAATTCACTTTCTTTGTCTTTTATATTTGTCTTACCGTTCCAACGCTAAACGTCTTTTTTTTTTAATACCATGCATAAGTGTCTCCATAGAGATAGTCTGATATTTGAACTTGGAAAATCCTAAAGTATACTTGGACAATGGATCCAAGTACTGCTTTTTATGAGTGTCTACCAAAACATCAGCTTGTTTCTAGGTAAGAGTCATGATAAACTCTGTTCTGGGATCTTACTCTATTTTTTTATCTTCTAAGAAAAACCATGAGTCCTAGGTAATTGGGTGAATACTACACTTAAAGATCTCCAAAGCTCATTTTTGTTCAGATCACAAATACAATCATCAAAAGGAAGAGAGCATAAAGTTCAGAACCATTTTCAAATCACAATAAACACAACAAAATCCAGTAACATATAAAAGTTCAAATATGCAGTTTCTCTTCTGATCCCTTGTCCAGGTTAACGCGCTCAAGTCGCTATGACTCAGATGTGTGACAAGAGCTTGCAGGAAGTTAGTGAACTAGCACAGGGGTGATTTCTTTCCATTTCCATTTCTATCTCTGGAAAGAAAAGGAAGAGCTATTACCATGTCGGAAACTGGCCCAAGCATATTGCCAGCATTTGACAAGGTGGTTTAACTCTCACAATACTTCAGTGTTAAAGAGACTCTGATTATTCCCATGCCGCATATGTTGAAATGAAGATTTGAAAAATATCTCAAGATAGAAGGGGTGACGTTGACCAAGGCACATTATACTCGTAATCTAACTTATAGAATTATAACCTACATCATCATCATCATCATCATCATCATCTCATCACTAAAGCAAAAAGAAAAATAGCTCAAAGGAGGAGGCAACAATGCTCGATAGGAAATGTACTCATTACCTTGCTCATGTAACTGTAACCCCTCTGTCCAGTTTTTCTACAATAAAAAATGTACAAAAAATAATTCTAATGAGCAAGCAAAAAAGAAAAATAGCTCAAGGTCTCAGGACTGGTGATGACAACAAAAATGACCCCTGATTCTGTGTCTTTTGACTTCAAAGCCCACTGTCTGTATTCATTATACTATGTAAGAGAAAACAGGGAACTGCACTTCATTTAAGGTGAATATCATAATTCTGACAAAGTAAAATTTGAAAAATTGATTTCATCTCACTTTTCTAACAGCATCAAGTGATGCGTCTGCACAGGCATCTTGCATTTTCTGAATCTCAAAACTGAAGGACTCCTATTATCCTGCAGAAAACACCATCACCTGCCATAGACATTCTGTCACCTAAGTAACTTCTTAGACTGGACATGAGTAGTTTAAGAAAATGTCCTTTATGGCCCGGAAAAAAAAAGAAAGAAAGACAAAACTAAGAAGCGCTAGGTTTTATTCACTTCAAAAACAGAAGCTCTTAAGATATGGGGAAAAAATGCCCTAGTTTTTCAACTCAATTTTCAAAAGTTTTTAATGGTTAATTTATAATCTAGAGTATTCAGCAGTATTCCCTTAATGAGCTTAAAACTGGATTTTTTTTTATAGACTTGGCATTCGAGATAATGATTTAAGACCACCTCATCTGCCTTTTTTGTGAGTTGATGTCATTATACTCAAAGTCAAGCATGAAGGTGAACACATATTAATTTAAGACCAGTTAGAACTATAGTCAGTGCATTGTCCACAACAAGCCTCCTTTGTTAGTTCTTTTCAGGACCTTCATTAGCTAGGCCAGATCAAAAGCTAAGTGATAATAACCTAGCCTGGCAACTCTGACATTTTGCCTATTCTCCTTCCTATTGGTGGAGATCAGTTCAGAGATTAGGGGAAACACTATAAGTCAAAAGAGAATGTCTCAGAGGATAAATGAAATTAATTGTTGAAAAAGATGGCGACAAAATTTTGAGGTTCCTGGGTGATCTTCCTACATATTTTATTACTATTATATCTTTAAGTAGTTGTACAAAGGAGTTGTCAATTTAGCAAAGCAGTTTATTAATACAATTGATCAATGTCAGAAATAAATTAAAGTGGACTCTTATCTAGGATATTTCATGTTGAGGATCAGACCTCCAATTGAAATTAAGCAGTATGAAAGCAATATCTTTTGTCTTTCAAGATTTCTCCTCTCATGGGTGAATGTAGTCATCATAGTATTCGATGTGTATATGTGGCAATGAAACCAGGTAAATGGTAAGGATGTGTGGGATTGAGAAAGAGGGAGGAGAAAGGAGTGACATTGATCAAGATGCACTGTACATACAAACTGACATGTCAAATTGAACCTCTGTAAAACTACTGAAATAACTTTTAAAATCCATTTTTTAAAATAAACAGCCTTCCCCCTCTCCATTCCCTCATGTCCAACTTTGCTATGTTGATCAGAACCTCCAACACTCATTAATTGCTTCCTGTTCCCTTTAATGCCTCAATTTTTACCCTTTGGGTTGAGCAGTATTGGAATTTTGCTATTCCCCTCAAGAGAAATAGCAAGGTTTATGTTCTGTTTCCAGAGCTGTCAGCTCACCTCTACTATTCTAATACATCACACCTTCCTGTCTTTTGGTCACCTGTTCAGTGCTTGTGACACCCTGTGCCTTCTAAATCAGTCCTACCAACCTCAAGTCTCAGCTCAGCAAGCATTTCCCCCTCCTTCATTTTCATCATGCTTGCATTTAAGGGTCTAGAAGGTCTCTCTTGGACTAGCAAAGCTCTTTGTTCGCATTTTAGTAAACCACTCCTTCCACAGACATGAAGAGTCCTTGTGTGTTCACCTCTTCCAACAACTCACATTGAGAACACTAACATGTTTTCAAAACGTTTCCCATTCTCTTCGAATGAAGTATACTCCAGAGTACCTGGTGTTTGAGGCTTTCCAACACTTCTCTGTATAAGTGGATTTTCCCCCCTCTTCCACCTCGTATTGTATTGATCTTCTCTTCCCTGAAGCTTTTCAGCATTTATGCTATATCTGGACCTATCATTCTGAACTTTTCTATCATTGTTACAGAAGAGTTTCATGTATGTTTTCTGCTTGTGGTAAGAACAACTTAATGTTGAATCTTCATGTTATGCATTTTGTAGCATCAGACTGAGCACCAGACAACTCAGAGTCACAATATCCAAAACTGGGTGTTAATCTGGAAAGTATGAGTGAATGAACATGATGCTACTTCAAAATATAAATAAATTCAAGAAATGGTCAAGGTAAAACATCTGATTTAGGGAGAGAGAACACTCTATGTATTTTTTCAGCATACCAAAACATCATTTTTAGGCAGTCTTGAAGAAGGTCACAAGAAGGTTAATTCCCTTCTTTTATTCTGGCAAGGGACCAGGGGGTGTGAAACTAGCCCACTGTATGCTTGCTTGCAAATGAGTCATCTTCCTTCCCTTTTTCTTTTCCTTTCCTCTTGCTTGAAAAAGTGGTGATCTACCAAGACAACTCCTAGAGGAGGGCATAAAAGGTGATGGGGAATAAGAAAGGAGAATGAGCCAGTCATTTATCACTGGCACAGCTGGAGGATGGCAGCCTTCCTGTGCCCAGAAGGCACGGACAAACATCACTTCATCACAGGCCACTGAGCAGACCTATATGGGGATAAAACTTATACAGACTGTAGGGACTTATTAGGAGAAAACGTACCTAACAGCCGAAGAGGATCAGCCACACAAAAAGCCTCCAGGAGGGAAACCCTAGAATGACCACATAAACAGGAAGAGCGGAGAAATGGACTGTGACTGTAGGGGAGTAGGCGAGGAAGTGCAGGGATATATCACCTTTGATCTGTCGGTGGAAGCCACTCAGGATGTGTGTGCTGCACAGGTTTTGAGAAGGCGAACTTAGAAACTTCCCCTTGCTCTTTTTCAGGAGAGTAAAGGGTAAGCAAGATCTTAGGTTGTTGGATTCCGTGGAACACAGTTTTCCCAAAGTCTCTGAAACTAAGACTGACCGAGCAAGAGTCCATTTTAGTAAAAGCAGCATGAGGGCACTGGAGTCCAAGCTTTATGAGCCACTCAGACCTTCAGGTATCAGAGCGAGGAGGCCACCTACCAGATCATGGATAAAAGAAAAGTTCTAGGTCCACAAAGAACCTCTTGAGTGCCATCTGACTTCCCTAAGACATTATTTTTCTCTGCATATGATAATATTGTGCTCTTCTAACTAGAGAGAAAAATCCTGTCCAATATGAGTTACTAACTCAATAACTTGAAATATCTTTAAAGAATATCTTGTCCTTGAGAGGAAAATCCTACAGACAGGATTGTCACATTAATAAAAGTGTACGTAGCCAGAAGAATATGCTATACTTTAATGTGCATTTCAACATTACTGAAGTTTTAGTAAGGTTAGAATGTTTCACATACAAATTGCTGTAATGTGTTTGGTTTCCTATGACTTGGAAATGGAAATAGTTGCTCCTGACAAGCCCAGATAGCAATACAATAGTGTGCTGAATTAATCTGATATGCCAAACAATATTGGGCTTTTGTAATCATAGAAGGTAACAATAAAATAATAGGGTGATTAATTATAATCTAGACTGCAGGCACTATTAATAAAAGTACAAAGGTTTTGCATCACCAATGAAAAATTCAGGGTGATTTTTCTGCCCCTTATGAAAGTTTAACTCCACATAGTCTACTTTTTATATTTCCAATTTTCATTCACACACCACATCTAAGCATGAAATTGTGCTATAGAGGCAAAGGACAAGGACAGAAGAGGGTCACAGATGTGTGTACTGGGAGCCAATGAGGCAGGGTGATGCTGTTCCTTTGGGGACACAGCTTCTGGATGTCCCCATTTGCCCTTCTCTGGGTGATGATTCTCAGCTTTGTATCTCCTGAGGACTGAGGACTGACTGCCTTACACCAAAGATGGCTAACAAAACTTCACACTTCACCACCATGTGAAATAAGAGGGTGATCTTGAGACATCCTTTTCTATTATGCAAGTTGCCATTATGATGACCCGAAGGGCCAAGATTTCATCCAGTTTATTGGCCACTCTTCCAACAGTGTTGCTGTACGTGAATTCCTTTCTATGTCTCCTCCTCCTGTCCTTCTTTTTTTTTTTTTTGGTTGTGAGCCTGAACTCTGGGCCTGGGCACTGTCCTTCAGCTCTTCAGCTCAAGGCTAGCGCTCTACCACTTGAGCCACAGCGCCACTTCCGGTTTTTTCTGCTTATGTGGTGCTGAGGAATCAAACCCAGGGCCTCATGCATGCAAGGCAAGCGCTCTACCACTGAGCCAACTTCCCAGCCCTCCTCCTGTCCTTAAGTGTTACAGAACTTCTATCTTCTATTGGCACCTTCTTCTGTTACCCTTTAAAATCTAACAGTGAAGCAAGCCCTGCTTAAGGGTATACCTTCACCTCTTGATTGGAAATTCTGGATTTTAAGGTATTTATTTTTCATATACTTATCAGTGTCCCATTTTACAATACTCTCTCCTGGGCAGTAGTATAATAGAAAGCTAAAGCAATCCTCCCTTGTATATTCTGGAAATCTATAGTTTTCCTGTTTGGGGGTCAGTTGTTAAGAGGACTTCCCATTACTCAGAGTTGGCAGAGACAAGCAAATATTCAACACCAACCAACTAGTTGGGCCAATATACACTGTGATCCTGGCAAAGGCAAGGAAAAACAATGCATTTGCCATACCTGCCTTCCAAGCCTCCATTGGAACCCACTAGAAAACAGCAGCATAGCCTTACTCATCTTCATACAACCTGATGGTACCTAGTAGAAGGCCTTACACAAGAAAGAGCTAAGATGTTTATCATATTGAATGCAATAATGGTGGATGACAGGCTTTCAAAGTGTTAAAAGGCTGAGATGCTTAGTCTATTCACTGAAAGTATTGTGTTTCAAAGATAGAAACTTAGGAAACCTGATTGCTAGGGCAGCAGTTTTTCTAATAAACGGTTTGAATGTCTGACAGATGCACTGGAAGTAGAAATTGGTAAACAATTTGCCATAATATAGTGAAAAGACTCATTAAAGACAGCCCTGAGTCAAACAGGGAGGGCCCAACAGAGGAAAAGGGGAAGCAGAAAAATGAGGCAAATAGAGTTTTAATGTTTTAATATGTAACAGAAACAGAAGCCCCATATTTCTGATTTATGCTGTTTCAAGAGAAACAGAAGTTTTGTACCACGTGCAGACTCCTCTCAAGAGCTCAGCAAACAGAGAATCAGAGTTCGGGAGAAGGACAGTTTTGTGAGTGATTATCAATAAGTAATAATCACAAAAAGGAATGAGGCTTTGGGCTCAGGAGAAGGGAACATGGAGAGTCTACAAATTGTAATGAGAAAAGAAGCTTCTGGAACATAGTA
This sequence comes from Dipodomys spectabilis, assembly GCF_019054845.1. Taxonomy (NCBI): domain Eukaryota; kingdom Metazoa; phylum Chordata; class Mammalia; order Rodentia; family Heteromyidae; genus Dipodomys; species Dipodomys spectabilis. Next base: position 14,163,275 of record NW_024870874.1, read on the forward strand.
CCAGAAGGCATGGTGCCTGCTAAGGAAATGACTTCCATTCTAATTAGATCCTTCTTTCTTATGGACACACAAGATGTTAAAAGTTGGAAAGATCTGTAATTACCAGCAGACAATTTAGCCCAACAAACACCTTCAAATTAGGAAGAAACAAAAGCCCAGAGATGTTAGCGAATAATCTATACATGAGCACATGTTTGTCTTCCTTTGGATATCCTGTATTGTTTCTATATAGGTTTTCTGCATTATTTTCATAAGTTCAGATCTCGTAGAAGAGGAGGATGGAGGGGTGTTTATACCTGTGTTGAGAAGGGCAACTCTGCTACAGTAAGAACCTTAAGACATTGGGGAACACTCAGCTATTCACATGGGCCCTCTGGCACTGCGCCAGTTCAATGCCAGGGATTTTCATCAATAAGTTTCCTCCAACTCCTTCTTCTTCCCCATATAATCCAGATCTCAGCCAGGGATGCCCCTCCTTAGATTCTATTAGCCCGACCTTCCATTAGCTTCACTGTCCATGTGCCTTGATGAAGTTTCCCCAATTGCTGTAATTTACAGAACAGGCCTTATGGTTTCCTATGGTTCTAACTCACTTTCTAACACATAGTTCCAGTTATAGATTAGGTACTGGAATGAATGTGACATTCTCTGTTTGACACCATATGTGGAAGTTAAATCCTTCCAAAGACTCCACCAAAACTAAAACCCACACACACACAAGCCTGCTGTGTGCAGGAGAGGATGAGGTGAGAAGGCCGTTTACATTAAGACAATGCAAATCACTTCCCACTGGCCAGAACACATGCCTGCTTTTAACAGTGCCCTCCTCCAGGGAGATTTTTTTGGTGAATTAAGCCCCATTGGCAATGCAACCATGGCCTCAATTCCTTCTCACTCTTCTTTCTCATCTCCTGTCCCACCCCCATTCCTCTTCTCAAGATACTTTAGGATTCCATATTCTTCTTATTCTACTGTTTAGAGCAATGACTGTCTGATACATGTGGTTTTGTGTCCCCCATCCAAACCTCCAGGTGATGTTTGAAAATAAGACATTTTTGATTGCTACAAATGAGGAATGCTAGCTTCTGACACCTAGTAAGCAGACTCAGGAATGCTGCTAACCATCTTAAATGCACAGAACAGGCTCCCACAGCAATGAATCATCAGGCCTAAAATGTCATGTGGCTGAGAAGGATAGGGGTTGAAAACACCTGACCTTGAGCAAATTAGCTGTAGCCAACTCTATCCCCAAACGTACCTCCACATTTATCCCAATACCTCCCACCCTTCTTAGAAAGTGGCTGTAGTTTAATATAGCGTTTTCTTACATCCGCTATACTAACAAGATCCGGATCCATGTCACCTGCCTTTGCAGCCTTCCTAATCCCTCTTTCCATTTCTCCATCTGTGCTGTCAGAGAAGGTTTTACTCACCACCATCCCATCAATCATCCTAACCCACCTGGTTAGACCGTAGTTGCTTAGCAGCTTAGATCATTCCCTTTTAGCATCTCTGGCACAGTCCATGGCATAGAACTGGCTGTTTCATCATGCTTGGAGAATGGAATTGAAAGTTCACAGAGCATCTCCCCCAATGTTAGCAGAAAGCCCAGCAGAGATTACATTGTCAGCTGAGGGTCATCTTAATTCCTGTTACACAGGGGAACCAGATACTGGCAAAGAACTAACTCTATAATGCTACAAGGAATAGCCTTGGTTGAAAAGACCACCCTGGTCCTCTAAATGAAGTGATCCAAAGAAGATGGAACACATTGCTCAGAAGCTGCCATTGCCAATGAAGCAAATCAACCAGAAAGATCATTGTCATTCCAATTTTCAGCAGTAGCATCACAGCTTGCAATTTGCATTGCAATCAGAGATATTTTAAAGGAAGAGGTGTAACAATTTACCTAAATATTGCTAAAGCACACATAAATGCCCATTTTTCTTGACTGAGTAATGATAAGTGGTACAGTTATTTTAGAATTAGCAGTAATTTTCCAAAGCTTTGGGAGCAGGTCATGAAGTAATGGAATCTACAGTGGTAACTTATAGGTAACAATCAGCTAATGAAAAATATTTTTTAAGTCCACATGTAAAGAAAGGGATGTAGATAACATGGAAATTTTCATTATAGCATTTGTAATTAATCATTGTGATCTCATCTTCATGATATTATTACATGAAGTCATCCAACCAGGGCATATATAAACATGGTATATTTTTTAAGTCTTTACAATCAAACTTTGATGTTCTTTAAAGAAAACTACTTATTTTTTTTACTTGGATACAGAAGAAAACTAAAAATAGTGAAAGAGAATCTAGTGACAGAAACCATATAGACTCTTCTGCATGACTTCATCTCTACTAAGTTCATGTCAACCGATTGTACTTCCTCTTACCTCAACTTCAAACAAATCCCCTGGACCAATTCCTTCCTGCTGTAGATCCAAACCTTATTTCCCCTTCCTCCTTGCTACTGGGTTGTTTAGTGGCAGTTTCTATTTTCTTCAGGGTACATTGGCCCCTGGTGAATGTGGTTTAGTTAGTCTAAGTGAATATAATTATCCCTCAGTATCCATGGAGAATTGGTTCCAGGACCCCTATGGATACCAACTCTGTAGATGTTGAAATTCTTTATGTAAAATGGTACAGTATTTGCATATAACTTGTGTGCCTCTCCTCATTTACTTTAACTCATCTAAATTGCTTATAATATATAAACAATGTAAATGATAGTTATTACATCATTTGGGAATGTTGACAAGAAAAAAATCTGTACATATTTAGTATGTGTGAAAATTCTTTACATACTTCAGACCACTCTTGATTGAATCTTTGGATGTAAAACCCACTAATATGAAGAATTGTTTGTATTTCTCAAAAAAAGAGAATTGTCTGTATTTAAAATCCCTCTCTTATTCTTTCATTATACAATTTTCTTTCAAACAATCTCCAAATTTCTTCTTTCTCCAGTGAAATCTGAATTCCATTAATATCCTGTGCTTTGGAAAACTAAAAGTCATTGTAATAGCTATAATTGAGAGATTCTGTCCCTCCAATTCACAAAATAATGTCTCCTAAAGATGTCTACATTCTAATTCATCTCTGGAATCTGTGAATAGGAGAGATTACATGGCAAAGGAGAATTTAAGGTTTCAGATAAAATCAAGGTTGCTAATCAGCTGAATTGGAGATGGGAACTTTTACTACTACTACTATTATTATTATTATATTTTATTATCTTTAATAGTTGTACAAAGGAGTTACCCTTTATTCAACAAAACAGTCTATGAATATTATGCATACTGATTATTGTCATTATTATTCTCTTCCTTCCCAACTAACCCAACTCTCAGTTTTTTTAGATTGTCCTAGTGGCTGAGTGTAACTACTGGATGTTTAAGTGATGAAAAAAAGAGCCAAAGGAGTCAGAAATATAACGAGGTTATGGTAAGAAAGTGTCCGTTGATACTGAGATGGAAGAAGCCAAGGAATGATGGGAATTTCAAAAAAAAGCTCAAGGTCCTCTGTACCAGCACTGTGTCTGGCCCAGAAGGCAAGAGAGGAGGGAAGGAAAAGGAGAAGGAGGAATATGAATGAGCTGTGGAGCTTGGATGAGACATCAGGACTGAAGATGCTGTGTGGGGAGTTATCAGCATACAAATGACAGCCAACACCGAAAGCGTGGATGAGACTGCCAAGAAGAGCTTCTTCAGAAATATTTTCCATTAGGGATGGGAGGAGGCTAAGGTCCCGGGAGAGAAACAGGGAAAGAGGAGACAGTATCCAGTATCCACATAGAGAGGGGCCAGGAGGGAAAGGAACTCATTAGGAACGTGACATAGAGGAAATGATTCGATCAAAGTATATGAATGTATACAAATGTCACAATGAAATCCCTTTGCATAATTAATTAGTGCTAACCAAAAACGAGAATAGAAAAGGACAGAAAGTAGAAGGAAGGGAGCTGGGAAAAGGCCTGAGGCTTGACTTCAGAGAGAAGTCCCCATCAAGAAAGAAATTTCACTCTGATGAATGGAGCAAAGCAAATAGTGGGGGCTCAGGAGACAATCAACAGAGTCCATGGGCAAACACCTGTTCAACTGCTCACCACAAAAGAAAGAGAAAGAAAGAAAAATCCTTGTCCTCTTTCATTCTGTATCCATATAGGCCAATAATCCTGAAAACATCTTTATGTACTAGAAGAAATATGAAAGCCTTTATGAATTTCAGTCTATTCAGGAATTAGGCCTTTAAAGATTTTATTAAGGAAGATACCAAATATAGCCTCTCCAGCAGGACTGACCTGCCAGAACAGGAGACCAGCCATACTACATAGAGTCAAGCTAGGCCCCTTGGCTCCAAGGGTAAGAGAAGGAGACCAAAAGCCAAGAAGCCAGAGCTGGCGCTAGCCTTTCCAGTAAGTTACTCTGTGCTCTCCACTAAGTCTTTCCTCTCTCTGGACCTCAGTTCTTTCCTTCACTTGATCTTCGTCAAAAGGCCAAGAAGCAACATTTCTCCCTTTTTAGCCTATGTGGTTCTCTGATCCCACTCACAGTGCCAGGAAATGATTTAACCATTCAATGAATATTTACCTATTAGTCCACTGTGCAAAGCATTAAGCTAAGAGGCTAATTCTTCTAATGGAAAACTCTGATCCCTATTATCACATAAACTTCCCCTGGGAAAGGTAACAATCTGAGGCGTTATTAGTCATTAACATTCACGTGTAAATGTTTCCTTGGTTATAATAATAGTGGCAAACATTTCTGGAGCATTTACTGCATGCTAGACTCATGGCTTCAAACTTTGCATGGGTTTTCTCTTGTAATTGCGGCAAAAACCACATGAGGTGAAGAACATGGTTCTCAGAGTAGAGAAGAGGTAGGTGGGACTTAAAGAAATCAGCCCAATATCATTACAGAGACACCACAGACAGGTCCTGGGGGGCAAGTATAAAAAGGTAGGATGGTCTCAGTCATGGTTTTCCAGAGAAGCATAGTCAAGAGGTTCATTCTCAAAGGAGATCAATCTTTCATTCTATTCAAACTTTCAACCCGTGAGATGAGCATGCCCACATGCTCAATCTGCCATGCTCAAAAGTCAAGGATTTAAACGTCAACTGGCCTAGTGAAGTTGACACTAAAATTAATCATCATACCTGTTCTCTTATCACAATGAGGTACTCAATATTTTCTTGGTTTTTCTGGTTAGTTTTATTTTGCTGGCCCTGGGGCTTGAACTCAGGGCCTGGGCACTGACCTTAAGCTCTTTTGTTCAAGGCTCACATTCTACCTCTTAAGCCACAGTGTCACTTCTGGCTTTTTTGGTGGTTAATTGGAGATAAAAATCTCACAGACTTTCCTGCATGGGCTAGCTTTGAACCATGATGCTCAGATCTCAGTCTCCTGGGTAGCTAGAATTACAGACATGATCCACAAGTGCCCAGTGGTACTCCACGCTTATTTGTTTAATGTCAGTTTATTTCAAACATCTACTTTTAGAATCCTTATTTGGTTAGCAACAGGATTATCTACTTACATGCCCAAATCAAAAGTTTGGAACTTTCTTCCTAACTCTCCCCTTCTCCATGTACTCAAGAACTTGCCAAGAAAGACCTATCGATTCTATTTCCTACCTGCCACCTCCTTTCCATCCTCACTACCACAGCTTTATTTAAGGCCTTGTCATTTGTTGCCTGGACTATTGCAATAAACTACTAACTCACTCTGCTGCCTATAGATGGATGGAACCTCTCCGTCCATCTTTCAACCCACTGTCAGAGAGACCTCCCTAAAGCACAAATCTGGTCATGCTACTACCCTGCTTTAAATCCTTCAATAGGCTGATCTCCTTAGTTTGATGAAGAGTCCCTGTATAATTCCATCCGCATTTATTTTCCAGGCTCATCTCACATCATCCCCCCCATAAATCCTATACTTCTTGAACCCCATTTTGTAAAAAAAAAAAAAAAAACCTGCACTCTTTTGAAATTGCCATATCCTTTATGGGTTCCCAATGTCTGCAAATACTCTCCCCTCTGTCTCAAATGCCATTCGCATTTTCTCCCACATCAGCTCTAGCATCCTTATTTTGTGATAGTGTTTCCTGATATCTCTGAACAAAGTAAGTACTTTCATGTCTGGCCTCCAAGAACTGTGATACAAATTCTTCCAACCTCTAAACAACTTCTCCTCTAGTCTGGAGATCCTTAGAAACTGTGCTATGTTCAGTTCTTTTTGGTGACCTGAATCCCCTAATACATAGCTCCTTGACATTCAAGACAAGTATCTATAGATGTGTATTTGAGATCTTTGTATTTATTCTCTCAGAGATCATATTTGTTGGTTTCTACACTTAGCGCAAGAAAAATGGTTAGGACCAGAGACCTGGCTCAAGTCTTAATTCTAGCTACTTTGGGGGATAAAGATCAGAGGAATCATGGTTTGAGGCCAACTCTAGGCACAAAACTTTGCAAGACCCATCTCAACCACTGGCTGTGTATGATGGCGGCTGTAAATGACACACAATGGCTGGAGGAGGTAACCCACCCTTGTCACCTGCAGTGACAGGGTTAGCACAGATAGAGAGACCATGGCCCAGACAGGCTCGGGCATCAAGTGAGGCCCTATTTTGAAAACTACCAAGAGATTGAAGATGTGGCTCAAGAGGATGCCTGCTTTGCAAGTGAGTGGCCCTGAGTCCAATCCCCAGGACTGAAAAAAAAAAGAAAAGAAAGCTTAGTATCTCATAATGTAATTTAGGTCTTTAAAACTACTAGAGATACTTAAAAATAGCGAGCAACTCTATTTTTCCCCTCATAAATCTTGCAGTGATTATTTTTTGTCTTTAAAAATGTAAATGTCTAAACTACTAAGGCAAGTTGGTGAGCAAGAAAAAGAAAAAGAATCAGTAGGATATTGATACAGCACAGAGCTAGATTTGGACTGTCACTTCAAGATACATGTAAACTCTAGAATCTTCAGATATGGGACAATTTGTAGGAGTGGATACCTTTTGAGGCGTTGATGTAAAGTAGAGGCTTTCTGTCTCTGTGTATCTGTGCAATGGCGTACTTGAACTTTAGTAGTAAAGGGAAACTTTGGGATTTGGGGAAAACACTGGACCACATTTGCTATGGTAAACCATAGATGATAGCATGGGTCACCTTCATCATAGAATAAATTCACTTCACAGCTTTCTGTAAACACAAGGTTATTGATAATCCAAGGATATGAAGCTATGATAGACTTTAGCTTCTAGGAAGCATTAAAATAAAGTCATGGCATCATTTGTGTCACAGCTACAGAAAGAAAAAGAGTCTCTGCCTCATTCTCTCTGCCCAAGCCTTGGTGTACACAGCAGCAATGTTTTCTACCCCATCATTAATTTAGCCTTCTGGCCTCTGTGAACGATTCAAAGGTTTGCCGATGTCGATGACATTCAGGTTACTGAATATTTCAGAGTGAGAGCAATAATAAATCATCCATCAGCAAGGAAATGTAAGGAATGAAACAATGCATACCAAGAGTGGTAAGAACCCCAAGACAGAATTCTGCTGGTGGATCAGAAAATACAAGAAAGGAGGAATCCAAAGGCATTTATTTCAAGAGAAGCAAATTAATGTGTATTCCTATAATTAAGTATCCAATCTTATGTGTTCACAGTTGTCCTCAGAAACATACACCTCTTCCTAAACTTATTGGAAACAGAGTCTCGCCATCTACCCATGTGCTAGTCTGAGTATGTAGCCTAGACTACCCTCAAACTCACTATCCTGTTTCAGCCTCTTGCGTGCTGGGATTACAGGCATGCACCACAACACCTAGCCAATGAAAGTCTTTAACTATGAAATCTTGAACTTTGTGAAGCACAGATTGTTTTCAGTGCCTTTATTAATCTCTCCAGTCTTCAAACACTTCCTTTCATAGCAAGCCAATGCTGCCTTTCTATAAAGTCTTCCCACAATGCCTACCTTGGAATCAACTAATTAACCTTTGCATTTATGAAGCCCACCTTCATTGCAATCACACCTTTATTTGGCAACTGCTTTTTTTTTTCTTGGCTCTAAACTCTTTAAGGGCCACATTTATATCATAGCCATCTTTTTGTCCCTTTCTAGTGCCTATCACAGAGCCTTGCCTGCAGCTGGAACACAATACATCTTACTGAGTGTGACCAAAGGACATTGTGTGTTACAGCATAGAGATATCAGGTTCTGCTCTTGTTCCATCTTCATTAATCAAGTCCTGCCTTCCAGCTTGCTGTTTACAAGCAAGGAAGAGAAAAGCTGAACTCACGAGTTCCGGCTGCTGAGATCAAGACCTGAAGCATATGTTGGCCCACATGGAGGGCCTGATGCCAAAAGTCAGGGAGAAAAGCAAAGTTTCTCCAAGGAGAAAATAAATGGAGATGGAGAGGAAAACACCGCCTCTAGTAAAGAATGGGCATTGTACACGCCACATGACAGAAATACGTTTGCCATTGTGTGCTTCTTTCACTGTGACAGGACTTCTGGGTAGGACTGTCTGGGTAGATGGAACTGTCAATAGAGGAAGGACATCTTGGGTAAGAGAAAGGGCACCAAGGGGCAGCAGGGAAGAAGCAAGCCTCAGCACCCAGGGTTCATCCCCAAGCTGCAGGAGACACTCTGCCCAACTGAATTCCAAGGTTTCATTTGCTTGTAGGACTACACATTTTAATAACCAAAATGAGACTTCTCATATATTTAGAAATGGCTAAAAAGACTAAAGGTACAAGACCAAGGTATTCCAAATAGAGGTGAAAAGAACCTAGTCTTTCACAATGCAGAATCTATAAGAAGAAAGAAAAATAAAGAAATTGCTTAGAAAAATGAGGAGAAGAAAAAGAAGAGGAGGAAGAGGGGGTGGAGGAGGAGGAAGCAGCTGAGCCCTGGAAACATTATCTCAAGTTAATGAGCGAAATAGTAGGTGGAATAAGTTAGTCTTGGCAAGCAAATACTCTATGATGTCACTTCAATGAAGTATCCAGAGTAGTTCAACCAGGCACAGTAGCTCACACCTGCAATTCAAGCTACTCAAGAGTCTGTGATCGAGGATCATTATTTGAAGCCAGCCCAGGTAAGAAAGCCTGTGACACACATCTCTAATTAAGCACTGAAAAGAAAATACCAGAAGTGGAGCTGTGGTTTGAATGACAGAGCACTACCCTTGAACAGGAAAAGCTCAGGGACAGTACCCATCTCATAGTTCAAACCCCAGGACACACACACACACACACACACACACACACACACACAGAGGAATCCTTTTCATAGGACCCCAGTGTAGAATGGCAATAGCAAGGAAGAATTTAGGGAGTTATTAACCAACAGGCACAAAGTTGCAGGCAAACAAGGTAAATAAACTCTAGAGATCTGTTGTAGAACATTGCACCTCTCATTATGTATTTGAGAATTTGTTAAGGTCCGGTATCATGTTTAGAATTCTTATCTCAAAAATATGAAATAAGTAACATGAAAAAATTTTAAAATAAACGAAATCACTCAGAGCCAGGCGCCACTAACCTGTAATCCTAGCAACTCAGGAAGCTGAGATCTGAGGATTGTAGTTCAAAGTTGGCCCTAGAAGACAAATCTCTTATCCCCAATTATTCAGCAAAATGCCAGAAGTGGAGGTGTGGCTCAAGTGCTAGAGCACTAGGCTTCAATGAAAAAGCCAAGTGAAAACATGAGACCCTGAGTTCACATCAGTATTGGCACACACACACACACACACACACACACACACACACACACACACACACACACACACACACACAAGGTGTTTCGTGAAATCCTACCTATTTAATTTGCCAGTTACATTTGCATGTGTTGTCAACTTCCCCAGAGTGCCTTTCCCCTGTGAGTCTCACAGAATACTTAAAGCTTCCATGTTTCCTGATAGTCACAGAAAATGCCATGTATTACGGAGAAATTAAAAATCAAAAGAACTAAATTATCTTTTCCTTTAAAAAAAAAAGAAGAAGAAGAAGGAGATTCAGCCATGTTGATGAAAGCCAAACAAGATGTCTGGTTCTTTCTTCTCATCCTGAGCTCCTCTGATTATTCTTACAATAGCTCGTGGTCAGGACTGACCCATTGCTAGAAATCCCATGAGGGTCACTCTCTGGAAGCTGAATGGTTTGTGTTATTCTCACTTGCTAAACTCAATGAATTGCTGGTGGAGGTATAAACAGCCCATATCCTGCTACAAAGAACTCCTAAGATAGACAGACACAGCCCCATGGAGCCGCTGGGTACGTGAGCCTGGTGGCTCACACATTAAGGCTGATAGAGGCAGGACAGGATGCAGAAACTTTCAAAGGAAAAACAAATCCCTTCATAAGAACCTTCATTATTTTTTTTTAATTCTTGAAACTGCTTTACTTGTTGTCATTTACATAGAGGCCCAAACTATTTTTAACAAACATTATGATTCACATTATGGTTATATTTCGATCTCACATCTCAGGGAAATTTGCGTCTCTAACTTCATTTAACATATGTTGATAGAGCTTCTAGGCTGCCCTAGGCACTGATGAGGAAGACTAGGTTCCTCATCGCGGAGAAGGTCAGAGGCGAGGAGTAAAGCAAGGATGTCTACAGACTGACACCGTCAGGTGAGCAGCAGACACCATGTGACTCTTCTGCCAAGAAGCCTCTGTTCCTTGTTCTAGAACAGCAATTTATCTTTGAGAAATGACCCCATTCTCTGGCTCAGACGATAAGTTGCAAGTGTTACTCACCTCTCCTTCCTCTTCCCAACTCATGAGTTGGGCATTATGGCCCCAGGATAACTTAGTGAATAGCACTTCTGCAGTGAGAACTAAGTAAAGAGGCCCAAGTCTGGAAGTTCTGCTGGAATGAATGAGAGGAAAGCATACTTTTTCTAGGTTCTATTTAGTGAGCTAAATAGAACCTCCCCCCCACACACACCAGATATGTTCTGCCTCAAAGCTCAGAGTATGACCTTATATGAAATAAGAAAACTCAAAATTCAGTGATCCTGGATAAGAGAGAGAGCCCTAAGTCCAATGACAGAAAAGGAGAAGACACAGATATCCAGAGAGGAAGCTGATACAGCAGAGATTGGAGATAGGCAGTAGTGGCAAGCTAAGCAGTGCCAAGAATTGCTGGCAGTCACCAAAATCCAGGATGGAAGTATAGAACAGATTCTCCCTCAGAGGCTCCATGAGGAGCCAGCCCTGCCAACACCTTGATTTCAGACTTCTGGCTCTACAGTTGTGGGAGAATATATCTCTGTTGTTTTAAGTCATCCAGTGTGTGGTAATTTGTTAAAGCAGCTCTAGGGAACTAATAGAGTTGCTAAGCCGGCATAGCAGTATGCTAGCCTATACAGCTCCTGGTGGCCATCTTCCCACTATGTGGCAAAGAAGAAAACAAAGCCAGTACATTCCAAAACAAATATAGAGCTGGAGCAAGATACCTTCCTGTCAACTTCCTTTTGAAAGTAGAGCTAAGTCCACTTGAATTTGAAATGACTCCTAGATCTTTTTTCTACTTCAGAGCCCTAAATTTCCTCATTTGTTTCTCTGAGTATTGAGTGAAATGAAATGATGCTTTCTGTACTACAGGTATGTGTAAAGGTCTGTATATCGGGGAGATGAGCTCAACCAAAATGCATCAGGGAATCTTAGAATCTCACTTATGCTGGATCCTAGGAAGGAAAAGCCCTCTAGGCAGAGGCTGTAGACACAGCATTTCCAGCATATAAAAAGAAGGCATAGTGGTATGTGCCTATAAGCCCAGCTACATGGAAGGAGGATCATGGTTGAAGACCAGCCCAGGTAAAAAGTGTAAAACCTTGTCTGAAACTTCCTTGAAAGGGGGCTGGTGCCTGATTCAAATGGTAGAGCACCAGCTTAGCAAAAATGAGGTCTTAATTTCAAACCCCAGCACTGTTAAAAAAAAAAAAGTTCAAGCCAACAGGTGGCTCACATCTATAATCCCAGCTACTCAGGAGGCTGAGATATGAGGATTGAAGTTCAAAGCCAGTCTAGGCAGGAAAGTCCACGAAACGTTTTTGGTTTTTTTTGGTCATCAGTTGTGAGGCTTGAACTCTGGGCCTGGGCACGGTCCCTCAGCTCTTCAGCTCAAGGCTAGCACTCTACCACTTGAGCCACAGTGGCACTTCTGGCCTTTTCTGTTTATGTGGTACTGAGGAATCGAACCCAGGGCCTCATGCATGCGAGGCAAGCACTCTACCACTGAGCCGCCTTCCAAGCTCCTCCATGAGACTCTTATCATCAATTAACCACCACAAAACCAGAAGTGAGTCTGTGGCTCACAGTGGTAGTGTGGCTCAGAGTGATAGCCTCCAGTGAAAGACCTCAGGGACAGCACCCAGGCCTGAGTTCAAGCCTTGAGACCAGCAACAACAAAAAAAAGTTCAACTAATAAAGTACAGCACAGAGCTCATAGGTGGACAGGAGAAAGAAGAAAAAGCAAGAAATCAGCTATCTATAGCTGTATAAAACATGGGTTCCATCTTTCCTTCAGCTTCACAAGACAAGGCGGAAAACATGAATGCAGGAATTAAAGTGAGAAACCTTAGGAGAGAAATGGCAAGAGGTAGTGGAATGTGCACACTGCAGTTGTCCTAATTACATACCTTTTGAGCCTCAGCTTTGCCATATGTAAAATGGGGACGTTATCTATCTCATAGAGGAATAAAGAAGGTACATATAAAGCAAGCACTAAGAAATACTGGCTTCATGAATTACTTAATGCGTAGATTTGAGGACACTGGAACAGAAAGCAATCAAGATCCTGCATCCTATTGTGGCTTCTGAAAGATGGTGATAGACAAATAATTCATGTGTAATAGAATACAGTCTATGTTGAATTGACAAATCAGACCTAATTAGGTCAAATTGTAATTGTTCGTATTTTAAAGGAAAAATGCACTCAGCCTAATTTCTAGAGCCAGAAGTGTCAAATCATCCCGTGCTGTGGCCTTTGACTACATGGACCCAGAAGTGATTACAAAATCGCCATTGTATTATGAGAGCCCAGAACTGTCCAGAAAACTGCATAATGATTAATGGGCCCTAAAATGAATCCTTAACAACAAGAAATGTGAATTGAGAGGAAAAAGTTCAGAACTATTAAGAATATTCTAAATTCCAAGTCCTCCACCACCTAGAAGACGAGCAATAAAGAAAGACAGCCTCTTCAGTAAATGGTGCTGGCAAAATTGGTTAAACACCGGTAGAAAACTAAAGCTAGACCCCTATATATCACCCTGCACCAGAATCAATTCCAAATGGATAAAACACCTCAAAGTAAAAGCAGACACCCTGAAAATATTACAGGAAGAAATAAGAGAAACTATAGGGCTCCTTGGCACAGGCCGAAATTTTCTTTTTTTTTTTTAATTGTGAAAATACTATACAGAGGGGTTACAATTACATGGGCAAGATAATGAGTACATTTCTTTTTTTTGGGGGGGGGGGGGTCTGGTCGTGGGGCCTAAACTCTGGGCCGGGGCACTGTCCCTCAGCTCTTTAGCTCAAGGCTAGTGCTCTACCACTTGAGCCACAGCATCACTTCCAGCTTTTTTCTTTTTGCTTATGTGGTGCTGAGGAATCGAACCCAGGGCCTCAGGCATGCAAGATAAGCGCTCTACCACTGAGCCACCTTCCCAGCCCCATGAGTATAGTTCTTATCAATCATTGTTGCCTCCTCCTTTGTTTCTCCTTACCATCCCTTCCCATCTCCCCCCACCCACCCCCTCCCTGCACCAAAGTTGTAAAGTTCATTTTTCTTTTTTTTTATTGTGAAAATACTGTACAGAGGGGTTACAATTACATGGGCAAGATAATGAGTACATTTCTTATCAAGCATTGTAGCCTCCTCCTTTGTTTCCCCTTCCCATCATCCCCCCACCCCCCCACCCAATCTTCTCCTCCCCCCCAAGTTTGTTTTCAACATAACGAATTGTACATCTCATTGTTGCAATGGGTCCACCTATTTAAACGATTTGTTTTTTTCCTTCTCCTCCACAAATCATACCAACATGAAATACAGGGGTGAAAACAGGGGTTATACCATGGGGGAGGGACATACAAAGCAACAAAGAAATCATCTTATAAATATGTTAGAAACAATCACAAGAAAGAAAAAACATTTGAGTCCTTATCTTGGGGTTCATTTCGCCTAACATCAACTTATCTGACCGTTTCTGCTTGTCTCAGATATATACTAGTTATTGCAAATAAGGGAAACCATGGGACCTATGTTTCTTTGGGCCTGGCTTACTTCACTTAATATAATGTTTTCCAAGTCTTTCCATTTCCTAACAAAGGTTCCTCAAAAGACTCCACATAGAGCTCCCCTATGACCCAGCAATCCCACTTTTGGGCATTTACCCAAATGATCACAAACAAGACCATACTAAAGCTACCAGCACAACTGTTTATTGCAGCATTATTTACCATAGCTAAGATATGGAACCAACCCAGATGCCCCTCAGTAGATGAATGGATCAAGAAAATATGGTATATATACACAATGGAATTCTATGCCTCCATCGAAATTTTCTTAATAAAGACCTAAAAACACAACAAATCAAAGAAAGGTTGGACAAATGGAATTGCATGAAATTGCAGAGCTTCTGCATAGCAAAGGACATAGGTAGCAAGATCAGTAGAAAGCCCACAGATTGGGAAAAGATCTTCACTAGCCATACAACAGACAAAGGCTTCATATCTAAAATATACTTAGAACTCAAAAAATTAAATTCCCCAACAACAAAGAAACAACTGCCCCATTAATAAGTGGGCTAAAGACTTAAAGAGAGACTTCTCTGAAGAGGAAATAAGAATGGCCAATAGACACATGAAGAAATGTTCAACTTCTCTAGCCATAAAAGAAATGCAAATCAAAACAACATTTAGATTCCACCTTACCCCAGTTAGAATGGCTATCATCAAGAAATCTAATAACAACAGATGCTGGAGGGGATGTGGCTAAAAGGGAACCCTACTTCATTGTTGGTGGGAGTATAAACTTGTTCAACCTCTTTGGAAAGCAGTATTGGAGGTTCCTCAAAAGAGTCCACATAGAGCTCCCCTATGACCCAACAATCCCACTTTTGGGCATTTACCCAAATGATCACAAATAAGGCCATACTAAAGCTACCAGCACAACTATGTTTATTGCAGCATTATTCACCATAGCTAAAATATGGAACCAACCCAAATGCCCCTCAATCGAGAAAATATTATATATATATGTATATATATACATATATATAATGGATTTCTATGCCTCCATCAGAAAGAATGACACTGCCCCACTTGTTAGGAAGTGGAAGGACTTGGAAAAAATCATATTAAGTGAAGTAAGCCAGGCCAAAAGAATCATAAGTCTCATGGTTTCCATTATTTGCAATAACTAGTATATGTCTAGGGCAGTACATATGACCATATAAGATGATGTTAAGCGAAATGAACCTTAAGATAGGGACACAAGAGGTTTTATCTTTGTTGTTGTTGTTTCTAATGTACTATATGATTTTTTTGTTTCTTTTGTATGTTCTTCCCCCATGGTATAATCCCTGTTTTCACTGTATTTGATTCTGGTGCCCTGTGTCTTGTATATACATCTTTCTAATTTGGGAAGGGGAAGAGAAATAACAAAAAGTTGAGACAAGGATACAAGATGACCCATTATAACAATGAGATGTACAAGACACTATGTTGAAAACGAACTTTACAGCTTGGGCAAGGAGGGGCGGGGCGGAGGCTGGGGGGAGAAGTTGGGGAGGTAGGGAGGGAAGGGATGGTAGGGAAAAAAACAAAGGAGAGGGTTACAGGAAGTTACTCATTACCTTACTCATGCAAGTGTAACTCCTTTGTACAGTACCTTTACAATAAAAAATATATTTAAAAATAATGAGCAATAAAGGTCACTAATCAGATTTTCTTTTTAAAATGAGAAGAAAGAAAACTAACACCACCAGCCCCCCACAAGGATACACATGTTTTTAGCTTTTTCAGTAAGGCACCCATTAGAGTGAAATTGTGCCAGGACATAATTCACCTGATGTGGCACCCCTAGCTCTCCATTCAGAGATGCCACGTGGCCGCTTCCGGATGAACCCATTTCAGTTGTAAGGACACACCATGCTGTTGGCCAAGACCCTTAATGGAGCTCTGCTGCAGAGGTGGAGGTACTCACAGCAGCATATGACATCAGAGCTCCTGCACCTTGTCTCTACTTATGTCAAGGTCAATCCACATACTTCCTTCCCTTACGCCAACACCAATACAAGCCAATCCAGCCCTTTTCTCTTGCCTGTGATAAATGTCTAATTCAACTTCTGTGTCTACCTTTCCTGCCACCGGTGCTGCATTTGGGCCTTCCTGGTTACCTGGCTGCCTCTCAGCTGAACCACAAGCATGAATTGTTTTTAATCTTACTTTAAGACATAATCTATCATTATGATCTTATTTACTTTTGTTTCTTTCTAAATCAGTTGTCTGACGAGAAGCTAAGGCCCTTAGAAGCCAGGGACCAGATCTGTGAATTCTCAATACCTAACTTAATTTTTGGAATTTCATAGAAGTACTGAGCATGTATTGAATAAAAGGTATCAGCAACCCTTCTGCCTCCCTCCAGGGCCTGGAATAGGATTCTAAATATCAAAGTTTCTGGACCATGAGAACATCTTGAAGCCAGGAATCATATCACATAATTGAATACCTACAGAACTCCAAGCCAGTTGAAAGAGGAGCAAAACATTTGACAGCTTAATCTACTTTGGTATCCATCCTATTTGTCAGATGTAACAGAGCTCTGGTCCTTAACTTAGCTTTTCTCTTCTGGAACTGTAAAATCTCCCATCTGGTTTTGATTCTGAGAATCTGGGCATTACTTGTTAGATCTAATGCTTCTGTTTCTCCCTTAAACTTGGCCCTGAACTTTGGTTTCCTGGCTCTCCCTTTTTCCTATGTACCTTCCTAGGACAGAAGCAGCCATGGCTCCCTACCCTATGTTTCCCATATTGTGCCACCAGGTAATGTGATGTTGAGCACAGAGTGAGCTGAGCATCTGCTACAGAATTATTTCATGTACACTCCCAGCTAGTCCCATTGTGCTATGCTATTTGCATCTTGAAATCCTGTCTACAGCATATACCTGCCATGTCCACTTATTCATTCACTCATAAACATTCTAAGAGCATCTTCTAGACCTTGCAACTATATAGAGATAAAGTACGATTTCCAACTAAAGGAAGAAGAGAAATAATTAGAACAGAAAGTGGTAAGCTATCTTCATGGTACCACAGAAGTGTTCACAGTGGCCCACATCTTACACTCTCCAGGGTCTGGACAATGCATTAGCATTCTCTCCTTCCTACAGAGTCTAGAAGTCTGTTTGTCCCAGATCTCAGCAAACAATGAAAACTGAAATGGGTCCTCTTTATTGGGTTTGCTTCAGAATCAGCTGACCATAGCAAGAAACAATCCTGTCAGTCATGTCCTAACTTTCCTTTAACAATTTCAGAATTAAATATTTGCTTACCCCTCCCTGCCCTATAAAGGAAGTCATTTCTCTTTGATTTTGTGATGCCTACAGATGTCTGGGATTGGAGCATTTTCTCTATTACAATGTTCTTTCTTCTGAATAAAGTCTTCCCTTATCTAAGTCAGGATAATTAGTTTTTGCTTGACAGAAGACAGAAGCAAAACTTAGCTGAAAGGAAAGGGGATGCAGATTAGTGAAGGCTTCCTGAAAATAACCAAGAATAGAACGACGAGGAAATGTTAACCAAGCCAGTATGGGTGATATGACATTACAGGCTCAGAGGTGGTGAGCGTGAATTGTATGCCACATTGTGGTAGGCTCAGAACATGACTCAGACCACAAATTCTGATCTACACTTTGCAGACAGGAGTGGAATTTGGTTCTCTGTCTCTGTCTCTCTGTCTCTGTCTGTGTCTGTCTGTCTGCCTCTCTCTCTCTCTCCATCTAGGTTTACTCTCAAACATCTGCACCTGGAGCACAGCCTGTCTCCTTCCTTGGTCCAGGTCATTCCCCTTGTGTATGTCCACATAAACACATGCACACTCATACTGCTACTTTCAAATGTGTACCCCTTTGCTCCAGATACCTCCATGTCACAGATACCTCAACTAATCTTCAACATCTCCAGAATACCTCTGGGCTCCACCTATGGATTTAACTGATTTGGGCCCTTTCTTGGCCTTCAGTAGGCTCTCAGATTGATCTCCCAATGGATTCATTTAACTTCCTATAATCTGAGGAGACAGGAGGCTAAAAGGACACAAATAGAATGACAAGAAGCTTGACTGGGAACCCCACTAGGTTAGGAAGCAAGTCTCTGACAACTCCTTGTCACCAGACCCAACCACATAGTAGGGGCTCAAGTATTTGTGGAATGAAATGTCACACCAGCTCTCACGAAAGTTTCCATCTAACATAGGATTCCCCCTGGCAATCACATCAAGCAACATTTTGAAGGAGAATACAGAACACGGCGATTGCCTTCCATGATTTCCAACACAAAAGACTGGCAAAATGTACTCCAAACATCCCTCTTTCCCTTAATAGCCCATTACACACATGCCAGCCATGAAACATGATGCAAATGTGACTCTTGAGTCACATGGCTGTGCATACCACTGCTGGAGAAGTGTGTCTGAGCTGCTACAAGAGGCAATATTTTTTTTCTCACTGTTACAACTGCCAGATGATATGTTTAAATCATTACTTGAAATTCCTTTCCTGACCAAACCTCTTCCCAGAGCTGTTAACCAGAAACAAAATGTGCTGACTGGAGGTTCACTTTCTCTCCTCCTGCCTTCCCCTCCCCGGGCTCCCAGTGAATTGGGAAGTAGCTTTGGTCAGATAGCAAGGAAAGAAAGGAGTCTGAGATTTGCAGACGGTGTGGAGTACGTTAAAGAACAGAGTCCCATGTGGCACAGTTTGGCCAAGGGTCCTAACCCTCGAAATAACTGGCACCTATTTCAATCAACTCCTCATCTTACAGCTCTCTGATTTTATTATTCTTCAGCCATTTGTTTTTAAGATAACTCTGATTGTTGCTTAGTTGAGGAGTTATGAAGTATACTGTGAAAGCACTCTTCTAATTCTCAAGCCAACTCTTTTAAGACCTATAAAAATGACATAAATGGATTGTGATGTTGCTTCATTTTTGCAGCAGGGTATTTTTTATATTATGTACTTCTATCAACACAATAAAGTACAGATTGCACCTCAAAGCTTTCAGCCAGTGCTGAAGTTTCCAAACAGAATGCCTTTAACAAAGAAATGTCTTTGGAAAGGAAAATAAAAAACTATGACTTATTTGGGGCTAGGCATAGAAGAAGCAACACTTCTTGTCCTGAGATGGGTATTTAGTTCCAAGGTGTGCAGAAACTACCTAGCAAGTACCCGGGGAAATGGTAATAGCTCACTTGGCTACAGAAAATGATTCTTCAGGAGGTGTCCAGATGATCAAAAACCATACAGAACTTCACCAGTCAAAGCTCCATCCAGTAGCTGAAGTTGGTATTATTGGTTGTATTGTATCTCTAAAAATCCCTATGTTAAGACCTTAACCCTTAGAACCTTAGAGTCACTGTTAATTTAATTAATTAAATTAAGATGAAGCCATACTGAGTAGGATAAGTCCCTAATCCCATATGACATGTCCTTGTAAGTAGTAATTCACACAGATGGAGGGAAAGAGAGACAAGGAGAGAAGGAGGATGGGAAAGAGAGAGAAGAGGAGAGAGGGAGGGAGGAAGGATGGAGAGAAGGAGCAGAAAAAAGATGAAGAAGAGGAGGAAGACAAAAAAGTAGAGATCACAGTGGTGTTTTTCATACCAGGAAATGACAAGGCTTGCAAGCAAGACATTAATAGAAGAGAGCCCTGGGCCAGATTCCTTCTTACATATCAGAAAGAACGCACCCTGCTGACTTCCTGAACTCGTACTTCCAGCCTCCAGAACCATAACACAGTAGATACTGGATAAATGTATTTGATTTGTGTTACTTCATTACAGCAGCCCTGGGAAACGATGCCGTTTGCGAGGGGAGTTAGGTAACAAGAAGAAAACGTGAAACAGGAGCCACATTATTGACAGGACAGAGACTGACCCTTTCTAAGCATTTGCACAGGAATCTCTGAGACAGAGTGTAGGTGGGATAGACACAGGAGACAGAGACAGAAAACCATCCCCTACGCCTGAATCATTTCATTCTATGGAATTCATGTCTATTCACTCACAATGTCCTTTCTATTACTATAATATGAAAAGAATACGAGAAATGGGAAGACAAGCTAGACAGGGTCAGGGCTCCAGCACATGCTAAAAGCCAGGACAAAGTCAGGGTTCTGCTCAATGGTTTCATATACAGTCAGATTTTAGGGGCAGTCTATGAATAGAGTCAGGCCATGAGACGCTTAAGGTGGAAATTGACAAGGAACAGGTGGGATTGTCATGGTTCAAACATAAGAGACAAGCCAGATGACTCATACTTTTAATCCTAGCTACTCAGGAGGCTGGGATTGGAGGATCTAGGTTTGAAGCCAGCCTGGGCAGGAAAGCCCCTGAGACCCTTATCTCCAAATAACCAGCAAAATGCTAGAAGTAGAGCTGTGGCTCAAATGGTAGAGTGCCAGCCTTGACCAAGAAAAGCTAAGGAATAGGCCCTGTGTTCAAGCCCTAGTACCTACCAGCACACAAAAAGGAGGGAGGGAAGGATGGCAGGAAGGCAGGAAGGCAAGAAGGGAGGGACGGAGGGAGAGAGAAAAGGAAAAAACATAGGAGATAAGAGTTTGGGACAAGATCCATCACTAAGAACTAGATTGTAAGTCAAAGTGATCTAGAGTATTAAGTCAAGGGCAGGCCAACATTACAAGTTTGCAGTAATAGAAAGGGGCCTAGAACTCACTCCTGATGGTACGGTCTATGACAGAAAAATGATTCCAAACCCTTACAACTTGAAGGTTTAAGTGGAGCCCTGGCTCAGAATTTGAGCAAAATGGGAACTACTCTCAAGGCCTGAGTGATACTCTCAAAGCCTGAGTGATACTCCCAAGTGGGGGTGGGGGGGAGTGATCATAGAAAATGGGCAGACATGATCAGGATGCATTGTGCACTGATGATCCAACCGGCACCACTGAGTACACATCAATAGATGAACAGATACAGCTTGTCAAACATTACTTGTGTTTTAAACATATCAAACATTTCACACCTACACATTATATTGTTATAAGACTGACACCATATTCTATGTTCAATTTCTGTGCTACTTTTCTTCACTTAAACCTATGCTTCTGCTGAAGTTATCGAAATTATTTTAATTCACATCATACTGTGCAATTGTTTTGCTTGGTATCTGCCCAACACCCCTCCAAACACACTGCCTAATGACAGGCCTTTTTTGTTATATGAACTAAATGATGCCCTTACTTGGACCCAGTGATCCCGGGTAATGCCTCCAAATGATGCCTCCATTAAAGCCATGGTCACATTAATCTGCAATTGTTTGCATCTCTGTGTTCTCTGATACACAGTGACAGTGACCTGCTGGAAAGCAGAGGCCATGATTTATCTCTGTCTCCTCTAATATGGCCTGGAACCTCATGGGTAAACTACAGTGCTGAATGAGTCAATTAATATTTAGAAGGTTCAAAATGAATGACGAGAAGACAGATTAGGTGAGGCGATTCTGACAGTTTTCAATTAATTCATGTATTCAACTACATGCCAGCACTATCCTAGGTAATATATTTGTCACATTAAGAAAAAATATATATAATAGGATCAGTGACTGCAAAAGCATCAGCTCCTGCACGCTGAGTAAACTTACTTACAGGTTATGGGAAATAAGATCACTTGTAGGCCACTCAGTAGTAAGAACATGCTTCTAACAATACAAATTGAAGTTGAGCATGGTTGTTTATGCCTGTAATATCATTTCTTGGGAGTCTGAGGCAAAAGGATTGAGAATATGAGACCAGTCTGAGCTATGTATCAAGACCTTGTGATAATAATAGCAGTAAAAGTAATAAAAATATGAAAATGAGTTGATGGTTGTAGAGTTCCTTCTACAGCTATGCAAGGATACATATGACCTCACACAGCCCTTACTTAATTATTATCTTTATTCTGCAAATGAGGAAGGTGGAACACAATGCAATTAAATTATCCAAGATCCCATTGACAGATATGGAACTCAGGCCTCACCGGTAAGAAACACATAATTACTCCTCAATGCTGTTTGGCTAAGGGACTAGTCAGGCTGAAATTTTAGATTAACATTTTCTAGGAAAAAAAGTGACTTAATAGTTTGGAAGTTTCTGATATTTTCCTTATAGATTACATATTTGCAAATACAACACATACACCATTGCTGGAGATATCTTTGCCTTTCATCTCCCTGAGCTTGATTAAGGCTAGCCTCTAGTCCCATATGACCAACACAACCATGAGGCTGGAAACAATGGCCATTCTATAGTAAAGCACCTGTTATATGCCAGCCATGTTGCTGGATGCTGAGTAAAACACATTCAGGTTGAGGAGATACATAGAATCGGCAGTGGGATGGCTTGTAGTGGAAGAGTACAGGGGATTAAGCACAAAGACTCATAGGAGCATACCGCTGAGGACAAGGTAAGATACTCCAAACTTATATGGCAATCTCAGCCTTGTTAAAGGAATAACTAACTTTCAGATGAATGAGAAATGCCTTTCTACTGCTAATGGTGGCAAAAATAAGATGTTGGATAGAATACCTGCCGGAATGTTGTGGAGAATGCAACAAAAGAGAAAATGGTCAGAAGCCACTCAGAGCCCCACTTCCTGGGCTTTCAGATAGAAGTGTCATAGGTGATTTAAGTTTGAAGGTAATTAGTAAACCAAGCAATGGCCTCTCCTGTGAGTTCAAATATTCTATACGCCAGCGGATCCACACCAGCCTTCATTCATCCATCATTATAACATACACCTTTGTCATCCTTGGGGGAAAGGCATCTGTCTTCTCCCTATTCCTTCCACAAGTTATACCTAATATTAAACAGTATACTGGAGTTTATTTTTACTGTGTATTTGTATTATCTTCAGTTTTACAGAAGGGTTTCAAATTGACTTGCCAATTTATGAGTACAATTCATCTTAACGAGAATGACCCCTTCCATCATTCGCCGCAACCCCATCTAATCCTAACTCCACCTATCCCAAGTTACTAGCTTCCATTTTTTCTCTCTTTCTCTCTCTCACACTCTCATATTGACTATTATGACTATATCGTCTACCCTTCCTCTATCCCTTCCTCTGCTCTCTCCCCCCCAAATATTCACTATTTTTTTAACTTGATGACCACCAACTAGGCCTCACCATCTTACAAAGTAATCACTCCTCAGAGAAGATCATGAATAAAAATTCAGAGGAAAGCAAAGGGGGTTTGAAGAAGTTCTTCTGCCCCCAACATAGCCTCCACTGCATCAGACTGCCATTGTTTACTAAAACTATCAGTACAGCATTGGAATGGTAGATTTTTAAAGCATTTATTGGAATGTTGTTTGCTAGTTCACATTAACAGCTGCTTGTTGATACTGTGCAGTTACGAAGCCCTAAATATTAGGCAAGGCCAGGGAGCAGAGCAGCTTTGAAATGACACTCTGTTTGATCAGGTCCTGCAGTGATTGTTAAAAGCATACCCACTTTCTTCGGAAGCCTCCTCAGCTTCTACACTATCACAGCACCTGCAGTTCCAATTTACAATCTCCTCAGCCCTCCTTTGAAGTTATTCTTGCCCAATTGCCTGGTGTTAATATTAATTAAATATGATTTGCAACTTGAAATATGGTGTTATCAATGGAATTCAGCTGTAGGAATATAAAGTAAAACTTTCAATTGAATTAAAATGTTTCCTTTCATTCATAGTATTTTACAACATTAATACTTTTGTCAAATTGATTTTTGCCTGCTGGAAGTCATTTTTCCAAAGCAATGAACATCTGAGAGGGAAAACTCCTCTTTATGCATTCGTTTCTTTTTGTCATTGAAAAATAGTTTGTTTTAATTGTAAAAGGAATCCATTCCAGTTCATAGACATTTGGTCCTTGTTTGTAACCCAAGGAGGGGGAGAGAGGGAAGGCAATGCTTTCTTTTCAAACAATAATAAGTTTTAAAATACATGGCCTAAAGGAAGGGTGAGAAAACACAGTCATAATGTCCAATGTACACTCTTTGAAAACAACTTGAGGGTAGGGATTGGGGTGCAGGGTAAGAGATGGAGAATGATGGAAGGGGTGCCATTGATCTAGATGTATTATACTCATAACTTGACATACAGAATTGAAACCTCCTTGTTCATTACTTAATAATTTAAAAAGACTCCATGGGTATTTCTCGATTTTATGCTAGGAATAAGATGCCCCTTTATTGTTTGACACTGGTTCTCAAATTTTTGGCCTGTGCCAATCATTTTATATACATAGAATGGATGAATTAAACTGGTTAAGCAGAGTAACATTTCAAACAGACTCTTCCAATCTAATGACCTCTATGGTTCCTTCCAACACTGAGATTTTAAGATTCAGAACACATGTCAGACAATAGTCAGAAGCTCCAGCATTTGCACATTAGAAAAAAAGTCACATTTAGTACAAAATTTGACAGATTCAGGTTTATTCTGCTCACAGTAATGTATGCTATGACGACCTGAAGGTCTGTCATCTTCAATAAGCCATCAGTAAACACGATGACTGATTAAAGAAGGTGTGTCACCATACTGTGCAAAATCCACAATGAAAAGATACCATGCTTTCACCCACTCCTTTTATCTTCAAAGATAAAGCTTTAGTTTCCTTGCCCCTTATAATGACAGTGGTAGCATTAACATTTATTATCCTGTCTTCTTTTTAAAATGGTATAATCAGGTAAGACAAAGGAATGAAAGAGCCTTTCTAAAGACTCAAGGAAGTCATTTATTGAGTCACAAGCTACAAGCCCCACAGCTTATGATGGAAAAGAAGGAGTGACTATCGTCAACCCTTTTATTACAGTATCAATGAAATATTGCATTGAATAATTAAAACAAGACAAATAGAGAACTCTGTTCCTAACAATTGATGGTATAACATGAGTGATGAGTAAGTCTTAACCAGCAGCAACTCAGCAATTCTTCCCTCAAGCCAAAAGAGACCAGAAGAGGAAATAAAAATAAATTAAGCCAGAAGGGATTCTCTGGGTGTTCATAATTTTGCAGGTGTTACCAGGGCAAGGGGGGGGGGGGGGGCGGTGGCGGGTTCTTAGAACTGCTTAAACTTCAAGACGTGGAAACAACAGGTTTTCTTTTGGTTGTTGACGTTGTAGCCAATGTACTGTATGTAGTTCTTTTTATTTTACTTCATTTTTCTTTTTCCATTAGTTTATCCCTGGCATTTCACTGTCTTACCCTATATCTTGTATATACATTTATCTAATTTGGGGAAGGGAAGGGGAATGACACAATGCTGAAACAAGGACACAGGATGACCCATTGCAACAATGATACTCCTAAGACACTATGTTGGAAATGAACTTTACAGCTTTGGGGGTGGGGGGACAAGTGGGAGAGGGAAGGGATAGTGGGAGAAAAACAAAGGAGTGGGTAACAATGCTTGACAAGAAATGTACTCATTACCTTACTCATGTAACTGTAACCCCTCTGTACGGCATCTTTACAATAAAATATTTTTTAAAAAAAGCAAGGCAACAAAACAACCAGCACTCACTGGATTTTCAGTACCCTACAATGGCAATTCTACTAGGAAGCTCTTGGCTATCTTGATGCCTAGGAAAGCTGAATACTGAGATTCCCACCTGCTACTCTACAGTAGAAGCACAAATTATCAATTATGTCATCCTAACCACACACATACACAAGATGGAAGGACAAAATTCAATTGAACACCATAGGAACTTCTGAATTGGTTTCCCTGTTTACCAAATTTCTGTCTACCTAGTGCCCACCTCAGTCTACCTTTATTCTAACCCATTGTCCTCCAGACTCCTTCCCTTCTAAATACCTGACCTCCATCTCCCAGATGACTTTGAATTTCCTCATATTGAGTTGAACTATCTCTCACAAAGATATGTTGAAATCCTAACCTCTGTAGCTCAAAATCCAACCATTTGAAGATAGGGTCATTATAGATACCATGAGTTAGAAAATAAGATCCTACTGGAGTAATCCAATAGGACTGCATCCTAATACAGAGAGAAGATGCAGGAATGGAAGACATCTGTGTAATAGCAGAGGCAAAGACTGTGATGCATCTGTAAGCCAAGGAATACCAAGTCTCCTGGCAAACACTAGCAGCCCCAAGGACCAGGAAGGTTTCCCCCTATCAATTCCAGAACCAGCACAGTCCCGCGAACACCTAAACTTAAAATTTCTAACCACCAGAACTGTGAGGCAAAGAATCTTGTTTCAAGTCACCTACATTGTACTTTGCTATGGCAGATTGGGAAACTAAAACTTCCAACTTGATGACATTACTTAGTTCTCTGGAAGTACATGGCACACATTTAGCTATGCGCTTTGGCAAAAGGTTCTGTTCTTATATGAAGAACAGTGCAAGGTTCTTGATGTTTTCCTAAAACAAAATCCCATCCTACCACTTCCCATACTAGCACCCTCTTCAAAGTTGACAGATAGCCCTCTTATAAGTACAAACCCACCAAGAGAGATAGATAGAGAGAAAGAGAAAAACATTCTATCCTATCTTTAGTAGCTACTTATTATTGTGTGTAGGCCATTATCCCCAATCCTTATATTCAAGCTGCTCCCTAAAAGTCCATCCTCAGTCCCCTTTGCTTCAATTGCCTTTGCTTCTCCAGGAACCACAGTTCTCTTCAACTACTAATTTTGTGTCTGCAAATTTTAGATCTACCTCTCAGTTCCTACTTAGCTCAGATCAGTGCTCCTTGCTGCCCTTCTCCACAAAGATATATGGAGAAGCACAGTGTTTTTATTATCAGGCTTAAGCTCTCCACTCCAGACCAACCTTTCCACAGTTGGTTCTGTGTATGGGACTTGAGTCAGCCAGGTACAGAATTACATGGTCAGTTTTAATTTCTCTCTTATACTCAACCCCTATAACTAGTCAGTTACTAGGCCCCATAGACTCTACCTGAGAAATGTCACTCAAGTCTATTTCCTCTTGCATATTAATATTATTAAGCAAAGACTGATAATGCAGAGGTCCCTTGGTACATCATAAGTGCATATTCTGACAGATTTCCTCACTCATCAGCAATTCCTCTTTTGTTTAAAAAATATTAAGGATAAAATAAAAACCCTATTACTTGAAATACTCAACTATGGGTCAGTATTGAGCCTTCCAATTTTGTCTCCTACACCTCACCAAGAACTATGTTCCAGTCAAAGTGTGCTATTGGCTGATCCCAAAATGATTTGGGGCTTTTTTCAGTAAGCATACTATAGTCAAGAGTTGCTTTGTGCTGGCACTCTAACAGCTAGGACATCAAAGGCCTATTTGTATTTATTTTCTCAGGTATCTCTCATCTCTCCTTTACAAGGATATTGCCTAGAGAAGAGCCATCGCTGAGGCCTCTGACTGCCATCACTCATGAATTTCATCCTCTCCGATTCACAAAGGACACTTTCTCAAGTCTCAGACTTTGTTCAAATTAAAAACACTCTAATGGAACTGTACAAGTAATTTATCACTAAATGCGTTTCCATTTCACTATCATTACATTATGATTTGCCTGAGTTCATCAGAAACAAGATGCAGGATGCCTCAATTTAAGCTGAAATTTCTTCTTAACCAATGTTACTAAAGAGAGAATAAATTCAGAATAAAGTGTGGAAATTTTTCTGTGTTAAGAGTGTGAGAAATACATAATTTTCTGATTAGGCATAAACTGTGAACCTATCTCCTTCTCGGTCAAGATACTGAGATTTTTAAATACACACCCCTCACATGATGACAGGGATGTCATCAATGTTGTAGGAAGAGCCACAAATGTTACAAAACTAATGAATTTTCATTAGAGTCATCAGATAATTTCAGAATCGGTTAAGTTACTACCATTTGCCATTCCTGTTAATAACATTGTTATGTAAAAGGTTTAATTTTCAGCTATTTTTGTTCTAGATAAAAATCTTTGTCATTAAAATGAGGGATGATTTTGATATTTAATATATTCCATGGCATACTCTAGTGTAGTACTAATTTGGCCTTTTCAGTATTCTGCATATTAATTGACAAGCCATTCCCCCTACATTCCCCAGATAAGTGAAAACGGAAATAAAATGGACAGCCAATCAACACAGAAGGCACTAAAATTATTTCACCCATATTAATGACTACAATGTTTTTTAAAGAAGCAGGAGTGATGAATGGTACCATCTGAATGGCTTTATGTGACAATATTACCAAAATATAGCAATGCTCTCTAAACATGAAAACTAAGGGTTTCTTATTTTAGTCAAAAGAATAAAATTGTACTCTCACTTAACTTGCAGAACCAAACACTATGTCAGATTCCACAACAATTGGCAAATGACATCCTGTATTGAACTTTCCATAGCAATTTGTTTCATGCACATGAAATGTGTCTTACCCCTAAAGAATGTCCAAGATCACTGCAGAAAAGTTTTTTTTCAGTATATATCTTGTTGATTCCATCTCATGGTGAATTATCACTCTAGTAAGAACTGACATCAGCTGCTTAAATAATGTATTAACCCTGCTTCCAGAAGCTATTGTTTTCATCTGAGTGGGCATTTTCTTTAATGACAAACTTGGGGCTTTTATTCAAGAGGATAATATAATTTAAAGTTCAATGGATGGTTTTCAATCATTTTTATAGTAATAGTGACATCATTTTAAATTCCAAAGAGCAAAGATTATGGTATCATGGAAACTGCCGGTATGAGCAGGCGGCCAGTTACGTCAATTAACCTGATCTGTCGAACAAGACTAGCTTTTTTCTACAGTTTCTGCTACAGTACAGGCATAGAATAAATGTTAAATAGAAACACTATTGTGCATAATAAATATCCATATTCTGCCATGTACAGAAGAAGTATAACAGGCATCTACAAGTCTTTCAAATGAAAGTTTGATCTTAATAACTTTATATTCTTTGCCCTTTGGTAATTGTAGTTAAACCCAAATCATCCCTGTCATCTTTTACTGAATCAAAGCCTTCAAGAAAGATAAGAAATTGATCAACACAATTTCTCTAAGTTGAAAATAACTGAAAGATAGCCAATGGACATGTAAATCTTCCCATAAAATGCTATTCCCCATATAGAAATTTTCATTTTTATTAAGAGTACTAGTACTTAAGTGACAATAACATATCTTTTTTTCATCTGTAAAGATACACTATCAGTGGGGGATGTGGAGGAAGGAAGGGATAGTAGGAAAAAAAAAACAAAGGAAGGGGTAACAATGTTTGACAAGAAATATAATCATGGGGCTGGGAAGGTGGCTCAGTGGTAGAGCGCTTGCCTTGCATGCATGAGGCCGTGGGTTCAATTCCTCAGCACCACATAAGCAGAAAAAAAGCCGGAAGTGGCACTGTGGTTCAAGTGGTAGAGTGCTAGCCTTGAGCTGAAGAGCTAAGGGATAGTGCCCAGGCCCAGAGTTCAGGCCCCACGACCGGACCAAAAAAAAAAAAAAAGAAAGAAAGAAAAGAAATGTAATCATTACCTAACTCATATAACTGTAACCCCTCTGTAGAGCATCTTTGCAATAAAATAATTTTTTGAAAAAAAGATATACTATGGGCTAATTAGCAATAAAGCTAGTGTTCTAAATTGTTTTGGGCTGTCATTTTGTCTTATTCTATTTATTCCAAGTAGTGGGATGGATTTACAACCTCATGGGTAAACACACACGTTGATGAAATGTCTAAAGGAATTTCAGTAAGCATTGTGAAGAAAGCCTAGGATGTATGCGGGGCATGATGCTCCACCTTTGCAATCCCTGCTCTCAGGAAGCTAATGCAGAAGGACAATGAGTTTCAGGCTAGTCTGAGATACACAGAATGACCCATCTCACAAAGAAAATGACAGAAGATAAGAAGAAAGGAAAGAAAGAAGAGAGTCAACAGCACTTTGTCCAAATCAAGTTTTACCTTTTGTCCTTCATCCCACTGAAGTTTCAAAGTTAGGTAAAAAATTAAAAAAAGCAAGAAATGTCACATATGTCACTAAGAACATCCATCATTTGAGTATAGACTTGGGGACTATAGTTGCGGGGGGGTGGGGGGGCGGGTATTGCTTTAAGGTGACTATTAGTCTTAATCCCTCTAACGTTAGATGTTAAACTCCACTGACTTTTTAAAAAAATTAATAATTTGCTCATATAAACTTCCATCTAGAGCCATCAAATGATATGTCACTTATTCAAATTTACAGTGGCTCTAATGTGCCAGCAAACTCCCTTGTCAAAACAAACTCAAATGTTCATCTGAGTCAGGTGTCCTACATCCTAAATTAGTACCCAAGTGTCACCTTGATAAACCTATTAAACAACAAAATCATTTCTAATATACCCAGCCTCCCTCTATAAGCCAGTCGAGTCATGGATCCGTAGTAGCTCTAATTATTCCATACATCTCAGATAATACTTAGGGTTGCTCAGACTTCATTATAATGTCACTTCTAAACACAACCACCTGGTAAATGTATGCTCACCAATCTCCCTCGAGATCTGGGTGAAGGCCTCTACACCGCTCTCGCCATAGTTGCCCTCAGAAGCCAGTGTTGACACATAATTCCATCCCAGGGCTGTCACAATGTCCACCATGGCTTGGGCTTGGTAGGAATCAGGCGGGACCACCCGAGAGAAGAAGTCATACCTGGTGTTGTCACTTAGCTCTGGGGCTGTGGATGCATAGCTAATTTGAGGTATCTGCAAAACAAAAGACAGGTCATTTTACCCCTGTGCCAAATCCTGTAGAATGATGAATTGACAAGAGATTAAACCACCAACACTATAACATAATTAGAAGGGCTATATGGAAGATATCAGGAATAGGTAATTTCTTGGTGGTTGTGGAACCACCAATAAGAAAGAGTTTAGCTAGGCACCAATTGCTCATGCCTGTAATCCTAGCTACTCAGGATGCTGAGATCTGAAGATCACAGTTCAAAGCCAGCCCAGGGAGAAAAGTCCATGAGACATTTATCTCCAACTAGCCATCAGAAAAAGCTGGAATGGTGCTGTGTCTCAAGTGGTAGAGCACTTACCTTGAACTGAAGAGGTCAGGGACAGCACCCAGGCCCAGAGTTCAAGCCCCATGATGGACAAAAAGAAAAAGGAGTTTAGTTTTGCCTTAGTTTTTTTGTTTGTTTGTTTCAGGAGCCAAAGGAAAACATTTGTGTTTGTTGTTGCTGCTGTTTATTCTACATGTAATTATTCTGGTTCAGAAATGAGTAACAAAGGCCTACTACGTACATGCATATATCAGAAAAAGTCATCCTAAAATTGTCTTTAGCTTTAAGGCAGAAAGGCTGTACAATGCCTAACAAAATTCATCATGAGGTTTTTTTTTTTAATCTGAGATTTGACACCATTAAGCCATAAGGTTGCATTTTTGCTAAATTATTCTATATAGTTTTGCAAGTTTAATTATTATTAATAATATTATCATTGGATAATACAAAAAGAATTGGTTGTAGTCAACCATGTAACTACTAATAAAGAGAGCTTTCCAGTTCTGAAAAATTACATAGATTAAGAATCCAGATCATAAATTCTTTGGGAAAAGAGCCTATTTTTCTGACATAAACATGAAAAATTAATTAGATATTTTTTTAAAAGGAATCCTATATGATTTCTCAACAATTTTGGAGATTAAATGATACAGCTCTGTCTGCATCTTATCACTGTTCATACCATGCTAGTTATACGTGAAGGTTCACAGGTAAAATTGACTCCAAGATGCCCTAGCTCAGGTGGTATGCCTGAAGATGCAAGCTTGACTCTCACATAAAACAACCCATCTGATCTTGCAGCTAACAGTTCCATCTTCCCACACAACCTGGTCAAATTCCCTCTAGCAAAACAATCCTCACACTTGACATCTTCTAGATAACTCTTCTAATTCTAGAGAGACCTACCCCATATTGATAGCAAGTGACATGACTGACTCCCTCAGATACAAGTAATGGCATGAAATGCCCAGATGTGCAGAACAACATGTCCGGAGCTCTCCAGGGTGCTTAGGAGCCGTTCAGCCTCTATGCGTGCCTCCTGTGTTCCCCTATCTCTACCTACATGAGCTACAACAATGACAATTGAGCATAGACTATTTAACCCTAAACTCTTCCTGGTCTATTCTCTTGATAGGGACCATGTTAACTTACGTATTAACATCATGTGACCATGAAAAACATCTGGCCTACCTATTATTGCCCTTTCCTTTCTCTGCTAGGTATTAGCTCTGGGGTAGACAAATGGTTGCTTTATGCCTTTGTAGTTCAGGATTATTCAGAAAGACACTCCTTCCAATTGTAGACAAAATGCCAAACCTTGACCTTTCTTGCTTTTTTATCATTTTGTTTCAAGAAGAACCCATGTAAAAGACCATGGTGTCTCAGTGACATCTTCTCCCTCTTAGGAAAAAAAAAAACCTTTCCAAAGATCAAGACATTGAGTATTTCTATGTTCTAATAAAAGAGTCAGTCATCTGAGCTTGCCATTGGAGTGAATTCTGTATGTGAGTGGGGTGTGTGTGCATGTGTTTGTGTGCACATACTAGGGGAAGAGGAGAAATTCTACAACATTGTACACTTTCCTGTCATATCTGGAAACATAACCCTCCCACTTCCTCAGCTACTCAAGAGTCCAGCAGTAAAATGTTTTCCCCAACCCCCATTCTGTCTATAATAATGAGGCACCCCTTTCTAAAAATGAGCACAAAGTGTGAAAATTGAGTGTTTTGAAACCAAAACTAATTATCTCAAATTACTACCTTCAGTCAGTCACTTCCAGGGCTGTTTAATTAGCAGTCAGCATCATGTTTAGGATTAATTAAACAGGTGTAAAGTGTATAGAAAATAAAAGTGCAGATAGAAGATAGTTGTTTGATTAATTCAGTAATGGACTTTCTCCCTAAAGTCCTGGAGTTTTCTCTTTGGAGATCAATGTGTGAAAGAGCAATGTGAGACCGCACATTTGTATTTTCATGGGACATTTTTTTTGCTGTTTTGCATTCTAAAATAATGTACATCATGGTACAGTGTTAATATTTCAAAACAACTTTCCAAGTCCTCAAGAAGTCACATCCCATGTTTATGTTGCTGCAGTAGACCACTAAGGCCTGGCTCATTAAGCATTTTAATTTCTATGCCAGCTTCCTCAATATTATCGCTGTCCTCCAATGAAACCCCTACTGACAACTGAAGTGAGAACATATTAAAGACTTGCAATGTTTCTTTTTCAACTCTCCACATCACACCCCCTGAATCCTCCAGGTTTCTTCTATCACAAACAACACCCACAACAATCAGGAACATGGTGAATGAAAGAGAGAAGTAGAGAATGAGATGAAAGGGAAAAGAAAAATGACATACAAACAAAGGGAAGGCAGCCTTTATCAGTTCTATTCTTTTAAAGAAATACTACATGTCTAATCCTCTGTTGACTCCCACTTATTGGAAACTTTAAGGAGAAAAATCCAATGTCTTCCATCTGGCTCAGAATGGCATTCTGTGCTCCCTTCTCTCTCTCTCTCTCTCTGACTGGTGTCTTCTGTCCATACTTGGACAGCATCTGGACTTTGTCCATGCTGTTCCCCAGTGCAGGCTGGATCAGACTGCGCCTCTCTATCTCACGATGGCATTCCTCCAAATCGCCTCCTTGGGCAGCTTCCTGGATCTCCATCAGCTTGCCTTTCACTAGTCCTCACACCCATATTCCCCATCCTCTGCTTTTAGAATCCTGATTGTCTTCTGGAACCTGATCCCCTCAGAAACAAGGACTCTATTGATTTGTTATCCAGGGCACCTGCCAGAGCAAGTACTCAGTAAGTATGGGGATGCAATTTATTAATTAAAATATGGCAGGAAATCTGATAACACCCACTCCCCTGCGCTGCACTGAAATGTCAAGCAGGCTTTTCTCTATTTGTCCCCCTCAACCCTTCTCTGCTATGTTTCCTACAAAGCGTCCTTTACTAATGGCTTCCAGGTGAGTTCAGCCAAAGGGAGGCACCAGCAGGACATGAGAAGGAAGAAGGTAGAATTCATTCCTCTAGCTTCTTCCCCAGTTGGCAAGGTATTTCCCAACCTGAGCCCTCAGTCAGAGCAAAAGTTAGGGCCAGGCTCTAGGATCATACTCCATCCTTGGAAGAGATCTAACAAATCTCTCACTACAGCCAGTTGCTGAGTACTTCACCACCCTATGATGGTTCCTTTTACTGTGCCCACACCTTATACATGGCCCTTTCGTTAATCCTTCTTCCATTGTCCTTCCAGTGTGCCAACAGCCTGGGTAATGTGACTATTGGACCCCTGTGACAGGTCTCTGTGAAGGAACAGTCACTGCCATGTCCCCACCTCATGCCCAAACCTCCTAGTCCTTTTACACCCACTTTCCCTTCCAGCATTCTCCCCCATGTCCTTATATGACTCTCCCTTTTCCTTCTCTTGCAGCTCTATACGCATCAAACTGCATATTTGAAAACACCTGTCATTTTGCTTCTTTTCACTTCTCATTCTTCTTTGTGCTGAGGTTTCATAAGAATAAGATGTGTGCTTAAAATAAGTCCATACTTCCCTTACCCAAATAAAGAATATTTGAGGTGATTAATTACACAACTCCTCATCACCAGAGCTTTCCTTTCAAACATGGCTTTAATTTTCACTTTTCCCATTCATTTTCCAACCATATTCTTACTTCTGCTCACAGAAATGGAGATTCACATCCCCAACTCTACTCTTCTGGTTCCTGAACAAAGCTTTCCTATCTAGTTTTCAACCTCTATGTACTCTCTTCAAAACTAAATCAAGAGCCCAGAATTCTACATTTATTGGGAGAAATATATGGAAAGTTCTCTCTTTATGCTCTGAACTGACCCTGACCACATACTCTCAGGTATATATATACACATACACATACACATACATATGCATAATACATATACACATACATATACATATATAATCAGGAGACTAGGCAGTTCTTCTCTCCTTAGAGAGGAAACCCATACTCCTTGCAATATTCCTCTGGCAACTAGATGTGTAGAAGAGGTCTAGAGTCCATACTAATGGCTGGATTAATGGACTTCAAGTCTTCTGGGCAGGGAGAGGTGGGTCCCAAGGTTAACATTTATTGTAGAAGTACAAAATACTAGTTCAGCCTCAGGTCCAAGCTGAATTCTTTCCAATCTGCTTCTTAACAGACAGCTTTGTGTCTAGGGAGCTTTTTTGTGCTTACCTAGCTGTTAATAAAGCTAATTACTTGATCTTCATTTAGCTAGCAATTCTGTGCATCTTAGACTTACAACTCTAGGAAGAGATTTCAAAAATTTGATGCAGGTCTCCCAAAGGCAATGCTCTATTTCAAAAGAAATTCATTCATATGTATTCATACATATATATTTTAATGTAACTCAGAAGAGACTATTATCCTTCAGTTCCTATCTCTACTCTTCCTAGACGGGACTCTCGACTTTTCCTGAGGTATTTGAACCACCCAGGACTAGACCACATTTCCCAGACTTCTTTCAGTGGCCAGCATAACTTCTGAAAGTGTCCTTGAAAAGAAAGGGTATGCCCTTTTTGTGTTCTTCCCTCTGGAAGAACTGGAATAACTGGAATTCAGACATCAATCAAAGATCCTCTTTATCATTTTCCTCCATGTACTCCAACACAGAAAGATTTGTTTTCTGTAAAACTATGTAAGTGAAAATTTTTCTTATATTATTTAATAACAAAAAATATCTACCCAGCTTCTAAAGTTTCTATGTAGCACGAGCTATTCACAGGCTGAGGTGTTAGAATTCCAGTTCAAATCAGCGAAGTGCCATTTTGGGTGCAGACTTTGCAGATTCATCACAGAGAAGTAGACTGTCACCATCACACTCTTTGGGATGCTACAAATGGCCCCCAAACCCCAGAAGTACCTTGGCCAATACCCTGAAAGCCCATGGAACTCAAATTTTCAATAGAGAACAAAAACTGCATGTCTAACCAAAGACAAAAGTTGCAGGTGATTCAATCACTTGCCTCTTCTAGCTGATCTTTACTTACAGACTGATGATCTATAGACATAGCTGAAAGTGAATCTCCCTCACACATGGCCTTTACAGACTGAGTCTATCTTATAAGACTGAGGGGTGAGATCAAGGATATTGGCACAGAGACTCTTTGGTGGCAAACATAAATCCCACATCTTTTTAAGGTTTCTCAATGATGCATATTAAAATATTGTATTAAGGTTGTGTTAAGTCTTGCCTACACCCAGTGAGCTCTGTCTGTTTGCTACCATTTCTGATTTTTTTTTTTTTTTTTTGCCAAAGAACTCAAGGAAGGCAAGACCCTCGGCAAGACTTCCACTTAGCCACCTAAAGCACAGCTAAGAGAAACCCAATAGAATTGTAAGAAATTTAAGTGTTCCTGCAAAGAAATTCACATACGTCTAAAGACAGGTTTTCAGACAGAAGACCTGGGTCACATGCATCTTCACAATCAATGCTTGCTTTAAAAAGAAAAAAAGAAAACCATTTCATTCTTTTATCTCTGCAAACAACCTTGCTCATCCATTGATTGTCGAAGTTGGTGGGGTAGGTTGGCAGGATTCTGTGTGCTGTTCAATAGCATCATTGGTTTTCTCCAGTAAAAGATCAGCTTGACACTCAGCTCTTCCCTCAGGAGGTAGTGCTTGCCTGAGCACTTCTCTAGTGATGGTGGCCTTAGCAACAGTGGCCATCACAACGATTACTTCCTGCCACCCAGACTTGGGATAGATTTGTTGTTGCTGCAAAACTCAGGACCAGAAAAGCATAATGGCTGTTGCCTTTAACTTTGTCTTTTCAGACTTCATGTCACTGTAGTACTAAAGCTACTAGATGCTTGTGGCAAAACATGACTATATAATCAGAAATTAGAAAGGAATGAGGATTTGGGTATAGAAAGCCATGCCTGCAATCTGCCATCAGCTCTTAACACTGCCTTGAGCTTTCATACTCCTCTCAGCATCATAACAATGGCATAAGAAAAGGGGGAAAGAGGAAGGAAATGTAAGGGTGCTAAAGAAGAGTGATAAATGCCCCCAAGTTTTGTCCAAAAGCGTGAAGTATATCCCCCCACTTAAATCAAGCCTGCTCAAAACAACCCTTTTCACACAGTAGGAAGTTTCTAAGCTTCTTGTTCATATAAGTTACTGCCAAATGGACATTATCCTTCTCTGTCTTTCTCTTCAGTTGAATTCCCATAGGTGACATGGAAGAGGGCCTCGAGCATTTGGGTTTTCTTTTGCTGAGCAGCAAAAAGAGAGAGACAGAGAGAACACCTAAAGAAGCAGGAAATTGTGCAAGTCAAGAACATGAAAAACTTCATTGTTCGCCTACATCAACTTACTCACGCTAAGCGTAGCTTTGTTTACACACCCACACCAAAAGGCTGTGGGATAGTTAACACAGCTGAGCATAATTCCATGTTAGGACGTTTAAGATCCTACATTTAATCCTCTTATGAGCCAAAGATAGAGACCTGCAGACCACACCCACTCACCAGAACCTTCTATTTCACAAATGTACAACACTGCTGACAAGGTCGGCCTTGACAAGGGCCATTCATTCTGGCTGCTGGATAAATAATTCAAAGATGGTTTGCTGTTGTTGATGAACCTGATATTTCAGCCACATATACAAAGATCAGGTCAGAGGAAGTATACTTTCTTCAAAGCAAAGGACACACTTTTTGTATCTATTGGTACCTGAAATCATTGTGGATTTCTAATAACTTGAGTGATCTACTGAAGTGTAACAGATCGCATTTTCTCACCTCTTTTTCAAGTAGGAGATGCTGAATGAATTGGAAAGGCAAAGAAAACAAATGGTGCACTGGAACTCAAGTAACTTAAAGGCCTAAGTAAATGGACTATTGTCAAGGCAATGTACAAGAAAGGGAAATGCAAAGCCATAATCTGTCAGGACTCAAAGCATGGCAGTCACTACACATGAAACTTCCCCACTCCCCCAGGGTCAGAGGAGCCACCAGTCACAGAAAGCAGGAGTTATGAATGGAAGCCACCTTGTCAGAGCTATGGCCTAACTGAAAGGACACAGCCAGCCTATCACAGGCCCACAGGGAATTATATTTTGATGTCTTCCACACATACCTCCTACTGAGTCCCTAACAGAACACACTGACGGCCAAATGCCCACACAACCTGTTCAGAGTGTTGTCTCCACAGCTGAGTCTCCTAGTCAGCAAGCAGAAAGGCAAAAAGAGGGAAGGTGGATATGGAGGGAGAATTAGAATTAATGTCACCTTCCAGCCCAAGTGACATTAGATGCTGATTCCTGGACACTTAACATACACTTATGAATGACTGTGATAGCTCAGTCTGCAACATTAAATTTCATTATAGTAACCTGAAGTTTTCAAATACTTGGCAGAAAATCTACATCAAGACATTTTTGGATTGGTATTGAAGCTCTAAATCCTAAAACCAAGCAAATTAAGGTAAATTTTCTTTAGAAAATAAAATAACTAATACCCTATCTGGTGTTTTTGTTTTATTTTGTTTTGGCGCTTAGTTGGCAATAACAGTCTCACAAACATTCCTGAGTAGTGAGGATTACAGGCATGAGCCACCAGTGCCAACTTGGGGTTTTATTTTTGTTTTTTTTAATGTAATGATTATAATCAAACTGGTAATGGCATTTTTTTTTTAAATTTTATTTTATTTTATTTGAGAACATACTGTACAGAGGGGTTACAATTACATGGGCAGGATAATGCGTACATTTCTTACCAAGCATTGCAGCCTCCTCCTTTGTTTACCCTTCACCTCCCTTCCCAGCCTCCCCCCTCCCCCCCACCCAATCATACCCTCCCTCCCCCCCCCCACTGACATTGTAAATCTGGTTTTGACATGACATTTTGTACTTCTCATTGTTGCAACAGGTCCACCTGAATCCTTAAACGACTTGTTTGACCCCGTCTCCTCCACATGTTATACTGACATCAAATATAGTGAAAGCGGGGGTTACACTGTG
This sequence comes from Dipodomys spectabilis, assembly GCF_019054845.1. Lineage (NCBI taxonomy): Eukaryota > Metazoa > Chordata > Mammalia > Rodentia > Heteromyidae > Dipodomys > Dipodomys spectabilis. The sequence continues at coordinate 14,202,565 of NW_024870874.1, forward strand.
GGGGAGGGACATACAAAGCAACAAAGAAATAATATTATAAATGCGTTAGAAACACATGCATGAAAGAAACAAAAACATTAAAATACATATTTGAGGGTTCGTTTTCCTAACATCACATTCTCTGACTTTTTCCGCTTGACTCATACCTATACTAGATATTGCAAATGAGGGAAACCATGGGACCTATGTTTCTTTGGGCCTGGCTTACTTCACTTAATATAATTTTTTCCAAGCCTTTCCATTTCCTAACAAATGGGGCAATGTCATTCTTTCTGATGGAGGCATAGAATTCCATTGTGTATATATACCACATCTTCTTGATCCATTCATCTACTGAGGGGCATCTGGGTTGGTTCCATATCTTAGCTATGGTAAATAATGCTGCAATAAACATAGTTGTGCTGGTAGCTTTAGTGTGGCCTTGTTTGTGATCATTTGGGTAAATGCCCAAAAGTGGGATTGCTGGGTCATTGGGGAGCTCTATGTGGAGTCTTTTGAGGAACCTCCATACTGCTTTCCAAAGTGGTTGAACAAGTTTACATTCCCACCAACAATGAAGTAAGGTTCCTTTCTGTCCACATCCCCTCCAGCATCTGTTGTTGTTAGAGTTCTTGATTTTTGCTGTTCTAACTGGAGTGAGGTGATATCTCAATGTTGTTTTGATTTGCATTTCTTTTATGGCTAGGGATGTTGAACATTTCTTCATGTGTCTATTGGCCATCCTTCTTTCTTCTTCAGAGAAGCTTCTCTTTAAGTCTTTCGCCCACTTACTTATTGGGCAGTTGTTTCTTTGAGGATTTGTTGTTGGGTGGTTTAATTTTTTGAGTTCCAAGTATATTTTAGATATGAGACCCTTGTCCGTTGTATGGCTAGTAAAGATCTTCTCCCAGTCCGTGGGCTTTCTATTGATCTTGCTAGCTATGTCATTTGCCCTGCAGAAGCTCTGCAACCTTATACAATCCCATTTGTCCAACCTTTCTTTGATTTGTTGTGTTTCCGGGTCTCTATTCAGAAAATTTCGGCCTGAGCCGAGGAGACCCAGGGTTTCTCCTATTCCATCCTGTAATGTTTTCAGAGTGTCTGCTTTGAGTTCAAGGTCTTTGATCCATTTGGAGTTGATTCTGGTGCAGGGTGATATATAAGGATCTAGCTTTAGTTTTCTACATGTAGTTAACCAGTTTTGCCAGCACCATTTACTGAAGAGTAAATTGTTTTACTGAAGAGCTATTGTTTTAGCTCCCTTATCGAAGATTAGATGGCTATAGGTCTGTAGGTTCATTTCTGGGTTTTCAATTCTATTCCATTGGTCCTGATGTCTGTTCTTATGCCAATACCAAGCTGTTTTGTGGTAATGGCATTTGACTTCTAACCTGATTACTTAAAATGAAAGACAAGCAATCCATGAACATAAAAGAATTTACATATAAACAACCATAATTAAACCTTATAAATTAATATCGTTTTATATCTGCTAATTACATTTTATATTGGGAAAGAGAGAGAGCTCCTAAGGGAAAGAGTTGCGATAATCTATCCAATCATTAGTACTGTAAAGATTTTTAAGCCAAGGTATTCTACATCAATTTTCATTCAAAAGTTTAAATATCAAATTGGATTAAAGCCTTCACTATTCAAGAAAAGGCTTCACTATTTCAACAGACTATAATTTCTCTAGTTTAAAACTTCTCTTGATCAGTTTTCCTTTAAGTGAACACCAAATTTTTCTCTATTTTTCTACAACTCATTACTTTGTGATTGCTAGATGATAACCATTGCAAATACAATATTACACACAAGTTTAAAAGGTTAATTCAATATAGACCCTTGTTTTGATCGGTGGTTAAATTAAATTTAATATCTTTTGGATGAATGGTTACACCAAATATCTTAAAATTTTATTCAAGAAATTTTATTATATAAGAGGCCAGTCACTGTAATAGGCCAAAAAAAGAGGGTAGTTAGTGATACATAGTCCTCTCACCCCTGAGCATGCAGCCCAGGGAAAAGACAGGCATTAAGTAAACAGTTCATAGAAAGCACTGTGAAAGTGAGTTATAAACTGTCAGGAGTTCCAGAGCCACACAGTTGGGGTGAGGGGAGGGATAAAGCAGGCTTCCCTAATGAAGAGCGAGAGAGGAAGAGAGACAGACAGACAGACAGACAGATACAGACACAGACAGACACAGACACAGACACAGAGAGACAGAGATAGACAGACAGACAGACAGAGACAGAGACAGAGACAGAGAGACAGAGACAGACAGGTAGAGAGACAGAGACAGACAGACAAAGAAAGAGCAAGAAAGAGAAGAAAGGCCTACGCACCAATGGCTCACTTCTGTAATCTTAGCTACTCAGGAGGCTGAAATCTGAGGATCGAGGTTCAAAACAAGTCAGGGCAGGAAAGTCCATGAGACTCTTATCTCCAATTCACCAGAAAACAGAATGTGACACTGTGGCTCCAAGTGGTAGAGCACCAGCCTTTAGTGAAAAAGCTCAGAGACAGTACGCAGGCCATGAATTCAAGACCTACAAACAACAACAGCAAAAAAGTAGGGGTGGGGGGAGGAACCCACACTAAACCCTACCTTAAGTTACATAAAATAGCCCAACGTTTACTACTGAAAAGGAGACTCGATCAAGGAGCACTATTTCCCATATTTCACTTCTTTCTTCTTTAGGTTTGATTTTTATTTTTGATTGACACATGGTAGTATACCCATTTATGGGATACAGAGGGATGTCTGAATACATGCATACATGATGTAATGATAAAATCTGAGTAGCTGGAATATTTTCTTTTTGTCAATTATGGGGCCTGAACTCTGGGCCTGGGCACTGTCCCTCAGCTCTTCAGTTCAAGGCTAGTGCTCTACCACTTGAGGATTTTTCTGCTTATGTGGAGCTGAGGAATCAAACCCAGGGCCTCCACGCATGCAAGGCAAGCACTCTATAACTGAGCCACCTTCCCAGCCCCAGTTGGCATATTTTGAAATTTGCCATACATTATTGTTAAATAATGTATTTTCAAGTAGTATACCTTATTGGGTATATTTAACCAGACCTATAAATAAATTATTGCCAGGAATTCATGTACCTCTAGATCTACGTAGGTCTCTGAGTTGTAAGTTTTGTATGGATAAAGAATGAATGGATGAATAAATAGAAAGAGGGTGAATAGATGGATGAATGCAGAAGGAACTAAGCTCATAATAGAAACAATTTTAAGACGAGAGCTCAGAAAAATTAATGTCTATTTCCACTCATTAAAAACACTAACATTTGTTTCCTTACAAAAATTAAAATGGAAGGTAATGCTCTCTTCATTTAGCCCAGGCAGGAAGGCTTTGGAAAAGAACTTCCATGCACATGAGAATCCAGTGAGAACTAATCTTAGCAGATAATCCAGAATCTTTTTTTTACAAGATTATATATATGTTCTTAGAAGAAAGGGGAGAGGGAATAAATGGATCTGTCTTCCTCTAAAAACTCCACAAGGTGACCAAACAGCTGAGGGAGACAGGAAAATGTCATTTTCTGATTTCATTATTTCTAACTATTACTGCCAAGATTTTGGTGCATTCTGGAATAAAAGGCACTTCTTTGATACCTTCTCAACAAAGTTTTCAAGCAGCTCTGAGTTTCAAAATGTAATCTCCTTCTGAGTATTCTTTTAAGCAAAAGGTGAAAAAAATTACTTTTTGAGGTTTGGGTTTTGTTCGGGGGAGGGGGGGTTGGGGGCTTTTTGTTTGTTTGTTTGTTTAGTTTGAGTTTTCACTTAGGGCAGGGAAAATGTTCTATAAAGTAGTTTTCTTACATGAGTACCAAAAGATGATCAATTACAATTTGTTATAATAGAAAACCCAAATGATGTGGTGGCACTTTCTTAGCCTCATTTGCTAAATCACTTAAAAATATAACTCTCTCACCCACTCATTCCCATCACTGCTGACTTGTAGCTTTCACCTAGCATTTAATTTTCCTCTTCTGCTGATTTCCTTGCAGTGCAATCACCACTGTGGTTCAATCTTTCTCCCAAGCATGTCAGCATGAGAACATTTAAACATAAAAAGTAAGTAATTATAACCAACAAATTGAAGTCAATAAACCTGAAGCTGGCAAATATTCTATTTAGACTGGCATCTTGCCGCTCAATAATACATTATTTGAATCCTGCAAATAAGGAAGAAGTTTATAAGAATCCCTGTCTATGCAAATCAGTTTCCTGATTGACAAATACCTTGGATTTTCATTGATTATCTATATACATGCATATCATAGTCTTCAAGTCATTATTTCTTTTCCAGTTGGCATTTAGGTCCTGATTCTAAACAACTAAGACCATTGGAAATGTCCATTTCTACAATGAACTCTTGAGTTTGAAAAAAACCCATATGAGGTTAAAGGTCTTAATTAGAGCTCAATTTATTTAGGAAATCATTTCACTCCAGCTACAAAGAGAAATCACTTATTTCATACATGGCGATCACTGTGTGATGGGAAAGTAGATACAAGAACTCAAATAGTTCAAAATCCTTGACTTACTTCAGACTGGAAAATGTTCCAACAATAAGTTTCCCTGACAAAAACCAGTCATATCTACATAGAAGACACTTATCTCCAAAGAGATATTCTCCAAAGAGAGCTAGAGTCACCCTGTATGCTCATCTCCAATACAGTTTTGAGAAAACTAGCTCAGTATTCTTTATAAACCTCTTTTATATGTCACATTCCATCTGCAAATCTAATTCAGGCATTACACCTGTACATGTTTTTTGTATTTATGCTGCTCCTTGTTTTTGTTATTGTCATTTGTTTTGTTTTTTAATATATATTTTATTATAAAGATACTGCACAGAGGGGTTATGGTTACATGAGTAAGGTAATGAGTACATTTCCTACTGATCATTGTTACACCCTCCTTTGTTTTTCCCCTACCATCCCTTCCCTTCCCACCTCCCCAACTTCCCCCCCCCTCCCCAACCCGCAAAGTACAGTTCGTTTTCAACATAGTGTCTGTACATCTCATTGTTACAATGGGTCAACCTGTATTCTTATTTCAGCATTTTGTTATTTCCCTTCCCCTCCCCAAATTAGAAAAATGTATATACAAGATGCAGGACACCAACATCAAATACAGTGAAAACAGAGGTTATACCACGGGGGAGGAACATACAAAAGAAACCAAAAAAACAAACAGTACATTATAAGTACATGAAAAACCACAGCAACAAATATGTGTGTCCCTATCTTGGGGTTCATTTTGCTTAGCATCATAGGGTCATATGTGCATAGCTTTTGACCTTTTAGCTCCCCGTGACCCAGCAATCCCACTTTTGGGCATTTACCCAAACGATCATAAACAAGGCCATACTAAAGCTACCAGCACAACTATGTTTATCACAGCATTATTCACCATAGCTAAGATATGGAACCAACCCAGATGCCCCTCAGCAGATGAATGGATCAAGAAAATATGATATATATATGTATATATATATATGTATATATATATATAAAAAATGAAATTCTATGCCTGCATCAGAAAGAATGATACCGCCCATTTGTTAGAAAATGGAAAAACTTGGAAAAAATTATATTAAGTGAAGTAAGCGAGGCCCAAAGGAACATAGGTCCCATGGTTTCCCTTATTTTGTTTTTGCTAAGTCTTCCATCTCCATTTTATAGATGAGGTCTGGAAAAGTTAAGAAGCTCATCTAAAAGAACTTCTAAATGTCAAAGCAGCATTCAAACAAAGCAGGGTAAATCTAGATTCATCTCCAAAACAAATTACCCTTCAAATTCTAGCCCCCTCCCTTTTTGTGTTAATTGTGGAGCTTAAACTCAGGGCCTGGGTACTGTCCCTGCGCCTCTTTGTGCTCAGGCTAGAGCTCTACAACTTGAGCCACAGCTCCATATCCAGTTTTTTAGTGGTTAATTGGAGATAAGAATCTCACAGGGACTTTTCTGCCTGGCCTGGCTTCAAAGCAAAATCCTCAGATCTCAGCCTCCTGAGTAAGTAGGATTACAGGCATGAGCCACCAGCACAGGGCTTCTAGGCCCCCTTTAAAATAGCTATATACATCTCATTTTCATGAGTACTCAGGTTTCTGAGAAAGATACCATGGAGCCTTTATCTACTTCTTCTAGTCATATGTATAAATCCCTCAGATTCCACAGGTCTTGGCTTAGCTAGAGCTTGGACATGATCAACCACAACCAGATGCAGTACCACAGTGAAAAGGAGATACTAATATGTTATCTGCCAAATATGATCTGTCACACTTGGTCTCTATCAATTGGTTTCTATCCATTGCAATAGCTGCAAATACTCAAAGGAAAAAGGGCTTCCTGCTTAGTTAAGTATCAATAAAATACCAGAGACAAGGCTGGACAGGTTGGTCAGCAATCATCCAAATTGATAGGGAAATCCAGGCACATAAAAGGGATAGTTCTAAAAAACAAGGGTGAAAAAAAAAAAAAAAACAACATTAACAAAAAAAAACACCATATCTTAACACAGCAGAGAATTTAGAGTAGCGGCAGAAATGAGGAAAGATATTCCAGACAAATGATAAAATGATAGTGTTGAACTGAAACACACAGATGAAACTATACAGATTGCTTCGGAAAGGCAAAAATATTCAGTGGTCTTGGCACAGGTGATGAGCTCATTCAATGATTATAAAGCAGTTCCATTTCTGAAGTTTTATTTGTTTTTGTTTTTCACTTCAACAGACATTTGTTAAACTCTAGGTGCCAACATTCATGCTTAGCATCTATGAGAAATCACTCCCTACTTTTTTCCTCTTCTATTTCTGCTTCCTTTGGTCAGCAATTTTTCTTCTGTTCTTTTATCCTTTAAATATTAATATTCTTTCTGTAACATTTCTCTTTTCATTTCACACACATCCGGGGCATACATTCTAAATCTCTCTAGTGAATTCCAGACCTCTGTTTCTCATTGGACATTTCCACTTAAGTGTCCAAAAAATCTCCCCAAACTTGGCACACTTGTGCCAGCATAACACAAGGGTCAACTGACCTACTGGGGCCTCAAATGATAGCTACTCAGCCATCTTGGTCCCAAATTTATGAGTGCTACGTGTTTTATTACAAAGTAGATGAAAGTGTTTAGCTACACGGCTGTGAGGTTTTCCTGCCCTGTAAGTCAAGGTATAACTTTGACCAATTTATTAGAAGTAAAGACTATTTCAAGGTTGAAATTTAGATTCATACGTCTTCAATAAGAAAACATTTTGGTATATTTGATATGACCAAAAGATTCACATCACAAAAGGTCAGTTTACCAGCATTGACTATAGTAAGTTTTTGCATTTTGTTTGTTTTTTGTTTGTGCCAGTCTTAGGGCTTGAACTCAGAGCTTGGGTGCCATCCTTGACCTATTTTTTTTCCTCAAGGCTAGTGCATATGAGCTACAGCTCCACTTCCAGCTTTTTTTGGTGCTTAACTAGAGATGAGAGTCTCATAGACATTCCTGAGCAGGCTTAATTCAAACCTCAGTGTTCAGGCCTCAGCCCCCGGAGTAGTTAGGATTACAGGCGTGAGCCAGTGGCACCCAGCTTGACTAAGTACTCTCTATAACTTGGTGTTCGATGTTATCAGCACACCTTCAGCATCAGTATCCATCTCACCTGGGAGTCAGTTATAAATGCAGAACTGCAGGCCCAGACCTAAAAAATGAGAGCCTGCATAAAACAAAATCTCCAGGTACTAAGCTGGAGAAGCATTACTGCAGTTAAAATAAGATTGAATATATACTCAAGAGCCTCATGTTTGCTTTTGAAACTTTTCCCTATGATACTCAAGGGGATTTAGATGCAAGGATTATGTTTTGGCAGGTCTAACTGGTATCATTGTGAGATAATATAAAAGCTCCCCCTATTTCACTTTCTGAAGGAGTTGATGCCTTCACTATGATACTCACTTCCCCGAAGGTGCGCAACATCTTCTCAGAGTAGAACTTTCTCTTGAGAAATATCCTGCTTCCCAAGTTATATTTTAGAGAGCATGATGTTTCAATCTTTGCATCAAATGTTGGCATAGAGTTTATTTTTCGTGTCACAGCAAATCTATCGACTAGGGAATATGTCATTTGAAGGGTTGAGTCAGTAAGAGGTTTTTAAATGTATTTCTTCCTTATTTGAAAATAACAGATGAGTCTTTTGAGAAAATAAAAATTTGACAGAGCTCATATGATTGAATGTCAACTATACAGCACAATAAACCCTATCATCAATAAAGTGTCCATAACATTCCTATGCGACAGGGAAATTTCATGAGATATTCACTTCTGACTGGCTCTTGCCGCTTTAGGAGACCACGAAAGACTCCTTTTCCCTTTGTGTCCTCCATACCATCAATCCAGTCTATGTGCCTGGAGAAATTAACTGCTTTTTCAGGGGCTTCGGCCAACCGAGATTGTAGAGCTGAATTACTATAAGTATGTCTCAAGGGTTGGAAAGGATGAAGAATTGGAAATGAAAACAGAGAAAGGGAATGATATCTCACCATGAGGAGGGGAAAGATGGAGAACCTCACTTTGCCCACTTGCAGTGCCTTGTCCTAGACGTCCTTCTCCTTTGGGTCATGGAAGAAATGGGATCCATCTCCTTTTATTATCCAACTAGGGTTACTGTGAGCATCTCTACTGTGAATATCTGACAGTCTTGGCTCTCATATTCTAGGCACCCAAATATGACTAGGTCTGTATGTTTTTCACACACAGCTCAGACATGAGTTCCATGCTTAAGTTCATTACTACTAATGAACTTCGTACTGAATAGCAAGTGCATTTTTGTGCCTCCTTCCTAACACAGAGTAGGTTTATGAGCTGAGACTCTGGGATGCACTGTTATTCTCCAGCAGATTCTATGGAAGTCCATAATGCATATATGTTGTGGATTAACTACCTAGCAATCACAGGAAAGCTGCTCCAGATTCCTGATATTTTTAAATATCTACTGTCTGCCTAGAAAGACTGCTTCTCAAAACCTTCCCATATTTCTGGTGCTTAAGTGAAAATACACTTTTCTGTTTTTATGAGTTCTTCGCAGGCCATAACTGAGATATATGAAGACATTTATTGTCTTTCTAATTCTCTCTAATTTTCTAAATAACCTAAATATGTAAATGTCTTCATAGCAGCTTTCCAAAGACTATATGTAAATATCATTGAGTTGTCTTTCAAAAAAAAGTAAGTACAAAACAAAACAAAAAAGTGACAGGCATTTCTTTTTTTAAAAAAAAAGTGTATATATCAATTGCCTCCAATTTGAAACAAAGGAGCCCATGGGATCAGATGTACACACTGACTTAACACAGCATCATCAAATCAAATCCAGAAGTACACAGAATAATAATAATAATAATAAACAGTGGCCAGCAAGGTTTGTTAGAGCTATAATCAATTCACCATATAACAAGATTCAAACAAAAACCATATAATCATCTCAATTTACATAGAAAAAGTGCTTGAAAACTGCAATATGCATTGCTTAAGCAAACAAATTCTCAACAAGTTAGGACTATAGTGGAACCTCCTCAACACAACAAAGGACATGTATTGGATAGTTGTCTTTTCCCTTAAGATTCTGTACAAGGATCTTATCTATCTCATCGCTTCTGTTCAACAATATGCTAGAAAGTCTAGCCAGGACACTAGAGAATAAAAAGGCAAAAAGGTAGTTAGGAAGATGTATGGATTAGATGATAGATGATAGATGGGTGGATGGATGGGTACATAAATTGAAAGGAAAGGAAAGTCTAGGTACCAGTGGCTCATAACTATAATCCCAGCTACTCAGGAGTCTAAAATCTGAGGATCCCAATCAAAGCCAGCCTAGGCAGATAAATCCCAGAGACCCAGTTAGCCACCAAAAGGCCAAAGTGGGACTGCGGACCAAGTGTTTGAGCACCAGCCTTCAGTAAAAATGCTAAGGAAGAGCCCATGATTCTGAGTTCAAGCCCCAGTACACTAATGTATACACACACACACACGCACACACACACACACACACACACACACACAAAACCCTCCTGCAACTTATATTTACTTACAGATGATATAATTATCTACATACAATTCCTAAAGAATCTACAGAAATTTACTAACATGAATAGGTAAATTTAGTAGTGTCACAGGATATTAAGATATTATATAAACAAAATAATTGTGCTCCTGTATCAACAAATGTATTTAAGTGGTATTTTAAGTACTACTTCTCGTATCATTCAAAACCAGAGACAAATTTAGCAAAATATAAACAAAAATGTACATTGAAAAATACAAAATATTACCTAGAAAAGTGGAAGAACATATAAATTAATGAAAAGATGTATGTCCACTGGCCAGAAAATTCAATGATGTTGTGATTTCTATTATATCAATTACCCTCAAATTAAAGTCCAACTAAAACTCCATCTATTCTATTGAAACTGACAACTTGATTCTAAAATCTACATACCAAAGCAAAGGACTTAACTAAAATAACTTTTAAAACTAAAAACAGAATTGGAGAACTCTTTATCTGACTTCAAGACTTGCAAGAAAACTTGTAGTAAAGTTAAAATCAACCAAGTGAAGTACTAGTGTCATTAAATTAGCCATAGAGCTCAATGGAATAAAGAGCCTAGAAATAGTAGATCTGGTTTCTATAAAGATGCCAAGCAATTCAGAAAGAACACTTATCTCAACAAATAGTAGGAGAACTAAATATCTATATGGGGAAAAATATGAATCTTGACTCTACACTCTTCCCAAAACTAAACTCAAAATAAATAGTAAGTCAAAAATACATGATAAAACTGTTAAAAACTATTAGAAGACAAAAATAGAAAAAAATCTTCAAAACATTAGGCTAAAGAAAATTATTTAGAGAGGAAACCAAAAACACAGTCTACTAAAATAATAAATCAGACATCAAAATTTAAAACTTCTGCTCTTCCCAAAGCTTCACTAATAAAATGTAATTCATGTCATTCCTACAGATTGGGAGAAAATAGTTACAACATATATTTGACAAAGGACTTTCACCCAGAACTTTTAAAGAACTTCATAGCACAAATAGCTTTTTTTTTTCTTTTGCGGTCATGGGGCCTGAACTCTGGGCCTTGGTGCTGTCCCTCAGGTCTTCAGCTCAAGGCTAGCACTGTACCACTTGAGCCACAGCGCTACCTCCAGTTTTTTCTGCTTATGTGCTGCTGAGGAATCGAACCCAGGGTCTATTGCATGCAAGGCAAGCACTCTACCACTGAGCCACCTTCCCAGCCCCAAATAGCTCAAATTTTAAAATGGACAAAAGATTTAAACAGAAATTCAAAGGAAAAGACATACCAATTAATAACTGAAAAGATGCTCAATAGATTTATCTCCTGGGGAATAAACATTAAAATCACAACCAATGAGATAAAAACTGTACACCCACTAGAATGACTAAAGTTAGAAACCAAATATTCCAAGATTAGACAAGTTTAGAAGTTTATTCCAAGTTCATTCCAAGTTTAGAAGCAACTGAAACTCTCATATATTGCTGATCAGAGTAAAATTGGCATAACCACACTAAACAATAATTTATCAACTATTTTTCAGGAGAAGATAGATAGATGGATGGATAGACACATAGAAAGATAGATAGATCATAAAGAGATGATAGATAAACTGATATATATTGATTCTTATGTATATACTTTATAAAATTTAAATATATGTATGTACTTACAACCTGGCAAGTTATATTACCCTGAAGATACAAAAATGTAAGTCTACACAAAGATTGTACTCAAAGGCAAACCATTATTCATCAATAGATGAATGAACAAAACAAATAATGATAAAACACAATTTAGATAAAATAAATAAAATGAAGTTTCCAAAAAACAAACTACTGATGTACATAATAATATGAATGACTCAAACTATTAAAATTAAATTATTAAATTAATTAATTAGTAGTTAACTTAAAATAAAAATCTCAAAGGCCAATCCCTTGGAGCTACATTCAATATAATTCCATCTATTGTACTACCAGAAAAGACAAATCTAATGTGTAGTAAGAAAGCAATCAGTGCTTTTCTGGAACTAGAGCAGAATGAGGAGATTGTAAAAATGAGGAAATTATAAAAAGCACCAGGAGGTCTTTATATTGGAAAATGCTGAGCTTGATTGTACTGATGACATATAGGTTTACATATTTATCAAAACACATAAAACTATAAATTAAAATAGCCACATATTATTATATATAAACTAGTCTTCAATACCTGATCTATTGTGCCAGCCTACATCCTTCAAAATCAAGCCCTGAAATTATTTGAAACCTTGCTATCTTCCTTTCCAACTTCCATATTTACCAGCACTCATATTTTCACAATCACTAAGTTCCATTTCCCTTCCAAATATGCAAGCCTGGACATATTTGCACTGCCCTTTATCTCTTATCTGGCATCCCATTATCTCTCAACCAGATCTCTCATGGTGTCTCATTAAGCATCCTGTTGCCCTTCCAATGTGTCTCCTAGACTTCAACCAAATGCACATCTGATTGACAGTCTTCCAAACCCCTTGCAGTCCTTGTTATGGTCTATAAGCCTGGTATGTCCTGGTTCCAACACACTCCTCAGTCTATTAAAGCATAATCAAGGTCTCCATATCTCAGCTGTAAGACTTTTGTTCAGTTCTTGAAGTGATTTGTTCTTCCCTTCACCCAAGTCCTTGCTTCTCCAGATTTCTGCTTACACATCACTGCCTCAGGAAACTCTCTCTGCCTCACTCCCCTCTACAAATCAGAGGCCTCAGACACAGTTTCCCACATACTCTTGGAATTTCTCCGATGGTACTTGCTTCCATTGAAAATGCACTATTATTGGTGTAATTTATTGTTTCATGTTCATATCTCCTGTTGGATTTAAGCTTCACAAGTACATTAGCCCTATCTATCTTATTCACCAACAGATCTCCAGTACCTACTATGAAAAGGTTCAACAAACATGAATAAAAGAATTAATACAGCCTACAACAAAGAACCAAGTGAGCCCACAGTGACAATAAAATAAAGTGTCAACAATGACCTTCTCTGAGAGCAAGTAGCTTCTTTAATCACTGACATTTTGCTTCTAAAATGGGTCCAGAGGGACCCAGGACTCAGAGTAGAATAAACAAGCCTATAAAACGTGAATGTCATTTTATCACTAAAGACTTATTCACTGAAATCCCTATGTTTAAAATCTAAAAGAGATGGGCTAATTATCTGAGGTGGGTCAATGTGCACCTAGAAGAATAACTTAAGTGAATGTAAATACATTAAATACATAATGTGTAAATTCATAATACTAAAAATCCATTGGTGACCTTGAAAGTTGCATGGACACAATGCATTGCTCTGAAAATTGAGATGAAAAAGAGGAAAATCAAATACCAACTATGTTTTTTCAGTAGTTGTGAGAAATCAGAGGTCAAAAGACTTCTTTAGAGAAGATTTCCCCTAATAAATACACAATCATGTCTATGGTTGTAACACTCAAACATAGTACATGAAGCGTCAAGTGACTTGATCATATTTCAAACAACACATGCTCTATGGAAAAGTCAGAGGTATCTTTCTGACTCGCATAGATTTTCCATGACACTGGACCAATAGGCTGAAATTTGGTTATATAAAGAGAGACGCAACATGGGTAAATTCAGAGACACTTTGTGGAGAGTGCTGAAGGCCAGCACCACGAGTCTGTGCTTAATTTGGTAGGTGGTGGAAAACCATGAGTAAATGCTCTTTCTTAGTGATGGTGTCACACTACCAGAGCTGTACTTTATAAAAATAAATCTGGCAGCATACATTAAAATAGACTGCCAAGTGGAGGGACTGGAAATGGGGGAAAGACTTGTGAATTTATGACAGTATTTAAAGAAGCTGTCATAATGGTCTGAGTGGGGAGACCAGTGGGGACGGCAGTTCCAGAAGCTAGAGGGGAAGTAGAATCAGACAAAGGCTAACAGTCAAAATTTTAAAAGAAATGCTTAAACACATAAAATTATATCTGTGATGTGATGATTGATAAAGGGCTTGTGCTAATAATATCTGTCAGGACTCAGTTCTCCATCTCTAAGTAGATAAAAATTCACAACATTCTTTTGAAACAATAAAAATGTCAAGTGATTAAGCCTCATTATGGTATCAGAGCCTAACCAAGCAATAGAAATCACTTGAGTACCTAACATGGTGCCAGTACAGCTGAAGACTCAGAAACCAGAATAATAGGAGGTAAGCACCTGAGAGCAGATCTCTACAGCAACTAAGATCTGAGGCTCTCCATTCAAAGCCATTCTGGGCAGGAAAGTCCACAAGACCCTTATCTCCAATCAGCCACTGGAAAAACAAAAATGGAACTAAAAAAGTGCCCCAGCTCCAGAAAGGGAGGGAGGGAGAGAGGGAAGGAAGGAAGGAAGGAAGGAAGGAAGGAAGGAAGGAAGGAAGGAAGGAAGGAAGGAAGGAAGGAAGGAAGGAAGGAAGGAAGGAAGGAAGGAAGGAAGGAAGGAAGGAAGGAAGGAAGGAAGGAAAAAAATGAGAGAACCAGCTACCAGTGGAATCAAAGGAAAACCAATTTCAACAATTGTCCTCCCTATAATGCAGGACAAACTAGGGTAAGAAAAATGTATTTAAAAGCACCTAACCAGTGACTGGCACAGGTATAAGTGTTTGAGGGACACAGTTCAAATTTTTAGCAAAAGACTAAGTATCAAATACAAGTATAAAATTAAACACAAGTACAAAATCAAGCACAGGTATAAAACCTAATAAAAATTATGCTACATTTGACGTGAAAGGCTCATTCTAAATTCATAATTTCTTTTAATTTTATACATGTATTTTCTAACTATCTGCTCAAAAAGCAAAATGCAATGACATGGAGGAGGTTTGCACTCTCCTGGCCCTGAGATTATGTTTCTAAATACTATGGCCCACTGAAATGAAGCAAAGTTCCTGCTAGGGATCATGCTTGCCAGAGTATACTGCACAATGAAGCTGGGACCAAAGCAGGATATTCTTAGGAAAGGATCACAAGGGCTCAATAGATTTGTATATATGATTATATAAAGTGATATTTATTGCAATGAACTCCAAAAATGGAAATGAGGTTTTTTTGTTATTTTGCTTTTTTTTGTCTCCTTTGTCACTGTTTTTGTTTTCTGTACCTTTTGTCTTATATGTGTTTATCTGTTTGGGGAAAAGTAAGGGGAAGCACAGAAATGGTGGGACAAAGGGTGAACAAATGCAGCAGTAATACTTACTAACTATCCAACTTGTGGTGGAAGGGGATGGGGAGGAAAAAACTGTGGGAAAAGAGGTGACACTGTTCAGAAAGAAATGTATTCATTACCTGACTTATGTAACCGTAACCCCTCTATGCATCACTTTAATAAAACTATAAAAACTAAATAAAGAAAATAAATAAATATAAATAATAAATAAATATAAATAAAAAATTTAAAAAGAATGGCCAATAGACACAGGAAGAAATGCTCAAACTCTCTAGCCATAAAAGAAATGCAAATCAAAACAACATTGAGATACCACCTCACCCCAGTTAAAATGGCTATAATCAAGAACTCTAATAACAACAGATGCTGGAGGGGATGTGGGCAGAAGGGAACCCTACTGAATTGTTGGTGGGAGTGTAAACTTGTTGAAGAAGTAGTATGGAGGTTCCTCAAAAGACTCCACATAGAACTTCCCTATGACCTAGCAATCCCACTTTTGGGCATTTACCTGAATGATCACAACAAGACCATACTAAAGCTACCAGCACAACTATGTTTATTGCACATAATTTACCATAGCTAAAGTATGGAACCAACCCAGATGCCCCTCAGTAGATAATGGATCAAGAAAATGTGGTATAGATACACAATGGAATTCTATGCCTCCATCAGAAAGAATGCCATTGCCCCAATTGTTAGGAAATGGAAAGATTTGGAAAAAATTCTATTAAGTGAAGTAAGCCAGGCCCAAATAAACATAGGTCCCATGGTTTCCCTTATCTGCAATAACTAGTATATGTCTGAGACAAGCAGAAAAGGTCAGATAAGATGATATTAGGGGAAATGAACCCCAAGATAGGAACACAAGTGGTTTTTTCTTTCTTGCTATTGTTTCTAACGTATTTATAAGGCACCACATGATTTTTTGTTCCTTTGTATGTCCCTCCCCCATGGTACAACACCTGTTTTCACTCTTATCTGATGCTGGTATAATTTGGGGAGCAGAAGGAAAAAAACAAATTGTTTAAATAGAGATACAGGTGGACCCATTGCAGCAATGAGATGTACAAGACGCTATGTTGAAAAACGAACTTCACAACTTAGGTGGGACTGGGGTTTGTGTGGGGGGAATGTAGTTGTAGATGGGAGGGAAGGGATGAAAGGGGAAAAACAAAGGAGGAGGCAACAATGTTTGATAAGAAATGCACTCATTAGTTTGCTCATGTAATTGTAACTTCTCTGTACAGTATTTTCACATTAAAAAAAAAATCCAGTGATCCCTGAAGTTGATCAGAAGATCTGGGTCTGAATCTTAAGAAACAGTTTCCCAAACCTGACTGATAAGTAGAATCAACTGAGAAGCTTTTACAAATTCCAATTTCTATGTGGTATATATACACAATGGAATTCCATGCCTCCATCAGAAAGAATGACATTGCCCCATTTGTTAAGAAATGGAAAGGCTTGGAAAAAATTTTATTATGTGAAGTAAGCCAGGCCCAAAGAAACATAGGTCCCATGGTTTTCCTTATTTGTGATATCTAGTATATGTCTGAGTCAAGAAGAAAAGGTCAGATAAGGTGATATTAGGGGAATGAACCCCAAGGTATGTATTCAAATGATTTTTTTCTTTCATGCGATTGTTTCTAACACATTTATAAGATTATTTCTTTGTTGCTTTGTATGTCCCTCCCCCACAGTATAACCCCTGCTTTCACTGTATTTGATGTCAGTATAATTTGTGGAGGGGAAGGGGAAAAACAAATTGTTTAAATAGGGATACAGGTGGACCCATTGCAACAATGAGATGTACAAGTCATTATGTCGAAAACCAACTTTACAACTTTGGTGGGGGGGGGGGGGCGGAGAGGATTGGGTTGGGGGGCGCGGATTGGGTGGGGGGCGGGAGAGGATGGAAAGGGATGGGAACAGGAAACAAAGGAGGAGGCTACAATGCTTGATAAGAAATGTAATCATTATTTTGCCCATGTAATTGTAACCCCTCTGTACAGTATTTTCACAACAAAAAAAAAATTTAAAAAATTAAAAATAAAAAAATTCCAATTTCTTACTGTCACATATAGCCCTATATCTGAAGATTTTTGTCCATTTATGAGCTCCTCCAAATAGCCTACTAATCATGCCGATTTGAGGATCATACTATGCTGAAATCAGTGGAAAAGTGTCCTTCTATAATTTGAGTCCCTTTGGTTATACCATGTATTGATACATTCCAGCAGTTATAAACAAGAGCAATTCTCCTACCATACACTAGAGCTACCCCCTTAGTTGGTGTCTTAAAGTATCTTTCAGTGTGGCAAAGTAACAGTAATAATCTTACCACTTATGGTAAGCCTTCTAAACAGGTTAGGTATGCTATCTCCATTTGCATCACTAGTGTATTTTATAGATAAGAAAACTAAGACCTGGGAAGATAAGTCCTTTGGTTATATACCTTTCATGATGGAGGGATAAGGCTAAGCCAGGATCAGTGAGACTTTGAAGCCCACATTCTTTCTATGATACTGTTCAGCTTCCCTAGGAGCAAGCAGAGGAAACCGTTAGTTCCCTCCCATCTGCCTGGCTCCCTTTAAACTGCAGTTGGAACTTGTTCTTTCTCAATCAGCTTGTAGGTGGCAGAACACCCAACAAAGTACTGAAAATTAGCTAACAGCTAAATACCCAGGATAAAATATTGGTAGGAAAAAGACAACAGGTGAATTGAGGCCCATAATATAATAATATTAGCAATACTGATCCCATGACTTCAAAAGAATGTTTCCTCACTAATGAATTGGAATTCTTTATTCTTTTAAATATAAATAATGTTTCTTTCATAAATAACATGTATAAATGCCTGTAAGTACATCAGAATTGTAAGCATCATGCATTTCCTAGCAGGAACCCAGTTAAGTCAACATTTTCACACCCTGATAGTTTTAACAAATCTACAGAATCAAAGACATAAGCCAAAAAGCTATTATCCTTTTAGACAAGATATAAGCAAAACTTAACACTTCTATTTACCATTTCCTGCTACAGCCATTAGCTAATAGCTTGGCTTTATGAAAAGATAGTTTCCTTTAAAATGCTTTCCTCACATTACAGTAAAAGTGTTCCATATCTTTGAGAAAACAAGTGCTGGGTATGAAATCCAGCTCTCTGTTCTTTAGTCTAATTTTCACCATCACTATTTACACACTAAAAAATACAGATACTCACGTAAGATAAATATTTAAAAATCAAATTCCCAACATTTGTGCTAAAAATTTCATTTCTCATTCTCATCAAGCAACACCTAGAAATACATTGTCAAGAAACTAACCTTCTTGATGGTTATAAATTAACCTTCTTGCTGGCTATAAAGTGCACACAGTAGGAGATTTGATTCCCAGATTACAGAAAGCTAAACCAATGAGAAAATCAATCCGAAAGCCTGGCCTTCATAGCCACATTGTGAACACAAACACTTTCCTCTTAGCCAGAATGTTGGGGGAGGATCTTTTCTCAGTCTAATTTACCCTAGAAAGCAAGCACATGGATCAAACAGTAATTTCCTGCTGAACGACTGTCACTCAATCACCTGGTCTTTTCTCACTAGGAGGATATTTGAAAATGCTGGAGAGATCATGGTTGGGGAGCAGAACTATAAGAGTTCTTAATTGTCTGAGCTTGTGTTAGCCAACTCCCCTCAGTAAAGAAGTTGCATGTAGAAACCAATGGTCATAACAAAACATTCATAACTTCACAATCTCCTCCCAATCTGTTCAAAATCTTTGTAATCAACCTCTTATTGATTGTTTATACCAGCCAATAGTGTGATGGAAATCGACTGCAAAATGAAATCTTCTAAAAAGAGTCAGGGGCTGGCAAGGTGGCTCAGTGGTAAAGTCCTTGCCTCACATGTATGAGGCCCTGGGTTTGATTCCTCATAAGCACATAAGCAGAAAAAGCCGAAAGTGGTGCTGTGGCTCAAGTGGTAGAGTGCTAGCCTTGAGCTGAAGAGCTGAGGGACAGCGCCCAGTCCCAGAGTTCAGCCCTCATGACTGACAAAGCAATATTGTCCAGAATCACAAAGTCATAGATTTATGATCACTGAGATGGTTAGACCAAGTAACAACTATGAACAACAAAAGGCTTCAGGAGAAAGTAGTTGCATAATTTGGTTGTGATTTGTATGTGTGTGTAGATGCTAGTCCTTGGGCTTGAACTCAGTGCCTGGGCGCTGTCCTTGAGCTTTTGTGCTTATGGCTAGTGTTCTTCCACTTGAACCACAGCTCCCCCTTGGTTGGGGGGGCCCACGGGGGAGCATGGTGGTACTTTGTTAGATAGAGACAGGAGTCTCATGGACTTCAAACCTTGATCCTCAAAACTCAGCCGCCTGACTAGCTAGGATTACAGGCACCAGCCACCAGTGCCCAGCTGACAGACATAGTTTTTAATTTTCCATGATTCTCATTTTTTTCCAACCTAGGCTTGAAAGACAGAAGTGATTGATCCTATGCATAAGCTAGCAGAGAAAGGAGATTGGTTGATGTGTTTTATTTCTTGCAGCATTTCTGTTATAATTTAACATTTCCTCCCTTTATCATTTGTTTCCCACATTCATTATTTATTTTTAATTATGTTTTCCTCCCAAAACCTAAGCAGCTCTAAACTCTTAAATGCAACAGAGTATTCTAAAGACTGGGAACTTAATTTTTAACCTTAATAATGACATTTTTCAAAATACAGAACGGTATTTTACAGCATGCCATTTGTTTTGAATACCACAGTCTTGGAAAGAAAAATAGGGACAAATGCAAAGCCATTATATTCCACCAACTAGTCTTCATTATCTGTGTCATAGTGCAAACAGTCTTTCCTGTGATACAGCAAATCTGAGGCCTGAAGTTTGGATCAGGAACTGGTCTTACTAAGTGACAAGTGACACAGCTGTTTCTCAGTAGTTTCACAGTAGCTATGCAGAGCTGAGATTTATAGGCTAAAAGGCTCCTCCTCTGCCTCTTGCTGCTATTCATCCATTACCTCTGCTATAAATGTGTTACTTTTGCTGCTTTTTTTCCTTTCAATTACTTCTTTTCCTTCTTAAAGCTCTCCTATTGGTTTGTTCTTTCTTTTATTGATTCCTCAAGTCTTTACTGGGCACCTATTACATGACATTGCGCTCAGTGCCAGAGACTCAGCAAGACAGGTATGATTTGAGAATCATAAGGTCCAGTTGAGGATACAGGCATCCACAATAGTAAATAAAGGCTTTATAATGGAAATAGTGTGTGCTAGCATTCTAACAAGGACGAGTCTCACCAACGCTGGGGGTTAGAGAGGGGCTTTCTGAAGCCATAGTGTTTCGGCTCTGATAGGCAGGACAGGAAGAAAGCTTACCTTGCAAGAGGATGAGAGTTCTAAGTGCAGGAAAGATCTGAGTCCTCTGGGAAAAGGATGTCTGGAGTGGACATATGGACTAGATGAGCCCCAGACATCCATTGAAGAAAGCAGAATACAGAACATGATTTGTCCCCAGACTCAAATTCCCCAAGGCGTTAGAGCAGTAGCTGGGATTATTTTGAAAACAGGATTAATTCCATAAATCTCTGAAAACTTTTTGAGTAGCAGATAACAGGATAAATTGGCATTTTACTTTTACAACTTTTTTCTTAATTCTCTGTAATGTATAAATAAATAAGTTGCCCATAGACACCATCTTCTCCAAGGGCTCCTTTGGCTGGCTTTGGGAGACTGGAACCTAGTAGTTTAATTGAGGTAGATGTTGTCTTTAGGTATATGGACTTTGGCATCTGGCAAAGTCTACATCCTCCTTCTACCTCATTTTATCTGTGTGACTTGGATATTATCTCCCTTCATCCTTGCAGAATTATCTCTCAGCTTCCCAGGATCCAAAAGGTAGGTGAACTATGATGATCCAATGAAATAATGTATGTAAAGAATGCAAGTACTGATTAGGCATTGGCTACATTAATTATAGCTTAATTTTGTTATCAGACAGCTACTCTATTAATAATTTAACTTGTGAGAAAATCAAGAACTCATTACTAAGTACACTTGTGTTCAGTTAGGAACATTTCTACCTTGAAAAAAAGTGGGTGAGAAAATATCTAAAGTGCTGCAATAGATAAAGTTGTTCAACACTTCAAAAATCCATTTAAAATATATCTACTTCTTGCTGTAGTTCTCACTCCCTTAAAATATCACCTCAACTCAATAAACTGCCATGACATAAATTCTAGGGGGTCTAGTCCCATAAATTTGACTGGCTCAGTGAAGAAAGTATGAGAACAAAAAGGGATTATTTTAATTGTGAACTAAAACATTATGCAGCCAAAATGGGATTTGAATTGTACAGAAATCAAAACAGAATTTTTGTGCTGGTTCTGGCTTGAAATTAGGACCTGAACACTGTTCCTAAGCTTTTTTGTTCAAGGCTAACTCTCTACCACTTGAGGCACAGCTCCACTTTTGGCTTTTGGGTGGCTAATTGGAGATAAGAGTCTCACAGACTAGCTTGCCCTGGCTGGCTTTGAACCATGATCCTCAGATTCCAACCTACTGAATAGCTAGGATTAAAGACAAGCATGAGCCAACCACACCAATGCAAAAAGGAAAAAAAATTTAAAAAGAGAGAAAGAGAAAGTTAAATTAAAAGTCAAAATTATTCCACTTGCTACTACAGGACTTTTAAACGTTTTAAATATCAGAGCAATGTTTGTGATGACTGATCTCTTCATTCATGCACATTGTCTTACATATGGAAAAAACTTAAACTCTTCACTAAAAAATATAGACAAGTAACATACATCTGCACAGATGAAATAGTTCAGCTAGGTGAAGCATTTGTCTGTATTCCAGCTAGCTTTCCTTTAAGATGTTAGATATTTGGAATTTTCAGAAAAAAAAAACTTTTAGCAGTCTAACACTTTTTATAAATTAAAATTTTAAGTATACTGAATGCTTATCCAACAGAGAAGTTTAAAATGATGAAAATTTAATAGACAAGGGAATTTTTTTCGATTCAAGATATCATTGGAAGTGTAAAGCAAGTCCTGCAAGTGATTGAGGAGTCGTGAGAGTGGGAGGGAAAACAAAAGGGCGAAGGAGAGTGAAGATGGACCAAGTATTTCATGTACATGTAAGTGCAGCTTGCTGAGATTGGCTTGGGAAGTGGAAAGGGGGGATTGAGGAAGAGTGAAGGCGGATCAGAATGATCAAGGTACACCATGTGTAAATATGAATCTGTCAGAATGAATCTCCCTTGTACAACTAACTGATGCTAACAAAAAAATCTGGGGTGAAAAAGAGGTTCCTTAGAATAAAATAGAAAAGCTGCAAAAATCCCACTTATCATTGGTACTGTCTTTTATATCATATTTTTAAAAACCACCGACTTGGAATTCATTAATTTGGAAGTAGAGATGTTTGGGCACAGCCTGGATTTGTGTATTCATTATCCACTTTATAAAATAGAAGTTTATGCAGTAAATTAATAAGATGGAAACATTTTCAGTTAAACAATACTTGGCTCATTCAAAAGGGGAATAAACTATTTTGAGAAAACTAAGAATGCCCATTTCCATTTGAATAAAAGTGAATGTTACATAAAATTAATTATAAGCTAATTATAAATCATTTTTAGCTATTCATTTAGCAAGTACACAGAAAGTTCTAAATGAAAATATTCCAAGCAATACCTTTTAGGCATTGTTTAAGCTACCGGAGATGTTAAAACTTAATGAAGCTAAATTTTTTTAATATTCATAATAAAGACTGTTTTACTCATTTACTGATCTCTCCACACCCTTCCCTCTGCAACTTTGTTATGTCATTGAGGACGAGATTGAACCAGGGGAATAGATTTTAAAAAAAACCCTTAGAGAATCAGAAGTGAGAGATAAAGAACGAATTTTTTTTTCCAATGGAACCAGACATGGAACTGTTAGAAGCAGTTGAGCAAAGAGATATACCTTCATCTAGAATTATTATTTTTATTATTATTATTATTGAGAATTTAAATATAAGACAAATCATTTCTCTTTTTTGCCTTGATCCAAGGAAGTTGTTCTTCTCTGGAAAATAATAAGGAAATACTGATACAGAGGTCTTGCCTGTTATCATATTTTTTAATAGGCAGTAATTTCAAGAAATTGGGTGCTTATTTATTCATAATTTCATTTTTGGTGATACTGGGGATTGAACTCAAGGCCTTGTACTTGCTAGGCAGTTGCTTTATCCTTTATTGCTTCCTTTATTATTTAATAAGGCCTCACATTTATGCCCTGACCAGCTTGGAATATGAACCTACCAATCTCTGCTTCCTGAAAAGCTAGGATTGCCTGAACCACCATATCCAGACTGAAGATTTATGATGTTTCTCCTTCCAATCCAACTACATCTTTTACAATGCTGTATACACTGTAAGAGTTCTTTAAAGCTTATCAAATTCAGCTGGGCAGTGGTCGCTTACACCTGTAATCCTAGCTACTACTCAAAGGGCTGAAATCTGAGGACCCAGTTTCAAAACTAGCCCTGGCAGGAAAGTCTGTGAGACTTTTATCTCCAATTAAATCACAGAAAAAAGCCAGAAGTGGTTCTGTGGCTGAAGTGGTAGAGTGCTAGTCTTGAGCAAATGAAGCCCAGGGGCAGTGCCCAGGCCCTAAGTTCAAGCCTCAAGACCTGCAAAAAAAAAAAAAAAAAAGTTTATCAAATTCAATGGAAAGACTAAGATTATCTCTTACTTTAAATTCTTCAGTGCCAATTCATTAAGATAAAAATCAGACAACAGCACTAAATTCTAATATAATTCAATAAAAGCCATAAATTACGGAATACTTCCATTAATAGGTGGAATAAGGAAGGGGACATAATTTTTAAATGACTTAGTTATTAAAGGACAAAAATAACATGACATCATAAAATTTTCAGAGTAGTTTTATAATATGAGTAACTTGCTGGAATTGGTGTTATATCAAATTTAATATGAACTGCTTTCAAATTTGGATTTAATGGATGCAGTTGTGTAATAGGCAAATCCAATATACTGCAAATAGCCAAACTCTTAATTTGTTCCATTAATATGACTTGCCCCTAAAAGCCAGCAGCACCACTCTTAATAGTTCATCCAGTGGCAGAATATATTGTGTTATTGCCTCTAAGAAGGGAGGAAGTTAGTATCCATAATGGTACCATTCAACTGTGTGTTAGAAAGCACCACCCAGCAAAACCCTTACAACATAAAATATTTAGATATTTTAAACACAAATCTAGTAAAAGTTGTGGTAGACCAAAGATATCTTTCTTTCTGCTAAATGGACACTTGTTTAGTAGAATCTTTCAAATCTTAGTACCTGAGATCAGTTATAAAACTTACCCTATCTAGGGAGGGAAAATGTGTTAACCGGACTTGTAGGTCCTTTACACTCAACTCAGAATTTCCTTAAATAAACGTGTGCAGAGGTAGTGCACAACTCTATAAGGAACACATTTATTTTTAATTTGACACGACAGATATGTCAGCATTTGAGAAGGGATTGGACATTTACACTTCTTCCTCCTGGAGCAATAGATACCAGTCAGTCTCCAGTTGAGTATCATGACTTCTAGTTCGCTTTTGATATAAGCAAATTGTAAAATACATTTGCTTTGAGATTCCAGATCTTCCTATAAAAATAAGTGATTGCTTACTAGTTTACATAACAATGCATCTGAAAATTAGATCACAGGGTAAAAACAGCTGCAGTGTAATGAGAAGATTATGAGCTTTAAGGTCATTCAGACGTTCAAGTTCAAGCCTCAGTACTGACATAAATTAGCAGTGTGATCCTGGATCAAAATTTTCCAAGACTTAAGTGTCTCATCTACAAAATGGGGATAAAACTAGAACTACTGTAGAAATTGGCATTGACAATACACATACATTCACACATTCACAAACTTATATGATATAGTTAAGTCTCTAGCTTAGTGACATAAGTTAAGCATTTTATGAAAGGTTGCTATAATGGCATTACAAGTGAACATCTCTACAGCTCCAGTTCCCACATCCTATAGACAAGACATTCTCTGCTCTGTTTTCTCTTCCTTCCTACACTAAGACACATTGCAGGCAGGAACTACATTGCAGGCAGCATCTAGCACAACACAAGCTATAATACAAACTTATCCATCACAACTTCAATTTGGTAATGCCAATTGGCCTCCTCTTCCATGTGAATTTGTTTCTTCACATAGTAAAATGAAATGAAGAGTGTTCATTTTGTTTCTTTTTATTTAGTTGTTTTTGTTATCATTGAGTAGTTGTGCAAAGGAGTTGCCATTTAACAAAGAAGTTTACGAATACAATATATCTTTTTAATTTTATTTTATTGTAACGGTGATTTACAGAGGGTTACAGTTACATAAGTAAGGCAGTGAGTACATTTCTTGTCAAACAGTGTTACCCCCTCCCTCGTGTTCTCCCACTTTCCCTCCCCCTCCCTCCCCTTCCCCCCAGGTTGTTTTGGTGGTGGTGGTGGTGGTGTGGTGGTGGTGGTGGTGGTGGTGGTGGTGGTGGTGGTGGTCGTCGTGGGGCTTGAACTCTGGGCTTGGGCGCTATCCCTCAGCTCTTACTTGATTTCTGACCAAGTGTCTTGTGAGTATCGCTGTTGCACTGGTTCACTCTTTGTCCTTTGTCTCACCATTTTGTTATTCCCCTTCCCTTCCCCAAATAAGATAAACATATATATAAGACACAGGGTACCAAAATCAAAAACAGTAACAACAGGGGAAAAATGAAAGAAAAAAGAAATAACTTCACAGGGTACATTAAAAAACAAAACTCTTGTTTCCATATCTTGGAGTTCATTTTGATTAGCATCATTTTATATGGGCATATGTACATAGCTATTGAGATCCTCTACTAGGACTATGCTAGACATATACTATAGAGCCTATGTTTTTTTGGGTCTGGCTTACTTCACTTAATATGATTTTTTCCAAGCCTTTCCATTTCCTTACAAATGGGACAATGTCATTCTTTCTGATGGAAGCAAAGAATTCCATTGTGTATAAATACTACATTTTCTTGATCCATTCATCTACTGAGGGCATCTGGGTTGGTTGCATATCTTAGCTATGGCAAATAATGCTGCAGTGAACATACAGCTTTAGTGTGGCCTTGTTTTTGGTCATTTGGGAAAATGCCCAGGAGTGGGATTGCTGGGTCATAGGGGACCTCTATGTTTAATCTTTTGAGGATCCTCCTTACTGCTTTCCAGAGTGGTTGAATAAGTTTACATTCCCACTAAGAGTATAGTAGTGTTCCCTGTTGTCCACATTCCCACCAGCATCTGTTACCATTTGTTTTCTTGATAATGACCATTTTAACTGGAGTGAGGTGGAATCTCAATGTAGTTTTGATTTGCATTTCTTTTATGGCCAGAGATGTTGAACATTTCTTCATGTGTCTATTAGCTGTACTTTTTTTTACAATTTTTTTAAAATTTTTATTTTTTTATTGTGAAAATACTGTACAGAGGGGTTACAATTACATGGGCAAGATAATGAGTACATTTCTTATCAAGCATTGTAGCTTCCTCCTTTGTTTCTATTGGCTATTCTTATTTCTTCTCCCGAGAAGTCTCTTTTTAATTCTTTAGCTCACTCATTAATGGAGTGGTTGTTTCTTTGAGGACTTGTTATTGGGTGGTCTAATTTTCTGAGATCAAGGATATTTTTGATATGAGGCCCTTATCTATTTTATAGCTAGTGAAGATCTTCTCCCAATCTGTGGGCTTTCTATTTATCCTGCTATCTTGCTATCCATGCCCTTTGCCATGCAGAAACTCTGCTCTCTTGCTAATGGCTAGTGCCCTACCCCTTGAGACACATCTACAGCTATATTTTTAACTATTGAATTTTCTCCTTTCAAAACATACATAGTGGAAATGTATTTAGCAATGTTGTTTTTCTACTTAAACTTTAAGATTTGTTTTAAATTCCACCATACTTTTACCATCTTTGAATTTAATCCTTTCACAAATTTAATTTGCTTTGAGATTTTTTTTTTTAATGCAGAACTATAGGTCTTGAATAACAGGTAAGTTGCTTTTTTCAGATCAAAATGCAATAATTTTCTAAGGATAATTTTCAATAGCTGGCTGGATTTTGCCTATGGGCAATCTTGCCCACTTATAATTCTTGTTAAAAAATAAAGGAATAAAAGTGTGTGTGTGTGTGTGTGTGTGTGTGTGTGTGTGTGTGTGTGTGTTGTTTTTCTAGATTGTAAACCCACAGGAGTACTTCAAGTTAGAGTGCTACTTGCTTAAGCTAATTTCCTTTGTAATCCAGGGATCCTAATTGTTTTAAGATTGCCAACAGGACAGCAGTCTATTTGACACAAATCAGGTTAGCCCTTCCTCTTCTTCCCCACCTCCCCACCTCTCCCCTTGATTGGTACCCCAGGCCCAAGGAAAACTACAGATGAAGCAGGTCTAATCGAAAAAACCTGAATCCTAAAATGTTCCAGAATTCTTTGAGCATCAACATGATAGCACCAGTAGAAAATTCCATATCTTGGAACCAACCCAGATATCCCTCAGTAGATGAATGGGTCAAGAAAATGTGATCTATATAATATATATATATATATATATATATATAGATGTATACACACACACACACACACACACACACACACACACACACACACAAAATGGAATGCTATGCTTCCATCAGAAAAAATGATAACACCCCACTTGTAAGTAAATGGAAACACTTGGAAAAAATCATATTAAGTGAAGTAAGCCAGATCCAAAGAAACATAGGTCCCATGGTTTCCTTCATTTGTAATAGTATATGTCTAGGATCCTAATAAATGAGCAGAATAGCTCAATAGCTATGTATATATGATCATATAAGAGGATGCTAAGCAAAATGAATCCCAAGATAAGGACACAAGAGGTTTTTGTTGTTGTTATTTTTAATGTACTACGTGATTGTGTTTCTTTTGTATGTTCTTCCCCCTATGGTATATCCCTTGTTGTCACTGTATTTGATTTTAGTATTCTGGTATTGTATATACCTTTATTTGAATTAAGGAAGGGAAGAGGAACAACAGAATTGTGAGATATTGCTACAGCAATATACACAAGACAATATGTTGGAAAGATCTGTACAACTTAAGTAAAGTAGGAGAAAAATGAGGGAAGGGGTAACAAGTTTGACCAAAAAATGTACTTACTACCTTACTTATGTAACTGTAACCGCTCTGTATATCACCTTGACAATAAAAATAAGAAAATTCCCTATCTGACCCATGTAATGGGTCAAAGTAAAAACACATATACATTAAAATATTATGTAAGATAACATCAAGATATGTGGGTAAGATATGTATGAAACATAAAAGAATTTCAGGCTTAGACTATCCCCAAAGTTTTTCACTATTTATATGCAAATATTCAAAAATCAAAAGAAAAATATCAAATCCAAAACCTTTCCATTCTCAAGCAGTTCTTCTATCTACCTTTTCGAAACACATATGCCATATAACTAATCTTTTGCCCTATCCATTCTAGCCTCTCTCTGAAATACCTTTGTGCTGGCTGTATGAAGTTTTTTTCAAGTTCATATAATTGGGCTGGCACACCCAGAGGCTTGAATATTTCCTGTACACACATCATCTCCTGAGAAGTAAATTGGTTAGCAATCTGAAGAGCTGCTATCCTTCCCACAAGGGGCTCAGAGCCCTGTGTTCTCCCAGGTACTCCAGGCAATTTTGCTTCTAAAAACTCTGCTCAGCTCTGGCTGTCAGTATGGAGTCCAGCCAGACATGGCTTTTCATTTTCATAGACATCCTAACAGCTCCCAGCCATTTGATCATAGGACTAGGATTTGAATGGCAGCATTTAAGCACAGTGCTGAATGGAGTTGCACGTTTCTATTTCAAAATAACTAATATTTGGGTGAATAAACACTTGCCTCTTGGAACTTGACTATAAATTCCCAAATTTCCAACACACACACACACACACACACACACACACACACACACACAGAGTCCAAGGCAAAAATCTCTTTTTACTGAGGAAAAAAACTAAAGAATGCCCAATAACCCCACTGAAATGAAACCTGGCTTTCAGCTTATCCTCTCCAAACATAATAAACAAAATCAGAAGAGAGAATACCGATTGTTCAAGTCAATTAACAACAGTGATGATAATCAACTGTACCATTATCCCACGATGATCAATCATTGTTTTACCCTTATTGATACTGGGCCTCTGTCAAATGAGTCACATATGTTACCTAATCCTTTATAACCACAGCTCCTATTTCAGAAGTAAGAAAAAAAAACAGTTACTAAGATGCGAAAAAGGAAGCCCAAAGTCTTACATGATGAAAGTGTCAGACATGGGGCTCTATCATTGTGTCTGACATCTAAGCCCACAAAAGTTGCTTCCAGTGCCTCAGCTCAGATTCAGTGAGGAGGAGGAAAAGCAATGCTCAAGTAATTTCTTGTATGAGGACACTATAGTTTGGATGCTGAATTATACATGGGCAATACCTTGAGCATCTCACATACCTATTAAGTGCCTCATTTTCTTTCTTCAACAGGATATTATCTGAGTCAAAATATAACCTCTAACAGGCCTTGAGACAAATGGCTATGCATCAGTGTGATATCTGTGTGATTCTCTCTTGATAATCTAGACATGAATGCAAGAATATCAGAAAGAAAAGGTAAATCTAATGCTTCTATCATCTAACTAGTCAGAGATATTTCATCTTCCATGTTCCTGTGGGCCTATATGAGTCTGATGTATTCTGGCTTCAAGCATCTTGCCTTCATTATTCTGGTGTTGTAGAACTTAAAATTTCCATTGGGCTTACTTGTAGATTTATAGGCACATTCTAATTATTACAAATAAGGGGAACCTTGCAGCCTATGTTTCTTTGGGTCTGGCTTACTTCATGCAATATAATTTTTTCCAAGTCTTTCTATTTCCTAGCAAATGGGGCAGTGTCATTCTTTCTGATGGAAGCGTGGCCCGGTTTGTGGTCATTTGGGAAAATGCCCAGGATTGCTGGGTCATAGGGAAGCTCTATGTTTAGTCTTTTGAGGAAGCTCCATATTGCTTTCCAAAGTGGCTGAACAAGTTTACATTCCCACCAACTGTGTCCCTACAAATCTATAAGTAAAGTAAAAGACAAAACATTACACTTGGACATGATTAATTAAATAGCACTCTAAACATTCACACACTGAGACCAAAGGAGGATATTTTTAGGAGAGGATCACAGGGGTCAATTGCTATGTGCGTAGAATCATATAAAATGATGCATGTGGAAGTCCAAGAAATGTAAACTAGAGGTTTTTTAATTGTACTGTTTGCAGTTCTTTTTGTTTGTTTTTCTTTTACTTTGGTTTATCCCCTTTTGTTGCTATTTTCACCTCTATGCCCTTTGTCTTGTACATGTTTATCTGAGTTGGGGAGGGCAAAGAGAAGCAGTAAAACAGTGGCGCTTGCTAGACATTATGTCAGAAATGAACTACACATCTTGGGGGGGAGAGAATGAAAAACCTGGGAGAAAATGAGGGAGAGGGTGACAGTCTTAAAACAGAAATGTACTCATTATCTGACCTATGTAACTGTAACCCTCTATACCAAGTTTTGAAAACGAGGTGTGTGAATAAAACTGCAGACAGTCTCCACTTACCATTCCATTTGGTTATGATCATTTATTTCCTCATTACTACAATTTTATCATTGGTCTCATGATATGATAGTCCTCTAGAATCAGGATCCCAAATGATTCTATCAGTCCCATCTCAGAATTTGTGACTGTCTGCATGCCAACAGTATTGTTGGCCCCTTAGAATTCCAGACACCACCTGCCTCAGGCATCCCTGAGTCTACATAACCCATCACCAGACCCTGCTGCACCTATATGATGCCAGTGGCTCTATTAGACTTCTACCACATACCTTCTCACCCACCCACAGGCTGCTAACGTTTGCAAGTCAGTCTCCTCTTGAGCAGTCATCTCGCCCTGAAGCTGGTGGATTTCCAACATCAGGTTTTTGCTTTCAATATCATAATTACCCTAGATCAGCTGTGATCCTCAGACCTAGACTGGATACTAGCATTATCTCTCAACTAGCTCTTCTAGATATTGTACTAAAAATCTAATCCAGAGTACTGTTTTTTCATGTTAGGTGATTCAAAAAGATATAAAGATTAGAAAAGAAACAGACAGAAACATGCTCTCTGGTTCTTCTTCACAATTGAATGCAATGTTGGAATTTATTATTCTTTAACTCCCACATATTTTTCTCAGGAAATGGAAGAAGGTTTGCAGCTCTCACACCTGTCAAAGCTCTTAATTACATCTCTGCTTCATCATCTTCCTTGTTCATACCTACGGTGATTGAAAAGTTTAAATATGAAAACTCAGGAAATGAGAAGCAAAAAAAAAGACTTGGATCCATTGGTAATTAATTTCAACTACAGCATCCACATGGATTAGAGGTATGTTCATTGTAAAGAAAATATTAGCTCATGCTTTTCCAGTACTCTACCATATTATTCTAGTCAGTCATAGAACTTGGTTAGACCAGGGTACTAACCAACAATTAGAGGTTATACTGGGAAAGCACAAAAACAAGAAAGACTGAGGTGCCCTAAATGTTTTCAGAATGCCTCAGATGTTGGACAAGAATCCCCAAATATTTTATTTTATTTATCGATTCTATCAGCATATAGTATGGTTAGTATATGTGAGTACTGAAGCTGGTGCAAGACTGAGGCATACCCAAGATAAAGCTGGCATTTTGACAGCAAGAAAGGAAGGATCTGGAAAACATCATGTCGAGATAAAGGTTGCATGCCTTCTCTCATCTGTTAAGCCTAGAATTGATTTATAACTATGTAAGTAAACTTACAAGCATAAACTTATATGTATACACTCATAATTATATAAGTAAATATATAAGTAAACGTACTTATGAGTATATATGTAAGTACAAATAGATATAATGTATGACAATATATAATAGAGGACTAGGTACATTAACTGAACTATGATAGATTCAGGGAATGTAATTCCTCAGAAAGGTAAACTCAAACTCCAACAACAACCAAAAAAATCAGGTAACAGGTACTCAAGAGGAGGGAGGGATGGGATCAAGGGGATGAAGATAGATAAATAAAAAGAGGAAGAGGGGAAGAATGCAATCACAAAATTCAATATATATCCTACAAAACTAAGAGAGGTGGGTCAGGACAGATGGGTGAGAATGTTGAAAGGAGTAACGTTGATCAAAATGGATTGTATTCAGAACTTTGTTGAATGCAACTCCTTTGTGTAACTACTTAAGAATAATAATAATATAAATAAATAATTAAGGCAAATCCCAATGGTGCAAGCCAATTTACAAAGTCCATTGCTCACTGGGACAAGCTGTGCTATTCAATTTGTAGATCATGATCCAAAGGATTAGAAGTAATGCCCTTCTAACACTCTCTC
Organism: Dipodomys spectabilis; assembly: GCF_019054845.1. Lineage (NCBI taxonomy): Eukaryota > Metazoa > Chordata > Mammalia > Rodentia > Heteromyidae > Dipodomys > Dipodomys spectabilis. Next base: position 14,235,362 of record NW_024870874.1, read on the forward strand.
CCCAGTGAGGATACTAAAATTAATTTAGTAAGTCTGGATAACAGCTCTTCTTTCCTTTTTTAGAAAGGAACTAAAACTTGGAGAATTCATTATACATAGTAAGTTAAAGAATGTGTGATGAAACTTTTTTCCAGATATATAAACAGATACATAATACATACAACTATCTACTGAATGCCTACCCTGGGTCAGGTACTTTTTCCAGGAAATTGGGTACATCAAGGACTCCAACAAATAAAACACTCTGGGCTCATGATGCCTGGTAGATTGAACATTTAAGTAAACCATATTACTTAAATTACAGGCATTTTTTTAAGTTTGAATCCCACTGCTTAAAGAAATGCCAATGCATGCTCCACCACACCATCACAGAGACCTTTTCCCATGATTACCATGCACACAGTGGAAAGCCATAAATAACGTGAAAGAGAAGGAGCAACCTAAGACATTACCCTCCTCCCCTCCCAAGCCAGCCTTCAAGGCTAAGCGTGGCCTCTTGAAGCCATTCTCTCCTGGCTTGGCTTTGCATCTTCCCCTTTAATTTCATCTCTTTTCCACAGTTCTAAAAGATAAAGAAAGCCATTGGAATAGAAAGAAAACAGCAAAATGAACTGGATCCGGGTGAGTATTCTTGAGTAGTATAACAGATGGGAAGTTTCATTTTAATTTATAATAAATATTCATTGCTGGTAATGGGCTAGCTATTGAATTTGTGATAACCCATTCTCTTAGGCAAGTTAAAACACATAGCTGCAGACATTGTTCCTAAATCTCTTCAGAGATCTTCAAATAGGTATTAACTAATGTCCAATTTGATACGTCTCAACATAACGATTTGCTTATTTAATGTGTAGCAGCTGTAGCTCACATGTAGTAAATCTCCAGTATGAACCCAACATTGTACTTTATGTTTTATCTTTAATCTTTATAATGACCCTGAGAGATGAATTATGGACTGCATTTTGTAAAAGAAGATACAAAAGCTTAACTGAGGTAAAATAATTTGCCCATGATCATTCAGCCAGTAAGTGGCACAGCAGAAATTCTAACAGACTCCTTGTAACTCCGTAAGTGTATTGCACTGTGGCCCCATTAAAGGCAGAAGACTTATTATGTATGAAAATATGATAAATTATTCTCAGAAAACTTGTTTTACAAGCCTGCGCTTCCCTTTGTTTGCTTTTTACCATTCTTTAACATTTTAATGGTCATGAAAAGACTATAAACCATTAAGTTTATAAAATATATACCTTCCCTTATGTTGCTGGAGTGGATTAACACATTTGGTAGCTCAAAATATTTTGAAATCTCTTCCACTCACTCAGTCTTTTCACTATTTATATGAACAATGGAAGAATAACAGGACAGACATTGAGTCCAAAATGGCTGGTCTCACCTCCCAACCCCACTGCTTTTTACATACAAAATCCTTTGGCAAGCTCTGCCTCAGTTTCCTCACCTGCAAAGGAAATAGTACTGACATATAGGCTTGTTTGAGATTTATCATTAGGCATTCTAATAAATGAACACTAAATACAACTGTGTTTTGTTAAGCTCATGACTTTCGTATTAGCCCAAGCCACTGAACTTTTCACTAAACTTTAAAGTTCTAGAGTTCAGTCAGGCAATGAACAAAAGAATAATTAGCATGGTGTCAGAAGATAGGAGAAAAAACCTTTCAACTTGATGCACCATAAAGACAGACAAGTGTATCCATTCCATCATGTGTCTCTCAACTCCCCAGCTGCTTGGCTTGCTGATGGATTCTGCGTGGAAGATGTTATTGCCTAGCTGATGCTGTTTTTGGAAAGCATTACACTTCATAAATTATTTGAAAAGGAACCATTTTGTTTTTATGCTGATATATGAGATTTTTTTTTTTTGCTTTTCAAGACACAAGCAGCATATTTTTATTTACTGAACAGAGGTCAGATTGTGTGGCAAAGAGAAATCATAGCCATTGTTAAAAAGAGAATTCAAACCAATTTTGTAGCACAGGTCTACATGTTGTTTCAAACAACTATTTCAAATGTTGGTCAAATGAAAAGGTCAAGTGTACATCAATATAAAAGAACATAAAGGTCCTCATTATCCTTTAGTCTATCCTGGCTGCCAGTGTAGCAAGAATAGGTTTAAAGTACATCTCCCTGTGATCAATTTCTTTACTTACAAATGTCATTCTAAATGGACATTTTACAGTTGATTAATTTTTGTCCCTTTTTCTCAGATACAAATGCAAGGCTAAAATGCATACCTCTGGTAGATTTCCTTTCAGCTGATTAAAGTTATTATTTTCTACATATTCTGCTATCTGGCAGAAAAATGATTTTCAAACTATACTCCTATATCCCTTAAATATATTCATCTTTTTCTTCAAAATATTTAAATTAAGTGAACAATTTTAAAAGTAGAATGTAGATTTTTAAAAATGGTTATTTTCTTTGTTGGAAAGTAAACACATTTAGTATGTTGCATCCACAAGTGTACTGAATTAACATCTTCATTAAGGGTAGCAAACAGTAATTAAACAGATGACATTTTCATTAATTTTCTCAATTGTAAATTGCTTGATGAAAATTATAGGTAAATTTGATTCTAGTTCAATATTTCTCCTTGAAAATATGGTGACCTCAAACTACCTAGGACTTTACAGTTACAATGTTATATCTGTAAATGGTTCCCAAATTAAATTCTTTGATATTATGAATCTTCTTCAGGTAGTATGCAAGCAACTGTTTAACTATATTATAACCCTGTGTTCCAAAGCACTTTGTATACTTGAACCAAAACACCATACTGAAGAACTTAATGGTTTAGTTCTATAACTAAATACTCCTGCTTGATTATTAAATCCAAATAAACAACATCCCAAGTTTAGTAACTCAATTCCATAGTATCCAGTTGTTTCTTTGTTTACTACCAACAGTCATACCTGTCTCTGATTTTGTAGCACACCAGGGGTACCTAATTGTGTCAAGTGACATTATTAACTTCTCAAGGTAAAATTAGATGTAATTCATTTTATTTTTGTAAACAAATATTGAACCCTTCAATTATTGGGAACCAAGTATTATGAAAGGATGAAAAATCATGTTTAAGTTATGACCAGTCATACTTTATTGTTAAGAAAACAGAACAAACCCTCCTCAGAGGACTGCCAGATTTAGCAAGGCAATAAAAAGTGTTTCATTTTTTATTTCTCCATATTGCATGGAACATATACATACTAAAAGGCTATCCAATATCTATTGAATCTCAAATATAGACTAGCATTCTATATTTTATCTGGCAACCCTACTTTTTAAAAGAGCAATGTCAATTTGAGAACATCTTCCTGGTCTCTGATTAAAACGGTCTCTGATTCGGTCTCTGATTGATCTACAGCAGAAAGAAGAAATCTAGTCGCTGACGCTTCCACCCTCTCTAGGACCCTGAGAAGCCATAAGATGGCTCAGTTGTCCGCATTAGGAGAGCAAGTCCAGGAGAAAAGCTCTGTTTATTCAGTAAGTCATATCTGGAGTTTTCAAAGTTATTGATTGTTATTTAATCTGTTCTAATTTAATTGCTTTTTAATTGTAATAGATCTCAGAGGACAGCAAGCCTCTCTCTCAGTTACGCTTTACCCTTTGGAATTGTGCAAAAAAGATGTTCAGAGTCTTGGGAGAACTAATGTACAGTGACAGGGTGGCACTCGGTCAGTGCAGGAGACACTTGTGGTTTTGTGGCCTCCCAGGGGAAAATCCCTGGAAACAATGTGATCTCTAGAGGCACCTCTGGAAGAGACTCAAAACTGCTCTCCAGTGTAAAAGTCTCAGACAAAAGAATCTCAAGGCTTAAAGAAGTAAAGCACAAAGGAGCAGCAAAATAGAAGGATGGAGACAGAAGAGGAAGGACAAGTTCCAACTGTTGAACGTTCAAGTATTTTTTTTTCCTAGCTGAGATTTGCGAAGGATATGATGATCAGGACATATGCCCAGCTTGAAATCTTCATCTTGTAATCTGCAGGGTAGAAACTAAACATTCTCTTTCAATTATACAAATAGTTCAAAGAGAAGTGTCTGCTCTAATGAGACATGGCCACGAATTCCCTCTCTTTCAAAAGCATTCCCCTGTTATCTCTAGTTACTCAAAAGTTCCGTTTTAATTTGGAGGTTACTCAGTTTACAGCAACGCCATACCACCAACCCCACCTCTGCAGCCCTGTACCTAGTAAGAGAATTTTCCATGGCCTACAAGAAGGCTGTGACCACTTGATATTTATCTGTTAGCTAAAATTACTATCTTCTAATGCACATTTGCCATGCCTTTCAAGCCAGGTTCCAAATGCCTTGTTTTAGAAGCTCGCTGACACAAACAAATGCAACCCAAATTTATAACTCTTGCCTTTTATCTGTAATGTCTTATAAATGCACTTGTATGTCAATATTTGACACATACTCTCTTCAGGGCATATCCCCAACAGAAATTAACTCACTACCAGGTAGATATATCTGCATCCCCATGTTCATTGCAATAAAAGCCAAAAAGGGAAATAATCTGTCCGTCAGAGGATAAATGAGTAAGGAAACAATGGTACATATGTACAGAAACAGAAACAATGTGTGATCTTACCATGTGAAATCCAAAAAGAGAAAAAACAATGGATTTGTTGAAAACCAAATTTTGTAACATGGAAGGGCGATGGAGAGATGCCAATCAGAACATTCAAAGCAGCAGATACGTAGGTTGAACAAAGCTAGATATGTAAGGTGCAATGTGGGGACTCTAGGTAATAATATTGCACGGTATTCACAGCAATTAAGTTGATGTCAGCTGCACTTACTACAAAAAAAAAGACAAAACAGAAAACTATGTGTTATGATGAATATATCATTTACTTCACCACAGTATCTGTTTTGCTATCTACACACATCCCTTCATGTCATGTTGCACACCTATCATATGAATAAAAAATTTGTTTTAAAGGTAATTACAGACAGGCACGGGTGGCTCACACCTCTAATCCTAGTTACTCAGAAGGCTGAGATCCAAGGATCATGGTTTGAAAACAGCCTGGGCAGAAACATCCCTGAGACTCTTTGTTGCTGTAGCTCAAGTGGTAGAGCATTAGCTTTAAGGAAAGGAAACTCAGGAACCATGCCCAGGCCCTGAGTTCAAGCCCCAGGACCTGCACAAAATAAATAATTATATTAAATTAAAGTCTCTTGTGCAAAGAATGAAACAGGATAGAAGCATACACAGATTGGAAGGCTCATATATGGGAGAAGACAAGGTATCTTTCAATAGACAACGGCTAAAGGCTTGGTAGTGGAAGCAGAGCTCCAGCAGGGCCTGCAGAGATCTCCAAAGCTAGGTATGGCCTCAGACAGGAGAACGGGAGCACACACGCATGCCGTCAGTCACCGGAACCAGACAGATTGACTGCAATCGGACGCCTGACATCTTGATGGGAAAGAACTGGAAATTTGAGTCAGGACCCTTCACCCTCTCTGATATTCAGTGTTGGTGGGCCAGGGCTAGACTTAATACTCCTTCTCTTTCACTTGACAACTATCATAGCAAATAAAGATTATAATTCCCACCTTGCAAACTAAGTTGTTTTTTTTTTAAAAAAGGAAGGATTGTGCAATTTTCACAGAGGCTACCTTCTGTATCCCACTGTGTCTTCCAATACTGGCACACATAGGTCTCATCACACAGTGTGAGCTCGCTCAGCCCTAGCTCTCCCTTTGGCTGCCTTCATCAAGTTCAGCATACAAGAAGGCCTCCGGATGCTACTGCACCACTCATCTCTCAAGGGGCAGATCCTGCCTCAAAGCCAACACCACCCACCTGCCCAGAGAGTCTGCAGAAGCCGGCACTGCAAAATGCTGTCTTAACCAAGGGTGTATTTCCCCCAGTTGGTACATCTTATACCTTAAAATCAGCGTCATGTCTTAAGGAGGGGAAATGAAGCAATGTTCCCTCCTTGCGGGAAATAACACGTGCTAACATTGCTCAGTGTGTGGCTGGCTGGCCCCATGGCACCTGAGGATTTTATGGGAGCGCTTAGTGCAGCACTGGGACTCTACTCAGGGGTGCTAGGCCTGGCCTGCACACTCTGGTGTAGCCCCCACAGGCTGCACTATCTCAACTCCTTCTCCAGCCTCAGCCTCGCTAGAGAAAGTCATATCTAATACACTTCTATAACAGACTCAATTTACCAAGGTTTCTGTTTATTCCCAAATGTATAGACCAACCCAGAGCAGAATATCACACCTTGAGTAGGTATTAGATCTCTTCTATTAATCTACTATGGAGCAGCTCTGTCTTTTATCCAAGGATCTCTTTTGTCTTCCAGCAATATGCTGGTACCATAAAAGAAGAAAACAAACTGCTTATTATCGGAGGTTGTGAACATACCATCAAGTTAAGGAAATCATCAACAACATTTTCAACAATGGACATGCCCAGATGATCTTCTGAGAAGTGGTCCATCACGGTGCAACTTCAGCATCAACACATAGTCCTTCATTTTCTGAGCTTATGGCCTTCTGTTTCTATTTTAAGAAATACATGGTGGTTGTAATCCTAGCTACTCAGGAGGCTGAAATCTGATAATCACAGTTCAAAGCCAGTCCAAGAAGTCTGTGAGACTCTTATCTCCAATTAACTACCCCAAAAGACAGAAGTGGAGCTGTGGTTCAAGTGGTAGAGCACTAGCCTTGAGAAAAAAATAAAACTCAGGGACAATGCCCAGCCTGAATTCAAGGGAGGGAAAGAAGAAAGGAAGGAAGGAGGGAGGGTGGAAAGAAGGGAGAGTGGAAAGAAGGCAGGAAGGCAGGAAGGAAGGAAGGGAGGAAAGGAGGGAGGGAGGGAGGGAGGGAGGCAGACATGGGGACTAATCAAAAATAAGGAATGGTAGATATGTATATGCAATCAAAGTACAGGGAAAAGAGATACATGGTGCGTGTTTTCTCTCATATGTGGAGGTAAGATTTAAAGAATAACCATACATGGTAATATGTGCAGAGTTTTATACATATATACACAAACAAACAGACTAAAGGATAATATACTTAGGCTAATCCCTTCCAGAAATCAGAATGCAATGGTATAACTCTTCTGAACAACTAATGAGTTGTTTATCAAAATGAGTACTTGGAGGTGGAAACATGTTTTGGGGGACAATGGAGCAGGCACACAAATGGAAGAAGGGAGGGTGAACAAATGCTGCCATATTCAATACACACTATGCAAAAACTGAAGGTAGGGATGGGAGGGGGAACACCAGGGGAGGATGATGCAAGGGGTGACCCGGATCCAGAAGCAGTGTACTTACACCTGACTTGTGAAATCACAACCTCTTTGTACAACTGCTTACTAATATATTTTTTAAAGTACATGGAAATGTCATCATGAAGTTATATACAATTGAATATGCTCCGATAGAAAATAAAATGAAATAAATTGAGCATGTGTACTTCAAGAGACTTGCCCATGTGATACAAGCCTAAAAAGTACAAAAAGAAAAAGCTGCTTCTATCTGGTGTATAGATTACAAAACTAAACAGGAAATGTTGTGTATCATGAGAAATGTTTAGAAAGTCAGTGTCTGTGTTTTCTTCTCATAGCAGTATTAAATATAAATTAGATTTTATATTCAAAAGCTTCCTGTACTTCCCTTTTGCATTCCAAGGCCTTTTTGATTCTGCAGATGAACAAAAAAAACAATGTTAATATGAGATGTTCCTAGGCCACTGGAATATTATTAACCTTACTATTTCTCACTTGCTAATTGTTGAATTTTCAAGTTTTATTTTTAATCTTGAAAACAGGGAAACTGCTATCTCTCCTCCACGTTGTGACACTAAAGGGAAAAATGAACAGGCATAGTGTGAAAGTCTCATGGGGCAGGGAAGACTGGCAGGCCACAGGGAAAGGAAGATGGGGGAAAAGTCCTTCAGGCCTAAATTCCATTTCAGGTTTCACCATGTACTGAGTGGAAAATGAATTAACCACAAATTAATACTCATCTTGCAGGAGCTAGTCTAAGGATAAATTACAATGCAAATAAAGCACTTGGCATAGCTTACAAAGGCAAATTATGTATGGTAAGGAGGGATGATAATGGTAGTGATCATAGTGGTAGTGGTGGTGGTGGTGGCAGATATAGCAAGACAGAAAGTGAATGATACAAAGTAAGAATCTTAAACAACACTGAACAGATTACCCTAAAATCCAAATATGTCTGGGATAAGGAAAATACACTACAAACCATGATTCATTCTGTCTGGAAAGACACAAGAGCTAGATTCTAAACTTCTATGAGGATCTACACACTAGCTGATTTCACTTCAGTTTTCTCCACATTCAAACTCCACAGTAATTAATAACTGATCCCAGGGAAAACACAGCCTCAAGTATCCTTAGGTGTTTTTTTTTTCCTTTACCAATTTACTTTGAGTTCTTTTCATAAATGAGTTCAGGTATTGGTAGCAGGAAATTATTTCTTTAAATTAGACCAACATCTGATAACACTTGGAGAAAACAATTAAAAGACACCCCCTCCCCAAAGAAATTTAGCCAAAAGAAAAATCACCAGTAAAATTATTTTTTTCAGACAAGTTTCCTAGAAGCAGAGGGTTATCGTTGTGTGCTACTTACGTTCTTAACAGTTTTGGAAGCATTTGCCAGTCAAAATTAAATTACAGGCATCACATTGATAGGATAGAAAAAAAAATAGTCAATCTTATTTACATGAATTAAAAACAATCATTTTAGAGCTCTTGGGTTTCTTACGGTAGTTCACACCTTCCCGTTTTCTCAACACGACTATCAGGCCACATTAATCACAAGACCATATCCCACTTACCTAAAGGGTATATTACATAAAAGGTCACACAATCTGCTCTAAAATACTAAATCTTTAGCATTTGAATCACTTGGGGTGTGGAAAGGAAGGATTCATTAATGAAGTGTGAGGTTCATTTTATTTATAGTCCATGGGAAAGACATATTTCACAGCTATCAGACACACTTCTATTGGTAAGAGGTTAAAGTGAATCCAAGTGCTCTACAAAGCTAGTGCAAGCCCCTCCAAGTGTCCCTGACAGTCAGAAATAACGCAAAGCAGAGAGAAATTCATTTTCTAAAAACACAAACACACTGAGAGCATAGGGACCATGAGCATAACTATGAGAGATGAAGGATGGAGGACATCTTGTGAGTTGAGCTGTGGACTACCTTAAAAAGTGTGAAGGATGTTGAAATGGTTCTGATCAAATATCTTCCATTTTCTCCATGAAATACTAGGAAGAGTTATTAAGAGAAAAGAGGTGGGGAGCATGGTGATTTAAAAGAGTCACTGTACAATGTGGCAGACAGAGTACATTAATTGGGAAACAGGAATGCCATGTGATCTGACACTGCGATATGAATTTAGGGACCATGCAGACTTCTCTTTCCAAGTTCCATCCATGTCTCCTTCTACTCTTGAAAGGCTTCATTAGTTTTGTCCCCTGGTACAGCTCCCATCTCATCCCAGAGTACATCCTCTCATAAACGTTATTTGAACTCAATCAGAAATGACAAATACCTGAATTGCCTGAACATATACAAATGTTAAATAAATACTAGGCGATTTTAAGTTTGTAAAATGGAGTTGACAGTTAAGCTCAACATAATCACAAAGGAAGACCTGAGTTGGAATCTGTATTCAACACGGTTAGGTGGTACAGAAGAGAGGAAGGAGAGGAAAGGTTCCAAGCAAGGGAACCTGGAGGTCATGGTATAGGTCAGATGGCTGCCCATCCCCTCGGCTGACAGCAACTTCAACATAGAAGGGTTCCAGAAAAAGGATCAGGAGCATCAAGAGTGGCACTGACCACCACATGTCTGGTTTGGGGCCAAGTTCTCAGGGAAACTCATCGCCTCCTTAATCCAGCTTTCCAGTTTTGCTCCCTTTCTCATGACTTGGTTCTTCCCTCCTGCCTTCTGCTCCCTCAGCTTCTTCTCACTGCTTCCAGCCCAGCAGTGAATCTTTTCTGGTTTGAAATACCATGTGTCTTTGTAAGTTCCAAGCTCCACTGGGGATGTTTTGTCTGTGCCTGAATCTAAACTCCCACTCCCCTCCTCAGGATTCCTGCTCTTATTCCCCAAGTAGAAGAGCCCACCCATTCAAAGTCTTTGATCCTTCAAGTAGACATGGAAGAAATCACAAAAGTTAACTACAACACTGGCACTTACAGATGCTAGCACATGTCAAATGAAACTTCACTGTTTATCTACCTTGTGGGCAAATTACTATTTCTTCAGTATCAGTTCATTTTGACATTTCCTTTTTCTGACTCATGCCTCAAACCTTTTTCTTAACGATTCTCAGGGCCACCTCCTACATATGCACTACTGGAATTTGACTAAAACTTCTGAAAGATAGAAATAAGTTAAATAAATCCTGATTGCTTCGTTCTACCCATTTTTTAACCTGAAACAGTCTAGGAACATTAAGGTTCAGATTTATTTAAAGGAGTTATAAAATATTGCAAAAGAATGGGGCTTACAGAAATAAGACTTTGCTCTTCCAAATACAAGAGTCTTGCAATTTGAGGCACCCCTCGAATCCTGAAGAAGGTATCTTTAGAATAAATAAATGAGAGTGCTACTTGCCACAGCAGGAGGCAAGCATAAAACTCTTTATTCTGAGAATTGATATAGACTTGAAAATATAAGTAGGCTCCCAAAAGGACTTAGCTATAATCCAGGATGATGGCTACAATGTGTCACTGAGTAGACATTAGAGCCATTTATCTTGTCAGCAGGCGTACCACCTCACTTCCCACCCACCCCCACCAAAGTGTCCCTGCATCTTTGTCATAGCTATAGCTCCAAGAGGGATAGGTTTAGTCTGATTTATCTCAGCAGGCATTTCTGGTGCTTTGAAAACCTTAAAAAGAATCACAGCTCTGTTGGTAGCCAGTAGTTCACCCCTGTAATATAATCCTAGCTACTTAGGAGACTGAGATCTGAGGATCATGGTTCAAAACCAGCCCAGACAGGAAAGTCTATAAGAGTCTTAATCTCCAATTAGCTACAAAAACAAAAGAAAAGAACTGGAGCTGTGGTGCAAGTGGTAGAGTGCTAGCCTTGAGCAAAAACAAGCTGGACAGCATCCAAGCCCAGCCTGGACCAAGCACACAGAAGCCCCAGGACCAGCACACAAAAAAAGGAAGAAAGAAAGAACAAAAGAATGAAAAGAAAGAAAGAAAGAAGAGAGGAAAGAAGGAAGGAAGGACATTTGCTTTTTTGAAACAATATATACTTTTTTTTCAACTCGTTCTACAAAATTAGGTGTCACTGATTGCTTTGAATAATATCATCTAAAACAGTTTTTCATTTAAAAACTACATGAAACAAGTCAATAGGGAAGATACTCTAGCCACAAGCTAGGGAAAAGAGTTACCCATAGGGTTGAACTAGGTATTTAATTGAGACATATGAAGCATATTGAACAATATAGGGATAAAAGGAAAAATACTGTAAATAAATTTGGGGCTTGTTTTTTGGGCTGTGTATGTGTGTTGGGGTGTGTGTGTGTGTGTGTGTGTGTGTGTGTGTGTGTGTGTGTGTGTGTGTGTGTGTGTGTGTGTGTGTGTGTGTGTGTACCTGTTCAGGGGATTGAATTCAAGGTCTCAAGCTCTGTTTGGCTTTTTCGCTCAAAACTGATGCTCTACTGCTTAAGCCAAACCTTCATTTCAGGCTTTTTGCTGTTTAATTGGATAAGAGTCTCAAGGATTTGTCTGCCCAGGCTGGCTTCAAATTAAAATCCTCAGAATTCAACCTCCTGTTCAACCACCCTGGAAAACAGTATGGGGGTTCCTCAAAAGACTAAACATAGAGCTTCCCTATGACCCAGCAATCCCATTCCTGGGCATTTATTCAACTGACCACAAACCAGGCCACACTAAAGCTACTAGCACAGCCATGTTCATTGCAGCATTGTTTACCTTAGCCAAGCTAGAGAATCAACACAGATGCCCCTCAAGGAACAAATGGATCAAGAAAATGTGATTTATATACACAGTAGATTTTATGCTTCCATCAGAAACAAAATGATAATGGCCATTTGTAAGGAAATGGAAAGACTTGGAAAAAACATTAAGCAAAGTAAACTAGACCCATAGAAACACAGGTTTCATGGTTTACCTCATTTGTTGTAACTAGAATGTGCCTATTAATCTACAAGTAAAAATAGATGGTAAAAGACAAAAACCACACTTGGACATAATAAATTGTATAGGATTCTATATATATACACAGTGAGACCAAAGGAGGGTATTCTTAAGAGAGGATCACAAAAGGCTCAATAGCTATGTGCATAGGATCATATAAAATGATATTTATCAAAATGAACTCTAAGACATGAAAACAAGAGGGTTTTTGTTATTTGGGGTTTTTATTGTTTTTTTCTCCTTTGTCACTGCTTTTGTTTTCTGTACCTTTTGTCTTGTATGTAAGTTTATCTGTTTCGGGGAGGGTTAGAGGGAGGTGCAGAAATGGTGGGACAAAGGGCAAACTAATGCAGCAGTGGCATTCACTAGACTAAAATGACTATATTAAAAATCACTAGACTAGGTTAAAAATGTGCAGAGAGGTTGGGAGGGAAAAATTGGGAAAAAGCAAGGGAAGGGGTGGCACTGTTCAAAAAGAAAATGTACATACTACCTGACTTATATGTAACCCCTCTGTACATCACCTTTTCAATAACAATAAAAATTGATCATTTAAAAAAATTCAGCCTCCTGAGTAGCTAGCATTAGAGAGGCATGAACCACCAGCACCTAGCTTATAAATAAGTTATTTGGACCAAATAGTAGGTTTTGTTCATAAATTTTACCATATAAAGACCTCAAAAATCTCACTCAGTAAACATATCTGTAAAATATCTATTCAAACAAGCTGGAATCCCATATCAGAACTATCTAAGGAAGTAAAGAAATATAATAAAAATTAGTACCATTCCTTTTGGTATTATGAAGTTTTTTTTTTTTGGGGGGGGGGGGTTCCAGTCATGGGCCTGAACTCTGGGCCTGGGTACTGTCCCTGTCCCTCAGCTCTTCAGCTCAAGGCTAGCACTCTACCACTTGAGCCATAGCGCCACTTCCGGCTTTTTTTTTTCTGGTTATGTGGTGCTGAGGAATGGAACTGAGGGACTCATGCATGTAAGGCAAGCACTCTACCACTGAGCTACCTTCCCAGCCCCGTACCATCCCTTTTGGGTTCATTTTGATTTCATGTTCATAGGGGCCTTTTGGAAGACAAAAAAAAAAAAAAAGAATCTCTTAGCTTGATAACATGGGAGACACTAAAAAGCTGCTGAGCTCCTGGCTGAGCTTAGAAGAGGATTAAATACAGAACTGAGACCTGAGGCCCTGACAAATAACTGAGGTTTAGTAACTAGCACCCACTGTGATAAGATGGGCTGAATTCTAGCAGCCATCACTTATATTTATAGGGTTTCATGTTATAACAAGAATTCCTGAGGAAACAAAAGAACCTTCTACAAAGATCCTTCGCCTTTCATTGACAAAATCATTTACTGGCACATCTTGAGAACATAGTGACATTTGTTCAGGCATAATGATTATTATCTCTGACTATAAAATTTCTGACTGTAAGATGCAAAGCTACTGAAATCCTTCTTTAGCAATTCCCTAGAGAAGCCACAAAGGAAAGAAGTATATAGATCTGCTGACCTAATATAAGGACTCTAGCCACTCCTCAGGATAAGATTGTGGTTCAAGGCCAGACCAGGCAAGAAAAAGTTAGTGAGAGCTATCTCAAAACATAGCCTAGGTATTGTAGTGCCTGTTTATAATCCTTCTGCTACACAGGAGGTAGATCAAAAGATCACAGTCTGAAACAGGCTTGGGAAAAACTGTGAGACTTTATCTGAAAAGAACCAAAACAAAGAGGGTTGGGCAGTATGGCTAAATGGCAGAGTGCTCAGAGTGTAAGAAAGAAGAGAAAAGAAAGAAAGAAAGAAAGGAAGGAAGGAAGGAAGGAAGGAAGGAAGGAAGGAAGGAAGGAAGGAAGGAAGGAAGGAAGGAAGGAAGGAAGGAAGGAAGGAAAGAAAGAAAGAAAGAAAGAAAGGAAGGAAGGAAGGAAGGAAGAAAGGAAGGAAGAAAGGAAGAAAGAAAAGAAGGAAGGAAGGAAGGAAAGAAGGAAGGAGGAAAGAAAGAAAGAGAGAGAGAGAAAGAGAGAAAGAGAGAGAAGGAAGGAAGGAAGGAAACTACATAGAATTATAAATAAAAGCATTTGTGTTGAAATATAGTTACCAGAATATATAAAAGCAAAATTTTGATATAGTAATATAAGGTCTCCTTTCTTAATGCAGTTTAATGAAAGTTTTAATAACTACTATCATTTTGAAGAGCCACAGCCAAACTAGAACAAGCATGTAACATGAGTGAGGAAAACTGTTGTTGCTGACACAAAAATTTAAGAGGTTGGTTGTAACTTGCAGTTTAGACAAGCATTTATGATAAATCAGGCAACTTAGGCAACTTAAAAGATAAAAACAGGGGGTAGAGCAAGATTTATAATATAACATTGTTAATATAAATTAAAGATATATTCACATGCAAAAAATAGCACAGACTTCACAAAGGTATGCACATATTTGAAACAATACATCAAAGGCACCAGAGTGAATACTAAGGAAGAGAAGGGAATTAAAGCAGCCATCAGGGAAGATGAAAGAGAAAGAAAATAAAACAAGGAAAGGATTTCCACCAATCAATGTTAGCAACAGCTCTGAACCAAGGAGAACAATTAAAATGTTCACCTCTCTGTACCTGAGATCTCATTAAAAGTAACAAACAACACCCCTACAGGTGACTGGAAGCTGAAAGTAACATGTTACTGGCATGGATTGAGATTTACAGAGGGGAGAAATAAAGAACTGAAAGATACAAGAGTTTGCATGAATAAACATAACCTAGTCAGGTCCAATAGCCCTAAAGTTGCAATTTTCAGATATACAAATCCCTTACTCCTTCTTAACAGAGTACATCATTGAGTCCACGCCAGAGACCGAAGCATGACAGACTATAGAGAGCATGGGACCACATTCATATCTGTCCCAGTCTGAGAGGCTGGCCACAGACCCCTAGCCCTTTTTTTTTTTGCTGGTCCTGGGGCTTGAACTCAGGGCCTGGGCACTGTCCTTGAGCTTCGTGCTCAAGACAAGTGTTCTACCATTTGCCTTGGTAGAACAAGTGGTAGAACACTTGCCTTGAGCCACAGCACCACTTCCAGCTTTCTCTGTGTATGTGCTACTGAGGAATCAAACCCAGGGCTTCATGTATGCTAAACAAGCACTCTACCACTGAGCCACCTTCCCAGTCCAGACCCCCTTTTTGTAAACAAAGAATATCTTCACTATGTACTCTCTCGTCAGTGGAGCCAGCACAAATACAGGAATCCGGTAATCTATCACACTTTTAGCCAGAGACACAACATCCCATCTGTATTAGTTCACTCCTGCTGCTGTAACAAAAATACATTAAAGGAGATCGTTTACAAACAATAGAAATTTATTTCTAGCTTTACTTGCATCAACACATCCAGCAACTGAGCAGGGTTAACTTTCTGCCTTGATGCCATCCTATTATGGTGGAAAACTGGCAAGTGAGTCATTAATAAGGGTGCTCATCCCATATATGTGGTTGGAGCACTCATGACTGACTCATTTCCCAAAAGCCGCATTTCTTAATATTGTTGCCCTGGGTTTTAGCTCCAACATGTGAATTTCAGGATAATCCTACAAGTTAGATTACCATATGCACCATACGCATACTTTATCCCCATACATATGAGAATATATATATATGTATATACACTCAACTTCATCCTTTCACTTTCCTCCAGCTGTAAGATGTGGAAATAAATTCCTAATTGTTCCTCCTTCTGTCTTTATGTATCTGTAATCTCTATCATGGCTTCCTGAAATGCCCTAACCAAAGCAACAGCATACATGACCCTCTAACCAAGTTCTCCTGGTCCCCAGACATGTCATTGGCATTCCTACAGTGGAATATCTACATGTAAATAATGCTAATGCACATTCTTTTGTGTTGGGGCTTGGGAAGAACAGACTACAGGCAATCACCCACAGCTGCTTTTCAGAGAAGACATGGAAAGGACAAGAAAGCTTTGCTTCAGCTTTCTGGGTATTTTTGAAGGTCTTTCTTTGGTGAACTGATAAGATTATATCTGATCTACATACAGGCTACTCTTGTCTTAAAATTGCATATCGAAGTGAAGCTTTTTGTCTCTGATAATAAGGCACAAGATAAAAGTACTGGTGAGCCCAGAGAATTAATAGACAGGAAACTGTCTGAGTGTGTATGCAGAGGTTAGCCATCATTATCTATTTTTAAAGATGACCTAATTAATGGTTACATAGAATAAAGAGAGAAATAAATACAGGCAAAGCTTTCAGACAAACCTACCAGGAACTTTAAATATATGATGTTGTAAAAGCAGTTCTACTACAAAAGTTTTCAGTATGATTTAAATGTAGCTGTCAAATATGGTGGGAGGCATTTGGGCATTTACCAAATAATCACAAACAAGGCCATACCAAAGCTACCAGCACAACTATGTTTATTGCACCATTATTTACCATAGCTAAGATATGGAACCAATCCAGATGCCCCTCAGTAGATGAATGGATCAAGAAAATGTGAGATATATATGTGTGTGTGTGTGTGTGTGTATATATATATATATATATACATATATATATATATATATGCCACATTTGTTAGGAAATGGAAAGACTTGGAAAAAATCATATTAAGTAAAGAAAGCCAGGTCCAAAGAAACATAGGTCCCATGGTTTCCCTTATCTGCAATAACTAGTATATATCTAGAACAAGCAGAAAAGGTCAAAAGCTATATACATATGACCATAGAAGATGGTGCTAAGTGAAATGAATCCCAAGATAGGGACATAAGAGATTTTATCTTTCTTCCTGTTGTTTCTAATGTATTTATAATATACTATGTGATTTTTTTTGTTTATTTTCTATGTTCTTCCCCCGTGGTATAACCCCTGTTTTCACTGTATTTGATTCCAGTGCCCTGCCTCTTGCATACACATTTTTCTAATTTGGGGAGGGGAAGGGAAATAACAAAATGCTGAAATAAGGATACAGGTTGACCTATTGTAACAATATGTACAAGATACTATGTTGAAAATGAACTTTACAACTGGGGATGGGGAGGAGGTAGGGAGGTAGGGAGGAAAGGGATGGTAGGGGGAAAACAAAGGAGGAGGTAACAATGTACTTGTTACCTTACTCATGTAATGGTAACTCCCCTGTACAGTACTTTTTATTTTACTTTTAATAAGTTTTTTATTGTGAAAATACCGTACAGAGGGGTTTTTTGACAATAAAAAATATATACAAAAAATATAGTGGGAGGAATTATGTAAGGATAGAAATCCACTTGAATCTCTGTGAGAAGGAAATGGTGGGGAAAGAATGGAGAGAGCCTATCAAAAATAGTTTTTAAATAGTGTGTATTGCCTTAACACAATCCTTACTTAGTAAATTGGATTCATATTCATTTTGTAGCCTAGGCATGTTGTGGTTTTTAATCCCAGTGCACTGTGCCCTGGAGCTTTACATTGTTCTTGTTTTTGTTTTGTCTTTTTTTTTCTTTTTTGGTACTGGGGAATGAACCCAGGGCATTGTACTTGCTGGCAAGCACTTTGCCACTGAGCTACATCACAACCCATTTACACTGTTTTTCAAGCCCTTGTGGGTTATTTAAATGACAAATAGAGCAAAGACAGAGACTTTCCTTTTTGCTAAATTAAGGCATTCTAAAAGTTAAACATAATAATCCAGATGCTGGACTCTCTACCCTGAAGATCAGTTATAAAATATAAAAAAAAGAAAAAATTGAAAAGACAGAGGTTCACCACCTTGTTATTTTCACAAATAAAAAAAAAATGGTTCTGGCTTTCTTTTCACAGTTGGAAAGCAAAAACTCAACTGAAGAATAAATACTCTAATGAGGAGGCTACAATGCTTGATAAGAAATGTACTCATTACCTTGCTCATGTAACTGTAACCCCTCTGTACAGTATTTTCACATTAAAAAACTTACTTTAAAAAAAGAGCCTATTTGGAGGATTGCAAAAAGCATTGCCTACCAGAGAAAACTAGAAAAACTAGTATTTTAAAGACTAGTAGTGTGCATCACTTTCAAGGAACACTAATCTAATACAAAAGATATATCAACTATATACATGAAGACAAAACCCAGCCGACAATAACCATTCTCAGGCACGTGTAACCCATCCTTGCAGGAAAGTGCATGACTGATTAGTGAGCATCCAAAATTCAACTGAACTGGGCACAGAAACCTCACAACAACCTTGGAGAACTCTCCAGAACACTGGCTCATGGCATGTTCCTCTACCCAAGTTTAATTAGATAAAAACTGATGGGGGAAAAAAACCCTCCTATACACATTAAATCCAAATTAATCAACAGATGGAAAACAAACAA
This sequence comes from Dipodomys spectabilis, assembly GCF_019054845.1. Classification (NCBI taxonomy): domain Eukaryota; kingdom Metazoa; phylum Chordata; class Mammalia; order Rodentia; family Heteromyidae; genus Dipodomys; species Dipodomys spectabilis. The sequence continues at coordinate 14,253,928 of NW_024870874.1, forward strand.
AAGGCCTTGGCCTAAGGTTAGCACTTAAAAGAAATAATGGGTGAGGAAATAAACCAACAATTCTGGAGTATAAGCAGATTAGCAGTGGGTACAAAGATTCAGTCATCATCCACACTCTCCCATACAGCCCTCATACAAGTTACACTAAGTCCTCATGTCAATAATAAATCTGGAAAGAGGCAAACTTAGTAGGCTAGGTCTTCCCCCCACCTCTCCTCTGGGGAGCTGTAACGGGAGAAAAACAACAGTTCTGTAACAGAGAGGCCTCTGGAGCACAGGATGAATTGATGGAGGACAGATAGTATGTGGAGACACTGCTCATGGGATGGGCCCATGTGCTTCCAGGTCGACAGTTAGCATCACCTATCTCTGAGGTAAGTCCACACTAACAATCTATGGTAAGGTACAACCAGCTACTGCTTGTACCTTTTCTGCTTCCAGAAAATAGGAATGTGGCTCAAACAGAAAAACAGCCAAAATTGTCTTCTCTTGAGAGAAACAAGCAAAGCTCAGACTCAACTGGGAAGATACCCAATAGTAGTGATTTCCATCTGATGGGATTAGGGATTATTCTTTTTCCTTTTGATGTATACTTGTCTGAATTGCTTAAATATTCTTATAATAAGTTTGATATAAAACACAAAAACAAAACTATGTGTTGACAGAAAGAAATATAACCACACAGACTTTTAAAAATCATGAGCTTCAGGAAAGGAGATAAGAAAATATATAGAGCTTCTGCCATCAATTCTGCCATCGATCTTAACTTTTAAGAAAAGGAAAAAAAAGGATTTCTCCTATTCCGTCCTGTAATGTTTTCAGGGTGTCTGCTTTGACTCCGAAGTCTTTGATCCATTTGGAGTTGATTCTGGTACGTGTTATTTAAAGATCTAGCTTTAGTTTTCTACACGTGATTAACCAATTTTGCCAGCACCATTTACTGAAGAAGCTGTCTTTCTTCCATTCTATTTTTTAGCTCCCTTATCGAAGATTAGATGGCTATATATCTGTGGGTTCATTTCTGAGTTTTCAATTCTATTCCATTGGTCCTGAGGTCTGTTCTTGTGCCAGTACCAAGCTGTTTTGACTACGATGGCTTTGTATTACACTTTGAAGTTTGTTATTGATATTCCTCCAACAGTGTTCCTTCTGTTAAGGATCGTTTTTGCTATTCGGGGTCTTATTGTTCCATAGGAATTTTTGGATTGCCTCTTGTATTTCCTTGAAGAATGAGGTTGGAATATTGATAGATATCGAATTGAATTTGTAGATAGACTTGGGAAGTATTGTCATTTTCACAATGTTGATCCTTCCAATCCAGGAGCATGGGAGGTTTTTCCACTTTCTAAGTTCTGTTTTGATTTCCTTTTTCAGGTTTTTAAAGTTTTCATCATAGAGGTCCTTTACTTCTTTGGTTAAGTTAATTCCTAGGTATTTTTTTTTTGTGGGGCTATTACAATTGAAGTTGCTTTCCTGATTTCAGTCATGTTTTTCTCATAGGAGAAACCCTAGGTCTCCTTGGCACTGGCCAAAATTTTCTTAATAGAGACCCAGAAACACAACAAATCAAAGAAAGATTGGACAAATGGGATTGCATGAAATTGCAGAGCTTCTGCATGGCAAAGGACATAGCTAGCAAGATCAATAGAAAGCCCACTGATTGGGAGAAGATCTTCACTAGCCATACAAGACAAGGGTCTCATATCTAAAATATACCTGGAACTCAAAAAATTAAATCCTCCAAAAACAAATCCTCAAAGAAATAACTGCCCAATAAATAAGTGGGCTAAAGACTTACAGAGAAACTTCTCCGAAGAGGAAAGGAGAATGGTCAATAGACATATGAAGAAATGCTCAACCTTCCTAACCATAAAAGAAATGTAAATCAAAACAACATTGAGATACCACCTCACTCCAGTTAGAATGGCTATAATCAAGAACTGTAATAACAACAGATGCTGGAGGGGATGTGGTTCATTGTTGGTGGGAGTGCAAACTTGTTCAACCACTGTGGAAAGTAGTATGGAAGTTCCTCAAAAGACTCCACATAGAGCTCCTCTATGACCCAGCAATCCCACTTTGGGGCATTTACCCAAATGATCACAAACAAGACCATACTAAAAGTACAGCACAACTATGCTTATTGAAGCATTATTTACCATAGCTAAAATATGGAACCAACCCAGATGCCCCTCAGTAGATGAATGGATCAACAAAATGTGGTATAGATACACAATGGAATTCTATGCCTCCATCAGAAAGAATGGCATTGCCCCATTTGTTAGGAAATGGAAAGACTTGGAAAAAATTATATTAAGTGAAGTAAGCCAGGCCCAAAGAAACATAGGTCCCATGGTTTCTCTTATTTGTAATAACTAGTATATGTCTGAGTCAAGCAGAAAAGGTCAGATAAGTTGATGTTAGGTGAAATGAACCCCAAGATAAGAACTCAAATGGTTTTTCTTTCTTGCGATTGTTTCTAACATAGTTATAAGATGATTTCTTTGTTGCTTTGTATATCCGTCTCCCCTGTTTTCACTGTATTTGATGTTGGTATAATTGTGGAGGGGAAGGGAAAAAACAAATTGTTTAAATATGGATACAGGTTGACCCATTGCAACAATGAGATGTACAAGATGCTATGTCAAAAAATGAACTTTACAACTTTGGCTGGAGGGATATGGTAAGAGGAAACAAAGGAGGAAGCAACAATGCTTGATAAGAATGTACTCATCAAATGTTTTTGCTTTCATGCAATTGTTTCTAACATATTTATAAGATGATTTCTTTGTTGCTTTGTATGTCCCTCCCCCATAGTATAACCCCTGCTTTCACTGTATTTGATGTTGGTAATCTGTGGAGGGGAAGGGAAAAAACAAATTGTTTAAATAGGGATACAGGTGGATCCATTGCAACAATGAGACATACAAGTCATTATGTCGAAAAGTGAACTTTACAACTTTGGTGCAGGGATGGGGAGCGAGATGGGGGGGGGGGGGGAGATGGGAAGGGGAAACAAAGGAGGAGGCAACAATGCTTGATAAGAAATGTACTCATTATCTTGCCCATGGAATTGTAACCCCTCTGTATGGTATTTTCACAATTAAAAAAAAACTTATTAATTCAAGAAAGAAAAGAAAAAAATAAGGATTTAGAAGATTTAGGGGGGAAAAAAAAGGATGAAATCTGCTGGTGATTCTCAAAGGTTGGGTTGTTCTAGCTTCTGGCCCTAGCTCCTGCACCCACTAAATACATCTAGCAATCCACACATAGACTCATCCAGCACTGTCAACTCCAGACCCTGGCACCCAATCTCCACCTGCTGGGGTCCAGGAAGCCATCTTTTTTTAAAAATTGGTTGTGATGAGGGCTTTTTCCTGGTTGGATCTCAAACCAAATTGTGTTGCTCCCAATCTCTACTGCACAAGTTGCTAGGGTTATAGATGTGAGCCACTATACTCAACACCACAGTTAATCTTTTATTGATGGTTAATTTTATTTCTTGTTTATAGTTGAAACACAATAATTGTACATATTCATTGAGTACAGTATGATATTTGAACATGTTCTACAGTGTTTGAGTCAGTGTTATTAACATATCCATCAGCTCAAATATTTATCCTTTGTTTTGAAAATATTATAAAGCCTTCCCTTATGGCTATTTTGAAATAAACAATGAATTGTTAGGAACTATTGTGACCATAATGTACTAAGGAACACTAAGTGTATTTTTATGCCCATTAGCATATCCTTCTCTCTCCTCATCTCCTGCCCTCCCCAGCCTGTAAAAACTATTAGCTACTACTACTATCTACTGCACACTTCCATTATATCCATTCTTTTAGTTTCTATAAGCATTATCCTCATAAATTGATGTGTTAAAGCCAAACCCCTTTGTACAACTATGTAAAGATAATAAATTTTTAAATGAATGATAATGTGATATTTATCTTTCTATGATGTGCCACGATTTTATATGCCACTATGAAAGAAAAAATACTGTCCTACAGTAAACTCTAACTCAGTATCTCCTTATCACATAGATTGCTAAAGCCCATTCTGAATCACAGAGATATTAGAGGAGAAGAGGTGCAGTTAAGGTTGAGTACCCCTTACCCACAATGTTTGGGAAGTGCTTAGATCTCAGATTTGGGAATATTTATATGTACAAAATGAGATGCCTTGTGGATTGGATCAAGTCTAAACATAAAATTCATTAATGTGTTATTACACCTACCTATATGGCCTGAAGGTAAATTAATACAATATTTTAATGTGCCTGTGGTTTTTAAAATAAATTTAAATTTTATTATCTTTAAACAGTTGTACAAGTGGAGTTTCAGTTCAACATGTCAATGTGTGTACAGTGCATCTTGGTTAGTTTCATTACTACTGTCTCCCCCACCCCCTTCATATATCCCAACCCCCTCCCTCTCCCTCATGCTTGTGTCTTGCTTGTGACCCATGAGACCTGGTGTGGAACTTTCCACTTGTGGTATTGTGTTAATGCTCAAAAAAAGGTTTGGAAATTTGTCACATTTCTCATTCCAGGTGTTAAACTGTATCATCTGTCACCCATACATCCTCACTAGGCAGGCCCCCTAACTTTCCTGGTTATATACTATTGGGCTATGTCTTTTGTGTGGTTCCTTTGTGTTCTGAGGATTCTGGAACTTCAGGTCTCTGGTTTTCTTCCCAAACTAAGATAGTCTAGAGCGCTTAGACCTTCCCGTCTCTGAAAATCAGGAGCTGTTGGTAGGTTCTGTTCTTTGGAAAACTTCAGGAATCTCTGCACCTTTTCTGCACCCTGATTTCTACTCCCAGGATGGGGAACCAATGATACCTTAGCTTTCTCCCTGCCATCTCCACTCATCTCTCATGAACATCTCCATGTAGGAGGAATTTTAGCCTATATGTCCATTTGTTTGGTCTGTTTCTCCTAAACCCAAAGAGAGGTATGGAAAGGAAGACCCTCGGTCCTTTTCTTCCTTATAATCAAGCCCCAGGGGTGGCTTTCTTGCAGTGTGGGAATGGTTGCCTGGGTAACCAAGTATTAACTGTAAGTCATTCCTATTCTCTTTTTGCTCTTCTAGCCATTCTTCTGGATCCTCATTCTTGTCTTACTGGAGAGTTAATCGTGAAAGGATTTATTTAACTAGACTGGATTTTATCACCCCTGCCGGCTTCCAACAGCAAGCTCCAAACTGCCTCTTACTGGAGGCTCGTCTTAAATGAAGCAGAACCACTTTTTCTCATCTAAATATTTTAAACCTAATTGGAACACAGCAAAGCAAAGCAAGTTCAAAAGGCAGTTAGAGGAGCTTTTTTTTTTAATCAATGTCTGAGGCTACCTTATTGAAATATAGCTCTTGTTTTGTAGCATGGAGATCAGCTGAGATTAGGAATGCCTTTGGAAAAACAAAAGGAAAAGACTTCCCTTACCAAAATATCTAACTCTACCAGCTCATCCCTGCTGTTCAAGTGGATTCTTCTTTAGCTGTGTAAGATGACGTGTGGAATCCAAAGTGACAAAGCAAGGGTCTAAAGCACAGTGAGGGGAATACACGGCTTGTCCTAGAGAGCTCTTCATGATGCTAGGTGAAAAAGGAATTGCAACTGTAAACACACTTCACCAACCTGCCATGTGCCTGGGAGGCTAACTCCTAAGAACCATGTCTGTCTGCTATCCCTTGGTCTTCCTGTCCATACGAGGGACTTGTCAGGGTTGGGAAGGCAACACGAGAGAACAGTTATGATGCTTGGAGCACTCCCTTTCTTCCGGCTGCCTTGGCAGTGGCTGCTGACAGCCCGGCCCCGACAGTTACAGATCCTGGTGGGTTTCCGCAACCTCTTCAGGCCTCCTCAGAGGCGGCAGCGGTTTTCCCTGGCCAGGATTCTCATCCCTTGTGGGGTTCTCTGAATCCTTAACCTTTTATAAATATACTTTCACACAGCAACCGTCTTCAGAATGATTTTTTTCTCTTAGTGTGACAATGATACTGTAGCCATTTTTTTCAAGGGAAATTTTATCTTTTAGAGATACTGAAATATTTAGAGGTTGAATGATGCTTAGGTCAAATATTTGGTCATTTCATTGATCAATGTCATAGCTAAGATGTCATGAAAGAAGTCTACAGGAGTCCAGGATTTTCCTTTCAATTTTCTCTTGACTTCTTCATGTTTCAAACTGCCATCATACACAGATGGGGCCGATGGGACAGATCTCTTTTTAAACACATCTTTTGAGGGTACTACTCCTTTCTCTTGGAGGCCTGTATTTATTCAGAAGTAGAGGAAGAATGAGTGGAGAATATTAACAAGATAAACATGACCAACTGTGTAACCTTGCCTAGAACTACCCCCTAAAAGCCATAGGCTTACAGGGGCACAGTTAGGAGGAATAGCTTCTTTTTTATACCTTAATTATAAAATGTGTGATTTTTGCATTCATGCATATCATATATTTCAGTCAAATTCACTCCCCTGCCCTTTTTTTGTCAGTTGTGGGGTTTGAACTCAGGGCCTGGGTACTGTCCCTGAGCCTCTTTGTACTCAAGGCTAGTGTCTACCATTTGAGCCACAGGGCTACTTCTAGCTTTTGAGTGGCTAACTGGAGATAAGAGTCTCACAAGAACTCTTCTTATTTTTTTGAGGGGGGGGTCCATTTGTGGGGCCTGAACTCTGGGCCTACGCGCTGGCCCTCAGCTCTTCAGCTCAAGGCTAGTGCTCTACCACTTGAGCCATAGCACTACTTCCAGCTTTTTTTTTCTGCTTATGTGGTGCTGAGGAATCGAACCCAGGGCCTCATGCATGCAAGGCAAGCGGTCTACCACTGAGCTACCTTCCCAGCCCTCACAAGAACTTTCCTACCTAAGCTAGCTTCAAACTGCAGTCTCAGCCACCTAAATAGGATTATAGCCATGAGCCACCAGTGTCCTGATCACCCCTCTCTTAAGAGGATTAACTTCTAATGTTCTACGAGCATGGTATGTAACACATTCTGTCCAATTAGTTGTATATTTCAAAGCAACTAGCAGAGGGGATTTTGTATGCTCAAATAAAAGAAATAATAGATGTCTGAGGTGACTGATATTCCAACTACTTGATTGGACCATTACACACTATGCACATGTATAGAAATAGCACACTGTGCCTCATAAATTTATACAATGATTATGTATCAATTAAAAATATTTGTAAGCCAGGAATGTTGGCTCATGCTTGTAATCGCAGCTACTCTGGAGATAGAGATCATAATGATCATGTTTAGAAGCCAGCCCAAGCAAAAACAAAAAAACAAACTGCATTTTCATCAATAAACTAGGCATAGAGAAATGTGCCTATGATCCCAGCTATGAAGGAAGTTCTAGACAGGAGGATTATTGTCTGAGGCTAGCCCCTAGCAAAAAAAAAAAAAAAAAGCAAGACCTTAACTTGAGAAATAACTAAGAAAAAGTGGGGACATGACTCAAGTGGTAGAGTGCCTGTTTTGCAAGTTTGAGGCCCTGAGTTCAGAATTCCAGTACACACATACAGAGAGATAGACATAGAAATACATATTTTTTAAAGATGAGAGCTACAGATAATGAGTTTGTGGCCCTTTATTATTAGGCTCAGACAGTAAAATCTTACCAGTTTACCTCAGTAAAACCTCATCAGATAGTAAAACTTAATTAATTCAACTTTATCTTGACTAGGAAAGCAACTTAGCATAAGTTCTAAAATTAGATTTTTTTTGCTATTGTACAAGTCATCCTCTTATATTTTTTTAACTCAAGGCCTCAAGCTTGCAGGCAGTCTACTACTTGAGCAGCACCTCCAGCCCAGTTATTTTCAAAATAGATTCATACAAACTTTTCTGTCTGGGCTGGCCTCCAACCATGATCCTTCCATTCTCAACTTTCCGCACAGCTAGGGTCACAGGCATGAGCCACCTGTGCCTGGCTCGAGTTACTCAGTTTTTAAAACTCAATTTACCTTTATTATCTTTAAAAAGTTGTACACAGGAATTTAAATCCAATGTGTCAAATCTGAGTAGAGTGAATCTTGATCAGCTTCCCTCCTCCCTCCTTCCAGCATTCTCCCTCACTTTTCTCCCAGCCTCACCTTTTGTTGCGAGCTACCTGATTCTATTTTCACATGTATACACTGAATATTATGGATGTTCTGACTGCTTTCGCCATTCTTCCTCTCTCCCTTTGTTCACCCTCCCCCCATTAAGACCTGTCCCCTTCAAACAAGACATGTTTCTGATTCCTGGCAATTATTTCGTTAAACTCCTTGTTGAAGTCAGAGTCATCTTCATACCCTCTAGTTTTAGGCTACCTCATACTTTTTGACAAATATTTCTTTTAGAGCTAGCTGTCTTAGATGTGATTTTCCTCACCCTGTCAGGATGTGTCTCGTCATCGTCTCTTCTCTACACATTAAAACTCACTCAACACTAACTTCTTAAATTTTACCTCTTAGTTAAATTTTGTCTTGGGAGAGGGGTGGCTGAATGATAACAGGAACAGGGGACAAAACCATTAGAATACTCAACGTACACAGGTGAAAAATATGAAATGAGTCTTGAGGGAAGAAACAGGAAGGATGAGAGAGAAAGATGGACGGAATGAGTCTGAAGTACGGGACATTTTAGTTGCAGATATTCAATTGTAACCCACTTGTACAACCTTTTAAAGTTCAGAAAACAAACAATTAAATAAAATATGTCTGAACTTCCTTGATCCAGAATGACTGCTCCTTCCTACCAATCAGTATCCAGCTCCACCAATCACAGAGTAATTCTGAGATTTTTTTTCTTAATCTTTTAACCTCCCAGGGCCTTCCATTTCATCATCTGTAAAAAGAGATTCATAGCTGTTTGCATTTACTGGGAGTCTATTGGAGATTGTCCAATACAAAACAGTTGATCAATTTTAGCTTACAAGTGTTTTCATTGACACAGCAGATATGTATTGAGCTTCTGCAAAGCGTCTAGATTTTTCTAAGCCCTGAAAATACAACAGTAAAACAAAAAGCCCTTGCCCTTGGGGAGCTCTGTTCTAGCAGATGGGACTGACAGTAAATAGATAAATAGAAATATTTAGATGCAGTGATAGGCATTAGTGTAGATTTAGATATATGGGTTTCAAATAGTATTAAGACTCTGCAGAAAATAAAGAGTAAAAATGATGAAAGTGTGTGTGTGTGTGTGTGTGTGTGTGTGTGTGTGGTGTATGCACATGCACACGCCATTACTAGGGCTTGAACTTGGGGCACCTCATTCTCATTTGGCCTTATTTTTGTCAGTCACGGGGCTTAAACTCTGGGCCTAGATGCTGTCCCTCAGCTCTTCAGCTCAAGGCAAGTGCTCTACCACTTGTGCCACAGCACCACTTCCTATTTTCTGGTGATTAATTGGAAATAAGAGTCTCTCAGACTTTCCTGCCTAGGCTGGCTTTGAAGCATGATCCTGAGATCTCAGCTTCCTAAACAGCTAGGATTACAGGCATGAGCCACCAGCACCAGGTTTCATTTGGCCTCTTTCACACAAGGCTGGTACCCTACCACTTGAGCCACATCTCCTCTTTGAGCTTTTTTCTGGTTAACTGAAGATAAAAATTTCATGGATTTTTCTGCCTGGCTTTGAACTGGGGTCCTCAGATCTCAGACTCTCAAGTAACCATGATTATAGGCATGAGCCACCAATGCCCAGCTTGAAAGACTATTTTTTATAAAGTAGCTTTGTATGTCTCTTGAAAACATTCATTTTGATGACAAGGCTCATACTGAAATTCCCTTCAAAATCAGTTTTACAGCCTGAAAAAAAAATGCATCAATAGCAAAAGCTTTTAAATATTTGGGAACTATATGTTTCCCAACTAAGCAACAAAGCCAATAGACAAGGTCATGCTTTAAAAACGGCAGTGGTACACATTGTATGGCTGTTTCTCATGGCCTTTTCAAATGTTATCATCTTTCCCAGATTGTCTTTTTCATACTGACCTAATTCTTCAAGCACAGTGCTCTGTCATCACAACTTGTTCACACTGTTGACAGGTTCTCCTCTTTCTGCCATTTTCCAGATGGGGCCTTTTAATTTTTTTCTTCACCTTTAATTGTTTCCTAAGATATCACCCACAGCCTGAATTACACCTTTAAACTGCTGTTCTGTTCACCTATTTTCTTTTTATATCAGAGACACTGTCACTGACTTCTTTCTTCCTCTTTGGTCTCTCTCTTCTTCACTCTCCTCAATATATAGCCAGTGTGACAGGAGACTGCAAAAGGAGCTGCCAACCCTGGGGAGGTGTGTTTACAGGAGGAAGGAAGTGAGAAACTCCCCTGGTGATGGCAGAGGAAATAGGGGAAGAGGGCAGGAGAGAAGACAACATGATCTGAAAGTCCTGCCCCTTGCCGTCTGACAACTTCAGAATCAGAGAATCAATAAAATAAAGATTTAAGAGATTCAAGAAGTATCAAAAAAAGGTAATTTCTAACAAGGGGGAAAATTCTGATAAAGAAAATTGTCGCCTGAGGAGTTCTTTGTAAATGGACTAATAGGATGCATTTAAAGCACATGTAGCGGTGGCTCATGCCTGTAATCTTAGCTACTCAGGAGGCTGAGATCTGAGGACTGCAGTTTGAAGCCAGCCTGACCAAGAAAGTCCCTGAGAATCTTATCTGTAATTGACGAGCAAAAAACTAAAAGTGGAGCTGTTATTCAAGTGCTGCACTACATCCTTGAACTGAAAAGTTAAGGGACAGTGAGCAGGTCCGAAGTTCAAACCCCAATACTGGCACAAAAGAAAAACAAAATAAGTTAACAGAAGGGCAGAGGCCTGTGACTCATCCCTGTAATCCTAGCTACTTAGGAGGCTCAGATCTGAGGATCATAGTTTGAAACCAACCCAGGCTGGAAATCCCATGTAACTGTTATCTCTAATTAATCACCAAGAAGTTGCAAGTGGAGCTGTGGCTCAAGTGGTAGAGTATTAGCCTTAAGCAAAACAACTCAGGAATAGCCTCCAGGCCTTCAGTTCAAGCCCAGGACTGGCACAAATCATATATATGTACACACATATATGTATACATGTATGTGGGTGTCTGTGTGTGTGTGTGTATACAGGGAATGGTTTGAACCCCTGGACTCATTAAATCAATAGCTGTAGACAATTATTTCAGCCAGCTGAATAGTCTTATTAGCTTCTAGCTCCTTTGCTTGTATGGTGTTTTCCTTCCTCGTTCTTTACACACTCAGCACCCAAATGACTTGAGAGTTAAACACATCAAAAGCTTAAAAGTTAACTTCTGCTAGCTATGTCCTTTGCCATGCAGAAGCTCTGTAATTTCATGTAATCCCATGTTGGTATAATTTGTGTAGGGGAAGGGAAAAAACAAATCGTTTGAATAGGGATACAGATAGACCCACTGCAACAATGAGATGTACAAGACGTTATGTCAAAAAATGAATTTTACAACTTTGGCGGGGGGCGGAGGGGGGGGGAAATGGGAAGGGATGGGAAGGGGAAATAAAGGAAACAATGCTTGATAAGAAATGTGGCTCAGTGGTAGAGTGCTTGCCTTGCATGCATGAGGTCCTGGGTTCAATTCCTCAGCACCACATAAGCAGAAAAATCTGGAAGTGGTGCTGAGGCTCAAGTGGTAGAGCGCTAGCCTTGAGCTGAAGAGCTGAGGGACAGCGCCCAGGCCCAGAGTTCAGGCCTCATGACTGACAAAAAAAAAAAAAAGAAATGTACTCATTCCTTGCCCATGTAATTGTAACCCCTCTGTATGGTATTTTCACAATAAAAAAAATTAACTTCTGAAGATGAACTTTTGGGAGATTCATTTAAGGCCACATAAATTCTCATCCTGGAACATGACAACTCAGATTAATGAACCCACTTTCTGAAGCTGTAATAAATGAGAGCCACATAAAATTGGCCAGGTCCAAAGTAGCAGGGTATAAAATTAACTTCAAAAATCAATGGTTTTCCAATATGCCAATAATGAGAAGAGTACAGCTGAAATCAGGACAGCAACTCCTTTTGTAATAGCCTCACACACCAAAAAAAAATACCTAGGTATTAACTTCACTAAAGAAGTGAAGGACTTCTATGAAGAAAAGGAAATTAAAGGAGAGCTAAAGAAGTGGAAAAACCTCCTGTGCTCCTGGATTGGGAGGATTAACATCATGAAAATGACAACACTGCCAAAGGTTTTCTACAAATTCAATGCAATACCCATCAATATCTCAACCTCATTCTTCAGTGAAGTAGAAGAAGCAACCCAAAAGAAGCAACCATTCATATGGAACAATAAAAGACCCTGTATAGCAAAATTAATCCTTAGCAGAAAGAACAGTGCTGGAGGAATAACAATACCAGACTTCAAACTCTACTACAAGGCTATAGTAATCAAAACAGCTTGACACAAGAACAGACCTGAAGACCAAAGGAATCGAACTGAAGAACCAGAAATGAACCCACAGACCTATAGCTACCTAATCTTCAATAAGAGAGCTAAAAAATAGAATGGAAGAAAGTCTCTTCAGTAAATGGCGCTAGCAAAACTGGTTAAACATCTCTAGAAAACTAAAATCAGATCCTTATATATCACCTTGCACCAGATCAAATGGATCAAAGACCTTGAAGTAAAAGCAGACACCATGAAAACATTACAGGAAGGAATAGGAGAAACTCTAGGGCTCTTTGGCACAGGCCAAAATTTTCTTAATAAAACCCAGAAACACATCAAATCAAAGAAAGTTTGGACAAATGGGATTGCATGAAACTGCAGAGCTTCTGCATAGCAAAGGACATAGTTAGCAAGATCAATAGAAAACCCACAAATTGGGAGAAGATCTTTACTAGCTGTACAACAGACAAGGATCTCACATCTAAAATATACTTAGGCCAGGTGCCGGTGGCTCACGCCCGTAATCCTAGCTACGAGGAGGCTGAGATTTGAGGATCGAGGTTCAAAGCCAGCCCAAGAAACTCTTACCTCCAATAAACCACTCGAAAACCGGAAGTGGCGCTGTGGCTCAAGCGGTAGAGCGATCACCTTGAGCCGAAGAGCTGAGGGACAGCACCCAGGCCCAGAGTTCAAGCCCCATGACCGACAAATAAATAAAATAAATAAAATAAAATATACTTAGAACTCAAAAAATTAAATCTCCCAACAACAAATCCTCAAAGAAACAACTGCCCAATTAATAAGTGGACTAAAGAGAGACTCTCAGAAGAGGAAATAAGAATAGCCAATAGACACATGAAGAAATGCTCAACTTCTCTGGTCATAAAAGAAATGCAAATCAAAATCAACACTGAGATTTTACCTCACCCCAGTTAGAATGGCTATAATCAAGAAATCTAATAACAACAAGTGCTGGAGGGGATGTGGCCAAAAGGGACCTCTATTGCATTGTTGATGGGAGTGTAAACTTGTTCAACCACTTGAAAAGCAGTATGGAGGTTCCTCAAAAGACTCCACATAGAGTTCCCCCATGACCCAGCAATCCCACTTTTGGGCTTTTATCCAAATGAAAATAAACAAGGCCATATTAAAGCTACCAGAACAACTATGTTTATCACAGCATTATTCACCATAGCTAAGATATGGAACCAACCCAGATGTCCCTCAGTAGATGAATGGATCAAGAAAATATGGTATACACACACACACACACACACACACACACACACACACACACACACAATGGAATTCTGTGCTTCCACCAGAAAGAATGACACTGCCCCATTTGTTAGGAAATGGAAAGACTTGGGGAAAAAATCATATTAAGTGAAGTAAGCCAGTCCCAAAGAAATTTAGGTTCCATGGTTCCCCTTATTTGCAATAATTAGTATACATATAGGACAATCTTATTAGATGAGCTGAATAGCTCAAAAACTATGTATATATGTCCATATAAGATGATGCTAAGTTAAAGGAACCCCAAGATATGGACCCAAGAGGTCTGTCTGTTATTATTGTTTTAAATGTACTATGTAATTTGTTGTTGTTGTTGTTTTGTTCTTCCCCCTATGGTATATCCCCTGTATTTGATTTTGGTACCCTGCATCTTGTATATACATTTGTCTAATCTAGGGAGGGGAAGGGGAATAACAAAACGCTGACACAAGGACACAGGATGACCCAATGCAACAAAGATACCCACAGGACAGTCTATTGGAAACGAACTTTACAACTTCGGGCCAGCCGGGGTAGGGGGACGGGGGGAGGAATGTGGAGGTGGGGAGGGAAGGGATAGTGGGCAACAACAAGGAAAGGGGTAACAGTGATCGACAAGCAAGCATCCATTCCCTTACTCATGTAACTGTAACCCCTCTGTACCGCGTCTTTACTATAAAATAAAATAAAAAACAAAAGAAAACTGGCCAGGTCCTCATCTTCTTACACAGCCCACTTGGTGTCTGGGCTGGAGCCGCCCGCCAAAGACTGGTCCCGGCCCAGAGCGCTCCAGCCTCCAAAAGAGGCCTGGGATTCTATGTGCGCTCCTTGAACTTGTGACACCAACACAGAGGTTTCAGATGGGAAAAAGAAGAAAACTGTTGCTCTCTTCTCAGTGATAACACAAAACTAACTTCATTGTCTCTCACATGAAAATGTCACAAAAAAGAAAAGATACGTGAGGTTTAGCATTTTACTCTCCTGCGTTCCTTTATAAAGATCTACCACATAAACATCCTGCACTGTCCTAGTTTGAATTTTTTAAAAGATTTTTGTGTTTCTCTTTTAATATGCTTAAATGACTATCTGTTCACCTTGTGGTGGCCTCTGGTGTGGCTTATTTGAATCTTCCAGGCACTACTTTGTTTAGATCAAAGGAGAGGACTTCTTTCCTCCTTTTGTGTTTGGATTAAAAATGATGAGCTGCCTGCATGAGTTAAATGAAATGGAGTTTCTTCACAAAGAGATGGGAATCCCTACCTCTGAAATAGCCTTTGAAAATTTGAAGACTGGTTATTATATATCTCAAAATAGTAGCAGATAGGAATGACAAAATTCCTGCATGCTCAACATACACATGAATGAAAATGCCATGCTATATCACAGAAGTATGCAGAAATAGTTTGTCACTATAAATAAATGACAGAAACAATGAACAATAAATAAATATAAATAAACAAATAGGGGCCAAAGTTTAGAAAGAATCTGATGTTCCTAGAAAGGAGAGACAATCTTTGTTGGATTGCAGACACAAAAGTGCCTATCTGTAAAGATGTTAAAACATTAGTAAGAGCTCTAAACAATAAGGTTTTACAATGAAACCAACTAAAACCAGACTCCCTACTAGTATAATCATGTGCCAATAATTCTAAATAATGCTAAGCAGTATTGTTCCTCCTCCCCCAAAAATAACTTTTTTGCTGTATTAGTTCCACAGACCCCAATGGCTAGGTTACTATTGCATTTTAGTAATGAACATACAAACTTTAACACACCATCACATGCTTATCCTTTAATAGGCCTATAATGTCCTATAGCATCTCCTAATTCAGACCGTTCCCCATGATGCAGCAGCCTCCCAACACACAAAGTCACAGGCACATCATTAGTTCTATGAGGAGCCCCCAGAGAGATTCATGCTAGCCCCAGCTGAGGACCTGGATCTTCCTCCTTTTTTTTTTTTTCTGTCGGTTGTAGGTCTTGAACTGTAGCCTGGGCACTGTCCCTCAGCTCTTCAGCTCACGACAAGTGCTCTACCACCTGAGCACCATTTTCTCAGTGGTTTATTGAAGATAAGAGTCTCAAGGACTTTCCTGCCCTGGCTGGCTTTGAACCACGATCCTCAGATCTCAGCCCCCTGAGTAGCTAGGACTCCAGGCGTGAGCTACAGGCACCCTGGCCCTGGATCTTTCTTCTTACGTAGTACTCTTAACCCTGATTGGTTGGTTGGTTTGGACTTGGAAGTGTTTTGTTATTTGTGTAGGCTATAAAGTGACATTTTTCTTCTGTGCTGTCATTTTGCACATAACCCAGCGCAAAATTGGACATGGAGGCATAAGACATGGAAATTCGGCTTTTGATGATGATTCTATAACTTGCTTTGATAAAGCATACTGTTGTATGTTTATGGGAAGGAATTTAAAAGTAACATGGAACTTAAATTGCAAATCAATTTGGTTTGAAATAAGAAAAAGCAGTACATTCAAAATAAACAGCATTAGGATATTAATTATGAAAAACAAGCAACTGAGTTAATTCCACATGACCATTAACATTTTCATTTGTTTTTAAAAAGAAGTACAGCAATAAATGAAAGGTGTAATATTCCTAACAACAAATGCATACTTTAATTTCCACATGACTTATTTTACTATATCTCAATATTTTTACGGTATAGTCAATATTTATAAACTGAGATTAGCCTTCATGTGTGCGCGCGCGTGTGTGCGTGTGTGTGTGTGTGTCTGTGTGTCTGTGTGTCTGTGTGTCTGTGTGTACTGGTACTGAGATTGAACTCAGGGCTTGGGCGCTGTCCCTTCGCGTCTGTCCCTTTTACTCATGGTTAGTGCTGAGTCACACCTGCACTTCTCAATTTGTTGCTGACTAATTGGAAAGAAGAGTCTCGTGGACTTTTCTACCTGGGCTGGATTTGGACCTTCGTCCTCAGATCTCAGCCTCCTGAGTAGCTAGGGTAACAGGTATGAGCCACTGGTACAGGGCATTTTTTGCTATTCATGTATGATTGCTATTTAACCAACATGAAGCTACAAAGTTATTCATTAGTGTCATATCTAGTTTAAAAAAAAGTAAGGTTTTAAAAGATTTGCATTAGTATAATTTAAAAGTATCGGTTTGTGCTATAGACAATGGAAACATGATTTAATTAAAAATGATGGAACCTACAGATAACTAAAAATGAGATAGTATAGGGTAGAGAGGAGAGATAAAAGTGTATTTAATTGTTCATCTTTCATAGTAGGAAATAAAAGACTATAATTTTATTGTCATTATTGACAATTAGGGATCTATAATTTAAAATTTCAAAGACAACCACTAGTGATATTCTGTATATCTTTCAAATTACAGAGACTATAAAATATTAAAAGTCATAAAACTATCAAAAGCATCAGCCCACTATTACTCTTTTTATACATGGTTGCCATTGTAACCATGCATTCTATTTCATAAAAAATTATTTTGATGTTAACTTTATCACCTAGAGAAATAAATCCCATAAACAGGCTATGGTGGCTCACACCTATAATCCCAGCTGCTCAGACTGTGGAGATTGGGGCGATCACAATTTGAAACCATCCTGGGCAAAAAAAAAAGGTAGCAAAGACTCATCTCAAGCAATAGCTGGGTGTGGTGGTATACACCTGTCATCCTAGATGTATGGAGAAGCATTAATAGGAGAATGGCAGTCCAGCACAGCTGGGGCAAAAATGCATGGCCTTAGCCCCAAAAAATAATGAGCTGGGGACAGAGTGAAGTGGTCAGGCACATGCTTAGCAAGCACAGGCACTGAGCTCAGCCCCCCACTACTGCCAAAATCTTTCAAATAATCATGTGCTATGACTGCAACCACCACCAGCCTTCTAGAGTTTTCTTAGATTATTTCTGAATCTCTGTTTTTCTTTCTTACTTCTATCTCTTTCTTTCAGCAATAATAGGGTTTGAACTCAAGGACATATGCTTGCTCAATTTGCTTCCTTGTCCAGTGCTCTACCATTTGAGCCACACCTCTAATGCTGCTTTCCTCTGATTATTTGTGAAATGGAGTCTTGTAATTTTCTGGATCGTTTACTTTTGTGTAGCTGGGATTACAGACATGATCCACTGGCACCTGGCTCTAATCTTTTTCTGCATCTCAAGTCTAACACAAATTTGTATCAAAAGTGTGAGCTTGCTTTTGGTGGTAAATTCTAGGGTAGCTACAAGAAAGTACCTCCTAGAAGAAACTGAACAATGAGAAAACAGCCAAGGCATTCATTCATGCATGTAAGGCATTCATTCAACAAGTAGCTATTTAGCATCCAGCCTTGTGCCAGGCTACCAGTAGAGGCTCTAGAAGTGTGGATGCTATAAATTTCATGTCTTCTGGATCTTCCACTGTAGTGGACTACATTAGAGAGAGGTACCACCCCCACCCAACCAATAAACTGAGTGTAGTGGTGTTCATCTATAATCTCAGCTACCCAGGATGCGTAAGTAGGAGGATCACAGTCCAGATCACTATCTGAAGGAGGGGGAGAAAAGGAAAAGACAGACACTAACTAATAGACATGATAAACAGGTGAACTGCATACTATCCCAGAAAGCAAAAGTGCTATGAAGAAAACATTCCAATATGGTGAGGAAGTACCAAGTCACTACAGTTTTAAGTAGGCAGTTAGGGAATCTATGAGAAGATAACTTTGTGGTCAGAGACTTGAAGAAAGTAAGAATTAGACTTGTGGCCCTCTGGTGAAAGAATATCCTGGGCAGAGAAAACAGATAGAGCAAAGGTCATGGGGCGGGCTGGGAGATGCCTGGGAAAAGGAAGACAGTGGGCTGGGGGGTGTGGGGGGACTAGAAGGCCAAGCACATGGAGCAAGCAACCTTGAAGGAGATTTTGTCTTTGTTCAGGTGAAAAACAGAAGCCTTGCCACTGCAAAGCTGTAAAGAGAATGATAGGACAGACTTTATGAGTGCCAGCTTTGAAGGTCCTCCAGTTTGTGATTGTTTTTCACTTCCTCTAAGCCTTCCAGCCTGGTTCCGTTTTAACATACTACAATGAGAGAAATACAAAGGAGCGTCTGTGGTATATGTGTGGCATTGTAGTCAATTGTGGACAGAGTATGTATTGATGGCTTATAGAATGAAAGGAACAAATTAAATTGCTATTATTTACAAGTGATTATAGCAAAGTCACTATACAGAGGTCCATGTTCATTATACAGAGGCCAATTGCTTTTATATATATGGCAAAAATGACCAATTGGGATTCAAAATTATAAAAAGGTATTTGTGATATCACCCAGAAATGAAACAATGATATGTAAATATAAAAAAGCATATACAAAGATTTATTTGAGGAAAAGTACAAACATGACTGCTTAGAGAATAAAATAAATGGAGAAGTATTTCCTGCTCATGGATAAAAGACTCAAGATATCATTTCTTCTTAATCTGGTCTATAGATGCAAGGCAATATCAACAAAATTCTAACAAACAGCTCTGTTATTATAGGTAAACCTGATGCCAAAATTTACCTAGAGTGGCAAAATGACTTCTAATAATCAACTAGATACCAAAACCACCAAACACAGAGGACTCACATTACCCAATTTTAATATCTGTTATAAAGGCATAATTATCAACAATTAAGACAATGTGATATTCTCAACAGAACAGACATATAGATCAACGAAACAGAATAGAGAGGCCAGACATGAACTCACACAAATATAATCAAACAGTTTTGACAAAATAGCAAAATCAATTCAACAGAGAGAAATAGACATCAAAAATGACACTGGAATATTTAGGTATTTGGTGAGAAGGGAAAAAGAATATAGACATATACTTTACATCTTTAACAAAACAATTCAAAATGTATCATAGGTCTCAATGTAAAATTAGTAAACTTCTATAAATAAACATAGAGAAAAGTTTAAGTTGCCTTGGTCTTGGCAATAAATTTTTAGGTACAACAACAAAACGTAATTCATGGAAGAAAAAAATTGATAAGTAGAACTTTATTTAAAAATCACTGCCCCTTTGCCAGGCACTGGTGGCTCATGCCTGTAATCCTAGCCACACAGAAGACTGAGATCTGAGGATCACAGTTCTTATGGCCTGGAAAGAAAAGGCCATAAGACTCTTATGTCCAATTAAGCACCAAAAATGCCAGAAGTGGAGCTGTGGCTCAAGTGTTAGAGCACTAGACTTTAGCACAAAAGCTCAGGGACAGTGCTCAGGCCGTGAGTTCCAGCCCCAGAACCAGTAGAAAATAAATCAGTTCTCGATCTTATTCCCTTACCCAAATGATTACTCTTGCATTGGGCTGAGCCAAGTTCATTGGTTGAGTTGCCAACATTGTTCAAGAGAAAAAATTTGCTACCTTTGGAGGTATCAAGAAGGAAGTGAACCAGAATCCTTGACAATGGAATATCAAAGGGATAAATGATCCCAACATAGATTTATGCACTGAATCTTAAAGGGGGAAAAAGCTTAAAAAAAGTCCACACCCATACACACACAATGGAGATAATGTATTATGAGAAATATACTATAAAAACCTATAAATAAATACATCTACATTATATAAAACAAAAAGGCTCTGGTTGAAATTTGATGAACAAAATCACAGACATTGTACAAACCAGGTATAAAATGATAACCAGAGAAGATTTAGAAAAGCAAAATAATCACCAGAGTCATAAATCATTCTAATTTATAGTTAAATATGACTGTCATAGAAGGAAGATAGGAAAGTGATTCTTTGTCTTGATTAGACAGGACCACATAGAAAGATTTTAACTAGGAAATGGTAAGAGGTATTTGGTGGATATTCTCCCTTGTCTCTCAGAATAAACAATCTTACCTTCATCACCAAAGGTCTCCAAGGATCTTGCCTTTATGGTCTTAATTAAAGATCCTTTCACTCCATTTTTTTTTTTGGGGGGGGGGGTCCAGTCATGGGCCTGAACTCTGGGCCTGGGCGCTGTCCCTCAGCTCTTCAGCTCAAGGCTAGCGCTCTACCACTTGAGCCACAGCGCCACTTCCAGCTTTTTTTTCTTTTTGCTTATGTGGTGCTGAGGAATCGAACTCAGGGCCTCAAGCATGCAAGGCAAGTGCTCTACCACTGAGCCACCTTCCCAGCCCCCCCTTTCACTCCATCTTTGCATAAAAGCAACAATATCCATTTTCATAGTTCCTTCCCTGCTGTCCCAGGGGTAAACAAAGCCACATTCTTTTCCCAAGGTCAGAGTTCTTGGAAGAGAGCTCCATCCCCAGCTACCTCCAGCCATAAGCATGGTATCATTCTGTTTTTATACCTCTTTATTGGCCTCTCCTAACCCTGTGTACATCTTTAAAATTATCCCCTTGTTTATTTTCCCATGTGTTACCTGATGATAAACTGATTAATATAGTGTTACTTGACTGTAATCTGATTAATTAAGTACAAAATATGTATGCATAAAGACAAGATGAAATAACATTCATTTACCAGAGCATTTCAGTTATAACAAACTAGAACTTACACAAATGTAACATACATGGATTCATGTATATCTACCTTCCTTTTTGTTCTCCTTGCTCTTTCTTAAACAATTTTTTATTATCTTTAAGTAGTTGTACAAAGGAGTTGCCATTTAAGAGAGTAATTTATGAATACAAGTATACTGTGACTGATGTCACCCCTTTCAACATTCTCACCCATTCCCTCCCCTATATCATCATAGAAAGTGGTAGGCATGAATGAACTTAGGCAAGGTGGCATCATTTAGAACGACTGTCATAAAATGAAGGACCTGGAAAGAGTAGGCATATACATACAGAGGTCAAAGAGTGGGCTCTGTCGTCTGGGCAGCTGTCATTGGCACATAGCTTATGTGCAACAAGAGGTATCAGGTACAGCGTGATTCCACAAGGCACTCAGTCTCACAGTGAGATTGAGAGGGGAATGTTCATCATCATTTCATTCTCAGCTCTAGCCTGTTGCCCGGTAAACACCTGCTGACCTCCTTCTAGTTGAGCATACACAGTAAGAGCCTAATCAATGCTCATCAACAAACTCAGAACTGCCTTCCATGTCGTGGTTCCTAGCAAAGACCAGCACAAACTGTTCAAAGGAGCATCCTTTAATAACTAAACCTCTTGGTTATAATAACCCCAAGACTACCCTGATAAGTGCATTGTGTGTATATGTATATGTATATATACATATGCATATATAGGTATATATACATATATATGGGGTTTGTTTTTCTCATTGCCAACACAAAACTATTTTGAGAAAGGATTCTTTAAAAAAAAATACATGCCAAGGAAAGCAGGAATGGATTTTTAACATGAAATCTCAGAAAGGAACTGTGTGTCTATGTATATAATCAAAGCGAGTCTCCAACCCCTGAAGTCAGAACATTAAATTGGAGGCCTTCATACAAATAGCAAACAGCAGTGCACCCAAGGAATCCCCAAAGCCACCAGTTAATGGGCCGTAACTGGCACAAACTCCTTTGTCATATATTTGTCTCTGGTGTTTTCTTCTATTCTCCTCAAAGTCAGGAACTCTTGGCCCTTTCCTCTGTGTGACTCCTGTTTGTGTGGCCCCACTCACATCCCCTTCTGTGCTAGCTCCCTGTTATAAGCCTCATTCCTGCTCTCATTTTCTTGACTGCTTTCATATTTCCACCTAAGCACAATATTTCTCCAGTAGAATATCTTCCTATCACTCTCCTGTACACCCTGGTCAAATGGCTCAGATTAACATAAATGCACTCAGGCCTGTTTTCTCATCTGTAAAAAAAAAAGAATGAGAATGGGGCTCAGCCGCAGCAAAGGTCTCTTTTCATTCTAGTTTTATCATTCCTATACTGGGCTCTTCTGATCTCATATAAGAATCTCTGCAGAGTTAGCCCCATGGCATCCACTATTCTTCACACATCCATCAAACAACACTTCCTGAGTATCTATACCAGGAAGAACATGGTACTAGGACCTAGGAATATAGAACATGGTCTCTGTCCTGGAAGTGCAATAGTAGCTGACATTTCTATGATCAGAGCACAACAGCCCAATGACACAAATCCTACTCATGATCTCATTTCATAAATGAGAAAACAGATACAGAGGCCACTCATTTGGCCCAAGTCATACAACTAGTAAATGACTGAGCCAAGAATCACTGGTTCTAGATGATAATTTCTTAAATATTAACAATGAAGACTGCTTATCTGAAGATATTCACAAATACGGAAAAGGAAGATCTCAGCTCTGCCAAGATATCCAGGATAAGGAGTAAATCGAGCTAGAAGATGCCTTCCACCTGGACCATGTTGATGTCTGTCCCCATCTACAGCACTGCTTACATGGTTTCAGCCCACAGCATCTCCATCTTAAGTACAGCATAAAGGAAAAACGGTTTAATGACTTCACTGCTGTATGTGCTTTATTGTTTTGCAACTGTTAGGATTGTTGCTTTGTACATATACTACATCTGATACTATTTTTTTCTAACTTGTTCTAATACTATGTCTCATTTCCCTAACCAATATATCAGATGCCTCCAACCAAGCCTGGAATGGTGTTCATCAAATAGCAACAAGGCTTCTTAATAAATCAAGTAATACATTCTATCCAGAGAGTCAAATCCAAACCATCCAGATTAGTTTAAGGAAACTCACTGACCTTGACCCAGAAGAACTTCCCTTGTCCATATTCTAGGGCTGAGTTGACCACAAATACCCTCCAATCAGCCTTCCACATTCCCACCTCCATGACTTTTATCTTGTATTAAATGATAATATATGGCGTCTCCAAAGTAATGAAAGGAACTTTTATGTCTCATGGTTTCTATCACCCAGGTTTTTATATTGTATTGTAAATCTAAAACTGCCATAAAAGTGAGAAAGCTTCAAAAGTGCATTTATAGGAATTTGGATACAGGTCGAACATCTACCCTAAGTGTTGTCTTTCTGGTGGGGGCCTTTCTTTCCTTCCTCTCTCCCTGGTGCATGAAATATGTTAAGGTGACCTGCAAATCTAAGCAGGTTTGGACTATTTTCTATCACTCATCCTTGCAAATGTGTTTGTGTTTTAGCTGTGGGGTATTCTTAAATCCTGCTGCTGGTGATGCTTTCTGTAAACAACAGTAATTCTCAAGTGCCTTATCGTGAATGCAATGATTCATCCCCAGTGCAGAAAAGTTGCTTTATTTAGAACTGGCCAGAGGGGGATGGGCACCATTATATCCAATTTGATAGAGTGTCTGCAGAGTTCTGATTCACCCTATGTATCAGGTCTGGTTTCTTCCTGTTTCTTTTTCCTAAGGTAAGCATTGTATTCCTAAACATTCAGCAAATATCCCCAAATTTGTTGTTGTATCTAAATAATTCATTCTTAATTAGGTCATATAATGTATTTGGCAAATGTCCTCTTAGTGAATGATGGCATACCTGTGTGGCCCCCATGATGACTTACACACCGCAGGCACTAAATAAATGTTGAGTCAATGTTTGCTGAACAATGATGGCAAAGGAAACAGAAGCAAGAAAGGAAGGGAGACAAAATTCAGAATTGCAATGTGAAAAGAAGTCAAGATCCAAACCACATCTCTATCTGGCTCATAACCCATTGAGTCTCTCAGGGTGACCCCAAGAGTCAATCAATCAGGTCCATCTTGAATCTATACTACTAGAAGAACCTCTTTTTGCAAGCCAATAATATAGGGAATAATAAGGCTGGAAAATTCCAAATCAAGGTATTTTGGCAGTTACTGCCATAATACCTCATCACAAACAGCTACAAACATCTTGATATCATTCAGGGAGAAGCTCCTTTATGCTTGGGTCAGCTAGAGGTTGGCACAATGGCTCTGCTCATCTGAGCCAGACTTGCTCACATGTCTGCAGTCAGCTGGCCTTAGCTGATATCAGCTGGCCTTGGCTGGGGCAGCTGGGATGACTCAGCTGTGTTCCACATGTCTCTTATCTTGCAGCAGACTATCCAAACACATTGCCATGGCAATGGAAGAGGAGTTTGCCACTAGAAAAATACAAGAGCACTTCGGGTATAAGTATTGGCCAAACCAAGCCATATGGCCAAATCCAAGGATGAAGAATTATGTCCCTTGCTCCATGGAAATGGACTGTGAAGTTAATTGACAAAGGAGTGGTACAGTCAAAGATGAGGAATTGAGGCCAATGATAAGAATCTATTAAAAAGTATATTCACCTACAGCTAAGTGATAGTAGCTCACACCTGTGATCCTAGCTGCTCAGGAAGCTGAGATCTGAGGATTACAGTTCAAAGCCAGCCAGAGCAGAAAAGTATATGAAAGACTTTTATTTCCAATGAATTACCAAAAAGCTAGAAGTAGAACTGTGGTTCAAATGGTAGACTGTTAGCCTACAGTACAAAAACTTAAGGATAGCACCCGGGTCCTGAGTTCAAGCCCCAGGAACAGCAAAAAGTATAATAACTAATCAATTAATTAAAATTAAAACTATAAAGCCAGACATGGTAGTACACACCTATAGTTCCAAGACTGGGAAGGCTGAGGCGGGAGGATCACAAGCTGGAAATCAATATGGGCATCACATGAGATAGTTTTTCAATGGGAAAAAATATCAAATAAATGAATAATGAAGACACAGAATTTTGAATTTCAAAGATGGAATCCCTGTATATTTGCAGGTAATGAGTTAGGTAACCAAACTAAGAAAAGGTGCTTATTTTTTGCTTTCATTTTAGTCTTAATTTTTATTATAATTAGTTAAATATTAAGATAAACAATATTTATGCTCAATATGAATTGATTTCTTCTCTGGATAATCTTTAATCAAATGGTCAGTCTTTTCATGAATTAATACAGCCTTTGAGTAGTTTTGTAAGTCTATGACAGTAGTTAGAAATTTGCCTAATTTTTTGAGGAAAGAATTAAAATACCTAATATAACAAAGATTATGAACAAATTGTAACCTTTCTCTGTATTTTAAAATCAATTATTTCTTTCACAGTTCTGGCAAAATGAAAAAGAAATAATTCCTAAAGTTTTGTTTCTCATCTGATTGAATTCTATCAGTGTATACTTTGCAAATACCAACTCAGTCATATCAGGGCCAAGACTGAATCACACCACAATATCAAAAGCAGCTTCTAGTTTTTAAAAAAATGTTGAAATGAGAGTCTATCTCCAAAGAAATCAGAATCTCTATTTCTGGGTTCAATGCATCTGACAGTTTAACTACCTGCATTGTCTTTATCATATGAAAAAAAAGAGAGACTACTTTAATTTCATATCCCTTAACCTTCTAGCAATGAAATCATTTGAGGGAGAATATAATGAATATAAAAGGGGCAAGTGTTTGAATTAGATTCATTTATAGTTAATTGGAGAGCCACTTTTGTTACTGCGGTGTAGGACCTTTCCACCTGTCTATCAGTTAGTGGCTACTACTCTGAGGCCTTAATCTTCAGCAGCCATTCCCTTGATTCAATACAATTATGGTAACCCATAAGCTAATATAGTCTCATAAGAGATATGTCATCATTACCCAGATTTATGGGCATAGCCACATCCATAAAATTTAGATAATTGCATGTGTACTGCCAGCCTATTTTGCCTGTTAATATAAATAATACTTTCAACATTAGCTACCAAGAGGACAAATTTCTCATCAGCGACTTTGTATTTAATTCTGTCAGATAATCTCCGCTGCCATTTGATAGAGAAGAAAGCATGAACAATTTCTGACAGCCTTCGTTTTTCTCATGTTTCTACAGAAGAGGCCCAATCTGTTGTTTATCTGGGGTTCTTACCACATTAAATTGATTTAGGGACACCATTTCCCTTTCTTCTATCCTCCATGCTCCGTTAATTTATGTCACATTTATTAAAACTCATAGATTAGCGTGTATGTTTCAATTTATGGGAGCAAACTGATGAAACCCGTCTCTCCCCCTCTTTCTCTGTAAAAATGGTGTTTAGCAACTGCTGTTCCCATATTGCCACATGATAAGTAAACTCAGCATGGAGAGATTTGCACAATGCTCTGATTAGGAAACACTACCTAGGGCACTGGAAATGTGGGAAGTACCTTTTCAAACACAAACGTAGAGGAGGTAAATGGCACAAAGACAGAAGAAGAGGAGCATATGTTTTATGCTACCAAATTATGCATCATTATTTTGAATAGCTAACAAAAGTGTGTCATAGATTGCAATGCTTCATTTAGATTTTAGTCCATTTGCAGTTTCTGATTTTCTAATTCCCAGGGCAGGGCGGGAGTGAAGGAAGTAACTTCACTTTAAAGACCTGAATTCTAAAACCTGTCTGGGGGAGGAGCGAGCACTGTAGACTATAGACTTGGATACCAGACCATTCCAAGGAAGGTTCTCTGAGTTCCTATACATTATGGTTTTTCTGCATTTACCCACTGGGCTCGTGCTTTATCACAAGTCTCAATGAGCCCATCAGGGCTCACAAAGGAAAGGAAGTCTGAAAGACTTTTTAAAAATGCTTGAATCCAGCCAGGGAGCAGTTCTTATTGTATAGAGTACAAGAAGGATCCCCTGGAATCTGAACATGAATGTTATGTTCTGAACCAGTACAGGACTGAGCTGCCACCTACACATTCCACATGGTACTAACACAATGTCTAACCATATCTGAAGTTTCCCAGAGCCTCACACTGAAGAAGGAAGTACCAGGTTGCAGTCCAGCCACCCTACACCTTCTGTATTTACTCCACTTCCTCTAGAAACGATTGACACTCTCACCTCACAGAGCCAGACTGACCTGAATAAACCCTAAACGTACCTCATGTTTCTGACCTTCAAGTTTCTCCATGCATTTAAAGTCTAACTCACATACCATCATCTCACTTTCTGGAATATTCAAACCCAAAATTAGTTTTGTCTCCATGGAAAAAACACAGCACTGAATTTCCTCTACTTTCCATACTACTCCCATATGTCTTATGCAAGTAGCCATCGTTTCTCTAAAAAGTGAGATTTTAAGAAGTAAACCATGTTGCCATGTTCACACAAGTTTGAGTTCATTCATTTTTATAATTGTATATCTTTTGTTGTTTAAAATATGTTCTTCTTAATAAAGAATGCAGCAGCAGCATATAACATTCAAGCATAAGGAAGAATGGAAAAACCATAATTCCTTCCAATGTCCAATGGAAGAAGAGTTAACACCATTGACCCAGGCAGGTGTTTCAGCCTGTGGTATGGAAATTTCTATATTATTTGTTGGCAGACCCAATTCAGTCAAAACCTACTTTTCCTTATCAGTGTGGATCCCTAGCAGGTCAACTCCACAGCACAAAACTTCAAAGTGAATATGAGATAGCTTAATTCCCAATTCTAATTTAAAGCAGCACTCCTGGGGCAATGCAGGAGGCTCCCAGTCTCCCGGAGGCTTAACAAGTGAAGCAGTAACTTCTCCTGAGCAATTGTTAATACTTGGGGCCAAGAACAGTACTTATGCAACACAGTCTCAGAATTCTCAACTATTACAATCTTCTAACTTGTACAGGGGGGGGAAAGAAAACAAAAGAAGACTATGATGGTTTTGGAAGCTGCTTCCACAACTGGGAGTTTCTAAAAGTTAAAGCCCAGTTCACCCATGGAGCTCTTTCTACTATATCTGGTTTTAGAAACCATGTGTCTCATTGCTCCAAGCATCAGAAGACAGAAACAACAAAAAAAAAAAAGGACAATCCAACTTAAGATTGAAAAACAGTCACATCCAAGTATTGAATTATACTTCGAGCATGGACAAGCCACTTGGGGCTCCACCACAAAGACAAGCAGCTCCCACTGGAGATAGAACACATTCACAAAGGGGCAAAAATGGCTTTATCTCCTGAGTTCTACCAGTGACTCTGAGTGCAAGGCTATCGCTTCTACCACAGTCCTATAACTACTATAGTTTTGTTAAACTAACTGCCTCTATTTCCTCTATCCGTTTTTGACATTTTTATATTCCATTCATTATTTCCATGGGATCTTGGGTGAGAGAAGGCAAGAGTACAAATCCCTATTACCCAGAATTCCAGAGAAACTATGCCTCTGTTTATTCATCCTTTTAATATAAGGTCTCTTAAAATTATTGTGTAAGTGTGGCTTAACAGTGAAAGAGAAATATAGAAGTAGCTGAGAAGAGTAGAAGAATGTGAGCTTTACAGTTGGCAATACTAGGCTCAAACACATCTCTGACAATGACACTCTGTGAAGTTGGACACATTCATTAGTCTATCTAAGCTTTTGTTCCTTCATGGATAAAATGAGAATAATGTTCTTGGGAGCAAGTTAAAAAAATTAGGTGAGTGGTAATTAACACTATTGTCCTTTTTACCATCACTATTATTATAAGGCAATTCAATTAGGATGTCACCTAAATATCCATCCCTCTTCCAAGGGTTAATGAAATAACAGTAGAAGACTCCAAAGAAAGACCCCATTGGTTGGGTGCAGGTGGCTCACACCTGTAATCTTAGCTACCCAGAAGACTGAGATGTATCATGGTTCAAATCCAGCCTGGGAAGAAAAGTCCATGAGACAATTCCTATTAACCAGCAAAAAGCCAAAAGTGGAGCTGTGGCTCAAATGGCAGACCATTAGCCTTGAGCAAGACCACTAAGGGACAATGTTCAGGCCCTGAGTTCAAGCTCTAGTACCAGCACAAAATAAATAACTAATCCTTAATTTTTAACTACCTTTGAGTTTAGCTTGCCATTTCTGTACAACAGTGATAAGGTCAGGCATACTTGTTGTCCCTGGGACATTTCTGTTTACATATCTGCACATTACTTTCAAAATGAAGAGCGTAACACTTGGAAAAGAGCCCCACTTCCACAAAACTCTTGATGGTTAATCCGTAAAGACTAATCCCAACTCCCCCATTTAACCAGCTTTGCTGATAGACTTAACTGTATAGGATATGGAAATTGTGAATACCGAGTAATGAGACTGATTTTGGCAACATATCCAGAGAAATCAGCATAAATTACTCCTGAGTCACACTTACATAAGGAAAATCATTTTAAGAGATTTTTACATCAGAAGGATTAATGCAGAGAAGTTAAAGTATATTTTCCAGAGACATCCACAAGATAGGTGAATTGTCCCTGAATTAATGAATGTCAGATAAAAATGTCCAAGGAAACCTCTACGTCCATAATTTTGACAAGTTTTCTGTTTACAGGGATCAAGTAGAGATCATTTTGCTGGGAGGCCTCATCAGTCTTGGTTCTTGCCTGAATCTTTCTACCATGTCTCACAATGAATGCATGTTACACTTATTCATGTACTTCATTCAAAGCCTTTCCCCTATAAGAAACATCTTGTGTGGTGATGATGGTTCACTCTTGTAATCTTAGGTACTCAGGAGGCTGAACTCTGCAGATAGAAGTACAAAGCCACCCACACAGGAAAGTCCATGAGACTCTTATCTCCAGCTAACCCCCTGAAAACCAGAAGTGGAGCAGTGGCTCAAAGTGGTAGAATGCTAGCCTTGCACACAAAAGGTTAGGGAGAGTATTCAGGCCCTGAGTTCAAGCTCTATGACTGGAGGGGGGGGGGGGGGGAGAACAAAAGAAAGAAAGAGAGAGAGAGAAAGAAGAAAGAAAGAGAAAGAAAGAAAGAAGGAAGGAAGAAAGAAAGAGAGAGAGAGAAAGAAAGAAAGAAAGAAAGAAAGAAAGAAAGAAAGAAAGAAAGAAAGAAAGAAAGAAAGAAAGAAAGAAAGAAAGAAAGAAAGAAAGAAAGAAAGAAAGAAAGAAAGAAAGAAAGAAAGAAAGAAAGAAAGAAAGAGAAAGAAAGAAAGAAAGAAAGTTCTTGTTTTTCTGACTTGGTCCACCCAGCTCGCAACCTTACTATACACTTGCCTGAACTCCAGTTTCATAAGCAGGAAATTTCACACCAGTGGCTTTGATCATCTATTTTTATTATTCTTCTTCTTTTTTTGTCAGTCATGGGGCTTGAACTCTGGGTCTGAGCACTGTCCCTCAACTCTTCAGCTCAAGGCTAGCACTCTACCACTTGAGCCACAGCACCATTTCCAGATTTTTCTGTGTATGTGGTGCTGAAGAATCAAACCCAGGGCCTCATGCATGCAAGGCAAGAACTCTACCACTGAGCCACCTTCCCAGCCCTGGTCATCTATTCTTTCATTGATCTTCTGTTTCAATATGACTTTGCCCATAATGCTTTGAACACTCCTTAGAGTCCTTCCTGAATTGAAAAATGATTAATCAATTAACAAATCAAGGAGTAACAATGGGCAGTTATTACAACACTAATTATTACACAGCTCTCCCTAAGATCAATTCTGTAATTTACTTTACACTAATTTTGTATGTCAAACCACCAAAACACATACTATAGTAACAAAAATCTATTTTCTCTATATAGGGACATAAAATTTTTTAAATCCTGAAGTAACTAAGGAAAGTTTCAGTATATTACTGGGCTCTGGAGAAGAAAATGAACAAAAGTCTTTAAGATGCTACCACCAAAATACAGGAGGAGCCTCTGTATTGTGGCACAATGGAATTGAGCTGTGTGTGGTTATTATATGGAACTACTGTGTGTGTTGTTATTTCAAGGAAATAACCTGATCTGTGTTTGATCAGACTCCACACAGTATGAATGTTTCCAGAAAAGTAGTCAACTCAATGGTTATCAAGTACATTTCTCCACATGTCTTAAATGGATTGACTCTCCAAAAGAAGTCTACCACAAATCATACCCGGCACCTCTATTCCTCTTGACTTGACTGCCCAAAGGATAAGGTGATCAGAGGGGCACTAAAGCCAATGTCTGTGATTATGAGATATTCATGATGCTTAACACAAAGAGGGATTTGCCCTTTAAACGAAGGTATTGTTTTATGAAAACTACCAAAAATATTGAAATGGTCAATACAGTATGATAAATACGAAAGAAACTAACTTGCAAACTAACAAAATCTCTTAAAGAATTTTTAAAAAATCAGGTGCTGGTGG
This sequence comes from Dipodomys spectabilis, assembly GCF_019054845.1. Taxonomy (NCBI): domain Eukaryota; kingdom Metazoa; phylum Chordata; class Mammalia; order Rodentia; family Heteromyidae; genus Dipodomys; species Dipodomys spectabilis. The sequence goes on from NW_024870874.1 coordinate 14,285,613, forward strand.
TTCACACCTGTAATCCTAGCTACTCAGGAGGCTGAGATCTGAGGATCACGGTTCAAAGCCAGACCAGGCAGGAAAGTACATGAGACTCTGATCTCCAAGAAACCACTCATAAAACCAGAGGTGGCGCTGTGGCTCAAGTGGTAGAGCACTAGCCTTGAGCTGAAGAGCTGAGGGACAGTGCCCAGGCCCAGAGTTTAAGCCCCACAACTGACCAAAAAAAAAAAAGTCGTGTGTGTGTGTGTCTGTGTGTGTGTGTGTCTGTGTGTGTGTGTGTGTGTGTGTGTGTGTGTGTGTGTGTACTGGTCCTGGAGTTCAAAACCAGGGCCTGGGCACCGTCCCTGAGTTTGGGGGGTGGTTTCTTGTTTGTTTGTTTTTGCATTCTACCACTTGAGTGACACCTCCACTTCTGGCTTTTTGGTGGTTAATTGGAGATGAGTCTCTTGGACTTTGCTGCCAGACTGGCTTTGAACCATAATCCTCTGATCACAGCCTCCTCAGTAGCTAAGATTATAGGCAAAAGCCACCATCCACTAGCAACCAAATTTTTTTTAATTGTCCATCATAAAAATGATGATGGTCACTTTTTATTGGTGGTGGTGGTGGTAGTGGGGCTTGCACTCTGGGCTGGGGAGCTGTCCCTCAGCTCTTCAGCTCAAGGCTAGCGCTCTACTGCTTGAGCCACAGCCCCACTTCCAGTTTTCTAGTTGGTTATTGGAGATAAGAGTCTCACAGATTTTCCTGCCTGGGCTGTCTTTGAACCGTACATAATCCTCAGATCTCAGCCTCCTGAGTAGCTAGGATTACAGGTGTGAACCACCAGCTCCCAGCTGGCCATTTATTTTTTTAAGTTATAGTTTAGATATTTGGGTTGGTAAAAATTTCTTTGATGAAAAACTAGCAAATTATGGTAGCATGGGACTATTACTAACCCTTAATACAGCTCAGACTTTATCTGTATAGGTGATTTAAGAGACAAGATGGCAACTTTTCACTCAATTCTTAAGGTACAAGAACAGAAACCTGGTTTCCATGTAAATGCTGAAAGATTTACCGTATATAATCAACAGAGTACCTCCACTGAACAGATATGTTAGCCAGTTTTTCATGGCTGTGACAAAAAAAAAACACAAGATAAACAGTGCAAGGAAGTAAAGATTTATTTGGGCTCGTGGTTTCAGAGCATATAGTCCCTGTTTAGCTCCATTGTTTCTGGGTCTGTGTGGAGACAGAGCATCATGACTGGGAGCATCTGATATAGCAATGTTGCTTAAATCATGGGGAAAGAAGAGATTAAAGCATGAAGGTCAAGAGGGTAGCCGGGTACAAGTAGTAGAGTTCCTGCCTCACAAGTATAAGGCCCTGAGTTCAAACCCCAGTACCACCACAAAGAAACAAAGAAGATATTTTCACAGAATCTTAACAACTTATACAGATAGATACTCATCCAAGAAATTGAACGTTTGAATTGAAATTGAAATCAAAAGTTTGCTTTTTATTGAAAGCTGTTCATCTCAGAGGAGCTACTCCTCAGCCATCTTGGCTCCATGCATATCTAGCAAGAAGGAGAATGAGGGGGTCACCACCAAAGAAACCCTATTCTGCTTCACAACTCAAAGGCTGTTGATTTAGATGTGCATTTTGTTTTGTTAGGTTTTGTTGTCCCCAAACAAAAACAGTTTCTTTCATCTCTTTCATTGAGAAAGGAAACATGCCTGGCAGGAAAAGGAAAAGGGAGAATTGCAAAGGGAAAACATCCCTCAGAGCACAAAGTGAACAATAAGCAAGGAAGACAATAAAAAGTGTTAGAAAATTCTCTGAGATTGCCCAGCTATTCATGAAACAAAATATCAAACGCTTAGGGAATACTGACTGTAAATTTGGCATACAAGCAGGAGAACATTATTCTCCATTGTTCTTATTTGCATTCATTATTTTTAAGGTAGAATCCCGCTCTGTATTGCAGTAAGTCTGAGCTGTGATCTTCCTTCTGCGCTTCCCCATGTTGCTAGGGATGATAGGCATGTGTCACTGTTGTTTAAAATATGTTCTTCTTAATAAAAAATGCCATTGCTTAAGATGGAGTCACTCAAACTTCTTTTTGCTCTGGCTGGCCTCCCGGATCTCCACCTCCCAAATAGCTAGGATTACAGGATTGAATCACTGAACCCAGCTCAAAGCATTAACTTTTCATACATATTTATGCTATTATTTCAGGTCACTATGTGAGACATACAAAAGTCTCTTTGTCATAATGAGCACAGACATGTGAAGTCTACAGTTCAAATCCCGTAAACTGTTCAGTGGCCTGGCAAGTTAGTAACCTACTTAAATAGTAGTTTCACAGTAAAGGAAAATAAAAGCAATTATGAGTATCTTTTAGGCTTATGCAAGCCAAATGAGCTAATTTTTGTAAAACACCAGGAGGAAATGGGTTTTCAACTAACACTAACTACTGAGTTCTTCATGATGGTTTGTTGTTGTCGTTGCTTGTTGTGTTTTTCTACTAACCTAGTCCAGGCCTAGGCTTCTATTATCTGGTACTAAAGACATGTGCTATGTTTCATCTCAAACCCTCATGGACTTTAGGCTCAACTCTGTTTAAAGATGATGGCTGACAGTCCAACCCATGAATGCTTAGTAGTTAGAAATTAAAATTATATTCAAATAGAATGAGAACTTACATCACAGATGAAAGGAGCTGGTCCAACTGCAAATGTTTTTAAATAAAATTGCAAATATTTTAAAAATAAAGACCAAGCATCTTAAAACAAGGGCAGGGGCCAGGCAATCCCTTCCTCACAGATGTGCACCGAGAGAAGGCAGAAGCTGAACCCTTGGCGGGCCTCTGCGGGGATCACGTGGTAAGTCAGGGGGCACCTGTCTGGATGTCCACATCCCCACACCCAGCTCTAAGCACTAGTTGTGTGCATCTCGGACAGGGGCACCTGAGGCTAGCATTTCTTTTCATCCTACCTACCTTTCAGCAGCCTTTTCTGAAAACTACACTGCCTCTTGTTTAGAAATGATGTAAATGGTACCTCCATTTAGCAAAGCACACACCATTCCCCAGTTTGCCCTCGGTCCAAATACTGCACAGGATCCTAATTAACCATAGGAACACGATGACAGCCATGCTGACTATTTTAAGCAGAGAGATCTTTTAAAGGGGAAGAACAAAAAATAGCATCAGACAAACAACTGTTCTGTTCATTATGCTATTGATTTTTAGAATATTTAACTTCAGCTTTGCTCTTTTGCGGGTGTATAGCCAATAACCACAAGTGCTTTAAGTCATAAGAACAATAGTGTCATGTGTACCTTTTTTCTTAGAGAAGAGAAATACTTTTAGTAGGGACTAGTTCCGGAAATGCAGGGCTGAGCTTGAAGACAGTAGGAAGACAGAAACCTCACAGATCCTGTGCATTTCTTGGTTCTTCTATAGTAAGTGAAAAACTGAGCAGAGATTGAGATGTTCTAGATGTGTGGTTCTGTTCTCACAGCGTGTATCAACTCAATTCAGTTGTCATTCCTTTATCCAAATGCATAATGGTTCAATAAATACCTCCCAGAGCCTGGGAATAAGGTTTGCCCTTGTTTTGTTACTATTGTTTTTGGTTTTGGGGGGGTTGTTTTTGTTTGGGGGAGGAGGTTGATGAGTATCAAGAAGAAAACAGAATCTCGCTCTGGAAGAACTAACACAACTATAAACCACACATACTTAATGTCTCTGCCTTCTACAGCCTACATAACAGCTCCAAACTCTTTGTGGGGAAAAAAAATAGAATGTTGGCTGGGGTCAAGACATTCAATATGACTTGAATTTCAAAATGAATTCTCTTATAAAAATCTACCAATTTTTTTCTAGGCCATCACAACCACACACAGAAACATATGCTGTTTCTATATACATGTTTATCAAGTAGATGATATTGACCAATTAGAAGCCTAAAGCTTTCCCCTAGCTTTGAGTTCATCACATTTTCTTTTTTTTTTTTTTTTTTTTACTTTTTCATGATTACTAATGAGGTTTTTTTTTTTAATTGTGAAAATACCGTACAGAGAGGTTACAATTACAGGAGCAAGGTAATGAGTACATTTCTTATCAGGCATTATTGCCTCCTCCTTTGCCTTTGTTTCCCCTTATCATCCCTGCCCTCCTCCCACACCCCCACACCTCCCACACCCTCACCCCTGCCAAAGTTGTAAAGTTCATTTTTCGACATAACATGTTAAACATCTCATTGTTGCAATGGGTCCCCCTGTATCCCTATTTAAACAATTTGTTTTTTCCCTTCCCCTCCCCAAATTACACCAACATCAAATACAGTGAAAACAGGGGATCATACTAAAGCTACCAGCACAACTATGTTTATTGCAGCATTATTTACCATAGCTAAGATATGGAACCAACCCAGATGCCCCTCAGTAAATGAATGGATCAAGAAAATGTGGTATATATACACAATGGAATTCTATGCCTCCATCAGAAAGAATGACGTTGCCCCATTTGTTAGGAAATGGAAAGATTTGGAAAAAATTCTATTAAGTGAAGTAAGCCAGGCTCAAAGAAACATAGGTCCCATGGTTTCCGTTATTTGCAATTACTAGTATATGTCTGAGACAAGCAGAAATGGTCAGATAACTTGATGTTAGGTGAAATGAACCCCAAGATAAGGACTCAAATGGTTTTTCTTTCATGTGATTGTTTCTAACATATTTATAAGATGATTTCTTTGTTGCTTTGTATGTCCATCACATTTTCTTTGGTAGCTTTCCAAAACAAAAACAAACCCTAACGCATTGTAAGCTACTTCATGTAAATATTGTTATATTTAATTTTCACTTGTACCCAATTTCAGGAGAGCTCCTAGACCTACTACTTGTCTTTGTTTGCAAGTTAACGCAACATTTTGTACACCACTTACAAAACTCTAACCGATAAAAGAGGAACGGTACAGATGTTCCTTGATTTAAATGCTGATAAAATACATTGCAAGTCAAAATGCCTTTACTACACCTAACTTCCCAGCCTATGTTAACTATGTTCAGAAGACTCAGAGTTTGTGGGGTGAGGCAGAAACTATCAAACATAAGCCTATTTCCAATAATGTGTTGAGCATCTCATAGACTTTACCAAATGTTGTGCTAAAACTGAAAACCATACCAATTGATATCCTTGTATGATAGTACATTTTTTCACTATCACAAAGGCGAAAAATATATAAAGTCAGATCATTCTACAATGGCCATTATGGGTGGTAAAACTGCTTTCTAGAGCTGCCATAAGAAAGTACACAAGTTGGTGTGAAAAGTATTAGTCTGAGATCTAGGGGTCAGCAAGACCATAGTTGCTCTGAAGGCTCTCAGAGAGAATCTCTCCTTACTTTTGCCAGCTGCCAGGAGTGACCATCAATCACTTCTATTCCTTAGCTACCATATGTTTAATGTCATGAAAATGTAAATTAATTAATGATTTCCACAGTCATGTAGAACCCTAATATACTTTGATCGTGTCCCTTATATTTAGCCTATTTTATATTTCTAAAGTATTTCAATATTACATCTATTTGTATTACTGTACATGTACTTAGATACTTTATAAAATAAAGTTCAGAGCCAAATAATTTGAGGGTATAGGTGGGGTTTGAAAAGTTGGAGAATTATGGAAGGTGTGACATTCATCAAGGTATATTATATTTATAAAGTGATTTGTTGAATCAAAACCCCTTTGTACAACTACTTTGAAGATTATAACTTTAAAATCTTTAGTGTTCTACAATGAGAGCATTCTTTTTTAGATATGGAGACATTTTTCTTTCTCTATTTCTTTTGCTTCTTGCCTCCCCTTTTTGTTTCTTCCTTAAAACAATTCATAAAAGTTGCAACTCTTTAAATCCCTAAATTTAATCACTTTCTCCTAAAATTGTTTATTCTTAAATACAAAAAAATTGATCACTTACTTGGCAATATTTTCCTTTACATAAACTAAGTATATTAAGTTTATATACACCAAGGATATCCATTAGATGTCCAGTTACAAATGGACCGAACCGTGTTTCCTTGCAACATGGTTGAAGAAAACCCACTGGGTAGACATTTGGCCATACGACAAGACTTAAGTGCAACTCCTAATTGAATGTGAGGAAATTGTCTAAATTCTAGGGACCCAAAAGTTTCGGCTTCATTGTGCTAAAAAGATTAATGTGTTCAGAAGAGGAACCTATTTCTACCTCTGTGAGTCATACTATTAGGTTAGGGAGATATCAAAAGATGTGAATGATTTGTTAGTTTTTAATAGGGCTAGGGTAAAAGCAGACATATTTAACAAGATCATGATCTCACAAGTGAATGAGGAATGTTTTTCCTTGTGAGGAGGTCAGCTCTAGAATTATGTAACCTCAAGTTCAAATTCCAGCTCATCCACTGACTAGACACTTAAGACCTAGAAAGTATAAAATGGGTTAAGTAGATGAGATAAGCACAAAGTATATTAAGATCCTACATGATAGAGGAGTTTATTAATTAATTCACATTTTCATGGCATTTTAAGTGGGCTGAGCTCTGATAGCTTTCCCTTATAATCCTAGCTACTTAGGAGGTTGAGCACTGAGGATCATCATTCAAAGCCAGCTCCAACAGGAAAAAAGTCCCTGAGACTCTTATCTCCAATTAATCGGCAAAAAGCCAGGAATGAAAGTATGGTTCAAATGGTAGTATGCCAGCCTTGAGGAAAAAAATAAAATAAGAGAGCGCCCAAGGCCTGAATTTAAGCTGTAGTACTAGACATAGTACCAGTATCAGCAATATATATATATATATATATATATATATATATATAGCCATGCAGTTAACATACATGAGCCATGCAGTTAATATATGTAACACTCACTGAACTGTAGACAGTATGAGGCCAAACTCTAGAAAGCAGTTCTCATTATTCAGTAATGCTCTGTATCAAGCTGTTTGCACAAGAATTTATGAAACATAGCACATGGCATAACAATATCTGACTGCAGATGCCCCTGGCAACGGGGAATGGCTACCGGATTGTATCATACCAAAGCTGTGTGGTCAGCTCAGCGGCTTCCGGCTCTGCTGTAAGACACTGGAAGAGCTAAATACCAGCGCCAAGGGCTCCACTGAGGTTTCCACAAGTGCAACAGTTGCCATTAGAAACATCCCCACCCACTGATGTGCATTTACAGAGGGTTGGGAGGGTGATATACAGATTTTTTCCTTGATTTGCCATCTGTGGATTTAAAGCCATTAAGGCACTTCTCCATCTTTATCTCCATGATGCCTCTGATCATATTTGCTAGTTAGATGAGCTTACTAACATGTTATTCCGCTCTACTGAGAAATCTGTGCCGAGGCAATCTCCCAAGTGATGTGAGCCCAATGTTGCTCTTTCCTTTCTATTTGTAACACACCAGGTAACATAAACCAGCTTGAAACTCTGATCTTTTGTCCTGCTTCGAATCATTCTTCTCATGTCATCCATGACCAATGGCTTACATTAGAAAGCCGGTAATACATTTGAGTAGAATTTGTGTTTTCAATTTGACCCAGACTAGCAATGAAAAGACATGGAGAAGAAACATGGCCTTCCTGAATAGCCTGAATCAATAAGTTGTTATTCTTTGCCAATCGTAGTTTATGGTACAAATGGCTTCATTTTCATCCCTCTTTTCAGATAACCAGTGGTCGGAGGAAAAGGACCAGGCTAACAACTGTCAGACAGGCTGTCCCCATTGGTTCTTTAACAACTTTTACCTTTTCTATTTGTTGGTTTACTGGGAAACAAACCTGGATGGATGTTGACTATCTAGGACCAATAACAAAATATGAGCATTCTCTTTCCCCCGGGGCTTTTACCTTGGTTTCTTTCATCCATGGGATGATACACCACCTGCACAGCTGGCTCTGGAAGGTGATTTTCTAGTAGCAATGATGGATCTCATTCAGCCAACTCCAACTATGGAGAGCCTAGCTCAACTCCAACTATGGAGAGCCTAGCAGGTGCTAAGTGTTGTTCTGAAAACACATACAACAATGAAAACAAATTTGTTGCCTTTGTAGTGCTTTCATTCTAGGGAGACATCGGTCTCTATGGCTACTCATGAGACTGACGCGCTACCTACTGCGCTAAGAGGCACCTTCCATGGCTACTCGATGTCACACACTTAAGGCGTTATCCTCTCTGCTGAACACTGTTGGGCCCACTGGGAGGATCTAGTGTGTCACATCTTACCAGAATCTATGGCAAGGTGAGGAAAAGAAGCTGGAAGTTGAAATTGGAGGCATCGTTTAAGTGGTAGACCACTAGTCATGAGCAGGAAAAAAAAAAAAGCTGGAAGTTGACTTGCTTGCTAATATGACAGTTGGGGAGGTATGTGAGAAAATAGACCCAAAACTATGCAGTAAGGGGTTTTTTTTGTCTTATGAGTTATAGGCTGTTTGGTATCATATCAGGCTCTTACTCACCAACACCCAGTCATGACAGTCAAACCCAGAGCTTTGGAGGCAATAGTAACTTCCATTAAGAATCACTGAGAGCAAGGGGGAAGGTGGGATCCCAAATGGCAGCTCCAGGGAGATGAAGTTCCTGCTGAGTCACCGAAAAGGGGAAGAAACTTGTCTAAAAGCAGACAAGAGAGTTTGAGGTAGGGCAAATCGCAGAACAAGAATGTGTATACACACACACACACACACACACACACACACACACACACACACACACACACACACACACACACACACACACATATATGAATTCTATGCTTCCATCAGAAAGAATGATACCACCCCATTTGACAGGAAATGGAAAGACTTGGAAAAAATTGTATTAAGTGAAGCCAGCCAGGCCCAAAGAAACATAGGCCCCATGGTTTCCCTTATTTGCAATAACTAGTATACATCTAGGGTAATCTTACCAGACAAGTAGAAAAGGTCAAAAGCTATGCACATATGACCATATAAAATGATGCTAAGCGAAATGAACCCCAAGATAGGGACAAAGAGGTTTTATCTTTGTTACTGTTGTTTTTAATGTACTTATAATATACTATGTGATTTTTTTTGTTTCTTTTGTATGTTCTTGCCCCATGGTATAACCCCTGTTTTCACTGTATTTGATTCCTATGCCCTGTATCTTGTGTGTACATTTTTCTAATTTGGGAGGGGAGGGAATAAAAAAATCCTGAAACAAAAAAAAATTGACCCACTGTAACAATGAGATATACAAGACACTGTTGAAAATGAACTTTACAAGTGGGGAAAGGGAATTGAGGAGGGGGGAGAGAAGGGATGGTAGGGGAAAAACAAAGGATGAGGTAACAATACTCAATAGGGAATGTACTCATTACTCATGTAACTGTAACCTCTCCATACAGTATCTTTACAATAAAATATATATATTTAAAAAAAGAATCTGGGATGAGAGCAAGCAGCATGTGTGAGGCCTGTGTTCGCTCCCACAGCAAAAATCCCCTACACACACACACACACACACACACACACACACACACACCATGACATCTTTCTCCTAATAAAATCCAACAGGAACTAGCCAAGATAAAGTGGCCAAAGACACACTTCTCCAGAAACCTAATAACAGAGCTGAAGTTGCAGAACCTTTTCTTTAAATAGACACTATTATTTAGAGAATTCTCTCAGGTTCTGTACCTAACTATAGTAAAAAAAATGTAATTTTAGAATTCTAATTTGATTGAAGCCAAGTTTTACTTGGCATTTTTACTGATACTTAAATTTTTTAAAGAAAAAAAAATCCTTCTCCTTTTGGTCTTAAAATAGCTAAATAAAGGGCCCAGGAGGTCTGGATTTCAATCCTAACTCTGCCATGAATGTGTCCAATACCACAAAGTTAGTCATTTCCTATCTTTTCCTCTCTCACTCTAATTTCTAAGATGTGGGGGTTGAGTAAAGTAGATTATTCCTAAAGTTCCTTCCTGGACTAAAAAATCCATGATTCACTTGCAAATAAGTGCTAAGTAGTTTTTTGTCTCACCATGTGTGAATGCTATTAAATATAGCATAATCGTGGCATTTTAAAATCGTGGCACTGTATATAATTCCAAATATCCCAAGCTTCACCAGCCCATGAATATGAATGTAGTCACATTTCCATTATTGTCAGGAATACTAGGACTCAGGTCCCTTTAAAGTGTCTTCAATCTGAAGAGCTATCATATTTCACATTCAGTAATCACAAAACCAAATACTCATGATCGTCCAATTTTGACTTTTCAGTTGACATCTCCTCATCCATCAGGTAAGGCAGGAGGCACTTCCTCATGCGCTCCTGGCTTCCATGAGGTTGCTGACCTGGGCAGCAGGATTGTCTCTACTTCTGCCCCTTGGCTCTCAACTGCACTCTGCTAGGCCCACCAGGAGGAGCTGGTGTGCCACACATGACTGGGGTCTGCTGTAGGGTAGGAAGAGAAAGCTGCTAATATCACCATTAACCCATTCCCTGTGCCCTGTAGTTCTAAACATCCACCTGGGCTTCACACATAATACTCCTTTCCCTTCTGACCATCACCTCTCTCCTCCAACTAAACCCTATGTATTCTCTTCATTCTTTTCACTTTGCCTCTCTCTCTCCTCTCTCTCCCTCTCTCCATCTCTCCCTCCTTTACTCTCTCCTGTCTCTCTTTCTCTGTTTCTTTTTTCTCTCCCTTGTCCTCTCACTCTTCTTTCTTTTCTGCCTCAGATATCCCTGCACAAAACAGATCCCACCTTCTCCTCAGGAAACAGGAATGTTTGTGAGAAACATCTCATGCAACTTTACCCTCATGGAATTGACTAAAATGGTGCTCAAAAGGCCATAATCTATCTTGGACTCCATTAGGAAGCCCTGCTGGCTATAGACAGTTGAGAAAATTGAGGTCCATTGGTATCAAAAACACCAGCACCAGAACTAGTCTTGAACCAGTCCATTTTATTTCCTAACAAATGTATTTCCCTACCCAACATCAGTGCATTTTCCTCACCTTCCTCCCACAGTTAGTATAACTAGAGCTTGTGGGTGAGGTGCATTTTAACACTGCACCAATATGCTTTAAGATCCCTGCCAAGTTCACTCCCTAACCATTCTGGTAAGCTTGTCAATAAGCTTGCCCAAATGTGGTAAAGTTATCTTTTAGAACTGCTAATTTGAGTCTGCTCATCCATTTAACTTGGGTTTTCCTAATCAATATAGAAACATTACCAGCTTCTGAATTCTGCATGATTAATTCTGTAGTCCCTTATGACTTTCCTTGGCTAATCAGCTGCTTTAAGTATGCATGCAAGCTTTGCTAAATAAGTTTAGGTGAAACAACTTATGTTTTTCTAATACACAAAAACTAGTTTTCCCATCTTTCTGTGTTGGATTTCTCCACAGCTAGATATCTACGATCATAAGTTTTCATTTCCTTGGAATTAATACACTTCCATAACAGCAAACTATAGAACAACCTCAAGTTATGTGCACTTCAAATACACTTCCAACTAGCCTCAGCAGCAGTCTCCTCATACATAATTCCGTAGGAGAGAAAGCAAGCACCTCTACATTCTGCAAACCCATGGAAATCCAAGCTGCTTAAATCATTCATAAGTCCTATTGCGTGAACACTGGAAAGCTTGCCAGCAGAAGTTCACTCACTGGTTGCCTTGGACATTCCAAGAAGAGCTTTTCTTCATTATCAGTCTGGATGCTATGACATTAATGTAGACAAGAGTTGACAGTAGCTGGACAAAGGGAATCACAGTAGGGAAAGACATTCAGGATCGATTCCAAAGGTAATCATGAGATGAGATGGACATGGTGTGTATGCCTACAAACGTGATGTATATGAGAATGTGTGAAAAGTGGGAAGCAGTAATGACTAAGATTTCTCAGACTATGAAGATACACAGCTTTTTATTCATTAAACACAGAAGAAGCAGACCTAGGGAGAAATATAGTTAATTGACATTAATTGACATTTGCAAAATAATGAAAGCAATGGTGGTCAATATTCCTGATTTTTATTAAAAATAGTCATTAGAGTCCTAAGAGAAAAAGTGAGTAAATCTATGCATGCGACCATTATTCTATAACCCTTATTTCAAAGTTTTCTGTATTCATATACATTGAATGATAGTAGTCAGCAAGAGAGGAAAGAAATTAAACGTTACTCTTACTCAACAACTAATCTGAAATGCTCACATATATATTCAGCAAACATGGGCCCATTAGTGGTCCAAGCTATAAAAATATAAATAATACTAACACCATCTAACAAGTGAGGAGTGTCAGCCACCATCCTTAGCATGTGACCTGCCATTGGCAGTGCCACCACTATCCCCATGGATTTGTCATTAAAAATGCTGTTTTAGCCAGGTGCTGGTGGATCACTATAATCCTAACTACTCAGGAGGCTGAGATATGAGGATCACAGTTAGAAGGCAGCCCAGGCAGGAACTCCATGAGACTCTTCTCTCCAATCATCCACCAAAAAGCCAGAAGTAGAGCTGTGGCTCAAATGGTAGCCTTGAGCAAAACAAAAAATGCTCATGGACGGTACCCAAGTCCTCAGTTCATGCACCAAGACTGGCTGGCAGTCACCCATGCATGTGTGTGTACACACGCGCACACACGCACATACGCACACAAATGTGGCTTCGCATGTTTTGTTGGGGAGAGAGACAGAAGGGGAGGCAGAGAAATGAAGAGATGAAGGATTGGTGAGTACAGTCATAATTCTCAATGTACATACGGAACCAGGTAACTTGTGGGAATGGTTAGGGTTGGAAGAGGTAGGAGAGAATGATAAAAGAGATGGCATTGGTCAAGATGCATTGCACTCACATGCTTCCTCTGGGAAAGCAGACCTATAAAGATCTCATAAAACTTTCCTATTTTCACCTAGAGTGTTCATTTCAAATCTCACAGATCTACCCTTTTTCCAAGGCCTTAAACTCTTGATTCAGTACATCTGATGTGATCTAATAATACCAGCTCCTACTCTAGCTTCACACTACCTATAATCATAGCAGTCACTTGTTTTCAGTCATTCCAGTATGCAGCAAAGTTGAGTTTTCTAGCTCATAAACAGCTCATTTTTCTTTCTCCTCTTTCTCTCCTTTCCCCATCTCCTTCTCTCCTCCTTCTTTTCCTAATATTTGATCTCTTTTTGCCTTGAGTGCTTGTCTTTGGGAAGACAGAGTTCCTAATTCTGTTTATTATGCAAATCAAAATCTGGAATGTCCCAGGTTGTGTGTTCGTTTGTTTCCACATCAGGGACACAAACATGCATGGTGCCGATTCCACTGGCTTCTCCTCCAATGCTGCAAGGAAGCCAGGCGCAGCCAATGGTGAGCTCAGGGACTTTCTGTGTCTGGTTAAATATAGCGTGGGTTTCTTCTCTCTTTCTACCTCAAGAAGATTTAGCACCTATAACAGGACACTACACCTTCCGTTTCCACTCCGAGATTGTTGAGGAAGTAAATCTACCTGGAAACCTCATTCAATAAGGAGCAGGAGCCATAGCAGCTGTTGAAAGATTACTCAAGTGCTAAATCAGAGCGGGAGTTCATTAACTTCTCACCACCCTATTTCAAAGCCAAGAATACACTGTCCAGTATGAAGTTGCCCCATCTGCCAGCTCTTCACTGTTCCGTACAACACCAAGGTGGCTGGGGAGCACTGAGTCACAAACCCTGGAAAATTGGCAGTCTCTGATTGACGAATGACTGACTTGCCATGCCCCTTTCTGTCCAGGTCCAAATCCCAAACATTCTGAACTGAAGAGAGTTTTCAGAGGGAAAGGAGAAGAACGGACCAAGAGGATCTCAGCATCCTCCAACAAAGGTCCTGGCAGAAACAAAGATTCACAGGGTGAAGAAGGCAAAGTGCTCCAAGAGACTGCTAATTCACCCCAGGAGAAATGCTAGAGAACTAGCTTCAGGGGTCTCCTAGGCCTCCAATCTGGAATGACCATCTTTATTGAAGAGTCCCTGGCAATGGCAAGCTAGGTTGCAGAGGATAATTAGAACTACCTGAGTCAAGACAATGAGAATGCTCAACCAATACTATCTGGATACATTGATAATGAATAATATATTCCTATGCAATCAGGGCAGCCTGAAGCTCCAGGATAGCCCACGGACCAATGGCATCCTCACAACATACAATCCTCCCACTGCCTTGCACTAGGTGAAAAAAAAATCTAGAAAGTTATAAGTGATGGCCAACCAAGCCCTTTAGAGACTTGTAAAGAATTTCAATATTAATCTGAGAATAAGAATAAAGCCAGCTTTTTCAAAGTGAGAGTTCCTGCTTAGCTTAGAAAAGCTAGAAAGGCTTAGAACGAAATTATTTCCCCTACTTTCAAAATGAACTTGCATAGGGTCAATGCCTACGTAGATCATAGGCCAAACAACAGAAAAGTTAATACTTTCAATTTGGGCAATTTCTAAGAGAAAAACAAGAATTAGAGTAGGATCTATTTATATAGATCCACATCAACAAGCTTACTGATACAGATTTACATGCCATCCTTTCACTCTGTTTTAAAAAAAAAAAAAAACTTTCACATGTATGGTATCTCACCTCAAGCCCCTTATGAGTTAGACACTGATGGAAAAAGGTATTGGCCCAATACAAAGCAGACAATTCCAGCACAAAGAAGAATGCTCTGTCAAATTTATTTATTTTTTTATTGTGAAAATACTGTACAGAGGGGTTACAATTACATGGGCAAGATAATGAATATATTTCTTATCAAGCAGTGTAGCCTCCTCCTTTGTTTCCCCTTCCCATCCCATCTTCCCCCCACCCAACCCTCCTCTCCCCTCCCAAAGTTGTAAAGTTCATTTTCAACATAACAACTTGTACGTCTCATTGTTGCAATGGGTCCACCTGTATCCCTATTTAAACGATTTGTTTTTTCCCTTCTCCTCCACAAATTATAACAACATCAAATACTAAACACTAAAGTAAATAGAGTTGGAAAGGACTAAGCTTGAGCCAGTCCAGCCAAAACCAAATATGACAGATACTCTAAAAAGTTCTCATTGTTTGGATATGAGGTGGTAACAGGTAATCTCTCATATTTATTCCAGTCCTGATGTACATGATGAATCTTCTGGCAAAAGTACCCAAAGACAGTCAGTGACTTTTCCCAAATCACAATCAGACACGCCAACCTCCCCCATGTCCTGAATATTCCATCCCCTGAACACCTCCCAATACCACCAATAGCAAACTCAACCCCATAAACCAGGGAGCATCAGCACTGGCTATTTAAAAAAAAGTTCCTTTTGTTTTCATAGATAATGGGAAAGAAACCAAACTCTCATCATCTGATGGACATGCTTTCAAATATTCCATAAGATGATCGACTTAGAATAGGTCTTCATCACACTGAGACTGCTTCATAAACTTCTGAAAGTCAATGTAAAGAGTATCTTGGAGTAACTGTAGCAGAAGAACCTTCTAACATACTTGCATGGCATGGCTATTATTGTCCCCGATAATCTCTTAAATTGGAACTTAACCCCTATGAGGACTGTGGGACTGTTAAATAGGATCAGCGTCCTATGAAAAGGGTTCCAGGGAGCAAGTTTAGCCTTCTGCGGCCAGACCTTTCACCCTGTGTGGTCTTTCCATAACTGGCAACTCGATCTGAGATATCCTAGCCTTCAGAACTGTGACATGAACATCTATTATTCACAAACTTCTCAGTACAAAGAATTTTATGATAGCTGAAGGAGTGGATTAAGACAACACTATATTTGGGATATTTGATTTGAGATAATTAGATTCAACTTATAATCTATTAACCCCATAATCAAACAGGACAGTAGCACTTACATAGTTACAGGACAAAGAAGAATTACTTCCTTCATAATAATTACAGGCTTACCTAATCATCTCTTTTGCATGATACTCACACCTCTCTTTGGGGGCTGGCAAAGCCCGCATAAAAAGTATTATCCTTACACAAATCAAAACAGTGTTTTAGAGGTGTTTTAAGGGCAGAAATATGTTTTCAATTCTATTACTACTTTCCTATTACTACTTTTAGGCAGAGATACCAAGTGCCTTTCTTTGCTGCTTTTGAAGTTGTTGCAAAAGTGAAGCAATGCCTAAAGTCATATATTTTATCCAAACGTAGAATTTCCCAGGAAGTCTGAGGTTATTCGGGTCAAGTCTATGTGGTGTTTGATCCTGAGCCCAATAATATATCTTTTGTGCTGCATAAGCACACTAGGACATGGAGCTTGCTATCTTTTAAATGAGACATAAAAACCAAAGTAATGACCTACTTGTATTCATTGTCAAGTTTTCATATCATTACGGTCAAAAAAAGGAAAACCATTTCCAACCTTCCTGCCTCTTCGGAAGCACACAGTGAACTCTGATGTAAATGTCAGACATGCTCACTTCAGCCTTCTGATCAAATTTGCATGTGGATAATTACATTCTCAAGTTTCCAAATTCCTTCTGTAAATTCAGCAGATGTATTACTCTTCTTGTATAAGCTACTGTTTACTAATGCTCTGAATTACTCAACAGCTGTAATTCCCATACCCAGTGAGTGTTGAAGGATGTAACAAGTGTACAGAGGGCTGTGAATGGATGTAAATTCAAAGCAGCGCTGCCACGGGGGCATGACACTAACTCATATTCCTCTTTGCCTGCACAGCACAGCCCTCCATGGCAATGGGTTTACTTTCCCTGATGCTCAACCAGCTTCTCCACACACTTCTTCTGGTTTGATCGACATCAACCTTGTCTGTCTAATGTGGTGTTCACTACCCACACATGCTGACTGAGCACTTGAAAGTTGGCTAAAATCAAAACGGCTCATGAGTGAGACTTTGTAAGAAAAAAAAAAAGAAACGTAAAGGTTTCTACATAGTTTTTGTTGGCATGTTGAAATATTTTGCATATACTGGATTAAATAAAACATATGGGAACTTTGAAAATTCTATACGTGCCCTCCAGGGGATTTCAGCTGGAGGGCACTGAGCTGTGTAACTTCAGGCTGCCTTTCTCTGACTCAGTTCCACCAAGTCACCCTCGATTAAGCATAAATTTGACCTTCTACTTTAAACCTTTCTGTTTCTTAATTGAACTCTTTCGCCCTTTTCTGAGTCTTTCTGTGCTACCATGTAGGTATTTTCTCATAGCTAGCTTCTTTCACTGAGTCTCATTCTATTAATTCATCAGTTCCATTTGGTCTCCTATGCTTGTTTGGTATGTTTGACCTTTTACGTCGGGTTTTGTTTGTTTAGTTTCCATACAAATTTCATCTGGGTTAGAAAAGCTCTGGAAACAGTTAGTCAATTTCTACTAATGCTAAACACTTGTATATTCTGTGATCACACATTTCACTCCTTTGAATAATAAATTTGATGGAAGTAGATAAATAAAAGCCCTAAACTGGAAATGACCTAAATGTCCATCATCTATCAGATGGAACTTAATTGTTATATAGCCATACCATTAAGTACTACTGTAAAGATGAAGAAATTTAAAATATGGATGTGTTTCATACTTCTTGTCATTTTAATATGTTAAAGTAGATGTCAAAGTAGTGTAAAAGAGCATACACTATATAAATCCACTTACATGGATTTATGGAAAAAAACTAATATAGTATTCAGGTTCAAGATAATGGTTGACATTGGAGTAAGAATATTGAGGAAAGAGAAACGCAGGGACTTCAGCAGTGCTAATAGTTTTCTATTTCTTGATGTGGATATTTATTATATGGTGCATTTGAGTTTGTGAAAATTCATCATGTTATACTTATGATTTTTATACTTCATCTGTGCATGTAACTTTTCAACAATGTTGTACAATCAAACTCATATCAATTACTTAAAAATACAGGTTGAAACCATTTTTTCATCCTTTTTGAGTCTTTTATTTCAAATAATATTCTCTAATTCTACGGTTCCTTTTCATTCTTTTTTCAAGTGCTGCCTAACCATTTTACATTTTGCTCACATTTCCAATTACATCTTTTATTTCAGTAAATGTTTAAAGGACACTTAATTTATATTTTGACTCTGATCTTTTTATTGAAGTTCTTGAGAAGTATAATTCTATTGTTTGTTATTTCTACTGATGGCTTGTTTATGCTGTGTCATTGGTAACTTTTCCTTGTGAACTCATACAGAGCTGATCTTAATATGAGAGAATCTTAATGAGGCCTATCTATGAGTGTGTGTCTACAAAGATTCTTTTTTAATTCTGAGTCTTTCTCATACTAAAATCATCTAACTTGCATTCTTCCCTTGTGGTTTCCTGGATTGCACATATAGATTACATACATTTATAAAATCAACTCTCATTTTAGCTCAGCCTCTCAAGAGAGGTTATTCCCATATCTCCGGCCAAAGCTGGAATAATTTTCAGAGTAACTTTCTTAACTCGATGGATTTTCCTGGTCCATCTTCATATTGAGACTACTTACTTTCAACATCCTCGGCTTTGGCAGGCTCTTAACCTGTTCTACTCCGTACTTGGTTTCCCATCATGCCATACTACACTACTTGTCCCCTGTGTGGTGGTTAATAAACAGGACTCTCGGGTTTTATGACATTCAGACACCCCCAAAACAGCCCACAGCCTAGTTGCTTACTCATCACCCTGTTATCAATTCTCCACATTTAGTCTCTGTGAATTTACTCTATTTCGCAAGCTTAGCTACACATGTAAAAGGTTCTGGTGTGTGTGTGTGTGTGTGTGTGTGTGTGTGTGTGTGTGTGTGTGTGTGTGTGTGTGTGCATGTTACTGAAAGATGTTTTTAGCATGCAACCCATTATGCCAGAAGCAGACATCCACCAGGCCTTCTCTATCTCTTACTTAAAGGATGCTAAGACGATGTAGCTGTGACTTCAGGGACTTCAGAGGGTCTTACTGTGATACTTCCCAGTTTAATGATAACTAAATTTTCTGGAACTATTTTTTAAAAATAAGTTTGAAGTGAGCTGAGGTAAACTGGGGTGTGGGCCAACACATTTTCACAATATGCTGCCACCTACCACTTTGTAGATTTGCTGAAAAGTCTCCCAACCAAGACTGCCCCTTCTTTATTTTGAAGGACAAAGAAATTCAGAAACCATTCATTTCTACACCAAACCCCCCACCCCCAGGAACACACTCTTTACCAGGTACAAAATGTGAGGCACACAGAAGTGATTAACACATGTTTTTGGCCCATAAGGAGTATAATAAAAAATGTCTAAAATATTTTTTTAAAAATTCAAGTTGGAGCTGGGAAGGTGGCTAGTGGTAGAGCGCTTGCCTTGCATGCATGAGGCCCTGGGTTCGATTCCTTAGCACCACATAAGCAAAAAGAAAAATTCAAGTTGACAAGCAGAGATTAGAAATCTCTGACAAGTGGCGGTTACCTGGAGCATTGTATTAAGAATCTGAGACAAGTCCATTATTTTAATGTTTTTGTTTCTTTCATGCATGTGTTTCTAATGCATTTATAAGATTATTTCTTTGTTGCTTTGTATGTCCCTCCCACACAGTGTAACCCCCGCTTTCACTATATTTGATGTCAGTATAACATGTGGAGGAGACGGGGACAAACAAGTCGTTTAAGGATTCAGGTGGACCTGTTGCAACAATGAGAAGTACAAAATGTCATGTCAAAACCAGCTTTACAATGTCAGTGTGGGGGGGGGGAGGGGGGGTATGATTGGGTGGGGAGGAGGGGGGAGGCTGGGAAGGGAGGTGAAGGGTAAACAAAGGAGGAGGCTGCAATGCTTGGTAAGAAATGTATGCATTATCCTGCCCATGTAACTGTAACCCCTCTGTACAGTATGTTCTCAAATAAAAAAAAAAAAAAAGAATCTGAGACAAGTCCAGCATGGGTAAATTAAACTGACCTACAAAGCTGGGTGCCAGTGGCTCACGCCTATAATCCTAGCTACATAGGAGGCTGAGATCTGAGAATCCAGGTTCTAAGCCAGCCTGGGCAAGAAAGTCTGTGAGACTTATCTGAACTAAATTACCAAAAAGCCCAGAAATGGAGCTGTGGCTCAAGTGGTAGAGCACCAACCTTAAGCAAACGAAGCTCAGATACAGCACCCAGGCCCTGAATGAATTCAAGCTCCAGAACTGGCACACACACACACACACACACACACACACACACACACATACACACACACATCCCTGATCTGTAAAAGTTGAATTGTACCATTCCATTGTCTTGCTTAAGCGTCTCTAACATCTTCCCACTACACACCTGTACATTACAACCCAAACTTCTCTGTGGCTTACCAGTAGTCCCTTTAAGCTGTGGGCTCTTCCCATCTCCAACCTGTCTATGCTGACCTCCTTTGCTTTCTGTTGACTCTTAGCTTAGCTCTTGTCTGCACATAGAAGACCCTTCTCACAGATATTTACATGGATCTCATGTCTCATGCTCTCGGTCTTACCTCAAAGAGAAACCCTTCAAGAAGCCGTTCCCTGGCCATACTATTTAGAGCAGCTCCCAACCATTTATAGCAAACGTGTTACCTTCCTCATTGCCCATATCAGCATCTTAAGTGATCACTTATATGTGTTTTTCCTTATTATGACCTTATTTTGTATTTCTCTATATTCTCTAAATATACTTAACAAATGTAGTAGGTGTTCCATTTATAAATATAATGAATGGTCAATAAGATCTGCAAGTGTACAAAATAGGAGAATGCTGCTGGGCGCCAGTGGCTCATGCCTGTCATCCTAGCTACTCAGGAGGCTGAGATCTGAGGATCATCAAAGGCAGGCCAGGCAAGAAAGTTACTACATAATGACACCCCAAGAAAGAAGACAAATTTGGTTCTATGGCGGCAGAAAGGGCCATAATGGACTCTGTTGGAGGCAAACAGGGTCGAGAAAGGCAGAGAACTGTCCACAAAAGGCAGCTTACCAACCAAGCAATTATTTGCTGGCCATAACAGGCAAAGCATCTGGACAGGAAAGCGCTCATGCAACCACCACTAGATATGCAATGCCCCCCCCTCCTGTTTACTGTCACCCTGATAATTCAGAACTTGCCAAAGAGTCCCAGCTTTGTCGGAAGTGACAGATGACCAGGCAGCAGAGTTCTAGTGCAGACTTTGCCACCAACACATAGTATGATTTTTAAGCAAAGCCTTTTACTCTTTGGGCCTTTGGACGCAACATCTGTAAAACGAAGGTGTAAATTTCAGGTCTGCCCAGTCCCTTCCAGTTCTGGAAGTCCATTCGATGCTCTGGGGTTGGTGCAGCACATGTTGTGATGTGGCTAGTTCTGGACCTGAAAATTTATCCATTCCTTTCAGTGATTATATTTTGGCTCGTTTTTGTTGTAGGCTGTTATTGTTGTTTAATGATTAAGCAAGAGGCCCATGGAATACCTGTGTTCTACTCTGTTGCCCAGTTATGGCTAAATGCACAAGTCAATTAGGTAATGCAGTTCTGAATTCTGGTAAATTCTAAAGCCTTGTCCATGCTACTTGTGGACAGCTGATTTTGCCAGGATTGGCCAGAGCAGGGGAGACGCACTTAAGAGCCATGATTCCGGTATTGCAAGGCTTCTGTTTTGGGGTTTAGGTGGTTTTTTTTCAGCATTGGGATCTACAGACTACTCACTCCACATCAATTAAAGCCCTTATTTCAAATACAAGGCCATGCCTGTAATCCTAGCTACTTGGGAGAGAGAGATCAGAATTTGAAGTCAGCCAGGGCAAAAAGTTTATATAATCCCACCTTGGCCAATAAAAGCTGGAAATGGTGGTCTCCAACTGACTTCTTAGATATGTGGAAAGCCTAAATATGAAGGTTGCAGTCCAGGCTGTCCCAGAAATAAAAGTGTGACTTTATTCAATACATGCTAAAGCAAAAAAGGTCTGTGAGTGTGGCTCAGGTTGGCAGAGTATCTGCCTAGGTTATATGAAGTCCAAGTTCAAACCATAGCACCACCAGATTAAATTGTCTTAAATGCAGTGAGTATCACCAATACTCCTCCAACTCTTCGATGAAATTGAAAGAGAAAGTTCACTACTGAACTCTTTCTATGAAGCCATTGTAACCCTCATCCCAAAACCAGGAAGGGACTCATCAAATAAAGAGAACTATAGACCCATTTCTTTGATGAACATCGATGCAAAACTTCTCAACAAAATTCTGGCCAATCGACTTCAACAATTCATCCAAAAAAATCATATACCACAATCAAACAGGATTCATTTCAGGGATGCAAAGCTGGGTCAATATACACAAATCAATTAATATAATTCATCACATCAACAAGAGCAAGGATAAGCACATGGTTATCTCAATTGATACAGAAAAAGCATTTGACAAGATCCAACACCCCTTTATGATGAAGGTTCTGGAAAAATTAGGAATCCATGGAGCATTCCTCAATACAACAAAGGCCGTATATGACAAACCTACAGCCAGCATTATACTTAATGGTGAAAAACTAAAGCCATTCCCTCTTAACTCAGGAACGAGACAAGGATGTCTACTCTCTCCACTTCTCTTCAATCTAGTATTAGAATGCCTAGCTACAGCAATAAGACAAGATGCAAACATAAAGGGGATCCAAATAGGGAAAGATGAAGTAAAACTCTCCCTCTTTGCAGATGACATGATCTTGTGTTTAAAGAATCCCACAAACTCCACTCTCAAATTACTCAAGCTGATTCAAAACTTTGGCAAAGTAGCAGGGTATAAAATTAACCCTCAAAAATCAATGGCTTTTCTGTATGCCAACAATGAGAAAAGCGTGGCTGAAATTAGGAAAGCAATTCCATTCATAATAGCCCCACAAAAAAAAAAATACCTAGGAATTAACTTAACCAAAGAAGTGAAGGACCTCTATGATGACAACTTTTAAAACCTGAAAAAGGAAATCAAAACAGAACTTAGAAAGTGGAAAAACCTCACATGCTCCTGGATTGGAAGGATCAACATTGTGAAAATGGCAATACTTCCCAAGGCTATCTACAAATTCAGTGCAATACCTATCAATATTCCAACCTCATTCTTCAAGGAAATAGAAGAGGCAATCCAAAAATTCATGTGGAACAATAAAAGACCCCGAATAGCAAAAACAATCCTCAACAGAAAGAACAGTGCTGGAGGAATATCAATAACAAACTTCAAACTCTACTACAAAGCTATAGTAATCAAAACAGCTTGGTACTGGCACAAGAACAGACCTCAGGACCAATGGAATAGAACTAAAAACCCAGAAATGAACCTACAGACCTATAGTCATCTAATCTTTGATAAGGGAGCTAAAAAAAATAGAATGGAAGAAAGACAGCCTCTTCAGTAAATGGTGCTGACAAAATTGGTTAACCACTTGATCTAAAGCTAGATCCTTATATATCACCCTGCACCAGAATCAATTCCAAATGGATCAAAGACCTCGGAGTTAAAACAGACATTCTGAAAATATTACAGGATGGAACAGAAGAAACCCTAGGTCTCCTTGCACAGGCCAAAATTTTCTTAATAGAGACCCAGAAACACAACAAATCAAAGAAAGATTGGACAAATGGGATTGCATGAAATTGCAGAGCTTCTACATGGCAAAGGACATAGCTAGAAAGATCAATAGAAAGCCCACTGATTGGGAGAAGATCTTCATTAGCCATACAATGGACAAGGGTCTCATATCTAAAATATACCTAGAACTCAAAAAATTAAATCCCCCAACAACAAATCTTGAAAGAAACAACTGCCCAATAAATAAATGGGCTAAAGACTTAAAGAGAAACTTCTCTGAAGAGGAAAGAAGGATGGCCAATAGATACATGAAGAAATGCTCAACCTTCCTAGCCATAAAAGAAATGCAAATCAAAACAACATTGAGATACCACCTTACTCCAGTTAGAATGGCTAAAATCAAGAACTCTAATAACAACATAACAACAAATGCTGGTGGGGATATGGACAGAAAGGAACCCTACTGCATTGTTGGTAGGAGTGTAAACTTGTTCAACCACTTTGGAAAGTAGTATGGAGGTTCCTCCAAAAACTCCACATAGAGCTCCCCTATGACCCAGCAATCCCACTTTTGGGCATTTACCCAAATGTTTACAAACAAGACCATACTAAAGCTACCAGCACAACTATGTTTACTGCAGCATTATTTACTATAGCTAAGATATGAAAACAACCCAGATGCCCCTCAGTAGATGAATAGATCAAGAAGATGTGGTATATATACACAATGGAATTCTATGCCTCCATCAGAAAGAATGACATTGCCCCATTTTTTAGGAAATGGAAAGGCATGGAAAAAAATTATATTAAGTGAAATAAGCCAGGCCCAAAGAAACACAGGCCCCATGGTTTCCCTTATTTGCAATAACTAGTATATATCTGAGACAAGCAGAAAAGGTCAGATAAGTTGATGTTAGATGAAATGAACCAGATAAGTATTCAAATGTTTTTTCTTTCATGTGATTGTTTCTAACATATTTATAAGATGATTTCTTTGTTGCTTTGTATGTCCCTCCCCCATGGTATAACCCTTGCTTTCACTGTATTTGATGTTGGTATAATTTGTGGAGGGGAAGGGAAAAAACAAATCATTTAAATAGAGATACAGCTAGACCCATTGCAACAATGAGATGTACAAGTCGTTATGTCAAAAAACAACTTTACAACTTTGAACGGGGAGGGGAGGAGGGGGGCGGGGAGGGGGGAGATGGGGAGATGGGAAGGGATAAGAAAGGGAAACAAAGGAGGAGGCAACAATTCTTGATAAGAAATGTACTCTTGCCCATGTAATTGTAACCCCTCTGTACAGTATTTTCACAATAAAAAAATGCAGTGAGCATATCCAGCGTCCACTCCCCCTGAGCCAGTGAATTAGAATATCTGGAGTGGGCTGCACACAGAAATCTGCCTTATGAACACTGGCAGGTAATTCTTTCCTATGTATCCTTAAGTAGAGAACCTCTAACTCCTGGCATTGCTCTGTTCTGGGACAGAAACAAAAAAATAGACCAAACATTATCAATAACAATGATCTCTCTGACTTTCTTTCTTGCCTCCAAATGTTAAGGAACATTCCCACATTCACACAGCAATCATCTGGGAACATCAAGACTCTGGTCCATTGTTCCTCTGACTTCTGGGTCCATGTTCTTAAATGCTAACTAGATCTTAGCAGGAGATAGAATGCCAAGCTGTAGCTTTTATATCAAACTCCATGAGTTCAAATCCCAACTTCACTATATATACTATCCATGACATTGGACAAGTTATTTTGTCTCATTGGGTCTCCGTGTCACCATTTGTTAGGTGGAGGTAAGAAGCATTTCTCTCTCATAAGGTGAGAGGTGGTTAAAAATGATGAGGTTGACTTGGATAAAGTGCTGAGAGAGGAACCTAGTATTATGCCAAGCACTCAAACATTAGCTACAAAGATTCTACCTCCCCTTCTCCAGATTCCTGGCACAGTAGTAACTTCTCACTGATCCCAAAGGAGATCTCTGGCAAGCATGAGAAGATAGAAGTGAAGAAAACGCAACCTTCTTCTGGGAAACAACCCCACAGCACACACTCTTCAGACAGTGGGTCAGTAGTGTTGTCTTTGGAGATACAGAGCAACACATTACTTGAACCTAAATGTTCAAAGGGTGTCAACTCTCCAGCCTGGCTGCTGCCTTTAATTATTTTTTCTTTGCAGCCTCCTAATGGTTCCATCTGTCATTAGGAACCTTTCAGTTCTGCCACAAAGGGATTCCACCCTTTAATCCTCAATATAGTTTGTCTTTATAGTTTGGCAGGTAGGAGCTGGTTACAGCAGTAACTCCTGCAACCTGCCTCTCGTTATGCCTAGAACTGCAACCTGTTGCTGCATCACAGTGTGAGTGGTGACAAATGCTTTCTGATGGTGAGGATTGCTCTTTACAGCCAGCTCCCCAAGTGCCCTCTTGACACATGAGAACTTTTGTGACTCATGTCAATCATCATTAGTCGAGAATGGCATCTGTCCTGCTATTATCTCAGCTAACGAAGGAAGCTACACCTTTTGCATTTCAGCTGCTGCTACCTGGAGACTGAAGTACAGAAAGGCAACAAAGAACTTTGTGCTCCCGTGTCAAAAATATTCCAAAACTCATAGATCTACTACATCTTAAGTTCTTCATTCTTCTTTCTAAGTAAAACTATTTTGCCAGGCGCTAGTGGTTCATGCCGCTAATCCTAGCTACTCAGGAGCTAGGATCTAAGGATTACAGTTTGAAGCCAGTACAGGCAGGAAAGGTCATGAGACTCTTATCTCCAATTAATCACCCAAAATCTGGGAGCAGAGCTGTGGCCCAAGGTGATACAGCTACAGGGCTAGCCTTGAGCAAAAAAGCACCAAGACAGTGACCAGGCCCTGAGTTCAAACCCCATGACCAACACATACACACACACACACACACACACATACACACAAATTAACTTGTACATCAAATTTTAAGTAAGCCACTATTTATGACCACAAATATTTTAAGAGCTCAGAGAGCCAGCAGAAAAACTGGCAGTGCCACACTAGCCATACATAAATCCTATGATACAAGCAATTCTCCCACCCCACAGCAAGAAGACTGGACAACCTAAGGACACAAGCCCAGCAGATCACTCATCTGCTGACCACACAGCAACTGTACTCTGCCTCTGACAACTCCTAAACTCAATAGGACCCCCACAAACAAGCAGGCCACTTGTTGGCAAGACTTTGCTCTTGCTATATTAAACTGGCGACCTTCTTCCTACTCAAATCCACTGCAGTTTTGGTAGAAGAATAACTCTTTGGAAAAAATGGTCCTCAAACAACCCAATCCCTTTATTAATAAATCAAGTTTGAAAATATCTTTTAAAAAACATCCAAATACTTGGCTTTTGGTGAAAGTCAATAGAGGTATTTATGCCCAAAGAAAAGGCCTGTTCAAGATTTCTTCTAAATTATACTATGGAGATGGTAGATTTTGCCTGAGGTCCAACTCTTCAATACATTGTTTTCAGCCTGGATGTGGTAGATGAGGAGTCATCCAGGAGTTGCTAAGGTCTGAGAATGGTAACCACTTTCTCATCAAAAGCTCAGTATAAAAAGAAGTCTTTCCAGGAATATATTTTAATAGATGTTGACCTATAATTTCCTGAAACACTTAACAAGTCTCAGGTTAAAAAAAAAAAAAGAAATTAACCACTTGTGTTAAATAATAATAAAATGTTCTCATCATCCTTAGGGGGGTAAAAACTGTTTTCAGAGAGAGCCAGCCCCCAAGACTGACATGCTAAGGTTTTACCCATCCCCCTAACTTATCTTCTCTGGCTACTCCCTAGAGCTATCCAGTCTCTTCATACAGATACATCGGAAAGTATGGGGGAAATATGCCTCTTCTCCTAACAAGTTGCAATCATGAGCCAAAAGGACGGTTGCAAGATATTACTAATGATGAAATCAGGATATGAAAGGGAGGAATCTCTTGTCAGATGGATGAAATGAAAATCCAGGGGGGGAGGGGAAGCTGACCTGATACCAGAAACTGAAGCTCAGATTCTGAACACGATCAGACTTCTAACCAGAGCAGATCGCCATTGTAACCACTTAGACAAAGAAAGGGAAGTTTTAATTCTTCCCAGAATCCACTTTCTAGATTCAGAAGTCCTGTGAACTTCTTTGATGACTCCTGGATCACAAAACTATTCAACCCTTTCTTCCCTGGCCCTCACACCCCTGGAGCCAAGAATACTTAGAAGCACCAAAAGGGTGATTGGCTGGGCTGTAAGCCCTGTGGCAATCAATAACCTTTCCCCTCCCTCCCCTGGGCTTCTATGGCCCATAGACCAAGAATTCCTGAGCTTAGTAAATGCAGGCTTTTCAATCAATGCAGTTGAGGTCAGCAGGTTTTAAGAGTCCATCCATGGTGATCCTTTTTTTTTCCTCCATGTGTAGAAAGTAGAGAGGTTGAAGGGCTTGTGCAATGTCACCTAGCAAATTGGGAAGTAAAACTAAGCTTAAGACAGTGGTATGCAGTGACGAAGTAGGAATGATGAAGCCTGAGAAGGCTGACCCTGCCTATGTTCCCAGGGATTCCTTTTATATCTTCTCCCCACTGTTAACCTCACACTTTCTCCAGAGAATTGCCCTTGGATTGAGAGAGCCACCTTGCTCAAGGGAGCCAGAGTTATCCTTCGCTTACCACTAATCAATGCAAGGATATAAAATGTTCACTTCCTTTCCTTAAGGTAGAGCAGATTCTACCTCTTGGGCATCCCACAGGACCAGACAGAGGCTAAACTTCACCTGAACCACATCCTTTCTCTAGAGATTGCTCTTTAACAAAGCACTTGTGTATGAATTCCCTGCCTTCAGGGAACTGCCCTGCTTCTAGGGAACCTGACCTGACCCTGGCTTTTCTCCATGAGCGGTTCCAAGCTGACACACTGGCTCAGGCCCCAGGGTAATTAAATGGTCCATCTTTATCCAGAGCCTCTCAGCATTCAATCAAGTCACTCAGTCAGGAAGAGTGACTTTCTCCTGACCAGCTTAGAAGTCCATCCTTCCTATTGGGAAAAGGCTCTCCATCTTGGCCCCTCCACTTTCATCTGACTCTAGTTAGGAACTCAAAGATATTCTCAAGACTGTGGAGGATTGAGCTGAGGTGACATGCAGAGGAGGGGAATCTTTTTATTGCCCACCAGTGGATGGCTATTTCAAACATCCCATGAAGACTGTTCAAAATTATCAAGACAAGAGATGGACAGAGACAGCCTAAGTGTCTGTCTGGTCATGTACCAAAGGATTGTTGTGGGACTTACATACCTATGGGCCATTTGTTCCCCGTGTCTGCATGTTATTTGCTCTTCAGGTTCTTCTTGGAGAACAGAATCAGCTCCCAATATCCTTTAATTTGCTTCCCCCATTTAAACAGAATATAGAATTTCATCACAGCATTAACGTCACCAACAAGGTACTCATTCCTGCTCACATCACCCCCTTCTCCAGGGCAGTCACTATTCTTGTTCCATGTTCTGCTGATATTCTTGGGGGACTTGTCATTTCTGGAAATTATTACTTACCTATGACTTGTTTGCATAAAACAGCATCCTAAAAAAAGGGGTTCCACTCCTGATAGCGATCAGAATTTTGACAATATGTCACAATAATGTTTACTTTGTTTCAACGTCTATTATATACCAGGCACCAGAAATATGTCACTTCTAATTCTTCATAACAGGTGACAAAAATAAGGTCCAAAAAAGGCAAATAACTTAGGCAAGGTTCCATTATAAACACATGGTAAAACCCAGAGTTGAACCCAGCTTGTCTAACATGCATTGAGCTGCTTCACCCCCTGCCCTTCCTACAGCTCCAGTGCTAGGTCTGCTTCTGAACTGCACTATTCCCATTTCAAGCTAAATTTACTACAAAGATGGAGGCTCAAAGCCAACCTAATAAAAATATCTGTGAGACTCCCTCCCCAAAATAACCAGCAAAAATCCTGGCTGGAGGTGTGGCTCAAGTGGTAGAGAACCAGTCCAGCAAACAAGCAAGCTGAGTGGGCAAGTGAGTAGGAGACCCTGAGTTCAAACCCTAGATACCAGCAATAAATAAATAAATAGCTAATTAATTAAAAGGTGTTTAAAAGCACACCACATTCTCTGACCTTAAAAGAACAAAGCAGGAGCTGGGAATGTGGCTTAGTTGTAGAGTGCTTGCCTAGAAAACATAAAGTCCTGTGTTCGATTCTTCAGTACTACATAAACAGAAATAGCTGGAAGTGGTACTGTGGGTCAAATGGTAGAATACTAGCCTTGAGCAAAAGAAGCTCAGGGACACTGCCAAAGCCCTGAGTTCAAGACCCAGAAATGACAAAAAAAAAAAATAAATAAAAGGGCAAAACAGCCAAACATTACTCAGGAGTTTGAGATCTGAAGATCACAGTTCAAATTCAGCACAGGCAGGAAGGTCCCTGAGACTCTTATCTCCAATGAATCACCAAAAAGGCAGAGTAGCGCGGTGGCTCAAGTGGTAAGAATACTAGCCTTGAGCACAAAAGCTCAGGGACAGTGCCCAGGCTCTGAGTTCAAGACTCAGGTTCATCACCTAAAAAAAAGTGGGGGGAGAAAATAATAAATAGAAAGAGCATCTGGGGGCTGGGAAGGTGGCTCAGTGGTAGAGCGCTTTCCTTGCATGTATGAGGCCCTGGGTTTGATTCCTCAGCACCACATAAGCAGAAAAAAAAAGCTGGAAGTGGCGCTGTGGCTCAAGTGGTAGAGCGCTAGCTAGCCTTGAACTGAAGAGCTGAGGGACAGCGCCCAGGCCCAGAGTTCAGGCCCACGACCAGACCCCCCCCCCCAAAAAAAGAGCATCTGGTATGGGTAAAAATAAGAATCCAAAAGGACTGTGACAGTGGATGTAGTAATGTGCTGCTCCTGAATTTCCCAGTAAGTATAAATACAAACTGTACACAATGCCTAGATTGAGTATACCAGTTAAAGACTTTAGATCAAGGAATAACATAATAGTGAGTCCTAGATTTTCCTTTTTCCCCTATATATTCCTTTTGTTAAATTGCCTTTATCTATCCTGGAGAAACTAGCAACCTGGATACAAATTGGAATAGAAAAACAAAAATCCACAACCAACCACCAACAACAGTAAAAAAAAAAAAAAATGCCAACTTGATATATCCAAAAAATTAGAAATGGAACCACTTAGCTTGTTTTAGAAAGAAAATTACCAGAGAACAAGCCCACAAGTCCATCCAAAAACCACAGAAAAACTGTGACTACACCCCTCCCACACAGACAAAGGCACAGTGGGACGCTTGGCTATAAAAGGTGTCTCAACACCAACACCTGAGTTTGGAGGTAAGCATTCTTCCACTGCGCTTGTGGCAATGCCATGCAGGTAGGTGGTGTGAGAGTGAGGACTTCACTTTCCAGCAGGAGAGGGGGTGGCAATCTCCAGAGGTGTCGGAGGTGCCCGTCACAAAGCACCCCTGCCCCGACACAGCCCCCATGGTACCCAGGTCAAGTTGCAACTGTCAACATTCTTGAAACAAAGCAATACCACAGAAAGTGAGCACTGCAATGGAAAGCCAGCAAAGAAGCTGATGATGGGACCAACTAGACCTTTTAGAGCTAGAATATATCCTAGCTGAATTATTGTTATGCCTCCACAGCAGAATGGAAAGTCTGGAGAATTTCAGTATAGAATAATAGAAATTGCCCAAACTTAACAATGAAGATTAACTAGTCTGGGAATGAAAATGACCAGCATTTCAGAGGCATGTAAGACTATTTTTTTAAAAAGGAGAAGAACCAAAATTCAGGCCAGCAAACTCCCACAGGAGAAGGAAAGAAAGTAGAGCTGAAAAAAAACTATTTAAAGAAATAATAGTTCAAAACTTTCCAAAGTTAGCAGAAAGCAGGTGAAGAATCTGAGTGAACACCAAACACATCAACCCAGCAAAGCCAAGACATATCACAGTCACAAAGACAAAGAACAAAGCCTTGAAAGTAGCCAGAGAAAAATGATACATTACCCCCTAAGGAGGAAAAAACTTCCATGACAGAGGATTTCTCAAAAAAAAAATCAAGGAGGCTCAGAGGAAATGATACATTTTTTTCCAAGTGTTGAAAGAAAAGGGCTGTCCATTAGAAGTCTATATCCAGAGAACATAGTCTTCAAGAATGACATTCTCAGGTGAAAAAAAAAAAAACTATGAGAACTTATTGCTACAGACCTACCCTAAATGAATGACTAGGGGAGTTATTTACACAGAAAGGAAAAGGGAAAAGAAACTTAGAACACTAGGAAAGAAGAAAAAAGCCAGAGAAAGCAAAACTATGGGTAAATACCATACTTTACTTCTCTTCTTGAGGTCTGTGAATTCCATAGGTAAAGTAAAACTCCTAATACTCTCTACTGTACTTCCCAAAGTGTGCAAAGGAAACGTCTAAGACAATCATATCACCAAAGAGAAAGGGCAAAAGGGAAAAGCCTCTATACTTTACTGGGACTAACAAAATGACACCACCAATAGCTGTGATAAATTATGTATGTACATAAAATGCTATATATAAAGGGATCTACTCTGAATCGCTACAGATCAATCAAAATGGAATTCTATGCAATAAAGACATGCTCAAATAACCCACAAGGAAGCAGGAAAAATACACAGGAGAAACTGAGGGAGGAGGGGAAGAGGCATCTGGGCCTCCAGAGCTGACTGTTCTTTTCTCAGGGGAGCAGGATCTAGCTACTTCTTTGGAGGGTACATGTAAGCTGTCTTTGTCATGACAGTGGTTGACTAATGCTTGTGCTGGTGTTCTTCTCAAAGGCATCTGCTGGCCTGTCAGCATATCCAAAGGGGCTCCTTGCCAGGGCTTGAGCCCCAGGTAACCTGCAACACAGTTGAATACTCCCTCCAACGGAAGATGGTTCATTTACATTCTGATTACAAAAGCCAGAAAGCCCCACGTTGTGTGCAACCTGTATTACTGGAAACGTGTTAGAAAGATGGCTTTGGGAAAGGTCTGATGAAGCTTAGGTAGAGGCCGCCATCTGAAGCAGTGTCCCCACATGCACCCCTGACTCAGGTTCAACATCACTCAGCCTTAGAGGCCCTTCCTCCTTCCCAGGACCCTCCCTTGCCAAATAACCTTGTGGGTTATTTGAGCATGTCTTTATTGCATAGAATTCCATTTTGATTGATCTGTAGCGATTCACTCTTCTAAGTATTAAAAAGAAAAAGGAATGTTAAGTGCTGAAATAAATTGTATTCGAGGTAACAGTGTTACATTTTTCTGTGCAAGTAGGAATCCTGCCCTTCCCCCAGGTCCTACATTGATATTTTATGCAAAGTGTTGCCCCTGTTTTTCTGGACCCTCACCTGTATGTCTCCTGGAAGAATGCTTCTGAAACATTCTATTACAGTTGTTTATAATGTTTAGACTTTACATAAATGGAGAGTAAAAGAGCTGGGAGTGTGGTTTAGTGGTAGCTCCTGTGCCTAGCATGCAAAAGGTATTGGGTTTGGTCTTCAGCAACAACTGAAAAAAGAAATAGCAAGGGTATTTGTACATTAGAGGTCATTCATCATTCCAATGTAATTTTCATCGGGGCAACATAAAAGCACTGGTAACATAATGGTACTTGTAACTTAGAATATTGAAATCTATATTAGGAAAAAGAGGACTTTAATTTACTGTCTCATCCCAAATAAGCACAATTAGCTCAGCACTCATCCCTTCTTCCTTTCTAACCTCCTATCCTCTTTCCTTCTCTCAGCTTCTTTCTATCTCTCTCACTTCTCCACACTAATATACCAAACATATAACAAAGAACAGGAGCTGTAGGGTGCAAAATCAAGGTAAACAAAAAGACTGCTTGCTTCTTTTCCTTCCAGATTCTCAGAAACTTAAAACTTTTTACAAAACTTGTTCTCACACTGGGCACCAGTGGCTCATGCCTGTAATCCTAGTTATTCAGGAAGCTGAGATCTGAGGATCACAGCTCAAAGCCAACCTGGGCAAGAAAGTCCATATGACAATTATCTCTAATAAACTACCCCCCCCCAAAAAAAAAACATAGGTAGAGCTGTGGATCAAGTGGTAGAGAGGTAGCCTTGAGGAAAAAAAAAAAAGCTCAAGGACAACATTCAGGTCCTGAGTTCAAACTCCAGGACCAATATATACACAAAAAGAAACTTCTCTCCACAGGAATAAATCTTTGCTTTTTGTGTTTGTCTTGTCTTTACTCTATTTGCTCTTGATAGATTTTCCTATTGACTTCTGATCTATATCCAGGAGCCCAAACAAATGTATTTGCAGACATTTGCCAAGCAGATTTCCCTTATATTTTGAAAATAATCTTCCTTCCACCAAAAGGCAAATAGCTTGAGGAAGTCTCTCCTCTATATCTGACTTCCCAAGAACAGAAATGGCACTCAGGAGGCTTCTGCAAAACTCAGAAATGGAGTTCCATAGCTTCTTAGATACTGTTAAATTCAAAATTAACACAAGTTAATTTTGTTCTTTCTGCCTTGGGCTGATTAGTGAACACTAAATGTCATGCTAATGCTCCCAAGTCATTTGTCTGCAATGTGGGATTCACTTTCCAAATTCTACTGAATGCAGAACAAAAGAGGGGGAGGGGAAAGAAAGAAAAGAACTATGCTCAGATCACTTTATGACCATCTTCTAAAATACTTCTATCAGGCAGGCACTCGTACAGGTGCGTTGGTACTTACTGTATTAATCCATAATGCTCTGACTTTCCACTGGCTCATGAAACTAGTGGTTTTCTAAAGCAGTCCTGCAATCCATTACCATGGAAACAAAAGGTATAAAAAGCTGTTTTTATCTGATGGGAAAACCTGGAGAAATTCTATGAAGATCAAAAGTATTTTCAAAGTAAAGCTATAACCAAACATATTGTAACTTAAAGAACCTTGGGATAGGAGAGCCAAGACAGGTTAACAGAGAAAGGATGGAAGCACAGTGTGATAGTAAAAAGAAAAAAAAACAGCAACACTATTGGTAAGCTCCTGGTCTGAGAGAAGCCATTGATTCATGGTCTGATGACCCAGTCTACCTTTTTTTAAAAAGTGGCTCTTCCTTTGCTAAGGCACATGAGACAGGGCTAAAACTCGTGGTCTTTCCCCACAGATGTCAACATGAACAGCTAGTTTTCCTGACATAACATCATATAACCCTGGTCCTGATACATTCTCAGTCCATTCTAGACTAATCTCTAACAGAAAGAAGGAGTACATGAGCCACATACTGGTGGCTCATGCCTGTAACCCTAGTTACTCAAGAGGCTGAAATCTAAGGATCACAGTTTGAAAGCCAGCACAGGAAGGAAAGTCTGTGACACTCTTATTTTTAATTAACCACCAAAACAAACCCAGAAGTGAAGCTGTTTGTCAAGTGGTAGAGCACTAGCTTTGAGCACAAGCCTAAATTCAAGACCAGAAACAGCACAAAAAAAAAAGAAAAAAAAAGTAAATGAAGGAAGTTTCATATGAATAGGCTCCTTTTACCATCTCCATTTGCTCTAGAACTTGATCTTGTGTGTTGAGAAAATGCAGTCATATGGAATATTTTAGTTTGGGAACCGAGTAGGCACAAACCACATGTGTTTGTCTTGATATTTTCAATGTTTTCCACAAGTAATTTCACCGCATCCTGCCATCGGGATCAAGAAAGAATTTTGGATATAATTGTCCTTTCATGAAAAACTTCCTGATACACAAACTGGCCATCTGTAATAATACAAACTCTTTCCATCCAGTGTCCTCAGAAAACATCTGGCTCAATAGGAAGCTCCCCGCCACATTGCCAAAGGAATACAAGTTTCCCACCATTTCCCTGGGAGCCGTTGTGGTCATCCCATCAAATAGGCTGGTACATGTGGTCATCATGAACAGTCAGATCCCAGCTTGACTGAAGACCACTGTCTACCACATGTGTGCTGATCAGCCCACCTGTCATTCTGACTGCCCACACACGGAGAATATGAGGCTTACAGAGCTGAGTATTCTGCACAGAGGGCTGAACTTCAAAGTTACACTGACATGGGGGGGATGTAGGGGAGAATGGATTTAACTGAGAATGGGGTTAAACTAACAATAGGAATACAGGCCAAGAAAGGACACCAAGCTCAAACCTATAATCCTAGCTACTCAGAAGGCTGAGATCTGTGGATCATGATTTGAAGCCTGGCTAGTCAGACAAATCTGTGAGACTCTCATCTCCAATTAAGCAGCAAAAAGCCAGAAGTGATCATGAGGCTCAAGTGATAGAGTGCCAGTCTTAGCGAAAAAGCTAAGCTCCAATAGTGGCACCCTAAAAAAAATACAAAGGACACCAACAGAAAATGTGAAAATAAAATATACCATCTGAATAGTGGACAAGCAATGATTAATGATTAAAACCATAAACATTTTCTTCTCTTTTTTTGATCCATCATGGGGCTTGAAGTCAGGTCTTGTATACTATCCTTGAGCTTTTGTATTCAAGGTTAGCACTCAACTGCTTTGAGCTCCACTTCTCCACTTCCAATTTTCTTATGTTTACTTGGACATAGAGTCTCATGGATTTTCCTGCCCAGGCTGGCTTCAAACCATGATCCTCAAATCTCATCCTCCTGAGTAGCTAGGATTACAACCGTGAGCCACCAGTACCCAGCAAAACCATAAGCTTTTGAGTCCATCCAACCTGGGTTTGAAAACAGTTTGGCCATAAGTGTTCAAGGTAAAACTTAGGCAATCTTTATTTCCTCTTGTGATAACCATACATGCCTGAAAACTGCAATGAAGATCACATAAGATGCAGCATATTAGGTGTTTAGCACAGTGCCTGGAATTTACCTGTCCATAAATAGTCATTCTTGTGCAGCTGAATGCACAGCCTATAGAACTCAATGCCCAGAAAGAAAAGGAACCTTCAGCTATCTGAAGTTACCTGAAGACAAGGAGATGCTTCAGGAGACTGGGGAGTGAGTGAAAAGTTTTGTTTACTCCAAAGGGAACAAAGGATCCCATCCACCTACTACTCCCTATTAAGGATCATTACTGAAAAGGCTTTGCTTTGAATGGAAGGCCTCAAAAATCCCTCCCAAATGTAAGACTCCATGATTGTAACTACTTGAGAACAAGGGGAAAAAATGGCACTTTTTAAAAATCTTGTCATGTGTCAAGCTTCCTAAAAGAACTTTAAAAATCCATAGGCCACTGTGGATATAATCCATGCAAGTTAAAAATCATAAAGTTCTACTGAATTTAATTTTGAGTTGTTGGAAACAAAGCACAATTGCAAATGTGAGAATTTTGGTCTAACTGAGCATAGATTCTTTATGGGTACTTCCCATTTTGTAGATATAAGCATTATTTATAGGGTTTATATTTATTTTACTTTAAAACCTAAACTTATATCACTTTATTAGAACTAGTTTTTTAAAATCATGATTTAAAAAAAATAAGGTGTTAACAAAATATTTATTCATCCATCTGTACCCCCATCATATTTTAGATCATTGATTTAACATGTTCAGAGGGAAAAAAAAAGTTATCTTGTGCTATGCCTAATGCTGATCAGTAGAAGCTGAAATTCAACTGTAATTACAGTCCAAAAGTACAGGTTTTCGTTTTTGTTCCCTATAGCTCAGAAAGATACTTAAAGGTTCAATAAACTTAAATCTTAAACTCTCAACGTTGCCACCAAATGTTAAACCCACCCTGCTTCACGTGAAGACCTTGGCCCCAAACACCCCAAGAAAGTCCCAGCTCACATCAACATGGAGCTCGAAGATATGGCATTCAGCAAAAGAGTGGCACTTGGTATTTCATTTTTGTTAGAAAAGGAAGCTGTGGGAAAAAAAAATATTCTCCACTTAATCTACTTTATTTTCAATGAGGTTTTACCTGTAAATATTAATTTATATACCAACCAAATTCATTAGATGTCTAAGCTACATGAATATAAATGAAATGGAGGAATATATATTAAAAATATATCCAGGAACTTCCTACCTCAAGCTGAGTCAGGGCAGAGTGGGCTGGAGGGCAGCCAACAGCGGAATTCAAGGACTTAAAATTCCATTCCTATGGTTTCCAAAACAACAAAACACCCCCCCCCCCTCATTCCAATAAACAATAAACGGAAATTACAAGGTGAAGCATTAAGAAGAAAAGTAATCATTTGGGCCATTTGTAATTAAGAATCTATTTCCAAGTCACTCAAGACTTACAAAAATTTTTGCCTACTGAGATCTGTGATCATGTGGTAAAATAGAGGCAGTACACGGACCCAACTCTACAGATCCCTGATCTCACGCTTCCTGCCTCTAGAACTAGGAGAAATAAGTGTTGTTTTAAGTCACACAGTCTATAGTATTCTACTATAGCATCCCCAGCCAAGTACAGTACTAATTGATAAAATTAGCTTCCTGAGACAAAGTCAGCCTTTCTTCTAAAACTCAAAAGGGTTTCTCGTTTCTGTAGCTCTTATGACATCATTTTGTATCATTCATTATTGTTTTATGTTAATGATTTCTCCTTGCCTCCCCCCATCTGTATTCAAATCTAAGCAACTTAACAGCTCATGATTGTCTACTTCTTTCATACCATCTGTTCATCTGTTTCAGGGTCAAACACAGATACCTATGGTATAGTGGTAATACCTATTGGTTAACTGATTGAATATTACCTAAATAATTGTTTTATCCAATTCCGAGCCCTACACTTGCTAGACAAGAGCCATTACACCCACCACAGACCATTTTTATTTATTTTTCAAGTGAAGGTCTCATGGTTCCCCATATCCAGGTCAATATCAAACCCAAATTCTCTTAAGACCTCCTACATAGCTTGGGGCCACAAGCCTATACCACCACACCTGCCTTGTATTATTGAGATGAGGTCTCACTAACTTTTTGCCTTGGCTGGCCTCTTCTATTAACTATGATTCTCCCAATCTCTGCTCATTGGGTATTGGAAATAATAGGCATGAGCCACCACTTCCAGCCCCTGACTGGCTGTTTTTATATAAAAGTGACTCTTAGAACATCACCTATAAACTTGAAAAGAATAGCAAAACACAATTTTTTCAGCTCACCTGGTTGGAACCTGGAGTTGGTAAGGTCCAGTCTCCAGTTTGGCTTTCCAGAAAACAAAATAGCCTTGCTTGATGCCAGAACCCTCTTCAACCTATCAGTTTGCTCTGTTTCTTAACCAGCAAATACACCTCAACACCATTCTACCATGACTGCATTTACAGAAGTACAATACATCATAAATGCCTTCCTCTTCCACATAGAAACATAATAAACATGTGTGGCCATAATTATATGCCATGGATTTGCTTAGGACTCTACATTTTCTTATCAGCCTTCATTAGAAACCTTACAAGCCAGGTGCTGGT
Source organism: Dipodomys spectabilis (assembly GCF_019054845.1). Classification (NCBI taxonomy): domain Eukaryota; kingdom Metazoa; phylum Chordata; class Mammalia; order Rodentia; family Heteromyidae; genus Dipodomys; species Dipodomys spectabilis. The sequence goes on from NW_024870874.1 coordinate 14,324,554, forward strand.
GGCTCACACATTGGAAAGCCCATGGGATTCTTATCTCCAATTAACCAGCAGAAAGCCAAAGTAGAGCTGTGGTTCAAATGGTAGAGCACTAGCTTTGCACAAAAAAGCTCAGAGATAGTAACCAGGTCCTAAGTTCAAGACCCAGGAATGTTTCACATGCACACATACACACACACACACACACACACACACACACACACACACTACAAAGGAAGTACTATAATTATCTACAATTATCCACAATTAAGAAACCTAGATTTAGAGAGATCTAAGACCACACCATTAATAAATATAAAGAATTTATTTTCATCTGTTTCCTCTGTTTAAAAGACATATCAGCCTCACTAGATAAGTTATTACAAAGTTATTATAAAGTTTTAAATTGACAGCCTATTATGATAACAAAGATAATATCTTTTTTTTGGGGGGGGGGGGTCCGGTCGTGGGGCCTGAACTCTGGGCCTGGGCACTGTCCCTCAGCTCTTCAGCTCAAGGCTAGCACTCTACCACTTGAGCCACAGCGCCACTTCCGGCTTTTTTCTTTTTGCTTATGTGGTGCTGAGGAATCGAACCCAGGGCCTCGAGCATGCAAGGCAAGTGCTCTACCACTGAGCCAACTTCCCAGCCCAACAAAGATAATAGCTTATAAACCACAGGTTTCTAACAAATCTGTATATGCAGGATATGGCATTTGTTCTGTAGACAACAAACACAAATGCTCTGAGGATGCTAATAAATAGAAGTGGCACCATGTAGATATTTAAAAAGTAATGAATAGTGCAAGCACTAACCAGAGCTAGAATTTACTCTCATTCTATGTGAAGGGAAACAAGAGAAAGATATTAATGAACATATGAGCATCCACACACGTCCTGTGATACTAGGGCTATGGAGGATGCAGAGAAACAGATCCATGACTTCTTTATATCAGGGGCTGACAAATGAGTCCAGTGGATTACTACAGGAGACCTGGGAAACCAGCCTCTCTACATTGGGAAGCCTGTAAGAGCCTTGAAGGGAGACTTACAATCCATGTTGAGAATGCCCATTGGTATTCTTGGGCTGCATACAGGAAAGTTTTAGAGTGAGATCATTTTGGAAACAGATAAAGATGGCTGAGGACGATACTATACCTAGACTCCTTTACCAATGTAAAAGATACAAAAAAATTATTTGTACATTTTCTGTTAGTAAGCATGTTCATGGATAGCCAAGGTTCCTAATTATAGCTAAAAGAGGTATATCTCCCTTGCTAGCAAGCATGTTATATCAATTAAATGAGTAATAGGCCCCTTCCCCACGTTGGGGAGAGAAGAGACTCCTATGACCCTCCATTGATTAAGACTGTCATGGATGTTATTTGTAGTCTCATTGCATAATGGAAATCAAGAGGTTGCTGTCATGGTTTCTGAAGACAAATTGCTGGGAGCTGAGACAAACCATTGCCTCTTTTGTCTCTTACTGTTCTCAGCTTCCAGTTAATGTATATCAGACAGTCTAAGTTTCTTTTTTTTTTTTTTTTTAAATTTAATTTAATTTTATTTGTGAACATACTGTACAGAGGAGTTACAGTTACTTGGGCAGGATAATGCGTACATTTCTTACCAAGCATTGCAGCCTCCTCCTTTGTTTACCCTTCACATCCCTTCCCAGCCTCCCCCCTCTCCCCCTAATCCCAATCCTTCTCCTTCCCCCCCTTCCCCCCCTTCCCCCCCCCCCCCCCGCACTAACGTTGTAAAGCTCGTTTTGGACATGACAACTTGTACTTCTCATTGTTGCAACAGGTCCACCTGTATCCTTAAACAACTGGTTTTTCCCCATCTCCTCCACAAGTTATACTGACATCAAATATAGTGAAAGCAGGGGTTATACTGTGGGGGAGGGACATACAAAGCAACAAAGAGATAATCTTATAAATGTGTTAGAAACACATGCATGAAAGAAAAAAACATTAAAATACACATCTAAGGGATCATTTTCCTGACATCACATTATCTGACCTTTTCCGCTTGACTCGTACATATACTAGATATTACAAATAAGGGAAACCATGGGACCTACGTTTCTTTGGGCCTGGCTTACTTCACTTAATATAATTTTTTCCAAGTTTTTCCATTTCCTAACAAATGGGGCAATGTCATTCTTTCTGATGGAGGCATAGAATTCCATTGTGTATATATACCACATTTTCTTGATCCATTCATCTACTGAGGGGCATCTGGGTTGGTTCCATATCTTAGCTATGGTAAATAATGCTGCAATAAACATAGTTGTGCTGGTAGCTTTAGTGTGGCCTTGTTTGTAAACATTAGGGTAAATGCCCAAAAGTGGGATTGCTGGGTCATAGGGGAGCTCTATGTGAAGTCTTTTGAGGAACCTCCATACTGCTTTCCAAAGTGGTTGAACAAGTTTACATTCCCACCAACAATGAAGTAAGGTTCCTTTCTGTCCACATCCCCTCCAGCATCTGTTGTTGTTAGAGTTCTTGATTTTTGCTGTTCTAACTGGAGTGAGGTGATATCTCAATGTTGTTTTGATTTGCATTTCTTTTATGGCTAGGGATGTTGAACATTTCTTCATGTGTCTATTGGCCATCCTTCTTTCTTCTTCAGAGAAGTTTCTCTTTAAGTCTTTCGCCCACTTATTTATTGGGCAGTTGTTTCTTTGAGGATTTGTTGTTGGGGGCAGTCTAAGTTTCTTAAATCAGTTTGCTGTAGAGTCTCAGTAGTTTAACAAAAAATGAGTAAGTGTGGCAATTTAGGTTGACCCTGCTTTAGGAACTGTGTTCAAGTGACTGTTACACTGATCATGAGATCTGAGTTATGCATTATTTAGTAAAGAACACAACTTCCAAAGCAGCACACAATTAAAAATAGAGCCAGGCAGCAGCTGCTGTGATTATAACCAGAATGAGCACAAGTCTAACCAGGTATGAGTCAAAAGAAAATAGGTTGCTGTCAGACAGAACATTGTTAAATCTCGTTTGTGTTTTGCATCCTTTGCCTTGCTAAGTCAGCCAGCAAACAATTTGTAGGGAGCTGGTTTTCAAAGCATGGTCTGCAAAACAGCAGCATCAGCATCAAGTAGAAACCATAAGAAAGAAATGCCAGTTCACAGACCTGCCCTGGATCAGAAACTCTGAAAGATGGGCTTAGCAATCCATGGTTCAATGTTTGAGAGCCACTGAACTAGAGCTACAAGACAGCCTTTAAAGTTTCAGTCTCCCTAGGAAGGCAGAGCTATTGGTTAAAAAAATAATTAAGAGAGAGAGGGAGGGAGAGGGAGAGGGAGAGAAAGGCAGGCAGGCAAGCAGAAAGGAAGAAAGGAAGGAAAAGAGAGGAAGGAAGGAAAAGAGAGGAAGGAAGGAAGGAAGGAAGGAAGGAAGGAAGGAAGGAAGGAAGGAAGGAAGGAAGGAAGGAAGGAAGGAAGGAAGGAAGGAAGGAAAAGAGAGGAAGGAAGGAAGGAAGGGAGGGAGGGAGGGTGGGAGGGAGGGAGGAAATAAAGAATGAAGGAGGGAGGGAGGAAGGAAGGAAGGAAGGAAGGAAGGAAGGAAGGAAGGAAGGAAGGAAGGAAGGAAGGGAGGGAGGGAGGGAGGGAGGGAGGAAGGGAGGGAGGGAGGAAAGAAATAATGGAGGGAGGGAGGGAGAGAGGGAGGGAGGGAAGGAAGGAAGAAGGGAGGGAAGGAAGGAAGGAAGGGAAAAAAGATTGCTCTAAAAAGTAGTCTATAAAAGTTCTTTAATAAACAATCTTTAGGGGAAGTGAACAGAAACAATACATTACTTTCCTAGTGCATTTATTCATTTATTTATTTATTTAAACTTGCTCTGAGTTGTCCCAGACAGGTTTACTGACAACTTCTTAAGCAAAAAATATATTGCAGGCAATTCCCAGCCACGCTCTTAGAAAGCTCTTTCACGATTTTTTTTAAACAACCTCATTTAAAATACCCAAAAGATAAACATTAATCACTAAGTAAGCAGTTAAGATGTCTTCAGTATACTGTAGTGAAACTCCAGATCATTTGAGGCTACAGAAAAGGTAAGTAGGAAAGTTAATTCACCAAGAAGCTTAGAATCTTCCATCCAGCTAGAAGTGTGGCTCAAGGCAGAGAGCACTTGCTTAGCAAGCACAGGGCTCTGAATTCAAACCCCAGTACCAAAAAGAAAGAAAATCTCTTCCATCCAACAAGAGTCAAGATGTTCCTTTCACAGTCTGAGCACAGGATCACAACACTGACCCTATATTACTATGTGTTGTAAAGAGCCATCATCTGTGATGTATTCATGCTTAGGTCAAATGAACCAAATTAGAGCAAGATGCTTGGGGTTATTCATTAATAGAGCTCCTTTGTGGGTCTGAAAAAGAAGGTTCCAAAATACCAAAATTCACTCTAGAACTAACATTGTTTGAATTAATCTCTAGTACTGTTACAACAGGTTTTTTTTTCAAATAATAAAGCATCCTAAGAAATCAAAAGGAGTATTGTTCATTAATTCTCTAAAATAAATTACAGTCTCTCTAATTAAAAAAACAAGCAGCCCTAAAGCAAAGAAATAGTTCTATAGTAATCAATCCTGGACAAATAACATAATCATCTGGCAATGCTTTCAAATATAGCAAGGCAAGATTCCACCCAATTTCATTTGTTTAGGATAGAGTTTGAACACCTCTACATTTATAGTTAGCCACATATGGTAACCTGCAGACAGGGCTGAGAATTACTGATGTACACCTGTATAAAACCAACATGGAAATCTCTTCCAGATGCATTGCCAAGTAAAAAAGAAAATTACAAGACACATATCTATTAATAGAAGCATGTGTATATATGAAAGTTTGTTGATATACCAGGAACTTAAGTTTTAAAAAAACTTTCAAAATGAAAGCATACTTGAAAAATGCAATATCAGAGTCAGAACAAAATTATTGAGTATTAAAAATAGGACAAAGCATTTAAGGCAGACCCTCTTTGTAGAGAGAAACTCCAGGTTAAACAAGTTAAACATCAACTTACTGAATTTTTTTTTTTGGGGGGGGGGGTCCGGTCATGGGGCCTGAACTCTGGGCCTGGGCGCTGTCCCTCAGCTCTTCAGCTCAAGGCTAGCACTCCATCACTTGAGCCACAGCATCACTTCTGGCTTTTTTTCTTTTTGCTTATGTGGCGCTGAGGAATCAAACCCAGGGCCTCATGCATGCAAGGCAAGCGCTCTACCACTGAGCCACCTTCCCAGCCCAACATCAACTTATTGAAATGTGGTAAATAGCAGCAGAATTCAGGAAAAGTCCAGCAACTAGAAGGTGGTTTGGCCTTAGACTTAGTAAACAAGAAGTCTAGGATAATGTGTTTGAAATGTATTTTGTCTAGGATATGTGAAATGTGTTTGAAATGTATTTTGTCTAGGATGTGTGAAATGTGTTTGAAATGTGTTTTTTGTGAATAGGAAGCTTGGGATGTATTTTGGTAAACATCAGTAAGCCCTGGAAAATTGCAATTTGTGATTACTGATTGTTTTTGTCACACATACTGCCACCTGCATGTGGCCTTTTACCTGTATAAGCCATGCTGTGAGAGAGCTTGATCACTATGCTTCATCATCCGATGAGTGGGGTAGTTCAGTGGGATATAGTTGCTGCGTGGCTAATAAAAGACTCCTTGCCCTTTTTATCTGAGTCGGTGGATATATTTGCAGGAAATATATTTGCAGGAGCTGGTATTCAACACACTCGTGTATTCTACCTATTTAATTCTTAATTTTAGAACTCTATTTAGAGAAAATGTGAATGCACAGGAAAATGAGGAAGCACGTGAAAATAAGAACTCTCAAAATATTCAGTATTTCCTTCTTTCTCCCCTGACTACTCATTCTGTTCCTTTTTCTTCAAAAGCATAAAAAAGTGAAATAAAATTCTATTTATGTTCTATCTATCCAGATATTGCTTCTAATATTTGAAATTAGGAGGAAGGAGGAAGTAGAGAGATATGGTTGATCATTTATGCATATATATTTTTTAATATTCACTAGATTCCCAGACAAGTCTAGTCTGGGAATCCCAGACAGGTCTAGTCACAGCCACTAGTGAGATATGTTTCCTGCCCTTACATTGCTTATGGTCTAGTGGGAGCAACAGACAAGTAAACAACTACAATCATGTGAGATAAATGTTAAAAGGAAGACGTGCACTGCTGCTTCGTTATGATATGAAACAAAAACTAGTCAAGAAAAGTGAGAAAAGACATTGCAAAGTAAAGGTAGACCTCTGTCCTGGGGAAAATGGTAACCATTAAAGGGTTTTAAGGAGAGATATATTACTAAGTCTACATTTTTTATATTATTTCTTGTTGGCTGTTGGGGCTCATGGGCAGTGCCCATTCATACCCAGTGCTACAGCTTTCAGTCACTGTAAAAGAGAATTAAAAGTTGCTACAGTATCAAAGAATTAAATCTCTCAGATTCCCATTATCTTCTGGTGATCACATAAGATTTACACGAAATGTTCCCTTCTACAAAGTCTATTGAGTGGGTTCATTTTATTTATCTATCCAACTATAGGAGCTTGGATATGGCAGATTTTACTGCTGATAAAACCTATTGTATGCAATAAGCACTTGCCTGTAATGGTGGCTACAACTGGAAGAGTCTGTTGGAAGAAAATACTTCTTTGTAAACATTGTAAAATAAGCAAAGACTTCCAGGGGAACAGGACACTTCTCCATATTTCATTTACTTAACTTAAAGATCAATTTTAGTCATTTAAAAGCAGCACAGCTCCACATGGGGATCAATTAACCCTCCCATAGATTTCTATGGGAAAGTCTTAGTTGATGGCTTTCACAGGATAGACTACTGGCTATCTAACCCCTATCTGTCAAGAGTACAAAATTAACAATCAAATAAAGTTAACTAGTAACACAGAAGAGAGAGAAATTATATCTGACACTGTTCCCTTATAACCCAATGAATCTTTGTGGACATTAATGTGAGTTACCTCCAGCATCAGTGTGCTATTTTTAACTTGAAATGATCAATCTTTGCTCAACTTAAGCTATCTGATTAGTGGTTTGAGGAATCGATTTGCTCTAATTTAAAGGTAAGGGCTAGAAATGCTCTAGGAAAGAGTGGGAAAGGCTTCTTTATAAAACATAAGCAAATTTAATTTCTGGGCTTCACAATCAAGACTCTTCATGGTGGTTGTTTTAATTTTATTTTTTTTTAGCTATACCATCTCTGAAAGCTAGGCACCTCTCTTCAGCAGATATAGTAATGTTCAGGGAGCCCTGAATTGTCATTTGTACTTTTGTTTCCATGGAATTATTCTGTGCCTAACAGATCACACTGCCCATATTGGTGCTACTGTCAACTAAAACCATTAACTTACTATAGGGGCTACCAGACCATCATCTAGATGACAGTTCTGCTTCACTTCAGCCTATGTGTATGTTCATGTGTATGTGCATGTGTGCGTGTGTAATAGTTTAATACTGGTGCTGCACTGTTCAGATCATTAGTCTTGTTTTGGCACTCTCAAGTGTAGCTCTACTGTTAACACACCTGAGGGATATATGAGTCACCCCCACACCTCTCTGTGAGGGGGAAGGGAGTGAGGGGCAACACTCCTTGATTACTGTGTCCTGCCCCTTGAAAACCCTCCCAGGCAACTTTGATCATCTAATATGCATCTCAGGAAGCAGAGAGGAAGAAGAGAAGGTAGCAGAGGCCCACACTCCCTGGGGTAAGGACTCTTGGTATAGGGAAACATCCAGTATCCTGTGGGCTCAAGCCACACCTTTCCTGCTCCTAGGAAGTATCTGGCTCCAGTCCCATGTCCAACCCTCAAGTAAAATGGGCCAATTTTGTTCATTTGCTTCTGAGCTTTAGTGAGAAGAGAAAGAAAAGTGGAACCACATGGCTTCTCTGTATACAAGATGAGCCAAATCACCTGTGTTCCAGGCAAAGAAGGCAGTCCCATAGGAATGACAGAAAAGCCCCCCTCTACTTCCCCCACACTGAGGCAGGAATCTTCTTACAGAGACAAACCATTTTGTTCCATTTGATCCTGCTGCAAATAAAACCCTCCTCTGACTTAAACATAGACCAATGTGCAGATGACTGATAATATACTGGTCCTTTGTACTAGGCTTTGACTAGAAGTAGGCAGACTGCCAAACAAAGGTGGCCCAAGACTGAAGATACAGGAGGCCAAGGATGCCTGGAGTCCTGTGTCATAGTCACAGTTTAGTCTAGAAAGTACCTGTGGATAGAAACAGAACTTTGGCAACATTTCCCATAAAGAAAACTGAGGTATTTGGAATAGATTTCCTCTTTCAGTCCAGATATTTTCTATAAAAATCTTTAAAACAGGTTCTAGCCACAGTCTTAAAACCTCAATTCATATTTGTTGCTGAGCAGGAGAGAAAATTCATAAATTGAGATCTTGGTTAGACCCCTGGGATCAAGGTTAATTGTTTGTACAGCTTCGAACCAAAAGGTTCTACCTTCTTTAACCCCATTAATCCAGGAATAAGTGGCAATACTCTGATTTCTGTGTAGGTTTGTAGATTCAGTAGGTCTTAGGCTGTCCTGGAGGAGCTGTAAACTGTCCTAAAATTGACTTTCCTTCAAGTCACAGCATTTGACTTAAGAAGAGTATTGTTCAAAAAGAAGCTGTATCCCAATCTCTAATGCATTAATTTGTTAGTCATTCCTTAAGTATTCTAATGCTTCATATTTGTCCTAATATATGAGTTTAAACAGCCATTATATCCATCCCAAGAGCAACCATCATTGCTTCATAATTAAAATCACTATGGAGTGCTAGCCAGAGGTCACACGCAAATCATCAAAGTAAATTAAAGCAGCATAATGCTAAATTACAATTAACTAATTCACATTCATGTGATTCCAGGTTCAGCTAGAACATGGGCTGAGCACCTACACCCCTCACAGGCTGATGTTTGAATAAGATTAATTTTTCAAATGCAGAAACTTGGTGAATAAATAGATAGGTTTCAGTTAAATGCTGACTCTGTGTGTGTGTGTGTGTGTGTGTGTGTGTGCATGCACACGCGTGCGCATACTGATGATATAGTAGTTAGTTATGCATCAACTACCATAGCCAATGCCCCCTCCTGGCTAAAGTGCCCAGAGCACTGACTCTACCCAGATGAGCAATAGTATTTCTCTTACCAGGTCACATGGAGTCCCTCCTGAATTATCCAAGAGAATCTGAGAACCTACCAGTAAGTTAGCTGAGTAGCCAGATCCAGCTTATGTAAAACATATCTCCCCTCTGGCCTTCAGATGGCTTGAAGTTTCCTTCAGCAGCCCAAAGAGCCAAAAGATACAGCCAAGTTTTGACATGCTACTTCACCTGCAATTTCTCTGGATTAAGAACACTTAATAGGCTGGGTACCAATGGTTTAGGCCTATAATCCGAGATACTCAAGAGGCTAATATCTGAGGACTGTGGTTCAAAGCCAGTCCCAGAAGGAAAATCCATGATGCTCTTACATCAAATTAACCACCAAAAGAACTGAAAGTAGGGCTGTGGTTCAAATAATAGAGTGCTAGCCTTATGCTCAAAAACTAAGGCGAGTGCCCAGGCCCTGAGCTCAAGCTCCAGGACTGGCATCAAAACAAACAAACAAAAAAGAACAACAAAGAAAAACACTCAACAGTCTAACCTGATACAATTATTATCATCATCCTGCTAATAAACTGGGGCAAAAATTAAGACAAAAAGCTCTGAGAACCTCAGATAAGTACCTTCTACCTCAATCTGCAAGTCCTTGCCTACATTTAGACGGGCATCTGGCTACAGAAAGGAGATGGTGTCATACACGAATCCCTAGGCATGATGAAATTAGCACAGAAGGGGAGAGTCACAGAGGGGGAAAAAAAAGTCCTCATGAATGTTCCCTTTTCTAAATGTAGGTGTTTCTGAGCTTTGGAGCAAGATTAAACCAGAGAGGAGAGAAGAATTAGGGATGTCATAATTCTGGGCCAGACACCATTCCAAAGCAGAGAATATCATGTGACACAGAATCCAGACTCCTGGGAGCAATCCTGAATCCCAGGAGAGGGGAGCATCATGGTTCTGTCTCTCATCTCTAGGCAAGGAGGCAGCTAGCCTGAAAGAAATTATTTACAACTGCCTTATTTACAGCCATTTCTAAGGGTTCTGGAGACAGATAATGAAAGCAACTTTGGCTTCCTGTTCTTGTCTTGTAGTCTCCTCCTTGCCAGGAGACTCTTCTAATGCCCTGCTCAAATGTCTCTTGTGCTCTCTGGGGCCTGTTTGTTCCTCTCAAGAATGCCTTAGACAAGGAGAGCTTGTGGTCAGCAGCCTCCTCATTTGAGGAAATTTCATCAATCTGAAAATGGCCATTAAACTGCATCTTAGTGTCCTCTCGTCTATGTGAAGAAAACTCACAGAGGCTGCACAGCCTCTCAGGGGAAGTTGTAGATAGAATTCCAGCATCAGGTGTGGACCAAACTAGACAGGCCCCTAGATAGCTTCATAACCAGAAAGCCTTTGATTCAATTCCTTTCATCATTTTTGTGAAATGTTCCATTGCTTTGTTCATTTTTTTTGTCACCATCCCTGTCATCAGCCCAGCTTTAAATTTCACATGCATAGGAGTGGTTTTTCACAATATAAAATGAAGCCTCATTAATTCAGGTTAAGTGGGAAGAGTCAAGTCCCCTGAGTAAGAAATCAGAGTGGAAGGTACTTCCAACATATATATATATATATATATATATATATATATATATATATATATACACACACACATATATGTCTACTACAAAAGACTACATAATGAAATTAACAAATAAGATGAAAATGGTGAATTTTAATAACTTTATTTCTAAGATGGTAAGATGGCACTATATATTCAAAATGTTTTTTATCATAAATTACTTTGTATCAGCAATATATTCAGTACATAAATGCAGTGTTTAGGTAATAGATCATTAATTGTAAATCAAAATGTCATGATTTGTCCTGCTGAATTTGAACTATTAACTGACTAAGAATTATATGTAATTATTCCAAGTCTGCATCAGAGCAGTCTGAATTAATGAGGTTCTATTCTATTGTAGATATAATAAGCCTGACAATTTTATGGCCATCTTATCTCCTAGAGTGTCACTCCTATCTACAGATTAGTAATAAATACTGTTTTTTCACACAGGAACTTTTGTCATAACAGAGCATCCCACCTTGAAGAAGTTTCACCAAGTAAATTATCTCATACGTACCTCAAATAGCAAAGAAATGCTTTGGATGATAAATGTGCTAAGGGCTCATTATTCTCTAAAAATTTTTTTAATTCCGGCTTTGATTTAAAATGAGCCTCACTACGGAGGAAATCCTAAGATGGTAAGGACCCACAATGTCATAGAATTTACCACCTTTCTCTCTCTTTCTCTTTAGGAGAACACAGTCATAATTAATCAATCCAGTTAATCATAAATAATAGAAATGTAGAAATCCAGGCACAGAATCCCATATATCAGGACCTGTCTTTTCTTCTTTTTTTTTTTTTGTGCCTATACTGGGGCTTAAACTTGGGGCTTTGTACTCCTGCTTTAGCTCTTTCACTCAAGGGTGGCACTCTACCAGTTGAGCCACACCTCCACTTCAGGGTTTTTTGCTGGTTAATTGGAATGAAGAGTCTTGCTGACTTTGTCTCCCCGGGATGACTTAGAACTGAAATCCCCAAATCTCAGCCTCTTGAGGAGCTAAGATTACAGGCATGAGCCACCAGCACCTGACTACCCTTTCTTCTTTACGCCTGTACCTGCAGTTGCAACCACTTCACAGGTGCAACCTTTCACAGTGGTCACAAAACAATGTCTTTACCTACCTTAAAAAGTCTTAAAATATTAGCAACCATGATGGACACGGAGCTTGCTGCAGCACCTATGACTCCGGAAATCTTGTCGGGCTTGGTGAATATGGGTGGGTCTCCATTCGCACATTTCACGTCGGAAGCATCTTTCTCTATCAATGCCTGCACGAAGGTTAGCGACTGCTCCAAAGCGTAGGTGTCTCTGGAACACGTGTCAAGGATCCGGACACCCAGAGTGATATTGGAGAGGAGATCGGGGTCCTTGTTAATCTGGTCGATGGCATAAAGCATGGCCTCCAATCTGTGGATCCCCTTTTCCTTCTTCAGCTCCCCACAAGGCACCCCTCTCTCTCCCTTGGCATGGACAGGGAAGAGACCCCCCAAAATGATGTCCCCATCCACTCGGATCGAATGGGCATATTCCTGGCTGTGAGTTCTCTGCATCATGGTGAGGATCCAGTAGAACTTGGCGGTCAAGAGGAAGAAACAAGAGCAAGAGGCTGAGCGCTTTCCCTCGCATGCCATCTTCTCCACTGTGGGTGTCGCAATCCAAGACCCAAAGTTTATTCTTGGCCCAGAAGAAGGGGGACCACCTGAGGCCGCACCTTCTGGAGGCTACCATCAGGGCCCATGGGGGAAAGGCTCTGTGGATTTCAGCAAGTTGTCTGGATTTGAATGTCACAGTGAATTTCCATCCGACCTTTAAGGTTCAATTTTATTCCCATATAAAGTCGGCTTGTCTGGAATGATGCAAAAATGAGACGAGCATCTGAGCTTCTGATATAGGGATGAGGTCCAACGTTTCACATCCTTGCAGTCAGCCCTGTAGCCGACTTACTCCTGGGAAATAAGTAGAAAGGAAAAAGAGGGGATTCTGTTCAGTGAGGCTGTACTTTTTACATGTTTAAGCCTTGTCTACATACATTTATTTTTCTCTCCCTCCATTCAGTAAGAAACTCTTTTGTCCCCCTGTGATTCTGAACACCTGGTGGCTCTGCAGCCAGCCCAGGGAGATGGATGATACTTGCAGAGCAAGAGAAACAGGCAAGTAGCCGCAACCAAGTTGATTCTTCCAAGCCAAAAAGTGTTTTTGCTCATCATTTAATTTTAATAAATCCTATTTCCATGAAAGTAAAAATCCTGTGACAAATGGCATTATTTCAAGTCTGTTTTTCATCTTTTTGAGCTATCTGAATTCAGCATTTAAATGTCCACAAAATCATAGTGAAAAGTTATTGTTCTGTGATACACTCAACAAGCATCACTTGTTGTTAACATTTTGTATGTGTGTCAGTACTGGAGCTTGAACTCAGGGCCTGGTCACTGTCCCTGAGCATTTTTGCTCAAGGCTAGTGTGCTCTACCATTTGAGGTACACTTCCACATCTGGCTTTTTGGTGGTTAATTGGAGATATGGGTCTCACAGATTTTTCTGCCCTGGCTGGCTCAGACCTCGGGATCCTCAAACCTCAGCTTTCTGAGTGGCTAAGATTACAGGCATGAGCCACCAACTCCAGGTCTTGTTGTTAACTCCTTTATGTCCCAGATTTCCAAGTAGGGAAAAAAAATTATTCAATCTCAAAAAGAAAATCCTCCCACCCAAAGATTCCCAAAGATACATAAATTATGTAGATTGTGAACGCATTTAACATGGAACATTGTATCCATTATCTTATTGTTCTCTGACAACAAAACAAAGACTTGAAAATTAAAGACATGGGGAGGGTTATAGGTGACAATTTTCCTATTATCACTGTTAGCATTTAATTGGTTGAGTGGAAGCATGAGGCTTGCTTACAGTTTTCAAGTAAATACATTTGATCCTGAAATCTCTAGGAAAGCATCAGAGCTGGAGATGCATTGAAAACCTTGCTAATTTTGTCTGACTCAGTGGAGAAAGCAGTTATTTCATCAAGACTAGAAATATTCTACCCTGAGAAGGTGTCTGCAAATCCATAGGAAAAGTTCATTCTGGGTCTTTCATCCTCAAAGAATCCCATGAGTCTCTCGAAAGACTTTTGAAGACATTGAACTGACCATGAGAACTAACCTAACCTAGGGAATCTGAGATTAGAGACATATTTAGCATTAAGAGAATAAACAGCACCCATTTTTTTGGGCAGAAGGGTTACTCTAGTGTTCATTTCTAACTTATTTGTATATGAGTTTCAAATCTGAAATTTAGACCATTTCTTTCTGGCCTAGCCAACCAACATCTGGTCGTGTTTTCCATTCACTTGTTTAAGTTCCAGTTCATAAAATTTTCTTTCCATCCTCCTTGTCCCGAAAGTAACGATAGATCCTCCCTAGGGAACTACTGAACATATGCTCAAGTGCCTTCAGAGAGAGCTGCACCTTTTTTTCTCTCTTTCTCAGTTTTGTGAAGAGGCTCAGAGCCGTCTACTGCACTGAGCTTGCAGTGGGAGAGGTGACCAACCAGCTCCAACTCAGCTCCTCAGCTGAGATAGTCTATGCTGCCTCTGACAAGTGTTCTCTGCCCTCTGGCACATGGTAAACCTTGGATTTCTTCCATAGTGCTCCAGATACTTGGTCCAATGCTGATTGTGCTCACCACTCCATTCTCTGAGCAGCTGCTTCTCCCTTGGAAACTCTGATTCCACAACAGCCTGACCTCAAACAGTCCACAGAAAGAAACAGAAAGTCAATTTGACTTTCTGGATGAAACCATGTCGGTGATAGGCTGATTACCCAGGGAGAGAAGTAGAATTATGTCTTATGGTTCCTCAAGGAAGACTAGTTCCATGCAAGTAAAACCTCATATAACTTCTATCACTAATTTAGAATTTGAGACCAAATCCACAGGGCTGAAGCGACCCTTAAGAACTCCTTCCTGAAGGAAGGTGCCAGTGGTTCGTGCTTGTAATCCTAGCCACTCAGGAGGCTGAGATCTGAGGATCCTGGTTCGAAGTTAGCCCAGGCAGGAAAGTCCCTGAGACTCTCTCATCTCCAACTAATTACAAAAAGCCAGAAGTAGAGCTGTGGCTCAAGTGGTAGAGAACTTGCCTGGAGCAAAAAAGAAAAAAAAGGAAAACCTCAGTGGCAGTGCCCAGGTCCTGAGTTTAAGCCCTCAAATTAGTCAAAGAAATAAGAAATCTTTTCTGGAAGAACTTGCAACATATAGACAACTGAAATGAAGATGTAATGTTTAAAGGGAAATAAATGGTGCCAGCACTCCACAGCCTTTCCTCATTCTACCAACACACCTCCCCCACATGCCTAAAACACTGGAGAGAATACACGGCTGCCAGCAATAGACCATAATATAAACAGTCCATCCCTAATCACAAACCATCCTTACCTACCCTATGGCACTTGTGTAGTCATGGAAGAGAAATGAGATCCCTTTAAAATTCCTCATGTTTGCAATAAGGTCCAGTCTCTGGCATCCCCTGGGTCTGTTTGGAGTCTCCCTTTCAGGAAAGGTTAAGGGATGGAGCACAGAGACAGGAATTGTTTGGTTTAGTGGAGAAACACAGTGAAGTTACTATTTATTGGACAGCTTGCTTGGATGTTTGCTTGAGTTTTCTCCTCTGTAACATCAAATTAATGGTGTACAGACACTCTAGTGCTGGATTTTCTTGACTTAAGTGGGTTACAGAACCTGCATACATGGCTATGTGCTCACTAAACAGGACCTAACCTAGTCTATAATTTCTTTTCTACTAAAGGAGAGCAACTTTTGTCTACTTGCTCACTTGGTGAAACTTTTACTGAATTTTGTTTGTCCCTTTAAAATACAATCAGAGCTCCTTATAAAATATTTAAATATTGCAGTTACTCCCAGGACTGATACATTACCACATAATCACAGATTCAGTGGCTAGAAGGTTTGAGTCTCCCTTTGAAATTCTAAGGAAAAAATATTAAGTGAAAGCCTGTGGAAAACTACATAACTTAAGCTTAATTGTATAATGTTACATTATCATAATCTTGCTCTGATAGAGTTCTTGTGAGCTTTAATCCAAACTTATCCTACTTGGAATCAATGAAGTAAGGGGAAAAAAATGACCTTCCTCTGTTACAGATCCAAATAGCTGTACTTCATTCCCAAGTTTAATTTCAAGGAAAATAGCTTTTCTCTCAAATTGACCTTGCTCTGAGCTGATGGACATCTTAAAGGAAGTGTGAGGCCTGCGCTGTGGAAACTGACTTCTGAGGAGAGCAGATGCCCTCAGAGAGGTTAGGCCTCAGAGAGGCTTACCCATGTGCCACTGAGCCTTTCTCACCCATTCCCCCCATCCTACACCATACAGCATACATCACCACTGGCCCTCGCACAGTGCTCCTGCTGTGTTCTGGGAGGCCATTAAGGCCAGCTCCTCATGGGCCAGAGGTCTGAATTTTGCTGCATTCTCTTCCTCCTTCCTCTTCTCCTTCCCCTACCCCTTCTCCAGCTCCTCCTCCTTCTCTTCTTCCTCCTTATTCTGCTTCATTCTGGTACTGGGGATCAAAGACAGAGGTCTCATCATTGCTACACAGATGTTCTATCACTTAAGCCATGCCTCTGGCATTGGTGATTTTTGAGGCAGGCTCTCATTGTAGGCTCAGGCTGGCCTGGGCTTCCATCTTCCTTCTTGTGATTCCCCCTGTGTTGCCAGAGATAACAAGCACAGGCCACTGTGCCCAACCATTGTATTGCCACCAGGCCCAGCCATTATCTGATTGGAAGCCTCCATTTTTTTTTCCCTAGTCTGTCCTCAAATCCTTTGATTCCCAATTCTCACATAGCCAGGATTACAGGCTTGAACCACCACCTCCTAGGTGCTTTGGTTTTGTTTATGGACTTTGCCTACACTAAGACTTAAGCCTCTAACACAATAGTTCAATGAATTTCTGTAGACTGACTATTAACTCCTGTATAAATGAGAAAGGAGATTCAGGGAGGTTGAGTGCAGTCCTGAGCTAGCAAGGAACAACACTCACAAAGTCCTAAGGCCTTGAAGGTGGGTCCTATCTTTTGAGAAAGCCTTCAGGGCTGCAGTGAGCAGCTATGACCACATAGACAAGGTGAGAGCTCTTACCTCTTCACTGGAGTCTTTCAAAACTCTACCTCTTCAGTAGCTAGCTCTCGAACAACAATAATGTGCTAATAAGGAAGGGGCAATTCAGGAGCCATTTTAGAAGGGTGATTTCTGAATCTCTTAAAGGGCTGAAAATATCCAGTTCACTTTTTCCAAATGTCTCTTCTTCTAAACTAGTTTCTTGGTGAGCTACTGCCAATGGGAGCAGGGTCCGTCAGACTCAGCCTTCTTGCCTTCCTCTAGTAGCATGCCCTAATAAAATCCCTGCAGAGAAGCATCATTGATAGCCAAGAATTAGCTCTCTCTTTTTTTCTCATAAGAAGACCAAAGCAGCTGTGTTTCATTCAGCTCTAACAGAAAAGTGATGTTAACGCCAGCACCAACTCATAAAGACGCATATCTGGAAGTTCACCTGAAACTGTTTAGAAGCACATCTTATTTCTGTGCCGTTTCCCAGGCTGCTGTGTGTGTGTGTGTGTGTGTGTGTGTGTGTGTGTGTGTGTGTGTGTGTGTGTGTGTGTGTGTGTGTGTGTGTATCTGGCTGGTGGGGGCAGAGAGGGGATGATGGGGGCCAACAGAGTCCCTCCTCTGGCAACAGGGGCCTAGTATGGGATCCTTGTTTGAACAGTCACTGGCTGGTGACACTGAACATGTCACTTCACCTCTGTGTACTTCCACTTCCTCAACTGTGACATGAGTGGCATAGACCACATTATAATCTCTAAGGTGTCTTCCCATTTCCCATTCTGAGCTTCTTTCATTTAATAATGAGGGACTATGAGATTATACTCAAACATCAGAGCAAGGCTTTGCCAACTGAACACAATTACTGATTTTGTTTGCAAGCGGAGTGACTTTTTCCCATCTGGAGACGGGGCTATGAAAGCTCTTCTACACAAGCAGGCCCCATATTAAGAAAATCTGATCCACAGAAGCTCAATGTACTAAACAGATAAATTAGAAGGTGATTATTTGCATTACAAAAGAATTCACCACAGGTTTCCTTTAATAGCTAAATCCTGTGCATTTAAAATACAATCTGATTTAGTAGAATTCAATTTATACCCTTTTTCCCAATAACACAGCTGTTGCATAAAAAGACCATACTTAAAGATATGAGGCGCCTCTTTTGTTGGATGTGGCAGATTAGAAGAGGGAAAGGAGGGTGAACGCCCGCCGTGTGCCTGCACAGTCTCACATTTTATCTCCTCCCTCCTAAAACTCACCTATGAACTTGGCATTACAGCCCTCATTCTGGATACAAAGACCTGAAAACAGGTAGGTTATATTACTTTGTGTCAAGACTCAAGCCAGGGTTCAAAAGCAGGACTGCTATTCATTGTTTACCTTCCTCCACATCCCCTGGCAGCAGGCGCTCCTTATGGACTTGGAGCTGTCATGTGAGGTGCAAGCCAGTTGTCCCAGTGTCCTAGAAGACCCTGATTCTAGTCTCACTCCCTCTGGCACTCATTTCAAGGCACTGAACAAGTCGCTTGGCTTTGCTGCTTCTTTGATACAAAAGTGTGGAATGATTTCTGCCTCCCGCCTGGGTTGTGAAACCGAAGGATATAATGTATATAAAAGCACTTCATAAACTACCCAAAGCTGTTAGAAAGGACAAGGAAACGATTACCGTATAATCAGCCCTAGTATTTAAATATTTTCCTGGCATACTGTTCTTAGACATGCTGAGAAAATTACTGGCCCATCATCCTTATGGCTGGTGTGATCTTGACAACAGTTGTGCATCCAAGAATAAGCCTTCGGGATTCCATACTGGGAACCTGAAGCTTGAAGGAAAGTTGGAGGACACAAGGGGAAGTCAGTGAAAGTACCAGACGCGCCTAGAAAGCTGAAGGTCATGGACACTTGGAACATCCCAAGGGTTACTATGAAGGAAGTAGTGACTGGATACACTTTAGTAGTCATAAGGAAAAAAAAAATAAAGATATCCATGTCCCAGTGGCTCACATCTGTAATCCTGATTACTCAGGAGGCTGAGATGGGAAGGTTGTAGTTCGAAACCAGCCTGAGCAGGAAAGTCCATAACACTCTTATCACCAATTCATCATTTAAAAAAAGGCAGAAGTGGAGCTGCAGCTCAAGTGAAAGAGCACTGGCCTTGAGCACAAGAGCTCAAGGACAGTGTCCGGGCCCTGAGTTCAAACCCCAGGACTGACACCAAAAAATAAAAAGATTATAGGAAAATTTTCTAACTTATAAAATTCTTTTACTACTGAGGGGTACTGTCACTGGACAAATCAGGCAATAAGGAGCCAGTATATTTCTATCTTTAAACAAAATCTTATTGGGAAATGGGAGTCAACTCCTATGCATCCTCTTGGACCTCTCCTACATCTTCCCATTTCTGATGACCGGCTGCCTTCCCTGCTACCTCCTCAAAAGCTGGATCTCCTCCTGACCCGGCTGATGTGTTCTGTGATCATGGCTTCAAGATATTTGTCCCTCATTAACCTGGCAGGAAATAAGTGGCTTCATCAACAGGTATCAAAACCTAAAGAGGCATTCCTATCATCCTCCAACAAAAGTATCTGCATTTTTAACGTAATTCCTAGCTCAGCCATCATTTTTTTTACCAAAGAAATAGCACCATTAACATTAGCTAAGACGAGTGATGTAACAAGCTAGAGTAGGGAGCTGTAAGTCAAGCATGAACTCCCAACAGTGCCTCTGGAATCACTCCAACAGCTATGTCCGAGGTGGGGTTTGAGAGGGTCAACAATCTGCTCAAGGTCCTTCCACTGCGTGGATGAGTTCGTACAGCTTGTCAAAGCATGAGTAGAATCTAAAATCAAAGGAAACAACATCCTCTGAGAGAAGGAAGGGAGGGAGGGAGGGAGGGAGGGAGGGAAGGAGGAAGGGAGAGAGGAAGGAAGGGAGGGAGGGAGGAAAGAAGGAAGGAAGGAAGGACCATCCTATACCTAAATTCCTAGCAAAGAGCTAGAGCATCTTGGGACGGAAGCAATGGGATCCAGCTGACTCGGATCACAGCCTCTCCTGGAGCATAGGATGATCATCTCTACTGGGCAAACTGCATGTGTGATACACAATCAGGTTCTTTCAAGAAAACAACAATTTCCTGAACCTTTGCAAGCCAAACTATTCAACAGGCACAGAGATGTGGCTAAGTCTTTGCTGGGGATCCAATAAGAGATAAATCCATGCAGCAGTAGCTGTGTCTTTTTAGACACTGACACAGAGCAATGCCACTCCACAGACAAAAGCAAGGCCCTCTTTATGTTGGGCATTCTAACTACAGGGGGGAAGACAGCAGCCCAGAAACTTGGAAGGAAAAACATCACTGCTGTCACAAGCATGTGTGTACAGCCTTCTGTGAGTCATGCCCTGAAAACAATGGAACGTTCTTACACAAAGATTGGCACTGGACGCTGCCAATGTGAATGTCAGCTGGGTTATTTGCAGCATAAATACCAATTAAACAAGCCCCTCAGCAACGTCCACCTGCCCAGCCAAGTTTGAAAAGAGCATCTCTCTCCAGATTCTAACTTTCCCCTGCATTCATTGGTGTTCAGCTTATCCATATACATAAATATTCCTTTTAGGATTGAAGTTCTTTTTAAAGAATTATTCAGACAACCATAACTTGGGGGGGGTGAGGGGGGGCAAAATAGGGCAGAATTAACACAAACCAAATAAAACAAATTAAGATTCCATAACAGTACAGAGCTGTGTTCTCCGCATCTTTTCCTTTATTCCAAGCAAAATGTCTCTTAGAGAGCTTCCTCTCATCTAATTGTCTCCACATCACTCACTTAGAAGCAAAACTCCTGTCTTTATCTTAGATGTGGTTACAACCTGTAGTGAACTCTAATAGGAAAATCGCACCAGAAAATCATGTCCCTGATGATTTCTTTTCAACATGATCAAGCCATATATTCTGAAGAAGCAGAGAATGAATTTCACACAGCCAATTCTGTCTCCTACAGACATCGTTCAAGATATTATTCACAAGCAAGTGACCAAGGTAAACTAAAAGTGGTTTCTGTAGCCCATTTGCAATTATTGACAAACACTTTCATAACGGAAAATGGAAATTGCAGTCAAGTACAATAAAGCTGTTTATCCAAGATCTACCTGCTGGTGGCTCTTCCTCCCCGCCCCCTCTTATTTTTTAAATTTTTCTTTCAAGTAAAATACAAGCTATGATGGGAATGCATGTCTCCTGTTTGTAATTTTTTCCTGTAAATACCCCCACCACAAACCCTATCTTCCACTTCTGTCAATTGGCAGGATTTGTGTTCAATCGCCGTACTGGCCACAACCCTAATGTATTCTTGGGTGTTCATGAGAATCCCACGCTCAGGTCTGTCAGAAAGGATCACCCCAAACTAGCACATAAAGCGCTCCTTCCAGGGGTGGGGTTCGCTTGGGGGAAGTGAGAAGTTTGTCTTCTGCACCCCGGAAAAGGGTGTATTAACACACACACACACACACACACACACACACACACACACACACACACACACACACCCTGCCACTATCCTGGGCGCTCCAACACTCATACCTCCAGCTACCCCTATCTGGGCTACTCGGGAAGCAATTCCTCGGAGAAGCGCTGGGGTGCTGTCTTGCACAACTGGGGAATTCGCATGCTCTTCTGCACTTCATTTGCACACACACACACACACACACACACAAAATAGCATGCCAGATAAATGGGGTTTGATTGAGTCGGGAGGGGCTTCTGTTTATATTTGCACCAAGTGTACGCACATCAAAGGATCTCAAGCTGTTTGAGCAGACGGGCTGTGTCTCTATCTGTACCTCAGAAAGCAGCCGCTCACTCACCACCGCGTCTTCCTTAGTTCCTTAGACTACAGAAGCTTAGTTCTGGGTAGAGGAAAGAGCTGCAAGGAGTTTCCCATTCGCCCTGCCTCTCAGTGCACCCAGGCGCCGCCCCAGGGCTCCAGCCTGCAGGCGCAACGCAGCCTGGAGCGCATCCGCCTCCACCGCACCTGGCTCGCCCTGAGCGCCCATACCCCACAACGCCCGTTTATCTGGGCAAACCTGGGGCGCGGGGCGGGGGGGGGGGGGAGGTCTGCCCAGGCTGTGGGTGCTGCCTAGTAGCTGTCAGGGAGCGGCTCCCTTTTGCTTATGAAACTCAATATCCCTGAGACCTTTCCTCTCCCCCCACCGCCAACAACACACAAAACTCCAGCGTTTTCCTGAGCCACAAAACTGATGGGGGGGGGGGGGGAGGAGGAGCGGGGGTGTGGAGGGGTTCGGAAATCCCAGACTCGCAGGGCTAACTCACAACGCTCACTCACGGCTGAGCGTGCGCTGTGTGTGCGGGGATGCGGATCTCGAGGACCCCCCCCCCATACACACACACACACACACACACACACACACACACACACACACACACACACACATACACACACATCGGCTGGCTTCTCCAGCGACACCCCCACACCCTAATCATACGCATCTTCCCGAGAATCTTATCAGACAGACAGACAAGCCCAAGCTCAGGAAAAGCAGGGTTACCCCCCCCCTCCTACCCCCTTACCTCCCCCACCCCCGCCCAACTCATCTTGGAAGCCACTAACTTCGTTCATCCTTCCCGTTAGATTCCCATACCGAAGGTACCTCGTCATCTTGGCGGGGGCAAATCCACATTCAGCCGGGGTAGGTCCAGGAAGTCACTCACCCGGGCAGGCAATCCAAGGCAGAGAGATTTTTTTTCTTTTAATCCTGCCACCGTGCTCCTCAATCTGAGCCCCCTTGCGTGCCTGCCCGCTCCCACCCTTCAGCCTCCCATTCTCCTACTAAACTTTTGGGGGGGGAATCACAGCTCCCAAGCCTTGGGAGTTCCAGGCGAAATCTCCTGCTAGTCTGGATCTCCTCACTGGAATGTAATCATGGGAAGACAAGAGGGGTGGCTGCCTTGTTATTTGCAACGTAAAATCAACAGACACCCAATCAAGCTCCAACGCCCGGCCAGCCCCTCGCCCCCTGGTGCCCACTCTCCCGCTCGCTCTCTCTTTTCCTCTCTCTCTCTCTCCCTCTCTCCCCCCCACCCCCATTCGCCCGCCCCGCCAGTTCGCTCCCAGACTCCGGCTGTGCAAGGCCACCTACTTGTGTCCAGAAAAAGCAAATCACCAAAGTGATCTGAGAAGGTGCACCTGGCTTTCGGCTTGAACGAAAAATGGGGGGGGGGGGTGTAATAAAATAAGGGGAATTCTTTTTCCGCTAGCTTGGTATTTGGGGGTGGGGAGGGGTCGTTGGGGAGCTCGGAGCTGTTTTTTTCTTTTACCCCCTGTGGTTGGCACTTGCTTTCCTTTTCTTTTTTTTTCCCTCTGCCTGCTGCTCGGCGGGGAGTCTTACCCTGCTCCCCGCAGAGGGCGCGGTGAAGAAGCCCGCGGCGGTGGGGGCCCCGCAGCTCCATCGCACCGCCGCCACCGCGCCGGGCGCACCCCGAGGCGGGCCGCACTTGTGGCTGGTCTCCCGGCGGAGGGGGCTGAGCCAGCCGAGCCGCCACCTAGTCTCCTCCATGTGAATAACAAATACCCCCACTGGCCGCCCGGATTGGTCTGCGTCCGGTGCCTCCAGATCCTCCGCCCCGGGCCATTCACCCCGCACCGCTGCGCTCGCGCGCGCGCGCGCGTGGGGAACCACAGCCCCCCGGGTTCGCGCCCCGGGGATCGCCAATCGCTTGGCGCCAACCAAGTCACCTCGGGCGGGGAAAGCGGGAGGAGGAAGCCCGAGATGCGGGAGTCCTGGATCTGGATGTCACAGCGAGCAGCAGCACCGCGCGCGGCCCCGCACTGCACACCGCACCGCGTGGGCCGCACGGGGACGCTCCCGCGGCGGGACCCCCTCCGCGCCCCAGCCCGGAGCTGCGCGGGGACCACTGGTATCAAGAGTTGTGATTTTTTTTTTGTCTTAAATCGCCCCTCTCTGACCCGCCCCCAGCCAAAAGGGGGGACTACGAGACTGGGGGTGCGGGGAGGTGGGGGAAGGAGGATAAGATGGGGGGGGGACCGGACCAGGACGCGTTCGGGAAGGCGCCTGACCACCCGCGCGCCCAAAGCACCCCGGCACTCCGCTCCGGCGATCCAGGGTCCCCGCCGACGGGCGGGGCTGAGCTGGAGGAGGGGGGCGTGGGGGGAGGGAGAGGAAGACTGGACTGAAGCGCTGCTCCGCCACGCTCCCATCCCACCGACGCTCCAACTGGAGCGTTGGTTGGTTGGTTTCCCACGCAAACTTTGCCTCCAGCCCAGAGGCGGTTCGGCCGTTTGTCCTGCTCCTCCACGCCGGCGAGCATCTTCACCCCACGCCCCGGGCGCCTTCGGCCAAACCCCTGGAGCTGGATGGAGGTGGTTGGACGCGGTGCTGGGCACACTATGCAGGAAGGGAGGCGGGCGCGGGATTGAACGGTGCGGGGGGGGGGGGGGGGCGGTGAGCGTCCTTACTGAGATGATTCGGGAGCTGCAGATGCAAGACTAGAAACTCCTGAGGAGTGGGGTGGGGGAGCCCGGGGATTCCCTTCACACCCAGCCGATGGAAACCCCGCGGAGCTCCCCTCACTCAGTCCAGCGCCCCTCCCTATTAGGTTCTACCCAGACGCTACCCACATCTGCTGGGTGGAAGGGAAAGGGGGAAGTCCCCACCACACCTCTGCGGGGCGCGGACAGCTGCAGCCTGCCCGGGCCCGGTGTGTTGGTGAGAAAGTTCCATCTAGAGGTGGCCGAGTGCAACTGCAGCCAGAGCCCCGGGGCCAGAAGCCAGGGAGGGAGGGGCGCTGGAAGGGGAGGAGATCTGGACGGCGAGACTGAGAAGAGAAGGACACACACAGGCCCTTTGTCCCACTCCACCCCTAGCACATCTGGGAACCTCTGCCATGACATTTTATTTCCAAGCACCATGATAGGTAACTTGTATGAATTATATACAGGAATTTATGTCCAGGTTTCTTTTATTTTTCACATCAGCTCCGTAACATGATCAAAATTCTTAACCCCACTCTACAGATGAAGAAGGAAATAGCCATAGACACAAACCTGGGAAGTCCTAGCATCAGAAATCCAGAGTTTCAAAGCTCCGTAGACATTTGCTTCCCAGCACTCTCGCTTTTCCCAAAGCTAGTGTTAGTGTGTGAAATTTCCGTTGAAGACAGCTGCTCTTGTCTTGTTTCTGAAAGCCATCCTTCCCCCTCTTTCATTTAGGAAGCTCTACCGTTTTGCATATCGGGGATTTTCTTTCCTATCTATTCAGCCTTCTACCATCACTGCGGGAGAGGCTACTCAATGGTAGAAACCTTCTTTTATGACCACAACCACATGGAGAGAGGAGAGAAGATTTCAAAAGATAAAACAGACTGGGTCACCTGCCCCCAGATGTTTCTGCATAGGGAACCTCAATTCACAGGAAATGTTCAGTGCCTCCTTCAGAGAGTAGCAGAGCAGTGCAACTTGGGATAGGGAAGGTGAAAAGAATCCATCACTGGCCCAGAAATGCAGTGAAATGGATTTGATGGTTGCACATCTGGAACTTTCTTAGGCACTTGAAAGAACTTCCTCTCCCCCCACATAGGAAGGTATGCTCAGGACAGCTTGTTTTCCACAGCTGACAGCCTAGCCCAGTCCAAACACCAGATTGGTCATCTCTGTCTGTGCAGAGTTATCACAGGTCACACAAGGGTATGAATAAGTCCCTCTCTAGACCCTTCACTTTGTGTGTCTGAATACATTTGCAGCAGAAGTATAAAGCAGGGACAGGCGGAGCAAACCTAAAAACACTCCAAGGCTAGGGAGTATGCTCTTCATGTTCTTCAAGGCCTGCTAGGAGTTAGCTGTAAGCCCAGTGAGATTGTTACCTCTTGTTAGACAGGAGGCCCGGGCCCTGGTGCTCTGGCGGGTTCATTCCTAATGAGGACAACGCAGCTGGCTGTGGCTTTGGAGGCATGACAAGGCTGAGTGAACTGCTAAGGAAAGAAATGCCTAACAGAGTTGCTTTCCTCCTCTCCCTATTGATCATCACCTACAGAGAACTAGTACCTTACAAGTACAGCGCTGCCTTTTCTGCTGCACCCTTCTGAGGGAAAAGTAGATCTGCTCACTTTTAGGGAAAGTATCGTTCAGATATTGGGCTTTGCATCATCCTATTCAGAATACAGCCATCTTTCAAATCCCTGCAGGAAATCAGATCAGTAGGGAATAGGGCCCTTCTACATACTCAAGTATATCCCCAACTTTACCCAGGAGCCCACAAGCAAGAGACATGGGCTCCTACACCGGTCATAACCCACCTAGACTGACTGTAACAGAAAAGGGATGGTCTCATGCAGTGATAGAGTCCCGTGAGGAATATTAACATCACACAGATATCAGCTAAACAAGCCCAACTTATCTAGACTAGGAAACATGGCTCTGCAGTCCAAGCCTGGAAAAACTAACTGAAGCCCAGGCATTCCAGTGCCCACAAGCAGATGATTACACAGATATCCACCTGGCCATTCCTGGGGCTTCTACTTGCTATAATATAAAGTATGCCTTTACGAAGTATCTGACCTCCTCATCCACCCCATCCAAATATTGACGCAAACTAAATATATTTCCTGGTAGTTAATCCTCCAAGAAGACTGGCCTGCAATCTTCTCTTTTCTGGTTGATTTAAAATGTGAGAATCTGTCCGTGTTAGAAAATGCAAAAAAAATTTTACAAAACAACAATGCCATATGTTTGAGGTCCATTTAACTCAAGCTGTGCTGTGCATTCCACACATGGAAACTTATGCCACAATTCCTGCATCAGGGTGATCGTGAAGGCTGGAGCCTTTACAGACCACTCACCCGAGAGAAAGTTCCGGCAGATCAAAGCTGACAGTAGAAAGACAAAAGAGAATTTGTTTCAGAAACTAAGATAATATTTTTTTCTTGGTAGACCATCTGCAAGTGGCAATGAGTGTATCATGTGGGCTTTGCTCAATTTATTAAGACACTGCCAGAAACAAGATCAGACACGTTAGACTGACAATCCTAAGGAGCCTGGAAGATTCCTGAAAACAGATGCTTCTCACTCCACAGTCAGCTAATACCTACACACAGCAGTCAAGGAAGAAACTCCCTGAGAGGGTGCATGTGGTAGGCTGGATGTGTATCTATCTCTACCAACTTTATTTGGATGCCTCCAGAAACACAACCTGAGACGAAGATTTAAGGGTAAAAACGTGTATTTCAGAGCAGAAGGAAACATTAGTCAGGAGGGAAAGTGAGTCAACAAAGGGTGCATTATCAAAATAGTTACTGCTAAGCTAGGTGCCAGTGGCTAACATCTGTGATTTTAGCTACTCAGGAAGCTGAGATCTAAGGATGGCCATTCACAGCCAGCCCAGGGAGACAAATCCCAGAAACTCTTACGTCCAATTAAGTATCAAAAAGCCAGAAGTGGAGCTGTGGCTCAGGTGAAAAATGCCAGCCTTGCATGAAAAAGCTAAGGGACAGAGCCTAGGCCCTGAGTTAAAACCCTAGTACCAGTTTTTTAAAATATATATATATATATATATATATATATATATATATATATATATATATATATTGTTTGGGTAACCTGGAATCTTAATCTAGTGGAGAAATCTGCAATCCAGTGCATAATACACACCAAAAACTGGCTTACCTATTCTCCAATTCCTTTCATTTATTGGTTTTGAATTGCTCCTAAATGAGATGGATTTTCCAATAATTCCAGCCCTCATGGGTGACAAAGCAGCCCCCGAGTTTGACAAAGCCCTTTGGCAAACAAGTGTAGGTGCTAGCAGTTAGTAAGCAGGTGATGTATAAGGGAGAGAAAGTGTAGGCAGGTCACAGCTGGCGTCTGCAACACCTGTCTTATACAAACCTCATAAAACATACAATAACAAGGAACCGTCTCCCCACAAGTAATGCAAGAACCACTTGCTTCAGAATTACTGGGTTGCTGGTTAAAAGCATACGCACTCTATCTGAAAACTATTTGAATGAGATCCCTGGAATAGGGCTGGAGAAACAGCATGTTTTGCAAACATTCCAGATAGGTTTGATATTCACTAAAATTTGAAATCTAGTACATTCAGGCAGTCAGTCCTCCTGCAGGCAGTCAGTGGGCCTTTAAATATATTAAGAATTATTTACAAAGCCTAGAAGGCAGACTTTAGAAATCAGGACGCCTGGGAACGGATGCCCATGCTGGCCATATCTGTTCACAGCCAGAAATGCCCTTTGTTCTCTCTTTACACCACTCTCCCTTGAGATAGGTTTAAACACTGCATCTAGAGTTTTCTGAGGGAAGAAATGAGTTTAAGTTCCAGCTCTAAATTTACTATTACCAAATCGTGTTATCTTGAACATTTAACATTTCTGCATTACAATGCCTTATTTATAAGGATCCATGTGGCAAATAGATATCTGTCCAGCCAAGATTCATGCTCCCCTTTCAATGGTGTGGTATACTATTGCTAGAAAGGGGCCTCTCTCTCTCTCTCTCTCTCTCTCTCTCTCCTCTCTCTCTCTCTCTCTCTCTCTTTCTCTCTGGCTATATTTCCCCCCAACCTCCTTGCATCTAGGTGAGGTCAGATACCTAGTTATAACTTTCAAAATAAAAACAGGTGTTATCACTTCTAGGCAGCGACGTTAAAAAAAAAAACAATTGCCTTCTTCCTTTGCTTTGAGGCAGAGAACGCTGTGGTCCTACAATTGACAGCTGATTCACTTTATATCTTCACTATCCTCAAAGATCAATATGTTCGAGGCATACTTTGGGGAGATGGTAGAAACTTTAAGATGTAAGGCCTAGTTGGGGGTCTTTAGGTCACTGGAGGTGCACTCTGAAAGCCTGGTGGGAAATGGTCCCTTTCGCTAGTTCTCTTTCACTTAGTCATTTTTGTTCCGCGACATGTTCCTGAGATGTTCTGCCACAATCTCAAAAGCTACATTCTAGTTAGGTGGGGGGAGGATTGAGCAGGGACACAGGAACGAAGGAGGAAGGGTGAGCAAATGTAGTCATTATGTTCAGTGTACATTATATTATTATTGAACTATGTGCCTTGAGAATAAAGATGAGAGGGAGGAAAAATGGGAGAGAATGGTGGAAGGAGTGACATTGATCATGAATATTGTTTTCATAACCTCTTATGGAATTGTAATCTCTTTGATAATGACAATAATAATAATAATAATATACAAAAGCAATGGACCAGCTGATTATAGACAGAATTCTCTAAAACTGTGAGCCAAAAAATGTATCTTTTTTCCATAAATTGATTATCTCTGGGATTTCCTATAGTGGTGGAAATAGTCACTGAAGTTACCAGGAATACCCACATTAAACTGCTAGGCAAATGAGAAACTTACATAGAATTCAGTCACTGAAATTTGTGGATTTAATTATAATAGTTACTATAAAGCTAAGATGGTACCATATGGCCCCGGTGACCTGGGAAACACGAGGTGGAGGGGGTGGGAATGTTCATGCCAATCTAAAGACCACTTGAGATCCAACTTGAACTCATGTGCACATGTCAGTCTTCATTGAGACACCCAAAGTCACATAGCCACCTTCAGGTCTTCCCTAAGCCCAGCCCTCTCTTCCACTCACATCACTTTGGCCTGGGTGGAAAAGGGAAAGATAATGCAAGAACCCTTCTGTATGTTTGCCTCTTCCCTGAGTAGCTATTCAGTGGGACCAAGGTCATATTGGGACGTCTTTGGGTCAGGAAGAAGAATTGCTTTCTATGTCTTTTCAGATGACCTCCACCAAGAATCAAAAGGTAGATATTTTTTGTGCCACCGAAGAAAAGGAATATGTGCTCCCAACAAGCCCTGGACAAACATCCTCAGTATTTTCTGAAGGTCCATTTTTGGCAGGCCAGTTAGTCTTATCTTCTCCTTATCTTCTCCTTAAAAACCTTCCCAGACTTCTGGGACACCCTAATATTGACTCACACACTTCAACTGCAGTTTGATTGTTCCTTCATTTCGTCTCTTAATGCACATCTGTCAGTCCGAACTAGACTGTTCTGCTGTTGCAGCTAGGACTACATCCCTAGGGGACATAGTAAATAATTATGAGTTACTTGACTATTAACCTTTGGAAAAAAAATCAAATAGACATATTACTACCATCACCACACAACCACCCTTTCCACCACCATCACCATCACCATCACCAGAGGAGACACATACAACTCCTTCCAAGACTAAAAGATGAAGAAAGCAATATGTGTGTGTATACATACCACATTTTGAAATTGCTTTGTGCAAATTGCTGCATGTAATTTAATCCCTAATGTGACTTTCATTCATCAACGTCAGCTGTGAGGGTTTTAATATTATTTAAACCTTATATTTCTTTTAAATTATTCATGAGATTTTAAATAGGAAGCTCTGTAACCTGAGTTAAGATAAGCACTTATAGCTGAGCACTGGTGGCTCGCTCCTATAATCCAAGCTACTCAGGAGGCTGAGATCTGAGGATTGTGTCAAAGCCAGCCCAAGCAGGAAAGTCCCTGAGACTCTTATCTCCAATAAACCATGAGAAACCCAGAAGTGGTGCTGTGGCTCAAGTGGTAGAGCACTCACCTTGAGCTAAAGAGCTCAGGGAGCAAAGCCTAGGCCCAGAGTTCAAACCCCATGACCAAAAAGAAAAAAAAGAAAAACAAAATCACTTCAGAAAATGTCAAATAAAATTAACGTAAGTGGTAGCGGCAGGCTGATATTGTCCAGAAAATAATATGTATTACATTTCATGGAGGGTTAAATTGATAACAAAACCTTTTGTGGAATCACCAGTTTCTGGATCCCACTGCTCACTTTCCTGGGAATCCTTTACTTTTGTTTTGTAAGAAAAAGAACCTGGGATGCCGGGTGCTGGTGGCTCACGCCTGTAATCCTAGCTACTCAGGAGGCTGAGATCTGAGGATCGCAGTTCAAAGCCAGCCCGGGCAGGAAATTCCATGAGACTCTTATCTCCAATAAACCACTAGAAAACCAGAAGTGGCGCTGCGGCTCAAGCGGTAGAGCCCTCGCCTTGAGCTGAAGAGCGCAGGAAGAGCACCCAAGCCCAGAGTTCAAGCCCCACGACCAACCAAAAGAAAATAATAATAATGAGAAAAAGAGCCTAGGGGATAATCCTGATGTCAAAAATGAGCATTATTTTCATGAGATTTCCACTGACAAAATATTTTAGCTTGCTTAGTTACTTGTCTTTCAACTGGACAAGAGGTAATGGCCAAACAAAAGCACCCATATGAGCGTGAGCATTTGGTTCTTTCTGAAGTTAATAATGAAGTGACTCATGATTATCTATGTGGCTCAAGGATGGAAATGAAGTCCAGCCACTATACCATTAGACATACCAAGCCAGACTGACAGATGTGCAATAATGTGGGGAAATAAGCAACCCAGGGATAAATGATGTAGATGCATTTGGGGTATATAGGGGTATGGAAAGGCTTTAGGAAGATAAGATCAAACTGGTCTGGGGAGGATGACTAGAAAAGAAATATTGAGTGGTTTCCAGGACTTGGAAGAAATGGCTTTCCCTCACAGGGAGTCACAAATGAATCATAATAAAACATTCTCTAAGTGAAAAATATGGCTTAAGATATGCAAATCAGAAACCCCACCTAGAGTATTGAGATATAAAAAGGCCCAGTAAAGGAAGAGTTAACTTAAAAGTATCTAGTCTTGTGTAACTTACACCTGTACACAATGCACATTTTTTCATCTTGTGCTTTCTATTAGGAACACATGGCTTAGCTAGATTGCCCGCTCAAGTAGAAGTAATACAATCAAGATATTAGATATGGCCTTACTCATGTCAAGATGAGTCTTGAAAATCAACTGAGGCAGGATTTGCTTCCTAGCTCACTTAGTGGCTGTTAGCAGGAGTTAGTTCCTAGCAGGCTGTTGGATTGAAAGCCTTAGATCCTTGCTGGCTGTTGGCCAAATGTCACCCTCAGTTCCTTGTTTGTGTAGTGTCTTCATAAGGCAGTTCAACATGGTAACAGGCTTTATCAGAATGAGCAAGTGCAGAGCAAAAGAATGCCAAAAAATGGAAGTCATAGGTTTTTTTATAACCTAATCCTGGAAGTGACATCCTATCGTGTTTGCTATATCCTTTTCATTAGAAGTGAGTTTCTAGGTCCAACACATACTCAAGGAAGAGGTAACACAAAATCAGGGATACTAGGAAGCCAGAATTATGGGCTTCCCATAGAAGTACAATGCCACAGGTGGTTCTTGTAAGGGACAGGCACAGGAAGCCATGAAAAGTTTTAAACATACCTGCCTGCAGCTGGGTCAGACACTCATATGCCATTTATAAAGCACTCCAGTTAGCAGTGTTAACAATACATTTAAGGAAAACATGAGCAGGAGAGACAACTGTGGGAAAGGAAAGCATTGCTTTGTACAGCCCTTGTTTTGTTTTCTATGTCTGGATGGTCACGAAGCACTCTAAAGGCTTTCTTCTGTCCATATAGACATTTTCTCCCTTCTTCTTCTCTTCCTTTTTCTTTCTTCTTCTAGATCCAGACACTTAGTGGTGTCTTCATTACAGGGAATGAGTCCTTTTATTTTGGGGTTTCTTTCCCATTAGGAAAAGAACAAAGAGTTGAAATAAAGAGGGAAGGAGAAGGAGAAATGATAATTAAAAAATGAAGGCTCTGGGGGGAGAAAAAATCTCTAGCCTCCTGTGTTCTCTCATCATCTTAAATTAAAAGCAGAGATAAAGCAGAATCCAGGAGGACTGTGCAAGGCAAGTCCCTGGTATAGTCTTTTGTGAGTGGGATGAGTGAGGATGGAGGATGGGAAGGCTGGTGGCAACGGTAGGCTACAGGACAGGAGACTGGGCCTCGGAGAGCACAGGAGCAGTGAAATCACAGGACAATGGAATTACAAGGACAAGAAAAGGAACTGTGTCCAGCACAGTAGCTGGAGGATAGATCCAGATAAGATGTTATCAAACCTGATAGTTTGGGGGGAAGGGGAGGAGGAATCTTTCCCCAAGGACATGTTACTGGATGATCAAAGCTGGGAGGCACTTTGACTGGCCCATAGTAAGTCTCTGTCCTTCCATCTTATACCTGTCCATGTCTGGCCCTCTCTTTCTGTAGCTTCTCTATCTTAACCTGATAGCTTCACCCTTCCTCTGTCCATCTTCCTGTTTCCCATCTTTCTTCTTTCCATTTCTGTCAGTACTCACTCCTTCAGTGAACTTATTACAGAACAAGGGATATTTATTATAGGTCTTACTTCTAGAATAAACTTGAAGTTGGTTACTTTAACTTCTTACATATTAACAACATTATCTTTCATCCCTATGACCCTCTTTTCCTCTTTCCTTGATGGAAAAAAATGTATTTCAGCTAATAACTATAATGATCGGATGAAGTCTCTATAATTTTAGGAGTATCCTTGTTAGTATAAAAGGTTCCTTTATAAAAGGTTCATTATCCAAAATAAGTTCAAGCTTGCAATTGGAAACTAGAATGACCTGTCAAAGCTGAACTAAATTTAAAATTTCACAGATGACCTGAGGATCAAAAATTTTCTCATGGTATAAACTCAGTACAAAAAGACATGTAATATTAAACTGGCTTAATGGTTTACGTTGCAAATATATCGCTACATGCTGACAAATGACAGCCAAAAGCTTTATAGCTAGCAAGAACAAAAGAAAAGATCCTAAGCAAACAACTTGATTTCAGTCTGGGGTGGGGCGGGGGGGGGGGGGGGGGTGAGGTGGGGAGGGAAGGGCTAGCTCTTGGAAGCCTAAAATTAAACCTTTCATCGCAATACAGATACTATTTTAGCATCTGCAGAAGCTCCAGCTGCCACATTCTGAGGTGTGATCCTGTCACTGTCACAGCTCAGGAAGAACTATGCAACAGCAATGCCTTTACTATGAAATCTCCCAGAGACACCTGGATGTCACAAGATCATGTGCCAGCTGCCACAAGGAAGAGATGTTCTCACTTTCTCCAGCACCATCAAAGGATAGAACAGCCCCTCAGGTCAGTCACTGGCAAAGCCAGTGCCTTACCATAATGACATTTACATAATTCAGACAGTGTCCAAGTCTAAGTCAGGTGAGGATTTTGTAAATTCCCTAACAAATAGACAGACAATACTATCCTGTCTTCAGGGACTACACTGAGCCCAGCTAGCAGTGTATAGGTGGCCTTCTTACTATCTGGCACCACAGCATGATTCCTACTGAGGAATTGTTTTCAGATAACTGCATTCTTACCCATACATCCCTGAAGCTAAAATTAAGCATATTAAGTCTGAGATTTTCTTTAATAACAAAAAAAAAACCAAAAGCAACCTAGTGTCAGTGGCTCATACCTGTAATTCTAGTTACTCAAGAGTCTAAGATCTGACAATGCCAGTTCAAAGCCAGCCTAAGAAGACAAATCTGAGAGACTCATCTCCAATTAACCAGAAAAAAAAGCCAGAAGTGGATGATAGAAAACAAGCCTTAAGGGGGAAAAAAAAAACTGGACAAGAGAATCAGGGCCTGAATCCAAGCCCTAACCAAAAAGTTCAAAAGCATTAGGAGGAATAAATTTGAGTCACTTATATGGGCTTTGAAAAGAGACAAAGGAAAAGAAAACAAAAGGGATAGAGGAAAAAGAGGGAAATGGAAGTTAGGAAGGGAAGCTAGAAGTTTACTCCAGAATGTAGAACAGAATGAAAGTCTCTCTCTCTCTCTCTCTCTCTCTCTCTCTCACACACACACACACACACACACACACACACACACAGCTTATCCAAATCATGGTGAGGGGGGCAGAGAACCAATGTCTGATGGGCGTGGAAGACTAGCCCCCTGAGGAGGGACTACTGCCTTGCTGCTGGGCAGAACCCTTAAGAGGCTGGAACCATTGGACTTGGCGTTAGCCAAGACTGTTGTTAGACATTTTTAGAGTGACAGCAATGGGTCAAGTCAGACAAAGAGAAATAAAGTGTATATACAGATGTGCATCCCTAATCTGATCATTTGAAACCTCAAATGCTCCAAAATTTGAAACATTTCCCAGTGCCAAATGATGAAAACAAGACAAGAAATGCCTCTGCATTTCTAGAGTTTGTTTTTTCCTGCCTGTCCTACTACCACTTCCCAGTCAGGGCTGTGGGAGCTACAAGAAGCTAAGGTCGAATTTCTATCATATCTTTTTGTTCCCCTATATTCCTCCCTCTCTTAATCAACAAACCAATAACCAAAAAATCCTCTTCTGTCCAAAAAACCCCCCCAAAAAACAACAACAAAATAAAAACAAAACCAATCCCAAACCAAACAACTCCATAACATATTCTCAAAATAACTGGCATTCTATTGCCATCACTTATATCTTGAATATCCCTAAAAGGCCCATAGATTAGTTTCATTTCCAGAGTGGCAGTACTGGAGGAGCCTTAAGAATGGGAGGCTTTTTGTTCATTGGGGATGTGCCCTTGAAGAGGATTTCAAGAGCCCATTTTTTCCGCTCTGCATCCTGGCCACGAAGTAAGTGATTTTGCTCCACCACATGATTCTACAAGGATGTGCTGCCTCCTCACAGGCCCCCAAAACAGCCAACCAAACGTGGACTGGAACCTCCAAATCTGTGAGCTAAGACAAGCCTTCTATCCTTATAAATTAATTATCTCAGATGTTTTTGTTACAGTGTTAGAAAGCTAACACGTTCATCATCCATTTTTCTCATTCTATCGTTTCAAAGGAAGGGACTTAAATGTCCTTATATTCTCTTTCTCTGTCAAAACCCATTCTCCAGAGAAGATGGAAAGTCTTATTCAATAATCAAAACCATTACTGGTAGTTTAAAAGGAAACATCCCCTAGGGGAGGATTTGCTTTTGAACAAAGGTCTATAAAGATCAACACCAGTCTTCATCTAGCTCCTGTGGCAAAAATACTCTCTAATTTTCATTTGAGAGAGGGTCTCACTGTTATGACCCAGGCTAGCTTTGAACTTGCTATATAGCCCAGACTGGCTGCAAACTCTCATAAAACTCTCAATCCTACTGCCTCAGTCTCCAAAGTACTGGAATTATAGGCATGTACCACCATGTTCGTCTTTTCCAAACCTTGTTTGAAATGAATTGACATATGAATGAGTGAACAAAATTAAGGATTTTCCAAGTGTACTTTCCAAGTACTACTTAGAAAAAAGTACTACTTTCCAGCACTATTTTCAAATGACAAATTTCCTATTGAAAATCATTCATTTAGGAAGGTGTTAAAGAGACTTGGATGAGCATACAGATCATGAGAAATATCACTGTTTCAGTCTTGGTAAACAATAGAACTTAATTTTCATGGATGGCTTGTGTTATGGTGTGAATAGGAAATATCCTTTATAGGCTCATAAAAGAAAGTCTAGGTCTCCATCTGGTGGTACTGTTTTGGGAGGTTCTGGGCACTTCAGGAGAAGGGCCTAACTGAAGGAAGTAGCTCACTACAAGTGGGTCCTAAGGGTAACCTGTCACTACCCTTTCCTGGCCCTTTCTCTACTTTCTGTCCATGATGTGACCTGTTCTGCTCTGCTCTGCCATGACACATGGACACCCTGAATCTGTGAACTAAATAAGCCTCCCTTCTGGAGTTGTTTCTCTTAGGCATTCTGCCACAGCAGTGAGGAAAGTCACTAATACAGCTTGTCACACTAACTGTTTAAAAAAAACTGACTTCAGAGAAAGCATAGATAGTATACACTAAAGACACACTCCACAGCTCCTAATGCATGCCTTTCCTGTCATCAGAGTTTGATACATTCTTACAGAATAAACATGACAACAAATTAATCTAAAAGAAATTGATAGAAAAAATGGGGTTTGGTATAGCAGAATGGTGAGTGTTTACCTAATCTGCACAAGGCCCTGGGTTGGAATCCTAGCAACACATACACACACACACACACACACACACACACACACACACATACAGTAGAGAAGTTAATGGCCATAAAGAAGGATAAATGGATTGTCAGATGAATAAAACAAGAGCATCTGTAATTAAATCAAGAAGCACTGATGCCCACATACCCCTGAATGAACAAATGTATCAGGAAAATGTGGCATAGATACACAATGGATTTTTACTTATTCATTAGAAGGATATTGTATCTTTTGTAAAGAAATGGAAAGACCTGGAAAAAATTGTAAGTGAAGTAAGTCAGGCCCAAAGAGACAAGAATACATGTTTTCCCTTATATGTGAAAGCTAGATTGAGCTTAGAAACTCTTTTTGGGTAGTAGGCAAATATATACAAATCTATCAACTGAAATACAGTAGATTCAAGGAGATCTCAAATAGTGTAATTCCTTAGAAGCCAAAATCAAAGTTAAGCAAAATAAAACACCAGGAAGCAGGTATTCAAAGGGGGTGGGGTGAGGTCAAGGAGTTAGGGGCAGGTAAATGAAGAGGAGAAGAGCAGGGGAAGAATCCAATGTATATTCTACAAAATGAAGAGGACTGAAGGAAGGGGTAGATAGGGATGCTTTGTTAAATAGCAAGCCCTTTGTACAACTACTTAAAGACACTAATTTTTTTTTAAAAAAGAAGCACTAGACACACTAAATTGTAACTCCTTTATATAACCTTTTGAAGTTCAGAAAATAAAACATAAAAATAAACATTTAAAAGAGTATCTGTGATTAAATAACTCAATTCACTTTTACCCAAGACAAAAGTAGGGCTTCATTTGGATAGGAAAAAAAATACATATGATATATGAAACATACATATAACACAAATAATAAATATGATATATTACTGAAAAGAGAAAGGGAAGAATAAATGAAAGCAAAGGTTTCATACAAGAAGTCACCTGTGAACAGAATCTTCACTGCATGAAATGACATATCAGAGTGTCACAAAACTATATAAAATTTGAAAAAGCACAAAAAGTGATCGCTGGGAACACTTTCAGTACAATACTGGCCTTGGCTTTTATTGTCTGGACCAACTTTACAACTCTCCAGGGACAGAGGTTAACTTGTAGGTTTTTCTTTTATAGAATCGATAACAAAGGAGTTATGGTTTATGGTCTTGTTGGATATTAACCACTTTTGTTTTTCGTCCCTTAATCTTATTTTAGCATTGCTTATAAATACCTAAAACTCAAATGTTCTTTGAACTTGTTTTAGCATCTTACCAGTTCCTTTATTAGATAGGGAGTTGAATAAAATATGTCACAAATGTTCATTTTCTATTTGCATGAACCATAGCTTTCATCTTAGGAACGGGGTGCCAGTGGCTCATACCTGTAATCCTAGCTACTCAAGAGGCTGAGGTCTGAGGATCATGGTTTGAAGCCAGCCAGGACAGAAAAGTCCAGGAGATTATTATCTCAATGAACTATTCAAAAAACCTGGAAGTGGTACTGTAGCTGAACAAAAGAAAAGCTCAGAGACAGCATCCAGGCCCTAAATTCAAGCTCCAGGATAGACTCAAAAAAAAAAAAATCTTAGGGATCTTCAGAACATATCCTTCCTGAAACTTTAGATGCTTAAAGAACTAAAACTTCCACCCTCAATTCTTCCCAATTACTCAGACTCTGTACAACCAGCCAATCAGCTAACCCCTTGATGTCATCATTCCCAAACTCTAACCTACGAAGTCCTACATGAGAAAGTTAGTCCACGCCTTGCCTGCAATGAGTGCAGGTTTAGGGCTTTTATTTTCCATCTAATGACTGAATTGATTGCTGAGGTACCTCTCCCGGCTCCATGGTGATCACAAAGGTACTGCCAGGAAAAGGAGGAATGTCCTGCCATGAATGGCAGTGGTTCCATATTCCATCCTCTCTAGACCCTTGATAAATGGTGACTCTTGGGAGAGAAACTTTGTAATAGAAATACCTCAGACATTAACATTTACACTTAATGGAAGTGGTGAGGATAATTGTTACATTTCATTAACAAGGGGCTTGGAGGTACAGAACACTTACATGTTCAGTCAAGGATTATTCTGGAAGATGTGTTGCACCCAAAGGCTGCATATTTCCATCATTACTTCACCAGCAGGCTCCAGTCGCTGAGCAGACAAATGGCAAAAGCTCCTTAGAGGGAGCAGTAAAGCCCATGTGAATGTGTTAATATGACACGATCCTCCTTTTCTTCTTTTAAAGAAAAAGATAAAAACTTAAATATTGAACATTCTAGGGACTTAGTAAGTTTCTAAAGTCACTGTTTTCCCCCATTGACAACCCTTAGGGTCAAGCATCTGGCTGTCACCACTGGGTCATCTGCTTCAGAAATCCCAGGCAGGGTGGCTCATGCCTGAATCATAGCTACTTGTGTGGCAGAGATCAGGAGACTTGCGTTTTGAGGTCAGCCTGGGCAAAGAGGTCATGATCCACTCCATCTCAACCAATAGCAGGTGAAACGCCATCTCAGCAGACAAAGCTGACCATGGTGGTATGGTCCTGTCATCTCAACTATGATGGGAACTATGAGATAAGAGAGACACAGTCGAATCAATGTCAGCAATAACCAGAGAAAAAATGACCTGAAGCATGCTCTGAGCCCAAACTCCAGTACAGCAAAAGACAAAAACAAAACACACTCTGTTAAGAATGCAAATTTCTGGCCAGGCATTGGTAGTTTGTATCTGTAATCCTAGCAAAGCTAAGATCTGAGGATCATGGTTTGAAACCAGCCCAGGCAGGAAAGTCCATAAGTCTCTTATCTCCAGAAACTACTCAGAAAAAGCCAGAAGTAGCACTGTGGCTCAAGTGATATAGAGCACTAGCCTTGAGCACAAAGAAGCTCAGAGATAGTACCCAGGCCCAGAGTTAAGCCCCAGGATGGGCCAAAAAAAAAAAAAAAAAAATATATATATATATATATATATATATATATATATATATATATATATATATGCCGATTTCTCTATTCACCGATATACTAGCTCAGCACCTCTGGAGTAGAACCTAGGAATCTGTATTTCTAATTTGCTGCTCTGGAAATATCTAAATACATGCAAATTGGAGATACACTATCTTCAAAAATGTTGAGTGAATAGAAAGAGAAGAATAAAAACCAAGGTGAGTATGGTGTAGACTACCTATTTATAACCAACATCATCTATGCATCATCCCATCTTCGCCAGATTAGTTTGTCTTATATACAAATTCAAAAATATGTAATTGGAGCCGGTGCCCATGGCTCATGCCTGTAATCCTAGCTACTCAGGAGGCTGAGATCTGAAGATCATGGTTCAAAGCCAGCCCAGGCAGGAAAGTCCGTGAGACTCTTATTTCCAATAAACCACTAGAAAACCAGAGGTGGCGCTATGGCTCAAGCAGTAGAGCACTTGCCTTGAGCTGAAGAGTGCAGGGACAGCGCCCAGGCCCAGAGTTCAAGCCCCACAACCAACAAATAATATATATATATATATATATATATATGTATATATAATCGGGGTCTCAGGACTCATCCCCTAATATTAGTGCTTTTAGGCTGTTATGACAAAATACCCTACATGGCATGGCTTATAACAATAGAAATTTATCTCTTACCATGCTGGAGTTGGGAAGCCCCAGATCCAGGATGCTGATAGACGCAATGACTGCTAAGGACTTTCTGGCTCAGAGAGAGTACCTTCTAGCTGTCCTCACGTGGCAAACGGTGAATAGTTTCCTTGGGCTTCCTTTATAAGGGCACTAATCCCATTCTTTAATTGCCTTTTAGGGACTCTACCTGTTAATACCATAACTTAGGGGACTAGAATTTTCAACATATGAAGATATTTCAGAGGACATAACATTCAGTTCCTACTCTAAAACTTCAAAACTATATGGAAAGAATGGAGAGACAAAGGGTGAACAAACGCAGCAGTACTACCCACTAGACACAATATTGAAAAAGAACGATACAACTTGTGAATGGAGATGGCAGGGGAAAACTGAGAGAAGGAGGGAAGAGGTGTCATTGTCCAAAAAGAAATGTACTCATTGCCTAACTCATATAATTGTATCCCCTCTGAACATCACCTTTTTAATAACAATAAAAATCTTCTTTAAGATGACATGAAAAGCCACGTTCAAGCCTAGAGTCATAAAACCCACATATGTTTCTCGAGTTGCCTAAAGTGGTTTCCATCGTATTATGAAGAAACATAGTTTACTCTGTCTTTATCAGTGAGTCTTATTTCAGAGGACAGAAGACTCGCATTGAAGAAAGTCTGCACTGGCTTTGGTAACAGGCAGAACCAAGTAAGTCTCATTATTGGCTCTTGAAAACTTGTTTTAATTTGAGATCCTTAATCTCACCAAGCTCCAGTTTTCTCATCTAGAAAATGGAAATTATAGTACTTGGGATTGTTAAGAGAATTAAAATCATTTCAGTCATAAGTTCATTCAACGCACCAATGATGCATTCAACAAATATTTGTAGTGCCCCACTGGGCAATCGGGGCTCCTTCCTGAGCTTTTGGGACACACTGGTGAGAGCAACTGGCATCTCTGTCCCAATGGAGATTGCAACTTTGGAAAGAGAAGCTAAATGCTTAATAGTAAGTATAGCTTAAACAGAACTGTACCATGGGTTAAGAGTGACAATACAATAAATTAAAGAATAGGACAGGTCAGGATAGCAGGAGTAGGAGAGAAAAGCCACATAGACATCTTTGAGAAAGTGAGGTTGAGCCAACTGGAAGGAAGAGGCAGAGAAAAAGCACCCAGGAAGGAGACTGGTTAGAGCCCAGGGCCTAAGGTGAGGAAGATGCAAGCAATGCCTTGTAAGCACACTGAGGACTTGGGCTTTGGCTTTGGGTAAAATGGAGGGGGAGTGCAGAATTTGGGACCTGGAAAATAATGCCCTTCAGTTATACTTTTGAAGATACTAACTTAAGTGCAAGAAAGTTCTGAATACATGTGTCCTCAAGAGCTACAAAGTCTGCTTAAACTGTCCCATGGAAGAGTGATGATTCTTCAACACAGGTTGTAAATTAGGACTAAAGTCTCCAAGAGACTTCATGTTTACTAGTCGCCTTTAAGCATGGCATCTCTAGAGAGCACGGTGAGTGCACATGCAAGGGGTGTGTCTGTGTATCTGTGTGAATATGTCTGGGTGTGTGATTTCACCTTCAGGGAGTGTCGAGAGGGAATGTGTCATTCATATATGAATGAGTGTACATGTGGTGTGCATGTGTCCAGGGGAATTTCATGTGCAGAGTGTATGGATAAGTGAATGTGTCTAATGCATAAATAACTGCAGATAGGGGGAATGTAAATGCATGCTCACAGTGTGTGTGCAAATGAGTTTTCAGTGTATGTGTCAATACATTTTCATAGTGTGAGTGAATGCATATCCAGTGTATGTGTGAATGCATGTGAAGGTTTATATAATTATGCATGTGTGTATACACACATGTGCTCACACACTAGGATGCTAGTGCCCAGATGCTGCCCTCACGTTATTCAGATCCCATGCCAAGCCCCACCCGACTCTGACATCTACATGGAAACTGGAGCTCCAGGTGTGAACAGGGTCAGAGGAAGAAGCCAGGCCTTCAGACACAGGCTGCTTTACCTGTGTAAGAAATGGAATTTCAATTCTAGCTGTACACAGGCAAGGATGCTGGAAATTCTAATGAACTATTTTATAAATTATGAATTTCCTCAATTCTGCACAGCTAAATGAGAGGTGATACAAGGTTAGCTCTGGTGAATGAAGGAAATGGGCCAGCATTTAAGAAAGACCACATTATCTTCCATCAGTTGGGAAGCAGGTAAGGAAGAGTAAAACAATAGTCTTTCGGCCAGGTAATTCTAGATACTCAGGAAGCTGGGCAGGAATGTTCATGAGACTTTTATCTCCAATTAACCACCAAAAAGCTAGAACTGGAGCTGTGGCTCAAGTGGTAAAGTGCTCTTCTTGAGCACAAAAGCTCAGGGACAATGCCCAGGCCCTGAATTCAAGCCCCAGGATGGCATTTTAAAAAATAAATATTCTTTCACATTTTATTTGTCCATAGAAATTCTGACACTGAAAACTATAAATGTCAAAAAAAATTTACTACCAGAAATTTGTGGTATATTTTAAGGATCCTAACAGCGAAAACATTAACTTCCAATATTTTACTTCCTTCCTGATATCTTTATTGAAAGTTAATTTTCCTTTACAGGCGGTTGTACTTGCTCAT
This sequence comes from Dipodomys spectabilis, assembly GCF_019054845.1. Taxonomy (NCBI): domain Eukaryota; kingdom Metazoa; phylum Chordata; class Mammalia; order Rodentia; family Heteromyidae; genus Dipodomys; species Dipodomys spectabilis. The sequence goes on from NW_024870874.1 coordinate 14,367,627, forward strand.
ATTGCCTGAATAAAATGCAATGGTGCAATAAGGTAAAATTTGTCCCATGGAACACATAAACACAATGCTGTTGAATGCAGATCTTGAGCTCCCCACCCCTTGAGTTCTGACCCATATTGTGCCTTGTGATGAGCTTAGTGGGTGTCTTAACTATTAAACTTTCATATTCAATAAGGAAAAACTATATGATATTAACTTGTTTATCTAATAAGAGTGAAATACAAAGCCAGGCAGGCATCATTTGCCAGTGACCCTAGAGGTGGGTGAACACCTTCTCTCTTTCTGCTTGGGAATTACTCCAGGCTTACTCTAGGCTTTGGAGATTAAACAGCATCAGAGTATATTCACAATGGACTTCTACTCATCCATCAGAAAGAATGATATTGTACCACTTGTAAAGAAATGAAAAGACTTGGAAAAAATTATATTAAGAAAAGTAAGTCCAACCCAGAGAAACATGGGTTACATGAGTTCCCTCATTTGTGGTAGCTAGACTATGCACTGGATGGTAAATAAATAAATAAATAAACTTAGTTATGGTAAATTACACATGGTGAGACCAAAGGAGGATACTCTTAGGAAAGAAAAACACAAAGGCTCACTACCCATCTGCATCTGATCATGTAAATAATTATCAAAATAAACTCCAGGAAATGGAAATAAGTTTCTTTGTTGCTGTTTTTGTTTTCTTTTCTTTTTGTCTTGTTTGTTCATTTATCTCTTTGGGGAAGGGTAGGGGGGACAGAAATGGAGGGATAAAGTGTAAACAAATGCAGATTCACTAGACACTATGTTGAAAATGAACTATATAAAACTGAAAAAAAATGGAAGAGAACAAGGAAAGGGGTGACATTGTCCAAAAAGATATGTACTTTTCCTGACTTATGTAACTGTAACCCCTTTGTATATCACCTTTATAATAAAAAACTTGAAAATTTTACCCCCCCCCCCAAAAACCAACCCTGTTTCTTTGATTCTATTATTATTTTGGTGTTTATTTTGTTCATTTCTGACTTGATCTCTATGATTCCTTCCTAAATGCTTTTACCTTTGGTTTATTCTCTTTTTTATAATATCAATATTAAAAAATTAAGAAATGCATCAGAAATAAGACACTTGCAGGTCACACTTGTAATCCTAGCTACACAGAAGGCTGAGAAGCTCAGGGATAGTGTTCAGGCTGTCCCTGAGTGCAAGCCCCAGGACCAACACACACACACACACACACACACACACACACACACACACAAAGAATCAAGTATAAAATATCACCTTGTACTACTTATTTATATTTTCAACTCATCTGGAAAATTGAATTAAGGCATGTCAAATCTTCTGATTGAACATATGAAAGAAAAAACTTCCTTCTCTCTCTTCCTTCTATGTCAGGTTATCTAAATATCAGCACTCACTATTTTTCCAAAGGTGTCAAATTATTCATTTTTAAAGGTGTTTACAGGAATATTCAGATTGAACTGATAATCCTCTGTGGTGGAAAACAGATGATAAGGTGGATTCTTTTGCTGATGTGATGAAAGTATGAGCCCTGCCGAGAATCTCCTGCCAGGATTTAAAGCCCAGCTCAATCCTGCCACTTCCTGAGCCAGTTATATAATCTCTCTGTAACTCCCCTTTTTATAATCAGTGAAATGAAAATAGCAATAAAGATGTTCATAAAATGAAACACTTAAGGTCTTGAAAGTAGAAGGACACTACTAGAAGGTCGAAGGAGAAAGACAACTTGGGAGGGAGGAGGAAAATAAGAAAGAGCAATAGCCAGGCACTGGTGATTCATGCCTATAGTCCTGGCTACTCAGGAGGCTCAGATTTGAGGATCCAGTCAAGGTTCAAAGCCAGCCCCAGGCAGGGAAGTATGTGAGACTCTTAACTCCAATTAATGACCTAAAAACCAGAAGTGGAGCTGGGGATCAAGTGGTGGAAGGTTAGCCAAAATAAAAAAAAAAAAGCTCAGGGACAGTGCCCAGACCCTGAGTTCAAGCCCCAAAACAAGCACCAACCAAAAAAAAGAAAAGAAAGAAAAAGAGCAATAGAGGGGGTGAATACAACCCATGTGCATTGCGTGTGTGTGTATGTATACATATATATGTATATATACATATATATATATATGATGAAACTTCTTACTGTATTTGTCTTCCTTCATCTTCTTCCTAAATGTTGTGCATTTGCTCCCTCAATCTGCAGTGTGTGAACCAGCTCATAAGTTACACCCTCAGAAAAGTCCTTCAAAATCAACCTGTCTGGAACAGTGGCTCATGCAAAATGGATACCCAATAAACAGTTGTAGATAAAAAGAATTAATGATCAGTTTCTTCACAAAGCCAAACAGTCCAGTCCCCCCCAACAAAAAAAGAAAAACCTCACAAAGCAAACAACAAGAAACAGTCTTCATCACCTTTATGCGAGGGTGAGGAAGAGTTAACAAACAAAAGCAAGCTGTGTAAAAAGAAAAGGAAGTAAAGACTGCTCCTTCTCCTGTCCTTGCCATAAAGGGAGTTGATATGATCAATATTTCCTGTGTCCCCCACTGTTACTTTGCTTTGCCTACCAATATAGGGCTCCTGTATCTTTGCTTTGTTTTCCCTGTTTCTAAAAACAAGTATAGTTGAATTAATTAAAGAACCGTTATTTGTAATCTTCGGCACTGAGAGCATCTCTAATGTTTTAACAAAGTTTGTTCGGGGGAACAAATTTGTAACTCATTTTTCAGAAAACTATTTGTTGACTAAAGCAAATAAATGTAAAATCAATATTTTATCTATTTTACATTTATACAGATGTTTTCATAAGCAGATAATCTTTCTAGGGACTGAAAGCTAAGGAAATATGAGCTGTGGAATGCTTTTATTTTTCACATTAGTGTGAAAGCAAATTTTAGGCATAGCAGGTATCTTACCACCAATTAATCATACTTATCCTTCAATAGTCTTTTGGAACTATTTCCATAGGTTAAAAATCCCAGTGTCTAGCCAGGCACCAGTGGCTCATGCCTATAATCCTAGTTACTCAGGAGGCTGAGATGTGAGGATCATGGTTTGAAGCCAGCCTGGACAGGAAAGTCCATGAGACTTTTATCTCTAATAAGCCAGAAGTGGCACTGTGGCTCAAGTGCTAGAGCACCAGACTTAAACATAAAGAGGCTCAGGGACAGCACCCAGACCCTGAGTTAAGCACCAGGCTGGGGGGAGGGGGGGAAAGGGGAGCGAATCCTGGTGACTTACTGGATTCATTTCTAATTATACTGTTTAGACTTCTAGTGCTAATAGGCCCTCATTTTCTACTCATTCTACTTCACGAAGCCTTAACATCTATCTCTCTGTTTCCTCCTTTTCACAACATTTTCCTTTGTCCTTTCTCTCCTTCCAATGGTCATATACAAAATTTTATTCAATGTAATTCTCTACCTGCCCCTTTTCATCTTATTTTCAGTTCTTATCAAAGCTCTCTGACGCTCACTCCATTTAATACTGACAAACCATAGAATGGGTGAGGACCAGGTCTGGGCTGTAGAACAGGAAACGTTTCTAAATTAATTGACTTCAGGTCAATACTTTCCCACCATGAGGTCTATTATGGAAATGAATAGAACTGCAGAGTAACAAAGGTCATTTTGTATTTTACCAAATTTGTCATATTTGACTCACAAATTTTAAACTTAAGCCAGGAAAGTTTGGATTGAAACAGAAAGCTACCATTCAAGGGAAAACTAGAAAGAAATACTTAATATAAAGCAAATTAATTATTAACATTTCTCTCAAAGGAAAAAAATTAAAATAGTATGCTACTCAATGATTTACACAATGTTAGATGTGGATTTAAATATGAATACACATATATATTCATATAGAATCCATCCATAGAATTGCAGCACCCAGACATCACTAAATTGCCTTAGAAAACTGGAGTTTTCCTCAACATATGGCCAACTGAACAGAATGGCATCTTGTGCTCTTGGTTTCCTACGAACACATAGGTTATGTTTCAGTCAAGGTGGATAAGGGAATAAGGAAATGAAAGTGGGGTATTTTTTAAGATCTACTAGAGTAACATAGGGGGAATTTGAACAAAAGTACCTTACATGCTTATATGTAACTATCACAGTTAAACTCTTGTACAAATAATTTGTGCTAATATAAATTTTTAGGCAAAAATATAGAAATCCATTTATGTTTTTATATTATAGATAATATATACACATACAGAAGTACAAATATGTATCTGAATATGCCTTCTACTTTGTAATAATAAAGATTACAGAGAACAACATTTTCTTGGCTGGAAGAAATATGCAAAATATACAATGATTCTCAACTAGAGACTCACTCCCTGGGAGATATTGGAATCTCAAAACAAGGGAAAGAAAAAATGTGATATATATATATATATATTATTATTATTATTATTATTAACTATAGGCAAAGATTTTGAAGAATTTCCAAGCACTAGTGTAAGGAAGCAAAAAGATAATAAGTGAATATCAGGACTGTTTGTGCTAAAGAAGGACCAGCCTCTGCCATGCTCTATGAATTCATGTCCAAGGCCTTGACCGTGACTTTATATTAGGCATTGATAATTAACTCAAAGACTTATAGCATCTATGACCTTATCCATCCTAGGCTATTGTCTTTATCATGCTATATTCCATGATACTAAAAAGAACTGATTTTTGCCTGTCATTAAAATATTCTAATAGCTTTGCTACAATTGTAACTAACTACACAGTCTCATTGCTTAAGCCACATCATTTCTTAAGAGCTATATTCCAAAATTATTGGATATTCAGCACAAATTACTACATGGATTAGAATTCAAATGATTATGAGTTCCCTATAAGTTTATTCTGTGGTGAGATATATAATGAAAACTCCTTTGTCTAATTGGAATAATAATAGTATGTAATCATTATTGAGAGCCATATGCTACTTATTGTTCTGAAAGCTTTAAATTTAGTCATTAAAATTGATTTAATCTTCATGACAGCACTTATGAAGTAGGTGCTATTATTATATCTAGCCAATGTAGAGAGGTAAAAACTAAAAATGTACTTGTTTTGAAGACATTTAAAACACATGTGATTCCTAAAGAGATATAAAAAGCAAACTGAAAGATCAAAACAGATGCCTAACAAAATGTTTATCACAAGTATAATTACAGAGATTTTATCAATTTTTTGAGCCAGTCCTAGGGGTTGAACTCAGGATCTGGGAGCTGTCCCTAAGCTTTTGTTCTCAAGGCTAGTGCTCTACCACTTGAGCCACAGCTCTACTTCCAGCATTTTGGTGATTAATTGGAAATAAGAGTTTCATGAACTTTCCTAGTGGAGCTGGCTTTGACCCACACTTCTCAGATCTCAGCTTCCTGCGTAGTTAGGATTACAAGGCATGAGTCACTGGCACCTGGCAGATTTTTATTAATTGTTGAATCTAATATACTTAAAATATTATATCTGAAGAAAACTTGTAGGATAGATTTTTCTCACTTTCAAAAATCCCTGATTTACCCTACTTATATAACTGTAACCCTTCTGTACATCACCTTGACAATAAAATTAAAATTAAAAAAGAAAAAAATTCCCTGAGTTTTCACTCTGCTTACTAAGACATCATAGCCAACTTTTCAATAAAATGAGTATCCACAGCCAAATAACTTTAAAACAAAAAAAAATGTAAATCTCAGAAAAATTGATGGGACAGGAGATCATCAGGTTAAGCAAAATCAACCACACTGAGAATAACAGATATCATATGTTTTCACTCATAGGCAGAATCTAATATTAAAAAAGGAATAAAAAAAAGACATGGAAGAGAGGAACACCAGAGAAGAAGAGAGGATCAAAAGGCAAATAGAGGTAAGCTTGTCTGAAGTTCATGTTTACAGACATATGAAAGTATCCCAATGCAACTCACTGTTTTGTATAACTGATATATACTGAGAAGATACTGAAAATTTTAAATCTCTGAAAATTGCCACAGTATAACATGGCCTGTATATATTAAATTATACATAGGCTGGGACTTTCCTGAACTAAGGAAAGCACCCATGCAGGGGCTAAATCAGCTACAATTTGTGCCTGTGGTGGCTTACAGAGCCTTGGAAGTGCGAAGGACTTTACTTTCACCTTGTTCAAGTTCACTCCAAGTTTAAGATGCACTAAGGAACCATGAAATAAGATTTGAAAGCTGATGAGCCTGCCCTGCTCCCTGCTGGTTGTATGAGCTGGGGCAAAGGCCATATGGCTCTGTTCCTCATCATCGCACAGGACTGTGGTAAAAAAATAAATAACACTACATATTAGAAAATGTTTTTCCTATTACACACTTCTGTAGAAGTTAAGAGGTAATGGCTCATCTCCTCCACTTATCTTCATGGTTATTAAAGGAAAGACAATTCAAATTCTAAGATTTTTTTTTAAAAGAAATTTGTTTTCTTACTACTAAGTAAATGGAATGATCTACTAAAATACTCTCAAAGTAGCTTCCTGTCCTTGAAAGATTTCTTTCTATAAATAACCACGAATAATTACCCTATTGGCTTTCTGTAAATGAGCAGGGCTTAGATGTTGGAGTTTATCATTTAAAGGGTTTCAACATACTGTCTGAAATATTATTTATACCTGCCAGATCTCATCAAGGCACCTTGAACAGACATCTTACAGCCACCATCCTCTGTGTATGCTGCTTCCAGAGACCCACAGGTAACCATCTACCTTGCTTTCTCAAAAGCTTGAGATCCTTCAGCTGCCTGCCTGTTGGGCTGCCCTGGACTAAGTGAGTCCTCAGAGGCTGTCCCCTTACTTGAGGCTGGACCTGAACAGAGCAAAACAGATTCCTTTCTTCCTGTCTAGTGAGGAGATGGTACAGTCTGCCAACCAGAGTGATCCCTGGTTTTCCTGAGTTCTAAAAATGTAAGAGGATCCTTGTTTGTGATTGTTTGGGTAAATGCCCCTAAATGGGATTGCTGGGTCATAGGGGAGCTCTATGTGGAGTCTTTGAAGAACCTTCATACTGCTTTCCAAAGTGGCTGAACAAGTTTACACTCCCACCAACAATGCAGTAGGGTTCCCTTTTGGCCACATCCCCTCCAGCATCTGTTGTTATTAGAGTTCTTGATTATAGCCATTCTAACTGGGGTGAGGTTGAATCTCAATGTTGTTTTGATTTTCATATTTTTATGCCCAGAAAAGTTGAGCATTTTTTCATGTATCTATTGACCATTCTTATTTCCTCTTCAGAGAAGTCTCTCTTTAAATCTTTAGCCCATTTATTTATTGGGCAGTTGTTTCTTGGGGGATTTGTTGTTGGGGGATTTAATGTTTTGAGTTATAAGTATATTTTAGATACGAGACCCTTGTCCGTTGTATGACTAGTGAAGATCTTCTCCCGATCCATGGGCTTTCTATTGATCTTCCTAGCTACGTCCTTTGCCATGCAGAAGGTCTGCAGTTTCATACAATCCCATTTGTCCAAACTTTCTTTGATTTGTTGTGTTTCTGGGTCTTTTATTAAAAAAAACTTTGGCCTGTGCCAAGGAGCCCTAGAGTTTCTCCTATTCCTTCATGTAAAGTTTTCAGAGTGTCCACTTTTACTTCAAGGTCTTTGATCCATTTGGAGTTGATTCTAATGCAGAGTGATATATAGGGATCTAATTTTAGTTTTCTAGAGGTGGTTAACCAATTTTTCTTCCATTCTATTTTTTAGCTCCCTTATAGAAGATTAGGTGGCTATAGGTCTGTGGGTTCCTTTCTGGGTCTTCAGTTCTAGTCCATTGGTCCTTGGGTCTGTTCTTGTGACAGTACAAAGCTGTTTGGTTTACTATGGCTTTGTAGTAGAGTTTGAAATTTGGTATTGATATTCCTCCAGAATTGTTCTTTCTGCTAAGGATTGTTTTTGCTATTCGGGGTCTTTTATTGTTCCATATGAATTTTTGAATTACTTCTTTTATTTCATTGAAGAATGAGGCTGGGATAATTGATAGGTATCACATTGAATTTGTAGATAACCTTTGGGAGTATTGCCATTTTCACAATGCTAATCCTTCCAATCCAAGGCCATACTAAAGCTACCAGCACAACTATGTTTATTGTATAGCTAAGATATGGGACCAAACCAGATGCCCCTCAGTAGATGAATGGATCAAGAAAATGTGGGGTGTGTGTGTGTGTGTGTGTGTGTGTGTGTGTGTGTGTGTGTGTGTGTGTGTGTGTGTAATGGAATTCTATGCTTCCATCAAAAGAATGACACCGCCCCATTTGTTAGGAAATGGAAAGACTTGGAAAAAATTACATTAAATGAAGTAAGCCAGACCCAAAGAAACATAGGTCCCATGGTTTCCCTTATTTGCAATAACTAGTATATATCTAGGGTAATCTTAACAGATAAGCGAAAAGGTCAAAAGCTATGTACATATGAGCATATAAGATGGTGCTAAGTGAAATGAACCCCAATAGGGACACAAGAGGTTTTTTCTTTGTCACTGCTTTTAAAAATATATTATGTGATTTTTTTATGTTTCTTTTGTACGTTCTTCCCCCATGATATAACCCCTGTTGTCACTGCATTTGATTCTGGTGCCCTGCATCTTGTATATACATTTTTCTAATTTGGGGAGGGAAAGGGAAATAACAAAATACTGAAACAAGGATACAAGTTGACTCATTGTAACAATGAGATGTACAAGACACTATGTTGAAAACGAACTTTACAACTTCAGGGGTGAGGGAGGGAGGAGTTGGGGAGGGAGGGAGGGAAGGGATAGTAGGGGATAAAAAAAAGGAGAAGGTAACAATGCTCAATAGGAAATGTATTCATTACCTTACTCATATAACTGTAACCCCTCTGTACAGTATCTTTACAATAAACAAATATTTTTTAAAAATGAAAAAATGTAAGAGGATCCAAGAAAGAAGACCTTGGAATCCTATCCTAGCACCAAGATCATCAGAAATAATAACAATAACAATAATAATAATAATAATAATAAGCAAATAAGAAGAGGGGAAAGAATGGGAATGATGTAATCCAGACATTCTCACCATCTATCAATTCGTTTTGGCAGTATTCTTACCTGGCTAGTGGAGTCTTGACAGTCTGACTGCAGCCAAACCTTCACTCCCCTGTCTCTTAGTTCCATAGCCTTCCAACACTTTTGTGCCGTCTGCATGCGTTTGTACATTCTGCCTGAAAGTCAAGATGGGAATGGTGAGGGGAGGTGGTTAAGAAGGGAGGAGGAAGAAGAAGAGGAGGTAGAAGAAGAAAAGCAAGAGGAGGGAGAGGAAGGAGAAAAGAAGGAGAGGGAGGAGGAGCAGTAGCAGCAGCAAAAAGCAAGATGTCTATTCCATCTCTTGTCCCTACCTCCTCTCTAGACTGCTCTGAGAGATGTCAACCAGAATCTGGTTGATGAGGCTGGGAGGGAGTTGCTGTAGTTTCGAGTGAGCTGCTAGGTAGTTCGAGTACATTCCAGAAAGGCAGGGATGTCAGGACCCAGGAAGCATTGGAAACATGTGGAGTCAGTCTGCATGGAGTCCTGAAATTCTTAGGCAAGGTCATCAGAGTCACAGAAGAGTTAGAATGCAAGGTGCCAGGGCCAATTTCGTTAGGCAACTGTGCAGAAATGCTTAAAGCATCTCTACGGCAATACCAATGACCTTGAGAGCCAGCAGATTCAGACAGGTGAGGACTCAAACTAGCAGTTTATTTACTTATGAACTTATAGTGAATGTGACCTGGGAAAGCTTGGTTACCTTGACCATACTATTGCTGTCATTGGTCTGTATCGGTGTTTCACTGTCCTGACCCAAAGCAACAGCTCCCATTCCACAGATAGAAACAGAAGGAGCAGTCTTCAGGTCTTACTGGAAATTCGCTGTGGGTTTTACAACCCTCCCTTCTACATGAAATAGAAAAATCAACCCATCCCAGTTCTTTATCAGAAAATTTAAACATGGGAACAGGAAGTTAATATTTACAATCTGCTTTAGGGGACAAAATCAACAGAAATTAGGCACAAAAACTTACTCATCCTACTCAGCTCCAGCACCCAAAGAGAACTTTGGAATAAATGACCTAAGTCTGCCATATATCATGCTTATTGCTTTATCCACAGAAAGACAATTAGGTATCTACACCAGCAAACTTGCTCTGTACCTCCCCTTAGCCACAGATTGGTTCCCCATGGTTTCAGTGACCTGTAGTCAACAATGATCTGAAAATAGTAAATGGAAATTTCTAGAAATCAACACTTAATGCATTTTAAATTGTGAGCAGTTCTGAATAACATGAACATTGTGACATCTCACATCATCACAAGAATGAGTACAGTACAATACAATAGACAGGTAGACAGACAGACAGGTAGATAGATGGATAGTTTAAATTTGATAGATACAGTAATTTGGTACTAACCAATTCTCTGAATCTAAGGAGGGTCAACTATAGCTGGTGGTCCTTTCAAGCTTTAAGTACCTGTTTCCACCTTACTAGTGTTGAAATTGTTATGAAACACTGCACATAGTTAAATATTTATGTCATGATTTTCAAACAAAACCATTGCCATTTTTAGCTTCTCATAGATTTAGAAAAGCACAAATGTACCTAAAATGTATAGCTGTCTTAGATATAATAAATATCCTTCACAAAACCTTGCGATACCAAGCTACTTGCTGAAGGATGCCTTTTTGCAGTTAGATGGCAGGTAGAAGGAGGAAATATTGCTTGGCATGCAAATGTCAACTTTTCATGGAACAAAATCTGAAAATGGAAAAAGACCATCATGTAAGTAAGAAAAAGATGATATTGCCCATGTGCCACCCGCAGGGATTTCACAGATGGCTTTTTTTAATGGAAAGATTCTGAGGGAAAATAAACAAGAACAAGTAAGCTTGAAGAAGAAAAAAGGCTTTACCTTGATTTAACATTCCAGCTCCAATGCACCTCTGCACATGGCCCAACCCACACTGCTGTGTAATAGCAGAAGTTAAAGTGCAAAAAAGCTAGATGGATAGAGTTTTCCTCCAAGAATCTTTGAAGATAGTGAAAGATGAAGGGAAAGTATTCAGACTCTCACAGTGCGTGGCAGAAAGGGATTCCCACATCTCTGCCCAACTTGACGTTACTTCATTGCCTGCTAGTTATATTAACAATATTATATAGCAAGCCTCTGTGGAAATCTTACCACCAGAATCCCTCTTTCTAGTTTTACATATTTTAATTAAGTTGATTTAGTTAAGTTGATGCCTGTACTTCCAAACTTGCTCCCTAAAAAGTACATTGCTGAAGATCTCAAAATAATGGACCTGTTACTCTGATTCATTAGTCTAAATCCTACACTTGGTCTATTTGATTTTGTTACTAATACATCAAGTCTTTATTTTGGGTGGGTATCAGTTTAGAATACTTAATGGATCAAAGGAGAGTGGCTATTTCATAGCCATCATATCTTTAGAAGCAGCAAGTAATACCCAGGCCAAAAGAGGTTGATCTAGCCTCCTATCCAGTAGAAATCAGAAACATAAAGTCCCATTCATGGGGAAAACTGGCTGCCTAGACAGAGAACACTGAGACTCAAACCCAACATTTGGCTATTTTTGTCCTTTTGAATCCTAGTAAAAGAACTTAACCATATTCTATAGTTTATGCCCTATTGCTTTTCTGGTCCTAGCAAATACTCTCATATCTTGCTTTTGAATTTTTTTCCTCTATCCATTTCGCATCTTCCTCTCCCTCCACTGGACACATTTCTAAGTTGGTTTTGTGATGTGTTTTTCTTTTAAGGGGCTACCCATGCTTGCTTACAGTGCCAAGCCTGCTCCCACTATTAGCACCCAGTCTCCAGTCTCTCACCCTCCCTTTTGGCATTCCTTCATACCCACTTTAGCAACCCAGGTTACTTACCTCTCTAAGTTAAGGGGTGTAGCCCTCAAGTAAGGCAATCTCAGAAGAATAATTTGGACCATCCACAAAGGCCTTGGCTCCCCAGAATCTGCTGCCAGGGAGCCTCCACCAGACACATATACAGACAATAGCTCTAGTACACTTAGATGCTGGTGTGTTAGCCATACTCTAGTTCCTAGTGAAAAGCAAAGGGTATCCTCATAATGGCCTTGAGCTCTGCTAGAGTGACATTTGGAAATGTATAAAAAAGGAGGTAACTGCCTGGATATCCTCTTGATCAATTATGGCCTGCCCTTCAGAATTTTCTAGATAGCCATAACATTCAAGCATTGACTATCAATCCAGATGAGGTGTGACTCCTCAACTTTCAGAATGCATCATGGAGAAAATACTGCTGTTTTTATAATACCATGAAGGAAAATGAGCCATGTCCTGCGAAACCTACAAGTAGCAAGACCTATGCTACTTGCAGAAGCCTGTTGCTGGCCTTGGAATACAGTGGCAGCTAATAGAAAATGAAAGACTTCACTCATGTACAAGAAACTCTAGTCCCCCACCAGACATATCGTTCTTTAAATAGGATCTTCCACGGCAGGCCATGTCATAAAGTGGCTTTGTATAATAAATTGCTAATAACTATGTCTTTTATGAAAAAGCTTTCAAAATTGGCAGTACCATAGAAATTCTTTGAAACTCATTTTAAATCTTCAATCTGGTGGTGTCAAGCAGACAAAATGTGAGGCAGCATATGTCTTTAAGTATCTCACAGCTGTCACCTTAAAAGCTGTAGACAGCTTTAGTTCAGCCAACGTACTCATTTCCTGCAAATCAAGGGTTGAACAGACACCCGTAACTCTGCGTTCAAAATGCATGTGCTTGAGTATTAGTCTTCATTTATTTCTAACACTTTCTATTTGCAAAGAGCTGATATGTCTGGTTACTCACTCCATATGGCAATCCTGTGAGTGATATTTTCTGAGTTGACAGACAAGATGACCATAACGCTGGGATTTTAGTTTCAGACTGAGACCCCGTGACACCCAAGGTGCAGCTCTGTGCATTGGGGATAAGATGCTGGCAACTGCCACTTTGGAAAGTAGTATGGAGGTTCCTCAAAAGACTCCACATAGAGCTCCCCTATGACCCAGCAGTCCCACTTTTGGGCATTTACCCAACTGATCAGAAACAAGACCATACTAAAGCTACCAGCACAACTATGTTTATTGTAGCATTATTCACCATAGCTAAGATATGGAACCAACCCAGATGCCCCTCAGTAGATGAATGGATCAAGAAAATGTGGTATATATACACAATGGAATTCTATGCCTCCATCAGAAAGAATGGCATTGCCCCATTTGTTAGGAAATGGAAAGACTTGAAAAAAATTATATTAAGTGAAGTAAGCCAGGCCCAAAGAAACATAGGTCCCATGGTTTCTCTTATTTGCAATAACTAGTATATGTCTGAGACAGCAGAAAAGGTCAGATAAGTTGGTGTTAGGTGAAATGAACCCCAAGATAAGTATCCAAATGCTTTTCTTTCATGCGGTTGTTTCTAACATATTTATAAGATGATTTCTTTGTTGCTTTGTATGTCCCTCCCCCACAGATAACCCCTGCTCTCACTGTATTTGATGTTGGTATAATTTGTGGAGGGGAAGGGAAAAAACAAATCGTTTAAATAGGGATACAGGTGGATCTATTGCAACAATGAGATGTACAAGTCGTTATGTTGAAAAGCGAACCTTACAACTTTGGCGTGGGGGGAGGGGGATGGGAAGGGATGAAAAGGGATGGGAAGGGGAAACAAAGGAGGAGGCTACAATGCTTGATAAGAAATGTACTCATTATCTTGCCCATGTAATTGTAACCCCTCTGTACAGTATTTTCACACACACACAAAAAAAAGATGCTGGCAACTGAGACTCTAGTGTGATCACAACACTAGTCTCCAGTTTACAATTATTTTTCTCCTAAATTACTTAGAGTACCTCTCAAGTAATAAGTTGAAAATTATCTAATATCTCTGTGACATGTGTCTGTAGCAAATATATTCTTTCCACTTTATCAATAAAGAGGAAATTGAAACATTAAACCATAGGATAATTGGGAGCCTCCTTTAGGTCCCAGTCCGCAAGTTGATTTAGCAAAGGACCATGTAGGTAAGGGAAGAGCATCATGATAGGAAAGATATCACACATGTTATTTAGCTCAACTTTGACTTTGCCTTTCTAAGCAATTACACTATTTGAGTTCTCCCTTGAATCTACCAGATTTCAGTTAATATATTTGTATACACTTGCATATCTAATGTGTTTACCTATAAGTTCATAAGCTAATTCTAGCTTCTACATATGCTAGAAAACAGGCAATCTTTGTCTCTCTGAGCCTGACTCACTTCACTTAATATAATTTTTTTCAGGTCTTTCCATTTCTTTACTAATGATATAAGATTATTCTTTCTAATGGAGGAGTGAAATCCCATTGTGTATATATACCACATTTTCTTGATCCATTCATCCATTGAGAGGCATTTGGGCTGATTCCATATATTGGCTATGGTGAACAGTGCTGCAATGAACATTGTTGTGCTGGTGGCTTTACTATATCCTGGTTTGTAATCTTTCAGATAAAAGCCTAGAAATGAATTGCTGGAGCATAAGGTAGTTCTATGCTTAGTTTTTTGAGAAACCTCCATACTGCTTCCCTGATTAAACGCAGGAAGCAGGTACTCAAAATAGGTAGGGTAGGGTGAAAGGAGATGAGTAGAAGAATGAAGAGGAGAAGAGGGGGATAATGTAGTCAAGAATTCAGTGTGTATCCTACAAAATTAAGAAAAGCAAGGGAAGAGGTGGACTGGGGGAGGGAGAGGGGAAGGAATATTGAATGGGGTAACAATTGATCAAGATGCATTGTATTCATAAACCTCTTTGGTAAATGGGAACTCCTTTGTGCAATACTTAAAATAATAAAATAAAATAAAACATGTTATTTACTAGCAACAAAACTAAGAAATAAAAGTCAAAGTTTTTGGCTGGGGGAGAATGGTGGAAGGATGACTCTAATCAAGAAACCACTGGGCACTTAGACATTTTAAATTGTAACCCTTGTATGGCTCTTTGAAATTCAGAAAAGTAAATAAATACATAAAACACCAAAAAAAGGAAATGGAAGCTGGGTGCGGTGGCTCACACCTATAATCCTAGCTACTCAGGAGCCTGAGATCTGAGGATCACGTTCAAAGCCAGCCCGGGCAGGAAAGTCTATGAGACTCTTATCTCCAATAAACCACTCAGAAAACTGGAAGTGGTGCTGTGGCTCAAGTGGTAGAGTGCTAGCCTTGTGCTGAAGGGCTCAGTGACAGCACTCAGGCCCAGAATTCAAGCCTCATGACCAAAACAAAACAAAATAAAACCAGGAAAGGAGAATGTTTATTTTCTGCAATGCATAATTAAGCTGGAACCTCTGTGTGTGTGTGTGTGTGTGTGTGTGTGTGTGTGTGTGTGTGTGTGTGGTGTATACATGCGTGTTAATTCATTTGATTTTCTAGCTCTCTGGGGGATCCAAATGCAAAATAGAGCACTTGGGAACAATTCACAGATTTGTAAGGCACTCCGGGGAATTTGAGGTCTATAAACTGAAGCATTAGCCTCATCCAAAGATGGGGTATAAAGTACTTTTAGTGGCACAATATGGACCACAGTGTTCCTAATCCAGAAATAATTCGGTATTAGCAACCAACACAGCATTGGTACCAAATTTCCTTCATTTCCCTTAACTGCTTCCGACTCACAGAAGAGTAAATGCAATTGAGTGGAAATTGCTTTTTGCGGAGCTGTGTCTGCACAGAAATGTGAGAAAAGGGACTCAAAAGTCCATCTCCTCTCCCCAGGCCCAAAACCATGCACTAGCTATTAAAAACATCATCAAAAGTTGTCTCCGTGGCTTCTTGTGCTGACTTCTGTAGTTTCAGTAGAATTATGTATTAAATACGCTTTTCATAAACCAAGAATGGGCGGGTAAAATACCCCTTTACTTATCCCATAATAGAGTTTAACTTCTTACTGAAGCTCTTAGATTTCCCTATAGCTGGAAAGATAATCTCTCTAATTTAAATGAATTCAAATTAGTGATTCCTCAGATTTGACAAGGACAAAAATAGATCAATCCAGTTTTATGCTCTCTCTCGCATTCTCTCAGGATGGCAGCACAGTCCTGTGGGTTGGAGTATCATGGAGTTGGGGAACTTCACTGGCATCAGAGAGGGCACCACTGGCCTGTTGGTGTGGGGTCACTTGAATCTCACTCCACAATAGCCCCTAATTCATGGGAACTTAATGCCCAAAGTCATGGATTGATGATGTGCCCAGAAGTCATTAGGATTAAGGGCATTTAGAAGGTCCCTTTGGTTTGATGTGGATATCAGGATGGGCCCCTAGGATGGTGTTAGTGGTTTTGTCAGAAGAAAAGGAGAGTCCTTAGTCAGTACACTTGCTGTCTTTCACCACGTGGAAGAGAGACGCCTTCCACCCTGTGACGAGGTATCTGCCAGCACCATGCTCTTTCAAATCCAGCCTCTGGAACAATGAGCTCAAACAAACCCAGTCTGTAGCACTCAATTATAACAACAGAAAACAGACTCACACACCTGCCCATGAGCATGGGTCCTCCTTTGGCCTTTGGCCTTTCTTGGTCTATCTACAACCTTCTTACAAACACTGACAATGCTTGGGGGCTCCCCTCTGTGCTGCACAAGATGTGGAATCGCCACAGCCCTCCTCACCTAGACCTGCCCAGCATCCTCTGTGCTTTCTACTGCTTCCGTGTACTCACAAGGTCTACCCTACTCTCAGGCTTCCTTCACAAAGCAGACACACGTCGTCCCCACTCTTGAAGTCCTCCAAACCACATGAACCGTCTCTTATCTTCAAGCAGGACTTGCAACTGCTAAACAGAGTTGAGGCTTTGACTGCATGAGAGAAATCACAGGCTCTGCCATGAAGTCACACTCTAGCTGTGTGACTGAGCCCATCACCTCACTCCTCTGTGCTTCAGTATCCTCATCTACAAAATGAGATCTGCTACAGGAGGCTACTGATCATGCATGTGGATTAAACTAGGTGAGGTACTCCGAATACTGCTCATTATAGAATAAGTTGTAAATGTGCTTCTAGTCCACAGTGGAGATGGGGGACGGGCGTCCCTTCTCCTAGAACCTAGTAGCAGCTACCTTCCAGTCTTGGAGAAGAATTCAGTTGTTACTTCACACTGTCTTTCCAATCAATGTCTATTGTATGAACATTGTGCTCTGAATCTGGAGTTCTCTGATTTGAATCCTTGATTCTGCCATTCATATCAAGAAGCTATTGAACTAGTCAAAGTTAAGAAGTTAATAATTTCTCTTCTGCACCTGTCTCTCCTCTAAGTTAATCATCCTGAGCCAAGTGTCAGATATATATAGTAGAATCTACCTATCCATTCTCTATTTTTCCCCTCCTTTTCAATGCTATCAGAAATCTTCAGAAGAGAGAAGTAGAAAATAGAAAGGAGGGCTTGGCATGTTGACATATATGGTGAGCTCAGCCAGTTGGTAGGAGGAGATAAAAAGCAGAAGACCCTATAAAACATACATGGAGTAAGTCAGGGTCCTCTACTGTAGCTTTCAAAGGGCTCTGGGCCTACACCTCCAGAGGACCATGTGTGATTCTGCTAGTTCAATATATTCATGGAACCTTGAGCCTAAGTACACATGTGCCACCTTATGTAACTATATTTGGCCAGATGCCACTTTTGTCCAGTGGGAATTTAAATAGGCACCCTTGCTGGGCAGGCTGGTGGGCAGAATGTGAGCTTGTTTACAGCATGAGACAGATACTGGAGCTAAATCTATAGACAACTTGCAATAAGTATGACCACCATTCCTACCATGCCATGAATCCCATGTCAGTCTACCTGGAGCTAAGAACCTATATCTGAAAAACAAACTAAAGCAAAAAGGAATGGATGTGGCCTAAATGGTACAATCCTTTCCTTTAGCAAGTATACAGCTCTGTGTTCAATCTCCAATAACAGACAGAAACACACACACACACACACACACACACATACACACACACACAGAGATGGAATGGAAGAATTGGTATAGTCCACTGCAAATTCTTCTTAGAAAATTGACAGTACTTGAGTCAAAGGTTAGAGAATATTGCTTTCTTGTGTGTCTCTGGAAGTTTCTCTTTGCTTAAGCCATCTTCTCTCTTGTTATGGTAAGCAATGGAGGTGTTATTTAATATTGGGCAAGTAAATTCTCCCAAAATATGGAGAAAACATGCCCTATCATCTATGCCAAAGCACTCCATTCAGAAGCAGGCTGCTAGGTTCTCCTAAAGCTTTTCCTCTGTGTGATTTGCTGGTCTGATCATTGTGGGAAAAGAAATAACAATGTATATCACTGGCCACATCTGCTTCAAATATTTCCAAATATCCTTAGCAACAGTTACATACCAACCAAAACACATTCCCCTAAAACTAACTTGCCTTAACTCACTACAAGGAAGCAAAAATACACTAAAGTAGTTGTGACAACATAAAAACAAGAACATGGATGCTATCGCTTCTATTAGAACAGAGATGCTACTTTTTTTAACTGAAAATTTCGAGTTAGTAACAATCCTGCTTTCATAAGCGCTCTGTTGAATTCTCAGCACAGATAGCATCAATAACTTGGTAGCTGATAGCAAGTTGGAGAAATCTGTTTAAATCAAGACTCTCCCATGGGGATTTTCATTTTAAGCTCTCAATATGTTTTTAGTTACTGAACCAATTTCCTCTGGCATGAGAGCACATCCTCTGAGCATATGTAGAGATATACTGCCTCTTCTGGGCCAGTGGGGCAATATCTGATGAATTACGACCTCACTGTAGGACATTATTTACAGAATCCCTGAAAGCATCTGTTTGCCTCTACATTCACAGGCTCCAAAGTTACAGCTGCAAGTCTTCAAAAGCCTTTCTAAGAAATAGCTAAATGATGCCACTAGGTATTTTAAATCAACCCACATTCATTTGAACTTGAAGTAGCCAAAGTTCAGGCAAGAAGAAGGAATACCTTTTTTTCTCACAGTACAATGTTCTACTCTCTCTGATCAACTTCAAACACATGTTTTTAAATGTCAGCTTTTCAGGCACTAATCATCCACAGCTCCAGCTCAGTGGTTACAGAGGAATTAATTATGATATATGAGAGGCAGGATCCTTGAGAATGCCCCAGGCAGAGAGCCTTTAAAAATCTCAAATTCATTTATGTATGTAAATGGAGCTAGCGCCGTGTTTCAGTAGAACTACAAAACTATTGATCCTTTTCTTGGGCATCACTTTCATTCTAGGAGTCTCAGGCTGATATTAAATGTACAATTATTTCATCTCTGATAATAGCTTGCACTTAAAAGGAGGTTTGCATGGTCTACTCACCTTGTTCAGTTATTTATGGGAATTATTCAGTTTTGCATACAAACATAGTCACTTTACATGAGCGTCGGGAGGGAACATGTCTGAGGTCGTGAGCAGTACCACTAGGACTAAAGCTGGTCTGTGTGGTTTTCAAGCCTTAAACCCACCTTCCTCTTTTTGTTATGCCAATATTGGGTTTGAACTCAGGGACTTACATTCTCACTTGGCTTTCTTACACAAGGCTGTCACTTTTATCACTTGAGCCACACTTCTACTTCCAGCTCTTTTTTGGGAAGGAGATAAGAACTCATAGACTGTTCTGCCTAGACTAGATTCAAAACACAAGCCTCAGATCTCAGCCTTTTGAGTGGCTAGGATTACAGGCATGTACCACTAGCACCTGGCTTGAGTACTAATGATAGGGTGGCCTTTAGTATATTCTGAAAACAGGGCATGGATTATTATGTGATATAACTGCAAATGGAGGATTTTAGAGGGGGGAAACCCAACATACAAGCAAAGCAGCAGCAGAATGAAAAGCCCCATTTCCTGAACAGAAGCTAACTTGTGTCCTGAGCAAGCCAGATATTCCTCAAGAAAAGCCTGGAAGTGGGAGGCATGGCCTGGTATCCATGCCCCTTTACACCTCTATAGAGGCATTGAAGGGGGCCAGGAAATATCTAGACACCTGTGAGACAATGAGGGTTTATGGTAACTGAAATGATCTTATTATAATGGGGGGGAGGGAGGGGGGGGGATGTGGCGCTGAGCTCAGCTTCTGGGACAGCCTCCTCTTCCATGGAGTCTGTGTCTTTCCAATGCCTCCAAACATCTCTGGATGTGTTTCTTCTCAGGATCTGAGCCAATATTACTAGCATGTCCTTGTTTCAAATAGAAACAACTTCGAATGCACCAAAAGGACACTGTAGCCAGCTGGGAGGGACTCCCAAAGGCTATATTTGAGACAACTTAAGTAACAACAAGAAAAAGAATGATAGTCATGAATTATAACCCAGAGACTAAAATAAATTCAAGAGTCTATAATGAGTAAATAAATAAATCTTCCTTACAGTGGATTCCCAAGTAATAAATGTTAGATGAAGGAACGATGGAAATAGAAAATCAATTTGGCAAACATTATAGAAATCACTCTTTTAGACAGGAATCATTGAGAACAGCTTAAATTTGTGGATGAATGTTAAAGACTAGATAATTTCTAAGTCTCAGAGTATCTCCCCCATAAGGTGCATACTAATTACAAGAGAGAAAATAGTAACTTTTGGAGAAAGCCTAGTCGATGTCTCCTTAACAAGTGATTGAGGTTAACATCAGTGGAAATAGAATAGATACCATGTGCTCTCAATACACAAGTCACTTTTGTGGCCTTCTTGACAAAAACTATAATGCATACATGAAAGAGAGTAAAACATAATAAAAATAGACTGATCTAAATTAAAAGAGCCAAGAAAGGTAGGCACCAGTGGCTCATAAGTACAATCCTAGCTACTCAGGAGGCAGAGATCTATGGAAGGCAGTTCAAAGCCAGCTGGAGCAGGAAAGTCCATGAGAATCTTACTTCCAATTAACTATGAAAAAGCTGGAAGTAGAACTATGGTTCAAGGGGTAGGGAACTGGTCCTGAGTAGAAAAGCTCAGGGACAGAATCCAGGCCCTAAGTTCAAGCTCCAGGACCAGCACAAGATATTATTGGACCAGAAAAGACATTATTAGAACTATTGATGAATTTTAATCTGTGTAAAAAAACTGCATAATAATATATAATGTTTATACTATATATATGTTAGTACATTATATTAACATAAATTTCCTAATTTTAATTATTATACTTCTATCGAATAAGATACAAACTCTTGGGAATCAAGATGAAGAGTTTCCACACTGCTTCTTAATTTTGTAAGGGTAAAATTTTTTCAAAATGAAAAGTTAAAAGAACAATTATTGCCAAATCCTAGCAAACTCACAAGTACATTTAAATATCCATTTTCCTAATTGTATTTAGAAAGATAATCATTTTTCTCATTGTATATTCCCCTCTGTAACAACTTATTTCATTTTACCATCAAAACAACTGCAAATTTGAAATTTTCATGTATTTGTAAAGTAAGAAAAAAGATAGGGCACGTTCTTTTTTCCCTTTATCAATCAGTTCTGTGTCCCTTCATTATTAAATTCTCCCAACAGCATTTGCTCATCAGCTTCCTAATTTCTCAACTCTTTAAGGAAATACAACTTACACTCCCATCCCATGGACTTTTCACTATAAAACTCTTTTTTTAAGGGGGTACAATGGCTTCCTAGCAACTCAACCCAAGAGCTCTCTCTTAGACTTCACTCTCCTCATATACTTCAGCATATGACACCAGATATATATTATATATATAATATAATATGTATATACACACTCATGGTTGGGTGGGGTAGAGCACCCTGTGATCTCAGCTACTCAGCAGGCAGAGGTAGGAAAATCTTTCTAGATCATTCTCTCCCTTATCCTTTCCACTCTGTCCAACCACCCTTCTTGCTGCTCCTTGATCCTGCAAAGTGTACTCCCATCCACAGCTCTTCTGCTTGGCATGTCTTCTCCATACCATCACACAGCTACCAGACCCTGACTATTCACATATTAAACATCAAGTCCCAAGCACTACAGCTAAGACCTCTCCAATCCCAACTGAAGATAATCTTAATCATGTACATGTTTATTGTATGCTCCCCGCCCCCCGTTAGAATTCCTTTTGGGAAATTCCTTTTGGGGAATTCCTTTTGGGGAAGGGACTCTGTTTTGTTCTCCTCTGTGTACCCAGCACATATATCAATGCCTGATATACCCTAGGGGCTTGAAAACTTTATTTAAACTGATTCACTTATGATCTTTCCACAAAGAGCCACACACATAATCAACAAAGTATCTGACTTAAAGGAGGATATAAGGAGAACTAAGCCTGAAAAAAATCAAAGTCTATGAAATAGACAATAAAGATAAATTCCCTCTCTTTAGCGCACACACACACAGACACACACACACACACACAAACACAGTTTGGTCTCTTTGTGGCGGGCTTCACTGAGTAAAGTTAGGAACATTTGTGCAGTAGTTGCAGCAAAATTTACCTTAGTCACAATCTTTGCAGAATAAAATCTTTTTCCTAGAGGAGAACAATTAACAGTGGCCGATATCCATGAGGGTCCATCTCTCTCATCACAAAACACTTCTCTTGCATCTCATCATGCAACCTGCAAAAACAAATTTATTAGCTTCATGGGAAGAACATAACTGTAAAAGTTATGTTCATCTCAAACTGATTATTCTCTCTACTCTCTACTCTTATTCAATATACTGGCAGAATTCTTAATAAGGTAAGAGAAATAAATAAAAGGAATATAAGGAAAGAAGAGGAGAGGAAGGGAGGGGAGAGGAGGGGAAAGGAGGGGAGAGGAGGGAGAGGAGGGAAGAGGAAAGGAGGAGAGGGGAGGGGAGGGGAAGAAAGGGGAGGAAAGGAAAGGGGAAGGGGAGGGAGGAAAGGAGAGGGGAAAGGAAGGGAAGGGAGGGGAGGGGAGGAGAAAGGAGGGGAGAGGAGAGGGGAGGGGAGGGGAGGGGAAGGAAGGGAAGATGGGAAGATGGAAGTCAAATTATCCGTTTTGACCGTTCATGTTTGACTTAGGGCAAGTCATTTTGCCTCTTTAGTTCTACATTTTGGTCACATAAGAGATTTGAGCCAGATGATCTCTAAATATTTTTTATAGCTTTAAACTTTGAAATGATATACCTTCAGTTAGTTAGAAATATGGGTAAACACCTCCTTTACAATAATAATATATTGCTACTGTATTAGAATTTTACATCTATTTTGGCATTTGCCTAACTTTGTCTCTTCATCAGGAATATTTAGAAGTTGCACCTGTCTCACATGTGCCTGCCTACCAGACTGTGAACCCCCTGAAAGCAAGGACCAGACTGTGAACCCCCTGAAAGCAAGGACCAGACTGTGAACCCCATGAAAGCAAGGACCAGACTGTGAACCCCCTGAAAGCAAGGACCAGACTGTGAACCCCCTGAAAGCAAGGACCAGACTGTGAACCCCCTGAAAGCAAGGACATGCTCTGTCCATATTTATTTTTGTCTGCCTGTAACACATTGTACATGATAAATAAATGTTTATTGAACTAAATTGAACTATAAGACCTATGCCTTACCGTTTACAATTTTAAAAGACTATTATTGGGTCAACTTTCTATATTATGCTGATACAATTGGGTATATAATCCCTGATAAACAAATTTAGTAAATAATTCACTTATTAATATAGAAAATACAACTAGACACACCACCCCATTTCAAATTAAAAATTTAAAAAATAGCCAGATGTTGGTGGCTTGTGCCTATAAAATCCTAACTACTCAGGAGGCTGAGATCCAGAGTACTGTGGCTGAAGGCTAGTCCAGGCAGAAAAGTATGCTAGAAAAATTTTCCAAAACACCCAATAAGAAACAGGTCTAGAGATGTATCTCAAATGTTAGAGAACCATTCTGAAAAAGCACTACTACTGAGGAAGGAAGGAAGGAAGGAAGGAAGGAAGGAAGGAAGGAAGGAAGAGAGGGAGGGAGGGAGGGGGAGGGAGGGAAGAAGTACTCTCTGAAAAATATAAGCAAAATATAAATCCCTATATTTTGTTTTTTGAGAGAGAGATAAAAGGACAGAAGAAAAAGTTTCTAAATATGACATAATCTGGATCTATGGATTCCATAATTCCACTTCCATGCAGATTGACAAGCAGACCAACCACAATGGGTTCTCTTTAAGTTCTTGCTTCCTGCTCTGAGGGAAACATGGTGGTAGGAGCTCCCATGCCTAGAGTCTCTGCGAGACAGAGTGTGGCAGAACCTGGGACTGTACAGACAAGCCTGGGTGGGCTCTGCTCTGCTCTACGTCGTCACATTTATGACACTTGAAAGAACAAAAGCTTTTTCTATTACAAGAAAGAAAAACACATGAATAATAATGTTAAAATTAGTTACCATCAATGTGTTCAGGACTTGTTATAGCCATATGTTGGTTATTTAAATTAAGCAAGAAACGATGTAAGTGTTTAGCATTTTTGTTAATGGAATAGTTTGTTATATATACCCTACTGCTATGTAAAAAGCTGCATTGGTGCTCTTATCAGGAAAAAGAACTTTTCACTCCCTGGCTTAAGAAGTACATGGGTCACTGAGTGTATTGAACACATGGTAATTTTCTGTTTTAAAGATAGTTTTTAGAAGACTTCTGCTTCCAGAAATATAGAGGGCAGATAGTTTCCCCCATTCTTCCAGAAGCCTGAGTGTTATATATAAAATAAACACAGGAAGACTCCAAAAGGTGAGGAAATAAAATATATTTCTTCAGAGTAGAAACCCTGCACTCTGCAGCACTTTCCTCTTACATCTCAGTTTAGTGTTGCAGAGTATTGTCCAAATAATACATTTAGAAACCATCTCCAGGCCAGATAGCTCAGTGAAGGGGAATTCACCCTGGAAAATTCCATCATTTTTGCCTCTCTTCCTGATAGTCCTAAATGAAAACAAACTTGAAAAGCACCCAGCCAGTAGTAGAGTCATTACCCTGAGTAGGTATGAGCCTCCTTGTGACCTGATCCCTGGTCTATTCTAGACCAAGATGTTTCGAAGAAGTCCCAGAGCACTGACCTTTCTCTTTGGTTCTTAGCAACAGCTAACATCAATTGAGCACCAACAGACATTTTTCAAAGTGCTTTTTTTTTTAATTGTGAAAATACTGTACAGAGGGGTTACAATTACATGGGCAAAATAATGAGTACATTTCTTATCAAGCACTGTAACCTCCTCCTTTGTTTCCCCTTCCCATCCCATATTCCCCCTATCTCCCTACCCAATCCTCCTCCCCGCCCCTGCCAAAGTTGTAAAGTTTGTTTTCGAGTTGTTATAATTTGTGGAGGGGAAGAGAAAAAACAAATCATTTAAATAGGGATACAGGTGGACCCATTGCAACAATGAGATGTACAAGTCGTTATGTCAAAGTGCTTTAAATAGATTAATACGTGAAATATCCAGCTCATTCATTAGATTCACCAAAGAATGGTTATATAACTGTCAAACTCATAAATAATTCAGAAAAGCTAGTATCTAGATCTTAGGGATCCAATCTCCAAACTTCTCCAGATTTGTAGACTGAATTTGGTGTTTTCCAAGGTTGGTCTAGCACTAGCCTTGAGCACGAAGAGGCTCGAGGACAGTGCCCAGGCTGTGAGTTTAAGCTCCACACCAACAAAAATTTAAAAAAAAAAAGTTTGTTCCAATGTTTGCTTTAAGAACATAAGGCAAAGATCTGAATTCATCCGACAAGTACCCTGGAGAATCCTCTTACTCATCAAATCTGAGAACTCACAGACCATACTCCAGCTCCTACAAGAAAAACTTGGTTTCTGAGAAAATCAAACACAAGCCCCCAAGTGACGGCCCAGTAGGTTCCTTGCCATTGCCATCTGTAAAAACAGAAACCACAATCAGCTAAAGTATATGTCTGCTCTGAAGTATTATGCTGGTGGCATCTGTTCCCATCGGGGATCCACAGTAATGGTCAACACACTTGATTAGTAAAGTCTCAACAGTTGGCTTGTTTAACTAAAGCTAATTGTATATTTCTGGCTCATATTCTAGACTATGATTTATTTCCTTTGGAAAACAAAATGAATGAATGAATGAATGAATGAATCAGCAAATAAAATTTACAGAATGTGCATCAAAATAGCTCACAATTTATTATTCACTTTCACAAATATCCCTGGAGGTGCAGCAATTTGTAAGTGGTATTTCCCATGTTCAAATAATAGATATTAGCAAAGCTCATTTACCTTGATAACACTTGTCTCGTGACCAAAATAAACACAGGTGCCCCTTATGAGGTCATAGTTCAAAGACAACCATTTCTTCTTACAACAACAAAAAATAACAAGACACAGAGGGGAGAGTGAAAAATCATTACATTTGTTGGACCAAAGAGACTAAATATGTCTCTACTATGTAGCATGTGCCACAACTGAAATTAGCCCAATTGTTAATACAGAAGCATCAGAGGCCTGGTTTAAAGACAAACTTAGAATAAATTGTTAATAGCTTTCTGTTGGTAATATTTATAGGTAATCACATAAGCCTGTTTGGCAAGAACACTGTTTTAGCTGTCAGGCTTAGATGAATATTATAAAAATAAGAGTTAGTGGGTAGGTCTAAAAGGATGAATGAATAATAGTACTTAGTAGAATTAGTGAACCAACAAGAGTGGAGGGAACTAATGTTTCCTACATGATGCTAAAATACCTCAATGCACTCAATTCTGGTATAAGGCTCAACAGTTTAGACCATTCAAGGCCACATACATAATAGAAATATAGGCTTTTGGAGTCAGACAGTTCTAGATTCAAATCCTACTTACTAGCTAACTTATCTTAATCCCATTACAAAATTTTCTTTTGCTTCCCTATAAAATAGGCATACTAACTGTATACAAAACTACAGGGAGTAATAAAAGTGATAACAAATGTTAAACACCTGAACATAGCATCTCACACATACTAGACAGGCAATATCACATTCTCTTTTCTTCTTTCTCCCCGCCCCCCACAAAAAAAGTCCCAATTGCTGGCATATTTTTTTAAACAACCAAATGAGGGTATCTCACCAATAAGGGACACTAACACTAACTTAGAGGGCAGCATTATATTGAAGAAATATTGGCAAGATTAATTTGCACACTTGCCATTCCCAAATAAACTGCAGGAGAAGGCTAATGTCGACCTTGTAGCTACTTAAGAAAGCCAACCTTTAAAGTCACCTGAGTAATAGATTTGTTTCCATAGATGAGTGGGAATAAAATGAGCAGAAACAATAGTTAAGACATTATAGGCTTTTGTGGATTCTTTTAACAATCGTTATCTTTTCAGAAAGACAGTTATGTACATACAGAAAATCTTAGTTGTAGCACCGCAAGAGTTTTTGGTAGTTCTCTGAAATTATAGGTGGTAATAATAAAGTTCTGAAAGCCTCACCTTTCCAGGCAGGTTGGTGTGGTGTGGAGGTGGGATGGCCAGCCAGGGGAGGCGGTGCAACTATGTGAGTGGGTGGTGAGGCAGGAGGAACTGAACAAAGCAGAAAAGGCAGATGAGGGAAGCCCTGCCTTCCTCAAAGCTGGGCTGCATGCGGAGCACTCATGGAGCTTGAGAGGTCTTGTAGAGAAGTGATTATGTCAAAACCTCCTCCCTTAAACAAAAGGGGGGACAGACATCTGGCAATGTGGTTTCCAATCAGTCCAAAGGAGGTCAAGGTCGTGAGGAGCATGCTGCCTGTGCACACACATTAGTCCTCTTGGTACATTTAATGTGTTCCTTAGTGGGCCTTAGAATGTGTACTATGCCTGGTGTCTTTCTGCTGACAGCTGTTGCTCTTTGAATCTCACACATCCCACAACTGTGGGCAAAGACACCCAGCCCTTCTGTTTCCTGGAAGCCAATGGGCATGTATGATGAATTTCAAGAATTCCAACTCCCACTCTGTAGCACCCTGATGAGATGCTGTGAGCACCTGCCACCCACCAGCCCACATCACCTTGCCTTTGGCACTGGGCAGTATCTCAGCCCACCTCCACCCCCTCCCAGCTCTCACCTTGATCTGAGGGCTCCACAAGTGCAAAGGGTTGGGATGGTTTCTCTATCCCAACTTGTGGATCCTCATCTTTTCCTCACCTGAGTCTTTTTGTCCTTGCTCAAGTCTCATATCCTGCATAACCCAAATCACACGCCCAGCTTTCACATCTAAATTGGAGCCTGGAAAGCCATGAGTTTTCATTTTAAGAGACATGAATTAGTAAAATAAAATACTTAGAGCCAGGCATCGGTGGCTCATGCCTGAAATCCTAGCTACTCAGGAGGCTGAGATCTGAGCATCACGGTTCAAAGCCAGCCCAGGCAGGAAAGTCTGTGAGACTCCTATCTCCAATAAACCACCCAGAAAACTGGAAGTGGCACTGTGTCTCAAGCAGTAGAGCACTCACCTTGAGCTGGAGAGAGCACAATGACTGTGCCCAAGCCAGAGTTCAAGCCCCATGGAAGGAGCTACAGAAGGTAAGCAGTGGAGGCTCACTGCTATCATCCTAACTACTCAGAAGGCTGATATCCAGAGCACCATAGTTCTGTTGAAGGCCAGCTTGGATAGAAAGTCTTGAGACTCCATTTCCACATCCCCCAAATAACAAGTAAAAAGCTAGGCTGGAGGTATAGATTAAGTGGTAGAGTCCCAGTCAGCCCTCAGATTCTGAGTTCTAGTACTGCTAAAAAAAAAAAAAAAAAAAATGTAGACTTTAAGATCATAGTTTGAATATCAAGAGTGAGGCCAGGAGAATTGAACATAACATTTAAACAGTAAACCAAAAACACAGGTAAACTCTGGGCTGTACAGAGGAAGAGGAATCTATATCAGTCAGGGCACTTGGGCTACCATTTACCATAAAAGTTTTTTTGTGAATTAGAAAATAAGAAGCACTCCTTCCTCAGGACATATGGCTTCTATTTTCCAGAAAATCATCCCAATAAATGTACAAATCAGTGATGCCTATGGTGTGAATAGCACTATCTCAGATCTGACTCTGTACAGCAGTATATAGCCATCTCATGAAGGCTCCAGGGGACACACGCTTCCACCTGACTGCTCCTCTGGGTAAAGAAGCTGAAATTCTTCAGTAGGCTGGTGAGCTGCAAGTAAAGGAGTTGGGCCCTGCTCCCACCATACATTTCTTGGAAAAGACAGCCTTTGTATACTCCTTGCTGGTGTGAAATTGTAGTAGAATAGAAGCTGGAAGGAAATCCTCAAAGCAAAGAGAGGTCAGAGGCTTCAATTCTTGAGAAATTTAGGATGACACTGAAGATAGCTGAATCAGAGCAGAGGCCAGAGGGAGACCAGAGGAAGGATGCTCATGATGCTCATTCTAAAAACAGCAAGACCCAACAAGAGCCATGATTGGGACCAAACCTAGAAAGGGAGATGCTGAGCTTTGGGGGACTCCCCCCCCCCCCCCCCCCCCCCCGCCAAACCGCCGCCCTGTATGTTTGGCCTGAGAGGACAGAGGACACATAGTGCGAACAGATGACCATGCACAAAAACAAGAAAGCTCAGGGGCCTCCACACACATGCCAGGACAATGGATGAGCCCTTCATGGACCACATTCACATATAGGAAAAGGAGAGAAGAGGAGGAGAATCATATTTTACAGTGAGTGAGCTATTTTAAATTGCCAAGAATACATTTTCCCTATTTTATAAAATTGAAGGTGTGTGTGTGTGTGTGTGTGTGTGTGTGTGTGTGTGTGTGTGTGTATTAATGGGGTTTGAATTCAATCCCAGGCAGGTCATCAATCATTTTAGCCCCTACTATATTTTTTGACCACTTGAATTATTAATAACTGTAGATATCATACCTGCCACAGACAAAACACTCATTATGTATTCCTCAGGTGTCTGTCTCCACCTTTCACCTCTCTTTTTGCTGCAGGCTAGGAGTAAGGATTTCACAGTTAATCCCAGGAGGAACATTTAACCAGGTAAAACTTCAGACTTCCTGCTTTTTAAACTGTGAACTTTTGCCACTCCTTTTAGCCTGTCTGTTCTAGAGTAACTAATGCTGAATTTTTAGAAAGAGTATAGTTGGTTATGAGACTGGAATACTGGGCATTGGTAACCAAAGTATGTTCTGCTCTTCACCCAGTCATGTGCAGCCAAAGTGGCAGAGGGGGTGGCAGCCATCTATATCACAAGAGTTTTTGGGCTTAAACCCCTGGAGATCTGGGCAATGGAAGGATGAAATTCTCCTTGAATGTTCGCCAAAATGAGAGAGTGCTTTGGTTAAATCTGCAGCTTATAGTAGGAACTGATTCTCTTGAGGAATAATATGAAATGTTTCCGTTTATAGGCTCTGTTTAATCTAGTAACTTCAAAATTTAGTTTCTTTCTGAGAATGAGTACTTTCACCTCTTGGTCTACCCAAGCTATGGCTAAGGCACAATCCAGGGCCTTCATATCACCTTTATTCTTTCACATAACCTAACACAGGTATCATAAGAGCCTGTACTTTTATGTACAATTATGATTTCATAACTGATAATATCTATTGTTATGGGTATTTTCAGTGCTTATATGAGGAATGAGGCTAATGACTATATAAATTAGCTCACTTACCTCTTGCAATCCTATGAGAAAAGTAAATTCTGTCCATTATACAGAAGGGGAAACTGAGAAGTTAAATAAGGCCACTCAGGCTGAAGCCCTTCTATAAACTACAGTATCTTCATATTTGAGTTTGGTCTTTAATAAGCTAAAATTCAGGATTATCCTCTGTCCCTAGTGCCTGACATAATGATTATCCATTTGAATTGGCTCATGAAGGGGGACAATCTTACTTCAAAATGCTTCTGTGAAAGAATCTAATAGCCATCTCATTCTGACTCCTGGTGGACTGTCTCCAGGAAAATTGGTCTTGATATTATGTCTGTGGTGAGAACTAAACTTTGATCTTCCTGAAACAGATAGTTCTCACCATGGTTCTTTGATTATGGGGCAATTTTGTTTCTTTCTTTGTTGTCTTTGTTTGCTGAGGCCTAACATCAACTTTCAAGATGATTGTCTCATAGGAATAAGTATTGTCATATCTGCGATGCATTAATTCCTGAAAATCCAGGTGATACACTGACTTAATTTCAATGACACTTGGGACATTTGTGTCTTAAAGCTACCCTAACATGAACTTTTCAAATAAGAGACAATAAATACTCTCCCTTAAAACTTTTGAAAGTCTATGTAACTACACTACACTCATGTCAACCTCCTTGGGAAAGAGGCAGATGCTTCAGAAGATGCCATCCCCTCACTAGAGGAGAAATGGAATTAGGTGGACTTTCAATCTTCTAAAGTCAGCAAGCTCTCACTACCTGAAGAACACCTCTTCATACTGACAGGGGTGCTCTGCAGCTTCTTCTATGCAGTTCTTCTGTCTCCCAGAGACAGCCATGGTTGTAACTCTCCAGTTCCTAGTTGAAAAGCAAAGAGGTAGTTGGAACAAATTTTCTTCTGCTTGCTTTTCTCTGTTGCCTCTTTCCCTAGGTGACTGGCTGATGCTCTTTAACTACAAACTCAAGAATTGCCTGGAAGTGTGTCAATAGCAGTGTTGTGGCAGCCCCTCTCATCTATTGGGTATAGGGTCGGGAGAAGTCTCAGCTGCCCAGAGACAATTGTGGGCTCTTGGTTACCACACCTGTCTCTGCTCATCTCCTTGCTCTCTTTATGTAAAATTATGGAACCCAACTGGGGCTACCATGAGGTCACTATTGGGGCATAGCATCTTCCACGTTGAACAGAACCTCCCTCCCAGCCAATAGATAACTTGTATCCCAACCTAACAAGACCTTGAAAGGGCCCAGGGACTTACTCTAAATAGGTCTTTTCCTTGCCATTGGTGGTAAGACCTGACACTTGAAAGTAGATTTAAAAGAAAGAGAGGTGTGTCATCCTTGCCTTGACACATAGATGATTCCTATGAAAACCAAAGGAATCCTCTCTCCTGAGATTTCTCCACTAAGGATTGGCACACGGTGCACATCTGAAAAACAAACAACAAAAATAACAAGTGCACATCTGCAGACTTCTGTCCTTTGTACCTGTGTTTCCTGTAAGTCACTTAAAGAAATGGCAAAGTACTTGAAGTCAAAGATTGCAAATGTTACACACTTCTGATAAAATCCTACTATATAGTTGTCACTCAAGATTCTAGCCTAGCACTCTGTAATAATTTGTGTTACAAATAGAATTCAACTTTTGGACTAAAAGTTGTATTCTCTGGATTCTAAGAGTTCTAGTTAAATGCTTCTGATTAGCTTAGAATATTGTATAGTTAAAAATAGCCCATATCCTGCACTAAGGTTAGTTTTTTTAGATGTTGCATTTACCTAACTGGCTTAATATTCTGAGTTGGTGTGTTGTGCAGTTTTCTGAGTGAAAAGTAAAAGGCTGAGAACTAAAGCTGATGAGTATTTGCCTATATTTCCACAGATTGATTCCAACAGAGATAGGCATTCATCATCCACAGCCCGAGGTGATGGTTTAGCTTTTAGTAGGGAACTAACGACATCTTTGATGGTTCCATTGATCTTCTGCTCACACCATCCTCAGACTGCTCTTTACTTCTTAATAACTGTTCTTTTCTCCTTTCTCAGGAAGAATTGATTTTTCAGTTTAGTCCTTATGATTCACCAAAGAAAGAATATGAAGATTTCTGCCTTTAGAAGATGAAAGATCATGGAGCATACGTGGAATTAAAATGGATTCTTATTTATCTTTTGTGGAAAAAAATCAATCTGGTTAACAAAAAAACACAACCCCTACCTCTTACTCCCACATACACTGTTACTGAAAATATATCTGGCAATTCTAAATCAAGAAAAATATTTCAGTTAATTTTATTTAAACTGAAAGGGAATAATAACAAAGGGCTTTCCAAGAGAATCAAAGAAGCATGGAGCCCTTGGAGGACTTTGATATCAAAATATACTTGTGAACACCTTTCATCTGTCCCCACAGCAGAAACCTCAACAGTAGATATAGCAGTAGAGATCACAGCAATGGCAGTGGCAACTCACACTGGGCTGCTAACTCACCACATGTCCGGACTTGGGCCAGGGTCTTTCTATGCTTATTTCCTTTACTCCTTAAGGAAACTCTAACTGCTAAATACAGATGCTCCTCCCTCTATTATGGGCCTGCATCCCATTAAACCCATTGTATGTTGAAAATATACTAAGTTGGAAAGGCACTAAATAAACCTAGCCCACCAAATGTGATAGCTTAGCAGAGCAGTGCACTACAGAGAGTTGATGGTTACTGCCCAGCATCATAACAGAGTATATTAAAATCACGTCACATATTACTAGTACAAGGAAAGACCTAAATTCAAGATTCAGCTTGAAATCATTGTGAAAAATCCTAATGTAAACCACAGTAAGTTGGAGACTAACTGACTATAAACAGTCATTCTTCAGTATCCTTGGATGGTTGGTTCTAGGACTCCTAGAATACCAAAAGCTAAAGATACCCAAACTACTTAAATGGGTTAGTAATTGTGTGTTAGCGTCCATCACTGTAACAAATCAATTATAAACAGAAAATGGTTATTTCGGCTCACAATTCCGAAGGATCCAGTTTGGCTGGATGTACATCATGGTGGGAGTGCAGAGTGGAGAAAGTTGCTCACCTCATGCCAACTAGGAAGCAAGCAGAGAGGAAGAGAAGTGGGTGAAGTCCAACATCATATGCTAAGTCATACCCCCAATAACTACATTCCTTCTACTGTGTTCTCTACTACCTCTCAATACCATGGGCTAGGAACTAAGCCTTCAATATAGGTCCGTTGGGAGATGCTTAAGATCCCATCTATAGCAATTTGCATATAACCTGGACACATCTTTCAATGTACTTTAAACCATCTCTAGATTACTTAAAACATCTAATAAAATATGAAAGGTATGTACATGGTTCTGTGATATTTCTTACAGATTATTGACAAGAAAAATGTCTGTACATGTTCAGTACTTTTTTCTGAATATTTTCATTCCATAGTTGGTTAAACCCATGGACATATTATTATTAATAATTATTATGACTTCCACTTTGCAAACAAGAAAAATAACCTTTCAAAAATGCAAACAGCTTTCTCAAGTTCATATAATTAAAGCAGAATTTAAATCCAGTCCTGATCAAAACATCTGTCCTCAGAACTTTAGGACTGAAATAATCTTTTGAGTCTCTAATCCAATCTCTCATTTTATAGATTAAGGGGCTAAACCTCAAGTGAAAATAATTCAACCAAAGAATATATCTCAGAGCTTTGCTAGCAGGAGAGCAAGGCAGGAAGTCAGGTCTATTGACTTTAGATTTATCAATACTACAAAGTGTCAATGTACCAGTCCTTATATGTAATGCCTAAAGTAATAAAGAGAAAGATGCTTCATATTGAACATCATCAACCATTCACATACATATATCCATGAAGTAGCAGCATTGGGCAGAACAAGCCACTAGTTGAGTCTCTGATTCTTATTTTCATTCACCATCTTGGGTGACACCTGTGAGCAGAGGCCTAGCCATCCCATGCAGAGTCACTCAGGGTGAATTCTGAAAACGAATTTATATGACTGAGATGCAGAGGATAGGAGTTTGAGTGGCTCAAGGAACTTCCACCAGGACCAGCAAAGAAGCTGAGATGCCAAGACATCCACATTTGGAAGAGCTATGGAATATAGATGAAATATAAACTGGGGAGTATATAAAAATTATATAAGAAACAAACTTCTCAAGCAAAGAATCTGAAAGAAAACAGAAACACATGGAAAGGAGGATACCAAGCAAGTAGTTGTAGCCAGAGTTCTTGTGTCCTGACCCTCCACTTCAGGGAGAGGAAGATGATGTATACAGGGTTAAGATGACATATTCTCCAATCATTTATTATAGAATCTTTTGTTATACAGAAAAATTTAACTTTGCAGTGTACACTTGAATTCCCTGACCTTGACAATATTTTTAACAACTAATTTGACAATATTTACAGCATCTTTATCCATCTAGTCAAGACTATATTCATTTTTTTCATCTTTCACATTTTGCTTTATACTTACATATACTTTACTATATTTGCTTCGTGACATTAATTTTTGCATCCATAGTCTATCCACCTTTTTTGTATGTATGTACTTTAGATTAACTTGTAAACATGTATACATTTGTTTGGGTATCATAGAGTTCAACATTTGTTTTTAGCTCTTAGGGATTAAATTTATATGCAATGAAATGCAAAAAAAACCAAACTTAAGTCATTTATTGTATGTTGGCAAACACACTCTTCTGCCTAGCTCTAATACTATAAAGGTACAGAACAGTATTCCAGAAAGTTCTATCAGGCCCTTTCCAGTCAGTCCTTATCCCCCACACTTAAAGGAACTACTACTCCCTGATTTATTTTTCATCATGGATCAATTTTTACCTATCCTAAAATTTTGTTGGAATGGGAATCATATATTACATGTTCTTTTGTGAAAGGCTTCTTTTATACTGCATGTCTTGAGACTGATCCATGTTTTTGTGAGTACTATGCCAGAGGGCCATTCCTTTTATTGCTTAGGATTAAATACCATAATTGTCCATACTCCTTTTGAAAATGTTTTTACAGTATGTCACTAATATCTATAAACCCATGTGAATATACTTGTAGAAGTGTTTGGGGAGTTTTTCCTTAGGCAGTTACCTAGGAGTGAAATTTCTGGGATCTCGGGGATTTATATTTAACTTTATAAAGAACTGCTAGAAGCTTTCCTAAGTCATTATGCCACCTTATGCTCCCAGCAACAGTGAACATATGTGAGTTCTAGATGCCTTATACATTTACTTACATTTGAGGGTGCCAGGACTTATCATTTTAGCCCCGTTAGTGGCTAACATTGAGTCACACAATTTCTCATCCATTTTCCTCCCAGATAATTTTGAGGGGAAAAACAATGCTTCCTTCTGTTTTTATTTGAATGCTTATGTTAACAGTTGCTAGGCATCGATTGGGTGCTAGAAGATGTGGTTCAATCTCACTGTCTAGAAACTCCTTTATTATCATCATTTTACAGAAGAAGCTACTGAGACTTACCCAGTAACCTCACTGAGACACAGATAAGTGTACCACCCACACTCCCTGACTCCTCCAGAGATTCTCCTCTCACCTCCCTGCTATGGTACTGTCTGAGGCTGGTTCTAGGACATAAAATTATTTCACATTTGGAGCTACTGACTCCTTCCTTCCTCCTACATAACTCCAAGTCAAATAACTGGAGGACATTCAAAGCTAAACAGAAATCCACTGAGACACAGGTAAATGCTTTAAGGCCCACCTGTGAAACTTAGCCTTCTTTCAGGCTTTAACTATAGCATAAAGCAGTTGGATTTCTTCTGTCCTATCTTAAGAGTGTTTCACTTTCAAGCTGGGTATGTGTGGCTCACACTTACAATTCTAGCTACATGGGGAGGCTGAGATCAGGAGGACCACAGTTTGAGGCTAGCCCAGGGAGAAAAATTCACAAGGTCTCTTCTCAACCAAGAGATGATTACACAGTGGTTCACACCTGTAATTCTACCCACTCAGGAAGTAGAGATGGGAAGAACTCAATTTGAGGCCAGCCAGGGCAAAGAAGTTAGAGACACTGTCCCAAGAATAAGCCAGATATGGTAGTACATGGCTAACATCCCAGCTACACAAGAAGTCAAAGTAGAAAGATCAGAGACTGAAGACAACCTTGGGGAAAGGGTACTAAAAGAAAAGCGGCGGGGGGGGGGGGGGGGGGGGAAGGGGGGGTTGGTTGGAGGCATACCTCAAGTGGTACAATGCTTGCCTAACAAATACAAGGCCCTAAGTTTAAATCCCAATATGACCAAAAAAATTAACATCTGTGGCCAAAATTATTAGATGTCAGGTCCATGTCCCAATCTTTTGCTTATTCTATTAAAAAAAATTCCATTCTTTCTCTTCGAACTTCAATTCTCCACATTCATTTCTATTAACTTGTTTCATCAAAATGAACTGAATTTTTGATGGGAACTCCAGAAGAGTAATAGTTCAAAAGCAAACCATTTCTCCTCTCCATTTCTTTATCATCTTTTCTTTCAACTTCCATAAGAATCCAGAGGTTTCAAAGGAAAAAATTTAATGAAAGCTTAACCCCGTTTTAAAAGTTTCATTAAACCACTTTCTTCAGCCAGAAAAATCAGTCCTTTCCTAGTTCTCAAGTTACATAGTTCTAGTTCCTCCTTCAGTTTCTTTGATTTTTTTCTGCTGATGAGGACAACTACTGGAAATAGTCACCTCCAGGAGGAGGATCATCCAATTACTTAGAGGTATTTCCTGAACAATTAATCAAGGGCAATAATTTCTGACATTGTACAGAATTCAATGTTCTGTCATGCATTTTCAAATAGTCAGCAAATACCTACACTATGAAGCAGGAATATGAATGTTTCTAAGCACTGTGAAATGTCCATCTTGCCTTTGCAGTTCATTCTTTCCAAACCTCAGTCTGTGTCTATCAAATGCAGAGCTTTTACTAATCTCTTTTTAAAAAAATGGAATCATGTAATACCTGAAGCACTTTAAAAGATTAGGCCCTCGTGTTTGAAATAGTATGCACAATGGTAAATATTAGTGCATCATGAAATAGCAAGTCAGAGTGCTCTTCGCCTCAAGGCAAGCGCTCTACCACTTGAGCCACAGCACCACTTCCAGTTTTCTAGTGGTTAATTGGAGATAAGAGTCTTCGGGACTTTCCTGCCTGGGCTGGCTTTGAACTGTGATCCTCAGATCTCAGGCTCTTTAATAGCTAGGATTGCAGGCGTGAGCCACTGGCGTCTGGCTTAACTGTTTGCTTTTAAGTGTTGTTTTCTCCTAAGAAACCTGGGTCGTGCATACCAGTTGCAGTTTCTGCTAATATTACAAACAAAATCCTACATAAGGGAATTAACTATATTGTTTGCATGAAATCTAAATTTCTCACAGCACTTCACAGTACTTGGCTGAATGTGTCAGAAAATCACCAACAGCAACCAAATAAATGAAATTGATCATTGCACATTCCTTTTCATTGGAAACAATTAATGCTGTTAAGGAATAACATTGTAGTAAAACTGCTAATATAAAATTTCTAATTCAGTTCAAAATTAGTAAACTGGCCATTAAGTAGGGCAGTTAAAGCCCAGGCTTTATTGGTTTTGTTTTTCTTTTCTCACACAAAAAAAGCAATGAAGTTGCTTTAAAGAGTTTGTTATGCCAAGGAGGAGCCAACCATCCTGCTGTGTAAAATAAACTGACATCTGAATTAGGAAAACTCCAAGCGAAAGGATTTTAAAGAGACCACTAGATTAATTATGATGTGCCCCCTGATGCCACATTTGCTTGTAATTGTTTAGTATTGCTTGCTATCACTAATTAGCACAAATTTAGAGGCTTAAAACAACCCAAATGTATTGTCTTTCAGTTCTGGAGGCAAAAAGTCTCACTGAGCTAAAGTGGAGATTGCTGGGGAGAAGATTCACTCCTTACTTTTCCAGAATTCCTTTGCTTCCACCTTGTTACTTCCTCAGACTTCTGTCTCCTCCTTTTACCTATATGGATCATTATCATTACACTGCTTCCTCCTAGATAATCGAGATAATCTTATCTTCAAAAAGAGAACACAGAAATACAGGCACAAAGGATGCACAAATGCAGAAGTGGCACTCACTACACAATATACTGAAAATAAAGTATACAACTTATGGGTGTGCACAAGAGGAAAAAGCTGGAGAAATGTACTCAACCTCTTGTAAGAGAATAATTCAAAAACAAAGATGTAAGTACTACTATAAAAAATATACTCACTGTGGTGTGGCACCATGGAAAAAAGAACTAAAATTGGTGAATGACTCAGAGAAGAGCTTTTGAGCACTTGAGTGTTTGAAAGTTGAGTGAAAATTTTCTAGTTAACAAATGGGTGGGCAAGAAAAATGAGCACTAAGGAAGAAGGCCAGGGTATAGAAATAACTCAGTGTACATGGAGACTAGTGCATATGCCTTTATTTTCCTTTGTCATTTATTTGTTGTGCAGTGCAGTTGTTGTGCAGTCTAACCCAGAGCCTTGTGTATCCTGGCAAGCAATGCTTCACTGAGCAATGTTCCCATCCCTTTCAGCCAATTCTTTAACAAGGTATACAACGCTCCTCAGTCTGAGCAGTGCTGGTAGTTAGACCCAGTTGCCTGAGCATGGGAACAAAAGCTTGAGCTAAACCCCAGTTTAGGGGTGAAACAGCACTTAAACTTTTCCACAACACAGCCCTTCCTGAACATTGAGAGTACTTCAACGGAAAGTCTCTGGCTTGTTAAACTTCCAATCAACAACGTGGCCTCAAACGCTCAAATCCCAACATAACTTTTCTAAGAGGTAACTAGTACATACTAATAGATATTATAATAGTGAAGCAAAAATAAAACCCCAAGAAAATGACTCAATTAAAGAAGACAGGAATGAATGGATTAATTCCAAGAAAATACATGTAATTAGCTGAAGACATTGTAGAATATGAAAGAAATTCACTAAAGAAATAATAGAAATCCTGAAAAAATTATAGAAATAAAAACTCAATAAATGAAAAAGTCAGATAAAAAAAAACTCAGATTTCATCCAGTACACTGAATCTAATCAAAGATAGTATCAGAGGAAAAGTGGAAGTGTCAGAATATTCAGGTAAAGATTAAAAGTGGAAGTATAAGCCAGGAACTGTTGGCTAATGCCTGTACTCCTACCTACTCGAGAGGCTGAGATCAGAGAATCTGAAGTCAGCCTGGACAGGACTGGACTCTCATCTCCAATTAAACCAAAAAGCTAGAAGCAGAGCTGTGGTTCAAGTGGTAGAGTGCTAGTCGTAAGCATAAAAGCTCAGAGCTCCAGGACAGCATCCAGATCTTGAGATCAAGTCTCAATTTAAAAACAAAAAAGGTGGGCTGGGAAGGTGGCTCAGTGGCAGAGTGCTTGCTTTGCATGCATGAGGCCCTGGGTTCGATTCCTCAGCATCACATAAGCAAAAAAAGCCAGAAGTGGCACTGTGGCTCTAGTGGTAGAGTGCTAGCCTTGAGCTGAAGAGCTGAGGGACCCATTTGTTTACTAGAAAATTTTCACTCAACTTTCAAACACTCAAGTGCTTAAAAGCTCTTCTCTGAATCATTCACCAATTTTAGTTCTTTTGTCCATGGTGCCACACCACAGTGAGTATATTTTTTATAGTAGTACTTACATCTTTGTTTTTGAATTAGTCTCTTACAAGATTTTTGTCTTCTGTGACAACAGAAGAAAGTAAAGACCATGTTCTGATTTATTTCTTAGAGAAGTTCAGAACTTCTCAATAGAGACTGATATGATGGGTCTCTCCAGTCTGTTTTATACATCCACAGTCCCCTGGATTTCAACTCCTAAATCAGGCAAACCTTCATTCATCTCTACTTCATCATGTTCTTGGCCACCTCCAGCTTTCTCTGCTGGTTTCCTTATTCTTCTTCTTTTCCTCCCTGAACTGTGGCCCTGGACATTCTGCTCATTTTCAACCTTCCAATTGAAGCTCAATTCTTCCAAGAACTTTCTCTGAGGTTTTCCTAACAAGAGATGTCTCCTAGTTTTACTTTTCCAAGGCATCCCGTGCTTCTTTGTATATAACTGCATATTTATTAAATGTATCTAATGTAATTCTTATAGTACTGTATATAGGTGGGAAAATGTGTCAATACATTAATTTTCTAAACAAAATCTGATTCTAACTTTCCTACTAATTTAGAAAGGAAAAACAATCAGATAGTAATGTTCTGATGAGCCTGTTAAAACACAGAAATTCTGGTGTATTTTCTTGTCCTAGGATTGGAGTACAGACTTCTGGTCTTTAGTACATTGTGGTCCACAGATCCTGCTAAGATACTCATTGTCCATTTTGTGGTCCATTCTAAGAAAGAAGCTTCTAGAGTTTATGAAGTTTTAGGGAACCATTAGACTGTTCTGAACCCAGTGTTCACCCTAAAATGACAACCTGTAGCCACTGTCTTCTCTGAAGCCTGAAGATTCTTTTCTCCTCTGAGGCTTACAAGATGGCAACTTTCACTTTTACCCTTAAACACCAATTACATTTACACAGGCTAGAACAAGAACAAAATGAAAGCTTGAATGCCATATGTCTAATTTTAAAGTTACAAACCAAGTCAATGAACTGCTAAGATGCCTTCTATTGTTCTATGCTGACAAATAAACTTTCATAATTTGCTATATGAACACATATAAATTAAAGAGTTTCAGATTGCTCAGAGTTCCATGTTGAAGCATGATGACTCGATCAGCAACCGACATGTCAATGAGTCTCCCATGCATAGGTGTGGGCTAGCCAGCCCACAGAACTAAGCTTTGTCCATGCTCCAGCAGAGAAGAGGAGAGATCTGAAAAGAACAGAAGATGTATTATTTGGTTTGAGAATTCTGGGTCCTAGGAGCCCAGAATGTAGACTAAAGAAGAGGTGGATGCAGTCCAAAGATTCTTCACCCTGGTATAGAAGGAGTCACAGAAGTATGTTCAAAGAAGGAACCCGTGCAGCATGGGACCACAAAGCTCTAGGTTCAACCCCCAGCACTTCCTGCTAACATAGGGAAATGTTCACCAAGAAGAAGCAAAATAACAGAAGCCAATTCAAAGCATATAACCCATTTTTACCCAAAACAAAGAGACAGACATGTATAAAAACATGAAGTAAATAAAACAAAAAAATTAACCATACTTTTCTCTAGGTGAATGTTTTATTTATCTATGTTAACTAAAACATAATTATAAAAAATAAATTACCTTAAAGTTTTCAAATGCTAATATTTTGTGACAAATCTATATTTACAATGTATAAATCTTTTCTGATTTCATTAACTTTGATGGGATTTTTTTTCTAATCATGTGAACTCTCAGATTAATGTTACTTTCAAATTTAATATTATTTGAGGTAAAGAAAGTGCCATTCCATTCACTGGCACTAGTCTTATGGCCCATTTACATTGTCAATAATTAGTACAGTCAACATCATTTGGCACTATTGGAAGCATCTTGTACAATGAAACTGTGGCAGTGCCTGTATACAATTTAAGTTCAACTATTTCACAGATAATTTCAATTTTTACAACAAATTTGGCTCTTTATTAAAACATCATCATAAATATTAATATGCTTACTCATCATTAAAGAAGGCAGAATTAATGACAGAAACCTCATAAAACTATTCTAAATTATACCAATTAAAAATTAAATAGAAGCGTCCCTATAAGCCATCACTTTTAAATGGTATTATTAAGTAAAAAAAATCATACCAACCTCTTGAGTTGCAGTCAAAGACATGTGTAGAGATACATTTATACTCTTATATGTCATATCACTAAATATGGAATAAAATAAATGAACTAAGACATAAATTACAAAGACGTGTACATAAAACAGAAAAACTTGTGAAACAAAGGAACCAAAGATGAATTGTTATACTGATATACAATAGACAAACAGAACTAATAAAATATCTATATCTTGTTTCTTTAAAAAGAGACCTATCTAATAAATCATAACTAATAAAAGAAAAAATATACCTAAAAAGATCAGAAATAAGAAAGGAGCTAAACTCACAAATACAAAGAAAAATGTTTAATTTTAAGGTAATTGTATTTAGAAATATCCTAACAGATCTTAAAACTGAAGGTGGCTCAGTGGTAGAGTGCTTGCCTTGCATGCATGAGGCCCTGGGTTCAATTCCTCAGAACCACATAAGCAAAAAGAAAAAAAAAAGCCGGAAGTGGTGCTGTGACTCAAGTGATAGAGCGCTAGGCTTGAACTGAAGAGCTGAGGGACAGCACCCAGGCCCAGAGTTCAGGCCCCATGACCGTACACTTCCCCCCGCCAAAAAAAAACTCTATAAAAAAGGATTTATATAATTTTAAACTAGATAGTCAAGAAGTAATAGTTAACCTGTTTAGGCCAAAACCATAGAAGAAATGTTTTCTTTTGTTATTTGTTTTTTGGCAGTACCAGAGTTTTAACTCAGGGCCTTGCACTTGCTTAGCTAGAGCTCTACCATTTAAGACCTGCTTTTCACTGGTTGTTTTGTTGGAGCTGGAGTCTTGTGGAGTCGTGTGGACTTTAATGCCTAGGCTGGCTCTGGATCTCAGCTTCCTGAGATGCTAGGATTACAGGTATTTGCCACTGATGCCCAGTGTAAAAGAATTTTTTTTTAAGTTTTCACCAAATTTTCTCCTCACCCACTCTGAAAAGGCTTGAGACCTAAAAGACTTCTGGGTGTGTTTCCAAGCCATTAAAAAAAGCAACTCCCATTATTCACTACTACAGCAAAGAATAAAATGGAAAACTCACTGATTGATGTGGTTAAGATAGAATACAAAACTGTGTAATTATAGTTCAATCCTTTCATGAATATAAGTTCAATATAATCCCAAATAAAATATGAGTAGAACTCGGCATTATTATAAAGAGGAAACAGTCCACCATAATGAAACAAGGTGCCTCTCAAGCAGAAATAAATCAATATTAACAAAACTATTATGTAATTTATTTTTATGATAGGCCACAGGAGTAAAACCATATGATAAACTTAAAGTGACTGGAATACATTTAATAAAATTCAACAATTTCCAATAAAATATTTATCATATAAAACCAGAAAGCCATTTCTTAATCTGATAAAGATTTATATTTCAGCCTAAGAATTATTACTGAAAGTTGATGAAAAATTAATGGCATTCCCAAAAAATCAGGAACAAGAGAAAAATTACACCATCATTTATTTAGTAAATTAAGTATAACTATAGTAAGGGAAGAGATAAAAATAATTACTAATTACACTTAAAATGACTATTTAAAAGAAAATCAGTAAGGAGGATTAAGAGTTCAGGAAAACTACCAATAAAAAAAATCAATTGCTTGACCAATGAGTTAGCAACTAAAAAAAGGAAAAAGGTTTGTATTCAAATAGCAAAAAAATATGACATATCAGATAATCATAACTAACAAATGCTCAACATATAAGGAATTATTGAAGAATGTAAAAAGTGTCTTCAGGAATTTTGATTTGTAACAATTTCCTGAATAGAAAAAAAAGTTTTCATTTCTTCCTATTAATATATAATGTTAATGAAATTCTAAATAAAATGACATTTAAACTGCCTTTGGCACTTAACCAAAATATAACCAAACAAATGTAGCCAAAACATGTAGAAAAATAAGAATAACATTTACCCCACTGCTAAGTTAAACACACAGTAAAGCAAGTGATAAAATAGCAATAATTAAAATAGCATGGGTCAGGAACACAGAATACCAAAAAATAAACAAGCAATAAATCCAGAAACCACTCCAAATATATGTAAGAATTTAATATTTGATAAATGTGGAATATTCAAAACAGTAGAAAAGGGAGTTTTCAACAAACGATGATGCAACAACTATATAAATATTTAGACCCTTAATAATACCTATATCAAAAATAAATTCCATTTGGGGTAAATATTCAAATCTAAAAAAAATTAAAATACAAGGCAACATAGACAGATATTTATATAATATTGGCATGGAGAAGACCTTTTAAAACATATCATCAAAGGCATAATTCATGAGACTTATCTAATTGAAAAATGCAAATATTTTTGT
Organism: Dipodomys spectabilis; assembly: GCF_019054845.1. NCBI lineage: Eukaryota > Metazoa > Chordata > Mammalia > Rodentia > Heteromyidae > Dipodomys > Dipodomys spectabilis. The sequence goes on from NW_024870874.1 coordinate 14,412,338, forward strand.
ATATCAAAGACAACATGAATTTAATTGGCATATATTCGAGAAGGGGCACAATGTCTATGGCATACAGAAAAAAACAATTGTTAGTGGTTTTAATATATAAGAGCTCTTACTAAAAAGTGAGCCTCTAACAGAAATATTAACATATCCATTCATTCATTCCTTCAACAGACATTTACTGTGCACCTAGTAAATGCCAAATATTGTGCTAGGGACAGAGAATGCCATGTTGAAGAATTCAGACATCCGTACATAGTCTCTTCCCTCATTTATTTTAGTGTTAGCAACTAATTCCCCAAAAAGTAAATAAACAAATAAATAAAAATAACAAAGAACTGAGACAGGAAACAACCCAGAGTGTGAATTGCTTTCAAAAGAGTGCTTTCAGCATGCCTTTCTCAAAACATTGTACACAAGCATTTATCTAAAAGATACATTTTGATGGGGGAGAGGGTGATCCTGAAGATCAGTTTAAGCAGACAGAATACCACGTATTAAGCCCCTGAGGTACAGAAAGATTTGGGCGCGATGCGGCTGTATCACAGTGGGCAGGAAAGAGAGAAGTGGAGATGGCACTGGAGAACTAGGTATCTGTCAGATTCTATAGTACCATGTGAGCCCTGTGATGGGTTTAGATTGTATCCTATAAAGTACAATGTACCTGATTCAATGTACAAGAAAAGGTCATTGTTGCCACTTTATCAAAAATGTGGGCCAAGAGCACTAGTAGAAGAACCAGATGGATATTACAATAGCCTAGTGAGGAAAAAAAAAACATTGGTCAGCTGAAGTGATGGCACTGAACTTGGAAAGAAGCAGATTAACAGTAATGCTTGAATGATCAAAGTAATAAAGCTAAACAACTGGGTATAAGGAGCAGTTCATGAAAGCAAACAAGGATTGGCTCCAGGTCTCCAGCTTGCGCAACTGGTTGGATGGTGTTACTATATTTTTTTACAATAGGGAAGGAAAAGGAAAATAGTTTGGGGGTGTTAAAATTGAGATACCTGAGTCAACCAAAGGGAGCAATTGAATATATGAGTCTGAACTTAGAGGAAAGATTTAGGCAGGTCATATAAATTTGAAAAATGTTTTAACAAAAGATAGAACAAAAGTTTAAAATTGGGGGGGAAACACCTGGGAAAGAAAGAATACAGAAAGAAAAGAGAGACCTGAATTTCAAAATTAAGAAAGTTTTTAATGATAACAGAAGGAAACCCAAACCCAGGACAGAAGAGAGGCTTTGCTATGTAGAGAGAATATTTAGAGACATCCTCATAACAGAGGATGGCCAGGGTGAGGACAGAAAAGGAACTTTTGGGGTTGGGCAATGTAGAAGTGCCCGGTGCACTAAGAGGGCACTGTTGATAGTATTCTGGGAAGGTCACATTGTTGTGAGTTGCAAAGTAAATAGAAAACTGGAAAATACAGACATTTAAGGAAAATTCCATAAAGAAGTGTGGCTGGCTAGAAAACAAGCTGTAAAAGCTGAGAAAGTGCCCAGCTGGAAAAGACATCCACAGGGAAGGTTTGGTTTAGACAAAGGAAAGCAGCACATGGTTGGAGGCTGGTTTGTGGAAGGGAATGGAGGATGCAAACGAAGGAAAGCAGGAAAACCTAAAGAGAACATTCTTAAGGATATAGGAATCGAGGGATCCAGAGTAACAGGTGGTTTTGAAGCTTCCTTCATACCTACAAAGAGGAAGTTACTCAAGGTAACTGGATTGGAAGGTCTTGTGGGGGAAGATAAGGAAGTTTATATGTACTAACTTGTATTTTCTTGGGGAATTTTTGAGGAGATGAAAAATTTTCAGTAGAAAACGAATACTATGGTAGGAACAACGGCACCAATTAACTGTGCGATAATGGACTGAAAGTAAAAGTAGGTGGTTGTGGAGGGGGGGGGGTTGTTTTTTGTTTTGTTTTGTTTTTTGTTTTTATCAGTTATCCCAGTCAGGCCATTGCCAAATAGAAAGTAAAGTTTAGCCAGAGTTCAGGGTTTTTGCCAGGAAAGTAACTTGGCAGAAATTGAAGTTCAAGAGTGCTGACAGCATTATATTTCAGGAAGAGTGATTCTGACAATGGACCATAGACTTCTAGGCCAATCAGTGCTCTCAAGACAAGGGTTGATTCATGGAGGGAAATGAGGTTAATGAACTAGTCAGCAAAGACTCCAGGCATCAGAAATAGAATATCTGGCAAGGTGTTAGTTCAGGTCCTGGAAGTAGACATCAAGACAAGAATCGCAGTGCAAGAGTTCTATTGAGAGGGCGCCGGTGATGGGTAGGAGGACTAGGGGCCTTCACACCATAGGCAGGAGTAACCCAAGGATGAAAGGAAGACTGCATGCAGCACAGTTCTAAGAAAGTTTCAGCCAGGTGTTGAGAACTCCCCCAAACTGTTCATTGGTACATCCAGCATCTCACATGAATGGGCCCTCACCAATCCCTCGCGTTGCTTGTCACTGGGAGTGGCCCAAGGGATGCACCACAGGGCAAACCCAAGAGTGAAGCCCTCTGTGAAAGGAGGGAGAGCTGTCAATCAGTGTGGCTGGGAGCGGGGCAAGAGATAAGCCAGGCACTCCCGTGGCCACCCCAGACAAGATTCCAGATAGGATATGATGTCTAATCTCAGGAACCTAGACTGACTCTACAGAGAGGAAGTGATCGTTTGGGACGTGAAGTTATAGGAAGGAGGGGACAACCACAGTTGCGCACAGGGATTTGCCATGAGTTTGACAATCTTCTGGTGGTTGGCAGTGGGCTGAGACTAGCTTTTGATCACAGAAATTGAGGTTGGGAAGGCTGGGAAGTAGGAGTGAGTCTTTGAAGAACTAATAAAGAAACCCACAAGGAACAGGAAATGCTATAGATTACAAGGAGGAAGGAAAGGAGTCGTCTGGTGATGAGAGAGGCAGGATGAGGAGGAACTACAACCAGGAGTAGCACTGACTCGCCAGGGAGCCACCCACCCGGGCCGGGCTCCGAGGCACATGGTCCTGAGTGGCTAGGTGGGGGGGGCGGGGGGGGGGGGTTGGAGACAGTGGGTGGGGGGAGGGATGGTCAGGGCGAGGGGGCAGGAGGTGAGAACCGGAGAGGACTTGGAGCCGGCTGTAGACGCTGAGCGCAGAGCAGAGCGGAGCGCAGAGCGGAGCGGAGCGCGGGCGGTGAGGTCCGGAGGGCAGGGCGCGGTGTGCGCGCAGCCCGGTGCGCAGAGGGAGCGCGGAGCTTCCCGACTCGCTTCCCAGCTCAGGAGCCAGCAGGCTTGGAGGGTTTGGCGGGCTTGCCGAGGCCCCGCGCCTTGTGCTGGCGCTCCCGGGCGGCCCCGGCGCGGAGCTTGGCGCGGCAGCTGACGGCGGCCTGGCGCGTGGTGACGACGCCCGCGGGCGGGCAGCGGCTTCCGGGTGCGGCAGGGCGCAGGACCGAGGCGCTGCGGGGCGACGGCTTCGCCAGGCTTCGGCCGGGACGCGCGGACCCCAGGGAGGAAAGACAGAGAGACATGGCGATTAGAAACGCGCAGGAAACCCGGGCCGGGCGCAAAGCCGGGGTGGCGAGGTGGGGCGGCCGCCTTGCGCCCCCAGACACTGCGAGGTTAAAGTGCCGCGGAGGAGAATAAATAACCCAACCACGGAGCCTGTAACCGGGGTGGGCAAGGGGATCCAAACCCACTCTGGAGTTGGTTATTACTCTTCCTCCTAGAAATTCTACTTTGGATTTTCTCACCATGGAGTAGCTTGAGTGCATGGAAAGATTTCAAACGAGGGTCAGTGCAGTCTCCGAGCAACAGCGAAATACAACCCAAAAGAAGAGTACACACTAAAGGGCAAAGAAAAGTCGGGAAATTCTGTATGCAGCAGAAAAGGACATAGTAGGTACTATCTTGTTGTTAAAACAGTCCTGTCAAGTAATGCCCAATGGTATGTCACACCTATGCCCTGAGAAGGGCCATCGGTCCCCCCCGTGGCTGTGGGTGGTGCTGTGTGCTGGCACAGACACACATAGAGCACAGCAGGACGTTTCGCGGTCCACTCCAAGTGAGAAGGCTGCAGCTCATCTTCATTTTTGTTACCCCAATTTTATACAGAATGTTTCATTTTTATAGTACGAACCGTTTAGTCTAAAACAAGGAATTTTATTCCACTTTATACAGCATTTTGACTTTAACCCAGTTCAAATATATGAAAACGATTGTTTCATATTGCATAGCAAATGCTGGACATAAAAAAAATTTTTAAAGAGTGTATGAGGATGGGAAGGTGGCTCAGTGGTAGAGCGCTTGCCTTGCATGCCTGAGGCCCTGGGTTCAATTCCTCAGCACCACATAAGCAGGAAATGCCGGAAGTGATGCTGTGGCTCAAGTGGTCGAGCACCACTAGCCTAGAGCTGAAAAGCTGAGGCCCAGAGTTCAGGCCCCACGACCCACAAAAACAACAACAACAACAAAAGAGTTCACAGGCAGTGGAGTGCTGGTGGCTCATGCCTGTAATCCTAGCTACTCAGGAGGCTGAGGTCTGAGGATCTCGGTTTAAAGCCAGCCTGTACAGGAAAGTCTGTGAAATTCTTATCTCCAATTACCACCAGAAAACCTGAAGTAGCACTGTGGCTTAAGTGGCAGAGTGCTACTCTTGAGCTGAAGAGCTGAAGGATAATGCTCAGGCCCAAAGATCAAGCCCCAGGACAAAAAAAAAAAATTAAAAGAGTGAATGGCCCACTGAAACAGTGTTATCTTTCTCAAAAGTCCTGATTGAATAGTAGTTATAGAGTACTGTATCCTTTTACACTCAAATCAAAGCCACTTTGATGAACTTGTATCTTATTTTACTATGTTACATTTACTTGAGAAAACAAAGTTTTCTGGGCTTTTGACAAGAAGTAATGATCAAGACTTGGGGACACAACGTTTGGTAAAAAGAAAAAATAGCATACTTTTTGAAGCAAATATCTCCAATTATCTGTGTATCACAGTAACTCAATAATTTACCCTTGATTTGAAAAAAAAGTAACAAGAACAAAAGTAAAATACTAAAACAAATTCGAGTCTATACTTAACATGTTTTTTCAATCAATGAATTCAAAAATTTAATATTAAATATTTAGGGAATCTATTTGGCCAAACATAGGAAAATATATAAAGGAGGAAATAACATCATATACTGGAGTGGTTTCATGACTTCGTGATTAAACTGATTTTTTTTAAAAAATTGGAATATAAATTCTAAAGATATACTAAGCAAAATGACCTTAACATTGTCTGATTTAATGATGAGCAAGTCAAAGATCCCATATTTGCTGAAGTGTTGCTTTGTTGCTTAAATCCATGATGGCCAAATTACTCATACCATCCTACAAATCTTCCCTCTGTAGGTAAATAGACAGAATGATTGTGTCTGAAGGCATGCTTTTAGTCATATATATATATATATACATATATATATGTATATATATATATATATATATATATATATGAATGAATAAAATTTACCAAGAGGTGAATCTGAAGAGGCCAAACATTTGTGTTAACTAACTGAACCCAAAATTTTAGGAACTTTCTATAAGAGAGTAAGAAAGGTGAACAAATGCAGTCATGGTATTCAGTAGACACTATGTAGAAAATGTCCTATATAACTTGTGGGCAGGGATGGGAGGGATAACTGGGGGAATGTAAAGGAAGGGATGACATTGTCCAAAAAAAGAAATGTACTCATTACCTGATATATGAAATAGTAACCCCCTGTACACCTTAATAGTAACAATAAAATTATTTTAATCTTACTATCCACTAAATGAGTAATAATAAATAGGATTATATAGTTAAGACAGAAAAAAAATTATTGTTGGTGCTACAATCCAGCTTTCATGATCACTGGTTACAACTTAATTCAACATTTTTGAGATATTTTATATCTGAAAAGACTGCTCAGACACTAAGAACAAAAAAGGTAATATAGGGTTCCTACCTTTAAGAGGCACTAGCTACAAAATTACTTTGAGATTATTAGAATGACTCAGACCCTGAGGCTAGCCCAAACCCCTAAATCACCCACAGTCCTACCCAAGCTTTTCTTCTCATATTTCTCAGATGAGCTTTTTAATTTCCTGTCATCCCTTCCTCAGCTCACATACATCCAGAGTATTCCACTGTCTCCATACCAGATAAATCAATAGTTGTTAACTTATGTGGGGAGTTTAAGATCCATTTCAGATTCTAACTAAAATTCCAGCCCTCTTCCAGAAATATGTTCAGAAATGTACTGGAAACTGACTTGCTAAACATAAACAATATATTAAAATTAATAAGGGTTATGTCTCCCATACATTATTTTTCATGAGTAAAAACATGGCTACTTCCTGGAAAATATTCTAATTGCTCAGAAGAAAATTTCGATGAGGTTTGGCTTAGGTAACATTGTGGTGCTGCCTAGACACAGCAACACACTTTTGTTTTTGATCATTAGTTGTGACTTTCCTTGAGGCCGCAAGTGCTGAAAACCTTGACTCACATTGGTATGCAGAACCCCAAAGCAGAATTCCATGGAGAACTTTGCCAGATCAAGACTCAAGTCAAAAGACAAGGATATTATTTCCTCTGACTTCAGGTTCAAACACCACTTCTGGGAACTTGGCAAGTTTCTGTGTGGTAGGGAAAAATATATTCTGTTCCTATTCTTAATAATACCTTTTGGAAAGATGGTGGCACTTCCTGATCTGGGAGGTAACGGGCACAACGGCACGGGGCGGTCGGTCCTCTCCTCACTCAGGAGGGCCATGCTGTGTGCCTGACATCACAGGTGCACCATCTGCTCTCCAAAGGGTATCATTTCTTTTACTTCCATTTAAATATTTACTTAAGTGAAAGTGAGAGCCAAAACAAGAAGAGAGTACTTTGAAGATGATGATATACTTTCCAGCTTCCAAAACTTGTTCTGAAACAGAATTCTGATGACATCAGGAAGCACACATAGAAATGTGAAGCCCAGTGCACTGACAGGCATCAACAGTAGCACCCCAGTTTCTCACACAAGAAAAAACAAAACATAGTTACTCATTTTTACAAAATGTGGAGTAAATGAAATTATTTGACAGACCTAAGTTTTCTTTCATGGACTACAAATTGGGGCCAATCTATTTGACTCTACACTCCACTAATAAATACTATTCTTCTTGGAATTTCACCCATTGAAACTATTTTTCTCTTCTATTATTATCTATTCACATGTTATCCATTTCCCAAGACCCAGACCACAGTCAGTCCCTGCAGTCTTGAGATGGTCTCTCCTGAGCTCTATAAGGGATCCTATCTCTATTCTGTCAAAAATGTACTATGATCTGTACTTTTACAAACAGCAGGCGGTCTGTGCCAATGTCTCAATCACATGGCACATCTATTTTGCCAGTCTCAGGAGAACAGTTCATCCCCTAAATGATGCAATAAGACTCAGAGCACATATTATTACTGGTGTGACTGATTCACCTGAATCATTCATTTCCACACAAAAATGTTTTGACTTATCAAGTGTGTGAGAGATCTGCAATATTATTGACTGCTAAACTACCATCATCCTAACTCTACTAGATTTTCAATCATTACCCCTCAACAGGATAGTCAACTAAGATGCTACTACCATTTTTAATATAACTTTCTTTCTACCCTGTGAGAAAAGTTAAGCAGAGCATGAAAGAAAAACAGAGTTTGATGGTGGAGCCTAAGATCATCTATTCAAATAAAAACCAAAAATCAAATATATTCTGGAGCCAGACTGTATCAGTAAGATAATTTCTTCCAAAAGATTCACATTTCAGATGGGAGAACCATGAGTATAGGGTATTAGAGGACAAGAAACTGAAATTTTAAAATAATAAAAATACCAAAGACAAGATAGTTGGAAAATCATACAGAGTCAAATGATGTCCTAATGATAGCTCATGGAGGCAGTATTTAAGGATAAATGAAATTGTTGAAGTGAATGGAAAGAATTGGAAGAATTAAAAGGATGAAAATTACTCCATGTAAAACATGAGACAAATCAGTCATCTAAAGAATGGTCCAAACAACTATATTTAATATTATCAATAACAAGATGAAGCAGATCAAACATCATTGAGAAGCATTGGACAAGTATTTTGTATACATTAGCCCAACAAGTCAAACTGAAAAAAAATATGTTAAAGAAGATAATCTGTAACTTCCTAAGAAATCAAGAAAATAAATGTCAATGTGTTTGCAACCTCATTTAGTGGAATTAATACAGTGAAAACAGAAAATATCTGCTCTGAGTGGCAATTGTATTCCTATAGGAAAGATCACTGTAGCACAGTGAAAGCTGAGACAGTGCACATCAAACAAACTTCTGGTTATAATTTATTATTATATGCAGATTTGCCTAATAGAGGAGAAATGCACTGATCCATAAATACTAGAATGCCTGACACTTTCCACTGCAAATTCCAGAACTGGCACTGTGGAATTCATACACTAGTATCTCCGAAGGTGATTATAGTGACACAATCATCTAGCACCCAGTCACATCCCTGATGAATAGTATCAGCTTCAGAAAATAGCTGCCACTTGTTACCTTGCCAGATCTATAGAAAGGGCTAGTTTGCCCTGCCTTGCTGTTTGAACTCTAATAGAGGTGATTCTCTCTCTCTCTCTCTCTCTCACACACACACACACACACACACACACACACACACACACACAGAGAGAGAGAGAGAGAGAGAGAGAGAGAGAAAGCTATTAAATTATAAATAAAAATTATAATAAAAAGAGGAACGAAAGAGAATATTGCTGCTGGGCACCAATAGCTTACATCTGTAATCCTAGCTACTCAGGAGGCTGAGATCTAAGGATCGCAGCTGAAAGTCATCCTGAGCAGGAAAATCTTTGTAACTATTAATTCCAATTAACCACCAGAAAACTGGAAGTGGTATCGTGGGACTCAAAGTGGTAGTGGGCTAGCCTTGAGTTAAAAAGTTCAGGGACAGTGCTCAAGCCCTGAATTCAAGCCTCACAACCAACCACCCACCCCCAGAAAAAATATTATTGCTTCTCTATGTTCCAGAGATTTTAACTTTATAGCCAAGAAGGGTGTATTTTTAATGACAGCAATTAAGTATTTGTCACCTAAGCAAAAGAAAATTTTTCAAGTATAGAACCAGGATAAACTTTAATCAAAGAATTTCAAAATATTTTCTATGTTTACCACATGGAAACAAGGAACAGAAGAATGTATTTATTATGCTACCATTTTATAAAGGGCAATGTATATATGTCTGTAGAGATATTCATATCAAACAGATCTTGAAAGCCCAGAGACACTGAGAAATGTACAGGCTTGACTTTGGAGAAGGAAATGGAAAAATTGAGAGATGAGGTTAGGAGAAAACTTACCTTTTGCAGTAGTATACTTCTGTGTAATGTTTTATTTTCAGATATGCATATTACCTAGTAAAATAATCCTAAGGCATAATTTTTTGTTCCTTTTTCATTAATTATAAGTGATCTTATGCAACCACTTACCTCACTTTTCTCCATATTAAAATGAGGTTATACTAAATTTTTAGATTTTTACATCTATTCTTCAAAAGATTATAACTTAAAAGAAGGCATACACAAAATGACAGCTAGCAAAGTGAACTAACTATACGCCTTGCTTTGCAGCAACTTACATAACATACAATTATTTACACTCTGCCTATAACACATCCACCAGACTGTAAAAACAGCAAAGTAAGTCTAGAAGAAAATTCAGGTGTGCAAACTTGACAGTGTTCCTCCTTTTTGTCTGTATTCAGCATTAAGTATAATATCTGATTAAGTGATTCTTCTGTTTTTACATATCCAAACTATTGCTTAGAAGATAGACACTCTCCAAACCTCTTGCTAAGTAAATACATATTAAAATGATAAAGAAGTTGTGTGGCAGAGTTTGAAAAATACATCTTGAGATAGGACAAAAAGCTAAAAATCACTTTATTCTCACAGAATTCACTCCAGGATACCCTAAAAATCTTCCCAAACAGAAGATATTAACCAAATGAAATATTATAAGAGCAGAGCAATGAAAGGCTTGAACCAAGAAAATTAGCATATGAAGAAAACACTGAAAAGAAACCAAATCTCACTGACACTTTGCAGGACAGGGAAAATGGGGACAGGCCCAGTAGTCCACTCATTCATAATCCTACATGGTGTCAAGTTAAGCTGATAGTATTGGTCACCAAGGGTTTAGACTCTAATCATAGGGACCGTATAATGAATAATAATGCAATAAAAGCTGGGTGGTGGTGGCTCCCACCTGTAATCCCAGCTACTCAGGAGGCTGAGATCTGAAGATCGAAGTTCAAAGTCCTTGAGATTCCTATCTCCAATTAACTACCAAAAAGCCAGAAGTGGAGCTATGGGTCAGGTGATAGAATGCTATGCTAGCCTTGAGCAAAAACCTCAAGGACAGTGCCCAGGGGGTCCTGAGTTTGTCCAGTACTGGCCTGCACACACAGGCACACACACATACACACACGCACGCACATGCACACACACACACACACACACACACACAAACACAAGGGGGAATGTGAAAAATAAATAGTAAAGCAGAGTTCATGAGAGGAAGAAGTCTCTATATCTTGGATTCAGAGATGAAACAACATTGAAGTCTGTGTAATTCAATTCACAAAGGGATTACAGCATGGACAAAATAAAGAAAATAGCAAGAAGAGTGAATTTCTGTAGGACAGTTATAGTAGTAGGAGAAGGCTATAGGATGATGAATTTTAGTTTTTGTAACCTTGTTCTAAGTAGTAATATGACTAAAAATGCCAGAAATTATTTTTCAAATATTGGGTTGCTCAATTTGTTTAAAGATTATTATATAGAAATGATTAAATGCAGGTAATCTATCAAAACTGACTCACTAGGCTCCAACACATGGTCGATGGGTATCCAGCTCCAACTTTTTAATAGGGCAGGATCCCAAGGCATGAGAAGATCATACTTACACAGCAGTTTAACAACTTTTTCTAGTATGTTCTTGCAGGTACCTGACATTATTCATACACAGGAGTTAGGTGCACCCCCAAAAAAACCCCCACAAAAGTCAGGAAATCAAGAGGTACCTTTTTTACTTTTCCATTAAGAGTTTGGTCAATGGAGATGTGCTATGGGTTTTATTACATAAGAAAAAATGTCAATTAAAACAAAATGAAACAAAACAACTATCTTCTATCTCTCAGAGATCTTATGATGCTAAAGGAATAATGTATCACCACTTAACTTTCAGCAGAATATACACTATAAGCTCAAGGTATTCATCATCACATGGCTAGAATATGTGTTTGAGATAGAGAGACAGAGAGAGGGAGAGAGAGGGAGAAAGTGAAAAAAAAAGAGTCAGCCCACAATGCAGAAGGTAGAGATTTCAAAAGTCTACTCTACATTTTTGTTTTTGTCATACTATAGATGTTTTCTGGAGAAAATATTCTCAAAAAATTAATTAAGAAGAAAGATTTGAAGCACATATTAGTAAAAAAAAATATGGTTAGGGGCTGGGAAGGTGGCTCAGTGGTAGAGCGCTTGCTTTGCATGCATGAGACCCTCAGTTCGATTCCTCAGCACCACATAAGCAGGGAAAAAAGAAGCCGGAAGTGGCAATGTGGCTCACAAGTGGTAGAGTGCTAGCCTTGAGCTGAAGAGCTGAGGGACAGCGCCCAGGCCAGAGTCCAGGCCCCACGACCGGACACCCTCCCCCCCAAAAAACATGGTTAATACCATTCTGTGAACCTTGTGTTATTAGATGAATGTATTAAATGGTTCTTATGCTAAATATTCACTATTGATTAAAGTTCAAATGTCAGAAAAGTAACCATTTTAAAGCATTAGAACATAAAATTATAGTTTTTCCATTTTACTATAGATCATATGGGAGCTTAAAAAGTTGTTCTTTTCTAACTATGGTATCTTAATTCTATATGTCAGCATTTCTATTATTGATCTCAATTTTTAGGGGTTATAACTCATCCATAAAACTTACTCTACTGAAACTTCACCACAAAGTCTCCTGGAAATTTTTTTCTTTAAAGGCAGATTTTTAAAGTTAACCAAAAGGACCAGATAGCTCAGATGTTATGCAGCTATACACACTTGCTATATTGTCAGTGGTGTTTACTACAAGCAGGGCTAACTTCTCAAAAGTCCATCCTTCATACCCATCTTAAGATTGCCTAGGGAATGGGGAGCTTCTTTTCCATCTCAAGGGGAAAAAGAATTCCATCCAAACTAGTGGTTTGTCTAGACGGCAAGATCCAGAAAAGTTTTATTGGTAAGTTCTTCTTTCAAAAAGGTAAAAAGGTGAGATTTTTCAAAGGAACATTTACAATAATACAAGACCTATCTTTTATTAAGTATTTAGCAGCCCCCAAAGCACAGCTTTGCAAAGCAAAATTAATATTCTTCAGTCACATTCAACATTAGTAGCATCCTTTTACTCTTAGAATCTGGCTATGGATACTAACTGATGTGCCATATGAATTATGTCTGATACACCCAACATTTGTTGCCTAGATTGGGCACTCAAGACACATAGTTCCTGCCTTGGTCAGAGTCTTAGGGACTAAATCACATCAACTCCAAGAGACAGATCAAAGGTATGGGAATCAACAAACAAAAAGTGTTCTGTCAAAAACACTTAATAGTTTTTTGTTTTAATAAAATTTTTCCCTCGGGCTGGGAAGGTGGCTCAGCGGTAGAGCGCTTGCCTTGCATGCATGAGGCCCTGGGTTCAATTCCTCAGCACCACATAAGCAAAAAGAAAAAAGCCAAAGTGGCACTGTGGCTCAAGTGGCAGAGCGCTAGCCTTGAGCTGAAGAGCTGAGGGACAGCACCCAGGCCCAGAGTTCAGGCCCCACAACCGGACCCCAAAAAAAAAAAACCAAACAAAAATTTTTCCCTTTTCAAGAATATTTTAAAATAGGTCTCAAAGACTTTATCTCAAAAGCCTTCTGAACATAACACATAAATTAATTTACTATTACCGTTAGTATTAGTAGAATATTATTTCCTGATACTGTATTTTTCTCTTTAGTCTGATGGCCATTACCTAATTTAAGCCCTATCACTCTTTTTTGCTTGCTGTTTTGTTTTTGACAGTCTTGGGGCTTGAATGTGGGCCTGAGCACCATCCCTTAGCTCCTTTTGTTCAAGGCTAGCACTCTACCACTTGAGCCAAAGGGCCACTTCTAACTTTTTCTGTGATTAATTGGAGATAAGAGTCTTACGAACTTTCCTGCCCCAGCCAGCTTCAAGCAGTGATCCTTAGATTCCAGCCTCCTATGTAGCTAGAATTATAGGCATGAGTCACCAGTGCCCACCTCCTATCACTCTTAAGAGTGCTAACATTGATTCCTAATTGCTTTCTCCACTACAAATTTTTTCTTTTCCATCTCACTCCAATTTGGTCTCCCCAAGCTGTAAGAGGTTCCTGCTTACAATCCTTCAACAGTGACTCCTGATCTTGAAAATAAAGTTCAAACTACTTACTTGAGCCAAGTGCCAGTAACTCATACCTGTAATCCTAACCTATTCAGGAGGCTAACCTCTGGAAGATCATAGTTCAAAGCCAGGCAGAAAGAAAGCTCACTAGACTGGATCAAAATAATTAGTAGATTTTTCTATTTGTTCAGCAAAGAAAAAGAAAAGTAAGTTGTATTTACTTTTTTTTTAGTTGCTTTATCTTGATTTACTTACATGAATTTATCTAAGCTCATCAATAAACTAGTTATTTTTTCAAACCAACAAAAAGTAGGTCTGGATGGCTCAAGTGATAGAGCCCATCAGCCTAGCAAGGTCCTGAGTTCAAACCGTGATGCCACCAAAACACACAGAGACACCTACAAAGACATACACACTCCACACGAAACACTATTTCTCAAATGATCAATTGAAATCTATGGAATTATCTGCAATGAAACCCCTTTCTATTACTGATACATGCTAATAAAAATAGCTTAAAGTGTTTCATTTGCATATTATTAATCTTTCCCAATATTTTAAACAATCTTCTACTCAATAAAGCTTAAAAAGCAATTTCTAATGTTAATAAATAAATAACCTCACTTTAAACACAACTAGTCTTACAAGTAGTAACTTCTTTAACATGTGCCAAAGGCTTGCATCACTCAAGAGGATGAAAAGAAATCTAGGTTATTATGACCTAACAAGCACCAGTTTGCCTGCATGCCTAGGGCACCACCTATCAGTGAAAGGCAAACGCATCTTGCTGTCAACAGCTCCCAAAACAACTGCAGTCCCAGCAGCCAACTTCCTGCCATGTATCATGGCCCAAGACCCCTTCCTGAAATCTGCTTTAGTAAGACTTAAGTTATTTTTAATTTTCAGCAGCAAGAAAATTTAGTTATTTAAAAGTTATAAAACTGGGCTGGGAAGGTGGCTCAGTGGTAGAGTGCTTGCCTTGCATGCATGAGGCCCTGGGTTCGATTCCTCAGCACAACATAAGCAGAAAAAAAAAAAATCCGGAAGGGGCATTGTGGCTCAAGTGGTAGAGCTCTAGCCTTGAGCTAAAGAGCTAAGGGACAGTGCCAGGCCCAGAGTTCAGACCACATGACTGAACAAAAAAAAAGAGCTCATAAAAAACCAAAATTGTCAGTTAATATCTAAAGATCAATAAACACACACATCTCTAAAAATACTATAATGAAAATACATGCCATCTTCAGAGGGTCACATTTTATTTTTAAGAGGTAACAGGGTCTCTGAACAGACAATCTGCTCTACCTACTTGATTTCAAAGGAACTTTGCTGACAGAAGGGTCAGAAATGAGAAATTACTTTCAGATTCAGGCTTATTATACATCTGATGGTCATGGGGAAAATAGACAAGAGTTCATCCTCTATATATTTGAAAACTTAGTAAGGAGAATATCCAAAATGAAGCTATCTTGCACTTAAAGGAAAAAAGCTGTTTCATTAAATAAACAGTAGATAGGGGCATACCACACTTTAAAAAATGTCAATCTTTTAAAAACCACAGAAAGCCATTCTTTATAGCCCTATCACTCAAGGCAATATGGGTACTGCATGAAAGTTTGTAGGAAAAATAAACTCTCAGGTTCAATCAGACCATTTGCATTTTAATAAGGTCTCATATGATCTGAACAGATGTTAAGATTTGAGCTTCTCTGGCTGATACAGTCAAGTAGTTCTGGCTACCCCATCAAATTAACTAAATAATAGGTATACAATGCAGGTTTGAGAATCAAAGCTAAAATCATTAATGCTCCAAAACTTCAAAATTGTTTCAGTGTTGACAAGATGCACAATCCCACATCTGATGGGTAACAATCAAAATGCAGGCACACGAAAACACTGTATAAAACTACCTTTAGGTTCTGCATATGATATAAATAAATGAATGTCAGTATGCATAGGCAAATATTTAAAGTTTAAAAATACCTGAAACAATTCTGATATCAAGCATTTCAGATCAGGGAAAACTCAACCTGAGCCTGAGCATTCATATGTTTTCAGTTTTTCATCAGCAACTTGAATTCATATCCTGCTTAACCCACCAACTAGCATAAACTCAGAAATTTTGCCTTTACCAATGCACACAACTCATTAAATACCAAAGTCCTCTAAGACACTGAGAGTGATTTTTATGAGCCAGACATGATGGTACACACATGTAACCCCAACTACTCATGAATCAGACATAGGAGGATCATGGGTTGAGGTCAACCCAGACAAGTTACCATGACTCATCTAAAAATAAACTGGACTTGTAAGAATACTCCTGTAAATGCAGGGGGAGGAGGAGGGGAGAGAAAAAAGAGGATAGAAGGAGGAAGGGGAGGGAGAGGAGGAAGAAGGGAAGGAAGAAGGGAAGGGAGAAGGGAAAGGGAGAAAGGAAAGGGAAAGGGAGAAGGGAAAGGGAAAAGGAAAAGGGAGAAGGAAAAAGGAAAAGGGAAAAGGAAAGGAAAAGGGAAAAGGAAAAGGGAAAAGGAAAGGAAAAGGGGAAGGGAAGGGAAGGGGAAAGGAGGGAGGAAGGGAGGGAGGGAGAAAGGGACGGAAAGAAGGAAGGAAGGAAGGAAGAAAGGAAGGAAGGAAGGAAGGAAGGAAGGAAGGAAGGAAGGAAGGGAGGGAGGGAGGGAGGGAGGAAGGAAGGGAGGGAGGGAGGGAGGAAGGGAGAAGGGAGGGAGGGGAAGGAGAGAGTGATGAAGGGGAGAGGAAGGGGGGAGGGAGGGAGGGAAGGGAGGAAGAAAGGAGAAAGATTCATGCATTCAAGTGTTTCAGACATTCTATTTTACAAAGGATGACAAATAATAATTTCTATGATTTCCCTTTACATGATATTCAATAGACTCTCTCTGCAGAAAAGTTGAGCTCACCCAAGGATGCCTTTTTCCTAAGAAACAAATTAGTTCTTTGTTGGAATAAAATATATTTGAAATCACAAGGTACCACTAGTATAAACTTGTAATTTTTTTATTAACACAGAAAGAATTATCCAAGAGGGCAACTATATTCACACTAGCAGCAGTTCAAATATCCAATTCAATCAACATCAAAATCAAAATAAAAAGAAAAAAAACACAAGAACAAAAATATGAAAAAGTACTTTACCAACTTCACAGGTACCACTATCACAGACTATGAGTACAAGTATATAATCCAAATATACAAATGTATATTATGCAGGGACTTAATTGCCAGTCTTCATCCAAAATTCATCCCCTCCACAAATGATACTATCTCACACTGGCTAGTAGGTATTGTGCTGGGTCCTCAAGACACAGAATGAAAGGACACAATTCTTCCTTAAAAGGCCTTTCACTCTAGGTGACCCACACATAAGTAATTACAAAGTGTGCTAGTAAATGAGACCAGGGGTATCGAGTGGAATGAATACCTTAAAGATCTGTCTACTGTTGCCTTGTAGAGGCAAGGAGGGTAAGTCTTGAAAGAGGAGGGGTAACTAATACAAAGGATACTCCAGCTAAAGCAATAGGATCTTAGACAAAAAAAACAATGCTCAAGACTTTGTATTAAAAAAAAAAAACCTACTCAAGATTCAGTAGGAGGTAATGAACTTAAGAGGGGTAAAGTGGAAGAGGCTTCAGTTAGAAGCTACTAAGTAAGCTAGGATGGTAGTTCAGGCTTGTAATCCTAGCTACTCCAGCAACTAAGATGGGATCACACAGTTTAAGGCCAGACTTGTGTGGTGGTACACATTTGATATCCTAGCTATGCAGGCAGCTGAGATCAGGAGGATCATGGTTCCAGGCAGCCCATGCAAAAAGTTCACAAGACTCCATCTCAGAATAGGCTAGATGGCATATGCTTGTCATTACAGTTATAGCAGAACAGATAAATAGGAGGTTCACAGTCCAGGAATAGGCCTATGCAAAAAATAAAACACCATTCCAATATAACCAGTGCAGAATATAGCTAGAGGTATGGCTCAGTGATACAGAGCCTGCCAGACAAATGTGATGCCATGAGTTCAAACCCCAGTACCTCAAATAAAGAAAACCTAATGACTTAACACAAGCATGAAATATGTTAGATCAAAATGATCAAAGCCAAGGTTAGCTTGGAAAATTTGTGAGTAGGTTCAAGAGAGGTAGTAGGAGAAGTGGCAGGCAATGTTGCTTTTGTGAAGATAGGAAAGAAGTTAAGGATGAGTCTTGTGTACCAAGAGTGGGGAATATAGCCCATGGGCCATATTAAGGCCTTTAGTATCATGTGGTGCATGAACAGAACTATATATGCTTCTCATCAGCTGCTCACAGCCATCTGCCTGTACTGGTAATTTTGTATGAGACTTAAATAAGGTTATAAATATCCAATGGCCCTTGCCAAAATAAAAGGTTCCTCATCCCTGTTCATGAATAATAGGTAGTTATTAGGAAATATAACATGAAATATAGATTTAAAGGGAAGATAATTCAGTTCTCAATATGGTAAAAAAAATTAATACAAAAACATCCAAGACAATTTAAAATACATAATATTCAGATGAAGGACATTTTTAAAAGCCTACACTTACACATCTTGAGAATAACCAAATTGTTTAATTCCTAAATGCTTAGTACAGTGCTTGGTATCAAGTAGCTTCTCCAGTGTAGATGATGAATAAATACCTTAGAGAAATTAAGAATTTAAAAGGTCATTTAGGTTTAACTAATGAACTAAACATAGCATTTATTCATTCTGTCTGCTCCAAGTTTAACATAGTCTGGACGGTTCTGGGTAAACAAACTTGGTTTATAAAGGATAGAAAGTATATATTTTGTAATTGTCCACATTTAATAATTCTGTTTCTAAGCTTAAAACTTGGGGGGAGCAAGGTACCTGTGGCTCAAGCCTGTAATCCTAGCTACTCAGGAGGCTGAGATATGAGGATTGTGGTTCAAAGCCAGTCAGGGCAAGAAAGTCCATTAGACTCTTGTCTCCAATTAACCACCAGAAAACTGGAAGTAGTACTGTGGCTCTCAAAGTGGTAGAGCACTAGCCTTGAGCAAAAGGGCTTAGGGACAGCACTCAGACCCTGAGTTCAAGCCTCATGACACCTCCCCCCCCCCCAAACAAACAAACAAAAAAGTCTTGGAGGGAAGCTACATTTATTTGTAATACCAATTTCAACAGGTTATCTGCTAGGATGTTAAATAGGAAGCTACATATTGAATGCCCTATACTAGATAGACTTCTAACCTCTAGGAGCTTACAATTCCTATAAAGACATAATGATTCTGAGCCCCAGTTTAAGATTCATCTTTCCCAAAGGTGAGAGAAATGCACAGAAATAATATTTAGACAGGAAGAAGGTCCATTGATATTGAAATTTCCTCAGAAATGCAAATGCCTCCACCAGACAAGGGTGACTCTAAAACTGCTTTGATTGAATGTGTACCTTAGTTCCATCCAGTAGTTACAAAGACCCACAGTGCCTTCTCTGAGCAATGAGTGTGGGTTAACGTAACTGTTGATTCCCATCTTGGGAGAAGGAAGAAGCTATGACTGTTTTAGAAAGGCTAGGACTACAAATGAAGGTCTGTGAGAGTGTCAGAAGATTCTAGGACCCTGTAACCATCCTGCCTTTGCTATTCCGCTACTTGCTCATAGTGATTAAGTCAACGTCCATCTTCTCATTCCAAAAACAGTTTTTAGTGTCACCATGTTTCAGGCATAATGCTAGGCATGGAGACTAAAAAACTGAAGCCCCTGACATAAATCACTCAGTAGGATTATCTTAAACAAATAAATGCACAAATACAAGCATAATTTCAAACTGTATTAGATAAGGAAGATGAAAGCAAGGGGGCACTTACATTGAGATTGGAAGGATGAACAAACTGTCAAGTGACAAAGGCACAGTAACAACAGATTGGTGTTTTAAGAAAAACTTCAGCAGGGTAATGGTTTGTATTTTCTCTCATGTGTATATGCTAAACCTGAAAATGTATACACACACTCCAGATGTCATATAAAACGTTTGTAATCGTAAGACTACTTCAGTGAATTAGAGGATCAGTGGGGAAAAAAGAGAATATTAAACAGTGAACAATATAAAAATATGTTGGATATATGAATGAAGATTTAAAAAAAACAAAACAAAAAACACCTCGTCAGGTGCCAGTGACTCACGCCTGTAATCCTAGCTACTCAGGAGGCTAAGGATCTCGGTTCAAAGACAGCCTGGCCAGGAAAGTCAGTCAGACTCTTATATCCAATAAACCACCAGGAAACCAGAAGTGGCGCTGTGGCTCACCTTGAGCTGAAGAGCTGAGGGGCAACGCCCAGGCCCAGAGTTCAAGCCCCACTACAAAAAAAAAAAAAATGGGGCTGGGATGGTGGCTCAGTGGTAGAGTGCTTGCCTTGCATGCCTGAGGCCCTGGGTTCAATTCCCCAGCACCACATAAGCAAAAAGAAAAAAGCCGGAAGTGGCGCTGTGGCTCAAGTGGTAGAGTGCTAGCCTTGAACTGAAGAGCTGAGGGACAGCGCCCAGGCCCAGAGTTCAAGCCCCACGACCGGACCCAAAAAAAAACAAAAACACCTCACTGAAAGCTGGGATGGAAAAGTGATGTGTATGTGTAAAATACCACACTTACCTCTTTGAACAATTAGCAAATACCAAAAAAAAAGGGCAGGAATACAAAATATGGCAATGGTAGGAGAGAGGAGGGCAAACAAAGGTGGTGAAGGACTAATATAGTCAAAATATTCTATGTACTCATGTGAAAATGGAACAATAAAGCTTGTTGAGATCGGTGTGGAAATGAGGAAGGCATAGAGTGATGATGACATATGGGCCTGTCAAAAGAAAGCTAGTATATAGTACAAGCAATTGCTGTGAATTTTAAATATGTGAAGAGAAAAAAGAAGTTCTGGCAACAGCATGGAAGACAGATTAGAAAAGAGGACAGTTAAGAGAATATTACAATGCTGAAGAGATCCACACTAAACTTCTAAAGGTAGAGATAGCAAGGCAGAACCAAATGTGGAAAACATCTAGAGAAAGATGGATAGACCTATCACTGACTAGGTAAAGTAGGACTGCAGATATGAATCAAGTCTTAGAGCACTTGCTTAACAGGACATTAGTCCTGAGAAATCACAGTATCAAAGAAGTCATAAACTTCAACTAATAAAAGGTGCTGTCAAAAGTGACAGCAAATTCCAGCACAGTTTAAAAGTCCATGAAGTAATGAGATACTGTAATGTACCCTGGCTTTATCAACAATGTTACATTTGACTTTGCAATTAACAGTTGGATGGATACCAGCAAAATGGCAACAAATGACAAATGGCAAAGCTAGATAACTGGAAACTAACAGCTAGAAAATTGTCAGCAGCAAAATGATAACAATTTTAGTGATTGCTACAACAGTAAAAATAAGTTATTATAATTTGTGGAGGGGAAGGGAAAAACAAATCATTTAAATAGGGATACAGGCGGACCCATTGCAACAATGAGATGTACAAGTCCTTATGTCTAAAACGAACTTTACAACTTTGGTGGGGGGGGGAGGGTTGGGTGGGGGTGGGAAAGGATGGGCTGGGAAGGGTAAACAAAGGAGGAGGCTACAATGCTTGATAAGAAATGTACTTATCTTGCCCATGTAATTGTAACCCCTCTGTACAGTATTTTCACAATAAATTTAAAAAAATAAGTATTTAATATGTATCTGTTGGGCTCTTACTTGAATGAGGCACTGTGCTAAGTATACGATATACAATATCTCATTAAACTTTCATAAATTCCTACAACCTGACTATAATGTAGTTTCTGATATTATCACTTTGCAGACAAGAAAACTGAAACTTAAAAAGAATAAGTAAATTTCCCAAACTACAAAACTAGTAAGTAAATGAGCAAATAATTTGAACTAAGGTTTGTAACAACTCTTAAAACTGCTTGAGATGCCAGGTGCCGGTGGCTCACACCTGTAATCCTAGCCGCTCAGGCTAAGATCTGAGGGTCATGGTTCGAAGTCAGCCTGGACAGGAAAGTTTGTGAGACACATCTCCAGTTAACCACCAAAAAGCCAGCAGTGGAACAGTGGATCAAGTGGTTATGCTAACTTTAAGCATAAAAGCTCAGAGACAGTGGCTAGGCCCCAAGTTCAAGCCCCAGGAAAACACACACACACACACACACACACACACACACACACACACACACACACACACACACACACACACACACACACCTGTGCTTTAGCCATCATGATCCTTTTTTTTTGACAGACATTCAATAGTGCCTATTCTTGAAAGAATGAGTGGAATGAGTGACAGAATATAAAACAGCTATTGCAGAGTAAGCCCAAATGCCAAAAACACATACAGAGAAACAAGAATGATACTTTTAAGGATTTAGGATTTACTAAATCATCAGCTCAAGCTGTGCAGCCTAATTGTGGGAGTCTGGAAAATACTAGCAACTGACAAAATGACCTAATATGCTGCTACAGGAAATGTAATGGTTCTTTCTCTGTGAAAATGTTACGCTATTGAACTACAAAGCCAAAGATGGAAATGGCAACTGGCAGGAATGGCAGATGTTGATCAAAGGACTATTTTCCACATTTTCTCAATATGGAAAGGAATGCTAATGTTGCATTGATGTACCTAAAGACCTGAGGTTGCCTTTAACTCTTATCACCTTTCAAATGAAAAGCATGTACATTCAAAACCTTAATACATCCTAGCAAACAAATTCCTTCTATTGGGATCAGGAGAATGTTTAGGCTACTCACTCTCTCACCATGACCACAAATGACAGGATAAGCAGAGTGCATCTGTCTTAAGAGCAACTAATCTATAAACTGATGGGCAAGCTGTGGAGAGGGCTGGTATAGATTTGCCCAACAGGCAATGTATCTAACTGTACCAGGCAGATTTTCCCTTGCAGGAGTCTGAACTCAAACTGTATGAAAAAGTAAAGAGAAGGCAGGAAGAAGAAATCACAAGGCAGTTACAACCATATTAAGATATAGATGTTTGTTGTTGGTTCGTTTTTTTTAAGTAAAAGGGTTAACAGAAAAGAAGCAATACTTTTGCTTGCCAAAAAGCACAACGTATTCATTGAGCAGAGTTGCATTAGATTTCCCTAATTTCTATACACCCACCTAAATTCTACCTGGTGACACCAATTTATACAGTAACTCATGGATTCCCTTAAGAGTGAGTCATTTCTATCTTCCCTAATGTCCCCCATGGAAAGCCTTCTAATAAACCTTCCCTTATTAGTTACTGACCAACTAAAATTCTGTGCTTGCAACCAAAAGTCAACGTAGTATTTATATGTACTATTCTTAAGTAGGTGCCATGTCTTCATACATGGTAATGTGCATGGTGGGCCTCACTTCTGGCTTGTTGTATCTGTGTTTGGACACTGTAATTGAGTCCCAGCTCACTGTTCCAGAGAAAAGAACCTTCACAAAGCTATTCTAAACCTTAAAAATTAACACCTTATCATTGTATCTGTGTTCTTCAAAATTAAAGAGAGACCTAGGGCAGTTACAGGAAACAAAACTATCTCCTTTAAAATGAACTGTACAACATATCTCCTTAAAAATGAACTGTACAACTTGGAGGGAGGTCAGGAGAGAATGAGGGAGGGGTGACACTGTTCCAATGGAAATGTACTCATTATCTGTATCATGTAACTGTAACTCCTCTTTACAATGAAATTTTAAAAATACATAAAATGGGGAAAATTTTTTAAACTTCCTTCCTAGCCTGGCACTGATGGTCTATTCCTATAATCCTGGCTATCAAGAGGCTGAGATCTGAGGATCAAGGTTTGAAGGCAGCTTGGACAGCAGTCTGTGTGACTTTTTTTTTGGTTAGTCATGGGGCTTGAACTCTGGGCCTAGGCACTGTCCCTCAGCTCTTCAGCTCAAGGCTAGTGCTCTACCTCTTGAGCTACCGCGCCACTTCTGGCTTTTTCTGCTTATGTGATGCTGAGGAATCAAACTCAGGGCCTCATGCATGTGAGGTAAGCACTCTACCACTGAGCCACATACTTAGCCCTTTGTGTGACTTTTATCTCCAATAAACAACTCAGAAAAAAGAAGTGGTACTGTGGCTCAAGTGGTAAGAGTGCTAGACTTGAGCAAAAGAAGCTAAGAGACAGCATGCAGACCCACAGTTCAAGCCCTAGAACCAGCAACAAGGAAAACAATAACAACAAAAACCAACTTCCTTCCTCTTAGGTGTGCAAAAATATGTATAAGAATTTAGTGGAAATTAGTAAATTCATTCTCTTAGGATCACACTGAACAGCTGACTAGTCAAATAGCCAAAGAGAAATTAGACAGGGAGATGTTTTGTTAAAAGTAGAGCTTGATAATCTATGCCTTGAAAATTATTCGTTTCAGCAAATACATTTTTGTTTAACTTTATGTACTCCATTAGACTCTAGTAACCTCCTCAAAGGCTTCCCATCCCAAGAGAATGCTAAGAAATTCTCAAAATCTGTAAGTGCACAGTGGGGGAGGGCGGAGAGGTTCATGGAGAAACTCAATATTTAATAAACAAATGAGATAAAATGATATGGCCACTTTCCTATAGAAACTTATGTCTTCCTAACAACTTCTATGTCAAACATTAAAAAGGAAAACAAAAATGTGCAATACAACCACATTTTTACACTATGTCCCTAACACTTTGCTATTTTTTTTCTGAGATATATCCCTTGCTTTTTAGTACCAATCAAAATAAGTTACTGCCACAACTGACCAAAGGACCCAAAAGGAGCCTTAATTGTTTTTGTAAACCATGTCTGCACAGATGAGAAAGACTGACTGAAAATTATGCATCTAATTTATCTTCAGATAATCCCACAGGAATTAAAGTTTAATATTCAAAATCTGAATTGTAATGCAAGCTACAAAAATGAAAGATTGTTTGATGTAATAATTTCTTATATGCATCCTCTTACACGGAATTGTGTTACCACATTGTAAGAAGCAGGACACCTAGATATAATACAAGTTATTACAGTTTAAGAAACCAAATCCAAGCACCCCAAAGCCAAATCCCAGCACCCTGGTGTGTGTGGAGGAGGGGACCACAATATTTTGTGTGCCAGTAACATGCCTCAGATACCTACACAAGCATTTAAGTATCAGAACCATCACAAAGCCACATAAATGCCAAGCATGGTAACATTTGCCTGAAATCTGAAGTTGAGGCAGGAGAAATATGCATTTGCAGGCCAGCCAGTTATCATAAGAGCCTGTCAAGAAAAAACAAAACCCACAGTACATACCTGAAGACATAAATGTTCATCTACATCTACAGAAAACCACACAGGGTTCTTGGTGATACAATTACTGTATTCGCTACACACTGAAAGTTCCTTTGTGATCAAGAACAGTCAGATGTATAGGTAAACTCTTCCAGAACATAATTTAAGAGCTACTACCACTAATAGCTATTATGGGTAGGCTTTTGATGAGTGCTTTTTTTTTTAATATCTTCCTAACACATTTGCCAAAGAAATTTCTGACTCAAGCTAAATGATACTCTCCTGAAGAATCTACTTTTTTCTACAATCAAATGCTTTCTTTCAAATTGTACTTTGTACCTATCTTCATTTGGTTTTATAAAAACATTTCAAAAGCTATGCAATTACTGTTTGCTCCACTGTCAGTGTCTTGAACACGACCAAAAATATTTGTGATAAAGCATTAAGATTTGAGACAATGCATAACTTATAATGAATGTGCTTAAAACTCCCTAATACCTTTTCAAGACAAGTGAAAACGTTCTAAGAATAAGCTAGCTGATAGCAAATCATAAAGTTATCTGTCTTCAATATCCCAATTAAATACAAAGCAGCAGCAGATAAAAATGTGATGATAGCAAGAAAGAATGGTTTTCTCTTCTAAGGCACAAATTTCCATGTGAATTTAATTTAGTAATAAAATTCCACATCTGAATATGAAGGAACTTTACAGTACTAAGCATCTAAATTGTACAGTAACATGCCAGTTATTGTTGTTTTACATGTATTTTTCATCTTATCCTCAAAGTAAATCTGTGAAGAAATATCTCCATATTACAGGTAAGGTCACAAAGGCACAGAATATTTGAAGGAATGAGTGGATTCAAAAGTTGCACCACAGTATTTTTACAATATATATATATATATATATATATATATATATTTTTTTTTTTTTTTTTTTTTTTTTTTTTAAGTTGCACCAACTGGGCTGGGAATGTAGCTTAGTGGTAGAGTGCTTGCCTAAGCATGCATGAAGCACTCACTGGGTTCAATTTCTCTGTACCACATAAACGGAAAAAACTAGAAGTGGTGCTGTGGTTCAAGTGGTAGAGCGCTAGTCTTGAGCAAACGCAGCTCAGGGACAGTGCCCAGGTCCTGAGTTCAAGCTCAAGGACTGCCCCACCCCCCAAAAAAAGTGGCACCAACTAATTGAGCTCCAGATCATTACTAAAAACTGCCAAAAAGGCACAATGGAGTAAATGCCCTTTGCAGATGGCTAAATGTGCAATGTAAGGTTGCAAGATTCTGCTGTCATACATAGGATCAAGTCTTCAACTAGCTATGGGAGCCTGAGTACATCACTGAATTTCTCTATAATATAGACATAAAGCTGGACACAAGTGACATGTGCATGTAACACTAGCTACTCAGGAGGATAAGGTTGAAAGAACCAAAGTTCAAAGCCACTTCAGGCTTCGAAGTCTGGGAGATTCCATATCTAATTAACCAGCAAAATGCAAGACTGGAGGCATAGCTTACTCAAGTGGCAGAGAGCCAGCCATAAACAAGAAAGCTGAATGAGAACTTGAGGCTCCCAGTTCAAGCCCTGGTACCAGGAAAAAAAATAGTCATTATTAATAATAATGGATTCCTTCACAGATTTATTGGTAGGATTAGAAGCATTACACATTTAAAGTGTTAGCAGAGTGCCTGGTATACAAGTACTCCATACTCATTCATTATTAGCTTTAAGAATGAATTTTATTTTCATAAACTTCCATCTAAGTACTTGGAAGTATTTTCAACCCTGGCGATCAATGGGGTGACAGATGTCACAGCCAGATCGCCCTCACATCCAGTATTTTCTAAAGTAAGTAAGATTCACCAATATTGAGATACTGCTTAACACTTTGAATTATGAAATTAAGATTCAAAGTCTCAAATATGTTTAGTACCATTCCTATTACCAAATATTTAAAGTGCCTTGGTATATATGAAAATGTACTAAAATGTAGTAGGCACAGTAAAATTTATTACAACACAGTCCCTAATGCCAAAATACACAATTAAACTAATTCATTAACTGGATACAAACAACAATATATCCAACTTTGGACTTCCCCCCTCCCGAACCAAGTACCATCTATGGTACTTAAATTCTCCCATGATTCTGATGGTGTCAAAAATATAGAAACAAAGAAGTTTAAAAATATTCCTCCTTCTAAATGTAGTGTGGAGCAATGAAGATTCAGGAGAAAATAAAACTGTAAATTCCACATGCTTACTTTCCTCAAAGAAACATTTTCACTATCTTGGCACTAATAATCTCTCTTAACTAAAGAGAAAAAGCCAAGGTAAGAGCTAGATGTTCACTAAGACAAGATAAAGGAAAAAAATGTGAGATAGGAGCAAAGAATTAGTAGTTAGAAAAGGCCAAAACTATCAAGTTTAAGTGAAACAAGTTTTATCTCATATTTCACTATGTACCTAATGCCATACAAACCAAACTAGCAGCTGCTCCTAAGATTGTTGATCCTTTCTCTTTTTAGTTCCTAAAGACAAAAAGAAGATAAAGAATAGCATAGAACACACAATGTTTTTGTCTAGGAACATGGATAATATCATGCTGCATTATATCCTACAGATCAACTATGAGAACCATGGCTAAATCATAATTCTTCGTGGACTATGGGTTCTAATAGAAAAATAACTTCTACAATTCCAAAGTAAGATCCTAAAATATATTTTTGTGGGTCACTAAAGGAAATTTAGAAGCCTAATTTTTAAGAAATATTTCTACCTCATTTTCAGTTGTCATGCTATTTGAAAAGATCTTTTATAACTTTACAATAGGAAATATGCCTATTTTCAAACATATTTGCTATAACAAAGGAAAACTCTTTCCATACCCATAACTTCAAGCCATAGGAAAGCCACAAAACCTTCTACATCCACTATTAAAGCAAACTGAGTAACAAATACATTTTCCTAAAAAAAAAAAAAAAGTGAAGGCACTTTTCAACAATGAAAATAGCCTATTATCAACTAAAAACTTAGGTCATACAAGCAAAACTAAGCTTAAATTAAGGATGGGATATTTATATCCTTTTTTCCAAAGGTTTTCTCCAAGTTAGAATTAAAAAGGAAGAAAAAGTGAGACATAAACCCCCCTAAAAAGTTTGCACATTCAGGTGTATCTGTACCTTCTAATGATCATTACCTATTTTCAGCCAGGCCTCATCAGGCTCTTGCTTTCACTACCTACATTTATGAAGTTGAAGTGTGAAGCTATACCTGTTGTGTCTCTCCTCTTTCATCCCACTGAGAATGACATTTTTAGAAAGCAAAGTAAGTCCGAATCTATAGAAAACTTTTTGTTTTTGTTTCTTAGAGAACAAGTATCCCCAAGCATAGGCTGGCCTGCAACTTAACAATCTCTTAAGTGCTGCAATTAAAGGTGAGCACCACCACAACCAGCTTACAAAGACTTTTTTTTTTCCTGTCAGTTGTGGGGCTTGAACTCTGGGCCTGGGTGCTGACCCTGAGCATTTCAGGTCAAGGTGAGCACTCTACCACTTGAGCCACATCACTTCTGGTGATTAATTGGATGAGAGTCTCATGGACTTTCCTGCCCAGACTTTCCTGTTTTGAACTGTGATCCTCAGAACTCAGCCTCCTGAGTAGCTAGGATTACAGGCGTGAGCCACCAGCACCTGGCTACAAAAACTCAAACTGATCAAATGGCAGCAAAACTGGGTATAATTTTATAGTCCGAAATTTGTCTTAATATAAAATAAGCAGTTTCTGATGACTTTTTTCTTCTTAATTACCTCTCACTACAACAAAAAATGAGAAATACTTCTTCATATACCTCAGTACAGAAAGGCTGACAAAAATTCCATGTTTTTAACATCAAGGACATCAAGTCTTAGGCCTTGAAATGACAGAGCTCAGAGTTAAAAACCAAGATATAAGGATGAAGATCAGAAAAGGAAAGAAGGACACTTTCTTTCTAATTTCTTGTTCATTCTATCTTTCTAAACAAGTCCCATTTTAGTCTGCTATGTGTGCCACCATTCCTACTATGATAAAATGCTCCCAATCTCTCTAGACCCCTCTAATTTAGGAAATTTTTTTTCTATGATCCAGATGCGATTTTCTGGCGGTCCCTAGAACTCTTATTTTCTCCTATTTCTAAAGACCTGTTCTATGGCTCAAAGATTATTTAGGAGGAAACATACTGAGAAAGGTCTTGTGGGAAACAGTGGGTGGAGGTAAGGGCCTTCAAGCAACTTGTCCTCCCTTCACCAATATCAGGCTATTTTTTTTTTTTTGTCTTCCCTACAGAATGTAACAAGTAAAGCAGAGTAGAAAAAGCCAACATAGAGTATGTCTTGTGTGTAGGCATGCACAAAAAGATAACACCTTGCAAAAGTCAAAAATACAGGTTTAATAATGTGCAACTAATGAAGATGGTTTATAAATGAAATGCCACCTACACATTTAGTCCCTAAATATATTAATCGTTAAATTTAGACCTATAGGTACAAATTTACCATCTGTGAAAAAGTAACCTGTTTTTAAATTAAAGAGAAATCATTACTTCTTAAAAATAAAACTATCAGGATATAATTCAAGTGTAGCTGCTCATAGTCACTGAGTAAGTTTAAATTTGATAATAAAACATTTAAGTTTCAACCAATGCACCTTTGTTGAAGCACATTTAGCTGAAATAACTTCGAGTCTGGTTTATTTCCATCACATATAGTACATTTTTTCCAACAAGAACATGTACATTCAATATAGAACATTTCCAGCAACAATTACAGTCTTTCTAGTTTCCTTTCACAGTATATTTTAGTGCAAAGCACTGAGAAGGGTAAATGTTTTTCTAGCTATAGAAGCATTTTATTATGACCTTATGGATCTTAAACAATTTAAAAGTTTATACAAAAAGAATATATAGATGGACATAGTCCATTCTAAGTACAGATGTGAACCTATATAAAAACATGGTATATTTTCTGCTGTAACTTTTAAAATTATAATTTGACACAAATTACTAAAAAATAAAATATCCTCTAAAAATTACAAAATATTGATACACAAAACCCTGCCCCAAAATTTCATAAAGATAGATGTACTTTTTTTTCTAAAATCTTGATTACAAAAATGGACAAGAACTCATTATTTTCTAAATTTTACTGTAGGAGTCAAATATTATCTAAAGTAGTCATTTAAAAATCTT
This sequence comes from Dipodomys spectabilis, assembly GCF_019054845.1. Lineage (NCBI taxonomy): Eukaryota > Metazoa > Chordata > Mammalia > Rodentia > Heteromyidae > Dipodomys > Dipodomys spectabilis. Next base: position 14,442,331 of record NW_024870874.1, read on the forward strand.
TCTTGGGAGAAAAATAAAAATCAAGGTTTACAGCCCCATCTTCTTTCTCAGCAACACTTAAAGAAATAAACTAGTAACATAAGAAGTGGTTGTGCATGGATTGTCCTCATCCATAAAATATCAGCAAGCTATTTATTACCTTCATATAAGCATTAATGTCTGGGCTTTTAAAAAATATAGAAACTGAAGAATAAGGCTGCATCTATCATTAAAGTGCTTTATATAAAAAAGAAAAATAGGGGAATGTTTAATTTTCACAAAATCCTCAGATGTTTACAAATAAAAATGTAATGATCATTGCATTAAAATGAGCTTTAACTTTAATGTAGCATATAGTTCAGAGGAAAACCTTCAAATATTTAAGTGCTGGAGAACAAGTTAGAAACAAATGGATGTAAAATGATCACAAATATTTAGGAGACTAAATATAATGTGTTGATACTAATTTATCTTTTGTTCCTAAAATATACTCACTAGAAAATCATATGTCTGTACAATCCAAATGAAAATTTTGCAAAATAAAATGAAATGAAACTTAAATCACTAAAAGTATAAAATCTGTCAGTGAAAAACTTATTTTCTTCAGGCAGTTGATCATTTTAATCAACAAATTATTTGCAAAATGAAATTTGCAACAATTCTGTAGAAACTGTAGACCAAATGCATAAAGCCAAGGTGGTTAGGTGAAGGACTGTGATGAAAATACGTAAAGTCACAACTAGTTGAAAGTGATGGAATAGGCACTGACTTAAAAACTAGTTAGATGGTTACTATTTTTGTCAGAAAACAGCAATTACAGTTGAAAATTTATGAAAATGTTTTCTTTTTTTTCCTCATAGTACCATGTGAAGACGTTTAGTGGTTCTAACAATTTAAAGTCTTTCCATAAAAATGAACTTCAAACCTTTTCGCACATCACTTGAAGTTATCTGAGGAGAAATGGGAATAAATGAATACTTTTGAGTTTATCAATAAAACCGTGGTCTTAAAATTACACAACAGTAAATGACTTCTAAAGAACGGTTTCATCTCAGGTTTTCCACACAAATAAAAAAATGTGTGATAGTCGAACTGGAACAGTTAACCTATCAAACACTCAAACTAAGTATTTTGCTTTAGAACTTGACTTTGAAACTAATACTAAATACATTAAACATAAGAGACATTGGTACAGAAAGTAAACTTTAAAAATAAATAGACTTGCAAAAGCAAGCAAGCATGGGAAGTCTGCTCTTCCTTTAAGATTGCATTTGAAAACTCTATATTTGTTCTAAAGGCTTAAGTATTATTTTTTTTCTTTCTTCCAAATAAGGATTTTACTTTTCTTGCAGTCCACAGCCACCAAAAAAAAATCCTTTCTTAATATTAACTGTTGAGATAATGATCACCAAACTGCTCAAGCAGAAAGAGAAAAATAAAGAGTATCTAGACTTAGTTTTTTCTATAATTCAAAACTAAAAACAAGTCTCTTAATACACACTCCTAAAAAAAAAAATCAAACTTTTGTTTACCAACTTTCCCCTTCACCTGCAACTATTGTAATAAAGGTAAATATTAAATGCTAATCATTATTCTAAATTTAATTCGGGGATTTTTTTTTCTGAGTGCAGCATTTTATTTAACCATCACAGATTTTTACAATAATTACAGTGCCTCAAAATATTCTTCCTATAATTATCATCTTCACAAACTCATTCTAATATATTTAATTTCCCTACAATGCATTAATATACGAAGCCACCAAATCAAAGTAAGCCTGTGCAAAGTTAAACACAAGATTTCTATTGTAAACATATACCAAAATAAATGTATATATTTTACATTAAAAGAAAGCACTGACCCTGTGCCATCTATCTATAACTACATTGCATTGTCCTGTGGAAAGTAAGTTCTGAAGTTAATTTTGTTCCCAAACCACTGTAATAAAGGTCACTGAAGAGGTAAATGCAATATGCACGTCACTCTTGCAGTTCCCATTGACATGAGATAAATGGAAGTAAATGTGTTAAAATGAACCAGCTATAAAATTATGGTCAATTTTTTTTAGTTCGATGGGGGTAAAAAAGCAAAACTCTGTAACTGTTCCTCACCAGACAAGAGCCTTAGATCTTGTACTTCGGCCTTTGGTTTTGTTTCCTTCAGGTGAATTGGAAGCATTTGCCTTATGAGTTTTCTTATGATGTTCAAGATAAGTCTTTTTGGCAAATGCCTTTCCACACTTATTGCATCTGTGAAGAGAAAAGTTTTTTGTGACTTTTACTTCAATACCGACGTCAGCTACTTCATACTTTTTACTGGGAGAGTTAGAAGTGCCATCATGTTTCGAATCACTATGTTTTGTTTCATCCTTCGAAGGGCCTCTTTTTGCCACTTTATTTAGAACAAAATCAATAGGCTTTTTTATAGCTCTGATCTCTAAACTGGCTGTTATTTTCCCAAGATAGCGAGATGACTTCTTATGAACCACAGTTATATGTCGTATCACATCACGTTTCCGACGAGTTTCATAAGTGCAAAGAGGACACTTGTAGAATTTAACATAAATGTTATTTCCATCTGTGTGCAACTCAATATGTTTAGTCAAGTTCTGTTTGGAAGTAAATTGACGTTTACAAAGTTTACAGTAAAGTTGCTTGAAGTCAAAGCCAGCTGAAAGTTTCGGTTTCCTCGTTTTCTGCTGGCCACCTGCAGCTGACGGACTAGTTGATTTAGGGCTTTCAGAGTCTTGCTTAACTTTATTTTTCTGTGCTGCCGGTGTATTCTTTTTTTCATTTGAATGATTTGTTCCCTTTAATTCATTCTGTGGAGAATGGGTAATGGAAAGGGGTGAAGATTCCACAGATTCTGCTGGTTCAACTTTCACTTTTATTTCTGAACTGTTGGCAGTATTATTAGGGCCTTTCTCTCTTTTAGAGTTTGTTCCAGAAAGAGTTATCTTGTGGACAATTTGCATATGTCTTTTAAGCATTATTTGTGAACTATATTTCCTCTTGCAAAGGAGGCATTTGCATGCAGTTAAATTGTATTCAGCCTTTGAAGGCGACTTTTGTTTTCGAGTCTTAAAAGATTTTTTAGGAGAAACAGAATCCAGGAACAAAGGTTGCCCAGGCTTTGTTGCTATATCAGGAGTAATTGAATCCCTCCTTAGTCCTCTATGGACTTCATCAAAATGCCTCCTTACATTCGCTTTTGTAGCAAATGATTTACAACATACTGGACAACTCCTACTTAATGAAACTAGAACATTCTTACTGCGTCCTTTAGTAGTTTGGTTTGGATTCTTCCGTGTTTCAATATACTTTTTTAGTTCTTCCATCTTTTTCTTGTGTACTTTCCGAATGTGACGACGAACACCACGTCTAGAATTGAAATCTTTTCTACAAAGGCAACATATCAATTGGTGACCAAAATCAGAATTATCAGAAGTTTCCAAGTCAGCCTGTGATTCCTGAGGCTGTTCATCAGATGTAGGTGTAGCTTCATCTGTAACACTCTCAACAGGAGGGGGCTCTACAGTTTCCACCTCTGTGTCTACAACTGGTACTACTTTCGACTGCTCTGTGTTAGTTTCCTGGACTTGAACTTCAGTTTGCTCAGGAGTATCACTCGACTCTATGACTTCTGTGGGATTATCCGTCCTTGAGATATACTGAAACACTGCATTTTGGTTAGTTTCTATGGGTTCTAGTTTAATAATATATTCTCGCTTATCCACACTTGGATATATGGCTTCTAGGAGATCACTTATGGCTTGGCTCTGTTTATCATTTACATCAGGAAGGTCTGTCAAGGATTAAAAAAAAAAACACATTTTAATCTGAAGTTGTTCTGCTCTAGAGTCCTCTAGTATTTTAAAATAAATTACAAAGCTCTATCATAAAACTTGCTCTATTCCTGATCCATATTTATTACAAGTACATTATCTACTGCTCAAATTCTTTGAACATAAAAACAAGCATTAACAAAATTAAAAAATGCTTTAACTCAAATTCTCATCATGGTATAAAAATGTTAAGGAAGATATCATCCTAAACAGCTACTATTGCTTTCAGTGCTCTTATTATAATATATATATGCATATAGATGTTCCAACAAACAAAATTGCATTGCATATTTTTAGTCTGAAAATGTCATATTTTCACAATTTACATGCTCAATATCAAAGTTTCAAACTAGCAAAAGTACTCAAAATTCTCATAATCCAGGTTATATTGAACATCTTGAAGAATGTTTTATATAAATAAAAATGTTTTTTAAAATAAAACACTATTCCTATTAAGCTTTATTAAGTACTATAGTATATATCTCAACATCTTACAGAAATAAAAAAAATTTCTCAGTAATTTTGATGAATATGACATGATGTATAAAGAAGTATTTGCTATGAACTTAATCTTATTTTACATCTTTAATTTTTTAAAGCAGTACTGAGGTTTGAACTCGGGGCTTCATGCTTGCCAAGCAGGGTCTGTACTACTAAACCATACTTCTGGCCCTTTTGGCACTGGTTATTTTTTCTGTAGGACCTCACTTTATGCTCAATATGTACCTGGACCATAATCCCATACTTTTTTAAATTACATTGTAGCTATGGTAATAGGCATGCCACCATGTTCAGCTTGTTCCACTGAGATAAAGTCACATGGATTTTGTCTGGGCTGACATGAAATCATGATCCTCTTAATCTCAGCCTCCCATGTAGCCAATATGAAAGGCATATATCACTTCCTGCTCAGCTATCGGAAAAGGGTCTTGAAAATTTTTTTGCCCAGACTAGCCCACATCTGCAATCCTACTGATGTCAGCATCCCAGATAGTTAGGATTGTAAGTATGGGCCACCAGCACCTGTCCTAACAAGACATTGTTACTAAAATACATGGTTAAAAACCATATTTATTCAAAAAATAGAGCTAGTTTTATTTGTATAATAGTTTCACCCTTTATAGTTTTAAAAAAAATAGCCTATTTCAACAAAGTTGTCTAAAATGAGTTATTTTTCCACATACAATTCTAAAATCTAGGTACAAATACATAGACCAAATCTATTACCTTAGAAATCAAGAAATGATTCATTATAACTCCTCTAATCTACTCATCTTTCTTTTTAAGATGGTAAAGTAGTATAATACTTTCATAAAAATGTAGAATTACCAAGACTAGTGAAAATCTGGTAAATCCATCTATCATTTCACTCTTTTAGTAAATTCTACAACCTAAATATTTTTTTAAAAAAATACAAAGAAATAAATTTCCTACGAGTATGAAAGGATACTTTTGAAACTAACTTCTATCAGCGACCTTTTAATTCACAGCTCAATAGTAAGTTCAATAATATCAAATAGCAATAGGAATTTGTCTAACTATACCCTTATAGCCTACTTCAAAGCTAAGAATAGAAAAAAAAAAACACAATACTTTCATATAGTTTGCATTTCACCCCATTCCAAAAGGTTAAAGGATAAATTATTTAAATCCACAATCCATCTATAGTGTCAGTCTGACAAAGTAAGTGATATATTGTTAAGTCCATAAAAATTTAAACCCCTGAATAAGAAACAATGAAGTAATCTGTAATTAATGTATTTTAAAGAATTTACATTAACTCTTTAAAGAAAATAATACAATTATGCAGACTGTTACCTTAACATATAAAAAGAATATACTTATTCCAACAAACATTTGGTTTCACATAGTCTACTAGCCTTCATGACAAAAAGACATTTCTAACCTCAAGTTAGTATGTGATACAATCTTAACAGCAATAAAGGGACAGATCTAAATACATTTCACTAAGAACAAAACTGATTGTCAAATCAAGACCCAGAAAATAGTAGATTACTAACAATTTTTAAATGCTTTCCATCATTATCAAGAAATGATCTGATTTACTCATTAATTTCCAGCATTCTCATTTACTTATGGATAAAGCAGTGACCAATTATATCTGGTTAGACGCTGTTAATTAAAAAAGAAATTGCTCCTTCATGATAGCAGTAATGTACTTCCTTACTAAATCTGAGTATAAACTATATGGTCCATATGAACATTCAAAAACAGTAGCCAATACTTTAATATAAAAAAGTATACTAATAAATTTAACTTCCTATAATAGTATCTCGAGTCTCGAGATACTCATATAGTATGGCTATAGAGTACCTAAGAAACAATTTTAGTACTGTCTTTGCTAAGTTCAATGCCATCTTATTTTTATATTTTTTTATTTTTATTTTTTGGTCGGTCGTGGGGCCTGAATTCTGGGCCTGGGCGCTGTCCTCAGCTCTTCAGCTCAAGGCTAGCACTCTACCACTTGAGCCACAGCACCACTTCCAGCTTTTTCTGCTTATATGGTACTGAGGAATCGAACCCAGGGCCTCAAGCATGCAAGGCCAGCACTCTACCTCTGAGCCACCTTCTCAGCCCCTCAATGCCATTTTAATGCAAATGTACAGTTGCAGGGTAAGAGTAGGACAGACAGACAGACAGACAGACATAACTGGGTATATGAATAAAACTTACTGTCATCCATCTGGAGACTTGGTGGGCAGTAAAATTTCTTATGGGTAATTAAATTTGGTAATCCTCTGAAGAGACTGCGGCATAATTTACATTCAAAAATAGTGTCCACATCTTTTAATAAAATATGCTTAAGTTGTTTAGTTCCTACAAAGAAAAAGAAAGGAAAAATTAACACAAAAAGTAATTTAAACATGCATTTTTAAATTGGGAAACCACTTTTGACAACCCAAAAGGGTTTTGAAAACAAAACATAAACATTGCCAATTTCTACATTTCTATATTTAGAATTAAGTTATAAATTAAGTTCTAAGCAAACTCTACTATCATTTAGCAGTTTTGGAGTTACACTGATGTCCTCTTTCTACTTTACTAGCCAATCAATTCTTGGAAACCCTAAGGCAGTTTTTGATATGTGATTGATCCAAACAGTTGATCCAAACTTGGAGATTTTGATTCAATAGGTCTGGGGTAGGGAGGGCAGGAAAATGTTTACTACCACATCCAACCAAACTTTTTTGGCTGGTTCTTCTAGCTCTTTTCTGAATTAAGAAATGAACAATGAATTTTTAAAATACACTGCCCAATTCATTGAAGGTTATAACTTTATCAGAGGACTCTGTTTCTTCTTCTTAAATTCAACTTATATTATTTCAGGTTCTGGACCAACATGGGATTAAAACTATTTAGTGTGATAGTAGAGAATCTTGCTTAGGCCTCTTAATAGCATTATAAATGTATTTAAGGCCTTTCTCCTTCAGAATTCTTACCCCAATTGCAACTAATTACAATTACTAGTTCAATGCCTGTCTTTTGCACTGTATTATAAACCCTATGAGCATTCAAGACAAAGGCTAGTTTATTTATAACTACAAAATATTCTGTTCTAATATTACTCAATAAGAAATGCTATTGAATCTAGGGAATCTTAAGAATTACAATAAAAGACCAAAAGATATAGAAAAATAAGTGGCAACAAGCATCCAATCTTTAAAATAAAATTTTCCAGAAATAAATATAATAGGTCTTTGTTGGTATTTCTACAAGCCTTTTGCACAGATATGCTGACAATACTGATTTGTAAGCTTTACTAGCTAGTGTGACTTAAGTCCCCACCCATACATAACTGATTAACAAACTATTAGGTAGAACAAGGATAAAAATGCTTTGGCTAAGCTTCTCTAATTATATCATTCCTAGAAAATCTAGTTGAGTACATAATACCAGGAGCAAGAAAAAAATATTTCCAAACATTCTAAATTAAGACTAGCTGGCCCAAACAAGATATTCAATTCTGCCTTTAACATAGACTAAAAAGATTGAAAAGGAACAGAGTAATCTAACTTAAAAGTTCAATTTGTCTGGCACCAGTAGCTGACACAGGTAATCCTAGTTACTTGAGAGGCTAAGATCTAAGGATTCTAACTGGAAGTGAGCCCTGGCAAACAAATTTGTGAGACTTTTATCTCTAATCAGCAAAACAGAAGTAGAGCTGTGGCTCAAGTGATAGAGCACCACCTTGGGTAAAAAAAGCGAAGAGACAGCAATCAGAACAATATCCAGGCCTTCAGCTGACAAAAAAAATAGTAAGAAAAAAAGAAACTTTCTACCTGAATTCAAAATCCTGCTAGTTTTCTCGTTTGAACCTATAACTGGAAATTAACCTCCTCTGTTTCCCCTATTTGCTATTAGTCATTAAATTTAGACATATAAGTGCAAATTTACCATCTGTGAAAAAGTAATGTTTTTATATTAAAGAGAAATTCTTCTTCATCATCATCTTAAAATCAAGATGTTAATTCAAGTGTAGCTGCTCATAGTCATTCAATAAACTTAAATCTGATAATAAAACAATAAAAGCCAACCAAAAGTGTGAGGCCCTGAATTCAAATCCCAGTACTGGTACAAAAAAAAAATCAACTGAAGATATAAATGGAAAGCACATACTAGCAGATTTGTATTTGTGTGTATGCACACATGTGCATGCAGCCAATCCTGAAGCTTGAACTCAGTCCCTGAAAATTCTTACTCTACCACATGAGCCACAACTCCACTTCTGGCATTTTGGGGTTAACTCAAGAGTCTCACTGACCTTCTGCCCCAGGTGACTTTGAACCACAATCCTTAGATCTCAGCCTTTTGAGTAGCTAGGACTATTACAAGCATGAGCCACTGGTGTTTGGCCATAGTAGCAGATTTAAAGCATAGTGTATATGCATGAAGTTATACATAAAATAATCAAAAGCATTAATGTAAGAGTAGGAATAAGGAGGGTCCAACATGAGGAAAAAGGAGGAATGATGGGGATAGTATACATGACGGAAGCATTATTATATGCATGTATAAAAATAGTATAATGGCAGGGCACCAGTGGCTTGTGCTTGTAATCCTCATTACTCAGAAGGATGAGATGTGAGGATCACTAAAGTCAGCCCAGACAGGAAAAGTCCCAGAGACTCATTTCCATTGTGGTAGAGCAAAAAAGCTAAGGGACAGCACCCAGTCCCTGAGTTCAAGTCCCATGACTGGAACAAATACAAGAAAACAGCATAATGAAATTGTTCAAAAGAGGGAGACAAGGAAAAAAAGTAAGAGGGAATGAACAGCAATCAAAGTATATTATATCCAAATATGAAAAACTACAATCAAACTCCTTGGACAAAAGTGATATACAATAATAAAAAGAAGCATAAAAATGTCTACCTATATCCATAAATAAGGCCTATCCCTATGTTTACCAGACTCTCAATCACAGAAAAACAGTTATTAGCAACTCCTTAATTAATCCTAAACAGTTATACTGTAGGAAGTATATATTTATTCCCAATTGACATCCAAAAAATTTGACTCAAAGTAATCATCCATAGCTATCAATAATGTTTCTATCAAAACACACACACACACACACACACACACACATAATGAATCCAAGCATACCAAATTTATCCAAGAAATATTCCCTCTCTTTCCTTCACACTGAAGGCCTTCACCTGTTTTTTTCTTTTTTTTTGGGTCCGGTCGTGGGGCCTGAACTCTGGGCCTGGGCGCTGTCCCTCAGCTCTTCAGCTCAAGGTTAGCGCTCTATCACTTGAGCCACAGCGCCACTTCCGGCTTTTTTCTTTTTGCTTATGTGGTGCTGAGGAATCGAACCCAGGGCCTCATGCATGCAAGGCGAGTGTTTTTTTCTAAATATAATATTCTCACTTCCCTAGTCTGGTTCACTTCTAAAAACCTTTAGATCCAAGGTAGATGTCACTTTCACCAGGAAGCCTTCTTTAACTCCTATTTGTTAAGAATCCTTGATATCAGCTTATCCCATTACCTTGTAAATTACTTTTCCATGTCACTATGAAACTAGAAGATCTAGGTGAGCAGCAAAGGTATCTTTGAAGCTGACCACTATATTCCTAGGCTAAGGATAATGCCCACTGAAATCTGTTCAATGACACATTAGAGTGCTCTCTTTGTTTTTTAGTCCATGTGATATAGACTGGGGAGTCAAAAACTTCAAAGATTGTGTAATTCACCAGGCACCAGTAGCACATGCCTGTAATCCTAGCTACTCAGAAGGCTGAGATCTGAGGATCAAGATTCAAAGCCAGCCTGGGCAGGAAAGCTAGTGAGAGTCTTATTTCCACTTAACCACCAAAAAAACTAGAAGCAGAATTGTGACTCTGTAGGAGAGCATTAGCTTTGAGCATAAAAGTTCAAGGACAGAACAAGGCCCTGGGTTCAGAAAGCCTCAGGACCAAAACACATATGTGCGTGAAAACACACACACACAAATTCTACTTTATACATTTTACAAAATGACAAAAATATGCCTCATCCTATATACAGACACTAAAAGTTTTTCTCTTAGTTTTAGTTACCATACAATTTTACATTTCTCCCATGGGGACATAATGGCATACATTTTGATTGTCTGGCTCACAACTACACACAGCCTCTGTCATACTAAAAGTCCCTTCTCATCTGAGACAACCGACATGGTTGTTTAGATAGCATCATAAAGTTCTTCCAGAATCTCCTGATTCTGAGAAACAAAACCACATAATTTTCTTTCAAATTATTCCTTTCCTGTGCTCTTTTGCCTTACGTGTTTTAAGTTATCCTGAAAGTCATTATATACTGCATACATAGATCATCAACCAGGATTAACTACAGTAAATTTTACATGAATAAAATTACTTTTGGGGACTGTGTCTATATGGTGAATCTTTATAATAAACACTTACTAAGCACCTATTAAATACCAGATACAATCTTATTCACTGGAAATAAGAAAGCAAAGAATATGGTCTGTAACCCTGAGAAATCCACACACTAATGTAAGTAGTAGCTCTTCCAGGAGCACAGACCAGAGAATATGCTATGAGGAGGAATGCAAGCATAAATCAAACAACTACATTTTTCTTATTCCACTAAAAAGTATCTAGTCCCATTTTAAATTTCCTATAATTGCTATGTGACAAAACACTCCATCAAAAAATATAATACTAATTTCTAGAACCAGAAGGAAAAGTCAAAAGCTATGTACATATGACCATATGAGATGATTCTAAGTGAAAGGAACCCCAAGATAGGGACACAAGAAGTTTTATCTTAAAGCCGGAAGTGGCACTGTGGCTCAAGTGGTAGAGTGCTAGCCTTGAGCTGAAGAGCTAAGGGACAGTGCCCAGGGCCAGAGTTCAGGCCCCATAACCGGACCCAAAAAAAACCCAAAAAACAAAACAAAAAAAAAAAAAAAGTTTTATCTTTCTTGCTGTTTTTTTGTTTGTTTTTTGTCAGTCTTGAGGCCTGAACTCTGGGCCTGGGCACTGTCCCTCAGCTCTTCAGCTCAAAGCTAGCGCCCTACTACTTGAGCCACAGTGACACTTCCAGCCTTTTCTGCTTATGTGGTGCTGAGGAATTGAACCCAGGGTTTCATGCATGCAAGGCAAGCACTCTACCACTGAGCCACCTTCCCAGCCCTTACTGTTGTTTTTAATATATGTACAATATACTATATGATTTTTTTTTGTTTCTCTTATATGTTCTTCCCCCATGGTATAACCTCTGTTTTCACTGTATTTGATTCTGATGCCCTGCATCTGGTATACATTTTTCTTATTTGGGGAGGGGAAGGCAAATAACAAAATGCTGAAATAAGGATACAGGTTGACCCATTGTAACAATGAGATGTACAAGACACTATGTTGAAAACAAACTTTACAACTTGAGGAGGGGAGATGGTAGGGAGGTGGGGAGGGTAGGGATGGTAGGGAAAAAACAAAGGAGGTAACAATGCTCGATAGGAAATGTACTTGTTATCTTACTTATGTAACTCTAACCCCTCTGTACAGTATCTCTACAATAAAAAATATATACAAAAAAATACAATACTGAGGTTGGGAAGGTGGCTCAGTGGTAGAGTGCTTGTCTTGCAGGCATGAGGCCCTGGGTTAGATTCCTCAGCACCACATAAGCAGAAAAAGTCGGAAGTGGCACTGTGGCTCAAGTGGAAGAGCCCTAGCATTGAGCTGAAGAGCTGAGGGACAGTGTCCAAGCCCAGAGTTCAGGTCCCACTACCGACGACAACAACAAAACACACACACACACACACACACAACTACCCTGTGTTATCTTTCATAATTAACATTTCCATCCTAAGGTTTTGTCTAGAATCAGAACTGAGTCATCACTATTCAGGCATAGCTTATGCTAACTGTAACTAGTTGCTTCAAGCAGAAAAAAATAAAAATAAAAAAGCATTTCTAAGAAACCAAATGATAGAGCCTGGAAAAATAATGACAACAGCAAATATCACACAAACCTAATTCTTATTTTTTACTATCACACTATGAATTATTCATTCACAAGTCAAAAAAGATGGAATTCTTTGCACATACTAGTCTAGTCTACATGTAAAATCTTTTATTCTATAATGCTATATATCATTTCTCTTTGTATATTTTATTAATTTTAAAAGATGTTATTCTTCATATTAAGATCTATTTTGAATCTACATAAAATGATTATTCTTCTCTGACTATCTCAACTCACACACTTTTCTGCTTCTAACCTTAGGACATTCCATAGCTCCTTTGGCTCTGTGAGCTAACTAAGAGAATGAAAAAGAACAGTAAACTCAATTATAATACCTAATATAGTTAAAGGTACAACTTTTTTACTTATTTTGAATTTTATACTTATAAAGTGTTAACAGAAAGAAGGGAAATTTGAAAACACCAAATAATCACTGATTTGCTCCTAGTTAAGACTTCACTAAGGAAAGTGTACAGTCAAGGTAGTATCTGAAGCCAAGGGTTTAGAACAAAACAGGTTTCAAATGAGCCAACTACCAAGAATCTCAGAGTAGAAAATCTGCAGCTACAAAACCAGCAACCTTCTAAATACATAAGGTATCTTTCCCTGAACTAAGGTCAAGAATCGAATCTATCCAGAAAGCGAAGGTACACAAGAGTATAGAGTTTGCTACCATTTCTACTGGGAAGAAAATGAACCATCTATGGTTGGTACATATATAAAAGAGGTCTCTGGAAGAAGACATACAAACTATGTAGCAGTAGTTACCTGAGCAAATGAGTAGGGGACAAAATAAGAGATTTACTTCTGGCTCGATACCCATATATAATTTTATATATATATATATATATATATATATTTTTTTTTTTTTTTGGTCCGGTTGTGGGGCCTGAACTCTGGACCTGGGTGCTGTCCCTCAGCTCTTCAGCTCAAGGCTAGTGCTCTACCACTTGAGCCACAGCACCACTTCCAGCTTTTTTCTTTTTGCTTATGTGGTGCTGAGGAATCGAACCCAGGGCCTCATGCATGCAAGGCAAGCTCTCTACCACTGAGCCACCTTCCCAGCCCTATATATTTTGTTTTTTAATCCACAGGCTCATACTACTTACCCTACACCCCCAAAAACTGTTTTATAGTTTTTTTTTTTTTCCAGAGCTAAGGACCAAACTCAGGGTCTTGTGCTTGCCAGGCAGGCGCTCTTCCAAAGAGCTAAACCCTCAACCCTCCCCCCCCAAAAACTATTTTAAATCGAGCTTCCAATCAAGCTATTGATGGGAGGCCTCCTAGCTACTTAGGAGGCTCAGAGTAGAAGAATCACAGTTGGAGACCAGTCCAGGCAGAAAAGCTCAATCAGAACAGCCTATTTCAAAAATAGCAGGAAGTATGGCTCAAGTGGTAGAGAACCAGCTTAGCAAGCATAAAATCTTGAATTTAAGCCCTGTGTTATTTTTTAAGTCAAGGAAGTTTAGCTGTGACTCAAATGGTAGAGCACTAGCCTTGAGCTGAATTGCTGAGGGACAGCGCCCAGGCCCAGAGTTCAAGCCCCATGAAGGCCAAAAAAAAAAAAAAAAAAATCAAGAATCCAGAAATAAAACATAATCAGAAATGAAGAACTTGTAATTTAAAACCAGAAGATTCAGAACAACATAACTCTAAGGCAAAGAGAACAAGTTAAAAGTTGTCACACAGCCGAGTACTAACTGCTTATACCTGTAATCCTAGCTACTCTGGAGGCTAAGATCTAAGGATCAATGTTTGAAGCTAGCCCAAGCAGGAAAGTCTGTGAGACACTTATGTCCAATTAACTACCAGAAAACCAGAAGTGGCATTGTGGCTCAAAGAGGTAAAACACTAGCCTCGAACAGAAGAGATCAAGGATAGTGCCCAGGCCTTGAGTTCAAGCCCCACAACCACCTACAACAAAAAAACTTATCATTTAGTTATTATGACACACCTGGGATTGGTGAACTTTAAAAATAAGTCAGCCCACTAAGACAGAAGCCTCTTATGAACTTCCAGCGTGGACAGGAATACCAGCTCATGGACAGGACAGTATAGGCAGAAGGGCCATCTCTCAAATAAAGACCAATATAGTAGCTGAAAACAATGCCTGAGTTTGATAGGTACCTTAACATATTACTATTGTCCAACCTGTCTTAGCATCTGTAGGCTGACAAGAGCAACAGCATGGACCTCAGATTCCTATCTTCAAATATCTATCAAAGATTTATAGCACTAACAGGAAGGTTCTTAAAAGCAATATGCAGGGATAGAGACATGGCTCAAGAGATAGAGCACTTGTCTAGCAAGAGAAAGGCCCGAGTTCAAACCCCAGTACCAAAAAGAAAAAAAAAAAAGGAAAAAAGGCAATATATGTAATATAGTTGAAAGAGATGAGTTATTTATTGGTCACTGAGAGTGTGTGTAGCAAAAGTAGAGTTCATTTCAATAAACATCGTTTTATATGGTCATATGTACATAGCTATTGGGCCATTATGATTCTCCCCTAAGAATATCTTCCTTTGTTCTCACTGTGCAATGCTTATTTAATTAGCCATGTCCAAGTATAATTTTTTTTGTCTTTACTATCCATTGAACTAACTTGTAGATTTACAGACATATTCTAGTTATTACAAATGAGGGAAACCATGCAACCTGTTTCTTTGGGTATGGCTTACTTCACTTAGTATAATTTATTCTAAGTCTTTCCATTTCCTTACGAGGCAATGTCATTCTTGCTGATGGAAACATAAAATTCCATTGTGTATATACACCACATTTTCTTGATCCATTCGTCCACTGAGGGGCATCTGTATTGAATCCATATCTTACCTATAGTAAATAATGCTGCAATAGTGTGCTAGTGGCATTAGTGCAGACTGATTTGTGATCATTTGAGCAAATGCCCAGAAGTGGGATTGCTGGGTCATAGGGAAGCTCTATGTTTAGTCTGTTGAGGAACTCTTTATACTGCTTTCCAGAGTGATTGAATAAATCTACATTCCCATCAATAGGGTAACAGCGTTCCCTTTTGGCCACATCCCTGCCAGCATGTTATTATTTGATAATGGCCATTCTAACTGCAGTGAGGTGGAAATCGGAAACAAGATTTTTTTTTTTTTACTGTACTCTTCAGTTATTTCTTTCTTTCTTTCTCCCCCCCCCCCCCACCTTTGGTTTATTTCCTGTTGTCAGTGGTTTTTATTCCTCTATCCTTTGTCTTGTATATAAGTTTATCTGATTTGGGGAAGAGAAGGGGAATCACAAAAATGGTGGGACAAAGAATGAACTGATTCAACACTGATACTCACTAGACAGTATACTGGAAATGAACTTTATAACATGGATGAGAGGGGAGTTGGGAGGGGGAAACACTGTTCACAAGGAAATGTACTCATTACCTTAATTATGTAACTGTAACCCCTCTGTACATTACCTTTACAGTAAAATTTAAATTAAAAAAAAAAGTAGAATGCGTAGAGTAGGGAGGAACTGATGGTCCCAAGTTAAAAAGATCTTAGTCCCTTAGTCATGTTCCAAACTTCTATCCCATCCTCTCAAGTTTTAGTCAGCCTTGAACTAAATCTTTGTATGAAAGAACTACACTTCCATAGACTTTGTATATATTCACTTTGATCTTAAAAGATGAATTAAAGATACTACTATCCTGAGCAAATTAATTTTCTTAGTTATGAGACTCAATAATGCAATAATTTTTAAATCCAAAATGAATTTTTCAATAGCACAATTTAGGGTTTTTGTTTTGTTTTTTGCACCAATACTGAGGGCTTGAATTCAGGTCTGCGTGTTATCCTGTAGCTTTTTCACTCAAGGGTGGTGCTGTAGTACTTGAGCCACTACTATATTAGTTTTTTGGTGGTTAGCTGGAGAAGAGCCTCACAGATAATCCTTATATCTTAACCTCCTAAATAGACAGGATTACAGGTGTAAGCCACTGGTGCTGAGCCATTTAGTATAGTTCTAAATCACTTCAAATTTCAATTGCTGGGTACTCAAGAGAATTTAAAATGTAGTATTTACAGAATTTTCCTATACAAACATGACTCAAAAAGATAATTTTTTAGGGATTCTTTAAAAAGAACATAGTGCAAAAGATAAACAATAGATTTCGAATGATGCCATATAAGACTATCCATTGCACAGTCCTTGTTCTTACATATTAAAGAAATGGCAAACACTGCAATAAGAAAACAATTTCAACTTTAAAAGTTTACCTTCCAAAATTAACACACAGAACTTGCATTAGTAATTGTATTGAAGAGGCACTTTTATGAGATAAAATACTTATGAATTAATCAATTTTAACTTCTTAATCAAATAACAATGCAGTATTAAATGACCATATCCTTTACAAATTACCTATTTTTAACAGAAGCTTATTACTCTCATTTCCATGGTATGAGAAAAAACAATGAGCTTTATTTCTATTTTAAAAGTAGAGCTAAAGCAGCTGGGGGCTAGTGGTTCATATCTATAATCCTAGCTAGTCAGGAGGCTGAGATCTGAGGGTCACAGTTCAAAGACAGCCAGGCAGGAAAGTCTGTGAGATTCCAATTAACCACCATAAATTATCCGCATTTCCAATTATCTCCAATTAACCACCATAAAACTGGAAGCGGAGCTGTGGTTTAAAGTGGTAGAGCGCTAGCCTTACGTGAAAAAGCTCATAAACAGTGTCCAGGCCCCAAGTTCAAGCCCTACAACAACAATCAAAAAAAGAAGTAGCTAAAGGAAACAGAAATTAACGATTTTTCTGCATGCCAGAAATATACATACTGGCATAACTTATATCCCTAATAAGTAAAATTTTACTCTAATTGTATAGGAGACTTGACTACAGATTATTTCTTTAAACCAAGGACATATACCAAAAATAAAGAAACAGTAAAAAATATTGTAAAACAGGCTTTAAGACTCACATATCACTCAAGTGGTTTTTCTTTCTTGCTATTGTTTCTAACATATTTATAAGGTGATTTTTTGGTTGCTTTTTATGTCCCTCCCCCACGGTATAAGCCCTGTTTTCACTGTAGTTGATGTTGGTATAATTTAAGGAGGGGAAGGGAAAAAACAAATTGTTTAAATAGGGATACAGGTAGACCCATTGCAGCAATGAAATGTACAAGATGCTATGTTGAAAAACTTTACAACTTAGGCAGAGGGGGGATGGGAGGGCAGGGAAGGTAAGGGAAACAGAGGAGGAGGCAACAATGCTTGGTAAGAAATGTACTAATTACCTTGCTCCTGTAATTGTAATCCTTCTGTACGATATTTTCACAATTAAAAAAACATTAATAAAAAAAGACTCACATATCCTTATTAAATTAAATACAGCATAAAGCTAATGCCATGAGGACTAACAATAAAACATCTAAGAAACTGACCTTGAAGAGTCAGAGAATAGTTTAATTCAGATTACCAGACAAACAATTTCTTAGAATCCTAGAAAAGCAAACATGTTTTCCCCTTTTCGATGATTTAAGAACAAGCATGTCAAAATTCTTATCAAAACTAGGCACCTGTGGCTCATACATGTAATCCTAGCTACTCAAGAGGTTGAGATATGAGGATCAAAGTTCAAAGCCAACCTGAGCAGGAAAGTCTATGAGACTCTTATCTCCAATAAACTATTTTTAAAAAGCTGGAAATGGAGCTGTGGCTTGAGTGCTAGAAAGCTAGCTTTGAGCACAGAGAAACTCAGGAGCCTGAGTTCAAGTCCTCGGGGCAGGGCAGGAGCAGGGGCAGGGGAGGGGCAGAGGGGGAGGGGGAGGGAATTTCATAAAAATAAAACAAAAATTATATATCATAAGTTATGTTTTCCCTTTGAATCTGTTGCTCCTAACACGGTAAGCTTTCAAATAATGACAAAATACAATAATCCTTTTAAGTGTCCACCAATTGTACTTATCTGCATATCCACATTTGACTAAATAGCCTCTAGAGTCAAAGACTTACAGCAACCTAAGCCCTTACTGATAACACAGGAGTTAAAAAGTTCTCAATCACTTACATATAGCATAACATATATTCAAAAGTATTGGATTCTAACTGCACAAATATACAGCCAGTTATTATAATACAATTATTATAATTATCAAATAGAAATAAAAACTAAACAAATGTTTAGAAGCTATCAGGGCTGACATACGCTCTTTTTTTTAATCTTGTGCTCTATGAAATATATTGAAACTCCAGAGTTTGGCAGGAGAAAGGAAGTAACCTAAATACAAATGATAAGGTTAAAGAGATAGAGAGAATGACAGATGGGATGACATTGATCAAGATGCACTGTACTTGTAAACTGGTTGAACTGTTGAACTGAAGCCCCACTGTACAACTACTTAAAATAATAAAAATGAGAAATGGTAAGATAATCAATCTAAGACAAATAACATCTCAGACATTCTAAGGAAATGGTCTACTATGCCAAAGCTTATAGAGACTTGAAATAATTTACTCCCTTTTGCAAGTTTAAAAAAAGCATGACAAAAGATAACAATTGATCTTTAAGAGGAAGATACACTTTATAAGCAAATATACCACAAATTTTTCTTTACACTATACTAAACTCATTTTAAACTATATCATGTGTGGTATTGAAAAATAATTTCTAAACCTAATCAATATTTATTTATCTACATCTTAAAAATATGACAACTAAAAGGATATTATAGAAAAAAACCACTGTATGCAGTCTAATGCTTTTTTAAAAATTAAGGCTTAAGTCCTTTTCAATTTTTTTAACTACTATGTGATGATTAAAAAATATATCCTAAAATATTCATACCTGATCGAAAGCACTCAATTATTTGTTGAATACCAGATTTGGAAGTCTGTAGTGGTTGCTGTAACAAAGGAGGATCTCCAGGCTCCAGGATTAAAACTACATGGAAGACAAACACCCACCCCAATCCCCACAAAAAAAGTTATTTAAATAGTTTACTAGTGAAGTAAAACAATGGTTTGCTACATTTATGTTAATAATGATAATCACAAGCACATATATTTACATATGTAAAATTCAGTCATCTTTATACGGTAAAATAAAACAATGGAGGAAAAGAACTAAAATAATTTTCAATTAAAAGCTACATTAGGACTGCAAGGTGTCTACGAAGACCTTACTATAGTGGTACCATTTAATGCATATTTTTTGCCATTTTATTCCTCTTAAAGAGGAACCACTTACCTTAGACATTTCTAAGGTAATGGTAGCCTAGTCACACCCAATAAGCCATTCCAAAAAACCATTCCAAAAGCCTATCTAACACAGCAAAACTTAAAATATACTGCCTAAGAAAATAAGTGGATAAGTACACAAGAATGAGTGTACAAAATTTTCACTGCAGCATTCTAGTACTATTTATAACTGAGAGAAATGTCAAGTAACTTAAAAGTCTCTTAATAGGGACCAGACTAAAACTATGAAATATCTATACAACAGACTTTCTTACAGCTGTTGGAAAACACAAACCAGATCTACATACACTGATAATTAAAGATATCAATAATTACCAAGAAAAAAAAACCTTAATGATCCCATTTACCTTAATTCCTAGATACAGAAATACATAAATATAATGTAATTTGAGTATATGCTGTTCATAACAGAAAAACAGGCTTATAGCCATACCAACAAAGTTTAGCTGATTCTGTCAAGGTAGTTTTCAGGGATGAGTTCACCTTCTGCAACACATGATTATTGCCAAGCCTGAGCTTTTAGACATTTTAGGGATGGCATTTTAGGGTGGCAAAGTACCTGCTTAGCAAGTACAACATTCTAGCTTAGATTCCCCAGTACCAAAAAAGAAAAAGAAAAAAATATGAACTCATTTTAATAAATAACAATCATTCTTCCATTTTAGAAATAAAACATTTCACAGAGCTATGGCTGTAGCAAAAATCAAAACATAAATTAATTAAAACTTTTCAATTTCACATACAAAGGTCTATCACATTCCTCATTTCCAAAATTCTTAGTTTTGCAGAATAAATTTATTGGATTATAAAAACCAAGGTCGTCGAAAAGGAACACTGAGTTTTTCATCAGTTACCAAATAAAGACAGAAGGATGTGATGGAGAAAAACCAGCCATTTTAATTATCTCTCTTTTAAACATGCTACTACCATCCAAACCCAGAATATCCTTCAGTGTGACAAGATAAGAAGCATTCCTTCAATAATGTGTGTTCCTAATGCTTCAGGGCTTAAGCTTGGATAACAATTCGTTTTCTTTTTTATAAAGGGAATGAAGCCTAAATTGGACCTTGAATATTGAGAATGCCTTCAATTTTCCTTTATGCTCCAAGTCAAGTGCTTGGTATACACAAACAGGAAACTATGTGCTCAGGATTAAGTTATTTCATCAAACAAAGTCTTCTCAACTTTAAAAGATACTTCAGTATTTCAAATGAATTAAAAACACATATAGAACAATTTTGAGAACATCTTATACTGGTAATAACTACAATGACAAAGAAAATAAAACTCCAGATCAGGCCTATCAGTATTTAATTTCTTGTTCTGTCATTTACTACATATAACTAGGTAAATTAAACTCACAGATCTCTCTTGTCTCTTCTCTAAAATGGGGATGATGAAAGTAACCAAATCATAAGATTATGTCAGAATTAAAGAAAATAAAGAAAACTGCATAAAACAGAGCCTAAGATACAGTAAGTGCTCAGTAAACATTCCACCAGCTACTAATAGTAACATCACGTACAAATCACTGCTTTCCTGACCCTAGAAACAGAAAAAAAATCATACAAATCTCTGTAAAATGTCTTAGAGAAACAGCAGGTGTTTATAAACAGAGGATAATAATATCTATCTGATCAGTATACTAAAATTTGAGTAATTTAACTATAAAAGCAACAGGTGAAATCCCACACGACTATAAAGAACCAATGGTCTGGCTCTAAAAGAATTCTGAAATTAGAAAATGAACCAAAAAAAAAAAAGCAGGTAGAGATAATGGGGAATAATACAGACTTCACCTTAGAGTCTAATTTCTGTAGGTATATGCTCCAGATAACTTTCTATAACAACCTCCACATGGCAATACCTGATTTACAAAGGTACAGCAGTTTCCTATCCCTCTCAGAACACTACTACCAGACATATATACATCTAAGGCAACATTCAAAATAAACCCAAGGTTAACTCAGCACATCCACACTTGGTATACACACCTGTGCAGCTCTCATTCTTAAGAAATAATTCTTTCTTCACTTGAAAATATATTTTCAACTCTAGAAACCTTTATACATTAATACTTTATAAAAGTTTCATCTTCTACATCATATCATCTTGTCCACAATCAAACTCATCCAGGTTATGACCATCTTAAAAAGCACTATCTTGCTGGAGATATGGCTCAATGGTAGAGCAAGTACAAGGCCCTGAGTTCAAATACCATGATCATCCTTTCCCCAAAAGCTCATCTCCCTTTAACCAAAAATCCAGACCTGGTAACATCTTTCTTTACATCATTCCCAAAAGACATCTCCCAGTATAAAATCCACTTTTGCAAATCTCTTTTGCCTAAAAACAAGTTCCTTAAAAGATTTTTCTAATTATGATGTCTAAGATTCACTTAGGAAAAATAGGAGCAAGAGAGCAGTTGGAGGATGAAGAAGGGAACTGTGGGGGAAAGGGAAAATAAACGTAAAAAAGCAACTGTCGATCGTTGATAACAGACGGGAGTTTTGTATGAGTTATATCAGATTCTTTACAGCATTCTATTTTGAATGCTTGAAATTTTCTATTTAAAATACTTCTTAAGATGTAACTAAAATTGCTGAGCCTGAGTGGCTGTAAGCCTAGCTACTCAGGAGACTGAGATCTGAGAATCAAGGTTCAAAGCCAGCACTGAAGGGAAAGACCGAAAGACTTTTATCTCCAATTAAACAGAAAAAAGACAGAAGTGGATGTGTGGCTCAAGTGCTGGAGAGATAGCCTTGAGCAAAAAAGCTAAAGGACAGTCAGTATCCAAGCCCTGAGTTCAAGCCCTAGTACTGCTACCAAAAACAAGATATAATTAAATTACTTTGCATATGTCAACTTCAAACTGACTCATCCCGTTAAGGCACATGGCTTCCTCAGGAATACTGCTCTCTTGAAAATTTACCCACTGTTCATAATCAAGAGAACAGACTGCTCAAGAAAGCTCACTGAAGAATTTTTCAAATATCATGTCACTTACTTCTCTCCAGAAGACAGCCTCTTAAATACTGTCATATCATTATCTTTTTTTTTTTTTGAACCTAGACACACCCTCCCACTCAGCCCAAAACTTCCCTTGGAAAAAAAAAAAATGACAATGAACTCCCATAAGTTAAAATAAAACTTTGAAGTAAGCCCTCAAAAAATGCTCAATTCTGCCTAAGCAAAAAAAGAAAAAAAACAAAAAAAAAACACAGTAACTAAATTTAATTTGTTGAGTCTGATAAAAGAAAGATGAAACCTTTAATGCAATTTATTTGTTAATGAAAAAGAAAAAAGAAGTTCCAATATATATTTTAAAATTAAGTACCATGCTGGGTGCCAGTGGCTCATGTCTGTAATCCTAGCTACTCAGGAGATTGTGATCTGAGGATTATGGTTTGAAGCCAGCTCAGACAGAAAAGGTGAGACTCATCTCCAATTAACCACAGAGGAAAAGAAAAAAGGCAGAAGTGAAGCTATGGTTCAAGTGGTAGAGCACTAGCTTTAAGCAAAAAAAAAAAAAAAAACTCAGGGACAGTGACCAGGCCAAGTTCAAACCTCAGGACCAGCACCAAAAACAAACAAAAATTCCAAAACATCTTTAAAAAGGAATAAAAGTCTCTAAGAAAAACTTTAATTACCAGCATACACTAAAGTATGTTCACAAATCATCTTATTACATGTTTATCTCTTTCCACTGGCAAGTTTCATAAGAGAAAAGGCTTTATCTGTCTTTTTCAACCTTTTTATTCCCATTGCCTTTGGCAGCACCTGACACCTAATAGGTGGCTCAAATAATTTGTTAAAGACAGAAATTTAAAAAAAACTCCATTCAACTCCATAAAATATAAGCAATACACCTTCATTTCAAATACACAAAATATGCAGTTTGAAAGCATATTGTAAGTTACGTGAGCCAAGGACAGATGAACAAAAAACTAGGTCTTATCCTAGGACTGCCTGTTTTAGTAAAACAAGTTAGTTATTACTGTTCCCAGCAAAGTACAGTAGACATTAGGCTGCAGAAAATGTTATTGTCATGTGTAGCATTTTTCTGAAAATGGAATTTCTTCCCCTTTACCACTGCCATTTTTTCCTATTAGTAAGAAATGATTTAAAATGAACTCATGATAAAACCCAAGGAGAAAGTACAAAAAAATCCTGATAACTCTTAAGTCAAAAATAATGACAAGCATCTGCCTTTGAACTAGAATAAAATAGTAGCTTCTATTTGGTTTAGTGTGCATGGATCCAATCATTCTCTTTTGAAGTTAACCTCTAAATGTCACAAAGCTTATCAAAGTTCTAGGAACTGTCAATAGTTTATATATCACATTTACCAATTTAAAGTTTACTGTTCTTTATAAGACTCCCCAAAACAACTTTTTCATTTCATAAATCCAACTAACGCCGGGATTACCTAAATAAAATACCTTAGGAATACTTATATGTTGCTATCTAAATAGTAAGGCTTATTATTTATACTTTGCAATGTAGTTAGCTCTCTATTCAGTACATTTCAAAGGTGTTTTTAATTAAATCTCATTCTCTCATCAAGTTCAACCAACCTTCTTAACTCAAACTAACCTCTTTCTTTTAGGCTTTTAATACTATTGTATGAATTTTTTAAATGCATGACAACTGTTTTAATTTCTTACAGTTAAAAATGAAACAAGTCTCATGAAGACGAAAACAAATATTCTATAGCCTATCTTTGCCCTTCTCTTCAGTTTTAAACATTCAGAGAGCATCAGGGTATACCACTAACAGCAGGCTGCCCTGAAAGAGAAGGGAGAAGGACTGAGTGATTGATCTTGTGGAAATGATTGACCGTGACACTTGCAGTATTTTCTTTAAAGGATAGAGTGGTGGTGGGGGGGGGGGGGGGGAGAGACCTCTTGTTTGAACAGGTTTTTAACCTCCTAAGTGGCTTGAGCTGGGGAAAATTATACCTTGCTTTACAACTTTTAAGCAGGAGGCAAAAGAAAAGTCGAAGGAACCAGGAGGCAGAATGGCGCGAGAGACGGAGGTTTCCAGCAAGGAACGAGGGCATACCTGGTTCACAGCATCCGTGATGATGGTGGTCCGTCTGACAGTACTTGTCCCTTAAAGGCATTTTCAGTGGGTGCGACCTACTTTTCTTTCACTGCGAGAAGCTCTTCATTGCGGCTCGACTGTGGGAGAGAAGCACAGCCCCGTCAACTCACCCACAACTTCCCTTCCTGGAGGGGGCGGGTGGGGGTGGGGAGGGGGACCCTCTGGATGCAATTTCCAAAGACGTTCCCACCGCCGCGCGCCCTCCCAGCTCCCGCCACCGACCCGCACTTCCCTCTCGGAGAGAGAACCGACGCTGGATTGCGCGTCCTGCCCGAGCTCTGCGCACAGGTTCACCGTCCTACCCGGAAACGCAGCCCGAGGCGCGCGGCGCGGCGCAGCGCAGCGCGACGCACGGAGAAGGCCCCGGCCGGGCAGCGCAGGCGGGCGACGGCCTGGCCTGGCCCGGGCGGGCGGGTGAGGGAGCGCGCGGAGAGGGCGCGGGGCGAAGCGGGCACCGCCAAGCTCCCGGGGCGGCCAAGGCTGCGGCTCCCACCCGCGGGAGGCCCGCGTCGCGCCCTCCCGCCACGCACGTGCGTCGGGGTCTCCTCGGCGCAGCCCCGGGTGCCCACTCCCGAGCGCGTCCAACTTACTGAACTCCTGTGGCCACGGGCCCCACCTGACGCAGCCTCCGCGCACCTCACCAAGCGGAGCCGGGCTCGGCCAGCCCGACGCGCTCCCAAAGAGTCCCCGCCGCCGCCGCCAGACGCGGAAGCGCCGCCGCTCACCACGTCCCTCCGCGGGCCGGGCCGGGCCAGGGCGGGCCGGGGCTGGGGAGGCGGTGGTGGCCACTCACGGCGTGCCGGCGACGCGCGGGCTCAGGCAGTTGACAGGAGGAACGGCCCGGCGGTGGCCGCCCAGCCGCCGCTGAAGACGCCGGGGCGGGCAGGACCTGAGGCGCGCCTCTCCGCGGCAACGGCCGCCCTGCGCCCCTCCGCGCCCCTCGGCGCCGCTCCACCTGCAACGGTCCCTCGGCTGGAGGAGCGGGGCGGGGAAGGAGGGGGCGGCCCCCTCCTCGGGCCTTTCTGGTAGCAGAGGTTGTTTCGGGAAACTTTATTCAGTCAGCCTCTCTCTTCTCTGTCGCCCCCTCCCCGGAGAGCCCGAGCGAGACCGCCGCGGAGTGGGATAGGAAGGGGGAAGCAGAGCGGCTCCGGCAGCGACGGGGAGCGACTGACTGACCCCGGACGGAGATGGGGCGAGGGCAGGAAGTGACAAGCTCCCGGAGTGGGTGGGGGGAGTGTGGCCGGCACGCCCGACCGCGCTGCGCATGCGCCCGACGCCACCTTCTCCTTTCCCCCACCCCCCCACCCCAACACACACACACCCCCACCCCCGCCCCCCCTCACCCCCCGCCCCGCCTGCGGGGAGGCGACGCGCGGGGCCGGGCGGGTGGACTGGGACCCGCCGGACTCCGAGGCCGGCCGCTGGCGCGGGTGCGTCCTCCCGCCGGCGGCCCGGCGCCGATGCCCGGGGCTGCGCGCGCCTTGGAGACGTGAGCGCCGCGTCCCGTCCGGGTCGGGCCGGGCCGGGCCGGGCCGGGTCGGGCCAGCGATTCTGTGCTCGGCAACCAAACTGTTGCTCACTCGCGCTGTCCTCCTCTTCCTCCTCCTCCTCGGGCAGCACCGAATCCGGGCGGGTTAGACAGAAGTAGGGACGGGCCTGGCACGGAGTGTGTGAACCTTTAGTGGAGGGGATGGAGCGGGCGGGAGGTTGTCAGTGCCTTCAGAGATGGCAGGAGTCTTCTTGGGCTTTTCTTCTTCGAGGCGTGTGCCCGTGAGACTGGGCGGGAAGGTGTGCATCTGACTGTAAGGAGCAAACGCCGGCTATGCGTTTTTATCCCCGCGGCGCCTGGAGGCCGCGCTGGGCCCCGGGTGCCGTGCGCACCGCCCCTCCGCCGGGCCGCGGGCGTCCGGCGCGGCACATCCCCGACGGTCCCGGGCGGTGTCAGCTCCGCAGACTCGCGGGGGGACGGCTCCTCCGCCTTCTCCCCCCACTCCTGGGGCGGAATTCTTGCGCTGCCCTCACCCTCCACCCCGGGCAACTTCAAGCGCACACCCGACCGCACTGGGGCCAGCGGGAAGTTGAGAGAGAGAGGAGGGGGGAAGCACTTTTACCACGATTCTTCGCCTCACCTTCCCCAAGGTCACTGAAAACCTTCGCCGTCCAGGACTTAACCTGGCCATGGACTGGGTCCTACAAACAATCTAGTGGGTATAGGTGGGTGTTTGAGAAAGGAGAAAGGGAAGGAACGAAGTCCATGTGCAGAACGCAATGGGAATGTTCTTGAAGGGAGCATTTGCAGAGGGATGGGGCGGGGTGGGGGGGTCGTAGCTGCTTGCTTATGGAGAATGATCTGGGGGATGATAGGGAAATGCTCTACACCCACACTACTCAGTACAGAAGTAGCACGATCTTATTTGTCCCTGTGCGCAGAAGCATCACACCACTGAAATGTCAGGATGTACAATAAACTGTAGTTCTAGGAAATGGTGTTCGTTATGCAGTCAACAAAAATATTTTGTACCACATTTTAATGAGCTATGCTTAAGCTTAAAATGAGGCGTCTTTGATTTGTGAATTGATGCATTTTTATGCTGCGGTTTTTGAAATTTTTCTGAATTAAGCATATAAAAACTTTAATAAGGGACTGGGAAGGTGGCTCAGTGGTAGAACGCTTGCCTTGCATGCATGAGGCCCTGGGTTCCATTCCCCAGCACCACATAAGCAGAAAAGGCTGGAAGTGGCTCTGTGGCTCAAGTGGTAGAGGGCTAGCCTTGAGCTGAAGAGCTGAGGGACAGTGGCCAAGCCCAGAATTCAGCCCCACGACAGGCAAAAAAAAAAAAAAAAAAAATACAAGTTTGCCTTCAACAAACCTGTAATAAATGACATGAAACCCCTCTGTACAGTATGTTCACAAATAAAATAAAATTAAATTTAAAAAAATAAAAAATAAATAATGTGAAAATAGTGCAAATAAAGACAAAATTATACATAATTGTAATGAAATAAAAATTATCACTGAAGACATTTGCATAAAACTAAGATAAAAATACTTTCATTTTTCACTTCGTATTTGTACTTAAGCATATTATTCATCATAGATTTTAAAGTATCTAAGTTCCTATAAACCTGTAAAGGACTTATTCCCAATATGTGAGAGTTATATGTTTGCTGACCAGATACAGCTTAACAAGAGCAAACATCGTGTTAGAAATAATATTCCATTACCAAGAAGCCACTAATTGAAGTTCCTCACAATTGCTTACAAGGTGTAGACAATCTTTAAAAAAAAATCAGAGACAAGATTGAGATGTGTAGCTAGGTAAAAACCTGAAACCTTGAATCATGGAATTTTTAGAATGAAAATAAATCATGGAATTTATTTGGCAAACCATATTTTATAGCTGAGACATTAACTAATATGCTGGACATCAGCAATAACTGCTGTCAGCACCCAGGTAACTCCCTGCTATAATACAATGACAGTAATAATATTTATGATATACTCAGTGGTTACATGTTTTAAAATCAAATATTAACTCATTGAATCCTTAACTATCTAATGAGGTTTTTATTCTTCCATTCTACAGTTGTGGAAAGTGAGTCAAAAAATATTAGAACCTTATCAACAGTGCAACTGATAAGCGGTGAAGTCGGCATTTGAACTCAAGCAGTTTGATTCAGTAGGAATGGGGTTCAGCCATTATGTGGTTTTCCCTTTTCTGTATTGCTTTTACCTACCACAACTGTTTGGGATCACACTGTGCATAAAAGATGAACCAGATCCTACCTGTTGTGAGAGATAGTACATATCAAAACACTATGACCAACCTTGTGAGGTCAACATGGAGTTGCTGAATCACAGGAATTTGCTTGAAATTTCCTAGAGCTCTAGAGTTTAAAGAGACTTTGAATATTATCTAGAAACTTCTGAAAATAATGTACAATGTACATTATAATGTACCACCACCCAAGAAAAAGAGAATCTTTCTTCCCTTTCATTGTTAACTGCAGCAACTTAGGTAACAATTATAGCATTCCTTTTTCTTGTATAGATAGGGTCTTACTATATAGTGTAGGCTGTCCTTGAACTAATGATCTTTTTGCTGTTCCCTATAGAGTGCTGGGAGTAAACATTTTCATCACCACACCCAGTGAGTATTACTAGTATTACTTTTAAATTCTTAAAATTCTGGAAGTATAACCTAATAATTAACTGGAAGTCTCAAAGAGAGAGGACACACAGATACAGATATATAGCTATATCTGTGTATATGCATATATATTTCTGTATGTACACATGTGTATATACATGTGCATATATATAATTGCTACATAATCAGCCATATATGCTCTTATATATGCTCATAATCACGCTTATATATGTTCTTAATTCTGTAGATCAGTAATTTGATCTGGCCTTGTCTGGGATCATGCAGTTGTTGGAGTAGCCTGGCAGTCTGACTAGCATTCACATGATTGGGAGCTAATGCTGACCACTCTCCTTGTAGCCAGCCTTTCATTCTCAAGAATAACTTGGGCTTCCTCATGTCATAGCAGTATGTTAAGCCAGTAGAGTAAGAGCTACAAGACTTCTTGAGGCTCAAAAGTTATATGACATTACATCTACTATATATTAGTCAAAGTAAGTCTAAAGGCTAGCATAGATTCAGGAACTGGGAAGACAGACTTCCCTTGCTGATCAAGGGAAGAGCACCAAAGTCATACAGAGGAATACCTACAGTGTGGGAGAACTCTGATGATCTTCACATACAATCACAATATATAATTCAAGAATGACAGATGCTTATTAAAATGCTTTTAAATGCCTAGTAATGCCTTTGACAACAGCAAAACAAGGAGACACTAGTCAAATCTATTTTTTAAACTGTCACTCATCTTCCCTATGATGTATTGGAATTTTACTCATCAAACAGGAAAAATATTATGTCATTGCAAGGAAATGTGTGGACCTGGGGGGAAAATTATGTTAGCTGAAATAGGTCAGCTCAGTGAGTCATAGAATATATATTTTCTTTTCCATGTAGATGTTAGATCTTTTATAAATCTATATGACAATATATACAGAGTCATATGTATATATACACAAACATTAATTAAAGTATGATATATGCAGGGGAGGCTTGTAATGGTGTAACTCCTTACAACAACTTTCAGTTTAACTAAATACCAGGAAGTTGACATGTATTTTATCAGGGGATAAGTCAAGGAGATGAGGACTGATGAATGGAGAGAGGAAGGGTGGGCAGTGTATGTATGTGAAAATGGAACCAGGTAACTTGAGGGGATGAGTGGGGTTGGGAGTAATGTGGATGGAAGAGGTGACATTTATCAAGATGCATTGTTCTTATAAACTGACATGTTGAATTACAGCTCCTTTGTACTTAAAAACAATAAAAAAGTACCACTAACAATCTTTAATATGTGTACAGTTAACTTTGAAGAGTGTAATGAGTAATAGAGTAGGGGTGCATGTGGACGGAAGGACTGAATATACAAGAATGGCAGAATGGAGTCTGCTTATTTTGTACCTGTTTATATTTTCCTGTAAGTTAAAAATATTAAAATATATTCAACTTCATTAATAAAATTGCAAATTAAGACTATAATAAAATCGAATAGCCACCAGAACTGCTGGAATTTAACAATGCCAGTGCTGGTGTAAAATTTTAATTGAAAGGATATACAGCAGTGGGAATTTCAATAAACTGCTGGTGAGGGTGTATACTGGAGCAATCATTTTGGGAAATGTCTCTCTGTCTCCATCTGTCTGCCTCTCTCTCTCTCTCTCTTTCTCTCACTCTCTCTCATAGTTTGAATATGAAATGTCTCCTACAGACTAATGCTATGAAAGTTTGGCCCCTATTTAATGGAAACTCTAGAAGATGGAATTTAGTTGAAGAAACTAGGCCACTGGGAACATGGCTATGAACATTATTCTGGTCTCTGTCCCTTCCTCAGTTGCTGCTTCCTGTCTGTCATGAAGCAAGAACCCTCTGCCACATGCTTCTGCCACTATAGTGTTCTATCCCACCACGGGCCCAAAGTCAACAGAGGCAAGGGATATGGACTGAAATCTATGAGACCATAAGCTTAAATAAATCCTTGCTTCCTTAAGTTGTTTTATGTTACACTTTTTCACAGCAATGAAAAGTATAATACACTCTCTTTCTCCCTCCATATACCTATATGATTGTTTTAGCAACAGAAGACTAGGTTTTACACACCATGCACTTTTTTTCCTTTATCATTTCAGTGTGTCCTTTCTGAAAGAAGGGATATTGTTTGCCTATACAGCCACAGTATGGTTATAAGAGTCAGGAAAGTTAACATTAATACAAAACTGTCATTTAATCTCTAGTCTACATTCTAATTTTGTCAGTTATATTGATAATATCTTTTGTGGATTGTTTTTCCCCAATATAAGACCCAACTCAGGATCATATTCAGTTTAGTCATCATGTCATGGGGCAGTTCTTCAGCCTTTTCTGGTCTTTCATGATCACACGTTGAAAAATACAGGATGAGTCCATTTAAATTTACCTGATGCTTCTTTTTTTTTTTTTTGGTTGGTCATGGAGGCCTGAACTCTAGCACTCTACCACTTGAGCCTCAGCACTAGTTCCAGCTTTTTCTGCTTATGTGGTACTGCTGAGGAATCAAACCCAGGGCCTCATGCATGCAAGGCAAGCACTCTACCACTGAGCCACCTTCCCAGCCCTATGAGACTCTTATCTCCAATGAACCATGAAAAAGCCAGTAGAGGTGTGGATTAAATTGTGGGTTTTTTTGGTTTTTGTTTTGTTTTGTTTTTGTCAACCATGGGGCTTGAACTCTGGGCCTGGGCTTTGTCCCTGAGCTCTTCAGCTCAAGGTAAAGGCTCTACCACTTGAGCCACAGCGCCACTTACCTGATGCTTCCTTACAACTAGATTGGGTTCATATATTTTTAGTAGAATGCCACAGAAATTCTCAGGTGATTACATCTGGAGGCAAAGGTGTGCATTTGATGTTAATCTTTATCACTGGCTCAAGGGGGTTAGTCAGTTACTATTTTTCTTTTGTTATTAAAAATAATTTGTGGGAAGGTAACAGTGGTTTTACTATAGACTCCTTTTTAAAATGATCTTTGTAGCTGGGCACAAGTGGCTCATGCCTGTAATCCTAGCTGTTCAGGAGGCTGAGTTCTGGGGATCATGGTTTGAAGCCAGCCTGGTCAGGAAAGCCCATATGACTCATCTCCAATTGACAGAGCCAGAATGGAGCTGAGGCTTAAATGGTAGAACGCTAGCCTTGAGCAAAAAAGCTTAGGGACAGTGTCCAGGTCCTGAGTTCAAACCCCAGGACTGGAACAAAAAAAGGAAAAGAGACTAAAAATGAATCAAGTCAAATCTGTAATATAATGAGAAGCTAATAAATGAATGATCACATATGTAACTCGAAACTATTGTTAGTTTGTTTACAATTAGCCTAGATATTAACTTATTGTCAATAAATGTATTCAAACAACTTTTATAAGTATCTTTTATTCTAAATATAATGATAAACTGAAAGTATACTAATGAATAAGACAAGGTTTCTTTCCTTTAGCTAACAAAAACCTACTTAGTGCCTATAGCCAAGAACCTAGGACTTCAGCCATGAATAAGAAAGTTCTTGCAATCTCGGAGCTTTCAGTGTAAAATGTGTACTTTTTCATGATAATGACATAGGTGAAGTTCAAGATTGAAGCCATGGGGCAAATAGGGTATCTAAAAGGGGGGACAGGTAGACAATCCCAGCATTAGAGAGGAAAGGAGAATTAGCATTCAGAGTATTTCAACTCACTTGACACAGGGGAGAGAGAATAACAGGTGATAAATAATGATGTGTTATTTTTTAATGTTACCAAGACCAACTTTGTAAAACCTAAAAGATTACTTGTTACTTAGAAGAAGGATAATTCATCCCAAATAAATCCTAAAAGTTGTAAATGCTTTGTGATTCAACTGGAATCTATAACCACTGTGGATGCTTTGTGATTCAATTGGAATCTATAACCACTGTGGAAGTTTCTGTTTGATATTATATCATCAAGCATTTCGAGTTTTTCATTCTCACAACTGTACTTTCTTATGGGCAGGGATGAAGTTCAAGACTATGGAATCAGGGTAAAGCTAGCTCTACTGCATACATGAACTTGTCACTGTAACTTCATTGGCATCTTGGTAGATCTATCAAATCCAAAATCTCTTTGGAAAAGAGCATACCTCCTTCTGTAATAACAGCGCATCAGAAAATATGTTCACTTAGGCTTATGAGAACTGAGTAGAAAGATTAAAATTCCCACCCCTACCCCCAGGTCTGGATTCCAGTTGAACATATAGATTACAACAAAAATAGTTCCAACAAAACTCTACACTAACAGAACATCTCAATGAGATGACTGGTGTGTTTGTGTGTATCCTATCTCTCTAATAGTTAAAGTTTCTAAAATGGGACCCCAGTGTACAAAATGGGGGGGGGGGTGCATAAGCACCCACACACACACCACACACCCATACATGCTGATACTAGTGCTTGAACTCAGAGCTTTGTACTCTCACTTGGCTTTTGCAATCAAGGCTATGAAAAACTTGAGCCATGCCTCCATCTGGTTAGAGATACAAAATCCTGAGGATTTGTCTGCACAGGCTGACTGAACCTCACTCCTCAGATCTAGTCTCCTGAGTAGCTAGGAGTGAGCCACCAAAACCCTGCTCATTCTTCTTTAATTGACATTATTTTTCTCCTTCAAATTTTCTAATTTTTTAAAAAAATACAAGTTGTATCTGAGGAGTCTCTAGAGCATGTAAAGATATTTTACATATAAATTAGGAAGCTGGCTGGTGTTTAGCTATTGGCAGTCAACCTAACCAGTTGTTTCTAAAACAGTTTCATTGTTGTGATTGTCATCTATAGAGAAAGGTTAGATTAGGGAGGGAATTTTAAGGGAAACATTCCCCCAAAAGCCCCACTGAATCTATGCTCAGCTTCTTGTCAACATCTAAGATGTCAGGACACACTAAAGCACCCAGTGACACCTAAATGCTGCTGGCAGATTTACTAAGGAACAGGGGAATACCTAAATCTAAAACCACTCCCTTTTCTAAAATAAAAAGCACTAGGAGAAACCAATGGTCAAAGTTCAGCATGGCTTTAATGACATTGCTTCTAGAAACTGTGTTATATTTCTAGGTAATGGCAGTTTCATTTATAGGAAACAAATAGCTTTATGTTTCTCAGAAGTTTTTTCTTTGGAAGCAGGTTAGCACTTAGGTTTGAACTCAGGGCCTTGCCTTTGCTAAGTAAACATTTTACTACTTGAGCTATACCTCTAGAGCTTTTCGCTTTAGGTTATTTTTCAGTTTGGGTCTTGCTATTTGCCTCCTACTGAGGCAGGGTACATAGGTAGATGAGAAGACTGGGAAGTTATATTATTTTGAACAGGTATAAAAAAGACCAGACTCAAAAGCTAATTCCAGGAAGTAAACCAAAAGAATAGACAAGGTCTCCCTACCCACCATACCTCCTTTTCAACGTGAAATGACAAGATTAGGAGTTTTAGGAGGGACTATCAAAATCTGCCTTCTCCTTTGAATTGGTAAAGATCTGAGAATAAGTAGAGACAGAAAGAATAATAGGCATATTTGGGAAAGGGAAGTCCTAACTGTTGTTGGGTTTAGGTGGGCCTCATACATCTTAACCTACCCAAAGCCATTCATCTGAGGATTGGGAGTTGCTATGCTGCTGTGCACATGTGTATTCTCCCAGCTCAGAAAATAGAGGAAGCTGGGCTGGGAAGGTGATTCAGTGGTAGAGCGCTTGCCTTGCATGCCTGAGGCCCTGGGTTCGATTCCTCAGCACCACATAAGCAAAAAGAAAAAAGCTGGAAGTGGCGCTGTGGCTCAAGTGGTAGAGTGCTAGCCTTGAGCTGAAGAGCTGAGGGACAGCGCCCAGGCCCAGAGTTCAGGCCCCATGACTGGACCCAAAAAAAAAAGAAAAAAAGAAAAGAAAATAGAGGAAGCATTTGAGTCTCCAACTTCCATTTCCTGCATGGGAGGCAATGCTTTTCACAAGTGGATTTCAATGATCTGTGGCTTTTGCATAGAAACTAGGAAGCTGAGGGGACCCACCATCCATCTCCTGTGTCACTACAGTCACCTGGTAGCTGGGACAGCAGAATCATGCCACTACACTCAGCTTCATTGGTTGAAATCGTTATCTTGCTATATTGATTGAGATGGGATTTTTGCCCACTCTGGCTTTGAACCATTATCCTCATCCCTGTTTTGATAGTAACTGTGAGTCACTTCCTTTGTATTGTTTTCTTTAAGGAACAACTACTGGCTTGGTACAGTAGCTCCTGGCTACAATGAGTATAACCCCAGCTACTCAAGAGGCAGAGATCTTGAGGATAATGGTTCGAGATGCATGGACTGGATAGTTGGCAAGATCCCATCTCAATCAATAAAACTAGGCATTATCCTAGCTATGCAGGAGGCAAAACCAGAATAATAATCCAGGCCCACTTGGCAGAAACTCAAGACTGAAAAATAACTAAAGCAAAAAGAGCTTGGGGTGTGGTTCAAATGGTAAATTAATTGTACACCTAACAAACACAAGCCCTTTAGTTCAAACCCTAGCACCACAATAAAAAAAAAAAAAAAACTACTGAGGGATATTTTTTTTAATCTTTCATCAACATTAGTTCTGTTCTCTTTTTTTTAAAGTTATTATAGTACAAGGAGATTTTATTGTGATAATACTATAATCACCACATATGGTATATACTTTGAACCAGTTCACTTCATCTAAAGTATGTGCTCTTCTCTTTTATTTGTTTGTTTTTGTGCCACTCCTGGGGCTTGAACTTAGGGCATGGATGCTGTCCTTGAGCTTTTGTGATCAAGGCTAGTGCACTACCACTTGACCCACAGCTCTACTGTGACGTTTTTGGTAGTTAATTGTAGATATGAATCTCACTGGCTTTCCTGGCCAGGCTGGCTTCAAATCTGGATCTTCAGATTTCAACCTTCTGAGTAGCTAGGATTACAGGCCTGAGCCACCCACTAGCACTCAGCTATTTTTTGTAATATTCATGTCTTCAGGCCTTTTATTTCAAGCTGCTAGCAAATATTCTTTTAAACTATTTGTAACGTAACTAGGAATCATTAAAATGTGCACATCCTTTGATCTAGTAAACACCATGTCTAGATATTTTGTTTCTTCTGCATTTTTTTTGTTGTTGTTGTCAGTTGTGGGGCTTGAACTGGAGGCCTGGGTGCTGTCCCTCAGCTCTTCAGCTCAAGGCATAGCACTCTACCACTTGAGCCACAGCGCTACTTCCGGTTTTCTAGTGGCTTATTGGAGATAAGAGTTTCACAGACTTTCCTGCCCACACTGGTTTGAACCATGATCCTCAGATCTCAGCCCCCTTAGTAGTGAGGATTACAGGCGTGAGCCACCAGTGCCCAGCTTTCTCCTGCATTTTTATTAGCATTAATTAGTTGTACAATGGGGGGGTTGTTTTGATATGTCCACATACATATACAAGAAACTTGGATCAGACTTACATCATACCTTGTCCCCTTCTCAAATCAATCTCAGGAAGCCTCATTGTTCTGTTTTCACACATGTTCATAAAATGTTTTGACATTATTGATCCTCATTTGCCCTCATCATCCTCTCTGTTGATTCTCTCACTCCAACTAGTATCCTCATCAAAGACAAAACCTGTTTTACATTCCTGTAAATTTTTTTAGTGTGTGTTAATTGTCTAAAAGGGGTTCACCCTGGCATGTCATACATGCATATGCAGTAATGAGAACTCTAATATGAGAAAACTCTCTTTTTAAATTATTGCTCATTTTAAACACACAACACAGTCAGATACATGAAGATACAAAATAATGCATAAATTAACTAGATAAATACAAGGAAGAACTAACATTTGTTAAACTGAAGTGGTATATTTTACTTGAAAATAGTTGAAATAGGCTGGGAAGATGGCTTAGTGGTAGAGTGCTTGCCTTGCATGCATGAGGCCCTGGGTTCAATTCCTCAGCACCACATAAGCAGAAAAAGCCAGAAGTGGTGCTGTGGCTAGTAGAGCACTAGCCTTGAGATGAAGAGCTGAGGGACAGCACCCAGGCCTAGAGTTCAGGCCCCATGACCAACAAGAAAGAAAGAAAGGAAGGAAGAAAGAAAGAAAGGTAGGAAGAAAGAAAGAAGGAAAATAGTTGAAATATATCTCAAGTTTATTTCATCTAACTATCCTTCAAGATTTCACTTAAAGAAAACAAATCCCATGTCATGATTAAAAGACAGTTTGAAGAAATTGCATTTTCTACTAGTTTATCCTTGCAGTATTCTGGTATTAAAAGAGGCAGAAAATGCAAGAAAAAAATATAAAGAGGTCAGGGAATTAACTAAGATTTGTGGAGTTATTTCTCTGTAGCACACATGAGTCTAGGTATATTAGATCCATTATTCCATTTATAAGCAAAGTAAAAGCATTAACTGGTTTTTATTTCTGCCTTCATATACCCCTGAGCATGGGGATAAAGGGAGTTATTTTTCTGTGATATAGAAAAGAATTATTTTCATCAATCTAAAATGTTTTTACTCTGATACTGTCTTGCATAAGAGACACAGAAAGTTTGTAGGTTCAGGGGAATTGTTGCTACATCCCTAGGAAAAAATGCCTGATACACTCATGGCTCTCTACCAAGCCAGTGTTCCTAGGAGCATAGTTATTGTATTAAAATACTGGGATCAGTCTGGGTCCTACACATTCTCAAAAAGATATAAACAAGCCAGGAGCTAGGCCTGTAATTCTAACTAGTCAGAAGGCTGAGATATGAAGACTATGGTTCAAAAGCAGCCTAGTCCAGAAAGTCCATGAGACTCTTATCTCCAGTTTATCACCAAAAGATCTGGAAATGGATCTGTGGCTCAAATGATAGAACAAAAAAGCTCAGAAAAAGACCCAGGTCCTGAGTTCAAGACCGAGAATCTGCCCCCCCCCACACACACACATACATGCACAAGACACAGAGACAGATTCACTGGGAGAGTGCTCAAATAAGGGAAGACTTGAAAGTATACCCTACATGGAATGTAAAAATAAGAATTCACCTAGCTAGCACACACTTCAGTTACATGAGTAAATGGGAAATGTGAGATGCCGAGTAAATATGTATGTTCTATTTCCCCATCCTTGCTGGAATGTGGGAAACTCAGAAAGGTCAATTTCAAAATAATACAATAAAGAATTCTCTGTCCAAACCATCTAAAAGTGAATGGATTTCCTCAGGAGGTGCTGAGTTCCCCATCACTTGGGAACTGGGTTCTTGGCAAGAATACTTTACAGGAGATTCAAGTATTAGATGAAGGGTTAAAGGAGGGTGGGGGGGCAGAGATGGGGAGAATGACAATGAAATTATGTAAAAATGCCAGGGGTTGAATGGTGATTGAACTGAAACCTCGGACCTCTGAAAGTAGAAGTACAGTAAATCTAAACAAACTGTCCCACATGAACTACACAATAAGAAATCAGGTTTCGCTGAGCACCAGTGGCTCACGCCTGTAATCCTAGCTACTTAGGAGGCTGAGATCTAAAGATCGCAGTTCAAAGCCAGCCATGAGACTCTTATCTCCAATAAACCACCAGAAAACCGGAAGTGGTGCTGTGGCTCAAGTGGTAGAGCGCTCGCCTTTGAGCTGAAGAGCTGAGGAACAGTGCCCAGGCCCCAAGACAGACAAAAAAAAAAAAGCCAACAAGTCATGAAATTAAAAGCACATATTTTGTTTCACTGTTTGTTGTATGTTCCCAACATATTCAAAAGTACAAAGAATAATGTAATGAACCCCATAACTCCATCATCTAAATCCATCAGTAAAAAACATTTACGTCAGACATCGGTGGCTCATGTCTGTAATCCTTGCTACACAGGAGGCTGAGACGCCAGTTCCAAGCCAGGGCAGGAAAGTCTGTGAGACTCTTATTTCCAATTAATCACCAAAAAGCTAGAAGTGAAGCTGTGGCTCAAGCAGTAGAGCACTCACCTTGAGCTGAAGAGCACAGGGACAGCGTCCAGCCCCAGAGTTTAAGCCCTACGACCCACCAAAAAAAAAAAAAAAGAAAGAAAGAAAGAAATCAGGTTTCTATTTTCTGTCCTTTCTAATTCAGTTACTTTTTTTCACTTCTTCATAAACCAAGACACAAATTGATCTATTAGTGTAGGACAAGACATGGCTCTTTTATCCACTATAACTTCCATTCAGGTAATACTTATTGATCACCTATTTCCTATCAATCCTACACGTGGGGTAATACAATCATGAACAACAAAAGCCAAGACCTCTACCTTCACAGAGCTTATACTCGAGCAAACTTCCCATCTCCCCAGATCATACTGAACTACTATGTTCATGCCTATGCTATCATTAATTTACATTCTGATTGCAAACACCAATCATATTTTTTAAAACATACATTTCCCTCTATTAAAGTTTTGGCAGAAAAATTATGGTTACCAAACTGACATAGTTTGAGAAACAATATTTCTACCAAAATTGCATTACTATTTATACTCACAGAGTTGATACAAATATGTATAATATCCTTTGTGATACTTAAGTTATATAGACAGTAATCTATAAGAAATCAGATTCATTTAAAGAGCACAATTACTCGAATAATCAAAAAGCATTCATGAGCTAGGCTTCAGTGACTCATTCTTGTATTCCTAGCTACTCAAGAGTAAGGAGATCTGGAGGAGTATAGTTAGAAGCCAGCCCAGGCACAAAGTACACAAGACCCCACCTCAACCAACAAAAGGAGCTAGACATAGTGGCAGGTGACTGTCATTCTAAATGCTATACATGAAATGTAAATAGGAGGATTGTGGTCTAGGCCAGCTAGGCATAAATGCAAACCCCTATTCAAAACAAACAAACAAAAAATTTATACAATTACAGCAAACAGGGCTGGAAACACAAGGCCCTTAGTTCAAATCCTAGTACTTCCAAAACAATAACAATTTTTGAAAGTTAATTAGCTGACTTTTGTTGTGTCAAATGGGTAGTGGATGTCTAGATCAGGAAAAGAAATATTTGTGGTTCTCATATCTAGTTCTTATGTACCTCAATGGTTAGATTTGCTTCAAAACTAAATTGCTGTTGAGCTAGAAATTTAATATGACTAGGTTAGAAGCTAAGAAAAAACTTTCACGATTATTTGTTGAGTGACAGACATTAGGAGAATAATCCATAGAGTCTTTGAAGCTGTATAAGTTCTTGCCATAAGCAACCATATTCTCAGGGAATTGACATATCTTTGCTATATTCACAATCCTCAAAGGTAAAATGAGTCCTGTTCCCTAATCATATTTGATTAAACCAGTTATCATTTCATGAGTCACAGGGAATCACCCATTGTGTATCATAAAGTAGGCATTCAACAATGCCAACAATGGGGCTTGAACTCAGGGCCTGGGTGCTGTCTCTGAGCTTCCTTTGCTCAAGGCTGCCGCTCTACTACTTCTGGCTTTTTCTGAATAGTTTATTAGAGATAAGAGTTTCACTGACTTCCATGCCCAGTCTAGCTTTGAACCATGATCCTCAGATCTTAGCCCCCTGAGTAGCTAAGATTATAGACATGAGCCTCCAAGCACGCAGTTTAATAAACATTTTATTTGTGGCCAGGGCTAGGGCTTGAATTCAAGGCTTAAAGTGCTTCCATGGCTTTTTCAATAAGGCTGGCACTCTGCCACTTGAGACATACTTCTACTTGCAGCTTTTTGGTGGTTAATTGCAGATGAGAGTCTTATAGACTTTCCTGCATGGGCTACCCTTGAACCTCGACCCATAGAACTGGGCCTGATGAGTAGCTAGGATTACAAGGATGAGCCACCAGAGCCTAGCTTCAATGAACATTTTTGAGTGAACAAATAAATGGGCATTAGTGCATATAAACTAAAATGATTTCAGAGACCACAGAGAAAATGACTCACTCATGAGTTCTTTGGATAAATAGTAATTAGTTTCTATAAATAGGCTATGTATTACATATTATATGTTGGTGTACAGAATATAGGGATCAACAAAACCATCCCTCATGGAGCTTAAAGTCTAGTTGAAGTGAAATATTAATTAAAATTCACATTGAAGAGGGGGGACCAAGATGGCGACGGGGCAGTAGGGAAACGCCACAGCTCTCTCCAACCAAAAAGAGAGTTCGAGTTCCAACCTTTAATCTCCCCAAGAGACCGACAACAACAAAAAGACGAACACTCAGAGAAAAACCAGAGGTGGAAAATAACAAAAAAAAGAAAGAGAGGAAAAGAAGAATTTCAGAACAGAGAAGAGCGAAGACCCCTCCCCCAACCTTTACTGGCCCCGCGGCAGTGCGCCAAGCCTCCGGCCAGCCGGCCCGGCGGGGGCTGCCGGAGCCACAGAGACACAGGGGGCTGCTTGCAGATCACCAGGTACCGGATTGCAGAACAGCGGATCGCCAGGAACAGAGAAACCTACCAGCCGGGAGTCTCCAGGAGGATCCCACCCCACCCATCACTCTCCACCGGAGCGGAGAGGCTCCATCCCGCCAAAGCCGCCCGGCACCAGCAGCGCCACAAAGGGACCTGTCCGCAGACCACCAGACCACCCGCCCAATCGCGATCGCAACGACCCGGCGGGGGGCCACCCAACCCAGCCCGCAACCACCCCAACTGAACTCGGACTGCAACAACAACTGACGACCTACAGGGTGAGTACCCATCAGGGGACAGGGAATCCATCAAGGGAGACCAGAGCTGGAGGGAATCCCCAGACCCTGACCTAGACTCCCTACCCCAACACCCGGACCACAGGACCCACTAAAACTGGGAACTGTTCGAGAGCTCCACCAGCCGGTGGAGCACACTCTGCTGGCCAGGCCAGAGCAAGAGCGCCCCTGGAAGGGAGCTTAAATGCTCAAGCCAGGAACAGTGCCCCTGGGTCAAGACTACCAACAGTAGAAGAAATTTGAACTGTGTCCTCCAGGCTGCATAACCAAGGTGGTATACACATTAGTACAGGCCTAACGAGCGCGCTCCAGGCTGGGGCCGGAACCAGGCCAGGGGACCGGCGCCTGAACAAAGCAAAAAGGGTCAGAAGTGGGGCTGTGGCTCAAATGGTAGGGTGCCAGCCCTGAGCTGAAGAGCTGAGGGACAGCACCCAAACCTAGAGTTCAAGCCCACAACCAGCCCAAAACAAACAAACAAAAACACATCAGGAGCCCATAGCAGACTCCAGTATTTGGGAGAGTGCATCCAGAGCATCTGATCTTCCCAAGAGCACCCGCAAGAGCAAACACAAGCAGTCTAGGCTGCTCAACCCTTCCAAAGGCGGGAATTGCTACAGCAGAGAGCTGAGAATCCTAAGTGAATAGCAGCTGGAAATAGGCTCCCAACAGAATCCAGATCAGGCACAGACTCTCTCTACCAATACAGAATCAGCAACCAAGCAAAGACAGACACACCAAAACAAGATTGAAGAGCAGTCTCCTGAACCCCCATGCGAAAATCACAGAGAAAAATCACAAGGTTTACCACTACCCAGGACAGCAAGCTCACCTCAAAAGCCAGCAGCCACGCAGGGGAGAGCCCCAGTGGGAGCAAAGCAGGAATGGAAGACAAAAACTACATCCAAGGGTTGCTGGAGGCAATGACTCAAGAAATAAAGCGAGAAATGGATCAGAAATTGAAAGAGCACAAGGATGAACTATCAAAAGATATACAGGATATCAAACAAAAATTGGATGCAAAAATAGAAGCTGCACAAACCTCAGTAAGAAGTGAGATAAACGCCAAATTAGAGGTAATGCATACTGATCTCACCTCATTGAGAGGTGAGATCAGTACTCTGAGAACCAACATTGAATCCATAAAGGGATCCATTTCCACCATGCAAACCACAATAGAAGCCACGGTCAACAGAGTGAATGAAATGGAAGGTAGAGTGTCAGATACAGAAGACAGAATACACCAACTGGACCAAAAAGTGACAGATATGGAAAAATCACTCAAATTAAACCAAAGGGAAATTCAAGAGCAAGCAGATAATGCTAAAAAATTTAACCTTCGCATAATCGGAGTGGACGAAGGTGAGGAATTCCAGAGCAAGGGAATGCAACACCTATTTAACAAGATAGTCAATGAAAATTTTCCCCACCTCAAAAACGACCATCTTAACTACATCACAAAAGCTTATCGAACACCCAACAAGCAAGATCCCAGGAGAAACACTTCTAGGCACATAATAGTAACAATGATGGATCTGAATAATAAGGAAACAATCCTGCATGCAGCAAAAATGAAGAAGGAGCTATACTACAACGGGAAAAAAATTAGAATCACTGCAGATCTCTCCACACAAACAATGAATGCAAGAAAAGCCTGGGAAAGCACCATACGAGCCCTGAGAGCCAATAACTGCCAACCCAGACTGATATACCCGGCAAAGCTAGCATTCACATTCGATGGAGAACTGAAAACTTTTAATAGCAAAGAAAAACTAAATGAATACATAAACATTAAGCCAGCATTACAAAGAATTCTAAGAGGGGGGACACAACCTGAAGAAAGCAACCAGGAACTGGGACCTGCCCCAAACAGGCATTACTCAAAGTCTAACTGAGCAAGCACAGGAGGAAAGGAAAGAAGAAAAACTTAGGAAAACGGAATGGCAGGGACAACAATGCATCTCTCTATACTTTCTCTTAATATAAATGGGCTGAATTCGCCAATTAAAAGAAAACGAACTGAGGACTGGATCAGAAAACAAGACCCATCCATCTGTTGCCTTCAGGAGACCCACCTCTCAGCCAAACATACAAACAAACTCAGAGTGAAGGGGTGGAAAAGGATCTACCAATCAAATTCCCCCAATAAGAAAGCAGGTGTAGCTATCCTGATATCTGACAAAATAAACTTTTCATTAAAATCAGTACAGAAAGACAAGGACGGACACTACATATTAATAAAGGGAACAATCCAAGAGGAGGATATAACCATCATCAATTTATATGCCCCAAATATTGGTGCACCCAGATATGTTAAACAAATGCTCTCAAACGTACAGAATAAAATAGATCCCAATACGATAATACTAGGAGACTTTAACA
Source organism: Dipodomys spectabilis (assembly GCF_019054845.1). Classification (NCBI taxonomy): domain Eukaryota; kingdom Metazoa; phylum Chordata; class Mammalia; order Rodentia; family Heteromyidae; genus Dipodomys; species Dipodomys spectabilis. Next base: position 14,486,183 of record NW_024870874.1, read on the forward strand.
CGCCACTCTCACCAAAGGACAGGTCTACCAACCAGAGGATTGGCAAAGAAGCTACCGAATTAAGTGAGGCCATACTTCAAGCGGAATTAACTGACATCTACCGAGTATTTCACCCTAAAACAACACAGTACACATTCTTCTCAGCAGCTCATGGAACTTTCTCCAAAATAGACCATATCATAGTTCATTCAAGGAACTTAAGCAAATACAAAGGGATCGACATAATCCCCTGTATCCTATCTGACCACAGTGGAATCAAGCTAGCTCTCAATAACAAAGCATACCGCAGAAATTTCTCTAATACATGGAAATTGAACAGCACACTCCTTAACAAGGCCTGGGTAACAGAAGAGATCAGAGAAGAAATAAAGCATTTCCTAGAACTCAATGAAAATGAAAACACCTCACAAAGAAACTTGTGGGACACAGCAAAAGCAGTCCTGAGAGGCAAATTTATTGCCCTCAGTGCCCACATCAAAAGAATGGAGACAGACCAAGTAAATAATCTCATGTTGCAACTAAAACAGCTAGAAAAACAAGAAAAAATGGGACCTAAAGCTACTAGACGAAGCCAGATAACCAAATTGAGAGCAGAGATTAACCAATTAGAAAATCAGAAAACCATAACCAAAATAAACCAAACAAAAAGCTGGTTCTTTGAAAAAATAAACAAAATTGATGGCCCGTTGGCAAGATTAATTAAAAAAAGAAGAGAGGAAACCCATATTAATAGGATTAGGGATGCCACGGGAAACATCACAACACGTACCCAAGATATCCAAACAATTCTAACAAACTACTTTCAAAAGCTATACTCTCTAAAGGAAGAAAATCTGGCGGAAATGGATGCATTTTTAGAGAAATACAAGTTACCCAAACTGAGCAAAGAAGAAGTTAACCAATTAAATAAGCCAATATCCTATAATGAGATACAGGAAGCTATCAAAAGTCTTCCAACAAAAAAAAGCCCAGGACCAGATGGATTCACAGCAGAATTCTATAAGACCTTTAAAGAAGAACTAATACCCATACTCCTCAAGCTCTTAAGAGAAACAGAGAAGGAGGGAGCTATCCCAAACTCATTCTACGAAGCCAATATCACACTCATCCCCAAACCAGGCAAAGACCCAACCAAAAAGGAGAATTACAGGCCAATCTCCTTGATGAACACAGATGCAAAGATCCTTAACAAGATTCTAGCTAACAGAATCCAGAAACACATAAAAAAAATAATACACTATGATCAGGTAGGCTTCATCCCAGAGACACAGGGATGGTTTAATATACGTAAGTCAATAAATGTAATCCAGCATATCAACAGAGCCAAGGTCAAGAATCACATGATTATCGCCACAGATGCAGAAAAGGCCTTTGATAAAATTCAACATTCATTCATGCTAAAAGCTCTGGAGAAAATAGGAATAGAAGGAACATTTCTAAAAACAATAAAAGCCATTTATGACAGACCAATAGCCAATATTATACTTAATGGGGAAAAGCTACAACCAATCCTCCTAAAAACAGGAACAAGGCAAGGATGTCCACTGTCTCCACTCCTCTTCAACATAGTCCTAGAACCCTTAGCCAGGGCAATAAGGCAAGAAAAAGACATTAAAGGGATCCGCATAGGGAAAGAAGAAGTGAAACTATCCCTTTTTGCAGACGACATGATACTATACCTCCACGATCCCAAAAACTCCATCCCCAAACTTTTAGAAATCATAAGTCACTTCGGCAAAATAGCAGGATACAAAATAAACCCACAAAAATCAGTTGCCTTCCTATACACTGATAACGCACAGGAAGAGAGGGAAATAAAGGGAGCAACCCCATTCACAATAACCTCCCAAAAAATAAAATATTTAGGAATTAACCTAACCAAAGATGTAAAAGAACTATTTAATGAGAACTATAAAAAGTTAAAGAAAGAAATTGCAGAAGACACTAGGAAATGGAAAGACCTCCCATGCTCCTGGATAGGCCGACTTAATATAGTAAAGATGGTGATACTTCCAAAACTAATATACAAATTCAATGCAATTCCTATTAAAATCCCAATGACGTACATCACTGAAATACAGAAAACAGTCCAAAAATTTATATGGAACAACAAAAGACCTAGAATAGCCAAAACAATTCTAGGAGATAAAGACAATATGGGAGGGCTATCCATGCCGAACTTCAAACTCTACTACAGAGCTATAATAACAAAGACAGCATGGTACTGGCACAAAAACAGACCCGAAGACCAATGGAACAGAATAGAAGATCCAGATATAAATCCACAGGCCTACAGCCAGCTGATATTCGACAAAGGAGCCAAAGACATACAATGGAAGAAACACAGCCTCTTCAACCGCTGGTGCTGGGAAAACTGGGCAGCCACATGCAGAAAACTAAAAGTGGACCCCAGCCTATCACCATGCACCAACATCAACTCAAAATGGATTAAAGACCTTAACATTAAACCTGAATCTCTGAAACTACTGCAGGACAGAGTAGGAGAGACACTTGAACAAATAGGCACAGGAAGGAACTTCCTGAACAGAGTCCCAGGGTCACAACAAGTTGGAGAGAGACTCGACAAATGGGACTACCTTAAAATAAAAAGCTTCTGCACAGCTAAATCTATCGCAACTAAGCTAGAAAGACAACCAACTAATTGGGAAAAAATATTTACCAGCAATATATCAGACAAGGGGTTAACATCCTGTATATACAGGGAACTCAAGAAACTAATCCCTCCCAAACCTAACAAACCAATTACTAAATGGGCAAGGGAACTAAAGAGGGACTTCTCAAATGAAGAAATAAAAATGGCAAAGAAACACATGAGGAAATGTTCATCATCCCTGGTGGTGAAGGAAATGCAAATAAAGACAACCCTGAGATACCACCTTACCCCAGTCAGAATGTCCCACATCCACAAATCAGCCAACGACAAATGCTGGAGGGGATGTGGAGAAAGAGGAACCCTATTACACTGCTGGTGGGAATGTACACTTATACAACCACTTTGGAAAGCAGTCTGGAGGGTCCTTAGAAAGCTAAAGATTGACCTCCCTTACGACCCAGTCATACCACTTCTAGGCATCTACCCTGAACAACAGGAACCAATATACAAGGACACATGCACCTCCATGTTTATTGCAGCACTGTTCGCAATAGCTAGGATATGGAAACAACCTAGGTGCCCCACCACAGATGAATGGATCCAAAAATTGTGGTATCTATACACAATGGAATATTATGCAGCCATTAGAAATGACAAAATAATGGCATTTGCAGGGAAATGGATGGAGCTAGAAGGAATAATGTTGAGCGAGGTAAGCCAAGAACGAAGAGACAAACGGTACATGGTCTCCCTGATAAGTGGATGCTAAATCCAAAAGGTTAGGTGATACGACAAAACTAACAGGACTTAAGAAACAAAGAACTCCCGCTCATCTGGTTGAACCACTACTAAATATCCTCATGCTGCTGATCACAAATATGGTATATAACATGTGAACACTGTTATATATTACAGACTGTGGTAGACAATTTGCTCCAGGGAAGTTAGAATGAACTTGTGACTTTGAAATTATGTAATCATTTAATCACAATCAAAAAAAAAAAAAAAAAAAAAAACCTCGGGGAAGGGAGGGAGGGAGGGGATGGTAGGGGGAAAACAATGGAGGGGGTAACAATGTTCAAGAGGAAGTGTACTCATAACCTCACTCATGTAACTGTAACCCTCTGTATAGTAGCTTTACAATAAAAAAAATAATAATAAATAAAAAAAAAAAGCTTCAAAAAAAAAAAAAAATTCACATTGAAAGTGTAAATGTAATGTACATAATACGTTAAGTGGTGTGATAAGAACACAACAGAAAAATCTGACCGTCAGGAAATCAGAGAATACTTGATTTAAAGAAGCAACAAGGAAGTACCCAAATGCAATGAAGTGGAAGGAGCAATCCAAGCAGAATTCTGGCACAGACACAAAGGCCTACAAGGAAGAATAAGGGCTGGTATGACTGTTTCATTGAGGATATGGTGTCAGATGGGGTTGGGAGACCCTAGTAGACCTTGAAAAGAGGCCCTTTATCTTACAAGCAAAGTAAAAGCCACTAAGCATGTACCAAGATTATATATATATATACACACACACACAAATACATATATATATATATACTATGCATATGAAATATTGCATCATTTTGTTATATGTGTATGTAAAATAACCACATATACACTTTTTTTTGGTCAGTTGTGGGGCTTGAACTCTGGGCCTAGGCACTGTCAGTTCCTGAGCTCTTCAGCTCAAGACAAGCGCTCTACCACTTGAGGCATAGCACCACTTCCAGTTTTCTAGTGGTTAATTGGAGATAAGAGTCTCACAGACATTCCTGTCCGGGCTGGCTTTGAACCTCGATCCTCAGGTCTCAGCCTCCTGAGTAACTAGGATTACAGGAGTGTGCCACTGGTGCCCAGCTACATACACATATTTTTAACTGCAACGTCATTGTGATGTAGATTTAACCGTTGAAACTCAACAATTCTGTGGGTTGTTGTCTATTGACAGTATTCTGCAACTATCACCATAATAGTAATCCCAGAACTTTTATTCATCCCCCAAAAGAAACTCCACTCTCATTAGCAGTTACTTTTTTTTCCTCTGTCCCTCTAGTCTCTGGAAACCACTAATCTAGTTGTGATCCCTGTGGACTGGCCTATTTCAGATTTTTCATACAAATGGAATTATAACATGACATTTGTTTCTAGCTTCTTGCATTTACCATACTGTTTTCAGGGTTCATTCATGCTCCAGCATGTACCAATATTTTATTTCTTTGAATGCCAAATATTTTATGATACAAACATATCACATTTTATTTATCTATTACTTCACTAATGGATAGTTCACTACTACAAATGCCATGAACACTGGTGTTTGTTTAGACCAACACTAATATTTTCATTTTCCTGTGTGTGCACCCAGGGGTAGAATTTCTAGGTCAGCAGGATGTTCTGCTAGTGTTTACTATTAACGTGCATAGAGATGAGCTTCTAGCCTGTTCTCCACTCTATCCAATCAGAGTCAGCAGTGCCTTTTGGTCCAAGATCAGCATCTCCTGGGTCATTTGTGTGTTTGTCCCTACTCTGTCCAGCTGCTGGTTCACACTGTCCAAAGTAGACCTGCCAACTTTAAACTTAGCATCCAGGGCTCATGGAAACTAAGAGGGAATATGGAATGAAAACTACACTTCTCTTTGACTAGCCACACCGCATCACCCTTTTAATCAATGTATGTATTTCCCAGATGGTGCAGACTTCCTGTCCTGCAGCTTCCTCCTCTTACCACAAAAGTAATGGACCAATATTGTGTCCACTCTTGCTGTTCTAACTCCAATATATTTGTCCAGACTTGCAGAAATAAAGATAGGAAGTTATCTGAATAAACTGAACTTAACCAAAAATTTTCCTTCATCATTCCTGTCTCTAGCTTTCTACTCCACCAAAATGATTGGATTTCTTTCAAGTTTTCTATAATTTGGTGTTCCTCAGTAAGGGATGTTTTGGAATTTGAGACTCCTTTGAACAGAGTTATGAAACAAAAAATATCATGAAATGTTAACAATAAGAATTGTTGTAAAGATACTTTATTCTTTCCAGTGGTGTGGTAACTCACTCATGCATTATCCTAGCTAAGAGTTCTCAAGACCACATCTCAATCAATAAAAGGCTAGTCAGAGTGGTGCGTGCCATCATCATAGCTATGTGGGAAGCATAAATAGTAGGATCACAGTCCATACCAACCAGCCAAAAACCAAGACTCTACTTAAAAAAGTAATAAGAAAAACCACAAAGGGCTGACTAGCAACAACAAAGCCTGAATTCAAACCTCAGTATCCCCAAAACACACTCTGTTATTTCCAACTGAACTATTTCAATGTTGTATAAAAGTAAGTTTTCCACATTGTAGAAATTTCATATTTAAATCATATATTTTTAATTGCTTATTGTTTTTCAATTCGGCTTTGATTCTGTTCCCAGAAATCTATCAATCTCTTGGTAGCTTCTTCTGATAGTGTTTTATTTTTTCAATCTATCTTCCTGCTTACCCAGAAATGAATATAGTACTCAAAGTCTTTTTAGATACCAAAGAGTGGACACAATCAGAGTTTAAAACAAATGTGGGTTTTTCTACATGCTATTCTATCATTTCCTGTCCAATGTCATAATAAAAGAACTATAATTTTACATTAAACCAAGCTCATTTGTATGGCTATCATACTTCCTCATTTTCTCCTTTTCAGCTACCTGTAATTTGTCTGAGTTATTATTCACACTTCAATTATGCTTATTTCCTCTCTCTTGTCAGATACAAATAAGTCTGATCTATTATTACATATCTTAATTCTAGTATGTATTTTCATTTCCACTCACACTTCTGCTCTTTCATTTTCTTGTATCTCCTATACAGAAGAGTTTCTTATTTCTCTTAAATTCAAGCTTTTTCATCATTATAAGACAGCAGTAACCTACTCCTTCCTTATATCTTCTAGTCCAGACATGCTTAGGCATTTAGACACTGAAAGACTATTTTATAATAAATACTTTCCTTTCAGTTATTTTGTAGTTGCCTCACTTTATTATATTGATTTCTTTGAAATTACATGTGGAGGTAATTTCTATTATCTATGACTTTCATTTCAAGGTAATAAAGGCAGCACTGGAAACATTAGTTATGAAAATGGAACATGGGGTCTGAGAGGATAAAGGACCATTGGACCTCTGGCTCTCATAGGAAGCAAGGGCATCCCCTCTGTATTATACAAGTCTCTGTGCTCTCAGGTGTGTGAGCTGGGTCCTTGATATGCTAAGGGAATTTAGATAATCACCACTAAGCAATGCCTTCTTTCAAGATTAGTGAAGCCAGGCAACTACCCTGTCACCTCCAGCTAGGTAAGACTCACAGAAATAAAAATGACATGGTTTAACAGACAGATTAAAAGGTGTGAATTTTAATTATTAGTAACTCATGAAGGACGTTATCTAGGATAGGGAGTAAAATAATCATATGCAGCAAATTGATTGTAAAAGACCCAGGTATGAACTCAAGAGAAACAAGACACCCTTTCTGATGTTCCCCCCAAATCCAATGTGAACGTGGCCAGCATTACCATACACATTTCCTGATGCCAATTATTTTCATCATTAAAATAATTCTTTATCACTAAATGTAATCTGGAAGTTTTGGGACTTATCAGCATAATAATATAATGTATAAAGACACAGGAAGTAACCTGATAATCTTAACAATCTAGCTCCTTTGTATCCTAGCTTTATGTATTGATTATCTTCAAGAAACATGAAGGCTTAGCCATGGAGCTTCTGGCAGATAAAGGTCAGTCTTACAAGTCTAATTACCCAGCATGAGCCTTCCCTTCCTAGTTTCTCTCAATTTTATTGAATATAAGATTGAATAAAATTGTTACCAATCTAATACCAAGGCATCTCCTGTAATTATCACATGGTTTTACAGTAACTAGAGTCACATAGATCCCTATGATTTATTTATTTTTTTGTCAGTCATGGGTCTTAAACTTAGAGACTGAGCACTGTCCCTGAGCTTTTTTGCTTAAGACTAGTGCTCTACCACTTTGAGCCACAGGACCACTTGCAGTTTTCTGGTGGTTAATTGGAGATAAGAGTCTTACAGACTTTCCTGCCAGGGCTGGCTTCAACTCATGATTTTTCAGTTCTCAGCCTTGTGAGTAGTTGGGATTACAGGTGTGAGCCACCAGCACCAAGCTGAATTTCTTTTTTAACTGAGACAGTTTCACTAGATTACCCAGTCTTGAACTCCTGAACTCAAGTGATTCTCCTTCCTCAGTTATTTACAGTTATATGCACATTATTGGCCATGTGAATTATTTAATGACTTGCACTATTGACCCAGCCACCAAAAGGACTATAAAATTCCAGACTAGAGAAAAATGAAGAGTCATCAACTGCCTCAAATTATTTTGGAGAGTTTACACAATGTTAAGTCAAAATGACTCGCAAGAAGAAATCATAGATACCTCTAAATATTGGATGTTTCTGTGAGCATTTATTAAATAACTGTAGTACTCCAAATAATGGTAATTTTTTTCAAAGTAAGCTTACATAAGCATACGAAGTTCTTTTAAACTCAATAGAAAGCTATTACTCATAGTGGCTCTAGCCAGATCTCCTAGTAATAAGTGAAAAAAAATGTGTTTTGAAAACAAAATGGCATAGAGTAAGATGCCAGTGGCTCATTTCTGTAATCATACCTACTTAGGAGACTGAGATCTGGGGATCCAGTTTTGAATCCAGCCCAGGCTGGGAAGTCCATGACACTGTTATTCCCAATTAACCAGAAAGAAGCCAGAAATGGAGGTGTGGCTCAAGGGGTAGAGCAAAAAGCTAAGGAACAGTTCCCAGGTCCTGAGATCAAGCCCTAGAACAGTCATACACACACACACACACACACACACACACACACACACACACAAAGCACCTTTAGTAAACAAAATCAAACAGAGAGTTTTCTGTTTTCTTTTTTGCAATAGGTGAGACAGAAGGACTATAGTAAATGGAAAGCAGATGGGAATCATTTCAGGGAAGAAGTCCAGATAAATTTAATTGTAGTAGAATTTGCTAGAAATGTTTCCTACTTAAGTAATGAAGATGCTATGGAATCCATGAAATAGTTCTTTCTACAACCCTCAGAGTCACTGTCTATCAATAATCCCTGTCATGATTAATGGGCCTCAGTTCTATGGGCCACTGCTGTCTTTGGTTGATTGGCATTTGTACTGAATACAAAAGATTCATATTTTAACTGTTCAACATTTATTGCAACAACTAAGATTGAAGATTTTTTTGTATTTCCCTCACTTTGTTCTTTAAGAGGTGTTTTCTTTAACATGGAGCTACTATTTTCATTTTTAAATGTTTTTCATTTAGATTTCTCTTAGGTACTCCCTGTGAATGTTATGATTCTCTGTCTTCTTAATCCAGGGTTGTCATTTATGAAGGCAGCAAAGCACTGCCTTGGATGAGGGTTGAGTCCTACCAATCTATTGAGCAATAATTCTATTTCTCTACAACCTCCTACCTAGAAAATGACTCTATGCACATTTTGAAATCCCAAAAATGGTCATGTTCTTTTCACATTCATTTTTGTCATTTCCCAAATACTGAGCTATTGTCTTCCCATGATGATTTAGTAAAGGAAGTACAGGAGTCAGAAGTCCCAGATAAAATTCAAGTTCTTCTGCTGACTGATTCTATGACTCATTTGGCTTTCTTGGAACGACACTCTTCTTGGCTATAAAATGGGAGTAAATTAACTACATCACAGAGCTTATAAAAATAATAGTGATGTAATAAAATTTTTATTGTTTTCTGTCCTAACTCCAGTGTCCCAGGTGGCATAAAGTACTAAAATAAATAAATGAATGAATGACTAAATAAATAAATAAAAAACAAAGAATTCAAAGGAAATAAAAAAATCTCTGAGTTCAGAACATAGCTTAGAGCTTGCCCTTGTCACAATCTTACTTTCACATACACACATGCACTTACACATCTATATCTTTTTTGCAATCGTATTTTTCAGATGGTTTGATTGGGAGATTGAATGAGTTTTAGTCCAGGGTGCAGTTGGGTAATTGGTAGTAAAAATCCTAGGAAAAAAATCTACACTCTAGTACTGAAACTGCCCAACTATCTAGTTCCCCAGCAGAAACTATTGCCACAACTCGAGGTCTCAGTATCAGCTCCCAAGCCTGTGCTGCGGCCCTGGCCGATCAGTGTAGGAACCTTCTCAATAAAGTTGCTTCTTTATAACAAAAAGAAAGAAAGAAAGAAACTATTGCCACATTCTTTTCTCCAATTAGACTGGGAATAGACAGAGATCATGAGAAAGGTCTTAAAACAGATAGATGACTTTGCAGGTCAGGTGTGTATTTTGATACACAAAAACACTTAGTGTCCTAGAGACAAGTAGACTATCGGAAGGTAAAGAACAAACAGATTTTGTGAAAGATGTAAGTAACTCAGTCTCAGAATAACTTCTGGAAGCTGAGTAAGTCTAATAAGAATATTTATCTAGGGAGGTCTGAATCTTAGAGGAATTAGAGGAAATGGAAAAAGTAGTTCTAAGCCACTAACAAGTAAGTTTAAATAAGTTTGGCCATGACAGGATGGTTGGTGATAAGTCCAAGTGAATGAAAGGATGAAATTTAGTGGTTAGTCTTTCTCTTATTTCACTGGTTTTCTCCTGCTAATTAAAACATATGTCCTTTGGAGGATCTTTGATATGCTTTTTTTCCCCTTTAAAATATCTATTTGGTATTTCACAGAGTAAGAAATGACTGGTACTAACTGTAACTAGTAATAATTGGAAATAGCATTCAATCAAAAGTATAAACGGAGTCTGTGTACCTGAGAATGAGAAAACACTTATGACATTAGCACATTCACATTGAGATGTGATCCCACAACCCACCTCCTTATATTTATTTATTTATTTATTTATTATTAATTTATTTTGTTGGTCGTGGGGCCCAAACTCTAGGCCTGGGCACTGTCCCTCAGCTCTTCAGCTCAAAGTTAGCACTCTACCACTTGAGCCACAGTACCACTTCCATTTTGTTCTGTTTATGTGGTGCTGAGGAATAGAACCCAGGACCTCATGCATGCAAGGCAAGCACTCTACCACTGAGCCACCTTCCAAGCCTCCTAAAATTAATTTTATAAGGATCCTATGAAGAAGAATGAGACTCAGAGAACACTGGACATATGGAAGACAATTTAATTGTGACTCGTTTTTCTATCTATGTACTGTGAACATTTCCATTTTAAAAAGAAACATGGTAATACCTACTATGTTATCCAGAAGACAGAGATTACTTGAAATTATAAGGAAGTAATACTATTATCTATAGAATCAGAAAGCATTTTATGGTAGTTATAGACGAGAAAAGTATTTGCTTTGATAACCAGTAGCAACAAAGAAAAGTTCATTCATTGACTCAAATAACAGTTTTGAGCACTTAGTTAGAGAGATTCTATTTATCAAGAAGACATGATCTCTATCCTCAATGCGAAGTCTATTAAGGAAATTCTTAATGATAATAAAAGGAAAGTATAATTATTCATTTAAAGTTAATTCTGTGATTTATGCTGCAAAGACATAATTTGCTCACAGAGAAGAATGATTCTGTCAGTTTTAGTGTAAAAGATAATTCATAATTCTAGATCCAAATCTTCCTGGATATAAAATGTTTCAAGCATTAAAGATTATTTTTAAAGACTGAATTTTTTAAAATCATAGATATGAAGTACAACTAAGAAAAATTTTAATAAATCACAATATTGAATTGAAGTTAAATTTCAATTCCACTAAAATAAAACCACAGGTCTTTAAACAGAAATTTTTGCCAGTGATTAGTTCTTATTCTATGAAAATAAACCATTTAAAAAATAATAATCAGCTGGACACCAGTAGCCCTTACCTGTAATCCTAGCTACTCAGCAAGCTGAGATCTGAGAAAGGCAATTGGAAGCCAACCTGGACAGGAAAGTCCAGGGAACACTTATCTCTATCTAGTTAACCACCAAAAAGCTGAGAGTGTATCTATGGCTCAAGTGGTAGAGTTCTAACCTTGAGCACAAAAGCTCAGAGACAGCGCTCAGGCCCTGAGTTCTAGCCTCAGGACTGGCACAAACACACACACACACACACACACACACACACACACACACACACACACAAATCAATTGTTGGTGTGAGGATTTAGCTCTGTGGTAGAATGACTGCCTAGTATACTCTAGGCTATGGGTTCCATCCCCAACACTGCAAAAAACCAAAAAGTCCATCACTACATTTTTGAGAACTTTCATTATCTGCTAAGCACAAAAACTAGATAGCATTAGTGTGAGAGAAAAGTTTGTTACAAATTTCAACATGTTTGATAAATTCTGCAAGTAGGCACTGCATTTCTTTTCAGAGGAGGACATTTCGATTAAACCAATGCATAAATTTATGTCTAATTCAAAATAGTCAAAAAGTATACATGAAATTTATAAAGAAATATGGCACATGGAAAATAGAAAATTTTTAAAAGGCCAGCAAAACATTGCTACCCTAATCATTGAATATATACAGCATGAGCAGTAAGGAGTCTTCCTGTATATGGTGTGTACCTCACCATAAGCTTTATCCAAATTTTTCTAAAACATGCTGAGAAATAAATTTAACTTTTAAAGGAAAAAAAAGTCTTCATTACAATTAGTTTTCATCTTTTTTGTTTTATTTGGTTTTTTTTTGGGGGGGGGGTGTTAGTACTTGAACTTAGGGCCAGGGCACTCTCACTTAGCTTTTCCATTTGTGGCTGGTATTCTACAACTTAAACCACACCTCTACTGGCTTTTTCATGATTCATTGAAGATAAGAGTCTCATAGGGCTGGGAAGGTGGCTCAGTGGTAGAGTGCTTGCCTTGTATGCATGAGGCCCTGGGTTCCATTCCTCAGCACCATATAAGCAGGAAAAAAAAAACGGAAGTGGCACTGTGGCTCAAGTTGTAGAGTGCTAGCCTTGAGCTAAGAGCTGAGGGACAGTGCCCAGGCCCAGAGTTCAGGCCCTACAACCGGCCAAAAAAAAAAAAAGTCTCATAGGCTTTTCTGCCTGGACTGGCTTCAAACCTCAATCTTCAGATCTCAGCCCCCTAAGTAGCTAGGATTACAGGCGTGAGCCACTGGAGCCTGGCAAAATATTATTTTTATAATCAGCAAAAGCAAAATAAATCACAGACATTAGGTAGAATTGTATGTAAAAAAAACAAAAACAAAAAAACAACGCTATGAGCCAACCATTTAAGGCAATTGTCATATAGACTACTATTGATTAGGACCTGATGCTAAAGGAAGGTCAAGGCACATTAAGTCATGTGTCACAGAAAACCTTGGCAAGACAATAGGAAGTGTCACAAAAGCAGGCTGACCAGCCCATTCATAAACTTCCACACAGTTCATTTATCAACACATTTTTTAAATTATAGGGGGAAATTGCAATCTAAGAGCTCTAGGGAAATGCTTGTATGCATAGTTATTCAATCATCCAGAAGCCTGGAAAGCAACAATGGCAAGTAGAAACAGCAGAGGGGAAACCAGGGAGATCCTGGAATGATAATAAGGAACAAATTGGAGATTAGTTTCCAATGACGTAAGTAGAAAGCAGATCGGTGCCGATTTGAACTGGGTATTGTGGCAAGACTGTCTTTCCTACTGTGAGCTGAGCCCCTGTCATGTTCAAAATGGGACACAAGAAACCTGTCCACAGTTGATCTAGCAACGCATATAAATAGGAGCCTTCAGGCTTCCTTTATCAGAGAGAGAGAGAAAGAGAGAGAGAGAGAGAGAGGAGGGGAGAGAGGGAGAGGGAGGAAGAGGGAGGGAGAGGGAGGGAGGAAATTAAATAATTATGCGTAAGCTGCCAAGAGATGACAGTAGATACAGAGTCACCAGCTATGTAAAATCTATTAATGCCAACAAGAGAAAGCCTTTAGCCCAGAGCTAAGAATAATGATATTAAATTAAGAACTGAAAATTGTAGTAAAAATTATTTAAATAGTATCATTGGCATATTTCTTACTACTTGTCTTTTCACACTGCTGTGCAATTTAATAGCTTTATTGACCCCACTCTGGTGACTTGCTGGGTTATAGCTCATCCCTTGTCACCAGGAAATGCCTTAAGCTACTTAAATTCCTTAAATTATAATATAACACAGCAGTGCCCAGATTTTGCTGCATGTGAGGATCATCTGGAACTTTTTTTAAATCTCCATGTTCAGGCCACATTCCATAGTTACTAAACCAAAGTATCTGGGGGTAGGAGGTGGCCATTGCCCAGCTTTAGTGGTCATCAGGGAATTCAAATTCACAACATGCCTTGAAGCTTGGGAGCTACCAGTACAGTGTGCAAATGCTGGCAGCTGCCTTGCTTATATAATTATGTTAATAAAAATACATTCCAGGGCTGGGAACGTGGCTCAGTGCCAGAGTGCTTGCCTCGCAAGCACGAGGCCCTGGGTTCGATTCCTCAGCACCACATAAACAGAAAAAGCTGGAAGTGGCACTGTGGCTCAAGTGGTAGAGCACTAGCCTTGAGCTGAAGAGCTGAGGGACAGTGCCCAGGCCCGGAGTTCAAGCCCCATGACTGACCAAAAAAAAAAAAAAATTCATGAGAAAATTATCCGACAAGTGCTGTTGTTACCTTGTAAAATCAGATAACTTCTACATAGCAACAGACAAGAATTAAGATACGAAGCCAGCTATGGGTGACTCACACCTGTCATCTTTCCTACTTGGGAGGCTTAGATCTGAGGATCTCAATTCAAAGCCTGGGCAGGAAAGTCCGTAAGACTCTTTTCTCCAATCATCTACCAAAAAGTGGGAAGTAGAGTTTGGCTCAAGTAGTAGAGAAGCAGCCTTTAGAGGAAAAAGCCCAGGGACAGCACCCAAGCCTTGAATTCATATGCCAGAACAGGCAAAAAATAGATAGATAGATAGATAGATAGATAGATAGATAGATAGATAGATAGATAGATAGATAGATAGATAGATAGATAGATAGATGATAGACAGACAGACAGACAGACAGACAGATAGATAGATAGATTGATAGACAGATAGCTAGGTAGATAGAGTAAGATACATAGAAAGTATGGAGCTGAGAGCCAGTGGCAATAGAAACTGGGAAATTTCACCACACATTCAGCTTGATGGAGAAATTCTATTGTGATGTTACAAGGACTAATGTCACACTGGTTGCAAATAAGCAGAATGTCTTGGCTTTTTCCACACTTCATTTATATGGGTAGCAGTTGAGAGAGCTTATAGGTAATGTTGAAACCAATTTCATAAAAAATACTTTCATCCCTAATCTATGTTGGTTTTATCTCTGATTACCAAGCCATTTCAGAGTTGATTTCACTTTCTTTTTGTTTTCTTGTAGAGTATTTGTTAGCCTACCCTACATAATAAATTAGAGACTTCCTGAATTATTGCAGTTTTGAAGAAATATCAAGAGATCTAGATGTATCAATTTGGAAGTGGCATGAAAAGAATATAAGAAATTCATTTCACATTTAAAACTTACAAGAAATTGAGTTTGGCTTTTGAACATCAATTTGAAATTTAGATTTAGATAGTCTGTATATGAAGCAAACTCACTGTCTCTCAATTTCACTTATCAACTAACCTGGTACATGTTTTTCTCTCCCACCATCCCATTTTCCACCAGCCTCTAATATCTCCTCACTCTCCATGGCCCTCACCCCTCGAGGAAATTTGATAGACCAGAGGGGACAACTTAACCACCTAACTTGACTTTTTTTTTTTTTTTTTGGTCAGTCATGGCACTTTAACTCTGGGCCTGGGCACTGTCCCTCAGCTCTTCAGCTCAAGGCTATCACTCTACCACTTAAGCCAGAGCAACACTTCAGGTTTTTTTATGTTTAATTGGAGATAAGAGTCTCATGGACTTTCCTGCCTGGGCTGGCTTTGAACTGCGATCATCAGATTTCAGCCTACTGAGTAGCTAGGATTACAGGCATGAGCCACCGGCCCTCAGCAACATATTTTTTTTTTAATAAAACTTTCACAAATGACCAGTCTGCTTTATTTTAGGCAAGTGGAGCTTCCCTAGGTCCTAAAGCTCCTCTAACTCCAGAGAGCTAGCCTCTCATTTTTGTAGCTGCCAACAACCCAGAGCTGAGCCTAACACATCCACCAACCGCCCTCTCTAAGCCTCAATTAAATATCAAGACACCACGTCACTTCCAAAAAAAATCTCTTCATGTTTACCCTTTCAAGACTTTTACTTCTGCTGGACCTTGGATCATACTTTTCCCCTGTATACTCACAATCCTGTTCATACCATCAGAAACTTCAGCATCCAACAATGACTCCTTACTCTCCTGATGACCAAACTTCTGGGTTCCCACCTCTTGGCAGCCCTCTGATGGCCACTTTTCTGGACATCTTCATCACACAGAATTGAAACACATCGAACAACTCAGAGCTCTCCCCAGGAAATGGCAAATCTCCCATCTGCTCTCTTTCACTCATTCAACCAGCAATTCACTCTGTGTCTACTGTGGGCTCTGCCCTGGGTGTGCAGCAGTGACCCGACACAAGCCATCCAGCCCTCCTGGGTGGCACCATCCTTCTCTCACTGCCATACAAAAGGAACAGGGCTCTCTGCTGCCTCATCCATTTCTTGCACCCTCAACATCCAGGCCCCTTGCTAAGGGGCTGGCTTCCTTCCAAGGAAGTACATGCTTAGATGCCTCTGGTTTAAACATCACAAGCCTGCTAGGACCCCTGCTGGCTCAGTCTTGGTCTACTGGGACACCAGCACCAGCAAACAAAATGCCAGGACACCTTTCCACCTCCACTAATTGGAACTTTTTAATTATCAATGGGAGGAAGCAAACATCATTTAATCTCCCTCAACTCCCCCAGCTACTCTAACTTCTTTTCCACCCTAGCAGGTCTCCAGAAGAGCCAGTTATCTGGGTTCCAAAAAGCAATTGGCAATGGGTTTACTTTTGGTTACTGATGTTGAATTTGAAGTTGGGAATAGATACAATAAGAGGCTATTTATGGGTTACTTATATAAATAAAAAATAATTCCAGATAAATTTCCTATTAGCAGTATGGATGGATTTTGGAGGGCCAGTACTGGGGCTTGAACTCAGGGCTAGAGCACTTTCCCTTAGCTTTTGCTCACATCTGGCACTCTACTACATGGGCCACAGCTCCACTCCTGGCTTTATAGTGATTAATTGGAGATTTACAGACTTTGCTGCTTGGGCTGATTTCAAATCATGATCCTTAAATCTCAACCTCTTGAGTAGTTAGGATTACAACTGTGAGCCATGGCACCTGGCATGTCAGTATGGCTCTTAGATGGCAGCAAAACTATATCTAGAGTCTCGGAGATTGAAGTCAGGATCTTAATACTTGTTAGTTAAGTATTCTACCACTTGAACCACATCCCCAACCTTTTTGCTTTAGTTGTTTTCAAGCAGGGTCTCATGGTTTTTGCCCTGAGCCAGCCTGACTGTATTCTTCATACTGATAAGTCTTGCATATCCTTTTTGCTAATGTGAGTGGTGCTTGAAATCATTGTTTTTGCTGTGGTTAAACTCATGGGCACCAATATAAGTCATCCGGAGGAAAAGGGAATGGCTCAAATTTTCAGGTAAGACCGGTTCACATGCTGGCAATGGATAGAATTAAGACAAATGATAAAACTTATTTTTTATGTTATTTTCACTCTGCTGAAATCTGTATCCTTCCTGGCAATCAGTTCTTACGAAAAAAAATTCAAACTCTTCAACATAACATCTATGATCCAGCCCTACCTTTTCTAACCAGCTTTTCCTTTCCCAACACCCTTCTCCCTGAAGTCTTCTCTTATATTTCCAAAATGTGCTAGCTAGCTCCCAAGTTTGCATTTTCTGGACATACCTGACTTTCTCTCCCTTTGCTTTCTTCCTCCTGATTTTCTAAACTATATTGCAAGTCAAATTCCTGGCAAATGACTAAGTTGGGAAGTCAAGAGGCAATCCTCCAACCCTGCACTTGAACCCAGGATGCAGTACGTTTCTACACTATCATTACATTCTAGAATGGCAATTTAGTGTCAGATGGTGCATGCTTTCCATTCCTTAGCCACACACTTTACCATTTTCTTTTGGCCCTAGCTGATTAGTTTTATTTCTTAAAATCAAAAATTTATTGTCAAAAGTTATAGAAGTAGATGTTCTCAAGGACAGTTAAATAAATCATGCTCATACACGCAAGGCAAACATGTTTTAAAATATCTAGTCAGGAGGCTGAGACTTGACAAATCCCAGTTCAAAGCAGACAGCCTGGGTAGGAACGTTCATAGATTCTTACCTCCAATTAACCAGCAAATAGCTGGAAGTAGAGCAATGGCTCAAGTAGTAGAGTGCCAACCTTGAGTGAAAAATCTAAGAGACAGTACCCAAGCCCTAAGTTCAATCCCCAGTTCCAGCACCAAAAATAAATCTGAAAGCAGAAGCAAAATCAACAATACCATAGCAATGCCTTGCATAATAATAGTCTTTAGAACAACAACAAGACCATCACAGAAAAAAAAGATATTTATTGCTTAAGTTAATAAATATGTGACTCCCTTTTAACATTTTTCTTGTAGCTTATTGGTTTTATCAGTAAGCTTGAAAAGAATATTTAATATTTAGGGAATTTCAAAATATTTATATAAAGTAAAATTTTAAAGTATCTTTCACAAACCACATTGTGGTACCATTAAAAAAAACTTTTTTTCTTTTCTATTTCTTCTTTTGTGTGTGTGTCTGTGTGTGTGTCTGTGTGTGTCTGTGTGCTGTGTGTCAGTGAATACTTGGGCTTGAACTCAGGACTTCACACTCACTTGACTTTTTCACTCATGGTTGTTGCTATACCACTTGAGCCACTGGATTTTTGTGGGCTAGTTGGAGACAAAGAGTCTCAAAGATTTTCCTACCCAAGCTGGCTTTGAACCATAATACTTAGATCTCAGCTTCCTCAGTAGCTCACAGGCGTGAGCCACCAGGGCTTTGCTCATGGGTGAGTTTTACAGCATATAATGTATACCTCAATACAAATTATTGAAAGTCTTTTGGTAATATTAGTTTCTTTTCTACATTTTAAAGTACAAGAGGGACTGAAAGAAACGTTTTTTTAACATTCTTTTATTTTTTGAACTCATTGATGAGACTCACCATGACCTTTCATCCACATATACAGTATTCATTGAGCACATCCACTCACCCCACCCACCTCCGCCTGTCCCCAGGGCCTTTCACAGTCCCCAGTAATCACTAAAATTGATTTTCTAAGACCAGATAGATAGAGCTGGGTGACAGAAGCATAGTGGTACAATGCTTGTCTAGCATGCACAAGACCCTACGCTCAATTCCCCAGTACTGTCAACTTTTTAAAAACACACAATTATGGCTGGGAAGGTGGCTCCGTGGTAGAGCGCTTGCCTTGCATGCCTGAGGCCCTGGGTTCGATTCCTCAGCACCACATAAGCAAAAAGAAAAAAGCCGGAATGGCACTGTGGCTCAAGTGGTAGAGCACTAGCCTTGAGCTGAAGAGCTGAGGGACAGTGCCCAGGTCCAGAGTTCAGGCCCCATTACCGGACCCCCCAAAAAAAATCCATACTCTCTAATTCCTTTAAACGTATTTGCACATAATAAGTTCTGAAAGGAATATTTAGATATATATATTCTTTACATTGTTCATATCTGTTCTATTTGCTGACCTTTGAACCAAAACTTTTATATGTGGATCCTTTTTATACAGATGGGAAATTGGCTTCCTAAAGATGAGAGACAAAAGGGTAGATACTGAGTATAATTTTTCCTGGATGAAGGTGTGTCAAAAACAAGGTTTCTTTCTCCGGAGATTAGTGCTCAAGCTGATCTTATTTAATGTTAATATAAATAACGTAAGAGCCAAAGAAGAAGAGTTTATGGATGCAGCCTTATATTTCCTTCTATCATGTGTTGTCAAGTGAATGAAGATGAATTATGGGACGGTTTTATACTGTGGGACTGAAAGACAAGTAATGCATTTTCAAACCTACATTAATAACAGTACTTGAGCCAAGTTATTTTCTTAGGATACTTTAAATTGTCTGAAATTATTGATAACTATTGTAGATACGATATGGTACTATAGCTAAAATGTGTAAGGAAATGCTGAAATTCTTAAAGTGAAATAGGTCTGGAATTTAAGAAAATCTAGTGGGACAGGCCTGGAAATGGCTAGCAATACAGACAAAATGAGTTTGGACATGGGTTGTATTGATAATCGCTGAAGCTGAGTAGTGGATAAGGGGGATTGCTTTCTACTCTATTTTGTATATGTGTATGCTTGAACATTTCCATAATAAAGATGGCTGCGTTTGTTTTTGAAGTCTCATGGCAAAAGTTTGGTCTGGAGTCACTTTGGATTCTGGTCCATAAGTGAGTGAAATGAAGTTGAAAATATATTTCTACAAGTGTTGCCTCCCTTTAGGTTAGCAAACATTATCTCTACAAGGGGGGGGGGGGTCATTTTGACAGTTCCATGTACGTATTCTATGTA
The DNA here is from genome assembly GCF_019054845.1 of Dipodomys spectabilis. Taxonomy (NCBI): domain Eukaryota; kingdom Metazoa; phylum Chordata; class Mammalia; order Rodentia; family Heteromyidae; genus Dipodomys; species Dipodomys spectabilis. The sequence goes on from NW_024870874.1 coordinate 14,506,397, forward strand.
TGCCCATCACGCTCTCCTTCTCTATCATTTTTTCTTACTCCCTTCCTCTTCCTAATACAATTTTAACTGGTTTCATTGTTCTATTCCCATAGATGTTGACAATACATTTCAGTGATATACAATCTCTTTCACCCCGGTGAGCCCAGCTCCTTCTCAACAGCACCTCCAATAGAGCCTGTTTGTCTTGCCTTGAACTGAAGAGCTGAGAAACAGTGCCCAGGCCCAGAGTTCAAGTCCCATAAACAAACAAACAAAAAGACATAGATTGAAATCCTCATCCCTAAAACAATATTGGGCCATGTCATGATACCATTAGTTCTGAGAGATACTGAACCTCACCCCATCTACTATGAGCACTAGTATTTGCCTGTGAGCCAAATACTAGGCCCTCATCACATACCAAATCTGAAGAAACAGCCATCTTCTCAGACTCTAGACCATGAGAAAGAAATCTCTGTTTTTATAAACTACTATAAGAAGTATTATTTTAATTTTGTTTTTTTGGGGTCCGGTCATGGGGCCTGAACTCTGGGCCTGGGTGCTGTCCCTCAGCTCTTCAGTTCAAGGCTAGTGCTCTACCACTTGAGCCACAGCGCCACTTCCGGCTTTTTTCTTTTTGTTTATGTGATGCTGAGGAACCGAACCCAGGGCCTCAGGCATGCAAGGCAAGCACTCTACCACTAAGCCACCTTCCCAGCTCTAAAAGGTATCATTTTATAGCAGCCTAGTGTGCTAACACAAGTATCATTTAATAAGCTTTACCATTTAATCATTGTAATAAGTATATGCTGAGATTATCAAACCTATAATCACATGCTATTACTTATACTTGAATGCAGATTCACAGTGGCACCAAAGCTTTCAGTCACATGACAAATGTACTGGGGGGTGGGGAAGTATTTACAAGGTTGTAAACAAGAACTCTCCTTGTAACTGATGGAGATATAAGTTGCCACAGTTACGGCAACCAATATGGGATGTACTTATTAGAAAGTGTATCTGTGTGATCCAGTATTTCCTGTAGTGGTAATTTCCTAGAGAACATACACAGGTACATAAGGAGAGATGTACAAACAAATTTAAAACCTCATTGTTAGTACAACCAATATAACAGAAAGCAACACAAATGTCAGTCAACAGCAGAACAGAGAGCTAAGTGGTAGTCTGTTCATATTTTGGCATAATATACAGTAATGAAAATGGAAAACTTGGAACAACAGCATGCGTCAATAAAGATGAATCTCCAACATGCAAAGAATCAAGCCACCGATTTATATACAAGCAAGACCGCATGTATATAAAAGCTTAAAGACAAGAAAAAAGCTTCACTGGTAGCATATGCCTAAAACCCCAACCACTCACAGGGAAAGGCAGTTCTGCTTCTTGATTTTTCATGACAAGTTATTTTTTCTCTAAAAATTCATCTTTTCCACAGATAAATATCTTAGTCATTCCTAGATTGACATCCCTGTTCCCAGACTGACCAGCTAATACTTAGTACCCAGAATGATTGCCTGGTAATCTGCCTTAATAAGCATTCAAAAAATCTGTCACACAAAATAATTAGGTTACTATTTTTCTAATGAATCCCATGAAGGGCCGTGATTACTCTTATAAAGATACATTATATTTTCTCAACTTTTCCTCTTACTGCATTTTTTTTTCTAACACCATATGCCCCAGTGAGATACATTGCTTTAGAAACAGAAAATTCATCATACATGTATTTAAAAAAAAAAAAAAGAAGAAACCATAATCTTCATTGTGAGCAGTTGTCTATTTGTCCTGTGCAAAAGACAGCAAACCATGTTGGTAATCTTGCTATTGAAAATACTTGTAGCCAGACACTGGTGGTTCATGCCTGTAATCCTAGCTACTCAGGAGGCTGAGATCTGAGGATCACAGTTCTAAGCCAGCCTAGGCAGAAAAGTCTCCATGAGACTCTTATTTCCAATTAATCACTCAAAAACTGCAAGTGGTACTGTGGCTGAAATGGTAGAGCACTAGCCTTGAGCACAAAAAGGCTCAAAGACAGCGCCCAGATCCTGAGTTTGAGATACATGATTGATAAGAGAGAGAGAGAGAGAGGGAGAGAGAGAGAGAGAGAGAGGAGAAGAAAAGAAAATAGTTGTAATGGAAGAAAGGGGATTTTAGGACCCAGTATAGGAAGACAAAATAATTAGAAAGTAGGAAATGCTTTTAAGTAATAAATTCTGTCTTGCTATATAAATTCTGCTGTTGCTCTATTCTATAGATATGCCACAGCAAAGACACTCTACTCTTGCTCTGCTATATAGACAAACTAGAATAAATAGAATGATCTCTTAAATGATTAAAAGTTTTCCACTCTCACAAAGAAGATAAATACAGTGACTAGTAGTGAAATCCATTTAATTTCTGCTTCTTGGCATACAAACAAAGCAGTAAGACTTCTTTGCAGTATTTCCCCTTGAACAAAAAGTTAATGTCAAAATAAATGAAGCAAAAGAACTTTAAATTACAATCCTTTCTCCCAATACAGATTTTACTCATACTACTTTAACAAGTAACAGGTTAGGTCAAAACAAAGCAAATTGAAATATCTGTTGGCTACATTTTTACCAGATTAAAGGAAAATGGAAAACTATACATAGTTAAGAAAAAACCACACTTCCACGAAAGTATTTTTCTTCAGTTGTAAAACTGTAAAAGCTAGGTAGATTGACATGTTCTTTTTAAATTTAATATTGGCCAGGCTAGTCCTGATCTCAAAAGCTCAAGCAATTCTTCAGCTTCAGCATCTCAAGTACCACCATACTTCCTGGTCTCTCTTTTCTTTCCTCTATCTCTACTTTATGTATAAAAGAACATGGAAGTTTAGAGGTTGAACAATTGTTGCAACACTGCATTGCTGGAAAATGGCCAGGTATGGATTTGAATCCAGATCTTCTATGGCTTCCATGTTATCCTGCATAATTAGACTTCTGTCAGATAAAATACAAGTTACAGAAACTTTAACAGAACAATGCCTGCTATGGATGAGACCATTTGTAATGTCCCCCAAACACCATCGTTTCAAAGTTTCTACTCTTCCAGGGGTGTTTAGTGCTAATATTTTATCTAACTTAAGCTTAGATTCACTCTATAAAGATATGATCTTCACAATAATAGAGAAGTCAATGGAAGCAGATGTTCTGGACTAACAGATACTGGTAAATATTACTGGTTACAATTAACTGGGAATATACAATATTACAAAATATTAAATATGCACTGGGAATCAATGTAATTTCACACTGATCCCTCTTCACTCTGTTTAACCTCAGAATCCAAGCTAAAACACATAGCTTTGGATACTACATGTTCTTAAGTAGAGCAGCACATTGGAAGTTGTAATTTTGAAAACAGTGCACTGACAGTGACAGACAAAATCAATCTGTGATTGTGTACATACTTTACTGCTGTTCTCAGAGGTGCAGAGGGAAAATGAGGAAGAAGGCAAAAAGAAAAATCAGAAGATGAAAAGAAAAGGACAAAATGAAGAAGAAAAACAAAGAATAAATGGAAAAAGAGGAAAAGGACAAGGAGGTGGGGTGAGGTAATTATTTAGATAATTATTTAGAATTCTATTCACATATTTTTGGGACACCTCCAAACTTTTCTAGATACTTGACTTGGATAGCTCTATTAGATTATACTTGGATATAGGATTGTACAATAAGGTAGGGCCAGCCACATTAGGTAGTATGAAATTCAATTTATTAAGGATGGAAATTGAAATCTTATAGAATGCCTAGTAGATGCTTGGCTTTGTGTAGTTTGCGCTTTACATATATTTAAGTTGTTTAATAGTGTGACTATAGTCATTTTACAATCAAGAAACTGAGACTTAGAAAGGTTAAATAACCTTCTAATAGGTGCACCACAGGTGCACCTAGAATTAAGTCCTGAGAGACTCTATCTTACATCTTTCTTTACAGCCTTACATCAATATGTATGGTGTTTGTTAATGGTGCATTCCCAAATGACAACTTAAGGCGCCTCTACTTCTCTTGATTGTTTAATTTTTTATTGTGAAGGTGATACACAGAGGGGTTACAGTTACATAAATCAGGTAATGAGCACATTTTTTTTTAAAGTCACCTCTTCCCTTGTTTTCCTCCCAGTTCTTTTTGGTTTTTGTTTTTGTTTTTTTGTTGGTCATGGGGCTTAAACTCTGGGCCTGGGCACTGTCCCTCAGCTCTTCACTCAAGGCTAGTGCTCTTCTTTACTTGAGCCACAGCACCACTTCCAGTTTCCTGGTGGTTTATTGGAGATAAGAGTCTCATGGAGTTTCTTGCCTGGTCTGGCTTTGAACCATGATCCTCATATCTCAGCCTCCTGAGTAGCTAGGATTAAAGGCATGAGCCACCAGCACCTGGCTTCCTCCCAGTTTTTTCCCTCCCAATCCCCCTCCCCCACAAGTTGTATAGTTCATTTTCAACACAGTGTCTAGCAAGAGTCACTGCTGCATTTGTTCACCCTTTGTCCCACAATTTCTGTGGTCTCCCTTGCCCTCCTCCAAACAGATAAACTTACATGCAAGACAAAAGGTACAGAAATCAATAACAACAACAGAGGAGGGGGGAAAAAGCAAAATTGCAAAAATCCTCGTTTCCATTTTTGGAGTTCATTTCAATAAACATTTTATGTTATCATATGCACATAACTATTGAGCCTTTGTGATCATCTCCTAAGAATATCCTCATTTGGTCTCACTGTGTAGATGTTTAGAGTCCTGTTTAATTTATCATGCTCAAGTGCAATTTTTTTTTTCTTTTACCATCTAGTGTGTTTACTTGTAGGTTTATAGGCACATTCTAGTTACCCCTACTTCTCTTAAAGAAGAGCTGATATGGGCAGAGGCCAAAGATGATAAAACTGAGATTATGGAGTAAAGTTCATAATAGGTCAAAATCTCTTATGTAAGAATGGCTTGCATTCTTCTTTAGCCAGATGGCTTTGGTTCCCCTCCCTCTCCCCCCTTCCCCCCTCCCCACTCCACTTAAACTTTAATGACTTCAAGTGCAGAGTGACAAAGTATTTGAGGGAAAGGCCGGGAAGGCCATCTGTACCCTTGTCCATGGTCCTGAACCATTATAGGCATTATAAATAACTTCTCTGAGAAGTAGATGTGGTGTCGAGATTTGAGTTAGGGACACCAGACCAAGAAAACCTCAAGAAAAAAGATATGCTTCAAGGACAAGAAAGCACAGAGTATATGGATAACCAGCCAGTTCACTGGAACTTTTGCAATGATGGTAACATTTTAATTCTGCATTGCTATTCTTTGTGTGTGTGTCAGTCATGGGACTTGAACTCATAGCCTGAGTGCTATTCCTGAGGCTTTTTTTTTTTTTCTCAAGAGTAGTGCTCTATCATATGAGCCATCAGTCTACTTCTGGCTTTTTTGGTAGTTAATGGGAAATAAAAGCCTGCTCAGGCTGGCTTCTAAGTGCAATCTTTAGATCTTTACCTCCTGAGTAGCTAGGATTAATTCTGCATTCTTACATGTAGTAGTCATTATTGGGCTTTCAAAATGTGGCTAAAAGACAAGCAACTAGGTTTCTCAGTTTTTCAACTTGAGTTAATTTAAACCTAAATAGTCACCCATGTGACTAGATTTGGGCAGCACAGGACACCACGTCAGATGAACTAAAATCACAATCTCTGATGAGAGGCCAGGGATGTGCCTTTTTTGAATTTTATGCACATATCTGCATTTTTTCCCACACGAATTCTTTTTTTTTCTGTCATGGGACTTGAACTGTCCCTGAGCATTTTTGCTCAAGGCTAGTGCTCTATCACTTTGAGTCACAGTGCTACTTCCATGGATGTGCCTTCTTAGGCAGAAAGTTTCTATACTTGCTGACATTTGAGAACTATCATCCTTCCAAGCATTTGTGAGCATTTGCTTCAGTCTTCTGAAGCTTCTCGTCTGGACCTACTGATGCCTACTGCATTCATCTCAGTCTCTGAACCAATTATGACCCAGCAAATTTAATAAACTCGGCCTCTCTGTCAAAGTTGCCTTTAAAAAAAACTGAGGGAAGTGGACCTGTGGCTCAAAGTGGTAGAGTACAAGCTTTAAGCAACAAAAGCTCAAGGATAGCTCCCAGGCTCACAGTTCTAGCCCCCACAACTTACAAAACAAACAACAAAACAAAACCCGAGGCCCAATAACTCAGCTTAGAAGGTTACTGAGCTTGCACAATCTCCTCTTGCATCCCAAGGTTCCTCAAGTCCAACTTTAAGGCACTGAGGACAACTAAACGCTAAGTACTTCTGTGTCTAAGTCAGTATTCCTAATTCATATGCTATCTCTCTTGCTCCTGGATTTTTTGTCAAGTCCAGAGAAATAAGCAACAGTCTTCATTTCTGGTTCCCTGAGCTTACCTTTCTCCCCTCTGGTTCTAAGACTAGTTCCCATTAACTCTGTCTCAAATAGTCATCTCATAATCTCTGCCCACAGTCAGAATGGGTGAAAGGCTCATATGATGATGGCCACTGTCTTCTGATTTTGGAATTAAACTCAGATGGCTCCCTAGGTGTGGACAAGTGACTAACTTTCTGCAAGTCTTAAAATGCTGTATTTCAGCTACTCTATAGCTGAGTCATATCAAGTTTCACAATATCTGGTCAAAGTTTTTCTCTCCCAACTGTTCACATTACCCAAGCTATACCCAAACTAACTCTAAACCAACCAGAATTGAATATTTTTAATTTGATGACCAAAGTAAAACTAAATAATTATTTCTAAGACTGTAAATTAAACGTCTATTAGAAATTTTCAGGTATCCTGTTCCCTTCTGATCTCCAGTGAACTAGCAAAAAGCTGAAAGTACCACTATAGCTGAAGTGATAGAGCACTAGCCTTAAGTGAAAAAGCTAAGGGACAGCACCCAGGCCCTGGGTTCAAGCCCTACTATTGGCATAAAAAAATTACAGTGGGAATTTTGGCATAAATAGACAGAATAATGCCCTGTCAAATGCATAACAAAAAAATCTCATATTTTTAAAGTTTGTGCAGAAAGAATAAGCTCCCAGTTCCTGAGTAACATTGTCATATTCGTTGGGATTATTCATAGATCCAGTTGCAGATGAAGCACATGATTAGAAAGAAGTCACTTTAGCAGCTAGAGATGTGTTCACTTTGCTATGAACAAAAGACTATTTAGTCAGTCTTGTCAAATTTTTTGCTTTTGAGCCCCAAACTTAATTTCAAAACTAAAATTTGACATCTGAGTGTTATTCCACAGATAGCAATAAGAAAATATCTGGCAAAATTTGGTGAACAGAGAACCATATCATGTGAAAAATGTTAGCTCTCGGTATGATGGTCTGATGTCATTAAAGCTGACTCATCTCTAGGGTTTAACACAGAAGTAGATGGGTGCTAGTGACTCTCACCTGTAATCCTAGCTACTCAGATAGGAGGTTGAGAGCTGAGTGAGGATTGCAGTTCAAAGTCAGAAAAATCTGTGTGACTCTTACTTCCAATTAAATCACCAAAAGGTTGGAAGTCGAGCTGTAGCTCAAGAGGTAGAGCATCAGCCTTGAGCAAAAAAGCTGAGAGCACTCTATCCCTGAGTTCAAGCCCCCATACACACACACACAGGCTTTCTCTGAACCAACTAAACGATGTTCTTACAACCCAGTGAACACACCAGAGTGTGTCACCCAAACATGTGAAGCAGCCTACTGAGTCCTGCTGGTTCATTCCAGACAAATATGGGAATAATCAAACTCAGGAAGAAAGCCTGGTGTGGGTTCACTGGGGAATACTGTAGCCTTTAACTCAGTGTTTAACCTTGCCGAAGCTCATTGTTCTCCTCAGTAGGAAGCAAGTAGAAAACCCTTCTTCCTACTTCAAGAGCTATAAGCGTACAAGATGTGAAAAGGCTTTGAAGAAGTTCAAAGATGCTGAGCGAATGCAAGGTGATTTATACCTGGTGACAGGTACAAAGATGCAGAGCCGCTGTGGAGTGACAGCAGCAACTTCTCCACCCAGTCACTGGACAGCTGGCGATGACTCACATGAAAGCAAAGGCATTTAAGACACCAAAGACCTAACAGGGAGCAGAAATAAAAAAGACATACTATTGGAAAACTGATCCTGTTGAGTCTGGGGTTCTTATGTAAGAAAATGATATTTTGAAAAACTGTCATGTTGAAGCTAAGGTACTCTGATGTGACTTCAAACTATGCAATTTGCATTTAGCCCAGGCTTAATTATATCCTAGAGGAATTCTTCTAATTCTCTTTCATGACAATAATCTTGCAAAATTGAACGGCTCCATTTACAAAGACGTACTCACAAGGCTAACAATAACGAATCAGGGTTTTTTTTTTGCTTTCTGAATAATTATTTTCTTTCTTTCATGTAATACAAAGCTGGAAAACATGGTTTACGTGTAAGCCACACAGCATGTTCCTGTTTCTTTTCATGGTCTCTTGTGTTAGATTACTTGTTGCTGTGACAAAATACCTGACAAGAACAACTTAGAAGAAGAAGAATTATTTTTATTGTTTTTCTAAAACACATAGGAGTCTAATGATGTTCTTTTGTTTATGAATATACAGCACCATTTGTTGGGAAGACTAATCTTTTCCCACTAAACTGTCTTAGTATCTTTGTAGAAAATCAATTAGCTGTTTCTGGTCCACATTTTCAGAGGTTCAGTTCATAGTCATTTGGTTCCAAACATTTGGGCAGAACACGGCAGCATAGCGTGTGACAGGAGAGCAGATTGCTTCACAGTGGAGGGGCGGGGGACACAGAGAGAGGGACAGGGAGGGAGAAAGGGGAAGGGGAAGAGAGAGAAAGAAAGAGGGAGAGGGACTAAGATAGCCCTAAGGACTTGCCCTCAGTGACCTACTTCCTCCAGCTTAGAGCCACCTCTTGAACTTTCCAGAACCTCCCAACCAGCTGGAGACCTTGGCTTTAACACATGAGTCTCTTGAGGACATTTCATATTCAAGTCAATTATACTGAAGAAAAAAAAAAAAAAAAGAGTAGTTTACCATTATCCCTCGGCATCCGTGGTGGGTTAGTTCTAGGACATTCTCCCCTCTGTAGGTACCCGAGTCTGCCGCATACTCAAGTCCTTTTCATAAAATGACGTACTATTACAGAACGATGCGGTATTCGCATGAAATCTATACACCTCCTCCCGTAGAGTCTATTTGTGTGGGAGAAACTGTGCATGTGTGAGCTGAGAAAAAAAAAATGCTGTGGCCAAACATCCATTTAAGGTCATGTAGAATTTATATCAGGAAAATCTCATTAATATAAGAAAAATTATCAGAATTTTCTCTATTTAAACACATATCAAAATTCATTTTAGCCAGGCCTAGTGGCTCTCAAGAGAAATAGATTTGAGAGGGTAATGGTTCAAGGCCTGGAGGGGGGAAAAGTGTGAAAAAATGATCTGAGCCAATGGCTGGGCATGGTGGCCTGCTGTCGTCCCAGTGAAAAAAAGCACAAATAGAAAGATCAATATAAAACGTGTTTAGAAGGCTCACGTGGTGGAGAGCCTGCTTAGTAAGGGCAAGGCTGTGAGTTTCATCCCCAGTACTGCCCACAAAAAAGTATATTTGAGATACAGAAGCATTTTTGAAATAAAAATCCAATTCTAAATTTTAGAAAACCTTTTATGAGTTACTAATAGAAAAAAATCCTTTTTCTACATAGGAAACAGACAAAAAGCCGGGTGCCAGTAGCTCCTGCGTGTAATCCTACTACTCCAGAGGCTAAGATCTGAGGATAGCAACTCAAAGCCACCACAGGCAGGAAAATCTGTGAGACTGTTATCTCCAATTAATCAGCAATAAGCTGGAAATGGAGCAGGGGCTTAAGCCTGCTCACTAGCCTCAACCAAAAGATCTCAGGGACAACACCTAGGCCCTAAGGTCAAGCCCCAGGACCAGCACACACACACACACACACACACACACACACATACACCATCTCATCTCAATGGTAAATATTAGAGAGCTTAATTAAAGACAGAAATGTATCAGATAAGATATGTTCTTTGTTACAAGCAAACAAACCAGTTCTGATTAATCCAAGAAATGAAAAAGGATTTCTAGGAAAGCTTTTAAAAGTTCACAAAACCAACCAGAAGGCTAGAAACACTAGCTCAATAGACAAGGAATTATTTGGTCTCTGGAATCGATGGATTCCAGTATTGTATGCTTATTACCTATGAATCACTTTGTTCAGGAGTCCTAGAAAGTAAGCTCAATTGACTAAACTTAGGCCATGGGCCTTGACTGACAGGGCACTTGAGTGGAAAGATCTGATGAAAGAAAAGTTCAAGCTTCCTCTACTTCCATAATGGCAATGAAGAGCACCAGGAATTTACCATGCTTGCATGACTGTCCACAACTAAGACAAGATATTCCACAAAACAATCAATTTACTTTAAGAAGCAGAAAAAGATGCTGAGATCTAAACTAACAAAAATTGTATCTCACGCCCCCTGCCAGTCCAATAAAGAAAAAAAACTCAAAAACTGAATAAAGGGTTAATATCTAAAGGGAATACATTAAATACTCACCCTGAGACATTGTATAATTATTAAGCTCCAAAATCCAATAGAATCTACAGGAAAATATAGTAATATAGACATAATACAAGTGTGCTAAAGTGACTGAATACAAAGAATCAATAGATTTCATGTGTATCAAACAATAACCAACTCGAAAATGTCATGAAAACATCCTTTTACAGAAATAGCAAAACCTAGAAAAGAACTTGGAATAATCCTAGCAAGAAATGCCTACACACAGCAAAGGCCAGAATGCTTTCCATTTGGCTATCCAGAGTGTCAATCATCTGAGAAGACTCAGACCCTCAAGCCTGCAATATCATCAACCAGGGGCCTTGCCCTTGGAGATGCTCACTCTGAAAGTTGCCCACTGCCTGTGCCCTGGATATTTGGTTCATTTGATTTGGAGGGCTCCTGGAGGTGAATGTTAGAGAAGTTAGGTGAATGCTAGCAATAGGGATCATTCTACAGAAGTGACTGAAGGCATGATACCTGTCCCAGACAGAGATTACTGCAGGTAAACATCTCCTGGGAGATGACACATTCATAACACAACAACACTTGCTTTCTGTACATCTACTCTCAGGTGTTCACTTCTGAGACCTGTCACAGACCCAAGTCACAGTCTCTCTCTGTGTGTATATATGTATAGTGTGTGTGTATATGTGTATGTATGTATAGTGTGTATGTATGTATGTGTGCATGTATGTATAGTATGTGTATGTATGTATGTATAGTATGTGTATGTATGTATGTATGTGTGTGTATGTATGTATAGTATGTGTATGTGTGTATGTGTGTGTATAGTATGTGTATGTATGTATGTGTGTGTGTATGTATGTATAGTGTGTGTGTGTGTGTGTGTGTGTGTGTGTGTGTGTGTGTGTGTGTGTGTAGCTTTACTAGGACTTCAACTCAGAGCCCCAAGTTTATGGCTTTTTGCTTAAGGCTGGTGTTCTCCTACTTGAGCTATACCTCCATGTCCAGGACATTTTCTGGTTAAAATAATAGTCTTATGGACTGTTTTCTGTTTTCTGCTCACACTGGCTTCAAACCTCAATGCTTACATCTCAGCCTCCTGAGTACCTAGGATTATGTGAGCTACCAACATGGACTAAATCTTTATCTCTTCAAACTCTACAGAAGGATCTTCTCCCTCCATGTTTGAGTCTAAGGCTTCCATGTTTTAGACATTTGAGAATTTTTGCATGTTTTTTCCCCTGATAAAGCAAAAGAATTATAAAAAAACCTATGCAAATGAAAATGCAAATTTTTTTCCAAATGAAAGAGTAAATGAAGAAATATACCCAGCTTTTGAGTAGAAAAACTGAAAATTATTTTTTAAAAAACTACTCATTTAATCCATAAATTCAGTATAACTCCAGTCAAAAGCACACATGGTTTTTTTGGTTTGGTTGGTTTGGTTTGGTTATTGTTGAGGTTGTTGTTGCTGTTTTGTCAGTGCTGAGGATAGAACCCAAGGCTTCATGTAGGCTCAGCAAGTGCTTTACCACTAACATCATTCCCTAGCCTGGGCAAGCATGGTTCTTCATAGTATTTACAACCTATTTAGGAAGTTTACCTACAAGAGAAAGTATGTAAAAAACCATACATTTGGAAAAGAATAATAAGGTAGCATTTGCCATACCACGCTTCAAAACATGACGTTTTAATGGTTACAAATGCAGTATAATGCAGGCATCTGAGTCAGGAGCATTCTGAGTTCAAGAACAGATAGAGTTACATAAAGAGAAAAGAAGAAAAAGAAAAGTACAAAGGGGTCATACAGTCAGCAGAGGACAAGAATGATTCTAAAAACAGCCATATATTCCTAAATTACAAGAATGATTCTAAAAACAGCCATATATTCCTAAATTCTGTTACAACTAAATGGAATTTGGTACCACTGGCTGACTATTTGGAAACAAAATTAGATCTGTATATCCTGTGTTTAAAAAAGAAAAAGCCACAAGATTCTGTATAGATTAAAGAATTTAGAGTAGAAACAAAAGTATAAAAGCATTCTAAGAAAATACATAAGGGCTGGGAAGTTGGCTCAGTGATAGAGTGCTTGCCTTACATGCATGAGGCCCTGGGTTCAATTCCTCAGCACCACATAAGCAGAAAAAAGCCAGAAGTGGTGCTGTGTCTCAAGTGATAGGGCACTAACCTTGAACTGAAGAGTTGAGGGGCAGCGCCCAGGCCCAAAGTTCAGCCCCCACGACTGACCAAAAAAAAAATAAGCCATAATAATAAAATCCTGAGGTGAGTGATTTTTATGCATATTAACCACTTGACTATATAAAATTTTAAACTTTATATCACAGAAGACACAATTAAAGAAGTTTTTTAAACAGAAGGTATTTGTAACAGCTCCCAAAAATCAACAAGAAAAAGGCAACCCAATTTCAAGTAGGCAAAAATAAAGCAAAATATTTATCAAACCTTTTCACATTACAAATGTGAATGGTTTCTAGGTGTCAGTACTGATAAAAGAAAAGTAAATATAAAGCAACAATCAGGTTTTCCACAATCAGATTTGCAAATATTCAGTACCAGTATGAGTATGTCAAGAAACAGTTTTCATGGAATATGAATGGGTCGCAGCTCTTTGGAAGACAATTTGGCAGTATCTATTGAAATGTTAGATGTATGTACTCTTTGACCTGGCAGTTCCACTATTTAAAATGTATCCAACAAAAAATATGTTCTCAATTATGATTAGATATATGTAATTTTATAGCAACATGTTCTATAACTGCCAAGGAGCAAAAACAACTTGAATCTCAGTTAGTTGGAGAAAATTAAACCCATACTATGTGAAATTGCACAGCAGTTTGAGAGAATTATGTGACATGTATATTCTGACATGGAAAATGTATTAAGATAAATTAAGAAAATAAGTGAACTTATATGAATGAATGACCTTGTTTTTTTAAAAAATCAAATCCTGTATTTCCATTTATGGTCATATTTATACACACACACACACACACACATATGGTCCCATATATATATATATATATACATAGAAAATCTAGAAATAGACACACCAAACTGTTCCTGGTGATAACCTCTTCCTGGGAAGAACTTGGGGTTTTGAAGGGGGTGGGTGAACACTTTCTTTTCTTACTCAGCTGTTTTATTTAAAATTGTTTACAGCAAAAAATGTCTACTTGTGTGAGCTTAATTACAATGTTCAAAATCAGGTAACCATTTCCAATAACAGAGTGGGGGGCGGGGGACGGGGAACTACAAAGGAATTAACATTAATGACAAAAAGACCAGAGCTGTGTCATCATGAAAACAAGAAAAGATGGCTGAGTTGGGCACTTGAGGTAAAGAGAACATGGCTTCAAGAGATCTAAGGAAGGAGGGCCGCGCATGGTCCAGATGTGGGCATATGCAGGGAGGAATACTAACCAATGTAGAAGTGTGTGGGACAATTTTTAAATGGGGAGTGCCACTTACTGAGGCAGAGAGCCTGGAGGACTAAGTTTAGAGAACACATGAATTCAACTTCAGGCATATTTCTACAGGCTGTGGAGCACTGAAGTAGTGGTATTCCTTGGGCATTAAGTGGTGACATAAAAAATCAATATACAAGTGGTGCCTGAAGCCATGGGTATAAATGAGATCCCTTAAGAACTGTATATAAAGTGAAAACAAGCAGAAATTCCAGCAGAATGATAGGAAAACACTGATTTCTATGGGGTGACAAAAGGAAGAAAAAATCATGAGGAGGGAAAGGAATGGAAATGGAAGGCAGCTATGCTCACCACTATACCACCAACGCTCACAAGGCATGGGAATGGAAGGACAAGGGCTATCATGGTTACTCTGGAGTTCTCAGCTTGACTGTATTAAGAGATGCCTGGAAGATTATAAAAGCTCAACTGTGGAACATCTGTGAGGGGGTTTCCAGAGCTGATTAGATCATGAGGGCTCTGACCTAATGAAACATCTAATCCATTGATGGTTCCCAAAGTTGAAAAGATCATTAGGAGACGGTGGAAACGGAAGAGGGTGGGGGAAATGGGGCTTTGGTAGGCTGTCTTGTAATGGTGCACTGTCCTATCTTTCTCTGTTTCCTGGCTGCCATGAGTTGAACGGCTCTGCTCTACTGGGAATTAGAATAAATAATTCCGATCTTCAAGCCGTTCTCTCTGGCATTTTGGTCATAGATACAAAAGTAACTATTACAAGGTGTGACACAGGCCGTCTAGCAAAACCCATCGCTCACATCATTCTCCACAGTGAAAACTTGAAAGTTTTCCCCTAAGATTAGAGATACACAAGTTTATCCATGTTACCACTTGTTTCAACACTATATTTGAAGTCCTAGCCTGAGCATTCCAAAAACTGTTACAACTGATGAGCAGATTTAGGAAATCCAAATCAAAACCCAAAATTCAGCAGTATCCTTGAATACTATCAACAAACTCTCTCATAAAGAAATTAAGAAAACCCCATTTACAACAGCAACAAAAAATGCAATATTGTGCCTAGGTGTCAGTTTAACCAAGGAGGCAAAAGACCTGAAAACTACAAAATACTGATGAGCAAAACTGAATAAAGCACCAGGTGCCAATGACTCATGACTGTAATACTGACTACTCAGGAGGCTGAGATCTGAGGATCTTGGTTTCAAGCCAGCACAGGCAGGAAAATCTGTGATACTCTTATTTCTTTTTTCTAATTTTTATTTTTTTTATTGTGAAAATACTGTACAGAGGGGTTACAATTACATAGGCAAGATAATGAGTACATTTCTTTTCAAGCATTGTAGCCTCCTCCTTTGTTTCCCCTTCCGATACTCTTATTTCTGAAATACTCTTAATGCTGAAAGTGGAGCTGTGGCTCAAGTGGTAGAGTGCTAATATTGAGCACAGAAGCTCAGGGACAGCACCTAGGCCCTGAGTTCAAGTCCCAAGACTGGCATAAAAAGAAAGAAGAAAAAGAGAAGAAGAGAGAAAGAAAGAAAGATAGAAGGAAAAAGAAAAAGAAAGGAAGGAAGGAAAGAAGGAAGGAAGGAAGGAAGGAAGGAAGGAAGGAAGGAAGGAAGGAAGGAAGGAAGGAAGGAAGGAAGGAAGGAAGGAAGGAAGGAAGGAAGGAAGGGAAGGAAAGGGAAGGAAAGGGAAGAGAAATTGAGAGAGAAGGTTGGGAATGTGGCTTAGTGGTAGAGTGCTTGCCTACCTTTCATGAAGACCTGAGTATGATTTCTCAGTACCACATGAACAGAAAAGGCCAGAAGTGGCGCTGTGGCTCAAATGGTAGAGTGCTAGCCTTGAGCAAAGAAGTTCAGGTACAATGCTCAAGCCCTGACTTCAAGCCCCAGGACTGTGAAGGGAAAAAGAAAGAAAGAAAGAAAGAAAGAAAGAAAGAAAGAAAGAAAGAAAGAAAGAAAGAAAGAAAGAAAGAAAGAAAGAAAGAAAGAAAGAAAGAAAGAAAGAAAGAAAGAAAGAAAGAAAGAAAGAAAGAAAGAAAGAAAGAAAGAAAGGAAAGAAAGAAAGAAAGAGAGAAAGAAAGAAAGGAAAGAAAGAAAGAAGCCGGGCACTGGTGGCTCAAGCCTGTAATCCTAGCTACTCAGGAGGCTGAGATCTGAGGATCTCGGTTCAAAGCCAGCCCGGGCAGGAGAGACTGTGAGACTCCTATCTCCAATAAACTACCACAAAACCGGAAGTGGTACTGTAGCTCAAGTGGTAGAGCGCTCGCCTTGAGCTGAAGAGCTGAGGGACAGCGCCCAGGCCCAGAGTTCAAGCCCCACGACCGACCAAAAAAAAAAAAAAGAAAGAAAGAAGGAAGGAAGGAAGGAAAAAGAAAGAAAGAAAGGAAGGAGGAAAGAAAGAAAGAAAGAAAGAGAGAGAGAGAAAGAAAGAGAAAGAGAGAAAAAGAAAGAAAGAAGAGAGAAAGAAAGAAAAAGAGAAAGAAAGAGTGAAAGAGAGAAAGAAGAAACAGAGAGAAAGAGAAAGAAAGGAAAGAAGAAAGGAAGAAAGAAAGAGAGAGAGAGATGGGAAAGAAGGAAGGGAGAGAGAGAAAGACAGAAAGAAAGAGAGAGAAAGGAAAGAAGGGAGAGAAAGGAAAAAAGGAAGGGAGAGAGAGAGAGAGAAAGAAAGGAAGGAAGGAAGGAAGAAAGAGAGAAAGAAAGAGATAGGAAGGAAGGAAGGAAGGGAAGGAACAAATAAATGTAAATGTATCTCAAATTCTCAAGGTCATAGACTGGAAGAATTAATGCCTATGGTACTCAAAGTGATCTACAGATTTAAAGAAATTTCTATCAAAATTCTAGTCATTTCTCACAGAAATAGAAAAAGCAAGTCTAAACTTTGTATAAAAACAAAAAAGATCTGTAAAGGCTCCCAAAATAAAATGTTGACCAAAACAACAATGCTAGAGGCATCACACTCCCTAATTTCAAAGTACATTTTAAAATGATTGTAATCAAACAGTATGACACCTAAATTCAATTCTTAGCACTGCCAAAAAGAACAAACAAACAAACAAAAGCAAGTAGAAAAAGAAACAGACAGAATGGTGTTCACATAAAATAGACACAGAGCCCAATGAAACAAAACAGAAAGCCTAGAACTAAACCCACACATTTAGGGTCAACTGATTTTTGAACAATGTCTCCATGAACACATAATAGGATGAATACAGATTTCTCAATAGAGTGTTAGGAAAACTGGCAACCCTGGTACAAAAGAATAAAATGGGATCTGAGGCATCTTACATTCTAGAGTATTAAGAAAGATTAGGAAACAGGGCACCAGTGGCTCATGCCGGTAATCCTAGCTATTCAGGAGGCTGAGATCTGAGGATCTTGGTTCAAAGCCAGCCCTGGCAGGAAAAGTCCGTGAGACTCTTATCTCCAATAAGAAAACCAGAAGTAGCCCTGTGGCTCAAGTGCTAGAGTGCTAGCCTTGAGCTGAAGAGCTCAGGGACAACACCCAGGCCCATAGTTCAAGCCCCATGACCGACAAAAACAGAAAAGGAAAGACTAGGAATCAGACAGGTAGGAGAGAGACTTGCTCCCTTATTAAACTTTGGCTCCTTTAAGCATTACACTTCCTGTGAGCAGAGCTGCCCAGCACCTATTTCCCACCCTTCGGGTGTTTCATGCCATTTCATATGAAAGCAGCTCCTTTCAAAAATGGAACTTATTCAATCTCAAAATTCTAATTTTAATCATAAGGCTTCTTCCATAGCAATGCTATTTGCATCTACTTAATTCACTGGCTGTATCGCAAAAGTTCCACTCTGTCGAGTGTGTGATCAGATGAGAGAAAACTCTACCAACCAGAGAAGAATTCACAAAAGGTCACTTAGAAAATTTGTACTAATTTTCAGCCTGCTGTGTCTTGACATTTGCTAGGACCACACGTTTAAGAACGAAACCTCACACTGAATCACAGGCAGAACCACAGAATTATGAAATTACTTCACACCTCACACAGAGTACAAATCAATGAAATTGTAATCCTAATTCTCCTTTCCCCCACACTCAGAAGACAGACCAGGGACCTTAGTTCTTCACTTCCTGCCCAGGATAGCCCAGTTTTTGATCATTTGTTGTTGTTTTTTTATTCAAAAAGTAAATGGAAAAAAGGCAGGAATTTTATATTCAAAAAATAATGTGTTGTACTCATAAACTGACATGTTGAATTGAAACCCCTTTGACAACTGAAAATGATAATAAAAAATAAGTAAAATTCACAAACAGTATACTTTATGGCATAAACAACTGTTACAGGTTTTGGAAGTGCACAGATTGTAGAGACTGAGTCTTTTTACTAAAACACTTGGGAAAAATCCTCTTCTCCGTGTTTGTTCCTCTGCGGCATGTACTTCTGCCACCTCTATCACCAGCACAGACAGCCAAGATCAACAAAAACAGGTAAAACTTTGGTGCCTCAGCACCAAACTGTGCTAATGATCACTGTGTTCTTCACTGCCACATGTCCAGTAAATTCCTAAGAGGCCAACTTCCCTTAACAATGTAGCTGAGGAAGCAGAAAAATATATTAATTTTTAAAAATCTTGAGATTGGGAGCAATGTCTTTTTAATAGTCTCCATGACCAAAAGAGAAGTAGAAAAAGCACTTGTGAATGTACGGTGATTGTCTCAGGAAACAAATACTGTGTGATTGAGTTGCAAGCTGACGTAACCTGTTTTTTCATGGACCACCATCTTTACTTAAAAGAGTGACTGACAGATAAACTATGGCTATTCAGACTTGGATAATTGGCAGACATTCTCTCAAAATCAAATGAAGTAAGCCTGTTTCTACAAGGAAAACAACTTGTAAAATTCATGGCCAAACTTGATTTTTTAAAAATCAAGTTTTTAAGAAAAAAATTAGAATTTTTTAGAAAACTTGGATTTGTCATCAAGAACTTGACAGCTTCTCAATGCCTGGAATTTTCTAATGGGTTCAACAGTCCTGTTATTAAATCTAATTGTGTCAGTGTCTGAAAGAGCTACACAACTTGGTGAATCAATATTCTCACTACAGAAAAATAAAATTGTTGAAGTTTTAAGTTAACAGAGTAGTTAAAACATAAACAAGAAATGAGGAAAATTTTGATAGAGAAATCAAAAGATATCACCATTAGCAAGCACAGTGTAGGATCTAAATATAAGAAAGAATCTATCATAAAAAGCCTGCTTCTATTTTGAAAATATATTTGGTTTCTTTCCTATCTTCTTCCTTCTTTTGGATAATTCCTTACTGATTTCTCATTTCTGAGAGATATCTGGGTGTTTCTTTAATCATTTATTGGATCAACATTTAACATCTACATCTGATAATCCCCAAGTCTGAATTCATTGTGGCTCTAAATTTCTGATGATCTTCATCTCAGTGAAACAGTCCTTTTCTCCTGTCATTTTTATAATCTTTTCTTTTTTTAATTTTGGCAAGTACTGATCTACAGGAATCTTGAAAGGCTAATTGAGGTTGCCTTCTTCCAGAGCAGGTTCCGCCTTGCTTCAGCTGAGAGCCAGGGGGCGCTAGACCTGGAACTGCCTTCAAGTTCCATTCACTTGTCCAGAGCTGAGTCCAAATCGTAGTCTCCTGAAGGCATTGGCTTACTGCCTACTGCATCTTCTTATCAGATAGGGACAAATTTTTCTTTTAAATTTCCTTGAATTTTCCACAAACCTAATGCCACATAGAAGACTGCAATGTTAGGTCTATAACCTGAGTAAATATCATAATCAAAACAAACTTTATTTTCTTTTTGTCTCCCACTGTTGCATTAGGCTTATTTAGCATGACTAACGTTTCTTTGAGCCTGGATAAAAAAACAATCTTGATTCAACAAGTAGAACATCCAATTCTGGATAGTAATTATAACTCTGGGCTTGACATAGCAGTGAATCTCCTCCTCTCCCAGCTTGATTCTGCTTCAGGCTGAAAAGCCCTCAGTGACATAGAGAGATGAGATGACTTCTTCCTAATTCACTGCTACATGTTTTGATGTCCTGAGGGTCTAATCAAGAAGATGACAAGGAAGAAAGGAACAAGATATTCTTACATGAACAAAAACCCTCATGATCTGAGGGTAATTAATGAGTTTTCCAAAAGTTACCAGCACTATGAATCTTTTCCCTACAATGTCTCATCCAGGCTGGTACAGTGACAGCCTAGATGATCACTTACAATTCACCACCAGTGGTATATACCAGCCTCTGTTTTCTGGAATCTTCTAGATGGAAGACTCTAAGAGATGAATGATTCTTTCTACCAGGTGAATACATGTAGTACTTTTGGAACAATGAAACAGGCTTTGCAATCACACGCACACACACACACACACACACACACAATCCCTAGGCCAATCCATTCCCATGTCTGCCAACGGTCCTTAGCTTGTCCTCTTCCTTCTAGGCCTACACCTTGAGAGTCAAACCCCTCTCCCACACACATCTCTCCAAGGTGGCATAGAAGAACTCGGTAGACCTTAGGGGAGGAAGAAAATCTCTCCCTGTGTAGGGAAAGGAAATGAAACTTACTATTTTTTTCCAGAAGCATCTTCTCTACTAACTAAGTTTACTCTCCTCATGTGTTTAAACTTTTGCTATCAACTCATCGAGCCGGTTGTCAGAATTTTCACCTGATATCTATCATATTAATATTGTACTCAAAAATCAGGGGGAAGAATTTCAGCCCACCATCCTTCAAACTATATTTTAATGAGCTGTAAAATATACTAGTCTACCTACCTACCTAAAATATTCTAGCTTACTAGAATCACCAGCTGTATATTTAGTTTGCCAGGCATGAGGAAGCTGCCGATTTTAGTAAATTTAGGGTAAATGAAAGCATTCAAATTTCAACAACATCTGATGAAATGCTTAAAAATGAGTCTGCAGTATTCTCTAGTCATAAGCTAGAGACCCTGAGCTGTGAAGAACTGTGCAGCCACACCCATAAATCAATGAGATTGCTGAACAGTAATAGTCATGCATGCTCTCGTGAGGGCCCGGCTTCTTTATTATGCCTTGTGCTTCACGTGCCATGTGGCTTGAGGATGTCTCAGCCCACTTTTACCTCATTTGGATGCACATGAGGCCATTTATTCCTCCAGATACACATTGTGTAATTATTTTCCGCTCTAGTAAATGAATAGCTTAATTAGCACCTTAATTTGATGTTAAAGGCTAAAAAATATAAGTATTACTAACATTCTTTTTGGGAAAATTATTCTAAATAAGCACACTTTGTGTCTAGTTTCTAAATATGCAAACTGTCCAATTTTCATACAAAAATGGAAAAAAAGCAATAGCTACTAGGAGCTATTTTGGGGCAATTAGGAGGAATTCTCTTGTTTACATTAGAGGAGAAATAGTACAAAAGTAACTGAATACATGCCAGAATAATTAGCAGCTCTTGGCTCATTTAAATTATGTGCACATTGCCATTTTAATGCATTTTTTAAACAACTACTTGCAATCCTACTTTATCCTTGGAAGAAAATTAATAGCTTTCTACTAGGTATGACTAATAAAACCAGATTTGCTTCCTATTTTCTTGGAAAAGATAAATCTGTATAGCTTTATGGGTCTACTTTTAATAATAATTAAAAACATAAAATAATCATATTTTTGAATTTATACAATACTTGTGCATAAAGACTGGAGGCATTCTTTTATGTAAGATAATTCCTCTGTATAAATATCATGCTGTTTCTTTATGCTCCCTGTACAATGTGTTGATTCTAAGGATCATCTAATATTAATAATGAAAGGATTAAGGCTGTGATTTTCTTTTTACAGGAAAATGCCCAAGTGACTCCTACAAAACAAATTCAGGGCATGAATTTTACACTTTTTCCTCTCAATTTAAGGTCCCTGATGATTAGTCACAATATAGTGAATAGCAGAAAATATATGTATAATCGTGTTTCATATCCCAGGAGATTAAAAACAGGGAACAAAGACAAATATAATTATCTTTTTGTACATACCAATCCTGGGGCTTGAACTCAGGGCCTAGGTGATATCCCTGAGCTGTATTGTTCAAGGTGAACACTCTGCCACTTGAGCCACAGCCCGCACTTCTGGCTTTTTCTGGTGATTAATTGGAGATAGGAGTCTTGTGAATTTCCTGCCTGGGCTGGCTTCAAACCCCAGATCTCAGACTCCTGAGTAGCTAGGATTACAGGCAAGAGCCACTAGCTCCGGCTGGTTATTATTTTTATTTTTGGAGATATAAATGCAGAAAATTTGGTCATAAACATAGCAGACACTTTGGTCTGAAAGCTGTAATGTAGACCAGTGAAAGCCCTCCATTAAACTTCTACAACAGCTGGGCACTGGTGGCTCATACCAGTAATCTTAGCTACTCAGGAATTGGAGATCTCAGGAACATGGTTTGCAGCCAAACCTGGCACGATCCTCAATTAACCAGCAAAAATCCTGAAGTAGAGGTGTGGCTCAAGTAGCAGAGCACCAGTCTTCAGTGGAAAAGCTAAGGGAAAGCACAAGGCCCTAAGTTCAAGCCCCACAACTGGCACAAAAACGAAAAGTTACAACGTAAGTGCATATACAGTTCATCTGTGTCTCTTGATACACTTTCCTCAGTCTTCAGAAAATGTGAAAAAATAAACAAATGCATCCATCATTATCATGTGCCCAGTCTGCTCCAAACCTCAATTAGATGCCATGTGAGAGTACAAAGATACCAACAACAGGCACCAAGGCTTCCAGTCTACTGAAAGAGATGGTTGGTCCATAGGTAATTATGATATGAAGGTAATGAGTCAGAATTGACTGAGAATCAAAAGTGCCAATGAAATTCACAGATAGAGGTAATTACTTCTTCAATAAGAGACTTCTGCAAGTCAAACACCTCCATCCAACAAATAGCCAAATAAAGCCAGGGAAATAAGTGGGCTTCAAGAAGGGTTCTTTAAGGCTAAGGGAGCATTTGTTATAGTCAGTCAGAGTGCACAGACCATCTTAATTGAGTTGTAGAGCCTCTGTTTGCAGAAACCTTACAGAAAGAAAATAATCAGGACCTACCTACATCTAACAGAAGATAATGAGTCGGAAATAGAACAAAAGCAGAGACTCTGGTTGAGGAATCATTCCCCACATGCTATTTCACTTTGAGCCTCTTTAACTCTAGACTCAAGTCTTTAATAAGATATTTAGAATGAAAGGTCAGGCCTCACCCAATCTGGACTTAGAGAGGAAAGCAAACTGCTTTCCTACGATAGGAGTTGGCCTATCCTCCAACATCTCTGTAGGCTGAGCCAGGACGAGGAACTAACCAACATGTAAATTGAAACTAGGAGAGAGGAAACTATACTGCTAGATGGAACTATTTTCTGTCTTCCATTAGTCCCTTCCTATCACTCCTTGCTTTGAAGGTAAAATGACTAATACAAATTAAACTATATTTTTAGAGGTTTGATCTATAATCCAGCTACATTTGTAGAGACCATATATGTCACCAAGTCCCTTGAAATTATGCATTCATTACATGAGTCTGTCATGTATTGACTTTAACATTGTACTTTAGTAATATTTTTGTTTAAAAAAGGAAGAAATTATATATTCATCATTTTTAAGATACATATATGGTAATATTCAGATCATTTTATCATGTTCTTGACAATAAAATAACAGGTATAAAATATTCTCTCTAAAACTAATAAATTTTGTAAAAGTATAAATATTTGATTATATATATTTTTGGGGGGGGGTCTGGTCGTGGGGCCTGAACTCTGGGCCTGGGCGCTGTCCCTCAGCTCTTCAGCTCAAGGCTAGCGCTCTACCACTTGATCCACAGCGCCACTTCTGGCTTTTTTCTTTTTTGCTTATGTGGTGCTGAGGAATCGAACCCAGGGCCTCGAGCACGCAAGGCAAGCGCTCTACCACTGAGCCACCTTCCCAGCCCCTTGATTATATATTTTTAAATAGCTTTTCTAGCACATGTGGCTACTGGCTTGTGAGCCAATTTAATTTGATGTGTGAAAATGAATCAGCATTCTAACTTTGATCCATGCATGCAATTTCATTGATTTCAGTGGAATATTTCTTCAAGGACCAAGGAGAGAATCATTCCATAATTACTAATGCAGGTACTATATTTATTACAAAAAGTCACCTCATTTTTCATACTAAAATTCTGAAATTTAAGAGTTCATGCACTATATTCTACTGGCCTGTTAATTCCACCTGTAGATGTAAAACCCATCATGAAATTACTAAGATAACAGAATAAAATTTGTTTGATGATAATAAACACTTTTGAATATTTTAGCATTAAGACTGATAAGAATTTATGTACATTTTACATTTTGTTCCATCCTTCAAGATGATGGTTTTAGAAAGTTTTTGTAAGTTCCTCTCCAAAATTAATTGCTCTCCAAAATTCATTCCACCACTTACATCAGCAATAAGAAAATAGGCAATGAAACTTCCAAGAAAATTAATCCAATATATAAAGCTCTTTTTAAATAAGACATCAGTTACAATTATTTGAGCAAAGAGAAAAAAAAAAAAAACATGATATCATAGAATCTATTTAATTATTTTCCAAAGTAAAGAACTACAAGTCTGATATTTCTTTTTTTTTTTTTTTGCCGGTCATGGGGCCTGAACTCTGGGCCTGGGCACTGTCCCTCAGCTCTTCAGCTCAAGGATAGCACTCTACCACTTGAGCCACAGAGCCTCTTCTGGCCTTTTCTGCTTATGTGGTGCTGAGGAATCAAACCCAGGGATTCATACATGCAAGGCAAGCCCTCTACCACTCAGCCACTTTCCCAGCCCCTGATATTTCTTTTTAAACATACACCTGATAAAGCACCTAGAACTATGCCAATGAGAATCAGAAGTGTTTTAGATTGTTGTGCTGTGTGTGTGTGTGTGTGTGTGTGTGTGCGCGCGCGCGCGCGCATGTACTAGGGCTTGAACTCAGGGCCTCATGCTCTCAGTTGGCTTTTGTGCTCAAAGCTAGTACTCTATCCCTTGAGACACATCTCCACTTCCTGTTTGCTATTAAAATCAGCCATTGGGTATAGTTTATCTGTAAAGGAGATGGCTATTTTGGCACCAGCAACAGTGTTATTAAACAAATGATACCATGAACACAACCTCCAGGAACTAAAAGACCCTGGAGTCTGCTTTCAGCCCATTTTTTCCTGCTTAAAGCATCTATTCCTTTTGAAAAACTAACTTAGAATGAGTCGTGGAATGCAGTATAAACATAAACTCTTAATAAATAAGTTGGGCATTGGTGGCCCACACCTGTAATCCTAACTATACAGGAGGCTGAGATCTAAGAATCATAGTTCAAAGCCAGCTGGGGCAGAAAAGTCTGTGAGACTGTTATCTCCAACTAACCAGCAAAAAGACAGAATTAGAGCTGTGGTTCAAGTAGAAGAGTGCAAGCCTTGAGTGAAAAAAATAAGGGGCAGTGCCCAGACCCTGAGTTCAAGCCCTAGGACAAAACAACATGGTGTTTAGCTTTGTAACTCCTGGGCATGAGGCAAGAAACATGGAACAGAGGATATGGCTGCTCCATCTCTTAAAATCAGTTTCAAAGGATACAATGGAGCCTAATGGAAGAGCAAATGTGGCAGAAAAAGCCCAGATCTGTGCTAACATTTCTTTACCATTAACTCTGCCCCCCCACTCCAATTCATTCCAAGCCACTGCTTATTAGATACCTCATTTCACCCAAGTGCTGTCATTTTAGAATTTGTTGCATTGAGATACATTGAAATGACATCAGCTCTCCTCCATTCCCAAGATCAGATGAAACTTCCAGGATGTGAGAAGCAATTCCATGTATCTGAGAAAGCTTCCATTACAGTGTACTGACACTGACATCCTTGCAGGGGAAGATGCAACTGAACAATTCCCTACATTAAATCAAGGCTAAAGCAGGTCATAAGAGTCTCCGAAGCTCTGCTGTGTATTGTATCACAACACTGACATCTGTTGGCTACAAGTGTACTTGAATCCTCCTTGTCAGGTCCTATGCCTTCTTTTCTGCATCTGAAGAACAGCTCCTTTTAAATCACATCATGCCCTTTCTTTTTTAATAGACTGGAAACCCATGTTCACAGTTACTCATGTGAGCCCTAACTTCTCTTGTGAAATGACATTTTATGTCATTTTCATTCTTTTGTGAACCAAAACACACACACACACACACACACACACCCTTTATGCAACAGCTCCAGTAAACAGGCACAAGCTACACAAATAAGGACCGCCACTATACTGATAAGTTAGAAACATAAATCATGAGGAAGATTATGCAAACATGTTTGGGGATCCACACCTGCCCCTGGCCAAAGGCCTCCTGCCTTTTACACTGCTAACTACTCTCTCTTCCATGATTCACCTGTAATCCTCCTTCACCAAACATTCTTCTCTTCCTTGTGATCCTGTACTCCTCTTTTTCCTCTGTTTACTAATATGGGATCCACAGAGTCCCTATACAGCCTTCTGGAAGCCTTTTAGCATTTAGCATCTAAGCATAAGATACAATTTCCTGCAGCACATAGCAAACCAAATCCTTCAGTCTTGATCTTGTATCTTCTCTTTTTTGTTGATACCTTTTTTTAATGGCCATAAAGCATTGCTTCCAGGGTAGGCACACTAGTGCTCGTACCTGTAATCCTAACTATTCAGGAGGCTGAGGACCAAGGTCTGAAACCAGTCCACAGAAAATTCCAAAAAGACTCCATCTCTAACTAACAAAATGCCAGTGGAAGAAGTGTGGCTAACATGGTAGAGTCACCTGAGCTCTTAAGTGGTAGCTGCAGCTGTGAACAAGAGAGCTAAGCAAGAACATGAGGTCTTGAGTTCAAGCCCCAGTACCTGCCCACAAAGAAGAAGAGCCAAACAATGCATGTTCTCACTTACTTTTGGAATATAAAATAAAAATGACGATGATGATGATGATGATGTGATGATGATAATTCACTAATGTGAAAGAGGGGACCATCACGAAGAGAAGGGGGAAGCAGGGGATGATGAGAACTGAAGAGAATCAAAGGGAAATTGTGTGTGTGTGTGTGCGTGTGTGTGTCTGTGTGTGTGTGTGTGTGTGTGTGTGTGTGTGTGTGTGTACATATCCATGAAGACAGCATAATGAAAATCAAACACTATTTGTAAAAGCTGGAAGAGGGGAAGCAAGAGATGAGAATATGGCAGAGGAAGCAAATTCATTCTAAGTGTATGATATGCATTATGAAATATCACAACAAAGCCCCTCATACTACAAATGTATGCTCATTCAAAAAGAAAAATTTTTAAAGGAAATTGATTTTGGAGCATGAAATAAGCATCTACTATATAACTTTCATTAATAAAGAAGAATAATAGCTGGGAATGCAGCTCAGTGGTAGAATGTGTGTCTGGCCAGCCCAAGGCCCTCAGTTCCACATCCATCACTGTAGTCATAAAAGGAGTTTCCAGTTTAGAAAACAATGAATAATAATGATGAGTTAATGTCTATTGAATTAGTGCCTGGTGTATGGTAAGTGTTACACAAGCATCTTATTTAATTCTAACAACAATCCTGTAAGATGGTTTATCTTCTGACTGTTCTAAATTGTATCCACTTCTTCTCTGAGAAGAGCTCATCCCTGAGGAAGGGATTGGACTTGAACCTGAAAGACTCCCTGCCAAGACACAAGAAATTTGGTGAGAATGCCAGAATACAGCTGAAGACCAGCTGCAGAGAAGACCCTCCTGTCTTCATAAAGTATCTGCTGGGAACGGACAAAGAAACCCCAGTCCTGACACATCGCATCAGGCCTGTTGCCACCGGCTCTATGCTCTCTGCTCTCCACAGCCGGGACCTAAGTGCAGCCATTTGTATGCGTTGCCTTGTCCACAGGAAGGTTGTGCATCCGATATTCCTGGGATGCTGCCACTCAGGCCAGAGTCCAAGTTAACTCTCCTCAAAGAGACACGACCAAGCTCCCTAGTCAATTTGTCAAAGCTTTCAGACATGCCTCGCCCTGCTTTAGGAAAATTATTTTCCATTTATGTGCTGCACATTATTACTTTGTGTGCAGGCATCATCTATATTGTGTTGCACAGAAAAAAAATTGATTACTCATGAGTGACAGAGTAATTGGCACTACCCTGGTTTTTCCAGCTATTTTTATGCGTTATAATTACTAGCTTCAGTACACCAGACAGAATTTAATGTTCTTGAAAATTAATATTATCAGAGGACTTGATACAAAAGAATGTAATGTTCTTAAATTAAAAACTTGTCATACACTGGTAGAGTCTCACATTGTTGGGTGTTTATCAACATTTTTGTTTAAGCCATTTCAAACTCCTTTATCAAGTTGTTGAGCCTGTAGCCCAGGCTAATGCAGAAAAACTGAATCGCACTGAGTTTACAAGATAGAGGGTACAACAGTAATATGACATGTTTCATGCTGGGCTGAAGACCTAGAATCATCTGCCTACTCACCTGTATTGAAAGCTGTGAATTCCTTGAAAGTAACCAAAAAAGTTATTTGCAGGTGACTCCAATAAGTGCTTGATATGCTAAGGCTGCATGGAATACATTAAATAAATAGAATGATATACAACCACAGTGATGACTAAGAATTTACTAGAAGAAACTGCATCCTCTCTGCACTGTGACAGTCTGTTCTTGATCCAGCACAGAGACCCTACCAGGATACAGACATGGTATAGAGCTGGATCCGGCTCATAAACTAATGTCACCCCACCCATAGTGACAGGACCAAGAGAGGAAATCTTTAATTATGCTCTGACTGTTTACAGATGGTCCTCCCTTAAAATGGCTTTGTCACATTCTCCTCCAATGCTTATTACCTGATGAACTTTGTTTTCTCTTCTTTACTGTATTTAATGTTCAAGTTGACTAGTATCTTTCTTTCTTCCTTTCTCTCTTTAACAGCACAAGAATATTCAAAGACTTGTCATCTAATGTCACCCATCTGGATGAGGCTTTTCTGCTCGGCCTCAGTCTTCTGCTCCCTATTGCTCATGCCCTGAACCTCCCAAGCCTCTTGACTGGCAGGCCTCAGTGGCTATGAATGTGACATTCCTCGTTATCTTCATCTTACCTCCTCTTTCCTTCTAACCTCTCAGTCATTTTCTTTTTTTTTTTTTTTGGCAGTCATGGGGCCTGAACTCTAGGTCTGGGCGCTGTCCCTCAGCTCTTCAGCTTAAGGCTAGCACTCTACCACTGGAGCCACAGCGCCACTTCCGGCTTTTTTTTTCTTTTTCTGTTTATGTGGTGCTGAGGAATCGAACCCAGGGCCTCATGCTTGCAAGGCATGCACTCTACCGCTGAGCTACCTTCCCAGCCCCCCCTCAGTCATTTTCTTATCCTCGGTAGTTGTCAATGTATGAAACTACAATGCAGTTGAATAAAAATTTCAAATGTGCATTCCCAAAGCAGAATTAGTAGATTTTTTTAATCTTTATTTCCTCCTTAAAATATTATTTACTTTTAATGGTTAAATTTACCTGTATTCATGAAGCTTTTGAATTCTCTCCCCATTAGTTAACCAAAGTCCCTTAATAGAAAGTTAGTTCCTGTGCCCATTATAGACGTGAGATTTTTTGCCAGTCCTGGGGCTTGAATTCAGGGCCTGGGCTCTGTCTCTGAACCTCTCTGTGCTCAGGGCTAGCACTCTACCACTTGAGTCACAGCACCACTTCCAGCTTTTTCTGATTATGTGGGACTGAGGAATTGAACCCAGGGCTTCATGCATGCTAGGCAAGCACTCTACCACTAAGCCATATTCCCAGACCTATAGATGTGAATTTTTAAAAACCATAGAAGTTGTACGACTATTAGCACTAGGAAAACTAAATTTAGAAAAGATAGCTAGAATTAATCTTAACTTTGGAGCCAATTTTAATATTTCTGACAATTATGTTAATAGGTTAACATAATTAAATTGATTATATTTGTTTCAAAATTAAAATGATAATCTGCAGACTCAGTCAAGTCATAAATTTACCTAGGAAGAGCAATTACTTCATATTACATATAAAAGTTAACTGAACAGGGGTTTCAGACTTAAAATTAAGAACTAAAATTCTTAGGAAAATAATCTTTGTGATCTTGGACTAGATATGACATGAAAAAAAAACTAGCTACAAAAGGAAAACATAAACAAATTGGACATCGTCAATATTAGAAAACTTTATGCTTTAGAGAACACCATCAAGAAAGTGAAAAGACAACTTAGAGATGCGAAGGAGCATTTGCAAATCCTATGTCCGATAATGAGCTAGCATCCAAAACATGTAAAGAATCCTGACAACACAACCCTATCAAAAGCGGCCAATAGCTATTTCTCCAAAGACTATATATATTCAAGTGAGTAACCATCTGAATAAACGAGTAAACAAAACATGGCATATTTATAGAATGGAATTGTATTCAACTTAAAAAAGCAAGTGATTCATTCCCATAACATGGATGAACCTTGAAACTACATGCTAAATGAAAGAAACTAGACAGAAAACATGATATATTATATGGTTCCATTTATATAAAATGTCCAGAATAGGAAAATCCACAGAGATAGAAAATAGATTAGTGGTTGATGAAGATGGAGAAATAAGGAATGGGAATTGACTGCTAATGGGATTTACTTCTTTTTCAGAATGATTAAAATTTTATGAGATCAGGGCTAGGAAGGTGGCTCAGTGGTATAGTGCTTGCCATGCATGCATGAGGCTCTGGGTTTGATTCCTCAGCACCACATAAGCAGAAAAAGGCGGAAGTGGTGCTGTGGCTCAAGTGGTAGAGCACTAGCCTTGAGCTGAAGAGCTGAGGGACAGTGCCCAGGCCCAGAATTCAAGCTCCATGACTGGCAGGAAAAAAAATTTATAGGATCATAAAGTGGTGAAAGCCCTACAACTCTGTGAATATACTAAGAACAAATAAATTGCAAACTTTAAAAAGAGTGAGCATTATGGCTATAGAAATTACATCTTCATATGGATTCACTGCTTTCTGTGGTTTTTGACAAAAAAAAGAAAAGCATTGGGCTCTGATAGTTGAAGAAGTTTCCAGAGATGAGAGGGGGAATCGAGCGCCAGTTTATTCCCAGAGCATCAGATTATTCATCCTTGGCCTTCCCTCATTTTTTCCCCTCTTTAATTTAGAAAGTCAGCAGTGCCTGATGCTACTTTAGGTAAATGAGCTTCACCGGACCTCAGTTTTTTACGGCTTTCCCCAAAGGGCATCATAACCTAGAGAGCAAGCACACACTCTGAACTCAGCAAATCTACTATTTGAATCCCAGCTCTTGCAATGGGGACACTTATCTACCCTAATGGGGCTCATTATCCCCACTATAGAGGGGTAATTACACCCACCTCATAGATTATACACAATACAACAATCTTCATGGCACTTTTTGGTACCCCTAGTAGGAAATAAGGGCTGAAGATGTGGCTTAAATGGTACAGCACCAGTCTGTGAGCAAAAGTGTGAGGCTCTGAGTTCAAGTCCTGACCCCAGGAAAACAAATCCCTAACAGAGAATAAGTACAGTGTAATTGCAGCTATTATTATCAAAGGCCTTTTCCATTTCTGAAATTCTGAGATGTATAGTAGAATTTTCATTCCAGTAGTACAGTGCTACTGTACTGTTAAATTATAAAAACAGTAATGACTGCAATAGCTGAAGCTGACATGATATAGAGCTTAAAAGCACTAGAAAACATTGAAGGACTCCTTTAGTCTTCCTGCACACTTCTCTTTATAACTGTGTGTACTTGCATACTTTTTCTACCTTCTACCAAGTTCCCTGATTTCTTAGATAAAAATAAGGTGTTCAGGAAGGTTTGATGCAGTAGTTCAGTTGTTCTAGAATATACAAGTTCTTTTTAAAAAATCTGGCCACATTCTGGGTCATGACTTTCTGATCATACTTAAGGTTACTGTGGTAACACATGATTGACAGATACACACACGTAAGTCCAGGACAAGAAGCAACAGCCACAGCAGCAAGTGCTGTCCTCATTGCTCTTGTGTTCTGAGTCAAAGGAAAGACACTTTGCTGATGGCACCAACTTTTATTTTTCCCAACTAATTCTTATGCCCATATCCTTGTGATACTAGTTCTTAGATCACCAAGAAAACATTATTGGCATCATTTTCAAAATGACAAAATTACAGGGATGTCTCCACTGTCTATTTTGGCAGACTGACTTCTAGTTCTCAAGGTGTCTTCCTTTATCTTCAAGTAGTAATTTATCTAAAAGTTAATCACCAACATTAGTTCCCCCACGGAGCTAGCTGGATGAAAGTTGAAAGTGAAAAGGAAAATCATCTCACCCCTCTGTGAACCTACTAATTTTCTTAGAAAACAGAGAAACAGAATAAAACTAAAGAGTCTCAGTGATAATAATAACAATCAACTCCTATAAGAAAATTCCCTTAGACCTAGTTGTAAGATAGAGGCCTCATTTTATTTTTTTAAATGAATACATGCCACACTAATAAACAGTATCTTGTGATTAAATGTAGGGCCAGTCAAATCTCTCCAAGCCCATGAATATACCATCAAATTTTAAAAGGTGGCTGGGTGCTGTGGCATATGCTTGTAAACTGGTACTCCAGAGGCTAAATCAGGAGGATTGAAGACTTTGGTTGAGCCCAGCGTGGGCTACATAGTAAGTTCCAAGTTGCCTGAACTACACAGTTAAGACCTTGTCTCAAAAAAAGAGGAGGAAGGAAGAGTAGATACACATTTCAGATAATTGCTCTAAAATTTATTAGAGTTTCTTTTGAAAGCTTGTCCTTCATCTGTAAAGGTGCCCATGGGAAAATAACAACTAGTGAGTACAAACAAATGAACACATTATGTTGAATCATAATCTCAAATAAATGAAGATAACACAATTCCACAAATTACTCCATAGTTCCAGTAAATCATACAGACCTCATCAAAACAGTGGAAATGCACAATGGCATTTAGAATAACATTATTCCATCTTAATCTTGTTTTGCCATCTGTGAGGCTCTACAATTAATGCGTCCTACTGTGACTTTACTACTTTGTCTAACATAGGGCCCCCAAGCTTT
Organism: Dipodomys spectabilis; assembly: GCF_019054845.1. Taxonomy (NCBI): domain Eukaryota; kingdom Metazoa; phylum Chordata; class Mammalia; order Rodentia; family Heteromyidae; genus Dipodomys; species Dipodomys spectabilis. The sequence goes on from NW_024870874.1 coordinate 14,539,544, forward strand.
GCAAAATGACACTTAATGCATAAAGTGATTCAGAAAAGAGACACAAAACATTCCAGAAAATATTTGGTGACATATTATTATATATTTAAATATATAATAGGTTACCTATAATAAAACTTAAACATTTCTATACCTTTTTTTTTAATGGATGAGAGTAGACTTCAGAGCCAAATGAGCTGAATTTTGCTAAGATTTGTGCCTTCAGGCAATGTAACTTCTCTGTGCCTTTGTTTTGCCATCAGTAAAATGGGGATAAAAATGCTACCTACCTCATGGGTTTGCAAGGAGGGTTAAATGACTTAATACATTTAAAACAGTTAAAATAGTCTGGCACATAGTAAATAGTATGCAGGAGTCAGTTAATATTTCTGTTGTACTAGAAGTGAGGGCTGCAGTCAAATGACATTTTAGCAAGACCAATACAAGTGAGTCCATTACATTAGTACTTCCTGATGCTTGGGCCCAAAGACACAATCTAATCAATCACTTAGGCCATGTATTAACTAGATTTTTCAAGGTACTTTTAGCCTCTAAACATCCAAGATATGGACAAGAGCATGCTCTGGATCTGCAAATATTAGTTAACTAAGAGATACCCTCAGGAGACCACACATGGAGTATGATACAGTAGAGTCTACCTATCCTGACATTTAGAAAATATTGTTGATAACTGAGAAATCACTTCAAAGTCCAGGATTGCAGAATCATTAACACTTTTTCCCCATAGGATTCTTGGTGTGAGTATGTTGATCTACCACTGCATGTTTTCTCTTTTTTTAATTTTTTATTTGCTCTATACAATAAGGATTTTATTGGGTCTTCCTTTTCTGTGAGAATGTGTTTTTTACACACTCATCCAAATCAGTACAGAGCTAGCAAACCATAGTTGCCAACATTTTCACCTCTAATATAGGGGCACTGGCATATATTTGGTAAATTTAGAATATGAATGAATAGCTGGGTGCTGGTGGCTCATGCCTGTAATCCTAGCTACTCAGGAGGCTGAAATCTGAGAAATGAGGTTAGAAGCCAGCCCAGGCAAGAAAGATTTCCATGAGATTTATCTCCAATTAACCAGCAAAAAACTGAAAGTGGCACTATGGCTCAAGTGGTAGGGTACCAGCCTTGAGTGAAGAAGCCAAGCAAGAGCCCTGAGTTCAAACCCCCAGACACACACACACACACACACACACACACACACACACACACACACACACACACACACACAATGAATAGCCAGGCGCTGGTGGCTCATACCTGTAATCCTAACTACTCAGGAGGAGGCTGAGACCTGATGATCGCAGTTCAAAGCCAGTCCGGGCAGAAAAGTCCATGAGACTCTTATCTCCAATTAACTACCAGAAAACTGGAAGTGGCACTATGGCTCAAGTGGTAGAGAGTTATCCTTGAGCTGAAGAGCTCAGGGACAGTTACCAGGCCCAGAGTTCAAGCCCCACAACCATCCCCCCAAAAATTAATTAATTTAAATTTTTTTAAGAATGAATAATACTTCAAAAGTCAAAAATTAGGATCAATTATCACTTACTTTGTATCTCCTGCTTAAAACTGAAGAATCAAACCAAGCATAAGATAAAATTAGATTGTCCCCAAGCCCTTTCTGACTTCCCCAACAGCTACTAGAGGAGAAACTAAGAACTCCTTCATTGCATCAGTACATCATTTTACTATGAAGGGGGTGCTATGAAGGAGAGCTGTAACTCTCCTACAGGTGAGTTAGAATCTAGAGCCTCTGGAGCTTGCTGGGAATGAGGCTCAGTTTTTTCAAGCCTCATTCAAGACCAGCAGAATCTGAATACGTGTGGTAACAAGATCCTAGGTCATCCATACGCGTTAGTGTTTGAGAAGCACCTGTCCAACCTAAAGTTCTAAGAAGTTAGCGTGGGGGAGAATCAGGTGCCTTCCACTGGGACAATCCTCAGCCCTAGAAGAGCCACACTCCCAGCCCCATCCTGAGCAAGCACAGGAAGGGAAGAGACCCTGGCATGACAGTGGGGGAAGGGATGGAGCCACACACAGAGCTTCTTGGTCTTCACAAACTCCCAAGGCATCTTAAGACTTGATGCCTTATAAGTATGGTAAGGTCTAAGCCGTGAACTTAAAAGGTAAATAAACAAAACAAACTGACAGCGGAGGAGAGCCCATAGATGTCACTAAGGACACCATTAAGGCTGTTCGTTTTTACAGGGCTAAGAATGGGTACTAGGTATCATTCATTCTGAGAGGGATTGAAGAATGTGGTGTTGTCTCTGAATCAGCTGGCAGCTGAGGCAAACCCTTGGTATTGCTCCCTGAGGGCAGGGTGGGTGGGCCCCCAGTGGGCCCCCTCACGTGGCAGCCAGAGTTCTGTAATTCCCACGTGACGCCTACTGTAGCCGGCAACCCCCTTAAGTCACCCATGAACAGCTCTCCAAGGTCCTTGCTTATCTGGCCCCGTCTGGTATCTCAGTGAGTGTGTGCGTATCCTCACCACATTTGCAACCTCTCCACATCGTTTATTTCATCCTGAAAGCAGCCTTCACTAAAGATCTAACTATGCAGATAACTGATGATAACTATGCAGAAATAATTCAATATTTTGCACATTCAGAAATATCTGATGGTGTACCCATTCGTGAAGCTTTTTTCCTAGTTTCTGGTCTTACCAATGCAACCATTCTACCAGAGGCAATCAATAGTCAACATTCTCCAAGAGTTCACAGACCAGCAACTCCCAAACCTAGATAAACATCCATAAAAAAGCAAAAACCCAACAAACTGCAGTCTCCTGCGATGGGCTGCAAAGGCACACCAGCAGAGAGAGGCCCCTGGGCTGAAAACTGTGGTTGAAACAATTATGCTTTTGCCCTTGATACAATTACTGAAAGTATTTTCTGCTTTACAATATCATACACAGAAAACATTTTTTCATGTCTCACCCATGGCTTGAGGCAGTTTTTGTGGGTGTTGCTTTTTGTTTTTTTTATTCATTCTGCATCAGAAGGAAATTGATTAATGTGAATGTTTTAGCTGTGGTTGTTGTTTGTGTATAAACTTTTGTTAAAACAAGTACGGCAGAAGAAATGACCTTTATGTAGACACCTATTAAGGCCCTAAAAGGCCTGGCTACATTCATCTGGGCTGCGTACACATAACCAGGACACACAATAAGCCGATCAGCAGCTGCAGGGGTTGAATTGAATTCTTCAACAATAGAAAAGTTTTTCAGACCCAAATACCAGCAATCAAAGAGAATTTTTGCAGATAATCCGAGAGAAAGAAAATAAAAAAAAAAAAACCTGCTAGCCAACTCTGCACTTAGTTAGCATAAGGTTGCCATCTGAAACTTGTCAGCTTAAGAGCCGTCTGTATCGCCATTCTTTAGCCCAACTGCAGTATTCAAAACTGTTTCCCCCAAATAATCCCAGATGGCAAGCCACAAAATTTCAATTCATTTTAAAAAGCTTTCTTTGCTGTTATTATGTGATTGAAAGTGCAAAAGCAAGTTGCCATTCTCAGGGCACTATTTGCATTGGCTATTATCTCCTAAAATCCCCTTTAAACAGCTACATTGTCAGCCTATAGGCCTCATTTAGAACTACAAAAAGGCCCAGATTAATTCGATCAAAGAAAGAGCCAAGTACAAAATGCACTTTTCAAACTGTATCAGAGTAGGTTCGCTTTACGGATTGCTTCGAAGCAAGAACTGGGGATGGGGGGAGGGGGTGGGGTGGTGGGGGAGGGGGACGGAGGCCTGAAATAAAGGTTAGTTACCAAGTAAAATAACTCCCTTTAGCTCCCAATTGGATTTATCTGAGCAGCTACAAGGCAAAAGAATCTCCAATTAAAAATTCTGGGAGGGAAATATATTTAAATATAAATGCCGAAACAGACACCCACACATTGCAGCCACACCACAGGGGTCACCTGTTTCTGTAAAAGGCAGTCTGCAAGTCACAAACACTGAATTAAGGCAAACTACACCCATACAAATTTACATCTGACTTTTTTTTTCACCCTATCCCAAATGTTTGACTGCTACCTCCAGAAAAAAAATAAAGTGCTGGGAAACAGCGACGACAGCATTTCTTTCCCTAATTAGAAACAATAAGAATAAGAGGGTCCAGAAGCAGGTGAATTCCGGAGAGAGCAAACAAGCAGTTAGCCTGAGCTATCTGTCCACTAGTCTCAAGGTTTGTCGTTTCAATCTCACCTGGAGCTCTGGAGGTGGGGTGAGCCAGGCTGGAGTCTGGATTTCTTTAGGGATGCTCCATGGGTTTTCTAGGCAGATCTAGCAGCGTTGTCCCCACTGAAGAAGGCCTAGAGGTGCGCTGTGGCTGGCAGGCTCCCCTGCTCTCAGCCCAGAGCCAGAGCCGTTCTTTTCAGCAGCCGCTTTGTGCACTGAGAACATTTTTCTGAGGAGGGAAGGGCTGCACAAAGGTAGGCCGGCCGGCCGTGTGCAATGCGATTGCCTCTTGAGGGACCCAGCAGGGCCAGGAGCGCAGAAAACACTGCAGCTGTAGCAAACGGGAATCATCTACAGCAGGGCAGCCAGAGACAATTCTAGTCGGTTGTTTAGGATCAGTCTTTTGCTCCAGGAAAGATGAAGCTCAAAGAACCAGGCTGTCAGTTGCTCAGAGTTACCCTGGAAACAAAAGACAGCTCGAATCACGTGGTATACTAACTTTTGTTGTTGTTGTTGTTGTTTTTAAGTCGTACTTGGCAGGGCATCAGTGTGCTCAAGCCTATAATCCTAGCTACTCAGGAGGCTGAGATCTGAGGATCACAGTTCGAAGTTAGCCCAGGCAGGAAAGTCCATGAGACCCTTATCTCCAATCGGCCACCAAACAGCTGGAAGTAGAGCTGTGGCTCAAGTGGTAGAGCCTTGAGGAACAAAGCTCATGGTCAGAGTCCAAACCAAGGAAGAAAAAGGAAGGAAGGGAGGAAGGGAGGGAGGGAAGGAGGAAGGAAGGAAGGAAGGAAGGAAGGAAGGAAGGAAGGAAGGAAGGAAGGGAGGAAGAAAGGGAGGAAGGAAGGGAGGAAGGAAGGGAGGAAGGAAGGGAGGAAGGAAGGAAGGAAGGAAGGAAGGAAGGAAGGAAGGAAGGAAGGAAGGAAGGAAGGAAGGGAGGGAGAGAAAGGGAAGGAGGGAAAGAAGGGAGGGAGGGAGGGAGGGAGGGAGGAAGGGAGGAAGGGAGAAAGGGAGGGAGAGAAAGGGAGGGAGGGAAAGAAGGGAGGGAAGGAAAGGGAGGGAAGGAAAGGGAGGAAGGAAAAGGTCATGCCTACCTAGAAGTAGTGTTCTCGGGCCCCACTCCAGACATACCATTTGAGAAGCACTGTCCTGGAGAATGTACCAGAGGTATACATGTACACACCATGCACATTAGCACACCTGCCCAAGGCAATGACAAGCACTGTCAATTTAACAATTGAGTTTAATAGAGGTCAGGTACCATGTTCAGCTAGGACTTGAAGTGTTTTACTGCGCTCAAAAGCCTCAAAACCACCATGCATAGGTCACACCTGTAATTCTAGCTGCTTGGGAAGGTAAAATCTGAGGGTTCATTAGTGTTCTAGGCCCCCTGGGGCAGGAAAGTCCATGAGACTCTTATCTCCAATTAACCATCAAAAAGGTGCAAGTGGAGCTGTGGCTCAAATGGTAGAGTGCTCGCCTTGAGAGAAAAAGCTCAGGGACATGGGTGAGTTCAAGCCCCAGGATAGGCATGCACATGTGTACACGTGTGCTCTCTCTTTCTCTCTCTCTCTCTCCTTCACACACACACACAGAAAAAAAGGGTTCAAAGCCACAGTACTTATGTGAACCATACTTTTATGTTTTCACCATAATAAAACCAAAATCTTCCTATTTAAAATTGAATTTGAAATGAAAAAAATCAATGGTTCAAATAAGCCACAAATTTCTCTCTTACAGCTGGAACAAAATCCAGAACAACACATTGATAAAGATGCATTGTATTTACAAACTGACATGTTAACTCAAAATCCCTTTGTACAAATTAAGGAGAATAAAAAATAAAACATAAATATAATAAATTTAAAAATTAAAAAAATCTATTAGTAGTTCTATAGCTTGTATGGCTTCATTAAGTGACCACAGATTTAAAGACCTTCTGTCTCACTCTCCACCTTTCTTGTGTCAAGTCCTTGTCCTCATGGCCCAAGAGGGCTACTAGAGCTTTAACTATTGCATCTATATCCCGGGCAGCAGAATGGAGCAAAAGGAAAAGATAGGGGTGCTTTGCACAAAAATCATATACACTTCTGTGTCCCTCTCATTGTCTAGTTGTTACATGCTGATGCATATGGAAAGGGAAACGGCCAATGTCTTTTAGCCTGAAGCAGCAGACTGCCACCTAAGTACTGAGATATACTTAAGTACTGAGAGAAGAGGGGGTGGGTAAATACTGGCAGATGATCAGCAGACTCACATACCCTAAAATTATACCTGCTATTATTCAACCCTAAGATAAAGAACTTGTTTTGTGCAATAATTTCTAGATGTTGCTGGAGCACACAGATTCAGCTTTCTCTTGAAAAACAAGAATTCACTTTTTTTAAATCAGATTTTAAAAGGGAAAGGGGAAAGAAAATGCCTTTCACTATGCATTTTCTATGCTAGCCACTATGCCTTTGAATCTGTCAACTTATTGATGGTTTGATGCAAGGTATGATGGAAAGTGTAATTTTCCCAAATTGGAAGGGAGTCTGTGTCCATGCATTAAAAAGATAACTTACTAGGGCTGGGAAGGTGGCTCAGTGGTAGAGCGCTTGCCTTGCATGCATGAGGCTCTGGGTTTGATTCCTCAGCACCACATAAGCAAAAAGAAAAAAGCTGGAAGTGGCGCTGTGGCTCAAGTGGTAGAGCACTAGCCTTGAGCTGAAGAGCTGAGGGACAGCGCCCAGACCCAGAGTTCAGGCCCACAACCAGACCCAAAAAATAAATAAATAAATAAATAAATAAGATAACTTACTAGTAAATTACCGTGCGGAGGATAAGGAGAAAGGTCTATCCCACGGGGGTCCTGGGCTGCTTTAGCTGATAACTCTGGGCTGGATGGCTTAAACAACAAAGATGTATTGCTCACATTTCTGGAGTCTGGAAGTGGAAAGTCAGCACTCTGGAGATCTAATCTGTTTCTTCCTGTTTTCAGATAACCCCAGTTTCACTAGATTCTCACATGGAAGAAAAACAGGGGAAGGGAAGAGGAACAAGCTCATTTTGTGTCTCTTCTCCCCTCCTCCCTCCCCCCGCCCCTCCAGCCCAAGGGCTTGAACTCTGGGCCTGAGCACTGTCCCTGAGCTTTTTAGCTCAAGGCTAGCACTCTACCACTTGAACCACAGTGCCATTTCTGGTTTTTTCTGAGTAGTTTACTGGCGATGAGAGTCTCATAGACTTTTCTGCCCAGGCTGGCTTTGAACCATGATCCTTACAGCTCAGCCTCTTGAGTAGCTAGAATTATAACACCCAGATTTTTTTAAAAACATACTTCATTGCTTTTCTTTGAGTAACTCTGGTCAAGACTTTAAATGGGTTTTCTGGGTTCCCCTGGTCTTCTGGAAGAACCAATGCACACAGTGTTTTTGGTCACTAGGGGTGGGCTTTTCAGTAACACAGAGGAGGAAGCTGTATTCAGGCCCCAGCTAGCTCCCTGTACATCTTCTCAAAGACATCATAGTTGACAAACTTTACAACTTTGGTGCTGCTCCGGGTGGGGTGGGGGGAGGGAAGGAGGGGGATCGGGATGGGGGGAGGGGATGGGAAGGGGAAACAAAGGAGGAGGCAACAATGCTTGATAAGAAATGTACTCCTTATCTTGCCCATGTAATTGTAACCCCTCTGTACGGTATTTTCACAATAATAATAAAAAAAAAAGACATCATAATTGGTCAAATGGAGGTTTTTAAGCATCTGCTTCCTCTGGATGGTGTTCATCAGTAAATAGTGCATGGACCTGTCCTTGCAGTGTTTCCACATGTGTTCTTTGTAATTGCAAACCTTGATGGTCAAGACAATTCAAGCTTCCAGAGATCTAACATCTCAGGATTTTCTACAAGCCTGTTCGCCAATTAGACTTGATTTCTAGCTTCTGTTTCCAGTTGGCCAATTCCAAAGACAAAAGTCTTTTCACAATGTCATTCATGTTGTCAACTGCAGGAGTGATCTGGACTGGTCTCTGGGTGGCATAAAGGATGCTACTGACCCCACAGGGTCAAGGAAAGCCTGATACTCTCTCTGCCTGACAGCCCAAAGACTGGGGTCTGGAGTCATTGCCTGGATCCAAATTGAACTCAGTACCCTCCATAAGGCCCTAGGCATGATTACTTCTGACCTCCATGGGACCCACATTCCAGCCTCCATCCCTTTCACTGTGTTACCAGGTAACAGAAGGGCCACCATGTTGGCTCAGGCTGGACCAATCCAGTGTGTCTCTTCTAAGTGAACTAATTCCATTCGTAAGGTCACACCCTTATGACTTCATGACCTCCCCAAGACTCCACTTCCTAACACTAGTCACATTGGAGGTTAGCATTTCAAAACACATATGAATTTCGAAAGGTACACAAGAATTGAACTGGACACTTTAGTGATGGATGATCCACTGCTCCTTGAGGTCAGAAGCAATGCTTGCTTCCGTTTGTAGCTAGCATCCAGCCCGTACCTACCTGCACACATCTAAGAGTCCCAGGAAATGAGGCATTGTTAGCTAAGCAGAAATTGGGGAAAAAATCCCTTTAAATCTCTCTTATGAACTTCAATTATCTGTCTAGACGCAGTCTATCCCAAAAGATTTAGTTCATGCAGCATTTATTCCTAGAATCCCTCCTACTGAGGAAAACATTAGAACTTCCTGAAGTTTAACTCTGATCCATCACCCACAATGGAAAGATCTGCTCTAACAGTGTGGGCACCAGGTCTCTAGTGGAAGAAACACTTATTTTTACTTTTGCGCAACAGGACAATTTGCTGTGTGCAAATTCCGTCCTTAATCTGCCCTTTTCCAAGGCAGTAATAACAAATGTTGTTATGGGAATTACATTTTTCACATGATTAGGTTATATAGCAGACTAATCACTTTTGCTTTTAGGAAGAGAGAAGCCTACCACACTGCTGGTGTTGTTACTGGAGATTGTCAAATAAACAATGTAAGCTGGGCTGTTTATGTAAGTCCCTAATTACTGCCAGGATTTGTACAGAAAGGTAGAGTTAATGGTCTCTTCTGTCATATCTCTTTTGCAATGTGATGACTTTTGTGAGCATCATTCTTCTAATTACATAATGTAACTAATGCACTCTGTCAAGGAAAAAAATAGATAACTAAATAATGATGAGTCAAACCTCCTAATTAAGACCTGAGTGCAAGAAATGAGGCCAAGCTGCTCAGAGCACAGTGATAATCATTAGTGAATGTCTCTGAAACAAGTTGTGCACGAATACACTAGGGGAAGCTGAATGCTGGTGGCTCATGACTGGAATCTTAGCTACTCAAGAGGCTGAGGTTCAAAGCCAGCCTGGGCAGGAAAGTCCATGAGATTCTTACCTCTAACCACCAGAAAACTGGAAGTGGTACTGTGGCTCAAAGTGGTAGAGTGCTAGCCCAGAGTAAAAGAGCAAGAATAGCACCTAAGACAAGTTCGAGCACCAAGACCAACAACAATAGCAAATCCTAAACATCATCATCAGGATATTCTAGATCCTTTGGGTCTTTAGGACTTCAACATTATTAGCAATAGAATGCTAAATTAGATCATTTCACATATGGAAATAAATTGTTTTAAGTGGGTTCCAATCCCACCTTTCATATCTCTAGATCCCTTCCAGATCCATAAATAGTTTTTATTTATTTATTTATTTTTTTGTCGGTCATGGGCTTGAACTCTGGCGTTGTCCCTCAGCTCTTCAGCTCAAGGCGAGCGCTCTACCACTTGAGCTACAGCGCCACTTCCGGTTTTCTGGTGGTTTATTGGAGATAGGAGTCTCCGGGCTGGCTTTGAACCGCGATCCTCGGGTCTCAGCCTCCTGAGTAGCTAGGTTTACAGGCGTGAGCCACCAGTGCCCGGCTTATTTATTTATTTTTTATTTTGTGAAAATACTATACAGAGGGGTTACAATTACATGGGCAAGATAATGAGTACTTTTTTTTGGGGGGGGGTCCGGTCGTCGTGGGGCCTGAACTCTGGGCCTGGGTGCTGTCCCTCAGCTCTTCAGCTCAAGGCTAGCGCTCTACCACTTGAGTCACAGCACCACTTCTGGCTTTTTTCTTTTTGGTTATGTGGTGCTGAGGAATCGAACTCAGGGCCTCAGGCAAGGCATGCAAGGCAAGCGCTCTACCACTGAGCCACCTTCCCAGCCCATAATGAGTACATTTCTTACTAAGCATTGTAGCCTCCTCCTTTGTTTCCCGTTTTTAAAAGTGGATCTTTTCCAAGGTTAAGAACCACATGATTATCTCCATTGATGCAGAAAAAGCTTCTGATAAAATACAACATTCATTCATGTTAAAAGCCCTGGAGAAAATAGGAATAGAAGGAAAATTCCTTAAAACAATAGAAGCCATATACAACAGACCATTAGCCAATATTATACTTAATGGGGAAAAACCACAATCAATTCTCCTAAAATCAGGAACAAGGCCAGGATGCCCACTCTCACCACTCCTCTTCAATATAGCTCTGGAATCCTTAGCCAGAGCAATAAGGCAAGAAAAAGACATTAAAGGGATCTGCATAGGCAAGGAAGTAGTTAAACTATCCCTTTTTGCAGATGACATGATACTATATCTCCATGATCCCAAAAACTCCACCCCCAAACTCTTAGAACATATAAACCACTTCAGCAAAGTAGCAGGATACAAAATCAGCTGCCTTAAAAAAAATCAGTTGCCTTTCTGTACACCAACAATGTACAAGCAGAAAGGGAAATCAAGGAAACAACCCCATTCACAATAACCTCAAAAAATAAAATATTTAGGAATCAACCTAACCAGAGATACAAAAGAACTATTAAATGAAAACTATAAAAACTTAAAGAAAGAAATTATAGAAGACACGAGGAAATGGAAAGATCTACCATGTTCTTGGACAGGCAGACTTACTTTAGTGAAAAATGGCCAAAATTGATATACAAATTCAATGCAATTCCCATTAAAATCCTAATGACGTTCATTGCTGAAATACAGAAAACAGTCCAAAAATTCATATGGAACAACAAAAAACCTGGAATAGTCAAAACAATTCTAAAAGGGATCTTGATGCCAGACTTCAAACTCTACTATAGAGTCATAATAACAAAGACAGCTTGGTACTGGCACAAAAACAGACCCGAAGACCAATGGAATAGATTAGAAGATCCAGAAATAAAACCACAAGCATACAGTCAGCTGATATTCAACAAAGGAGCTAAAGACATACAGTGGAAAAAATGTACCTCTTCAACTATTGGTGCTGGGAAAACTGGGCAGCCACATGCAGAAAACTAAAAGTGGACTCCAGCCTGTCACCATGCACTAACATCAACTCAAAATGGATTAAAGACCTCAACATCAGACCTGAAACTCTGAAACTACTGCAGGACAGAGTAGTAGAGTCGCTAGAACATATAGGCACAGGCAGGAACTTCCTGAACAGAGTCCCAGGGTCACAACAAATTGGAGAGAGACTTGACAAATGGGACTACCTTAAAATAAAAACTTTCTGCACAGCTAAAGCTATAGCAACCAAACTATAAAGACAACCAACTACCTGGGAAAAGATATTTACCAGCAATGTATCAAACAAGGGGTTAATATCCAGTTTATACAGGGAACTGAAGAAACTAATCCCTCCAAAACCTAAGAAACCAATTACTAAATGGGCAAGGGAACTAAAGAGAGACTTCTCAGAAGAAGAGATAAAAATGGTAAAGAAACACATGAGGAAATGTTCACCATGCCTGGTTGTAAAGGAAATGCAAATAAAGACAACTCTGAGATACCACCTTACCCGTCAGAATGTCCCACATCCTCACGTCAGCCAACAACAAATGCTGGAGGGGATGCAGAGAAAGAGGAACCCTATTACACTGCTGGTGGGAATGTACACTTATACAGCCACTTTGGAAAGCAGTCTGGAGAATCCTCAGAAAGCTAAATATTGACCTCCCTTACGACCCGGTCATACCACTCCTAGGCATCTATCCTGAACAACAGGAACCAGGATACAAGGACACATGCATTTCCATGTTCATTGCAGCACTGTTTACAATAGCCAGAATATGGAAACAACCCAGATGCCCCACTACATATGAATGGATCCAAAATTTGTGTTACCTATATACAATGGAATATTATGCAGCCATTAGAAAGGACAAAATAATGTCATTCTCAGGGAAATAGATGGAACTAGAAAAAGTTATGTTGGGTGAGGTAAACCAAGAGCAAAAAGACAAACAGCACATAGTTTCCCTGATAAGTGGATGTTAAATCCAAAACATAAGGAGATGCGACAAAGTAAACAAGACTCGGGAAACAAAGCACCTCCACTCATCTAGTCCTATCATTACTAAATGACCCCGTGCTGCTGACCACATATATGGCATATAGGTGCACATCTGAGGGAAACTAGGAGGAGGACACAGAAACAAAGGGAAACGGGAAAACATACATCAGCGGGACCCATCAGCTGTACTGGACATTGATCGAAAAGCACTAAGCAACTCAATGGCAGCGATGGGAGGGAGGGAATGAGCGAGAAAGAGGGAACAGTGGACACTAAGCAAAGGGAAAGAAATGTACATATCACCAGATGTGGAAGAAATAACTGTATTCTCAAAGCTCATAGAATTCATAAACTTTATAGACCACGAAAAAGACAATTTGCCCATATAGCTTAGAATGTGTTTGTGACTTTAAGTATCATTATCTCACAATACTGTGAAATTTATGTAATCAATCACAATAAAAAAATTGCTATAAAAAAGCCCCCCAAAAAAGTGTATCTTTGAGCTGGGCACTGGTAGCTTATGCCTATTAATTATGACTTCTAGTTACTCAGGAGTTGAAATCAGAAGCATTACAGTTTAAAGCCAGTCCAAGCAAACAAACTACAAAACTTCACTTCTTATAAAGTGGTGCATACCTATCATCCCAGCCATAGAGGGGCTAGGATCCAGAGGATTATGTCTCAAGGCTAGCCCAGGCAAAAAAGTAAGAGACTCCAATCTCAACAGAAAATAAGGAGAGTGGCTGGCTATTCCACCTATGTCAGGAAGTTTAAAAGGAGGATCATAATCCCAGCTAGCCCAGGGAAAAAGCAAGGGTTTAATCTCAAAAATAATCACAGCAAAAGAGGTTGGTAACATGATTGAAGTGATAGAAGACCTGCCTAGCAAGTGCAAAGGCTTGAGTTCAAACTTCAGGACTGCTCGGAAAGAAGGAAGGAAGGAAGAAGAAGGAAGGAAGGAAGGAAGGAAGGAAGGAAGGAAGGAAGGAAGGAAGGAAGGAAGGAAGAAAGGAAGGAAGGGAGGGAGGGAGGAGGGGAGGAAGGGAGGAAGGAAGGGGAAGGCAGGCAGGCAGGCAGGCCACTTGGAGGTCAGCAGTCCAAACTCAAGCTGTGGGCAGGGCCATGCTCCCCCTGAAGGCCCTAGAGAAGAATCCTCTTCCTAGCTCTGTTGGCTCCTGCAACCCTGCTGTTCTTGGCTCCACATTCTTCTCAGATAGGTAAACTGCATGGTGGCTCACAGGAATCAGATCACAAAGCCCAGTCAGGGCCAGGGATTCTTCAGGATATAGCACAAGTGCCTCTCATGTGGGGAGGGAGCTCATGTTCCCAAAGAGTCAGGAGCATGAACCCTATTCCACTCACTATTTGCTTCAGCGCATTGCACACTTGTAGCTCCACAGGGAACAATAGAACAGCCATCTTGCTCTGGGATTAGGATCAGCCTGCCCTAGTTCATATATTATGCTAAGTTGTGGGAAGGAAAGATGATAGAATCAATGCATAGGAAAGAGTGAGCAATCTGAAGCTTTGGAAAACATACATACATACTTATGTACACATATACTTAGTAAAAAGAAGTCATTTTCCAATCTCTTCTTCATATCCTCATGAATAAATATTCATCAGCCTTTTTGACTCCTTAATCCTGTTAGTACTTTTTGCAACTTTGTTGAGATATAATTCACATACAATTCACCCATTTTAAAGTACACAATTTTTTCAATCTGCAGTACTGCAAAAAATAATAAATGAAGTCTTTAATTTAATAGTTTTCAAGGTGTTTTTTATATCCACAAATCAACATCACAATCTTGTATGCAGAACATTCCATCACTCCAAAAATAAACCGTATGCCCATTAGCAGTCATCCTCTATTCCTCATCCTAAGCCCACAGCAACCAATGATCTGCTTTGTTTATCTGTGGATTTGCCTATGCTAGACACTTCATCTGAAGGCAATATGTAGCCTTCTGTGCCTGACTTCTTCCACGTTGTATGGCATTTTCAAGATTCATTATAGCATGTATCAGTAACATCATTCTTTTTATAATTGATTAATATTCTATTGTATGGACACATCACATTCTGCTTATCCTTTGAGTTGCTTTCCCTTTGGGGATTTTTATTAATATTGCTATGAACACACCTGTAAACTTTTTTGTGCAGACATATGTTTTAAGTTCTCTTGGAAAGAAACCTAGGAGTAGCTCTAGGCGATCATATGATAGATAACAATGTGTAACGGTTTATATGGAATTGACTAATCACTTTCCCAAAATATCAGTACCATTTCTTTTGCAAGAGAAATAAGTTTCTCTCTGTTTAATTCACTCTTCTTTTAGGTTTTGTTATATCTATGGCTGAATCTAATTATAACTGGTACCGGTGGCCCTTCAGACTTCAATGCTGCTGGGCACCAGGGGCTCACACCTGTAATCCTAACTACTCAGGTGGCTGAGATCTGAGGATCATGGTTCAAAGGCAACCTGAATGAAAAAGTCCATGAGACTCCTATCTGTAATTAACCACCAGAAAATCACAAGTGGAACTATAGCTCAAACTGGTAGAGTGGGACTGGGAATGTGACTCAGTGGTAGAGTGCTTGCCTAGCATGCATGAAGCTCTAGGTTCAGTTCCTCAGTACCACATAAACAGAAAAGGCCAGAAGTAGCTCTGTGGCTCAAGTGGTAGAGCGCTAGCCTTGACCACAGAGTGGCTCAGGATAGTGCCCAGACCCTGAGTTCAAGCCGCAGGACTGGCTAAAAAAATGAAAGTGG
This sequence comes from Dipodomys spectabilis, assembly GCF_019054845.1. Taxonomy (NCBI): domain Eukaryota; kingdom Metazoa; phylum Chordata; class Mammalia; order Rodentia; family Heteromyidae; genus Dipodomys; species Dipodomys spectabilis. Next base: position 14,554,813 of record NW_024870874.1, read on the forward strand.
TAGAGTGCTAACCTTGAGCACAAAAGTTCAAAGACAGCACCCAGGCCCTGAGTTCAAACTCCATGACTGATTTAAAAAAAAAAAAAAAAGACTTCAATGCTCTGGAAACAAGGATATATGCTCTTGTTGCCAGAGTGTGCCTCCTCTGCCCAGAGGCTGGAAGAACAAGAACTACATTCTTATTCTTCTTCCTCTACCACAGAGCCCAGGATGGGTCCAAATCCCACAGAAATGATTTGAATAATTTCGGAGGGATGTGCCAATCTGTGGGCTAGCATAAATGTAAAGAACATCCAGGAAAGTCACCAGCTTTCTCCCTATCAGGTACTGAGAATTTCCTCTTGCCAACACCAGTCATTCAGCTTCATTACAGAAAACTTAGCTTCTGGTGAAGTTTATTTGGAGAAACACTAGGTGTTGCTGGTTTCCCATGAAAAGAAATATCACTAGGATTCATTCAGTCATACTTGAAGTGAATTGGAAGAATTTCCATCCTTGATTTTTTTGCTTTTGCCAAAGTTCTTCCCAGACAGAAAATTATACAAATACAAATGATTACACAAATGATAACCCCCAACCTCATATACACAGACATCAGTGTCCCAAACCCACAAAACATGTTATGGTACTAATCAAAGGGAAGTGGAATTTGCTAATTGGCTGACTTTAAAATAGGGAAAACTGGTGTGGTGGCACATGCCCTACAAGACCTAGCTACTCAGGAGACTGAAGCAGGAAAATTGCTTTAGTCCAGGGATTCAGGGAAAATCTGGGCAACATAGCAAGGGTTTATGATGAAGATAAATAAATAAAATAGGGAGATTATCCTGGATTCTCTGAGTATGTATAAGGTTAGTCACAAGGCTCCTTAAGAATGGAAGGCAGGGCTGGGAAGGTGGCTCAGTGGTAGAGCGCTTGCCTTGCATGCCTGAGGCCCTGGGTTTGATTCCTCAGCACCACATAAGCAAAAAGAAAAAAACCAGAAGTAGCACTGTGGCTCAAGTGGTAGAGCGCTAGCCTTGAGCTGAAGAGCTGAGGGACAGTGCCCAGGCCCAGAGTTCAGGCCCCACGACCGGACCCAAAAAAAAAAAAAAGAATGGTAGGCAGGGCTGGGAAGGTGGCTCAGTGGTAGAGCACTTGCCTCCATGCATGAGGCCCTGGGTTCGATTCCTCAGCACCACATAAATAGAAAAAGCCAGAAGTTGGCACTGTAGCTCAAGTGGTAGAACACTAATCTTGAGTAGAAGAGCTGAGGGACAGCGCCCAGGCCCAGAGTGTAAGCCCCACAACTGACAAAAAAAAAAAAAAATGGAAGGCAGAGACAGAAAAGAGTCAAAGATATGAATATGGAATAAACCCACAGAGAGATGGGACACTGTCAGTGTTCAAGATGAAAGAAGGAATCCCAGGAAAGAGAATGCAGAAGGCCTCTGGATGATGGGAAAAGTGAAGAATAGACCACAATCCTTCCAACACCTTTATTTTTAGCCTGGTAAGACACATTCGCATTCTGACCTCCAGGATGTATCACAAGTTTACAGTAATTTATTGCGACAACAATAAAAAAATCTATATGTATATGTATATATATGAGTAATATTTATACACACTCCATTCTGGAAGTCTGAACACACTTCTCAGGAAGACAGTGGGGTGCAGGGTGGGATTGGGTGATAATGTACCCACATGCAGTTCATGGACTATGTTACCTAATAAATCTGATGACAGTCATTAGTAATAAGTCCATTTTCCAAGGACTTTCAACACATGTTTGATCTAATCATCACAGTAATTCTGAGAGGAGTTGCTTCCCTTTGTGATTAAACACAATGAGTCACAAGAGCAGAAGCAGCATCTTGTTTTAATCTCTTTTAGGAGCTGTCCCTCCCTGTTACAAATCATCCTTCCAAAGAACCTAGGTTCTGGAGTACAAGAAGCAAAAAGCCCACTTTCCTGAAGACAGTTGTGATTTTGTAGGTGTTGTGCCACTGTGCCTAGCACTTCCGGAAAGAGTTCCCAGAACACAGATGAAGGACAGTTTTCTACCATCAGGCTTCTTTCTGGGTGTCGGGTTCAGTGTGTGCCAATCAGTATGATGGCTTTTGTACCAATTGTTCCTTCTACGTGGAATGTTGTTTTTGAAAATCTTTAAATGGTTGCTCATCATCAAAGAGTCATGGTTTAGCCTAAGTGTCACCTTTGCAAAATTATATTCCACTATGATAAAAATAACACAGGCAGAACTTGGGAGGGGGAGGGGGAGGGAGAGATGCAGGTGTGAAGGAAGCAGGGCTGACCCCAGGTATTGAACAATGATTGGTGCCGGGTGATGTGACGATACATAGGGCTCACTAGACCTCTCTTTGCTTTCAGCTCAAGTGAAATGTTCTTCATTAACGGGGCTTTGGTTTCTTTTAGCGGCCTATCTCTCCCCACACTCAGGCTTCCCGGCTCTTCCAACATTCTGCTGTTTCACCTGCCTGAGGCCCTTTAGGCAAGTTTGTGGCCTCCCCTCTGCTTCCACTGCCCTTCTCCCCTCCCCTCTGCTCCAGGCCAGCTCGCTTCCCTTCAGTGTTCTTGCACATTCTCCTTCCCTAAGGAAGTCTTTCCTGACTTAATTTATATTCCAAATATCATTAGTTACAATTAACAACCCAAACTTTGGGGGTTCAGGTGACGACAGAGTCCAGAGTTCATGTCAGGTTTGATCCAGGCCTCAAAAAGTACCGAGACTTACTTATCTCTCCATCTTTTGTTTCATTATCTCCAAGTTGTCTCTGTCTCCTCTGAAAAGCTCGTGTTTCATGGTGACAATATGGCTGCACAGCTCCAGATTGTTCCCTTTAAACCTAACAGGAAAAATGGATTTCCTTCTCCAAAAGTACTGTGAAACAGTCCCAGCGTTTAGGCTTACTGGTTTGGATGACTTAACGTCTCTAGACATACTCCTATTTAAGAACGAATCATTGGTCACTATTCTATGCCCACTGTCCTGTTTCTTGGCCTAGGGTAGGTATCCAATTGATTTTTTTTTTCAATAACTACATTACTAAAAAGATAAAACAGCGGGATACATTTTTGTTGTTGTTGTTAGTCATGGGCCCTGAACTCTGGGCCTGGGCACTGTCCCTCAGCTCTTCAGCTCAAGGCTAGTGCTCTATTACTTGAGCCATAGCACCACTTCTGCCTTTTTCTGCTTATGTGGTGCTGAGAAATCAAACCCAGGGCCTTATGCATGCAAGGCAAGCTCTACCACTGAACCACCTTCCCAGCACAGCAGGATACATTTGTTTTTTAATCTTTTTAAAAAGTTTCTCAGAAGTGGCACTGTGGCTCAATTGGTAGAGCACTTGCCTTGAGCTGAAGAGCTCAGGGACAGCATCCAGGCCCAGAGTTCAAGCCCCATGACCAACAACAACAACAACAAAAAAGAGTCTAGGCTTTTTGAGCTGGGCACTAGTGGCTCACACCTGTAATTCTAGCTACTCAGGAGGCTGAGATCTGAGTTCAAAGCTAGCCCAGGCAGGAAAGTCCATGAGATCTTATCTCCAATTAACCACCAGAAAACTGGAAGTGGCACTGGAAGTAGTAGAGCACTCACCTTGAGATGAAGAGCTCAGGGACAGGACAGTGAGCAGGCCCAGAGTTCAAGCCCCACAACCAACAAAAAAAAAAAAAAGCTAGAAGTAGAACTATGGCATAAGTACTAGTCTTGAGAAAAAATGCTCGGGGACAGCACCCAGGTCCTGAATTCAAGCCCTAGAACCCACACGAAAAAAAAGGGAAAATAAGGAAAAAAGTTTCTCTTTTACCAAGCCAGATAAATGAGCACTCAACCATCCCACAAGACTCTCATGATCCTTCTATGGAATGTTCTGGTGCATTGGCCCCATTTTATTTATCACTACCTGAAATTGTTGCCTGTGTACTGTATCAGAGTCGTGACACTTGGCTCTACCTTATCACTTTATGTATCACCAACATCTGTAACAAATGTTTGTTCACTGAATGAACAAGGCCCCAAAATTTATATTGATGGCTTTGAATTATTTGCTGAGCACCACATTTATAACAAGGCTGCTTCCCCTTACAGGGCTCCTCTCCAATTCAACACATCCAAATGCAAAATATCCAGAATCCATTCTGACACCTCCTTCAGAAATTGTTCTTCCTTCTTTTGTCCATTATTTTAGTGGAAATAATTTTTTTTATTTTTTATTTTTTATTGTGAAAATACTGTACAGAGGGGTTACCATTACATGGGCAAGACAATGAGTACATTCCTTATCAAGTATTGTAGCCTCCTCCTTTGTTTCCCCTTCCCATCCCTTCTCATCCTCCCCTCCACCCCCCCCAATCCTCCCCATCCTCCCCCCACCCCACACCAAAGTTGTAAAGTTTGTTTTTTGATATAACGACTTGTACATATCATTGTTGCAATGGCTCCACCTATATCCCTATTTAAACGATTTGTTTTTCCCCTTCCCCTCCACAAATTATACTGACATGAAATACAGTGAAAGCAGGGGTTATACTGTGGGGGAGGGACATACAAAGCAACAAAGAAATAATCTTATAAATGTGTTAGAAACAATCGCATGAAAGAAAAAAAAATCATTTGAATATATATCTTATTGTTCATTTCCCTAACATCACCTTATCTGACCTTTTCTTCTTGACTCAGACATATAAAGTGTAAACTTGTTCAACCACTTTGGAAAGTAGTGTGGAGGTTCCTCAAAAGACTCCACATAGAGCTCCCCTATGACCCAGCAATCCCACTTTTGGGCATTTACCCAAATGCTTACAAACAAGACTACACTAAAGCTACCAGCACGACTATGTTTATTACAGCATTATTTACCATAGCTAAGATATGGAACCAACCCAGATGCCCCTCAGTAGATTTATGGATCAAAAAAATGTGGTATATCTACACAATGGAATTCTATGCCTCCATCAGAAAGAATGGCATTGCCCCATTTGTTAGGAAATGGAAAGACTTGGAAAAAATTATATTAAGTGAAGTAAGCCAGGCCCAAATAAACATAGGTCCCATGGTTTCCCTTATTTGGAAATAAAATTTAACAAGATTCAAACTCCTTTATCCCTGGTCTTCTTGGACATCCTCTCTGCTAGTTTTCTGCTCCTTTTATGGTTGTTTCTGTCTATGTGTTCTTCTCAATATCTATTTACCAGCTAATAAAAGATTTAATAAAATACTAAAAGAGCTCCATCACAGAGTTTAAAAACAAAAACAAACAAAAGAAAAAGAAAACAGGATCTTGCTATGTAACCCAGGTTGGCCTCAAACCCAAGATCCTCCTATCTCAGCCTCCTGAGTTCTATGATTACAGCTGTATACCACCATGCCTACATCCTATGGTTCTTGCCCTGGAAGTAAGAAAATACAAATATAGAATGGGAGATAGTAAAGACAAACTCTGAAGAACTAGATTTGGATTATACAGGTTGAAATCAGTCCATTCGTTTGATTCTTTGCTTTTTTTATATTTCTCTCTTTATTTCAGGCTTGGGGATCACATCTGCTAGGCAATTGTTCTGTCGCTGAGCTACATATCCAGTCTTAAATTCATGATTTCTAAAATGTGTATGTGTATGTATGGACACATAGGTACATGCATATGTATTTTCAATACATTCCTGCATTTCCTGGTTCTGACTGCTATAAGGACCTAGAAAAAATTAACAGAGCTGGGAATGTGGCTTAGTGGTAGAGTGCTTGCCTCGTGTGCATGAAGCCCCAGGTTCAATTTCTCAGTACCACATCAACAGAAACAGCCAGAAGTGGGACTGTGGCTCAAGTGGGAGAGTGCTAGCCTTGAGCTGAGGAGCTCAGGGACAGTTCCTAGGCCCTGTGTTCAAGCCCCAGGACTGGGGAAACAAAGAATAAATGAACAAACAGGTGATAAAGGAGACAGAAATCAGAAGTAATTTCTTTTTCTTTTTCTTTTGTGCCAATACTAGGGCTTGAACTGAGGACCTGCGTGATATCTTTGAGCTTTTTTGCTCAAGGCTAGCTTTTATGGTAAATTGAAGATTAGAGTCTCAAGATTTTCCTGCCCAGGCTGTCTTTGAACTGAGATCCTTACATCTCAGCCTCCTAAGTAGCTAGGATTACAAGTATGGATCGCCATACTTGTAATTAATTTTGATCCCACTTATCTGGACTGGACAAAGCCCTGGCTTCCACTCCCAGCTCCACTAATAATAATAATACTTTTAATTGAATCTTTAAAGGTCATGATGTCTATCTGCACTTTACTCTCCAATGGTTCAGAAAAATATATGTATGTTCAGAGAGCACTAGCAAAAGGCTAAATAAAGCAAATGGAACAAGACCTCAATATGGGAGTCTGGGTAAAGGATGCAAGTATTTCAATATGGGAGTCTGGGTAAAGGATGCAAGTATTTCTTTACTACTCTTGAATCTTTTCAATGGATATGAAATTATTTCCCCAAACATTTTCCTCAGTAGGACAGGTGCCTCCCTTGACCTTCTTCTATGCACTGGCCCCCAGATCTCTCATCTCTCTCCTCTTCACTGTGTTCTGCAGTTTCCCCAAACTACTTTCAACTCATTTCTGGTTACCTCCACCCACATGTGCTCCATGCTTGGTACACTCGGTCCAGACATCAGCTTTTCTTCTCTGAGATGGGCACCATGCCTCCCTGCTGCTGAGACTGGAGCTCAGAAGTCACACTCCCTTTGCCACGATCTTGGGAACAGGAAGGCACAGCACCTGGTGGCTTCCAGCCCACATGTTCCTGTTAGAGCCACGCAGAACAATGAAAGCCTCACTCACCACCCACACAACTCTGTTCCTAATTCTAACTTCTGTTGGAATCTTGATTTCCTCTGGTACGGGTTGCAAGAGGAGCATTGTTTTTAGCAAACGGGTCTCTGCCACTCAGGAAGCTGAATTGAGGAAACTGGAGCCAACACTGGATGAGATAATCGGCAAGGATCTGCTATACATGCCCTTCTCTTCTCACTGCTACTATCCATCCAAGTCGCTAGGACCAGCCCGTCTCTTTCAAAGCTAGGTTCAAATGTGCTTCACCTTAGTTCCCTGATTGCTTGCAGGTTCAGTGTCCTATATGTATCTCCCTTGTTCTCTGCCATTCTAGTGTTGTAACCCAATCAGCAAGAAAACGAAGGACACCACAATTAAAAGGCCATATTATAGGAGTCTTTCTTTTATTTGGCAGTGCTAGGGCTTGAACTCAGGGAGTTGTCCATGAGCTCTTTGGCTCAAGGCTAGCACTCTACCACTTTGAGCCAGTTTTTGAGGGATTATTTAGACTTTTCTGCCCAGGCTGGCAATCCTCAGATCTCAGCCTCCTGAGTAGCTAGGTTTACTTATTGCAAAGGCCAGAGACTGCATGGGAGTATAGGCTCCCCAAATCAGACAGCATGGAGACAGCTCAGAATTAGTCTTTTAAGGACAAAAACCACATCCTTTATGGCAAGCAATGTAGAGAGCTTTTTTGGTTCTGCAAAGCATATACAAAAACAAAACTGACAGTGGAATCAAGCTAGTTCTCAATAACAAAGCATACCACAGAAATTACTCAAATACATGGAAATTAAACAGCACACTTCTAAGCAACACCTGGGTAACAGAAGAAATTAAAGAAGAAATTAAAAAGTTCCTACAATTCAATGAAAATGAAGACATATCACACACTTGTGGGACACAGCAAAAGCAGTGCTGAGGGGCAAATTTATTGCCCTCAGTTCCCACATCAAGAAAATAGAGACAGCCCAAGTAAATAATCTCATGTTGCAATTAAAACAGCTAGAAAAACATGAAAAAATGGAACCTAAAGTTAGTAGACAGAGCCAGATAATCAAACTAAGAGCAGAAACTAATGAAATAGAGAATACGAAAATCATAGGTTAAAATTAAGAAAAAAAAAGCTGGTTTTTTGAAAAAATAAATAAAATTGATAGACCATTGGCAAGATTAATTAAGAAAAGAAGAGAAGAAACCCAAATTAACAAGATCAGGGATGCCACAGGAAAAATCACAACAAAGTACCCAAGATATCCAAACAATTATAAAGGACTATTTTCAAAAATTATATTCTCTAAAGAAAAAAAACCTGGCAGAAATGGATGCATTTTTACAGAAATAAAAGTTTCCCAAACTGAGCAATGAAGAAGTAAATCAATTAAATAAGCCAATATCTTACAATGAGATACAGGAAGCAATCAGAAGTCTTCCAACAAGGAAAAGCCCAGGACCAGATGGATTCACAACAGAATTCTATAAGACCTTTAAAGAAGAACGAATACCCATACTCCTCAAGCTCTTCAGAGAAACAGAGGAGGAGGGAGCTATCCCAAATTCATTCTACAATGCCAATATCACACTCATCCCCAAACCAGGCAAAGACACAACCAAAAAAGAGAATTACAGGCCAATTTCCTTGATGAACACAGATGCAAAGATCCTTAACAAGATTCTAGCTAACAGAATCCAGAAACACATAAAAAAAAATCATACACTATGACCAGGTAGGCTTCATCCCAGAGATGCAAGGATGGTTTAACATACGTAAATCAATAAATGTAATCCAACACGTCAACAGAGCCAAGGTCAAGAATCATATGATTATCTCCACAGATGCAGAAAAGGCTTTTGATAAAATACAACATTCATTCATGTTAAAAGCTCTGGAGAAAATAGGAACAGAAGGAACATTCCTTAAAACAATAAAAGCCATATACAACAGACTAATAGCCAATATTATACTTAATGGGGAAAAACTACAACCAATTCTCCTAAAATCAGGAACAAGGCAAGGATGCGCACTGTCTCCACTCCTCTTCAATATAGTCCTGGAACCCTTAGCCAGGGCAATAAGGCAAGAAAAAGACATTAAAGGGATCCACATAGGAAAGAAGAAGTTAAACTATCCCTTTTTGCAGATGACATGATACTATACCTTCACGATCCCAAAAACTCCATCCCCAAACTCTTAGAAATTATAAATCACTTCAGCAAAATAGCAGGATACAAAATCAACCCACAAAAATCAGTTGCCTTCCTGTACACTGACAATGTACAAGCAGAGAGGGAAAATAAAAGAAGCAATCCCATTCACAATAACCTCCCAAAAAATAAAATATTTAGGAATTAACCTAACCAAAGCTGTAAAATAACTATTTAATGAAAACTATAAAAAAAAATTAAAGAAAGAAATTATAGAAGACATTAGGAAATGGAAAGACCTTCCATGCTCTTGGATAGGCAGGCTTAATATAGTGAAAATGGCAATATTGCCAAAATTAATATACAAATTCAATGCAATTCCTATTAAAATCCCAATGACGTACATCACTGAAATACAGAACAGTCCAAAAATTCATATGGAACAACAAAAGACCTAGAATAACCAAAACAATTCTAGGAAAAAAGACAACATGGGAGGGAATTCGATGCCTCTACTCTCGATGCCTCAAACTCTACTATAGAGCCATAATAACAAAGACAGCATGGTACTGGCACAAAAACAGACCCAAAGACCAATGGAATAGATTAGAAGATCCAGAAATAAAACCTCATACTTACAGTCAGCTGATATTTGACAAAGGAGCCAAAGACATACAGTGGAAGAAACACAGCCTCTTCAACTACTGGTGCTGGGAAAACTGGGTGGCCACATGCAGAAAACTAAAAGTGGACCCCAGCCTATCACCAGGCACCAACATCAACTCAAAATGGATTAAAGACCTTAACATCAAACCTGAATTGCTGAAACTACTGCAGGATAGAGTAGGAGAGACACTTGAACTTATAGGCATATGGAAGGAACTTCCTGACTAGAGTCGCTGGGTCACAACAAATTGGAGAGAGACTTGACAAATGGGACTACCTTAAAATAAAAACTTTCTGCACAGCTAAAGCTATAGCAACCAAACTATAAAGACAACCAACTAACTGGGAAAAGATATTTACCAGCAATTATCAGACAAGGGGTTAATATCCAGTTTATACAGGGAACTGAAGAAACTAATCCCTCCCAAACCTAACAAACCAATTACTAAAAGGGCAAGGGGAACTAAAGAGAGATTTCTCAGAAGAAGAGATAAAAATGGTAAAGAAACACATGAGGATATGTGTTCACAACCATCCCTGGTTGTGAAGGAAATGCAAATAAAGACAACCCTGAGATACCACCTTACCCCAGTCATAATGGCCTACATCCTCAAGTCAGCCTATGACAAATGTAGGAAGGGATGCAGAGAAAGAGGAACCCTATTGCATTGCTTGTGAGAATGTATACTAATACAACTACTTTGGAAAACAGTCTGGAGATACCTCAGAAAACTAGATATAGACCTCCTCTATGACCTAGCCATACCACTCCTAGGCATCTATCCTGAACAACAGGAACTAGTATACAAGAACACATGCACCACCATGTTTATTGCAGCACTGTTCACAATAGCCAGGATATGGAAAGAACCCAAATGTCCCACCACAGATGAATGGATCCAAAAATTGTGGTATCTATACACAATGTAATATAATACAGCCATTAGAAAGGACAAAATAAGGGCATTTGCAGGGAAATGGATGGAGCTAGAAGAAATCATGTTGAGCGAGGTAAGCCAAGAGCAAAGAGACAAATGGCACATAGTCTCTCCAATAGGTAGATGTTAAATCCAAAATGTTAAGTGATACGACAAAATTAACAGAACTTAAGAAACAAAGGACTTCCACTCATTTGGTCGAATCATTACTAAATAACCCCATGCTGCTGACCACATGTATAGTATGTATGTGCACACAGGAGGGAAAACAGGAGGACAACACAGAACTAGAAGGAATCAGGGAAAAACTATAACAGTGGGACCCATCAGCTGCACTGGACATTGACCAAAATGAACTAAGCAACTCAATGGCAGTGATGGGAGGGAGGGAACAAGTGGGAAAGAGGGAACAGCTGATGCTATGCAAAACAAAAGAAATGTACATACCACCCAATGTGGAAGAAATAACTGTATCGCAAAGCTCATAGAACTCATAAATGTTATAGACCATGATAGACACTTTGCTCCATGAAAGTTAGAATGTGTTTGTGACTTTAACTAAGCTTCACTATTCCACAATACTGTGAAATTTGGGAAATTATGTAACCACTTAATCACAATAAAAAAATGTGAAAAACAAAACAGCATTATCAGTAAATATAGTCATCCTAGAATACTGGGTGGCTGGAACATTTTGAGGGAATATTTGTAGAACCTGCTTGAGCAAACAACAGTTCTGGGGTCAGGTGCCCAATTCCTTGGGGGACAAAATGGCATCACTCTGTTAGAATTTAGGCTTAAAGACATAACCTACTTCACTAGCACTTGCCACAGTGAAGAATAGTCACTATTTTTACCTGTATCCTGAGGTTACCCTTCATAGGATGCATTTCTAGTTCCTAGGATAAAATAGGACAGATACAACCTAAATGATCTAGGCTTCACCTACAGTTAGCTTAAAATTTAGCCCACAAACACTAGTACCCATAGATGAGAGTAATTGAGTAAGTTATCCTTACTGGGCTGAGTTAATAACATCATCCTTCCCACCTCTCCTCTAAAGAAAGGTCTCTTCCCTTTGGGAGGGAAGCAAGGAAGTAGCTGTACTTGAGTTTGGACTGAGGGCCTTTCACTTGCTAGGCAAGTACTTTACCACTTGAACTATGCCTGAAGCATAGTTAGTTGTCCAAGCTGCTCTGGATCACATTCCTCCTACCTGTGCTCCCTATGTAGCTGGGGTTGCTGATATGAACCAACACACTCACTTCTGGGTTCAGATGGGGCCTCACTAACTTTTCCCCATGCCAGCATCAATCTATAATCCTATCACTCTCTACTTACAGAGTAGCTGAGAACACAGACACAAGGTCTTCCTGCTTGTATCTCTGTAAGGGGCCTGGGAGCAGTGGCAGGAGAAGAGTCATATGTCCACAGAACTGCTGCTGCCTGAAGCCCTGTGCCCTCCCTCCCCCTAGGTCTAACCTGGATCTGCTTGGATCTGATGGCCCAGGCCCATAGTGCACAAACCCATCATTTCCACAAGGCCCCGTGCACCTGCTGTGCAGCCATGACTCATCACCTTAAATGACAGTCTCTACCTCACTCTTGGGAACCCATCCTGCATGGGTCTTGGTTTTTTCTGCTGCTGAGGGAGGGACGTGACCAAATAAGTTCTCATATCCCTTTTAGGCCTAACATCCTGTGATTCCATAAACATTACCTTCTCTCAATATCAGGTCCCAATGGGCTTGTTCAGTCCAGGCCTTCAGTGCATGCTTTCTCTTGTGTGGGATGCATTTTCCTATTAAGGCCACTCAAGGAAGGTTTGAACATCACTCATGGCTGGAATCAGATCCTGAGGCATTCTTTCATCACCTTTGATGGTTCCTGCCTCCTTGTCCTCTTACGGTGTCTTGGTTGTATCCCTTTCAATCGACAGAGCTTGGAAGCAATGATGGAGAAAGATGACTGAGTGTAGAGGTAGCCTCATTGATACTAGGATAGTACATCCACTCTGGTTGGTACCGCAGGTGTACCTCCAGTTCCCTAGGCCCCTCAACCAAGTTGGGCATTCCAGCTAGACGGATCACAGAAGTCCCTCTCTGGCTTGTACAATAAATAACCAGATTACTTGAGTCATCATAATGATTGAAGGGTGTGGAGGCACCCAGATCTCTTAAAAGAATGTTATTAGCTGTTAGCTTCCATAGTCAAGGGACCCAATTACTAGTAACCATCCACAATTACTGGCCAACCTGTGAGAGAGGCTCAGGAAGCTCACTAAAAGATTGTGCCACTTCTTCATACCAGTCCAGAAAGCACATTTTAGTTTATCCTGCTCCAGAAATTACCTATATTTTAACCAGAATACCTCTTCTCTTACCCTTTCCCCACCCTCCATCCTCCCATACTTTAACAGCTTTTAGTGAGATTTCCTTATGCCACCATACATCAATGTCTTTTTATATAATTTGTCCTCCATCCTCTTTCCCCCATTCCTCTCCTTCAAACAGCCCTATAGTTACTATCAACTTTTTTCCTGTATATGTTTGTTTATGTTCATGTGATTAAAGTCTAGATTCCAAAAATGACCAAAAACATGTAGAGTTTGACTTATGTCGCTCAACATGACAATATCCAGCTTTGTTTATTTTCCTGCAAATGATATAATCTCATTTCCTTTCATATCTGAGTAATATTCCATAGTATGAATGTGTACATATATACACACATATATACATATATATGTATACATATGTGTATACATATATACGTGTGTACATATATGTGCATATGTGTGTACATATATATGCACATATATATGTATACAAACACATACCATTAATTTCTTATCCATTTATCAGTTGTTGGGTGTCTCAGCTTCAGATATATGCCCAAAAGTGGTATGGTAGAACCATAAATAGATCTATTTTTTGCTTTTTGTGGAACCTCCATACTGATTTCCTTAGTGGTTGTAACTGGTTTATATTCCCCACCAATCGGGCCAACTTTTTTATGACTAAACCTAGGCATGAAAGAGGAGACAAAATTTCATTTGTCAAGAACTTTGCCATAGTCATAGAAAGAGGCAAACTAGCCTTGAGCTGAAGATCTGAGGGACAGTGCCCAGGTCCAGAGTTCAAGCCCCACGACCTACAGAAAAAAAAAGAAATAGAAGGAGGCAAGATTAAAGTGAGATCCTTAATCCCCAAAAGAGATCAAGAAATGGGGGGTGCCTGTTCTCTCACACAGCCCTCGAGTACAGGGATATCACCCTGATGAGAAGCTATCAGACCTTCATTAAGAGCAAGACCTGAGGTAGGATCCTAAAATTGAAAAATCTAAAGTCACAAGGTAATACAAGGTAGGCATCAACAACAGCCCCCAAAACAGCTTGGCCCCAGACATCTCACAACCCACCTAAGCTGGCTAAGGCTCTATGGGAGACAGTATTCCAGTGGGGTAAGCTGGGTGACAGCAGCTGGCAGGAAAGCCTGTTTGCTCACTGTTAGGCCTGGTAGTTGTTGAATAAAAGGAATAGTGGGGTATACACTAAATGCAAACCCCCAAAGCACTCTGGAGACAGCACTGCCTCAGTTAATATAAAAACTTGTGTCATCTCCATAAAACGTTCATGTACATACAAATCACAGTTGAGTGTTCAGATTCAGCCTCTTGGATATAAAAGACATCTTGGTCTCCTGAGTCCAAGCTAGTCTCCTTGCTAAAATCAGGGGTAAAGTTCTGCTCCAGTAAGGTCATTGGTCTCCAAGTGCCCTTTGCTGTTCTGAGCTCCCTAAACTATGAAGTTTCAAACTCAGGAGATATGAGTTCCAGGAAAGATAATATCTCCCTATCCAACCTCATATTTGAGTGTCCAGGTCATTTTTCCAATGTTAAAAATAATCACTCCTGTGATCCTCCCAGCTAGAATGGCCAACTTGGTTGAAGGGCCTAGGGAATTGGAGATACACCAACCAGAATGAGCCTGCTATATAAACCAGAATGGATGTACCTCTACACTCAGTCATCTTTCTCCATCATTGCTTCCAAGCTCTGTCGATTGAAAGGGATACAACCAAGACACCGTAAGAGGACAAGGAGGCAGGAACCATCAAAGGTGATGAAAGAATGCCTCAGGATCTGATTCCAGCCATGAGTGATGTTCAAACCTTCCTTGAGTGGCCTTAATAGGAAAATGCATCCCACACAAGAGAAAGCATGCACTGAAGGCCTGGACTGAACAAGCCCATTGGGACCTGATATTGAGAGAAGGTAATGTTTATGGAATCACAGGATGTTAGGCCTAAAAGGGATATGAGAACTTATTTGGTCACGTCCCTCCCTCAGCAGCAGAAGAAACCAAGACCCATGCAGGATGGATTCCCAAGAGTGAGGTAGAGACTGTCATTTAAGGTGATGAGTCATGGCTGCACAGCAGGTGCACGGGGCCTTGTGGAAATGATGGGTTTGTGCACTATGGGCCTGGGCCATCAGATCCAAGCAGATCCAGGTTAGACCTAGGGGGAGGGAGGGCACAGGGCTTCAGGCAGCAGCAGTTCTGTGGACATATGACTCTTCTCCTGCCACTGCTCCCAGGCCCCTTACAGAGATACAAGCAGGAAGACCTTGTGTCTGTGTTCTCAGCTACTCTGTAAGTAGAGAGTGATAGGATTATAGATTGATGCTGGCATGGGGAAAAGTTAGTGAGGCCCCATCTGAACCCAGAAGTGAGTGTGTTGGTTCATATCAGCAACCCCAGCTACACAGGGAGCACAGGTAGGAGGAATATTATCTAAAACAGCTTGGATAACTAACAGGCCCTCTCCTTCAATTCCTAGTTCTGCCATGACTGGCTCCAAGTCTTGGCCAATCCATTTCCTCATCTGAAAAACAAGTATGTTGTAAGAATTAAGTAAAATAATTGAGGGACAATGTTAGTTCTCTTCCCCACAGCAGGCACTTGATAGAAGATAGTTATTTGTTATTTCATTTACAGCAAGATTTGGGAGTAAGAAACATTGGCTTTGAATCTAGAAGATCTGTCTCATTTCCACTGCTGCCATTTAATATTCTTTTTTATTTTCTTATCATGGGGCTTGAACTCTGGGCCTTAGCACTGTCCCTATGCTCTTTAGCTCAAGGATAGTACTCTACCACTTGAGCCACAGTGCCACTTCCAGTTTTCTAGTGGTTTTATTAGAGATAAGAGCTTCACATATTTTCCTGCCTGGGCTGGCTTTGAACCATAATCCTCAGATCTCAGCCCCCTGACCATTCAATATTCTTCAGAGGAAAGAAGCAGATGTGTTTTGGCACCTCTGTATTTCATACACTGTGCTGTCCCTTATGTACATAGTTTTTCTTTATCTGAGGACATAATTAGGAAACAATTACAACTATTCTCATTATAAGAAAAGTAAACTCAGAAAAATTAATTTGCCAAAATCACATAGCCATAGGTTGGGCTGGGATTTCACTAGTTCCTTTTCCAAAAGCCATCTAGCATAGGACCAGAGGTGTGGCTCAAGTGGTATAGTGTTTGCCCTCAAGTACAAGGCCCTAGTTCAAGCCCCAGTACCAACAAAAAAAAAGACAGGGAAGGAAGGAAGGAAGGAAGGAAGGAAGGAAGGGAGAGAGAGAGGGAGGAAAGGAGGGAGGAAAGACCTAGCTAAAACATCCATCTGGAGCAGCAGGGACAAAGATAGGATGGAATAAAGGCAGGTGAAGTTGGAATAACATGACTCACTCATCATGATTCACCTGAAGCTATTATTGGAACACACTAAGGCAATAACTGGTACCTAGTCCTCCTTTTATTTTGCTAGCATGATCCATATTAGCAACCATCTAGAACCAGAGCTTTAAGACTCATAAGAAAAAGCACTGTGCATTGAACACATAAATTGACACAGGGAATTGAAATGCCTTTGTACAAGTATTTAAAGAAAATAAAAGTAATTTGTTAAAAAAAAAAAAAAAAAAAAGAACCAAAGTGGTTGAACAAGTTTACACTCCCACCAACAATGCAGTAGGGTTCCCTTCTGTCCACATCCCCAAGGTTCCTCAAAAGACTTCCCTATGACCCAGCAATCCCACTTTTGGGCATTTACCCGAATGATCAGAAACAAGACCATACTAAAGCTACCAGCACAACTATGTTTATTGCAGCATTATTTACCATAGCTTAGATATGGAACCAACCCAGATGCCCCTCAGTAGATGAATGGATCAAGAAAATGTAGTATATATACACAATGGAATTCTATGCCTCCATCAGAAAAAATGACATTGCCACATTTGTTAGGAAATGGAAAGACTTGGAAAAAATTATATTAAGTGAAGTAAGCCAGGCCCAAAGAAACATATGTCCCACGGTTTCCCTTATTTGCAATAACTAGTATATGTCTGAGACAAGCAGAAACAGTCAGATAAGTTGATGTTAGGCGAAATGGACCCCAAGATAAGAACTCAAATATTTTTTTCTTTCTTACTATTGTTTCTAACATACTTATATTTCTTTGTTGCTTTGTATGTCCCTCCCCCACTGTATTTGATGTTGGCATAATTTGTGGAGGGGAAGGGAAAACACAAATTGTTTAAATAGGGATACAGGTGGACCCATTGCAACAATGAGATATACCAGACATTATGTTGAAAAACGAACTTTACAACTCTGGCGTGGAGGGGGAGGGGGGCCAATGGGGATGGGGGGGGCCGATGTGGGGGGGGACGGTGCAGGGGGGGGAGATGGGAAGGGATGGTAAGGGGAAACAAAGGAAGAGGCAACAATGCTGGATAAGAAATGTACTCATTACCTTGGTCATGTAATTATAACCCCTCTGCATGGTATTTTCACAATAAAAATAATAATAATAAAAGAACCACTAGTTTGTTCAAACAATGTAGCAACTTTGATTTTTGAATCAGCCCAATCCAGTTCAGCCTCAAGTTCATCTTCCCGTTCTTAGATATCTATACAGATAGGCCTTGGACTTCCTAAGTCTTGAAGAGACAGTTACACATCCTGGTTGAGCAGGCATATGGGTTAATCAGGCCTAATACACACAACTCTACTCACATGATCTTCCTTAAACTAACATTTGGGGGATATTGGCACGGGTGAGAAGTAAATGATAAAATAGGTGGTTATGGCTCAGTATGATACTTGACATGTGTATTTGACATGACAGCAAAGCCAACTCTGTGAATCAGCTTCACCAGACAAGGCTTAAAGTCCTGGGTAATGAGAATGTAACTCTATTTAAGGCATGGTGAACAGACATGTTTACTCCCCAGTTTAGAGGAATATTGTGGTGAGGGGAAAGAAGAGGAGAAAACTCTCACAGTTGAGTGGTAAAACTGCCTTCCCTCTTCCTTCTCTGATTTGTATGGTAATAGTTAAGATTCATCTCGTGTCTTCCTGACATACCTCATATACTGTCTGGAATGCTCAGAGTAGAGTCCTCAGGTTTAATTCTTTCTCTCCCTCAGTCACTCCATGATTTCTCTCCCAATTCCTTTTCCAGTCCGACCCTCCCCTCCTCTTCCTCTCCTTGTCTCCTCTTTCCTCTTCCTTAATATATTCATTACAAGTAAATCAGCCAATTAAGCTGGGCACTGGTGGCTCATACACACCTGTAATCCTAGCTAGTCAGGAGACTGAGATCTGAGAATCACAGTTTAAAGCCAACAAAGGGGCAGAAAAGTCCCTGTGAGACTCTTATCTCCAATTAAGCACTCAAAAACTGGAAGTGGAGCTGTGGCTCAACGTGGTAGAGCATTAGCCTTAAGTGAGCTCAGGGACATCACCTAGGCCCTGAGTTCAAGCCCCAGGACCAACTTAGAAAAAAATCAGCCAACTAACAAGAAAACTTATTTCTGGGAAACAGGTGGAAAGACAAGGAATTTTGAATGTATTCATGTCTGGGTTAATGTGTCCTTAAAGGGGATGAAGGGACCAAGACTTTCAGTTAACTTGGAGCAGCTACAGAAATCTGTAGACTAGATACTTAAAATTATTACAGGAAGGTACAGCAAGATGGCAGCTTAGAGATCTTCCAGCAATTCAATTGTTTCTTTGCAGCAATTTGAACAGTTACGGATGTACCAAACTACTTTTTAAGAGCTTAGGAAGCTGGGTAAGAAAGATGGACTGAAGAGGGCAGGAAAGCAAGGTACCTATATCATTCCTTTCCAACTAAAGGGAGAAAGAATGAAGTCTTGGCTTGAGACCCACTGTGAGGTATTGCCTCCAGCCAGACAATACCTATAGATTGGACTAAGCTGCAAGAAATATGTTAGCCAGGCAGCTGACTATCTCCACCATACTTCCTCCAAGGAGCGGGGAAGGGAAAACTAGGGAGCAAGGCTACACCTGCTAGGGAACAAGACAGAAGGGTAGCATAGGACTTTGAGCCCAGTGCCAGGCCCACCCCATGGTTACAACTCAAGGGCCTGTATGTGGGCCAGAGTTACAGATAATCCCTCTAGATTTGGGACAGACTCACTTCGGCCTGCATCATTACCAGTGTTGGAGTGGGTTCTGCACCCTCTTTAGAACATGCAGATCCCTGCATGTGGGAGGCTCTGGGGCAACACAGCTTAGCATCAGCCTTAGTACTTCTATCTTGGTGTCTTCTATCACCCACCGTTTTGTCCTTAGACTAGTACTCACATATGGGGGTCTTGAGACCTGCCCTTGCACCAGGCAGGGACCTGTATCCTAGTGGGATAGGTTTGTGTTTCAGCTTACATCATCACCAGCTGTGGCATGGGCCAGGGTACACTGCTGAGACTGTGCAAGTTCTTGCAAATGTGCAACTCAGGGATGACTTGGCTTAGCATCAATCTTAGGCAGCATAGCATGGAGTAAGCTTAGGGAAGGACAGGGTAATTCAGCATAGGACTTTGCCTTGAGACTTGGTACCCAGCTGGTAAAAACCAGCAGCAGGCAGATCCTAATGAACTCCTTCTCTAGCCCAGGTCAGCAGACAGTCTCAGGAACAGATCTACTACAGGAACCCATAGCCTCAGCCTACCAGACTTCATTCCAGCCAGTACCACCAGTAACTAGCGGGCCCCAAATCCAACTCAGTAGTAGTCAGATTGTAGGATATTGCCCCTACCCCAGTGTATTGCTGGTCTTGGCAGGCTGTGGGCTCAGGATATGACAAGTTTTTACATGGTGATTCTGCCCAGAGCAAGGCAGAATCCTGAAGTACCAACTAAAACCTGGTAACTATGGACTAAAGTATCATATTCTAGGACTGGTAAGGTGGCTCAGTGATAAGAGTGCTTGCTTTGCATGCATGAGGCCCTGGGTTCTATTCCTCAGCACCACATAAGCAGAAAAAGCTGGCAGTGGCACTGTGGCTCAAGTAGTAGAGCCCTAGCCTTGAGCTGAAGAGCTGAGGGACAGGGCCCAGGCCCAGAGTTAGTTCAGGCCCCATGACCAACCAAAAAGAAAAAAGTATCAGAGTCTAACCCAACCCCAAGGAGAGGCTCAGGGGATGGATCTCCTTTATAAGATGCTTTCACAGTCCATGCTAGACAGCACATCAACTGCAGATTTGGAACAAACCTGGGCTTGGATTACCTTCTAGTGCTGAAACAGTGACAACATATCCCCAGTGAGACTCGTGGCAAACATAGACTTAGGCTGACATCTAGTGCTGAAATAGCAGAAGTGGCTCCTCTCCCTTCTCTTTTCTAGCTCTCTGTTCTCTCTTTTCTAGCTCTTTACTAGCTCTTCTCTTTTCTAGCTCTCTCTTAGCTCTTTTCCCCTACTCTCTCTTTCCCAGCTCTCTCTCTTTCTGAGGCCTTTCCCAGCCGCGTGGAGGGCCAATATGGCCTGATGCCAGCCAGAACGATGAATAAACCTACCCCTTACCTGAACCACATGGGTGGTGCTGTTCTTAACTCGACTACCTCTTTTTAAAAACCTAAAAAAAAAAAAAAATGAAATAGCAGAAGTGAATACAAGCTAAGAGAAAATAAATACCCCCCTTAAAATTTCTGGGAAGACAAAGAGGACCAAATTATATCAAGTAGAGTAAATGCTGAATCCTTCAAGATAACTTTGTACACCATTCACTAAGTACATTCAGAAATCATGACTTAAAAAGTCAAAATGAAGCATTAGAATCCAACCAGATAGCAACTGGTATGGAGAATTTAAAACAACTATTTTAAGGAAACCCAATGATTCAAAAACAGAAAAACAATCCAATACTCTAACAAGGAAACAACTGAGATATAGAAGCAATTTTTAAAAACCAAACAAATCCTTGAACAAAACCATGAACTAAGAAAAATTAAAACACCATAGGGAATAGATAAAACAGAAAAAAGAACAAGCAAGCTCAAAACTTGGCTATGCAACAACCCACAGCTTTAGGGAGGGGAAAGGGAATGAAGAATGAAGAAAGCTTATAGGAACTTAATGACAGTGAAACAGCGATCATCTGGGTTGTTGGGTCTCAAGAGAGATTTAAGAACTCCAAAGAAATAGAAAGCTATTCAAAGCTATCATAACAATTTCCCCAAACCTAGAGAATTCAAATACCTAGGTGAAGAAAGATCAACGGTCACATTTAACATAAAGGAGTCAATTCATGAAAAGGAAATCACAATTCCAAAGATATATGTGTGTATACATAATATTAAATCAACCAAATATGTAAGGTAAATCCAACATAATATTAGGAGGCTTCAGCACCCTACCTTCAGAAATAGACAGATCATCCAGACAGAAAATCAACAAAGAAATAGTGAGTTAATTAAACTTGGGCCATATCACTGGACCTAGCAAACATCTACAGAGCATTCCACCCAACAGCTGCAGAGTACACATTCTTATCAGCACATGGAAATAAACTTAAACTTTAAACCATAATACAATTGAACCAGACATTAGTAACAAGAAATCATATAACTAGCACACAGATACTTAATAACTTACTATGAACAACCAATGAATCAAGGAAAAAATTCAAGATGGGAATTTTAAGCAAATGAAAATATTAATACAACACACCACAATCTTTTGGATACAGAAAAAGTGAACTTAACAGCAATCAACATCCACATGAAAGAGAAATATTTCAAATAAACAATCTATTATTGAATCTCAAGGAACTAGAAAGACAAGGGAGAGAAAAGGACAAAATTAGTAGGAGGGAAGAACAGAAATAGAATTTAAGGCATAGATAGGTGCCAGTGGCACACAGCTGTAATCTAGTAATTAGGCTAAGACCTAGAGGATTGCAGTTCAGTGCCAGCTTGAACAGAAAAGTCTATAGGACTCCATCTCTAATTAGACTCGAGACATGGCTCAAATGGTGGAGCACCTGCTCAGCAAGTGCAAGGCCCATGAATTCAAATACTAGCACCACCAAGAGAAAAATTAGGGGAAGGAGACAAGGGCCTATGTGGACATTTCTCAAAAGAAGATATAAAAATGTATATAGAAACCGGGAGCCGTTGGCTCAATCCTATAATCCTAGCTACTCAGGAAGCTAGAGATCTGAAGATCACAATTCTAAGCCAGTCCAGACAGAAAACTCCATGGCATTCTTATCGCCAGTAAACTACTCAGAAAAACCAGAAGTGATGCTATGGCTCAAACGGTAGAGCGATAGCCTTGAGCACAAAGAGGTTTAGGAACAGTGCCCAGGCCCTGAGTTCAAGTCTCAAGACCAGGAAAAAAAGTCAGTGTGCTAAACAAACACACACTCACACAAAAGGCTAAAGCAAAGTGCTAGCCAGGATGTGGAGAAAAGATAAAGTTTGTATTCTGTGGGTGGAAATGTAAATTAAGACAGAAGACTACAACAGGTGCTCAAAAATAAATTAAAAATAGAGCTCCACATGATCCAGCAAACCTACTACTAGCTCTACATCCAAAGGAAGCATAATTAGTATGTCAGAGATGTTGCACTCCTAGGTTTATTATGGCTAAGAAACAACCTAATGAACTCAAGTGATAAATTAAAAAATGATACAAAGATATAATGAAACACCACCAGGCACCAGTGGCTCACACCTGTAATCCTAGCTACTCAGGAGGCTGAGAACTAAAGATCACAGTTCAAAACCAGCCAAGCAGATAAGTCTGTGAGACTCTTATCTCCAATTAACCACCAGAAAACCAGAAGTGGTGCTATGGCTCAAGTGGTAGAGCGTTAGCCTTAAGCTGAAGAGCTCAAGGACAGTGCCCAGGCCTAGAGTTCAAGCCCCACGACCAACAAAAAAAAAAAAGTATGGAATCCTGTCATTTGCAACAACATGGTTGGAACTGGCGACCACTATATTAAGTAAAATAAGCCAAGCACAGAAAGACAAGTACCACTTGATCTCACATGAATATATTAGTTGATCTCATAGAAATTGAGAGCAGAATCCATGTTCATTGCTGCACTATTCACGACAGCTAAGTTACAGTAGCAGCCTAGGTGCCATATAATCATATAATGAATGGATCAGAGTATAAATATATGTACATATATATTCACAATACACACACACATACAGAATGGAATTTTACTCATCCACAGGAAAAATAATATTGTTATTTGCAGGTAAATGGATGGACCTGGAAAATATGTTGTCAGACTCAAAGAGACAAAGGTCATGTTTTCTCTCATATATACAAGAACTAAATTATAAACATATATGAAAACATATACAGGCACCTTTAAAATAAAATTTTAAACAAAAAAAAATAAAGGTCCATATGTATATATACAAAAACAAATTAATGTATGGCATATGCAGGGGAGGATTCTATACATTGTATAATTCCTTTGAACAACTAACATTTAGTTTAACAAAATGAATACCATGTTTTGTTTTGTTTTGTTTTTGGGGTTTTGTTTTTTTTGTTGTTGTTGGTCAAGGGGCTTGAATTCTGGGTCTGGGCACTGTCTTTCAGTTCTTCAGCTCAAGGCAAGCACTCTACCACTTGACCCACAGCGCCCCTTCCAGTTTTCTGGTGGTAGAGTCTCACAGGCTTTCCTGTTCAGGCTGGCTTTGAACAGTGATCCTCAGATCTCAGCCTCCTGGGTGGCTAGGATTATAGGCGTGAGCCACAGGTGCCCAGCTGAATACCATGTTGCGTCACAGGAGGATGAGATTAAGTGGAGAGGGGGAGATGGAGAATGGTAGACGAATACAATTATATTTAATGTACATATGTAAAAATGGAACCAGGTAAATTGAGGGCATGGGTGAGGTTGGGATAGATGAGGGAGAGAGCAATGGAAGATGACATTGATCAAAATGCATTGTACTTATAATCTGACATGTTGAATTGAAACCCTTTTGTACCACTTAAAATTTTAAAATGTGATTACCAGAGGCTGGGGAAAGTAGCAGTAGGTGGAAGGAGGGGGTGGATTGATGGACCAATCAGTGCATACCAAATCAGATGAAAGTTCTGAGATGCTATGCACAGTAGGGTGACTATGGATTACAGATATGTATTGTGCATTTCAAAAACCTAGAATGTTTTCCTTTGATTATGATTTTCATTATAAAATGACAAATGTTTAAAGAGACAGATATTTTTAGCCTGACAAACACAATTATATACATATAGAAACAGCATGTGGGACCTTATTAATACATTCAAATTTTGTTTTCATGTATGTTTTAGTTATTAATTTTAAAAATAGACAAAAAAGAAATGTCACACAAAATGTGAAATAAGGCTGAGCGCAGTGGAGACTCAGGAAGCTGAGATCTGAAGACTGGGGTTTGAAGCCAGCCAGGGCAGATGAGTTCATAAGACTCTTATCTCCAATTAATCACACACATGAAAAAAGCTAGAAGTGGAGCTGTGACTCATGTGATAGAGCCCTAGAACTTGAGCACAAAAGCTCAGGGATAGCACCTAGGCCCAAAGTTCAAGCCACAGGAAAAGGAAAATAAATACATAAAATGTGAAATAACTGGGATATATTAGAATTACTAATTATATTAGTGATATTTCATTTCAAATAAAATTAACAAAATTATGAATCAGAAATTGAACTTTTTTGCCTTGTTGACATCTTAAAAACCAAAAACATAGTAATTATTATAGAAAGCAATGTTGGGGCTGGGAAGGTAGCTCAGTGGTACATGCTTGCCTTGTATGCATGAAGCCCTGGGTTCGATTCCCCAGCATCACATAAGCAAAAAGAAAAGCCAGAAGTGGCACTGTGACTCAAGTGGTAGAGCCCTAGCCTTGAGCTGAAGAGCTGAGGGTCAACGCCCAGGCCCAGAGGTCAGGCCCCACAAGCTGACCCCCTCCCCCCAAAAAAAGAAAGCAATGTTAACTATGTATCTTCCTATTTGCCCATGACTTCCAAATAACTAGCTACAAAGTTTCCTACATTTAGAGGGAGGACAGGAAGAATATGAAATCTATTATTCCTAGCTTGATGTCCTGAGATAATCTTCCAGGATACACAAACCCCAACTTGAAGGAGATTAAAGCATTCATAAACACATTACATCTGGAGTTTGGAGCAGTAATTATGAAAGTGTCATGTCCACCCACTGAACCCAGAAGAAAGCTTCTTCAACTTCTGCAACTGCCCCCACTCAAACATACACACACACTTCCAAGCTGCAAATGTTAGAAATGAGACAATGAATGTCCTGAAGTATTCCTCCATGGATTCAAGCTCATGAATTAACATAACACTATTTCAGCCTTTTCAATTGCCATTGACATCCATGCTTATTTGTTTTTGTTTTTTGGGTTTTTTTTGGGTCCAGTCGTGGGACCTGAACTCTGGGCCTGGGCGCTGTCCCTCAGCTCTTCAGCTCAAGGCTAGCACTCTACCACTTGAGCCACAGCACCACTTCCAGCTTTTTTCTTTTTGCTTATGTGGTGCTGAGGAATCGAACCCAGGGCTTCATGCACATACAAGGCAAGCACTCTACCACTGAGCCACTTTCCCAGCCCCATCCATGCTTATTTGTATCCAGATATTCAGACAACATTAAGGAAACACACAAGTCAAATTACTCAGGTTTAATGATTCCATGGTTTGTTGCTATTAACTAAACACCTCAATTTTGTTCCATTATGTCTGCTCATTGCAGATAATCCAGGTCATCCAGCTTCCCCTTCAGAACACTGTAAGAGTCTTCTGTATCCCAACTTTCATGAAACAGACCAATTAAACAAAATACCAGAAAGATATAAATCAGCTCATTTAGTGGTCTTTCAGGTGCAAAAATCTTTATAATCAACAAGAACAGACAGAGGGAAGAAAACAGATCAATAGATACTGTTTGGACCCAAATTTTCCAAAAGCCACCTTTCCTTAAAGAGCAGAATTAATCTACTTATGACAAGACCCATTGGGAGCAAGTATCCCAGCCCAGCTCTAGCTGAGCGCCCACCACTTTCCTGTAAGAGTCATGACCATTTGGAATCTTCTGCACCAAATTTCCATCTCTTTCCTGTCGCAAATCTCAGTGGAAATTCCTAATTTCCAAGGGGGATCAGAGCTGTCTGACAATCTCTCTGTAAGAAACTAAGCTTTCTTTCCTTAATGCAGGTTCAGCACTGAGGGGATGATAATGAAGTCTCTCAGTCTCAGGCCAATGTTGGGCAGGAGGTTAGGACAGAGACCAGCCAAAAAGGCTGATTTTAACCTAGCTCAAAGTAGGTCATTTAGGAAATCCCTGACGTCAAAATGGTGCTCAGAGCCCTCTCTAGGACAGTCAGTATGTGCTATCAAAATGGCTTGGGTCCTCCCAGACTCAATAAGACCAAGCTCTCAGCTCCAGGATGAACTCACTATTCTTGGGGCCTTTGGGCAACACGTGACTATCTCTAACTTCCTGGTCCCTTCCTAGCATGGCTATAAGTCCTTGAGAATTGGAGCAGCAGACTCAGACTGATGTGATGGAGAAAATAGCTGATTGTGTTGCACGTTCAACAGTTAACTGAACTCCTTACAGTGAGGCGTTTACATTCCTCGCTGTACCAGGAGTACATGACAACAAACCATCTTATTTTAAAAGATTCTTCACCACTTCTTCACCACTTGCACCTCTCCATCCTAATTAATCTCTCTCCCTTATTCCCACCCGTCCTTGGACACACCACCAGAAGATGCTGGCGTAACACTTCTAGTACCTCTAGGGCCCAAGGATACAGCAGCATTAATGGCATTTGGCAGAAAAATCCCTTCCCATTTTGAACCTTCCCAAGTTCAACACAGTGAAAGTTATAAATGATAATATAAGAGAAGAGGCAATAGAAATCAGAGACTGCCCTTCCCATAAAAGAGGCACAGAAATGTCAGGAGTTAGTGAAGAATGTATCATCTCTTTCCAGAAGGCCACCAGCTACCACCACTTGGGAGCCGCATAATCACTTGTTTCTCCTCTGGACTGAAATGCAAAATTGTCAGTATGGCTGTGAGAGTCTGCTGGCGGCCCAGGCTGTCAGACAAGGTCAGGAAGCGATAGATGATATTCTTGAGATACTCCAGGTTGGCTCCCTCTCTGCTCTGGTCCCGGATGTTCTTTTCGATGTGGCTCTGCAGGACTCCAACCTCTTCCCTGTGTCGCTCCCCCTCCTCCAGCAGCCGTTCCTGCAGCTGATGTGCCTCCACCTCCAGTCTGTGTTTCTGCTTCCTCAGGGATGTGATCTCCACCTCCTTGCGGGCCAACTGCTCAGCATACAGGAAGAAAGTAGGCTCATTGGCCGCAGCAAGCTGCAGTGCTTGGGTCAGGCTATCTGGGGAAGATGTGTCAGTTGAGTCCCCAGGACCTCCACCACCCACAGGACTTCTACGTCCTGGCAGCCCAGATGACAAGGCCACAGAACGAAGTTGCTCCAGCTCCAAGTCCTTCTCAGCCAGCACAGCTAGGGCCCGGTCCCGCTGCTTGTGTAGCTCCTCCTCCAGTTTCAGCGTTCGGTCCCTGAAGTCCAGCTGACTGCGCTCTAGTTCCTGGCGATGCTGCTGTTGCAAGCGAGCCAGCTCCTGCTTCCAGTCCTCAGCCTCCTGCTGGTGCTGGTGCTCGAGCTCCTCACAGGACAGGCGCAGAGAGATGTACTTCTCCTTCAGCTCTGAAAGCTGCTCCTGTGTAGCCTCCAGTTCCTTTGCCAGATTCCCATCTTTGGTATTCTTGCTTTTGAGCACCACCTGTGCCCTCAGCTTGTAGCGCTCAAACTCTTCCTTCAACTGTTTTAGTTCCTGTTGATAGTAGAGGGCAGTAGCCTTTTCCCCATCTGCAGCTTCTGAGCTGGGCATTATCTCCAGGTCACAGAGCTTCTCCACATCCAGAGTCACCTGAGTTTTCCTGGCTGCGACCTGCAACAGCCTCTTTAGCTTTTCCATCTTGTCTTTCAGGACATTGACATCCAGACTGGACTCATCTCCATGGTTGTCAAGAGGAGACCGGCTGGAGGCTGCAAGGGCCAGTGTCTTGTTCTCCAGGTCCAGCTGCAGAATGCGCTCCTTCAGCTTTTGGATGGTCAGCTGGTCCTTCTGCTTGGCTTTCTCATAAGTGCCCAGCAGTTCAGATACCTCAGATATTTGATTCTCTAGGGCTGCTACCCTTTGTTCTTCCACCTGACATTGCTGGCGGAGCTGATCCTCTGCAAAGGCTGTCTACAGAACAGGGGAACAGACAAAAATACATCCAGAAAAGTCACCAAGTACTACAGTAAATTCCAGGGGTGGAGGCAGCAAGGGAAACAAGCAAAGGGGTCATGAGATTGGGATGACCTGGAAAGAATAGGAACCAGGAGTTTTTTGTTTTCGGGGGTTGGGCTCAGTGCTTGAACTCAGGGACTACACACTGTCCCTGGGCTTTTTTGCTCAAGACTAGCACTCTATCAATTTCAAACAGAACTCTATTTCTGGTTTACTGGAGTGGTTAATTGGAGATACGAGTCTCACTGACATTCCTGCCCTGACTGGCTTTGAACCATGATCCTCAGATCTCAACCTCCTGAGTAGCTAGGATTACAAGCATGAGCCACCAGTGCTCAGCTTGGGAACCAGGAATTTTTAATATTACGCTCCTTTGTACAGCTTCTGTTGTTCTGCTTCATTTTCCATTTTGCACTGAGCTCACATAGTATTTTTGTTGCCTACTGTGTGCTTCTCCAAATCCTGGCAAGTCATAAAATATTATTTTCCTTTTGCAATAATCCCAGAAACTTAAAACTCAGTTTGATTTCAAACCAGTATTTTTCCAAGACAGGTAAATCTTAACTAAAAGCAATTACAAACCAATCTTTCTGAGAAAATCCTCCTATGCCTCCTTCAAGTCATTCTACCTACAGCCACATACCTCAGTATACACACCACCTTCCATTGTATGGCTGCCATTACATTGCTTCAGAGAACACAACTGGTAAGATGCCAATGCCCAGAAGTTCAGACATGTCTGGCTCAGACCCAGCCACACTCAGAAATTTGATCTCCTGTTGGAAGGATACTCTCAGTGGCTCATGACCATAGTCCTGACTACTCAGGAGACTAAGGATTGTGGTTTGAAGCCAGGGCAGGGAAGTCCATGAGATCTCCAATTACCCAGCAAAAACCCAGAAGCAGAACTGTGACTAAATGGTAGAGTGCTACCTTGCATGGAAAAGCTTAGGGACAATGCCCAGGCCCTGAGATCAAGTCCCAATACTGGCACGAAAAAAAGGATACTCTCATGAAGAACAAAATTTCCTAGGACGGGGCTGGGAAGGTGGCTCAGTGGTAGGGCGCTTGCCTTGCATGCATGAGGCCCTGGGTTCGATTCATCAGCACCACATAAGCAAAAAGAAAAAAGCTGGAAGTGGTGCTGTGGCTCAAGTGGTAGAGCACTAGCCTTGAGCTGAAGAGCTGAGGGACAGTGCCCAGGCCCAGAGTTCAGGCCCCACGACCGGACCCAAATAAATAAATAAATAAATAAAAAGATTTCCTAGGACTCACTAGTAGGATTTTTCAGGTAACAAAAAAAAAAAAATCAGAATATAGGCTAGGCATAGTGGAACACAATTGTAATCCAAGCACTGAAGAAGCTAAAGCAGGAAGATCACAAGTTCAAGGTCAGCCTGAGGTACATTGGGAAACACTGTCTCAAAAAAGAAAATCAGAGTGCAACTACTTAGTACTAACTACCAAAGTAGGGGAGAAAATCTCTATTATTTCCTTACTTTGGCTTAAATGATTTATAGCTGAAGGAGATTATTACCTTCCTTATTTCCTGTTGCAGCTGAGCCTGGAAATGGCTCTTAAGGCGGGCAGCCTCTTCCTGAAGTTCTTGCAGTCGGGGGTCTGGTCGATTTTTCTCATCTCGAATGGTCTGGAGTTCACCTTTCAGCTCCTCCACCTCAAGGGTCAGCTGCTTGGTCTGTAGTTCAAACCCTTCCATCTGATCTGCTGCATACGCCCGCCCTGCCAGGGCTTCCCGAGTCTCTTCTAACCGAAGCTCCAGGTCCTGACGCTGGGTCCTCTCCTCCTGCAGCAGCTTTTGGAGTTCACGCAACATCAAGGCATGGTCACTCTGCTCTTGGGCCCGATCGTGCTGCTGCGTAATAAGTCGGGCTTTGGTTTCTGCTATCTGTTCCTGCAACCCCTTCAATTCTCCCTCCAGACGTCCCCTCTCTTCCTCAGCCTTTTTATTGGCATCCTCTAAGTCCTGTTTCATTTTCTTCTTGTCAGCCAAGTAAGAAGCCTCCATACGGGACTTCTCCTGGGTGACTGTAGCCAAAGAGCTGGTCAAAGTTGCTAACTGCGTCTTTAGCTGATGTAGTCTTTTATCCACCTCACCACCCACAGATGGCCCATCCCCACTGCTACTGCTAACGCCACTCTCCGACCCACTGGCCTCTTCGGACTTTGGGGGTGGTGGTCCACGGGCCGATCTGTCATCGTCTACCCCAAACTCACCCTTGATGCTGGTGAGACTGGCTGCTGTGTCCAAGCTAGTGGCGGTCCCGGTGCTATCCTCGCTGTGAGTAGAGCACCGATCATCTACAGAATCGGGAAAGGTGAGACCTGGAGACTGGACACCTGCAAGGCCCACATCCGCCTCGTGGGATACCGACAGTACCTTGATGCTGGCCTCCAGAGCCTCTTTCTCCTTCAGCAGGCTTTTATAGGCACGGACCACATCTTTGAGCCGTGCTTGATACTGCAGAAGCTGCTTCTTCTGCGTCTCAATGGTCTCCAGCAGGTCCTTCTTGCTCGGGCCACCTCCGAAATTCATCCCAAACTTCTCCATCGAGGTCCTGGAGTTGAGGAGACTGACGTCAGCGTTCTGGCAACCCGGGAGAGGGCCACAGGGCCACAGAGCGCACGCGCGCTCCACCCAGCCGTCTAGCTGCAGACGGCGGCGGGGACGGAGCAGCGCCCTCGGGGGCCCGAGCGCGACCGGCGGGGGCAGGTCCTACGCTGGGAGACCGGGCGACGCTGACAGCAGAGGCCAAGATCCGCCCGCACCGGCCCAGACGCCGCTCCGCCCCCTCCTGCTCGTCCGGGCCACCGCAGCCCGGGCCGGCCCCCCTCGGCCCACAGTTGGCCAGGAAGTTAGGCCAAGCAGGGCTCCATCACGACTTCCCAACTACAGAGGCCGGAGGTTAACAACGCTTCCGGGTCCGCAGGAAGTGACGACAGCGTGACGCCACAGACTCCGCCCCCGGGCGCGCGGGGTGGGCGGGGCTCCCTCAGCTGATGAGTAGGAGGTGGCCGCTTGTAGAAAACCCGGTAGGGCTGGTTTGGAAGAGCAAGCAAAGTCCGGGTCACCAAAGGAATGGCTTGGGGAAGACGCCAGAACTTGCCCTCAGGGAGCAACAGGGGGCGGCGTCGCGCAGCATTCTTCCCAAATACTCACTGAGATGAAAGACACCAACTATTAGGGACAACGTCCAATATGTCTCTACAGATTTCCATGTATACCACAAAAACTGCAGTCTTTTCTAGCACTATGCTTGGCACCTAGTTGGTATATAGTATAGAAGAGCCCGCCCTTAGTTCTGTTGAGCTGATACAACAGAGATTTATAGAGGGCACTGTATAGCCACGAGGTTCCCTGAGTGTCAGCTATATGCTGGGGTTTTGTTATTTTTTTTCTTTATGAACTTTTGCTCAGATGGTATCATTAGCACTATTTTACAGTTCAGAAATATAACACACAGAGAAGTAACATTCCTAAGGTCAAACAGCTAGGAAGAGTTCAGGAATCCAATCTCATTCAGTCTGACCCCTCAACATACTAAGGGCTGTGAAGTGACACATCATGAAGAGACATGGCCTTATTCTTAAAGAAATCACAGTCTAGTGAAGACCCAGAATGCGAACAAATAGGTTCTGCTATCATACCAGTATGTATAGATATATTCAAAGTAGTGTAAGAATCAAGAAGGAGGCCACCTTAGTCACAGAAGCTCTCAGGGCAAGTACTTTGAGATTTAAAAAATGAGTAATGATTGCCTATCTAGAGATGTGAGGAGGCAGCATAAAAGCAGGTGGAAAAGAATGCAAGGACTTTTGGGTTATCTGCTTGACTCAGTCGGGAAGCATTAAAAATCATCTCCACGGTGTGTGCCAGTGGCTCACGTCTGTAATCCTAGCTACTAAGGAGCTGGGATCAGAGGATCTCGTTTTAAAGCCAGCCTGGGTGAGTGTATTAGACTTATCTTCAATCAACCACCAAAAAGCCAGAAGTGGAGCTACAGCTCAAGTGGTAGAACGCTAGCCTTGAGCAAAAAGCTCAGCGACAGCATCAGGCCCTGAGGTCAACCTCAGGACCGACACACACACACACACCACCAACCACCACCACCATCATCTCCAGGCAGTAGTTTAATGTATGGGAGAGAGATGGCAACAGGTGAGGCAGACACAATAGGTAGGAAACCCAATTTAAGACATTTTTCTTAATCTTGGGTGTTTGTTTTTTGTTTTTTAAAGACATTAAAGGATTTTACCCTCAACAAGGGGGCACTATTAAGACTTGTATGACATTTGGGATGGTACCAACGGGGCAGGATTGCAGACATAGGAAGAGTTCATGTGATGCCCGATATTATTAAGAAAATCTTTTAAACGTACTCTTCGGCCTGGCCAAAGGAAAGTCATGCCCTCACTCCGCACCCAGAACCATTCCCACTCTCCCGACCCTTCCAGCCAACTCGACCCTTCCAGCCAACTCGGCTCTGGAGGTGGAGGGCGGAGCTAGGTGGCGAGGGCGGAGCCAGGGGCGGGCCCGGAGGGGCGGGGCCGCGTGACGTCGGGCGGGCCTGGACGCGCGGAGGCGGCGGCGGCGGCGGCGGCGCCTCCTCCTCCTGCTGGTGCACCCCATCCCCCCCGCGGCCGGCCGGTTCCAGCCCGTACCCCGCGTCCGTGCCCAGGTCCCCCTCCCCCCCAACACCCTGTCCTGGGCCCAGCCATGGGCCTCACCGTGTCCGCGCTCTTTTCGCGGATCTTCGGGAAGAAGCAGATGCGGATCCTCATGGGTGAGGCAGATCGAGTGCGCGGCCCGGATCGGGGCGCCGGCCCCGCCGCAGCCCTCCCGCCCCCGCGCCCCTCCAGCCCCGCTCACCTGGGCCCTCGGACCCCGAGCCGCCCACTTCCGAAGCCTCCCGGGCCTCTGCTTTCTAGTCGGTCCGGGTCTGCAACGCGGCCCCCGAGGCCTGAAACCCTGGACTGCGGGCCTGGGTGGAGTGGAGCTTCCTCCGCCCCGCAGCCCGGCTGCTGAGGAGGGAGGATTCCGCCCTTGGAGACGACTTTCGAACGGAAGGCGGCCTTCCTGCGGCCCCCTCACCACCCAGGCCGCCCCCGCCCCTCGCCCGGTTGAGGGGCAGGAGTTGGCGCTCGCCACCCCGGCCGCCCTCGGGGCCCCGTAGGTGGAGAACTGCGCGCACCTGGAGGCGCTCCCGCTCTCCGCCCCCATCCCCATCAGCTGGCCGGGCCTTCCCTGTCCCTGGGCTCTAGGGGGCTCCCTCGCTCCCATCTCCACCCCTGTACCCCTCTCCCGTTTGCAGTTGGCTTGGATGCGGCTGGCAAGACGACGATCCTCTACAAACTGAAGTTGGGGGAGATCGTCACCACCATCCCCACCATAGGTGAGCCCGCGGCGGGTGTGGCGGGGGAGGTGGGCGAGGCGGAAGCGCCCCGGAGGGGTCGGCCCCCGGCTCCGCCGCGGTCCTTATCTGGAGCGGACCCTGTCACCAGACACCGCTACTTGAGAAGTGGGTCACCTATCTCTGCGAGCCTGCTGCTGTCCGAGGCGGGGTTGAATGGGTCCAGCCTCGCCCTGCTTGTTGACCTCCAGTCCTTCAGGGTTCTCTTCCCCCCGAGTCTGAATCATTGACTTCTGGTTTTGTGTTCCTGCTGAGATCCGAGTCGTTTTAAGCAAGTTCCTTTCAGGACCTTTTCTCTCTTTCTCTCCTCTCTTTTTTTCTTCCACCCCAAATTATCTACAGGCTTCAATGTGGAAACAGTGGAATATAAGAACATCTGTTTTACCGTCTGGGATGTAGGAGGCCAGGACAAGATTCGGCCTCTGTGGCGGCACTACTTCCAGAACACTCAGGTGAAGTGAGGGGCGGGGGGAGGGGGAGCACTCCCCTGAGAAAAGGTGTTAAGGTGTTGGAGTTAGGAGGGACTGAGCTGTTAGAAGAAACTGGGATCAGGAACACCTCCCCCTCTCCCTCTTCCTTTGCTTGGCTAACTAACTTCTGCTCATCCTTCAGAATTCACCTTAGTCTTTCTAGACTTCTGGGAAAAAGGGTTCTGGAGCCATAATGCTTGATTTAGTTCTCAGCAAATGTCTCTCCCTGTTCTTTTGCACTTTTTTTTTTTGCACATTCTTTTTTAAAAAATTATCTTTAAATAGTTGTGCATGCAAGTTGCCATTAAACAGCAATTTATGAGTACAACACATCTTGGTCAATATTAGACTTCTTCCTCTTTGAAGACTATATCCTTTTGCTGTGCTTTCTAGTTTATGCCAGGACTTGTGCTGAGCCTTGGTAAAAGTTATGTTTACTAGATGAGAAGGGCTGCCCACAAGTAAAGATGGGAGAAGAGAGAAAGAACTAAGAGCACTAGCTTCTGGGAATGATTGCTGCTTCTTCCTTCCTTCCTGACCACCCAGGGCCTCATCTTTGTAGTAGACAGCAATGACCGAGAGCGGGTCCAGGAGTCTGCTGATGAACTCCAGAAGATGGTAAGAACCCAGAATCCAGAACTGAGCCTTTGTCATGGAGACTGGACTGGTGGTTTGGATGTTGGGTAACCCACACAGGTACAGAAGCCCTGGGATGTGTTTCTCTTTGTGGATATGAGACACACGGTGTATTTCTCTATTTGAAATAGGAATATTGCCATGAATTCTCATGCCTTTATATCAGAGTCTGACAAGTTAGTAGAGAAAAGGGAATTACATGTGGTGGAGAAAAATAACACCTCGAAGTCTTGCCATTTCCATTTGTAAATTTTGTTATTTTGTCTGAGGCATGTTCTCGAATTAGAAGGCCTTTTCTGGATATATGGCTTAGATGCTTTCAAGCTCCCTTATGACTTATGTCTTGTGTTCAGCAATTAACTACATGATCATGTATTTTTCTTTGTAAAATGCTGGAAGTTAGAAAGTGGTTTCCAACACAGCAGTGAGGGGAAAGCCTGGAGACTCCATAGGAAGCATAGGTTCCAACCTCTCTCCTCCCCTCTCAGCTGCAGGAGGACGAGCTTCGGGATGCAGTGCTGCTGGTGTTTGCCAACAAGCAGGATATGCCCAATGCCATGCCCGTGAGCGAGCTGACCGACAAGCTGGGGCTACAGCACTTGCGCAGCCGCACAGTAAGGGCCTTGTCCCCTTCTCACTGGGCAGTAGCTCTCCCAGGAGAGCCACAGCTATGGTCAAGGATATCCCCATTCTTCTTGTTGACCTCTGTCTCTTTCCTTCTCCCCACAGTGGTATGTCCAGGCCACCTGTGCCACCCAAGGTACAGGCCTTTACGATGGGCTGGACTGGCTGTCCCATGAGCTGTCAAAGCGCTAACCGACAAGGGCAGGCCCCTGCTGCCCAGAAGCTCCCGCGTGCATCCCCGGGATGACCAGACTCCCGGATTCCTCAGGCAGTGCCCTTCCCTCCCACTCTTCCAACCCCCAGACAGGCCTCTGCTCCTGCTCCTGCCTGCATGTTCTCTCTGTCATTGGAGCCTGGAGCCTGGCTCTCTGGGCACAGAGGGGTCCACTTTCCTGCCTGCTGGGACCTGTGGAAGGGCTTCCTGGCCAAGGCTCCTTCTTCCAGAGGAGGAGCAGGGATCTGGGTTTCCTTTTGGGTTTTTTTTGTTTTGGGATTGTTTTTGGTTTTGTTTTTCTGTTTGGGCTGTACCCTTGGGGCCAGGATGCAGGGGAAAGTGAGGGCTCCGGGTGGTGCTATGATGTGGAACTGGATATTGAGTAATAAATTTGCTGTGGTTTGTACCCTGTGTTGTCTGTAGCCCTGAAGTGGGAGGTGGATTCTTGGATGCATAAAGATGATCATGGGAGAGGCTCAAAGCAGCTGTTTGTGGGGCTCACAAACAAGCACACACACTCGTTTAGCAATCCTCCTTACTCCTTGGTCTAGACATTTTGTAGGGTTTCCATTGTAGGAAATCTCATTCCTCAATTGGAAGAAATGTTATCTGAGGGTAGCAATATTTACTTTTATGGTTTCGTAAATCAAAAAGCTCCATATCTCCTTCCTTCTAGCCACTCAGTGCAGTAGTTTTTTATGAATGCTTTGCACACCAGGAAGAGAATATTCATTCAAAATAAGATGATTCCTGGGCTGGGAAGGTGGCTCAGTGGTAGAGCGCTTGCCTTGCATGCATGAGGCCCTGGGTTCGATTCTTCAGCACCACATAAGCAGAAAAAAAAGCCAGAAGTGGCGCTGTGGCTCAAGTGGTAAAGTGCTAGCCTTGAGCTGAAGAGCTGAGGGACAGCGCCCAGGCCCAGAGTTCAGGCCCCACGACCGGACAAAAAAAGAAAAAAAAAAAGATGATTCCTAGCTACCCAGGAGGTTGAGATCTGAGGATCGCCGTTCAATGTCAGCCTGGGCAGGAAAGTGTGCGACTTTTATCTCCAATTAACCACCAGAAAACCGGAAGTGGTGTTGTGGCTCAAGTGGTAGAGCGCTAGCCTTGAGCTGAAGAGCACTGGGTCAGTACCCAGGCCTAGAGTTCAACCCCACAACCAACTAAGGGGGAAAAAAAAAAAGGTCTCAAGGCATGCATAAGAAAATGATTGATCAGAAGTGGTCTAATGCCTAACAATATGTATCCTTAAAATTACTCAGACAATTTTGGTACTAGTCAGAATCTTATCCTTATTTTACCAAACACTGGGAGAGCTTGAGGGTTGCAGTTCCTTGCTGAATTCTTTACCTAGGAAGCTGCTGTCTATACAGAAATCTGGAAACATGTAGAGAACCTGGACTATCTGCCAAGTGGGGTTGACTGCCCATTTCTTTGTGGGTCCCGGCACCACTTAAAACGTCATCAACACTTACTTGTCTTTCTCTTTTGTGATACCCAGTTTCTCCAGGTTCTTGGCTGGATTTTCTCCTTGAATTTGGCAGGAAGTCCCAGAGACCATTGAACGACAAGCCTCTGGAGGGGAAAGGCTGGCATCCTTGTGGGCAGCTCTGACTGCTCATGCAGTAACCAACCGAGGGTTGGTAAAGAGCCTGGTGCACCCTCCACTTAGGCAATTCTTAGCCTGGTTCTGAGCCAGACCTGGATTAATATGAGTAATGTCAACTTGACTAGTTTGCTGTCTCACTAGGGTTTCCTCATAGACACTGCAAAGTAACTTCTGAAATAGCTGATAGATTTTTTTTAATGTGTTTTGAAATTTTGAAAAAAGCTTTGAACTATGAACCACTTCCCATGGAGGAAAGAGATTGATTTCTGTCCTGTTAGTGAGAAGTAGGATATGAGAAAGGGAGGAATGTACCCAAAGTCACAGGTTGCACTTCAGATTCTTACTGCAGCCTACCTTATTTCCTGGAATGATGTGGGAAGGTCAATGCCAAAGGCTCTGGCCCTACTTTCTCTGGGCCTTAGATTGATGTTGCTGGACCAGTAACTTTTCCCCACTATGGTGGGATAAGAGGTAGCCCTCATAGTCACAATGCTCCCGGGTCACAAGAGGTGCTAAGCACTAAGCCAGCCTATGCCTGAGAAGTTCCCTCTGGGGACGTCTTCTGGTGGGTACTACCGGCCTTATTCCCGGCCATATGGCCTGTGGAACTTTACCACTGGGGGGAAGGCTGGGCCGGACAGAGTCATCACCTGTGGCGCCGGCCCCATGGCTGAAGTAGAGTGCATACACAGACATCCCAGAGCCGAGGACCTAAGGATTGGGCTCATCTGCTGGGCAGGAACCTACCTCACCTTTGAAACATACAAGAATACAATCACAGCTACTGCAAAATGTTTGGGCAGGAAACAGGTAAC
The DNA here is from genome assembly GCF_019054845.1 of Dipodomys spectabilis. NCBI lineage: Eukaryota > Metazoa > Chordata > Mammalia > Rodentia > Heteromyidae > Dipodomys > Dipodomys spectabilis. The sequence continues at coordinate 14,592,846 of NW_024870874.1, forward strand.
AAGGCAAACCTATATGGGAACCAGTTTATGGCCAAGATGTGTGTCTGTATGTGTGTGCGTGCACATCCGTGGTGTGGTGATGCTCTTTCAATCGTGTCACCTCCCTAGCTTCAGTCATAGCAAGGCCAAAACCCTTCAATTCCAGCCTTTTGCTGGCAATTCTGATTGTTCTGTCTTCCCTTTTAAAAAATAGATCCTAAGATAAAGCTTCTTCCATACCTTGCCTTATTCCAGTTGTGGCCTGTACTTGCATCTCAGCACATGGTGGTTGGGTGACCACAAAAAGGTGGAGAGCCTAAAATGGAAGGCTGAACCGTGGCCATCAAGGAAAGCTGGACCAGTTGGAAGATAGTGTTGTTTGATAGTGGAGCCCTCTAGAAACCCTTGCAGACTTGGTGGCCATTTTAGAAAAGATGGCAAGAATCTCTGGGATAGGTCCTGGAGTGAGGCAGGAACGAAGTACTCTCTCATAACAAAATGGATCTTAGTTAAATCAGGTAACTGCATCTAAACTGCTCCTGTCTTTGTTTCTAGACCGAGGCAGTCTATTCAGGCTCTTGCTTTTCTCCTGTTCTGGGGGAACGCAGTCTCTGGGAGAGTGCTGTGCAGGACAGCAGTGAGGACAAGAAGCAAAAATTAAACCAAAGCATTTCTTTACAAATTACATCTTGAAGGATGGGACCAAGGAAGAGAGAAATATTTAGCTACTGTTAACTGGAAGAGATGGACATCTAGAACTTCTTTTGAGTTTCGAGGACCCTATGCCTCCAATGGTGCAGTAGTCCAGAGATGGTTTTACTACTTCTAGTTGGAAGGGTGGAAGAGCTACCAGCAAGGAGCCCTCAGGACAGATGTGAAGAGGAGAATGGCTGGTGTTGGTGAAGGTGAAGGTGATGCCAGAGGTGATAGTGATTGGTGACACTTGTTTCCCTCTTTTTCCTCCCAATGCCTTTAGACCTGGGAACTCCTAGTGAGTAATGAGCATGACGCACAGGCTGTAGTACGAGTGAAGAGTTTGCAGGGCCTCTACCTTCTATGTGAGCCAGATGGCTCTGTGTGCTATGGCCGGCCAAGGACCAGCCACCATGGATGCTTCCTGCTCCGTTTCCACCGGAATGGCAAGTGGACCTTCCAGTGTATCATCTCTGGTCGTTATTTGGAATCGGATGGGGAATACGTGTTCTGCCACTCCCGGGTCCTCTCCGCTTACCACATGTGGACCCCACGGCCAGCACTGCATGTCCATGTGACCCTCTTCAGTCCCATGTATCACAGCTATGCCCGGGCTGACCACACTGTGGGCCGCATCTGGGTAGATGCATCAATCCCTTGTCTGGAGGAATGTGGTTTCCTATTACATTTCCAAGATGGATGCTACCACCTGGAGACATCAACCCACCACTTCTTGTCCCGCTTAGACCGACTGGTCTCCCAACCCTCATCTCAGACAGCTTTTCACTTGCAAGTGCGCCCTGGCGGGATTGTGGCCCTATGTGATGGAGAAGGAGGCACGGTATATCCACAAGGCTCACACCAGCTCCTGGGCCTGGGTTCCAGTCCCAGGAGGGGTGAGGAATGGTTCATCCTCCAGCACTTCCCAACTTGGGTCAGCCTCAGGGTAAAGACTCGGAGGTTCATCTCAGTCATGTGTGGTAAGTGCCAGGGCCCAAGGCTACTGTGGAATAAGTAAGGGCCAGTTGCTAAAAACAGAAAAATGTGTTTGGGATCATTGAGAGTAATGAACCTGCTCATAAGGAAGATCCGAGAGTCCCAAGGGAATCTTATGTGTGGTAGAGGACAGATAAGCAGGAATACATGGGCCTTTGCTGAAAGCCACCTGGGTCTTCTCCTAACTACTGTGGTCCATTATAAGGGGCTAAGGCTGAGGAGAGAAAATACAGGGAAACCCAGCAATAAAGCCTAGAAGAGGGGCTGGGACTGAGCCTAAGGCCAGACTCAAGTTCTGCTGATGATGTCCTTCTTTGACAGATGGGGATGTGTGTACTGCCTCTGAGTGCTTGACCCCAATGTCCTTGTTCCAGTTTGAATGTGACAGTGACAACCTTACCTTGCAGCTTCGTTCAGCCAATGGCTACTACCTAGCCCAGGTGAGGACTTGGCTTCTAGTACAAGAAACCATTAGCCCTTATATACATTTTCTCCCTTTTCAATGCATTTATCAGAATAGTTAGATGATCTGTGGGGGCTCTTGTCAATAAATGTTCATTTTCACCCAATGGGATCTCTTTTTACCTTTTAATCAACTTTATGGAGGCATACTTTGAACATGTAAAATTATATAAGTAGATTATATATTATATATATTGTATATAAATACATTGCATAAACTTTATGTTTAGTAGATGAATAAATAAAATCTATTTTTAAAAAATCTATGTATGCAACCATGCCACAACCATACCACAAATTAGAGACTAGTTCCACCAGTATAAAAATACCCTGTGGCTCCTTACAGCCAGTTTTCCGCCACTCTTTTCTTTCTTTTTTTTTGGTATATGTTTAATATTGTAAAAATACTGTACAGAGGGGTTACAAGTTACATGAGTAAGGTAATGAGTACATTTCCTATCGAGCATTGTTACCTCCACATTTGTTTTTCCCCTACCATCCCTTCCCTGCCCACCTCCCCAACTCCTCCATTCCCCCTGCCCCCACAAGTTGTAAAGTTTGTTTTCAACATAGTGTCTTGTACATCTCCAAACCAATGGTCTGTGTTTAATCATAATGGATTACTTTGGGTTATTCTAGAATGTCAGATAAATAGATTGATATGGTATTCATAGTTCTTATGATTGGCACAATGTTATTAAGATTAACTAATTATTGTATATATCAGTAGTTCATTCCTTTTTATTGTTGAGTAGTATTATTTAATACTACTCATAAATACAAGCATAATGTATTCACTATTGATAAACACTTGGTTGTTTTCAACTTGGGCTACTATGAATAAAGTTGCTATGAGCATTTGTGTCCAAGTCTTTGTGTCAGCCTATATTTTTATTTATCTTGGGTAAAATACCAAGGAATGCAATTACTATGTTGCATTCTAGATGTGCATTTAAGTTCACAAGAAAATGTCAAGCCATTTCCTAAAGTGATTCATTTTAATTTTTTAATGTTTATTTATTGATATATATATATATATACATATTAGACAAGCTAGCATTTAGCCCATGCTAGCCTCAAACTAGTGATCCTCTTGCCTCAGTCTCCTGAGTGCTGAGATTATAGATGTGTATCACTATGCCTGGCTCCATTTTACTTTTTTTTGCCAGTAATGTGTGAGAATTCTAATTTCTCTACATACTCACCAACACTTGTCTTTTCAATTGTAGCTATTCTAGTGGATATGTTATGGCTCTAATTTACATGTACATTGTTTATTGGGCATTTATCTTCTCTGTGAGGTATTTGTTCAAATATTTTGCCTACTTCTTATTGTCCTTTTTTTTAATACAAAGAGTTTTCAATTCCATAAGTCAGGTTATGAGTACAATGCATCTGGATCATATCACTTCTTCCATCATTCTCCTCCATTTTTCTCCTTTCCATCCCTACCCTCAAGTCAACTCAATTTTTACATAATTTACATTGAATCTAAGGACTATATTTGCTCCTCCATTCCCCTCCTCTTCCCCAAACATATTTATGCTTCCTGGTATCCATGTTGTGAAACAGTTCATTAGTTGTTCAAAGGAGTTACATCATTTTTCCTATTTCTTGTCATTTGTCTTATTAGAACTTTTGACCCAGCAAGTTTTTCAATTTTGAAGTCCAGTTCATCAATTTCTAAAATATTTACTCCTTTTGTCTTTGTCCCCAAAATTATTCTCTATCCCAAAGTTGCAAAGAAGTTCTCTTAATTTTTTAAAAGCTTAGTTTTTAAAATGGTGATCCATTTCAAAATGTTGGAGTCCGGGCCAAGTTCATTATTCTTTGCACATTGCCCTTATCCTTTTTTCATGCTATGCTGTGGAAGACAGCACAGACTGAGAGAAATAGGAGAGCTGGGCATTCCTTATAAAAGGATCTGAAAGCATAAAGACTACTCAGGGAGAGTGACTAATGATAAAGATTGAGAGGAGGGGAAGAAAAGATGTGACTTTGGTCCTTACTTTTGGTCTGTGGGCCTAATATTCTCTTCAGAGGCAGCATAGGACTGTGCTAGCTGATGGACACCCGCTGGAGTCCGAAACCTTCTTCCAAGTACACTGGAATTGTGGAAAAATCATCCTGCAGTCCTCCAATGGACGCTTTCTGGGCATTACACCCAATGGCTTACTGATGGCCAGTTCCACCATACCAGGTAAACTGAGCAGATTATCCTAGTCAGAATTTCTTCTAGTGGGATCTGAAATACCATCTTTTTAAGGAAGCCCTAAAGTTGGAGTCAGAAGTAATGAATCTACATACCCACTTAGTCAATGAATTTTTTTGTGTGCTAGTACTAAGGCTTGAACTCAGGGCCAGGAAGCACTTCATTAGCTTTTCCTGAGCTTCACTTTTATTGTCTATAAAAATGGAAATAATATCCATTCTGCTGCTTCATAGGGTTTTTTATAAGATTCAATCGATTAATGCCAAAGGAAGGAAGAATATTTCAGTTCTTTGGGCACTGTACTGAGCTAGATACTCTCACAAACACATCATAAGCACCTAGCATAAGACCTGATAGCCATTAAATGTTTTTGTTTTTCTGTAGTGCTGGTCCTTGAACCCAGAGCCTTGCACATGCTAAGTAAGCTCTCTGCCACCGAATACTATCCCCAGCCCCACGATATGTTAAAATATTGGTAATGCCCTTTGGCAATTAGCTTCCATCTGAGCAAACATCTAGAGACAGTCAACCATTTTCTTTGATTATTATTTTCTAGAGCTGAGGGTTGAACCTACCCTTTCCTGTTTCTTTCAGGCCCAAATGAAGAACTGGGGATTCGATTTGCCAACCGTTCCTTCCTCATATTGCGAGGTCGGTATGGCTACGTGGGCTCCTCATCAGATCATGACCTCATGCAGTGCAATATGGATCAGCCTGACTACATTCAGCTACTGCCCTGCCGCCAGGGTATCTACCACTTCCAGGGTGAGTGGCTCCCTATTCCCTACCCCAGAGTTTATAATCTGGCCCCAGACTCACTCCAAGGCCAGATTTCAGGGCCTGCCACTCAGGACTTGGTCATAGCTCATCATAAAAGGGAAGACAGAGCTTCTGTATGTTTTCATATTCCAAAACTCCAGAGTGAGTTGGCAGAACAGAAGCCAGTGGAATCCTTCATGGTTCTTTTTTCATTTACATGGATGAACCTACCAACACAGTCAGGGTTCTCCAGGGAAGGGTGGCATGCTTTCAGAAAGCCTTGCAGACTGCATTGTTAGAGGGCTGTCTTGCAAACAACCCAGCAACCCGAGCTCTTCCCTCCCCAGCACAGGGTGGATCCTTCTGGTCGATAACATCCTTTGGCACCTTCCGTCCTTGGGGAAAATTTGCTCTCAACTTCTGTATAGAACTTCAGGGGAGCAACTTACTCACAGTGCTGGCACCCAATGGCTTCTATATGCGAGGCGACAGAAGTGGCACCCTATTGGCAGACAGCGAAGAAATTACCAAAGAATGTATCTGGGAATTTTAGGTAAGAGGGAGTGGGTAGAGAGTTGGCCCAGGGAGAGCAGGAACTGGAGGATGAGAAGAAGAAGGGAGGGTAGAAAGGCATGTGATAGAAAGACCAAAATGCTGTAGTGGGCTGACTTCTGTCTTTGTCTTTATCAATTTCAGACATTTATTCCAGATCTGTGCCATTCCTTTCAGATTTCCAAACCTAATCCTGATAGAGGAGGGGCAAAGACAGCACATCTAGGTTTCTTAATATTACATCAAAGAACATGAGTGCTAGCAAGCAAGCCTGGAGGGGACAGAGTGAAGTGTGCTTGCTGATCTCTCTTACCTTTTAAGAGGCAGAATTTCACCCCATTTGGAAGGAAGACAGATGACTTCAATGAGGTAGATGTGTGTAGGTGATCTTTTTATTCTCTTAAGACATGTTTTTTATTCTTACTGCCAGAATCTCTGGCTCTCCAGTTTCTATCTCCAGCACTGATCCTTCTCTGAAATTCTAGCATCATTCTCTCCAATTGGAAAGTTGATTTACTTTCAACCTGCCAGATCCTCAAAATCATCTTCACTGATTCCCTATCTTCCTGTTAAAGTGATTCTCTTCTGCCATTTCTTTCCTTCCTGTTCATCTGGTCATTACTGTACTCCCAAGTGATCAGGCCCAAGACTTCAGAGGTTCAAGAATTTCCTAGACAAAGGCACTTCAGTCTTGTCTTGTCCCCCGCCCTTTCCCCCCCCCCTTCTCTCTCTCGCTTGAACTCTGGGCTTGAGTGCTTTCCCTGAGCTTCTTTTGCACAACATGAGCATTCTAGTACTTGAGCAACAGAACCACTTCTGGCTTTTTTTGAGTAGTTTATTGGAGATAAGAGGCTCATGGAGCTTCCTGCCTGGACTGGTTTTGAACTGATCCTCAGCTCTCAGCCTCCTGAGTATTTAGATTTATAGTCATGAGCCATCTGTGCCTGGCTTATCTTCTTCTCTTTATTTTTCCTTTCCTTTCCTTTCTTCCTTTTTTACTTTGTGCCAATACTGAGGCTGAAACTCAGGGTGTAGATGTTGTCCCTTAGCTTCTTTCTTTCTTTCTTTCCTTCTTTCTTTCTTTCTTTTGTTCTTTCTTTCTTTCTTTTTTTGGGGGGGAACAGTCATGTGACTTGAACTCAGGGCCTGGGCACTGCCCCTGAGCTTTTTCATTCAAGGCTAGTGCTCTACCACTTTAATCCACAGTGCGACTTGCAACTTTTTAGTGGTTAGTTGGAGATAAGAGTCTCATGGACTTTTCTGCCTAGACTGGCTTTAAACTGCAACCCTTAGATCTCAGCCTCCTGAGCAGCTAGGATTACAGTTTTGAGCCACAAGTACCTGGCAAGTACTTGCTTATTACTTATCATCATGATTCAAGGCTTTTTTTCATCCAAAGCCTGCCCTTCTTCCAAGGCTCCTCAGCAATACTCCCTACTCACAGATCCATCCTCTACATCAGGTTTACTTGCCTGACATGCTACTGTACTTCATTTTACCATTATCTATTAACTCTTTGGGACATATTGTTGCTCTTGGTTGTGTTCCTTCACCATTGACTTCACTCTTCTGGCTTGGAAATTCACAAGAATATTGTAGGAAGCATTTTGATTTTGTTATGAGACAGACCAAGAATAAAGAATAAGTGAGTTAATGTGTTAGCTCAGTGGCTTTAGGGAAATTATTTTCTCATTTCCTTTCAAGGCCTCAGTTTTTCATCTGTAAATTTGAGAGAAGTAGCTAATTTGTAGGTATCCTGATTAAACACCAATCTGAATCTAATATACACCCTAAGTTTGTGTTTACTTTTTTTCTGTTTTCTATCCAATCCTTTTACTTTGGCCAAACTGAGATAAATAAAATGAAAATCCCAGTGGGTTTCAGCTTTGTTTCTTAATCTATTTCATGAAGAATTTGGACTAAATTTTGCAAGCTCCCTTCAAGTCTGACATTCGAGTAGGCAGTATATTATAGTGAGTAAGGCTTCATTTCTATCCTCACATCTGGGTTCTACTTAGGCCTTCATCAGTTAAACTCTGTTGGCTGACTGTGAGAAAATGAACTTCTCAAAGGCTATTTCTTGTGGGTGCAATGTGAATAGAGAATTGACCATGTAGAATAGTTAGGAAAGTTATATGGATAATAAATGTAAAATGCTTGGTGAAGGCTGGCACCTAGTACCTTCTTTTTCTACCAGAAGTCTCTGATCCCATCCAAATTTGTAATATACTAGGGTTGGGTTTATAGCTCAGTGGTAGTGTATATGCTTAGCTCTAATGTCTAGGTTCAATCCCCAGCCCTAAAATAAAGTAAAACAAGCAAGTCAAATGACAACTTCTGGGAAGTGGTGCTGTGGCTCAATTGTATAGAGCGCTAGCCTTGAGCTGAAGAGCTGAAGGACAGCGTCCAGGCCTAGAGTTCAAGTCCCATGACCGACAAAAAATAAAAAATAAAAAAGACAACTTCTTGGTAAATTATCTTTCCTGTTTAGATGAAGACAGTTTCTGCTAAACCTAATTATAAGCTTTAATTTCCCTGTAAGTTAACTTCATACATGCCTGGTGTTTATTCTTCATCAAGAATGGAATACATCATTTTATTCTCACTCCTTCCGTAAGGATCTTACCAACTATTCTTCCAAAAGCCAAAACTCAGACAATGACTAATTGACAGCTGAAGGTTTCTATTTCCTCTTTCCTCCCAGGTCAATGGAATGCCACCTGCCTAACCCCAAGTCCTCCAGGAAAAACTTCTGCATTAATCAGAACACGAACCCCAGAGCCAAGATCCAAGAGAATATCTGTTACACAACTTTTCCTACCCAGCTTAGAAAAACACCTGTCTTTGAGCAACAATACATCACAACAGGCCACCCCCCCAAGGTCCTTGTGTGTATCTGACTCAGCAGAGAGTAGGAGTCTGATGAGGGTGGAGTCTGAGTTCCTAGGCCATTCTAAGTTCTGTCCAGCAGAAGGGAGACCAAGTGGCTACCAGTTCTTCCACTCAGCCTACCCATCTCAAACAAAACCCCTGGACTTTTCTGAGGGATTTGTCCTAATGGATATCAGAATCCAGACATGACTTAGCATGTCCTTTTGATTAAGAACAAATGAAACAGTGCTAATCTTATTGCCACAGGGCAATGGTAATGACATCTAATGTCTGTGTAGCTCACCCTTTCCTTAGGATATAGTTCACCAAACTTGCCTGCCCTGATTAACTTTGATTCAGTGAAGTAGGTGGAATAATACTTTCATCCACCATTTTTCACTTTTCACAGGGAGATGGAATACTTTGCCCAAGGTCCCATAACTCATCATTAGAAAGCTAGGCCTCTGATTCAAATCTGCTGACTCAGGTGTACATTATTCCTTTCATCAAACAGCATTTTCAAAAATGTCTCTCCTCCCTTCACTGTCTTCATGACTTTGACCTTTATCTACCTACTACTTGCTGTATTAATGTCTTTATTGATAGAAGACTTGTGTTTGTGTGTGTGTGCATGTGACCATCCTGGGACTTGAACTCAGGGCTTTTTCACTCAAGGCTGGTACCCTGCCACTTGAACCACACTTCTACTTCTGGCTTTCTGTTGGCTAATTAGACATAGAATTTCATGGATTTTTCTTCCCTGGCTGGCTTTGAACTGTAGTCCTCAGATCTGAGCCTCTTCAGTAGCTAGGATGCCAGGCATTAGCCATGAGCACCTGGATAAGGTTCTTAAATACATGCATTTAGAAAAGTATATTTTTATTACTTTTTTTTTCTCTGTCATGGGGCTTGAACTCTGGGCCTGGGCACTGTCCCTGAGCTCTTCAGCTCAAGGTGAGTGCTCTATCACTTGAGGTGGTTAATTGGAGATAAGAGTCTCTTGGACTTTCCAGCCTGGGTTGGTTTTGAACCACGGTCCTCAGATCCAAGCCTCCTGAGTAGCTAGGATTACAGGTGTGAGCCTTCCAGCTTTTATTACTGATATAAAGCAGAAAAACTACTGGCCAGAAGTAGAAAATAAAATATAAAATAAATACAATGAAAACAAAGTGATATTATCAAGTTCTTGTTTAGATATCTCCTCCCTGCTCAAGGCTCAGTCTGAGTCTCCCTTTCCCCATGTCAAGGAAAGTTGATTAGGAAGTGTTAAAAATTGGAACCAAAGTGAAACTTTTTCCTGATGCAATCAGAATTGAAAGGGAGTTGAAAACCCAAATAACTTAATCATTTCAAACTCACTATTTAAAACAGCAGCCAATGCCTCCTAAAAGTGTTTTTAAATACCAGCAGCGATATCCTTTACTTTGGGAAAACTGTAACAAATGCCTTTTTTTTTCTCTTTCAGTCATGGGGCTTAACCTCAGGGCCTGGGCAATTTTGCTCAAGGCACTTCTCTATCACCGGGAGCCACAGAGATACTTCTAGCTTTCTGATGGGTAATTGGAGATAAGAGTCTCACAGACTTTCCCACCCAGGCTGGCTTTAAACTGTGGTCCTTAGATCTTAGCCTCCAGAGTAGCTAGTATTACAGTATAGGTGTGAGCTACCAGTGCCCAGCAAAATGCCTAATTTTTAAATCCACTCAGAAAAGAAAGCTGAAACAAGGATATCAAAGAGATTAAGTGTGTAGAGGAAAATGACCTTAGGTTTCTGTAACTGTATTTCTCCTTAAGAGATACAATAGAATTTACTATCTTGCCAGGCTCTAGTGTCTTGTGCTGTAACCTTAGCTACTCAGGAGGCTGACATATGAGGATCAAATTTTGAAGCCAGCCTGGACAGGAAAATCTGTGAGATTCTTATCTCTTGTTAACCACCAAAAAAGCCAGAAGAAGTACTGTGGCTCAAGTGGTAGAGTGGCAGCCTCAAGTGAAAAAGCTAATGGACCATGCCCAGGTCCTGAATTCAAACCCCAATACTAGTACACAGGTAATTTAATTTCTTTTACTTAATCAGTAAAGACTGAAAGTACTAGATTGGTACATCTTTCCTCTAGAGCATTCAGGGCCAATGCCAAGAATGCTGGGAGCCTGAGGCAGGTAGATCACAGAGCTAGGGAGTTCAAGGCCATTCTTAGCAACATAGCAAGACCCTGCCAAAAGCAGGCCATATCTCTAGAGATAGGACCTTTTAAGGGACTTAAAGCAGAATTCTCAGCATTCCATAAATGCATGCTTACACTTGGACACATGGGTATGTTTATGTATGCACAGGGATTTCTGTGTGCATGCAAGCACACGTGCATATGCACTATATTAATTCTCAGTTCTCTACAACTGACCCTCTATCCCCTGCTTGAATGTACTCAGCCATGGAGCTTCAGCTGTGACAGCATCTTCCATTGTTAACATCAGTGCTGTCACTGAAGTGAATAGTTTGTTCTAAGGCTGTGCTGTGCAGATTTTCATCTTATAAAGGCTTTCTATTTCCCTGGACAGTTTTGTCCAGCAGAGCCTCAAGCTTGAAAGTAGAGACGCCTGGGAAGGGGGCAGAGTGTGCTCTGTTAACCCTTCAAATTGTATCTAGAGCTGATCTAGCCCGCAAAACATTTTTATGCTTATGGAAATACTATATACTTTTTTTCTGATGAACACAGTAGCGATACACATGACATTTAGAATTAGTTAGTATGAGCAAGAAACTGAAATTTTATTTATTTATTTATTTATTATGTGGGTATTGGGGTTTGAACTCAGGGACCTTGCACTTGATAGGCTGGCTTGATAGCACCAAGTTATGCTTCTCACCCTGTTTGTTATAGTGCCAGTCCTTTGGCTTGAATTCAAGACCTGGTCACCTTCCCTGAGCTTCTTTTCAAGAGCTATAGCTATACTTTCTGGCTTTTCTGGTAGTTTAGTGGAGATAAGAGCCAGGCACAGGTGGCTCACACCTGTATTCCTAGCTACTCAGGAGATTTTTACCCCCTGTTAACTCCCAGAAAAACAGAAAAGCAGAGATAGAGCTGTGGCTCAAAGTGGTAAGTACACTAGCCTTAAGCAGAAAAGCTCAGAGACACTCTCCAGGCCCTGAGTTCAAGCCCAGAACTGATGAAAACTCAGAGTCTCACAGACCTTCCTCCCTGGGCTGGCTTTAAACTGTGATCCTCAGATCTCAGCCTCCTGAGTAGCTAGGATTTCAGGTGTGAGCTACCAGTATCCAGCTCCTTCCCACTCTGTTTTTAATTAGTCCTTTTAAGGACAAGATCTCATTTCCACCTCGGCCTAACCCAGAACCACAATCCCCTTAATTTAGGCCTCTGGTTGATCCTGGGACCATGGTACATCACTGCTTCCAGCTTCTCTCCAAGGAGAGTCTTGAGTGAGGACTTTTTCTGCATTGAACCACAATCTTCTCACTTTTAGCCTCCCAAGAAGCTGGGATTACATAGGCTTGAATCACAGATACCAGGGTCTATTCATTTTATTTAATGTAAACTACATTTAGACAGCCACAGGAAATTTGGTCACTAGTTTCTGAATAGTGCGGTAGTTGAGTATTTGATAATAAAAAAATGACATATTGAATAACAACTTCTGGATCCAGATCTGGCTCCATTATCCATCCTCTACCCTTCAAACAAGGAAGAACTTTCCAGGTATAGAGGTGTGTTATCCCAGCAATTGGAAGACTAAGGTGGGAGGATTTAGAGACTAGTTTGTGTCACATATTGAGAATGGGGGGGGGGGAGAGGAAGGAAGAGAGACGGGGAGGAAAGGAAGGAGGTACAGATGGGAGGAGAGGGGAAGGAAGAGGGCAGATGGGAGGAGAGGGGAAGGAAGAAGGTAGGGGGAGAAAATATGATATTTGGAGATATAAACCCATCCTGCTTTTCAACGATCCCCTTCTTCATTTTCTTTCTCCTGTTTTCCTCCCTTTTCCCACCTCCCTAAACCACCCAGAAGGGTGGAGGGATAGACTTGAAAAGTGTAGGAACTTCCCACCAAGAGTCATGCCCCTGGAGCATGTATAAATGGAAAAGCAGAGTATGAAAAATTTTATTTCCACTCTGTTGCTATGATAAAAATACACATACAATTTGAGAGTTTATGTCTGTTTTTTAGACTAAGAATAGTTAATTATAGTAAATTTTCTTAGGTGTGGATATAGTAGTATAGTTACTTAAAGTTCCTCATTGTTGGAAGATGCATGCTGGAGGACTTGAATGACATACTATAATGTAATATCTGTGTATGTGTGCACATAAATACATGTAGCCTCCAATGCCTAGATAGACCAATACATATGTACATACATGTGTAATGCTAGATAAATATATCACCTGGTTATGTATATACATAAATTAGATACTAGATAAGTAGATACCATAAATAGTAGATACATAGAGAGAGAGTAGGGCACTATTTATAATGGTTTCATATCAAGGAATTTAGTAAGGAATTATAGTTAATTATAGTAAATTTTCTTAGGTGCGGATATAGTTTTGTAGTTAGAGAGAGGAGAGAGAGAGAGGAGAGAAGAGAAAGAGATAGTAGGTCCCTGTTTATAATGGTTCCATATCAAGGTGGGCATATGGGTCCTCAGAGGAAGAGCATAAGAACAAATACTACTGCAAATTCAGAATATTTTTATTATTGCTGAGTGGAGGCCTCTTATGGCCAATGTGAATAAGGGGTAGGTGTTGCTTCTCCAGATCTTTCAATTGGTTGATGCATAGGAGGGGCAGCAAAGCAGGGCCAGGCAAAGTCCACACATGTGGCCATGGGAAGGAGGAAGGAGCAGCCATCTGTGTGAGCAAGTTGGACAATGGACAGGTGGCATTAGATCCTACTCATCATCTCTACCTCCTGGGCCTTTCATCTCATTCCAGCTCTTACAGCAGTGGAGAGCTAGTCAGAGCAGAACCTGAATGGTACCGAAACTGGCCCCAGGGGCATTTGAAGGAAGGACAAGGAAAGCAAAAGAAGTTTTGAATCCTGGGAACATGGCTGTGTTGTCAAACAGCCATCAGGACAAAGAGGAGAACTTGAGCTTAGTCCTTCCACCCTACCTCTCAACGTCATCAGATAAGGAACAGTCCAGGGCATTGATCAGGATATTTGCACTCAAATCCAAATCCTACACCCCCAACCTTACCTGCTTGGTTGTCAGTGATGCTAAAGACCAGGAGATGCAAGTGTCCCAACTTTATGAGCCATGTAAGGAATGACAAAAGCTACTTGGAAATTCCTGTAGTGACCTTGATCTTCCATGTCCTCCTGTGACTCAAGGAGTCAATCATTCCTCGCCCCACCCAGCAGGACTGAGGCCTTATCTGGATTCTTACCCCAGCAGGGCTGGAGATAGGCTGGTTGGTGGGTGTCAATAGGATACCTCTCCTGCGCAGTCCCCCAGCACAGCTGATAACAGGAAGGACGCACTGGTTCCGAGGCAGACAGGGAAGCTGTGGATACACTGCCAAGGTCCTGCTAGAAAAAGCAAGATGAGAGAATGCCATTGTCCGAGGAGAAAAGCACTCAATACCTGACTTAAGAAATGCTGACCCCTCTGTACACCACCTTTATGATAACTTTTTTTTAATGACAAGAAGAGACCCTCAGTGCCAGTGAGGCTTCCTGTTTAGAAGGCTTGGAACCTGCACTACTTGTTCCCCGGGCTGTGTTCTGTACTCCAGAGGACACCATTCACAAAATAGACTAGAGGTTGGCATGTGCCAGAAATGTGTACTGTGAACTCCCTAGAGAGTCATAGACATGAGCTCTCAAGGCCATCTCCAGAAATGGGAGATGTGGTGAGCCCTTCAGACCTCCTGGTTTACAAATTTGCCTCTTCTTCCAAGTACCTGAGCAGAGATAATCCCTGGAGAAGTTCTTGGTACTGTCAGATCCTGAGAAACACCTACAAGGAAAGAGTGCATTCCTTGAGAGGGAGGGATTGAGGCTGGGAAAGGGAAAATTTGGAGACAGGCACAGTGATGAGACTTCCAGGGAAGTCAGCAACTTCTTGCAGAGGTGGGAACAGATGAATGTTATAATTCTAGACTTCCTTTCTCTATAAGGCAAGGCTTTGTAAAACTAGAAAGGATTAAATCCCAAGCATAGCCCTAAAGACAGTATGGCCCTTAAAAGCAGGGACAGTATATGTCCAGCCCCTAGCACAGGGCCTGGCACATAGTTGCTGTGTAAATATTAGGTAGATGGATGGACAGATGGATAAATGGGTTGGATGTGTGAGTATGTGTATCAATTGATGGAGATACATAAATGGATGGATGAATATGCAAGGGGTGTGTTGTGGATGGATAGATGGATGGATGTGTATGTATGTATGAAGATAGATGGAGGACAGATGAATGAATGGATAGAGGGTGTGTGGTGGGTAGATGGGTGGGGATGTTTATGTCTATATGGATAGGTGTCTGAGTTTGTGGGTTGTGTGCATAGAAATCACCTGGAAAAAAAGAAAGAAAGAAATCACCTGGAAGCTGCATTTCCCACTTGAGTTTCTCTTGCCGACGCCATTTGGCTCTTCTGTTGGAAAACCAGACCTGAGGGAGAATTGGGACCATATATTTGGCCACTAGGCATCTGCTGCTCTCACCATGTGTCCCTGGCCTAGAGTCAGAATGTAGAGCCTTCCTTGGACCTCTCCCTGCTCTGACTTTCGCTCCCTCCTCCCTTTCCCCACCTCAAGAGAAACAAGTCATCAGCCAAAGGGATTAACAAGGAAGGTTTCACCCCTGATTTTTGCTCTAAATAGGTTTGTTTCCACATTCTTATCCCCAAGTTTAACTTTACAGAATTCACAGCCATGGCTGGTAGGATTCTATCTCCTAGTATTTAACGCTCACAGTCATAGAGCTTACTCACCCTCACTGTGTCCTCGGGCAGACAGGTAGCTGCAGCCAGCTTTCCACGGGCCACTGAATCAGGATATTGCCCACGCTGGAACTCTGCAGAAACAGAGACTCAGAGGACATAGAGGGAAGGCAAGACGTGAGTCTCCCCAAAAGGCACTATTCCCCACCTTTAAAACTCCATCTTGCCTCCCAGCCCAGTCCAGCACCTTTCTCCAGGGCCTCAGCTTGGCCTGGAGAGAAGATAGTCCGATTCCTGTGGCTAGTTCCTGGGTGAGGACCTCTGGGAGCATCACCACTATGAAGAATGGGAAGAGCTGGAGCCAAAACAGCTGCAAAGGAGGACAATATCTTGTGGTGGTTTGTGATGGTGATTCTTCTGGTCAGATGGGGACCCTATATCCCTGGGGCTGTGACTGAGCAACAGTGCGAGTGTAGGAGCCAAGGTGATCCACCATTTTTCACTTTTCACAGGGAGATGACAGAAAGTGGGCTCAGTGTCACAGTGGTATTTGCAGAGAGCAGCAGTAGGGATGGTCCAACTTTACATGATACATAGTACATAAAAGATGCTCATGAGGGAGAGGGAAGACCACTCCTGCCTTTTTCTCAGCAGATACTGTGAACTAAGAAGCTAGGGGTCCTAGGTTCTGCTTTAAGACCTGCCAGTTAGCTAATGATCTTGAGTAGGTCACATGACTTCCTGAACCTACATTTCAGATTGTGTCAGGCCCTTTGTCTAGGGCTTTTGGGAGGGCGATCCAAAACAAGAATGAAAAAGTGCATTGAGATCTATAACATGAGGAAAATTTGTCTTTGTATTTCCCTAGGCATAACTCCAAGACCCACCTGATGAGCTGAGCTGTGCCCAGTGCAGTCTCTGGTTTTCCTGTAGTTCCCGCAAAACTCGATTGATGGAGGAGACCTGGGGGGAGTTGGGTGATGAGTGGGGAGATGGTGTTACAGACCCAGGATTGCATTCTGAAGCGATTCTGCAGCACACACACTCCCCAATGCCATCCCCCTCCCCTGCTTTTTTTCCCCTCACTTCTCTTAGCACCACCACTTGTCAGCAGAAAGATCACAGGGGCTCCAATCCCCAGCCTAGAATGGCAGGCTTCACAATGCCAAAGTAAAGAAAGAAAAGGGTCTTATTCTTTGCATACAGCCTGTTTGCAAGCCTCACTTACACTGGGCATCTTGTCTTGAGTACAGAACCCTTCGACACAAAGCTGATGTTGGATCTCCCAGGCAAACAGGGCTGGACATGCGTTCTTCAGCTGAGCAATCCGAGCCACCACGGGAGGTGTGGCCAGGCGTGGCTTGCTTCCCCCAATACTCTTGGGTTCCAAGGCACCTGTGCGGTAGTAACGCCCTAGGATCTTGCTCACACAGCCATTAGATACCTGGGCCAGGTGAGAAGCAAGGACAGGTAAGACATGATGGGTAGAAGGATTAATGTTCCTGGGAAAAGGCAAAGCAGGACATATTAAATGAAGGTATGGAATTGAGAGTTTAGCCTCACCTTTCAAAACATAAAAATCCCTTTCCCAACCTCCAAAAGGGTCTTCTAGGAAGTAGCCCAAGCCTCAAAGGCCCTCAGGGTCTTAAACTTCTTTCTGCTCTTCTTCTTCTTCTTCTTCCTCTTCCTCTTCCTCTTCCTCTTCCTCTTCCTCTTCCTCTTCCTCTTCTTCTTCTTCTTCTTCTTCTTCTTCTTCTTCTTCTTCTTCTTCTTCTTCTTCTTCTTCTTCTTCTCCTTCTCCTTCTCCTTCTTCTTCTTCTTCTTCTTCCAGTCCTGGAGCTTGAACTCAGAGCCTGGGCACTGTCCCTGAGCTTCTTTTGCTCACGGCTAGTGCTCTACCACTTGAGCCACGGTGCCACTTCTGGCCTTTTCTGTTTATGTGGTACTGAGGAATCGAACCCAGGACTTCATGCATGCTAGGTAAGCAGTCTACCACTAAGCCACATTCCCAGCCCTCTCTCTGCTTCTCGTTCCCATTATTGGACAAAGGTCTTGGCACTACCTTAAGGCTTCGTGAGATGTCACAGGGTCGCATTCCGCTCATTGCCAGCTGCACGATCTGCTGCCTGGTGTCCAGAGGTAGGGGCCGACCATTCACAAAGATCCCCCCCAGTTGATTGACACTGCTGATCCCTGGGCATGAGAAGTAAGCATCCACACATTGCCTCTCTCTCTAACCCCCAACCACTTTTGCAGAAGTTCACTCAGACCTCCCATCTGGTTTGTCACCATAGGTTAAGTCTTCCTCTAAGGGACTGCCTCTCACCCCGAATCTTCACAATATGCCACTTTCTTTGGGAGCTGACTCATGGAGTCTGTGCACCTTGGACATAGGTGCTTACTCTCTTGATCTAAGAGAAACAGGGTATAACAGAGAGGCAGGGACTAGCAGAGTTTCTCCCAGATCACTGACAAGGGGATGAGACATTGTGTTGGTTGAAGCAACTCCCCTGACTTCTAACCCATCCCCATTCTTCCCATCTCTCTTAGACCTCTCACCATTCTGCTGCATGCTCCAAGCTGGCCTCAGGCAAGGACAGGAGTCTGGGGAAGATTAGGAATGCAAGTTCCTTTAAAGAATTCCTGGCTTGCAGGCAGGATCTATAACAATAGGAGGTTATTTGGTGGAGGTCTCTTCCTTGAAATGGTCATAGGAGAAATTGCTTGTGAGAGAAGGTGGATGTTTCTAAAACAAGAACATTAAAATTCACATTTGAGCTAGAGACTCTGGAGTCCTCAAAAGGGCTGTCTATTGGGTAATGCCAAAGCCATATTAAGCACAAAAGAGTCTCTGATCACGGGCCACTATGCCGTTCCTGCTCTCCTTAGCAATTAATGGGAGTTGAGGCTGCCTCATTTGTGCCTGGAATCTTGGCAGGGCTGTAGGTGACTCCACAAAAGAGTCTTTCCATGGAGCTTTCCTATCATAACCATGTCCTTTTGGCTGAGTTAACTCACCTGCTTACTCGACAAGGTTCTAGGCATGAACACACCAGTGGCTATTTAGGAGGAAAGCAGAAAAAAAGAAGAGAGACCAGGTCTTTGTTCACTAAGAGATTATAGTACCACCAGCATTGGTGAAGCAGCAACGAATTACAACAAGCCTGAAATCCAGCATCTCCTATTTAAATTCAGTAGCTAAAGTGGCTTTCATGTATTCATTTCTAGGCAAATAGAGTTATATTTCCCTTCAAGCTCTCATTGTTCTGGAAACATAAGAAGGAAAGCAAAGGTTTGTTTTTTTTTTTTTTTCCAAAGAAAACTGAGGTACAGATTAGGGTTCCTATAAGCCAAGAGCCACCCAGATAGTAAAACTCAAGTTCAGAAACCAGTTCTTCACCAGCTATCAGAATTTCTGGTTCCTGTTCCTGGAGCTATCTTTCTGTCCCCACTTTGCTTCATGGTCATGTAATTATCATCAAAGCAATGGAGAAAGGAGAATACATCTGGGAACCTAAACGGCTATGCTAGGCACAAGGAGGTAGGGGCTCAGAATATCAGATAAACTTTGAATCCTTGATAGGACTCTGTCCTCCTGTATGACCAAGAACTCAGAGGAATATTGGGAACACAGGATCAATAGTCAAACCTAGATAATCTCCAAACCAAAAAGAATCATGCCCCAACTTACAAACAGAACCCCCTTTCCCAATAGTCTCCCACACATTCTAATCATTGACATTAACTTGTCTGAGAAAACAATGTACTCACAAGATGAGAAAGCAGGTTAGAGGTTGAAGGGGAAGGATAGTGGGTAGCTGCAAAGACACAAAGAGAGTTGGGTTTGGCCACACAAAGACATGGAGACTGCATGGGAGGCAGAGTAGACAATGAACTTGCAGGTGGCTACCTGGCTGGAGCTGTGAGCTGCAGGAGAAGGTCTCAGTCTCCTGTTTTGGGGTCCTGAAACTCCTGTGGATTCCAAGGGTGCTGGTGGTCTGGTTCTGGTAGCAGGCTTCGCCTTCCTCCTGCTTCAGTCCTGCCAGGGGGTCCAGAGCTACAGAGAGCCTGTGCTCAGGAGCAGAGGGCAGCCTTCTGGGAACAGCCGGTGATGTCATAGGCCATGGGCAGAGAAGAAAGGAGGAGGGAGGTGTGCATGGGGCTGACTGACACTGGCCCTGAGGCAGGCAAATCAGAGGCAATGACCCATTGTCTCCTGTGGAGAGTTTTCAGTGCCCACCTTGGATCCACCTAACCTGAAACAAGTTCAGAGCCATTTTCATGCAGGTTTCCTAGACCCAGAGTATGCTCACATGGGGCCAGAATTCCTAAAATGTACAAAGAGATGGGGGACTGAGAACTGCAGACTATGTAGCTAAAGTTTTCAGTGCACAGAAACACAAAGGGAGCTTCCAGAACCATTGACTAACTTTCTAGGCATAACACATACCTGAGCTTTGAAATCAACTCCTTAATCATCTGTATTACTGCAAAAGATAAAGGACATATAGCATGGTTCCTAAACTCTGAGTTGGTTCCTAAAGTTCAGAGAAGAGGGTGAGCAGTGAGCATGTCACATTTCACCAGTTCAATCCAGAGCATCCTCAATGATTGATTGACTTTTTGACCAATGAAGACATCAGACTGAGTTCTTGGCTGGAAATGGGCATCCTGGACTTCATGACATTAATGATGGTGATGGTGGGATTGAGCCTCAGAGGGTAGTTAGAGATGCATGTGGGGGTGTTTGTGAGGAAGTGTGCAATCTGGCTTTCCTTCTTTCATCTCTAGATGTTATCAGGCTCCTTTCTACTAGAGGTGTGGTGTTTTTAGATTACCATCTAGGTCATCAAAGACACTGTTGTTGCCACAAAAGTCACTCTTTTCCGGGTCATTGGTTAAAGCCATCAGTGGCGGGATAGGTTTTTTCCTGAAGAATGGTTTCTGGGAGTGAATGTGTTCTCTAATGCTTGGAAGTTTTGTTGCCATCACAGTCTTGGGGCATTCTCTACAGGATGGGAAGAAGCCAATGTAAAAACAAAACAAAACAAAAAACCTTTTGGGTCCATTAAATATATCAGATTCTGTGAGTCTGTCTCAGAAGTTAGGCATGAGTAGGCACGGTGTAGAAAAATAAGACTAGTCCAGAAGTCAGAGGAGGAAAGAGTGGATCTCAGTAACAAATGCTTTGCGTTTGGGGGGAGATAAGGTATTGAGAGGTTGAAAATTCTTGTACTGAGAGATGAACTGTAATCAGAAGTTGGTTTTCTACCTTACCCTGATACATATTCCCTTCTTCTTCCACCTCATCCAGCCTCCCCAGGCTAGCCCAGAACCCTGGAGTACAGGGGAGACTGCAGTGTGTGGTTTCAGCACTGTGGGCAGGACAGCATATGTCTGGTGCAGGTAGAGCCTATTCCTCTCCCAGTCCCATTCTAAGGACTGCTGGTCACGCCACTTGGCAGTGCCTAGTGAAAAGAAGCCCCCAGGAAGGGACGGGGCAGCTCTGCTCTTACTGCCCCTTTCCTGCCTCATCCCTCTTTCCTGGATCTGCTCCTTGCATCTGGAGACTCAAGGCTTAAGTTCTGACTAGCTAATCCTATAGACAGCTGCATGAGGTTAGAGAGAGGGGTGTCAGGAGGAGAAAGGACAAGCCCTGGCAGATGGTGGTGGCAGAGACTTCCCCCATAAACTATCCTCTCCCTCCTCCTTTACAACGGGGCTCTTGGGTCTGATCAAACAGAAGCTTTCGACCCAGAGGTGAGGGGGGGAGGGAAAAAGGGGAGAGGGCCCTGGCAGGGGGCCTAGCGAGCCCAAAGGCTCAGCCACTCAGCCTTCTGCCCAGCGCGCCCGACTGTTTGAGAAGCAAATATCTACCTTTACTGTCTGACTCTCTCAACTGCCCCCACCGGGTTTGGGGCTAATTGTCCCTCATTAGCTGGGCCCAGGCCCCAGGCTGCTGCCAATCCCTGCCATCTGCTCACAATTATACATTAACTCAAAGGTCTTGCCATACGCCAGCCAGTCTGTGCGCCCCTCTCCCGGGCCAGACATGGCCGTTCCAGCCTGTCCCTCACCCCGAGATGTAGAGCCTTGACCTCTGGCTCCTTCTGTCCTTGGGAGCCCCCTAGTATAAGGGTTCGTGGCGGTGGAAGAAGTCCTGTCGACAGTAGAGGTGGCTGGAGCCCTCCTGCCTTCCTCCCTCGGTCAGAAGGTGAGCTAAACCCGTGCGTAAAACTGGAGAGGCTCAGGGCGCGGCCAGCGCATAGATCCGCTGATTGGGTCTGACACCACACCGCAGGCTTTTGTCACCTGTTTGAAGAGATGACACCAGTCCCATGCTGTTTTATCCCTCCCCCATGGCACCTTTCTGTAGGCCATGAGATCCTGGCCGTCCCCTCCCTGCTCTCCAAAGAGCCCCATTCTCACGCTGACCCTCAGCTTAACCAGGGCGCACACAGCCACCTTATCCAAAAACCGGTCCGGTAGGCTGTACCGCCCCCAGTACAGTCCAGTGCTTCCCTTGCTACAGAAACGTGGAGGTTCTTCAGCTTTTCTGGATATTCTTGAGCTTGGGACCCACACTACAGCTGCATCCCCCGTCCTCAAAGCTTTATGTAGCCACCCTAGTCTTCCAGCTCAGACTTTCTACCCATACCAATTTCGGTAAATCCCAGCGGTTTTCGGCTTAGCTTTCTAGGAGGCCCTCCCTCTAATCTCCCTAGAAAGAACAGCTTCTTGACCGAGGCTTAGAACTGAGGATCAGGTGAAAAGCGCTCTCCACACCCCTTTCTCTCCATGAGCCTCTAGCCTCTGAGTGCAAGGATGCTTCACGGTCGTCTGAGGACTAGGGTGGCTCAGGTGGGGTGGTTAGTCTGTATTGTCCTAGATTAACTCCCGTCAGAGCTGGATTGTTCAGGGACCCAAGCCAAGGGTACAAGGAGACCAGACAAGCAAATGGGGACGGGGGTGGGGGGGAAGAGGGAAGGGTAGGGCATGATGTGAAAGGCTGGCTGTGAAGAACCCATTCCAGAGCTGCCAGAGTTGCACACTGTGCCGGGAACAGCCCATGAGGAGGTCGGATTGACACCCTGCCAGCCTCCCAATGTCTTCCCCTGGGGAAGGGGATATGTGGGGACTGGGATTTTCAGACTGGCGGGAAGTAGTAACCTGAAGTTCAGTGAGTTCCCTGAGGACTTCAGCTCGGCACTCATCTCACTCTGCCTTACATTACAGGAAGTTGAAAGCCAATTGTTTTCAACATAAGCTTTCTTTTTAGTAAACTTCATTTAAAGACAGTTTTAGATTTATAGAAAAAAAATGGAAGATATACAGAGAATTCACATATCTCTATCCAGTTTCTTATTAACATTTTTACATTCGTTGGTGTATTAAAACAATGTATAGTTGTTATAAATAATAAACACTGATATTATTATTAGCTAAAGTCTCCACCCACTTCAGGTTTCCTCAGTTTTCCCCTAATGTTATTTTTCCGTTCCAAGATCCCATCTAGGAGACCACTGGTATTTAATCATCATGGCTCCTTCACTGCCCTGGGCTGTGACAGTTCCTCAGATTTCTCTTGTTTTTGATGATTTGGACGGTTTTGAGTAATCAAGTATCCAATAAAAACATCCTTTGGTTGAGATCTCTTTAAAATTCAGTACTTTTCAGCTAATACAGAAAGATCTTACATATTTATGGGATGCCATGTGATATATAATGATTAAATCATTACATCTAGCTCTTCTAACATTTATCATTTCTTTATGACGAAAACATCTGAAATTCTTCCCTATAGCTTTTTGAAATATACAGTGTGTTATTAACTACTGTCCTCTTACTGTGCAGTGACTATTATTTAGTGCCTATTGACTAACCTGTCCCCATTCCTCCCTCACCCTAAATCTTTCTAATGTTTTCTTCATGATTAAACTTGGTTTATGGTTTTAAAGGAGGAAGACCACAGGAATTATTTCATACAGGTCTAATGAAATTTGTCACATTCTACATCCCACTTTAGGATCTGCTGATGACCTACATGATTTCTCGACATTGCAAACATTAAAGCCTAATCTTTGTGCTATAAAGTTCTATAGGTACCAAATATGTAGTGTTATGTATCCATAATTATATTATTGTGCAGAATAGTTTGAGTATGCTGAGAAATCTCATTGAAACACTGAGATAATCCTTGATCATTTTCATTGTTGTTATAGTTTTGATTTTTCAGAATGTCATATAATGGAATCATGGAATATGTAGCTTTCTGAAATTAGAAATATGTCTTTAATATTTACCTGCATCTATTCATTACCTTATAATTCATTAATTTTTATTGTTGAATAATATTTTATTGAACAGATATAGCACTCATTGCAATTCATTTTTTGAAGGATATTAAAGGACATATAAGGGTGCTATAAACATGCATATAGACACACAGGTTTTTGTGTGGGCATACATGCCAATTCATTTGGATAAAAAGCAAGGAACACAATTGCTAGGTTGTGTGGTTAGGGTGTGATTAGTTTGTAAGAAACTGCCAAACTATCTTCCAAAGATTTCTATCATTTTGCATTCCTAACAAGAGTGAATGATTACTTCTGTTGCTTTGTATCCTTCCAGAAAATAGTATTGTCAGGGGTTATTTTGTTAGCTCTCTTTATTGATGTATAGAGGAACCTCATTGTTTTAATTTGCAATTCCCTAATAACAAATTATGTTGAACATTATTTTCAGACACTTAATTTGACATCTGAACATACTCTTTGGTAAAGTGTTTACTTTCTCTTTTTTTCTGTCTTTTATTTCTTTCCTGGTGCTGGCCCATTTTTTTTTTTCCAGCCCTGGCCTGCTTTTTTAGTTGGGTTGCTTGTTTTCTTATTGTTGAATTTTAATATTTTGGATAGAATTCCCTTATCGACTATGTTTTTGGTTTTCGGTTTTTGAGACCTGGTCATATTAGGTGACCCAGGATCACCTTAACTTGATGCTCTTTCCCTCTTAGCCTCCTGAGCGCTGGGATTGTAAGTATGTACCACCATGTCTAGCTTAGATGTATGTTTGGAAAGCATTGTTCCTAGGACTATGGTTTGTCTTTTGATTTTCTTAATATGGACTTCTTAGAGTAGAAAAATTCAATTTTAATGCATCTTAATTTATCAAGTTTTTAATTGATCTTTCTTTCATCATACCTAGAAAACTTAGCACCAAATCCCAAGTCATCTAGACTTTCTTCTATGTTCTCTTCTAGAAATGTTATAGTTTTGTATTTATACTTAGGTTTGGGTTCCATTTTGAGTTCCTTTTTGAGAAATGTATAAGGTCTATATCTTATTTCACTTTTTGTATATTTTGTAATTGTTGAACAATTCTTGCAAAGACTATCCTTTTCCATTTATTGCCTCTGCTCTTTGGTCAAGGTTAATTGACAATAATTGTGTGGATCTATTTCCAGGCTCTTTATCCTATTGACCTATGTATCTATTTTTCATCAATATCATGGCATCTTGATTATGTAGCTTTACAGTGAAACTTAAAGTTGAGTAGAGTAATGAGAGTCCTTCAAGTTTATTCTTTAAGTTTGTGCTGACTAATCTATGTATTTCAGATATAAACTTTATAATTAGTATGCCAATCTCTACAGAATAGCTTTCTGGAATTTTGTTTGGGATATTGAATCTGTAGTTGGGAAGAATGAACGTATGGATGATATTGAGTAGCATAATTTCTATAGATTTTTAAAATTTCTTTCCTGAGTTTTGTACTTTCCCCCACATAGAACCTGTACACATTTTATTTGATTTTTACTTAAATCAAGTTATTATTAGTTTAATGTACTATTTATTATTATCTCAAAGTTCTGGTTCTTCATTTTGATAAGTTACCATTTTTAAAATTCAAATGATAATAGTTTATTGCTCACATAAGGGAAAACAATTGGTGCTTTTGTATGTCATATGTCCTGAGACTTTTCCTAGATTTGCATTAGTTACTTAATTAATTGCTACTGTGTATAATAGATACTCAGTTTGCTTACTCTGCTAGCATTCTACCACTTGAGCTATGCTCCCAATCCTTGTGGCTAGTTATTCTGGAGATTAGAGTCTCCTGGACTTTTCTGCCAAGGACATCTTTGAACCACAATCCTCTGGATCTCAGTTCTCTGAGTAGCTAGAATTACAGTGCTTACTAATTCCAGGAGGTTTTTGTTGAATTGACTCTCTAATATTTTATAATCATGGCTTCCATGTACAAAGACAGTTTCATACCTTCCTTCCTTATCTTTTATTTCTTTTTCTTGTCTTATTATATTAGCTAGGACTTCCAATATGATATCAAACAGGAGTGTTCTGAAAGAACACCCTTGCCTTGTTATCAATCTTGGGAAGTATTCAATTTGTCATCATTAAGCCATCAAGTAGGATACAACCCTACAGTTTTTGTTTTTAATCTGGAAATCTTTGTTCTGTTATTTCCAGCCAGCTATGGCCCTTTCACATTGTATTATAACGCATTTTAACAGCTTAAAGAGATAATTCCCTTTTTGTTGCTCTTTATTCACAATGTTTTCTGATCTGTCTTGATCAAATTTGTTTTTCTATTGACTTTTGTTATATATTTAGGTAGGTTAATTTTTTATTGAAAATTAAGTAAGGGAGAATTGGTATCAAGTTTTTCTATCCAAGGAAATACATATTTTAATAGATTTTAATTTTTTTCCGCTTGTGTATTTCAATGTTTTATTGATCTGGCAACTGCAAAATATACAAATTTCTCTAAGGCATCTCTTGTTTGAAAATGCAGCATAGCTTCATCCTATATTTTTATTTTTAAAAGAACTTCTAGGTTCAGAGGAAAAACGAGATTAAGATAGAAAGATTTCCTAGGTATTTGCCTCTACACATACATATACTTCCCCAATTATCAACATCTCCCACCAGGATGATACATTTGTTAAAACTGATAAACCCAGGCTGTAGGAGGGGTTTTTTTGGTAACTATTCCTTATCAAATTGAGAAAGTTCCTCTTGTACTCCTGTTTGTTAAGAATATTTATCATAAATCAGTATTGGATAAATGCTTTTTCTCTATCAATTGATATACTTAAATGGCTTTTCTTCTTTAGCTTATTGATTTGGCCATTTTTAAAATATTTAATCAGATTTTCATACTTGGAATAAATCCCACCTAGTCACGGGTATAAATTCTGTTGCATCCAACAGTGTTATATCCAGTTTGCTAATGTTTTGTGCCAGACTCTTGCATCTATATTCATAAGAAATACTGGACTGTATCATTCCTCTGTCCTCTTGGAATTAAGTTATTGTTAGCTTCATAAAATTAGTTAGAAAGAATTATCTTCAATAGCCAATCTTTTAGAGTGAGGACAGGGTTTATCAAGGAAATGTAATCAGGTTGGGAAACACCCAAAGTCTTTATTCTGTAATATCACCTAGGACAGGATGGCTAAGTAATTAGCAGTGGGACTTCTAGACCCATCAAGCCTTAGTTCCTATCCTAGCTTTACCATGCCACATACATGATCTTGGCTTTATTAAACATAAATCTACCAAATAGTTATTGAATATTTGCCAGGCACTGGGAAACTGCAAAAAAATAAAAAAAGATGGACATTTCTACCCTTTTGAAATGTACATATTTTCATAAGGATACATTTTTAAACTTTTTGTGCTTCATTTTCCCACATCTACAAGATAAAAATGACAATAAAGGATTGTCATATTATGTAACAACATATGTAAGAACATTTTCTCTATTATTACTACTCCTACTATTAGGCACTAATAGTTAATATAATTACCTGTTGACTGAGTTTAGTAGTTACAGTCTAGGAGATTCCCAGGCCACCCTATTCCTCCTAATTCTGTATTCTCAGTTTGTTCTCTTCATCTCTGGGCTCATTAGCCTGTTCTATGAAATTCCTTCTCAGACCTATTGTTACTTTGCCTGGCAGACAATTAGGTGTCTATCTTTCTGCCTTTGAAATATATCAAAACTTTTGTAGCTTTGAAAGGGAAAGGAATGAGAAGCATAAGTTACTGACGACACAGTCTTTGTCTGTATGCATCCTGAAGGCTGGGAAGCCTTGGCTTGACCTCAGTTAAGTCCAAGGGGACTGTATTTGTTTTCTCTACCCATTGCTAAAAATAAGTTCATCAGAAGTTCAATATAAAACCTCTTCTCCACCTTGAGTGACTTTCCACTGCTTGGAAAGATCCAAAGGAAATGAGAAAGGAAACTTACTCCCTATGGATAAGAATCTTACCTTGGTCCCAGAGCTTTTCATTTTTACTATGTCAACCAGAGGCCCAAAACAACTGCTCTACCTGATAGAAGCACTATACTACCTAGAACAAGCTATGTAACAAAAGGTAATATTATAAATAAAATCTTACTACTCTTTGGCTTAGCAGCATTAAATACAACAGACAGACATGGAATGACTTGCTGTTGTAGATTTCTGTTGTAGGTTTCATTACCAGCCCAGCTGATACTCCTGCACCCTAATCCTCAACTTGTCTAATTGTTCCTTCTTTTTTTTTTTTTTTGGTCCAGTTGTGGGCCTGAACTCTGGGCCTGGGTGCTGTCCCTCAGCTCTTCAGCTCAAGGCTAGCACTCTACCACTTGAGCCACAGCGCCACTTCCGGCTTTTTTCTTTTGCTTATGTGGTGCTGAGGAATCAAACCCAGAGCCTCAAGCATTCAAGGCAAGCGCTCTACCACTGAGCCACCTTCCCAGCCCTAATTGTTCCTTCTAATTGGTCCTCAGGTCTACTTCTTGATTCTAGATCAAATCAGCTTTTCTAGTCTGAAGTCTCTACACTGGAAAGCAACAATTTTACCCTTCTCTGGCTAATATTCACATTGCTGTCTTCTCTATTCTCTCTCCTCTCCTCCCCTCTTTCCCCCTTTCCTCCCATCTCTCTTCTCTCTCTTCCCACCTTCCTTCTTCCCTCTCTCCCTCTTTGCCTTCCTCTCCCTCTCCTGGAAGACACTCCAGAATGGATGTTCAGGAAAAGTTTGTTTTGAAGGCCTCTGTCTGTGTCTCTTTCTGTCTCTCTCTCTCTCTGTGTTTGTCTGTCTGTCTCTCTCTCCTCCTCCTCATTGGGATTTGAACTCAGGGCCTGGGTGCTGACCTTCAGCTTAGTTTTTCCTCAAGGCTGGCACTCTACCACATAAGTCACAGCTCCACTTCCAGCATTTTTTTTAGTGGTTAATTGGAGATAAGAGTCTCATGGGTTTCCCTGCCCAGGCTGGTTTTGAACTGTGATCCTCAGATCTCAGCCTCCTAAGTAGCTAGAAGGTGTGAACTACTGGTGCCTTGCATAGGAAAAGTCTCTCTTTAATCTCTGATTTTTGTTTTTCCTCCTTCCTTTTAACATTTAAATCTTTATTGGCCACCCTTTAGTTACCTCATATACTGGTCTCTCTTCAGTCTTCCTGGGTTGCACTCTTTGTCTTAGTTTTCTTTATATTTTTCACATTTGAATGTATGGTTGTAATTGTTCCAACTGACTAGTGCTTGGAGAGAACTTCAGCAAAAGTGCTTGGCTTCAGTCACTTGTGAGCTTGATAGATCAGGTGGCTCTACCAGTCAGCTCCTAGGCTCCCCTGCAGCTTGTCCAGCGCTTTGTGTTTTGTAGGAACATAGCCTAAGAATAACTGTTGGTAGTCAGGACTCTTGTTTTCCTTCTGTTTCCACACCTCCGCTGAGAGCCCACCCTGTGTGACTGCAAGGAGCAGGGGCAAAGGAGACGCACAGTTGGTAGACACAATGGCAGCAGCTTTGAGGTGTTAGTTCCCTCCACATGCCACCTTTCCTTGGGAAGGAATTGAAAAAAAAAAAAAAAAAGACAAAACAACCCAAAACAGAAACCAACCTCTAGAATCCCACAGAGCAACACCCTTTGGGTATTACTGGCACCATTAGAGGAAGCTGTGTCTTAGAATAGAATTCTCTTGAGAAAAAGAGGAATGCATCTTAAAACAATAGGAAGATGCTGAAGCAAATTATCTAACATAATTGCCCAAATAAGCTAATCTTAGTAACCCAGAAAGAATAGTAATTATATTGGGTGATTAGTAGAGAATGGTGATTTTACCTCTGGAATTTTCTCTTTAATTGTGGCAAAATAGTCACAAACGTGTTTTGCCATTTAAACTCTTTTTAAAAGTGCATTTTGGTGCCATTACTACTATCCGTTTCTAGAACTTTTTCATTATCTCAAACAAACTCTGTACCCTATAAGGATAAAGACTCATCCCCCCAGCCCTTAGGCATTTGTATCCATAATTCTACTTTGCAACTCCATGAACTTGTCTAATTTAGGCACCACATTTAAGTAGGTTCATGTGATATTTGTCCTTTTGTGTCTGACTTACTTCACTCTGTGTGAAGAAAGTTTTGAGTAGAGAACGAAATTCTTCCATATGCTTCCAGGTCCCTGGTCTTTATTACCCAAGTCTCAATGAACAGTGAAAGCTGCTTTGCTGGAGCTGCTTTGGAGGAAAAATGGAGATGTGAGTGTATGAGCTTTGAGCAATAATGATGGTGTTGATCTATGATGATGAAGAGTAAAAGGATGTCAGTTTATGAAGAATACATTCACTTATAGGCCCTGGCTCTCATATATGAGTCCAGGGAGAGTCCTTCAATGCGAAGGCTAGGCCAAAGAAGTTCATCACTAGCTCACAGAAGTGCTAAGCAATTAAATAGGCATTAGGGAGTGGGGGAAGCCCAGAAAAGGAAGAAGAGTGAACAAATGCAATCATGTTATTCAGTTTACATTATGTGGAAAGTGACTTATGCACCTTGTGGGCAGGGATGAGAGGAAGAAACTGGGGGAAAGAGAAGAGAGATGACACTATACAAATAAAGATATGTGCTCATACCTGGCTTAAGAAATGGCAACACCTCCATACAATACCTTAATAAGGGTAAATTCATATTTAAAAAATGAAATAGGCAATAGCAGGCTGGTTGCTGTCCCCTAAGTCCTTGAGTTTTTCTGAACTGAATGGGAGATCTCTCCTGAACTTGGAGCTGGTCAAAGGCAACAAAGATAGCAGGAAAATAAAGAATAAAAGATGCCAAAGTGAATTCTCCCTCCTACATTAAAAATAGTCTCTGGGATAATATAGTTGAAGTACTTTATATGTATGTATGAAATTAGAACAATGAAACCAATTGAGATTAAGGGAGAAGGAGAGATAAGATAGAGGGGGTAGTGTTGTTGGGAACATTGTATGTGTGAATAGAAATGTCACAATGAAACCTTCCCTTGTACAACTAAATATATACTAGTAAAAAAATCTCAGAGGTTAGAAATATGGCTCAGTTGGTAGAGTGCCAGCCAACTAGCAAAAGAATCAGGTACTGAGTTTGAGTTCTGGTCTTGGACTTAAAAAAATAAAGAAATCTCAATTTTTTTCTTCTCCTAATCTATTTTTCCCCTTTTAGAGGATCTTTAAATTGCAACCTTTATGGAATGGCAATCAAAAGGGAAACTTTGGAGTAGGAAGGAGTAAGTACTTGGGGGGACAGAGAAAGAGAAGGCATGGGAACCTTCATTCTCTTGATTTCTGGCTTTTTCTGTCCTGCCCATAAAGAGATGGGCAAGTTACCATGGCCCAATATATGGAGGGGAACACGATTCCCTAGAAAAAACAAAGGCCAAATTGTCCCCCAACCCCAGCCCTCAGCTTTCTGCTGAATAAAAGTAACTGAGTTGTTCAAGCTACCTAAAACAACATGAATTTATCTACTCCTGGAAGTCAGAAGTCTAAGGCTAAGACCAAGGCCATGCACTCTCAGGAAGAAGTAGAGAAGGATATTCTCAGAGCTTTCTCCTAGCTGCTGGTAGCTCTGTCTGTGTATTCACGTGGGTTCTTTTCCTGAGTATATCAGTCATCTTAGCATAGGGGCCCTCTTAAGCCACTATTGCTTCTGTGGGGGAGGCACATTTAATTATAATTACAATGGCCATAGGATTGTGGTTCAAGACCAAAAAGCATGACCCTCTGAAGGATGAACTATATGGGGTATAACTCAAGTGGTAAAGTGCTTGCCTAACAATTATGAGGCCTTGAGTTAATACCCTAATATAGCCAAAACAAAAATCAACCCACCAAACAAAAACCCAGAAATGATTTCTTTGTTTTAGGTATGCTTAAGACCATTTAAAAAAAAGTTGGGTCTCAAGTGACTTTAGTCAGATTGGGCTGCTTGAAGAACAAAGGGCTTTATTCCTTTTAGGGCCTTTTGGCAGAAGCAGAGCAAAGGCCTATTCAATTTTACGAAAAAAGGACATGATTTTTGCCTCTTAATAGAAGAAATGTCAAGGTTGCTTTGTAAAATAAACTTTTTTTGTGTGTGTGTGCCAGTCCTGGAGCTTGATCTCCAGGCCTAAGCTTTTTTACTCAAGGCTAGTGCTCTGCCACTTGAGCCATGCCTCCACTTTCAGATTTTTGGTGGTTAATTGGATAAAAGTCTCATGGACTTTCCTGCCCAGGCTAGCTTCAACCTGTCATCCTCAGATCTCAGCTTTCTGAGAAGTTAGGATTACAAGCACAAGCCATTAGTATGTGACTTGTTTGTTTTTTAATGTGTGTAATCAAGTCTCCTTTTGTAGCCCAGGCTGCTAGCAATCTTGAGATTCTCCTGCCTCAGCCTACCAAGGGCAGAAATTATAAGGGTATACCACCATGCCCAGCTATATGAGTGTTGAGATCTATTGCTGGGTCCGTCTTTGGAAAACACAATCTTTCACAAGTCAAATGTCCATCAACATTTGAATGGAATAAGTAAATAGTGGCATATAATAACTACAGTGGTTTACTGCACAATAATGTAGTTGAACAACCAACCATTACATGAAGCACTACGGATGAATCTCTTCATCTGCTGAGCAAAAGAAGCCACATAAAGGAATACACAGTTTAATTCCAGATGCATTTTTTTTTTTTTTTTGGTCCATCATGGGGCTTGAACTCTGAGTCTAAGTGCTGTCCCTCATCTCTGTAGCTCAAGCTTAGTGCTCTACCACTTGAGCCACAGCACCACTTCTGGTTTTCTGGTGGTTTATTAGAGATCACAGCTTTTCCTGCCTGGTCTAGCTTTAACCATGATCCTGTCAAAAGTTGGGATAGTGTGCACCTCTGTGCCATGTACTGGTTTAGATGCACTCTCATGAACTTTTTGCACGACTGGCCTTTAATCACTATTCTGATCTTCACTTCCTAAGTAGCTTTGGGCATGAGCCACTAGTTCCTGACTGGTTTTTTTTTTTTTTTTTTTTTTTTTGTGGGTGGTGGGGCTTGAACTCTGGGCTTGGGCGCTGTCCCTCAGCTCTTCAGCTCAAGGCGAGTCCTCTACCGCTTTTTCTAGTTTTCTAGTGGTTTATTGGAGATAAGAGTCTCATGGACTTTTCTGCCCAGGTTGGCTTTGAACTGCGATCCTCAGATCTCAGCCTCCTGAGTAGCTAGGATTACAGTTGTGAGCCACCGGCGCCCGGCAGTGTCTGGTCTTATTAAAATAATCTTATTTATTTATTTATTTTTGCCAGTCTTGGGGCTTGAATTCAGGGGTTGGGCTCTGTCCCTGAACTTCTTTTGCTCAAAGCTAGCACTCTACCACTTGAGCCATAGCACTATTTCTGGCTTTTTCTGTTTATGTCATACCAAGGAATCAAACCCAGGGCTTCATGCATGCTAGGAAAGCACTCTACCACTAAGCTACATTCCTAGCCCCTAAAATCTTATTTTCATATTTATTCTTATTTTTTTTTTGTCAGTCGTGGGGCTTGAACTCTGGGCTTGGGCACTATTCCTCATCTGTTCAGCTCAAGGCAAGCAAGCACTCTACTACTTGAGCCACAGTGCCACTTCTGGTTTTCTGGTGGTTAATTGGAGGTAAGAGTCTCATAAACATTCCTGCCTGGGCTGCTTTGAACCGTGATCCTCAGATCTCAGTCTCCTGAGTAGCTAGGATTACAGCTACTCCCACCGACACCCAGCTAAACTATTATTTATTTTATTATTACTATTTTTTATTTATTATTATTATTTTTTTTGTTGGTCGTGGGGCCTGAACTCTGGGCCTGGGCACTGTCCCTCGGCTCTTCAGCTCAAGGCTAGCGCTCTACCAGTTGAAGCACATCACCACTTCTGGTTTTTTCTGCTTATGTGGTGCTAAGGAATTGAATCCAGGGCCTCATGCATGTAACGCAAGCACTGCACCACTAAGTCACCTTCCCAGCCCTAAAATCTTATTTTTAAAGCAGATTTTCTTCTTTAAATAGTTGCTGTTTCTTACCATAAAAATTTTCACTAAATTATAATCCAACAGGTTAAATGCAAATTTAAAAAATAGTCATATTTCTGTATCTCTCAAAACACTTTTAAAACTCATTGTCTATGGAGGGAGGGGAAAGAAAAAGAGTGTGTTTAGTAAATATTATAGATTTCAACCATTCTTCCAAAAGTCTTAAAAGGAGGGCTTTACAGAGGATATGAACTTGATCAAGTATGCATGTATAAACATCACAATAAATTATTTTTATATAATTAATTTGTGTTGAGAGAGAGAGAGAAAGTCCTTTCAAACTAAGGCACCTAACTCTTCTCTTTTCACTCTTTACACTGTATTAATTTCTTTCCTACATGAATAAAAGTGGTACCACTGAATACTGCAAAATACCAAAACAACAACAAAGAAAACCCCAATCCCACTGTAATTTGAGAAGCAGTATATTACCACTAATTACCTTAGACAGGTATCTATAAACTTTTTCTGTGAAGAACCAGGGAGGAAATATATTACCCTTTGAGTTTTTGTAGAATGGTAACAGCGACAATAAGTAAACATAGATATATGAATATAGATATGGGCTGGGAAGGTGGCTCAGTGGTAGAGTGCTTGCCTTGCATGCATGAGGCCCTGGGTTTAATTCTTCAGCACTACATAGCAAAAAGAAAAAAGCCGGAAGTAGCGCTGTGGCTCAAGTGGTAGAGCGGTAGCTTTGAGCTGAAGAGCTGAGGGACAGCGCCCAGGCCCAGAGTTCAGGCCCCACGACCAGACCCCCCCCCCCCCAAAATATAGATATATCTATCTATATATATTCCAAATTTTATGTATTTAAAACAACAAAACCATTGTCCATTCTTAATCATTTATTTATACAGTCATGCAATGAAAGCTTTCTAGAACTTTATGTCAAGGAAAAGTTAGTCTCTTCCCATGAAATAATATGCTTCCTTTGACAAATGAGAATTATATAACCTTGTTTGAAAATTTGTCATGATTGCAAGTAATTCAAATTTAAAGTTTAACTGTCATGATGATTCCAACTGAATTCCTGGCATTTGAATATAAGCCTCTAGAAGGTAGAGATTTTTGTTTATTTTTGTTTCTATTCAAGGAACAGAGCTCTAGGCAGAATGAAATGGTGTTTTCTGTTTTCTTTTTTCTTAAGCATATAAACATCATATAGCTCTATAGTTGGTTAACCTGTTTCAGTTGCAGCATAAAGCAATATCCTATACTCTTAAACACTCTTAAGAGAGTAAACTCTTAATTGGTCTTTACTGAACCACAGAGTGTAGTGTAATTTTATTATTTCAACTTAGACCACTCTGGAAGGTATGAGACAAAGACTCAGGGCAGAGATGTTTCCTGCTTTCTGGTGTCTCTTGATAGGAAGGTAGAACATGGCTGAAATACAGTATCATGCCACCAGAAATACTTATCCAATAGGAGCATGAATGTGGCGCTCCAGCAAAGTGCACCTAAAAAAAATAGAATGGACCATCTTGAGATCTGCCGAGTAAACCATATGCCTCTTCAAGTTACCACTCGAACTCTAGCTTCTTGCCCTGTGCTCCACTCTAAAAAGACAATCACTTGTACTTTTGAACTCAGCTTCTTTCCTGATGGATGCCCCACTCCATAGCCAACTACTCTGCTTCTGTTCATTTTCCTACTTGGTAGCTTGTTCTTGCTTTGCCTTCTTTCTTGCTCTGGTGGGAATGGGGCTTAGGAGTTCTAGAGGGGCAGAACAGGGCCAGAACAAAGAAGAATCCCAGTGCTCAAGGCACCTCAACACCTGTTTCTGATAATCCCTTGTTACTCAAATGTCATCTGCGCCTCCTCTGTAGGAAAGAGAGGCCTTACAATAGGCACTCTGTGCAAACTTCTGCTTTCTTGCTAGAAATGGACAGATACTTTTGGCGTTGGTTTTTCTTCTTTCTTGGCTTCTTTTCATCTTTTACTGCCTGGGGCTGAAGCAGTGAGTTTCCAACTAAAAGCCAAGGATACCGCAGTGATGTCTCTAAACAAAGCTCTCCAATTTCTTGAACTGTAAAGGAAAAATGTGTAATTATCCCATTGAAAATACAGTTTCCATTACTTGCCAAAACTCTTGTAATTGAGTTTGCTGGCAACGGACTTCAGGATTCTGGATATGGAATGCAATATACTCCGTTTCTATCTTGCCTTGATCATCTGCATTGAGAGACTTGGAATAATATGAATCTTTAACAAAGGTAGTACCATGGGATGGCGTTGTTCTACTTTTCTACTTGAAAATTTGTGTGGCAGGCAAAGACTATCGGGATAAAACCCACCACGGTTCAAAACCAATAGTTGTAGCAGGAGTAAATCAATATACAATTACCCAAGGTGACTAACAACCCAGATGCATTGATTAATAGCATTTGGGAGAATGGCCTTGCCATTAAGTAACATTAAGATAGGGTTGCAGTTGACTCCTTTACTGAAAGTTTTGTAATTATTACTAAGATTAGGTGCTGGTAGCTCTTACCTGTAATCTTAGCTACTAAGGAGGCTGAAATCTGAGGATCACAGTTCAAAACCAGCCAGGACAGAAAAGTTCATGAGGCTCTTATTTTGAGTTAACCAGTGAAAAACTGCAAACAAAAGTGTGGCTTAAGTGGTAGAGCAGTAGTCTTGGGCAAAACAGCCAAGCCAGAGTCTGAGGCACTGAGGTAAAGCTCCAGTACACACAAAAAAGTTATATACTTGTATAACTATATATCATATTTTCACAAGTCCTTTTTGTTGAGTTATAAAGATAGTGCAAGTTGGGAAGTGTGCATTATTTTCCTTGGATTGCTATAAGTTTTATGCTACAAGGTTTGAGAAACAATGCCTAAACTTAAATAATAATTTTTAAAAATAGAATTTGATTTTCTTTTTTTTTTTGGGTCCGGTCATGGGGCCTGAACTCTGGGCCTGGGCGCTGTCCCTCAGCTCTTCAGCTCAAGGCTAGCGCTCTACCACTTGAGCCACAGCGCCACTTCCGGCTTTTTTCTTTTTGCTTATGTGGTGCTGAGGAATCGAACCCAGGGCCTCAGGCATGCAAGGCAAGCGCTTTAACCACTGAGCTACCTTCTTAGCCTAGAATTTGATTTTCACATTTAATATTACAAAGTAAAATATTTTTGATTTCTTAATTTTTAAACAAATTTTATGCATTTTTGAAAAAGTTCACCTATCTATACATGTGCATATTTTGCTTTTAGAGGCAAGATCTTACTGCTTATAGCCCAGCTGGTCTCAAATTCTTGGTCCTCTTCATTTATCTGAGTGCTGAGTTTATAGACACACAAAACTATGTCCAGCTGCCATTATGTATTTTAATTAAAGTTGAACTACATAAGGCAAATGGAAAAAAATTTAAAAACCTACATAAATAGTTATAGCAGCAGACATGATAGCAAGATTAAATATAATCTGATGATGTGCTACAGTCACACAGCTATGTGTGTTACATTAATTAAAATCAAATGAGGGCTGAGAATGTAGCTTAGTGGTAGAGTGCTTGTCTAACATGCATGAAGCCCCAGGTTCAATTCCTCAGTACCACGTAAAGAGAAAAAGCTGGAAGTGGGTCTGTGGCTTAAGTGGTAGAGTGCTAGCCTTCAGCAAAAGAAGCT
Organism: Dipodomys spectabilis; assembly: GCF_019054845.1. NCBI lineage: Eukaryota > Metazoa > Chordata > Mammalia > Rodentia > Heteromyidae > Dipodomys > Dipodomys spectabilis. The sequence goes on from NW_024870874.1 coordinate 14,630,249, forward strand.
CAGGGACAGTGCCCAGGCCCTGAGTTCAAACCCCAGGACTGGTACAAAAAAAAATCAAATGACATAGGAAGTAAAGCTGGGGCTCAAGTGGTATAGTGCCAGCCTTGAGCAGAATAAGTCAAAGGATAGTGCTCAGGCTCTGAGTTCAAGCCCCACCACTGGCATACAAACACACACACACACATACACACACCTATGTGCTGAGGGACAGCATCCAGGCCCAGTGTTCAAGCCCATGATCGACCAAAAAAAAAAAAAAAAGTAAAACACAGTAAAAGAAGCAGAGGAGGAAGAGAAGAATACCGAAAAGTAGGTCATGGTCAGTGACCATGCTGTGCCAAGTTGCTGGAGCAGAGTAGTGGATGTAATAGAGAACCTCCAAGAGTTAATTGGAGGTGGGTTGGGAGTATTGAGGCAGGAAGTTTTTCAAATGTTTCCCCAAAGGAGGCTTACTGGAGAGGTGAGAATTCTTTACCCATCTTCTCAATTCTACAGGTGCAGGATGAGGATGAGGGTGGTTTGTTACTCTACCTTAGAAACAGGCTGGTCAAAAACACAAGTGTATTTATTATATGTGATAGTTCTGAGTTCCTATCTTGACCCTCTCTGAAACGGTTCACTTAGCATGCTCTATTAATGCTGCATACGAATGCACCCTTCACCCCCTTAGAAGAGATTGATTATATCTACTTTGTAGGGTTACCCTAAAGATTCAAATATTCAAATATATAATATAGGTGAAGGCATTTGGCACAATTATGTTTTGTGCACGTTTAGTGCTCCATATATTTTGGGCATTGTTACTGACTCCTAGGACCCGTCATTATGCAGCAACAGGTAACCCATTACAAAGTAAAAAGGACAAGCCACCACGATCAGAAAACGAGATGTTTGCCTTGACAATTTCAGACATGAATTTATACTGCTTCATCTGTCCAGAGAGGGGGTGCAAAGGTCAAGTTCATTACAAATGAAAGTGAGGAGAGGAGAGGACAGGATATTGGATAAGTCCTGATCATAAATATTGAAGTTACTAGGGACCACTGTGTAAAGTCGGTGTGAGGACAACTTCGAAGAACACCAGATGGAGAGTGGTAACAATAATCGGATGGCGTTTCTTTTGAAGAGAGATGAATTCGTGGGCACGGGAGACAAAATGAAAATAACCCTTTCTCAAAAGAGTTATGGAGAATGGCTGTCTTCAGTGTAGAGCCAGGTTTTTACTATTAAATGACAATACATCTAAGGCCCTGGGCTCTACGTATCCGGCTTTTTCTCGGGAACACTTCCCCCCTGTAGCGTGGCTTTCTTATCCTCTCCTAACCTTACTAACAAAGCCGAGGCCGAGTCGAGGAGGGGGTGCAGGGAGCACACCCCAGAGCTGTTCCTAACTTGGAGCATCAGGGAAGAGGCCAACGAACGACATCATTTTCCCGGGGCTACAGGCTAAGTCGTGCCCATAAAATATACTTATTCCTTCCATCAACGGTTAAGTAGGGCGCCTCCTAAGCGCTGGATCCCAGATACACGATCGAAGTCCAGGCCGGGACTCGGCAAGGAGCTAGCACTGCGCTGCGCCGCCAAGCCCAGAGCGCCCGCGCCAGCGTCCGTCCACTTGCGAACCTCATCGCCTTCGGGGGGCGGGGCTTAAGGGGGCGGGGCGTAATGGGCGGGGCCGGGAGGGAGGGTGAGGTCGGGGCTCCCAGGTCCCCTCGCGCCCCGTGGCCAGATGCTGACGTGTCCTTTCCTTCCCACTACACCTCCCGACACCACCTCGGCGGGCTGCCCCGGAAGTCCCGCCTCAGACTTAGTCCGTCACCGCAAATCAGCTCTTTCAGCGCTTCCTGGAGCTCCCCACCTTTTTTGAGATTAAGGGGCGGGGCTTCGTGGATAGGTTGCCTATTGGCTTGAGGTCCGGCGGGCTCCGTGCGCTAATTGGACGGAGGGCGGTGGCGCTCTGGCACGCTTGCGCGGCGAGTAGAACGTGTGGCGGCGGCCGAGATCGCGTCTCCTCTTTTGCTCCCATTCCCGCTGCTGCTCCGGTGTGTTCCCGGGGAGTGTCCATCCCGTCCGTCGCCCGCAGCCTGGTCGCCCGCCTGTCCCTCGTCTCGGCGCCCTCTCACCGACGCCGACACTCATCTTGACACTTCCAGCCAGGCCCTCCGCCCCGCTCGCTGCCTTTCCAGCTCCACACATGGCCTCCTCGGCGCAGAGCGGCGGCTCCTCCGGGGGACCCGCGGTCCCCACCGTGCAGCGGGGCATCGTCAAGATGGTGAGAGTGGGGCCCCGAACCCGGACCCCTCTGCCGCCTTGGAGCTGGAGTCAGTCCTTGACTCCTCTTCCTGTCCCGCCAGCCTGCATGGTCTCCCCTGTCCCCTTCCTCACTTTTCACCCACCCTTGGAATCCCCTCACTAGACCGAACCCTGTGCGAACCTCCTTTACTCTTTGCCTTCCGGACACCTGGTCCTGGTGAGGAGGGGGTCACGGTGATTTTCGTGGTCACAGCTTTAGTTAGGATCTTCTCTAGCTTTTTACCGGGGCAGATCCAGTACAGATCTCATTAGCGGAGGAAATTCGTGGATCGTACCATCCCCCTCGTTCTGCTCATTTTGACATATGCTGAGCAGTTTGTAGTTTCGTGAGATCCTCACATCCTCTCTTCCCTGGAACCTTTGGATTACTTGGCCGTCGTGAAGCTTCTTTCCACCAACGCTGAGTTTCTTACTCCTAAGTTTTCTCACTTTCTGGCTCTGATTTCCAGTCTCTTTCCCTCCATCTCTTGTTTCCAAGTCAATGGCCTGAGAACTCCTGATCTTTGTATACTTTTGGCTCTTAAAATTTTAGGCCCGCAAGAATCTTTAATTACCATTATAATTTCCTCAGCTCCTAAAGCTATAGAGACCGGTTTAAGAAGGGCAAGTGACTTGCCTTAAGGGCACATGGTGATTTGGATTGGAGCCAAGACATGAGCTCCTGTGTTCTGATTTCCAATGTAGGCCTGTGAACACTATAGATTCTGCCTGATATATACCTGTATGTTCTACGTTCTTGAGTTTGAATTAATTTAATTGTGCAAGGCTCAGCCCTATTTAGTTCTGTGATAATTTTATAGTATAAATCTGCTTTATCATCTGCCTCCTTTATTGTTCTCCACTAACTCTCTCAAATCTTAAAATCTGACAATTCTTGGTTGTTACCAGATTTTCTGGTTGCAATGACTGTAAACTTTTACATTTCATTTCAGACTGTGACTCCTAACTTTGCCATCTGGAAAGGCAAATATATTTTAAGATATTTTCTTCCAAAGTTCCACAGCTTTTGTTGCAGAAAGTTAAAAAAGATTCTGTGTTAATGTCCCTTTGTCTTTCATTGGGTTAAAATGTTCTGTGTGTGTGTGTGTGTGAAAATTTAATTCCAAGATTCCCCCAATTCTTAGGTATTCATTTATTAGGTAGTAATCTGTTGCCAGCTGAGATTCTTGGAATGTTCAGTATTGCCTTTTTATTTATACATATATAACAGCCAGAACTTATTAGACATATAGAGGAGAAGGGAATTTCCAAGGCTAATATATTCTTCCTTTTTTAAGCCTGAAGAGGCACCTGTGTCATTAGTTTTTTCCTTTGTGTGTAGGTTTTCCCTTCACCATAGCAATAAATCATCACTTGACTATCTAGTATTGGGATTGTTAGCATGGGATAGATTTTTTTTTTACTTGCTGCAATTTGAATTTTTTGTTTTTAAATCAGTTCTAGGGATCCAACCCAACACTCCAGCCTCCCCCCCCCCCTTTTTTTTTTTGAGAAAAGACCTTCCTATCTGCCCAGTCTGGCCTCTTTATGGAGATCCTCTTGTTCTTCATTATGTAGCTGGCATTACAGCTATCCACCACCCAAGGCTTGACTTTTTCTTAAAGCCCTTCTTTCTTTTGATAGTGATGGAATGTATATTTGTTTCTGTCGGTGCTGGTGACTGCCAGGACATCTGGATTCTATGAGGTGACTTTGCTGGTTTACAAATTACAGCTCCTTCCTTCCCTCCATGGTTATTAACTATCAGCAGTCACTTGTAAGTCACATGTTCACCTGAGGTTTCTGTCCAAACTAACTCATTTGTAATTCTTAGCAAGTAGGTATCAAACCCGAGGTTTAGGAAGAATAGTTTAGAAGGAATGGGTACCTTTCTTATTGGTAATAAGAGGCATATCTGAGACTTTAACTCATGCCTGTCTGCTAGCACACAGTCTCTAGAACATGCTGTGAGGCCTCTGACTCCAGGGTATTACTTTCTAACACAGAGGGTGGGGCCTGTGATGCATGGCCACAAATTACAGGAAAGTGAAGCTGACTGTAATTGAGTTGAGAAAAGATTAGATGTTTCTCCTTGCCTTGTCCTGGAGCTGCTATTGTGGTAAGTGACTTCATTTGATGCTTTTGGTGGTTTGTGCATAGGAGTGTTGTGTGGAAGACTTTTGAGTCTGGGAGGTGGCATTTTACAATTCACTTCTTGGAACAGTGCATGGATAGCTCCAATGCACAATGACCACACTGCAGGGGTGAGTGGGTAAGTTTGGGGCAGCTGTTAGGGGAGGGAGGACTGGCACATTTGTGCCAGGCTTAAAAGTCTTGTCTAAAATGAAAAATGGACCACTGGCAAATTGCTCTGTGTTAGGCTCCTCTACTAAGCAAAGTTGTATTTTCCTGGAGAGTAATGGTTTCTTGTGGTATTAGGAAGTGCTTTGTAAGAGCTCTACAAAGGAAGATTGAGCTCAGTGGAAGGAAAGCAAGAGAGAAACACTTTTATGAACAGGAAAACAGAGGATGCTGCTTTTCTGTCTTTTAAGGAGAGGGCAGAAGTTGGAAGGCTGACTAAGCAGAGGTGTGCCTTTCAGTGGAAGCCTTCAGATTCCTGTGGACTCAGGCTAAGCCAAGATCTTAAATGGTCGAGAGTTGAGGTTTGCTGTGATAAGAAGGAATTGTCCTTCCTCTTTTTTGGCAAAAGAAAGTGTTACGGGATGTAGAAGGGCCACGTTTCTTCTGGTTTCTCCCTTGCTGTTTTGGCTCATGAATGCTGTGTTAATATTTCTTTTTGAAGGTTGAAGAAAAAAGTTGAAAACTAAGTTGTGAAAATCTTTCTCTCTCTCAGGTGTGTGTGTGTGTGTGTGTGTGTGTGTGTGTGTGTGTGTGTGTGTGAATGGCTGTGTCTGCTACTGAGATTAGGGGGACAGAGTTGGTTTTGGAATGTTCTAGGAGGAAGTAAGTAGGAAGTGGACACAGGCATTTTCAAGCTGAAAGACCCAATAGGATGATGCAAACTGGAGGATTTACATTTTCTGAATTGGGATGAGACTAGCAAGTATGTGGGTGAAAAGGTATAACTTGGATAAGTAAACATCTTTGTCAAGTCGTATCTTATTTTCTCAAACCTGTAAGATTCTAACTCTGGGTTTTTTGAACAAGTCATTAGCTGTTTTTTAATTGTAACAGAATATTATCAACAGACCTTAAATGAAGTTGGTTTTGGAGCATTTAGTATAAACTTCAGTCACTCCAATTAGCAGCTATTTTCTTTAGTTTTACTGACCTGGTTTACTTTCTGTTTTTTCAGGTTTTTTTTTTTTAATTTTAACTTTCCCTTCAATTTTAGTCTGTTTGTATGTCTCTTCAAGCAGGACAAGCAGGAACATATGGGTGGCTTTCGCAACTGCTGAATGAATTGACCACGTTCTCCAGTCTTCTGTGTTTCTTAGAAGCAGCCAAGCAAGTAGCATATCTTACCTTCCTTATGGTATGGAAGGACAGAGGATGGAAGACAAGGCCAATCCCAGTTAGTTCCCACTTTCTCCCCTACCCTTTCATTGAACTACCTCAGAAAAGGAATCTGCCAGTCTTCTTGGTTTTATACAAGACCATGGTTCTCATTGGGTGACTTAAGACAAACAGATACCTAGGAGGAGGTGACCATAATTTTCTCTTTCTGTATGACTTAGGCTGTCAAGTTGTTGTCAGGCAAAATGCAGACTTTTTGCTGAATAGCTTAGTGGAAATTTCTAAGTCTTCCTACAATTTTAATTTGTTTCTCAAGTGTCTGAAGTAAGAAATACACATCTTTCAAGAACTGAGTAAAGACCAGGTTGTCTTCTGTCCTTTCTATATGCAGTTAATTTATACAGGAGAAAAAATAACCTTGCTATGGTTTCAAAAATACTCTTATACTGCCATTCATATGGACAAGGTAGCTGATTGACACTATTTTAGAGAAAACTTCCTTTATACAAAGACTCAGAAAAGTTGATAATTTTTCTCCAGGTATTTATTTATTTATTGTGCTGGCATTGGGGCTTGAACTCTGGGTCTCCTGCTCTCTTGTTCTGCTTGCTTGCTCAGTAGATGTTCCACCACTTGAAACATGCTTCTCATCTACCTTTTGGCTAGTTAATTGGAGATGAAGCCTCACAGGCTTTTCTGCCTGGACTGGCTTTGGACTGTGGTCCTCTAGAATTATAGGCATGAGCCATCAACAATCAGCTTCAGTTTTTAAAAGATCTTTATTAAAAACTTCTTTTATACCGCTATAATAACAATATCATAAAAATGTAGTTGGACCTAAGACTAAATTTAGGGGAAATGATAATAACTTTGGCAGTAAGTAGGTTTATTATTTGGATATAATCATTTCTCAAACATAATTAGGCTTTATTATTACTATTATTGTTTTTGTTGGCATGGGCTTGAACTCTGGGTCTGGGTGCTGTCCCTCAGCTCTTCACCTCAAGGCTAGCACTCTACCACTTGAGCCACAGCTCCACTTCGAGTTTTCTGGTAGTTAATTGGAGATAAGAATTTCATGGTGAGGTTGAGAAGGTGGCTCAGTGGTAGAGTACTTGCTCTGCATGCATGAGGCCCTGGGTTCGATTCCTCAGCACCATATAAGCAGAAAGAAAAAAGCCGGAAGTGGTGCTGTGGCTCAAGTGGTAGAGTGCTAGCCTTGAGCTGAAGAGCTGAGGGACAGCGCCCAGGCCCAGAGTTCAGGCCCCACGGACCGGACCCAAAAAAAAAAAAAAGAATTTCATGGATTGTCTAAGAGTCTCAGGCTGGCTTTGAACCTTGATCCTCAGGTCTCAGACCCCTTAGTTGCTAGGATTACATACCAGTGCCTGGCCTATTATTATTGTTTTTAATATCTCCATTTCTGCTTTTTATCACATAGACAACTCTGTACCTATTGTTAATGTCCTTACTTTATTATTTTTGAACTGTATTTAAGTTCATTTTGAAATAAACATGCAGATAATCCAAAGGGGGAAAAATTATAGTAGTATCCCATGTAATAGATACTGTAGACTTTGTCCTATAGATATAAGTAGGCTTGGCAAGAGAGTTAGTATAGGAACATTAAGTTATTACTGTGCCTAAAGGGCTGTCTGTCATTTTCTGTGAACAGAAAGCATCCCTTGGGCTCTAGGTATGCTGACAGTAGTGACTGATGAAATAGAAGGATCTGCAGTCATATAGTCATAGTTCCTTTTTTTACTGAACAAATACTTATTGATTGTATCTGTCTGGGCATTGGAGAAATTGAAGTTAGAAAAGCAGTCCTTCCTTCAGGCGAATGGGAGAGCCACACAGTGAAGTAAACAAGAAATGGGTGTGATAATAGAGACATCAGTGATTTTACACAAACTAGGGCATGAAGGAGGGCCACAAGAAATCATTTGGTCCATGAGGGGACAGACATTTATGCTTCTCTTACACTTCTTTACTTGTGCCCATCTTGATAATTTTGAATGATGTGTAAATATCCAAATAGTTTCTTGGCAGAGGAAAGGTTCTTTGCCCCTGCCAGTTTAAAAACTGTGTTTAGAAAAGAATTCTCTCAGTAGATGGCATTTGCCCTGAGATCTGATGAATATCAAAGAGCCAGCTAGAAGGGAAGTGTGTTTCTGCCTGCTAGAACAGCAAGTATGAAGCTCCTGGGGTTTCCATTGATAATTTTTCTTCAGTTTTTTAAAAAAATAGTAACTCTTCAGTTTCTTCAAGTTCAGTATCCTACATAAATGGTATAGGTTAAGCTAAGTTATTATGTAACATGTGTTTAAGGGTGATAAAAGGAAGAGAGGCTGGAGAGGTGGTCATTGTTCTGGTATCCTAGTGAGATCAATAGCTGACATTCAGTCCATTGAATAAATGTAAAGAATGGGAGACTGCTAAAATATACTTGCTCTAGTCATGTTCTTAGTGAAGCAAGACTAAGGTTTTCTGATTGCCTGTCAGTGAGTTCTGTGTGTTCTTCAGTCACTGGCTTCCAATGAAGGGGATGCAGATGAGAAGTCAGTACCCAGAGTTCATAGGATCTATAACTGTTAGTGTTTATACTTGACTAGCATTTTGGTAGTGTGTGAAGCTTAATGCTGCTCCAGGCCTCTGGACGTACTTTTTAGCGTAGCACGCTTTTAGCTGTCAGAGTTGGTGAAAAGCAAAGGTTTATGCTTCAGAGCTCACACCAATGGTTAGGACAGAACAAGTTCAAGCACAACTCATTTAGCATGGCTGGGGGCTTTAGAGGACAGTGACCAGTGCTGGTGGTAAGTGGGCAGTTGACCTCATTCAGTCTTACTTCTCAGTTTACTGGGAGGGTGAAGTGTGGAAAATGAGAGGTTGTTAAGTTTCCAGTTGTAGGTTCAAAAAAGAAAACTAGCAGATTTTTGAATTTAGGTAGAAATTTTCTTGTGTGTGTGTGTGTGTATGCATGCGTATGAGTGTATGCCTTTATGCATGTATGTGTATATTTGAGTGCATGTGTGCGTGTGCGCCGTGCCAGTACTAGAGCTTTGAATTCAGGGCCTGGGCACTGTCCCTTAGCTTTTTAACTCAGGGTGGTGTTTTACCATTCAAGCCACAGCTTTACTTTTAGCTTTATGGTAGTTAGATAGATAACAAATCTCAAATTTGTCTGTTTTGTTTTGTTTTTTTTTTGGTCGGTCGTAGGGCTTGAACTCTGGGCCTGAGCGCTGTCCCTTAGCTCTTCAGCTCAAGGCGAGCACTCTACTGCTTGAGCCATAGTGCCACTTCCGGTTTTTGAGTTTATTGGAGATAGGAGTCTCATGGACTTTCCTGCCTGGGCTGGCTTTGAACCTCAATCCTCAGATCTTAGTCTCCTGAGTAGCTAGGATTACAGGAGTGAGCCACCGGCGCCTGGCTCAAATTTGTCTGCCTAGGTTGGCTTCAAACCATGATTCTCTGGTCTCAGCCTCCTTAGTAGTTAGGATTATGGATGTGAACTACCAGTGTCTTATCAGATAGATCATTTCTATATTCTCCTCTGTGTCCACTTCTAAGCCTGGACCAGCTGTCCAGCTGATGGTGTTTCTGACAAGGGTACAGTTGAACTTTTGGGCATCTGGTCTTTGAATTCTTTTACTTCTCCAAGAGTCTAGCTTAATTCTGGGCCTTCCGAGGGAAAACGAAAGCCAGACCTCTACATCTTTTCTTCTTACTTATGATTGAAGGTGGATACACACCCAGTTTCTGTTGTTACTTTCTTTCTTGGGAGACTGACATATGCTTTTTGTTTTTGCAGAACAAACTGATGTGGATTCCCAGGTTGTGAACATTTGATGCAGATGGAGTGTTGTGGGATTTCAGTCACTTTCAGTGAGACTCAGTACGACAAATTAATGTTATGTTTTTCTCACTTAGCTCTAATGTTTAAGAAAAAGATGAATGGTAGTCTAATTTGACTTTTTTTTTCAAGTTAGGAAGTTAAGCAACTTCAAGGAAAAACTATTGAATTGAGGGGATTTGGAGAATCAGTTCCTCTGTCACTTGAATTATGCCTTCAGCCCTGCTTGCTCTGGGTTAGATTTTAGGTAGGGTCTTAACATTTTTGCCTAGTGTCAGCCTTGTCTTTAATCCTACCTATGCTTGCATAGTTGGATGAACCACCATGCCAGCCTTGTTTGTTGAGATGGAATTTTGCTTATTCTTTCTGCAGGCTAGCCTTGTACCTGCCTCTTGAATAGTTGGCATTCTAGGCATGAGCAAATAAATCTAAGTTATTAACAGTGAAATAGTGTGTCAGAGAGGAGCATTTTGGGCTAGATGCTGCTATTCTCCATCTGGGTGATGTGTTGGTTAAGATCATCTACTTTGAACTCAACTTTTGTCTAGTATTGCAGTTCAACCCATCATCTCTAAGTGTATTCCCATAAGACTGGTTACATAAGAAACCCTGTATTGCATTTCTTTTAGGCATGCTGAAACAAGGCTGGGAAATCACAAACTGTATGGTAGGCTGAACTCCAAAGTGCTCAGTGTCCTGCGTGAAGCATGCTCCATTCTCTCTCTCCTTTATACCCCTATCTTTGGTGAAGGTGGGTTAGTTGAAATATGGTTTTCTGGTATGGAAGATGAGAAAATGTGGATTTAACTAAGTGATTAGATGGTGATTAAGTGGAAGATGGATAGAAATAAGGGAAGTTCTGGTTCCCTTGTAGGAATTGATATAAACTAGTGCGGATGTTGCTTAATACCCAGAGGAAGGTGGTACTGTTGGGTTTTTCAGATTGGGTCTTGTACTTTTTTCCTTAGGGTTTGCCTCAGTCCTTCTAATGCTATTTGCATAGCTGTGATTATAGGCATATGCCACTATAACCTGATTGTTGAGTTTGGAGGTCTTGTGAACTTTTTGCTTGAGCTGACTTTGAACTTGGATCCTTCTGATGTCCACTTCCTGTAGCTGGTATTACAGGTGTGTACCACCATACCCAGCTTTAGGGCCATCTTAATGTATACTTTGAGATGCTGGGTGTTGAACTCAAGGATGTTGAACAGCTGGGCAGCTCCTTTACCACTGAGCTACATCTCCAGCCCATCTTAATCTGTTCTTGTTACTTCCTTATATGGTTTTTTTCTTAAGTTTATTATTACTACTTGTTTCCCCTTAGATCCTTTCTGAAAGTAGATGTAGAACCAGAGTAAAAATCCCAGAGATTTCCTAAATAGGTCATTGCATCAGGACTGACCACCTGGAAGACCTTTCAGAGGCACTGAATTAGAATCCTAGGGAGTGGCCTAGAGCCTGTTGTTTTGCAAGTCCTTTCCAAGTGATTCAGGAAGTCTTATCTATTTGGGATCTCTGTGTGCTGATTTTGAGATCCACTTATTTTTGTCTGGCTTTTTAATTTTAATTCTTACTATTATTGTTGTTGGTTGCTTGAACTCAGGGACTGGGTATTGTCTACTGAGCTTTCTTTTTTTCTCAAGGCTAGCACTCCACCACTTTGAGCCACAGTACCACTTCTGGTTTTCTGGTGGTTAATTGGAGATAAGAGTCTCACAAACTTTCCTGCCCGGGCTGGTTTTGAACCACAATCCTCAGATCTCAACCTCTCGAGTAGCTAGGATTACGGGGGTGAGCCACGGGTACCCAGCTTTGTTTGACTCTTGTATGCAGGTGGAGGACTGGATGTGCAGTGAAGTGTGTGCATGGGGCCGTGTGCTCTGGGGCTCATGAGGGGAGGACAGCAGACGAGCATTTGTCTTGATGGTTCCCAGGCACTGCATTGATTTTAATCTGTGGTTCAATTTGGAGCTAGCGTCCTCAGGTTTTGTTTCCAGTGCCTGGACTCCTGTTCCTGGGTCATAACTGACAGCTGTGAAGTTGTTTTAGATGCCTGACTTAGGCCATATGCTCCTTTTAACACTTGTCTGCCACTTTCCCTTGTATTTGCATAGATTCCCAAGATCTTCTTATGATTTGGCACCAATAATTTGGCACATTATTGCTGTGGAAGTCTTCTGTGTCATTTGTAAATATGAAGACTCTAAGTTCTGCATTCTCTGTTCTTGGAATCCTGAGTAGACTGATACTTGAACCTCTTGCTCTGGGTATTTAGATCTATGCTGTTCCCATTTATAAAGCTCCATTCTTGACAATAGTAGCATCTCCCCAAATATTCTACTCAGTGACTTTAGTTTTTATTCTACAAGCTTATCAAACATGGAAATTAAATTTTCTTGGCATTATCAGATTTTTTTTCCTTCTGATTAGAGATCACATTTGCAGTTCCCATAGTGGCTTTTCCTCATTTGATGAATAGTTTCTATTTCATTCTGGAATTTCTTCCTAATGTTTAGATGGATGATACTCAGTATTAGTAAACTTTTTTTTTTTTTTGCCAATTCCAAGGGCATAGTGGGAGATATCCTTTCTAAATCTCTTCTGCTGGCCTCAAACTGCAGTTCTGAGTTTAGCCTCCTCAGTAACTAGGATTATAGGCTTGAGCCACCATGCCTGGTTTGCTGTCCTTTTCTTAATGTTTGCTGATTTTTACTTTTTATTTTTTCTGTGCTGCTCCTGGGGTATGTACTCAGGGCCTGAATGCTGTTCCTGAGATTTTGCTCAAGGCTGGTGCTCTATAAGTAGAGCCATAGCTCTACTTACAGCTTTTTTGGGGTTAAATGGAGATAAGAGACTCACAGACTTTTTTGCTTTGGCTTTGAACCAAGATCCTTAGCTCTCAGCTTCCTGAATAGCTAAGATTGTAGGAATGAGCCACTGGTGCCTAGCTACAAGGCTTTTTTTTTTTTTTTTTTTTTTTTTTGCAGTCCTGGCCCTTGAACTCAGGGCCTGGGCTCTTTTCCTGAGCCTCTCTGTGTTCAAGGCTAGCACTCCACCACTTGAGCTACAGTACCACTTCTGGCTTTTTCTGTTTGTGTGGTACTAAGGAATCCAACTTAGGGCTTCATGCATTCTAGGCAAGCACTCTACCACTAAGCCACATTCCCAGCCCTCTATGCATAATCTTAATACCGTTTAACATCTTGTTTACTGTTAATGTATTCTTCTATGTGTGGTGTTTTGGCAGGTCAGATGGACCTTTAGGAGCCCCAACTCTTATCTGCCTCTCTGGGTTCTAGAGAACTACCTGAGGTAGTGAACGGTCATCGGTGGAAGTGAGAGGGAAAGTCTCTTGGAAATCTGACTTTCCTTCAGGTGGAGACATAGCTCCTCTTTTTTTCTCTATCTTAGATAAGCAGGTATGATACTTTGTGTGGATTGTGATGGGAGATAAATGTTTAGTTTTCCTGGCGCTGAGCCTCAACACCTTGTAGTCCCCAAAGTGATGAGATGATGAAATTGAATATCTTTGGTTCTCTTATTAGGAGGAGCCCCTTTTGGTCATACCTGAGTTTGGGTTCATAGATGACTTTGGAAAGCTCAGAGGGTAGGACTGCTTACCAGGGTGTTGAAAATTCCAGAGTATTGAAAATTCCAGAGTGTTAGAATTTTTAGTTTCATCTACCTCATTCTAGTTGGAGGGAAGACTCCACGTAGAAGAGAACGGCTATAGATTGGTCTCTGTCACTATTGGCCAGTGATTTTCATGAACTGTGCCTACGGAGTGGAACCCTGCTTCCCTATTTGGGGACATTTGGAGGGAGAACACATTGGGAGGGCTAGAAAGGAGGCCCAGAGAGGGAGAGGACATCGAAGCTTTTCACTCCATTCTCTAGACCTTCCTCTCTTCCATCTGGCTGAGTACTTCCATCTTCCAGAGTTTGGGGATCTGGTCTAACTGAGAAGAGAATTTTAAGAGCAGATATATGTAGCAGATGAGTCACAAGAGAGGCCGGAAGCAGAAGTGAGCATCTGAAGTAGGGACACTTAACTTGAGGGCTCTGCTATTAACTCAGGCAGACAGAATCAACGTTGATTTGGAGGACACCCAGGTTGTGTCCACAGGGAACTGGACACTTGTTTGGCATGGGAAAAGCCTTCACATTTGGTGTCAGGAGTGTTGATATGATACAGGAGAAAACTCAGTTTTTTTTCTTAGGACACTACATCAGCAAGCATGACAACATCTGAACATGGTGTTTTAAGCAGGGGATCTGCTCTGCAGTTTTTCAGGTGGGAGCAGTGCCGGACAGCTCAAGAATTGGTTCCCCTTGGGCTGGGAAGGTGGCTCAGTGGTAGAGCGCTTGCCTTGCATGCTCAAGGCCCTGGGTTCGGTTCCTCAGCACCACATAAGCAAAAAGAAAAAAGCCGGAAGTGGCGCTGCCCAGAGTTCAGGCCCCACGACCGGATCCAAAAAAAAAAAAACAACAAGAATTGGTTCCCCTAATCTTCCAGGCTGTGGGTATGTGCACCTACCATGGATTTTGGCAACGTTTAGTGAAGTAATCTTTATTATTGTTTAATAATCAGCTTAAAATTTAAAATTTTATATTTAAAAGCAACTTAATTTCACTAGTGGAAGTAGAGAGAGAGTCATGTTAAGGAAGTAGGCTACTCGTGACACTTGGACACTTGTTAAATGTGACAAGGCAAATTTGTATTTAAGGAGGCTGGGGTCTTACAGCGGCAGAAGTGGGATGGTGGTGCTGGTACATGGGGGAGAATTTAGAGTTTGGACTCAATTGTAATGCCAGGAGGATGAGTGGGGATTTGTAACTAAGAAGCAGTGCATGTAGGGTCAGAGCTTAGAAAATGGCCAAGAGGAAACACTGAGGATAAGGGGGTGTCTGACCAAGTACCCCAACATGGCTATAGGAATGGTTCAAGGGATTTTCCCAAACTCATGTAGCACATGAGGGCAACTTGCCCAAAGAGTAAAGGTATCTGGGGAGTCTTTTGCAGAGAAAGGAAAATGAAATGACCTTCCAAATTTTCCAAATTTGTTCCAGTCTCTGGAATACACTAATGTAATATTAGTAAGCTTTTCAACCTTCTGAACTTTCTGCAGGAAACAAAACATTCTCTAATAGTATATATAATACCAGAAACAATTTGGGGCACTAACCTAAAACAGAATCATTGTGCCAAGTACATTTTATCTGTGTAGCTGTCTGGGTCTTTTGTGTGTTCCTCCTGTGTGGAGTGCAAGGTGGAAAGGGACTACTGGCTATGGCCCCTGAGGTCTCAGAACTCTGGGCACAGTTATTACTTGTGTTGCTGCTCTGGGCATATGAGATCCTCCCAGCCCGTGATGATCCTCTCTGGTGAGAGCTTTAGTCTCCTGAGACCTCATGGGCACTACCTCATGGGCACTGCCAGGGTGCAGGCCCACCCCTGGTGAAGCCTACCTGCCTTGTACCTACCTGTCTTCTGGCTTTCTAGCTCCGTGTTACACAGCCAGGCAGTGTGTGGGGTGAGTTCACATATTTGCTTTCTAGGGTTCCTGAGAATTCCCACATTGATGCTGGCAATGAAAAGAAGCTGAGTGGCAATGGAGAAGGAATAATAAGCTCTGGGATCTGAGGACAAAAAACTCAGCAAAGTGATTTTTGAAAGTGGTTGACAGCACAGGACTAGTCATAGATGCCCCATGACGCTGAGCCTTCATAACCTGTCACTTGATGTTTCTTTGTTTTATATGCTAAAAATCTGAATTACTTTGTGATATGTTAGAGGGAATGCCCCCTTCACCCTCTCAAAAAGTGAAGGGATCTCAGCGCTGGACTTAAGCAATGGCGTAGATAGTAGAGTATTGTGGGTATTTTACAAAAAGTGGATGCCCTGTCTTTGTTATGAGCAGTACTTGCAGGTGCATATCACAGGCATGGAGGACTAACAGCTTGGTGTGAGAACTTCCTAAGGAAACTGCAGGTGTGCATGCTGCTGTGGAGGGTAGCTGGGCTAGGACACACATCACTATGTATGTATGTATGGGGGCAGGGGAATGAACCGTTCAACACTGTCAGCCTTGTTTCCTGACTGGAACATCAACCTCCACTCCTTTGTGAGCAGCTCCCTTGGACTTTCAGGTTAAGGAGAATCCTGGCATACCATGTGAATTCAGCAGTAAAAAGTCTTGGAAATGTCTGTGGTAAATTCGTGATGTGCACTTAATTTTGACATCTGAAATTAACTATCAGCCTTTCAAAGAGGGACAGTTTTCAAACAAGCTTAGAAATGAATTGGAGAAATTAAGGCTTTTCATGGGTAACACACATGTTTATGTACTTCCTTCAGTTCCTACACATACACCAAAATAAACATTTGACATTCTTCCGAGCTGACTCACTGAATAATAGTAAACATTTATGCTCAGTCATATAGCATCTGTGGTGCCATACTTGAGTCAAGGTGCACATGACATTACAGAAACAAACCCAGTGAACAGTAAGCACAGTACTGTCATTTCCCTGCGATACTTCAACACTTTCATTTAACTGTCTCTGCTGAAGACTCCCTCTCATCATTTGATTACTGTTGCATGTTTTGTACAGGACATTTTGCTCAGGGATGCAGCCCTAGCAGTGCTGTGGCTGTGGTGGGGAGGTACCAGTGGCTTGGAAGGCCACCCCCCTGTCGGGAGCTGTAGCTGCACTTCTGCCCTGGCACTGGTCATTGGAGTTGGGGAGACAGCTAAAGAAAGCAGGGCTGGACATAAGGATCCAGTTAACTGAGCAACTCTGGCTTCTCAGACTTCTTCACCTGTTTTGGCTCTTGTTCCACCTCTGCCTGCCCTGAAATCAGAATTTCTTCTGTTACTGGGAATGCTTTTTTTCCCCTTGGGTTTCCAAAGGTGATGGTTGTCTTTGGAATTGCCTCCTGTACTTTGTGGTGCTAGCACAGAATTCTGAAAGAAAGAAATGCTTAGGGTTTGCTACCCGTGTGCTCACCTGGAGTTCATTATGAAACAGTGGGCATATATTCAAAAATTTAGGGGGGGAGGGGGGAGGTAGGGAAGGGATGTGAAGTGTAAACAAAGGAGGAGGCTGCAATGCTTGATAAGAAATGTACACATTATCCTGCCCATGTAATTGTAACCCCTCTGTACAGTATGTTCACAAAAAAATTAAATTAAATTAAAAAAAATTAAAAAAAATTTATTATTTGAAACCCCCAAATAGGCTGAGGCCAGGTACTGTGGAAACAAACTTATTTTTGCTCTACTTTACTCCTAAGAGTCAGCTTAAGAGTGAGTACTTCTGCATTCCAGTGTGGGAGTTTTACAAACAGCAAGCTCTTCCACCCACATCAAGAAGGCGGCCCATAATTATTCTCACACTGTCTTACCATCAGGTATCAGATCCCACTGGGCTCACCCCCACTTCACACAGGAGTCTCAAGTCCCAGCTTGTGACACAGATGTCTGACTGAGCAGCTAAAATCAGGGGAGGCCCCACCTCACTACAGGCTCTCCAGATTGCTACCTGGTTTATAGAAACTGGGGACACTTGACTCCCATACACTAGCTTTTTTTTTTTTTTTCCTCTCTCTCTTTTTCTTTCTTGTTTCAGTTTGGACCTAGGGCTTGAACTTAGGACCTGGATGCAGTTCCTGAGCTTTTGTGCTCAAGGCTACCACTTGAGCCATACTTCAGTCTCTCTTTTTTTGCGTTGGTTGTTTTTGAGATAAGGTCTTGATTTATGCCTAGACCAGCCTGGGCTGTGATCTTCCTCTCGAGCTTCTGTGTATCATGGGGGATGATGAAGGGTGTGCCACTGTGTTCAACCATTGTGCTTCCTGGGAGCGGGGATCGCAGGTGTGTCATTGAATCCAGCCCTTGACTGAGTTTTCGAGCTGTTATGCCCAGGCCTACCTTGAACCATGATACCCAGTGTTTAAGAATTCTTACAAATTATATTAAGTGAAGTAAGCCAGGCCCAAAGAAACATAGGCCCCATGGTTTCCCTTATTTGCAATAACTAGTATATGTCTGAGTCAAGCAGAAAAGGTCAGATAAGTTGATGTTAGGCGAAATGAACCCCAAGATAAGGACTCAAATAGTTTTTCTTTCTTGCTATTGTTTCTAATGTATTTATAAGATGATTTCTTTGTTGCTTTGTATGTCCTTCCCCCACAGATAACCCCTGCTCTCACTGTATTTGATGTTGGTATAATTTGTGGAGGGGAGGGGAAAAAAACAAATGGTTTAAGTAGGGATACAGGTGGACCCATTGCAACAATGAGATGTACAAGCAGTTATGTTGAAAAACGAACTTTACAACTTTGGCTGGGGGGTGGGATGGGAAGGGGAAACAAAGGAGGAGGCAACAATGCTTGATAAGAAATGTACTCATTATCTTGCCTATGTAATTGTAACTCCTCTGTATGGTATTTTCACAATAAAAAAAAAATTCTTACAGTAGCCTGGCATGATGATATTTGAGTCTAGGAGTTGGAGTCCAGCCTGGGCAACACAGTCATCTCAAAGTATTTGGGCTCAGGAGCTTGTTGCTACCCTCACAATGACAGGATGTTGGAGCTGAATGAGAACAGAGAAGAGCAAAGAAGATGAGGATGGTGGAGGGGAATTAGGGGGATGTCAAGCCAGACTCATGAGCTCCAGAAGCAAGCCTATTTATTTAAAGCCAGTTTATTTAGTTCAGTACAGGAGAGGTTAGTACAGGTATAGAAAACAAGGTAGCAATCTATCTTGTGGTTACAACCAGAACATGAGACAGTTTGTATACATAGTAATAATTGACTCCCTTTTGTTAGGGAGCAGGGGGGAGTGGTGAACATTTAACTAGAACACAAACATTCATCATACTCCCAATGTTTCAAGCTTTATAGGGTCCAAACAGCTCTAATTTAAACATCATAGGGTCCAGTTAAATAGTAATTTACACATCTGTTTTTTCTTGTCTGTTTGACCTCTCCAGGGTCCAGTTCTCAGCCTTTTGAGTACTTAAAAGATGGCATTCCAACTCCTAACCCTTTTCTGGTCACACAGCTCAGCCTCAGAGTTTCTTACAGTCTTGTGCTCGCTAGGGAGGTGTTCCTTATCCCCTCCCCTGACCACCGCCCCTCCCCCCCCAGTAATTTTTCAAACAAAGTCTTGCATCTTTGGGCTAGGCTTACATCTTCATGCTACTTATGGCCTCCTGTATAGCTTGTATTATAAGCATGTACTACCATCATACCTGGCTTATTTGTTGAGATTGAACTGGTTAATTTTTTTGCTTGGGCTGTCTTTGTCCACTGTCCTCTCAGTCTCTGCCTTCTAGAAGCTGGGATTATAGGAATGAGCCACTGTACCTGACTCTCTCTCTCTCTCTCTCTCTCTATATATATATATATATATATTTTTTTTTTAATTGTTAAAAAGGTGATGTATGGAGGGGTTACATTTACATAAGTCAGGTAATGAGTATGCTGCTTTCCTTGAACTCTCTCAGTTTCCTTTTCTTTTTTTCATATAGACCTTGAACACTAGCCACCCTTTCTCAGGTTAGTGGATGGGACTGAAAGTTCCATCCCTGTCATTTATTCTGATTGGTGCATCTTCAGGCCATCTAAGCCCTGCCCCGAGTAACCTCATAAGCCCAGACTGGTGAACTGTCAGAGGTCTCCATGGATGACAGAAGTCAAACAGTACATTCCAGGGTTTCTAAGAAGTGCAAATGCAAATGAACACCAAATGTACTTCACATTATACCATACCCTAGTAGTATATATTTTCAAATGTTTAAGAAACTGATGACTTAATAAAGCACTTAAAATTTTCTGGTGGTACCAATTCTTTGGGCCAGTTCACCAGTCTATCATTATTTAGCAGCATTAATATAGACAGGCTTTGGAGAGTATTCAGAAGGCTAGTCCTTTGGAATTCTAACACTATTATTATTATTATTTTTTACTGGTCCTGGGGATTGAACTCAGGCCTGGGCACTGTCTGCTTCTTTTGCTCAAGGCTAGTGCTCTACCCCTTTAAGCCACAATGCCACTTCCAGGTTTTTCCCAGAAGTTTATTGGAAATAAAGAGTCTCAGGGTCTTTCCTGCCTGGGTTGACTTTGAGCCATGATCCTTAGATCTCAGCCTCCTGACTAACTAGGATTACAAGTGTGAGACACCATGCCAGGCCTTCTAACACTTTTTTTTGAGCAGGCACATGTCAGTAACATCCACACTTGCACATATGTTATTTAAAATAGACCTTCACATCAAAGTCAGTCTAGAATTTGATGTTAGCTACATTATATTTCATTATGTAAAATACAATATTAATTTTTCCAACAGGAATCTGCGGGTGGAGAGGCAGGATTTTCTTTTGTGCCTATCAGAGACTTCTCTGGCTTGATTGATGGTTGCCTTTTCCTCCCATCACCTCCCTTCCCTGTCATTGTGTTCTTTGCCCATTAATTTCCATTCTCTGTGATCCTGCTTTTCTAAAGATAAACGGAAGCAATATCACTCTCATTGGTGTCAGTTTAGGTACTTAGATTTGTTTTTATTACCATGGTATTTGGATATAGGCTTTGGGATATAAATCTACCAAGAGATTCCTATCTATTAATCAAGAGCAAATACAGGAGTCATGGAGAATATAATCAGAGAAGAGATGACAGCATTTGTTTAAGCCATCAGCACCCCTTTGGGGGATATGGGAAGTGACTGAGGAAAGTGGGAAGACAATTGAATATTGAACAGTTAATTAGGAGATTCTCCAAAGTGGTCAGGGATATAGATTTGAGTGGTTTCTGTAGAGAATAGAGTAGGCTTGACAGCTCATAGGAAGTAATCAATTGAGTGGTTAGAAATGAATTAGGCAAGACATTCTTGAGGGAGGTAACAAGGGAAATTCGCCATCTGAAGCAGGCTGGAGAGAATGCTGACAGAAATATGAACATGAACTTCCTTGGGGAGCACAAAGCAATGCTGAGGAAAGTTGGATGTGCGGTAGAGGTCAGAGGGTGAAGGTTGGGCTATTGCACTCTGGGAATGGTGGGAGATCCAGGCAAGAGGAAGAAAGATGAGGGTTTCTGAGCAAAGCATTTATGATTATAGCATGTGCATGGGCTCCTGTTCTGTAAAAATCCCTTAAGCTTATGAACATCTTAAGGTTTGTATCCTCTTTATCTAAAGTCTAGCACTGCACCTGGTATATAGTAGGGCCATTCATTTAATATAAAAACAACAAGACAGAACCAAAAACCCACAACAATATAGTCTGTGATTTTATTCTGGGCTCTGGGCCACCATAAGATGAGACACCTTTCTTTTTTTTGCCTTTACAGAGCTTGCAGCCAGAGAGGAAAACTGATACTAAGTATTTGTACTGATTTCATGCTTCAGTGAGTGGTGTGGGGAGGTTTGTGAGCAGCAGGGCAACTGTGGGCTCTGGATGGGAAGGGCCTCTTTGGGAACCATGTTTAAGGTGAATATGTTAGAGAATAGAGATTGTTGAGCCAGTCAGTGTGGGGTGGGGAATAGTCAAGGAAAATGGACAGCACCTGTCAGACTTTATTATATGCTACTCAGTTACCTGAGAATCTCATTACAATGCAAATTTCTATTCATTCGATTTGGCTAGAGTGTGAAGGACTGTCTCGCATTTCTAACAAACTACAGTGCTTGCTAGTCTGTAACTTCCCTTTGAGGCTGTCTTAGTTTCTGTCGTTTTTGTCCTTTAGCTGCTGTGGGAAAATGGTGGTATCCAACTGATTTTTTTTCCTTCCTCTTCAGTTCATGGGCAAAGTGGATGCAGTGATATAACGTAACTGTTTAGTGCTTTCAAACTGTAGTCAGCAGTAGAGACTATGTGCCCTCCATGTGAAATATTACTCTGGGGGCCTTGCACTTTGATGGACTGAGCCTAACTTTGATGGACTCAGCCTACATTGTAGAGAAGGCCAGAAGTACAAGGACTGAGAAGAAAACTGGATTATGAGTTGGGGATGGAGGTGGGCTGGGGACTGGGGAGATAGATCTTAGTGGAGAGTGTTTGCCTAGCATATAGAAGGTCTATGTTTGGTCCTTGGCACTGCAAAGGAAACAAATACAGTTACATTGAAAAATTTCAGAGAATTTCTCTTGGCTTTTTCCAAACATCTTTCCCTTCTAGGTTAACAAGGAGGACTCAGACCTTGTTCTTGGTAATCTGATTCCGATCTGATCATAAAGTAGCACCTCATAGTGTGATAAGGGATGGCATCAAGATTGCAAATCTCAACAGTGTTCTTGCCTTTTACAGAAAGTTCTCAATTACTAGTACTCTAAACTTGATCAGTCTTCTCCAAAGTCTTGTAATTCTGAGGAATTTCTAGCCTTTTAAGTATATGATCTAGTTCTATTGTGCTGATAAGTAATTAAAATAACCCCACCAGATATCTGGCATAGAAAGAGAAGGGGCTCTCCCCAAGGCCCTGGGTCTTCCTGGGGCAGAGTCTAGATAGTGCACTCAGAGAAGGCTGAAATTCTCTGACTTGAAAGGATCTAGCATTTGAGCATGAAGGGGCCATGCAACTCAGTTTTGTATGTGTGTATGAGTGGTGTGTGTTTGTAGGTTTAGAGAGGGAGAACAGAGATAGGAGTCAGACAGTCAGAATCACCAGTGAGATCTGGTTCTCATGATTTGTTTGTTTCATCAGTCTGTACTATGTTTAGTACCTTAGATGGTGTTTCTTTTTAACTTTTATTTTGAAACATTTTCAAACTTGGAGAACAATTACATGAATAGTAGGATTAACTCCTGTATCCCCTTCTGGAGATCCCAGTTCCATTATTGCCATCATTTCTGTATTTATTACACAGCCATTATTTATGCTATGTAGATTTTGCCAAGTTGCAAATACTGAATTCATAAATACTGAAATTTTGCTTTAGGTTAGGTTCCTTTGGATTCTGGTCACATTTTTATTAACTAGTTAAAACATAACCTTGATCTATATTGCTTCTGTTTAAAGACACCTTCTTTGTGTGTGTGTGTGTGTGTGTGTGTGTGTGTGTATGTGTAATATTGATTGCTTAACATTGTATTTATAGCCGACAACATGGTGCTTGAATGAAAGTTATTTAACATAGGAACACCTGAAATTTCTCTTTAAGGTACAGTCACAAGATGTACACTGTGCATGGCATTAGACTGTGTGAGTAGGCAATCCACAAGTACAAAATTTCAGAAATGAGGAATCTGTTTTATGTTTGCCCAGAACTATTTGCATGTGATTTTTAGATATAGTCCACTACCCTTCAAGAATTAAAGAATTACCTTGAAAATCAAGGATATTTTTCCACATGATCACAATAAAACCATGAAGGTAAAAAAAAGGAATACATGTACAGGGGCTGCCATCTAACTCAGACTCCCTTTCAAGATTTTGCCAGGTACTTTAGCAACAGTGTTCTTCAAGGTATGGGATCCAGTCCAGGGTAATCCTTGGTTTTCATAGGAATAATTCTCGATTTGTTCCTTGATGACCCTGACATTTTCCAAAAGTTACTTATCAGTTATTTTGTAGCACAATGCACAGTATTATTTGTCTTGCTTCCTCATGAAGAGACTGGGACTTTGTGTGTGTGTGTGTGTGTGTGTGTGTGTGTGTGTGTGTACACGTGTGTGTACATATGTATGTGTGTATGTGTGTACTGGGGCTTAAACTTGGCCTGGTTGGTATCCCTGAGTTTTTTTTTTTGCTCAAGGCTAGTGCTCTACCACTTGAGCCACAGCTTCACTTCTAGCTTTTTGGTAGTTAATTGGAGATAAAAGTCTCACAGACTTTCCTGCTTAGGCTGGCTTCGAACCCTGTGTGTCGCAGAGAGTGAGAGACATTTTTGACAGGACACCATAAGTGATAATACATTCTCAGTGCAGCATGGTAGTGAGACACAGTGCTATTAATTCTGATAACTAAGTACTTTTAACATAGTGGCAGTCCAGGTTTCACCAATGGAACATTAGCTTATATTCTCTAATAATGAGTCAGTTTAACCTCTCTGTCTGTGTGTCTGTCTGTCTGTGTGTCTGTCTGTTTGTCTATATTAGGTGGTACTGGGGATTATGCTCAGGCCTTGTGCTTTGCTAGGCAGGGGCTTGACCTTGGTCGTACCTCTATCCCTTTTTTGCTTTAGTAATTTTCAAATAGGGTTGTACACTTTTTACCTGGTCCAGCCTCAGATCATAATCCTATCTATACTTCCTGCATAGCTGAAATTACAGAGATGTACCACCTTGTCTGGTTGGTTTGTTGAGATAAGGTCTTGCTTACTAGTTTCTCCTAGCTGACCTTGAACAGTGGTACTCTTATCTGAGCCTCCCAAGTAGCTGAGAACATAGATATGAGCCACTGCACTGGGATTAATAAATATTGTATATAATAAGTTATTTTATAGTGTCCCCTGGCTTCACCAGCACCAGCTAGTCTTACCACAGTGAAAAGAGTTAGGGCTTTTTAAAGTAATGTTTCCTTTTTGTTGATGCTGGGGATTGAGCCCTCGGGCATGATAATAAACTTGTCCTTACTAGCTGTATACTACTAAGCTGTGTCCCAGCAAGGGCTTTATTTCACCGTGTGGGTGGCATATGGTGAATTGGCTGTGGAAAAGGTGCACTCTTAAAGACTGCCTTGAATCCTGGCTGAAAACTACTCTTTGTGGGTTTTTTGTTGTTGTTGTTGTTTTTTGTTTTTTAATGTGGACCTGGGGGAACCTTTGATTCTAGGCTTTTTTCTTGGAAACGTTCCCAACTTCTTAAACTTCTTGGAAAGCTTCAGCTGGGTTTATTTTCCTCCTCCAAGTTCTGTTCCCCTTCAAATGCTGTTTGCTTTTGCTGTCTGTCTGTAATTGAACTTTAATGCCCCCCACCCCTCTCCCCGCCTTACTGAATTTTTAAATTCAGGGCCCTTAGCTTGTTAGCCTAGTGCTCTATTTCATAGGCATTTCTCTAGCCCTGCTTTCTGCGGGTTATTTTGTATTTATTTTTTATTTTATTTTATTTATTTATTTATTTTGGGTCCAGTCGTGGGGACTGAACTCTGGGCCTGTGCGTTGTCCCTCAGCTCTTCAGCTCAAGGCTAGCGCTCTACCACTTGAGCCACAGCACCACTTCCTGCTTTTTTCTTTTTGCTTATGTGGTGCTGAGGAATCAAACCCAGGGCCTCATGCATACAAGGCAAGCGCTCTACCACTGAGCCACCTTCCCAGCCCTGTGCTGGTTATTTTGGAGATGGAATCTCATGGACTTTACTGCCTGAGCTGATCTTGAACCATCAACCTCTAGATCTTGGCCTTCTGAATAACCAGGATTACAGGTGTAAGCCACTGATGCCTGGCATTTTTTTGGTAGGTGAGTTTTTATTTTTGTTTAGGCAGTGTGAAAATTGAATCCAGGGACTTGTACATGGGTTCTGCCGAGCTATAGCCCCTGCTTTGTTCACTTTTTCTGTGGTTTATTTAGTGTTTTGCTTTGCTTTTTAAAAATAAACCTCCTCCCCTCCCATTATTAAGTTTCTTTACCCCTATAGTATGCATTTGATTCCTTTTTCCTATGAAGCACTGTTAGACCTAAATTTCCAATTAAATCTTGGTGTTCAGAATTAAATCTTGGTGTTATATGGATCATGTAATAATATACAGCACACTTAGACTTGATACTGTCATTGTTCAAAAAAATCATAAGTAGATTTGTGTGTTTATGTGTGTATAAGTGGGTACCATGGCTTGAACTCGGAGCCTACACACTCTCACTTGTTTTTTTCTGCTCATGGCCATTTTTTTCTGCCATTTGAATCATAAATCCACTTCTGGCTTTTGCTGGTTAATTAGAGATAAGAGTTTGTTTGCCCAGGCTAGCTCCAAACCACAATTATCAGATCTTAACCTATATATGAACAGACATGAACTACCAGCTCCAGTTGTGCACTAGTCTTTTTTTTTATTCAGTTGTGGAGCTTGAACTCTGGGCCTGGGTGCTGCACCTGAACTCTTCTGCTCAAGGCGAATGCTCTACCACTTGAACTACAGCGCCCACTTCTGGCTGAAGAATTGAACCCAGGGCCTCATGCATGCGAGGCAAGCACTAGCACTCTACCATTGAGCCACCTTCCTCTTTTTTTTTTTAACCACTGTTTTTTTTTTTTTTTTGGTCGGTCGTGGGGCTTGAACCCTGGGCCTGGGCGCTGTCCCTCAGCTCTTCAGCTCAAGGCGAGCGCTCTACTACTTGAGCTACAGCACCACTTCCGGTTTTCTGGTGATTTATTGGAGATAGGAGTCTCACAGTCTCTCCTGCCCGGGCTGGCTTTGAACCGCGATCCTCAGATCTCAGCCTCCTGAGTAGCTAGGATTACAGGCGTGAGCCACCAGTGCCCGGCTAACCACTTTGTTTTTGTAGATGATGACACTTAATACAATTTTTGTTTTTTCATGAGCACAGAGGATTAAGAGCCCTAATCACTGCAGTAATTTTCCTGTACCTTTAAAACTCTGAGTCCCCTTTGGTAGAGGGTTCAAAGTTCTCTCTGATAATCCTTTTACACTTTTGAGTCCATTTAGTTTTGGTTAATACTTCAGTAAGGTATGGACTTTTGCCCAGTCTGATTTTTTTTGTTGGCAATGGAATTGATTTTTCTGAAATGACACTGGCTCTACCTGTCAGTTCTATATGCTAGTTCCTTTCTGAGTTCTTCTGAGTTTTCTGAGTAGCAGGTCTTGATTTTTGAATCCATGAGATCAGTGCTCAGTGTCTGATTAGAAGGGCTGGGCTCTGTCAGGGACCATTGTCTTGGAGACAGTCTTGCTTCCAGGAGCTTGAGTTCAGGGGCTGAGGCATGGATTGCTTGTGCTCACTTATGTAGGGCATCATTACTAGCTCATGGTTCTTATTGCATATTAAGTGTTTGGAGTTTATTGGAGAGTGCACTGGGCCCTGATATATCATCTTACTATGCTGTGGTTTCTCACTTGTGAGATGAGGATAAATAAAGGTGGCTTCTCAATTTCCTTACAGCCCAGTAGGAAGGAGGTAGAGAGTTGGGAAGGAAGGGAAGAACAACCTGTGTTTCCTTAACATTTATTGAGTTACTTGTCAGAAGATCTACTTAGGTCATTTTCTGTGGCTTAACACAGTACTACAGACTGGGCAAGTTCAAAAGAAAAGAGGCTTTGGCTCACCATTGTGGACTAAGGTAGAGACCTCAAAATGTGCTCGCCTTGTTTGCCTGAGTCCTGAGCCTACAACAGGCCATAAGATGGCCATTGTCAAGTGTTCTTGTATGTTAGTGTGTGTGTGTGTGTGTGTGTGTGTGTGTGTGTGTGTGTATGTACATATGCCCATCGATCCATATCCTTGTTTTTCCTCCTTTTATAAAGCCACCAGTAGTCATGGGGGCTCTACCTTTGATTTTATTTAATCCTAGTCCTCCATCAATGGTTTTCCCTCTAAACACCACAGTTAGGTTGTTACAGTGCTGGGAATCGAACCTCGGTCTTTGTGCATGTTAAGCATGTACTCTACTACTAAGTGAAGCTATTAAGTCAGCCCCTGTTTTTTAGAAGGAGGGAGCAGAGTCTCACTGGTGGCCTTGGAGCTCTGTGTAGTTGAAGCTATCCTCAAAACTCAAGATTCTCCTGCTTCTGCATCCCCACCGTGCTTGGTTCCTCAGCCTAAGAATGAGGATTTAAATTTGTGAGTTTTCAAAGGGGACTATTCCTATTCAAATGGTGGTTGTCAAACATCTCATTGAAACAATGCAGATAAAATAGTATCATTTTTATTTGTAGATGAGTGACTTGTAGAATATCACCAAGTTCAAGGTGTTTTTCATTTAGTGTGTCTTCAAATTCGAAACTGAGAATTTTTCTTTTCTAGAAAATAAAAACGGCAATTTTACAATTCATCTAATGCTAACAAGCTAATCACAGATTTCCTTACATTGGCTATATTCTTTAAACAAGTCTCCACATTAGCACCGACTACCTAGCATTTTTCTTAAGGTCAAAGATAACTTAGAATCCGAACCATTATATGCTCATATAAAATGATTATATGGTAAATTAGACCAGGTTTATCACCAGCATTTATAAAAACAGGCCTAGGGAAAGACCCTAGGTCTGGGGACACATGCATGTTCTTAGTGCAGAGAATGTTTAGCCTGTGCCAATTATTACAAAATCAATACAATGAGAATATTCGCAGTGTCTTTAAGTTTTTTTGAAGTGTACAGTCATTCTTGGCTACACCATCTGAGGCTGTTTGCCAGAATACTTTGTCAAATGTGATTTCAGTTCAGTATGAATTTAAGAAGTGATACTTAACTATGATAACCTCTGAGGACAGGGGTTCTGACCTAGACACTTAGATCCACTTTCTTAGAGTGGATACTTAGCTAATAAAACAGGAACTAGATCACAGATTACCTGTGTAACATTGAACCAAGTGGTGGGAACATTTCCATGGTTTTTATGTTTACTTCAGTATCCCATGAGAAATGTGATTTTTTTTTTTGTTGTATAAACTCTTCTAGTCTCCTCTAGTCTCAAGACCACACTTTGAGATACTTCTTATATTAAAACTCTTAGCTTTTGTTTGTTGTATTGTCATTCATATGGGTTTTAGCGTTGGTCCTTGCACTCTTACGACTGAGCCATGCCTCTAGCCCTTATTTTTGCCCACTATGTTGAAATGGGCTCTAGCTTCCTGCTTGAACATGTACCTGGACACAGTCGAATATGTTAGGCTTTCCTAGTAGCTACAATGAAGGACATGCACCTTCTCCTTGTCTAGCTCTTTGTTGAAAATAGATCTCATGAACTATTTTCTGCATAGGTTGTCTCAAACTATGATCTTAACAATCTCAGCCTTCCAAGTAGCTAGGCTATAGGTGTGAGCCACCAGTACCCCATACTAGGCATGTTTTTTTTGTTTTATTTTGTTTTACCACTTGCCATGCCTCAGTCCTTTAAAATGGGACTCTCTTTGGTATAGACTTGTGTTGTTTTTCTGAATATAAAATGAGCAATTTGAATAACTTGGAATTGTCCGGAATTTATTTTTACTCAGCTTTTGCTGTTTAAACTACTATAAAACTTGTTTTGATTTTTCCTTCTTGTCATAGTGCTTTATATCAGGGCTTGGCAAGCTTCTTCTGCAAAGGGCTAGGTAGTAAATATTTTAGGCTTTATCAGCCATATGGTCTCTGTCACAGTCGTCCAACTCTGCCATTCTAGTGTGAAAGTAGCTGTATACAATATTGCAAACAAATGAAGTTGACGTGATCCAATAAAACTTTATTTATAGACACTGAAGTATGAATTTTATACTCTGCATGTTATGTGATTTTCTTTTTGAGTCAATCATTTAAAATTGTGAAAACCACATTCTAGTTCATGGATGGAGTGAGCAAGAACAGGTGGCGAGCTGATTTTGGCCATTGGCCCATAGCTTTCCTGTACTGCCTTTTATCATTGTGAAACATTCTTCCTTTGTGTCTCCTTTCTTGGGTGTTCTATGGTAATATTGAACTCTCAGTCTCTGTTTGCCTGGCATGTAGTGTTGAATAAATGTTGCTTTGATTTGGAACAGCCAGCTCATGGAATCTTTCCTTTCTTAGTGAAGTAGTCTCTGACAGCTGCTCTGCTGGCACATATAAATGGCGATTTTTAATTGGTAAAAGGATTTAATCCGTAGGTAACCTCAACTGCCATTTGAACAGAGAAATGAGCTCACAAATGCTTGTTTCTCCACACAGCACAGTGGACTGTCATAATTGGGAGTCTTCAGTCCTAGTCCTTGCTCTTACCTTGGTATTTCAGGCAAAAGTCACCTTACCTATCTTTATTCAGATTTTTCAGTTGTAAAGTAGAAGGGTCCAGATTAGATGCTTTCTTTATGTCTTCTCTTTGTATATGATCCTTCTGAGATGTAAAGTCCCCTAAACTGCACACCAAGGGCCAATTTGTGACACAGCTGGCTTAGAAGTCTGTATCCTAAGCTAGTAAACAGCAGGGCTGGGTTTCCAATTCACTCATTTTCATTGTGGGGCCCTTTAATTTAGGTTTACTTCTTGCTTGCCAGAGAGAGAGGGGGGAGGGCGAGGGGGAAAAGGGAGAGTGAGAGTGAGAGGGAGTGAGCCCTTTGTAAAGTATGAGGTTCAGACATCATCTTTAGAAAAGCCCTGTTTAGTCCTTGGTGGTTACTCCCCAGTCTTTCTTCCTTCCATCTCTGGAAACCTCTTATCTACTTGGGGGTCTCTGAATTGCTTTCTGGACATTTTTGTATAAATGGAATCATCCCATATTGGCCTTGTTGTCTGCCTTCTTTGGCATAGCATAGTAGTTTTCTCCCCTCCTCTACCCTCCCCTCCCCTCCCCTCCCTTCTTTTCCCTCTGTCCCTTCCTTCCTTCCTTCCTTCCTTCCTCCCTCCCTTCCTTCCTTCCTTCCTTCCTTCCTTCCTTCCTTCCTTCCTTCCTTCCTTCCTTCCTTCCTTCCTTCCTTCCTTCCTTCCTCCCTCCCTCCCTTCCTTCCTTCCCTCGCTTTATTCCCTTCCCTTCCTTCCCTTTCCCTCCCTCTTCTCCCCCTCCTCCCCCCTCCTCCCCTCTCCTTCCCTCCCCTCTCCTCCCCTCTCTTCCCCTCTTCTCCCCCTCCTCTCCTCCCCCTCCTCTCCTTCCCCCTTCCTCTCTCCTCCCCCCCTCTCCTCCCTCCTCCTCCTTCTCCCTCCCTCTCCCTCTCCTCTCCTTTCCTTTCCTCCCTTCCCCTTCCCTTTCCCTTCCCTTCTCCCTCCCTCCCCCTTTCCTCCCCTCTCCTCCCCTCTCTTCCCCTCTCCTTCCCTTCCCTTCCCCCTTCCTTTCCCTCCCCTCCCCTCCCTTCCCCTTCCCTTGTCCTGGGGTTTGAATTCAGGGGCCTGGCTGCTGCCTTCGAACTTTTGGGCTCAAAGCTAGTGCTCTACCACTTGAGCCACAGTTCTACTTCTGGCTTTTTTGGTACTTAATTGAAGATAAGAGGCTCACAAACTTTCCTGCCTCCACAGGCTTTGAAACACAATCCTTAGATCTTAACTTCCTGAGTAGCTAAGATGGTTCTGATCCTTTTTGAATTGAATTCCCCTTTGTAGATAATGTAAGATACTATATCTAATTGTTTTTCCACTAATTGGCTGAAAGGGCTACTCTCTCCACTAAATTATCTTAGCACTTTGGTTAAAGGGCACCTGTGGCTCAAGCCTGTAATCCTTGCTACTCTGGGGGCAGAGATCTGAGGATCACCGTTCAAAGCCAGCCCGGGCAGGAAAGTCCGTGAAACTCTTATCTCCAATAAATTACCAGAAAACCAGAAGTGGTGCTGTTAGCTCAAGTGATAGAGAGAGAGCTAGCATCAAGCTGAAGAGCTGAGGGACAGTGCTCAGGCCCAGAGTTCAAGCCCCATGACCGACCAAAAAAAAAAAAAAGGAGACTGTGATTGTATGGACTTATTTTGGACTTTCTTTTTTTAATATCTATCATCCAGTGTCTGCCCTGGTCTTTTGTAGTGGTTTTTCATATTGGCAGTTGTTACTGTTGACATTTACCTACTAAGGCAATCCTTATTGGAAAGCTAATAAGATATTATCTTCAGGCTAGAATAATTATTGCTGGAAACCATGATGGCACTGCTGGCAAACTTAAGGCTCTATTTTTTTTTTTCGAGACTAGGTTTTTGTATTATAGGTATCAGTGGCCTGGGAGTTAAAGTGTTAAATGCACCAAATCATTTATCAGATTCTAGTGAAGATTTAATGTGGTGTTGCTGTTGCCAGGCAACATTTTAGTAGCTGCCCATCTAGTGTTTCACTGTAGGTAAATCTCCCATAAGCCTGTCAATTGGGTTTGAACAGTTTGACTCCCCATTTTCCTTCTCAGCTGACTTGGTTCAGCCTTTGTAGCTGTCTGACTCATGCCCTGAAGCTAGGTCCTTTGAATCACACTGCATCCTTCTGCAACCTTTATTGGCAGAGATGAGAAATGTCTAATCCATAACCTCAATCAAACTGACTCATTGTGACAGCTGGTTTCATAAACCTTCTGCTTTATCAGGTAGTCCTAAGATCGTTTTTCTAGAATATGTCATTTTATTAATCTAATTGGATAAAGCAGCAACCATATGACTTGTTTTCTATGCCCTATAAATTAGCAATTAGGGATAATTACCACATCCATGAAAGTTTGCAACATGAATCAGTCAGTACTGACTGCTCTGGCAGATCAATTACCCGTGACAGTTTCTTCTCAATCTTAACACAATTCTGAGATTAAAATTCTGATAAATGACATGTTTTACTTGCTTGTGGTATTTACCATTTGTTCTACTCTAGAATATTAGTTCTCCCAGAACAGATAGTTTCATCTGTCTTACTTTACTGAAATGTGAAAATTGCTTAGAAGAACAAAGCCCTGCTCATAGTAGGCACACAGTATGTATGTGTTGAATTAATAAATGAATAAATAAGCCTTATCAGTGAACATACTTATAAAAAAACTCAACTTAGATATCAAGTATTTCACAGAAGAAAACTGACTCAATGCTGGATGAAATATAAGTTGATTTATAGCCTCTTGGTCTTTCTCATATTTTACTTAAGACATTTTAAGTATTTTCTACCTGAGGGTATTTCTGCTGGGTTTTATTTGGTGGAGAACCTTTGGTAGGAGGAGACCATTAAAATATCTTTATTGGGAAGAAGTGGAATAAAAACTGTTGCTAAGTAAGGCAGGTGAAAGAAGCTTAGCAGTGCTTGGCAGGTGAGTGGAGGAGGCAGAGAAGAGGCAAATAGTGTGTTTTGAACATTTTCAGTTCCTATAAACAGTATAAGGGAAAGGAGATCTTCCTTGCTACAGATAGGTCTTTTTCTTCCACAGTGATCTACAGACAAAGGCTTCGCCTACCTTTCCACCAAGGCTACCAGCTAATGAGGGGAAGAGAGTTGGAGAGGAAAGGTATACACATACCTACCACCGGAATCTGTCTCTGTTGCTTTGGAGATTCGATTGGCAACTGCTGCTTAATAGTATAAAATGCACAGAGTAGTTGAAAAAGTAATCTCTCTCAGGTTTTAACTCAAGTATATCTGATGCAATAACACAAAGAAGTTCTGATGGCCATCTTCTGAATAGTGTTCTGGGAGACGGGAGAGTGTGCAGAGTTTGCCAAAGTGCCCTGAGTGGGGCTAGGATAATAGTTGTAGACTCATTGCCTCCAAGGATCCAACCTGGCAGAGACAGGTATTCTAATATTTCAGGTGAAAGAGGGTTCTTCTCACTATTTATTCTGTTCTTGAGCTTTCATCAGCCTTTGTCAGACATGAGAAACAAACATGGTTTCTTGGGCAGGTGCTTGTTTGTCATAGTTTATCTTGGACGGCCATGGTGAATTCTCTTGTAAATGGGCTTAGCTTTCCCAGTGGGGCTTTACCAAGAGGTGCTGGGTCTCTTGGAATGCTTTATTTCTGTGAAAACTTGAGCTTACAAGAATTAAGGAACAGACACTGGATATTTGTGGTTTGTGTGGTATATGTAGCTTGGCTTCCTTAGACACCTTGGGAATGTATTTAAAGAGGAAGTATTCAGTGAGTGTGTGTGTTTGGGTTTGGAGGTTCTGGAAATTGAACCTAGGGCCTCAGGAATCATTGGCAAGTGTTCTACCACTTGAGCCCCCACTCCAGCCCCTAAAATGTGCTGTTGCTACTGTATATATGGCTTCTGCTACCCATAAGGAAGAATTGATTATAAATTGGTGGATCAAGCTCTTGACTCTGACTTTCTTGCTCTGTTTCAAGAACTTCAAGATATCCTCTATTTTAGCATGCCTGTTCTTTCTTGGCTTTGAAAGATTTTTTCTGTTTAGAACCTTTTTTTCTGAGATGTTGCCCAGGGGATGGGTTCTCAGGATAGACTGTTTAACAAGGTTTGGCTAGAAGTTTGAGTTTCATTGCTTGTTAACACTACTCAAAAGATAAAAATAAAGAATATACCTCATACCTGGACTAGTTCGACTGTGTGTATATGAGAGACAGAGAGAGAGGGGAGATAGAGAAGGGGGGGGTACATATGGCCAAAGAGGAAGGAACTCTGTCTCTTTTCCCCTAAGACTGTCACTCTACTACTTGAACTACACCTCCATTTCCAAGGATCTCCGTCTCTGTGCTGAAGTCATTGGAAATACTGAGATAAATCAGAGCACTAGTTTTATAAAAGTAGAATATTAATATTTGTGCATTGGACTTCGCCTGATATAAATATGAATATTTTCATGTCAGCAGAGGCGAATTTTAGTGAAGAAAATGAGCAGAAGCAGCCCGTTGTTGTTTGGTTCATATAGTAGACTTAATTAAATCAGAGTTCAGAAATAGAAAATGAAGCTATACTGCTTAGGGATGTATATCTAGATGAACTGTTCAGAAAAACAAACAAGGTAGGGTTTATCATAGTGGTCAGTGGGTGTCAGAAAGGGCTCCTAGGAGAGGGTCACAGAAGAAATCCAAAGTTTGGCACTGTTACAGGTTTTTAATTTGGGTTGTGGTTATTCAGTTGTTTTCTTTTCTTTCTCTTTAACTTGTATGTTTAAATTCACGTCTGAATATATGTTAAGAGGGTGAAATGTCTGCTAGTGAGTATATATGCCTTTCTTACGCCTTTCTGGTTCTGTTTCCTTTAGATCGTTCCTTTATAGTCTTGCTGGTCTCTTCTTCTGTTGTTCTGTTGCCAAAACCTTCCACCCTTCTATCTGCCAACCTTTCAGCAGCTGTTGGTTGTTGGGAAGCCTGGCATGGAGTATGCTTTGGATCCAGTGAAGCCAGTACCTGAGCCCACCTGTTCTTCATAGTGTGTCTTGCCAAGCAAAAGCAATTTAAATAGCTTGAGTCACTTTCCTGCCCACTCTCACTTTCCTTCTATTCTCCCACTTGAGTTTTCCCCCCTTCTTTTGTCCTTACAGATATTTTTTTTTTTTTTTTTTGTCGGTCGTGGGGCTTGAACTCTGGGCCTGGGCGCTGTACCTCAGCTCTTCAGCTCAAGGCGAGCGCTCTACCACTTGAGCTACAGCGCCACTTCCGGTTTTCTGGTGGTTTATTGGAGATAGGAGTCTCACAGTCTCTCCTGCCCGGGCTGGCTTTGAACTGTGATCCTCAGATCTCAGCCTCCTGAGTAGCTAGGATTACAGGCACTTACAGATATTTTAAAGCTAAATGCTAATGAGCTTTAGGGTCTTTCCACAGTTCTGTAGATTCTGTGCTGGCCCTCTTGATTGGAGAGAGGGAAAGGAGTCTTTGTGTGTTAGATTCTCCTGATCATCTATGGTGTGGACTCTCTAGATTACTGCACGGCTGTATTTTTCTTTTGGCTTTGGGAATGCTCAGTTCCTCCTGGATGGTGTGGATTGGCTTCTTCCAGTCCCCCACCCCCCCCCCTTTTTTCTCATTTTTGGTGGTACCAGGGTTTGAATTCAGGACCTCACACGTATGTAGGAAGGCACTCTGCAACTTGAGCAGTGCCTCCAGCTCTTTTTTCTTTATTATAGGTAGTCTTGTTTTTTGCCCAGGCCAGCCTTGGACTGTCTACTTATGGCTTCTTGTGTAGGCCAGACCTTAGGCATGTATCACTATGGCTAGCTAGTTGTTTGAGATGGGTCTTGCTAGCCTTTTTCGTAGGTTGACCTTTAATCTCAATAGCCCTTGATCTTTTACCTCCTAAGAAGTTAGGATTACAGATGGGAGTCACTGACTCTTGGCCTCCCCTTTTTTCCACTGTTTTCTAAAATGGAAAATGTGGATGGAAATATTAACTTCTTAATAATTGAACATAAGTGTTAGTGCTTGCTGAGATGAAATTGCAAAGATCATTAACCTTTGTGTCTCACGTGACTTTTTACTGTAGCCTATTTATTTTGTTTAACTCCTGTTTGTGTTTTTGTTTCCCTCATTTCTGAATCAAAGCTTTATGTAGGTACTTCTCATATAATTAAAGATAATTTGGTTTATTTAGTCACTCAACACATATTTAAAAGTGGGCCTCTAGTCTACTGAGCGCTGTTGGGCACTCATTAAAGAGCAACCTACATTGTGGTGATTTTGCCTCCAGGTCGCTAATTTTCTCTTTTGTTCCCTTGCTTAGGTGCTCTCAGGATGTGCCATCATTGTCCGAGGGCAGCCACGAGGTGGGCCTCCTCCCGAGCGGCAGATCAACCTCAGCAACATTCGTGCTGGAAATCTGGCCCGGCGGGCAGCTGCCACACAACCAGATGCAAAAGATACCCCAGATGAGGTAGGTGCTTCCCAGGGTCTTCTTATGACCTTTGTAGCAGGTCCCATCTCTTCCTGGATTGATGCAGTTTTTATATGTTTTCTCTTTTTTTGTGCATTTTCTGTATTATTATATCTTGGGATTGATGACTCTGGATTTGCTCCTGTGAGTCTGCACCTGTTCTTGTACAGACTGATACCTGAGCAAAAGTCACAGGCTCATGGCTTTTTCTTTAGTCCTTTCCCACAGAGTTAGGTTTGTCTGTGTTTTCACTACCCATTCTTTGGGCATAAATGGAGAACACTTTTTTGTTGTCAGAGTCATTTTAAGTTTTTGTTGGTTATGGAAGAGCTGTGAAAAATCTAGACCTTTCCCTAGAGACAACTGCTGTTATAAGTGTCTTCTTCCAGAGGCATTTAGCATTTACAAAATGTCATTTTCATAAATGGTAGAGAACCATTATTTCACGTATTTCTTTCTTCCCTTTTTTTTTTTGTCGGTTGCCAGGCTTGAACTCTGGGCCTGGGCCCTGTCATCTCAAGGCTAGCACTCTCACGGACTTTCCTGCCTGGGCTGGCTTTGAACTGTGATACTTAGATCTCAGCCTCCTGAGTAGCTAGAATTACAGGTGTGAACCACTGGCACCCAGCTGTTCCTTTTTTGTGTGTGCTGGTAATCAGGCTTGAACTCTGGGCCTCTTGCTGTTATTCATCTTTGTTCCCTGCTCACAGCTGATGCTCTACCACTTGAGCCACACCTCAAGTTCTGAATTTTTTTTTTTTTAAATTTTATTTTATTTTATTTGAGAACATACTGTACAGAGGGGTTACAATTACATGGGCAGGATAATGCATACATTTCTTATCAAGCATTGCAGCCTCCTCCTTTGTTTACCCTTCACCTCCCTTCCCAGCCTCCCCCTTCCCCCCCACCCAATCATACCCCCCCTCCCAAGTTCTGACTTTTTGTTAGTTAATTGGAGATGAGAGTGTCTCAGATTTATCTTCCTGAGCTGGTTTTGAATCCACAATTCTTAGATAGCAGCCCGAACCACTGGCTCTCAGCTTATTGCACATCTTAATTTGGGATCCATACACCCCTAAAGGAATCTCATGAAACTGTAAATTTAAAAAAAAATTGATTTTTCTTTTAAAGGAGGGAGTTTCCTTTGGTTTCTCAGTAACTCATAGCTTTCCACTGTATTCTAGTTATGTGAGAAACTACTTCTTCTTCTTCTTTTTTTTTTTTGGGTGGGGGGTCTGGTAGTGGGCCCTGAACTCTGGGCCTGGGCGCTGTCCCTCAGCTCTTCAGCTCCAGGCTAGCACTCTACCACTTGAGCCACAGCGCCACTTCCAGCTTTTTCCTTTTTTGCTTATGTGGTGCTAAGGAATTGAACCCAGGGCCTCATGCATGCAAGGCAAGCGCTCTACCACTGAGCCACCTTCCCAGCCAATGAGAAGCTACTTCTGAGCATTTGCCCACTATCTTGTTCACATCCTGCACTCTAGCTCCAATGCCTGGCCATTTGGCTTCTGTGGTCTGGGCTTTTACTTGTTAAGTTCTTGTGCCTATGAATCTCCTTTTGGCAAGGTTTAGTCTTCTTGGTTTCTACATTTAGAAACATTGAATGCTGCTTTGGGTATGAGAAATGGAATTCCTTCATCCTTCATTGTCCTTTGCTCCATTTCGATGACATTGGGAGATTAGTAGTCAGCTCTCCTATGCTCATCCCTGCTACAGAAGTGGAGAAGAAAAAGTGAGAGTTCATGAGGAGCTTTTCAAGAAGGAAAAGCATTTAGTGTTTTCTATCTTTAACAAAGGGTGTTTTGTTTAAGAAGATCATAAAGCAACATTGTAGATAATGGAGATAGAGAAAAATGACTTTTTAACAGCAATCAGTTAGATTCTCAGAATGACTTAAATAGATTAAGATCAATTCTTTCTCATTGTTCCTCTATCAGCAACCATATGAGTGATAGTGTATACCTCAGAGTTGCCCAATAAGGATTAAATAACAATATATGAAGTGTTTAGGGCATTATAAAATACTTAATAAATGTTAGTTGTGGTAATCACTACTGCTTGTATTAGACCAAGTAAAAGAAGATTAAATCTGTCTTTCAGCACTGCTAACCAAATGGGTAAAACAATATTTCCTCAGGCCTCTTCCTTTTAGCTGCATATTGTATAACATAACCCCTCTGTATGGTATTTTCACAATAAAAAAAAACAAAAAACCCCCAACAAAACAAAACAGTGTGATTGCTGCTGAGAGGTGAAGAATGTTGGCCCTTCTTGGAGTTGATCAACTTCATTTCCCCTGAAGAAAGAAACAGTGCAGTCTCTGAGAAAGAAGGGTTGTGTTTTAATTTCCTGTTTTGTTCTTGAGAATGGGGCAGAGAAACACAAGGCTAGTTGGGACTTGTTCTCAAACATCATAACTGTAACAGAACTATAGAAACTGACCAGAACTATCCCAGCATGAAGGATAGCATGTAATCTTACCTGACATTCCATTATAGTTCCCTGTATTTATGCATTCTATGCTCTTCTAGAGCAGCTTAGTGTCACCAATATTTTTGTGGTAACTTGTCAAAGATCCTGTGGGATGAAGTATTCGGTAGCTGTAGACTTTACCCTTCCCAGCTCATAGTCATTTCTCTTCTCTAATACCCAGTCTCTCCTTACCCTGCTGTGATTTAGTTTTCATTCTACCATGCTTTCAGAGCTGCTCTTACACGTTACTAGGGAGCCCAATTGTTATCCCAAACCAGAAGACTGATTATCCTTGCTCTAGTTTTAGTCCTCCACTCCCCTGATGCCAACAGCCAGGCCTTTATCAAGCCTAGAGATTCTGCCTCCTTCAAATCTCCTATCCATCCTTGCCATTTCATTACTATTGCTATTGTTCTTTGTTCAACTCTGATAGTGTGCTTGGAATGTTGAAATAATAGTCTCTTTGCCTTTCTTCTCCTTCCTTCTCCTCCTTTCTCTGTAGGCTCCCAGATCCATTGACACATAATTTCCATTTATTCTGTGGCTCATTGTTATTCTCAGATGCTTCGCTGATTCCTCATTACCTTTGTGACAAACGTACATATGCCTGAGCCTGGAATATAGCCTATTTGTGATTTCACTTGCATTCTCTTCCTGAAGCCCCTTTGGCTGCTGAGGTTTAACTATTGCAGCACTGGGTTTTCCTCCCAGGCTGCTTGAGTCCATTCTCTTCTCACCTTCAGCTCCTGATGCTCTAGTCACATTTCCTGTCTATGTGGCCTGGTGACCACTTCCTTTTAGGATCTAGCCACTTGAGAAGACATACCCACATTTCCTTCCAGGTCTGCATGTTTCTTTCTACTAGATCATAAGCTCTTCAAAAGGAGGGACTTTTTACTGTCGCCTTTCCGCCCTTGTCCCCTTCAGCAGCTGACACAAAGCAGCTATCTAGTGAATAACACTAATGTGGGTAAGGAGGAAAAGTATCCGTGTTTCCCCTTTGGGGTTGGATCGCACAATGTAGCACTACCTTTCCAAGCTTTCCATTTATATATAGAGAGCATTTCCCATAGCTAGTTTTCACATTTAAGGAGAATTGGAACATTATTACTCTTTGCTTTCCTTTGTATCATTGCCCCTTAAATCATTCACTTGATTATTCTGTCTTCCCTTTCTTTCAGTGATACTCAGGTTTCTCCTAAGTCCTATGGCAGCTGTGTCTCCAGCCAGCACTGCCCAGTTCCAGGCTAATCCCTACTGTTGCCTAGCTACTCCAGGCAGCCTAGATACTGTATTGATGGGCACTGTGGGAATTATATATTTATTTCCCACAGATTAATTGAGCTCCTGCTGTGTGTGAAACTCTTATGTAGGCTTCATAAGTCCAGAAATGAATGTAACAGTCCTACTTTGCTTAGAGATTTGAGGATTGGGGTGGTGAGGGAGCACTGGTAGAACAAAATACTCAGGTGGCAGAATGGGATGATTAGAAGAGAGGGAGGAACAAGACGTCATGTACCAAAGTAACAGCTTTTAAGTTTACATTGTTATGGGGTTTGATTTTTTTTTTTCCTAGTAGTTTTAGGAGTCTAACCATAAAGAGAAGATTGGAATTAAAAAGTTTTATTTCACAAACTTTAGACATTATCTCAGTTTGAATCTGGGTATGGAGAGCAAGCTGCCAGCTTATACCTACTATTGGGCCTTCTAGAGGGAAGAGGTTGTTTTGAATCTGTTACTAAAAGGCCACTTGGTTCTTTAATGGGGCTCTGGGGCATCATTTGAATAGATTGCAGTTATTCTTCCTATTAGGCTATTCTGACTCCAATAAGTGCTTTGAGCAAATCTCTCCATATTTCCTCTTCTAAGTTGTTTGGGGAGGTAGTGTGGCCCAGGTAGCCTTCTGTCTGGCTGTGCTGTGTGGATACAAAAGCACTGGCCCCAGGTCCACAGTGATTCCCATAGTACTTGCCTGTGTTCAGTGGAATGATGGTCCAGTGTCTCCTGACAGACAGCCTCTCTTCTTAGCTAATATCTCATCTAGTTACAGAATTTGCTCAGCTCTGTATAGAACAGAGTTTAAAATGGAAAGGAAGATTACGGAATCTCCATGGGCTAGCTCTATATTTCAGGGCCTCCAGTGTGGGTTTATATTATTGCCCAGTGACTGGCCATCTGTAAACATGAGGCTGTTCTTTCAGCAAGCACTAAAAGCTTTTAGACAACTTCTGTTTGGTGGATAGAACCTGGAAGATCTCTAGGGGCAAGGTATTTATTTCCTTGTGAACTGACCCTTGATAAGTGAGCTCTCACCAAAGTAGTGGCTTCCTTTAGGAAGACTTGTGTTAGCAGAACTTTTCCAAGCATTTAAGAAAGTAGCATGTTACTGAATTTTAAATATTAGCGTGGTACTTAGGACTAGGTCTTCAGTCAGGCTATATGCAGATGTGTTATAGAATAACTTGAACACTAAGGTAATAAAAGTGTAGGAGGCTCAGTACCACTTATGATATGAATGATAGTTAGAATCATGAATCTGACCTCAGACTGGTGAGTTTTCGGAAGTGGGGAGTGGTGAAAATAGTAATAGGTGAACTTTATATTGCCATTGAGTGTTTTTGTTTTTTGGCTTATTGGTACTGTGAAAGGGCATAAGGTAATTAAGGACAAGGTAGTTTGGAGGTATCTGAGCATCTGTATTCAGGACTAGTTTTTCTAAACAATTCACAGTCTATGTTAGGTAACTGCTCTGGTTTTCATGACTACTGATTTCTGGGTAGTCGTGCATGTTTTTCTTTTAGAAAAGCTTGAGCTTGTTGAGTGACTCCATGTAATAATCTTCA
The DNA here is from genome assembly GCF_019054845.1 of Dipodomys spectabilis. Lineage (NCBI taxonomy): Eukaryota > Metazoa > Chordata > Mammalia > Rodentia > Heteromyidae > Dipodomys > Dipodomys spectabilis. The sequence continues at coordinate 14,671,530 of NW_024870874.1, forward strand.
TTAACAGAAAGGTTGGCAGAGGCTTTCTTTTTAGGTCACTAATTGACTGCTCTGCTTTTATCATGTGTATCCCTAATTTTGTGATTCCAAGGGATTCTAATGGGAAACTTATGTGCAGTAATTTGTTAAAGGGGAAAACACTTGTGTATTTATTTTGCTTTTTTTTTCAGCTTGTGAACTCCTACAGACCACATGCCCATCCCCTTTCTTTCTTTTTTAAAAAAAATTATTTTTTTAATTTAATTTTTGTTATACAGTTGATATACAAAGGGGTTACAATTAAATAAATCAGGTAAAGAGTACATTTCTTTTTGGACAATATCACCTCTCAGCTTTTGTTTTTAACATTCTAACCTTTCTGTTCAAAGGAAACTTGGGGTACTGAGCAAGGTGCAGATTGCAGGTTCAAATGCTGTGGCTACTTTGAGAGGGCTGCTTCAGAGGAGAATCTCCATTTATCTTTGTGAATTATTTTGTTCACATGGAGACTGTAGTCTCGCCTGTGGAGTGTGTGGCTTTTCACCTGTGTCTGATGTCCTCTGTGGGTAAGCGGAGATTAGCCATTATCTGGGTGATCCTTATCGGTGGCTATCACTGGTGATCTCCCAAGATTCTAGGATCTGTTAGAGCTTCAGATCAAAGCCGAAAAAGGAGACATTTGGGAGTCTACACTCAAAACGCCACTGTTGTTTTCCTTCCTTGTTTTTTTGTGGTGCTGGGGATCAAACCCAGGGCTTGTACATGCCAGGAAAGTGTTCTACTACTGAGCCCCATTACTGTCCTTCATAGGTGGCAGAAATGTCATAAACAAGGCTCTTATTTGAGCAGAGGACTTACTTCAAGATAATAGTACTAAAACCTTGTTTCTACTCTAATAGTGCCTTGAAATGGTTTCAGGGAAAGTACTTTGCAAACAGGAAAGAGGCAAACAAATGGAGGTAGTAGTTTTTATTTATGACATGCTCTGTTCTAGGAGGTTCTAGAGCCTGGGCTTCCCATTCTGGGAGTAGGTTGTTATATTGAAAGGAATTAGAGTAGTGACTGGCACATGCTATGTACTGTAAAAGCATTGGTAAGTATCATTCATGAAGTAGGCTGTAACTGAACAGTGATGGAGGAAAAGTGCTATTGCCAGTGTCTGTAAAGCTCCAAGGCCTGTTTGTAAGTCTTGAGCTAATTAATTTATGTGGCCTCTTAAGTGTGCAATTTGTGTTGTATGTATTTTGTTTCCACATTCTCCTTGGCCCAGTGGAGGACCAGGACCAGGCATTTATTAAAGATGTAAAGTTGTTTGAATGCTGGCTGGGGTCTGGAATAGACAGCCCTGTGACATTTCTGTTTTGTCTTTCAGCCCTGGGCATTTCCTGCTCGAGAGTTCCTTCGCAAGAAGCTGATTGGGAAGGAAGTATGTTTCACAATAGAAAACAAGACTCTCCAGGGGCGAGAGTATGGTATGATCTACCTTGGAAAAGGTGAGCAGCAAGGAGGAGCCAACTTGCTTCTCTTGGACTGTCAGGTTCCTCTAAGGATTGTTTTTCTATTATGTAGTACAAGGCCAGGGTGGGTTCTGGTAACAGTAGCTCTTGGATGGTTGGCTGAGGGTGACATTGGAAGTGTAGGTACTAGGCACATGGTTCTGAGGAACAGAGGCACACTCCCAGAAGTCCTGCTCATTTATTCCTATGCTGCCTTTTTGGCTTGTAAAACAAGGCCCATGTGGCATAGCACAGTGTTCTTCCTTATGTTTAGGGTATCTGCTTGTGGAACTTAGTGGCTTTGTGCTTTGAAGTCAGTGTGTTAATTAAATTCATATAGATTTCCTATATTACACCCTCTTGTACTTTATCTTATGGCTTTTTTCTCCCTCTTCCCGGGACTCTTCAGTAAAGGAAGTTCAGTTCAGGACTGTTGTTTTTTGCAGACCATACATTTTGTAATAGAATAGAAGAAACTGGCTTTGAGTCGTGTAGCTGTGGATTAGAATTCTGACTTTGTCATTCTATATTCTCATCCCTTAGCCTCTAGTTTCTTTTATAAGCTCTTACAAGTTTAAAAAAGATATATGGAAAGCACCTAGCTTTTGCATGGTCTTTGATTCAGTAACTCTGTAAATGTGTTTGTCTTTTCTGTGCATAGACTTATAGCTATTGTTTAGCCATATGCTTCCGAGGAAGCATTTGTGGTCCCTTGATGAGGTAGACAAAGAATAATATTGGGGAATGGACAAAAGACAACGAAACAAGTGAGTGTTTTCTAAAAAGCAACCAGGAAGAAGGTAAACATTAGGGAAGCTGTTTTCTTTTTTTTAAAGTTTCCTGTGTCCTTTTAATTAAAAAAAGAACCTTCCTAAAAATCACATGTAATTAATGTGCTTTAGATAATCTGTTTGATTTAGGTAGTCAATATAGAAGCAAACAATTAGGCCTGAGTGGCCAAGCTAATGACATTCTGTTTAAGAATGATTTTAATTATGGAGGTTTCAGAAAAATGAGTTGAGAATGATCTTGACTTGCTCTTATCATGGAAGAGAATGGGTAGAATTTGTAGCTAACCATGGAGAAAAGCCACCTTTTCTATCAAAGTGGGTTACTTAAAAAGTTGCTACTTTGGCTTGGTGGCTTGGCTCTGGTTAATTATTCTGCTAAGACAATATCAGCAAGTAAAGAAAGAGGAAAAGGAAATGCTTTGGGATAAGGAAGAATTTTTGAAATGTAAGGTTTTGTCTTAAGTGGTTGTTCCAAATGGAAGAGGAATTAAGATGCACCTGAGATTTTTTTTAAGAAAGTAGCAGAGCAATGGAAGAATCATAACCTCTTCAACTATTGGTGCTGAGAAAACTGGGTGGCCACATGCAGAAATATGAAAGTAGACCCTAGCCTATCACCATGCACTAACATCAACTCAAAATGGATTAAAGACCTTAACATCAAACCTGATACTCTGAAACTACTGCAGGACAGAGTAGGAGAGACACTTGAACTTATAGGCATAGGCAGGAAATTCCTGAACGGAGTCCCAGGGTCACAACAAATTGGAGAGAAACTGGACAACGGGACTACCTTAAAATAAAAAGTTTCTGCATAGACAAAGAACTAGCAACCAGACTAGAAAGACAGCCAACTAATTGGGAAAAAATACTTACCAGCGAAATATCAGGCAAGGGTCTTAATATCCATTATATACAGGAAACTCAAGAAACTAACCTCTCACACATCTAACAAACTAATCATGAAATGGGCAAAGGAACTAAAGAGAGATTTCTCAGAAGAGGAGATAAATATGGCAAAGAAACACATGAGGAAATGTTCATTATCCCTGGCTGTGAAGGAAATGCAAATAAAAACAACACTGAAATAACACCTTACCCCAGTCAGAATGGCCCATACCCTAAAGTCAGCCAATGACAAATGCTGGAGGGGATGCAGAGAAAGAGGAACCTTACTGCATTGCTGGTGGGAATGAATACTAATACAACCACTTTGGACAACAGTCTGGAGATAACCTCAGAAAGCTAAATATAGACCTCCCCTATGACCCAGCCATACCACTCTTAGGCATCTACCCTGAGCAACAGGAACTAGTTTACAAAGACACATGCACCTCCATGTTTATTGCAGTACTGTCTGCAATAGCCAAGATTTGGAAACATCCCAGATGTCCTACTCACTACTGATGAGTGGATCCAAAAATTGTAGTACCTGTATACAATGAAATATTATGCAGTCATTAGAAAGGACAAAATAATGGCATTTGCAGGGAAATGTATGGAACTAGAGCAGATTATTTTGAGTGAAGTAAGCCAAGAACAAAGAGACAAATGGCACATGGTCTCCCTGATATGTGGATACTAAAGCCAAAATAGAAGAAGATATGGCAAACAGGACTCAAAACACAAAGGACAGCCACCCATTTTGTCATATCATTGCTAAATGACTCCATGTTCTGGACCATATACATGGTAGATATATGCACGCAACAGAGGGAAGCCAGGAGGAGGAACAGAATAGGTGGGAACAGCCCACACTAAGCAAAAGGAGAGAAATGTAAACATCACCTGATGTAGAAAAAATAACTTGTAATGTCAAAGTTCATAGAATTCACAAACTGTAGACCATGATAATGATAATTTGCCTTGTGAAAGTTAAAATGTGTTTGTGACTCTTAACTATCACTATTCCTCAATACTGTGAAATATGTGAAATTTATGTAATCACCTAATCTCAATTAAAGAAAAAAAGCTGAGAGAAGGGATGGGTTAAGAGAGATGGGTGACAATTTGTCAGACACTTGGTACTCATATACTGTTTTGTAGAATGGGAACTTCTTTGTACAACTACTTAAAGATAATAAAGAGAAATTAAGACACACTGTTCCAAAATGGAAGAATGAGACAGACCTGAGCTTTTTCAAGAAAATAGCAGTGGGTATGAGTATGTTTTGGGATTGCTTCATCTAGAGAAGGGATGGGTTAAGAGAGATGGGTGACAATTTGTCAGACACTTGGTACTCATATACTGTTTTGTAGAATGGGAACTTCTTTGTACAACTACTTAAAGATAATAAAGAGAAATTAAGACACACTGTTCCAAAATGGAAGAATGAGACAGACCTGAGCTTTTTCAAGAAAATAGCAGTGGGTATGAGTATGTTTTGGGATTGCTTCATCTTAAAGTCTTTTTTTAAAAATTATTTTTATTTTTATTTTTTATTTTTGTAGGTCGTGGGGCTTGAACTCTGGGCCTGGGCGCTGACCCTCAGTTCTTCAGCTCAAGGTGTGCGTTCTACCACTTGAGCTACAGCGCCACTTCCGTTTTCTAGTGGTTTATTGGAGATAGGAGTCTCAGGGTCTTTCCTGCCCAGGCTGGTTTTGAACTGCGATCCCCACATCTCAGCCTCCTGAGAAGCTAGGATTACAGGCGTGAGCCACCGGCGCCCGGCTCATCTTAAAGTCTTTTAATGGTCACTTTACAACTAAGTATGTAAACTGCATATTGAATGTATTCAAATTAGCCAGTCATGAGCGTATTGTGAATCTGAGCTTGGCCAATTGGAACACAGAGACAGGACCTGTTGCATTAGGTGGCAGTTTTTTTTTTTTTGAGTCCGGTAGTGGGGCCTGAACTCTGGGCCTGGGCACTGTCCCTCAGCTCTTCAGCTCAAGGCTAGCGCTCTACCACTTGAGCCACAGCCCCACTTCCGGCTTTTTTCTTTTTGCTTATGTGGTGCTGAGGAATCGAACCCAGGGCCTCGAGCATGCAAGGCAAGCGCTCTACCACTGAGCCACCTTCCCAGCCCAGGAACTGTTGCATTAGGGATAAAGAGAGAGTAGCCTTCCTGCTCTATGTGCTTGCCTGCCAATTTTTGGCTGATGGTGCATAGAAGTAAACTTTGTCAGGTTCTTTCAAGTTGGTGTAAGCATTATGCCCACCTTTGGTCCTCAGCTCCACATAGACCTGAGCTCCTCCCTGCCCTGGAGTTCCCGCCATACCGCTGGCCCCTCGTTCTCCCTGACCAGATCCTCTTATCTTTCATCTATCTCACTTCCTAACCCTAGATAGTGGAGGCTGTCATGTGCTCTCTCTCTCTAGGAGAAATATGGCTTCTCTAATAAACCTTGTAATAATCTTTGTCCTGTGCCTGCCTGCCTCTGTGTGATCCCCTGGGATGGATGTGACGGATCCTTTCAGTTGGTGCCCTTATTCCTACATAACACTCAACATCCAAGCCATCCGTTAATACCTAGAATTTACTAAAAAGGAGATGGTTTGTTTCTGACTTTGAAGACAGGTTATCTACTCACTGGCTCTGAATGGAATTCCCCTGATTTTGACACATTTCTAAGTTGATAAACAAAATGAGATCTTTGGCTTATAAATGTAAATGTCTGTTTTAGTTTTCTATCTACCAAATCTTGTTGTCTCCTTTGAGAATTCAGCTTAAGTAATATATATTTTTTCCTTTCTGAAGGAATTCTTTCTGAATAGAATTCACTTTTTAGAAGTGGGCTATTTTAGAGTGCTGGGTGAAAAGGAAATGTCTGAGATACTGGTGTGTTGTTGATTGGCAGGTTTATGGCTTCTCCACCTTTTTAGTGCCTGCATTTTATTCTGTTTACCCTCTCAACTCTTGGCATCTGGGTACCCAATTTTTTCCTAATCTTTACATCCTTTGTTTTATCTTTCTACTTTGGGATTCCTGTTGCTTTGAAGGTACCCTTGTAATATTTACACAGTCTGTGCCTGGCTTCAGCACTAACCTCAGTGGAAAGGGTTAGGTGATCTATGCTCAGCATGTTCTTTGTATAAATATCATTCCTTACAACTCTTCTTGGGAGAGGAAGTGGCATGCAATTTACCTTTGCAGAAATGTGGACATTCTAATGACAAGGCTCTGTGTGTGTATGCTCATGCATACACTTCTTACTATAATATAAGTGGAGATGTAGTGTACTGAATATAAATCTTACAGAGTTTTACTCTGTGCTGACATTAGCTATCAGCTAGACTGCTGTGTTTCAGTTTATCTGGGAGCTTGTTCTCTTCCATGTTAAAGATTTTTATGCAGTGATTCCTTCATAGATGTCTTCTTTTATGGTTTCAGTTGACAAGCAAAGATTTAAGAGAATATACCAAGCCTAAAAGCTTTTTCAATACTGTGGAAATGCAATTAATGTTTCAGATGCCTAAGTAGAACCTAATCAGGTTGAGTTTTATGTTTAACTTTATTTTTCTTGCCTGTTCTGCTGGCTGCTGTGAGAGATTAGAAGTCTAGATGCTCTCCTTTCTGTATCTCCGTGAGAGCAAGAGATAGACTTTCTTAAGCAGTGTAGCTTCTCAATGGTGTTCTTTTGGAGCAGAGAATGGGACATGGTGTAGAGGGGTTGGACATTCTGGTGTAAGTGTGATCGACAACCCTAAATGAATGTGTCTATTTGATACTACGAAGTGAAGGGAATAACTTTTTCTAATTTCTACTCTGAGTTAGTGATTAATACACAGTATTTAATTTTCACCAGAACTTGTTGAGGCAAGTGCTCTCTCCACTGCAGAGATGAGTAAATCAGTATGTTGAGAGATCTTGTCTTCTCCAGTCTCTTCTTTGGCCACTGTTTCCTGTTCTCTTGAGTTGCCTGCCACATGTGTCTTGCTTTCTTGTCAGTCTCCCATGGTCCCAGAGATTGCCTTTGGCCTGGGAGAAATACTAGAAAATAAGAAACTCCTGAGAAGAAGATTGATAGACCTTTAAATCCTAGAGACTAGTCATATCGGGGAAGTTTCCTGAAAAGGCCAGTGCTGCATCCTTAACTGTCCATTTCTCTGAAGCATTGTTCTCCTTAAGAGCAAGTGTGAAAGTGACTCATTCCCTGATGCTTCTTTTGCTAGTGGAGCCAGTTTGAAAGTTGTACTTAATTTCCCTTTCTCCTTCCTCAGATACTAATGGGGAAAACATTGCAGAGTCACTGGTTGCAGAGGGCTTGGCTACCCGGAGAGAAGGCATGAGAGCCAATAAGTAAGTATTCAGTCCTCTTCTCTGTTTTATTTGGGGGCATCAAGGACCATTGGTTAGTCAGTTGTAAATTGTCATGCTTCATTTTTGTGTGTTCTCTCATATAAAGGGATAACATCAGGTGCTTCCTATGTCTTCTGAAATATTCTGGTCCATGGATTATGTTGAACCAGGAGGTCACTCAGTATTCATGAATGGTATTGATGTGTATACTGCCTTGAAAATAGGCTTTGAGATTAGGGTGCTGCTCTTTGTATTCGTCTTAGCCTGTAGATTTTCAGTCCCAGAGTATTTGCCATCCGTCAGCCCCACATATTGACTGAGCATTTACTATGTGTTACACCAGGCTGTGTTCTAGACATCGATTCTCCAAAGCCTTTTAGATCTGTTTGGTCTACGAGCCTATAGATGGTTAATTAGTAAGTAAAAACATATTTGTCTGCCGGGTGCTGGTGGCTTATACCTGTAATTCTAGCTAGTCAGGAAGATGCGATGGTCAATTAGTAAGTAAAAACATATTTGTCTGCTGGCTGCTGGTGGCTCACACCTGTAATTCTAGCTAGTCAGGAAGCTGAGATCTAAGGAGCACAGTTCGAAGCCAGCTTGGGCAGGAGAGATTTTGGGATTGTTATTTCCTATAAATTACCAAAAAGCCAGTAGTGGAACTGTGGTTCAAGTGGTAGAGCTCTGGCCTTGAGCACAAAATGCTCAGAGATAGCATCTAGGCCCTGAGTTCAAGCCCCAGGATGGCAACAACAATAACAACAACATCAAAATGTATTTGTTTAGGCAATGGAAATTGAACTTGTTTTAAGGGAATTAGGTAGGTAAGGTTTATGGCACATATATCATGTTCAAGTGAACTAGTGTTCGCGCTCTAAGTATAATGGATTGCAGCTGCCTTTAATTAACACTTTAGTCTCTGGAAAGTGCATCAGAAAGTTAGAGGCTATAAGCATGTTGCTTAAACCATTAAGTCCTTGTTGTATTATATAACTGTAGTAGCTGAAGAAAAGGCTTTGGATAAATATTTGCATGAGTTCGACCAATGATGAGCCTGAGCAAAGGCCCCATTGTACCTTTTGCCTGCTTTCTGTGTGCATAAATTTTGGCACCAGGTCACTCACTGTACACTTCTGGTATTTTCTATTGCCGGACTTTAATTGGTGTGTTTCCATGTAGGAATTTGTTTAATTAAGATACTTGTTTTAGGTGATGTTTTTGGAAGTATGCCACAGTTCTAACTTAAGGATGATTAGTGTAGTATTTTTGTTTTTGTTTTCTTTTAGGAAGAATTTAGTTTACAATCAGTGAATAATGTAAAAAGGAATCTTACAACAGTTTTGTACAATGTAAACAGAAACTGCTGTTGGAGTACTAATCTCTGTAGACTTAAAGCCTCCTTTTTCCAGTTTTGTTTCTGTCACTCTTGCTACATTTTCTTATCTGACTTCTGGCTGGGAATTTGGATTTCTGAGCATGTGGCAGCTTTTTGGTTGAGATAAAGAAGTACTGAAGACTTAGCTTAAGAATTGGTAGGTCAGTCTTGTTTAGAAAGTTGTATGGATAGGTAGGAGGAGATTCAGTTAGGTCTAAAGCCATTGTTTGGAGTCATGCAAAAGACTTGCATGGTCCCTAAATTTACTCTGCTATCAAAGAGTGAAAAGTCATTTCCCTCCAGCCCCTCTTTCTTTTCCTGGTAGTGTGGCTTGAACTCAGTGCTCTAAGCTCTCACTTTTTCACTAAAGGCAGGTGGGGGCACAACTTCATTTCCCACATTTTGCTGGTTAATTGGAGATAAGACTCAGACTTATCTGCCCAGGCTGGCTTTGAACTGGGATCCTCATATCTCAGCCTCCTGAATAGCTATGATTACAGGCATGAACTAACCAGTGCTTACCCATCTTTTTTTTTCATACTTAGTTTGGTCTATTTACTGACTTTAGCTGTTGTTGTACTAATGTAGTTTGTTTTTTTTGATAAAGGAGAGGCTCAGTGTTCAAACTGGCCCCTGCCCAGCTGGCCGAAATGAGTGTACCAGTTGTTTAAGGCCAGTGTTATCTGTAACAAGGTACACTGGGCATGTCCCAGCCTTGTTTCGTAGATACAGAGGGAGTAAGGGTGCTCATCTTAGAAATCTTCCCTGTGCTTTGCTGAGCTGTGCTTGCTAAGCAGCTGAATGTGGGATAGTTCAGTGAAACTGTACCCCTGCAGTGGCTCCCCTCTGAGCCTCTCACTTGTTTCCTTTTCTACTCACTGGTGGTGGCAGTGCTTGAATATGTTTATTCTATCTGCTTCTAGAATCTAATCTCTTGTTTGGAGAAACAGTTTGGAATCTGGAAATTGTGCTTATGGTCATTTTCTGTTGATAGGTTGATGTTTAAGCCATAGATCTCAAAACAGACACTTTGGTCTGTTCCAGGGAGAAGATGCTAAAGAAACTCTGTGAATTCATTTACCACACATTTGTTTTTCATGTCCCAGCCCGGAGCAAAACCGGCTTTCAGAATGTGAGGAACAAGCAAAAGCAGCGAAAAAAGGGATGTGGAGTGAGGGGAATGGTTCCCATACCATCCGGGACCTCAAGTATACCATTGAGAACCCAAGGCACTTTGTGGACTCACACCACCAGAAGCCTGTCAATGGTGAGTCTTGTAGGCAGAGACAACTATAACTCAGAATGATTTCTTTCTGTTTGTTCTCTTTGCTTCTTGAGATTTATAAAATCTAGTGAGTCTTTTGCTTATTTAGTATCCGGAGGAAATCCTTACAGTTGAAACAATACCGTAGCATTTTAGAAGGGAGTTTGAATTCCATTCACACAGGTTAGGTGTCCTTGCTGTTGTCAGGTGGTAGCGTGTTGATATTTTGCCCATTGGGGATCTTCTGTTCTCCAAAAATGCTACTGGAATATACATCCCTGAAACTTGGAAGTAGAAACAGGTATTCTCAATAAATGTAAACATACATTTCTGTACTATCTTTTTTGGTTCTACTTTGGACCTGTTGACTACAGGTTCAATAAAGTAAAAGGATGACCAATCCTGAATTTTTAGATTATTTTTTGCTAGTATCTGATACTCAGATGAACATCCTAGGTTTTGAAGAACAAAACTTTGTTGGGAGCCATGAGGTGAGGGCTTAGAGGGTTCAGAAGATGGAGAAGCAGGTTTGAACTGTTTCATGCAGGACTGGTTTGTGTGAACCCTCTGGATCTGCCAGAGCTTCTTCATTCTGAGAAGGAGGCTTTCTTAGGGTTTGGGGAAAAGGAACTGGGTTAGATACAGTCTGATTGGGCATTGTATATTCTTGAAGTGATTTTGCCCTAGGATTAAAACTGTATTCTGTCATGCAGCGATTATCGAGCACGTGCGAGATGGCAGTGTGGTCAGAGCCCTGCTCCTCCCAGATTACCACCTCGTTACAGTCATGCTGTCAGGGATCAAGGTCAGATGTACACTGGGCTGTGTGGTGGGTATGGGATTTGGGGAAGTGTTTTGGTTCTTTGTTCATTTTTAATTGGGGACCTTGGATCTACTATTTCTTCCTACCATGGGCCATTGACCACAGTACTTTATATTTATTTTGTCTACAACTTTGCAACAAGAAGTTCTAGTGTGATTCTTTTTCCTTTCTCTCTTCCCCCTTTTCCTTTCCCCTTTCATCCCTTCTTCTCCCCCTCCCCCTTTCCTTGTTTCTTTTAAGTACATTGAATTTGTTTAGAATTGGAGTTTGTTGAGGATATAAACCTAGAGCAGGAGAGATGAGTGGGTCTGCAGGTTGCTGGATATGGCTCATATTTATATATTTTTATTTATATATATTTATATTTAAGGAAATTAGGGTTAGAAGCTAGGCACTGGCAAATGTTTTCATGGAAATGGGTCATTTCCATGACCCATTAATGGGTAAATTACTTTTTTCACATAATCATATGTCTTTTAACAAGAAGGCTATAGGAACAGGATGTTTTCCAAAGGGTTAGAAGAGCTAATGCAACATCCTTCCTCCCTCTCCCCCCTTCCCCTAACTTAGCTTGTGGAAGGTGTGCAGGTGAGGGCCTTGCCCTCTCTGCAGGTGATTGGGTCTCATCATCAGGTTTTTTTTCTCAACTTCCCTTACTTTCCTTTAGTGCCCAACTTTTCGTCGGGAAGCAGATGGCAGTGAAACACCAGAACCTTTTGCCGCAGAAGCCAAATTTTTCACTGAGTCTCGATTGCTTCAGAGAGATGTTCAAATCATTCTGGAGAGCTGCCACAACCAGAACGTTCTGGGTACCATCCTTCATCCAGTGAGTGTACTGTGTGGCCTGGGTTGTAATGGATTAGGGGGTGCTCTCAAGAGTTTGAAGGGTTGCAATTTGTAAGTCTGTTCTTTCTCTCTTACATCCATTTAGATATCTTGACATGATTATCATCTAATGATTTTGAGGTATATGCTAGGGAGAGATAGCATTTGTTTTACAGAATTGGCAGATTTGTGCATGATCTTGTCTTTAGGAAGTTGTTACTGGGTTCATAAGGAGAAGGAGAACTCCATCACATACTTTTCTACATGCTTAATCCAAGAGATTGCTAGTAGAAAGGCAATCTTTTTACTATCATCTTGTAGGGAAACATCTTGTAGAAGTGGAGCAGAAATAAATGTACTGTGGTCAGTGATATTTCCTGTAGGGTTAGAAGTCAGCTGTCTGGAGTATTGATTGACAAATCAGAAAGAAACTGACATATGGAAAAAATATTTTGCCTATGTAGTTACGTCCTAACATGGATTTGAGCAGGAACTAGGCTGTTTATGTCTTTGTAGTTCTGACTATTCGTACATTGACCCTGTCCCATACTTTTTTTAGATGGATTCTTCTTGGATATGGAATAACTGTTTTGTAACAATTAAGTGACTTTTCAGTGCTGTAACCTATTCGTAACCCAACATTTAAGCTGCGGTTACTTTTTTCGGCTAGATAATTCTTCCAGTAGTAAAGTTGTTGGAACGCTTGGTTTGGAGTGGGCCAAGGTCATGTGTGTTTCTTTGGAAGTGCTGTCTGGTCATGGCCTGCCAGATGGCTCTGTCACAGTAGCATATGAATTGTAGTTGGATGGGCAAAATATGCCTTACACAATTCCCTACTCAGCCCATTCTTTAGCTTTCTCTTTAGAAAAAAGAGGAAGAAGTGCTGATATGAGGCAAGGGAAGAATAAAGTGTAATCTCTCCAAAAGATGAACATCCTTCTTTGCCGGAAGAAGAGCTACTGAGATGTCAGTTCCATAGAGTGTTACTAACATTTATTCTCCTTTTAATTGAAAGGCACTTTCCTGTGAGTTGTTGGGATATGAAGCCCAGGCTATGCAGAGGGGGTCTCAGGATGGTGTCTCCATCTGAGGGGTGTTTTTTTTTTTCCCCCTTCCTTTTTTTTTTTTTTTTTGGTGCAGGTCCTGGGTTTGGAACTCAGGGCCTGAGTGCTGTCCCATACCTTTTGTCCACTTGAGCGAAAGCTTCCAGTTTGCTGGTGGTTAATTGGGGACAAGAGTCTTATGAACATTACATCTTAGGCTGACTTTGAACCTTGATCCTCCGATCTCAGCCTCCTTATTAGCTAGGATTACAGGTGTGAACCACTAGTGCCCTGGCTTAAACTACTTTTTTTTTTTTAATGAACTACCAGTAGATTGTGGCAAAGTATGTCAGAGATCTAGAGAAATGGATTCTCTTGTCATAGAATCTAACTCACGTCTGCCTTCTCTTGCACCTTGTTTCTCAGAACGGAAACATCACTGAGCTCCTCCTGAAGGAAGGCTTCGCACGCTGTGTGGACTGGTCCATTGCAGTTTATACCCGGGGTGCAGAAAAGCTGAGGGCAGCCGAGAGGTAAGGCCTGCCAGGGAAGTCTTCCAGCCAAGGCTTTTGTTAAGGTTCTTAGAGAAAGAAACTTAGCCATCTTCTCTATTGTCTGTGTCAGTGTCCATTTTATTTTACTACAGGAATTGGGAAGTCTTAGAAAGGAAGGATGTAAATTAAATTAACCTTTGGGTTTGGTTTAATTTAATGCAAGGTAGGTAGTAAGTGCTTAGTTTTTCATTCAGACAATATTCTTTACTTGATTTGCTTTTTAATGCTTTCAGGCCACGTTTCTAAGTTGTGTGTTTTTTTGGCATTTGGAATGGAACTTGAAGCTCATTTCAGGATGTTGGACCTGCCTGTCCTGAGCTTCTCTCAAATAGATTGGCAGGCTAGAGCAGGGCTGTGATGGTAGAGCCTGTTAAGTTCTAAATGAGGATTAGACTGCATTGTAGGACTAATGCCCTAATTTGTAAAAGTGAGTTTTAATTATAAGTGATAGGACAGTTCTAAGATGTTTTTATAATGTTTTCAGCTTGGTGTTTTATGATTGAAAGCAGATGTAGAATAACTTATTTGCAGAAAAGTGAGAATGGAAGTTGCAAAGTTTGGTAGCTTATTCGGATATCCAGGCCAAGTTTTTCTAGATGTTTAGGTAAGTATCTTCTATTTGATGGGGTAGATGAAAGAAAATAAAATAGGTGGATGGAAATACTGCTCAGGAAATAATATTTCCAAGTTGTAAGCAGTAATCAATGCAATGGTCCATTCAGGGTTTAAAGAACCCTATGATGATCTGAAGTTAATCTTAAAACTGGAACTGGGGCTGGGAAGGTGGCTCAGTGGTAAAGCGCTTGCCTTGCATGCATGAGGCCCTGGGTTCAATTCCTTAGCACCACATAAGCAAAAAAGAAAAAAGCTGGAAGTGGCGCTGTGGCTCAAGTGGTGGCGCTGTGGCTCAAGTGGTAGAGCGCTAGCCTTGAGCTGAAGAGCTGAGGGACAGCGCCCAGGCCCAGAGTTCAGGCCCCATGACCGGACCCAAAACAAAACAAAAAACCAAAACAAAACAAAAAACTGGAACTATCTTTTTAATGTTATTTAGTGCAGCTGAGAAATGTGCAAAAATAGAAATTGATTAATTACAAATTCCATTCCTTTCCTTCAGTCTTTTTACATACTCCAGTATCTGTAATCAGAAATATTTGCAAGTGTTTATGAAAATAGATTTTAATATGGACCTTCTGATATGGCATGCTTGAAAAATGCGTATTGTCTGATAAAGAAACAATGCTTGCTTAAAATTTTGGGAGGAGTTTATGTTGTTCCATAACTACAATAGAAAGATAAAAATAGCCTTATCAAGTATATTGTTCCAAATACTTCTCATTATGTTGTGTTCATTGTCTGTGTGTATTTGTCTTAGCCCATCTCCTTTTCCCTTCCCCTCCTCTTCTTTTCCTCCCCTCTCATTCTATTACTATTCTGAATTATTATTTTGGTTGATCATTTTTGTTTTTGCATTTTTTAAGATTCTGCCATTTTAAAGAAAGCAAGTACTTATTAAGGTGATATCCACAAGTTTTATAACATCTATAGAAGATTTTTATGGACTTTTTTTTTTTTTTTGAAGAGTACTCATCATTATAAAGCAGGCTTGGACCATAATTCAGTATTTGATTACTTGCCTGCTGTTTTGAATGTTATATTTGAGGTAGTTCCATTCTTGGTAAAATTACATACTCTCTATGGAAGTACTTTATGTGTTTTACATCTGCTACATTCTTTTTCTTTTTTCCATTTCAATGCATTTTTCAAAAGATAAAGGTGCAGCACTTTTTCAAAAATAGTACCTTTCTATTGCATATGTATCCACTTGTAAATAGTTTAAATAGGTATTCACTGCTTTTTTTTTTTTAAGGTCTTACACATACTCAGTTTCTTAGTTTAACTTAGAAAAAAGATTTACTTGTTTTAGTACTTTAAAAATAATTTTTCTAGGCAGTAGAGGTATGGCTCAAGTGATAGCTATAGACTTGAGTAGGAAAAGCCAACTGAGAACATGAAGCTGTGAGTTCAAGCCCCACTACTGGCACAAAACAAAACAACAACCACAAAAGAGCTTCTGGTGGCATGTTTTTCTAAATGCTTATTAATGAACTTCTATAGAGATTTTTCTTCATTTTTCAATTCTGTGTGTGTGTATGTGTGTGTGTGCACATGCAGGTTGCTGGGGATTGAACTCAGGGCTTTGCATTTGCCTCATAAGTGCTCTACCGCTTGAGCCATGTATCTAGCCCCTTTTATGTTAGTTATTTTTAAAGTGGGAGAGTCTCACTTTAAATCTAGACTGCAATCCTACTTGTGCTTCCTTTGTGGCTGAGATGACAGGCATATTATCATTGTGCTCAGCCATTGCTTGAGATAGTGTCCTGTAAACTTATGCCTCAAATGGCCTTAAATTAAGATCTAATCTCTGCCTCTCATGTAGCTAAGATTAGAAGCTTTAATCACGGCATCTGGCTCATGATGCATCTTTTTTTTTTTTTTTTTGGTCATGGGGCCTGAACTCTGGGCCTGGTCCATGTCCCTCAGCTCTTCAGTTCAAGGCTAGCGCTCTACCACTTGAGCCATAGTGCCAATTCTGGCCTTTTCTGCTTATGTGGAGCTGAGGAATCAAACCCAGGGCCTCATGCATGCAAGGCAAGCACTCTATTACTACTAAACCACCTTCTCAGCCCCTCATGATGCATCTTTAGATGCACTTTTTATATAATTGAGATGGCAATTGGATAAACTTGTAATTCTTAAAACATGTTTGTTTATATATGTTCATTCTTCTCACTTAAGAAAGTAGTTGCTTTGTATGTCAGCCTACATTGTTGTAGAAGATACTGGGTAAGTTAGTTAATTATATAGATAGACTTGTGCTGTATATGTTCAAACAATTGCAAACCTACATCTCACCCCCTCTCCTAGCCTCGAGTTTGTAGTATACAACTTGTCTTGGATTTTTCTGTCCTATCCAGTCTACCAACCTTGAGTTTGTAGCATACCTGCATCTTGGATTTTTCCATTTGCTATACATGTTTTTGGATTTTTAAAAAATATTTTTCCTTTCCTGTCATTCTTTTTTGATTTGAACTGTTAGTCACTGTGGATATATACAGAGTAGCATTCTGCACTTACTGCTCCCATAATGGTGGTAAATTCAAATGCAGTGGGCTTAAGCTGTCCGAATGATCTTGCATCTTGCTTTGTTGCCAGGTTTGCCAAGGAGCGCAGGCTGAGAATATGGAGAGACTATGTAGCTCCTACTGCTAATTTGGACCAAAAAGACAAGCAGTTTGTTGCCAAGGTGAGTCATTGTCAACATGTTGATATACAGAGTGGACATTGCCAGGCAAGTGATAATATATAGGTTTGAGCAGTTAGAAATGCTGTAGCTCTTGAATAATTTCTGGCCAGCCTTTGTTTCTTTGTGTGTGTGTGTGTGTGTGTGTGTGTGTGTGTGTGTGTGTGTGTGTGTGTGTGTCTGTCTGTCTGTCTGTCTGTCTGTCTGTCTGTCTAGGGAGACAGAGCGAGAAACCATAAGAACAGTGCATTTTCAGTGTAAATTAGTATAACTTCATTCATGGATTTGAAGTAGTGAATATAGCTCTCATATTATTGGGATTCTTTGTATCTGCTTAGCAAATGGTGTTTTTGAGATTCCCTATATATACAAACACCAGTTTCTGTTCATTCAGCTTTGAAATTCAGGTGGTTTATTTTTATTCTAGCAGCTCTTCCTTGATGAGTTTTGAGTTGGCTTGCTTCGAAGGGAACTAGAACAATATATTAGAAGTTCTAATTGAATCAAAGGGTTATAAAAATGTTTTTACTTAGATTTTGGTAGCTTGGTAGTAGAAAAGTTCTTCAAGTTTTCCCAAAATTCTGTGTCTTTTTCTAGCTTATTTATACTTTGCCAAGAGACACTGAAAATTTTGTCTGTAACCATAATGTGGTTAAATATTTATATTGGCTTGGTCCCTATTAAATGACCATTTTAAGATAGAAAGCCAGTAGGTGGCACTGTCGCCTGACAAATCCCAAAACTTTATCTTATAATGGCAAATTTTTTGCAGTCTCTGAGGAATTGGCTGAATTTTTTTTCCAGTCTTTTTTTTCTTTTCTTTTTTTTTAAATGATGTCTGTCATACTAGGTCACAGAGTGCTCAAGTAGCTTTTTTCCCTCCTTAGTAGGTGTTAGGTGGGGGTTAATCATCCTATGGTAGACTTGTTGGGAACTCTCCCTGCAGGTTATGCTTCTGTGCATCTTCCACATCTAGAGGCAGACCAGAGTGGACCTTTGCTTCCTTCCTTTCTTTGAGGAAGGTACTAGTGTTCATGTCATTGCAGCCTGCTATGTCTACTTGGAACTCTTGCCTATACTCTTGTAAGTGAGAATGGCCTACACAAAGGATGACCATTCACTCACCAATTGAGCAGGCTTTCAGTTTATTGTCATTACTTTGAAGGTCTATGGTGTTAGTGATGTGGATGAGTTTCTGTGGTTTCACTAATCTTCCTCCACTGAAACTGAGTTTATACAAACATTGGAAAGATGAGTTGTGGGCTTTCTACTGGTAGACTATGGCATTGCTATTGAAGAAAAAAATTCTAAAGATTAGCTGATTGAGCTAGTATTGATTGATTGTCTTCCCATAGCCCAGAGTGGCCTTGAACTTATTATCCTACTGCCTGAGCCTCCCAAGTATTGGGATGACATGTGTATACCACTGTCTTCAACTTGTATTTGTCTTAAATATGCCTTTTTTACAACAAGAAAAGGAAGAGGGGGCTATAACAGCATTGTTTCCCTTTTTAAAAAAATCCAAGATCCCATTTTTTTTTTTTTTTTTTTTTTTGTTGGAGGCTGGTTCTGGGACTTGAATTGGATTCAAGCCTCTGTTCTCTTGTTTTTTTGCTCTACCACTTGTGTCACACCTCCATCCTAGCTTTTTGATGGTTAGTTGGAGTAGTCTCGTGAACTTTTCTGGATTGCTTCAAGTGTCAGACTTCTGAGTAGCTAGGATTATCATTGCAATGAAGTTTTATTTGTTGTTATATCAAAGTAGAAGAAATTGCCCCTAGAAATCATCTGAGGATTATGAAGAATATCCTATCTCCTGTAGAACTTTAAACATAATTTGTACTTATAGGTCTGCTTAGAGAGTAAAGAGAAAAAAATATATGTATTTTTTGGTCAGTCGTAGGGCTTGAACTCTGGGCTTGGCTGCGCTTTTCAGCTCAAGATGAGCACTCTACTGCATGAGCCACAGCGCCACTTCCGTTTTTCTAGTGGTTTACTGGAGATGAGAGTCTCACGGACTTTCCTGCCTGGGCTGGCTTTGAACCATGATCCTCAGATCTCAGCCTCCCGAGTAGCTAGGATAACAGGCGTGAGCCACCGTCGCCTGGCAGAAAATATATTTATGGGTAGATAAAACCTTTTTGAGGTTTAAAAATTCCTCCCTATATATTTTTTCCCCTCCAGTACTGCTCTTGAACTCAGGGCTTGGGTGCTGTCCCAGAGCTTCTTTTTGCTTAAGGCTGAGCCACAACTCCACTTCGAGCTTTTTGGTAGTTTATTGGAGATAAGAATCTCAGACTTTTCTGCCAGGCTTTTTTTAGTTGGGATCCTCAGATTTCAGCCTCTTGAGTAGCTAGGATGACAGACATAAGCCACTAGTGCCTAGTTGTTTTGATTTAAAACAGGACAAATCATAAAGAATGTAAGCGAAATACTCATACTGCCTGACACACTGAGAGATAGCTTTGTGTTTTTCTAAATGAAGTTGGCCTTATAGTCTGTCCCAGATTTAAGGAAGCTTGGTCCATGGGTTAAATCTGTTCCTGCTTGTGTTGGTGCATTTAACATTGAAAAGAAACGAGAAAAAACCATTTAAGTGTCATGAAGAAATTTTGGAGCATAGCCTTGGCTATTTAAGTATTGTATGTGATTTTACCTGATGAAATGATGGTGCCAGACTTAGGGTTGTTTAAAACTCTGAGATTCAGCTGGCAAAACCTAGAATACCCACCCACCAAGTTTGGAGGTTCCTCCTGTGTACCAGTCTTATTTGAATGGGAAGAACTTGAGATAAAATTTTAATCTAGGCTTGACTAAAACTTACAACAGTGTCAGCAATGTTCTTAGAGATATATGTTCTGATCAATGTTCTGGGTCAAGTTCCTTACCTGAAGGCAAGGCTAGCAGCCATTTTCAGCATTTGGCTAATTTGTATCTGAATAAAAACGTTTATATTGCTGTTTCTTCATTTTCTACTTGTAAGCACAACCTCTTTCCTTCATACCATGGAAGGAAAATGGATTTGGCTTTCTTACTTAAATATATATATCCGTATGGGTGTACCCGTGCTCTTCCCTATCCTTTCAGTATGATTATATCATAAATTTTGTTAAATTAATACTCATTGTTTACTTTCTAAGTGTAAGAGCTACATGGAATATTAAAGTTAACTTTCATTTCCTATATAAGTTGTGTTTCTCTTGGAGTTAATACTTTCACCATTTACATATATATTACTAACAGCTCTCAAACTCTGTTGTGTTAATCTCCTCTCCAGACAGTCTTTCAGTCTACTTAATCTTACCTTCTATCGTACTTTATTGGAGCCTTGTGTCCTGCACCAATCTTGACTGGTTCCTTCTTTTTTTTTCCTATTAAAAAGCTATCTGTCATCTTTGGAATTCATTCTTATTAGGAGGGACGGCTTCTTTGCATTGCTTTCCGGTTGGAGTTATACTTGCTGGATTCTACGCCTTTACTTTAAGACTTACCTGCTTTATTTTGGTTGCACACATTTTCTCTAACTTCATGGCTAAAGTGCCTGCAAGGTAAATTTTCTGAGACCCATAGCTGTTTTCTACTTAAATTTGGTCTATAATTTGGCTGTGCATAGAATTTTCTTTTGAAAGTCGTTTTCTATCAGAACCGTTAAGCTGTTTCTTTGTTATGTAGCTCCTAGGGTGTGGCTGCTCTTTTCTTTCCTTCCCTCATTTTCTGTTCCTCTCTTCTCCCTCTCTTTTGATTTTTCTTGTCTTCCTACAAGGGTTTAGCTGAGACTTTTTGATTCTAATATTCTAACATTTCACAACAATGCAGCTTTAGTTAACGGTATGTGAACATTTTATGATTCATTGTTTGGACCTTTAGTTTGGGGACTTTGTTTTTCAACTGTTCTGCTGATTTATCTAAATTTCTCTCTTCTCCCAATTTTTTTTTCTTTTTTTCCACTTGAAATGTGGCCCTTTTATTTGAACTGAAAGGTGTCATTACAAAGTGCAAACAGGTCTTTGGTACTTACTGAATACAATGAACATAACACCAGCCTTGGGCCACTGGCCACAGTTAGAAAGTAAATAAATATATACGGCCTTCACCTCTCACAGCACCCACGGTGGCTGCAGAGTTCACCCCGGAGCTGTCTGCCGTCTTGGGTCATGAAGACAGAAGATCCAACTAGTCATTCTGCAGACATTGTGGCTTGAGTTACAGAATTTCATTTCCTCCTCCTCCTCCTCCTTCCTCCTCCTTTCCCTTCCTTCCTCCTCCTTTTTCTTCTTTTTTGTTAGTGATGGGGCTTGAACTTGGCCTGGGAGCTGTGCTCTACCACTTGAGCCACAGTGCCACTTCCAGTTTTCTGGTGGTTTATTGGAGATAAGAGTCTTATGGACTTTTCTGCCCTGGCTGGCTAACCATGATCCTCAGATCTCAGCCTCTCGGGTAGGTAGGATTATAGGTGTGAGCCATTGGTGCCTGGCTTTCTTCTCCCATTTCTAAGAACTGCAACTGCTTTTATTTAGATGTTGGACTTTCTGGTCTTTTGTTCTATTTCCTTCCCATATTTACATCGTTTTTTTTTTTTTTTTTTTTGGTTGTTATTTATTTTTTGTTTTTGAGACAGGATTTCCGTGTAGCTCAGGCTGGCCTTGAACTTTCTTGGTCTTTTGTTCATGTTAGATTTCTTTCTGTTTATCCTTCAGCCTTTTTTTATTGAGTATTTATGATACTGTGTTTAAAATGTCTAAGTGTTTGGTTCTCTGAATGTTTTTCCCTTTATTTTTATCACTTAAAACATCTATTTCTTTTTCAGATCATCTAGATTTCTAAGTAATTTATTTTAATGTTTTTGAGATTATTCTTACATATTCTTTGTTCTCCCCTATCCACCTTTGGTTATTTTGGTCCTTTTTTTTTAATATGAGAGTCTTTCATCAGATATTTGATGACTCTTGCTTGTCTCTCTTATTTGAAGATGAGGTATTAAAATACTGTGTTAGAAGCATTGAACCTGCTGGGTGCTGATGGCTCACTTTTGTAATCTTGCTATTGAGGAGGCTGAGATCTGAAGATCTTGGTTCGAAGCCAGCGCCATCAGCAGAGTCCATGAGATCCTTATCTCCAGTTAGCAAAAAATTGAAAGTGGTGGAGCATCAACAAATCTTAGGTGAAAAAACCAAGGGGAGAGAGTGAGGCCCTGAGTTCAAGCCCTTAATACTGGCACCAGAAGAAAAGGAAGAAGTACAGAGTCTATGTATGGACATACATCTTGAAATCCAGAAGCTTCTTAAATTTGAAATCAATCCTTGTGTTTGTCCCCACTATCATACCTGCTTGAATTCCTGATCTGGCAGTTTCTGAATCTTTTGTTAAGCTGAGCAAGGCTGGGGCTCTGCACCATACATCAGATTGGTGGTTTCTTATCACTGGCTCAGAATTTAGCTTTTACAAACCTGTGGAGTCATTTATTTTACAGATTATAGCTTCCAGATATGTTTACATAGAGATAGGGAAAGCCATCTTGTGGCAGTATTCTTTTTCTCTACCCTTTTAGTCTTTTGGAGATAGTTGAATAGGTGTCTTAAATAGATCTACGGTCTTCCCTTTCCCCTAGCACTGGAGCTTGAACTCAGGGCTGTGAGCTCATTTGGCTTATTTGCTCATGGTTGGGATCCTGCCACTTGAGCCACACATGTAGTCTGCTGTTGTGCATTTAGAGATGGAATCTAGACTTCTCTGCCTGAGCTGGATTTGAACTTTGACCCTCCAGGTCTCTACCTCCTGAGTAGCTAGGATTTATAAGTGAGCCACCAGTGCTCACCATATCTCCGTATTTTTATTTAGAGGTGTATAGGGAGGGAACAAAATAAATCTTTATACTTCTTTAACTGGTACATAATACTCCAATATGAAGCTGCACTGTAATTTATTTATTCAGTCCTCAACAGGTCGATATTCATGTAGTTGATTTCTCTAGTATTAGAAAATAGAGTAAATCTCTGTAAATAACAGTTATTTCTTAAGAAATGATTTAAAGCACAATTAATAAATAGTTATTCAGAAATGCCAACCAGTATATGCCATTATCTTCTTATATGTTGTAGAATACACTAGTGGTTGGCCAATTTTTTTTCTGATAGGAATGAACAGGAGATACTGTAGAATTTACAGGCCACATGGTTTCTGTGAAGTGAGTTGAGTGCTTTGGGTAATATTTGCTAACATGTGTTGTAGAACAGTGGATATCAGCATTGAATTAAAAGGGAACAGTGTAGTTGTATTCCCTTTCATAACTGTGGAATTCTACTGTAGTTCTATAGTCATTTTACACGATTTATGTTCATAATGCCCAAAACTTATTCAGGAAATCATATAGAAAGTTGTCAGGTACTTGAGACCTTTGTACCTATAGTTGGAAAGTCTTGTAGGCTTTGCTGAAGTTGGTTTGCTCTGAGGATCATCTGGTTATGAGGCCTGGATTCTCTCTTCAGCAGTCACTCTTTTTTTTCTTTCAGAATTTAATTTTATGAGACATGGCTAAAACACCTTAAAATGCCTGACCTCTTCTACTGGGTGCCTTTGAAGCCTCATAGTTGATTTCTGGAGCTAATACAAAGCTGTAGATGAGTAGTTTGCCAAGAATCTCAGTTTGAGAACCTAGAAATTTAAAGTATTTTCTTGATACTTGTAGTCTGTTGACAGACTGGTTTCCATTGTCAGCTTAGGTCCACTTAAGTGGTTTTACTTTGCAAGAAAAGAAATGCAAGGGAGGGCTTGCCTTGTCTCTCCAGGTTAGCAGAGAAGCATGTTCCCTTCACAGCGATTAGCTGAGCCTGCCTGAGACTTTTGTGCCTGTCGTGGCCTGCCAGTTCCCTGCCTGCCTTCCCTGTGGCGTTTTAGCTGATCTGTGCTGTTTGTAGCCATATGGTCCCCTGAGCACGTGGCTTGGCTTCCCTGTCCCTGCTGCTGGATCTGTGGGCTTTGCAGATTTCACAGACCTGAATAGCACTATTGGGGGGGAGGGAAAGTGGAAGCATGTCCTCAAGAAGTGTCTTCTCCTGCCCAGTTTCTTAGAGGCCTCTTGCTAGATTTTCTGCCCCCATGTGATAGCTGAAACTGCCCTAAAATAATACTTCAAGAAAAAAAAAAATCTAGAAGTGATTCTTGCCTGTAGGGAGCTTTACCCTGTATGGTTCTCTCCAAGCAGTAAGCAGTTGACAGGCATTGATAGGCAAGTCCACTTTGGAGATCAAATTCTACACTGTCCATGGATGTAGCAGATTTTACAAAGTAAATGGTTTTGCCTTATACTTAGGAGTATTAGCATCTTAGCTCTAGATAGAGTATATTAACAATCTCAGGGAGTTTTCCTACCCAGTTTTTCTCTTGTAAAATTCATTGGACATGTAGTTTACTGCCTTAAGTTTATGTGTTTATTTATTTACTGTCAGTACGGGGCCTTGAATTCAGGATCTAGTGCTCTCCCTTAGCCTTTTTGCATGAGACTAGTCCTCTACCATATGAGCCATGCCTCTACTTCCTGTCTTAAATATTTCTTCCTTTTTTTGTTGTTGTTTTGCTGGCACTAAGACTTAAAGGCCACTGGTATGAGACATGGCTAAAACACCTTAAAATGCCTGACCTCTTCTACTGGGTGCCTTTGAGGCCTCAGTTGATTTCTGGAGCTAATACAAAGCTGTATTAAAGGCCAGTGTTCTTTCTTGCCTTGTTTTTACTCAGGACTAGTGTTCTACCATTTGAGCCATGGCTCTACTTTAGCTTTTACTGGTTACTTAGAAATAAGAGTCTCATGGGCTATTCTGCCTAGGTTGGCCTTGAACTGAAATTTTTAGATCTCAGCCTGTGAGTGGCTCCGATTACAGGGGCGAGCCACCAGTTGTTAGCCTATCTGAACCATTTCTAAATTTACAGCTCAGTATTATTAGGTATATTTATATTGTTGTGTATCACCACTATCCATTTCCAGAATATTCGCTCTTAGAAAACTAAAACCCACCAAACAGGAATTGCCCCTTCTCCCATTCTCCTTTCACTAGCCCTTGGCTGCAATGTTCTGCTTTTTGTCACAGTGATTTTGACTGTTCTAAGCAACAAATACAAGTAGAATCAATGACACTTATTTTTTCATGACTGGTATATTTCACTTAATGTAAGGTTCAGCCATGTCATAGCATATGTCAGGATTTCCTTGCTTTTTAAGGCAACGCAGTATTGTATGCACATACATTTTAAGGTTGTCTAGTTACATGTTGATGTGGGTTGCTTCTCAGTGTTGTGAGGAATGCTGCTGTAAATATGACCACATGACTATCCTTTTTAAGATGTGTTTTCAATTCCTTTGAGTATGTACCCAAAAGTAGAATTGCTGGTAATTGTATTTTTTATGTTTTTGAAAGGAACTGTTTCATTGTACCACCTTACATATTCATCAAGGGTTTCAATCTTTATCCCTGCCTTAATTAATACATGTATTTGTTTATTTTTTTGATAGAAGCTATTCTAGTAATTAGGAAGTGGTACAGTATTTCATTGTAGTTTTAGTGTAAGCCTACCTAAGTGATTAGTGATGCTGGGTACTTTTTCCTGCATTTATGATCTCTATAGATCTCTTTATGGGAAATGGCTGTTTAAGTTATTTGACTAGTTTTGGTTTAAAAAATTATTTTTGCAGTGCTGTGTATTAAGGAGCATTTGCCCCTCTCCCTTTTAAAAGTTTGATTTGCTTTGTTTCATTTTATTTTGGTGGTATTGGGTTTGAACTCAGGGCCCTGCTTTGCTAGACAGGTTGTTTGCCACTTGAGCCACACTCCTGACTCTTTTGCCTATTTTCAAGTCACTGTGTTATTTCATTGCTAAATTTTAGGAACTCTATAATCTCACTGTCAATGTCTTGTTTGACATATGATGTGGGAATGTGGTCTCATTCTGTAGGTTGGTGCTTTACTCTATTAGTAGTGTTTTTGTTACATAATTTTTTTGTTTTTTAGTTTTAGAAGAGTTAATGTATTCATTTTTGTGGTTATCTGTTTTTGGTGTCATATCCAATAAATTATTACCAAATACAAAGTTGTAAAGTTTTTTTCCATGTGATATAATATTTTACTCATAGTTTTTGCATTGAAGTTATGATCCATTTTTAAGGTAATTTTTATGTTAAGGCTTAACTTAGTTTCTTTTTTTTTGCTTTTTATTTATTTTTAATTATTTTTTATTATCTTTAAGTAGTTGTATAAAGAAGTTGCCATTCTACAAAACAGTATATGAGTACAAAGTGTCTGACAACATTGTCACCCATCACTCCTAACCCATCCCTTCTCTCACTTTTTTTCTTTAATTGAGATTAGGTGATTACATAAATTTCACATACTTCACAGTATTGTGGAATAGTGATACTTAGAGTCACAAACTCATTTTAACTTTCCCAAGGCAAATTGTCATTATCATGGTCTATACAGTTTGTGAATTCTATGAGCTTTGACAATACAAGTTATTTTTTCCACATCAGGTGATGTTTACATTTCTTTCCTTTTGCTTAGTGTAGGCTGTTCCCACTTATTCTGTTCCTCTTAACTTAGTTTCTTTTGCTTGTGGATATCCTGTTTTCTCAGTAGAATTTGCTAAAAAGACAGCCGTCCTATTATCCTGTTGGTATTCTTGTCAGTAGTTACTTGACCATATATGCAAAGTATTTATTTCTGTTCTCTTATTCCCTTGGCTTAAATGTCTTTATGCCAGTACCATATGATTTTAATTTCTTAACTTTACAGTAAGTTTTAAAATAAAGATGTATGTATTTAATGTTCTTACATTGGTTTGGCTCAAGATTCAGTATGAATTTTATGGTGGATTGTTCTATTTCTGCAAAAATTATCCTTGGGTGTTCACTTTAGCAGCTCATACACTAAAATTGGAATGATACACTGTAGATTAGCATGGCCTCAGCTAATCTTTATTTTCATGTTAAAATAAATATACAAGCAAATACATAACCATCTTATAATTAAGAAGTATATTTAGGATCTTGATAAGAATTGCATTACATCTTTAAATCACTTTGGTATTGGTATCTTGATAGTATTGTCTTCAATCCTTAATGTAGTATGTGTTTCCATTCATTTAGGTTGTCTTTATTATCATTCAGCATTGTTTTATAGTTTATAAGTTTTTCACTTCCTTGGTTCATTCCTGGGTAGTTTTTCTTTTTGATGGTATTGAAATATGTTTCTCTTTTGGATTATTCATTGTTAACCTATAGAAATGGAACTGATATTGGTTATTGATTTTGAATTGTACTTTGTGAATTCATTTATGAATTTCATTTATGGAACCATTAAGGTTTTCTACACATATATCACATGAGAAACAGTAATAAATGTTTTCTTTTTTTCCTTTCCAATTTGGATACCTTTTATGAATTTTTCTTGCTTAATTGCTCTGGATATATCTTCTACTACTGTGTTGAATGGAAGTGCATTCTGATAAGGTTTTTAACCTAGATTTTTAGTATTACTTAGCTTTATTATATTCTCATAAATCTGAAGAAAAATTATAAAAACAACAAAATACTAGCTCCTGGCTGCATTTTATCATAGATTTTTTTTTTTTTGGTTGGTTGTGGGTCTTGAACTCTGGGCCTGGGCACTGCCCCTCAGTCCTTCAGCTCAAGGCTACACTCTACCACTTGAGCCACAGCACCACTTCCAGTTTTCTGGCGGTTAATTGGAGAGAAGTCTCATGGACTTTCTTGCCTGGACTGGCTTCCTCAGACATCAGCCTCCTGAGTAGCCAGGACTACAGGTGTGAGCCACCAGCGCCTGGCTTATCATAGAATTTTTAGTTAAAAGGAAGTTGTGAGGGTGTCTGGCTGGAAAGATAGTCCCTACTTCGTGGAGGAGGAAGGGCAAGACTTAGTTTGCAGCATTTATTATTACCAAATCAATTTGCTGACTTAAATTCAAAGAGATTTAAGAAAACACTTGCCTTGTTTTAAAAGTTGCATGACAGTTTTAGAACATATATTTCAGGTAATTCCCACATTACCCATCTACTACGAGCCCAATTTCACTGAATTTTACATGAGTGTGGTTTGTTTGTTGCAATGAATACATCAATATTGGCAATATCTTATTAACTGGTCTTTACTTTGTTTAGGTTTCTTTAGTTTTCCCTGAATGTCCTTTTTTTTCTTCAAGGATACTATATTGCCTTAGTTGTTTTATTTCCTTAGGTTCTTTGGGATATGACAGTGTGTCAGACTTTCCTTGTTTTCTTAGATGGCTTTGAACATTTTGAGAAATTCTGGTCAGGTATTTTAGAGGCTTTTCCCTGTTGAAATTTGTATGATGTTGATTTCTTTTGAAGTATTTGTAATATCTGATCTGATGGGTAATTAGATGCCTAAAGGTGCTTTCATTGGTATATTGTTGTGATAAATACTTACGTATATATGTACGTGTATATTTGTATGTATGTATTATTTGAGGTCAAGGGCAATCATTGCACTTTTGTGAGGAACTAGGGAGGATATACACACAACCTTAGGAGGATTTCATGATGTCAGAGAGGTAGAAGGTCATATGTATCTCATTTTCATTGGTCTCATCAAAGGTAGTGCCCATAGAAGCCTTGTTAGGCTTGTAGTCCTTTGCTTCTATGTGGTACTGAGTTTGGAGGCAGTATTGGAAATATTGGTGGCTGTAAGAGCTGTTAGCAGGTCTCTCCAACTCAGAAGCATTTTAAAGGTTTTTTGTTCATCTTGTATATGCTCTTTAGAAACTAAACAGCAGCTCTGGCCACCCAGAGAGTACTATGGGTGGACTGTGTATTGTAGATAGGCAATGTGGCAGGGGGCCAGAGAGAGAAAGATGGATGTGAACTTCCTTTGACAAAATTCAGTAGTTTTCTTGACTTGTGGCAACCTTTAGTCTATGCTATGTCATCATTAAACTATTTTTCTCTTTGCAATTAGACTTGAAGAGATGGAGATGGAATTGGGTTTAGTGCATCTGTCTTGAGTCCTGCTCATGGCTTATTTCACATAGATTTCTGCTCCCAAGTCTTAAATGATCTGATCTGTTGTACATGAGGGTGGTAGAGAGAGTGAGCAGTGGGGGTGTGTTTCAATTATGTGGATGGAAAATGCCCTCAGAAATATCACTGCTGGTGAACAGGAATTTGTATAATAATCTACTCTGCATTTTACTTATTGCATAGTATGTGACTCTAACCAGTGTTTCATTACTTATTCTCTGTCTCTGCTTAGGAGCTGCTTGCTATCTGGATAGTAATGACACAGGTTACATAGGAACAGAAAGCCATAAACACTTTTCCTATGCATGCGTATGGACACATGCGCTCACTCACCATCCCCCTTTCCTCCGGGAGCTAAGCCTTCCATTGCTGTCAGCGTCAGAGTAGTCAGAGTACGTAGTTCCTGAAGAGGAGGTTTCTAATCAGGGAGATGCCTAGCAGAGAGTCTGTTGCTGTGGCCTAAAATTTACAACACTGAGAATCCATTTTCTGCTGCTGCTCTAACACGTTGTAAGAGCTGACGAATAACCAGTACCTTGTCACAGGGTGTGCTAAGATGTTCACAGAATTGGAGTGAAGGTGTGAGCATTTTGATACTTCCTCCTGGCTGAGCATGACTGGGGCACAGAGAATGTCACTATATTTCTCATGTCTTGATTAAAAGAATTTCTCTATGATTTTGGCAATTGCTTGTTTAACAAGAGTTAGTTGGGGTCTGAGAGGAGATGTGAATCTATCCAACACTGAGATTTTGGAAATAGGGTGAGATGTGTGCATTTGAGATGCCTGAAGATTATCTTACTATCTTTTGGGTATCCTTTTGAAGGAAGAATTATATTGATTTACTAGGCTACCTATTTTGCTGGGTATGACTTGGAGGAATTCTCTTCTCTTTGAAGTTAGAATAACAGAATAGCATATACCATGGAAACTCACTCTTCGAATATTCTATTATCCATTTTCTTTCACACCAATGTGGAATTTGTGATGCAGAGGGAAATCATTTGCGGGGGCTTTTCTATTTTGGATGTTGTCCACTACTGGTATCATTAGGCAGTTTCACCTGGCACTAATGTGAATAGATGGTAACAAATGAGATTTCTCTTTGTTTTCAGTTACTGAATCAGTATTTCTGTTTGTGCCTTCCTGACAGTTTTTAGGTTCGAAAATCATGTTGGCATAAAAGGCCCTTTGATTTGGAGCATCCTATATGCTTCAGTACTACCCCAGACATGGGTAACTAGTGCTGACTATGGTGTTGGTGTGACCATATACCAGCCTTTCCTTACCCCTGAGTCTTGGTCAATCTTTTTTGGCCAGATGAATTTTGGATTCTTTCCTCCCTGGTCTTTAGTGTTTAGTTTTCTCAATTCCCAGATCTGTCATGAAGGATTATAGGAAAATGATTATTATTATTTCAGGTTCTTCTGAAATTATAAATCCTATGTATAGTAGAAAATTGAAATTTTCCTATTCTTCCTACTCAACCCCTTCACTATAGAGCTTGATTCAGCCACCCACTCCTCCTCCCCACTTCCCCTCTCCTCTTCTTCTCCCTCCTTTTCCCCTTCCCCTTCACTCTTCCCCATCCTTTACCTTTCTTCTTCCCCACCTCTCCCCCTCCCTCTACTTCTCCCTCTCCTTCGCTCCCTCCTTACCTCCTTCCCTTTCTCTTTCTCCCCTCTCCACTTTTAGATAACTGTGGGAGCTTGAGCTCATGGTTTCTTGCTCTTGCTCAGTTCTTTTCATTTAAGACATGTACTCTACAACTTGAGCCATGCCTCCAATTCTGGCTTCTTTTCCCCCTAGTTAATTGGGGATAAGAGTCTACAAGATCTGGTTCTGAACTGTGATTCTCCGATCTCAGATTGTACATAGAATTATAGGCATGAACCATCAGCTCCTGACTTTGCCTTGTGTTTTTCATTATTTTTATTTGATGGCACTTAGCTCCTGCCATTTTTTTTTTTGTCACGCATAATTTCTCACTTGTTTTGGGTTCTTACTCTTTTTTCGGATTGTCCTTTAGAGCATTCTTTATTCTTTTGGTATGTGATTGGATGATTCTTTGGGAAAGATAGAGAATAGTTGCACTTAGAGGAGTCTGCAAATCGATATGAGTATTTTGTTTCTGAAAAATAAGTCTTCCAGGAAATAGAGAGGCCTTCTTTAAGATGCTTACCAGTGTGACATCCATTATGGCAAAGGAGAGTCTAGCTGCTTTTGTTTTATGCATAAAAGAAGAGAGACATTTTGCCAGCCTACCATCCCTGTGTGGCAGCTGACCCTATAGTTCAGCCACCTGGTGGTTCCTAATGGGGGCCTGATTGGAGCATAGAAGTGTTTGATTTTCATTTTGCAGATGGAGTGGATGGTGACAGTATTTTGTAGTCAGCAGCTACCTTGTAGCAAAGTATTGCTTGCAAAAAAAAATCCCAAACAGCCTTGAAACAACAGGGTTTGAATATAATTGGGTGAATTGTAGACTGCTGGCTGTATTATGGGTTCTGGTTATAACCCTGATGTGGCACTGTCCCAGTTTGAATGGAATTTATTCTGTATGGAACGTTCTAATAACCTTCACAGAGAAATATTTGTGCTTTTGCCCTTCAAATGGATATCCTTGTACCCAGACTGGAAGTTAATCGTTTTTAGCTGAGAAATGGGGTGCAATGTTAATGATTGTGGTTTCCAAAAACAGACATGTCCATAGAAGTGCTCTAAAAAGGTGGCTTTTAATGTAGCTGAGGTAGTATCTTAGTAATTTAGTGTTTCTGTCTGTGAGATTAACAGCTGAGCCTTTCCTTTCTTCTGCTGAGATGACAATTCTTTTGCCCTTCACTTGCCTTTTGAAATCTTTTATTTATTTATTTTTTCTCATCTAGTACCGGTACCTTTTTCTAATGCAACCCCTGGCCTCTTTCCCTAGATTCATACTGAGATATAGAGGGTTTGATTTTAGTTTAGCACCTGTTTCAAGGAAAACCTCCAATATCATGTAGAGATTGAATTTTGTTTCTTAAGCTTTATGGTTAACCATACGTGTTGGTCAGGGCCAAAAGCAAGATTAGCCATCTTTATGAATGATATCTCATTGAGAAATTATCATAAGGTCTCTAGGAATCAGTGATTATTACATAGTTTACAATATGCCTTATGCATTGTGGCATGATGAAGGATGGTGTTGGATTTATCCCAAATAGCTGTTTATCTCTCTGTTAGTAATTGTGATGGGCCTGGCTCCTTGATGTGTAGTGGGGAGCACTGAAGCCAGTTTAAGCATTTTTTTTTTTTGGTCAGTCGTGGGCTTGAACTCTGGGCTTGGGCGCTATCCCTGCGCCCTTCAGCTCAAGACCAATGCTCTACTGCTTGAGCCACAATGCCACTTCCAGTTTTCTAGTGGCTTATTGGAGATAAGGGTCTCACAGACTTTCCTGCCTGGGCTGGCTTTGAACTGCGATCCTCAGATCTCAGCCTCCTGAGTAGCTAGGATGACAGGTATGAGCCACCGGTACCCGGCTCAGTTTAAACGTTTTGCCTTCTTACTTACAGGTGATGCAGGTTCTGAATGCTGATGCCATTGTTGTGAAGCTCAACTCTGGAGACTACAAGACCATTCATCTGTCCAGCATCCGACCACCAAGGCTGGAGGGGGAGAACACACAGGTGAGAGAACAGAAATAGTCTCTTTGCAAAACTCTTAGGAGACGGAGCTAGAGAATTAAATGTGGTACCGTATATGAGAATGCAAAAGAATAAATATTTTATATCCTCAAAGCATTATTTCCTAATTTGCAGCTTGGCTACCATTGGGCAGGCCTCCGTGTCTCCTGACCATATCCGCTGCTCCGCTACATTTCAGAAACAGGCACTTTTGGTACTCTTCCTGAGGGGGTTTGAGTACAGTTAGGATGGGATATGTAAAATAGTGGATATGTTTTATTTACTGACAAGACCTTAATTTTTCTAAGACTAAGGAGAGGAAAAAAATCTGTGTGTCACCCACAGGACCTGTTCCTGTTGATAATTTTTATTTGCTACTTACGTTTTTGCTGTAGGACAAAGTAGATCTTTGTGTATGTGTTCTCTCCGGTAACCTCCTCATCTTTTGAAAGTGTTAACTGTTACATGCTATACTGACTGCTGTATTGTTGTGTCTTTTGACTGTCATGCTTAAATGAACAAGGTGTATGATTTGAGCATATCAGTACTGAAAAATTAATTCTTTGCATGAAACCTAACAAGATTTGATATTCAAAATGTCGATTGGCAGTTATTTTCCTCTTTTAAATTTTTTGTGTTTATTTTCTTTCCATCTTTCTGAGTTGTGAGAGATTGGGCATAGGGATTAAACTGAACATTTTCTTGGGTTTGTTTATATCTTTGTTTTTATAAACATTGTTCACTCTCTTGTTATTGCCCTTTGCTAACTTAAGTGCTTGTTGACTAGTTATAGAACTAGGTCCTCAGTGAGCCAGGGCCAGAGGCAAGTGTTTGGACAGTTTTCAGAAATTAAACATTGTGAAAAAGCAAAGGAGTGCTGTGGAGCTTTAAAAATTTTTTTTTGCTTTAAATTTATCCCCTTTGTAGTTGTAAAGATAGATATATATATATATATATATATATATAATTTGCTTTCCAATGTTTGGCACATATACATGTCATGGTACATTCACAAGTTGAGATTCATACTCTGTTTCCATTTGTGTGAGAGTTTATAGACAGCCCATAAGAGTAAAATAAAAATATCATGATTGGCCTGTGAATCAGATCATGCATAGAAACACATACAGGACTGGTAATTTGAATGTCTGGCCAATCAGTTCATTCTCTTTCTTTTTTTTCTCCAAAGAGAAGGCAATTTAATGCAGCAAACAGTATTGAGGTAAGGTTGAGAATTTAAATGCATTGAAAGCATAGAAATGCCAAAATGAGGTTGTCTCAGTAACTGTAGCTGTGCCTCATTGCACAGAGTAAATATACATCTCCAATTTTATCAGTATTGGGAGTAGTCCATGATTCTGCATCTGTGCCCTACAGTTGGAATTAAGGTTCCCACAGCAACCACAACTCTGAAATTCTTGAATGTTAATTTTTGTGCCTGCATCATCAGCCAAAGCATTATGATAATGTAGACTATGTAGCTGAATTTGAAGCTGTTTTTAGGGGGCTAGGGGTATTCTAGCTTAGGTAGGATGAGAGCAGCTTATCTGAAGAAGACCTAATCACTGAGAACTTTGAAGTTATCCCAGGATTCTTGGGAGCTCCTCAGTGGGTAAAAGATGTACTTCCCTTAGTCTAGTGGCTGATGAGAAGTTATTGAAATATATTGCCTAGTTTAGGCAACATCCTGATTATATAATTTCTTGTTCCCTATCAAAGTGAGTGAGTTTCCTTTCTTTTCCCCTGCTTCTCTCTTTCTCTCTCCCTCTCCTTCTTCCTCTCCCCCCACCCATCTCTCTCTCTCTCTCTCTCTCTCTCTCTCTCTCTCTCTCTCTGTGCTGTTTACTCCTTAGCTCTTACTCCATTTTAAGAAAGTGTTATGTAGAGCTTAGCTATAATAGTCTACAGCATATGGCTTTTAAGGGAAATGAGGAGTGATTTTCATTATTTGTTCATTAAATTCCTTTGGAAGCTGGTACTGAGGGATCTCATCAGAAATAAGGTAATATAACACACCTTGAGTATAATGGTAGAGGGCACCCTGGGAAGGCTTCCCAGGCCAACTATTGTATCCTTGAGTATTCAAGAATGAGAAATTAGCAAATGAGAGGAAGGGCACTCCTATAATGGATCTGTCATACATATCACATAGGCCAGCTATTTATCTCTGTGGCTATTTCAAGTAGCTCTGTTTTAAACCTAAAATACTCTAGCTTTTATGGATCGTACTTGACTTACAATATCCAAAATATTATCATTTAAACATTTAATGAGTATGAAAACATTAATAAGATATGTATTTGTTTAGTCTTACTACTCTTTTGGAATCTGGTGTATGTTTTATACCTGAACATCATCTCAATTCCTTTTAGCATCCATTTAGTCCAAAGACTCAATAACCACATGGGCTAGTGGCTGCTGTTAGGGACAGCACAGTTCTAGAATTGAGATGAATGGTTTAATCATCTTCTGTATTTATTGGTTTCTAGCTACTGTGCTGAATGTAACAGGCAGTGAACAGATACTGTCCTCTGTTCTCATGGAACTTTTAAAGTTTAGTAGAGAAGCACACAAATCATTTCACTTATATTTATATTGTGGAACAAAAGTAAAATTCTGCAAAGTGCATAAACTGCAAAAATTTCTTTGAGGAAGTGACATTTAGTGGGAGATGGCAGGTTTTGGCCTGGAAAGCAACGATGACAGGTTTTAGTGGAGTTTTGTGGAATGAGAATGGACAGTCATTGGATGATGTGTGAGTCTTGTCACTTGGATGATATGAAACTATAGTCAAGGCTAGATCATACATGTTCCACACATCTCATGTCAGAAGAAGGAATATGGGTCTTATGACGAATTGCAGTTATTCCTGTGTGACTAGGAAGCGAGAATAGCTAAAAGCCAGAAAGTGGTGAGAAGTGGGTTTGCCTATTAGTCAGGGATCAGGTATTGAAGACTTGTATGCCATGCTTTTTAAGTTTTATCTTGAAAAGTTTGAAGCTGGAGAATGGTATGTTTTGATTTAAGAACTCTTGTCTTGGTTTGAATTTACAAGATAGGAAATTTGCATTTGTAAGAGAAGTTTGTTACTGGATCAGAACTGATCTGCAGCTAGGAGTTCAATTGAGCAAGGATGTGGAGGAGAACAGTGCAATGAATGAAAACTATGGATGTTGCTTCAGCAATCCCTCTTCATCCTGGAGAGTTACTGTAGTTGCTTTTCTACTTAAAGAATTCCCTAGAGCCCTTACAGAAAGTGCTAGACTCTGTTCTATGTTTATCGTAAAGTTAACAAAGATTTACAATATAGATGTAAGGAGAGAAATCATCTCCACTTTGCAGTGGTACTGTAATTTTATGCACGTAAAGCCTGAGCAATAGGCATGCACTTGGAGTAGGTTTCTAGTCTCCTTTATTACATTCCAGCTATTCTTATAGTTACATGGGAAGAGATGTTGGAGCCAGGACATCTTTTAGCCCACATGGCACCTTTGTGCAAATTACAGAAGGATGCTTAGTTCCCCAGGGAGTCTCATCACAGGGCATATGCTTGGCAAAAAGAATGGAGCTGAGCTGCAGCTCCTGTTCTCTCTTTGTTCCATTGGCCAGGTACCCTTGTGTCAGACAGTGTGCCCAAGACTATGTTCTTGCCCTAGTCAGAGCCAGGCTGGGAAAATCTGAGGAAAAGGTCAAAGGTGTGTTTTGGGAGTTGGGGAGTGATCTTGAGCTTGCAGAAACACTATCTATTACAGGTTTGTTTGAACATGAAGGTCTATTACAGGTGAATTTTGGAGGGCCTTGAAACACACACATAGGAGATTGCCTTCTATTACTGGGAACTTTCTGGAGGGGTAGATGGCTCTGATAAATAATCTGATACTTTATGATATTGAGACCTTTCCTAAACCAAAGAATCGAGTTGGGAGCATGCAGATTAAGGAACTGCTGAAGGAGGAGGCGAAGAGGGGAAATCTTCATGTGAGCATCCTCAAGGGCAGGCAGATGGTGTGCAGCAGTCCGCCACAGGGAAGCCTTCCTTTGAGCTCCAGATGAGGAAGCTTTGGGGCTTACCCTTCAAGAAAGCAGGAGGAGATCCTTTTATTGTTCCTCTTCCTTGTGCCCTAGCAATTCTAGTAGCCTGTCATCAGCTCACATAGATTTTTCATCAATTTGAGGAATAATAGGACAAATTGGGTATATCTTTTTTTGTACACATAGACAAGTTCATTTCTCTTGAAATTATATAAGAACACAAGGTTTTGGTCAAGGCAAATAGAATATGCCTACTTCTTTTTGGTTATTTTCTAATTGGAACCAAAGAAAGTGCTCAGACTGTTTCCACCCAAGGCAGCTGCTTTCCAGTATAGCCCAGGAACGGATGGGTAACCTCAGGTTCTGGATTTGGATTAGAGCTTGGTTTGCAGATGGAAAGTGTGTTGGAAGGGTGAAAATCTGAGTGGGTAATATTTCTCTCAGGAAGATTCCAGTTTGATGTGCCTGGTAGTACTGATTGTGCTTCTGAATTCCTCGGGGGTAAATCCAATGTCACTTCTTAGGAGATCTTCCCTTCTCCAGGCTGAAAGCCAGTTTAGAACTCATATGTGGTGTTCCTGTGGGCCTAAACAGGCTTTAGAGGTCTCTAAAGGTAGAGCTTGTTTTATCCAGTTGTTTGCCATAAAGAAATAAGTGCTAAGTCTTGGAGAAAGGCTCTGGATTTTCTGAGCTGCTGCCTTAAAGGAGATAGCGCATTGTGCAATCTCAGGGCTTCCCAGGGAGAGCTTGGCTTTGATCTGAAACTGGAAAGCCTAGTGCTCTATTGCCCAGGGCTGCTGGGGGCTTTGTGTTATACTTGGAGTGTTAATGACAAAGGAAACAGCCCCCAGGCATCCAATGAAGGGGCTGACTTATTCCCCCCGTGAAGTCCGCTCTCACAGTGCTATTGTAGTTGGCACAGAGATACAGAACTAAAATTTACCTCAAAAATAGGTACATAATTTACCCACCTTCAATGTATTTAGTGTATAGTTTGCTTTTAGTTGTAGGTCTTTTCCTCAAATTTCTCTCCTCAGCTTGTCTGACTCTCTTCTCTGTCCTCTTCTCCTCCCCACCTGACAAAGTGCTTGAACTTGGTGGAAACCAGGAGAGCCTTTTCCCTGCTGGGAGTCCAGTGCTATCTATCAATGTTTAATCATTTCCACTGCTCTATGTTTCAGCCTCTTGTGAACTCACAACTAAAGATTCTTTTACAACAGGACCCTTAGATTTTCAGACCTAGGTCCTAAAGATATACCCAATCTTCCTAATCCTTTCAGCTTTCATTTTGGGAGTTGCCAAAATGACCTTCCCCCCAGCCTCTTAGGCAGGCAGATGGTAGAGACAGGAAGGTAGGTGTATTGTCACTGATGCCCTGGGATTCTTGAGAAGGCTTTTTACCAGAGGCAGAGCTGTTTGGGTTCTGATAACTCCATCCATTGTGCAAGGCTCCAGGGTGCCTTGCCATTTAGACACGATTAACAGCAATTCTGAACCTATTCCCTCTAGTTTAGATTTTTGAAAGCAAGATGACTGGTCCCTTTGGACCCTCAGGCAGAGGATGCAGCTGCTGAGATATATACCAAGAGAAAGCTAAGGGGTTGGAGCCCCCAGGTGAAGTGGGGCAAACCAATAAACCCTCTGACTATGATCTTGTGCTTGTGACTGGGAGCATAAGGCAAATAGCAAATCAGAGAGGGATTCCAGTTTGGCCTTAAGGACCTTGGAGAAAAGCAAAAGCTCTTTGAAATGGATATAGCATTTCACCGGTTTCCAATGGAGAGATTTGGGGACTGCAGCAATGTGATCAAAAGACGTAGAATCTGTTAGAGCATTGGCAGAGGCATTCTGTACTAGTTTCCAATTTGTTTGATCTGGGCATTTTTGAGAACACTTGAAACCCTCCCTTGTTAGAAGCCTGAAAAAATTACTATTAGAAGATTATGGGTGGGTCTTAGTTCACCCATTTAAGATTTCAGAATGTGTACATCTGGTTTTCAAAGATTAATATCTAGGTGTCATCACTTGAAACATTGCCATGACCTGTCCCTCAGTTGGAGAGGTCACTGGTGGGCAAACCTGACTCCTTGTGATAAGGTCAAGGTATTGGGTATCTGTGTAGTTAGTAGTTTCCTAAAATGTACAGTCCATTGATCTAAGTGAATTTTAAATTGGAGAAGACAGCATGTGTCTGTCTTACTGCCTTTTGATTTTCTTTCTTTTCCCTCTTGCACATTATATTTTCTTTAGTTATATATCCCTCTTTGCCAGTATCTTGCCTCTGTCTTTCAAATATTTTTTGTGGGATTTTAACAATCTCCTAGTGGGTCTTGGTGGTTAATCCTTCTCTGAACTTAGTGAATTTACCTCCTTCAATCTATCTTTCTCTTCTTGGTTCCTTTAATCATCACTATCACACAGCTCTACATTTTCAGTTTATCTAAATCTTCCTTGTGCTGCGTGTTCATATTTCTTGCCTCTTCTCAGTTCTGTGAGCTACAGTGAATCTCTAGAGTTGACAGCACCAAACTCTCCTGAGGGAACCCTTCTTCGTGCCCTGCTTCATATGTATGTGTGTGTGTTTGCATGGCGCGCATACATGCTGGTACTGACTGAGGCTTAAACTCAGGCCTTGGCACTGTGCTTTAGCTGTTTTGCTTAAGGCTGGTACTCTACCACTTGAGCCACACTTCCAGCCTTGTCATGGTAATTGGAGATGAGAGTCTTACAGACTTTTCTGTCCTAGATGGCTTTGAACTGAGATCCTCAGAGCTCAGCTTCCTGAACAGCTAGGGTTACAGGCGTGAGCCACTGGCGCCTCTGGCTTGTCCTTGTGTCGTGGGCCCTGAACTCTGGGCCTGGGCGCTGTCTCTCAGCTCTTTAGCTCAAGGCTAGCACTCTATCACTTGAACCACAGCGCCACTTCCAGCTTTTTTTTTTTTTTTCTGCTTATGTGGTGCTGAGGAATTGAACCTAGGGCCTCATGCATGCAAGGCAAGCGCTCTACCTCTGAGCCACCTTCCCAGCCTTGTCCTTGGTTTTTGAAGGTTCCTTTAGACCAGAGATTTCTTTCTATCCATGTAGATTTTCCTTTTTTGTAGCTTATACGGCTTATTTATGTGCATACCTAGTTTCCATTGTGAAGTCTAGAATGAGGCTTTGTGGCTCCTATTTCAGAATCATACAGAATGCTGTTAATATAGTAGGCAATTATTAAGTGTCTACATCAGTTTCTGTGAAAGTAAGACAATTCCATATATTGCTTTTGAGTGGACGTCATGCTGGCCACCTTCAAATCTCCTGCTAATCCCTTGACCTGTTTCCATAGCCATTTTTAGGTGGAGTCTGTGTACCTGTCTCAATGTCCCAGAAGGGAGTTTTGCACTTCTGTTTGTGTGTGTGTGGGTGTGTGTGTGTTTTCAGCTTCCTAATTGCATTATTTGCTTGCTGGCTAGGTCACACATGGCTTATTTTCTGTAAGCATTTCTTCTTTCCCACTTTCACTTCTGGTTTAGTTGTTACCATTGGGTTGACCAGCCCTGCCTCTCCCCATGTACTGGTTTTCCTTATAATAGTGTATCCCATTAGCACAGTGGAGATTGAGTTCAGTTCATCAGAGGGGTTAATTTCAGGATTTTAAGTGTTTGAAGATCTGTCCCCAGTTGGCTTTCTTTGAACACCTCTACTCTTACTCAGGCTTTTCTGAATATCATTTGTTCAGGTAGTTCAGATATGCTGATTCATTGAAGTCTTGGGTGCACTTTTTGCTGAGGAATATATATATATATATATTTTTTTTTTCCCTGTTGTTGACCTTGTTGGTTGTCAGATTAGTTTTTTGCTGGAACTAATTTTAAAATCAATTAGAGTGCTTTCCCTTCATCTTTCTCTCTTTATTTATGAGATACTGATTGCAGAGCTACCTACACTGTGTTTAGATAAATTACCTTTTTTTTTTTTTTTTTTTGCATAACATTTATATTCAAGGCAAGTTTAGTGCAGTCATCCAGTGCTTTGCATTTTCACAGGCCAGGACTGTAGGCTTCATTCCTTGGTGGGCTAATTAGCTTTGGTCTAGGAAAATTTTGTTCAGTTCAGAAATCAGACGTTTAAGTCTGTTATGTATAATAGGCACTGCGATTCTGGGAACTTATTAGTAAGGTGTTTATGATTTTAGGGGCTAATATCTAATCCTGAGCTGTATATATGTGTGTTATGGTGAGCAGGTGGACTTGAGATGGGATGCTCGATAATGGATGAAGCATCGGTGGCCCATGTGACAGGTTCAGCTGAGGTTTTTTTAGAACTCAGACTAGAAGGGGATGCTGAAGGACACAGATGCTTACTTTTTGCCTAGCAAATGACAGGCCTATTGCTTAGGCACATTGTTGATGTCACTTTTCATTTTAACTTTCCTTTGAAAACCTGTGGTCAATTTATGAGGTGTTCATGTTTCATAGTGCTTTATTTAACATTCTACTATATCTGTCTATTTCTGGACGCACATGCCTTGGCTACCTTGGTAGAGGTTCTGTTGTGGAATTTGTATGTAGGTTAGCAATGAAGATGCTGTAGACACTTTGTATTCCTTATCTTTTCATTTCCTGCTGGAAGTTAGTGGATGTGACCTCCTTCATCCTGGTTTCCTTGTATTGGGCACTTACTTAGTGAGGCCACGTGCCTTTGAAATGTGCTGCATCTCTTTATCTAGACACTGGTCCTCAGAATTTGTTGCTTCTGTTGTTCTACTGATTATTCTTTTCTTTTTTCTTTTTGGAAGCCCCCTGTCTCCCTTTGCCCCTTTTCAAATCCCCTCTGTCTTTTTTCATTGTCACAATTTTTTTTGGGAGGGTGGGGTGGGGTCAAGATTTCTTATCTTTTCAGATCTCTTGCTAGCTAGCTGCCTAGTACATAGTTGATAGGCAAGTGTTGGTTATGTAAAGTCTCCTGGCATTGGCCCTCTTAATTCCTTAGTCATGATTTGGGGCTTCCGATAGGGCAGAGTACACCAACACTTGACTGTCTTGATTTTACTTCTCATCATTCCTAGGTCATTTTTCTCATTAGCAGAAAGATTAGGAGGAAGGCTGGACTCTTTCCATGCGCTGTCTCGTAAGGTGGGCGCAATTAGAAGAAAGCCACATTCTTATTCATATGGAGCTGCCTTTAGCATCTGCTTCTCCAGCTGGAGGGGCTTGTTTTAGAACGACTGGTGTTCAGGAGGTGGAGGTGGAGCTCTGTGGAAGGGCTGCTGCCTGCCCAGGGCTTCCTTCCCAGCCCCTTGCTCCCTTAGTTTTTGGCTCAAGGCCTGGCCACTGTGGATGGGTTGCACACTGTACTAACGACCCTGTTCTTATTGGAGTCTTTTTCTTCTACCTTTCACTGTAGCTGCTGTTAGGAAGTGCACTGTGTTCTGCATGGAAGAATTGGCAGGCAGCACTCTTTGCTGGTTTGGCTATTGGGATGTCCAGAATTATTAGGCCAGTTTGTACTTCTGAGAGGAGGGAGATTTGACATCACTCAAAGCAGCTTATTTTATTCATTCCTTAAAAAGGGTAAAGAAGTTATCCCAGTGCTTTGCTATTTCTTTCAGTATGTATTAAACCAATAGCTCAGCATTTTCCTCAGGAAAACATCAGAGTTCCTGCTGCGTGAGTGAGGTTGGAGCAGGTTCTGACTTGCCTAACAGATAGCTTTTGGTGGTATTGCCTGCTCCCTCTGGAAGCTTTCAGCCTTACCCTTTCTTCCCTTTCCCCATCCTAGTCCTTCAGCCCCTACCCTCTTGTTTGCATGCTATATTTCAGTTCTTCTGGTGAAATCTGGGCCCATGAGAGCAGAATTGTGGAAGAGGTAGGTGCTTCAGTGAAGGTACTTCCCCCTCTGTATCAGCCCTGAAGTCCACTGTTAAGATGAGATATCATTAAGTACAGCATGTAGAGGAGAGGCATTGGGTCCCTTTGGAGAGAGTTGTCTCACTCCTTGAATATAGAAAATAGCAGGGTACCTGATACTATTGATGGAACTTGAAAATCTGAAAATTCAGTGTAATAAACTCTTGCAACTTTTCTATTTCTTACCTTTATCATTCTTTGAGAGTCGATGATAGTATTTAGTATCTTTTTTCACTTTTCCCCAACATGTTCTGTCCTCTCTGTCTAGGAATGTACTCAATATCTAGACACAAGCATGCTCATTTCTTCCTGTGTGTAACCCCAGAACTGGACAGGGAGACTAATGGTCTGATTCTGTATCCTTTTGCTTACCTCATGGTTTTCAGATGTTTTGTTTGCTTTGCAATTATTTCTAAAAGTATAACAGTATAAGTATAGATTGGTGTTCTTGCTACTTTTGTCTTCACTAAGACTTATTTGAATCACCTTCACCATCCCTGCTGGTCCTTCCATTTCTACTTGCTGTACTCCCTCCTGGAGTGCAGCGGGAGTTGGTAAACTTCACATTCCTGAGGAGGTTATTCCTGGCCAGTACACTTGTATCGTTCTATTACTTGTTCTTGTGGGGAACATCCAGCCTCCAGGTCATGCAAGAACTGTGAAATCATTTGCTACATGATGAAACATGATGCTCACGTGCTTCTCATCAGCTGCCTGTGGTTGTTTGCCTGTGTTGATAATTTTATATGGCCTGCAGGTGATGTTGTAAATGTTCAAATGGCCCCTGACAGAAAAAAGTTTCCCCATCCCTATATGTAGACCTTACAAAGGAGTTCTTGCTGTATACTGTATGCCCGTCATCTTGTATTGCGTTTAGAGCCTGCCAAAGAATGCTCAGCATTGTTGAAGTTCATTGCTTGTCTTGTGAGTTCAGCCAGAGAGAGTGGCATTTTAAACCTAAATTTACTACTTAAAACATGGGCAACTACAAAACTGCATTGTGTTCCAGTTTTCTTGAGAAACAAGATTCAAGCTGCTTATTAAATGCAATCTCATGTTCTAGAAAACTACATTTGTACAATTTAAGCAAGACTCTCCCAGAATTTGCACCAGTTGATATCTTCATTGTTAAAATCCCTGAATCTGTAGCTTCTTATAAGAAAGAGCCTCACTCGTTGAGATGGGGGTCTTGCCTTTAAAAAAATGAGCCCATGCTACACACTCATGGAAAGGCTGGGAGAGGGAGGCCCTTATTCTGGCTTGTTTGTAATGCCAGGTCTCAGACTTGGCATTTGCCACTAGTGGTGGGAGGCTTTAAAACTCCAGCGTTGAGAGACTGCAAGGTTTCCTTCCTTGATGTGTGTGGGAGGAGTCAGGCCTCTGACAGATATGTTTTCCAGCTTCTCCTTCTCCCTCTTGGATTGTGGGCTTTACCTTCCCCCAACCTGATCATCATTACATCTCTTGTGGTCAGGATTAAATGAAGGCTTGGAGGATTGGGAAATGAGGTAATTAGTTCGACTTTCCTTAAGTGCACATGGATGATGTCCTTTCTGCTTACTTGTGACGTGGAACCCTGGCCTTTTCAGGGATATAGAGCCTTTTGTGGTAGTAGAGGTAACTGATATTCATGTAACATGAAACCTGGAGGCTATAAAGTAAGACCATAGAAAGCATTTTGACTCTCCCACTCACACACATGTGCATTTTGTTAGTATCCTGTATGCCAACCATGCCTCAGAAATGTTTGTAAAAAAATTTGCAGCTGTAGTCAACATATAT
Source organism: Dipodomys spectabilis (assembly GCF_019054845.1). Classification (NCBI taxonomy): domain Eukaryota; kingdom Metazoa; phylum Chordata; class Mammalia; order Rodentia; family Heteromyidae; genus Dipodomys; species Dipodomys spectabilis. Next base: position 14,715,637 of record NW_024870874.1, read on the forward strand.
AGACTCTTTTCTTCTTCTTTTTTAATTCTTGATTCTGGGAATCAAACCTAAAGCCTCAACATGCTAATCCATTGTTTTACCACTGAGCCATGCCTCTAGCCCAAGACTCTCTGTCTTGTCATTATGTCCTAAGCAGATACATTGCAAATACTCTGCCATTTTATATAAGGGATTTGAGCAGAGAATTTTGGTACCAGCCGTTCCAGAGAGTAGAGGTAGGGTGGGATAGGGGAAGAAGGGAAGTAATGACTGAACCAGTCCTCTGCATATTAAGGGGTTTTTCCGGTGTCCTGATGGCCCTGAACTGCCTTGGAGTTTTGAAGCTGGGGAATAGGAACTCATTGCTATTTCTGGTTGCTACTTGACCTTGGTATATCTCTCTTTTACCTTTGTCCCTTTCCTGCTAGGAAATGATGCTCATATATACGCTTTCAAGGTATCCCTTGATGCCCAGTTCTGCAAGGGCAAATTTGATTGTTAGCTGTTAGTTTCACTGCAAATATGGCTACCCAACATTATTGCTTCTCATTTGCTCCAAATGAACTCCAAGCCTTCTGGGCTTACATAGAACTTCTCTGAGGATAAAGATTAAGTAGATCTCTGTTGGTGTGGTGTATTTTGATTGAACTGCATGGTTGCAGTGTGTGTTTGGGCTGGGGGGTGGCACTACCCTTGTCTTTCTGGTCTCTCCCTGCCCCTAGGCCCTAGTTCAGATGAGCAGTTATGTTCCCTGTTGGCTTTCACAATGAACTGTGGTTGAACTTTTCTCCATAGTAGAGGCCAAACCAGTTTTCCTTAGGTTGTAGGTCCGAAGGTACTTGTATTAAAGTCTCTGTGAGTGAGGTCCAGAATGTTCATTTTTCTTTACTGCCAGACACTTCAGCTTGAGAACCATTGTTCTAGATTGTTGATCCTTGGTAGTGGGAAAGTGGGGGTTACCAAAGCTGCCTCTCAGCTGCCTCTCATAGTCTCAGACAATGTCATTTTCAATTGAGCCAGAATTTGATGTTATGCTTTTCTCTGCTACTTACTTTATGAGCACCCTCATGTCCCCAGGATCACAGAGCCAATTGTTATGCAGGCATGTTGCTCTTGGCTTAGAATTTATGAAGTACCAGTGAAAGGGCACAGGAATGTTCTGAGATAGAGAACAGGGCTGTCTAGGGAAGAGTAGAGTTTCTTAGAGTTTTTTGTTTTTGTTTTTGTTTTAACAAAAACTGATGTTTCAGGTGGGGCCTAGTATTTATGGTTTTAGGGTTGGCTGATTTCACTGCAGAATACCAAGAGAGAAGGTTTATGAAGTGGTATCTTATTAGGTCTGGGTTCTCACCTCATATGTGATTTTATTAATTGTGCTGCTAAGGCAGAGAAGAGGGGATAGGTTAAAAAAAATGTGCTTGCATGTGCAGACAGATAGCCATTAGAGGAAAATACAAGTGTGCTTCATAGCACATTCAGTGTAGCCATTGGTTCAGGACCCAGTCTAGCATGTCTTCAACTGCTTTTGAACTGTAATGGGAGCACAAGTCTTATGCACATTTAGTGTTTGGGGTGGTTCTGTATTAAGACAGGAGGAGGAAGCAAGTCTTTTGTTAAGGTCTTACAATAGCAGGTCTTCTGCTCAGTTCTATTTAGGCCTCAGCTCTGGACTCTACAGGCTATGAAATGCTGCTAGATTAACTCATTTATGTTAAATACATGAAGACATGATTTAAAACAGCTTGAGGGAGCTGGGCACTAGTGGCTCATGCCTATAATCCTAGCTGTTCAGGAGGCTGAGATCTGAGGACTGCTGTTTGAAGCTAGCCCAGGCAGAAAAGTCTGTGTGATTCTTATCTCCAAGTAACCCCAGGAAACCAGAGGTGGAGTTATGGCTTAAAGTGTTAGCCTGCTAGCCTTGATTGCAAAAGCTCACGGACAGCGCCCAGGCCCTGAATTCAAGACAGGCCCAGGCCCTGAATTCAAGCCCCATGACTTTGTTGTGGGCGTATTTTTTTTTTTTTTTTTTTGTCGGTCATGGGGCTTGAACTCTGGGCCTGGGCACTGTCCCTCAGCTCTTCAGCTCAAGGCGAGTGCTCTACCACTTGAGCTACAGTGCCACTTCCGATTTTCTGGTGGTTTATTGGAGATAGGAGTCTCACGGTCTTTCCTGCCCGGGCTGGCTTTGAACCGCGATCCTCAGATCTCAGCCTCCTGAGTAGCTAGGATTACAGGCGTGAGCCACCAGCGCTCGGTTATGTGGGCGTATTTTTATTTATGGAATTATGAATTCCAACTGCCAGACAGACTAGGGTGTTTTTTTTTTTTTGTTTGTTTTTTGGGGTCAGTCTCAGGGCTTGAACTCTGGGCCTGGGTGCTGTCTTTCTGCTTTTTTTTTTTTTTTTTTTTTGGTTGATTGAGGGGCTAAAGCTCTGGGCTTGCGTACTATCTCTCAGCTCAAGGCAAGTGCTCTACCACTTGAGCTACAGCGCCACTTCTGGTTTTTTAGTGGTTTATTGGAGATAAGAGTCTCACAGACTTTCCTGCCCTGGTTGGCTTTGAACCGTGATCCTCAGATCTGTCTCCTGAGTGGCTAGGATTATAGGTGTGAGTCACTGGTGCCTGGCTTGACTAGGGATGTTTTGATGGGCCAAGAATTCCCTCCTTCCTTCTGTCCCACCCCCTGTTCCTCCCTCCCTCAATTCCTCCCTTCTTGCTAAGGGTTGAGCTCATGGCTTTGTGTTTACCCTACCCCTTGATTCACAAAAGGTTCCTAGCTCTTTTTGCTTTACCTTACATTTCAGAAGGGTTTCATGCTTTTGAGTCTAAAGTAAGCCTCAGACCATGATCTTCCTACTTCTGCTTCCTGTGTAGCTAGGATTACAGGACTATACCACCGAGTCCGACCTTTTGTTCACAGAGGAATTCTGCTTACTATTTATAGAAAGAGGAGGTGGCAGGACATTGAATAAAGCTGTGATATCCCTAAGTACTTTCACAGTCCAGGCAGGATATGAGGTTGTGGGCTTCTTGTTTAATCCACATCCCACTTGGTTAGACAGATGAGCAAATAGCCATGGGGACAATTCTGTAACTTGCTTATGGTTCTTTTCCTGGTAAACCAGGGACCAAGGATTTAACTGCTTTCCAAAGGTGCCACCAGAACGTGGATATTGTGTAGGCTGATCAGTGGCCCTCTCCCTAGTGTTGAGTAGACCTTTCTACACTCAGATGTTCATTTTCTGCGTTCTACAGGAAGCTACAACTGCTTGTCTGTGTTATTACAATGTGTGTTTGTGTTTCAACATATTGTTAGAAAATTAGGGCATTTCTTGAAACCACTTTTTGGAGACACCATGATTAATGTCAAGTAAGTGCTATTTCTTATTTCTCATGAGTATTTACCTCCAGATAACTGGGTAAACCTGTATCTTCTTTATTTTTATTTTTTGGAGGTGTGCTAGGCATTGAACATAGGGCTCTGCCCGTGCTAAGCAGGTGCTGTACTGCCTGTACCCCCAGCTCAACTGTATCTAGTAAAGTAATCTCGTCTCCTATGTGAGGTTTTCCTAGTAGTAATCTCTCTGTTCAGAATAGTCAGACTAACCCTATGAAGGGATTGTGTGCTTCCTTTTAAGTAGAGTCTCAATACTAGTCATTTTTGTACACAGTCCTAACTCTAGGGAGTAACTGTTTCTACATAGTACATTATCAATTTAATTTTCAACCATTATTTTTATACATTAACCCCATTAGACAGATGTCTTACATTTCTGCTTTTATCTTAACATCATTCTACACTTTAGAAATTTGCTCCTCATTATAAATGTAATACATTCATTTTATGAATTTGGGCAAATTTAGAGAAGAAAATATAAATTACTTAAATCCCACCACCCAGAGGAATATCTCACTGTTAATATCTCCTGGCTTTCTCACCAGCATCTCTGTTCATGGTTTGTAATAGAACACTTCCCCAGGCCTTTAAGTAATTTTCTAAAACAGAATTTTTAATGGGTATGTAGTTTTTAATAATGTGATGTACCATAATTTATTTAACCAGTTTCTACCTAGTTTTGGAGACATAAATTATCTTCAATTTTTATGATTATATCTTTCTGCTTAGAATAAAAATTTGCCTTGAAGTAGAAACCTGAGCATCAGGTCCATTCAGAGCAGTGGTGGCCACCGTGCAAGCTGTCTCCACAGATACTGCTTCCCAGAGGAGCTGATACTCAGTCTCACTGGCAGTATATTCTGTAGTCACCTAATTCCTTATCTGGTTGAGCTTTTTAGAAGAATCCCTTGTGATTTGTTCCCCCTCTCCCCAGCAGCCAACTTTGGCTGCTGTAGAAGTAAATGGTAGAGGAGATGGCAAATCTTCTCCTGGATATGTTGCCCTCTTTGGCTGCCTGGCTAGGAGATGCCAAATGAGACTTGGGTATGTGGAAACAGTCTCATGTGCAGCATTACCTTGTCTCAGCCCATGTGATGCTCCTTCCCTCCTTCCATAGAGTTGTGCACTTGTGAGTATTGCACAATTATGCTGTACATTATTTAATTGTACCCTATTGTGAGAAAAAGCAGCCACCCCCGAGTAAGTGTATGTAAAGCAATTATATTTAATTAACACATAATAGCATTAGTGACCGGAAGGCAATTACAACCACAGTTGCTATTTTATAAAGGAATATAGCATGCCTTGGTCTTGTGGAGGAGGATGCTGCCCTGTCAGGGATTGGGACATGGAAAGAAACACATGAGGGCTCCCCACAGCTTTTCTGTCGCTATGTGGAGCCTGAGCATGCCCACAGTCTCGCTTGAGCTCATGCAGTGGAGTGGCATTTACAAGGAGCTCCCACTTATGTTGTTGAGGGTTCCATAGTTTCCATCCAAATACACCTTAAAGCAAAAAGCTAACCCTGGACAGCCACAGATTCATCATAATATTCTGTTCTGTGCTGCCAGTTAGGGTATAGAGAATATATTAGAAGAATCCCAACTCAGAAGTGACTGTAACTCTTTATGGCTAACATCTGTGTGGCATCCTTAAAAGATACTTTCCGGTGTTCTCATGCTCAATTTTGCCTTCTTTTCTTGGCTTGTTTTTTTTTTTTTTTTTTCTGTGTCTTTTCTGCAAGTCTCAATGTTTACTCTGGTAGCCTCATGCCCCCTGGCTAAGGACTGGAACCTTGATTACTCCCAGTGCCTTTTCCTCCCAGCCACTGTCAGTCTGGCTCTGACCTTGCAGAAAGCTGCTTCCCTAAGGCTCAGCTCTTTATCTGGGTGAAATCCATCAGTAGGAGCAAGTTGTATCTATTTACTGTTTTTTCACTCAGGTTTTTCTTTTTTTCTCTTCTTCTTCTTCCCTTCTCTCAGAGATGATCATCATTACTTTATGCAAACGATGCAGGGAGCCTGGGAGACCAGAGGAGATGGGATACAACTGAGTTACCAGATGCTGGCTAGCTACAGAAAGTCACTCTTGGGAGGTCTCCCACTCTTTCCTCCCTGCTTCCTGATTCCACATGGTAGACGTTCTCTATGTCCCATATTACTGACTCTCAGGAGAGCTAGGAGTAGGTGCTTGTAGAGAGCTCTTTTACATCCATAGGGTAGTTGTTCTGATATATGGGAAGTATGACTGGAGATGCCTTGAATTTGTTGTGCAGGTTTATAGCTTGGAGCAACATTAGTTCCCTCTGGTTCAGTTTTGATAAAAAGAGCTGTGGATTTGAAATGAAATGTATCTGCAATTTCAGGAAAGGAAAGGATGGACTGAGAGCTGGAGACCATTTAGTAATCCTTTGACACTCGTATCAGTCCTTCTCTGAGGTTCTGAAGAAGAAATTAGTATCTTGTCCATTTACAAAACTAATTTTAACTCGTTGACTCCCTGCCACACTTGAGTAACTTTTTGAAAGTGTAATATTTTAGCCTGAACCCACTAAATATTAGGCATTCTTTCTATATTCTTTACTGTCTTTTTACTAATAAGAGAATATTTATGGGAACTAGAAGGCTGATTTACTTATTTTATTGTCTTAAAAAAAAATAAAGTTGCTTTTCCCCAGTGGTGAGTACTTTTCAAGACCCATACAACTGTCATGAATTCTTGGATGGTAATTATCTGCCCTTCCTCAGCCAGCATCTTCAAGGACCTGCTTGGATTTTTCCAGCTCTAATGAAGCCTCTCTAGCTGCTTTGTACCCTGGGTGGGTGGTCATTAGTCCACCTAAAATTTAGCCCACACCCAGGAACAGTGTAACTTGTGTTAAGGGGTAGAGCACATTAGCTGAAGAGATGCAGAAGTGAAAATGGCACCTGACTTTGCCTGACTATGCCCTGACTTCTTGCTTTAGAAACCTTTTTGTCTGTTTGAGGGCACATTTTCTGGTCAAGGTGCTCCAGATATTCCAAAGTCCTGATGTATAGGCAAGAAGTCAGGTTGTTGAAATTGTCTCTTGAGAGAGCGTGTTGTCCCAAGTCTTAAAGGCTTACTGGTGGAAGAATAGTCAGAAGAAAGCCTTGGAGTAGAAAAGTGCCTTGAGGCAGTACTCATTCCTCCCTGCCTTCTTAGTTGCTAGCCTAAAGTAGCTATATCACTTCCTGTCACCCTTCTCTTCCCACTCTATGCTTAGGCAGCTGTCCATAAATTAAATTCTCCTTTCCTATAAGTACACATCTCAGGCTGTTGTTGTTTTAAAGGTTCCAAGCAAGTAGGTTTCTGTAAATCTCTCTTGCTCCGAGAATAACTGTGATTGATACATGCTATGCCCAACCCTGTGTGTGTGTGTGTGTGTGTGTGTTCATCAAATAGCAATTGGGTGGATAAGGCTAAAATAAATGCAACTTTTCTTGACATTATAAGATATTCTACTTATTTTTCCTACTAATCCACTTAATATCATCAAAAGAAAGACAACTAGACACAATCTGCTTCCTGATAGCCACTAGCCGCATTTGGAAAGCTACTGAACTTTTGAAATGTCAGACTGGTATGTGCTACAAGTATAAAATAAACACTGGGTCTCTTAGACAATTTGAGGTACTTGAGTTATCTTTTAACTGTTCATATTTTTAATATATTGAGCATGAAATAAAAAGCACACACAACCTGGAATGTAACGAGGATAAAGAGAAACAAAGCAATGAACTTCTATCAGTTTCACAGCTCCACTAAATTAGAGCCAGTAGCTCATCTGTAGATCAGGGAATGAAACGGATTATTGGCTGCTGTGAGTCTGCTGGGTAGCAACATGGCTTAGTCAGCAGAGCAATGTAGCGGAAACTTTTAAGTGTCAATACTTTCAGTGCAGAGGTTTGTAGCCCTTGACTGTACATCAAAACCATAAGGAGTCTTCATCAGCATATATGTAACAGGTCTCCGGAATCACAATTTCCAAAAATGGGTCTTTTTTATTTTTTTCCCCTCTCAGAAAGCTTTTGTTACTTAGCCATCTCCTGGAAGTTGGGAGAGAAAGTCATCAACATAGTAATAGTGTCTGAATTTTTTGTCCTAAAGTTGGGCCAGTTGTTTAAGGGCAAGTGCCTTAAGGTGGCCTTAAAGGCACGAGATGGTGGCCTGATTTATGAACCTTTGAGGACACCTGTAATGGAGCTAGGATACTTTGATTTGTTTTATTTGTAATTAGCTTTTTCAAGAAATAAAAACTAGGTGATGATGATAGGGTGTATAGCCCAGTGATAGAGGACTTGCCTAGCATGTGTGAGACCCCTAGTTTGATCCCCAGCACTGCAAAGCCAAAATAAACAAAAGTAAAAAGGCCTTTTTAAAATATTGAATTTTTTCCCTCACTTTTTACAAGAAGGCTCCTTGAAGTGTCCTTTTCTCCCTCTGTCCTTTACTTGCTCTTTTTATTGTTTGTTTTGTTTTTAACATTACTTATGGACACTAGTGGCTCATGCTTATCATCCTAGCTTGTCAGGAGGCTGAGATCCAAGGATTGAAGTTCAAAGCCAGCCTGGACAGAAAAGTCCATGAGACTCTTATCTCCAAACTGCTGAAAGTGGGGGAAGTAGAGCTGTGACTCAAATGGTAAAGCATCAGCATTGAGTATAAAAGTTAAGAGACAAGATCTAGGCCTTGAGTTTAACCCCCCAACCACCCACACTTAACTCCTAGGGGAGCTTTAAGAAAATAACAAAACTAATTAATGTCCAGGCTTTGGCCAGAAGTCTTAAAATGAATCTCTGGGAGTAGAGAACAGACAGTGTTGTGCTGTAAGTGGAACAGGCTTCAGCCACAGCTTTGTTTTTTTGTTTTTGTTTTTGTCTGTCATGGGGCTTGAACTCTGGGCCTGTGCGCTGTCCCTGCACTATTCAGCTCAAGGCGAGCGCTCTACCGCTTGAGCCATGGCACCACTTCTGGTTTTCTAGAGGTTTATTGAAGATAAGAGTCTCACGGAGTTTCCTGCCCAGGCTGGCTTTGAACTTCGATCCTCAGATCTCAGCCTCCTGAGGAGCTAGGATTATAGGCGTGAGCCACCGACGCCTGGCTCATTCACAGCTTTGGAGGATGGCTTGATAGTATGCTTCTGGACCAGCCCTTCCTCTTTCTTCCTTATTCTTTGCTAACATTTCCTTCTTCTGTGTTTGTTGTGACCTGTTTGAGAGATCAGTTCTCTTCTGTGGCTTTAAAAGGCCTGCTTGTTAGAGTGGAGCTCAGGAGATTCCTCCATTCTTTGAACTTTGCTTTTAATAAGTGACTGTGTGCCTATTTAGTGTTCTTTTGGGGTAGCTCAGATATCTTTAAAAGTCTTATTATTAATACCTACTGTGTTTCCCTAGAGTCAGGTAAAGTTTCCTTATGGTTAAATCTGATACCCTGAAATTATTGGACTATTTCCCTGTTTTCAATTCGAATGCTTCCTCTGGGGTTGGATGATACTGAGAATGCCTTTCTGGTAACCTGAGCAGTATGATTCATCACCTAACTTTTCTTGGCCAGAAAGTCAGTCCTTTGAGGACCTCAAACATGGAATTCTTTCACTTTTTGGCAATGAGATGCACTTGATTGGCAGCTAGAGGCTGGACAGGGGTAGTCTTAGTTGAAGGATGTTGTAATCTTAGGGTTAGTGGCCATGAAAACTGGGCCAATTCAAGGCAGAGCCAATGAGACCAGAGGACAGCTGTGCCACCACGACATGACTTTGGCTGATGTTTAAATTGCATCAAATTAAAGGGTATTTCTCATTCTCCATCGTCGTATCACCAAAGAGCAGAATTAGTGTCATTTTCAGTAGCTTTGAGTTTCTAGAACTGCCACTCTTCCTGTGAGGGTCAGTAGTCTTTCCCATTCTGAAGAAGCAAGAAACTTCTCGGTTGGAGGATTCTTAGGAGAGCAATCATTCCAGGTCCAGTGAATCCTGCCCATCTTTTTTTTTTTTAATCTCCTATTCCCTGTATTGTTTGTTGCTCTGTAAAATCTGGATTAAGAAGTTCTATTAACCCCTCCTGTCAAAATAGAGTAGAAGTATTGGGATGTGTGGAGGGGATGGAGCAAGCACCATGTACTTTTTCTTATGTGAAAGTGCTCCATAAGAATAGGTCCCAGGAATGTTCGTTTAGTCTTTTTCCAGCAGTTCAGTTCATTGGGTGGCCAATCACTCCTTGCTCTGTGTTGGGGATTAGGAATGGTCAGAGGCATGCAAGATGAAGCCCCTGCTGTCACAAATGTACACTTGTATAATGGGAAGAAGGTGAGTACATGTGTCAAGGCAGGGTATGATGACACTGAGAAGGGATATAACCTGAGAGGTATGGGGATTCAAAGGAGAAACTACCTTTCTTTCATTCATTGCCCTTGGCCACTTCTGGTGATTCTGAACTCTGGGCCTGGGCTCTGTCCCTCAGCTCTTCAGCTCAAGGCTAGCGCTCTACCACTTGAGCCACAGTGCCACTTCCGGCTTTTTTTTTCCTTTTTGCTTATGTGGTGCTGAGGAATTGAACCCAGGGCCTCATGCATGCAAGGCAAGCGCTCTACCACTGAGCCACCTACCCAGTCCCCCGATGATTCTTAAGTTGGATCTCTTGTGAGGCAGAGACCAAAGTATAGTACATTCAGAGAGTAATTTATCTGTCATAGGATAGGACTTGGGAGGTGATGTATTAACTCCCTATCCCCCTTATATTTTGTCTGTGTTTCATCGATTTCAAGTTTCTTAAGCTTTTTCATTACCCCAATGTTGTAGGAGCCAACCTCTCCAAACCAACTTTTTTGGTGAAGATTGTTAGATAGCTCCATACCAAAGATGGAACCGGATTGTAAACTGATCCAGACCCCATAGGCCTTTAAAGTGTTGGTCATTGGATGTGTGCTTACATATTTTAAATTTAAAGGGATTCCTTTGTACTATATGGAGACCTCAGTGTGCAAAGGGTTTTCTCTTGAAGCTTTGCTTTATACCTAGACATTTCGTGAAGGCCACTTCTCAGGCAACCCTTGTCATTTTGCTGAATGTCAGCAAGCATTTACTGTCACTTCTCTGATGCCAGAGAGGAAGGTGATGCCTTTACTTTTCTAGCAAAATAGCCCCCGGCCTTTTGGTAGCACTACATTAAAGGTCAGTATCCCCTTTCTCCTTCTCTTGCCTCCTCTGTCCTCCCTGTCATCTTTATAACCTGTCTTTTTTGGAAGCTGCTTTTATAAAATGCACTGGAGCTGTGTTTTAAAGAGCTTGGTTTCATTAAGTATAAGAGTACTAGTTTGTTGATGGCAAGCTTGGGCTGGGTGTCTTGTTCCTTGGGAGAAAGTCCATGATTCTTGGTTGATTTTTGGAAGAGAGCTGTAAATGTGTTTTACTGAGAGTCTGTGTGCCTGTCATTCTTGGATTATACCACAGTTAAGCACATTGTAATTTTGAGTAGTTTTCTTAATGAAATTAGCCTAGCCAATCATGGTAGTTTTAGTGGTAGAATTCTTACCTGCTGTTGAGTTCCTATTTACTTTCCCAGGCTTTGCACCTGTCTCTTAGCGACTGGCATAAAAATTGTACATGGATACAAATATTTTTCAAATGTGTAATGATGCTAGTTTTAATGAAGAACCAGAGTTGCTGTAAAAGCCTTTTTAAAATTAAGTTTGTATATGGTGATTTTTAATGATAGGAGATTATAATATATCTTTCATGATGATGATTAAGCTGTAAGTTTAGTCAAACATCTGTTTATTTTGCAAAGTGATCATGAATATTCCCTTTGCAATTAACATTGATTTAGGGAAGATCTATATAATTAATAGATATTGAAGGTGTACTAAATATATTTAGAGTCCTGTTTCTTGCTATTTCTCCCATATTTTCATTCATTTTCTTATTTTTGGGTGGATTTAGAGACATTTTATTCTGAGGGCAGCAGGCGTGGCTCAAATGGAAGACCTATCTAGCAAGTGTGAAGCCTTGAATTGAAACTCCAGTGCTACTTCCTTCCTGCAAAACCACTTTGTGCTTATGTTTACTTCCCTTAGTGAATGTATTGTGACCAAAAAGCAATGTATGCCATGCTGTTCTACCTAAGGATGCCTATTATGCTTGTACATCTATATATTGCCAATGTTCTAACTTTGTTACCTGCACATCAGGTATGAAATAAATACCTCATACTCAGAAATAAGTGATCAGACACTTATTTCTGGTTCTTTTGGCCCGTCTTGCACAAGTATCAGTTTGAACTGGGCTATTATTACATGACAGTGTGGTATTTTCCATCAGAAGCTCCGTGCTTTTGCTCAAAGTAATCACCTGTGTGCAATCATCTTTTCACAATAATGTTGTTGCTGAAGTCCCTTGTCAGATGGTAATCTCAAATCTTGGTCATCTGGCGCTGCATTCAGAAGATAGAGGTAAAAAGGGAAATGATTTTGGAGGAGTGTGAAGTGAATAGTGAAAAGACAAAGTTTGGAGATAGAATAAATAATACTCCTGTTAATAGAGGCATACCTACAGCTCCCCAAATGCTTAGATGGCTGCTTGGGAGCAAGATGACCTCACCTGTGATTGATTTTCTGTTCCACTCTCTCAGAGCAGGCTTTCCTTTCTTATCTTCAGTGGCATTTGTAAACTGATAGGAAGACTAAGTCCCGGAACTGTACATTTTTGTAAAAATAGTGTTATTTCTTTAAACATCCTTGGCAAGTACTCCACAGGGTAATGATTCGGGAAACGGTTATAAGCAGGGACCCCTATTCAGTTCTTTTTATTTGTTTTGGCAGACAAGTTTAAGGATGTTTCTATATCTTATTTTCAGAAGTCTACTACTGATGTTACCAGAATCTTCTGGGTAGCTTGCCTGCTGAAGCATGCCATCAGTGATTCGTGATGATGCAGGCAGACATCTTGTTAGCACAGGAGAAAGTGACTGGAAGGTCATGATTAATATATGCTTCTTGTTCTCCTTCCCACGGCTGCCACAAAGTTACCTACAAGCGATTTTTATCTTGTTTTGATCACTGAGTGCCTCCATCATAGATTGACCCAACTCCTGATATTGTGTGTGGTATGATGGAGTGCTAACTAGCATTGATAATCCTGGCTCTCTTAAGGGCCAAAGGGTTGGTATCATAGCAGGTGTGTGTGTGTGTGTGTGTGTGTGTGTGTGTGTGTGTGTGTGTGTGTGTGTGTGTGTGTGTGTGTGTGTGTGTGTGTGTGTGTGTGTGTGTGTGTGTGTGTGTGTGTGTGTTGAGGGGGGTTGGCTTATAGCTTTTGAGTTTGCTTATACTGCTTGCTCAGTCTGAGAGCTTTAAGGCATTGTGGAATATTCAGCATTTTTTATCTGAAGAGGAGGCTGAGAAGGTGTGCACACCTGTATGTGTCAGCATTGTATGTTGGCCATCAGTACCTGTGGGGTGGAGGGCTCTGGGGAGTCTCTGGGAAAATAGTTGTGGCGGAGAATTTTGTATCTTTAGAACTCCTTTTTAAATTTATTTTGTAACAACCCTTGCCTGCCATTATCAGGTTATTATAATTATTTTTCCTGCTAACCCACGTAATGTCATCAAAAGGAAGACAACTAGATACTCTGTGCTTCCTGACAGCCACTGGCCACATGTGCCTACTGAGATTTTGAAGTCAGATGGGTAGGTACTATTAGTATTAAGTACGAGTTGCCTTATTTTTTTTTTTTTTTCTTTTTTCCAGAGCTGAGGACTGAACTCAGGGCCTCGCGCTCACCAGGCAGGCGGTCTTCTGCTGAGCTAAACCCCAACCCTAGTATTAAGTAAATTAATCTTTTAGATAATTTGAAAACAAAAACGGGTAAAAAGTCTGCATTTAAAATTGCTTTTAAAAACACAGTACAGCTTTGACTGTATCATCTTGCAGAAGCAGGGTTCATAATTTAATCCTTATATAGAAGAAAGGTTAAAAATTTACTTTAGCTCTTTCTTGACAGAAATACCAGGTTTTCTGAGCCGAGCCCTTGTGGTCTTACATCTATTTCCATAACAACGGGCTGTTGTGCCTCAAACTCCAGGAATTATGCTTTGATTTGAGAGTGAATAGCAGGAACCAAAGAATGCTCAAATGAGAAATCTGTTTGTAATGTCACAGACTTATCAGAGGAGGGCATGAGAGATGGAAAGGAAGAATGGAAACACAGACATCCTGCTGGCAGAGTGAAGGTCTCTTTCCTTCCCAATTTTCCGGGCCTTATTTCATTTGGAGATATTTCAGATTAGTTTATGTGGCTGGCCTTTTCTTACTAATGCAGTCTTCCCAATGGATATTCATCATTTGAGTATTGTGGTTTCTTAGGCCAAACAAATGTCTGATCTTTATTGTACAAAAATACCTATTTATACCCTGGCATGTGACTGATAGATGCCTAGTCACTGACCCCCCTTGGTCCTGGCAGTGACTGACAGCCTTAAGTGTACGGCCAGTGAATTGCTGATGTGGTTAAACAAGGTTACAAATATTCAGTTTTAACCCTCTGAGTAGTTCTCCAGAGTAGTAATTCTTGTTTATATTAGACATGACCAGGAGGAAAGATATTTTGCACATTTTTGCTAGCATATATCTAGTTTATAACTTTTATAACTTTTGTTATTGTTATTCAAGTTAACTTCTTAACTTAGTTGGAATGCTTGACTAAATGCATTGTGAATGAGTTGGTGTTCAGTCTGCATATAGAACATTGTGGTTGTGTAAATGGAGGCTGTTGCTTGGGTGCCAGAGTTAGAGGCTATATATAGAAATGACAGAAATAAGATTTGCAGGACTACTTTCCACTTGGCCAAGGTTTTGAGAGTAAGAAACATTCATATTTTTTTGAAAATTACAGAAATGCTGATGTGCTCTGTCATTAATGAATTGCCAAAGGCCTTGGATCCTGTACTTCGGATGTGGAAATATCCAAATATCCAATATAACTTGTGTGGCTATAGAAAATGACTCTAAATAAATTATAGGATTGTTTGACAGTTCCTGTCCTGTCATAGGAATGATAGACCTGAGATTCTTTTGCTTCTGCCTTTTGCTCATGTAGATCACTAACAGATGCACTCATAAGAAAATTTATCATAATACAGTGTTTTTGTTCAGAGATCAGATGGCATTGTGAGGAATTGGCATTGTTATTGAGGGACATTTCTATGAGAATGATTTCCCTAGATGAAAATGATTTGTCTAAGGGAACAGCAATCAGATAATCCAGAAAGTTCATGAGACTTAAGGAAAACAAATTTTTTTTTGTACTAACTGCAGTTCTCAAAACCTAGTTGTCTCTTTTTACAACACTGAACATCAGTGCTTGGAGAAATTACTCTTGCTTGTATTGGCTCCCAGTACAATGTTTTTATGTAAGCACTAATTTTTCAGAACATAACTACTGTAGTAATTTTGGCTTTAGCTAAAGGCAACCTGTGCCTTTCTATGATCTATTTCACCATGTTGTATTGTCACATGGATTATCTTCCTTTCCCTGCCTATTATTTGACTAATGTGAGAACAGACATAAATGATAATGAGAAGAGTTTCTTGGTTATTATAGAATTAATATGCTTTTGTATGATGAATGACTAGATGTGGTTATTGTTCTTTTCTACCCCTTTCTTTGTATGTAGCACTACTTTGGATTAGTATATTTTGGTCTTTTGTCCAAGTCAAAATGACCTTGTTTTTAGCCCAGACTGTATGAAAACAAGATCTTGAATGAGAATCTGGCACTTGTGGGAAGTGTTCCATGTTAGCTAGACTGCACTTAGTTCTTTTTTTTGGTCTTTTTTATTGTTTAGTACTTATATACAGTGATTACAACTCCATAACTTAGGTTATGAATACAGTACATCTTGATCAATGTGGCCCTTTCCATTGTTCTCCCCCATTATTGCCCCTTGCGATTCTTTGTAGCCCCTCATCTGGTCTCATATCGTCCTTTTGGCAGTGTATTTTCTTCCTTTCGGCTTTTGATACTGACTGTAATATGTTTGATCAGACTAGGTTTTCGCAACTTTTCTTTGGATATATCCCATGAAGAAAGCTTGTACGCATAGTACTATCTTTCCTTAGCACACTCTGTTAGCTTGTATTATGAATTTGAACTTTGTTGGCCAGGTGCATGCTGGTAGCTCTTTGTCTGAAGTGGTGGTTGTGAAGTCTGTGAACCTTCTGATATATGACAGACGTAATGTTAAGATGAAAAGATTTAGTAATATTTATGAGAATTAGGTTAAGTATCGGGTGAGCAGAAGGTGATGAACAATTTCTTGTTCTTCCAAATGAATTTCTTGAGTAACAAGTTTTTTTTTTGTTTGTTTGTTTTTTTTTTTGAGTCTGGTCATGGGGCCTGAACTCGGGCCTGGGCACTGTCCCTCAGCAATTCAGCTCAAGGTTAGCGCTCTATCACTTGAGCTATAGCACCACTTCCAGCTTTTTTCTTTTTGCTTATGTGGTGCTGAGGAATCGAACCTAGGGCTTCATGCATGCAAGGCAAGCGCTCTACCACTGAGCCACCTTCCCAGCCCATTGAGTAACAAGTTTTAAGTATATAAAAAGTTTTTAAAAGAAGGAATATATACTAGAAATCATATTCTTTAGTAGAACAGAAACAAAACAACATGAATTGGCCTGTTAACATAAAACTGCATAGGCTGTTATGAGGCAGGAAAATGTTTCTATAACATTATAGAACAATAGCATTTGAGCAGGCTTTGAGGGTGGGTGACTGGAATATGCAGAGTATATGTGGTACTGGGAGTGAAAATGTTTAAAGATCAGTGGCTTGGAGGTCATTAGTGTGTGTTGGAATCATAGAAGGGCTTTAAAAAGCAAAAATGCAAAAAAATCATAGAAACAGCACTGCTAACAAAACCAGTTCTGCTGTAGCACGCTCTTCCTATTAAGGCAGAGACTGTCTGCTTGGGATGTATTTCTTAGCACACCCCTGATGATTCAGATATACCACACCCTTAAGAAGATAAGCTGGGAAAGGGAGCTTGGAACCAAAATGGAAAGGTCTTGGAGTCCACCTTTAAGGTAGTTTTGGCTTTATTCTTCAGGCTGAGAAGTCACTGAAGGTTTTTAAGCAGGGACTTGACATGATCCCAATATTGTGTTAGGAGTGCTTTCTCTTGCAGTTAGGAGGATTTTGGTGGTATTAATGAAGAGCTGTGGAGCATCTGAATGGGCAAGAAAAGCACGGAAGAATGCTCACATCAGGAGACTGCAAGGTCTGTTGATTGATTAAATTTGAGGCAGTGTCCTCAAGTTGTAGATCACTGGATACAAATTTGTCAAAACCGATTTAAGATTTTGATCCAGCAGATAGGAATTTAGTTAATAAAAATAGGTGGTGCTGTTTTGGGAGATTGGGTAAGCACAATTACACAAGCCTTAGATGGTGATATTCCATAGGAGGTTAAGTAAATGAGGTTTAGGCCAGGCACTGGTGGCTCATGCCTGTAATCCTAGCTACTCAGGAGCCTGAGATCTGAGGATTATGGTTCAAAGCCAGCCTGGGCAGGAAAGACTGTGAGACTCTTATCTCCAATGAACCACTCAGAAAACTGGAAGTGGTACTGTGGCTCAAGTGGTAGAGCGCTAGCCTTGAGCTGAAGAGCTGAGGGACAGTGCCCAGGCCAGAGTCCAAGTCCCACAACTGACCACCACCCCCCCCCCCCCCCCCCCCCCGCCAAAAAAAAAAAATGAGGTTTAGCTAAATAAAGTTTCTTTATGTTGCACCAAATGATTGATTGAATTGCATAAAAGCTTATTGTTAATCCCCCAAAGGGTTCTCCCAGCTGCAGATAGGTCATAGAATAAGCATTAAGAAGTTTGGAGAGTTGGGTTGGAGGCCTTGTAGGCCTTCACTGTGCTGGTTCCTAAGGAGAGAGTTTCAGAGATGCTTCACTGGTAAGAGACCATTGAAGAAGATTAAGGAAAGGAAGACTCATAACCCCTTGTCAGAAATCCTTTGTGATTGAATTTGGAAGTGTTTAGATTTTAGAAAGATTATATGGTACCTGTGTGGTTATATTAATTACATACTATTCCCAAGGAGTTGTGGATAGCAACCCATAATTAAGCATAGTTGTTTTTTTTTTCTGTAGTCTAACATGAATATTCACAGTAAATCGGACAAAGAACTGAAAATATCCTTACATCTGTTTAGGTGAGGTTTTGCAGCAGATAATTCAGACTAGGTTAAGTTTTGCCACCAAAATAATCTTTTGGTTTATAGAGCTTTATGGAATTTGTAGTTGTGAATAAAGAACTTTGCATTTTTGAATCTATTCTGTTAGAGAACTTTAACGAGGACAGAACAAAGGTAGAAAATCAAATGTAGATACTCCCTTAAAAGGATGAAATTTATACTTACAGTCTGTGTGGACTCAAGATAGATAATTCTTTCATATTTCCCCTTCATTAAAACTAGTTTTATTTTGGAGTATGTGGAATGATCATCTATAGATTATCTTTTCTTCTTTTGAGCACTTAAATAACAAAATAATATTTTCTCATAATTTTGGAGTTAGAGATCCAAGGCCAAATTATTGTCAAGTTTACTTTTTTATGAGCCGTCTCTTTTTTTTTTTTTGGGTCCGGCCGTGGGGCCTGAACTCTGGGCCTGGACGCTGTCCCTCAGCTCTTCAGCTCAAGGTGAGCGCTCTACCACTTGAGCCACAACACCACTTCCGACTTTTTTCTTTTTGCTTTATGTGGTGCTGAGGAATCGAACCCAGGGCCTTAGGCATGCAAGGCAAGCGCTCTACCACTGAGCCACCTTCCCAGCCCCGGAGCCGTCTCTTTTTGACTGGCACATGACAGTTCTTTGTTCTCACATGGGTGCCTCTTCATCAATGTGTCTGCATCCTTATGTCTTCTTATTCCTTAGGGCTCAACCTAATGATCCCATTTAGTTTAATTACCTCATTAAATTTCTTGTCTTCAATACTGACATATTCTTAAATACATGGGTTTAAGATTTCAACACTGTTTTCATGATAGAATTTTACTGGCTGATCAATGATTTTGAAGGGGTAGGACATACTTGGTCCTTGATTGATGTTACTAAAGTAGATCTAGAAAATCAAACAATATAAACAGCTCCATTTTAAGTGTTATTCCTATTTGCTTTCCATGGCAGACTACTTTATTGAAGCCTATTCAGTCTCCTTCCTCTTGTTGAAAGATGCAAGAGCAGAGATAGACTTAAGGTTATAGATGATCAGACTTAGTACAGAGAAACAGTCACTAGAATGTAGCTTCTCTAGAGAGCTTTTTGTAGATTTTGGCTTTGCTCAGAGCATATGAGAGATTTAGCATTCTAGCCCATTAGCTAGCCTATTAAACCATAGAGTTGAAAGTAGGTGTATCCTCAGTGCTAGAGCAGTGTGTGCTGTTTCCAGTGTCAGATGACAAGTAGAAGCTGTCGTTCTGGCTGTACAGAGCTGATGGCAGGAAAATGCTCCTAGTATTTTCCCTGGCTGTATAGGAGTTTAACCAAGGAGTAGGAAGTGGGAGGTTTTCCAAGGCAGACTAGTTCACAAATTAAGAAAGTAAGTTAGCTAGGGGGAACGTCTAGCTTATGTATGAAGACTGAAGGTTATAGCCTTCATTTGGCCTGGGGACCATTGTGTTTAGAGGGGCTCAGTGTCTTCATTTGTTTGATAGATAACAATGTGAAGTTGGTGTGACTCACAGCAAGATCCCTGTTCTAGCGAATCTGCAACTAGAGCAGGATTTGGAAAATAAGGTGAGTCCTTGCAGTATTCCAGGATTGTTGTTACGAACAAATGACCCTATTGCGTTCCCTGGTTACTCAGCACCCTCTGGACACTGGCCTAGTCATGGGCAATTGGCTGTCCAAATAGCGTGTGTGGGTTTGTAGCCGGAGCTCTTAGTGAGGATGAGGCACAGTGCTTCCCCAGCTGACTGCTCGAGGGAGCATTACCCGGTGTGCAGCTGTTGCCTGAATTCTAAGTAGCATCCGAGTGTAAGGCTGGCGCTTGCCTCTCCCCTTCCTCTCTACTTGCTGCTCTGTGAATATCTGATCTATGGGGTTGGGTGTTGGCTGGGATCCAGCGAAGCCAGCCATGTTTTTTAGATGTGCCATTTCAACTTCCTCCCTTCAGATCTTTTCCTTTTAGTCAACATCTTGAATGTGGTTTTTTCCAATCTGAACTGGAGAGTTTATTTAGCTGGGATTCTGCTGGTCCTGCTGGTCTCCATATAAATCATGACTTTTGTGTGTGTTCTACTTTAAACAAAAATGTGGAAAGCATATGGCATGTAGGTCAGCCTTGTATGGTTTGGTTTGGAATCAGCATAATCTATGTCCACCTGCAATTCAACAATACATTTGTTAAATACCTATTGTGAGCAGGGCCTGGAAAATAGGTGAAGCATTTTGCTCCCTTTAGAATCTCAGCCAGCCTTACTGCTGCTCTGCTTTGTTCGCTGTTTCTTCAGTGGTCATCTCTGGGATTTTAGATGATTTCCTTTAGGTGAAAAGAAAAATTTGGAGGTGATAACTCAGAGGGCTGACACATTTTGTGTATATGTGAGAGATTGGGGTGGGGGGGGGGGAGAGGAGGAGGGGAGAGAGAGAACATATTATATAAAAGTTTAAATAGTAAATATTGAGCAAATATTTGTGGGCCATAAAGCCCTTGTAGTTGAAATCAGTGGTATGTATAGACTAAACCCAGATAAAGGGCTGTAACTATGTTCCAGTAAAAAGTTTTTGGTTTTGTCTTTTTGGTTGGTCATGGGGCTTGAACTCTGGGCCTGGGAGCTTTCCCTGTGCTCTTCAGCTCAAGGCTAGCACTCCACTGCTTGAGCCACAGCACTTCTTCCAGTTTTCTAGTGGTTAATTGGAGATTAGAGTCTCACGGAGTTTCCTGCCTGGGCTGGCTTTGAACTGTGATCCTCAGATCTCAGCCTCCTATTAAAAAGGTATTTTTAACAATGAAATTTTGAATTGCATAAGAAATTCACTTTATATCTTTTTTTACTTTTTTAAAAATCATCAAAAATACAAAAACAAAAAGGCCACACGTAGCCTGTGGCAAGTATTTACCCACCTCTAGCTCCAAGTGCCTAGTTTTCCACCTCCATACCCAGCTCTGCTTCCCTCCTTCTGATGGTCTGAGGAGTGTCTCCTAAAAAAACCGCTGGCATAGCATCGATTAGGTGTGGTTTCCTGAACTCCTGTTTGTGTATTTTGGCAACACGGAGATAAACAGGTATTGACCCAGTGATCTTGACTCACTCCTAGTTTTTTAAGGGACAAATAGTGATCCTCTTCAGAGCTACAGAGCTCTGCAAGTTCAGTGTCTGTTCCCAGGTAATGAATTCCTTTCAAGTGGCTCTGAGTTTGCTGTGGAAGAGACTGTTTTACATTTTAACTGGAGTAGTTTGTGCTTTGGGAAGATGATCTGAATGGGAAATTTTACCAACATCCATAAGGATAATAGGAAACAATGTACTTTTTTTCTCTGCAAAGGTAGAGGGAATGCAGAAGAGGCTCTCAGCATCCTTGGGTGCTAGGAGCCAAATGTTATTTGTAGGTGTTTTTGGCATGAAATTGGGATGTAGATTTTTCCTGAAATTATCGTTTAATTGGGAAAACAAAAACACTAATTTCCTCTTTCACCTGACACAAAGTCCCAGTCCCCTTGCCCTACAACCAAACCTTGCTTATTTGAATATTGGTGGTATAACAGGGCCAGGGTGAAGGTAGGCCAACAGAGACTTCTAAGAGTATCTGAGTGCCTAGTGCTTTTTAAAATTTTTGTGCCAGTACTAGTACTGGAGTTTTATTTACACACTGAATATAACTGTGATCATCAGCGATCATCAGCTCTCAGCCCCCTCAGTAAATAGTACTACAGGTGTGAGCCCTTGGAGCCTGGCTCACAGTAGTGCACTTTTCATTTCTGAGAACCTCATAATGCTTGCAGAAAATGAGTATATACAGCAGGTAAAGTGGATTGGGTCTGCACTTGTGGATTTTTTCCCCCTCTTTGCTAAGTTCATTAAGACACTTCTTACTCTTTTTTTCTTGAAACATGAATATGTATTTCAACTCTGATGTTCTATCTCTTGAACCCTGTCTAGTAAATAAAGCTTTAATAATCAGTTACTACTAAAATGGTTACTTCTTTTTCAACATTCCACTTATCCAAATCACAGTGAGAAAATAAAATTTTCATCCTTTAACAGTCAAGATAGGTACCTTTGGCAAACTTAGCATGTCCTGTAGCTCCTTTAAACACACTCAAGGCCTATTTATTAGCACTTTATTCACATTTTGCCCAAAGTAGATGATCAATTAGAAGTGAATTGGAACCCTAAGCCTGCTAGCAAGATAGGAAGCAGAGAAAGATAAAACAGATATTAGATTCTCTGAATATGATGTGTCATTTTGTGCCACTGTGCCATTTGCTGTTTGGAGAATAGAGAGTGATTTCCCTGTTAGAATTGTATAGATTATCTTTGTGAGTGAAAATAGGGCTCAGGTTGAAGAGGTCAGATAGAGTAAAATAATTTTTCCTTTTTAAATGGGCCATCATGCTTCGGAAGCTCATGTTTTGTTTTTCTCATGGGGTGTTTTGTTGCTTTTTCACTACATCAATGCCCTGGTTCAGACCAAATTTCTTACAGCTTTTTTTCATTCTGTGTGGTAAGTTGTATTGCAGTAACAGAAGCCCACTGGCTTCTCACTCATGTCTTAAAAGGTAGGCTAAGGCTTTATCCCAAAATCTCTTCACATTGTAATCCAGTCTGCTAGATTATTTGTTAACTGGTATTTCTCTCAGCACAAAGAGAAGTGTGGCAATCAAGAGCAGACTCGTTGTGATTTTGCTGGGCACTCTTGAATCTTCCAGGGCAAAGAGTTAAAACCCTTGCACAAATCATATGACCAAGCCTTTCAGTGTGGTTTGGAAGTTATTATCTTTTTGTAAAGAGGAACAGATAGTATTTTGAAATGATACCACCAATGATATCAAGATAGTTCGCCAAATTTATTCTGTCACAAATGGAAACATATTCCTTTATGTGAAGAAAAAAGTTAAAAATGACTTTTTGATGGCAAAAATCATGTTAAATTACGGGTCAATGACCATAGCATTCAAAACTTAAAGGAATATAGTATTCAAGTTGTGGGTTTTGTTTTCTTTAGCATTTTCACTTTCACAGATGCTTCGGTTTTTTGTTTTGTTGTTTTTTAAATGAGTAATTGTTTGGGGCTGGGAAGGTGGCTCAGTGGTAGAGTGTTTGCCTCACATGCATGAGGCCCTGGGTTCGATTCCTCAGCACCACATAAGCAGAAAAAGACAGAAGTGGCACTGTGACTCAAGTGGGTGCTAGCCTGAGCTAAAGAGCTGAGGGAAAGCGCCTAGGCCCAGAGTTCAAGTCCCACAGCCGACCAAAAAAAATTATTTTTCAAAGGAATTTCAACTCTACAAGTCAAATTATGAGTACAATTCATCGTGATCAGTTACCCCTTCCATTGTTCTCATCTTTTCCTATCAGAAACTTTAATAATTCCCCATGTTCCATAGGCTTGTTCTAATTGGCTTTGGGGCCAAGTTTTTGGTGCAATTTCTGGAACCTACAGAAATATGTGACACATAGTTTCCACCTGCCACCGATTTGTATTTTGGGTAAATGATGCCAAGAATTATGTATTATAACTGACATCCACTTCCTTTGGCCTGAAATAGCTGAGTAGATTCATGCTAACTTAATTCATGCGTCATTGCTTATATATTGGATAGCACAGAGCTCAAGAGGAGAGTGACATCTTGTTCTCCTGGAGCCAGTGGAGTGGCAGCTGAACACCTCTACCTGTGTGCAGTTGTAGTGTGGAGGCAGCTGATTAAAATGAACCAAAAGGAAATTCTGCCCAGGAAAAGTACATTTCTCTTTCTTCTCGCCTCCCCTCCCCTCTTCCCCTTCTTCCCTCCCCCTCCCCTCCCCCCTCCTCTCCCATCCCTTTTCTCCCCCCCCTTCTCTTCTCCCCCCCTTCTCTTCTTCCTTCCCTCTCCCTTCCCTCTCCCTCCCCTTTCCTTTTTTTTCTTTCCTGTAGAAAAATAACATTTGGTGGTTTGATATGAGCCAAGTGCCACTGCTAAAACCCATTGTAAAATCTGACTGTGTCTTTTGCCCTTGTCAGCCAAGATGAGGACTTGAAAAAGTGGAATCTGCCTGTTTCAGAGGCTTCTCAAAAATACTCTCCATCTAATACTGGGCAGCCAAAGGGGTTTTGCATTTGGGAGTGAAATTTAAAATCTCTCTTGCTTCTGGTGAACAGTGGGATGTATGCAGAGTGTCTGTGTCTGTGCCCTTCAGAATATGCAGCAGCCGGCTGCAAATGATGGTCTAATTTGATGTGGTAGCTCCGTTTGAAAGCGGAAGCTGCTGGTTTCAGACCGGCTCCCTGTAGGATAATGAATTGTCATGCCTCTGCTGATTATCTAACAAGTTTGTACAACGTGTAACACAAGCTGACAAGACAAACAATTTTATTAATTTAAGCCTGCTGCTAATGGGATTGCAGTGCTTTATGAATGTAGAAGTATTATCCTCAAATATAAGACTATCCTACTTTCACAAATACTTGTAGTCTGGGGTTGGTAATAGAAATAGTCTAGTAATTTTTTTAAACAATGTTTAGTATTTCCATTTGTCTTAAATAAAATGAAATTCAGTTGGATTTAAAGTGAAAAAATACTCATGAATATCTAGGGATTTATGGAGCTTAAATAAAATGAGCTATAATATCAGTCTTTGAAGTATTAGAGTTGATAAATGCCAGTGGGCAGTAGATAAACTGAGGGCTTTTACACACCAATTACAACAAGAGGAGTTTTTGTCTTAAATATGTGTGGAAATTTGGTCTTTAGTTGGGAGAGTGCTGAGGCGTCTGGGGAGAAGGCTTTTATTTTCAGTATGTGGCCTTTGATCTGTAGTATTTTAATTTTAAAATCTTTCATGTTCTTAAATATGAATTTGACAATTTGGAGTAGTTGAATCATGCATTGTTGACTGGGATTGATGCTTATGAAAGGAATTTATCATCCAAGAAAAACTGGGCTTGTCTAGGTGGATAAGAAGGAGGCTTCCTGTGTATTCTATGTAATGTGATCCTTGGATCTGGGAGATGTGTTTTTTCAGAAGGGAAAATAACCCAGCATAAGCACCAGTGAGTTTTAGAACCCGTAGGACTACACAGATGCTGGGATAATCTCAGCAAGAGTGGCTGTATTTCAGAGCTTCAGAAGATAACAGCCGTGGGCTCTCCTTTGAGAGCCTTGCTCAGGGAGGGTAGCAAGGTAGCAGCCTCTTGTCACTTGTGAAACCCACCACCATGCAGGCTTTCAGAGAATGGGGGCTATAAAGTGTGCCAAGTTAATGCAGCAGGCACTCAAGAATTTAGGGCAGATGTAAGAGCCTTTTTTTTTTTTTTTTGGTTTGTTTTTTGGTTCTCATGAAAAGTAAATCTAAGACATGTGTGGGGGCAGTGTGGTCTGCATTATGTCTTATTTGTATTGGGACTTTAAGTGCCCTGTTTGTACCCCAACAGTGATGCCATCATTACTGCTTGTTCTGCTGTTTCCTTTCTTCTCGTACCTCCCTCAAAACATCTGTGCTAGGATTAGCTTAGATGCTTCAGATCTCATTACTGTTTCAAAGCATCTGGAACAGAGGAGGAGGGGAGCCCCGTAGGTAAGCTGTGTCAGTGCATTTTGGGTAATATAAAATAATCACAGACTAGAGAACAGTCTGAGGGTGTGTTTCCTATCAGCCCTCCATACTCTTTCACCTTGCTCCTTGCTGTGTCTTTTTGCACGGGTTCAGTTTCTTTTTCCTACCAGCCTCTGCTCATTTTTTTCTGAGATTCCTTTGCTCCAGGAATTTTCTTCTATTGGGTTCTATGACAGCATAGAATCTGGACTTCCTTTTAAGTAAATATACTAGCTCCCCCACCTCATCTCACCCCCAAATCAGATATAAAGTTTCTTTATGTCTCAAGAGGTAGAATTGCTACTTGTCAGGAATAACAGTATATTTGCATAACAGTATAAATTTCAAGTAATTTCCAATTCTATTCTCAGTACTAATAAAAGTTATTCTTCATTTAAATGTAAATGGTATTACTCTGCCTATATTTTCCACTTTCTAAAAGCTTTTTTTGGACAAAGAACTTTTTTATAATTGAGATCAACATCCAATCATGTAAAAAGGTATAATAATCTTAAGTGTATAGCTCAATTAATTCTATATATATGTGTGTGTATGCACATACATACACACACGGATGTCTACATCAGAATCAAAACATAGAATACTATTGTATCATCCTATAAGTGTCCCTCATATCCATTTCCGGACAATAATTTTAATGTAACAAAACTTCTATTCTGACATTTGTCATAATCAGTTAGTTGCAATTAATCTTGAGCTTCATTAAATGGAATCACAGAATAGGTACCCTTTAATTTCGAACTTTTTTCCTGTACAATAATGCCTGTGAAATCCCATCTATGTTCTCATTTGGATCAGTTGTTCTCTTCTGTAAAGGATGGTCATTTAATTTCTGTCTTGGGATTATTATGATAAGCCCGATAGTGAACATTCTTATCTATGTATTCTGACGAACCTGCAGCTTCATTTACGTAACAGTAATTTGGGTGATTGGATAGATGAATGTTTAGCTTTAGCTAAACATAAAGTGTATGGGAAATTTCTCCACACCCTTGCCAATACTTAACATTTTTATGTTTTTAATTCTTACTGTTATGCTGTTTATAACAGTATCTCATTTTGTTTTCAGTTTGCATTTCCCTGAGAATTAGTGTGTTGAGCAACTCTTCATAAGGTCATTGTGTATTTGGATATCTCTTCTGAAGTATTTGTTTCCCAGTGAAAACCTTTATAATTGGACTGTTCATCTTTTTCTTATTGGTTGATAGAAACTCTTTACATATTCTGAATGTGACTTTTTCATTGAATGTGTGTTGAGAGTATGCTGTACTAGGTTTGCCTTTCAACTCTCTTGGTAGCTAATCACTTTTTTCTCTTTTGGAAGTACTGGATTTAAACTCAAGATCTTGCACATTCTAGTCTTTCACAATGTCACTGAGCCATGTCTTCATCCCTGTTTTTTACTGTTTATTTTTAGGGGAAGTTTCTTGTTTCTTGCCTAGGCTTATATCTGGCCTGTTTTAACTTTCAGATTTTCTGTTATTGCTAGAACAAAAGCATGCACCACATTGTCCAGCTTCCCTCTGTGGAGATAGAATCTCAAAGACTTGTCTGTCTGAGATGGCGTGGTACCTTAATCTTCCCAATATTAGTCCCTCAGGTAGTGTGGGATGATAGGTACTTGCCTATGTGCCCAAACTATCAGTTACAAAGTGGGTTTCGCAATGTCCAAGCTAGCCTTGAAGCATAATCTTCAGATTCTCATCCTCCCACGTGGCTAGAATTACAGGCATGAACCATAGGTGCCCAGCTCTGATAGTCTTTGATAAGTGTTTCTAAAAAGGTTTCCTGTGCCCTTACTGTCTTATGTTGTGAGGGAAGCATTGATTTCTTTGATTGAGATCTCTAAAGTTTCCCTACCGGTTGATGTTTGTGCGTTGTTGGAATGCAGGTTTGAGGTAAATGTGGAACAATTGCTATACTACAGCTTCTTCCTGACTCCCAGGTGAACTGAGGTTTTCTAGTATAAAATATATAATATAGAAATGATAGTAGCCACCATATACTGAAAACTTGCTATAGAGCATTTAAATATATTCAAGTGATAACATAGCATTACTGATAGGTATTGCCACTAACTACACTTTACAAATGCAGATATTAATGCTCACAAAGATGTCCTGTATACCGTGGGATCTTGCTGCTTCATGTCCTTATTTCCATCATAGGTTGGGTCTATCCTCCATATGGTTATCATTTTTACTATGCTCAAAGCACATCATTGTGAAGTCAGCTATAAATGAAACAGTCCGTATCTCTGTGGAATTTACATTCCTGTTTTATCTCTACTGTGAATTACCTCTATTGAGTTAGAGGTTAATAGTATATCAAGGCATTTACTTTAATTTTTAAATTTAGCAGCCTGCATACCTGACTAGAATTAATTTTTGTAATTTTATTATTAATAAATTTTTAGGATGTATAGCAATAGTACTGAACCCTTGGTTTAGTTTCAACATTTACTGCAAGCGGATCTTGTGGTTTTGAGAAATTAATTTTTTAAATAATAAAACCATGCTGGTATGTTTTAATTAATCTGGTGTCCATTGTGATTTAGTGAAAAATTGAACACCATTTTCAAGGGGAGATGCCCTTTTTACTTTCAGATTTTTAAAGCAACAGGTACCTGTTGCTTATTAAACAGTATGAGGAACCAGTTTAGTGAACAGAAGCATCATGTGAGTGTAATATGCAATGTGGAAGAGGCACCTCTTAGACTTTCCTTCTCCAAGTAACCCCTTCAGGGCATTTGGTAAATGTTGTGTGGGGAGACATGTTGAAGCAGTACAAATTCTCACCCTTATCAATGGACCTGTGGCATGGTACTTTGTTCAATGAGTTGCAAACAATCAATATTACTTCTTGCTTTGGTAATTGGTTATTCCGATTTCAGCAGTGATGTCCCCTTTAAGCTGGTTTCTGTGTCTTTGACAGGTCCCAATATTCTTTGATCACTTTCTTGCTTTTCTGCATGAGGCCTATCAATCCATCTCCACCTTAACTCACTCTACAAGTCAGCCATTTCTTTAAGGAATTTTGTTTTTTTTTGTCATTTCATCACTTGAGCCACATCTTCAGCCTAGTACTTTTTGCTAACAACTGGAGATAGTCTCAGATCCTCTAGGTCTCACCCTGCCAGATATTTTATTGTTCCTTTGATCAGAGCTAGAGAACCAATGTAACATACACAAGAAGTATATACATATAGTTACATCTATTTCTGTAACGAAGTGTTGAAAACCATTATAGCAATACTACCTTCTCTCTCTCCTGTTCTCTCTTCTTTCCTTTGTAGTTACTGCTGAGCCATAACTCCATTTCTGATGTTTGCCCATTATTTTTGAAATAGGGTTTCTTGTCTGGTCACAGATATCAGCACAACTCATGAGCTCTTTGTTCGTGAAAGAGTTTTAGGAACCTTTTTCTGCCCTTACTGGCTTTGAATTGTGATCCTAACAATCTCATCCTCTCAGATAGCTAAGATGGCAGGTGTATACCCTTGGCTTCAGCTTTTTGGTTTAGTTTTCGAGGCAAGGTCTCATGCAGCTGAGACTTCCCTCAAACCCCTAAACCTCCTTCCTACCGTTGCCTCCTAAGTACTGGGAATACAGATGTTCACTATCACATCCATTTGCAACCCTTCAGATTCAAATCCAACTCTAAGATTCATCTTGCCCACTCAGTTTGCATTTGAACTTCTTTGACATGTTTGATCATTAATCATTAATCTCTCTCATTAATCTGCCCTACTTATGTATGACTTGAGGGACTGCATGAAAAATGGAAAAGGAATAGACTAGAAGTGTTGAATTAGTTTGTGTCTGAAACTAACTCCACCTCTAGCCTCTGCGATATTGTGAGGACACTGTCTTTAAGTCAGTGTTTAAATGTGTAAAATAGGCTCTGTAGTGGTGACTGTCCATCACTGTTGCTTAGTAACAGAGCTTGAATGAGATAGACCTTTAATAAATACTCCTTTCTTTTGGTCTGCTTTCTAGAGGATTCTGATCACTTGCCTTGTTAGTCATTCAAGGGCAAAGCATTTTATTTGACCGTAAACACCCTATTAAATTTGAACTTTGCTATCTTTATGTGCCTTGATGACAATAGGAAAATCAACAGAAGAATACCTGCTTCTGTTTCTCTGTACCATTTGTTTTGCCTTTCCACCTTCTCTTTTCTGTGCCTAAGGGAAACTGTCCTGAGGACAAGGTAAAGGGAACTTAGTCTTAGGCCAGCAGGGGCAAAGTTAGCCATGGATCTTAAGTGAAGAACTTCAAGCAAAAGGACTGCGTGTCTCAAGTGGTGGTTAAATATTCATGATAAAAAGAAAGTCTTTTGCAAATGCTTTTGAATCAAACATCTCTGTATTTAGTAGTAGTCTTTTAAGTGTTAGCTTTTTGTCTGACGCTGCTTTCTTCAGTAATGTTTTCAATCAGAGACCATTGTATGTGTCCAGGCTCCCAATGGTTACTGCTGTTGCAGAATTACTGCAATAGCCCAGTGAATGACAAACTACATTTTAATTGCAACTGTTTTGATTAAATGTGTAGGTCTTCAGAGTTTCGGTTTATGGCATGATATAAATTTTGGGAACATTTAAACAGCATAAAAAGATTTAGGAATAGATCTCAAGTGGTATATTGTGCTCCATATATACCTTAACTAGGGCTTCTGGAGAACACAATTTTCGTCACATCCCCATATGGCTTTCTAGGCCACCTAGCTCTGTCATTTTGACCATCAGATACAAGATTAGAATACTGGAAAAGTTTAAATATTTTGTATGCATCTAATTACAGCTTAACTTGCCTGACTTCAACTAAATTAATCATCCAGAAGTGGTTTAACAGATTTCTTTTTTTTGTGAGGGTTGTGGGGAGGATAACAGTTTAAAGAAATCTATATGTAAATTCCTCTGTAAAGGAAATCCCTAGATCCTGGGGGTTAAGATCTAAAGCTGGGCATGATTATCATTTTGTTAGCTATAGTGTTATGGTTTCTCTTTGTAATTTCAACATAGAAAAGCTGTGGGCACTGCCCTGTCTGGTATCCTAGGGTAAATACTCTTGGATTAGCTGAGAAAGGGACCAGTAAGGAAGGAAAGCTAAACAACAAACAAACAATGAATGTGCCAAGCATAGAAGTTGATTTGCAAGATCAGATTTTATCTTTGGCTAAATTTCATTCCATAGTTGACAGCTAGGATCCATCTGGTCCTAGCAGTCATTCAGTCTTATTTTTTAACCCTTGTCTTTCCCTGAAAGCTGACAAAATTAGCTTTATGCCTCTGTAGGTCTGTGTTATTTGTTCAAAGCCCTTGTCTTTTCAAATGCTACATTTTTTTTTTTATGAATAGCAGGTATGATTGTTATATTGTATTCTCCCAAGGCCTACATCTTGATAAATTTTTGTTCAAAACTATCAGCTGCTTTTTGTGCACCCTCTAGGAATTTGTTCCAGAAGTTAATTGATTAAATTGTGATTCTTTGGTACTGATGATGAGAAATGCCTGTGGTTCTTATTTATAATTGTTCTTATACTTGATGGAAGGATTTTTGGCGTGGGACCAAAAGATTTGGATTTTCTACCCTGGTTTTCTGCTTTCTTGTTCTGCGGTCCTAGATGAAAACATAACTAATGTTAGTGAGCTTAGTTTCATATCTGTAAACAAGGATTTAGAGAATATTGGGAGGCGCCCATAGGAACCCCTGGAAAAGTTCACAAGACTCAAACTGATCATTTTACTGATCATTTCTAGGTGTTCCGTAGCAAAATAAAACAACACTTAGATGGCTTAAAAAAACAGCAATTTATTTTCTCACAGTTTTAGAGGCTCTAAGTCTGACACTAAGGTGTGACCGTTGGTATCCTTGGCTAGATTTGATTTTTTCATGAGCCCACATTTATTGCATTGAAGGTAACTCTTCCTTTGTTATGTGCCATTTACCCTCTTGTCTATTCCTAATCTTTCTCCATTTATGAGAGCTGGTGCCAGATTAGAGTCAGCTCTCAGGACTTCATTTTACTTTAATCACACCCTGAAAAGGCCCTGGCTTCAAATGTGATCAAAATCTGAGATACTTATTTGGATTAGTGCTTTCATATGACATTTGGAAAAACACAGTTCAACCTATATTACATAAATTAGGCATTTAGTCTAGTAGAGAGACTGGCCTAGACTTTGTGTTTACAATGGCTGAGCCCAAAGAAGTCCTGACATAGGAAGCTGGCTGTTTGAGCCAGGCTTTACATTCTACATTGAACTCATAGCTGGCTTGTAAAATACTGATTTTTTTTAAAAGAAATGTTTGTTAAAGAAATTGTATACTCAGTGCGTTGTGCCCTTTGCTATTGAGATGAGGCAGCAGATTGACTAAATATATGGGTGTTTTCAGCGGTTGCCCACAATCTTGGTCAGAATTCTGTCTCTAATAAGTCTCCTAAAAACAGCGTTTAAGAAGAAAGCCAGGCTGTGACTGGGAAAGTCACTGTATTAAGATCTCCCAGAAAGTAGAAATAGGCTAACTATTCAGAAATAGAGGAATAATCAAGTAAATTTTGAACAATTATTGGCCTACAATTCTAAAAATTGAGATTTCTTTTAGAAAAGTGCAAAGATCTTCAGTTTAAAGAGTGTGCATCTGAATTTTTTATCTATCAACAGTACAAAGGTTATATCTCTAATTGGAACATTATTTAGGATACAGTGTTAAATGATCAAAAAAGGCCAAGATTATTTTATTTGTATGAGTTATATTGTACAGAAATAGGTGAACATATGGCAAGACTGAAAAAAGTACTGTTATAGGACAGAGTCAAACAACTGTTCAGATAAAGAGTTGAGTGAAATTTTTAAAATTCTCCTAAGGCTTTCTTTTTATAAGTTATCTGTCTAAAAGACTGTTATGTAATGGCTGAGTTTTGATGAGGAAGTAGCACAATAAGGCCGTTTTTTGGATGACTGTGATTCTTAAACTTTTTGGTCAGACTTTACTATGTTACTATAAGTTTCAGAATACCCCCTCAAAACTATTGTTTGTATTGACTAATTATAACTATTGCTACTTCCTATACTGGAAACTTGAGAAGTTATAGAATATCAATTGATTTTAAAAATAGTAAACCCATGTTATAATATAAGCAACTCTTTTTTTTTTTAGTAACTCCATAAATAATTGAAGCATAACATTATTTCTCTCCCTACTCCTGATGAAGAGGGAGTATAAATCTTTCCGTGTGCCTTAATAAAGAACAACTGGACTCCGCTATCTGCCTTTTGATTCTCTCTCTTTGGCTTTGTTATTTTAGTTGAAATATTAAAAGGAATTCTGACCTTGCTGTGTAAGTAGTTGGAAAGGGAGAAAAAAGACAGAACTAGAGGTCTCTAGTCTGCATTTTGACAATGATGCTCTGAAATAGAAGCCTTTCCCAAGTGACACTGAAGTACATTGACATACCTGTGAATTCCCTGCTTACTAGCTAATCTTTTTTTTTGTGGTGGGGGTGGGGTTTGGTTGTAGGGCTTGAACTCTGGATCTGGGTGCTGTCCCTCAGCTCTTCAGCTGAAGGCTAGCCCTCTACCATTTGAGCCACAGCACCACTTCCGGTTTTCTGAGTGGTTTATTAGAGATAGGAGTCTCAGACTTTCCTGCCTGGGCTAGCTTTGAACTGTGATACTCAGATCTCAGCCTTCTGAGTAGGTAGGATTACAGGCGTGAGCCACTAGTGCCCAGCTTTACTATCTAATTTTAATGGGAGCCATTTTTTTCTGAACATTTGGAACTGCTGCTATTAAGTTTTTATCTGTGTAGAACTGGTTCTCAGACATGTCCATATGGCAGAGTTGGAGAATTCATGCTTCATGGAAATGGTTAATGTTCTCATTTAAATCTGGGATGATACTCCTGTTATAAATTACATGTGTGTACTCTAAAATCAAGTATAGGAGTGCACCAAATAGAATTTAGACAAGGTGAGCACAACTATTATTTCTAGTTATATTTCTATTAATAGTAATTTGATATTTGTACATTGATTTTTATTGATATTTGGTAATAAGGCCAACTTTTGGTCATTAGTCTCAAACAAGCAATGTTCTCTTCACTATTCTCTTTATTTAACATTCAGTGGTAATGATGATATATTTTCTACATTCTATTTCAGAAACACCAGTATCCTAGGAAAGCATAAATTGAGACCTATTGAAGTACTTCATCATAATCTATTGTCATTTCATCATAGTCTATTAAGTCTAATTTCAAATAATGATAAAATTATTTATGAGATAGCATACAGTTCTAAACTGAATATAACTACTTCCACTAAGGTAGTATAAGAGTTGCTGATGTTTTACCTATTCATAATTTAAAAAAATGCTTTAGATTTCCTTTTGCCAGAAGAGCTGCCTCCTCCCTTCTAAAAAACGTATTTCCTGCAAATTCCTACAAAATGTGTTTCCACATTTCTTTTGGTTAGATCCATTGAATAAGTACAATGTCTGTGTGAGTGTGAACTCCACATACCCATTAGTTTTCAGTTGTTGCTGTATTGCAGATGCTGCTGAAGGCATCCTCTCTACCCTGGGCCTCCACCTTCAGTTTGCTTTGTGCAGAATAGAATAACCAAAGCAAATCAAAACAAATAGAACCTTGATATGCTTGTAGTCGAGTAGGGTTGTTATTAAAAATTTCTTGTTAATATTTGTGTCTTTGTGCTTTCATTGAGCTGGTTTACAGATACCCTGTCTTTCTTCTTTCCTATTTACATTTCTGTATCAAAGGGAAGAATTTGATATGAGAAAAAGAATAATTTGTAAGTTGGTACCAAATGATGTTTCCAGGACTGGTTTGTAGGATCAGATGTGAGTTTTTCAAATTGGAACCTTTTCTAATAGACCCCTGGGAAATGTCTTAGCTAAATTGCAACAGTGACTGGTGAAGTCGATCGAGGTAAATTGCTCCCATTGCTGAGGGTTCAGAAACCAGGCAGTGGAAGTTAAAATTCCACGGGAACTCGGGCAGAACTATTGCAGATGGTTTCCCCTTTGATTAGAGTAGGGGGTTGGTGTCACCATTATATATGGAAGGAGATTAAAGCCCGTTTTTTGCAATGAATTGGCCACACATGCTCTTTGAAAACAAAAGAGAAATTTATGAGAAGACCATCAGGAAAAGTTAAATGATTATTTTAAATATTGGCTACAAATGACATCTAAGAACATACTATGATACAATTGGACTCTGCACTATTTGTGTCAGAAAAGTAGCGTCGAGAGGTTTATGGTCTTCACTCTCAGTGAGCTCAAAGGTTGAGGGATTCCCATGATATTTTAAATTCTACTTCAGATTTACAATTTTAGATTTTCATTTTGAAAAGTAGACCTAACTGGTTTTAACTATGTTGGTGATATGTTAGAATAAAAATCATTGTGCCAAGCGTCTGTCATTGCTGTTGTGATGACTTATATTACACTAAGACATCATCTACATGTTTGGGAAGTCCCCTAAGCTCTGTGCAAAATGAGAATAATAATCATAGAGTTATGTGGCAATATTAGGTCCTTTGTAGTTGGTAAATCTCAATATTAACAACATCCATTTTTCTTGTTCTCTGGCAAGTACAGACAATATTGAATTAAGAAGCAAGTGTTAAACCCTTCAATTAAAGATTTTTGTGGCTGAGGCCTAGAGAACTTGTTGTGTTTTAGCTCTCTGTGATACTTGGGGATGCTTCGTTTATAGATATTTTAGAAGATCTAGTCTTTTATTGAAGTCTTCGTCAAGGAGGATAAAGGATGTAATGACCCTTAGATAAATGGTGACAGCTATGAAGACATCACTTGTGTGGGCAGAACTTAATGTAATTAACAGCTCTTTCCAATCCATTATTAGGTCATATTTTGCCATTTTCTTTCCTTCATGTAAAAGTATTGGGATATTTATTTGCCATTCATTTTTAAATATCATTTGGATGAACTGGCTTCATATAGTTAGAAAACCAAAATTTATGTTTAATATATGTTGTGGGCTGAATGATTGCCTCAGAATTCATGTGTTTGAAACAATCTCCCATGTGGGAGGTGGGTGGGGACTTGTAGGAGAGGTGTCTAGATCACAGGAGCAGAGGATAAATTCCTAATATAAAGAAGCCAAAAGGGGGAGTCTGTTCCACTTTTTGCCACTTGATGACAGAGAGTTCCTCTCTCTTTGAAGATATGCCAGCAAGGCACCATTAAGTCTAAGGGACTTTATACTCAGTTGGATTCAAGCCTTAAGATCTGTCTGTTTATTATAAACGACCCAGAATTCTATTATAATCACCTGCATTCTGTTACAGCAGTATGGATGGACTAAGATAGTGCCAAAAGTTGTGACTTTGGGTTATGTAGGTTGGCTTTGGTTTGGGTGAATTCTTTCTTATAGATTACTATTTAGTAGCCTCCCCCCTTTTTTTTTGTCTCTCAGGTTTGTTCTTGGCACATATTTGGTGTAACTAAATATTTTCCTGTTTCCCCTACTGTTCTATCCCTCTCTAAATTAGGCTGAGTTCCTCCAGGCTCTAGTCTGTATGTTCTATGGTTTGTAAAGTGCTGTGTACTTTTATAGCCTCTATAAATAACAAACTAGAGCTCATGGCAATAACATTGTAGAACCAGCCTGTTTAGATATAGTATGTTAAGAAGGAGGGAGGGAGGGAAGGAAGGAGAGAGAGAGAAAAGAGAGGGATAGAAAAAGAGAAAGAGGAGAGAGAGGTCTATCTAGGGAACAAAATATCTAACATGCACAACTGTTCATGGTCACACACTCATTTGCACTGTTTCCAATGTTGCTGATTTATCAGTAGATGTCTTTTCCTTATCTTTGGACATTTTATCTGTAGACTAAACATGATGTTGTTTCCCTCTCTCACTCCTCCCTTCTCCTGTAATGTAGTAGAGTTGAAGAAGGCAAGACTGCTTCACAGTATGATGAGATTCCAACCAGATGCTTTCGTGCCGGGGGCCCAGCTTCTTGTCTTGGTTCGAGTAGATCACCACAGCTGCCTTCACACACTTGGAAGATGTGAACATAAGAGCTAGAAGTTATTTCTATTAGTCCTGTCAATATAGTTTGATGAATGCAAATGTTTTTAAAATGGTAGACTTCCAATTAAAAGGCTCCAGCAGGGAGTCTGTTTTGATAATGAAAGTGATTAAGAAGGCTCTATTTTTTTTCCCATTGGTATGAATGTTCAGCTAAAATAGCTTGACTTTCTGTCTGTAATTGGACTCTGCTAATGAGGTTCTAATAACTCTTAGATTCTAATAATGATTCTAACATCTATTAGTTCTCTTCAGTGATCAATGCTGGAGACCATAAGAACACAATTTTTGGATTGCATTGTCATATAAGGTTTTAAATGTCATCCATTTTCCTTTATTCTCTCATTCTAAGGACTCAACAGAACTAAATGTATATTTCCTTTCATTCTGTAATCTAGGTGCATCCTAGGTTTTTTTTTTTTTTTGGTCAGTTGGGGCCGAACTCTGGGCCTGGACACTGTCCCTCAGCTCTTCAGCTCAAGGCTACTGTTCTACCACTTTGAGCCACAGGGCCACTTCTGGCCTTTTCTGCTTATGTGCTGCTGAGGAATCGAACCCAGGGCCTCATGCATACAAGGCAAGCACTCTACCAACTGAGCCATCTTCCCAGCCCACATCATAGGTTTGAATAAAGCCGAACATTCGTGGTTTATCAGTGTTTATGTTTGAAATTGCCCTCAAAACCTGCAAGTTTTAAGCCTGGAAGCATTGGCTTTAGTATATAAATGGGAGATGCAGAGTAAACATACCTACAGAAATACAACAGACTTAGCACCATCTGAAATCCCATTTGAAGAGCATGCAGTCAGTTTAACCCCTCTCCATGTGGAGCTGACAGCCACAGGGAACAGCATGCTAGAAGCTTTTCTGCTAAAAGTGTGTTGGATAATTGAGTATGCTCCATCTCCTCAACCCATAGAATCTGGGACATATATTGAGCTGGGACTATTGGCAGGGATGGGCTGCTATGGCTGCCTTATAGCACCTCATTAACAGCCTGTCTCCTCCTATATTCCCTTATTAGAGTCAGTGTTTGTTCTTTGTCTTTAATAAACACCTTCCTTTTCACTATTTTTAAACTCTTGTTCACTGTTTATTCTTACAGGACTTTAGACTTTGTGTGTGTGTGTGTGTGTGTGTGTGTGTGTGTGTGCATGCATATGTGTTTGCATGCTTGGGGCTTGAACTCAGGGACCGGGCATTTTTTGCTCAAGGCTAGTGTTCTACTCCTTGAGCTACAGCTTTGTTTCTGACCTTTTGGTGATTAGTGGAGATAAGAATCTCATGGACTTTCTTGTTGGGACTGGCTTTGAACCACAATTCTTAGATCTCAGCCTCTTGAGTAGTTAAGATTACAAGCTTGAGTCAGTAGTATCTGGAAGAGTCTGCCTTAGCTCTACTAAGAAAGGATTACCAGGGGGTTAGAGAACTGTTAGGGCCTGCTTATTGACTCCCGATGGTAGCCTAGCTTGCTCTGTTAGAAATGTTATCCTGTTTTAGCCATGTGGCCTAGTGTGGGTCAACATCAGAGTGGAATCATTGGGGACTCTTAGGGAACAAAGGTTTTCTATGATCTTGATAGTTGAACAATATTTTCAAGTGAAAGACTAAGAATTTGAATTGGCTAATCTTGTGTTTGTGTGAGCTATTTTCTTCTGGTTTCAAACTTGTGTCAGTGCTGTTTATATTCTCTTTAGCTTATTACACAGGGAATTTGTTGTTGTTTTTAATATAAATATCAGAATATCTCTGCATAGTCAAGTGAGGTGAGGATTGTGTATAGTTGGACCCCTTCCCCACATCCATTTAGTATCAGTCAATTCAAACTGGGCTTCAGGATGGTAAGAGGCATTGTCTGATCAGGAACAGTTTATGGTCAAGATCCTTCCCTTTTGAGTAACACTGGGGAGGAGCAAAGCTAGATAGACAACTTACAATGCTTAAAAAGTTGTGTCTCCCCTTCCCCTCCCCCCCTCCCCCAGCATTTTTTTTCTCTTTAAGAGAATGTAGTCCTATACCAAGAAGTATATGTGAATGTAGCAAATCTTCATTGCACCTCTGGATTTTATAAGGAATTGCCTCCTGAAGAAGTAAATACTACATGATTTATGTAGGTATTAGGAGATTCAATTGGGGATAGATGAGGCCTTGCTTCTGCTGGTGCAAATGTGTCAGCAACAGCTGCAGAATTAAGAGTGGTCAGGAGAGAGAGCTTAGGGTTTTTCTCAAGGCCTATAGGAATGTCTTTTAGAAGTGGCAGTGCTGATCAGCTCCACTGTGCTTCCTCAGGGTGGTGACTAGTCACAAGCCTTGGGCTGGTCTGTCTGATCACAGGTCAGAGTTTGCCACAGGGCATGATGCAAACACCCAGTTCTGTTGTAGTCTTTGTCATTACACGGTGACTTTCACTACCTAGGGTATTGAGAGACTGCTAAATTCTGAGGATTATTCTGATGTCGCTTCAGCAGGCTGTCCAATTAATTCTGATTACCTCTTTTATTTTTCTGACAATTCTTCCATAATATCTCTTCTGGCAGGTATAATCTGATCACCTACCTTACTAGTTCAGGTATATTTATTTCACAGATCTTGTTCCCTAGTGGGGTTCATCAAAAGTGTCTGTTTTCTCTTTTTTATATCATATTGGTGGAATCTGTCCTTAAAATTCTGGGCATTGAATGCAGAATTCTGTGTATACGTATCCTCTCATAGCTTCTTCCTCCTTTTGCTTTACAGAGGCGGCTGTATTAGCTGCCCTTTTGTAGCCTACTGGAGTGTGCACTGCTTAATCCGCTCTTGCTTTTTAAACTCTGAGCCTATAATGAATGAAATAGTTTTGACTCTTCCTGATAAGGGTATTTATGGGTCAGGCTGGCAGTTAGTGTCTCCTTTAGGTTGAGGTATTTGTGTTGAGGCATCCTTCTGAATGGAGGGAAGTAAAGTGAGATATTTGTGTAGAAGCATCCTTCTGAATGGAGGGAAGTAGAGCTGCCTGAAGACTGTTTTTGTGCCACAGAGCCTTCCAGCCTTGTGCCACGCCCTGTTCCAATGTGCAGGGTGGCATGCAGTGAAAACCAGCACCCAAAGGTTTTAAACAGGCAATTAGGCTCATTCATGCTTCATTCATTCATTGCTCAGATTTTTCTTTAGCACTTCTGTAGAATTTAAATATTTCTTAGCATCATGTTACTTACTGAAGGGGTACATAGATATTTCTGAAGGTAGATAGGCATGGTGGGTGTGTAAGCAGGACAGAATGCAAATAAACAGTACATGGTAGAATAAAAGGGCTTTTAGAGAGGCAGAAAGCAGTGCACTCAAGAAATTCAGAACCTGAGAAATTTGAGGGCAGGAAATTGCATAGCTTGGGAGTACTATGACTGATGCTGATGATAAATAGAAAATATTTTGTATGTTTTACCTGCGCCAGACACAGAGCCAAAAGTCTTTCCTGTGCTGTCTATTTAATTGTTCACAAAGTCTAAGTCCTATAAAGACTGAACCTCATTGTCTTTATTTTGCATGCTAGGAAATGGAGACTTAAAAAGTTTAAGGTT
This sequence comes from Dipodomys spectabilis, assembly GCF_019054845.1. Classification (NCBI taxonomy): domain Eukaryota; kingdom Metazoa; phylum Chordata; class Mammalia; order Rodentia; family Heteromyidae; genus Dipodomys; species Dipodomys spectabilis. The sequence continues at coordinate 14,755,488 of NW_024870874.1, forward strand.
CTTGTGCAAAATCAGATTGCTGGTAAGTAGAACACCTGGTACTAGAACCCAGGTCTGGTCCAAGGACTGTACTTGTACCCCCCGTATCTCACTGTTTGAATTGACTTGATTTTCAGTTCACTGCTTTATCTGGGTCACCCGTACTTTCAATTAAAAAAAGTGTGGTGAAATGAATGTGTTGAGTAATTTGTGTTGTGCTGAATGCTTATTTCGATTTCATGCTATACACTTAATTGCTTCTCTATGCTCATTGCTTAATTACATAAAATGCAGTAGTTCCTTTATCATCTTTCTGCAAAGCTGCCCCTTATTTACAGTGACTTAAGCAGACCAAAAAGCAAGAAAGGTTGCTAATTTTTAATTTTGGTGGCCTAAGTTCTGGGTAATGTTTTCTTTATGAGTATACTGGTAATCTCAGTGGTCAAAGCATGTGTCTAGTCAGAATGCAACTAGCCAGCAAAATAGCATCAAGCAGCTGTCACTGCAGCATCTTTTCCAGGCACCAGGAAGACATCTGGACTTAGTATTTCCGTGTAAGAGAAATGGTTCTTGCTAATCATGTTGTCACAGGATCATACATCAAACTGAGCTGGGGGGCTGTGTCTCTGCCAATTGTCTTCTGATCATTATTTACCCTGAGTTTGTGGAAAGACAATGATCAGCTTGGGGGGCTACAGGCTAATTCTTGATATACACATACTGTTGGTTTCCTAAGGGACTAAGTTTAAGTTTAATTAATTTTAAATTTTCTCTGCATTGGTGAAAGTGACAGTAATAGGTGATGCTTGGCCAAGCCAGAAGCTAGTTAGGTTCCTCCAGTGTTCTTCCATTTGGTTGTTAGGTTTTAGTCTTTAACTACTTGAAATCCATGTCTACTTGCAGGTAGATTGATTAGGCTTTTTAGGAATCATTAAAAATGATGTAAAGAAAAAGGTAAAATAGCTATATAAAAGGTATTTATGCGTGCGTGTGTGCGTGCGTGCGTGTGTGTGTGTGTGTGTGTGTGTGTGTGTGTGCGTGCGCATGCGTTTATGTGCACATGTGCTTGTACCAGTTTGGGGCTTGAACTCAGTGCATGAGTGTTGTCACTTAGCTTTTTCTCTCAAGGAGGGCACTGTACTCAACTTGAGACACAGTTCCACTTATGGCTTTTTACTGATTAATTGGAGCTAAGAGACTCATGGCCTTTTCTGTTCTAGCTGTCTTTGAGCTGTAATCCTCAGGTCTCAGCCTTCTGAGAAGCTAGGATTACAGGTGTGAGCTACTGGTGCCCAGCAAGAATAGTGATATAATAGTTATTGCCAATAATACTGCTTTTTAGCTGTGAAAGGTAGATCTTTGTATTTATGGAATATATCGTGCCTTCTTGACCTTATTGCAGATTTGCTACACTTTTTTAATTCTTAAAGAGTATGTCTAACCATCCCCCCTCCATTTTAACACCATAATTGACAGCAACATATTAAGTAATGATGTGTCTTAAAGTAAGTGGAATCTTATATTTGATTAAATATGATAGCTCTATTATGCATCATTACTTGGTTCTCAGTCCCCGTTCTCTTCTCTATTTCTGTCAGCGTGGTAGATTGCTTAGGTAGATTGCTCAGTGGAGTTGGAACAACTGAGTTCATTTGGTGTCAGCCTGACCATCTATTTTTAAAAAGACCCAGGTTATTTACTGTTCATCATTGGTGGTTTTCTACCCATCAGATAATTTATCCAGCACTTCATTGGAGTATAGTATTCACAGATATAATCAATGCAGAAGGACATTGGAGGAGTGTGGAGCATAATCAGTGAAAACTCATTTAGATTTCACACTGTTTACTGTCATCATGGTAAAGTGAGAACAGTTGTTATGTCCTTGAATCTCAGAGACATGGACCTAGAGGAGTCTGAGAGTATGTGTCTTTTCTTACTAGTCAGGATTAGATTTATAGAAGTCAGGTGAATAATTTTTTCATATGAGGAAAGGCTTAGCATTTCTCATCCATTCAATAAGACTTTTTTTTTCTTTTTTCTTTTCTGTTGGTCATGGGACTTGAACTCTTGGACATGAGCACTGTTCCTGAGCTCTTCAGCTCAAGGCAAGTGTTCTACCACTTGAGCCACAGTGCCATTTCTGGTTTTCTGGTGGTTAATTGGAGTTAAGAGTCTCACAGACTTTCCTGCCTGGTTTGGCTTTGAACCGCGATCCTCAGTTCTCAACCTCCTGAGTAGCTAGGATTACAGGCATGAGCCACCATCACCCATTCAGTAATACTTTCTTGTGCTTGTAAACTCTTCCTAGTAGATAGAGAAATTTGTAACCTGTGTTCTAAAGAGATGCTTCTTTACTATGCATTTATTTACTTACCCCCCAAATCCCCAAATGTAATGGCTATATCTTTTCTCTTAAACATGGTAATTTTTAGGGCTTGAAGAAATGAGTGTATTGGATATGGTTTAGATATAGATCTAAAACATTTTTCTTTTTTTTTTTTTTTTAAATTTAATTTAATTTTATTTGTGAACATACTGTACAGAGGAGTTACAGTTACATGGGCAGGATAATGCGTACATTTCTTACCAAGCATTGCAGCCTCCTCCTTTGTTTATCCTTCACATCCCTTCCCAGCCTCCCCCCTCCCCCCCTAATCCCAATCCTTCTCCCCCCCCCCCCCCCCCCCCCCGCACCAACGTTGTAAAGCTCGTAAAACATTTTTCTTATATCAAGTCATTACAGAATTACCCCACATTCTCATTTGTGTTACCACAATGCAGAATGTTAAAACATTAAAGGGTTATTTTGACAATTGGCATGTATGTGCTTAGAAATAAACATGATTCACGTAGTTTCTGTTTTTCTTAAATTAGGAAGCAGTATGTGAAACAAATATCTTTAGCTATTGTCTTGCAAAGAAATCATGGGAACCAGAGATATTTGTTTAATATATTTGCTTTGGTAGTAGGCTGAACCCTTAGTCCTTTGCCAACAAAGTGTCGTTCTCTGAGAGTTTATATTTGAATCTCAGATGATTTATATCTACCTTAAATTTCTTCTTTATTTATACAGTGGGACTCATTTAATTTGAGTTAGTATTATTTTACAATAAAATTTCTTTTGTTTTCCATTTGAGAATCTATTTAATAGATACAGGATTTTTATTTCCAGATTATGCTACCCTGTTTGATTGTTGCATGCATATTTGCGCGCGCGCGCGCGCGCACACACACACACACACACACTCTTTGTAGAAGCCACTATTTGGCTTTTAAACTTAGCCTTTGACTCATTACAGTATAATCATACTGTGTTGTCTGTCTGCTTAAATGAATGTATATACAAGCACATATTATATTAATGATCTTAAAATATCTTTAAAGTGTTGCCTTAACAAAGACTACTTTATTTTTTCCTTACTACTTATAAATGTATGTTCTCAGCTTTCAAAACTGAAGTACTGTATTTGAGAGTGAAAAGTACTTATTAATGAGAGGGAGTAGGATGAAATACAGTCTCAAAATGCAACCTTGAGGTCTCTTGATTCTATACATGAAATGGCTGTCACTGAGTATTTAGAAGTGAAGATATCCCAGTGCCTGTAGCTCATACCTATAATCTTAGCTACTCAGAAGGGGCTGGGTGTACAACCTCCAATAACCAGCCCCTAAAAACTTGAAAGTAGGGGCTGGGAAGGTGGCTCAGTGGTATAGTGCTTGCCTCCCATACATGAGGCCCTGGGTTCGACTCCTCAGCACCACATAAGAAGAAAAAACTGGAAGTGGCACTGTGGCTCAAGTGGTAAAGAGCTAGCCTTAAGCTGAAGAGCTGAGGGACAGCGCCCAGGCCCAGAGTTCAGGCCCTACCACCAACCGAAAACAAAACACAACAAAACAAAACCTTGAAAGTAGAGGTAAGACTCTCCGTGGTAGGCAGAAGCTGAGCAAGAGAGTGAGACCTTGAGTTCATCACAGAAAAAAAGAAGTGAAGATATTTCTTGTGACCTTAACTGAACTTTGTTCTTTCTATTATTCCTCCTTATTTCTATCTCTTCAAAGAATGTGTCCCTTCCCAAAGATTTGTTAAAATTCTACCTGGGAATGTGACATTACTTTAAGTTGAGATTCTGACCTTGAATAATGAAATAAATCCAGTGAGATTACATTGGCTTAAGGTAGGCTATAAATCCATTGCCTGGTGTCTTTATAGGAATGTTAGGCCACAGACCAGAGGGAAGAAAGCCATCTGAAGACAAAGGCAGAAATTGGAATGATGCAGCTGTGAGCATTGCTAGCAACTACTATATGAGAAGCTAGGAGAGAGAGGCAGGAGTGGGAGCATGGCCCTGTCAGCAGCTTAGTTTTAGACTTTTGGCTTTAAAGAGTGAAAGAATAAAGTCTGTTGTTTTTTAGCTATCCAGCTTGTTTTTGGCAGCCCTTGTGTTTTATGGTTTACATTTCATGATTAAGAATGACTTTCCTAGTGGGGTGCTGTGGGCTCATGCCTATAATCCTAGCTAATCAGGAGGCAGAGATCCAGAGGAAAGCATTTGAGGACAGCCCAGGCAGAAAAATACAAGAGACTTAATCTCCAAAGTAACCAGCAAAAAGCTGGCTGGGGGTGTGGTTAGATGTTTTAAGAGCCTGAACACGAGCAAGTAAGGTGAATGAGTTCAAGGCCCTGAGTTCAAAGCCTAGTACCTACAATAAAACCCCCAAAGAGATCATTGTTTTTGTTTTTCTTCTTCATACAGTAATAACAAGAAGCAAAAGGAAAAAAAAAAAAAACAGCTTTTAAACTAAATATCATGTAATGTAAGTTTTCATTTTGACTTTTTAAATTTTTTAATCAATCATAACAACTGGCATTGCTGGAGGTTATTGGATGAGGCTCACAGTCACTATTGTCCTTGTTATATATAAGGTCATATTTTGCCCTGCATTGTTTCAGTGGCATTAGAAAATGATTTTTTTTTTTTCTGGTTGCATCTTCCTATTCCACATGTGAATTCAAATGGTACTGAGAAAAATTTCATAGAGTGATGAGTGTCCCAGGAGTTGTGCAGCCTCTGTTTCTCTCAATGACCTTTTCATAATTTTCCCAGCTTTTTTCCAGTAAGAATTGTCCCTTTTCGATTAACTAGCTCAGTGGATGTTATAAAGCAAAACAAAAGGTAGTTAAGCAAAACTCCAAAGAGCCTAACAAACCTTATACTTCTCCTGTGATGATGTGCTGCGTGTTTACTGATACTTAAATTATTCTTATGCCATGTTTTTTTTTAAAAAATAGTTGTGTTGATATTTTATTGATGTTGCAGGAAATCCACACATACCTAAAGTGTACTGTTTCGAAAATTTTCAGAAATAACAAAAACCATGAGTTGTTGCAGTCAAGATAGTGAGCATGTCCATTACCTCCACAGAAGTACTCTTGTGCCAATTTGCATTCTTTCCCACTGTACTGCCTGTGTAGTCCCTGACCCCTGAGTTGCTTTGCGTTTGTCAGTGTATATTTGATCACATTTGCTAGTGTTTAATATAAGTAGAATTAGACAGATGTCCAAATTTTTAAACATCTACTTCTTTTGCTTAGCATCTGTATTGTAATATATATCAACAGTTACTCTTTAAGGAATAGTGATGGTTTGTTTATCCACTTACTTGTTCACAGTCATTTGTTTCCAGTTTTTGCCTATTTATGTATGAATATTTATATATTAATGAATATTTTTATATAAGTAATTTTGAACATACACTGTCTTGTTTCAGGTAAAGACAGGACAGGGAATGATTGGATCTTAAGACAGTATTGGTACTGTTGCTTTGAATACTTTCTGATGGTTCATTTCCTCACCACAAAGCTTATGTTTTCTTCACACTCATGAATTGATCCAGCTTCTGCTCAGAGGAAACCATAGGGCAAATTCCAGGGGTTATACTTTCTCTCTTTCTTTATGTTGTCCTCTTATTATTTTTTTAAAGTTGAAATGGGATTTTTAAAATTTATTTTTTATTTTGTCAAGGTGATGTACAGAGGGGTTACAGTTACATAAATAAGGTAGTGATTTCATTTCTTGTCTAACTTGTTAACCCTTCCCTCGTTTTTCTCCCTCTTTCCCTCTCCCTCTAATCACCTCCCCCCAAGTTGTACAGATCATTTCCAACATATTATCTTGTGAATATTGCTGTTATATTGGTTCCCCCTTGGTCCTTTGTCTCACCATTTTGTTGTTCCCCTTCCCTTCCTTAGTTCAGAAAAACGTGTGTGTGTGTGTGTAGATATAAATATAGATGTACATATAGATACAGACATAGATATATAGAATACCCAGGGCACCAAAATCAAACGCAGTGACAACAGAGGATAAGCCATAGAGGGAAAGAAACACAATAAGCTGAGAAGGTGGCTCAGTGGTAGAGTGCTTGCCTAGCATGCATGAAGCTCTGGGTTCAATTCCTCAGCACCACATAAGCAGAAAAAGCCATAAGTGGACTGTGGCTCAGTGATAGAGTGCTAGCCTTGAGCAAAAGAAGTTCAGGGACAATGCCCAGACCCCGAGTTCAAGCCTAGGACTGGCAAGAACAAAATGAAGATATTGGGCATAAACACTAAAAAAGAAATCACATAGTAAATTGAGAACAACAGCAACAGACAATGGCCTCATATACTTAGAACTCAAAAAATTAAATCCCCCAAAGACAAATACTCAAAGAAACAACTCTCCCATTAATAAGTGGGCTAAAGACTTAAAGAGAGACTTCTGAAGAGGAAAGAAAAATGGCCAATAGACACATGAAGAAATGTTCAACTTCTCTAGCCATAAAAGAAATGCAAATCAAAACAACATTGAGACCCCCCCCCCCCCCCTACAGTTAGAATGGCTATAATCAAGAAATCTTCTAACAACAGATGCTGGAGGAGATGTGGCCAAAAGGGAACACTATTGCACTATTGGTGGTAGTATAAATTTGTTCAACCACTCTAGAAAGGAGTATGAAAGTTCCTCAAAGAACTACACATAGAGTTCTCCTATGACCCAGCAATCCCACTTCTGTGCATTTACCCAAATGAAAACAAACAAGGCCACACCAAAGCTACCAGCACAACTATGTTTATTGCAGCATAATTCACCATAGTTAAGATACGGAACCAACCCAGATGCCCCTCAGTAGGTGAATGAATCAAGAAAAGGTGATATATGTGAATTCTGTGCTTCCTTCAGAAAGAATGACACTGCCCCATTAGTAAGGAAAGGGAAGGACTTGGAAAAAAAATCATATTAAGTGAAGTAAGCCAGACTCTTACTATTGATGATATTGTGCCATCTTGGAATTCCCAGACCTTGTCTCTGTAGACCAGAAACTCTTGTAAGGCAGTGAGCTAAAAATTGCAAGACCCACTTGTTTGCTGTCTCATGGATCTTTGTCCTCGATTGTCTGTTTTTCAATTATTCAATGTGTTTAAGAGCAGATTGTCTGTTATTCAATGTGTTTAAAAGCTGTTTAATAGAAAAATGAGAGAGGGAGTAACAAGTTTGACAAGAAATGTACTCACTACCTTATGTATGTAACGGTAACCCCTCTGTACATAACCTTTTGACAACAAATTAAAATAAGAAAAAATCAAGACACACAAAAAAGCAGGTTTATAACACCCCTCCCATCCTTTGGCATATTTTACGTAAGAAAGTACTTTTTGCAGTTTTAGTTTTATATATAGATTTATAGCTATTATGTTAGTCATTTCTTAATTATTTTCTTATTCTATGTGTCACTTTTTTTCTGCATGGCATTAAACATAATTTTTTTCCTATTTAGAATTACTTATTATAGGAAAATATCCTGAATGTTGATTAATAGTTCCAAAGGGCTGGGCAGTTTTATTTTCCTTTTTAAAAAATCAGATTCCTTGATTATTTATAAGCAGAAGAATTATTTTATTGGCTGTGACTTGCATGACTTTTGGATAGGTTTTACTGTTAAACTATATTTGAATATTTTATTTTAAAATACATATTGTTTTTTGAGAACTGTTTTTGTTTTTATATTATCTAGAATATACACTATTTTAGGTCATAAGTTTCTTTTTTTTATAAGTTTATTTTCTTTAGGAGCTGGGCTTACATATTCAGTTTCCCCTTCTAATTCTCTCCCTATTTATTTGTTAAATGCTCAAGTTGGTGCTACAAGTAGAAGTTTATTTCAGTGCCATGGAATGAGCAACATTTTTATACAGTACTGCTTGGTATTATCTCCTTGCTCAGCCAAGTCATAGACTTAAAACTGCTTATTAAAAGCCTCACATGCAGTCCATTTCTCATTGCCTCCTGTCCTCTTGGCTGGGCAGAATCTGATGACATCTGAGTAATTCATTTGTTTGTAACGACCTTAAACACATGGCATAGGTTTTAAAATTGCTCTAATAAAAGTAGCTGCTAATTTCCTCATGAGTTGTATGTACTCAATTTGATTTCCAAAAGTAATGTTTATTTTTATGTATGTTTTCTTGTTTCATTTAAGATTCAGTATTGGTTTCTATATTAAGAAGCTGGAAAATAGAGTACTGGTGACTTAAATTAGAAAATAAGTGTTCTTGGTGGCCTGACTATACCATAGTTTATTAGGTAAAACAAATATTTTTAATAGCCAGCAAAAAATTCTGTTCCTCCCAAGTTCCCAGGTCTTTTCCAAGAGTAGTATAGCAAAGATTTACGCAAAATAAATAAATAAATAAACAAACAAATAAATAAAATGTGTGAATTCAGTTTGCCTTTGTGTATAGATATAATGAAGAAATGATGGAGGGTATTTTGGGGGGAAGGAGTCCTGGTTCCACTAACCATGCCGTTTTAAACCATCAGGTACAGGAATAATAGAAAACAGTGAGTATTTCTTCTAATCAAAGATTCAAAGTACTTACAGAAATGGCCAAACAGTAGGAAAGAAGATATTGAGGTTATATTCATTCTTCTTGCTTAGAGCTTATGCAGACTCCAGATCTGTCCCATTTAACTCCAACTCAGGACAGAAATTTCTGCTTAGGGACCAATTAGTTTTGAGACTATCATGGCCTTTGGGATCTGTGGGTTTAGGGAAAGCATATTCCTCTTTACTTCTGTTGCCACCAGCAGCATTGTGATACATTTCTTCTGTCATCTGCTGTATACTTGCTTCCTGGTTTTCAGTCACTAGGGTCCTTTTCATCCTCATTCACCGTGAGTAAATTTTGTAGCTTGTTAGGTTAAGAAGTTAACCAGTGACCCAGCTTGTTCAGAGGGAAGATCTAGTTGCTGCTAGTTGCTTCTCTGATGTGTGGTCAGGTACCCACCTAAGTAAGAGGCAGAAACAAATCTTAACATACTATTTTAGATTGATATCTCAGCATTACATACAGGCTATCATCTTAGAGTCTACAGAAGTGAGCCTTGAGAAACCCAGGAAGAACAGCTAAGTTGGCTCAGCACTAGGACTACTAGAAGAGTAGTTTCTTAGCTTCATAACTCAGCTTAGCTTTATAGTGCATGGCTTGATTGTATCTTCTACCTCCCTCCTCCCCCTCCCCCCCCCCCCCCCCCCCCACCTATTAGAAGAACTCTGGTTGTGTCTCACTGATACACTGGATGTGTAGACTAGGGACACATGCTACTTTAACTGGATGACACTGGGTGTTACATTGTTGATTTTAAAATCAAGGAACCACTGTATTCTCTGGAGTAGAAAAGACATCCAAATGAAAATGCAGTGTATTTATCAGCTTCTAAAAGCAAACAGTTGATTTTGAGATTTTTGTAGTATAGCATAGAAAAATTTTGCTATAACAGAGTGATAGCCTAAAAACTTTTGTGAATGTTGGGTTTTGTCCTCACTTTATCTGTACCCCTGCCCTTGTCTGGAGGAGAACCCAAAGACTATCTGTTTTCTCTATGAGCTCTGTTGGCTATCCTACTGGCTACTTTGGGCTTTCTCAGAAGTTAGCACTTAGTTTTTACCTTACATCCCTGGTACTCACCCTGAACTGAAGGTTTCTTGAGCTTACCTATAATGCTTTGTTGTCCCCTGTCCAGTTCTGTTTGCCATTACTTTGGCATCCTATACTAATATTTTAAACAGGAGATTGTAATCAGAATGACCTAGGCCTTGAGTCTGCTTCTGTATTTTAGTGGTGATCAGTCTTAGGATGAGGAGTTGAACTCCTTTGTAATCTTTAAATGGTGATAATTGTTGAATTCCTAGTCTTTGAGTATTGAACGAGTCTCACATAGTGTCTATGAGTAGACATTCAAATATTATATAGCTCTTTAATAGTTACTATTGTCTCTCAGGCATACTTAGTAGTTCTGCTCACTTTGGTTCCCTAAGGTATCTGAATTCAGCCTTTAGCTTTTCATTTACTATGTATCCAGCTCACATAGCGGAGAACTGCTAGCTGCTTCCCTTAGGTCTGATGGATTTTTTTTCCTGTTGAAAGACTTATCCTAATATTCTTGACTTTCATTTCCAATGGCCTATTCTCAAGTGTCATTTTAAGTTGATTTGTTATGCTAATACCTTAACAAATAATGTACTTCCTAATTAGTGTATATGTAATAAGACAAGGTACTGCTGCATACTTGCAGGCCAAATTTTCTATGCAAAAACCCTTAGCTCAGCTTTACAGTGGTATTGGGGTTGTTGCAGCATATAAAAAAAATCTGTTCTCTCTCTGACATGAATGATAGTGACATATTACACTAGAGTAAATCATGAAAGCTAAGGATACATGGTTGTTGGAGTCATTTGAAATTGGTTTGGACAAGTTGCTGTTGAACAGAACACCTTTAGAGCAGTTCTGGTCCTAATTACATCTTCCCTCTACCACCCTAAAAGCTTCCTATCCTGCCTCCTGATGTCTAGTTGTTCTCTTCTCTAATCCATTTCTATATTGGGTGCAAGGTTAATCTTTGGGAAATATACCTCTGATTCTGCCACTTTCCTTATACTAAACTATTGAAAAGTCTTCCATTTTATAAGAAAAAAAAAACCTCTTAAAGGTTGCATACCTATTTCCTATCTGCCCTTTATGCACTCCTTGCTTTTAGAGTGGTTCTTAAGAGGAGTTTGGGAAAGTTTAAGGACATTTTTTGGACCCAGTGTGCTAAGTGGTAGGGTCCCACTCTGGCAGTGATGTGTAGCTGGAGCGGTATGGCACAGTTTTACCAAATTCCATGTTGTTTTTCTATTCCTGTGTGTGCGTGGTTTTTTTTTTTTTTTTTACGGTGTTGTTTTTCCTTTTTCCTTTTCCTGTTCTGCCCCCAGCCTGGATTGCTCTTTTGCTTTCTCTGAGTACCAGTGTTTCCCACCCTTGGATTTTCAGGCAGACAAGACCATCTCCACAAAACTCCTTCAGATCCTTTGTGTTTGAAGTAACCCCTCCTGCTGAGTTACCTCAGTACTTTATCCCTATCTTGTTTATGGTACCATTTTCTCTTTCACATTGTAGGCACAAGTCTCATCTCCATTATTAGACTTTAGCTCCTTTGAAGGTAGGATTCATGTTTGATTCATTTCTGTATCCCCAGCATGCAGCATCATGCCTTGTAGGTCATAAACACTTGTTTTATATGAGTGGAAGGAGAAATCTGTCCCTGTCTTGAATCAATGGCAAGTTTAGGAATTGTTTATTACTTCAAAATCCCCACTAGAGAGGGAGAGCCATTTTATGGCGGTTTTGGTTTCTCATTTGCTTTATATGTCATGTAATTACTTTCTTATCACATTGGGTTAAAGTATGGTAGCTTCTGGTTATGAAATTGAACATGTGAAACAAATCAGGCAGTTTCATGTAAGTAAGACCATAGTCTTTGGGGGAAGCTGTAGGCTTGGCACCGGAGCCAGGTTTCCTTTCTGCCAGTTAGGATAATGGATTATCAAAATTGTCAAGGTCTTTAAAAGTATATGGGTACCAGGTTCCTGATCTTCAAAATAACATGGGGCTCAGTGCAGCTAATTTGTCCAAGAAAACAGCAGGAATCTCATCAGAAATAATTTTAACATTGCACTTCTGTTTTATTTGACATTTCAGATTTGGACTTTGAATCACAGCCTCTTCTTCCCCCTTTGTAACTTTTCTTCCTGGCAATAATGAAAGCCTATCCTGGTGTTCTCTGTTTAGAGTGTAGCTCACTAATCATAATGACACCATTAGTCTTCTTTATCTTTTGCTAGAATTGTTTCAGTGCCTTAACAGGCAAATTAGACAATGAGAAGAAGAAATCCTTAATTTTAGATTCCTTTTTTTTTTTTTTTAAATCCAGTTTAGTCATTTAGAAGACCAGAGCAACAGGCATCCTAGTTCCTGAAAAACGGCTTCATGGTACACTGGGGATTTCGTTGCCCGAGGTGTCCTGTGGCTGAAAAGTGAGTTCTTTATGATGCTGGCAACATTTAGAATCCTACTGAGCCACAGGAAACTCAAGTTTTATGACCCCTTTGTTAGGCTGCACTGCAGAGACACTAACCTTGCCTAGTCAGAGTGAAAGATTACTAGATTTTTTCTGCAGGACATCAAAAGTAAAACTAGGATTGGTTATATGGGAACATATTTCTGCTTAATGTGAATAAAAGGAACTTTCTAAGGAAAGGAGTCCAGTGAGAGAATGGGCTGTCCCTGGAGGTGGCTATAGTTTCTTTTTGTTGTAGAGGTTTTGGTAGAGGTTTATAGTTGGAACATGGATGGGGGAGAGGGGCTGGGCTTTAAAGATTTTCAAGCTCCTGTATAACCCACAGATCCTGTGATTCTTGGCGGTCTTTAATTCATGAATGTGATTATATCAGTTCGCCATAGAAATAATAACATCACTAGTCGTCTTTTTGTCTCTCAGTTATAAATGACCTAGCTGAGTCCTGCTGAAGCTACTTGACCATGTAGCAATGATCCTATTTTGTTTTAAAGTCTCCATTATACCAACTACTAGATTCATCAAGAAAAAGTAAAACTGGTTTATTGCTATGATACTGATTTTCATATAAATTTTAATTTATTTTTGTTGGTCCTGGGGCTTGACCTCAGGGTCAGGGTGCTGCTCCTGGCTCTTTTGCTAAAGTCCAGCACTCTACCTCTTGAGCCACAGTGCCACTTCTGGTTTTCTGGTAGATAATTGGAATCTCATGGACTTTGCTGACTGGCCTGATTTTGAACTGCAAGTCTCAGATCTCAGTCTCCTGAGTAGGTAGGACTGCAGGTGTGAGCCACCAGTGACCAGCTTCCTTTATAATTGTAACATCCCAGTTATACTAACTTGATAGGGCAGAGGTAACAGCAGTAGTTTGGTTCTATCAGAGTTAGGAAAGGAAGAAAACATTTTTGTATTTTGGATTTTTCATTTGTAATGGAAATCTACATGTGAACTAGATTTGTGGTTTGATTTATAAATCCTACTTTTTATCCAAGAGAATACCTTCTGGATAGCTATTGAAGAAATTAAGTCAGATGCTTTTATATTTGGTAGGGCTTTCCTTCCCTTACTAATAATTAAAAGCAATTGTAATTAAATGTCATTGCAATAATAATGAAAATGTCTCCAAACTTACTTAGATTTGCGATTTCATAAAACATGGAAAAAGGGGCTGGGAAGGTGGCTCAGTGGGAGAGTACTTGCCTTGCATGCATGAGGCCGTGGGTTTGATTCCTTAGCACCACATAAGCAGAAAAAGCCAGAAGTGGCACTGTGGCTCAAGTGGTAGAGCGCTAGCCTTGAGCTGAAGAGCTGAGGGACAGTGCCCAGGTCCAGAGTTCAGGCCTCTGGACCAAAAATAAATAAATAAATAAATAAAAAACATGGGAAAAGTTGCCTGAGTTCTTTTCAATAATCCTATGAGAGAGGGAGAAATAGGAGATGCTGAAATTTAGTAGGTACTTGCAGAAACTAGTCCAGATTATCTTTTTCTACTTAGGACAAGTTGCCACAGTAGTTGAGCCTGGGTTGTATATTGTTTATCCAAGAAGTAGCCAGTTCCTTCTTAGGTCTCTTCACAATCAAGCTGCAGTATTTGGCCGCCTCCTCCAGGTTGCTCATCATTGAGGGCAGTAATCTACTGTAGAGCAAGTAATGTACTTACTCGTGTTGCCTCTCCAAGCCTGGGAGAGTAATTCAGAAATGCTTTGTCTACCTTCTTTGTGATTGTTGCACGTGATCACAGTTGAGCCTGGTTGGTTTTAGGGAGAAAAGGGAAGTTATTTTAATGGGATCTTCATCAGAACCAGACATATTTCTGTGGTCTGTATACTTGAGCTTGGAGAAGAGTATCAGGATTCTGCATTCTCATGCTGGTCTGTACTGCCTTTCACCTGAGGACTATGATAACATATTGGTTTTCACGAGATGTGTAATTCCTTTGAGGTTAAGATACCTTTAAACAGCCCTGGGAGCTTATTTTTCTATTTAAACCTCATTCTGTCATAGGTTACAATCCTTTGGGGGTAGAGAGGGGTTGTTAGTTTGCCTAAAATAGAATTTAATTGGCTACTGTACAGAGTAATGATTTTTAATTTGGCAGGAAAGTCATGATTCAATCAGCCTATTAGGTCTTTAAAGTTGTATGGAAGTTAGAGAAAGTAACTAAAATCCCACTTCACATGTTTGAGTGTGGGTTGTGCATGTGGTTCTGAGTGTGGCCATTATGAGTAGTGGGAGTTTGGGGCGGGCATTCTCCCACTATCCCCCACTAACATTTTCTTAGTGGCCTGGGCTGCCCCTTAATTTGTTATAGCAGTGTTATAGAACTGTCCAGCAGATGAAGTATTGTCTTGTTCCCTAATACTAAATAGGAAATTGGCCTATTGAGGGAGGGATAGTAGTATAATTGGCCAGTGATTTTGCCTTCAGTTGAGTGAGTATATTGCAGGAGAGTGGGACTTGGACTAAGATGCTGCTCATAGGAAATCAATTCTGCATATAGTTTTGTTTAAGCGTGGCTGTCATTCACCTTCTGAGGCATATATGAGTTGCCATCTAGTACAGCACACCTCTTTTGGTTAGATTGTGGAGCTATGTTTACTGTTCTCAGGAGACAGTGGACCAGATGTGCCCACTATTACAAAAGTCATGTCTGACAGCTGTTCTGAAACTCTCCCACGTCCCTGGTTCTTTTTCTTCCTTTTAGATTTTGAAGCCTTTTATATATAAATGATTTTTGTCCACAAGGATTAGGCTTCCTGTCTTTGGTAATTGACTAGATACTGGTCAGTAGACCATGATTAGTAGAGTCTTGGGATTCTCATGTTCTTTGATGAGTGGCCTTGTGTTACAACAGAGTCATTTGGTGTTATGGGACATAGATTTTCTTCCACATTAAACTTTTACGGTCTCATGACTAACACATTGATAAACTTGGTTGCCAAAGCCAGAGAGTTGGGTGTGTTGGAAGTCAAGTACACTAGAACATTCCAGGGGACCCTTGTAGTAGCAGCTGTACTTGGAATTTACTCTCAACCTTTCTTGGCTCATATACTTCATGTGACAATTCATGAGCGAAAACAATTTTGGTCATCAAGTATTTATTGAACATGTACTATACTTATATCATTTTGTTCACTCCTTTGGAAATTTATTAACAAAATTTCCCCTAGTTGGTGGTGAATTTAATTTAATGTTTGAGGTGGTACTGAAGTTTAGACTCAGGGCTCTGTGTTTGCTGGGCAAGAGCTGTATTACTTGAGCCACTCTCCCAGCCCTTTTTGCTTGAGGTTTTTTTTTTTTTTTTGGTTGGTCATGGGCCTTGAACTCTGGGCCTGGGTGCTGTCCCTCAGTTCTTCAGCTCAAGGCGAGTGCTCTACCACTTGAGCTACAATGCCACTTCTGGTTTTCTGGTGGTTTATTGGAGATAAGAGTTTCATGGACTTTCCTGCCCGGGCTGGCTTTGAACTGTGATCCTCAGATCTC
This sequence comes from Dipodomys spectabilis, assembly GCF_019054845.1. NCBI lineage: Eukaryota > Metazoa > Chordata > Mammalia > Rodentia > Heteromyidae > Dipodomys > Dipodomys spectabilis. The sequence continues at coordinate 14,771,390 of NW_024870874.1, forward strand.
AGCCTCCTGAGTAGCTAGGATGATAGGCGTGAACCACTGGTGCCCAGCGCTTGAGTTTTTCATATAGGATCTCCAGTGTTGCCTCAGACTCCAATTCTCCTATATACCACCATGCCCTGCCTGGTTATGTCTTTAGTTTAGTTTGAGCTTAGGTAGTTATTGTGAATGACAGTGTGACCCAGCCCATTTTTTAAAGTTGTCTTCATGTTCTTTGTATCAATCGGAAACATTAAGTGGAAATATTTAGCTTCTAAGATATTTGTAGATTAATGCTACCACCACATCTGGATGTATATTGTAAGTTATAAAGACAACATATTGAAAAGAAAGCTGTTAACTTTTATGAGCTTCTATTCATAGGCTATATTATGATAGCTGCTTGCTATATATTAGGTGATTTAAGCCGAAGAGGATCATCTCAGAATTCTTCCTTTTGTCCCTCCCCTCAGCCCTAGAGAAGCTTTCATCTCCTGTTTCATCTATTGTATAAGCTTTTTGGCTCCCTGTTTCAAGTGTCATACTCTTCGGTCTATCATCCCACACTGCTTCTCATTTGGTCTTTGTAAAATTCAAATCGCATCACTCCCCTTCCCAAAAGTTTTCTTCCCTTTTGTATTCGACAGGTTAACATCTCTGTCTGGCAAACAAAGCTAGGCACTTCATGATTTGTCCCCTGACTCCCTATCCAGTATTACCTCTTGTCACATCCTTTCTTGAACATTGTGTTCTTTCCTGCTGCCTGTTTCCTTTCCCTCCCTCTGGAAAATCATCTCATCCTTCAACTTTGAAGGCTGAAGGGAAGTGCATCTCTCTTTCCTCCTCATAACATCATGATTTCTTAAAACAATGAAGAAGTACTTCTAAAAAGATAAAGTATAATTTCAGAACAATGAACTATCCTTAAATCTGGAGTAATTTGCAAGCCCAGCTCACCACACTGCTCTCCCTTGTTTTATTTTGTGAGTATGTGAATATGTCACCATCACCTGTCCCTGCTTCACAGACCTATGTTTCCGACCCTTGTCTAGGTCATGAAATTTGTTGGAGTTGTGAGGATGTGACTGAAACAGGAAAAAGTAAATTCAAGTTATTGAAATGTATTGGAATAGAATAATTTTGAGAGAAAGCCTTGAGCAGATAACAGTACAAAAACTTAAAGTAACCTGGTAATCAGGGAAGCGAAGCTGGTTAGAAGAAAAGGAAGGAAGAGTTTTGATTGACCAGTGGGAGGGAAGAAAGGAAATCCAAATAAAGATTAATTGGAAGATGAATAGCATAAAGAACAAGGGCAAGACATGTTGCCCTCCTCCAAGACTGTTTAATGACTACTTCAATTTTGCAAGCTGAGTTCCGATTAGTCAGGGACAAGAGTAGTATTGATTTGTTTTGTGACTTCTGATGTATTCTCTACAAAGAAGGAAGGAGAGAAAATGCTTATACAAGTTTATTAATTGTGAGATGGCATTCTTCAAGATATATGACCCGTGATAGCCACTGAGGAATTTGAGCTCTTTCGACTTAGAAGTATCTTTTTGGGTGATTATAATTGCTAGATGTTCGATAGTCAAGAAATTTCGTTAGCATTCTTGCTATTGAATTGGTTCTTAATGTTTATTTGCAAAACCTCAAATGTGTGTCTAAAGCCTTGAATTCTTTCTCAGAGTTATCCATTGTATACTCCCTAGATATGAAATATCAATTTTACAGGCTAGCAAAATGGTATTTAATGGTGGCTGACAGGGTAGTGTTTAAGGACAATATATATTGGATACTTAAAATTTTCTATTATCTGACTCTGGGCACAGATCATTGAATTTAAGTTGTATTGAGATTGCAGAAGATCTGGCTGCCTTAATAACCCTAGCTCTGCTGCATGTTTATTTAGTCTCAGGACCTTCCTATGCCTTTCTGCTTTCCAAACATGTACAGAAGAAAATAAAACAAATTCAGTTTTTACCTCCACATCTACTTGCATTAGGAAATATGTCCTAAGAAATGTGGGGGGTATTTTTCAGGACATGCAGTAGACTATTGAAAGGAAAAACACATTTATTTATTTATGCAGTTTAAAGCAGCACATTTTTATCTAGATATATTTTGTGAACTAGAAGTCCAAGCGTGCTTAGCTGAGTCCTGTGCTTAAGGTTTCCCAAAGTTGCAGTCTAGGTGGCAGCTGGGGAGAGGCTCTTTTCTAAGGTTCAGAGCTCTCTTCCAGAGTCACATGGCAAAATTCCTTTCTTCATGATGGTGTAACTAGTGAGCAGTACTTAGTCAAGGCTAGGGGCCTCTTTATTTTTATTAAGTAGCTTTGTAGAAGTCTGGTTATGAGCACAGTGGATCTTGATCAGCTCTACCCCTTCCATTGTTGTCCCCCATGTTTTCATCTCCCATCCCTTCTGTCAATTTATGTACTTTAATTTTTATGTAATATACATTGACTATAATGATTATATTTGCTCCCTCTTCTCCATACCCCTTCCATTGTTGTACCCCATGTTTTCATCTCCCATCCTTTCTGTCAATTTATGTACTTTAATTTTTACATAATATACATTGACTATAATGATTATATTTGCTCCCTCTTCTCCGTTTGTGTGCCCTTTTGGCCCTCCATGCTTAAAAACAAAATGTTTCCCTTTTCAGGCATACATTCTGTTGAACTGTACATTAGATCTTCGGAGGCATTACACCGTTGAATTCCTTCCCTAAGTATACCATCCCTTAGTCAATTTGTTTGTGTACATATGCATAGACCCTATATATGTTATCATGTATATTTGTATTTTAGATATAGCTTCCACATATGACAGAAAACATGTACCGCTTATCTCTCTGAGCCAGGCTTACTTTACATGATTTTTTCAGAGGTACACCCATTTCCCTATAATGAAATAATCTTACTTTTTATAATGAGGAAAATTCCATTGAATATATGTACCACATTTTATTCATCCATTGTAGGGCATCTATGCCACTTCCATAACTTAGCTGTCATTAATAGTACAACAGTGAACATGGGCATGCAAGTGTCTTTACTATATCCTGACTTGTATTATTCTGGGTAGATATTTAAAGTAGAATTACTGGATCACAGAATCTCTAAAATGCCTTTTATAGTGGTTGCACTAGTTTACATTCCCACCAATGAAGTAATAGGGTTCCTTTCCCCCCATCCTTAGATTTTGTTGTTGTTTGTATTCTTGGTGGTAACCAATTTTACTGGTGTGAGATGGAATCTCAGTGTAGTTTGTTTGTTTATTTGTTTTTGGTTGGTCATGGGGCCTGAACTCTGGGCTTGGTGCTGTCCCTCAGCTCTTCAGCTCAAGGATACAGCTCTACCACTTGAGCCACAGTGCCACTTCCGGCCTTTTCTGCTTATGTGGCGCAGAGGAATAGAACCCAGAGCCTCATGCATGTTAGGCAAGCTCTCTTCCATTGTGCCACCTTCCCAGACCCTCAATGTAGTTTTGACTTGAATTTCCTTTCTGGTCAGTGATGTTGAGCATTTCCTCGTGTATTTATTGGCTATTCTTGCTTCTTCTTCTGAGAAGTCTCTATTTAGAACCTTTGCCTACTTATTGAATTATTGATTTTTGGATAGGTTAGTTTCCTTGTATATTCTGGATTTTAAGTCTTTGGCATACCAGTTTTATGTGATTTATTGACATCAGGTTTATTTCCATCTCCTAGTTCTGCTGTTTTTGATTATATTTAATGGTCCAGGGTTTTGCCACATTTCAACTTAAAATATGAGGGCTAAATTTGGTAAATTTAAAACTCTGCAAAGTATAGTCTTTCATACCCATATAATTTTCTCTTGAATTTCATTTTAAATTGATCATTGTGTATTTTAAGAATATGCAATGTCTTCTTAATGGTTTCTTAGATCAAATGCGTTGTTCAGTTAGATAAGTAAATGAAATCGTCTGGGTTACTGAGCATGACTCATTTAAAAATCTCATTTGGAACAATTTCTTTGTCCATTCTTTGTTAACCATCTAGTGAGCTGGTTTTATTTTTCAAAAAAGTTAAAATTAACCATTGAGAAGAGGATTTGGGGTAACAGCACATCCCCAAGACTGGCTTTCTTTGTGCCTTTCCTTTGATCTGTTATTGGTTTTCCTTTGATCTTTTCTTAGCTGGTGTGTGTGTGTGTGTGTGTGTGTGTGTGTGTGTGTGTGTGTGTGTGTGTGTGTGTGTGTGTGTGTGTGTGTGTTGTTTTTCTCTGAGCACGGAATATTTGAATTAACAGTGAAGAACCTTAGAATGATTAAGCTGATTTGGTATCCTCTACATAATATTATAGGGGTTGTGTGAATAAGATATTTAGGATTGGTCCAGATATATGTATTTTTAATTTTTCCCTCTTAGAGACGGAGCCTCTACACACACTTTCTTCCCATGTGTCTCATGCTTTTATTCATCTGCCCCATGGAACAATTTCTCCAGACTTCTCTTGCCCTTTTGCTTAATGTTATAACCTCGATGTAGAATCACAAGGGATGATAATATCTGTAATCAGCAAACACCATATAAAGCTCCTGATGAAATAGGATTTAAAAAAAGCACAGTCATTATTATTTTCTTTATTCTTTTTGTCTCCACAGTTTAGACTTAATGATGCTTAAATGAAATGAAGTAAATAATGATAATGTACAAAGATATTTTGAAGGCATTGGAAACATGAATGGAGAAGGTGTATTGTTCCTTTTTATAAAGTTCCTGGAATTCTACAAATAAAATCTACTATTACTGTGTCAGTTTATGCTTTCTAAGATCTAGGAAAATGACTGCAAATAAGGAAACAGGGTATTTTCTGTAGTGAGATACACCTTAGTTTCTTTCTTGAGTTTTCCCCCCTTTCAGTCAGCTTTAAAGAGAGTGCTAAATGATTTCTTCTTGGATTGTTTCATGTAATGGTCAAGTGTTTGCTAATCAATATAGAAAATATAGAAGTTCCATTGATGTATTTTACCAATTATGAACCAGTGGCCATATGGTGACTTTATGTTGTTATAAAATGATGTTAGGTAAAAAGCTTTGTTGCTAAAACTTAAAAAGTTAGTCTAGATTAAGTTGCTGGACCTTTCCCATCTGTTCACAATCACTGTTGAAGAGGCTTGAATCTTTTTTTATTTAAAAGTTGATCTAGTGGATTGAATAGTAGTACTAGGAAGGGCATGAAAGATTGGAGGTGCAGGTATAGGGAAGAAGTTAGTGGTGATCAGGTTTGTCTAACAATTGCTCTTCTGGATACTGTTTTTTTTGTTTTTCTTCCTTCCTCTAACTGCTTAATTTTGGTGATGGAGGGGTCAGGACATGTCACTGTTCCATCATTCCAAACTCCTAGTTTGGAGTTTAAATTTTAAACAGCTTATGCCTAAAAGATATAATGAAACTTTCATATCACTGTAGATTTATTACTTTAAATTTTTGAAAATGAACTTTGAAAGATTTCTTTTTCATTTTTAAGACACCCTGCTGATGTCTCGGAAGAATAACAATTAATGTTGGGAGAGGGGTGGACAAAAAAACCTCCTATACTCGGTCAAGCATTTTCTGTAGGCCTCTAACTTCCATTTTCTTTCTATGACCTGATTTAATGGAGACATTTCCACCTCAAAGGAAGCTCTCAAGAATGCATGTATTCTTACTATTAGGCTGAGGGGTACAGCTTTGATGTTCTCATACCCTTGGTTGAATGTGAATGTTACAACATGACACATATTCAAGGAATCATAGGGAATTGACCCATTTTATGTATCATTTATAGGCTGATGGGCATTTAGAGCTAGAAGGAAAATCATTTACATCTAGCCAATTCTTCTTCTTTTTAACAGGCGGAAATTGAAGTCCAGAGAGATTAAGTAATTTCATTCAACAAATATTAATTGAGTGCATGAGTACCATGTGTCAGATGCAATACTTGGTGCTGGGGGCTACAAGATGAATACGTTTAAGTCCCTATTGCAGACAATACAGGTTCTCAGATCATATGGTTTATAATTAGCAGATCAGGGAATAGAATATTTGTGAATCATTCATGATCTCACCATTTTGGATTCCTATGGTAGAATTTATACCAATTGTCTCTCCCTTTCCCTACCTTTTATTCATTCAATAAAGATGACTGTCACTTAATAAAAACTTAGTGCAGTCTTCTCCCTTAAACCTAATACTCCCTCTTAGACACCACTTTTTCTTGAAGGATTCTTGTGTACATAAATATTTTATCAACTATTCAACTCACTGGAATTTGACCAGAATTGCCCTTTGCATCTCTCTGTTTGATTCCACGGTCATATCTTCTTTCTTCAAACTATCTTCTCCCTTGGACCCCCGAGATTCTGATTTGTCTGCCCTTTCCCCCTTTTAGTGTTCGTTTCCAGCTACCATTTTCTATTCCCTAGATGCCTATGCTAATCTCTTTAGCAATTGGTCATGTGTTTGTCAAGCCTTATTAGGTCAAGTAGCATCTCATGGAGCATATCTTCTCTTTTCAAGAATTTAGGCACTTCCTGCAAGGTGTAGGAAACTCACTCCTCTCATTCGTGCTGCTCAGGAGGCTGAGGTCAAAGGATCACAGTTTAAAAGGTAACCTGGACAGGAATGTCTGTGAGACCCTTATATCTAATTAACTACCAAGAAGCCAGAAGTAGAGAGAGCTGTGGAACACTAGCCTTGATTTAAAAAACAAAACAAAAACTCTGAGAGATAGTACTCAGACCTTGAGTTCATGCCCAAGGACCAGCACACACAAATATTTTTTTTGGCACTTCCTTTTTTTTTTTATTTTCCCCTTTTCTTTTCTTTGCCCATATATATTTCCTAGTCCTGAAATCTTTTGGTGTGTTTGTCAAGCTTCTCCCTTTCCCTCTACTGAGAATATGGATATGTTTTCCAGTAGCTGGCACATAAGTACATTTTTATTTTATTTATTTTTTTTGGTTGGTGGTGGAGCTTGAACTCTGGGCCTGGGTGCTGTCTCTGAGCTCTTCAGCTCAAGGCTAGAGTTCCACCACTTGAGCTACAGCGCCACTTCTGGTTTTCTGTTGGTTTATTGGAGACAAGAGTCTCATGAATTTTCCTGGCCAGGATGGCTTTGAAGCACGATCCTCAGATCTCAGCCTCCTGAGTAGCTGGGATTACAGGCATGAACCACCAGTGCCCAGCAAGTGCATTTTAAAAAGTGAGATCATTTTACTCAGAATAACTTTATACTTGATCAGGTAAATAAATATGTGTGAAGGCTTCCTGCAACCCAGCAGCCCATTCCTCCAGCTCTTTCAACTGGGTTTTGTGAGCCAGGGCTGTTCATTGCTGCCAGGAATCCGCCTGTGGTGATTCCCTGTTAATGGAAAATTTATAGTTCTATCAATTGTCTGTCAGTGTATTAATTCAGTTAAGAAGCTTAAGCATAACCCTTAGTTATACTCAAATCGATCGGCAAACTTTTTTTAATTCATAAATTATAAACACATAAACTTAAGCCTAGCCCTGTCTAATTAAATCTTGATTTTATAATTAGTATAAGATGAATTATTGAAAAATTTTACAGCTAAAATAAGAGAATTTTTACACTTCTTACTCTGGCAGAGAGAATATCTTACATGGTTGTATTTTGCCCATACTTAAGTTCATTCTAAAGATTTGAGGTGATTAGCATACTGGTAGCAAAAGACAGTTTTTTTGCCTTTTGTAAAATATTGAAGTAAAAAGCGGGCATTCTGTGTGGTTTTCTCTAATCATCTACTTGTTATGTGGCCATTATAATTCTTTTGGGACTGTCATGCAGAAACCATTTGCTGAGTAAGAATGTTTTCCTCTTGATTCCTCATTTCATTTAGGTTGTGGACCTCTTATCCTTTGCTGCATACTTGTCCTTGGTCAAAATCAATAAAGTTAAATCAAGCTAAAAAGAGGAATATCTTCCAAAGAAGTAATGATCATGTGTTACCATTACACTGCTAAGAAATTATGCATAGTTTTATTATAGCCTTGTCTTTAATAACTGCTTAATTCTGATAGCAAACCTTGCACGTTATACCTTTGAAAAGCATAAAGGTGGTAATGTAGATTTTGTGTGCTTGTTTTTTTGTTTTTTTCTTGTAACCTCCTGGTCTTGGGTTGTGTTCAAATCAGGAAGATTTATTAGGTGAACATTCTGTAGCTAGGTGGCAAGGTGTTCTGGCTTTCTCATTAGCAGTGACCCTGGATAGTTTTCTCACATTCAGCAACATTTATTAGCCATCCAGCAACCTTGTCATCTAATGGTGAGGTGGAGCTCAGGTTCCAGGTAAAGAGGTCACCTTGTGTACCTCTCCCTCAGGCTGACGATTGAAGGTTGAAAGGTAGTTTCCCCTTTCCATTCACTTATGAGCTCTGTTCTTCCACATATGAACTCTCTGCTTTTCTAGGACCTAGACTTGATGGTTAGAGGGCAGGATTATACTTTTTTGAGCTGTTGGAGAGGCTTCATAGAATTGTTGGATGCCTTGTGATAGTGTCCAGAGGCCACCTTTTGCCCCTCCATTTTCTAGTGATGTCACTGAGGGCCTGCATTTCCTCAATCTTCTCTTCATATATAAAACTAAAGGTAGCACTTGCTGTTTTCTTCAGTTGTATGAGGATTAAATGTGTATCCAAAGGGCAAAATGTCAATTTTCACATCAGCCTCAAATTACCTATTGGTTTGTAAGGTGCATATGTATCAGCTTAGGTCAAATGTGCTGAGAGAAGAGAGGAATTAAAAAAAAAACTATTAATTATCTTTTGGTGGTATTGGAGTTTGAATTCAGGATTCAGAGCTTTTTACTTGTCAAGTGGTCTGCGACTTGAGCCATGCCTCCAACTCTGTGCCTTTCATGTTATTTTTAGAGGCCCACATTTTTGCCTGGGGCCTATCTGGGATTATAATCTTCTTCCTTATGGCCTCCCATGCAGCTGGGACCACAGGTACATGCCACCACACCCAGTTTATGCATCTTGCTAATTTTATGCCCAGGTTGACCTTGCATTACCATATTCCTGATCTCTGTCTCATATGCAGTTGGAATTACAGGCATACAGCTACTAGAGAGAATATTTGATCAGAGAATTTACAGAAGGCTTTCGTCAGGTAGTGTGTGTCATGTAAACTTGGCATTGCAGAACATTTGACATTTTAATTGATAAAGAGAAAATATTTGGGGTTTACAGAACAGTCAAACTCAGAAAAAAATAACATAAAGAGGACTAGAAGATTCATTCATGGGACTTACTCAGCAAGCAGACAATTTGGAATATAGTTGTTGGGATCAAAACTGGGCCAGTGTGCTTGATTATCTCCATAAATTGTAACTGAGCAATCTCTTTTAGCACTCAACCAAAGATCAGGCTTCATATCTGAAAATTTTCATATGAGTGTAGAAATTAAATTTGATAGCATGGCTGATGGGTCTCCCAGATTAAAGAAATCAGTGAGAAAGTATCTTGCTTGAGTATGCTCCATTTTTTTTATTGTAACACAAAATTACATGTAGTACAAAAGTTTAACTATATTTATATTGTTATGCAGTATATTTGCTGACCATTTTCGTCTTAGCACTGCATTATGAATATAGTCACCTCCCATTTCTCCATTCTGCAGCTTGAAGCCCCAATGAGCTCCACTATGTTTTTTCTTTTTTTATGACTGCCTTAGGAGATGCATTTCGAGTACATTGCATGTTAAGATACGTGATAGCAAATCTAGGCTAATTTTCCATCTTGCTAGAGTAGAAAAATGACATTCTGCTGATATTATTGGACCTCCAGTGTGTTTTTCTATCCTCTCTAATCTTTACTTTATTTACATCCCACTTCATGTGATATAGTAACCACATTGGCACATTTAAGCTAACTTTAGTTTTCCATCTTTACCACAATTGTGATTTACAAAACTATGAATGTAGCCTCCTGTGGTTGGGCTTTAAAGCCACAGAATGATTCACTACCCATGAGAGTGTTCAACAACATACCAGGCAGGAAAAAATTATAGGTTATATTGTTCCCTTATCGTGTAATTTTTATATCTTGTAGGCTCCATAGATAAGACACATACTGGCTTGAAAATCTTCTTTTTACTAGTTGCCAGTTGTTAAATCTTTGAAGCATTTCTCCTCCATCATGTATCTTAACTGTGGAAGCTCTTCTTGTACATTTGGTCTCTTTGATCAGCTGTTTGTGTGCATTGCAAAGTACAGGGTTCATGCAAGATGGAGATACATGGTATGGAATAATCTCTGAGGAATGTGGTTAGTTATCGGGAGACTTGTACTGCTACTGATCAGTGGTCAATTTTCTTTGTCCATTTATATGGAGAAGGTGCTGTGTATCAGCATTTATAGTAGTTATTGAAACAGAAAACTTTAAGACATTTTGTACCCAGGTGTGAGAATACTAAGGAGATAAAAGTGAACCCTGTGGTAACATGGAGATCATACTACAAGGCATAGCTCCCTCTCCTTGGTTTGGGGCCACTTAGAGAAGAGATTAGAAATCTGGAAAAACAGAAGTACGGAAGGGGACCCCTTGACACTGGAATGCAGACTTCTTCAGCTGATGCTGTGTCTTTATGCTGGAAGGAGTCATTCTGTGGATCTGACAGCCCTGTCAGAAGGCACTAGCCACATAGGTTTAGTATACCTCCATTGACATTCTAGATCAAATCTGAGAACATGTGAATGACTGCAAGCTGTGTTCACTGCTGCTACTGGAACATACTGCCCTTCCTGGGAGGAAGAAGTGCTGTTCTGGACAACTGGAAAAAAGAGTTTATCTGTTCTTTTTATCCTGTCTCCTTACAGCACCCCTTTATTAGCAGAGCATGACAGGGAGCTGTCCCAGGATCCCAAAGGAGAATTTTTAAAAGATCAGGTTGGAAACTTGAAGGACAATATTTTGACAACTTCTACCACTATTTAATCAAATTCACTTAAGCTTAGTGAGCTCTTCCTAGGCGTTAGTTGCTTTGAGTGGGCATACATTGTATGTTGAACTCAATGGACCTTTCCAGGTCTGTGAGGGTATAGTGTGAATGGAAAGCTTGTGGTAAGCCTACTTACCACTTCACGATCATCGTGACTGGGCTGCAGGTGATAGATAGGAAGCAACTTTGTATTCTACGGCTGATGGATCTTCTGATGTGTGTATTATAGGCATGTCATTTCTTTGGTTTCCTAACATGTCAGGTCTTTAAAGCAAAACTAGTAATTCTAGTTTATTGGTTGTAGTAGAGGTTAGAATGAATATGTTTAATGTGCCAACTACATAGCAGACACTCAAAGATGGTGGTGTTCATTTGCGTTTGATGCTGTGTTGTAGAAACTGAGAGCGGAACAAGCTCTATGTGTGAAGGAAGTTAAGTTGGAAGACCACAATAGGGTAAGTAAGTGTAGTGTTGTCAGTGCTATCACACAGTATATGATTGACATCAAAACATTGTTAAGTAGGCACTGTCTGAGTTCTTTTCTGGCTAGAAGCCATATGGCTTGAATTTAGTGTGGCATTACGTAAAGCAGTAGTAAAGTTGTATTCTTCCAGAATCAATTTTACTAGGTGCCAGTCTCATATCTATATTGTTTCCTACAGGTGAAAACAGTTGTAAGTGACAGCCATGGTTGGAGAATAAAAAGCTCTTTATTAATGTTCTCCGTTCTCCACCCACAGCAGCCTGCTATTCTCTTGCCCTCATCCGGGTCCTTTCATGCAGTAGACAAGGCCTTCTCTCTCTCTCTCTCTCTTTCTCTTTCTCTCTCTCTCTGTCTCTGTCTCTGTCTCTCTCTCTCATCGTGTGTGTGTGTGTGTGTGTGTGTGTGTGTGTGCATAAATATAAATGAAACGCATGCCAGCTAGATGCTGACCCCAGATGTCTGTGTGGTTCATAGTCCTTCCAACTTCACTTGTTTGTATTTCTCTGTGGCAGTAATATGGTGATAAATATTGGAGCATTTTGATTAATGTCAAGCAAATTATACAGTAAAGGAAAGTAATCTTCATTCTGTCTAAAATTCGACTGATACCTGTTCTGAAAAGGTATTGGCCTAATTTTACTCTGAATATATAAGCACAGGCTTGAGGGTAGGTTGAGTTTGGTGTATAAAATATGTGGCACTTGGAGAGATGCAACTGGCAAGACAGAAATTCAGTGTCTAGAGGGACACCTTCATGCCATGCACTTGGATAATTTAGTCTCCTCTTTTGCATTGCTCAAGAATTTATTACACAAATTTGACTGGAATTCTGGCTCAGTTGAAGTTTCCACTGGCACCAGCTAAATAATGGTGTCATATCCAGCATCATTTTCCCTTCTGTGATATTCCAGAAAGAAGCTTTAATAATAACTATTATTTTTTAATATGGTGAAGAAAGGAAGACGTTCACAAAGAAACATTTCTCTAACAAAATGATATGATTCTCCAAATGGGCTTGCCCGATCCTGCTGTCGGTTTCAGAGAAAATTGGTTTCCTATTGTAAGAGATGAATTTTCTTTCCCTCCACTTCCTTTCTTCTCTTCTAGAACTGTGGGAGGGCTTGTGGCACATCACGGTGCTGGACGGGTTTCATCTGGCTTGTAGCCTGTACTTTAAGTAACGGGGTTGTCTCTTCTAAGGGCATCGGCTCTCCATTTATAGCCTGGGTATGAAGGATAAGAAATGTGGGGAGAAGATTTCTCCATTACTAGAAAACATGATTTAGGGCCAACTGGTTAATTATGAGCCTCCAGTGAAGAGGAAGGTGGTGCCAGAGGGGCAGAGCCAGTGTGCTAGAGCTAGTCCTTGCTGCTTCTGTTACCTTACCTACCTCCGAGATTTCCAGGTTGGCTCTCTGTTTTAAAACCCCAATTTAGAGACTTTTGAATGTTCTTTCTAACCAAGGAGATTCCCCTTTAATACAGATTCATATCCTCAGTCTTCAGAAATAGCAGGTAGGGAGAAAGAGGCTCTGCTAAAGAGACCCTAATTATTTTTTCATTTCTTCTCTGTTCTACCTACTCACTTGAACAGATGAGAAGTGCGTTTCACAAAGTAAAACCTTAAATCTTAAATTCTATAATTTTGAGGAAACAGTATTTTTTTTTTTACAAAGTTTCACACTATAAGTTATCTCTTTCATATCATAGCTTAGTAGTATGATATTTAGTGTAGATTACTTCATGAGTTCAGCTTTACTTGAACTCAGAATGTTATCGCATGTGTTCTGTAAGAATTTCTCATGATTTAGCTAAAGATAGATAGTTAAGAAAACAGAAGATTGCTTTAAAGAATTAGCTAATTCAAGCCGGGCGCTGGTGGTTCACGCCTGTAATCCTAGCTACTCAGGAGGCTGAGATCTGAGAATCACGGTTCAAAGCCAGCCTGGGCAGGAAACTCCATAAGACTCTTATCTCCAATAAACCACTAGAAAACCAGAAGTGGCGTTGTGGCTCAAGCAGTAGAGCATTCACCTTGAGCTGAAGAGCTGAGAGACAGTGTTCAAGCCCCATGGCTCCTCCCCCCCCCCCCCCCAAAAAAAAAAAAAGGAATTAGCTAATTCACAAGAAAGCATACTAATTATTTGGATTTTTGTGAATTTTCTCTAATATCATGCAAAAGAGTATTATTTTTGCATTGGAGTTGGGATTTCACAGTGTTACAGTGTGATTTTGAATCTAGATGCTTTCTAGTCTTGATTCATTGATGGATGTGTCCTTACATAGCATAGGCTCATTTATCTTCACAGTAGCTTTCTTGCAATCAACCATGTTATACAAGAGGCCTTCCTATATTCATTTAATTTGCTAACTTTGTTACAAAATTGCAGTAATATTGTACCTCACTGCATGATTTATTAACCAAGTTCATTTGTCCTCATAATCACAATAAATAGGTTTTGATTTATCAAAAATAAAATTATTTATTTATTTATATTTTGCTGGTCCTAGGGCTTGAACTCTGGGCCTAGATACTGTCCTTGAGCTGCTTTTTCTCAAGGCAAATGTGCTACCATTTGAGCCACAGCCCTACTTCTGGCTTTTTTGAGTAGTTTATTGAAAATAAAGTTTCATAGTTTCCTGCCAGTGCTGGCTTTGAATCACAATCCTTAGATATTAGCCTCCTGAGTAACTAGGATTACAGGTGTGAGCCACCAGTGCCCTGCAAAAGTAAATTGTAAAATAATATTTTCCTTTCTCCCATGCGTTCTCCCTCTCTTTGTGTTCTCCATTTTCTTCTCAGAATATTAGCATTTTCTACAAATGTGGCTTTATACCGGACACTTACTAGGTACCGTGAAGATCTATTTTCTCTTATGAGGCCTGGTAGAGAAGATAAGACCTATGAAGTAATTAAATTACAGTAATATAAGGCAGAAAGTGATTAGTGTTGTAACTTTGGCTTATCTCTTCTTCTGTCTCTTGACATTTTAGTTCTTGTTATCAGCCATGTTAGATGTTGTAAATCTTAGCTAAGTAGCTTTACTTCTTAGTAACATTATAAATATAATTTGATTTCCCACAGAATTTTATTTGCTGAATATAGAAATACCTTAATTTGGACCTATAATTGTGGTTTATATACTTGGTTTTACTGCAAAAACTATGTGTGTATATTATATCTATCTACATAGATATCTGTATCCATCTATCTATATAAATCCTGGTGACACTTACTCTGGTGAGTCTTAAGGAGAAGCCGAGGTGAGTTGCTAAGTAGGAGGCCAATAACTCATACCAGAACCACTGCCTGGCGTGCTGGGCTTCTGTTCTGTAGATTTGCAATAAGCTGCCACCTACTTCTGACCATTAGATGGTAGGTGATATTTGAGGAATGTTTGGCTACCAGGGCACTGACCTTGTACTTTGTTCTCTTCTAGGATGCTGTGCCCTTTCTGTTCCCTTATCCCAGACTTGTCTTTTTAATCCTTTCTATTTCTCTAGGAAAGGTGGTGCTGTTTTAGTTCCCTCTAGGAACATATTTTTATTTTCAGTGCAGTTTATGCACCAGAGAAAGTTGTTTCTATGCCTATATAAAAGGATAGATGAGACAGTCCCCCGTGCCCTTTTCACTTTCTTCTCCCTTCCATGAGAAGGGAATCTGAGAAGCACCTTTATGTTGTCTGCATATCTTCCTACTTGTGAACCAGGGCTTCCTTTTGCATTCAGGTCAGTGAGAGGTGGTATTGTTTTATTCCACTCTTTCTGCAGAAGAAAGGGAAGAAACTGCATCTGAGTTACTACTTGTAAAATGATTTGTGAAACGTTAGTACCTTACGCTATTTTTCCCTAAAATCTTCACAGAAGCTTGGGCTGGGGGGGGAAGACATGATGCTTGGCTCCTGTTATTTCCTCTTTTCCCTCTCTCCCCTCTTTTCTCCCTGTCCTTTCCCTCTCCATTCTTAACTGCATCTGAGCAATAAATAGCAAGCACTTCTGAAAAGGCTCTCCGTTGGCTTATGTAATTGAGTAGAAGAGCAGTCTCCAGAGGAAGATTTTTTCCTTACATGATAGTCTTGAAAATGGTACTTTAATTTTGGGATGTGCAAGTCCTGTGGAATATAATCATATGCTGTGCATTGGAGATAACAGGTCAGTTTCTTCAAGGACATAAGGCTGCCTAAATTTGCTTTACTTCTCTCTTTCTCTTTGGATACTGAAGCTGTTCCCCTACTGGCAAGTTGCCAGGAGGCATTTGTAACTGGGTCTGTTTCTTGGAATCACCACTCCTTGTGCTTTTCTGCTGTCATCCTGGCCAGTTTAGGTCCAGACCCCTGAA
Organism: Dipodomys spectabilis; assembly: GCF_019054845.1. Classification (NCBI taxonomy): domain Eukaryota; kingdom Metazoa; phylum Chordata; class Mammalia; order Rodentia; family Heteromyidae; genus Dipodomys; species Dipodomys spectabilis. Next base: position 14,787,161 of record NW_024870874.1, read on the forward strand.
TGTGAATGTGACCCATGAGCCTGGACAGAGGAGTGAGGCTATGTCTGTTCCTGCTCTTCCCTCGCACGGTCAGCTTGGCTTGCTTAGTGAGCTTCTCAGATTCCATATTCAGTCTCAAAACTTGGAGATATTTGGAAATTGTGTTTTTCTGCCACTACTATATTTCTAGATATCTTACAGGGTCAAGGAGCATTGACTTCCCTAGTTATTAACCTACTTAACTGTTTGTTTGTTTTTATTGAACTATTCTGACATTAATCAAACACTTCATTGTGGCTTTCTGGCCTATCTAAACCTCTAACTTTTTTTCTCCTTTTAATTGCCATTGACTTAAGTAGGGCTAACTGTTTCTATCACTACCATTCCTTTCTCTTCTCTTCCCTCCTCCCTCCTTTTACTATACATATGCACACACACAGCAGCATTTCTCATGAGGCCTACATACAGGTCTTGCTTCTTACTTGAAAATTCAGATTGGTGGTGATTACACCAGTACTCTTGAATGAATGTCTGCTGTAAGCTGTCAGTCTGTATGCTTATGTGCTTCCAGGTTATTCTTAGGCTTACTGCTAGAGTCAGTGATTGTCTTGAGGCCATCCAGTTCCAAGAGAATGCACCATGATGAACTTCTGGGATAGTAGCAGCCAAAATCCTAGCTCTTCCTTTGATAGTTAAGTGACATAAATTAAGTTACTTACACTTTGAGCTTTGCTTTCTTTATGGTAAAATGGCAATCATGATCATTGCCAGGTAGAATTGCTGTCAGCATCATCTCTGTATAGTAGAGTTGTCATTTATAGCTATTATTATCATATTTAAATTGTAGGGTTTTTCACACTATGTAGTATTAATAGAGCCTTAGCACAGGGTAAGCAAGAGGAAATAGGATTATCAGAAAATTGGAGGGTCATGCAAAAGCCATGAAACATTAAGGGAACTAGTTGTCTTATATAACCAGCTCATCTGATCCTACACCTATAGGCGTTTTAAAGCAGATTTCCTTCCTTCCTTCCTTCCTTTCTTTTCTTCCTTCCTTCCTTCCTTCCTTCCTTCCTTCCTTCCTTCCTTTCCTTCCTTCCTTCCTTCCTTCCTTCCTTCCTTCCTTCCTTCCTTCCTTCCTTCCTTCCTTCCTTCCTTCCTTCCTTCCTTCCTTCCTTCCTTCCTTCCTTCCTTCCTTCCTTCCTTCCTTCCTTCCTTCCTTCCTTCCTTCCTTCCTTCCTTCCTTCCTTCCTTCCTTCCTTCCTTCCTTCCTTCCTTCCTTCCTTCCTTCCTTCCTTCCTTCCTTCCTTTCTTTCTTTCTGAATTGGATATCAATTTCTGTTGTTTACCATTTCTTCTTTGCTTCCCAGTGTATGTATGAAATGTATTGCCTTGTAAATTTAGCACTTACCCCAATCTGTCTCCATAACAGACGTACTTACATCTAGTTGAGAAGTAAAGATGCATTTTCTTTGCAACAATTCCTAGGGGAGTATTTGGATATGCAATATGCACAGCTTCTGTGCCTAGTCCTTTTAGATATATTAGGAAGATAAAAGATAACCTCCCATTTGGCCAAGGTGAATCCAAGTTTAAGCCTCTGCTCCCCCCCCCTTTCTAGTTAGAAGACCTGCCTTTTATAAAAACGTGCTACTACACAGTATTAAGGACCACAAATGAAAATTCATAATCTTTGTGGATTCTATCTTCTGGCTGCCAACGGAATTCAAAGGTCCTTGATTGTAAATATGCCCAGGGCATGTGATACAGTTCCTATTTTAAGTCTATAATTCAAATGGAAATTTCAGCTTTTGTTCATTAAAATGGCATGTAAGGCAGAGCTACTGGGAATAGTCCATTATTTACTGTTTGAAATTTTATGCATTTTAAGTCTGATCATGTCTGTTATTCTTACTTTAATTCAGTTGTAAATTCCAAGCTCATCATGGAGTATCATTCCACTTGGCTACATTAATTAATATATTAAATTTGTCTCATTTTTAAAACAAAAGTCAAACTTCCTGTTGACCTGTTTATTTGAGAGCACATTTGTGGTTACGTTATTCTCTGTGCATCACAGTATGCTGCATCATGAAATAGTATCTTTTTTTTTTTTAAATTGAGGAAACAGTGGAATTTAATGTAATTTCTATGCTGGAAGGAATGTCCAGTTGTTCTCCTGTGAAGAGAAAGAGAAGTATGAGATATTTGAAGCATTGCGAGTTGAAAGTTTAGAGATCAGCTGGGTTTGGAGATTTCCTGTCCCTGAAAACTAATAGCTTAAAAATTAGTTTATAGTATAATGTAACAAACATCTAGGTTCCCTATTAGCCTTGATATTATCTATTTGATTCAGATTCTTTCCCCCTTCTTTCATATTAAGTATTACAGACATAGTTGAAAGTCCCTGTGTATTCACATCTTTAGGCTCCTTTTTTGCTCCCTCTTTTTCTTTTCTTCGTCCCACCTCAATATCATTAACTTGGTTTTTCATTTCTGTGCATTTTTATACCTTTACTGCTGACATAGATCTATGAATACTGAAATTTTGTTTGTATTGAGCTTTAGTCTATATTCATGAGGGCTTACAAAATCATTCACTTTTCTTTCTCAGTGTTTTTATATTTGTTCCTTTGTTATTTTTCTCTAAGCAGCATAACTGCTCCTATTTCATTGTATGACTGTACTATAGACGGTGCTAATGGGTATGTTGTGCATTTGTTTTGTATATGTGAGCATTTTCTAAGGTCTACACCTTGCTATAAGTATCACTGCCTAATTAGATGGACATACATCCTCAACTTGAACCGCACATTGCCATGTATCTCTGTGGCAAAGTGCTGAAGGAGTTTACAACATTGTAGAATTGAATCAGTAAGTGGCATTTTTGTTTCCTCACATTCTTTTTTTTTTTTTTTTTTTTTTTTGTCTGGTCGTGGGGCCTGAACTCTGGGCCTGGGCGTTGTCCCTCAGCTTTTCAGCTCAAGGCTAGCACTCTACCACTTGAGCCACAGGCCACTTCTGGCTTTTTTCTTTTTGCTTATGTGGTGCTGAGGAATCCAACCCAGAGCCTCATGCATGCAAGGCAAGCGCTCTACCACTGAGCCACCTTCCCAGCCCCATGTTTCCCCACATTCTTAATTTCTTTTTTTTTTTTGGCCAATGATGGATTATAATATAGTATCTCAATTTGTGCTTCCCTGATTATTGTTACAATTTTTTCATGCACATTGTATCCTAGAAGTTGTGTAGTGAAGTACTTATACATACTTTTTACCTATTCTGCCATTAGTTTCTTTCTTATTAGTGTTTTTCTTATTGATTTTTCAAAATTCTTGACTAAGTAAATAGAGGTAATTAGAAGAAAATCCCACCAACTTTCATTCTCACAACTGGCCCTCCACCTAACAGAAATTGTAGCCACACAGCTGTTAATGAACGATAGGTTATTCTAAGTGAAGCCATTCCTTCCATGGATAGTCAAAGACAATTGCTTTCATGTTCCTCACTTCTCTTTTATTCATGGCATTTATTAGCTCAACTCTGGACCACTGCTTGCCATTTCTTTTATGTAAAATCACAAATGAAATCCTCTTCTTGACCTTGTTCTTCTGAGAGTTATAACTGAATTTGTACTGTTTTGAAAGAGTCATATACTTAGTTTGATTTTTGTCTTCCATTCTCTTATGTACCTATTCCTAGCCCTATCCTGGCTTTTATCCCTACTGTCCTATGAAAACTGTCCTTGGGAAATTAGTAGCAAACTACCATTGGCTAGATGCAAAGTTTTAATCTTAGTCTTACTTTATTTAACTGACCTTAAGCATTTGACACAATTGATTCACAGTCACTTTTCTTGGCTGCATAACACAACACTCGGGTAGTTCCCTCATGACCTGCTTACTGGCTGGTCCTTGTCCATCTCTTTTTGCAGGGTAATTACCTGTGGGTTAAATTATCCTTCTCAATCTCTTGGCGTTAGGATCCATCCTAGCAAATCCCAAATGCATTTCACAAGATTACACCTTTCTTCCAAATTCCACATTTGTATATCTAACTGCCCACTCAGCATCTCCATAGGATTATCCAACTGCTGAAGCTTATTAGCATGTCCACAACTACCTTATTTCCCTCCCTGCTTCTAACTTATTGTAATAGCATCTATAGTGCCATCCACTCTCCTAATTTGTCTCTCATGCTGTACTCTTTTCTTGTTACAATATTAGTTTCCAGCATTCAAGCCAGAGTGATTCTTTCAAATGCTGTCACATTGGTGTCTTCATTTCCTAACACCTTCCCTCCTATGTTCTTCTCTAGATCCTGGTATTTTTGTTGTGTTCTGAAAATATCAGGCATGATTCTGATTTTCACTGGCTGTTGTCTTAGCCTGTTTTCATATGATGGGTATCATATACATTCCTTGAGAAAATCTGATCTTCTTAGTCTGTCCTGAGAACATTAAACTTACGAGCACCTCCACTTCCATGTATGTATATGCGTGAGTATGTATGCACGCGTGTATGTGACAGTGCTGGAGCTTGAACTCAGTTCCTTGATGCTATTCCTGAGCTTTTTTGTTCAAAATTAGTGCTGGGCTGGGAAGGTGGCTCAGTGGTAGAGCGCTTGCCTTGCATGCATGAGGCTCTGGGTTCGATTCCTCAGCACTACATAAGCAAAAAGAAAAAAAGCCAGCAGTGGGGCTGTGGCTCAAGTGGTAGATCGTTAGCCTTGAGCTGAAGAGCTGAGAGACAGCATCCAGGCCCAGAGTTCAGGCCCCACAACCGGACCCTCTCCCACTCCCCCCCCCCCCCAAAAAAAAAAAAAAAAAAAAGTTAGTGCTCTACCCCTTGACTACATCTTCACATTTGGGGTTTGGGTGGTTAATTAGAGATAAGAATCTCATGGACTGCTGAGCCTGACTTCCAATCATGATCCTTCTGTCTCAGCCTCCTAAGTAACTAGGTTTATTAGGCATGAGCCACTGGCACCTTGCTATGACTCTATCACCTAAAAACAGTCTTTACTTTGATCTTTCACTTTTTTCATGATATCTTTTTCATGAAGAACTTAAAAAACCTTATTGCATGCTCTCTCTGTCTCTCTCTTCTTCCCCTCTCCATCTTTGCACAATATATGTCTATTTTGTCTTGCTTAAGAAATCCTGCTCTTTGTCAAGGTAATTACGTTTTGTGGCTATAGGTTTTAAAGATAATCTCAGTTAGACCTGAAAGGTATTCAGGACAAGTACTTGGTTGGAAGTCCCTTTTATGTTCTTCAAATCAACAATGACCAGATTTGTCCATCATTTTGGCAACCCACCACATATACCTTTCTGGAAAAATGCCAGATGTTTCTTCAGATGCTAAATTGTGGGTGTTGGGTCTTGCTCAGAGGGAGAGGGACAGATGACTGAAGTTACCTCTTCTGTCTCTGATGTGAGTCATTGCAGGGTCTACGTGCAATGTCATTTTTCAGGAGGAACAATGATTACAGCACATCTTGGTTTGTATATTACCCACCCACCTAGCATTCTCTTCTATTTTTATTTTTGAAAAATATTTCCATGTAAATTAGAACCTAAAGCAGGCAGATCTTTTTAGCAGACAAGATTCATCTAAAGTCCTGTTTTCTCAGAATACATTCCATACCTCAATTGCCTCTTAGAGATTTCAAAGGCTTTTATATACCTGGTAATTTGGAGGAATTGCTTTTATTTTGTGGTTTCTTGGGGACTTCTAATACTCTCTTGTAAGATGTTTGCAGATGTCAATAGCTTCTAGCTCTGAAGGGTTATAGTAACAAGATCATTCTGTTTTCACTTGTGGTATCTTGTTTTCTGCCTGTGCTAGTTGTTCTTTCCTGCCTTCATCAGAGATGTATAATCAGACTCTAAAGTTGTTCTTTTTTTTCTTTTTTTTTAATGAGCTGTTTGTTGGTATACTATTTGTTTCCTTTGGCCGGGGTGGGGGGTAGGGGGTATTTTGACTTGGTCTAGTTCTGCAGAATGTCTTCAAGGCACTACTCTCATTTATACAACCTTCTTTTTATGTATAAGTAGGTGTAAATCTTCCCATGGTCTTCATTTAAATGCTTGCTGGAAATCTATTTCTTGTCTTTCATTTCTAGTTTTGGAGTTCTAGTTAGTATATGCCTTTCAAAATATGGTTTTCAAAATATGTAGGGAAAAACATAGAACTGGAGATTCTGTGGCAAATCAAAAGCCTACATATGGCAAATGTCATTATTTTGTTCAATTCATTTTTAACAATGTTGTTTTCACCATGAAATTATTTGGCTACTTTTCTGTAAATAGATTTTCCTCTGTTGCTTAGTGAACATGAATATATTGACACATCTTTACTCCTTAGGGCTGATTCTGATAACAATTGATTTTTGTTTTTATTAAAAATCCTGTTTGGCTGTGGGTATATCTCAATGGTAGAGTGTTTGCTTATCACACACATGGTTTTACCTTTAATCTTTAGCACCTTGAAAAAGAATGGAGTCTTGTTCATTACTGGCACCTAGCATCTTCTGTGAGCATTATAGATGTATCACTGGGTATAATCACTAACTCTTTCGGGGATTTGTATGTTCCATTTGGCTCCCTAATAGATCTCTTTGTGGTCTTCTACTTTTTACTTGGCTTCCAGGATATGTGTATCTGCCCTGTGTGTTACTCAGCATTCCTTCAGACCAGGCAACTCTCATCACTCCACTTTTGTTATTTCCTATTTCATTTGTCTAAAATTCTCATTTAGGATCTTATCCTGCTTATAATGATGATCCTGACATTCTCAGACCTTTCTTTGACCTTGGCCACCTTCCCTATTTGTATTTGAACTATTATGTAGATTTTCACATGCCTTTTGGGAAAAAGAGGTGGCTTCACTTCCTGGGAAAATGATAATTAAGAGAAAAAATTTGTATTCTGCAGTGGAAGTAGACAGCACTGGAATGATGTACATGAAGCTTACATTTCCTTGTAACTAAAAGAGTCATTTACCTTCTCACAAGAGAAATGTCTTGGCTATATCAATGTATTGAAATGTTTTATAATATGTTTGATGCATCAAGGCTCAGTTAGCTTCTGAGAGGAAACATCTATTTTTATTCTGTTATCTTCTGTATTGCTATTGGGATGAGTTTAGAAGGAAGATATTAAAATGATGAAGCTTTTCATTCGAGAAATTGGCTATTTAAGAGACATAATAAGCTATGAATATCTTCATTGAGTACAGAGTGGATTAGAGAGAGCATCTTGTTTTCTCAGATGCAAAATAGATGGCAAAGGCACATCAGGCAGCTAACTGTAGATGGAGAATCATTGGTGTACACATCAGGAAGAAGCAACACCTTGCTTTTCTACTTTCTGTAATTGTCCGATATTAGCTTGGACCTGGAGATGCTCAAATCTAGTACTGCTGTCTCAGCCTTTTGTTCTGCATGTTTCTTTTGGGGCTACTTAATCCAACTGCAGTTACTGCTTATGTACTACCAGGAAGTTGCTGCATATAGTTGTGAGCAGTTAAACAACAGTGTTAGGATGTCTTTTGTGTTGGACCTTGGAGGCCTGTATGAGTCACTAAAATAATCATGTCAACCTATGTAGCTCTACCCTCTTACTTACTTCTTCTACCGTGAATTCAGTCTCTATATCTCTATATCTCCAGAAGTATCTCTAGCCTTCTTTGACCTGTCATCAGGACTCAATATTGGATGTATACTCTTTCCTTCCTGTTGTCAGTTCCTGTTTACACCTTTCTTATGATGGTACTTCTCTCTCTCTCTGTCTCTCTCTCTCTCTCTTTCTCTGTCTCTCTCTTTCTGTCTCTCTCTTTCTGTCTGTCTCTGTCTCTGTCTCTGTCTCTCTCTCTCTCTTTCTGTCAGTAGGGCTTGAGCTCTGGGCCTGGGTGCTGTTCTCAGCTCTTCAGCTCTAGGCTAGCGCTCTACCACTTCAACCACAGTGCCACTTCCAGCCTTTTCTGTTTATGTGGTGTTGAGGAATGGAACCCAGGGCCTCATGCATGTGAGTCAAGCTACCACTGAGCCACCTTCTCAGCCCCTCATATCTCTTAAATTTCTATCTATTCCTGCTTTTGTCACTTTCATAAAGAGCCTCTCTCATCATCAGGGAGGAGTGGAGTATCTTCCCTAAGACGAGTCTCAAGGTCCTGAGATGAGTAAGAGTAGGAAGAGAAACTTTTTTTTTTTCTATATCTCTTCTTATTCAGTTTTTTCAACTTCTAATTTTCTTGTTTTTGTATCTGTCCTGAAAATGTACATTAAGTACCCCTTTATGAATACAAAATTTCTTGATTATTTCATTTTTCCACTTCCTTGAGCTCTTACAGCATTTAATCCCTAGTATATAACAATTTATCACTTCATCAAAATTGATGTGTATATATTGCTCTTCTGCCTTTGACTAAGATCAAGTGCAAAACTGCTGTATTGCTGTTTCATATCTGTAAAATTTCATCTGTAACCATATTAAGCTCCAAGATTTTTTCAGTTCCACATGTATGCATAGATACACATATATTCACCCACAGAATGCTTTATGTGCTTTGTGTGTATTATTTCTAAGTGTGATAGAACTGTATATATTTGTATGTGTATATAGGTTTATATGTGTGTGTATAGTCTCCTAAGGTTTATTGAATTTATTTTATATTCTAGTTTATTTTTCATTTAAAAATTCTCCCTTTTTAAAATTTATTTTTATTGTCAAGGTGATGTACAGAGAGGTTACATATGTAATATAGTGAGTACATTTCTTGTTGAACTTGTTACCCTCTCCCTCATTTTTCTCCCATTTTCCCTCTCCCAAACCCCTACCCAAGTTGTGCAGTTCATTTCCAGCATATTGTCTTGTATCGCTGTTGCATTGATTCGCTTTTGTCCTTTGTCTCACCATTTTGTTGTTCCCCTTCCCTAATTCAGATAAATGTATATATAATACCGAGGGTACCAAAATCAAATAGTGACAACAGGGGATAAACCACAGGGGGGAAAACAAAGAAAGAAAAAGAAATCACATGTAACATTAAGAACAACCACAACAAAGAAGTACCTCTTGTTTCCTATCTTGGGATTTCATTTCTCTTAGCATCATCTTATATGGTCATATACACATAGCTATTGAACTATTCTGCTCATCTGCTAGGACTGTCCTAGACTACTGATTTTTACAAATGAGGGCACAGGAGCTCATGACATAGAAGTGAGAGAAAGGAGGTGAGAGAGGATTCTGAAATTGATTGCTTATGAGGAGCAGTTATGTTGTGTCCAGATGAGATCATTACAACTATTCCATTGTTTCTTTTTCAGTCTGTTATGTAAAATAAGTAATTCTATCCCTGATAAAACATTTCAACTAAATACTTATTAACCATTTATTATCTAATAATTATTTAATATATAAGGAATAACCTATTTCACATGTATTCTATTATACTACATTAGTACCTATATTCATTTGCTTTTTCATTCACATTATCCTATTTGGCTTTTAGGATAAGAACAAGAAACTACGTCCTCTCTATGACATTCCCTACATGTTTGAGGCCCGGGAATTTCTTCGAAAGAAGCTTATTGGGAAGAAGGTATGCAAGAACCAAAACATATTTGCAATTGGTTAGACTTAATTTAATCCTTTGGAGGCAATTATTTTAAGCTGGCTCTTTCCCAGCAGATGACATTCCCTCACTAAGTCAAGTTGAATTACTTTGATAGGAAGAGAGGCGTGTCTATGTGTCAGTAAGTGGTACCCCTTGAGAGAGGTTTAAAATTGGGGCCCTGACCACAGTTTGATTGCCGGTGTTCTCACAGCAGGATCCAGGCTCGATTCCAGTTTCAATAATTGCATATTGCCCTGAGCTCCATTCACTCAACTCTCTTGTTTGCTCCAGCCACCTCCATTAAAAATCTGAGGCTGTGGGCTTTACTAGTAAGAGAAAGTTACTGCTATTTCATATTTCCCCTATTTCAGAGGGACAGGTTGACTACAGGAGAGGAAGTCAGGGTCTCCTGGAATAGGAATATGCTTCCTGTGAAGAACTAGGCATGAGTGAATGCAACCTCCACTTCTCTGGCTTATAAGGTTTTCCATAGCCTATCCTCTAGATATTAGTAGACAAGGTATATGTAGATTGTTGTGTAGCATATTGACTATGTTCAATAGCTTGCGTACCCTAGGGGGCATATCCTAGTTTTCTTAGGCAGAGAATAATCCTAATAGTCTATGAATATTACAGTTGGGAGTTTTTGAGCATCCTCTTAATTGTCCTGACATCCTCGTTCTTCAAATCCCAGGAATATCTTTGTCCTTAGTGAACAAAGAACATAAATGAAATTGTTCCTTTGATGATAGTTGAGAAACTGTTCAGAGAGGGACTGTGATTCATGTCTTTCTTTGCTTCAGTTAAGATTCTCTGAGAGACTTCTTTTGGATCAATTTTTATTGTGTCTTCAGAATGCTAAGGCCAATCACCTTTTTGTCTGGTCTTAAAACATTAAATCCATATTAGTATTCCTTACCTAAACTATTGATTATGATAGATTTGATAAAGGTCTAGCTTTTGAACTAATGCCAAAATAGTGTAACATAAACATAAAAATAATCAGGTTTATTATATCATAGTCAGTAGGATGATAAATTATAGCAAGAAATTTTGAAGTTAGATATAAGATGAAATTTCTAATTTTCGGGAAGGAAAACCAAACTGGATTCCCTAAAATGAGTATTAAATCTCCTCAGGTTTCTTCAGAGAATAGGCTCATTTGTCATTGTATAAAACTTGACAGAATGTTGTATTCATTCATGAAGTGTAGTGCCCAATGATGGCTGTAAGTCTCTTTCAATTTCAAGATCTCCAGTTATCTGATGTAATGTCTAACATCTCTATCTCACCCAGTTGACATCTTATCAGTCATTTACTGCCTCATAAACAATTGCATATAGACAACCTTACAAATATGAATTCTTCCACACAGAGTCACATGGCATGGAATAGCAGCCTCCATTTGATCTGTGTGCATCCAGTTGTGTGCATGATTTCTTGGACTGTTTTCCTACCCTGATTCTGTTTCATCCCTGAAAACATAGATCACAGCTTGTTGTAGCTGCTGCTGTATGGTCCTGGAAGGTTAGCCCAAGGCTTTGCTCTCAAGTACTGTGTGCCAGGCCCCTGTACAATCCTTCATCACAGGATAAAAGCACTGACCTCAAGTGTCAGACATGGTGTCAATTCTTAGGCAATTAGGGGAAGAAACCTTGTGTACTGGTTCCTACGCAACAGAGTTGATTGGATACTATTTGTGCTGAGCCTGAGTTTTGTCCCCCACAGTGACATTGTATAAATGATGAACACTGTATCCTCGCATAGGGAGTTGGATGTAGCTCAGCTCTGCTGGGCTGGAACATTCCTGATGCCAACTGCTTTTCCTGACTCACCACCTGAAACCACTTGCCTGTCTTCTGGGCCTGTCAGTTGCGACAGTGAACACCCATGCGCAGTGGCATCTGGGAGCAGGCAGGGCAGTGCTGCCTCAGGAGGGGTGGCTAGCACATCATTGCACATTTCTGCCAATTCCCTTCAGACCTCTGCAGCTGTTCAGCGTGGCACATGGTGATTAAGAGTCACCACAAGGGAGCACATGTGCCTATGTGCACGAAAGCTGATTAGGGCAGCCAGTCACAGCTTAAGGAAGATATGGAGGGAAAAATCATCTTCTTTGCCTAGGCCTTCCCAGAGAGTCCATAATATGACAATTTTTGAGAAATATCTAGCATATGGAGAAATAAGGTTGACGGCCAAGTGCTAAGGTGTTTTGGCTTTAATGGCTCCCATCCCAGTTATAGAAATTCACGTTGATTTTAATCAATTTACATTGATTCAGTTCTGGCTGTGTACCATAATTAAAATAAAGCATACTGCTTTTGTAGACTTGTTTTTAACATTGGGAAATGGAACTATTATTTGCCTTTCATTGGGTTGGGCCATGAAAATCCAGCATGATCCAGTCTTTCATGATGGTCCAGAGATCAGTACATTATTGTTTGGTTTGCTTAATGATTTTTCCTTAGCTCTGTCATTTCAGATTTATTCCTTTCACTCCAGTCAACAGAAATATATCAGTGTGTCACATAACTGTAGTTTTTCATTGTTGTTTGAATTGCTGTTATTGCATTTTCACCCCATTGCACAGATTCAGGTGAAACCTTGTATGCTGAGACACCTGTATTTAACTTACCCAGCAGGAATATGTGAGTGTGCTAAAGGGTGTGTGTGCACGTGCGTATGTACACACACACTGTTTGGGTTAAGAGATTGGTAGAAAGTGTGTGTGTGCATGCTCTCCCTTGCTCTTTCCTGTTTACCATCTACCATCCTTATACTAACATCTTAACTAGAGGTTATTCATGGTAAATACCTCTCGTGCTGATTTTTTTTGGGGGGGGGGGTTGTCTAGTCGTGGGCCTGAACTATGGGCCTGGGCACTGTCCCTCAGCTCTTCACCTCAAGGCCAGCACTCTACCACTTGAGCCACAGCGCCACTTCCTGCTTTTTTTTTTTCTTCTGCATATGTGGTGCTGAGGAATCGAACCCAGGACCTTATCCATGCAAGGCAAGCGCTCTACCACTGAGCCACCTTCCCAGCCCTCGTGCTGATTTCTTTAAGGGTTCATCATGAAATAGAATTTGTAATGATTACAGCATGTCTTTTTTCCAGACTTATAACCTCAGTTTGTGCTGAACCTCAATGTGTGAGTAATGTATTGAGATTGTCTCCCCTCTAAAAGAACAAGAGCTAATCTTCTAACAGCAGGAACAAATGTCTTTGTGTGAATATGTATTTTTTCATAATACTGAGGGAATACCTTATAGATGAATTTGTATGCCCTAGTCATTTGCTTTCAGCACATCAAGGTAATGACCAGACCCTTCTTCATTGCGGATTCCCCCCAATTGTTTTGGGAAATGTTGAGTTTTAATATTTTCTTCCATTAAAGTGTAAATTTACTCATTCCTTATAACTCTTGATTGCTTAATTACAGATATTTGTCTCTCTATGCTATTAGTATGAGTACTGAAGTTTTAACTCAGTGTCTGGGCCACTGTCACTTAGACTTTTTCCTTAAGACTGACACTTTAACACTTGAGGCACAGCCCTACTTCCAGCTTTTTGCTGCTTAACTGGAGATAAGAGTCTCATGGACTAGTTTTATTTGTTTTTGTTTTTTTAACCTGCTCTAGCTTTGAGATATTCAGCTTTGAGCTTCCTGAGCTGCTAGGGTTTAGGTGGGAGCCACTGTGTCTGGCTTTGCAGAATTTTTATCACCATAGGAACCATTTTGTTCAGAGTTGAAACTTGTTTTACTATTTGCTCAGATATAATAGAAGCCAGAATATACTTAATGTTTTAGCGATGACAATAAATAACTAATAACAGACTTTTGGATCATCAGAGGTCTCTCTCCTATTATGTGGCTTCTGTAAGTTTTGTGGGGGAGGGATAGTACTGATGTTTGAACTCACACTTGTTAGGCTGAGACACACTACCATTTGAGCTATACCTCCAACCATTTTTTCTTTCATTATTTTTAAGTAGGTTCTTGCTTTTTTTTTTTTTTTTTTTTCCTCAAGCTGTCTTGGACCATGATCATTCTGTTTATGCTTCCTATGGGATGACAGGCATGTATCACCATGTCCAATTATTTGTTGGTTGCAGTGGAATCTCACAAAATTCTTGTCCAGGCTGTCTTCAAACTACAGTGTTCTAGATTTCAGCCTCTTGAGTTTGTAGGATTGAGTTAGAACTAGTTTATGAGCCACTACACCTGGATTCTTCTAGTAGCTATTGGTATTAAATTAATTTCATTATGTCCATTAGGCCTTACATCTGTTTTGTTTACTCTTTGTGTCCATTACACAATAGGTGCTTAATAAATTTTAACTGAGTGAATTAACATAGGGACATTGGACTCAAGCTGTAGAGAAGGTTCTATACTTAATCCCAAATAATATAAAGAGCAAGGGTGAAGTAGGACTTACTTGATTTGCCCGTGGTTAGTGATAGCTGTATGGATTTGCATAGATTAGGGTAAAATTTTAGTAATACTGAATCAATCTGGAAATGATTGCTACTGTATGTAGTGTTATCTCTATCCTGGGATAATGTGCTTCTGTGAAGTAAGTTTGTACTTTTTTCTTATGGGACAAAATATTTTAAATCTGTAAGCAAGTTTTAGAAGACACTGTTGTAATTGGTAGCCACCTTTGTATTTTCATACAATTCACATTTATTCTTTGAATTACTTTTTTTAGATACCTTATATAATAATAATTTAAAGGGTTTTGACTACCACTTATTGAATCTTCTCTTTGTACTACATAAGTAGCTCTAGTAGCAATGTTTGTTTTTACCTACATCTTACAAAATGTGTGTGTCAGTTCCTCCAATTTTTTGTGGGTTGTGGGGCTTGAACTCTGGGGCTGGGTGCTGTCCCTTGAGCCTTTCTGCTCAAGGCTAGAGCTCTACCACTTGAGCCACAGCGCCACTTCTGGTTTTCTGGTGGTTAATTGAATATTAGAGTCTCATGGACTTTCCTGCTTGGGCTGGCTTTGAACCATGATCCTCAGATCTCAACCTCCTGAGTAGGATTACAGGCGTGAACCACTGGTGCTTGGCTCAGTCCTCTTTTTATAGCTGAAGAAACTGAAGCCCAAGACAGTAAATATTTTACCCAAATACTTCTAATTGGTCTGCTAAATTAAACGCTATTTGTTTTCCTGTTCAAAATGCTGACTCTGATGTTGATCTGTCATGGTACGTATTAGGAGCACTGTTAGTTCCTGTATGTAACATGCACTTTACATGCTGCAAGAAGTTAATTCTTCAGCCACCTTGTCCTTTTAGGAGCTTTTAGGAGGTTATGATAGCACTATACATCAGACTTCAGAGCGCTTCCAGCCCTCTAGACATTATCTCATTAGTCTTTGAGATGTCCCTGTGAGGGGGTGTTCATCAACTTGTTCTTACAGAATCAGTGTCAGATTATATGCTCTTTTCCATGTTACACAGGCTTTAGGAGGTCAAAAGCATTATGGCAAAGCTGATGATGAAGCTGGATTTCCTTTCTCTTCAATCGCTTGGAATAGCTGCAGTGTTTGAAAGTGTCTGGGAGAATGGAAGGGTAGAGTTTGTATTTGTTTGTCAGCCCAGAGCTTGGGGACAGGTGAGAAACACTAGGTGCTAGCTCCTCTGACTAAGGATGGGTCTCTGAAGGTACTGGGAGTCATGTTGTTAGGAGGGTTTGTATTTTTATTCAGCTACTACAAGCTCCTCAAGGGCAAAACACCTTCCTGAAGGAGTAGACCTCATCCTCCCTGTTTTGTTTTTTTGTTTTTTGCCTGGACTGGTCTTTTCCAACTGTGTACATGTCTGCTATCTGTGTTTCTCCCTGTATTCTGGAATCCGCTATGCTGAGCCCAAAGCCGGCAGGGTAGGAATTCTTTTCTTAATTGCCTCTGATGTGCTTTAGTTTGGATTTTTAAACATTTCTTTTGTCATCTCCACATTTTTCACTTCATATTAATTTGATTCATTTACGCCACGGAAAAGTCCTTTACATTAATGATCAAAACAGGCCCTAAGGTTGTGAATGCATTGTGATTTAAATTGACAGGTTTATGTGAGGTGACTTGTCCTTGCCTTCCAGTGCCAGCTGTTACCATCAATGTGGCTGTAAATTTTTGAACAAATGACTGAAGATATTTCACCAAATGTAGCGATGTTTGGAATGACTTACAATTTCTGATCATATCTTTTCCGAGTGGGCATTCTTCCACCAGGACACTATAAGACCTTGCTCATATGCTTTGGAGACCAGGATTCACTGTATAATTCCTCTGTCATGTAGGTCTCAGGAATGATCCTACACTTTGACCCCTTGAACCACTAACTTCCTTGTCTGAGGATGGATGAATAACAAAAATGACTTGAGTTTCCAGTTTCTGGAGACTCAGCACAAAGTAGCTTTCTTCCTGCTGCTACCTAAATGCTCTTTGTGATAATGAGCTCTGGTTTTCTGGTTGGTGTGTGTGTGTGTGTGTGTGTGTGTGTGTGTGTGTGTGTGTGTGTGTGTGTGTGTGTGTGTGTGTGTGTGTGTGTGTGTGTGTGTGTGTGTGTGTTGTGTTTCCTCTGGTTTTCTGGTTGGTGTGTGTGTGTGTGTGTGTGTGTGTGTGTGTATGTGTTTGTGTTTCCCTGCAGATTGTGAAAAGGTTGGTGTGTGTGTGTGTTTCCCTGCAGATTGTGAAAAGTACCTCAGTGCTTTGGGGGCCATCAGTGTGTTGAGGTGAGTATACATCTCTTTTGGTGAAGTGTGTTATTTGTATGATGTATATTGTAATATCCTCTTCAGAAAGCATCTGTAAGGAAACTTTGAATTTTCAGTTGCATTCCTGGAAATTTCTTCTGTATGCTCACCTGTGGGAAATGATTTATTACCTACCAGAATTCTCAAGATTTTGATTCCTCTAGGCAATACTCTTGTATTACTTTGCTTGTCATTAAAGACTTGCTTCCTGGACCTCCCAAGTTGCTCATAGTTTTCTGGAGAAAATTCCTACATTTGTAACATGATTTGTGGTCAGCTTGTCTTCAGCTACCCACTCCCTGATCTTTTCTGATAGATTTCTGAAATGTTGTCCTTGGAGTTGGAACTTTCCATGTTTATTTTCTGCAAACTGAGATTTTATTTTAGGGGGAGATTTGTGCTGATTCAGCTCAGCTGTGTTTGGGGGTAGGGAGAGGACAGGATTTTTTTCCCCCAACTTTAAAAATAACCCTTATGTGCCCAAAAAAACCCCCCAAACCCTATAAGATGTGCTGAATTGCAAAATTTCCAACTTCTTACACCTCCTGGTTTACAGAGAACTGATTCTTTTGAGCTCAAGTTCATGGTAGTTTGATGTTGTGGAAGATCGTAAATCCAGACTCGTTCCAGATATGTACATTTGAGCAGGAAACATGATTCACTCCATTTTTTTCCCCTGTCTTTTTCCTCCATAATTCTATTTGCTTTTGAAGGCCTGTACAGGGCTGATACAGGTACGTTTCCTAATTAGAATTTTTTTAATATAGTTGTAAAATAACATATCATTCAGAAATAATGAGTTTTAGTTTCCAAAGTTTCTTTCAGAGTGGTGCTTCTTTTGTTTGTTCTGTAAAGTTAGACCAGTCATTGAGGTTGCTCAAATATTTCTTTCCCAAGTATGTGACTTGCTAGTACATGTGTAGGAAGTTAGCACATACAAGGGCCTTCGTTCTGAGGTAAAGTTCTTTCAACTATGTAGACAAGTATTGGCAATGTGAAATGCCTTTCATATAACTCATTACAATAAAATAAATTCTCTCTCTCTCTATATATATATATGTAAAAATGCATGCACTTCTTGTATGATGGCACTTTTTTTTTTTTTTTTTTGCCTTTTTACAAAACAGAATTGGTAACTAGACCTTCCTTCTTTACTTTCTTGCACTATCTAGGTTTTTTTCCTATGGCAAATGTTCAGATATCTCTAAAATGCAGCAGTTATAATGTTCTATGCAGATGGTTGGCCTTCTTGATGTTTTCATGGTGGTTAGTGTACTGAGTTGAATGAATCTGAATTTTCATCTGTCTGCAATCTTAGAATATGACCTGATGGGAAATAGTATCTTTACAGATATAATTCAGTAGGTTAAAGCTAATGGTTACCTTGCATCTTCAGAAAGAAAGACTAGGTCACAAGGGGAAGAAGGCCAAGTGACAAAGGAGGTGGAAATTTGCTTGAGATGGTGATGAGTCAGGAATATCAGTGACTATCTAGAGCCTCCAGCAGCTAAGATGATGCAAAAAAGGCTTCTTCCCTTAAAACTTTAGGACCCTATCTACACCTTGATTTCAAATAGAAGCCTCGAGAATATTGAAAACATACATTCCTATCATTTGAAGCCAATTAGTCTATGTACTTTGTCATGGAAGACCTAAAAAACAAATACAGAATTTCTTATAATGTTTGACCAGACTTCTAATTTCTGGGCTTTTACTTCAGTAATGACCTCTTTTCCAGTGCAATCCATGGTATATTTCTCATGGCACAATTTTTACCTGTAGTCAGCTGTCTAGTTCATCTTGCTCCCTTTAATTTCTGTAATTTCTTTTGTGTAATAAGCTACTCCTCCTCCAGGCCAGCTGACTTCTAAGAGTAGAGCAGTTGGTACCCACCATTTCCACTTATTACAGTAGGCTTGCCCTAACGCAACTACCTTGTCGTCCTTTGTTGAAGGATACAAACTGGTATTCCTTTAAGAGGCTTCACTGTCTCATGGCCTTCTTAGTTATGGAACTTCTGTTTTGATCATTAATGACAGAACTGTCAAGATTCCTGACAGTAGCTTTTGATAGGCTGGGCACATCTCATTCAAGGTTGATGAATAGAAAACGAGGAACAATTACTATAAGTCTCTTCTGGAACACACTTGTGACTGTTTTGGCTGTGTAGTGTGAGTGTTATGTAGAACTCTGCTGGAATTTTTCTTCTGTAACCATAAAAATCCAAGACTTTGCCCTCATTCTGGCCTTTTTGGATGATCTTGCGCTTTGTTTTTTTTTGTTTTTTTTTTTTACCACTTTTGGCTTAACAAGTAGGTTAAATTGACCTGGGGTGGGCTCGTGAACAGGTAATCCTTCAAAAATGATATGTGTTGTGTTTATTCTCTTTCGGGACTCAATCCCTGAAGGTTTTCTGCCCATTCCTACTCTTAACACATTAGCCAAATGAAGTCAATTCATTTTTATTATTCAACAAGGATATTTTGAGGACCTTTTGGGAGGTAAAATAAAGATAAATAGCATCTCTATTTTAAGCTGCTTCATGTATAACTGGGATAAGATGACATCACCACGTGAGAAGTTGAATAAGAATGATTTTGAGTGACTGCTAAGATAATAGTCTCTTAGCATTATTTGATTAATATTAATGTGAATTATATAGATCACAGCTATTGGTCTCAGATAGGAAAGCTCTCCCATGTTGGGTGACCTTATGTAAAAAGCCCTTAGTGGCCACACACACTGTTCACACTTACTTAGGAATATTTCCATTCCTACCTTCTTGCCCTGCCTGCAAATACCTGGTTTCAGTTGCTGACTATTGGATACCCAATTACACATTCCAGTAGACAGTCCACCTTATATTTCATGGTTTCACATATTTTTTTTCTCTACCCACATGCTGTATTGGCTTTGTTCTTGATCTTTCTTAATGTTACCACTATCCACTTTCCCAAAATTCAGAATCAACATCTTTTGACCCCTACCCAGTTTTCTCAGTAACTAGATTCACCGGTTTTGTGCTCCTTTATCCTCTTTTTCACATATTTCCCAGGGAGAATCTTTGAGTCTGTACACTGTAACCTCTCATTTTAATTATTGCAACCCTGCCTTCACTAATTTCCTGCTTCTTCTAAGCCTGTCATCTTTCACACTATTGTCAGGATTGCTTTCTGTTTGCACAGTCCTAATATGCCATCAACTCTACTGATACCTGATTGCCTACCAAAAAGAATGAACATAAAGTCAAGGAAAGGAATTGTATATAAAATGGTATAATTCCATGTAAGGATTGTTTGCATTTTCATTCTGGCTTTCTACTCTTACCATCTATACAATATGTCCCAAAGACATCAGTAGTTTTTAAATTTTTATTGTCAAGATGATATCCAGAGGGGTTACAGTTACATTAGAAGACCTCAATATTTTAAGGACATGTACAACTGTTCTGCACTTTTGTGTTTGCTTCTTGGTGTACACTGTGGTGCTGTCTGTACTTATGTGACACTTGTGGGTCTGTTTCTACAGTAGTGCTTCCCTGATTTCCTTCCTCACTGCACAGGGCAAGCAGCCTGTCAAGCCTCCTCATCCCCATACTAAATGTTAGATGATGCTGAGGACCATGTTAGTATCCTTAGTAATCTTGATGAAGAAGGTGGCATTTGTCCTGATCCTTTGAGCATTTTATAAAAAGATCCAAATATTTGCTTGTGGAGAAGGGATGTGGAAAACTCATTGTGTAAGGTAGAGAGATGCTTTCCTTGCCATCTACTTTTAATTTTTTTTTTTTATACTGATGCCCTGGGCATAGTACCGTCTGACTATAATATAAGCCAAGACCTTAATAAAAGATTGAACAAATATTCTTTTCTTTTGTTTTTCTATTTATGAATTAAATTATTAGCATCTTACTTCATCTCATTGTTGACAGCATGCCTGATGTCTAATGTAGTCAGCTCCCCATTGTTAGGCTGGAGTTGAAAATCTTTGAGAGGCAATCTTGGAAGTCATTCCTTACTGGTGAGTGGGGCTATTTCTGTGTTCTTTTCTTCTTCATAATCGAGAATGTACGCATTGTCATTTGTTCTCCCTAAAAATGACAGGAGGATTTACTCAGCTACTAGACACTGTTAATATTATCTGGCTTGAATTACCCACTGTTATTTTATAGCTCTAAGTGGCAGCAGCCTGACAGACACTGCCTGTGCTCTGCTGATCCTATGGCCCCCAGCACGGGGCTCATGATGTTCCCATTCACCTAGCACGGTCCACATGGGTTGGGAGTAAACAAGCCACTTGTGCCAGTTTGCCACATCTCTAATATAGGGTTTAGCTTTTAGTCCTGCAAGTTGCTGCCTCATGTAGGTAGACCTGTCAAACCTGTCCTGAAAGACCTTGATGCTCAGTGGAGTCCTAAGAAAAAGGGGGCATGGGGGGAAGTACAGTTAAAATTCCCATTTCCTCATTAACCAGGTTTGCTACTTCTGGAAACCTCTAGTCCTTTAAAAATACCACAGAAACAGGGTGCCACTGGCTTGGGCCTGTAATTCTAGCTACTCAGAAGACTGAGATCTGAGGACCAGGGTTTGACCCCATCCCTGGCAAGAAAATTCATTTTAGAAACATCTCCAGTAAAAACTACCAAAAAGCCTGAAGTGGTAGAGCATCAGCCTTAAGCAAAAAAGCTCAAAATAAAGAAAAGTGAGGAATGGGAGAGACTGCACTCCAGAGACACCATGGGCGCAAGCAGGTTTTGGAGAGTTGGGGTACTTCTTTACTTTGCTAGATGGAGCTAAACTGCCAAATGGAAAAATCTTATGTACGCTTAGTGTGCTCACAAGGCCTCTGTTTGTTCATTTGTAAAATGGGCATGGTGTTTGACAGCTGCACTTCCTTGGATGTAATAGTATAAGGAAGGAATCTTTGCAGACAGCTGCATTTGCAGTACATTTTGGGCAGGACAGAACGGATGGAACTGTTAGTTCCTTGGGATAGAAATAGAAGCCAGCACTTCAAATGCAGACTTGTATTCTTTTTCCACAGTTTGTTAAGCTCCATTAAAATGTAGAAGTAGAACATTTCTATGACTTCAGAGACATGAAGTTAGGCAGTTGAAGATTGTCTATGTTATATTCTTGTATTTGGGATACATGAATTTCTTCCAGTATTCCTTTGTTTCTTAATTAATTTAAAAATTGAAAGCAAGCTTCATCTGTCCTTTTAAAAGAAACTCTTACTTAGGGACACAGAAAGGCTCAGTCAGTCATCCAGGTATGTTCAGACCTGATGGTACATTGATTTGCAAATGTGTAGTTTTTCTAGGAGTGACTGTGAAGTGGTCTGGATAAAAGGTGCTGGCAGATTACTGCACAGGATGGAACCCCAGACTCAAAGTATATTCATCTCACTCCATTTATATGTTAGCCCTTAGTTATTCTGCTCTAAGAGACAATCTCCAAGCCTTTTCATGAGGATTTGCTGCTGTGCTTGATGTTGATTGATGTACTTGATTCTGTTACAGCTCTGAAAGTTTAATCTTTTTGTCATCAAGTAGCTGTTTTACTTTAAAACTCAGTGCATGTGAATACTTGATGTGAGTAAATGTGTATCACACACATTCCTTGAGTCTTGTTACCCTCAGGTGATTCTTCATACTGACCATGAACAGTAAATGCTATGGGTCTGTTTGCTGAGGATACAGTAACTCAAATCTTTATTTCTGGGGAATAGCTTTAATTTTATCTTTTACCCACTGTGATTTCCACTCCACACTCTCTCAGAAAGCTAGGAGACTGAGTTCCTTCTTTCCTTGCTTCTGCTTATGGTATAGAATTATGTCCTAATATCTGGAATGTTTAAATAATTAGGGTTAGCATTTCAGCAAAGTCCTCTTTTCTCCTCAAAGATCTATAGCTCCAAATGTTATACTCCCATCTGAGGGCTGACATTTGTTTCCCTCTGTCATTGGGTCAGTGCCCTAAATTTTGAAATATGACTTTAAGAATCAAAAATCATCCAAATGATTGACTTCTTGACTTTGGCCAGGTGCTTTTTCACATTTTCTCCCATGGCCAGTGGTGGAATTTGCTTGCTGCAAGCTGTATGGAAAGAAAGCAGCATGCAGTTTGAACTCCACAGCATGGGAAGTTTTTTGAAGATGAAAGAGCAGATGAGTTGTATTGCTGCCCTTCAGTATGTCTGATTTGGTAGTAGTTAATCATATCTTTCCAAGGGGAAAATGGTAACAAGATCACTGAGTCTGGATACATTTATTGTCTCACTATTCAGGGGCTGAAATTGGTCTTGATAGCATCATTTATCCCCTACCTCAGAGACACAGACTTGTTCCTTTTTTTCTGTCTCTCTAGCCTTTCTGCTCTTGCTGGGGAAAAAAAGAAAAATAGAATGAGGAAAAAGTTGAGTCCGATATTGCTTAGTCTAGATATCCTCCACTGGGGGATTCTAGTTGATGGGCCAAGCCAAAGTGTGCGGTTTCTAGTGGGTGCTCTATGATGCACCAGCTTGATGCTTCCTCAATTACAAAGAACTGTGGGGTACAGGGGTATAACTGTTTTGATGACCTGTGACCTCTATCAGGGCCTATAATAAACTATTGGCTAGCAGCACAGGATCAAAATTTTTTGGTCTTTGTTTTCACCTTTGCATGTTAAGATTGCATTTTGCATTGGTAATGTTTTTTGTGGTCAGGCAAAGATACTTTTTTTTGCAGGATTTTAAAAAGTGTAATTGTTGTTAAGCAGCCAGGAAGATATAATTTAAAAAATATATTTTACATAACTTGTTCTTTACATTTTAAAAATAGATGTAGGAAGGATGTGTAGGAAAGAAATAGAGGCACAGAAAGCACGTATATGGATATAACAGTAGTTCTTTTTTCTTCTAAAGATTTTCCAACACAAATCAAGAAAATAAATGGATTTGGTTGCTTTATTTGCTGAGACAGATATTTTGAAGTCATTGGCAGGAAAGCCAATATGGGAACATTTTTTTATAAGCTATTACATAAAATAGGGAGAAATTTAAGTTATTTAATCTATCTTTTATCCTTTAGAATGTTTATAAACTAGAAACCAGAAACATTGTTTTTCTCATGTTATGATGTTTGTTTCTTTATTATTTTTAGTATATAATGCATTTACTTATTTCAAAATTCTTACAGTAAGAGTATAGAAGGTCTTTTGTGGTATTTCACCAATTTAGTATCTCTCCTCAGAAGCAAAATTTTCTTGTGAATCTTGCCAGACATATTGTAGGGCTATATAAGCAAATGTGTTGGTGGGCATGCGGGCTGTCTTTTTTTACATAAATGCTAGCACTCTAAGTGCGGTTGAAATTTTGTACATGTAACCAAAAATAGCTCTACATTTCTGTTTCATTTCAACATGCTTACAAGTACTAAAACATCATCTTTGATCTGCACAATTTAGTAAAAGCTCACTATTTTCCTACAAACTTTGGGCCTGTTGTGTTCTATTGTGGTAATTTTCCTACTCGAAAATATAATGATCAGTTCTTCTATTAGTTACATTGTTCACTTTATCTTTGGCTATGATACTACATTTTATTGTTTTGTTATAACTAACATTTACTGCCCAATTTGTTGGTCACAAAACAATTTGTTTATTTCTTTAAAATATCTTGAAAACAAAAGGGAAGGAAAAAAGAAAAAAAAAACTTTACAACTCATGGGTAGCACCTGATATTACTAGAGCATATATTAGTCCAATCTTTTTTATGCATTTGGTTATTTGCATAATTTTCATCTTAGCTAGTAATTATATGGTACTTACTGCCATGCAACCTTCATGATGGTAGTTTCCCTGTGTTGTTAAATAGTCTTCTTTGTGAGCTACTTTTATCATTTAATATCAAACAAATGCATCATCAGTTTCCTGTTGTCAGCTATTTGGGGTTAAGTAGGTAGGCTTTGGAACCAGACAGACATTGGGTTGAATCTCTGGGGCAATGTTTTCTCACTCAGGCCTGTTATGAAAAATTAGATAATATATGTTAAGCACGTAATGCAATGCTTGGAGTTCAATCAGTAACAGCAAACTACTGAGTTGTGGCTTAGGAATATTAACAAAAAGGAACAGACAAATAAAATGAAATAGTTATTCTTTATTCTGATAAAGCAAAGTGTGAGAGGGAAGGGTAAAGTAAAATTTGCATTGGAGAGAAGAGATAGGAGGAAGTTAACTGGCATTCTAGGAGGAGTTCAGTCTGTTGTTTGTCCTCCTCCCTTAGAAAACAAAACCATCCCAGGTATTCAGAAGCCTGGGCTATAGTCTCTTTCATCCTAGAAGGAGTAGAGAGGGTCTCTGGAAGGGAGAGTATGGTGAGAACCTTTTAATATTTTCTTTCTTTCTTTGCTGAGTTTCCTGGCACATTTTTCACAATCTGATATATTGTTCCCATGGGAACTAGCAAGATATCCGAGGAAAATTTTAATCTATTATAACCCAAAGGAAGCTAGAGTAAACTATCCCCCCTCCCATCAATTTTTGTACCCTTAATTCCTCTGAAAGTGCCAAAATAAAAGCTCAGAATTAAGGATCCTTATTCACCTAAGCTTACCATCTGATCAGAATTGTTTGAACATCATCCAGGTGCAAATGTTGCATGCCTTGAGGTTTAGCTATACAAGTGAACACTCAATGAACATCCCTACCCCACTTGCCTGGCAGAGTTGACAGATTTCTTTTTAAAAGCTGCACTGTTAATGGAGAAATCATTGATGAGTCTGGGTAATGATTAAGTTTGAGGTAACATCATAAAATAAACTTTTTTTTTTTTTAACCACATGAGCAGCATGTTTTGTTTAAAGTATCTAAATATGTCAAATTTGAAGTTTGGCATGGGTCATGTTGTACAATGAAGATTCCATAGTTATCACTTAGCCAATAATGCTTTACCCTGGTATTCAGCATAAAGCAAAATGGAGTAGAATATTGCTTTATTAAACAATATTCACAAACTTCAAAGAAAAAAGGCAAACATTATGCAAAAACAATGCTCTACTAATATATTCTCCTTTTTCTTTGATGTTACTTTTAAACTTCCACGGATTTTTAAATGGTATCTTTTTAATATTGAGTGCTTATTGACCAAAGTACTTAATTAAATTTGTTTTCATTATTATTCTGTTTCAGTTCCTTATTAAATATATGTAGTTAGCATTAAAAAAAGTAAAGTATCATGTTTCATTTCTGTCTCCTGCACATCTTGGTTTTTCTGAAATGTACTGTTCAAGTACATTTAGCTGAACTTCATGTCATTTTCCTTTCATTTTGCAATTATTTCCAAACTATCTTTTTTAAGAGATGGTTTGCATGAAGATCTTGGCCAGTGATTGCAGTAAACTCTTGTCTGTAGTTGGAAAGATCACCTGCTGATTGGTACTTTACCAATCTCCAATCAGGGATGCTTTTTCTCATTGCCTGAGCATTATTTCATTATTATCTATAGCTGCTACGAGTTTTTCCTTTTATTTTTCTTTCCTGTGGAACATTGCATAGTGGCAAAACATTATTAAGTATCTCTGTCTCTTTGGCTGGTTTTTGGTAACCAGGATAATAAGTTTGTAGCTCAAATTATTACCTTAAGAATAAGTCAACTCTCCTATTCTTGACATAATGACTTGTCTCCTAGACATAAAGGAGTGTTTTTGGAATAGCCCAAGATCTTCCTTTATTATTGTGTTAGAAAAGTTTATTATTAGTTTTCTCATCATGAATTCTTAGTGGTAGGTGTAGGTAGGAGAAGAGGCAGGTTAGCAAGCTGATGTGAGGAGCCCCCCTTCTTGCATAGAAATTATTAGAAGACTCATCAAGGAAAGATTTCTTGCTGTCTATACCAAGGATATTTCCACAGGCCAAGTGACCAAGACATGAGAATCCTTGAAACCTGGGTTGCAGGCAAGTTTATTATGAGAGGGGGTATGCAAGGCAATGCAGGAGCCCCCCATGCACAGTTTTTTTGTGCCAGTCTTTCCATGCTTCACATTTTGATTCTTTTTTTTTTTTTTTCCCCCATTCTACACAGTGGTTCTATGGTTTTTCTCAAATAGCTACTAGGAGTTAGCTGTTTCTCTTGGCTTATTGATTCCTTATTTTGAGACAGTGTTTTTTTATGTTTATTTTTGTTTTTAATGCATTTGGCTGAGGTTCTTTGAAGCAGACAAATTAGGAGATAAAGTTATTTCTTTTATCTGATTTGATTCTGGTGGCTGCATTTGTTAAAGATAGCTCTTTCACATTTACCATTAATTGCTCTGTCAAATGAACTCTTGACATACTTTCTCTTATTACTTATTACTATTTTTATTACTAAAGTGGTCCAAACACAGTTTGTCTTATTGTGTCACAGTCTTAGAAGAAATTTCTTGAATAAATTATAATAAATCCTTACAGTCAGTCTATTCTCTATAAAGTAGTGAGATCTTGCTCAACACTGCCATGGAAGTGATCTTAACAAGCATTTTTTCCCAAGTAAAAAGTGACTAAAGATTACAAATTGTGTAGTTTTATTTAATTAGTTTTAAAAAATTTTATTGTCACTCTGATATACAGAGGGGTTACAGTTATGTATGTAAGGTAGTGAGCACATTTCTCATTGAACTTGTTACCCCTCCCTCATTTTTCTCCTACTTTCCCTCCCCCTCAGGAGTTCCCCCCAGTTGTACAGTTCATTTCCAACATATTGTCTTGTGAGTATCGCTATTGCATTGGTTTGCCCTTTGTCATTTGTCTCATTGTTTTGTTGTTCCCCTTCTCTTCCCTGGTTCAGATAAATGTATATACAATACCCAGGGATCAAGAAAATGTATAGTTTCATTATATGAAATGTTCAGAATAGAGAAATGCACAGGGACATGACTAGATTGGTGATTGCCAAAGGCTAGGAAGTTAGAAATGAGTAATTGTTTAATGGATACAAGGCTTCTTTTTAGAGTGATGAAAGTGTTCTGAAATTAGATAAAGGTAGTAATTGCTGACTGAAGTGGTACAAGGTGTTTTCTTATTGTTATTGTAAAGGTGATGTACAGAGGTTATAGTTATATAAGTCAGGAAATGAGTACATTTCTTTTTGGACAGGGTATTTGTCAATGTTAATGGTAGTTGGCATTTTGTATAGTATAAGAACAGGATGAGGACACCACCACGAAAATGTAGGAGTCCCTTCATTGACAGAATCACATGCTTGCCTAGTGACTTCCTACTTCATGGAAAATCTTCTTAGGTAATCTTTCTCACTGTCAGTATGGACACAAGGGCTTTGATAACATGCTTAATTGATTCATGTCCCTTTTATAATTTCTCAGGCGTTCGCTCCCATTTACCCAAACTGTATTGAAAATCTTCTACTCTCCTTTAGAAACTATTCCTGGTTGTTGGCTGGTGTGAAGGTGGGGGGTAGATTATAAGCTTCATAGTCTGAAATTCTCCTATAAATGTTTCTAAGGGTGCAGGTAGCTTCCTGAGACACAAACTGTGCTTTTTCATATTATAATCTCTCTCCAGATGATCTGCTTCTCTGAAGCTCAGCTCCTCATGCCACATCCTATGCTTATCTCTGCATTACTTTGAGGAGAAAAGAAAACCCTACGAGATGATAGGTTTTATTGACTAAACTATGATGATTTAAGGAAACAGCATGTATTCAGGCTACTTTTCTACTAAAGGGGAACTGGATCACAAGGTACAAATGAAGAAAGGGCACAAGCTCTTCAACCTAAGCAGTTCTTAGGACTAAAAAAGGAAGAGTCGACCAGGCCAGTCTGCTGCTGCAAAATGTCAGTCTATTGGCAAAGCAGAATTTTAGATCCTCTTCCACTCACTCCCCTTCTGACCTTAAGAAGGGCTAACGTTAGGTACAACAAGCATCAGCCTGTAGTATGAGACTGTTGGTGATCAGTGTGCCAAAATGCACTTCCTTGTTACATTGCAAGTAGGGAAAACATATGGCAGGCAGGTGGTGATGGCAGGATCATTATCAGCTCACAGTGAGATTGGCAGTTCATTTGCAGATAGTGATGCCCACCTGCCATGGCAACAGTACACCACTGGGCACCAGAAGTCCTCTGATCCTGTCCTTCTACTCGCAGTGCTTAGCCTGCTTGTCCCACATGATCCATACTGGTTGGCACACACTAATGAGCAGTGGCCATGGCCTCAGCATGGGAACTGCGGTGATACTAGACCAGCATTGATGAACCCTGGTTGAAAGCTGGTTTCATGTTTTCTCTGTTGGTTTTATTGTTTTGCTTACATACTTACTTGAGCTTACTCTGCAATTTTCCTTAAAACGTAACTGCATTTCCACTTTAAAATGTAATTTAAAATTTTAACCTTAACTTTGTGCTGGTAGTTTATACTTGTAATCCTAGCTACTCAGGATGCTAAGACCTGGAGCATCATAGTTTGAAGCCAGTCTGGGAAGGAAAGTTGGAAAGACTCCGTTAGGAAAGATCAAGCGGACTCCAAGGGAAGAAAGAGTACAGAGATCTCAGCAGACCGAAATCAAACTTGAATCATTGCTGGCAAAGGGTGCCTATTAACACTGAACAGAGCTTGTGATACAAGGGGCCCGGCAAGTGGGGTGGTGTTCCACGGTTTAAGTATAGTCAAATCAGGCAGCTGTGGCAAAAGGTTCTGCCTGGGACAAAAGGACCTGGTGAAGCTTTTCTGAGCACTGTTCCAAGTTTCTGGTGGGAGCAGGGCCAGTGGGCCAGGAAGGCAGCCATTGGGTTATGAAAACAATGCAGGTTTCCATCAGACTCTACCTGCAATTAGCCAGAAAAATGTTGGGCCAGAGGTGTGGCTCCCATTGTAGAGGGTCAGTTGTGTTGAATAAAGCTGAGGGGAGAGCAAGAAGCCCTGAGTTCAAGCCCCAGTACTTGCAAACAACAAAATAACCCTCAACAGAAACGTACAGTGAAATGAAATTGCCCTATAGATATACCTTCAAATTTTCTGTTCTTTCTTTCATTTCCCACAATAGGACTGTGTTGAAAGTACCATTATGCAGTAGCTTTTTATATACTGTATTTCTGCAGTAGATTTTAGCCATTTCCCTTATTTTCAAACGCTTCATCATCATCATTGTTGAGAAATGCTAGTAGTACAACAATGAAAAAGAAATAGGGTCTGTCTACATTAAACTCTTTGTCTCAGTTTGTAGTTATGCATTTATGTGGAACTCCCATCAGTGTAATATGACACTGCTTTTGTTAGCTACTTTTGTTTTGATACTGTGAATTTTAGAAGTGGAATTGTTAGGGCAGAGGAAATCCACATACTAAATGTTAGTACAGTTGGCATCTTGACCTCCAAAGAAGTAATAGTTTAGGTTCCTGACAATGCTGGCAAGTACTATTGAGAGAAGCTCATGAAAATTATAGGTTTAATTGACAAGAGCATGGGTGAAAGTAATTCAATTCAGTATCTGGAGAACTAGATAGAAGTTGGAAAACTGTGATGGGATGTACTGAAAATTCTCAAAGGATAAATCTATAGGTGACAGATCTCATAGGGAGGCTAATTCCTCATGGAGGAACTATGTCAAAGCATATGACATCAAAAGAATTTGGCAGTTTCCTAGGAAGTCAATAAGCAGTTTCCTAGGAACTCAATAAGGGGTAGTCTTAGCCCTCTTCTACAGGATACTCTTAGAAACTTGTGGTCTCTATACATGCAACTTGTGCCTACAATGTTGGCTTTCCTTTTCAAAAAATAGAGGGAAAAGTTTTTCATATTCTAAGAATGGTGGGCTATTTTGCCTGATATAACTTTGCTCTCTTTTCCTTTATTTGCTGGTTTTTGGACTTGAATTCTAATTATTAATGGTTTGGGGAAACTACCTGCTGTGTCCTCTAGATGCAACTAAGAGATTCCCAGTTGAGAAGATTTTGACTTAGCGTTGCTTAACTTTTTCCTGGGTTAGGCTGCCTAGCTGATGTTAACTTCTGGAGTTGTGGATGGTGCAGTCTAGTAGTCTTAAGATGCATATAGTGTAAGTGATGGTTAAGTGTATGGTCACATTGGTGTGCACTCCTCACCATCATCCATCTCCAGAATTTTATTATTTTGTAAAACTAAAATGCTATATTCATCAAACACCTTTCCTTCCAGCCCCTGGCCACCACTGCTTTATGAATTTGTCTACTATTGGTATCTCAGTATCCTTTTTTATAAGTAATACTTTTTTGTGACTTAATATGATGCCCCTGAGTTTCATTCATCTTGTAGCATGTCAGAAGTTCCTTCCTTTAATATTCCCAGGTATGTACATACAGGATGCCTATCTTATTCTTAAGTGTATTACACATTGTTGGGGCCAAGTATGATTACACATAATAATAAATAAAAATAAAAGAAATTTTAAAACAAAACTTTTCAAATCCGTAGAGTTAGTGCCTTGTTATTGTCAGTAGTTTTCTTCCCCTTAATTTTACAAAAATCTGCCTTTAGAAAAGTAAATAGTGCCCAAACATCAAGGTAAAAATAAATTTGCTTAATTTAAATGATACAGTAAAAATGTACATTCAAAAGGTGGCATACCTTAGGGAGTGTGGCATTATGGGAAAAATGAATCAAGCATGTTGCAGTATAGGGCAGAACTCAGTGTCCTGAGTAGCTGCAGCTTTTCTTCAGCAGTGGTCTCCTTGGAACCATACTTCTACAGATCCTAAGAGTCTGCCTAAGGTACCACATTTTGGCTATCCACTCATCAATTCATGGATATTCCTCTTGCTTCCACTTAGGCAGAATAAATTCTGCTGTGACCATGGGTACTTCTCCTTGTGACCCTGCTTTCCATTTGTTGTTACATACCCAGAAGTGAATTGCTATGGGGATTTTGTTTTCAATTTTTAAGGAACTTCAGCAATTTTTCTTGATGTCTCTGATAACAGGAGTGAAAACTGTTGGACTGGGAGATGACATGCTTTTCAATGTAGATAACTTGAGCTGATTTATCTCATAAATCTTGGCTGTTTGAGATGTACAAACTGCATCCAACTGAGTCTTACTCTCCAGTGATAACTGCCTACTTTCTAAATATGCATGCATGTTTGTGGGGAAGGACTTGTATATATGATATAGAAGTGTGGCTCCTAGTCAAGAGAGATGAATTTGGAGATGGACACAGATTTGGTGCAGGCTATTCTTGAGTCAGTGGCTATGCTCTGTACTCCGTGCCTTTGATCAAGAAACCTGGGCCCAGGTGCTCTAAGTTCTGATTGAGACCAAGGGGAAAGTGCTAAGTTTACAACAAAATAAAAGTCCCATTGCATGCTGGGAATGTTGCCCAGTGTTGGAGCTCTTTCCTACCATGCTTGAGGCCATGGGTTGGATCCCCGACACCACAAAGAAAAAGAAAGGTCCATGTTTTGACACCTGGATATTTTGGAATGATCTTTTTTGGGGGGAGGGAGAGTGGTCAGTTGTGGAGCTTGAACTCAAGGCCTGGGCATTGTCCCTGAGCCTCTTGTGCTCAAGATTAGTACTCTACCAATTGAGCCACACTCTGGTTTTTGAGTGGTCAATTGGAGATAAGAGTCTCATGGGGATGTTTCTGGCCTGGATGGCTTCGAACTGTGAACCTCAGATCTCAGCTTCCTGAGTAGCTAGGATTATAGGCTTGAGCCACCTGGCTCCCTGCTGGAATGATTTCTTTTGTTTTTCTTTCTTTCTTTCTTTCTTTTTTACCCATCCTGGGGCCTGAACTCTGGGCTTGGGCACTGTCCCTCAGCTCTTCAGCTAAAGGCTAGCACTCTACCACTTTAAGCCACAGCGCCACTTCGAGTTTTTTCTGCTTATGTGGTGCTGAGGAATCAAACCCAGGGCCTCATGCATGCAAGGCAAGCACTCTACCACTGAGCCACTTTCCCAGACCCTGGAAGGATTTCTTAGCCACAAAGTTGATGATAATCTGTACACAAAGTGATCGATCATTAGGCTATTTTTTTTTTATTAGTATACATTAGTTGTATAAGGGAAGTTTCATTGTGACATATATGCCAATGTATGCCAGCCAGCTTCCCCCCTCCCGCTTCCCCCCTCTTTTTTCTGTCAGTCGTGTGGCTTGAACTCTGGGCTTAGGCCCTGTCTCTCAGCTCTTTAGCTCAAGGCAAGCCCTCTACTGCTTGAGCCATATCACCACTTCCGTTTTTCTGGTGGTTATTGAAGCTAAGAGTCTGACGGACTTTCCTGCCTGGACTGGCTTTGATCTGTGATCCTCAGATCTTAGCCTCCTGAGTAACTAGGATTAGAGGCATGAGCCATCAGTGCCCGGCTCAATTTCCCATCTTATCACTCATTCTTATCCCATTCCCTACTTCTTAAAACACAATTTCAACAAGTTTTATCATTCTTTTTTTCGAACATGCAAATAAACATTCACCTTTTTCAGTAGCCTTTCTCCCACCACTGATAGCTCCTTTCTCCTACAGACTGCTTTACTTTCTTGTCACTCTTGTGTGTGTATGTATGTATGGATGTATTCACTGGGGTTTTTAGACATGCATATATTAAATTTTACTCAGATGTACTATTCTATATGTCTTTGGCAGACATTCTAGAAAAATGATTGCAGTTATTGTCATAATTCTTCCTTGAGGTCATGGTACAGTTCTGTACCATTTTACCTTTGGTTTTGAGTTGACTTCACATGAATGCATATTCCCTTTTCTTAATGACTTCTCAATGTTAGCCTGCGGGCCTGCTTGAGAGAGTGCTTTATTCCATGCTGAATGCAGGTAGCTTTCCCATACTAGTTTTTTTCACCCAAGCAATACCTAGCAGAGCTGTAGCAATTTATTGGAACTCTTAGCTGGATGAATATTTTACTCCCACATTTATTGCTTAAATTTCTCAATTTCGCCTCTTTATTAATGGAAACATTGCAAATGTTCATAAATGGTTAGATATTTATAGAGGAAATGTAATATAACCTTTTATTTTTATCCATTCTCAGTGATAAGCCCCCTTCCCTCACTAATTCTTTCTACTACTATTGCTTTTTTAAAGACTGGGTGACATTGTATGTATTCTCCACGAAGGTGTTAAGTGTCTCCATGTTTTCATACTGTTTATGTGGCTGGAACTCCTCCAGGGAGACTGCTGGACAAAGTGATTTAATTTCTCCCGACTGCTGGTGACCTTGGAAATTTTGGGTACAGAAGACTTTGATTGACACTGGAGAAGAGAAAAAAGACCCACCCTAGAGTTCCAGCCCTCTAGAGGAGAGGGCAATGATGACAGGTCTCTATGATAGAGAAAGCAGGCAGGTGCATGTGGTACAGGGCCAGTTCTTGGTCATTCTTCTGAGGCTTCAATATTTCATCTTAGGGACAAGCAGTGTGGTATTAAAAGTAGGAGTTATGCCAGTGACATAATAACAGATTACCACAAACCTAGATTAAACTCCTTAAATATACTTGTAGAGTTATAAGGATTGAAAAATCAAGAGGTTTTAATGAAAATGCTGGTGGCTGTGAAGTCATTTTCAAATGGTGGTGTTTACTTTTTCTTTAAGGTCCCCATCAGATTTAATGAAAAATATTTGTAATTATTACACTGTATTTCCCTGTTGCTTTTTGTATGTGTATGTGTCTATCATCTGCCCCACAGTTAGCAGTACAATATATTTTCTGGTCCTGTTCTTATGTTTCTTGTCAGGTTATTATCACTATTTGTAGAGATGTTGACCAGTCTGCAATAGCCCCTTATATAAAATTTTTTACTGTAATGTTTTAGATTTTATGCTTGCGCATGCATTTAATTAAATACTTACCATACTGGAGGTTTATCTTTAAGCAATGAGGTCCATTTAAATGAGTGTCTAATGTCAGGTAGGGACACTTAACATTTCCTCTCGCTCTGTATTAATCTGTATTTTACCTCTTCCTTCAATACAGATAAAAGCATCTGCCCATCTAGGTATTGGGGCAGTGGATTGATACAGGAGACTTGTTTTTTTTTTTTTTTTTAATCAAAAATGCATCAAATAAGGAAACTGACTATGGGTTTGTGAAAGTTTATAAGCACTCTAGGTTACCAGTCCATTGATGAAAATGAAATGTGCTTAAAAATAGTTCTGACTGGTGGAGGTGGGAAGCGTGATTATAGATGGGAGAGCAGCAAAAATACATGCAAATAAACAACCAGCCTTAGCACCTAATTACAATGATTTGGAAGGGGGTGTTCCAGAATACATTTAGCCTGGATGGGAGAGGTAGCCCAGAAGCACTGGTTTATGTACCTTAATCATTGCATTGTATCTAAGACAAAACGTGTGTGGTGTTAATACAAAAGTTGTTTTAATGTAAGAGATCAGGGTTCAACAAAAGTCTGAATAGAACAAATAAACTTCAGCTTTTTTATAGTTATAAAATTTGATAAAAATAGTTATTTGTAAATAGTACCCACAATCAACAATAGCCTTAATTTTAAAAACCAAGGTAGAAGCTTCTACAATTGGGTTGACAAATCACGGGTGAATTTTAAAAATCCAATTATGGGAGTAGTAAAAGTTGTTGAAAATATGTCTTCACTTAACTGTTGATTCAGAACTATGGCTTATAGTGATAAAGCATTTGTTTAGCATGTTCACGTCCCTCCCTGAGTTTTATCCACAACATAACAAAAATTAAAAACCAATGAAAGAAAACCTCTATTGAGTAAAAGTATTTTACAGTGGTAGTTTTCTTACTAGAGGATTTTTTTTTCTGTCTGTGTACAAATTTATCCTGTCATCAGAAATTGTTTTTTGGAACTGAAAATGTATGTGGCATATTTTTCCAGTCTAGTCAGGTAATACCAAAAAGAAAATGAAAAATAAACATTTTACTTTTTTTCCCCCATTTCTCATACCGTATTTTGTCATTCTTGGTTTAAGAGTATTCATAGGAGCTATAAAATGTAAGTCAATATCAGTTCACAAGAGGAAAATAAAGGAGGAAGTTAGAACCAGAATGTAGGATGATAGAGGAACAAGGCACTCAAATTTGTAGGAGATATGTTGGGAATGAAGAGTATGAAATTGCCCAGACCATCACTATGTGTGGTGAAAACTGATGTGTGCTATACGCATAAAATACTAAAAACTCACTACCAAAAAACTAGTGAAATATTGGTTTTATATTATTTATGGTTATAATTTAGAAATTATCTTTGTTGCTGCTAGGAAAACTTAGCATAAATGTGTGGCTCTCATTGGTGACACTCATTAGATTCCTCCCTCACAATGCTTTTCTACAAGCAGGAAAGGTTGACACTGTTTTTGCCGGTGCTTGAATCGGAGTGGGTCACTTTGCTGGGAGGTAAGCTGAGAGCATGCTCAGAGACATGACCCATAGACCCTGTCCATACAATTAATTTGGAAGCTCTTCCATGCTTAGATGTATAATTGACAGGTGTTTAAAAATTTTTGGAAGTATCTATCACTTTTAGAATTTTTAGAGTAATTATGTAAGGTACTTTTAGTAAGGAGAAAAGGTGAAGAATACATAATTTAACTATTGTATAGCAGCATTATATGTGAGGTTTACCAAGTCCAAAGCATGTAAAAAGAAGGGCCTTGTCTTCCTCATTTTGCTAAGCACAGAAGTATTTTGTCCAGAATACTTCTCATTAGTTAACCTATAATTAAGATGGTTCACAACACTCACTTCAATTATCTTAGTAAATAAAATATCCAATAATGGTACCTGCAGAATTAATCTGTAAAACATCTAAATAAATACCAAGTACTATATCATTCTTTAAAATAAACTCTACTTATCTCTAAGTTGGGATGAATATGTATGAGGTACATAGTCTTGTTTGCTGTGATTCCTTAAGGAGAAAAGTATATTTAATTGAGTCTTTCTAATGATTTCAGGAGTGTAATGATTTAAGTCAACATGTATCTTATTTATGCATATGTGTGGGTGTATTTGTTTATTTATTGCATGCATACCTATTTAGCACTTACTCTGTGCCAGGCACCGTTGTAAGAAAATTAGTTAATCAGAAATAAATGACACTTCCATGGAGCATACCTTCAGTCATACTCTGTTCCAAATACTGCGCTGACATTGATGCTTTTCTTCCTACCAGAGTAAGATGGGCACAGCTGTCTGTCTTATGAGGAAGCACAGGGTGCTAGGTGACTTTTCCAAGTTCATGCAGCTGCTCTGTCAGATTACCGAAAACACACCCGGCATCCTGGTTAATCCCTGTCTATGGTCTTCCCCATGCTGTGCAAACTCTTCACTGATTTTTAGTTTTAGGCAGCATGAGTTACATTTAGGCCCAGATGGTAGTTTTTCTCTCTTTCAGGTGTGCACAGAGGTTTTTCCATAACTTCAAAAATTTTGTCATGAAAATGGTCATAAAAGAGCTTATTTCTTGAGGCAGAATATTTATTCCATCTCTCTGTGAATTTATGATTGGCTGTGTGGAATGATGAGTGGGATATTACGGTAATTATGCAACATAGCTTCTCAATAGCACCATTTTTTATTAAAACATCTCAGGCTATGACATGGAAATGTCACTGGACAATTGTTTTTCTGTGTACCTCATCTTTAAAGTTTAGGTAGTTGACATTTTATCACTCAATTATCTTCATCAACATCAAAGTCTATGAAAGATCCCTTGGTGATTTGATATTAGCAATTAGTGTAAAGAATATATATAGACTATTATTATTCTATGTATAAAGAATATACAGAATATATAGAATTTCATAAGTGGTCCAAAGCAATTTTGCTATACTAAACTGCTCCCAGGCTTTACAAGAGATAGACTGGATTATAAATGCAGACTAAACTTGCCATCTTAATGGACCAAGGGTGAATCATAGTGTCTACTATCCTTTCTTTGAGATTCTCTTGGAGAAAAATAATTAATGGTGAATACTACAGTGTATATTTTTGCTTGCTTAATCTTTCATGGTAGCTGCTTTTATTTGGCATGAGAGCATATCACAAATTTCAGTATAGTTCTTCTATCTTAGTCTTCTGTCACCGTATCTGCAGTTGAAATAACTACACTTTTGTTACATGAAAGAACAGAATCAGAAAGTGGACCTTAAAATGCCTAACCTCCTCATTCCAAAGTTGTCCTTCCAAATTTTATGTTTGAAAGAGTCCTTGATCACATATATTCATTCATTCATGCAATAAATATTTACCTTCTACTTTGCAAACCCAATGCAAGATCTCTTGGTGAATAAAAGAAGTCTCCTCCTGGTGTATACTATCAATGTTTTAATTATAATAAATGCAAAGTGGAATTTACAAAGATTTAATAGGATACACTGCATCCTATCTGGCCAAATTATCTTTTATAATTCTACCATGAGATGATACCATAAAGTTCCAGTCTAGTGCTCTCCTTTGTCAGATGAGGAGAAAATAAGACTCAGCAATGTTACATGACTCATTTGCCAGAAAGTGACAAGTAGAACCTAGCAGGAGCCCAGGGCTCCATGTGGTCATTACCATAAACAGGTCTGAGATTCTGGGTCAGTTGTATAACCTTTGGTTGCATATGTAAAATACTTGCATTTCAAGTATTTCAGGTGCATCTTTGTTTCAAAACAGGTCCACTTGTATATAATTAATGTCTGCTCTTTAACTCATGCCAGGCCATATGGACATACAAACCGTAAATTTATGTTACCATTTATTCAGACAGATATTACCAAGATTCCTAGTCATTTTCATTGAAGCTGTTTAAACTTCATCTCTTTTCAAGGTGATTGACATGTCAGTGATGAATAGCTAAGATAAAAAACTGCAAGATAGAGAAACACATCTTAGAATCCACATGAGAGGGACATGTATGCTAATTATGCATTGACTTTAATTCCTGGTTTGTCATAGTTGCCTGCAGGTGTGTGTCTTGGCTATGTGTTCTCAGGGCCTCATTTATATTTGAGATTTTCTTTAATAATGTTGCATCCACAAAGAGCTCTTTAATCTTGGACTCATTTGCAATGATGATTGCAGGTTGTAGCGTTTTTGTTTTTTGGATATTTTTTGTTTCTACTTGGGTTTTGCTTGTTTTGTTTGTCTTGTCTTCCCATGTATTTCTTTGGAAGACCGTTCTGGGACAAGCTTGTTGGCCTGGGTGGTGTACAGATTTTCACTTTTGGCTTGTTGTTGTCACTATTGATGAACAGCTATTCACTGTGGTCCACCCCTCACCCACCCATCAGTGGCTGAGGAGGAGGCTTGGCATTGGCAGGTACAAGGTAACCTTGAGATTCACTTAGTTTATTTTTAAGCAGGAATGATTTTTTTTTCCTCCTCTGCTAATAGAATTGAGGGCTTGAGCTCGTTAGATACATTGTGTGAAAATACAAGGATACGTGGACCTTCGTCATCTCCACATATTTGTTACATTCCCACTCAATGCCCTAAATTGGATGATGCCCTGTGGCTATGCCCTATTTAAACTTGCCCCAGAGATACTCTGCATTCCATGGTTTGGCCACCCTTGAACTTCGCTTACACTTGTGATTTCCTCTGTAGTTCTTGGCCTGACTCCAGATCTCTTGTTGCTTTCTTGGCGTCTTCCAGCTTCTGCAGGTTAGCTATAGGGCCTTGACTGAGCAGTTCCAAATATATCAGCTTAGACATTGTGAATACTTCTCCCAGGCATCTGAGTCATCCATGACGTTCTATGCAGCCTTCTCAGGCCTGGCCTCTTCAGTGGCCTCTGGTAAACTCGGGTCAGTGCATATTGGGAAACTGCTTCACATGAGGTAACAGTTGGTTAGTCCCCTGTTTGATCATATTCCTCATTTTTACCTGAGTCCTTAGCTTTACAGAAGTTGGTAAGTCCCTAATAACAATCTTGATGTAGATACATGATTTGAGGGGTCATCCTTCAATTGTGTTGTTTTCTTTGTTTTTAAAAGGAAGGTTCAACTTTAGCCCCTAATTAGCCTCGTCTTTGATATAGCTACTTTTTGGCTTCAAAAATATGATATGTGAGTCTTAAAATGTTATCTGACAGTTGGATTTTTTTTTTTTAATATGCTGTCCTGGTGCTTAAATTCAAGGCCTGGACACTATCCTTGAGCTTTTTTGCCCAAGGCTAGCTTTCTATACTTGAGTTACATTTCCACTAACCAGCAGTGTGGGCAAACTCAATGCTTATGTATGTGCTGTCTTTATGCTGGGCTATAAGAAGTGAAGATATATTTTATTTAGAAGAGAGATTATAGTGGTGGTAGCTCACACCTGTAATTTTAGCTACTTGTGAGGCTAGGATTGTTGGGATTGCAATCCCACATAGTTGGCCTCTATCCTGTCCTGTGCTAGAGTAGGAAATGAGACCCTATCTCAAAATAACAAGCAAGAATCAGACCTGGGGGTGTAGTTCAGCAGCAAAAACGCCTGTCTAGCAAGTATGAAAAACTTTGTTCAAACCTTGAACAAAGATGGGGAGGAAATCTTGGACAGTAGAGGTGGCCAACATAATATCTTCAGTATAGATATGTGAATCGTTATGACTGTTACCAAAACCAAGCATGAAGACATGTTTACTAATTAATCCCATATACTTGTTTCTTGAGATACATGAGCATAAGATAAATGGTAACATGAGAAAAATTACTGCGTAGTATGACCACAGCTGTTTATTTCATACATGGTATGAATTAAATGGTTTTCCCATTTATAACCTTTTATTTGTATGCATGTTTTAAAAATTCAAAATGATTCTTATTGTCTACCTTATCCTTGATGTAGCTGCCACCCCCCAAGAAAACTCCTTCCTAACTCCAACTGTGTTGCTATTGGACCTAGTTATACCTGTGTCATTTTGATTTACACACTGTGAAATCAATTCCAAATATCTTTGTGATTGTCATCTTGTTCTTACTAGTTCTTAACTTGGTCCAAGAGAGGATGGTATGACAGGCCAACAGTCCATCCAATCTTTCTGGAAAGACAGGTCATGTTGTGCGTGACAGGACTGGGCCTTTAACTCAGTGCCTCTTGCCTGCAAGGCAAGTGCTCTCTCACTTGAGCCACATCCCCAGTCCCAGGTCATAGAAGTACTTAGGGGTTTTCATAGAAATGGTTAAGGAACTGTTTTTCCGTAATATCTGGCAGTGCCAAAGGAATATTGCACACCTCTTCAATCAAGTAGAATTTCTGTGGGGCTTCACATGCTCAGCCATTTGATCTTTTTTGGATTAGCATCTTTCTTTTTAAAACAGCCCTTAAAAAAGAGTTTTAGGTTTACAGCAAAAATGGAGCAGAAAGTACAGAGATTTCCATGTTTTTCTGCCCTATACTTGTACTACAGTATCCCACAACAGAGGGATGTAATTGTGGAAGCTGATGAATCATTATTACCCAAGTCCATGGGCTTCCATGTTTGATATTGTACCAGCTACGGGTTTCTACTATTGTATAGCAATATATAATTTACTATTGTAACGGAATATAGAAAGAATAGTTTCATTGCTCTCTAAATCCTCTATGCCCTGGCCATTTATTGCCCATTCCCACCTACCCCTAGCCACTGGTGTCCACTGATCTTTTCTGGTGGGCTTCTTTCACTTAATTATGCGCATTTACAATCCTCTGTGTCTATTCATAGCTTACCAGCTCATTAGTTTTAGCATTAGATAGCCATCCATTGCCTGGATGTTCCACAATTTATTTATTTACTGATGGCATTATGGTTGTTTCTAAGTGTTGGTAGTTCTCAGCTATGTTAACATCCATGTTCAGGTTTTTATGCTAAATTTTTGGCTCTTTCAAGAAAATTCCAAGGAGCTACCTTTACATTCTTGAATCAGATGGTAAGGGTATGTTTAGTTTTGTAAGAAACCAGAAAACTATCTTCCAAATGGTTATACCATTTTGCATCAGAGGGTGAATGAGAGGTTCTGTGACTGTATATCCTTGCAAAGCATTTGGTGGTGTTGGTGATCTGGATTTTGGAGAATCTGTAGTGGTGGTTAAATTAGGTACTTTCCCCCAAAATTGTTTTGAGGTGATGGAAATGGAACCTGGGTCTTTGCCATTGTTACCAAGTACTGTACCAATAGAGCACCCATATTTCATTGTTTAAATTAGCAGTTCCCTTATTGCATATGTTGTGAAATGTCTTTGCTATTTGTATGTTCTCTATGAACTGTTCAGGGTTTTTTGCAGTAATTTCCTTATCATTGAGTTTTAGAAGTTCATTGTATATTTTGAGAAACTAACCCTTAGCCTTTGTCTTCTGCAAATATTTTCCCTGTGTGCTACTTGCTTTTTTTGTAAACATCTTAGATATAGAAAATCCAATTGAGTTGATCTTTCACAATTGAGCAAGCATATGTGACTGCTAGTAAAACACATTGCAGACTTCCAACTCTAATTCCCTTGATTCTTTTATTTCCAGGTCAATGTGACAGTGGATTACATTAGACCAGCCAGCCCCGCCACAGAAACAGTGCCTGCCTTTTCAGAGCGTACCTGTGCCACTGTCACCATTGGAGGAATGTAAGTGGTCCAGCTAGCACGCATCAGCTTTCATCTGAAGTAGCTAAGAGTTCTCTACTTAATCAAGTCTCTCCTTTCTCTCTGCTTTGCTTTCTCTTGCTCTTAACCCAGTGGTTTATAATTATGTGCCTGTGTAACACTTTAGATTTGCAAAGTACTTTATAATCACTCATTAGCTAATCATATACTTTCATTATCGTTTTTTAAGATTTATTGGGCTCTGTGTGCTTTGCTCCATGAAGTACACATTATTACTATTAATAATTCTATTTATTGAATATCAAGCTGGCCCTAGGTACTATCCAAAATTAGTTCAAAGGATTTTCTGTATATTGATGTAGGAATTTGAGTTGTAGATGAAAGAGGGGGCTTGGAAGGAGGAGAGGAAGAAAAAAATAGAAAGGAAGAGGAGTAGAGGTTAACTGTACATATTCTTTGTACTAGAGGACTGTAACCAGTTGATAGAGTTGCTGCTGTTCTGGCTGTGCTATGGTTATATACGCCAAGGTCTCTTGGTTGTCTGGTTGATGAACAGAACCGCTGAAGAGAGCAATCTGACAGGGGAAGGAAGAAGCCTGCTGGGCTAAGCTTCCACAATAAATATTAAAACAATCAGTCAGTCCCTGGTAGCAATTCTTACTTTGCATAAAATATACCAGCATGGTAATTGTTTCATTCTCTATTTAACAGTCTTAAATGATATTTGTTACCAAACTGGTATTTTTCTCATTTTAAGGGTGCATAGTAGAGGGGAAGAAAAGAATAGGTCTCTCTCTTATCAAAACAGGGATTGTTTTATTGAAAGCACAATGGAGCCCCTTAGGAAAAATACGTCTAAGCTATAGCC
Source organism: Dipodomys spectabilis (assembly GCF_019054845.1). NCBI lineage: Eukaryota > Metazoa > Chordata > Mammalia > Rodentia > Heteromyidae > Dipodomys > Dipodomys spectabilis. Next base: position 14,829,893 of record NW_024870874.1, read on the forward strand.
GCCTCTGAAAAGATGCAGATTTTGTAGTTGTTTAGCTTCTAGAAACTCTCAGATCAAACTGGAGCCTCTTCCCCTGCATCCTTGTCTCCACATTTGGAGTAACTATTCTTAGCCAGTTCCCACTGCTGTATTTATTATTGTTGTTAATGTTGACACAATTGGAGGTTTCATTTTGCCAGGAGAAGCTCAATATAGGCATTTGATGTCATTACCTTCACACCATCACAGACAACAGGATTTGTGAGAAGCCTGTCTCTGACAGATCACTAATATTTTTGAAATGTGAAAAACTAGGACATGTTTTGGTGATTAGTCTATCTGTATAACTTGCAATAATGATTTATTACCACCTTTATTACCACCTCTTAGGAGCTAGATTCATGCTTCTTTACCAGAAAGAGCTGGGATGTTTATATTTCCCTGCATTAAAAATTATACTGGCAGAATTGAGGAGTTAACTCCGTAGACTGCTGCTCCTGCTGTCAAATTACTGGGGCACCCGTTTCACATCTGTAAAAACGTACTTCTTTACTTTTGGCAGATGGTCTCCACCAACGTTTATTTAGCACTCCATTAGAGTGAATTATCTCATTTAGTAACCACCAAGGTAAATTTACACTGTGTAAAAGCATATATCCAGACAGTGTTTCTATGGGATTCTTAAATTTTTATTTAGGATAATTTGGAATAGCTGGCTTCAAGAAAAATTTTCCTGAGTAGAAGATGTGGCTGTGGCCTGTGGCACTCACCTTTGACATTCAAGTGCATTTATTTTGACATTGACATTACTCTCCTACCAAGATCCCTTTTCCTCCATATATTTGGTACTTGTTGCTTTGTTGATAATACCTGGGTTTCATTGTGGTTTTGCTTTGCTTTTTTCTGATGAATATTTTTTCCTAGCTCTGCTGACCATTTTAATCCATTTTGAGAAATGTCTGTTCTAATCATTTGCCCCTTTTTAATTGGATCACTTTTTTATTGTTGAGTTCATTGGGTTTCTTACATAATTGTGGATATTAAAATTTATTGATATTATTGAAGTCATCTCTTTCTCAACTGTTGTCTTCCTAGAAACAGGGAAATTTGCCGTCTTTTTTTCCTGTGTGGCTCTGGTATTCAGCAGATGATAGGAGCTGGTTTAATAATTTGTTGAATGATTTGTTGGCTATATTGCTAAGGTCCCTTGTTAAAAGTAGTATCTCAGGGAGGACTTGAATGTTTTATTACTCAGGTGGCTTCAGGTTTTTGTATTTAAACCTCCTCAGTATTAAGATCTTGTATTGATAGTTTTTCTCTTATTTGGATATTGGATGATGTGTGCCACAAGTAGATGATCTCTAACAAGTAGCCCTGTAATATAATTCTTGTGTTTGTTCATTTATTTATTGGGTCGGTTGTGGGGCTTGAACACTGGGCCTGAGTGCTGTCCCTCAGCTCTTCAGCTCAAGACTATCGCTCTACCACTTGAGCCACAGCACCACTTATGATTTTCTGGTGGTTAATTGGAGATAAGACTCTCACAGACATTCCTCTCTGGGCCAGCTTTAAACTGCGATGCTCAGATCTAAGCCTGCTGAGTAGCTAGTATTATAGGCATAAGTCACTGGCACTGGCAATTCTTGTGCTTTAACTTGACTCCAAGCTTCTGTTTATTTTGCCTTTGTTTTGTTATTATTTCTGTTTATCCTTTTCTGAGTTTACTTTGAAAATATCTTCAAACAACATTGTAGCACATTGAGGTAAAACTAAAGTGTACTGAAAGCCTTCTGATTTAAGAGTTAGTTATTCAAAACCACTGGCTGAAGAGAGGGATTCATTAAGTATAAAATATGCATATGTTTCTGAATCTCTTATATATAAGCAGCATGGATCCCCTATTTGATAATCCAAGTGAACTGCTAAATCTCTTTGAAATTAGGACACAGAAACACTATTATTTCTGAAACTTGTATCCCCTCATTTGTTATAATTGCCCTACTCTTTCTTTTCCAGCCACTGTAAAGACATTCTTCTTGATTAAACTTTTTTAAGCATGCAAATATATAGGCCCATATATACTTTGTATGCTTATATTTTAGTGATTAATACAATTTATAATGGGATATATATAATTAAAAAGCACAACCAACATGAGCTAGATTTGGGGACGAAGAGAATGGTCTAACAGCTTGGAGCCATGTGCCTAATTGTGTTGAAGTGTCCCTCACAGGCTTCGTGCTGGTTGTATGAGAAGGATTAGTTAAGAGAGTTTCATGTCACTGCCTCTCTGAAAGGTGGGCTTTGAGCCAACTCTTAATAGTGTGCAATTAAAAACACACAGTCTAATGATGTCTGTCATAATCTGAGGATTTACATACCTGTATTTAGGCCTGCCCTACACCTCTTGATTTTCCTGTTATTGAAGACTTGAGCAGACCACTCTGGCCAGAAGAACTCTTTTGAAGTTGCTGATTTCAGGAGAATGAGAAGAGACAGGCCGATGAGATGGTGTCTTGCTGAGGGCTATTTCAAAGCAGATTTTCAGATGTATTTCACATGCAAAGTATGTGAATTGTTTGTATGCCCAGAAGGGTTCAGTGGAATCCTTCTAAACATACATATTGATGTATGGGAGGCCGATCTCAAGACCCTGGTGTGGGGCCTTGCTGGTGTGACACAGACTTCAGCTCTCTACCTTGCCCTCTGGGGAACCTTGTTTAATGGAAACAAGGTTCATCATTTCTCTAATAGATTAAATTTTTTTCTTGATTAACTTTACTGTGGAGTTGGCAAGAGTTGTTATCTGTTAATCAAAACAGTTTAAATAAAAAATAAAAAGATCAAACCTTGAGTCGGTTCTCATTCTCTGGCTCCCGGGTTGGGAATTAGCTGATCTTTTCAGGGTTGGTTTGTGACATGAAGCTGTCAAGATGGCGCTTCTTGTTAATTACTTTTTATTGTATTTAAGACACTTAAATAACTCTTCTTGTGATTTAGTCTTCTATGTAATTAGCTGCAGTGATTAAAATCTCATTCTTTCATTCTTGCCAGAGCCTTCTTAAAGAGTGAGTTTTTTCTAGGGTGACCTTTCCCTGTACTGGACTTCCCAATAACTTTGAGCTCCAATCTTGCAAACCCATATAATCTATTAAGTCATTGTGCATGTCTTTCTGCATATCACATTTTCTAAGAAAAGTGTGAGAAGAAAATCTCTTCACTCTTAGAAAATGTAAGTAATGTCAGGATTTATATGTAACACTTATTTTCATCCCCATCCTCATCTCTGGAAGACTTTCAGATACAAGAGAATACAATGGTACTAGGACTTTACCCTAATTCTTTCATCTTGTGATGTTTTGAGTGTTGCAAACTGCCATACATTTGAAAAGGGGAAAGAATGGAGATGGAATTATGGAAAAGGAACCATGGTGATACCATCTAGGGTAGGTTCTTTTTCTCTGCTAATAAAGAATAAAAAGGTGGGGAAGTGTCTAAACATTAAATTTATTACGAAGTCAGAGGAAAGAAGCATTAATAAGAGCCGAGACCGCAGTTGGGAGTCCAAATCCCTTTGTCTGAGCCCTGCCAGATGCTAGGTCCATTTCCTTCTCTCTTGGAGTAGTGTATCTTTGTCCTGATTGGTTGAGCCATGATCAGAAGTCTGTCTTGTTAGATCTCTCACACACTGACCAGGAGGACAGAAGTGTTAGGACTCATCTTGCACCAGGCACTTTTTTTGGAGGGGGGGGGGGGGGGTTGTGGGGCTTGAACTCTGGGCCTAGGTGCGGTCCCTCAGCTCTTCAGCTGAAGGTATGCGGCTTTACCACTTGAACCACAGCACCACTTCTGGTTTTCTGGTGGTTAATTGGAGGTAAGAGTCTCACAGATTTTTCTGCCTGGGCTGGCTTTGAACTATAATCCTCAGATCTCAACTTCCTGAGTAGCTAGGATTACAGGCATGAGCCACCAGTGCCCGGCTACCTTACACCTTTTATAAGGGCAAATGTCACTGTTTGGGGATCCATCTGGGATGGATTTGTGTTGTATCCTGTGCAGTTACCTGCTATGTGGACTTTTGTTCCAGTAGCCATTTTCTTCCCTTAATACCTCATGGGTCAGCTGCAGATGCCTGCTTATTTTCTGCATGTGATCATGATTTTAAGGAAATGGTTTATTTTTGGAACAAGTTACACTCTACTGGTTTGTAGAGGTTGATGCTTGCACTCCTATATTTCCCTTCCTTCATCCATGCATGGCTACTCGTTGATGCATATATGAGTATAGAGCCTCACACCTCAGCTACTGGCAAACTTCCTTGGCGCTGGTAACATCTGAGGCGACCTTCTTGCTCTAAGGATTGTCATCTGGCAGAATCAACACTATCTTTATGAATGAACTTACACTCAGTCTTTCTGGATTTGTCACAGATACAACTTAAGTTTATTATATTCATATGATCCAGACTTTTAAACTTAGAAAGAGAAACACTTCCTTTGCTTTTTTTTTCCTTTGGTTTTTGTTTGCAAGGATACTTCCCTCTCCCCTGACCCCCAGTTGTTCCATTAGTGACTGAAGCATTGGGTTAGGTCTTGTCTTTATTCTAAATAATCCTCTTTTAATCCTAGTTTGTTTTTTGTTTGTTTGTTTGTTTACCCCAGTCACAATAGGAGTAAATGTCATATAATCCTCAGCTTTTCTGGCTTGAGTTTCATAGCTTTTTAGCATTCTCAGTCAGCCAAATCTTGGAGTTTTCAAAAGGTAAAATGTAGCAGTGATGGTTTTCTTTGCTAGTTCATGGAGGAACCTCTGTTTCATAGCCTACTCTTCTCACCCAGTAAGGCCTCCAACATCCTGAGAAAGAATAACCTTTACTGATAGTGATCTAGCGAATAATCCTTCTCCCACAGTGTTACTATTTACAGTTCTTTATCTTTAGTGGGGTTATCTAAATATTGTTACTTTTGGCTTGTTTCATTTGCTTGTGTCTATTGTTTGTTTTGTTCTATCCTGCTTTGAAGAAAAAGAAGACACTAGAATGAGGATTGAGAGAGTTCCTCCTTCTAACAGCAAGAAACCTTTAACCTACCTCTAACCATATTTAAGCCAGGCTTGGTAACAAATGCCTATTCAGGAGCCAGAAGCTGGAAGATTGAGATTTGGACTCCAGTTCCCACAAAGTTAACAAGACTCTAAAAAACAAAACAAAGATCATTCTTACTGGAGAGATGACCTGCTTTCAATCTATTGGAAGTGTATAATAATCTTTCCTATCACAAAAATAAAATAAAAAACAAAGCACTGTGGATGTTGCTGAAGGAGTGGAGTGTCTCCTGAGTCCCTAATTCAGTCCCCAGTACATTTTAAAAAAAAAGAAAAGGCAGTTTTGATCATTTTCTGGAAGTCTTATATTGCTTGACCTACAAAATTGTGTTGCTTCCTCTAGCACTGAATAGTGGAGATGTGCCTGCTGCCATTCTGAGGACATCTGCAGCATCCGTGGCAGTACCAATACTCTGGAACAAAATAGTTGAATAACTGGGCATATACTCAGCTAGCTCAAGTATAGCAATCATTTGAAGAGACTTGTCCTGTGAAACACTGAAAGAAGGAACTTGGCTATTGAACAACACAGGACTCAGGATTAGAATTAGGAATATACTGTTGAGTTTCAGACAAATCTGTCTCTTTTGTTTAGATATTTTGTGGCTGGCTGGCTGTGGAAGCTTTATGCTGCCAAATCTTATTTCCTTAAAAATCCTTGGTTTCAGAATGCTTCATAATGATCATCTCTGTATAGAAGTTGAATGTAGCTTTCTATAATGGCACCCACAGATCTAGAAATCAGTAAAACTTACTGCTGAGGTATGTGAGAGCTCCCTCCCTCCCTCCCTTCCTCTCTCCCTCCTTCCTTTCTTCCTTCCTTCCCTCCTTCCTCCCTTCCTTCTTTCCCTCCTTCCTTCCTCCCTTCCTCCCTCCCTTCCTCCTTCCCTTCCTTCCTTCCTCCCTCCCCTAGTAGCTATGATTACAGGTATGACCTGACTAATAATATTTTTTTAATAGTACCAATTGAGAAACATGCCAGGCTATATGCATCTTGAGTATTTCCTGAACTGATCCTTTGCAAACTAGCCTTCCTGGTTTTTCTAAGTAGACTATGGGGAGCCTGAGAGATAATAAGTTTTTTTTCTTTAAACCAAGGAGCCTATTTGAAAAGATTACTTCTTGGAATGTTGAGAGACACTTCAGGGAGTGGGCTCAAACAAGGGACAAGTCGCCACTGTTGAAAGTCTTCTAAGAACTGCTAGATGTATATTTATTATTCAGGAAATATTTGTTGAGTTCTTACTAATGCCTTGCCCTGAGGATGTTAGGAGGAATAAAACTACAACCAGTCTCCAGCTGGATGGTCTTCTGGTCATAGTTCATCCTTGAATTTTTTTAACCTTAGTGTTAGAGCCTCAGATACCCTGGTGAACATTCCCTACCTTTTCCAGTCATAGAATTGTGTTTGTTAAAGAGTTTTACTATAAGACACAGGGACTTTTATTTAATAAGGACATAGAAAAATTCACCTCTGTTCAGGATTTGCCCGGGACTTTGTTTTGTTTTGTGGCACTATGGAGTAAATTTAGGACCTTTTGTTTGCTAGGCAAGTGTTCTACCTCTTGAACCTTAACTCCAGACCATTATTATTAGGTTCCCACTTTTGTTTGACTTAACCTCTGTCTTCTAAATCACTGAGAATACAGATTGTATCACTACTCTTGGCTTATTGGCTCAGATGAGATCTAGCTAACTTTTACCCAGCCTGTCTGGAATCACAGTTTTCCTGTTTCTACCTCCTTCTAAGTAGCTGGAATTATACAAATGCATCACCAGGCCCAGTCATTGCCACAGCATTTTACTGAAATGTCACCTGACAGTAGACTAAAATATAAATGAAAACTAATTCTTCTTATCACTTCCCTTTGGGTGAGTCATTTACTTACTTGTCATTAGGCTATATGTGACCACTCACATCTTTTTCTTCTACATAGGATGTAGTACCTGGGTCATTCAAGGTAGAGGAGCCCAGGGAATCCCTTCAAATCGTATGATCCTCATATCAGCAACTCTAGGTGCCCTGAGGAGCCTTCAAGATGGCTGTCTTTCTTAAGGGTTTCACCTGATGGAGGCTCAGAAGCTGTCTTGCTCTAATGGTTCCTCTGAGTGTGGTTATCCTTCTATTCTTTTAAATTAATACTACTCTTTTTAAGTTTTCAGCTTTAAGCATTATCTACTCACTACCAGTATTTTATCAATTTTGTCAACAATGAATTTATTAATCTGTTTCTGGTTAAATTTATTTGCTTTACCTTTTTTTGAAAGATAATGATGTTGGAACTTTCCCCCTTTCTTTTCCACTTCTAAAAGCTTAATTTTTTTCTGTTAAGATTTATATCATTTATTGCATTTCTCATCTGTAACTGGAGTAGTCTTCTATACATTGTCTAGAAATTTATTACAGAAATTTAATTTTGCCCCCATAGCAGTAATAATATCTAATTGTATTTGATACTATAATATGTTAGAGTGAGAAGTTTAATAGTGATTATTAAACCTGTAGAAGAAGAAATCTATGTCTCTAAATCTTTATAAAGAACTGCTGACTTGATTTTCTGTTTTTTCCTTTCTCTTTTCCTCCTGTGTGGCTGCCACTAATCTTCACATCTTTTCTTATTAGTTCTTTATATTTTACTGAAGGATTGTGATTTTTCTTGTGTGAATGATAAACTTTCTGAATTCCTACATATGTAAAATGTTTTAATTTTGGCTATATTCTTTGTTGTTAGTTTCATAAAATTCTAGCTTCAAAATTAGGTAGCACCCCCTCCCAAATGTCAGAGTCATTGCCTCCTATTGTTTCATGAATGCTTATGAGAAATTCAATTTCCATTTCTATAAATGTAGCTTTTAAAAAAAAATCATCTTCTCTGATTCTCTAGGCTTTTATAATTTTCCACTTAACTTTGGTTTTTTGAAACATTATTATATTGTTTCTGGTATATTTTTTTCCCCAGCTGCATACTCATTGGACTTTTTAATTTTGAACACTTACTTTATCTAAGAGTTTGGTTTATCTTTTTGAGACAAAATCTTTTTTCTCTCAATAATATCAAATTCATTTATTTTTTCTAAAACCTCTATAGGATTATATCATCTAAATCTTTTATCATTTTATGTATATATATATATTATTGTAAAGATACTGTACGAAGGGGTACAGGTATACATGGGTAAGGTTATAAGTACGTTAAAAAGAACAGTGACAAAGATTAAACCTCTTGTGTCCCTATCTTGGGGTTCATTTCACTTAGCATCTTATATAGTTATATGTACATAGCGTTTCACCATTTCTGCTTGTCTGGTAAGATTATCCTAGATGTATACTAGTTATTGCAAATAAGAGAAACCATGGGACCTATGTTTCTTTGGGCCTGGCTTACTTCAGTTAATATAGTTTTTTCCAAGTCCTTCCATTTCCTAAGAAATAGGGCGGTGTCATTCTTTCTGATGGAAACATAGAATTCCATTTATATGCAATTCCACATTTTCTTGATTCATTCATCTACTGAGGAGCGTCTGGGTTTGTTCCATATCTTAGCTATGGTGAATTATGCTGCGATAAACATTGTTGTTCTGGTAGCTTTAGTATGGCCTTGTTTGTGATTGTTTGGGTAAATGCCCAAAAGTGGGATTGCTGGGTCATAGGGTAGCTCTATTTGGAGTCTTTTGAGGAACTTCCATACTGCTTTCCAAAGTGGTTGAACAAGTTTATACTCCCACCAACAATGCAATAGGGGTCCCTTTTGGCTACATCCCCTCTAGCATCTGTTGTTATTAGAGTTCTTGATTATAGCCATTCTAACTGGGGTGAGGTGGAATCTCAGTGTTGTTTTGATTTGCATTTCTTTTATGGCCAGAGAAGTTGAGCATTTCTTCATGTGTCTATTGGCCATTCTTATTTTCTCCTCTGAGAGTCTTTCTTTAAGTCTCTAGTCCACTTATTAAACGGGCAGTTGTTTTTTGAGCATTCGTTGTTGGAGAATTTAATTTTTTTGAGTTCTAAGTATATTTTTGATATGAGACCTTTGTCTGTTGTATTGCTAGTGAAGATATTCTCCTAATCATGGGCTTTCTATTGATCCTGCTAGCTATGTCCTTTGCCATGAAGTAGGTCTGCAACTTCATGCAATCCTATATGTCCAACCTTTCTTTTATTTGTTGTGTTTCTGGGATTTTATTAAGAAATTTCGGCCTGTGCCAAGGAGCCCTAGAGTTTCTCCTATTCCTTCCTGTAATGTTTTCAGGATGTCTGCTTGACTTCAAGGTCTTTGATCCATTTGGAGTTGATTCTGGTGCAGTGTGATATATAAGGATCTAGCTTTAGTTTTCTACAGAAGTTTAACCAATTTTGCCAGCACCATATTCTGAAGAGGCTAGCTTTCTTCCATTCTTTTTTTTTTTTTTTTAGTTACCTTATAGAAGATTAGGTGGCTATAGGTCTGTGGGTTCATTTCTGGGTCTTCGATTCTATTGCATTGGTCCTCAGCGCTGTTTTTGTGCTAGTACTAAGCTGTTTTGATTACTATGGTTTTGTAGGAGAGTTTGAAATTTGATACTGATATTCCTCCAGCACTGTTCTTTCTGCTAAGGATTGTTTTTGCTATTCAGCGTCTTTTATTATTCCATATGAATTGTTGAATTACTTCTTCTATATCATTGAAGAATGAGGTTGGGATATTGATAGGTATTGCATTGAATTTGTAGATAGCCTTTGGCAGGATTACCATTTTCAGTATATTAATCCTCCCAATCCAGGAGCATGGGAGGTTTTTCCACTTCCTTAGGTCTGTTTTAATTTTCTTTTTCGGGTTTTTTAGTTAACTCCTAGGTATTTTATTTTTTGTAGGGCTATTACAAAAGGAGTTGTTTTCCTGATTTCAGACGCGCTCTTCTTCTCGTTACTGGAATACAGAAAAGCCATTGATTTTTGAAGTTTAATTTTATTATACCTGCTACTTTGCCAAAGTTTCAGATCAGCTTGAGTAACATGGGAGTGGAGTCCATGGGGTTCTTTAAATACAAGATCATGAGACAGGCCACCGGCTGGCATTGAATTTACAATCTTCCAGCGTTAGTATCCTGAGCGTATGGAGTACAGATGTCCATTACCCCACCTGGCTGTCAAGCAGACATTTTTCCTTCATGTTGCATTAATTTTATTCTCTTTGCCTCTTGTCTTTTACTTCTGGAAATTCCACTAGTATTGTAGCTTTTGCTTATATTACTGTACTTGTATAGGGATCCTTTCTGTGTGTTTGATCTCTATTCAAATCAGTATCTTCACATTGATTTTCCAGCCAACCATGCATATTGAGTTATTCCCATTTATTGCCACTTTCCTGCCTATCCAATAATACTCATTGGATAATTCACTTACAGATATTTATAGAATATCTGGTATGCCTTAGTCACTGTTGCAAGGCATCATCAACATATTGGTGAATGCAAACTTAACATGATTTCTGTTCTTGAGAAATTTATAGACTGTTGTATTAATCTAGCTCATTTTTTTTCATTTAAATGTTTTGTTCTTTAATTGTTCTATTTTAATAGCATCTTCTTTAGCTTAGGGCTAGTGTAACGTCTGTGGATATTGTCTAAAACTAAAAGAAATAATTTCCACTTCTGTTACCTTATCTTTTTATTCTGTAGTTAAATATTCTATTAATCTTGTTTCTTTCCTAAGTCCTCAAATCTTTCATGAGCTTTCATTTATATGTATTGGACATTGATGTATGTGTGTGGGTGTGTGGTCCTGGGGCTCAGGGCCTGGGCGCTGTAGCTGAGCTTTTTTGGTCAAGGCTAGGACTCTACTACTTGAGCCACAGCTCCACCTCCAGATTTTTGGTCATTAATTGGAGAATCTTATACATTCCTTCCCTGGAATTTTGTTTATTTGTTTTTGCTAGTCCTGGGGACTAAACTCAGGGCCTGGGCACTATCCCTAAGCTTCCTTTGCTCAAGGCTAGCACTCTACCATTTGAGGCACAGCTTCCAGCCTTTTCTGTTGATGTGGTACTGAGGAATTGAATCCAGGGCTTCTTGTATGCTAGGTAAGCACTCTACCACTAAGCTACATTCCCACCCTTCCCTGGGCTTTTTTGAACCATAACTGTGAGGTCTCAGCTTCTTGAGTGGCTGGGATTTTATGCATGAACCACTGGTATTTGCCTCTTCATTTATATTTCTGAGGAAGGGCTGAACATAGGCTAGTGTTCCTCTTCAGAGACATGGGCTGCCCTACCCAGGTTATCTCTGACATAAAAAGAGCGGTTAGATTGTATCAGAACAAGCAAATCACAAACCCCAGTAAAATTGCCAAGGCCAAGAGAGGCTGTTGGACCAGCTTTTGTGTATTTCCCAGGGCTGAGGTGTGAGAGTGGGGGGGTAGGCAGAGATGGAGCTCTGCAGCAGCTGTCTCAGATGCTCTGCCTCTGTTTGTATTCAGGTCACAACTGTTGTCCAAGGTCATTTCAAAGTTACATCTCCCACTGTCCTCTCTACCATGACACATGTTTCTTTGAAGTGAATTATCTGCTATGACATTGATAATTTGGACAATGACATTGTATAAGATGACAAGTCAAGTCGGTTAAAGGATTTTCAGAAGTACTGAACCAATAAGGCATAAGATTTGTTACATTTAGTAGTGTAGACAGGTTTTTTCCTTTTAATTCTGGAAATCTAAATATGAGAAATCTACAGTAGTAATTCCTTTCTTGTAAGTTGTGACAACTTTAGTGTCTTTAAGAATCTTTACGCTTCTTCCTCAGTGGTGAGTTATAGAAATATAGTGTGTGATAAATTGTGAAGAGGGCTTTTTATTAAAGTAGGGGATTAATGAAGAAGGCTTAAGCTTGGATTGGTTTTTATATTTTGATAAAAATGGTTCCTATTGTAAGCAAACACTCTAGTATCTTATCTAGAAGGTTAAAATGGGACTGGGGATTGAGGCTGCTCTGCCAGTAGGCACTCATCTGTGTGTGTTATTTTGTTAGGGTAGGCTTAAGTGGTCTTCCTGTTTTCCCCACAAACCTATATTGTTTGCGGGCAACAACCCCTATTTTGTATACCCTTCAAATATGGCATAGCAGACATTCCTGTACTTGTTCTGTGGTATTCCTTGAGGTTCTTCCAAAGCTTAACCCCTTTACTCTTAGCTATTCTGTGGGCATCAGGAAACCAAAAGAGGTGGGCACCAGTGGCTCATGTCTATCAATCCTGGCTACACAAAAGGCTGAGATCTTAGGATTAGTTAGAAGCCAACCCATGCAGGAAAGTCCATTAGCCTCTCATCTCTACTAAACTATTCAGAACAGGCCAGAAGTGATGCTGTGACTCAAGTGGCAGAGCATTAGCCTCAAGCAAAAACAAGCTCATGGGACATTGTCTAGGCAGGCCCTAAGTTTAAGTTCTAGGACCAGCACAAAAAAGAAAAGAAAAGAAAATCAGAGGAGGCCTCTGACCTGCCCATCTCCTCTCAATGCAATTCCTAATTAATTGTTCCCTGTTATCCTTAATGCCTACTCCATGTGGTATTTATAATTGGAATGTTACTGCTTAGTGAATGTGCTACCATTTCTCTACCAATCTGATCCCGTGTGCTTTCTGCCTTTTGCATTTGTACAAACTCACTGCCACATTATTAATACAATTTCTTCTTTCCCAGTACTATGAAAGCTTTATTCTTTTCCATTTCTTTCTTTCCTTTGTTTCATTTAAGATCTTGTAACCGATGGCATGTGGACAGTCCACCATTCTGACCTCTTGCAAGCATTCTTTCTTTATTTCTTGGGGATAGTCCAATTGATGTGATAAGGAGAAAAGGGACATTTGACATGATTACCAATGAGCAAAACTTGTGAGTTTTCTTTGTACCATTTCTCTACTACTTTCTCTTTACTATTCCTGTGGTCAGCACAGTAAAAAAAAAAAAAGTGTTAAGGGAAATAGGAATGGCATTTTTATAGATTTTTCTGTCTCCCAGTTGTGCTGCTGCTTAAAAGAGATTTGCTCCAGTTCATTCTGAGTGATCTTTTAAAGAATAGAAACATTTTCAAAAAAGGTTAAAAAGTAGGGGAAAATTCCCATTTTTTAAACATAGTAATATAATAGCTATTATTTTGAGGGCATCTTCTTTTTAAGAATTTAATTTAGGCTGCTTGTAGTGGCACACATCTATAATCGCAGTACTCAAGACTAAGGAGTTTGAGGCCTCCCTGGGCTATCTGGCAAAACACTGCCTCAACAAATAAACAAAAAGTATTAGTAGGAAGTGCTTACTCACCACTATAACCCCAGCTACTCCAGAGGCAAGGTAAGAAGGGTTGAAATTCAAGACCAACGTAGGCAAAAAGTTGGATAGATTCTATCTCAACCTGTAAGGAAACAAAAAAGATAGGCACACTGGTGCATATCTGTTATCCCAGCTACCCAGGAAGCAAAAATGGGAGGATTGTGCCCCAGGCTGGCCCAGGCATAAAAGGAAGACACTAATATTTAGGGGAGAGGGGACAACTAAAATGTAATTAAGGAAAGGATGGAGAGGAGTGGGAAGGGAGGGAGGCAAGCAGGCTGAGTCTGCAGCAAGCAGTAGGCCCTGACTCAAGTAACATCTTTTCCTCAAAAAAAAAAAAAGAGCAGAAGGACTTGCACCACTTTAGTGTAGATTTTGAGATCACGGCTAAGATAAATTATTGTTAGGTATGAAAATTCTCTGGGTATTTTTTAAGTCAGCTTTGGAAGTAAACAAACCTGTGGTAAATAAAGCTGGCTATTAGCTGTATAATCTTGGGCTAGAGCTTATTTTCTGTAAATTAAGAGATATTAATAGTATACATTGACATACTGGTATAAGATTAAATGTGATCATGTTTAGCATAACAATCATTTAAGTTCTTAGTGAGCCCTGAGCCTGCCACCCAGCCAGGCACTTTTGAGCTTATTTCAGATCATATTGTCTCTTCTGTCCATTCTACTTTGTCTTGGATCCCACTTTTCTCATACATTTCGGGCCATTTCTTTTTCCTCAGTTTTCATTTATAGGGATTTTGCTTGTGTTTTTATATTCCACTCTCTTCTTATCTATCACACTTCCCCTGATCAAGCTCTACCTCAGATAATACCACTCCCTAATAGACTGGTCTAAACGTTAACCTAGCATAGTGCACATAGTTTAAAAGCCCAAACAAAATGTCCCATTGAATTATGGTCGGAATTTTCCTGTATTGCTCCATTTTGTCTTATTGGCAGTCAGTTTTTTCTTACTTTCAGTTGGTATAATGGTTTACCTTTTCCCCTTCAAACTGTATTAAGTAGTTACTATCAAGTAATCTGTGTTTGCCTTATACAATAATGACCAGTAAGCCCTTACATAAAAAGGTTTAAATAATAGGTGTGGATCATGTTTTAAATCTTCAAAAAGCCTTACTACGTTTACTGTTTAGTAGATATACACAGTTGACTTCTTACTAAAACAGCTTATTGGCTACTGTTCAATACAAAGGGTGTGCTAGCTAGCTCCTTGTGCTTTAGTTTCTTATCTACTCACTACCTGGGTGTCTGATGTTGTGAACATAGAGGGCTACCAACTTTGTGCCTTAGCGAATGGGCGGCATTTAGAATGACAATCCCTATGCTCAGTGAATATGCTTTTAAAGTAAAGAAATAAATTGAACTTGGATGGAGTTAGCTTGACTGGATATTGAGAGGTAAGTATATATGGAAAAATGTGTAAATATTTAAGAGCATGGGCTTTTTAAGGGAACTAGGGATTGCCTTCTACAAGATTTCAATGTGGGTTTTGCATAGAGCCTTTTGGCTTTCTGTTATATCTGCTTACATATAAATTGAGATCCAGCAGATTGTTGCTCTAATGTGTGCTTCTATTGTGCTAAAATTGTTATTTGTAAGCCATCTCATATCAGGTCAGCAGCAAGGGGAGCTATTTTATAATTCTCATCCCATCCCTTCCCTTTCCAAAGAAAGGATCATCTTGGCATTGACTTTAGAATTGCTTTTCTTTTTAAAAAAAAAACAAAAAAAAAAACTATGAAGCAATTGTGCAATGCATTTCTTTTGACAACACTTTTCCAGAAACCTCCCCCTGAAATGTTTGTGTTCCTTCATGTGTCACTTGGCACAGTCTGCAGCCATAGAAACATCAGAACACAGAGTGAAGGTTGACCACAGAGTCTCTGTGGTGGTTTATTGTATTTCAAAGCAAAGAATTGAAACCCCATCCCTGGTCCCCAGTACCACCAGTGTAGGAGAGAATAGAAAATTTCAAAACTCTTAACCTTTTGATGTGCCCATATACTACTTACACTAGAACTATGCATGTACTTTTGTAATATATCCTGTGCAGCAGTTCTTAGTAAAAAGCAATCATAAGCCTCTTTTCACATATTTGGTTTTGTAGTTAGGATCCTGTTTCTTACCTGGAGAATTTCTGTACTTTGTTAGGCAGTACAAGTGTAAAGCATTTACCACGTTCTAGGCCTTGGGCTTGGTCCAGGTGCTGGTGCACTAGGGGAAATAAAAACATTCCCCTGTTATTGGGGACATAGTAGATTCTTCCCCCTCCTCACCCCCTACCCCCTCACTTAATGTGAGTTTCCACTCTAAGAAACAACCTATGCCAGAACAATTTTCTTCTAGTTTATTTAGAATGAATGGACTCAGTAGGGAACACTGTTAAGTGTAACAATAACCCCATGGCATTTCTCTGAGCAGAATGATAACCTTCTCAAGCCTTTACTATTATTTTGGATTTTTTTCCCCCTCAGAACCAAGCATTGTGGGCTTGTTTTTTGTTTTTTTTTTGTTTGGTTTGGTTTGGTTTGGTCAGTCACGGGGCTTGAACTCTGGGCATGGGTGCTGACCCTGAGCTCTTCAGCTCAAGGCGAGCACTCTACCACTTGAGCCACAGCACCATTTCCGGTTTTCTGGTGGTTAATTGGCAGTAAGAGTCTCAAGGATTTTCCTGTCAAGGCTGGCTTTGAACCATGATCCTCACATCACAGTTACCTGAGTAGCTAAGATTACAGGTGTGAGACACCAGCGCCCAGCAAGCATTGGTTATTTTTAGTCAACATTTGTATTAAGTATTGGGGTGATGTGAAAGTGACTTTCTGGGGCTTCCCCATCCCCAGCTTGGATGTTACTAGACTTCTTTGGTTTGGCTGGTTCTGCTTTCACTGTCAGAGCAGATCATTCCAGATGCCATTATGTAATTTTCTGTCTTGGGGTATGTGTTTGTGTGGGCGGGTGGTTTTGTTTTGTTTTTAAGTGGTGGTTAATGTCAAGCTAATAATAAACTGGGTACGTAGGCCTGGTTTTGTCATAACGGCCACGAGTTATTTGTCTCACTTCTTCAGAGAGGGGGAGAGCCACCTTCTCCCAACCCAAGAGGTGTCTACATTTTAGAGGGGCTCTTGTCATCACAGCGGCTGAGGAAATGCCGGGGAAATGTGAATAGGTGAAGATGAGGAGTCCTCTGCCTGGTTGCTATCACCATTGATTACTTGATTTTCTGCACCTTAAATAGAACCATTAGCGATGAGTTTGCTGTTTGTGAAACAATAAGAAAGTTTAGTCTACTCCCTACTTCTGATTCTCAGGTTGTGGTACTTAGGTAAGACACTTTGACATCTTTGTGATTCTGTGGGCCTTAGGTTTTGCTTATTCATTGTGTATGTGTTGGATATGTGTGTGGGGGATATCCTGGGGCTTGAACTCAAGGCCTGGGTACTGTCCCTGAAATGAACTTTTTTGTTCAAGGCTAATGCTCTACCATTTGAGACACAGCTCCACATCTGGGATTTTGGTGGTTAATTGGAAATAAAAGTCTCAGGAATTTTACTGCCTGGGCTGGCCTCAAACCTCTATTTTGCCTTCTAAGTAACTAGGATTATAAACATGAGCCTGGCATGGTCATTCATTCTTGAGAAGTTGAACATATTTCTTGAAATATTCTATTTCTGTTGATAGAATGGGGTCAGAAAACCTGATAAATCATCAGGGTCACTTACAAAAAACAACAATGCATACTCCAAGTTTAAAATCCAAGTGTGAATATATAGTGTTTTTGTAATACTGATTTCACTTTTACAGGTTCTTGCGTTATTGGTCTGGAGTGGACCCTGCCTTTGTCTTCCATAGTGATTCCAATGTGAAGGCAATAGCAATAACTATTGAGACAAGAAGGGAAGTGTAGTAAAAACAGGACCATCCAAAACCAACATTTCTGCCCTTAGATTGGGCCTATAGTATCGCCATACATAATAGGGTGATTTTAAAAAAATATTTCCTAATGTATATTTCATTGGATTACCCACTGAGCATCTAAGTACAGCCTTTTATAATTTTAGTAATGGCTTCTGAACCAACTCTAGTAGAGTACAAGATAGTAGAGCAATGGAGGACTGATAGTTATTTCTTATTCTGCTCCCATTACATGGTATAACCTCAGCAAGGTGTTTATTTACCCTCTTTTTCCAGGTTCCTTATTTGACCATTTTGCAAAGTAGCATTGTGTACCTCTTCTAATAATCTAAAATTTCTTTAAATCTCTGGTTTTTGACAGGTGGGCCATGTGTTGCTGCTAGTAGGACTGGGTATTAAAGAAGCAGTAGCAATGAAGTCCCTTTCCATTGGCTTTAATATGTAGCCATGAATTTTTCCTGCACTTCCTCCCCCGATTCCTTCACACACACACACACAATGGTCATCATGTGAGTTGGCTTGCCTAGGAATCTGGATTTACTAGGCTATTTAATACTTCTGACTTCACGAATGTATTTAGACTTTTACTGTTTCAGTTCATGTATAGTAACCTATATAAGTTACCTCAAAAACTAGGTTGCCATTTAGCCACCAGCCACCAACATGACCTACCCAGAGTAGTAGCGCAATGCAATAGTGATGTAGTGAGTCTGTATCGTTCATTTTATCGTTCTTTATAACTGATTATCAAGTTTTAGGCTTTTGTCTGTTTAGAAATGAATGTGTTAGAACCAGGTTAAATTAAACAAATAGAGTATTAATTAGACCAAGGAAAGAATGAAATTTAATTGGGACACACAAGTCCCAGGTGTCCTGGAAAACGTAAGTACAGACCCTAGGAATGAGCAAACTGAGGCCTGGCATTTACTGCGATTTGTAAAGTAATTAAGAATAAGGCCAAACTTGACAGGCAAAATCTCCTTATAGAAACTTCAGGATAGTCATTAAAAGGAAAAATTCCAAAGACAGAGACTTGAAATAAATTGTTGAGTTAAATACCAGGTTACTGAGATTCGGTAGGTAACAGTTAAACTTTTGGGGTTTGAGAAGTAAGAAATTTAGAATATGGCTTTTGCTTTGTAATTGCTATTTCACTGACTTGCTTCTTTGATGGGAAGATTTGGGATAAGGACTTTGCCTTGTGACTTATGGCCTTGGTTATTGGAATGACTGGAATTGTAATCACTAACTGTTAGTTGTGCTTTTACAACTTGTTTCTTTGCCAATCGTGAAACCACCTCTGTCTACCTGGAAGAGGTGCCCTACTCTGCCATGGATCTTGCCTCTAAACACCCTGAGCTATTTGACTTCGACACTGGTCTTTACTGTCTTTGTATAGACAGACACATGGCTATTAAATAATGCCTAGCCCTATTGACTGAGTGTTGGTGACCCCTTTTGCCAATTGTGGATTTGAGTCCCACTGACCTCAGGAAGCTGGGATATTTCTAATGTACCTTCCTGCTCTACAGAAACTCATAGGCAGTATAAAGTATTAACTTTTTTTCTTGTCAGTGTTGCTAATTAACCAAAATTGTATTTCTAAGTAACTTTTTCAAATTCAAGTATAATTTATCCATGTAGTGGCCTTTATAAACATCAGTTGTGGGATTTACTAAAAACTTAAGCCAGTAGATAAATACCCATGAAGCCAAGTATTTATTGTGTTTTATTTTGAGATTGATGTTTCTGAAATTAACGTGTGTTTTGATGAGTAAAGCACAATTATTTGGCAGCCTTCAATCTAAATTAATATCCTGGAGTAGATTTGTGGTTTTATGTTGATGCCCTTCGAGCTATAACCCCATTTGTAACACTGGTTGCTCTCTGCCATACCTTTCTATTTGCAAATTTGGCTTTTATTCAGCCAGCATAGACACATAGAACAAACTAATCCATGCTATAATGTTAAATATTTTTGAGTACCATTTATAGTTGTTACAGTGAGATTGAAGAATTGGGTCACCTGGACTTTGAGAGCTCTTCAAGGCATCTTATGTAGGAGATATCCAAATCTTATTCTTCTAGTGGGTTGGCAGAGAGCACACTATCAAGAACAAGTAGGGCTAGCTCTCAATATTCACAAGAATTGGTTCCAAGACCCCCGTGGATACCAGAATCCACAGATGCTCAAGTCCTTTATGTAGAATGGCCTAGTATTTGCACATAAGTAGGCACTTGAAATCATGTCTAGATTCCTTGTGCAACCTAATACATGGATGTCATGTAAAGAGTTGTTATACCATATTGTTGAGCAAATAATGGGAGTATAAAACATGGGTATATGTTCAATACAAGCAGGATTTTGTTTTCTATTTCTTACCTGTTGTTATTTGGATCCGTGGGTGTGGAACCTACAGATAAGAGAAGGCCGAGTATGCCCATTTGGTTTGGCTTGTCTGAATTAGAACTATTTTCTTCAACAGTACACTGCTGAAGTTTGTGTTTTGAGGGAGTGCTTAAAATCACTGCTGTAAAGAGATGTCATTAGTTTAGGTGGCTAAACCAGTAGGTACATGGCTCTGGAGGCTGTGATTTTTACATCTGGAGACTCTGAGGAAGCCGTTGGAGTGCAGGGGAAGAACCCAGCTGTGTCCACTGTGCCATGGTTTTGTCTGTCACACAAGTGACAGTGTTCATTGTAGAGTGGAAGGTAGCTCCTAAGAGTTGCTCATGTTGCTACCCTTTTCTCCAGCCCTTGATACAGTTAACCTTCAGTTTTACTTGTTGAACAGTCTTTCTGAAAATTGTAGTTCTTTATTTATGGTGGCTTCAGAAATCTGAACTGAAGAATGGCTTCTACTCTCTGGAATCCATTAAACTGCAGGCATTAGAAAACTATAAGCAGGGTGTAATTATAATTAAATATATCTAAACTAAACTTGTTTCCTAGGTACAAGGTATTAACAGCCTCACCTTAGGTCCCCTACATTACAAAAAAAAATAGAATGAATACTATTTGGCCACTTGGCCAGAACTCCCTTCTCCCTCATGTCTCTGTGAAGTTATTTGCTCCAAAATTCTGTGCCATGTGAATTTAGGGTGATAATTCCCCATTCCTCACATAACTTGTATGTGACCCATTCTCTGGCTCCCTTGAAATAATAAAATTGCTGTGATAGCCATCCAAACAGGTTTTTAAAAAATCAGGTAATTCATTTTTAAATTGAAATTTGTTTCTTTTTAATCAGCCTTGTAATATATTACGGACATCACTCTCATCATTGGCTACAGAAGTGATTTAATGCTGGGTTTTTAATGACTCCTTCATTAATCC
Organism: Dipodomys spectabilis; assembly: GCF_019054845.1. Classification (NCBI taxonomy): domain Eukaryota; kingdom Metazoa; phylum Chordata; class Mammalia; order Rodentia; family Heteromyidae; genus Dipodomys; species Dipodomys spectabilis. Next base: position 14,850,543 of record NW_024870874.1, read on the forward strand.
TAGTATTCTGGGATTTAACACTCACTGGCCTTTGACCACTGGAAATGATGAAAACTTTGATTTCACGCATATTGGATAAAACTGGCCTGTTGCCGGAGCCATGAATCTTGTCTTTGCAGTGGCGTGTGTGATTGAGAGTGCTGCGGATGGACGGATGCACTCCCTGGCCACACTTGGAAGCTAAAGAGGTGACCATGATATCTCTATCAGCTCAGCTCAGGGTGACCTCTTCCCAGCCCAGCTGGGTTCGAAATAAGAATCTACACTGACAGCTTTGTCTGCGAGACAGCTCTCCAGACTTACCAAGTCAGAGCTTACCTCTTCTTTTTCTTCTCCTTCCTAAAGGTGCTTGCTTTGGGAATGGCTACTGTAATGTCTATCCATTGAACTTTTTTCATCTAAATAAAGTCACAATATTTTACTGTGGGAGGATGTCTTTAAGTATATCTACTGTACCTCCCTCGTTTTGCCAACAGGGTACCTCAATCCAGTAGGCGTGACACAAGCAATCCAGTGTTAATAATAATGAAAATGAACTGCAAAATTGTGACCCTCTGCACATATAAGGCTTGCTATATGCCGTGCGGGATCTAAATATAGTCATTCATTTTCCCCTCTCAGAGCTTCAGGAGGTAACATTGCTCAGCAAGTCCAGTGTTGCCCACAGCTTCTTTCTAGCCCTCCTGCTGCTGCTAAAAGCAGAGATGACAGTGTTGGTTGCACTCCTTCATCCTAATGGAAGAATCGTGAGTGTTCTTTGGAAGAGAGGTGCCAGCTTATTTACTGTGGAGTCTGTGGCCAGTGTTAATATGCTGAATAAATGCCAGCTTCCTTCTTTTGTCCATCAAAAAAGCACTGTCCAGAGAGAGGAAGTCACCTTATCCTGGTCCTCATAGAGGCTTTCGTATCTCAGACACACACTTTCTCAGCTGCTTTGGTCTCATGAGCTAGCCTGGGACATCCAGGTCTTTTGCAGAACCCTTAACCATAAGCTACTTAAAAAAAATTATTGTAAATATAGAGGGGTTACAATTACATGAATAAGGTAATGAGTACATTTCCTATTGAGCATTGGTACCTCCTCCTTTGTTTTTCTCCTACCATCCCTTCCCTCTCCTTCCCACCCCCCCAAGTTGTAAAGTTCCTTTTCAACATAGTGTCTTGTACATCTCATTGTTAATGGGCAAACCTATATCCTTATTTGAGCATGTTGTTATTTCCCTTCCCCTCCCCCCAATTTTTTTTTTTAACACAATGTGGCAGCTATGCCAGTTGCTGGTGGCTCACACCTGCTCAATCCCAGCTACTTGGGAGGCTGAAATCTGAGGATCGTGGTTCAAAGTCAGCCGGAGCAGGAAAGTTTCTATGAGACTCTTATCTACAATTAATCACAGAAAAAGCCAGGAGTGGTGCTGTGGCCCAATTGGTAGAGTGCTAGGCTTGAGCAAAAGGAGCTCAGGGACAGTACCCAGGTCTACAGTTCAAGTCCAGGACCAGCCAAAAGAAAAAAAAAAAGTATGGCAGTTATTCCTGTATGACCCCTAATTGGTGTTTTATTATGGGACGTGACCTTTTAAAGAAAGATCATTTTAAATAGTATTGCTCTAAAGTAGGGCTTGGCAGACTTTTTTCATAAATGCTAGATGATATTTTCAGCTTTGAGAGCCATATGGTGTCAGATGCCCCTATTCAACTCTGCATAACAGTATGCCACAATTGAGTGTGGCTGTTTTCCTATAAAGCTCTGATAGCAAAATCAGACTTTTAGTTTGCCTGCCCCATTGTAAGAATTTACGGTTGTGGCATGAATGTGTACCTGTAGAAAAAGTAATGTGTTCAGATGAAGAGATGAGAAAACCTGTCTCAGTGATACTCATCTAATGATGAATAAATGCAGAGTATAACTTCAGTAAAATTTCCTTGAGATATAATTGTTTAAAGAAAACATACTTGTAGATTAATAAATAATTATGAATGGATATTTCGTGTTTTCACTTATGCAAAAACGTTTATTCAGGATGAACAAGAACGTTTACCTACAAAATTTTCAGGAAATCAGGCATTGTTTTATATGCACCTGTATTTCTTGTGTTCTTTTGTCTGGACTAATAACAAAAGCTCAATTTATAAGGAAATGGCTGGTTTGGCACTGTATTTGAGAGTCTTTTCTAACAAAGATAGTCTAGTTATTAGGGATAGAACCATTGACTATTCTCTGTATTTGGGGTTACCAGACACCATCTGCCTCTCAACATTGACCTTGTTCTTCTGGCTGTTTGGTCCCAGAAGCATGTCCTTATTTTTCTGGGTATGTTTATCATTTTTGTTAATGCAATCTAGATCCTATCCAGAACAATCTTGAATCTATGAAGCAGTGAAGTCTTCCCTGTTTAAATTGTATTACTTTACTATATATTTAATTGTCCAATTCCATTCTTATATCTTTCTCCCTTTTGTCACTCTCAGAATTTCATTACTGACTTACCTTTTCCTTTGTCTTACAACTTGCACACTGTGTTTTTCTGGTCTACTAGAGACAGTTTTTCTTTATTTTCAGATTATTCATTTTCAGATACAGGTAGAATAACACCTTTGTTCTTACTGCTAGATAAAATGCATTAGAAAAGCTTCTTCTTGGATGATGGGAAATTCCAGACCACAGCCATTACTATTAGGGTCAAAATACTAATTTTTATGGCACAGTCATACGTGAATAAAGATGTAAATGACCTGGTTGGTGTTAGAAGCACCACTTGTATTTGTTAAATGTGAGAGATTAGATAATCTATCTCTATGGTAATTCTCAGTAACAGATGGTGGACAGTTCTGTATCTTTACCACAATATTCACCTGGAAAAAATGAGATTGAACTCAGATTTACTATCAGGTAAGAATGCCAATGAGAAAATGAAATGCCACTGGTGACTATAGTCAGTTGTCCCTCTAAGGATGTTCTAACATAAACTGGCTATTTCTCACTAGTCTTCATGTTTGTGGTCATGAGACTTTTTGCCTCCTTTCAGTCAAGAATTTGAGGTCGTTTCTCCATGTAGTTAGTTGAGGAGGATCAAAATTGGAAATAAGTTTGGAGAATAGGGAGACAAGGAATATGATAGAGGAATTGAGATTGATTGGGATATATATGTAGAAATGTAATAATGACTCACTATCTCCTTATAACTAATGTTAGCTAATTTAAAAAATACTGGGGCTGGGAAGGTAGCTCAGTGGTAGAGTGCTTGCCTTGTATGCATGATTCCCTGGGTTCTATTCCTCAGCACTACATAAGCAGAAAAACCTGGAAGTGGCGTTATTTCTCAAGTGGTAGAGTGCTGGCCTTGAGCGGAAAAGCTGAGGGATAGTGCCCAGGCCCAGAGTTCAGCCCCCCAAACTGGCCAAAACAAACCCAAAACAAACAAACAAACAAACATGGTCCTCAAAGCATTGCTGCATTATATAACTTTCTTTTGTATGTTTTTTAATTGTAAAAAATGTTGTACAGAGGGCTTACAGTTACATGAGCAAGGTAATGAGTACATTTCCTGTTGAGCATTGTTGCCTCCTCCTTTGTTTTCCTCTTACCATCTCTTCCCTCCCACCTCCACAATTACCCCTCCCCACCCCCCCACCCCCACCCAAGTTGTAAAGTTCATTTTCAACATAGTGTTTTGTACATCTCATTGTTACAATGGGTCAACCTGTGTCCTTATTTAAGCATTTTGGTTTTTTCCTTCCCTTCCTCAAATTAGAAAAGTATATATACCAGATGCAATGCACCTACATCAAATACAGTGAGAATAGGGGTTATACCATGGGGAAGGAACATACAAAGCAACAAAAAAATCACATGGTATATTATAAATACATTACAAACAATAGCAAGAAAGAAAAAAGATATTTGTGTCCCCATCTTATTATATAGCTTTTATTCAAAGAAAGCTATTCCACAAATAGACTGTTGATTGTTAGTCTTGAGAAATGGACATTAGAGATAAAAATGAGACACAGGAACTGGGAATCTTCTTTCTTTTGTCTTTGGTATAAGCACAAACTGAAAAAAAGGCCAAAGTCCTTTCTTTGGCTTTACAATCTCTAGGGGTCAATCCTGATCCTGCAATTTTTTTTTCTCTCTGAAATGATTTCTTTTCAGTATTTTGTAAATCAGAGCTTCACTTAGCCTCATATATGGTGATAATTTATCCAGTTTTTCTTCTTTTTTTTTTTTTTTTTACTCTCAACTTGCATATACCTGTTTTTTCATTTCCATTTGTATGTTTTCTGAGAGCCAACCTACTTAATGGGAATGCTGATTAAAATTATTTCTAACCTTAAATGTAGTCTAGAGTCACCCATCTGGGCAGCTTATTAAAATACATCCTAGGCAGTCCCCACCTTTGGAGTGTTCATGAATTACTGTCTTCTTATTCTTTTCCTCCTTGTCCCAGTCAGTGGTCAGTGAGGGTGAGCTTGGTGAGAAGCTAAGAATCTAGACAGAGGTCATTTTTGAAAAGTAGTCTAGGTTGATTGGACTGTTATTAGAATTGATCACTACTTAGTGATAATTTAGATGTGCTTAGTTCTAGATGTGCTTTAAATAAGCCATCCTTATATAATGGATTGGTAAATTGGATTGTCAGTGACCCGTTCCAGAGCCTGTAAGTATTTCAGATCAGGAAAACTAAAAGTTCTATGGCTCCTTTTTGACTCTTCAGTCAAAAGCAGTTTTCACTATGCAGAGGTAGAGGGTTGTTGTTTATGTAGTAAAAAATTCCCTACCTAATTATTTCTGGTTATTGCCTTCACTCTACTTCATGTACTCCACCAATCAGATTAAAGTTAACGTAGGATCCTTCTAGATAAAAGCTAGTCTTCTAGCTTTATTACCACAGACTTGTCTCTCTCCAGCTCTTCCTTTGTAGTACAGCCATTTCAAAATACTATGATAGAATACTATTATTTTACCACCACAGCTATTTGGGCTTTCACAGCTGTCTTCAGTCAAGCTCTCAACTCAATTTTATCTCTCCTCACTGTCAGCAGTCTTTCTCGTACTTTTTGAAATAAATATACACTTGTCAGGAGCATGAGTGTAACTTGCATTCTCAGCCCTAAACTTGTCTTCCTCGTTTTTGCATTCTTGTCTCTTGCTTTCCCCTCTCTCATGTGTCACCTGCTTCCTTTTCCAACTATGTTTTCCACCTTTATATTCTCCATTTTGTTTTGTTTTGTTTTTGTTTTGGTTAGTTGTGGGGATTGAACTCAGGGCCTTGGTGCTGTCCCTGAGCTCTTTTGCTCAAGGCTAGTACTTTGCTACATTAAGCTGCAGCACCACTTCCACTTTGTGAGTGGTTAATTGGAGATAATAGTCTTGGACCTTTCTGCCTGGGCTGGCTTGGAACCACGATCCTCAGATCTCAGTCTTCTGAGTAGCTAGAATTATAGGCACCAGCCACTGTTGCCCGTCTTCCATTCCGATTCTTTAGTCTTCTGGAGACTTTTCCCACTTTGAACTGATTTTTAAAATATTTTAGTTCTACTAAAATATTGGTCTACTGTTTTTATCTTATTGTCTTCATATCCATGCCAGTTAGAAGAATTAGAAGGAAATTTAGTTCTGTTTCCAGTAGATATTCGTTGCTTTGACTTTGACCCTTTCCTGTTATTCACTACTAATGTTTCCTTCAAGTAAGTTTTAAATACTTCTCTAATGTTTAATACTTATTTTTAGTTTTCTTATTATACAGAATTGAACCCAGGGCCCCCCACATGCTAAGCAAAAGCTCTCTAATCACTTGAGCTATGCCACCATTCCATGAAATTTCCTCCACCAGTTTTTTAATAGATCAAAATCCTGAATTTCCTTCTAAACCTCTCGTTTCTTCTTTTGTTTTGTGTGTTTCATAACTGTTTTTGCTTCTCAGACTTCTCCTCTTCCTCTGCCTTTTCCCATCTCTCTTCATAATACGGAGACTTGAACTTGGGTCTTCATACTTGATAAGCAGGCACATGAGATTTCCTGTTGCATGCTTCCTGCCCCTAGCAGGGATGATGGGCACACACCATCACACCCAGCTGTTGGGTGAAATGGAGTGTCTTGAATTGTTGTCCTGGCTGGTCTTGAACTATGGTCCTACCAATATCCTCCATAGAAATGTAGTAATACAGGTATTAGCCCCTAACTCTAGGCCCTCATTGTTCTTTTTACCTTGACTAAGTCTCCATGCCTTCTATGATTTTAGTGTCTCTCATCTCATGGTTTTGATTTTCTGTAGATGCTCTGTTTTTCTACCATGCTTTCACCAACATATTCAGTTGCTCACTATATATCATCACTTAGATACTGAAACACTGTGTGGCTACACATGAGCTCATGGTCTCCCTAGAAAGATCAAATGATTCCATCCTGGTTGATGGTGTAACTATTCACTTACAGTTTGGGGCATCCTATTACCTCTTCCCTTACTTCTGCTACCAGATTACATGTGGTGCAACTCAAGAATGTTGTATCCTCCTTCAACCAATCTCAGTTCCTATTCTTGATTACCACGTGGTGTAGCTCAGGTCTTTCAATTCTTTCCTCTTCTCTGCCTGGTTTTTCCTGTCAGCATGAAATAATACAGTCATCTCTATATTATAGAGGCCTTACTGCTTCTAATTTCATTCTTTGAGCCATTTTTTTACATAACTGCTGTAATTCTCTTTCTGAAGTACAAATCTAATGATTATCTTTCTGATTAAAAGTCTTGATTTATTATTTCAATCTAGGGTTATACAAACCTATGATCTGGCCTGTGACTACCTCTACATGTTTATATTTTTAAGTTTTCATTCATCATTCTTGCAAGTCAGCAACTTAAACAATCCTTCCTTGGCCTTGGCCTTTCCTTTGCAGCTTGAATTCAAGCCTTATACTACTACCTGATCTGTATCCTGGCCCTAAAGCTTGCTACTCTTAAGTTCCAAGTACTCTGCCTATTATGTGCATTCCACCTGCCTGATGATTGCTTGTGCTTCAGAATTTTCCTTCTTTACTTGAAGTACCCTGCCAAACCGATCTATGACCTGAGCATTTTGTAATACAGATCACAGCACTTGAGATACTCAGTTACGTACGTATGTGTGTGTGTGTGTGTGTGTGTGTGTGTCTCCTTGACTCCTTTTCTTTCTCTCAGAGCAGTTTTTGCTCTGTAGTAAATCTTCAAGTTAACAAATGTTCAACTATCTCCCATGGCTCCATCTGGGTTATCATTATTTCTAGGCTCAGCAGAGTTAGACTTGAAATGAGGACATTCTCTGTTTTTTTGTGGCATCATTTGGAACTATAGCTTTGCCTAGGACCATATAGGTCCTTGAGTCTCCTTGGTATGATCAAATAGAAAAATATGACTTAAAAGGTAAATTGTCTCAAGCCTAAATTTAAATTTGAAATTTCATATTTCCAATGTAAAACTCAACCTCATTTACATGTTATCTCCAAATTGTTCCTATTCCTTATGTCACAAACCAATGACAAGCATTTTACTTTTATGTTTAGTTACTTTTAGATTTAATTTATATACTTACACTTTATATACTTACTTATATACTTATTTTCCTTCTCTCCCTCCTTTCCTCTCTTCCTGTTTCCCTCTTATTCAATAGATCCTTTACTAAGTAAGCACATGAGATTGCCAGGAGCTGTTCTTGTTTTATTTTAATTGTTATTAGCATCAATTATGGACAGAGGTTTCATGTTAACATTTCTATTCACGTATACAATATATACTGATCAGAGTTATTCCCTTTGTCATTCTCCCTCATCTGACATTCCCCTTCCAAATAAGTCTCAGCATTCCATTTTTGTATATGCATGTGAGTGTTTTGACAATATTCTTTCTCCCTGAATCCTGTTCATCCATCCCCTTTCACATGTTTCAACTTACTCATATTCATTTTCATTAAAATACAGGTTCATTGTTTGATGAAGTTTTAATTTAGTGAAGTTTATCACACACACACACACATACACATATCTACACCTGTATATCTAATTTATCTATCTCTCCACACACTCCTATAAATGTTCATGTGTGTGTTAGTTACGGGTCTAGCATTCACATACAAATGAAAACATATGATCTTTGTTTAATATGGTGCTTTCCAGATCATTTTCCTGGAAATGACATGGTTTCATGAAAGAGTCTCTCAGACTTTCCTGCCCAGGGTTACTTCAAACCGAAATCCTCAGGTCTCAGCTTCCTGAGTAGCTAGGATTACAGGTGTGAGCCACTAGGCCCAGCCTACTAAGTGATTTCGAGTTGTATTACTTTCATAAGTGGTATGGTGCACATTTCTTCATATAGTTCTTGGCCATTTGTACTTCTTTCAAAATTTGTCTGTTCATTTCATTTGCCCATTTGTTATCTGGGTTGCTAATCCTCCCAAATACTCTGGTTACTAATTGCTTTTCTTCTCCCCATCTGTAGGCTCTCATTACAGTTTTGTGACTAGTACAACCTTTGTTGTCCATGAGTTTTTAATTTGATGTGATTTCATTTGTCAATCCTGATACCTGTTTGCTGAACTGGTTTTTGTGACATCATTTAGAACTATAGTTTTCTATTCAGAAAGTTACTGGTAGGTCAATAAGTGCTAATATTTTACCTGTTGTCTCCTATAGAAGCTTCAAGTTTTAGATTTTGTATTAAAATCTTTGATCCACTTTGAATTGCTATTAATACAGGATGAGAAATATGGGGGTCCAGTTTTAGTCTTATGCATGTGGACACTAGTTTCCCAGGATGATTGTATAGCTACAGGTATAAGGATTTATTTCTGCCTCTGCAGCTCTGTTTTTGTACCAGTACCATGCTGGGGTTGTGTTGTTTTGTTTTCTGTTTTGTTTTTTGTTTTTTTTTTGGGTCCGGTCGTGGGGCCTGAACTCGGGCCAGGACTCTGTCCTTCAGCTCTTCAGCTCAAGGCTAGCTCTACCACTTGAGCCACAGTGCCACTTCCGGATTTTTTTTTTTTTTTTTTTGCTTATGTGGTGCTGAGGAATCGAACCCAGGGCCTCATGCATGCAAGGCAAACCTCTACCACTGAGCCACCTTCCCAGCCCTGTTTTGTTTTGTTTTGTGTGCGTTTTTTTTTTTTTTTTTTTTTTTTGGTCGGTCGCAGGCCTGAACTCTGGGTCTGGGTGCTGTCCCTCAGCTCTTCAGCTCAAGGCTAGTGCTCTACCACTTGAGCCACAGCACCACTGCCAGCCTTTTCTGTATATGTGGTGCTGAGGAATCGAACCCAGGGCCTCATGCATGCAAGGCAAGCGTTCTACCACTGAGCCACCTTCCCAGCCCCTCCATGCTGTTTTTTGTTTTATGTTTTATGTTTTTTATTGTGAAAATACTGTACAGAGGGATTACAGTTACGCAAGCAGGGTAATGAGTACATTTTTTTTTTTTTTATTATTGTGAAAATACCTTAGAGAGTGGTTACAATTACATGGACAAGGTAATGAGTGCATTTCTTATCAAGCATTGTTTCCTCCTCCTTTGTTTCCCCTTCTCATCCCTTTCCATCTCCCTCCCCCACCCCCACTGCACCTCCCCCACCCCCACTCTCCTACCCCCACTCCCCCGCCAAAGATGTATAGTTCTTTTCGACATAACATCTTGTACATCTTATTGGTGCAATAAGTCAGTTATTTGATACTTGCAGTATTTATAGGGTTGGGTTTGTTTATTTTGTTTTGTTTTTTGTTTTGGCTCAATTGCTTTGATAGTTTGGGATCTTGTATGCTTCCATATGAATTTTAATATTGATATCTCTGTCTTTGTGAAGAATGGCATTGGGAGCTGATGGATATTACACTGCATTTGTAGATTTTCTTTATCAGTTTGGCCATTTTTCACAATATTAATTCTGTCAATCCATGAGCATGATGGCCTTTCCATCTTCTAGTGTCTTCTTTAGTTTCTTTCAGGGTTTATAGTTTTCACTGTAGAGGTTCTTCACTTCTTTGGTTCAGTTTAATCTTAAAATTGGTTGTTTTAGTCTTTATTTGGATATTGTGAATGGAATTATTCTCCTAACTTTCCTCTCCTCTTGTTTATTGTTGATGAGCATAAAAGCTACTCCTTTTTGTATGTAAGATTTATATCTTTCTTATTGCTACGATTGCTTTTCAGATCTACAAGTTTAAGGTTGTGATCTTTGGGATGTAAGATCATCTCATCTGTAATTTTTATAAGGATAATTTGACCTCATCTTTTTGTATTTGCATACCTTTTATTTCTGTCTTGTATTATTCTGATGAGAAATTCCAATGTTGAATTGGGTAAGAGTGGAGTTTGTGGCTTATTCTTCTCTTATTCCTTAATTTAATGGAATTGATTTCAAGTTTTTCCTCACTTAGCATCATATTCTCACTTAGTACTCTATACTATATTAATGCATTTTTTCTATCTGTAGTTTCTTTAGAACTTTTATCATGAAAGGTTGTTGAATTCGTCACTCAACTTTTCTCTGTCAATTGAGATGATTTGATATCATTTTTGTGTTTGATCCTACTGTATGTATATGTCTATCTATCTGTATGTACTGTATTATGCTTGTTGATTTATATATGTGGAATTAAACTTACATACCTGGAATGAAATTAACTTGATCATGATGGACAATCTATTTAATTAGTTGTTGAATTTGGCTAGCACATATGTTATTGAGGATTTTATGTCTATATTTTTAAAAACGATTGGTCTATAGTTCTCCTTTCTTTGTTGTTACGTGGCTCTTAGGTATTAGAATGTGTTTAGCACTGGCTTCATTGAATGAATTGGGTGGTGACCCTTCTCTTTTGGAGAACATGGAAAATGAGGACTACTGATACACTTTCTTCTTTAAAGGTCATAAAAAGCTGAGCTGTGAATATATTGGAATTCATTTGTTTTTCACCCTAAGCCAATATTTGTATTTGTCAGGTGGATGTGTTTCTCATATTCAGTATATGCTCAGTTCATGTCTTTTGATCCAGTTGACCATTCCATACCATTCTTTTCAATTGGGGAATTGCATCCATTACTATTTAAAATTGAAATGTATAGTATAGTTCTTGCCTTTTGAAAAAAAAATTAAATGTTAGTTCTTTCTCATTCCAGTTATGGTTACTTATTCATCTAGTAGGATTTATCTCCTTTTAAAAATATTTTTTTTCTGGATAACATTCAGTGTCTTCTCTGTTGCTGGTTTAGTGGTGAAAAATTGCTTAATTTTTTGTTAATCATGGAAATTTTTTCCCACTAATTATGAGTGATAGATTTGTTGGTTACTTTGGCCTGACATTTGTTAACTTTTAGCGCTCCAAGTACATCATTCCATTTCCTCCTTGCTCTAAGGTTCTGTTGAAAATCTGCTGTTATTCTGAATGTTTATTCATTTTAAGTGACATATCTTTCCTCTTCTGAAGCTTTTAGTATTCTTTCCTTGTTCTCTGCTCTTTCTATTTTTACTGTGTTTTTAGAGAGGTACTTTTCTGGCCTGAATGGGTTCTTTTTGTAAGTTTTGGGATGTTTTCTTCTAGTACTCAGTTAAGTATGTTCTTTATCCCTGTAGTTATCATCTCCTTGCCTTCTTCTATGTCTGTAGTTCTTAATTTGTATTTTAATAGATTCTTAATTTTCTTGGTCAAATTCCTTTTATATTCATTATATATTGACAGGTTTCGAGAGTAGACCAATCCTGGGTACTTACTTTTTCACCTAGTTTCTACCAGCAGATTTGTCTTATATAATTATAGTACAGTATCAAAACCAGAAATTTGCCTCAGTGCCAGTGGCTTATGCCTACAGTCCCAAGTACTCAGGTGACTGAGTACTAAGGATCACAGTTCAAAGCCAACCCAGGGAGGAAAGTCCATGAGACTCTAATCTCCAATAAACTACCAAAAATCTGGAAATGGAGCTGTGACTCAAGTGGTAGAGAGCTCACCCTGAGTGATAAAACTGTGTGACAGTACCCAGGCTGTGAGTCCAAGTCCCAGTACCAGTGCAAAACAAAAACAAAAAGATCTCCGGAACTTATACATATATACATTTGTATTTCTGTGTCATTTTATGATTTGTCAGTTCAGATCACCACAATCAAGGTAAAAATCTTAAGTTATCACAAAGGTCTCCCTCATACTGCCCCTCCTACCAATATCCTTTTTTGATATGTATGTGATCCTCCAAGATGGACTTTCCTCTGTTAAATGAATTGAGTTATTCTCGTTGTCTAGAGTTATACTAATTTCTCTTGCCTTTTCCTAACCTGTATCTGAAGCAGGTTGTTATGTGGAAAGATGCCTGTTTTATGACCCGATACTGGAATGTTTAATCCAATTTTGTCACTAAATATTTTTATAATTTCTCTGGATCTTAGTCACATGTGGAATAGACCACTAAGATCATGTTAGCAGTAAACTGACTTTTCAATGCTGAAGTAATGGAGCCCACCCTACCCCCTTCTCTTGGCATATACTTTGCAGTAATCTCTTATTGTTTTCATATTTTGTCAAGCCCACCATTGTCATCAAGAAGTATCCATAATGACTTTATTGAGATGCTTTGCTGCCACTTATGCCTTTCAAGTATGAGCTTGATAGGTCAAAATAGTACTTGACAAACTGTATGTTCATGTGAAGATACATCTGATTTTTTTATTATTCTCAGTGCTTGGATATGAGAGTAAACTTTCCAGTTTACATAACAGTCAGTTACAGGGACCAGAAATGTAGAAAATTGCTCTTAAATGTCAGTTCTACTCTTGAGTCAATTCTTCCTTCTCAAATCAATTCTTTGAGCACATTCTCGCTAATGAGCTAACTCGAGATTGTTGCAGATGAAAAACACTTAGCCAAAGTAAAAGCAACTAGCCAGTACTAAGAATCCTAAATCCAGACTTCAGTTTCTGTGATGGGGGAATGCTGTACTGAATCCTTTTCCATTTGTGCATCCCCACTGTTCCTGCAAAGCATTTGAGTAATGTTATTTTAAGGAAGTAATAGAAATCAAAATGTTGAGGAAAATATGCTTATTTCATAAATTTGTCAAGCATCTAACTCCCCAGGCTCTTGTGTAAATGCTGCCCGAAGACCATTCCCAAAACTGAAGTGATATGAAATCCGTTCAGCCTTGAATGTTAGCCTCATATGTTGCATGGATAGATGGTTGATGCTGTGTCAAATGCGCACTTCCGTTACAATAAATCCTAGTTTGTGTTAAATATGGATTATAATAGTATCTGATCTGAAGGGTATTTTGTAGATAGTTGAGATTTACCCTCTCTTACAGATGTGGGAATTAGCATAGACTTGGTAAAAGTGTGAGATGAAAGCCCGAGAGCTGGGTTTTAAGAGGCTATATTTTCTGTTCTACTTCACTGCTCTGTGTCTTGCTGGCTTTATGAAATAACTGCAGAATTGCTGTTGGCCAAAGTGCTGGAGAAAGTGGGGTACCAACTTCACTATTGAACAACAAATATCAATACATCATGCATGATAAACCACCTTTATTCCTCTCAGTCCTTTTCCATGGGCATCTGTTTCACTGTGATTTCTCTCCTCACTTATTTTTAATAATTTAGATAAAGATTTTCCCTATTATTTCATATCAAGGGATCCTGTCTTCTGTTAGACTTTAAACAAATAACTCTGCCATATTGTGATATGGCTTTTTGAGAAAGTTGGTTTTCTCTTATGTGAGTTTTAGAAAACAAACACAATAAACTAAGCCAAAATCTAATATTTTTGGTGCCCACAGCTATGACATTGTTTTAACTGTTTAGCAGTTTACTGCCCGTGATTTGTTTTATCTATTAAGAATATGAATGTAGTTGGGGCACTGTTTTGGTTTATAAACATGCCATCAACAGACCTTCACATTTATTTGTTTATTCTTTCAAGCACCTTTAATTGATCCCTTTGTCTGAATATAGTATTGGTTTTTGGCTGGTAGATGGGTATGGCTTTCAGATACTCTCCTTTTGTATATGCCACTCTTTAATATGTGGCTCATGTCTGTCCTAAGCTGCTTTTCATTGTTCACTAGGGAAGTAGGCTCAAAGCCTTCCTGACTTTCTCACTTTTTTTTTTTTTTTTTTTTTGCCACCCCTGAGGCTTGAATTCAGGGCCTGAACTTCTTTTGCTCATGGCTAGCATTCTACCACTTGAGCCACAGTGCCATTTCTGGCTTTTCTGTTTATGTGGTACTGAGAAATCGAACCCAGGGCTTCCTGCATGCTAGGCAAGCACTCTACCACTAAGCCTTCCCAGCCCTTCATCACTAATCTTTTGCCACATGCTTTTTCTAGCAGAGTGCTTAAGCCATTATAGGCAGGTTGAGAAACCTCACACTCACATACTCTAATAGAGAACACATCACTGTGTCCTTACTTAGGAAGTAGTAAGGTGACGAAGACTAGAAGCCTTCCTTCTTAGACAGGAAAGAGTCAAAGATGAAATATTGACTGCTACCTGCCCTGGATTCTGCTACTGGAACTGGCATGGGATGATACAATGAAACACAGTCTCGAGGCCTTTCCTGGGCCTTATAGACTTCTTGAAGCCTTAGTGTAGAGTCCACTTCTCACCTGGCCTAGGCTCCCTTGTTTCTTGGGAGAGAAGAAAAGTGTGCCTACTATTACCCATGCTTATGGGTCTCATATTTTTTAAATTTTGGGAATTATTTTTCAATGTGATTCTGTGCACTGCTTTGTGTTGCAAAGAAAACAACTTATCTCAACAAGCCCGTTATGTGGGGGAACATAATATAGAACTTATATAGAACTGACCTAAGACTAGAGTTAGCAAGCTAGGGAAATAAGTAGGGACCAGGACAGCTATCAAAAAGGTCAAGAACCAGAAAACTGAATGATTGTCTTTAATTAGAAGTGGTTTGATGAGGGATACCCTCACGATCTCCATTGGAGAACTCTTGCTGAGGGCAGCATTGGACACCATTGGGAATGAATCCTAACTGTCCTCTTTGTTTTACTACCCTGGCAGCAGCATTTTATAGCAGACTCTACTACATGTCTGTTGGGATCAAGAGCAAAGATAGCTTTGGATATTCGTCTTCCATGGTATACAATTATCCTTGCATCCCATGAAGACTATAGCAGTTGGATATGCCAAAGGAAGATGGTAATTGACTATTATTGCCATTATTCAACACATGTGTATTTGGCATTCTGATTTGTGTTTTAAGATCATATTTTACACTAAAGTATGCGGAAATTACATCCCATAGGACCCCTTTCAGGTCAGTGAGTTTAGTCTGGAGTCTGAGATGGTGATGGGGGAAAGAAGAGCCATTCAATTCAGGCTCTCCACCACCAGTACATAACAGAAGGTGAGGATGTTTTTGCCTCATACCTGTGTCCATAGTTGTTATACTGCTTTCCTTTACTCCTTTTTTTCTTTTTTTGATTCTAGGCATCAAAGCCAGTGCCTGAGCATGCTAAGCACGTAGTCTACCATTAAGTTGCACTCCCAGCTCCAACACTGCTCTTTTGTGAAATTTTATTTCTCCAAGGATAGCAGAACAGAGAAAATAGGAATAAAGGAAACATACCTATGTCTTCACTGAACATTCCTGCTGTATGTTGGAATATATATTGAGAGGAAAATAGAAGCCACTGGGCATCATCGAATCGTTCATCCCTCAAATAAAGCCTCTGAATACCCAGCTAGCAGGCAAATTATTGTAATTAAATATCTAATATATATATTTTAGCTAGGATATTAGTATTTGAGTGGTCAAATTTATAATATGTAGATAGATTATTTTAATGTGTTGATACATCTTTAATGCATCAAAGGTCTGTTAGATAATTCATATGAACATAATATTTATTCTTGTTTTATAGAACATTAAAAGCATAGCATTGCAGTATAATAAAGGGAAATGGACTGCGACTCAAAGGCTCTTAGATGTCCACAGTGATGCTGTCATCTTCCATTTTTCTCTTAGACACCTCACAGTTTTCCTTGAGTTACTTTTGGGGTCTGTCTTGATCTCTGTATGGAAGCATTTGGATTACTTTATCTCTGTGGACTCTTTGCTCAAAAATTCTATGACTCAGTCAGTTATTACTTTGTTTTCATCCAACAGCCCACGTAGCCCCCTGGGAACTCAGTGAGTGAAATCAATCTACTAGCCAATAAATATTTATTGAGTGCCTACTAAGTGTGTGGCTCTGCTTGGGCCAGCAGGGAATATGATGATCTAGGTGGTAAGACAAGCTATGTAAATGGAGAATGATAATATATAGCAGGGACAGAGGAGTGCCAGGTAAGGTGAATGCTAGGTTTTTGTGGTTAAGAAGTAGACTATGTGTACTAAAGCACAAAATGGAAGAGGGTTTCCTCGAACAGTGATAGAGAGGTCCATGAAGGCTGGATTGCAGAATACTTTTAATAATCTATTACCTGTCGTGCGTGGTGCTATTTTATTAGAAGATAACTCGGTTTGGAAGTGGAAAGCCTGTCTTCTGATTTTGGCACTGCCCCGTACTACAGGGTTACTTGTGGCAAGTATGAGTGGTTTACTCTTTTGGGAAAGCACTAAGGACTAGGTAGGCTATTGTGCATTAAAATGTGGATCCTAAAGAAGATACCCTATAGATGTATGTTTCATATAAAATGGTAATTAAGTAAAAAGGAAAGAGTTGTACCTTTAGACATTGTAGTTTAGGTGTTAGAGAAGTGTCTTTTCCACTGAATGGCTCCAGGAACCTTTAGCTTTTTATAGCCTCCATGGTTGGCTATAACTATAGTTTACAAGTGGTGTCACCTTCCTGTTCCTGTGGCTTCTCATTTGTAAAAGAGAGGGTGATAACAGTCCTTGTCTTACCAGAATTAGGTGAAAATAAGCTGAGTTATGTTATTCCCCCTTTGATATATCTCCTGTTGTCACTGTATTTGATTTTGGCACCCTGCATCTTGTATATACATTTATCTAATTTGGGGAGGGGACGGGGTATTACAAAAGGCTGAAATAAGGACACAGGATGACCCATTGCAACAATAAGACTCAAAAGACACTATGTTGGAAATGAACTTTACAGCTTGGCCAGGGTGGTTGGGGGGGGGGGGGGAGAGGGTGAGGGGGGATGAGGGAGGAAAGGGATAGTAGTGAAAAACGAAGGAGGGGGTAACAGTGCTCGACAAGCAAATGTCCTCATTACCTTACTCATGTAACCCCTCAGTACAGAATCTTTACAATAAAATATAAAAATAAATAAATGTAAACTATTTACCGTGCTCAGTACATAATAGTTGTACTATCCTGATCCTCCCACTGCCTCTCATTCACTGCAGGTCCATCCTATCTTGATAGTCCTCCCTCTCCATCATCATCATCATCATATAATAAGTTCATATTGGTCTGCATACTGGAAACTTCCACGCAGGTGTTCCATAGTCACAGTGATGGGTTTGAAAATAGGTGTCATCCTAATACTTTAAGGTGATCACACTGACAGTGTTTGGCATGGTCAGCACTGCAAGGAAAGCTCATAAGGAAGACTGGGTAGACTGCCTGAGAGAGTGTGGGGGCCACCACTGGAGTAGCAGGAAAGAACAGAAAAAGGCATTTATGAGAGAAAGAAAAGATTTGAGTTCAAGGGCTGTCTTCTGAAATGAGAACAGTGTCAGGCCTAAGTGATTGAGATTATGACTCTCCAGATAGACTGTGATTTGGTAGGATTCAGCAAAGCTTTTAATCTAGGAAAGTGAGTTTTATTTTTGAAATGTTGAGTTTTGCGTAGTGATGAATCATACAAATTCACATCCCCTGCAAATAGTTGGAAATGTGAACACATGGTATAGTTAGCAGTGCGCAGGCCAGTTTGGCTGGATTGGAAGCACGTGCTTGTTGGATTGTTTACTTCCTTCAGGATAGGTCTTGCAGTCAGTTGTTTAGGAGGGATCTCCTGTCTTTGAAAGAAGCACATTTTCATATGGAGAGTGTTGCATTCAGGTACACTTATCCCAGTTCTGTCATAGAGGAAGATTGAGACGAGTTCATGCTGTTTCATTTTCTGAAATATATTTTTCTTCTTTCTTCTTTTGGTGCTTGTGAATCAGGGAGAATACTAGATGATTTGAAGATGGACCTTATTTTATTGCCTTGGCATTCATATGTTCCTCATACTTTGACCCAATATTCATCCTTGTCCTAACTTCTAGATGTTTTGCTGACTTACAAGTACACTAGTATTCAGATAGAAGCTGGCATAATGAAGATATAATACCAGTTTTACTTGTCTTACAAAGCCATAACCACAATGCTGCTGAATAAATGAAACTATGAAATAAAAGGTGCAATAAGATTATAGCACTTTAGAAATCCTGGGGGTAGAATAAAATAGTCTATTTACTCAACATAACTATTTGATGTAACAATTCGATGTTATACTTCTTCTCCCTCTTTTTCTAAATCAGTTTGGCCTTTTATTCAACAGTATACTCTGAACTAGCCAGATTTATGTAGTAAGTTACGTTGGTTAAATGTACTTCTTTTAAAAATTTTAACTTTTTGTTGTTGTTGTTATAATCAAGGTGATTTACAGGGGAGTTACAGTTACATAAGTCAAGTGTTTAGTGCATTTCTTTTTGGATAATGTCACCCTTTCCCTCAGTTTATCCCTCCCAGTTTATCCCTCCCATCCCCACCCTCAAGTTGTATAGTTCATTGTCAACATGGTGTCTAGTGAGTACCACTGCTGCATTTGTTCAGTGTTTGTCCCTTCTTAATTGTAATTCTTCCAACCATATTTTGTCTTCCAACCATATTTTGTCCTCTGCTATCTTGTCTTTTTTTGAAGATCAAGTTACACATGTTCACTTAGGTAGTTAGTCCACAAATAGAAATAAGGTAATGGATACAGAATGGCTTGGAGGTAACTCTGACTAGAGAATTAGCTATTTGGCAAGGTAAATATGAACTGATTTTTTTAATACCCCTTTTAAAAGTCTCTAGGTATTTTTTTTTCTTTCCCATTTGAAGAGTACTACCGGAGTTTAGTGGGATGTGGCCTCTGAAGCTAGAATGACTTTTTTCAGTGCTCCAGTATAAGCCTCTTACTAATAATGAAGTGTAGATGGATATTTGCTTTATGAATTCAAGAATTTATTTGTCTATGACACAATAATTCCATGAAATGACTTTCCCCCTTAATTTCTTTCCCCTTCTCTCTTTTTTTCTCCCTCCATCCTTCCCACCTTCTCACCGTTTCCTTTCCATCTCTACCTGTTCCTTCAATCTCCACGCCTCCTCTCTCCTCTGTCTTCTCTTCTATCTCTTCTCTTTCCTTTTTGCTTTTTATCTTTACATAACAGTCTCATGGATTTGTCGGCCCCAGCTGGCTTTGAACCATGGTCCTCAGATCTCAGCCTTCTGAGTAGGTTTACAGGTGTGAGCCCTGCTCCCTTCTATTCTTATAAACCATTTCTATCACCTTTGGTTCTAGCAATGCATCTTTTTGAGTTCTTTAAGTAGAACTTAAGTTTATTATCTGTAATTATTTCTTCCTATTCTCATCTCCCAGTGAGAAAGAGTGATTTTGATTGCTGACACACTCACACAGTCATTATTCCAAGAGTTCTTGACTTTCATATCTCAACTCTAATCTTTAGAAAATGTTCTTAGTTCTCATTTGTGTGTGGAATCACAGACCTGTTCATATTCGGAATGCTCACAAAAATTGAACCGACACTAGAGGGGTGGTTTAAGAGTTTCTTGAACTTGATTTGCTTTTAAGTTCTATTCCATAGTTTCTTATTCATGTCTGGCTGTCTGAGGTAGTGTTTTCTATGGGTCATGCTGTGCCTTGTGCTGCTGTGTTAGCCCAGCTGGACTGGTGAATTGTCAAAGGCATACACTTGGCTCTCAGAGCTTGCAACAAGAGTGTTCCGCACCAAGTTAATACAGCTTTGATAATCTTTATTTTCCCTTTACTTCATTCTAGTTACTAAAGCCTGGCTAGGGACATGTAAGCATTTGAATCTTCCTTTTTGTGTTCAATCTGTATTGTAAAGGCTGGGAAAGTCTCTGGTCACTGTTCAGATTCACTGTGGCTATCTTGGCACAAGACTTGTTAAATGGAAAAAGGAGCATGTCAGTGTAAAAACTTTAAAAATCAATTTGAGTCACTTTTAGAACTTGTTTAAACGGGGTAAGTGAAAAATGGGGAAGATGAGGGAGGAGAGATTTAGGAACTCTATAAAGGATTGTGCCACCTCAAATGCTTCCAATTATTGATGTTTCTGATATAAAAATCTCCTTGTACAGATTCTGCTTGGCATTGTGAGACATGCTTCCTGGCTGTCTGTGGAGAACAGGGTGCTAGGAAGATAGTCAGAACAAAACTTCTTTGATCTAGTGTGTACTTGGGGATCAACAACATCAGGGGGGAGAGATACAGTATGTCCGGGAGAGTCATCACACTAGTTTCTGGAAGCTATCACTTAGTGGGACTTTCTTTTTGAGGCCTGGTTTGAAAATAGTCACTTACTGAAGGATTCTTGTTCATTGTTCATTATCTCTAGGTCTCTCCCATGTAGACTTTTGCTGGATTTTTTTTTTTTTTTTTGCTTCTAAAAGCCTGTCCCAAGCCTGAAATTGCAAGGTTCCTGCTTCAAAGAATATGGATTTTAGACGTCTTGGTGTGAACTTTTGGAGTTCTGAAGGGGCTTGGCTTATGGGACTATGAGATGTTGAGCATTTTCTCTTCTTGTTCACTGTGTTTTGGGATGAGGGAAAACACATTCTCCATATATATGAGCAAAGATGGAACTTATATTTTTGAAGAAAATTGTTTTCCAATCTTTTAAATTTTCTTTCTCCTAGTGGAATTCTGTAGTGACTTCTTTTTCCAACTTGTCTCTAAAAATTGACACTTAGTATCCTATAGCTTGCCAGAAAAACATCAGTACTCTATCACTTCTATGTAGCCCCATGTAGAACTTTTCCTGAATAGGTGGTGAGAAGCAACACCAGCCTCCATTTATTTATGTATGTATTTTTAAAATTTTTGCCGGTCCTGGGGCTTGAACTCAGGGCCTGGGTACTATCCCTGAGCTTCTTTTTACTCAAGTTAGTGCTCTACCATTGAGCTACAGCATCACTTTCAACTTTTTCTGTTTATGTGGTACGGACTGAGGAATCAAGCACTCTACCACTAAGCCACATTCCCAGCTCCAAGACCAGCCTTCTTCAGGAATTAGTGTTGGGGCTCTGGCAGCTATGCTTTTCCAGTGTGGCACTTGTGAGATGCTTTACTTGTACCAGAAGTATAGTGAGTACGTAAAGGAAAGAGGGCTAGTTTCCCTGGTATTAATCGGCAGCACATTTGAGGGACAGAGGTTTAGGGTACATTTGAGCGTGACAGAGGTTTAGGGTGCATGCCTAATATTTCATAGGTTATAGGTATGCTTTGTTTTGAGTGCATGATATTTAACACAGGACCTTGAAATCATTGTAAAGAAATTGTGTGTGTAGGTGTGTTTCTTTCTGTATATGTGTAATAAAGGATATGCCTGAGGTATGTATCTCACTACAGATGGTGTGATGGTTATGAATATATTAAAATGTTAATTATTTTTCATCATTTCCTTTAACCTTGACTAATATAAATTGCAGACACATTTCTTCATGGGTTTGCTTTAGTTGAAATGTGTACCCACGTGTGTTTGCCTTAAGGAAAATACTCTGCTTTTTAATCTCCATGGACACCTCAGGGACTGATAAAATGTGAATGGTTTTTAAGTGGAAAATGTTAGGCTCAAAGACCTAGATAAAGATCTGTAAGGCAAAGCTACAGAGTTATATGTTATCCTTTTTAGATGGAGAATGAAGGGGAAGCATGCAGGGTATGTCAAGGTATTATTCCCTCTGCCCACTCTTGATATCTTTATCCAGTTAACCCAGGTTCTATTTTACTATGTAGTATATTCTCTTTGAGTTTCCTCCCCTATATTCATCAAATCGTCCAAGTCACCCAGTAGTTACAGATAGAGAAGTATGTTTGTATGGAGAAAATTTTATCTTTATTCCCATTTGATATATACGTTATTTTTTTAACCAGACAGACAAATGCATCATATCATCTAGTTGCTTGTGTCAATCATCCTTGAAAAACTTTTCTCTGTATCTTCATTTTTAGGCTCTGTGGAAAGTTAGTAGTGGTTGGTATTTGTAGAATATGGAAACAACTGTTTGTTAAAATACTTAGGGCAGATCAGAGGTGATAAATCTACTCAAAATATAATAGGCAGGCCTCAGGTTTCAAGACCAATAGGAAGATAAGGCTCAAGAACAGAGACCGGTGAGTACAAACATCTATTTGAGAAGAAGGCTCAGATCCAAGGCCTTGGAATATGAATATTCATTTAGAAGGAGGTGACAGCAGTGATAAAGATTGGTTCCATTTAGTGGTGTTGGTCCTGGAGTTGAAAACACTGAGGATAAGTCTCCTCCCTGTCAGAGAGGGAGTTACAGAGATGGAAGGGGAGAAAACCCATGTTGAATTGGGAGTACCGGTATCTGTGTTAACACATACTATAGTTATACTGCCTTAGCTTCTCCAAGAAGGACGAAGTATGCAAGAAATTAGTGGGAGAAGATTCTGCTGAGGGTAACCAGGGAGGGAGCTGTGGGAAGCTGGGTGAATCTTCAGACTGCCAGGCAGATCAAACACTTCCTTTCCCACATGAAGAAGGAAGAGAATGGAGGAAGATTGCAGAACAAAAGTCTAAAACGGTGAAGCAGTTCTGGAGGAGTTTCCTTAAAACAGATATACATGTGCAACAGTGTTGAAAGGTGGGGCCTATAAAAAGTAATGAGGACAACTGAAGGGAGTCCTCATAAATGCATTAATGTAATATTCCTAGGAAATGGTCAGTTATCCTTAGAGTAGGTTCTTACAAATTGAGCTCAGCGCCTTGTCTGTTCTCTTACATATACTTCCTAGCTTTTCTACCATCTTATGATGCACCATGATCTTAGACTTATTAGCCTCTAGAACCATGAGCCAAAAGAAAAGGAAAGATTTATTGCAAAGTGTGTTATAGCACCAGAAAATGAATGAAGACAGTCCCTACGTCCAAATTGCCCATCAGTAGAGGCCTGTGTCTCTCAGCAATCGGCCTGCCTTAGTATCTCTGCTGGGTTTAGTTATTGGCTAGTAGCAGCTGGTGGGAAGCATAGCCTTGGCTGTAATAGCAGTGATGGATTTCAGAGCACAGCAGCTGGGTTGTCAGTCAATTATGCTTCCTGTACTCAGAGATCCAAGAGGCACATTTTCATGTCTAGCACACATGGTTTTCAGTAGTTACAGAACAGATACAGAATTAAATGTATAGAAATAAACATATATTGAAACATATAGCTCCTTCAGTAAGTGGCTAATTCCAGAGCTAGGGTAGACAATACAAGATAAGCTTGGAACACATTTTTCCAGAAAACAAGGAAGTACCCAAAGGACACTGAAGCTATCCTGTACCTACTGCCACTTGCCAAGTTGAGAACTATTTGAACATCAAAATAAAGAACAGTAGTAGCAGATTATAACTTTCCGAATAAAAAGGGATGCTATGAATTCATAGTAATATATTTAAGTAAATAAATAACTTGGAAATTTTATGAATGATGAGAAAGTGTTTTCTCAGAAAATACCTATTACTTTCAAAGGGAAAATGAGCAACTTTAATCAAGTGATTACGTATAACAATATCAGTGAAGAATAACAGCGCTGTATAACTTCTGTCTGATTATGAAGACAAGCCAGTATACCTGGCCAGAACATCTTTGAAAAATGTTGAGGTCATGTAAATCAAAGAAAGACAAAAGAATTGTTTCAGATAAGAGAGATATGGAAATTTAACGAAACATTTGATTCTGAATCACAGCAGCCTTTGCCCCTTCAACACCCCCCTACCCCCCATAGACACACACATACACACCTATGGCATCAGGTTCTCACGGTCGGCTTCAGTCCAAAAGTACTAAGTGAATAATTGCAGAAATAGCAAATTATAAATTTTATAGTATGCCATTCTGAATAGTATGGTGAAATCTCTCGCCATCTTCCTCTGCTATGCCCAGGATATGAGTCATCCCTTTGGCTAGCTATATCTATACTGTATATGCTACCCTCTCCCTAGTCACATAGTACCTGACTTTATTCTCTGATTGACCACTGTGACCTAACCATTTAATAATGGCCCCAATTCTCAAGAGTAATGTTGCCAAGCTTAGCTAAATTTTTTTAAGAGGTATAAAGTTCCTCTTAAGTGAAAAAGAAATACAGAAGGCAAGACATTTTTTACACTAAATTTTCCTTACAGTTTTTAATTATTCTGTTTTATTCATTACTGTTAGTCTCTCTTTTTATTTCTTTTTTTTTTTTTCTGACTCTTACTGTTCCTCAACTATCATATTTTGTGGGAAGGAAATCTTGGAAAATTCAGTTGTTCCTTAGTATTCATAGAAGATTGGTTCAAGACCTCCCACAGACAACAAAATCCATGAATGCTCAAGTCAAGTCCCTAATATGAAATGTCTTAGTATTTGCATAAAAGTTATCTATATCCTTCCTAATCTTGAAATCTTTCCCATAAAACATACTACCTAATTCAATATGAGTGCTTTCTAATAGTTGTTACACTGTATTCTTTGGGGAATGATAACAACAAAAATGTCTATGTATGTTCAATACAAATAGAATGTGAGATTGGTTGCATGCACTATATAAGACTCATCAAATGAGGAACTAACTGACTGCCTGTATAGAGTTCAGTACCATCTTGGTAGCAGGCATCCACTCTGTATCCTGGAACATGTCCCCCATGGCTATGACTGGGAGACTAAGAATTCTGGAACAGGTTAAGTTTTTTATTAAATGGCAGTTAATGTGTCTATGTTTATGTTCTTGTTCTACTTGTGTTTTTGAATTTGTAGGAAAATAACCTGGTTAATAGGAGAGGCACACTTGAAATTCATGAGGACGGTGGTACAACTTACTTTCAAATGGTTCAAAGAAAACTTGTTCTCTGACTATTTGTAGCCTTTCCTCTAACTCCAAATAGGTACAATATTACCTACATACACAGTAAGGTAACCTAAACAATTTTAGACAGTTATCTCACCTATCAACTTATATTATTTGTTTTTTTTTTTTTTGGGGGGGGGGGTCCGGTCATGGGGCCTGAACTCTGGGCCTGGGTGCTGTCCTTTAGTTCTTCAGCTCAAAGCTAGCGCTCTACCAGTTGAGCCGCAGCGCCACTTCTGGCTTTTTTCTTTTCGCTTATGTGGTGCTGAGGAATCGAACACAGGGCCTCATGCATGCAAGGCAAGTGCTCTACCACTGAGCCACCTTCCCAGCCCAGCTTATATTATTTGTTACTTCCAATGTTGGGTTTGTAGTAAGGGATGGGAACAACAGCAAAAATGTGTTTGTTAGATTGTTACTTTTTCATATGGGCCTAAGTCACCTTTTGTCATGTTTTCAGCACAGAGAACCTGATGGATTCAAACCTATCATAGAGTAGGAAAGTATGAAATGATGACAATGGACTTGCTATGTAGAAAGTGGGTAGGGAAGATGTCAATGCTTTAGGTCCTTTGAGAATGTCTGCAAATTGAGCCCATGTCATTGTCTGTCTATCAGTAATACCTGACAGTTCCTGATGGAAACTTCCCTTACAGTAAAACACTCAATTTCTCTTTTAGTTTGGAGAAATATTCTCTAATGTTTCTCTTTTTCTAGCTGATACAGAGTGATGGGTTACTGTGAGACCTCCAAGGCTGGGTTAGTTTTCGTTTTATATGCTGATTGTGAATTATTCATTTGTGCCAGACATGTGTAATTGGAATGGAATTACTGATACACTCAAGAAAGCAGAACTTATAAATTTGTCTAAAGCAGCATAATATCATGGCACACAATTTAATGTTCTCTTTTCTTACTGGGCGACTGATCAATGCACTCGTTTGGGTTCTGAGCCATCTTTTGCCAGGGGAAAAATCTTCTGACCTTTCATTAGCAGCCAAAAGAAATGAACGAGACACTCAAGTACATGTATCTAGGCTAATTCCATTTTCACTCTCTCCTTTTCATTCATTTTTCAAATTGCAATCTCAGATAATGGGGAAGAGAGAGACAAAAGCAGAAAAGGCATGTAGAAAGTTATTGTCCTCATTTCTATGCTGGGAAACTTTGGCTAGAAAAAGTCACGTTTGAATGCTATATTTACAAAATAAATAGGTGTTTTTCCTCTACCTTAATTCTCAAAATTTTCTGGATAGTTTTAAGACAAAATTAAAAGCAATGATATAATTCCACTACATTTAGAAATTATTTTATCCTAAAGGATTTTTTGTGTGTGTGTGTCTCGGTCATGGGGCTTGAACTCTGGGCTTAGGTGCTGTCTCTAAGCTCTTCAGCTCAAGGTGAGTGCTCTACTGCTTGAGCCAGAGCACCACTTCCGGTTTTCTAATGGTTTATTGGAGATAAGAGTCTCACAGACTTTCCTGCCCAGGCTAGCTTTGAACCGTGATCCTCAGATCTCAGCCTCCTGAGTAGCTAGGATTACAGACGTGAGCCACTGGCTTTTTTTTGTTTTTATTTTTTTTAAATCCTAAAGGATTCTATTTGTACAAACCTGAGTGGAAACCTTTCCATTCAGAAACCTTTTACAAAGTAATGTGCTAGAAATTGGTGATTGTATAGAGCAAGGAAAAGCGAGCCTTTCCCTCAAAGGCAATGACTTAATAATTGCAATATTATTGCATAATAATTGATGGTGATTTATCATAGGGGATGCATTAAGAAGAGAATGCATGTGATTCTCACATGCTGGAATGTAGTAAATACAGAGTAAAGAAAGTTTGTTATCATTTCATTTATTTTACTCTCTTTGTTGTAAGCACCAGTACCACAACTGTTCAACTGGGGAAAATCCTTAATTAGGATAAGTAGCTAAAAGAACGTGGCTGGGCTCTGATGTTAGGCCTTAGAGGACAGGGACAGATAATGGTGGGCAGAGTGTGGAGTGTGAATTGGCAATCTATGAACTCAATAATAGCAAGCCTTAACAGGTTTGTAGCAATAAGAAGCTGGGCACTGTTGGTTCATGGTGTTACTCAGAGGCTGGGATCTGAAGATTTCAGTTTGCAAACAGCCCAGTCAGAAAGACCAGGAGACTATCTCCAGATAACCACTTAAAAGCCAAGAGTGGAACTGTGGATCACTGAAGTGGTAGAGTAATCAAGCACCCTAAGTAGAAAAAGCTAAGAAAGGCGGGGCACCAGTGGCTCATGTCTATAATCCTAGGTACTCAGGAGGCTGAGATCTGAGGATTGCTGTTAGAAACCAGCTCTGGCAAGAACGACCATGAGACTTTTATCTCCAATTAACCATCAGAAAACTGGAAGTGGTGCTGTAGTAGAGTGCTCACCTTGAACTGAAGAGCTGAGAGACAGCGCCCAGGCCCATAGTTCAAGCCCCATGACCAACAAAAGAAAAAAAGAAAAAGCTAAGAAAGAACACTCAGGCCCCAAGTTCAAGCTACAGTACTAGTGCTCATGCACACATGCATGTGTGCACATGTGTGCGCGCGCGCGCACGCGCGCGCACACACACACACACACACACACACACACACACACACACGGACAAGGACAAAGACAATGAAGAATAAGAAAGTACTGTGCCCTAGGTTCCCTGCTGGCCAGGCATATATAGGTGCTAAGTCTAGGATTTGATTTGAGCAGCATTAACAGGACTGGGCCATTAAACATTGTGCTTTTTTTTGTTGTTTAGTGTTTGCTAGCTTCTCATATAGAGGCTTATTTGAATGAAATTTTCCTTTCTTGCTATATCACTCTTGCTTTCTCCTTCAGACCCCATGTTGACTGTAAAATGCCAATGCTCAGTAATTGAAAATGCAGTAACAAATATTTCTTTATTCTCTTGGCATTTAAAATCACCAAGGCATCTCAATCTGTCACAGTGGAATTGTCTCCCCGCCCCCTCCCCGCTTCCTGGCTGTCTCACTAGCTCTTTGGTGGGTGGAACCTCTTTCTGGCCCGGGTAGGGCTCCTTGGTGACAACCTTAGTTAAATCCTCACCGTGTATCAACATCTACATCTGCTGATTTGGGGCTGTTGCCTTCTCTGGGCTGCCAAACACAACTCTGTGATAATGACAGCATTTGCCAGCACGCTCAGGCAGTGACTCAGGAGACAGGGTGGCCAGCAAAGCAGCCTCTTTGTGGGAGTGGATTTTGAGAAGTGCTAATTCCGTGGCGGTTTAGAGATATTAATATCATGCTGGCAGTAGATAAACAGACAGTAGAGGGACACATAATGGAAGAGAATCAGCCATAGCATCTTTTCCTCCTTTTCTCTACCAGCTAATTTTTTTTCTTTAATAAATCCTGTTTTCCTAGGGTTAGATGAATAGAGCCCTTAAATGGCTTAAACAAAGAAGAGATGCTATGCTAGTTAATCCAGTTGCCTGTACTTTCCCCTCCCCTGCCCCCATGACATTTTTATGGGGACCACTAGTGTGTTAAGAGTTAACTACATTTTCAAGCAGTTCTAAATCATAGCATATGGCAAAGTAGCCTATTGCTTACCGTACCCTCTCCCTAAAGGGCAACGAACCAGATGGTATGAGTGGGGCTTTTGGTGTAATTATGACAGATACAAAGAAAGACATAACCAACACTCTCACTCAATAATATCATGACTCTTGCTTTCCAGCATTTGCTATAGTTAATTTTTTCACAATTTAATTTTACAATTGGCTGTTTGTGTCCGTGCTCCCATTCCAGATTGGAGAGGAGCCATGCAAATACGCTTCATTGGTTATCTTAGCATTATCTTTTGTTCTCTCCTCTTTTGTGCTGAAGGCAACTTACAGAAGCACCCTCATTCCCAGTGGGAGCAGTTTTCCTATTTTTGTGAACAAAAGATTCCATATATGCAAGAAGTGCTTCAGGTCAGATTTTAATATGAGGTCTTCTGTAGTCTCATTGGCAGACTGCTCCAAAACTGGTCATCTCAGGTTTTATACTTTTTTATTTTCTCCTTCCCCTTGTGGTTTTCTTCTATAAGACAGCCTCCCTCCCTCCCTCCCTCCCTCCCTCCCTCCTTTCCTTCCTTCCTTCCTTCCTTCCTTCCTTCCTTCCTTTCTTCCTTCCTTCCTTCCTCCTTCCTGCCAACCCCCCTATTCATTTGTGGCTCTCTTCCAGACTCACTTCGGATAGGAAACCACACGTATCCAGAGTTGGGAAGAGAAGAGACATACTTTGACTATTATGTTAAACTGGTATCTCTAACAGTGCCAAAGTAAAACAAGACATTTTCTAGTTACAGTTTAGTATAGAAAGGAGATTTTGAGAAATTTAGGTCATGCTTTTATGTGTTTCATTTTTTTTATCTATGTGCCTGATATTTTAGAGCAGACTTTTCTTGAGGGTAGTGGCTTGTTTATAACATTCTGTAAATAGCCTGGCCTGATGTGGGCTTTTTACAGATATTCTTTGCTAGTTTTTATTTATGGATTGATATAGCATCTGACTGTACTAACCAGGAAAGTGCTGAGGTAGGGAACTTTGTTTGTGGTTCATCTTTGTTTATTTGGATTTCTAGCTTAGCAACTCATTGGTCTTGAAATCCTTGGCTTCTCCTTCACTCTGCCAGAATGCATTAAGACCTCCAGGTGCTAACTGTTATTATTTCTGTTGACTGAGCCCCATATGCACCTTTAGTGCTCACTGACCTATCTTTCCTGTTGCAGAAACATCGCTGAGGCTCTTGTCAGCAAAGGTCTAGCCACAGTGATCAGATACCGGCAGGATGATGACCAGAGATCCTCACACTATGATGAACTGCTGGCTGCAGAGGCCAGGTGAGTTTGAAAAATGACTAAACACATTGGGTCCTACAGCCCTGTTTTGTTTTGTTTTCTCCTGTTTCACTATTGTACTTGTACCTGGGCAGAATGTGTTAGAAAAACATGTTTTGTTAGAGCTTGCATCCTTTTTTTAATTCCTATTTCCACCCTATGAAGTCCAGAAGGGCACACTCAGAACTTGCTTTCTAACCTTCATTAAGTACCCTTGAACATCCATTTTTTTCAACATACGTAAAATCTCCCTGTGTTGATATTTAAAAAGGAATCACAGATGTGCACACTAAAGCAAACATCTTCATCACCATTCCTGGAACCAATAGGAAAACCCTGCTTATGTGTGTAATTCATTTGCCTGGGTCTTTTACCTTCAGAGGGCTCTCCCCCAAGTTCTCCCACTTGTCACCTCGAAACCTTTTGTCATGTACAAAGGAAATGAAAACATTTATTAGGAAATGAGTTTTGGTTTGAAGCACTTCTGACAGCTGGCAGGAGAGCATATGAGAGGCCTTGTGACATTTTACTTTTGTCCTTCATCTCTGTGGCTGGTTGCCCCAAGGACTTGCAGTCTGCTCCGCAGTGTGATTTGCTGTTGACATTCCTCAAGGCTCTTGCTCAGAGACACTTTTGTCACTGTGGTGCCATTGGCTGAGTGATTCCTAGACTTCCTGGGAAACAGCAGGAGTTGAGCTACTTACAACTGAGCACATGTGAATAACTCAACCAGCTACTTGGACTAAACCAAATGTCCATTGTTTCCAACTGATTCCATGAGTTTGCCTTGCTCAGTGCTGTTTTTGTGACCTCAGGACCCACTTAGAATTTGGTCATTGCCAAGTTATACACTACAGTTACAAAAGGCATGAGTTTCACACTTGGTCATTAGTATCATTTTTCTTGCTATTTGGCCCAGAACTTTGCCCCTGATATATGACATTTACCTCTAACACATTGCACTTCGTGAAGGCTAGAGAATCTATAGAATGTATTACAGAATGTCACCTAAGAAATAAGTCAGCCAGCCCGTTGTGTCTTCTTGATTCTTTGTTTTGGACTTTTCCATATGCTTTGTATAGGAAGTGATTATTAAGCATGAAGAGTTTACATCTTTGATTATTTAAGGCTTATTTAGTAGCCATTAAAAACAAAGTGTAATGCATGCTTATAATCCCCACACTCAAGATATTGAGGCAGGGGAATTGTTTTTTGTTTGTTTGTTGTTTGTCAGTCATGGGGCTTGAACTCTGGGCCTCAGCACTGTCCCTTAGCTCTTCAGCTAAGGGACAAGTACCCTACCAGTTGAGCCACAGTGCCACTTTCGGTTTTCTGGTGGTTAATTGGAGATAAGAGGCTCATGGACATTCCTGCTTGGGCTGGCTTTGAACTGTGATCCTCAGATCTCAGCCTCCTGAGTAGCTAGGATTACAGGCGTGAGCCACTGGTGCATGGCTGAGACAGTTGGATTGTGAATTTCAGGCCAGCCTCATATACATGGAAAGACAACATCCAAAAAAGCTATAATAAGAACAGTATAGTAGTAGTAGTAATAATAATAAAATAATAATAATAATAATGTGGTATAGATTGGTAATTAGTCTTCCTCATAATACTCCTTTCTTTCCCTTTCTGTGTCACTACTAATCCAGGTAAGCTTAAAGAACACATGATGACAAAAATGTGGCTATAGTTTTCTTAATAATGTGTAATCATCTAACTAGCCCCTCACTAAACAGGTGGGACTTATGGTGTGGGCCCATGGTCAGCTTGTCATCCTGGTCTGATAGCAACTCAGGTGAGGTATTTCCAGAGTAATAGAAACACTGAACAGCACAACGGAATGCGATGCATTGTCATATATCCTGTGCTTGTTTTTACTGTGGCACTATTAAATATTTAATTCTGATAGGCAGGTAAGCTGCTCTGAAAAGTGAAGCCAGAAACAGCCTTCTTATTATGTTGTTAGAAATAGCCATGGTGTGAGGAATGTTACGAGTGTTGTTTAATGAGTACACCTATATAGGGAAATTTCTGAAGATTTAGATTTTAAGAAGAAAACAACCTCTTTAGTGCCGATTTTGTGCTGAAGTAATATAACAAGATGGTTGCTTGCTAAAGCAGTGAGCTGCCTAGAGATAATTTTGTTGAACCATTGCTTTCAGACTGATGGTGGAAAAATTGGCTTCAGGGTCATTGCGCTGTTGCAGGTTGAGTAAATGGAGAGAAATTAACGCTTTCTCAAAGCCAGGAGGCATTGCCCTAAGGCAGTACAGGCCTCATAAAGAATTTGGGGAAACAGCCAACCTGCACTGTGAGTGGGTTTTCCTTTGGAACATTATTGTCAGAGAACCCTAGGATGATGGCCCTATGCCATCTTGTAGATGCTAACCCCCAGCCAGGAAAAGGGAAGTCCAAGAAAGACAAGAGCTTCTGCTCAGTAGGGATGGTGGTTTTGTAGCCCATTAAAAAGGATTTTGAAGGCAGAATGGCCTTTTTTTTCTTTCAAAAATAAAGTTGACCTCTTTCCTAGACCACCTGTCTCCTGACACTGCTTTATTTTAGTTTGCCTTCGAGTTAATGCACTCTGTCTCTCCCTGGCACCCTCTTCACGTCCCCTTAGCATTCTTACTTGTTCTGTCACTAAGTTACAGCATGTCTGAACTTTTTTACATGCTTCTGCTGCTCCTCATTCTGCCTATGGATCGAACATT
This sequence comes from Dipodomys spectabilis, assembly GCF_019054845.1. Taxonomy (NCBI): domain Eukaryota; kingdom Metazoa; phylum Chordata; class Mammalia; order Rodentia; family Heteromyidae; genus Dipodomys; species Dipodomys spectabilis. Next base: position 14,883,185 of record NW_024870874.1, read on the forward strand.
ATCTGAGTTTAGGGTTTTCTTCCCCTAGATAGATTAGCTACATTTTTTTTCCTATTGAACTCTTGCTTTGTGATTTGATGACCCTGTCAATTCAGTTTCTCTACCTCCCAGCTTTGCATCCTCTGCAGATCTCATTAGTGAATTGTTTACTCCTTTACTGGACCATGAATAGAGCCCCTCAACAAGAAAGGCTTTGGTGTTGACCCCAAGTCTCTCACTGCATGGACTGTCACTTAACTGTCTTTTGTTTATCATCCCTCCGCCACTTTTTAATCTTCAGTAATTGTGTACTGAACCAAGCCAATTTGAATTAATTTCCCAAGTAAAATTTCTTGCACTCCTGTGTCTAATGCTTTGGCAAAGGCCAAATTAATAACATCTGCTGCATTTGTGTCAGTTATTCAATCTGAAACTCTTCAATTGGGTGAAGGTGACCATGCAAGGCTATCGTTTTCATTAGTTTCTCCCCACAAGGGTGCCAATTCCAACAGATTTTCCTGCTCCTGACCTTGGTCACTGGTTTTTCTCTCGTTATCGCTAGTGATATCAGCAGTGGTACAGAGTGCTCTTCCATTGACTTTGCTTTCCAGTGCACTGCTTGGCCATTAATCCTTTTAGAGAAACATTGGTAAGCTTTAGGGAAAGGGCAGCCTGTTAACTTCTATGACTTCGCAGGTCAGCTCAGCTGCCTGTCTAGGAGTTGATGAGCTTTCTTAGAGCTCTGAGGCAGCTACTTCCCCAGGCTGGGGCTGGGGTGGGGAGGCATAAAGATCTGCCAACCTTTCTCATGATTTGATGGGAGCTTAGGGAGTGCTATGTTAGGTACTCATTGGGAGAAGATAGGAAAATGAAGAATACTCATGTACAGCTTGCCAGTTGCTTTCCAGCATAACCACCAGCAGCTTTTCCACCTCTACAGCTCAGTTCTCATTGGTTTGCTGACCCTTGGAGGTGTCTTCATTTTGATGTCTGCTTATGGAAAACCCTCATTATGTCTCTACCTGGCTCATCTAGAGGAAACCACATCTTTTTGTTTAAAGGATAAATAAGCCATTAATTCCTCAACGGCAGCCTTCCTTTCTAGCTCAGTTGTCTATCATCAGCTATATCCTCCCTCATTACCTTGTGTCCCAGTAAGATAAGGTTTTGGCATTTGCTTGCATATTCTCAGGCCTTGTTTCACTGATGGGCTCCATTGAAAAGCTGTTGATTTTGTCCCAGGATTTTGAGAGCTTCAGTATGTTTGTCTTTGGGTTTAGGGGTTTTTTTTGTTTGTTTGTTTTTCAAAAGAAGTTTTAAGTATAGCTGAAAATTAGCTGACAATTTCTTTATGTACATTTCTCTGTGACACCCCTGGATCTGATCCCCCATTTTAGAGGCATCCTATGAGATCCTGAGGGAATATAACACCTCATTTCTTTTCTGAATGATTCTAATGATTAATTCCCAGATTGGTTTTCCATCATTTCTAAATTCTCATCTTATTTCTGTATTTCTCTGTTCACTGGTCTGCTGTAGTCCTAGTCTGGATATGTGTTCTAAACTTTTCCCAGAGATTTTTTTTTACTCCTTTGGGGAATGTCTTATACCTGAGGTATTCCTAAGAGAGTGAATCATTATAAGGACTTACTGTCCTTTCTGAAGAACTATAAAAATACCTCATATACTATGTATTTTGATTTTGGGGAGACCAGAATGGAGCTAAATGGTTTCCATGTAGGTTCTTGTTGAACATGGCATGGATACCAAAGACAAGCTCATAGCGAGTAGAGTCAGATTGATGCCTGGCTGTGTGACATGTTTTCTTTAGGTATGCAAACATGAGCCTTCTCCCATCACTTGCTTTAAAACTATAATACTTTAGCCAAGCATGATGGTTGGTCCATGCCTGTCATCACAACACTTGGGAGATTGAGGCAGGTGGGTTAAAAGTTTAAGCCAGCCTGCGCTACATCTAGAGACCCTGTCTCAAAAATAAGCATTTAAAGAATTTCTAGAAACGGTTAGAAGCTATGGCTTATTACATGAAAAAAAAGAAAAAAGAAGTTCTGTTAGTTCAAAGCTTCATTCATTCAAGATACCTTTTAATGTAAGATTTTATGACTTCAAGATAAGGTGTGTACACACACACACACACACACACACACACACACACACACACACACACACACACACACACACGACATTAATGCCCCAGCCTGACTTTGAGGAAGCAGCTGTATGGAGAAGATTTAAGTGATTCGTTCTAGACATACATAAGGAGGTTAAGGTTGTCTCAGGAGAATAAAAAGCTAGACACTCTTATTCAGTTTCTTGCCTGGCTCAGTGAAGATTCAGAAAACTGTGATGTTGTTCTCTTTCTCTGAGAGGCAAGCACAAGCCAGCCCTCTTCTCAGCTCTGCTTTGGCTCCTTTACAGTCCCCTCTGTTTGAGCAAACCCTGTCTTTAAACTAGTGTTCCTACCTTATTGCGTCTCCAAACTCCAAACCCCACAAGCATCCAATCCTTGCCTTTTTCAGTGTGATTGACAGTGTCCTCTTATTGTAGGCTTTTTTCCTGAAGCTCTGGGAAAACTATGCTGGCATTTCTATCACATAGCTTCGATACTTGTTGGTGACTCTTCTTTCCCTAAGCCATTTTCCTGTGCATTAGTAAGAAGGATACAGCTTTCATTGGTTATTTCTCCTGGTGATAGAATTACTGGAGCAGAGAGGTCTTTCCAATTTCCATACATTTATACCCATCACTTATAAACATGTTTTACTGCTTTAACTGAAGTGTCTTTATTACCACTGGGAAGGAATTCCTCTTTGTCTTCTATTTATGACCTAACCTGAGGCAGCACTAGTGGTTTTCTGACAAAGCAAGTTTTTCCATAACATTTTATAAGTGAAAAACTTCTGATGGAGCTTCTTATATCCATATCTAGATTACTCACAGAATATAAACATTATTCTCTGCACTTCTTATTGCTAAATTAAATGATATAACCTTAGGGGCTAGGACATAACTCAGTGGTAGAGTGCTTGCCTAGTATGTCCTAGATCTTGGGTTTGATCTTCAACTCTGCCAAAACAAAGTAACTGAAAAGACAAAGCTTCAACTCCTTTTAAAATGAAGAATTTATACTGGGTTGTCCCCATTTGAACTTGGAAGCAAGCTTCATTTATTTCTTTACCAATCCATTGAGAAAACTAGTAGGGAGTTGTGTGTGTGTTTCCAGCAACTGTTTGTATGTTTGAAACTTTAAAAACTGAGCTGTCCTATCATAGTGTAGGGACATGGGTTAATCCATCTTCCAAGATTGCAGATAGATCTTTCCTCTGTGAGGATCACCTATTCAGAGCTGCTTTGTCTTGCATGTGATGGCTTTGCATTCAGTTCTTCTCCTTATTCTCATTTTCTTGAGTATATAGCATGGATCCTAGTACTAGGAATAATAGTAGTGAACAAAAAAGATAATAGATTTAGCCCTGTACAAAGCATGCAATCTCAGAAGGACAGGCATTAAATAATTTTAATAGTACCTTTGGATATTGCTATTTTTCCTACTTCTTCCTTTTTCTCACCTGTTTTCTTAGCCCTTCCTTTTTCCACTATTATTAACAGTGCTTGCCTTACTTCTTTTTTATTCCATCTTTCATTTCTATTAAATTTTCCCATGAGAGTATCTCCCTGAAATTCATCTTTTCTGTTCAGCTTCTGTTCTTTTCTTTTCAATAGTTTAATGGTACACCTTTAAATAAACCAAGATTTCTCACTTTGAATCTAATGACCTCAACAAGAAAAATTCTCTTTGAATAAAACTAGAACTATTGAATAGTATTAAAAACAGAGCTTTTACTTGAAGTTTTCCCTTCACTGTTTAATAGTAGATTCCTATAGCACCAGGATATTGTTGGATTTTTTTAGCTCAAGCATCATAGAAAGAGTCAGGTGAATTATCTTCTGCCCTCTTCACCCAGCTGCATTACTTCATACCAGTGCAGGTTGGAAACCAGCACGCAGAAAGCAGACTGGCTTTTCTCTTAAACATCATCCTGGGCTTTTCTTTTTGTTAACCCTTTGTTAAGCCCCACTGTTGTGTGGGGCTTGCAGAGTGGTGTCATGGTCATGAGGTTGCTAATGGGGGGAGAAGAGGTGCACTGTTGGGGAATAGGGTAGATCAGCGATTGCAAGTGGATGTGATAACAGGAAAATGCATTCAAAGAGCTGGTGTGGGGAAGTGATTTGACGACACAGCTGAATGTGGGGAAATTTAGCTTTTTTCTTTCTTCAGAAAAGATGATGCACTCAACATCCAAATAGCAGTAATCAATCTGCATTTAAGGCAGCACAAATGGCCACTTCTGGAGAGCTGTATAATGCCTTCATTCCAAAGAGTTTTCTCCTTCAGGATATTAAGAGGATCTGTCACTCTTCTTCGTCCTCTTTTCTTCTCTCCCCTCCCCCTGGTTCTTTCTGACATAAGGCAAGTTAGTAGAATGTACTTTATAACCACAACTCTGGGGTGAAGTTAGAAGAGCTCTGCATGTTCTGTTGTATATCTAGTTTGTTCTGTTGTGTACTAGTCTTATGTAGAAGTTCCTATAGGTCATGGGCAAATGATGAGCTGGCAATAAGAAATCCGCAAGAATGAGGAGAAGGGAAGAGGAACAAGGAAAGGACGAATAATTTGAAAATACATTGCAACTATGTATGAAGGAGGCATAAAGAATTGCAATGAAAGCTGTTAACCAAAGAGGTTTGGGGGAGGGAGGGATTCAGGAAAAGCGAGCGATAGAGAAAATTATTCTGATCAAAACATAATATTTGACCATCTGAAATGCCATAGTGAAACAGGTATTATACACTTAAAAAAAAAAAAGTGACAGGAAAGTGAAATAGGCTCTGTGAGGGGGAAGGAGGCCAGTAGGAGGGACTTGGGCTAACATGGGGGGAGTGAATGAATAATGACTGTAGTTCAAATAGTTTGTTTACATTGCATGAAAATAGACCTGCTGAAAGCGGTTTAAAAAGACAGGAATAGGGAAAGGGATGGGGGATTGATTGGGATGTATTTACATGTGTGAAATGTCACAAAGAACCTCTCCCTTGTACAATTAATGTACTTTAACTGAAAAGAAAAAAGAAATCTCCTTTGCAATTTCTTCTGTAATCTTAGTCTATGCTAGTTGTTTTCCATCAAAGGAAATTCTTCTAGACTAACCTTGGTCATAGTTGCTGTTATGTCCCTCCAATGTTCAGCTGTGATGAATTTTATCTATTCAGAAAAGCTGTGACCAACACTTCTCACTGACCTCTTCCTAAAAGAATCTTGCTTCTTTTACAAGATATTTATACATTTGAAGACCATCATTTAATATCATTTTAATCCAAAATAAGCTGTAACTATGAAATGATAATACTTAACCCTTGACTTCCTTGAATATCTTATAACTTGACTTCCTAAACCATTGGTTCTCATAGAGCACCGTCAGTGCCACTTTGGGGACTTGTTAAAACGTGAATCTTAAGGTGACCCTTTCCCCACCTCATCTGTTTAACATGTTCTTCAGGTGGTTCTGATGTACACTAAAACTTGGAGGGCCACAACTGTAAAAGAAGCTCAGTTGTATGTCTTTTAGCAGGTTAATTGTTCAGTCTTCATTATTGTTGGAGTCAATAATGGTGGTTATAAGTAATAGAGAGTAAGGTATGAAATAGCTAAGCTACGGATGTCTACTATACATTAAAGCTCTTTTTTTCTCCTTGGCTCCTTTTTCTCCTCTCTCCCACTCTGCATTTGTGCCTCCTTAATTCTATTCCTTCTGAGTAGCTCTACCAACTCTTGGCTAATTTAATGTGAAATCATCTTGAGTGGTGTAGGGCTTGCTTGGTTTGGCTCCTTTGCAAAGTCATCTGGCTGAATGGGTCTGAGAGCCGAGTTTCTCAGAAGGTCTATATTCTTTTCCTACTTCTGTTACAATCCTTATAAATCTCTTAGGAGGATGATAATTCAAATAATTAATCATTAATACATTAGGACATACAGTTTTATAGCTGGTTGTAAAGGGAAAATCTACTTCATAGCTTGCTTGCTTTGTAAGGATTCTTTGCATCTCAATTTCTTATCAATTGCCTTGTGCATTTCTATTTTATCTTAAGCTTCCTCTGACACCTCTTCCCCTCCTGCTTTGGACCCCAAAGCTGAGAAAGATTACTTCCCATTCTGTTTTCCTGTATATCGAATTTAGAGAACCAAATCTCTGGAGGATGGCAGTGAATCCTTTCCAATCAGTTTTGCTCACCTACTAAATTTGAAAGAAGGGCTGCTTTTCCTCTGTCAAAAGGCACATTAAAATTATGTGTAACTGATTTATACATTCATGTCATAGTGGCAAGTATTCATAATACATAGTTTTGATGTCAGTGAGCAAGATTTGCTTGTGGAACCCAATTATTTAAATCATAATTTAAGTTGCAAAAGGATAGATAGATAGATAGATAGACAGAAAGACAGACAGACTGACTGACTGAATAAGGAAATGAGCATCCAAAGCCAAGGGTTATCCATAAATAAGAATCCATAGGGCCAGGTATGTTCTATCTGATTGCCTTGGGGAAAGGATATGCAAAACAAATACAGAAATACTTGCTAGCCTTGTGCCCCAGCGGTGTAGTTCTATGAATTTATCTTAAGATTAATTAGTGAATTGCCTGTCAGTTTATCTAAAAGCTGTTCCTCATGGCAGTATTTATAATAGTAGAAGGATTATATTCACAGAATTACCTAGCAATAGGGGATTGAATAAATTATGAAACATGCATACATATGATGGATTTACTGAATAAACAATAAAAATGATGTGAAGAAATTAATAACACAGGGAAATGTTCATTTAGCTGTTGTTCCTAGTAAAATAAAAATGAGCCTACAAAACTTTTTCCACAGTGATGCCATTTTTTAAAAGTCTAAGTGGGCGGATATGTGTGTATAAGCACTCAAAAAACATTAAGGGAGATTTATCTTGGAATAGGATTATGAATCATTGTTTCCCATAATTTTTTTTTCTGATGGACTTTGTGATCAGGACAGTAAAAGCTATAAAATCAGAGTCTCTGAGGCAGTTTCAAGTAATCTTACCTTTCTGTGGCTTTTAGACTGCTAATGGCTACTTCTGCATAGCACTAATAGTCCTTCAATCCTAACGTGGGACCAGTATCTGTAGCAACTGTTTAGTCTGTCATTGTACAGGTTATTCTCTGCCATGAGCTCATAATCCTTCCTCTCTTGTTTTCCTGCCACTGCAGACCCATTGTCATTTTTAGCACAATAGCATGTGTCTTCATTTCTTACTTATATTAGTCTTAGATGAGAGGATGACCTGGAGTTCTTTGTTACTTGCTTCACTGCCTCATAATACATACTGAGTCATTAGTCTGCCTACTTCCCTTGACTGTAGAACTCAATTTCCTCATTTGCAGTCTGTGTGCTCTCCATCTTTTCTGTCTTATCAATAATTCTCATTTCATTGAAAATTCAGCTGTATATATAATCTTACCTCAACACATACCTGGACCTGTGCCTGCTCAATGTCTTACTTTCTAGTACAGTACTTTCCAGTTGCCCAGGAACCAGTATATTTATTGAAAGGCTAAAGGAATTGTTCATTGATGCCATGTTTCAGTGATCTCTGTGTTTGGCTCAAGCTAAAACACCATATTCATTAATACGCCCTGAAACGCGGTGAGAAGTGCCTTAGAGGTTCAGCCAGTTTTTCACTCTTTGTTCTGATTTTCAACCTTTTCTGTTGAGATTATTTTCCTTTCTTGTGAGTCATTTATCCTTTATTGTAGGGTAGCAGCTCCTGCCACTTGGTTCTGTTTTATTGTTTAGAGTGGTCAGAATCCTAGTCTTCCCCAGTCCTCCCACTGCCCAATTCTTCCAGCTCCAGGGGACTCTGGGGCTGCCATGCTAAATGCTTGGAGGTTGTCTGCTCCTTACGCACTGGTTAGGCCATCACTTCATCTGCCCTGGAAGCAGACAACACATTTAGGAAAGGAAGCAAACCTCATTTTGTTGCCCCACAGTCACTTTGCCATTGTTCATGTCTTCCATATGCAATCTTTTCAGCATTCTGTGTTTGATAATCGTTTACCAGGCATGTATTTGTTCAGCTTTAGCAATCACATTTTAATTGAACTAGGGATTGCCCTGTGTTTATCTAATGCTATGAACATAGGTCTGTGTTAATATCATAACAAATATTTTTAAATATGTTTTTATTGTAAAAATAGCATACAGAGGGGTTATAGTTACATGAGTAAGGTAATGAGGACATTTCCTTTTGAGCATTGATACCTCCTCCTTTTTTTCCCTTACCATCTCTTCCCTCCCCATTTCCCAACTCCTTCCTCCCTCCCTACCACAAATTGTAAAGTTTGTTTTCAATATAGTGTCTTATACATCTCATTGTTACAATGGGTCAGCCTGTATCCCTATTTAAGCATTTTGTTTTTTCCCTTCCCCTCCCCAAATTAGAAAAGTGAATATACCAGATGCAAGGCACCGGAATCAATTACAGTGAAAACAGGGGTTATACCATGGGGGAAGAACATACAAAAGAAACCAAAAAAATCACATAGTACATTATAATAAGTACATTAAAAACAATAGCAAGAAAGCAAAAGCCACTTGTGTCCCTGTCTTGGTTCATTTTCCTTAACATCATCTTATATGGTCATATGTACATAGCTTTTGACCTTTTCTGCTTGTCCTAGACATATACTAGTTATTGCAAATAAGGGAAATCATGGGTCCTATGTTTCTTTGGTCCTGGCTTACTTCACTTAATATAATTTTTTCCAAGTCTTTCCATTTCCTGAGAAATGGGGTGAAGTCATTCTTTCTGATGGAGGCATAGAATTCCATAACAAACATTAAGGACAACATCTTAACCCTCAAAGGGCCTTCATTCTAGCTGTAGAAATGAAGATCAATAGTGAAAGTTGTGTGTTACAATTTACAGTTGCATTCTGAACTGATGGATGTATGTACATGCACATCTGCAATTTAGCTATCATTTCAAAGGAATTCATAGATACTCCCTGCATCTTAACTGTAGCTCACCTAGAGCCCCGCTTCAAAATATTTATGTGACATCTATCTTATGACTGTGGTAAGATTGTGTTTACAGATATGTGACAGAATTTTCCTTCTATACAGTGAAAGACCTAGGGGACAGATAAGATCAAGAGGAAGTAAAACCCCAGGGAACACACATAATTGGGAACTTACATGGAAGGCTTCTAGAGCAAATGGGCCTAACTGAATTAGAAGGAATGATATGGAAATCGTGCAAAGACATAAACTGGGACCACATAAGTGAAGACCCGTGAAAGTCTAGCATAAGGATTTCTACTTAGTTTCTCTGAGTGGTAGTCTTTGTTTTGAATCTAAATAGGGTAATGAAATGATGAAATAAATTTTGATGAAGTCATGGTGGTGATATGCAGTGTAGGATCAAAACAGTATGTATGCAATATGAAGAAGGATTGAGTGAATTGATTTAAAATATTTGTGAAGTTACCTTGATATAAATTGCTAAGTGCCTAAATTGAAAAGGTGACAAAATGGTGAAGTGAACACTGTTAAGGAACAAAGTACTACCTGTAGGGGATAAGACAAAAGCAGAATTGTGCGACATTGTGGTCTCTAGTGACCAAGACAGTGGCGTTCAAGGGGAATTAAAGATGAGGAAGCACAGCTAGGAGCTCCTGACCTACTAACACTGTCACCTCCCTGGCCCCATCATCTCCCTTTCACTCTCTAACATATGCCATTTCTACTTTCCATTACTTTATTGTCTTTAGATCTTTTTATCATGAAAGCAATTCTTTTTTTTTTTTTTTTTTTTTTTATGAAACTGTTGAAAGTTTTTTCTCTCTAGGAAAATTCACATATATACTTCAAGGTGACTTACAGATAGTTATTCCTAGCATCCTAGCTGATGCTCACTAATGTCCCCAGGGTAAGAATTCCTGACATGACAACCATTTTATGATTGTGATAAAATTGGCTCTTGGGCTGGGAATGTGGCTTAGTGGTAGAGTGCTTCTTTAGCATGCATGAAGCCCTGAGTTTGATTCCTTAGTACCACATAAACAGAAAAGGCCGGGAATGGTGCTGTGCCTCAAATGGTCGAGTGCTAGCCTTGAGCAAAAAGAAGCTCAGGGACAGGACCCAGGCCCTGAGTTCAAGCCTCAGACTAGGAAAAAAAAAAAAAAAAGTTCTCACTCTAAATCCTTTTAATTTCTTGGAAAACTTACAAACTCTTTGTTCAGAATAGCATTCTGCCATTACTGACTTGGTAAGAAGATATCCTGATGATTGGGCTATTAATTAGTCCAGGGCACGCTGATTCTAATGGTACTGACATCCAGCTTGGAGAGGTGTTCTTGGAATTCCTTTGGGACCAGGGAAGTACTCAGTGTCAGCTGTTAGGTGTGAAAGAAATGCAAGATGCTACTCCTGCAGTAGGAATGAGGTCATAGCTCTTAACAGTGCTCATCTACCTTTGCAAAGTGATGAGTCTTACCTGCTAGCAGGAGGGTAGTGACTGTAATATGAATGAATTTCAAACTTGGCTATTACAGAAAGATTTAGTGATCTGGATGGAGATCATCTCCCAGTATGTAAAAACTGCACTGCCTTTATGGGTCCTGGGAAAACATAGAAAGCTGTTTTCATTCCTCTCCTGACAAAGGTAGTTTGTCTATTCCTGGTATTGCTAGTCCTTGCCATCTTTAAAAGCTGTGTCTGGAAAAAGAAAGCTCATCAGAGGAGCGGGTTGTGTTCTGCCCCACCGCTTCTATTCTCTGGGCCAGACTAAACACGAATATGCCTTTATGACGAAGCTGCGATACAATAGAAGTTGAGAATTTGGGAGTTTCATTCCTTGAAAACAAATATAGATCTGTTCTTAATTGAACGTTGTATGAGAAATTTTTAGTTTTCTCAGTGGCACAGGATGCAGACATGCTCTTTTTCCACCTATCCATGTCACAAAGATAGAGCTCTTGGCCTGTGCTGGAGAAGCAGGATTATACAGGGTGCCAGGGAAGAGCTCCCTGGAGACATGATGTGTAGATCATACATCTTGCTCTCCATGGCTCCATTCCATAGAGTACTTTAGCAGCCCTGTCATAGACCCTGTGTCCTAGAATAAAGGTGCATGCATTAACCCCAACTCATTTGCAAAGTTATTTCATGCAGTTTTGAACAAGTATGGTCAAAAAATAAAGAATTTAAAAGGAATTTCAGAAACAAAGATTTTAAGTTTCTGTGAGCATACACTGCTCAGTTGATGCCGAGGAGCTTAGTCTTTTGCAATCATCACTTGTGTTTAAATGGCTATGTGATCTGATGAGTGTTTCCCTATCCTTAATTTTGTGAAAATATGCCTCTCCCAAACAAATGATGCCCCAAAGGCATCATTAGTGTGCTTAATTTAAGTGATAAAGTGAAAATTTTAGATTCACTGAAAGGCAGCATGTCTTTAGTGGAAGTTGGCTGACATTATGGGAAAAAATGAATCAAACATCCACAGTAGTCAACATACAGAGCATGAAATATGACTTCATTTTAGGGAACACTATTAATGGGTACAACACTAACTTTTATGACAGTAATGTAGCCTACTTTATACAGTTTCAAGTTATGGATGCTTAGACCAACTGTACACATGGTAAAAGTAAACTTGAGTAATTTTAGAGTATTGAACTTTTATGTATTCTGAGCATTCCTCAGTGGTGATTCCTTGTGATGTGATATAGATCATAAACGAAGAATTTGCTGTACTCCTTTGCAAAGAGCAGCAAATGTGCCCCCACTTCCCCAGAGTTGTTCCCCTAGATTCTTTTTCGAGATGTACCTGCAGTTACTATCCACCTTCTATCAGTCAGAGGGAGCTGTTGCTGAACACAGCCTACTTAGGGTCATTTCTGCAGCAGTATAAGAACAAAAACCAAAGTGACTATACATGGGAAGGAGACCCAAAGAAGAATGACCACTGTTGACAGATCCCTCACACTTGGTAGCTTGGATGGCACCATTTTTTAACTCAGTCGTTAACTGCCTACTGTGAACTGGGTATTTTTATTCTCTTTTGTGAAGAATTAGTAAAACAAGAAAAGTTACTTGGTTTCAGTTTTTATGGTTCGTTTTAAGGGGGACAGAGTCTTCATAGCTCATTGTCAGTTTGAATTCCTGGGCTCGAGGTCCTCCCCTCTCAGTCTGCCTGGGAGCTGGGGTTCCACCACACTCAGCTCTCAGGTTATAGCTCCTGTTACAGTGCACCTTCCTTGTTGCCTTTTAATGTGTCAGAAATTGATCTAACAACAATTATAGCTTAAGTGCAAAAAAAACTCTTTGAAGAATTTCTAAAATTAATGCCTGAAGGCAAGTAAGCATCTGATAATATGCTCTTTAGGAATAAGATAGAACATAAATTAGATGCTTTTAAAAAAAGATGGGGGGGGTGGGGAGGACTGGCTGGGAGGGCAGGGGAGGAGGATGGGAAGGGATGGGAAGGGGAAACAAAGGAGGAGGCTACAATGCTTGATAAGAAATGTACTCATTATCTTGCCCATGTAATTGTAACCCCTCTGTACAGTATTTTTACAAGAAAAAAAAAGATATTAAGACTTAACTTTAAAGAATTCTACTGCCACATGTATATATTATTGCCTATGTTTTCTAGTTTTGTTAGCCTCAGCCATAAGTCTTAGTCTTAAGATCTCTGCTACTAGTGGCCGGATGGGAGTGTGGGGGCTACTTTAGACACCAGAAAGAAAGCAGAAATGTAGTTTAGTACTTCACAGCTTTTGCCTCGAGAGCCTTGCCTTTCTGTCTTACTGCTCAAGCCCTGGGCTCTTTTCCTTCTACTGTATGAGATCCTCTACATCGCAGGAACAGCCACGGGCTCTGTAGTGCTCTTACATGAACTTGTCTGTTCAGAGGACAGACCCATTTATTTTCCTTCTCATTTTTGGAAGAGGATAAGGTGCCCCAGCAGACCTACAGAAAACTCAGCCTGCCTCCCCTTACAGGAGAAGTGGAGAACACTGGAGGGGAAGGGGCAGAGGATCACTGAGCTTGCCTAGCTTTCTGTAGGCTGCTCCTTCCAGTTGACCATAGCAAAACTAGGAGAGCCTATTGAATGGCTTCTAGCCATTGGTGTCCATCTCAGCTTCTGTTCTATTGGTTTGCAAATGCCAAAATGTGCCAGGGATACACCTTGACAATGATCCCTAGTCAGTGCCCCTCAGCAGGATCCTGAATGGTAATAGAGTACTCATGAAGGAAAGTAGTCTATTTGCTATTTCTTTTCTTTCTCTTCTCTTTCTTTCTTTCATTTGTTCATTCTTTTTTCTTTATGCCAGTACTCAAAGCTTTGAACTCAAAACTTTGCATTCTTGTTTGCTTTAACTGTTCAAGGTTGGTACCTTACCACTTGAGCCACCCTCTGCTTCTGGCTTTTTGCTGGTTAGTTGGAGATAAGTCTTACTTACTTTAATGACTGGGCTAGCTTTGAACCAAGATCTGAGGATCCTGGCATCCTGAGTAGCTAGGATTATAGCTGGTGAGCCACCATACTTGGTGTTTGCTTTTCTAAATGGGATCAAGGAATTTGGAAATACCTTAATTTTGGTTAGCCTTTCAGAATAAGTGAGAGAATATGATTTTTAGTTCTTGTTCATTCTGTTCTTGCCAACGTTGTAGAGTAGCAACTAGATGTAAAGAAATCCTGTTGTTTCTGAACCAAAAGCATTTCAAATTAGTTGAGTTGAATGACAGATCTCCTGGAATGGCCCAGTGGTTCAGTGGGTGATAGAGGCCCAAGCACACCAGAAATATAGCCAGTCAGTTAGCATTGCACATCAACCAGCAGTTTGAGTGTGTGTGTGTGTGTGTGTGTGTGTGTGTGTATTTTATTCCCCTCATTGTAGGTCTGAGTGAAGGAGAAGTTAGAACTGTGGTCACTAGGTTGAGCAAGGACCCACACACTGACCCTCTACTCTAGCATCTTTCTCGCCACTTCCTTGTGTGTGTAGGGTGGGAAACCCCTAAACCTTTCTATTTTATGTTATTTTATTTTTGCTGGTCTTGGGACTTGAACTCTGGGCCTGGGTGCTGTCCCTAGGCTGCTTTTGCACAACACTGGCACTTTACTAGAGCCACAGCACCACTTTCAGCTTTTTTGGTGATTAATTAGAGATAAGAATCTCATAAACTTTCTGCCTGGGCTGGATTCAAATCACAGTCCTCAGATCTCAGCCTCCTGAGGAGCCAGGATTACAGACATAAGCCGCTGATGACAGGCTACCTCTTATTGCCGATAGTACACAGGAAAGCCTTGTCTAATAGTGTAGGTCCCTAGCGATTTCCCAGTCCACTTTATAGTGTGGTACTTCCTTCTCCCACAGTAACCATACCCAGTGAGGCTTTTGCTTCTGTCCCTGAAGCTACTACTCAAAGGATTTGGAGATAAAAGGGAGAAAATTGGAGCAAACCAACATGTGGTCAAATGTGTGGCAGAGCCCAGAGTCCCCCTGCTAAATTCTGTTATTGCAACCTGAAACTGATTGGGAATGAGGCTTAATATCAGTTATGAGGCATTTACTAATTTTTTTTCCAACAGTTAAATGACTTTTCTGTACAATATTGCTTCATTCAGGGCAACTTATCTTTTTACCTGGAACGAACTTATTTCCATTAGAATTGGAACACTAGCTCCATATTTTGCATTTAAAATGTTTCATGTGATTAAACGCTGAAAGAAACACTATTACTTCTGTTTCTTAGGAGTGTGCTCTTCCAACTGATTCTTCTTTTGTGCCCAGAACAATGCCTTTAATTTGGAAACAAGTAAGGGAGCTCTCTGATTACCAGGCACACTGTTAACAGAAACTGGCAGCCAAGTACTGGTAACTGGGCTCAGGAGAAGAACAGCCAGACATTGTTTCTCCAGCAAATGCTCCTCACAGAGTAGCTACTTACTAGCGTACACTGTGACCTGTACATTGACATCTACCATTTTAATAACCCTTGCTTAGTTCCTCTTTTCCCACCCTCTTCTGTTTTCGTATTTTATCTGTCTTAATTGAGTTTTCTCTTCTTCCTTTACAGAGCTATTAAGAATGGGAAGGGATTGCACAGCAAGAAGGAAGTGCCCATCCACCGTGTTGCAGACATCTCTGGGGTAAGTACTGTCCCTAAATCCAGCAGTGGGGCTCTGAGGCTCCCGGAGCATGTGTGAATACTCACAAAAGACCTCAGCCTCTGTGTTTTCTGTAGCTTGCTGTTCTTCAGGCCCTGAATTTGAATTTTTCCAGAGTATCTTCTTAGGCATTTGTGGGGATTCTCTTTCATATTATGCAAAGGTGTTTTAAATTCTTGTTACAAACCCATGTTTTACAAAATACTAGAATGAATGTTCTCTTATTTTTTTCTATACTATGAACTTTAGAAGAGACTCCTTCCCGGTTGTATAGAACTCTTTAAAATCCCTGTTTAATTCTCACCATGAATGGATTGTCTTCATGGTAAAGATCAACTGTAGGTTTTAGAATAAGTCTAAGAATTAATTGTGATTTCCTAATGACTCTGGTTGCTTGCAAAAAGGAGAGAATGAAGAAATGTATGAATATCTTTTGAGATAATAGAAATTGATTATAACAAAGCATTATTGACATAAATGCTTCTAAGCACCCAAATGAACATTCTGCAATAAACCTTATCCTTCCACATTGAAGATCAGTTTGAATGAATAGGTCTCTGTTGGTTGAGTGGATATAGTCTTCAGCATTTAGTGAGTGCCTACTACATGCTAGGAACTGCACTAAGAATATAATCGTGACCCCACTAAAAGGACAGTGACAAGTACCAGTATTGATTTCAGTCTGATGGCTGGGGAATATACCTATGATGTCTATCTTTTCATTTCCCATCACTACCTATGATGAAGATTAGATTGTGCCTGGGCATAGAGGGCAATATCATCTGGAGAGCTAAAGGAAAAGGGGCTAGGAAATCTTTGCCTGTACAAACAGGGTATTTGCCTTGGCCATGGAGAAGAAAATGCTAGTAGAGACAAATGCTGCTAGAGCTTAGCCTGACCTAGAGCAGTGATGAATTAGAGGGTAATGGCTTCTCATTAATGTTGTGTTGCCAGGCTTGGCCGACTCTTTGTAGTTCCCGGTGCTCTGTTACTGCAAATGTGTCTGGCCGTTCCTCCTTGCTCAAGTATCTTGATCCTCTGTTTATCTCAGGCAATAGGATCTAGTGAGCTTTTCTTTCTCTATAGCCAGTTAGTGCTGATGATGATTAAACAAGACCACCTATGTCACATGAAATGGATTTCCTCAGTCAAGAAGTCAAGGTCTCTATTAAGCGGGTGTGATGTATTGATATGCTTTTATTGTGGCTTAGAATCCTGAGAAGTCTAGAAGCTTATTGCTAATGGTCTTTGAGCCACAGGTGACTGTAGAGTGTCTGCTGAGACTCATTGTTAACAACTGTGACATGCCCAGTGCAATGCTATCTGGCCCATTTTCTTTCTGACTTACCCTGCTGAGTTATTCTTATACATATATTACTAATTTCTATAGGTACATGCTATGGTGTTCTCGACAGTATTTTCTTTAACATTGTTTTTTTGCTAGAGATATTAGAGCAGTCATAAGACAATTAGGGGCTGCTTAGCTTCAGGGGAAAAAAATGTTACAAGTCTGTATTTTACAAAGTTCAGTTGGGGCTTATATTCAAAGACCATCTCCCCATTAAAAAGCGCATAGAGAATCCACACTTTTGGACTTTCTCAGAGCTGAATTAAACCTTGGGATAGTATGTCAATTCAAAATAAAAATATATTTTAGGGGGGGAGGGACAGTCAAATAGAGAGAAGAAGGGTGACCAGTGTACTCATGACCTTCAGTGTTCATATGTGAAAATGGAACCAGGTAACCTTGAGGGCATGAGTGGGGTTGGGAGGGATTGGGGAAGAATGATGGAAGGGGAGCATTAATCAAGATTAATCAAAGTGGCACTGTACTGATAAACTCACATGTTGAAATTCCTCTCTACAACTCCTTGAAAATAATTTTTATAAGAAAAAAATAATAAAGATATATTTAAAATAAATTAAAACTATATCACTCTTCCCTGTGCTTCCGATGGAAACAGTTTGGGGGATAGGTTGTTTTCTTTTGGTTCATCAGGTTCATGTTCTTGCTCTGATTTTGTACCTGTGGGGAGAAGAAGACCTAGAAAAGAATGTTAGGTAGAGGTGGGTCTGTCTGAATGTCTTGCCAGGACCTCTGAGTTCAGGATCCTCAAGCTCTTTATTGCTGCCTTTGCATCTTAGGCCCCCTCTGCCTTTCTGGTCTTTGTGCTTTTTTAACCCTTTGTTTTTGTGTTTGATAGCAATGGATCTTGTGAACTTGTCTTCATTTTTTCATTATTATTCTTCCTACCTCACCAGCTCTCCCTTACACTGTGGCTCAATATCATACCTATTTTTAATCTCGTCTATCTGGTTATTAGAGAATTGGTTTGCTCTTAAGTTATTTAAAAATAAATGCCAGTTAAATTTTGCTCAGTTACCACATAAATAAGAGAGGAAAGCTTGGGCAAGTAGAAGACTGGAAGTGAAAAAGCTGTTCAGTTTAAATAGATGTCAGGTATGACCTTGTCTGCCTGAATCACAAATTATTCAGCTAAGATTGCAATTTTTTTGTGCCCTCTGTAATAGAGTAAGTTTGTCTTTCTCCCCCTTTTCACCTTCCCGTCTCTCCATCACAGTGTTAAGTATGAGTGTATATTGGGTGCCCTTGTGCTGTTTAAGTGAGATGTATGGCTTTTCCGCTCCCTGGAGCATGCTGGCAATTTTGCTGTCTGAGGGACAGGTAGGCATGCAGGGTCATATGGGCAAACAGCATATAGCCTGATGGAGAATAAACACCAGGAATGATGGCAATGTAGTATACACTTATATAATGGCTTCATAAAACTTTCTTAATCTCTTTTAAATCTCTAGCTGTGCTCTCCCACTGCCCCAGATTGATTCCCCCTCTTAGCTGCAGGTCATGATAAATGGAAGTTTCTGTTGAGATGACAATGTATGCACTATGCTGCCAAAATGAATTTACTATGAACTGTTATTGGAACACAGTACCTCACTCCACCCTCCTTCCCACCCCATGCCTTTACTTGGAGAAAAAGAGGACATATATAAGTACACACTTTGTCTCCTAAACACACTAAAAAACATGCAGTATGAAGGAAGTTATATCGTGATGGTGAGACAAAGAATGAACCTGCGCTTCTGTCCTTGTGTTAACTGCCTCTGTCTTTAAGAGTTCAGTCTGCACTCATTCTTCTTTGCTTCTCCTGTATTTACAAACTTATTTCAGCATGAGGGTCAGGGTGTATTAGAATGCTTTTGCTCGCAATGATAAGAACCTACTTGGCTACCTGGGAAAAAGTAGGGAATAAGTAATCCAGGCATAGGAGAGATTGACTGATTGCTTACAAGGTGAGCACCACTGACCACTGAGGTGATCCCATAAGCAAGCCTTTGTTTACTAATCCTGATCATGTTTGAAATTAGGTTGAGTCTTACGTAAGATATCTGTATATACACCAGTTGGATGAATGCCTTCTTTGTCTAAGACTTTAGAACAACATGGCCCTCTGATACTATCATACTTAATTTTAGGTTAACTACTAAGAAAAGTATTTATGCCCAGGCCAGTAATTTAGGTCCTGAAGAAGTGGCTAGTTTCATCATTTTCTCATTGTTCTAGGTATGCAAACTAGGGTCTTACAAATCCCAGCCATTGCTATCCTTTCTGTAGTAATCTGCCCATGAGTTTGACTGACTTGGTTCTAGATCTGGTTTGACTGGAAGGACTGTACTCTGGTGACTGCTTCACTTCACACATCCATGTTTCCATTATATAGAACATTGGTTTGTTTTTCCCTGATGCTGTCTCAGTATAGAAAAAGGTTGGGCTTTGTGTATCTGTGGCATGTAAGGCTGTTCTTTATCTTAGGTTTATTATGTTTTTTTGCTATAGCCTGCTCTGTAATAATTACAATCTCCTGCAGATACAGAGTATAAAACAGGAAATAAAATGAGGCTGGTGCATGGCTAACTGTTGTTCTGGTAGATCAGAAAAATTAGTTCTGGTTCTGAAATGAGAGAAAGAGAGCTCTCCACTCTTCAAGGCAGCCAACACTATGAATGTACATTACTTCCTGCCTCCATTCTGCTTCCTCTTCCATATGTGCATGAGGAGGCCTAGTGTGTGTATTTGAGTTCCTCTCTCTTTTTGTCTGTGTTCTTTCTGCACTGGTGCGTAAGCATTTATGATCGCTTGTCTGTTTGACAACATAAGAAAAAGATAGAGCCTATACTACCATCCTCTTCCGTTACATTTCTATAAGCCATAAGGAGAGCTAGATAACCAGAATGGGGAGGGGGTTGTATTTCTCTGAATATTTTCTGTCTTTTCATATTAAGTGGTCCTGACCACTCATCTGTTAATTTCATTCACTATTCTTTACTTGTGGAACATGCTGTACTCAGCTGGACATTTATATCACCTTCTGACTTGGCTACATACTGTTTTTTGACCTCTTCTGCATGATTAATTTTGTTGGAGATGCATAGTATTACTATTAAAAATGTGCCTTGGAGTGTTCCAAGGGCTAGCTCTAGGGCGTCAGACTTTGAGTTGCTTTTATTCATGAAGTAAATCAAGTAATGAAAACTTACTAAGAAGACAGTGCAGCTTTAACTTGCAAATAAAAGCATAGAACTGTTCCTGTAAGATAATAGACAGGAAGTAGGTGGACTCTTCTTTTTCGAGCAGCATTTCCTGACCTTTTCCTTCCACATCTGGTTTTCTGTTGAATTCTTTTTTTTTAATTAATATTATTTTTTTGTGAAAATAGTGTACAGAGAGGTTACAATTACATGGGCAAGATAATGAGTACATTTCTTATCAAGCATTGTAGCCTCCTCCTTTGTTTCCCCATCCCATCCTCCCCCTGCTCCCCCACCCAATCCTCACCCTCCCCCCACCAAAATTAAAAAGTTCATTTTTCGACATAACGACTTGTACGTCTCATTGTTGCAGTGGGTCCACCTGTATCCCTATTTAAACGATTTGTTGAATTCTTACACCTGAAGAACACTACCCTTCTCCCCAGCAATAGATACCTCAGATCATCCTCCTTTTGGGGACCTTTATGGCAGTTAACTTTCCTCATTATCTCATGGATGTAGCCTTGGTAGAAGAATTTTTTTTTTTTAATCAAAAGAGTTAAAAGTAGTCTGTTGCATAAGTCCAAGGAATGTAAAAGCAGCAACTCTTCCAGGAATTCTGCAAGTTCAGTCTGTGTTAATTGCAGTTTCTGTTGTATGTATTCTGGTGTACTCTGGACTTTTTCTTACATGATGCTAAGGTTCCTTTCGGCTGCCTTTCCACAAATGCACCTTCTTTGAGCTTTTGTTTACAATAGCTCTTTCTTTTTTTCTCTCTTAGTCCCACACCATGCCCTAATTATTTCTTTTGCAGTCTAAGTTATTGTACAGATGGCTCAAGGTCAAGACCTGTGGTTCTGCCTGAGGAAGGGCGGGGGATGGGGGTGAACTCTGTGACCTGGAGGGATCACATATCGAGGAGCTCTCCTTTCACACAATAACCTTGGCATCTAATGCCAGGCTCTGCATTTGCCTTCAGAGCAGGCCTGTATCTTTGTGTGTAATATTAGGTATTTGTGATTTATGGTGGTTGGAATATGTAGAGTTCTCCATGTTGCTTTCTTCAGTTTCTGCCTCATTTGGTTGCCCACGTTGTTACTAATATTAGAAACTAGTAGAAGATATTGCTCACTCTGTTCCTCCTTTGAAACAACATTGGACCCCAGTTAGACTTCAGTATATAGCTAATTGATTCCAGTTCTCAGCACAAAAACATGCCCCAGACTATCACACCACAGTGAGAGCTAGCTTAGAAGTCCTCTCCCAGGCCAGGAGAAGTTCCAAGGCTCTTTCTGTCGGCCACTTGCTCTCACTCTCATAGTAGAAAGGAGAACATTGCTTTATTGAGAGGGGAGGGGGGGAGGGGAGGCGGGGTGGAGGTAAGGGGCGGGATTGGACTTGGGGGGGGGGGGTGTTTGGTCTGTAGGTTCTTTTCAACTACCTAAGTCTTATGTGGATAATTTGTGTGTGTATTTTTTAAGTCTCCCTCTTTCAAATTCCCCAAATTATAAAAGTTTCACGATTTTCTAAATGTAAAAGTGTTTGTGATTTCTATTGGAACTTTAGCAAGATTGCATTTCAGCATTTAGTCAGTGGTGATTGTGTTTAAGTTCTTCTTACCGATTTTAATCTACTTTTTGGCTGGGTTTGGTGTTCTTTGTACACTGTAGGACACCAAATTTAGGACAGTGTCTCTGACTTCATTTAGTTAGGAGTTACTCAGAAAAATACTTGAAGACTAGAATGGGCAAGATGATTACTGGGTGTCCTTCCAGAGTGCCTGAGGCTGTCTTGCCCTGTGGGAGTGTGTGATTATAGAAGTTCTACTCTTTTGATTTTTGCTTGGGCTGTTTTGCACCTTGGTAAAGAGAAGGAACTTCTGAAGGGCTGTGATGGTGATGCAAATGAGTCCTGCAGAATAGTCTCTGTTAGAGATGCAGTTGAGTTCTGCCCTATGAGAGAAATGTTTTCAGATTTTACATTTTAACTCTGCATATTTTCAAGTAGCAAATTTACTTCACCATTCCTAGTGACATATGTATTCTTCAGAATCTCCTATGGATCTGTTTCTTTAATTAACAAGTAGATTAAAATGAAGTCCTAAGTGATTATGTCTTTTTCATCTGTGTAATGTCTGGTTCATGCCTACATCTTGCTTGGTCTGCCATTTTGTTTACTGGGAGGACTCGACTGTCCCCCTCCACCCACTTTAGATCACATCTAGAGCTTCAGGAATATTAGACAAGTGCCCTACTATTTAATTACATACCTAGCCCTTAGTTTTAAGAGACAGGATCTTGCCCTGTAGCCAAGCTAGTCTGGAACTCACAGTGTGTCTGCCTTTGCCTCTCAAGTGTTCGGTTTATAGGCATGCTACCACATCTGGTACTCACTGACCTGAAGAGCTTTTGTCATGGAAACTTCAGGTAAGGCAGCCACAGACTTGGACTTTGAAGGGACTCTGTACAAACTGACTTTTGTTGGGTGTACCCCAACATCTCTGGGGAAATGCTAGGTTACAGTTAAGAGACAGAGCTGCTTATTTGTTGCTTCTCATAATGAAAACATCTTCCTTTCCATATGTTCAGTAACCTTCATATATCACTGACATGAATTGTTCTTAGGAAGTTTTCTGCTGTGAGAAAATTATTTTTTCTTGTTCCCTTCTGATCCCTTGTTTAAATGTGATTTCACACATAGGAATGCATGCAGAAGAGCATCATAGCAACAAAGTCCTAGGTCTTGTTTCACTGCACTGAGCTATATAATAGCCTTTCTTCCTTGGTTCAAAGAAAGGAGCAAGGATTTTGAAGGAGTCCAAGAGCTTTTTTTCCCTGAATAAAGAGAATTGACTGTAAGCAAAGATACTGCCACCACTGCTTTGTGGTCTTCTGTCTTTTCTATTCTCTTGGCTACATATGGATATTGCTCTGTGATTTCTATTTCATGGATCTAACTTTGTTAAATGAGCCTATTATAGGCTTAGGTAAATGAATATAAGTGTATTTTAAAGGCAGTTGGTAACACTCCCAATCACCAGGTTGAGTTGTGTGATCTATACCATGGTTGCCCAGTGATAGAATAAAACTGAAATATTTCTGAGCAGCCCCAGCTCCAATCTCTCTCTCTCCACTTCACCATCATAATGCTACTTAGCCCTGGACTGAACTCATTTTTATCCTGTGGCTATTGCTTATGTAAACATTTCAAAGTAATTCATTTTACTAACATAGACATTCTGCTAACTTGTATTTTAAGCTTTTATTTAGCATGCTTCCAACATATTCCCTACAGAATTCCGTACAAAATTTTGGAGACTTTGCAGTGTTGACATCCAAATCTTCTTGAAGTAGGGCTCAGGGTGGCTGTGAAATGCCCAGTGGTTTAATGCCTCAGTTCTTCAGGAAGTGGTATTTTTAGGAAGAAATTATACGCTTGGTGATATAATATTGGAATTGAAGTTGCCTAAGAACATAACTGTTACCAAGGTTTCTAATTTTGAAGACTGGTGTTCTACTACTACCTGTGTACTACCACAAAGTGCTCTGATATTTTCTTGCAGTTTCTTTCTTCTTGTGTCATATTCATCTTCTACTATTCACTGATCATAAATTAAGAATTTGATCTCTGTCATTAATGAGCAAGTGTCGAGAAGAATTTCTTTTAGGAATTTGGATTATTCTCCCCTTCTGACTATGTTTTCCTCCTCCTTCAGCTATGTCTCTTCCACGTCTCTCTTTCACAGACATCACTGCCCTTCTGAAGCATTTACATAATCATATTCCCAAGGGTTTGCACCTGTTTGCCAGTTCAAACCAGCAGATAACTGGGACAACAGATGAATAATGCCTGTGCAGTGATATCACATACTTAATATTTTAAGATTAAATAATTAATATTTCAATACTACCATGGGGGGAGGAATGAGTTTAACCAACAGATATGACTAAACCCAAGATGTCTTCACCACCCTCTATTTTTATAGTCAGATTATTCTGAAGTTAGCTTATAGAAACAGATTAGAAGGGCACAGTCCCAAAGGAAGATAACAGGCTAACCAAAAGCAGTAAGATATAAAGTTTTGGTAACAGAGCCAGAATAGCAGAAAGAGTAGGTTAAGTACCCTTAAGTACTCACTCCTGTCTTTTGACAGGGCTATTGTAGAAAGTCATACATACTCCGACTAAGCAATAACACCACCATGTTTTTCCTGCTGACATTATTCATTCTTCATGCATTCATTCATAGTTCCCACAGGGACCTATGGCCCTTACACCTATTGATAAATTGATTGGCAGATTCTCTACTTGTTTAATACATGTATAGTGATTTTTTTTTTTCTCACTAGTTCCTAATGGCGTAAGAGGGGTCTTTTTATATCTACCTTCAGTGCCTAGTTTAGGTTTGAATTGCCGATAATGAGTTCCAATAGGGTGAATGAGCAGGAGGGGCAGATGGGGGCAGAGGGGTAACCCTGTCTCAAAGCCCTAGATTAACTGTGCTGGTTAGTAACTAAAGATAGGCAGGCTGATAAAGTTTGTATATCTTATCGTGTGGAGTCATACTTGATAGCATGGGCTTTAATAGCAGATCCCTGGAATTCAGATCATGGCTCTATTGCTTATTACTTTGTCATCTTGAGGAAATTATTTAACCACTCCGTTCCTTCATTTTCCCATCTATAAAATGGGTATGGTAATGGTACTTAGCTCCTTAGATGTAATGTGTTTGAATGAATTAATATATGCAAGTATTTGGAATTAGTGGGGATATAGTTCCATGGCAGAGTGCTTGCCTGGCACAGGCAAGGCCCTGGTTTCACTCCCCAGCTACCACTACCAAAAAGCAGAACCACTATTTGGTACAGTGGATATAATAAGAACTTAACAGAGAACATTGGTTCACTTTGTGTGTTGATTGTTGTTAAATTGCTTTGCATTCTGACTAGCACACAGAAAGTCCTCTGTGAACGATAGCTATCATCATCATCTGTAGTATTTCTATTTCAGACTCCTTATCCAATTCCAGTTCCAAATCATACTGCTCCCTCTCATGAGCTCTTTTACCACCACTTTATCTCTCATTTGACATTGAACATATGCCATCTCTGCCTTTTTTTTAAATGGATTCTCCTGTTGAATCAGTGAATGAATAATCAAACAATAAGTATTTATTGAGAGCTTTTTATATGCCAGACACAGGACTGGGAATTGAGGATATAATATTAAATAGGACAGATGTAGTGTTTATAAGATATACACAATTTGTTATATGATTATGCAAGTAGAGTCCTAAGAGAGTGTATACTAAAGTCTACAATTCTAGGTGGTCTATCAGGGGGACACTGGCTGGAACTAGACTTGTGGCACTGAATATGGAAATATAAATTTGAGATCTGGGATTGGTGGACTGGTAGAATTATCTGATTTATTTAATTAGAGTTCTAGGAAGGAAAGTTAAAATAAACTAGGTGTCATACATCAGCATTGTAAATGTCTGGCACGCATAGCTGGTTGGTGATGGAACTCCTTTTTCTGGTATGGAAAACCCTAGCAGAATGGATTCAGAAGGAACATGAGTCATTTTTGAATGTTTTAAAATTAAGCCATCCCATGAGTGATTCAAATGGTATATAGCCCAGAAAAGTGGCTTAGGCTTCAAATGTGAGTTGAAGGCTGTTGGACATGTGGCTGTGAATATTCATACTGGCCTAGAGCATATTCAGCGAGAAGAGTCTCTAGACTTGGCTTTTATCTCCAAGTGATCATATATAGATGAGAGTGGAGGTCACTAGCCAGAGAAACTTTCAAGTTTGATGCCCAAGGTGTTAGGGGAAAATTGGGTATGTAAGAGAGAAGAGCATCATCATACAAGACCTGACTCTGCTTTGGAGGTTAGTTAGGTAAGATGAGATTGAGAACTGTGCAGAATGGTTTGGCTATGTATTTCTCGGTTGGCTTTAGGGTTTGTGTGGGATGGAGAATAAAATAGTTACCATCCCAACTGGAGTAGTGGCAAAATGGTCTCCTCTAGGCCTATATTTCTAGTAAGTGTTCATATTGGTGTGTAATTTTGAATGTATAAGTACTCTTGAGACCATTGACAGTTATGTATTTACTGATGGAAAAAGAAATGGCAGTAATGTGGGATCCTTGACTGAACTAACTTCTTATTGTGACAAGAGTTCTTCATCTCAGTTCTCTATCATCACTCACACACATTGTGGTTTCCCATTTATAGACTAGCAACTTAGAGTCTAAATCCTCAGTACAATACCCACCTGAAGTTACCTCATACCAAGATTGTAAAGCTACTGGCTGAGGATGGAGGTAATTCTACATTTCACCTTAGGAAGAATTTGAAAATCCCAAGTAAACACAAAGCCTTGCATTTCTGACTACCTTAAAAGATACTTTTCTTAAGGGATGGTCTCACTGATGTTTAAGCCTCTTATCACATATTTCCCATATCCATGTGGACTCCTGGGGCATGCTTTATTAGATCGGTTACTGGGCCTGACTCTGAGGCTTTTTACAGCATGCTGCAATATTACTAGAAACATATTTTAAAATTTCTCACATCATGCTAATGTGTGAGTTTTCTTTGTCTATTTCATACTTTCTTGGCTTGGAATTATAATTTCCACACTAAACTTTTGTTCCTTTGGAGAATGACTACTTCTTTCTCCAAAAGTTAAAGATCATATGTTGGGTAATGGGGACAGGGGTCCCTAGCATCTCCATCATGAGGTTTGATGTAATCGGATCATGAAGCATTGTGCTTAGATCCTCTTTTGTTTGAATGATGGTGCAGTTTCTACACCAGCTTCCAACTGCATAGTTCTACATCAATTTATAGACTGTTCATCATCAAGAATACAAAATAGAAGTCAGACCCTGGTGACTCATACCTTATAATCCTAGCTACAGGAGGCTAAGATCGGAGATTGCAGTTCAAAGCCAGCCCAGGCAGGAAAGCCCATGAAACTCTTGTTTCCACTTAACTAGCAAAAAGAGCCATAGTGGAGCTATGGCTTTACTATCACTGTCATCACTGCTAGTGATAGAGCACCAGCCTTGTGTGGAAAAAGCTCAGGAACAGCATCCAGGCCCTGAGTTCAAGCCCCAGGAATGGTACTTTAAAAAAGAATATAAAATATACAGCAATAGAATATATAGAATATACAGAATATATAATATATAGGAATATATATATAAATGGTATAAAAAAACTAATTCATCATAAATAGTGTTAAACATTGGCTCTGAAAAACTAGAGGGACAGTTACCCGATCTAAGGAATTTGTAATTTATCTGGGCAACGGTGAACCAGACTTGAATGTTAACATATTTTCCTGTTTCAAAACAAGAACTTAATATATTTTTTACTTCCACAAATTTTCTGCCAAAATTTTTGGCTTTAAGTAAAGGAAAAGAAGAAAATAAAAATCATCTACAACACTACCAACAGAAAGTTTTCCATGCTAATGCATCTGTTCACAGAGTGGGATATTGGATATTGATTTTCTCTCTTTCACATTCTCTCTCTCTTTTTCTCTTTCTCTCTTTCTCTCTTTCCCTCTCTCTCTCTCTCCCTCCTTTCTTTCTTACCTTCCTATTCTTTTGTGTTTTGTTTGAGAATCGCAAGCTCAGGAGAGGGACCTTCTGTTTTATTCTTAACTATGCCATCAGTGACTAGAAGAGCATCAGACACATAGTGCTTAAAAAAATGAGTGAATGCTATAATGTGTTGTTTTATAATTGCTTTAATTTACTTGTGTTGTTTTGTCATGTTATAAAACAACTGTTAGCCAATCGTAGTTTATTTTCTTAGAACAATTTTATAACATAGAAATCTATGCCAAAGAATGACATACATTTTCTTTTATATTTATGTGTGTTGTGTGTGTGTCTGTGTCTATGTGTGTGTCTGTGTGTCCATGTCCATGTCCATGTCCCTGGGGCCTAGGCACTGTCCCTGAGCTCTTTTTTTCAAACTAGCACTCTACCCCTTAAGCCTCAGCTCCCCTTTGAGCCTTTTGGGTGATTAATTTCAGATAAGGATCTCATAGGCTTTCCTGCTTCAGCTGAAACTGATCCTCAGATCTCAGCCTCCTGAGTACCTAGGTTTATAGGCATGAGTCACCAGCACCCAGTTTATGTCTTTTTTGAGTAAGATTATTATGGGTTTGTTTTTGTTGTTGTTGTTGTTTTGGGTGGGGGGGTGGGTATTCCTGCGACTTCAACTCAGGACCTGGATACTGTTCCTAAGCTTTTGTGCTTAGTGCTGGTACTCTACCACTGAGCCATTGCTCCACTTTCCGCTTTTTTCCTGGCTAATTGGAAATAAGAGTCTCACACATTTTTCCTGGCTTTGAATTGTGAGCCTCAGATCTCAGCCTACTGAGTAGCTAGGATTATAGCCGTGAGTCATCTGTGCCTAGCAATTGTGGGGTTTCTCTTTTTTTTAATATAATTTTTTTATTGTAAAGATACTGTACAGTTACATGAGTAATGAGTACATTCCCATTGAGCATTGTTACCCTCTCCTTTGTTTTTCCCCTACTATTCCTTCCTTCCCCACCTCGCCAACGCTTCCCTGCCCCCCAAAGTTGTAAAGTTCATTTTCAATATAGTGTCTTGGACATCTCATTGTAACACTCGGTCAACCTGTATCCTTAGGAAGTGGCGCTGTAGCTCAAGTGGTAGAGCGCTAGCCTTGAGCTGAAGAGCTCAAGGCCCAGAACAGTGCTCAGGCCCAGAGTTCAAGCCCCACGACCCACCAAAAAAAACAAAAACGTGTATCCTTATTTCATCATTTTGTTATTTCCCTCCCCCTCCCCAAGTTATAAAATATATATATATATATATATATATATATATATATATAAAATGATGTAGGGCACCGGAACCAAATACAGTGAACACAGGGGTGATACCATGGGGGAAGAACATACAAAAGAAACAAAAAAAAATCATAGTACATTAAAGACAATAGCAACAAAGATAAAACCTCTTGCGTCCCTATCGGGCTTCATTTCACTTAGCATCATCTTATATGGTCATGTGTACAAAGCCTTTTTCTGCTTGTCCTACACATGTATTAGTTATTGCAGATAAGGGAAACCATGGGACCTATTCTTTGGGCCTGGCTTACTTCACTTAATTTAATTTTTTCCAAGTCTTTGCATTCCCTAACAAATGGGGCAGTGTCGTTCTTTCTGATGGATCTGATGGAGACATAAATTCCATTTTGTGTGTATGTGTGTGTACCACATTTTCTTGATCCATTCATCTACTGAGGGGCATCTGGGTTGGTTGCATATCTTAGCTATGGTGAATAATGCTGTGATAAACATGGTTGTGCTGGTAGCTTTGGTATGGCCTTTTTTTGTGATTGTTTGGGTAAATGCCCAAAAGTGAAATTGCTGGGACATAGGGGAGCTCTATGTGTAGTCTTTTGAAGAACTTCCATACTGCTTTGGCAATTGTGTTTTTAATTTGATGCATTTTTGAAATTCTTCAAAATATTGAACACCTTCTGTTTATGAATAAATTTCTTCCATAATAATTAACATTTTTCTCCATGTTGCAATAGTTAGAGCTCTTTCTTTCATTTAACTAGATACAATAAAAGTACTTTAAAAGTTTGTTGGACCAATATTAGTAGGTGCTACACAAAGGAACTTTCAAACAATGGTCAATTCTTCATTTCCATGGGTTTTTTATTCATATATTTAGCCAGTTGCAGATGAAGTATACTTAGGAAAAAATTGCATTGGTACCATCTAACCTTCATTAGCATTCATTTTAATTTTTTAAATTTTATGTCGTAAGTTACCTGCTGGCATTTTTCTCCTCTCCTTTTCAAAGGTTGCATTCTTGTCTGGAGTGGGTCAGGGTTTTGCATGACATCAATTTCCTTGCCCCTGAATTCTTGATTTGCCCATGAAATGAAAATGTGTGCTTCATCAGACCATCTTTTAAATTCTCTACTCTACACATTTTATTTTAATTATCTTTCAAGCCATTTTCTGGTTCTATAATAAGTTTTTACCTTTTTCCTATAGAGACATTGGAAGTGATAAAATTGATCTGAAACTTTTAAAGAAAAGGAGTATTTCATAGCTCTAAGTTAGCATTGTAATTGATATCCAAAGTTGCAACCTCTGGTTGATGAACAGTATGCATATTCTCAGGGCGATGTGACATATCTAAAATGTTTTTAAGACACTCTCATGTCTCATTTCTGAAGATGGTATTTTCTATAAATTCAAAGTTTGATTCTTAGGAAAGCACCAAGGGTTAATGTTGCATCCAGCTACCTTTTTAGGTTTCCCTGTTGGTTGTGTTATCTTTACCAGCCCAAAGAAGTGCTACCTTGAATTATTTTCTTACAATTTAATGGTCTATTTGACATAAAGTGGATGTTTACAATTTGAATAAAGTATATGCTTTTAGAGAATAACCTGAAAATAATTGAAAATCATATTTCACAGTGCGTTAAACTCTCTTTGCAAACATTTTTCTTATGACTTGATATTTTGAATCACAAAACAAATCGGTATGTCTTTTTGCCCATTTTTTGAGTAGTTACTATTATTTCCTATTAAATAACTTCCTTTACATAGTAACTAAAACATTCACTGATATTAAAAATATGATATATTGCTATGCTGATGGATAATGAATGTAGTTTATTTACTGATTCAAACTTCTGTAGGATAGTATCTCCTGAATAGAAATATAAAAGCAATATGTTTATTTCCCTGACCTTAGAGAGATAAGACATCCTTATGAAATGTGAGTAGGTTGTTTCTTTGTTTTATTTTTTGTTTTTGAAGATGAGACTAAAAAAGAACTGGGTGTGGCCAGGGGCTAGGTGAAGGGAAGCCTGGGGCACTCCTGTGTAAGAGGTCAGTGTGAACAGTGGGAACTTCAAGATGTGCACTATCTGCTGGGAGGACTCTTCTATATAAAGTCCTAGTATGAGAACCATGAATATTAATTGAAGTAAACATTGCAGTAGTGTTGTTGAGAAATTAAGACTGGGGACAAATAAGAAAAGGTAAGGACAGTTTGAGATGAAGTAGGGAAACTGAAAGGAATGGGGCTCATTTGTGGGAACTTTTTCTGGATACTGGATTAATTATGAGCCGGCAGACTTCAGGGAAACGTAACTCAGCACTCTTGGCCCTCCCTCATCTTCATATTAGAGGAAGAGGATTGAAGACTGTCAAGCTAAAGCTTTTCCTGCTTTATTCAATCTATGTCTATACTTACTCCCCTTTAATATGAAGCACAGATACGCATCATCTGCAGTTTCTATACCTAAATTATGTTTCAGAAGTCTTATAGAATAAGCCAATGACATTATGTTTCAAGTTGATGATAAAATGCAGATTTTACTACCAAAAGGCAATGACTTCATTTCTAAAGGTTAACTGAACGGTTCTCACAGCATAATTTCACCTGGTTAAATTTGGGTAATGAAAGTCATTTAATAAAAGAGCAATCTGTAGACCTATGTAGAATTTGATTGAGAAGCAACTATTATTCACATTAAACCATATCACCTACTTTTGTTTCCAGGTGTCAAAAAGAAATGCCAGTAGGCATAAGTGCTAGTAGTATTTATTCTTTACTGGAACAAAACATCTCTTTTATCTAACTAACGGATGACCTCAGGTTCCTGGTGCTTCTTCTTACTATGGCCTAAGAACTAGGCTTTCTTACACTATTTTTAGGGAAATAATGAGATTGTTTTTCCCCTGGGCTCTTCTTATCCCTTGTTTTTTCATTTAACTATTCTCTATTTAAACTGTCCCTTAATATATTTAGCATCTAATTATATTAAAATAATTGATCTAAAATATAATTATTGAGTAACTGGTTAATTTCACATTTACAATTTTCTTAGTTATTTAGAAGCTAGTTGGCTTGAGGTAGAGAAGTTCTTGAGTTAAAATATTTCATATTCTTCACATACAATTCGTTTTTGGTCTTCTATTTTAAATTTTAAGGTATATTATACATACGCTATATTAGTATATAATTCTATGAATTTTTACAAATGTGTGTTTTAAGAAACATGTACACTCGTAGCAACCATCACCGTAGCCAAGATAATAATACTCTCATCACTCCTCAGAATTCCTTTGCCCCTTTGAATTCAATCCCTAGTTTTGGGCAACACTGATATGTTTTAGTCCCTATAGTTGAGCTTTGTTTTCCTGTTTGCTTGCTTGCTGGTTTGGTAGTTCTGGGCATGTCTAAATGTTCATTTCCTTTCACATATGACTGGAGCATTTCTCCCCCATATTGGAGAGATGAGGCCACACCGTCACTACTGGGCCTTGTAGCTTCCTTCCTATTTTGTCAGCATCCTGTTCCAGCTTCTTCTGCCTTTTTGTGTGTCCTTAGTGTGCATGTTCCCCTTTAGAAATTTCATGTAACCAACCTGGCCTCTCTAAATTACAGATACAGGAGTAGATTTACGGAGGAGAAATGCTGCTCTTTCCTTTGAGGGTACCACAGATTAGAAAACTGGCCTTCCAACTTTGTACTTGCTCCCAGGATGGAGCTCGTGTCTAGACTGCAATGTTGGAGGGAGGTGTGTGAAGCACAGACGGTGCTTAATAGGAAAGATCATAGATGGCCTAGATGCAGCACCTTTTTTTTTTTTTTTAACTGCTGTAACATTGTTTTGTTTTAGTCAGAGTGCTTTTCTCCAGGGTTTTTTTCCTGTTTGCTTCATTCCTGTTAAATGTGTAACTTGTTGAAGTTTATGCCTGGCCCCCTCACACACACAACACCTCACTGTGAAATATTGATAACTAACCAGAGAAAGACGGTTTCAGATTTTTTAAGTGCTTGGTGGTAACACTAAAACTGGAACACATTCCCAAGTGTGCTCCCTCCCAGAGTCCCATTTATTTCAAGAGATTATCATGCTGCACAGCTGGCTCCTCACAGAGAATCATAAACTCATTCTGCGAATTAAAATGTCACTTGTCGCCATAGAGCCTGCCATGTACAAAGGAGGAAGAGTATGGCATGATGGATGGCTTTTTTGCCTTTCTAGTTGGGGATATCTTCATAATTTGTCTTCCACACAGTTGCAGAAGTAATTTCCCTGGTCTGTACAGCCCTAAAAACATAGATAACTATGGCAGTAAATGATCACAATACATCTTAAAATGAAAGAACCCATTTGCTTCAATATCCATAGTGATAAGTTTGCATCTCTGCAAACTCTTATCTATATCTGTCCTCTTGTTCACAAGGATTTCACTGCTTCAACTTTGAGCTTGGTTGTACCCAAATATAATTGTGTTGTGGAATCCTTGGTCCTTAGTTTGTCGCTGATTCTTCTTAGGAGAGAAGCATTGGGGCTGGTGGTTCCAAAGAAGGCTGTTCAGAGTGAATTGATTTTTTTTTCAACATTGAGTTGCTCCAGTGCTAGTAGATTATGCCCCCACCCTGCAATCCCCACTAACATCACAAGCATTCCTGTGATGTTTGTAAGAGTAACTGTGATGATGATAACTAATTAGTGAGATTTGTTATTAACAGTTCCCATTTGAGACTTGCACATGATCCTTTTGAGTGGCTAATTGTTAACTAATATGTTTAATCTCCTCTGTTTTCCTATGCTCTATTAAGTGCTGCAACGTTTGCTTTTTACCAATGCTTTCTAGTTTCCTGTCTACCCTACAGAGCTTTTAAGTGGAAAAATGATAGAATTCATTTTGCTAGTATCTATGGGATATGAATAACTTGTTCTAGAATTCCACAGAACTTTGATATCTGTATAGGTCTGTGCTACAGGTAACCTGGCTAGTGTCCTATCAGATAACCTGCTGTACAGAGTTTATGCATCTCCTACTTTACTGCTCACACCCAATGTTCCTACTCTCTCCAACCTAGTCACTCATTGTAAAATTACTTGTAGTATATATTTCTGTACACAGGAAATTTATTTGCAGTAAAAGCTAGAGTCTTGTCTTAACTAATGAGGGAATTTTCTTTTCCTCATAGTCAGATGTGTGGTACCTACCCACATTTGGAAGAGATTTTGCCTGACAAGCCAGAAGTGGATAGCAGGATGGAAATATATAAGAAGAATGGTAACTGAGGAAAGGGTAGTAATAAGATTTGAATTTAGGGCCTAGAACTTGCTAGATAGGTACTCTACCACTTGAGCCAGGGCCCTAGCTCAATAGGATGTGTTTATAACCTTTTCCTCTCAAAGGATCATCCAGCATTTCTTGAACATCATTCTAAAGCCTGTTCTTCCAAATTTGAGGTATAGCTATTAACTTGGTTTGAAATGAAGTCACCCCAGGCACATTTATTGCATCATTACTTTCTCAATTTCAAGGTGCATTGAGGAGGCAGAAACATTCCTTAAAGAGATGCCATCCACAATAGCAGGTTAAATGTGGCTAATGCAACCTTAAATTAGCTTTTCTAAGAGTACAGGGAAATACTTATGTACAGTTTGTTGTGGAGCACAGGTAATGTGAAAACTAGCAGTGCAACAAAAAAGACTTCTCCGCATAGAAATACAGTTGCTTCCTGATTACTTACACCAATGGAGAGGAATATTGGTATAGATAACCAAGAACCATAGTTAATTTATCTACTTTGATTCTCAAAGCCTTGAGTCAGTGTAAGAAACTGTGACACTAAATTCACAGACCTTACATGAATAAGCCCCACATAAAACACCTAAGGGCAAGAACCTGCATATAGCTTTCTAAGCAAAAATATTTGAGATTACCTTGAAATGAGGATTTGGTTTAACAAGCCCCCAATATTGTTGTCTCATAAATATGAGACCTATAATACTTTTTGAGATTATGCCATATGGACTATGCCCTTTTTTCTTCATTCTAGTTGATTTTTTTCTTTTGTATTACTATATATTAATTATGCGACATCTTTGTACATGTATATAATGTACTTCTATCATAGTTACCTCCCATTAACCTCCATTGTTCTTATCTCTCATTGCTCCTCTTTTCAAAGATTTATTTTTTTCCTAAATATATTTTGAATTTACATTTTTCCTTTTACTTTATTCAAATTTTGTGGGTTTTTTTAATTTCTAAAGACATTAGATTTACTAAATCTGAGTGAGTTATGATTCTGGATTGTTGGATGTCGTGTTAATGACATCTTTTAAACTTAAACATCACTTTTATTTCATCGTTAAGGTCCCTCAGGCACCTGCAACGTTACAGTGGGGGCTGAAGTTGTCTCTGTTATGCTTTGTTTCTCACAGTGAGATTGTCTCTTATCTTCGTTTTACTTACCTTCCTTTCTCTTATTAACCCTAAAAAGTAAGTATGAAACTAGAGTACAAAACTAAAGCCCAGTACTATGCTTGGACCTGCCCTTTGAAAGGCAGATGTAAGCACATTCATCTACTTTGATAGCAATACAATCAGCAATCCTAAAATAATTTGCATGACTAAAATAGAAAGGAATGGTTTATTATTCTATCACCTGATAAAAATTGCTAATATTTCTAACAATCTTTTCTGTGCACTTGAAACAAGTATAAGAGGTTTCAGGATGTTTTATATTGAAAAGGTGAGTGCTTAGCAGAGAAATGCTTATGATCAAACCATTCTGTGACTATGACTGAGTTGAACAAAGAACCAGCATCTTTTAGCTTTTGTTTTTTCTTCAGTTTAATTGTCTTCATACGATCATTCTTAAAATTCTGTCGACTTAGATGAAATAGCCATCTTTCCTCTTAACGGAGGTTCCACAGACATCTCGTCATCTGAACCTTTGAGGAGCTCTTTTCTTGTCCTGTAATTTTGCATCTGAACATAGCTGGTACTAATAGGCTTTTAAATTTTGCTTTCATGCCTTCAGTTTTCTTTTTTTTTTATTGTGAAAATACTGTACAGAGGGGTTACAATTACATGGGCAAGATAATGAGTACATTTCTTATAAAGCATTGTAGCCTCCTCCTTTGTTTCCCCTTCAGTTTTCAAAATTTACTTTCACTCCTTATTTTTGTGTGTGGACTATGGCATCTTCCCATGTCGTTTCTGGAATAGAGCCATTGTTGTAAGTTGAGACTTGGTGAAGAATCAAGAATATCTCTGGATTTTTGTTGCACAGATAGCAGTAAGATCCTCTGATTTCCCCATGATTATTCTCAGTCTAAGTATCTCCCCTGATGGCATAGTAATGCTTTGCTTACCAACTTAGGGACCGTAACACAAAAGGAAGGAGGAAGTACTGCAACTTCTTTGTTAGTATTAACATTAAAGGCATACCTACAGGTGTGCAGGTATGCATATTTAGTGTTTTATTTATACACATCTTTTTCAAATAACTATATCCAAAAAACAGCAACAAGGAAAAATCTATGTGTTAAAAATGTAGATCATACCAATTTTAAAGAAAAGTCCATCTCTCTTAAGACATTAGGTTACTTCATGATTCGCAATAGTCAATTTGATAATTGTTGTTGATTTATTGGCTCAGCTCATGAATATTGTCCCAGATATAGACTAGTATGGCAAAAGGATTTTAATCAGGTAGTGCTTTTGTTCTCATGGAGCATTTGTCTTGCTTGACTATTCTGGACTTTAGCCAACTGCCAGAAAGGCATTTTCTTGCTTTAATGTGTATGTACAGTAGAATATGTGTCATGTTTTCAATGGAGGAGTTCCCAACCCACTAAAGCTCATTGTGAGCTTACAGTTTACCAATGTGCTATTAGAAATGCTGAGGCTGGATGATTGTCTCCTCTTTTGAAGGGAGGGATGAATTGCATTACTATAAATATTGTTTTCATCCCAACCTACCTCACTGCTTCAGAATGAGAGAAACCCCTTTGGCTTCTGAGAAAACTGAACTACTTGATGGCTTGTTAAATTTTTATTATCTAACATACATTAATTTAAACATAATAGCTTTGTTGCTAGTGGAGTCAGAAAGGAAGAGCTTGACTGAGTGCAGACTTCCTGTGTCACAGAAGTCAGGAAACTGTGTGGAACTTACTATCCTCGGAGGGTTTACAGTTCTGCTGGCTGGGCTGAAAACCTCACAAGTTCTTGCATCTAGAGACTATTCCCCCAGCATATGTGATATGATACTTTGACGCTTGCTTACTCTATCATCTCCTTAATTAGCTTGAGAGGCTGAAATAATTTGACAGCCCTTAGCTCCTATGTGCTGCAGAGCTTTGAGGCTCAAAAGGTCCACACTTGATACTCCTGAGAGTAGAATGCATAAACTTCATTGATGCATGAAAACAGTTTACAAAATTACTCGGCACTTTTATGCTTTTATTGTTTCTATAATTATTCGTCCTGCCACGACTGAGGTGTTTGTCTACAGGGAGGAGGCCTGCTGTTATAGATTTCCCAGGGCAATATGCCTCAGGCTCTACCTCTTCCTCAAAATGCACTTGATCCAGGAACTGCTGTGCTGGTGTCCAAAGAAGGCTGGGCTCAGGTCAGGGTTAAGAGAAAGAGTTCAGGATCGTACATGACCTGTTTGTAATTGAAGATGGACTTCTTATGGTTTCCTGAGAAAAATTTTGGGGGCTATGTGACACAGTGTCATACACATAGATTGCCCCTTGCTCCCTATTTTCCTCCTTCCTGCCTCCCTCCCCCTTTCCTTCCCCCCTCTCCTCCTCCACCCCCTCTCTAACTACTATGTATCTTTCTTTCTATGGAAGGTTAAATTAACCTCCATAGAAGAATAGTATTGATCTTTTGACCTCCCTTTTAAGGTTGAGAGAAGATAAACTCTACTTGCCTAAGCAGGAGTGAACTCAATTTCTAAGCAACCTATATTCCTTGAATGCAATGAAAATGTTCTAGAAACTCTTGTTCAACTAGTTCTTCTGTTAAGGTTAGATGTATAACACGTGACTTGTCACATTTTCAGAATAACCAGTTTTATAGAACTATTTGCTTAGTTTCCTGTGTCTGCCAGATTTTTGGTTGAAAACTAGAGTTTTAAAAATTCAGTTTTATGTTTTTCTAAGCATGTACTCTACCATTTGACTCATGTTCCTAGTCCTGTCTGCCCATGTTTTTGTCCTAGCAAGAATAAAATATTTAATGGGGCTCCAATGCTTTCCATTGATTCTTTTCTTTTTTTTCTCTTTTTCTCCTTTAGGATACCCAGAAAGCCAAGCAGTTCCTGCCCTTCCTTCAGCGAGCAGGTCGTTCGGAAGCTGTGGTGGAATATGTCTTCAGTGGTTCTCGTCTTAAACTTTATTTGCCAAAGGAAACTTGCCTTATCACTTTCTTGCTGGCAGGTAAGTCTTACATGTTGTATGTTACCCTGAAAGTTCTTCCTGGAGCTCAGAAGTCATCTCTGAAGGCCATACACCTTCTTCTCCCTGCGGTTTAGAAAGGCCCCAGAGCCCACCTAAGGCTTTTATCTCAAAATGGGATACAAAGCTACCATTAGAAGATTTTCTGATTGTTCCTTTGTTCCAGCAAGCACAGAACATATAAGAATAGCTTAATACATAGCAGAGAAGCCCATCCAGCTTAGATGAAGTGAATTCTAGGCCTACAAAAAAATTGTAATGACTGAGTTCTCATAGTTGGTATTAGCCACTTTAGACTGACCACCCCACTGTGTTTAACCGGCAGGCCTCGAAGAGCTGAGCCACCATGCCGCTGGAGATCCCCAGGCAATGCCAAGTGCTTCTCTTTTCTTCTTTTCATATGTCATCAGGATCCCAATCCTTTATGAAAGCCCAACCATGACATTACTTTCTCAGGCTCCTGCATCTATAGTGATTTCTTGTTGACCGAGGGTGACATGCTAGGGCGAGCCTTCCTTCTTTCTTTGATGCCTGAATGCTTCTCTCTCTTATCCTATCTTTTCTAGTAGCTTAATGTCTCCCAAGCAAGACCATGTATGAACTGTGCTCTTTGAGCAATTTACATTTATGTATTCAAGCAGCCACCCGCTTCATTTCTTCACTGCTGGCAAATAATAAAATTATTTATTTGCACTCAGTCCTTCGCAGGCAGCCTGACTCTTTGAGGGAAAGCTGTCATTTCCCTTCCCCCGCCTTCCCCCTCCCATATCCATCCTCTCACAATAGACATGTGCCGTGTGCTCCCCAGATGCACGCTCCCTTTTCTGTTGCTGTCCTGTTGCCTCAGCACTTCTTCTGTTGAATTCTTGAATAGAATTTGCTATGGGGAAAGAGAAGCAGGAACCATGCTTGTTGCCTCCCGCCAGACAGCCTCGGCTTCCTTTTCCTAGAAGGCACTGAGCGTTTCTTATCTCCATAGGGGCTCCCAGAGGCCCCAGCTAAAAAGGATTGAGTTATGTGAGATAAGAACACATGGCCCTGAAGCTTCAATTGCTGCTTGGCAATGCCGTATCCATCAGGTGCTCTTGTAACTCCTGTCAACTTAATGACCACTATACAGCTGGATGGTCTTCCTGAAGTGACTAATTGAAGCATAACACCAGACCCAGGGGCCACTATGAAAAAAGACAGCACCAAATTCATACCTTATTGGAGGGCTGCACTTGTGCTTCTGTGGATTTCATTTTGCAGAAAACTGAGGTGCCACAGAGTAGTGAATAAGAAAGTCCTTTCAGAGGACCATTTGTGCCTAAGAAATTTCTTATTGGTGAATTTTTGCTGACAAGTTTGAGATAGATACATAGATACATAGATAGATTGATTCACCTCACTCATGTACAGAAACAGTTTACAGTTGGCAGTTTACAGTTTAGTCCCAGAGGTGAAGAGGAGAACTATGATTCTTTCTCAGAAATCTGGCTCACAAATCCATAGAGAAAGAAAACTCTAGCTTTCTTAATATGGACCTATCTTGGCTGGGGCAGAATCCTTCCCATTTCACCTGCTTAAACAGAAGCTGTCTGATCATTTTGTATCAGCCAGCTCCTCTGTGGTCTTGGCATTACCCTGAGATTCACATTTCTAAGGCATTGCCTAAGTTAATGTACAGTTTGAAAGATAGATTACACTGCAGCAAATACCTGATAAAAAGTATAATCTTTACATTTGTCCTTCTGCCATTGTTGTATATGCTGTTATATTACACATCTTTGGGTTCTTTAGAAACTTGGCAGGACTACAGGGTCTTGGAAAAAGTCTTAAGAGAAAACAGAATTTCAGTTTGAATCCTGACTCAACTGTGTCCAAGAAGATGATTTTTAGAAGTTTATTTGCCATGTGTGAAGCCTTACTGTACAAGTTAATTATAACTAGAAATTATTCCTTGCCTCCAGGGTTAAGATGAGCCCAGAATAAAGCTATCATGAAGTAGATCACCAGTAGTTACAGGGTTAATGTTTTTAAGGTTTATTTTGTAGTCATTGTTGTGTGGTAAAGAGGTCTTGCTGTGTTGCCCAGGCTGGCCTTGAGCCAGTGGTCCTCTCCCCTCAGCCTCTTAAGTAGTAAGGACTGTAACTACCACCACCACTGATCCCAACTGAGTTAGCATTTGTATAACTACTCCTCATGGGCAGGGCCCTTGTTGTGCAGTAAACACCCAGTTGTGGTTTCCAAGGAAGGCTCTGATCTGTCCCTTGATGGGAATAAAGAAGGAAAGAAGCTGTGCCAGCCTTCTCTTGCCTCACATTGAGCTGCCCGACAGGAAGACTCCTGGCTTTCCCCCTAGGCCTCTGGAACAAAGAACTTCACATTGTCCCACAATGTGAATACTCAGGAAGAATGACCCTTAAGCTCAGGAAATAT
This sequence comes from Dipodomys spectabilis, assembly GCF_019054845.1. Classification (NCBI taxonomy): domain Eukaryota; kingdom Metazoa; phylum Chordata; class Mammalia; order Rodentia; family Heteromyidae; genus Dipodomys; species Dipodomys spectabilis. The sequence continues at coordinate 14,923,741 of NW_024870874.1, forward strand.
GAGGGAAGAAGGAATATGTATATAAACAGTACTGTTGGACATCAGATGAGAAAATTGTGGATAAAAGACAAAGGAGGGAATGAGGAGTTCTTTGCATGGAGATCAGGAGATGCCTTCCTTAGGAACTGTTTTGGATGGCAGAGAAGAGCTTGCTATGTTGAGGAAGAAAGCAGTAGGTGGACACATTACATATTCTAGGTATATGGATATGGGGAATATGGTATCTGCATTCAACCATGTCACTGCAGTATTGGTGGAAGAAGCAAGTGAAAGGAACTGGCCTTTCTCCCATGAATTTTTTTTAAAGTAATTGTTAGGGTTTAAGTAAGGAATGCATTGAGTTGACACTTTATTGTGGTAGATACATTGGAAAAATTGAGTCAAGAGTCTAGGAAAGCAAAGGTAGAGGCTTGGATTGTGATGTCATCAATTAGTGGCAACATAAACGTTAAGAACTGGTTTAGGGAACAGATAACTGATTTGGTTTTCAGTATGTAATGTTTGTGGTTTCTGTGGTAAAGCTAAAGCTCCCACAGGGGAGCTTAGCAAAATGTTCAGGGAATGGTCAACATAGGGCAGGACTTCAAACTCCTTCAGTACCTTCAGGCTACTTTAAGGAGAAGTAAACCACCGCAGAAACATGAGCATGGAAAAGTAGGCCAACATTTTTTACATGGCTAGAGGAACAGAAAACCATGACAGTAGTCTTCTGGAGTCCAAGAGAGAATTCCAAGGAATCACCAGTGCCAGACTTCATGTAAATGATTAAGCTTACAAATCAGTGAAGTGCTTTTTATAATGCTAGTCATTCAGGAAGTTACTCATTATTTTTGTCAATATAGTTTTTTTTATCCCTTTTAATATGTTTTTTATTGTAAAGATACTGTACAGAGGGGTTACAGTTACATGAATACATTTCCTATTGAGCATTATTACCCCCTCTTTGCTTTTCCCCTACCTTCCCTTCTCCACCTCCCCAACTCCCCCTCCTGCCCAAAGTTGTGAAGTTCATTTTCAACATAGTGTCTTGTACATCTCATTGTTACAATGGGTCAACCTGAATCTTTATTTTAGCGTTTTAAGACCCTGAGATTCTTTTTTTTTTTTAAGGATTTTTTTTATTGTGAAAATACCATACAGAGGGGTTACAATTACATGGGCAAGGTAATAAGTGCATTTCTTATCAAGCATTGTTGCCTCCTCCTTTGTTTCCCTTTACCATCCTTTCCCATCTCCCCCCCCCCCCCCCCCCACACACACACACACGCTCGCCAAAGTTGTAAAGTTCTTTTTTCGACATAATGACTTGTACATCTCATTGTTGCAATGGATCCACCTGTATCCCTATTTAAACGGTTTGTTTTTGCCCTTCCCCTCCACAAATTATACCAGCATCAAATACTGTGAAAGCAGGGGCTATACCGTAGGGGAGGGACATACAAAGCAACAAAGAAATCATCTTTTAAATATGTTAGAAATAATAGCAAGAAAGAAAAAGCATTTGAGTCCTTATCTTGGGGTTCATTTTGCCTAACATCAACTTATCTGACCATTTCTGCTTGTCTCAGACATATACTAGTTAATTCAAATAAGGGAAACCATGGGACCTATGTTTCTTTGGGCCTGGCTTACTTCACTTAATAGAATCTTTTCCAAGTCTTTCCATTTCTTAACAAATATGGCAATGTCATTCTTTCTGATGGAGGCATAGAATTCCATTGTGTATATATACCACATTTTCTTGATCCATTCATCTACTGAGGGGCATCTGGGTTGGTTCCATATCTTAGCTATGGTAAATAATGCTGCAATAAACATAGTTGTGCTGGTACCTTTAGTATGGTCCTGTTGTGATCATTTGGGTAAATGCCCAAAAGTGGGATTGCTGGGTCATAGGGGAGCTCTATGTGGAGTCTTTTGAGGAACCTCCATACTGCTTTCCAAAGTGGTTAAACTAGTTTACACTCCCACCAACAATGCAGTAAGGTTCCCTTCTGTCCACATCCCCTCCAGCATCTGTTGTTATTAGAGTTCTTGATTTTTAGCCATTCTAACTGGGGTGAGGTGGTATCTCAATGTTGTTTTGATTTGCATTTCTTTTATGGCTAGGGAGGTTGAGCATTTCTTCATGAGTCTATTGGCCATCCTTCTTTTCTCTTTAAGTCTTTAGCCCACTTATTTATTGGGCAGTTGTTTCTTTGAGGATTTGTTATTGGGGATTTTAATTTTTTGAGTTCCAGGTGTATTTTAGATATGAGACCCTTGTCCATTGTATGGCTAGTGAAGATCTTCTCCTAATCCATGGGCTTTCTATTGATCTTGCTAGCTATGTCCTTTGCCATGTAGAAGCTCTGCAACTTCATGCAATCTCATTCGTCCAACCTTTCTTTGATTTGTTGTGTTTCTGGGTCTCTATTAAGAAAATTTCGGCCTGCGCCAAGGAGACCTAGGGTTTCTCCTATTCCATCCTATAATGTTTTCAGAGTATCTGCTTTGACTCCAAGGTCTTTGATCCATTTGGAGTTGCTTCTGGTACAGGGTGATATATAAGGATCTAGCTTTAGTTTTCTACAAGTGATTAACCAAATTTGCTAGCACCATTTACTGAAGAGGCTGTCTTTCTTCCATTCTATTTTTTTAGCTCCCTTATCAAAGATTAGATGGCTATAGGTCTGTAGGTTCATTTCTGGGTTTTCAATTCTATTCCATTGGTCCTGAGGTCTGTTCTTGTGCCAGTACTGTTAAGGATCCTTTTTGCTATTTGGTGTCTTTTATTGTTCCATATGAATTTTTGGATTGCCTCTTCTATTTCCTTGAAGAATGAGGTTGGAATATTTATGGGTATTACATTGAATTTGTAGATAACCTTGGGAAGTATTGCCATTTTCACGATGTTGATCCTTCCAATCCAGGAGCATGGGAGGTTTTTCCACTTTCTTTTTTTTTTTTTTTTTGCCAGTTGTGGGGGCTGAACTCTGGGCCTGGACACTGTCCCTCAGCTCTTCAGCTCAAGGCTAGTGCCCTACCATTTGGAGCCACAGCACTACTTCTGGCTCTTTTTTTTCTGCTTATGTGGCGCTGAGGAATTGAACCCAGGGCCTCATGCACGCAAGGCAAGCACTCTACCACTGAGCCAACTTCCCGATGGCTGAGCACCGATTTTTCCACTTTCTAAGTTCTGTTTTGATTTCCTTTTTCAGGTTTTTAAAGTTTTCATCATAGAGGTCCTTCACTTCTTTGGTTAAGTTAATTCCTAGGTATTTTATTTTTTGTGGTGCTATTACGAATGGAGTTGCCTTCCTGATTTCAGCCATGCTTTTCTCATTGTTGGCATACAGAAAAGCCATTGATTTTTGAGGGTTAATTTTATACCCTGCTTTAATATAGTTTTATTACCCTTAAGTAACTCAACTAAAGGCAGATTCCAGGTGATAGGTGAGCACATGTGGGCAGTAAAGAGCAGACTTATTAAATACAGGGTTTTTAGCTCCCCCAAAATCTAATGTAGACTGGAAAGTACAAAGCTAGTAATCCATGAAAGATAAAGCATTCTAATTATCACAGACCTGAGTACATCTATAAGTGTAATTCTTGTCCAAGAATCAGGAAGGTACATATAGTACATATAGTGCCTATAGTACATATAGTACATATAGGTAAATACCTTCCTAATACCAATCGTAGAATGTAGAACTCAATGAAATCTTCTTGGAAAATGAGGATATTAAAAAAAGATGAAATGAGGGGCTGGGAAGTGGCTCAGTGGTAGAGCGCTTGCCTTGCATGCGTGAGGCCCTGGGTTCGATTCCTCAGCACCACATAAGCAAAAGGAAAAAAGCCGGAAGTGGCGCTGTGGCTCAAGTGGTAGAGCACTAGCCTTGAGCTGAAGAGCTGAGGGACAGTGCCCAGGCCCAGAGTTCAAGCCCCATGACTGGACCCAAAAAATAAAAAAATAAATAAATAAAAAAATAAAAAAAAGATGAAATGAGAAAATATTATAGGAAATGAGGGGAAGGAATGAAGAAAGGCTGTGAGGTAATTAGGAAGAGAACAATGAACTGAGGAGATCAGATTAATTGGTTGACTTGAGAATATGAGTGGAGTGTTTGCTTTTAGGGGGGAAAAAAAGGCCCTTGGTATTGGCTCAGTTGGTAGAGCACTGGCCAATGAGCAAAAGGAGCTGCAGCAGTGAGGCAGCAGGTATAGACAGGGCATCCATGGAGTAACAATGTTTGCCTGGACTGTGATTTTTGAAGTACAGCTTGTACATTCCGAAGGTATGCACTCCACATTTTGCAAAAAGACATTTTGGAAGAAATAGTTTGGGGTGGGGTGGTGAGAAGGCATGCATTATTCTCAAAGGGAAGGTCAAGAATTGTTAAGAGCAACCCCTTTCGTGCTGCTCTCATTAATCCCGTCCTTTCTGAGAGCCCTCTGAACTTCAAGGTGGGTGGACACTTTCCATTTTTACATGGCCTTTTTTGGGCAGACGGCCCCACAGCTTGATAGGGAGTGGCATTTGGCCTGAGCCAGCTGGCCTCTCTGTCACGGTTCCTGCACCCCTGTACATGGAGTGATTGCTTGGTCAGATGGGATAGCAGGTGGGTCTGGAAAGTCAGCTGCGGCTAACAGGTCAGAGCCTCCTGAAAGCATTTGCCCTTTAGTCCTTTGAGCACCTGGCCTAGGTTTGGTCGAGCAGACGACCTTACACCATCCAAGCTGGTCCTGTTCAAGGTCCCTTTTCCTGCTACTGTGCCACCTCTGCATACTTATTTCAGTCTTGGAGGCAGATCACAGTCCATTCTTGCAGGGAAGTCAAGATCTCCAGGCAGCCTGCATTTACTTAAAAGCATCTTTTTTTCTCATTCAACTATTAGGGAACCCCATACATAACTTTCATTAGAGCAGTAGAAGTTTACACGCACCCTCTTTTTCAGTTATCATCACTTGTGTGTATCACATTGTATTTATGTGCCTCAGTCTCCCTTTAGAGAGGAGTAGGGTACATATTTGCAAGTTTATTTGTCCTAGGTTTGTGTGTTTTGTTTTTTGTGCCCGTCATGAAACTTGAACTTGGGGGCCTGGGCACTATCCCTGAGGTGTTTTTTTGTTTGTTTTTGTTTGGGGTTGGGGGCGTTGTTTGTTTGTTTGTTTGTTTGTTTGTTGCTCAAAGCTAGCACTACAGCACTTGAGCCACAGCTCCACTTCCAGCCTTTATTTTTTGTGGTTAATCAAGATAAGAGTCTCATGGACCTTCCTGCCTGGGCTGACTTTGAACCATCATCTTTAGATCTCAGCTTCCTGAGCAGCTAGGATTACAAATATAAGCCACAGGCACCTGGCTCATGTTTTTATTTAGTAGCACCAGCAGACATAAATCATGTGTCCTGTTACTGTGACCTTTAGATGAAGTTTCCTTATTTTGAATCACCTTCTTAGCTCTTGGGTAGTAGCTATGCAGAGAACACAATTCAAGAAGTTGTCCTGTTGACTAAGCATAGCAAGTGTTAAGGATTCCATCTTGTAAACCAAACGTTTTCTCCTGAATTGAAAGAAAAGAACAATCTGGGAATTCAGTGAAAAGTAATCTAAAGAGTCTTGTATCAGATATTTTTCTTTTCTTTTCTTTTTTGCCACTTCTGGGGTTTTGCTTTTTCCCTTATGGCTGGTGCTTTACCAGTTGATCCACACCTCCACTTCCAGCTTTTTTGGCAGCTAACTAAGAGTCTTGTGGATTTGACTGCCTGGACGGCAGTCAAATCTCAAAACTCATTCTCCTCAGTAGCTAGAATTATTGTCATGAGCCACAGGCACTGCCTTAGATATTTGAAATCTTCTGCTAACCTACTGAGTGAGTCTGTCCCTTCCCCCATTTGCATTTTGATGGTATAGCAGGAAGTCTGATCAGTTACAGACTGAGGCAGGTGGCCAATGGAGGGAGCACACAAGATGGATGTCATCCGCCTTGCATAGAACTTAGGGGACAAACTGCCCAGAAGGCAACAGCCCTTTGGCAGGGGGTTCATATGTAGATCACAGCAGGTGACTTATAATTAACCAGTTACCTAGTCACCTGAAACAAAACTAAAAAATGAGATTTTCCTTTGCCTGCCCTTTGGCTTTTTTTTTGTCCTTCCCCACCCCCTCCTCTTGATAGTCCAAGGGTTTGAACTCAGAGCCTAGGTACTGTCCCTGAGCCTCTCTGTGCTGAAGGCTGGCACTGTACCACTTGAGCCAGAGTGCTACTTCTAGCTTTTTCTGAATAGGTTATTGGAGATAAGAGTCTCATAGACTTTCCTGCCCAGGCTGGCTTTGAACTACAATCCTCAGATCTCATTCTCTTGAGTAGCTAGGATTACGGACATGAGCCACCAACACCTGCTTGTCCCCTTCCCTTTTGATTACATTTTCCCTCTTGACCTGTGAGAAACAGTCCCTCTTGACAGTAAGAAACGACCTACATATCTGGGGTTTAGTAAATGATGGTGGGTTTGTGTTTGGCAAACTATAAAGATTTGGCTGTATGTCCTTTCACCCTGAGTACCTTTGAATAAAGTGCTTCATTTGCTTCTCTCTCTTTATAGTCTCTTCTCTAGCCAATCCTAATTGAAATATCAACTGCCTGTTTCAATAGACCAAAAACTTCTAATGAGAGGAAGGGAAGGAGAGGAAACAGGAATATCCTCCTGCCCCCAAAAATGGTGGATCCCCATTGATTACCAGTGCCTAACCAAATTACACAATTAAAGCCAATGTATGTTTAAGTGAGAAATCCCATTCTGCTATCACAGAGGTGCTAATGAATCAGACTGTTACTGTGGTTGTGTTTGCTGCACTCCTATCCTTAATTAAGCAATTACAGGGTCTGCCGATACTTATGAATTCCTTTCACATGCTTTAATTGAATTGCAACTTAATGGATATTTGTAAAGTGGGGTATTCTTTCTCTTGAGACTTCCCAGTTTGATTCTGTCTCCAATGCCTACTTGTTTTCAGCTGTGTCCCATTACTGGAAATGGGCAGCTTGACATAAGACTTTCCTGGAGCTACTCTTGTTCTTTACTTTTAATAACAAGAGTAGAGGAATTATAAAAATTATGTTCATGTGAGAGGATCCTAGAGGATCAGAAAGAATTAACATGAAAATTTTAGGTTGTGTTTTTATGAGGCCAAGTTTTCCCAAATGAGTTATTAGAAGCTAGTCATTGGTAGATGATACATAAACAGGATAGTTTTTGTTCTTGAATAGAATTTACTCTAGAATGTTGGCAGCCATATGAGAAACAAGGAAAAATAAAATAAGAATTATTATAAGAATAGGCAACATACCAGGAGAGTTGTCTTAGCCCATTTTCTGTTGCTATACCAGAATACCTGAGAATGGGTAATTTATAAGGGAAAGAAGTTTATTTTGGCACATGGTTCTGGAAGCTGGAAGTCCCAGTGCTAGTGCCAGCATCTGCTCTGCTTCTGGTGAGGGCCTCCTGCTGCTTCAGCTCATAGTAGAAGAGCTCAAGGGCAAGTGAATGAAGCAAAAGGGACAGAATACAAGGGTAGCGTTACTTAATGATGACCTACTCTTGTAGTAACTGATCTAGTTCCTTGAAAAAGGCATTAATCCCTCTTCATGGCATAATCATCACTCAAAGGCTGCCAGAGTGGCAATCAGAATTTAGAATTTTAGAGAGGAAAAAACATACTCAAGCCATAGCAAGACTGTGGAAGAGAGAACAATTAATTGGAGAATGATAAAACTTCCCAGGGAGGGTAGCATGTCATTCTCCAAGAAAATCTGGAATATTTTCTTTTGGCATTTGGCTATAATGATTCATCTGGGTAGAACAACTTTGCCTGTATCGGTTCTCAGAAAGAGTTGCCTAAAAGAAAAGGATGTATCCATCAATCACTTTTCCCTCTGCTTTTGTACTTGTGTATGAACATCCTTTTCAGCTCACCTGCCATTGAACTGCCTGGTAATGATAGTCCCCATGACCCTTTGCTGCTCTGCCCCCAGCTTACAGTGTCTGCAGGCATACCATCACCCACTGCTCATGCGGACGGAAGTGCAGAGCTCCGATTAGAACTTGATTATCTCCCATCTTTAGATCATGAATCATCCCTAGAATGAGCTGCATCATACTTGTGGGACATTCAATCTCATGGTTATTTAATAATTTTTATATCCTTTGGGCACAATGCTAGCAATGTAGAAATACATGATAGATTTGTAGTGTGTTTATGTCTACTAAAGTAAAACATGCATAAACTTGAAGCAATCAAAATATTTCTTAAAGGATAAAGGTTAAAAAAAAAAAGTCATGAAACAGAGTGAGCGTGGTATCACTGTGGAAGGAGCTCAGGCAATCACACAGAGAGGGCCAGCACCACACAGAACAGCCTGGAGTGAGCATTCCATGGGGGAAAGGGAGAAGGGAAGGAGTGCCCTCTTATGAAGGACTTCAGTCAAGTACCCAGGGACTGGATCAGAGGAGAGTGACCCAGATGGTTTTAAGAGCCTTTATATGCCATTACCTAAGGTCTAACCACAGACTTTCAGAACATTGGAGTTTTTCAGAGGTCAGACTTTCAGGATATACTGGAATGTTCCAGAGTCAGAGGGCAGCTTGAATGTGTCCAGTAGCTATTCCGAAGCTTTTTGATTGAGGCAAAATAATAAAATGATCAGTTAAAAAATTAAATTCAGCAAAGTTAAAGGCATTCATAGCCATGGAGCCAAACTACTTAAAGAAGGAGTCTTGCTTTTCTGGAAAGAAATAATTCCTAAGTATTTCCACTAACTTGCTTCTTTTGATGTTATGCTGGTGACCTGGAAGTGAGGGAAATCGCAAGCCCCATGGCAGTTCTGTGCCAATTGTAACAGGGAAAGATAGGTCTGGTAATAGCGATACTTATAACATCAGACTGCAAAAGGAATAAGACCTCCCATTTAAGGTGTTCAGCCTTCACCATCTCAGTTGTGTTTTGTGTGCCAAGAAGAGATATGTGTTGTTTTATCCTCCACTAAGTTAAGCCCATTGGTTGTTTGTGAATAGTGAGAAGATTCCTTCTCAATTCTCTGACTAGTGATCTCGCTCTTATAATCTGAAGCCTTCTACTAGTGCTTTTTGCTTTGAGTTTTAATGTAGATGAGATAACAAGGAGAAATCCAGTTTGGGACAAAGTCTTCTTATGCAGCACTAACAGGAGCTGGTAGAGCCTGTAGACTCTGACTAAAGTGAACTTTTCTGTCCTTTTCAGTTCTTTCTCCAGTCCTGGGGCTTGAACTCTGGGCCTGGGCATTGCTTGAGCATCTTTTGCTCAAAGCTAGAACTCTACCACTTGAGCCACAACACCACTTCTGGTTTTTTCTGTGTATGTGGTACTGTGGACTCTAACCCAGGGCTTCATGCAAGCATTTTACCACTAAGCCACAATCCCAGCCCCCTTTCCTCCTATTTTAAGGAAGATCTATGTCTGAGTCTGTTGAGGCTTGTCTTGGCTGCTTCTACCTATTGAGAATGGAGGGCTACAGAAGGATGGGAAGCTTCAAGAAGCTTGATGGCTTTTCTCCACTGGCATATTTCCAGTTCCACACCTGTCTCTGGTTGCATTCATTCTATTCATGCAGCTTTCCCAGAATATTTTAGTGTGGATTTTTCAGCTCCATCTTGTCAATTTATTGACATTTTCCAGCAGCCACTTAGTAGAAATGGTGGCAAGCAGCAGGATCCTGAACTGGGCTGCTCTCCACCAGCCAGTGCCATGGGGAAGTCTATTTGGCCAGGCTAGTAGTAGAGAATGGCACAACTGGATGCAAGAAGAGTGGAAACGACTTGGTAATTTGAAATTAAAGGGAAATGCCTTGAAATCTAGTAACAGAAAGCCCCAGGGTGAGCAGTACACATTGCCTGTAAGACTTCCATCCTAGTTGCTATGGGAACTACCTCTCACATCCCCTTTTTAAACAGGTTAGACTGAGTTTAAAAACATAAGTAAAACTGTTCCTCATAATTGAACAATAGCCTTTGCCCTGTTCCTCAGGTTCCCAACTCACTGATGACCTTGAATTTTTTTGTTAAGTTTTCCTGGACTTTCCCTAGCTGTTGGGCAGGATTTGAGAGCATTTGTATACAGTTATTAGTTCTGCATGGGAATCAGAACACATTGTCTACTGTGGGACACAGCCAGAGGTATGTCCTTCCCTGGGTCTTGAGGAGGTGCCACCGATTTTTACCCCTGGAAGTGGAAGGACAACTACCACAGAATATACTTCGTCCTGGTGTAAACATGGAAACTGAGGAGTCCCAGAGATCTGTTTTCTCATCTCTGTGCCATGAATCCATTCCAGATGCTGGTTCAGGGCTGCCAAACACAGACCTCGTAGGCATAAGAACACATCACAGAAGTTCCTTTCATATTTGGAGGGCATCTGAGACAACCAATTCTCTCAGTCTTGTTCTTTCTTCATTGGAATTTTTCCTCATTTATTTAAATTACTCACTTAATCCAGACCTTGTAAGTCTTAGAGATTTTTTAACCAAAGTTTGTGGGGTTTTTTTTTCCTGTGATAGAGTAACTGACTTCTGTATCTTACAGCTCCCTGCAAGGTTTGGCTTCTGCAAAGGACTTTATGCAAACTTACTAGCTTTCTGGATTCCCTGTAGTTTTTCCCTTAATTCCCTGTAGTTTTTCTCTTTATGTGTATTATAATAATGCTTTGTAGTACCATTCCTGAATAAACCCTGTTAATGCTTACCTTTACTATATGCAGGAAGCTGTTTAAATGGACTAGTCAATCTGGGAGTAGTGGTGGAGAAGTTGCCATTTCCCTGCCCTTGAGTGCTTCCTTTTCCTGAGCTTGTGCATCTGCTGGTGATTTTTCTAGGGTTAATTTGGGTGTTTTTATTTTTAAATTGGAACATGGTGTCTGTCTCTTCTCTGTGTGTGTTTTGGATGCAGACCCTGTGCTAGGCATGCGGTTATTAACTCCACTGATATACCAGTTCGCTCATTAGCATTTGCATTTTAAATTACAAGCTAGAGCAGACGACATTTATGCTATATTTGTACGGTTGCCTTCTTCATGAATGATGTTGTATGTGCAAGGAATGCAGAAATAACTCTCCTAAGGCCCTGAGATATTTTAGTCTGTTTCTCAGCAAACTGCTATCTCTTTTTACTCTTGATTTTCATTGTTTGATAGGGAGTTTTTTTTAAATGCTTTTCCTAGTTTAGATCTGTTCGTGAGTGCTACTGATTGGGTAAAGCTCACAACAGACCAGCCCTTCGTATCAAAATAAGCATATTGCGTAGAGTGGCCCTCTTCCCTGCTCACATGGTGTTCCTTGTAAGCAGCCTGCTTTGATTTAAGAGGAGGGAGTTTTCTCCTGCTCAGCTTAGTGGGTAGGAGGAAAACATGGTAACAGATACTTGTTCTTGCTGTATTTTTGTTCAGATCCTTCTTTTGTACAGTTGATTAATCAGTAGTTAATAATGCCTACTATTGCTTGGCGCTGTAAGAAGGGAAAAAAGGAAATAGTGTATGACTTCAAAGAGCTTCATTTTAATAAGAAACGTTTAGATTTCACCAACTATAATATCTAAATATTAGAGTGTAAAATGCTGGTTTAGCCATAGGCCCTTAAGTAGAGTTACCAGTAGTTAAGTCCTCTTGGGAAACTCTTCCTTTTGGCAGATAGTAACTTCCACATTAGATTACAAGAACCAGATCAGAATCCTACAGTCGCACAATCATGGATCATGGGCCTGTGATCAGAGCCTTCCAAGGCCTGACCAGTTTTGCCTATCTTAGTTATTGCTGATTTATTTGGGCAAACTGAGGGCAAGAAAGTAAGCTTTGTTTGATGTGTCTGTCTGTGTCCATGCCATTGCACTTTTCCTCTGTAGTCTTTAATTTTGGACCATTGCAAGGTCCTTTCTTACCCCCAGCCTCCACCCCCCCATGCTATTCTTAAACTAACACAACCCTTTAGATCTCAGCCTCCTGAGTTGCTAGGACTATATCATGAACCACTGGCACCTGCTTAAGTACCCTTCCTGTTGATTAATTTTAAAACTATTTTCCTAACTTTTTTTCTAAAGAATTTTCTCTCATGTGAAACTCAAATTGGTTACTGGGATAACCAGGATATGAAGAGTTGCCTTTGGGGCTGATGATATAAGTACACATTATTAATTCAGAACCTGATCCCTGGTTCTGGGGAGGTACTTAGTGGTAGAGCACTTGCCTTATATCATGCAAGGCTCGTGCTTTGATCCCCACCACTGATTAATAACAGGAAAACAGATCCCTTTGTAGATGCTTTACAGTGGTAAAAAGCAATTGTTTGGTATGAAAGAACAGCGTTCTAAGCTCAACTCAGTGTTGACTTATTTCATTACGTGAGGTTGGCTTTACAATAAGCATATCAGGGTTACTCCTTATTTCTTTATAGAATAGGCCTTATCCAGTTGAGACTGGGATTGGTAGCCTTTGTTCCTTTACCATAAAGCACTTGATCTAAACTACTTTAATCCAGATTAGGGTTTTTGAACTCAGAGAGACTGGATTTGGGTGCTTTCCCTGAGCTTTTCTGCTCAAAGCTAGTGCTCTGACACTTGAACCACCATTTTACTTCTGGCTTTTTGATAATTAATTGGAGGTAAGAGTCTCATGGACTTTCCTGTTCAAGCTGCCTTAGAACCTTGGTCCTCAGATCTCAGCCTCCTGAGTTGCTAGACTTACAAGTGTCAGCCACCAGCGTCCAGCTTAATTCAGATTTGTTTTGCTTCACATTTTTTTATAGATTATTATTTGTAATTAGTTTTTTTTATAATGTGCTGAGGAATCAAACCCAGGGCCTCATGCATGCTAGGCAAGCACTCTACCACTGAGCCGCATTCAACTGCATTGTTGATACAGGTTTATGTGTGCCTTTTAATTCTGTCAATTATTATTGTAATCATTTCTTCTGGGATTTGCTGACTCGGGGCTCACTGTAAGAAATCCACACCCAACACTGTAAACACCATGTGGATCACTAAGTGGAGCTCATAGTCATATAGTCCTTCCACTTAAAATATTTAAGAGTTCTAGGAAGGTAAGTTCCTACTTTATCTTCACATTAAAACAAAAGTGCTTATGAAGGTAATGGTGGGAAAGGCAAAATTGCTAATAAATTCTGAATTACCTCTTTAGGTCCATTTTTGGCGCCTTTCATGTTTGTCATGAGCCTTTTTGGCTTCCATCAACTTCTGTTTCTAAACATGAACATTTTGTACATCAGTCTTTTGTTTCTTTTGGTCTCTGCCTATTACCTGGTGAACCTGTTGTCTAGAAACTATGCTGTGTCTAACACTTCAAGCCTAGACATCAGAGAATAATGAGTTGTCCTCAGAGACAGGAGTGATAAGGTAGAAGAGAAAACATGTTAACTGGCATCACCTGTGCAGTCAGGTGAAGGCCCATTGGGTGGTCTGAAGCAGGGATCAAGTGTTCTTTCAGTAGCATTTATAAATGGTACTTAACACTGGTGATAATCATTTGAAGCAGACATCTCACTACAGAGCCATGGAATCCCACAGCCTGTCTTTCATTGTTTCCCCATGATGTATGCTACCCATCACTCGCCATCCTGCAGAGCTTGTGTGCCGGAGGTAAAGGGATGTGCCTTGCCTGTGTCCCCTGGCTGCAAGTCATCCAGCCCTCATGGTTTTCCCCACCTACCTCCACTATGTCCTGGCTTCTGACAGCAACCTTGAATTAAGTGGGTTAGGAATAAACTGCTTGAATGCATTTGTGCAGATAGCTTCTCTCACCAGCTATCTGAAGTGCTTTTTGAAATACACGGGAGCCCTTTCTTCGTAAGCTGCTTTATAAGCTGTGAAGTCCATTGTTGCTGTTCTCTGCAGCCAGCGTGTCTCTAACCAAAGTAATGTCTACTTGGCACTGGGCCAGGGCTGGGTATTGCAAACTCGCGTAAGCAGCAAAGCCGCCCACCGGAGTCACTAGCAGCTGTTGCAGGTTGGAGGATTTGCAGAAATTGAGATTGCTGTTCCCAGATATTAGCACTTGCCTGGTGATGAATGACCGAGTCTGTGCAAGGGGACTCTGTATGCCTTCCTTCGGCCTTTTATTCTCAGCTCTCTATTGTGGTGCTTGCTCAATGGCCCCGTTGTAGAGGAGGGCGGCTGGATGGGGGTGGGGGTGAGGGGCCTGCCTCTGCCGCCATTCCCTCCCTCAGTTGGCCTGAACTGAGACATTAAGAATAGCTCTTTGATCCACTGAACTGGTTCTTGGGGCAGGAATTTCATGGCACATAGCACAAATGCCAAGGGCTAAGAATCTAACCTTGAGAGGGTAGAGAAGTGAACTTCACCTGTAAGAAAGTAAAATGAGCTGCTCTTCATTACTACTCTGGTGTCCTTTGCCTTGACCCATCCATCTGTGCTAGAATAGCCAGGGAGGTAAGAGCAAAGACCAACACTCTGTAATGATAAAGTCATTACTGAGTAGTGTGTTTATTTTCTGATACTATTGCCCAAGAGTGAAATTTTTAAAGGGTGATGCTGCTTTGTATAATTTCTTCTTATCACATATACTCATGCATATTCATGTATGCATATGCTGAAGCTACTGTTAAAATGCCATCTTCCTAGAGATTAACCTCCAGACTCAGGCAGGAAATGTCTTCATCGAGGGTGTCCACTCTCCTGTCTCCCCACTTCAGCCCCTACCCTCACTCCTCATGTTACCCTTTCCATCACCACCGTGAAAGGTACTTGAGGGCAGAGTCCTTGCCTGTCTTGCCACCACTAAATCCACCACAGCAATGTCTATACCAGTGCTTGATGAATAGATGGATGGGTAGATAAAAAAGCCAACATTTACGGGCTAACTTTTTGATTATTTTTAAGTTCAGAAAACAAAGTTATCAAGCTGGAGGTATGGCTCAGTGGAAGAGCACCTGTCCCCACTGTTCCCATAGAGAAAGGGTGTTAAATCCACAGCATCCCTGAAGTCACAAACACCAAACTGGGATTCTCAGGACAACTGGGATGATGCCTGTATCTACCCTCAACTTAGCTTCTCTGGGCCCTCAATTATTTAATTTTGTTCACAGAAGGAATGAGCTGAATTAGTTTTCTCTAGCATTTACTTCTTGTCTGAATTTGCAATAATTGTAACTTTTACTCAGTGACTATTTACTATAATGCTATGGGCTCAGTTTTAATCACAACTTTATGAGTTAAGTGATACTATAATCATTTTACAGTGAGAAAACTGTGACATAGAAAAGTATATTAACTTGCTACATGTCACATAGCACATTTTCTTAATCTTATTGTATGCCCACTGGTTTAGAAAGCAAGTACATACCTCAGCAATAAACACAGTTACCTAGATCCTAGCACCTATATTTCAGCAAGGGCTCTTTCCAGACTTCCTTCATTCCTGTATTCTTCACTAGAAACCAACCCAACAGTGTCCTTCCTGTGGCATGACCATAAGCAAAGCTTATAAAAGAGACAATAGTAGTTTTGCATTGTTTTGCAATATAGTAATGGAGGTATGAATTTTAGTCATCATTTTGGCTTTGAATTTGTTTTGTGGCCCCAGAGATGACACCATCAGGAACACATCTAAGATGAGAGCATGGCTTGGATGTGTGATTGTAGAGGGCAACACAGGTCAGACCTATGGGATGGGTTTATGAGCAAGGGCATTTATGGGCAAATTAAACTTTAGCCCTGAGTAAGCAAAGTCCTAAGCCAGTTATTACTGCTTGGCCACTTCTAATGGGCCCTGTGCAACTCTTATAAATTATTCAGCTGCTTTACTAATAAAAGGCCATGCAACTTGCCTAGTCCTGGTGATACTTAAGTAGATGGCATAGAGAGCACAGGTTAGAAGAACAGAGTATCTATAGCTCACCAGAGAGCCCTTCTTTCTAATTTGGACAGAAGAGGGTTAAACAGACCTCTTTGAGTAGCAGACTTTTGAGAGAATATGTAAAACCGTGTGGAAATGAATGGCTACAAGGGGCTGTACCAAGAGATGGCCCCTGAGGGTGTCTGGACTGTTCCCACTGACATACCTTGCACAGGGTGGCATGATCCTTACATGTCCCAGAAGATGCAATCTCTAATCATCTGAGGAATTTTTCCCTAATAATTCTTACACTTGTTAATTTTCATACAAATAGTTTTAAGAAAAGTTAGGAGAATAGTATAAACATTCTCCATTTTCTCTGTTCAATTGTTAACATATTGCCTCATTTACTGTCTGCATATATTTAGAACCAGAAGATGTTAACCGGAGTGCTATTTACGTTCCTATAACATACTTCTATAACATACTTCTATAGACAATGCTTCATGTGGTCAGAATATTTGATCTAGCCACAGCCTTGATATTTATCCTAGTTCAGAAGGTGAGCTGTGGCAGTATTAGGAGTTTTATGGCCTTAGTTGAAATCTTAGCAAGTAATGGGTAGAAAAAAATAGCAAAATATTCCTTCATCTCCAAGTATTTGGTGAAGTCCATTCGTCTGAAAGCTGGAGGAGACTATAGAAAGAGAGATCCCAAAGCAGGTGGCTTCCCAATATGCCAGCTTAGAATCATGAATGACAGTAGCCCAGTGCTCTATACTGTGTTTCACGGCATAGATGTGATTTGTAGCATAAAATACTTGAAGGAAAACTCTTCTAATTTTTTTTTCTTCAATTTTGCGTGCCATTCCTATTGTATTTATTTTTCCTTATCCTCTGTATGTCACGTCTTCCAGAATTTCTAACTGAAATGAATACTTTGTCATTATGTGTATTTGTCCTCAATGATTATATATCTATCAACTTCAGTAGGCTATGTTTTTTTATTCCTTGGCGAATGGTCTTGACTTTATACCAGCAAGAATTATCACAATAAGGATTGAGGTATGACTCAAGAGTTGCCAGTCTGGCAAGCTCCAGAGCTCTGAGTTCACATTGCTTTCTCTGATCCTATAGAAGACTGCAAGGTGGTTCCTTTTCAACACAACAGAAAAATATTTAGTGTAGTGGAGTTGGGATAGAGAGCCTATTTCTAGAGAAATAAAATAAATTAGGGATAAGTTAAAGATGTTTTAACAGAAAGGTCACAATAGAAAGTTCAGTGGTTATATAATTACCAGTGGCTCATAACGGTAATCCTAGCTACAAAGGATGCTGAGACCTGGAAGGCTGAGATCTGAGGATTGAGGCTTGAAGCCAGCTCAGGAAGGCAAGTCTTATCTCCACTTAACCACCAAAAAGCCAGAAGTAGAAGTGTGCCTCAAGTGGTAGAGTTCCAGCCTTAAGCAAAAAAGCGAAGTGACAGTGCGCAAGTTCTGAGTTCAAGACCCAGTCCCTAAACTAAAAAGAAAAAGAAATAAAGACGACTTCTCATCCAGATTCTGCTGCTTTCTGGTGGCCTTAAACAAGGGGCTTGTGCATGTATTTTCATCTTCTCTGATTCACATTGTCTGCATTTTTGTATATTGTACCCTCAAATTCACTGAGTACAGCTAATAACCCTAGCTCTGTCATGCTGGATTAAATTAAGTGGTAGCTGATATTCTTTCAAGGCCATGATCTTATGAACTCTTCTCCTTACCCTTATATTTTTGAGTTTGAAATCAAGTCAGCTGATCAGCAAATTGAGTTGATTACATTTTCACCCTAGCATAAATGTAATCTGTATGAGTTGGTGATGACAGTTTAGAAGACAGCCCCTGTCCTCCCTCAGTTCATCAGATGAACGCTCTATTGAATGACAGAGCTTCGTTTTAAAGTGTCCTGAGCTCAAAGGTGAGCTAGCCAAGGGCTAATGCTGATGCTATCGATCCGTTTTCAGAAGAGCAATTAGGGCCCTAATGAGATGAGGACCCTGAGTGTCTGGAATGGCACCAGAGAGAAGTGGAAACACTGTGTTGAACTGTCTTCTCAGCATTTCAGAGACAGGCTGCTTGTTTGAGTTTCATCTTTTGTTCATGTCTCTCAGTAGTTCATGTGGAACCTGGGTCCCTTCATACTCTAGGTCTTCAAGGTGCCCAGTTCTTGGGTTGCTAGATTTGTTGCATTTACTATTGGCTTTATCTGAATTTTATTTTTCTTTGTTGGGACCCATCTTTAAGACTACAGATTTAAACATATGAGCTGAAATACACATAAGTTTAAAATTCCATTAGATTCTAGTTCACCCACTTCACACATGTGGCATATTAAGGGTTCACCTTTAACAACAGCCCAATTAGTAATTGCCAGTATTACTATGTATGCTGTGGAATTGTTAACAGTTGCCATGAGAACCTTAACTTTTTTTTTTTTGGTCCAGTCGTGGGGCCTGAACTCTGGGCCTGGGCGCTGTCCCTCAGCTCTTCAGCTCAATGCTAGCGCTCTACCACTTGAGCCACAGCGCCACTTCTGGCTTTTTTCTTTTTGCTTATGTGGTGCTGAGGAATCGAACCCAGGGCCTCAGGCATGCAAGGCAAGCGCTTTACCACTGAGCCACCATCCCAGCCCGAGAACCTTAACTTTTTGACTCATTTTACATGACCAATGCAGATATGAAGACTGGAAGCAGAGGGATGAAAAGACAAGGAGCCGGCAAATAAATGAAACCCTTTTTCATTTATTTCTTAAATCACTTTGAATGGTAAATTCTTGGTACCCATTCAGTTTTTCCTTTCTTGTACCCTCATGATAGTTTGTTTCTTCTAAACCCTTAAGAAGTAAAACAGTTTGACCTTTATTTGCATCAAACTTAAAAGCAGTTCAAGTTCAATACTTTGCTAGAAGCTTGCCTTTAATGAGCCAAGTTTAAAGGAGGTGGATTTTAATCTCTTAGTGTTTGGAAGGACATGAGATGTGCATACACAGTGAGAAAGTAAGTTTACAGCCTTAACTATTACATTCAAAACTGAATCACTCTCCCAGTAACATTTAGGAACAACAACAACAACAACAAAAAAACTGAGTGCGTTTCTTTTTTTGTTGCTGTTTTGTTTCGGGGAGCAAAGTCGGGGGGGGGGGATGCAAAAAAGCATCTGATGGCAGCATGTGCCTGTATGTGTAATCTTGAATTAGAAAAACACTCCAATTACTCAGTAGTTCAGAAGTCATCTGTACTTGTTTTGGACTGAAGCTATTTGTATTTGGAAACCAACCTCCTTCCCCCTCTTCCAAGCTCCCCCCCACTCAGGACAGGGCCCCAGCACAGGGTTAAGTGCAGGTTACATCTCCTAAGGAGGAAAAGGTGCTTCCCTCAGCCTTTGTCAGCGCTAATGCCAGCTGTGTTTAGTGCTCCATCACATGATTTATTTTTCTTTCCCTTGTTATTTGATGGCCCCCTTTTATGCTGAATAGAAGATAATGAGGGTTCCCCCCTCCCTCTTAGCTTTCCTCCTCTAGTTGTACTCAAAAGACAAATGGAATGCTGAGGTAGAAGTTCTTGACTTGCACTTCAGAGTAGCGTCTGGAAAGGGACTATGGTCACCAGCCCCCCAAGCCCTTGCTCTCCCCCTCATCTACGAAACTCATGAGCTCCTTTATCTTAGGGCTTCTCTAACTTGTCTCCTGTGGGTCCAGAGCAGGGCATTTCTAAGGAGTTTCCAAGGATGACACCAGAGACTCACAGAACACTCTTGAGTAGAAAGGGTCTAGACTTCCCTTGCGAGTTCCCCCCTTAGTCTTACATTTAGGCACTTGCCTCAGTTTTTCATACTCAAGAAGTGATGATGATAGTGTGTCCTTATATCAGCAAATCATCCCTGTGAGGTGCCCACAAACCTGTGGCACATTTGTAGGATGCAGGGAAAGCCCTAACCGGGGCTTGATACATGATTTGAATCCTGTCCGCAAGAATGCCATGTTCTAGGAGGACCCCAGGCCTTGACATTTTATAGCCTGTCTTTGAACCGGCCTTTGTATGTGATCTCCTCTTGTCCTGCCCATGAAAAGCAAATCAGTCTTCAGGTGATTTCAGTTCCCTTACTCCTGCCCCAGGTATCCCTTCCGTGTGCTGAGGCAGATGTGCAGTGCTCTTCCTGAAGCATTCTAGGCTGATCTGTCATTGCAGCCAAGTCTTGGTGAGCTATGATGGATGCTTCCTGCCTTGGGAGTTTGAGTCAGGTTATCTGGAGTACAGCAGAATAGGGCCATTAGCCTGCCACCCAATAGGACATGTAAACTGTTGTTCCTAGCACTAGTTGATGCTGATTGAATCTCGGGTCATGTAAGATTACAGACTCTTAAATGAATCTGAACTTCACACCCACGAAGATGGCTGTTATCAAAGAAACAAAAGATAGTAAACACTGTCAAGTGTGTGAAAAGTTGTGAGCTGTTCAAAAGATTGTAAAGTGGCACAAATATTGTAGAAAACTGTACGGAGATTTCCCAAAAATGTTTAAAAAAAAATACCAAACTGTACCATATGATCTCACAATTCCTTGTCAGGGTATACATATCCCAAAGGACATGACCTTTCCTATCCACACTCCTGTGTTCATTGTAGCTCTATTGATATGGAGATATGGAAACAACCTACCTGTCCAGCTAGGGATGAATGGGATAAGAAAACATGATCATTATGCTGAGTGAAATAAATCAGTCACAGAGGACAAATAAGGCATGATTCTACTGATGGTAGTAACTATGGGAACCTTAGCAAATGGTGCTGTCTTATATCTAAAAGAGAAAAGGTGCTAAAAGTGAACTGTAATCTCAGCTATTCCAGAGGCAGAGGTGCCCTCAAAGCTGGACCAGGCAAAAGCACCAAATAGGATCTTTTCCTGGTCCTATTTGGGTCTGCAGTTTGGAAAATTCACACTAGCTACATAGAAAGAAAAGGCTCCTATTTATCCTTCAGTTCTTTGTTCTTTTAGGGGTTGTGTGTGTGTGTGCGTGCACGCACATGTGTGTGCACACACACTCACTAGTTCTGGGGCACACACTAGTCTTTGGTACTATCCTTTAACTTTTTGCTCAAGGCTTTTGGGTCTACCATATGAGCCACAGCTCTACTTCCAGCTTTTTCATGGTTAATTGGAGAGCAGAGTTACACAGACTTTCCTGGCCAGGCTGGCTTTGAACTACAATCCTCAGGTCTCAGCCTCTTGAGTAAGTAGGATTACAGGCATGGTCTACCAGCACCGGGATCAGTTCTTAGTTTAAATACCTCTTCTCCCCATATTCTGCTAACTTGTAGAGAATAATAACCCTATCTTTCCCCCAGAACTCCCCAGAGTTCTCATACCTCATTCATGTTCCTTATTTAATATAGACCTCCAGAGAACTCTCGGTTCTCCATGTGTTGCTTGCTTCTGTTGTATCTGTACCTTCCGGGATTAACAGTTCCTTATAGGTAATAGGTACTGGATAATTCAGTGCCAAACAAGTGGAAATTTTGCCTACTGTGGTTTTGTTTGTGTTTTGTCATTTTGCTTTGCCCAGGCTGGTCTTAAACTCTTGCTCTGAAAACTTCCCAAGTGCTAGGGAACAAGCATATACCCCTACATATGGCTCACCTACTTTTTAAGCAAGTTGTTTCTTTCTTTTTTGTGTGTGGTGTGAAGGTTTTAATAGACAAATTTATGAGGTCATATTCAGACATTTTGTTAGCTCAGAGAAATTCACTTACACCACTTTTTAAAAAAAAAATTATTGTAAAGGTGATGTACAAGGGGGTTACAGTTATGTAAGTCAGGTAATACATACATTTCTTTTTGAACAGTATTTCCTCTTCTTTCTCCCAGTTTTTTCCTTCCTAATCCCTCTTCCCTCACAAGTTGTATAGTTCATTTTCAATGTAGTGCCTAGTGAGTATCACTGCTGGTAAAAATAAATTAGTGAGCAAGAAAGCTATGTATACTTACCTACAAGTTTACTGCTTAGAAGCTTTTGGTCTTGATTCTTATTTCATATCCTTTTACATTCAAAAATTTTCTTCTGTAGTTGTATTTTTGGCACCAGCATACATTTCTAAGAGTCTCAGGAGAGTCTGTTCTACCTCCAGGAATGAAAACCACACATAAATAGAGTTCATCGCTGATTTCCAAAGGGTAGGCTGCAGTTACACAGGGTGCAAGCTGATGGGACCAACTAGGGAACAGAAGCGAGCAAACGTCTTTGAGAAACTATTAGCTTTAGGCAGAAATTAAGAACTCTTAGCTTTCTTGTATTTTTTCAGGACCCGTGGCCATACCCGCCTCTGGAGATTACTGAGCAGATGTGTCAGCCACCAAGGAAAGCAGCTATGTTAGATTTCGAGGCTGTTTACTCTGGCTCTCTGTGCTAGTAACTCATTTTTGACATGACATTTAACAACAAAATAGATTTTTTTCCTGAAGTTGCTTATCAAAATTGAAAGTGTCAGATACCCAATATTTTGAGGCCAATAATTAGCTAGAACATTTTTTACTTATGTAGATGCCTGTAAAACATTGTATCTTTATTGACAGACGCTGGACAGTTTTTTCCTAGGATGGGTAACTGTAGTACATATAAAAATAGCATACTGTTAGTAGAAAAGAATGTATCTGGAGTGAGGTGTTGGCTCCCTGACCTGTCATCCACCAAGGACTGCTAATAGAAGCAGAAGCCTAGTGCTGGGGGCCCCTTCCCGCTTCCAACCATGTATAACATCCACATCCGCTTCTCTCTCGCTCTTTTTTCTTTTTTTCTTTTTTTGTGGGTTGTTGGGCTTGAACTCTGGGCCTGGGTGCTGTCCCTCAGCTCTTCAGCTCAAAGCAAGGCTCTGCCACTTGAGCCACAGCACCACTTCCCATCTGCTTCTTGTAATAATTCCTCTTCCAGTTCTTCTGAGCTTTCAATTCTTGCCTCTTTATTTATCCTATTATGTTTCCTGTCATCTGATTAGAAACCAAAATCCAACCTACCTGCCTGCCTGCCTGCCTGCCTGCCTTCCTTCCTTCCTTCCTTCCTTCCTTCACTGGAAATGAAACTTACAGCCTTATGCATGCTTGGCACACCCTCCATCACTGAGCTATATTCCTGTACAAGTGTGTGGACTGAGCCAGTCTTTGGTCTCAGGGTGTTTACTGAGTCACCCATTTAATCTCCTTTAACACTCTTATTCTGCCCCTTAGTTAATTTATTGTCATGATACTAATTGGGTGGTAAAAGAAATGTCAAGTGAAAAGGGAAAGTGCTTTTGATAAAATGGGAAAAAAAAATTCTTATCTATTCCATCTGTGAAGTCTTTGCACTTCGATTTGAAGCTATTGGGAAACAAGTCTTGTTAATTCTCATTTATTCAGTGGCTGCTTATCCAGTTTGGCAGTTACCACTTCCTTCTCTGGTGTCTCCTGCTGCTACTCTTACCTGAGCCTTTTCACTGTTCCTCCTCCACTATAGGGAAGGAGAGGGAGAAGGAAATGAAATTTAAATAGTAAGCTAGACACTGGTGGCTTGTGCCTGTAATCCAAGCTATTTTGGAAGCTGAGAATGGGAGGCTCATGGGCTAAAAAGTTCACAAGACCCCTTCTCAGCCCATAGCTGGACACTAGTACTCATAGGTCATCCCAAACCACATAAAAGACAGATTTTTACAAGGGGAAAGCTGTACACAGTGGTATGCACTTGTAATACCAGCCAAAACGAGAAGCCTAGAGTACATGAATTGTGGCTCAGTTTAGGGGCATGGCTCAAGAGGTAGAATTCTAGCCTAGCAAGTAGTATGTCCTGAGTTCAAATCCTAGTATTGCCAAAAAAAATTAAATACTATTACTAAGCTACTTTTATTTATTTGTTTGTTTATTTATTTATTTTTGGTGGGGTGTGGGGGGTTGGTTTTGGAGCTTGAACTGTCTTGACAGTGCTTGGGCACTGTCCCTGAGCTGTTTTTTTCAAGATTAGTTCCTCTGCCACTTTGAGCCACAGCTCCACTTCGAGTTTTCTGGTGGTTAATTAGAGATAAGAGTCTCACAGACTTCCTGCCTGGGTTAGTTTTGAACTGAGATCCTCAGATCTCAGCCTCCTGAATAGCAGGATTATAGGCATGAGCCACTAGTACCTGGTTGGTACTTGTCTTTTAAATTGTATCAGCAGATAGTTGGGAGGCAATCTGTAAGTTTGGAATGGGTAGCACTTACATTTGAGAAATAGTATTGGCTTTGTGGGGAGTGGGGGGGGATGCTGTCTAGGAATGGAATTCAGTTGTAGAGTAGGAAGCGTGTGTGAGGCTCTGGATTTAGCCAGGTTTGTTGGCGCATACTTCTATTTCCCATGCTTGGGAAGCAGAGACAGGAAGAGCTCAGAAGTCCAAGGCCAGCCTAGACTAAATAACAGCACCTTGTTTTCAAAAATAAAATAAAACATTTTTGAAAGTTATTAGGCGAGTACCCCACAGGGAAATGAGCCCAGGAGAGCATACTTCCCTTCCTCCTGCTTCATTAGCAGTACTTATTGAGTGTACACTGTTCTGGAGGTTAAGCTGAGAAGCCAGCACCTTCAGGAAGCTATTGGTGGGGTTGTATACAAATCTTTTCTCAGGAAGAGTGAATCTTCAGTTCTCCCAACTGTCTTCTGACAGTGAGAGTTAGAGCCCTTCGTGTTACCTGCTCAGGTATAATGGTAGTGCCTTCCCTGTTTCTGTACTTCTCTGATTAAACACAGCTCTATTGATTTCTTGAAGCTTGGTTGACAGAGACTCAGGACAAACCATCTGCTCTGTATTCTCCTAAGTCTTCAGCTTTGCTTTCCCCCTGAAAGTCTTCTTCCATGTGACCACTTTCCCAGAGCTTTGTGTTTGTGTTGGCAGAAGTTAGGATCTGGAGAGCAATATTTCTTGAGGATTAATTGCCAAAGTAATTATATTGTAAAATAATATGCATGATGGATACTTAATATATCCCTCTCCAGGGAGCTGGAGAGCTTCACTGATTTGGAGAGATGAACTCTTTCCTTCTTTAGGAGCAGAACTTGGTATGAAAAAAACTGATGGCATATACCTAAAGACCAGAGGAAGTGGAGAACAATATTGTTAGCTATAACGGATGTTGCTCCAAGGAA
This sequence comes from Dipodomys spectabilis, assembly GCF_019054845.1. NCBI lineage: Eukaryota > Metazoa > Chordata > Mammalia > Rodentia > Heteromyidae > Dipodomys > Dipodomys spectabilis. The sequence continues at coordinate 14,948,791 of NW_024870874.1, forward strand.
TGCCCCATTGTTCACACCTCAAAACTTACAAATGTTAGGCCAGGAGTAGTGGCTTATACCTCTTAATTCCAGCTACTCCAGATATTAAGGTATGGAGAATGACTGTTCAAGGCCAGCTGGGCCAAAAGTTAGCAAGAGTTCCCAGCTACTTGGAAAGCATAAGGAGGAGGATCACGATCTTCAAAAATGAAAACCCTCTCTGGAAAATAAACTAAATCAAAAAAAGTTGGAGGCTTGGCTAAAGTGGTAGAGTGTTTGCTCAGCCCGTGACAAAAAAAAAAGGAAGGGGAGAAGAAGGAATTTCAAATCTCTAGGAGATACCAGGAGGCAGGGTGGGAGACAGGCAGCATGTCCCTTGTTCAGAGTCTTGTTTTAGACTCTGCAGAAGGAAAGCCACGGAGAATCTCCTCTGACCTCCTCCTACCACTGCTGGCACTGTTTTGAAGGCCAGAGCTCTCAAGAGCTGGTTCTGGCAGCTCTGTGAAGTCTGTTCTTTCTTTTCTGGTTGAGTAGGGCCCACATAGCTTCTGTGTGTGTGTGTGTGTGTGTGTGTGTGTGTGTGTGTGTGTGTGTGTGTGTGTGTGTGTGTGTGTGTGTGTCTGTGTGTGTGTGTGTGTCTGTGTGTGTGTGTGTGTCTGTGTGTGTGTGTGTGTGTGTGTGTGTGTCTGTCTGTCTGTCTGTCTGTCTGTCTGTCTGGTTGAGTAGGACCCACATAGCTTCTGTGTGTGTGTGTGTGTGTGTGTGTGTGTGTGTGTGTGTGTGTGTGTCTGGTTGAGTAGGGCCCACATAGCTTCTGTATGTGTGTGTATGTGTGTGTGTGTGCGCAGCATCCACAGAAGGAGGTTGCCTTATTTATTTTGGGTCCATGAGCTTGCGTAATGTGCCTATTTAACACCCTCCTAAAAATGCTTTTCAGCACATGAGCAAGTAACGAAGCCCACTAAATCCTGCCTCTTCTGGGCACAGTGGGCTGTTTAAGGTTGTTCCCGCTGCCATGTATTTATGGACAGGGGCTGGAGTTATGACATTTATCTCTGTTGCTTAGGGCACTGATTTATATCTGCCTGCATCTCCCTTGGAGAGCTGCACCTTATCTTGAGAGAGAGAGAGATGAGAATGCTCCCATAACTCATCCCACCAGGCACCCGGACTGTCAGTGTGAGGAGCCACTTTGCTTTCTAAGCAAGGGCTTGTGGGGGGAGGCAACACCAGTTTGTATATACAAAGAAGCTTTGGTGGTAAAATTGAAAACTGTCGTTCCTAATTAGCTCTACTTGGGGTGCTGTTTGACCTGCCTCTGGGCATATCCTCCCCATCCTCAGGCTTCCTGGCAGGAATCCATGGGTTCACAGACTGTTTATTGCAGCCCTCCTCCTCAGTGAGGAGCTAGTCTTCCTGCTTCTATCCTCAGCACCCTCCTGATCTGGCTTCTTTGGGCAAGGGAAACCATTCTAAAGTGCCATCAATACTCAAGAGATGAGGGTAAGGAGAATGACTGTGACATTGCTTGTGCCATCCCCCCGCGTCACACTTCTCGGGCATTCCTTCACCTTCGAAATGAACACTCATGGCCCATGATCCATACCCTGGTCAAGTTGTAGCCTTGTCCCACTCCCCTATCCAAGCCCTCTTCCTGAGCAGAAGCCCCAGGAGGTAACAGAACCAGTTGTGCTGACCTCAGGCTTGTCACTTTCTGCTAGTTCTGCAGTTTCCTTCTGTCCCTCATCACCTAGGGATTCTGGTGTAGGTATTTGCATAGAATCATCTGTTGACAAGTCTGTCACTTCACTGGCCCCAGTGTGTCCAGTCTTTGGTCCAATGTATGTCACATAGCAAGTATTGCATCTGTGAATGCTAAGCAGTGAGTCCATATAGCAATCCCCTGCCAAGTCTCTGCTCCTCTTTCTATTCTTCATAACTGTATGCTTCCTGAAATCCAGAGCTTAGGTATCCCCCTTTGTGTGTAATATGATAAACCAAGAAGCCAGATACCAGTAGCTCACACCTATAATCCTGTACGAGGGTGAGATCTGAGGAACCTAGGTCAAAGTCAGCCCAAGCAGAAGAGTTCATGAGACTGCATCTCCAGTTAACCAGTAAAAAGCCAGGCTGAAAATATAATTCACGTGGTGAAATGACAGCCTTGAGCAAGCACAGGGTCCCTGAGCTCAAGCCCCAGAGCTAGCCAAAAAAAAAAAAAGCTGTCTCAGACAGCAAGATGGATGGTGGATGGATACCTTATCTGTAGGGACAAGCACTTGCAAAATCAGTAGTCTAAGAAGTGAGCAAGCTGACTAAAGGTAAGGTGAGGTTATATACGGAACAATTCTGGAATTTCATTTGAAAAAGAGGTGATGGGGTTAAAATGGTCAGGAAAGGCTCCTTAGAGGGCCTAGAGCTTCCGCAGAGCCCTAAGGGCTGTTTTCAGGTCTGTCAGCAGTTATTACTGGCCTGCTGCTGATTTCCAAGGTTAGGAACAAACTTCAGTTTAAGACAAGTTATCTCCTCATCATCCTGGGCCTGAGTACTGCAGTTTGGGCAGTTTGATGGATGTATACACATCAGTGAGCATACATGTATTTTTGTTGTTGTTGTTTGCCACTTCTCTGACACTGTCCTCCTTTTTTTATTTTACTTTACATCAGTTGTTATCTTCTTCCTCAGCATGTGGGGTCCATGGAGGCAAGGATTCGTGTCATTCCATGCCCTGTCATATGTGCCTCAAGCATTGCCTAGTTCATCGTGAGCATTCAATCCTGAGAGACTTTAGGGAAACCTAGCATTCACCAGTCTGCTCTTCAGTGGTCTGTGGCTGTGGGGCAACAAAAAAATGAAATGCGTGATCTTATAGTTCTATTCCTAGCTCCCCAAGAAAGTCAGTCCAGCTGGGTGCCAGTGGCTCATGCCTGTAGTCCCTAGCTACTCAGGAGGCTGAGATCTGAGGATCACAGTTCAAAGCTAGCCTGGTCAGGAAAGTCTATCAGACTCTTATCTCCAATTAACCACCAGAAAACCAGAAGTGGCGCTGTAGCTCAAGTGATAGAATGCTTTCTTTGAGCTGAAGAGCTCAGGGACAGCACCCAGGCCCAGAGTTCAAGCCCCATAACCGACCAAAAAAAAAAAAAAAAGAAAGAAAGTTAGTCCAGAGGTATCGTGCCATATTATCCCTGTTGTTTTTGAGCCACAGGAACAGAGAAGCCTAATGACCATATATATGGTCATCCAGTGGAACCAACAGAACCACCCTTGGTACTGGCTAGTTCACAAACTCCTGTCTTCTCTTGCAGAAGACCTGTACATCATGACAATACCCATCCCAGCCTTCTGGGACTAGTAGCCTGTTAGGTGGCTCTATTATTGAAGAGTGTCTGTGATGAACTGAGACTCGTTCCTCATCTTATCCTTTGGATGCCACAGCTACCACCTGTGGATTCAAAGCAGACACTGATCACATGACCTCCTTAGTTTCTGTTGTTTAGGGGAGGCTGTTATTTCTGTGGCACTTGGACTTTTGAAACCGCACCAAGATGGATGTGTGTCCCTGGCAGTCTTGACTATGCATTAGAGGTTCTGGGTTTTCCACAGCAAGATTTCTCAGGATCAGGCTAGGAATTATGTTACAATGATTATATTGTGTGCAGTTACTGGAATTCTGATGAACTGGGCAAGGATCTGTGTTGGAAGCTATAGGGAAGAAACATACAAGGAAAATTATGTACACCAAAAGGCCCAACAGAATCTCCTGAAATTCTGAAAGAAAACCAGAAGAAAAGGCCCACCCAGACCCTTCATCCCGATCAATTCACACTGGTCCTTGCCACTCAGCAATTTAGTACAAAACTCTTCTGGATCACTTTAGTAGGTACTTTTTCACCAGTGCTGTTCATATGCTTTACAGTAAATGATCTGACATAATATAAACAATAGCCCTGTGTTCATTTTATAATATTTATTTGTATGTTTGTGTCAGTATATGGGGCTTGAACTGAGGGTCTTGTGCTCTTACTTGGTTCTTTCTCTCAAGGCTGTATCTCTACCACTTGAGCCACAGCTCTACTTCTAGCTTTTTGCTGGAGATAAGAGTCTCATGGACTTTTTTGCATTGGCTGGCTTCAAACCATGATCCTCAGATTTCAGACTCCTGAGTAGGTAGGATTACTAGCAAGAAACAGCCCAGTTGTCTGTGTACATGACACTCCTGAAATCCTTCTGGCATGTACTACACAGCCACATATGGTGGCCTTGAGATATGAGGGTGGACTCTGACCACTGGGTACTACCTTTGAGTGCCAAGCTGTAAGGCTGAGACCCACATTCTCCCTGGAGGTCCCTGCTTCTGTGTAAAGGGTGGTATAGCCACTGCATGCCTTCTTTGATTTACGCTTATGCCTTATTATCATCTGTGCTGCTCCTTCTCTGTAGAGCTCTGCCTGCTGCATTTAGAAAGAGGCAGTGGGGCTTTCCCTGTCTGCAGCTGCTTCCACCTTCCCCTGGGCCTCTGCAAAATAGGTAGGAGAGAGCTGACGAGGAATAAGCCACTAGACAATACTATTAGGTGTTAGGTATGAGGATAGAGTAGAACCAGTGACTCCTGTGCCCTAAATTTTCTACAGTTGCAAAAGAATTCAGTCTGAGATGAGAGGTATGCAATGCAGGGAAAGTGAGAGAAGGTGCAGCATGCTAGCCTGTTCACCAATTGCTGCTCTTTTTACAGTTCTAAGACACTGTTTAATTAGCCAATTAATAAAAATGAATATGCCATTGGAAGCTACATTTGTGTGGGGCTTTGTGTTGCTGTTGTTAAATTGGCTAATTTAACACCAACCTAGATGGTGCTGGTAATAGCAGCAGCCCACGAGTTCAGGAGAAGGTGGGGCAATCCCCTCCAGAGCTTCTCTAGGCTTTGCTGTTTGCCCTGTGTCTTCACTGTGCAAGGAAGTTAAATAAACAATAGCTAGACATCCACTGGCCATGGCCTCCAGGGCTCCATAGTCTGCTTGCCAAGTCTGCTTGGGTTCTGGGGAATACCATATCAAAAGTTGTCTCTGTACACTGCATTGCAATCATTATTTTCACTCTACATTCCTACTCATAGAGCTGTCTGTGTATTTAATTGTCCTTGAATCCTGTTCTAGCAGTGGTGTCTCATTTCAAAGCATAGAATAAGCTGGGTTCTCACTCTGGCCTGGCTAGTCTCCTCCTGGGTTGAAGCCTTTGCAATTTACACTTTCTTCTGGTGTACTGTGGCTCATTCCTCCTTCTCATTCAGGCCTTTAGTCAAATATCGCCTTCTCTATAAGGGCCTTCCTCGTTCTCCTGTGTAAGATTTCAAAACCACCTTCCAGCCCCCTACCATGCTGTACAGATGGTACTTGTTTGTCTAGTTTTCTCTACTTAACTGGATTGTTAAGTTCCCAGAAGGCAAGGATTCTGTTTGTTTCTGTGTGTGTGTGTGTGTGTGTGTGTGTGTGTGTGTGTGTGTGTGTGTGTGTGTGTGTGTGTGTGTGTGTACACATATATATTTCCAGTGAATAAAACAAAGCTTGGTACATAGTAGGCACTTGATATATATTTGGTGAATGGATTTTAATTAATATTTATCATATTCCCCTATGGTTTGGAAATCTGGAAAAATACATCAATGAGTATAAGCTTTCATTCCATCTTCATTTCTTGGCACACATCAAACAACCGACACATCCATTTATGTTCTCTCCTTCCCCATCTCTTCTCTTGTCTCTACTCATCTGTATGTTCTTACACAGACAGGAAAAAGGAAAGAGAAATCAGTTTGCTATCCTAGGCGCTACCCATTTGTGCTCTGGAACTGCCTGGGTGGCGTGACAAATTAGGGCAGACAGTACCTCTGTCACTTCTTCTCTGGATCCATATGACAATATTGGGCCAATATTATCAGTGCTGTCACAGAAACCTTGTTTTCTCAGGCTTCTAGAATAGATTCTTGTTGATTTCCTTGCCATAGTGGAGGCCTTGGCAGTACTCAAGACAGTACATTACCTGGGATTGCCTGCGTTAGCATGACTATTCCCTATTCACCAAATGTAGTTAGCAGCACCTAGCATTAGCCAGAAACAAACACACACTCGCTCTTGCACACATACACACATTTCCTACAGCTCTTTGGGGTTTGATGCTCCTCTGTGAGAACCACTTCTCTGTAGTAGATTGAAGAAAACATTTCATCGCAGACATCTATCATCTAGAAAGGAGTGAGAGCACAAGTTTTGTTGGCCCACTAAGGCCCCAGCAGAAGTTAAGTAAAGATAAATTAATAATGAAGTCCAGTCATCCTGGTTATGTGAATTTTTCCAATTCAGCTATGTTCTACAGCCCAGGGGCATCAGAGACTGAGAAAGTAGACAATAAATCTGTATTCACCATGATCCCTCTGTTGATCTATAAAGAAAAAAAAAAGGACCAGGTTGCTGTCTATATTCAGATCTCTTCTGAATGATACTTTAGGAGGGAGGTTGGGGCCAGATTCTAAGTGCCTTTAAGAGATTGTATAGATGCTGCAGTGTTACAGAGAAATTGAAATGAAAACTCAGCCTCTAAAAGATTCAGAGATTCTGGGATGCAGCTTAGGGGAGTCCCAAGGGAAGCTGGGGGAGTTTTCTACTCTTAATATGTCCTTCCATTTTAAGTTGGACTTGGGAGATACATAAATAAATCTCTGGCAAAAGTCAGGCTTCCATTAATTAGATGTATCCTCCTTATGATGGACCATGAAAACACATATATGTAGGCCCTCTGGGTTTTTCAACATACAGTAGCATTTTATCTTTAGCTTATTAAATTTAAAAGATAATGTAAAATATATACATATATTAAAGCTACTTATTTAATCCAGTGGGGTAGAGTTATAATATTCAGTGTTTCCCCTCCTCATCCAAGAAGGATACGTTCCAAGAGCCCTAGATGATGTCTAAAACCAGAAATAATGCAAAACCCTATGTTTCTCTTTTTTCATAAATTTAATTTGTACTAGGCTCAATTTATTAAGATTATAGCAATAACTAATAAATTAAATTTATGGGAATATACTGATGTGAAAGTGATGTTAAAATGCTTTCTTCTATCCTCTGTATGTGTATATGTGTGTGTGTTTTTGTCAAAGTACCTTACTGTACTTTGTATCTTTACCTTTTTACTTCAGAGATGCACTTTATAGCATCTATAGCAAATCTAAATTGCTAGCAGCAATAATACTCTTGCCCTTTGGAGATCTGATTAGGTAAAATAAGGGTTACTTAAACACAAGCACTGCAGTACTACAGCAGTCTATCTGAAAACTATGATGGCTACTAAGTGACTAACAAGACTGCTGGAGATTTCTTCTCACTATCCATAAATGATACGTACTTTAAAACTTAACAAATTCTTTATTTGTGGATCTTACACTTTAATATTTTTGCACTGCAGTTGCTTGTGGGTAACTAAAACCATAGAAAGCAAAACTGTGGATAAGAGCAGAGCAGTATTACTTGAGAGTATTTGTAAAATAATGGATGGCCCAGAGTTCAAGTCCCACGACCGACAAAAAAAAAAAAAATAATGGATGGCATGTTTCTTATATAGTAACTATGAATGGTATTTATTTACATTTTCTTTATAAATGAAGTTACAAGAAAGTGGGATCTAGATTCAGGGCTACTTGAAAAACAAAATGTAACCCAAGAATAGAGAATAGAAGAAACTTTAGAATAGCAAAACAAATAAAATTAAATTCTTGATTTGAGTGTTTGTTACTGTAAAAGGCACATGCAGAAGTCCTCATTTTCCAGAAAGAAGGGAAGAAAGCAGAACCTAAAACCAAAACAACCAAAATTTGAATACTACTTTTGCCATGTGAGATTGTCTAATCAGCCTCATTTTCTTCTATTGCCATCATCAGCTTCTGTTTGTTCTGATGCTTCATTTTTAGTATCTTCATGGGCTTATGAAAGCAGGAAGATTGCCTGGGTTAGAACAAGCTTCTCTGCCATTTTCTGAACCAGAATAAATCAGCACAAATGCCAGCTCCCAGTCTCCCACCAGGCCTCTGAGACCTAGTTGGAAGCAAAGGGGTCAGTTTTACCAAGCTAAATGAAAATCAACAAACAAGACACTATCCTCTTACAAAGGAGAGTTGACCATTTTTGGAGATAGAAAGCAGCTTACAAAGGGACCCTTTCAGAGCTTCTATCCTGTGGGTGGCAGAAATCTGATCTTGTAAGCATATAACTACTATCATGTCACATGACTTGTTGATATTCATAATGGTTTAAAGGTAGGATAACTACATTGTTACATATAAGGTATGCCTTTTCTTGTTATTAGAAAAGAGAAAGTAATTCCCAAGAAATGTAACGTAAAACTGGAGTACTTTTTGCATAAGGAAATATGATGGATTCTCCCACTACTTAGAATTGCTGTGTTGGAAGGAAGATGGTGAACAGGATTGAATATAATCAAATAAATTAAGCCTTGAAACCCAAATAGTGCTGTGTTAGCAAGCCAACTACAAATCAAACAGAGAACTGTTTGCTAAAGAATATGTGATCTTAGTTGAAGCCTAACAAAACCAGACTCTTTGTATATATGTGTATATTTTCTCTTGACATGTGCAAAGAGTTACTGCATTTCCCTCTTCTCAGACTTCTTTGGTGAAAAGTATCCATGAAGAAGAACCCTAAAGAGTAAATGTTCCCAAATGGGAACGAGTAGTTGCTATCAAGTGTAGGCAAGCTTGTTGGACAGAAGGTGGGCCCTGAGTAGTTTTTCTGTTTTCTGTAAGGATCCCTAAATTTCTGGTGTTGTGTATATATGTGTGTTAGTATGTGAGTGTGTGTGTATGTATATGAGAAAAAGCGAATGAAAGAGAGAGAATGTGTGTTCATTTAGTTTGTTGTCCTTATTTTGGTTACCTTGTATAAATTCTTAGATTATGTCATGCTGTGGGTCATAACAATCAAGCACAATCTTTTTATTCTCTGGCTGCACCCAATAGGCCACTTTGATAGCCTTTCTGGTGTAAGTGTTGAAATCTATCCAACTGTCTTTTTTGTGTGTATATGAGGAAACAAACACAATGAACTGAGTGAAATTGTCTTAGGCACAAACTGTGTTAGTGGCACAGGAGGGACCTTATACATTCTCAGCTTTGCAGCTTTATACTCAAGCATAACACGTTAACTGATAGCTCTCAGCTCCAGGGCCACAACTACTTTAAGTATCTGTTCAAATGACACCATACTCTATTGGAATCTATTTTACACACACACACACACACACACACACACACACACACACACACACACACACACACACACACACACACACACACACACACCACAGTGGAGCAGAACTTATTTTCTTCCTATTTAGAACCTCAAGTCAAATCAGCAATTACTTTCTAGTTTATTCCAAGTGCATTCTATTTGATCTATTTTTCTGTACATTGTTAAACACCCTTAGGCCAAAATCATTATGTTCTGACCTGAACGAGGAGATTGAGGCAGCTCTATTCTAAGCTGCTGAAAATACAGAATTGGGCAGCAAGTCCAAGTTGGATGGACTGTAGATAGTGTCTGAGTCTAAGAAGTAAAACTAGGAGGCACTTACCTCTGATACATTTGAGGGAGAGCATTTCTTCCTTGTGAGATGCATCCTACAAGTTAGAAGATATCTAGCATCTTGGCTTCCCTCCTATATACCATAGCACCCTTCTGCCATCAGAAACACTGGGAACTTCAGTAGTATTCCTTCATACATCATTGGCTTCATACATCAAGTGCTGTTGCACAGTAGTCAGGATTGTCGGTTAGTAGCAGTAGAAGTGTTGGAGAAGTCAGGAAGTAGACACTGAGGGAAGAGCTGAACTCTTCTTTCAGTAGGAGTAATATTTATTGACAGGAATATCTGGGGAGAAAAATCTCATGCCACCTTGATGCTTCATGTACAAGTTAATGCCAGGAATGGGAGTGGTGTGTGAAAAAAAGCCTGTTTGCTGAAGTCACGATGGAGAAAATCATTAGGGAATGTAATTTCTGCTTTCATGTAACTGTCACTTGTTGCCATCCGGGCTGTATCTTTCCGGAAGCATGAATAACTGCAGCTTGATTCACTCCCTTCCTGAGTTCCCAGCTGTTGTCTGTTCTTCATGCTTCATAGACCTCAGCTAGGAACATATCCTGGAATCTAAGAGATGCAGACACCTGCTTCCTGTTCAGCACCCTGTCCCTACTGCCTTATCCCTACTCCTGCCATGCTCCTCATACTGAGCCATAGTGTTTCTCTGACAGTGTCTGTTTTTACATTAGAGTGTAGTTACTCTGCATTTGCACAGAAACTTCCTAAAAAGTATTTCCAAGAGGTGGCTCTTTGGGTGAGTTCATTGGCTGTCCATCACCAAGTGTGGCCATTTTCAAGTATGCAAAAACTTCCCCAGGAAGATTATCCTTCATAAGGATTAATTTATGGAACACTTTTCAGGGTGTTTTCCCCTGTGTTTTTCTTCCTGGGTGCTTATTATGCTATGGGCTTCGAAAAACTATTGTTACTGCCATTTAACTAGTGAAAAGCTAAGACTCCACAAAGTCGTTACTTAGCCAAGGTCACACAGCTTCATTAAGGATGAAACTGGCACTTACTACTCCACCATTTCCTCCCTTTCCTTTTCAGGGACTGAGGGAGGAGACCAATTTGATTTGTCCTCTTTGGATCTCAGAACAATGTTTCTTTTTTTAAAAGAATATTTTAAGCTTTTCAGTTCCGATCTTCCATTGAGACAAGTTCTTTATTCTTCTGCCAGCGAATTGTGACCTCCTGTCAATCAGTTATCTCTGTTTCCCTTTAACCCACTGTACTCTGGCTTGTGAAAAGTGTCTCAGCAACAGGAGACAGCAGTCCATTTTGTCTGATAGGTGTATGTTATATAGTAGAAGCCATTTTCATAGTAGTAACAAGTTGAAGATTTTTTTCAAAGTAGAGATGAATTCTAAAACAGCCCACTTTTTACTCTTTAGATCCCTTTGATTAGACATTGATAGAGAAAAGGAGAAAGCTGTGATAATGGTTCTCAGATAGATCACAATTTTAATTCAAATGAAATCTGACTGATAACAGGAAAAGCTGTATTTAAATAGTGGTTATACACACAGATTTGGAATAATCATTATTTTTTGATGATACCAGAATTGGTTGGGAGCAAAGTACATAGTGGGCAGTTGTATTTTCTGAGGCTTTTAGCAGCAAGATCACAGCAGAAGAATTGGGCTGTGCTCTCCCAGGGATAGTGGAATGGAAAACTAAGGGTGGCTATCGATGCACTCAGTCTTTGGAGGCAGAAGGATGCTCAGGCATTTGAGGGGGTGGGCCAAATGCCAAATATCCTGCAACTCACAGGACCACCACAAGGAGGAAATGTTCCACCCCAAATGCCACTCATGTTCCCATGGAGAACAATTTTGGTGGCTCTCAGAGGGAACTTCCTAATGAGGCTTCCTTGCTTTGGAAGAGCATCAATGGAAACAGGGACAGCATCATTCTTTACTGACTGGGCTTGAGAGTTCTTCCTTTGCAAGTCTTCTACCTCTGCACTCACATGCATCCTCTGCTGCCTCCATATGGACATGAACACCCTGCCTTGTAACAGTTTTAACACTCCTTGGAACATAGTAGGAACTGAGTATAGTTGGTGGGTAAGTTAGTCATCAAATAGATCATTGTACCCAACTACTAAGATCTGAGGAAGAGGATAGATACAGAGCAAACATTTGTCAAGTAGGCATTGAGTGCCCCAGACAAAGCAAGAGTGTTAAGTGCTGCGTGTCTTATCATATGGCCGGACAGACACAGCTGACAGTAGTGCAAAAGCATTTGATTCAGGAAGAGATGACATAATAGGCCAGAATGCTCCGTTTCTTGTTCTGGTTCTACTTCATCGTGTATGAAATGGAAAAGTTGGACAAAGAAAATCAAGGGTCTTTTAATAAGTCCATCTTGGAAATTCTATAATATATCCCTTTCTTGAAGGGGACAATTCAATATTATGCATTACAAAATGGGGATTTTTAGTCACCAGAATAGGCTCAACTTCGGGTCTGTCTTTATAAACTCTATAACCTAAAACAAGGTACTTAGTTTAGCCTCTTCTTCCCTGGTTTTCTCACTTGTAAATTAAAATGGCTCTCAACATTAAATGGCATGATGCATGGAAAACAAACAACAACAACAAAAAAACACTTGATCCGGTGTCCAAAGCAACAAAAGTTAACACTGAAATTGTAGTAGCAATTGTGCTGATTTCTTCTTGAGTATTCTATTTACTCTCTTCAAGTCCTTGTAAACCAAGTCTAGTTATAGTAATACCAACTATTTTCTAATATGTTTTTTTTCAAAGTCCAACATAGTTTATCTGATTATCTGTTCACTCAGAAAAGACATCCAAAACCAGAATTCTGTGGTATAAATCAGGTCTCCACACAACCTGAGTAAGGTGACGTGCATTCAACCTGAACTGACAGGATACAGTGGAAAGAACGCCTGCCTGTCAAAAGATAGGTTTTATAATCTCTACATTACTGTGATGTCAGTTGCCATGTGACCATGTGACCTTGTGTAGGTCATTGAACTGCTACAGTTTCCAGTTCCCTCCTGTAAAAATAAGGAGTTTGGACTCAACAATTTCTAAGGTCCTTTCCAGTTGTAAAGTTTGAGATTCTATGAATGCTTAGGTGATAATGAAGATATCTTTACTATCATTTCTTCATTTTATTTTATTTTTTTAGGTTAGGAAACCTAAGCAATGTGGTTTTATTCCTTAGGTCTCCCTGCAGTTTCTGAGTGTCATGGAATTGTAATTAGGTGAATATATTTTCTAGGTCATTTGTGCATGATCTTGCATGAAACCATATCACCCATTCCATATCTTGTGTTGAATACTTGCTGTCTCTCTTTTTGAGTTTTACCATGACTGACCTCTTAATTCTTGCCTCTGAAAAGCTTTTACCGACATGTGGACTGTCCTCACATACTCACTTTCACGATCACAGGAACAGTGAATTTAGGTGTGCAGATTAACTTGTACCTATAACAATCTTACTCAACTTTTTTTTTTATGTTATAAATGTAGCTCTGAGTTCTTTAGCTGTAACTTTACCCTGTAGCTCAGTTTCTTTACTGTTTGCCTTGGTCACTAATCTGTTTACAGATCTTAGACAGCTCTAAGCTTTCTCCCTAGAAAATGAAAGATAGATATGAAAAGAAAAGAATTATAATCAGAAGTGGAAAAAGAGGCCTTAATAAAACATCATCACTCAACAAGGCCAATCGTATGGCTGGCTGGCTGCTGCATAAAGGAACAGTAGTTCAAAGTGAGTTTGAAAAGTCGAATGTCACATTCTTGGGAAATACTTCACAGACTAGTTGTTGATGACTTTTGAGTCATGGTTATTCCCAGGGATTAATTAACCTGGAAATGATCAGTCTGTGTACATAAGAAGGTTTTTATACAATTTTATTAGATTCACAGGTGCTAGCCCCTCCCCCCAGCCTATCCTGGACTTGTAGGGAAGGAACACCTACGGGACATTATAGGAAGCGCAGAAAGATGCGGGGAGGCATTATATCATTTTTGTATTAATATCAACTATAAAATACACAATAAAACGTACATGTCTTTTTTTTTAGTATATGTGCTGCCGAAGCGAGCACAACATACATGTCTTAAGTGTACAACTTTATGAGTGTATATATGTACATACATCCAACTCACCACTACCCATGTGAACATGTAAACTATTTCTAGCACCTGATCAGGTCCCCTCATGGCTCATCTTTCAAAGAGGTTTGGACCTCTGTCATCCTAAGTGCTTCAACCTCTCACTCTCGCTTATCTACTCATGGCTGGTGCTCTACCACTTGAGCCAAGCCTCTACTAACAGATTTTTTTGTACTTAGGTGGAGATGAGTCTCATATTTTTCTTGCTTGAGCTGGCTTCAAACCATAATCCTTAAGTCTCAGCATTCTAAGTAACTAAGATTATAGGCATGAATCACAGATGCTCAGAACATGTATGTTTTACAAATATTTCTTTGAGGCTGGACATGGTGCTATACACTTATAATCCCAGTTACTTGGAAGGTGATGGCAGGAAGAAGATCTTGAGTTTGAGGTCAAAGGTCAAGGTTTGACCTTGTCTCAAGGGGAAAAACAAACAAACAAAAAAGAAAAATCAGAAGACATAGTCTGTTGGCAACATGTTTAAGGCACATGTTTGACTACAATGTAAAGACTGGGTTTGAAATGACCCCAAACAAGGTAAAGAAATGTGGCTGAGATATGATTGTCACTGGTATGATGAGAGATACAGCAGCCTGATTTAGGCTACATAGTGGGAATTGCCCAGTAGAGTTTGAATCTGTAGACTTTGTTGTTGGTGGTGGTGGTGGTAGTGGTTGTAGAGCTTGAACTCAGGGTCTGAGTAATGTTCCTGAGCTCTTTTTGCTCAAGGCTAGAATTCTACTGCTTTGAGCCATAGCACCACTTCCAGTTTTCTGGTGGCTAATTGGAGATAAGAGTCTCACAGACTTTCCTGCCCTTTGAACCATGATCCTCAGATCTCGGCCTTCTGCGTAGCTTGGATTACAGGTGTGAGCCACTGGAGCCAGGCTAAAGCTGTAGACTTTCATTGACCATTTGGTAAGAGGGGGGAAAAGAGGAGGTCAGTGTTCTGGCTTGTAAGCAATAAAAAGTTTTGACACATTGGATGTTAGATGTCTGTGGACATTTTCAGGTCTAGGTAAAATCAATAGAGGGATAGAAATGAAGGCTAAAACTTTGAGATCCATCAGTGTATAGTGGGACTGAAAAGGCTAGGCATAGAATTTGGAATGAAAAGCAGCCCAAAACACACCACTGTGAAGCTCCAAGTGTTTAGAAGAGTCAGGAGAAAGGATGAGAAGACAGAGCCAAGGCACAGTGGAGATAGGAAGGGCCCCAGCAGAAATAGTTAATAAACCAAGCCCCTGAGAATGGAGGAAGGAGCCATAAAAGCTTTTGTCCCAGCCTTTCTGTTGCTAGCTATGTGAAGAGGCTTTGAAGCTACCTATGGGAAGGTATTCAGGAGTACCCAGCCACTGCTCCATTTCCCATCTTTTTTTTTTTTTTTTGGTCCGGCCGTGGGGCTTGAACTCTGGGCCTGGGCGCTGTCCCTCAGCTCTTCAGCTCAAGGCTAGCGCTCTACCACTTGAGCCACAGCGCCACTTCCGGCTTTTTTCTTTTTGCTTATGTGGTGCTGGGGAATTGAACCCAGGGCCTCAGGCATGCAAGGCAAGCGCTCTACCACTGAGCCACCTTCCCAGACCTATCCATTTCCCATCTTAAATCTTTGGATTTTCCTCCTACAGCTATATATTATGTCCAGATATGTGCCTGTTTCCCTCAGTGAACTGTGGCTTCTTGTGAGAGGCATGGTACTCCCTCTCCTCTTTACTTAGCAAAATCTAACCAAGTAGACCTTTTATGAAGTACTAGGTCACTAGATGGCTGAGTTGCTTTCGTTTCTAATACCACACTGATATGGGTGACCTTCCCTAACCTGCCTGCCTCAATCTCCTTGGATGCTGTCTGACTTGGCTAAGGACACATGTAGCCAGTCCCCAGGCTCTTTGATCCTGCTCTTTGGCTGTGGACAGGGACAGACTGGGCACCCAACTCTGCAGCATCTCAGGGGCAGCCAGCAGTATGGCCTCTTAGGGACCGCCACTGTCTTCCAGCAAGCTAGGTGGCTTCTTCACTTACATAAGATGCGTGTGTGCTGGCAGGGAAGAGCTGCCTGAGTGAGTGTTTAGCAAAAATGATTTGTGTGGAGTTATTTTGAGACCCTAGGGGAGGGAATGGCAGCCAAAGCCTGCAGTATTTTAAACTGTATCACTCATCTGCAAAGATTAATACATTACAGCATCTGCTCCAGAACATTGGTAAAGGGGAAATACAAATGTTAGGGTCCCAGCAAATTATAAACTCAGCTCTCTCCAGCCACATAAGGTGACTTCAGTCATTTCTATCAAACTTGGTATCTCAAGATTTTCTCCAACTCTTCCAGTCCCATCTGCCCTATTGATACCTAGAGGATTTCCTTCTGGAAGAGCAATGTGATGACCTTCTTGTTGTGAGGAACAAGTGGACTTTGTAGGAAATAGAGAAGTGAGCCTACGTTCTGTGGCAGCCCAGAATGCTGGCATTATTAGTGACTAGGCTTCTTGAAGTTTCAGGTTGACTAGAAAAAAATCCCCTATAAAGCAGTCACCTTCCCTCATGACTCAAGCACAGACAGCTGTCTGCTAAGCCTGGGTGAATTACAGAACAGAGGATTTTCCAGTTTAGTGACATTAGGGGAGACAGCCTCCATATGAAACATTTCTCTTGTTTTTGTTTGTCTCTTGGCTGTTATGCTGTGAAATTTGCCTCACCACTCCCCACCCACCCTGGTGCTGACAGCTGTCCTCTTTGCCATTCAGGAGCTAGTGTCTCTTAGGAGGGCTGGCTGAGAAGGAAAAGGCCTACTTCCTTCCCCCGGGTTCCCACTTGTATAGCCTGAGCATTTCTTACATCCAGTGATCTAATTGCCTTCTGACATAGAAGGATCCATTTGGGCCATGGGGTGTCCAGGCACTTGATGGATTGCAGAGAGCAGAGCCCAGAAAGAAAGAACCCTGGTATAGGCCTGGCCTTATTTTTAGAGGATATAAAATTACTTATGGCCAAACTTATGAAAACAAAAATACATTATTATATCAAATAAGCAGCCACAAAACATGTAGCTTCCAAGACTTGTCCATCTTCCTTGCAAAGATATTCAGCCCTACATTTTTCTTTATAATTTAAAGGCCCTAGTCCTGGTCATAGTGTGGAGACATGGATGGCGCACACTCAGGAGAAAGATTGCTTGTGCTTGCATGCATGCCTATGTATGTGTGGGAGAGACAGAGTCAGAGAGAGAAATTGGTTCCTTCTGTCTGCATCACTGAGGAGCCAGTAACTACAATCCAAAAGGCTTCAGCTAGTGTTGTTTTCTTTCCTCTTGTGATACTAGACAAGAATGGCCTGACAGTGAGGAGTGGAAATGGTGGAGAGAGAACAAGAAACACAGGCACATTAGATAGCACACACAAGCCAGCATCTACTCAATTTTGAAAGGGCTTCGGAAGAGACAAAAAGGGAGTGTTCACTTGCTGAAGAAGGGGTTGGCTCTTTCCCTCTTAGGAGGAATGTGACGAGACCACTGGGAATAAGGCTGAAAAATCCAACCACAGCTGTCTTTGCTTCACCCATTTCAGACATTGTCTCTGTGTGTTTGTGCCCAGTAGGTACAGTAGGTAGGGTAGGTACAGTCTGTTCTCAGTCATCCCAAGTGACTGGGGGCATTGAGAGAGCTGGGAGAAAAGCCCTTCCCTCCTCTTTCTCTCTCCTCTCCTTTTCCTTCTTTCCTTGGATGAGTATGCACACACATGTGCACACACGCACGCACACACACACACACACACACACACACACCCCTGCACTCTTTGGCTGCTATAAACACCTGTTATCATGATTGGAATATGTACTCAGTTAAGAACTGTGCATGGAAAATTTCTCTCCCCACACTCTCCTAAACACTCCATCACCTTTTCCTGGATTATCATTTCCCCTTATTAGGAATCCTAATTTGGAGCAGGCCCCTACCCCAAGCTGTCTTTTAGGCATGCAGTGATAAGCATGCTTAAACCTTCTCTCCCTGGACAACCAGCACAACCATAATGGCTTAGGTTAATTTCTCCTGGGCTGCAGCTGCAAGGCAAGGGGAAGCTAGCCTATCAAGGACCTAACTTGCTTTCTCCCTTCTTCTCTCCTCTTCTTTCTATCTGAAGCTTTGTATCCAGTGTCACAGTTCAAATCCTGGCACTGCGGCGTGCTCTGTTGCCACATGGGACAAGAGTAAAAGAGCCTCAATATATGTACACTGGGCTTTTCCTGAGCACCAGCCATGCTACAGGCTGGAATAATCTCTGCTGCAGTGTCGCATCAGTAGAAAGTAAAGGATGCAGAGAGCCTTTTCTTTCTCCCCCAGGTCTCCCAAACAGGGGAAATAATCACTTCAGTAGAACAGTCTTTCCCTGAATTCTGCAAAGTGGATTCTAGGCAGTGGTTTGGATTTGCCATTCCTTTTATCCCCCAGAGCCAGTGATTGAGAGAGGAAATGAATAGACTGCTTGTCACAACACCACCAGAATCTCCACAGTGCCAAGGGCTGCTACTGAGAGACAGCGAATGGAAAGGGGGCCAGGGAGGCAGGAAGCCTCTGCAAGGACAGCCCTACCTCCCTCACCTCTTGGGAAGGCTTCCCTTCCCCTCAGCCCATGGAGTCCTCCTGCTGTCACTGCAGTATCCTGGTTGAATAAGAATCTGGGCACTAGTAAGGAATAATGCTATGCCATCTCCCTTCCTTCCCATTCGCCCCTAAAACAGCCTATTTTGCTGCCTAAACTCTAACAATGCAGAGAAAGAATGCTTCTCACTATACACCCCCTTCAGACCTTTTTAATTAAATCAACCAAAAGATTTCCAGTTTGAAGACTCCCTTCATATTATGTAGGCTTGAAGAGGAAAAGGAGTAGGATAGTGGAAATCAAAACTCTTGTCTCATGGGGGCCTTGGGAATGTTAGCCCAAAGAAAATAAGACATGAGGATGAGAAGAAATAGATGTATCTTCACATATTTGAAGGGCTGTCAGGTGGGTAATGGATGTTTTATATGGTCCCAGGGAACTACATCAGATCTTAGAGGACCTAGGATGTCAGAATGTTGAGCTCTGATTTTATTGGGTAAAGCACAGGAAGCCACTCAAGAGTTTTGAGCAGAACATATGCTTTAGGAAGATTATTCTGGTAGCTCTGCTTGTGAAGAATCAGTAAGGGAAAAATGGAGGGCAGGCAAGAAGAAAAGATTCTTAATCAGAAATGGTAAGAACCAAAACAAGCAGTTATGTTGGTAATCTTGAGCTAAGATGTGCAGGGGAAATAAATAGGGTGCAGTGGTACTCTATTGCATCCTGTGTACACAGGATTCTGTGCACATACTCACATGGGTGGACAAGGAAAGAAGAATGAAGTTTTCAGCCTGGGACGACAGTAGTGCTGAGGCCAAAAGAGGAGATATAGGAAGAAGGAGACTTTGGCTTACATACATTGAATTTGAGACTTGACTAGGGTATCAATCAAGGGGAGATCTCTGTAAGACATTTGGAGGTGAGACCTAGAACTTAGAGGATAGTTGATGATTGCAAGTCTGTGGTTCTTTGTAATCACCAGTATAGGAAAAGTGAGTGTTTGGGAGCCTACAAGGCCTAGAGACCTGGAGTAAAACTATAAGGGAATGTAAGGGAGCTCCCCCCGAGGAAATGGTACAATGTTGAATTTGTTATTGAGATACCTATTAGGACTTAATATTGGTAGTAGAAAGATAGCCTGAGTCCAAAGCCTGAGGCCTGAAGACCTTTGTACAATTCAGTGTGATAGTGATTGGCTGGGTGTGGGGGAATAAGGGGAATAAGATGGTAACTCTGATGTTTTCAAGATCCTAGCTTATGAAGTATGTTTTTTATGGGAAAATTCAGGTCTTGGGGAGTTGAGGTGGAGGGGAGTAAAGGAGAACAAGATTACAGGTACAACACAAATATCAGGAAGGGGAATATCATAGAACAGACCGCAGGAGAGAAAAGCAGAGTGCACATACTGCATCCATGTCACCTGCCACAGCAATGTCCCTTAGCCCTGTGACCTTTTACTTTTAAGATTATATGATCATAAGGGTTTTTTTTTTTTTTTAGTATTTTTTCTTTTTATTATCCTTAAGTAGTTGTACAAAGGACTTTCCATTTAGTAAAGCAGTTTATGAATGCAATATTTTTTCGTGGTTTTATTGATAGTATATTTTACCTGTTTCTTTGTTTGGCTGGTTTTTGGTTAGACCTGGGACTCGAACTCAGGGACCAGGCGCTGTCCCTGAGCTTTTTCCCTCAAGGCTAGCACTCTATCACTTTGAGCCACAGGTTCACTTCTGGTTTTCTGTGGTTAATGGAGATAAGAGTCTCATGAACTTTCCTGCCCTGGCTGGCTTCGCGATCCTCAGATCCCAGCCTGAGTAGCTAGGATTATAGGCACCTGGCTTATTTTACCATGTTCTTATGTTATACTGCTACTCTAATTCTTAGGAGAACAGAGTTCAATTATTAGCCTTGTGTACACACACATACATGTATATAATATGTATTAGACATTAATATATGTATATCTATGAGAACAAATATAGTATTGATTTTTTTAACTAGAACACAGTATGCTTGAGAGCAAGAATTAGTAAACTTTCTGTAAAGGGTCAGACAATAAATTCTTTAGATTTTGTGAGACTTACAGTCTTTGTCACAATTTACTACTCTGTCCTGAAATGAGTGGAATATGGCTGTCTTCCAGTACAATCTCATCCATGGAATCTGAATCTCCTGATTTTTCATGACACACATTTTATTCTTTGGATTTTTATTCAACTATTCAAAAATATAAAACCATTCTTAACTTGTGAGCTGACAGTTCTCAGAACTTTGACAGGCTATTTCATACTTTAGATGTAATAACCAAAAATAAACAAAAAGTTGAGGATAATAGCTGAGCCTATAATTTCAGGATTTCAAGACCAACTTAGGCTATATAATGAGGAGACCCTATCTTTAAATTTAATGCCATCATTTATTTTCATCCCAAAATTCCATTTGTTTATCAAGCAGGTAATAACCATGTGTCCAGAATTGTTCTTTGCTCACTGAGAAACTTGGCTCTTCAGAGGTCCTTTTCTTTTTACTTCCTGATGTGGTTTTTTTTTTTTGGGGGGGGGGGGGGGGAGGGGATTGTCCTTCTCTCCCCACCCCCCTTCTTTTAAGTTTGTAAGATAAAGTGCTATTAGAGTTTCTCTGCTCTCAGATTTTTTTATTCATTCTTTTGGTTCTTGGCCTTACTATTTTGACTCTGGCTATTTTTTCTTCTACTTTCCACTAGTTCAGTGTACTAATTTCTAGACATTTGGAATTCACTTGCCTCAGAAGAGGAGGAGCCAAGCAATTTTCTTTGAGTGAAAGCTCAAGGAACACAATAGTTTTGACGTACTCTGAACACACATCAGCACCATTTTGTTCAAATAACACAACACAGCTTGGTTAGAAAAAGTCATTCTAAATTTATGCAAGTAAGTAGCTCTTACATTTGGCAGCCAGGTGTATGCCAGAATACCTTCTGGAAGCTTGCACTTGCAAGAACCAAATGGGTGTTTCCTGTGCCTTTCTTCCCATCCTGAAGTTTAAAATCTCTAGGCGCCTGGACAGTAGATTGAAATTTTTCTCTTTACCTATTAACATGAAATAGAAAAAAGACCAAGATGAGGAATCCTTTGCTACCAGAAAAGTAAAGGGGGGAAATTCTTAAGTTTTATTTGATTCAAAGAGAAAGCTCCATGTTTAAAATTGAAGTCAGTGAAAGCAAAGTGGAGGTTCTCATAGAAACCAGCTCCCCCTCCTTGTTCAGATGGAGGGCTTCTGCTTGTTAGACACTGTCTCCAGAGCCTGTGTTACATAAAGTCTCTTAGCCATATAGGAGCCTTCTCATCATTCTGAAGGCCATTGTAGCCCTAGCCTTTTCACCTCAGAATCTTTTTTTGGTTTCTGCTTGTTAATGAAGACTTGAGGTTGTTCAACAGATAATGAATGATAACTCAAGAGAAGCCAAATTTGGATAGCACCAATTCTTCCCATGCCCAGTTGTTCTTTTCTGCCACTAGTTGACAATGATAGTGCAGCTGTTCCTTATAGCAAACCCCTCAAATGGGCACATGTTTTGGCAAGCCAAAAGTTTAGTCCCCTTTCGCAGCACCGCAGAAACACACTGGCTAGATTGTTGATGGCTATGCTTATGGGATGCCAGAGGAAGGGGAACGCTTCATTCGTTCAAAATTATTGTGGAGATCTTGATCTGCAGTGGAGAGAATTAGAAAAGGTTTTCCCAGTGTTGGCCTATGCTCCTTTTCCCTTTCAGTGACTCTGTGGTGTCTAAAGCTAACTGTAAATCAGCTTTGTGAAACAACGCATTCACATTGCTAGGTTCTGGCTAGGCTGAGAATGAGAAATCCAGTTCAAGGCCTTGAAGCCATCCCCTTCTTGTCTCTATCACCCACAGTCACCAGTGATATATAGCACTTAACACATACACGCCTTGAAGTCCTGGAAATAAGTGTTACTAAAATTTCTCATTAACTCTCCAAGTGTTAATTCTTACATATACAGAACTCAAGAACATAAAATTGTTATAACAGATTTGTTTTATCTATATCTGCTAAACCAACCCCACCCTCCACGCCCCTGTTACTGGCATCTACTGTTTGCCAAATATTAAAGATAGAGAGAAAACTAGTATAACCCTTTCCTCAACTAACTGAAGAATGGGGATCTGTTAACAGGGTAACAACCTCTATTATGACTTCCTCAGAGAAACAAAGTATGTTTAACAGCCAACCACTGCAGTTCCTGCCTGTAGATGCCTCCCTTTTACTCCTCTTCCTTACTTCAAAAGGAACTGCAGTTCCCATTGAGTTGTAAAGACTTGGTCTTATTGTTCCTACACCCAATTAACTTTAGTCCCTGGTCTTTCAACAAATGCATCAAACATCACAAAATCAGAACAGCCTAATAAAAGTCTATCCTGAAAAACTAGGAGCTAAAAACAGCTTCTTTCTTAGTTCCTGCTTGACTCCCTTGACTACAATTACCTGAGATGTTTGATCCTTTAATTAGGATTCTTTCATTCTTCCTTTAAACCTTTATTCTGATCATTGAAAAGCCTTTTAGCAGTGGCATGTTCCAGAATTGGCCCACAAGATGCTACCTCCCCTGAGGAAGCAGAGATTTAGAGAACAAGGAAGAGAGAATAAAGACTTGAAACAATGCAAAATCTTGATTTTATTTCTGAACTTTTAATACAAACTTAGGAACTAAGTCTACCATTTACTTTTCTCTTTGGATCATTTTAGGAGTATGAGAACATGGTGCTAAGTGAGGTAGTTGCAGTTCTCAGTTAACTGATTCAATGACAGCATCCATACACTTACAACCTCCAGGTTGTTTTAACACCTATGAACAGGAATTTAGAGTAAGCTTTTGGTACATGAGATATGTTGTGAAAACTAACAACTGGAACTGATTTAGCTGTAAATGATAACCACATTCCTTAAAATTAAGCAGATGGCTAGTCTACCTCTGCCCTTCATGTGATGATCAAGGGTCCTTATTCTTTATGTTTAGGAAGCAACAACTGTGTCTATATTACTACCACAAAAAGATTATTGAAATAAGACTGAACAGAATTAAAAGCGCTGATTTTCTTGACCTGCATCTACAGTTTAAGTGTAACTTGTATGTGGAGTGGGACTTATGGGGTTTTTTTAATTTTTATTTATTTATTTATTTTTAATTCTTTGTTGGTGGGAGAAAGGTGGCGAGGAAAGTACAGAAATGGAACTAATTGAATCCGGGGGTAAAAACACTGCTGAGAGCCTGTGGATTATAAATTGAGTAGCTACAGCAGCAGGAACTCAGGCAAAGGTATTGGAGTGCAGTCAGTGTGACAGGAAGCTTATTTTGGTGTTCTCTCGGTGCCTCGCCTTGTCCTTGACAATTACTCCAGGGGATGTGTGTATAGAAAGAAGGGAGAGGTAGCCATAGTTTCCATCTGAAAACTTGACAGCATTCCTGCCTAGAGTCTTGGAGACTAGAAATGAAGATGACCCAGTACATGAAACACTCTGGTCTCCTGTCCCTGCTGTCTATCCCTCCTGTCTAAACTCAGCCCCACTTTATCAGCTAGCAGGCATGTTGCATCTAGATAAAGCCTTTTTGTTGTTGTTGTTATTGTTTTTCTAAAAGTCTCAATAGAACTACTATTCTTTCTTCTCCATGGTTTGATTGGCAAAAAATGTGTTGAAATACCTGGGAGCAGTGTTTAACACAGCATTAATTACATCTGAATATTATTAAAGACTTCTAGAAAATGAAGTCACAATTCACTTGTCTGGGCTGCTTTCACCATAAGCAGAGGGGTAGACCTAGTGACTGACTAGTTTGCAGCTTTAGGATTGGGCAGCATTTTCAACGCTATTGGGAAGCTTATTTAGAACCCAGTAGTCATCCCCACACTGTTTTTCCGATATTTTGTCCAGATTTGCTTTCCCCTAATAATTACACCCCCGGCTTTTAGGCTAAGCACTTTCCTTCCTTTCTGGTGTTTACACCTTTCAAATATTTGCAGCTGGTTATCATGTCACCCTCTTAGTCACCACTCAGCTGAGCTGTACAGATTTAGTACCTTTTATCTTCCCTTTAAAGGCAGGCCTCCCTGCCCTGAGTCATCTTCTCCTTTCTCTTTAAACATGCTCCAGTTTTCTGCATTTCCATGTGGCCACAATGCTGCTAGTACTGTTGACAGGGCACACATGATCATTGTTCTCCTCCTCTTGTGTTGGGAGCTCAACATGTCTGCTGTGCCCGTTGAACACAATGTTGACTGACTGCCTCATTTCTGGGTTTAAACTGTGTTCTCCAAGTATGCCAAATGAGAGGCCAGTGGGATATACATATAGGTATGCTTTGTTCTCCTTGTTAACATGTTATGTAACTTTGGAAGGGTAGGCTGTAGTTAAGCCCCTTTCCTGATGTTTGCATGAAACACTTCTGTGCTTGAAATGGATCCCTCTAGATCTTAGAGTCCTCAACTCTGATAAATCAATTCATTGTTTCTTTTTTTTTTCCTCTCTGTGTTTTTACTTCTCTTCCAAAGTAGTTTTTAAAAGGTTTATTCATTCAACTCCTTTTGAGGATCTCCTATGTTGTCACACAGGTATTATACATAAGCAAGAATAAAATCTGAAAATGACACAGTGCCTGCCCTGAAAAGCAATTTCCATTAAGAGTTTTATTTCAGTTACAAACATGAGACTCTCACAGTTCGTGGTGGTAATGAGGAGAGAGCTGACTTATAGGGGCATCTAGGGAAATCTAACAGAATCATCCTAGGTAGGATTAGGTCTCTTAGGTCCTAGAACTGGAGGATGATTCTGGGTCTCAGATTGTCCTGAAAATCTTCAGTGTTTAATTCAAGTTAGTTTTCTATTTATTTCCTCCTTCCTCAGGCTCCTATGCCCAGTTCCAATTCCAGAAGGGCACTTGTCTTGGCTCACTTGGTACCTACCAGTTTGGTTAAAACAGCTTCTTTCTTCTTGCTGGCCTGACTGCAGATTGGCCTTATTTGAAACTAGCAGAAGCATCTGTCCAACCCTTCTCTGTCATCCTCCACCTACTGCTCCTGTTTCCCATTTCCATTTGTGGAAAAGGGAGAGAACAGGCCAACATCGTGTGGTGGTGAACATAGCTGCCCGAAGCAAGGGATGCGGCATAGTGAGCCCCATGATTGACTCCCACTGCGTTTCACCGATAGTCTCCCAGAAAGACTTACATCTCATACAACCCAGTTATTTACATAGGCTAACACCCTGAAACCTAGACCAAATGGCAAATTTGGGAGCATACCTTATTTAGTAGTAGAGGAAAATTATCTTTTCTAGAACAAGGTCTATTTCAACCTCTGCTTGGCCCAGAGGAGACAGATGTATTTGTGAAATAGGGGAAAGGAAGGCAATCTAGGTAGTGTGGTTTTAAAGGCCCCAAGTGGGCAGAGAGGAGTGTTCTGCTTCATGCCTCCTGTCCCTTCCATGTAGCAGTAAGAACATGGTGGGCATGCATCATTCAAAGTAGTTTCTTTCCACTAATTGTCTTTCCTTTGTTAATGCCTAGCCTCTTATTTGCTGGACTACTAAGTGTCTTTGGGAAGCTTTCATGTTAACTCTAGCCAAGGCAGATCTGCCATGCTTCCTCTTAGCTCCCACTGCCCAACTGAAGAAAATACAGACACACTGTGAGTATGGAGGCTTAATTATCATAAAACTCAACATACAGTGTAAAATATTCAGAGTGATACATAACCTTCACATCACCATCAATGGAATCTCTTATATAGCTATTATCTTGTCATTAGCAAGTTTTTCTTCTTGCTCTAAAGCAAAATGACCAAAGTGTTTGCATTAATTGACCTAGTTAGTCAATGTCTCTAAATGTATAATTTTTTTAATAAGGATGATTATTACTCCATTGTCCAACATTTTAAGTTTGAAAGAAGGCATCCTGTACTCTAGGAGTCAACAATTAGGCAAAGAAACACAAAGGACACATGAGCAAAATGGTAGGATTTTATTGCAGGGCAAGACTTTGCAGATTCTTCATTTTATAGACAGACTGTGAGCCTGGAAAAGTTGACTAGTTTTCAGTGGTTGAACAGGAACCAGAACCGTGATGTACTGATGGTTAACAATGGAGTTTTTCTTCCTGTACCCTACACAAATCAGACAAAATATCCTTTCTTATTGTGCTTCATTTTAAGCAATCTTAGTTAACCATTCATATGCTGGAAAACCTAGAAAAAGTAGAAAAATTTGTTTACCTTTAGGCAAGATGATCTGTGTGGTTTGAGGTTAGGGAGCTCCCTAACATTGGAGCTGGAGGAAGAATATGGGACTCACCTGCTTCTTCTGTATCTGCTTGTGGCCCCCCTGGGTCATACTCTTCATTCTGACACAGCTCATCAAAGGTAAGAAAAGTGCTCAAGAATGTTTATATTTTTTAAATTAAGTATTTCTGCTTTTGAGTAATTTATCAGTGTCAAGGGTGAGCCAGGTACCTACGGCACACCTGTAAGTGCTGGGCACACAGCTGAGTCGGCATATCCTGACCACAGGCAGCACCATGCCAGCGCATTATTGGAAAGGACAGCTATTAGTGATGATATGTAGGGTCTAGAATTACGCGTTTTTCCTCACTGGCTGGGGAGAACTTTGGGAATTCCAGTGATGTCTTTTCAGTCTAAAGCCCTTCGTGCCTTGGGAGCTCTCCATCACTGCCTGTCAGCCTGCCTGCAGCTGGCTGCAGCAGCCTTGGGCTGTTTTCTGAGAATCTACCTTTCTTCCCCTCTGCTTACTTTCTTTATCTTTGTTGATTCTTTTTAAGTCCATTTTATTGGATGAGGCAACAGCACAACCCAGCCAGCAGTCAGCAGTACAGACCTCATTTGAAGGAAGGGGCAGCATACTCTAGGTTGACTTGCTCCCCGTCCCTGGGAAGAGCTGGGGGGGGGGGTGAAAGAGGGCTCCCCAAACCCACACCCACACACATTTGCCTGGAATGTAGTAGCAGTGACTGCCTTTCCAGCAGGAGGTTAACATTTGCATGGTCTCTGGACAGTGAATCCCTTACTGTCTCTTGATCCCTTAGGACACAAAACAAGTTTGGAACTGATAAACCCCCAGGCCGAACAGCTTTCAAATAATGCAGCAAAGACTCAGAGCTCTGCCCAACCTTTTAGCCTTCTGTTTTGTACCTCAGTCTCTTCCAGTGCTTCTCCTGCTGTGTGTTGCACCCCACTAGTCTTCCATTTCATTGTTAAAGCCATCTTGATTTTTTTCTTTAATAAAACAGTAGAAGACAGGCTATCATATATCACATTTAGTCAAGATTAATTAAAGCATACATGCCCATAGAAATGCATATGTAATCGATAATTTAAAAACATTAAAATTCTGAAACACCCTCACACTACCTTTTATCTGCAGGTGTAATTGGGTTGAGCAAATGTAAATCACTCAGACATTCAAATACATTAAAATCCTTCCTGCTCTCCTGGCTTTGAGGTTTGATCATAGGTCCTGCTCCCTCTTTAAAGCATCCCATCTAGAGCTTCCTTATCCCTTGATAAGGGGTCACTTCAGAGGCGACATGTCTAAGAGAAATTTTTTGGCTATGTCTGGAATAGATGTGAATAGAGTTTACTTATTTCCACTTTAAACAACCTGCTCCAGCTTCTTCCTCTTGACAAGCTGGAACCCAGCTGCTGGGGTGCAGAAAAGCAACATAACAAAGGCTTCTTTCCTTTTCATCTACATACAGTGGGTGGGTTTGGTTTCTACAGGCCCAAAGGACCCTCTGTTGAAAATGTTTTGAATGTGTTTCTGCTTGATTTGTTTAACTCCCTGGGCCTATTGAGCCTCATCTTTTCTCCACTTCATCACCTGAGGGTCTCCAGAATACAAAGAGTAAAGTGACAGCTGAGAAGAGCCATGCCTTTCTAGACAAAAGCCTTTCCCCTAGCTTCTGCTGCCCGAGTATTGCCTGATCTTGTTCCAGCCCTACCCCACTGCACCCCAGCTCTGCTTTGAGGTATGGAACAGACTGAACACTTGCCCTTGTATTACTCTTGTTTCTGCAGCAATGCTTTATCTGTGGGTTTGTGGCAAAATAGTTCAACAGAATCATTTATTTTTCTCTCTGGCAATTCTGCTCTTGCTTAGTTTGCAGATATAAAATGAAAAGTGTTTTTGGCTATTGATGTTGTGGAAAACATGGGTTATATTTCATTCCATTTACTCTAGCTCTCTTTCTCTCTCTCCCTTTGGGGTTAATCCCAGGTTTTTTGGCTCCTATGGTTCTTTTTGTATAACAAGTCCACACCTCCAGCCACCTGGCTCTGAAGTACAGAGAATGAGGCAGCTCTGGTTATTTTCTCAACCAGGTGACATTTGGGTAGGACCTTCAACTGGCCCTTTCTTTCAAGATATGGGCGAATGCTCACTGATAACCAGCTCAAGCCTCACCCATTCCCCCTCCCGTCCCTGCCAATACTACCCACCCTACCTCACAATTCACCTCACGTGAATTGTTGAGACTTGGTGAGACTTGGGGGCTCAAAGAGAATGCTTTCTGATTTGTGCCTGCTGAGAACCAACATGTAAGCTACTTCCTTTCTTCTAGGCTTTGGTGATCTTTAATCCATATCAGAAACATGAATAGCCACCCAGCTTTACCCATTAAAAAAAGTGTACCTTCTGTGGAGGCAGTGGTGTGACCTCTTCTCCCTAAGGCATCCATCCGATGTGTGCAGTTGTGTAGATGCTCTGCTTCCGCTTCCCCAGGCCAAGCTTCTGGTCCTTTCACTTGTCTATTCATGGTTATGGTAGCATATTCCTAGCTCTGCATTAGTGCAGCAAGAGGGACCACCAGCTGTTTAGACACATAGACAAAGCCTTCTCTCCTGAATTGTCATTTTCTTTTCCTGTCTCTGTAGCCTAGTTCAACTTTTTGCTTCATAATTACAGTTGCAGTATGAATTACTTTGAAATATTTATGTCTTACCCAGATATCAAAATGCAACATATTTCATGGTCTGTCAGAAACGACCACTGTTGGTGATAAATATATCTTCAAAATGAGTGATTGAATCAAAGAAAGAAAAGGCAGGCAGAGTGAGTTAGTAAGCACTTCTTTTGTATAGACATTGGATACAAACCAGAAAAGGATAGGTTTCTGTCCTCAGGGGTCTTAGAGGCTAGCCACAAGGTCGAGAACACTGAGATTTTTAAGCATGGGAATTGCTAAGAGCAGTAATGCTAATGATGATAAAGAGGATGTTGATAGTAGCCAAGTATAGGGAACCTTTCCATGTGGCAGACATTGTTCTAAATACGTTTTACATAAGTAATCTCTTCCCAAGCAAGTTCACACAGCCAGCTCAAGAAGTAAATAAATTATATCTGTCTTATAAATAGAAAACTGAGACAGTGTTCAGTAATTTGGTCAAGGTCATGAAGCTAATAAGTGATAGATTAGATCTAATTCTGGGTCTCCCTGACTACAGACACCTAATACTTGATCAGTATTCTGCGTTCTTCCCTTCCTTCCCCACCCCACCCCTTCTGTCTCATTCCGAATGAAAACCAGTAGTACTAGTATCCAAAATATAGCCTAAGGACAGAAGGCAAAATGTATTTGAAGGGGAAAATGACACTGAATTAACACTTTGGAATTTGATTTGAAGCGTAATAATAAGGAGAAAATGTCTGAGAGTCACCTGCCCAGTAGCTGGGCTGGCAGTATAACGTAGGTGAAAGAGCCATTCATGGCTCAAGCCAAAAGACTAGAACATTTCACCACAAATTTTCCTTTTTTCTTGACACAGGCATTGAATGTCCCCGAGGAGCCCGAAACCTCCCGGGTTTGGTGCAGGAAGGAGAGCCATTCAGCGAGGAAGCCACGCTTTTCACCAAGGAGCTGGTGCTGCAGCGAGAGGTAGGGCTTCACCGCGTGTCTTCCTGAATGGAAGGGCCCAGGGCCTAGGAGTTTCCTTGGTGTCATTTTCCTGCCATGTCAGAAATCAATCTGTTCCCTTTTCTACTGCTCATGTTCGTGAACATCCTTGAGCCATTCTATGCCTACCTACCCCTTATTTTCTTGAGCCCTACATCACTGACCAACCACCTCTAAGTTGCTTCTCCCCACTGGTGACTTGGAATGTGTGGTGCACACCAGGCCAGGTGAGGCCGGCCAGGATACTAATGCAGAGAGCTTACAGCTTTGCAGTCCTCCTCTTTGGCGAATTAGCCTGAGCTGCCTGCCTCCAGCTGGATTTAGAAGCTTGACTAACCCTGTCAGGGGCCAATTTTCTTTGAACATTTATTTGTATCTTTGAGTAATTGCATTTTCTGTAGCGGGTTTTCTGACTTAATTTAATTGTATTTCTGCTTCTGCCTGTTGGGCTAGCTCTTGCAAGCAGGAGTTAGGCTCTCAGCTGCTGTGGGGCCCTTCTACCTGCTAATTTTGCTCAAGTCATCATCAACAGATCCATCTTCTTTCTAGGAGTATGCCAGCCATTCATCCTGTTAGGTGGGCACAAGAAAAGAACAGCGGGGAAGTGTGCCGGGCTCAGACTTAGATTGAGACCTGCTTTTATCCCTCTTCTACAATCTAATCTATCAGGTTCCTCCAGCCTTTTTCAATGTCAGAATTTACACAGAGCTATAGGATTATGTATTCCTAGACATTTTCTCTCCCATTGGTCTTTCCAGATACTTGAGAGCAGATGTATAGGCTTCTTTAGGATGTTCAGTGATAACAGATACCTGTGTAGAAGCTTCAGCATCTCATTTTGATTTGAACAACCAGAAAATAAATTAGATGTGAGAGGCAGGAGAGAACAGGCCAGCCTGAGGAGCTGATCTTGGGCTCCCCCGGTTTCGAGAGATCCAACTCTTTGACTTCCGACTAAATGATGTTTTTGCTGTTGGTGGCTGCCCCTCTTTGAGATTTCTCTGTCACTACCTTTTCATTTTTGTGAAAGAAATAAATTTGGCAAAACAGATCCTGAATTCTTAATTCAAGAGATTCGTGCTTCATTTCCCAAACGTCATGCACAACAACCTGGGCAGTAATGTATCTGATGTGTAGGCCATGTTAATATTAGTGCCCTATTTAATCACGCCATTAGATTCACATTGCTCTGTTTTGTTTTTGTAATGAGATATATTTACTTGTGTAGTAGAATGCCTTTACATTGGCATTCCTACTTCCCATCTTGTAATTCACACTGTAGCTTGAATTTTTATCAATTAAGGATAGCCCCCACCCTCTGCTACAGAAATGTTTCAAGAATCCACTCTTAGAGCTTGATACTAGTGGCTCATGCCTGTAATCCTAGCTACTCTGGAAGCTGAGATCTAAGATCACAATGTGAAGCCAACTGGAAAGTCCATGAGACTCTTACCTCTAATTAACCACTAAAAAACTGAAAGTGGAGCTGTGGCTCAAGTGGTAGAGTGCCAGCCTTAAGCATAGAAGCTCAGGAACAGTACCTAGGCCCTGAGTTCAAGCCTTGTTCCTTCTCCCCTCCCCCCCAAAAGAAACAGAATCTACTCTGATTACTGTCTACCAGGCCACATTGCAGATTTTGAAAAGGCCCAGAGATTAGGTGGAAGGGGAAAATCTTGTAGAATTCCCCTCTGACTTTCATTAGTGCATTGAAGTGTATGACCTTCTGAGGGAAGCAGCAGCAGATCCTTTGTTTGTTTCTTGTGCTTTGGATAGGGGGGGAAACCCCTTATTGGATTGCCAGAGACACCTGCTGGCACAGTCTCATTTATCATCACTTACTTCTATGTCAGCTTCTCACCAGAGTGATCTCTCTATTGTTTCACATCTCCTCAAGTTCCTTCTTTATTTTTTAATTCTTGATTTTCTCAGCCACTTTTCTTCCTAGTTATATACCCAGCTCACTGGTGATATTCAAAGTACAAGGAGTTCAGCAAAAATACTGACTACTAAAAGGAATGAATTCACCTAGGCCAAGAGTTCAGTCAGGCCCCACAACCAACCAAAAAAAAAAAAAAAGAAGAAGAAGAAGAAAGGAATGAGTGGCCGAGCACTCTTTACTGTCTTATGCTTCTTGTGATTTTCCCATGGTCTGTTTATCTGTTAATGTTTCCTGGTTAAAGAGTCAAAGTTTTTCTCCACCTTTGATGCCCCTGCCATATGAGTTTACAGATCTTTAGTCTCATCCAAAATTGGTATTTATTTATCTTGATTATAGTAGCCAAGTCTTTCATAGCCCTATGTTGAAGGTCTCTCAATAAAGAACCTTTCTGCATTTTCCTAACTGCTTTTATGATTATTTGGGCAGGCTGTTTTGAAAGATTATTATCCAGAGGAAATCAGAGTAATACCTAGACTACAAATAATTAAAGATGTTGACTGAAAGAACCAGTTTCAGCCAACTTTCTTGAGCACTTCCATCATAGGATGTACAAAAACTGTTTTCTGAATGGTTGAAGGAATGAAGAAAAGGTTTTGTTTTGTATGAGTACCATTTATTTACTTTTTCCTGTGTGGTACCTTTACCTGTTTCATAAGTTGTCTTGTCGCACAGTGTTTTTTTTTACCCTTCCACTCTCCCCCTAAAGATCTAGCAAAGGAGAGAATCCATGCATCATTGCCCCTGGAAACAGAGTTCCTTCCTATGGACTCCAGAAAGAAAAAACGGGCCATGGTACGGAGGCCAGAGGGTGAGCCCGCAGCCTCCACTGTGACATATTGCTCTTCACTCTCTTGGGTCAAGCTATTTCTGGATGGCTGAAATTGAACTGATTGTTTGTGCCTTGTCCTATTCTCTTGATAACCAAACGTCACCAGGTATATTGAAAATGTGACTATCCTTGGCTCTGCCCCATCCTTTCATGTAATTTTTTAAACATTTGTCCATATTATTTCATCTGAAACCCAAATTTCTTTGCCCTCTGCATGCTCTCCGCAGTTACTGCACGTAGGCATTATTAAAGGAAAAGAGAAGCACACAGATTTTATATTTTAGAGCACTTATTCAGCCCTCTGTATGATACCATAGCTGCATAGTCTTCCAATTCACTACCATGTATGAAAGCATAAACTGACTGGAGAAGAATCAAGATTGTGGAAAGGACTATGTAGTGGGTCACTGCCACAAGGCCAGACTTCTGCCAAGGAGGTAACAAGAAGTTAGCTTGCAGGGTACTAGGCAGTGAAAGATGGCACCGTGTTTAATGAAGTATATTGTCCTGTTTAAGAGTTGGCTAAGCAGGAATCCTTCCCTGTTTCTCTGTTTTGAATCAAAAATTATAGTCTTTTTTTTTTGGGGGGGGGGGTCCAGTGGTGGGACCTGAACTCTGGGCCTGGGCGCTGTCCCTCAGCTCTTCAGCTCAAGGCTAGCACTCTACCATTTGAGCCACAGTGCCACTTCCGGCTTTTTTCTTATGTGGTGCTGAGGAATCGAACCCAGGGCCTCGAGCATGCAAAGCAAGTGCTCTACCACTGAGCCACCTTCCCAGCCCCAAAAATTATAGTCTTTTTATACCCATTCCTCACATCTATGAAGTTCAGCCAAGGCCTAAGTTTCCACTTGTCCTCCTTTGACTCAAGTCCTGATCATCACACTTTCCTTACATGTGTGCTTTGATGGCACTACTTAGTCTAGAGCCACTGTCGTTTCCAGCCACCTCCCAGCCAGAGTGTCTTTCCCCCATTTCATTGTTCCACTTATTTTTTTCCATCTATAAGGTGCTTCTTCCAAGTCATTGGTTCCTGTTGGCTTTGGCTCTTCTCCCTGAGTCAGGAAGAAGTCTGGTCAGGGCTGTGATCTAGTATGCATATGATATGGCTACCCTTAGAGCTGAAAGAACCAGAAGTTATACACGTAATTTTCTTCGTGATCCTGGAGCCTAGAGCAGCCAAGGACCTCTTAGAGGACTTACCTCTTACTCAAAGGACACCCAAAGAGTTCACATCTCTTCCAGCCTGGCCCAGTTGGGTGGCAGGAATGAGCAATTCTAGCCCCACTGCCAGTCTTCACAAAATTTTGCTGAAAAACTGTCATACTATTCTTTATGTATTGTCTTTATGGGAGTGATCACACTAACACTTAATGCAACTAGGTTTAATAATTGTGTCTAAAGTTACATGGTCTTCAAAACATATTTAATCAAGTTTGCTAGTGTTCCCCATAGAGTAGAGTGTGATGAACTGTGTTTGTGATCACCCAGAAAGAGTGGGTTGGCTGTCTTGTCCCCATCCTTGAATCTGGGCTGCATCTGAACCATATAACTGGAAATGATTATATATTGATCTGCTATAGTGATGACTGAGCTGTTTACTGTGTCCCATTGGAGAGCATATGCTTGGTGATACCTCCTCACCCCCATACAGATGTCTATTTAAGGCAATCCCCTGTTACACTGCCAGGGACAGGAAGATCTGGAGTAATTTCCCAGATGGGGAGTTGTGCTCATTGCTATCATCTTTCCAGTAGTGATGAGCGATAGCTTTAGCTAATGGGTAGATAACTAGCTTAAAAGTGCAAACTCCTAGGTTTTCACACTCCAGTTACCCTGTGGCCCTGGGTGTGTGATTCTTTCCTGCCTTGGTATTTCTGTCTAAAAGACTGAGCTGGCAATGCAACCATCATCTTCCTTCTGAGGCCTGTGTGAATACAACAGGTGAATGTCTTGACACTGCCTTCCAGAAGGCTAGCTAGTCAATATCTACTTACCCACATATCCCTGCCTGCCATTGCTCTAATTGTAGCAATATTGGGGAAACCTGAACTTTAAAAAATAAAAATTTTAAAAATTTAAAAAAAGGTCCTTAAGGTATTATCAGAAGAGATCAGACCAGTGTCACACCTTTTTTGTTAGAGATAGGGTCACATTATGTTGTCCAGGCTGAATTGGAACTTTGATCCTCCTGCCTCCATTCCCAAGTGTCAAAGTCAAATTGTAACTCATTTCAGCTCCAAACTTTAAAAGGTATGGTTTGCAGCAGACGAGAGAGAATCTCCAGGAGTTCATGATCACTTCCAAGCCCTTCCTCGCCACCCCTTTTGTCCTCTGTCAGACAGTCCAGATTCTTGCTGCTGCCTGGAAAAATAAGTCCTCATGCTGGACAGCCCAGCTGAAAACTCGGCTGCTGCCCTGACCTATTTCCCCTCTTACTGCTAGCATCAAAAGGGAGGATGTCCCCCGGGGAGCCCATTCTGTGAGCCATAGTAGCACTGGCACAGCCTGGTTTTCCTGTCACCCTTCCCTGCATTTTTAAAAAGCAAATGCACATAAAAGTATTATAAGCAATTGTTGCCATTTGAGAAAATGTCTGCATTTCAGGGAATGTGCACACATATACACACACAAACCACTTATTTATTCAAGGTTCAGTGTCTGGGAAAATAAGCTTAGCATAAAAGAAAAAGCAAGTCCATCTCTTAGATTGTAGTTGTACTGTATTCTGTCTGAAAGTTCAAGGTTGAAAGTTGATCTAAACCTGTGTCTTTCACATTGATACCCTCTAACTTTTCCCCACAATGTCCCTCAAGCTCCCAGCTTCCTATTCTACCTGCTTATGTGGCCCATTCCCCTCCAGGGAACATCATGGAAGGAAGAAAAACACAGTACTAGCTCTGGATCATAGGAAGATAGTTCAATCCTGGAAAGTCCAAATGGTCCG
The DNA here is from genome assembly GCF_019054845.1 of Dipodomys spectabilis. Classification (NCBI taxonomy): domain Eukaryota; kingdom Metazoa; phylum Chordata; class Mammalia; order Rodentia; family Heteromyidae; genus Dipodomys; species Dipodomys spectabilis. Next base: position 14,984,830 of record NW_024870874.1, read on the forward strand.
GGACATCTGGCCTAGATAATGCCACTAAAACCGGCTCAATGAGCCACTAATTATTACCTGCTGGTAAAGTAAGCCAGTCATGTGCCACCTACTTGCCCCAAACACTTATTCAAGATTATCTCAGCCACCATCTATGAGAAAGGGAATACACAGTTCCCTTCTCCCACAAGATCTTAAACACTGGTTCGGGGCTAAGGCTTTTCTTATCTCCCCATCCACCCTCATTAACAGCTCATCCATGGCCTTCAAGTTCAGTGTGTTCTGGGCCAAGGCTATTTTCTTCAAAACAGGACTCAGGTAAAAATCACCTGCCTTTCTAGTGATGAAAACTTAACTTTATAGTTCAAGAAACTCAGTGCAACTACCTTTCTTCACAGCTGGTTATAAAACAATTACTAATATTCAAATATTTACATTCCTATTTAAGTCCTTTTTCTGCCCCAGATTTTGCCAATTTTGCTATCAGAAGGTGCTTTTTTTGAGCTATGTAGCATTATTTTTCAATGGCATTATATCTGAGACTACGGACTTTCCCAAAGGTACAACATGGGTGGATTTTCTCCCATGAAGCCTTTCTGTTCTGATTCTGAGTGCTTGCAAGACTTCAGGGAAACCTGCAGGATGTGGAATGGCCCTACCTCACCAAGTGTCTACTCTGAATTTGTACAGTTCCTGAAGCCGGATCATCTGTTGGTCTTATTTTTCAGAGTCTTACTTTTTATATAATGATTGCTTCATATACTTTTGAAAATAGATGTCCATGTTCCTTTTCCTAACCTCCCTAAGGAGACAGATCTGAGTATATTTATACATTTGTTTAAAAGCCGTGACTCCACTGCCTCTGAGATAAAATCTTATGTCCTTATTTTACACGTATTCCTAGTTACTTCCCCACCTTGGTGTCTCACCACCAGTCACTTCATAAATTTCATCCTGTTAGAATGGACCGTTATACTTGAAGTTTCCCATAGATCGATAGCTAAGATATACATAGGTATTTGCTTAATCAAGGTTCCCAGTAACTCCCAGTCCTGGGGTTTGAACTTGAGGCCTGGGCTTTCCCTTAGCCTTTTTGCTCAAGGCTGGTATTCTGCCACTTAAGCCACAGTTCTACTTAAAGATTTTTGGTGGTTAATTGGAGGTAAGAGTAACATGGATTTTCTGCCCTGGCTGGCTTCAAACCACAATCCTTAGATTTCAGTAGTGAGGGTTACAATTATGAACCACTGGCACCCAGCTTCTGTTGGCATTCATGTTTCTTCAGGTAAGTTTTTGCAAGCTCACTCTTTCTCTCTCTCTCTCTCTCTCTTAACCTTGTATGTTGCCATCTTCTGCTAAAACTGTTAGGTGAAGGGATTTTTTTTTTTTTTATCTTCAGGCCCACAACTAGTCCACAGATAGATTGTAAGATTTCTGTGAATATCAAAGTATTATCTGCACATTTGTAGACCATAAATGAAAATAGCATCACAACAAGAAGTAAGGTAAAAATTTTAATTGAGAGGTGCTGTCACATTGCCCATTTCTTCCTCTTCTCCTAGTTGTTGTATTTCCCCTGTCAGCTTTCAAACTCCTAAGGTAGCTTAGTCTCCAGTCACCAGTGGGCCAACTCAAGCAAGCTCAGCGCATGTACTGGCTCCAGTGGGATTCCTTTCTGCAAAGCTGCTGGCTCAGCTCAGCTGTTTCCCTCTTCAGCTTAGAACTTTCACAGCCAGTCAAGCATAGAATTGCATCCATTCTTCTGAAATAGCTGCTGAGCCTAATTTGTCATTGGCTTGGCCAAGATTCCGTTACCTGTAATCATGTCATAAAGACTGACTGGTGTAAGTTTGATAGGCCTCACTGCCCTCCAAAGGCTGCTTTTCACACCCCAGGCTGCTGTTGGAATTAGAGATAGGACACGCCCATAAAAAAAAAAATACCTCCTTGAGACGCGTAAGGTCTCAAGGATGGGATTCTAACCCTGGGAAGAAAATCCTTTTTAGCAAAAGAATTGTTTGCCTTTCCCTCCGAATTGGACCCTACTGTTTGTAAATTTTTCTTTGAGAAACTTTTATGTTCCTCTACCAGGTCATTTTGTCTGTCTTGCTGCTATTCCTATCCAAAAAATGAAGTAAGAAACATTTGGACCTGACTATTGTACCTTCTTTCCCCAAGTAGAATCAGCAGAACCCTTGGCAATGCCAAGACAATCTTGGCACTTACTCTTCCTCTCCATCTTTAATTCTGACCCATATAACTCCAGAGTAAAGATGGAAAAGCTCAAACATTTTTTTCCTCCTGCATCTTTTTACTGGGATGGTCTGCTTATTTGAATCTCATCTAAAGTAAGGCCTATGGGTGAAGAGGCTGGGCAGAGATTGAGTGCATATACTGTTTGACTTTTAAGATTATTACAAAGAAAAAAACATGAAAATCCTTTAGACAGCCTTGCCCAGCTGAACCCTGCCGCTAATGGTGTTTGATTTTTTTTTTTTCTCCCGTCTGATGTGAAATGATGTTCCTTACGAGCCATCTCCATGGAAGACAGAGAAGCCCCACAATGCTTAGCTTCCTGGTCTACCAGGAGCTGTGTAGGGCTTATGACCCAGAACAAATAGAGAAATGTTACCAAGGGAAAAGACTGCTGGACTCCCTCAGAGGTAGGTAAGGTTTATGCTAGGAGAGCTAGTTGCCATTTATTTTAATATAGGTGTATTAGATGTTCCTGAAACAGCAATTTTGGTTTCTCTTTCCTCTTCAATCATCCTGAATATTCACTGCTTCCGGAGTTTTGGTGAGGATTCTCTTAAAAGGTAGGCAGAGGCATCTAATATTCTTAATATAATAATAAAGTGCTGAAGGAAAGCAGCTTGAAATTTTCATTTCTCAGGTGAAATGCCTTGTTATGAAGTCCATACCCTTCCTTCTGAAAGCCTAGTTTGGAAAGTAGATCTCTATTTCATTTAATATCTCCTATCAAGCCTCTGCAACTATAGATGACTTCATATAGGCCTGCCCACTACCTGATTTTAGCTTCAGGACCCAAACATGTTAGCCAACACCCACATAAACTTCAGTATGAGTTGAACATGCTGACATGTTTGTAATATCTTCAGTCCTGGCACCTCCTTGCTCTGTTTGTCCCAAACATCCTAAGCTGCACCCACTGAATTTTCCCTTTGGTGTTACATAATTCAAGTGATACCTTTTAGAACATCGCTCATAGTATATATGAGAGCAAGGCTGCCTGAGCCACCAGCAAAGAATAAGCAGGTTGAAGATTGTGTTTGCTCTCCAGGTAATGCTAACATTCCCATGTTCCATGTGTGACTCCAGGAGAGATGTGCCTCATGAATGAGCTGACGTTAATTCTGCCCTGTTCTTGCCATTAGCATGCCTACTCCCTATGTCTGTTGCTTTGGTTTTCCAAACCTGGCTCTATTGATGAACTTCCCACTTGCTACTCCACCCGTGACAGTTTCTGGTCAGCTAAGCTTAAATGGATTTTGAAAATGAAAGTGACCAATGGCCTGTTATGAAATGCTTTGGTGCATGAAATAAGATTATGAGCAAGGTGGAGAATTAACAGCAGAAATACCCTTACCTGGCCCAAAAAAAAACATGTGTCTCATAGTCAGAAAGGAATAGCTCATTTTTAGGCTTATCTTCAGAACCTTTAAGAGCATCATTCCTCCTTGATCTCATAATAAACCTCTTAGTAACATGTGAAGAGTCAGACCTGGCTTCACATTCCAACCTTGCCATTTCTTGTGTGTTCTTAGATTCATGACCTACTTGGTAAATATTAAGCACTTGGTGAAAAGCAGCTTGCATCCATTTTCATTATCAATAGAAATTTTCTAATGGCTTTGCTAAGTAGGAATCAAAGTTTAATGGAGAAAAAACACCATACCCAGAGTAGGATGGTAGGCTAGATACATAGGTAGTATGTATGCTGTGAATAATATTCATACTGGAATTAACAAAAAGCAGTACTTAGACTTCTTTCTGTAGCACCCTTCTCTCCCCAAGCCTATTTGAGCCAAAGATGACAAATGCAAATATTCTCCCATTCTTACTCTTCATTCTATCTTGTACCTGTAGCTGACACTCCCAGTCGGTCTTAGCATTATTGTGCTGGCTTGGGATGCAGATCTCTCTTAGGGCTCCTCAAAACTACTACCAATTGAATAGATTTGGCATTTGGTTAGGAACCAATTTGCTTAGAAACCTTGTTTTAAGTTCTCAAAAGAGTATTTCTTTAAATATCTTTGATGTCGGTCAGGGTTATTCTAGACAGCATCTCCTTGCCTCTGATTCTGCATGGTCCTTCGTAGTGAAACCACTTCTTTCTACCCAGTGTCATGTTCATTTGGGAAAGCAAAGATCTAACCAAGATTATGCCTGCAAGTTCTAAACTTTGTAAGAAGTCTTTTCTGGATTTTCAGTCTACAGACTGATAAGAGACAAGCATCACCATGAGAGTAAGGAGGTAGGGCTACCCACATGCCTTGTAGAAGCACTCGAATATCTTCTTCATGTCTGAACATCTCTGGGGGCTCTCTGCTTTTCACCATTTACATAAGACTTCTGAGCTTGCTTGTTTCCCAGTGTCACACCCACTTTCAAATGAGGGATACAATGGTAGCCTTCTAGATCCTGGATAGCCTGTGCCTCCTTGTTCTTGATGGAATAGCAGTGCTCTTTTCTGTCCTACCCTGCCAATCCACAACCATAGATTGTTATTTGTTTGTCCTTCATCTGCATTAAATTGCCAGAGTCAGAAACTAGCAGAGTACCAGGAGGAGCCCTACAAAATTTCTAGGTGTTAACCAGGACAGAAAAGAGACAGGAAAAGAGCCCCAAGTAGAATTATTTAGAAAGTTAGTGCAGGAAAAACGGCTGTCTGTTATACCCAGAATGAAAGATTCAACTGGAAGCTGTTTCGATGTGCCCTTCTTCCCAGGTTAGCGTGCTGTTTTCTTCTTCTTTTCTCATCTTTTATTGCAGTCAAATGCTTTTTAGTGGTTACCAGAGGATCTTGGCATAGGATGTACAACTAGAGATGGAAGATCATGCAGCTGAAACTCCTAGTCCCTCCCTCTATCCCCTCCAGGACAGCTGCCTCTGCCACTGCACTTCACAGTTCCCTGTAGTGTTTACAGTACTAAGGTGCTGTTACCTCTCCAGTTAAATAAGTCTAAAACCACTGACCCAGGGTTTTTATAGCAATAGTGCAACCTTATATGAGGAAATGCAACAAATAGTCCATTACTGCTGATTGGATATGGATTTTTAGCCTGGCCACCTGCCACTTGGTAATTTTAGAATAGGGTCACTTTCAGAACTGGAAGATCCCTTGTAGGAGGGAACTGGTACTTGCTAAATTGTTGTTTCTTATCATCATACCCTCCCATAGCCATGTACCCCACCTCCTGACTGGAGGGCAGTCTCCTGGCCTGCTTGGCAGAGAGTGCCAGAGCTCTTCCATCAGCTTCCAGGAGTGCAGACATGGCCTTTTCCTAATGCCCAGGGTGCACTTAAGTACTTCCTCCTTCTAATCTCAGCACTTCCACTCTCCACACATCAGCAGGTTTGTAACTTGCTTTTTATTTGGCTGTAGGTTTTGGTCCTTCAGGTATTTGTGAGAGGAAGGTGGGGAAACTGGTGAACTGTGGTGTCGCTGATTTCAGAATTAGACAATTATGCCCTGAATCATAGTCTCTGGGTAATCATTTACTCAAGAGTGTCAAGAGCATCCTAGAAGTCTCTGCTACTTCCACACACTAGTTTTGAAGGCTGGATTCAATTTCATGTTGGAGATGCGACCATCTCCCTGGTTTTTCCATCTGCAAAATAGGAGTAACTAAAGAGAATGCTGACATTAAAAATCCAGGCAAGGTGGAGAGGTTACTGAGGAGAGCCAGGCCCCACAGAGGCACTGGGCATGTTGTATGGCCTTGAGGGGGATTTCTAGGCAGAAAGTTTGTCGTTTTTACTATTTTCCCCCTCTCACCAACATCTGAATAATTAGACCCAATGAATGGCCGTGTAGCATCCGTTGATGGATAGTGATCCATACCCAATAGCACTCCTTCCCTCAATTTTCTAAAGAGTACAGAATTTTAAGCTTTGGTCAGTATTCCCTTTCTTCCTGCTATCAAATCTATTTGGCAAATTGCCTTTACATAAACAGGACACAGACGGGTTCAGCAAATCCTAAGCAGAATCTGTTCCAGAGGAGTTAAGGATTCTCTCAGTCTTTCTTGTAGCCAACTGGTTGAAGATCCAAGTAAGACACTAATACTGTGCTATGACCATCTATTCTAATCCTAGGACATCTGTCCTAATACTATCTCCCATTTCCTTATTGTCTAGATAAGACTATGTTTGCATATCGTTTGTATGATGAGTATCCCTTTTGCCCTAGGATTAAGACCAGTCCTCTAACATTTCACCCAAGACTTTTGATCTTTATATTTTATTGTTCAATGCAAAGTTTTGAAGGATAGGCCTGAATTCATGAAGCCATAGTCAATGTTATTATCAACTGTAAGGCTGGTTTTACCTCATCTGCTGCCTATCTATGTGCTCTTAGCATGTGACCCAGAAGTGGGTTAGTAAGGTATTGCTAGAGGTTGCCCTTAAAACTTTTTTGCTTGTCCATCAAGAATTATAATTCCAAGGGTAAACAAAGGAGGAGGCTGCAATACTTGGTAAGAAATGTACGCATTATCCTGCCCATGTAATTGTAACCCCTCTGTACAGTATGTTCACAAATAAAATATTAAAAAAAAAATTATAATTCCTATCTGGGTTAAGATAATACCACTAAAGTAGGACAGCCTGAGAAAATCATGAGGCCTTGAGATCCCTAGCATGTCTCATTGTGTAGGCATCTAGGCTTGCACCAAGGGCAGCCCTATGGCCTCCTGTGCCCTTTAACCCTGATGAAGCATTGGAGCATATAAGATATTGAGAGGCCTTCCATGGACAGCCCTTGCAGGTGAGTGAGGTTTCCTCATGACTTCTTCGGAAAAGCACTCAATCAGTCTAACACCATCTCTAAGGAAATACTGCAGCCTCATACTGCTCACACTTTCTTCTTCTTTTCATTCTCCTCTACACACACACACACACACACCAGTGTGTTTCTGTAATTTGTACAGTATCGTTCAGAGATGTTGGAGAGATCAATAACAATTCACCTTTTCCCTTATTGATTAAAGTGACGGCAAGGAAAAATGGCAGGCAATACCAATTCATTTGTCATGAGCGACCCATTTCCTATTGAGCTGCCGGGGAGTTACCAGTCTGCAGTTGGGATTATTCATAGTCCCAGACTTCTTTTTTTAATTTTTAATTCCTGTAGTGGGCCTTATACTTGTGAAGTAGGAAATCTACCACCTGAGCAATGCTGCCAGCAGCCTATTTTTGCTTTAGTTATTTTTTGAATAAGATCTGGCTTTTATTTATGAGCCAACCTGGACTAGAATCCTCTTGATCTCTATTTCCTGAGTAGCCAACATTGCAGGTGTGATCCACCATGTACAACTTTCCAAACTGTCTTAATGTGAGAACCACTGTGTTTGGCTCTTGTAATCAAAAGTTGGCAAAGAAGAGGATGATTAAAAAAGAGAAGAAAAGAAAATTGCTGTAAAGCCTGTTTTTTAGCTCATGTGGCTTATCTGGGAGCTCGGCACGTGTTGTGCCATCCAGGAGCAGCAGTGTTACACCACTTGATGGACAGTGATCCATACCCAGTAGCACTCCCTCCCCCAGTTTTCCAAAGGGCACAGAATTCCTTCATTATCTATTTTACATAAATTAGCATGGTGAATGAACAGGCCATGTACCCTGTGAACTGACTCCATTGTTACTGAAGATAGGAAGATTTCTCCTTCATCTGTGTTCTACCAGTAGTAACTGCCTCACTCTGGGAGAATTCAAGGAGTCAGAGTTGGGCCTATGTGGGTTTGGGGCATGAAGGAAAGGTTCTTATGCTTGAGCAGAAGTGGAAATGGGAACGGGGTGGGGGGGTGTAGGAAAGAGGGGGACGGCTCTGTGTCCACTTGGGGATGAACCGTGGAGATGGTTCTTACATGTACCCTTAAAGGAAGGGTGTGTGGTATGTCGTGGGGGGGAGGAGATTCATGCATACTGAGAATACCTTTTCATTCATTGTTAAGATGTCATTTCAGTTGGCACCTGCTAAAAGTGCTCACCTTTAAAGCTCAGCATTACAAATGGCAAACAGTTTATCAGTTAGCTTACCAGGGAGAGACCACAGTTGTTTGAATCCCAGGACTGTTTGTTTTCTCCTTTTTTGTTTTGGGGAAAATACTAGGGATTGAAATCAAGGACTCTCACTTGCTAAAACTGGTGTTCTGTCACTTGAGCCATACCTTAGTTATTTTTGAGGTAGGATTTCACTTTATGTCCAGGCTGGTTTGAGCTATGATCCTTCCCCTTGTGCTTCCTTGACTCACTGGGGATGACAGGTGCATGCTACTGTGTGCAGCCATTGTGTTTTTCCCAAATTGGTATAATAGAAATTTCCCACCATACCAGCCATTGGTTCAGATGGTCTGTCAAATTTTTATGCCCAACTGTCCTCCAACCTCTGCCTCTTAAGGAGTTAAGATTACAGCTTTAGCCACCATGTATGACAGTTTGGGATTTTTTTTTTTTAACTCAGGACTTGTTCGTATTAGGCAGGCGCCCTATGAGCAAGCCACACTCCCAATTCTTTTGCTTCCATTATTTTTCAGGTAGGTTCACACACTTTTTGCCCTGACTACTGATCCTTCTACCTATACCTCTCAAATACCTTCACAGGTATGCATCACCAGCTTCTTTGTTAGATCAGGCAATCAAAATACAATCCTTTCCCATCTCTACTATCCAAGTAGCTGGATTACAGGCATAAGCTACCAAAACCAGCCTGCTGAATTCTGATACTCCTGAGGAGATGTGACTACAAAGCCAGAGTCTGGATAACCTGGCTGATGCTGGTTTGTTTTTAAGTATCAAAACTTGGGTACGTTGCTTCTTACCCAAAAGTAACACCACAATGCCTACCATACCCAACATGGTCCTTAAACTCTCCCTTCCCCTCTGTTAGTGCTTCTGACATGAGGCACAGTAAGCCAGTTCCAGAAATGTCTGCCTATGTAGAGTTGTGCTAGAAGAGTATTTATTTGCAGGGCTTCCTAGAAGATAACCCTACTCAGCCACACACTTACCTGAGTGTGCTGTTAGTGGTGATCAGTGGGAAAGTGCTTCCCAGAGCTGGTCATTGCCATCGGTCTTCCACAGCAGCCCAAGTGTGGAGCCAGAAGCACTGCCATCTCGCCATGTTTTCCGAGTGCCCAGTCAGTTGAGGTCATTATTTTGAGAGTCCCTATCCCAGTTGGGAGATTTCACTAGAAACCCTGTGTCACTATGTCAGGTAGCTCCATGGTCTGTGAGTACTAGATCTGAGGGCGGCAGCCAGCTTTCTGTGAAGCTGGTTAATTACAAGTGAAGCTGCCAATAGAGTAACTGTTCTTTTCCCATGGATCATTAAGAAACTGTTCTGTCTTGGCATGGGTGAGGCAAAGGAAATGACAATTCCATCGTCTTCCTCGGCATGGGTAGACAACTTTTGAATTTGAACTTTAAAATGGCTGAGGATAACGAGAAGGAAAAAAAGGACCATTTCTGTGTGGTGTGCATATTTTACTCCTAAGCTGTAAAGTGGCCCCTTGCTTTCACATCACATTGGCAGCCACACTATGAAAGGTTCAAGGCTTGCCCTGAGTGAGACATGCTAGTGGCACAGCCTCTAATATTTGCAGCACACTATAGACCTGGCCTGACTTGGAGACAACTAATGCAGCAGATGGCAAATAGTCATGCTCCACTGGGGCTTGAGACTCGAACCATCTTCTTCCGCCAGCCAAGGCAGCCTCGTTCCTGCTATGCTTGAATACAGAAACCATTTCTGGTGTTTTAGAAACTCCTTGTTTTAGACCAAGATGGAAGAGGACAAAACGATAGAGAAAACTTAGTCTTGTTATAAACATCTCCCTGTCAAATAAACTCAAGTAGAGTTTTTCCTGGTTAGCTAAAAGAATTTAAAATAGAAATCTACAGTTCATTGACTGCAAAAATAAAAAAATAAACAGATTATAAATAGAAGTAAGAATGACCCTTTTAGTTCCAAGAACTTGAACATATGTTTTCATAATACTGAGTTAGAGCACTTTATAGCTCAAGTGACTCCAGAGGTTATATAGTCAAAGCCAAACATTCTGCAGCAATTGAGACAACTGAGGCATGAAGAAGTTAATCACTTGGGCATATCACATAGTAAATTCCAGGTAGAGCTCAAGTCTCCACATTCTTGATGTGTGCCTCTTACCTTTACCTCTACAGTATATCTCAGACAGCAGCCGCCGCCACTACCACCTAATTATGTAGCTTAGTACAATGTGAGAATATGACAGTGGTGTCTACAAGAGAGTGGGTGAGTGTATGTGACCAAAGCAGGAAGAAGAGGTAAACAAGTGGATTCTCTTCAGATTGCACTATTCTAGTGGGAAAAGGACTGGAGGCCAAGTCTAAGGAAGTCAGCAGAGCTTCAGCATTCTCTAGGAGATTCTGTCCACACAGGGGTGCAGACATCACAACACATAAGGTCAAAATGCATACCAGAGCCGGGGAGCACAGATGTCTGAGAGGCCTGGAATTTTCCATCATTTCCCCTGATAGGCAGTTGTAGAAAAGCTGCTATTCATGCCAGAAACTACTTTACAGAAGCACAAAGGAAACACAACCACGGAGAAAACTGTTGTAAGTTGAGAGTGTTTCCTTTCTCTCTCTCTCTCTCTCTCTCTCTCTCTCTCTCTCTCTCTCTCTCTTTCTACTTCTCTTCTTTTAGGGGTGAAGGGTTACATTGTTTGGATTTTTCATTGACAGTTGAGGGAAGGTGAAATTTACTAGCTGGGATTCCCTCCCTGGGATGGCATGGCGTTCGCCTGTGCTATCATCATTGTCCCTAGCATTCTGTGCTTGGGGACCTGTACCCTATCTCCTGAGAGCAGGCTGATGGGAAACCTTCCCCACCCTGTAGTTGAGATGGGGTCCCCATCCTGTTAGCAGTGACATCAGTTTGTCTTTTCAGGGGTGGTAAAATCACATTTTTCAGCAATTTAATTTTATTACATGATCCCCCCCCCCTTGCTTTTTTCAAAGCATAGTTGCATGGAGCTGAACATACACATGAGGCTATAATTAGACCTGGTGGTGTGGTAGAGTAGAGAAGGCACAGACATATAAAGGTTTATCTGCTACCTAGTAAACACAGGGAGGTGTCAGGGCTAGAGAATTCAATAGTAATAATAAGCATTTATATGGTGCAATGACAGCTTTAATACAGGGCATAATTTTCTGGGGATTGCTATTAGTTGTTCTTCTGCCTGTGAGCGGCCCCCCTGGTGAGGGGCTTGGAATACCACGCAGAGTTAAGCTATATTAAACATCAATTAAAACAGTGTAAAATAGAAACTGAATTAAAATATGCAAAGGCCAAAGTGGCTGTGAGCATGTAGACAGGCACTGGGGATGGGATGGGAGGGGGTTAGGACTTGGAGAACTTACTACACTGGTAGATGCATGGCTCCTGCCTTCCTTAAAACACCAGGCTTAGTAAGTTACTAGAGAGTGAATCATGGAAGCCTCTAGCTTCTGCATAGGGGTTTCAGAAACTTCTCAGAGCCATCAAGTGATGAGAAATGACCAAAGTCAAGCTGTGATGTCAAACAGAGTTTGCATATTGATGGGGACATTCTTTATCTGTGCTGTCCAATCCACTGGCCACATTGGATATTGAACATATGAAATGTAATTGACACACTGAGAAACAGACTCTTTAGTAAGATGTAATTTTAAATCTACAGCCACACATGGCTAGCTGTCCACCATGTTGGACAGCTCAGAACTTTAGACCAGCACAGATCCAGCCTAACATTCTGGAAATGTAAGGTCTACATTGCATTCTTGTTCCTGAAAAAATTGCCCCTTTACCAATACCCCTCAGTTATGTTTCCTCAATACTTTTTTGTGTGTGTGTATGTTTTTTTTAACCTCACTCTTCATACTCTTACCTTATATCTTCCAAATTCCATGCTGAGAAATAGTAAATTCCTAAATCAGATTAGCTTTGGATGTGCATTATTTCCCGACAGGCCCTACTTAAGTTCATAAATGTTGCCTCCTCTATCAGACAAAAAACAAGAACTGGCTTTAGATCTCTGGCTGGAGACCACAGATTGTGAAATTGTCACTGTTACCATGGGACATCAGATTCCATTGCCATGTCTGACCCATGCATTCCCCAGAACCCATGAGGATTACAAGGTTATTCCTAAGTCATCCAGGGAACTCTCTCCTCACGTTCTTTAGTCCCTTTGGCATTGATTTAAAGATAGCTCTTCCCATAACCAGCCCATTCTTGCTACCTCCCTTCCTCTGTCCTTCTTTCCTTCTATCCTCTCCTCCTTCTCTCCTTCCTCTGGAATTGAACCCACTGTTTCTAGCATAAATGTTGCCACTTGAGCCACACACTTTGAGGGTCTTGCAAACCTTGCCTAAACTAGCCTCAAAGTTAAACCCTCCTGGCCTTCTTTTCCTCCCAGTTAGAGGTGTGTCTTCACTCCCATAGATCTCATAAATCTTTTGTCACATGTTGAACATGGAGTGAATCCATTCATTAGGAAAATGTATTATATTGAAACAAAGTACTGCACTGACTGTCAAATCCTGTTTTGTGTTTATTTAGTTATTTATTGAAAATCCTTGAACTGGGGTCTTGCTCTTGTTAGGCTGGCACTTCACCTCTTAACTACATCTCCAACCCCAGAAATCCCATTTCTACAATTCACTCACCAACTCTATGACCTTGAAAAAAATCTTTTTTTGTTGTTGTTGTTTTACCTCTGTGAGGCTTCATCTTTCCCAATTAAAAAAGAAAAAAAGAAGAAGAAGTGTATTGGACTAAATGACCTACATGCCCTGATACAGTGTAGTAATGAGATGCCAAGGAAGACCAGTAAAGCCCTGTGATTCTGTAATGTCCCCCGTTGTTCCCTTTCTGGTGTCAGCCTGCACTGAGAGCAGCCTTAGCCTGCATGCCACCAGGGTCTACTTATCACCAATTCATACCTACATGTTGCTGCCCAGCACCATACACACCCTGAACCAGGCTGGTTGGCATTGCACCTCTTGTGGTTATACTACTTTGTGAATCTCAGAAAAATCAAGAACAATCAATCCCTAATTCCTTTGGGTCATCCTCACAGATACCAGTTTAACCTGTTGTTGACTTAGGTCCTGGGCCCATAAGGGAAGAGGGCTACAGAAGTTACCTGTAGTATATAGGTCTCGGAGTTGGCTCAGTGTCTGTTTGCCAGCCTCCCTGTACCCAGCAGTAACAAGTCACTGCTCCAGAATTGTCCCCAGCCGCCCAGAGCCCCCATGGAGCTGCCAACACTGTACAGCTCACAAAGGGCCCTGTAGCATCCCTAATTGAGGAGCTGGTAAGCGGACGCCCTCAGTAGAGGTATTTTTAGCTGCAGTGATACAGCCTCATCTTTTTGCAGGATGTTTTGTTTAGTTATTTTCTTAAATGAAATAAATAAGTAAAATGGAACACTATAGTACTTACACTCCAAGAAGTTTTGGTGCATCCCCTCACTGTAATTAAGCCTCCTTGGAATCCAGGTGCTGAGGCTGAGTTTACCAGAATATTAGGCCCAAGAGACAGCATGTACAGAAGCAAAAAGGGCTAGGAATAATGTGCTGGTCTCGTGTAGAGGTGCTGAGGGCTCTGCAGGCAGCATGGGCAGCTAGGATCCACCCTCCTTACAGGCCACTCAGGCCTTGCACGGATCTGATGCATCTAACGAGTGGGGCTTGACTCCTGAGCAGAATCCATTCTGTGCTTTGCTGTCTTTTTGTGCTTGTGCTTCCCTTCTTTCCTCCTCTCTGTTACTTGCCATGTTTCTCCCTCCCTCTTCTGCTTCCCTCTCTCCTGCCCGCCACAAGGCCTGTGTGCCCTCTGTGATTAGAGGGACTAGGGGACATTCACAGATCCCACTGCTGGTTCCTAGATTGATCAGGAATATGGTTCTCTGGTGGCATACTGGAGGCACAGAGCAGGGAAGCTCAGGGAAGCTGCTGGTGGTTGGACACCCCTCCCCCTGCCCCCCATCAAAGATTCTGGCTTCATCAAGCACCACATTTTATTAAGTTTCCCCAAGTATTTTAGCTGATACCCAAAGAATTTGATAAGTATGATAATAGTATTGTAGTTACGTAAGAAGAAGCACTTTTTTTAAGAGAAAAAGTATAAAAGGTGGAAGGATGAAAGAATACATGAAACAAAAATGACAACTTTGAGAATTGTTGAATCCAGGTGATACATATATTGAAGTTCATTGCTACTCTGTTTTCAGGGTTTCAATTTTTTTTCATATCAGATTTTTTAAATAATTAAAATGTTTGTAGGATTTTTTTTCAAAGCTATACTAATGTGCAGCTACAGTTGAAGCATTAGATTCAAAAGATTACATTTGGATCCCTACACCTAGATCATCAGCTTAGGCTTGCAGGCGTCATATAACATAAACTTGCTCTCTCCTACCAATTCACATGAGCATCCTGTCTCTGGGAGACAGGATGGGCACAAAGAGCAAGTTAGACTTATGTCTATAATCAGAATTTGGGATGAGCCAACTAGACAGTACTGTGTGACCTCCCTGTAACCAGCCTTGTGAGTTACCTGCCTTGACACTGCCCCTGCTTCATGCCCTGTCCTGAGGGCCTCGTTGGACACACCAGGAAAGTAGAAGACTATTGCCTCTGCATTGTAACTAATACAAGCCACAGGAGACCCCTCATCTCCCCAGAGTACTCAACACTTTCCCAAGTGGGATTCAGCTACGGCTGGAGTGAAAGACCTGAAATTTGTACCTCAACCCTCCATTCCTAGGAGTACACCTGCTCCCAAGTCTGCCTGGGTGTGGAGACTCCTTTGTGTCATCAGTGCTATGAAGTAGCAATGGAACAGTGTTTTGGGTCTGGCTGTTTAGCAGGTGAGACAAACAGTGTCTTACTACTGCCAAATTAACTGGAACTCTAGAGCTCAGGCTGCAAGCATTCGGCTACATATACACACCATTGTGGCTGGGACCTTGGCTTAGCACACCTCTCTAGTCAGAGGCAAGATGTTAGCTCTTCTTTATTTAGGGGTGTTTGAGGCATAGACTTAAATATTAAGCTAAAGGGTACTGAAGTAAAGGGAAAGCTGTGGACTCTTGGGCTCATTCAGCCAGCCCAAATACATTGTTAACCTGAGTATTTACAGAGCTGCCCAGCTCCCAGGATTGCTCTGAGGTGGGACTTCTAAAAATGCCTGGGGCATCTGTTTTCCCCAAAGAGTTTTAGTTTGTAGCCTTAACATTTTATTGTCCCATGCCTACATCTGCATCAAACTGGATGATTTTCTACTTCAGCCCACTCCTAGAGTAAGTAGAGTCCATGCACCACAGTGTAACTCTCCGAGCCTACAACATGGCCTGGCTGTGTTTATTCACAGGACTCTAGGCAGAGGGAAGCTGGTGCTCTCCTACGTGTCTCCCCACTGTCACCACAGTCACCGTACTGATTCTAAATACACATACAAGGAAGACCTATGCTCAGAAGTGCCACTAGGCTAAGGGGCAGAAACCTGACATTTGAACAGCCTTTCATTCACTCAGCCTCATGACCCTAAACTGTAGGGCGATCTGTAGCCTACCTGAGTTTGCCTATAAAGCGGCCTGTGACTGACTGCAGAGTGTGTGACTAGAGAGAGCAGGATATTTGGTTCTCGTATTTCCCTTTGGAATAATGTGTATCTCTTTGCACCTTGGTTTCTCCCATTTAATATTCGTGAATCTCCATCTGTCCTCTCTCCTTCCTTGCCTGGGCCTCTGAGGAGAGTGATAATTTTTTAAGGAAGGTTTCCCCTATTTTTCCAGGGCAGTCATCAATACTTGGCCAGCTTTCTTGGAGGTAATGCCTCCTGAGCCAGAAGGAACCCCTGAGCAGTAGGTCAGCTTAAGCAGAACTATGGACAAGTGCTTCTGGAGCTAGTGGCAAGACTGTCAATTCTATCTGCCCTGCTTCTCCTTGCCTTCCTCTCCAGTCTAGAGCACAGTTCTCCAGTCTCCTGGATGTGTATTAAGATGTTGAATTCCCATTGCCACATCTAGAGATTACAATACAGCCTAGAATATACTCTCTCAGTGCTGTTCCTATGCACCTGGAGCCTAGCAGTACTGCCCACAGAGCTTTAACAGGGAGCTAGAGCAGCACTTCTTCCTGATGGCCGAATGAAAGCAGGAAAGTAGAACACGTGTACTCCTTGGCAAATCCTGAAACAAACTCCTGTACTCTACAGTTGATTTAACCCAGACACCCACAGCCCACTGCTGCTTAACACTGGGCAGATGAGTAGGCCTCTTGTTTTGTTTGAGGAGGTTCTGTGAGAGAACCCAATCCAGAGCTGTATCTGCAGTTCCCTGAATAATAAGGTTAAATCCTAGCTCAAGGAATGCTTGCCTGCATCGAGCCCCCAGTTCTCATCTCATATCTCAGCCATCAATAGCAGAAGAGCCTATGGTAGCCATGAGAGACCTGGCCAGTCATCAGTTGAAATCTGAGGCAAATTCCTACCTTCATCCCTATCTTCTTAGATACTTCAAGCTTTAAGTTCTTATTTGTGCTCTGCCTACTTGGCTGGCTGTGCTTGCACTTGAGTGGCTTGTTTGCCTGGACAGGTCCAAGCTGTCTGAGCCATCAGCAGCTGCACCTCCTCCCTCGCGCCTTCTGTCTGAGCCAACCTTGATTCACAGTAGTGCAGATGGCCCCAGCCGTACCCAGTGATGTCTGTCACTCCTAGCCCTCCCCCTGCCCTGCTTTCCTGAGATAAGGGGACTTGCTGGTCCAGGCCTTGTCACAGGTCACCTTGGGCCAAGATAAAGACCACCCTTAGTTCACATTCAGGCCTATTAACCCAGGTGGCAAGATTTTAAGTTTATATTGTGCACAAAACACTTTCCAGCTTGTATCGGAGCTACTCTGTTTTTACAACTGTCCTTAATTCCACCACTCTGTTTCCTAGGTATTATTAGGAACTGAGGAAGAATTAGATATCAGAAACCACCTTACTTTCTCTTCCTCCTTTTTCTTCTTTTAATACATACTTAGCAACTTCTCAAAGTCCTACTCCTCATTTTCTCACTCCAGTTCAGTGTGCTAAAAGGCAGTGTCATGCAGTACAGCATTGTAGACAATTACTCATGTCTGTTTGTCCCTTTTTAACAGAAATGAAGTGACTGGTAACAAGCAGGAGGAAGGCCATGGGTGACATTGTATGGAGGAAGATATGTGACAGCAGCCTTAGGGTCCCTTCAGCCTTTTCCCAGGCTGGGTTACCACTGGGCCACATGAGTGTGGAGCTGCACAGGATTCTGGATCTTGCAGCCTCCACTGAGTGAGACCATAGTCATCCAGTCTGGCAGAAGCCTACAGAAGGGAGGGAAGCCTGTGGCAGCTGTTCTATAGTGGAGACCGCTTCCAATCCCAGCTGCTTAAGTAACAAGGAACATAAGCCCCCAAGGCAGACCTTCCCTACAGAGGAATATCATGTTTGAACAGTATCTGCTTTACTGCTGGTGTGTTTGCTTCAGAATAACCAGAGTTTCAGTCATTGGTAAAGATAAAGTATCTTGCCACCCAAGCACCAGTAGCATCCTGCCTAAAGAAGACAGAGGCTTGGAGAGCATCTGCCTCTGTCCTGAACATTTGAAGCCAGTCATTTGGTGAGTGAGCTCACCCAGTGTCCAATGGGCATGGGCCCTTTTTGTCTTGGTATGGAATTAAGAGGCCTTGTTCCACTGAAATGTCATGGTTACCTTCACCCATAGCTGGATTCTGCTCTCTTCTGTCTAATTGGGTACAGAGGAAATACCCTTTACCAAAACAGAGCACCCACAGACTTTATTTCTCTAAAGCCATATGGTAGATTCTGTGTATCTACACCCAGACACTTTTCCCTCAGCCTCCTGAGTGCAGAGATTACAAGCATGCCCAACAATGCCTGGCCAAGAGATGAATCATTTTCCCCCCTGTAGTGCGGGGTTTTATAGGACTTTGTCTATGCTAAGTAAGTACTAAGCATTCTACCATTAAGCTACATCCTCAGTCCTTATATTGACTGATGGTATTTGTCCTAGTCCTGAAAGGAACCATCATATTCACATCTAAAACTTTTAGGTAGCAAGAGCTAGAAGTAGGAGTCTAGCCCTGGTGCTGTTTAGCATAGTATCAGAGGAACAGCAGAGCTCCAGGAGGGCTGTATAAGTAGAACTGCTTTATGAAGCAGGCAGATTGTTTTCCTGGTGACCAGTACAGAGCTAACCCTCAGGTTCCAAGTGTTGTTGCATCCAGTGAGGTTTCAGATATCGTGCCTCCAGCAGCTCTCTCTTAGTCTCAGCTGTGAGTGGAGAAACGACCTGCGGCACTCTGTGTCCACTGTTCCCCGTGCCACACCTTTTCCAGCTCTTGTAGCAGCACCGCTCAGGGCAACCACACTTCTGGTAGTCTGGAGCACTGAGGCCTGAACTTCCAGGAGGGAAGTGGAGTGACCTTGTGGGGTGGACAGGCTCAGCACAGACAGCATTTGTTTTGGTTGCTCATTTCCACATGTTAAGTGCTTCTGGTTGCTTCTGACCTTCTTTGCCTCTGTTGGCTGCTCAGGCCCTATATCTGCAGTGGCAGGGAAAGGGAGAAGCTTTGCGCTTTACTCTGGCACTCGACAAAGGTTCTCTATCCAGCACAGCATTGCCAATGGGGAACTGCTGAGGTAGCACTCTAGAGAATCACCCGGAGACCCCTCCGTCGCGTGCCAAGCTAAACAACCCTGCCTGGGCACTCCTGAAAGGTACCTCCCTACAGCTCCACACACAGCACAGGGCACCACCTTACGGGAAAGTCCTGAGTGCCAGCAAGAGGCATCTGAGGAGAAACAAATTAATGCAGGAAGGGGGAGTGCCCGCTTAGTCTTTTAAGTGGAAAAGGAAAGGTCAGCAGAGCTCTATGGGGCCTGGGTTGCATTGTTGTTGACTCTGCCTTGCTGCAGCAACGGGGTCCAGCTACCTGGCTCCAGCCCTAGACATTGCCAGCCCTTCCAGCTGCTGACATCCTAGCACCAAGAGAAAAAAAAAAAAAAAATGCATGCTCTGTATACACAGATGGGTTTACATGTCAGCATGAGCCCATTTTTAGCCCTTCCCCAGGAAAGGCAGTCCATGACACAGTAATTTAATTAAATTTGCCTCCCTCCATGGCCCACATATTTGAAGAGGTTTGGGGGAAAATGAATCTGGCTGAGGAACATTACCCTGCCGCTCTGGCACTGCCCCAGAGCTGAGCTGCAGCTCCATAAAGGGTCTTGCCATCCTGAATACGGCCCAGGGCATCTGTCTGCACTGCACTGCAGGCTCTCTGGCCAGGCTGCCTGCTGGCACATCTGGCAAGGCGGCCTCTGGAAGTGGCCCATCTCATCTCCATCACAGCTAAGCCACCAGGGGCAAAATAAGGGGACTCCACACCCCCTTCTCAAGACCTGCTGGCAGCAGCTTCAGCAATAGCCAGAGCTGCACTGTTAGCTCTACTACAGATCCAGAATAGAGACGAGTCCCCACCTCCACTCTACCACCTCAGGAATAGCTAAAACCCTAACTTCATCCCTGTGCTTCTGCCCTGGAAATGTCCTAAATGCCCTAAATAATCTTGAGAGACCTAAAAATAAGTCCCCCTATTCCAGTAAACTTTATCCCCATTTTATACCTCAGTTTCTCATCCATTTTTGTTCATTAGGACTACACTTAACTCATACCCCAAAGATCTGCACCTGCCTCCCAACCAGATCACCAGTCCTTCTCTCTTGAGTTCCTCAGCTCATCAGGAGGGCTCTCCTGTGGCCATTGATTCCAATCTGATGTGCGCCTAGTAGAGAAAACTTGTGTTCTATTGCCATTTTCACCTCTCAGTCTTTTTTGACCTAGGTCTGCTGTAGCAAGTCTGCTAGAGAAGATGAGCATTCTCTTTGGTTGTCTTTCTCTCTCCTCATCAAGAGCACATCCTCCTGGCTGGCTAATCTCTCCTGTGTAATGATAGAAGCTCCTCCAAGAGAAAGGGAATTCTCTGGCACAGTTTGTCTCAACACCAGCATAACACAGGCTGTTGCTTAGGAGTGGGAATCATTAGAGTCAGACCATTCTGGGAGGGGACTGGTCTCTAGGGGAGCTAGCAGAAATTACTAACTCCTTAATAGATGGAAACTCATTTACTTGAAGCCCCCGCCCTCCTCTTTATTCCTCTGCATTCCACACCTCCCTTCTCTTCCCAGCTTTGAAGTTGAAAAGAGGTAACTCCACCCCATTCAAGACTGCAAATGTCTGCTAAATTAACTTGGTTAGGAGTGATCCTTTGCTGAAAGCAACTGTTCTTTTAGAATGTTTCTACTGGGACTTCACTTAAAACTATCGTGAAGGAAGCACAGTCTAATTAAATATATGGTGATAAAATTATAGCCAGGACCAAGAGAGGATTTATTGAGATGGGAGAAAAGACAGTTTACTGGGTTCTTGACCTCGTGTTTCAGAGTAGGCCTCCAAGTCAATGAAAGCTTATCCTCTGAAGATCCCTTGTGTGTGTGTGTGCATGTGCGTGTGCGTGTGTGTGTGTGTGTGTGTGTGTGTGTGTGTGTGTGTACAGAAAGTAAGCAGGGTAGAAATAGAACACCAGACTTCTCTTCTTGTCCAGTGGTCATGGTTTTGCTTCTCTTAGCCTTCCCTACATAGGAGCAGGTACCACCTTACTGCACTGAACTCAGAGAGAGAAGGGGAAGGCTACTTAAATAAAAGAAAAAGCATTTGATCTATTAGCTATTCGAACCACCATCTAAACTCACATGCCCTAACTACTTATGGTTGCAGGGAAAGGAAAAGTTGTCTGATTTCTCAACTCGAGCTGTTTGAATGAAATCCTGAGTGGGCGCCATCTGTCTCGGAGCATTAAGCACAAATAAAAGTACTGGAAGGGATTGCACAGACTCCTGGGGGGAACTAACCACTTTGCCTTTTCTGTGCTTGGTGCCCCATCTGGAGTTGAACATCATGGTCACCCTGCTGGATTGAAAACCTACAGACCAGAAATCTGGTCTCTGCATCACAGCTACACGACACTGGGCAAGTCATTGTATTCTGGATTGCATTTTCTCATAAAGAAAATGAGGCAGCTCAAATGTAAGGTATTGTTGGCTGAGTCCACATATCTGAAGTTAAAAGCAATAAATCTACACTCTGTCTCAGTATCTAGGGCCATCCCACATGTATTGTTAGCCAACTTTGATAACATACCTATGATATGAAGGTGCTCTCAGCTGACAAGATTCCACTAGTCAGAACAGATGTGGACTTTGAACAAGAAGCAGAAAGAAGGATTAAGGGAAGAGAAAGCTATCAACCTGGTACATCGGGCTCAGGATGAGACATCACCTTGTCTTTTTGTGTCCATACTTTTCTGTAGCTTCGGACACTTTTTCTGAAGCTTGTGCACCCGTACACCCAGCTGTCACAATCACTTCCCTCCTAAGAGAAATGACGAAATACAAACGCGCTTTGAGGTCACTTAGTCCTGCACTGTCCCTCTGACCCCCTCTCCTCATTCATGAATGAATGACTGGAAAAATGGTCTTTCTTTCCCTGGTTCCTCTAGCAGTCTCTTAGGCTTTTCTTTTCCTTCCTTTTTTCATACTGAAGACTTCTCTGTTAAAAGAGATGAATTGGAGGAATATGCTGTCATGTCAGAAGGAAGCCATTGTCAATTCACACAGGCAAACGCTAATAGGATAAAGTATTAGCCGACTTCCTTTAAGTCTAGAAATTAAGTCTTCTTGGAATGGTAATAGATTATAACTGGTAACCTCTATGGCTTGCAGGCTGAAAGAACAGGCTGTTGGTATCTGGGGCCTTGGATGCATTGTGAGGGATTCACTGAGCATTTCCTCCAAAAGGGGCTATGGAATCCAGGAAACTGGGAAGCTGATACTTGGATGCTGGCTGTAACTGCCTCTGTGGAAAGTTGCCTATAACTCCTTCAGTTCACCGACAGGGGTGAATTGTCTGAACAAGAGCCACTGAATGGTCTTAATGAAAATAGAGGAGAGTGGTAGGTAAAGGAAGTCAGGCCTTGAAGACTGGGAAGAAATAGCCTGAGGCCAGGAAACCAAACTTTGCCCAAGGAACAGTTAGTGCCGTTAAAGCTCTTCTTCTCTCTGCTGACTCACTGAGCAGGTAGAATGACTTATCTGGTGACTAAATCAGAACCAGCTCAGAGACACAAGGCAACCAGAGCTGAGACATTAAAGGGACTGGAAAAGAGAGTACAGATTAAGGAGCCACCTTGGAAAGGAAATAGCATATGAACTGCTAGAAACCAGAAAGGCTGTCATTCTTTTTGGATCATGGAGAATTTCCTAGGACCTGTCATGACACATGAATGGATTCAAATGACAGCTATGAAAGAAAAAAAAAACTGATATAATTAATTGAAAGGTATACTAGTAGGAATGTAAGAAGGCAAGTGGGTATGAAAGAAATGAGAGGATCAAGGACTATTCTATGGCATTTTGCAATTGATTGGAACATGAGTAATTGCTCTGGTATTGTCACTGGGTACACAGAACAAGTGAACTCGAAAGACTGAATATTACTTTGGTCTATCCAGCCCTCGTACCTGGTGTTAGAGTGGCCTCTCATCTTGGTGCTTCCCCACTGAAGGTTCTTTGAGAAGGTAACACTGTCCTCTTAAGTGCTAACTTGCTTTGACAAGACAGCTTCTCCCAGGATATCCCCACAGGCCAGCGCCTACTCTCTGACTCATTGCAAGTATCCATGTGCACTGAACTCATAAGTCATCATTATTTCTATGGGCAACCACGATTTCTGTTAACACTGGACTGATCTTTTTGTGCATAAATATAGTGAGCTGCATCCTCTCTTCACTACCAGCCCTCCCCGCCCCAGGAACTATGCCTTAATAGAAATGAGGTGATAGGCTCAAAGTAGAACATTCAGGGGTTGGGATTGGAGTACTACCCCGAGGGTTGGATTGCTTCTCCAGGAACAGACAGCCTCTGGGACAGGCAACAGGACTGTTGTGGTTATTAGGTAGTTTGGCCTAGGTACTGGTAGCAAAGTTGGCGTGTGTCAGAGGATAAAACCTGTGATCATCCTAAAATCTAATTCTAGCCTCTCATTAGGAAAGCAAAATGCATTTAGCTTCTCTTGGAAAGTTGATCTCCCTGCTTATCATCTCCTCTGTTCCGTGCCATCAGTTTCACACTAAGAGTTCTTCACCATCCATGGTCCAGCCAGCTTCTTGCTTGTTAAGGCAGAAGAATCTCCCTGGCTTCCCTACTTAACTGCATTGCAGACCCTTGCCTGTGTGTTTGCCACACTTCACTTGCTTAAATTTTTACTCCCTGTCTATTTTCTAAGCTCTCCAATCCTGCTTGGAAGATCTAATAAGTAGCCTTTCTGTGCCAATAGACTTCTCCCTCCTGGTACCTTCCCCTCTGTATCCTCGGGCCTAGTAAGGCTTCAGAGTCAGGAAGGATTTTATTACTATCTACTGAATAATACTGCTTCCGTTGCACCCTAATGGAGAATCAGGCGAAAATTCAACGATTTTAGGAAGCTTGCTTTCTTGGTAAGGACCAAGCCTTCCTATGTAAAAATGCCTTGTCTGGCCCCTCCGCTTATGCACCACTACAAGCAGAAGCCCCTTTCCCAAAGCTGAAAAATGTGGGCAAAGTGTGTTGGGCCACCTGCAGAGCTGGTTTAGGGACAGAGCACAAGGCAGAGTTTTCCTGGGGTGGAGAATGCAACAGTCTTTCCCACCGTGCTCACTTGTAGATAGTGCTGTCCCTTAACTTCTAGATAACCATTCTTCCTCTGGAATAGTGTATCTAAGCATGTTCTTTCTTTGGGCATAGACAAGGTTCAAGAATAGATGTGGTGATGGGGGCTGTTCTTTTTTGTCTGTATGTTTATATAGACCATGTAACTAACAACTATGTAGCATTTACTATACAATGTCAGGCAGGGTGGTAAATGTGAGACAGATACAGGTATAAATTATAATTTCAGTTTTCACAACAATATGAAATTGGAGGTAGACAGTAATATTACTTCCATTGTACAGCTGAGAGAAAAATACTTGCCCAAAGTCACAGAGTTAAAGTAATTGAGCTGGGATTCCACCCAGGAAGACTGCCTCCAGAGTCTGCTTATAGGCATTATGCTACATTTTTGTGTGTGTATGTGCATAAGATAGATTTTTTTTCACACACATACATATTTAGCTGATCTAGCTCCTATCGTCCTTAACCCTAACCAAGTAATTTACTTCACTTTAACTTAAAGCAAAGATGAAAATAACAGAAATCCCTTGCCCAAATCATTCTTCCTCCTGCAAGGGAAAAGGTGCTTTCTAAATGGATAGAGACCAAAAGAGTTGCTTTGAGCCAAAAGTGCTTTGCAGTTTAGCTAAGGCAGGATTTAGAAATGGCGTGAACAATGCCTGCATTAGCCAGTGCCATGGAGTGCTGAGTGCCAGCAGAGGAGATAAAATCAGACATATGTTTGGATATAAATGTTCTTTCTTTTTCCCTTCCTTCCCTTTCCCGCCACCCCTCCTTCATCTTTCTCTTCCCTTCTGCTGCTTTGTTGCATTGGAGCTTTAATTGTGGGCCCTGGTCCCCTGAGGTAGAAGCCTAGAGTAAGGTTTACTCAGCCTTCTTCAGTAACCAGTCATCACCACTGAAGGAAGCCAGAGGCCATGTACTGTGGCCCTCTTCCCTGCCAACAATAGGAATTGTCTTGCAGAGACGCTCCACCCGGTGTTCTGTGCAGCACCCAGCAAGTTGCTGGCCTCAATACATGTTAAATAGCCATGATAAAGCTAATGTCTCTAGGCCTTAGAAACTAGCCTGTCTACCTTCATTGATAGTAGGATGCAGCATTACACTGAAGGGTGATAAGAAGCCCTGAAGCAGATTATAGAAGTGACAATCACAGCATGGCATTTAAAGCACTAAGACTGGGAAGATAGAGCAGAGTGAAGTAATGAAGGACTCCCCCTCCCACCACCACCAATATCTCCATTTTGTGGCCAAATGACTAGAAACCATTGCTCTATGAAGAATTTCTATGGTACAGCCTTCAAGACTTCTGACAATCCTCTACTGTACAAAGCTTTCCAGCCGCAGTTTGGAAAGAAGCCAAGCCATCTTTCTCACTGTAAACATACCATCTTACCTACTTCATCTTTTCTCCCATAGCTTTACTCTGGGATTCCGCAGTTTCTGTCTGCCATTGGGCCTAAGAATCAGGAAAGAGTTACATGTTGTCTTGAGAATCCAACCCTTTAGGGAGCATATGTGAAGCCCCTGTGCTCAGAATTTTGTTCAGGCCTTGCATAGTAACAGTAATAGTTGGGTGACAGAGTGAACAGCTTGTGGTAAAAAGAGACCACAAAAGTACCTGTAGGAGGTCCCATGTTGACATGGAAAGAAACAGTTTCTTGATAGCCAGTGAGAAAACAGTTTATACCTGGGAGACTAATCTTGGGTTTTAGTTCTGCCTCTGTCGCTAACTAGCAGTGTGATCTTGGATATGTCTTTCCATTTCTCTGGGGCTCAGTTTCCTTGACCATAAGATGCAAAGAGATTAAACAAAATGGTTTTTCATGGCCTCAAATTCTATAATGAAAATTCTATAATTCCTTATACTTAGCCACAGTTTGCTGTAACTAACCTGATGAAGAGCTATCAACCCACGTTCCATTCCCAGGTAACCAGCCTTAAAGTTCGGCCAGGCCCAATGATGAGTCACTAAAGCAGCCTTAAAGGCTCAGTTTGGATACTCATGAGGCTCCTCTGAAAAGCTGCCCTATGTGCCTGCTTAGAAGAGGATAAACTCAGCATTATGGCAAAGAAAGGCCCCGCTCCAAATGCTGAACTGGTGCCAGACGGAAGGGTGGGCCATTAAGGAATTGCCATTGCAGCACTCAGGGGAAGTCATCCTCTCTAGTCTCCCCAAGTCTTGTAAGGTTTCTTCCAGAAAACATTTCTCCTTCAGATTCCAAGACCTGATATGCTTCTTATCCCTAGGATAAATGCCATTCTTCTTAGTTCTTTTCCCACAAGTGTTTTTGGCCCATTCTCTTCAAGCCTTTGTTTAGCAAGACCCTTTACATTGCAGAGTTACTGCCTAAATTCTCTGACATCCCAGGTAACTGCCAAAGAGGGGGTTGCTAGGAAGTCGGCTCCCCATCCTCCATTGCTGAAGCAGCAACTTCTCCAGCTACCTCAGAATGTACACCCAGGAAGCTGTTATGAACAGCGGGCGTTGTCATGTGGCACTAGGAAAGGAAGTCATTTTCGCTTTTCATCTGGTCCTAGCCAAGCAAGTCCCACCCTTTGGTCTGCTGCAGTTTTCTCTCTTTACTGAGGTAGAGTGCTAAGAGAGAGGCCTAGGGAATGTATCTTTGCTGCCTATATTATAAATGCCTATGTATATGTGCTGCTAGAAGCACTGATACCCAGAAACAGTCTCTTATGTCCAGGAAGATTCAGAATTGGCCCTGTCTTAGCCAACTGCTGCAAAGTGCTGCCTCTTTCCCTTCCTCCTCAGTGCCAGAGATCACACCCACTCAATCCCGATTCCCTGCATTAGTATAAATACTAGCGGTGAAGAAACACAGGGTCTCCACGCATGGAACCTCTCTGGAAGTCATTACTCTGTGAGCCTCAAGAGTTAAACTCCACCTCCACCAAGACACATTTGACTATTACACACCCAGAGAACTAAAGCAACACCGCCTGTGGGAAATTGCAGCCAAACTACATTACTGCAGCCCTCTTAAATCCAGGCCCCCCTGGGTCCTTGGGTTGAGCTGGTGCTGCCTGACCAGCAGCTTCTGCTGAGGTGGCATTTCACTTCTGGCCAGGTCCCAGGAGCTGAGGCTGACCCATTTCCCCTGGTTTTCCAGGGCATAGGGAATTTGGTTATACCCCCAACAAAGCCAGGTACTAACACATTAGCTCGTAGTAGGTGCACTTGAGTCGGGGTGCATTTATTTAAACTAAGGAAACGTTGACAGCTTTAGCATTTTCCCACACTTAAAATATATTTAACATTTGTCTTTCCCATATCATAACTCTTCCCACCCTCACCCCAACCCCCATTTTTCAAATAGAAATGATTTAGTTTAATGCTCATAAGAATGTATAGGTTCCGGTCTTATTCAATTTAACCCTTTGGGGACAGTGAATTAAAAATTGAACAATATTTATTAAAATACAAAAATACACTTTTCTCACATTACAATCAGTGGTTTTGTTGTTGTTGTTGGCATTCTCCCCACCCATACCACCCCCTTTCACATCTGAACCCTATATTTCCTCTTAAAGCTAAAATAACTGAAAGAAGTTACATATTAAATGGACCAGAATAACAGATCTTGGCCTTCCCCTTCCCCCTTTCCTTACACCACCTCTGGAGGTAGGCCTGGGGGGGAGAAGCTTCCCCTGTGGTGCCCATTCAACAGGACTACATGCAGAACTCACTCATGTATGCATGTGTGTCACTTTTAACTATGAATTTCACAGCTTTTGTGAAGCATCCTGGCAGGCAAAGGCTTCCGTACTTTACTTGAGCCATGCCCTTTTTGCCTCTCCTTTTTTCTTCTCTACTCAAGTTCTGCCCCCACTCCATCACCACAACCAGTTTGCATCAGCTGTAATAATCCCTAATGAATCAGCATTTAGAATAGTCACCAAATTCTAAGCATGAGAAAAGCTTCTACTCCCCCAAGCTCCACGCTCCCAGCCTTTCCTCCCTCTCCACCTTTAAAACAAACAAGACCTTTTTGAGGAATTATAAAATGCCATCATTGTCTACAATCATTTGTCAGATACCTGGAACAACAGGTGGACATGGCACAACACTAATTTATGGCCTCCAGTGAATCATTCTCTGCTTCTGCTCTCCTTCCCCACTCCTTGGTGCCGCACCCCCTTCAGGCTGCCTCCTTCTCCTGGGAAACCCTGAATAGACACATGCCTTGCAGAGTGGGTTAAGCCCAATTGCAGAAATCTGGTGCAGTGTGAAAGCATTTGACTGAAAGCCACACCAGTCTCCCTTCCTTCTTAGCTCTGTCCTGAAGCACTGTCAGGCAGGGATGAGGCATATGCATGTCCAGTGCAGTGCACAAACCTAGGGATTTTGCACATGGACAAAGACTCAGCCCCTTTAAGTATTCATTTGATTTTTTTTTTTTGGTGGTTTTTCCTGCTTAAATATGTTTACAGATTTATCTTCCCTTTGGCCTCTGAAGGAGAAAATAGTTATTGCCTCTCAAAATTTTGGCACAGTACAAATTCATGGTGCTTTTTTTTCTTTTGTATTTTTTTAGTAAGATAAATCTGCAAAGACAGCTCCTGACTTAAGAAAGACGTCTGTAGAAATGGGTATTCCTGTATCCTATGAAGTTATCTTCTTAAAAAAAAGATAATGCGGCCTATACTTCCTACCCCTTAGTGGCCTGCACTCTGCTCCTTCTTAGGGGTGTTTGCTATTGTTTGAGTTTGTTTTTATCTTAGCACTATCCACCATAAACCAGAAAACTCTTCTGGCAGCACAGCAAGTTGACTTGTAGCTTGTACCCACAACATTCCCAAGATTCCCCACCCTCCCCATTTAAATAGAACTTACAAGTTAGAAAATAGTTTTGTTTTGATTTTTTTCTTTTTAAATTTTAATATAATCTTTTTTTAACCAGCCCATAGATTTAATATATAAGCATATACAAGAAAAAGTCTCTCCCCACTCTGTACAAAAAGTTGCTGTCTCTTTTTTTGTGCATTCTATTGCATTTATAAGTTTTGGGGGGAGGGGGAGTCATATTTGAGTTTCCTGTACCTTGTCCTTGGTATGGGTCTGAATTATATAAGGTTCAGAGATAGTGGTGACTGTGGGGTGCAGAGAGTTCCCCAGGCTGTTTTCTGTCCAGTGGGCCCCATGTGCTGGTTTGTAGGTGTTGTAGTTAATATGGTCATGTATTGTGGGCAGCACTACTGCCCCCTCACCTGATACACCGGATGGAGCTGCTGTTGCTGCTGTAGATGCTGCCGCTGGGATGTCTTCATCCACCTGAATAATCTCAACTGTCCGGGCGGCTGTGACTGTACTCCGCTGCTGGTGCCGCTTGCGAAGTTTATAGAACACAATCAACATGGCGGCAGCTAACAGAGTCACTGCCACAAAACAGCCAATGATGATCTTGGTGGTCTTCATGACTTCATCCAGACTGGTTTGCATCTTGTCGGTGGTGTCTGTCGCGGGTACTGCCACCTGCTTGGGCACACGGGTGGTCTGAATGAGCACCGTGGTAGAGGTGGTATATGCCGGCTGGTAACCAGTGGATGTGGTAGGAACTGGCTTGTACTTTCGCGTTGTGTCCTCAGGTGAGATCTCCGTGGTCTCCACTGTGACTGTAGTAAAGAAGCTGTAGTTGGAGGTGTTGAGCTCGGCCGTGCTCACATTGAGGTAGGCCGAAGCATTGGAGTTGCCTGCCACATTGGTCACCATACATGTGTATACTCCAGTGTCTGAGAGCAGCACACGGGAAAAGTTCAAGGTGCCATCATTGAGGACAGAGATCCGTGGGTGGCGGGAGGCGTGGCTGAGCACTGTCCCATTGGGCAGCAACCACTTCACAGAGGACATGGGGGGAGTCCGACACTTAAGTTCCGCCATCCGATCCTCAGAGATATTGAGATCGCGAGGAGCATCCATGATAAAAGGAGCAGAGCACTGGAAGGAGGCCTGGTCCACCTCCACCAGGTAGCGGCCTCGCATGTGCATGGGAGCGTGGCAGCGACCACAGCAGGTGGAATTGGTAGGTATATATTCCCGAAGCCACCAGGCAAGCCACAGAATGTCACAATCACAGTTCCAAGGATTGTGGTGGAGGTGCAACTCCACCAGGTACCTCAGCGGAGTGAAGAGGTCATGGGGCAAAGAGGAGAGGTTATTGTGGGCCAGGTTGAGTTCCACCAGCGAGGCCAGCCCATCAAAGGCATTCCGCTCAATCAAGCTGACCTGTGAGTTCATGACCCACAGCTTCTTGAGGGAGCTTAGGCCATGGAAGGAGCCAGGCCTGATCTCAGGGAAGTGGTTCCCTGACATCTCCAGCTCCTCCAGCCCCACCAGGGGGGTGAGATTGGGCATATCTTTAATGTTGCACATACCCAAGTTCAGGTACTTGAGGTTGAACAGCCCCTCAAAAGCCCCCTCTGAGATATACTCCAGCTTCTTGAGCTCCCCCAAGTCCAGGCGCATGAGGGAGGGCACTCGGTTGAAGGCGTAAGAGGGGATGCTCTCTATGGGGTTGTTGCGAAGCCAGAGCTCCCGCAGCTTGGACAGGTACTCAAAGGCCCCACTGGGGATGACTGTCAGCCAGTTGTCAAACAGCTCCAGGGTGTTGAGGCTGGCCAGGCCGTTGAAGGCTCCCACCTCTATCTGCCTGATGGAGTTCCTGCCCAGCTGCAGGACCTCCAGGTGGTGCAGGTGTCGGAAGGTGTCGGCCTGGATCATCTGGATGTTGTTTTCCATGAGATTGAGGTACCGGGTGTTGGAGGGAATGCCCTGCGGGACCTCAGAGAGGCCCCGGCGGGTGCACACCACCTTGCTGAACTGGTTACTGCAGAAGCAGACGGAGGGGCAGTTCTGGGGCCCGGCGGAGGCGGCAGCAGCGATGGCTGCACAGAGAATGCACACTTGCGCGGTGAGGTAGACGACGGGGAGCAGGACGGCATTCCAGGTGTGGTGCACAGTTACCTGCCACAAGAGCTTCATGGTGTGGCACGTTCATAATTCACCATCGCCTGGGATTTTGGCTCGGAAAGGAGAACCAGCCCTACCCCGGCTTAAGTGAGCTAGGAGCTCCTCTTTCCATCTGGAGAAGGAGGTGGGGAGGGGGCGATTAGAGAGACGGAGCAGATCGGTCGAGCAAAAGCCTGCCAAACTACCGAGCAGAGCGGCCCCTCATCCAGCAGCCCACCCTCAAGGCCAGCCCTCCGAAATCTGAGACTTCTCTCCCACCTTGCAACCATCCCCACCCAATTCGCTGTCCACCTACCTCGGAAGAAAGGCAGCAGAGAACTGGCGCGGTGTCCTTAAGCTTTCTCCATGGGAGCCGGGCACCTCGTTCCCATTTTGACTTCTTAGTTTTAATTAACAAAAGGGGGGAAGTCGTGGGGGTGGGGAGGGCAGAGGGGAGGGGAAAAGGGGGTGGGGGAGACAAAATGGCTTCTAGTAAATCCGGAGCCCGAGCCGGCGAAGCCGCGGAGTTGAGGCGCGCTGGGGAGAGCCAAGGCCCGGCGGGCTATGCAGGTGCATGCCCCCCCCTCAGCCCGGGGAGCGGCGCCACCAGCGCTTCCCTGCTTTGTCCTTGGACCCTGGCACCGGCGCGCTCCAGCCGCGGGGGAAGGCGCTTCATCGCCAAAGTGTGCCTCCGGCGCCCCCAGCCCGCTCCCCCGGCCGCCGCTGGGAGGGGGTGCCGGGGCGCCCCGGAGCCGCCCAGGCCGCGCTCCTTGGCTCGCTGGCTCGCTGGCGGCGGCGGCGCTCCGCGCTCCGCTCTCCGCTCTCGTGGCGTTGGCCGCTCCGGGCCGGCGGCAGCTGATTGCGGTCGGTCGTGAGCTCGCGGGGCGGCGAGAGTTAAGAGGAGGTGTTGGCAGCGCCTTGCCCTCCCCAGACACACACCCCCTTCCTCCTCGCCTCTTCTCGGAAGGGTTAAAAGACAAAAACTGGGCTGAGTTCTCCAGTCCGCCGTCTGCTGGCGCGAGGAGCGGTAATCCGTCCAGCCCCTGAGGGGCAGCGGCGTGGGCACGGGGGCCCGTCCGCCGGCCGAGGAGCGCGTGGCGCCCGCACCGCAGGCCCCTTCAGGGAGTCCGGGGGCGGGCGCGGGTCCGGCGGCGGGCGCTGCAGCCCCTGGCTGCGCGCGACCGCCCGCCGCCGCCCGTCACCGGCCGGCCCCCGGCGCGCCGCCGGCCCGGGCTTCGTACGGAGAGGACGAGTTCGCGGCTGAGGCTCCCGGCGCCTTCAGCGGCTGCGCTGCCAGTGGACTGCTGCAGCAGCGACCGGAGCGCTGGCGCTGGCGGCGGCGGCGTGAGCAGCGGGGGTCGCAGCTGCGGGAAGCGCTCCGGAGCCCGGGAACATGGTCCCAGCTGGCTAGCGGCGGCAACGACGGCGGCAGCCGCGGGGCCCCCGCGCTCGGCGCCCACCGTCTCCTCCTCGCGCTGGGCTCGCAGTGTTGCAGGCAGCAGCCACGCAGACTGCTCTCTCATCCTTTTGTCCTTCAGTCAGAACGTGAATGTACTGCTGACGCATACTGTTCTGGGGAGAAGATTAGCGTGATGCAGTGCTCTTATGTATGAACACCGCTCCCCCGCCGCCGCCGCCTGCCCTCGAGGGGTTAACGCCGGCGCCTTGCAGCGCCGCTCCGGCCCGCGCTGCGCAGCCTGGTCTGCGCCTCACCGGCCGCCTGCCTGCCTGCCTGCCTGCCTGCCTGCCTGCCTTCCTCCCTTCTTCCTTCCTTCCTTCCTCCCTCCCTCCCTCCCTCCTCTCCCCACCCCCACCCCCCTCCCCGGCCGCTTCCTCCCCGCCCCCTCCGGACGAGGGGAGCGGGCCGGGCGAGCGAGCAAGCGAGCGAGCCGGCCGTGCGAGCGTCAAGTGTGGGGCCGCGCGCTAGTCACAGGCGTTCACAGCTATTTTGGTCGGGCTGGAGCGAATCGCTGAGTGGCCGCTGATAGGCTGTATCCGTGCGGGGCTGCAGCGGGAGACTGCGTGGCCCCCGCCCCGGCCCGCGCCCGACGCCCGACGCTGCTGGGCTCAGGGGCCGGCGAGCTGGGCGCGCGGCGGCCCGCGGCGGGGCTGCTGCAGTTGGCCGCTCTCCTGCCCAGCCCGCGTCATCCTCTCCCTGGCCGAATGCTGACAGCGCACCGCGCCTCGCCGTGCCGCCGAGGCAGTCGGAGAAGCCGGCTCGTGCTCAGAGTTGGGAGCTGCATGGGGGACAGAGAGGCAGAGGCTGCTTGGAACCAGAACACCACGAGCCTGGCTTCTCCAGGGCACGGGTGCCCATCCTTCTTGCCCCCTCCCTTGCACGCTCCCTCACCCCTCCTGGGCTCCAACTGGGGCTTTAAATGATAGTTTTCTTAATGAGGGCTGCGGGGGCGGGAAACAGTGGAAGGAAAGACCCGTGTGCCAGGAGCTGGGGGAATGACAACCTGGGAAGGATTGAGGTGAACTCCCAGAACCCACGGCGCAGCCCACGGTTCATTCATGGAGCTGCAGCCTTGCCTCTGTGTCGCCCCTATTCTCTCCCTCTGCGCGCAGGGAACCACGATGGATGTGCCTGTCATCTGCCCCTTGAGCTTCCCAGCCCTTTGCCTGGGACTCCCTGGACAGAACTGCTTAGCAGCCCGCGATAGCAGTTTGCTGGCTTTTTCGGGACAATCGACAGACTCGTGAAAGACAAGACGATGCTAGATCGGCCTTTTTCTATTCCTCCCTCCCCCCCCCCTCCCCCGCCACTAAGTCGGTCTGTGGCTAAACCCTGGGATGGCTGGCCAGCTCTGCTCCCGTGCTGACTTCTCCCTTCCCACCCTCTCCCTGTGGAAGCCTGCTTGTTAAATCTGGCAAGCCTGCTTGGTAAAAATCAACCCTCGTTGCTTGCACAGAGGCTGCTGTTTAAGAACCATGATGCCTAGGATTTCTTTAGCTACCTAGACTGTATCAAACCTCTAATCTCATTATTATCTGTTGCCTGATGACCTAACCCCTTAAATATGCCATGACATTGTTCAAGTCCTGGAAACAGTTGCATTGTAGACAAGTGGTGTCCCGTTCTTTTAATGGACCTTTCTATTCTCACTTGCAGTCACATAAGAACATTATTCATTGATATTTATTGAAACCTTACTGTGTGTATCACTGTTAATCTTCCCACCAACTCTCTTGTCCATTTTATAAATGCATCAAGTGTGTTCCCTAGGGTCACATAACAAATGGTAGAAGCAGGATTTGAACCCTGGTCGGTGTCAGAGCAATTGGATGTGGAAATGATTCCCCAAAATATTCTCCCAATGGGACAAGAACTCAAGTATCATCTATCTACTTGAACAGCCATTTATTGGAGGGGGGTTTCTTATGTACTGCCCACCACACTAAGAACTTTTACAGCTGTTCTTGGCATAATTTTCATTTATCCTAGTGAAATAATTGCACTGTTGTCTCCAATTTATGACTAAAGACACTTAGCTCAGGCAAGCAAATAAATTGTTTACAGTCCTAGAGCCAAAAAAAAAAAAGTGACAAAGCCAGCTTTTCAAGCCAGTATTCAAACCCTAAGGCCAGTATTTTCATATCTAAAGAGAATGCCCAGTGAATCTGCTCTTCCTAAACCATATGGTAAAGGCAAGGTTAGAGTAAGACTGAAAGCTCAGTGCGGGTTATGACAAAGTAAATTGTATTGGAGCGGAGGGGACAGAGGGGCTCAGAAAATAAATCTCCTCTGTGTGTGTATGTGAGGTTTCTCTTCTTGCTACAGCTGGCACTGAGCTGGTAGAGAGCTCTAGTGCCACAGGAGACCTCAACTAGAGTCTGATGGTGAACTGAAGTATGGCTGTCCCTCCCTCCTCAGGCAGAAGAGAGGTTCTGCCTGGGCTGGTATCCTGCCTGTGTAGGCAAACTTAGACCCCATCTGTTCAGCTCCAGGCCCAGCAAATGACAGCTGCTGCCCCTGCACATACAAAGGTAGGTGGAAGGGTGGGCTAACTTGGATCAAACCAGTATGTAAGAGTGAACTTTTCTCACAGTAAATGTTTGTGACTGCTAGTGCTAAGAGGGAATCTTGCCAAGTTCTACACTGGACTGCTTTGCCCTCTGTAGGCCAGCTGGGACCACACAAGCACCTAAAGCCTCCACGCTGGTCTGAAAAGGAGGTTGAGTAAACTTCAACACACAGCCTCCTAGCCTAGAGTAGCCCTCCCTGCAAGCCTCTAAACCCCACAAGCTGTGGGTTTGGGGGAGGGGTGCCCCCTCACAAAGTCTGTTCCTGACTCCTTTCTTGATTGGAAGTGGTGCCAATAAGGAATAAGAAGGGAAGAGAGATGCCGGAACCTAGGGGAAGAGAAGAAATGCTGAGTTGAGAACGTTCACTCACATTTCACACAGAGACTGCTGTGAGAGAACCAGAGTGCTGAAGACACCAGTAGAGTCTGGCAAGGCCTGTGCCAGCAGCTCAGTATTGAAGAATACCCAAGTTATTATTGGAATGCCCAAGTTACGATCACATTTCTGCTACTGTTTGGGCATGATGAATTTTGAAATATCTCTATATCTCTCTATCCTTCACTTGTAAAATCAAGGGAATGGATTAGAAAATGCCTTGCAACTCCCACAGTCTATGATTTCCACCCCTTCTCAGACATGTAGCTTTGGGAAGAAAGTTGAGCCTTCTTAGGATTGTAGCCAAGCTTGGAAATGGGCCATGAAGTTGAAGAGAGAATGCTTCCTTCAGTTTAATGTAGAGATCCATGGGGCCAGAGCAGAGCTTATGAGACTGTTTTTCCAGATACAAAAAAGGCTCATAGATCACAGAATGTTGACATTAAGAGATTCGACTCTCTTTCATTTTACAGATGTTAAGGAAGCTCAGAGAAGCACAGTGACTTACCTGAAACCACATGACTTATTAATAGCAGAGTCTGTCCTTTCCGAGCTCAGTTCTTCTGTCAAAATGTCAGCATATGGCTAATGGCCATTTAAGTCTGTGTTCTGTGGTGTTAGAGCCCAGTATTATACTTTGCTGCATTTGGGTGAGGATGGGTCTTTGATAGAGTTGCACTGCCATTATGAGTGACTTGGACCCCTGATAAAGTGGAAGACATGGTCTCCTGGAGGACTGAGTAGGCAAGATTACAAAGGACTGACCAGGCTAGACCACTCCCTACCCTTACTGGCATTGCCTCCCAAGGCATTATCCTGAGCAGCCACTAGATGTCCATAATGCTTCATAGGGTTTCCCAGGAATGGCAGGGTACCATCTTGTTCTAAAAGGCTTATGTAATGGACATGGTTGTGCTGGTGGTTTCACTGGAACATTGTTATCTATTGGATAAATGCCCAGTAGTGGAATTTACTGGATCTTAGAGTATTTCTATGTTTAGTTTTTTTGAGCAACCTCCATACTGCTTTCCAGAGTGGTTGAACAAGCTTATGTTTCCACCAACCATGAATTAGATTTCTCCTTTTGGCTGCATCCTCACCAGCATTTGTTGCTTGTTTTCTTTTTTTTCGGGGAGGAGGGGGTGGTCCAGTCGTGGGGCCTGAACTTGGCCTGGGCACTCTCCCTCAGCTCTTCAGCTCAAGGCTAGCGCTCTACCACTTGAGCCACAGCACCACCACTTCCAGCTTTTTTCTTTTTGCTTATGTGGTGCTGAGGAATCGAACCCAGGGCCTCAGGCATGCAAGGCAAGTGCTCTACCACTGATCCACCTTCCCAGCCCCTTGTTTTCTTGATAGTGGCCATTCTAACTGGAATGAGGTGGAATCTCTAGATTGTTTTGATTTACATTTCATTTACAAGCAAAGATATTGCATATTTCTTCATGTGTCTTTTGGCTATTTTTACTTCTTCTGAGTAATCTGAAAGAGAATCATTAGCCCCTATCGTAATTGAGTTGTCGTTTCTTTGAGAGTTTAATTTTTTGAGTTCTAAGTATATTCTGGATATTAGACCCTTATCTGATGTATAGCTGATAAAAATTGTTTCATGTTCCATAGGCTTTCTTTTTAGTTTGTAAGCTATGTCCTTTGCCATGCAGAAACTCTTACATTTGATACAATTCCACTTACCAAGTCTGTCTTTGTTGTACTTCTAGATCTTTACTTAGAATGTTTCCACCTGTGCCTAAGAGCTCTGATGTTAACCATATAGCCTCTTGTAACCATTTCATGGGATTTTGGAAACAGGTGGAAAGCAAAAGGAAAATAGTATGGAAGGTACTCTCCAGAGTGGGTAGTGAATTAGTAATGACAAACAGTTTCAAAAGTATATCATTCCTATTGTGTTTGTATGCTTCTCTCCTTTCTACTCACAATGTGGAAACACTTCTCCAGGGTCAACTGGTCATGAACTTTCTGAACATTGTAAAGAAAAGGTTATTTTTCTTGCCTGTGATCTCATGGTGAGGCCAAGCTAAGTTATTACTTGAGTTTAGGATCCAAGGCAACACAGATACTCTAGAGTTACCCACTCTTCTGAGTACCCTTAGATTCCACTGTTGTTTTCCTTCAGGACTCTGTTCTTTAAGGAAAATCAGAAGGTGAGTGGGTGGTGGGCTGCGTATGTAGCTCAGTAGTAGGATGCTTTCTTTGTATGCCTAAGGCCTTGGGTTTATCCCTGGCACAAAAAAAGAAAGAGAAAAGAAGGAGGGGGATAGGAAGCACATTCTCTACAGGTTCCACTAGAGCAATTTGTAAAATCATCAGCTTTAAAAAAAATACAAGGTGGCTATAAGAACACAAAGAATGTTAGAGTGCAAGGGCTTTCCTTCTCCTGAGACTAGTTTCCTCACAGCCCATAGTTTCCTTGTGAGATGTTTTAAGAGAAAAGAAAAACCTCCCAACTACTATCTACCTCTCAAGGAGAGTCATTTTGATAAGCTTCTCTAGCCATAGCCACCTGTCAACCTTAGGAACCTTGATACTGCCCCTTCTGCAGGTACATCTTTTCATGATGGTTTACCTTTAATTGTGCAGCAGTGATGATCATTTTAAGGGAAGTATTTATAAGTAATGAGTAGACTGTATTAGTTTCTTGAGGCTCCTGTAACAAATTACCACAGAATTGTTGCTTTAAACCAGCATATTCTCATGGAAAGTCAAAGTTCTAGTAAGGCTGTGCTCTTTCCCAGGGCCCTAAGGGAGAATCTTTGCTTACCACTTGTCTGGTGGATTTCCTTCCCTCATGACTACATCAGTTCAGTATGCCTTCATGATCACTTGGTCTTCTTTTGTTCTCTCCTGTTAGTGACCTACAAGTGTATTTCATTCGATTTCAGCCCTACCTGGATAATTTGGATGCTCTTTATAGCCTTAACTTTATAATTATATCTGGAAAGACCCTTTTTTCTTTTTTTGGGGGGGGGGGTCTGGTCGTGGGGCCTGGGCCTGGGCGCTGTCCCTCAGCTCTTCAGCCCAAGGCTAGCGCTCTACCACTTGAGCCACAGCGCCACTTCTGGCTTTTTTCTTTTTGCTTATGTGGTGCTGAGGAATCGAACCCAGGGCCTCAGGCATGCAAGGCAAGCACTCTACCACTGACCCACCTTCCCAGCCCAAGACTCTTTTTTCTAAATACAGCAACAGTCACAAGTTCTGGAAACACATTAAGACAATAACAAGGCCAGGTTGCAATCTCAAATCTGCCAGAGCCCAGACTGAAAGGTGATGCTGGGATATACCCAGGTAACGTCCCAACATCCTATGCTTTTCAGGAGTGGAAAAGCCAAGCTATATGACCTTAGAGAAATGCTGACAAAACATACTCCAGAAATCTATCCCTTACTTTCTTTCCCTTCATTCCATTTCTTAATAATTTTCTCTATCCATTGTATCTAGATTTAATCCCAAAGATCTTGGAACATTTAAGCATTTACCAATAATACTAGAAGTACCTCTTGGCTCAACTGTAAGTAAGTCACAGAAATATTGAGCTTCGTGTTAAGAAACAGATCAGATCAGAGTCAACAGGTATGTGAAACTGCAAATGTAGATGTGAATCTGAGAGTATGACTCCAGTAGTGGTTCAAGTATCAGCCATAAGTTTGAACATTAATCAAGGATCTGTATCTACAATTACAATTAGCCTTTTTACAAATATACACATGGCATATGTATAATGTTATGCATATTTTGGTTGGGAGAGCTGAAATATTTTTTCTCCAAAGTAAATTCTACAAATCATGTTACATAAAAGTATAAGCAAGTGCTGTGTGTGTGGGGGGGGGTTATTCTTTGTGGGTTTATTCTTTGTGGGTCCTGGGGCTTGAACTCAGAGTCTGGGCACTGTCCCTGAGCTTCTTTTGCTCAAGGCTAGCACTCTACCACTTCTGGCTTTTTTGGTAGTTTATTACGGATAAGAATCTTTCAGGGCTGGGAAGGTAGCTCAGTGGTAGAGTGCTTGCCTTGCATGCATGAGGCCCTGGGTTCGATTCCTCAGCACCACATAAACAGAAAAAGCCGGAAGTGATGCTGTGGCTCAAGTGGTAGAATGCTAGCCTTAAGCTGAAGAGCTGAGGGACAGCGTTCAGGCCCAGAGTCAAGCCCCATGACTGACCAAAAAAAAAAAAAGAATCTTTCGGACTTTGTGCCTGGGCTGGCTTCAAGCCATGATCCTCAGATCTCAGCCTCCTGAGTAGATATGATTAGTGGCATGAGCCACCGTGCCTGGCAAAATGTTTTAATTTTTTGTGTGTGTGTGGGGGGGTTATATTTTTTTATTTTATTTTTTAATTTTATTTTATTTGAGAATGTTTTAATTTTTTATGCCTCTGATTCAAATATAAAACAAGATTAGCTTTACTTTTTTATGGTATTGTTTTTTTTTAATTTAATTTTATTTTTTTTGTGAACATACTGTACAGAGGGGTTACAATTACATGGGCAGGATAATGCATACATTTCTTATCAAGCATTGCAGCCTCCTCCTTTGTTTACCTTTCACATCCCTTCCCTACCTCTCCCCTACCTCCCCACCAACCAATCCTCCCCCCTCCCCCCCACCCTCACCCCTCTGCACCAACATTGTTTATGGTATTGTTGAAGCAAGTCAAAGAAATAAGTCAGTTCCAGCAAATAGTATTGGTATCACTGGTACCTATTTTCTAATATGGATATTTTCTAATATGGATACATATTTTCCTTTCTTTTTTGGGGGGGGTCCGGTTGTGGGGCTTGAACTCTGGGCATGGGCACTGTCCCTCAGCTCTTTAGCTCAAGGCTAGCGCTCTACCACTTGAGTCACAGCGCCACCTCCGGCTTTTTTCTTTTTGCTTATGTGGTGCTGAGGAATCGAACCCAGGTCCTCAGGCATGCAAGGCAAGCACTCTACCACTGAGCCACCTTCCCAGCCCCATATTTTCTAATATGGTTACTGAATGAATTTTTTCTCCCTTCCTTTATTTGGTTTTTGGTGTTTGTTTGTTTCCTAGACTCACTTGATCCTGGCATTGCTCCAGTGTTAAACTTCTAGTTTTTCACCCAAGCTGTAAGGTGTTTTTTGCTATTTTTAACAGTTAATAGTTTTTAAATTTAGACTTACAAATAGCTCCAAAACAGTACCAAGTTCCCATATACCCTTCACTCTGTGTTGTCTTACAACTTCTCGCATAACCACAGAACATTTATTCAACTATTAATCTAAAGGCAAAGTTTTTACTCTTGCCATTTATAATCTACTGTCCACAATAACCAGAGATCTTTGTAACATATCAGATTGTTACTGACTTACTTAAAATACTTCATTCTCCTCATGAAGTAATAGCCAAACTGCTTACCATGGCCCACAGGTCTTCAGCCTTCATCTTCTGCCTACCTCTGTGTCCTGACATTGGTCATTTTTTTTTCTAAATCCCCACGCCTCAGCAACAAAGGTCATCTCCCTTTTCCTGGAGTACTCTTGAACTTCTGCGTCCTCTACCTAGACTGTTCTTGTCCCACATAAGGAGATGGCTGGTTTCTTCTTGACCAGAGGTCCCATGAGTTTCCTAAGTAGCCTAACCAATCTTAGTTACATCACCCAGTTTTATTTCTTCACTACTATTTTCCAAAATAATTCATTTATGTATTTTATTTGTTTATCACAAGCCTATAAAAGGACAAGATGGGTTTTTCATATCTTGTTCCCAAATACCTCAATCACAGTAGTGAATTAATTATCTC
Source organism: Dipodomys spectabilis (assembly GCF_019054845.1). Taxonomy (NCBI): domain Eukaryota; kingdom Metazoa; phylum Chordata; class Mammalia; order Rodentia; family Heteromyidae; genus Dipodomys; species Dipodomys spectabilis. The sequence continues at coordinate 15,026,037 of NW_024870874.1, forward strand.
ACAAGAACAAAGACTCTTCTTTGGCCAGGTGCAGGTAGCTCACACATACTCAGGAAGCTGTGCTCTAAGGATTGTGGTTCAAAGCCAATTTGGACAGGAAAGTCTGTGAGACTCTTATCTCCAATTAACCACCAAAAAGCCAGAAGTGGCTGAAGTGGTAGAGTGCCAGCCTTGAGCACAAAAGCTCAGAGACAGCATTCAGTCTGTGAGTTCAAGCCCCAGAACTGGTAGCAAACAAAAACAAAAACTGTTCCTTGGTGGATCCTGTAGATAAGAGCTCAGGCCTCCCTGATGGTATATCAATAGCTCTAGCCCTGTTCTGAATATAGTGAGTGAAATGTAGGTTTTAAATGACCTGTGTGTGTGTGTGTGTGTGTGTTTTAATAAAAGAAGAATTAAGAATTCTAGTGACCTTAAGGTTTCTCCAGTCCCCAATTTTTAGTATCCTAGCCTCTTACTGACAGACTTATGATAGGAGCTTTATGGAAGCATCATGGAGGTACACAGATTCCTGGCAGTCATGAATATGTAAGGAATGGACCCAAGAGTGCACATAGGTACACAAGCCCACATATCTGTGCTCAGGTAGGTGCACATATGCCTGTCATCTTCAAATTTGCTAAAGCGCATTTCCCCAAAGGGAGTGAGGGCTGTTGAGCCTGGAATAGGGAACACCAGGACAGTGAGATCAAATGCTTTGAAAGTGGCTGTGCCAACGCTTTTTGCTAATTAAAGAATGTTAGGACAATCACCACTAGCAGCAATAAAGGGCGCCCCATTACCTCGCTTTATGGCGAGCTGAGTAAATTTAAAGGCAGCTATAAATACCCCCACAGAGCGCCTGAGCTCAAACACAGTGGGTGCCTGGGCAAGGAGTGGAGCCCCGAATTTCTGTCTCCCTCTGTCCAGAATTCTGTTTGCTGTCACTCCACAAATTTTGCATGACAAAAGAACACACAATTGCATCAGCACACTTAATTTGAAACACACTCTCAGGCAGACAGCCAACAACTGTGGGAAGTGACTGGGAGCCCGGCCCCCTGGGTCTTTCTCCAGCTTTCTCTAGTGCTTTCTTTCCATTTGGCTCAGAGGGAAGATGTTTCATCTTGTAACTCCAATTTCCCTCAACCATGGGTGTGTCACACATATTGTTGTTTTAAAAAAAGGAACACGGCTTAAGGCCATTTTCTCCAGAATATTCTGGGGCCCCTCACTGAGCAATTCATTGCTCCAGAGAAAAACGTAAGCACTTAGTGTGAACAAATACGTTTTTACACTTACCCTATGGAATTTCTGGCTGAATTTAAGAGGTATACTCAGCTTGGAACTTCCTCTGTGTTGTTATCTGTTCCGTTCGCCTTGAAGCTTGCTGTGTCCTCTTGTGTGATTTCTTGCCTCTCATCCATGGCCTCGGAGCCATTCTTAATCCTCTTGGTTTGCAGAGCAGTGCCATGCTGGCACTGCCTTCCCTGCCAGCCTTCTTGGTTTGCTCAGCTTCTTTGTTGATCATCTTCTGTGGCCATCAAGCTGCCTTGAATAATTTGTTAATTATTTTCAATCTTGTCTTGCCAGCTTTGGCTAGGGTTTTCCTGGTCCCAGTTCTCTATTCTGTACTGGCCTGGGGATGGGGAAGCGGGGTAGGGAGTCCAAAGGAAAAAGTGTGGAATTTTGTCAGTCTCTAAGGTGACCATCCGACCAAATCCCATCTTTGAACCAAAAGTTGGGTGCTTTATTCTTAAAAGTGGAGGGGAGTGCAGCCTTGGGAACACCAAAAGAACCAGCTCTACCACTGGCTTCCCCATGAGTCATCAGATGAGCCATGAATGGGTTGGCTGACACTCAGGTTCCTGGATGCTGAATTTCCCTTTTCATTATATATAATGAGAGTTAGAGCTATAGCTTCTATCCTTTTTGGGGTCCATGTTTCTAGATGAAAACTACCTTTATATCTAGATGATCAGCAGGTGAGGTGGGGGTATGAATGAATGTGAAATAAACTAGAACGCTCAAATACTCTGTCAGATAGGTAGGATTGGAATTTTCCCAGTTGGTTGATTAGCATATTCTCTCTTAGCTGTGTAACATACAGTTCTGAATTTGGCCAGAGCCAACTCAGGGCTAAGAGTAATATGAATATCTTAAATTTTATCTCTTACCCTAGGTTTACCACCCCCTGGTTTAAACCCTTATCTATATCCATGTTTGCTTCATAACCAGCCAGGTACTCATAGGAACCTCTTGCCTTGGACTACTTTACACTGTTTTCCTGAAGGATGCCAGGGTGTGACACTCAGCTTCTGGTGAGGACGCTGAAGCCTCAGTCATCATGAGGTTATCAGCTGAGGATCTGGGGTTCTCCTCCCCTGCTTGTGAGCCTGGACACTGACAGCCTAATACTGTGTCTCTTTCTGGGTAACTGTGGCCAGCCTGTGTGGCAGCTCATGAGACTGCTTGATTTGTATTCAGTGTGCAAGAGCTGAGAGAAAAGCCCATGAGGAGTCCTGCCAGCCTGTAATTCTGAAAGGGCTCTTTGTGCAAATGAGCAGGGCCTGCCTGAGCTGGACAGAGCCCTCCCCCTCCTCTGCAAATGTCCTCTCTGGCCAGGCAACTTGGTGGTGCTTTAGAGCTGGCAAGGAGCCTGTGGGGATCCCTCCCTAAGAGGAGACCATCTTGGGATCCCAGACACACGAAGTAACTTGAGCTTCCTCCTTCCTGCCCTGGCTTCTGGCTGTCTGCCTCCCAGAGCTAGTCAGTGGGATCTATTCAAGGCTGTGTCTGTGCAAGAGTGAGACAGGAAGTGGAAAAGAGAGGATATGAATATGAACACACCAGCAAAGTGGCGACATGCTCATTCTTCTCTGGTGGGAGCTCAGGAGGCCTAAGAAGGCTGTAGCCTGTGCTCAGCACACCACTGCCGCCCATCCTGCTGGACTGCCCCATCTCTCTTCCCCAGCCATTTTGATTTCCTAATCAATTAGAGCTGCCTTTGTCCCTGACTGTCTGAAAAGGCAGAGAAATAAAACCCGTTATGCCTGTACATCTAGCGGCTGCAGCATAAGGTTCTTTATCAAACTGAGACCAAGAAGAGTTCCTGCTCTGATAGGAGCCAGGCTGAGCCCTGGCAGTGGACACCAGCAACAACCGTGCCCCATTTTTAACGCCTCTCAAGGAGTTGGCTCCTGCCACTGCTGTCTCCAGCTGACTCTGTCCCTTTTCAAATGTTATTTGTTATTAATGAGTTTTCTAAACACATAAGCTTGACTCACTCGCTTAAGTGAACAAGACCATTCTCATTAAGTACTGTTTTCTAGGAAGGAAAAGAATTAAGCGAGTGTTGGAGAATATTCTCAGGTGTCATGCTCCCTTGTGAGCCTAGAGAACAAGAATTCTGGCAAGCGAGGTGTTGGTTTTTCTGAGTCTTTGGCTTCATGATATCATCTCTGTTTTTGGCTGATCTTTCCCCAAGGCTGCTACAGAAGGTGGCTGAGTTTTGTCTAATCTGGTGGCACACCTCAGAGCTGACATCAGTTCTCCCTGACCCCTCCTGTTTCGGTGCTGTTGGTTTTCTCACACCTCCTTCATCACCTTTTGGCAGGTTAAAGCCCATTGCCTAAATTTGAATATATTGATCAAGGAGCCTAATGTCCTGCTGTTTAGACAAAAATACAGTTCCGAAATTGGCAGCTTACGGTCTGGCCATTGCAACTGATGCACATATTGTAAGCAATGTAACGCTTTCCATAAATGTCCAGTGTGACCAAGCAGTATTTTCCCCCTTTCCCTGCGCTGACAGAACCGGCACTCCATTACTGAGCATCTCTCCTATCCCCTTCATGTTATTTGGACCACTCTGGCCAGGGGTAAGGTAGAACCAATGGAAGGGCAGCTTGTGTGACAAAGAGGCTGAGTCCAAGAACAAAAGCTAGCAGAGCTGACTTCTGCACTAGCCTCTATCACTTCTCTTAAGCAGTATTTGCTCCCAGAAAGGAACAAAAACACAGCCCCAGTCAAGGTCTCTCCCCAGACTTGCTTTCACATCAGGATACTTGGAAGAAAAGGCTCAAGGCAGCGTTCCCCATTTGATCAAAGGAAAGAGCTTTTGCCAAAGCCAACTCCCATCTCGAGTTGGACCATAGCCACACTGGGACCACAGCACTTGTGGTTTGTGGCTCTGTGTGGTCAGGTAGCCTTGTAGTCCTCACAAGCTTCAAGCATGGTACAGCTTCTTCAGGACCATTCACAAAGGTTCAGACTCTGTAGACATGCATCCCTCGTGGCTCCCCAGAGACCTTTCTCTCCTGGACTAGGTCAGGTGAACAGCAAATGTGAAGCCAGTCACTTAAGCTGGTTACTAGGGAATTTTCAAAAGAGCTGTCTCTCCTTCCCTCCTTAGACCCAGAACAATTGAAAACAATTTTCCAAAAGGGCCTTATTTGGAATGAGAAGAAGAATAAAAAGACAGGGTTTTGCAAACAGGTACCAAGTGTCTAGTTCTGGTGTTCTTTTGTATGGTATGATGACTATAGAGCACATTATATATTTCAGAACAGCTAGTAGAAATGATACATGTTTGATATGATGGATAAGCTAGTTATCCTGATTGGAACATTATAATACATGAGAATTTAAATGTCACACTGTACTCCATAAATATGTACAATTATTATGTCAATTTTTTATGTTTTTATTTTTCATTTATTTTTTGTCAGTTATGGGGCCTGCACTCTGGGTCTGGGCACTGTCCCCCAGCTAATCAGTTCTAGGCTAGCACTCTACCACTTGAGCCACAGCGCCACTTCTGGCCTTTTCTGCTTATGTGGTGCTGAGGAATCAAACCCAGGGCTTCATGCATACAAGGCAAGCACTCTACCACTGAGCCACTTTCCCAGTCCCTATGTCAATTTTTTAAAGAAAAACTTGTTTCTTAAAAAACAGTCTATTCCTACCAGAAAGAAAGAAAAAAGAAAGTCAGCCTCACGAGAGATCACTTCACCCTCATCTCAGAGGAGAGATGGAGCAGCCTCTCCCATCTGGCCCTTTATTTTTCCATGTAGCTGGAATGGAGTTAAAGAAAGTGTCTGCTTCTATATTGATGGCTCTCATTCAGTCGCTATGTACATTTGTCTCAGAGACCTGCTAATGCCATTTGAGTTTTTCAAATCCTTATTTTGCAAATCCATTTGTGTCCTGGGTTTAGCTCCCGATTACAGGATTAGCCAAGATTATAGGGTCTGTCTGATGTCTTCTCCAAGCTTCCTATCTGATTTATGGCTACAAATTGAGAAATTTCCACACTGATAGAATGGTCACTAGGGGCAGATACGGGCTACTGAGGGAAAAGGAAAAGGGATCTCTTGTGAAGCACTGGAGTGGTGCCCACCCTGAGGTTTGGAACAGAACCAGTTAAGACCCTGAAACCTCCATGTCTTTTAACTTCACAGCGATGCCGGACTGTGAGCTCCCTCTTTCCTCGGCTGGCTTACCACAGACCTGACTTTTCTTTCTCCCACCCCCAGCAGTGCCCCTGAATGTTCTGAGCCCTCTGGGTGACATCCTTTGCTAAGAGCTGTCCCTCTGTCCTCAGCAGTCCTGTGGCCTCCACCTTGTCAGTTCTCATTAGACAGCTCTTCTGTTCTGCACTGAGGATCCCAAAAGGCTGACAAGAAGGACAGAGAGGGGCTGGGGACGCAGAGCAATTTCTACAGCTCCTTTTAAGGGTTCCAGCCACCTAGTTTTGTTTTGGGGTAGAAAAGACATAGATAGATGATAAAGAGCCATGAGTCACTTTATGTGTTTTATTCTGCAAGTAACAAATTTCTAAGCTGCCTAAATAATGGATTTATTATTTCATATATAAACTCAGTCTTAAGGGGGAGACTGCTCCAGGGCTGAGGTGGTTTAACTACAAGGCAAGTGGCTTGAGAATCAGGCACCTTAATTCTTTCCAGCTTTCTACCATGATCACAAGTGTCAGCTGTGTGCAGTGGCAGACTTCTAGACAGTGAGAACTGTCCAAGGCTCAATTATTGCTAATTGAAAACAAGTGTCTTTCTTGGCTGCAAGATGGTTGCCATAGCTCCAGGCATTGCATGCTTATACACCAAGCTCCAAAAGCAAAAGTGTCTTATTTTATGTTTTTCTAAAAGGAAAAAAAAAATCCCTCTCCAAAACTTGGCAGCTGGCTTGCTTTTATAACTTCTTGCCCAGTTCTTACCCAGTTCTTCCCAATATGTGGGAAGAAAGGCAACTCCTCTCTCACCTCATTAAGTTGTTAGGACTAAGAATCTCTTGAGTCCATAAATTTAGGTAGGAAAAATACATCTTTCTTTTTAACATCTAAATTTAGCATTGACTTTGACTGGGAATGTAAGCAACAAATCATAATAAAAACTGGTATAACTATGACTTTTGTCACTACTTTGGAATCAGAGCAGTTTTTTGTTTGTTTGTTTGTTTTAGAGCAGTTTTCAAACGTTTTAAATCCTGTTTAGTGTGTTACTTAAAAAGTGCACATATTTGCTATTTGGGTGGGTTTTTAGAAACATCTTTACAACTGTGTGTTATAATAGGTTTCCTTTATAGGGCGGGGTTGCTTCTAGGGTGTTCTGTTGTTGTTGTTGTTATTGCTGCTGCTACTGTTGTTGTTTGTTTTTTGGTGTCTGAACTCATGGCCTGGGTGCTATCCTTTAGTTTTTTCATTTCTGGCTTTATGGTGGTTAATTGGAGATAAGACTTTCTTTCCTGGTCAGACATTGAACCCAGATCCTCAGATCTCATCCTCCTCTGAGTAGCTAGGATTTCAGGCATGAGCCACTACAGTCCACCTTCTTTTGGTTCCTTATATATATTTTGTCTATTTAAAAGCATCATGAAAGGAGGCTGTGGCACATAAAGTACTTTTGACCAATCAGCATTTTTCTGAGCCAACAGAGAGAAAAGATAGAAATGGCTGTGGGCCTTTCCATGGTGAATGACACAGGACCAGGCAGCCTCATTTGCACCTGTATGACCCCTGTCCTGCTGTTGTCCAGCTATTTTCCTTTCATAGAAGTGTCTCCCAATTTCTACATATGTTTATACCTTCAGTCTATGTGCTTTAGCCAAAGCCTAGGGTCATGTTACTTCCTGAATATTTTCCTATTAATCACTCTTATTCCTGAAATAGTTTTAACAATTTTCTTCAATGGGGAAGTAGAAAATGGAAATAGAAATGGAAAAAATAGCAATAAAAAGTATAATATGTACAGTACATAAAAGTGATACTGAGTTCTGGCTAAAATTCTGATGTCCACAAGCCCCTGCTCCTCTTATGTTAAAAAGATGCTGAGGACAGATGAGCAGCACACTGGGATTTCCTCCTTAATATAATCAGAGCGGAGAGATAATTGAAAAAGAAAAGCTCAGTTTGTGGTTCTTGCTTTGTGCCCTGTCATTGACCCAACTAAATATTTTGGTCAGGAAGGAAAAGCAGATTATGATAGACTCCTTGCTCCAAATATTAGTGACCCCCCCACCTGCAGAGGAAAGGAGGTTCATTGTGACTTATTTTTATGCACATGAATCTAATGAATCGTTTCCTTACCTTTTATTATTTGTTTAAACAATATTTTATTGTAAAGGTGATGAACAGAGGGGCTACAGTTACATAAGTAGGGTAATAAGTACATTTCCTGTAAACAGTGTTACCCCCTTCCTCATTTTCTCCCCCTTTCCCTTCCCACCATTCCTTTCGCTCCCAAGTTGCAAAGCTCATGTCCAACAGCGTCTTGTCAGTGCCGCTGTTGCACTGGCTCACCCTTTGTCCGTTGTCTCACCATTTTGTTATTCCTCTCCCCTTCTCCAATCAGATAAACGTATACACAAGACACAGGGCACCAAAATAAAAAAACAAGTACCAGGGGCTAAACCAAACGGGGAGGGATGAAAGGAAAAAGAAATAAATTCACACAGTACATTAAAAAAATTTAAAGCCTTATTGTTTCCATATCTTGGAGTTCATTTCGATTAGCATCATTTTATCTGGTCATATGTACATAGCTATTGAGATCCTCTACTAGGACTATGCTAGACATACACTAATTATTACCAATGAGGGAAAACATGGAGCCTGTGTTTCTTTGGGTCTGGCTTATTTCACTTAATATTATTTTTTCCCCAAGTTTTTCTATTTCCTTATGAATAGGGAGATGTCATTCTTTCTGGTGGAAGCATAGAATTCTATTGTGTGTATATACCATTTTCTTGATCCATTCATCTACTGAGGGCCATTGGAGTTGGTTCCATATCTAAGCTATGGTAAATAATGCTGCAATGAACATAGTTGTGCTGGTAGCTATACTGTGGCCATGTTGTGATCATTTGGGTAAATGCCCAGGAGTGGGATTGCTGGATCATAGGGGAGCTCTATGTTTAGTCTTTTGAGGAACCTCCATATTGCTTTTCAGAGTGGTTGAACCAGTTACATTCCCATCAGCTGTGTAGTAGTGTTCCCTTTTGGTCACATCCCTGCCAGCATCTGTTATTTGTTTACCAAATAAGGAAAGAAAGAAAAACCCCTTTGTTTACAGAACCCTATAGAATCCTCTCCCAAGTTACTTGAGCTGATCCAAAACTTTGGCAAAGTAGCAAGTTATAAAATTAACCCTCAAAAATCAGTAGCTTTTCTGTACGCCAACAATGAGAAGAAGGTGGCTGAAATCAGAAAAACAATTCCTTTTGTAATAGAATAATATACCTAGGAGTTAACCAAAGAGGTAAAGGACCTCTATGATGAAAACTTTAAGAACCTGGAAAGGGAAATTAAAGCAGATTTAAGAACCCCCGTGCTCCTGGATTGGGAGGATTAACATCATGAAAATGGCAACACTGACAAAATCTACCTACAAACTCAATGCAATACCCCTCAATATTCCAACAACATTCTTTAATGAATAGAAGAAGCAATCCAAAAATCCCTATGGAATGATAGAAGAACCTGAATAGAATAGAAACAATCCTTAGCAGGAAAAATAGTGCTGGAGGAATATCAATACCCAACTTCAAACTCGATTATAAAGCCATAGTTATAAAAACAACTTGATACTAGCACATAAACAGGCTTGAGGACCAATGGAATAGAATTGAAGACCCAGAAATGATCCCACAGACCTATGGCCACCTAATCTTTGATAAGGGAGCCAAAATCATCAGATAAAAGAAAGACAGCTTTCCTTAGCTTCTAAAATTTGGTTTAGGACCAACTTGAAGTATTCTCACTTGTGATTCATGATACTCACTTTTCCTTCCATTGCTTCTTTCTCCCTCCCACCTCCCTTCTTCACTTAGCGGACTAGGATTTGCCTGTCTCCATCCTAACAGCATCTCTTCTGGTCTCTGTAACCCCCAAAAGCATGCATAGTGTATCTAGTGGTTAACTGATTAGGCTTCATATTACTCAATGGGGCTTGAGCTGGGTGGACACTGTGGCAGATAAGGAGATCCTCCATATCTTCCCAGAGCTTGAAAAGTCCTGTCCTCAACAGGAAAGGATGGTGCAGAGGGATGGAACTGAGCATGCAACTTCAGGGTTCTGAGGCAAGGATTACACCAGAGCCTTTGAGAGCTGAAAGGAAGATGAAGCTCTAATCCCATCCCCTGGCTAGAGAACAGGAAACACAAACCCTGAGAACTTAAATGGCTTTCTTTAAAGTCACCTCAGCATAAAGCAGGAGCTGGGATCTGCCCAAGCTGTTTCCACTCAGTACATGCAGTTACTCTCAGGGGACAAAGCACACAACATTAAACAGTACACAGTCTGGGTGACAGACCCACCTTGCTCACCTACCTATACTCCTCTTTTGCCTCGTCTTTCTTTGCTTGTCATTGTTTTATCCCTTATTGCTGTGTCTGTTCTTCCTTAGCAAAGCCACTACCATGAAGAAGAACAGAGCTCTAGTGCAGACATCTCAAGTCCCCAGTCCTTCCCTTAGTTAGCTCTGCTTCCCCCTGAGCCCTCTCCTCTTCTTCCCAAATGACTTTGAGTCTTGTATTGAAACTATCAGGAAGAGGATGTTCTTTTCAGTAATACTAACTCGGTGCCCTGAGGGCCTTTCCTTCCTGGGATGCTGTTGCTTACTCTTGTCCCTTAGGAGTTAGAGTTCCCTAGGGTGGATAAGGAAGCAACTGTGCTACACGTGGGGTAGAAAATAGGGGGGCTTTCTCCTCGCATCTTCCCTCCCTTCTCCTGTAAATATTCTTTGTCACCATGTACGGTCTGAGGTCTCATCTCCATTCCTCTTCTGAGATCTTTTCTGGACCTCAGAGAACATAAACAACAGAATCTCTGGAGACCGTGGGACCACAGCTGCAATTTCTGGCCCTGAATTAGAACTGGCAACAATTTTTTTTTTTTTTTTTTTTGTCTTCTTTTTTTAATTCAGGAAACCCTGTTGAGGAAGACAGGCTGACATTTGCTGACTATTACACTTTTGTAGAATTTCTCCTTGAGCTCTGTTAGTGGTGGGCATGTTTGTATGTGAGTATATAGTACCATCCAAGAGTAGGCTTCATGCATAGCACCTCAACTGACGCATATCTTAATGACTTGCAACGGTAAATGGTATTTTCTTTGAGTTAAGTGGTTCAATTAGCTAGCTCTGATTGGAAAAAGTGGGATGAACTAGGGAAATACTCAACCTGTTGTTTGGTAACAGCCTTGGTAGCAGCCATGGGAGAGAAGAATACATCCCAGTGGTGGCCCGACCAGGTAAATGGCTAGAGGAGCCCGTAGCCTGCACTGGACCTGGTTTTGGTCAGGAGGATAAGAGATCGGAAAGCTATTAGGATACTGCCCTCTCACATGATTGGGGCGTATCCCCGCTCTGCTATGAGAGAATGTCAGCTCTCCAAATAGTCCTCACTTCTCTGTATGCCTTTCCTGCCCTACTGGCCCAGCACATTGCATTTTCTGCTAAAGAGGAGTTTTGTGGCTCCTGGTCCCAGCTTGTTCATATGGCTGTTTGTCCCTCTTTCTGTCTGGAAAAAGGTAGAATCTTAGGGATGTTTCCAATCTCACAAAGCCCCACATGGTTTGGCCCTGCAGTTTATTCCTGGGGCTGCGCATAAAGCCAGGGAGGTCTTTATCCTTCAAACTCTTCTCCTTCATCTCTTTCTCTGCTGCTCTTCTAGAAGCAAATCCAGCATCATTTCAGCCTGAAGAATTTTTCTCCTATCCAGGCCTACATATCATGATGCTGTGGAGGGCTCCATGATTGATATATTATTGTATGTCAAGCCCTAGCAGCTGCCTCCTCTCTTAGTTGCTCATTCCCCAAGCTTCCCCTTCTCTCCACCTTTTGTCCTCAGGGTCCCCATGGTTTGAGGCCATTCAGCTCCCCAAATACCTCCTCTTGTCTCACTGATAATATTGGAGGTCTGAGTTCCCTCCGTGTGTCTGTTCACTTGAACAGCATTCTGGCCAGCTCTGTGGTGTTGGGAATAAGAAAGTGATCTTTGCATTCTGGCCCTGTCCCTTAGTAGCTGTCTAGTCTTAGACTGATGGCACTTGACTCTTTAAAGGTCAGGTTCCTCATCCTTAAAATGGGGATGATAAAAATGAGTCAATTTGTGGGAGGAAATTTGCTAGAGAGCACCAGTGGGCAAAGTCCAGGTAATATTAGGTTTCTGCTAAAATGCAAAGGTGAAAGAAATTCTGAGCTGATGACTTGGGATCATCAAATAAATGCCTGAATCAAACTGCTTTGCAGCAGGGTAAACACCACATGCAAAGGAAAGGTTTGCCAGGTGCTGGTGGCCCACACCTGTAACCCTAGCTACTCAGGAGGCTGAGATCTGAGGATTATGGTTCAAAGCCAGCCCAGGCAGAAATGTCCATGAGTCTCCTCTCCAGTAAACTACTCAGAAAAGGCAAAACATGATTCTGTGTCTCAAGCTATAGAGTGCTAGCCTTGAGCATAGAAAAGGAAGGAAGGAAGGAAGGAAACATTTTGAGCAAAGGAAGGAAGGAAACATTTTCCAGGCAGTGCTACATTCAGAGCCAAGACCAGCCTCAGTGGCTTTTCTCTTTTTAGAGAGGTAGCCTCTGGGACCACAGGATTACTCCTATCTGGTTTTCTTAAGGCTGGATGGAAGGTGGGAATGGAGTGAAAAGAAAGAGGCACGGGACATTCAGGTTACCCAGTTCTCATCTTTCTTTCTCATCTTCCTCTTTTTTGCATTATGACAAATTTAAAAAAATACTGCTTTCTATCATTTTCTATCATCAAAATGAGACAATGTGACCCAGCAGTTGGTGTAGAACACTGCATCGTTCCTCCGCCTGCCCTTAGTCCCACATAGCCCTCCTCCCTGCGCTCAGCCCTGCAGGACGCCCTGCACTGGTTTCAGCAATTCAGTTACCACACCTGAGATAGGTAAAGTGCAGTAATGGGATTGAACCATCCAGAAAGATGATCTCATTCATGTAAAATCTGCAGAGCTGAGCCCCAGGTGAGTCCCTAGGCACCTTAGTTGCCCAATAATTTTATCACTGGAATCATCATTACAAAAGTACTGCTTTACCCTCTAGTTCCTGGATGGATATTTTTGCTGCTCGCTTGGATTTCCTCTGGTCTTTGGGCCCAAATCCCTCTTCCATTTATCATGTCACCTGCAAATTTACTTTCTGTGCTTCTACCTAGCTCCTTTTCTGCACTCTCACCATCTACCTGTGACCCAGCCGGTCTTCTTTAGAGAAAACCACTGTTCCAAAAAAATGGCACCATTGAAGTCCTGGGGTGGGAAACACATTGGCCCTCCTGAGCTGAAGAGGAGCCCCATTCCTTCATATGTCTCAGCTCCTCTCTGTCCTGCACCCATTTCACATGTAAACACCCCAATTCCGTCTCTGGGTCCATACTTGTGTGAAAACCTCATAGCCAGTGAATATGAAAGAAAGAGGTAGGTGAGGTCTTCTAAAGGGAAAGTGCAGCCTGGTTCTTCTGTGGTTGGTTCTCCTGTGTGTACTCTGCCTCTGAGGATCCCCACAGGCTCCGAGAACAGATTTCCCTTCTCAGCAGTGTGTCATGGGGCTGCTATTCAAGTATACGGTTCTGCCCTTGAGCCTACCAAAGGTTTTTACAGAACAGAAAACTAAGGTTCAAATTTTTTTACAAGTCTAGAGAGATGGGCTGCAACTTAGAAAACAAAATGTAATTTTACCATTTGTAACATATGCCAAGTCCTGTGTTTAAGTTCAAAAATCAGTTACACAATTACAAGATGAAGGTGACCGAGCTTGACAGCAATTCATTTGAAAATTACCCCAGGGTTTATGTACCACAAACTGTATGCTAACAACAGTGTGACTGATAAAAATTGCATTAATAGAGAAATTGTATAGATCCAAGGAGGTAATTATTCTACACTGTTTAAACAATATCTGGGATATTGTTGTTAGGCTTTTGTATTACTGTGAGCAAATACCCAAGAAAGCAATGGAAAGAAGGAAAGATTTATTTAGGCTCATAGTTTCAGAGGGTTTTATCTATCATAGTGGGAAGACCTGTCTATCATTACAAATCAGGAAGCACAGAATAGTGGGAGATGGCAATGCAGACACCCCCCAGTGACCTACTTCCTCTAGAGCCCCGCCTGCCACCCTTCACATTCCCCAATAATGCCCTCATATTATGAATCCATCAACACATTTATTCATTCTTAAAGTCTCTAGACATGCCAGCACAGACACTTGCAAAGATATGCTTTATTAATCTCTTAGACCTTTCTGAATCCAATCAAGTTGACAATTAAGTTTAACTATCCACAGATACTGTTAGTATTGCGTCTTTTAGAGGACTCTTGATTCCATGGACGAATATTCCTAGGAAGGCACCTGGGTGGTATAGCATGTGGGGCTCAGGTGCAGTGAGTAATGGAAATTACCAGGGAGGGAAAGAAAGAGCACAGCAAACATTTGAACTACCAGTGGCTGCTAGGTGGAGGGCGGCCAGGAAGGAACACTTCTTGTGTACTTGTGTTACTGAGTGCTGACTAGTCATTTGATAAGCCTTTTCTCATTCAGTCCTAAAAGCAGCTCTTTAGTGATATTTGGACTCAGCGAACTTTCCCAGAGCCACACACTAATAATGAGAAAAGGGAATCCGATTTGTTCCAAATTGCTCCAGAGTACAAAACTTAGACTATTATGAAGTTCAGCTTAGTGGGTTTTCGCTTGAAAGAGGACTTTTGCTCAGCAAAACAAGTTTTTCCTAAAGAAGATCCTCATCTGAACTGATCTCTGAGAGGTACAACGAGAACATCCACCCTAGGGATGGTGGTAAAGATAGGTGACCTTCGGTTCCGGGGGAATGTTCTGGAATTTCCTAGGACTTTGTGAGGGCAGCATTTGAGAATGTGGCACGAGACACAGTTGGTAGGTGGGGAAGGAAGACAAGAGCTGCCAGCAGTCTACATATTTTGTTCAGGCTTCCAGATTATAGATCGTTTATGCCCATCTTTAGCCTGGCACCCCTGTTTGTTCCTCTCAGCTGTCTGAAACAGGCTCCTGTGTGGCAGCTTGTCTGTCAAAGCTGAATCTATCCCTCCTCCCTACCTCCACATCTCTGACACAGCTCTACATCTCTGACACAGTACCCAGGAAGAGTACTGTCAAGAAGCCCCATCCTGCTGTTCCTCCATTGACACATGTCCCCTCCCAATCCCATCCTCTTGAGGGGGTGGGTCGCCACCATCCCAGCCCAGACAGAACTGTCTTCCAAGCTGGGCATGTTGATGAGGTTATGTGTGGATCTGCATGCTCACACTGCAGCCTGATCGATGCCTGTCAGAGCTCAGCATCAGAGTGACAGCTGCATGCCGGGCTGTTTGCTGAACACAACTCGTCCGTCAAGGGAAATCAGACGAAATCCATCTCCCTCTCCAAAGCCTGGCCTGATGGGCTGTGCCTGGAATGCCAGTTCTGAATCCCACCCCTCCTTTAGTGCCCTGAAGATGATTTCCTCTGGATTTCAGTGTTCTATCGGTGGATTCCCCTAGGGCAGAAGGTTTATATCAACAAAATTATGTGAAGTGACCAATACCCCAGTTCCTATCCATTAGCAACTTCCAGTGTATTGCTAATGTCTACTAAATGGCCAGAGTAGGTCTAGAACACTGGCATTAACACATAATCATCTTAAACTGATTGGTATAAAGTGAAGCTTAAAGAAAATGAACTTTATACAAATTTTTTGTAAATGTATATTGAGTAGGATGTAGGTAGCTTAAGTAAGTATCATAGATAATTTAGCGGGAAAGGGCCTATTTAAAGTGGCATTAGAGAGGTAGTTGTGGCATTTTTAAGGCATTCAGAATTGACAGGGACATGTTTTTGGCAAAGTTTCTGTGTTTATAAACCATTTGGGGCTACAAGAAGCTCTATTACCCATGTCTTGGCAGCAAGCCAGCAAGCTGCCTCTCTTCTCTCCCTAAAGCCTCTTTTATCCCATACAAGCCTGTACCTGAACCTTCAAGGAGCCCCTCACCAGCCCTCCAGCCTCTCCAGCCCTCTGATTTCCCAGGGCAGTGGCTCTTAAGTGAAGGGCTTGGCCTTGTCTCCATCTCTTTTGAAGGTGGCACAGGTAATTCTTTCTCTTTACCTGCCTCCAGAAAGGGGTCTAAGCAGCTCCCAGGGTTCAGAAAAAAGTACAGCAGGCCCTTAGGGAGGGATTATTTTTCCCCACTACTTGGAAGACTGGAACACAAAATGGTTCAAAGGACAGAACAGTCTGGGCAGTGAGCAAAAGACATCAGCCAGGGAGCAAGAGGTGTAACATTGCAGCCGGGAGAAGTGAGGCTTTTTTGGGGGGATGGGGTAGAGCTTGCAACCTGCCAGCAAAGGATAGCGATCCTGGATGAATGGCAGGCCAGGGACAAGCCATAGTTCCAGAATGCTCCTTTTTCTGCCTGCCCTCAAAGGGCCTTTTATAAACCAAAGAAGCGCTGCCCTGGGGATGCGCTTGCTGGAATCAGCTCCCTGCTTGGGCCTCCTCTCCACGCTGCCCTACTTCCGCAAGCTGAGCTCTCCCCCACCCAGGCCTGTGGAGTGCAGCAGTCAAAGCTTTATTGCCCACACGCTGGAGCTGCTCTGCAATAAAAGAAAATAAAACAAGGTAATGGGAATGGCTAGTGCAGGGGGCAGCCCCCCAGAGAACCAGACCTACTGCTGCCTATCTTCTCTATAACACCCATTACTGTTAGGGCTGCTGTCAGGAAGCAGTCCTCAGTCTCCTGGGCCTCCTTTCCAGGACTGAGTGAGTGGTCCGTGTGGTGGTCAGCTCGAACAGCCACAGAAGCAGGTGCAGAGGCCAGCTTGTGCGGGGCGTAGACCCATGCCTCTCCCAGGACTTGGCCTAGGGACCGGAAGGCAAGGAACAGAGAGGCACCTTTACCCCCTGAGGCAAACCAGAGTCGGGAAGAAAGGAGCACTTACTGCCCATAGTGTGGCAGAGGGACAGAAGTCAGCATCTTTAAAGACAACTTGAGCTGTACTTTGTCTGCAAGTGTTGGCAGTGCAGAACTTGGTAGAAGAGCTGGAATCTGGAAATGCCCACAGGGAAGTGAAGAGGAGCCCCGGTACCCGACTGACTGTCCTACAGGTCCTCACCTCAGACACTTACTGTCCAGTGCTGCAGATATTTATGCCTTACACAGAGGATGGCATTAGCAGTGGTTCGAAGTCTCCAATAATTTTCATTTTGTCATGCAGCATGTCTGGCCCTTTGACCAGAGAGCTTTTAAATCCCTCCTCCCTGCCTTTCTCTTCTCTCTTCCTCTCCCTCCCTGGTTCCTCCATTTCCAGGCTTGATCCAGACTTGTTGATGAGCTTCAGCTTTTCACACACACACACACACACACACACACACACACACACACACACACACACACACACTGCACTAAATCTTGCCTGCCTGCCTGCCTGCCTGCCTCGCGACCCACCATCATTTTCCAAGCTCACCTACGCCCATGAATGCTTAATTTAAAACTTCTGCTGTCTCTCAGCAGTTTGTAATTCTGCAGCCGATCTCAACAGTGGAAGCAAAATGGGCTGATCAATGTACTCAGGAAGGTGAGCAGAAAACTATACCCAGTGTATGTGTGATGTGGGTGAGGCTTTCTTTACCATTAAGTATAATAAGATGAATATCTGCAGTGTCCAGGTGTTCTAATAGGATGGATATCTGTATGATCTATCAGCCTGCGGGGTGGTTATGAGTTGTAAATTTCCTCATCTCCACAGCAATAAATTCTCTGGGCTTTTCAATAATGAACTCAGATTTTCTCAGGTGGGAAAGCCAGAAGGGTTTCATTTTTGGACCGAGGGTAAAAGAGGCAGGTGCAGTGAAGGCTTGGAGAGACAGCAGTACACACAGCTTATACCCATCATGCACTACTTCCTTATCCACCCGCTGTTCCCCTCACCTAGGCAGCACTATGGGTCACAATTTCTCTTGCTCTTGTCATCTCAGCACAGCTGATTCACACACACACACACACACACACACACACACATCTAAAGGAACCCCCGTAGCTTCAGAGGTTTACATTTCTGATGTTAAGCCCCTCTGTGGTGTCTGCTTGCTAGTTTCAGCAGAGGAACCTATTGACCTCATGGCAAGGGGATTTCCTGGGGACCACCTTCGGATGCAGACCCAAAAAGAAGAGGTTACAGCTGATGGCTCTCGGGGTGTCAGGGAGGTGATGATGAGTTCCCAGAGTTGGATTCCAGCTGAGCAATGAAGAGAATAGCTGCAGTGAGTGCTCAGCTTGGGATCATGGGAGAAAGGCTCAGGCAAATTAAGGGAGCTGACAAATCAACCTTTCTTGATTTGTCCTTTAGCAGAGCAGCCAGGCCAGCCGGAAGACAGATGTCTTCCCAGGGGTCACGTCCTGGTGTCTCTCACCTTGTCTTCATCCTCCACACTCTGGCCAGAGCCTCCACCTCAGCTTCTCCAAGAAACATAAGACATTTGGGAGTATGATTGTCCCAAATGGCAGTGAGTTGTCCTGTCCACATAATAGTGATATGAGGCTCTAGAATGTGGCAGGGTAAAATTCTAGTTTTGTTCTCTGCACTTACCAAAACACCTTGGGAAAATTCTTTTTCAAAAATTAATTTTGGAGCCAAGTGCCAGTGGCTCATGCCTATAATCTTAGCTGCTAAGGAGACTGAGATCTCAGGATCACAGTTCAAAGCCAGCCCAGGCAGGAAAGTCCATGACACTCTTATCTCCAAGTAACTACCAGAAAAGCAGGAGTGGTGCTATGGCTCAAGTGGTAGAGCACTCGCCTTGAGCTAAAGAGCTCAGGGACAGCACCCAGGCCTTAGAGTTCAAGCCCCACAACCCCCTTCCCCCCCCCCCATACACAGAATAATAATAATAATAATTTTGGTCTTAACTGGTACATAAAAACAAAAATCACACATAATAATAGGGTAGTATACTTCAGTGCATGCATATAGTGTGTGGTGTTTAAATCAGAGTAAACATTTCTATCTGAATGTATTTGAAAATATGCAGTATATTATTGTCATCTGTAGTTTCCCTGCTGTGCAATGTAGCACATCATAACTTCTCACTCCTAACCGTAACACAGTACCCATGCCTTTCCCTTTGGCAAGTTGTTTGCCATCTTTAAGCCTTCAGTGGCTTATGAGTAAAATGAGATTTTAGCCAACCACTTCATGGAACTGTTGTAAGTTCAGTAAGATCACATGCATGTTTGTGGACCTCATTCCATGCATAGCACACAGGTATAACTGGAGAAATGTTGATTCCATTCTCTCTTCTATAATAAGGAACTGCTGCACATTCCTTTAGAGGTAGAACTGACAACTGCAGAGCGTTCATACCTAGAGCATTTATGATCTACCCCCTGCTGAGCCCAGCTGTTAGAACCTAAATTCAGGCTTATCACTGGGAGGATACAGCGCTAGTGCATAAAGCTATTGAGCCCAGCGACTGTATCTCTGAGATTATCTTCCTTTTATGTTTGTCTTTTAAATCAAACATTCTCAGAAGCAGTGACAAATCAATAGGTGCTGGCAATTGGCGTCTGTATGTCCTTTTCATTAATTCATTTCACCCATATTGGCCTGTGTGTCAGGCCTCATGTAGAAGTTGAGGACCACAATGTCAAGTAAGCTTTGTTTTCTGCCATCAAAAAGTCCATAGGCCAAGAGCTCTGCAGCCACTAGAAGAGTGATCCAAACTTTGAGGTGTCCAGGATTATCTTGGAACAACTGAGGATTCAGAAAAGATTACTGAAGGAAGGAAATGGTACTTAGACTAAGTCAGGAAGAATGTGATAGGTATGCTTGCCCTGATCTAAACAATATCGATACAGATATAGATATATATTTCTGATTCTGGGTTAGAATGTGCCATTGTCAAATCAGCCTGCATTTTCATTCTTTCCCATTCCTTTCTCCTAAAGGTCATGATTGTAACATAATTTTTGCACATTATGTTCAGGTTGCTTTTCAGTCTCTGGTTCATCCTCCCAGAACTTCATCAAAAGAAGTTTAGGCAGCTGGCACCAGTGTCTCACGCCTGTAATCCTAGCTACTCAGAAGGCTGAGAGCTGAGGACCATGGTTCAAAGCTAGCCCAGTCAGGAAAGTCCATGAGATTCTTTTTAAGGGGGGGGGGGGGGCAGGGGTCCGGTCGTGGGGCCTGAACTCTGGGCCTGGGCGCTGTCCCTCAGCTCTTCAGCTCAAGGCTAGCGCTCTACCACTTGAGCCACAGCACCACTTCCGGCTTTTTTCTTTTTGCTTATGTGGTGCTGAGGAATCGAACCCAGGGCCTCAGACATGCAAGGCAAGCGCTCTACCACTGAGCCACCTTCCCAGCCCCTCCGTGAGATTCTTATCTCTAATAAACTACAAAAAAGCAAAAGTGGAACGGTGGCTCAAGTGGTAGAGGGCTAGCTTTGAGCAAAAGAAGCTTAGGGACAGCACCCAGGCCCTGAGTTCAAGCTCCTGGATCAGAAAGAAAAAAGAAAGGGGGGAGGGGAGAAAAAGACATTAGGCTCTGCTGTTCCCCCATCACCTCATTTCTCAAGGCCAGCCCTCTGAGGCTTTCATTTAGGGCTGTTGCTCCTTCTGTACCCTGTTCATGCCATCATCTCCTCTCTTCCTCTCTCTAATATCTGTTTACACTTCACTAACCTCACCATCATTTTCTATACTAAAATTGTCCTCCCATTCCTTCTCCTACCCTATACCTGTGTGCTCCTTATGAAACATTTCCCTGTGTTAGAACAGGTTTTCTTTTCTCCCCACTGGTGAACCCTGCCTGTCCATTCAGGCCTGGCTTCTTCCTAAAGAGTCTTCCTCACTATTTCTCCTTTGTACCCTTCTAGTACTTAACTGTCTACACCACTCAGTTGTCATGCGTTTTGCATGGCATTTTGTCACTAATTGATACGATGTGACTTCACCATGTCTTCTCAGCTAAATTTCAGGCCCTTTGAAGTTTTCTTCCTTTCAGATCAACTGCAGTGCCTAATTCATTGCTTTTCTACTTAGTAGATACCAAGTGACTATTTCTTGGTTGGTTGATTTCTATGAATTCTAGGCCTCTTTATATATCTTTAATGATCTTTATATATTTCCCATTCCCTCAGCATTTGTCTCCCATTTTAAGGGCTCCTAATCACTGGTGAATGTTCTCATCTCTTATCAGCTCAGCTGGGCATCCCTAGAGCTTCTCCAGCTCTGCTGTATCTTTCTGAGCCACACTGATTTGCCTTGCAGTGTGCCTGTATTCTATTATAACTTTCACCTGCCTTTTTTGCTGCCTGCCTGGCCTTGGAAGCTGTCTTTGTTAGAAAAGCTCTAGATAGCAACCAGGAACATAACCACGTGGAAGGTATTGGCCAGAAGCAGATGATCCCTGCCAAGCACAGCCTCCCCCAGGATTCCAGGATCCTCCTCCCTCAAGCCCCTTGAAGCATTGCCTAGAATTCTGTGGCACATGCACCATTTCTGGGGGCTGGGGTGAGTTCAACAGAAATAGGAAAACAACCTCATTGGAAAATTGTTAATGTGTAAAAGGTAATGGATTAGCAAAAACAAGTTGATACAGGACAAACATGAGCACTGAGAAAGAGCTGTTGGTTGGTCAGAGTGAATCAACTTCCTGGAAGACAGAAGTGATGTAGGGTGCCCCTTGAAAACTAATGCATATCTTCTCATCTGCATTCATGGGCAGCACCTTCCAGAAAGGAGTACCGTGGGGTTCATTATCAATAAATGAACAGACCTCTGACTGAGTGGACTCTGCCTTTTCCTTGGCTGCTGTTTGTCCAGCACTCACAGTCCTGGCGCAGGTTGTGGCTTCTTGGGCAGGCAGATATGTAGGAGCTGGGTTGGGCAGCTCCCATAACAGTCAGATCCACTAGCCACAGCTGAGAGCACTTGAAGGTGAACAGAAGAATGAAGAAGAAATGGAGCTGATGAAATGGACTCACAGTGCTGTCCAATATGCTTCCTTCTTAAAAAGACAGGAGATGTTGAGAATCTCATTGGTTTTTCCTTTCTGTCCCCGCTGCTGCATCCCAGTTACTGCTAGGATCTAGGAGAGAACTGGCTTTCCCTTCTCCCTTGCTGTCCTTTCCCCTCCCATCCTGTGTTTTCCTTTCCCCTGGCTCCAGGCAGCAGCTTAGGAGCAGCAGACAATAAGAACACCCCCAGACAGCGTTGAAAGAGATCAAATTGTTTAAATGGTATTTACATAGAGTGGCAAGGTGGTAGCCGGAGTCTCAGTGCTTTGTTTTGAGGGCACTGTGGCAGGAAGGCTATGGCAAGACAAGCTGTGTTGACAGCAAAGGCTATATCCAAGTGTCCTCTTTCAGAAGAGGCAGCTCAGCTGATGCCAAGATCAGGTCACTGTTCCTCCTCCAGGTCAAAAGGGCTTAGATGCTAATTGTGACTTCTGGCCCATCTTAGCCTCTGTAGACACTGAGTGTCTTCATTTCCTCTCCATTTTAGAGAATGCCCACCTTGGAAGAGCCTATAAGGAGCAGAGCAGGTGTCTGTGGGATTCTGCTTACCATAATGGAACTGGGAAGTGGAACAGGGCAAATGAAGTTAAGGGCTCATTTAGGGGAGATACAGCCCTGCATGAGAACAGCAAAAGCAATATGGGTGGATTGGAGGCCCTGTGAGCCAACTACTGGCTCCTAGAACCTTGTTAAACTGTGTTGTATTTGTTGTATTTGGGATATCTGATTGAAATTAGAGGTAGGAGGTCTCTGTGAAGAAGATAGGCAGAGTGCCATCAACAGCCAAACCACTGACCCATCCTACATATCCCTATCTATCCTCTGATCTGGTGGCAGTGGCTTTGAGAACTTTCAGAAACTAGACAGGTCTAAGAGTGTGAAGAACCACTGTCAGGGGCAGTGGGCAAAGTGAAGAGGGAAGCGATGTGGTTCTAGTATGGATAAGTGGAAAAGACCAAGCAGCCTCGCCCATTGCCTCCTGCCCTTCCCTGGGCAAGGACCACTGCAGAACAGGAGGGCAAGAGGGAGGGAAAGCCACTCCAGTCCTACACTAGGCATTTTTTGGGGGGGAGGGGAGAAGATTCTGGCCTATTAGAGCTCCACTTGAGAGGGTAGGTGATGCCATATTTTAATTGTTGTTAGCAATAAAATGTCAGCAGCAAGGAAGCCCCACCCTGTCCACACAGAGTAGAGCAAGGGCCCAGTCATTAACCAGGCTGATCTGGCCTCTGGCAGGCTGTATTTATCCTTATTTTCTGTGTACGTGCTCAAACATGTAATGGGTGGCTTTTACCCATGGGCTTTTCTTTGCATTACAGAGAGGCCAGCAAGATCACGGGCCCTTCAGGTCATAGAAAGCATGAATCCAGTTGTCCTGTGTGCAGAAGGGTAGACAAAAAA
The DNA here is from genome assembly GCF_019054845.1 of Dipodomys spectabilis. Classification (NCBI taxonomy): domain Eukaryota; kingdom Metazoa; phylum Chordata; class Mammalia; order Rodentia; family Heteromyidae; genus Dipodomys; species Dipodomys spectabilis. The sequence goes on from NW_024870874.1 coordinate 15,048,980, forward strand.
CAGCCTCTAGCTCTGGCACTGCGAGGGCTCAAAGACCAGTTTCCCGGGCTGAGCATAGCATCTCAAAGGATGCTTCCTTTTCCCTGCTCTAAGAGGTTTGCAATGGTTTGGAAATGTGCATCAGACATGAGCACAGTCCCCCAAAATGCTCAGATCTCTCTCCTGGGCCAAAAAGCAGCTTGTTAGTAGGGTCAGAAGAGAGGCTGAGACTTCTTGTTCCTCTGTGTCCTGGCCAGAGCTGTAGGTTAACAGGGTTGCCACTAGTCTGCAACAGTGCTGTTGTGCAGATCAGAAGAGGGTCTCCCTCCCTGGGCAGTCGTACACAGCATACCCTCTGCGTGGCCTGCTGAGGCAGGAGGGCCTGCTGCTTGCTGCCCAGACATACAAGGGAAAGGATGAGTGCAGGGCCTGGAGGCTTGCTCAGAGGAACCAGAGGTGTAGCTCCTTAGCTGGCCTGATGGTCATGGAGACAGGCAATTGCCTGATCCCTGACTGGGTTGTAGAATTTTTACCTTTGCATATTTTTCTGACCTCAAGAGGAATTGGTATCTTTGCTTTTTTTTCAGAGGTCAGGTGATAGTTGTTGTGTTTGTTTGTTTAAACAGTTGCTCCATGGCCCCTCCCTTCCTGCATTGGATACTCTAGCCCTGAGCTGACAGCTTTTGAACAGTCCTCAGGGCCACAGCCCAGTTTTGAGAACTCTGAAGTGACTGAGTCCAGAGTTAGCTTCCACTCTAAGCCCCAACAACACTGCTTTCCCTAAAGATTGTTGCAGTTCTCCAAAAACTCTTGAAACTTTCTGTAACCTACTCGTGACTTGCAGCTCCAGGGTCTTTCAGCCCTTAGACTCAAACGTTCCCGAAGTGACAGTGACCAGGCTTGTACTAATTGTCTAACTCTTTGCTTGGAGAATTTAGCACTGAACAGTGCTTTAGGATCTAGGGATTGAAGCCTGATGGTACTTTGGACCTTATTTCAGCCTGTGCTCCAGTCCTACCGGCTTCTGTCCTGTCCTCACACATAGTTCTTTCTCAACTCCTTCTAGCTCTTCATCCCTTCCTCGCTGAGTGATCTGCAGTCAGGAGGCACTGGATGTGTAGGAAACCAGAGGGAGGCATACACAGCTGCTGCCTGCCCTCATGCCTGGATAAATAGAGGAATCCATCCTCGCTCCAGTTATATTCAGTCCAGGCAAAGCCAAGTGTGAAAGAGCCCCTTCTGCTCATGATGTCTGGGTACCTCTGAGTCATCAGCCCTGGCTGCCCTGACCGAGGCCAGCTCTGCCCCTCGGGGCTTCTGTGGGCATGCCTGCTGCAGCAGGGCAGCTGTGGACCAGCCCTCCACCACAGATGCCGTTAAGGAACAGGCCTTTCTCTCATTAGTTTGGTGCCACTGTGAGCCCAACAGCAGGAATTTCCCTTCTCCCATTTTGTTGCTGGTGATGTTGGGAAACTAGGACCTTTTACTTGGTATCTGCCTACTCAGTGCCATTAACAAGTGTCCATAACACTGATTATGAGATTAAGAAAGCCATAGAGGTAAAACCTATGTAAATGCTGTCATGTTTCAAGTATAACCACATCTGTTCAGGGTATTTGTGAGTAGGGAGTTTGCAGCTGAAGTAGTGGGAACAGTCTAAACCAAATGAGCAGCATGTGCTGAGACCTGGAACAGCAAATGATGTGTGGAGCAGGCTCCTAGGTGTTTGACATGACTAGATCAGAATAATGAGGACCAGGGTAATAGAAGTTGAGACCAGCAAGTTTGCAGTTAGGAGGAGTTTATACCCTGCTGTGCTGAGAAATTGACCTAAATGGAAGGAATTTTCACAGTTCTAATCTCTGTCTCTCAAGTAGGTAGGATAATAGGTATGAGCCACTGGTACCTGGTTCAGATATATATGCACTTTTTAAGCTTTTATTGAGCTAGACTCTCCTTTGCTCACTTGCCACCAAAGTCCTTTGAGATAGGAGTTCCTCATTATTACTCCCATTTAACAAATATTTCAACCTAAACCCAGAAAACTCAAATAAGCTCCTCAAGTCCATGGTATAGTACAAGACAATCTGAAGCAGGTGTCCAATCATTGTGTTGCACTGCTGGTCATAAACCACACTCCAAGGAAGCATGGAGGGGCTGACAGAGGCAAGGCTGGAGCAAGGCCACCACTCAGGGGGTATTACCCAAAGGTGGGACATGAACTTAGGGAGGGGAGGAGTAAGGACAAAAAAGGGGAGACGAATCCAAGAAGTGGAATCAATGTGGGTCTAGAGGTAGGTTATGGATGTGTAAGGAATCTATGCTGCTACCTGGAGTCAGAGAAGCAGGGGAAAAGTAGGCTTCGTGGTAAAGATCCAGGATTGGACTCCTACAGTTGAAATTCTCATAGAGTTGAATTCTGAAGGGAGAAGTGGAATGGAGGTAGCAGTTGGGTGTATGGTGGCAGGAGAATGTGCAGGGTCTGTCCAAAAGCTTAAAGTGGATCCTAGGAATACCCATGTTCAAGTTTGGGTCATCTTGGTGGAGAATTCATAGCTTAGATAAGAAAGAACAAGGAGAAAAAGCCAAGTTTGAGGATCACAGAGATCTAAAAAAAGAAGGTTTTGGGAAAATAGGGGGTGTTTTGTCAGATCATTTGAAAGGTCAAAAATGATGAAGTCTGTGAAGAAATTATTAGAATGGCAATTAAGAGGTTCTGATGACCTTTAAAGTAACTGTGACAGTGGAATGCTGACCGTGGGAACCAGCTACACTGGATAGGGGACTGAAAGGAGGGTGGGCAAGTGCTGAATGTGTGTGGGCGAAGAGAGAAAGGTGAACTCTAAAGAATGGGAGGCCAAAGCAATGTTTTCCTAAGGTGAGTAAAGTGTTTCGATGTGAGAAGAGTGGCACTGGTGAGAAGGGCACTCAGACAGGGACTGGCAGATTACTGACAGGAATAGGTGCTGTTTCTATGTTCTACTGACAGAAGAGGTTATGAGCTAGAGCATAGTTAGTTTTTCCCAAATAGATGGAATGAAAGAAGTAACCATGGATGTCAACCTAGTGCTCGTGTGTGTGTGTGTGTGTGTGTGTGTGTGTGTGTGTGTGTGTGTGTGTGTGTGTGTGTGTGTATATGCGTGCGTGCCTGCCTGTCTGCCTGTCTTTTCTGTGTCTGTATGTGTTTGTGTGCATGTACACACACACATGCACATGCATGCATTGATATTGGGTCTTGAACTCAAGGCCTGGCCACTGTCCCTTAGCCTTTTCACTCAAGGATGGCATTCTACCACTGCTTACTTCCAGCTTTTTTCTTGTTAATTGGAGATAAGAGTCTCACAGATTTGTCTGTGTTAGCTGATTTCAAACCATGATCCTTAGATTACAGCCTTCTGAGCAGCTAAGACTACCTGTGTGAGCCACAGGTGCTCATTAATCCAGTGCTTTTTAATAGAAAAATGTGGCCTCCCACAATGACCTAGGCAAAGGACCCTGAGAGCTGGGCTCAGAAAAACAAAATGCACAGAAAAGGGGTCTGTACTAGTCTAGAGAAGAAGTCTTGGAGTCATGATACAACTACTTGCAAATGAGAACTGCCATTTGAACTTGACCTGATTAGACATTTGTTTACTTTCAGACCAGGTGGGAGATTTGAAAATGTCAGGCAGTTAGTTCCTCTATAGATCACAAACACTAGTTTGGCTCCATCCTTTTAGAGAAAGTATAAGCCTGAAGCCAGAGAGGTGTTTGGGCTGTGCTTCCGAGAACACCACTGAGACTGACCTCCTGGTTCAGAGCCAAGGCCTGGGGTAGAGAACACAGTCTCTGATGGAGACTGTGATAGAGAACTCTGATAGAGAACATAGCACCTGATGGAAAGCAGTCTTTGAAAAGAGCCCATGTTTTCACTGCTGCCAGGGTGCATGTGGAAGAGCGGGAGCCAGTCAGGTATGCCCTGCTTTTGGAAAGATCCCAGAGCTTGCCTCTGGCTCAAAAATCCCTAGGGAAAAGACTCCAATAGTGCTACCCTACACCGGAGCCAAGGCAGAACGAGCACCCCTTGATTCCTCCACATTTCCTGTAGGAACCCCAGGAAATAGAGAGTTAACTCCCCCTCCGGCCTCCAGGCTGGGGTTTTCCTGAGAAGATGAACAGTCTGTCTTCCTTATTGTCTGCACCAAAGGAACAGATTGCGTCAGTTTGTAAACTGTGTTACCGCTTGCAAAGGCCTGGAGTCAGCAGGTTTGCATTTCCCGGCAGACTCCACCGATGCTGATCGCCCTGGCTGCTGCCTCCGTGCCTCAGGCAAGACCAGAAGCCACCCCTCGCCCTTCACCCCACCATCCTACCCCCATCCTGGAGGGAAGGAGAATGTACTCAAGGAGAGTGAAAGAGAAGCCCTTCTAGCCCAGCCTCCTTGCTCACTGCCCAGGCTTTCCCTCCATTTCCAGGAGCTCCTTGGCCCCTCTCACTAGTGTGCAACCTGGGCTGGACTTCCAGGCATTCCTAGGACTTTGGCATGGGCCAGGGCTCAGATGTCAGAAAAGAGGTTTTCTGGAAAAGCAATCCACTCTGTGCTTTGGATGTGAAAGAGTCATCTGGTTTAGAGGGGAAGGGAGGAGGATCCAGAACAGAGGAGCTGGTGGGGAGGAAGCCACACTGGGCCAGCAGCACCTGGAATATCTGTCCGGGCTGCTGCCCACCGCTAGCCTGCCCACCTCCCACTGGGCTGATGGCAATGAGACCCAGGAGGCATTTTGCACTCACTGCCTCCTGGCTCCCCAAGCTTACATTATTAATGGCATTGTGTTAATGTGCATCAGCTCTGAAAGAGGCTGGCGCATGTGTTGGGGCGGGAGGGTCAGGAGTGGAGGGCACACATTGCCTGTGTTAAACTGCTACTGCTAACTATTATTAAAGTGAAGTGTCTCTTCAAGTTCACGGCTCTAGCTGTGACCACATATTACAGCCTCCGTGGCAGTGGACAACCCAGCTCTGTGGCACAGCACTGTCTGTGTGGCAAGAAAACACTTCAGTTCTATTCTGGTTACTCTGGATTGCTACTCACATTTGCAGTGAAGCTGTGGACCAGATGAGTGGGTTGTGGTATCTTTGTCCCTTTGGTGTGGCTATAACACAGTACATGACACTGGCTAGTTTATTTTTTATAAATAGGATTAATTAGGCTCACAGTTTCAGAGGCCAACAGCACAGTACTGGCACCAGCATTTGGCTTCTTCTGCAGGCCTTGTGGTGAGGAGTATTACATGACATAGAGGGGGCTGGGTGAGTAAGACTTACCTGGCAAGGGAAGAACCAAGAGAACCTGGTGTCCTGTGGGATGCCCATGAATGCCTTCCAAGGTGATGCCCCTTCTACTAGGCACACTGTTTTGTTAGCTCTGTTTTGTTTTATGATAGCCTGGCTGTCCTTAAACTCATGATCTTCTGCCTCAGTCTCCTCAAGGTAATGGCATTTGCCATCACACCCAGCTAAGTCTCATTACCTCTTAGTACCATCAGACTTAGAGTACTGCTAAGTTTGTAGTTCAGTCTTCCAACCCATGAACCTAGGTGTAGACAAACCATGCCCAAGCCACACAAGTCAGGAAGAGGCTGGAGGGTTCCACACTGGTATTTGGGTTCTCTCTCTCAATTTCTCCCTCCCCTTCTACCAGCTGTCCTCTAGGACATAATGTTGGTAGCTAGGGCTTCCCTATTTGCTTTTTTCCCCATTAAACTTTTCTTCTCTTGTATACCTCTGGTCACAGCTCTCATGTGTACTGTTATCACTCCAGCTTCATATCCCAGCCTCAGAAAATCCAGAGCAGAGAGAACCTCAACATGGTTCTGCTCTTATTCATAGATGAAGAAACTGAGGCGAGGGGCTGGGAAGGTGGCTCAGTGGTAGAGCGCTTGCCTTGCATGCATGAGGCCCTGGGTTCGATTCCTCAGCACCACATAAGCAGAAAAAGCCGGAAGTGGCACTGTGGCTCAAGTGGTAGAGCGCTAGCCTTGAGCTGAAGAGCTGAGGGACAGCGCCCAGGCCCAGAGTTCAAGCCCCACGACCAGATCCAAAAAAAAAAAAAAAAAAGAAACTGAGGCGAGAGCAGGTGTGACACACACATCCTGAAGGAGACAGAGCTCTAGCACACTGGAGCCCAAGGCTTCTCTTAGGACCTATCCAGGCCTCTTGCTGTGCTCCTCACTGGGGTGTGTCTGTGTCTGTGTGTATGCATGCGTTAGTGGTGCTCAAACTGAGCCTTACACTTGGCTTTTTTACTGGAGGCTGGTGCTCTACCACATCCAGCTTTTTGCTGATTAATTGGGGGTGAGTCTCACAGACTTCTGCCCAGGCATGAGCCACCAGCACCTAGATTTTTTTTGTTAATTTTTATTTCTTGAGGAGAAGGGCAGTGTTGATAAACAAGAATATGGCCCAGTAGCATGGGGAAAGATAAAGACTTTTACCTCTGACCATTGGGTGCCCCATGATACATCCCAGAGCTGGCTTTGAGTGCTCCTGCTCTGTCCTCTGGAGGAATTTGTACTCAGCACCCCCCATAGTGCAGGAATTCTTCCTTTCCAAATGCCTCAGGGAAAAGGTGGGGGCACCTATGCAGTCCACCTTCATAAAAGGAAACACCCCATGGCTGTGGTCCAGGCTCCTGCAGACTTCCTGCCTCTGGGGCTGAGGCTGGCTGGAGGAGACACACATTGTCTATGCTGCCTTAGGCATTGTACATAGACAATGCAGAACCCTTGTGGGGAAAGAGTACCAGTTCTCCATCTTCTTGGCTAACAGCAGGAAAGGCTGACCTGTGAGTATTGGGTCCCCTATCCAGAGTCATTATGTGGGACGTGGATTCCCCTATAGTCTTCCTTTATTCTACATGTTTTAAATTCACTCACCCTTGGTGCCTGTGGCTGCCTTGTTTGATCTAGCCTTCAGCAGGGACAAGCCTCTACTGCATGCTCTCTCTTTCCCACTGTACCTCCATGGCATCCGGGACCTGATAAAGCTTCAGGACACAGTGTGGGTCTACATCTTTGCTCCTTAGGACCACTAGGCATCTAATTTAGCTCCTGCACTAGCAGAGTTAGGATCAACACAGCTAGATGAACCCAAGGCAGGCAGTTTCTTCTGTGATGTGATGCCCAAGCTCCTAGATAATCTCCCCATCCCTAACACACACACACACACACACACACACACTCCTTCCCTCTTTCTCTCTCAATCTCTCTCTTCCTCTCCCCCTCTCCCCCCTTTCAGGAAAGCTAATTGGCTTGAGAGGACCAGGAGGATTAGAGAGAGAGAGCGCATGCTAGCATTTATACAACTATCAGCAGCCCTTGCCTGGCTTTCCCTTCTCTTCCTTCCTCCACACCCTTGGCAAGCCCCAAGTGGCTCCCCAGCCCACACTGCAACCCAGGCAGGAGTGAACCTCCCCACTCAGAGCAGGGAATGACTCAGCCCCACTGCCTGTCTGCCTGAAGTAGTTCCTGTGGTAAGGAGCTGGACAGAATCCAGATGAGGGGGAGAGGGGAGAGTGTGGGGGTGGAAACAGGGACTATGTGTATATTTCTGGAAGCTAGGGCATAAAAGCCACAAAGAGAGGGGCTCTAGGAAATGACACAAACTCCTGGCCATCACCATCTTCCCGATTTGTTCCCATCCATGGCTCTAGGGGAAAACCTATTCCTCCATGTATCTCTCTCATACCCAGCCTCATCCTAGAAGGGTGAGCCCATAGCCCTGCTGGGTGGGCCCGAGGTATATGTGCGTTGCCTGGGCACCAGGAGCTCTTCCTTGGTAATTAGGAGACATGCAAATTAACAGCCTGTGCCGTTTGTATTAATTTGGTAAATAAGCCAGAACAATTTCATTAGTGGCACATTAATGTGCTTGGGAACAGGAGGCCGTGTCCCATTCCACAGCAGGGCCCGCTGGCCGTCCCAGCCTACAGACTGGCCAGGTCCAGCCTGTCTAGCAGCCTGCCCACTGAACATGACTGGCTGGTGATCCCTAGGGAAAGACCCCATACTAAGCAGAAAGGCATCTTCCTGTTCAGGTGAGTGAAAAGACGTTCGCATGCCTGAGCTCTTCCGTCAACCCTACTTGCCTTCCCTTGACCCCCAGTATTTTATGTGAGGACCCCTACGTGTAAGAAACCCAAAGCATTCCAGTGAGGGGGAGGAGATTGAAAAGACTCATTAAGTAGGAATTGTTCCACAATTACATAAGATCCAGTGCACAGATTTGCCATCAGGACAGCTCCTGGATGCAACTATCTTGGAGATGTAGAGCCAGCCAGTGGGCTGTTGGCATTGGTTGATGGGAAGATGTTGCTCCAGTTAATAGACAGACCCTTTCCCCATTTGATGATTAAGAGAACAGTCTAGGAAAGATGTGTGACTTGCCCCAAGGTTCACAGGTGAAGCTAAGCGTTGGATTTTCCAGTCCATCTAGACTCCAGAATCCATCACCATATCCCCTCACCTCCCAGCATGTATACCCAGCCCTGGAGAGATTCTGAATATAAAGCTAGCTTCATTCTCTATAGAACTGACAGAGTAATGGTAATTGAAGACACTTGAAGTTGAAATAAGTGCTCCTAGGAGGTAAGGAATAACCTTGATTGTGATCATGGTCACAACGATGAAGCATTTACATGCCAAACACTCTTCTAGTGCCTAACATATTTATATTAGTTCATTCTGTTACTCATTATAACACAATAGGATAGGTGGATTTGAACTCAGTTCATTCCGTTGTAGTCTGTACTCTTAATCTCTCTGCTAGATTCTTCTTCCTAAAGGCCAAAGAAAGGGCAAACTCACAGGTGTTCAGATGGCTGCTCCCCGCAGGCCAGGGTCAGGGATGCAAAAATCTAGAGTGGCTTGGCAAGCACATTGCCATCTTAGGTTGAACAAAGCAACACTGCCTTCTTGTTGCAGCTCTCTTGAGTATAAATAAACATCCTTTCTGTGGTCTATTTACTGCTGTGCTTTTTGTGCTTCTGGCAGTTTTGTAGTTTAAAATGATCCCAAGCAAATAGTGCTGCAAGAAGACTAGAATGTGCCTTAAGGAGAAAATGTGTGTGTTAGATAAACTTTCATTCAAGCCTGACCTGAGGTATCATGCTATTGGCTGAGAGTTCGGTGTAAATGAATCAGTGATTGATTTCTGCTCAGGGAGAGTGATGTTGAATCCTGGAAGAACATAGATCATAGGACTGGTCCAGACCACATGTCCAACAGCCACACAGCCCACCCCCAGTTTGCAAATAGCCAGAAGTAGAGGGCCAGAGGTACTCACAGACCAGGCAAGTGAGGAAGTCCCACAGTGTCTTCAGTCTTGAGGGTCACAGCCAACTTTCCAGCATGTTGGCTGCCCACTTTCATTGTTACTTGTTATACCACTTCCTCGGGGTGGCACCATCTGACCCTACTCAGAATCTCTCAGGAAGTGCTCACCTCCCCCAGAGCCCTGCACCTCTGAAGCTTCAACATGTGCTCTAGACAGGAGACTATCTAGAGACTGAAGAAAAGAGCCACCAACTGTCCCTTGCTAACACTATTTACATCCCTGCATACACTACCTCCAAGGCCATGTCCACCACATGCATATACTACAAATGCCCACATGCACACAAACTTTGCTCCCCAGCTTTCTGGAAGCCCACAATTATCCAAGGGCCAAACCCTTTGGTGTCACCTGCCACTGTGGGATGGCCTTCACGGAAACTGTGGTTCCGGTTATCTTCTGAAATGCTCTGAGATGCCGAAGAGACAGGTAACTATTACAGAGCATTGAAGTTTACACAACACTCCATGGGATAGAGGCCTAGTTAATGCTCACACTAGCCAGTTGGACAAGAGTGAATTTATCTTTTATGTGTCAGGAAAACACCTCTCCTAACTCCTCTGTCTGGTTTGAGGCATCTGGTAGGAATAGCTCTCTCTATATATAGCTCTTACAGATTATGTATAACTAAAATTTATTTACAATCTCAAGGTCAGTTCTTGTGCTTTTGCAATTTGTGGGTATGTACAGAATAGCAAATATATACATATACATATATGTGTGTGTATATATATATGAAAACATACATAGGTATACGTATACATATATTTGAGTCATCGCCTGGAGCAGTACTATACACCTATAATCTCAGGTATTTAAGAAGCAGAGACTCAGAAAAAAATCACAATTCAAGTCTCTACTGAGGGAAATGCTAGCAAGACCCTGTCCTAGCCACTGGTCAGCAAAAGTAGGCGAATCATGGTCCAAGACAAGCCTTGGGCAAAAACATGAGACCCTATTGTAAAATAAAGCATAGAAAGGGGTAAGGGACTGGAGAAATGGCTTAAATAGTAGATGCTTACATAACACATGCAAGGCGGCCCTGAATTCAAACCCCAGTATTACCAGGAAAACAAATAAAGCATTGGGTTACCTAGTAAACACATTCTTATGTTACATTGAATAAGGCAATATTGCCCCTGGTTGTTGCTCTCAGGAGTATGACTAAATGTCCTTTTTGAGGTCTATTTAGTGCCATGCTTTCTGTACTTTTCGTTGGCAATTTTGTAGTTCAAAATGATCCCAAGCAAATAATGCTACAAGAAGACAGCTACTTGCCTTAAGGAGAAAATCTGTGTGCTAGGTAAACTTCATTCAAACCTGACCTAAGGTAGCTTGCTATTGGCAGAGATTTCAGTGTAAATGAATCAACAAATATACATTGTATTTAATGTGGGTGTATTTAAACAGAAACACATCTACAACAAGGTTATATATTAGTCAGTTGACAAAAATGGTGACCAGAGGCTCATAGGAACTCAAGCCTTGTACTTTCCCTGGTAGCAACAATTCAATATTTTCTAGTTCAGTGTTCATGGCCACATTATAAAACTATTATGGATAACAAGGATGGATTCTAGCTGTGTATCTATTGTGTCTTTATTTTCTATGTGTGTATAAGCTGGGCTTAAATGATCTTGCCTCTGCCTCCCAAGTAGCCACCTGGCTCATTTTTTTTACTATTATTATTACTACTACTACTACTACTACTACTACTACTACAACTACTTGGAAATATCAGAGAAAATTAAGAATTAGAGTTAAACCAAGAAATAGAGCTTGTTACAGACATGGATCCAAATGATGTTACAGCTAGGCCACTGGTTCCTGGCAGTCAGTATAAAAGAGGAATGTGGTGGCAAATACACACACTTGGGAGCTCCTTGCTTAACCCTCTGCCATAGAAGAGTCAGTGAGTTCCAGCACTTACCCAGGCCAAGGTGTGTCCAGAAGAAGACTGAACCTAGTGCAGAACCTGGCAAGAGAGGCTGGGAACCAAGCGAGTATAGGAACCAGCAGGAACACCAGCCCAGCCACCTTCCCCTGAGAGCCTGTGTTTGATTGAGAAATTACGACGGTGGTGGCAGCTGTAATGAAAGGGGAAGCAGAGCCCCGTGGGCGACAGCTTTATCTCCCTCAACAACCAGAGATGGATCCAGTGGCAGCACACAGTGCCCAAGGCCAGAGATTTCTTTCCTCAGCTGCTGGCTGGGCCCAGGGACTTGTCAAGCTTAAGATAGCATGCCGATTGCAGGTGGAGAGAGTCTGGGTATATATGGAGTTTCAAGAGGAGCCTACTGCTTACTTCCTGGCAGGTTGGCCTCAAGTGTGGTAGTTAAAGGCAAGCACCTGGATTCCAACCTTAGATCGTGGTGTCAGTTTAGGATCTGACTATGGCCACATCTCTGAGCATCTTACATCAATCCTAGCCACCTGCTGCCAAGGACCACTCTGGCCCACTGCAAACTGCCCAAGGGCCTAGAAGGAAGCTATATGGCTATGCAGGGCAGCCAGCCTTGATCTTAGGAAAAGCATACTTGGCTGCTAAAACCGGAAGATGAAAGATCAGGGAATAGGGAGAGTGGTGCATTGTGGGCCTGGGCCCTGTGCTGGCCGGGAATTGAACCAGCCCCATTTGCTTTTCACTGGGCTTGTGTCCCCTGAGCCTCCAAACACAAGACAAGCAGCGTGCCTGTGGCTGCTGCCATCTCCTCCAAATTTCTCTGAGATCACACGTTGGGTAAAACTTGGCAAGTTAAGACAAAAAGGAGGAGGTCTTCTGAGAGTGACGTATCAGTTCTTGTCCTACCTCCACAGTCTTTCCCTCCTGCCTAGGCCTCTCCCTGCAGGAGGCTCTGTCTTGCAGCACAGCCTGAACTCTTTGCAAGATGGATGTGAGGCTTTGAACATAGTACAACCTGCCCAAATGTGTATGTCCTTCAGTAAGTTAATTGCTAGGCTAAGAGAAGACAAAGCAAAGCCTGTATGCTGGAGGCTAAGATAGAGGAACTGTGGACATTCTAGCAGAGGCTCTGCTCTGACTTGTTCTACTTGTGTCCGCCCTGCCTTAGTTTTTCCCTACAAAATCAACCAATTAGACTGGGTCTGATCCTGCATTTCCCCTTCTGTACCACTCCCCAATTTCAGGATTGTTGAACTTATATTTCTACTTAAAGAATTAGCAGTGGGCCTCAAGTGGGAAGACAGTGTTGAAGAATGGGAGGAGGTCAGGTCCTGTCTCCCTGGCCGCCTCTTTTTGCTCCCCACTCTCTTCTCTTTGTACCTCTGGAGAGTCATGTCCCCTTGCCTCTCCCGCTTTCCCACCCTCATTCCTCCTAGCCCTCTTCCACCAGCTCTAGCTCAGGCTTTGAGAATTCCCAGGTATTTAGACATTCATTTTATTGCTTAATCGAGCTTGAAGCTGTTTAAATTAATACAAGTTTTTACATTTAGCAGCAAAGGCTTTTATAGTCCCTTTAGCAGGGGAAGAATGAGGTCACGAGAGAATCAAGGAAGGAATTTGTCCTGGGCCATTGCCTTTCTGAGGCAGGGGCACATTAGCCACCACCAAGGACAGAATCCTGAGGCCATCCTGAAGGAAGAGCAGAGCAGTCGGGGTCCGAGTTTATTGTAGTGACCACATTCTTCCAGCTGCCCCTTCTCAGGAGTCACCTATGGGTTGCTCCCGACTACTCCTATGAGCTAACACTATTCCTGCCTTACCAGTCTCTTCTCTCAAAGGCACTTTAATGACCTTCATTAAACAGTAATCCTTTCAGCTCTTCCACAGAGAATGCAGTCTTCTTTTCCCTAGAGATTGCCTTGTTCCCTGAGGCCTTCCTGTCTTCCTTGCACACACTGGGAATGGGTGCTGAAGAAGGGTGGGTGCACCATGCTCCCTCTGCTTATGGAGGATCACTCTGACCTGCAGCTGAGTGTACACATGGCTGGTAGAGTTCTCCCTCACCCAAGCCAAGAAGAGGGAAATTCAACCCAGTACTCTCCAAAAGGAAAGGAAGGGGAAGAATGAGGTGATGAATCTGGTTCCAGCTGTTTCTGCCACGTTAGCAAAAATGTCGAGGCAATTGACTGGCCTCCCCTGCACACTCAGGACTGTCCTCACCAGCTGACACCCCCCATGTCTCTGTCCCCAGGTGGAGGTAGAAGTAGAGAGCATGGATAAGGCCGGCAACTTCATCGGCTGGCTGCACATGGATGGCGCTAACCTGTCTGTCTTGCTGGTGGAGCAGGCGCTCTCCAAGGTCCATTTCACCGCTGAACGCAGTGCCTACTACAAATCCCTGCTGTCTGCTGAAGAGGCCGCCAAGCAGAAGAAAGAGAAGGTAACAAGTGTGGTGCTAGTTCCCCAGCACATGCCTACTCTCCCCCGCCCTCCATAAATGTCTGCCTCTAAGAACCAAGCCCGTTGCCCCCACACTGAGTAGCTGAGGAGGGCGTTGTCACACAGTCAAGGGAGAGCGGCCAACACAGGCAACCCTCGCCATAGCCTGTGATGGACCTGGACCTGCAGCAGGAGTGGGACACTCTATGAAAAGTGACCTTGGAGCAGGAAGAAAAAGGACTGAGGTCTCCCAGGGAGGAGGAGTCTAGAGCTGCCCTCCTTCCCTAGCCCTGGCCCAGCTCCTTCAGTGCCCAGTGCCCCCTCTTAATTTCCTTTACATCCCCCTGCTGGGAAGCGCTTCCAGGAGATGCATAAAGCTGTTAAGACAGCAGATTTACAGCCCATCAGCCTCTGCAGACACTGCATGGAAGAGGCAAGGGGGGGGGGGGGGGCCACAAAGCAGCTTTGGAAACAAATTGACAATTAAAGAACTTGGTGGTTTAGGGTGGGAACTGGGCCCTGCACCCCCAGAGTAGGCTGTCTCCATTGAGTTACAGCTCAGCCCCAATAATGGGGATAAATCAGCTGGCCACCAATTTGTCAAGGCTTCTCTGAGCTTGAGGAGGATTTCATGGGACAGCCAGGCGGAGCCATAAATTTATTCCAGGAATAAACGTTTCCTTCCCATGGGGCAGCCATCTGGCTCAAAACTCATCTCCCACAGCCAAGATCCAGACACCTGCCAGCAGGAGTGGGGGGCTTTGTGCTTCTAAAAGCCACCGTGTTCTTCCCCAATCCACTCACTCATGCCTTCCATCTTCCTCCTGGGACTAGCCAGGGATGGCCCTCCTGTCTCTTCTATCCCCTGGGAATGAGAGCAGGCAAGCCACCTTTTGGTAGCGGGAAAATGCAGGTGATGGACTGCAGGAGGAAGCAGCTTAGAAAACAAGGACAGGAAAAAGGGACTGTCCAGGTCCTGAAGGAGCCAGCCCCATGGCTTCAGAAGAGCTCTTTCCCACTCCCTGTGCTCTAGTTCCTGCTCCCATTGGCTCTTGTCTTCCCAGCACAATGGGAGAAGCATCAGGAAAGGAGTCCCATTCTTCCTCTTGGATGTCCTTCTTGTGACAGCTGGACTTAAGATTGCCACTCCTGTGTCCGCTGGCTGCTGTTGGAAGCCAAAACAGGACCAGGGCCTCAGGGGTACAGAGCTGGACCTGGGCGGGGGGGGGGGGGGGGGGGGGGGGGACTGGAGTGGGGGAGAGGAAGGCTCATGGTTTGCTTGGCAGCCCCTGAGGCCAAGGCCTTGAGTGGAAGACCTGGCTCTGAACCTATTTTCTGGCTACTCAACACATGACATCTCATCTCAGCCTAGAAACCACTTCCTCACGTGAGTCCTTTGAAAGGATCCTTCATGTCCATCCCAGGGGACCACCCAGAGGCAGGCAGGCAGGCAGGCACACAAGAAAGATTATTATAAGGTTTATTAGAGGGGCCATATTTCCCAGGAGAGGGAGCACATGGCACCTGTCCTATTCAGGCAGCAGAAGGATCTGGGGGTAGGAAGTGAGGTAGTGCATACTCTGGTGAGTCTGGGCTGAGAGAGGGAGAGAAAAGGAGCTCTCGGGCTGGGAGGAGCCCAGGTAGGGGTGGAGCTGAGGACTAAAGGTGGGCGTTGTGCTAACATCCTTTCCTAGTAGGGGCCCAGGAAGGCTGCAGGGAAGACCAGGGAGTGGAACCTGGCCTGAGATGGAGGGCTAAATTTCTTGCCAGGTTGAACCTTGGGATTCTTATATACTATATAGGAGGTTTGTCTGAAAACTCAAGTTGTCATTTTGCTGGTGCCACTTGATGATGAAGAGTTATTAGCAGTGATTAATTACTTACTCAGGCTGCACATTTTTATTCATCCCATTAAAATGCAGTGCATGATGCTCGGTGGCAGGGTTGGCTTGCCTCCTGGGTCTCTCTCCTTCAAATCCCCATCCACTTAAGAATCCTGAGGGTCCAGGCTGGCTTTCCTCCTCCTGGTGGCTGGCTCATGGGCACAGCATTTGCAGAGCTTTGCAGCTGCCACTCTCAGCAAGAATTTGGAGGGCAGCTGGGGACTGTAACCTAAGGGGGTGTCCGGTGTGGGAGATAGTTTGCTTCACTTGTGACCCTTTTTAGGGCTGATTTAGCTGGAAGAAACTGGGTCAGCAAGGTAAGGGGTTTTATTCACATTAGAATGTATCACTATTTGTATCTATGAGCTAATGAGTAAAGGAAGGAAATTCCAAGAGTTTTTGTGAGATGGAGCAGGTGAGGAAATCTTTGGGTAGTAGTGTGATTGTGTGTGTGTGTGTGTGTGTGTGTGTGTGTGTGTGTGTGTGTGTGTGTGTGTGTGTGTGTGAATGTTTGTTAGTATGTCTGTCTCTGTGAGCCTGACCATGCTGCTTTCCCAGCTGCAAGGATTTAGATGCCTCCCTGCTGGGTTTAATCCCTCCCTGTGCCCTCCCCTGCTCTGCAGGAGGCTGATAGAGAGTGACCCCCCCACACCTACTCCTCAGGGGTTCTAGAAAGGCCTTAGTAGCTGGGAGAAAGCCCTGATGGCAGCTGCTTACACTGTTACACACACACACATACACACACACACATGCATGCATGCACGCACGCACGCATGCTCGCTCACACACGCACTCCTGCCCAGCAGGGCCTTGGACAGAGCTGTATTGGCCATTGATTGGCTTTTATTAAGCTTGGCTTTCCTGCTGAGGGCTTGACTGCAGCCACTCTGGATTCATGCCAGCCCCACCCCCGAGCAGGGATATTAAACATGATTTAGAAAGGCTCTAGCCAGTGGAAACCCAGTCCACATTCCCCATCTCTTGCCAGGAGGAGGACCTGGGGCTCCCCTGGGAGGAAGTACTGGGAAGAGAGAGGGCCAGGGCTCCCCCTGGGGAGACCAGGAAGAGAGACAGCCTCCACTGCTGACTGGCCCAGCCCTGCCTGTGCTGGGCATGGTAGTCTCCTTTCCTGGAGCAGCTGCAGTAGTGCCTAGGGGACCGAATAAGACAGGAACTTGCCTGGCTAAGGAGGACAGTATTTCCTGCTGTGCCAGTCCTTGGATTTCAGCCAGGACTGAAGAGGGTCAGAGACGAGCTCTGCCTTAGGACAGAGCTCCATCTTAGCGCTAGCCTTGATGCAGAAAGATCATAAACCCTACTGTCAATCAGAGAGCTAACAGAGCCTCTTCACATTAACGGCTTTGAGGTGGTCCAAGAGCTGGGCCGGGCACATTCATGGATGGTCTCCCAGGGTCCCTGGGCCCTGCTGTGCTTAGATCAGACTCAGATCTCCTCTGCCCAACATGTTGACTGTGGGGTCCTTCCCCAGCCTTTCCTATGCCAAGAGTCAAAGGGTAGAAACCTAAGGCACTATTTGTCTGTATACACAAGTAGTGTTCCTTCTGGAAAGAGTCTGAGTTTCCCTAGATGAGGTCCAGCAAGAAGTTTATCTACCAAGGGAATTTCCCAAGACAAAGCATTAGGGATTTGAGCCCCAAGAGGCTTGGAATAGCTATGGACTGTTGTCTGTCTCCTTGTGCACAAGCTCTACAGAAGGGCTATGTCAGTGAAGGATAGGGACTTGGGTAGCCCAGCCCAGCTGACTCACTCCATCCCACCAAGAAACTACTTGGTCCAGACTGCACTGACATCTCTCTTAGGGCTATTGGCTGCCAATCACAGGGAACAGCTGAGCTGTCCTCCAGGAGTGAGAAGGAATCCTCGTGGCTTCACCATCCAAAGGGCCAAGCTTAGCCTTCTCTCAGAACAGGATTGTTTTCTTCCCTAAGCAGCTCTCCTTCTTGTTCTCTTGGGTGCTTCTTGGCAACCTTCAGGCTCCAGCTACTCTGGATGGAGAAACCTTGGTTTCATTGTCCTCAGCTCACATGGCAGCATGCCCAACTTGACCCCAACACTGAGGACCGAAGGCCATCCCTGAGGCTTTGGTTAGCATCATGAACTCAGCGTGCTGCCCACCTGAGCCAGCTTCACGTGAAGCTCCACCCACGTCCCTAGAGAGGAAACTCAAAGCTGGATGCTGTCCCCTGAGGCTCTCTTACTTGAGGACTCATTAGCAGTCTCTGCTCTCACCTTGTCAGCCTGCTCCCAGTCAATCAACACAGCTGAAGAGCACCTGCCCTCATAGCTTGGGACGCTGATGGGGTTAGGATAGAAGCTCTGGATGGCTCCTAGTCCCAGGCTCACAAACTAGCCCTGAGCCCTGTATCTTTACCAGGCTGAGTGCTGAGGAAGAGGGGAGCTAGAAAGAAGAGTGAAAGAGCAGAGAAGGTTAGGGCCACTGCAGAGATCTCAGAAATTAAGCATTAAGAAATTGAGAGACGGGAGACCTGGGTGATGGTGGAGAAGGGGCCAGACTATTGAGTCAGGGATGACTGGCTGATGGCTCAAGGCTTTAGTGCCAGTCCATGTAAGGTAGTGATGACAGTCTCACCTTAGAAGCAGTTTCAGTGCAAGTCCATCGATCCCAAGTCCAAGGGTCCCAGAGGACTGGGAGCCCAGTCAATAAGAATGACTGGCTGAGTAGACACTTGTCTGGAAAACTTATAAGCAGGGAGGCCCAGGAAGAAAGCTTCATCCTCATCAAGACATAGGCCTTGGACACCTACATGGCTGTTCCCCAAAACTCTCTGACAGGGAAGTCATCACACTAAAGGTCTCCTTTCCCTTGGGGCCAGAGGGCTCCTAAGAGATTAGGCTAAGAATCTAGGATCTGCATGGAGACTAAGCTGTGGATTAGAGCCCTGCAGCCTGCCTCCTCTCCTGCTGGCCAGAGACTACATGCTGATGATGAGGGCAGTGGTACTAGTGATGCAGACAGATGTTAGGTGCCTGGAACCTGAGAGGTAAGAAAGGGTTAGGAGTTATTTGTGATGCTACAGACAGAGGCCTGCAAGTGCCACGTGGAAGGCACTACAGTTGAATGGCACCAGGCTTAGGTCTAGATAGGTTTCAGCCATCCCCAGTTCTCCTTGGACTCGAAATATTCTTATTGTTTTCCTCCTCTTCTGATAAAACACAAATACATACTACACTAAAAGCAGAAGTGTGCCAGCAGCTGGTGGCTCACACCTGTAATCTTAGCTACTCAGGAGACTGAGATACGAGGATCTTAGTTTGAAGCCAACCCAAGCAGAAAAGTTCATGAGAGTGTATCTCTAATAAAGCCACAAAAGGCCAGATGCAGAGGTGTGGTTCAAGTAGTAGAGTACCATCTTGAGAAAAAAAGTAGTAAGCAAGAGCTTGAGACCTTAAGTTCAAAACCCCATACCAAAAAAAGAAAAAAAGAAAATGTATGGGGTCTGGGAACCGTCACCCAAGGAAGTTCTGTAATTTCAGCATCCCTGCTCTTCAACTCCTGGGAGTCACCCAGCTGGTGGCTACCTACCACAATGCTGGGTAATTTTACAGGGGAAGAAAGGAGACCCAGAGAATGTACATGGCTAGATCGAAGTCAAACGTAAGTCAAGCAAGAGGCTACATCTAAGCTTTTCCCACTGTTCAGTGCTGCCTGTTTCCTCTAGGATGTAGTTCTACCACTCCTGACTGCAAGCCTGTGTCCTGTGTACCCAGTTCCCATTGGTAAAATAATGATAACATCATAGCCACTCAAAGGGCTGTGCTGATTAAGTGATTTGGTATTTGGAGGACATGCAGTGTGTGGTACCTGACAAACAAAAGTTTCTAGATGCTTAGACCAACCCTGGGCTTTGTGTGTGTCTGCTGGACCCCATGTGTGGTCCAGTTCCCACACTTCCCACCCGTTTCCTGCTGCTCAGCTGGAAAGCTACCTCTTCTCCTGCTCTGACAGACTTCACTACTTGGATAATCTCTGGCCGCAGGATTGGACTTGACGCGCTGTCACGTTGAATCAGCTTCTGCGCCACTGCAGCCCTGACAGCATAGGGCTTGGGGAAGGAAGAGAGAAGGAAGGGTGGAGAGGGCCAGGTCAGGGCAGCCTGCTGGAGGTGAGAGGGATGGAGCCGTGGCAGGTGCTGAGGAGTATGAGGAGCCCAGACTGGCTGGCACACCTGACCCTGCACAGTGACAAGAGGTGGGGACATGGAATCCTATTTTGAGGGGTCCTCCTACTTCAATGTACGAGAAGATCACCTCGGAGCCTGCTTTTTTTCTTATTTGGTAGATCTGGGGTGGGACCCAGAGCCTGCAATCAGTTCCTAGTTGCTTCTGGTGTACGTCACACTCTGAGAAACACTGGATCCAGCAGAGCTTCAGGGGGCCTTCCTCCATTTCCAGGGGCTCGGCCCAGTAGCTCCTACACGAATCCCCACTCCCCAAGTGGCTCCATTTGCCCACAGCCCCTTTCCGGGTATCCACTAGTACCGCACTTCGTGTCTGCCCTGCCCTCTGCTGCCGCACCTGCAGGTCTGGGCCCACTATGAGGAGCAGCCCGTGGAGGAGGTGATGCCTGTGCTCGAGGAGAAGGAGCGATCAGCCAGCTACAAGCCAGTGTTTGTGACCGAGATCACTGACGACCTGCACTTCTACGTGCAGGATGTGGAGACTGGTGAGTGCCCAGGCACTGCTGGCTGCCAGGTCCCAGCCTGACCCACTGGGCCGACTCCAGCCGAAGGGAGGGGCCCAGCCTGGGGCTCCAGGATCCTCCCCAGGGCTCATGCTGCTTCTGCCCCCTGGATGTCAGGGTCATCTCAGCAACTTTTAAGTTAACCCTGGAGTGTACCCAGGTCTGCAGCAGGCCTGAGTGGGTTCTCTGAGGATGGGCAGTGCTGAGACTCTTAGGTAATGGCTTTGCTCCTAGAGACCCCAGGCTGGTCCAGGTCTGAGGATTTGTGCCTTTGGTAGTCTGTCAGCAGGCGAGGAACAGATTGCCTATGTAGGGTCAGGAAACACTGGCTGGGGCAGCTCAGCCTCCCTTATACCAGTTGCAGAGGGGAGGGGTGCATCAAGAGGGATGGGAGCCTGGGCTGGCTTCTGCCTGGGTTTCTTCTTCTCCAGAGATTACCACAGCCAGAGTAGTGACCAGTTTCCATGGCAACTGGCAAGCTCATGGGAAAGTTATCCCCTGGCAGTCTTTGTGAAGGACCCTCTCCTCCTGTCTCTGATAGCTGTGACTGGCCAGGGTCCCTAAGGCACAGACTTTGGGCTTTGCAAGGAGCAAAGACTTCTCCTGACAGCAGCGGGCCCAACTCCCCACCTCCACCTTCACTCCTCCACTTCCCTCCTCTTCATGCCACCCTGGGCAAGAAAACAATTGAGTTGAGAATAAAAGTCTCAGAGCCTACTCTGGGTCCAGGGAGCTAAATCCAGGCAGAGGGGCTGCAGATGTTGGCGCTTGAGGGGGCAGCCACTTGGAAAGTGGGATATAGCCCTGCCCAGCCTGTCTGCCCTCACCCCAGGTCCACTCCAGATTGCCAACGGCCTTGTCTTGGCCACTTCCTCTCTAATGATATTTCCCAGGCAGCTGCCTTTGTGGCAATGTCATTTCACCAAGGAAAACTTGCCCGTTCCTTGCCCTGGGCTGGCTCTGCTTGGGAAAGGAAAAAGCAGGGGAGGGTGGAGATGGAGTTTATGAGCCTTTGGGATTCAGTTCTTCTAAGGTCATCCACAGTCCTGGTGAAAGCTGTCCCAGCAATGGCCTTGGAAATGAACCCATGATGCGGCCTACCCCCACATCTGGGTTGTAAGAGCAGAAAAGCCAATCTTATTGGCCCTCAGAGAGAAGGGGGAAAGGACAGTGATAGAGGGGTGAGTTTTGTTTGTTTGTTTGTTTTTGGAATCTATTGTAAATGTGTGGAAATTTAACTATAAAATCCCCCTCTGTGTAATGTAAGCTAATAATAAGAGAAAAAAAAATTGAATGAATGGTTCTCAGAGCTTGGGAGAAGAGGAGCATTAAGTAGACACTACCCAGAGTACAAAAAATCTATGCAAGCTCCACATAGGCAAGACCCACCGTAGCTAACCCCCAAATCCCCAAAGAGCAAAATTTGAGGGTTCCTGTGACTGCCTTATCATAGAGCCTCACCTGGCTGCCCTGTCAAGCCAGGACACTGAAGAGAGTGACATTCAAGAAAGAAAGAAAACTAGGGCATGGTAGAAGAAAAGGGTTAAGGCACCGTGGGCAGGCTACCTGGTTTGTGGTGCCGGGATCCTGCTGCCCTTGGGTGGCTCCAGAACATCCATGAAAATGAACTCTGGGGTCTGTTGCCTCCTCCTGGGGGACCTCCTCTAACCCTTCACATCAGCTAAACCAAAATACTGACCTTGGGTGAATATGACCATCTAGACATAGGCTAAGGACCACCCAGAGGCTCTTGGCAGGAAGTACAGGACTGATTTTATTGCCTGAGGGCCAAGTAAACCACAAAAGAAGACTAGACCAAGTATGGGACAACCTGTCAATGTAGAGGCTTCGTAGTCTCTAGAGTACAATTATGGGCAAGGAACACTCCGTCACTGGGCCCTGAGTGCTCACCAATGGGTAGGGAAGGACGGCTACTGCCTAAGAGTTTCTCCTATTCAGAACCCTGGTTCGGGTAGAAGCTGGGGCCCTGGCCAGGCTGAAGCCTAGGAATGGACATGTGTGCATATGCAGAGATCATTTGCAGTGCAGTTGAATTATTAAGCACCCTCCATGCACTAGGGATTCTACTAGGTCTTGTGTGAATAAATAGAAACAAGTGAGTATAGTCTGTGCCCTGGAGCTCATAGTGTAGTGTCAGAAACAAAAGCACAGACAAGGGACTTACAGGGCCACTGGTGGCAAGCGTGACAACAATAACATGTGTTCTACACCTATTCCAGCATGGCCTTCAGCCCTGAAGAGAAAGGGGAGTCACACACTTAGACCACACATTCAGTCCTGTCCACCTCTGATAGAAAAGGGAGCAAAAAAGCTCTGAACCTGAGCTAGAATCAGGGTCAGAGGGCCATAAAGCCTGAGTCAGAATTTCTCAGCTGAAACCATTGGGAACTTGATGCCTAGCAGAGCACCCAGCAGGAAGGAGCTAGGGAAGAAAACTGACCCCAGTAGTCTAGCAACAGGGATTTCTTGAAAAGAAGCATTATGTGTTGGGCACCAATGGTCTTATTATCCTAGCTACTTGAGAGGCTGAGATATGGAAGATTGTATTTTGAGGCAGCCCAGATATACACATATGACACCCCTTCTCAACCAATAGCTGGTTGCAGTGGCATGTACCCATCATTCTAGCTATCTGGGGGGAAAGATGGGTCATAAGAATGGAAGGTGGGGAGGAGGGGGTAGTCTAGCCTGACAGCACTGAAAGTTCTGCTTTCCATGCAGCGTGGATCTCACAGGGTGATGAGCATCACAGTGACTCTGATTGAGTACACTGGAGTTCAGATCCTGGCTCCCAAAACTCTCCATGTTTCATGGCTCTGAACTCCTTTCCTGTCCAAGGTTGTACAAGATCCTTCCTTTATCTCTACTTCTGCTCCAGGAAACATTGGGCAGAGTAGCCTTGCTACTCATATTCTGGTGTCCACGCTGTCCAGCTCTCACCCTGAAGGAGGCTACTTGGCTTTAGCCTTGTTCCATTTCTGCCTGCTTCCTCAGTCAAGGCTCAAGGCTCAGGCACCTTCCCGGAGGCCCCGGTAGTCTTGGCCAGTAGGTTGGAAGGTTGGAAGTATCACCAGTCACACTTTTACATATGGACAGCATGAAGCTTTTTGAGCGGAGACCACAGAGGACTTCACAACATGGGCGGGGGAGGGGGGGTGCAATGAAACCATCAGGGCTCTGGTGACCTCCAGAATGTCATTCCTTGCTCCATTCCCTACCATCCAAGAATGAAGCCCCCTGGTCTTACCTCCCTCTTCCTCCCACAGGCACCCAGCTGGAGAAGCTGATGGAGAACATGCGCAGTGACATCTCCAGCCACCCCCCTGTGGAGGGCTCCTATGCTCCCCGCCGGGGAGAGTTCTGCATTGCCAAATTTGTAGACGGAGAATGGTGAGCAGGACTATCCTGGGGCCTGGGTTTGCAAAGCCACAGCTAGGTTTCAGAAACTTGCTTTAGTGTCTGCTTTCTGCTGTGATGTTAGTGTTAGTCTCGGCCAGCTCTCCCATATGTCCCTCCTCACCACCCATCTGGGGCCTGCACTTTGCCCCACACGCCTCTTGCCAGCCAGCCTCGAGGTCAGATGATAAAGTGGTATTCCTCCCTTTGCCCTGGGGAACTCCGTGGTGGAAGTGCTGGCAGGCTGGCTGCCTGGGACTGTCCGACATAGCTCTCACCCCTCGTAGGAAGAATGATGTCATGGGAGGGAGAGGGGTACAGTTCACAGCAAGCACAGACCAGCCATCTGACCCTCCACCCCTGCTGTCTGGGACAGAAGCAGTAGCACTCACGGGCCCATAAAAGGCCATTTGTGTGTGATCTACCCAGGGTAGGCCCCGTGGCCTTCCCAGGGTGACGAAGTGACTTGGATATGTTCCCTGTTGCGGCCTCCCAGACAGATCTGCTGGCTAATTACAGCTGCTGTTTAGTGTGCTGGGTTTAAACAGCAGACATCAATCTAGTCATTAGTCTTGTTGCTTTATGCCCCAAGGACACATTAATCTGCTCCACATGCTCCCCTCTCCCTCCTCTGCCTCTAGCTCTCCTCTGACTCCATTAGATGGTGGCCACAGTGCCCTGAGCTGGGCCTCCATAAAGTCCAAGATATGCCCTCTGTGACAGAGACCCCAGGAGGGGAAGGTTGTGGGCACCTGCTTAAAGACCACATTCCTCAGGGCCATCCCTTGAGCTCTGCCCATGATGCCATTGCAGGTACCGCGCCCGAGTCGAGAAAGTTGAGTCTCCTGCTAAAGTGCACGTCTTCTACATCGACTATGGCAATGTGAGTGTCGGGGACCAGAGGTGGAGGAGCAGGCAAGGGAGGGACCATCAAGTAGGAACCCCTCAGTCAAATCCATGTAACTCCCACAGGTCCCTCAGCTCGCTGACAGACTGGTGCATTTTGAGTGTCTCTGCTGTTTATAGGCCAGGCCCTCTGAGGGACCAGGCAGAACAGGTGTCTATGAGAGGCCTAGGAGCACCAACAGGTCCCACATGTAAGCCCTAAGGACGAATGTCAGCCATAGCCATACTTCCTCCTCAGCCTAACATCTTGAAGAATGGGCTCAAGGCTTTGACACCCTATATCTCCTGGTGCTTATCCTGACCTTAGTGTTTTTCCTCCTTTGGATCCCAGCACATCCCCAAACGTAGGTGGCTGGAAAAGCACAGCCAAGTGACCCAGTGAACGATACCTTTGGTAGAAAGGCTGATAGGCTGGACCTGGGAATCTGTTGACAACCTCTGGGGACATCTTATAGATAAGGCAGCAGGCAGGTGAGGAGCACTACCTGTGGTATGGCTGTGGCCATCTTCATTCCTTCCATCTCTCTTCAAGAACGAGGGATGAGAGTCTAATCACAGTGATGGACCAGGCTCCCAGCTTGTCACACAGTGAACCAGGTCGTGCCAGGCTGGAGTGACCCTACCTGCCTGGGCCAGAAATCATGCACAAGCCCAGTCGTGTGTTCCCTGCCCCGAACAAAGTTCAGTGCCGTCATGATTATTTGAATAGGAGCCACCAGGTGTGCCAGCACAGGGCCCAGACTGAGTCACGGCTCCCCACCCACTGCTGCCTTCATCCCTGTCCTCCCAGTCTTCTCCAGCTGGGAAAGCCTGTGCTTGGGGAAGAGTGGAACCGAGTGATGGGGCGAGCAGTGGAATTCCCAGGGGCCTGGCCTGAGGGTTGTCCTTGAGAGCAAGAGGGCATCAAGTATGTCATGCTCTTGGCCTCATATTTCTTCTGCAGAGAGAGATCCTGCCATCTACCCGCCTGGGTACCCTGCCTCCTGCCTTCAGCACTCGCGTGCTGCCAGCT
This sequence comes from Dipodomys spectabilis, assembly GCF_019054845.1. NCBI lineage: Eukaryota > Metazoa > Chordata > Mammalia > Rodentia > Heteromyidae > Dipodomys > Dipodomys spectabilis. Next base: position 15,074,611 of record NW_024870874.1, read on the forward strand.
CAAGCCACAGAGTATGCCTTCGCCTTCATCCAGGTGCCCCAAGACGTGAGTCTGCACATCGACCTCTTTCTAAAACAGACAGACCATTGACATGCAGCCAGTGATGCAGCCCTCATAGGCTGGCAGGAAAAGATGGGGACTGATGAGTCGTCTGTTGCTGATAGGTCTCAGGACATGGGCGAGATTAACCATAACTGGAAATTGAGGAGGCTCCACAGACAAGGTGACATGAGAGCATTTTTAATAATTCTTGAGAAACAAACCTGCTGTGAGCCAGGAGGTTGTGTTGGAGCAGAGATTCAGCTGCTGTAGCTGGATCCTAAGGGGCTTGCAGACAGTGGAAGGAGATGAGAAAGGAGAGGTAAGTTAGGGCCTAGGTATTGTGGTCTTGTCTGCCCTGGCAGGCAGGAGGGGAAGTGGTAGCATTATGAACCAAAGCATGATAAGCTCAGATCTACTTTTTAGTTACTTCCAGTGGCATTATAGAGGGGGGAGACTGAAGGAATGGCTGGGAGATGATCCTAACAATCCAGGCTAGAAAAAATGACAGCCACATCAGACCCATCCAAGTGAGATTCTAGACACGGGCAACATGGAGTCAGGGAGGGGAGAGAAGAGATTTAAGGTGGTGCTAGATTTCCCACCCAAGGAAAAGAGAAGCAGCTTGGACTGTGGGAACTTAAGGTAGCTATATAGGATTATCAATTTGAATGTTAAATCTCTGGGAGTGTACAAGATTGTACAGTGAGAATGAACGGTGTGGAAAGAGAGAGGTTTGAAAGTGTGGTATTCTCATGGCCTGAGAGCAAGCAGGAAGCCAGAGCAAGAATACACAGTAGGAAGGCAGGACCTAAGCTCTGGGTCCTAGCTTGCCACTGGTTTCTAGAAGGGGAGATCCAGTTTTCTGTGGCCAGCTGAAGTTGTATTTCAGGGAGGTGCCTGGTGCTCGGGGAAAGAATCAGAGCAGCCTGGCCAGAAGCAGCATACTAGAAGTGAGTAGGAAGGTGGAATTAGCACCATTGGCTTTTTCCCACTTTTCATGAACTATGCCAGAGGGTCAGCATCACAGATTGGGCTGAAAGGATGTCTGTGATGAAGGGGCAATATGAAGATGATGAGAGCCCAAGATGGCAGCAAAGACAGGTAGGGATGTGATGAGGCCATGGAGCTGGAGTTGAGAGGGGCCCGGGCAACAAACGCAGGGTTCGTTTGGGGCAGAGAAGCCACTTTTCCTTCGAGACACAAGGCAGGTGTGCCAGAGAGAAGAATAGCACACACGCAGGGATCTAGGCTGGGAGATGGGAGTCCTTTGAGGTCCATGGACAGGCCTTAGGGCCCCAGTAGCTGCTGTGTGGGCTTTGTCCAGCGCTTACTGACCTGGCTATCTCCCTGCTTAGGAGGACGCTCGCACAGATGCCGTGGACAGCGTAGTCCGGGACATCCAGAACACTCAGTGCCTGCTCAACGTGGAGCACCTGAGCGCCAGCTGCCCCCACGTCACCCTGCAGTTTGCTGATTCCAAGGGCGATGTGGGGCTGGGGCTGGTGAAGGAGGGGCTGGTCATGGTGGAAGTGCGCAAGGAGAAACAGTTCCAGAAAGTGGTAAGTGATGTGGGCAGGGACCCCCACTCCTGTGGGGGCATATCCCTAGTGTCTCCCCTTCCCCAGCACCATCACAACAGGAGACTGGAGACTACACCCAGAGCCTGTGCAGGAGCCAGGAGTACACCAGCCTCCTGGCCCTGCTGAGGAAAGATAATGGATTTGAGATTGTTGGGGTTTTAAAGTCTAATTAAAGCCCAAATTAATTGGCTGCGGGTTTGACTAAGAATGCAGCTGCAAACTAGAGCGGAAAGTTTCCCTTCGCATGTGCCCTGGGTGACAGCTAGGGAGCACTGCCAAGCCTGGTATGGAGAGGGTCAAAGCCTGCCCGGCCATCTCTCCCATTCACTTCCTTTCTCTAGCATACAGTGCCAAGTCCTAGGGGGCAGGGTACTGTCAGCCAGAACTTCCCAGGACCAGCTGACTGGGAGCCACCATTGATAAGATAGTGAAGTCCACCTTGGAGCAGGGCTTCCTACTCAGGAAATGAGGGTGGGCCAGCTGCTTGCTACTTCCTGAGGTTGACCACAGCCAGAGGAGGCAATACTTGGGGCCCACCTAGCTCTATTCACTTATTGACCAATAGGTTGCTTAGCGGCCCCCTGACTCAGCCCTGTACATGTCCTAGGCCCTCCCTGGGCTCCATAAGCACTGTGTGTACAGCAGGGCCAGTGTGTGCTGTGTGGAGAGAACCCTCCAGGCTTACGCCAAGTCCCACGCCAGGCAGAAGATGTTATCACAGATGGAGGGGCATTTCCTCAGCCCTCCATTTACCAAAACCCTGGGGTGGGGTCAGGCATACTCAGACACCATCATGCAGATCCTGCCAGATGAGGAGACTCTATAAACCTTCCAAAGAGAAGGCTTGGGACCTCCCAAGTGACCCCTTCCCAAGGCTGGCACTGGCAAGAGAGCAGCAGATAGAACCCAGTTCCTCTCCATTCAGCCCACTGCTCTGCTTTGTCCAGCTCTGCTTTACTTTGTTTGTCCCAGTACCACATTTGGTGGTTTGTGGACCAGTGATGTTGGTGGCCATATCTGAGGCTCATTTAGGAGGAGACACTAGTATGAAATGCTACTGTGTCTCAAGAAAAGTATGTCACCGCCCCTCGCAACCCTACTCTTGAGACTTTGTGGTTTTACTCAGATCTTCAGATCCCCATAGAAGATCTCTGTAGATGTTTCTTGGCTATTTCTCAAGTTCCTTTGCTCCAGTTCCTGAGGCAAAAACACACATCAAGAGTTCTCTCAGCAAACAGTTACTGACTGCCTACCATGCGTCAGTGAGAAGAGATGGATAGTTTCCAGCTCTGGGTGTCCATGGATCTTATATCCAAGAATATTAAATTATGAATAAATTAAATAGAATGTTAGGAGATGATAAGCACAATGGAAAAAGTACGGTACAGGAGATCAAGAGTTGGGGGGCGGGGGTAGGCACCAGTGGCTCACATCTATAATCTTAGCTACCCACTCAGGAGGCTAAGATCTGAGGATCACGGTTCAAAGCCAGCCAAAGCAAAAGAAATCTGAGAGACATTTATCTCCAGTTAACCATCAAAAAGCCAGAAGTAGAGCTGTGACTCAAGTGGTAGTTTGACAGTCTTGACTGAAAAAAATAAGTGACAGCACCTGGGCTAGGTTCAACCCCCAGAGTACCAGCACAAAGAAGAAGGAGGGTTGGAGTATAAAATGGGATCATTTAATGCTGTATTAAGGTGATACTTTATCAAAAACTTGGAGAGATGGGACAGGTAACCAGTGTGCATGATGGGAACAAAAGTCAAGGCACATAGAACAGCCTAGAATGGGATGAAAATTCCAGAAAACTCCAGGAGCTGGGCTCCTCTGGAGAGTCATGCGCAGGGTCATTGGGCTGGCTGTTCAGTTGAAAGCCCCACCCCAGCTTGACCACTCCCTGTCTTGTATCCCTCAGATCACGGAATACCTGAATGCCCAGGAGTCAGCCAAGAGCGCCAGGGTGAGTTCTCACTACAGGGACTCAGTCAGGTGCTGGGTTTACGGGCTTGGCCTTGTGGGGTCAGTGGGTTCCATCGTTTCCATGTCTCTGAAGAGCTGTGTTCTGTGTCCTTTCACAGCTGAACCTGTGGCGCTATGGAGACTTCCGAGCCGATGATGCTGATGAGTTTGGCTACAGCCGCTAAGAAGAACCATCCCTGGCCCCCAGCACTGCTCACGCCAGAACCTCTTTCCCTGCTGGGGGGGAGCTTTCAGCTCCAGACCCAGTTGGAGGAAGGGGGCATAGATCGAGTCCAGCTTTGCTTCAGTGTATGGAAACACTCTGTAGGGTGGCATCGGGGCTGGGGGCAGGTCATCATCCTCATCCTCTTGGATGACGGCACTGCCATCCACAAGCTCTCCCAGATGATTTTGTATTTTTACTTGGGGGATTGTGGGGTTTTGTTTTGTTTTGTTTTTTTAATTGTCCTCAAATCAGGAAAAACCATGAGAGACTGTCCTAGTGAAGAGAGTGATCCTGACACCCAAGGCCAGCTGCCTGGTGGCACCACCTCTTACCCTAGACTGCCCTTCTTCCCCAGCTCTGTCCAGTTGTTGATTATGTGATTTCTCTGACAGTCCATTCTCAGATGCCAGCGTGTCCACATCTGCCCTCCAGCCTATTCTGTATTTAAAGCTTTTGAGGCCCAAATAAAGTAGTACCTGCTGTCTGCAGCCCTTCCTGTCACACTGAAGCCAAGAGCCTGGGGTCTCTGCATCCCAGGCCTGGAGGAGACCTGAGCACTTGGGTGATCCCCAGCGCCTGGCTACAACATCTCTAGGCCTAGCCAGCTGGGGCAGTAAGGCAGTTCATCACTCTAAGGGACTCTTGGAACCTGGGGGTACCACTAGGCACCATGGCTGGCCATTATATACTTGAGGCTGAACATCTTCTTTGTAGCCGCCTTCAAAGACCTCAGATTCAGAGCACTGGGCCAGAAGAGCCCAGGCTGAAGCCAGCAGGGGTTGCTGGGCTGGCTGTAGGACAGCCCTGCCGGAGCCCAAGGGATTTCACATGAGGAAGTTGTGAGGTGAGGTCCCAATCCTGCTGTGGCTGGCTCACAGTAGGATAGGCACAGTGCCCCTTATCTTGCCTAGAGAGTAATGCTGGACTGCCGGCCCAGACTAGGAGGGATCCAGGCCCCTACGGAGGCAGACTGGTGTACTCCATGCTAGCTCCTAGCTCTGTTCTGTCTAACAAGTTGTCTCCCAAAGACCTCAAGACTGGGCTGGCCCAGAGCTACTTGAAGCCTTTGAAGGAACAGGAAGACACTCCTAGCCATATTGTGCCCAGCAAAGAGCCTGCCACACATGCTGGAAACACCCAGAGGAGAAAATAGAGGGGAGATGAGGGATGAGGAGGAGTTCATCTACAGAGCTCTTAAGCCGAGCACCCGTGGCTCATGCCTGTAATCCTAGCTACTCTGAGGTTGAGATGGAAGGATCACGATTTGAAGCCAGATTGGTTAAAAAAAGATGATGATAACTCATCTCCAGTTAGAACTGTGGTTCATCAAGTGGCAGAGCATCAGCCTTGAGTGAAAAAGCAAGAGCACAAGGCCCTGAGTTCAAGCCCCAGTACTGGCACCAAAAACAGACGAGCCCTTTGCTCCTCTCCCCGTCATCCACATGGCCCTCCGGGGCACATACTCTGGTAAAATGTGGTGGCACATCTTCCTGACAGTCTGTTCTACCCAAACATTCTGATCCAGGGAGATACTCCAAGCTGCCTTATTTAGTCTTGCAGTAGGAGTGCCAGTGCAGATTAGCCTGGCCAATTCTCCCTCCTAAACCAAAGGTCCTGCCCAAACATTCCAATGGTTCTGACCAGGGTTCACATGGGTGTCTACCTAGGATGCCTGTCTTTAAGCAAAGGTGTGTGCCTCTTGGACTCAGGGTGCCCCATTTGAAGGAAAGGTAAGCATGAGAAGACCCAGGAAGGACAGTGGGGAGGAACACCAGCCTCTCCTGAGCTCTTGGTTCTGCCTGCAGCCCCTCAGTGCTGGTCAGGACACGTGCTTGTGCTGCTTGCGTCTGACCCTTCAGGGCCCAGTGAACTGCATTCCCCATGACTGCAGGCTTTGGAGGGCCCACCAAGTGAGCAGGAACGTGATGGTGGCTCTTGTGGATCTCTCCATCCCCACTCCTGGAGGAGCTGGCCTGCTCCCAGCACACAAGCACACTCTTACCATGACCTCATTGTATTTTGGTCCATGGAGAAGAGCTTGCCCATCTCATGCATTTCTCTACCTCCCAGGTGTTTCCAGTAAGACCAAGCAGTAGAATGCAGTGAATTCACAGCGAGCACAATTGGCAGAGGGGCAAGATGCCAGCCTACTCTTTTGTAGAAGGGTCTGAAATCATCTCCCTCTTGTAACAGTTGCCTTGGTTACATCTGTGCCCAAGGATAAACCCTTCTTAGTTTTCCAGTTGAAATTATGCCTGAGCCTTCCCACTTCTTATTTCCTTTCTTTTCCAAGGCTGGTCGAAGCAAAGGTCAGCGCAGTCACCAGGTGTTGCTGCTGCATGTCTGGCGTGGGCCCAGCTTGGTGTTGCTTTCTTGATCACATCTGTTGAGTTCTTTAGGTTTGTCCTGGAACCCGGGTAAGGCAAGCCACATGGGAGGGTGCAGAACTAAAAGATAGTGTCATGGTGCATGCATGTTAGCCTGGCTGGTCTTATTAGCATCAACATTGGCAGCCCTTTGTAGCACAAATGGCCACCTGGGCTTCTCCCCAACCCTTCCTTTGAGTTACAGAACTTGCTCTTCTTCCCCATTCTGCTTCCCCATCCACCATTCTAGTTGAACAAAATCATCCATCCTGCCATGTCTCCACTTCAGAGAGAGTAAGACCCAGAAAACACCAAGCACAGTATTGGGCCCAGTGAATGCCAAGGCCAGTTCTAGGCTCACAGTGAGTATGTGGATCAGATGAAGTGGCAGCAGATACCATGCATGTGTGAAACACAGCCGTGGGCAGTGCCCTAGGATTCCCAGGGGCTAAGCCCCTTGTCTAGGTGGCTAAGATGACTTCACAGGGGAGAGAGAGAAGTCAGGACTTAAGTGACAGGAAAGCATTGCTTGTCTGGCAGGCCTTGGGAGTTCTCCAGAGTCCAAGGCCCAGTGCAGCAGAGCTTCTGGTTTGGGACAGCTGTTGGGGAGGTGCTGGAGCCTGAGATTCTGCCTACCCTAGTGACCCTCACCTTCCTCCTCCCTGCTACGTGCAGGACCAGTCAGAAAGGCAAGCAGGGGAAGTGAGCCTCACATGGCTGCTTCGCTTTATTTATTGGTTTGATTATTTCCACGTCCTGGGGAGAGAGTCAATGGACCCCTTTTCTTACATGAGCCCATGTTGGGAAGTGATGGGGAGGGGCTGGGGAGCTGGAGCCTCAAGAGTGGTTATTGATGTCCTAATTACAAGAGGATGCTAATTTAATTTGAACCTAATTACAGTGCACTACCCTGGGTGGCATGTGTTTTAATAATTAACGTCCTTCAGATGCGTAGGAGTATAATAATATTTACACTAGGTTGGCCAGCAGCCTGGGGAGGCGGGCTGGGGGCCCATACACCAGCCTTCCTCCCCTTCCCCCCTCCCCCCGCCCCCAGGACAGCTTGGCTGCTAGCAGGTGGGGAAGATGGTACATGAGTCTTGGTCGCCTGCTATCTTGTCATCATTCCCAAGGAACATATTTGGGCCTCATTGCCAGCTACTTCCTTGACCCAGCAAGGCCACTTTGCTCTGCAGGGTGCTACACTGGAACTCTGAAATCTATCAGGCCAGCAGGATTTCAGCTCTAGCCTTCCCTTCCCTCCCCATTCATGCCCACCAGGCCCTGTTTTCTTGCTTCTGTGCCTGCCTTAACCCATGCCTGGAAAAACTTGTGTACGCGAATGGTTGGGAGGGAAGGAGAGCCACTGGATCTTGCTGCTTTTCTTTTCCTTTCTTTTTTAAGGGAATATTTCTAAGACATTGACATTCAGTTGGGCGTCAGTAGCTCATGTCTATAATCCTCGCTACTCAGGAGGAGATGTGAGGGTCTCAGTTTGAAACCAGCCCAGGCAGGAAAATCCATGAGATTAAGGCTGGAAGTAGAGCTATGCCTCAAGTGGTAGAGTGCCAGCCTTGAGTGAAAAAGCTTAAGGGGCAGTGCCCATACCCTGAGTTCAAGCCCCAGTATTGGCACAAAAACAATATAAGACATTCATAAAACACATGTATAGGGCACAACATATAAGGGCACATTCAAGTTTAAGTGAGATATACCCATGCAAACAACACTACATCAAAGACAGACTATTGCCAGCCCCTCCCCCAATCACCAACACCCACAGGTTAACCCGTTCTGACCTAGTCTATGGGTTGTGCGTGTTTCTGCTGTGCTTTTGTTGTTGTTGATCAGTTTTGCCTGGATGTAAAATTTGCACAAATGCGCCCACACAGTATATATTCTGATGTGCTTGCTTCTTTCATTGATGTCTGTGAGAGTCATCCATGTGGCAACATGAGGTTCTACGTATGCATTCTTGTTTCTGTGTGTTCTGCTATCTGATTATTATACACCTGCTTCTTATAATCAAGATACAGCTGCAACAATCTACCAGAGTCAGCTCCAGTAGTCCTATGAGGAGAGATGCTTATCCTAATTAGCAGCTGGGGGTCAGGAGGTTCTACTGTCTGAGAAGAGCCTATATATCCCCAAAATAAAAACCCAGAGCAGCAGCATCTCCCACACCCAGCTTCCAGGGGCTGGGAAGAGGGCTGATCAGCAAGTGTAGGAGCCAAGCAGCAGCAGCAGCAGCAGCAAGAACCAAGGTGGAGGATATAGAGCACTGGCCTAGCATGCAAGAGGCCTTGGCTTCAGCCCCACTACATCAGAAACATCTGGGGAGCCCATTAAAATACAGCTGCCAAGAAACAATGCCAGAACTCCACTGGGGGTGAGGGTGGGTTTGGGAACTGTGTCCTCTATTGTAGCAGAAAGACAGTAGACAATGTTGGAAGTTGTTTAAACAACAAAATCTAGCATGTTGTTTAGCAATAAGATGGTAACCCCAAGAAGAACAAAAACATGATTAAAAGTGGCTCTATAGGTAGGATGGGGGCGGGGGCGGGAGGTTCTGTTGAGTTTTTAAGATTGTGGGCAGATATTTTGGGGGCCCTTTTTTGAAATTCATTGTCATGTAAATGTTACATTATCTAAGTTCCACTTCATACCTGCCTCGAGCCTGGAGGCTATACTTCGGGAGATTCTAAGGTAGTTCTGATACATAGAGTTCAGAGATTAGCTGACGTTGTCCAGACTCAGTAAGATAAGAAAGAGCCCTCGTGGCTCCTGCCTGTATCCTAACTACTCAGCAGCTGAGGTCTGAGAATAGCAGTTTGAAGCCAGACTGTGCAGCAAAGTCTGTGAGAATCCATCTCCAACCAAAGAGCCAGAAAATGAAGCAGTGACTCAAGTGGTAGACTGAAGACCTTGAGCAAAAAACTCAGGGACAGCACTCAGGCCTTGAATTCAAGCCCCAGGACTCGTGCACATGCGTGCAAACACACACATACAGCAAGGTGATTTGCCAAAGGTCTCAGCTTATTAATGGCAGAGAGTCAGGAATAGACAACAGGGTTCCAACCCCAGGTCTCATTTTTCTCTACATGGTTCTCCCCTTCGGTGGGTGTCTATCTCAATGGGTCTGGCTCTTGGTGGACCTTCAAGGCAGGTTGGGATCCCAGTTGAATTAAAGGAGGCAAACTTGCTGCTGTAGGCCCAGAGCCCTGAGGCAAGCCGAGTGCTTCAAACCTCAGCATGTTCATAGCCCGTGGTTTCTACAGGGCCTTTGCCAGAACTGGCACGTGGGAGGCTGCAGCTGCTCCAGGGGCCAGCTAGCACCAATGTTCTCAAGGGGTTTTCCTCAGAATGGGAATGGGTCTGCCCCGAGCCAGCCAAAGTTGCCAAACAGTCAAGCAAGCGTTTTGTCATTTCCTGCACTGCTTTATCCAGGCACTATTCTGGAAGATAAAGGAGGCAGATGCTGGTGATGGCAAAAGCTCATCTATCTAATAGATGGCTGTGTGTCTATGGCCGTACCACCCTGAGCATGCCCGATCTCGTCTAATAGATGGCTGTGCAAATGCTGTGACATTCACTCAGGGTGACAGTGGGCATGCCCCATGACCCAGCCATTCCCTCCCCGTTTGGAGGCCAAGAGCTGCTTGTGTGTTTCTTAGCCCTCACCAGACACAAGAGCAGGCACCACTGCTGTGTTCCTTACCAAACAAAATCTGGGCATGAGACACAGTGAAGCATAGTCACACAATAGACTGAGTTGTGGCCGCATAAAACATCATGGAGAGGGGTCTTACAAATCATACTGTGAATAAAGCACATCACAGAGGAGTTCATCTCATACTATTATCATAAGTGATACAGGCATAGTTGCTGATGCCTGTAATTTAGCTACTTGGACAACAGAGATGGGGAGGATCAAGTTTCAAGACAAGCCGGGGCAAAGAAGGTTGAAGACGTAACTCAAGTGGCAGAACCTTTGCTTAGGAAGTGTGTGACCAGTCCCTAGCACTTCCTTCAGAAAAGTACAAAATCAAGGTGTATCTTAAATGGGTATTTTGAGTCATCACGTAATACTCAAATTGGGATGTCATAAAAAGACATTACTGCACTGAGAAGGTGGCTCAGTGGTAGAGTGTTTGCCTCGCATGCATGAGGCCCTGGGTTTGATTCCTCATGACCACATAAACAAAAAGCCGGAAGTGACGCTGTGGCTCAAGTGGTAGAATGCTAGCCTTGAACTGAAGAGCCCAGGCCTAGAATTCAAGCCCCACGACCAACCAAAAAAAAAAAAATCGCTGGGTGCTAGTGGAACCACAAAACTGCTCAGGAGGCTGAGATCTGAAGGTTTCAGATCAAAGTTAGCCTGGCCAGGAAAGTTCTTATCTCTAAGGTGACTCACTGGTAGAGTGCTTGCCTCGCATGCATGAGGCCCTGGATTCAATTCCTCAGCACCACACAAACAGAAAAGGCCAGAAGCAGAGCTGTGGCTTAAATGGTAGCATGCTAGCCTTGAACACAAAAGTTCAGGGGCACTGCCTAGGCCAAGTTAAAGCTCCAGGACCAGCAAAAACAAGACAACAAATGCATGTCTATTTGGACCACAAATATTAGCCAGTATTGCCTTGAGTGAACACATGTAGAAACCTTCTACATGGGTAACAAATGGGAAAACAAAGGGGTAATTGATGGGTGAGATGAAGGATACTGGAGATCCAGGTTACTGGGAACATCTTGTCTTGGCTGGGGAGGTGGGAGCCTCACTGAGCTCCCACGGTGGTGTGAAAGCTCAGAGGAGAGAAGACTTCTGGGAATCTGGTGGGAGTGGTAGTTCCCACCTCAGGAGAAGCACTTCACCCTTCTAAGGCGCTGTGGGAAGTTTCAAGGTTTAGGAAGCAACTTCAAGAGAACCTGAAGCTGTCTTGATGCGGAACCAGCCTAATGAAAGCCTTCTGGCTGATGGGAGTCTTAAAGACTGCTGTAACAGAACTAGGAACCTTATCCTCACCAACTCTAGGCATTGCCAGCTAAAGCCTCACCTGTGGTGGGGGAAATACACACACCAGGGACAGATCTGATAAGACGTGCAAGAGACCCTCAATTGCAAATCCCTGTTTCCAGGTGGAGGTACAACTCCCAGGATTTGCACAGAGTCTGTGGTGTGTGGGTTTCTGCAGGTTATACCCCTCTGGAACTATAACTCAGGTCAGACCCGAGAACATCAGCATCCCAGAAACCTCCTTCCAACGCCACCTTACAAAGATAATGATCATTTTGATCTTCATTGCTATCATTTTGGCTGTTCTTTTTTTATTATTATTCCGGTTGTGGGGCTGAACTCTGGGCCTGGGCGCTATCCCTCAGCTCTTCAGCTCAAGGCTAGCGCTCTACTACTTGAGCCACAGCACCACTTCTGGTTTTCTGCATGGTTTATTGGAGATAAGAGTCTCACAGCCTTTCCTGCCCAAGCTGGCTTTGAACCACAATCCTTAGATCTCAGCCTCCAGAGTAGCTAGGGTTACAGGCATGAGCCACCAGTGCCTGGCTTAGTATTGGCTATTCTATGTGTTGGCATTTTTACATTTTTTAGTCAGGCATAGTGGTACACTCCCATAATCCCAGCACTCCAGACACACAGTTTGAAGCCAGCTATATAGTGAGCTATATAGTGAGACTCTTTAAAGATGCTGTTTCCAAAAACAGAAGATGGGGGGTTTGAGAAAGGCCCTTTACCTAATGCTTGGAACCAGAAATAACAGTGGGTTGGATGGGGCCTCAGAGTTCCTATTTCAGAACCTTGGACAGGGCCAGCAGGAGCGAGGTGTTTCTAAGAAAAGGTCTGGCCAATCACTATGCTAGGGAACAGACTGGAATGGAACCACTAGGGGCAGTTCCCTAAGCAGTTGGCCTGACTTTCTGGGTCTCAGTCCAGCCCCCTCCACTCGGAGGCTGGTCTGGGCAGGGGGGGGGGGGGGGAGGGGATCTCCTACAGCTACCTAAATGCACAGGTCTGGAAGTGGAGTCCAGGGATACTGAATTTTCCTTAAGCTTTGCTGTTCTCCATTGTGTGGAAAGAAAGAAAGCCAATGTTATAATTCATCTAAATCATACTTCTGCTTGACCCTGCCTGAGTTTGCATGCTCAGTGAGGGATGTCTCACCATAGAGCAAGATAATATTGCAGGGCCTGGGCTCCCCTTGGAGCCTGATCAGCCTCCTCACGCTCCTCAGCTTTTCTTGCAGTCAGTGTCTGGGTTTCAAAGGATGTCTTGCTGAGCCTTAGGCTGTGGCCAGTGGCTGATGGATGCTGACCATGGTAGTCGGGATCACAGTGAGTTCACACCAGGAGAAAACTTGCAAATGAGGTTTTTGGTTTTTGAGGTTTGTTTGGTTTTTTTCCTCAAGGATCGGTGCAGCACGGTGGTAGAGGACATGACTTTGACATCAGGCAGGCTGATCTGTGTCCCAGCATGCCACGCGCTCACTGAGGGCCCTCAGGTCATGGGGGCTGTTCTCCCATCTGCAAATGGAAAGACAAAGAGACACAAACTCCTACCTCTCCAAGAGAATAGAAGCATTCAGCGACATTTGCCACACGCTCTCTGCACAAGACCCAGTGCAGATTCCATGCTTAGGGTATAGCTGAGGGAGAGCAGCTCCGGCTCCTTGCCTAAACCCAGGTAACCAGGCCTGCTCAGGGAGTGGGACCACCCCAGAACTATTTGGTGAGAGGAACTAGTGATGGTGTTATGAGGCCCAAACACAGGGAAAAAACAGTGCCGGGCGCCAGTGGCTCACGCCTGTAATCCTAGCTACTCAGGAGGCTGAGATCTGAGGAACGCGGTTCAAAGCCAGCCTGGGCAGGAAAGTCTGTGAAACTCTTATCTCCACTAAACCACCAGAAAACTGGAAGTAGTACTATAGCTCAAGTGCTAGAGTGCTAGCCTTGAGCTGAAGAGCTGAGGGACAGCGCCCAGGCCCAGAGTTCAAGCCCCACAACCAACAAAAAACATTTTTTTTTAATTAAAAAACAGCAACAAAGAAAACCCTCATTTCCACTTCCTGGAGTTCATTTTGGTAAATCAGAAGCATATAGGCATTTGCCTTTGTGTTTTTCTCCAGAGTATCCTCCTTTGGTCTCACTGTGGATGCCTAAAGTTCTGTATAGTTTATCATATCCTCATGTATTTTAGATCTAGTTTCCACATAGGAGAGAAAAAACATACATTGTTTATGTCTCTGAGCTTGGCTTATCTCACTTAACATGATTTGTTCTAGGTCCATCCAATTGTGACTAGTTTTTTTTTTTTTTAACTAGTAGACCTGATAACCTGCAGCAGAAAATGAGTCTTCCCTTGTTGAGGTAGCTGTGGGTGGGGGCAGAGAGTGGGGCAGGGAGCAGGGCTGGGCACGGAGCAGGGCCGGTGCTGGAAGCATGCAGCCGCAGTGTGCCTCGCCAGCACCCAGCGGGAAGGCCCAAGCCAGAGGCTCCTGGAGAGCATCGAGGCAGCTCTCCTGCCTCAAAGGCTCATGGGAATTCCATGTGCATATACGTCCCACTGCTGAGAAAGGGGAAGAGATCTCAGGATCCTCGAGGAGCAGGGCCAGTGTGAGTTGTGTGGAGAGAACCCTCCAAGCTTAAGCCAAGTCCCACGCCAGGCAGAAGATGTCGTCACAGATGGAGGGGCATTTCCTCAGCCCTCCATTTACCAAAACCCTGGGGTGGGGTCAGGCATACTCAGACACCCTCATGCACCTTGGGAAGAGGCATTCACACGTGGCAGAGACAGTGGATGGGTCTGCCTGGGTGAAATTATGTAGAGTGTGAATGTGGGGAACTCCATGGAAGCCCACCTCGGTGAACCACAGGTGTGATCTTGGCTTAGGGAGAGAACTTGTGAGAGGAGCCCTTAGGGCAACGACCTGCGTGAAGTCTGGGGCTGTACTTCCCCCACCCAGCTGGGAACATCTGGGAAGGAGACTTGCAGCCACATACCTACTCTAGGCAATTTGGTAGGAGAAGACCATGGGCGTCCTTGGGCACAAGCCTGGCCGCCTCATCTCATCTGGCGTGATCTACAGATGACAGCTCCTAGGGGAGACCCAAGGCAAAGATCACAAACAATGCCATGTCTGATCAATCGATAGTGGCTCCCTGGGGTGCTGTTCTGAGAAAGGACTGAAGGTCATGCCAGAAAGTCAGCTGTCATCAATTATTGATGTCTACCCAGAACGTGGGAAAAGGGGACAGCCACGTGGATACCATATAATTACTGTCCTTGTCTTTGTGCAGAGGGCTTAGGACTGTCAAAGTATAGCATCCTTGCAGCAGGCACGGGCTTCTGGAACAGAGTACTAGCAACTTCTCTGGAGGTAGTGGCACCCAAAAGAGCCAGCTCTGAGCCTTTTACTGCTGATGTGTCAAGAGCACACTGCAACCCGGTAAATGTTAAGGAAGCATCCATGCTTTGTTGGGCACAGGACCTGCAGCTGAGCCCATTAAGGCATCTGCCCTGTCTGCAGATGTCACCTGCAGATAACTGGACCCATTAGATTACAGCAAGACCGTTTCTTGAGAAGAGACAGGGACATTTTCCTGGGCAGGGACTTCTGCAGAAGAGAGAATAATCATGTCTTGAATCTGGAGGGGAGTGAGCTCCTTGGTCCGTAGGTACTTTTCTGAAGACCACTCTTCCATTTTCCTCAGGTAGGGGCAGGCCTTCCTTCCCATTAGCAGGCCTTGGGAACAGCATCCCACACTTCTCTGTGCTTATGAATCATCTGGAGATCTTATTAAAATGCAGATTGTGATTCAGTTAAGTTTGAAACAAAGCTAAGGATTCACATTTCTAACAAGCTCCCAAGAGATGCTTTTGGTCCTTGAGTCGACACTGTGAGGAGCTAACTAGCCCCGCTCTGCACCATTTTCAGGTCAGAGAGAGGCAACCAGCAGCAGACAGGTAGGTAGAAGAGCCCACCTGACCTCCCGAAGACGGATATAACGAGTCTTGCACTTGCGGCATATAGCCAGAAATTAGAAGGAGCAAGCCCCTAGCAGGGCTCTATAGGATAACTAGACCCAGGGTCAGATGGCTGGGCTGTTTAGTGACCAGGGATAGCACAGAATGGTGGCAGAGGTACACCTTGAGATGTGGACTTGCTGGACTATGAGCCCCCAATATGACTGACAGTTAAAGGTCCGTGGGCCCAATGATTGATTTATAAGCAGTGCTGTAAGGGAAAATGTTTTGTCCCTATAGATACTCTCTAAAAGATGCTCGTTTTGTTAGTCTGTATATCCCTGCCCCCACCATAGTGTCCATCAGAAGCAAGAATTCAGTGATTATGAATAAGTGAATGACAAGTGTAGCTCAGAGGGGAGAGAGACCCAGGGCCCCAGGATATGACACCACCCATCCTCAAACCAACCTGGTGGGGGCATGCGACCCTACAGGATAGTCTGGGAAATTCTGATCCGCCTTGTTGGAGAAGGACAATCCTCTGGTCCTCTGTTGCTCCAGGTTGATGCTTCTCTAGTTCTTAAAAAAAAAAAAAAATTACCAGGTCTGTCTGCTGTGCTGAGCTTGGCAGAGCAGAGTCAGGCAAAGTTTAGGGGTAGTCAGATAGCTCTTATATCCCGGGTGTATCCGTGGGGCTCTTCCCTCTCCTGGCTCTGCGCCAAGCGCATCACACGCCTGCATCCCACAGCTAGGGTGGTACCCAGTCTGGCCCAAGGTCACAGGCGGGACTCGGATCCTGGCAACCACGCCCATTCTCGGGAGACAGCGCCCCCTGGGGGCCCCGGGAGGCGGCGGCGGATGGAGCCGGGAGCCGCGTCCCCGTCCTGACTGTAGCGAGGGGCCGAGGAGGAGGGCGCGAGGGGCCGAGCGCGGGCGCGGACGGTTCGGGCAGAAGTTTCTCCGCGCCTTTCACGTCTGCAGGGCCGTAGAGCCGGAAACCAACGTCCCTGCTCCCAACGGAGGAAGAAACGAGACCGGGGAGGAGAGGCAGCCTGGCCAAGGTCGCAAGACGGGTCAGCAGCGGGGCCAGAGCCCGCGTCCGTGGCCCCCTCCCCTCCCCTCCCCCTTCCCTCCTCCCTTCCCCCTCCCCTTCTTCTCCCCTTCCCTCCCCTCCCCCATCCCTCCCACCTCCCTTCCCCCTCCCCCATCCCGCTTCCTTCCCTCCTCCCCTTCTTCTCCCCTCCCCACCCCTCCCCCATCCCTCCCCTCCCCTCCCCCTTCCTTCCCTCCTCCCCTTCTTCTCCCCTCCCCCACCCCTCCCCCATCCCTCCCCTCCCTTCCCCCTTCCTTCCCTCCTCCCCTTCTCCCCTTCTTCTCCCCCTCCTCCTCCCCCATCCCGCTTCCTTCCCTCTCCCCTCCCCTACCCCCTCCCCTCCCCCTCCCTCGTTCCCTTCCCCCTTCCCTCCCTCTCCCTTCCCCCTCCCCTCCCCCTCCCTCTGTTCCCTTCTCCCTTCCCTCCCACTCCCTTCCCCTTCCTTTCCCCTCCTCTCCCTGCTCCCCTCCTGCTCCCCTCCCCCTTCTCTCCCTCCTCTCCTCCCCTCCCTCCTCCTCTCTCCCCTCTCACTTCTCATCCCTACACCTCTCCTATCCCCCTATATCCCTGCCTCACTCCCCCTTCCCTCCCTCCTCTCTTCCCTCCTTCCCTCCGCTCCCCTCTAGCTCTCCTCCCCCTTCCCCTCCTCCTCCTCTCTCCCCCCTCCTCCTCTCTCCTCCTCCTCCTCTCTCCCCCTTCCCCTCCCTCCTCCTCTCTCCCCCTTCCCCTCCTCCTCCTCTCTCCCCCTTCCCCTCCTCCTCCTCTCTCCTCCTCCTCCTCTCTCCCCCTTCCCCTCCTCCTCCTCCTCTCTCCCCCTTCCCCTCCCTCCTCCTCTCTCCCCCTTCCCCTCCTCCTCCTCTCTCCCCCTTCCCCTCCTCCTCCTCTCTCCCCCTTCCCCTCCTCCTCCTCTCTCCCCCTTCCCCTCCCTCCTCCTCTCTCCCCCTTCCCCTCCTCCTCCTCTCTCCCCCTTCCCCTCCTCCTCCTCTCTCCTCCTCCTCCTCTCTCCCCCTTCCCCTCCTCCTCCTCTCTCCCCCTTCCCCTCCTCCTCCTCTCTCCCCCTTCCCCTCCTCCTCCTCTCTCCCCCTTCCCCTCCCTCCTCCTCTCTCCCCCTTCCCCTCCTCCTCCTCTCTCCCCCTTCCCCTCCTCCTCCTCTCTCCTCCTCCTCCTCTCTCCCCCTTCCCCTCCTCCTCCTCTCTCCCCCTTCCCCTCCTCCTCCTCTCTCCCCCTTCCCCTCCTCCTCCTCTCTCCCCCCTCCTCCTCCTCCTCTCTCCCCCTTCCCCTCCTCCTCCTCTCTCCCCCTTCCCCTCCTCCTCCTCCTCTCTCCCCCTTCCCCTCCTCCTCCTCTCTCCCCCTTCCCCTCCTCCTCCTCTCTCCCCCTTCCCCTCCTCCTCCTCTCTCCTCCTCCTCCTCTCTCCCCCTTCCCCTCCTCCTCCTCTCTCCCCCTTCCCCTCCTCCTCCTCTCTCCCCCTTCCCCTCCTCCTCCTCTCTCCCCCCTCCTCCTCCTCCTCTCTCCCCCTTCCCCTCCTCCTCCTCTCTCCCCCTTCCCCTCCTCCTCCTCCTCTCTCCCCCTTCCCCTCCTCCTCCTCTCTCCCCCTTCCCCTCCTCCTCCTCTCCGGGGCTTCCGAGCCCGGCCCGGCGGTCGCAGGTGGTGGCCGTGCGGGACCGATCGCCCCAGGCCGTGCAGATTCGAGTCCTGATCCGTGGGCGCCGGACGGCCGGACACGGCGGGTGCCGGAGCCTTCCCCGGGGTACGAGACCCCGCACGCCCGACTGGTGCACCTCCGCCCCCGGCTCTCCCCTCCCCGCCCGGCCCTCCGCCGCGCACGCCGCCCTCCCGCGCGCTCGGCCCGCGGAGCGGGACAGCCGGGAGCGAAGCGAGCTCGCGGCCCGCACTGGGAACTCCTCAACACGCAGCCCCGGGCCCCACTCCACCGCGGAGGAGCCCTCGGTGATTGTCGCACACCAGTCAGAGCTGCTGATCTAAACAGTCTCTGGTGTTCGTTCATCGTCTAGCCTGCGGGGCGCCGCCATGCCCCAAGCCTCTGTTTGCCTGTCCTGCGGCTGACCCTCTGCACCATGCTGTCTCCTAGCCTGCAGTTGGCAGACAGGAGCGCTTTGTGTTGATCCGCGCAGACCTGGGCATCCGCAGCTGGAGAGCAGGCCCCAGGCCAGGCCCCCACCTAAGAGGTCCCCTGAGAGGGGCTCTGCTGCGCCTAGAGCTCCCACCCTCACACCGAAAGCTCAGGGAAGTGACTTTGCTGGGTGCTTGGGTGAGGAGCGAGCCTTGTGGAAGACAGGGCCGTTTCAATGGGGGCCACAGCCCAACTGCACTGGGCTTTCTGTGTGAGACGCGCTCACTTCTCCTTCACTAAGAGCTGTGGCTGTCTACACTGTAGATTACCCAACCCCACACACACCAAAATAAAAACAATCAATGAGGACAAGATGAAAACTTCTGACAGAGAAGCTTTATAGGG
Source organism: Dipodomys spectabilis (assembly GCF_019054845.1). Taxonomy (NCBI): domain Eukaryota; kingdom Metazoa; phylum Chordata; class Mammalia; order Rodentia; family Heteromyidae; genus Dipodomys; species Dipodomys spectabilis. The sequence goes on from NW_024870874.1 coordinate 15,093,325, forward strand.
TAAAGGGGTCCCCACAGAATGAAGGAATAGGGGCAGCCCCATATGCCACATAGATCAGGCCAGGGTGGAGGTGGGGCTTAGTAAACAGTCCAGAGCCCAGCTTTCCTTGGCTGTATCCCAGCAGGCAGGCAAGGGATGAGCTACAGGCACCCTACCTAGTCAAATGGCAGGTGACGGGCTAGAGCCCCTCCCCTCTTCCTGCCCTCTTCAAGTGAGTCTGAAACCACAGTCCTCACCGCCAGCGCTTGGAACCTGATGTTATTTGATGGCATTTCAGGTGCCAGAGAACCTTGCTTGCCATGAGGTGCTGGCTGAAATTTATGCACCAGTCCTGCCCTGATCTCAGGGAGAATATCTCACCATAAATTGGCATGCCATGGCAAACAATTAAAAGAGAAAAATAAACCTCCATGCAATCTCAGGGTGCTTGGAAATGAGGAATTACAAGGTGGTGGCATGAAAAAATTATATAAAAATCTATTTTTACATCACAATAATGTGCTTTTATACGGGTAGTAATTTCTGGATGTGCAATAAAGTGGCTTTTACATCAGGCAAAATCAGAGTTTATAGGCAATCGGTGCTTTTATCTGGGAAAATATAACTCACCCATCCTCACACCATCCATCCTGCAAGGCAGCCGGCCTCATCTTCCCAGTGCCACCATTACTGTAGAGATAATTACGCAACTCAAATGTGGGCCCTCTTGCCTCCCCAGATTCTTTGAACCACATCTTCCAGTGTCTGTCATTGCAGCCTTTCACATATGAGACAGGCCATAATGTCCAGAGAGGAGGGGAGAGGCAGACGTTGACCACCGGCCATATTCATCCAGAGAGGATCCTGTAGGTTCTGAGAAAATATGACAGGATCAGCCAGCATTCCATAAACGCTCAGGGTCTGGTGGAGGAACCTGAGCCCCCATGCCTGCCTTCAAGAGCTCACAGGCTTGTGACAGTCATGATGCAGCAGGGGAAATTCAGGAGCTGAGAAAGCACAGAGGAAGAGGTTGGGATGGGAGATAGCATGGCACTGACCCGGAGCCACTCGGGGAGGATACATAGAAGAGAGTGGAGATTGAGAAGTCCCAGCCCAGCAGGGGTTTCTGATTGGGGCACTGAGGCACACCTATCAGCCAATCAAACGCAGAAGTTGAGGGCTAAAACTGCCTTCCAATACCATCTAGTCAAGACCGTTATTTAGCCAGGCACTGGTGGCTCACGCCTGTAATCCTAGCTATGCAGGAGGCTGAGATATGAGGATCGTGGTTCAAAGCCAGCCTGGGCAGGAAAGTCCATGAGACTCATCTCCAATAAACCACTAGAAAACTGGAAGTGGCGCTGTGGCTCAAGTGGTAGAGTGCTCGCCTTGAGCTGAAGAGCACAGGGACAGCGCCCACTCCCAGAGTGCAAACCCCACAACAGACCAAAAAAAAAAAAAAAAAGACCATTAGTATTCCTTTGAATATCCTTATCATCAGTTAGGTCCCTGTGGGAAACGAGAGGACACATTCTGTCCAGCAAAGGAATACACACAAGTGAGTATAGTCTAGGAAAGTACATGAGAGATGATGCAGTAGCCCAAGGCTGGCAAGAAAGGGCAGGGGATCCCACCCCTAGCCTGAAGAGGCCAGGGGTGGTGACTGCTCACTGAACTCTGGGAGAGCAGCTGCTATGAGCTGGAGGAGGAAATCCCTACTTCACCTTCATGCACCAAAACCTGTGTCAGTGCACCCGTGACCACTACCAATCTGAATGCCCACACAGGTCATCGAGTGCAGGGCAGGGAGGTGACCTGGATGTCCAAATAAAAGATGTTCAACTCCCACAGATTGGGATTATTGGGCAGTCTGGTTATTTGGCAAAATGGAACTATTGATGATGATTCACATCATCTATTCAGGTCAACTTTGAAAGCTTATTCTTCTTACATTTTTCTCTTCCTTTTGGTCTGAGACTAGGATTCAACCCCCCCACCTCCCATACCTGATGCTTTCTCGCATTGGCTAGTGCTCTACCAACTGAGACAAGTCTCCAACACCTTCTTCTCACATTTGTGGTGTATTGAAACTTACATTTGGTGTCTGACAAGTGACATGATGCTCCGTTTCACAGCCAGGGAGTCTGAATAATACAGTGGAAAAGAATTCCAGAAAAGAATGCAAACAGAGCGCTGGCCAGAATGTCCCGCCTTGAGGAGAATGGCAGTTGAGAGGCCCACCCTTTAAACCAGACCCACATTTCAAACCATTTCCACTATTGTGCTCCTGGCACGCGCCCCAAAGTCATCCTCAGGGATTCTCATCTGGGGACAGGTGTGAGGCTGTCTTGGCATTATTTGCTGTGATGGGAGGTGGAGGATCCATTTCTGAGAGACAAGCTGGGTAAACTGCAAAGTGTGGGTGAGTACCACACAGGAAGAAAATGGATGATCACAGAGAACATAGAAGAGTTAAAAGCAGTGTTGAGTAGGAAGAGAATGAAATAATTCTGAACCCATCCAACAGATAAAAAGTACACACACACACACACACACACACACACACCATTTTGCAAGCATTCATCAAACCAAAACACATTAGAGAGGATAGGGAGAGGAGGAGGAGAACAGCCTTGAAAGGAAACAAGCTAGGCCCTCAGTAAAAGAAAATAAATGAAGCTGGGCACCAGTGGCTCACGCCTGTAATCCTAGCTACTCAGGAGGCTGAGGTCTGAGGATGGCAGTTCGAAGCCAACCTGGGCAGGAAAATCAATGAGACTCTTATCTCCAACAAACTACTCAGGAAAAAGCCAGAAGTGGTGCTATGGCTCAAGTGGTAGCGTGCTAGCCTTGAGCAAATGGAAACTCAGGGATAGCATCCTGGTCTTGAGTTCAAGCCCCAGAACCAGAAATAAATAAATGAAATGAAACAAGAAATAGAGATAGACTAAAGGGGCAAGAAGGCTTGAGCTCGGGTCACAGAAACTGCTCTCTGTGTGACCTTCAGCAGGCATGTCACCTGGGGCCCGCCATGTTGTTTCATAGCCCCCAAAGTGCAGGACAGGATGGGGGGGGGTTGCTTGGACAGCTTGAAAGAGGCTCAAGCAGTGTGTGTGTGTGTGCGTGCGCTCGTGTGTGCGTGCGTGTGTGTATGTGGGGGGGGTGAATGGGCAACACACGTGAGATGAGGTACAGAGCCCTGACAACGACCCTCAAGTCCACAATTGCCCGCTGCCAGTCTTGAGATGGAGGGCTCAGAGCCCAACCCCCTCAGGATTCCTCTCTTGGAATTAAAACCTCTTCTGCATGAAAATGCAAAATACTCGAGCAGCAGCCCCGCATGTGGTTAGCAATCTTAACAGTTTCAGTCATTAACTCTCGAGCTGGCTGGAATTTGTTTGTGGGATTAGCTCCCTATCATGGGAAAGCTGAGAAAAACAGGCCTAAGGGATGTGCCTCAGGCCTGCGAGATGGTGATGGGAAAGGGAGGGGTACTTCTAAGGGTGACAGGGGGCCTAGGGAGTGGCCTGGGCTCCCCAGCCAGAGATCTCAGTGTGAACAGAGCCCCAGGTGCAGGGCGTGGCTTCAGCATCCCAGGGTTTCCGGCCTGGGGGGCATGCAACCTGTCATCTTGATTTATTCCCTGCCTTCTGGCCTAGGTAGCTATGGCTCCTGTTGCTACTTTATTCAGCCACCTTTCTTCACACTTCTTTGTATTCTCTGGCTTTCCTGCTGTGATGCAGGAGAAAGCCTTGATGTTAACTTTTACTACATGCTCACAGCTCAAGACATTGGCGAATATCTCATTTGTTCCAGGACTAGGTCAGTGCGCATCCTGGCACAGAAGCAGCTGTCTAGCAAGTCACTTCTTCCAGCAGGCTCCTGCCCTCTGACCTCATGCCCTCTGACCTTGTCAGCTGCAGCTAGGAGAGAATTAGAAGGTTGTGTGTGTGTGTGTGTGTGTGTGTGTGTGTGTGTGTGTGTGGACACATCCAAGTCCTGACTCCAATTACTTGTGAACATGACCTTGTTTGGAAACAGGGTCTTTGCAAATGTAGTTAACTTAGTCCAGTTGGTCTGCTATAACAAAGATAATGCCAGCTGAGCACTGGTGGCTCATGCCAGAAATGCTAGCTACTCAGTAGACTGAGATCTGAGGATTCAAAACCAGCCCTGGTAGGACAGTCTGAGAGAGTCTTATCTCTAATTAACCACCAGAAAAACAAATTATTATATTTGATTATATATATATATATATATTTTTTTTTTTTTTTTTTTTTTTTGTCTGTCATGGGGCTTGAACTCTGAGCTCTCAGCTCTTCAGCTCAAGGCTAGCGCTCTAGTGCTTGAGCCACAGCACCACTTCTGGTTTTCTGGTGGTTTATTGGTGATAAGAGTCTCACAGACTTTCCTGTCTGGGCTGGCTTTGAACTACGATCCTCAGATCTCAGCCTCCTGAGTAATTAGGATTACAGGTGTGAGCCACTGGCATCCAACATTGTATTTGATTATTATGTGATACTTGATTATATTATATTTGGTGCTGTGGCTCAAAGTGGTAGAGCACTCGCCTTGAGCAAAAGAGCTCAGAGACAGTGCCCAGGCCTTGAATTCAAGCCCCATGACCAAGAGAAACAAACAACCAAAAATAATGCAAAGTGGAGGGCATATAAACAATAGAGATTTTCTGCTGGAAGCCCAAGATCAAGGTGTGGTTGGCTATGTCCATGCTCAGGCTGCTCTGCTCAGTGCTGGTGACTCCTGGCTGGGTTCTTACCTGGGGGAAGGAGCCGCAGAGCTCTCTGGGGTCTGATCCAGGCTCTGTCCTCATGACCTGCTCACCTCTCAAAGGTGATTGGGCATTAGGTTTCAACGTATGAATTAGGGTTGGGGAAAGGACAGGAAGGTTTAGATCCTAAGGAAGGATTTTGGGATGAGATTATTGCGAATTCAAGATGGGGCCTGGTATCTGGAGCCTCAGAGTCGCAGCAGGAGGCTCTGCAAAGGCCAGCGCAAAGGCAGAGGGACTGGAGTCACACTACTACACATCAAGGGATACCTGGAGCCACCAGATGCTAGAAGAGGCAAGGAATTCTCCTAAAGGAGCAAGTTTCTGCTGATTTTGCAGAAAAGGGGAAAGCGAGGCACCAAGCCACCTTAACACTCCTCGGGCACAAAGGGTTGAATGCACTGCTGTTCCAGCCAGGGCCAGGTGCCCTCCTCCTGGTGGAAGCAGGTCCTCTTGCCTCCCAGTGACCCCTCAGTCACAGAGTGGGACGCACAAAGAGTTGGGGACCCTAGGCTGGAGTCACCCTTCTGCTGCCCCCTCGACTGTATTCTGGGAGATCCCGCCCATCACCTGTCAAGCTTCAGGAAGGGCAGCACCAAGCTCATGCCCTCCCCCAGGTCATTTCATGCCCCATAACATGGGCAATCAAATATAATAGCCACCCAGCAACCTGCCTGGGGCCTGCCACTGCAGCAGGCAGCTGCCGAAGTAGCTGCCTTGCAAATAAACTAATTCCCAGCCCTGGTGGGGAGAAATAACAGCATCAGCGAGGAGCAGGAGCCAAGTCCAGTTCTGCAAAGAGCCCCAGCCAATGAGGAGGCTAAAAATAAGCAGCTCTTCTCCCCGGTGTCACCCCTCCTTTCCCTGACAGCTGGCCACATGGCTTCTCATTCTTGCGTGGGCTTTGGGTCCAGGCAGGTGTCTGTCTGCTCTGAGGCTTTGCCTCAAGCTGGGCTGGGGTGGCCAGGGTGGGGAGAATACAGGCTGCCAGATGACAAGGGAGAGGTTAAGAGGTCCCTCTGGTTCCCGGAGGCTTCCTGGAGGGTCTGGCTTGGAGATACAGCCCTGGACTGCTTCCTGTCAGCACTGAGCATCCACTGTCACCAGCAAAGGATGCTGAGCACCTGTGTTGGATCTGGGTCCCTGGGGACCATCTGTGTACTGGGGGGATTTGTAGCCCTCACCATGGCCTCTTTGAACATGATCTATGACTTACAGAGAGCAGCTCCCGGCATGGGCCCCAGACCTCACATTCTTCCAGGAGCCTCTAGAGCCATCCAGTGTAATGCTCCTCTAAAACAATGAATTAGTTTAAAAAAAAAAAAAAAAGTAGCAAAGAATGACCTTTTAGCAAGGCATTGGGTGAGTTACTATAGTTTGAATATAATTTGTCATCCCTCTCCTCCTCCCGCATGCAGTCTTATGTGTAATGATATTAGTGAATAAAAACTTAATCGGACTACAGTGTTTAGAAGTGAGGCCTTTGGGAAGTGATTTAGATTAGAGTGGGTCATTAGGATAGTCATCCATGATTGAATCCTGGTGGCTTTATAAGACAGAGATGTACACAGGACCTGCCACGATGTGACACAGCGCAGGGAACTGTGTTCAGAGCCTGGGCTCAGCTGCCTGGACCTGCTGCCTCCAGAACCCTGAGCCAGAAGAAACCTCCGTTCTTTTTCAAAACTAGCCTGCATTAGGTATTTCCTTACAGTCGTGAAAGGCTGACTAATGATGAAGGCTCTGCAAAGGGTACCCCTGAGGATAAGGATTGGGACATGGATTTATCTCAATTATGCTGCTGTTGAAAAATCCATTTCCAGAATGCCTCTTTCCAATGGAATCACACTGAATTGCAGCCTCACAAAAACATTCCCGATGTTGTTTGGTTTTTATATTTTATATTTTATAGTCACCTGCCTCAAGAACTCTGAAGCAGATGGGGAGATTCTGTCCTGTTCTGTGCTGGGAGTGGGTTGAGACCCCAGGGTTTAGGGAAACAAGAACATAATGGGGCAGATCTTGACGCATGGGCAGGGGGCTCTTCCATAAGGCACAACGAGTGGCTACCTGTGACTCATCAGGTGTCTGGTGAGGATGCACTTAATATGGTGGTAAGATGGCTCAGGTTCATTCAAGTCTCAGTGCTACCACCTGCTGCCCCAAGTGTGTCTCTGAGTGACTCAACTCCATGACTCATCTGCTCACCTATAAAACAGAGTTGAAAAAGCTGGCCAGCAGGGTGTACATTTCTCATCTTCGTTATTCAGAAGGCTGAGGCAGGAGAATTGTTTGAGCCTAAAAGGTTGAGTGACGGTATAGTGAAACAAACATGCCAAAACATATTTTAAAACTAGAGAAAACTTACCAAAGGCAGGGATGGTAAGGCAGGGTTCTATCTCCTGGGACTGAGGCTCCTGCTGGTACTTGGTGAGGATCAGTGTTTGCTGTCAGTGATTAGGAATAATTAGGAAGATTATCTATGATGAGCTCCTCCCACATCCAGTCCATCTCAGCCCTAAGTGGCAGCAATGCACCTGTCTGTGGAAGGGAGCTTACAACAAGGGACATAGCATTCCTCTCTCCCACATTCCACTCTAACTTGTACATTTCAAATGGGGCTTGTGGCTACCTTTGTCGTATCCAGAAGAAGTGGACTAACCTTGTCTTCTGAAAGCCTTTGGAAGGTGGCAGGAGGCACACAGGAAATAGCTAAGAACATCCGAGTGTTGTGTACCAACAGGTCTAGAAGCTGCCCAGCAGAATCTCCCATGAGGAGGGATGCTAGAACCTTCCAGGGACCACTGCCAATGCCCTGGAGGATGACCAGGACATGGATAGGTGGAGAAGAAGGCACTGAGGCCTGCCAGGCTCCTGGGTTCACTGTTACACCTCTCCAAATTGATCTACCCATGGCGGGGAGCTATGACTGTCCCTTCACCACCAGAAGCTGCAAACGGTCCCCAGACAGATTTTCCTGCTGGCCTGCAGCTTCTCAGGACCTCCAGGAGGGGAAGGAAGGGATGGGGAGTAACAGGGTCTCCGCCATTTGGAAGTGGGTTCCTCACTCCGGGAACTCTGGCCCCCACTGTAGCTATAGGAGCAGAGAGAGAACCATCCAGGCTGCTGCGTCTAGCTGGCTGGCCCAGAGAGGCCACTGTCCCTCACTCTTACCACTTTTCCATCAGGAAAATGGGAAACTGGGATCTTCTTTCCCCAGAAGAGTAGTGGAGGATAGAGGAGGAGAGGGGAAGTTTGTGGCTGGTGTTCAGGCAGCTTCCCTCTTCCTCTTTTCGGAAGAATTCCAGACACCGCCTCCAGAAGCAGACATCTCGGACCCACCTGAAGTTCCCACCCAGGCAGTACAGAGCCAGCACGATGACAGCAGCATCCTGCTGTAAATGTGTCACACACTCACTTGTTTGTCTATGAGATTGGCAGCATATGCCCCTGGACCGTGAAGCCCAGATAGGTTGAGTAACGTGCCCAAGGCCACACAGCTAGTGAATACTGAGTTCATAGTTGGGGTAGTCTGACTCCCAGGCCATGTTCGCAGCACCCTCCCTCCCCCACATTGTGAGCTGTGTCTTTTTCTGGGGTGTCTCTCCTAGTTAAATCCCAGGACAACCCTTTATCCCAGACCTAAGAAATCAGGAAGATGGGCTGGGGTGAGGCTGTATGGGTCACCATTAATCATTTTCTCTGTAGGGTTCTCAGTAGAGTGACTTAGCATGAGGTTGGGGACAAAATAGAGATTCAAAACAGTGACACACAGATACACACACACACACACACACACACACACAGAGAGAGAGAGAGAGAGAGGGAGAGAGAGAGGTACCTTGAGGCAAACAAAATGGCCTGAAACCAACAGATGAACAGAATACTAAGAACAAATGAGAGACCAAAGAAGAGAGGGCTGGAAGCCAAAGTGATTTTTTTTTTAATGCTCCTTTTAAAATGATTTTGAAAGGAAGGCACGGGAAGATCCCTAGAGAGACAGATGGACAGGAAACAAGAAATGTGTCATGCGCAGCCTCGGCCCCCAGAGGCCTCGGTTCTGCTTGGCTTGTTCAGCCACTCAGGCTGCTCTCCGCTCTTTCCTCCTCTCTCTACTCTCACCTAGCACCAAACCGTGAGAAGCTTCAGTAAAAATCACCTCCTTAGCTGAGAGGCGGGGCCTGGCTGGCCAGGAGCTGAGGTGTGGGGTTCAGCTGCCACTCACCCATTGATGTTCCCAACCACCAAAGCTATCTCTCTGGGGACCTGTAAACCCAGCCTCATAGGCCGGCTCTGAGGGGACTCAAACCACCACCCAGACAGAGCTGTCTCCACAAGCAGGTCCTCTTGTGGGCTCCATGAATGTGAACGTAGGTGTGACTGAAGGTGTGAACTAAGGGCGCCTCACACCTGAGTTCCCTGAGTCCTGACACTTGAAGTGGGGCATCCCGTGTCTCACCAAGTCCTGGGACAACCAGTCAGAGGGGAACTGGGAGGCTCCGAGGCTCATTTACCCCATGTCTGGCTTTTGTTGCGGCTGCAATCCATATTGGAGCTGTGAGCCTTCCCATGGTCTCTAGGGTCAGCTTGGGCTTCCTCACAGCATGGAAGCCTCCGGGTGTGGTCCCTAATGAATTATGGGTGATTCAAGCCTTTCAGACAGAGAATTCCCACCAGCCTGCAAGGCAGAAACTGTATGACCTGAGAAGTCACAGCACCACCAGAGCCACCTTCCAGCCTCGCTAGCCACAAAGGCCCACCCAGGGTCTCAGGGAGGGGAGGATGATCCTCTCATGCCATTACAGGTGACACTGTAAGAGGAGCATCTGAAGAGGAGGTAGTATCCTAGCCACCTCTGCACCACGTAAACAAGGGGCTCAGCTGACAGAAGCTGCGTGGAACCAATACCCATGTGTTTCATCAGCGGGGTGCAAGGCCAGCTCCCTCTTTCCCATCAGCCTGACAGGCAACTATTCAATGCCTTCAAGATTCAACCCCACTTGATGCTTTGTGCAAGCATAAAAAGGCATTTCTACAGTAAGACTTAATAGATGTCTGAAATGTTTGAAGTAAAAAATTGGCTAATTTTCTTGGCCACAGGGCACATGGGGCTGGAGTGAATGCCACTAGCAGGTGGCTGATTGAAGATGCTGAGAGCATTCAGTGTGGAAGGTGCCTCCTGCATGTGCAGTATGCCGGGCAGAGTCGAGGCCTTGCTGTTTTCCCCTCCTTCCTAAGTAACAGTAATATCCTTATGCGTTCCTTTCCTTTTTTAAAATCTCTGTTCAACATCTATCCTCTATATTTCAGCTATGTTTATCATGTGTACAAATTACTTGTTCTATATGTAGTTTGTGTTGCAGTAAATACCAAAATTTAATATTGTGCGTGTGTATGTGTGTGTGTGTGTGTGTGTCTGTCTGTCTGTCTGTGTTGGTAGTAGGGCTTGAACTCAGTGCCTTGCACCCTTATCTGGCTTTTTCTGCTCAAGGCTGGCACTCTACCTCCACTTTCAGCTCTCTGCTGGTTAATTGGAGATAGACACTTCTTTCTCAGCTGGTCTTCTGCTCTCCATCCTCAGATCTTAGCCTTCTAAGTATGTAGTATATACATTGGACATCCCTAATCCAAATGTCCAAAATCCAAAACTTTTTGACCATCAATATGATGCCCCAGGTCTGATGGTTCAATCAATGTGCACAATTTTGTTTCACGTCCAAAACTATTGAACATGTTGCATAAAATGACATTCAAAGTCAGGCACCAGTGGCTCATGCCTGTAATCCTAGCTACTGAGGAGACTGAGATCTGAAGATCGAGGTTCAAAGCTAGCCCGGGCAGAAAAGTCCATGAGACTCTAATCTCCAATTAACCACCAGAAAACCAGAAGTGGCACTGTGGCTCAAAGTGATAGAATGCTAGCCTTGAGCAAAAGAGCTCAAGGGACAGAGCCCAGGCTCTGAGTTCAAGCCCCAGAACTGGCAAAAATAAATAAATAAATAACAACATTAAAGCTATCTTTGTGTTTAGATTTGGATTACATATCCATGATACCTCACTCTCTATATGCAAATATTCCCAAATAAGGAAAAAATATTTGAAATACTGTACTTCAGCTACTAAACATTTCAGATAGGAAACTCTCAATCTGTATTAGACGCTAACAGATGCTGTGGTAGGGGTTGCTAAGCCAGGGAAAGGAGCAGAGTCTGGAGGTTGGGAGTTTGAGCTGTAATAATGAACAGGGTTGTTAGAGAAGGGTTTACAAAGAAGATGACATTAGACAAAATCTAGAGTATAATAACAAGCTGGCAATGGGAATGTACAGTGTTCTAGGCAGTGGGGATGGCCAGTGCAAAAAGGCCCCGAGGTCTTGGACATAAACCGAGATATGTTTTGGGTTTAAACATTTTTAAATCTCTCTATCGTTGTCAGAGCCGGTTCTTCCAAAGATACACATAAGGAGGAGCCAGCGGTGTAGGCCAGGCTCCCATATTTTGGTTGGTCTTTAGGGTCAGCAGCTGCTCCTTGGGTGGTCAATAAGAGGCATGTTCTTGTCTTCCTCACAACCAACCAAAGTGGATCCCTTTGGGATCCACTTCAAAACAAAGGGAAAGTTGGATCCTAAAGATAAATCCAGATTTCTAACCCTTTTAAAAAGAAGTTGCTTTTAATCCAAATGGAATACTTCATAGGTTATGGGGCTTGAACTCAGAGCGAGCTGTCCCTGAGCTTTTCTGCTAAGGTTAGTGGTCTACCATTTGAGCCACTGCTCCACTTCTATTTTTCTGATGGTTAATTAGAGATAAGAGGCTCATGGACTTTCCTGCTGGGTTGGCTTTGAATCCTCAGATCTCAGCCTCCTGAGTAGCTAGGATTACAGGTCTGAGCCACCAGCACCCAGCCACTTTATAAAAGTTAAGGCCAGTGTTCTTGGATGACTTCTCTGTATGTGGTTTTTTTGCCTTTTTTTTTTTTGCCTGGGGCTTGAACTCAGGGCCTGGGCACTGTCCCTTAGCTTTTTTCACTCCAAGCCGACAACTACCTGAGCCACAATTCCACTTCCAGCTTTTTAGTGGCTCACTGGAGATAAGAGTCTTACTGACTTTCCTGCCCAGGCTGCCTTTGACCTGAGACCCTTAGGTCTCAGTCTCCTGAGATCATAGTTGGGAGCCACTTGATGCCTGGCTCCTTGCTTCTTTTTTTTGTTTTTTGAGGCCAGTATATCTGTGACCTCTCAAGAGGGCAATTCTCATGGCCAAGCACACAGCCAGATGACAACAGAACTGAGGCAAATCCAAGCTGTCCCTTTGGCAGCTCCATTTTGAGTCAGGTGTCTTTTCCAGAGTGGTTGTTGTGGGTTGGAGCTGATGATCCCTCTGGGATCTCAGCCTGGGAAGCCTGTCAGGCTGGGAAAGGGTTCTCTGACCTTTCATGGCCCTTAGTCTTCCCCGCTGAGCCCAGTGTCAGCCGCATCCTCCCTATTCTGGACCTACAGCTGCATCCCACATCTTTCCTCCTCCAGCTCTTTGCGGTTAGAGCAGAGATCTATGGTCCAAACCACATGCTGGCCAAGCCTCAGAGTGCTGCTCTGAAGGTTGGGCATGGTGCCTGCTGCCCACAGGAGCAGTGAGGAAGGAAGGAGGTAAGGATTGCTATGTGCAGCCTGCGTGCAGGTAATGTCATGGAGGTTACCGTTTCCCAGCAGTGAATGAGGGCTATGAATGCAACAAGGCAATAGTCCCCCACCTTCCCTCAGTCCGCTGTCCCTCAGTCTGGCCTTGAGAATCCTGAAGGACACACAGGACCCATGGTGGGGTCTCTGGGTCGGGACCAGCTCCTCTAGGCTCTTTTAACCATTTTCTATCTTTCCTTTCTTACACAAGCTGTGATAATTTAACCACGTTGGGAATAAGGAAAGATAGCTGGGAGTGTAAATGTAAAATGGCTTAAATTAAAATATAATTGAAATAAATTAAATTAAATGGGCAAATTTCCGGAGCTCATCTCTCAGGCCAAATTATTACGGAGCTGCTGAGAAGAGGGCCTTGGAGGGCCCTGGGGCCACCCAGCTGGGGAGATAACTTTCAATGGCTTCCAGCAGCTTCTCATTAGAAGCCAGAGGCTCCAGGCCAGCCACACCCACATCCCCTCTTTGTTTTTCCCTCTAGCAGGGCTGCGGCAAGGTGACATGGGATCCCTAACCCTCAGCTTCCAGGCCCTGGCAGGTGTGCAGAAGCAGTACTGGGATCGCTTTGATTTCCTTAGCCTAACGTTGGCATGAGGGAGGGGTCCCTGCCGCTCTGTAGGGCCCCAGCCTCCCCTTCCCCTCTCATCTACCCTTCAAACCTCAGGCCACAGCAAACCAGACTCCAGATATGGGTTCAGTCATGGCCTTGGCCTTCGTTCAACTTCCCACTTTATTTCTCTGCCCTCCCCCTCCCCCTATCCAGGTAGGAGGCTGGAAACAAAAATGGTTCCACAAGCACAAGGTTTCTTTCAAGCCCAGTTTGAGGTGAAAAATTCCTGTGCAGACCAGGCACCTATGGCTCATGCCTGTAATCCTAGCTACATAGGAGGCTGAGATCTGAGATCGTAGTTCAAAGGCCTGAGGAGGAAAGACTAAACACCCAAGAAAGCTGGAAGTGGAACTGTAGCTCAAATGGTAATACACCAGCCTTGAATTAAAAAACTAAGGGATAGCACCCAGGGCCCCGAGTTCAAGCCTCAGGGACTAAGCACCAGGGTCAGTACAAAAAAAAAAAAAAATCATGCCAGGGGCCGGTGGCTTACATCTGTAATCCTAGCTACGCAGCAATCTCAGATATGAGGACTGTGGTTTGAAGCCAGCCCGAGCAGGAGTGTCTGAGAGACTCATCTCTAACTAACCAGCAAAACGGCAGAAGTAGAGCTGTGTGTCAAATGGTAGAGTGCTAGCCCGAGCAAAAATGCTCAAGGACAGCATCCATGCTCAGGCCCCATGTTCAAGCCCCACAACAAGAACACCACCAATAGCAAACAATCATGTGCATTTTGCATTTGGTTTCATAATGCATTCCCACTTATTTTAGTATGCAATGACTTATATTTACCAGCGAGTGAAAGTGACAGGCCTGGAGGCAGTTCCTTTATTCTAGATCTAGTCTCCAAATCCAGATGCCTGGTACCTCCACCTGAGAACCAGCCTCACAGCCGGCTGCACCTCTGGCCCCCTTACTCTAGGCCTGAGGCTTAGAGGTGGGAAGGTCCCCTTTACAATGATGGGGATGAACCCATGGGAGCACTATGGGGGACATTATGCTAAATGAAGCAAAGCATATAGAACAGCCATACACTTAAATAAGCAAAATTTTGAGTTCCAGGAAGCAGAGCGGTAATGGTCAGGGCTTGGAGAAATGGTGTTTCCTAGATATGGACTTCAGTTCTGCAAGATGAAAAATGGATGACATGGCTGCCAAGGGAATGTGCTTAAGGCCTCTGAATGATACCAAGGACGTACCTCTCCCCTTTTGGCCCATTCTTTCTATGTATCCAAAGACAGAATATAAAGGATTGACTCCCACTCTGTTTTCCCAGGTGCATACAAATGTCAGGTAAGCCACCAAATACATGGGCAGACTGCCTGATGCAGGCAGGACAATCTCCCTAAGCCTGCCTGTAAACATTCCATTGTGGGCCCAACCGAAACCTAATGGCTTTTTCATTAACCTCTGTCTCTGCTCAGATCTCATAAAAACCCAACTCCTGTTCCACCTCTTTGCACAGTCTCCAAGCCTGGGAAGGTGGTGCCCCTCACTGCTCTATCTCAATAAACAGTCCTCACCTGTGGAAGATGGAGTCCGGCCTGTTTCCTTCCTTTCTCTTCCATTTTCCTAATACTATGCACTTAAAAAATGTTTAGGCTGTTGATTTTACACTGTGAAGATTTACCATAATCATAAAGAACAAAGCAGCCAGGAGACGGTGGCTAATGCCTAGAATCCTAGCTATAATCCTAGATCTCGATAGGCTGAGATCTGAAGATCATGGTTCAAAGCCATCATGTGCAAAAAGAAGTCTGAGATTCTTAGCTCCAATTAACCACCGAAAAGTTGCAAGTGAAACTGTAGCTGAAGTGGTAGAGCATCAACCTGATGTGAAAAAACAAAACAAAACAAAATAAAACCAAGGGACAATTCCCAGGCCCTGAATTCAAGCCTCAGCAATGGCAAAAGAAAAAAAAAGTGCTAAAAGAAAAAACAAAAAAAACCCAAAACAAGGGATCCAGATGTGGTGGCCCATGACTATATTCCAGATGCAGGAGGATCTTGAATAAGGATGCTATATATAAATATGTAACAAAAACAAAACAAAAACTCTCCCCTTGGCCTGCTTCCCAGGGAGATGGCATTGAGTGAGGCAGGCATGGTCCTCTGCCACCTGGGCTGTCTCCAAAAGTTGGGCTGGAGGAGCCCTGCAAAGCAGTTGCCTCAATGCCTCGCTTCTACAGATGGAGGAACTGAGGCTAAGGAAGGGGATTCCACTTCCTAAGGCTCACAGCTAGAGCCTTAGGTGACCCAGCAATGATCAAGGCCAGGGTGGGTCTGGAAAAGCTTTCCTCCTAGCACCAGCCCCTCACCCACCCTACCCCTCTTCTAAAGGGGTACCCATAACCCTTGCTCCTTCCTCAGGCTGCAAGAAGGCTGATTAATTAATTAATCCTCGTTAAATGCTCAGGCACAGGCTAATGGGCGATAGGCATCTTCATTATTATTTTTAATCAGACTTTGCAATTTTATAGCTCCCATCACCCACAGCCATCAAGTGTCTCTCTAAGTTAATTAAGCCTGCCTGGGATGAGCTCAAAGAGGGAGGAGGTACAGGCTTGGCTGCAGGAGAGCCAAGAGGTCCCTATTCCCCTTAGGCCCCTGCTTTGGAAGGATGTGTGAGTAGATAGGTAGGGGGACTGGCCAGCCTCTGCTAACCCTCCTCCCTCTCATCTAAATAAGCCCACAGGGAAAACAGAGAATGATGGGAGCAGAGATGGCCACAGGCAGCGCCAGTGTAGTCTCTGGCTCTTACTCAGAAGCAGGTTTCCTGAGTAGGCGGGAGGACTGGGAGCTACAGAGATCAGAGCTTTCCCCCGTTCCTATGACTTTCTTTCTGCGAGGAGCAACTCTCCATGGAGTTCCTCTCCTCCACCCTTCTTGCTTATATCCTGCAACACGTTTTCACTGAGCAATGTATTTGTTCATGTATATATTGATAGGCTGAAATCTGGTTCATAACTTCTGCCTGCAGCATAGTTGTCTATTGTAAAACCATGCCATGTTTTATTTATTCATTTTTTACTATTTTGCTATTTTAAAGCAATAATCTTTTGAGGGCATGCCTGAGTACAAACATGTCTACTTGTTTAGTGCTAGTGCAGAAGCATGACCACTAGGTTACAAGCTATGCACACTTGCCAGTGTAAAGACACCATCAAACTGCACCCCAAAGGTGGTTCTGTTCGTGAACACTCCCCTCCCCGGGCAGAGAACATGCCCATCCATGCCCTCACCAGTATTTGGGATTGTAAACAATTTTTGTTTGCCAAGGTGGTAAGTAAATGGCATCTCCTTGGAGTTTTGATTTACATTTCCTTGGTTACTCCTGGAGTTGAGCTTTTTTTTTTTTTTTTTTGTGAGAATACAGTACAGAGGAGTTACAATTACATGGGCAAGATAACAAGTACATTTCTTATCAAGCATTGTTGCCTCTTCTTTGTTTCCCCTTCCCATCCCTTCCCATACTCCCCCCACGTCCCCCACCCGACCCTCCCCTCCCACCAAAGTTGTAAAGTTCGTTTTTCGACATAATGACTTGTACATCTCATTGTTGCAATGGTCCACCTGTATCCCTAGCTAAACGATTTTTTTTTTTGTTGGTTGTAGGGCCTGAACTCTGGGCCTGGGTGCTGTCCATCAGCTCTTCAGCTGAAGGCTAGCACTCTACCACTTGAGCATCTTTTAATAAGTTTGTTGGCCATTTATATTTTCTGTTTTGTGAATTATACAGTTGTATCTACTGCTCATTTTTTTCTGTTGGGTCATTTAAAAAAATTGTTTTTACCATTTTTTTATAGATAGTATGTAAACACCGGCCTTCAGTTCCTTTCCTATGTCTTGTCAGGGGCCTACTGATTGCCTTTTAAACTGTTATAAGTCTAGGATAACTTGTACCTATAGAATGTACAATTTTAGATTTTCATTTGTAAAATTTCCCTCATATAAAAGTCTCCTTTTATGATTTGGTTTAAAGTGGAAAAGGTGGCCTTCCATAGTTTATCATAGTAATTTTAAAGTTTTTTTTCTTTTGAACATTGAGGGCAGGCCAGCTGTCTGGTCTCTTAGAACAGCACTAATCCACTCCGCAAGGGCTCTGTCCTTATGACCTCTGACCTCCCCAAGGCCACCCCTCCTGACGCCATCACCAAGGGGCTCTGAATTCCACCCGGGAATTTTAGGGAACTACAAACACTCAGTCATTTTTAGTATTGTTCTACCTGCTGGGAGGAGAATTTGGAATCAAGAAGTACTTAGGAGACCCCTGTAGAGGTTCAGGGACCATGCAGTGGCTTGAACTGCAGGGTAGTAATAAATACCAGGAGAATCAATGGTTTGGGAATCTATTTTAAGGTATGCTGTTAGAATGTGCTGTTAGATTAGATACAAGATTAGAGGGACAGAGACATAAAGGAACTGGGACACAAGATGAAATGTCCTTTTCTTAAGTGGGAAACAGGGAAATAAGAAGAGAAACAAAGAGTTTGGTTTGGGATATGTTAACTTTGGGAGTTCCACAGACAAGCTAAATTAAGGGAGCCAATATGGAGCAGGGGGAAAGGTTGGGAGTTCTCAGCAAATGCTACTTAAGTCTTTAGACTTAGAAGAAATCACCTAGAAAATAAGAAAGGAAGCTAGTCACCAGTGGTTTACACCAGTAATTCTAGCTATTCAAGAGACTTAGATCTGAGAATCATTATTTGGATCCAGCTAGGGAAGATAAAGGTAGATAAATCCCAGAGATACTTATTGCCAACCAATCAGCAAAAAGCTGAAAGGATAGGCACGGCTCAAGTGGTAAAAAAACAAACCTGTCAGCAGATAAAGCCAAGTGAGAATGAGAAGCCCTTGGTACTGACACAAAAAGAAAAGAAAAAAATATGAAGGGAGAGAGAGAGACAGAGAGAGAGACAGAGAGACACAGAGATAGAGAGACACAGAGAGAGACAGAGACAGAGAGAGTCTGAACATGATCCTGGGGCTCTCAGCATACCCGGTCTTACAGATGAGGAGGATACAGCATGGGAGATGGAGATGGAGGAGGCTGTAAACAGATAAACTGAACCTGCTGAGAGAGCAAGGAAGACCAGGACTGGGAGACTCCACCATGGTAAAGTGGCTAGTGACCTTGCATTATTTCCTGAATAGAGAGGAGCTCAGGAAAACATAGGCCTTCCCTTCCTGCCTTCCCTCCTTCTTGAATTATTATTCAGCCCAAGGCTATTGAGTGGAGCTGGGCCAGGTAGGCCAGGTAGGTACCTACAGCTGGAGTCAGCAAGCAGAAGGGGAAGCCTGATGCAGAATGATTGCACCTGATATGATGAGGAGCCTGGCTGTGATGATGTCATCGACAGGTGATAAGTCACATGTGGAGGTTGAGCCAAGAAGGAAATATAGTGGGAATTACAGAGTTCAGGGTTCTCATTGAAAAGCAACTGTAAACATGGAAAGGAGAGAAAGAAAGAATCCTATAATGTTGGACTAGAATTCAGATACATTGATATAAACAAATATATATATACAGAGATAGATGGATAGAGAAATACTGATGAACATTTGTGGAGAGAGGGATGTACAATCGAGAGGGACTGGAAACATCATCATTCCATAGCAAAAGACTCAGAGCTGGGTGGTGGTGGCTCATACTTGTAATTCTAGCCACTTAGGAAGCTGGGATCTGAGAATCATGATTTGAAGCCAGCCAGAACAAACAGATCTGAGACCCTTATCTCAAATGAACAAACAACAAGCCAGAAGTAAATATGTGACTCAAATGGTAGAGTGCTAGCCTTGAGAAAAAAAAAAAAAATCTAAGCAAGAACATAAGACCCTGAGTTCAAGCCCTAGTAGTAGAAACATTTTTAAAAGGGGTTCTGAGCTTGGTCTATAAAACTGTTGTCCCCTAAAAAGAACTATAGATCTTTGTAGAAATAGCCAACTCTAAGGTAGCGTTAGGAAAATAACAGTATCTTGTACTAGAAAATTCAGAAAGTGCTCAGGGATATAAAAATATAGTTTGAATGGGCTTTCACTGGTCAAATTTGGGGATATTTGAACATCAAATTAAATATCAGTAACATTATAATTCAAGAAATAAAAGCAGGAATCCATGAGTCTGTACTAAGAGAGAGATCAAGACAGCAAGGCAATGACAAAGCTTTTCCCTATAGTAGAGTGCCAACTAATAAATACGACAGAATGATGAAATCAGAAAATTTGGCATCCCTCATGGAATAATTAACTCAGCTGAGAAACATCAATTGCTGCTAAAACTAGTGAGAGGAAGATAAGAGTAGCAGGATATTACAGAGCTTCAAAATCCTTATTGATTACCAAGGGGGAAAAGAGGCTTTCAGAGCAGAAACCTGGCAGTCTCTACCTCAACCCACTAATCAAGGTTAACATCGTCAGTGTGGGACAAATTGGAACCATGTACCACCTGCCAGGGCCCAATGCGAAGAATGCAGCATCACTCCAGTGATAACTCCTGCCAAAGAAACATTACCCGAATCTAGCCAGGAGAAAACAGACAAACCTGAATGGAGGTACATGTGGTAAACAACTGGGCTGAAATCTCAAGATGGTCCAGGTGATGGCCATCAATGAGAGACCAGAAGAACCATTCTGATCTGAAAGAGACTAGCTATGAAAAGGAAGCAAAGCATTGTGTAGTCTTAAGACTGGGTTCTTTTGGTAGAAAAGACAAGATTGAGAGAGTTGGTGACATTGAATGAAGAGGGCAAAGCAAGGAGTTTTACGTACCAATGTTCATTTCCTCTTTTTGTTGGTGTATTGTAGGAGAATGTCCTTATTTGTAGACAACATTAACTTATTCTAGGGTGATAAAGATTGTATCAGCAACCTATACACAAAGAGTGCAAGGGAAAAAAAATAAAGCTTTGGCACAGTCTTTTAAGTTTGAAATAGCGCAAAAGAAAAAAAGAAAAAGAAAACAAATACACAAGAAAGAAGGATGAGGGAACAAATGAATCTGTTGAATGGAACAAATGATTTGTTATTGTCATTTTGGTGTCAGTGAGCAGAGAAATAAAAGGGTAGGGTGGAGGGTGGTAAAGAGTTAACCTGAAAAGACTTAAGATCAGCAAACCAGTGTGGATCCTGACTTCAACAAATGGACATTGCTATAGTCTCAATGTCCCTGTCCACCCACGGCTTTATATTGAGTGCTTGATCCCAAGGGCAGTGCTATTAGGAGAGGCTGTGGCCCTTTGGGGGATGGGGCTTTATTGGAAGTCATTAGGTTATTGGGGGTGTGGCCTGTTTCTCTACACTTCCTGACTTGTGATATAAGAGGCTTGCTCTGAGCTCTTCTTCTATTTGCATCCAGCATCCTCCCCAGAGCCCCAAAGCAATGACTCCTCCTGCTCTTCAACCGGAACCTGCAGAATGGTGAGCTAAATAAAACTTTTCTCTTTAGAAGTTAATTGTATCAGGTATTTCATTGTAACAACACAAAAGCCGAGTATGTTTTATGACAATGAGAGGAATCCGAGTATAAACAGAGTATTGGTGATGACCAAGAAATCCTTGCTAATAGTCTAAGTGTGGAAACGTCATTGCAATTGTGTAAGAAAAAGTGCATTGTTTTTCATACACATAAAAGTACTTGAATATACGTGTGGGAGTGAAATGACATGCGGTCTGGGATGTGCTTTACAATACTTCAGACAAACAGAGGATAGATAAATCAACTAGAGGAAGACCTTGGGTAATTATTGAATTTATTGTGGGTGTTGTATTAGTCAGCTTGGGCTGTCATTACAAAATACCACAGATCTGGTGGCTGAAAGAAGAGAAATGTGTTTCCTCACAGTTGTGGGGGCTGGAATTCTACAATCAAGAAATGTCTCGGTCTCTCTTGAGGTTCCCCTGTGTGTTCTCCCCCAGTCTGGAGTTAGGGCTCTAACATACGGATTTGAAGGGGACATGATATAACCTGTACCTGGCACTGTCTCACATTGATGAATGGGGAGAATGCCCACTGAAACTGAGTCTTTGGGAATTGTTCAGGGAATGGAAAAGCAGATGGCATCAGAGAAATGTTATTCTTGGAAGAAGGCTCTAGGGGCCAAAATTTATTCTTTCTTTTTAAATGATTGTTATTATGACATATTCATATGCCAATGGAAAGGATCCAATACAGAATAAAAATGTGTGTACGATCAAATGTGTGTAACAAGGGGAAATGTAGAAACGGCAAGACAGTGGAAAACAGGAGCAAAAAGAGGTAACTTAAAGAAGAAAGGCAGACTCTGGGCAGGGAGTCTCTGGGCCGGGGGCTGGGTGGGTGTGGCTGTGGCAGTGTGGGGATCCTCCTCATACAGATTATGTCTCCCAGTGAGATAAGAAGCAAGGGCATCTGTGAGAAAGCAATGGAGATTTTAGAAGTGAGAAGGTGTGAATGTTCCGTTAGGCTAGTGCAGAGCAAACGGGACAGAGAAATGGTGAAGCGATCCAGGAATTAGTTGATGGATGCCAGCCGCTCCAGAATCATTTGTTGAAGCTCCTGTCTTTCTTATATTGACTTGCTTTTGCACTTTTATCAAGAAATCACCCTGGCATTTTTGTGTTAGGTGTGCTTGGGGTTCTATCTTCTGTCTCACAGCTCTTGAGCAGTGTTGTACAATCTTAATTACTTTATGGATTATGCCTCCTGTATACACTTTATTTATTTTGGTTGGTTGTGGGGCTTGAACTCTGAGCCTGGGCACTGTCCCTGTGCTCTTCAGCTCAAGGCAACTGCTCTGTCAATTGAGCCACAGCATCACTTCTGGTTTTCTGGTGATTAATTGGAGATAAGAGTCTCACAGACTTTTCCAGCCCAGGCTGGCTTTGAACCGAGATCCTCAGATCTCAGCCTTCAAGTAGCTAGGATTACAGGCGTGAGCCACCAGCGCCCAGCCCATATACTTATAAGCTTATCTGTGTCTGTAAAATGACTTACTGGGGTTTTGATAGAAATTACAGTAAGCCCATAAATAATTTGGGAAAGAATTAATGTGAGAAAGCAATGGAGATTCTATATGTCAATATGAAAGCAATGGAGAATCTCTTTCCTTACTGATTCTTCCAATCCATGATCATTGCCCTCTAAGTATTTGGGTCTTTGATTTTGTTTTTCAGGAACATGTCATCAAAGTAATGAAATTTAGATAGGGTGAAATTTAGATAGAGAGATCTTCAACTGAAAATCATGGCCTTAATTTTCAAGTCAGCCTTACTAAAATTTAGTAAGATTTTGAAAAAATTTAACTGAGAAATTATCTCAATTTGGTATGCTTTGAGTTGTTCTTGAGTCTTTCACTGTACTTGTGGATATGTACTTTCTGTATGTCCTTGAATTTTGCTCATGCACCCAGGTCCTTGGATTATGAATTGCTACAAAGTTTTTGCCACTCACATTGTTATAAAATTTCCTCTTCCAAAGAAATCAAAAAGGACATCAAGAAATGGAAAGGCCTTCCATATTCATGGATAGGTAGAATCCATATTGTGAAAATGGCCATACTGCCAAAAATGATATACAAATTCAATGCAACTCCTATCAAAATCCCAATGACATTCTTTACTGAAACAGAGAAAACAATCCAAAAATTCACATAGAAAAGCAAAAGACCTAGAATAGCCAAAGCAATGCTAGGCAAAAGAAGCATGCAGGAGGTGTCATAATACCAGATTTCAAGCTCTACTATAGAGCCATAATAACAAAACAGCTTGGTATTGGCACAAAAATAGATCCAAAGACCAATGGAATAGATTAGAAAATCCAGAAATAAAACCACATACTTAGTCAGCTGATATTCAACAAAGGAGCCAAAGACATACAGTAGAAAAAATGCACCTCTTCAACTGGGCAGCCACATGCAGAAAACTAAAAGTGAAACCCCAGCCAGTCACCATGCACTAACATCAACTCAAAATGGATTAAAGACCTCAACATCAGACCTGAATCTCTGAAACTACTGCAGGACAAAATGGAGAGACACTTGAACTTAGAGGCACAGGCAGGAACTTCCTGAACAGAGTTCCAGGGCACAACAGATTGGAGAGAGACTTGACAAATGGAACTACCTTAAAATAAAAAGTTTCTGCACAGCTAAAGACATAGCTACCAAACTATGAAGACAGTCAACCAGTTGGGAAAAGATATTTACCAGCAATATATCAGACAAAGGCCTAATACCCATTATATATAGGGAGCTCAAGAAATGAATCCCCCCCAAATCTAACAAACCAATCACTAAATGGGCAAGGGAGCTAAAGAGAGACTTCTCAGAAGAAGAGATAAAAATGGCAAAGAAACGCATGAAGAAATGTTCATCATCCATGGCCATAAAGGAAACGCAAAGAAAAACAACTCTGAGACACCACCCTTCCCCAATCAGAATGGCCTATATTCTGAATTCAGACAATGACAAATGCTGGCAGGGATATGGAGAAAGAGGAACGCTATTGCACTGCTGGTGGGAATGTAAACTAATACAACCACTCTGGAAAGCAGTCTGGAGGTTCCTCAGAAAACTAAACAGACAAACCCTATAAACCTAGCCACACCACTCCTAGGCATCTACCCTGAGTAATAGGAACCGGGATATGACAAGGACACCCATACTTCCACGTTCATTGCTGCACTGTTCACAATAGCCAAGATATGGAAACAACCCAGATGTCCCACTACAGATGAATGGATGGATCCAAACATTGTAGTACCTATATACAATGGAATTTTACACAGCCATTAGAAAGGATACAATAATGGCATTCGCAGGGAAATGGATGGAAGTAGAACAAATCATGTTGAGTGAAATAAGCCAAGATCAGAGAGGCAAATGGCACATGGTCTTCCTGATAGGTAGATGTTAGATTCAAAATGCAATGAGATATGACAAAGTAAACAGACTCAAGATACCCATACACACTGAAACCAAAAGAGGTCAGTCTTGGAAGAATAACACCAAATTGTAATACCCAAGCACCTCTTCATATGTGCATAAAATAATATACATACTGAAAATAATCCCAAAGACAAGGAAACAAAGGACCTCTTCTTAATTTGTTATTGTTTTTAGATGACTTTGTATTCTTTACCTCATATATGGTATATACACATGCACATCTGAGGGAAGCTAGGAGGAGGGCACAGAATCAGTGGAAAGCAGGTGAAAAAATACAGCAGAGGGACCCATCAGCGGCACTGGACAGTGATGAAAGTGATCTAAGCAAGTCAAAGGCGGTGATGGGAGGGAGGGAATGAGAGAGAAAGAAGGAACAGCTGATACTAAGCAAAAGGAAAGAAAGGTACACATCACCCAATTTGGAAGAAATAGTTTTATAGTTAAAGTTTGTAGAGTTCATAAGCTTTGTAGATGAAGATAATCATGATTATCATTGTGAAGGTTAAAATGTGTTTGTAACTTTAGCTAAGTATAACTCTGCCACAGTACTGTGAAATGTATGTAATCAGAAAAAAAATTTTCCTCTTCCTTCCATTGATCTCTGCGCTCTTTGGTATTGCTTGGGAATTCTTGGAGGCATGGCTTCTTCCTACTTGCTGGTCCTGTTGTTTTCTAATATCTTCTAATGCTAGGGTACAGTGGTTCAGTTAGTACATTCACAGTGTATATGACCATCGCTGCTATCTAGCTCTAGAACATCTCTGACTCTCAAAGCCAACTATAACCAGGTAATCTTTTACTCTCCACCTTCCTTCCTGCTGCCCCACCCCCCCTGCAACCACCCCCTTCAACATTCATCTCCTTGTTTTTGTTTTGTTTTGTTGTTTTCTTTTTATTTAGGTCTAGATTCACATTTGAGAGAAAACATACTATATTCATCTTTCTGCTTCGGGCTCATTTCACTTAACATGATGATCTCTAGCTCCATCCAAAGAATGTGATACTCCATTGTGTGTGTGTGTGTGTGTGTGTGTGTGTGTGTGTGTGTGTGTGTGTGTGTGTGTGTGATATCTGTGGATTCCACAGCTTCACTCTGGATTCCATAACTTACTATATTTTAAGTTGCACTGATCATATAGCATATTTCAATACTTCATTCCTTTGCCCCCTACCTTCCTTTTGATGGCTAAATAATACTCTATTGTGTGGCTATACTACATTTTGTTTATTCATTCATCAGTTGACCTTGGGTTTGTTTCACTGGATATTTTGAGTCCTCAGGTTTCTCCATTGGATATTCTGAGTCCTCTGAAGTAGGCATTCAGGTACCAGTATTTGGTAGACACACTATCTGTTCTGTGGAATATATATCTAGGCGTGAAATTGTTACATCATGTGCTAATTACATGTTAAACTTATTGAGGAACTTCCAAGTTATTTTTCATAGCAAGTGGACTGTTTTATATTCCCATTAGCCATGTGTAAGGACGCTAACTTCTCCACATGTCCACTAACATTTGTTACTTTTCTTTTAAAATTAAAGTAATAGCCAGGCACAAGTGGCTCATACCTGTAGTCTTAACTTCTCAGGAGGCTAAGATCTGAGGATCTTAGTTTGAAGATAGCCCAGGCAGGAAAGCCTATGAAACTCTATCTCCAATTAACCACCAAAAAGTCAGAAGTAGACCTGTGGCTTTAGTGGTAGAGCCCTAGTCTTGAGCACAAAAGCTTGAGAACAGCACCCAGATCCTGAGTTCAAGCATAGGAATGGCACACACACACACACACACACACACACACACACACACACACAGAGGATAATAGCCATTTCAGTGGGTATGAACTGAATGGAATCTTGTCTTTCTTCTTACCTCTCTAATGACTAATGTAATATTGTTGAATATCTTTTCATGTGCTTTTGTACATTTATATTTCTCTTTTATAGAAGTATTTTCTTAAATCTTTTGTCCACTTTTAATTAGATTATTTCTTTTTATGTTAGTTTTAAGAACTCTTTACATATTCTATGTATTAGGCCTCATTTAGATACATGATTTGTAAACATCTCCCACTGTGTGAGTTCTTTCTTTGTGAGTACTTTCTTTGTGGTGTTTTTGGTCTTTTGATACACAAAAGTTTTTATTTATCTGTACTCTGATGAACTGCAATTAAGCTATTTTTGTTGATGTTCCCTGGAACTGTGATGTTATATCTAAGAAACCACTGTCAACTCCAACAGCATTAAGATTTTCCCTGACATATTCTCCTGGAGTTTTAGATCTTAAGATTAAGTCTGTGATCCATTTTGAGTTATTTTTTCCCCTAAATTCCAGTTGTCACTGTACTTTATTTCCTTCATGGTCAACTGCCAAATTTGCTTATCCTTAGACTGCTTTTTAAATGTGTATCCGTGTCTAAATTTATCTTGGGTACAGAAAAAGGACAGTTCTTTGTGTTAAGAAAAACATGAATCTAATTTTTACCTCCATTGTGTCTTTAAAGGCTATTTAAATCACTTTCTTCAATTTAGTCAGCCCCAAAAATGCACTTTAAAGCAATGTGAGTAATGAGCAAATTGTTAGCTTTTGGGCGATTCTATTTGCAGAAAAAAATCACATTAAAAATTTTAAATTTATTTTTAATAGAGACATAAAAGCATGCCAATCGCACATAGCACTAGGGTATGGTGTTGTTGAATTAAGCTGCATACACGATGTGAGGGAAACATCACCTTTATGCTATGGATGTTCAGGTTCTCCTACTAACAGGTCACAGAGCCTATCTGCTCGCCCCTACCCTATTCAGTGCTCTTGGCATGGTTGTCAAAAAGCAGTTGACCATAGATGAATGGGTTTATTTCAGGATCCTGAATTCTATTCACTCAATCTATACACTGGTTCTTATGCAGCACTATTGAATTTTGGATAATCTAGCCTTGTAGTAAGTTTTAAATACTTAGTAAGAGCTTTTCTATTTTGATTTTAAAAAGTCATTGAGAATTTTGATAAAAAGATTATTGACTCTGTGCAGTCTGTTTGGGGAATACTTAGCATCATCTTAACAACATTGTTGCCCAACCTCTGGATATGGGATGTGTATCTATTTATTAGTTCTTTAATTTCTTTCAATATTTCTTTCAATGTTTTATACTTGTTGGCATATAAGTCATATTACCTTGATTAAATTCAATGCTAAGAATTGTTTTTATACTATGGTAAATGGCATTGTTTCCTTTTTCTTTTTCTCTCTTCCTTCCTTCCTTCTTTTCCTTCCTTCCTTCCTTTCTCTTTCCTTCTTTGGCTGGGGGGTTGAAACTCAGGACCTACTGTTTGCTAGGCAGGCACTCTACCACTTGAGCCACATTTCCTTTTTGCATTGATTATTTTTATGTAGAGTCTCATTTTACTCCAGAGCCAGCCTGGACTTTGATCCTCCTATTTGTGTTTCCCTGCATTGCTGGGGATGACAGGTGCATGCCTGTATGTCCAGATGTTGTGCTTCCTCTGTAACAGATTATAGGCATATGCCACTGAGCCCAGCCACTGAGAGAGATGAATTCTTGAAAACTTTAATACTTACTCTGCCCTTGAACTGTAATCTCCTAATATTTGCTTCTTAAGTATAAAAATGGCAAAAGTAGACATCCTTATCTTTTTTATAACCTTGGGGGAAACTTTTTTTTTAATTTAATTTTATTTTATTTGTGAACATACTGTACAGAGGGGTTACAATTACATGGGCAGGATAATGCGTACATTTCTTACCAAGCATTGCAGCCTCCTCCTTTGGTTTACCCTTCACATCCCTTCCCAGCCTCCCCCCTCCCCCCCAATCCCAATCCTTCTCCCCCCCCCCCCACCCCCGGAACCGACGTTGTAAAGCTCGTTTTAGACATGACAACTTGTACTTCTCATTGTTGCAACAGGTCCACCTGTATCCTTAAACAACTGGTTTTTTCCCCATCTCCTCCACAAGTTATACTGACATCAAATATAGTGAAAGCAGGGGTCATACTGTGGGGGAGGGACATACAAAGCAACAAAGAGATAATCTTATAAATGAGTTAGAAACACATGCATGAAAGAAAAAACATTAAAATACATATCTAAGCGTTCATTTTCCTGACATCACATTATCTGACCTTTTCTGCTTGACTCATACATATACTCGATATTGCAAATAAGGGAAACCATGGGACCTGTGTTTCTTTGGGCCTGGCTTACTTCACTTAATATTTTTCCAAGTTTTTCCATTTCCTAACAAATGGGGCAATGTCATTCTTTCTGATGGAGGCATAGAATTCCATTGTGTATATATACCACATTTTCTTGATCCATTCATCTACTGAGGGGCATCTGGGTTGGTTCCATATCTTAGCTATGGTAAATAATGCTGCAATAAACATAGTTGTGCTGGTAGCTTTAGTGTGGTCTTGTTTGTAGACATTTGGGTAAATGCCCAAAAGTGGGATTGCTGGGTCATAGGGGAGTTCTATGTGACGTCTTTTCAGGAACGTCCATACTGCTTTCCAAAGTGGTTGAACAAGTTTACATTCCCACCAACAATGCAGTAAGGTTCCTTTCTGTCCACATCCCCTCCAGCATCTGTTGTTGTTAGAGTTCTTGATTTTTGCCGTTCTAACTGGGGTGAGGTGATATCTCAATGTTGTTTTGATTTGCATTTCTTTTATGGCTAGGGATCTTGAACATTTCTTCATGTGTCTATTGGCCATCCTTCTTTCTTCTTCAGAGAAGTTTCTCTTTAAGTCTTTCACCCACTTATTTATTGGGCAGTTGTTGCTTTGAGGATTTGTTGTTGGGGGGTTTAATTTTTTGAGTTCCAAGTATATTTTAGATATGAGATTGGGGGAAACTTTTGATCTTTCACCATTAGTATAATGTTAGCTATGTTTTTTTTCCTTTCATCATGTTAAGGAAATTCTTTTGTATTCCTACTTTTCTGAGTATTTCAATTTCAAAGGATACTGGATTTTGTACATTGTATTTTCTCCTTCATCCTCTTAATGTAGTGTATTAATGTGGTATACTAATAAAGTGCTTGAATTTCGTGCATTGAGTCACCCTAACATTCTCAGGATGAATCCTACTTGCTCTTTTCAATATGTGGCTGAATCAGTTTGCTAATATTTTGCTGAGGATTCTTTTTTTTGGGGGGGGGGTCTGGTCCTGGGGCCTGAACTCTGGGCCTGGGCACTGTCCCTCAGCTCTTCAGCTCAAGGCTAGTGCTCTATCACTGAGCCACCTTCCCAGCCCCCTTGCTGAGGATTCTTGTATCTAAATTCATAAGGAATATTGGTGTGTAGTTTTCTTGTAATATCAGTCACACTTGGTACCAGGGCACTGCTATCTTCATAGTATGGCTTTGGAAGTGTTTGTTTCCTGTCCATCTTCCATAGAAATCACTATTGGACCCATGTGATGCTGGGATTTTCTTTTTGAAAAATTTTCATTAGGTTCAATTTCCTTAGTTGTTACAAACATTCAAATTTTCTACTTTATTTTTTTAAGGAGAAGCAAAGGTTTATTAGGATGTCATTAAGCAAAAATGTCAGGGAGATAGAGGGGTATGACATTTACTGTCCCACATGGGATTGGGCACAGATTTTTATGAGGTTATTGCGGTTCTGCTGATTGGTAGGGAGTGTGTGTGGAGGTCTTGTTGATTGGTTATCTTTTCTTGGAGCGAGTTTCAAAGTAAATGTGATCAGGAACGCTTTTCCATCTTGGCTTTTACTTCCTTATTCCTTCTGGCCCATTTCGTGTGCTGGCCTCCATAGTTTACCCAGTATTTTCCATGTCTTCAAAGAGGCTCGACTTGAATAAAACTACGGAAGCCAAATCAAAAGGAATAAGAGCACTGGAGGACCACACGATATGAGA
This sequence comes from Dipodomys spectabilis, assembly GCF_019054845.1. Lineage (NCBI taxonomy): Eukaryota > Metazoa > Chordata > Mammalia > Rodentia > Heteromyidae > Dipodomys > Dipodomys spectabilis. The sequence goes on from NW_024870874.1 coordinate 15,123,215, forward strand.
TGAAAACCATATTGTATCATCATTTATAACTTTATGGTCACTGACACCAAGACTCCTACAGAGCAGAAATAATTCTCCTGGGCAGAAATGCAGAAATTATGTCATTGTGTTGAGAGGTCCTGGCCCCAGCTGAGCCAGGAATTCCTTTATTACTGGCAAAGATTTCTTGCCCAGGCAGTTAGTGACGTGCGAAGGGATGCCATGTGTACATGTATGAATCTCTCCTGGGTTCATTCATTTGCCATCCCTTAGCCTTTCTGTAGATCCAGCCGCAGCCATTCCAGCCTGAATGCCTTCTGCTTCCTGGTAAGCCAGACATCTGTGACTATCTCCACTGTCATCGCTGGTGACACCAAGCTCTGAGTCTGCTGGCCTGACAGTTGTGCAGAGTGCTCTGGGACTGAGCGGCAGCAGCTTGGGAGGCCTGAGCCTACTATACCCTAAAAGGCTATACAGTAGGAGGTTCACAAGTCAAGTCAAGGTGGCTTGGGATTGGAGGAATTTCAGAGACTGTAGACAAATCATTGTAAAGAACCACTTCTCTGTGGGGTTTAATCCTCCCCTTTATTCTCCCGAAGTGGTTAAAGCTAAATAACTCTAGTAAGGACTGTTGCATGGCTCTTTCCTGGTGCTCAAAATCTTGCTGCTGGGCCAAACTCAATTCTGCGTTAGAGAGAGATCTCTGGCCTGCGATAGAAGTCTGAATTCTAGGTGAGCCTGGACAGAGTGGCATGAGCAGGAAGAGGTTACCTGAGGAATCCCAGAATGAAGGAGGAGGAGGAGGGGGCAAGGCTTCCAGAGTGTGGGAAGAGGCCTTGGAGATCCAGCAGGCCAGAAGATTAGGCAAACCTCTCCCAGGCTTTGCAAGGATCCTCAGGGACCTTCCAGCTTGGGGGGCGGAGGGGGGCAGCAGTACTCAGAGTCCCCACGAGGGGGCGTGCGAGCTCAATTTCTACCGCACAGGAGGCTGACCCGCCTTGAGCACTCCGGGGGGGAAGGGGGGGGGGCATGGTTGGCTGACCCCTTCCTAGCATTGGTCACCAATAAACCCCTAGCCCAGAGGTGGGCTTTACCTCTAATGTCCATTACTTAGCAAGTTACACAGCAAGTTTTCTTTGGCTGAGTGAAAGTGCCCAGTTACACCAATTGTATTTTACAGCCTTTCAGCCCATTAAAACATTTACAAATGAAAAGAAGCCTTTGGGACAGGCCAATACCTGTCTGGGATCTGTTGGGAAAGAGAGAACAGAACTGTGGGGCTGTGGATGGGAGTGGAGAGCAATTAGGGAGCAGCCAGCCCACTGCCCTGCGTAACAGGTAGGATGGACCAGCTCCCAGACAATTTCCTACTCTGGATCAGTTTCCTGAGAATGTTTCTAATTAAGGAAACTCCACCTCAGGCCCAGAGGGAACATGATACAGTGAGCAGCCAGTAGGGACCTTGCTCAGGCATCCTTCCCTGGCTCAGGAGCCGGCAGCTTCAGGATCAGGCAGCTTCTGGTGGGAGTAAGGACCCAACCCTCTACCCACCACCACCAAGAAGGATTGTTGCTCCTCCAGGAGGCTGCCTGCTCCCAGACAACTGTCCCACAAGCCTCATTGTTAGCTCAATGGGGACCATGACCTTTCCACACAATGACAGCTGCTGCCAGATAGAAGGTGGGCGCAGGTCTATGAAGGGCCTTCATTGCTACTTGGGGAGTTTACCATGCTCTAAGCCATAAGAGTCAGCCACGAATGTGCATCATGCAGAACTCCACTCTTTGAGGCCCTTCTTCTGCTTGATACCAACTCTTTAGCAAATGTTTCATCAACAAAATGATGTAGCTACAAGAATTCCCGACTCCTGCTTTTCACTCTGAGTTATATTGTCTTTCCTTCTCCAAGATAGCTACCTGGCTTTATTACTTGCACCCAGTTTCTGCCCTGTGACCACCACCCCTGCAGTCCTTCTCTCCCCCTCCTGCTTCATTTTGTCCACAGCAGCTATTCCACTTGCCATATGGGTGTGTTCATTGTTATTCTTCCATGGTAACATCCAAACCTCACAAGGAAGGGGGCAATACCTAATGAAAAATCCACTTGTAGCTGTAATCCCAGTTATTTTGGAAAGGGGAAATTGGGAAGATTGTAGGTATAGACCAGACAGGACAAAAAAAAAAAAAGTTAGCAAGAGGGAGGAAAACACAAAATAAAATAGAAAAGAAACAAAAAAGCCAAAGCTTTGTGTGGTGGTACATGCCTATAATCCCAGCTACTCAGGAGATATGGGGAAGAAGGCAGCCTGGACTAAAGTGTGAGATCTTACCTGAAAACTAAAGCAAAAAAGAGCCAAGTGTAGGGTTCAAGGGGCAAAATTCCTGCGTAGCAAGTGAAAGACCCTAGTACTTAAAAAAAAAAAAACTACTCTGGACTAGTGGGGGGAGGGGTTGCTAGGGTGCCAGGTGGAGACAAAGAAAAAGATAAACATAGGGAGAATACTCCCTCCCCTAACCATTGCCACCTCCCACTGAAAAGGATAAGATTTCCTGTGAGGAATTCTAGTGCTAATAAGCAACCACATCATTCTTCAGATGCAATCCCTGCTGATGGCATTAGTTTTATAGAAGGAATTTGAAAAATATTTTCTAAATATGCATATTTAAGGAACTCAAATTGATGAAAGAATGACCTTTATCAAATAAAAAAAGAACATGACATTCAAGTAGGGAGAAATGAATTCAAGAAGAAGATCTCTTGTAAATGAAGACTAATTAGCCATTGAAAAATTTATTAGTGATATTGTAAATGATAAAAAAAGAAAGAACGAATGAGCCTAGAATGAAGCATAGAGATATGAAGAGATGAAAATAAAGACTAATTAAGGCCACATGAGTGATTGAAAGAGGCTCCAATGTATGAAAATTGTAATCTCAGAAGAAGAAAGAGAAGAAGTAATATTTGGAATGCTAAAGCTGAGAATTTCTAAGGTTACAGAGGGCATAAATTCTTTTTATTACAAGTGTCCTGAAGGGGCCATGCAAGGTGAATAAAAATAAATCTACACCTAGATACACTGTACTGAAATTGCAGCACATGAAGGATAGCTAGACAATCAGTAAAGCTGCTTAGAGAGAAGATAAAAACACTTTGACTTGTCTATTAGACTGTCAGCCTACTTTCCCTTAGTAACAATATCTGGTAGAGGACAATGGAGCAATACCTTTAAAGCCCCAAGCATTCATGCAGCTAAATTATCGTTCAGGAACAAAGGCAAAATAGATATTTTCAGACACTCAAGACTCAGAGAATTTACCTCCCACGACGTTCATTACAAGGAAAGCAATTCAGCAAGAGGAGAAACGGACCCGGAAGCAGTGGGAAGTGCTAAACAATGGTGAGAACAGACATTGACAAAATGTTAGTAAATTTAATTAGCTTCCAACTTTAGAAAGTTTTTGTGATATAAAAAAGTGAAACTCTATAATTAAAAATATTGGAAGGGGGGCTGGGAAGGTGGCTCAGTGGTAGAGCGCTTGCCTTGCATGCCTGAGGCCCTGGGTTCGATTCCTCAGCACCACATAAGCAAAAAGAAAAAAGCCGGAAGTGGCGCTGTGGCTCAAGTGGTAGAGCGCTAGCCTTGAGCTGAAGAGCTGAGGGACAGTGCCCAGACCCAGAGTTCAGGCCCCACGACCGGACCACCAAAAAAAAAATATTGGAAGGGGTAGTGTTTGGTGATGAAAATACACCAGTATACTTATATTTGGAAGCAAATAGAAATACTTTTTTTTTTTTTTTGCTGGACACTGGTAGCTCACACTTGTAATCCTAGCTACTCGAGAAGCTGAGATATAAAGATTTCCACTCAAGCTAGGGCAGGAGAGTCTGTGAGATTCTTATCTCCTATTAACTAGCAAAAAAGTGAGAAGTGGAGGTGTGGATCAAGTGGTAGAGTGCCAACCTTGAGTAAGAAAGTTAAGGGATAGTGCCCAGGTACTGAGTTCAAGACCCTGGGTTGGCACACACACAAAAAGAAATACGAAGTTTTTGACAATGCTAGAATAATTTATACTTCAGCATGTAAAAACAATGATTGAAAAAGAAAGTATACAATCCTTATAAATCAGCAAAAGAAGCAAAAAGATATAAATATAAAGGACAAAATAAAGTGATAGAAATAAAATCAAGCATGGAAGAAAATCTAGACATGGAAGAAAGTGGACTATACAACTCATGGGTGGAGATGGGAGGGAGGGACTGGGAGAGAATGAGGGACCAGAAAACGCTGTACAAAAGCAAACGCACTCATTACCTGACACATGCAATTGTAATCCCTCTGAACATCACCTCTACAATAATGATAAAGTAAATTAATTAAAAAATAAAAATAAAAAGAATAAAATTAAATAGACTGGCATGGCTCAAGTGGTAGAGCATTTTTCTAGCATACTCAGAACCCTGGGTTCAATTCCAAGTACTGGAAAATAAATAAATAAACGAAAACTTAAATCAAAGACATGTTATCAGTGTTAACTGATGAAATCAACTATATTCATTCATTTTCTAAAAGAAAATAAATCTGGCTCTTTATTGCTTGTAAACTCACTAAAACAAAGACATAAAGTAAGATTAAATTTAAAGACACGGAAAAGATATAATATGCTAACTAAAGTTAGTGAAAAGAGCACAACTCGTGTCATAGCAGATTTGAATACGGTCATACTAGTAGATATAAACAGGGGCATCGCATTATAATGCAAGGAACAGTCTAGAAAGATTTGAAGCTCATAATCTCTATTTGTCTTATGATACAGCCACAATTTATATAAAACAAAAACTGATAGAATTACAAGGTGAAATTGATAAAACTATAGACATATTGGGATGGTTTTAACACACCTCTGTAGAAACTGATTGCAATATTACAATATACATACTGTGGCTTTTGTTCAGAGTTCTTGGCTTATAACTTCCTTCTCCAAGGCAGCCATTGAAATTCAGGTGTTCATCAGACTGGACTGTTGGGGAGATCTTACCCCATGCCCAGGAAAGCTGCATAGAATGCCAAGGCAAATCTGAACAGTAAGGCCTTGCCGGACTTCCCTGCCTATATAGCCATCTTGCATAGAACAATGAAGTCTTGATAAAACCCAAATGAACTGGGTCTGCTGAGCTGCTGCAGAGCTGAGCATGTGGAGTACTAGGGCAGACATGGAACTCTGTACTCCTTCCCTAATACTTCGCCTGTACATCTCTTCATCTGTATCATTTATGCTATTCTTTACAGTAAACCAAGAAATGTGTCTCGCTAAATTCTGTGAACCCCTCAAGCAAATTAATCTAACCAAGGAGGGTCTATGAGAACCCTGATTTATAGGTGCCTTTTCAGAAACACGAACAAACAATGGCAAAACAGCCCAGCACTTGTGACTGACATCTGAAGCTTGCTTGGGTGGAGGTGGAGAGCCAGCCTTGAGGACTGAGTTCTCAACTGATGGGGTCTGACAGTATCTCAAAGAACGTACTGTCACAAGTGATTGGGTTTAGAGGACCCTCGGCTGGTGTCTGCTGCAGAATTGCTGGGTTGGTATGTGGGGGAAGGCTGCATCCATCCACTCGGCAGTGACCTGTGCTATGATGGTCTAGGAGGAAAAAAATAAGCTGCATTCAATTTTTAGTCCTTCATCCTCAGACTGATAGAATAAGCAAATTAACAATGGAATCTAGTAAATAAAGTTAGAAGATTGTAAATTTATAACTCTATATTTATTAGACACTGGTAGTGTAGATTTAGAAATTTAATAGTATATATTTAGAAATGTATATTTATTAGTATATATTTAGAAGTCTACATTTAGAACAGACTTTTTTTTGCTGGTCCTGGGCTTGAACTCAGGGCTTGGGCTCTGCCCTTGAGCTTCTCTGTGCTCAAGGCTAGAGCTCTACCACTTTAAGCACAGCACCACTTCCAGCTTATTCTGTTTATGTGGTACTGAGGAATTGAACCCAGGGCTTCATGCAGGCAAGACAAGCACTCTACCACTAAGCCACATTCCCAGCCCCCTAGAACAGACATTTTTAAGTTATTTAAATGAATCTCAAGCTATTCTACAGATATTTGCTATTTTTTCTGACCACATTGTGATTAATATTTAAAATGAGTTAAAAATGTGATCCAAATAAGAAAAGCAAACAAGCAAATACTATTTTCATAGTTGAAACACTTTTAAATAATTTATGACTTGAAGAGGAACTCAACTGCAAAATATAAAGTATTTACAATTAAATAAGAATGATAGTACTGTACATCAAAATTTATGGATGCATTTAAAGTGGTCATTAAGAATAAAGTTATAGCCTTAAATAACCATATAAATAAGCAAGAAACATTAATAATAGCAGATCATAATTGAGTTATGTATTCACTTCAAAGAACTGGGAAAAAAAAAAAACCCACAATGAAAAACCAATGAGCCAGGCACCAGCAGCCCATGCCTGCAGTCCTAGCTACTCAGGAGGCTGAGATTTGAGGATCACATTTTGAAGCTAGCACAAACAATAAAGTCCATGAGACTCTTATCTCCAGCTAACCACCAAAAAGCTGGAAGTGGAACTGTGGTTCAAGTGGTAGAGCATCAGCCTTGAGCAAAAAAAGCTAAGTGACAGTACTCAGGACCTGAGTTCAAGCCCCAGTATCTACAATAAATAAATACAAACAAATTAGAAAATGGAAGGAAATAATAAAGACAAAAGTTAAAACTAATGAAATACCAACAAATAATAGAAGAGAATCAACAACATTTTTTTAAAATATGCTTTTAAAAAGGCCTATATTAGTCTATATACAGGCTCATGGCCTGTAATCATAGCTACTTAGAAAGCTGAGATCTGAGAATCATGGTTCAAAGCCAGCCCAGGCAGGAAAGTCTGTGAGACTCTTATCTCCAATAAACTGCAAGAAAATTGGAAGTGGCGCTGTGGCTCAAGAGGCAGAGCGCTTGCCTGAGATGCTCAGGGGCAGCGTCCAGGCCCAGAGTTCAAGCCCCTTGACTGACACACACAAAAGAAAGACCTATATTAAGGCAGACATGGTGTGTCAAGCTGTAATCTCAGCACCTGGGAGGCTGAAGCAGGAAGAATGCAAGTTCAAGGCCAGCCTAGGCTACATGATGAGACTGTCTCAAAGAAGCAAGCATATATTAGTAATAAAAAGTGAGATTAATACTATGGATATAGATACGGATATAAAAAACTCATGAGATTAGACAAGCACACAAGCCAAAACAACACCATTTTCCAGACTTCCTTTCAGCTGTGAAAGTTATGTCTTATGAATCAGTTCTGGCCAGTGGGATGAAAAGAGAGATTGTATAAAACTCCCTTCTTGTTTTCTCTTTCCTGCTTCTTAGAACCCATATTTGTCCTCTGAAATCAGAGCTGACCTTTGGATCATGAGCTATGAGCCTCATATTAAAGATGGAGAAGAAAGGGAGGGATGGTGAGAGGGTGGAAGGGAGGGAGCCCATGGCCCTGAGATTTTAGAAGCTTCTACCCTAACTTTGGATTGCTGAGAAAGAAATAAAATTACTTGTTTAGACTTCTCTTTTGTGATTTTTTTTTTTGGTTGTTATTTGCAGTCCAAGACCGATTAGGGGATCTAGCAAAAACTATGACAAACAAAGCACAGGATGGGGTTGGAAACCATTCCTATAAAAATCAGAACCAAGACAAAACTCCTACTACCACATCTGTGCAGCACGACACGGGAGAGCCTACGTAAAGCCACAAAAAGAGAGAAAAGATGGTGTTGGAAGTCAACAAACAGAAAAATGTTGCAAATGCAACAATTTTTTGGGGGGGGGTCCAGTCATGGGCCTGAACTCTGGGCCTGGGCTCTGTCCCTCAGCTCTTTACCTCAAGGCTAGCGGTCTACCACTTGAGCCACAGCACCACTTCCGGCTTTTTTTTCCTGCTTATGTGGTGCTGAGGAACCGAACCCAGGGCTTCATGCATGCAAGGCAAGCGCTGTACCACTGAGCCAACTTCCCAGCCCCATAAATGCAACAATTTTTATGTAGAAAATTTAGGTATCCAAGTAAAGACAATGGACTAAACATAGAAACCTCTTTCCTTTTGTCTCCTGCTATGCCACTGAAATGATAATAAAGGGATTTTTAAAAAAAGCATAAATCCCAAAGGACAAGGAAAGTAGAGCTTAACACTGACATCATTTTAGAAGCTGGGTCCCAGGACTCCATTTCCATCCCTCATTGACAGGGCCTTGCGGTCTCCCATGGCATCCCCAGAGGGCTCAGGAGCAGGCAGAGCTCCCTGCTCCTGTGGGGGATGTGAAGGTGCAGGTACAGAGAGCAGCAGGTTGAAAGCTGGTCAGAAAGCAGTGAGATCCTTTCCTACTCTGCACTGCTGAGCAGTGCCCCTTTCCACACTAGCAGAAACCTGAGACACTATTCTTCTGGGCTGAGAAAACAGAATGTGATGCTATGAAGACTGTGTCTTAAAAGGGGGACTTGGGGTCATTTGTGCTGTTTTAAAAGCTGAAACTGCCCAGGCTGCTTCCCTGTGAAGTTCCCAAGAAGAATGAGCTGCTGTGGCAATCCATACACCAAACCACCCAGAGGAGTCACGGGCTCCCCACACCCACCCACCCAGAGGGGTTCAAATAGCATTGCAGTTTCTCATTCTTCTCATTTTGGGTCAACTAAGGAGAAAGCCTCTAACATATTTAAAAGATATTAAGTCAAATTAAAATAGCATTTAAAAGCAAGACGGCAGACAGGCAGGGTGGTGTATATCTATACTCCAGCATTTGAGAGACTGAGGCAAGAAGATCATGAGTTCAAGGACAGCCTGTACTATATAATAAAACTTTATCTCAAAAATAAAACAATGAAACAATCAGGACAAAAAAAAAACCACAAAAAAAGGAAGGGCTAAGGGCCAAGAGAGGGTAATGAAGGGTGAATAAGGCAAAATACATTATACACACTTAGGAAATGTCCTGATGAAATCCACTAAAAATGTATCCCCAAAAAGCAACTCAGAAGTAACAGATTATGAAAGCAGAATGCTTAAAAAATGGAACTATTATATACACCATTTAAAACAAAAGCTTTATATCCAGAAGTTGAGAACAGGACACAGTTCTATTTTTACAAGATAAGATGTTGAACTGGCACAGTTCTGGCTCCTCCTGAAAGCACTACCCTAAGAACTACTTGGGGAAGAGCACTACCAAAAACACTTTAAGGAACTTGAGAACTGTAAGAGTTGTCCTCGCGCCTCTTCCTAGCCATCTCTTTGAAACAAGGAGTTCCTGCTCCATGCACAGCGGCTGAAACTTGGCCCTCTGGTCCAGGGATCACTGGAAAGAAAACTCAAAGTCCTATACTTGCCAGAGCTCAGAAAAATAGGGATCAGCCATGCTTGAATTTCCTCTTCACCATTCTTTATAATCTCCCAGGATCCAGAGGGTGTGTGTGTGTGTGTGTGTGTGTGTGTGTGTGATTTGAGTCACCTTCTTCTTTTGGTTTGTTTTTCAGACAGGTTCTCACAATTCTGCCTGGGCTCTATTGTACAGCAATCCTCTTTTCTTTACCTCCCATAATAATAACTGATACTATAGGTGTTGCTATCACATCTGGCAAGTTGTAATCTAAAAGGGTCACCTCCCAATGCTGATTTTCCCTGGGGAGACAAATGGGAGTGTGACGTTGTTCTGTGGCTAGGACTGAGGTTTTCTCATCTCTAAATCGGCTCTGTTCCAGAGCTAATGCCCCAGAGCTAATTGGGATCAACAAGCACAGAAGGCTGGCCTTGTTCATTGGCTAACAGGGTGGCCAGTGACCCAGGAACTCAGAGGAGCACAGACATTTCAAAAGAAAAACAACATATTGGATTTCAGATTCCATCAGAAGCATAAATACCAGAGCAGATGGACCACATTTTCTAATTAGTCTCATAAACATAGAATAATAAAGGAAGATATTAGCAATATAAAACAAAATAAGAAAACATGAAAAAAAACACCCAAGCAGAAATACTCATTAGCTTTGAATAATGTCACAAGGGAAATGCAAGATTAGAAATGGAAAAATATAATCATTAAAATAAAGAAAAATAGGGCTAGGGGCTTAGCCCCGTGGTATAGAACTTTCCTAGCATACATGAAGCTTGAGGTTTAATCTCCAGGACAGCAATAAAAATTAAAAACAAGTTGAAGGGTAAACCGAAAGCTCAGATGAGGAAACCCTAACAAACAAATAAGGAAAGGACAAATTTTTTTTAAAAAATAGAAAAAGAGAGCTAAGTGCTATGGAAATTATTAAACGAAGCCCACATTCCAGGGGGAAGGAATAGGCCCTACTTTTTGAGAAGTGTTGATAGATTTATGGATTTTTCTAATGTATCCTTCTTGAGATCAATGAAGATTGATAACTTGTCCCAAGTTTAGAAAATTCTCAGACATTATCTCTTCCATTCTCTATTGTCTCCTCTAGGAACTCTTGTTAGACATACACTAGTTTATCTCATACCTCTTAGCTTTTTCCCATAGTTTCTATGTCCTAATTTATATTAAATCATTAGTATTAATCATGTCTCTTTTCCAGTTTACTAGTTCTCTCTTCAACCAAGTCTTCAGTTAGGTCCAATATACTATCTACTACATTCCAGTGGAGAGTGAACTTAAAACCTTGAGCTTGTTACACAGATGGTTTGCCATTTGATCTGTGCCTCCAGCTTCCTTTTTTACGTGATTCTTGTGTGTGTGTGTGTGTGTGTGCGCGCACACACACACACACACACGCTGCTCCTGGAGCTTGAATTCAGGGCCTGGGTACTGTCCTTGAGCTTTTCTGCTCAAGGCTATCACTCTACTACTTGAATCACAGTTCCACTTCCAGCTTTTGGTAGTTAACTGAAGATAAGACTCTCATGAAATGTCCTACCCCGGCTGGCTTGGAACCATGATCCTCAGAGCTCAGCTTCCTGTAATCCTCTGCTAGGATTACAGGCCTGAGCCATAGGTGCTCAGCTTGCTTTGATTATTTTCAAGTAGAAACTCCCTTTATGCCAAGACTGACCTGTGCTTTCCTTGTGTCACCGGGGATAGCAAGCATGTGCCACCATGCCCAGATCCTAGTTGAGGTAGAGTCTCTCAAATTTCTTTTTGCCTGGGCTGGTCTTGAACTGTAATTCCTGGGTCTTTACCTCCCAAATAGCTAGGATCACAGACTTGAGGCACTTCTCCTAGCCAGTGGAGAATAGAAAAGATTTGAACTTTCATTTCTAAAACATATATATATCAATCAGTGTCAATTCCTCTCAGTCAATTTTAATAGTTCTTCATTGATACTATTTTTTTGGTAATTCAGTCTTTCTTCTTTTTTTTTTTCCCCATAGGGAAATGTTTGAATAAGCTTCATTTAGAAACCAATAGACCAAGTAGTCAAAAAAGTATCATTTTGGCCATATACAACATTATTAGAAAACTCAATTTGAATGTTCTATATAGAACCTTCCACTTACCAGAGAATGCATATAATTTTCAAACATTTATTTTGTTTTTAAATTCATTGAGTTATGGGTAACATCGAAACCACTTCTACAAAGCTGGTATCATTGAGACTATGTTCTCTCTATACATGGCAATTAGATAAGATATTTAAAATAAAACAATGATAAGAAAAATCAAGTAAAACAGCACATGAGAAAACAAAATAATGTGTTGTTTAGGAATAAGGTTGTTTTTTTTTTCTTCAAGAAGAAATAAACATAGTCACCCAAATATTTAGATATGAAAAAGTTTTCCTCTTTCTCTTTTTTTTCTCTCACAAGAGTGTGCCTAGGGTTGGCAGAATGAGTAGGAACAGACAAAGGCAAGGTATGTAGCAAGCATACCAAGCAGAGGACAAGCAGGAACAAGGAAATCATGGAATAAGATAATAAGATGGATTGTGTCTGAGCACCAAGGAGTAAGAGATAATACAAAACACAGCAAGACTTAAACTCAAGTGTTTTTTTTTTAACATGATAGTTGTGACTAGATCATGTGGCAGTTCAAAAACAAAAAGTACATTGGGAATTCTCAACACAGGGGTTGACTTGATGAGGAATAAGACTGGTGACCATCATTATCAAGTCACAAAAGGGAGACTCCATCTTTCATTTCTTTCCACGTCTCCTACGTTATTTATGTTCTCTATCAGATTATTTTATTCCCTTGATATCTTTGAGGACTTCACTCTATTGTTGGTTGTTTGTCCTGTCTGTGGCTCATAGGAGCTGTTTCCTTGGGTCTCTGGTAATCATTGACTGTGAATTTACATTGTTAGACATTCATCTGTGAGAATCTTGAGGCCTTAATTGAGGATGACTTCTCTTCAGGAAGATTTGTATCTACTTTTTTCTAGATGTTAAGTTATGTGCCACCTGACCACTGTAGCCATCTTTTTTTTTTTCTTTATTTTTTTTTTATTTTTATTTTTTGTGAACATACTGTACAGAGGGGTTACAATTACATGGGCAAGATAATGCGTACATTTCTTATCAAGCATTGCAGCCTCCTCCTTTGTTTACCCTTCACATCCTTTCCCAGCTTTCTCCCACCCCCCCACCCAATCCTCCCCCTCCCACGCACCAAAGTTGTAAAGCTCGTTTTTGACATGACAACTTGTACTTCTCATTGTTGCAACAGGTCCACCTGTATCCTTAAACGACCTGTTTTTCCCCATCTCCTCCACAAATTATACCGACATCAAATACAGTGAAAGCAGGGGTTATACTGTGGGGGAGGGACATACAAAGTACAAAGAAATAATCTTATAAATGAGTTAGAAACAAATGCATGAAAGAACAAAACATTTAAATATATATCTAAGGGTTCATTTTCCTAACATCACATTATCTGATCTTTCCTGCTTGACTCATACATATACTAGATATTGCAAATAAGGGAAACCATGGGACCTATGTTTCTTTGGGCTTGGCTTACTTCACTTAATATAATTTTTTCCAAGCCTTTCCATTTCCTAACAAATGGGGCAGTGTCATTCTTTCTGATGGAGGCATAGAATTCCCTTGTGTATATATATATATATATATATATATATATATATATATATATATATATATACCACATTTTCTTGATCCATTCATCTACTGAGGGGCATCTGGGTTGGTTCCATATCTTAGCTATGGTAAATAATGCTGCAATAAACATAGTTGTGCTGGTGGCTTTAGTGTGGTCTTGTTTGTAAACATTTGGGTAAATGCCCAAAAGTGGGATTGCTGGGTCATAGGGGAGTTCTATGTGAAGTCTTTTCAGGAACGTCCATACTGCTTTCCAAAGTGGTTGAACAAGTTTACATTCCCACCAACAATGCAATAAGGTTCCCTTCTGTCCACATCCCCTCCAGCATCTGTTGTTGTTAGAGTTCTTGATTATAGCCATTCTAACTGGGGTGAGGTGGTATCTCAATGTTGTTTTGATTTGCATTTCTTTTATGGCTAGGGAGGTTGAGTATTTCTTCATGTGTCTATTGGCCATCCTTCTTTCTTCTTCAGAGAAGTTTCTCTTCAAGTCTTTAGCCCACTTATTTATTGGGCAGTTGTTTCTTTGAGGATTTGTTGTTGGGGGATTTAATTTTTTGAATTCCAAGTATATTTTAGATATGAGACCCTTGTCCGTTGTATGACTAGTGAAGCTCTTCTCCCAATCTGTGTAGCCATCTTTTGAGATGCTGACTTAGTGCAGGGGTTTCAGTTCAGTTCCTCTTTGCTTCTAGCCCAAAGGACAATGACATCTCTGCTGAGTGATCATTCATTCACTTGGTTTCAGCACAGTTGGTCCCTTGGAGATTTCACTCACTTGCTGCAATCTCAACAGTACAAGAAGAGCCATGTTTCCCGCAGGGTAGACATGAACTGTGACAAGAAGACCGTCAGTGTATCTAGGCTGCTACTTGCAGAAGTAGAAGCCCCTGGAAATCTTTGCCATGAAAAGATACAGCAAACCAAACAGAATCAGTAAAAAGAACTCAGTAAAATTGCTGAACGAGATCAATAAAGAAAAATTCACATACACAATTGGTTTCTACCAATTAGAAAATATAATAGAAAAAAATATCATTCACAAATCCCAATATACTTTAAGATAGTTGGGAATAACTCTAACAAGATATGTGAAAGGCATTTATGGAGAAAAATGGAAAAACATAAAAGAAGATCTGGATAAATGGCGATTTAAAAAAAACGTTCATGGGCAATATTCCCAGATTAGAAGATACTATCATAAAGATGTCAGCTTGTCTCAAGTTAATCTATAAATTTTAAGCAATACAAATGAGAATTCCCGTGGACTCTTTTTTAACAGAACTTGACAAACTTATTTTAATATTAATGTGGGGAAACAAGAAGAAAATAAGAGCTAAAACAAGTTTGAAAAGGCGTAACAGAGTATTGAAGGAGGGACTTTCCATACCAACTATGCAGCCTTATTATAATATATCATAATAATATATTGTATTTACCAAGACAGTTTAGTATTAGCATAGGAACAGAATAGTTGGGCCCTGGATAAAAACAGGCTACTGTTCAGAAAATAAACCCACTTGAATTTGGAAACTTGATACATGAGAGAGGTTGCATACTGTTCATGAGGGAGAAAAATTGATTATTTAATAAGTGATATTGAGACAAATTATTACTTTTATGGCATAACAAATCTCCATAGACACCATATAAAATTTGATGTGGATTATACTAATGTGAAAAGCCAAACTTCAAAGTTCTTAGAAGAGAACATTTTTGTGATATCAAGTTAGGAGGAGAAAAGCTCTCTTAAAAAGGACATAAAATCTCCCAATTCCAGAGAATGATTGATAAATTTGACCTCATCCGAAATCTAGAACTTTGGGGCATGGTAGAGCTCAGGTCAGTGGTAGAGTACTTGCCTACCATGTGCAAGGCCCTGGGTTTCATACCCAGTAACACCACTGTAAAAGAAAAAAAATAGGACTTTGGTGCAAGAAATGGTACTGAGATCGTGGTCAAGATAAGACATAAACTGGAAAAAAATATTTGCAACACAACCCTACAAATCAAGTTTCTAAAAGACATAATTTAAAACAAATAGCAAATGAGTCAGATATTTCACAAAAATAGAGGCCCCAATGTCTAATACATTATCTGAAAAGTGGCTTGACTTCAATAATAATGAGAAAACTGCGTGTTAAATACACACAGAGATAGTATTGTCAACTATTAGGCATTTAATATTAATAAGCATGTTTGTGCTTTTAGAAGTTTAAACTAGTATAACCATTAGGCGGAAAAAAGCCATTTGACAAAATCTAGCAGTGCTGAGTAGATCCCAACATCCAGTCATTCTAGTCTGGGGCCGGTTCGCAGGGAAAGTCATACATATGCATAAAGAGACTGTGCAGGAAAGCTCACCATTACGCCAGCCCTGTCTGTAATAATGAAATACCGGAACCACAGGAGAATGGATAAATCATGATGTAGCCATTTAAAAGAACACAGCGTAGCCTTCAGAGTAAATGAGCAAGAGCCACATATATCAAGTGAGCATGTCTAAAACCACAGCGTCTGAAGAATGCATACTGTATGAGGCCATTTATAAAAAAGTTTCAGAACATGCAAAACAATTCTATGTATTTTTTATGGCTAGGTTACTGTATAAATTTGAAGGCAACGTATAAAAACATGGATGGGAAGTAAATACAGCACTATGTTAAAAATTGATAATGCTGATAAAATGAGTGGGTATTATATTATATATTATATTCTTCTTCCTTGTCTCGTTTTGAAATAATTCACTTAATGAAAGACCTAAAGCTATTTGGGGAATGATTAGTAGGGAATAAGATCAGTGAGCGGTCTTTTGCAGTGGAATAAATGCGAAGTGATGGGTAGCTAGATAAGGGAGGTAGTTGAGAGATGTTGTGTTAATTCACTTTATTATCATAACAAAATACCTGAGTCAGGCCAACTGCACAAAGTAAAAAGGTTTGTTTAGCTCATAGCTTTGGCTGGTGAAAACCTAAACAGCTTGTTGCAGGCTCCAGCAAGGGCTGCAGCCCCTGGGCTGCATCACTTCATGGCAAATGGTAATGGTGACAGGAAGAGATCACATTGCCAATAGGAAGCCAGAGAACAATTCGAGGGATGGACTCACTTTTCAAACCCTCTCTTTCAAGGGCTCAACGACAATCTTCATCCCTCCCATGCACAGTTCAGTTTGTTACTTCAGGACATCCCACAAGCCCCCAACTCTTGAAGTGCACCACCTTAGCTGGGTGCTGGCGCACAAACTGGATGCCTGTGGCTCAAGCCTGTAATCCTAGCCACCTAGGAGGCTGAGTTCTAAGGATCGTGGTTCAAAGCTAGCTAGGGCAGTAAAGTCCCTGAGACTTTTATTTCCAATTAATCAGCAAACAAAAACAAAAACAAAACCCAGAAGTAGAGCTGTGGCTCAAGTGATAGAGCACTAGCCTTGAGTGAAAAAGCTTAGGGACAACATCCAGGCTCTGAGTTAAAGCCCCAGGACCAGTACACACCCGCGCCCCCCCCCCCCCCCCCGCCCGCCCGCCCCCTTCCCCCCCCAGACTATCACTGTCATTCTGAGGAGCAAGCTTCCCAAACTCAAACAGCATCCAAACTATACCAAATAAAGAAGGCAGATGGTTGAACAGCCTGTGGAACCTACTTGGGCCAGTGTCCTGTGAACCCTGCCCGATCCTCGCCAGACCCAAACAGGAAGGGGTGCAGCCGAAGATGAAGAGTCTCTTAAGATAAATGCTGGTCTGGAAGTGGGGACAAAGATAGTCACCTCCCAACATGGAACCCTGTGTCCTTTCATCTTCAAACCTTGTAGAATTGTCACCCCACCCAGAATGCTGTGGAAAGCAGCTCCCCTCCCCTCCTCCAGGGGGCAGGGCAGGATGGGGGGGGGGGGTCCCAGTAAATATTTAAAAGAAAATAGAAGTAGTGATTTTGTGACAACTACTTTAGGGAAATCTGCTGTCAGGCAAAGGCAGGGGTGCTTTGTGAATGTGGGGTGGATCCTAGCTTCTCAGCAAGGTGGAGATGGGGTCTGCCACTATCAAGAGCCCAGGTTCCTAGGCGGGTGCTGTGGCTCATACCTGTAATCCCAGCTATGAAGGAGGTAGAGGTAGAAGGATTGCTGTAAGATCATGAGATTTCAGATGAAAAAATCATTAAAAAACAAAGAAGGCCGAAGAACATGGCTCAAGTGATAGAGTACTTGCCTAGCAGGTTCAAGGAACTGAGTTCAAATCCGACTACCACCATTGAGAGAGAGAGAGAGAGAGAGAGAGAGAGAGAGAGAGAGGAGGAAGAAGAGGGAGAAAAAGAAGAGGAGGAGAAGGAAGAGAAGGAGGAGAAGAAGCCCCTCCGCCCCCCAGCTTTTGAGTAGTCTTCATTTGAGTTCAAGTTCTTTCTATCTTTAAGTAACTATATGAATTTCAGTCATATCACTTAAGCTGTCTGACCCTCAGTTTCCTCAGGTGCACACAGGGACATTCTGCTTATCTTGCAGAGATGCTAGTAATCACTGACTTGAGTCTGGAGACCTTGAGCTGCTTTAGTTCACTCTTCCACACGGCCACCTCCACCCTTGCTCCACCCAGAGTTTGGAATCCCACCCTCTTCTGTGGCTTGGGACGTGCTGGAAGGTCAGGAGAGGTTAAATCAAAAGCCAAAAGGCAGGAAAGCTTTCCTGCTTCCTCTTTTATCTCATAATAACATGTGATGACTATTAAGCTTGGAGGGGACAGTCTGTTGCTTTCTGTGTGATCTCAGGCCCTAGAAAAACCTAGATGAGGAGACATCCAATTCCTTATCAACTAATGAAGTCTTTCTGGATGCAGATGGAAACCAGTTCAGTGGACAGGTTGAACTGTGGCTGCCCCCAGACCTGTGCCCTCCCAGACTTCCCCTTGAAGCACACAGCACCACCACAAAGTCAGCCTGGTGCCTTTCCCATCCCCGCCCCCAAACACCAAGAATCTTTCTCATCAGTTTCCCCAAACCACCCACCTCAAGCCTTCTCCATCTCTTGGTGGATTCTTCTGCAAAAGCCCCCTGAACTACTTCCCTGCCTCACCCTGTCGCCCTGCCCCAGGGATCTGAATCAGGAATCCAAATATCAGGTCTGCAGATTTCACCCTGTGAGCCAAATTGCCCTGCTGCCCGGTTCTGTGGAGTTCACACAAGCTAAAAATGATTTTTCCATGATTTAATGATAAAGAAAAGTCTGAAGAGTAATATTTTGTGACACAAGATATTATGAAATTCAGATTTTATTGTCCATAAGTGGAGTTTTATTGGAATACAGTCACAGTCATTCATTCCTGTATTGACTGGATCTGCTTCTACAGGCTGCCCGGTTGCTGGGGCGACTGTGTGTCTTGAAAAGCCGAGCGTATTTCCTACTGGATATTTGCAGATGAAGTTTGCTTGTGTCATCCCACCCCTCTAACTCCCCTAGAGCCTTCTGTTCTCCCACGCTCCCAAGGGCAAAACCCCAAGTCCTTATTTTGGCTTAAGGGCCTGCCTGTTTGTCTGTCTCACCCATTGTCTCTTGTTCCCTCCACTGCCAAATTCCTATCCTGCTGGCACTGGGTCCTCTTCACCCCTCTTTATTACACATACTATGTCTATTTCAAGGCCTCTGCTCTGCTAGTTCTGTCTGAAATGCTCTGCAGGACCAGCTCCTTTGTCTCTCAAGTGCCATCTCTTTAGAGAGATAGTCCCTTTCCACTCTTTCCCCTGAGTGATTCCATCTCGTTCCTATTTATTTCCTTCACTGACCCTGTCACCATGCAGCCTCTCCGTGTTCAATCTATTGTCTGTGACACCCACCAAGATATTAGCTCCATCTGGACAGAGTACATATTGAATGCTCAAT
Organism: Dipodomys spectabilis; assembly: GCF_019054845.1. NCBI lineage: Eukaryota > Metazoa > Chordata > Mammalia > Rodentia > Heteromyidae > Dipodomys > Dipodomys spectabilis. Next base: position 15,142,164 of record NW_024870874.1, read on the forward strand.
GGATGCTTGTGAATGAATGAATGAATGAATGGAGCCTTTCTTGGCCCAGAAGCAGTATATGCATTGCCCTAAGCAGGGTGATTTCTGTCTCCTAGACTGAGACAATCCCTGTGAATTCATCCTCAGTGTTTTATTCTCCCCCTTGAATTTATTGCTATTACATTTACATTACATTATTTTCTATTAGATTATTTTCTATTATATGTATTATATATGCTGTTATATTATTAACAACTCTGAGTTGTTTGTTTGGTTATTTTTTTTTCCAAGGGAATTGTTAGCCTTAAGATCATTCTGCAAGGAATCAAGGACACAGCTGGCATTTTAACCAGAAATAGATAAATTGAGGGAAAAGGTTAGGTTGGAGAGATAAGAAAGAATGATGAGAGGGTGGCATCGGTTAAGATGCATTGTACTTATATACCTAATTATCTACTTAAAGATAATAAAAATGCAATAAAAAAGAAAGTACAGAGGCCCTGCTAGTATGCAGAGACTCAACCTATTTTTTTTTAAAAATTAAAAAGATTAGTCATATCAACAACCAAGCTTAGTGACTGGTACAAGTATAAAAAGCTTCAACTCACTTCCTTTTCTAATTAATATGAAATAAACTCACCCACTAGGCACAATATTCGCCCTTCTTGTAATGTCATAGACATTATGAATATATGGATAGTACATTGACCAGGCTGGGTTGGAGAGATTTTGCTGAGTAAAAACAAAAGCGTTGTCTGAAACAACACAGGTTTATTTCCTGCCTACCTTGCACATCCATCAAACATGGTGGTCATCCAGGGATCCAGGAGCATGGAGAAGCCACCATCCTGAATGTCAGTGGCTGTGTCAGAAAGAGACCTCTGGATGTTCCACACCAAAAAAAAAAAAATCCCAAAGTTACACTATGATAGAGAAGGGCAGTTACCAACCAGGCTGGCTCAGTCCCCCAGTCACAGGGCTAGGAGTGCAACTGTGTCCTGAGCTTGGAGATGTTTGGGGAATGATGGGTAAGCTGAACAAATGGCAGTCACATGTTATGTTTGGGGCAGACAATGAGGAGCAAAATAAGACTAAATTAGGAGAGGGAAGCATAAGGAAGACAGGAATTGACAAAGGAAGACCTGGCGGGCTTGTCTGGGCACGCCAGTGAGGCTAACACTGCTGGACACAGACTTGTTCCATTGAGTGGGAAATTTCCATGTGTCATCTAGTGTCATAGGGTTTGAAAAGCTTACTATACTTTATGTATAGCTCCTTAATTACTCTTTCCTTTTCAACATCAGTAGCACCCTTCTGAATGGTAAGGTACAGCAGTCCTCTCCAGGTAAAATTATTCTTCAGTGAGCAGGGGCATATAACCCCTGGGGGACATGGCTGGCTCAGGCATGAACACTGGAACAAACACAGTTACACACAGTATTTCAGGCATATCTAGCAGTAAGGACTGTGAATAAATAGAAGACTCAGATTTCTCTTGAAGGCTAACCTAAAATATGTTTTCTATTCATGTCCAACCTTCTGGTTAGTCAGTATCTTCTTCCTTTGGAGCTAGCTATTCAACAGTGCTTTCTGTGATGATAGAAATGTTCTCTCTCTCTGTTCTCCTTCAGTGTAATTGATAGTGACTTAAAAAAATGACAGCAAAGTAAAACAAGCTCTATTGGAGTTTGTGTGGAGGATGGCAATCATCATGCAAGGGGGAAGGAAAGGGTGAGTGGAAAGGGTGACATTGTTGAAGTATCTCATATGCATGTATACAAATAGAATAATGAAACCTGTTGAAATGATTTTAAGAAGGAGGTAGTAAAGGAGAGCGACAGAGGTAGTGAGGTTGATATTGTAGACAAGTATGGAAATGTTGCAATGATACTATTTCTAAAGAATAAATTAAACAAAAAAGCTTTAGCCAGACACTAGTAGCTCACACCTATAATCCTGGTTACTCAGGAGGCTGAGATTTGAGGATCATAGGTCAAAGCCAGCCTGGAAAGGAAAGTTTGTAAGACTCTTATCTCCAATTAACCACCATAAAGCTGGAAGTGGAGCTGTAGCTCAAGTGGTAGAGTGGTAACCTTGAACTATCACTCTGTCCCTTCAATTTAGGGACAGAGACTAGGCCCTGAGTTCAAGTCCCAAGACCAGCACACACACACACACACACACACACACACACCTCTCTATCTGCACCATTATTAGTCACATGGGACTATTGGGCAGTGACTTTCTACTTAATTGGTGTGTGTGCATGTGTGTGTGTGTGTGTGTGTGTGTGTATCTGTCTGTTTGTGCGTTTTGTGCTGGGGATCAAATCCAAGGCTTCATGCCTGCGAGACAAACACTCTACTACTGAAGTATCTCTCTGACCCTCCTCTCTTTAATATTTAATTCTAAATCATTTAAACCTAACTATTCACCCTATGCACCCAGGAGCTTCCATGTTGACAGTATAGCTTTTCAGTGAAAAGGAGTATTATGATTTTTGTATTCAGTCCTTGTCTTTGTTATGTCAAGAAGAGAACGCCATGCTCCAAAAAGACCCAAATAAATCGAAGTTATGGTGTGTTTAATCCAATATTCCCTCCTAATTCATACTTCTTTGTTCAGACCCTCTTTGTTATTGGAGCTGTCTGGACTAGTCTCTGATTGGATGAGTAGATGGATCACTGTCCAGAGGATATTCTTCAACCTATAGGATCCCAGAGTGACAGGGAAGCCTATCAGAATCTCAAGGGAAAGTGATGATTGGTTCCATCTACCAGGCTGTTTCTCCTGGCTTTGGAAAGATTAAGTCAGTCAACATCAAGTCAAAGAAGGAGGAGATAAATAGAAGTAGAGAGAGAGGGAAAGAGAGGGGGGGGAGGGAGAGAAGGAAGGAAGGAGGGAATGAGAGAACGAGAAAGAGAGTATGCTAGGTTTGACAGCAGTCCTGTCCTAATTCTATTTCCCAAGTGTGTGTGTTGTGTGTGTGTGTGTGTGTCTGTGTCCTTCAACAAGCAAATAAAGTGTCATTTCTCTTAATGGGGATGGATTCAAAAGAAATTAAGAAACTAAAGTTCCTTTCAGTCAGCGTATCTCATCCTTGGCATTGTCACTTGGACTAACAGTTCTTCCTTTCAGGGCTATATATTACAAGATTTGAAGCTGCATCCTTGGCTTCTACCTATCTGATCCAAACTACACTCACCCACCTCTACTCAGGAAAATCCCAAATGCCAAGAGACACTTTCTGAATGCTCCCAGAACAGAGGCTGGTAACACAAACCTCTCTCTTTCCTCCCTCCTCAAGAATCAGTTCTGTAACTCAATCCCAAGTCCACCTCCTCTGGCCTCCTTAGGAGGGAGAAAAGATAAGAGCAGTAGTTATTCCTAGCAACATCACAGCTCTCCCTCCTTCTCTTCTCCAGGCTAAATAAAGATAGCTTTTTTAGTCTTTTTCCTAGACTCTGATTCACAGATATTGGTAGAGACATCTAAAGATGAGCCTGAAACCATTTGGTCAGGAGGGACAGTGTTCCTTAACTCTGCTTATTTATAGAGCAGTGTGAGGGAGGGCAGGATCATCTGATCAACTCAGACTGTGGAAGCTTCCTAGTCAAGGAAATGGTCGGGACAGAAGGGATCCTTTCCAGTTCCTTACCAGGCTATGCCTCTGTGCTCCATGAGCCAACTCAGCCCTCCTAAACCAGGAAACTCCTAACTGAAAAATGGGCCAGGGGGAGATTCACACTTGAAAACAAATGCCTCTTCTCATCCTTCTGAGCAGTCTAGCTTTCCTGGGATCACTTCACTGGGTATTCTCAGGGCCATCTCAAACCTGATGAAAACAGAACTCCTAGTTTTCTTCAGACCCATGCATGCCTTTGCCACTATCTTCCACAGTATCCACCTGGTTTATTGAACCAGGAGCCCGATCCTCATCCTTGACTGATCTGGTTCTCTTGCTACCGTCTAGTCAAACACCAGGACTTCAAGTTCTGCCTCTTTGAATCTATGCACTTCTCTCCCCACCACCATACTTGCCTGTGCCTCCCTGAGTTATTTTATCAGCTTCTCAATGATGGATTGATTGATTGTTGATCGTGGGGCTTGAACTCAGGGACTGGGTGCTGTCCACCAGCTTTTGTGCTCAAAACTAGCTCTCTACCACTCTGAGCTGTGGCTCAGATTAATTGGCAGTAAGAGTCTCCCAGACTTTCCTGCCCAGACTGGCTTTCAACTGTAGTCCTCAGATCTCAGCCTCCTGAGTAGCTAGGATTACTGGCAACTATTGAAATGGACTCTTTATCTCCCCTGCTCCCCAATTCACACTGCAGCAACATGACCTCTTTCTAAAACATGAACATGTTTTCATGCTTACTTAAATCCTTTCATTGCAATACTTGGGTAGAATGAAACCTCTGCTGTGTCTACAAGCTCTCCATGACATACTTGCCAGCACTCACGTCTTACCTCATTTAACTCTTGCTCCAGCCCAGGTGGTCTTCTTTCAGTTCTTCAAAGATATCGGTGCCCAGTGTGGACCATGGGTCTTTGCATATGTCAGGCTTTGCACATATCCATCTTTTTTTCCCCCAGAAGAACTGGGGCCCTATAGAATCCAGCCAGGTTAAATTGTATTGTTATATTCACCTTTTGTTTTTGTTCTTGGTGGTGGTGGTTGTGGGGCTTGAACTCACATGTTGTCCCTAAGCTCTTTTGCTCTGTGCTCTACCACTTTGAATCACAGCTCCACTTCTGGTTTTTGAGTGGTTAATTGGAGACAAGCATCTCCTGGGGATTTTTCTGCCTGGGCTGGCTTTGAACCATAATCCTCAGATCTCTGAGTAGCTGGGATTACAGGTATGAGCCACCAGCGCCCAGCTTATTATTTTTTCTTATAGAATCTTGACACTCCCTGTTTTTGGCTAGGTTCCCCTAAAGCAAGTTTTTTTTTTTGTTTTTTGGGTTTTTTTGGTCGGTTGTGGGGCTTGAACTCTGGGCTTGGGCTCTATCCCTCAGCTCTTCAGCTCAAGGTGAGCACTCTACCACTTGAGCCACAGTGCCACTTCCAGTTTTCTAGTGGTTTATTGGAGATAAGAGTCTCAAGGAGCTTCCTGCCAGGGCTGGCTTTGAACCACGAGCCTCAGATCTCAGCCTCCTGAGTAGCTAGGATTACAGGCGTGAGCCACCAGTGCCCAGCTCTACAGCAAGTTTTGAGTGGGTATTGAGGATATGGCCACACAAATCAGGAGTACAGGAGTGGGGAGAGACAGGAGAAGGAGAAAAGCTGGGGTGGGGTGGGGGGTTATCAGGTTAACAAGAAGCTGTCTCCTCCAGGACTCTCTCACCTTTAAATCACAGGAAAAAATGTAATAGGTTGAGTTGGAAAAGTTGGTACATCTCCAGTTGAGAGTTGAAGTTACTCTGTGGATTGAATGGTAGCTTTGTTGTTTTGTTTTTGTTTGTTTTTCTTTTGTCAATTTGGATTCTTTTTGCTCTGGAAATAGACATCCTTGCCTCTCTTGCATCCTGCCATCTTCTCTTGTTATCTAGATGCCATTTCTCACTCCCTAAACCAATGTCCATGAGATCTTGATTATTGAGAATTTTGAGAAACATTCTTACTGGCTTGTGATAGTGGAACCCAATTATAACAAGTCCTCATTTAAAGCATCCCACTTCACATTTGTCCTCTCATTATGTCTACCAATCCCAGAATAAATGTCCCTTGTCCTATGTTCCCTTGATACTAGCTCTTGAAAGATCTTTTTTTAAATCTGCTGCCCACATTTTTGAGTTTAGTGAATACCAGGAGTTGTGCTACATTCTGTCTACAAAGTCAATCTGCTCTGTGCTTGCCTCCAGCCGTTCACGAGGGAGACTAACTCATAATCAACTGAGTGTTTCTAAACAATGTGACAAGTTCAGGGATGGAGTAAGGGTTGGAGTATCATGGAAATATCATAAAGAGACACCTAACTGCCCTTGCAGGTTAATAAAGCTTTCCTGGTTAGGCAGTATCTGAGCTGAAGCTAGGCAGGAGTCACTCTAAAGGGAGCAAGTGAAAGGCATTTCAGGTGGTCTGAAGGTGAGAGAAGCAAGTGTGGAGCTGTTGGGTAGCACTGAAACAAGATGTAAAGGGAAGACATCAGCAGAAGAGGAGGAAGACAGTAGCCAATTCATGGAAGATTTTATGCATCATGTTAAGGCTTTCCCATGTGGATGACTGTCTCTTCCTTTTCATTACACACTTCTTCATTGATCTCCTATATTTAACTTATATCCTCACCATACTACTCTAAATGCTTGCTTGAAAGGTCCCATTACATTCCTTATTTTACCCACCAAGTACATGTTGTACTCATGTGCACAATATGAGCTAGGAATCTTGGAGCTGTCTTAGGATGGAAGCAGGCACTCACTCCTATAATCTCAGCTACTTGGAAGACAGAGATTGAGAGGATCCCACTTTGAGGTGGGCCTGGTGATGTGTGCCTGTCCTAGCTATGAGGGAAGTATGAATAGGAGGATCAAAGTCCAGGCTGTTGGGATAAGGAGAAGGTCACAAGACCTTATTTTAAAAATAACGAGGTGTTAGAGGCATGACTCAGTTGGTAGAACACTAACCAATGAGCAAAAGCATCAGGTACTGAGTTTGAGTCCAATCTCAGACCAAAAACAAACTAAAACAAAACTAAAACTAAGAGGATTGGGGGCATAGCTCCAGATGTAGATCTTGGGGAGGGGGAAGTGAGGCAGGGGGGGAGATGGGAGGGCAGGAATGATAAGGGGAAACAAAGGAGGAGGCAACAATGCTTGATAAGAAATATACTCCTTACCTTGTAACCCCTTTGTACAGTATTTTCACCATAAAAACTTATTAATTAATTTAAAAAAGAAAGAAAGAAGTTGTAATAAAACCAATTAAAATGAAAAAATGATGTAGATCTCCTGCCTAGTAAGCATGAGGCCCTGAGTTCCAACCTCAATACTAGTAAAAAAAAAATTTTTTTCTCTACCCAAAGCCTATTAATCTGTATATAGTCTTCTAACTCAACATATTAAAACATTTCCAGGAGTCATGATCATCATTAAGGAAATGAATGGGGCAACGGTAGAGTCTATTTATTCTCTCCTATGTCTGCATTCCAGAATCTACTTCTATCATGAGGATGTCATAGAATATGGTAAGTTTCCATTTTTAACTACTGGAGTCATCTGATGTTACACACAACCCTAACCAATGCAGAGGTGATTTCCTTAGGTCTCCGAGCATGGAAAGTGTAATTTTATATCTTTTCTCAATTCCTCTTTCTTGTCTCTTTTTATTTTTTTAAAGTCACAAACACCTTTTAATCTTCACAATGATAGTCATCATTATCTTAATCTCGCTAAGCTCTTACATCCACTAAGACCCTAAATCCTGTTGAGACTTTCTGCATGGTTTGTCACACACTCTTTCCTTCTTCCTCCAGCCTCTTGATTGGACACTGTTTTCTTGGTTCCAGCTCCTTCCATTCAAGTCTGTAGAACCCCCAGACATCTGAGATGTTACAATCATAATGTCATTCTTATCTTCAAGCCTCAAATTTGGATTTCAGTTTTGCTTAATAGGATAAAGTTCCAACATTTCACTCTGTCATAGGCAGCTCCATAATAGAATCCTGATTTGACTTTTTGATTTTTCTTCCTTCTGATACATACTCCATCACAGACTATCATCTCCTAATGTCTTTGCCTTTGCATTGTACCAGAGATGTTAGGGTCTGTCTATACATTAGAACAGTCTAGAGAGCTAATAGCAGGACTGGTGACTAGTGGGTCAGTGCTCAAGACTCAAAGGCATTGTTACCTTCTACTCTAGAAGAAGGAAGAAAGAGGAAGCTCAAGACATCATTCTTGGTTAGATGGCCTGTAGCAGCCCCACTGGGCAACAGTGGCACATGCCTGTGATCCTAGTTTCTCAGGAGGCTGAGTATGAGGATCACAGCTCAAAAACAGCCCAGGCAAGAAAGTCTTATCTCAATTAACCATCAAAAAGCAGGAAGTGGAGCTGTGGCTCAAGTGTACCAATGTACCAGCCTAGAGTAAAATAGCTAAGGGATAGTGCTAGGCCCTGAGTTCAAGCCACATGAAAACAAAACAAGATAGAAGGCCTGTGAGTATAGAGACATACAAACAGCTAGTACTGCTCTCTACACCATCATCCTAGTCTCTTGAACTGTATTACAAATTAAAAATACTTTCTGATACATGGTATATAATGGCCAATAAATCCAAAAATATAAACAAAAAAACCCCAAACCTATGAATACCTGGGTCTTATCCCAAATGAATGAAATGTGAATTTCTTGAAAAAGGGATTATCTTCATATCAACTTTAGGTTGAACTCAGGTTAACCCCCAAGGATTATAATGGGAAGCTAGGTTGAAAGCACTGCTTTATCTAGTTGCTCGCATCTTTCTCCCATTCCCTCTCCCCATGCCACAGCCCCCTGGTCTTTGGGTTTTAGTCCAGATGTCATCCCTCCATGGACCTGACCCACTTTCTCCAGCCTGTATGAACCCTCTCTTTTCCAAGTGCCAGTTGAAAAATCTTAGCCAGGCCAGCTAAGCTAGTGCTCTATTCTAGCTCCTGGCCTTATGCCACTGGGTCCTTGGCAGGTTTTCCACATTCAATCATTTGCTACTCAGCTACCTTCACCTCTACCCCAAACATCAACAAACACAATTCTGCCTTTCTCAGAAAACAAGGCTTGAACTTGAGGCCATGCCAGGTGATAGCCTTGGCTTGGTGCTCCCCTCTTTGGGACTGGAATCCAGGGAAATCTGGGAAAATGGACTGTGGTTAGGGGCAGGGATGGTAGAGAGATGAAGGATAGGAGTGTGAGACAGCCTTTCCAGATTCTCAGATGCAGATCTAGGAGTCAGAAAGATGAGGATAGGTATGATGGTACCACTAAGGGGCAAGTTGGGTCTATAGGCTAGGAAGTGTTGACAGCAAAGCCTGAACAGGGCCTGGAATAAATCTGATGGCCATACACTGGAACTGAGAGGTAGACAATTTGCTGAAAAAAAAAACTAATTTTGGGCCAATTGAAGTTGTAAATGATTGAATAAATGAATCTTTTACAGATTGTTTAGAAGAACTTAGGGGCCTTTGGTACTCTTGCTTTGTACAGACAGCTACCAGATAAGAAAGAATAATGCTTCATCTGGGAGCCAGTAGCTCATGTCTATAATCCTGGCTACTCAGGAGGCTGAGATCTGAGGACCAAAGTTTGAAGCCAGCCTAGGAAGAAAAGTTTGTAAGACTCTAACTCTAACAGAAGTGGAGATATGCTCAAGTACTAGAGAACCAGGCTTGAGTAGAAAAGCTAACGGACAGCGCCCAGACCCTGAGTTCAAGCCCCAGTATTGGCACGCGCACACACACACACATACACAAATAAAACTAAAAATAAAATTGAATATACCTAGAGCTAAAAAAATTACCCCCCCCCAAAACATCCTCAAAGAAACAACTACCTCTTTAATAAGTGGGCTAAAGAATTAAAAAGAAGCTTCTTTCCTCTGGAGAGGAAAGAAGAATAGCAAAGAATAAATACATGAAGAAATGTTCAATATCTCTCACCATAAAAGAAATATAAATCAAAACTACATTGAGACTTTGCCTCACCCCAGTTAGAATGGCCATTATCAAGAAAATAAATAATAACAGATGCTGGCAGGGATGCAGCCAACAGGGAATGCTACTTCACTGTTGGTGGGAATGTAAACTGGTTCAATCCTGATCCTCAGATCTCAGCCTCTTGAGTAGCTAGGATTACAGGCGTGAGCCCCCAGCACCTGGCTTAAATTAATTTTTTTTAAAAGAAAGAAAGAAAAAGGCTTTAGACTGGAAGCAGTCACCTACCTAATCAGATGAAATCCTAGGAGAGCAGCTGCCACCCCCTGGGTAACTCTGGATTCTAGGAGCATGGACTGTTCTTAACTGGGTCAATTTCCACTGCAGGTCAGGATGTTAGCAGGTGTCCATATCTTCGCTGACGATGCTGGTTATTCTACTCCATCAGCACATAAGACAGTGGTGGAAAGGTCATGAGATGAGGAGGTTGGGGGAGCAACGTTCCTTGTTTGAGTTATACCATGACTTAATGGCAGTACTGGGATTAGAAGCCAGTTTAAAATCCCAGCTCGTAGGTTTTCCCTCAAGTCTGTTGCTCATATTAATCAATTTGTCATTATGGAGTTCAGAATAAGGCCTGTTGTAGAGAACTGAGGGGCTTTCCTCCTGACCTGTCTGTATTGTGCAGGAGGCCCCAGGTCTTCTTTGCCTGAGCCTTTTCTTGAAAATGAAGTGGAAGCTGATGTGGGACTCAGAGCAGCTTCTGGGAAGACAGCAGGTGAGTCACTAGGTCATTGGCCTTTTGACCTCATTGCCATTAGCACCACCCAATGAGATTGAGAGCCAGGCTTCTGGGTCCCACTGGAAGCCTGGTGTGAAGATCAGCTCAGTAATAAAATCCACTGCTCACTTGATCAGAAACAGCCTGATTGCCCGAGGCTAGCAGTAGAGGGAGAGGTTAAGGTCTACCCTAGAGTGTGATTGAATTGAACAGCCCCACCAGTTGGGTGTACTATAGATTTCCAGTCATCCTAAAATCAAGAGGTATCCTAGATCAGAAGCTCTGGATAATCAGGAACCCTAGTACTTAGGTTAGTCATTCTGATCCTCCCCTTTACATTAAGTTTCTAGGCAGGCACTTTACTACTTAAGTCATTCCACCAGTTCAGACCCTTTATAATAATTTGAACTGAAGATGTAGAGAAAAATGTAGAAGTAAACAGGGACAAATGAATCACCAGCAGCAAAGGCAGTGCTGCTCCAACCTGGGACCATGTAGCTCCTGCTGCCTTAGAATAAAAAAGACAGTCTAAGCAGTTAATAGAGTTACCTTAAGTACCCCAAGCCTACCCAGTGCTTTTCTTTGTATCCCAATCCCTGCCATGTATGCACGTATTTTATTATTTATTTATTGCATCTCCTCACAACAAACCAAGTTACAGGAGGTGGCCTGATTGAGAACCTGTTACAAGATCCTTGCTGTGACCTAGGAGACAGTAGAGTGCAGCTAACCCCTTCTCAACTAGAGGAAAATGAATGCTGTATGAGAGGACTCATCAGGACCATGGGGACTGGCAGGATGAAATCCATTTGCTGACAGGCCTAAGGGTCTGGGGACAAGCCATAGAAAGAACTAGCCATATAAGCCTTTATGTGTGGAAGGGGCCAGTGGCTGCCACTAGACACTGCTGTGGGTCTAGATGAGACTGAGATCTGCAAGACCCTGGCCATCCTACCTAATAGCTCAGTTGGCTGCTGGCGAGTCTGTCTTTTCCTTCCTCATTTCCCTCTACCTTCTCAGACATACTTTTTGTTATCACCCAGGTTAGGAGAAAAGTGGGAAGGATAATGCCCCAGCACCTCCCTTCCTGAGTCTGGGTGGCCTGAGACATATCTTACAGACACAGGGAGGTATCTCTTAGCCCAAGTCTGCAGAGATATCGCCATCAGCATCACTCCCATCTCAGGCACGAGAGGTGGTAAGCACACTGTAGATGTTTCCTGAGAATCCATGTGTGCCCTGGTGGGTGTGTGGATATGACACACAGGTTTGAGGAGTTTCAACCAACCAGAGAAGATGTATAATTTATTTAGAAAAGGCAACTCAGAAAAATAAATAACCCAAACTAGGTGAGCTTTCCAAGTGATCCATGTAACATACCGATCAGTCAGGGAGTTAGGATACCTGATGGCTAGGAATGATGGCTTGAATGTTGATTTAAAACCCACATCCGCCGGGTGCCGTTGGCTCACACCTGTAATCCTAGCTACTCAGGAGGCTGAGATCTGAGGATCACAGTTTGAAGCCAGCCAGGGCAGGAAAGTCCATGAGACTATCTCCAATTAACCACCAGAAAACTGGAAGTGGAGCTGTGGATCAAGTGGTAGAGCACTAGCCTTGAGCTGAAGAGCTCAGGGATAGCATTCAGGCCCAGAGTTCAAGCCCCATGACCAACAAAACAAAACAAAACAAAAAACCCTACATCCCCAGGAAATGGAAACAAGAAGTTTTTCTCTTTGTTAAAAATAAATAGGACTGGGAAGGTGGCTTAGTGGTAGAGTGCTTGCCTTGTATGCACTGCATGGGTTCGATTCCTCAGTGGCACTGTGGCTCAAGTGGTAGAGCACTAGCCTTGAGCTGAAGAGCTGAGGGACAGCTCCCAGACCCAGAGTTCAAGTCCCCCAACAGACAAAAATTTAAAAATAAATAAATAAACCCCTATATCCTGGCACACAGAGATTAACCATATGACTTGTACCAAATAAGGGTCTTGCTAACCTGCAGCCGACAGAAAATGACAATCCCATTCTGGCCATCCAAGACCTCATATCCCCCTCCCTGACATTAGTGATGTTAATGCAGTTAATGTCGGTGTCCAAGAGTTAATACACATAGCCCAGTTTTCCAGGAATGATCACCTGGCTAGGCTGGAGGAGTCAGAATTTGACCCAGGCCTTGAGGGTCAGGTAGACTTTGACATAGAGCGGAAGATGGAAGCAAAGGGTTGGAGCAGGAGGTTCCTAAAAAGAGGGACTATCAGTCTTTGTTCAGCTAGTGGAACAGAGCGAGTGCCATATGGTCAGTCTCTTGCTATGCTCTAGAGGGGGAGCCACACAGGCAGATAATGGACACGGCTTAGTGGAATAGAAGCTGAGAGTGAGGGAAGAGCAGGGTAGTGGGCCCAGATCATAGAGACTTGGCGCATGTGTTGCTTGGAAAAAAGCTTAGAGAGTGATGCAGAACCGGATCATGGAACCTCATCCAACCCTTGATTGCACTCAAATCCCAAGGCACTAGGATGCTGCTTTGGGGTTTTAGTCAGAGGTCCATGAGTGATAGGAAGGAAGGAGCACACATGCTGTCCTTTTGGAGACGAGGGCTTTCAATGTCACCATTTGCTTAGTGTCCATTGCTCAACTTCTGACACGTTAGTGTCACCAGCAAATGTGTAGATGGTGGAGAATGAGGACTCATGACTCACTGAGAGAACCACGGTGGGGACAGGAGCAGAAGCAGGATGTGTCATTTCTTCAGCACCCTTCTGTACCATGTCTTGCCAGCTTCACAGTAGCCCATGGAGGGGGCTTCATGACCTCATTTTATGAAGTCCCTGTGGCTTAAGGGGAGGAAGGCACATACAGGGAGAGGACCGGGGCATGGCCAGGCCTGTGCTTTACAAAGCATGTTTGTTGGTCTGGCCTTTACATGACGGTTTATCCTCTGGGACAGCTGTGTGAAGGAGCCATTGCTTCACTTTTTAGGGGAAGGGTGTGCTCAGTGAACAAAGCCTCTGCAGGCTCACAAAGACAGAGACCTTTGAGGCACCCCTCCTTAAATCCCAAGCTCACCTCTACACCTACCCAGAGAACGCAGAGCTGAGATCTGCTCAGGTTGGGAGGAAACAGCCAAACCCTCCCAGTGCCCTTCCCAAGGCTCCTGAGCTTTCTCTGAGGAAGGTGAAGTCGGGGCCTTCTCCAAGCCCAGCAGGGCTTCCCCCACCGACCCCTCGCTTGCTGCCCTCCCCAGCCAGATCTCTGTGCTCCCTCACTGGTGCTCTGGGAGTTCAGATGCTCTGTGCTCACTTTTTTGCTTCTGCTGTCAGCCCTGGGCTGTGATGATTGCCGGTTTGATTTCAGCTGAATGTAGGTAAGTGTCAACCTCTGAGACTGAGTCAAGGGCCTCGTTAGTGGGGGGGACAGACAGCTAGGAAGAGTCTCTAAAGCCCGGGGCTTGCCCTTAGACAGCTCCCTCCCCCAGCCCCACCCCCAGCACAGCCCCAGCCCCATTTTGCTTGCTGGGTGGGGAGAAGAGCCAGGAACGGGATGGGGAGAAGCCAGTCGTCACTCCTGGGCTCCAACGCTGCTGAAGCTTGCAACAGCGCACTCTCCTCCAGCCTTTCCCAAATGATGAAGCACCGAGGTGCCACAAGGGCCCACCTCCAGCCCTGCGGGTAGAGAGACCAGAGTGTAGGGGTAGACAAAGGGCAGCGCAGACGGGGAGATCCCTATAGAACCTCCTCACCCCCCCCCACCCACCCCGGCACAAGCAGGTAGGACAGATTGAGGGGGAGAAAGGGCAGGGTGTCCCTGCCGCAAGGAGACCAGGGAAAGCGGTGGGCGAGATCTGCCTGCGGTAGCGCTGGACAGAAGGGGTGAGAGGAGGAAGTTCGTCCTTCATCCCCATCGAGGACATTAAACCCTGACTCAGACCCGTCCTTGCGGGCCGGGGAATCTGGCACACACCCAGCAGGCTGCTGAGACAGTCCGAATGCGAGGTGTGCCCACCCGAGGCTGGATAGACCCAAGTGTGGTGGTGTGCGCGTCTGCGTGTCCGTGGGTGCGCGCTCGCGTGCAAGGCGAGGGGGGGATCTAGTTGTCCCCCACCGCACCCCACCCCCGCACCCTCTTCTCCCAGGTTCTATATTTTGCCTGCCTTTGTTCTCAAAATAGTAGGCAGGCCGGGCGGCGCTGCCCGGGGCGGGGTGGGGGCTGTGGCGCTGGCTCGCGAGTTAGCTGCAGGGTTACAAACAGTCTCTCCCTGCTCCCCCGGCCTGAATTAATGTGTTACTATTTTGGGCGAGCCAGTGTTTCCAGGGGAAACCTAATGACGCAATGACGTCAATGCAGGTCAGCAGCAGACTCTCCGGGAGGGCGGGCGGGCTCCGGGCTCCCAGGCTCCGCGCAGTCTGCGGGGCGGGAGGGAGGACCGCGGCCAAGAGGCGCGGGCGGCGGGACTCGGGGGCGCGGGGCTCGGGGAGGGGGGCGCGGGAGCCCCGGCCGAGCCCAGGACCCGGACCCCCCAGCCCCCCACCAGCACCTGAGCACCGGCAACTTCCCGCCGCCTGGACGGAGTTTCTCCGTGGCCCTCGGTCATCCAGGAGGCGGTGTGGAGGGTAAGCAGGGTATCCCCCCTTCGCCCACCCCCCGCCCCAAGAAGCTCATCTCTGTCCAGGGGGACCCAGAGGAGCCAGCAGGTCCGGATTCTCTGTGGGGGCTCCACGCGGGGCCTCCCCGCACACAGGTACGCGCTAGTCCTCCGGGTGTCCCCAGTTTGGGAGGGAGACGTACTCCTCTCATGTCCTGGCACCCTAACTGGGAGTCCGGGAAAGAAACAGGGGTGTTTGAGACTTCACCCCCAGCATCCCCCGATCTGTCTCACCCCCCGCTTCTGGGCGTAGGAGCTGGCTGCTCCACTTGAGCACCTTTCCTGGCCACAGGCTTGGAACAGGGGCTTCCCACCGGCTGTGCCTCCCTTGAGGTCTCCATCTGAGGCCCAGAAACAAAGCGGGAGGGACATCCAGGCCGCACCGGCCAGACCAGGGTGATGGGAAGCCCCAGCGGAGCGTCTGCAGCCTGAGGGGGGCCTGCGTCCCTGTGCAGGGAGCATGTGGGGGACCGCTTGCGTGTGCTTCGTGTGTGGGTTCTGGGAGCTTAACCTCGCCCGTCCAAGAGTCTGCATGCACCCGCTAAAGTCTTCTGTACGAGTGCACATGGGCACACCTCGTGCATTGCTCCTTGCCATGCACCGATGGTATTTGCCCACAGTGTAGGTGAGCTAGGGACCCTTCCTAGGTCTAGGATCTCCTTTCTGCTCATTCCTGACCACTGGCCAAGATTGCAACCTACTTCCAGCTGGGCTGCAACCACAACGTTGGGTGGCTACACACTGCTCAAAGCTCAAAGTGCCCTCTTGTCCCAACTCCATCTTGTACCTTTCCTTGCGTGGAGAAGAGGGGATCCGGAGGGGAATCCCTCTCTAGCTGCCCCCTCTCACCTGGGGCAGATCTGCAAGCTGCGCTGACTGCTCGTGGCCTTGGAGGCCGGTGCTTGCAGCTTTCAGCACCAGGGCACGGACAGCTCCCAGCTTGTTGGGGGCACCACCGCCTCTTTCCCTGGAGGCTGAGCTTGGAGACTGAGTGAGCACCCCACTGTGGTTCTCTGGGTGGAGACCCAACCCCCCCAGCTCTTAGCCTTTTCAGCTTCTAACTAATTCCAGAATCCATTCCTAGACCATCCTCCTGCCCCACGCCCCCCCAACACACACATCAATCCTCACTTCTGCTTGCGGGATGCTACAACCCTGCCACAAACTCCCCTTTCCCACTTCAGTTCACTGAATAAAGTGAATAAAGCTAGATTGTTTTCTCAAAATGTAAGACAGCCTTCAGGAAGCATGAAGGAGGGAAGGTGTGAGAAGGAGTCTAGGATTTTCTGGATTCTAGAAACTCAAGTGGTGGTCCCTACCATCCCTCTCCAGACATCCTCATGGCCCTTTCTCTGTCTCTTTTCCTAACTCTCATGAAGATGGAGGGACTGGGGTGAGTCTTCCATCTCCTCTCCACATCCTGCAGCAGTCAGAGGTTCAGATGGCTTTGGGGGCTCTACAGAGAATGATGTATGAGTAAGTTCTCCTCAGAGATGTGCCCTAAGCTGCCCAAGAGACTTCCAGAAGTCTTTTGTGGGGGGGCAGCTAGAGAGCTCTATATAGACCACACACTAAGTTATGGCCACCTAGAAAGCTTGGAGACTACTCAGAGCCATATCCCAGCAAGGAACCCAGTAGACAGAAACTCTACCTATGACTCCTTCCATTCCTGGGCTCTTTGAGTTGATAAATACCAGTTGGCACCACTGGACCTCTGTCCTCACACTCAGAAACACTGTCCCATACTATCTCCTTCACATAGAGCATAGAAGATCTGTGGGAATGTCTCAGGATTGAGTGATCCCTTCTCTCAATTCAGAGACCTTTTCTTGGGCAGCTGGAGACAGAGTTGCGACCCTTTCCGCTGCTTGGGCATCACATGCCCATTTCTCTGTAGAAATTCTCCATTTTCAGACAGCAGAGATTGGGCCAACCTTGTCAGATACAACCCAGGGGCAGATTTAGATATTATCTGTCCTTATGAAGTCAAGGTACTGGGGAAGGTCTGAGCTTGGGGAAAAAGATGTCTCTTTATAGTAGCCCTGAGGCCTGGAGCACACAGGCACACTGTCAGCAGAAAATGGCCTTTTCTCTAAAGCAGATGTTTTTCTGCCTGCTGTTGAGCTACCAGGAAGAGAAGAGGAAAAGTCCCCAGGCTGATGACAAGGGAAGCAGAAATGGCCATTCTAGTCTACTGGTACTTCCATTTTATAGGGTGGAAGCCTAAGCCCAACTCCCAAGAAATTCTGTTTCCTTGGGTTCCAAGGCATACAAGGAAATAGCTATTCTCCCAACCCATAACACAAAGAACTATTGTGACCAGGTTAAAGGAGTGGCAGTGGGCTGGGAAGGTGGCTCAGTGGTAGAGTGCTTGCCTTGCATGCTTGAGGCCCTGGGCTCAATTCCTCAGCACCACATAAGCAGAAAAAGGTGGAAGTGGCACTGTGGCTCAAATGGTAGAGTGCTAGCCTTGTGCTGAAGAGCCGAGGGACAGCGTCCAGGCCCAGTATGCAGGCCCCATGACCAACAAAAAAAAGTAGCAAGAGGATCCTGGTTCAAAGTCAGCCTAGCCAGGAAGGTCTGTGAAACTCTTATCTCCAACTAACTTCCCCAAAAAGCCAGAAGCGTAGCTGTGGCCCAAGTCTACCAAGAGGTAGCCTTGAGCAAAAAAGCTCAGGGATAGTGCCCAGGTCCTGAATTCAAACCCCAGGACTAGCATGTGCATACACACACACACACACACACACACACACACACACAGCAATATGCAAACAACAATAGGATATGCATTCCACTGAAGGACAGTGCCCTCCCCGTGGTCTTTCAACCAAAATTCAGTTCTCTGGAAGTGCTAAGCTGCTGCCATCTGCCTAGCTCCATTCCTGGCTTTGTTCCAAACTTCCCTGGCTTGCTGGCTTCCCTCTGTGCTTAGCTGGGCAACATCTGTGCTGTGGCCTTAGGGGAGACTGGCCAAGGTCAAACAGGTACAGGGATGTTTGCCCCATGTATATGAGTCTGGCCTCTCCTCTGTTGTTCAGAGCAGAGACCTCAGGGAGGACAGGCAGAGAAGGGGAGAGGCTCCATTCTGTTGGCATCCGCACATGACATTGTACTGGACACCCAGAGACAGACCAGGCCACTGTGGTTCTCCTTTTCTGTTAGCGTCATGGTCTCGTGACCATCTCTCAACATGAGAGGCCAAATGCTCCCTTCAGCCTTGTGCTAACCTCCTAATTAAACAAGTCCTCATACAGTGCCTCACTTTTTCCATCTGCCTAATGGGGACTAGAAGAAGCCAACTCTGAAGCTATGGCTTCTTCTGAGGGTTCCTGGACAACATTGTATTAACTTCTGAAATGTTGATGTCAACCTTGCTAGGAGAACTGGCTCCTCTGTGCACTAAAATGCTGAGGGTTCTGAGAGGCTGAGGCACTCTAGGGGATGGGAAAGGTTGACTCAGGTCTAGTAACAACTTCTCTGTCTCCTGGTCAAGATCTCTTCCTGCCAGGATCTCAGTCTGTCCTTATAGATAGAAGCCCTGGCTGCAGTATTTAGAAATCAGCTCTGAGCCAGCGAGCTGCCTATAGAAAACATGTGTAAGGAAGAGCTTCAGGCCAGCCAAAGCCATTGGTCTTGACCCCCGGCTTAGAGCTCTACATAGCAGCCTTAGCGCCTATATATCTAAAACTATATATAGGAAACAGGGATATCTGTGGCAAAATGGTAATTGTTATAAAGTTTATTCTTGGGGCCAACGTGCTTGAAGTGTTCCTAAGACCAGCAGAAGGTCTTTGGATCACCATGCTCCATCAGATGGACCCCAGGCCCAAAGAAGACAGTCCCAGCTGAGCTGGGACAAAGCCTCTGTGCTCTCTTCCCCATGCAAAGCTTTCTCAGAAGGCCTGGGCCTCAAACCTGAGGCCAACTTTTGGATTCTGGGGGCCGGGGGGGGGCACTCACAGTCTAGAGGTTTCTTCTAACCACTTTCCTGAGGGTGAAGTTGGTAAAGTGGGAGGACTTTGTTTCTGGGCAGTGTTTCTGTTTCCCCAAAGACCACAGGAATATGGTGGCGCTGATTCTGAAGAAGGGGTGTGAAACTGACCTTGCCCTCTCTCTTGCCTATGTGACCTTGGGACCAGTCATTTCACCTTCTGGCAGACTGTCCTCCTCATGGACATTTGTTAGAGTTGGATGAGCTACCATGGAGACAAGTATGCCGTAGGGGCAGGAAGAGGGTATTGTTAAACCTGAGATCCCTAGGAAACACCAAATCCTGTCACTTGCTGTCTGAGTTCTACTGCTCTTCCACTAATGGAAACTCAGATGCCAGAGAAGTAGAAGCCAGTAGAAGGTGAATCCCATCCCAGAAGGCTGAGGATTTAGTGTTAGACTCCACAATCTAAGTTCTGGCCCCTTATTTCCCTGTTGTGAAGGGAAGATCCCCTGCCATAAACTGTATGATGGCCTAGCTCATGACACTTGACAATGGACAGATATGTTGGACAGTAGTTTGTGAGTCATACTGATTCACAACCTGGGGTTGGAAAACTGTACATATCATGCAGGGTCACACAAGGATTGCACCAGCAGGAACTATAGGGAGGCAGGTTTTATGGGGACAGGAGAGTGGGTGTCCCTGGTTTCTATAGGAAATTGTGAGTAGCTTATTTGGCTAGAAAGGTAAAGTCACTATTCTGAAGATCAGGTGGAATGCAGCTGGCATAGTTGCTAGGGGAACTAGCCAGATGTGGGAGTGTTCCTCATAGTATGGGGGGTGCATATCTAGAGAATGAAGGGAAACTCATGGTTAGGACCTTGAAATTAAAGATGTCAAGGAAGTCCTTAACATTTTAGACTTCAGGCTCTGTGATCAATCTCATTTCATCTTCATGATACCAGTGTGTAAGTTACATTACTGACGAGGAAACAAAAGCCAAGTGGAAGCCAAGACCATCCAGATCCATCTGTGTGCCAGGTCACCTGATTCTGTAGGGTATGCTCACCCTGTAATGTCTGCAGCAACTCAGAATGAGGCTAGGCTCAGGCAACGCAGCAGTCTTCAGACACCTGGAAGGTATCTTGCCCTTTGGAGAGCAGAATTCTCCCCAGCTTTGCTTCTGGTTGTGATATAACTGGACAGAATCTAAGAACCCTTTTGGCACATCTTGGTTCTAGACTGTAGAAGTAGTAAAGGGATCTGCATTTGAAATCACTAGCATTGCTATTCTGGAGGTCAGGATGGGTCCAAGAGAATGGGGCTGAGCTGGCTAGGTGGGTGAGAAGACCTGGGCTGCAGCCCTACACAGCTCCTTCCTGGCTATGTGTTTTCTGGACAGACTCTTCTTTCTCTAGACTCAGGCTTCTTGGCAGTAATTACAGGGGTTGAATAAGCTTGAAGGTTGTTTCAGTACCATAGTTCTATGAATCCTCAAGGACTCATATCTGAGTCACAAAAGGCCCCCTCTGCCCAGGAGAGGGTTCCAAGGCAGAAATCCTCCATGTACCCGCAGCAATCAGGGGAAGTCACGTTGACTCTGTCCTTTGGAATGAATAGATGGTGGCATGGTAGACCTGTGTCAAGATCCATCCTCAGACCACCTCAGCTGGACTTTACTGGCCAAAGTTATCTTCTAGAAGATTCTCTGGGGACAGAGAAGTGTTATTTTGCCAACTGTTTTTCAGAGTCCTGAAACCCAGTTCAAAGCCAGGTCAACCAGCAGGCTCTCTCTCATCAGTCCTGGCTCTTCCAGCTCCTTGCTATGATAGAAAACAAACACATCTTCCTTCCTTTCTTCCTTTCCTATAGAGTTGCTTGCTTGATTTAGCAAGTATACCTAAATTTGAATGTCAGATAAATACTCAGTGTGTGTGTGTGTGTGTGTGTGTGTGTGTGTTGGTACTGAGGCTTGAACTCATGTTCTTACATGGATTTTTGCTCAAGGCTGATGCTCTACCTCCTCCACTTCCATCTTTTCACTGGTTAATTGGAGATAAGAGTCTCATAGACTTTTCTGCCCAGGCTGTCTTTAAACCTTAATCCTCAGACTTCAGTTTCCTGAATAGCTACGATAAAAGATGTGAGCCACCAATTCCTGGCTAAATATATTTTATTTTATTTTATTTATTTTTTGGGGGGGGAGGGGTCCAATAGTGGGGCCTGAACTTGGGCCTGGGCGCTGTCCCTCAGCTCTTCAGCTCAAGGCTAGCGCTCTACCACTTGAGCCACAGCGCCACTTCCGTCTTTTTTCATTTTGCTTATGTGGTGCTGAGGAATCGAACTCAGGGCCTCAGGCATGCAAGGCAAGCGCTCTACCACTGAGCTACCTTCCCAGCCCCTAAATGTATTTTAAAATATACATATGTGCCAAATTTCCCAGTACTTAGGACCCAGAACCATACTGGAATGTGTCCTCCCAGACCCCAGACCTCATTCTATGAAGCTTAGAGTTTCTATTGGCTCCAGGGACAGGAGTGTGCTGCTGATAAAATAGAAAATAATAACGACAACTGCAGAGGAAACTGAGATCCAAGCTCAGGCAAGCAGGGGCAGCAGGCCAGATTTGAACTGAAGATTTTTGTGTTTATTTCGTGCTCTTCTTTCAACTCCTAGGTAGACGCACAGAGACCAAGCAGGAGGAAAGAGGCTGGTGCAAATTTGCAGGCTCCTTGTCCTGGGTCAGGTGGCAGCACTGTGGTGTGTGCTCAGAACAGCAGGTGTGCCCTGTCCCTGTGTGGGGCCAACCAGCCCACCATGTCGAGTCCAGGCTGCAGGCCAGATTGCTTTGCAGGGGTTGTGTTTGATTCCACCTCTCAGTCTGCTGCAAATGCAGGTCCTCATGGCTTCCCCTTTGGTGGCCTGGCTGCTACTAAACCATCTGCTCCCTAGCTGGGCTTACAGCTGGGAGTTTGTTTACAAAAGCTAGAGACATCTCCTGCAGGCAGCCAGCCTGATCCGTGAAGACTCCAGCGGTCACCACATATGAGAAAGGTGAGGCCTGGTGCTTCTATGGCCACCTTTCCAAATTCCACAGAGATTGTGGTGACTTAGAACAGCAGTCATTGAAGCCAAGGTTGGGATGGGGAGGGGGGAAGGGCCGGATAGAGAAAAAGGGATTTTGAATCTCATATTGAAGATGAGGTTAAATTAACCTCTCTGAGATTATATGACATGGCACTGGAGGATGGGGACTCAGGGCTGGCTGGCTGTGTACCTGCTCTTCATTTTGGATTCATGATTCCTCCTCCTATCTGTGGCCATTCCTTGGAGGCAAAGCCTGAAGACAATGGTTCCCATCTTGTCTATTAGAATTACTGGAGAGCTTTAAAAATACTCAGGTCCAACTCCAGAGATTCTGCTTTAATTGTTATGGGAGTGGCCCGGACATCAGTAGTTTATAAGTACTCCCCAGGTAGTTCAAATGAGCACCCAGGGATAAGAAACATCACTGATGAAGACAGAGATGGCCCTGTTTAAGTTTTCTCCTGGACATCCCTCATATTGGAGTCCTCCAGAGATCTTTGAAAAAATACTGACCCTCCCTCCCCTAGACAATACTGATTTAAATAATATAAATAGGAATTTTAAAGTTCTCTAGGTGATTGTAATACTCAGTAAAGTTTGGAAGCCGATGGCATAGGATATATCTGGGTATGATTAGTGATCAAAAGCATCAAGTAATTTGTATACACATTAAAATTTGGCCTAGAGAATGATCTGATGAAGAGGCAGATGTGGGCATATTTTTTAAGTCAATCTCTCTGCTCTTCATATTCAGTCATTTTACCGATAATCTCTGAGCACTTGCTGTGTGCTGGCACCATACCAGGCACTGCTTATTCAAAGGAGTAAATAAGGGCTGAGACAGGCACATAGCCGGGCTTTTGCACAAATTCTATCTATCTAGTAATTAGAAAGGAGTTTTGGTTTTTTTTAAACCATACTGGAATTTGAACCCAGGGTCTTGTACTTGCTTTGCAAGCCCTCTACCGCTTGAATCATAACCCCAGCCCTTTTTGACTTATTTATGCACTGGCAGGCATAAACTATGATTCTTCTATTAATATTTCCCAGTACTTAGGATGGCAAACACACAACTAGGTCCCAGGCTGACTTGGAACTGTGATCCTCCTAATGTCAGCCTCCTATGTAGGCAGGATAAGAGGCATTTGCCCCTGTGCCTAGCTTTTGTTGGTTGAGATGGAATGTTGAAAACTTGGCAAAGCTGACCTCCAATTGCAATGCACCCAATCTCCCCTTCCCAAGTAACTAGACTTTTATATTGATGTTATTTTTAAATCTAGGCTTTCCTGTTATTTCATTTCATGATAGTAAAAAGGATGTTATCAAGTGTTTGTTATAAAAGAGGATATTTTAATTCTGGTTGAGTTAGAGACCATTCTAGTTAAATCTCTCAGCCAATGAGTTGAATTCTTCCTACAGTAACTCTTGTTGCTGACTATCTAGCTGTGCTGACACCACCAGGGTGAGAACTCATTACTTCTGCAGGTAATCTGCTATGTCATTGGGATCTGGATGTTCAAAAGTGATTTCACATAAGCAATGGAACCTGAGCATCTCCTACAATTCCTGGTTATGTCCTCCAAGTTTCAATTTGTGTGTGTGTGTGTGTGTGGTTGTGTGTGTGTGTGTGTGTGTGTGTTTGTGCTCGCATATGTACACACCAATACTGGGGCTTGAGCTCAGGATCCAGATCCTATCCCTGAGCTTTTTTGCTCACAGCTAGCACTCTTCTACTTGAACCACAGATCCATTTCCAGATGTTTTTGGGTGGTAAATTGGAGATACGAATCTCACAGACTTTCCTGCCTATGCTGGATTTGAATCACAATCTTCAGATTTCAACCTTCTGAGTAGCTAGGACTTACAAGTGTGAGCTACCAGTGCCTAGCAGGTGTCATTTCTCCAACATGAGATGTCACTGCTATTTCTAGCTGTCAAAAGTCTCAGGTACCTCCACCTCCCACCCTCACGGTGGTACCTCCTCTCCAGACAGAATGTCTTTTCTCTATGGAATATGATTTTTATTGCCCTTTAGTATCCTGGCCATTCTAGGCACTGATCTAAGCATGAGAGATTAGAGGAACCTAGAGGCTCGATTCTGTGTGCTATTTTACAGACAGTTGACTGACCTTTGGCCATTCACTGTGCTCAGATCTAGGGACACAAAGATGATTTCTAAGCAACTGCTGCCCATGGGAGCCTAGCCAGAAGTGACACAATCCCTCAAACAGATTCAACAGATATTCCATTTCCACTTCCCCTCCAAGACCCCACTGTATTTGTAAAAGGAGGGTTTTTTTTTTTTAGGAAAAAAAAGGAAACAAAAAGCATTACAACAGCCATGAGCCGATGAAGAGCTTCCATCAAATTCTAGAAGACCAAGGGCAGGTGGAAGTGTGAGGTGGCCACGTAGGAATCATTAGCTTAGAACACTCAGAGAAGAGAGTGGGAAAGGAAGGGAGCTCCCAAGAGGTGGTCACCAAAGGGCCAGATGTGGCAGAAAGAGGGAAGAGCTGCTACTAGAACAGAAGGATTATGTGAAAGTCCACTTATGTAACAGCTAATACCTACATTGAACAAAATATAATGCAGCCAGGGTTCTCTCCTGCAGCCTGCTAACCAAGCAGTTTCTTCTTAAGATAATGGGCCGAGCCCCATGCCAGAGCTAGCTTTCACTAAAACTCCAAAGCCAGGTTTAGCTAGTGAGAAAGCCTTACCCATATGCCTTCAGTTCCCAAATAATCAATGTTGTCTTCTTTCTTTTTGTAAACTGGGCTTGGACTCAGGGTCTGGACCCTGTCTCTTTTTTTGCTTAAGGCTGGCACTCTACTACTTGAACCACAGCTCCACTTTGGGCTTTTTGCTGATTATCTGGAAATAAGAGTCTTCTGAACTTTTCTACCCAGATTGGCTTCAAGCCGTGATCCTCAAATCTCAGCCTTCTTGAGTAGCTAGAATTACAGATGGAGGCCACCAGCATTCGGCAATGTCTTATCTTAAATATATGAATAGCTAGAGATGAACCATCCCTCAAGGACAGTCTCCAACATCATCACGCTGAGAGAAACAAAGGTGGGGAAAGACCCCTGAGGAAATAGAAATAATGTAAGGAACAGCAAGGACCCAAAACAAGGCAGGCAAAAACTATAACTATGTCCACAGAGACTGTAATAAAAGGGAAACCTCAGAAGATAAGAAAGAATGTGTGGAAATTAAAACATTTTAAAACTGGCTGCCAAAAAATAATATTCAGAAGAATTGAAGATAAGGTTAAAGAACTCTTCCAGATAGCAGAATATTTTTAAAAAATCAATAAAATTGGAAAATTGGCCTTGAGGAAATATTGCAGAAATCAGAATAAGAAGACAGATGTAAGAGATCATAGAAAATGAGTGTGGAAGGTTGGCATTCCAGAAAGTGAGAACATTGAAAATAGAGGATAAGAAAATGATTAAATAAATATGGGAAAACTTGAAACCCTGAGATGTAGAGGTGTTTAAGGAGCCCACTGAGTCAACCCAAAATAAAGAATAAAATCGATCTGCAGCAATGTGCATCAACCATAAATTTCAGGAACAAAGAGAGCAACCCGAAAAAACTTCCCAAGGAAAAATAATATAAAATCCCAATAAACATTAAAGTAACACCAGAATTTTTCATAGTAACAGCATTGTCTAGAACATAGAGGGAACAGGCCCTCAGAGAAAAGGTAATATCAACCCAGAGTTCAATACCCACACAAATGGCCACCTAGCCTTAGGGTAGAACAAAGACATTTTTCAGACAGGTAAGTATTCTGCACCTTATTTAAGGGAGTTATTAGTGTACCCCAGCAAAAAGAAAGGAATAAGCCAAGAGGGCCAGACAAAAATCCAGAAACAGGGGCTCTATTTGGAGTACCATTATGGAGAGTCGCAGGCTGCTCAAAAATAATCAGAACAAAGGGCAGGTGTGGTTCAAGTGGTAGAATGCCTACTTAGCAAACACAAAGCTCTTAGCTCAAAACCACACCAAAAAAGTTCTTTGTATATGTAGATAGCAATCATGAGCACATTCTTTGAAAACATATGCAGGTAACTAGACCCAGAGGTTGGGCTGTAGTTGTTACTGGTGGACTTCAGTGTCCCCAGAGCAGAGTAACCAAGACAGGCTGCAGAGACAATGAGAGGCTGAGTGGACGTGGGCCACTTAGCTCTACAGACCCTGTCAGGAACTTGGATCTCACTCTGTTGGCAATGGAAAATGATAAGATCGAAGTTGCGTTTTGGAAAAATGGCAATAAATGTGGGGGAATGAAGGGTTATCTGTTTAAGAGTCCACAGCACTAGTCCAAGCAGGGAAGTGTCCGAAGGTCTGAGTTATGAAGCACAGCAGTTGTAGGGGAGGTAGGAAGTACATGAATATTTAGAAGATAAACCTGTGAAAGACTTAGGTGATTACATGTACTGAACTAGGGGAGAGGAAGAGACTTTCCCTGGGAGAAGTGGGTAGATAGATGATGTGTGGCTCAGTAAATGAGTGGAGATTTGGCAGTAGAGATGAGTGGTGGAGTGTGAATGTGCCAGATCTGAGATGCTTCCAGGAAAGCCAGAGAGCATGTACAGGAGGTTGTGGGAGATGCAAATCTAGTGCTCTGGGGAAAGGTCAATTGTGGAGCCATAGACTTGGGGAGCCATCGGCCTGTGGTCTACAATGGCCTATAAGCATCTAGTAGCAAAAGACAAAAACAGCATTTAAAGCACAGGCTCAGCAGGGTATGGTGGTACATGATTACTGTTAGGTTTTTAAAAAGAGGTAGCCGAGTAAGAACAGCACCACGCATGTGATATTCAGGTAAGGGGTAGGTTTATTCATCATTCTGGCTGGCACCAGGCCATCTTGGTCCTCCACGCGGTGGGGAAAGGCCTGGGAAAGAGAACTGGGAGAGCTGGGAAAGAAAGAGAGCTGGGAAAGAGAGAGAAAAGAGCTAGAAAAGAGAGGAAAGGGCTGGGAAAGAGAGGTGGGAAAGAGAGAGCTGGGTAAAAGAGAGAAAAGAGCTAGAAAAGAGAGGAAAAAGAGAGAGAGCTGGGAAAGAGAGCGAACTAGAAAAGAGCTGGGAAAGAGAGAGCTAGAAAAGAGACAGAGCTAAAGAGAGAGGTGGGAAGAGAGAGCTGGGTAAAAGAAAAGAGCTAGAAAAGAGAGGAAAAAGAGAGAGAGAGCTGGGAAAGAGAGCAAGCTAGAAAAGAGAGAGCTGAGAAAGAGAGAGCTGGGAAAGAGAGAGAGAAGAGCTAGAAAAGAGAAGAGAGAAAAGAGCTAGAAAAGAGCTAGAAAAGAGAGCATCTGGGCCTGGGCTAGGCCTTATCTAGGGTATGGGTGGAGAAAGGTGTGGCCACATCAAATTCAGATGTGACCTCAGCGGATGCAGATGTGACCTCTTCCAGGTGTGCCAGATGCCTACCTAACGCAGGTAACTGGGCAGAGACTTTGCTGCGAGGAGGGTGGAGTCTGCTCGCCATCCAGGAACAGACCTTACAATTACCTATTTCAGAACTTGGAGGCTGATGCAGGAAAATGGCAAGTTCAGCGCAGGCCTGGGCCATATAGTGAGTTTCTTTCACAATATAAGAAGGAGGAAAGCCTGGGTACCAGTGGCTCAAGTCTATAACCCTAGCAGTTCAAAGCCAACCCAGGCTGAAAAGTCTGTGGGATTCATCTTCAATTAACCACTAAAAAGTGAGATGTGGAGGATGTCTCAAGTGGTAGAGTGTTAGCCTTGAGCAAAATAGCTAAGCAATAGTATCCAGGCCCTGAGTTCAAGTCCCTGTAGTGGCACACACACACACACACACACACACACACAAAGATGGAGAAAGAGGGGCAAGAGGAGGAAAAGAGAAAGAGGAGAAGGCAGAGGAGGAGAAAGAAATAAGCAAGGTAAGTTAGAAAGTCAATGAAACAGTTCCAAAATTAATTAATGGATTGATTGATATCCGGGCATCAGAGACTCATACCTATAATCTGAGCTGCTCAGGAGGCTGAGATCTGAGAGATTGTGGTTCAAAACTAATGCAGTTGAAAAAGTCCTAAAGATTCTAGCCCCAAAATAACCAGTTTTAGGAGAGAGTGAGGAAAAGGGTGACATTGTCCAAAAAGAAACGTAGTCGTTACCTGACCTGCACAACTGTAACCCCTCTGTACATCACCTTTATAATAACAATAGAATTTTTAAAAATTTGACTTAGTGGAGAATGGTGAAAGGGAGTAGCGTGGGTCAACCTGAACAAACTGGTTTGTTGAACGGCAAATCCTTTGCATAACCACTTAAATATAATAAAATAATATATCTTTAAAAATACAAAATAACCAGCAAAACCTGGGCTGCAGTTATGGCTCAAATGACAAAGCACTAAGCAAACACACTGAGTGAATGCAAGGCCCTGAGTTCAAACCTCTGGTGGAAGACAGAACAAAAGTAGGAAAGCAAGAAGGAAGAAGGAAGGAGGTAGGGAAGGAGGGAGGGAGGGAGGGAGGGAGGGAGGGAGGGAAGAAGACAGCAAACAGGCAGTCAGGCAAGCAGATCAATAATACTTTACATAATGCTTGGCATATTTTATATATTAATGATTCATTTTATTTCCATCACTACGGAATACCTATTTTTTGTTTAGATTATTTCATAGCTTATTAATAAAGCTATTCAAGGATTGCCACTGGTAAGGAACAGTTAGACAAGGAAGTAATTAAAGCAGTGAAATAAAAAGAAAAAAGAAACAAAACACCGAATTAGATCACAAGAAGTAAAATTATCAGCAATGTAAAATGATATGATATGGGCTGGGAAGGTGGCTCAGTGGTAGAGCGCTTGCCTTGCATGCATGAGGCCCTGGGTTCGATTCCTCAGCACCACATAAGCAGAAAAAGCCAGAAGTGGCACTGTGGCTCAAGTGGTAGAGTGCTAGCCTTGAGCCAAAGAAGCTCAGGGGCAGTGCCCAGGCCCTGAGTTCAGGCCCCACAACCGACAAAAAAAAAGAGAGATGATTATGTAACTTGAAAATCAAGAAAACAACAGAAAAAAATTGAGTATTACGAATTTTTTATAAGATTGCTAGTATAAAATTAATATGGCAAGTTAATAACATCTCCATATAAAACAACAAGAAGCTTAAAAATCCAATAGAAGGGGAAAAATCAATTGCAATAGTAATAAGCATTCAAGGTTCATTTGATATTTTAAAACATTATCGAGGAGCCCAACAAAAGAACTTATAAAATGCAAATGTAAAAAGCATTCTTGAATTAGAAACTGTTGTTTCTAAGTCTTACAACAATGCCAAGTTTTCTTAAATTATGCTTTACATTTAATTTAGCTAGATCATTTTATCATACTTATAGTTTATTTTCAAAGTCATAGGAAAAACTATAAACATTCACAGATATAGAGGTAGTACTCTCTCTGTCTCTCTGTCTGTCTGTCTCTGTCTGTCTCTGTCTCTGTCTATCTGTCTGTCTGTC
This sequence comes from Dipodomys spectabilis, assembly GCF_019054845.1. NCBI lineage: Eukaryota > Metazoa > Chordata > Mammalia > Rodentia > Heteromyidae > Dipodomys > Dipodomys spectabilis. The sequence continues at coordinate 15,171,708 of NW_024870874.1, forward strand.
TCTCGTTCTCTCTCTCTGTCAGTCCTGGGGCTTGAACTCAGAGCCTGGGTGCTGTCCCTGAGCTTTTTTTTGCTCAGGGCTTGTGCCCTGCCAGTTGACCCACAGCTCTACTTCCACTTTGTTTTGTTTTGTTGGTGTTTGTTTTTGTTTTTGTTTGGTGCTTACTTGGAAATAAGGGTCTTGCAGACTTTCCTGCCCAGGCTGGCTTTGAACCAAGATCCATAGATCTCAGCCTTCTGAGTAGCTAGGATACAGGCATGAGCCACTAGTGCTCAGCAAGATAGTTCTTTTTTTTTTCCAGGTAGTTCTTTTAAAAGAGAAACCTAAGAAGAGATCAGTTCTATGTGAAAACATAACAAAAATAGAGAGGTACAGATGGGTGTGGTGATACATGTCTATAATCTTAGCACTGGGGAGGCTGAGGTAGGAGAATCAAGTTCTGGGACAGCCTGGCCTATATGACACCTTGTCTAAAGAACAAAGAATAAATAAAAAAAAAGGAAAACCCTCATAAACAACAAATAAAACAAATTTTAAAAGCCTGAAAATATAGAAATACTTAAAAGGAAGCCTGTATAGATAACTACATGAAATTGTTTTAGCATTTTTATCTATGAGAAAAAAATTCTTAAAAATAGAATTGAAGCTGAGTGCCAGTGGCTTATCCTAGGGTCCTAGCTACTCTGAAGGATGATATCTTAGCATCACAGTTCAAAGCCAGCCTGGGCAGAAAAGTTCTCAAAACTCCATGTGCAATTAACCAGCAAAAATACCAGACTAGAGGAATGGCTCAAGTAGTAAGGCACCAGCCATGTTCAAAAAATCTGAGTGAGCCAGGCTCTGATGGCTCATGCCTGTAATCCTAGGTATTCAGGAGGCTGAGATCTGAGAATCATGGTTTGAAGCTAGTCCAGGCAGAAAAGTCTACGAGACTCTTATCTCCAAAAAACTATTCAGAAAAAGCCAGAAATGGCTGTGTGGACAAAAAACAAACAAACAAAACAAAACAAAAGACATAGGCCCTGACTACTTCAACCCCAGTACTGGCACAAAAAAAAAATAATGAATAGAGTTCAAGAATAAGCATAGTTTATTGATTTATTTATTTTTGCCAGTCCTGGGGCTTGAATTCAGGGCCTGGGTACTGTCCCTGAGCTTCTTTTGCTCATGGCTAGCACTCTACCACTTGAGCCACAATGCCACTTCTGGCTTTTTCTGTGTATGTGGTACTAAGGAATTAAACCCAGGACTTTGTGCATGCTAGACAAGCACTCTACCACTAAGCCATATTCCTAGACTATAAGCATGGTTTAATAGCTCCTGCTACACATGGATAATTTCTCCCTAGAATAGTTAGAACAGCTCACCTCTCTCCCTGCCACCATATATTTCCTCAAGCATTACCATTCTTGCTAATGCTTGCTATTCTTATAGGGCTGAAAATTAAATCTCATTTCTAAAAAGATTCATACTTCTTCAATTACTACCAAGACTGATACATTTGTATTGCTTTGTAAAAAGCAATTTATATCTTAAGGGCATTTGTCTTTGGGTGTCATATTGCACACACAGAGATTTTCCTACTTGGGATTCTTAATTCATGCTTTAAGTTTTCTATTATGAAAAATTCCAAGCATTATAAAGGAAGGCAGATAGTATAATAAACACATATTATCTACCATCCAGCTTCAACCATTACTAACATGGTTTTATCAATATCCCGCCCAGCTTCCCTCTAGTATTTTGAAGCAAATTCTAGGCATCATATCATTTTTCTGTAAACATTTCTGTTATATAGTATCTTTAACATATGGAAAATTTGTGTGTTTCACTAAATCAAATCAGAATCAGAAGCAGTCTTCTTGTTATCCTAGCAGTATTTCCTGAATAGCACATTCCTTTCCTGCTGACTTGAAATGACAATTGGATTTTCTGTTCTTCTCCTTTGATCCTTTTACTCTGACACTGGGACCTTATTGCAGCAATTACTATGGGTTTAAGGTATACTGGGGTTTTTTTCATATGTGCAAGCCCTGCTCCCATTCAATCTTTGTTTCCAACTTTTATGAATTTTCTTTTACATCTTCACCCAAATTAGTATTAGATTCGTTTAATCATTTTTTACTCAAAATTCAGTTGAGATTTTGACTGCCATGATGAGAAATATACAGTTGAATTTGTGAAAGATAGACATTTTTGTAATAAGGAGTCTACCTAGGACCCCTGATTAACTAAATTTGTTATAAAAGATGTTAGCTTGTCTGTCTGAAAACCTGTACTCTTTCCATTGGGATTCTAATGCTTATTTGTTTCTTCAAGGTGGTGCTGGGGATTGAAGCCAGGATATTGTGCTGAGTTTATCAACTTATCCCTTGGTCATTTATATTTTGGTTGCAATTGTGAGCTAAATCTTTTTTTTTTTAACTGCGTTTTTCTAGCTGGTTGTTGTCACTAAACAGAAATGCTAATACAATTTTCACTATTGCTTTTTGAGTCATCTGCTTTTAAAAGCTCTCTTATTAATTAGAGTAATTTTTACTTGATTTTTGGGTTTGCTTTGGAGTCAATTAAGTTTTTCACTCTCCCTTTCTAATAATTATACCACTTTTTCTTTAATGGTTACATTGATTAGAACCTACTTCCAAATAATGCAATGTTTCACAATTGCTCTAATCTAGGACATCCTTCTGCAGCTATGAGGCAGATTTTGTTTTGGAGGATGATGCTGCCTGCTGCTTCAGATTTGTTCTTTGTCCTGTTTTGGAATTATCCCTCTATTCCTAGTTTAAATGAGTAGACTAAAAGAATTTTTAAATTCCTTTATGTTGCATTTGGGCTAGCTGCTTAGGAGGTTGAGATCTGAAGATCACTATTGGAAGCCAGCCTGGGCAGGAAAGTCCAAGAGACTCTTATCGTCAATTAACCACCAGAATGCTGGAAGTGGAGCTGTGGCTCAAGTGGTAGAGTGCCAGCCTTGAACAAATTAAGGGAAATGCTCAGGTGCTGAGTTCAAACCCCTGTACTGTTTCATGTGTGCATGTACATATGCACACGCCATGCGTGTGTGCGTGCGCGCGCGCGCACACACACACACACAAATCTATATATTGGATTTGATTAAATGTTTTTTAGGCATCTCTCAAATGAAAATGATGATCTCATTTTTCTTTTAGTGTATTCATGAGTTAAACTGTAGTAGTGAGTAAATTTCCAAATGTTGACTCCCCTCATATACCTGGAATAAACTTCACTTTATAATTTGTCATTTTTATTACTCACCTCCAAGATTCTATTTGTAATACTTATTTTTAATCCCTGTTCATGTGGGTAGATGAGGAAACAGATTACTCTCAAAATGCTTAGGGAAGAGGGCTGACGCTCCAGAGAGACCTGAGTTGAGAGCAGAGTACAGGAACAGGCTTTGGGGAGAAGAGGCGAAGGCAAGAGGCCTAAGTGGTGCCAGGAGAAAGGAAGCTGTGGGACTGACACATGGTGGCAGGACGGCCCTGAGCAGGAAGGACAGTCCAGGCTGCAAGTCCAGAAGGGAAGAGGACAGCACAGATCGCCAAAAGCGGTAGGACACGAGGACAGGTTAAGGTTGGAGGCCTGGATGGTTTCGAGTCAAGGAGGCAAGTTCGCCGGCAGAGTGGTGGGAGAGGGCTGGAGGCCAGTCGTGAAAGTTGGAAACAGTTGCTGAGAGACGTGGGGACAACAGCTAAGGTTAAACGACCATGATTTTATGTAGCATTGTAACCACACAGGCCTGAGGCTCAAGTCTGGGAAGGGCCACTTGCCCCAATACACCAGTTAAAGAGAAGAATAATAGTAAAGGTGAGAGGAAGGTTTATTAATGCAGGAGCTTTGAGGGAGGGGGCGAAGAGGAAGGGGAAGTGCTTCTATCTCTCTATGAGGTACTGACAGGAATGGAAGAATAGCGGAAGAATCAGGGCAGAAGGAGAGATACGCACATAAAGTTCTAGGCTTAAGATGGTTGTATCGGTTCTGCTTCTGCAAGAGGCTCTGAGTTCTGGAGAAGTTGCCATGACTGTCATCACTTGAGGGCAACAGCCTAGCTTCTGTGATATGAGACATGACTGTTCCTGCTCTAGGGTACGCCTCACTGACATTGTGTGTGGGGGGGGGGGGGAAGAGGGGTCCTGTGAGGTTCTGCTGTTCCTGGGGAGTCATTTCAGACTCAGAAAAAAGATGTTATTGATCAGCCTTGTCCTTCCTGGAACCCAAGGTGTCTGCAGGGGAACAGACTCAGCGCAAGAAGAGACGTGCGAGACGGAGGCAGGGGTGCCAGGGATGCCGAGCGTTTCTCTTGCTCTTGTTAACTTTTGGGTTCAGAAGAGAAGTTGCTGGGGATTTTTTTTGTTTGATTTGGGCGGGGGGGGGGGGGTATTTCTTTTTAAAGTGAAGCAGTTTCTGTTAGAGCATCAGTGTTCAAGATTGTGTCATAATTTTTCTAGGGAGTACTATGAAAGTCGAAGGGGTTCATTGGACTGATGGGGGTTAAGGTGTTGATGGACTAGGGATCATGGAGCGCAGACCCTGGGGAAGAGACGTGTCAGTCCCGAGGGCTGGCAGGGCGATCTCAGAGCAGCGGGGAGGGGACTCGCAGGTCTCTGTGAGAGGCCATCCTAGTCTATCATTGCTGTATATTTCCACCTGGAGGCAAATTTTTCCATTTTTGCCCCGTCACAAAACAAATAGAACACATCCTGGCTTCAACTAGAGCACTTATGTAACCAATTTCATGCTCTGCCACGTTCTTGAAAGAAAAAGTCTTTGCTGTTGGGGCTGTTTTGTTGGGACACTGGGACAGGATTCCCAGTGGAATCTTTGAGGAAACTTTGAGGGGATACCTGAACCCCAGATCTGCACTAGAAATAGGCAAGTTGCTGTTTCTTTGCTGCCCCCTCTCTCTTTGCCTCTCCCTCCTCACCCCCTCTATTTTTCATACTGGGGCTTGAACTCAGGGCTTGGGTGCTGTCCTTTAGCTTTTTCACTCAAGGATGTCCCTCTGCCAATTGAGGCACAGCTCCATTTCTGGCTTCTGGTTGGTTACTTGAAGATGAGAGTCTCATGGCTTTCCTGCCTGGGGGGGCTTTGAGCCACCATCTTCAGATCTCAACCTCTTGAGTAGCTGGGATTACAGGCATGAGCCAGCAGCAGGCCCCCCTGACTGCTTCCCCCAACTCCCCACAGTCTATCAACAGCAGCTCCCTTCCAGTCACCCTTCTTGGCTGGCTCAGCAGTCTGTCTGCTGAAACTGCTCAAGGAAACAAGCCCGAGGCTCTTTTTCCTCTTTCTGCCTCTTCACTGTGTCCTTCCTCAAGCCCTGCCTGCGGGCTCTGCGGGGTGCTGGAGCCTCTGGTTTTCTCAAAGTATAGCTGCACATCCCTCCTCAGCCCACACAGCTTCCTGGGTAGGGCCCCTTCCTCCCGCTCCCACGCTTCCCCCCTACCCCCCTCTCCGCCCCCCTTCCTCCCCTTCTAGACTTTCTTATTCCTTCCCTTTCCCCTCTTTTCTCTCCCCATTTTCCCTTCTCTTCCTCTTCCTTCCTGATCTATCTGGCATTCACCACAGTCTCCTAACCCAGCCTGGGAATGTGGAAATATGGGTTATTGGCTTCTTGCCAGCCAGCACTCCCCTCCCCCAGCCATCTATGGTCTGCCCCGTTCCTCTCCACAGCCCTCTTCATTTTTTTTTTTTAGTTTTATGTTATTTTTGATTGACGCATAATAATTGAACATGTTTATGGAGATAGTGTGATGTGTTGATATATGTATACATTGTGTAATGATCAAATCAGAACAATTAGCATATCCATCACTCCCAACATTTATCATTTCTCCGGATGCTGTATTTCAAAATAGCCAGAACAGAGGATTTTTAATGTTCACGACGCTTCTCTTTTCCCTTCTGTTATGCCTCATTACTTAAAAATAATTATAAAGTTAAATTTCTTTCCTCATGGAAAATAAAACATGATCGTAGTAGAAAACTTAGAAAACAGAAATAAAGACAAAATAAAAAAGAGAAAACACCCATAATTTCCCTTACCAGTGATAATCACTGTTACTGTTTAGGACTATAAATATAATATTTAGGACTATAGCTTTCTATCTTTATATGTATGCATATAGGTATGTATATATATGTTTATATGAGTACATATATATACATATATTAATATACATCTAATGTATATCTATTTCTTTCCACTTGATCCATCCAAACTGTTTTGTAACCTGATTTTTAAACCTATTTACCACCAACATTTCTGTCTAGTTTAATATTTTACTAGTTTATGATTTTTAGTCTAAAAACTACAAGAAATTTGTGTAATGGGTAAAATCTTAAACATACGGACTTGAAAGATTTGCCCCACCAAAAATGAGGAACTATTTTAAGGCTGCTGTAATTATAACTGTATAGCATGGTAGAGGATAGACAAATAGATAAATGGGAACAGAATATATGAAAGATTGATTTATCCATGGTGAGGATGGGCACTGCAGATTCAAGGAGCTAGCGTAGACTATCCCATGAATTGTGTGGGGACAGTGCTTATCTCTACTGAAAAAAAAACATTGAACTGCCTCCCTAACTCACACCTATGCAAAACTCAATTCCCTGTATATTCCATACTTAATTTTAAAAGGCAGAACGATATGACTTTTAGAAAGCAACAGAGATCATCTTTATGATCTTTATTATGATTTCATATGTCATGTGTGGCATGACATATGAAATAAACACATTAAAACTAAGGGTCTCAGCTGGATGCTGGTGGCTCATGCTTATAATCCTAGGTACTCAGGAGGGTGAGATCTGAGGATTGCCCTTAGAAGCCAGCCTAGACAGAAAGTCTGTGAGACTCTTATCTTCAATTAACCACCAAAAAAGCCAGAAGTGGAGTTGTGGCTCAAGTGGTAGAGCATTAGCCTTGAGGGGAAAAAAAAGCTCAGGGATAGTGCCCAGGCCCTGAGTTCAAGCCCCAGGACTATGACAAAGAAAAATAACAATGATTAGGGTCTCTTTTAAATGAATCATACAAAGAGTGAAAAAATGTAAAGCCACAAATTGTAAGAAAGTATCAACAGCAAATTAAAACAGACAAGGCCAACTGCAGCTTGTTTCTACCAGAAACAAAAAATATGAGCAACAATGAAAGGGACAATGGATATAAGACACAAAAAGAAATTTTATTAATACCTTAGCATATATTTACGACACCTACATTATGCTGTGCAGTTTATTGCTGTGGAGTTTATTGATGAATAAATAAATAAATGTCCCTGCCCTCATGTAGTTTACATTCCATCAAGAGAAAACAGACAAAAACAATAGACATTAGATATAAGCAAATTGTAAACCAGGTATAGTGGTTCACACCAGTAATCCCAGCACTCTGGAGGTGAAGACAGGAGAATAACAAGTTTGAGCTAATTTGGGCTGCATATGGAGACTCCATCAAAACAGAAAGAAAAAAAGGTAAGGGAAAAAGAGAAGAGAAAAGCAGTAGAGAGAAGGGGAGACGAAAGAGGGAAAGGAGAAAGGAAGGAAAGGGAAAAAGAATGAAAACTTAGAAGGCTAAAATGTTGTAGCAAAACCAAAATGAGAGCTAGAAAGGCTGGTAAAGAGTTGCAGAGCCCTGAGAGGGGGCAGTTGGACTTGTTATTAAAACAGATTAGCATAGGTCCGGTTGAGAAGGTGAGACTTGAACAAAGACCGGGAGTGAGGGAATACTTCTGGGAAAGTAGCTTAATTGGTGGTATTTAATGTGCACATACTCCCCACCCCACACATTCAATCCGATGGTTTTTTTCCTTTTATACTTTAATTTTCAGGGTCTTGGTAATGATATATCTGGGTATTTTGTTTTGTTTTTTCTTTGTGTTGACTTGCTTGGAGTTTCCTGAACCTCTTAGCTCTTGAGATTGATGTTTTTCACCAAACCTAAGGGAGTTTTCAAACATAATTCTTGAAAATATTCATTTCTGCTCAGTTTTCTACCTCTTTTCTTTCTGATGCTCTACGTATATGATAGATTGTGTAATAATGCCCCTTGGGTCAGTGAGTCTCTGCTCTTTTTTCGTTTTTGTCTTTTGTTTTTTAGTGCTTGGGATCGAACTGGATGTTGCACCAAGCGCTACATCCCAGCCTAACTCTGCTCATTCTAAAAAATCATTTTCCTCTGTGGTATTAAGATTGGATCACTTCTGCTTATTTAGAAGATTACTGACCTTTTGTTCTACAGACTTCAATATGATATTAAGTTATCCAATGAATTTTTAATTTTAGATATTGTAGTATTGAGCTGTAGAATTTCCATTGGGATCTAATTCCATTTTTTCTGCCAAAGTTCCTATATACATTCATTCATTATTTATATCCTTTTCCTTTAAGCCTCCATAATAGTATTTAGAAGTCTATATCTACTAATTCTGACATGCCTATTACTTGGGGACATGTTTCTTTTGGCTTGCATTAATTATGAGTCTATTTTTCCTGCTTCTTTCTCATATCTAATTCCTTATATCTCATATCTCATTTCTTATTGGGTGCTGGACATTGTGAATGGCGCATAAGGCTATTGAATGTGCTCTGGTAGACATTCTTGATCCTGGCAGTCTAAGTTTTTGTCTTTGACTTTTTTTTTTTTTTTGCCAGTCCTGAGGCTTGAACTCAGGGCCTGGGTGCTGTCCTTGAGCCTCTTTATGCTCAAAGCTAGCACTCTACCACTTGAACTACAGTGTCACTTCCAGCTTTTTCTGAGTACTTTATTGGAGATAAGATTCTCATAGAGTTTCCTGCCCAGGCTGGCTTCAAACTGCAATCCTCAGATCTCAGTCTCCTGATAGCTAGAATTACAGGCGTGAGCTGCAGGCAGCCAGCAGTTGTGACTCTTCAGGTGTGGATTTTATGGGATTACTCTTGAATGCTTGAAGTACTTACTGAAGCATTTTACTACTCTTTACTCTCCAGGCCCTGCATCAGCTGCAGCCATCTCTTCAGCTAAGCCATGATTCGCTAAGCTTTGTGAGGTCTTGCCCTGTGCATAGCAACCCAGCCTGGAGCCAGCCACCCACCAGGGTCCCTTGCAGATACCACAGTCCTCCTTCTCACCATTCTGGAAGCTGTAAGTAGGGGACCATCTGTTTCTCTCTGCTCCCAAATATGCTCTTATCAGGACACAAATTGGATTAGTGCCTATCCTAACAACCTCATTTTCATTTAATCACCTCTTTTAAAGGCCTTATCTCCAAATACAGCCACATCCTGAGGTACTCAGAATTCGAATTTGAACATGTAAATTGAAGGGGGGGGGGGGATACAGGACTGAAGTAATCCCATCCTAGCTATCCTGGCCCTCAAATTCTAGCCACTTCCACAGCTTTGCTCTCTGTTCCATACCCACTGAAAAGTGTCCTGGATAGAAATCTAAGGCAAGTAGAGGCCTCACCTCAAATATTTCCCCAGACCCAACAACCTTAGTCCTGGGGTAACGTTGCTGTATATGTTTTTGGTTTTTGTTTGTTTTGTTTTGTTTGTTTTTTTGTCAGTCATTGGGGCTTGAACTCTGGGCCTGAGCACTGTCCCTCAGCTCTTCAGCTCAAGCCTAGTGCTCTACTACTTGAGCCACAGGACTGTTTTCAGTTTCCTGGTGGTTTGCTGGAGATAAAGTTTCATGGCCTTTCCTGCCCGGGCTGGCTGTGAACCTCGATCCTCAGATTCCTGAGTAGATAGGATTATAGGCCTGAGCCACCAGTACCTGGCTGTGTATGTTTTGTTGCTCAAGTTAGGAGGGCAAGTCCGATATCCATGACTCCCATGTAATGAAAGCCCAACTCCAGCTTTTCACCTGCTGTGCCCCAGGTCCTGTACTCAGAATTATCCTCAATGCCAAACATTTTCCTGACCATACATGTGCGTTTGTTTTTCCTCTCTGTAATGCCATAGTCTGGCTGTGGTGCTCAGGAAGTGTCTGTCATCCAGTGGCCTCACCTGCGTTGGGTCCCCCCTCCCAGGGCAGCTCTGATCTCCCTTCCTACAGTGCTTGGGTTGAGATTGAAAATATCTTCCCTTCGCTTTTCCCACTTCCCTGTCTTCTCTCCGCTCCATATATTGCCCTGGAAAGAAGAAGGTCACATTTTCAAGGAGATACTTTTTTGATGGGGAGATAAGCAGAAATACAGAAGGAAGAACATAGAGACGCCAGTAGGAATTCAGGAGAAGAGATGTGAGGCAGAAGCTTGAGAGGCAGGGAAGAGGCGCATATAGCTTTACTTCATGGCTGTACCTAGGCCTGTGCTTTCGGCCCCAGGTCTGAATATAATTTTTGAAGTCTTCCATCTGTGCACCAAGGATAATACCATGGCCTAGGGAAAAAGGGGTTTAGGGGTGACTTTCCAGGTCCAGTATCTTCCCACTACCATCTCAGGAATTGCAGCCCAGGAAGCTGTGTTGGTCCCAGAGGACTCTTGACAAGACTAGAATGAGGTCAGTGTGCAGTGGGCAGGGCTGGGAGAATGACCACCTCCTCCAGAGGATGCTTTCCTGACAGCCAGACAACCAGCTCCCATTTCCCTGTCTCCACCTTCCTTCAGACCAGCTCTGGTTGCATTTGCTAGAGCCAGCTCCCAGCTACCTGACCAGTATTCTGGGCCCAGAACCATCTCTGAGAGCAGCTCCTGGAAGGTCCAACAGCACAACTCCCAGGACCACGGCTAGGTGTGCTATGCTCAGCAGTGGAGCCATGCTGTTGTCGCCATTATCGTTACTTATTGTCCCCTCTGAGTTCAGAGAATGATGCTTCCAGGCCAGGTCTGCACTTATTTTGTCAAAGGGCTGGGGGCATCCAGGGAGAAACGTCCACACGGCCCTCCTTACTTAGAGAACCCCAATGAAGGGTGACAGCTTTCGAGTTTGAGGCCCTCCCCCCCCCATCACAGTCCAAATTCCCTGATACAGGGAGTTCGGGGAGGAGTGTAGAGTCGGAGTGGGAGGTTGGATTTTCATTAGCATCAGAAAGGAAGGAGCCAGGAAACTAAGAATATTAATAGAACAGAATGCTATAAATGGCACCATCTCAATTCATACATCATTCAAGTACACAATAGTTATTTTTTTAAATCTAAACATTTCCTGAACAAGAATAAGATTCCGATGTTAAATTACACAAGTATTACTCTCTTTAGCTTAATTTTATGGCTAATGTAACCATGAAGACAATAGGAACTTATAATAGATCTGGAAAATATTATTACTGAGTTGATAAAATAATATAAATACTGGCTATAGATTAGTAACACTTAGATAAGAAATATTTCCATTTTAATATGAACTAAGGAAAACAAATACTTAATGGAGAAGATTACAAAGGGGTAATTTATTGCCATGCAGTGACAAAGCAAGAAATATGAGGCTGAAATGAGGGAAGATATATAAAAGTCACATACCTGGTGGTGAAGTCACAACATAAAAATTTCTATTGTTTAGTCACAAGAGTTCAATTACAGTGTTTTTTCTGTTTCCTATTGCTATAACAAAATACTGGAGACAAGGTAATTTGCAAAGTAAAGAGGTTTCCTTTGGCTCACAGTTCTGGAAGTTCTGGAGCCAGGTGCTATCATCTTTGAAGTTTCTGGTCAGGGCTCCATGCTGCTCCGTGCACAGTAGAAAGTGGAAGTGAGTCCATGTGTGGAAGACAGGAAGAGAACAGAGTTCACCTGCTTTGTAACAATCCACTTTTTTGAGAACCACTCCAGTCTCCAGATAAAGGCATTAATGTCTTAAAGGCCTTGCCTCCCAACACAACTACATGAAGATCCAAATTTCGACATGGATTTTTGTGGGTACAAACACATCCAAACCAGAGTACAAAGGAATCAATGATATGCGCCTCCCCCGGAGCTCACTGGGAAGGGAGGGTCATTTGAGGCTGTAACAGTTTTAACAGAACACACAGTCCTTATAAGGAAGGTTTGGCTGTCAGTTGCTACTTACAAAAACCCTCTGTCACTTGTAGAGCTGGGAGTGGGCCTGAGCAATGAGATAGCGATATGGCTCTCTGAATAAGGCCTTTAAGCCCAAACCAGAAGTTGAGATGAGGTCTCACCCAGTTCTCCTCCACAGTATTGTCCCCTTGGAGCCTAGGTCTCAATACCTCACTGCCTCCTTTCTCAGGCCTGCCAGAAGTCTAGCCATGTGCACTCTGTTTGCCATGACTTCCTTTCTTTCTCTTGCTCAGGTTTGTGGTCTCTCCCCAGCCTCCCACTGCATGGAAGCAGGGGACAGAGGGCCCCCACTGTAGAGAATGGGGCCTACTGTTCTACCTGTCCTCCGGTGGTAAAACATGGCTGTTCACGAAGAATTTCCCCACAGACATTGGCCAACCACCCTCCTTCTATTACCCTGAATCTTAGAACAGGGCCTGGATCCAGAGTGTGCCTCTAGCATCCTGTCTCTACACCCTCCTACCTTTTCTCTCTTTCTTTCCTCTCTCCCTTCTTTCCCTTCTTTCTTCTCTCTTTTCTTGACATCCCATCAACATGAATTATGAGTGCTGGGTATATATAGCAGTTAGCAAGAGAGACAAGACTTCTCTCCTTGAGGAGTTACAGTCCAATGGGGACAGGCAGACATTATACAAACAAAACAAACAAACAAACCCATCATGTATTTGCAAGAGGAGATTAAGTTCAAAAAAAGGAGTCCAGGGTAATGTGCTGTGGACTAACAGGGTAGATTTAATTTGGGTGCTCCCGGAAGGTCTCTTAGCGGGAGTGGTAATTAAGCTCCCTGCTTCAGGCTCCGGGGGAGCTATCCGGGCAGAGTGAGAGAGGCTGTGTGCCTGGCAGAGGGGACGGCAAGGTCAAAGACCCCGAGGCAAGCTTAGAGTGTTCAAGGAGCTGAGAGAATGCCAATCAGGCCAGAGCATCCAGAGACAGGGAAAGATTGGCACAGGAAAAACCTAGGGAGCCGCCAGGTGATCATACATGATTTAATTTGGAGAATGGCAAGAAACCACTTAAGGATTTTCATTTTACTTTTTTTTTTAAGAGCTGGGAGAACCAAAGCAGATTTGCATTTAAAGATCTGTTGCAGATTGGTGCAGAAGGAAGGGTGTGGGGAGGCCTGGAAGGAAGCCACTGTCGCCCCCCACCCCAAAGGTCTCCAGGGCACCCCGCGTCCCCCACAGAGTAGGAGGGGGGGTAGGATCCAGTGTGCATTCAAAAGATATTTAGGCGTTTGACTTTGTGATATATTAAAAATAGGGGAGAAGAAGAGGCAGTGCCGTGGTGGCCTCCATTTTTTGGGCAGCCAGGAAGGTGGAGGCTTTCTTCTCTGGGATGGTTTACCCTTTCTTTCCTCAGTGGGTCAAACGTGCCCCTGTTTGCCATTAAGTGACATTAACACTGGCCTTTGACAAAGGAGCTGTGGGCATCCCAGGTCATCCGGGCCATGGGCAAAACTGGGCCTAGAATACAAGGGGCTTGACCTGTATCAAGAGTGCACCCCCTTGCCTTGTCCACCACCAGGATCATAGCTCTGAGTTTCCGGACTCAAGGAAGAGGGATCCTCTCCTGTGGGCTCAGGAGGCCACACCTTGCGGCTTGGAGAGGCTTCTCCTCCTCTCCCACATCCTCAGGGCAGGTTTCTTTATTGGAGATGTCCACACCACTGAGACGGTGCCAAGGAGCACATCAGCACAGTGACCCCCAGATCTCCTCCAGCTTCTATTCCTTTGTTCCTCTGTCACTTTTGCTTTTCACATACAATTCTCATTATCAAGTCCTATACCTTGAAAATCTACAGTGCCATTGAATGTCCCCTGCACGTCGTGGGTCTCTAACATCCGTTAGCTTGGACTGCATGAGGAATATGACTTAACCACCTTACCCCCCTCCTGGGACTGCCCTGTCCTCATCACGGGGACCCCCCCTCCCCAGCCTCCTCTGGCCCCATTCTTGATTATGACATCTCGTACATTTGCTGCACCAGTATCTTCCTTCCATCCTCTGGGTCAGCTTGTGCCCGTTACTACTCACCAGAATGACAAGAACATTTCTGTTTTCTTCCCTACCAGCAGCTCTCCCTCTTCAGGTCAACTTCACAAATCTTTCCTGCTCAAAATCTTCTGTCCATGGACCTGCTGGAAGAAATATAAATTCATCAACATGGCCTGAAGACTAAGCTGTGTGTGTGTGTGTGTGTGTGTGTGTGTGTGTGTGTGTGCGTGCACACATCCGTGTGTGCCAGTGCTGGGGCTTGAACTCAGGGCCTGGGCTCTGTCCCTGAGCATTTTTACTCAGAGCTGGAGTTCCATTACTTGAACCACAGATCTATTTCCAGATATATATTTTTTTCTTTTGGTGGTTAATTGGAGATAAGAGTCTCACACTTTCCTGACTGGGCTGGCTTTGAACTTCAGTCCTCAGATCTCAGCCTCTTGAATAGCTAGGATTACAGGTGTGAGCCACCAGCCTCCAGAAGGCTTTTTTACCTTTTTGCTCATTTCTCTCTTGCTACTCCTACAAACCAGCTCCACCGCTGTATGCTTCTGCTTCCAGCCTTTCCCATTTCCATCTTCGTTCTCCACCCCCCTTGTCTACTCTGCCATCTCCCCACATGGCTCAAACATGACTTTGGAGAAGCTTCCTAGTCTCCTTCCCTTCACCCCTTCCCGCCTTGTGCTCTCCTTCCTGAGCTCTTCCAACACTGGGACCCCCTCCCAGCACCTGCCATCACCACCCGCTTTTCCCCCCGTCGTTTGTGCCAATGTAGAGCTCCAGGAGAGGCCAGTTAGCTCACAGGATTGTTTGCTGGAGGTACTTAAGCATCCAGAGAGAGATGTTTCCACTGCCCTCTCTTCTGGAAGCCCCTGGAAGGCTGTGTCTGTGACAGGCCCATCTCTGGCACGGGGCATGTCACGTACAGGTTCTCATTTGATCTCTGCCAGCACAGCAAAGTGAATGAAGGGTCCTGCTGGAAGGATGTGGGGAAAGGGATTATGGCAGGGTTGGTAGAGATGTAGCAGGGAGGGATTTGGAGAAAGCAGAGGGGAAGAGGATGATGATGAGGGCTTTCTGAGAAAGGGAGAGGAAAGGAATTTCTAGCGTGCAGGGGGGAGAATAGCGGGGTTGGAGAGAGACAGGACTGGACTTAGAGGAGGGGCAGTGCCTGATCTGATGAGGTTGGCCTGACTGAGCAGAACTGGGAAAACAGGATGGGGCAGATGTTTGGGGTGGAGGGAGAACTAGCTAGGATGTTAGTGCTGGGGTCCCTCTCCCATTCCCACCTGCAGGGAAGTTGCCTGAGGAAAGCCCTTTCCAGAACTCTGCCTGTAAGGGAGGAGCTAGAGCTGGAGGGGGAGGGCCCCCCCCCATTCCATGTTTCATGCCTGTCGAATCCCAGAGGAGCACTGGGAAGCTGACACACTTATTCCCAGAGGGATGCAGAACCATGGCAGGACAAGTTGGGCTGGCCCTGGGGGAGTCAGTGGCAGAGAGTGGGGGGTCTGAGCAGCCTTCTGAACAGAACCTGGGGACTACTGAGGTGCAGTGCTCAGTCCCAGCTCACTCTGAACCTGTGGGTTCGGCCCACCCACCTGAGCACTGCAGAGAGCTGCGTCAGCCATCTTTGGACAACTGGCTAGCTGAGGAGGTGGGGCAGGCTGACACCTGGCGTTTCTCTGCCTTCCATGCTGTCTAGGATAAGACTCTGTTTGGGCTGGTGGCATTCTGCTTCTTCCTCCTCACCCCTGGAAGTGAACTTTTTCCTCCTCCATATCCTGTTCCACACAATCCCCACTTCAGTGCCCCAAGCCTTATGTGTCTTCTTCCTTCAGTGCAGTGAACTCTAAGGAAGGGCTCGGCTGGCAGACATTTTTAGCTCCACCAGAAGAGGTTTCCCTTGTTTCCTGTTTGCAAGGAGAGCTTCCTGTTAGAGCCAGAGGGAGCAGTTTGGAAGGCAGGAGTGGAGGTGATGAGGAAGGGAACTTTCTTATAGACTCTTCCTCACATGCAGGGAGGCCCACCCCCCAGCCTGGAGTGAAGGACTGTCTGGCAAACTTCTTCAGGGTCACTGGTTTAAAAGGAAAAGTTAGGAATTCCAGGATTTGTTTTTTTGTCAGTTCTGGGACTTCAACGCAGGGCCTGGGTGCTGCCACTTAGCTCTTTTGCTCAAGGTTAGTGCTGTACCACTTTGAACCATAGCAACACTACTTGTTTTTGAGTGATGACTTGGAGATAAGAGTCTCATGGAGACTTTTTTCTGCCTGGGCTGGCTTCGAACCATGATCCTCAGATCTCAGACTCCTGAGCAGCTAGGATTATAGGTGTGAGCCACCAGCATCTGGCATGGATTTAGTTTAGTTTTTTTTGTTTGTCTTTGTTGGGTCATGGGGCTTGAACTCTGGGCCTGGGCGCTGTCCCTCAGCTCTTCAGCTCAACGCTAGAGCTCTACCACTTGAGCCACAGTGCTACTTCTGGCTTTTTCTGCCTATGAGGTACTGAGGAATTGAACCCAGGGCCTCATGCATGCAAGGCAAGCGCTCCACCACTGAGCCACCTTCCCAGGCCGCATATTCAGTTTTAACAAGGGTAGATACCTAGCTACAGGAAGACTTGTGCTCAGAGCTGCTCTGTTAATAGAGCAACAGGAATGTGGGCCAGACTGACTTCCTTGCCAGCATGTACGTGACAGTGCAGGAAACAAAGTGAATAAGATCTCAGAGGAGGGGCCTACGAAGAGGATGACTGCGTGTCTAATTGCTTCACACATCCAAGTGCTTCCTAAAGTTGCCAAGCACAGAGACTTGTGTGGTGACTGCATTCTCTCACTAAGTACCTACTGAGCACTTATTATGTGCCTGGCACATCTCCAGACGCAGAAAACACAGCAACGACTAAGACAAAGTCTCTCCTCATGGCAATATGTTCTAAAATAAAATCTCAAAAAAGAAGGTAAAAGCAGAGGGAGAGAGAGAGAGAGACAGACAGACTGACAGACAGAAAGGGAGAAAGAGAGAGAAATTAAAGAGAGCAATTAGAAATTGACTCACTCACAATTATGGAGACGACAAATCCCAAGATCTACAGTCTGCAACCTGGAGATCCAGGAGAACAGATGGTATGGGGTGTGTGTGTGTGTGTGTGTGTGTGTGTGTTTTCCAGTCCTGGGGTTTGAACTCAGGGCCTAAGCACTGACCCTGACCTTTTCTGGCTAGCACTCTACTACTTGAGTCACAGCTCCACTTCCATCTTTGTTGTTTTCCCCAACAGTTTATTGGACATAAGACTCTTATGAACATTCCTGCGTGAGCTGGCTTCAAACTGCGATCCTCGGATCTCAGCCTCCTGAGTAGCCAGGATTACAGGTGTGAGCCACTGGCGCCTGGCCTGATGATATAGTTGAAGTCTCAGGTCAAACAACAGCTTGAGATCGAGAAGAGCCAATTATTCAGTTCAAGTCTGAAAGCAAGAAAGAAAAAATATTGTTCTCGCCTGAAGACAAGTCAGGGAATGAATTCTTCTACTCCTTTTTGTTGTATGGAGGCCTTCGAGACCCATGCTCATTAGCGAGGGCTGTGAGTTTTGCTGATCTACCAATTCAAATGTCAATCCCAGGGGAAAAGAGATGTATTCAGAATAATGTTTGGATTCTTGAAGGAAGAGTGAAGGAAGGGGAGGGGAGGGGAGGGATAGGTGAGAAAGTTGAAAAAGTGACCATGATCAAGATATATTGTATTTTGTTAAATGGCAACTCCTTTGTGCAAGTAAAGACAATTAGAAAAAAAAAAGTGTTTAAAAAATAATCTTTGGCTGAGTAGCTGGGTGCTCTGTGGCTTAGTCAAATTAACCACTGCAGATATAGTCAAATTAACCATTGCTGAAAGTAACCAATTTGAAAAAGGCCCCCGAGGAGATATGGGGATGAGCTGTAAGGATATACAGAAGACCTACCCAGGCAAAGGTGACAGAAGGTGCAAAGGTCCTGAGGCAAAGCGTGGCAGGCAGTAGAAGAGCCAGCACAGGGTTGGAATGGGGCAGGGTGGGTACAAGGTAATATATGGCTTCCTCAGCCACCATACAGAACAGGAGTTTTGTTTTGTTTTGTTTTTTTCTGAGAGAGGAAAATACTGGGTGGCAAGGGTGGGGTGGGTGATTGACTGGTGGTGTGTGTTGTTTGTTGGTTCTTTTTGAAACAGGATCTTGGTATGTAACCTGGACTGCCCTCTGTAATCCTGTCTGGTCTCCACCTCGGGATCCTCCCGACTCAGCCTCATCACACTTAGATTCTGATTTCATTTTTTATGGATCGCTCTGGGTTGGACACTGGACCGTGGGGCTCAAACGTGGAAACAAGGAGATCGATTAGGAGGTGAGAGACTCTGAATGGTGAAGAGGATGACGACCCAGTGATGTTTGCTGATGAAAGGGAGATGCGGTGGGGGGGGTGTCTGAGGTTTGCCCTTTGGCTGGCTTTTCTGATGCAGGAACGAGTGCTTCCTCAGGGAAAGTCCTCGGGTGCTGTGCGGTCTGTAGTGAGCACTTGGTAAACAGCAGCATGGGGACTGGAGACTGGGCTGGAGACGCCTGGGAAGGGAAGGCTGGGGGGAGCTGGCTGCAGCCACTGTCCGCCCTGTGGAAGACAGCAGTCCCACTGCGTGACACAGCTGTCTTGCTTTTTCTGGCCATCTTAGGTTTGAGACTTCACCCTGGAGAACACCTGGAAAGGGGAGGACTCCCCCATCTTGTTCCTGAAAGTAAGTCCCTTGGGAGACGATGTAGGCCACCTGAATCACACAGGGACCTTGCCTGACTCCACTGCCGCTGGACCCTGCTCCCTTACATCCCATATTCTGCTCTCTTCCCTGGACAGACGCCTGCCCAGCCGTGTCTTCAGGCTGTGTTGGGAGTGCCGGGAAGCATGGAGCCACCCTCCCTAGCAGGGCCCTGCATGCCTCCCTGACCCCTTCCACAGGATCAAGAGATGAGCCATCTGGGGCCCAGAGACACAAACCATCCACTCTGCAACCCTCCAGTGTTGGCCTCCTCCGCTCCCCCTCGCTGTGGGCCACAGGTAGGCAGGTTAGACCCAGGCTGGCTGCTTGGGGACTCATCGGAAGCTTTGCTGAGCCACAGGGGAGTGGAAGCTGTACTGAGACTTTCCGGGATGGCTGTTCCGGTGGTGGGAGGTTAGGCCAGGCCCAACGTGGCCTGGCTTGGAATTTCAGTTTTCACCCTGACGGGTGTCCACTAAGTCCAACAGGGGGCCCATGGCTGCAGCTCAGGGCTGCCTGCCTGGTGTCCTCATTCACAATGGCATGTTTCTCTGCTGTTTGGAGATTCCAGGCGAGTCCCCAGTGGAAACTGAGGTGCTGATGCTGCAGAACCCAGAACCTACAGGACAACCTTGGTCACACACACCAGCTGACTGAGCCTGGGTCACAGTGGGAGTCTGGAGGAGCCTCTGAGGCGGGGAGGGGGTAGGGAAACAGGAACAGAAGGGGAAATGTGGGTTCAAGCAGCACACTGCATGGCAGTGGCCAGCTCTACCCTCTACCCATGGTCCAGGTAAGAAGGAGGGGTTGCACCTGGGATTTCAGCGGCTGACCTGCCTGGGTGCTGAGGTCTCCCCCCCCACTCCATCTCTCTCTGCTCCCTGCCCTTTTCCTCACCCCCCCCCCCCCAGGCTTTGCCTCCTTAGCCAGCAGACCTCCAGGCTTTGCCTCCTTAGCCAGCAGACCTCCAGGCTTTGCCTCCTTAGCCAGCAGACCTCCAGGCTTTGCCTCCTTAGCCAGCAGACCTCCAGGATAACAATGCAAGCTAAGCCCTCAAGGGGCTCCACCTTCTACTCCAGCCCTCCCGCCATGTTGGAGCTGCTGTCTTCCTTGGATCTTTTTGCGGTCTGGGCTTGCTGTTCCTCTCAATAGCAGTCAGGAAGCCCTTACCCCAAAAAGTATCTACGGGAGGCCTGGTCCACACAGGAGATCCCTGAGGGCTCCAGGTAAGTCATACCCCAAACCTCAGAACCGAGAGCACAGCTGGGGTGTGCTGGGTGACCCTAGGTCAGGGGCTGAGGCTCTCTGTGCTTTATTGACTCCACACCCTCTGCCATTGCCTACTGGGCAGTGTCTTTTGCGAGTCTCCCCAAGGAAGGATTGTCTCCCCCCAAATGGCCTGTCCTCCATGCCCAATGGTGGCCATGAGACACAAGATAGGCCTGGGCACCAAAAATCCTGTGTAGAGGGACACAGAAGTGGAGACAAAATGATGGGCAATGATTGATTTTATCAGATGCATGATGAGATGATGAGCTTCTGTGCCTGTGCCCTCGCTGACCCCCTTCAGCCTGTGTACCCCCCGAAATCCCTCCAATAAAATCCTAACATTGCTGAAGTCAAACAGAGTAGGTGCCATTGCTCACCTCAGTTGCAGAGACTTCTAGAGGGAGGAGGGAAGAGGAAAGAGGGAGGAGGGAGGAGGGAGGATGGCAGATGGTATACTCTGGTGAGAAGAAGGATGGGGGAAATCTGAGCACCATCCTTGTAGGAGGCTCCTAGGGCACCTGTCCCTGGGGAATAGGGGCCAAAGCAGAAGGCAGAGTCCATATGCAAGGGTTGGGTTAGGGCCCAAGGAAATACCCTTAAAGATAGGAACCATGTTGAGATAAAGGAGAGGGGACTTATATAATATGGACAGATTTGAACCAAGTCATCAGGATCCTAACTTTCTAAAGCAGACGTTTGGTGATGACAGTTGTGGGTGTCTTCAGGTTTTCTGTCTCTCCTGCCAATGTATGTGTGTGGGGGGGTACTTTTGCTGCCAGGTGGACATCCATCTCATTATCCACTTTTGGGAAAGGCTATGGAGGCCTTGGGGGATCTCTTCCCATTCAGTTCTGGGGTCTACTTATGTCCAGGCATCCCAATGCAGAGGCTTAGTGTCAGACCTCCCCAAGCCTTTTGCCTGTTTATAGAGCCACGGATCTAATTATGGCAACCTAGAAGCTTCCTTTCCCCTGCAGAAGCCACAGGGGAAATTCTAAGGATATGTGTGCTGCTGTGTGGTCCACGCTGAGTTCAAGGTTGATGAGGCATCCCAAGTGGAGCTGGAGGTTCAGGAAATAGAGTTGGGTCAGAAGCTATGCCTTGGTGTCACACACAGAGTAAGTGTGGGACAGGCCGACTTCAATGGGAAAAGGCAGGGTGGTCATAGGCAATGCTGCAGAGCTGGTTCGTGCCTTTGATGACTGGAACTCCTGCTCCTGATGCCACCCTGACCTCCCAAAACCTACTGTATGCACAGCTGGCCTCGGTCCACCACCTGCCCCCAGCACGCAGGTGGGAAATGTATGTGACTCAATGGTGACATCGTGTGGTCATGATGAGGTACTGCATCCTGCAGCCTCCACTGTGTATGGGGTGCGGTGAAAAGAAAGGAGAGGGGCAGATGTGGGAGGGAAAGCTGGAGGGAGATGCTGCCCCGTCCAGCTTGACTCAGCCTGCTGTGTCTCCTCTCACAGTGGGTTTCTGGGTTTGTATCCCAGAACATTTGACTTCAATTAGCCTTTATCTTGAGTGTCTTAAGTTGGAACTGTGACTGTTCCCACCAGAAGGCATTATTCAGAAAAGACTCCTGCTTCCAATGATCATGGAAAGAACCAGCACTCCGAAATGGTCCCGTCTTCCTTGTGCTAGCTGTGTGACTGCACATGGCAGTGTCCTCATCTGTAAGCCAGCGATAGCATTGCCTTACAAGGTGGTAGAACCCAGTCAGCGAGACAATGTCAATGACTCCCACTGGAGAAAGGAGATCCAGGTCTCTTGGTCTAGTGGACAGATCTATTTAGCAGCCTGTGCATGGTTGTCCTTCTGAGTGTGTGTGTGTGTGTGTATGCACGCGCACTTGTGCGTGCTCATGTGTGTGATAGAAAGAGACAGATTTGGGGAGTCGTTTGGTTGAAACCAGCCATGCCTCCTCCCCCTACAGAGGGCGCTGTCTTTCTGCAGTTCCACTGAGGAAGTGGGCCTGACACGCTGCAGGTCTTCCAAGTCCAGAGGTCCTTGGGAAGGAGGAAGGAGATGAGAAAGTAACAGGAATGAAGGAAAGGAAGAAAGAGGGGGTGGGAAGGCAAAGTGGAAAGTCTCTCCAGTTGGCTGATGTCCACTTCTCTGAGGTTTGAGGTGCCAGCAGTGGCACCTGGGCAAAGCAATCTTCTCTCCCAGGAGACAGAGAGCTGGGATCTGATCCAGGTGGGGCGGCTGATGGAACGCCTTTCTACCAGCCTCCTTCCTTTCCTGGGCCTTGGTTTGTGCATCTCTGAAGCTAGAGGAAAATGTTGGACTTCTTCCAGCTCTCCCTTCTCTCAGCTTCCACCTGCTCCCTGCCTAGGCCCACCTCCCACTCCAGCCAGATGGGCGGGAACTGGGGCCTCATGGCTTTCCTTGCAAATGGGGGCTGGGGGCTGCTGAGCGTCTAGAGGAGAATGGAGTGGGCTGGGAATGTTCTGGCCTTCGCAGCTCAGGAGGGCAGGTGGCTGAGAAAGCCATGCTTTGGGAAAAAGGAGGCTGAGAACCACCCACAGCGCAGACTCACAGGCTATGGGGTAGTTGTGAAAAGTACCTGGGTTAGTGCTTTCTGTAATCCTAATGGCATAGACTCTTAAGTACTAAGTCAGAGGTGTTGGCACTTCTGTCAGCACTGCATATGCATGTGCTGGAAGCCCTCCTCCTCCCAGAACACCCTGCAAGTCCTCTCTGTCCATCCCAGAGGTGTCTGGCTCCCGCTGAGTAACTGGGGAGTGAAAGTCACAGAGCCTGCTTGCAGGGAATGGGCAGTTGTAGTCAATACTCACGTTTCACTTATCTGGACTGTACCGCCCCGCCCCCTTCCCACCGACCCCCAGGCCCATGGTGTCTTCTAATCCCCTTGTTAGCAGCTTTCTTCTCTCCCTGCCTTCTTTTCATAACTTCTCTCCTGTTCTCATTTCTCACTTCTTTTCCTCTTATGCTCCCAGGATCTATGTCTTTTCCACCCAGAAACATTTTCAGATGTCCATCTTCCCTTCACGAGCCCTTAGGGTCTGGTGCCTAACCAAGCAGGTTCATTTGAAGAACCCAGGAGTTCCTTCCCAAACTCCACACTCCTGAGTTCAGCCTTCTAGGGCAGTGGCTCTTGAAGTATGGACAGACCATTTAGTGACCCATAGCTTTATATCACTTAAGATGGTCAGCCTTGGGCTGGGAAGGTGGCTCAGTGGTAGAGCGCTTGCCTTGCATGCATGAGGCCCTGGGTTCGATTCCTCAGCACCACATAAGCAAAAAGAAAAAAGCTGGAAGTGGTGCTGTGGCTCAAGCGGTAGAGCGCTAGCCTTGAGCTGAAGAGTGGAGGGACAGCACCCAGGCCCAGAGTTCAGGCCCCACAACCGGACCAAACCCCCCCAAAAAAGATGGTCAGCCTGGCACAAGCGGGTCACACCTGTAACCCTAGCTACTTAGGAGGCTGAGATCTGAGGGTGTGGTTTGAAGCAAATCTGGGAAGAAAGTCTGGGAGACTATTATCCAATTTACTGCCACCACCAAAATTTAAAAAAAAAAAAAAAAAGCCAGAAGTGGTGCTGTGGCTCAAGTAGTAAGTAAAGTGCCAGTCTTGAACAAAAAAGCTCATGGGCAGCACCCAGGCCATGAGCTCACCAAAAAAGAAGCAAAAGCACATCCTCAGGTCTCAGTGCTAAGGATGAGCCAGAGGTGGTCACCCCTCCCCAGCCCCAGTGAAGGGCAGATTTGCTATCAGCCATGATAGGGGCATTTACACTGTGGTAATTGGCAGAGCCTCTGGATCAGTGCTTGTTTTTCTTTTCAGAGAGCCTGTTGTTCAACCATTCCCAGAACACCACTGGAGCCCAGCCAGACCTACTGAGTCAGAAACTTCGATGCTTTCCAGATGATCCTGATGCACACTTAAGAATGAGAATCACTGTTCCAGCCCTGGTAGAATCCTGAAAAAGAAAGGAATCAGGGGGTTAGCAATGGAAAAGCAAGATGCTGGGGGTGGCCAAGGAGTAGAGTTTCGTAAGAACATTTTGGGAAAAGTAAAGAAATGAGAGGAAAGTAAACCAGACCATGGGGCTTCTCTGAATGGAGAGGCAATAAGGCACTTGACATGAGGTCTCCCTGGGTAGAGCTGCGACCTCCAGCACCACCAGGTTGGATCAGCTGACCTCATACATTTTACATGCATCTGGATGAGGGAGCTGGGGTCAGTTTCCCTGACCCTCGAGGTCAGAGAATTGGCTGAATAAATAATGTCCCTTTGGACACACATTTCTGCAACAAAGTAAAACACATTTTTGTATTTCATTAGAGATAGAAGAAAGGGAATCCAAAGAAGTTCCTTTCAGGGAAGGCTTGGAAATTAGGAATCTCATTTCTCATGTAAAGCAGCCTTCATTGCTCCCCTAAGTGTGGGCAAAATGCCTCTTTCTTTTCCTTTTCTTCGGCGCTGAAACACTTCAAATACACAGTGAAGCCCAAGGGAAAATAGAACAAAATCTGTACCCATCAAAAGAAATAGCAAATGCTAACATTTCTCCCCCTCCTTTCTCTTTCTCTCTTCCCTATCTCTCTCTCTTTCAGAAATAAGACCTGATAGACACAGTTAAAGTCTTTTGGTGACCCTTTTGTCCTTCCAAATAGGCAGCAAGTGCCCTGAAATGGGAGTGCCTACCATATTACTCCCAAATTATCCCTGGTAAAGCTCTGAGTGCTTTTTAATTTACATAAACAGGGTCACACTGACCCTGTCTTTCCGGAACTTGCTTTTTACATCTAAATATCGTGCGTCCAAGGTCAATACATGTTGATGGGTAGAGTTCTAGCACATTCATTTTATCTGCTAAGTCACATCAATTGTACAATTCATCCACTCACCTACTGTCTGTCCTGGTTTGAATGCCCAGTGTACCCTATGGAGCATGTGCTGAAATGTGATTACCACTGTGGCAGTATTGGGTGGGTTCTTTCAGAGTGATTGGGTTTAAGAAGGTCCTGTCCAGCTGGGTGCTGGTGGCTCACGCCTGTAATCCTAGCTACTCAGGGGGCTGAGATCTGAGGATCGTGGTTCAGAACCAGCCCGAGCAGGAAAGTCCTTGAGACTTATCTCCAGAAAACCAGAAGTGGCACTGTGGCTCAAGTGGTAGAGTGCTTACCTTTAGTCGAAGAGCTCAAGGACAGCATGCAGGCCCAGAGTTCAAGCCCCATGACCAAGAAAAAAAAAAAGAGAAGGTCCTGTCCTCTGAATGGAATCTGCTTCTAGGTGAATGGATTAGCACAAGGAAGACTTAGTTTTATAACTGTGAGCTCTCAGAGTTGCACTTGTGATCCGAGGTACCCAAGAGGTTGCAATGAGAGTATTGCAAGTTCAAGACCAGCTTGAGTAACCTAGAATGATCTCCTCTCAAAATAAAATAAGAAAAAAATGACTGGGGGTGTAGATCAGTGGTCCTGGGTTCAATTCCCCAATGAAATCACTACCAGAAGGGAAAAAATGTGTTCTCTCTCTATCTTGTCGGATCTTGCCATGTGCTGTCCTCTGTCATATGATTTAGCATAGGTGCCAAGCAGATGCCAGCATGATGCACTTGGGCTTCTCAGCTTCCAGACTGCAAGCTAGCTAAAGAAATATATATAATAAATTATATGTAAACCAGATATATGTTATCTTTAAGTCGATGTACAAAGGATTTTCCATTCAACAAAACGTAAATTTCTATTTTTTTGTAAATTATTCACAATTTTGGCTTGTTTTGTATTCAAACCCCAGTCCCACTGGGGTCTGAACTCCAAGCCTTAACTTTGCCTAACAAGCATTCTACCACTTGAGCCACACCTCTGGCCCTTCTTGCTTTGTAGGTCGTTATTCAGATAAGGTCTCTTACTTGTTGCCTGGATGACCTTGGACTGTGATTCTTCTACTTATGCTCCCAGAGTAACTGGGATTACAAGTATGCTGAGTGAGGGGGTCTCACGAACTTTTTTGTCCGGACTGGCCTCAAATCACAATCCTCCTAATATCTACCACCTAAGTAATTGGGATTATAGGCGTGAGCCACTGTATCCAGGTATTTGTTTTAGTAGCAAGAAAAATGGGTTAAAACAAAATTGTTGTTTTCAATGTGTTGTCACAAATGATTCCTCAGTGAATGAACATCCTTGAACATGTTTCTCTAGAAAGAAACATTCCCAATTGTAGACATTGTCAGTTTACTCACTGGCTCATCTAAACCACTAACAACTAGCATTGTGTTTTCAAGGTCTATCCATGTTAATGGATAGAATTCTAGCACATTTTTGACTACTGAGTCTCATTAAACTGTACAACGACTCATCCACTCACTTACTGATGGACATATGAAATAAACACAGTAAATTTAGCGAACTTGACTTCTTGAATTGTGTTTTCCCCTCAATTCAAAATCTGTTTTAAGGATTATGTCACTTCTACTCTTTGTTCTTTTACTTTTCCTTAAAAATCTTTGGTCGTGACATTTCTTACCTTTAAGGTTTTCTAGAATCTGAACCTAGTGGCCAAGAAGGAGCAATTGGTATATGTGGTACAGGGTAGAGTTGAGTGTTTGTACAAATGTGACTTTATCTGTGTAAGTGTGGTACATGGTGGAGTTGAGTGTGTGTACATGTGTGACCTTTTGTGTCTGTCTTTGTTTGTATCTTTGTATCAAAATCAAGGAAGGAAAAGAACTGAGAAGGGTAAGACTTCCAGAACATCTCTGCAACAATGCATCAAGACCAAGAAAGGAAGTACCCAATAGAACCTCAAGCCCATGCTCAAACTGCTGATGTTTTCCTCCCTTTCATTTACTGTAGGTTAGGGGAAGCATTGTCCTAGGATGTCCCCTTATGTTTTCATCTTCTTGGCTTCCCTACATCCACCAAGCCCCAACCTTCTCTAAACTGTACAGACCAGGGAAGAAGGAAAGAGGTGCAACCTAAGGGGGTGAGGCAGTCCCATGTGTTCATCTAGGGTAAAGGGCTGGCTTTGGCTCCAAGCCTGAGTTCTCTGTCTGTGCCAAAGACTGCTCCTGCCTCCGGGCCTTGGGGATGAACAACTGCCAAAGTCCTAGACTGGGCAGTGACAGTGGACTGCCTAGGTCTTGGAGCTTGACTCTGGGCCCCAGGGCCAGACACAGCTGGTCTGGACTTTCTTCCCCCATAAGCCCTAAACTAGGAAGATTTAAGTCATCTTAAATGGACTTGAATAAAGGGGTGGAGGTGATTAAAGGGACCATCACCAAACTGCTTGTCTTAAACCAAAGACGTTCAAGAGGCAGAAATTTGAAGTAAAGAAAAAGGTACATTCACAGTTTCATAGCTGAATCAAGGACTTTGATACAAGGACTAGTTTTGTTGGGATACACCTGTCCCACCCCTCTCCCCTGCCTATCCACATACACCACACTCACACACTCACACACACACACACACACACACACAATATGGCCTGCAAGTGTTTGTTTGAAGGGGACATTTATCCTTAACCAAAAAGGTGGTGGCTGAAAACCTTGACTTCCTTGAACTCCTTTTAGTTCTGAACACTCTAGTCTCTAACTGATGGCTTATTTTAGGCAGGCGGTATACCTATGTGCACTCAGGACCTCACCTCGAAGACCTGCCCACCAGCCAGTGAGAACACACTGAGATGATGTCATTCTATCCTGGCTCCCAGCCTGACAGGGGAGGATGGGACACTCTGGGGAAAAGAGCCGGTAAGTAATGAATGCCATCACTGGTGTTGGTAAAGAAGTGGTGAAGGGCAAATGAGTCAGCAGCAAGCTTAAGCAATGAACAATTGCACCACGGGTGTTTCTCAAATTCCTTTCTACTTTTAGAAAGCATGCAATGCCATTCAGTGGGCATCTTGATTCTGAAATAGCTACGGAAAATGTTAAAAATGTTGTGGGTGAAGATGTGCCCATGATGACCTCTTTTCTGAAACAATAGCAAAGGTTTGTGCTGTGAGTCCTTAAATCATGTAAGCAAGCTGTTCCACGGCTTCCTCATCTGTGACACGAGAGGGAATGTATGAAAAATATCTCTGGAGGTTCCAACCTAACATTCTGAGAATTGATGTGAAGCTTACATAGTCAGTACTCAAGACCATGCCCACACAAGGCCAAGGCCACGGGCCAGATCAGTTAGTGTGAACGAAATGTTCTCTCCAATCAATTCTTTGGCACAGGCTCACTAAAACAACCAGTTAATTGGCACTGTTTTTCATTTCACAACGGACTGGCTACATCATGAGCAGCCATGGTGGTGACCTGTCATGCTGTGTTCCTGGAAAAGTTATGAGATATGTCATAGGCAAGTGGCTACAAATACATTATTGATAGTTTTGATGGTTGATGACTTTTTTTTTTAAATCAATTAGAACAGACTCAATGTAACTCTATAATAATGCTTATGTCAGCTACTTGTGTCTGACTTGTGTCCCCATGTGGAAGAATAAGATATAGAACTTCAAAAGGTAGACAGACAGGGATTGCTAGAGCCCTGAGAGTAGAAGGTGCCCATAGGAGAGTGTGTTGGCCAGCATGTGAATGTCTGTCACCTGCAACACCTTCAGATGACTGACAGAGACCCCTGAGGCATGGTTGCACATTAAGTCACTGAATCTTCATACTCCAGAACAATCTGATCCAGGTGTGGTGAGACTCAACTCTGTAATCTTAATTACTTGGGAGGCAGAGATCTGAGGATAGCAGTTTGAGGCCAGTCACAGTGCAAAAGTTTGTGACACTCCATCTCCATCAGTTGCTGGGTATGCTGAAGCAATCTGTGATTCCCAATGACACAAGGAAACATAAAGAGAAGGATCACAGCCCAGACTAGCCAGGGCATAAAGTGAGATCCTACCTTGAAAATAACCAATACAAAAGGGGGCCAGAGGTGTGGCTCAAGAGGTAGAGCACTTACCTAGCAAGTGTTAGGCCCTGAGTTCAATTCCTGGTCCTACCAATAGAAAAGGAAAGGAAAAATTAGAAGAGAAAGATTCCACCCATTGTTGAGAAAGAAAAAGAAATGAATGAAATGAAACTTTTTGTGAGCATTTAGGTGCCAACTCCTGTGGAGATCCCAAACCAGACACTTAAAGCAGCACCTGTTTACTAGGTACTGTGCCTCTTTGGCTGTACTGGGGGCTCATGATTGTATTTCCTCCCTCTTATATGGAAGAATCGGGCCACAGAGTTGTGGGCAGAAGTGACACGTGCTAATCCAGCACCAGGGCATTCCACGTTAAAAGCTCTCTCTCCCTCCAGTGTAGGGACTGGCAACAGCCTGGTACTCCTCCATCACCCCAAGACCTTGAGGGGGGGTGCAGAAACTCCAGCTGCAGCGTGAAGGATATAGCCACTCTGTGCTGTTATAAGACACCAAAATTTTGGGGTCATGCATAATTGCAGCAACAGCCAATTTTGTGCTGACTGGTGCAATGTTTTATATAATATGACATGGTAGAAAAATGTGAGCTTTGAAGACAGAAAGTCTGAGGCTGGGCTCTTAACAGCTACTGGCTGTGGACAAATCTCTTAACAGATTTTAATTGAACTTTGCTTCTTTCTCTCTAAAAAGTGGTAGTTATCCATAGCTAAGATATGGTACCAACCCAACTGCCCCTCAGTTGGATGAGTGGATCAAGAAAATGTGGAATATACACACAATGGAATTATATGCCTCCATCACAAAGAATGATACTGCCCCATTTGTAAGGAAATGGAAAGACTTGGAAAAAATTATATAAGCAAAGTCAGACCCAAAGAAACATAGGCTGCATGCTTTCCCTCATTTGTAATAACTAGAATATGTCTAGGATATTCTTAGGAGAGGATCACGATGGCTCAATAGCTATGTGCATATGACCGTATAAAATGATGCTTATTGAAATGAACTCCAAGAAACGGAAACAAGAGGTGTTTGTTATTGTTTGGTTGGTTTTTGCCAGTCCTGAGGCTTGAACTCTGGGCTTGGGAGCTGTCCCTGGGCTCCTTTTGCTCAAGGCTAGCACTCTACCACTTGGAACCACAGTACCACTTCCAGCTTTTTCTGTGACTAATTGGAGATAAGAGTCTCATGGTCTTTCCTGCCCAGGCTGGCTTTGAACCACAGTCCTTAGCTCTAAGTCTCCTGAGTAGCTAGGATTATAGGTGTGAGCTACCAGTGCCAGGCTGAACAAGAGGATTTTTTTTATTGTACTGGTTGCAGTTAATTTCTTTTGTCTCCTTTGGTTTATTCCCTGTTGTCACTGTTTTTGATTTCTGTACCCTTTGTCATATGCAAGTTTATTGGAAGGGAAGGGGAATCACAGAAACTAGGGGACAAAGGGGTGAACCAATTCAACAGTGATACTCACTAGCCTGTATGTTTGAAATGAACTTTACACCCTGTGGGAGAGGGGGATCAGGAGGGATGAGAAGAGGAAAAAGTGGGAGAAAATAAGGGAGGGAGGGTAACTGTTCAAAATGAAATGTATTCATTATCTGACTTATGTAACTGTAATCCCTCTGTACATAACAATAAAATTTAAATCTAAAAAAAAATAAAATATATACCAGGCCCCAAAAAGTAGAGTCATGATTCCTGTCTTATAATGCTTTTTTATTAGGCTTGGGAATAATAGGCATAACATACCTGGTATAGGATTTGGTACCCAGGAAATGCTTGATTGGGATTATTTTTATTTTACATGGTCCTCAAACTAACCCTGGGAGAAAAGGGAGCATGTGGGGGGATACGAGAAAGATAATTCATTATAGTGTTTCTGAGATGCCCTAAAAGGCAGAGCAAGTCCCTAGGATGCCATTTACAAGTTAGCCTTTTTATTGCCAGAGGAAAGGCAGAGTCTACTTATGGGAATGATGATTGACACCTTCAGCATATAAAACAAAAATTCAGCCGGAGAGTGGGTTCCTATCTACAAGTCTCACTGAAGCTTGTTGTTCTATTGTGTGGAGTGCCAGCCCAGGCCTTTCCCCCAGGTCCAATGGGCTAAACTCTTCTCTTAAATTAGCTTATTAGTATGATGGTGCCTGCTTCGGCTGGCTCAGCCAGGATCCAGGAATGTTCTAGAAAGTGAAATGAGGAAGAAGGATGAGCCATAGATTTTCTATTAAGGCAAGAGGGGACTAGGGGCCCCTCCTTTCTGGTTACCCCCTTCCCCCCTCCATCTTCCCTTCCTACTAAGCCTGAGAAAGGAACAGGAATAAATTGGGAAGGAGGTAGGGACCATTCCAATTCTGTGTTGTTCTTCCCTCACTATGTCTTTTGTTCTGAAAACTGTTAAGTTCATGATGCCATTCCTACTGCTATTTAATTTGGTAGAGTTTGTGAGTTCCAAGCTCAGACTTCTCCAAGGTCTGCTCCCAGATCATTGTTCTTCTCTGAAATACCACATCCTGGCTGAGAACGTGGAATCCTAAGCATTCAATGGTCTGTCCCCTGGGAATCCTCAGTTCTGCCTCTGGGGTAAAAGCTGCTAGGACATAACACACATGTGGAGCACAGGCTCTCAGGGCCTAGGGAGACTTGACCACCACCTCAGACACCTGCCATCAGCTGCAAGTCAGAAAGGAAATAGCTGTTAGGCCCCTACAGCCTTTGTTAAATAAATAATAATAAAGAAGAAGAATAAAGAAATGGATTGTGGGTATGGCTCAAGTAGTAGAGCAATCGCCTAATAAATGCAAGGCTCTGCATTCAAATCCCCAGTGCTACCATTAAGGAGAGAGAGAGACAGAGAGACAGAGACAGAGAGAGAGACAGAGACAGAGAGAGAAAGAAAGAGAGAAAGAGGCTAGGAAGGTGGGTTGGTAGTAGAGTGCTTGCCTAACATACATGAAGCCCTGGGTTCGATTCTTCAGTACTACATGCACAGAAAAAGCTGGAAGTGGCACTGTGGCTTGAGTGGTAGGGCACTAGCCTTGAACAAAAGAAGCTCAGGGACAGTGCCCAGGCCCTGAATTCAAGCCCCAGGACTGGAAAAAAAAAGGTAGAGAGGGGCTGGGAAGGTGGCTCAGTGGTAGAGTGCTTGCCTTACATGCATGAGGCCTTCTGTTCAATTCCTTAGCACCACATAAACAGAAAAAGTTGGAAGTGGCGTTGTGGCTCAAGTGGTAGAGTAGTAGTCTTGAGCTGAAGAGCTGAGGGACATTTAACCAGGCCCAGAGTTCAGACCCCACAACCAACAACAAAAAAAAAGGAAGAGAGAGAGATTCTCAGTCCTAGACAAAGTACCACATGCTTGTACACATGATTCCTTCACCCACCATCAGTGTGACCCTGACTTGCTCTTGATTAACTTTGACTTCTCCATGCAGGCCAAGATCTACGGGAAATAGAGTGGAATAACTCTGATCTCCAGCAGATGGGTAATTTCTCTGTAACAGGCACTTTTGCTAAAAAGCACTGACTCCCTCCTTATTAACTAAAACAGAAGAAAAGCTTGACATCTCTGCCTCCACTTTATATCTGTGTTCCATGCTCTGACTGTTTTCTGTTTTGTTTTGTTTTTGTTTTTGTTGTTCTTGTTTGATGTGTATATAATAGTCCGGGTGTGTGTATACTGAATTCAGGGCCTAGACACTGTCCCTGAGCTTTTATGCTTAAGACTAATTCTTTACCACTTGAGCCACAGCTCCACTTTCTGGCTCTTTTGGTAGTTAATTGGAGATGTGCCTCACAGACTTTACTACCCAGGCTGGCTTCAAACCAGATCTGTAGATCTCAGCTTTCTGAGTAGCTAAGATTACAGGCATGAGCCACTGGCACTGCTCTTTTTTTTTTTTTGTCAGTCATGGGGCCTGAACTCTGGGCTTGGGAGCTCTTCAGCTCAAGGCTACGCTCTACCACTTGAGCCACAGAGCCACTTCCAGCTTTTTCTGCTTATGTGGTGCTGAGGAATCGAACACGGGGCCTCATGCATTCAAGGCAAACACTATCACTAAGCCACTTTCCCACTCTTCTAAACACCAGAGTTTTAAGCTTCAGATCCAAACTCCAGGACTTTGAGCCACTTGCTCCTTCATGCCCAATAAAAAGATGATAATGTCAAGAGCAGAGAAAGGAGATTAATTACGTGGCATAAGCAGCCATGGAAGCCGGTAAAGCAAACATTTGCCCATCTTCAGCCATTTTCAAGGTACAGACATAAACTTTAGGTTACATAGACAAAGAATTTGGGGGCTAGGGGTTAGGAGTATGTATGAGTAGTTCCAGTCACAAGTGTGTTCTGGTGAGTCATTATCTCTGTTCTCCTTTTGGAGGGGGCTCTGGAGAAGAAGTTATTACCTCTGTCATAGCAATCTGGTGGAGATGAACTTGTCATGAGGAGGCCCTGCTGTTCACTTTCCTTGGGGTTTCCTCCATCCATGTGGTAAAGATCATATACATAAAGTCCTGCAGAGAGTAGGTAAAGCATAGACAGAGGGAAAATGGAAGCCAAGAGGCCAAGCTTTTCTCCTGTTTTGACTGAATTCATGGTCCCAAATAAGGAGTCAGTACTCTTCAGTGCTCAACACAAGTAATTTAAGTACCTGTTATTTATTGCAGAATATATTGTTTATTATTGCAGAATAATCACCTTGGAATCCAGTAAGAATAGGAAAATCAAGAAGGTTTACCAATACCTGTATTAGCTATGTATGGATTTGTAGGGGTAAAGCATGAGGCAAAGGGAAATTAGATTGTGATATTGAGTCTAGGTGTTGGGGAAGAAGTCAACCTAATTTTGAACAAGATCCCAGCTTATACCCTGACCCAGACTAAAATCTATAAATTGGGTTTCTGTGACCCTAAGAAGGACAAGGGGCTGGGAAGGTGGCTTAGTGGTAGAGCGCTTGCCTCACATGCGTGAGGCCCTGGGTTCGATTCCTCAGCACACATAAACAGAAAAAGCCAGAAATGGTGCTGTGGCTCAAATGGTAGAGTGCTAGCCTTGAGCTGAAGAGCTGAGGAACAGCACCTGGGCCCAGAGTTCAAGCCCCATGACCAACAAAAGAAGGAGGAGGAGAAGGAGGAGGAGGAGGAGGAGGAGGAGGAGGAGGAGGAGGAGGAGGAGGAGGAGGAGGGGGGGGGGGAGGAGGAGGAGGAGGAGGAGGAGGAGGAGGAGGAGGAGGAGGAGGAGGAGGAGGAGGAGGAGGAGGAGGAGGAGGAGGAGGAGAATTAGTGTGTCCAGAAGCACTTGGAGTAACTTTTAAGAGCTAGGTAAAAATATTTAGAAGCTATAGGGGCCACTTTTAAAACCTCCAGGAACTTGCAATCTATTATGGTGGAAATATTTGTACCATGGGAATTTATACCATGGAAATTGACAGACCCTATAAGTTAAGGGCCACTTATGATCTTAATCACTATTGTTCTAGTTCTCATTCCTCTCTCCCCTGTTCCCGTGTGTGTGTGTGTGTGTGTGTGTGTGTGTGTGTGTGTGTGTGTGTGTACGCGCACGCACGTGCACATGTACACGCACCAATCTTGGGGCTTGAACTGAAGGCCTGGGTGCCATCGCTGAGCTTTTTTTTGCTCAAAGCTAGTGCTCTACCACTTGAGCTACAGCTCCACTTCTGACTTTTTTAAGTCCTTAATTGGAGATAAAAGTCTCATAAACTTTCCTGCCCGGGGTTGGCTTTGAACCATGATTCTTAGATCTCCTTAGTAGCTAGAAATACAGGCTCTTCATTCTTCAAGTGCTTATCTTTTTTTTTTTTTTTTTTAAGAGCAAGTTTACCGGGATTTGTGTGGTTTCTAGTCTAGAGGGGGAATGGGATCAGAGGAATGAGTATTGAATATAGAATAGAACCCTCTGGAACCTTCCATAACTTTGAAGACTCTTCAGAAAAGAAACATTTACTTTTAGCATTGAAAAAAGAATTCTGATCAAATAGAGGGCTGAGGCTTCAGTCACTGAGATTTTAAATTTAAAAGCTTTGGCTGAAGTAAAAATTGCATGTAAATGCCAGGTTGTATAGAGCCGTAGGGGTCTGCAGTAATGTTCTAAAAAAGGCCTTTATTACCTGCTCAGTGGGGCAGTGGTTTCCCATTGATGTGGCTTGGGTGAGGGAGGGAACAATTCCAGCCTTGTAGAGGAGAAGACACCTGGCTTATAGTTCCTTGTGCCCATTGCTTCTGGGCTGCTGTAGGTGGGACAGGGAGCTTTTTGAATCTGTTATGGACTGCACTGTCTTTGCAGAACTCCTATGTTGAAGCCTTACCCTTAAAGGTCTATATTTGGGTAATTATGGCTATATGAAGTCATAAGGATATGATCCTAATCCAAGCTGATTGTATCTTTACAGAAGGAGGAAATTTGGGCTCCCAGTGAAACACAGGAAGGGAAAAGGCTTTGTGGAAACACAGATGCTTGTCTGTTAGCCAAGGGAGAGGCCTCAGCAGAAATCATCTCTGTGGTACCCTGAACCTGAATTTCCAGTCTCCAGAATGATGAGAATATGAATTTCAGTTGTTTAAGCCTCCTAGTACCTAGCATTCTGTTATGGCAGCTAGCTGACTAATCTAGCTACAAACCCAGATTGCCTGCTTTCTGCTTTCATTTGCTTGTTGATCTTACTCAGAGGATTAATCAACACCCTTCCACACACTTTTTTGAAGACCTTCCTATGGGGCCCTACCAGTGGAATCAGAACTCAGTAGGTTCCCATAGGGGCAAAAGCCAGAGTAAGCAAGGGTAGACCTCAGCTCTGCCAGATTCTACCTGCTGTGCTGTGAGCAAATCCTCTTCCCCTCTATGCCTCTGTGACCTCATCTGTAAAATGGGGCAAAGTATCCTCCTCATTCATGGGATTATAGGGGCATTGACTAGGTGATAAAATGAGAAACACTGGGCAAGAGCTCAGGGAGCAGTCTCTCTTAGGGCAAAACCAGCCTGGGCGGGCTCAGATGGGGCTGCCTTCCCTGGCACTAGAGGTAGGGACACTCCAGGGATAGGAACAGGGGTACCTGACAAGGCAGGGTCTTTCTTATCCAAGTGACCTGCTCTATGGGGGAGCAGATGGCACCAAGGGCCTCCCCTGTTAAATTCTTGCCTCCTCTCCCCATTCTTGTTGTTCTTAGACATGATGAGCTCTTCGAAGAGAACACCATGTATCTTAATAAATAAGCTAATGAAGGAAAGGTTTCCCAGAGGGCCTGGCTCTCAGCAAGCACTCAATAAATGATAACGATTTCCATCTATACAGCGCCCACAAGCAGTTTTCACGTTATTTCCCAGCACAGCTGCGGCCACAGAATCAAGGCATAATTTGGATACTGCTGTTAAGACCAGCACCAGGTAGCTTCATTCACCAATTAGGTTTGGTCTTACTGTGGAGAAGAGTTCCATTCATGCCAAAGGCTTCTCCAAGTGCTTTTCATACCTTCAGGATCAAACAGACAACCCTCCCCCAAGCACAACCTCCACAGATACAGGAAATTGGCACAGCCTAGATGGTGGTTCTTCCTGATTGGTCCTTCTGATGTACCTCTGTGGCTTTCCTGAACTCTAACTCCTTGACTTCCAACTTTTTCCCTGCAAGTCTCAAGAAGAGCATTGGGAACATGGTGAGGGAGTAGTGACCCGGTGAGGGGGCAGGAGGCAGTGCCAGACTTGACTGCTACTGTGACTGCTTAAAAACAGGGCTCTGCTTTTAGGTGACCCGAACCCAGGAATAATGAGCTGCGTGATTATGAGCGTTGGTCTTCTCATTCAGTGCTGTGACATTTAGACCACTGGCTTTGTATCTGACTCCCCAGGGGCCACCACTGATGTTCACAAAAGTGCCTTCAGCACTTTTCATATCACCTGGGACCTTGCTGAGCACCCAGGGAACTCAGGTAGAAGTCACTTTGTATCTCCACATTGCTTCCTGCTTCAAGTTACCACACAAGTCATATTGTGGAACAGCTTGTTTATCCCCACCAAAAAGCAGGTTTTGCAGAGTCAAGTGACATAAAGGGTCAGTTTATAATCTAACTTCATTTAGGTCCTGTTTACTAAAGGATCTTTCTTGACAAGAGCTGAGGCTGAGAAAGGAAATCAGCAAAATCTTCCTGCTGACTCAGAAAACGGCAGTCATGAGTTTGGAACCTTCTGAAGAAATCACACCTTACTATAATTTACTCTTTCTCTCTACAGACTATAGAGAAGTGGAATTAAGACCAAGAAGTCAGAAAGAAAACAAGTTTTCAGAGAAGTTGTAAGAGGTCAAGAGTGAGTCCTTAATTAGACACCAAAGATCAAAGTTTGGCAAGAAACTATAGACCAGGAGCTTGGTCTTGGCAATTCTGACTAGACTTAACACACACCTAAGAAAATTAAAAGCCTCAGAGTCAAATAACTCTACCCAAATCTAAAGAAGAACTAGAATTTAATTAAATAAAAGAGTCCAATAAATGAAGAGTCCAATGTATGCCCATGTGTTTTTATTTATTTGGATCAAACTCCAATTTTTTAATCTTGTTTTAAATAGATACATGTTAGTATTTGATAAACTTTGTTCTTGGCTAGTTTTATTTTTAAAAATTCTCAGTTTAGACTCATTTAAAGAACACCATTGCCACTAGAAAGGAATGCCTTAATTACTATTGCCTTTGAGGAAACTAGTAATTCAAACCTGACGGGCTTCCTGGTGGCAGTTTGCTCCAAATACAGGCAATAAGCTTCAGAGAAAATAAGTAGTCAGTGGACCACTAGTGATGTGAACCTATAAAGTTCTATAAAGTTCTTTTAACCATCATAATGCTTGGTCAGTACTTATGAGCATAACATATCCTCTAAGGAATAAGGTTTTATTGTTGTTTCTTTGTGTGTGTGTGTGTGTGTGTGTGTGTGTGTGTGTGTGTGTGTGTGTGTGTGTGTGATGCATGGATATTAGACCTTGTATTCAGGGCCAAGACAATCTTCCTTAGCTTT
Organism: Dipodomys spectabilis; assembly: GCF_019054845.1. NCBI lineage: Eukaryota > Metazoa > Chordata > Mammalia > Rodentia > Heteromyidae > Dipodomys > Dipodomys spectabilis. The sequence continues at coordinate 15,209,702 of NW_024870874.1, forward strand.
TTCATTCACAGCTGGTGCTCTACTACTTGAACCACAGCTCTACTTCTGGCTTTTTGCTGGTTATTTGAAATGAGAAACTCATGGACTTTTCTGCATGGGCTGGCTTTGAACTTCAATCCTCAGATCTCAGCCTCCTGAATAGCTAGAGTTATAGGTGTGAGCCATAGAACCTGGCTAGGAATAAGTTTTAAAAGCCTGACAATAGAGACCAACAATGCCCTAGGGATGAGTGAACTATGGTGGGGGCCAGACAGCATTTCCCTGGGATGCTTCTGGGCTTGGGAAGAAATGATAGAAGACTTCAGACTCCATTTGTTTAAATAGATAGAAAGAAGGGATCATTCTCCCAGGCCCTCACAAACACACAAATCACTGAGAGAAGGCTGGAGGCATTCTCTGTGGTATAAATTCAGACCCTGTGGAGGTCCCAGGAGTCCAAGGATTCCAATATATCCAGGGGCAACTTGTTTGGCTCAGATGTAGGAAAAGAAATACTGGAATCACAACAAAGAGAAGACAAATTAGCTTGTGTCAGAAACTCTTGTTTATCCCCCAAATACCCAAGTGCTCACATGCCTGTCTAGTCTTCTTCCATTAGCCTAGGGCCATGTGACTGGATGGAAAATCGACAGATGTTGCTTCCAGGGTGAAGCATGTTAAAAGTTGGCATCCAACATGCTAACTCTCTCTTCCTCTCCTGCCCCAGGGGCTACAGGAGCCACATGTTGAAATATCAGGACAGAATATGGAGTAGAGCTCATGAGCCAACCTCAGTCAGGCGCACCATGTGAGCAAGCACATAGTCAGTCCCTGTGATCTGAGTCACTTTGCTCCAGCTGCTTAGGTTCATCTTATCTAGTATACACACACACACACACACACACACACACACACACACACACACACACTTCCTGTGCTAGTGGAAACATTCATACTAGGTGGCCATAGAATGTCTACTTGTATGCAAGCTACAGGAACTTGCTCGTCTCTGGGTGCCATTTGTGTGTGTGTGTGTGTGTGTGTGTGTGTGTGTGTGTGTCAGTCGTGGAGCTTGAACTCTGGGCCTGGGCACTGTCTCTGCGCTCTTCAGCTCAAGGTGAGTGCTCTACCACTTGAGCCACAGCACCACTTCCGGTTTTCTATTGGTTTATTGGAGATAAGAGTCTCATGGACTTTTCTGCCCCGGCTGGCTTTGAACCTCCATCCTCAGATCTCAGCCTCCTGAGTAGCTAGCATTACAGGTGTGAGCCACCGGCGCCTGGCTAGGGTACCATTTTTTTTCAGGTGGAAATTTAGAAAGTCCAGATAAGACTGAGCCAGATGCTAGTAGCTCACACCTGTAATCCTAGCTACTCAGGAGGCTGAAATCTGAGGATCACCAGCCGAAGTCAGCCTGGGCAGACAAACTAGGAGATTCATATACCCAATTAACTAACCAAAAGCTAGAAATGGATATGTGGCACTGGCCTTGGATGGAAAAAGCTCAGGGAGCGTGTCTAGGCCCTGAGTTCAAGCCCTTGTATTAGCACAAAATAGTCAAAAACCCTGGCTGAGCCAGTGCCTGGATAGACAGACATTGTTCTGAATGTGAGATTATTTTTTAAATCTGCAGGCTTTGAGTAAGCGGAATGCCCTTCAAGCACGGTTGAGTCTCATCCAAATCAGCTGAAGGCCTAAGAAGACTTAAAAACAAAATACAGAAAAACTGATCTTCCCCGTCTTCAGATTCAGATTGGAATATCTTCCCTTCTGGGTTTCTAGCCTGCTACTAGCTCACCATGTAAATTTTTATAACTGTAGGAGCCAATTCTTATTGATAAGCATCTTTACACACACACACACACACACACACACACACACACACGTTGTTTTGGTTTCTCTGGGGAATCCTAATCACTGCCATCTATTCAAAGAAATATAGAGTGGATCCATTGGCCTGAGTGTACTGAAGGGAAAGCCTCAATCCAGGAGTATCTCAAAGGAACCAGGAACCAGGCTTGTTTTCTGCTCCCCCACAACCACTTCTGAAATATTGGTCCCTATGACACACACACACACAGTCACACCTTCTAGCAACCAGAGAGTTTGGGCTTTAGGACAAAGCTCTTGAGCCAGAATGCCCTAAGTCACAGCTAAGATAGCTATGGGACCTTGCCCTAGAAATAAAAACTGTGCCCACCTAGGATGTTGCCAGAGTGGGTGTGACAGAAGAGGACCCAAGAGTTGGTCACATGGGGACCAGGAGAGTCCAGCCTCAGGATCCTCACCAAGGAAAGGAGGCTAGCCAAATGTCTCACCTGGCAGGAGAGCTGAGAACAAACAATGTGTAGAAAGAGCTTAGTGAATGGAAAAGTGCTATGCAAATATGGGGTGCTGTTACCCAACATTCATTCACTCCACAAGCACACTCTCTGCCAAGAGCTAGAAGGGTGGAAAGCTAGGGAGGGAAGATACGATCTGTTCCCAGAGGACTTCTCCATCTAGTGGGAAAGACAGAGGAAAGAGTAGGGGCACAGCCAGGGCACCAGGAACCCCACCAGGAATGCCTTCCTTACCTAGCGGGGTGCTTCCATCAGAGGTGACACCATGAAGGATGAGCAGCATTTGGCCCAGTGAAGAAAGAACAGAGGTGTTCTGGGCAGAGGTCTACATGCACAAAGGCATGGAGGAGAGAGCAAGGTTGGAACCCTGTTGGCAAGGTGCAGCCTACCAAGGTCTGAGCCAGGAGGAGAGATGGAGAAGGGCGCAGTCCGCAGGCACACCCACAGGGAAGGGGTGCGGGAAGGACGCAGGGGGAGTGTGCCCTATGCATGGACAGTATCAGTGTCCCTCTCTCTTTGCTGACCCTGATAGGACCAAGGAACAACTGCTGAATTGGTTTCTGGCTCCCTTCATAGCAGGCAGAATCCCATGGAACTTCTCTGCAGAAAGAACATGCACACATGAGACACTCAGATCCAGAATGTTCCCAGAGCCACCCATGTGTATAGAACTGTAGGGTGATTTGAGGTTGCTGTTATTTTTTTTTAACTTGAATTTCCTTCCAGAAACATAAAAAGGGCTCACATGCCATATGCTCACACACACTAGAATTCAAGGTGCTGTGCAGATTCTGCCTGCACAAAACTAGCACTATCACCATACCTATACTTCAGCTCCATCTCTCCCACTACCCACACCCACCCTGTGAGTCACAGATGCCCCCTGGGGCCAGCCATTTCCCCCTGCACTGACCTTACCACCCCTCCAACCCTGCTCAGATGGCCTGTCCCAACTAGTTGGGCCTGGAACACGCAGAGTTTGGGGAAGAGCAAACAGAGATTAAGCTCTGCTTTACAACCCCCACCCCTGCTCCCCAATTCTTTTTATCTGAAGAACACTTAGCAGCAAAGGCTAATTTATGAAGTCCCTAAAGATTTGAACTTTCCACAGAATTGGCTGGCATTGCTAGTGGGTTAGAGTCTAATTGGAGAAGAGTAGAAGCCGTGAGCTGTGCTAGGGAGGGAAGAAAGGAGAGAAGCCACAAGCTCTATCATGTCAGCATCCCCAAACAGCCCTCCTCCCCTGCAGTGTGCTGAGTGAACACATCCCCAGTGTGGGTGTGAGGGAGGGAGGTGTGACACAGGGCACTAGCTGGGATCCAGAAGGTCAGCAAGGTGGAGGGATCCAGAGCTGTGTGGGTGAAGGGACCTATCTACCCTATCATCCCAGCCAAATGTAGAAACTTGCTAGAATTTTCCTTTTTTTGGTCGTGATGGTGGAGAGGGGGGGAGAGGTCATGGGGCTTGAACTCAGAGCCTAGGCTCTGTTTCTGAGCTTTTATGCTGAAGGCTAGTGCTCTACCACTTTGAGCCACTTCTGATTTTCTGGTGGTTAATTGGAGATAAGAGTTTCAGATTTTCCTGCCTGGGCTGGCTTCAAACTGCAATCCTCAGATCTCAGCCTCCTGAGTAGCTAGGATTATAGGAATGAGCCACTAGTACTCAGCATGCTAGAAGTTTCTGAAGGTCTGCTTGTTACTTGCAAAGTTGCTAGACCAAATTCATCTTGAATCTACCCCTTATGTAGCAGCCATGATGGCTAAACTATTACCTCCAGGGGCCAAACATTTCTACATCAGTAAGGGTCAAGGCTAAATTCTATGTAGACATATAAATGCTCACATGAGAAATAAGAGACTTAAGACTATTGTTGCATGCACATGTTCAGGAGACTGAGGCAGACTTGTGAGATAAAGGCTAGCCTGGTCTACATAGTAAGACCCTCTCTCAGAAATACATTGTTTTTAAAAACCAAGCTAGTCAGGGCTGGGAAGGTGGCTCAGTGGTATAGTGCTTGCCTTGTATGCATGAGGCCCTGGGTTCAATTCCTCAGCACCACATAAGCAGAAAAAGCTAGTGGTGCTGTAGCTCAAGTGGTAGAGTGCTTGCCTTGAGCTGAAGAGCTGAGGGACAGCACCCAAGCCCAGAGTTCAGGCTCCATGACCAACAAAAACCAAGCTAGTCAAGTGCCAGTAGCACATTCCTATAATCTTATCTACTTAGAAGGCTGAGATCTGGAGAATTTAGGTTTGAAGCAAGCCCAGGTAGAAAAGTATTTGAGATTTTATGTTCAATTAATCAGCAAAAGGCTAGGACTGAAGTCTGGTTTATGTGGTAGAACAGGAGTAGTGGGAAAGACAAAAACAAAAAGCAAACAAAAATCCTCCCACCCCAAACAGGGCAATGATTTCTGCCAAAATCATGAACAGATTTATAGATCAGAATGGGGGACTGATCATGGAAATGTTAATATTCTTCTAGGATAGAATAGCTAGCTAGTGGAGGTCCCAGGGCTCCAGGTCAGAATTAATGGCATGGCACTTGAAACATTAGGTCTCTGCCATATCACCCAATCCATGTAAAGTCAGCTACGGTATGATAAGGCCATTCAGACAGACTTGTTTTGTGCAGATATGGTGCCAGAGCCTTATGCTTGCTAGGCAAATGTTCTACCATTGAGTCAAGTCCTCAGTCCTTAGTGTTTTGAAACAAGGTCTTAGCATATAACCAAGTTGGCTGTAATATTGTTATAATATGTAATCATTTTGGCTTAAATAATGGAAGAAAGCCCTCACATCCATCCCATCCTTTTTCATACAGCACTTTAGAAAATTTCTAAATGGAAGTTCCTCCAGCTCTCTGAAATATATATACATCTGTCTAAAAGTTCAGTTAGCTTCTCCCCACCAACCACCCAGGCCTCTTTTTCAGGGTCTTGGAAACCTTCCCTTAGAATTCAATCATCAAGAAAGATAATAGCTCTTTTGAGGGGTTGAGAGAGAGGAAGAAGCCTGCTTTGGCTTCAAGTGTGTGTGTGTGTGTGTGTGTCTGTGTCTGTGTCTGTGTGTCTATGTGTCTATGTGTGTCTGTGTATCTATGTGCATATGCCAGTCTGGGGACTGAACTCAGAGCCTGGGCACTATCCCTGAGCATTCTTGCTCAAGGCTGGCATTCTATTTGAGCCACAGCCCCACTTCTGCTTTTTTTTTTTTTTTAGCAGCTAATTGGAAATAAGAATCTCAAAAGCTTTCCTGCCTGGATTGGCTTTGAATTGTGATCCTCAGTCCTCAGATCTCAGCCTCCTAATTAGCTAGAAATCCCCACTTTTAAAAGCAATTTCATCTATGTAAAACTACTTCTTGTCCTAAAGGGACGGGAAATTTGTTTTTTGTTTTTTGTTTTTTTTTCCTGGATGAAGAACCAGCTGTGTAGCTCAGTGATCGAGTGCTTGCCTAGTATGCATGAGGCCCAATGTGGGGAAATAGATAAAAGCCAATTAACGAACACTTCTATCCAACTCAACAACCAGGTAAAGCTGAGATAAACCATAAACTGTGTGACAAATGGTGCTTGAATGGTGCTTCTTCTTGAGGTCTAGTTATGGCTGATCCTACAGCACTATGGAATGGGTTAAAGAGGGAGACTTTGCTCCCTCTGTAGTCTCCCAGAAGATTGCCTGTGTGAGCATCATGGCCTGCTGATTGTTCATTCAATAATAAAGTGATTTTCTTTCTCATCTACCTTTGTGGGGAGGTCTTCTAGGCTGGAGAAGTTTTTATTTCTAGCTATAATTCCTTAGCAATTTTTTTTTTTTTTTTTTGTCAGTCATGGGGCTTGAACTCTGGGCCTGGGCGCTGTCCCTCAGCTCTTCAGCTCAAGGCGAGCGCTCTACCACTTGAGCTACAGTGCCACTTCCGGTTTTCTGGTGGTTTATTGGAGATAGGAGTCTCACGGTCTCTCCTGCCCGGGCTGCCTTTGAACCGCGATCCTCAGATCTCAGCCTCCTGAGTAGCTAGGATTACAGGCATGAGCCACCAGCGCCCGGCACCCAAGCAATTCTTAAACTTTCCTGTAGGGAGGATATGGCAATGTCCTGTTCGGGCTGTTCAGTGGGAGGCCAGGGAGAGAGCTGGCAGGGAGAGGGGCATGTGTAGGTCTGGCTGGGATAAGGAGGCTGAGTTTCAGTTAGAAACAATAGCTCTCACTATAGTCAGGTGCCAGTGGCTCACTCCTGTACTCCTATCTACTCAGGAGGCTGAGATTTAAGGATCATGGTTCAAAACCAGCCTGGGCAGAAAAGTCCATGAGACTCTTATCTCTAATAAACTGCTCAAAGCCAGAAGTGCCAGGCGCCTGTGGCTCACGCCTGTAATCCTAGCTACTCAGGAGGCTGAGATCTGAGGATCTTGGTTCAAAGCCAGCCCGGGCAGGAAAGTCCGTGAAACTCTTATCTCCAATACCAAAAAACTGGAAGTGGCGCTGTAGCTCAAGTGGTAGAGCGCTGGCCTTGAGCTGAAGAGCTGAGGGACAGCGCTCAGGCCCTGAGTTCAAGCCCCAGGACTGGCAAAAAATGCAGAGGATGGAGGAGGAGGAGGAGGGGGAGGGGGAGGAGGAAGAAGGGGAGGGAGGACAAAAGAGAAACAAGAGCTTTATCTAGGCCTGGTGGTGCAGCAGCTAATCCTGCCCTCAGACCCAGTTCGCCTTCTTTCCAAGGCTTCTTCTCCACTATGCACTGATTGTTAAGCTTCATTTGTTTCCCCTTTCAGCAGTTCTTGTCCTCTCTGTACCCTGAACTGGCTTGTCATCCATCCACCTCGAGGGAAAAGGTTTACAGATTGAATTTTCTGTCTCCTAAGTTCCATTTGTCCCCACAGTGAGCCTCATTCATCTGGACTCCATTTGTGACATTTAAAACAAATCACTTTGCTAGGCAAAGACTAAAGTGTACTTTGCTCTTTTTCTATGAAGAGAAGATTATGTCAAGTAAATTTGTCAATGAATTTGCTGGAAGCATTGCATTGACTCGAGAGAAGAGTGGATTCTTTTGTAAGCATTTGGCATATTGGGTTGTGGAATGTTGATGGGTTTTTTTTTTTCCTTCATCCTCACTCTCCACAGCTCAGTGGGACCCACAGAAGACAGATGCATACTGCCCTGAGCTCTATTTTGGTCAGGCTGGGGCTGCTTTCCTGCCTGCTTGCCAAAGGGAAAGGCCCAGAGAAATGATATGGTTTAAGCTCTGGACTGTAATATTCTCTCTGTGTGTCTCTCTGTGTGTCTCTTTGTTTCTTTGTCTGTCTCTCTCTGTCTCAGGCTCTCCCTGTCTCTCTCTGTCTTTCTCTCTTTGTTCTGGTTCTGGGGTTTGAACTCGAGGCCGAGGCACTGTCCCTGAGCTTTTGCTTAGGGCTAGTGCTCTACTGCTTGAACTATAGCTCTACTTCCTGGACTCTAATTCTCAATACTTACTGTACTTTAGAGTAGCCTGAGGACTTTAAAACCAAGTCTTTTTTTGGGGGGGTGGGGGGTCTGGTTGTGGGGCCTGAACTCTGGGCCTGGGCGCTGTCCCTCAGCTCTTCAGCTCAAGGCTAGCGCTCTACCACTTGAGCCACAGCGCCACTTCCGGCTTTTTTCTTTTTTGCTTATGTGGTGCTGAGGAATCGAACCCAGGGCCTCATGCATGCAAGGCAAGCACTCTACCACTGAGCCACCTTCACAGCCCCTAAAACCAAGTCTTACTGTAAAACGCTAATGTGTAAGGTCACCTCCCAGAGTTATGCATACGCAGAGTTTCTGTACATTCAGGGCAGCATATTTCTTAAGTCCATAATGGGTCTAAGCAGAGTCAGTGGGAGCCTCTGTCACCTCTGTCAGGAGCTCCCTGTGAGTTCAGAGTCCCCAAGCCTCTCCACTGAGCTGTTCATTATAACATCTGGGGAACTTCTGAAGGCAGTGATGCCTGGATGACAGGAAATTTGGGGAGACTCTTCATCTCCAATTACCCACCCCAAATCCAGAAATGGAGCTATGGCTCAAGTGCTAGCCTTGAGCAAAAAAAGTCCAGGGACAGTGCCCAGGCTCTGAGTTTAAGCCCCAGGACCACCACCAACACCCCCCCCACACACACGCACATGAGCGTGCACACACACACACACACAAATAGACAACACAATAGACAGGAGTTCTGTCTGCCTGCCCTCAAATAGATCGTGCCTGAGAAGTTCAGATAAGTAAGACATACGCTGACTTTAACATGCACTGAAGAATTGGTCTTACAGTGGACTTGAGCAGACTGGCCAGAGGAAGTAATAAGGTACTAGTGCATTTCAGAGGAGCAGTTTGCAGAATGGGGCAGGAAATACCCTCCCCGTGTTCAGCATGGCAAGGAGAAAAAGCATGTGAGATAGGCAGGAGCAAGCTCCTGGAGAGATCTCCAGATACTGCTAGAGATGACATCACTGGTCACAGGGTGTGTGCAACCTCGGGAAGCCCCATATACTTGTTGTCTGGCAGTATGATATCAATAGCTTGGACCTGGAAATGCAGGAGGGGAGAGTAGGGCTGGGAACTGGAGTGGAGTTTGCCATGTCAGCTCAATAAACATTTACCCCTCATGGTGCCGGTGATAGACATGCAGAGATGAATGAGCATATTGCTGCCATCCAGCCCACAACCAGTCAAGAGGCAGTCATAGCCTGGCAGTGTGGGCCACCTGGGGCTCCCTCTAAGCAAAAGGCCAGCTTTTGAGCTGGAAAGAGCCTGACCACTCTCATTTCCTCCATGGAGTTATTCCACCTGGCTTCTCTGGGTCCTCTGATGCTCTAAAGGCAGCTAAATGTCCTGGCTGCATATTGGCCAATTGTACTTTCTGCCGCAATCCTTGTCCTAATCCCTTCCTTCTTTTCTTCCTTTCTCTCTTTCTCCTTCTGTTTTTCCTTCATTTCCTTCCTCTTTTCTCCTTCTCTGGCAGTACTGTGGCTGTTTATTATTATTATTATTACTGATGTGTGTGTGTGTGTGTGTGTGTGTGTGTGTGTGTAATGGACTTGAACTCAGGGCCTTGAGCACTTGCTTAGCTATTCCACCCAAGGCTGGTGCTCTACCACTTAAGCCACACCTCTACTTCCAGATTTTGGGTAGTTAATTGGAGATAAGATTCTCTTAGACTTTTCTGCTTGGACTGGCTTTTGAATCATGATTCTCAGATCTCAGCTTCCTGAGTAATTAGGATTATTTAGGCATGAGCCACCAGCTCCTGACTTTATTTATTTATTTATTTTTTGTCGGTCATGGGGCCTGAACTCTGGGCCTGAGCACTGTCCCTCAGCTCTTCAGCTCAAGGCTAGTGCTCTACCACTTGAGCCAAAGCGCCACTTCCAGCTTTTTCTGCTAATGTGGTGCTGAGGAATCGAACCCAGGGCCTCATGCATGCAAGACAAGCACTCTACCACTGAGCCACCTTCCCAGCCCCTCCTGACTTTATTACTAGTTTTTGAAGCAACGTCTTGTGTAGCCTTGTCTGACCTACTATCTATGTAATGCAGATTGTCTTCCAATTTGTGATCTTCCCATTTCTGCCTCACAAGTGCTAGCCAATTCATTTGAGCAACGGAGGAATTTCCAAGATGCTTGGTGGTGTGCTCAGTCCTCAGCTCCCTGCAAGTGGCTTGAATGTGAGTCCACAGGTCCTCCAGTGGAAAAGCCATCACTGGGCCACCCACCCCACAGCCTGCAGAGGAGGCATCCAGGCCCTCAAAAATATGCATTCTTTTAACTGACTTTTGGAACTGATCCTAAGGAAATAAGCATGAATATTTGCAGAGATTTACCTACACGATTATGCATGAGAGCCTTGTTTATGAGAGGAAAGAAAACCATTGAAAAATGCTCTAAATTTTCAACCATAGGGGTTGGTTAAATAATTTACAGCATATTTCCACAATGCAGGCGTTATAAATAACACCATGAAAGAGTATCTAATGACATGAAAAGAGATTTACCACAATTGCAAGATAATAGGTACTATATAATCCTATTTCTGATAGAAAATAGAGAGACAAGGATGAGAGAAAAGTTAATGCATCAAAAATATAAAACATTCATGATTTCAGGGGAGTAGAATTATAAGATATCTGAATTTTCCAAATGTTTCCCCCCCCCCAAAAATGTTGCTCATTACTTGTATACCAGAATAAAAGATACTCTAGTTTTTTTGTTGTTTTTTTAAGTGACACTACCTAGGCACAGGACAAGGATTCTGGGTTTAGATATGCTGGCTGAGGTTCTGGGCAGTGCAGGCCTTGGAGCAGGCCTCCTGGGGGAGAGAGCAGCATCTGGTTGCTGGGGCCAGCTGTTCAGCCAAGCTCAAATCCACAGGGGGCCATGCAGCCACCCTGCAGCTTATGCAACAGGAGCTGCAGGAGAAATGCACTTGGCAGCCTCAGCCCTGGGCGGACAGATCTTCTGACTCCTCAGCTCCATTACACATCATAATGGGACAAACCAGAACTGATGGTTGCGTAAAAGCAGGAAGGATGGAATATTTTTGGTCACTGAGTTCCACTAGGCTGAGCAGGGACATTGGAATGACTTCCCTGCTGGCTGCCTGGCGCAAACATAGCAAGCGATGCCAATGCTTCCAACGCTCCTGCTCTGATGAATAATTAACACTTGCAGGGTATTTCACTTGTAATAATCCAAATGATTCTTCCAACACATGAGGTACTACTGTAATGCTTCTGTTACAAATGAGGCAAAGAGAGCATGCTCAGTTTACCTAAAGTCACACATTAATCAATGTGGAAGCCAGGATTCCACCCAGTGAGCGTGATCCCCGGGCCAGCTCTTGGAGATGCCATGCCACACAAGCCTTTCTGGCTCAGAATTGCTGTCATGGTGAGGTTTCCATGGAGATTTGAAGATTTTCCTAGAAGACTGGATTCCTCCAAAGTATGAGCCATGTCCTTCACATTTGTGGGACCACACAGGCCCCAGTGTTGTGCTGAATACACTCACTTTTCTGGGAGCTTACACCCCAGGCACTTGAAACCCACCTTCCTTGCCAATGGCAGAGAGTGCTGGAAGCTTATCTGTGGGTGATTATGAGTCCAGGGAAGCCCCCGGATGTGGGAGGTCTCTGTTTTCTGGAGGACTCTAGGCTTCTTGCTGCTTCCCCATGCATCTTTGCAAATGCCTGTTTGGCCCTGGGTTTCAGGTTCCAGGTCTACAAAGGATTATGGCCCACGTCCTTCTGCTCCAGTAGGAAAGGGCAAGCAGGTGAGAGAAAAAGGCGTACAGCCCAGATGGCGAGCCTCCTTCTTCAGTCAGCTTCTTGTCTGTTATTCTTTCCTCAGGGCTTCTAGGCAGGATTCCAACCCAGGATGTAAGAGGCTGTTACCAAGTCTGGGCAGCTCAGTGCAGAGAGATGAACAGGGGTATCTCAGCATGGTGCAACTACACATGATTGTTCATGGCTTTGCTTCTCCACTTTTTCTAATTATCTGCAATGAACATGATTATTTGGGCAAATTAAATAATTAAAGGAAGAGAAAATCACTATTCCTGATCCATTCCAGGGAGACTCACTCTCCAACCTTGTGTAGGCTGCTACGCTCCAAGGGGCCTCTATTTCATGTGGTTTCCACAGAGCCCCATTTGATCTTCACACCAGCAAACTCCCATCACCACCCCCCTTCTTTCATCTCTCTGCTGCATCTGAATCTGCTCAAAACCTTGCAGATCACAGAGTCTTCCATGAGCTTCAGCCTGCTGCCCCCACAACTCTGGCTTCATGAGAAGTTGTCATTTGGGTCTGTGTAGATGATGCCTGGATCCATGGCTCCCTTGTTGGCCCCTCACCTGAACTTTAACACCTTTAATTGTGAGCAAACGTCTGTAATCCAGTGTCCTAAGCAACCATGTTTGCCACAAGTCTCTTAGGCCCATTGTTTCCCCATCCCACCACATTCACTCACCTCCTCAGGTCTGACAGGACTCTATTGGGTGGCAGTTGGGAAAGCCAGTATGATTTCTTTTTGCACTCAACTTGGTCATTCAGCTTACCAGTTGGTGTTCCTTTAAAATGACTTTTGGATCAGAATCTGTGCTATAATTGAATGCCACAGTCTGGATAACTCATAAAGAATAAAGATTTGTTCAGTTCATGTTTCCTTCCTTCCTTCCTTCCTTCCTTCCTTCCTTCCTTCCTTCCTTCCTTCCTTCCTTCCTTCCTTCCTTCCTTCCTTCCTTTCTTTTCTTTTCTGTTGTGGTGCTTGAACTCAGGGGCCTGGGCTCTTTTTGCTCAAGGCTAACGCTCTACCACTTTGAGTCATAGCTCCACTTCCAGTTTTCTGGTGGTTAATTGGAGATGAGAGTCTCACAAGTTTTTCTGCCTGGGCTGACTTTGAACATCGATCCTCAGATCTCAGTCTCCTGAGTAGCTAGGATTACAGGTGTGAGCCACCAGTGCACAACATCAGCTCATGTTTCTAAAGCTTGGAGATCAAGAGGTCACATCCAATAAGAGCCTTTTTGCTTTTAGGAATTGTACAGTCCCAGGAAACAGAGCATTACCTATAAGAGGGACACATATAATACATAGAGTTAGACTGACTTTGGTAACAGCTTCAACACTCCCACCACCAGATAATCTACCAACCTCTTAATCAACTCATGAATGGATTGATCTATTTACTCAAACCAGGGCCTTCATGACCACCTAATTTTCTCTTAAATGCCCCCACCTGATCCTGTCTCTTAACATCTAACAGTAGGGATTAAATGGGGATTATTTTTGGTGGGGGCTGTTAACTGTGGCAGGGTCTCTCCTCTGCCTTCATCACTCCACTGCTGAGACTCAGGACTACCTCACACTTGCTTTTGTATTCTAGGATCTAACACAGGGCCCAATGTGCAAATGGAACTTCCCTGAGAGCTTCTTGGTTCAGCCAATGAAGAAATAAACAAATGAGTGATTAAGTGGTTCTTTATTTGTCACCTGGATTTTAGTTTTCTTCTTTTGAATTCCTTCCTATATTTCTCTACCAGTTGACTCTTCCAAAATGGTGATTTGACCATGGGAATCCACTCTGAGGCCTTTAATGGCTCCCACTTGCTTTTCAAAATTGAGCACCTCATTATATTTCTTCATAAAGCATCTTTGCTGTCACTCCCTGAGGCTCCCTTTTACTGACCAGACCCCTAGATCCTCTCAAGACCCCTGTCTAGTTGCCTTTTGTGCTTTTTCACTGGACAACTTAGTCTCTGGTGCTGACTATGTTGGCTCATATTTTCCTGATGCAATGAGCATTCTCTTGTGTGATAACTCAGTCCTAATCTTTTCACACCTCCCCCTAGCACTGCTATTGGGTTGTCTCCTTGCATGCTGACCTTAGGCTTCATCATATGACTTGTCTTGGTCAATGGGAAATAACAAGCATGATGAATACATGAGAAGAGATTGTAGATGGTGATTTGCCCTCGTTTGCTGCTCTTAGGAACCCAGCAACTGTCACCCAGTTACCCTCATCATCTCAGCTGACAGCCAGTCACCCACCAGTCATAGGAGTAAAGTCAAACTTCTGACCCATAGAACTATGAGCTGAATAAATGGTTGATGCTTCAAGTATGTCACAAACCATTGTGACATAGCTTTTGACTCTATAGGTTGTTTGCTAATGGGAAGAAGAGACACCATGAAGACAACCTCTGAAACTCCCCAGGTTCAGCTATAGATGTCTTGATAGAGATATAAAACATTCGCTAACTATTTGAGGGGGAGGGCAATGAGAGGGGAGATACATGGATGGAAGGAGAAAGAGTGTGGGAAAAACATTCACTAAAAATTATAGTTGTGTTTTCCATTATTTTCTTCAGATAAGGCCATCATGGCTGGGGAAGAAAACATAGGGGAAAGAGACAAGACAAGGGAAAGACTAGAGGAAAGGAAAGAAAGGAAATTTAGTGCTGTGCAATCAATATGGCTCCTTCCTGGGGACACACACACACAAACACACACACACACACACACACACAGAGGACTAGCCAGGACTAGGGCATGGTTGGGAAGCATAAGGCCCCTGGCTTTCTCATTTGTCAAGGTCTGCTGAGGGAACTGAGACACAGCTAAGTTGACCGGCCCACTCAGAGATCAGCACAAAGTTTCACTCATCTCCTTAGCCAGACTTAAATTCTGTTTACCAAGTGGGTAGCACCAGTCTATGGGGTGAAGGAACAAAGTTTAGTAGGCCAGGAACAGTGAAGTCTTTGCCCTTGACCAGTTGTCCCCAATAGACCACATACATGCCCAAAGAACAAACTACCCACCCCACACCTATACACACACACTTAACTTTGGAAAATATAGTCCAAGTAGAGATCCCCAGGATCCTCTTCATTAAGGAGCACAACCTTTTTTTTTTGGGGGGGGGGCGGTCCTAGTCGTGGGGCCTGAACTCTGGGCCTGGGCGCTGTCCCTCAGCTCTTCAGCTCAAGGCTAGCGCTCTACCACTTGAGCCACAGCACCACTTCCGGCTTTTTTCTTTTTGCTTATGTGGTGCTGGGGAATCGAACCCAGGGCCTCATGCATGCAAGGCAAGCGCTCTACCACTGAGCCACCTTCCCAGCCCAGGAGAAGAACCTTTTTTTAACAAAGAGTAGGTGTGTGCATGTCCAAAGTTGTTCGGGTCTTTTCTCCTTCCTCATTATAAGACCCATTGGGAGCACAAAGCCTGGGCCCAAATTGCCCAAGTTGAGCAAAATGGAGAAGTCAGTTTGAGGAAGAGTTAAACAAATACAGTGAATTATTTATTAATGCACAACGCCATCAGGCAGAACTAGATAGACTTGAGAAGTAGGGAAGTCAGGCATAGTTCCTTGCACCTGTAATCTCAGCTATGTGGGAAGCCATAGGTATAAGATCAGAGTCTGAGGCTGTCCCTGAACAAAACCTTGAGCATTTCCCTGTCAGATATCTAAAGCAAAAAAGCATGAGCCCCTAAGTTCAAACCCCAGTACCATAAAATAAATAAAAATTGAGAAATAAAAGATTTAAGAGTTGTGACCGACTGCCAAGTGTGGGCATGATCCCATGGAGGCCAGAAGACCTTGGAGTGTGGCTGTTTGTCCATCTGCAGCCCAGCTGGCAGCCCCATCTTCCTGGCCCTGTTCTGCTTTGACAAGCCACAGTCTGCATCAGGCTGTGTGAAAATGTTAACACAAAGTCACTGTCCTGTTTAGTTGGGCATTTATTCCATAAATCTTTGTTGTAGGCTTACCATGTGCCAGGCCCTGCTAAAAACTAAAACCACAAGCATTTCTCATAGCTTCATTCAACAGTTTGTGGAACTCTTTCTGCCTATCAGCCCCTGGGTTGGAACAGGACAGGCATGGATAGTCTTGATTCCAAGGAACTCACTCCCATAATGGTGGAGGCTGGAGAAAATCCTGGGAATCCTGGATAGAGAAAGGACATTAGGGAAAAACTGAAGAATCTTGAATAAAATAAGGTCTCTAATGAAATAATATTGTGTCAATATTGACTCATTAGTTCTGACAAATATACCAAACTAATGTAAGATGTCAAATATAAGAAACTAGGAGTTGGATAGATAGAAATTCTTTGTAGTATTTTGATAACATTCATGTAGGTCTAAAATATTCTAAAAATAGTTAATGCTAGGCACCAGTGGCTCACACTGGTCATCCTAGCTACTCAGGAGGCTGAGATCTGAGGATCATGGTTCAATGCTAGCCTGGTCAGGAAAGTCTATGAGACTCTTATCTCCAATAAACTGTTTAGAAAAATTCAGAAATGGCACTATGGCTCAAGTGGTAGAGCAATAGCCTTGAGCAAAAAGAAGCTCAAGAACAGCTCCTAAGCCCATAGTTCAAGTGCCAGGACAGACAAACCTAAATAAATAAATAGTTTAAAAGATGATAGAACAACTCTCTGTATGATATGTTTCTGTAGTCCCAGCTACATGGGAGGCTGCGATAAGAGGATCGCATAAACCTAAGAGTTAAAGACCAGCCTGAGCAACAAAGCAAGACCCATTTCAGGTAGATGATTAATACAGATGATGGATTCAGAGAGATGATAGCCAGCCAGTCAGATAGAGACAGATATACAGACAGACAGATAAGCAGATAGACAGATAGAAAAGGAATTAACTCATTGGTAGGTCAATTGTAGGTTTTGCTTGATGCTCTGTAGAAATAAGTGGGGGTATTGTAATAGATGACAGCAGGAAGAACGGCAGGCATTAGCAGAGGGAACTTAAGCCATTCCTGAAGCACCCACTTCACAAGCATCCACACAAGCATTTTCTACATCAGGTTCCACCGTGTTAGGCTGGGAACAGTGAGGTCTTTGCCCTTGACAAGCTGTCTGCTAATCAACCACATACATGCCCAAAAAACCAACCAGCTCCCCCACCACATACACATCTATGCACACACTTAACTTTGGAAAATACAGTCCCAGTATTTGATTGAGTCATCTAATTGTTTTTAGTCCAATCTGCAGGCTTGTATAGAACCCACTTCAATGTGGGTGAATGGCATATTTCACATATGAGCAGCTTCTTGGGATGATGTGAAGTCAGATGAGATTTAACCTTCACCTGTCAGTCTTCTCCCTTGACAGGGTGCCATCAGGCACTCCACAAAACCTGGGAACCTATGAGGTGACCTTCAGACCCAAGCATACCTCATGGCTCATGGGTACCAAATCTTTGTCAAACATGGGCCACCTCAACTGATAACAGTGTCATCTAGAGATTTTCTTTTTCTTGTATCTGGAAGAAGAAAATTTTAGGCAAAGATGAGGACAGTCTGGGTGATTGGAAATATAGGCTCTACCCCTATCTTGTACAGACAGTCCCTTAACCACTCCGGGTTTCAGATTCCTGTGCATAACATGGAAATGACCTTCTCTACTCTTCGGTGGCTTCTATGGAAAAAATCTGATAAGATTTTATATATATAAATGTATTCTTTATTTATTTGCAGTCCTGGGGATTGAATTTAGGGCCTTGCTCTTGAAAAGTGTCTTATTTCTTATGCCACACACCAGTATTCTTGCTTTTAGTTTGTTTTTCAGATATAGTCTCTCACTTTTGTTTGGGGCCTGTCTAGAACAATGATCCTCCTATCTCTACCTCCTGTGATCCTCCTCTCTCTGCCTTACAAGTAGTTGGGATAACAGGCACTTATCACCATACTCACCTTGTTTTTGAAATAAGATTTTTGCCAATTTTTGCCCAGGCTGGCTTCAACCATGGTCTTCCTGTCTTTGCTTCCTTATTAGTTAAAATTAGAATTACTTTTTTTGTGATTGTGAAGATTGTCAGGACTCAAGCAAATGGAATTTTTAAAGTATTACTATTTACTAATAAATTCACCCCTATTAGAAATGTGATAATACAGTACAGTTTGAGCAGTGAAAACACTATTAATTTTGTGCCCAAAGGTTATTTCTCTTCCATGGAACCCTTTCCTCCTTCATTCACTTGGAACTCACCTGGTGGTGTATTTGAAGCAGCTACTATATACTAAGCATTATAAGTTGGGGCATCCCTTCATCTACGCCAATCCTACAGAAAGAATTCTGATTGGTCCAAGTAAGCCATGGCAATCATATTGTGTCGTGCTGGTGATTGGTCAAGTGGTGGGCATATGTCCCAACTCTTGCAGAAGTAAGAAAATGTGTTACTTCTCTGCCCTAACTAAAAGCACTTCAAGAAGAAAACATGTGTGGCCTCTGCCCCTGCCCCTTTCCTACTGGTGTGGGGACATGATACTTGCATCCCCCTTGCAACCAGGAAGCCATAAACATAGAGATGCAGGTAAAGAGAAGACTAGGAGGAGGATCCATTTGATGCCACCGTGCACTATTGCACATACCTACCTCCAGACTCCTGACTAGAAGAGATAACTAAATGTTGCTAATGTTTAAGCCATTATCATTTGCAGCCCATTGCATATGCAAATTG
Source organism: Dipodomys spectabilis (assembly GCF_019054845.1). Classification (NCBI taxonomy): domain Eukaryota; kingdom Metazoa; phylum Chordata; class Mammalia; order Rodentia; family Heteromyidae; genus Dipodomys; species Dipodomys spectabilis. Next base: position 15,228,012 of record NW_024870874.1, read on the forward strand.
ATGCAATCTCCAAGGAATGGAACCTGGCAATATATTTTTCTTTTGACTATGCATACCTTCCACTGATAATTCTATGTATCAGAATTTCTCCCACAGATAGGCTCATATAGTGCCCAAATAAGTCAATTTAAATATATTAATTACAATATTATGTATGTAACAATATGGTTAGATAGATTATGAAGGCTCCAAAAATGGAGTACATACAGAGTTTAAAAAGATAGGTCCTAGTTTGTGTGCACTGGTAAGAAATTATATGCTAGATATACTGAAGGAAAGACATAAAACTAGTAATAGTTGAAGCAGCATAATGACACACAGATATTTATGTTTTTTTCTTGTAAGTGTATTACAGATATTTGAAATTTTCTTTTTTTCTTTCTTTTTTGTCAGTTGAACTCAGGGCCAGGGCATTCTGACCTCTTTTGCTCAAGGCTAGTGTTTCGCCACCTTTGAGCCACAGTTCCACTTCTGGTTTTTGAGTGGTTAATTGGAGATAAGAGTCTCACAGGGACTTTTCTGCCTGGACTGGCTTTGAACCGAGATTCTCAGATCTCAGCCTCCTGAGTAACTAGGATTACAGGTGTGAGCCACCGGTGCCTGGCACCAGTGAAATTTTCTAAAACACAATTTTAATGATAAGGGCAAGAAGAGTAGTATGAATAGTAAGATATTAATTATGTGAGTTTTTAAAAAATGCATATGTGAAGGAGCCAGAATAGTCCTGGAATCACATGACAGAAATGTTATGGTTACTTCTTTTTTTCTTTTTTCTTTTCTTTTTCTTTTCTTTTTTTTTTTTTTTTGTCGGTCATCTGGGCCTGTCGCTGTCCCTCAGCTCTTCAGCTCAAGGCTAACACTCTACCACTTGAGCCACGCGCCACAGTTCCACTTCTGGTTTTTGAGTGGTTTATTGGAGATTAGAGTCTCACAGACTTTCTTGCTCGGGCTGGCTTTGAACTGCACTCCTCAGATCTCAGCCTCTTGAAAAGCTAGGATTACAGGCATGAGCCACCAGCGCCTGGCAGTTATGGTTACTTCTAAGGAGAGGAGGACTTGGAGAAAACTAAGTCATTCGTGTCCTTTTGTCCCTTTTGAACTTGTATTTAAAGCTGGGTACAGTGGTACATGCCTGCAATTTCAGCTACTTGGGAGATCAAAGCAGGAGGATGGCAAGTTTGAGACTAGTTTGGGTAACTTGGTGAGATCCTGTCTTCAAATAAAATTTGAAAGGTTTGGGGGTGCAGGTAAGTAGTAGAGCTTGTGCCACATGCTTGACTCCCTAAATTCAAATCCCCAATAATAGCAGAGAGAGAGAAAAAAATTAAAATGAACTAAAAATTGTCATTAGTTCTTATTTTTTAAATCAAACAAAGGCAAAATAAATAGGTAGGTGATAGATAGTCAGACAATCTGTATTTTCACAGTATGGCTCCCTAGGGTTGCTTAAGTTCAAGCAATATCCCCAGGTACCAACTCACCTGGTGACTGAACAGGTCAGCCAGAGGCTGCCAAGTTCTGAAAACAAGTTAAATATTTTACTAGAGCAAAGTTACAAAGATGTTGGGGACAAGGAAAAACTTGATCTGACCCAAGTGCTTCAGCCTATAGATGAAAAATGAAACAAACCAGAAAGCTATTATTTTCATGGGTTGTAAAAATATTTCTCTTCTAATAAGTTAGTTCCAGGGCTAGAGTACAGCTCAGTGATAGAACACATACTAGCTCCTGGAGGCCCTGGATTCCATCTCCAACAAAAAAGTTTCCATCCTAGGTAAAATTTTAAAGCAGAAAAGCACAGGGAAAAAGTTTAAAAAATCATTTCAAACTTGTCTCAGTAATGAGTAATATTTTGGTGTGAATATGTGTATATCTGCTCATGTAGGATCAGAAAAGATCTACCACTTTGTAATCTCATTCTTTCCTATTTAAAAATATAGCATCTTGGGGGCTGCTGGAGTGGTTCACATGATAGAGTGTCTGCCTACAAATGCAAAGCCTTGAATTCAATCCCCAATCCAAAAATAAATAAATAAAAACACAATGCTGTCTGTAGCATTAAATGCCATTTTACAACATAATTTTCAGTGTTTGTACAGTGTGCCAATAGAACTTTTCACTACTCTTACCAAGTTCCCACACTGGGCATTAAGTTGTTTTTCCTTTTTTTCCTGGCTACATAATTCTAAATGATAACTAATGCCAACCATTTATTTTTAATTTAATTCTAATTTTGAATTAGCATGCATAAATAAATGAGTGGGGTTTGTTTTGATACTACCACAGATACAAACTGTACGTAGTGATCTCTGCCTTCATAAATACTCCATTTCCTTTTTCCCTTCCTTCTTTCCTTCTGTCTTTCACAAAATATTTATTGGGACAGGTCTGTAGCTCAGTGGTAGAACATGCTCAAGGCCCTAGATACCATCCCCAACACCATGGAATAAACACTAATTAAGAGCAACACAACCAGGTTTAAATAAAGCAACTATAAAAGACATATGAGGTCTGGAAAGGTGGCTCAGTGGTAAAGTGCTTGCCTTGCATGCATGAGGCCCTAGGTTTGATTCCTCAGTACCACATAAGCAGAAAAAAACAGAAGTGGAGCTGTGGCTCAAGTGGTAGAGCACTGGCCTTGAGCTGAAGAGCTGAGGGACAGTGCCCAGGCCCAGAGTTCAGGCCCCACAAGTAACAAAATAAAAGAAAAAAAGACATATGAGACATTTATGGCAATTTGTAGACTAGCCTTTCATAATGTTAAGAAATTACTATTGTGTGAGAATGGTTGCATGGTTAGATAAAAATTCTCATTTTTTTCAGAGAGTACTATTATTCTTAAAGATGTCAGCATAATTGCAATTTGCTTTAAAACACTTTTGCCAGAAAAATGAAACAAATACAGAACATGATAATTGTTAGATTTATACTATTGCTTGCTTTCTGTATATTTGAATTTTTCATTAAAATGTTTTAAAGATGAATACTTTGTGCTAAGCACTGGGCCGTGAGCTGGGAGCTTAACAGAGAACAATATCGACCCCTACTGCTCTCATGGAGTGCACTATCTTTGGGAGCAGTTTCCATCAGGAAGTCTCAGATGTAACTGGACTGTTGCCTGGAGGGCAGATGTGGACCTGGGTTTTCTGGTTCTCTACATCCTGTCATCACTGTCAGAATATTTCCCAAGTCAAAAAACTACCTTCCCAGTATCTCAGGGTCTTAGAAGACTTCTCAAAGAATAGTGTGGTAATATGACATGTCAAAAAGTAGCTCAGAGTCAGGCACCCAGTGATTCATACCTGTAAGCCTAGCTACTCGGAAGGCTGAGACCTAAGGATCATGGTTTGAAGCTAGTTGGGGCAGGAAAGTCTATGACAGTCTTATTTCCAATTAACCATAAAAAGCCAAAGTGGAGCTATAGCTCACACTTGAGCTAGCCTTGAGGAAAAAAAAAAAAAAGCTAAGGAACAGCACCCAGACCCTAAATTCAAGCCCTAGAACCACTACACACACACACACACACACACACACACACACACACACAGAGCTCTGTGGTGTGTGGCATTCCTGCAGTTCTGTACAGCAAATGTTTCCTGGATATCCACATATGATTGGCATTGTGAAGGTACCAGAACTGCCAAATGTAAATTGCTGGTCCACAAATTCCCTGCTTATAATTTAGGGGAAGAGATGAACCCTGCACCCAACCCAGCCAGGGGAAGGGGAGTTGGCAGGAAGAGTGGTCAGGACAGCCATCTTCACTGATAGAATGCAAGAGCCAGCAAACAGAGCTTCTGCTTGGAAAAGGGGTTGATGAACAGCCAGCCAGCCCCACGGAGGGGCTGGAAGGACTCAAAGCATACAAGAGTAGGTGAGGTAGTACGGGCATCCCGGAGATCAGGGGTTGGCAAACTTCCCTAAAAGGCTAGCTGGAGAACTTCTTATGTTTTACAGATCGAGGTAAAATGGAAGGTCTCATGTCGCTATATACAACCAGGGAGAAACTTTTTTTTTTTGGCTGACAATATTCAAAACTTTATTTAAAGATACTGAAATTTAAATTTCTTATCATTTTTCCTAGTCAGAACTGTTATTCTTTTGTGTGTTTGTTTATTCCTAACTACTGATTATGTAAAAAAGCATTCCTATTTCATGGACAGTCCCCAATCAGACATATACTTTGCATCCTCCTACCTAACACGCGGTGTGGTTGTTACCCAGATGGCTTGTTTGGGGGTGTGAGTAGGGGGAAGCTCTCAGCTCTGCTCCCCAGAAAGAGACTGAAGGCACTGTTACCACCGGGTAACCAGCTGGGGTGGTATGGGTAGTCACTTAACCTCTCTGATCTGTTTCCTCACCCCAAAAACCCGAGGACAACCATCACCTTACAGGCGGTGTGAAGGGGAAAAAAGCGTCTAAGCCATCCTTCTTTGCGCACAAGAAGCGTGGGTTTGAGGATGGAGACCCAAGACCCAAGGGACTTCCAAAGAACCCAGGGCAGTGGAACGGCTCCGGACCATGGCGGGCCCGCCAGAGCAAGGGGTGCGATGCGGATCCACCATGTGGTGTACACAGCAGGCGCCCAGGGCCGTCGGGGGAGGGGGGGCTAGCCTCGTCTTAGCTCCCCATCTTGGCTCCCCGCGGCCCCGGGTCCCGCCACCAGTGCACTGCCGCGACCTCCCCTCACCCCCACCCCACCCCACCCCACTTGGTCCCCAGAGCCACCGGGGCCGCGCCACAGCCCCTGGGGAAACCGCGAGGATTTCCCATTGGTGCGCCTGGGACTCTGGGGCCCCGGGGCGCTGCAGGTCCGGAGGCGCGCACGCCGCGCTGACCCCGCTGCCTCCGGGGGCAAATCTCGGTCCCGTGGGGCGGGGCGGGCGGGCTCAGGCGCTTGGGGTGCGCCCAGACTTGTTGCACAACTGGAGCCGGGCAGCTATAAGAGGGGCCGGCAGGCATGGAGCTCCATAGGAATCCCGGAGCCAGCAGCTGCGAGGTAGGACTCGCTCTCCTCCTTTACTGTGTCTTTTCTCGGCAGGTCGCCGCACCAGCACTACCCACTGTGGACTTCGCAGAGGGGGAAACAGAGGCAGGTGAGAGACTGTGCGGAGGGCTGGGTTGTGGACTGCGTGGCTTTGAGCTGGCTCCTAGCACTGCGGGAGCCGGGGAGTGCTGGATCCCTGGTTGAGTTGGGCAGGAACCTGTCCTTGCACAGCCAAGGCCGCAGGAGATCGTCCAGTCTGCAGAGGTGAGATGCTTTGGGAATTCCCTGGAGGAGAGATCCCTGAAGGTCAGGGTGCCTCAGTTCCATGTGGAAGGAATAAAGTTGGTCAAGCATGGGAGTCAGGTACAAGCGTCGGGTACGGACTAGAGAGCCTGGCTCTGCCTGCGGGAATTCAGACCTCGTTTTCCAGTGTGGGCCCCTGATCAAGAAGTGGGAAGGATCACATAGGCTGACATCTGGGCCTAGAACTACTGTGGGGGAACAGGTGGCCAGGAAGGCCGGGTGCCAGTGGCTCAAGCCTGTAATCCTAGCTACTTAGGAGGCTAAGATCTGATGATCGCAGTTCGAAGCCAGCCCAGGCAGGAAACTCCGAGAGACTCTTATCTCCAATTAATAACCAGAAAACTGGAATTAGCCCTGTGACTCAAGTGGTAGAGCATTAGTCTTGAGCTGAAGAGGTGAGGCACAACGCCTAGGCCCAGAGTTCAGGCCCTACAACCGACCCCCTCAAAAAACAATCTGTCAGGAAGAACCCCACTCTCCCTGAGAAACTACCAGGGCCTTCCATATCTGTTGCAAAGCTGCACAAATCACATCTTTGAGGCACAGGGTGACAAGTCTCTGGGGCACAGAGGTCTGGGTTGTGGAAAAGACTAGTAACCTTCAGGGTCGGTTTGTTTGCTTGCTTGCTTGTTTTTTAAATATTGTTGTGCATTTCTAACCAAAATGGCTGAATATAACTGCCAATAGGTGAGCTCCAGGACCCTTTTCAGCCCTTCCTCCAACCTTCCTTCTGCCTGGGCTTGGATTAAACTTAGTGGTGTGTGGTTTGCCTTAAAGGTTCTGGCACTTTTGAACAGTAACTTTTTAAATACTGCTAGATCAAGTAAGACGAGAGGCCTGGTTGGTAATGGTGGTAGTGATAGTGGGGTGCATGTGCGCCCCCCCCATGTGTGTGTGTACATGTGTGTGTGATGTGTGTATGTGTGTCTGTCTGTCTGCTTTAGATAGAACAAGATGATTTGTTTCTGTTGGAGATGGTCTTCAGGGGCCACAGCAGAGGGCAGGAACTTGATACTGCTGTCCCAGTAGCACATGCTTTCTGGGTATTCTGCTGGGTAGCAGTTGCCTTTCTTGGCTCTGATTATGTTCATTCTATAGAGTTCTGTGAGGTGGGAAGTGGTCCACTGGGACTGGGACAGAGTTTCCAATCCCTTTCCTGCTAGAAGGTTCTATGGGAATATTTTGATGGAATGACCTGGTTGTTCCTGCTTGAATGTCCTGGGAAAGGCAAAGACCGTATCAATTATTTATCATATAGAGGTGAGGAGAGAAGGCAAAGAAGAAATGGATGCTTTGGGGTTATTTCCTTTCTCAAGCAACTGAGGACATTGGGCTGAGGAGAACATCTCCATGTTGGCCAAAGAACACCCTTCTTGTGTTTTGTACGTACTATACCCCCAAGTCACTCTTCTTAGTATCTGTAGGAAATACTTTCCTCCCCCTTTTCCAGGAAATAGTTCCAAATGCTAAGGACAGAACCAGAGAGCTTGCTGCTCACCCCCAGGCAGATGGATGCCTCACGTCTCAGTGACCCATGTGCAGTACAGAGATAGCCATCTAGAAGACCTCTTATCATTGAAATAGCCCTAGTCATTGCCTTACCCCAGCTTAGATGCCCCCAGGAGAAAATAGGAGCCAGGAATAGAAAAGGGACTCCAGGGAGATGGAATAGCTATAGGTGTGCATTCCTGAGCAACACCTGTGGATTAGTGGAAAGTCCAGCCAGATTATCTGGCTGCCAGTCACTCAGTAGACTCTATCTCCACTGTGCTGGGTTGGGAAGAAATATTTTAGAAACCATAGATCCATGTGGCTCTGGGCAGAGCACCTTAAAATTCTTCTCTGTCCATAAAATGATCTCTCAGAAATGGAAAGAGAGGTTGTTTCTGCTTAAGAACAGCACACAAGGCCTGGAGCTGGAGGCTCGTGCCTTTAATCCTAGCTACTCATTCATTGATCTGAGGATCACGGTGAAAAATCTGTCCAGGTAGAAAAGTCCATGAGACCCTTATTCCCAATTACCCAACAAAATAGTGGGCTAGAGGCATGGATCAAGTGGTAGAGCATCATCCATGAATGAAAAGGCTAAGCAAAAGCATAAAGCCCTGCATTTAAGCCTAGTACAGTACAAGATAGATAGATAGATAGATAGATAGATAGATAGATAGATAGATAGATAGATAGATAGATAGATGATAGTCAAATAGAGCATATGTGGTGCCCAGGCCCACAGACTCCTTTGTAGTTGTTCCACACGTGACAGCAGCCTTGCTCCTCAGCAACCTGTATGTTTCTCTCTTTCCTAGTATTTGTTAGCTCTCTGAATCTGAATCCATAATCAGTGTCCAGGCTGACATTTCACCTCTATCACAGAAGATTTAGTCCCCATCTGTTGTATATTGTGTATGCAGCTGGGATAGGAATATGAGCTAACTCTGCAGGGAAGCCATTGAAAGACAGGAAGGCAGAACAGGGCTCTTGCAAGGCCCAGGGAGGACCAGAATGCAGGAGCAGTGCCTGGGCTTGCGAATGGGTGCACTGTGCAAAGGGGTTGTGAATGAGTCTACCGTGCAGAAGGGTTGGGATGGAAGTCCAGACAGAGACCAGCTCAGCTGAAAGAACTCAGGGCCATGTGAATGCATGGGGTTGACCAAAGTACCTGAAAAGGAACATTTGTACACTGAAGCACTTTCTGTCTCCATTAAGACAGCTTCTTAGAAGTTTCTGTTGGGCAAAAGCAACATTCACATGGGAGCAGGTGAGCTGGCATAGAGGTAGGTTAACTTTGTTTTGTTTTGTTTTGTTTGCCAATGAGGACCAAGGATAGGCAATATTTCATTTATTCATTCAACAAATACATAACAAACACCTGCTCCATGCCAGACCTTTGATGAATGCTGGAACAAGTGTAGGTAGGCATAATTAATGGTGGCACCATCTTCCTCTGAGTCAAACCGGAATGGCAGATTACCCATCTACACTGCACCAGGGAGCCACTAAAAACTGATCAGAGTTGACACTGGCTGTGAAATCTATTTGCTTTCCTTGATAGAATAGCTCAACCAGTAGTTTCTGATGAATGGAAGGAATATAAGCTCCTCATCCACACCCTGATACCAGCTAGGTATGTTAACATGATTTCTCAAATGAAGTTTTTGGTTGCAAAAGAAGGGAGAATCTCTTCTGCTAGCTCAGTGACTTTTAAAAATTGTGTATTTTGGCCAACATTGGAAAAATGAAACTGGGCACCAGTGACTCACACCTATAATTCTAGCTGTTCAGGATGGAAGAATCCAGACCAGCCTTAGGGAGGAAAAAAATCTTAAAACTCCATCTCAACAGGAAAAGCTGGGTGTAATGGTAGAAGTGTAAATAGGAGGATCACAGTTCAGGCTGGCCTGAGGCAAAAAAACACAAAACAAACAAAAAGAAAACCCAGCTTGACTCTAAAAAATAAGCACAGCAAAATGGGCTGGAGATACTGTTTAATTGCGTAGCAAGCACAAGGCCATGAGATCAGATTCTAGTACTACCCAACCCCCCCACCAAAAAGGGGGAAAATTAACTGAAACTCTCAAGAGTTCCAGTTCACCTATAGTAAAGGTAAATTGTTTATTTGTGACATGGTCTTGCTTAAATAGCCCAGGCTAGTCTGGTCTTGTTTTCTCATAAAATACAGCAAATATATTACCCAAGTTAATATTTCTATTTGAAATATATTTTAATTGCCACACAATAATTGTACACATTGATTGATGGAGTATTTCAATTCATGTTTATAATGGACAATGATCAGATCAAGGTAACTGGCAAACAAGTCAGCTCAGATCGCTATCATTTCTTCATTTGGGGAACTTTAATATTGATTATGTACTGGCTATTTAAAATTGATTAATTGTGGTCAATCATAGTTATTCTACCAAGCTGTAAAACATTAAGACATGATTCCTCCTGTCCTTGTAGCTAGTAACCATCCTCTTGCCATACATCCTTCTGGGAACCATAGTTTATTCTCTTCTTCTCCTTCCTCTTCTACTTCTTCTCCTTCCTCTTCTCCTTCTTCGCCTTCTCCTCCTCCTCCTTCATGTTCTTCTTCTTCTCCTCCTCCTCCTCCTCCTCTTCCTCCTTCTCCTCTTCCTCTTCCTCCTCCCCTTTTTTTAATCTTCTGCCTTCATCTTCTTCCTCCTTCTTTTCCTCTTTTTCTTCCTCCTCCTTACAGCTCTGTGCTTTCTTAACATGTGCTCTACCACTTGAGTCATACTTCTAGCCTCTTTTGCTCTGGCTACTTTTGAGGCAGAGTCTCTCTCCTCCCTCACCTCCCAGGTCAGTCTCAGTCCTTACTTCTCCCAATCTCAGGTGAATGCCAGAATGTCCAGCATGGGCTTAGATGGGGGTCTTGCTAACTTCTTGCTTGAGCTGGCCTTGAACCAAGAGCTTCCTTATTCTACTTTCTGGGTAGCTATGATTACAAGCATGACCCACCATACCAAGCTTCTCTTCTCTACTTTTTTGAGAACAACTTAACATAATATCCCCTAGTTCCATCCATGGTACTACAAATAGTAGAATGTCATTCTTTTTTTGTGATTGAATAGTATCCCCTTGTGCATGTGAACTCGATTTTTCTCCATTAATTCATTCATCAGTGGACACCAATGTTGATATTATATTTTGTCTGCTGTAAATAGCATTGTAATAAATATAGGAATACATACTAATTTAATTTCTGTTGGTTATATATCTAATAGTGGGACTGCTGGTAGTTCGAATTCCAGTTTCTGGTGGAAGCTCTATACTGTTTTATATAACTGTACTAACTTACATTCCTACACATAGAAGATGAGGTTCCCTATTTGCCAATCCTTACTAGCATTTGTTATCTCTCCTCTTTCTGACAGTCACCATTCTAACTGTGGTGAAGTGATAGTTCATTATGGTTTTGAATCTTATTTCTCTGCTGATTATAAATCTGAGTATAAATCTGAGTATTTTTTTTTTGGTCGGTTGTGGGGCTTGAATTCTGGGCCTGAGCGCTGTCCCTGCGCTCTTCAGCTCAAGGCGAGTGCTCTACTGCTTGAGCCACAGCGCCACTTCTGGTTTTTGAGTGGTTTATTGGAGATAAGTGTCTCACAGACTTTCCTGCCAGGGCTGGCTTTGAACCGAGATCCTCAGATCTCAGCCTCCTGAGTAGCTAGGATTATAGGCCTGAGCCACCAGTACCCGGCTTTAAATCTGAGTATTTTTTCATATACCTGTTGGTCAAATGTTATCTGAATTTAATTCACATTAGTATGCAAAAAACTACCAGAGAGAAAGGTGTAAAAAACCAAATGGCTGAAAATTTTAAAAAAAAGAGAGAGAGAGAAAGAAGTGTGGTAGGTCCCTTGCTATGTATCCTCTAGTACCTTCAACCAAGGAAGATAGGCAGAGTACAAGGCAGCCTCTGCCAGTGAATGGCTCTGTGACCCAGAGTCATTCCAACTTTTCCCCCAACACTACATAAGAAGTCAGAGGACTGACCTGGCCTGGGCTCAGCTGCCCTCCACCCTGAACGTAGAGAAGCAGGCAACATCCCTGCCCATCCCATTTTGACCTAAGGTCCACTAGGTCTGCCTGCCCCTGGCTGAAGGAAAATGAGGGAGCTCCCCTCTGGAGGCCATTAGCATGATGGGAGATGCAAAGGCTTGGTTATATCTGTAGAGAAAGAGGGTGGGTAAGAGATACCCACTGGAGAATTGCCATGTGGGCAGAAAGTCAGCCCTAGACCTAGGTCTAGTCAGAGATGGGAAACTGGTGGGCTGATGGGGTGGTTATATAAGCCTCTCCCACTCGCTTTAAGTCTATATTCTGTAGCCACATTTTACTGGTGCTGTCCCAGGAGCTCCATTTTCTGGGGAGAAGGTGTGTGTGTGTGTGTGTGTGTGTGTGTGTGTGTGTGTGTGTGTGTGTGTGTGTGTGTGTGTGTGTGTGTGTGAGTGTCTGCGTGTGTGTGTGTGTGTGTGTGTGTTACTGTTTGAACTCAAGGTCTCATCTTGCTCTGAGGTGCTCTACTGCTGAGCCATACCCCCAGCCCCTTTTTCACAGGTTATCTTTTGAGAGAGCATCTCACTTCCTACGTGGGGACCTGCCTGAACTTCCATTTACCTATTGTAGGCTTCCCACTGTAGCTAGGATGACAGGTGCACACCTCTACCCCCAGCTATGGGTAGGGAAGGAGTCTTGTAAACTTTTCTGCTTGTTCTGGTCCCAAACTATGAAGAAAGGCAGTCTGTAGGAAAGCCAATGTCAGGGGGTGAGAGAGAAGAGTGATATTAAATAGGCTTAGGCCTATTTAAATATACTTAGGCCCCCTGGGAATCCTTAGCCTCTACACCCTGTTCTCCGTGCCTCCCCTCCTCCCCCCCCCTGCAATTCCTGATTCCTGATTTGCTGTGCTCTATGTCCTTTTCATATGTGTACCTGGCCCACAATAGCTATTGCTCACTGTATGTTAGCTGCCAGCCATCAAATCACTGATGAGTAATTCTTGCATATTGGCATGGAGCTCAATGAAGCTGAATTTATTGTCTTGAATTATCCTGCCTCTCCCTAGGCCCTTCCCTTCCTACTACTTTCCCTCCCCTTATCAGGCTCTAACCAACAATGTACTCCTTAGGTATTGAAATTCAGGTGATAACTAGTTGCCTCCAAAGGATTATATATGTCGATGTGGCTCTGTGTGTGATGCAAGTGTGCTTGTGTGCAGTGTGTGTTGGTGCAGCAGGTACTCACCGTTACTTTGATCTCAGTGGATTTGCCATTCCTACACCCCTTTGCAGCCTCTAAGCCTGGCGTCTTCTCTTAGGCACACTTACAGCAACAGTTACTCAATTCCATGCTTTATTGCTTTTCAGCATTCACTGAGGCATATTATCAGGGCTTGTAAACCTGGTTTTCCATTCAGGCAATAGCGGGTGACCATTATGTAAGAATGGCTGTTATGTGACCACAGTTGATCAGATAGTAAATTTTCTCTACAAGGAGGGTATCCTCAGCACATAAATCTTAGAAAATCCTGAAATGCAATCTTGTGATTCAGGGACAGACTTAGAAATGCCAGGTGCCCTGTTGAGATGCCCTGTGGGAGGCAGGGGGCCAAATACTTGATTCACAGCTGGCTACAGGTGGTGCTGCCCTGAGCATTCCAAGCTCTGCACAGCAATTACAATAATTTTTCAACAGCTGGCATTTACTCCCCAAAACTTGAGCCAGACACATGCATCGTGGACAAGGGCTACACAGGTTCTCATTTACCCTTTTGATCAGAGTAGTAGAGCCAGCTCTGTCACTGTATCCAGGAAGATACACAGACTTCTGGTTCCTCCTACCTTTGCTGGGATTTCAGACAAATAGTACTGTATGGGAGATACATTGCAAGACTCTATTAGATACCTGACATTTCTGGCAGGACTGAAGTCCATATTGCTAAATTATCCCCTATAAGGCCGGCATCATTGCCACTTATTACAGTATAACAGATTTATTCTGTCATTCCATGTCTCATGCATCCTTTGGGGCCATTATTTTATAAAATAAGGGTTACTTAAATACAAGCACTATGAAACCATTACAGTGGGTCCAATAACTGAGACAATTACTAAGTGACTAATGGGGGAAGTCATCTATACAGTATAGATACACTAGAGAGAAACATTTTCATGTCCCAGGTGGGATGGATGAGAAGGTATGAGACTTCAACACATTAGTAAGAATGGCACTATTTAAAGCTTATGAATGGGCTCATGTGTTAAATTTTCCATTTGAGGCCATAGATGACCTTGGAAAGCAAAACCAAGGACTGGTATATTCAAGTCTGCTGTATAAACATCCTGGCTTTGCCACTTAACCTATTTGACTTTAGGCAAATTGGGTTGTCTTCCTGAGGCTCATTTTTTTCTCTGTAATAAAATTCAGATTAAAACAACAACAATGACATGTCTTTGATTAAACATTATAAATAATATGTAAAGAGATTGTTTGTTTTAATTTGTTGCCAAAAAATGAATTATACTAATATTTTAATGGATCAAAAAATGTATTACTTGGTTCCATCATGACCCAGATGAAGAAGAAACAAAAGGAGCAGTTAACTTCCATCCCATGTCCAGAATATTTACCCTAATATTTACCTACATATTATTATTTTGGGCTCATATACACATGCTTAGCATGGATCACTGGCTACAAACTTGCATGCATTTGATTTTATTACATTTGCCTCGTGTATCTCATTAAAACTTAGCTTCTTAATCAAGGATCTGCATGTTATTAATTTTAGAGTTCACAGCTCTGTGACTTTGTAAGTTTGACGTATTCTATGTGAAAGCATTGCATGCTCTCTTGTCTCTATTTACAGTTGATCACTTGGCCACTTGCAATAACTGCTTTCTACTCTTCCTAACTCCTTCTTGGTCATTAATCTCCAGATAAGGTGACCTCTCTTCCAGGCATCCTCCTTAGGATTCATGCACTGTCTGGAACTCTCCTGCTTGCAAAGCTCTCCCTTCCTGTGTTGATCTATATTGCCTTGCCTGTTAAGCCATGAGACATTGGAATGTAGGGAGGATCTGGAGTTTTTCCTTGGTTCCCTGGTATCTAGCATTACATCTGACTGGTTATTCCATGGTAGAGAAGTTCTACTTAGACTCAAGTTCCCCAGGGGAAAGGTCATCACAACCATAGCAGCAGGCTGTTGAGAAAGCAATGGAAGGGCAAGGAAGTAACATCTCCATATGAGTAATGAAACACTGAGTTCACAGCCCCTTCTGTTCTTTCTCATGTATTATCTAATTTGTTCCTCATAAAAGCTTAGAGAGAGGTGGAGTTTTGAGCGGTTGTGTGATATGCCTAAAGTTCTGTAGTAAGTAAATGACTAGATTCCAACAGAGCCTTTATCAATTGGTTCTCTTTCCTTGAAGCACACAATGAAGCCTCCCCACCCCCATCATGGCCACTGGGTAATTTGATCACTCCTGGGCTCACTGCTCTGTGGTCTACAAACATGTTATCGTGGTTTTATGGATGGGGCAATATGCCTCTTCCCAAGGGCATGCTTTAGTAATCTAGATCTAGACAGCGAATAATCTTTGGCTTTGAGGAGATGATAGTCTGGCAGAAAGTGTTTTTATCCATATCTGGCAATGTGGTTGGTAGCAGGGCAGATGGATCTATTCTGATACCAGCCTCTTGTAATGTGTGGTTCTTTGTATTTTCAGATCCAAGAAACTCATCCTGAGATTGAAAAAATGCGCTGGGGATTCCTGTGCCAGTTTCTGTGGCTTTGGTACTATCTATGCTATGTTCAAGCTGTGCCCGTCCAGAAAGTCCAGGATGATGCCAAATCCCTCATAAAGACCATTATCATCAGGATCAATGACATTTCACACATGGTAGGGAAGGGCAGGGAGTGGGGAACAAAATAGAACTATGGGCCAGCCCATAGTTCTTATGATGGTTCCTTAATCCAAGAAATATTTATTAGGCACCTTCTAAATGCCAGGCACCTTGGAACCTGAGGAAGATTTCAAGGCACAAGGCTGCCATTCTTTCTGGTTGTTTCTCTTTAGTGGTTCTACTATGAAACCATTGTAAGAAAAAGAATACTTTGCCATATGCTACTGCCTAAAAAGAAATCATAGCGGTAGGTGAGGGGGAAGGAAAGAGGGAAAAAATGAGGGAGGGGGTAACAAGTTAGACAAGATTATGTAATTACTTATGTAATTGTAACCCCTTTTTTAAAAAAAAAAGAAATCATAGAGCTAGGTGCTCGTGGCTCATACCTATAATCCAAGAAATTCAGGAGGCAGAAATCTGAGGATCTTGGCTTGAAGCCAGCCCAGATAGAAAAATCTGTGAGACTCTTATCTCCAAGTAACTGGCAGAAAGTTGCAAGTGGGAATATGACTCATATGGTAGAACAATAGCCTTAAGCAAAAAAGCCAAATGAGAGTGTGAGTTCAAGCCCCAGAATAGGTATAAGGGGGAAAAGGAAGGAAGGAAGGAAGGAAAAGGATTCTCTGATATTATGAAGCCCCAGAATGTTCTATGATGGGGAACCCCAGACCTCAAAGGTTAGCTGAGGCAGGTGCAGTGGCAGGTAAAGGTATAGTAGCTTTGCTTCCTCCCTCATCACTGACCACTTCCTGTCTCATCCTCTCCCCTCTGCCTCCCTTAATCTCCATCTTCCTTGACATCAGGGGAAGCTATAAAGTTTCCTGTGTCTTATTGGCTAGTGGACAGATCCCCAGCAGCACGCTTGCCAGGCATCTCCCCCATCTCTAGATGTGTACAGAATTCGGGTTCTTGTAGTTTTAGTTGTGGCCTCTCTCATCACAGCTTATCCTGCTTTCTAGCAATGAGGAGCAAGTTTTCCCTCCTTCACCATCAGGCCTCTGAGTATTTATTAACAGTTGTTATTGCCCACCTTAGACTTCCTCTGGAGTCTGACAGACCATACCTTCAGCTGTTTCCCAGATGGGTCTATAATTGACAAGAAGAAGACTAAGTAAATCTTGCAAGCTTTTGTGTGTATGTGTGCCCCGGTAGCGATGTTTGAACTCAGGGCCTAGGCACTTGTCCCTTAGCTTTTTCACTCAAGGCTGATGCCTTACCACTTGAGCCAAAGCTCTACTTCTGTCTTTTTGGTGGATCATGGGAGGTAAGAATCTCCCAAACTTTCCTGTTCAGGCTGGCCTCAAACCTTAATCCTCAGATCTCAGCCTTCTGGGTAGCTAGGGTTACAGGTATGAGTCACGGGCATCCAACTCATCTGTGAAATCTTAAGTGGGTTCCTCAGCTTTTTTCTATCATTATCTAAATACTGGGAACATCACATAGTCTTTATCAAGTTGCTATGAGACAAAGCAGATACAGCAAGTGCAACCACACACACACACACACACACACACACACACACACACAGAATGCAGAAAATCTGGGATCTTCTATATCTCTTGGCCACTATGGGTAGCTTAGCAGTGGCCTTGGGAAGTCAGGAAGAAACCACGTGGCCAGAAGCAGGCCAGAACTAGAGTCTTGTGTATTTCATAGAGGAAACCCTGAAGTCCTTAAAAATAGTCACTCAACAAGGCTACATGTGAGATACTGGGAATCCCAAGTTGGGTATTCTCAAGAGCAAGTGTCACCGGCCGTTGGGATGAGGAGAGCCCTTCCTGGTAATTGAAGTCACTGAGGCAAAGAAGAGAAATGGGGTACTCCCTAGAGAAGTGACATTAACTCTCAGAGCGAGGGGAAAGCATAGTAGTAAGAGAAAGGAATCTGCTGAGTGTTAGAGAGACTTTACTAAATAAGAAGGGAGCTATTGCTGTTTTTTCACAGAGGCCATTTGAAGAAAGGAATGGCCAAGGAAGAGTAGTTGGAAGTGGAGGATAGGATGGTTTGGGATAGGCAGGAATCTAGGAAATCAGTCTGGTGATCACTTGGACACAGAAAATAAGAGCCTGGAAAGGCAAGAAAAGGGAAAAGGATACAGCCATGAGAATGAGCTTCTGCGCTCATGGTGATCACAGAGGACTTTGAAGGATGGTTTCTTTGCCTGCTTTCTGAGCACTTTCTCTCTTTTTTCTTCCTGTACAACAGTCTCTCTCCTCCAAACAGAAGATCACTGGTTTGGATTTCATTCCTGGCCTCTTCCCTGCTCTGAGTTTGTCCAACATGGACTATACACTGGCGGTCCATCAACAGATTCTCACTAGGTTGTACTCCCAAAATGCGATGCAAATATCTAATGACCTAGAGAACCTCCGGGCCCTTCTCCAACTGCTGGCCTCCTTCAAGAACTGCCCCCAGCCCCAGATGAGTAACATGAAGATCCTGGAGAGTCTGATCAGTGTCGAGGAAGCCTTTCGCCACTCCACGGAGGTGGTGGCCCTGAGCAGGCTGCAGGGGTCTCTGAAGAACATATTGAAGCAGCTGGATCTCAACCCTGGGTGCTAAGGCCCTGAGGGCCACTTTTCCTTCCAAGGGCCACATGGAGGGAAGAGACTGGCTTTCATCTGTCTCCAGGAAGTAAGAGCTTTATGTGGACACCCCTTATTTGGGACTATGTTCATTTTTGTCATTCCTCTAAGCCATCCTTTAAGACTCCATGTTATTTAAACCAAAGCTCTATACACAATTCCATGCTCACCTCAAAGGAGTCCCACCCAGCTCAGCATGGATTGTACCTGTAATTTTCATCAAATTCTTCAGCTATTGACAAGAGTCATCCCTATCCCCTGTTCCATCTCTCTGTGCATGCTTCACTGTGACCAGGGTGATTTCAAAGGCCTGTTTGGCCCTTCAGAGCCTTTAGATATTCTCAAAGTTCTATCTGAAAACTCTAGGGAGCCCCATGAAGGCTACATCCACCCACAGTTGGAAACTCCCAAGGAACACAAGCATTTGTTTATTTATCATGCATTTTACTCTAGATGGCTTTGAAGTAAAGCACCAGCTTTTTCCAGGCTTTGAGGTTAGCCAGGGCTGGGGGGAACACTCTTGGAGGGTGCTATTTCTAATTCCATTGATGAGTGTGGTTGAAATAAACCCACTTGGAGTGGCTGGAGGATTAGGGTTAGGATTGACTGAGCAAAAACCAATCAAAGCAGCTCTCTTCTCTGGTGACTGACTTTGTTTCTGATGTGACTGACTTTAGGTTATAGTGTTTGCAATGGAATTGCCCTGAGTGGATCCTCAAGGGCTAGGATAGTCTTAAAGAGAAGATAAATTTTGTCAGGTGTAATGTGTAGCTGTGTACAACATGGGGGTGGGGAGGTGGGAAGGATCAAGAATGTGTCTTCTGAATAACATCTGGGTGCTAGGCTTTGGGGAAAGGATGATGTCATTTTCTTATCACAAAAAGAACAAAGGAGGTAGAAGGGAGGGTCCTGAATGAGAAAGGGTTTGTCAAGATGTGTGGATCGCATATTCCAGACAATGATCCCCAGGGCAGGAGTCCCCCTGTGGAGCTCTGAGTGGTCCAGGGTTGAGCTCACACTAGGACACTGTCCCAATTTGGGATTTACTTGTGAAAAGGTGGTTCTCATCTGACTGACTCATCCCAGCAAGACCATTTCCCACCTATTCTGTGGGGAGTAAGAAAGCCAGTAAGAAAGCCAAAGTCCTTTGCCAAATGCCCCCCAGCATTGGGACAATACTGCTGGTGAGTGCCAGGGCCCCAGGCCCAGCTGCCAGCATGGCCCTTCTGCCGGAGGTCATGTTGAGGAGGATGAACAAAGGAATTTGGGTTTTTCCACCAGCTTGCTGCCTTGATGTCACATCGCTCTGTGAGTGGTGGTTCTGCCCAAGCAAACTTGAATCAAAGCAATATACTTTAAGACTGGGCACTGCTTTGTGCTCAACCCTAACTGGTGCTGTGAGCTTCTGAAGCTCACCAGATAAATGTGGAAGTCAGCCATGCTGATTTTCACCAGAGTGCAAAGGCACAGTGCTGTCTTTAGTGGGTGGGAAATGAGATGAAAATAGCAGTGCCCAGGAGCCCACAGGTAACTCTGCTTGCACTCTGAAGCACGTGCATACTTTTCAGGGCACATTAGAATCTATTGCTATGTAGCACTTCCTGTTGATGCAGGATCACTGCAACTGTAAAAATAAGAAAATACTAAGCATTCATATTCAAAATCCTTGGGACCAGGGTGTTTTTAGATTTGGGATCTTTTAGGGCTTTTTGGATTCTTTTCCTAGTCTGGCGATGGAATATAAGTATAAACATAAAATTCATTTACATTTTATGGATGCCTTATACATACTTTGAAGATTATTTTATACAATATTGTAAAATAATTTTGTGCATGAAACAAGGCTTAACGGAGTAGAATTTGACACACATGGTATTTTGTCAGCACTCAAAAGTTTTGGATTTTGGAGAATTGCAAATCTTATTTTGGGAGATGGGGGGCGAGGAATGTATATCCTGTACCTAAGACCCTAACAGCCAAAGATAGCAGAACCAGGCCTAGAGCACAGGTCCTCAGAGCCCCGAAGTGTTCTTCCAGCCAGGTACTGCTTTCTGGAGATAGGCTGGTACAGGAGAGGTCACATGTGCTAACTGGAAGAGAAGAGTTAGAGGATGGATTTTAGAGATGTAGATTTCCTGCCAAGAGGAGGCTGTCAATAAAAGCTTGATATAGGGAAATACAGCAAGTGACAGTGGAAAGCAGAGAATGAGGAGGGATGGGAAATGGCATGTTGAAGAGGCTTTGAGGGACACAAAAGTTGGCTATTAAAATCTCAAGGTCTGGAGCAAAGGAGGCATGGGGGGCAGGGGCAGGCATCTCTGAGAACTGGGCAGATCATCTTGGCACCTTACCAAGCTGAGAGGTCTTGAGCCTTTTGCTCATAAGACTTGGAACAGAGCTCATTCCCAGAGTATGAAACTTTTCACAGGAATATGCTTATCCTTTTATGGTTTTTGTAAGAATAACAATAAAAATTTTTGAAATCAAATAAATTAACTTGTTTCCGTTGCTTGATATGGAGGGGCTTCAGGAGAGTTGTTTGTGTGCGACAGGGCAAGACCTGTCACTGGAGTCAGTGCCACCCAAGCTTGGCCACAGCCAGCCACCAGTTATTCAGGCAAAAGGATTACCTCAAATCCCAGGGCTGGTGAACAAGCACACTCTGCACCAGGGACAGCAAGGTTCTGCAAATCAACCTCAAACACCGGCAGATTGTGGAAAAACAATAACAACAACAAAGACAAATACAAGACTACAAAACCTAAGGAAACAATCAAACAAAAAAACTTCGCAGAAGCCCAGTGCCAGGGCCTGTAATCCTAGCTACTCAGGCTGAAATCGGAGGATTGTGGTTCAGAGCCAACCTGAGCAGAAAAGTCTGTGAGACTCTTATCTCCAATTAACAACTAAAAAGCTAGATGTGAGCTATAGCTCAAGTGGTAGAGAGTGCTAGTCTTGAGCAAAAACATAAAAAAAGCTCAGGGACAGCGCCCAGGCCCTGTCAAGCCCCAGGAACCCTCCATACACACACACACACACACACACACACACACACACAAAGCCCTCTTCCAGATCAGACTTGAATTCACATGGATGGTAAAGTAAAGGAGGAGAAGGACTCTGGAGGTGTTGGGGACCTCTTTTATAAAAAGTACTAATCTCATTTATAAGACTCCCACCTCATGATCTAATCACTCCAAAACCCTCACCTCTAATATCATCACTTAGGGAGTTACAATTTCAACATGAGAATTTCAGGGTACACAGTCCATTGCCCTAGTGTATGAGCTTGGGGAATGGGCCCAAGCTTCTGAATGAGAAGAGACTACAGAAAGGAGCTATCAAATTTGGCTTTGGCAGGTTTAGTGGGTAGCTTGGCAGTTCAAAGAAGAAGCAACCTCTGTGCCAGTCGGAGCTCTTGAGCTGCTAATGACAGAAATCCAAAGCAAACCAACCTAGATGGAAAAAGACTGCATCTGCCCAGGTTGATACAAAGTCCAGACCCCATACCATCTTCATGGCCTTTCCCCTGCACCTCTCTTCTCCAGGCAACCACTCCCTCCTATATGGTGGCATAGATTCCTCCGAATCTCCAGGCTTGTGAATCCTTAATGCCCAGGCTCACAGGAGACCTGTGTCTTTCTCAGTCTTTAGTGCCAGTGAACACCTTGAGGAGGGCCACATATCCACACTGTTACCAAAGATGGTCTTAAAATAGAGAATCAAGGGGCTGCGAAGGCGGCTCAGTGGTAGAGTGCTTGCCTTGCATGCATGAAGCCCTGAATTCTATTCCTCAGTACCACATAAGCAGAAAAAGCCAGAAGTGCTGCTGTGGCTCAAGTAGTAGAGTGCTACCCTTGAGCTGAAGAGCTGAGGGACAGCACCTAGGCATAGAGTTCAGGCCCCACGACCGACCCCTCTCCCCTCAAAAAATAGAGGATCAAGGACCCCACCACAAGATGTAAAGTGGACAAATAAGCAAAATGAACTTGTAAATATAGAAACCATACAGGCACAGCCTCTCATGCTCTCTGGAGTCCCATGACATTTATGGCTCTGCTTAAGAAGACTTGAGCCCCACCCCTCACTCCTGTGACTCCCTGCCACAGACAGCTCATCCTTGTGAGCCCTGTGCCAGCTGGGGGACATGGAGAGGGGTGGTGAAGGACTCACTAACCTCGCATACTGGTTCTTAGTATTCCACATTCACGTTTTCCTCCATACTCTCTTCCATCCTCAGCATTCTCCCAGTCCCCACTGCCACCCCCAGGCAGCAGCTCACATCTGTCCAACAGCTGGCAGAGTCTGAGTATAGCACTGGCCACATTGACTTTCCAAAGGAAAGTCTTTGCCAACTCTGATGGGAGAAAAAAAAGCCAGATGTATCCAACAGAACCTTTCAAAACCTAGAGGCCCTAGTGGCTTTCAACTTAACAGCATGCAAACAAGAAAAGAATCCTCATTTTCTACAAGTAATTTATTCCAGGCTTTTAACATCAAGAACCAAGTCTAAGGTGGCAATATCCAAAAGAAATGTATGCATTACCTGACTTAGGAAATTATAACCCTTCTGTACATTATCTTTATAATAATTTAAACATATTTTTTAAAAAGAACCAAGTCTAAAGATGACCACCAACATAAATTCACCTGAGATGCTCCTGAACATTGTCATTCTTCATTCCCCAAGGCCTCAGCCCTGGGAACTCAATCTGTCAAGCTTGGGTTTGGTAGAACCAAGGGTACAAAGAGAACTGACTGAGCACTTAACCCTGGCCCTTGACTCGACCCCAGCTTACCAGTTCCCACTAGAGAATGCTTGACAATTAGGTCTCCCTTGTCATCTGTACACTGAGACAGGTCTTTAGAACATTATATGATAAAATGTTTGGGAACCCATTAGCCCAAGGACTGGAATACAGAAAAGCATTCAATGCATTGCATTCTTGTCATTACTATTAATAAATCAGGGACATGAAGGGAAGAATTTCTGTAGCAGAGAGATTCACAGTAGATGTAACTTCCAGTTTCACTGTCCCTGTCCTGACTTAGGTTTACTCCTAGCACAAAGCACCAAGCCAGGAGCATATCTCTATGAGTAGAGAATAGGGTTCTGTGGGTAAATGCCCACCTAGCAACTAAGGGGGCCATCTGTATGGCACTGAGGCCCAGGTACCCAGCCCAGGAACCAGATAAACAAGGAACTTTTACCTTCTCCTAGCTTGGCCCTACCCTGCTCTCCCTAGTCTTCACTTCGGCCTCCCAGGTACATCTCCCAAATCAATCCCCTATACTGAATTCTTGTCCCAGACTCTGCTTTTGGAAGAGAAATGAACAGAAAGTGGGTGCAGACATAACTGGGAAGCAAGGGTCCAGATTGGTACAGGAATTATGCACCAAAGCTCAGAGAATGACCCATTCATCTTCCTGAAGAACAGCGCCTAAGAGAGGAAAGAGGAAAGAAGACTCCCTCAGAAAGAGGGAGTCCACGTCCAAGAAGTGCTCTTGACACAGGAGAGAGCAAGGAAAAGAAGGGGCAACTATGAAGACCAGAGAGTTACAGGGTTCTTACCAGAAGAGGGATGAGAAGAATGAAAAGAGAAGAAAGACATCCATGGGAAGTCTAACAGCCAGGACTGATCTGGCACTCACATTTGTAATCCTAGCAACTCAGGAGGCTGAGATCAGAATCATGGTTTGAAGCCAGACTGGGCAAGAAAGACCATGAGATTCTCACCTACAATTAACTACCAAAAAGCTGAAAATGGAGCTGTGGCTCAAGTGATAGAGCTCCATCCTTGAGTAAAAAAGCCAAGTGAGAGTAGGAGGCCCTGAGTTCAAGACCCAGTACTGACAAAGAAAGAAAATAAAAGTGGAAGGAAGGAAGGAAGGAAGAAGGAAGGAAAGAAGAAGGAAGGAAGGAAGGAAGGGAGGAAGAAAGATGAAAGAAGGAAGGAAGGAAGGAGGGAAGGAAGGAAGAAGGAAGGAAAGAAGGAAAGAAAACACCACCTCTTGACACTGGGCAGTGTCTGGTTAGTACAAGCACTCCACCCTAATTAAGTCCTGGGAAGAATCAAGGCTCTTGGATAACAAAATAAAGCCCATTGTTCAGCATTTCAGCAAACGCTAGAAGCCTGAAAACAGGACAAAGTTTCAACTTTTACTACAGTTCTTCTCACTCTTCATCTCCTTTAACAAATCTCTTCATTTTGAGATCACAGACCCATATCTAAACCAACAAAAGGCAACAATCAGGGATATTTGAATATGGGTTCTATTTCCAACAATAAGAAATTACTGGTCCTTGTAGGAAGGCAGTGTTAGGAAAAAGGGGAACAGTAAAGATAAAATAGTTGACTCAAAAAGATAAGCTTTAAATACTTATTTTAAGGTATTGAAACACATTTTAAGTTTTTGCCATTTATCTTTTCTTTTTTTTTTGGTTGATCATGGGGCCTGAACTCTGGGCCTGGGAGCTGTTCCTCAGCTCTTCAGCTAAAGGCTAGCGCTCTACCACTTGAGCCAGCAATACTTCCAGTTTTCTCATGGTTTATTGAAGATAAGAGTCTCACAGAGTTTCCTGCCAGGGCTGGCTTTGAACTGCGATCCTCAGATCTCAGGCTCCTTAGTAGCTAGGATTACAGGCATGAGCCACCTGCACCCAGCCACCATTCATCTTTTTGCCGGTAAAATATTCTTGTGTTTCTGGAAATGAAGTAATGGGAATTGAAGTTAATATTGGTCATTACACGGTTTTATGCAGCTTGTTTGTCTTTCTTTTTTTTTTTAATTCTGACACAAATTCCAAATTCTATAGGCTTTTTTTTTAATCCTAGGATACATTTATTCTTTCTTTTTTGTGAAAATGCTTAGTAAAATCATAGATGCACTTTTACACATTAAAAAAAGAAATTACTGTTCTTTTATTAGGTTGGATGCTAGCTCAGTGGTTAATGCGTTTTTAATGCTTCCTTATTCATTAGTAATATAAATTGAAATGGTTTCGGTGAAATGGCATGATGTCTGAGGGTTTACCTTAAATACTTTAGGGGAAAAATATGAGTTTTAGATAAATGAAGATCAGCAAAATGTTGATGAGTATTAAAGCTGAGTTATGGATACGCGGGGGTTTATTATCCTAGGCCCTCCTTATGAGCAAAATTTCCAAAACAAACATTTTTGGCAAGGTTTGAGGCAGTGCAGACCCTCCCCTGCCTGGGTATTCTGCAACAGTGAGCAGGAAGGAAGAGCAGGGATCAATGGGAAGATGGGAATAGGATGCTGAGCCGAGTTGTATTTAACTTCACATTTGATTTCTCTGCTTGGAAAATGTCCCAGGACCTTGGGGGGGTGGGGGGTGGGGATGGGACAGCAGACAGTTAGTGTGCGTGTGAAATAATGACCCAAAACAGAGCTTTAGCAAATCAAACAAGAAGAGAGTGGTAAGAGCCAGCCCCAAGATGCTAAAGTGGTGAAGACTGAAGCTCCTAGGAAAAAGCCAAGAGAGTAGCTAATAGGGTTTTGAGCTCTGCCTCAGTCTCTTCAAGCCTCTAGTGCTCCATGAAAGCCAGCCCCCCCCAACCCCCACTTCCTCCCTGCTTTGCACCTATCTCTCCATAATAAGTTTGCTGATTAGGGAGAAAAGCCATCAGGACACTTGGGAAGTAAAAAGGGATTCATGTCTCCTTTCCCACTGGTCATTTTTTAAAAATATTATCTTCAAGTAGTTGTACAAAGGAGGTGCCATATAACAAAACAGTTTATGAATACAATGTGTCTTGATCAGTGTCACCCTCTTCAGCATTTTCACCCCGCTTCAACCCACCTCTGCCCTTACTTTTCTTAATTTTGGGGCATATATACAATGCATTCTTCCCCCTTCCCCCTTCATTTGTCTTACCCTCTCCTCTTGGTCTCATTACCCCCTCTTGGATATACTCATTTCTTAGTGTTGATTTTGTTGGGCTTTGACCTAGTCTTTCTAAAAGACTGAACTCTCCAAAAGTCTAAGAGTCTATTACACTTCAGTTAATTCATTTGTAAACACTGGAATATTACCTTATATGTTTACTTAGAGATGTATAGGCACATTCTATCTACCACAAATGAGGGAAAACACAACCTTTGTTTCTCTGGGTCTGGCTTACTTCACTTAATATAATTTTTCCAAGTCTTTCCCTTACCTTATGAATGGTACAATATCATTCTAATAGATGAGTACAATTCCATTGTGGTATATATCACATTTTCTTGATCCATTAATCAATTGAGGGGCTTCTGAGCTGATTCCTTCTTGGCTATGGTAAATAGTACTGCAGTGAACATGGTTGTTCTGGTGGCTTTACTGTAGCCTTGTTTACTGTAGCTTTACTGTAGCTCTATTGGATAAATGCCCAGAAGTGGAATTGCTGGGTCATAATGCAATTGTATTTTTAGTTTAGAGTGGTTGAACAAGCTTACATTCCCACCAACAGTGTATTAAAGTTCACTTTTGGCTGCATTCCCACCATCATTTGTTGTTTGTTTTCTGATAGTGGCCATTCTAACTGGGGTGAGTGGAATCTCAGTGTTGTTTTTATTTGCATTTCATTTATGGTCAGAAGAAGATAGTATCTGCTCCCTGAATCTAAAATATCACTATTGGGGATCTAGCTGGTGTGGACTCTTCCCCATCTCCCCACTTTGCTTCCTTTAA
Organism: Dipodomys spectabilis; assembly: GCF_019054845.1. Classification (NCBI taxonomy): domain Eukaryota; kingdom Metazoa; phylum Chordata; class Mammalia; order Rodentia; family Heteromyidae; genus Dipodomys; species Dipodomys spectabilis. The sequence continues at coordinate 15,254,014 of NW_024870874.1, forward strand.
CCCCTCCCAGTACCAGAGCAGGCCACCAACCCACCCCAGAGAGAATTTTCCTGAGATCAGGAGATCCAGGACTAGCCAAAGCACATAAAGTGTCCTCCCTTGGTCATTTCCCAGCCAGCCTAAACCAGCTCCTGTCAAAGGCCAGTGTGTCAGTTCAGATCCACCAGAAATCTCATACATGAGGAAAATAGCTGGGGGCTGGAAGTGTGGCTCAAGTGGTAGAACACTAGCCGATCAAGCAAGCTGAGTGAGCTCAAAGTCCTGGGTTCAAGCTCCATCTCTGATTTAAAAAAATTTTTCAGGAAGTAAAAAAAAAAAACTGGTTGGTGTGATGGTTCATACTTCTAAATACTAGATACTCAGGAAGTGGAAGTAGGAAAATCTTGGTCCAAAGCCACCTTTGGACAAAGTTAGCAAGACATTGTCTCAAGACCAAAATAAGGGCTCATGAGCCATCTTACTCAACCTGCTGCTTCCTGGTAGTGTATCTTCCTTTCACTTCGGTAAACACTCATAGTTTTTTGCTATCATCTCTTGTGTCTTGCTTAATTCTTTGTTTGGGACATGAAAAAAACTGGACCTGTCTCAAAGTATGCTGACCTCCATTCCCAGAGACTACTACCCAGTAACAGGATAGAAAAATAGAAAGATCTAAAACAGGCACTGGTGGCTCACACCTATAATCCCAGCTACTCAGGAGGCTTAGGTGTGAGGATCATGGTTCAAAGCCAGCCCAGCAGGAAAGTGTGTAAGACACTTATCTCCAATAAATCACCGGAAGTGGGGCTGTGGCCCAAGTGGTAGAGTGCTAGTCTTGAGCTAAGGGACAGCACCCAGGCCCAGAGTTCAAGCTCAACTGACAAAAAGGGAAGGAAGGGAGGAAGGAAGGAAGGAAGGAAGGAAGGAAGGAAGGAAGGAAGGAAGGAAGGAAGGAAGGAAGGAAGGAAGGAAGGAAGGAAGGAAAGGAAAGGAAAGGAAGGAAGGAAGGAAGAAAGAAAGAGAGAGAGAAAGAAAGAAAAAAGAAAAGACACTAGAAAGCCCTTAGATAAGTCCCTGTTTCCAAAAGAGAAGCCTGTGAGATGCTTGGGGAAGACTCACCTTCAGTACAAGTTCATAGATCAGGACAAGCTCAAACTAACATTCTAAATTAACCCATCAAGCTTCTCAACATAAAGAACGAGCCACCCCAAAGACAACACTCAGAAAAATACCTGGTTTGGGTTGTCCTGGCTTCTTCCCTAATTGGAACCTCTAGTGTCTATTTTACTCTTTTTTTTTTTGCCATTGATTTTCTAACTTGATTTGTTTCTTCTTGCCTCCAGGCCATAAAATGATATTACAATGTGGCTTCCAGCTCCTGCCACCTGACCCTTGGGTACTTCTTACTCCTTGGACTTGGATTCTGTACAATTTTATTCTGATATTTAATTAGAGCCCACTATGTCCCCTAGAACCATTTCATAACCCTCTACCAGAGAAAAAAATATATAGGCAAGGATATCTCTTGGATCCTACTCAGCTTGAAGCAGTTACAAGAAGATGAGACATTCATCCTACTAAAACTAGGATTGGTTTTATTTGTTCTGTCATGGGAATGTGGAGAAGGTCCCATTTAAGGAAACATGACAGAAAAATACTAAGGTCTAGGTGAAATATAGATGAGAGCCAAGCATGCAAAATAGGCCAGGCTGAATAAAGAAGTGAGTCAAGCCCATGAAATGCACCAGATAGAATACAGACATAAAAACCAAGCTCTCAAGCTGACCCTTGTGCATGAAATTTGACCATGGTCTAAGAAAGAGACAGACGGTCCATGAAAAGGGAACCAGTCCACAAAAGCAGCCTAACCAAAGGGTAACCCACTCACCCCCAATCCTATCTCAGCGTACTATACTCCTCTGCCTAGCTGCTGGCTGTGTTTCTCTTGTAGCTGAACCCTAATAAACTTTTGTTTCTCCTAGAAGAGGGGAGGAAGAGTGAGGCATGCTTTAGGTGGGAAAATATTTGCCTAATATGTGTGGGTTCAATCACCAGCAACAAAAGAAAAGAGATGGAAAGGAAAGGAGAGGGAAGGGAAAGGAGAGGGAAGGGAAAGGAAAGGAAGGGAAAGGATGGGAAGGGATGGAAGGGAAAGGGAAGGGAAGGGAAGGGAAGGGAAGGGAAGGGAAAGGGAAGGGAAGGGAAGGGAAGGGAAGGGAAGGGAAGGGAAGGGAAGGGAAGGGAAGGGAAGAGAAAAAAGAGGTGAAGGAAGGAAGCAAGGAAGGAAGGAAGGAAAAGAAAAGAAAGGGGAAAGGAAAGAAAAGGAAGAAAACTACCCAAGGTTGTGAAGACTGACAACCTTTTTTATTTTTGACATAATTCCTCCTGAGGGAACACCAACCCTCACAGCTTCACCTTTGATGTGCATAAAATGCCTGTGTTTCTTTGAAGGAAAACTAGCAGGTGCAGCAGGTGCATCCTACAGACTTGGGGAAGTCACAGGAGAGGAGGTCCCAGCTCCCTCCTGCATGTGGGCTTAGATTTTGTGTGGCCTCAAATCTGGACCAGCTCAGCACAGCAATTATCTAGGGAAACATCCAAGAACCCTCTTCGTACTTCATGAACTTTCCCACCCTTGGTAAAGCACAATGGGATAGTTGTTATTCATCTCATTTACTGGATGATGAAACAGAGGTTTAGAGATCTTACAACACTTGCCTCAAAACTCACATCTGAGGATTGGAAAATGAACCCTCTGACTTGCCAAGCTCTGGTGATGAGTAGATATAGCTAATATAGATATAGAGAGATAAGGATCAAGATGGAGAGGGAGAGGGATGATAGCGATGATAGAATGATAAAGGCAGAGATAAATTCCTGGACCCACACCTCCTTTCTCTAACACGCACATACAGATTTCTGTCTTCTGTCTGCCCACTTCTCCCGTCAGGAGCACAGACATCAAGAACAGCACATGCCGGCTATGTCACTGATCCAATGTTGAGGTCTGGGAACACAGCACACAGTAAGTGGACGTACGTACCACGACCTCCAGGGTTCATCCCTAAACTGCCTCCCTTCCCCACCAGCATTTCCCCGAACTCCCTCCAGTTGCCACCATTACCAGGACTGAGGTAGCAGTTCCCACAACCACAGTCATCATCTCCCTCCTCCCTTTTATACTTTATATTCACTTCCATATTTGCTATTTAATATTTCCTGACACCCTTCCAAAAAAAATGGGCTCCTGGTAGACAGGGGTTACTTTAATTGTGTTGTTGTTGTTATTGTTGTTGTTGTTGTTTTGGTTTTGGTCTATTTTGTTTCCCTCTAGATCCTCACATCGAGGCTAAAACTTGGCACACAGTAGGTACAAAACAAATATTTTTTGCCTTAACTGGGATCCAACCTCAAGAGCCAAATTTCCACATACCCCTTGCATTCACGCTCGGAAATAAAAGCATGAGAAGAGGAGAACTGTGGGCAGTCTGTCCACTGACAATCACACACACATATGGTTGCCAAAGTCTTGTCATGTGGACAAAATGGCGGACAACCTTTCTTAAAGGAAGGTTAGGATTGGGAACAGAATTTAGCACATGGCAAATTTTAGTTTAATCTTGTAATTGGATCTACCCTGCAATGGAAGGGCTGTAAACAGTCCACTTCAGAGATAGCTCCATAGGTGAATCATGTCACTTGGAATGATTGCTTTTTCTGACTCCTCCTGCTCAGTGTTCTTGGCCATGTGACATGGTTTGCCCCATAGCCAGAAAAGTACTTGCTCCCAGAGACTTGTCCTCTCTTGCTGCTGGAAAACCTTCTGCCCAGACTAGCCTGTGTGAACAACACTGTGAGAGGCCCTGGCCATCCAAGCTTTATTAATCATATTTTTAATTTTTTCTTTATTTTCTGATGTTTTGGTATCTTGGGGCCTGGTTGATACCTAAGCAACTGAGACAGCAAACAATTCAAAGTAAGCATCGTAAGATCTGCCCCAGGCCAAGCAGGCCGGGTGTAGACACCTCCCTACCTAAGTATCTGTGGCACCTAGGTAACTGTCACACCTGGAAGCAGTACTTCCCCTTCCTGCTAGGTCACTTCCTGAGCTGCCTCTGGTCACACACCTCCCATCTGCCCACAGGTGAGTCCCAGGCCCTGAGGTCCATCCAGATCCAATGTGGCCACACCTTTCACCCACCTGGCCACACCTCTTCCTGTCCTTGGCCTAGATAAGTTCTGGCCCTGGGGATAGGTTGCCCCTTTTGGCTATGCCTCTCCACCATGCACTGTGGGGGCAGCAGTTCGGTAAATAAACTTCTTTTCCTGCTTGAATACTGCGTGGTGTTCTCTTCATTGGCTACCTAATAAAACCTACCTATTTAATATACCTTACATATGGTGCCGTGTCTCAGATGGGGGAAATGTTAGAATTTCCTGACCACCCCTTTTCCATGAACCAAACTACTTTGAGACAGCACATGAGATTTTTTCACCAATACCATTGCTGGCCTTCACATCCACGTCCACACCACTTCTCTACTCTGGTGAGTGAAACTACTCTCTGTTGCTCAGTCTCTGTCCAGACGTGGTGCCAACCAGAGAGCTCCCATGGCCGTTAACTGAAAGGCCAGTCACCTCCGGAGCGAAGGATTCTTTGTTTTAGGGGCTTGACCATTTCTCTCTGGGGGAAGTCAGGATACTGCTTCTGCCTGATCAGCTCTCCTTCACTCACCAGACTGATTCTCCCATGCTTTTAATGGGGTGCTATGAGTCATGCCCAAGCCAGGAAACCCCTTTGAAATGTCTCCTGCGCTCCCTGGAAAGTCTGTTTACTTTCGGGCTCTCTTTGCTCTCTCTCTGCCAATCATGTCCAACTGTTTCTATCTCTCCCTTTTTCTCTTCCTCTTTCTCTTTTCTCCAACCTTTTGGCTTGTGCCCTGAAGAGTGTGAGGCAGCCTGGGTCCCGGGACCCCCCCTCTAGGTTCCCTCTCAAAGGCTGGCCATTCTAGGTTTGAAAATTGTCAGAGTTTCTATTTGTTCAGGTTTTCTTTGACTGTTCTCTGTCTCGCTAAGCCCTTCACCTCTGCCTCCCAGCCATCTCCTCTAGAAAGGTTAACTTCTCTTGTCTTATGGTTCAATCTCTCTCTCTCTCTCTCTCTCTCATTGAGAGTTGGTTGTGGGGCCTGAACTCTGGGCCTAGGCATTGTCCCTCAGCTCTTCAGCTCAAGGCTAGTGCTCTACCACTTGAGCCACAGCGCCACTTCCAGCTTTTTCTGCTTATGTGGTGCTGAGGAATCGAACCCAGGGCCTCATGCATGTAAGGCAAGCACTAAAACACTGAGCCACCTTTCCAGCCCCTCTCTCTCTGTCTTTCCTTGAGAGTACCCACACTCCGTTAGAGGGTGCCCCTTCCTTTCTGCTTCTTTGTCTGCTTGTCTGCTTGCTTCCTTATTCAATAAAGCTCCAGCAAGTTTTCTTACCATAATGATTTTTTTTTCAGAAATTTGCCATCTTGAGTTTACCATCTTGGCCACATGGTGGGTTAAGGGTTTGAACGCCTCGTCTGACCCTTACCCTTCCACCAAGCTTACTACTCCTCCACCCATTTATTCTAATGTACCTTGCTAACAAGTTGCTGCCTCTCTTCACAGGCCATGGAAACTGAAGCCCGATCATTTTATGTGCTTTGTTAGTAAAAATGTCTAAACATATCGTTGTCAAATTTTGGGTTTTGAGTTTTGCCTTTTTTTTGTTTGGTGTTGCCTATTCTAGCACTAACAATGTGGTTCTAAAATATTGGGCAAAATAATGTCTTCTTACTGCTGGAATTCCAAGAGTCTATGGCTATTATTCATTTTTGCATGCTGCAAAGCTTAATGCTCACAGTATGTGTACATGTCTGTGTAAACTTGTCATCTGGCATTGTACGCAAATTATTTGGCTTAAATGGTCTGAGATTCCTGAATTTTATTCAGTTTGGATTCGTAGTTCAGTGCCAGCCAGTCTACATGCAGTCCAGATCCAGTCCATCTCTTCCAACCTGGAAGATGGCCTCACTCCTGCCTAGACCATCCTGACTACCTCCACCATGGCAAAAGTAGACTGGACTCCTGCTTGACTCCATCACATATGGCTGATTCCTGGTGAAAGATTGTTTTGGATTTGCAAAAGCTAAGACTTTTGTGTGATATTCTTTCTGCACTATTAGACTTGTAATCTTACCCAGCTTGACCTGAAAGACTGGCTATGTTGTTATGCTAGAGAAACAAGTGTAGGCCAGGAAAGCCTCTTATGAACTTTGGTTAACTTAAGCACCATTTGGGTCACCAGAAATCAATACTGTATCTGTGCTAAAACCCTCTTCACATCTACCACGTTTTGACATTGCAGAATATTTATTGGTCAATTCTTGATAAGGAGCAGATAAGCTGTACTTATTTCTATTTGATCTCCCTGTTGCTTTAATTGGAAATAATAAAGGGTTTTTGTGGCAAAGATTACAGTTCAAAGCCAGCCAGGGCAGAAAAATCCCTGAGACTCCATCTCCCAACTAACCTACAAAGAGCTAGGCTAGAACCATGGCTCAAGAGACTTTTATCTCTAATTAACCAACCAAACACTGGAAGTGGTGCTATAACTCAAAATGGTAGAGCACTAGCCTCAAGCAGAAGTACTCAGGGACAGTGCCCAGGCCTTGAGTTCAAATCTCCATGAATACCAACTGGGATGAGCCATCCCAGCAACAAGCACCTAGACCTCTGGACTCAACCAGTCTGGGGAACAAGGGACCATGGAAAGGAGTAAGAGATGATGATGTCATATCAGCCACTTTGTGCCTGCCCTTTCAAAATTAATCAGAGCCGGGAGGTCAATAGAAGTCAGAGCCTGCCCATCTAATGTCCATACCTGTCTACCTTTTAACTGGACAGGAATTTACACTCTTGCCTTTGTTACCTGACGTTCTCCCCTACCTAGCTGCCAGATGTCAGAAGTAGCTAGGGACATTTCCACCAACTCCAGGACAGCCTGGAATGCGGGAGATAGGACCTAGCCATTCTATCCCGGTGCTGGTGGCTCACACCTGTAATCCTAGCTACTCGGGAGACTGAGATGTAAGGATCCTGGTTGTTTTTTGTTGTTGCTGTTGTTTTTTGCTCAGCCCCTCTCTGCCTAATGAGACTTCTTCCAGACTTCATTTAAGGACTACCACCAAGTAACAGCTGCTGCCTGCTGCCTTCTCCTAGAACGGGACCACTAATGTTGATACCCCTTGACAGTAGGAAGTAGCTAGAGAATCTGCACCCTTTTTCATAATTATCAAGAGGCTGGGATGTAATGTCTGCCTCAGGCCAAGCAGGCCCTGTGCAGACACCCACCCCCCGCTACCTAAGTATCTGTGTCACCTAGGTAATTGGCATACTTGGAAGCAGTACTTCCCCCTCTTGCTAGGTCACTTCCTGAGCTGCCTCTGGTCACGCACCTCCCATCTGCCCACTGGTAGGTTCCAGGCCCTAAGGTCACATCCAGATCCAATGAGGCCACACCTTTCCCCCACCTGGCCACACCTCTTCCTGTCCTTGGCCTAGAGAAGTCCTGGCCTGGGGTTAGGTTGCCCCTTTTGGCCATGCCTCTCCACCATGCACAGAGGGGGTAGCATTTTGGTAAATAAACTTCTTTTCCTGCCTGAATGTCGCATGGTATTCTCTTCATTGGCTACCTAATGAAATCTACCCATTTAATATACCTTACAAGCATGACTTTCACATGCAAACAAACCAATGAGGAATCCACATATCCACTCACCTCCTCTTCTGGGCTCTTAGACTCAAGGTCACTTGCCTCAGGGCCAGGTACTAGGCACTAACAGGAGATAACTCCTATGTGCCAAAGTCCTCTCAAATCAATCAAAATAGCTAAATAAACCTGCTTCCCTGATTGTCCCACCTTATTTTTTTTGTGTAATTGATCTAGTGCTCAAACCCTGTCAGGCAGAATCACTTAGAATCTTTTAGCTCTCTTTTTTAGCTCTTTCATTATTACTAGATGGTGGCAAAGGTAACCACCAAAGATTCCAGGCATATAACTTCTGCCTTAACAACTCTCAAGAAAGAGGACAACTCCTTCCTACTTAGACCAGCAGAAGTCCTAGAACTGACTTTCATTGGCCAGGCTTGGACCACGTGTCTATTCCTAAACCACTCACTGTGGCCAGAAAAATACAACACTAATTGGTCAAACCTGGGAAAAGACTAATCCCACTTGGAATGACAATGAAGTTAAGCTTGTTTCCCAAAGGAAAAGAGGGTTCTTTTTACCAAAATGAAAAAGAATTGGCCTCCATCTGGATTTCTTCCCAAGAGAGGGGAGAAAGGAAACTCACTGGGACTTAACTTTCATATTGAAGACCAAAGTCAGCATAGGCTGGCTCTGAACTTCAGCCTCACAGAATCAAATTTTAAAAGACGAGTAATGCTTTGGCTGCAAGTCTAGAAAAGGATGGCATGATTGTCTGTGCACTGATAACTACTTCTGAGAAGTATTGCTACTGGTTTTATCAGAGTGAGCCCTAATAAAATCATTCAATTGTTCTTGCTGGGGTTATTTTATTGATCTTTCTGCTTCATCTGGGGGTCATTCTTCTACTGGGAAAATTGGCTCTGTTTTCCTCTCTTGTAATGGAGCTCATGTTGCTACTCTTTATATTGTAAAAATGACTATTCTGGTAGCTCTACAATATACACAATGACTATAATAATCCCTTGCAGTGGAGCAGCACCTTGCAATCTATCAAGGGCTTTCATGTACATTATTATTATTTTTGATCCTCACAATAACCAGAATGGAAGAGAACAAATACTATTATACTCATTTTCTATAGACATGAGAATAGACTCAGAGAGGTTAAGCTACTGGCTAAAGGTCACAGAGTGACATTGCCTTGGGCAGCAGAAAAATATTGCCAGGGAATAGGTAGGCATTTGTTCAAGGCTTCATTTCTGTAATTAAATCAGCTTTACTGTTGCAAGGCTGTCCAGGGCAAACTCTCCAGCTTCATTCTGATTTCTTCATATCCACAAATACTTCTCAGTGCCTTGATGCAAGAATGAAGATGATATGGTCCCTGTTCTCATGAAGCTTATGATTTCACTTCTCTAATATTTGACTAGATTAAGAACAACTACAACAAACACTTCCCTTGTCTAGCCATCAGCACCACTATATGAAGCAATTTTTGTTCGATTGGTCATAGTTACGGTAGAATTGTTAAATGTCATTATTGTGTGTGTGTGTGTGTGTGTGTGTGTGTGTGTGTGTGTGGTGCTGGGGATTAAACCTAGGGCCTTGCAAACCTCCTGGCAGTCAATTCTCACTCAGACACTCAGTCCTGAGCCATCAAGGGCACCTCCTCTTCCCCGTGGAAGTGTGCACTGACCTTTGCTCTTTTTACCCAGGACTCCAGTAAGTCCTGGCCTCTGCAGATGGACTGGCGAGGGGGAAAGGCTCAGTCCCACGGCCCTCTGTGTTGTCACAGGCCCCACTAGGGCCCAGTCCCAGTGCTGATGGACAGGGCTTGCTAACTCTTGCCCTCCTTGGTCCAGGTGGATGGTCAGGTTGCATACTGCTAGGTGGATTCTATTCTGGAAGATTTCTTTAGGCAGTGGAGAGAAATAGATGCCAGAAACTCTCCTATCTGATAAGATTTAGATTCCCCCTTAGGATAAAAACCTGATCATACTTTCTCCCAGTTGGAATAACAGCAATTACCCCCCTCCCCCCCCCCCAACACCTGAGGTGGAGAAAGAATGCCAGGCTCAATCCAATGCCATCACTGTAGAAACCTGGTGAATTCCAGCATCAATCTTTTGGAAAAAAGCCCCATAGGGGAAACTCTATACATTCAATTCGTCTTGTCTAGGGGGAAAATGAGTTTAAAATCTGTTGAATTAAAAAAATAGTATCTTATGTACCAGACATTAACGATCCAGAAGAAATGCCTTGGGAGAAAAATTTCCTGGAAAATGTTAAGCATTCAGGTTACCAAAGAACTGGGAATTTCGGCAGCAATCCAAGCACAGAAAGTCCACAGCAAAGGTTGCATTTCCCCAACTGGGTCCCAGAGGACCTAGTGCTACACAGCCATGGTCCTTGTGGGGACCTACAGATTTGACACTTTCCCATGGGGGCTCTAGCTTAACAAGGTCTGAAGAAGTCGGCCTGACCACACAGGCTAAGCATGAGCAGAGAGCCAGTTCCCACCTGTCTTCTAAGCCCAGTGCATACTGCTGCTGTTACCAAGTCAGTTTACAAATCTTGGAAGGCACTGGTTATTCTCTTTCAAGACTCTGGGGACTGGACCTCAGGAGGTCTGGGTTCTAATCTCAGCTCTGCTTTGGTAAACTAGTGCCATCTGTTTCCAATGAGTTCCTTTTCTCTAGTCCTTAGTTGATAAATAAAAAAATAATGGATTGAATTTGAATGATATCAATGATCTCTTATGACACGTATTTTTCCTTTTTTTTTCCTCTTTCTTTCAAGAATCTCCAGAGTGCAGTGAATAAGGACATTGCTTTCAAATCATCCTGCACAGGTTTGATCGCATCTCTACCATTCTCAAGGTCTCTTACCTGGAACCTTAATCTCTCTGTGTTTCCACTTTCCCTTTTGCAGTATGAAAATAACACTATCTGAGAGCCTTGGGAAAAAATAAATCAATCAATATACAAAAAGAGAGAGAGAGAGAGAGAGTGCCTGTATGTTGATCCTGGGATTTGAACTTAGGGCCTGGGTACTTTCCCTGAGTTTTTTTTTCTTTTTCTTGTGCTCAAAGCTAGTGCCCTACCACTTGAGTCACAGATTTACTTCCAGCTTTTTGGTGGTTAATTGGAGATAAGAGTCCCACAGACTTTCCTGCCATGGCTGGTTTTAAATCATGATCCTCAGATTTCTGCCTCCTGAATAGCTAGGATTACAGGCATGAGCCACTGGTGCCTGGCTTTGTACAAAGGTCTCTGAATGGCTCTTAGTACATAGCAATTATTTATTGAGCAACTTTGCGTATCAGGTAACTTTGTACTAGGCGTCATAGAAACATGGTGCACATCTGTAGTCCGAGCTACTTATGAAGCTGAAGCAGGAGGATTGCTTAAGCCCCAGAGTTTAAGGATAACTTGAGCCACACAGGGACACCTAAAACATAAATTAAATGAATAGCAAGAATAAAATGAACCAGAAATGATTGAAAACCATGTCCCTACCTCCAGAACATTATTGTCTCCTAACAAAATGTCCAGAATGCCTCTGCCTGCAGGCCATGTGTTTGCATCCCCCTGGGGTAGAGAGATCCTGGCATTCTGCCTCTGGCACCAGGTTGGGCATGGAGCGAGTAAGTCCTCTGCAGACCTCAAAAGCACACACCAGCTGCCTGAAAACTCTGATGTTTTTCCTCACTTGTCTCTCTCCTATATTTCCCTTTCCTGATACCAGTTGAAGTCTAACTACAAAGAGAATCAAAATAAAATCTCCCGCAAAGAGGCCTTCCTCCTTTTCCCTCACCCTCTTCTCTCTCTAGTTTTTCCCTCCCCAGTCTTCGCTTATTCATATTGCATCATTCTGTCTCGCAGCCTCACTCCATTTGCCCTGTTTGGGAAGCTGCAAGATCCCTCAGTGCCTCTCTGTTCTCCCAGGAACACACTCTGGCCCCACTCTTCCTAGAACCCAGCACAGCCATAAGCTCCTTGGCCAGTGAGAACACTGGCTTTGGGAACATTCGACTGCTTCCCTGGGGGGTAGGGATGTTGCTGGAGAAATTGCTCAGTTCCTGGGCAGTCAGCAGGGAAGGTAACTGGGAATTATCGGGCCACTATCCCATGCAGATGCACCCCCAGTCCAGGAGGGAGGGCAAGCACCTGCTGTCAAGGGGGCCAGCTGTGGGTGACAGAGAGATGGACCCAGAGAATGAGGCACCAGCACAGAATAGGCATTCCCAAGGGGTCATGGACAGCGTTCTGGGGCAGGCCAGAAGGGCTTTAATAAACATACTGGGGAGTTAGCAGGCCACGTGTTGTTTTGTCCGAATGTATGCTATCTGTTTGAGGAATTCCCAAACCCCTTGCTAGAACCCAGATTATGAAATACATTTCTAGAGAAACCCTGAGGCCTCTCTTAACACTTGGGCATCCAGAAGATACAGATGTTGAGGGATGGAACACAGAGGAGAAATCCTGTGGCCAATCTAGGCTTGTCTTGAGTCAGGCAGGTTCCATTATATGAGGAACTGAGGTAGGTTTTTGATTGGCAAACATTTTGAGTGCCTTTCATGTACCAAGCTGCTCAAGGAGCAGCTCAAGGCCTTGAGAGAAAACTAGGCACAAAGGGAAAGGAAGCTCACTGAACTAGCTGCAGGACGCACATGAAGGTAATCTTTGGGGTCCTGGTGCCCCTGGCACATGTCTTCTCCCATGCCTACTCTTGTCCTCTCCAAAGGTAATAAATATAGTGCTTTCAGTGTTCATAGCTAAAGGAGAATTACTTCTGAGATGATTTCCTTAATGAAGAAATTCTGTGTGTGTGCGTGCACATTTCTACTTCCAGTCTTTTTCTAGTTAATTAGGAATAAGAGTCTCACAGGTTTTTCTGTCCCAGCTTGGAAATGCTGTCCTCAGATCTCAGCCTCCTAAGTAGCTAGGATTACAGGTATGGGCCACCAGTGCCTGGTAAGAAGGGAATTCTTGAAACCCTCACACCTTCCAATGACAACATTTTAGCCATCCTGACAGAGGCTCAGGAGGGTGGTATCCAAGAATCCACCTGCTATCTTGAGGTCTGTATTCAGAAGTCATCATGCAGCTCAAGCCTCCTATGCTCCAAGGCTTCTTGGCTGCTGAGGAACTGAGTTCAAACCAAGGAGAAGAGAAAGAGGATGCTAGCCCCCACCTACATCCCTCCTGCTGCTGCTGAGCACCAGGGGGTTCCCTATTCTCGTTTGTTTATATGTAAATAGTTATCGAAATAATGTATTTCACTAGGCTGAACAGAAGACAAGGGGCCTCTGTGTGTATAGAGACAGTGAGGTGTCTTGGTGACTCTGCATTTCTTTTCCTTTTTAGTTTATTTTTAAATTAGCATACCTTAGTAATAGAGTGAAGTTTCATTGTGACAATTCCATAGATTCCATGCAGCGTCCTTTGAAGCCATCTATTATATTCACATAGCCCCCCCCCCCCTTCTTCCTTTCCACTTTTTCAGTGTTTGGTGAGTTTTGTTATTTTATATTAACACACACATACATACAAATACATCCATCGTATTTATTTTTGTCTGTTGGCTTTAACCCCTTTCTCTTTTCTTTCTTCCCTGAGTCAGCAATGTGAACCCCAAGTAGGAGACAGAGAAAGCAGAGGTGATGGACCCCAAATTGTCCAGCTATCCTGGCAACTCCCACGAAATTTCTTGAACTTAGCTCTCAAAGGCCAAACATCTGAAAAGGTCGTTTCAAACTATCTGAGATGTGCCAGAGAAGAATTCACCTGTCTTCAGGAGCAGGCCAGAGAGGCTGTAGGCAGGTAGTGGCCATCCTGGAGAGTCCTTCAGGCTGAGTCCCAGCTGCCCAGCGCGGCGCGCTCTGCGAGAGCTTCCACTGCCAGGCGGAGCTCGCTCAATGGCGAGGCCTCACTTCCTCTAGCTACCCTCCGTCCCAGCTAGGAGCCAGGGGTTGGTCCTCGGACAGAAAAACTAGGTCTGCAGCTGGGGGACATCAGGCTTTCCCCCACCCTCGTGGGAGGTTTAACGCGGGTCCTGCTCTGGGGCTGGGGCTGGGGGGGGGGGGGGGGGAGGAGGCTAAACCCTTTTTGGTGTAGGACAGACAGACTCTGGGTGCCCTTGGGCGCACATGGTTACTTCTCTGGACCTTCTTTTCTTCCTGTCATATGGGGAAAAACCCACATCTTGTTCTCAGTGGATTAGGTCCGTTTTCTAGGGCTCCTGATTTATAGCTCCATGACTAAATGTATCAGGTGAGAGGTGAGGGATGAAGCCCGCACCGGCAGCCACCAGGACGCGCACGGCTCTGCGCCCGGGCGCCCCAGTGAGGCGTTCGCAAAGCGAGCGTCGCCAAGCCCAGTTTGGAGGCTGAAGTCATGCAGGATCCAGCAGATCGGATGGGGTTCAGAGACAGGTGGCCCCGCAAACTTTACTCCGCATCTCCCAACTGTACATTTGTCAAAGGAACGGACAGCGATAACTGCGCAGAGAGTCCCGAGCAGGCCGGGCGCGGGTACGCCGCAGGCAGCCGCAGGTCGCCCGGCCTGGCGGCGATCGCAGAGGCGTGCCATCCCGGCCTTTCGAATTTTCTCTCTCGGATTTGGGGAGTCGTATGGCGCAAGGAGAGGATGTAGTCAACACACACACACACACACAAACACACGTGTACTTTGAGGCATAAAACTACTGAGCTCCAGGATTGCCCCCATTGTCTTAGAGAAGTAATTTTTTGACCATGGCAGCCGGCCTTCCTCTGACGCGGGGTGGGAGGGCTCGGGCCTTTGCGGGGTACCCGCCCCTCACCCCGATTCCTGCCCACTACCTGGGTCGTTGGCACTGGGGAGGCAGTTCTACCGCGTCGACACATTTCCCTTCAGTATTGTTACGTCTTGTTTGCGGGTTCTCGTGCCCCACCCCGTCTCTTCGTTTTCTTCCCAGAGTCAGCAATGCGAATCCAAAGACGGAGACGGGGTGAAGCGAAGGACACGCACCCCAGCTGGCCCCGCCAGCCCGGCACAATGGTGGAGCCCCGTGCTTCCGGGTCACTTTTCTGCCAAGCAACCGAATGGCCGTCGCTGGCACCGGCGTGGAAAGACCCGGAGGCGGCGCTCCTTGCACGGGCATCTGTAGCAGGGATGCTGGAGTTACAGCCTCCGTTCTTCTAGACCCTCTGCCCCTTCCTGGATGACACTGGCCCCTTCTGCAGAGCTTTGCATCTAACGCCCTGCATTCTCTCTCCGTCTCTGTGAAAGGTTCCATTATCACCTCACTTGTTATCCAGTATTGTGACAAATCCGTAACTTCTCCACTGAACACAGAAGGTTCAAAGCGAGTACGCAAAGATCTCTGCCCACTGAAATATTACCTAGCCTACACTCGGGTCTAAAAATCAGTCTGTCATAGATCCTGAGCTTGAATGAATTGCTGAGAGACAAAAATACAGCAGACTTGTGTAAGTATAGTGGGATATTAGGGTTATACCAACTGTATCTGTTGTTTGATCTACTGTTAATAAGGAATTCAAACTTAACTGAGTGTCTGACCCTTTTATTTGCTAAATGTACCCTGATTGAGTCTCAGTAGGGCCTTTTACAGACTGGATCTTGCTATTTTGCCTTGAACTCCTGGGCTCGAATGATTCTCTGCCTCAGCCTCTGTAACAATGAAACTATAGGCACATACCACTGCACACAGACAAACTGTTTTTGACAAAAAGCATGAAAACAACTCAATAAATTATGGATAGTCTTTTCAGCAAATGGTGATGGAGCAATTGGGTTTCACCAAATGAGTTTTGCTATATGAAAGATCTTACTTAGAGGGTGAAAAGCTATATTATATACTGAGAGAAATTTCATGCAAATTACATATCTACAAAGGATCAGTGTCTAAAATATAGAAAGAATTATCAGATGAGAGTGGCTCAAGTGGTAAACCCCCTGCCTAGTAATTCAGATCCTGGTACCAAACAATAATTGTCAAAATCTAGCAGCAAAGAAATAATCTAACTAGAAAACAGGCAAAAGCACCAATGGACACACAAATAGTAAATAGCACATGGAAAGATGCTCAATACCACTACCCATTAGAGAAATGCACATGCTATCACCAAACATTTAACAGAATAACAAAAAATAAAAAACCCACAATAATAACACCATACACTGGCAGAGATGTGGAGAAACTGGATCACTCATTCATTGCTATTGGAAATGCCAAATGGCACATTTCATTTGTAATCATTAAAAACTGGAAACAAGCCAGGTGCTGGTGGCTCATACTTATATACCTAGCTACTGAGGAGGCTGATATCTGAGGATCATGGTTAAAAGCCAGCCCTGGCAGGAAAGTCTGTGAGACTCTTATCTGCAATTAATCACAGAAAAAGCCAGAAGTGGCACTGTAGCTCAAGTAGTAGAGCACTAGCATTGGGCAAAAGGAGCCCAGAGACATCACCCAGACCCAAATTTCAAGTCCCAGGACCAGCAAAAATAAACAAACCTGGAAACAACCCAGATACCCTTCAATGGGTGAACGTTATATCAATACCACAGAATACTACTCAACAAGAAAGAGGAATAAACTATTGATACAGACACCAAATTAAATGACTCTTAAGGCACTAGGCTACAGTTTAAAAAAAAAAAAATTCATCAGCATGATGAATGCCTATAATCCCAACATTCAGCAGGCCAGCCAGGGCTATATAAAAAGAGAAAACCTTAAAAAAAAAAAAAAAAAAAGCAGGGCTGGGAAGGTGGCTCAGTGGTAGAGCACTTGCCTTGCATGCCTGAGGCCCTGGGTTTGATTCTTCAGCACCACTTAAGCAAAAAGAAAAAAGCCAGAAGTGGCGCTGTGGCTCAAGCGCTAGAGTGCTAGCCTTGAGCTGAAGAGCTGAGGGACGGCACCCAGGCTCAGAGTTCAGGCCCCACGACCCGATACTCCCCCCCCTCCCCGAAAGGCAATCCTGAAAACCACATACTTTATTATTTCTGTTCAAAGCCAGTCTGAAAGGACAAACTTAAGAGACACTCATCTCAAACAACAAAATGCCAGAAGTAGAAATATGATGTAAGTGGCAGAATCGAAGCCTTGAGTGGAAAAAGCTAAGGGAGAGTTTAAGCCCCCAGTTCAAGCACATACATAAAAAAGTACCTTCAAAAGGAGACAGCCCACACATGCTGCAGCCACTGACATGTGTTTCCACCTCTGCTAGAGCCTGGTTGTTCCCAGAGTAACCGCATCCTCATGCACTTTCTACACTGTCCTGTGATCTGCAGTCACTGCACAGTGACTCCTGTATGGAGCTGAGCCAGCAGTGGCACCAGCACTTGCAGGGAGACTATAAAAATCAAGAAATGCTTTGCCTAAAGCTAAAAGGGGTGAGGGGACGGGCGGCGGGGAGAAAAGAAAACGCAAGGACTTGTAATAAAGAGAACTTCAGATACCCTAAGGGATGGTAAAAAACATTATTAATGGGAAATGGAAGGAATATCAAACAACTGGAGTTAAAGCCTTGCCTTGATGTGATGGTTACTCTTAGGACCTTCACCTTTACTCTTTCCATTTTTAGAATGATCCTGGAAATATGATTTTTCTAAGAGCTTGACTATTAAGAGACAGCTTAACAAAAACAGAGAATCTTCCTATGGCTATCGTCTATTTCAGCCAATTCTCAGGCTGAAATACGGTGGGGGATTTTCCCCCCTAAATTGTGCTTACTGAAGTTCAAGCTTTAATAATGAGCTGACAATCGCTCACTAGGGAAATCTAGAGAATTTTTTTTTTTTTGCATTGCAAGACAAGAGGTGAGTTCTTCCTAATATTATATGCGAATAATTTTCCTTGATAGGGAAAACAATGAAATATCTTCTAACTTCCACTTGTTTGTAAAGGTTGTGGTTAAATGTTACAGTAAGAGTGGGGTTTCTCAACTTGCAAGCTGGTTATTTGAATTTTTATGAATTTTTATTGTTATTATAAAGATAATGTACAGAGGGGTTACAGTTATATAAACCTGGCAATGAGTACATTTCTTTTATGATCATGTCACTCCTTTCCCTTTCTTATTTGAATTTTCAAAATTATAACAGAGTTTAATAAAATGAATATTATGAAATGGAAACCTGTTATAACTAGAGGAGCTAAAAACAGAAATACAGCCAAATAGAAAGGAGAATGGTATATCGTCCTAATATTCAAAGTATGTATGAAAATGGAACTAGGAAACTTAATGAGACTAGTGGGGATGGCATTGATGGTGTGGGGTCAAGAGAGGAGACTCTGATCAAGATGCATTGGACATACTAATGGACATGTTAAATTGAAATCCCTTTGTAACTGTTTGAACATAATAAAAATTAATAGCTAAATGAATAAGTTTACAAGAAATGGGGCTGGGAAGGTGGCTCAGTGGTACAGTGCTTGCCTTGCATGTGTGAAGCCCTGGGTTTTTATTCCTCAGCACCACATATGCAGAAAAAGCCAGAAGTGGAGCTGTGGCTCAGTAGTAGAAGAGCTGAGGGACAGTGCCCAGGCCCCAGAGTTCAGGCCCCATGACTGACAAAAAAAAAAAAAACCCACAAGAAATGCCCATACTAAAGCCACCAGCACAACCATATTCGTTTCAGCATTATTTACCATAATTAACATATGGAATCAACCCAGATGCCCCTCAGCAGATGAATGGATGAAGAAAATGTGTTATATACACTCAATAGAATTCTATGCTTACATCACAAAGAATGGTATTGTCCCATTCATAAGGAAATGGAAAGACTTAGAAAAAATTATACTAAGTGAAGTAAACCAGACCCAAAGAATCATAAGCTGTAAGCTTTCCCTCACTTGTAATAAGTAGAATATGTCTAGTATATTCTTAGAAGAGGATCACAATGGCTCAAGAGCTACGTGTATATGACTGTATAAAATGATGCTTATTGAAATGAACTCCAAGAAATGGAAACAAGAGGTGTTTTATTTTTCAATTGTACTGTTAGTAGTTATTTCTTTTTTCTTTCTTCTTTCCCCTTTGGGTAATTCCCTGATGTCATTGGTTTTATTTCTGTACCGTTTGTCTTGTATATAAGTTTATCTGATTTGGAGAAGAGGAATCACAGAAATGGTGGGACAAGGGGTGAACCAATGCAACAGTAATACTCACTAGACACTATGTAGAAAATAACTTTACAACTTGCTGGGGGGGAAGTCAGGAGGAGAAAAATTAGAGTAGGGATAACTTTGTTCAAAAAGTAATGTACTCATTACCTGACTTAGTACTATAACCCCTTTGGATATCACCTTTACAATAAAATTTAAAATAAATAAATAAAACAATAACTATAAAAGTTGTAATGCTTAGGAAGAGACCATTTGCCAACATCTACTGAGGGCACACTATTCCATTTAAAAATTTGATTTCACATTATTTTCACACTATGAACTAATTTATTTCATATTCTTTTGTAGATTAAAAATGTCTTATGGTTATTATAAAGGTGATATGCAGTTAGGTTACAGTTATATAAGTCAGGCAAAGAGTACATTTCTTTTTGAACACTGTCACCCTTTTCCCTCACTCTCTCCCAGTTCTTCCCTCCTGTCCAAACTCAGATTTTTATAGGCCTTGAAATCTAAGACAGTGGGTTCTTATTTGAATTATATCTTTTGGAACAAGTTTCAACAAAGTTGGACTAACTTATTGTCTGGAAAATATATTCAAAAGGGGTTTTGTATTGTATGATCCATTTGTAGAGCATACTGGCAATGACAAAATGACAGAAGGGAACAGGTTGCTGGAGGGCAGAGGTGGGAGGTAGGGTCTGTAGCTCTCAGAAGGCAGTAGGAGAACCTTTCATGGTAGACTTCTATATCTTGGCTGTGGAGGTCACATGAATCCACACGTGTGATAAGAGTTCATAGAATTAAATGCATATACATACAAGGCACACAAAGCAACATACATAAGTGACTACATGCAAATCTGTAAGGCAGATGGATGAATTGTATCAAAGTCAATATTGCGGTTATGGTATTATGAGAGATAATCATTGGATGAAGTGTATAAAAGACCTCTGTGTTATTTCTTTTGTGTGTAGGGGGTTGGGAGTGGTAATTAGGACTCAAAACTCAGGGCCTGGGTGCTGTCCTTCAGTTTTTTTCCCCTCAAGTCTGGTGTTCTACCACTTAAGCTACACCTCCACTTCTAGCTTTTGGCTGCTTGATTGGAGATAAGAGTCACTGTGAGTTTCTTGACTGGGCAGGCTTCAAACTGTGATCCTCGTATCTCAGCCTCTCAAGTAGCTAGGATTATAGGCCTGAGCCACCAGTGCCTGGCTGGAAAGCATTTATTCTTAACAGAGGCAAGAAACAGACATTAATGTAGAAAGTTAGCAAGAGTTCAGGGGCATCACTTGGTGATATTAAATGTCTCTATTTTAATCAAAAAGGCTAAAGGACTTGATTGAGAATTTAAAACACCCCAGGGACTAGAGAAAATTCCTTCCTTTGCAATTTTTAAATTGTTATAAGAGTCTGAGATTTTCAAACATTTCAGAATGTGTCCCAAATCACAGAACAAAGATTACCCAAGAAAAAATGAAGAGTGGCCAGGACTGTCCTCTCAGGTCACAAGGACCAGCCCTGCTGACAGCCCTCCACAGCTCTGGGCCTCATTAGCTGCTCCCTGACCTAGTCTAAGGGACCAGGCTCCACGGGCAAAGGGGAGCCAACCAGAACACAGGAGGCAGAACCAGAATCAGATCTCAGCTAGAAAAGCCTAATTATTGTAAACACCCAAATGAGGACATGGAAAATTCCCTCCCTTACATCTAAGAAGTGAAAGGATGGCAAAAAAAAAAAAAAAAAAAAAATCCTTCAAGCCAGACACCCACCAGTGGCTCACACCTGTAATCCTAGCTACTCAGGAGGCTGAGATCTGAGGATTGTGGTTTGAAACCAGCCTGGCACTCTTATCTCGAGACTCTCATCTCCAATTAACCACCAGAAAACTAGAAGTAGAGCTGTGGCTCACAGTGGTACAGTATTAGCCTCCAGCAAAAAAAACTCAGAGACGTGCTCTGGTCCTGAGTTCAAGTCCCACAACTGACAGGAAAATTTTTAAAGTTCCTTCAAGTTACAGAAATTCTATCTTTAACTCAAATGTGGATTTGCCCAGTATTTTACAATATAGTACATGTTCCACACCTATTTATAAAATTGCTGAGAAAGAGGGTGAGGGGGAAAAAAATCAATGAATGTTTCCCTCGTAGCCAGATTCTAAACTTAAGAGGAGAAGGAAGGAGGTATTAGCACAATGAACTCTCCACTAGAAGATTTCCACCTCTCTGGGGATGATTTTCTAATCTCTTGGTGGAAGAGTCTTCCTTTTGTTTTCTCAATGACCCCAGTGTCCCCCATCACCCTGGGTGGGCAGGTCAGAGCAGCTGGCCATGTGAATAGCATTGCTCATTGTTACCTTAGAAGCTCATCATCAGGAGTACTGTGCCAAGCACTTTTCTACCAGCTGGCCTCCTTACAACCTCACGTGGCACTTCTAGGGAGTGACTGTCATGGTGTTCACTCAGCACCTCTGAGTGACAGGGTGACATCACTGTCCAGGGGTGGGCCTAGGTCCCTCACCTCCCAGCTGCCCACCAGACAGAACATCATAGCAAGTCATGACCTCTTCCATGTTCAGTACCTGTGCCCGCTGATCCCTTTGGACAAACACCTGTCTTGTCTGGTCACAGAGATTATACCAAATCCTTTCTTAATCTGTATGTGGGTGGGACATGGAAAAACCCAGAGTTTCCACTTTGAAAAGGACGTCAATTAGTGGGCAATAAAAAGTGGAGGGAGGAAAGAGGGATAAGAAATGATTCAGAAACAGCTGAACTTTGAAAAACAGAAGGACACTGCAGAAAAGTGCATTTTTAAATGAAGCTGTGCCGAGGGACTGAAAAATTGCTTACGAACAGAGGACATTGGTTCAGGGAGCGGTGAACTGACAGAGCAGAAGGAAGAATTGCTGGGGAGACGGTTTGTTCAGAGACAGAAGGAAACTGAGCACACGGTCAATCAGTGACTTATAGGCAGGCACTGAGTTCTACAACTACTAAATAGTATGGCCGCTAAAGATGATGGAGTCCAAATACGACAGCCACTAAGTAGCATGCTCTGAAACTGAATGTTAGGACTAAAAAATATTACAGGCACTAAATAGCACTGAAATTAAATACTCCTGATACTAAATATTATAGGCACTAAGCACTAGTCAACTCCATACTATAAATATGAAATGTTACATACTCTACTAAAGTTACTGGGTTTTTTATTTCTTGGGTGGTGGATATTGGGATTTGAACTCAGGGCCCTCCTGCTTAGCTATTTTGTGTAAGGCTGGTAGTGCTCTGTCAGTTGAGCCATACCTCCATTCATGACTTTTTGTTAGAAATAAAAGCCTAACAAACTTTTCTGCCTAGGCTGCCTTCAAACGCAATTCTTATTTCTCAGCCTCTTGAGTAGGTAGGCATGAGATACCAGCATCTGCATGGTCCTGAGCCCTGGGTTCAAGCCCCAGGATTGGCATGTGCATGCAAGGGCATGTGTGCATGCACACACACGCATGCGCGCACGCACACATACACACACACACACACACACATCAGGTACCTTGGGCCCGTGAACTGTCCTCATAAGCTCATTGTCTGGAATAGCCAAATAGAATGACAGGAATCTCTAATTGACAGTTTGGGGCTAGAAGAGGAGGGGAAATAAGAAAGATATCACAAGAAGCCAGAAACACCTCTATTTCCTGGGCCTAGGGAGGCCCAGCTATGCTTCCTCTAAGTGTGAGTCCTCTGCCTAGGCCTGGCAGCTAGCTTATATTCCCCCAGCCTAGCCTAAGGGAGGAGCCAAGAAAGAATCTTGTCTCAACTCCACCTTCAGAAAGGTGAAACTTCTTTTCAATTTGGCTGTTCCATTAGCTTCCAAAACCTTGTAGCAATGGACTCCTGGGTAGTACTAGTACAGCATGGGTGGTGGATGTTGGGGGTAGAAAGGAGAAAGACCTCCCAAAAGACTTTATTTCTGAGTCAAACAATTCTTTCCAGTTGCAAAAAGGAAGAGGGAAATAATACATTCTGGAGAGAAGGCAAACAAGGGAGAAACTAAGTATAAATGGCAAAAGGTTCTCTGTTTCTGAGGTCTGTAGTTTTGAGTTAGAAGAGTAGACAATATTTGGCTCAGAAATCCAAGACCCAAAGCTAGGCTTTTGCCTTGAGATAGCTGGGTACCACCATAAGCTGTTCAAACACAAGATAGTGACCTGTTACAGAAGACTCTATCCATGGATATAATTTGAAAAAGCAGCATGGAAATCATGGTACAAGTCTAGGACAAGAAACTGAAAGTCTGAACAAATGGGTGGGAACACCAGGCAGCTTGAAGAGGGTTTATCTCAGGGATTTTCTGGGAGATAGAACTGGCAGAGTTTAAATATGCTATGCCACAGAGGTGTGGCCACCGTGTAGTATCTAAGTTGGATGAGCAGGTGGACCATGGTGAGTTAGGAGAAAGGTGAGGGAAGGTAGGTAGGGTATCAGTCCCTGGTGCAATGTTGTAGCGCCCTCTTAGGTGACTTGAGTTCATAGCTAGACAAGCAGGAGGCTCTAGAAGTAGACCACTCATCAGTTCTTTGGTATGGTAAAGGATGCATGCCTAACCACACACACACACACACACACACACACCCCAAGACTTATCCCACTTAAATCTACCCTATCTCAAAAAATAGCAATTCAAGTCAGGTGCCAGGGATTCACAACCTAATCCTAGCTACTCAGAAGGCTGAAATGTGAGGCTTCTGTTTAGAAGCCAGCCATGGCAGACATATCTGAGAGACTCTTTTCTCCAATTAATTAGCAAAAAGCCAGAAGTGGAGGCGTAGCTCAAGCAGTAGAGCACCAGCCTTAAGCAAAAAAAGCTAAGGGAAAATGTGAGGCCCTGAGTTCAAGCCCCAGTGCTGATAAAATAATCTAATTAAAAAGAATGCATTCCTCATAAGCCCTTAGCAAGCCCCTGGTTAGCACAGACTCAAAGACAGTGTATGAAATATATAATAAACTCTTCTTCTAGATAGAAGATGCACGCACACTTACACCTAGTGGACAATACAGGTAGGGACACCTTTGATTATCCCACTGGTAAATGACCAGTCATAAACAGTCAAGAAATTTCCTCTTAAAAGTTCCATAAATGGCCAGGTGCCAATGGCTAACACCTGTAATACTAGTTATTCAGGAGGCTGAGATTTAAGGATTGTGGCCCAGGTAGGAAAGTCTGTGAGACTCTTATTACCTTCAATAAACCACCAGAAAACTGGAAGTGTCACTGTGGCTCAAATGGTAGCGCACTAGCCTTGAGCTGAAGAGCTCAGGGACATAGTTCAAGCCCCACGACCGACAGAAGAAAAAAAAAAGTTCCATAAAGGCTAGGTGCTCATGGGTCCTATCTATAATCATAGCTAGTCAAGAGACTGATATCTGAAGATTGTGGTTTGAATCTAGCCCAGGCAAGAATGTTCATGAGATTCTTATTTCCAATTAACCACCAAAAATTTAGAAGTAGAGATGTGGCTCAAATGGTAAAGTGTTTGTGTTGAGCAATAAAAGCTCAGACATTGCACTCAAGCCCCAAGACTGGTCCCAAAAAATAATAAGAAAGAAAGAAAGAAGAAAAATAAAGAAAAAGGAACATCTCTGAATAGAAGGTATATAGAAGAACCTGTGGTCACCTTTAACCACGACGGTGGAAGCACGGTCAGGGTCCCCTTGAGGACGGAGGCATTGATTTCTCAGAGCGGGTGTTGGCTACTCACAGATAGGTCTCCCCCCAGGAACCATTTCTCTCTTAGGAAGACAGTTCTTGAAGAGTACACAGCCCCCTACATCAGTCTACCCGAGGGCAGTTCCAGTTCTAGAGCAGCTCTAGTTGCAGCTGCTTGGAAGTTTAATTCCTGTGTACCCTACACCCCTACAAAATCTGTTCCCAAGTATCCTGTCCAATTGTACCCTGGGCTCAAATCTCTGGAGGTTTCCTAGGAATCTGATTTTTTAAATTTTCTTTTCTTTTTTATTTGTTGGTCTTGGGGCTTGAACTCAGACCTGGGTGCTATCCCTGAGCTCTTTTGCTCAAGACTAGTGTTATGCTACTTGGAGCCACACTGTCACTTCTGGTTTTCTAGTGGTTACTTAGAGATAAGAATCTCACTGACTTTTCTGCCTGGGCTGGCTTTGACTTGAGATTCTCAGGTCTCAGCCTCCTGAGTAGTTAGGATTACAAGCATGAATCACCAGCGCCTGACTTTTCAGGAATCTGATTCCAACCATGGAGCTCAACCCTAACAGGGCATGGAGAGGTGAAGACACCATCAGAGATGGAACCCAAGCTTCTGGCAGACAACAGGATTTGTGAGGCTGCAGCGTGAGGAAAGAGTCTTCCCCTTGCACTGGCTGGGTGGTGTGAAAGGCTCAGGAAGCTGAGCTGAAAACAAGGAAACACTGAATTAACCAATCTGCCAATTTTAATAATCATGAGGTGTCTCCAATGTTTATTGCTATTAATGCAAAATATTGCAATGTATGTCTTTTTTTTTTTTTTTTTTTTTTTTTGGTCGGCCGTGGGGCTTGAACTCTGGGCCTGAGCGCTGTCCCTCAGCTCTTCAGCCCAAGGCTAGCCCTCAGCCACTTGAGCCACAGCGCCACTTCTGGTTTCTGGTGGTTTATTGGAGATAAGAGTCTCATAGACTTTCCTACCCAGGCCGGCTTTGAACCATGATCCTCAGATCTCAGCCTCCTGAGTAGCTAGGATTGCAGGTATGAACCACCAGCAACCAGCATTGCAATATATGTCTTGATCCCTAAATCCACAGCTCTTTTGCACTTATTTTCAGGATAGATTTTATTTACTTATTTAGCCAGTCATGGGGCTTGAACTCTGGGCCTGGGCATTGTCCCTCAGCATTTCAGCTCAAGGCTAGCACTCTACCACTTGAGCCACAGAGCCACTTCTGGCTTTTTCTATTTATGTGGTGCTGAGGAATCGAACCTAAGCCCTCATGCATGCAAGGCAAGCACTCTACCACTGAACCACCTTCCCAACCCCTCAGGATACATTTTGAACGGAGGGAATAATGAATTTAAAATATAACTAACAGTACTCTTCACAATAGCCAAGCTATGGAATCAGCCTCAATTGATGACTGGAGAAAGAAAATGTGGTATATATACACAATGGCATACTCAGCAGCAAAGAAGAATGAACTTCTGTTCTTTACAGAAAAATATATGGAACTGGAGATTATCATGTTAAGCGAAATTAGTCAGACTAAAAGGTCATATGTTCTTTCATATGTGGAATCTAGAACTTAAAAAAATGAATGAATATACAAGGAGGTCTGGAAGGGTAAGGGGAGCCAACAGGATGGAAGAAGGCGAAAAAAAAGGATGATGAGGCTGTAAATATGATTAAAGTACTTTATATTGCATATCTGAAAATGAACAATGAATCCCATGTAAATTTTATCAAAAAGGAAGGGATAAGGCCAGGAACTTGTGGCTCTTGCCTATAGTTCTAGCTGCTCAGGAGGCTGAGATGTGAGGATCGCAGTTCAAAGCCAGCCCAGACAGGAAGTCTGTGACTCTTATCTCCCATTAAAAAAGTGAAGTAAGCCAGGCCCAAAGAAACACGGGTCCCATGCTTTCCCTTATTTGCAACAACTAGAATATGTCTGAGACAAGCAGAAAAGGTCAGATAAGATGATGTTAAGCGAAATGAACCCCAAGATAAGGACACAAGTGGTTTTTTCTTTCTTGCTATTGCTTCTAACGTATTTATAAGGTACCATGTGATTTTTTTGTTGCTTTGTATGTCCCTCCTCCACGGTATAACCCCTGTTTTCATTGTATTTGATGTTGGTATAATTTGGGGAGGAGAGGGAAAAAGAAAATTGTTTAAACAGGAATTGCAACAATGAGATTGTGATTTTTTTTTGGGGGGGGGGTCCAGTCATGGGGCATGAACTCTGGGCCTAGGTGCTGTCCCTCAGCTCTTCAGCTCAAGGCTAGCGCTCTACCACTTGAGCCACAGCACCACTTCCGGCTTTTTTCTTTTTGCTTATGTGGTGCTAAGGAATCGAACCCAGGGCCTCAGGCATGCAAGGCAAGCACTCTACCACTGAGCCACCTTCCCAGCCCTGCAACAATGAGATGTACAAGACGCTATGTCGAAAAACAAACTTCACAATTTAGGTGGGGCGGGGGGAGGAGTGTAGTTGTAGAGGGAAGGAGGAGACAACAATGCATGATAAGAAATGTACTTATGTAACTGTAACCCCTCCTCTGTACAGCATTCTCACAATAAAAAACCTATTTAAAAAAAAAAAACGGGGCTGGGAAGGTGGCTCAGTGGTAGAGCGCTTGCCTTGCATGCCTGAGGCCCTGGGTTTGATTCCTCAGCACCACATAAGAAAAAAGAAAAAAGCCGGAAGAGGTGCTGTGGCTCAAGTGGTAGAGTGCTAGCCTTGAACTGAAGAGGGACAGCACCCAGGCCCAGAGTTCAGGCCCCACAACCGGACCCAAAAAAAGACTCTGGAAGTAAAGTTGTGGTTTAAGAAGTAGAGCACTAGCCTTGAACAAGAAACTCAGGGACAGCACTCAGGCCCTGAGTTCAAGCCCCAGGACTGGCACAAAAAAGAGAGGGATAAGAAAGGTTAATTAAGGGGATGATTTGATCAAAATATATTATATACATATATGCAAATATCACAATGAAACAAACCTCTTTTACAATTAATGTGCACTAATAAAAAATAAACAATGTAACTATTCTTGAGGCTATTAAAATGTTTCAAGGCCTTGTTTTATACTTCATTTACACTGCATTCTCCATCAGCCAAATTTCCTCCGTTTACAAGAGGCCTGATTTAGGTAAGGTCATTGATTTAGCTGGAGAGTTAATTATTCATTTGAATTGGTTTGTGCAAAAGGCTCCAGAGAGCCCGCAAGAATAAATTGAAAAGCTATTAGAACTAACAGGCGAATTTAATAAAGTGGTTGGATGCAAAATTCAATAGCTTCCTAGTCAACTAGCAATAACCAATTCAAAAATACAGTGGGGGTGAGTGGGTGAGGGAGCGGAGAGCAACAATAACAGAAGTGCCTGGAATTTGCTATCCCAACAAGGAAT
This sequence comes from Dipodomys spectabilis, assembly GCF_019054845.1. Classification (NCBI taxonomy): domain Eukaryota; kingdom Metazoa; phylum Chordata; class Mammalia; order Rodentia; family Heteromyidae; genus Dipodomys; species Dipodomys spectabilis. Next base: position 15,282,001 of record NW_024870874.1, read on the forward strand.
AGAAATGAGAAACCTGAATCTTAAATTTTTTTCAGCTTGGAAAACGCATAAAATAATTAGATGGAAAAGCATTCATATTCTTAAGTGGGGAAATGGAATGCGTCCCAGTTAAAACTTGTACATTGAACACAGTGAAGACAGTAGTTTTGTTGTTATTAAGCATCCCACATCTATTCTGCAGTTTACTCAGAAGAATTACTTAGGCAAGAATAGTGACAAAAATATTGACGATAATGAGAAAGAATTTTGCCTTTATCAGATCTTAGATAGTCAATGAAGCTAAAATAATGAAAACGGCACAGCCATGATTAAAGAATTGGCAGGTACCTCCATGGATCATACCTTCCAGCAGAAGTTAGTGCATAGAATCTATAGAGTATAACCAGGCACCAGTGCCTCACACCTGTAATCCTAGCTACGCAGGCAGGAGGCTGAGATCTAAGGATCACAGTGGGAAACCAATCTATAGACTCTTATCTCCAATTAACCCATAAAAAGTTGAAAACAGAGGTGTGTCTCAAGTGATAGTGCACCATCATTGAGCGAATAAAGTAAGAAAGCACAACCCTGGCCCTGAGTTCAAGTCTCAGTACACATACACACACACACACACACACATACACACACAGAACCTAATGTCCAGCAAAGATGGAATCACAGATGGATGAGGGAAGTAGTATTGTTTAGTGAATGATATGAGATGGTAAGTTAATCACATTAACTACTACACACTATACATCCAAATAACTTCCAGGTAGATGAAAGACTTAAATATTTTTATGGTGGGATTGTCCTGTAGTCTTCATTGTCACCCCCACCTTCCCAGCCAGAAGATATATTGAAGCCTTATCCAGTGTCTCAGGATGTGACTTTATTTGAAATAGGGTCCTTGAAAGCAGAATTAAACTAAGACAAATCATCCTAGATCAAATATAATTAGTGTCCTTTTAAAAAGAGGACATGAGAACTGGGCATCATTCATTGGCTCACACCTGGAATCCTAGCTACTCAGGCTGAGAGCTGAGGCTCATGGTTCAAAGCCAGCCTGGGCAGAAAAGTCCATGAGACTCATATTTCCAATTAATCAGCAAAAAACCAGAAATGTGGTAAGACCAAAGGAGGATATTCTTAGGAGAGGAACAAAATCAGAACTGGGCGCCAGTGGCTCAGGGCTGAAATTCTAGCTACTCAGGAGGCTTAGATCTGAGGATCACGGTTCAAAGCCAGCCTGGCAGGAAAGTTTATGAGACTCTTATCTCCAATAAACCACCAGAAAAAAAAAAAGTGGCACTGTGGCTTAAGTGGTAGCGTGCTAGCCTTGAGCTGAAGAGCTGAGAGACAGTGCCCAGGCCCAGAGTTTAGCCCCAGATACCTATATGCATCTGATCATATAAAATAATATTTATCAAAATGAATTCCAGGGGGAAAAAACCAGAAGTGGAAATGTACCTTAAGTGACTGAGTGACAGCCTTGAAAAAAAAAAATGCTAAGAAAAAGAGTGAGGCCCTGAGTTCAAGTTCTAGTACCAGCACAGACAAAATAACAGGACATGTGAAGGCAGAGACTGGAGTTATTCACTGCCTCGTTTGCACCTCTAGAAGCTGGAAGGGGCAGGAACAGTCCTTTTCTCATAGGTTTCAGAGAAAACACAGCCCTGCCCACACCAGCCTTCTGGGCTCCAGAACTGGAAGATAATAAATTCCTGTTGCCCTAAGCCATCCCATTTGCAGAATTTAGTTATAGTATATCTAGAAAACTAATACATATTTATAACTTGAGAATCATTTTAAAAAGTCAAAGGAAACACAGGTAAAAAGCTGCATACTTTCAAAAATAGTAAAGGTTTTATGGGCAGAAAAGCAATGGAAAGTGAAAATGAAAAATCAATACTTTTATATACTAAAAAATACATTTTAAAATAGCTTTATCAAAACTAAAAAGTCAACAGCAAGGGGAGGATTATAATTGCCACAAAATGATACACAGCATCTATTTTTAATATGTAAGGAGAGCCCCAAGAACCTAATAGAAAATGGAGTAAAGAACACATTCCAGCCAGGCATCAGTGGCTCATACCTGTAATCGTAACTACGCAGGAGGCTGAGATCTGAGGATCACAATTCAAAGCCAGCCAGGGCAGAAAAGTCGCTGAGACTCATGTCCAATTAACGACCAGAAAACTGGAAGTGGTGCTATGGCTCAAAGTGGTAGAGTGCTAGCCTCAAGCAAAAGACCTCAGGGACAGTGCCCAGGCCTCAAGTTCAAGCCCCATGACCGACCAAAAAAAAACAAAAATTAGACATTTCACAGAACATACTCACACAAACATCAAAAAGTATTCAACCTAATAGATTTTTTTCCAAATATGAAAATAGAACCAAGAACCTTGCTGGAATTACTTAGGAAGAAGGAATGGAAGAAGGGAGTTACAGAGGGGTGAGATTGACTGGACTATAAAATGAATGGAATGATGAACCCCATCCCAACTTCATTAGTGATTGAATCCACAGAAATAAAAGGTAGCCCTTGCCTTTCAAATTAACATTTTATGTAACAATTCTTAAATCCTGGTAAGAATGCAATAAAAATTGTAGCCTCCAATAATACTGACCGAAGTATCAATGTCTCCATTTTTAGAATCCAGTTTGGTACTATATAGAAAGAGGTTAAATAATCTACAGCCTTAATTGAATAGCTCTCCTAAAACTCTATTCTGTGGAAACGATTCGAATTTAGGCAAATATGTATCTACCAAGATGTTTGTCACTGCATTATTTATGATAATTTTAAAATGGAGGCTTGCATGGTGACTCACACCTGTAATCCCGCTACATGAGAGGTCCTAAGTAAGAAAACTGCAGTCCAAGGCAAAACTAAACCCTACCTGAAAAATAACTTGAGAAAAAAACAGGCTGGAGATGTGGGTCAAGTGGGAGAGCACCTGTCTAACAAATGTGAGACCCTGAATTCAAATCCCCGTTTGAATTAAAAACAGTCTCGATGTCCAACAATAGGGAAATCACAGCACATGATGAAATGTTAGACTGCAAGGATCGAACATAGTGATTTCAATGGATTTAATGACATGAAAAATATCCACAAAAAAACATAAAGAGCTAATGTGTCTATACATATAGCCAAATTTTATTAACTAGATGCCCGTAGGGAAAGAAAAGGTGAATACATCAAAATATTTATCGTTCCCTCTGAATAGGAGGATGGTCTTAACTGTTTTTTATTTGGATAAAATATGCATAATAAAATTTACAATTTTAACCATTTTAGTTTATAATTCCGTGGCATTATGTATTTTATGCATTCAGAATATTGTGTAACTATCACTACTGTGATGGTCTAGAATTTTTTAACCTCCTAGATTTTTTTCATCTTCACCCATTAACCATAGCCCCACACCTCTGTACTTCTTGATTCTCTGTGGATCTGTGTCATAGGTACTCTGCACAAGTAGAATCTTAACCATGTTTTCCTCCTGTCTGGTTTATTTCAAAAGGCATAATAATGTTTTCAAAGATCACCCACGTGGTAATATGTATCAGAATTCCATTCCTCTTCATGGCTAATTAACACTCCATGATATATAATTACCTACAGCATTTTATTTGACTATTATCCATTGACAAACACTATTCTTTCTACCCTTGGACTGTTATGAATGATGCTATTAATATTGACATACAAGTGTACGTTGAAGTCCTTGCTTTCTATGGAATCTATATCAGCAAGTAGACATACTGGATCCCATGTGAATTCTGTTTTAACTTTTTTTTTTTAACTCTGAGCCTGGGTGCTGTCCCTGAGCTCTTTCAGCTCAAGGCAAATGCTCTACCACTTGAGCCACAATGCCAATTCTGGGTTTCTGGTGATTAATTGGAGATAAGAGTCTCACAGACTTTCCTGCTCAGGCTGGTTTTGAACCATGATCCTCAGATCTCAGCCTCCTGAGTAGCTAACATTACAGCGCCCAGCTGTTTTAACTTTTTGCAGAATGATTTTTAATTTTCTTTTATATTATTCACGTGATCTTTCTATTGAATGCATCTTGCTATTTTTTAAATAGCATAAAATGAAAAGAATGTCACTATTTCAAATGCCTCTCATGGCTTTGCTTTCTGCTGTCTGCATATCCTAAAGCATTGTTTTCTTGGCACTAAGCAAAGCATCACTTACTATCCCCCTAAGGCCAAGGGCTTTACATGCACGAAATGACCGTTGCAGTATACTCAGCACTTTTTAATAAGGTAAAAAGACAAAAAGAGACTCTTTTGGTGGGTAGGGGTGTTCAACTCAGAGCCTCAGCTGGCCAAGCAGCCCGAGCAGCATCTTAAGTTATATTTTTGTTTTGCTTTGCTTTAGTTATTTTTCAGAGTCTCACATTTTTGCTCAGGGCCATTCTTGGACCAACACCCATACACACACATATATGGCTTCTGCATGGCTGAGATTTACAGGTATGAGCTACATATCCAGTTTGTTGGTTAAAATGGGGCCTTGCTAACTTTTGCCCAGGATAGCCTTGGTCCATGATCCTTCCAATCTCTACTTCCCAAATAGCTAGATCACAAGTGTGAGCCATTTCTTGAAAGAAAAATTTATCACTTACAGTTCCCAAGAGCAGGAGACATGCCATGTCTTGCAGGCAACATAGAAACACATCAGGGTTAGTCAGAAGACAAAGGGAGCACAGGGAAAACAAGCCAGAGCCTTTATTGTGGTCTACATGGGCAAGGCCAGACCAGCTGACTTCCGATTGACTTGTGAGTAATTTCAGCTGGCTTTGAACTAACAGAGTAGTCCCTAGCTGACCAGCACCTAGCCCTGGGGTGACTTAGGGCTGGAAGAATATTGGCCTGGTGTGTGAGTTAGATAAAGGAGGTGGCTTAGGGTAGGAGCTCCATACTGATTGGTTTGTATATGGAAAGTATGCTTTCTGAGTCTACAATCCTAGCTACTCAGCAGGCTGAGATCTGAGGATCACAGTTTGAAGCCGGCCAGGACAAAAAAAGTCTGTGAAACTCTTATTTCCAATTAACCAGCAAAAAGCCAGAAGTGGAGCCATGTGGTTAGAGTGGTAGAGCCCCAGCCTTGAATGAAAAAGCTCAGGGACAGTGCCTACCCAGACCCTGAGTTCAAGCCCCAGGACACACCCATGTAAGTATGCTCATTGCCACATTGTTTACTAACTTTAGATCCTGTATTAGCCAGTCTTGGAAGGGGCAATTTGTCCAGGATGGACAAGATTCCAAGATGACAAGCTATCCTAAATAGCAATAAATGATTAGCATAATGCAGTATATGCAAGATTTCCCCTTACAGCACTTGAAAATAGCAAAGTTTGAAAACCCAAGGGATTTCTACCATTTAAAGAGTTGCTTAAGTAAATGATGTGCCAATATGAGCAAGGATTATACAGCCATGTTAAAGAATGGAGCAAACTTCAAGAGATATTCTAATAAGTCAGCACATTCAGTGTCTCCTTTCTTCAGTAATTGGCTTTCACAAATAACTCAAGGTGGAGGCCCTGTGTGGACAAGAGCTGGAAGGTCCCTGAAGGCCACCTCCCACCAGAAACTCGGGTCTCTAGGCCCCGGGCAGGGTAGGGTGAGAACATGGACTTAAACACTGTAGTTGCTGGAGTGTGAGTGCCCAGAGGGCAGGACAGATCCTCTGGGTACTCTTCCCAGCTCAGAGAAGCCCTGGCATGGAGCAAAGGCTCAGCTGCTACTGGCTGAGTACAGGCAGGGGTGCCTGCACACACCCTTTTAGCCTCCACCTCCTGTATTAAGGATGACAGATGCCCCGGAACCCCCTCGGCAGTGCCTGGCACCCAGCTGGAGCCTGCTAAAAGGACCCTTTGGCAAAGTCTGTTCCCTTACAGCAAAATTGGCAAGTGAGGGTCACCTCACACGCCAACTGCATGTTGGGTGTGGCTGGCTAGACTGCTGTGTTGAAAGGCTGCTGAAGGCCAGGCTGGGCAGAGTAGCAGGGAGCCTCCTGACTGAATGGCAGCACTTACCTGGCAAAGGAGGAAGTAGAGTGGCCCAGAGGCCGCCCTGAATAGCTTCTTGCCCCAAGGGCTTGCCCACACGGCATGGCTGGCACTTCACAGGTGCCATGAAGTGGCAAGATACTCTCTTCTCCCTGTAGCCCTAGACACCCCGGCAGAGACTGGAGACAGTACTACACAGAGGACATGCAACCTTCCAGGATCCTGGCTGTTCCTCCTTAGGGTGAATGCCCTTCGCTGAGGGGCAGAAGAGGTTAAACGTCATTAACCACTCACCCTAGAGGTAGGCCACCAACTCTCTCTCCTCTTGCTTGGGAGTAACTCCAGGCTTTGGGGATAAAAGAGGGGGGCAAAAGCATCAGCAATCAGGTGCTGGTGCCTCATGTAATCCTTGCTACTCAGGATCTGAGGATCATGGTTTGAAGCCAGATCAAGCAAGAAAGCCTGGGAAACTCTTATCTCATGTGGTAGTGCCAGCCTTAAGCACAAAAGCTTAGGGACAGTACCTAGGTCCTGAGTTCAAGCCCCAGGCTTGAGACCTTTCTTCACATTCTCTCTGGACACTCTGATCCTCAGGCTCGTCCACACTGGCTGTTACATTTAGTGTTGAAAGTGGGCTTTCCTATCTCTAATTCACAATGAACAGAGGACTGGAAGGTCTAAGCAATTTGTTCAAGGTCACAGCCTGACTTTGACTTTTCTCTGTATCCCCCAGCCTCCTGGAGAAATGAGCAGATAAATTTCAGCCTCTGAAATTTGAAGGTGGGCAGTGAGCAGAACTTCTCTCGACCTGGAGAGCCACTGGGGGAGCCGCAGCCTTTCTCTTGCTTTCTCCTTCTTGTCACTCACCTTTCTTGAGCAGCTTGATTAATCACTCACTGTCTCCCCAGGAAAGGCCACGAATCCTGGTTAAGGTTTGGTCTCAACAAGAGGCTCCCAACCCAGAGGCTGTGTGGGAGCCCATGTGTTCACTCCAACTTAAACATCATGCTTCCAGGACTGACTGGGTTCCCAGCCTCCTGCTAGAGCCTCCAAAGGAGATGACTCTCCTTGCATTGGTTATAAGGTCTGTTCTACCATGCATGTCCAGAGCTGGGCAGAGAATGAAAGACTTCCTGCTGGTTTAAAAACAGAATTTGAGCGGAGCACTGAGTGGCTCAGGCCTGTAATTCTAGCTACTCAGGAGGCTAAGATCTGATGATCACCAGCCTAGGCCTAAAAATCAGTGAGACTCTTATCTCTAATTAACAAGCAAATAAAACCAGAGGTTAATTGTGGCTCAGTGATAAAAGCTAAAAACACAGTGAAAAAGCTAAAGGAAAGCAATGAGTTCAAGCTCCCGTACTTGAGTTGGGGGTCAGGGGAAGAATGGAGTGTTTGAGTGGCTCTGCTAAGAGCCTGAGTCCCCCAGATGTGTGTTCTGAAGTGTAAAATAATGTGTGAGGTGCCAGGGCCGGCGGCATTGAGTTTCCCACCATTAAACATCTGCAAACACAGGGAAAGGGACTTCTTGGCTTCTCCCAGAAATTTCCTTCTGTCCTCTGGGCATGGGTGCAAGCTAAGCCTTCCACTTAGATTTATCTTTTACACAGGCCTAACACAGTAGGCAGGGTAGTTTGTAGGTGGTATTATTAATCATCATTTGCGTTGGAGTGCCCATCTTCCTGTGGAGTTTGAGGGGAGAGGGGATAAGAAGCTGCCCCCTTCCCTGGCCTTGCTCCAGTGGCTGGCTGCCTGAAGAACCCACACACAGCTGGCTGCGGGCCAGGACAGCAGGGTTCCAACTGGTCAGTGCTGGCAGCCGTCCCTGCAGACCAGATCAAGGGTATGTGATTCTCTGAGCAGCCACTTCCATCTTAATGTTCCTTTAATAGCCCTTGTCAAATTGCCATGTCTCTCCCCAGAGATTTTCACAACTATGGAAAACAGCCATTATCTGATCTCCAGGGGAATGGGGATGTGTGCAGATTCCGGATTCTGGGAAAGGCAGTTATAAAAGCCAGTGGAGTCCATCCACCCCTGCTGGGCACAACTCTACCACAAGGCCTGGCTATGGCCAAAAAAAGTCACAAAAGTATTTGGGCTCACTCTTTATGACTGTATGTATATGAATGCATTTGGCTTCTGGAAACATAGAAGGCGGGGGGAGATGTGGAGCTGGTCAAGCAAAGGGCCTAGAAATAATTTAGCATAAAAACTGTTATTCATGGGCTGGGAACGTGGCTTAGTGGTAGAGTGCTTGCCTAGCATGCACGAAACCCTGGGTTATTTGTTATATGAGGAAAGTCTTCAAATGTTTTAATATTCCAAGAGTAAGAAAAGGTAAATGGCTTGCCTTTCCCTACCACCTAATTTCACAAACCTTTTTTTTTTTTTTTGCCAGTCCTGGAGCTTGAACTCAAGGCCTGGGAACTGTCCCTGAGCTAGCACTCTACCACTTGAGCCCCAGCACCACTTCTGGCTTTTTCTGTGTATGTGGTACTGAGGAATGGAACCCAGGGCTTCATGCAAGGCAAGTGCTCTACCACTAAGCCACATTCCCAGCCACTTCTTTTTTTTGTCTTGGGATTACAGGTGTGTATCACCATGCCCAGCTAGTAACCTCCCTCCCTCCCCGCCTCCCCCCCCCCAGCTCTAAAGACATTTGGTATACCTAGCAAAAAGTGTTTTCAGATACAGATAGTTCCTCAAAAAGCCCTTAGAGACAGTGCTCTGGGCCAGGCAGAAGCCTTACTCTGGCCACAGCCCAGGTGGCCAGAGCTCAGGAGAGGGTCTAGACTTCCTCACATCTTCTTGCTGGCCCTAATACAGGGATAACCTTTATGAGGCTTGATGTGAAGCTCACCTGAGATTAGAGAGATGAAATGGCTTTAAGCCAGGCAGCTCTCCGCCTGTCTTCCTGTGACAGCGGCAATGTTAAAGGTCGGCACACATCACAACGGTGCAAAACTGGTCCTTGGATTTTCCTTTTCATGCCAGAGTGCGACTACACTAAGTCCCACCAACTGGCAGCTGCCCCAAAGAAACCGTGCCAGTGACTCAGAGGGCTCACAATATCCTGGGATTGGGTGAGGCTTCTGGGGAGAAGTAGGCCTTGAGCCGGGACTACAATGACAGATGGCACTTGAGTGAGGGAGAGGCAGAGAAACTGTCCAGATTGTAGACAAAGCAGAGCAGAAAAGATACAGGGGATATGCTCCAGACATCATGTTATTATTAATCTGTTTTTATTCTAGGGCTATTTTGCCTGCATCACCTCAAAAAATGACTTTGATGTCTTCCCTAAGCCCAGCTACACTTCAGACAGACTATCTTTACAGAGTGCAACAGCATTCCAGCAACTCTAGCACTGACTTATGGGTAAATCAATGGTGCAATGTTGCAGTATAAGGAAAACACAAAATATAGTCCTTGCCCTTAAAGACAGGAAGGCCTTTCCTCTTGTCAGACATTTGGGGAAGCTTGGGGGATGGTTCTGCCCGTAGTGAAGTCTCTGTGGTCAAAGGCAGTCAGCTCTGTGGAGAATGGACACATCTAAGGAAAATTGGACTTGACATTTATCAAGATGCTCCACCTGGGGGTGGTCCAAAAGGCCTTTTGGCACAACAGTTTTCTTCACAAAACTGGTTCCCACGCTGCATCCAACAGTCTTCCAGTATATTCCTTCCTGGGGAAGAAGCTTGTCTGATGCCACTCACCAGTTCAGAATCAGAAGCCAGTATAATCACAGACTATACCTGAACATCATGTGGACTGCTCTATAATGCTATCAATGAGGGATTTCAGTCTCTGCAAAGAATCTGGACAGGAAGCAGTCCTAGGACTGGAAAGAAAGATCCTAAAAAAGCAATGCATGCAGACAACTTCTAAAGTGGGTCAACCCTGGGCAATGGGAAATTTGGAAATATCTGCTTGGTCTGGGAGAATTCTCACCATGGGTTTAAAAATCCCAGTCAGAGATGAGTTGAAAGCAGAAGCTGAGATGGTGGCACATGCCTGTGATTCCAGCACTTGGGAGACTGAGGCAGAAGGATTTCAAGTTTAAGGCCAACCTGGATTACTTCAAACAATAGCAGTACAAAGCAAGCTAGATTTGAGCATCATATGAGACAAGGTGAAATACAAACTTGTCTCGGAATCTTGCCATCCAATAATGATGTAGCTTTTGAAGCTGTATGGACAGGATTGCTCCTTACACCACAATCAGCAGACGCTCGTCAGTCACTTCTTAAACAGTGAGTCACAGGGACAGTAAGCAAGGAACTAGCTAAGTGGGTCAGCTAGAGAGCTGAGACTGCAGATTCTGGGGGTCAGTAGTCACTGTGGCACATTGGCCCCTCTCATCTCAGACAAATGAAGGCCAAATGCATGCGAAGGGGATCTTTGGAGCCTCAAGGTTCTGGTCTTTTCATTTCTAGTTGGAAAAATCTCTTTCCAAAAGAAAAAAGGAAGGATAGACATGTTCTGCATAGTGTCATTTTAGTCAATGATAGACTGTACATATGACAGTGGTTCCCACGGATTAAATCTAGTTATACTTATGGCTACCTTAGTTTGTCTAAGTACACTCCGAGATGTTGGCACAATGACCAAAGTGCCTGATCATGCAGCAACACATGCCTCTATTTCAAAGAAGTAATCACATGCTCTCATGTTGAAATGGAGAAATCCAGCGTTCTCATTTCTATGTCTGCTGAAACATATTCCTTGACACAGTTAACTCTAGAAGGAATTGTACAAGTTGCTACACAGAAAATACTAAGAATCTGGTATGAGCTGGGGCTGGTAGCTACTCAGGAGGCTAAGATCTGGGAATCACAGTTCAAAGCCAGCCCAGGCAGAAAAGTCCTTGAGACCCTTATCTCCAATAAGCCACTCAGAAGAAACCAGAAATGGTGTTATTGCTCAAGTGGTAGAGCGCTAGCCTTGAGCACAGAGAGACTCAAGGACAGCGCCCAGGCCCGGAGTTCAAGCCCCAGGACTGGCGGGGGAAAAAAAGAATCTGCTGTGCATCAACTTGTACAATTCCTGCTGGGGACCTATCTCAGTGATAAAGAGTACCTGCCTAACATAAGCAAGGCCCCAGGTGTGACTGCCAGCAACCACGGGTGGGGGAAAGAAACTACCAACTATCCAAGAAAAACAAACAAATACAAGCCCAATAAAGGCACAGAAAGCTGCATACCACTTTAAGATTTCAAGGCCTTATCTCTGAGCCAGGCTATGTAATCAAACAAGGAAATGTGAATGTAATGACCTTTCGATGACTAGCCTGGTTAACGTCATTTTTGATCTTTACCAGCATTGTTAATTAAGCAGTCTGTAACTCCACCCTCATGTTAAGTGCAGAAAACCTCAACTCCTGAAAGTGAACACGACTCTCACTGCATTAACAATCCTAAGGCAAGGGGTCAATGAGCTGACCAAAGAACCCAGGGGAGCTTGTCTCAGAGGACACCAGATATGGAGTCTGGTTGTTGAGAAAGTGCATGATTCGTCCTCTTATCACTCTTTTAAAGAACTGTGCAATAATAACTTTCCAAGCAACTGACTGGTGTTTTAACATACTGGGTTACTGAAGTTGTTAGAAGAAATATCTGAAGCTAAGAGAATCTGGCAGCACTACGTGAAAGAGTAGCATTTATATATCCTCATATATTAAGGATATTTGTGCACTGAGAAAACTGTATCTGAGAAGCAGCCAGAGTCAGCTAAAAAGCAGATCAAAAAACAGGTGAGTTGGGGGCTGGGAAGGTGGCTCAGTGGTAGAGCGCTTGCCTTGCATGCATGAGGCCCTGAGTTCGATTCCTCAGCACCACATAAGCAAAAAGAAAAAAGCCAGAAGTGGTGCTGTGGCTCAAATGGTAGAGCGCTAGCCTTGAGCTGAAAAGCTGAGGGACAGTGCCCAGGCCCAGAGTTCAGGCCTCACAACTGGACCAAACAAACAAACTAACAAAACAGGTGAGTTGAGGCCATTCTGGCACAATCTTTTTTTCCCCCCAGTTCTGAGACTTGAATTCAGGGCCTGGGCACTGTCCCAAGCTCAGGACAAGCACTCTACCACTTGAGCCACAGCACCACTTCTGGCTTTTCTGTTCATGTCGTACTGAGGAATGGAACCAGGGCTTCATGCATGCTAGACAAGCACTCTATCACTAAGCCACACTCCCAGTCATGCTGGCACAATCTTAATATTTTTCTTCCCCACACATCTCTAGTGTAGACGCATTGCTGACACATGAGAACAATATTCATCTCTCCCCTGTTACACTGCTGTACTAAGTAACCTTGAAGATAATGCCGCTCCAAAGGGTCTAAATGTTTTCACGGCCTCTCCATCTGTCTCCAATCCAATCAAGGACATTTTGGAACACATTGATTTCCTAAGACACTGCCATGAAATCGCACTGTCCCTCGCCCAGCAACCATTCTGTGAAAGTGTCCTTAGTGCACTGAACTGGACTGAAGAACCAAGCACTCCTGAAAGATGTTTCCTATTTTTTTTCTCTTGCCTACTGTTTCTGTCTTTCCTCTTTGTTCATTCAACAAGTATTTATTCCATCTCCACTATGTGCATGGATCAGAACTAGGTACTATCACTATCAGAGCAAACAAGAGTCCCTCTTGGGGCTGGGAAGGTGGCTCAGTGGTAGAGCGCTTGCCTTGCATGCATGTAGGCCCTGGGTTCGATTCCTCAGCACCACATAAGCAAAAAAAAAAAAAAAAAGCCGGAAGTGGTGCTATGGCTCAAGTGGTAACGTGCTAGCCTTGAGCTGAAGAGCTGAGGAATAGCGCCCAGGCCCAGAGTTCAGGCCCCACAACTGGATCCAAAAAAAAAAAGAGAGTCCCTCTCATGGAAAGACATTTGAATAGTGGAGGCAAATATTTTTAGATAGTGCTTAGTGCCAGGAAGGAGATAGATGGGTAGAGAATTCAGTCAGTGTAAGACAGAGGGGAGGGAAAGCTGAGCCTGGAAAGTCAGGGAAGTGCTCCCGGAGGAGCTGACAGCTCACAGATGTAGGCAACAAGCATAAAAGATCCCAGAGAAAAGCACCCCAAGCACAGGAAAGTGATACAAAAGGCCCCGAGGTAGCACAGACAAGAGGACTGAAGGCAGACTTAGGTGGCCAACAATGAACACAGAAGGATAGATAAATGAAGCAGAAGGGATAGGGCTTGAAGGCCAAGCACAATGCTTGTTGTAATTCTAGAGAATTGAGGAGTTTGTTTTAAGCAGGGCCTGAGCTATCTCAAGAAGCAGAGTTAATGAGGATTCTGTTACCCATGCAAGAGCCGAACAGCTGCTTTCTAACATGACTTCCACTGACTCCACACCTCCTACCACAAGTATGCAGCTGGGTTTTTCAGCCCTAAGCACAAGGATTTATATTTGTCCTCACAGATTTTTATCCCCGGACTCGGTCTATTCCCTCAGGCCATCAAAACCTTGTGGACCTTCTTACTACTAATACGCTCCACTCCCCACTCCAGCTTTTCTTTAGAAAAGAGAAGGAATATGCAAATGGGTAAGAACCAACTAGAAAAAGAGCTGACAACTGAGAATCATCGGAAAGAGTGTTTAAATTTTAAGCCATGAAGAGAGCCCACAGACATTTGAGCTAGAGTCTGGGCCTACTTTTTCTACCACAATCACTCCCTGGAAGTCCCCAGGAGTCAGTGTGCCATGGGAGGAAGGAAGGCTAGTACCTGTAGCAACTGCAAGCTGATTTCCCATTAGCCATTATCACTCATGTGGCAGACACTTATCAGGTGCTGCTCCGTGCCAGGCACGCTGCCCTCAATTGTTCTCAAGTTCAATGTCTCCTGCCTGCAGAGATCAGGTTAGTAAGCATTTTCTCAACTTCTAGTCTGTGAACTCCTACAGTACATAGAACTATGTAGTTGAGTTAATTATGAATGTCAAAAAGGCTCATTCAAAAAGGTTCATAGCTAGAGCAAGAGGCCTTGAATTCAAACCTCAGTTCTGCCAAAAAAAAAAAAAGCTTCATGAATAATGAAAGGATTTATATTTATTAGAAATCAATCTATTATTCAAAAAGCCACACAATTTCTCACTTAGAGGACACTTAATAAAATATACATCTTAAAAAGTCAGAATGCTTTTTACACTTAATTCCATTGTAGAAGCAGAGTAAAAATAGGCAACAATCATTTACACAACTTCATACAATAATCCGGGTAATATGCAAGATTTTTCTGGATATGTCTTTGTGGCTAATCAACCACACACCAAGGAGAGACCAAAGTTCAGGTGTGCACAGCCCACAAAGCCTGCAGAGAGGGTGCCATCTGGGACCTTGCTTCTCTCAGTGAGACACCGGGGTGGGCTAACATCAGGAGGAAATGCACACTGGGCTTCTTACCCAGTCTTCTAGTATCATCAACTATCAAACCATTTGCTCCTCTTTGCTAGAGGTGCTCCTTTAGAAGGTCCCAACAATTTCTGCTTGTACTGTTCAACTAATTGGTTGAAGTGAGTTTCTGCCTTATTTCCCTTAGCCTTTTTCCTAGATACCTACAAAAGAAAGGAGATATAAGTCAGTAATTTCAAACACTAAATATTACCTTATCCTCATACAACACAAGAAAGAAATTAAGTAGGTACAGAGATCATGTTCACCAGGAAAAGTGGATTTCCAGAGAGATTCTTAGGAAGAAAAGATCAAAAAGATCCATTGATTAGAAAGTGAAGGGGAGCAGGACCTGACTTAAGCGCTGTCTGGGGTTTCAGAAGCTTCTATCACTGTAGTTCCCAAATGCTCCCCTTCATCTGAACACAGCCCAGAGTTTGAACATACTTACTTGACCTTGCCCTCAGCAAGATACTTGACAGCATTTATAGCAAAAGCTCCAAAATATAGTGTGGTATAGTCAGAAATTTTTTGGAAACAAATTTCTTGAGAATGGGAACCTAATGATTCTTTTATTCTTTTATTTATTTATTTATTGGTCAGTTGTAGGGCTGGGTGCTTTCTCAAGGCCTGGGTACCGTCTCTCAGCTCTTCAGCTCAAGGCGAGCGCTCTACCACTTGAGCCTCAATGCCATTTCCAGTTTTCAGAGTGGTTTATTGGAGATTAGAGTCTCACAGACTTTCCTGCCTGGGCTGGCTTTGAACTATAATCCACAGATCTCAGCCTCCTGAATAGCTGGGATTATAGGCGTGAGTCACTGGCACCCAAGTGGACCATTATTTTCTACGAAAGCTCTTTGGGATAATGCTGTCAGGACCAGGAAAGAAGTGTGTAAGATGATTCTGGTACAACTTGTACAAGAAGACAACACTACTGAGGAGCTGCCAGTTCTTTAATCTGAAGACTTACTGTGTGTTCAATTACTCAAGGTATGCTACTACTGGCAGCCCACAATGGCCCCACACCACACCAAACCCGGTATCCTTCAGAACTCACCTGCATGGAAGACAACTGCTGCTTCTCTTGCTTCCTCTTGTTTACCTGGGGTTTTGGCTTCTTAGGAGGGAGGGATTTTACCTTGCCTTTATCTCGCAACCTGAAATAAAATGACCAGGTAAGTGTCACCCTGAGTTCTCCCTCCAATCTGCATCTTTCTTCTCTACAGCAATTCTTAAGGCCAATCACCCTTAAAAGGAATCCCACAACCCAATCTCAACATTAATGGACTCACAGAAATCACAGAGACCTCCATTTACTTAATAAATATTTTGCAAGGACCTACTTTAGTACATAGCACTAATCTGTCACACCATATGTGTGTGGTCTGAGCTGACAGAGCCAGCCATGTGGAGAAGAGGAAGCTCTTCAAAGAAAAAGAGTGGACTGAAAGCTTCTCTGAGGCCACTCTGTGATGTGATCAAGAGTAACATCTCGGATGGTGCAGAGACTTGAGCACCAATCTCCCAGGCAGAATTGGCACAGCTTAAGCATGCCTATCACACAGACAAATGCCAAAAAAGAGGCAACAAGTGAGGTAAACACAAATACACTTAAAAACTTCCCTGTTTTATGAAAGCGTCCCAAATCTCACCTTATCTTGGGGCCTCGATGTGAGGGGAGCACCAGGACCTTTCTTCTCTTCTTCCCATCTGGCAGCTCCACCTGCTCTACTTCAGCCTTGGTCTGAAACCCTGCCCATGAGGTGGAAGCCACTTTCCTGGTCTGCTCTTGGGGAGCCTTGTTTTGTTCTAATGGGTGATTCTGAACCGCCTCCTGCTGCTTGTCTTTTCCAGATTCTTTTTGCTTCTTTTGGGGTTTATTGTTTGAAGGCTTTGATTTCATTTTTTGCTGTAAAACAAGAAATTTCCCCCTGGTTTCTGCATGAGACTTTAAAAATACTTAGAGAAAGAGGAACTTTATGTGAGCTTGTTGAAAAAAGGGAACATTTTTCCCCACACTCTTGGGAGACTTCAGAAAAGTGAGTGGAAAGTAAGTAATCCACAAGCCCTGCCAGTGTAATGGACTGTTACTGGTGGAGAACACAGAACTCCCCTTCCCATAACATAGACATAGGGAGAGAACACTCATCCATCTCAAAAGCCAGCAGCAAGGGAAATTATGAAAGTTGTAACACACATGGGAAGCATCCCAGGATTAAAAAAGAAAGCAACAGAGGAAATAACTGAAGTATTAACACTTGGAGTCTTAGGGAACTGAGAGTAATGAATGAAAAGCCCTAATTGGGCAGAACCACAAACTGAAGAGAAGCTTAATTATATCCTTCAAAAACTGAGCCGGGCGCCGGTGGCTCACGCTTGTACTCCTAACTACTTAGGAGGCTGAGATCTGAGGACCATGGTTCAAAGCCAGCCCAGCCAGCAAAGTCCATGAGATTCTTATCTCCAATTAACCATCAGAAAACCAGAAGTGGCACTGTGACTCAAGTGGTAGAGCACACTCCTTGAGCTGAAGAGCTGAGGTACAGCGCCCAGGCCCAGAGTTCAAGCCCCATGACCAACAATAAATAAATAAATAAATTGGGGTGCAGTAGCTCATACTTATAATCTTAGAGGTGGAAATCAGGAGAATCATCATCCAATGCCAGCCAGGGCAAAAAGTTTGAGACCTCATGTCAACCAATAAAAAGCTGGGCATAGTGGCTCATGCCTGTCATTCCAGATACTTAAGAAGCATAAATAGGAGGACTGTGATCCATGCTGCATAAATGAAAGGCTCTATTAGAAAAAACAATGAGAGCAAAAAGGAATGTGGCTCACGTTGTAAAATGCCTGTCTGAGTTCAAAATCTAGTACTGCCAGAAAAAAGAAAAAAAATTAAGTTCCATACCAGGCCTCTCTGGATCCTTAGTTCCTTCATTTTAAGTTTCCTCCGATCTTCCAGAGAGAACTCCACTATTGGTCTCTATGGTGGGGGGGGAGGGAGAATTCATTTATTAGACTTTGTAATGTGTGAATACAATAAGCTGAGCTATCCTCCCCATTTACATCTCTCTTTGAAAACATGAGGCCAGATCTGAAAGCAAATTACAGAGCTACTTATAACTTGGGATTACCACTCATTTCCCCCAGCCCCATCCTCTCCACTTGCTACTCTTTCTACCACTCAAATGTCAGAGGACACTGGACATTTCTGCAGAGAAACAACTGGGAGCAGGTCTTCTTAAGGATGAGGCTTACCTTCTGAGGCCCAAAGATCTCTGGATTATTGTTGATATGGCGGAGTGCTCTCAGGGCATGCTCATGCTCCTGGAACTCTGCAAAGGCATAGCCCAGAGATTGGCCCTTCACTTTTCCTTGGGTTCCTTTAAGGTCTCGCATCACTCTACACTACGAGGAAAAAACGATAAAGAAGTAGTTGCTGGGCACCAGTGGCTCATATATATATATAATCCTAGCCACTCAGGAGGCTGAGATCTGTGGATCTTGGTTCAAAGTCATTCCCTGCAGAAAAGTGTGTGAGATTCTTATCTCAAATAATATCCAGAAAACTGGAAGTGGAGCTGTGGCTCAAAGTGGTAGAGCACTAGCCTTGAGCAAAAAGCTCAGGGACAACACCCAGACCCTGAGTTCAAGCCCACGACTGGCTCCCTATTCGCCCGCAAAAAAGAAGCAGTTATTAAAGAATGAGAAGCCTTGTCTGACATCAACTGTGTTGACAGATTCCATGAAGTAAACGGAAAGAGACTCTTTATTGGCACCACCGCCTCAGAAAACATACTAGAAAACCACTTATGAATGTCTGATTAAGATATTCCTATTGACAGCACAAAACAGGTTAGATATTTTCTTCCCTTCCAAATGTTTATAGCCATCAGCAAAGACCTAAAAATGTGCCCATAAAGAGTAAAATTTGGAGGAACTTCACAATTTGTGAAGCTGAGAGGCACATAGTACTCTAGAGTGCACAGCAAGTTATCCCTAAGAATGGAGAGCTGTCTACAGATCTCTCTGATGAAGAAAGTCCCACTAAATACTATTCCTGGAAAAAGGAGGGAAGAAAGTCTGATGGCTTTGATGAAAAAATAAATAAATAAAGCTTCTCATTATACAGGAAGAAGTTTCAGGTTCTCTTTGTTTGGAACCAGTGCCACTCTGGCATGCTATTTTCCCCATATCCTTACGCTGAGTAAGGTAAGCATCCTGAGACCTTGAGATACGGTAGGATCTTTTTTTAAAATTCATTACTTACATGCTCTGACTCCCTGAAGCTGCTTTTCCTATATAATGGAGAAATATAAATATGGGGGACATATGAATGCTATACTAGTTTACATTCAGTATCCACTCTATACTCAGACACTACTCTGCATGGCAGAAGAATCAAGAGAAGCATGCGTAACTTCCTGTCTTAAAGATGCTCATTACCTTACTGCAACACAATATTTATACAAATGAATTAATTAGGAAAAAAAACAATCAAACAACACATACTATAAACTGTAACAGTATTTAAGTAGGTACTCATCTACTGAATACTGCAGATGCTGATATGAAAAATTACACAACTGACAGGCACCACTGGCTCACGCCTATAATCCTAGCTACTTAGGAAGTTGAGATCTGAGGATCACGGTTCAAAGACAGCCCAGGTAAGAAAGTCCATGGAACTCTTATCTCCAATAAACCACCAGAAAACTAGAAGTAGCTTTGTGGCTCAAGTGGTAGAGCTAGCCTTGAGCTGAAGAGATCAGGGGCAGCACCCAGGCCCAGAGTTCAAGCCCCATGACCAACCAAGAAAAGTAAGGAAAATTACACAACGACAGCTACACCAGTCATACCTCAAGCAGTCTACTAAGAGTGTTGTCAAATATGTGCTGGTAAATTCATGTTTTCTCACGGCATTGCCTCAGTGCCCAATGCATACATTTTGAAAGGGTTTTTAGGGGTAAGAATAATAAGGTTCAGAAAGCAGACTCTTAACTACCAGCAAGAGTACTTTTTTTTTTTTTTTTTTTTGGTTGTAGGGCTTGAATTCTGGGTCTGGGCACTGTCCCTCAGCTCTTCAGCTCAAGGCGAGTACTTCTACCTCTTGAGCCACAGCGCCACTTCTACTTTTCTGGTGGTTTATTAGAGATAAGAGTCTCATGGACTTTCTTACCTGGGCTGTCTTTGAACCGTGATCCTCAGATCTAAACTTCCTAAGTAGCTAGGATTATAGGTGTGAGCCAGTGGTGCCTGTGGTGC
The DNA here is from genome assembly GCF_019054845.1 of Dipodomys spectabilis. Classification (NCBI taxonomy): domain Eukaryota; kingdom Metazoa; phylum Chordata; class Mammalia; order Rodentia; family Heteromyidae; genus Dipodomys; species Dipodomys spectabilis. The sequence goes on from NW_024870874.1 coordinate 15,301,664, forward strand.
CCAGGCTGGCTTTGAACCATAATCCTCAGATCTCAGCCTCCTGAATAGCTAGGATTACAGGCGTGAGTCACTGGTGCCTGGCAACAATAGCACTTTTTTTTTTTTAATTTTTATTTATTTTTTATTGTGAAAATACTGTACAGAGGGGTCACAATTACATGGGCAAGATAATGAGTACATTTCTTATCAAGCATTGTAGCCTCCTCCTTTGTTTCCCCTTCCTATCCCTTCCCATCCTCCCCCCACCCCCCAACAATAGCACTTTTTAATAAACATAAATTGAAACATTATTTTGTACTGAGCATCATACAAAAAGCTGAAGATAATGAGATACTGCTTGCTCAGTCTGGTCAAGACAACTTGACACAGACAATTTCAGTAGATGGTATAAAGGAGACACACAAAGATGCCATGTGACAGAAAAAAGAACTCTATTCACAGAGTCAACCAAGTCCTGTTGTAAACCCAGTGTTTGCCAAGTCACCTGCCAAAGATGTACATAGCTCCCTGTGCTCACCAGGCCACGAGGGATTCTCACCATTATCAGGTTAGAGCCTAACTGGTATCGCACCATTTGTTTTCTCTGAAACAAAATGTATAGCACCCAATGTAATGCTGAGAACACAACAGGCACTTAATAAATGCTTGCTAAATAAATTCATGACAGAGACTACTTCACATCCTGTTATCTTTGAGATGTGAAAGGCAGGTCTCAAAAGAAAAACAAAAACAAAAGCCTTTCAAACTCAGCCTTGCACTCTGATGTGTCCAAAAGAAAGTTATTGACATGCTGGCACCACAGCCAGAAATAAATGCCTGATCTGACCCAGAATGGCAGAGCAACTCTCACCTCCTTGATGCGCACCCCTTTCTCCCCTCTAGTGGCATCTAGTAGCAGCTTCCTGAGCTGTTGGTCATTCACAGACTTTGGAAGATTGTGCAGGCAGATCCTTGTCTGGGAGACAAATATATTCTGGTTCTTGAGTTTCTGATGCTTCAATAGCTCAAACTGGAAAAATAAATTGTTAGCAGTTCAATACATCCTTTTAAAAGGCAGGCTCATAATTCTCCAAAAAGAATCAGGACTCCATCCTATAACCAGACATAGAATAAAGAAGGAAATCACCTATTCTGCTTTCTCACAATCTAAGTGGAGAAAAAAACATGAAATTTTAAGGTTCAATTATTTCATACACAATAAAATGGAACTGCACTGAGTGAAGGTCACTCAGACCTATAATCCTGTGTACTTAGGAAGCTGAGATCTAAGGTCATGGTTCAAAGCTAGCCCAGGCAGGAAAACCCTTGAAATTCTTTATCTCCAATTTGCAAAAAGCCAGAAATGGAGCTATGGCTCAAGCCTTGGGCAAAAAGAAGCTGAGGGACAGTGCCCAGGCCCTAAGTTCAAGCCCCAGGAACTGCAGATCAAAATATGACTCTCCACAATGATGTGAAGCCAAATGAAATTATATATAAAAGTATTACTACCTCAAAATGGGGCCCAGCAAAAATATTCTTATAAATAACACTGTGGTTAATTTTGGCATCGATGCCTAGGCCCCAATTACCCACCAACTTAAACTAAATTACCTAGTGCTTCTTCCCAAAAAGAACTGGGACTTATTAAAAGAATACTTCGTAATATGGTGTGTCATCTCAAGTCTGCCACCTTGAGGCAAAAACACGTCATGACCACAGAAACACATTTTGCTCTTAGAAGAGTTCCCCAACTATGCTGCCTCCAACACCAGTTTCTCAGAGTGACTATCATTGAAACAAAATGTAGGATGACATTCTCATAATTTGTTTTAAAAAACTAAGCAGAAAAAAAACTCTCAATACTCTTGTCAAATCTTCTTAGTCCTGCTACTTCTTGTTTGGTAAAAGTACCAACAAATTGCAAAATAAATACTCTGGAAATGAACATCTGGAAGGCATACCTGAAGAGGCTACCATGTCTAAGTTCAACAGACTATTTTTCTCCCAGGAAAAGCTGTGACTGATGTGAATTTAAAATGTATACATGTTAAAGTGAGCATTTTGCTAGCAAAATTAATTTTAAAATTCAGTATGTCATTATTGTACTATGGTTAGAAAAGGACATAAAATGCTTCTCCAAACACCACTATGAAGCCAGATGTTTATTGCCAAAAAGGTTGAGAATACCAATATGGTGGGGGGTAAAGGATTGGGGGGGATGGGGGTGGGGGGGGGGGAGGATGGGAAGGAATGGGAAGGGGAAACAAAGGAGGAGGCTACAATGCTCATTATCTTGCCCATGTAATTGTAACCCCTCTGTACAGTATTTTCACAATTTAAAAAAAAAAAAAAAAGAACCCGTGTACATGGAAGACCCACTGCTATCTGTCATTAGTCTCACCTCTGCTCAGAATCAGACACTTCAAGAGTCTACAGCTAATTCTGCCAATAGTTATACATCTTTGCCACTCTGGGCTGGTTTTGTTTAAGTAATCTACTTGGGCAAAAGTAACAATTACTGAGAAGTGACATTACCAAGCAGTAAAGGAATTTTAACAGTATCAGTTTATAGTAGAAACTCCTAGAACATGGAGTTTTACCCAAATGATTTTTATCATCAGGGAATACAATTCCCTCCAAGTAATAGCTACTTCCTCCAAAACTCACATCTCTTCCCTATCCTAATAATTCCAGCCCATACTGAGCTTTTTGATATTCTTCTACATTTATACCAATAATTATACACAATTCCAACCTCTTGTGTCTGTGTGACTTACCAGCACACTACTGAACAAATGTTTACTGCTGGTATTAGAGGAGAAAAAAAGAGTAATACCCAGTTCTTATAATGGTGCAGAATGCTTCTACAATACTGTGAATAATGTAGGATTATTTGCTCTTTCACCTATAATAAGAATATAAATAGGATTGGCAATCTATACCTAGCTCTCCAGTGAGCAAAATGTTGCATTCAATTGTTTTTGATTGACTTATCAACGATGCGGAACTTAGTTAAAGGCTGGTGCCTGATCGACTTACCCGCTCTCGTTTGGCCATATCTGAAGCACTCACACCCTCGGCTGCCTTGGTCCCAGCACGGATCACTGCAGAAAGAGGGCAAAAGGCCAAGACATCACCAAGGGAATTTTCACTGAGCAACAAGTGGAATGCGATTTGAATGATGCAAACTCTTTGTACAGAGCCCAGAGGACTATGTTGGCCAAGACATGGTGGCATTTGGTTAGATCCAAAAATGGGCTACAGGCTAAGGTCTGGGCTTAAAGCTTTTCTTGAGGACTAAAAATCTGAACATTTTTTGACTTCATTTATCTCTCCCCTCAAAGAAGCTTGATAATACATAACCAAAGTTAGAAACATGAGAAGGACATTGGGAAGTTAAGTATAATTTAGGCCTTTGGAATATAGTGTGTTCCAGCTAATAACCTCACCCTGAAACTTAGTGGCTCCCCAGTACCCGACAGAACTATCAAGATGGCCGCTTAGGATCAAAGGCTGACAACCTGACATTAACAGTTGGGACTGCATAGCTATAAGGGAGACAAGCAGATAAATACTGTGATCTAGACAAAAGGATTTTTTGTTTTTAACTTAGAATGAATTTGATTACATTTCTGACACTGAAAGATATGAGGTGTACATTTAAATTTATGAATAATACAAAAGTAATTTTAAGCAATTTTCAATTCCTTCAGAAAACCTCTGATCAAAAATGATGACAAGAAGCAAAGATAAGTTTGAATTCTTCCTGTCTTTGAGCCTTACAAATGCTGTAAAGTCTAGAGGCAACCAGGCAAAAAAGAGAACGAAGGACTATAGGCAACAGCCATGAATAAAAAGGCCAAGTGATGGGGCTGGGAAGGTGGCTCAGTGGTAGAGTGCTTGCCTTGCATGCCTGAGGCCCTGGGTTCGATTCCTCAGCACCACATAGGCAAAAAAGAAAAAAGACAGAAGTGGCGCTGTGGCTCAAGTGGTAGAGTGCTAGCCTTGAGCTGAAGAGCTGAGGGACAGCGCCCAGGCCCAGAGTTCAGGCCCCATGACCGGCCCTCCCCCCACCAAAAAAAAGGCCAAGTGAGAGAGTGGGATCAAGTCCAAGCCCTGGTATTGGCAAAATGAATAAGAAATACATAAATAAGAAAATGCACTTGTAAATGAATATACATACACAGGAGAACAAAACTGGGTAATCTAGGGCACCAGGGGCTCACGCTGGCAATCCTAACTACTCAAGAGAGCCTGAGATTTGAGGATGGAGGTTCAAAGCCAGCCTGGACAGGAAAGTCTTGAGTTTGTTCTCCAATTAATCACCAAAAAACCAGAAATGAAGCTATAGCTTAAGTCGTAGTGCAGTCTTGAGCAAAAAAGCTTAGGGAGGGCTGGGAAGGTGGCTCAGTGGTAGAGCACTTGCCTTGCAAGCTCAAGGCCCTGGGTTCGATTCCTCAGCACGACATAAGAAAAAAGCCAGAAGTGGTGCTGTGGCTCAAGTGGTAGAGTGCTAGCCTTGAGCTGAAGAGCTGAGGGACAGCGCCCAGGCCCAGAGTTCAGGCCCCACAACCGGACCCAAAAAAAAAAAAAAGCTTAGGGACAGTGCCCAGGGCCAGAGTTCAAGCCCCAGTACTAGCACAAAGAAAAAAAAAAAAAAAAACCTTGGTTAATTCACAAATAGGTGAAAGCTATAGTGGAATAACAATATAATTACCATTAAGGAGGAATTCTTCTTAATGTGAAACATGACCTGAAAAATACAACTTCTAGATTTACTGTCATGGCATGGGGCCAGCTACTTAGATGTCTGGTTCACATCTCCTCCACTACTCACAGCCTTCTCGGGCCAGATAGAGATTGCGGGTCCCAGTTGGTTTCTTCACCTTCTTTTTCTGAAGCTTTGCAGCCTCATCCCGAGTAACCGCCAGGTCCATCTTGAGCTGCCGGCCGTCCAGTCTAAGCCCACCACCCTGTAACAGATTGCAACGCTCTCTTCAAGTACATATAAGCAGAAACCAGAACCTGAGAAGGAATGCCAAGAAAAGGGAAACAGCACATCCCAATTATTCTATGGAAGGCAGGCCGCTGAGTGTTTCTGCCTGGCTGGCTACAAGTGGATCCCTGAGCCTCACAATATTTAGTGTAGCTGCCCCAAAGGTCATATGTATACTTAAGTCAGCAGCGGGGTGCCAGTGGCTCACATCTGTAATCCTAGCTACTCAGGGGTCTAAGGTCTGAGGATCATGGTTCAAAGCCAATGTGGGCAGGAAAGTCCCCATGGAAACTGTTATCTCCAATTAACCACTCAAAAACTGGAAGTGTAGCTGTAGCTCAAAGTGGTAGAGCACTAACCATGAACAAAATAGCTCAAAGAAAGCACTCAGGCCCTGAGTTCAAGCCCTACAACTGACAAAAAAAAAAAAAAGCCAATCCCACGGACATTACTGAGCTGTTCCTCACCTAAGAAATAGGAATAACTAAAAAAGAAAAAGAAAAAAGAAAAAAAAGAAATAGGAATAACTATTTCATACAGTGATTAAGTAAGGTAATGATTGTAAAGTTCAATGCCTATCACACACTAAGTGTTCGAAAGCTGTTAGCTTTATTGTTATTATTACTACTACTACCAATACTAATAAAACTTCATGTAAACATCAAATGTTGCCCCTAGGAGTCAGCTTCCTATGTGTGAGACGGTGGGGGAGGGGGGACATCTTTCTTACCTCAGACTCTGGAGAAGCAGCTGCAAGGCATTTCTGAGCAGCTTCTTGAGTCATAAACTGTGCAAATGCACAACCTGCACATAGATATAGAAGTGAGACCTGAACTCTCATTGGCCCAGCTACAAGATAAAGAGAGTTCTACAAACAACCTGACAGTCCTGGCCTGATACAGATGAAGGAGTAAATAGTATCTATTTATTAGCACTATGAATCAGGCACTGTTTGGCAATAAAGGGTCAGAGGCAACTATGATAGCATACGTGTAATGAAATTTTATTACTTCCTTCGCCTTTTCTAGTGAATCTAAGAATTTTGGTCTTATCAGTTCTCTCCTTAGTAATAGTCACATGAAATGGCAGAGAAATTCCAGCAGAACATTTAATTCAGCACATCTTATTAAGTGCCTATTAGAGGACTGAAAGATGAGGCAGGAACTACTTAACCCTGAAATTAACATCATCTCACTGTCTCCAAGTCACTTGGGAGGCATCAGGTAACAGCACATCTGCCTCCTGGGATAAAAGAGGTCTCTATTACATGAATGTCATAGGAAACCTGAAAGCTATGAGCATAATTCTTGGCTCCTGCTCTAGAATCTCCACAAGGCATGGCTCTTATGATTAGATGTAGGACCAATCAGACTGAACAAATTTCTGCATTGGCAAAAAGTGGCTTTGGGGCTGGAGGTATAACTCAGGTTGTATAGTGCTTATCTAACAAGCACAAACCATGAGTTTAAATGCCAGTGCTGCCCTCTTCACCACAAAGAAAAGAAAAAAAAAAAGCTTTTTAAGTTCACCTCACAGTAGATTCCAAAAAAAAGTAACTTTCAATCTTTTGTAGGTACGCCTTTAAACTTTAGATATTCTCTCATTAAAATGAAAGCAGGCACCATCCTATCTCCTAGAGCTATTGGGGCACTACCTTGGCCCCCTATAGGAATGAATGGCATCAGTTAAAGGGACCCATGTGGCAGGCCAAACTGAAGGGTCATCTAGATATATCTCTGTCTCCTCCAATCAGAGCTGAGCACTCCCTCTTCTGTGTTCCCACTCTTCCCACCCTCTATCCACACCTCTGATAGCACTGGTCAGGTGTATCTTCCAAAACACAGTGAATGTTTCAGAAATAAGAACTGCATACCACAATGTACATAATTAACTGATGCCAGATAGGGGAAAAATACAGTCCAACTTCCATATCCAGGGGCTCATTTGGAAAAAAACAAGTGTGTCTATAATGAACATGCACAGCCTTTTTCCCCTTGTCATTCCCTAAACAATATAGTTTAACAGCTATTACGTTATATTAGGCATTGTAAATCATGTAGAAATAATTTAAAACATACGGGAGGTGTGTAGGTTACACGAAAGTTCTGTGCCATTTTACATAAGGAACTTGAGTACCTACAGATTTTTGTTCTGCTATGATTTAGAACCAGTCTCCATCGCTACTGCAGGAAAAGTGTAATTAAATAAATATGGGGACAGGTTTCTAATAGGCAGATTAACCTAGTCATCCATTATCAAGAATACAGGTCCTTCTAATTGGGTAAGAATTTTATCATTGAAATTTCCAGGGTCAGTACTTTAAAATAGCCCCAAAAGTTGTAAATAATATACAGCTCTCTAGGTAGTAAAATGGCATGTTCAGGATAAACCCATAGGAGGAGCACAATGCTACAGGAGTAAGCAGAAAAATTTAATATGAGCTAGGGAAAACAAATACATTAAGGGCTGGGAAGGTGGCTCAGTGGTAGAGCGCTTGCCTTGCATGCATGAGGCCCTGGGTTCGATTCCTCAGCACCACATAAGCAAAAAGAAAAAAGCCGGAAGTGGCACTGTGGCTCAAGTGGTAGAGCGCTAGCCTTGATCTGAAGAGCTGAGGGACAGCGCCCAGGCCCAGAGTTCAGGCCCCACAACTGGATCCAAAAAAAAAAAAAATACATTAAGAAAAAAAAATTATAGGGCTGGGAAGGTGGCTCAGTGGTAGAGCGCTTACCTTGCATGCTTGAGGCCCTGGGTTCCATTCCTCAGCACCACATAAGCAAAAAGCAAAAAGCCGGAAGTGGCACGGTGGCTCAAGTGCCAGAGCGCTATCCTTGAGCTGAAGAGCTGAGGGACAGCGCCCAGGCCCAGAGTTCAGGCCCATGACTGGACCCAAAAAGAAAAAAAAATTATACTTTTAAGATCATTAACTGTGATGGGTGCCAGTGGCTCATGCCTGTAATCCTAGCTACTCAGGAGGCTAACAGCTGAAAATCACAGGTTGAAGCCCACCTAGGCAGTAAAGTCTCTAAGACTTATCTCCAATCAACTACTCAGAAAAAGCCAGAAGTGGTGCTGTGGCACAAGTGATACAGCATTAGCCTTGAGCAAAAGAAGCTTAGGGACAACACCCAGACCCAGAGTTCAAGTCCCAGGACTGGCAAAAAAAAAAAAAAAAGAGAGAGAGAGAGGGATCATTAACTGTTAACAGACCAAAAAGACATCTAGCAAATCAATTGTAGACTATATTCCTAAAGTGTCATCCCTTTATACTACTGTACTCAAAATAGGATTAAAGATGCAGGATCCACTAAAGTAAAACATAATATCATACCTGCCATATCTTACCTGTACTTAAAACATTCTAAGCAATTCTAGTTACCCTTTTTAGAAAAACACAGCAGGAATAAAGAAAACCCAAAAAGTACAATTTAACATTAGAAGACACCTAGGTAGTTACTCTAGTTGAACCCAGTCATTTTACCTAAGAAACATAAGTCTACAGCAGCTCAATGATTTGTCAAAAATCACCTGGCTGCTCTGTAGCATAGCTGGGATTACACTCCTAATCCCAGGAAGCTGTTTGGTACTTGTTTACATTTTTTTAGCTGAGTAAAATAATCAAAAGTAATTAAGTTTTATCAATCTGGAAAATAAGCTTTAGGATGAAGGTTCTTAACACATGGATAAGTTCTAGAAAGCCCACAAACCCACAAAAAGTGGAATGTTACTGGTTTATAGCTTTGCTTAGATCTCAAAGAAATCAAGAATCAGAATAAATGTGATTTTAGCAGAATGATTGCAATCCATGAAGTAAAAGATTTCACTGGAGAGAAAAGATGCTTCCCTAACAGCATAAGAATGAGAACTGGTTAACCCTTGGAGGACAAAATAAATAGCTTCAGTAAAAAGTATGTCAGGCAGCACTCATGCTACAGTTTTCCTTCTGACTGTTGCCACGCAACGAAGTTTCTCTGTCAGCTTCCATCTCTAACAAAAGCAATGAAGGAAAAAAGATCCCCCAGTAATTTCAAGCACTGTGGAATGATTAATACCCATGAGATGCTATCACATTTGAAATTCAAAAAAGACAATAAATGGAATTCATTACCCTAAAGTAAATAAGCAAGAGCTTAAAAAGCTTAGACGAAATTATGTCTGGCAGAACCATTAAAATGCTGAGCTTGACATGATGGAAGACAACCTCAGAATGTCCTTGGGCTTCCTTGAAAGCCAGGGGATGGATAGCTCATGGAGTCCCCAGAAGAGCATATATTTTGCTCTCATTGTAACCTACTGGTGCCCAGGGCAGTGGGTGCAACTATCAGGGCCTTGAAAGCAAATAGCAAATACCTTTAGAATGTTCTGTGTCTGGATGCAAGACAATACGAACATATTTGAGATCTCCAAACTGCTGGAGGAGCTCCCCAAGTTGTTCTTCTTCTGAGTCAAATGACAAGTTTCTATGGAAAATAACAGATCAACTATGAAGTGAGATCTTACATTCTAGCACAGATAGTTAGACATCAATTGGTGTAGTTCCCTTTCTTATAAGTACCCCTCCCTTGTCTAGAAATAGCACCAATACACAAAAGTGGCCTCCAATAGCCAGGTCTGTTGTATGACTCTGCTCCTTGATTCCAATTGACTTTATCAATCACGTTCTTGTACCCAGGAATTTGATATTTAAATAAACATATACAAACTAAAATTGCAGATGCTGATTCACTACAAAAAGCAGTACAACCCACTTGAAGGAGAGTTCTGAGATACTGGAGATACTATCATTGTGACCTAGATAATGGTTACATGAATATATATCTATGAAAATTTGCACTGAGCTGTACCAATAGGGTAATGAACTTTACAGAATGTATGTTGTACCATAAAGAAAAACAAAACAAAACAAAAAGTTCCCTTTTTTAGTTCTCTGGCAACCAATTCTATGAGCTGCTTCTATGTTCATTCAACAAACCCTAATTTTCACTTAACATGGCCCAAACTACTTTCTCATAAAACCAGAAGACTCACAGCAGACTAGCAAGAAAAATTCTCATTCATTCACTTTCTGTCTGTCTCTCTGTATCTCAGTCTCTGTCTCTCTTTCTCTCTTCCTCTTTATGTCGCTATATTCTGCTTTAAAAGATAAGGCATCTTTAGCCAGGCACCAGTGGCTCATACCTATAATTCTAGCAACTCAGAAGGCTGAGATCTGAGGATCACTGTTCAAACAGGAACATCTATGAGACTCTTATCTACCAAAAAGCCTCAAGTGGAGCTGTGGCTAAAATAGTACTATGCTAGCCTTGAGCACAAAAGCTCAGGAACAGCGTCCAGACCTACAGTTCACACCCTAGGACAGAGAAATCATTTGGAACAAGTGGTATATCACCCCCTAAAACAAAAGCCAGAACCAACATGGTTTTAACAGTTGAGGAATTTCACTTGTCCCAAAAGATGCCCAATCAGGACTCTATGACCAGTTACGTTCCATTTTATAGTTTAGTTTCCTGTATTTCTCATCATTTGGTATATATCTGGGATCAGATAAGCTAATAATCTTAACACCATTTAACTTTCTGGATTAGATAACAGAAACAATACCCAAAAGACAGACAAGGAAGAGAGATGATGTGAAGGCGATCTGGGTGTGACATGTCAACTTACTAATCACCAGGGCTGATTTGGATGATCTGGCTGACTAGACAAGTGTCCTCTTCCTCCCTCACCATTACATATGCATAACTTCCAAAGGCACTCACTAGGTCGAAGAGAATGGTCATCCTTAATAGTTGTGCTCCCCAAACAAGCTCCCAAGGAAGAAAAAGATGGAAGAAGGGAGAGGAGAAGAAAGAAAGGAGAAAAGAAAAAGGAGAAGGGACTACAATAGAGGAAGAAAGGGAAAAGAAAGGGAAGAGAGACCCATACAGGCAATGCAAACAGCACATCTCAAAGCAGACAGCATACCTGATAAAAATCGTTTTCCCTTCATTCACATCAGAGGGTAATTTCCTCTTCTTTTGCTTTAAAACTGGTCCATCTAAGGTTAAAAAGAAAAATAAACTGAAAAAGACTAATGCAGGTCAAATCACAAAAAGATTAGCTCCTTAAATATATGAAGATCTTGCATAAATTATTTTTTAATTTAGATGGACAAGCATAAGAAGACGCTCAAACTCATAATTTTAAAAAATAACACAGAAGATAAGGGAACAGTTCAGTGGTACAGCCTGTGTTTAACACACACAAGGTCCCGGCTTCCATCACCAGCATCAAGCAAAGAGATACATAGCACAAGAAATGAGATGCCATTTTTTTTCCCCCACAGATAAGTGAAACCACAAAGACTGATGGAATTCAATGTGGTAAAGGTATAGGAAAAAGACATTTTCATACACTACTGTGTTGGTGTCAACTGTCACAACTCTCTGGAAATATGACCAGGTAGAACCTTGGAGGAGAGAATATATACAGACTTCACAAACATACAACACTATATTTTGTGTATGCGTGTGAACTGCTTCTGCTTTTCAATCTATTAAAAATATCCTTTAAACATTGGTTGTCTCTGGGTACACGCCCTCAGATCAGTCTGGCCAATGAAAGACTCACTGCTTGAAGAAGAACATATGCTCATCCATATACAGAAAATTTCTGAAACAAGTATTACTCTGAAAAATGGCTGGAGGAATGGCAAGGAACCTTCACTCTTCCTATTAAGTTCTTCTATACTGAGTTTTTTCTTTCTCTCATATCTACATATACATATATATATATATATATATATATATATATATATATATATATATTATCATGCATCCATCTGACAAATTTTCTGGGTGGAAGAATGTTAACTGGCAGCAGAATCTGGACTGCAGATGCAGGATCTCACTGTCCCTTTGATGGAAAGGCCTTGACTCTAATGTGACCACCATTCTATTTTCATGAAAGTAACTAATATCTTTTTTTTCCTCTCCTTTTTTTTTTTCCTTGGTGTGGAGGGCAGTACTGGGGTTTGAACTCGAGACCTCATGCTTACTAAGCAAGCACTCTACTACTTAAAAACGACACATTACTCCTTTTTGCTTTACTTCTCAGGAAAGAGCTCATGTTGTTGTTGTTGTTTTCTTATAAGTTGGCCTCAAACTTTCATTTTCCTATCTACTTCCCACATTGCCATGATTATAGGGACATACCACCAAGTGGCCCAGCTTACTGACAGAGATGTAGTCTAACTTTCTGTGCAGGCTGGCCTTGAAATCCTCCTAATCTCCATCTCCCAAGTTAGATTCCATCTACTGTGCCCAACCTTCCTCTCATTTCTTTTTTATTTTTTATTTTTATTTTTGTCGGTCGTGGGGCTTGAACTCTGGGCCTGGGCGCTGTCCCTCAGCTCTTCAGCTCAAGGCTAGCACTCTACCACTTGAGCTACAGCGCCACTTCCGGTTTTCTGGTGGTTTACTGGAGATAAGAGTTTCACAGACTTTCCTGCCTGGGCTGGCTTTGAACCTAGATACTCAGACCTTAGCCTCATGAGTAGCTAGGATTACAGGCGTGAGCCACCAGCGCCCAGCATCTCATTTCTTATATAGTCAGACCAACAAGCAGATTTACAGAAGTGGACGCAAAAAAATAAATAAATGGAATCAAAATTTTAAAAATAAAAAGTGAAAAAGGGAATGAAATTGATTGTAAGCATGTGTAGGAATGTAACAATGAACTCTCCCCACTGTATAACTAATCTAAGGTAATAAAAAGAAGTGCTAAAAAAAATCTTTTTAAATGTTCATCCCATAAAACAACGTTATTAGCTATTTCTCATTTTGTAATGACCTTTCTCAGTAAATGAGTTTATTTTCAACAAGGTAGCAATGAGGACTAGTAGCAGTTTTTTTTAAATGCTCCCAAAAGTCCTTGTTATGAACTCAAGTGTGTCCTTCCAAAATATAGGTAATTGAATTAACTTCCAATGCTATATTATTTTGAAACAAAGACCTTGAGAGGTAGTTACGATTAAGTAGGGTCAAAGAGATAGCGCCCTAATGAAATAGGACTGGTGGTCTCATAAGAAGAGGAAGACACACCAGTTTATTGTTGCTAGTTCTCTCCATCCCAAACCCATACCCAAGCATGAAGGTAGGGAGGACACAGTGGAAGGGAGCCACCTATGGCCAGAAAGAGCCTTCTCACCCCCAGAACATGAGACAAACACTTCTAATGTCTCAGCCGCCCATCTCAATTCAGGAGTTGTTTAAAACCCACTTTGGTGTCAACATACAGGACATCCTGTTTATCCAGACACTCATTCAACTCAGACAACCAAGAAAGGTGGTACCTCTTCCTAAATTCCTCAAGTCTTTATCCTCAGATACCAAGCCAAACTCATTTAAAAAACAAAGCAAACAACAAAAATACAAAAGAAGTAAAAAACTTAATCTAAAAGAAAGGGTCAGGGGGCTGGGAAGGTGGCTCAGTGATAGAGCACTTGCCTTGCATACCTGAGGCCCTGGGTTCGATTCCTCAGCACCACATAAGCAAAAAGAAAAAAGCCGGAAGTGGCGCTGTGGCTCAAGTGGTAGAGCGCTAGCCTTGGGCTGAAGAGCTGAGGGACAGCGCCCAGGCCCAGAGTTCAGGCCCCACGACCGGATCCAAAAAAAAAAAAAAAAACAAAGGGTCAGAAGGTTTCCCATTCAGTATTTAATCATAAATTTGACAGACCTTAAGAGTCCTGTTTAGAAAGAGGCCTAGTCAGAACTAACTTGGAGTTTACAGGGGTTTATGAAGATCCAAGCAAACCTTCCTCCTCCTCCTCCTGTTCTTCTTCGGTGCTGTTAGGACTCTGCGCGAGTCCCTCTTCTTCATCAACGCTACCTCCTTCCTCCAGGTCACTGTCCTCATCAGAAGGGTCCTCCTCCTCACTGCTTCCAGCTGGGGCTGCTCTTTTGACTGCTCTGCAAGGGCACAAGTTCAGATCTACACATCTGGGCTCACAAAGGGCCTCAACTTCATTATACATGTCAACTTGCAATGAATGGGAGCAGGAAGACAAGAAATGTTTCCTTTAAGAGAAAATTTTGTATTTTTCACTAGTGTTTCAGAACAAGCTGAGCTGCTTACCTCTTCTGAATCTGTATACGTTGGGTAATTTTTGATTTTTTAGTCTCCTCTTCATCTTCATCATCCTCATCTTCAACATCCCCATCATCACTTTCCTCCCCTTGCAACCCTGCATTCTTTTTAACTGAGTTCTGGTGTTTAGGTACACAGCTCTTCTCTTCATCTATGGAGAAAGATAAAAGAAAGTTAGGAATGTTAGGAATTTGTTTAATATCTAACAAGGTCTGTTTGGGTTTGGGTTTTTTGCAGGGCCCCACACTTGCCAGGCAGGTACTCTACCACTGGAGCCATGTCTCCTGCCTTTTCTTATTCATTATTCTTAAGGTGGGGCCTTGCTTTATGCACAGGACTATCTGGGTTGAGTTCCTCCTACTCCCACTTCCCTGCCACTGAGAATGACAGGGGCATGCCAATGTGCCCAGACATTGTGGTTCCCGCATAGCTAGACTACCAGGCCTGTGCCACCACACTCAGCCACTGGTTGAGATGGAGTCTTAAGAACTTTCATACACAAGAGGGCCTCAAACCAGAACCCTCTGATCTCAACCTTCCCAACAGCTAGGATTCTAAAAAGTGTGAGCCACTGTGCCCTGCTCAAACTAGGTTTGGGGTTTCTTATTTGTTTCTGTGTATGTGTGTGTTTCAAGGCCTGAAAGCTATCCTTGTGGTTGTTTTGTTCAAAGGTAGTACTCTACCACTTGAGCCACAGCTCCCTTTGCCTTTGCTGGGTACTTACTGCAGATAAAGTCTCAAAGACTTTGTTGCATGGGCTAGCTTTGAACTTTGATCCTCAGATTTCAGCCACAGTGCCCAGTCAAACAAGGTTGTTTTAACAGAAGTACTTAATTTTCTGAGTTCCTAGTTTATTTGGTTTTTCAGAAGGTCATGAATTTTTTTTTTTTTTTTTGGTCAGTCATGGTGTTTGAACTCTGGGCCTGGGCACTGTCCCTGAGCTCTTCAGCTCAAGGTAAGCACTCTACCACTTTTACCACTTGAGCCACAGTGTCACTTCCAGTTTTCTGGTGGTTAATTGGAGATAAGAGTCTCATGGATTTTCCTGCTCAGGCTGGCTCTGAACCACAATCCTCAGATCTCAGCTTCCTGAGTAGCTACTAGGATTACAGGCATGAGCCACTGACGCCCAACTAATGAATTTTTATTACTATATAACCAACCCTCAATATCTGTTGATTCTAAATCCTGAACTTTTAAAATATTTTACCTGTACTGAAGATGTACAGAATTTTTTCTTGTCATAAACTCCTACACAATTCAATATAACAACTATTTGTATAGCATTACACTGTATTAGGAGTTGTAAGTACAGTAAGCCTGTCAAAATGAATACAGTTTTGACCAAGTGCAGTCAAAAAATGAATTTTAATCTGGGTGCTGGTGGCTCACCCCTGTAATCTTAGCCACTCAGGAGGCTGAAATGTGAAGGTTCGAAGTCAGCCTGAGTAAGAAAGTCCCTGAGACTCTTATTTCCAATTAACCATGAGAACACCAGAAATAGGACTTTGGCCCAAAGTGGTAGTATGCTAGTCTTGAGTAGAAAAACTCAAGCCCTGTAACCAACAAAAATAACAATAATTTTTTAATCAAAAGAAATTTTAAAACTAGTCAGGCGCCGGTGGTTCATGCCTGTAATCCTAGCTACTCAAGAGGCTGAGATCTAAGGATCGCAGTTCAAAGCCATCCCGGGCAGGAAAATCCATGAAACTCCTATCTCCAATAAACCACTAGAAAACCGGAAGTGACGCTGTAGCTCAAATGCTGGAGCGGTTGCCTTGAGCTGAAGAGTGCAGGGACAGCGCTCAGGCCCGAGTTCAAGCCCCACAACCAACCAAAGAAAAAAAGAAAATTTAAAACTAAAAAATTCAATTCCTACATGTGCATTATACAGCTCATATGATACAGAAAAGCTCTCAGCCAGCTCCATGTTATTGTCAGTTACATTTAACTCATATAATTGCTGAGAGCTTCATTCCCCTTAATTTTGTAAAAATATGTCTCCAAAAAGCAAGTGGTGCCCCAAAAACAAGATAAAAGTTATGGTAAGCTTTCAAAACCAAAAAGAGGATGTACTAGGTTTAAGTGATACAGTGAAAATTCTTGATTTGTTGGCACTCTGATTTGTTCCACTTTAGTGGAAATGGGTGGCCATATGGGGAAAAAAATGAATCAAGCATCCACAATATTTGAGACAAAGAGCATGAAATATAGTTTTCGGTGAATAGTATGAATGTGGCAGTAATGTAGCCTATCCCATGTGGTTTCCAGGCTATGGATGATCATGGTGACAAAACATCAGCCCAGTTAAGTTCAAGGTCTTGGGTCTAAACTCAGTACCAAAAGTTATGGATGCTCAGACCCATTGTCACTGACTCTGCAACCTGAGCATTCATTCACGGTTTTTCCTCAACAGCAAGCAATCTGGTTTACTGCAATCTATAGATGACTTACAATACATCCAAGGATTGCATAGCGTTCCACACAAACCTATACCATCTGATAGAAGGGACTTGAGCATTCAGTATTTGATATCTGAGGAGGATTCTGATACCAATTCCTCCAAGTCTACCAAGGTATGACTACATGGAAAAAAAGAAAATGTTTTTCACGGGCTGGGAAGATAGCTCAGTGGTAGAGCGCTTGCCTTGCATGCCTGAGGCCCTGGGTTCGATTCCTCAGCACCACACAAGAAAAAAGAAAAAAGCCACAAGTGGCACTGTGGCTCAAGTGGTAGAGCGCTAGCCTTGAGCTGAAGAGCTGAGGGACAGCGCCCAGGCCCAGAGTTCAGGCCCCACAACCGGACCCAAAAAAAAAAAATCAAATATTTACTCATCAACATTGAAAATACTTCTGACAAAAAGATCATAATTGTTTTTGTAAGCCTTTGCTTAACAAATTTAATGAAGTTGAAATCTAAAGGAGAGCTGCTAGCTTAGACTAGCCTCTTGTTATTTAAAGGAAAATCTGGAAAAAAAACAAGTATTTTTTGTCATTAAAAAAAATTGCAATACACAAAAATAAAATGCTTTAGTCATAAAACAAAACAAAAACAAAGAAAATGGGGGAGTGAGGAAAACAAAAGACAAAGCAAAAAACTTTCATCACTCAGATTCCTCTAAACTTTGTCCCATTCATTAGACACTTGAAGGGTAAACTGAATATAAGTAACAAGTGAACAAGTCTGCAAACAGGCTACTACTTGCACACCACAGCCAGCACAACACTTACTGGGGGCTGCCCTCAACTGCAGCCTCAGTGAGTTATACGCTGTGAGATTCAAAAACTAATTGTTTTCTATTGAGAATGTACTCTGTGCTTGAACACTTGCCTAACATGCACAAGGCCCTGGGTTCAATTCCCAGCACCAAAGGGAAGGGAAGAAAAAAACGTGAATTGTTTCCTAAATATAACTCAAGTTTTTAAGTTACTCTGTTCTCAATGGTCCTTACTCCCTATGAAAAGCTGGGAAAAGAGACCCATAGAGTGAACAATGAACTTGAGCTCAAGGTCATCTCTACTCATGTCTATACCCCAGGAATGGCTCAGACTCAAAAGATCCAATGTTTGAGAATCTGATCACCAGATGGTACGATATGAATTAATACACAGCCTCACGCTCATAGAGCCCACAGAAATTCAGTGTTTTCTGAATAGTATGATTTGTTCTTTTGGCTACTCTTGTGCCTTTGGCATATCTAATATTCCCACTCACAATCAGATTTCCTTATACTTTTAGAATAAAAACAAGAATTTTTCCACTCTCTCACCCTCTACCCAACACTATGACACCTTACCTGGGGCAGAAACAGCCTGGGTATCTTTATACTTGTCTTTCGCCACTGCCCAATCCACAGCCACAGTCCGTCCTGTCACAAAAGTAGCATGAGAAAAGCTTTCCTCCTTTTAACATCCTTACTTCCTATAAAGAACTTCCTACCCACCAAAGATAGTCATGGAATCAGTGAAAATGAAAAAACTCAAATTCAGAGTGCTAGTGCTTAAATGAAGTCCTCGGTAGGGAAATAGAAGCAGAAGGATCCTAAGTCTGGGTCCAGCATGTACACCTAGCAAGACTCTGTTTCAAAAGCAAAACAAAAAAGCTCCCCAAAGCTGTACTCTCTTTAATCATTAACCTTACTAACAACTAACAGAACCCGAAGTCACTATGCATTTTTTTCCCCTGCACAGTATCTAATGCTAACAGTCAGTTTAATGTAATAGCCCATGGACCCTAAATAGAGGTTGCAACCAAGGTGAAGGACTCTAGATACCAACCTACATTTATGTGATTATTTTCAGAGTATTTGTTGGGAATTTCAAAGCATGCTCACCAAATAAAGGAAGAATCCTAGCATGGATTCTTTTAACTTAAACCTTAAATCAAGTACTAGAGACACTTCATCAAAACAGCTACTGTATTACTGCTCTGCAGTGAAACTACCTTTGGAGCATACAGAAAAGTGGGTCACTGTGCGAATTCACCCAAGCTCCCAAAATACTGGGTCAATAGTACCAGTATAGAAAACTTACCTTTTATCTCCTTCATGTTCATGCCTTTGAGGGCTTTTCCTGCTTCTAAGAGGTTTTTGAACTGAACAAAAGCAAAACCACGCATCTTTCCATCTGTGTACAAATAAATTAGAAGCAGGAGGTGAGAGCCAACAGAGTACTAAGAAGGAAATTAGAGCAACAAAGCTGGCAAGATGACTCAGCAGCCAAGAGAGCTAGTCCTCAAAGCAACAGTTTATACTCTCTTGTTGGGTAAACTCTGATTCAGACTTGTAGAGAGCCATGAGTCAATGCCATCAGTAACTAAACTTCTAAAACTAAGTCTTATCTAACTAAAAATACTATCCAGAGAATAGTGTTATTATTTAGGTTTTTTACTCCTTTCAAGCAATGTGTCAGATACCCATAAACGTATCTTCATGTTCAAAAAAGCATGCCATGAAGCCTGCATTTCTAATTCAAGGGTAATTTGGAAAAAGACGTGTTTAAACCACATGCCAGTGGAAGACGTCTGTAATCCTAGCTACTCAGGAAGCTGAGATCTGAGGATCACAGTTCAAAATCAGCCGGGTCAGGAAAGGTCATGAGATTCTTTTTTTTTTTGGTCATGGGTCTTGAACTCTGGGCCTGGGCGCTGCCCCTCAGCTCTTCAGCTCAAGGCTAGCCACAGCGCCACTTTGGCTTTTTCTGCTTATGTGGTGCTGAGGAATCGAACCCAGGGCCTCGTGCGTGCAAGGCAAGCACTCTACCACTGAGCACCTTCCCAGCCCCTTGTGAGATTCTTATCTCCAATTAACCTCAGAAAACCAGAAGTGGCGCTGTAGCTCAAATGGTAGAACAGTAGCCTTGAGCTGAAGAGCTGAGGGACAGCTCCCAGGCCGAGTTCAAGCCCTATGATTGACCAAAAAAAAAAAAAAAAAAAAAGGCATGTTAAGTGATATTAATGCAATACACACTAAATAAAGGCAATCTAGTACCTGGCTTCCTTGGGATATTTACTTCCAGCACAGCACCAAATTGAGCAAATACAGTTTTCAAGTCATCTTCTGAACACTGGAGCCAAAAAATGAAGGAAGATGAGAAATATTATCACATCAAGTAAACCTGAAATATCAACTACTAATTTATCATTTTTTTACTCCTTTCTTAATTTCAAGATTAATATATCAAAGAGCTGTGCGTGAATAGACAACATCTTATTTGTATCTAAGAGGCCAAAAAAGACACCAGGTGCAAGAGAGCTATTTCTGTACCCCACTTTCTCAGAAGCAATTTCTCCAATTTGAAGGAATCATCTCAGTGTCTTTAATAATTTTTTTTTTTTTTGGTCCGTCATGGGGCTTGAACTCTGGGCCTGGGCACTATCCCTCAGCTCTTTAGCTCAAGGCTAGTGCTCTACCACTTAAGCCACAGCGCCACTTCTGGTTTTCTGGTGGTTAGTTGGAGATAAGAGTCTCACAGACTTTCCTGCCTGGGCTGGCAATGAACCTCGATCCTCAGGTCTCAGCCTCCTGACTAGCTAGAATTACAGGCATAAGCCACTGGCACCTGGCTTTAATAAATTCTTATGGTCCCATATTTTCAACATGCTAAGGCTCATTCCCAGGAGGGATAAACCCAGTAAACACCATCATAGTGAGATGTTCCACCAATGAGCATGCCTTAGCACCAAGGGCCTTCCTAACATGATGTTGCTTCTCTGTCACTTACCTTAAAGCTCAAGTTCCGAATAATTAACCGGGCTTTCTTATCTGCTATTTTGGCTTTCGTAGGCTTTGGCTCCTTCTTTGGGGACTCTGAATTTTCCAAAAAGAGAGGCTTATCAAGTCTATGCACCCATTGATATCACAGTAAAATGTTACAAGAAACAACAGCAGTAACACAGCAATAAACATTCACTCTCCAGGAACAGCAGATTTTTCAAGACTAAGATGGAGACTGATTAAAATGAGGGACAAAACATACCAGATGATTTTGGATATTGAAAAGGAACTAAGACTCACGGTTCTCAAAGTTACTTTCCCTTCTCTCGTTTTCACAGTGCTCTTCCTCACTCCCAGGAAGAAACTCACCATTTTTCCTCTTTTCCTTGGGCTTATTCCTCAGTTTTTTCTTGGCCACGGTCACATTGATCTTGCATCCTTCAAAGGTAGTAATTTCCTTGAGGGCCCTTTGAACATCTTCCAGCATAGAGAAAGTGACATAGCCAAAGCCTCGACAAGTCTTACTCCCTGGAACAAGGCAAGAAGAAAAGGAGTGAGTAGGGATGGAAAGGACAGAGAATCGTAGCCAAGAGAACAAAATCTGTACATCTACAAAGCCTAAACTAGCAGATATCCTACACGAAGCCATGTTGCAATCACCGAGACTCAGGAGGAAAAGAAACAAAGCTGTTGCAGCCTCTTTTCTATCTTGCCTAGAAAGCATTAGGCTAATTTGGGGGTTTGTTAGCTCTTCTTTTTTCCCCTGTCCTGATAATCCAAAGAATATGGAAGCTATATGCTATATATTAGGCACCCTCAAAGAAGACCTCAACATCCAACAGAATGAAAGATCATCAAAGAAGAAAAGAAAGTACAGTGAACTCTGAAAATTCAAATATAATAACAGTCTCTCTTTAGAACAGTTCAGCAATAAATGCCTTAGGTCCTGGCAAAAGAGCCTCAAACAATAAACACTGCTTTTGGAACCTGTAGACTTTACCATTATTACTAATACCTTAGCTATTCTCCATTAAAAGGCCTGGGCACTGGTGGCTCTCAGTAGGCTAGGATCTGAGGATTGCAGTTTGAAGCCAGCTAGAGCAGGAAAATCTGTGAAATTCTTATCTCCACTAAACCACCAAAAACACAAACAACAACAAAAAATGAAGCAGAAGTGTAGCTCAAGTGTGAGAGCAATAGTCTTGAGCAAAAAAGCTCAGGGACAGCACTCAAGGCCCCAAGTTCAAGCCCCAGGATTGGCACTATTTTTTTTTAAATAATTCTCCAGGGCTGGGAATATGGCTTAGTGGGAGAGTGCTTGCCTAGCATGCATGAAGACCTGGGTTTGATTCCTCAGAACCACATACACAGAAAAAGCTGGAAGTGGTACTGTAGCTCAAGTGGTGGGGTGCTAGCCTTGAGCAAAAGAAGCTCAGGGACAATACTCAGATCCTGAGTTGAAGCCCCAGGACTGGCAAAAAAAGAAAACCTCTCCAATTCAGTGTCAATCTCTAACCCATTTTACCTCTCTAACCCATTTTACCTTCAGAACACTCCAAGGTAGGTGAAATGATACCATCCCTTTGTTCCAAAGAATAATTCAAGACAAGGGAAGTAAAGGAACTTCTCACTGGATGTTAGCAGCTGAATTAATTACTGCTCTCTAGTGCTCTGGATCTTATCACTTAATTCTCTTCCCTAGTCATTTCCCTCCGAGAACCCTGGCCTCCCTGCTACTCTTCTCTTCCCATGTAATAAGCACTCTCCCGCTCAGTATCCTCCAGCTTGCTGTTTCCTCCATTTGGACTGCTCTTCTCCCTGAAAGGGAGGTTTTCTCCTTCTCATCCCAGTCAGGCCAAGGCTACCCTCACACACACATACACTACACAGCTATTTCCTATCCTTCTCTTATGTTTCAGATCCTTACCATTTACAACCTTTATTGCTAATATTTGTTTACTGGCTGTCTTCCTCCACCATAAAAAAAAAAAAAAAAAATGAAGTATCACGATTTATTTGTGTTCTGCACTGCTACAGCCTGAACTCTACACCCTGAGAAGAGTTAACAGTGTAGTGGAACACACCTATTCAGCATGTTGAACGGATGAATGAGTATCATACTGAGAGTTCAAGTCAGATGACCAAATTCTGGATCCACTACTTAACTAGATGTACAAACTCAAAAGTTACTAATTATCCTTAAGGTCCAGATTCTTGTATGTAAAACAAGTTCAAGAATCTGCAGGAGGAACTGTTGCAAAAATTAAGTGAGGCAACCTGCAGTAAGATTGCTGTGAAAATTAAATGAGACAGCCAGGCGCCGGAGGCTCACGCCTGCAACTCTGTCTAACTCAGGAGGCTGGGATCTGAGGATCGCGGTTCAAAGCCAGCCGGGCAAGAAAGTCAGGGGGACTCCAATTAATCACAAAGTCGGAAGTGGCGCTGTGGCTCAAGAGGTAGAGCACTGGCCTTGAGCAAAAGGAGCTCAGGGGCAGCACCCAGGCCCCAGAGTTCAAGCCCCACCACCGTCCAAAGTAAATAAATACTAAATAAGTACTAAGCAAGCCTGTGTCAAACTCAACCGACAGTCTAACCAGTACTTTATGAAAAGCTATTTCATCGTGCCTAAATAAGATCGTGTAAGGGAAGGCGAACGGTAAAAGGAAAGCGAAGAGACCCCAAGATGGGCCTGTCTAAAGCAGAATCAGCTTCAGAGAAGAAACTCCTTTCCCAGTCCCTCCTCCTGGGGGCGAGTAAGGAAAGAGTCGCTCGGGCCCTGGAGCTTGGGAAGGGAGGTCGCCCCTCCCCACGCGGGACCCCGGCCTCCACCCGCCCCTACCTTTCTCTGTCACCACGAAGCACTGCTTCACCGGCCCCACCTGGCTAAACAGCTCTTCCAGCTGCTCGCTGCGGGCCGAGGGCGGGAGCCGGCCCACGAACAGAGTCAGGCCGGCCATGGGAGCCGGGAAGCTGAGGCTGGCAGCGAGACCAGAACCAGAACCCAGTCGGGCGCACGCGAGTAGAGGGAAGCGCCTCAGCGGTGTCACCACGCCAAACTGCCGGGTGACTCCGGAAGTGCTCGTTACTCAAACAAGTCCGGAGGAAAACTTAGTAGGGAGCGGAAAGAACGTTCCGGAGAGGGGGAGATATTATAACCGGGCGGGCGTAGCTACAGGCTCCACCCAGTCTCTACAGGCTCCTCCCCCTCTCAGGATCACACCTCTTCCACTTGATGTCCTCCCTCTCTCCTTCCTTCCTTTCTTCCCTTCCTCCCTCTCTCCCTTTTACTCTCCCTCCCTCCCTGTCTCTTCTCCCTCCCTCTCCTCCTCTACTCTCCCCCCCTCCTCCCTTCCTCTCTTCCCCTCTCCTTTCTTTTCTCTCTTCCACCCACTCTCTCGCATTTCCTCCTCTTCCGCCTTCTCTCTGGTCTCTTTCATTCCCTCCTTCACCCTTCCCTTCCCCTTCCTCTCTATCTCTCTGTTGAGCCTCACCTCTAGATACTTTTTTTCTTCCATTTTCAGACAGCTGGCTAGCTTCTACTTCCATCCTTTAACCTATGCCTCTTCCCTCATAGCTGGGATTACAGACACATTACCACCAATGGCTTTTGCTTGTTGAGATGAGATCTTGCTAAATTTTTGCCATAGCTGAACCACCATATTTCTGATCTCATCCTCCAGAATAGCTGGAATTGCAAGTGTGCACAACTGCACCTGGCCCCAATTTCACCTCCAGGACATCAGCCCCAAATTCACCATGACAGGAAGAAGTCATTTTTCCCTAGGCTTTACTCAAGAGCTGTCATAAAATTGATGTTCAATAAATATTTTCTGAAGTGTCTCCACAGATTCCCAGGTTGTATGCTGAAACCACAGAATACCATGTCATAGACACAGGTATGTAATACACATCATCTGAAAAATCCTCATGTCCTCAGAGAATAAAAAAACTACTTATGTATACACAAATGACACATAACTATTCTTTCAATAAATACTTACTGAGCTCCTGCTATATACTAAACAGTGATAAAAATGGTGAGCTAAAAAGGAAAATCAAAGTCCCTCCCTTCATATTAGAATACAATCTAATAAAGAGACAGAGGCTCACATCTGTAATCCTAGCTACTCAGGTGACATAGCTGTAAGGAAGCCAGCTGGAGCAGAAAAGTCTGAGAAACTTTAGCTGGCAAAACATCAGATTGGAGACATGACTCAGTCGTAGAGCACTTGGGAGCAAGCTGAGCAAGAGCAGGAGGCCCTCAAACCTCATTAACAGCACATGTGCATGCATATACACACACCTCAAAAATAGACATCTTCTCTGCGATCACCAGAACATCGCAAAGCCAACAGCACACAGCTTACACACAAAGACAGACCTAAAGCCCAGCTCCACCAAAACACAGATCTTTCCCCAGGATTGCTTATCAGGCAGACACCTAACAGAGAGGTCTCCCTGGGCGAGAGGAGATTTGGGTGCTCCTGGGGTTCTGGAATACAGTGTTGCTACCCATGAGACTTAGGAACTGATAAACATGCAAGAATGTTACACTGTAGAATACCTGGCTTTAAAAGTACCTCAAGGAGTTTTTAAATCATTGCTTTTTTTTTTTTTTTTTTTTGCCAGTTCTGGGGCTTGAATTCAGGGCCCGGGTGCTGTCCCTAAATGTATTTTATCCCTAAACTTGTAGTGCTCTATCACTTGAACCACAGCTCTACTTTCAGCTTTTTTTTGGGGGGGGGGTAGTGAATTGGAGATAAGAGTCTCACTGCTTGGCCTGTCCTTGAACAATGATCAGATGTCAGCCTCCTGATTACAGGATTATGGGTATGAGCCATTGGTACCCAGCTTAAAACATTACTTCTTTCTCTTTTTCTTTTTCCTTCTCCTCCTCCTCTTCATCCTCCTCCTCCTCTTCATCCTCCTCCTTCTCCTCCCCCTCCCCATCTCTTCCTCCTTTTTCTTTTGTTGATCATAGGACTTCAACTTAGGGCCCGGGTGCTGTCCTTGAGCTTTTCTGCTCAAGGCTACTGCTCTATCACTTTGAGCCGTAGCTCTACTTCTTGTTTTCTGGTGGTTAATCAGAACCAAGAGTCTCACAGACATTTCTGCCTGAGCTGGCTTTGAATCGTAATGCCCATATTTCAGCCTTTTGAGTAGCTAGGATTACAGGCATGAGCCACCAGCACCCAGCTTAAATCATTACTTTTTTTTGTTGGTTGTGGGGCTTAAACTCTGGGTTTGGGTGCTGTCCCTGCACTCTTCAGCTCAAGGCAAGTGCTCTACCACTTGAGCCACAGCACCGCTTCCAGTTTTCTAGTGGTTTATTGGAGATAAGAGTCTCACAGATTTTGCTGTCCAAGTTGGCTTTAAACCGTGATCCTTAGATGTCAGCCTCCTGGGTAGTTAGGATTACAGCGTGAGCCACTGGTCCCTGGCCAAATCATTACTTTTAAATGACAGCAGAATGGTAGTTGGAAAGTGCAAAAGGCATGAGAAGTTTCCCTTTCTCCTCAAGCCATATTCACTTTCAATACATTTGTGATGAATAATCGTTAGTGATGGGAGAGAAGAAGGATGCAACACATCCAATTTATGAAGCCCTAGCCAGCTCCAAGTAAGTAATATGTGCTTCCAAAAAAGTTATTTTTAAACAGATAACTTAAGAGATAAAACATTAGAATACAAAACAGGTTGTTGAGACTACTAAGTTAATTCATCCTGGGTAAAGATACACCTATAGACAAAAGGAGTAAGTTGGACCATTTGAACAAAGTTAGTTTAGGATTCCATATTCTTCCTTCTTTTTCCTCTTCCCCTCCCACCCCCCACCACCCTTCACCCTCTCCTCTGCCCCCAGCATCATCTTAGGTATCAAAATGTCATGCCCAAAGACTACATTTTAAATCTCAGTCCTCATCTGTTAAGAGGGCTTCCAAGAACTGGCTGCAGTATGTACAGGGAAGAGAACCTAGAGAAATTTTTCCCAATACCTATCTGCAACACTCCGTACAGATGCTGTCTTTAAAATGCTAGACCAAAAAAAAAAAAAAAAGCTAGACCATAAAGCTGAACTATGTCCCTGTGCCCATCAGGGGGCAGCAGCTACCCACAGTGCAGGGTTCTGTGCCTCTCTAGGAAGACAACAGGACACCTGCCCCCTGTCCAATCTCCCCTCATTCAGACCTAGGTCCCATCTATTTGCCAACCCACTCTCAACCCAATCCATTCATACAAGAAAAGTACATGATTTTTCAATCAAGAATATTTGCTCATCCATCTCCCCAGCACACATGCAGCGTTCTTTATTAAATAGCAGGAGTCATAGAACCTGCTACGCGGCTTCCAAGGGAAATAATCCGCCGGCCGGCCCCTCATCCATCACTGGAAACCTGGAAAGGAAGTAAAAGGGTCCTGGAATGTTCTCAGCCTCTCCCAGAAGGAAGGCCTTCTGGCTCCACTGTTCCCTGCAAACCAAATCAAACCTTCCATAATACTGTTCTCATTCTTCCCGTTTCTCATAACTGGAATTAATTACTGTGCTATTTTAATTATTTCTGTGATTTGTTGTTTAGTGTTTGCCTTTTCCCAAAGGACTTGTGACTTCACAAATCAGAGCTAGTATACTTATTGTCCAACTCTATCCCTAGCACTAGTGCATGGTAGAATGCAATAAATGTGTGTGTGTGTGTGTGTGTGTGTGTGTGTGCGTGCGCGTGCGCCTGTACTGGAGCTTGAACTCAGAGTCTGGTGCTGTTCTTTAGCTTTTTTTTGTTCAAGGCTAACACTCTTCCACTTGAGCCATAGCTTCACTTCCAGCTTTTTTGCTGGTTAATTGGAGATAAGAATCTCATGGACTTTCTTTCGCTGGGCTGGCTTCAAACTGCAGTCCTCTACTTTGGACAAGAGATAGGGTAAGATCTAACCAGTATCTTGGCCTCTTTGTAGACTCAAAGACCTGAGATAATTCTTTTTTTTAATTTTTTTTTTGGTTGGTTATGGGGCCTGAACTCTGGGCCCCGGTGCTGTGCCTCAGCTCTTCAGCTCAAGGCTAGCACTCTACCACTTGAACCACAGCGCCACTTCCTGCTTTTTCTGCTTATGTGGTGCTGAGGAATGGAACCCAGGGCCTCATGCATGCAAGGCAAGCGTTCTACCACTGAGCCACCTTCCCAGCCCTGAGGCAATTCTTACTAAGAAAAATCAGCAAAGTGTTGAGACTGATGAACAGCAGTCTTTATTCCCCTGGCCTCATCCTTCCTCGCCAGCCCCATTCAGAAAGCTCAGAGAAAACAAAAGTATGCATTAAAGAGAGTCATACCAAATGGGGGCGCTTGGGAATTAGGCTGCTCTGTTGGGTGAGGTTGTGCATGAATTCAAGAACCCTGATGGAGGAGGGCGGGGAGAGGAAGCAGCTGTCCAGGGTTAGAGTAAAGAAGAGAGGACCGAGAAGGCTAGGTGTGAACAGAGCCAGGTGTGAGGCAGATGGAAGGAAAGTGGAAAGAAAGGGAACAATTGCTCAAATCTGCAAACACACTCCTTACGTGACACAATACAGCGCTGGTGCTGGGCCTACAACAGCCACTAGGACACCAGTGAGAAATGTCTGTAATTAGGAGGCTGGCAGTTCTCTGGGCCTCAGCCCAGAGTGACGATGCAGCAAGAATTTCTGAGCCATGCTGAGCCAGGTAATGGAGAAAACACAGACAAAAACACGCCAGGCCCATCTTTCAGCCCTGCCTGCACCACTGCCTCCCATTTCTCTTCCCCACTAGGACTCTTACTCTCTCCTACACATGGCTGGCTCCCCTCCTCCCTCCAAGGTCTGAAGTCCTGGATGGATGCTCCTCTCAAACAAGACAAAGCTTCATCTGGAAGGAGAGCTGTGCTTGAAATCTCCTATTAGTGCATCTGACCTGGCCTGGCCAATGGCCCAGCCCCTCTAGGGTTCCCCGCCTGCTTTGCTCTTGGTGCCTAGCCTCTCTTCTCCAATTCCCACCAGCTATGTCTAGAATTGGAAGGAAAAACCACTTGGGTTCCTGTTTTTCCACTTTGAGTTTAATGTACATGCCCCTGCAAATCTCCTTGTGATATGCAGGATATCTGCCAAAACACTGTCAGATTTTCATTTTCAAACCTAATCCAAGACCCTGCTTTTTGTGCCATTCTGAAGCACTGAGTTGAAGCTGAATGACCAATGCGTGTTATATAGAGCTCCAAGTCCAATGCAGCAGGAAAGTGCCTGTTAATGGGATGTGATAGTGTCTAGGCTGGAGCTGGGGGGGGGGGGGGTGAAAAGTGAAGGCTTTTTCCAGTGAAGCACCACATCCATAGCAGATGACAGCTCTGCAGGGAAGGGGGCTGTGGTGGTGGTTTTGAGTCTAATCTTGAAAAGACCCTATTGATGGTTGAAGATAGGTTTCCTTTTTGTGGATCCCAAACTATAGGGATGTGACAGAGATGCTGCTAGAAAGTCCAGCTCATGGCAATCTGGCACTTTCACTGGTGTATACACATTTCTAGCCAGTTTCTTTTTTTTTTTTTTTTGTCAGTCATGGGGCTTGAACTCTGGGCCTGGGCGCTGTCCCTCAGCTCTTCAGCTCAAGGCGAGCGCTCTACCACTTGAGCTACAGCGCCACTTCCGGTTTTCTGGTGGTTTATTGGACATAGGAGTCTCACGGTCTCTCCTGCCCGGGCTGGCTTTGAACTGCGATCCTCAGATCTCAGCCTCCTGAGTAGCTAGGATTACAGGCGTGAGCCACCAGCGCCCAGCTTTTCTAGCCAGTTTCTAGCCAGCTGTTTTCCAGGATCTGCCACCAGGCTCCTAGGAATGCTCCCAAGGACTAAGGAATTCTGCCACACCTCTCAGGACTGTGTTCCACCCCTATGAAAAGCCATTTCTGGGGAGTCAGATAGGTCTTCCCAGACCCTTTTCAGAAACCTCCCTCATCCCAGCCACAGGGCACACAAGACTCCCTGGTCTTATGTGAAGGTCCTTGGGGTCTGAGGTAAACCCACCCCATTCCCACTTCTGATGCACCCACTGCGGTGGTGATCCCAGTTCAGCTTTCCCAGGAAGGCCAGCACATTCTCCTCTGAAAAATACTTTATTGATAAATTAACTCTGAAAGCGTTCACCTCCCACCCAAATGTTGTAAGGTCTCTTTGAATGAGTCATAGACCCTTCTGTGGGGAAAGGATCCATGGAGGTCAGGGAATCTCTGCACGTGGAGGCTGGGATTTCCTGGGCATGGCAGAGGTGGGTATGGGGCTGAGGCAGGGCCTGGGGTGTTCTGAAGAGAGCCCTCTCACTCAGCACCAGAATAGGGAGTGGTGGTCAGAAGTGCAGCACCGTGGAGCTTTATTGCTGGTGAAGGCCAAGGAAAGTGGGACAACCCCCCCCCCTGCCAGCCTGAAATTGCAGCTGAGGGCACCAGTGTCAGGGCTCCAGAGAAGGTGGCACTGATTCCCAATCCACAGAACCTGGCTGCTGACCCACTCACTCACCCAGTGTGGCCCCTGGATGGGGAAGGAAGTGGGGAGAGGTATCTGAGCCAGACAGAATTGGGCAAGGGTTACAGTGTGCAGGTCTTGGGCAGAGCAGGCGCCAGAAAGGGGTGAATGGCAGGCGGCAAGTTGGCCACCTCTTCACAGGTCTATAGTGTCGCTGCCCATGCTCAGCTCGTCAATCTGTCGGCAGGCATCCAGGAATTGCTCCTGCAGCAAAGCCTCCTCAGCCTGCAACTCCGCAGCAGGCTCCGGGGAGTCGCTGGAAGGTGGGGACAGAGCCTGGTAGGATCCCGAGGCCGGGAGGCTGGGGCTGCTTCCGGAGGGTCGCGGAGGACTGAGGATGCAGACAAGTGGACAGCGCGGGGGTCTGTCTGGGCTGGAGCAGAGCAACATAGACGAACTGTCCCTTGAAAGTCCGCAAAGCGAGCCCGATGAGGGGCTGCTGCCTGCCGGCCAGGCCCCAGGAGAAGGAAGCTCCGGGGGCGCTGGAGATCCGGGGGCCTCCTCCGACCTACCACTGGGCCTAATCCCTGTCTGGGTCCCCAGCGAGGTGGTGGGGTAGAGACCGAGCCCAGGCAGGGCTTCGCCGAAGGCAGGACCCTGGAAAAGGCCGGGCGCCAGCAGCGACTCGCTGCACAGGGCCTCCTCGATGCTGCGCCGCAGATTGATGGGAGAAGGCGGGCGGAAGTCCACCGTGCAATCGCTGCAGGGGGACGAGGCCGAGGACGGGGCGGGATTGGCCGCGGTGCCTTCGCAGCCTCGGCAGCCGCCGCCCTGCAGCAGGAGGTCAGGCCCTGGCCCTGCCAGGGCGCACAGCTGCAGCAGCTCCGCGTCGCCACGTGCGATGGCGCTCCCCAGCGGCTCCTTGTCCCGAGGCCCGGCGACCCAGCCTCCCGGCAGCAGCGGCGCTGCATGGCCCGGGGACAAGCGGAAAAGCTTGGCCCAGCAGCGCGGCGGCACGCGGGGACTGCAGAGCGCGGGGTAGAGACCCAGCAGTGCCAACGGGAGCGCGACCCCCACCTCGCCCAGGCGCAGACCTAGCTGGAAGGCCCACCAGGGCCAGGGCCCCTCCAGGCCGGGTTGGCCTCCATAGCCCAGGGCATGCAGCACCTCGTAGCCCTGCAGGGCTCCGCTCAGCAGCCCGAAGGTGCCAGCCACCGGGGCCGTGCGCGCCGCGCGCCGCCAGGACTCCCGAGGGGCGAAAGGGCTGCGCGCCTGCGGGACAGGGGTAGCGCCCTTGAACCCGGATCCTCCCAGGGGCGCTCCAGCCCGCCGCCGCCGCCCTCCCCAACAAGAGAGCGCCAGCAGGAGCCCAGAAAGCAGGGCGGCGAGGAAGGCATGCAGCCCGCGCGAGGCGAGCCTCAGGGGCCGCAGTGGGTGGTGAGCAGCGCTCCCCAGAGCGGCCGCGGCCGCCAGCCCCAGCCCCAGGAGCAGCAGCGCCGCCAACCCGGCGGGGCACCGGGGCGGGCGCGGCCGGGCCAGCAGCAGGCAAGCCAGCCCCAAGCCAGCAGCCAGGCAGGGCAGTGGAAGGTCCTGCAGCAGCAGCCAGGCGAGCACCGGCAGCCGATCGCGGTGCCCGTACGCGTCGTAGAAGAGCGGGAAGGCCCGCGTGGTCCCAGCCGAGAGCAGCAGCAGGTCCAGCAGCGCCAGGCAGGGGGCGCCAGGCGGGCAGCGCCAAGGCAAGAGGGCTAAAGCCAGCAGCGCCAGCAGGGCCACTAGACCGAAGAGCGCACCTGCCCCGTACACGTGGGCCTCCCAGGCCAGCCCCCATCGTGCCCTGGCCTCTGCCCAGTCGGCCTCCAGGGTTAAAAAGAAGAGTGGCACTGGTGAGGCTGGAGACTGCTCCTCGAGGCCGGGCATCTCTCCGTGTCCACAGGGCTCTGGCTCACACTTGGGCTGCTCTGAAGGGTTTCCCAGGCTGGCAGGAGAGGGGTCATCTGAGTCAGGGGTGGAGATAGTGGGGTCTGTGGGGAAAACAACATTTGGCTGAATCGATTGCACAGCCCTGTCTCCCCCCCTCCCCCCCCCCCAAGCCCCCAGTAGTCTGAAAGAATGATCGAATGACCGAGTGTCCATCAGAACATCTAGAAGGCATTCGGAACCTATTTGTCCTACACAGGAGACTCGCAGACATGTTGGCATTTCACTTTCCCCTGCCCCATTCCAACCTCTCAGGCTGAAGCTTCAGTTCTTGCCTGTATACCCATCCTTTGCTCATTTCCCTCCCTCTCTTTGTGTTTCTACTGAAAAGGAGTTTTCTTCAGAAGTCCAGAACTGTACAATTGGAATTAAAAAAAAAAAAATGGGTGGCTCCTTCCAGTCCAGTCCTTACACCAGAAAGAGAATTTTATGAGAACAGGATTTTTGTTTTCTTTGCTCACATCTCAATCTCTATGACTAAATGATTTGTGGCACCCAGTTGGCACTGAGCAGATAGCCATTGAGTAAATGAAGATTCTGAGGCCCTGCAGAGGCAAAGAGACCTGTACAAGGCCACAAATGGGCAATGTGTAACCAGAATCCAGATCTGAGCACCAATCTGAACATCTTTCCAAATCCTCCTCTTAATACTAGTCTGCTTAATTTACCTTCCTGGTGCCTAACTTTCCACCTTGGCACTAGGAGATGCTTCTCCTGCCCTTTTTTTTTAACAGCTCCCCAATTTGTTCCTGTCTCAAGTAACATGCATATACACCCACAGAGCCGGAGGAGAGAGGTAAGACCTCCTGTCTCCAGGACTCTAGAACACCATTCCTTCTTGCTCATTGCCATTTCTATCAGCTACACCTCCATTTTCAGCCAGTGTGTGGTTGTGGACTCCATGCTGACTCATCCACACAGCCATTGCTCGAAGGCTCTTGTTATACATGCCTCTTGGGTTCTCTCCCCATTTTACAGAAAGTGACATTGACATGGACTCGGACTCCTGTGAGTCCCAGAGAGTGTCTTTGAACTCTTGGAAAGGAACAATTAAGGAATCACAGTAGGCTGAAACTCTCGGGTGTGCTGGGGTTTGCTAACTCAGGCCCTTGCTCCATTCTGTGCTCCAACATCTCTCTACATCCCTTGGGGAAAGGGGGACTCAACTAAGCTGGGTGGGTGATTTTGATCTCACGGAACAAGAGAGGAACAGCTTGGAGTTAGACTTGGGGATTCTCCCCAGAGTCAGGCAGAAGAGAAGATGCTGGAAACTACTTTCTCCCTACTCCCATCTCTCAGGCTCATCAGAACTGCAGCTGCAGCCAAGATGGAGGAAGAAAGGGTGGTGGTGAAGGGCAGGTTCAGCCTTGTGGGAGTGGAGAAAAGGACAGAAGACAGATGTGGAATGAATTCTCATACTCTTGTCCCAACTGCCTGGCCATCCTCCAGATGGGCAGTACTAAAAGGCACCGGAGCAACTCTTCCCCCCTCCCAGAAAGCACCAGCTCACACTTAGGAACAGACAAAATACAGCAGCTCTGAGAACAAGGTAATGAAATGGGGGGCATAAGTCAACTCTGGGCTGGGGCGGGGGGAGGAGAAGAAGATGGAATTGGAACAGCCAGAAAATTAAATATATACAGCTCTCTGCCAACTGCAAATGGCAGCATGCACCCTGCTTCCCATTCCTTCTCATTCCTCAAATCCAAACTGTGTAAGAATGCCTGCTGCAAAAGACAGTTATGAGGATAAATGAGATGATGTGTGTGAAACTCTACAGTGCCTGGTATGGAGAAAAAAATCATTCAGTATATGATTGTGACTGGCATCATTATTTTTGGCTAATGTTTATCATGGATTAATCATGAGCTTGTGTTTGTGTGTGACCACTTCCAGCCTCAAACTACTCCTTGATTTAACTAACTGAAGGCTGTAGTATAGATTAAAAGTCTTTGGCACATCCTAAACATGTCTAGAAAGACAACCATCTGTCAAATGAGTGAACATCCACATATTGACTGGGTTATAAACTCTGTTTGAAGACCACCACGTTGATGGCCTAACCACCCCTGAGCACTGACAGCAGCCATCAGTTAAATGAGAAACCATTCAGCTGGAAACTGGGTGGTGATCAGGGAGGGCAGCAGTCTGGCATGGGTAGGATCACATACATCCACTCTGCCACTTCTCATCCTCTGTGTCCCACTGATGCCCTGGTCTAACCCACTGCTTCTGCAAAATGCTTTGACCTTTGTGAGCTCTGCAGAGACATAGAGGCTCACAGCCTGGCCCAGATCGCTACTTCACAACTCCCCACCCTCCTTGCTCTCTACATAGATGAGTACAGCTCTGTGAGGTCAGCTTCAGTATACCCTCTTCCAACATCACTGCTCACCTGTGGGCCCCAAGAAACCTATCTGTCATCTCCATTCCCAAGTGCTATGACAACTACAACAAATTGCAACATTCATAAGAATCCAGAAGGGGAATAAAACCAGAAAATAGGCTAAGTACTAGGGCAGCTCAAGTGTCAGAGGAGTTTGGAATTAGAACTTCTTCCAAGGGTCCTAAATACCCAGATCAACACACACACACACACACACACACACACACACACACACACACACGGGCCAGGTATGGGTAGAAACAGATGAGAGAAAGCCTAACTTCTGCCTTCAAAGAATCTCTTTGATATGATCCCTGCTTTCCCCATTTACAGCTTCCTTCCCCAGAAGAGCTGTGTGTTTTGCTCAGAAGATAGTGATATTCTCATCCTGCCTTCCCAGGATCCCTCTCCTAGACAAGCCACTCCTCCAGAGAAGTCCCACTCTGGCCTGTGGCCCCTCTTGACCTCTAGGATGCTAGAGGAGATGGGATGTCAATTTGAGTAATCGGTAAGGCAGGAGCTGGCTGGGGAGGGGCAGGGGGAGGGACCAGCTGGTTCATGGAAAAGCCAGACCTGATTATCCACCAGCTGCCCAGATCAAAGAGCTCTGGAATTGAATCTCCACTCTAGGTTCTGGAAGCTGTAGCCTGGTTAGTGGCCTGACGCCACCCCTCTCCCAACCCCCACTTCCAAGACTGTGGAGAACTGATATTCTTTGCAGCAGTGACACCCAAAATATTTAACAACTGAATGTCCTAGGTGCTGGCTAATGAGAACAGAACAGAGTCCTGCCTGCCAGCTTTGTCAAGGGGTGGGAGTGGGGTCACTGCAGGGCACTGAGGGTACTAAGTGCTTATCAACCAGCCTAAAGTGTCTTGATATGTTCCAGCCTGCTATAACTGCTGGGGTATGGCTAGGCTGAATACAACCTCTACCCTGGAGAAAGGGACCCTGCTCAAGGAATCCAAGGTGTGAATAACACCTAGCTTAGAATCCAAGGTGAATAACACCTAGCTTAGAAAACTCCTAGAGGAGACTCAAAGAGACTGTCTTTAGTCCCTAACTGCATGACACTACTTCTACCAACACACACACATACACACACTCCTAGTGTGAGCAAGGAAGGGTTGGCTCTCTCCCTGGGAGACCTGCAGTCCTCCTGGATTTATCAGAAAGAAGCAGGGCTCCTGCAGCCACCAGTGAAGAGTGGGGTAAGGGCAGGGCTGGGCAGCCTCTGATAGTGTCCAGACTCATTAAACCTGCCTGGCCAGCACTGTCACCCAGGCCGACAGACTGCCTGCCAGCATCCATCCCCAGAGGCACAGACTCCTCCCTGCTTGCTTACAGCAGATCCTGCCTCTGCTGCACACTGGTTGAACAGTAGGGGGGAGGGGGGAGGGCTGGCTCCTCACCTACCACCAAGGGAGTACCATGATGGTGGCTTGAGGAAGCCAGAAAGGCAGAAGAGATGTCTACTCTGAGACTGGAAGAAGTCAGAGGGCCAGAGACATCCATGGCTCAGCCTCGTATGACATCACTGAGGCTTACATAGTTACAACAAACCCTTAGCAGAGCAAAGCTAGGCCAGGAAATCCCTCCTCATGGCATCTGCACCCTCTACTCAGTGGGTTGTGTTGTCACCATTGCCTGGAGCTAGGGTGTCTGCAAGGTTGGATGCAGCGGGATATTGGGATACAGTGAGGGAAGAGAAGCAGGGGTAATAGGTATTATTTAATGAACTACTTTGTGCCCAGCACCGTGTCAAAAGTTTACATTTTCTGGAAGGTTTACAGTTCCTAGGCAAATTCAGTACTGTCACTAAACCCTAGTTACACAAGAGCACTCCAGCTCAGGAAGATTAAACACCTGCCTAAGGTCACCCAGTTCAGAAACAAACAAAGGGACTCACAACCAAGTTTCCTGCTGCCCTGGCCTGTAGTCTTTGCTCTGTACTACTCTCTTGTCTGCCTGCATGTTCTAAAAGGGTCCCTTGAATGAAAGTGACATTTCTGCTCACGGTCTCCTCTTCAATGCTCAATAAGGCACTCAGCTCTGCCCATATCTGACTGCATGTCATGTCCAATCAGATGGAAGAGGAAAGGGCCCCAAGGTTGAGATGGGTGGGAGCAAAAAAGGCAGGCCAGGCCATCTAAGGTAGAGGATGAGGTGAGTAGAGAAGCTATGGAAATCATGGAGTCCTGTATAATTTGGCCCTGATCCCTCTGTCCCCTTTCTACTCTATCTAGGATAGAGGATCATGACTTACTTGTGTGGGACTTTCCCTGACAACACTTATTAGACCATCAATATGTATATTTCCCCATCATGATGATGAAAAGAATGGTGATTGCAGTTGTGAGGACAACGAACTACAAGATCCCAGGAATTCATGTGCAGTGAGCACTCAATGAATGTCAAGTTCAAATGCTCTTTACTTACCATGTTGCATGGGTGTTGTCTCTGAAGTAGAGCTTAACAAAGTGGCTGAGTCCAGGTGGCCTGGGCTTGAGAACTTCCTTTCCAGGAGAGGTGGGAGTGGGGATAGAGTTGTGCCAAAGAACCCTATAACAGGAATACATGGGGCTCAAGAGCCACCCTCCCAGGAGGCCACAGAACTTTGGAGAAAAACTTGTCTTCCAGAGCTTGCCTAAAGGAAGTCAAGAGTCCCAGGAATTGTAGCTCATATATTTCTTGTGCTAAGCTACCAGCACCAACCCAGAGTCAATACAGCAAAAAGAAGTCTCCCCTATAACACAGTACCCCTTTTCTAGGGCCTGGGAGAAGCAGAGTGTTCCCTTGGGCCAAGAAGAGAGTGGTCAGGCCACTAGCACAGCGCCTGGCCTGGGGATGCTCCACAAGTGTTTGTTGTAATAAAAAAAGAATGCTCACCTGGAGAATCTGACATTCTGGAATCTGAGGTTGGGAGTGTCGTTGTTCCTGGGAGGCTAAAGCCTGAGAAATTCCGGACTGGGGGCAGAGTAGTACCAAAGAACCCTGCAAAAAGGAGACCAGGCTAAAGCTGCCTCCTACCTGCCAGAGGGCGGTGGGTTCTTAACAACTGGAGCCCAGAAGTGGTTCTGTTCAGCTGTGGTAGGTACTCACCAAAGGGTCCCAGGCGCCCAGCAATCTCTGCCAGGCTGGCCCGCAGGCTGGGGAGCAGGGGCAGTGTTCGATGCCCGAGTGTGGGGGCTGCACCTGCTCTCAGCGCCACATCAAACTTCAGCTCCAGCTCACTCTGCTGGGGTCTGGGAACAGTGGATGGAGGTGCCGTGGCTGTCAGAGCAGTGGCCCAGGTCACAGTGCCCGTCCTGGGATGATAGGAGTCAGCGGGACCAGAGAGTGGCGATGTGGACTCCGGAGGCAAAGAGGAGGCCCAGGGCGTAGAGCTGCCTTCAGCAGAGCCCCACTCGGAGGGAGAGTTCCCCAGGGAGCCTACCAGCAGTTCCCAAAAGGGGTCAGTCCTCAGTCCACTGGCCACCTCTTCCCCTGACTCCTG
Source organism: Dipodomys spectabilis (assembly GCF_019054845.1). Classification (NCBI taxonomy): domain Eukaryota; kingdom Metazoa; phylum Chordata; class Mammalia; order Rodentia; family Heteromyidae; genus Dipodomys; species Dipodomys spectabilis. The sequence goes on from NW_024870874.1 coordinate 15,339,295, forward strand.
GCCTGGACCAGGCGAGAGAGGTTGGGTCTCGGTGACAGGATTCCCCCACACAGCAGCAGGTCCCCGAAGATGAAATTTGAAGTTTAGTCCCAGGTTGAGAGACAGCATAGAGGACTCGCTCTGAGGTGGCGGGGTGAGTGTGGTGGGAAGGGCGCCCGGGACGGAGGAGGCAGGCTGGGGGCCCACAGGAACAGCAAGCACCACCCAGCAGAACAGCCCCAGCCCCAGGCAGCCCCGCCCCGCCATGGCCCCACGTGGCCTCAAGGTGGGCAGGGTCTCACTTCTTCAGAACCTTTTGAGCAGATAGCCCTGGAGGGAGGAGAAGCTTTGTGAGTCCCGGCTGCCACCCTCTTGCTTTCCCAGAACAGAAATGCCCCCCAGAAGCTTCCAATCTCAGAGACGCAGGAGGTGGGGGTCAGGATGTAGTATGTTCTCCCCAGGAGGGAGAGCGCTCTTCTGTACCTCCAGGCCCCAGAACATCCCAACTCTTGCCTCTCAGGGACTGAAATGGGACTGCAACCCTTGGTCCTCATCCTCAGCAGAGAGGAATGGCTTGAATTCTCAGACCAGAGCTAGCCTCTCTCTCTCTTCACCCACCCCTTCTCTCTAGCTTTCTTCCTCTCTCGAAAATCCAGAGGCTCCATAGGTGCCAAACACTCTTCTAGCAAGGCAGCTGTGAACAAGCAAGCTCTAGGGAGGGCATGCGATGTGACACCCACCTCCAGCCCCGACAGGCCCCAGTGACCTGGCAGAGTGAGCGGGCTCCACCTGAGAAGCAGTGGCCCTAGTCTTGAAGACCCTACAAGTATTGGGGGGGGAGGAGCGCTAGGCCACTGATTGCTTTCTGGGAAAGATGAGGCAGGGAAGCTGGGCAAGGGGCAGCGGCAGCATCCCCAATCCCTCCCCAGAACTCTCCCTTACACACACACACACACACACACACACACACACACACACACAATCTGGTGGGGGAAGGGAGGGGAGGGGAGCCAGGGACACACGTGTACCCAGCAGGCACCCTTACGTCACACACACACACACAGCCACACCTAGCACCCATGACACACTCACCCACTCACCCTTCACATGCCTCTGCACGCGGGTGCGCGGGGTGGGGGCGGGGGGCGCGCGCACACACACACCGCATCCTGCTGAGCCCCCTCTTTCCTACATGGGTTGGGACCCAAGGTCTGTGGGCTCCTGGCCCCCTTACACACACCCACACACATGTGTACAGAGAGGCGCACACACCCACAACGCATTCACACCGTACCGACACACATCTGAGCCGCCATCCCCCACACCCCTACACACCCACCCGCCCCTCGGGGCACACATGCACGCGCGCGCGCGCACACATGCACACACTCACTCTTCCCCGAGTGCGGACCCGCCGACCTGCTCCTCTCCGTCCTCCCTCAGGCGGGTCTCCGCCGCCAAGTCCCCCAGGAAGGGGCGTTTGTGGCGGCCCCCACTGGGGCAATGCTCGGTGGAGTGTCGTCGGTTCTTCCCGAGGCTCCGGGGCGCCCAGGCTGGCGATCGGGATCTCCAGACCCCGATGCCCCTGGGCCGACCCGCTGCCCCGCGTCTGCCCCCGGCCCCTGCCCGCGGCCCGCAGCGCCCCCCCTCGCCGAGCGGGCCCGGCTCGGGCTCGGCACTCGGCGCTCCCTCCCCGCGGCGCCGCCTCCTGGCTGCGATCCCAGCTCCCGGGCCCCGCGCGCGCGCCGGGTCCGCGGCAGCCGCCTCTGACGGCCCTCCCTCCAGGCTCCGGCGCCTGCCCGCCCTCCTCTCCCCTCCTCCTCCCACCCGGCCCGCGGTCCGCCCCCTTCCCCGGGCGCGCACAGCGGCTCCGAGCCCCACGCGCGCTCATTCACCCAACGCTGCCAATCCGCCGCGGAGAGTGCGGGCGCCTCCTTCTGAGCCCGGCGCTGGCAGTCACACACTCCTGGGGCGTCCAGCACACGCATCCACACGCGCTATGCAACACACCTGCGGGCCGGGCTGCCCTGCGCGCGCGCGCTCGCGCGCGCGCGCATACACACACACACACACACACACACACACACACACACACACACACACCCCAACATACCCCAGGAATGGCATCCCCTCACTCTGTAATCCCTTCCCATGAATAAAGCATGCATCACCCCCCCCCCCCATTCCTTCTCACACACAATTCTGTTCCTGTCCCCATTTTACAGATAGGTACAGGGGCTTGAATTCAGGGCTTCTTCTGCTCAAGGCGATTACTCCACCACTTCAGCCACACCTTGATACCTGGTTTCTTGCTAGTTGATTGTAGGTAAGAGTCACACAGACTTTTCTGCCTGGGTTGGCTTTGAACTTTGATCCTCAGATCTCATCCTCCTGTGTAGCTAGGATCACAGTAGGGAGCCATAATTGCCTGGCCAGATGGGTAACAGGAGGAAAAAGAATTACTGGATTACCCAAGATTGCACAGCCTGGCAGAGACTTCAGCTGGGCCTCTCTGCTTGTCCTCTCACTAGTGGTGGTTTGCAAACAGTTGTACTACTACAACTGAAGTGCCTCCTACACTTCGCAGGCCAACTGCCAAATGTCAATCCTCAAGCAACATCTCTGTGCTAAAATTGTCTCTCCAATACTTAAGAGTTTCAGAAATGTTTGCCCAAAAGAACAGTGAGCAGAGATGCTTTCCAGTAAGACATGAGAGGAGACAGTGAAATGAAAGAGCGAGCCCCCAGCCTCCTCTGAACATCAGAGACCGCCAGCAGACCCACCAGCATCAATTCTCTCTGGATGGCTCACAGACCTGGTAGGCTGTAGTAGTGATTCACTGATGTTTGGAATCTCGGAATCCCTTTGTTTTCTCTCCCAAATACTAGTATTTAGAAGCATCAAAAGAACATAAAAACCTGAAGTTTTCTGCACTATTCAAAGCTTTTCCTCAAACCCCTGATGCTCAACCTGGGTGCCCAGCCCCATGGGGCAGGGAGTGTGCTTTAGAAGAGTTCCTTCCCTTATTTCTCATCACAAGCCATACAGAGGGAGAAAAATTATTGTCAGCATGTTAAAGCCCTGGAGGTGGCTTTGAACTTCTCTCCTCCCCACACCTTCTACTCTGTAAAGTGGCCATGGAGTTGCTACCTATAGAACTACCTAGGCAGCCAGGCACCAGTGGCTCAAGCCTGTAATCTGAGCTACACAGGAGGTTGAGTCTGAGGACTGAGGTTCAAAACACCCCAGACAGACGAAAGTGAGACTTTTCTCTCCAATTAATTAGCAAAAAGCCAGAACTAAAGATGCAACTCAAGTGGTAGAATGCCAGCCTTGAGTGGGGGAAAAACACAAGAGTGTGAGGCCCTGAGTTCAAGCCCCGGTAACAACACACACACACACACACACACACACACACACACACACACACACAGAATTACCTAAGCAATGGGGCAAAATGACCCAAGATAATTCCAGCTACTCTGGAGGTTGAGGCAGGAGGATGATAAGTTCCAGATCATTGTGGTCAGCACAATAAAATATCACCATCACCAACCCATAACTCCATCTCCACCCTTCCTCCCCTCAAAAAAAAAAATAATTACCTAGGTCAGGTTTACCTCATAGAACTAGCAAACACTTTGCCTGAGATAGGTACTCCTAGACTATTTGTAAGTAAATGAATGTGAGGCCCTTGTGTGCAATGGCAGCACTTCAGAAAGCCATTTGGAGCTCATTTCCTGATCACAGAACCCCTCCTCCCAGATGATATAAAAGCAAATCAGACCCCCTGCCCACCTGATGAAGTCTGAGATTTGTTCTGAGCCTCTAAAAGACTGCAATGGGCATTGTTTGTTGCACCCTGCATTCAAGGGGTTATTCTTCTTCCCACTGTTGGTCCATCAAAGGCTGCCTGCAACAGCAGACTGGGAGTCAATCTCTGATTTTCTTTCTTTCATATACTTAATAAAAATTATCCCACTAGAAACATTTTCTTGGAATCTTCCTCATCGAAAGGTTCATTTCCTGCTAATCATGCTCACTTAAAGACTTCTAAATGGAAAGACAGGAATAAACATACCCCAAGTACATTAAAATAGCAGTCCTCCATGATCAAGTAAGGTGATTCCTAAGAATTACATTTTTTTAAGATATTGAGAAGGGAATTTAAAGGTTTGGGGTAAGATAGTGACAGAAGGCATATATCTAATTTCCCTCTCCAAACCCTACTAAATTTTCAATAGAGAGATTTTGAAATCAAGAGCTAAATCTGCAAGGATGCAGAGAGCAGGAAAGGAGGAGATCACAGAGCAGAACAGCAGGCAGCCATGCAGCTACTGACTTATCAGCCCCGAGGAAAAAGGCATCTCCAACTGGCAGAGGGGAAACTGAGAGTCAACTTGATTTACATTGCACAAGTCACAGAAGGCACAGAAACTGGCAGTTCAAGGTGCCTCTGGGACTCTGAAAGGCATGGCTAAAGTCAAGGTGAAATACAGTCAGAGTTCTGGGATTCTTCCCATATTCTAAACCACTAGGTAACTGACCTTCTCATTTCCCAGCCAAGGTCTGGAGGATCTTCCTCTAAGAAGGTAAGTGGACTGGAGACATTTCCCAGACACTGAATGTAAAGAACCTGGGCTTCTCCCACAGACAGGATTGCCAAGTGGTGGGAGCAAGACCTTTGTTCTACATGATAAAGACCAGAAGTGTCTATTCTAAAGCATATCCCCAGCTCATGAGGGAAGACCCAATGAAATGGACATAAAGGCTCTGCAAAAATTCCCAAATGGATCACCTGACAGTATCACACCCAACCCATGAGCTCAGAGGTTCTAACCAGTCGCTCATCCCCCACCCTCCACCTATAATCATAAGCAAAGATGACTATTCAGGAAATTTTCTAACACAGAAGAGGAAGACAAAACACACAGTCCAAAAAGGCAATGTAAAGGAAACAGGGTAGACAGGGAGAAAAAGGCATCAAAAGAGGCCATCAGTTATTATTATCTTTAGCAGAAAGTACTGCATCCATGATACAAGAATAAGATGTAGGGGCTGGGAAGGTGGCTCAGTGGTAAAATGCTTGCCTCACATGCATGAGGCCCTGGATTCAATTCCTCAGCACCACATAAACAGAAAAAACCGGAAGTGGCACTGTGGCTCAAATGGTAGAGTGCTAGCCTTGAGCTGAAGAGCTGAGGGACAGAGCCTAGGCCCAGAGTTCAAACTCCACAATGGACAAAAAAAAAAAAGAAGAAGAAGAAGATGTGCTGCAAAGGAACATTTAGTTAACTGCATGAGTACCTGACATAATGCTGCACGCCTGTACCTATAATCTCAGCATTCAGGAGGCTGAGAGATGGAGAGTCTATGTTCAGACTAGGCTTCATAGTGAGTTCCAGGACAATCTGAGCTACAGAGTAAGACTTTCTCTTTAAAAATATAAAAAGATATATACAAAGAAATATTCAGAGAACAGTAGCACTTGAACTTTTATGAGAGAGGTGACAACAGTGCAAACAACAGTATAGTGATTTCTGGCTGGAGGAGGCCACAAACCAAGGAAAGTGGACAGCTCCTAGAAGCTGGAAAAGGCAAGAAAATGTATTAGTCCCTAAAGCCTGTAAGAATGCAGGCCTACCAACACTTTGATTTTAACCCAGCAAGACCAATTTGGGATTTCTGATGTTTCAGATCTGGAGGGTAGTTTATACCTGTAAAGTGAAGCAGTGACCTCAGAGGGTCACTATGGAGTCCAAGCTGGCCATGAATTCTGTCCTCCTGCCTCAGCCTCCTACAATCTGTGAAATGTCCAGCCACAGATATAACTCAGAGTATATTGCCACAAACTGTAATATAAAGGAAGAACAAAAAGAAAGTGATTGATAATAAAACAAAACGCCTGTCAACCTATAAGTACCATTTTAAAAAGAAGAATGAACTTATTTGAAAAAAAACTACAAAACTTTGTTGATAGAGATTTAAAAAAAAGGTCTTGCTGGGCACTGGTGGCTCACGCCTGTAATCCTAGCTACTCAGGAGGCTGAGATCTGAGGATCGCGGTTCAAAGCTAGCCTGGGCAGGAAAGACCGTGAGACTCCTATCTCCAATAAACCACCAGAAAACTGGAAGTGGCGCTGTAGCTCAAGTGGTAGAGCGCTCGCCTTGAGCTGAAGAGCTAAGGGACAGCGCTCAGGCCCAGAGTTCAAGCCCCACGACCGACAAAAAAAAAAAAAAAAAAAGGTCTTGATAAATGGAGAAACAACTTGTTTCTGGAGAGAGCTCCTCAATATTTTATAAGGTCATTAATTCTCTCCAACTTGATTAATATTTTAATACTATTCCAATTAAAATATCAATATAATTTTTTAAGTTTTGAAATAATTATTTTAAGATTCAACTGTAGGAATAAGAGGGAAAAATGCATGAAGAATCTTTGAAGATTAAGAGTGGCAAATGGGATGTATGGGTTAAACTGTGTTTCAAAGAGCTCGTTTAAAAAAACAAAATGAAACTGTGAAACTGCACAAGAACCCACACGATGGTCCAGGAGTGGGAAAACACTAAGCAAATTCCTACCCATTTCTTTGCTCTTCCCAGCAGAAAGTCTCCATAGAGTTGCTTATATCCATTGCCTTTACTTTCGTACTTCTTACTCCAGGCTGGTTTGTATCCATGTTCTGTAGAAAAAGTTCATGTCGAAGTCATGGTAGCCTTTAAGTCACCAAGCTCAGTGAACCAGAGTCTTCTCCTTAACCTTCTTGATACTATTAGTTACAATATGAGGACATTCCAGAGAAGCAGAACCAGTAGGCTGTGTAAAGATCACATATAGAAGGAGATACATCATGAGGAATGGGCTCATGAGACTATGGATGGAGGCTGAAATCTCACAAGCTTCTCTCTACAAACGGAAGGCCTATATAGTTCAAACCCAAAGGCCTGAGAGCCAGCATAGCCAGTGATGTAAGACCTCATCTGAGTCCAAAGGTTCAAGAATGAAAAGCTTTATTTTTCAAGGACAGGAGAAGATGTCAATCCCAGCATAAGAAAGAGCAAATTCACTCTTGCTCTATCTGTGTGTTGAATTCAGACCCTCAAATAAACTATGGCCAGGCACCAGGGGCTCACTCCTGTAATCCTAGCTACTCAAGGGTCTGAGATCATGGTTCAAAGTTGACCCAGGCAGGATAAGAGATTCTCATCTCCAACTAACCACCAGAAAGAAAAAGAAGCTGGAAATTGAGCTGTGGCCCAAGTGGTAGAGTGCTAGGGGTTTTGTCTGTCTGTCTGTTTGTTTGTTTGTTTTGTCAGTTGTAGGGCTAGAACTCTGGGCCTGGGTGCTGTCCCTGAGCTCTTCAGCTCAAGGCAAGCACTCTACCACTTGAGCCACAGCGCCACTTCTGGTTTTCTGGTGGTTAATTGGAGATAAGAGTCTCACAGACTTTCCTGCCCAGGCTGGCTTTGCACTGTGATCCTCAGATTTCAGCCTCCTGAGTAGCTAGGATTACAGGTGTGGGCCACTGGTGCCTGGCTAGAGTGCTAGTTTTGAGCAACAAAAAGCTCAGAGACAGTGTCCAAGCTCTCAGTTCAAGGCCCAGACTGATACACACAAATGATGATCGTGATCATGATGATGACGATGATGATGATGATGATGATAATAACCATATGATGCCCATCTTCATTGTTGAGAACAATCTTCATTTTACTGATTCAGTGCTGATCTCTTCAAGAAACACCCTTACAGGCACACCAGAATTAATATCTTACCAGCTATCTGGGTACTCCTTAGCCCAGTTATGTAGATGTAAAATTAACCATTGTAATAGTGATGGCACTTCCCTAAGATTCCAGCACCTAGGACACTGAGACAGGAAGGTAGTGAGTTCAAGGCCAGCCTGGGCTATGTAGCTAGATTTAATCCCTCAAAACACTAACAACAACAATGAAATTAACCATCACAATCACACATTCCTTCCTGAGCACTCATTATGCTTGACTTCAGAGATGTCTTCTAGTAGTGTGGACATTTAACTTTGTTTTAAAAGTTCCATCCATGCACTAGAACCAGAAATAAGAGAAAAATGAGGACAAAGAGAAAAGAAAGAGAAAGAGAAGGAAAAGAAGGTGGTGTAAGACTTTATTAGAGCCCAAAGCTTCAAGAATGAGAAGCTTCTCTGTCCAAAGACAGGAGAGGATGGGAACTCTCCCTTTGTGCTGTTCTGCCTCCTCACTCACAATCTCATCTGTTTAGAAAATGCCAACTCGGGGGCTGGGAAGGTGGCTCAGTGGTAGAGCGCTTGCCTTGCATGCATGAGGCCCTGGGTTTGATTCCTCAGCACCACATAAGCAAAAAGAAAAAAGCCGGAAGTGGCGCTGTGGCTCAAGTGGTAGAGAGCTAGTCTTGAGCTGAAGAGCTGAGGGACAGCGCCCAGGCCCAGAGTTCAGGCCCCACGACCGGACCAAAACAAAAAGAAAAAAGAAAAAAGAAAATGCCAACTTGGATCTCTAAGCCATAGATCTCTGCTGTCCAAATATGCCTGACATATATCTCTATCTCGACTTTGCTATCTGAGATGTTTTGAATTTGTCATGTACAAAACCCAATTGTTGATCATTATTGTTGTCCTTGTTGTTTTCTGTTGCTGTTGGTTTTGTTTGTTTTTTGCCAGTCCTGGGGCTTGAACTCAGGGCTTGGGCACTGTCCCTGAGCTTCTTTTGCTCAAGGCTAGGGCCACAGATCCACTTCTGGCTTTTTCTGTTTATGTGACCCTGAGGAATCGAACCCAGGGATTCATGCATGCTATGCAAGCAGTCTACCATTAAGCCACATTCCCAGCCTGTTGCTGTTGGTTTTGTTGGTTTTTTTTGTTTATTTTTGTTATGCTTTGTTTTGAGACAGGATACTGCTATTAGCCCAGCCTTCTCTGGATCCTCCTACCTCAGCCTCCTGAGTATTGGACTTGTGCATATGCACTACCATACCTGGAAAACTGTTATTCTTCATCCTTTCCTTTTTCTCACCCTTTCAACCAGAAATTCACCCAAAAATCCTTTCAACATTTTTTTCAAACAATTTCTCATATCATTCACCCTTTACCCCTCCACGTTACAATCTCACCAAGTGTCCTGCTGTGGAAGCCCAGCTTCTATTCTTGCCCCTAGTATTCTCTACCCAGTGCCCAGAATGATCATTGAAAAACATGGATTAGCTCACATCATTGCTATCAATTTTTTTCTAAAATAAAATGCAGTTGCTTTATGATGCCTACTAGGCTCACATATATCCTCTGGCCCTCAGTTACCACTTCCTCCCAACTTGTATCATCTATCCTTCTAGTTCTGCTTCAGCTTCAACTTCTCCTTGTTTCTTGTACTCTAGACACATTGCCTTTCTCTGTGTGTGTGTGTGTGTGTGTGTGTGAGAGAGAGAGAGAGAGAGAGAGAGAGAGAGAGAAAGAGATGGGGCTTAAACTCAGGGCTTGTGCTCTTTTGCTCAAGGCTAGCACTCTACCATGTTGAGCCATAGCTCCACTTCTGGTTTTCTGGTGGTTAGTTGGAGATAAGAGTCTCATGGACTTTCCTGCCTGGGCTGGCTTTGAACTGTGATCCTCAAATCTCAGCCTCCTGAGTAGCTAGGAGCATGAGCTATCTAGCATGAGCCACTGGCACCTGGCTGCCTTTCTTTCTCTCTAGCAAGGCCCCTGCCTCAGAGTCTTTGCACTAGCTGTTACTTCTGCCTAGAAGATTCTCTCCTGTTTTCACATGGCTTGTTCCTTCCTGTCATGAGAGATGTAGCTCACATGTCACTTTGCATTCCCTTGTTTTCTTTTACTACCTGATAGGATCCTCCTCAGGCTCACTTATTTGCTTACTGGTTTTCTGACTGGTGTGGGTAGAAGAATGTAAACTACAGGGGTTCTTTTTGCCATGTTCAACTCTGTAACCTGTATCCAAGAAAGGAAGGGAGGAAAGAAGGAAGGAAGGAAGGAAGGAAAGAAGAAAGAAAGAAAGACAAAAAGAAAGAAAGAAAGAAAGAAAGAAAGAAAATGAATGAAAGAAAGAAAGAAAGGAAGGAAGGAAGGAAGGAAGGAAGGAAGGAAGGAAGGGAGAGAAAGGCAGAAAGAAAGAATGAGATAAAGAAAGAATGAGAGAAAGAAAGAAAGAGAAAAGAAGGAGGTAGGAAGAGAAGGAAGAAAGGAAGGAAGGAAGGAGGGAAGGAAAAAAGAAAGAAAAAAGTGGTTGGTACCTACTAAGTAGTCAATAAAGAAATATTTTGTTAGGTATTTGGATTTATGAGTCTGGTGCTCAGGGGAGAGATCAGAGCTGAAATGTGAAAATGTTCAATTAGCAACATTTAGATTACTAACATCATAGGAGTGAGTGAGATCTCCTGGGAGCCAGAATAGACAGAAAAGACATGCTGACTTATGGGGGAACCTATGGTTCTTTGACACTTAGAGGGAACAGTACAGCACTGCTGACAAGGAATATCCCAGGAGATTCAATGACTACTTCATACTTTCCCATTGATGTCTCCACTTAGAGATCTAAGTTCAGAGACTCTTTCCCAACAAATAGCTGGATGCAGTGATTCACTGCAACAAAGGGAAATACAGATAGGAGGATCAAGGTCCTTTATGCCATCCCAAGCATAAAGCAAGACTCTATGTTGAAAATAACCAACACAGGAATTGCTGGTAGAGGGCTCAAGTGGTAAAGTGCCCGCCAAGCTAGGTTTAAATCCTAGTACTGCCAAAAAAAAAGTTTATACCTTTAGATATAATTCTTCTTTTAAATGTTAATTTCCTGTCAAAATTCAGTTATGTAGAGAAATGTATATATAATGATAACCATGACAGCATTGTCAATAATAAAACTCCAGACACTGCTGCATGTCTAACAATAGGAAAATAGCTAAATAAATTCTGGCACATTCCCAACGTAACTGTCACAAATAAAGTGCTAAAGATTATCATGAAAGAGAAAAAAATGTTGTGTTATAATATTAATTTTTCAAGACAGGTAGAACTAAAACAGCAACCTCTTCCCAGAGTGAGCGAGCGAGCGAGAGAGAGAGAGAAAGGCAGACAGACACACAAACACAAAAAACAGAGAGATAGAGAGAGGGAAAGTGAGAGGCAAGACAAAAAAGCATATATATATATATATTTATATATACATATACATATATAATACTTATAGCCTAATGGGGCCTAATGCTTTTAATGGTAAAAGCATACATACAGGGCTGGGAAGGTAGCTCAGCGGTAGAGTGCATGCCTTGCAAGCATGAGGCCCTGGGTTCGATTCCTCAGCACCACATAAACAGAAAAAGCCGGAAGTGGCGCTGTGGCTCCAGTGGTAGAGCGCTAGCTGAAGAGCTGAGGGACAGTGCCCAGACCCAGAGTTCAGGCCCCATGACCGGCAAAAAAAAAAAAAAGCATACATACAGTACAATCACAATTATTATGTAACATTTATACATGTATACATATACATTTAGAACATACAGAATACACCAAAATTTTAACAGTAACTATCTCAGCTTGCTAAGATTATGAGAGGTTTTTACTTTAGTCTTTATATTTTTCTGTATATTCCTAAATTTTTAGCCTGATTACTTTTTCCTATACCATGAACATTTGTACTTCTGCTTTTAACTAGCATGAATGCCATTGGATAACTTACTTTTTTCTGTTCCTTTCCTTTTCTACCTAATACTTCAAAATACTTAATTTTTTTACAGTACTTTTACTACTGTAGTTTCCGTTACAAAATCGAGTGGAGAGAATAAAGATTTCCCACAATCCCTTGCATATCCAGCCTCCTCCATTACCAACTTCTCCTCCCTGGACTCGGGGATTCGTTACAATTGATCACACTCCATTGACAATCTCATCACATCCAATGTTCACAGTTAACATTAAAGATCACCCTGGATGGTGTGCATTCCACAAGCTTAGACAAATGTATAGTGACATGTTTGCATCACGATAGTATCACTTGGAGAAGTTTCCCTGCCCCTCCCCACCCCATCCTCCATGCTATGAAAATTCATCCCTCCCTCCCGCAGCGTCTGGTTAACCACCAATCTTTCCACTGTAAGTGTACTTTTGCCCTTCCATAATATCATAGTCAGAATCACACAGCTGCAGCCTTTTCAAATCCACTTCTTTTACTTCATAACATTCATTTAAATTGCCTCTTTGTGTTTTCCTGTGACCTGGTAGTGCTTTTAGCACTGAATAATGTTCCTGTGTCTGTGAATATACCTCGGTTTCTTTATCCACTCACCTACTGAAGGAACATCCTGGTTGCTTCTACATTGTGAGTTATAACCAAAGCTGCTACTAACACCCATGGATAAGAATTTGTGTATGGGTACAAGTTTTCAACTCATTTGAAATTGTTACACTATAGACAACAGTGTATTCGTTTTGTAAGAAACTTCCAAACTCATTCAAAGTGGCCAGTGCCAGTTGACATTGCTACCAGCAATGAATGGGAATTTATGATACCCCACAGAATTTGTTGTTTGGGGATTTTGCACATATAGGAGCACCTCACTGTTCCTTGGATTTGCAATTTCCAAATAATACATGGCACTGAGCATCTTTTCATATGCGCATTGACTTCAATAATCAAATATCTTCTTCAATAAGCTGTCTTTTCAGGTCTTTGGGTCATTTTTAATTTGAGCTGTCCATAATGTTGTTATTCAATTTTAAGAATTCTTTCTATACATTTTGGATAACCATTCTTTTCCAATCCTTTGTCCTTTATTTTGATAATATTTTCCCATAGATTATCCATAGATCACCACCCCACATTGCACTGGGGGTTGAACTCACTATAAGCTTGCTTTATGCACATGTTCTACTGCTAAGCCATCCCTCCTGCCCTTTTTGTACTAGCTATTTTGAGCTAGGGTCTCATTTTTGTCTAGCCACTATACCATGCCTGCATCATGATGACAAGATGACAGGGGACACTGTGCACAGTATCCAGAAGAAATAAGCAGAGGACAGGGCCAGCTCAGCCTAGCCCTGTGGGCTACCTCTTCCCAGACAGGTCAGAACATCTCCCTGGCATCCCCAAGCCAGTGCCAGCAGATGGCTGCTTGATCTTCCCAAGAGACATACCATCATGACAGTCACCGGTGGGTAAGGAAACGAGCTTGAGGGTTGGGACCAAAGAGCCCCATGCGTGCTGCAATCTTGAGGAAGGGATGAAGAGAGCGGGCAAATTTGGGACAGTGAGCAGGAGTGTTGATGACGCCAGGAGAGTGTGGAGACATGTAAGAGATGCCCTCGCCAGGAGATGAGGGTTTCCACCAGGGGATGTGTTGTTCCAAGGTGTCCTTTTGCCAGCAGGAGAGGTAAAAAGGCTGCAGCTGGTGGGGGCTGTGTCTCCACCTGCAAGATTGATCTGTTTCAGTTTTGTAGGGCAGAGGAGGCCCCAGGGAAAATGGTCCTAGTCCTTATGTCACTGTGAGAAAGCACACAGCCTGTTGGTCCCCTCTCCCCTCCCCCATCTCCGCTCCTTTCTGCCCACCTTCCCTGCCACAGATCTGTAGACCACCCAGGCTGGGAACAAAAGGGGCAGGGTGAAAGATTGAGGGCAAGTCTGATGGAATCCCCTGCTGATGGGGGGATGACTTAGGGGACTTCATCTGACAGCCTGAAGGCTTTCCACAGGTGATCAGAGGACGCAGCTGCTTCCCACCATGGAGTCAGGGGAAGGGCACACCTGTTGCCTGAGACCCCTGCGTGAGTTGCCCTTGTTTCTCAGGTCATCAGAGACCAGAGAGACGAGTGGTTGAGGGTGCTGCAGTGGAGGGAAAGAGGACGGACAGACAGACAGCAGCAGAACTGCCAGATTGGCACCCACAGGAGGTCTGCTCAGGGTATCCATGAATAGAGGAAGACCTTCCTCTTCTCTCTGGGAACCTCAGTGTGGATCACCCAGCTCTTCTCTTCAGGCTTCCCTTCTCCCTGCATCCAAGAGTAGGGAAGGAAGCTTACTTTCATCCCCCCACACACACTCCGAGGGCCTTTCAGCCCTCCCTCTTCATCCCTGAGATCTGATGGATGTGGGGGGGGGGCGATCACCTGTCTATCTTCCCTGACAGAGGTAGGCTGAGGCAAGAGACAGGGAGAAACATTCTCTGAGTCTGGGACTTCTAGAAAAAAAGAAAGGAACCTTCTGGGTGCATTCAAGTTCTTTTTCACCCTCTCTCGTCTCCTGACCCTCTCCTGAGCAGTTTGCTATCTGGAGTGCAGAAAGGCTGCTTTCCCTTTTTCTTCCTTGTGCTCCCTGCCTGTCCACAGGTGTTGCCCTGGTCAGGTGGCCAGCAGGGGGCGCTGGAGGAACCCTTTATAAAACCTAGGCACAGGACTGGCAAGCCAGAAACAGTAGTGTCTCAGATGGTTTAAAACACTGCTTTATTTTACAAGGCAAAACAAGACATTCAACCAACTTCACCCCCAATTCTGAAATCCTTTAACATATCTGAACTAACCATCCCTGGGGATGGGGAGAGCTGTGTTTCCATCCTGCCTTGGCAAAGCTATTCATAGTACTCCAGGCTTCTTTTAGGTCAGCCACAACAGACAGGAGAGTGACACCAGGTCTGTGGGTGCCAAGGGAAGGAAAGGCATAGAAGAAACCTTCACCTCAGGGACCCCAGAGGTGAGGGGACCCATTTTCATCCTGAGATGACCAGACTCTCTCAGGGATGGAAGGAATGAGAAGCTGTTATGGAGGGTGGCTAGAGAGAGTAACATACTGTGTAGTAAGAATGGCAGAAATAATAAACACTGAACAAATGCAGAGAAGGAAAGGATGAAGGAAGGAGTTGAAGTGGTCCAGAAAGAGCAGTTTCTGGATCTTTGGAGGTAGAACTTCCACCCCCACCGGTAGAAGTTTTGCGATCTCTGCCCAGAAGAATAGACAGATACACAATGTATACAATGCCATAGTCGCAATAGAGAGCCATAAAACTTCAGAACCTATCCTTGGGCCCTAGTCCACTAAATCATTTCTCCTAGCCAGGTGCCAGTGGCTCATGCCTGTAATCCTAGCTACCCAGGAGGCTGAGATCTGAGGATCGCTGTTCAAAGTCAGCCCGGGCAGGAAACTCCGTGAGACTCTTATCTCCAATAAAACCAGAAGTGGTGCTGTGGCTCAAGTGGTAGAGTACTGCCCTTGAGCTGAAGAGCTGAGGGACAGCACCCAGGCCCAGAGTTCAAGCCCCACAACTGAGAACGAAAAAAAAAAATCATTTCTCCTTCCAAACTGTTCTGCCCCACCCCATATTAGGGGTCCCAGGACTAAGACACCACCTCTGCCTCAGAGAACTGCAGACCAAACCCAAAGATGACAAAGCCGGTGGAGCCCTTGGGGAAGTCTCAGGACAGAGTGGTTTGTTGTTTCCAATTAAGGGAGGCAGCCTTGGAGTGTGGGAAGTGCACAAGCTTTGAAGATACCAGGCCCTCCCTCAGGACAGTGGGGCCTGAACCACCTGCTAAGGACCATGAGATATTGACAGCCATCAGCATGGTAAGTATGCCATAAATGCTCCCTCCAGTTGTGGAGGAGGTGAGGATCCTAGCTAGATATGGCAAGCAACGTGATGGCTGTCCAAACATGATTGCATCTTGATCTTTAGAATCTATAAATTTGGTGGCAAATGCACAGCACAAAAGGGACTATGCCGCTGTGACCAGCTAAAGGGTTTTGAGATGGGGAAATACAGTGGATTATTGGTGGGTCCCCTGTAATCACAGGGTCACTTCAAAGAGAGGCAGGAGTGTAATGTCCAAGCAGACCTGAACCTGGGAGCAGGTCAGAGGCAGAGAAAAATGGAAGATCTCATGCTCTGGCTTTGAAGGTGGCAGAGTCCACAAGCCAATGAATTCAGGCCGCTTCTAGAGGCTTTCTAAAGACCTGGATTCTTCCCTACAGCTTCCAGATGAAATGTAATCCCTGAGGATGCACTGATCTCCAGAACAGAAGAATAAGAAGCTTATAATTTTTTTAAGCTGTGGATTTGTTGTAAAGGAAACCAAGATACAGGCCAGCAGCTGTGGATCAGGAAGGGTGTCAGAGGTGAATTTTGAAGCTGAGCCTGGGATGAGAGGGCTGGGGGCTGGGCATGGAGTGCTCAGCCTGTGACCTCACCCTTGGCCAGCCACAGCTGCCCCTGGCACCCGGACGCCTGTCAGTCTGATGTTATATGCCTGACTGGGCCCAAAAGGGATCCCAGTGCAGCAGTCCTGGGGCAAGGGTGGGGAGTGGCAAAGTACAGTACCAGAGAGAGCTCAATCAGGCCTGGGGAGGCCTGGGGAGGAGGCTGGCCCATGCCACCCAGAGCCCTGTGTGGGGTTGATCCTCCTCTGACTCTATTCTACTGGACACGAAACACCTCATGTCCTTATATGTCCCCCTTCTCCACCCCACGGTCTTTCTGACCACCTCTGGGAGAATGGGAGGAAAGGGGACACACCCTCAGCTCAGTGGCTAAGCAGCTGGGTGGCCTTGGGCAAATTACTTTGCCTCTCTGGACTTGTATTCTTCTCTGCAAGAATGGTAATAGTCTCCCCCCTACAGAATTGTATTGGGTGATACAATGCATGTAAACCCAGCGTCTATACGATGCATGTAAACCCAGCGTCTATACGATGCATGTAAACCCAGTGTCTGCCACAGAGTTAACCCTCTAAGTGCAGCTGGAGGCACTGTATACTGCACACAAATACAAACCAAGTCCACCTCCCCTGCTGTGGGCTGAGTTCCTCGAGGAAACACTAATCCTGTCTATCTATGCACCCTCAGCATTACGATACTACCAGTATGTACCAGGTGATCGATACCACTCAGATGTTCATTCACCTCCTTAAAAGTATTTATGAATGACTCTGTGGTTTTAGAGGCAACGACATGGGAAAGCAACCAGCACACACACACACACACACACACACACACACACACACACACACCGTGTTTGCGATGTCTTATGGAAAACAATAAAGCAGGAGACAGAGTACCCGGGGTGAGAACAGAGGCCGCTCTGTTCTTGTGTGTGTGGTGGGGAGGTCTATGGAGATGCCCATGGAGCAGACACCTACAGACAGGGATGGAAGGATCCATGCTACCATCTGGGGGAAATGGAGGGAACTAAGCTGGTTGGAACTCTAGCGTCAGCAAGGAGGTTAGTATGTAGGAACCAGAATTGGTGATAGGGAAGCAATGGCTAACACAGCCTGAGATGTGGGGCTCAGATTGTGAAGAACCACGGAAGCCACAGAGAAGATCTTGACTTTAACTTTGGCCCCAGAGAATGAAGCATGCTATGGCTTATAGTTTGACACAAAAACCCTAAATGCCATGTGGAGAAGATTCTGGAGGGAGGCAACAGAGGGAGGTGGGAAATAGGAGCCCACCCCAATAATGCAAGCAGGAGATGGGGATACATTGGGTGGTGGTGATGTGGAAGAAACTTGGAAGATGTGGTAGACAGGCGGAATCACAGATGCAGTGCCAGCCCCAGGAACATGAGTGAAATATGGATGTGAGAGAAAGAAAAGGATCACTGCGGTTCTGGTTTTGCTTTATTTTGTCTGAGTAACTAGAAGAATTGAGTTTCTTTTTCTTTTCTTTCTATTTTTTTTTTTTTTTTTTTTTTTGGAGTCCGGTCGTGGGGCCTGAACTCTGGGCCTGAGCACTGTCCCCCAGCTCTTCAGCTCAAGGCTAGCACTCTACCACTTGAGCCACAGCGCCACTTCCGGCTTTTTTCTTTTTTCTTATGTGGTGCTGAGGAATCGAACCCAGGGCCTCAGGCATGCAAGGCAAGTGCTCTACCACTGAGCCACCTTCCCAGCCCTCTTTCTATTTTTTTAAGTCGGACCAGATCTTGGGAAGGTGTGAGTATAGTAGGTAGGCACAAATTGTGGCTAGTTCTGTGAAATATATTTCTGGCTGTGTGTGACATGGTGTTTCTGAGTGAGATAAGCATTTGTATCTGTAAACTGAAAGGCTGGACTCACGGCTTAAGTGGCGGAATGCCTCTCTAGCAAGCACTAGGTCCTGAGTTCAGCCTCAGTTCCATCGGACATGTAGTCCTTGAAATGTAGATTGAATACAGCTGATGGCCCTCACCTCGAGTGAGTGGCTCTTGGAGGCCTAAATGGAGAGGGGGAAAATGGCGGTTTGCTCTCTCAACGTCTTCCAGCTGAGTTCTGAGTCTTCTCCTCTTCGCACTTTGTACAAGCACCATGAGCTCTCGCAGTTCTTGGGCCTTTCTACTCGGACCGGGGCTATACCATCAGCTCTTGTGGGTCTCCAGTTTCCTGAATGCAAACCTTGAGATTTCTCAACCTCCTAAATTGCATGAGCCAATTCCTTATAAGTTTCTGTCACTGTTTTTGTCCGTGACTCCAGATAGAAATATTCATGGTAAGTATATAAGAGAGACAGGCAGATAGATAAATTGGTTCTTTGGAGAACTCAGACTAATAATCCAGGGAGTCATAAGCTCAGTGTTGGTTATGTTCAATGCAGATATGCAGTAAATAAGAAGAAATACATTTCTAGGTGCGTCTATGAGGGTGTTTCTGAGCAAGCTAAGCATCTGAATCTGTAAATGCTTGACCCCCATGAAGTTGGCTTCCCTCTCTGCTCAGTCATTAAGACTGAAACTTCTCCTTCCTGAACCTTCATTCCTCTCTTCTCCACTAGAACAGTCATGGGCTCTAGGTTCATGTCCTTCTTAAAACCTCTGTTCTTCATATAACTGCGTTTCTTTTCTTTTTTAGATCCAAGACCAACACTTGAACTCCATACTTGCCACTTTTGCTCACTGGCTAGCAACTAAGCCACACCTCCAACCCCTTGTATGACTTCTGAAAGACCCCTTCCTGCCACTTCTGTAGTCCTTTGACCGAGGGAAGCTCTGCCAAAAGTAGCAGTCTCTGGGCAGAAACATCCAGCCCAGGCCAGTAAGGACAGAACTGTATTGGAAGAAGGCTGAATTGGCTGGTCTCTCTTTACCTTCTGCTCTACTCCTGCTTTCCCAACAAGCTTCCTCACCAGCTTCCCTCTCTAGGTTTGGACAGTACACAGTCACAGGCAGAATGGAATCAGACTTGAGGACATACAGGCAGGCCCAAGCTCCTACCGGCTGGTGATTCCAGCAAGTTATTTCCTCTGTCTGAGCTCCATCATCCCCATCCATAATAAAGAAGTATGCATTACTGCTTTATTGCTGTAATAAGGATTGCCGAGAATAAGATCCAGCTAGCAGGTCACTGGTGCAGAGTAATGAATGGCAGCGGAAAACAGGTCTTTCCATTCCTCTCTGTGCCCCCAGCCAGCCTCTCTCTTTCCGAGAGAGGCCCCCTGTGCCCCTCCTGTCCTTCAGAAACCAATTTTACTATGGATGTGAGCAACGAGGGAATGGTTGCCAAGGGCAGGGCTTTCAGAAATGCAGCATGTTGCCTAGGAAACTGCCCCACTCCAGTCTCCCTGTGGTCCAGACAGTCAGTGCTTCTGGCGCCATCTGCTGGATGCAGAGCCACACTGCTTCTCAAGCACCGGGTGGAGAGTCCAACAGCTCAGGATCAGGCAACATTCTTCTGCTCCAGTGTCATCACTTCTTCCCCCACTCTTCATCAAAAAGCTGTTTGCTCCTTTTTACCCTCAGATTTTCCCCAGAGACCAGAGGCATGGAAAAAACTTGGGCACTGTGGGATGGGAGAAGGGTGGCAGTGGTGTCTTCCCCATATAGAGAGGATGTGGGCAGTGCAGAGGGGTCTGGAGGAAGTCCCTCCCCTTAATTGATTTCCTGAAGCTGGGGAATCTGCAGTGCAGACCTGCATTTTGCTTTTCAATAATATCCTGAGTCACACAGGGTGGGAGCAATGGGGATACAGAGGTTAGAGTTAAAGATGGGCCACTGACCAGTGGGGGGGGGGGGTCTCACATCAAGATTTTTATGAAACACCGCCTCCCGTAGTCCCTCTTTTCAAGCCTCCAGATCCTGGTGTTCCCTAATTGCAACTTCCTTTTGCTCTCTGGGGAGAATCGTCCCTATCCACCACTCAGACAGCACCCCTGGAGCTCCATTCATCCTGCCCTGCAAAAAAGAGAGGCAAACAGACACCTGCAATGGAGATCTGGGCTTCTGAACGGCCCCCTACCTGGGGTATCCCCACAGAGATCAGCACACCCTGACAGGTGCAGGATCAAGTGGTACATCTGAGGTGTGAAGTCAAAAACTACGATGTTGTTGGGGTACCTAGAAGGTGAGAGTGCTTCTCTTTCCAGGCTATGGTCAGGGAAACCAAGGCACAGGGCAAGGGAAAGGCTGGCCTCTACCTGTCCTGGGCACCTTGTTAACCAGATGTCTCCTGTCCCTTCTGAGCTGAGCCAGAAGGAAAGGAACCATAGAGAAATCTAGAAGAGGTGAACTGCACACCTTGCAGGTGAGGGCCCCCACCATGAGAATACAGGTGTGAAGCTAGGAGCCTCTTCCTTGCCACTCCCCTCTGACTAGTTTGCCTGCCTCCAGACTCTGCAATACAAGGGCTGCTGTGGCTTTGAGGAGCTGGTTTAGGACTGGCTTCCCAGCCCCTAATAAGGCAGGTCTGTGTTGTGAGGCTGACCTTGCATACAGGAGTCTGGCTCTTATACCTAGAAAAGGATCCTTAAAAAGTAAGTGCAGCATCGAAGCAAAGGAGGTTATTGCCTCCCCAACTCACATACCCCAACAGCTAGGTCCTTCTTTGTCTCTAACACCCACCCCCAATGGGAGGACAGGGGTAGGGGAGGGATTGAGGGCTGTGGGTCATGCACACAATGTTACTTGCCCCTCTCCCCCCTCCAGGCTGGCTTTCTACTCCCTGACTGGCACAGGGGCCTCAGAGGGCTAGTTCAGCCATCTAAGTTCCTGGATTATAGCATGTAAGAGTCTCTTTTCTCAGCCCTCTAAAGTGGAGGCCAAGATGACGCCAGAGGCAAGGGCTGCACATTGCTCCTCCTCTGTCTGTCCCCAAGATGCACCAAAGAGGGCCCTGCTGCTTGTCCCGAGGCCATGATGAGATGCACTGGCTCCATCCACATGAACCTCGGATCCCCTGGCTTCACCCACTGCTCTGGCTCCTGCCCTGGCTGGTGGTCAGAGCAGCTGGAGAACACTTCTTGTGCAGCCATGCAAAGCCCTGGTTGGGGTTGTTCAAATGCTGCTATTGCTGGGGATCTGGAGCACTAGCTGGTTTCCTTCTCCCTGGGTGGTGATACTGAATCACTAATGCAGTTGCCCATGAACTGGGGCCTGGGGTGCCATGGTGGCATTGCTTGTTGTCTGGGTGGAGGGGCACATCATGGAGAGCCATGGAGCAGGCACCCTGGACTAGGCGGCTGAGGGCAAGTTTGCCAAGGAGAGAGTAGGAGGAGCCACACAAGCCAGGGTAGATTCCAGGTAAGCAGAAAGTTCTGGTGACCAAGGTCCGTCCCAGATGCAGCTCTGGGATGCTTCCGTGATCTACCGGATGTGGCCGTCTAACCGGAGCATCCGCCCCTTTTCCCTCCTGGGCCTGGCCTGCTATGGCTGAATTTGCAGCTGAGCAAGCATGTTGTCTGGGTCATTCCCATCATGGGGGCAATGGGAGGGCAAGTAAGATACAGTAAGACAAATTTGCTAAACACGTATAACTCTCCGTGGGCTCTGTCCTATGATTCTTAGGTGTTAAGGACTTGAGATAGGTGCTGAATCAACCAAAATGTTTTGTTGTTTTTTTTCTGGAACATACGCTTTGGAAAGTCTCATAAATCATAATTGGATTCACAGATTTCCTCTACAATGGGATTTTCAAACTTTGGTACCAATCAGAACCTGGAAGCTGATGTCTTCCACTCCAATGAGCGTGGGCCTCTGTTTTTTGTTTTTTTTTTGGGGGGGGGAGGTGGTCGTGGATCTTGAACTCTGGGCCTGGGCACTGTCCCTCAGCTCTTCAGCTCAAGACTAGAGCTCTACCACTTGAGCCACAGCACCACTTCCAGCTTTTTCTGTTTATGTGGTGCTGAGGAATTGAACCCAGGGTCTCACGCATGTGAGGCAAGCACTCTACCGCTGAGCCACCTTCCCAGCCTGCCTCTGGGGTTCTTAATGGTTCTCCAAGTGATTCTAAAACACACCCGCTGTACCAGAACTTCTTCTAGAGGGGCCAAACATACAAACCTCAAGTCATGAGGAAGCGGCTAAACTTACAAGGTGAGCCATTCTGCTTGCCAGAATGTTGACTGGTGAGGTCTATTCAAAGGCAAACTCTCCCTTTGATCCATTCACCCTGGATTCAGGATGAGCTGAGTGCATCTCTCCTATCTCAATCACTGGTCAGACTGCTCCCCTGTAGGATATTTTGTGTGTGTGTTGGTTATGGGGCTTGAACTCTGGGCCTGGGCACTGTTCCTGTGCTCTTCAGCTCAAGGCAAACACTCTACCTCTTCAGCCACATCGCCACTTCCGGTTTTCTGGTGATTAATCGGAGATAAGAGTCTCATGAACTTTCCTGCCTGGGCTGGCTTTGAACTGCGTTCCTCAGATCTCAGCCTCATGAGTAGCTAGGATTACAGGCGTGAGCCACTGGTGCCTGACTTGCCCGTAGGATTGTTGTAAACCAACATGCAATGGGAAACATGATGTCATTTCAGTTCATCTCCTCGTCTTTTACCATTCCCTAAGATCTGAGTATCTGTGTCCCCAACAGCTAGGACTCTCGGGTCCTCCCTGGGGTCACCAACTACAGGGCACAAGGCCTCCAGGGACTCAAGGACCCCATTCTCTTTGCCACGTTCCTGGAGCAGCTATACACCCACCCCAACGTCTTACTACCCAACTTGCCCCCTTCTCATCCCTATAAAGCCCACAAAGCTGGAAGTCTCCATGAAAATCCTGGTCTACACACTGTCCACAGGTATCTGCCCCACTGTGGCCAAAAGGTGTCCTGTGAGCAGAAGCCTGGGAAAGGGCAGTGATTGGCATGGTGAGCCAAAGAGGTACGGTGCACTTCCAAATGTTGACGACTCACAAGCCCGCCCTCTGTTCATCCCTGCCACCAGAGCAGCCCCAGGCCATTTCCTCTCTCTGTCCTTTGCAGCCATGTCTGCGTCTCAGGGTGAAGCTCCTCAACCACTCACCTGCCTACAACACCAGTACAGGAAGATGATATGAATGTCCCACGACCTCTTCATTCTAGGGGGTTCTCAGCAGCCTGTGGAGCAGTCTGAATGCACATCAGTGGATAGAAGTCAGGTGCAGGTTCTGAGCTACATGTGACCATGAGGAGCTCATCTACACTGCCTTGTACCCACAGGTGCATCTCAGCTGCTGAGGCCGCAGGTGTTGGGCCACCACCGTGCTGTACTTCCTCTACCTTTGATCATGTGCAATACAGAGTAACAAGTCTCTGGTGTGTACTTTCTGCCAAACACCATAATGTGCACAGTGGTTATCCCCATGACAACCCCAGCTTCCGGAGGTTCAACCAACGGGAACAGCTGGCAAGACCTACAATGTGGCCCACCTGTTCTAGTATCCCTTCAAGAACCACAACCCCTTCCTCACCTTCCTAGGGAGGCTGGGTTCTGATGGGCTCCAGTGTACTACCCCCCATTGGCAAGGGACAAAGACACTTCAGAGGCATTGAGACCTGCTTGATTTATTCCGATTAGTTAATATACAATGATCTATGACCCCAAAGTGTGCAAAGTTAAAGCCTTCAACTGCAGCTGAGAGGAGAGGGCAGGAACAGTACACCTGGGGACTGTCACAAATTAGGAATTATGGGCAGGTGGCCATTATCAGGGTGGCCCCCTCCCCAGGCTCAGGGATGGGGAAGTGGCTTGAGGATCAGGGCCCAAGAGAGCCTCAGGCCAAGGGAAGGGGGCAGAGACCTCCCCCTGGCCTAGGTCAGGAGCCCAGAGTGCCACATGGCTGAAAGGGCAGTAGCCCAGGAGGCAGGGCCAGGAGAGCACCATTTCCTGGGGGAAGGGGCACAGAGAGGGAGGTGCCCTACAGGAGAAGCCGGGGGCCACCTGCCCCAAGGGTGGGAGTGGGGCTGGAGCAGGCTGCAGCAAGAGAGACCTGAGGCAGGCACAGGGCCTGAGAGCCCAGGCTAGCTGGGCTCAGGGGGCTGAGGAAGAGGGAGCCCAGAGGCTCCCGGGTAGCCTGGCCCAGGGAGCATCCTAACTCTGTGAGGGGGTGGTCTCGAGAATGGCTGGAGCCCCTCCAAGAACCTCCCCTCTGGAAAGGAGCTAGAGAACCCGTAGTGCAAATCCATGGACCACTCAGTTATGGAGGGAGGCTGTGCCAGAAGGGGGGTCCTGGTGCCCCCCTCCACTGCCTCGGCCTCCACCGCTGTCCTCAGTACAGCCGCTTCTCGTAACTGCGGGCACAAGGCAGGAGAGGACAAGAGTGTGTGAGTGAACCCCACTCCCTTCCCGCATCCTGTTGCCTAAAGATCCCCATATCGGAAGACAACGAGGAGCTGCAGAGCCTGCCTCTCGGCCATGGCGGGGGAGACGGTGGCTCTAGGCCTCTGACTTCCCCAGGCCAGGGCTCTCTGAAGAATCATGACAGGCTTCTTTCGTCCACTAGCACACCTCGACTGTCCTTAGTGCCTGCGGCGCAGGGATGGCTCAGGAAGCCATCCTCGCAGGGAGACTTCAGACAGAAGCTGCACCTCTGCAACCCTGTCTCCAGTCTGCCCTGCACTCATGATGGGTCCAGGCCTCTCATTCACGATGCTAGTCTAAGATGGAGCAGCCTCAGGTCCGCGGCCACGGGCATCTTTCCGTACCCCAAAAAGGGATTTATGTTTCACCTGGCTAAGGGGCCATAGCTGGCCGCTTTTGCCAAGGTGCTGGAGATAGGGATCAAGAGGAACCAATTCCAGGCTCCATATCTCATAATACCCAAGTGCCACCCCCAATTGATGCCCTCTTCCCAGCCCAGGTCCCACCCAGAAGGCCCCTGCTCTATTCTACACCTGGCCCGGGCAGCGCGGTTACTTACACGGCAGAAAGGTATAGCTATGGGAGGGGGGGGGGGAGGGCAGAAAGAGACACAGGTTAGATGCCCGCCTAGGCCCAGGGAGATGGGCCCTCTTGATCAGGGCGGGCTGCATGCCTACAACTACTGCTGCCAACTAGCTCTGCCACCACCCACGGTTGCCCCAGCGCTGGCCCTGGCATCTGTCTCTCTGCCCTTCTCTCAGAGGGCTCAAGCTCCATCTTCTACCTACCAGACTGGGGCCACCACCACCAAGAGCCTAGCAACACCAGCCTCCAGCCACCAGCCACCGAGCATTCTGAGCAAGCAAAGGCTGGGAGCCCAGGTGGAGCCAGTGGTCACACCTCCCGTGCCCTCTTGGGCTGCTGACCAAGGGAGGAGAGTGGCTGGCCTGCACAAGGGCTGCTCTACAGTAGGCTAGCTCACAGGATGGTCCTGAAGCAGCATCCATCCTGGGTCCATGGGGCCCCTGGAACCTCATCCTGGCCTGTGAACCTGCCCAGCTGTCCAACCCAGCGCCAGCCAGCGGGAGTGAGAAGACCCGCCACTTACGAGTGCAGGCCATGCACACCACCCTCGATCTGGGCCGACATGGTCCGCTTCTCAAACTTGAGCTCTCCTGAGTACATCATGGACCTGGCAGGTGGGTGGGTGGGCAGGTCAGAAGTGCTGAGCAGGAAACACAGAGAGACAAGACACAGACAGACAGACAGGCAGACAGACAGACTGACAGACAGACAGGGAAGCAGGAGGAAAGCCTCCCAGGGGCCTCCACCTGCTGTCCCCTCTAACGACTGTGCTCACCGCAGGACAGACAGGCTCCGGGCTCCGATGTCCTGGCAGCCATGTTGGATCCCCGCTATGAGGTAGGGCACAAACTTCTGAATAGAGCCTTTGTCTTGGATGGAGCCCGAGACACCCTGTGCAATCTTCACCTTATCCCCTTCACTGTATGGAGGATGGAGAGGCTGAGCCCAGCAGTCTGAGGCTCAGAGTACCCCCACTCCCCTCTTCCCCCCAGAGGACAGGCATGTGTCCCTAGTCCAGCCACATGCCAGACTACAGTGGAAACAAGCCTGGCCTGCAGGCCAGGTCATCCACACTCCAGTCCTACTTTTGCTATGTATGTCTGTACCTCAGTTTCTAGAACTGGGACATAGGGACTAGGGTCATTGTCTGGGGAGGTGGGGACCCCAGGGCCAGGACCCGACCCCTGGGGCAGGCACCTGAAGTATCGCTTCTGGCTGCTGCTGCTCTTCTCCATGGCGTCCAGTGAGCCCATGCCCCGGTACTTCTTAAGCCTCACTCCATCGGAGAAGAAGTACTCGCCGGGAGCCTCTGTGGTGGCAGCCAGCAGGGACCCCATCATCACTGTGGGAGTTACAGAGTCAGTGCCTTGTGACTCACACTCCCCCTACCATCCCCACTGGTTCCCCAACCCACCCATCCAATCCCAACCCCCTGCCCGCACCTGTGGAGGCTCCAAGGGCCAGGGCTTTGACCACATGTCCCACGGTCTGGATGCCGCCATCAGCTATGACAGGCACACCAAAGCGCCGGGCGTACTCGGCCACTTTGTAGACGGCTGTGCCTTGGGGCCGGCCACACGCCATCACTGGGG
Source organism: Dipodomys spectabilis (assembly GCF_019054845.1). Classification (NCBI taxonomy): domain Eukaryota; kingdom Metazoa; phylum Chordata; class Mammalia; order Rodentia; family Heteromyidae; genus Dipodomys; species Dipodomys spectabilis. The sequence goes on from NW_024870874.1 coordinate 15,365,973, forward strand.
AAGGGTGGAGTACACAGGCAGAAACGAGTCAACATTAGCCCAGAAGCAGGAACAGGAGAAGGTCAGCCCCTTCTCCTTGTGCCTACTGCCACTCTGGAGGCAGGAACAGGGCTGGGTGGTGTTCTGAGACCAAGGGTCACTGGAGGGCCCTCCACACACATCAACAGCACTAAGGAGACTCAGATTGGGGAATCCCACCTGAACACCCTGCTATACTCTGACCAGAGTATAGCACCTCCAGACCGGTGGTCCCCATCAGCACAATCTCCCCTGTGAAACTTATATTTGCAAAAGCTGTGACTACAGTTAGTTACTTATGGCCTCCTTGGAGATACTGGTTTGAATGACTTAAATTGTCCAAGACCCTAGCCAGGTGTCAATGGCTCACGCCTATAATCCTAGTCACTCAGGAAGCTGAGACCTGAGGATCACAGTTCAAAGCTAGCCTGGGCAGGAAAATCTGTGAGACTCTTATCTCCAATTAATCACCAGAAAACCAGAAGTGGCCCTGTAGCTCAAGTGGCAGAGTGCTAGCCTTGAGCTGAAGAGCTGAGGGACAGCGCCCAGGCCCAGAGTTCAAGCCCCATGACTGACCCCCCCCCTGCCAAAAAAAAATGTCCAAGACCCTTAAGTATCAGGGAAAGTGGAGATTCAAAGAAACCAGCAGTATGCTAGGGACAGGGGCAAAGTTAGACAAACTAGAGAAGTAGCTTTCTCTCTACTATAAGTCAAGGTTCAGAACAGTGCTTGGCACAGTAGGTGCTCAATTAATATTCATGAAATGAGAGCACCATGTTTCATCATGGAAGTTAGCTAAGATGAAGGGTAGAAACTTAAAAGGTGGAAGACCAGAAGGAGGAGATGTTGTACTCAGGGCTTTGGAGAAATGATTCTTACAAGAGGGGCCACAAGCAAGCCTCTAGGGAGGGACCCTCTCTACCACATAGGGGACACTGGGCAAGACTCCCCTCTCTGCCTTCCATGTTCATGCCAGCAACCTACCCTGAAAGAAGGCCTTCCTCTACTCTGATATCACCATATGGTGGATTTACAAATTCTCTACATGCTCTAGGACATGTTGTCTTCATGTCTTAGGTATCTGTCATGTCACAAATCCAACCTAAGCCTTCATCCAGTGGACCACAACGCCCTCCTTGGTGTGGGGTAGTCTCTGGGCACAGTTTCCTTGAGCAGAGTCTGAGAAGCACAAGCCCTCCTCTGTTTACCCCTACCTCACCCACATCTGTGGGTCGGATAGGGCAGAATGGTGCCTGAGTCACCCTGAGTCCCCCATCCCAGGAAGGGCCTAGTAGGGCCTCACTAGGCATCTGTGGAACAAGAACAAGGTGCTGGATGGCTCTAAATGGCATCCCTCTGGCCCTAGGCACACGTACCTTCCTGGGTGATGCAGATGGAGCCGCAGCCCATGCCAACACGCAGCCCATCCACACCAGCATCGATCAGGTTCTTGGCCTGGGCCGCTGTCACCACTGGGGCATTAGGGAAGAAAAGAGCAATGGTTGAGAATGGGATGCTCCCAGCCTGCCCAGAAGCTTCCTGGGATTTCAGTCTAGCCCCTGAAACCCAAGGTGACCCTAATCTCATCCTGCCCCTAAGCCCCCTCACCATCTAAGGGCAATGCCACTACTTAGAGGTGCTGAAGGACAGCTGAGAGTTCAGGCAAAGGGAAGGGACCTGCACTCACCATTCCCGCCAATCACCTGAAGGTGGGGGTACTTCTGCTTTATGTAGTGCACCATGGCGATCTGATACACTGAGTTCCCTTGGGAGGAGTCCTGGGAGCAGGGGAGAGAAAAGCTTAGAGTGGATGGCTGAATGAGGGGGGGGGGGACTCTGAGTGGACAAACCCCCCAATTCACAAGAACACTGTTATGATGAGAATGTTCTTTTTCCTGAAAGTCGTTTGACAAGTCCAAGCTCATTCTCAAAGGGTCCGCTTTCCCAGAAGGCCAACCAAACACTAAGGTAAAATCCTGAGAACTCCTTCCTACCACTACCCATGTCTATCCTCACAGCAAGGAATCGGCTCCGTTCCTATAAACTCACTAGCCAAGTGAGCCTCCTCTCCAGTTGTACTTTAAGGTGCCAAGGCAAAGATTAAATGAATGTGTATAGGTATAGGTCTTAGCTTAGTGCCTGGCAAGTAGGGCAGGGGGCCCTCAGTGACTGTGACCTATAATTATTAGGGTCAACTTACATACAAAGAAAACTCTCAGGGGGTCCCACAGCTTGTTCTGAGCTCTACAAGACAGTGAACAATTCTGACAATAAGGGAGCGTGCAGATCAGTAAGGGAGGCCTCAAGCTAAATGAGAACCCAGACTTGTATTTTGGGAAAACATCACCTCCTTACCAGCACAATGGCATCAGCGCCTGCCTGGGTGAGCAGATCTAGACGGTATTTGTCATCCTCGCGGGTGCCCACAGCTGCCCCGCACAGCAGCTGCTTGTGGGAGTCCTTGGAGGCCAAAGGGTAGTCTCGGTTCTTCTTCAAGTCTGTGCGTGCAATGATGGCCACTAACTCATCACGATCATTGACAATAGGTAGCTTCCCTGGCCAGGAAGGAAGAGATGAGATGAAGAAACAGACTTGAGGATGAATGGGAAGACTGGAATGTCTAGGGGTAAATATGAAAATGAACACAACACTCCACTGAAGTACCCAAACCAACCACTAGGTGACAGGATCCGACCAAGAAATGTTCCTAAGGTTCTGGATGGTGCTCTTCCCAGGAACAGGAAGCAAAGAAATCCCCCAGATCAGCAAGTTCCAGGAGCACTTCCTATCCTACTGCCTGGTGGGAGGGGCAGCCCCTGAGCACAAGCATTTTTTCACCTGCTGGGCTAAAGGTCACCCTGGTCAAAAACTCCCAGGCAAGGCACAAATATGAGGCTGCCTGTAGTGGGGACATATGTTCTACCTAACACATATGCTTTTACCCAATAAACTCCCTACTGTGGATCAGGACAGTAATAGCCCAGAGACTTAGTGAATGTAAAGTAAACGGCTTCAATATCAAATAAACTTAACTGAAGGACTTTCCAGAGCCTTTAGGAAGCCCATGGTTGTTGTTTTTTATTCATTTATTTATTGACAGGTTCTGGCTACATTGCTCAGGCTGGCCTCAAACTCACCATCCTCCTGCCTCAGTTTCTGGAGTGCTGGGATTACAGGTATGTACCACTCATCTGGCTTCAAGGCAATAAATCTTATGCAAGATGGAGGACATAGAAAGCAGTATTTTCCAGACTTAGTGCTGGAGATCAAACCCAGGGCCTTGCTTACATTAAGTTCTGCCACTGAATCATAATCTATAGACTCTGAAGATGACAAGGTCCTTTTTTAAGGGGCTGGGGACAAACCCCTCCCAGGACTAGTTTCATACTATATTGGGAAAGATACTAAATCAGGGACAGGTTTCCCTAAGCCAGGCAAAGGTCATCAGGAATCATGCTCCAGCATGTGTGGTGTCATTCAAGTCATTCAAGTGAGCATCTTGGGACAACTTGTGACGCTTGAAGGGATGGAGGGACCTAGACCTCAAGAGTTCGCCTGGGGTTAGAGTGTCAATTCCCCATCTGCTCCCTCATACCTTTCTTGCTGCGCTGCAGGATCTCATTTGCCTCTTTCAATGTCACACCTGCTGGAGCCACCACCAGGTCCATCCGCGGTGTCATCACCTGTGGGGCCAGGAACATTTGCCTGCAGGTTGGCAGGTGAGAGAGGAGCCAGACCTCCCACTGGTCCATGGTCACAGTCATCAGCCCAGGGCCCCCAGGGTCTAGGCACTTTTCCATACCACAGCCTTGATTTCCCTGCCCTGCAGGTACCTCACTAAGGAGGGTGGTGTGGTCCTTCTCAGCAAGGAAATCGATGTCTCGCGAGGTGACAATGCCCACCAATTTGCTGCCCATGGTGCCTGTGGCAGTGATGGGGATGCCGGAGAAGCCGTGTCTTATCTTGGCCTCCAGTACATCACCAACAGTGTGTGAGGGGCTCAGTACCACCGGGTCTGTGATGAAGCCCTGCTCAAACTTCTGTGGGCAGAAGGGGAAGCAAAGGCTAGGAGAAACCCACGGGAACTGGGTAGCATGGCCACAGGGAAAGATGGGGAACCTTTAATGGGGGGAGGAAAACGAGGGGTAAGCCTTGAACTCCACTGTGAAGACAGACAGATGAGACCACACCATGATCAGCCAAAGGATGCAGCTGCAAGGAGGAGAAGTTGGGGTGCTGCCAAGTGGCATCTTTCTGAGGATGGGCCTGGTACTTGCCTTGACCTTGCGCACTTCATTGGCCTGGAACTCTGGGGTGCAGTTGTGATGAATAAAACCAATTCCTCCCATTAGCTGGGGTAGCAAGAAAGTGTGGTCAGAGCCAGGGGCTAGCCCTTCCCAGCCCTACCCCTCTGCACCCTGCTCAGTACTCCCCCTCCCAGGCCCCATCAGGCATGGGACTCACAGCCATTGCAATGGCCATGTCGGCTTCCGTCACAGTGTCCATGGGAGAGGAGATCAGTGGTGTCTTCAGTGTGATCTTCCGGGTCAGGGCTGATGTCAGGTCCTGAGGACAAAGTAAAAGTCCATTTGTTCCATCACGTCCATTTGACAATCATGTCCCAGCACTGACTCATATACTATACCAGGACAGGCCCTGGAGGCTTGTCAGTGAGCCAGGCAGAGAGCTGATGCTCCACTTGGAAAGAAAGAAGGCAGGGCTGGGAAGGTGGATCAGTGCTAGAGTGCTTGCCTTGCATGCCTGAGGCCCTGGGTTCGATTCCTCAGCACCACATAAGCAAAAAGAAAAAAAGCCAGAAGTGGTGCTGTGGCTCAGGTGGTAGAGCACTATCCTTGAGCTGAAGAGCTGAGGGATAGTGCCCAGACCCAGAGTTCAGGCCCCATGACCAGACCCCAAAAAGAAAATCAAAAAAAAAAAAAGAAAGAAAGAAAGAAGGCAGGTATGAGCCATACAGGCAAAATGTTATCTTTCAGGATATAGGCTACAAAGATAGTTGAAGAACTCTAGTGCCCCTGGCAGTATGCACTGAGTGGGTTTGGGGTAATGAAGGCTAAGGCAAGGAGAGGAACAGCAAAGGATCTATTAGCCACTCAAGAAAACTGGTGACTAAAGGTCTAGAATTCAAAACAAGAGTCAAGATGGCAAATACAGGTTGAGTTCTCTAATCGGAAGATCCCAAATCCAAAATGCTCCAAAATCTAAAACTTTTTGAGCTCTGACATGATGCGTCCCTCATGTGACAGATCACAATAGAAATGCAGGTATACACAATATTATGTAAAATTATCTTCAGGCTATGTCCGGTGTATATGAAACCCATGAATTACTGGTTTGGACTTGAGTCCATTACCAAGGTACTGTTATATGTATGCAAATGTTCCTCCCCAAAAAAACCCTGAAATCCAAAATACTTTTAGTCCTGACCATTCTGAATAAGATATATTCCACCTGTATACATTTGGGAGTTACCTATTTAGGAATGGTATAGATATCAAAGACCCCTCTAAGATTCAGGTCAACAGCTGGCCAATCTAAACCCCAAATCCCACCCCCCTGTTTGTTTTTTTTCTTTTTGTCAGAGACAGGTACTCAAACACATTAGCTGATGCTTTTGCCTATTGGCTAGCTCTCTATCAACTGAGCCACACCTCTAACCCTTTTTCCTAAAAATCTGTCTGAGTCAGCTCTCTGCACATAGACTAAACATTATCTTTCCCAACACATAAATGATGTAGGCATGTAGGGCATGGTCTTTCATGAGAGTCAAACCAGAATAAATAGAAATAATAACAGCAACAGAAATGGTGAGTTTTTTTTAATGTGCATGAGTTCATCAACAGATCATCAAACTTCTTCTTGAATTGACTCATACCCTCATCACTGCCCCTTTTGGCTTCATACACTAATTGTTCATTGATTTGGCTCACGCTGAGCCCCCTGTGGAAAGCAAGACACGTTTCCTGATTTGTTCCCAAAATCCTAGTCCTTCAAACCCTCCTGCCAGTTCTTATCCATTGTGAGGTCAGTAGACAATTGCTGAACACTATATTCAGAGTGTATTCATAATTTTACAGCTTCCATTATGTTCTTGCTCAGCATTTCAAACATCCAATCTTTATAGTCTATACAAAGCAGCCACAGCCAAGCCCTGGCCTCACAGGGCCTTTCCCAAACCTCTCCCTCCCTACTGGCTCCAGCAGTGACAGAGCATCCTTCCATAAGCAAGGCCCTCACACAGGATAGGTCAGAATCATCCCCCTAGCTACCTCTGCTCCATCAAGCATAAGAATATGCCCCCAACAAGTTTCCAAGAAAAGTCTCTACGACATCCTGCACCTGAGCAAGAAGTCAGCCTCCTCCACAGCACACCCAGCCCCCTCCCTGTGTCAAAGGCAGAGGTACTTACCACCTCGTCAGCAATGAAGTCTATGAATCCCGGGAGGATCAGGAAGTCACTGCAAAGACAGAGTATTACTGGTGGGCAGGACTTTGCCACCCCATTGGAAGCAACTCAAAGTTCGGGATAAGGCCAGAGAAGCAGAGGTTAGGGTCTTCTGATCCCTGCTGTCACATCAGGAAGAGCCCTCTTCATTCCCCTTATTAATGTCCTACTAGCCCAAGTATTACAAACAAAGATGGCAGAAGGTCAGGCCTTAGGCACTTCCAAAGCAAGTGGCCCAAAATATTCATTGCCTGCAGGGCTCAGAGTTGGTCAAGAGACACAAGACTTTCCCACATGGCCAAACACACAACAGATAAACTGCCTATGCTTGATAATGTCTCAATCTCGTCAGGAATGACCATTAAGTCAACACAGAATACACAGAAACCAGGTCGCACAACTCAGTAGTGCAACAAGGTATGAGCATGGCCCAGCCCCGAGCGTACTGCGTACTCCAGCACGCTCCGGGGCAGGGGCTGCTGAGTCACACCAAGTTCAAAGCAGTGTGGTGGGACCCCAGGCGGCTGAGCGCCAGGCATGTTCTAACACAGCAGGCACTGGGACAGGAGCTACCGAAGATATAGCTAGAATGAGAAAAGAGGAGAGTAGGCCTCACATCCAGAGTGCCAGCTGACAATGCTGGCCCTGGGAACAGCAAAGCCCAGAAGGAGAGCCCAGGTCTGCATAGGCATATTAGGTGCAGAGCCTCGGCCCAAAGGCTTGATAGGTCCGACTGGCCAGAGTCACAGCAGGCCTTGACAAACAGCCTCAAAGCAAATATCTCGCCCTCAGAGAACACTCTGAACCTGACTAGGTGAAGCAGAAGGCACTGCCCATGCAGGAAGGAAAAGCCACAAGGTGGATGGAAGTAGGCCTACAGAAACTTCTAGGAGTTCCTCCTAGGACATGCCAGTGAAAACTATCAAAGATATACTCTTTCTCTCATCACCAATGGCCACCAAAGCAACCAGGAATCTCACTCTTCACCCCAAGCTCTTCTGAATAGGGATGAAGCCTCCCTGAAGAGGCCCTCACTTATGGGAAGACAAAGGGGAATCCTCTCCAGAAGTGATAGCCTATCCTGGTGTTTAAGAAAACTGCCTATCCATCAGGAATGCTTGCGAACCAAGGTAAAAATGGCAGGAGACAGGCCAGGAATGTTGTTGGCTCACCAGTATCCCCATTCTGCCCCAGTCCTGGGTTCTGATGCTCTTTCCTGGCAGGGACACAGTCCTGCAGCCAGGAGGTACAGCTAAGTGCCAGGCCTGCGGCTGGCAGGACAACTGGCCTAGGGCCCATGAAAAAGGCAAACTAAGCTAGAGGTACAGGTTGACGACGGGTGAATCAATATCCTTCTCCAAAGTCTTATGTGGACGTGGGAGGGGAAGTCACACAAAACTCACTGGGGTACCAGTGCCAACCTGTGGTCAGGCAGGGCACAAGTGGAAGGAGCGCTAAACAGTGGTAGAAGGCCCTATCCCACTTGCCCCCTCGCCCCTCTTGGGGGACACCCAAGAGACTGCCAATGCTGGGCTCTGGGGATGCCCCTGCCGTTGCTGTGAGCCAGGCAGGAAGGGGTCATCCCTCCTCATCATACAAGGTCTGGTTAAAGTCTCCCCAACACTCCCACAGCTGCTTCCCGTTCGCCCCAGGCCCCTCCAAGTGGCCAGGGCTGCCCCTGGGAGGAGGGAGGAGTCAGGCTGCCTCCCGATCCGGCCAGGAACGGGTCAAGGCACCCAGAGCCGTGATGTCGCTGTGCCACGTCCGTCTGCTCCGGGCGCGGGCCTCCTTCCTTCCCTTGCCCAGCCCCCCACCAGCCCCAAGTCACTCTTATTGGGCCAGGGCGCGCGGGCGTCAGCACCGGGCAGCGGTGCACGTGTGGATCGGGGGTAGGGGGGAGGGTTGGGGTTGGGGAGAGCGGATGGGCACAGCGCGCACCCAGATGCAGCCGAGCCCCGAGGCTTACTTGTAGGTGAGGCCGTCAGCGTTGGCGAAGAGCTGCTGCGCGGTGAGCCCATCCTCCGGCACGTAGCCGGTGCCGCCGCTGATCAGGTAGTCCGCCATGCTGCTGGGAGATGCGGCGACCCGACATAAACACCCGTGCGGGCCGCCCCGCTGCCTCCGACGCGCTCGGCGACCACGGCTGCGGCCAGGCCGGCGGGCCGGGGGCGGGGGCTGCGGCAGCGGCGGGAGGCCCGGGGCGCCGCCCTCTCCTCCCGCCCCTCCCTTCGGGGCCGCTGCCTCCGCCCCACGCCGCACAAAGGCCCTGCCCGGCGGCTGCCGCGCGCACGCCCCGCCGCCCGCAATGGCACAGCCACTCTGCCAGCCCTGGCGGGGGTGGAGGGGTAAGGGGGCAGGGGTGGGGTGGAGAGGCCTGGACACGCCCCCTTAGCCACGCCTCCGCGGGCTCCTGACCCCAGCAGTGCAGCTGCCGGGTTCGCCCTGCAGCCTGCGCTCCCCAATCTCCGGTCAGCCTGAAGCTCCGGTTGCCAACCCCAAGGGAACCACTAACGCACTTTCTACCTTTCCAGGATACAAACCCCCACTCTGACCAAGGTCTGGAGCCCTGAGATACTGGCCTGGGCCCACAGCTTCCTGACACACAGCAGATGGAAGTTGGACCACTACTCTCTCTCTCATCCTCATATCAGGGAGTCAGGCATTTTAAACAAAGACACGCCTTCACCTTTGGGCGGCCTTGGAGCCCTGGATAATCTACAAAGCATTTTTCATAAATGATCACATTTACTTCATTATCTATGAATTGCCAATTATTAGGTGTCCCCTCCTTTTTTTTTTTTTTTAAGATACCAACACCTACAGTTCAGAAAGCACTCTTGGTCCCAGGCACGGGTGGTGGCCAGCTCAGCTAGGAAACCGGGTGGAACCAGGGGATTGGCCCCGGAGAGGAAAGCTGGCTGTGCTCTGGGAGGGTCGTGAGAGAGGAAGAGCAAGACTTAGCTTAGACAGGCTTGACTTAGACACGTCAGGATGTGTACAAATCAGCACAAAGGCTGAGGAAACTTTTGAAAACTTCCCAGAGCAGAAGTTGGGTGACCCTTATTGCCCAGCAAGATACAGCTTTCTTCTAAGGGCAGAAAGATTAGGAAGCAAATCCCCTCACATGCTGCAAGATGCTTTCCCTCTGGTGATACTGCTTAATGCCCCTCCTTGTGCCCCCCCACCCCAACTAACTTCAGATGAGGTGAGAGGAGGCAGGCAGGCAGACACAACCCTCTTCCTGACCTAGGGGCTGTCCATGGCTTGAGCTCCCTTCCTCCCCTCCCCCCCCCCCACTCTGGGAGATTCCCTTTGTTTATCTCCCAGCAGTGTGGTGACTGCCAGGCCCCGGGGAGCTTTGGCTTCCAAGGCTCTCTCTGGGATGCCCAGCCTCCCCAGCGATGCCCCCGGGACCCCGCCACAAAAACACACTGTTCCATCCCTGTTCAGAGAGGAAGAGAGATCTCCCACAGAGCTCAGAGTTACAGGAGACTCACAGATGTCCTCTCTCAACTTTGGGAGGGTGACACCGAAGACACCCCCCCCCCCAAGCTTTCCTCTTCATTCAATGGAATCCAAAGGTGGAGGCATCTGAAAGCTCTCCGGCCAGAAAGGAGGGAGGGGAACCTTGGGGCTCCTAGCTCAGTGGGAGTTGGGACTAGCTCCCAGGGAAGCAAAGTCTCCAGCACTCAGAGGCCCATGAATGGACCAAATAGGGAGTAGGACCAACAGGAGGATCTCTCACTGGCCACTTGGGGCTAGAGCAGTGAGACCAGCCAGAGAAAGCACATTGCCATTCTAAGCTGGCCTTTTTGATTATAAAACATCCCGATGACAGGCTCAGCGCATGAGCCACTCCCCTGGGTTCTGAGACTTTCTAGGGGACCTGCTTTGGGTCACTGTCCCATACAATATAGATCAGGAATGGGTACTATTCGGGGTTCAGCCAGGGCTGACATCTAGCCTAGCCTCCTCTGGGCCTCACAGGAGCCTGAGTTGTGAGAATCATCTTCCCAGTGACTACAGACCTCAGGGCTTCATGCCTCTGCTTTGACCACTGTCAAAGCTCAGCCACACTCTAAGCTGCTGGACTCAGCCCTGAGTGATGCGGTCCTTTTCCAGAGACTTAATCCCCTCCCCTGGCTTCCCTCCTCCCTTTCCTGAGCTTCCCCAGCTACTTCCTCCACCGGGAGGAGACACCCAGGCAACCAGTGGACCTTCTCCGCCTCAGGAAGGGTGGTTGATCCCCTGAGACTCTCCACTAGCAGCTTCAAGGGCAAGAGGCAGGTCTAAGCCTGTTTCCTGGGGAGAATAGAGAAATGGTGCCCAGCAGGGCACTGAGGTCCAGGCAGGGTGCCCAGAGGCCTCTGTCTACGCTGGGGCTATTTGAAGAAACAAGATTTCAAAACATATTTAGAGGAGAATAGGCAATCACGTTCATATCATTGAGCTGGGACAGGGGGCATGGCTCACCCAAGATTAAGCCCGAGAACTACTAGCGACACTGGACTCAAGCCCAAGACTTCTCATGGCCTCTTCCCTTAGCTCCAGGTTGGTAAAGGCAGATGGAGGTCTAGCCAGAAGGTTTGGAATCTCGTCACACCAGTGCCCAGCTTAGGCTCAGGTTTTACACAGGCTCAAGTGAGTCTAAGTGTGGGGTAGGAGGTTACTGGGTTAGCACTGTCCTTTGATGTAGCAGTATATCTGGAGAAGGGATGCTCCCTAGTGACCCCAGCCTAAGTTCTAAAATGACATTTTCTTTCTTTTTTCCCTTTCTTTCTTTCTTCTTCTTCTTCTTCTTTTTTTTTTTGGCAATACCTGCTCTAACCAAAATACAGCTTCCACCAAGCATGCAGGATCTGAGTGTTCTAGCCTGAGCTATCCCCTACAGTGGCTCCTCCCTGTCTCCCTGTGTCCCAACAGCTGAATTTCTACCATAGGAGAAAGGATAGGGCTAGCATAAGCCAGAGTCAACTCTAGAGAAGCAGGCAGGGGGGGGGGGGGAGGGCTGGGGGAGGCGCAACTAGGCATCAGAGCTCTTTAAGCCCTTAAAAGTTCTTACATAAGCAGCCAGTCCTATGGGCAGTGCTACTGGGCTAATTCCCCCCAGACCCAGACCACTACCCCCCCCCCTTCCCAACCTGGCTGCCAGGTCACCTCCCCAAGCTGCTGAGCACCAGCAGATGGGACAGAGAAAGAAGTCCAAATCCTCTGGACCGGAAGGACAGTGGGATTGCATTTCAAGCAGCGATAAAATCCAGAGATTAGCCGCTGTCTCCTTTGCAGCCAGTTCCCTTGGGGCCCAGTTCACTAGCCCCACTGTTAGTAGCCCCACTTTCTCCAGGGACCTTCATCGCCTTCCAGACCCTAGCAGGGGAGGGGGGCGGGGAGGTGGCTTCTGAGTCTTCTGAGGAGGGGAGCTGCGAGGAACCTCCAGGCACGGTGAGGAGCGGGGAGTGTATTCACCTGCCCTCGGGGAAACAAGCACCCCGAGCCGACACACACCTCCCGGCCAACGACTGAATACCGTTCTAGGAGCAAGCAGCTGAGAAGGAAGCAAAGTTGGACAAGCACTGTTTGTACCACCGGAGTTGGAGCCACCTGGACCAAGTGTCATTGGGTGTGGGGCGATCCAGGGATACGATCTTAGGGAGCATTTTATGACCTGCTCCCTCTCCCCTGCTCACCCTAGACCATTCAGCACCCGGCCACCCTTCGCTCGGTGCCCGCTGGCATTCCGGTGCCGGGCTGCAGAAGGGCGTCTCGGGAAGTTCGCGATGGAGGTGGTGGAGGAAAAGGGTGTGTGGGGCCCGACCTTCCCCTCCCCCGCAGCGCCACCGGCTCCGGGAGCCGCCGCGCCCTCCAAGGCCGCCCGCCCCGGATGCGCCCCGCGCGCTCTGCCCTGGGCGTCACCTCTCGGGCTCGTAGCCGGCCTGCAGCAGGCGGGCGCTGTACCGCTGCGCCGCGGTCTCGTGTCCCGGGTGTTGCCGGGCTCCGGGCTCCGGAATAGCGGCGGCTCCGCCTCCCTGCAGTGGCGGCGGGAGCAGCGCCGACTCCAGTGACCGAGCGCACGGCCCCTCCATGCGGAGGCCGCGGCTCAGCGCGGCGGGAGCCTCTCCGCCTGGAGGCTCCCGGGCCGAGGCTGTGCACTGAGCGCGCCGGTCGGGTCCCCAGAGGGGGCGAGACCGGGGGCGTGGCCTGATCGAAGGGGCGTGGCCTCGCGTGTCGGGGCGGGGCTCGAGTGGCGCGGGGGCGGGGGAGGGGAGGACCGGAGAGCCGCCTGGGCCCCGCCCTTGGCGCGGAGCCCAGCTCGGCCCCCTCCGAGCGGCCGCTGTGCCGGAGGAGCTGGTACAGTATCTCTGATCCCTGATCGAGAGCGTAGATTGGGAAGGTGGAAGTGGGTGTGTGTGTTCCAGGGGTGGAACTGGAAAGGACCCCGCCCTACCCCGCCACACGGACCTCCCAGGTTCTCCTGCCCGAATCTGGGGAACACCCGAAGAAGAGAGCACCGAGGCTGGATCTCTCGGCGTCCCGTGCGGGTTCTTTGGTCTCTTTGACCTCCTGCGCTAGATCAAGAGAGACGAAGACACTCTCCCTTTTCCTACCGAACAGATTCCAACTTAGATGGGAGGAACGGTTTCCACTAGTGGCCCGAGGGAGAGCGACAGGCTGCACCTGAAGGAAAAGGTTCTAGTGCTTTCCTCTTGCAGTAGCCGAGCGAGTAGGGCTTAAATGTGTTCTTTTCCTGGCTACAAAGCATCTCTCTTCCATTTGTCAGGGTTACCTTGGTCAGTGTCGATTGAGCTGCAGAGATTACAAAGAAAAGTTTGCAAAGCCCTGGCCCTCGGGCAATTTATTTCAGGAGACAATAGAAGATAAACAGCTGATAATTCTTATACTGTATATTCTTACAAAGACTCTGATAATCTGAGGAAACAAATGGTAAACACCGAACGATTGGGAGCTACTGAGATGCATTTCAAGGAAGCAGAATTATGACTAGACTTTTCCCACAGGAAACTGAAGAAATAATGGTGAGATCTTGAACTTTATTCTTCTAGACACCTTTTCCTATACACCTGCACATGCACAACTCTCCCCCCCCCATCAGCATTAAAATAGTTTCTTTGACTCCTAGCCAACTGTGAAATCTTGTTCCCGTGAATGCCTTTCTAAACGAGATTATATATGCCACGGTTGTTTCCATGACTCTACAGAGTTCTCAAAGAAGCAAAGGTTAACTGGACTAAATTGTACACAATGATAAAGTCATTTTCTCTGGTCCTGATGAGCTGATTGTTCTGTACATGAAAAGAAGGAACACATGTTCCTGACTGTGAACAGGACAGTAAATGTATCAAGGAAGATAGATCATGTCCTTCAGTGAGCTGGATATAGGTCCAAATCTGGACCTCTTACTATCTAAGCACTTGTCACAAATTGATACTGTGTCAACAAAGAGTTGATATGTAATGTTCCTGGTTGCAGAGTAGGTTCTAAACAAATGCAAACAATAAGTATTGCAAACAAAGTAAGCTTTAGCTAAGTTCTTTCTACCCACAATTAAACACAATATATACCGCTTCTAGCACATATTTACTCAAGTGTGCATTGGACGCCTTTCGTGCAGTGCCAGATATTCTGGGCAAGACATGGAACCACTCCTGGAAGGAAACAATATAATAATAAATGAATGAATGACATAACGTACAGAACAGATGAACAGGAGTTGTGACTGAAACAGACACACCCTGCAGAGTGGCTCTGTTTTATTTCCAGACCTTGTTGGCTATAAATGAGATCTGCTAGCAAACTATTTATTAAAGCAATCAAATCAGATGGGATAGCCTAAGGGCTTCAGCATTTCACAGAACAGGAGTTTATTTTACCAACAATAATGTCCACACCACTGGTTGGTTCTCTGTGGGATGTTTGGCAATCTGGAGACATTTTTGATGGCCATAACCAAGGAGGGAGGAGATATGTCACTGGCATCTAGTAGAAGGAGAGTAGGGATGCTGTTAAGCGCCTGACAGTACATGGAATGGCCTCTTAAGACAAAAAGTTGAGCTGGGCACCCGTGGCTCAGGCCTGTAATCCTAACTACTCAGGAGGCTGAGATCTGAGGATCATGGTTCAAAGCCAGCCCAGGCAGGAAAGTCCTTATCTCCAATTAACCACTAGAAAACTGATGCTGTGGCTCAAGTGGTAGAGCACTCACCTTGAGCTGAAGAGCTCAAGGACAGCTCCCAGGCCCAGAGTTCAAGCCCCAGGACTGACAAAATATAAAAAATAAAAAGTAAAACAAAGAATTGCCCAGCCCCAATATCAATAGGGCTAAAGTTGAATAATGAAAATGGGCTGCAAGAACTATTGGAAGAAATAAGAACCAAAACAATATGACTTAATCTTCCTAAAGGCATCTGGACAATGAACTTTTTGTGCAAGAAAGAGCTGCAGTATCCTCACTGACCTTTGGTCTCTTCATCTGACAAATGAAAGCACTGAATGAGATGGCAATGAAAAGTTCTCAGTTTCAAAAATGAGCATAGGAATCAATATACTTACCGAATTAGCATTCAGTTAACATGGGCCACCTTGAATGGAGCCAGTCCAGACACTAGTCTGAATGGTGCCCTCACCTTCTAGACTTCCCAGGGCCAGGTGCTGAGTGCATTCTCCAAAACGATCTGAATTCCTTGCTCTTGTTTTTAGGGGCAAGGCAGAAAGATGCAAGGAAGAACTAGGTACTGTTCTTGTCCTTCAAGTAACCACAGCATAAGGGATCAGAAAAGGCAAGGGTAGCTACCTTAATGTGAGGAAATCTAAAGGCAGGTAGAGGACCAACAGCAAATTGTATACACACACACACACACACACACACACACACACACACACACACACATCACACAGGAGAAGGGAACATTTGTATACCTATCCCATGGATCCTCACTGTGTCCCAATACTTCTACCTATTTCTTTCTTTTTATTGTGAAAATACTGTACAGAGGGGTTACAATTACATGGGCAAGATAATGAGTACATTTCTTATCAAGCATTGTAGCCTCCTTCTTTGTTTCCCCTTCCCATCCCTTCCCATCCTCCCCCCCACCGCTCCCCCCCATTCTACCTATTTCTTAAACAAGGAAACTGAGCTGGGGATGTAGCTCACAGGTAGAGCACTTGGATGAGGTCCTGGTTTGATAACTTGCACAAGAAAGAGAGGGGAAAGGAAGGGAAGGGAAGGGAAAGGAAAGGAAGGGGAGGGAGAAAGGTAAAGCATAACTAGGAGGGGAGAGGGAAACTGGAAGAAGCAGGGGAAGGGGGAGGGAGAGGAAGAAGGAGGAGGGAAGGGGAGGAAAGTGATGGGGGGAGGAGGGAGAAGATAAGAAAGAGAAGGGAAGGGAAAGGAAGAAGAGAAAAACGAAAGCTCAAAAAGGTGAAGCAGCTTGACCACCAAGTGACAGCTGGCGGAGCCTTGGCAAGCTGCAAGCCTCTCTATTCCAGAGTCTTCTCTGGGGATGTACACTGCCAAGGAGTGCCAAAACAGGGACAGGAGCAAAGAAGGGAGATGGTCCATCCTGAAGGGCGAACAAAAGGGAACCTTGGTTAAAGGAAACAATCTGATCAACTTTTAAATATCTTCTTAACTGAGGTGGAGATTCACACGCATGATGCCAGCACTCGGGAGGATTTGGGTATTTGAGGCCAGAGAAATATCCTATTCCGAAATAAATATCTTCCCAGTAACTATCCTCTTCATTCCTAAAGAGCCTGACAGACACTATTAGTTGATGTCTAATAAAAGTTGCTCCTTGGTAGTAGCATGTTTCAGATTATTCTGTGATTCAACATTTTTTTCCCCTTTTTCAGTACTACTGGGGTTTGAACTCAGGGTCTCAAAATTGTCAGGCAAATGCTATACCATTTGAGCCATGCTCCCAGCCATATAATTCACATGTGTGTGTGCGTGTGCATGGGTGCGTGTGCGCACGTGCACATGCACAATGCACGTGCTTGAACTCAGGGCCTTATATTCTTCACTTGCTTCTTTCCTCAAGGTTGGCACCCTACTACCTACTACTTGAGCCATATAAAGAGAAGAGTTTCACAGGCTTCTGTACTGAGGTAGCTTAGAGCCATGATCCACAGATCTTAGCCTTTTGAGTAGCTAAGATTACTTGTGTAAGCCACCTGGCAAATATCATTCGAAATAAATAGATTCTGGTTTAGAAATATTTTTGTTGTAGATTACACTTATTGTCACAAGCGTTCTGCAGTAGTAGACATAGAAAAGTCCCTGACTAACAGTTGTCTCTCAGGAAGAGAGTTGGAAGAGAGTGAATTGATCTTTCAGGAACAAATTCGAATATCTCTACCCTGCAACAGTGTAATGTAAGCCAAAAGGTAGCTACAATAACTCCTTTTTGACTTTTAATGCTTGAAAAACTGTATTGATCTGTTCAACATAATAATGGAACACATGACACATATAATACTGAACAGTCACATGAGAGCACATAGAAGAATCCAACCAGGAAAGTGAAACAATAAAAGTTAAATAACCATTTTTTTTTAAGTTGTGGTTCTCAACAAGGGGGCAAGTTTATCTACTCAGGGTTCATTTGGCCATGTCTGTGGACATTTTTGGTTGCTACAATGAAGGATGCTGCTAGCATCTAGTGGGTAGAAGCCAAGGATGCCAGTGAACATCCTGAAATGAACAGGGTAATCCTCCACAACAAAAACTTAAGCAGCTCAAAATGTCAAGTGATTGGGAAATCTTGATATCAAAATCACATGCTTACTTTAAGAATTGAAAGCAAAAGCCAGGCACCAGTGGCTCCCACTTGTAATACAGTTACTCAGGAGGCTTTACATCTGAGGATCATAGTTCAAAAACAGCCTGGGTAGACAAATTTGTAATCAGAAAAATGTTGGAAGTGGAGCTATGGCTCAAGTGATAGAAAGCCAGCCTTGAGTGGAAAGAGCCAAGCAAGAATTTGAGACCCTGAGTCCAAGCCCCAGTACTGGCATAAAAGGAAAGAAGGAAGGAAGGAAGGAAGGAAGGAAGGAAGGAAGGAAGGAAGGAAGGAAGGAAGGAAGGAAGGAAGGGAGGGAGGGAGGGAGGGAGGGAGGGAGGGAGGGAGGGAGGGGGTGGGGGGAGGGAGGGAGGGAGGGAGGAAGAAAAAGGGGAAAGAAGGAAGGAAATAAGGGAAGGAGGGAGAGAGGGAAAGACAGAGGAGGGGAGGGAAAAGAAAAGGATGAAAGAAAGAAAGAGAAAGAGAGAAAGAAAAGAAGGCAGGCAGGCAAGCAAGCAAGAAAGAGAAAGTAGAGACCCACCACTATTATCAGCTGGAGTACTCGGGAAGGTTTCATAGAGAGGAAGGACTAGACTGAGTGTTGAATCAGAGTTATGATTTGGAAGTGAGTAAGTCTGGAGAGAATGTTCTAAGAAGGGAACATAAGCAGAGCTCCTTGGTGGAGTGAGCTGGCAGGTTTCTGGGGACAGTGAGCGGCCATCCTGGATGGGGGTGAGGCAAGCAGTTGGTGTTGTCATCTCTGTGTGTCACAGAGGAAACAGAAGTACAGAAAGCCTGTGAGAGGATCCTGTGTGCTTTCTGAGACGATGCCAGAAGCCAGTCCTGCTGATCTTGCCCCACAGGAACCTCCTCTCCTCATGCATGACCAGGAGACAGAGAGACACTAAGAACCATCACCAAACTTCCTTCTGCCTAGATCCAGCTGTCCTACTCTAGAACACCTTGTCTCCTTATTTAAAAGGACACACACACACACACACACACACACAGAGACGGGATGGGATTGAGAGAAACATAGATTGACATAGAAAAGGCAAAGACATGCTAGACATTGAGAGTTGGTAAGTGAATTGGTTGGTAGAGCTCTAGATAGTGAGCAAAAGTATCAGGTATAAAGATCCTGGTCTTGGACCAAGTGGGGGGGGAGGGAGATGGAGGGTGGGAGGAAGAGAGGGAGGGTGGGAGGAAGAGAGGGAGGGTGAGAGGAAGAGAGGGAGGGTGGGAGGGAGGGAGAAGGAGGAGAGGGGAGGCAGGCAAGGCCAGGGGAGAAGGGGGCAGAGGGCAGAGATCAGAGGACCATGTAGGAGTCAGATCCCCAAACTTGGATCTTTTTCCCACCCTTGCAGAGCACCAATGTCACATCCAAGTGGCAGGAGTCTATGGAAGCAGCAAGGATCCAGGCACCAGCCCCATGGCTCTCCATCCCTTCCAATCCCAGTCCTAGACTCTGAGCCTAAATAGCCTGCAAGCTCTGCCAGGCTTTGTCCTGCTGGGCATGCATTTCCATCTCTAGTGAGGATAAACTTGGGTCCTAGGGAGCTGGAGTAGCAGTGGGGACCACTGGAAGAAGCATCTAGGCCAAGACCTAGATGTTGCTTCTACCATGACTACAGAGCTCTTCAGCTTAAGGCTAGGGCTCTACCATTTGAGCCACAGCATCACTTCCAGTTTTCTGGTGGTTTATCGAAGATAAGAGTCTCAGGGACTTTCCTGCCCAGACTGGCTTTGAACCATGATTCTCAGAGTCTCAGCCTCCTGAGT
The DNA here is from genome assembly GCF_019054845.1 of Dipodomys spectabilis. NCBI lineage: Eukaryota > Metazoa > Chordata > Mammalia > Rodentia > Heteromyidae > Dipodomys > Dipodomys spectabilis. Next base: position 15,385,038 of record NW_024870874.1, read on the forward strand.
AGCTAGGATTACAGGTGAGAGCCACCAGCGCCCAGCTTTTCTGTGGGCTTTGAAATGTGAGCTGCAGATCTCAGCCTCCTGAGTAGCTAGCATTATAGGCATGAGCCATAGGCTTCTCCCTTGCTTATTTTCAACCATTTCTCAGCCTGGCCTCATAGGAAAAATGTAAGCAATGTGCAGATTGCACTCTTCTCTTGCCTGGGAGGCCCTTCTATTATCAGAGCCACAACAAACCCTGATCTTCACCCCAACCCACCATTCCTACATCTTGCCTAGGGTTTGGAAGTCAGAGAGAATGAGAGTGCTGCTGCTGAGGTAGGGGCCCGGGACACTGGGGCATGGTCCAAGCTAAGGAGTTCCTGATGTGATCCCTTTCTACTCCCTGAGGTGCTCGAGGGCAGGAAGGGGAAGGTATTCTAGTCTAGAAGTACAATTGAATCTTAGGTTTAGAAAATGCCCTCAACCTTCCTCCTCGATTGCCTAACACCCTGCCACCCCCTGCCACTCCTGCCAGGCCACTGAAGGCATAGCAGGCTGCTGTGTTTTTCAACAGAGGAAAAAGGGCAGAGAGGTGAACCAGGTCTTCCTCCTGGGGTGAAGGCCCTGATGTTTCAATCACTCTCCCCAAACTCCATCTACTCCCAGGCCTTGCCTCTTACTTGGCCAATCAGCCCATGGGCCTCTCTGGACTCCTGAAAGGGGTACTTTCCCACCCTGCTCCCAGGCTTTGAGACCCCCTACATTGGTTCCCATAGCTGCCCACCCCCTCAGATGCACTCCAGTTTCCAACCCGTTTCCTCCTCCATCATCCACAGCTCCTGTTCATGGTGGGTGTGATGGGCAATGTGGTCCTTTGGCTGATACCCCAGCCCTGTGCAGACCTTGGCCTCACTTGGTTGTTTGAGGCCCAGAGCTATCTCCGTGGAGCTGCCTTCCCTCCCATAGGTGCTACTGCATCTCAGCCAAGGGCCTCCAGGGAGGAACACCAAAGTAGCAGAAAGGCAGCTCTGGGGTGGGGAATCAAAGCCTGCACCCCAGAGAACGTTTAACACAATTCTCACCACTACCACCTGCCTTCTACCAGACAAGCCTCTGTGTGTGTGTGTGTGTGTGTGTGTGCGTGCGCGCGCGTGCGCGCACGCATGTGCATGTGCACGAGCATACCAATACGAGGGCTTTGCACTCTTGCTTATTTTGTTTACTCATTGATCACTCAAGTGATAATCATTTGAGCCATCCCTCCAGTCCAGCATTTTGCTGGTTAATTGAAGATAGAATTTCAGAGGCTTTTCTGCCTCAACTGGCTTCAAACTGAGATCATCCAGGTCTCAGCCTCCTGAGTAACTATAATTACAGGTGTGAGTCACTGGCGCCCAGCTTAACAATGTTTTTAAATTATGTTTTAACTTTTTTTGGCCACTCCTGGGGCTTCAATTCAGAGCTTGGGCGCTGTCCCTGAGCTTCTTTTGCTCAAGGCTAGCACTCTACCACTTGAGCCACTGTACCACTTCCGGCTTTTTCTGGTTGTGGGATACTAAGGAATTGAACCCAGGGCTTCATGCATGGTAGGCAAGCTCTCTACTGATAAGCCACATTCACAGCCTAACTTTCTTTTTGGTGGGGAGTGGGGGGTAGGGGTCGGTTGTGGGGCCTGAACAGGACATAGCCTGGGCTCTGTCCCTGAGCCTCTTTGTACTTACTCAAGGCTAGTGCTCTACCACTTGAGCCACAGCACCACTTTTGGTTTTTGAATCCTAATTGGAGATAAGAATTTCAGGAGGACTTTTCTTCCCCGGCTGGCTTCAAACGTTTTAACTTTTAAAAGAAAAAAATCAAGTTGGTTTGAGTGGCTATGCACAATTCTATCTGGGGCTGAGACAAGGCTGCCCCCTTCTGGGAATTCTCAGTATTGCATGGACTCCTTATGCAGGTTGACTTGGTCTTCATCCACTGCAAAGGGGCGATGAGTAAAACCCTGCTGTGGTTTTCCCTCTTCACCACTGTGAGCAAGCAAGTCTTTTCACAGGCACAGATGGGCAGAGGACTGCAGTCCTCAACTGTGCCTTTCCAGATTCCTTTTTATTGGTGCTTATCTTGGGGACTGAACTCAGGGCCTGAGCTTGTTTGCTCAAGGTTATCACTCTACCACTTAAACCATAGCTCTACTTCTGGCCTTTTGGTATCATATTGTGAAGATAAGAGTCTCACAGACTTCCCTGCTTGAGGGGAGGGCATGTGGTTTGAACTGTGATCTTCAGATGTCAGCCTTCTGAGTAGCTAGGATTACAACATCAGCTCCCAGTCTTCTCTTTTGAGGACAGAGATGCATCTGCTTCTCAATACTGTCCATCCCTTGCATTGGAATACCATTTAAAGAACAGTTTCACATTCCAGTTTTTATGTCATAATAATCCTGTGAATTATGATGGTTTACAGATTGTTAATATCCTTTTTCATGTAAGAATATAGGTTCAGGCAGGTAATTTTCTCAAGATCACACACTCAAAAAGTGGGAAAGAAGTTTAGAACCCAAATCTCTAGTACCTACCCACAATACAGATGTTTTATTCTTGTTGTTGTTGTTAGTATTATTATTATTATTAGTCATGGGGCCTGAACTCTGGGTCTGGGCGCTGTTCCTCAGCTCTTCAGCTCAAGGCTAGTGCTTTACCACTTGAGCCACAGTGCCACTTCTGGCTTTTCCTGCTTATATGGTGCTGAAGAATCAAACCCAGGGCCTCATGCATGCAAGGCAAGCATTCTACTACTGAGCCACCTTCCCAGCCCTATTTTTGTTTTTAACGCTAAGAAAAATTTGCAGAACTTTATTGCATAAGCAAGAAAATGTACAAGTAGTGCTTGAGGTGTGGCTCAAGTGGTAAAAAAAAAAAAAAAAGTACAAGCAGACAAGCAGGAAGGCAGAGGTATACTCTAACAGAATGTGTGTACTCTCCAAGGAGAGACCAGATATTTTATTCTTAAAATATTTTGCTTATAATGTGCGAGGTCAATGATTCTTAATCTGGCTATGCACTAAAATTTCTGGGGTTTGGAGACTGGAAGTATTGTTCACATGGTAGAGCAGCAGCCTAGAAACCTCAAGGCCCAGAGTTCAAATCCCAGTGAAAGAATAACTTCCTAAACAATAACTTTAGAAAATGTTAGGTTTTTAAAAACCTAAGAACTGCACCACGCACGTGGTATTCAGGTAAGGGGTAGGTTTATTCAGTAGACCTGCTGGGACCACGTGGCTGGGAAAGGCCTGGGAATGAGAGAGAGAGCTGGGAAAAAGAGGAAAGAGAGAGGAAAGAGCTAGAGCAGAGAGAAAGCAGAGAGAGCTAGAAAAGAGCAGCGAGAGAGCTAGGTAGCAGAGAGAGCTAGAATAGAGCAGTGAGAGAGATAGGTAGCAGAGAGAGCTAGAATAGAACAGAGAGAGAAAGTCTGGGCCTGGGCTAGGCCTTATCTAGGGTATGGGCGGAGAAAGGTGTGGCCACATCAAATTCAGATGTGACCTCAGCGGATGCAGATGTGACCTCTTCCAGGTGTCCCAGTTGCCTAGGTAACGCAGGTACTGGGTGGTGACTTTGCTGCGAGGAGGGTGGAGTCTGCTGGCCATCCAGGAGCGGACCTTACAGAAAATATTTCCCTTGGATCTTTAAAAAAATAAGTAACTTCTCTTTCATGGCCACTCATAACTATTTTGGCTAACCTCTTCCCCAGATGATTCTAATGAGTAGCATTACACACATTCTCCTTTAGACCTCATTATGATCCCATCTAGTTGGGTATTTAATCCACTGGTACAGCTGGGCAAAACAAGGGGCACAAGGGCAAGTGCTTTGAACAGCTGATCTTGGGAAGTTCCTAATACCACAATTCCCAAACTGTTCACCAAAGTGTGGGATTCTGCAGGATATATGATTACCTCCCCCTTCCCCCGCTTCCCACCCCTGCCCTCCAACCCACAATAACACAGGGTCTGTAAACTTCTAGTTTATGGGTAGTTCGCTATTTCTACAGTAGAGGGCAGTAAATTCCTCCCAATGACATTATATCACTTGTAAAACTGGATGTTTCATGAAAATTAGTGACAGGGGTCATGGATGTGGCGGTGAAGAAGCACCGTGCCCAATAGACTGAGATATTGTTCTTGGAAAGTTACAAATAAAGTTAGTTTTTTAGAAGCCCGTTGGCATACCTGTAGTCCTGGTTACTTGGAAGGCTGAGGCCGAAAAATTACTTGAGCAAGAGTTCAAGGTCATCCTCAACAACCCAGCGAGACCCTGTTCCTCATAAATGTTTTTTTTTTTTCTTTCTTAACCATTGTTTTTGTGCTAAGACAAAAGGTTGGGGGGGGGTAACTGGGAAATTAGACCAAATACCCCCAAATCACTTGCAAACTCACCTACCCAGCCAGCAGGATTGTGGTTCCTGAGCGCCCAGCCTCTCACTGGGCCTCTGGCCCTGGTGGAATCTGTATTGGGTGGCCTTTGTACACTTAACTCAAGGCTTTGTGTTCTTGCTTGGCTTTTTCACTGGCTGCTGGAGCCACACCTCCCACTTGATGTACACTTGAACCACACCTCCAGTCCAGCATTTTGCTGGCTAATTGGAGATAGAGTCTTTTTTTTTGGGGGGGGGGGTCTGGTTGTGGGGCCTGAACTCTGGGCCTGGGTGCTGTCCCTCAGCTCTTCAGCTCAAGGCTAGCACTCTACCACTTGAGCCACAGCGCCACTTCCGGCTTTTTTCTTTTTGCTTATGTGGTGCTTATGTGCATGCAAGGCAAGCGCTCTACCACTGAGCCACCTTCCCAGCCCCTGGAGATAGAGTCTTAAGGACTTTTTTGTCTGCGCTGGCTTCCCTGAGATCCTCCAATCTCAGTTCTTGAGTAGCTAGGATTACTGGGATAGGCCACCAGCGCCCAGCTTGTAAAGCCCCTCTAGGTTGTGTGTGAGGGTATATACAGACACTTGCACACAGAATGTTCTGGGCCCACATTCTTCCCTAATTTTGACACATCAGTACACCCCTCCTTAACCCCTGAGTGATCCCAGACTGAATCTTTTCTAGCTGGCAGTACTGGTTTGAGTCTTGATGAACATGCTTTGGATTCCAGAAGAGCTGATGCGAAAGTCCTGGCCTTAAGTAGGCCTTGTAACCCAGGGCTGTGGGTCAAAGGTGAAGCAACCTAGCAAGGTGGAACCATTCTGACTCTGAGAGGCCTCTAGACATCACCGATGCCCTTGGAGAGGTCGGTGGAGACAGAGATGGAAAAGATGGTATCTGCTTTTTAGCTGAGGGGCTAACCCTCAGAATCCTGACCATATCCATACCAAAAGCAGGATTTGGCTATTCTGTTCAAACCTTTGGAGTTCTGCTAGTGCATAGTGTTAGAAGGTTAGACTTGCATTTGCTATTTAATGTCCACATGGTGGCATGACATTAGGCCTCCATGTTTCAGGCCAGGCCTGTAACCCATCCTCTTTCTCACTCCTTCCCTTCCTACCACCAACCCTGAGTTTCCTAATACAAAAGATCAACCTCAGCCAGGTGTCTACGGCTCACACCTGTAATCCTAGCTACTCAGGAGGCTGAGTTCTAAGGATTGTGGTTCAAAGCCAGCCTAGGCAGGAAAACCCATGGGACCCTTACCTCTAATAAACCAAAAAGCCTAAAGTAGAGGTGTGACTCAAGTGGTAGAGCACCAGCCTTGAGCAATAAAGCCTTGAGTTCAAGCCCCAGGACCAGAGCGTGTCACCAGATCCCCATACAAACTTATCATGTAAAAAAAACTGTTTCAAAGCAAAACTACTAAAGATGGGGAATTTCTCCCAAAGAGATACTGCTTCAGAGAAGCCTCGGAGTTGGCTTTTCAGCCCTTGACCTGCTTGTGACCAAAACAAGAACTCTGCTCTTCCTAGCTTTTGGGAAAGGCTGGGTCACTGTGACCCAGCCAGCCCAACCCAGCCCAGCCCAGGTTTGCTGACCTCATGGGGGCGGTGGAGGCTGAATTGGAGAGGACCTTTCCCCTCCTTCCTGCCCACTCATTTCCCTTTGCCAGCCATATGTCCCTAGGATGCATAATGAGGCACCTGTGAGCAGGTAGACAGACACACGTCCCACAGAGGCTGCCTACTTGCTGGCCTTGGGAAAACTGGACTCTAGATCTGTGCTTCTGATTAGGTCGGGGCTCCTGAGGACTTCTGGAAAGAGCCACAGGTGTGATGTGGCCATCTTCTGGAAGACGCAAGGGCTATCACCTTGACTTTTGGGACTGTCTCTTCTGGAAGCCCTTCTACATCCAGGGTAACATAAAGCAGGCCCTTACTCCTATGCAGGACTTGAACAAAGGGTGGTTTGGGGGGTAACTGGGAGACTGTTCCTGTCCAAAGGACAAAGCAGACCAAGTACCCTCAAATTATGGTAAACTCACTCTCCCTGCCAACAGGATTCTGGTTCCTGAGTGACAGCCTCTCCCTGGGCCTCTGGCCCAGGTGGGGTCTGTTTGTATTGAGTGGCCTTTGTCCATTTTCTGGTGCTGCCCCATTGACCTTGTGCCCCTTCCCTGGTCCTCCTCACGCGAATAGCCTCCCACCTCCCCAAGCTGTTTGATTTTTGCAGTCCTGGGGATTGGTGCAGTCATTGTACTTGATGGAGAACCTTTGCTACCAGCCATACCCTGGGGCTTGCCCCAAGGTGTTGTGGGTGCTTGGGGGTGGGGGAAAGCGGTTACTGGGGCTTGAACTCAGGGCCTAGGTGCTGTCCCTTAGCTTTTTTTGCTCAAAGATGATGCTCTACCACTTAAGCTACAGCTCTACTTTTGATTTTTTGCTGGCTAATTGGAGAAATAGAGTCTCACAAACTTGACTGGCCAGGCTGGCCTCTAACCCAAATCCTCAGATTTCAGCCTCTTGAATAGCTAGGATTACAGGTGTGAGTCACCCAATTTCCCCATATCAACTCCCTTTGTTTTTCTTCTCTATACACATATGGTCACAATGTTGCTTAAGCAGTAAGTTTACAAAGATTAAATTTTACTACTTTTCTGATTTTAAAAGTAACAGGTGCCCACAGGAAACATTTGAGAGAAAAAGTTCATCACATTACCCAGAGATGATTCTTAAAATGTTGTACCAGGGGCTTAGTGGCAAAGTGCTTGCCTACCATGAATGAGGGCCTAGGTTCTATTCCTCAGTACCACATAAAGAAAATTAAATTTTTTTTTAAACTTTATTTTTTTTTTTGGGTCCGGTCGTGGGGCCTGAACTCTGGGCCTGGGCGCTGTCCCTCAGCTCTTCAGCTCAAGGCTAGCGCTCTACCACTTGAGCCACAGCGCCACTTCCGGCTTTTTTTTTTTTTTGCTTATGTGGTGCTGAGGGATCAAACCCAGGGACTCATGCATGCAAGGCAAGTGCTCTACCACTTAGCCACCTTCCCAGCCCCTTAAAAAAAACTTTAAAAAAAGAAAAAAATGCTGTACCAAAAATATCCCAAGAATTAGTCATTCAGAACTGTTTCATTCTTTTTTCTCTTCCCAAAATGCAGGAAACAGTCCAGAGACAAATGATTCACTTAGTACAGATTTGTTGAGCACTGATTTTCTAGCCTCTGCTCTGGATTTAGATACATAGTAATTCTCCACACTGTCTGGGTCCTCATTCTAGTCTAGATTCTAGTGGGGGAAGCCATGATCAACAAGTAAACATAAGGTGGGCTTGGTGGTGCTGTGACTGTGAAGGAAAATGAAGCAGAGGAAGGGAGATGGAGCGGGTGTCAGGTACTGCTTTATCTAGGCTGTGGAGGAAGGCATCCCTGACCATGACATTTGCTCCGAATCAAGAGGAAGTGTGGGAGCCATTCACCCATCCATTCATTCGTCAAATATTTATTGAACATGTTTCCAAATAATCTAGCTGTGAAGACATTGCATTATCCTGATCTGAGTCATACATCCTTCTCCTGTTCATTGCAGAAAACTTGCTTATTTTTGTCCGTTGTAGGGCTTGAACTCTGGGCCTGGGCACTGTCTCTTCGCTCTTCAGCTCAAGGCTAGCACTCTACCTCTTGAGCCACAGTGCTACTTCCAGTTTTCTGAGTGGTTTATTGGAGATAAGAGTCTTCACGGACTTTCCTGCCTGGGCTGGCTTTGAACAGTGATCCTCAGATCTCAGCTTCCTGAGTAGCTAGGATTACAGGCATGAGCCACTGGTGCCCAGCTTTTTATGATTTATTGTTGCTTTGAGACGGGTCTTATGTAGCCAGATTGGTCTTGAATTCCTAGGTTCAAGGGATCCTACTCTCTCAGCCTCTTGAGCAGGTGTGACTACAAGTCTGTACCTCAATATTCAGCTGGAACCTTGCTCTGTTCTGGTTAGCACTAAATTATTCAGGAAGGAAAGGAAGAGAAAGAGCTACTCTTGACATTTTAATATGAAGACATATGAAGTCTAAAATTATCGACTTTCCTCTCCACTAAAAGGACTGGCTCAATTTTATCTCTGCTCCCTGTTCCTCTTAAATGTTTACCAATTTTTCTAGTTCATCCTGATTTTTTCCCAAATTAATCATTATTAAACATAGTTTTGAGTGTTCATAATTTGTTTAGAAAGGCTCTTGTGTTTTATAAATATTTATTCACCATTTCTTCTTGCCTCTCATTATTTCCTTTTGAGTTCAAGTTTTCTTTCTTAAGAACATATTCCAGAAGTTTCATAAATAAGAGCCTGTGGTGATGAACTCTCTTTATCTGAAGATGTCTTTAATTTGCTTTTTGAAAAAGGGCTTTATTTTTGTGGGCTGGCACCTGAGTCTGAACTCAAAAGCCTCGTGCTCTTACCTCAGCTCTTGGCTGGCATGCTACTACTTGAGTCATTCTTCTAACCCAGCTCTGTGTGTGTGTGTGTGTGTGTGTGTGTGTGTGTGTGTGTGTGTGTGTGTGTGTGTGTGTCTTGGGGTTTGAACTCAGGGCCTGGATGCTGTCCCTGAACTTTAAGTCTAGCATTATACCACTTAAAGCCACAGATTCACTTCCAGCTTTTTGGCGGTTAATTGGAGATAATGTCATGGACTTTCATTCTCTGGGCTGGCTTCGAACTGCAATCCTCAGATTATATAGCCTCCTGAAGAATTAAGGATTCCAGGCATAAGCCACCGGCACCTGGCATTGCTTCAATCTTTATGGCTGAAAAAGAATCCACTGTGGCACATTTTGGTTATCCTTTCACAAGTTGATCAACATCTACATTGTTCCTTTTCATGCTATTAAAAATAAGGCTGTGTAGCTGGGCACCAGTGGCTCATGATTATAATCCTAGCTACTCAGTAGGCTGAGATAGGATCAAAGTTCCAAGCAAGCCCAGGCAGGAAAGTCAGTGAGACTAACCAACCTCCAGTTATCCACCAGGAAACTCAAAGTGGCACTGTGGCCCAAAACTATAGAGCTCCAGCCTTGAGCAAAAGGAGGTCAGAGACAGCGCCCAGGCCCTGAATTCAAGCCCTACAACCAAAGGCTGTGAACCTTTGTGCAAAGGTTTTTCATTTTTTGTGGGTTTTGTGGCATTTTTGCTTTGTTTTTTTTGTTGGTTGCGGGGCTTGAACTCTGGGCCTGGGTACTGTCCCTGAGCTCTTCAGCTCAAGGTGAACACTCTACCACTTGAGCCACAGTACCACTTACAGTTTTCTGGTGGTTAATTGGATATAAGAGTCTCCTGGACTTTCCTGCCTGGACTGGTTTTTTTGTTGTTGTTGTTTTGGGAGGGGTCCGGTCGTGGGGCCTGAACTCTGGGCCTGGGCACTGTCCCTCAGCTCTTCAGCTCAAGGCTAGTGCTCTACCACTTGAGCCACAGCGCCGCTTCCGGCTTTTTTCTTTTTGCTTATGGGTGCTGAGGAGTCAAACCCAGGGCCTTGAGCATGCAAGGCAAGCGCTCTACCACTGAGCCACCTTCCCAGCCCATGCCTGGACTAGTTTTGAACCATGACCCTCAGATCTCAGCCTCCTGAGTAGCTAGGATTACAGGCGTGAGTCACCAGTGCCCGGCTGTGCAAAGGCTTTTGTGTAACCTGATGTTTTCAGTTCTCTGGGGATGTTCTCAGGAGTAAGATTGCTGGGTGATATGGCAAGTCTGTGTTAAACCATCTGAGAGAATGTCAAACTGCTGAAGTAACTGCTCCATTTTGCATTCGGAGCAGTCATATATGAATGCCAGTATTCTATACATCCTCACCAACACTTGTGCTTTTCTCATTTTGCTGTAGGATCACCGTTCTAACATAGTTGTATCTCTGTGTACGTTCTGTCTATCTGTTTTAACACGACACTTCCATTGCTATCATTTATTTGGTGCCTGTACTTGGGTCACCCAAGGCTGGCACTTTACCACTTGAGGCACACCTCCCCTTCTGGCCCTTTTTTCCCCCTGATTAATTAGAGATCAGAGCCTAGACTTTTCTGCCCAGGCTGGCATAGACCTGGAATCTTCAAATCATAGCCTCTTCATTAGCTAGGATTACAGGTAAGAGCCAACGGCTCCCAGCTTTTGTAGTCTTTTGCTTGTAAGATCTGTGCTGCGATGGCTCCTTAGACTTCACCGGTGGGACTATCTCAAAGGATAGTTCAATTTTGGGTTGAAGGGCGCAGACGGATCAAATGATGAACCAAAAGCTTGTGGGCTGAGCTAGGAAGTTTCCAAGCGCCTACCTGCCTGCCAATCAGCGCGTCCTAACTTTTTTTCTTTTCCGTCTTGGACACCTTTTCCTTCTAGACAGACCAGACAGCCTGGAAAGTAGGGGAAAGGTCACGGCTGGGATGACCGCCCAGGCTTCTCAGGGGCTCAGGCTTTTTTTAAACTTGCCAGTGGGAGCTCTCACTTTTCCCTCCCACACAGATCAGTACTTGCCGGTGCTCGCCCAACAGCCATTCTTGGGGCTCAGGGGACCCCTCTCCCCGCCCCTCGCTTTGAGTCATCCCTGCCTTTGAGGAGCTTTGATCCACAAGTCCCCTCCCCGGAAGGCGCCAAGCCGCCCCCGGGAAGGGGCGAGGGGAGTGCTGAGATGGGGTCTCGCTAGGGCCAGGTCAGGCCGTCCCTGTGCTCGCTTCAGCAGGAGTGCATCGCTGCTTCCCACCAATTAATGGCAACGCCTGGCCGGCCGAGCTGTGCGCGCCAGGCCGGAGGGCGTGCCCGCTTCCGAGGGGCTCGGGCCCCGCGCGGGGGGCACAGGCGCGGGAGGGACGGAGGGGCCTGACGCCCGACAGCGTGCGCTCTCCGAGATCTGGCTAAGAAGCTTTGTTTTAGTCAGGCGGGGGGGGGGGGGGGGGGGGAGGAGGGAACCTCGGATTTGGGGGTCACTATGGGCGTGGCCTTCCGCGACGTCGTTAGGGGGGTGAACGCGCTGTTCTGGCTCCTTCTGAAGTTTCCTCCGGCAGAACGCGGTCCGTGCTGATCCTCACGCCCCGTCCCGTTCCCGGCCGCCGTGACTCAACCGCCGGGCGCGCGCTCCCAGGGACAGTTTTCCCCAGGACCCGCCCCGCACCCGCTTTCAACCCTCGACCACTGACGCGCGCTGGGGAGGGGGCGTGGCCGCGGACGTGCGAGAAGGCGTGTGCATGCGGCCTAGAGTGCGCATGCGCAGACTCCGGACGGGGGCCTGTGCGGGGCGGAGCTACTGCTGTCGGGGGCGGGGCCTGGCTGGCCTGGTTTTGTCCGCTTGAGCTGCGCCCCGGTGTCCCGAGACCGGCGTGCTGGAGCTCCCGCGCTGCTGCTCGTTGGCCGCCTTTCCTGTGGACTCTTGCCTGCCAGCTGCGACAGCGAGCTGGCCACTCCTGGCTCTTCCTCTCGAGGTGAGAGGCCCTGGGCTTCCCAGGCCTGAGATCCCTTCCCCGGCTCCCCGCCCCCGCTCCCTGGGGCTGCGCGCCTGGCGTTTGGCCGCGGGGGCTGCTACCCCGCCCCAGCCTCACTCCTGCCCGCACAGGTCCTAATTTCCCCGGACCTAGGTCTAAGGAGGGTCCCCGTGGCCGATCTCACGCTTTCCAGTGCTGAGTTGGGCGTCTCTTCTTTGCCCTCCCAAACCGCCCTTAGCATTGCCTTCCAAGCACGATATTTAGCGTGCGGAGTGGCAAGGCCTAAGGGCAGGGCTCCTGTCTGTCTGCCGCGTGCTCACTGTAAGCATTCAGGTATGTTTTATAGACTTAACGCTTAGTTATTTTGACTTTGGAAAAGTGTATAGTCAGCTGGGATCTGACTGATAGGGGAGGAACTATTAGCAGTTGCCTTAGTAGGGGCTGTTCTTATAATCCCTTCTACCCCTTACCAAAATAAAAAAACCAAAAAACCCTTCAGGTGCTATGGTACTGGGTTTGTGCATTGCACTTGCCAGGAACAGTCTTCGGGAGAATTACAAGTCTTTGGTTTTTCTATTTTGGATGTTTTTGAGACAGTATGTATGTAACCCAAGCTGTCCTGGAACTCACTCTGTAGCCAAGCTGGCCTTGAACTCATCCTTCAAGATGGGATTCACTCCACCCTCTCCAGTGACGGGATTACAGATGTGACTTGCCCTTGTAGGCAAAAAGTCAAAATGTGTGTGTGTCTGTGTCTGTGACTGTGTCTATGTGTGCATATGAGGATATTCAGGCTTAAACTCAGGACCTGGATGATGTCCCTTAGTTTTTCTGTTCAAGGCCAGTGCTCTACCACTTGAGTCATAACTAGCTCCACTTCTAGATTTTTTGTTGTTTAATTGGAGAAAAGAATATCTCATGAGGGGCTGGGAAGGTAGCTCAGCGGTAGATTGCATGCCTTGCAAGTATGAGGCCCTGGGTTCGGTTCCTCAGCACCACATAAACAGAAAAAGCCGGAAGTGGTGCTGTGGCTCCAGTGGTAGAGCAACTAGCCTTGAGCTGAAGAGCTGAGGGACAGCGCCCAGGCCCAGAGTTCAGGCCTCATGGCCGGCAAAAAAAAAAGAATATCTCATGAACTTTGCTGCCTGGGCTGGCTTCAAACTGGGAACCTCAGTTCTCAGCTTCCTGAGTAGCTAGGCTTATAGGCATGAGCCATTGGTGCCCAGCACGCTTGGGAGTGTGTCTGCTGTAGGAGAACATGCACTGATCCACAACAGTCTCCCTGGCCATCAGAGAGGATCTCTTAGTTCTGGTGAGACAAGAAGGCTCCAGATTAACCCTTGCTCTTCTCTTTCCTCAGATCAGAGGTCCTCCAGAAGCAGAAGGCAGCTCCACTGCTCTCTGGGGGGCCTTTTCAGCCATGAGAAACATGGTGAACCTCTACCTGCTAGGTGTGGTGCTGACCCTGCTTTCCATCTTTGTGAGGCTGATGGAGTCACTGGAGAGCTTACTGACAAGCCCACTACCTGAGAATTCCTGGACCACCAGAGGTCAGCTTGCCAACACAGAACCCCCCAAAGGCCTTCCAGACCATCCATCCAGAGGAGTGCAATAAAACCTCCCTCTGCACCAGCCAGACCATGGACCACAGACATCAACATGTCCAGCCAGGTGTTCTGTTTCCTAACAAACTCACGGCACCAGTGTTTTCCAAGAATGAACTGGTATTAGGCCGGGAAGGGCCTGCTTGGATGCTTCTTGCCCTGAAAAGCTGTTGGATATACAGATGGGAGTGGGTTATGATGCTGTACTTTGCTGTCCTTGACAGTGTGGCTCTGTCACCTCTGAGGTGGGGACTTGGACTTGTGGTGCCTCAGCTTTAGCCAATGGTTAATGTATTTGACCACACATCGTAAATATCTGCCAGGGTTCCTTTGGCTATGGTTGTCTTCTGGTCTGTTCATTTGCTGTTTAGTTTCTTCTATGAGAGCTTTTCTGTGTTTGGAAAACAGTCTCCAAGGTATATGAGTTGGCTTGAGATGGGGGAGGGGGTGGGTAGGAGTGTAATATCCAATATGTAGTTCACATTGTTTTACATTTTTAAGTTCTTTCTCCAACACAGAATTTGTGTGTTCCAAAGGGAGCAGTGGGATGACTGAGTCTGCCCAGGACATGGGCATTATGGCCACCATGTGGTTTAAATTAGTTTGTTTTTTAACACAATAAAGTTGGATATATATTTCCACTATGTGTCATGTTGACTTCTGCCCTTGAAGTTAATGGTAGGGAAGGGTCTTAATTCCTAGATCTCAGTTTTAACATCTAGAACATTGAAACAGGAAAATGCTTATGGCTTGGTTTAAACATCAAACTCTGAAGCCAGGCACTAGTAGCTCATGCCTGTAACCATAGCTACTCAAGAGGTTGAAATCTGAGGATCCTAGCTCAGAGCAATCTGATATTCAGTTACAGTCAAAAGCAGGAAGTAGAGGTGTAACTCAAGTGGTAGAGCCAGCCTGGAGCAAAACAGCTAAGCAAGAGTGTGAGGCTCTGAGGTCAAGCACTAGTCCTGGCATACATACACACAAAATTAATCTCTGGGAAGTAGTGTTGTGGCTCAAGTGGTAGAGCACTAGCCTTGTGCTGAAGAGCTGAAGGACAGTCCCCAGGCCCAGAGTTCAAGCCCCATGACTGACAAAAACAAAACAAATCTCTGGATTGAGGGTATAGGTTAGGTCTGCCCTGTATCACACTCTGAACCTAGGTCAAGACTGTTGGAAATGAATCCAGATACCACATAAGCTGCAATCCTGGGGTCAACCAATTGCAGCTTGAACTTTTATGTGAAGGGGTGGGAGGAAGGATTATTGTGTTGGGATTTAAAGCTTAGCCTTGCACAGACTAAGCCAATGTATCCCCAGGCACTGAGTTCAAGCCCCAGGATTGGGGGGAGGGGGGAGAAAGGACGGGAAGTTATTCCTAGGTTATATGCAAATACTGTGCTATTTTATATTAGGAACCAGAGCATGCAAGTATGGCCTGCAAAAAATCCTGAAAACACTGAGGAATGATTCTTCAGTCCTCTGGTGATGGCCCATCTCTAGAGAGGAGAAATTACCCTTTCCTCAACCCCATTGGTCTTTAGGACTTCCATTCCAGGAGGCCTAATCATTTTTTTTAAGCTCCTGAATGTCTTATCCACCGAAGTGACTGCTCAATTATGTTTGTTCTCAGTTATCTGTAAAATACCTCTTACAGATGAAGCAGCCTCAGTAAGTGAGCCAGGTTGCCCTTGAACTTTAAATCCTCTCATCTCAGCCTCCCCTAGTAGCTGAAAATACTAAGACAGGCAAATGATTATTTCTGTTGGCTCAACATATCTAAGTAGCTTGGCTTTTACTAAAAACCGGAAGGGTTTTAAGATTAGGTTTGTTGTTGTTTTAGTCAGTCTTGGGGCTTGAACTCTGGGCCTGAACGATGTCCCTCAGCTCTTCAGCTCAAGGCTAGTGGTCTAGCCACAGCACTACTTCCGGTTTTCTGGAGGTTAATTGGAGATAAGTCTTACAGACTTTCCTGCCCAGGCTGGCTTTGAACCATGATCCTCAGATCTCAGCCTTCTGAGTAGCTAGGATTACAGGCATGAGCCACTGGCGCCCGGCAGATTAGTTTTAAATTGGTGATACATGCCTGTGATCCCAATATTTGTAAGGCAGAGGCACAAGGATGCAAAATTTGAGGCAGTCTGGTCTACATGGCAAGGCAAAACTCTGTTTCAAAAAAAAAAAGGTTTGCTTTACTCCTTTTGGCAGCACTAAGTTTCAAACTCAAAATCAGGGCCTCGTACTTACTGGGCAAGAGCTCTACCACCTTAGGCACATCCCATCCCTTTTTTGCTTTAGTTGTTTTTCAGGTAGGTTCTCAATACTTCACTCATGGCTAAAAGATCCTTTTACCTATAGCCTCTGGCATAACTGGGATTATAAACTCAAAACACCAAGTCTAATGTAGCAATTGAGATGGGAGTCTTTGTGTTTCTGAAGGGGGGTGTGTGTTTTTGTTTTTGTTTTTTGTCTGTCCAGGGGCTTGACTTAGGGCCTGGGCACTGTCCTTAGTTTTTTTGCTCACGGTGGTGATCTATACTTGAGTCATAGCTCCGCTTCCAGCTTTTGGCTGGTAAACTGCAGATAGAACTCTAATGGGCTTTCCTCTCTGACTGGCTTTGAACTGTTATCCTTAGATCACAGGTAGGATTATAGTTGTGAATCCCTAGCACGTGGCTACTATGAGGTTTCAACTAATGTGATAACCGACTTAGGTAAGTTGACCAGCTTCCTGTTGGCTCAGAAAGATTTCCACAGGGTGCTTGTGGCTCACACCTGTAATTCTAGCTACTCAAGAGGCTGAGATCTGAAGATTGCAGTTTGAAGCCAGTCCAGGCAGGAAAGTCCATGAGAATCTTACCTCTAACTACCAAAAAGGAGGGAGTGGGATTGTGGCTCAAGTGGTAGAATGCTAGCATTAGCCTGGAGCACAAAGGCTGAAGTCCTGGAGGTGAAGAGGGGGGGAGGGAGGAGAGGAGGAGTTAGAGGAGGGAGAGAGAGGAAAGATGGGAGGAGGGAGACAAGAGAGGAGAGAGAGAGGGAGAAGAGAGAGAGAAGGAGGAGAGGAAAAGAGAGTCTCCACAAAGCTAATTTGGATTTGAATTTTGTTCCTTCAAGCAGTTTTATCCATTACCAGTTTAGGATGAAAAGCAGCTACTCTGCCTACTGTGCAAACTCACCCATTTCCAGTTTCTCTAGACACTTCAGCCTGCTGATAAGTATTCTCTATGTCTTGTGGTCCACTATCAGTGGCCACAATTGCCAATTCATTCAGCTCTCTGACTCCCTCTCTCTTTCCCTTAGATCTGCAAGACTATTAGACACAGTAACTTCGGTGTCCCTCTAGGCAACAGTTCTAACAAATACTTTGCTACTACATAACAAGGGTTGCCATCTTTTCCCACGACCAATCTCTGCTATCTTCCAGGTAAGTTCACGTCATACAGATCAGGGTTTGTTGACTTCTTTTTTGCTTTTTAATATGTAACACTCTCCTCTAATCCCAGTATCTGTATCAGTCAAGGCCAAGTTAGGTTAGGTTACACTGTGGCAAGAACACTAAAATCTCAGTAACTTAAAACAATTGTGTGAGGATCCTCTTCCTGGCTGAGTTGGGACTGGGCACAGCATACCCTGCTCCCAGGGCACTAGGCACATACTACATCTTCTCTGTAAGTATCGTAGCCTCTAGGCTGCTATGTCTCCCATTCATTCTTCTTCATCCCAGGTTACCGCATTTAGCCTGCCTGTATTCTGTGCTGTATTTTAGAGATGTGTATGGGGGCAGGGAGATCTTTTGGTTTATAAATCTCCATTTCAAGCGACATCTGAGATGGAGAAACTATTGTTAATCACCAAGATTGTTAAATTTTAACTTGGTTTTGTAGCTAAAAGGACTTGGGTTGTTGCCTTTGCATTAGATTCTACCTGCAGGAGAGATGTGAGCTGAAGTGAAAGGCCATTAGTGTAGTCATTGGTATTCCCCACTATTTCTGCCCAAACACTTGATCAAATTGTGCATCCTGACCCCCTTATGGTTGGGATGGGGTCATGTGACTGATTCTGGCCAATGATTTGTGAGTAAAAGCAACTTGTGTCAGTTCTAGTCCAAGCATTTGTGTGTGTGCACACGTACATACTCACACATGTGTACACACCCTAGTGCTAGGGCTTGAACTCAAGGCCTTGCGCTCTCACTTGGCTTTTCCACGCAAGCCTGGCACTCTACCACTTAAACCCACACCTCCATTTCCATAGGTAGGAACATTGAAGGTTGATCCTCAAATCTGTCAGGCCTTCATTTATCTTCAGTTGCAGTGATCATAATTGATCTGTATAGCACTCTCCATTAATGTTCATTGTGGAGCAAAGATGCCACAGAACAGAGCCCTCATCTGATTCCTGATCAGTAGGAGCTCAACTTTTGTTGTGGAAGCTATGGGAATTTGGGGGTTTTGGCTACTGTTGTATAACAGCCCATCTGGATTGAGGCATTGTACACAGCACCACTGGATGCCAAGTACCAACCAAGATCTCATCACCAACTGCTTCAAATAACATACATGAGGTAGTTTTAAAATAATAATGCAGGCTGGGAAGGTGGCTCAGTGGTAGAGTGCTTGTCTTGCATGCATGAGGGCCTGGGTTTGATTCCTCAGCACCAGATAAGCAGAAAAAGCTGAAAGTGGCGCTGTGGCTCAAGTGGTAGAGTCTAGCCTTGAGTTGAAGAGCTGCAGGACGGTGCCTAGGCCCAGAGTTCAGGCCCCAGGACTGACAAAATAATAATAATAATGCATCATGGTTCTATGATAGAATATTTATATAGGATAGAAGGCACACCATTATTTGCAAGGGGATGTAAGAAACAGCTTCTTGCCTAGTGCTGGTGGCTCACACCTGTAATTCTAGCTACTCAGGAGTTTGAGATCTGAGGATCACGGTTCAAATCTAGCCCAGGCAGAAAAGGCCATGAGATTCGTATCTCCAATTAACCACCAGAAAACTGGAAGTGGAGCTGTGGTTTAAAGTGATAGAGTGGTAGGCTTGAGCAAAAGAACTCAGGGACAATGCCCAGGCCCTGAGCTCAAGCCACACAAGCAATAAAAAATAAATAAAAGAGCTTCTTAGGTGATCTGAATATTTTTGAAATTACTAGGTTTGATAGGAAGAGCATCCTAGGTGAAGAATAATGTGAGCAAACACATGCAGATGAGGCCGTGGGTGACACATTGAAAAAACTCCAAATACAAAATTTAAAGCTCTGTTAACTAAATGGTGGCCTGAACTCTCACGCCATCTAGTGGCCACTGAGGAAGGAAAATACTTTCAATGCTATGTAATGTTTTCTGGGTTTGAAGGACTGCGACTCTGTAACTTAAGATAATAACAAAATACTAAGAACTGGAAGGTATAACATATTCCAGCACTGTTAAATGAATGATAATGCAAAGCACATGTAA
Organism: Dipodomys spectabilis; assembly: GCF_019054845.1. Classification (NCBI taxonomy): domain Eukaryota; kingdom Metazoa; phylum Chordata; class Mammalia; order Rodentia; family Heteromyidae; genus Dipodomys; species Dipodomys spectabilis. The sequence goes on from NW_024870874.1 coordinate 15,403,934, forward strand.
AATTTAAAATATTATAGTGGCCACATTAGAAAGTATAAAGAAACAGGAAAGATATTTTAACCTATTTGACCCAGTAGACTAAGCATATTACTATTCCAGCATATAGTCAATATAAAAAGTTATTAGTGAGGGGCTGGGAAGGTGGCTCAGTGGTAGAGCGCTTGCCTTGCATGCCTGAGGCCCTGGGTTCAATTCCTCAGCACCACATAAGCAAAAAGAAAAAAGCTGGAAGTGGCGCTATGACTCAAGTGGTAGAGCGCTAGCCTTGAGCTGAAGAGTTGAGGGACAGCGCCCAGGCCCAGAGTTCAGGCCCCATGACCGGACCCCCCCCCCAAAAAAAAAAAGTTATTAGTGAGATATCTTGACTTCTTTTTTGTTGGTGTAAGTGTGTATATGTATATCTTCTTTTTCTTTCCTATTTAAGCACCATTTTTCCTTTGTTCAAATAGACATTACTTCCAAATACTTTTTCTTCATAGTTTTTTTTTTTTTTGCCAGTCATGAGGCCTGAACTCTGGGTCTGGGCGCTGTCCCTCAGCTCTTCAGCTCAAGGCTAGCGCTCTACTGCTTGAGCTGCAGCGCCACTTCCGGCTTTTTCTGTTTATGTGGTGCTGAGGAATCGAACCCAGGGCCTCATGCTTGCAAGGCATGCACTCTACCGCTGAGCTACCTTCCCAGCCCCTCTTCATAGTTTTTTAAAGAATGTTGCCAGGCTAATGGCTCACACCTGTAATTCTAGCTATTTAGGAAGCTGAAGATCGTGGTTCGAAGCCAGCTTGGGCAGAAAAGTCCATGAGACTCTTATCTCTAATGAAGCACCAAAAAAGGCCAGATGTGGAGCTGTGGCTCAGGCAGTGGAGCAATAGCCTCCAGCAATAAAGCACAAGAAAAGCACCCAGGCCCTGAGTTCAAGTCCCAGGAGCAACACACACACACACACACACACACACACACACACACAGAGTATCCAGAGAAGAGAAGTTCATGTTAAACTAATGGATACACGACTTTTGGGAATCACAGGCATTAAAAAATTATTATTATTAAGGTGTTGTACAGAGGGTTACCACTTTGTAAGTAGAGAATCAGTATATTTCCTTTTTTTTTTTTTTTTCAGGTAAGGGTAGGTTTATTCTATTCAGGTAAGGGGTAGGTTTATTCATCGTTTCGGCTGGCACCAGGCCATCTTGGTCCTCCACGTGGTGGGGAAAGGCCTGGGAAAGAGCTGGGAAAGAGAGAGAAAAGAGCTAGAAAAGAGAGAAAAGAGCTAGAAAAGAGAGCATCTGGGGAAGGTGGGAAAGAGAGAGCTAGGAAAGAGAAGAGAGCTGGGAAAGAGAAGAGAAGGAAAGAGCTGAGAAAGAGCTAGAAAAGAGCAGAGAGCAGGCGTCTGGGCCTGGGCTAGGCCTTATCTAGGATATGGGCGGAGAAAGGTGTGGCCACATCAAATTCAGATGTGACCTCATTGGATGCCGATGTGACCTCTTCCAGGTGTCCCAGTTGCCTAGGTAACACAGTACTGGGTGGAGACTTTCCTGAGAGGAGGGTGGAGTCTGCTAGCCATCCAGGAGTGGACCTTACATTCCAGCCTTTTAATAATCATGAAATAGGGCACAGATTCTCTCTGGCTGCTTCCTGCTGACAAGGGGCGTGGACAATAGGGGTAAAAGGCTGGAATTTGTTTCCCTCCCAGAGAAGGCAGTGAGCAGCAGCTGTCCTTTGGTGGCGTAAGTCCTTAGATGAAGTCTGGAGAAGTCTCATGGGCATTGAGGGCCTGGAAAAAAAATACTAGAGAGCAAATAAACGGCAAGAGGAAGGACTTGGGGCTGAAAATGTTAGTAGAAATGTCCCTAGCTACTTCTGACATCTGGCGACTAGGTAGAGAAGTCAGGTGACAAAGGCAAGAATATAAATTCCTGTTCAGTTAATAGGTAGACAGGTATAGACATTGGATGGGCAGGCTTCTTACTTCTACTGACCTCCCGGCTCTGGTTAATTTTGAAAGGGCAGGCACAAAGTAGCTGATGTGACATCATCTCCTCTTATTCCTGTCCATGTTCCCTTGTTCCCAAGACTGGCTGAGTCTAGGTGCTCGTTGCTGGGATAGCTTGTCCCAGTTGGTATTCAAGGAGGATTGAACTCAAGGCCTGGGCATTGTCCCTGAGCACTTCTGCTCAAGGCTAGTGCTCTACCACGTTGAGTTACAATAGCACTTGCAGTGTTTGCTGGTTAGAGATAAGAGTCTTGAGCCACGCTTCCAGCCTGGCTCTTTGCAGGTTAGTTGGGAGATGGAGTCTTAGGGATTTTTCAGCCTGGGTTGGCTTTGAACTGAAATCTTTGCCACAAAAACCCTTTATTATTTCCAATTAAAGCAACAAGGAGATCAAGTAGAATAAGTAGAGCTTACCTGGTCCTTATCAAGAATTGCCAACAAATATTCTGAAATGACAAAACTCTTTAGATGTGATGAGAATTTTAGCACAGATATACCCAGTATTTTAGAACCATGTAGTCAGTAGAATACACAACACAAAACAAAAAAGGCAAATCTCAAAACCTAAAATTTTGACAACAATGTTTAGACATCTTTGCTAACAAAGCACATCACGTGGTTGGGCCTCAGTTACTGCGGCCTGTGAAAAGAGCAACTTGTTAGCAAGGCACCTTAGAATAGCTGGATGGAGTAGTAGGCTTGGTGGAAGGTTCAGGGTCCGATGGGGCCAAACCCTTAACCCACCATGTGGCCAAGATGGCGAATTTTTGAAAAAAAATGCAAAGAAACCCTGAACAAATAGATCAGCCTACACTGGCTAGCCTTTGAGAGGGAACCTAGAGGGGGGTCCCCGGGACCCAGCCTGTGTCGCACTCTTCAGGGCACAAGCCAAAATGTAGAAAAGAGAAAGGGACAGATGGGGAAAGTTGGACATGAATGGCAGAGAGAGAGCAAAGAGAGCCTGAAAGTAAACAGACTTCTGACCATTGACCATTGCGGTGGCAAAAACTACATCTGAGAACGGCATAAAAATGAGGCGCTCTGGCTTTCCAGGGAGCGCAGGAGGCATTTCAAAGGGGTTTCACCTCTCTAGTGTGATTCGCAGCACCCCATTAAATGAGTAGGAGAGTCAGTCTGGTGAGTGAAGGAGAGCTGACCAGGCAGAAGCAGCGTCCCGACTTCCTCCAGAGCCCTCTAGAGAGAAATAGCCAAGCCCCCAAAGCCAAGCATCCTCGGCTTCAGAGGTGACCGGCCTTTCAGCTAAAGGCTGTAGGAGCTCTCTGGCGTAGCACCACGTCTGGACAGAGACTGAGTGACAGAGAACCATAGAGAGTAGTTTCACTCACCAGAGTAGAGAAGCGGTGTGGACATGGATGTGAAGGCCAGCGATGGTATCGATGCACTGTGTCTGCAGCAGACTGGTTCGCAAAAAGGCCGTCAGAACTGTGGGTATTCCTCAGAGCAAAAAGGGAAAAACAAAACAACGACAACAAAAAAAAAAGAAAAAAAAAAACGGAGAGGAATCCCACTTATCCTGACTTTAAGCCCTTCTCGGGTTCACACGACACCATTTATGTTAGGTTTTTAAAAAGAGGTAGCCGAGTACCAACAGCCGCATGCACGTGGTATTCAGGTAAGGGGTAGGTTTATTCATCATTCCGGCTGGCACCAGGCCATCTTGGTCCTCCACGCAGTGGGGAAAGGCCTGGAAAAGAGAACTGGGAGAGCTGGGAAAGAGAGAGAGCTGGGAAAGAGAGAGAAAAGAGCTAGAAAAGAGAGAAAAGAACTAGAAAAGAGAGCGTCTGGGAAAGGTGGGAAAGAGAGAGCTAGGAAAGAGAAGGGAGCTGGGAAAGAGAAGGAAAGAGCTGAGAAAGAGCTAGAAAAGAGCAGAGAGAGCGAGCATCAGTATATTTCTTGTTGTTGTTGGATGTGGGGTTTGAACTCTAGGCCTGGACACTGTCCCTGAGCTCTTCAGCTCAAGGCAAGCACTTTACTGCTTGAGGCACAGCACCATTTGGTTTTCTGGTGGTCAATTAGAGACAAGAATCTCACGGACTTTCCTGCCCAGGCTGGCTTTAAACTGTGATCCTCAGATCTCAGCCTCTTGAGTGGCTAGGATTTCAAGTGTGAGCCACTGGTGCCTAACTTAAATACTTTCTATGTTTTATTGGTCATAGGGCTTGAACTCAGGACCTAGGTACTATCACTGAACTCTTTTGCTCAAGGCTAATGCTCTGCCACTATGAACCAAATGGCCCTTCCAGTTTTTTTGGTGGTTAACTGGAATTGTCTCATGGGCTTTCCTGTCCAGGCTGGCTTTGAACTGTAATCCTTAGATCGCCTGAGTAGCTAGGATTATATGTGTAAGTCAATAGCACCAGGCTTATTTCTTTTTTGAACAATGCCCCTTCCTCTGCTTTCTGACCCCCTCCCCATTTTCCCCTTCCCATCCCTGCCCACAAGTTGTACAATTCATTTTCCACATAGTGTATGTTGAATACCAAGGGATTTTTTTTTTTTTTTTTTGCCAGTCCAGGGGCTTGAACTCAGGGCCTGGGAAATGTCCCTGAGCTTCATTTGCTCAAGGTAGCACTCTACCACTTAAGCCACAGCACTACTTCCAGCTTTTTCTGTGTATGTGGTACTGAGGAATCAAACCCGGGGCTTCATGCATGCAAGGCAAGCCCTGTACCACTAAGCCACATTCCCAGTTCATCATGGGCATTTTTTAACACTGTCAAATTTTTATTTTATTTGTTTATTTATTATTTGTGACAGTACTGGGGATTGAACTCAGGGCCTCATGCTCTGGTTAGCTATTTTACTCAAGGTTGGTACTCTACCACTTGAGCCACACCCCCGCCTCTGGCTTTTGGCTGGTTAACTGTAGATAAGAAGTCTCTTAGATTTGTCTGCTTTGGAATAAGATCCTCAGATCTCTGCCTCCTGGGTAGTTAGGATTTCAGACGTGAGCCACCAGCACCTGGTTCATATTTTTAACATATTATGTAGAAAACATGCCCTGTAACTGGGAGAGAACTCGGGGGCCTAAGAATGGATATTTGAAAAAGTAGGATGGGCCATGAATGTTTCTGGTTTGTAGCCCATAGACAGAAGTCTAAAGGAGTCCCACATATCTTCTATTCTTCCCGTTCTCTTCTTCCCCTTTCTTCTTGTTACCCTGCACCTTCCTTGATGTCATTCATGCCATTGTGAGCTGACAGGCCCTCCTAGCCCTGGTGGATAGCTGGAAGGAGGGAAGACAGGTACAGCTGGGGAGGAGGAGGGAAACAGTGGTCCCACCAACACCTTGGACTTGGGCTGGGTCAGCGTGGGGCCCCAGAGATGTTCCCCAGCCCTTTCTTACCAAGAACCAATGAGTAAAATTAGGGGCCTCCCTCCTGCGGTCAGTGACTCAGGCCCTGGAGTGGAACTTGGGGTGGAAGATGGCCTTCTTTGTCAACTGATTCATTCTCCAGAATTCAACTTGTTCCCCGACTCTGTGGTGTTTGAAAGCAACTTTATCCAGGTATCCCTGCACAGGTCAGGGCTTGCCCTTTCCAAAGCCTGTCCCCAGGGGTGGGTGAGAAGATGCTGTGGACATTGGAAGCCCCGGGAGAAGGAAGTCATGAAAGCCAGAGCAAACCTGCCAATCTGGGTCTCATGCACTTTTAGTTTATTTCTTGAAAGTGATAGTTATGCTTATTATAAAGGGAAACACTTTCAATAGACTGAAAGCTGGTCTAGGGGAAGAATGACAATAATTGTTACCCCGACACAAATTTTTATTCAAGTGTAAGGGGCTTGGAGTGTTACTATGCGTGTCAAAGAGCCAGATTCAAATCATACAAAGCACTCACAGCTCCATCTCCTGCATGTCCACAGGCGCGCTCTCTGCAGGTGCCCCCTTCTGGGCTGCTTCCCCCAGAGTGGTGAGATGATTCTTGGAAGCAAGCATTTGTGGCCTAGGGAAGTGAAGAGTGTGATCCCGCTGGAGTGTGGAGTGCTTGTCTGAGTACAACATGTCATCTCACGCAGGTACTGCCTGCCTCCCACAGCCACCAACGTGACTTTGTGAATCTGTTCTCCTTTGCCTTGTGGTGTAATCAGTTAGCCAGCAAGCACACAAAAATGCTTACTCTATGCAAGGCAGGGCAGAGCAGGAGATACATAAAGCTTGTGAGTTAGTTTCACCTGTTATAAAAAAGCAAACTCAGAGCTGGGAAGGTGGCTGAGTGGTAGAGCGCTTGCCTTGCATGCATGAGGCCCTGGGTTAAATTCTTCAGCACCACATAAACAGAAAAAGCCGGAAGTGGGGCTGTGGCTCAAGTGGTAGAGCACTTGCCTTGAGCTGAAGAGCTGAGAAACAGTGCCCAGACCCAGAGTTCAAGCCCCATGACCGACCAAAAGAAAAAAAAAAAGAAGCAAATTCAGTCAGATATTTGAGAGGAGCTGACCCACAGAGAGTGGGCAGCGAAAGAAGACCCAGAACACAGGGGCTTGAGCCACTTTTGCTTTTTTCTTCTTTTTGCTTTTTGTTTATGATACTTGGGTTTGAACTCAATGCTGTGTGCTTGCTATATAAGCACTCTACCACTTGAGCCACACTCCTAACCCTTTTTGAGACAGGGTCTCACTACCAGCCCAGAAACATGCCTAGATCACGACTGCTGTTTTAGGCTTCCCACAGTATCTAGAATAACAGGTATGTGCCATTATACCCACTTCTCAGTTGAGAAAGGGGGTTTTGTGAACTTTCCTGCCTGGCCTGGCCTCAAACTGCAGTCTCCTCTGGGCACTGGTGGTTCACTCCTGTAGTCCTAGCTACTCAGAAGGCTGAGATTTGAGGATCACAGTTTGAAGACAGCCTGGGCAGAAAAGTCTATGAGACTCTTACTTCCAGTTAACCAGCAAAAAGCCAGAAGAGCAACTGCAGGCCTGGTGGAAAAGCACCAGCAGAGTGCTCTTAGCCCTGAGCTTAAGCCCTAATACAAGAAAGAAAGAAGGAAGGCAGGAAGGTGGGAAGGTGGGAAGGCGGGAAGGCGGGAAGGTGGGAAGGCAGGAAGGCAGAAAGAAAGAAAGAGAGAGAGAGAAAAAGAGAGGGAGGGAGGGAGGGAGGAAGGGAGGGAGGGAGGGGAAGGGAGAGAGAGAAAGGAAGGAAGGAAGGGAGAGAGAGAGAGAAAGGAAGGAAGGAAGGAAGAGAGAGAAAGGAAGGAAGGAAGGAAGGAAAAAAAGAAACAAAGAAAGAAAAAAGAGAAAGAAAGAAGAAGGAAAGAGAAAAAAGGAAGAAAGAAAAAAAGGAAAGAATTGCAATCTTCTCAATTTAGCCTTCAAAGTATCTAGAATTACAGGTGTGAGTCATCTGCACCCATTTAGTATGTCTGAGACTTTGATAAGTAGAAAAGTGAAGGTGGAGGCGGGCACTGGTGGCTCACGCCTATAATCCTAGCTACTCAGTAGGCAGAAATCTGAGAGTCACAGTTCAAAGCCAGCCCAGACAGGAAACTCCATGAGACTCTTATCTCCAATTAACCACCAGAAAACCAGAAGTGGCGCTGTGGCTTAAGTGGTAGAGCACGCACCTTGAGCTGAAGAGCTGAGGGGCAGTGCCCAGGCCCAGAGTTCAAGTCCCATGAGTGACAAAAAAAAAAGAAAGAAAAAAGAAAAGAAAAGTGAAGGTGGATGCACCTTCAAAGTACCTAGATAAAGACAAGCCTGGTGGAATAGACAAAGGGACATGAACTCAGGACAAGTACCCATCCAAATGGAGGGGAAGAATGGAGTCAAAGAAGAGAAGATGGGAAGCATTTGAATTGGGTCTGGGGCTAAATGTGAGTTTTCCCTACTGTGGTCCCCCAGTTTTAGAAAACTATGTGAGGGGCTGTGGTCCTCCATGTTCCAGTGCTTCCCAGGGGTGATGAATAGTTGGAGGTCCTCAGGTAAGCTTGGGGTGAGCTCATTTCCAGCACCCTTGGGAAAGGGCAATGGGATCCATCCTCAGGATCCACTTTCTAGTCATTTCTCTATGAACATGGTATTTCAGCAAGCAGATGTGTCCTCTTTCCATGTTCTATATTTGCTCTAATATTAAAAATGTTTTTGTTTCTCTGACTGGACACAAAATAACCCCAGCTGCAGAAAGCTCAGAATGTGCCAGAAAGAGGTAGGCCCTCTCTGGAGGTCAAAGTGCACTTGCAGTGATTCACCCCACATAGTTATCATAGGATCGTATTGTCTCCTTCTGTCTCATCTCCCCTTACCATCACCATCACTATCATCGCCTCAAAGCCCAGTTCCTCCAATGTGTGCAGTCCTCTATGTTTTGTAGGGACTATGCATTGCATTCCACAGCAGGTGTTCCTAGAAATCTCACCCCTCCCCCCAAAAAAAGTCAAAACTCATTTTCCTTGGAGGACTACCTGGTCTGGTTGGTTGGAATGAAATTCCAGTTCTTCCTAAGGTTTCCCCCTTGTCCCCAGTTCCACCAGGGGTTGGACAGAGATCTTGACCTTTTTGTAAAATCTAGAACAGTGCAAGAAAATCAACTGGTATTGGACTCATAGAGGTCTTCTCCTATGTGCCTGAACCTGGCTCCTATAGCTCTGAGCAGCTGCCTTTGGTGCTTTTCTACACTGTGTCCCTGTGGTGGGCGCCCTCCCTTCCTGTCCTACAGTCCCTGGGTTCTCCAGCAACCATCTGACCCTTCCTTATACTGGGGGAAAACTTCAGACCTTCTTCAAATTGAGCTGCTTCAACAGCTCAACAGCTCTTTCTACTCTCCTCATCCACTTGTTTTGCACCATCTCCCTTCCAAGCCATTAGAAACCAGTGCTAGCTTCTCCTATCCAAGGGAGGAGTGAAAACAATATGTCACTTAGCTGTTACTACCTCGTCTTTCTCCCGTTAAATAATGCAGAGGTCATTGAGTGCTGGTTCATGCTTGCATCCTAGTCAGGAGGCTGAAATCTGAGGATCATGGTTTGAAGCCAGCCAGAGCAGGAAAATCCCTGAGACTCTTATTTCCAATTAATGACTCAGAAAAAGCTGGAAGTGGTGTTGTGGATCAAGTGGTAGAGAGCTGGCCTTGAGCAAAAGGAAGCTCAGGGACAGTGCCTGAGCCCTGAGTTCAAGCCCCAGGACCAGCACCAACAGACAAGAAAAGAAGAAAGAAAGAGAGGAAGAAAGGCAGGAAGAGAGGGAGGGAGGGGGGAAGCAAAGGGAAGGGAAGGGAAGGGAAGGGAAGGGAAGGGAAGGGAAGGAAGCAGAGTTATTGTTGAAGGGAAGGGAAGGGAAGGGAAGGGAAGGGAAGGGAAGGGAAGGGAAGGGAAGGGAAGGGAAGGGAAGGGATGGAAGCAGAGTTATTGTTCAAGTATTAGACTGCCAGTCGAACAAAAAAACTGACAGTATCCAGGTTCTAAGTTCAAGCCCCAGTACTGGAGAGCACATAGTGTGTGCATACCACACACACACACACACACACACACACACACACACACACACTAGTAATAATTGCAGGGATCAAAGGATTTATTGGTTGGTTGGTTGGTGGGTTGATGGTCCTGGGATTTCATTCCGAGCCTCACATTTACTTAGGCAAACACTCTACCACTTGAACCACAAAATCTCCCAGTTGTTTTTCAGATAGTCTGTGTTTTGCCCAGGCTGGCTTCAGACCATGAGGCTCAGATCTCCTCTTCCCAAGTAGCTGGTATCATACTTGTGCTGCCTAGACCCAGCCACACAGGGTTTATTGCCCAGAAGTTTAGTTTATTTGAAGAGACCCAACAAAAGAAACCAATAGCTGCTTATGGCCCATTCCAGTACACAGCATAGCTGTCACTAAGCTGACGTGTCCTTTTCTTCTAGCATCTGTATCCTTCCGCCCGTCTTCTGCATCTTTCTGACCCATGTCCCTGGGGCTGATTTCCAGGTCACGAAGGCAGGGAACTGGACGGATGTCTTTGAAGAATCTACCATCGTGATCCTTGGGGTGACCTCTTCAGTGCCTTCCTTGCCTCTCCCCAACATCCTCCTGATGGCCACCATCTCCTGGCCCCAGGGTCCATTTTCCACCTGGATCACACCCGGTGCTGCCCCTGTCATCACCCTCAGCAGGTAAAGAAAGAAAGGAGGGAGGGGCAAAGGGGATGACTGACAAGTGTATGCATTGTTCTGCAGCTGGATTTTAAATTAAGAAATGAGTGTTCTTTAGTCTATCAATGATTTAGAACAAATTCATTCATTTCTTTGACAAAAGTTTCTAGTATCTGTACATACCAAGGGTAGAACAGTTCACAGTTCTGCGTCAGGCCCATGTTTTTTGCTTGTTGTTGTTGTTGTTTTGGTGGTAGTGGTGGTGGTGGTGGTGGTGGTGGTGGTGGTGGTGGTGGTGGTGGAGTGTGTGTGTGTGTGTGTGTGTGTCTAAGAGGGAGTACTGAGGCTTAGACCCTAGGCACTGTCCCTTAGCTTTTTCCCTAAGGCTAGCACTCAACCACTTGAACCATGACTCCACTTCCAGCTTTTTGCTGGCTTAATTAGAGATAAGAGTCTCAAGGATTTTCCTGCCCAGACTGGCTTTGAACCATACCGGGTTCAAAGATCTCAGATGTCAGATCTCAGAGTAGTCAGGATTACAGGTGTGAGCCACCAGCTCCAGCATTAAGCCTAGTTCCTGAGGAGCTGGGCTTTCTTTCTTTTCTTTCCTTTCATTTTGTCAATATAGATGTAGGTGATTTCTAAAGAAAGGACAAACATATGAAAGCAAACAGCACCTTAAAGTGTTGAGACTAAAAGAAAAATGGATATATAGGCAGTATCATTTTTCTCCTTTCTCTTTCAACACAAGTGCTGGAGATGTAAGGAGAAAGCCTAGAAATGGAGTAAGGAAACCATTCCAATTACCACTTAATAACAGATCCAAACTTGGGCAAACCACTGAGCTTTTCTGAACTTCTATGTAAAATCTGTAAAGTGCAATAAATAATCCTTACCTTCTCATCATCAAAGAGCTGGTGTCATGTCAGAATTGAGACATTACACTACAGTAACAGGGGTGGTTAGATGTGGGCAGATTAACAACAAACACCCTAGAAATCAGAAAAGACTCAAGTTTTAGTGGTCATCCCCACACCCAGACCATGAGCTTTCTGCTCTCCAACCATCTCCAAGAAGCAGGGAGAGGTGCTGACACAGGAATTTCCTGATTATGCATAGGATTCTTCCCCTGAAATATGTGGAGTTACAAATCTATGACAGAATCCAGCGCATTCTGCGTGTTAGGACAGTGACTGAAAAGATCTACTACCTGAGGCTCCACAAAAACCATCCAGAGGCTGTGTTCCAATTCTGGATCCGCTTGGTGAGAATTCTACGGAAAGGTCTGTCTATCACCACCAAAGACCCAAGAATCCGGTTCAATCACTGTCTAGTGCCCAAGAGGACCAGACACTCCACCGAAACAACGGTAAGTAAGGCCTTGCTCTGCTGTCTGTGGCAAAATAAACCAGACGTTGTGTAGCATCTATGGATGTGGATCCATCCATCTATATAAAATGCATACAAATACACACAAATAAACAGTTGGTCCTTCATATATGTAGCTAGATTCCTCACCCATGACTTCAACCAAAAATATTCATTCTTTATTTTTTTTCCAGTATTGGGGCGTGGCCTCAGGGCCTCATGCTCTGTCTTGACTCTTTTACTCAAGGCTGGCACTCTACCACGTGAACTACACCTTCCACTTCTGGCTTTTTACTGGTTAACTGGAGATGAATCTCACAGACTTTTCTGCCTAGGCTGGCTTTGAACTGCAATCCTCAGATCTCAGTCTTCTGAGTAACTAGATGTGAGCCACCAGTGCCCAACTTCAGACTAAAAATATTCAGAGAAGAATTGCATCAGTGCCAAACATGTCAGACATTTTCTTCTTGTGAGCATTCCCTACACCATACAGTATGCCCTGGCTTTACATATCATTTAGAGTGTACTAGGTATGGTAAGCCAGAGAGGATTGCATGTCTCTTAGGCTATTTATATAAGAAACTCCAACATGCATAGGTTTTGTGTTAGAGGGAGTCTGGACCCCATCTCCATTGGGTACTGAAAGACATCTGTATATATTACAGAATACTTTGCTTTTTCACTTTAGATTGTATCACAGGCACTTTTTTTTTGGGGGGGGGGGGTCCGGTCGTGGGGCCTGAACTCTGGGCCTGGGTGCTGTCCCTCAGCTATTCAGCTCAAGGCTAACGCTCTACCACTTGAGCCACAGCACCACTTCCGGCTTTTTTCTTTTTTGCTTATGTGGTGCTGAGGAATCGAACCCAGGGCCTCATGCATGCAAGGCAAGCGCTCTACCACTGAGCCACCTTCCCAGCCCCGACAGGCACTTTTCTTTAACCACAGGGCACTGTTTCCTTTCACAATCAAGTAGTAAAAGTTTGTGTGTGTGACCTCTTCTTTTCATTTGGCTTTTTAGCCCAAAGCTGATACCCTACCAATTAAGCCATGACTTCAGCTCAGGCTTTTTGCTGGTTAATTATAGTAAGAGGCTCATAGATTTTTCTCTCTAGGTGGTTCCAACCTCAGCCCTCAACCTCTTAAGCAACTAAGATTATATGCATTAGACAACACCCAGAAAATAGTATAAGTTTTAATACATTTCTATTAAGATAGGTAAAAAGTGGCATTTCTAATCTTCAATGAGTTTGAACACTTGGTACATGAATATTCACACATACTTTATTTCCTTTTGCTTCTTCTTTTTTTTTTTTTTTGTCAGTCATGGGGCTTGAACTCTGGGCCTTAGCACTGCCCTTGAGCTCTTCAGCTCAAGGCAAGTACCACTTTAGCCACAGTACCTACCAGAAAACTTCCAGTTTTCTGAGTAGTTTATTGGAGATAAGAGTCTCACGGACTTTCCTGCCCAGGCTGGCTTTGAACTGTGGTCCTCAGATCTCGGTCTCATGAGTAACTAAGATTACAGGCGTGAGCCACTGACGCCTGCTTCTTTTGAATTCCTTTTTCTTTTGGACGGGATCTCACCACAGCTCACACCGGTTGAATACTTGCTGTGTAGGGCAGGCTGCCTTCCAACTCACAATCCTCCTACCCTAGCTTCCCTCCCAAGTCAAGTGCTGTTATTACAAACATGTACTACTATGCTCAGCTTCAACTTTTTTTTCTTGCAGCACTAGGGGTAGAACCCAGGTTTTACTTGATACTAAGAAGCCTTTCCAAGACCTGTATAGTGTAGAAATACAAGAAAAGAAGCTTGACAGATTGAATTGCTCAGAACCTTCAGATTTCAGAACCTAAAAACTTTCCTGCTGTCATTCAATTGTCATTCAGGGGTATAATCATCAGCTTTGAAAGCTAGCTACAACTTACATCTTGAACTCTGAACAGAGTAGCCTTCACAGCCCAACAGAGAGAAGATGGGATCCTGTCAGCAGTCTCTAGTTGGTCAGATAGTTCTGTGGCTTAATGCTTGAGGGCCAGCTTTCCAGGGTTAGTCTGCAAAACTTAGAAGGAACCCTACCAATTCCTTCAGTGCTCTGTCCCATGAGGCCATGGGTGCTCCATAGCATGGCTTTGACTTGAATTTCTTCACACAGCCTGAGAGCAGCCTCCCATCATCCTCCCAGCCCAGTGAAACTTTCCTGCTGCAGGAAGCCGAGCAGACTACTGACAGATTCTTGGAACTCTCAGGAAGGACCCAGCCCCCAGCAGACAGGTGGGTTTGTTCCCAGCCCAGCATCACAGGGCCAAATCACTCTCAATCAACCTGGCTCTGTTCCTTCTTTTTATTCTCAATAATAATGCACCTGACTTTGTCCCTCAACTCTGTGGTAACCTGTCCTTGAAAACACAGTTTATGGTAGTCAAATCTCTTTGATCTGACAGTTCATTCCATACATAAGCCCCAGAATTTTCAATGGTATATACTCAATAAGAGAGATGAATAAATTCCAAAATGCAAGCTAGCTCATGGCTGATGTCTCATACCTAGTGACTTGAGGATCTCAGTTGAAAACCAGACTGGGCAAAAAAATCTTTATGATCTTATCTCCATATGGCAAAAGCAATGCTGAGAGGGAAGCTTATATATAGCTCTAAGTGCACACAAAGAAAACAGAAACAGCTCAAAGAAATAACCTTATGATTCAACTAAAACTGCTAGGAAAAAAAACCAAACCTAAAACTACTAGGCAGATAGAAATAGCAAAGATTGGGCTGGGAAGGTGGCTCAGTGGTAGAGCGCTTGCCTTGCATGCATGAAGCCCTGGGTTCGATTCCTCAACATCACATAAGCAAAAAGAAAAAAGCCAGACGTGGTGCTGTGGCTCAAGTAGTAGAGCGCTAGCCTTGAGCTGAAGAGCTGAGGGACAGCGCCGAGGCCCAGAGTTCAGGCCCCACGACCGGACCACCCCCCCACCCCAAAAAAAGAAAAGAAATAGCAAAGATTAGGGCAGAAATTAATAAAAATAGAGACTAAAAATTATGCATAAAATCAATGAAACAAAAAGCCAGTTCTTTAAAAAAAAAAGTCAATAAAACTGACAGATCACTAGTGAGATTGACAAAGGAAAAAAAAGATGAGATTCTAATCAATAAAATCAGAGATGCCACAGGAAACAACCAACATCCGAGTGATCCAAACAATTATAAAGGACTACTTTCAAAATCTATACTCAAAAAAGAAGGAAAACCTAGTAGTTGACAAATTTCTAAAGACATACAAACTGCCTAAGCGAAACCAAGAAGATATAAACCAGTTAAACAGGCCAACAAGATTAAGAAAAGGCTAGGCCCTGATGGATTCACCACTAAATTCTATAAGATTTTTAAAAGTTAACTAACACCAATACTCCTCAAGCTTTTCCATGAAGTAGAAACAGATGGAGCAATTCCAAACTCATTCTATAAAGCCAGGATCACACTCATCCCAAAAGCAGGTAAGGATCCAATGAAAAAAGAGAATTACAGGGGCTGGGAAAGTGGCTCAGTGGTAGAGTGCTTGTCTTGCATGCCTGAGGCCCTGGGTTCGATTCCTCAGCACCACATAAGCAGAAAAAATAAAAAAGCCAGAAGTGGCACTGTGGCTCAAGTGGTAGAGTGCTAGCCTTGAGCTGAAGAGCGCAGGGACAGCGCCTAGGCCCAGAGTTCAGGCCCCACGACCAGACCAAACCCCCCTCCCCCCAAAAAAAGAGAATTACAGACTAATTTCCCTGATGAACACAGCTGCAAAGCTATTTAATAAAACAGTAGCCAACAGAATCCATAAACAAATTTTTAAAAAAATTATATATTTTGACCACATAGGCTTCATTCCATAGATGCATGGCTGGTTTAACATCTATAAATCAATAAATGTAATTCACCACATAAACACAGCCAAAGACTTAAGAACCACATGATCATCTCAATAAATGCAGAAAAAGCTTTTGACAAACTACAACATCCATTCATGTTAAAATCTTTGGAGAAGCTAGGAATAGAAGGAACGTTCCTAAAAATAATAAAGGCTATATATGACAGACCAATAGCTAACAACATACTGAACGGGGAAGAACTAAAACCGTTTCTCCTGAGACAGTAACAAGGCAAAGATATCCAATCTCTCTTCAATATAATTATGGAATTCCTAGCCAGAACAATAAGGCAAGAAAAGGACCTAAAAGAGATTCACATAGGGAAAGAAGTCGTCAAACTATTCCTATTTGCAGATGACATGATCTTGTTGTGATGGTGGTGGTTGTTGTTGTTGTCAGTTGTAGAGCTTGAACTCTGGGCCTGGGCACTGTCCCTGAGCTCTTCAGCTCAAGGTGAACACTCTACCACTTGAGCCACAGTGCCACTTCTGGTTTTCTGGTAGTTAAGAGATAAGAAGTCTCACAGACTTTTCTGCCCAGGCTGGCTTTGAACCACAATCCTCAGATCTCAGCCTCCTAAGTACCTAGGTGTAAGCCACCAGCGCCAGGCAAATGACATGGTCTTATACCTAAAGAACCCAAAAGACTCTATCCCCAAGATCGTAGAGCTGATCAATCACTTTGGTAAAACAGCAGTATACAAAATTAACACACAAAAATCAGTAGCTTTTCTGTATGCCAGCAATGTACAAGCAGAAAAGGAAATCAACTCCATTTGCAATAGCCTCAAAAAAATATCTAGGAATAAAGCTAACCAAAGACATAAAAGGTCTTTATAGTAAAAACTATAAAAATATGAAGACAGAAATCAAATAGGACACCAGGAAATGGAAAGACCTTCCATGTTCATGGATAGGTAGAACTAATGTCATGAAAATGGCCATACTGCCAAAAATGGTATACAAATTCAATGCAATTCCTATCAAAATCCCAGTGACGTTCTTTACTGAAATAGATAAAACAATAAAAAATTCATATGCAATAATGAAAGACCTAGCATTTCTGAGCAAAAAAAACAATGTGGGTGACATCACAATAGCAGATTTCAAACTCTACTACATAGCTACAATAACAAAAACACTTGGCATTGGCACAAAAATAGACCCAAATATCAATGGAATGGATTAGAAGACCCAGAAATAAAACCATACACTTACAGTTATCTGATATTTGATAAGGGACCCAAAGACATACAATGGGGAAAAAATAGACTCTTCAATAGTTAGTATTAGGAAAACAAAATCTATACTTCATGTGCAGAAAACTAAAAGTGAATCCCTGCTTGTCACCACACACTAATATCAATTCAAAGTGGATCAAAGACCTCAATGTCAGACCTGAAACTCTGAAACTTCTGCAAGAGAGAAGGAGAAACATTAGAACTTATAGGTCGAAACTTCCTGAATACAGTCCCAGGGACTCAACAGATAGAGCAGAGACTTGACAAGTGAGACTACATTAAAATAAAAAGTTTCTGGGCTGGGAAGGTGGCTCAGTGGTAGAGCGCTTGCCTTGCATGCATGAGGCCCTGGGTTCGATTCCTCAACATCACATAAGCAAAAAGAAAAAAGCCAGACGTGGTGCTGTGGCTCAAGTGGTAGAGCAGCGCTAGCCTTGAGCTGAAGAGCTGAGGGACAGTGCCCAGGCCCAGAGTTCAGGCCCCACGACCGGGGCCTAAACTAGAAAGACAGACAACCAACTGGGAAAAAAATCTTTATCAGCAATACATCAAAGGCCCAATATCCACTATGTACAAGGAGCTTAAGAAACGAATCCCTCCCAAACTTAAAACACTAATTACTAATGGTGTAAAGAGCATACAAGGGAGGTAAGGAGAGACTTCACCAAAGAAGAGGTAAGATTGGCAAAGAAACACATGAGGAAATGTTCATCATTCCTGGTCACAAAGAAAATGCAAATCAAAACAACTCTGAGATTCTATCTCACCCCAGTGAGATTGGCCAACATTGTGAATTCAAACAACAACGAATGCTGGCAGGGATATGGGGAAAAAGGAACCTTAGTGCACTGCTGGTGGAAATGTAAATTAGCACAACCACTCTGGGCAGCAGTCTGAAAGTTCCTCAAAAAAGTAAGCATAGATCTTCCCTACAATCCAGCCATACCACTCCTGGGCATCTACCCTGAACATCATGAGCCAGGATATGACAAGGACACCTGCACATCCATGTTTATTGCCACACTATTCACAATAACCAAGGTATGGAAACAGCCCAGATGCCCCACAATAGATGAGTGGATCCAAAAACTCCACTCATTGTGTATAGGTACATACACACAATGGATTTCACAGCCATTAGAAATAAAATAATGTCATTTACAGGGAAACGGATGAAACTAGGCCAAATCATGTTGACATAAGCCAAGCTCAGACACGTGGCTCGTGCTCTCTATGATATGCAGAAATTAGATCTAATATACACTGGGACATGATAAATTATACAGGACTCTAGCTACACGCAGTGAGACCAAAAGAAGATACACTTATAAGAGAATCACAAAAGACGCAATGCCAAAGTGTCATTTCATATGTATCTAAATGAACTGCAAGATTTTTGTTTTTTAGCTTTGTTTTTGATGATTCTGTCTTCTTTGGTATTTTTTTTTTTTTTTTTTGTGGTTCGTGGGGTTTGAACTCTGGGCCTGGGTGCTGTCCTTCAGCTCTTCAGCTCAAGGCGAGCACTCTACCACTTGAGCTACAGCGCCACTTCTGGTTTTCTGGTGGTTTATTGGAGATAGGAGTCTCACAGTCTTTCCTGCCCGGGCTGGCTTTGAACCGTGATCCTCAGATCTCAGCCTCCTGAATAGCTAGGATTACAGGCGTGAGCCACCAGCACCCAGCTAGATTCTGTCTTCTTTATGTATGGTGTGCTCAAGTGTATATCTTCTGAAGGGCACGGGAGAGGGTACAGAACACAAGGGAAAAAGGGTGAAAAAGTGCAGCAGTGGAGCTCTTTGGATGTTGATGAAAGTAAACTATACAACTCATGGGTAGATACAGGAGGGAGAGAGTAAGGGAACAGAAGACATTGTACAAAAGGAGAAGTACTCATTACCTGACATGTAATTTTAATTCCTCTGTACATCACCTTTATAATAACAACAAAGTAAATGAATTTTTAAAAAGACCATATCTCCCATGAACCAACAAAATGCTAGTTCATTGACTGGAAGTGTGACTCTAGTGGTAGAGTGAGGCTAAAAGCTGATCAAGAATGTGAAGCCCTGAATTAAAGGTCTGGTACCAAAGAAAATGCAAGCTTGTGGGGTTAGTTAGCCATTAACCCAGATCACAAGGGTCCCTTGGGTAAGACTCTGCTTTTTTTTTCCTTTAACTTATCTCTTCTGTAAAAATGGACAGGACAGTACAGAATAGGCAGTACTACTCCCAGACTACTACTAGCTCCAAAGTTCTAGTCATTTTCTGATTGTATTATATTCTGTACCAAGGATAAAAACTGAAAACAAGAGTATGTGATCAATATGCCAAACAAGTAAAACTTGTAGGATAGCATCAAAATGCCAATTTAAAGCTGAACACTAGTGGCTCATGTCTGTAGTCCTGACTATGCAGGAGACAGATCTATCATAGTTCAAAGTTATCAAGGGCAGGAACATTATGAGACTCTTATTAACCACCAAAAAAAGCTGGAAGTGGAGGTATGGCTCAAGTGGTAGAGGGCCAGCCTTGAACAAGAAAGCAAAGGGACAATACTTAGGCTCCTGAGTTCAAGCTCCAGTACTAGCAAACACACATGCACACATGTTCAAGCACATGCACACGCAAAACTAATTTTGTCGCCCTTTTATGTTTGTTTGTTCCCCCAGTGGAAGAAATTTTCCTCTTGCCCCAGGACAAAATCTGCCTCTGGAGAGTCCCCAAAGCACATGGCCTCCTCTTACAATATGAAAGGTCTTCTGGTGCCTCTAAATTGCAAAACACACCCACTCTCAATTCTGCCTAAGATTATTTTTTTTAAAGGTTTGGAAATGTGGCTTAGTGGTAGAGTGCTTGTCTAGCATTCATAAAGCCCTGGGTTCAATTCCTCAGTACCACATAAATAGAAAAAGCCAGAAGTGGCTCAAGTGGTAGAGTGCTAGCCTTGAGCAAAAGAAGCTCAGGGACAGTGCCCAGGCCCTGAGTTCAAGCCCCAGGACTAGCAAAAGAAAAGCTGGAAGTGGAGATGTGGCTCAAGTGGTAAAGGGCCAGCCTTGAGCAAAAAAGGCTAAGGGACAGCACTCAGAACCTAACACACCTCCCTGCTATCCTCAGCCTGACCCCCACCAAGATGTCTTTTCTTGGGCATAAGGGCAATGGGTTGACACTCCCCTGACAGTTCCCTAATGCTTTTAGCTGACTTTTCAGAGCTTTCTTGAATTCTTTGAAGTTCTCAACTCCAACACAGGAAAGGCTGTGACACTTCCCTCTTATATGGTCACCAGCCCTGTCTAGGACTGGATCTTCAGAGTCCTTGAGACCTGGCATTAGCAATCAGGCATCATCTTCATCCTTTTAAGGAATTGTCTTGAAGGATTTAAAAGGCTTATATTGGCTTTCAGCAACTCTGTATTGTCCCAACCAGGAATCCCACCATCTCATCTCTCTTGTCCTCCACATGCCTGGGCAAGAGTGTGCCCCAGTCACAGGTTCTCCAGACCCAGGAGCCACTAAGTTCTCAACACACCCACATAATATTCCAGGTGCCTGTTCCTCTTCATTGGGCAAGCCTCAGTTCTCACCTAGCTTCTCCTTTTGCTTTATCCTGGGCATACCTTATATGCTCCCATCATTACCCTTCATATCTATATTTCTATAGCTGTCTTTGGTATACTCATGTTAGACAAGACATATGCAGAAAATGCACATGGAATCCAGTCCTGGGGCTTAAACTCAGGGACTTGGCACTGCTCCTGAGCTTTTGTGCTCAAGGCTAGTTCCCTACCACTTGAGCCACCACTCCCATTT
Source organism: Dipodomys spectabilis (assembly GCF_019054845.1). Taxonomy (NCBI): domain Eukaryota; kingdom Metazoa; phylum Chordata; class Mammalia; order Rodentia; family Heteromyidae; genus Dipodomys; species Dipodomys spectabilis. Next base: position 15,424,347 of record NW_024870874.1, read on the forward strand.
CTGGCTTTTCAGTGCTTAACTGGAAATAAAAGTCTAACAGATTTTCCTGCCTGGGCTGGGTTTGAACCACTATTCTCAGATCTCAGCCTCCTGAGTAGCTAGGATTACAGGCATGAGCCAGTAGCACCCAGAGAAAATGATTTTTTTAAAGTAGATTTTTAACAATGTTTCCCTTTTCTTCTTTTTTTTTTTTTAAATTTTATTTTATTGTAAAGCTACTATACAGAGGGTTACAGTTACATGAGTGAGGTAATGAGTACACTTCCTCTTGAACATTGTTATCCCCTCCATTGTTTTCCCCCTACCATCCCCTCCCTCCCTCCCTTCCCCGAGGTCCCTTTTCTTCTATTGTTTCCAATGACCCCCAAATTCCTGGCCTCTTACAGAAACACCAACACTGCCATCAAAAAGGACGAATCCAACTGCTGCAACATACTTTCGAAAGTGGCATCTCCAATCACTATAAATATACCCATGAGAGCAACCTTGTGGCACAGCCTCTGGGAACAGGAAGACCCAGGTGGGCACTGCCTGCAGGCTCCTGCAGCCAGTTCTCTAGGAGAGAACTTTTGGGGACCCTGATACCTAGCCAAATGTATGATCACTGTAGGCATCTGTTTATTTGCTACACCTCCTATGATGTTGTTTCCCACAGCGGGCCACGTGACCATGGGAGAGGTAAGATGGTGTTTATAACAAGGTGTTTCTTTTCTTTTTTTCTTTTTTTTTTTGGGGGGGGGTGTCCAGTCTTGGGCCTGAACTCTGGGCCTGGGCGCTGACTCTCATCTCTTCAGCTCAAGGCTAGCGCTCTACCACTTGAGCCACAGCGCCACTTCCGGCTTTTTTTTTTCTGCTTATGTGGTGCTGAGGAATCGAACCCAGGGCCTCATGCATGCAAGGCAAGCACTCTACCACTGAGCCACCTTCCCAGTCCAACAAGGTGTTTCTGTACTTCCACTAATAAACCTCCAAGAAATCCCCTGTTTGTGCACACTTTGCTATAGGGAGGCTGGGGCTGGAAAGAACCCACTGGGAACAGGAGCTCACTCCTTCAGAAAGTAAATTGGGGAAAAAATTACTGTTTGCTCATTTGAACTCCCAAACCATCTTCACCATGCCCAGAATGGCCATCCAGAGGAAAGAGACTCTAGAGAGAAATTCGACTTTCTTTGTATGTACATATGGAAATGTCACAATGAAATCTCTTCTTATACAACTAAAATATGCTAATCAAAATCTTTAAAATAAAAAGGAGCTAACTTGGGGTCATACCAGTGGTATGGTAAGTAGAAGAGGCAATCTAACTCTGAAGCCCACTCTCCATGCCCTTCTAGAATTTTCCTTGTCCATTCCCCTTCCACCTTCTAATAGAGCAACACTTTTGAAATATATCCCACCAGACCTTCTCCACTTATAATTTTTTCTTTCCTTTCCTTTTTTTTCTTTCCTTTCCTTTTTTTTCTTTCCTTCCTTCCTTCCTTCCTTCCTTTCTTCCTTTCTTCATTTCTTCCTTCCTTCCTTTCTTTCTTTCTTTCTTTCTTTCTTTCTTTCTTTCTTTCTTTCTTTCTTTCTTTCTTTCTTTCTTTCTTTCTTTCTTTCTTTCTTTCTTTCTTTTTGAAATAGGATTTTACTTCTAGCCCAGGCTGGCCTGAAACTCGCAATCCTCCTGCCTTAGTTTCCTGAATGCTGAAGTTATGTGCCACCATGTGTGACTAAAACCAAACTCGTGTGTGTGTGTGTGTGTGTGTGTGTGTGTGTGTGTGTGTTAGGGCTTGAACTCAGCACCTTGTGCTCTATCTTCTTTTTTTTTTCTTTTTCTTTTTTTTTTTTTTTGCTCAAGGCTGGCACTCTACCACTTGAGGCCACACCTTTACTACTTTTTTCTTTTCTTTTGGTACTATTTGAGTTTGAACTCAGCCTTGGGCTTGTTAGGCATGTACTTCCATTAGCTACTAGCTAAAACTAAACTCTTTTTTTGTTTTTGGTTGTTGTTTTTTTTTTAATTTTTTTTTTGGGGGGTGCCAATACCAGGGCTTGAACTTACTGCTTGGATACTGTCCCTTAGCTATTTCACTCAAGGATGGCACTCTAAAGTTGAGTCACACCTTCATTTCTGGCTTTGTGCTGGTTAATTGGAGGTAAAAGTTTCACAAACTTTCCTGCCTTGGCTGGTTTCAATACTTTATATCAGCATCTCTGAGTAATTAGGATTATAGGTGTGAACTACCGGCTCCCAGCTAAACCCAAACTCTGTCATGGATGGCCAGGACCTATCATCACTCCATCCTATCCACTGGCCACTACTCCTTGATGCTTACACTCCCACCATGCCAAGTTGCTTGTGATTTCTTAAATATACTGCGTTTGATGACACTGTAAGGCTGTTGTCTTTTCATGCTACCTGAGACACCTCTAGATTTCCTACCTATTGCCCTCAAGATAGCTACTCTCTTCTATGCTACTCATATGCCTTGTGTCACAGTATTTATTTCATACTCCATTGGAGTTGTCTACATATGTGTCTCATGATCTTGGAGACGAAATAACATTTTAGAAATAAAAGTTTATATTTTTAGATCAGTTAGAGTTCTTCAGTTTCCAGTAGGAGAATCTGACTCTTAACTTAAACCCAAAGGATTTTTTTTGTGTATATGCCAGTACTGAGACTTGAACACAGAGCCTGGGCACTGTGTGCTGGCTGATACTAACAAATGCCCACTGCTGTTTGACTTTGCTCTCTGTTGGGAGAGCCAGTCTGCCAAATGCTTTGATCTGTATGCAGCCTGCTTAAATAAGCCAATTTCAAGGCCTTACTGTCCACAGACCCAAGGTGTTTCTGTGGCTAGTCATAGAGGTGATTAAGGAGATCAAGGTAAACTTATAACTCCTTTACTCTCCTGGGGAGGAGACAGGCTGCTGTAAAAGCTGAAGAGCTAGTAGCCCAGGGCACTCAGCTGCAGAGCCACTCACACAGGTAGGACCCACATCTGGGCCCATCCTACAACTTGGGGCAGGGCAACTAGTCCAGCTGTGTAGACATTCCCACTGTTTGCAGTGCTGGTAGGATAAAACTGTCTTGCTTTGATCCCTTGAATCCTTTTACCCACCCATGCAATTGTGGTAAGTTAACTTGCTTGCTTCATACCAAGTCATTTAGATTTTAGAGTATTCTCATTCTTCATCGTCCTCTGTGAGACATAGATTCATCTCCAACAATGTCCAAACCCATATTCTCTTGTGTGTGTGTGTGTGTGTGTGTGTGTGTGTGTGTGTGTGTGCTGGTACTGGGGCTTGAACTTTAGGCCAGAGTACTGACCCTTAGCTTTTTCACCTAATGCTGACACTATCACTTAAGCCACAGCTCCACTTTTGGCTTTTTTTGGTAGTTAACTGGAGGGAAGAGTCTCATGGCCTTTACTGCCTGAACTGGCTTTGAACTGTGATCCTCAAATCTCAGCCTTCTGAGTAGGTAGGATTACAGGCATGAGCCACATGTACCCAGATCCCACATACACTCGTGTTCTATAATTTTTTTTTCACTAGGTCTGTGAGACCTGTCTCCAGTTAACCACCCCAAAAAGCCAGAAGTGGTTCAAGTGGTAGAGTGCTAGCCCTTGAGCACAAAGTTCAGGGACAGTGCCCAGGCCCTGAGTTCAAGCCCCAGGATTAGTAACAAACAAACAAAAGCTGGGCACAGTGGCTCACAATAGTAATTTCAGCTACTTAGGACTAAGGTGAAGATGAAAGATTGTGATTCCAGGCAGCTCCAGCAAAAGTTAGGGAGAACTCATCTCAATAAGTTAGGCCACAGCTGGTGGCTCATGCCGGAAATCCAAGTTACTCAGAAAGCTGAACTCTAAAAAGATCCAAGTTAGGTATCAAATCTGATAGAGAATGAGCATGAGTGAAAGAGTTGAGGGAGAATGTGAGGTCCTGAGTATAAATCCCAGTATGTACAAATGTATGTACTTACACACACACACACACACACACACACACACACACCTTGAATTTGGCAAGGTGGAAGGTGAAGATGAAATTCCATCTCTCATAAATGGAATTTCTGTGTCCCAGAACTCCTGGAATCCTGTCTGTTACCAAGCAGATATGTATAAATTATACCCAAGGGCTCTTCCTGCTCTGGGTTTGGCTAGGAGCAAGCCCAGGTAGGAGACCAGCTGGTAGAGGAGAGTAAGTCACTTCTGTCCCTCATGGTCACACAGTCTGGCTGGGTCCCTTAGTAGTAGAAAGTGCTGCTGCTGGCCCCCAGGAGACTACCACATGCGGAAGAGGCAGAGTTCACCCCCCTGCCAGACACCTCAGTCCAGGCTCGGTGATGGTTTGTGTAGTGGATGAGAACATGGGTGTGGGATTAAAAGCCTCTCTTCTTTTCTGCTCCCTCCTATGGTCCTTCACGTCCATGGTATGCATGTAGCTACCTGGAAGCTCTTTTCCTTTCCTAGATTTTACATTTGTGAGGGGAATGTAACTCTTTTATAAGAAGGTGGACAGCATCTGTAAGAAGTGGGACAGCATCTTACCAGATAGTCCTGACATCCTGACTGGCCAGTCATCTGGCTTCTGTACAATTATGGTTTCCTTATTCTCTGCATCTCAGCAGCCTTCCAGAGACTCCTCTTGGCCACTCCTCTTGGACAGCCATGGAAGCTAATTGATGATGTGATGCTCCAGGAAAGTAGATGCTGTGCAGGCATCCATATGCCAGCCATATGTGGTGTATTCATTTGAGTATCCTCCAGTGCCTCATGCCTACCAGACACCTAACTAAAGACTGCTAGATGGGTCTATTTTTGCCATGGCCAGCTCTGGCTCGCAAGCTGTTCCTCTTCCAAACAAAGGAAGGGACGCCAGCCCTTGCTGAATGGGTTTCTCGTGGCAATTGCTTTTCCAGACACTATTTCTTAGATGAAAATAACCCCACACAGAAAATAACTCCACACAGCTTTCAATGGCTGATAAACACATCATCTAAAAGTGAAAAAGAAGCAAGATATTGTTATCTACAGTCGAGGCTACCAGGACATGATGTCTGCAAAAACAGTCCCCTTGATCAATGTAAAAATGCATTTTAACAAGTTCTGAAATGAAGTCAGGCTCTGACAGCTTATGTCTTTGTAAGCCTAGCTACTCAAGAGGCTGAGCTATAAGAATTGTGGTTCAAAGCCAGCCCATTAACCAACAAAAAGCTGGAAGGGGCGGGGGGGGGGCTCAAGTGGTTGAGTACCAGCCTTGAGTGGAAAAGGCTAAGAAATAGAATGCAGACTTTGAGTTTAAGCTCCAGTACTTTCCAGTACTTTCACAAAACAAACAAAGAATTGTGAGATAGAATTCAGAGAAAAGCTCTCAAGGAATAAAAATATCAAGACAGACCCACTTCACATGTATGGAAAGGTGACCAAAGCTCCACAACCGCCCTTGAAGGTCTTGAGACAAATAACAGAGGGCCAGTGGAGACTCTATCCACGCTGACACGACTGCAGAGAGGGAACAGGTAAGCTGGAATTGGGAATGCACAGAAATACTCCATTCTGACTACCACATTCTGTACCACAAGATTCTCCAGTGGCTTCTCAGGACCACAGACAAGAGCTTGGAAAAACAGAAACAAAAGGGGCCAATCCCAAAGCATCGTTTGAGAAAGGGAGAACCACCAAGGCGAGTGGTAAAGCTCTGATACTTGAAGTGAACATTTAGACTTATTAAGGCTAAGACCACCTATTTACAGAGCTATTACTTGAGCAAAAGCAACCACAAGTCCGGAAATCCAGAGACATTCTTTAGGAGAAGGACTGTTTGATTTTTGCTTTGCTTCTAATTCTTCCCTGATAGAACAAATCAGTATATGTATCTCTACTGTAGATGTGGATTCTTTTTTGTTAAAATATTATCAAGGGGAGTTGGAGACATAGATCAGGTGGTAGAGTGCTAGCCAGTGAGTGAAAGAATCCAGTTTCAGACAAAAAGGAAAAAAGAAAAAAACATATCACCCAGCTAGATCATGGAGGTACACACCTATAATTCTAGCACTCAGGTGAGTTAGGAGGACAGGATGTGCCAGGCCAGCCTCGGCTATACAGATACAAAAAGAAAACAAGGCCCTGGCCATCATTAAAAAATTTAACTATGCTGAGCAAAACACTACTTTGGGTAATAACTGCCACAGTAACTGGAAATGTGCCATATATCCATGACATACAAAGAAACATTCATAGATGGCTTATTCCAAATTTGTTGTTGTTGTTGCTTGGTGCCACTCTTAGGGCTTGAATTCACAGCCTGGATGCTCTCCCTGTGCTTTTGCGCCCAAGGCTAACACTCTACCACTTGATCCACAGCTCCACTTTTGGCTTTTTGGTGGTTAATTGGAGCTAAGAGTCGTGGAATTCATTTTGATAAATATTATTTTATATGATCAGAGGTAGAGAGGCATTGTGTGAGGCCAATAGTTCTTAAAGATAAAAAGGACTGTTTCTATGCATTTGTAACAAAGAACCCATGAAAACATAAACTTTGAAGAAACAGAATTTTGTAAGAGATACCTGCCACAAGTATTTTCCATCCCTGAGCAAAAGGAACCTTTTAGAACAATACAAAAAGGGGTTATTTTCTCCAGGATATTATAAACACAGGGAAAATATTATGTCAGGTCCAGCTCTTTGCTCCAAGATGCTAATTAGAGACACCACCATGCAGAGGTGAATGAAGGGCCATCAGAGTAGAGAGATTGATTAACTTACTGAGGCACTCCTGAAGAGGGAGGGTAAGCATACCAGCCCATCTTTGAGACACTGACTGCAGCCTTAGATTTAAATAAAGGAAAAAGGGCAGAGGGTAAGACTTGGTCCAAGAGTGTGCTCTGGTCTATTTGTTAGCTTTAAAGAATACAGAAGTCATTGGTGCCTGAGGGGTAGATTCAACATTTGAACCAAGATGTTTATACATAAATCCTGACCTTCCAGAATACAAGGAGACTACAGCAGAAGAAAGAGAAGAAAGTGGGCTGGGAAGGTGGGTCAGTGGTAAAGTGCTTGCCTTGCATGCCTGAGGCCCTGGGTTCGATTCCTCAGCACCACACAAGCAAAACGAAAAAAGCCGGAAGTGGCACTGTGGCTCAAGTGGTAGAGCGCTAGCCTTGAGCTGAAGAGCTGAGGGACAGCGCCCAGGCCCAGAGTTCAGGCCCCACAACCGGACCCCCCCAAAAAAAAAAAAAAGAAAGAGAAGAAAGTGTTGAAGATCCAAGTAGAGAGTAACTGCTTTTATTTTATTTTATTTTTTTGGGGGGTCTGGTCGTAGGCCTGAACTCTGGGCCTGCGCATTGTCCCTCAGCTCTTCAGCTCAAGGCTAGCGCTCTACCACTTGAGCCACAGCGCCACTTCCGGCTTTTTTTCTTTTTGCTTACGTGGCACTGAGGAATCAAACCCAGGACCTCAGGCATGCAAGGCAAGCGTTCTACCACTGAGCCACCTTCCCAGCCCCCTAACTGCTTTTAGATAAAGCAGTTTCTAACTACCTGTTACAGAAGAGTTGGTTGAGATACATCAGACTCTCATCTTGAAATTGTAACCAAATGTAATGTGTTTGTGTGTTAGTCAAAATCAAGTAAGGCCAAGAACAGAAGAATGGAGGAAGATTTATTGCATGCAGCATGTAAGAAGAGCACCAGAGTTATCTCCAAAGGGCTGCCCTCTCAGAACCAAGGAACAGGAAGCCTTTAGGGAATTTTTTTTTTTTTTGGGTCGGGTTGTGGGGCCTGAACTCTGGGCCTGGGCGCTGTCCCTCAGCTCTTTAGCTCAAGGCTGGCACTCTACCACTTGAGCCATAGCTCCACTTCCGGCTTTTTTGTGTGTGTGCATATGTGGTGCTGGGGAATCAAACCCAGGGCCTCAGGCTTGCAAGACAAGCGCTCTACCACTGAGCCACCTTCCCAGCCCCACTTTTGGGAATTTTATCAGAGAATCTATTCACTTAGCGAGTATTTCAGGGGCAGGCACATTTCTGAGCATGCTCAGTGAAGTAGTACATTCCTCATGGCACTCCGTCCTGGTGTAAGAAGGAATGGACACATTTTCGGGGGCATGTTTAATCCACTGTCATGGAGCACTTTATCCTGGTAAGACTTAACTTTATGCAAGACACTTGGAAATTTCTTTTCCCATGTAATCTTTTTTTTTCTTTCCATTTGTGGGGTTTGAGCTCAGGGCCTGGGTGCTGTCCCTGAGCCACTTCCAGTTTCTGAGTGATTAATTGAAGATAAGAGTCTGACGGGGAATTTTCTGCCCGAGGCTGGCTTCGAACCTTGATCTTCAGATCTCAGCCTCCTGATTACTAGAAATACAGACATGAGGCACTGGCACCCAGCGTCACATGTGGATCTTGAAGAGCTGTACTTTTACATGAAACCTGAGTCTCCTGAGCCCCCAACTCTTCTGTGCTCAGTCACTGGTGGAGCAGCAAGCCAGAGCAGGGGCAGTGGGGATGGTCTTAGTGGCCATGATGCAGTGGTGATCCAGAGAGGCAGTAGATGAGGCCTTCTCACAGCTAGAGATCACCACAAACTCACTCAAACTGAGAACAAAAACCTTCATAAAACGTCTATTAATACACCTTAAAACTATTTTAAAGAATACAGGTCAGCTGGATGCTACTGGCTCACGCCTGTAATCCTAACTACTCAGGAGGCCGAGATCTGAGGATCATGGTTCAAACCACCCCAGGCAGGAAAGTCTGTGAGACTCTTATCTCCAATTAACTACCAGAAAACCAGAAGTGGCACTGCGGCTGAAGCGGTAGAATGCTAGCCTTGAGCTGAAGAGCTCAGGGACAGCACCCAGGCCCAGAGGTCAAAGCTTACAACTACACACACACACACACACACACACACACACACACACACACACGCACGCACGCACGCACGCACGCACGCACGCACACACACACACACACCACAAATAATACAATTTAGGAGAATGGCTTAAGTCTTTCTTGAAAATGTCTTTCTTGATTTTTTTGTTTGTTTTGTGCCAGTCCTGGAGATTGAACTCAGATTGAACCCTGAAATTCTTTTTCTTAAGGCCAGTACTCTACCACTTGTCCTCAGCACCACTTCTGTTTTTTTTTTTTTGAGTAGTTATTAGAGATAGGAGTCTCACAAACTTTTCCGCACGGGCTGGCTTCAAACCACAATCCTAAGCCGGGTGCCGGTAGCTCCACGCCTGTAAACCTAGCAGCTCAGGAGGCTGAGATCTGAGGATCATGTTTCAAAGCCAGCCCAGGCAGAAAAGTCTGTGAGACTCTTATCTCCAATAAACCACTAGAAATCTGAAAGTGGCGCTGTGGCTCAAGTGGTAGAGTGCTAGCCTTGAGCTGAAGAGCTCAGGGACAGTGCCCAAGCCCAGAGTTCAAGCCCCATGACTGACAAAAATCAAACAAACAAAAAAACCCACAATCCTCAGGTCTCAGCTTCCTGAGTAGCTAGATAGGCGTAAGCCACCAGTACCCAGCTGTGTTTTCTTTTTATATTATATTTTCCATTCTTTTGCGTAGAAAAAAAATCAACACACAATACTATACATTGTGTAAAATAATGTTTTATGAGGTTACTTACCAGTTTTGTCTTTCTTCCTTTTTCCTTGTCTCTTCATTTCCTTTCCTTTCTCTTCCTTCCCCCTCCCTTCTGTCTCTTTGTTCCTTTTTTCTTTGACAGAGGCCTAATGAACTTGTGATCCTCCTGTCTCAGCCTCCCAAGTACTGGGATTACAGAAATATAACAACACTTCTAACTCCTTTTAAGATTTTAAGAAGTATTTTCAAGGGGGAAAAAATGGTTGCTTCTGTGGGACCTCTGTACACCCTCTTGTCCTTAGTTAGACTCAGGGAGTGGGTCTTAGAAAGGCAAAGTCAACTGGGGAAGGCAGGCAAGTACCGTGGGAGCTGGAGGGCTGCCTATCTTCCTGTCCAGTACAATATCGGAATCACTGCTCCAGGAAATCCAAGCCTGAACCAAGACTTCCGATTTTTTTTTTTCACACAGCCATCTAAGCAGAAAGATACCACTAGATGGTGTCACACTACCGTTAGGCCCTAGGAGGATAGGCTCTGCCACTCAGTGAAGCAGGCTAACCACAAGGTTTTTATTGACTTGGCAATAACCAATATACCCCCAGGACAATTTTGAACTCCACTTACCAATCTGTTGTGGAGAATTATTACTTTTGAGTAGCAGATTCAAATTCATGACTGCATTTCATGAATTCTAAGTAGAGACATCCATGCGCATTTATATATTGGTGAACCATACATAAGCATTTACATATTGACATTATATATTATAGTGTTCCTTTTATATTCCAGTTGGAACAGTGTGTCTACTTTTTAAAACATGTACAGGTAGGTTACAATCACTATGACATTTCAGGATAATGAAATGATGTGACAAAATATTTGTCATGGAAAGAAAGTTTAGCACAATAGAGTTGAGAACTACTCTATTACAATATTGGTCTCTCTGTGCTTATCTGTCGACTTTGGTGACACTCAGCCAGCTCTGTCACCATCTCATTTTCTCCTGCTCTCACTTCACAATGGGTTCCTTAGCTCATGGTTGGCACTCTACCACTTGAGCCACACCTCTACTTCAGGCTTTTGGCTGGTTAATTAGAGATAAGAATCTCTCGGATTTGGGGTTGGGAAGGTGGCTCAGTGGTAGAGCGCTTGCCTTGTATGCCTGAGGCCCTGGGTTCGATTCCTCAGCACCACATAAGCAAAAAGAAAAAAGCCGGAGGTGGTGCTGTGGCTCAAGTGGTAGAGTGCTAGCCTTGAGCTGAAGAGCTGAGGGACAGCGCTCAGGCTGAGTTCAGGCCCCACGACTGGAAAAAGAAAAAAAAGAAAAAAAAAAAGAATCTCTCAGATTTGTCTGCCCAATCTGGCTTTGAACCTCCATTTTGAGATCTCAGCCTCCTGAGTAGCTAGGATTACAGACATGAGCCACTAGCACCCAGCAACATTGTTATTTTTATAAGCATGAATTAATTGTACAAAGGGGTTGCATTGTGATATTTCCATATATGCATATGATATACTTTGATCAAACTCAACCTTTCTAGTATTCTTTCTGACCTCTCCTCCAACCCTTTTTAGACAAGTTTAATGGGTTTCATTTTTTTATTTTCTTTTTTTTGGGGGAGGGGGGAGGTCCGGTCACGGGGCCTGAACTCTGGGCCTGGGCGCTGTCCCTCAGCTCTTCAGCTCAAGGCTAGCGCTCTACCACTTGAGCCACAGCGCCACTTCCGGCTTTTTTCTTTTTGCTTATGTGGTGCTGAGGAATCGAACCCAGGGCCTCAGGCATGCAAGGCAAGCGCTCTACCACTGAGCCAACTTCCCAGCCCCCTCATTTTTCTATTTTCATACAAGTGTATAAACTATTTTGGTTATCCACCTTCAAATATGTTACAAATATCCAAATAGTCTTTGTCAGGAAAAAAAAGTCTCATGATCCTGACCCAAAGCAAAAGTAAGATCAATACATAGCACACAGAAAAATAAAATGTAAGCCAGGTGCTGGTGGCTCATGCCACCAACTCAGGAGGTTGAGATCTGAAGACTGCAGTTCGAAGCCAACCCAGGCAGGAAAGTCCGTGAGACTCTTATCTCCAATTAATCACAGAAAAAGCTGGAAATGTGCTGTGGCTCAAAGTAGTAGAGCACTAGATTTGAGCAAAGGGACAGAGCCCAGGCCCAGAGTTCAAGCCCTAGGACTGGCAAGAAAAAGAAAGGAAGAAAAAAAGGAAAGAAGGAAGGAAGGAAGGAAGGAAGGAAGGAAGGCAGGCAGGCAAGCAGACAAGCAAAGAAAAAAAAAGAAAAAGAAAATATTTAAGCTGGGTTCTGGTGGCTCACACCTGTAATCCTAACTACTCAAGAGGCTGAAATCTGAGGGCAATTTGGGTTTAAAGCCAGCCAGGGCAGGAAAGTGTGTGAGACTCTCATCTCCAATTAACCACCAGAAAACTGAAGGTGGCACAATGGTTCAAAGTGGTAAATCACTAGCCTTGAGCAAAAAAAAAAAAAAGAGCTTAGGGACAGCACCCAGGCCCTGAGTTCAAGCCCTACAACTGACAAAAAAAAGAAAAAAGAAAAGAAAGAAAATGTGTGCTACTAATACCAGAAAAATAAGAAGAAAAAAACTGCAAAGACCTGTTATCAGATCCTCTTACTATACATGAAGTAAAATAATATTTGCAGGTAGATTATGATAAACTAGAGATGCATATTGTTAATGTCACTGAAATTTCTTGAGCATAGGTTTATTCAATACAATTATATGAAATTATTTTTTTGGGAGGGGGATCCGGTCGTGGGGCCTGAACTCTGGGCCTGAGCGCTGTCCCTCAGCTCTTCAGCTCAAGGCTAGCGCTCTACCACTTAAGCCACAGCACCACTTCCGGCTTTTTTCTTTTTGCTTATGTGGTGCTGAGGAATCAAACCCAGGGCCTCAGGCATGCAAGGCAAGCGCTCTAGCCACCTTCCCAGCCCCTATGAAATAATTTATAAAGTAGTGGCAGTAAAATTAAATAAAATAAAAATGGTTAATAAATTCAGGAGAAGAAAAAGAGAAAGACAAGGAAACTATAGCTCAATATAGTAGTTAGATGGTAATGATAGCAATCACATTAAATATGCATAATCTTCCTCTTTTGTGGTGGTGGTATTGGTATTTGTACTCCATGCTGAACAGACACTCTACCACCTGAGCCACAACTCCAGTTGGCTAAATAAGCCAGCTAAAAATCACCTTATAAGACTGCATTGAAAAATAAAACCCAACTGTTTATTCTCTAGGATAAATCTACTTTAAAATATAAAGATGTTGAGAGGTTAAAAGTAAGAAGACAGGGCTGGGAATGTGGCTTAGTGGTAGAGTGCTTGCCTAGCATGTATGAAGCCCTGGGCTCAATGCCTCAGTACCATATAAACAGAAATAGCCAGAAGTAGTGCTGTAGCTCAAGTGGTAGAGTGCTAGTCTTGAGCAAAAGAAGTTCAGGGACAGTGCCCAGGCCTTGAGTTCAAGGGCTGGAAAAAAAAAGTAAGAAGACAGAGAATGCTATATGACACACCAACACTAACCTAAAGAGAGCTGAAGTAGTTACTGCATAGATTAGATGAAGTAGGTTTCAGAACAAGGAATCTTATCAAAGATAAAAGGGCATTAACATAGTAATAAAGGAATAAATTCTCCAAAGAGACTTAACAGTGTTAAATGTACATGCACATAACAAAGCTTCAAAGTACATAAGGCAAGAACAGATGGACTTGAAAAAAGAAACAGATAAATCCACTGTTATAGGTAGACACTTTAACACTTTGGTCATCAAATAAAAAGTAAGAATATGGAAAATCTAAATAATACTATCAATCCACTTGGTATTTACTGTACACTGTATCTGAGACTATGTAATACAATTTCTTTTCAAGTATGCATGAAAATTCATTAAGACATTCTACACTGTGGGCTATAAAGCAAATCCTAACATTTTTAAAAGCATGAAAATCATACAAAGCATGAAATCAGAAAAAAAGTAAAGTAAAATTGGTAACAAAAAGATTTCTGGCTAACACCCAAGTATTTGGAAATCATAAAACACATTTTTTAGATAACTCATGGGTCAAAGAGAACTCAAGGGAAAATTTTTAAGTATCTTCAACTGAACTGAATGAAAAGGAAAATACAGCGTATTAAAATGTATGGTATTCTGCCAAAGAATCAGTAGGATGAGGAATAATTCAGTGGTGCTTTTGGAGGTTGGGGAAGATTTGACTACAAAGAAGCATGAGGCAATTCTTGGGCTGCCTATGTTGGTTGGTGCTGTATAACTGTGAACTTATGAAAACCCACTCCATGTGCCACAAAGAATGAGTTACATGGCGTACAAAGAAAAAAAATTGCCAAGCACCATTGACTCAGGCCTGTAATCCTAGCTACTCAGGAGGATGAGATTTGAGGATCCAGGTTCAAAGCCAACCTGAGCAGAAATCTTCAAGACTTATCTCCAATTAATCAGAAGAAAGCTGAAAGTGGAAGTGTGGTTTAAGTGATAGAGCACCAACCTTGAGTGAAAAAGCTAAGCAAAAAGCACAAGGCCCCGAATTCATGCCACTCCCAAGAAGAGAAGAGAAAGTCTGGTAGCTGGTGCCTTACACCTGTAATCTTAGCTACTCTGGAGGCTGAGATCTGAGGATCACAGTTCAAAGCCAGCCTGGGCAAGGAAGTCTGTGAGACTCTTATCTTCAATTAACCACCAGAAAACTGGAAGTAGAGCTGTGGTTCAACATGGTAGAGTGCTAGCCTTGATCAAAATAGCTCAGGGACAATGCCCAAGTTCAAGCATCACAACTGACAAAGACACACACACACACACACACACACACACACACAATAACCAGTATGTGAGGGAATCTGTGGTGGCGCTCAGACCAAATAAATAAACAGCATAACATTAAAGAGAGTGGGGGAAGGAAGGAGTCAATCAAAGTAACCTGGAAACAGTGTGAAGCTTGAGAAAAAGAATGTCACTACTGGGGCTTGAATTCAGGGTCTGGACACTGTCGCTTAACTTTTTCACTCAAGGATGCACTCTACCACTTAAACCACAGATCCACTTCTGATTTTTGGTGGTTCATTGTCGAAAGAGTCTCACCAACTTTCCTGTCTGGTCTGGCTTCTAACTTTGATCCATAGACCTCAGCCTTCTGAGTAGCTGGGATTATATAGATAGAAGCCACCAGCACCTAGCTGAGATTATAGATTCTGACAGTAAACCTTTCCTGGTCAGAGAAATATGTAAATATGTAAAACGAATCTAATAGTACAGGTTTCTATCTTCTTTCACTTAGCCTTCTAGCATGAATCAATAGTTTGTTCCTTTTTATTTGGGAATGAGATTGCATTGTATGAATGTAACTGTTTGCTTAGCCACAGAGCTATCCCAAACTATCTTGATTGATTCCAGTATGGGTGATAAAGCTGCTATAAACACCTGCACTCATGAACATACGTGACATTTAGTTTTGAGTCTCTTTAGTAACCCCCTCCCACCCACTTACCACCAACCTGGAAGACTTCCTTAATGTTTCCTTGTCTGTCATGCTCTCAAGAGTTGTTAATACAGGTCTTGGGGCTGGGAAGATGGCTCAGTGGTAGAGCGCTTGCCTTGCATGCCTGAGGCCCTGGGTTCCATTCCTCAGCACCACATAAGCAAAAAGAAAAAAAGCCAGAAGTGGCACTGTGGCTCAAGTGGTAGAGCGCTAGCCTTGAGCTGAAGAGCTGAGGGACAGCGCCCAGGCCGAGTTCAGGCCCCACAACCAGACCCCCCCCCCAAAAAAAAAAAGAATTGTTAATACAGGTCTTGCATTTTTTACTGGGCATGTGTCTGATATTTCTCACAATCGGCTTTGGAACATATTCTCTTTTGGCTGGCATACCCTCCAAGCAGTACTGTGCTAGGTCAGAATCTCACATCAGGGGACTGGTTTTATTATCTGCCAGATTTTTGCATCATGGCCATCGCCATTTCCTCCTGTGTAGGTCAGTGGATTTTTTTTGGGGGGGGGGGAGGTCTGGTCATGGGGCCTGAACTCTGGGCCTCAGCTCTTCAGCTCAAGGCTAGCACTCTACCATTGAGCCACAGCGCCACTTCTGGCTTTTTTCTTTTTGCTTATGTGGTGCTGAGGAATCGAACCCAGGGCCTCTGGCATGCAAGGCATGCGCTCTACCACTGAGCCACCTTCCCAGCCCCGGTCAGTGGATTTTTTTAGGAGACTATTCCAGGATTGTACACGTACATAGTTCCTCATCAAACTTCCTATATTTCTCAGCCTTTGAGGCTACTAAAAACTCATGCTTGGATCAACCACCACACCGAGGATGCTAAACAATGATTCTATTTCCATTCTATAATTAATAATAGTCTACTGGAAGGAGAAGCGTTGTCTTTTTATCTATCTAATATCAGCTGTCTATTTACCTACCTACAAGTCTTCCATCATTTGTCATCAGTATGACTCATGGGTTCCAATTTTATGCAAGAGTATGTAATTCACTACTACCACATTTGGTTTGGGTGTTGTTCTTAATAAAAACCATATATCCCTCCCCCCCTTTTTTTTCTGTTGGTCTGGACCTGGGTGCTGTTCCTCAGCTCTTCAGGTCAAGGCAAGAGCTCTACCACTTGAGCCACAATGCCACTTCCAGCTTTCTGGTGGTTTATTGGAGATAAGTCTCATGAACTTTGCTGCCCAGGCTGGCTTTGAACCACAATCCTCAGATCTCAGCCTTCTGTTTAGCTAGGATTGCACGTGTGAACCACCAGCCTAATTAACGTTTGCTCTCAAAAAGTTATTGTATACTTAATATCAGGAGAAATAGTCACATGATATGCTTTCTAACAGAGGCTGCTAATTGTCCAACAGATATCTTTCATCCTTATATATAAATCCCCACTTCTAGGTAGCTCAGGGCCATTTAGCTAAAAGCTACATTTCCCAAAATCCCTTGTATCTGGGTGGGGTCATGTGTCTGAATTCTGACCAATGGGAGGTAAGTAAAAGTGATTATGCCATTTCTAGGTCCTATCCTTACAAGGAGTGTGTGTGTGTGTGTGTGTGTGTGTGTGTGTGTGTGTGTGTGTGTGTGTGTGTGTGTGTGTGTGTGTGTGTGTGTGTGCGCTTCCCTTTCTTTTCTTTTCCCTCCTCTCACATGCAAATATAATGGCAGGAGCCTGAGCAGCCACCTTGGAAATCAGAAATGAAAGCCATATTTTGAAAATGGCAATGTTTTTGCACTTGTGGTAGATTGTCTAAGAAAAAATTTGTAAAAGGAAAATCAAAATTTCACTTTAACTTCTATGACCTTTTGCTATATCTTAAGTAGTAATAATTTTGTGTCACTACCTTTGCCTCTTTATTTATATATAGTTACTCTTTATTTGTATATATTTCTGTTTTTAATTTCAAATTTTATATACAAAAATTTTAAATTAAGCTGTTAATTACTAAATGGTTAAACTACTTTTTTCAAAGAACCGGACTGTATAATTGTTTATTTTAGTGTGCTTAATGTTTTAAGATGATTTCTGCATGGGGTACCAGAAGCTTATGCTTATAATCTTAGCTACTGAGCAGGCTGAGATCTGGTAGATCAGCTGGAGCAGGAAAGTCCAAGAGACTCCATTTCCAAAATAACCATCAAGAAACCAAAGTGGAGGGGCTGGGAAGGTGGCTCAGTGGTAGAGCGCTTGCCTTGCATGCCTGAGGCCCTGGGTTCAATTCCTCAGCACCACATAAGCAAAAAGAAAAAAGCCGGAAGTGGCGCTGTGGCTCAAGTGGTAGAGCACTAGCCTTGAGCTGAAGAGCTGAGGGACAGCGCCCAGATCCAGAGTTCAGGCCCCATGATCAGACTCCCCCCCCCCCCAAAAAAAAAAAAAGAAAGAAAGAAACCAAAGTGGAAAGATGACTCAAGTGGTAGGGCAAGAAAGTGGGAAGCAAGAAAGCCAATTATGAGCACAAAGTTCTGAGTTCAAGCCCTAGTATTAGCCCCCTCCCCCAAAATGGTTAACTTTTGCTACCATTATAGTTGAGCGAACTCGAAGACATTTATAGAATTATGGGGTCACATCCTTTCCTCCTCAACATTCTTTCAACATTGTTCATTGTCTTACACCATCTAGAACTTCTGGAAGTTTTGAAGTGAGTCTCATCTAGTTCTTGGTGATTCTTGGTGGATTATCTGCTTCTTCTACTTGGGTATTTGTAGTGGGATGTTTCTTTCTTCTTGCTTTCTTTCTATCCTAAAGATGTGGGGATCTTGTAAGAGCTGTTCTGGTCTCAGTAGTGTGTTTACATAGTTTACTTGGAATATAGTTACTTCTGTTCTTTTGCCAAATTGAGTTGGTTTTCTGTGGTTTCAGAAAATGGCTTCTTCCATGCTGTTGACTAGTCTGGTTCAATTCCATTGGTTTCTTCTTCTTAGGAGACTGTCCATGTGTTGTTTCAACATAGCTGACTCACCTATCCTTTCCCTCCGTGGCTGCGTCCCTCCCCTCCTCTGCTGTGTGCTGTAGCATGCTCTCACACCTGCCCACCACATCACAGACTCAGTTTTCTGGTATGTTAATTCACTTTCTGGGGTTTCTGAAATGGGAATTTTTTCATTTCTTCCCCTCCCTCTCTCCAGTCTTTGCTACTTCTAATTGCTTGTTATACAGAGTTCATTTTACATTTAATTTCCACAAAAGTGCAGAAATAAGCATCAAATATTTTCTTCTATTTCTTGTAATTATTTCTCTTCTGATAGTGTACGTCCTTTTCTCCTGACATCCTTTGGGCAAAGACAACAGTATCTTTCATAGATTCCCAGGTAGATCTTTACTAAGAAATAATGACTTTTTAAATTGTAGAAACATATTTACTTCGAACCCAATAATTTTAGATATATTAATTTTTGTGTCATAGGAAGTTAGCAGCTGGAAGACCAAGCTAAACCTCACAAGGAAAAGGTAGGGCATTCTGTAGGACAACTTAACTTCTTTTACTGATGTGTCCTAAGGACGGGACCACATGAGACTAAAATAAACTAAGGGGAGATATGTGGTCTTGGTTAATTACTAATTAGATAAGCCAGCTGTGACCATGATTCCAATTAACTAGAAATTTTTAATATGCAAAATATATTGAAACTCGAAGGTAGAACATTATCTAAATGAACCAGGTGATCAAAAGGTTGTATAGCAATAGAATATGATTTCATTTTGGTTTTACACACACTCACACACACACACACACACACACACACACACACACACACTCTGAAATACAGGAATATTCTTGTTTAAAAAAAAAAAAAGTGAGGCTAGGTGCTGATGGGTCACACCTGTAATCCTAGCTACTCAGGAGGCTGAGATCTGAGGATCGAGGTTCAAAGCCAGCCCAGGCAGCAAAGTCCATGAGACTCTTATCTCCAATTAACGACCAGAAAACTGAAAGTGGCACTGTGGCTCAAGCGGTAGAGTGCTTCCTTGAGCTGAAGAGCTCCAAGGACAGGGTCTAGGCCCAGAATTCAAGCCTCAAACTGACTCCCCCCGCCCCCCAAAATGTGAAAGTTGGGCTGGGAAGGTGGCTCAGTGGTAGAGCACTTGCCTTGCATGCATGAGGCCCTGGGTTCAATTCCTCAGCACCACATAAGAAAAAAGCCGGAAGTAGCACTGTGGCTCAAGTGGTAGAGCTCCAGCCTTGAGCTGAGAGACAGCACCCAGGCCCAGAGTTCAGGCCCCACAACTGGACCCAAAAAAAAAAGAAAATGTGAAAGTTATAAGTATAGCTTAGTGGTAGAGCACTTGCTAGTGTGTGTAAGGTTTGGGGTTTGATCCTCAGCAGCACCTAAAACAAACAAAAATTCCAAACTTAAAATAATGTTGGGCCGGGCACTGGTGGCTCATGCCTGTAACCCTAGCTACTCAGGAGGCTGAGATCTGAGGATCATGGTTTAAAGCCAGCACGGGCAGGAAAGTCTGTGTGACTCTTATCTCCAATAAACGACTCAGAAAACCAGAAATGGCGTTGTGGCTCAAGTGGGAGAGCGTTAGCCTTGAGCTGAAGAGCTGAGGGATAGTGCCCAAGCCCAGAGTTTAAGCCCCACAACGGACAAAAAAAAAATTAGATTTTCTAATGTTCTACAGAGTGTATGTATTGCCTGTGTAACAAAATATGTTTTAAATAATGATACAGATTTAGACTGATTGACCACAAAGATAATAAAGCTTAATCTGCACCCCTTATGTCTAGGACCCTTCCAAGGCTCTTGAAAGACCTCTAGTAATTTTCATCTCTTGTCTCCCTCTCCCTCTTCTTGTTCTTCCATCCACACCTTAATGTTCTCTTCGTTTTGACAAGGTCTCAATATGTAGCCTAGGTTAGCCTCAAATTTGAGATCCTCCTGCCTCTGCCTCCCAAGTGCTAGGATTACAGATGCGTTCTACCACCATGACTAGCAACTTAAAAGATGGGAAGGGGGGTGCTAGTACTGAGGCTTGAACTCAGGGCCTAAGCCTTGTACCTTAGCTTTTTCATTGAAGTCTGGTGCTCTACCACTTGATTTATATATCCACTTCCAGCTTTTTGCTAGTTAATTGGAGATGAGTCTTATATACTTTCCTGCCTGAGCTGGCTTTGAACTGTAATCCTCTGATCTCCTGAGGTAGTTACAGCCTCCTGAGTAGTTACAGCCATGAGCCACCAGGGCTCAGTTCAAATTAATATCGTTTCTGTACCATATGTTCATTTCTATGAAAATGTAAACCACAGGGCATAGTCTCTGACCCCATCCTTACAGAATGTTATCACAGAGAAATTCCCAACATGGAAAATAGGAAAAAAGGAATATGTGTTCATCCAGCCAGGGAACTAGCTATAAAGGTGCTTGGGCAGAAGTAACCTACATGATCAGGGGAGAGGTCAGCAGATAGCAGAATCAAATGGCCGGGTTTGGTGTGGGGGGTGGGTGGGGAGGTGTTCTAGCATTTCCCTAATTTTATGATGAAATACAGAAATAAATCTCCAGGCTTGTTCTCCCTCTGTCTATATATTATCAAATTTTAAAAAGATTTATCCCATTTGTCCTCAACAGTGATACATTATTTAATAAATCCTGGAATTTTGTCCAAAGTAAGATACAATTTCTCCTTGAATGATACTCAGCCTTTTTTTGACCTTGATAGAGTCAAGGCAGGAGTTGTGCTGTTTTTTCCTCTAGCTCAGGGTGAAGGGCACTGTCATACTCTGAGAGGGGGGGTCAGCTTCCTGATCCAGCAGAATCATTCATTGCTTATGGGGTGCTATTCCTCCCAAAGCCAGCCTAGGGGTAAGAAACTAATTACTTTTCCTGATCCTTCAACTTGACCTCCAAAGGAAATAAATCCTGTAGCAGTAACCAGTCAGCCGGAGCAGAATACCAAGCCAGAGCCAGCAGACCTATAGCTTCTTTTAGAAGCAGAAAAGGCAACTGTCCATAAGCCAGCATGTGGGAGGCCAAGCCCGTGTCACCTGGGAAGCTGGAGGCTAGATTTCAGAAAGTTTCCTTTTCTATTGTTGATAGATTGCATTAAGCCTAAGGAAGGATTGGGCTGAGGGCATAGCCCAGTAAAATGTGTTTCAAATAGTAAGCACAAGGCCCTGGATTCAATTTTCCCCACTGTAAACAACAACAAAACAAAACAACAACAAAACAAAAACAGATCTGTACACCAGTGGCTTGTACCTGTAATCCTTGCTACTCAAGAAACTGAGTTCTAGGGCTGGGAAGGTGGCTCAGTGGTAGAGTGCTTGCCTTGCATGCATGAGGCCCTGGGTTCGATTCCTCAGCACCACATAAGCAAAAAGAAAAAAGCCGGAAGTGGCGCTGTGGCTCAAGTGGTAGAGCGCTAGCCTTGAGCTGAAGAGCTGAGGGACAGCGCCCAGGCCCAGAGTTCAGGCCCCACGACCGGACCCAAAAAACAAAAAGAGACTGAGTTCTGAGGATCCAGGTTGAAAGCTAGCCAGGGCAGACAAATCTGAAAGACTCTCATCTCCAATTAACCACCAAAAAAACCAGAAGTGGAGGTGTACCAGCCATGAACAAAAAAGCCCAGGAAAGCTTGAGGCCCATTATATACATACACACACATACACACACACGTGGCATGCACACAATTGTGTGTGTGTGTGAGAGAGAGAGAGAGGGAGGGAGGGAGGGAGGGAGGGAGGGAGGGAGGGAGAAGAGAGAGGAGTTGAAAGACAGGAAGGGTATTTTTTTCTTGGCAGCAGCAGAAGCTTCCTAATAGCCATTGTTTCCTGCTTGGCTCATTCCTTTGTCAGCAAGTTCTGGGTCCCAGAAAATGAGTTGGTAATATGAGGGAACAAATAAGTCACAGCAGTGCTCTGCAGGAAGAGGGAGGCTCCTCTGTACTTCCCTTTCCTGCAGGCCTGCTGTGGGTTTCATGATGTCATCCATTCATCATTGTGAGCTGATTGGCCACCCCAGGCGCTGGCCAGCTGCCCAAGGCCAGAAGGGAAGAGAGAGATCCCAGGACAACTGTGCAGCAGGCCCCTGAGATGTGCAGAAATGTTCACATCAGTTCCACCTAGAAAAACTTGGAGGAAATCGAAGACAGTAAAAGTCACAAGATCTTATTCAACCTTCTCTTCCCTCAATGCTTGGGGAGAATTCAGGGGCCTCTTCTTGCCTGTGGATGGGGAACCAAACCCTGGAGTAGGCCTGGGTGTAGAGGAGGGACTGCTCTGCCAGATGATTCATTCTCCTGAATTCAACCTATTTCCTCAGTCAGTGGTGTTTGAAAGCAACTTTGTCCAGGTACTCTTAGATGGCTCAGAGCAGCCCTCCTTAATTCTTCTGCAGTCCCAAACTATGACAATCATCTCCATACTTGGAGAAGAAGCTAGGGGCCTAGAATACACGGTTTCTTGTATGGACCAGGGTTGCTACATCAAAGGAGAGTGATCAGGACTTCTCTGCTATGAGGGGAGGGCTTGGTTATCTGAACCCTCAATTTGCTTCATTCTCAGCCTGTTACTTGAAGCCATATGAACAAGGAGGCAGTAAAAGGAGATGGCCTTTTGGGTCAGGAACTGAAAGGCTGGTTGGTGGAAGAACAGGAGCTGGGGACCCAGAGAGATGTCATCTTAGATTCCAGTTCTTTGCTTCTTGGGGGGAGCTGTCATTATGCACAAAACCTGCATACTTGGAATCCATTTTCTCTATTTTATTTGCTTGAGTTATTATTTTGGTATGTTTTCCAGGCTGACCTCCAATTTTTTTGATCTGCCTACCTCTGCCTACTGAATACTGAACTATAGTGAACCATGCCCAGCTTTCCTTTTTTTTTTTTTTTATTCAGGAGGTTTGATTGATCTGGGGATGAAATGAAAACACAGCAAGCAAAGGTGCCTGGTCTAACAGGCACTTAGACAGACAGAACTAAAATACATTGAGCTATGAAATTGGAAGAGACCTTCCCACCAGGTGGAAGCGCAAGAACATCATGAGGATGTTTTTAAAAGAAAAGTCAGGATACAATCCAGGGGAGGATCCATAGACATGTGATGGATGATAAGGATGTCCTGGTGTATAAGTCTTGTGAACAGTTGGTAATAGTAGATGGTTAGAGTTTTTAAGCCAACATAGGTTAAAATATTTGTCAACAGCAATGATTTCTTCACCACTGCTACAAGACCTCTGGCAATGCCTGGAGACCTTTTTGGTTTGTCACAATCGGTGGCGGGGCGGGGGAATTGCTATTCGCATCTAAGGGACGTAGAAGCAGAGGAAGAGGATGTTGCTGAACAGTCTTCAGCACACAGTATACCTTTCCCCACAAACAATTAACAATGCTGAGTTGAGAGATCCTAGGGCTAAAAGGCACTGCTGCTTCTGTCCAATACTCAGGCTGTGTCTGGGGGCTGCATTGCAGGTCAAAAGAAGAAGAAACTGGATAAAAATCTACAAATCCTGCAACACCATGGCCCTTGGGGTGACCTCTTCTGTGCCCTGTCTACCCCTTCCCAACATCCTCCTCATGGCTAGTGTCAAATGGCATCATGGGCAAAACCAAACATGGAATAGACCACCTACAGCCCCAAAGATCAATCTGAAGAGGTAAGCAACTTTGATAGGAATGCAGGACAGATGGGTTAAAGGGTAGAGACAAAGTGGAGGTTGCTTGTGGGGGGCGGGGAGGAGTAGAAAAAGTGTTTAAAATATACCTGGGGAGCTTTTGTAAAATGCAGACACATAAAGACATTCTCTAAGATTCATTCAGAGTGTGTTCCTGGAATCTGCCATTCTTACCTGCTGGCCCTCCTTGGTTCCTGCTTGAGAGACACCGACTAGGAGTTAAGGTGCTAAAACTATGGGGTTTTGCAATTTCTTCTTGTTATATTTTACTTAAGTGGTGGTACAAATTGGGTTACCATCTAACATGTCAGATTATGAGGACAACATCTCCCCTTGGGTTTTGCAATTTCCTTCTAGACTGCACAAAGGGAGTTGGCTCATAAGTCCAACACATACATTCATTAACTTTAATGTCTCCATAACTCTACCTAAAGGAAATTTTAAAAGAACTGGCTTTGAATTTAGTTGGGCCTGTGGGTTTACCAAGGATGCAATGGAGAGGTTGGCCAATGAGGATTTTCCTGGACTGTAGGAACATCTAGAGACTCTAGAGATAGTCAGCAAATTGTTTAACGAGACTATAAATATCCAGGAGGGCTGTTTAGGTCTTCTGGCCTTGAGAAGACTCCCTTGTTTTAATGATGAAGAGTTGCATCAGAAGCAATGGGATTGTCAATATGTCTTCCCCGGCGCCTTTAGGATTCTCCCATTGAAGTTTGTGGAGCTACGGGTCTGTGACCGCTTTCAACGCATCCTGCGGTTAAGGACAGTCACAGAGAAGATCTACTATTTAAAGCTCCACCCAGACCATCCTGATACTGTCTTCCGCTTCTGGATCCGACTGGTTCAAATTCTGCGGAAGGGCCTGTCTATTACCACCAAAGACCCTAGCATCCTTGTCACTCACTGCTTGGTACCCAAGAACTGCTGTAGCCCATCTAGAGACTCTAAGGTAACGTAGCACCATTGCCAGCCTTCAGCCATGACAGAGATGAAAAGAACACCTTAGACTAGCTCCTAGCGAGCAGCCTGGAGAGGCTTTATTGAATAACATTCATAACCATTAAATTCACTCTATGTATGTAGACAGTCAATGTATAGTTATGCAACCATCAACCATCACCACAGCCCAGTTTTAGGAAATATCTATCAGGGAGAAGACTTTCCTCTTGTCCTTTTGTAGTCATTCCTTATTTCTACTCCTAGTCTTAGGCAACCACTGATCTGTTTTCCCTTCTGCAAAGTCAATTTACTTAGACATTTTATGTAAATTGAATCACATTCTTTCTGGCTCTCATCAATATTTTACAAGTTCGTCCATTTAATGGCATAAAACCAACTCTGGGGCAGAGTCATAAGCTGTCAGTAGTTCATTCCTTTTCGTTGCAGAGTAGTTGCCCATTGTATAGATATACCACATGTTGTTTACCCATTTACCAGCTGATGGACTCTTGGATATGACAGTTTGGGGCTGTGGTGAATATTGGTGATGTGAGAATTTGTGTACAAGCTGTTGAGTAAATGTGCTTTTATTGGTTTTAGGCCATTTCTAGGTGGCTATATGGAAAGTGTATATTTAGCTTTTAAAGAAACAGGCAAACTATTCTCCAGAGTGGTCATTTTTGCATTGCCACTAACAATGCAAAATGCTTTTGGTTTCTCCATATCTTCACCACCACTGATACTATCTTTTTAAGTTATAGTCATTCTAGCAGATGTGTGTGTGGTTATCATTTGGATTTACCTAATGATTTATGATGTTAAGCAACTTTTCATAGGCTTTTCAGTTATTCATAAGTTGTCTTTGGTGAAGTATCTAGTAAAATTATTTGCTCATTTTAAAACTAGGTTTCCCCCCCCCCCCTTCTTTTTCTGTGCTGGAATTGGGGCTTGAACTCAGCCCCTGGCACTGTTCCTGACCTTTTTACTCAAAACTGGAACTTTACCACTTGAGCTACAGCTCTACTTCTGGTTTTTTAATGGTTGAACTGGCAACAAGAGTCTCATAGATTTTCCTGCTGGGCTGGCTTGTGATCCACAGTTGTCAGCCTCCTTGAGTAGTTATGATTACAGGCATGTAAAACCAGTACTGGACTTGACATTGGGTTTTGCTAAATGCTTTTCTGCAGCTCTGAAGAAGATCACATGATTATCCTTTATATCATTGATATGGTATTTTACATTAATTGATTTGTTTGGTGTTAAATGAACCTTATGATCCTATAATTCTACTTATTTGTGACATACATTTTTTGGTATGTTACTAGATTCACTGTGCTACCATTTTGTTAAGGATTTTTGCACTATGTTCATGAGAGATACTGGTGTATAGCTTTCTTTTGATATCTGTATAAAACTATCTTTGGCATCCAGTTAATATGAGCTTCATGAGTCAGTCAAGAAGTATTCTTCCCCCTCTATTTTCTGAAAGAGTTGGTGAAGAATTTTTATTACTGCTTTAAATATTTGACAGATTTCAACAATGAAGCCATTTATGGCTTTTTGCCCCAGGCTTTTGAGCATGAAGAATATAAACCTGGTTTGAGCCACAATATAAATTCCATGAGGGCAGAGATCATCTCTCTCCTCCACTGCTCTGTCCCTACTGCCTAGCACATAGTATTCAATAAACAGTGAATGAATGAATGAATATGGGCAGACTATACAACTGGAGCACTTCTGGGATATCAAAGATAAGAGGAAATAAATTAATTTTATGTAGATGCAAAAAAACGCAGTTTCATAGAAGATTTTTCTCAAAGAAAATGATTTTTTTCAATTCCCATTCAAATCTTATAATATACAGGATTTTCTTACATTTTAGTATAAAACCAAGTAGTACAAACTATTAAATTTTACTTTCATTGGCTATTCAGTAAACCATGCTAAGGTATATTAATGGGAATAGATTACTAAATTATGTTAACAAGTATCACCTTTAGGCACCAATGGGTACTTATATCAATCAATACATGAGATATACAGTCTCAGAATTGTCTCTATGGGCAGCTGGAGTAGTGGGCCAACGTGTAAATTCCAGCACTGCAGAGTCTAGATCACGTTACTAGGAAAATGCAGAGAAACTGAGGCCTTAACCACTTATTCCTTTATTTTTTGTATAGTTAGTTCGGAAGAAACCCAAAGCCTCCCAGCCCAGTGAGAGCCTCATGCAGCTGATGGCCAAGGCGGAGAGTGAGGCTCTCTCCCAGATCTTTGCTGACTTGCACCAGCAGAACCAGTACAGGTACATGAATTAAATCAAGTGGTGGAAGAGGTTGAAGGATCATGAGTTTGAGATCAGCCTAGGCTATATAGCAAGGCCCTTCCCATGCCCCCCCCCAAAAAAAAATCAGGCCAGTCTGTGACACCCCTTCCTACAGGTCAGATAATCTGGG
Organism: Dipodomys spectabilis; assembly: GCF_019054845.1. Classification (NCBI taxonomy): domain Eukaryota; kingdom Metazoa; phylum Chordata; class Mammalia; order Rodentia; family Heteromyidae; genus Dipodomys; species Dipodomys spectabilis. The sequence goes on from NW_024870874.1 coordinate 15,451,476, forward strand.
CTATGAGACTCTTGGTTGGGGAGCACAAGGAGGGATGAGACGTCTTGCTATACACAGTCCTATCTTTATTCTTAACTCAGGGCAACACTCCTGGGCACTCTTGGCTTTACTCTCCTTTTCCATACAAATAGAAGGCTTGATTTCAGGAGAACTTTTATTTTTTTGAAGGTTTGGTTTTTAATTTTTAATTTTAATTTTAATTTTTTGCCAGCATCCAGGCACTGTTCCTGAGCTAGCACTTGAGCTACAGCACCACTTCTGCCTATTTCTGTTTATGAGGAATCAAACCCAGGGCTTCATGCATGCTAGGGAAAACACTCTACCACTAAGCCACATTCCCAGCCCTCAAAAGGAATTTTATAAAGAATTAAAAGAAGAATGAGCCAGGCACTGGTAACTCATGCCAGCAACTCAGGAGGCTGAGATCGAAGGATTGTGGTTCAAAGCTAGCCTGGGCAGGAACGTCCATGAAACTCTTATCTCTAATAAACCAGCAGAAAACCAGAAGTAGTGCTATGGCTCAAGTGGTAGAGCACTAGCCTTGAGCTGAAAAGCTGAGAGACAGCGCCCAGGCCCAAAGTTCAAGCCCCACAACTGGGCCCAGTCATGGGGCTTGAACTCTGGGCCTGGGTGCTATCCTTGAGCTTCTCTTGCTCAAGGCAAACACTCTACCACTTGAGCCCCAGGCCCACTTCTGTTTTTTGTTTTTTTTTTTTTTTTTTAGTAGTTTATTGGAGATAAGAGTCTCATGGAGATTCCTGCCTGGGCTGGCTTTGAGCTGCAATTCTCAGATCTCAGCCTCCTGAATAGCTAGGATTACCGTTGTGAGCTGCCACTGACACCTGGCTCAATTCCCCCCTTTTTACAAGAGTTAAAAATTAGGCCAGAGAGACTATGTAACTTGCCCAAGGCTAAGCAAATAGCCAAATAGCATCAAGGGCAGGAGAAAAATCTAGGCTTTAGTCCAGAGGGGTTTGGGTTATTTTCCCCCTAAGGGGTGTGTGGGGGGGTGTACTGGTCCTGGGGCTTGAACTGAGGGTCTGGGTGCTGTTGTTTTTTTTTTCAATTCAGTTATAGTTCTATAGAGAAATAACCAGAACATTGTTTAAAACCCTGCCTACCAATTGGGTTCATTTACCTGCTTGCTTGGCTTCTTCACAAGAACTTCTGTGCTTGTTTTCTAAAGATATAATCTGTTCTGGAAAGCTCCATGGTAAAGGCCTATCTTCTCCATGTCTGAGGAAAAAACCCTGTATGTATAGAATACTTAGTGCTGAGTCTAAAAAGTGGTTGCCAGGAATTGAGAACACTTACAGGCTACCACAACTAGAAGGCAAAGATAAAGTGGGGTCTAGTGCATACTATTTGTTTGAGTGCCCAAGCCTAACTGTGGCCTTGAGTACTCTGCTTAGCTTTTCTAGGTTTTACTTTCTAGATTCATAAAATCAAAATGATATTAGTGCCAATTTCATCTAGATGTTGTCTGAATCCAATAAGCTTTGGAAACATCCAGTACTTAATGTACTTAGCATGCTCCTTAACAAATTTAGATGGAGATATAAGAAAACTCTCAGTAAATATTAAATTGCATTATTAACTATGACTTTGGTTGGAAACAGAAAATTATTAATACAAGAAAAGGACACCAGGCACCATGCTGGTAATCCTCAGTACTCAGAAAGCTGAGGTCTGAGGATCTCCGTTTAAAACCTGTCCAGTCAGAAAAGTGACACTTATTTCCAATTAACCACCAAAAAGCTGGAAAGATTACTAACATGAGCTACTGGCACCCAGCAAAACCACTGAGTTTTAAATTACTAAGAGGCATTTTAGTAATTTGTCAACATCTCATTGACCACAACTCAGTCTGATGGCCTCACCCAGCATAAAGGAAGCTTGGAAATTTATTCTTCTTTAGGCACCTGCCCCACTGAAATGTATTTGCCTTCCAAGGAAGAAGGGAAAGGGGTGACTAGAGGCCTATGGACAATGCCATCCCTAGCACTGATAGCCTTTATATGGCTGGAAGGTCAGAGAAACCTAAGTCCTACAGGAGAAACAGCCAATAGACAAAGGATGGAGAAGAGTCAGGCAGATTGAGGGGGAACAAACTTGTGCAAGGACAGGCTCCACATAAAGGAAGAAGTTTGGTGAGTTTAGAGAAATGGAGAAAGACCAAGTGGGAAAGAGCAGGTGGTAACAGAAGAGACTAAAAAGTGGGCAGGAGCCTGGCCAGGCAGGGCCTGGAAACCCATGCAGAGGGATTTAGACATTCAGTGGAGTGGGAGCCTTAGCAGCATTTTAAACAGAGAAGTGACGCAATTTACATTTTGAAAAGGTCATTCTAGCTATTGCAGTGACAGCCGAGCCTCGATCAGGCAAACTAGTTCTGGATCAGCATATGCAAAATCATTCAGAGGGATGCAAGGAAAAAGAGGTGTCACTGTTCCTCCTTGTTATCTAGAAGGCATGTCTGAGTGATTTTTTTCTCCTCATTCAAGCAAGTTCCAGTCTGGCTCCTATTATCTGTTTTTATCTATTGGCAATAACACACAACAGTAAATAAACAGTAAATAAAATAGATGGTTGAGATGCAGGATCCAACAGACGGAGTCACATCCTTCCTTCTCAGCAAAAATTAGCAGCATGGGCTCTGCTCCCTAGTTCTTCCCATCCCTTTTTACTTCTGGAAATTGAATATGCATTGCACCCACCCAATATAGCCACAGCTGGCCCTTTCATATTTATAGCTAGCTGTCTCTACAGCTATTGCATCAGGCAGGAGAAAGCAAACTAGGATTAAGGCTTGAAATAGGACTGTAATGTTTCATTCCTTTAACTTTTGATCTTCATTTCCTTGATCCTGAAATGATTGGCGTTCCAGGAGCAGCAAAAAGATGGAGATCAACAAGAGCAGCTCAGGTAAGATGGGGGATGCAGGGCACCATGCCAGAGAGCCCTGCTGTGCAGGGACAAGGAACAGCTTCCCTGCAGCACTCGTAGGAAACATCGGGAATGCCATCATTTCATGGCATAGCTGGAACCCCTTTGAGTTCTTTTATTACCACAGTCAATCTGGTACCACATCCTATGTATTTCTTTCCTTGAGATATTTTTTTGTTTGTCTTTTTGTGCTGGTCATGGGGCCTAAACTCAGGGTCTGGGAGCTATCCTTGAACCTTTTTTCTCAAGGCTAACACTTTACCACTTGAGCTACTGCACCACTTCCTGCTTTTTGTTAGTTAATTGGAGCTAAGAGTCTCATGGATTTTCCTGCTCAGGCTGCCTTTGAACGGATCATCAGCCCTCAGCCTCCTGTAATCTTCAGCTAAGCACGACCAGGCACAAACCATGGGAGCCCAGCTGAAATGTTTTTATATTCTTCATTTCAACTCCCCAAACCTGGCTCAAGCCCAGCTTTTTTTTTCCTGAAGCCTACAAGTTATGTACCAAGAGGCTTTGTAAGTGCCAATCACCGTGCAGGTTTGGGCGTTACCATGTGGAAAGATGCTGTGCCCCTTCAAGGGAATTATGTGGTAGAGTCACAGGGGCAAATATCAAAATGATTTTTTTAAAAACACATCTTTCCTTCTACAACATTCAAAGCTCATACCTGGGAGGCTGGGTATCTGAGCAGTCACAGAAGGTGATGTTTGTGTGAACTGGTTGAACACATATGGCATCTGTCTGATGGAGTATGACAGAATTAGCAGCTGGTTCTCTATACCCAGGTTTTAGTCTACCACATGTCTGGCATACATAGGCCTGGAAAACTTCCCCATCATTCACCTTCACCAGATTACTCCTCCTCTGACTCATCATCTTCAACCCTAACCTGCTCCAATCAAACCTCCCCTAGCTTGCTAGTACCTCATCTCTGTTCACTATCTTCCACCAGGATCCACTCAAACCCTTTATCCTAAACCCTATACTTCATACTTGCCCGTCCAGACTTATCCCATTCCTTGTAATCTAGTTAATTCTCTACTTCTTTTATAGGCTTAAGGCTTCCATCTGTAAGTTTGACTGAATCCTGTGTCTCTGAATTATCCATAGAAGCAGGCCAGGGCTGGGGACACAATGGAAGCTCAATAAATATCAATATACCAGACCATTAGTAAATTAGATATCCAGATTAGCTTAGAAGGCAGCCAGAACATCATGTTATATTTAGAAATTTAGATGTTATACATCCTAGGGTATCATCCAAAAATGTAAGAAATAAAGGCACAGATATATAAACATGATTATAACTGTGTCCTAAACTCTATGATAATTAAAACAACTCTTGGCATCTGACCTTTAGTTTTAGCATCGAGGAGACAATAAGGAGCAGTGGGGACAGTGGCAACAAGAAAATGAAGGTTTCAATTGAGGCTTCCATGAATTACTGCTGTTTGGAATACACACAAGCCTGGGATATCTGATACCTTGATTTTTAGGGAAGAACCAAAAATGTGAATTTTTAAAATAGTATATTTTTCTGTTCTATTAAACAAAATGAATCACAGAATAGACTAAAACTTTGTGTGCAAACAAGATGTAATAGAGACCAAATTCAGCCTGGAGGTTGTCATTCTGCTCATAACCCTTGTCCTAAGTAGACACTGAGCAGAGCCACACTTACAGATTGACTGCTGCTTGTGTTCTGTGACCTATTGCACAACGGACTCATTTTTTGTTTTTACACATATATTCAAACATATTCACATGTACATACCCAAAATCCATGCTATGAGTTTAGAATTGAGGAACAGAAATAGAAAATATTCTGGATTTCTGGAACTGAGGAAAATAGCTAGGATTTCAGGATACCTGGCATTGTGGAAAATTCTGTCTAAGATGTTCTTTAGGCTGATTTCTATCCCACCCCAATACTGGACTTTGAACTTGAGTCAAACTCCCCAGCCCTTTTTGCTTTAGATTATTTTTTGGATAGAAGGCTGTTTACCATTCTCTCATCACAATTTACTTATTTATAGCCTCCTTGGTAGCTGGGATTGCAGGTGTACACCACTATGCCCATCTTGGTTTTTTTTTTTTTTTTGCTGAATGGTGTCTTGTTTTTTGCTTGGGCTGGCCTTGGATCACAATCTTCCTGCTTTCTACCTCCCCAATAGCTATGATTATAAGCATAAGCCACCATACCCAGTCAAATCCTCCTATCTTCAATTAACCAGGAAAAAAACTGGAAATGCAAGAGGTAGAGTGCCAGCTTGGAGCAAAAAAGCCAAACAAGGGCACAAGGTTCTGAGTTCAAGACCCAGGACCGGCACACACAAAAAAATGTAGATTCGAATTAATTAGGGCTGAGGAGTGTTGCGTGGGATAGTGAATTTCTAACATGCTCCCAGGTGATGCCAAGGTTTCAGGTCTACTTGGAATTGCCAGGGCCAAGATGATAACAATAGGCTCTGGTTTGGATCTTCTGAGTTCAGAGCCATTTCCAGTTCTGCTAGTCAAATCTCCTGGGAAAAATTATTCAGTTAACCTGTCCCAACCATGGTGGTTCTCTCCTTTTGCTGGGGCTGCCTTGTTCATATGCTGTAATAAGGACATGGGCTGTTTGACTCTGAATATTGACTCTGCTTCCTCATAGTATTGACCATTAGTAAGTCAATCAACCTCTCTAAGCATCAGAGATCTCCATAAATGGGGATTATGGAAGTGCTGCCTTCACAGAGATGTCATGAGGAAAAAAATAAAAGAGCAGAATGTGTGTGTACTATCTGGGTACTTGTAATCCCAACTTCTCAAGAGGCTGAGATCTAAGGATTGCAGTTTGAAGCCAGTCATGCAGGGAAATCCATGAGACTCTTAGCCACCAAAAGAAGCTGGAAGTAGAGGTATGGCTCAAGTAGTAGAGTGCTAGCCATGAGTGAAGAAGCTAAGAAACAACACCCAGGCTCTGAGTTCAAGCCCTAGCGCATGCATGTGCACGCACACACACACACATACACACACAAATTGTGTGTACTTGTCCAAAACAGCCAGAAAAGCACCCTTTGCCTGTTGTGCTATAAGCATTCTGTGAACCAGACTCTAAAAACAAAAATGCATTCTTTTTTTTTCCTTTTCCAGAAAGCGATAATCCCTGTGAAGATTGTATCCCTTGTACCCGGGACCTCAGTTGGAGGGACTCATTCACTTTTGGAGAGTGGGAAAGAGAGAACCCTTCTGGGCTACAGCCCCTCTCGCTCCTCAGCACTTTGGCTGCCTGCACTGGGCCACAGCTGGCCCCACTCATAGGTAAGGCCACAGGATTGATGTGGGCACCACCATGGGACAACCTCAGGGCTAGGATCAGATCCTGAGGTCCTGAAGGTGATTCCAGAATGTCATGGGATGGGGAAGGGAGATCCTGGCTGCAGTGACCTCAACCTTCTTTTCTCCTGTCCTGTTCTTTTTTTTTTTGCCTCCAACGGTGCAGAGTGGAACCCTGCAGTGTGGCACCTCCAGAGCGCCGCCGAGAGTTCCTGCTAGTGGTTCTAAAGGGACAGGCACTACTAGAATGAAGCGCTTGCAGAAAGAGCTCTTCCTTTTCTTGCTGTGTGGAGGCCTGAGGCCTTCCTCTGGGGAGCTTCTGTGGGCCCTTCTTACTCTCTTCTCCCTCCCTAGAACTTTTGATGGCTTTCTTTCTGTGGAGTTGGGGTGCCAAGAGGGAGAAGCTGAACTATAGGGCTAAGTGAAGCTGAATTTTCCCTGAGGCTGCAGACTTTCTTTCTCCATACTCTAAGCCTTCAAATCTATCCTTTATTCATTCAACATGCATTCATGAAGTACCTCCTACATATTACACCTGAGAGAGTCCCTATGGTGGTGGGGTAACTGAATTCCCCCTGTTATTGTTGCCAGTACTAAGGCTTGGACTCCAGGCCTGAAGCTCTTGCTTAGCATTTTTGCTCAAGGCTGGTGCTTGTGCTATACTTCAACTTCCAAGTTTTTGCTGGTTAACTGGAGATAAGGGTCACTTGGATTCGTCTGCCCAGACTGGCTTTGATCTGTGATTCACAGATTTTAGCCTCTTAAGTAGTTAGAGTTAGAGATGTGAACCAACAGTGCCATGCAAGTTTCCTCCTCTTTCTCTTCCTCCTCCACTTCCTCCTCCTCTTCCTCCTTCTCCTTTTGTCAGTACTGGTGTTTGAACTCACATTGGCTTGCTTGCTTGCTTGCTTGCTTGGCTGGAGCTCTCCCACTTCAGACATGCCTCCAGCCCTACTTTTTGATGGTTACTTTGGGGATGGACTCTCAAGGAATTTTCTTCATGGGCTGGTGTTGTACTGAGATCTTCTGGATCTCAGCCTCCTGATTAGCTAGGATTATAGGCATGAGCTATCAGTGCCTGCTAATTTAGGTTTTTCAATGTGAACGATTCTGAATGAACTTCTCTTTGAGAGACCATAATTAACGACTATTAACCATTTTTAGCAAGAGGCCTTTATTTAAAAATGACAGTTTAAGCCAGGCGCTGGTAGCTCATGCCTGTAATCCTAGCTACTCAGGAGGTTGAGATCTGAGGATCATGGTTCAAAGCCAGCCGGGGCAGGAAAGTCCATGAGACTCTTATCTCCAATAAACCACCCAAAACCCGGAAGTGGTGCTATGGCTCAAGTGGTAGAACGCTAGCCTTGAGCTGAAATGCTGAGGGACAGAGCCCAGGGCCAGAGTTCAAGTCCCATGACCAAAAAAAAAAGACAGTTTAAACAATTAAAATAAGTGCAGTGTTTCCTCCATCGGCAGTTTTATTTTTTGAAGTTTCAATTACTTGCAATCAACTGCAATCCAAAAATACTAGATAAAGTCTAGGCACAGGTGGTTCACACCTGTAATCCAGCTATTCAGGAGGCTGAGATCTGAGGATCATGGTTCAAAGCCAGCCTGTAAGATTCTAATCTCCAATTAACCATCAAAAAGGTGGAAGTGAAGCTATGACTCAAGTGGTAGAGCACCAACCTTGAATTAAAAAAACCTAAGGGACAGTGCCCAGACTTGAGTTCAAGCCTCTGGGATCAGCACAAAAGAAAAAAAAATTCTATGAGAGAGAAATCACATTCATATAGCTTTTACTTATAATTATTTGATTTAATTGATATTCATTTCTCACCATACCTAATTTGTAAGTTAAACTATATCATAGGTATGTATGTGTAGGGCGGGGGGAAACATCTTATAGGGCTTGGTGCTATCTAAGGTTTCAGGTACCCCCTTGCTCTAGGAATAAACCCTACAGACAAGGGGAGACTACTGTATCTATGAGCCCACAGAAGAGTTCCCTAGGTCGTGTATATACTACTGAACCCCCTCTTCTCTCCTGTCTCACAGGAAATTTTATATGATCTACCCTCTTACACTGGGGAGAGTCTTATGCAGCTCTCGCCCATACAGCTCCGCAACTTTCAGCTGGGTGGGGGGTATTCTCTCTGGACTGTGGGGAGGAAAAAGCTGCAACTAAGGGAAAACTAAAGTCATGATTGCACGCTGACAGCAGAGCCTTTCCTCACTCCAGCTGTGCCTCCCTCCGCATCCTCACCATCTCACGTGAGCACAGCCCAACTCCATCCACAGACCAAGCAGGCACAGGAAGAAGGGCACACTCGCAGAATGGCTGGAACCAAAGAGACAGAGAAAAGAAATATAAGGAAAGCAAACCCTCTCCAGAGGAGAGGCGGACGAGAGCAAAATAGAGGTGATGAGGAAGGTGACAGGAGGAAGTCTGAGAAGAAGACAGACACAAAGAGAAATGATAGCAGAAGGAAACAGAAGAGATGTGGGAAGAGAGATAAAGAGGACCAGACAAGATACCTATCACTGAGAGATGCCTCGTCAAGCTTCTATTTATCTAATTTAAAACTTGAAAGTAAAGCCATAAGCCAAAAAAAAAGTGTCATTTCTTTTCTGCTCAGAGTCCCCTGGAACAAGTATGAGGGGATTATCTTTCACTTTCCTCTTTTGCCACCTTCCCTATCCTTTATTTGTTATTTTGTGTCAGTCTTTGGGACTTGAATTGAGGGCCTGGGCATTGTCCCTTAGCCTTTTCACTCAAGGCTGGTGCTCTACCAAGTTAGCCACAGATCCCCTTCTGGTTTTTGGTGGTTAATTGGAGATGTGTCTCATCAACTTTCCTGCCCACTGACTTTAAACCATAATCCTCAGATCTCAGCCTCCTGAGTAGCTAGGATTACAGGCATGAGCCAACAGTGTCCAGTCATCCCTCTCTTCTGATTTAAGCTTAATGCTTAGCCTTGTTTGCCCAGCCCTATTATTCAGACTGGGATTTGATCTCAGGAGTTCTGATATCCACAGGAGGTTCTAAGACAGTGTGTGTTTCATGTTCTAGCTATTCATACTCAGTCCTACAAACACTTGTATGATTTCTTTTGCATATGACTCCTCTTGAAATGTTGACAGAACTTGCTAGTGTATTATTAAATTAGTGGCTTCAGAGAAAGGATACACAGACTCAAAAAAATAAGTAACATAGAGGATCACAAGTTTTACATTGAAAAGTTTATTAAGCAGTGTCTGCCTGGGGGCCCATGGACTGGCCTGGGTTTAAATTGTGCATTATTTCATATTCAATAAATCCAGATTATCAGTGTTGCAGAACAACTGGCCAGCTTCCATTGGAGTTGTCTTGTTTTGTTTTTAGATGTTCTGCATTGATTTAAAATAGACTAGGAGCCAGGTACCGGTGGGTCACATCGGTAATCCTAACTCAGGAGGTTGAGATCTGAAGATCACAGTTCAAAGCCATCCCAGGCAAAGTCCATGAAACTCTTATCTCCAATTAGCTACCAAAAAGCCAGATGTGGGGCTGGGAAGGTAGCTCAGTGGTAGAGCGCTTGCCTTGCATGCCTGAGGCCCTGGGTTCGATTCCTCAGCATCACATAAGCAAAGAGAAAAAAGCCGGAAGTGGTGCTGTGGCTCAAGTGGTAGAGTGCTAGCCTTGAGCTGAAGAGCTGAGGGACAGCGCCCAGGCCCAGAGTTCAGGCCCCACGACCAGACCCCAAAAAAAAAAAAAAAAGCCAGATGTGGACCTATGACTCAAATGGTACAGTACTAGTCTTGAGCAAAGTAGTTCAGGGATGACACCCCCAGGAGTTTGTTTAAGCCTCATGACTCCACTGTCCTCCCCTTCTCTTTCCCTCCCCACTCACATACAAAGATACACTAGGAAGGTCCTAAAGTAGTTTTTAGACCAAAATGGTTGGAGGAGACTAAAAAGCAAGCTGCTAAATCACCATCACTCCAAGGATGAATTATAGCCTAACTCTGGATGTTTTTATTGTCCACCTAGATGATCTTTCCCATGCTTTGTTTACTGTTTTCGAATTCCTGCTTTTCACTCTCCTCTGACCCCTCTGATTTTAACTAGATTTAATTGCACCCCATCATTCCCACTTTCTGGCTATAATACCTCTTCTAGCTCTCCTCCTCAGTCCAGCATCCCTTCAGCCTGACCCATCTTACAATCTGTTACCCCTGCAAGGTTTTCATTTTCCTTTCCCTCCCTTGTCCTTATTTCCTTACAGATCCCAGATCAGTCTTGTTATTCTCACTTCCTCATAGTTTCTCCTACTCACCTTGCTAAATGCAGCTTTATACCAACTCCATGCCCATACTGGCTGCTGAATTTCAATTCTTCGGGAGAAAACCACATGACATACTAACCAGTCCCACCTTAAAGTCATTATCCCAAGCTTGGAAATCACACCCTACATTTCCCCAGTCTATTCACTCTATTTCATGCCTCCAAATGACCCAGCTTCCTAGCATTTACCATTTACCTAGCAGCTTCTCTCCTTGTTACTATCTAGACTCAGCAGTCCAGCTTTACTAGATCCCATCTCATCTACCCAAGGATGTTTTTCCTACATTATTCATTTCATCCTCATACTAGGATTGTTCCCACCAGCACCAAATGCACTAAGAATACTGTTATTTCATTTTAAAACAGAACAAGAACTGGGAATGTGGCTTCGTGGTTCTTGCCTAGCATGCATGAGGCTCTGAGTTCATATTCCTCTCTACTACATAAACAAAAAAATTAATGAAATTAATAAAAATTTTAAAAAACCTTTTTTTTATGACAGTCCTGAGGCTTGGGGCCAAGGCACTTGCTTTTAGCTTTTTAGGCTCTAGGTTGCTACTCTTATCACTTGAGCCATACCTCCACTCCCAGCTTTTTGGTGGTTCATTGGAGATGAGTTTCCCTGACTTTCCTGCCTGGGCTGGCTTCAAATCACAATCCTCAGATCTCCGCCTCCTCAGTAACTAGACTTATAGACATTAGCCAACAGGACTTGGCCACAAAATCTTTTTCTTGATCTAATTGTCCCATCTACTCCATTTTACGCCTTTACAGAAAACTTAAAAAGAGTTTCAAATTAATTTTTATTAGCATACATTAGTTATTGGGATTTTTTTTCTTCCTAAAATTAAAAAAATAAATTTTGTCTGGGACACAACTGGGCATCTAATACTTCATTCATGGGCTCTACCACCTGAGCCATGCTTCCAACCCACAAGGGGTATTTTATTGTGGCATTTTCACAAATGTATGCAATGTATTCCAATCCCTGATAACTTGCCTTCTTTCCTAATTCAATTTCAAGAGGGTTTACTGTTTGTTGTTGTTGTTGATGATGATGATGATTGTGGGGCTTGAAATCTGGGTCTGGGCGCTGTCCCTCAGTGCTTCAGCTCAAGGCTAGCACTCTACCACTTGAGCCACAGCGCCACTTCCAGCTTTTTCTGTTCACGTGGTACTGAGGAATCGAACCCAGGATCTCATGCATGTGAGGCAAGCACTCTACCACTGAGCCACCTTCCCAGCCCTAACTTCTATTTTTATACTCACCAAAAAATATTTCAACAATTTCCTCTTATTAGCCTTTAATTCTCATTAGCCCAACTCCTTCTCTTTAGAACCCATACTCCTAAGAAAGCCAAATTTCTTATTTCTTATTCTCACTTGAGCCTTGAAATCAGATTTTTCATGCACCATTGCACTGAACCTATCAAAAAATTTCCACACTGCTCAAGCCTGTGGCCATTAAATTCTGGTCCCACTGTGAGCAGCATAGCCCTTATATGGTTACCCCCTTCTCCTGGAAACACTTTTTTCATTTGGTTTCTAGGATTCTCCTGGCCTTCCTCCACTCCACTAATTTTCTTTTCAGTGCTTTTCAGTGCTGATTTATTATGGACACTTGTCCATCATCTTTGAGAATTAGAAATTTCTAGACTAGTCATTGGATTTCTTCTATCAGTAAAATTCATGGACTTCATCTCATATATATTACCATTACTCCAAAAGTTACACATCTAGTCCAGATCACTAGAAATCCCTAGAAACCCTAGAAATGCCCAGTTTGGATCTTCTTTTCAATGTCTAATAGAATCTCAACATGACCAAGGTAATTTCTCAATATCATCTCAGAACACTTGTTCTCTCATCGTAATCAATGCCAGCTTCATTATTCTACTTGTTTAGAACCTGAAGTTATTCTTCACCGCACCCCCATCTCTCTACCTATTTCCAACCCAGCAGGAAATCATTTTAAGCTACTTTTAAAATATATTCAGAATGTGACACTGCTCACTACTTTGACTGCTACTACCTGGACCAAATCATCACCACCATTCACCAAAATTGTTGAAAAAGTCTCTTTAATACTCTTCCAGCTTCAAACCTTACCTTTCTATATTCAAAATCTTCCTAAGTTTTCCCATCTCTATTAGGGTAATAGGTCTGTAACAGGTAAACTTTACTACATCAATAGCATGAAACAACTGATGAACATTTTACTACTACAAAAAGTCTAAAATTGGTGTTCATGGTAAGTAAATGATACTTTTAACAGGAATTTGGGTCCCTTCTATCCTATGGCTCTGCTGCCTGCAATACATGATTTATAGAGTGGTCATCAAAAGAGAAAAAACTTGGAAAATTACATGACAGGCTTGTGTGGCCAGTACTGGAAGAAGTGAACATTATATCTGTGATCTTCCTTGGTCATAGCTAAATCGTGCTGCAAGGGGATGTTGGGAAATGTAGTCATCTTCATTAACAGGATCATAAGAAACCAGTTTGGTAAACAGCTAGTGTCTTCCATACCATCTCACAGTAAAAACTAAAAGTCCTTGCCCTACATGATGGCCTCCCTCCAACTATATGTCATCTCCTCCTCTACTCACTTCTGTACTAGAGCCACATCTGCTCCCAACTCCAAAACATGCTCCCAGCTCCAGGTCTTTGCCTTTGCTGTTCCCTTTTCTCAGAATGTTCTTCACCATCTTCGTACATTTGCCCAGGAGTCCTCTCTCATGAGCCCTCCATGGTTATCCCTTTCCTTTCTTTCATTTTTCTTTTCCTTTTCCTTTCCCTTTCCTACCTTCCCCTTCCTTTCCCATCCCCTTCCTTTTCTTTCTTTCTGTGCTAATACTAGAGCTTCAACACAGGGTCAGGGTGCTGCCCCTTAGCCTTTTTACTCAAGGTTCTACCATTTAAACCACAGTTCCATTTCTGGCTTTTTTGGTGGTTAACTGTGACAAGAGTCTCACAGAACTTGTTGCCTGGGCTGGCTGAGAACCATGATCCTCAGATCTCAGCCTCTTAGTAGCTAGGATCACAGGTGTAAGCCACTGATGCCTGGCTCCTAATACCCTTATTTTGTGAATCTTTATTTTTATTATAAAGGTGATGTACAGAGGGATTACAGTTATATGTCAGGTAATGAATTCATTTCTTTTTGGACAATGTCACCCTTTCCCGCACTCTCTCAGTTTTTCTCTCCTGGCTCCAACCACAAGTTTTATAGTTCATTTTCAACATAGTATCTAGTGCATAGCACTGCTGCATCTGTTCACCGTTTTCTCTCCATTTCTGTGTCCCTTCTTATTCTAGCTACCCTTTTGAAGATGGCAATATCCCCTCAATAGCCCATTTCCGGTTCTTTCTCTACCTTGTTTTTACTCTTTAGCACCTATCACTAACTCCTCTTTTGCTATTTAAATTGCTCTCAGTGTCTTCTCACCTATCCCTACAAACCAGAACAACCAACAAACATCACAACAGAGCCTAATCCTTTGTGTTTACTGCTGCATCCATAGAGCTTAGCACTGGATCTGGCACAGAGGACACAATACATTTATTTGTACAATATTTGATATTACCACATGAGAAGAGCTGAGAAATTTGGAGAACAGCAGCCTTTTGTGGTTGACACCATAATGCCTGCCACAAGACGTCCCTCAATGCTGCACTCTGAGTCTGCTCTCAGGGCTAGATGGCCAGGAGTGCAGTTAAAGGCACCATTTCTTCCCTACCCCCCTTCTTTATTTATTTATTTATTTTGATGCTGGTACTAGGGCTCAAACTCAAGGTCTGAGCATTGTCCCTTAGCTTTTATGCTCAAGGCTGGTACTTTATCACTTGAGTCACAACTCCACTTCCAGCTTTTTGGGTGGTTAATTAGAGGTAAGAGTTTCACAGACTATCCTTGCTAGGCTGGCCTTGAACCATGATACTCACATCTCAGTCTCCTGAGTAGCTATGATTACAAGCATGAGCCACCAGCACCCAACATGGGCACCATTTCTTAAGAGTGCTACCCCCTAAGTCCTTTTCCTCTGCTATCTCTGCTGCCTACTCTAACTCTAGCACTCCCATGGGACCTAACATGCTTTTTATCCCCTCCTCCTAAAATCTATGTATCTTGAGCATTTGCAGTTTTTCCTCAAGGCAGTTTCTTGAGAAGCATATACTCATAGGCCAGAAATGTCTACTATATATTTCTATCTTTATTTAGTTATTTGGCAATATGGTGTTTGGACTCAGGACTCCAGGCTTACTAGACAGGCACTTTACTGATGAATCCTCTTTTTGCACTGTTTGTTTTTTTGGTCAGTCCTGGGGCTTGAACTTGGGCCTGGGTGCTGTCCCTCAGCTCTTCAGCTCAAGGCGAGTGCTCTACCACTTGAGCCACAGTGCCACTTCCAGTTTTCTGGTGGTTAATTGGAGATAAGAGTCTCATGGACTTTCCTGCCCAGGCTGGCTTTGAACCGTGATCCTCAGATCTCAGTCTCCTGAGTAGCTAGGATTACAGGCATGAGCCACCTGCACCAGGATTATTTGGGACTTCTTTAGACCAGCTTGAGTCATACCTTTCTATGAAGCCCTCTCTGGTTATCACCAAGTATCCCTATCTATACCTTATTTGAATATCCCAAGCAATAGTTGTCAGTCTTTATCTTGGCACTGAAAAGCAAACTAATTAACTTTGTACATAACTCTTTTGTGAGCCTACTATTTGTCTCAACTGGATTTATAGAACCTTTATGTGCTAAGAACTTAGTTTTTTTTAAATTCCATTTGTGTTAATGGATAGTTGCTTTAATTCCATAACACTAAAATGAATAAGTGAATAGAGTCTGCGTTTCTCTTAAAAGGGATGTACAACAGATTCCACCTATTCAGTTCACCTAACACTGTTTTAGCATTCGCAGCAGATAGAAAGGATAAGAAAGATGCCTATTTCAGCACTTCGTCTAAAACAGATGGGTAAGCAACTTTGCGTGGCAAAAATGTCCAGTGTACTGAAGATACCAAGTACTATGAAGGCAAATAAGGGAAGTAGTAGTATGCTCAATGGGATCAGGAAAGGATTCTGCGGGTCCTAATGGCTTTTCTTATACAGAAAATCCGGAAAGCGCACCTATTTCAAGCAAAGGAACAAAGCCCATGCACTTGTGAAAAGATAGGCAGTCAAGAACGCGGCGGCCGTACGTACACGAGGGGGCGTGGCGGGAAACTAAACTGATAGAGAGCCAGACTGCAGAGTTTCCTGCACAGGCGGATAAAGTCAGCTTATTTCTGGCCGGAAAGTAATACAGTAATCCGAGAAGCTGGGTGGAGGCAGAGTCACTCGCTGTGAATGGAGACGTGGCGGCCAAGCGGCCGCGCCCACACGCAGCGGGAGCAGGGGCTGGAGCCCGCCATCCGCACACGCTCCTAGACCAGGGTTGGGCGGGAATCGGGTCCACGCAATTGAGCGCGCTCTCGGGGACGTGGCGCTTTCCAGCCAATCCCGGCTACGTGGTCGGGGGACCAATGGATGTCCGGGAAAGATACGCGTCAGCGGCAAGTTTAGTGATTATTGGTCAGAAGGATGCTGACAAGGCGGATGGGGGCGGGGAGAAGAGTCGTTTCCGGCAGGGCGGTGCTTGCGCGCGGGAGCCCAGCCGGTGGGTGATCAGCCGCCACGGTGTTCTCTTACTGTGGGGCTCAGGGAAAAGGTAAGTACGGTGGTGCCCACCTGCTTCGCCGCCGTGCCCTTCATTCGCTTGTCTTTGTCTCTTGGCCTTGCTCCCAGCGTGGCTTGGGCCCTTCTTACTCGGGGCGCGCGTTCTACGGGCGCTGGGGTCCCGGGCCTGAGGCCTTTCGCAACGCCAGGGCCCTCGGCTCGCAGCCTGGGATGAAGGCCCGGGCTGGCCCTCTGGCACGCGCAGAGAAGCGGGGCTGCGCCCCCGAAATCCTGGCTCCTGGCTTGGCGTCGTGGAGGGCACTGTGGCGTGCCTTTCTTGCTTGTGTCTTTTTCTCCGTCCCAGAGCTCCTCCATTCACAGAACCCCTCTGATTGTAGGGTCACTAAGCCTTTTGAAGGTCGGAGGACCGTGGAGTAGCGTTATTGCGGGAGCTTCGCGCCACCTCCCACTCACTGGGCTGGCTTGTATCTGCGGGCCCCACCCCAAAGGCCACATCCCGCAATTAGGGTGCATCTGCCAACACAGTTGTGTTCGCTTGACTTCAGGGAAAGCGGGAGGGAGAACGAATGGAGACCTCAGATCCTATGTTTAAAACATCTCCCATAATTTTAAAGAGAAGCTGGAAATGTGAAGCCTCTGACTGCATTCTTAAATCAGCAATCTGGAACAGTTCTAAAAGGTTTATAGGGAGAAATGGTTTCTTTGATTTGTTGCTTCTAACCCCACATCTTAGATCTGACCTTGTGTGTTTGTGTATGTGTGTGTGTGTGCGCGCGCGCGTGTGCTGGTACTGAGGATTGAACTCGGGCCCTTGCGTCCTTAGCATTTTTGCTCAAAGCTGCCGCTCTACCACTTGAGACACACCTCTGCTTGTGAGTTGGCTTTCCTCTCTCCCACATACCCCCACCCCCTGGTTAATTGGAGATGAGAGACTTTGGATTTCTCTGCATGGGCTGGTTTCCAACCTCTAAAGATCTCAGCTTCCTGGTAGCTAGGATTACAAGTGTGAGCCACAAGTGCCTGGATAATTGACTTTTTAGCACGCAGAAATAAGTAAAACTTGTCTACAACTTCCATAATTAAGAACTGACTGGATTGCCCATTTGGGAATTTTCTTTGGTACCAAGACAAAAACTCCTAAGTATATATTAAAAAGCCCCAGAAAAGTAAGATTGTTGGGTTTTTTTTTCCGTTTTGTTTTGTTTGTGTAGTCCTGGGGCTTGAACTCAGGACCTGGGACCTCTCCCTGAGCCTTTTTGTGCCACGGCTAACAATCTGCCACTTGAATCACAGCTCCAGTTCTGGGTTTTTGCTGCTTGGCTGACTTGAAACCATGATCCTCAAATCTGAACTTTCTTAGTCGTTAGGATTACAGACATGAGCCAGCAGCACCTGGCCAAGAAAAGTTTTTGAGAATTGAATTGTATTTATGTCTTGTTTTGTGCCTTGAAGACTGCATTAA
Organism: Dipodomys spectabilis; assembly: GCF_019054845.1. Taxonomy (NCBI): domain Eukaryota; kingdom Metazoa; phylum Chordata; class Mammalia; order Rodentia; family Heteromyidae; genus Dipodomys; species Dipodomys spectabilis. Next base: position 15,469,206 of record NW_024870874.1, read on the forward strand.
TGAACCGTGATGAGATTACTTCTAACTTGTTTTTATAATAGTATTTTATTGAGCTTGAATGTAGAGAACCTTGGGAACTCTGGTAAATTATTCTTTGCTATAGAATGAAACTTGACCCAAGACAAATGTGTATTTTATCTCATTCAATAGGTTTAATTAAGTACTTAAATAATAGTACTTAAATTAAGTACTTAAATAACGCTGAAGAATTTGTGGAGTAGATCAAAGGAGGGACCAGACCTACTTTATAGAAAAGTAGATTGCTTCAGGAAAACCCAAATGTCTGATTAAATTCAACTTCTCAGGAACATTAACAGTAAGTGATCCCACAGTTATTCTGGTTGACCAAAAACCCATTGCTTAATGCTAACAAGTGGGAGAAATGGATGGTAGTAAAATTCCAGTACTCTGACCTGGATATTAAGCAGAAAAGGCATTTCTCTATAATGTAGAGAAGGAAGTAATTAATTGCTTAAAAGTGCCCACTAGGGGGCTCAGTGGTAGAGTACTTGCCTAGCATGCATGAAGCCCTAGGTTCAATTCCTCAGTACCATATAAACAGAAAAAGCCACAAGTGGTCAATGGTTCAAGTGTTAGAATGCTAGCTTTGAGCAAAAGAAGCCCAGGGACAGTTGCCAGGCCATGAGTTCAAGTCCCAGGACTGGCCAAAAAAAGAAAAAAAAGTGCCTACTGGGAACTAGGAGTAACAATCTGAGAGCAATTTAGTCAGTACCTAACTGTACTGAGACCCAGGCTATAAAGTCTGGAAACTAAAGTTATCCTGTGATTCTAATTTTTAGTACAAGTACCACCAATAGGCTACAATATAAAGTAATCTTATCCTTTATGATTTTGTAAGATGTTATACTGATCAGCTATTTAACATTTCTCTAGAGACAAAGTAAATTTACAGTAGTTCATTAATACAATCTAATGAAGTTAATTGTGTGCCAGAGAAGTCAGTTGACTGTATGAAAATAAAAATTTGGCTGGAGAAGAAAAGCTCTGAGAATAGCAAACTATTATCCAAGCCTCATTAGTTCTCTAATCAAAATCAAGCTGGCAGACACTTTAAATTTTTCTTCTGCAGAATCAAAAACTTTCTGGCAAGAAAAGTTCTAAACCGGGTGTAGGTGGTTCATGCCTGTAATCCTTGCTACTTAGGAGGCTGATATATGAAGATCAAGTTCCAAGCCAGCCCAAGCCAAAAAAAAATCCAAGACTTTTATCTCTAACCAGCAAAAAGATCTGAAGTAGAGGTGTGATTCAAGTTGTAGAGCACCAGCCTAGAGCCAAAAGGCAAGCAAGAACATAAGACCCTGAGTTCAAGGCCTAGTGCTAGCACTAAATAAATTAATTCTAAAATTCTGGAAAAGTTTCTTTTTGATTGATGAAACTATTGTTCCTCAACAGTTTTCACTAAGTGTTGATTGATTAAACTTTAATACATAATTAATTGCAATAGGAATTTTATACAAAATGTAGTTAGGAGCTTTGCCAGGTGTGTATAAAAATACCCATGCATGAAATTTTGAGAGTTTTTTTATTTTTGTCAGTTAGGGGGCTTGAACTCTGGGCCTGGGTACTGTCCCTGAGCTCTACAGCTCAAGCCTAGTGCTCTACCACCTGAGCCACAGCACAACTTCTGGTGGTTATTTGGAGATAAGAGTCTTAGCAACTTTCCTGCCCAGGCTGGGTTTGAACCTCGATCCTCACTCACATCTCAGCCTCCTGAGTAGTTAGGATTACAGGTGTGAGCCACTGGCCCTTGGCAGTATTTGAGAGTTTGGTAATCGCATTTTTTTTTTTTTTTTTTGGTTGGTCGTGGGGGCCTGAACTCTGGGCCTGGGCACTATCCCTCAGCTCTTCAGCTCAAGGCTCTCGCTCTACCACTTGAACCATAGCGTCACTTTTGGCTTTTTCTGCATATGTGGTGCTGAGGCCACGAACCCAGGGCCTCATACATGTGAGGCAAGCACTCTACCACTGAGCCACCTTCCCAGCTCAAGCTTAATTTTTTTTTTCAGTGCTAAGTGTATAATTTTAAGAGACACACACACACACACACCTCCCCCCCCTGTAGCAAGAGTTCATAGGATTAGGCTCTAATGCCCTATGGCCTAGCAGTCTTTTCCACTGGCTATCTGTGGATCCATTGTTTTCTTTCTATGGTGGTACTAGAGTTTGAACTCAGAGCCTAGAGTTTAATTCTGTTTGTTTATGGATATGTATCTTTTTCTCCTATTTTTGTGCATATGTTATATAAATATAAACAACCTGGAAGACTGGTTTTGCCTTGCTTTTTATATAAATGAGCTCTTGATACCATTATGCAACTTTTTTTATTCATTTAACATATTGGTGAGCTCTACCTCATTCGTTTTAACCTATGTACTTTTCTATATTATAGATTAGCTGAAATGTTTTGCCAGTTCTTGGATTTTGTGAGTGCGTACACGTGCACTAGTCCTGCAACTTGAACTCAGGGCTCAGGAGCTGTCCCTGAGCTGTTTTGCTCAAGGCTACTCTACTATTGGAGCCACAACTCTACTTCCTGCTTCTTTGTAGTTAATTGGAGGTAAAGTCTCAAGGACTTTCCTATTGGAGCTGGGCTTGACCTGCAGTTCTCAGATCACAGCCTCATGGGTAGCTAGGATTACATGCATGAGCCAGTGGTGCCCAGCTTTCTGTTTTCATTTTGATACATATTATTTTATTTGTTCAGATGCACATACATGTTTTCCTTTGCGTTCCTCCCTAAGAAGGTGTAGCCCAAGCTGGACTCCTGCCTCATCCTCCTTGTTGATTACCAGTGTCACCACCATGGCTGGTTGTTTCCAGTTTTTGTTTTGTTTTAAAAATGTTTTTTATTAGCATATGGGTTTTATAGTGACATATAAGTACATACAGTACATACAATGTGTCCCAATCAAGCTTACCCCCTCCATCTCTTCCCTCCTCTTAAAACAATTTCAACAGGTTTCATTGTTCTGTTTTTATATATCAACATAAAGTCCTTTGACCATATTCACCTTCATTTATTTTATTGTGCTTTCATCCTCTGTTGCTTCCCATACCCCAGTATAGTCTGTTTTACTTTTGTGTGGTTGTTTTTCCTCCCACTTTTTTAAAGCATGTTTTAATTGTACAAAGAGCCCTTTTTAAAAACATTTTATTGTTATTATAACAGAGGAATTACAGTGTCCTGAATCAGGTAATTAGTACTTTTCCTTTTGTGCAGTGTCTTCTGTTCCTCATTGTCTCCCAGTCCCTCCCTCCTGTCTCCAGCCATTAGTTGTGTAGTTCACTCTCATCAATGCCGAAGAGCTCCACTGCTGTGCTTTTTCGCCCTTTTTCCCTTGTGTTCTGTACCCTCTGCCCTGCCTTCCCAAAGATACACACTTGAATACACCGTACATAAAGAAAAGAAGACAGAATCATCAAAAACTAAAACTAAAAAACAAAAAATCTTGCAGTTTGTTTAGATACATATGAAATGACACTGTGGTATTGTGTCTTTATGATTCTCTCCTAAGTATGTCTTCTTTTCGTCTCACTTTGTATGAGAATCTAGAATCCTGTGTAATTTATCATGTCCCAGTGTATTTTAGATCTATTTTCTGCATGAGAGCACGAGCCATTTGTCTTACCTCACTTAACATGATTTGGCCTAGTTTCATCCGTTTCCCTGTAAATGACATTATTTTATTTCTAATGGCTGTGAAATCCATTGTGTGTATGTACCTATACACAATGAATGGAGTTTTTGGATCCACTCATCTATTGTGGGGCATCTGGGCTGTTTCCATACCTTGGTTATTGTGAATAGTGTGGCAGTAAACATGGATGTGCAGGTGTCCTTGTCATATCCTGGCTCTTGATGTTCAGGGTAGATGCCCAGGAGTGGTATGGCTGGATTGTAGGGAAGATCTATGCTTACTTTTTTGAGGAACTTTCAGACTGCTGCCCAGAGTGGTTGTGCTAGTTTACATTTCCATCAGCAGTGCACTAAGGTTCCTTTTTCCCCATATCCCTGCCAGCATTCGTTGTTGTTTGAATTCACAATTTTGGCCAATCTCACTGGGGTGAGATAGAATCTCAGAGTTGTTTTGATTTGCGTTTCTTTTATGACCAGTGATGATGAGCATTTCCTCATGTGTTTCTTTGCCATTCTTCCCTCTTCAGTAATGTCTCTCCTTAGCTCCCTTGCCCATTACACCATTAGTAATTAGTATATTAAGTTTGGGGGTAGGGGCTTTGTTTCTTGAGCTCCTTGTACATACTGGATATTAGGCCTTTGAAGTATTGCTGGTAAAGATCTTTTCCTAGTTAGTTGTCTGTCTTTCTAGTTTAGTAAGTATGTCTTTAGCTATTCAGAAACTTTTTATTTTAATGTAGTCTCACCTGTCAAGTCTCTGTCCTATCTGTTGTGCCCCTGGAGCTGTATTCAGGAAATTTTGACCTATACCTACCTACTCTCTTGCAGTAGTTTCAGAGTTTCAAGTCTGACATTGAAGTCTTTGATCCACTTTGAATTGATAGTGTGTGGTGACAGGCAGGGACTCACTTTTAGTTTTCTCTATATGGCTCCTCAGTTTTCCCAGCATCAATTGTTGAACAGGCCGTGTTTTTTCCACTGTATGTCTTTGACTCCTTTTTCAAATATCAGATGACTCTTGACTATGTGGTTTTATTTCTGGATCTTCTAATCCACTCCATTGATACACAGGTCTATTTTTGTGCCAATGCCAAGCTGTTTTTGTTATTATAGCTATGTAGTAGAGTTTGAAATCTGGTTTTGTGATGCCACTCACATTGTTTTTTTTTTGCCTAGAATTGCTTTGACTATTTCTAGAGCTTTTCTTGTTCCATATGGTTTTTTTTTTTTTTTTTTTTTTTGTATCGGTAATGGGGCTTGAACTCTGGGCCTGGATGATGTCCCTTAGCTCTTCAGCTCAAGGCTAGTGCTCTGCCACTTGAGCCATAGTGCCACTTCCAGTTTTCTGGTGGTTAATTGGAGATAAGTCTCACATATTTTCCTACCTGGGCTGGCTTTGAACTGCTGTCTTCAGACCTCGGCTCGGCCTCCTGAGTAGCTAGGATTATAGCGTGAACCACCGATGCTTGTCTCCATATGAATTTTTTAATTGTTTTGTCTATCTTGGTAAAGAACATCATTGGGATTTTGATGGGGATTGCATTTAATTTGTATAAAGACCTTTTATGCCCTTAGTTAGGTTCATTCCTAGTGTGGTGGTGGTGCTGCTGCTGTTGTTTTGAGGCTGTTGCAAATGGAATCGTTTTCCTGATTTCCCTTTCTGCTTGTAATTGTTGGCATACAAAAGGCTTCTGATTGTATCCTGCTACTTTGCCAAAGTGGTTGATCAGCTCTAGGATCTTAGGGATAGAATTTTTTGGGTTCTTTAGGTATGTCAACTGCAAATAGGAATTGTTTTCAACTGCAAATAGGAATTGTTTGACATCTTCTTTCCCTATGTGAATCCCTTTTATGTCCTTTTCTTGCCTTATTGCTGTGGCTAGGAATTCCAGAACTATATTAAAAAGAAGTGGAAAGAGTGAGTATCCTTGTCTTGTTCCTAATTTTAGGGAAAAAGTTTTAGTTTTTCCCCAATTGTTATGATGTTGGCTAATGGTCTGTCATCTGTAGACCTTTATTGTTTTGTTTTGTTTTTCGTTTTTGTTTTTTAGCCTTTATTGTTTAAAGGAATGTTCCTTTATTCCTAGTTTCTCCAAAGCTTTTAACATGAATGGATATTGTATTTTGTTGAAGACTTTTTCTGCATTTATTGAGATGATCATGTGATTCTTAAAAGTCTTTGGTTCTGTTGACATGGTGAATTACATTTATTGATTTGCATATGTTAAAGCAGCCTTGCATCTGTGGAATGAAGCCTACTTGGTCATAATGTATGCTTTTTTATTTGTTTCTGGATTCTCTTGACTACTGTTTTATTGAAGAACTTTCCATCTGTGTTCATCAAAGAAATTTGTCTGTAGTTCTCTTTATGTTGGATCCTTACCTGGTTTGGGGATAAGTGTGATATTGGCTTCATAGAAAAAATTCGGAAATAATCTTTCTGTTTCTGTTTCACGGAAAAGCTTGAGGAGTATTGGTATTAGTTCATCTTTAAAAGTCTTACAGAATTCAGTGTGTGTGTGGTGGGAGAGAGGGGAATCTGTCTGGGCCTGGGCTTTTCCTTGTTGGAAAACTTCTGATTGCTTCCTCAAACTTGTTGCATGTTATTTGGCTTGTTTGATTGGTTTATATATTTTGGTTCAGTATAGGGAGTTTATATGTTTCTAAAAATTCATGGGGCTGGGAAGTTGGCTCAGTGGTAGAGTGCTTGTCTTGCATGCCTGAGGCCCTGGGTTCGATTCCTCAGGACCACATAAGCAAAAAGAAAAAAGCTGGAAGTGGTGCTGTGGCTCAAGTGGTAGAACGCTAGCCTTGAGCTGAAGAGCTGAGGGACAGCACCCAGGCCCTGAGTTCAGGCCCCATGACCGGACCCCAAAAAATAAATAAATAAATAAATAAAAATTCATCCATTTTTGCTAGATATTTTTTCTTTTGTGAGACTAGGTTTTGAAAGTAGTTCGTTATATAATCATATGGATTCCTTGATGTTGTAATGTTTCCTGTGGCATCTCTCATCTTATTGATTTGAATTTCCTCTCTTCTTTTTTTCATCAATCTCACAAGTGTTCTATCAATTTTATTCATTTTTTTCAAAGAACCAGCTTTTTGTTTCTTGATTTTGTGTATAGTATTTTTGTTTCTCTTATGTTGATTTCTGCCCTAATCTTTCCTATCTCTCTGTCTAGTAGTTTTAGATTTGTTTTTTTTCTTGTTTTTCTAGCAGTTTCAGTTGAATCATGAAGTTACTTGAGCCGTTTGTTTTATGTGTACGCTTAGAGCTATAAACTTTCCCCTTAGCACTGCTTTTGCTATATCTCAGAGGTCCCATTGTGATGTGTTATTTTCATTGAATTGTAAGAACTTTCTAATTTCTTCCTTAATTTCTTCTGTGACCCAGCCTCCATGTGTTTTGAATGAGTTCTGTAGTATGTTTTGTGTTGAGAACTAGTTTGATTCCACTGTAATCAGATAGGAGGCAAGGAATTATGCCAATCCCCTTGTATTTGCTTAGCTTCTTTGTGTGTATTATGATACAATCTATTTTAGAGAATGTTCCATGGGATGGAGTGGGAGGCATTAGGGGAGGGATCTTCAGTTTTCTGTCCTTTTGTGTACAAGTTATGAATTATTTTTTTCCATTCCTGTGACTATTTGTTTACATATTTGTTGTTGTTGATCTCATGGGAAGAAGTGCATATTAGGACCCTAAAACTGTTTATTCAGAGAGAGCCATCTTCCTGCATTGTTTCCAGTTTTTAAATCACAATATCCAATCATCATTGCATATCTTTGATACGTGTACCTTTGTATACATATATAAGTGTTTGGATTAACTCAAATGAAGGTGATGAAGAACTTTTTGGAATCATATTTTAGTCTAAGATAGGTGGAAGTGGCATTTTTTTTTAAAAAAAAAAAAAAAAAGGACTGGGAATGTGGCTTAGTGATAGAGTGCCTAACATGTATGAAGCTCTGTGTTCCATTCCTCAGTACCACGTAAATAGAAAAAGCCAGAAGTAGCGCTGTGGCTCAAGTGGTAGAGTGCTAGCCTTGAGCAAAAGAAGCTCAGGAACAGTGCCCAGGCCCTGAGTTCAAGCCCCAGGACTAGAAAAAAAAAAGTACTCTCTTCTACCCCTTTCTCTTAGAGTTCATGGTCTTGCTTTCATGTAGTTTCCTTGTATGGGTTTTTCTTGTTCTTAATGGTTACATTGTTGGAAGCAGTATTTTTTTTTGAGAATAGACACTGGGGCAAGTGATGCGTGCGCACACACACACACACACACACACACACACACACACACACACACACATTATTCTAGAGGCACATGGGCATTGAGCCTTTATGCTCTTTCCCTAAGAATATCCTCCTTTGGCATCCATCCTTGGTGTGAATGCCTAGAGTCCTGTAAGAAAACTAAAACTTTTTCAGTTTTTTTTTTTTTTTTTTTTTTTAAGAAAGCTTTAGAGAAAAGTTTTCTAAAAGTTTAAAAGCACAGGTGTTCACATGACCATGCTTTCTGAAGATTAAGGGAGGCTCTTGTGTCCTACCTACTCAGAGCTTCTGGTGGTTGTCATCAGTCCTTGGCATTCCTTAACACGTAGAATATATTACGTTAGTCTTTCTATCTTCATAACATGACATTCTCATTCTGTGTGTGTGTGTGTGTGTCGAAATTTCCCTTGTCTTATAAGGACACCAATCTTTGGTTAGAGCCCACTCTTAACAATCATGACATCATTTTTATGTGGTTACATCTGCAAAGACTATTTCCAAATAAAGTCACATTGGTAGGTGCCAAAGGGATTAGACATAATGGGAGATTGGGAAGAAATAATGTAAAATTGCAGGTGACTTATTCTCACTGATGTGTGTGTGAATGGACATTCAGTGATCATGTTCATCTGGGAAAAGAGTAATTAAAATATGAATGTCTAGGAAAACCTCTCCTTTGATTTAAGAAAAAATTTTTTAAGGATCTTGGGACTTGCCTGTACTCTCCATAGTAGTAAGGAATCTATAGTTTATTAGACAGGCTTCTGATCTATAGCTTCTCTGTAGTTTTGTTCCCTCAAGTATTCCAACCTTTTTTTTTTTGTTCATTTACTTTGCCTGTTATTGTTCATTTAATTGCCTGAAATTGATGAGATGCTGGCTTGGGGATCTGTACTTTGAATAGTGCTATTTCAAAAGTACTATTCAAGTACTTCGCCAAGTTGTTCTTTTCCTGGGCAAATTTGGGAAAGACGACTGTACAGAAGGTCAAAGAAAGAACTATTTGAATGATTTATTTGGTCTTTGGAAGTGATTCAAGGTTACCCTGTATGTGAGAAACTATGTGCTATAGACCTAGGAAGATACATAGTATTTCATTTGTTTCTCATGTGGTGGTCATCAGAAACAAAGCTAGTAATGCGCCCGGCATCAATGGTTCACACCTGTAATCCTAGCTACCCAAGAGTCTGAGACCTAAGGATCATGGTTCAAAGCCAGCCCGGGCAGGAAAGGCCATGAAACTCTTATCTCCAATAAACCACCAGAAAACTGGAAGTGGCGCTGTGGCTCAAGTGAAGTGGTAGAGCACTAGCTTTGAGCTGAAGAGCTGAGGGACAACGGCTCAGGCCCAGAGTTCTAATGCTTGGATTCCACTTCAGTGAGTCTAAACTTATATAAACCCATCCTATATAATTCTAATAGCCAGTCAGGTTTGAGGACCAGACCAGATGGAGTGGAAGACTCCAGACTAGACTGATGGAGTGGAAGAACTAAAAGATTGGTTGGGACTGGTAGCTTATGTATATAATCCCAGCTACTCAGAGTAGAGATTAATCTGGGGGAAAAAGTTCTGAAGACCCTATATCAAATAAGCTGAACATGGTCATTCACATCTCTGATCCTACATACTACACAGAAGGCAGAAATTGGGAAATCAAGCCTAGCTCTGGCAAAAAGCTGGAGACCGTGTCTAAAAATTAACCTAAAGTAAAAAGGGATAGAGATATGGCTTTAGTGGTAGAGCTTTGTCTAACATGCACAAGGTCCTGAGTTTTAAAAAAATAAAAATAAGGAAGGAGAAAGAGAGAATGAGAAAGAAGGAAGACAGAGGGAGGGTGAGGCAGGAGAGCCCTGGCAGCTCATGCTAGCTACTCAGAAGGCTGAGATCTGAGGATCATAGCCTGAAGCCAGCCCCAGCAGCAAAGTCCCTGAGAGTCTTATCTCCAGTTAACCACCAGAAAACTGGAAATGGCACTGTAGCTCAAAGTGTTAGATTGCTATTCTTGAGCAAAAGAGTTTAGGGACAGTGCCCAGGCCCTGACTAAAAAAAAGAAGAAGAAGAAGAGGAGGAGGAGGAAGGAAGAAAGAAACAGAAGCTGAACTTTGAGGATCATAGTTTGAAGCCAGCCTAGGCATAAAGACTATGGGACTCTTATCTGATTAACCAGCAAAAGCCAGAAGTAAAGCCCTGGTAAAGTGGTAGAGTGCCAGCCTTGAACAAAAAGCTAAAAGACAGCACCCATCCCTGAGTTCAAGCCCTCGTATTGATTGCACAAAAGAAGGAAAAGGAGGAAAGGATTGAAAGTCAGGATTTAAATCTAGGTCCTTTCACTTTTATTCTTAGCAAATTGAACAAATGAATGTTCTTTGGTGTCTTTTGAAGAAAACCTAACTAACATTTAACTATAATTTCCTCTCCAGTCTACAATCAGATGAAAGAAACTGGTGAAAATCTTCTACTGTAATTGGAAAGTTAATATCCTGCCAGATTATTTTATGGACTTAAGTAACAGTATTTGGTTGTTATAAATGACTTGCACATACTTGTAGGTCATAATAATTATTTTGCTAAGTTGTGACCTTTTGGTTTCTTGTTTTATTGCTAAGCACATGCTGTATTAACCTCCTTTCATTTTCTTTAAGATTGGGTTATCATGGACCTGCGGCAATTTCTTCTGTGCCTGTCCCTGTGCACAGCCTTTGCCTTGAGCAAGCCTACAGAAAAGAAGGACCGTGTACATCATGAGCCTCAACTCAGCGACAAAGTTCACGATGATACTGAGAGTTTTGATTATGACCATGATGCTTTCTTGGGTGCTGAAGAAGCAAAGAGTTTTGATCAGCTGACACCAGAAGAAAGCAAGGAAAGGCTTGGGTAAGGTGCCAGTTCCTGGGTGGGTAGGTAGGGTTACACTGTCTTTATAAATCAACTAATTCATTTTTTTCTTTTCTGGTTTGGTTACTTGTAAAGCTGTACTGAACTACATCTTCTGAAAGCTAACCACTGAATTGCTACCACTAAAAATGAATTAAGTGCCTGTTTTCATACATTTCACTACTGAATAACAATTTGTAACTCATTCTATAAAGCAAAATCATTTTTGCATAAAAGTACCCAGATGATACAGAATTATATTATTCACACAAAAACTGTATCATCTTGATCCCAGACCGTGGGGGGGTAGGGGGGCTTATCATCTTTGCTGCTTATAATTTTGGAAAATTTCCTATGACCTAATCATTCATTGTTGCTCAAGCCAAGTCTTTGAATGGCTAATAACTGGTGTATTTTCTGTAAGGTTTAGGGTCTCCCAGGGTGTCTTTCAACAAAAGCCAAACCAACTTAACCTTTTAGGAGATTATAGCAAGTAGCCAGGTGTGGTGGTAATCTTGGGACTCAGGAGATGGAAGCAGAAGAGTGTTGTGTTCCAGGCCAGTCTGAACTTCATAGTAAGTTCGAGGCTAGCCTGAGATGATGAGTTCATCACATGAGTAGACTGTATAATTAGAATAAGATGATAACACTAGGGTTTTTAATGGAAGGTATAAATGGACTAAATACTGTTTTGCTTCTTCCAATTTGGAGTGAGTAACAAATATTCCTGATGCATACAGTCACTACTATTGGGAGCAAAAATCTCAGATGAAGCTAAGCATAGCAACACAAGGAATCCCAGTATTGCAGAGACAGAGGCAGAAGCAGGAGGATCATGAATTCTAAGCCAGACTTGGGCTGCATAGTCTAAAAGTGTGTGGGGAGAGGGAATCCAGATGAATTTAAGATAAAAATGTAATGTGTCATTCCTAAACATCATTTTGGTAGGTAATTGTATACTATAGGTTGGAAACTACAAATGATTAAGAGAAAAGTCATTGTTTAAAGTTAAACATATACTATTTTAAAGACATCAGGAAGCATTTAAACAATTGTAATGTATACTTTTCAGTACCTTTTTATAAATGTTGAAAAGTAGTACATTTTTTTCTACCTGTGTATTATCATTTTTTCTCTTCCCCAAAAAGATGATATACTTAACTTTTATGTATGTGTCCTTCAGCTGAAGGTTTTTGTTTTGAAGTGGTAGTCCTTGATAATGTTTACTATAGAAACAAACTAGGGTAGATCATTATCTTTCTGGGGGCATCACAGGCTCATACCCTTTAGGACTCTAAAACAAAGCTATGGACTCTAACTCAGAAAAGGGCACATGATGTATATAAAATTTTGTTGCCTTAAAATTTCAAAACTACTATTCAGTCTCTTGAGTCCATTATTTTAAAATTATTTTAAAACACTGAAGTGTTTTAGTAGAAATAAACATGAGCTCTTTTAGGAGAAATAACATAAGGTTCAATTAAGTGCTTTGTGTCTGTCCTGGAATAAATACTTACATGCATCCATAGAATTCTCCAGTGTTATAGGCTTAGTAGCTTCATCATTAGCTTCATAAATAACAGAGCTTTAGAGTTTAGCTGTATATGGAATATGTCCACTTCTGGTATAACTACTGTAGGCAGGATAGTCGTCAACAAGACAAGAATGGCCTTTACATTTTTAGAGGGTTGTTTGTGTGTAGATGATGTATATGTGTGTGCACTTTTCACAGCATATCATATATGGCCCACAAAGTAAAAATATTTATTGTTTCTTCCAAAAGAATTTATTCAACCTCCCACTAAACTGTTTGAAATATCGGGCTGCCTTTATTAAGAAAAGCCCATTTGGAGTAGTCATTATATGTTAGTTTTTATCTGGATGATCCTTCAGGCTATTTATAGTAGTTTTAAATATATATTCTGGGGAATGGAGAGGTTCAGATATCTTCCCCATTTTTTTCATAATAGGAAAGTGGCACTGTTAGTAACAACTACCATTTGTGTACAAGTAGATCTCATAAATTATACAAAAAATTTCAATCTGTTGATATTGAAATTCTCTAGTTACAACTACCATTTGTGTACTAGTAGATCTCATAAATTTATGCAAAAAATTTCAATCTGTTGATATTGAAATTCTCTAAACAAAGTAATAAAAAAAACTTGTCACCGGACATTGGTGGCTCACGCCTGTAATCCTAGCTATTCAGGAGGCTGAGAACTGAGGATCGAGGTTCAAAGCCAGCCCGGGCAGGAAAGTCCATGAGACTCTTTATCTCCAATAAACCACTAGAAAACCGGAAGTGGTGCTGTGGCTCAAGCAGTAGAGGGCTTACCTTGAGCTGAAGAGCACAGGGACAGTGCCCAAGCCCAGAGTTCAAGCCCCATGACTGACCAAAAAAAACTTGTCTTCTGTCCATGTAGACAAAGGAAGAGTTTTACTACTTTACCTTTTCTGTTAGCATTTCAGTCTGAATGATTACAAATTATTTGAAGGAAAGGAGTTGTTATTTAATAGTGTTAAGTAATAGTTACAGTTAATGCTACATCAATATCAATATGTGGAGCCTGTGTTAATAGTTTTGCTAGTACTCTGATCTATATTCATGAAATAAACACAAATTGAGAAAAAAATAACTTGCTTCCAAGTGACTGTCTTTTTTAAATCATGCCTAGGAATGTGTCAAGATTTTGCCCCCTTTCTTGACTTTTTGAAATAGGGTCTCACTGTGCAGCCCAGACTGGCCTTGAACTTATGCTCCTCTTCCTGCCTCGTGTTCCTATTCTGGGATTATAGGCATGTACTTCCAGGCTCTGTTGAGGTAATACATCTCTTGGAAGTTTTCATTTCAAATTCCAGTTCTGTAATGTGACTTTGTATATGTGTGACTTTACATAGGTTGTCTGAGCCTCCAGAAGTAGGGATTACAACTTCACACATTTTGTATTATGTGTGTATTTTTATTACACAATGCCAAGGATCAAACCCATGTCCTCATGTATGCTAGGCAAGTCAAGTACTTCACCGCTGAGCTATACCTAGCTCATGAACCTATATTTAAATCCCTAAATGATAAATATGGAAGAATTTCATTGAAGGAGAATGAGATACTCTTTTTTTTTTTTCTTTTTGTTGGTCATGGGGCTTGACCCATGACTGTCCATGAGTCCTTTTGCTCAACTAGTGCTCTACCACTTTGTACCACAGCACCATTTCTGGCATTCTTTAGCCTTGTGTTTTGCTTTATAGTTGCATACTAACCACTCAGCTTATTAACAGTCTCATAATTGTAGCATGTCCTTTCCTCAGCTTTTCTTTTCATGGTTGTACATAAAAATACAGTTTCACATAGCATAGTGTATAAAAATTGCTGGCATTTTTTAGATAAGCATCCTCCTGTTGTATCTTTAAAAATAATCTTGAACTATTTGTGATCCCAGAGCTGTTTTCTATCTTTTTATTTTTAACGAAAATATTGCCTTTTTTTAAAGTCTGCTTTGAACTTTTGAATATTTAGAAAGCCATTAGTAGTGTTGTGATCATTTACCAAGAAAAGGCAAACATAATAAAGGAAAATATAAAGATTTACATGTTGTTTAATGCCTAGTGGTCAGAACCCAGATAAGCATGAGTCTTCACTCTTGAATTCTGACCATATGCTAAAACCTAACTAAATAGATTGGTTGGGTTTGTTTTTAGACCCAGTGACCAGCCATAGATTTGTTTGCCTTGTCCAGACAGCTCATTGTAGACTAGGAATGGGCTAGAGAAAACATTTCAGTTGTCTCTCTGTCTGGCAGTTTTGTTTTGAAGACAATTTTTTATTTTTGTGTATTAGCTCTAGGCAACTCTTATGGACACAGCACACACCTGGCTAATGTCCAGAGCCTTGTGTCTTTTTAACCTCTTGCTGGATTTCTCTGCATTTTCTACAGAAAGATTGTAAGTAAAATAGATGACGACAAGGACGGGTTTGTCACTGTGGATGAGCTCAAAGACTGGATTAAATTTGCACAAAAGCGCTGGATTTACGAGGATGTAGAGCGACAGTGGAAGGGGCATGACCTCAATGAGGACGGCCTCGTTTCCTGGGAGGAATATAAAAATGCCACCTACGGCTACGTTTTAGGTAGGTCCCTACTATCTGGGGGAAAAGCCTTGTGGAGCCGGCACCTTGAAACGTAACTGTTTTGTCTTGTAGAATGATTGTAGATAAAATAGACGCGGATAAAGATGGGTTTGTGACGGAGGGGGAGCTGAAATCCTGGATTAAGCACGCCCAGAAGAAATACATATATGACAATGTTGAAAACCAATGGCAGGAGTTTGATATGAATCAAGACGGCTTAATCTCCTGGGATGAGTACAGAAACGTGACTTATGGCACTTACCTGGGTAAGGGGCAAGATGTCAGCCTGGCCAAGACCATGATCTTGAGTCAGAGAAACAAATGGGTCACGTAGTAAAACAAAGAAATTTTGCCTATCTTAATAGGATGATGTTGAACTGATTCCCCTTTGTCCTAACAATTTTAAATTTGTATACCATGTGTTTTAAATTTTGTTTAATTTTAGTTTTTTTTGAAGTCTAACATTTTCTACACCCTTAGCATTGCAAACACATTTTTCTGCTTTGTATTCCTCATAGGGATGATTTTTGAGTAAATCTCATTTAAAAGGCTGTATTGTTCCAGTAATGCAAAGCGAGAGGCCTTCAGTTGTCTTTTTGCCATGATCCCACTAAAACAGGCCTAAAATTCCAGCCAAATCAGATTTCTTTATAACCAGTAAAAATAGGAGGAATACTATACTTTCCTTAATAAAATTCAAATAAAATAGCTATCAAGTGTGTGTGCTTACTGAAGTTTAGAGATTAAAATTTCCCATTTGTTTTCTCTGGCACATTAATTTATCAGCCAGCTTTGCAAATGCTTCAAGGCAAATAACTGTTACTTTGATTATTTTGTTGATTTTGTACCCTTTCTCTCTAGTTGGGCTACCTGTTAGTAATTTTCCTTGCTTCAACACTTAGATTTACCTTCTGCTAAATACTAGGGGGCAGCCTTACAGAGTTGATGACCTCCAGGTGTTTTTATTAATAAAGACTCCTCAATTGTACATAGTTACAATTTGAATCAAGAATGTGTAAGTGATGCTTTTTACGTTTTTATGGAAATTAGGCAAATTTCCCACCACTGGCTAACAGTGAGCATATAAAAATCTGTGTCCCCACTAGATAGCCAGCTGTCCATGCTAATTTCAGGGCCACATGTGTTTCTAGTAGAGAGACTTATTTTTGTGTAGGGCTTGTTCTCATTCCTAATTCTAAAGTGGCAGCCTCTCTCAATATTTGACCCTTAGCCAAGAACCAAACATAGCCACCCAATTAAGAACACATGTATTAAAAAGCCAGCACAGATGGAGAGGCATTTCATGTTTCTTGTTCTCTGGCTGAGGCCCAACACCCTCCTAATTTAATCAATTAATTATAAAGTACAGTGTAGACTAGGCTATTGGTGATCTAAACAAAATGGTGTGTTAATAAATCTTAGGGCAGATCTAGGCACTCACTTGCTGCCCAGAATGTTGCTTCAACTGTGTATGATTATGTGCATAAAAATCTGTTGAGATCTCTATTGACTCACTGGGCAGATGATTCAATGTAGTGGGTATTTCTACTGCCTGAGACTACACAAGCCAAAGCACTGGCTGGAGGACTGATGTCTTTATAAGGCATCTTTCCCGGGAAGTCTACAAGTGTACAGTCCTCAGGGGGTAACGAGTTGGCTTAGACAAATGCTGAGTTTTCTTGAAAATGTGTTGATCCAGTTTAAGTTCAAGTGTAAATCATCTTAACTCTTAAGGTTTGTTCAATGAATTCACTATCCACAAAAGAAAAATTAACACTGTCACTGCCCCAAATAAAATGCAGATTACTAAGTTGGGCATTTCTATACCAAAACTAGAGCCCTCTTGAGGCTATGTTACAAGGCCAGAGAGGTCTATAAATTGTTGCTCAGGGTGAAGACCACATTCTAAGCAGGGATATAGGGATATATATTTCATCATTAAAAATAAAATATTGTACCTTCTCTTTTTCATTCTTTTCTATGTGCATGTTGCCATTAGGCTTCTTGATTCCAGCCACCTTTTACTGGAGGGAGTGGGAAGGAGGCCTCTTAGCTTAAGAATCTAGTCTGAAAGTGTAACTTTACTTCTGTTGTCTTTTATATTGAATAGTTGGTACTGAAATTTAGCATTTGTTTGGAAGGGATGAATTTGAGAAAGATGGTATTTTCCTTAAATACTCCAGCTCACCAATTACAGCTTTTGAGTATATATATATGTAGTTCCAAAGCCATATGACTCAATAAGCTGTCTTAATATTTGACACTACTGAGAAAGAAGCTTCGTGCTGCTTAGCTCTCAAAAAGCAGTTGGCAACAGGGGCTGGGAAGGTGGCTCAGTGGTAAAGCGCTTGCCTTGCATGCATGAGGCCCTGGGTTTGATTCCTCAGTACCACATACACAGAAAAAGCCGGAAGTGGTGCTGTGGCTCAAGGGGTAGAGTGCTAGCCTTGAGCAAAAGAAGTGCAGGGACAGTGCCCTGGCCCTGAGCTCAAGCCCAGGACTGGCAAAAAAAAAAAAAGCAGTTGGCAACAATGCTTGATAAGAAATGTACTCATTCTCTTGCCCATGAAGAAAAGAGAAAAATGCTCAGGGTATAGAAAGACAGACCTATAGCATCAAAGTCAGCAATAATATGGTGACAGTGTTAACAGGCACTGAGTCTTTTTAGAAAAATAGTGCCATGTTTTTGTTTAGAATGTTGAAGGTTGGGACAGCATTTCTTGCCTTTAAGGTGATATCTTCCACTTTTCAAAATACCTTTACATCTGTTTGATTCATAAAACAACTCAATTTTGTACTCCATTTCTAGTTAAACTCTTGCATTTTTTCAGTTTACGGATAGTAAATCTTGTTTTTCCTAGATGCTCATAAACTGCTACTTATGCAGTTCAACATTATAACAGATGAATAAACTTGAATTCAATTTGGTTGTAATCTAATGTTTTTGTAATAGTTTTATCAAAATGCATTTAACATATAATCTGCATATTTAAGCACACAATTAGTTTAGACAGGAGTACACCAGATCAAACTATCACTGCACTCTTCAAAACAAAGAGTGGACATGTCTGTCATTCCCTCCCCGCTCCCTCTCTCTGTTTCTTTTTGTCTTCCTCATGCCCCGTACCTCAGCAACCATTGACTTATTTCTGTAAATCTAGAGTAGTGTGTTTTCTAGAATTTTGTGTAAGTGGAAGATGAGGCCTACATGTGTTTCTAGTGAAGAGACTTATTTTTCTGTAAGACTTGTTCTTGTACCTGTTACTTTTAGCAGATTTCTGGGGTGGCTGAAAAACAAGCAAGCAAGGTGACCTTTCCTGTACTGGTTTTCTGTTGCTTGACTCTAAATGTCTTTAAAATGAGACAAAGGCCTTTGATATGTAGCTTCTTAATGGGAGCCTAAAGTTTAGTAAAAATAACAATAGCTAACTGGCACATATCTGTATTTCTAGCTACTCAGGAGGCTAACATCTAAGGATCACAGTTCAAAGCCAGCCTGGATAGGAAAGTCTTATGAGCTATGAGCTATGGCTCAAATGGTAGAGTGCCAACCTTTGGTGAAAAAGCCAAGGGAGAATGAGAAAGGAAGGGAGGAAGGACAGATGGACTGGTGGGTGTGTGCTACCTATGAGGTGGACATCATTCTAATCACTTAGATTAATCTTACATAACAACCCTACTGAGGCAGGCCCTGTTATTCTCCTCCTTTTATAAGGCACAGTTACTTACTTGCCCAAGGCTACATACCAGCTAGGAGTGGTAGAGTATAAACCCAGGCAGTGTGACTTTAAAGCCACCACTGCTTCCTAGTATAACTAGAGAATTTAATCTTTCTAATAGTCTTAATACAATTAACAATTAAGCATTACTTAGTGAGTTAGATAAGTCAGGAACCAGAGTTCCATATGTTGTATGGCAAACATTGACATTCAGTTTGGACCTGATTCTAAGGTATTATTACTGAAGCCTTAGCTCAAGCTAAATGATTTTTGCTACTGCTGTTATAATCATGAATGAATTCTTTATTTTGCTTGGTTTAATTTTATCTGTGTAAGAGTTATTTCTTCATTGCTTGGTTTATTTTTCTTGAAAAATTGATTTCCTGGCCCACACATTGTAATGTTTTCTAGAAGCCTTTTAAGGTTTGACCTTTTTGTTTTCTAGATGATCCAGACTCTGATGATGGGTTTAACTATAAACAGATGATGGTTAGAGATGAGCGGAGGTTTAAGATGGCAGACAAGGATGGAGACCTCATTGCCACAAAAGAGGAGTTCACAGCTTTTCTGCACCCTGAGGAGTATGACTACATGAAAGACATAGTAGTACAGGTGGGTCAGATCAAGTTTTTTGAACAAAAACTTTCTCATTCTGTTGCTTTTGTTGGCTCTTAGTCTTTCCTATGTGTTCAGCGTACTGGCCAGATTTCCAGTCTGAGTACCATCAGTTTTTCTTATGGGCTTTCAATTTAGTATGATAATATTTTCCATCAGATAATGTATTTTGCTATTTATTTCAATGGTAGCTTCATATAGTAAAAATAGGAGGAAATCCTGTTTTTTAAAGCATCTCATGATCAGTGGCCAGAAACTGAGGAATAACAGCACTACTAGGAGTTCCCAGAGAAGACAGTTGTTGACAACAAAGACTATAGCTGTAGCTGCTGCTGGTGGCTAATCAGGAGGCTGAGTCTGAGGATTGTATCGGTTCGAAGCCAGCCTGGCAGAAAAGTCTGTGAGATTCTTATCTCCAATAAACTATTCAAAAAAGCTGGAAGTGGTGCTGTGAATCAAGTGGTAGAGTGCTAGCCTTGAGCAAAGGAAGGTCCAGCATAATGTCCAGACCCAGAGTTCAAGCCCCAGGACTGGTAAAAATAAATATATAGATAGATAAGTAAGTAGACTATAATGTAGGCATAATCACTGTTCACATCTTCTATTAGCATGACTAGGGCTATCATCATTGAGCAGTTGTACCATCATTGGGCATTGTTCCCTCTAAGACTTATCGTTATTTTAGCTGGGAGCATACGAAATGGCTAATACTATTTTTTAACTAGAAAAACACAATTTCCTATGGCTTTTAACTGTAAAAATATACTATATTCTTCTAGCAAATTCATTCAGAGATTTAACTCTGTCTCTTCTTTTGTTCTTTACTGTTTAGGAAACAATGGAAGATATAGATAAGAATGGTGATGGTTTCATTGATCTTGAAGAGTATATTGGTAAGTTTCTCTTAAGTGTTTCACTTAGAGGAAACAGATGCTTTGGAAGATGTAATCATCCATAGAAACAATGTACCACCTTTACCATCTTCTAACCAGATCATTAGATAGGAGACCAATGTGATGAATACTGAATTGTGACTAAGTATCTATACAGCATTGTTCAGTCAAAATAGAAAATAAGCCACATATGTAATTTTAATGTTTCAAATGGCCACATTAAGAAGTAAAAAGAAGTAGGTGAAATTTATTTTGAGTATGTTTTATTTAATGTGATATTCTAAAATATTATAATTACTACATGTTATTAATATAAATTGTCGAGTGTTTTTTCACTCAATAGTATTTCCTAATTTTGGCCAGACACATTGTAAAAGCGCGGTAGAATGTTTAGGCCTTTTTCCCTTTCAGTCATCTGTGGGTGATTGGTACATTAAATCTTTGAGGCCACAATCTCCCCAGTAGAGCTCTGTTTTTATAATCCCCAATTAAGTTTTAAGATTTCCCAATGCTCTTAAAAAAAAAAAAATTGCCTCTTATCAAGTAATGCAGATTGTACAGTGTTTTGCAATTACTGTTTTGTTATTTAGAAATATTAGGTATTTTTGTACTTCACATTCTATTTCTAAGGACGCATAATGACTCACATAGTAATAATACACGTGTATTGAGTATATACATGTACTCAATATACATATATCAAATTGTGTATAATGAGTAAATCAGGGTAATTAGTATTTCCATCTCCTTTGTGTTTGGAACCTTCACATTTATCTGTTCTTGTTCTGTATTATTGTAAACTGTCATGGCCCTGTGGTGCTGAAGAACACAGGAGTTTATTCTTCTTCCCTCCTTTATTGTTTGGTAAGTCATGAGGCTTGAACTCAAGGCCTAGGCGCAGTCCTTGAGCTTTTCTGCTCAGGGCTAGTGCTCTACCACTTTGTGCCACAGCTCTACTTCCAGTTTTCTGGTGGTTAATTGGAGATAAGAATCTTACGGACTTTCCTGCGTTGGCTGGCTTTGAACCACGATCTTTAGATAGATCTCAGCCTCCTGTGTAGCTAGGATTAAAGACATAAGCCACCAGCATCTCTTCACTCTTCATTGCTTCTTTTGCTATACAAAAGCTTCTTAGTTTGATAAAAGCTCTTTTTTTCTTACTTTATTTTTCCTCTCTTTTTGTCTGTATAGGGGTTTGAATTCAAGACCTCACACTTGCTAAGCAGACATTCTACCACTTGAGTTATATATCTGTTTCTGTTTCTTAATTCATTTTTCTACTTTCCTTAGAGAAGCATCTCCTTTGTTCTTTATATTACTCAAAAAATCAACAGCTAGAATAAATACTCTAGTTGAAAGATCAGTAATTAGTCCCTAGAAAAATACCTTGTTTTCTAAGATCTTTCTAGTCCAAGATACTTGTGTAATGACTATTAGGTGCTGAACAAATAGAGGAGGAAGGATTAGACCAGATTAGCATGAGGGCAGTCTTTGGATAAAGACCCAACTTTTTGGTATGTATTTCTGTGTACACAGGCGACATGTACAGCCATGATGGAAAGGCTGATGAGCCAGAATGGGTGAAGACAGAGCGAGAGCAATTTGTGGAGTTTCGAGATAAGAACCGTGATGGGAAGATGGACAAGGAAGAAACCAAAGACTGGATCCTCCCTTCAGATTATGACCATGCTGAGGCAGAAGCCAGACACTTAGTGTATGAATCAGACCAAAACAAGGTAAGTCTGGTCAGCCTAAGTAGTCTAGCAATGATCCAACTCTATTTCTAGGAAGTTTGTCAATGAAATTTTCACAAGATAGAACATTGTTGGGTGATGGTGATGCCTGCAATCCTAGCTACTCACGAGGCTGAGATCTAAGAATTGTGGTTTAAAGCCAGCCCATGCAGGAAAATCCATGAGACTCTTACTTCTAGTAAGCTACCAAAAAGCCTGAAGTAGAACTGTGACCCAACTGGTAGAGTGCTAGCATAGAAAATTAAATAATTTCAGTCCTTTGCATTTTCCCTTAAAGCCTATTAAAATGTTCTATTTCAATTATCCAAGGCATTCAGTATTAAAAGTAATGTTATCTCAGTTATTGAATGACTGAGCCAGTATCTGAATGCTGACCCATGCTTTGTCTATGTAGGGTTAGATTTCTCAGTGCGATGAGTAGAACAAGAGATCAGGAGTAGAAGTCACTGTCGAGTGGCAGTATAGGGTTTCATGAAGGAGGTAAGCACTATGTGTGCTTAGAAGTCGGGAAAGTTTTACATTGCAAATATAAAGAGGAAGTAAAACCATGGACTTGTAGAAACTTCAACAAGGAACTATGAATACAGATATTGTTTCGAGTGTTAGATTTTAACAATAATAGAAAAGTAGTATAGGATCAAATCTTGGAGGACTTCAAATATTGGGATAAAGAAGTAACTCTTCCTTATTGCAAACTTTTTTTTCTTTTTTAAAAAATTTATTGTAGGAAGTGGCGCTGTAGCTCAAGTGGTAGAGCGCTCGCCTTGAGTTGAAGAGCTGAGGGACAACGCCCAGGCCCAGAGTTCAAGCCCCATGACCGACAAAAAAAAAAAAAAAATTTATTGTAAAAGTGATGAACAGTTATGTAAGATCTCAGCCCCCTGAGTAACTAGGATTACAGACTTGAGCCACTGGTGCCCTTGAGTTGGTTGGTCCACTTTCACAATGTCCACTGCAGTTGATGGGCTCCTCTGTTGTATTTTTTCCCCCTGTTTCCCTCTAATTCTGCGCCCTCCTAGCTTCCCTTAGATGCGCACATGTATAAACCATATATGAGGTCAAGAACAAGTCATCTAGAAATGATACAACAAAATAAGAAGTCCTTTGTTTTTTGAGTCCTGTTTACTTGTCATATATCTCCTTGCATTTTGAATTTAACATCCACATATCAGGGAGACCATGAACCATTTGTCTCTCTGATCTTGGTTTACCTCGCTCAACATGATTTGTTCAGTTCCATCCATTTCCCTGCAAATGCCATTATTTTGTCCTTTCTAATGGCTGTATAAATATTCTATTGTATATAGGTACCACAATTTTTGGATCTGTAGTGGGGCATTTGGGTTGTTTCCATATCTCCGCTCTACCACTTGTGCCACAGCACCACTCTTGGCTTTTTCTGTTTATGTGGTACTGGGGAATCGAACCCAAGGCTTCATGCATGCTACAAACACTCTTAATTAACATTCTTAATTAACATTGTTTCTTCTAGATTGATTTTTTTTTTTTTTTGTTATTGTTGTTAGAGCTCAGTTTCTTATCTTATAGGTGGTAGAGAACATCTGGTTTATGGGCCATATGAAGCCCACAAAATTATATGATCTGGTCCTGCTGAGGCAAACATAAGCAGACTTTAAATTCAATAAATCTAGGAGCTTTTTTTTTATATCAATATCAATATCAACTAACATCACTGCCAAATGGTTTTTTCAGAAAAAAGATTTCCTACTCCTGTTAGCCAGTTTAAGGGTTAAACTCTTGTGAGTTCATAGCTCACTTGAGTAGATAGGGGCCATGTCCTAGATGTGTGAAAAGCCAACCTTTGGAAACCTCAGTGCTGTTTAAGATGTAGGAACCTTGACAGAGTGACTGGCAGATCAGGATTGGTACTGGCAGTTTTCATTCTTCCTCTTAGACAGTGACTTGAATCACTTTGAAGAATGCTCATTTGTTACTGACCATTTGTATGGAGCACATGTTCCATGTTTTATTCCAAAGGGAATTTGTTCCTGGGAAACAAACTTAACTCTCATGGAATTGTTTGTTGAGCTGTATTATGCCCATGTTTTGGTTTGGACTTAATTGATAAATATATTTTATTTTTTATCCTCTGTGAGTGTGTGTGAAAGGGGGAGGGGGACAGTTCACATTTAGTGGAAATTAGAATCTCAAGTCCTGATATAACGCCAGTTATTTCTATGGCAGTAACTGATCTTTGAATTTGGAATGGAAATATATGCTGCTCAGTTCACCGCTCTCTCTAATTTCAGGATGGCAAGCTAACGAAGGAGGAGATCGTCGACAAGTATGATTTATTTGTGGGCAGCCAGGCCACAGATTTCGGGGAAGCCTTAGTAAGACATGATGAGTTCTGAGCTGCAGACAAGAGCTCATTTTTCTTCAAAAGTAATTTATTTTTACAGCTTCTGGTTTCACATGAAATTGTTTGCGCTACTGAGACTGTTACTACAAACTTTTTGAGACATGAAAAGGCATAATGAAATAATGAAAAACATCCCGTCCCTATTCCTCCTCCTCTCCGAGGGCCTGCTTCTGAGGAACAAGTCTAATTAGTACACTTGTGTTTGTAGATTTACCCTTTGTATAATGTATAACATGGTGTGTTTATTTTTGTATTGTCTCTAGTTGGAAGTATGATATGAAGGATCAAGATCCTCAAACCACACTTATAGGCAAACAGTCCTTTACTCTTTCTCAACCCCTTATATCGTTTTTATAATCCTCACTTAACAGATTTTTAAGCCTGAGATCAATAAGAATGTTCAGGAGAATAAAAAGGAAAAATAGATTCTTCATGATTTTTATTTAGAGATAACACTTCATTTTGCCTATTGGAAAGTCTGGCATTTCAGAAGTCATAGAAGCCATGTATTCCATTCAATTCCTACAGATCCCACAGTTGAGCCTGCCATGATGTGAGCAATAACAGGTCCCTGTGCTGGCCTACATCCTGACTGAACTTGACTTCATTTTTTTGCCTCTTGTAGGACTTTGCTAATTTTGTCAAGCACAGCTGTGGTGGGAAGAGTTGGGACAAGTGTCTTGAAAAATCAATCAAATAGTGATCTCTTTACAGAGCTATTTCTAGCTCTTTAGAGAGCTGTTTCCCATTAGAAACAGCTAGAAAACTAAAGGAAAAATACAAGTGTACAGGGCATACTTTTTTTTCCGGGGTGTGTGCCTCTTGAAATCATTGTAAGTACCCCATCTGACTCTTCCCCTGGGAATCTTGGCTTCACTACAATTACAATTCTGTCCAATCATGTCATTTGAAAGTGCCTTTAACAAGAGAAGCAATCACTAAGTGAGAATTTGCTTAAACCTTGAGAGATAAAATAAGGATATTTGGATACCCTTATATGAAAGTTTAGAACCTCCCCATATAGTGGGGTTTCTCCCTCCCTCCTTTTTTTCTCCTTTGGACAATAATTAAATAGCAGTATTAGTTATAAGCTTGGTTGCATTGTTCTTCTCTTGTGGGGCTGGTTTCTAAAAACCACATGCTGCTGACTTTACCAGAGATCCTCATACCTCAATGCAAGCCACTCACTGCCTGGGCTTCTCTGTACCCTAGAGAGCTTGAGGATGGAAGGATCTGCAGAGAGGGTTCTTTGGTTGAGGGCCACTTCTCACCCTTTCTGCTTTTGACCCATCACACCCCTTCCCTTCTCCCCCTTCTCTTTACAGACAAAATAAGGGGAGTTTCATGGATCAGCAAGTTGCTAATCCTTTTCAAAACCACCCTCTGTTTTCAACTCCGTTTTACCCATATTTTATATAAAAGAACTATGTCCATTTGAGTTCGTTTCTTACCAATGGACTTCTTTTGAGAAGAATTATTGTATTCTAAATCTTTAAGCCCTCAGGTTACTAAGATAAATATATGTACATATAACCTCTATTATTTCCTATATCTCTTTGAATAATACATTCAGGTGGTGCTGGGTGATTATATCTGAACCTAGGTGTACCCTTTGGTCTTCCATAATCCTATTGAGGTGAGCTCTTGATAGCAAATAAACTCTTGAACTTAATTCAAATGTAGGGTAACGAACATTCTCGGCCCTCCAGATTTCTCTTTTGTAAAGAAGACCAGAGATAATTTTATCAACCTTGGCTTAAAGAGCATTCATCATGACCTGTGTGGCAAGAAAGCCCCACAGCTCCCCACTAGGTGCACAGAGCCCAGGCCTGATGTGAAAATGACCCACTAAGACAGCAAACTGTATTCTGCTATGATGGCAGCTTCTGGATTGGGGCACTGTACTGTCATCTCTGAGCTCCTTGATATTGTGGGATTTGGGGCTTTGGTTTTGGTTTTAGTTTAAATCAAGCCCGAAGCAAGTGAATAGTGGCTGCACACCCACAGTATGTGTGTTCTGTGAGTGCTAACCCTTGGAACTTGGATATTGGTTATTTTTTTTACAGAGTGTAAACCAAGTTTTATATTCTATGATGCAAACAGGTACCTATCTGTTTCTAAATAAAACTGTTTACATTCATTAGGGATATACGTGTCTTTCATTCTCTCAGAAATAGAACTACTATTGGGCTGGGAAGGCAGCTTAGTGGTAGAATGCTTGCCTCGCATGCATGAAGCCCTGGGTTTGATTCCTCAGTATAACATAAACAGAAAAGGCCAGCAGTGGCACTATGGCTCTAGTGGTAGAGTGCTGGCCTTGAGCAAAAGAAACTCAGGGACAGTGTCCAAGCCCTGACTTCATGCCATGGACTGGCAAAAATAAATAAAAGGAAGGAAGAGAAAGGAAGAAATGGAACTACTTAGAATTATGGGTTCTGTAAAATGTCACAGAAAAGAAATCTTACAGGTTCACCAGGCCCCCTATCAACCCCAGAGAAAATACTACCTTCTCCCCAGTTGGTTATTCCTTTCCTCCTATTTCTGGACTCTTCTACCATCCTCTCAGCTGTAACTCTTCTCTACTTCCCAGGGGTTCTATCACTGGTAGAGTCCAGTTCACTGTGTAATTACCTGATAACAAAACATGGTATTCTTTGTGTGATGCATATACATTTTAAAAGGCTTTTTATGGGAATGGAAGGAGAATACAGAGTGTAATATAAAACAACACTTTGGTATCATTTATAAATGGTATTAAAATATGCAAGTTCATTTTGGAACCATCAGGGACATTAATAACTTGAATAGGTGGGCGGCGTAAAAGACACATTGTCCAGCCAAATGAGTCGAGGGCATCTGAAATCATCCGAGCACAGGAGCTATGGTCATGGCTGCCCCCACCAAAGCCATACCAACTATCAGCAGGTAGCATGAGGAAGTTCTTCTTGAACTATACCTCACTCTCAAACGCAAATTTAAACATAACAATGAGTGATAGGAATTTTTTTCTTTGCATCAATTCAATTTCTTTTTTTAACTTTTTTATTGTAAAGGTGATATACAGAGGGATTACAGCTACATATGTCAGGTAATGAGTACATTTCTTCCCAGTAAGAGAAAAAACAAAAACGTATCCACTGAAATATCAGCCGTACATTCTTACAGTTCTCCAAATGCTGTAAAGGGTGTCACTTAGAAATCGGAACTGCTGATTAGTGAGATGGCCTTTGGGTGTCTGAGGGGAATCCAGTGGGGAACAGGAAAATAAAAAAGTTGATTGCCCAAAGTACAATCATTCCCCTTCCTTTAATAGAAATTAAATTAGAAACTTACTTAAATGTGAAGTTCTAGTTGCTGCCACCAGGCTAATAGAAAGGGTCCTTAGTTGGGGCCAACTTTGCTAGAAGGGATGGTTGAAACTTCTGTTTTCTGGGAGCTAGACATCTCAGATTCTTCTATCATAGGCTTCCTACACACCATCTCCATGATGCAAGCTCGAAACTACAAGTAAAAAGGAATTGGAGGTGCCCCTTGGCAAATGGATGTAGAAGGTAACATAAAGATGGAGGTGTCTCCCAAACCTCACATAACATCTCAAACCCAGGATCTCAGATGGTTTTGAATATGTCTCCTTCCTGGAAAAGTAACTTCTCATCTAGAATGACATGTTTCTGCAGGCTGGAATTTGGAAGGGAAAGGATTAAGGACCATGAGCTGGAATTGTCAACTACTTTTTTAGCAAATCAGAAAACAGGACTGGGGATATAGCCCAATGATAGTTGTTAGCACGTGTGAGGTCCTGGGTTCAATCCCCAGCACTTTTTTTCTGGCTTAAGTTCTGTTACTTTAGCTACTACTCTTTCTTTTCCTGTGCTTACTAAGAGCTTCCTGGCCAACATGGAGTTTCTGTAGCTTCTGGAAACCTGAATAGAGTCAAAGGTGCTCTAACTAAAAGGCACTAATAGGGAAAGGACCAGTGTCTTATGGGAGTTTCAGTAGACCAATTTACCTGCTTATTCATGAAGCAGTAGATGATGGGATTGTAGACACATGAGCTCTTGGAGAAGAAGGCAGGGATGGTGACAAGCCGTAAGTCCAGCCCATGATTACGGTTGTTGACCATGTACATGGCCAGGGAAGCATAGGGCACATAGCAGAGACAGAAGGATCCCACCATCACCACCACCATGCGGCTCACCTCCCGCTCAGCCTTCTGAGTTGTAGCTGACTCCTGCTGCTGGGCTGCCACCTGGGCAGAGCACAGAGAGGATTAGAGATCCCTCCCTCAACTCCCAAATCTTAACCCTTTTCTGTTGAGGAGCATCCACTCTGCCTCTTTTTCTGGGCTCTCTCTTGAAAGCAAGGTGAATGTGGCTTTCTAGTATATGACATTGTTAGGGATCACATGCCCCTCTTAAAGTGTTAGAAATTGAACTTAGACGTCCACCGGGTAAGCATTCTGCCACTGAACCACACCCTTGCTACATGTATCTCTTAGTGCTTAGCTTGAGCAAGGATGCCTCCAGCTTATTCTTCATTCAATTCCATCATTCCTCTTACCCCCACTTTCTTTCCTATTTTCAGATACCTCCTCTATCTGGCCAGGAACATTTCCAGGTAACTTAGGTCCTAGAGCGCTCTTGTCTCTCCTGGAGCCCACTTCTCCCAGACCCTCTCAAAAGCCACTCACAGCTCTGAGAGTCCTCAGCAGCTGAGAGTAAGAGAAGCAGATTAAGGAGAGCGGCACGATGAAGCAGAAGATGAAGAGGAACCAGGTGTAGTACTCGCTGTGATATTTGGTGCCCACGGTGTACCAGTCAGGGCCACAGGAGCACTGCAGACCCTCAGGGATAAACCTGCAAAGAACCCAATACTCACCCACAAGACAAGCCATCACTTGGGATTCAATTAGTGGAGGGGGAGCTGAAATTGTTTTTCACCTACAACCCAAAAATAGCCAGAAAGCTTCCGCTCAGGGATTTTGTGTCCTCACTAGCAGAGCCTACTGTATTTCCACTGTATTTGTTGACATACATTTCCCTGAGCCCTTTCACCTCACCTGCTCCAATTGACAGGTCCAGGTCAGAAACTACAAGTTTATACCCTGAGCTGTCTGTCTACCCACATCAAGCCTGACCTCCTAGCCAAGTCAACACTACTGCCCTGAATTCTCACCGGCTCCAGCCAAAGAATGGTGGAATGGAGACGCCAATACCAATGGTCCAGGTAGCCAAGACCACTATCAGTGCATGCCTGGAGTTGAAGCGGAAGTTGCCAAAGGGCTTACAGATGACAATGTAGCGCTCGAAGGCCAGGAAAGCCAGTGACCAGCCTGTGACCAGACCTAGGGCAAAACATGAGACTGAATAGAGCTCCACCCAGAAGAGTAGAATGCCGATGACATGGAGTAGGTCCAGAGATAGAGTTAAACTGATATTGGAGTGGGATTTAAGACACAAAAATCTTGTTTTGGTCAGACTTCTACACTGATCTTAGAGCCCCTCTCCAATCCAGAAGTCTAGTCCCAGTTTCCAGTTCTGGCTTCTCCCCAGCTCCCTTCCCCAAAGTACCTGCTACAGATCCCAGGAAGGCCTCCATAGCGCAAACATGGGGACCAAAGAAGAAGTATCCATGACAGCTGGCGATGAATACAGTGAAGACAGAAAAGATGCAGAAGAGAAAGCCCCCCAGGGACACATTGACCAGAATGTAGTTGAGTGGCTGTCGCAGCTTTTTATAATATAACGTAGCCACCAGCACTATGGCGTTGAGTGGTGTCCCTGCAAAGAAGACAAAACCCATGAAGGCTGCCTGGAGTTGGAAGGCCCAGACGGGGGCAATGTGGTACTGAGGTCCATCCCAGGGCCCCACAGAGGAAGTGTTCTTGAACAGATAAAAGTCATCCTCTCCTGACATCTTGTTCCTGAGATGCCCCACCCCTTCCAATCCCTCTTATACACTGTCCTTCCACGGTCCCCCCACCCCCTACCACAAGACCTGTCTCTACAGACACTTTAGGGCCCGATGAATGAGTCTAAGCTTCCCACAAAGTCTGGGATTAGAAATCCCTCAGCCCCTACCTAAACCTTTTTGTGCTCCTAAAGCCGATTTTATGTTCTTTATAGGATCAAAGATTGGGGTCAAAGAACCTGGATGTGCAATGCCCAGTTCTGGGATTAAGTTAGTATGGGTTCCCTGTAGCTTGACATGTGTTGACACATACCCAGTGGAGACGCCCTACCTTTGTCCCCATGAGTGCAATAATAGAAAATAACCCTCTCCTTTTGGCGCTTGGTACAAGTCTATGCTCTGTGGAAGGTGCTTTTTAACTCTTCCTCTCCTGAGAGGCTCTGGGGCCCAGCTCCAAGCTACAAAAAGGGAAAGAGTGGGAGTTACCTGGACACACCTTTAACAATCTTCATGGAACAGGACAGAGGCAACTTGACAATGTGTAGAGTTTCAGGCCATTCCTGAACCAGGCTACCTCCACTTCATGTTGAATCTACTTGGAGAATGTTCCTTTCCTGGTCAGCTGCAGCCGGGTTGATCTGCTCATGGTCCTCATACCATGTCCATGCTATCCTTGTCCTTAGCTCAGCAAAGCCTGTTTCCACCTCACATAGCTGCTCACCCACACAGGATTCTGTGAAAATTTCTGAAGAGATTCAACTAAGGGTCCAGAAATTGCAAAGCCATCCAACTCTGCCCCACTACCCAGACAGGACTGGGCCGAGCAAAGAGCTGAAGGACACTTCAGGTTCCTATCCTTCAGCAGGCACGCAGTCCACATGTTAGCCTGACCCAAATGTAGCAAGTCAGCCCTAGCTGTCTACAGAATTCTGTCAAGGTGCCCACCTCCACGTGTGGTTCTGACAGGAATCTGCCATAGTCACAAGATAGCCCACGCCCTCTTCCTCCCACTTGTGCAGGCTAGGTAGCCATACTTTGGCCTCTCTTAGCACTGCCCTGATGCTTTCACTGACAGATCCATCAAACCCCATCCTATCCCTCCTATTGGTAGGGACAATAGGCTTAAGCTGGGAGCAATTCAACCCCAGCTAAGATGGGGCAGATGCTTATGAGAGGCTCAAACCAAAAAGAATGTCACTCAAGTACATGACCTTCCAGAGTTACTGAAGCCATGAAGTAGGAGTCTAAAAAAAAGGGAATGAGATGAAGGAAGTAAGCAATGATAAAAATGGGAGATATTTAAGTTCATGTAACCTACACAGTACCCTTCCTGGGATAAAGCCACTATGTTTGTTTGGTGACATGATAATATACAAGCTTTACAGAAATCTCATGAAGTTTGTTAAATACACCTGAGTTTCTCAACCTGGGCACCATTGACATACAGCATCCGATAATCCTTGCACTGTGACTGGCCTGAATGACATAAGATACTTGACAGCATCCCTGGTCTCTTCCCACTCAATGGCAAATCACCACTCCACCTGTCACAACAAAAAGTATCCCTGAGACACACAATCCTTCCACTTGACTGAGAGCTGCTGACTTAGCTTTAAACTTAGAAGTGTCTAGAAGTGAATGGAAAACAGCCAAGAAGAATTTTATTTTTCCATGGTTCTAATTATCTAGGGGGGAAATAAAAAGAAAATGTGGATACTTTCTGAATAGTTTCAGGGTTTTTTTTTCTTTTATCCTCATTTGAAGTTTATTCATTGTACCCCATCCTTATCCAGAAATAGCAGGAATATATTAGATATCAAAACGGTATGAATAGGGCTGGGAATGTGGTTTAGTGGTAGAGTGCTTGCCTAGCATGGAGCCCTGGGTTCGATTCCTTGGTACCATATACACATAAAAAGCCAGAAGTGGTGCTGTGGTGCAAAGGGTAGAGTGCTGGCCCTGAGCAAAAGAAGCTCAGGGACAGTGCCCAGGCCCTTAGGTCAAGCTCCACAAGGAAGGAGGAGGAGGAGGAGGAGGAGGAGGAGGAGGAGGAGGAGCAGGAGGAGGAGGAGGAGGAGGAGGAGGAGGAGGAACAGAAATGCTATGAATATATTAGACCACAACTAGAAAACATGAATTAAATGTAGGGACAAAAGAAAGAGTTACAGAAAAAGTTAAGGAAAGACTTAAGGGGCAAAATTAAGGAATTAAAAAGTTAGGAATCAAATTAAAATATGATCACCCTGTGAACTCACAACCCAGGCCCATACACTCAGATGACTCCATGCTTTCTAGAAACTTCTCATTTACATAATTCAAAGTGGCCAAAGAACCAATTCAAACCAACTGTTCTTGTGACTATGAAAGGCAAGAATGCCTCCCTGGAGACATCACAAAGGAGACATAAGCAACGTCCTCAACAACATCTCCAAGCAGATACAACAACCAGCATCACAAGATTGGGTCTATCCTTGAACCCCAATATAGATTCAGCTCAGGACAAATCACAGCTCAGATCTGTGCCCAACTCAGAATAATCGGGAGGAGACAAATAACCAGATTTTACAGGGCTTCTCTGATCCAGAGAAATCTAGGCTATGTGATAAGGCTCAAAGTGCATTTCTCCCTATCCTGACTATTCCTTCCCTCTGCTCAATATTTTATAATGTATCCGTTCATGTATTCAGAGGTCAAAATTCAAAAGGTACAAAAAATATACAGTAAACAGTGTGTTTCTTTCCCATCCAATCTCATTTGCCCTTTTCACTGGGAACTGTTGTTGTATATCTGTGTCCCAGTACTGGATCTTGAATTCAGCTGGCTCCAAACTGTGATTTTCCGAGTTCAGCCTCCTGAGTAGCTAGAATTATAGGCCTGAACCGCCAGAGACCAGCTTGTTGATGTATTTTTGATGTAGTGAAGCTGACAGTGAACTTGAGATGTGTTACAACAATATTGTCTGATGAATATTGACCCATACATAAGGCTTTCCAAACAAACGGTGTGGAAAAGAAAGGGTCAATCCCCCAAGGACTGACTGAAAGCAATCTTCATCGTACCTGAGAGGAGAACAAGGAAACTCAGGAGATAGAGTCTCCCTAGAAAATTCCATCCATGTTTGCTTCAATCCAGAGACAAATGAGCAACAGAGAGCCTAAAGTTCTACTGCAAGGAGCAAGGAAGAACACAATAATAAGCTGAAATCAGATGGAAATGGTTTTCATCAAGGCACCATTCTCCCCGACGCCTACCCCAACCACGCAGGAAATATTCCGTGGTTGTCCTAATAGCAGAAATGGGGTTACAAATATTCAGTATGAAGGATGCTTCTCTAGACAGACCATGCAAAGAACTATGATCCTACTCCAAATTCAACAGCACCCCCCCAACAGAAGTACTTGCCTGGAACCCAAACTGGGTGTAGCCCTAAAACATTTTCAGCAAAGTCCTCTTAGAAGCCCCAGCTTTGAGTAACTCACTCTCTGGCAAACCCACCAAGAGGAACAATTTGGAGAATGTGTGCTGAGGTCATGGAATGACATATTGAGCGTGTTTTATTTATAAGCTAATCTAAACCTGAGAACAGCTACTCAAAAAGTCTCTGGTTTGAGAATAGATGAGCATTTACCTCCCCTCCCCCCATCATAATTAGTTAGCAGAAGCAGTTATCTGATTCAAACACTCCTGGATAGCAACAACACAACTTTATGTCTTGAGGGTAAAAGGAAAACTAACCTAAACCATTCTCAGGAATGAAGAACATTCTTCCCACCTATCAGAAAGGTACCAGGTCACTAGGAAGAGGAAGTCTGCTTCACTAGATGGAGGGAGAGGTCCTCTAGGCCTTGGATCTATGCAAAGCCGAGTGATGAGGATTCACCTAAACAAATGTTGTCACTAGTGGCTTTTTGTACACGATCCAGAGACTTTCATTCTTTTCCTACTTCATTTACTTCAGGACATTCTCAAAGTGATGAATCCAAATACAGTCGTGCAAAGGATCCAGTGAGGTTAGTCTGGTTAGGTTCTTACACAGGCCAGTCAGGTAGAAGTGCTTAGATATCATTTGTATTGTCAGGATGATTGCAGGGGACACAGGGTTAGACCCAAAGACCACTAAGCCAGCAGAGTGCTAGTGGCTCATGCCTGTAATCCTAGCTACTCAGGAGGTTGAGACCTGAGAATCACACTTTGAAGATATCCGATCAGAACATCTATGAGACTCTTAACTCCAATCAAACAGCAAAAAGCCAGAAATGGAAGTGTGGCTCAAGTGAGCCAGTTGAGTGAGAACTAGAGGCTCGGAGTTTAAGTCCCAGTATCAGCGCGCGCACACACACACGATGACTAAACCAGGTCTCCACCTCCATGGAGCTCTTAGCTCACAGAGGACACCCCTACTCCCAGGAGTGAGCATGGACCCATGTTTCCTAGATATAGTGCAGGCACAGAGGGCAACTGGTTGAGCCCACTGGGGTCTTCTACAAGACTCTAGTATCTGAGCATAATCTCACTCTCCACCTTCTTTTGGGAACCCCTTACCTGAAGGATCTCCAGCTAGACCACCCTTAGTTGTAATCAGGTTTCATCCAGATAGCTTTCCTGGATAGGAATGAGCTGAGCTCAGCAGGGTGGGAAGATAGGGTGCAGGATGTATTCCTATCTCTGGGATTCTAGAAAACCTTTTTTGCTGTGTGTACATTTAGGCTTTAGCTTCAGATATATTTGAATAAGCTGATTTAGACAAGTTTATGCATTCAGATGCATATGAAGTCTATGCTGAATTTAGGCAAATATCACCTTACAGTGGGGTGACATGGATCTCAACAAGGTTAACTCATGAGCATGACGTGGCTCTTTCCTGTTGGGTAGTTCCTTGCCTTGGGTTGCTGTCCTTTGTATGCATTTTGCAGTTTGTGGGCCCACATACAAACTCTTCCCTCATTCCTACCATCACCTTGTGGAGACAGATA
Source organism: Dipodomys spectabilis (assembly GCF_019054845.1). Classification (NCBI taxonomy): domain Eukaryota; kingdom Metazoa; phylum Chordata; class Mammalia; order Rodentia; family Heteromyidae; genus Dipodomys; species Dipodomys spectabilis. The sequence goes on from NW_024870874.1 coordinate 15,504,391, forward strand.
GGGCAGCTGTTTTCTTTCCCAGTATTCAGATGAGAAACCTAAATAATTTGGCAAAAGTCACCTAGCAGCAATGATCTGGAAAGCAACAGACTTCTGGTGGCTTACTACAGAGTAATAGGTGGAAAAAAATCTTTTCCTGGTAGTCTAACTATCACTTAAAAAGAAGGAAAGATTTTAATTTGGACCAAGAGCATCCAGACAGACCCACACAGCCTGGGGTTGTCCAGGAAAAGGTCGGTACTGGGGTCTCGTTCCTTCCCTGGTTTTCTTCCACCCACCGACGTGTAAGAACAGCTCCTTCCTGGAGCTCTGGGCAGAGGAGCATATGTGTAGCTCTGCTGTGGACCGAGGAGGAGCAAGAGAACCCCTGGAGTAAGGCCTGCTGGAATACTGCCGGCCTGGGCTGGCAGCCAGCCTGGAAGGAGGAGTAGAAAGGCAGCTTCTAGGAACCACAAAGTGCTGCTGCTAATGCTGATGATGTGGCAATGAAGACACATCTGGCCAGATATAACTACCAGTGGCTCGTTGGTCTAGGGGTATGATTCTCGCTTAGGGTGCGAGAGGTCCCGGGTTCAAATCCCGGACGAGCCCTTTTTATTCTTTTCTAGTCCCTACTGGCTGGCTGCCACACAGGCTGCCATCCCTTTTTGGATGGAATTGAAAAGGTATGGTATGTGGTGTGTGGTTAAAGGATCCTGAGGGCAGGCTACCAATTAGTCTCCCTGTTAGCCATCGTCTGTTGTTTCCATCAGGACACACTGGACAGGAGAAGACTGGTGTAGCCTCTGATGCATTGTGTTAGGCAGAAAGTCAGTCCATTCAAGGGGCTTCAGGTAAAAAAGCCAGTGATCAGGACAAGCAAGGGGCTGAAACTGAACTGAAGGTCAAAAAACAAGCAAGTTCTCCATATAAAACCCAAGCCGTTAATGAAACATACTAGACAGGTTCAAAATCTAGAATTAAATCTCACAACACTAAAACTAAAATTTGTGTGCATGCATGTGTACATGTGTGTGTGTATATGTGTGTAGGGGGGGGTGTTGGTACTGGGGCTTGAACTCAGGGCCTGGGTATTATCCCTAGTTGTTTAGCTCAAGGCTGGCATACTACCATTTGAGTCACATCTCCACTTCCAGCTTTTTGCTTGTTAATTGGAGATAGGAGTCTCGTAGACATACTGAGGTGCTCAGCCTCCTGTGTAGGATTACAGGCATGAGCCACCAGTGCCTGGCATAGAGATGATGTTTTTTGTATTCTTTTTGTTTGTTCTGCTTCATTTCTCCCACAATTCCTTCACATAGACTCTCTCCTCTCCCAATAGCAGACTACCAGTGTTGTGCCAGTTATAAAAGAAACTATATGGAGAATCAAGCCCCCATGTACATTTTCTCATCCACTCATCAGCTGAAGGATATCTAAGCTGGTTCCATAGCTTGGCTGTTGTGTACAAAGCTGCAGTAGACACTGGTATGTGGTGTCTTTAGTGTATGCTGACACACATCCCTTTGGATATTTAACAAGTGTATAGCTGGATCACAGGGTAGTTCTATTTTTTCAATACATTGAGGAACCTCCACCTCCACTCTGGTTTATATTCCCACCAAGTGTCCTTTCTTGCCAGCACTTGTAGCTGGACTCTGTGTGTGTGTGTGTGTGTGTGTGTGTGTGTGTGTGTGTGTGTGTGTGTGTGTGTGTGTGTCTGCGCACGCGCGCGCATGCTGGTGCTTGAGCTCTTGCCTGGCTTTTATCACTTAAGGCTGGTGCTCTACCATTTGAGTACCTCCACTTCCAGGTTTTTGCTGGTTAATTAAAGATTAGAGCCTCTCAGATTTGTCTGCTAAGACTGGCTTTGAACCATGACCTTCAGATCTCAGCCTTCTAAGTAGCTAAAATTATAAGCATGAGTCACATTGTTCCTTTTTTTGATGATAGTCATTCCGACTGGGGTGAGATGGAATCTCAATGTCATTTTGTTTTATAGTTCTTTTATGACTAGGAATATTGAACATTTCTTCATTTATTTGTTAGCAATAGAAGAATGTACTTCTATTGTCTATTCCATTTGCTTTCCTACTTATTAATTGGATTTTTTGTTCTTTGGGGGCTTAAATTTTTGAAGCTCTTTATAGATTCTAGATTTTAATCCTTTGTCTGATGAATAATTTGCCAAGAGTTTTTCCCATTCTGTGGATTGTCTTTTGATCCTGGTAATAAAAGCTTTTTAATTTGATTAATTTTAACTAAAATTTAAACTTTTTAATCCTATTTGTCAATTCTTGCTTATATTTCCTAAGTAATTGCAATCCTATTCAGAAAGAAATTGTCTATGTCTATGTTTTCAAATGTTTTCCCTATGTTTTTCTGTACTAGCTTCAATTTCAGTTCTTTTGTTTTTTGTTTTTCTTTGTTTGTTTGTTTGCCAGTCCTGGGGCTTGAACTCAGGGCCTGGCATTGTCCCTGAGCTTCTTTTGCTCAAGGCTAATACTATACCAAATGAGCCACAGCACCATTTCCAACTTTTTCTGTGTATGTAGTACTTAGGAATCGAACCCAGGGCTTCATGCATGCTAAGCAAGCACTCAACTACTAAGCCACATTCCCAGCCCTCAATTTCAGTTTTTATATTAAGAGTATAGATCCATTTGGATTCAAGAGAGAGAGGGTAAGAGAGAGGGATCTAGTTCCAATCTACATGTGAATATCCAGTCTTCTCACTACTATTTGTTTTTTTTTTTTTTTTTTGTCGGTCGTGGGGCTTGAATTCTGGGCCTGGGCGCTGTCCCTCAGCTCTTCAGCTCAAGGCGAGCGCTCTACCACTTGAGCTACAGCGCCACTTCCGGTTTTCTGGTGGTTTATTGGAGATAGGAGTCTCACGGTCTCTCCTGCCCGGGCTGGCATTGAACCGCGATCCTCAGATCTCAGCCTCCTGAGTAGCTAGGATTACAGGTGTGAGCCACCAGCGCCCGGCTTCACTACTATTTGTTGAAGAAACTGACTCTTCAATGTATCTTTTTGATCTTTTGTAAAAAAAAAAATCAAATGGCTCAAGCTATGCGGGTTTATTATTTATGTGAGAGCTATGTGGGTTTATTTCTGAATCTTTGATTTCATTGCTACACATGCCTGTTTGGGGCCAGTACTGTGTTGTTTTTGTTACTATGGCACTGCTCTTTTTAGTAGGATTAATTTGGCTATCTGGGTCTTTTACAATTCCATGTAAATTTTTGGATCGATTTTTCTATTTCTGTGAAGAGTGGCATTGGGGTTTTTAATGGAGATGACACTGAATTTGTAGATTGCTTTTAGAAGCATAATCATTTTCACAGTATTAATTTGGCCAATCCATGATCATGGAAATTCTTTTTAGCTTCTAGTGTCTTCTTCAGTTTCCTTTTCATTGTAGAAGTCTTTCACATATTTATTTTTAGGATTTTTTTGCTATTGTGAATGGGATTGTTTTTCTGATTTTTCAATCTATTACTTGTTGGTATATAAAAAAGCTACAGATTTTGTATGTTGATTTGTGTTCTGCTTCTTTGTCAAAAGTATATATCAAGTATATTTTTTGGTGGAGCTCAAGATCCTTTAAGTATAGGATATCATAAGTATAATATATCATCTGTAAAGAGGAATAATTTGACTTCTTCCTTTCTTATTTCTAGCCCTTTGATTTCTTTTTCTTGTCTTATCACACTGGCTAGGAACTCAAGCACTTCATTGAATGGGTGGAATGAGTATTTTTCCTAACTTACAGAAAATTGTTTCAGTTTTTTTTCCCACTTAGTACAATGTTGGCTATAGATTTGTCATAGCTTTTGTAATATTGAGATATGTGCCTTCTATTCCTAGTTTCTTCAGAGCTTTGAACATGAAGAAGTATTGAATTTTGTCAAAGATTTATTCCTCATCTATGTAGATGATTGGATGGTTTCTGTCCTTTATTATGTATGTGGTAGCACTATTTTTAATGTGGAAAAACTGGAAATGGCCTAAGTTTTCACTAATGTATAAAAGGATAAATAAACTGTGGTTGTCAGTGATGAAAAGGCATCCATGAGCTAGAGCATTTTGGGGAGAATGCAGAAGAAACTGTATAACACCCTTAAGAAAGATGTGTAAAACACGCAATTCAAAATTATGCATTGCTAATGGATACAATACACACATAAGCATACCTAGTAAAACTTCAAAACCATAAAATCAAATGTGGCATTAATGAATAGTTCTTGAATTTCAGTCTTATGTACATGGATACTTGTGTTGTTCTCTATAATATACTCCATGCCTCAAATACTTGTTTTAATTTTTTAATAAAAAAATGGAAAAAATACAAAAATTAAAGGCACCTACGCATTTAGAAATAAGGGTAAAGGGGGATAAATGGCTGCATCAGTCCTCAAAGAGGATGATCTCCTGGGATGGGATTAGGAGGGAGGCTGAGTCCTGACTCCAGGGATTATGAGGATTAACCAGATCATCCCCCTAAGCTGATCACCTGGCTGCCATGCCCACCACTTAGGCCCTTCAGAGATGCATCCCTAGACTACAGCTACCCTTCCCCCATGCCTCTTAATCTCTTCCCTCCTATCCTCTAATTTTGCCCTCACCTTAACCCCATACTGATCAGAACAGGATTTACCTATTTTGCTCCGATGATACACTAGCTCAGGTCTCCCTTGAATGTTCCCCAAATCAAAGTTGAATGGTAGCCTGAACTCTAGAATAGAAAGCAATTCATTTTAGTACTCAAGAGGAGAGCTCCCTAAGAAGGGCTTGGATCCCTGGATATCACAATTGACAAGTTCTTCCCTGTCCCTCCTTCCATTTGCTAGAGTTCAGCAGTTAAAGCCAACTTCTGATAGAAGCCTGCCCATAATGCACTACCAGAAAGAGCTGAGCTGGGGCAGAACCATTTTATTTGCAGAATTGGTCTCTGTCAATTCTCCAAGTCCTCCATGCCAGCTTCTATCCATTATTCCTCATAATTATGAGGAATGTAGGGTCTATCCCTAAGTCTGGATAGACCCTCTGCAGAAGAGGTTTGGCTGGGCTTATTCAGACAGCCTTTCTCCTTGGCTGGGTCACCTTGGCCACAGGATGTGAAATAGGATCCTGTCCTCTGGGACATAGATGAAAACATCTTTCATCTCTGTTCATCATCTGTCAGAATATCAAGCTTTCAGGTAGACGTGAGAAGAGAAGAGAGGAGAGGAGAGGAGAGGAGGGCAGAGTGTGTGTGTGTGTGTGTGTGCGTGTGCGTGAGTGTGCGCATATGCATGCACACACGCCCATATAGGTTTTGGGAGCAAGCGGTCCCTTAGCTTTTTTGCTCAAGGCTGGCACTCTACTACTTGGGCCACATCTCTACTTCCAGCTTTTTGCTGCTTAATTGGAGCTAAGGGTCTCATGGATTTTCCTACGGGGTGGCTTCGAATTGCAATCCTCAGCTTTCAGCCTCCTGAGTAGCTCTGATTACAGGTGTGAGCCACCAGTGCCATGCCCCACTAACCAAAAGTGTCTAATTTTTTGTTTGGTTGTATGTATGTATGTATGTATGTATGTATGTATGTATGTATGTATGTATGTATGTGTGTGTGTATGTATGTATTTACCCTGAGCTGTTTTTGCTCAAGGCTAGTGCTCTACCACTTAAGGAATAGCTCTACTCCCAGTTTTTGGGTAGTTAATTGAAGATAAGAGTCTTACCGACTTTCCTGTCTGAGCTGGCTTCAAACTGTGATTCTCAGCTCTTAGCCATCTGAGTAGCTAGGATTACAGGCATGCCCGGCTTGAGTCTTACCTTTGGACAACATTCTTATCAGAAGGAAACACTTCAAGTATAAAATCCTGTGTTCAATAGGGCAGAGCATTAACTGTGCTGTTGGGAGAGTTACATTTATTTCTTTATTTCAACAGGTTTTCTGTTAGATGCTGGAGAGAGACAAAAAGTGGCACAAGTGCTGTCCAGAGGGAGGGAAGATGAAGTAGAGAAGAATAGGGGCATGCAGTGAGGAAGGATAGGGTGTGGAAGAAGCTGTCTAGGGGTGACGACCAACCTAGGAGTGAAGGGTAAACCGGGATGTGCGGGCAAAGGAATGCTTCCTTGGGCAACATGTAGACCTGGTAAGCTTTGGAGCAGGTGGAGGTGAATACAGACAATAAGTGCCCAGACCTTGGGAGTGTAAATGCAAGAGAAGGGACTGGGGTGGTGTGTGTGTGTGTGTGTGTGTGTGTGTGTGTCCGTGTCCTCGCTGAGGAATTTCCCAACAATTTTCTGGAGGTCCTGGTGGGTTCCCATCGAGCACTTTTTTTTTTTGGGGGGGGGGGGGTCCGGTCCAGTCGTGGGGCCTGAACTCTGGGCCTGGGCGCTGTCCCTCAGCTCTTCAGCTCAAGGCTAGCGCTCTACCACTTGAGCCACAGCACCACTTCCAGCTTTTTTCTTTTTGCTTATGTGGTGCTGAGGAATCGAACCCAGGGCCTCATGCATGCAAGGCAAGCGCTCTACCACTGAGCCACCTTCCCAGCCCCCCATGGAGCACTTTTACCCGAATGATTCCTGCAGCGATGTGAGATCCAGGGTCTGGCACCCGTTCCCTAAGTGAATGAACCTTTTAATATGAGAAATAGGCTCGCCTCTCACGTCTTTGCGGGAAAATCAGCAGTGCGGCGCTGAGCAGGCTACAGTGGGGCGTGGCTCGAAGGGCTGGCTCGCCCGGAGGCTGCGAGGGGTCCCTGGCTCTAGGGTGGTGCCGAGGTGGGGGAAGCAGAGGGGTCCGGCACATCTCGGCCTCAGTTTCCCACCTGCAGGCCTGTCGTGGCTCTGGGGCGCCCGCTTGGGGCTGGGGGTCAGCGCTGATGGTAGCGGGGAAAGGAGCGCGCGTGTCTAGCCTTTGGAGGAAACCTTCCGTCCTTGCCTGGTCGGCCCCCATCACTGGGCAGAACCGGGCCTGGTCAGCCGGTGCAGGCGTTCCCTCCGCGCAGCTGACCTGGGGCGGGACCTGACGCCAAAACCAGTGGGTGCGGTGGCTCCTTTGGGGGGGGGTGCAGAGAGAAGCCATTAGCCCCGAGTAGCTCACGTCCGCCTGCCCAGCCCCGCAGCTCCCCGCGCACGCTTCCCTCCCGCAAACGCCAGGCGCCCCGGGTCGCCAGCGGCAGGCAGGGAGGGCTTCCGGGCGGCGGCGGGCAGCCGTGCAGGCCCCGCCCCTCGGCGCGCCCTCCCTCCCTCCCTCCCTCCTCCCTCCTCCCTGCGCACCTCGCACCGGGTCCCCGGCCCCGCGGCTGCGGCTTCTGCTCCGGGAGGCGGCGGCGGCAGCGGCGGCGGCGGCTGGAGCGGCCATGGAGGCGGGTGCCGGGGCCGGCGCGGGAGCCGCGGGCTGGAGCTGCCCGGGCCCAGGTAGAGCCGCCCCTCCCTCAGCTCCCCACGCCCCTCAGCTCTCCTCCCTCCAGACCCTCGGAACTCCCGGCGCAAAGGCGGGGCGGCGGGGGGGGGGGGGGTTCGCCCCTCCATCCCGGCCTCCACCCGAGCCCAGACTCCATCTTTCGGCCTGGGGCTTCGCCTCCCAGGCCGTGCGCTCCCGGGGGTCTTCCCCTCGGGTCTCTGCGGAGCTCGTGCAGCTCCGGGGCCTGGATGAGGGTGGGGCGGGCGAGGCGGGGGGCGGGGGAGGGGGAGGGGGAGCAGAACCCCTTTGCGCACGCTGCCCCTCCCCACCGTGCGCCACTGCAGCCCGAGAGCCCCTTTCCCATGCCCTGCGGGCCCCCCACCCGAGCCCCTCGCTTCCTCGTCCTCCCGGCGGAACAGGCACACACCCTCTTTCTGTCTGTGCCAGGGGGAGGATCTTGGAACAGGGGCGCCCAAGAAGCTGGGCAGCGCGGGGCTGGGGGGGGGGGGGTCCCCTCCATAGGCAAAGCATGAGGGGTGGCTGAGGGAGGAGAATCTCAGAACAGGGCAGAGTGGGTCAGTCACCAACACTGAAATTACAAACGCCAGCACCCCCCCCCCCCATCCCAATCCCCTGACTAGAAGGCATGTCCCCCCTCGCCCCAGTCCCCAGGGCATCCTACACTGCCTCCTCTCTTCCTGCTCTCAGGACCCACAGTGACCACTTTAGGTTCCTATGAGGTGTCTGAGAGCTGTGAGAGGAAGAAGGGCCAGCGCTGGGGGTCTCTGGAACGGCGCGGGATGCAAGCTATGGAGGGTGAGTTCTCGGAAAAGGCTTTTTGCTCATCCCTCATCTATTCCCTTTCATCCTTCCTCCCAGAACCCTGGGCCCAGCTCTCTCTCCATTCACCTTAGGCCCCTCCTCTCTGGCTGCCAGGCTCCAGCCCTCCCCAGGGTCCAGACACTGATGGAAGTGTCTCTTTGGAACCCTAATTGCCCAGCTAGCCAGATTGTGTGCCAGGTGGAGAAAGAGGCCTTGTTGGACACAGCTTTGAAGCAGCCTTTCAGCAGGGGGTTTGTTCTCACTGCCTGTCGACCCAGATCCCAAGGCTGTCTCTTATTTTAAAAGAGCAAGGACACGGACATGTGAATTGTCTCTCTAGGGCCACCACTGGTAACTTCTCATAGAAGCCTGTGGTTTTGGTTCTCTAGACTATCTTACTGCTTGAAAGAGTGTGAGGAGGGGGTGAGGGGAGAGAGAAAGGTGCAGCCAATTTCCCAATACCCATGCATCTCTCCCCACTACACCCATGTGACATGGGGCTGCTGCCAACACATTTCCCAGGTCTTCCCATAAAGTGTCTCCAGCCCCCTCTTCACATTTAATGTGGACAACTCTGCTTCTCTTAAGGGGTCACGACACATGGAGTCCCACATGAACTATACAAAGTAAAACCAAAGACTCCGAATTTCAAAACAATACAATCACCACCAGACAAGATTTTGCTATTTATAGGAACTGCATTGCAGTAAAGAAGGGGGTGCTCATCAACGGGAAGCGGGGACCAGCACCAAGCCCCCATTTTTAGAAATATACTAAGATAGCAGGCTCTCATTTGCATACCTGTTCAACCTGAGACCTACCCTGGAAACCATCTTGGGTCAGCAGGAGAGAGGTAAACCTCATGACATCCCCAGGGGAAACCCAGCTGGATCTTATAGCACATTTTTAAAAAGGTATTTGATAACATATATTTGAAAAGGCCCCAGTATTTGTCAGTAAAACACTTGGATTTATTTTATTCAAGTCTTTTCTTTCTCTACCTACTGATAGCAACGCTTTCTTGTTATGGAAAGGCTAATGTCTCACAAGCCACCTGAATAATTATTTAGCTGTCTACAAACCCTCAGACTAAAAATTGCCTCATTTGACCTAAAGACACATCAAGAGTCTGAACCACCACCTCCTCCCCATCCCCCTCTTTCTCCTCCCCCCTCTTCCTCCTCCTCCTCCTCCTCTTCTTTTCCTCCTCCTTCTCCTCCTCCTCCTCCTTCTTCTTGCTATATCAGCCTTGAACATGCTTTACAGCCTTGCTTTAGTTACTTTTCTGGTAGGATCTCGAGTGTTTGCCTGCAGTCAGCTTGTCCTTTATCAACTACTTGTTCTGCCACCCAGAGACTAAAATAGAAATACCAGGTATCCTTGTGCAGGGTTCTCATGGCTGAGCCAGCACCAAGCTGCTTTTTGTGCTCAAAGGCAGCAGAAAGGGGCCACCAGGTTCAATACTGGACCCCTGGAGATCTTGAGAGGGGAAAGGGAAGCCTCCAAACTTGACCCTTACACCAGAGAACTCTTCATGAGTATGGATCCTACCTGGGGCTCCTTGGGGGACACCAGGTGGCACTCTTCTATCATCAGGGTCATGGGGTAGTGAAATGGAAGGCTCTGGAAAGATAGGTACTAACTCTCTGGGGGGATGGGGATTCTTTTAGGGGAGGTGTTACTCCCAGCTCTGTATGAGGAAGAAGAGGAGGAAGAGGAAGAGGGTGAAGAGGTGGAAGAAGAAGAACAAGTTCAGAAGGGCGGCAGTGTCAGCTCTCTGTCAGTTGGCAAGCACCGGGGCCTGAGCCTCACGGAGACAGAGCTGGAGGAGCTGAGGGCTCAGGTGCTCCAGCTGGTGGCAGAGCTGGAGGAGACTCGTGAACTGGCAGGGCAGCATGAAGATGACTCCCTGGAGTTACAAGGTAAACATCTGTGACCAGGGTAGGGGGCTCAGGGCCAAAGGCTTTGGTTTCCCCTGAATCTGAGCCTAACCCCCTCTCCCACTGCAGGACTCCTGGAGGATGAACGACTGGCCAGTGCCCAGCAGGCTGAGGTGTTCACCAAGCAGATCCAGCAGCTCCAAGGTAATCCCCTGATTTGGACTGAGGCAGGGTGGCCATATTCACTGTCACCAAGTCTTTTTCCCCCCTGAAACATAGCGGTATTATTGCCTTGCTTTTCTTTTTCTTTTCTTTTCAGTCATGGGACTTGAACTCTGGGTCTGGGCGCTGTCCCTCAGCTCTTCAGCTCAAGGCTAGCACTCTACCACTTGAGCCACAGCGCCACTTCCGGCTTTTTTCTTTTTGCTTATTATGTGGTGCTGAGGAATTGAACCCAGGGCCTCAGACATGCAAGGCAAGCGCTCTACCACTGAGCCACCTTCCCAGCCCTGCCACTTCTGGTTTTCTGAGTGGTTTATTGGAGATAAGAGTCTCACAGCCCTTCCTGTCCAGGCTGGCTTTAAACCACAATCCTCAGATCTCAGCCTCCGGAGTAGCGAGGATTACAGGTGTGAGCCACCACATCCGGCTTGCCTTGCTTTTCTTGACCATTCTTATCCTTCCCTTCTCCTTGTCCCTCCATTTTCCTCATTCTCCAATTTCCTTTCTTTGTATCACTACCTGGCTCCTCTATCTTCCTATTCCCTTTCTTACCCTTCTCTTTTACATGTATCCCAGGCTTCCTCTTTCCTTTCCCTTCCTCAGCCCCCTCCTTCACTCCACATCCCTTGTTCTCTGTTCTCCTGGTCAAGGAGAACAAGGGTTGGTGATTAAGATTTAATTCTAAGCTAGATTTCATTTTCCTTCCTGTCCCTTAAAGGAAGCAGGAAGCCAATGCAGTGTGACTGGAGGACACACAATACTTCTTTAAAAGAAGTAGATGAGGGCTGGGAAGGTGGCTCAGTGGTAGAGCGCTTGCCTTGCATGCTCAAGGCCCTGGGTTCGATTCTTCAGCACCACATAAAAGAAAAAAAGAAAAAAGCCGGAAGTGGCGCTGTGGCTCAAGTGGTAGAGCACTCGCCTTGAGCTGAAGAGCTGAGGGACAGCACCCAGGCCCTGAGTTCAGGCCCCACGACCGGACCCAAAAAAAAAAAAAAGAAGTAGATGAGAGTGGTTCTTGGGCTCCCTTGGAGCTGAGCTTGTAGCTCCCCCAAATCCCTCTTTTCCAATGCCCATGTTCCTTTGTCTCTGGAAAGCAACAAGGCAGGCGTCCCACATTCCACTGCTGCCACCAAATCAAGAGGAAGCTTTTGTTACTTTTGTGGGTTTCCAGAAAGTTTAGAGGAGTTGCCCTAGAAAGCAGCAGGGATTCTGTAGGTAGAACTAAGATCAAACCAAATGAAATGTATAAATGGAAAAAAAAAAAAAAAGTCCTGGAGAGGAGCAAGCAAAGCAAAGAGCGGGAGAGAAAGAAGTGGACAGAACATGGAAGCAAAGGGAGCTGCAGGAAGTGTGGCAATGAAGAAGAGAAAAATGGCAGGAGATGTATAGCAGGGTAAAGAACACATGCATCGGCCTCAGATCACTTAAATTCTTAGGCTAGCTCTACCACTTATAAATTTTGTGATCTTGAGCAAGCCATTTTTATCTCACTGAAGCTTTGTTTCTTGCCTGTAAAATGGGCTGAATTCATTTGATGATCAACTATTTATTATTTATTGAAAGTCTTTGTATTTGAAGGAATAGCTATGAACAAGATAAACAAAATCCCTAATGATAGAAGATTCTAGCTGCACTTTGGTGACTTGCGCTTGTAATTCTACTTGAGAGGCTGAGATCTGAGAATTTAGGTTCAAATCAACCCAGCAGAAAAAGTCTGTGACACTCTTACTCCAATTAACCAACAAAGCCAGAAGTGGATGTGTGGCTTGAGTAGTACCAGCCTTGAGTAAAGAAGGCAAGAGAGAGAGCCAGAGATTCTGAGTTCAAGCCTCACCTCTCTCTCTTTCTCTCTCTCTTTCTTTCTTTCTTTCTTTCTTCCTTCCTTCCTTTCTTTCTCTCTCTCCCCCTCTCTTTCTCCTCTTTCTCTCTTCTCTCTCTCTCTCTCTCTCTCTCTCTCACACACACACACACACACAGATTCTGGCAGAAAATAAATAAGTAACAAGTTCAGATGTCATTTGAGTGAATGAACACAGTATAAAAATATAATAAATGGAAAAGGGAATTATATAGAAGTTTATTTTAGATTAGCCTGAAAAGTCTTCTCTGAGAAAATGATGTTCAAACTGGATAATGAGGAGCCAGCAATTAGAGATCTGAAGGAGAAACATTCCAGGCCCAGAGGTGAGAATGAGGTACAGAAAAAAGGTCACTGTGGCTGCAGGAAACTACACATGAAGTTGACCATGGAAAGATAAAATTCTGAGAGCCAGGAGTGGCAGATTACCATAGGCCTTGTAGGCCAGATGAGAGGTCTAGATTTCATTTTAAGTGCATCAGAAAACCATCAGAAGTTCTTAGAGCTAGGGCTCAGGTGTTATGATCTGTTTTACATTTTTAGGATCTTTTTTTGTTAGGTAGGGGGTGTGTGTGCACGCGTGCATAACATGTGTGTACATACACTTTGGAGATGGAACCCAGGACTTCGCATGATAGGCAAATGTTCTACCATTAAGCTATAGCCCCAGCCCTTTGCTCTAGCTTTTTTTTTTTTTTTTGGTCAGTTGGGGGCCTGAACTCTGGGCCTGGGCACTGCCCCTCAGCTCTTCAGTCAAGGCTAGCGCTCTACCACTAGAGCCACAGCACCACTTCCATTTTTTTCTGCTTATGTGGTGCTGAGGAATAGAACCCAGGGCCTCATGCATGCAAGGCAAGCACTCTACCACTGAGCCATATTCCCAGCCCTGCCCTACCTTTTAAAAGAGCACTTTGACCATTGTGTGGAATCTGGATGGAGGGAAGAGTAGAAACAGTACTGTCAGGGACATGAAAGATGTCATTATCCAGAGAAACTGGGTAATGGTGGCATTGTTTATTGGGATGAGAAAGAGTTGGCAAGAATCGAGTTTTGGGATTAGGGGACCCACTTAAGATATTTTCTACCTGATGAGTTTGACATATCAGTGGCTATGAAGGAAGCAGTTGGGTATAGAAATCCAGAACCAGGGGAGATATCAAAGCTGAAAACAGAGACAGCATGACTGCCCTGTACATGGAGAGATTCCAGATAAGGAGAGAAAAAGGTCCAGTCCCAGACACAGTCCCATGTTTAGAGATCCAATATAGAAGAAGTAAATGAGAGAAACTGAAGTAGAAGGAATTCTTGAAGTATGCCATGCCCTGGAAGCCGAAAGCAGAAAGTGCTTTCAGAAGATCATAAACCAGAGTGCACACACCTGCTAAGGCAAATGAGATGGCCATTGGAGTTGGCAAAGTAGAGAACCTGGAGACATTTCAGTGCAAATACAAGCTGATTGAATGCATTGAAGAGAAAAATGGGAAGTCAAATGGAGAATGTGAGTACAGGTCACACCTAATAGTCATTTAAGAGAAGGTGAAATGGGGTAAAGGGAAAGGGGTGTGTGTTTAAGATAGGACCAGTTGGATCTTGTTTGCATGATGAAGGAAAAGTTCCAGTGACACAGGGATTGAAAAGGATGCCCTTTGCTTGGAGAAGGAATTTTCCTTTCCAATAAGTGGGAAGCCTGAGAATCTAAATGGGTCGAGCACCTATAAGACCCTGAACTCAAACTCCAGCACGCTGCAATCCATCAGTCAATAAGCACACTAATGCTCTGCCAGGGAAAACAGCAGGGTTGTTGCTAGGGGCTCTAGCGCATGTAGATCTCATCTAGACCAGGAGCTGAGGGCCTGAGGTGGGCGTCACGAGCTCCCAGCCCTACCTGGCGAGAGGCTCTTGAGCCCGTCCTGGCGCGCACGCGCGTTGCCCGTTTCCGCCAAGAGGGTGCGCGCGCGGCTCCAGAGGTATCTGGCGTTCAGAGGCCGTTCGGGCCGCCACAGCCCCTTTGGGGCCGGGACCGGCCGGTCGGCGGGAGGCCCCCCATTGAAACCGCTTGTGGGGGGCCGGCGAGATGGAGGCCATAACCAGTGAGTGAGAGTCGACCTCTCCGCCCCAAAGCCGGATTCCTGAGTTCTGAGCCTCGCCCTGAAGGACTCATTTCCCCCCCAGTCAACCGGCGCCAGCCCTTTAGAACCTTCCTCCGGCCTTTCCAACTCCCGACCCCTCCGGGTTCTGGCTGGGCCTCACCCCACAGGCCTCCACACCCTCGCTGTGTGATCCGTGATCCGCGGATCCATGATCCGCGGAGATGAGAGGGCCGTTTCTACAGCCAGACTGGAATCCAGACACCAGGGTAGATTGGGAGCTGGAGGTAGATCTGTCCCCTCCCCAGGCTCTTGGGCCTTCATCCTGAAGGCCAGCCTCCTCCACGCCACTGCAACGGGAAGTCAGAACCTAAATTGGACTACTAGCTTTGGGATAGTGATCACTAATTCTTGAAAAGTAGACAAAGGAGAGGAGGCAGCTAGGAACATTCCAGAGCAGGAAGGATGGTACAAAGCGCACGGGTACACTCAGAAGTGTAGGGAGAAGAGGGTTGGGCAGGTGGTTCAAATGGTAGAGTACGGGTCTAGAAATGTAGCGGCCTTCCCTCAGATGTCCTGTCTAGTCAGGGTTTATATCTACTACAATATGTCTAAATTTGTCTCCTGGTTTGTGGTTGTTGTTTTTGAAATTGGGTCTCATTATGCTTCTCATATTAGTCTCAAACTCTTGGGTTCAAGTAATTCTCTTGCCTCAGCCTCTGGTGTGTTGGGATTACAGGAATGTAGCACTGTGCCCTAAATTTGTCTCCTAAAATGTCTAGGTTCTCTTCTGATTTTTTAAAATTTCTTATTCATAATAGATGTTTATTTTGGAGCCAAAATTTGGTCGGCAATCCAAGATGGCACTGACATTGGCTTCTACTGAGTGGCAGATAGTATCATATGGTGATAACACAAGGGAGGGGGGAAAAAATGAGAATGAGAGAAGTAGCATAGCAAGAGAGAAAGGAAGAGCCTTTTAAAATATCTTGTATAGATTTTCACTTCCCTTTAAATAACTGTTATTCCACTTAACCACTGTCAATTAAAACATCAAGATGAATAGGTGAAAATAATCTTGAGAAATATTTTTTAGCCAGGAGATTTGTAGAAAGACTTAGGGCATCAATAAAATTAGGTTTCCAGTTAGGTTTCATTTTTAAACTCTCAAGTGATTCCTTAGAAGTGCTTTATATTTTGTATTCTTAGCCCATTATTGCTCTCTATGTGGAGCCTCAAAAACTGCCTTCCGGCCTTCACCTGTAAAATGTGGCAGAGTCACACTTTCCCGTGATAATCCATACCATAGGATGTTCTACTTCTATGTTAGGGTGGAAACTAAGTTGTTAGGAGTTTCCAGACGAGAACTGAACTGTGTGCCTCTGGAATGTGATAAGTCAGTTCACTTCTTCTCTTGACTATCTCAACTTTTGGGCTTTGCAGGTGAACTGCGGCATCTACGGGAGGAGATTTCCCTATTAGAGCGTGAGAAAGAAAGTGAACTTAAGGAAATAGAACAGGAATTGCATTTGGCCCGATCTGAGATCCAGAATCTGCGGCAAGCCGCAGCAGATTCCGCAACTGAACATGAGAGTGACATGGCATCCCTGCAGGATGACCTCTTCAGGTTGCAGAATGAGCTCGAAGACATGGAACGCATTCGAGGGGATTATGAGATGGAGATCGCTTCACTCCGTGCAGAAATGGAATTGAAGGGCTCTGACCCATCTGAGAGTTTAAGTGTCTCAGAATTCCCTGGGTTGCAAGGTATAAAAGCAAATCCTCCTCCTGGTCTGTCAGCAAAGTTGAGTAGAGGACATCATATGTAGGAAGGTGGATTTAAAAAAAAAGCAAGGTTACATTATGCATTAGGAACCTCTAGAAAAATCCTTCAGGTTCAATTACAGACTGTAGGAGAGGAAAACTTATCCAGCTGTTAACATTATTTGTCTGTGTTGGTATAAGAAGGAGCACCATGGAAATCTACCTTGGAGATTCATACCCAGAAAGCCATTTGGTACTTTCCAAGTTGACTATTGGAAAGATCTTCCTGGAAACTTGTCCAGTTCTTTGATGAATGTACAAGGACCTATCACCTTGGGAACCTTTTCCAGTTATATTGGCATCATGGCGCTTTGCCTGGACCACTTCAGGGGATTCTCCAGTCCTGTTTCCCTGGTCTCAACAGGCTAGTTCTTAGGCTCCTTTTTCTCTGCCCAAAGCAAAAGTTTTAGGGAGTCAAAAATCAGAATACAAGAACTGCTGGGAAGGAAGAGAGATTATTTCTCGTAATGCATGAGCTACTCAAAAGCTTTTAGCCTGATTTCAGACAGTCTCTCCCAGCTAGTTGCTAGAATTCATGGCAGAAAGTATGTCTTTATTTTAGGCTAGATTTATAATCTGAGTATAATGGAGACCCTAAATTCAGCTAGGTCAAGCAAAGGTAATCAACAAGGAATCAAAGCACTGCAAGTTTTCCCAGCTGTATCCCTCCTTTCAGCAGGGCCTTTGGACTGGTGGTTGCTGGGAGAGGGAGGCTAGCACAGGCAGAAGGCTTTGGCTAGAGTGAATCTGACCTGAATTCAGAAACAGGTTCACCCAGTAGCCAAATGAATTTTAGTTTAATTATTCTCTCTGTAAGCTCATTCCTAGGATATGGAACCCAAATGATTAATAAAATCTTACCCTTAAATAGGATATTAAGGCAGAAAGAGGGTTTGGGGTACATGTAGAGAAATTTGAATAGTTCCTTTAATAGTAAATTACCAATATTGACTTCTTAATTGTGCCAAGTATACTATGGTGATCTGTTTACAATTGAGGAAACAGGGTAAGAACTCTCAGGAAACTTTGCACAATCTTTGCAACTTTTTTTTTTATAAATCTAAAACTATTCTAAAATTTAAGTTTTCTTTTTTCTTTATTTTATTTTATTTTACTTTTTTGGGTCCGGTCATGGGGCCTGAACTCTGGGCCTGGGCACTGTCCCTCAGCTGTTCAGCTCAAGGCTAACACTCTACTACTTGAGCCACAGCGCCACTTCCGGCTTTTTTCTTTATGTGGTGCTGAGGAATCGAACCCAGGGCCTCAGGCATGCAAGGCAAGCGCTCTACCACTGAGCCACCTTCCAAGCCCCTAAAATTTAAGTTTTCTAAAGAATAAAAATCCTTAAAAACTCTATAGGGAAAACGAGGGAAGGGGTAGCAAGTTTGACAAGAAATGTACTTATTACTTTACTGATACAACTCTAATCCCTCTGTATATCACCTTAACAATAAAAAAAAAAAACCTCTATAAGGCTAATTCCAGGATTAAATGAAATACTTACCCAAGGCCAAAACCATCAAGTCCAACGCTTAGTGCAAGGTTAGGTACTATTAAGATTATTAATTCCTTCCTTCCTTCTATGCTAATCTGCTGTAGTCTTAAGAATTTGATTAGAATAAAGAGGAAACATTAGAAGTGACTTTCAAGAGGTTGAGTTTTCAGAGCGTAAGATGTTGTAATTAGGGTAAGGTAGTGTTTCTTAAATGTCAATAACATTAGTGTCTAAGAAATATGATTCTTAATCATGAAGAAACAAAACATGGGTGTTTGTATCATCACAGCATTAGAAAACATTGGTGACTTGTACTTAGGGACACAAGCTGAGCATCTCAAGAGGATCTCTTCTAATGCTTGTGGATGATATGCGGGTCTGACTATTGAGGTGGGCTTTTCTGTCAGTAGATAAAAGACAATTGGAAAGAACACTTAGGGCTGGCTGAAGGAGTGACTGTAGTGGAGTGCTTGTCTAGCATATGACAAGTCCTGGGCTCGATGCCCGGTACCACCAAACAAAACAAAACACAGAAAATCCAGGCAAGTGTCTCCAGTTGTTTCTGAAGAGCAAGGTCTGTCCATGTCACTTCTGACAGTTCACATTGCTCAGGGTTTGTACTAAAAGCATACCAAAAAGAGAATTATAAATAGTTAAATGGAAGCTTTAAGGCTAGGGCCTGGCTTTGCCATAGGTCCAATCCCCTATATTTAAAAAAATAATAAAATTAATATTACATGCCAAAAATTTATTTAAACTCTGAAGAATTCAAGATCCTACTTTGTTTATGCTTTGAAGCATATGCATCTTTTAGGCAGATAAGAGAAGGGAAAGGATAGCAACCTGTAAAGGGACAAAGGTTCATCTCACTGAGAAATTTTAGAGGCTCTGTCTTCTAAGCCTCTGCATGTGGTATTTTTTTCTATCTCCAGAAAAAGAAAGCCTCTTCAGCCCTCTGCTTTTAGGTTTGGGGCAGGAAAATGAGGGGCTAGGTCATCAGTGCTTTTTACCCATGAGGGCCTTCCTCTCTGCTTGTCTTCTGCAGAAGAATTACAGCAACTGCGGGAACGCTACCACTTTCTGAATGAGGAGTACCGGGCCCTGCAAGAGAGCAACAGCAGCCTTACTGGACAGCTTGCTGAGCTGGAGAGTGAGAGGTACTGCCCTGAGGCAGGGAGGGGGACCTGAATGCAGGCTCTGCCTTGGGTGTTCCCTGGGAGGCAGAGGCTAGGGTAATGTTTCTCAGATCCTGAACCCAGTTCTTTCCATGGTATCCCAAGCATTTGCAGGCATGGCATTCCACACAATTGTCCCAGGACTAAAGTTGAGTTCTAAGATTTCATTTTCTTCCATTTCTTGCTCTGGCCTAGAGTAGAGCAGAAAGGATTCCTTGTTTCCCACACAGATGTGATTCAGTGTAATGGCACTTCAGATTGGAGTTGGCTTGATACCAGATCCATCCTTGAAACCAACTTAACACTCTTAGGGTATTACAGAGCCAAAAGTGCCTGTGCAAATGAGCTAGAGACTTTCTATAATTTCTACCCTTGGTCTTAGCTGGAAGACTGAGAAACAATCTGTGTCTAAACATGTGCATTTAAGAAATAAATCACGGGGCTGGGAACGTGGCTCAGTGGTAGAGTGCTTCTCTTGAATTCATGAGGCCCTGGGTTCGATTCCTCAGCACCACAAAAACAGAAAAAACCGGAAGTGGCGCTGTGGCTCAAGTGGTAGGGCCCTAGCCTTGAACTGAAGAGCTGAGGGACAGTGCCCAGGCCCAGAGTTAAAAAAAAAAAAAAAAAAAAAGAAGTAAATCACAATGATAGGTCCTTTATTACCTTGGCCTTAAACTAGAGGCATCTAGGCTGAGGACATTTGGCTTGGTGATATGGGCAGAGCTCCTTTTAACACAGTTCTGTGTTCTGGGTTACAGGACACGAAGAGCAACAGAGAAGTGGCTAGAGTCCCAAACGCTAAGGAGTATGATGTCAACAGAATCTCAGACTTCCGAAATGGACTTCCTGGAGCCTGATCCTGAAATGCAGTTGTTGCGCCAGCAGCTTCTGGGAGCTGAGGAGCAGATGCATGACATGCAGAGTAAGGTAGGCCTTTCTACTAGTTCCCTTTTACCACCTTCTGGTCTGTGGTAGGCCCAGGACTGACAGAGGAGGCATGCATCATGGCAGGAGATGGTACCACTGGGTTCTGCTAGCCTCCCTAATGTAAATACAGTCATATATCACATGGTGACATTATGGTCAAAAATGGATATATATATATACATACTATATATATATATATATACATACATATGTGTATGTATGTATGTATAGATATATGTGCATATATATATATATATACACACACACACACACACATATATGAATGAGATGGTGGTCCCAAGAGATTATGATGGAACTGAGACATAATTATCACCTAATGATGTTTTAGTCCAATACAGACAAATCTACTGTGCTGCCAGTCTTAAAAAAGTATGGCGCACACAATTATGTATAGTATATAAGACTTGACAGCCAGGCACCGGTGGCTCACGCCTGTAATCCTAGCTACTAAGGAGGTTAAGATCTGAGGATCAGTTCAAAACCAACTGGGCAGGAAAGTCTATGAGACTCTTATCTCCAATAAACCACCAGAAAACTGGAAGTGGCACTGTGGCTCAAGCGATAGAGTGCTAGCCTTGAGCTGAAGAGCTGAGTGACAGTGCCCAGGCCCAGAGTTCAAGCCCCACAACCAACAAAAAATAAAAAAAAGAGAGAGAGCCGGGCGCTGGTGGCTCACGCCTGTAATCCTAGCTACTCAGGAGGCTGAGATCTGAGGATCGCGGTTCAAAGCCAGCCCGGGCAGGAGAGACCGTGAGACTCCTATCTCCAATAAACCACCAGAAAACCGGAAGTGGCGCTGTAGCTCAAGTGGTAGAGCGCTCGCCTTGAGCTGAAGAGCTGAGGGACAGCAACCAGGCCCAGAGTTCAAGCCCCACGACCGACAAAAAAAAAAAAAAAGAGAGAGAGAGACTTGACAGTGATAATAAATGACTATGCTAGTTTCTGTATTTATTATAATAAACTTTGTTTTGTTACATTAGCGTATATTTCAACTTAAAAAAACAGAAAAGTTTACTATATACTGGGTGCTAGTTAGGCTCACACTTCCTAGCTGCTGAAGAGGCCAAAACTGGATGATTGTGATTCAAAACAAGCATGGACAGAAAAGTTTGCAAGACTCTGTCCAATTTAACCAGCAAAAAGCTGAATTAGAGATATGGTTCAAGTAGTAGAGCACAAGCTATGAGCAAAAAAGTTAAGTAAGAACATAAGACCCTGAGACCAAGCCTCAGTTCCAGCACACACACAAAAAAGTTTACTCTAGAGCAGTATGCCATGTTATGCTAGCAACAGTTAGTATATGTAATTTTTTTTTTTTTTTTTTGTCGGTCCTGGGGCTTGAACTCTGGGCCTGGGCGCTGTCCCTCAGCTCTTCAGCTCAAGGCGAGCGCTCTACCACTTGAGCTACAGCGCCACTTCCGGTTTTCTGGTGGTTTATTGGAGATAGGCGTCTCACGGTCTCTCCTGCCCAGGCTGGCATTGAACTGCGATCCTCAGATCTCAGCCTCCTGAGTAGCTAGGATTACAGGCATGAGCCACCAGCGCCCGGCTATATGTAATTTTTTTAAAAGCCTCATATTCACTGGATCTCTCAATCTCATCCTTTTCTGATCTCTCAATCTCCTCCTTTTCTGTTGTGTGTCATTTAATCTCATATTCTTTTGTTTAATCTCTTTTGATTTAATCTCATATTCTTGTGCCTGATTTAATCTCATGTTCTTGGTCCTCAGAACAATAAGCTATAATATACACATATACATATATGGTATGTGTATATATGTATATGCACACACACATGTTACACAGACTAAGAGTATAGTATAATATACTATGTAAGTTTCTTTATGTATACTCTGTAATGTCTGCACAATGATTCAGTGGCCTAATGACATGTTTCTCAGCACAAGTCCATGTTAGGTGACACATGCCTGTATTTCAGTCCAAGTGTAACAATTTCTCAGCCTGAACCTGGAGTGCGTATGACCCCTGTCATACATGAGCCTCCCTGTTCGATTTCCTGCAGTGTAAGGACTTGTGTTGTGAGGTGCAAGAGCTACAACATCATCGCCGGGCCAGCGAGGAGGAGCAGAGGCGGCTGCAGAGGGAGCTCAAGTGCGCCCAGAATGAGGTGCTCCGGTTTCAGACCTCCCACAGCTTGACCCAGGTAATCTCAGGGGTGGGGATGGGGCTGGGGAGGAGCCTGTGTGTGGAGGTGCTGCTTCTGGGAAGGCTGGATACAAGTGAGTCTGGGCTCCACTATTGGAGACCAATTGCAGAAACCACATGGCAAGGTATTCTAGAAATGGTGGTCATTGTTGAGAGACTGCTCGCTGAAGAAACCAAAACATGGAAGCAGGGAAGCTTTCCAGAATACCTGCACCTGAAAAAGGACCAAAGTGCCCTGGAGTGGAGACCTGCTGTTTCTTGAGAATAACTGATCTACCCACATCCTTCCCACTGCAGAACGAGGAGCTCAAGTCCAGGCTCTGTGCCCTGCAGCAAAAATATGATGCTAGCCAGGATGAGCAGAATGAACTCTTGAAGGTGCAGGCGCAACTTCAGTCTGAGCTCCGGCAGCTCAAAATCCTCAAATGTGCAGACAGTCAAAATGAGAAGGTAACAGCACCAGAGGTAAAGGGACACTGAGGTGCAAACAGCACCACCAGTCTCAGCTTTGGGGGAAGGTGAAGAAGAATAGAGTTAAAAATTCTAGCCACTAGCTAGGCAGCATCCCTCCGGGTGGGAGGCCCTGAGGCAAACCATGGGAGGAAGAAATGACTGGCTGGGAGTGAGTTGGGAAGATGAGCAGGGTCACAGAACCTAGTGGCACGACCCAAGTCCTACATGCAGGAGTTGGTGTGCCGGCTCCAGAGGCTCCAGAGCCAGCACCAGTGCATCGTGAGTGAAAAGGAGAAGCTGCTAGAAGTGCAGCGTCATCTACAGGAGAAGCTGCGGTCCCACGAGGCAGAGCTGTATTGTCTCCGGGACATGGCAGTCTCTTTGCGCGAGAGCGATGAGAAGGTAAAAGGAGGGCCAGGTGAGGGAGACAGTAGCCAGGCAAACTCTTCTGTGAGGGTGAGCACAGAGGACTGGGTCTGGTGGGAGTTCTTGGAGGAGGTGCTATAAGTGGATCGAAGAGGGCCCAGAGAAAGCTGATGCTAGAGTGCCTGCCTAGCACTTGACTTCCTAGGCCTTGACTTCCATCTCCAATGTTGGTGGGGTACTGATCTCCTGGGAGATAGGGTATTCACAACTTCCTTTGATCTTTTAAATGAG
The DNA here is from genome assembly GCF_019054845.1 of Dipodomys spectabilis. Classification (NCBI taxonomy): domain Eukaryota; kingdom Metazoa; phylum Chordata; class Mammalia; order Rodentia; family Heteromyidae; genus Dipodomys; species Dipodomys spectabilis. The sequence goes on from NW_024870874.1 coordinate 15,527,357, forward strand.
AAAATAAGCCTATATAAAGGAAGTCTCTTTGCGCACACACACACACACACACACACACACACACACACAAAAATACCCAGTGTCACAAGGTCAGGGTTTCACGCCTGTTAAGGATGGGTCCAACTTGAGTCTCCCTGGCTGGGATGAAATTGGGGCTGGAAAGGAAGAATAAGGGAGAATCAATCCATCCCCTGCTTTCTGCCTGAGCAGAAAGTAAGGCAGAGGAGCACCTAGGGTGATGGCTGGACCTCCCCTGCCCAGAACGTAGGGATGCAACTCGAGCTGCAGGAGATGAAGGGACTATACCAGACGAGCAAGGAGGAACTGGAGCTGCAGAAGCACATGTATGACCAACTGGAGCAGGACTTCATGCTTTGCCAGATGGAGCTGACCCAGCTTAAGTGCGCCCAGCCCATTCCTGAGGATACGTGTATCAAGAAGGTAATTGTAGTGCAGGGTGGTGTGTGCCCTTGGTACCTGCTCCGGAGAGAGGAAGTGTAGAGAAAAGATGAGGCTGTTCAGCTGAGGAGGCAGAGCGTGTCTGTTCACGTTAACCTAGTGCCTTGACTTTGACTTTGGATCCCAATCTTAATACTCAACTGTTTTACATGTGTATATACATTTGACATCAGTATTAAACTGTGATGATATCTATGTTTGTGGAGAGGAACATATGCATAGGTTCATGTACACAATTATTGGTGTTGGGACTAGAAAGAGGGGCCAGTTTACTGAGGCAGGTTGCAAGTGCTTTTTTTAGGGGATATGGTGTGTGCCCAGAATGCTGATTGAGGAGTAGAAGGACTAGACTCTTGCAGAATCTCTTCTCAGACATGGAATATATTCCCCTTTCAAATCAAGAGTAATTTTTCTCATTTCCTTTTAGTAATAAATCTTAGTGATATGTAAGCTTTATTCACTTTGCTTCTCCATAGTGTAAAAAATACAAGCCATTGCCATTTACCCCACTGAGTAATTATAGATTCAAAGTGGGAAGGTGTTGAAACATGTTGGAGAAAGTGCACGTGAGTCTTGGTGTTAATGGAGCTGGTCACATTCTGCTAGAATACCCACTCAGCAGGCTGTGTCCCAGAGAATGGACTTCAGAAGGTAGAAGATTGGGAAGATGACAGTCTACTTGCCTTTCTGTGCCCAGACATATTGATAAGGAGAACACAGTTACTTACAAAAACAACTGATGGTAAAGAGAGTAGCAGGGTAAGAAGATGGTACAACACAGGAAAGGGTAGAGAAGGGAAAAGGGAAAGAACATGGAGGCAGGGAGAATGCTCAAAAAGCAGGCATCTACAGTGCAGAGCAGCTTGCTGGGGTTCCACTTTAGCATGGAGGCCTGGTCTGCACCGATGATCAGTCCAATGTGATTGGACAGGGAGGTGCAGAAGATAGGAGAGCCCATCATTACCCTGCCTGACCCACAGACATGTACCTTGCCAAGTAACCACTCACAGCTTACCCTTCCCCACCCACAGTGTGATGTACTGATGTCCAGGCTGACAGAATTGCAGGACAAGTTCAAGGCCAGTCAGAAGGAGATGGGGCATCTGCAGATGGAGCAGTGTGAGCTCCTGGAGGATCAGAGGAGGCTGCAGGAGGAGCAGGGCCAGCTGCAGGAAGAGCTGCACAGGCTCACATTTCCACTACCCAAATGTGGCCTCTACCGTAAGGTACCCACTGCCAGGGCATGGCTGCTAATCATGGGGAGGCTGCTTTGAGAAACTTTCCTGGCATAGCTGACCCAGGGGAAGAGAGAAGGATGGGGGTGTGAATGTTTCCCTCCTTTCTCCATACCAGACAGCTCCCTAAGGTTGATTAAGGTTTCTATTTTCTTCATCAGGGCTTTGCATCTTAAAATATATTTTATTTTCTGGAATCTATGATGCATTTTCTACCTAGATATTCAGTCTACCTGCAGTGCCTCTGGAAGCACTTCGTAAACTACAAAAGATCATTGCTAGTCAATTAGCAGGTCTCAGTAGAAAGACACGTGTCTTCAGTTAGGCCATGTGAAGCCAACACAAAGACAGCCCAGCAGGAATGAGACCCAGCAGAGGCTTTCCCTTTAACAACCCCTTTTCCTTCCTCCCCCACCCCCCACCTCAGAGTCAGGATCTGCTTAAAAAGTTACAAGACCTGTGTGAACTGCAGCTACTGTACCAAGGCATGCAGGATGAACAAAAAAAACTGATACAGAACCAAGAGTGTGTATTAAAAGAACAGCTAGAGCTGCACAAAGAGCTGCAAGATGTCAAAGACTCTAATGTCCAGGAACTGTTGGAGAACCATGAAGATGGCAAATATCCTAAGTCCTCAAATTGTGAGAATAAGGTAACCATAACAAAAGGGAAACAGCTCTCCTGAGCACAGCAGTATTACAAAGAAAGAGCCCCATGCAAGAGTCCAAGTCAGGAAAGTTTGTTTAGTGAGGACTGTACACAGGGTGGCAAATAATGAGGCAAAAGCCCCCCTTTTCCTAGCCAGGACTACCATGTGGCCATAGGTATTCTGAAGGCCTCACCCAGAAGGCATGCCAGCTGAAATGCTGTGACCATGTAGAATAAAGTTGACATGGCCACAAGTGTACATCTGACCATTAGACACAAATCCCATCAATGTATCATTTTCAAGATGTACATAATCAGTTCAATGTTTGGATTTCTTAGAATTAACCTTAACAGCTGGGTCCCAATGGCTCATGCTTGTAAGCCTAGCTGCTCAGGAGGCTGAGATCTAAGGATCATGTTCAAAGACAGCCCAGGCAAGAAAGCTCATGAGACTGTTACCTCCAGTTAACTACCAAAAAAAAACCAACAACAAAACCAAACAAACACACAAGCAGAGCTGTGACTCTTAATGGTAGAGCGCTGGCCTTGAGCATAACACGCACAACACACACACACACACACACACACACACACACACAGAAGAAACATAACCTTTTGGGACTTTGTACGTGACAAATCCGGGCCCATTCTCTCCAGATAAACAGCCTAATAAATAGGTTATTGGCACTGCCTGCACTTATGTAACATATTCAAAGCTCTGGGATGACTTTAGCATTAGGGGTGCATGGGTGAGACTGAGCCTAAAGGTCAGAAAAATGGTCACACCTGACTGAGAAGAGGGTGGAGTAGGGAGCCAGGGTGTTCTTGAGACCCACCTCACAGTGCTTCAGAGAGACAGCATGGTGTGCCAGAATGCAGAAGCCAGAAGAAAGGAAAGCCCCCAAATCATGGTGTATTTGTCTTGGGAAGATTTTCCCCAATGAGCCATATAGATGACATACTAGTCATCTATAGGCTAAATTCAAGACAAAGACCTGGCGAGATAGACATAGGTTTGGACTTCTGTTGGGTCAGTGCTTAGACATCTGCCCTGGGCGAGGGGCAGCTAGGAGAACTAAAATGTCTCAGAGTAATAGTGCTGTCTCCTGCCCCCTACCCAGCAGCCCAAGTTGCTCATAGAACAACTGCAGGCTCTGCAGCTGCTGTATAACTCGAGTCACACAGAACAGGAGCTTTTGCAATTGGAACATGGGCGGCTCTCGGAGGAGCGGAAAAGGCTGCAGGCTGACTTGCAGCTCTGCCTAGAAGAAATGCAGCTGCTTCAAGTACAGTCCCCTGCCATAAGAAAGAGCCTTGAGGTCTACAGGAAGAGCTGTGCCAGCAATGACAACTTACAGAGGAGTTATGACAGCACCATCGATGAGAATGACAGCTATCAGAAGAGTTACGGTAGCACTCAAGCCAGCAATGAGAACTTCCTCAAGAGCTATGACAGTGGCACCAATTCCAATGAGGCCTACCAGAAGAGTTACAGCTCTAGCAGCTGTGTTTCCCTTAAGAAGAGTTACAGCAGCCCTAGTAGTTCTGAGACCTTTCAGAGGAGTTATGCCAGCAGCAATCCTGATGAGGAGCCAGCTGATCCTGAAGACTTAGAGGTAATCAGCACCAGGTAACAGGTCAGGCAGGGAGACCCAGGCTCCTTTCCAGGAAAATAGCACCAGGGGAATGAGATGGAAATAGGTTCAGAGCTGATCTAGGGATCTCCTGGAAGTAAATAAGGCTTCTGTCCTCAGCAGCCATGCATCCCATTCAGCCCCTCTCCTACGAAGGTTTCTTCATCTGGACAGAGACCTGGGCTTGAGGACCTTGATGGACTCAGTGCAGATGCTCTTCATGGGAAGAAATACAGCTCCCCATTCCCCAAGCCATCTCCAGATCCTTGTAGCCACTGTTCTGTATTTAGGGAAAGGCCTGGCATACGGGGTGGAGGTCACATTCTTCTTGGGTGCCATCATTGCTCCCTGCCCTCCACAGCAATTTGAGGAATTGGTGGCCAAGGTGCTAACCAAGCTGCAGGCAGTACAGGCCCTGTACCAGGTGAGCCAGGAGGACCACTGCCAGCTCCAAAAGCAGATGAACAAGCTGCTGTGCAAGCAGACAGAGCTGAAGGAAGAGCTGAACGAGTGTGAGAGGGAATTGAAGGCATGCATTGACACCTGTGAAAAACCTGCAGCTCCCCAGTACGACAAGAATGAGGTAATTTTGCCAGGGTTTCTCCTAGGAGTCTCCAGAGACAGGAGGTAATAGCCCTTTTCCAGAAGCTACAAAGAGAAGGGTAGAGCAGGGAAATGGAATCCCAAGAGGCCAGGCAGCTATCTGATGGACATTACTCAGGCTGAAAGACACTTTATGGCCTTCCATGGTGTGATGTACTAGTTATCCAGACTCCTTTCTTGGAACTCTTTTCTACTTCCCTTTGCCCTTACTTATATTCTTTCTCTTGCCTTGTGTCCTAGAGTACTTCCTTAGAGCCAATTCCCATCATAATGAGACCAGTTTTCTTGTCTTTCCAGCTAGATTGTAAGCATGTGTGTTTCCAGAGGTGTGGGAGTCCAGAATACTGTCAAGCTTGTGAACAGAGTTCCTTAAGTAAACTTACCTATTAGAGTAAAAGAGTTGGGTGAAGTTGAAGTTCCTGATAAAAGAATTATATAAGGAATTATATAAGAAATCATATTTATTATATGATATAAATTATGTAATTATATTGATTATATAATATATAATTATATAAAATATATTTCCCATATAATATTTAATAAGTGTCTGAGGCTCAGCTTTATTCCCCAGGTAGGTCTTGGTTAAAAAAAACAACAATGTAAAACATTATTTTTTTTATCATGTTAGATAAAAATCTTTAGGCATCTCAAGTCAGGGAAAAGCTACTTCTAAAAGTATGTAGTCCATTTCCAGATGGGCTTTATCAGGGAGATTCCTGAGTCATGGATTGCCCAAGTAGGGCTTTTGCTGGCTGGGTGGGGCCAGCTCTGGGTAACTGACCTCCACTGCCAACAGATCAAAGAACTGCAGACCAAGCTTCGAGAGCTGCAGCTGCAGTACCAGGCTAGCATGGACGAGCAGGGGCGGCTTCTGGCAGTGCAGGAGCAGCTGGAGGGGCAACTGCAGTGCTGCCAGGAAGAGCTCCGTCAACTCAAAGAGAGAAAGCCCTCCTCTGGCAAAGATACCAGGGGAAAGAATGGCAATAAGAATATGAACAAGAATGCCAATGGGGTTAAAAAGAAAAAGGCAGTTAACCAGTGCCCAGACAGTTCCGAGGACAGCTTTGATAAACAAAAGGTGAGTCACAGCTTTAGCAGCCAGTTGGGCAGAAGGGTGAAGGAGGCCCTCGGAAGAAGCATCATCTCCATTCTCATTTCTGCCACGTAAGGTATTTGTAGAAAGGCTCCTGGGATCCCTATGTGTCTATGGGAGTTCCATTTTGGTAGGATGAAGAGGGCAACTATATGGGAAGAATGGAATTTGTTCAAAGTAATTCTATACTAGTAAGTGAAAGAGGATTGGGTATGATGGAATCAACCGAGTTAAGATGCAGAACCCAAGAATCTGAGCTATAGTAGTTGATTGGAATGACTTAATGAAAAAATAGATATGTTGGCCCCAAGAGGCTAGGTATGAATGACTCCCCTCCACATTATGCTGGGAAGACTAGTTTGCAGTTTCTGAATATAGTGCTGCACCCTGGCACTGTGACATGATGCAAGTGAAGTTTTCTGGAAATAGTACAGCATTGTCATGAATGTAAGATTCTTAACAGCAGCCCCATCCTACCCTACCTCCACCCCACAGAGTCTGGAGGTTTTACTGTACTACAAGGCCAGTCAGACGCAATTAGAACAGCTAGACTGTGAGAAAGAGAAAGAAGAGATGGGAGAAGAAAAAAAAGGAATGCACGCTATGAAGGAGGCATGTTACGACCTAGCTGCTGGGGAAATTAAGCCAACAGATGGTCAGGGTGAAGTTGAAGAGCACAAAGAACCAGGGGATAAGGAAGAGGATGATGACGACGATGATGATGATGACGAAGATGAAGATGAGGATGATGATGATGACTCTTCTGAAACAGCTGACGATGGCAATCCCCTTAATATTTCTGAGAGCAAAAAGGTAACCATAGCCAAAAGGCTGAATCACGGAATGAAACTTGGGTCCAGGTTCCCCAGTTTTCAGGGGTGGCCCTCCCAAGGGTAGACTTCTGTAGGAGAAGAGGACAGTGACTGCAAGGTCTGATGTCACATGGGGAAAGTGGGAATGGAGAGCAGAGTTGAGAGAGCAATATTTCCGAGGAAAATGGCAACCTTTGGCCAATTAGATATGGGACTATCTCACAATGACCACCTTTTCTGGGAGCCAAGGTAGCGTCTTTGGAATTTTATGTCGCTTCATTTGCACAGTAGGCCTTGTTACCTTTCTATGTTGAGAGTGTTCCCTTACTCCTCTCCTTGGCACTGCAGAAAAACCTTGACAAGATGAGGCCTTCAGGGCATTTCTGCCCGGGCAAGACTGCCCGTGGCACCCTGTTAGAGTCCATCTTTGTCTATGCAGTTAGGAGTGTGGGGAGGGGGATTAATCTCTCCTTTGTAGGTTTGGGCTCTACATAGTGCCAGATGTGAGGGCCGGGTCTGGTGGTGATCAAGAATGATTGTCAGGGCTGGGAAGGTGGCTCAGCGGAAGAATGCTTGCCTTGTATGCATTAGGCCCTGGGTTCGATTCCTCTGCACCATATAAGCAGAAAAGGCCAGAAGTGGTGCTGTGGCTCGAGTGGTAGAGCGCTAGCCTTGAGCTGAAGAGCTGAGGGACAACGCCCTGGCCCAGAGTTCAGGCCCCATGAATGACAAAAAGAAATAAAAAGAATGATTGTCAGAGCTTGGCTCCAGGGGCTCACGCCTGTAAGCCTAGCTACTTAGGGGGCTGAGGTCTGAGGATCACAGTTCAAAGCCAGTCCTGGCAGGAAAATCCGTGAGACTCTTATCTCCATTTAACCGCCAGAGAACAGGAAGTGATGCTGTGGTCAAGTGGGAGAGAACTCGCCTTGAGCTGAAGAGCTCAGGGACAGCAACCAGGCCCGGAGTTCAAACCCCACAACCGACCAAAAAAAAAAAAAGAATGATTGTCAATTTTAGTCTGTTCAGCAGGGGCATTGGCCATAGCCAGTCCATGCTAGCCACTGCCCAACCCTTTATTTAGCTGTTAGATTATTGAGAGATTGGAATGGAGATATGTAAGCATATATGCCAGGATGACAGAGGCAATTTGCCAATGACACAGACGTATTTTGTTCTTTTCATGAGTGGTGCATCTCTGTTGGTGTGCACCAGCTGAATTCCTGCTTTAGGGGCTCTTGAGTTATAAGAACATCCTGAATAAAGCCCTCAGTTTATATCACAGATCCTTTCTGTCCCTTTAAACACAGGAAAAGAAAATTAGGTCTCTTGGGATAGGATTATTCTGTCAACTCTAAGGATATCTGGAATTTTCCAGCAGTTCAGTCTGCTACACAAGCCAAGGATTCAGTCTACAGTTCCCTGTTAACATCATTGCAGGACTGTTGTTGGGATGTAAACCATAGGAGCAACTATAGCCTTTCCCTAGGGTTATATTTCTTTGAACTCATCTCATCATATCCCACCAGAAGCTGGCTCAGAGCCTCAAAGGTTTCTTGACCTTGGGGACATTTCTAATACCAGACCTGATCTTTGTCCTTTGGAGTAGAATCCATTGCTTGTTTCTACACATGGTTTTGCCCTAGAGGATCCTGCATCTTTTGCAGGCAGTTCAACATCTTGCTAGACAGCTGTTGCAGATAACTAGCTCTTCTCTACTGTTACCTTGTTTTAGTGCATTTTTGTTTCACAACTAAAGCAGTAGACTCCTAGAGGACTGTAGGAACTGGAGTTCAAAATTCAAGAAACTTGATGGAAAGCAAGGCAGACAGGTAGCCTGGCTGAAGACTGGCTGTAGGAAAAGTGTCTACTCTGCTCCTCTAAGGAAGTCCACTCTGTTATCCTTTGAAACATCACATTTTTAGAGTGTGTGACCCTCAAGACTAGGTACAACTAACTAGTACTTGACAAGATAGAAGTACATGACAAGACAAAACTGGCCTTGCTGCCTCATTTGGACCTAGCTAGCTGCTTAACCCAGTTTTCCAACTTCTGCAGGCTGCTGGTGGGAAGTACTCCTCTGCTCTCCTCAAGGCCCAGGGAGCAGAGAAGAAATGCTACTGCTTACATGGGTTTTAACCTCTTGATTCTTCTCTCTTTTCCCTTTGTTCTCATCTTCATTACCTGTTGGATTGTGTTTGTTTCTTCATACCACGTCACATCTCCTGGTCTCTTGTGCTTCTCTCTCATTTGATGTGTTGTAGCCATCCACTGTCCCCAATCCCCCCATCTTCTCCTTGCCTCTCGTAGGCCTGGTGGTCATATCAGCTCTGCTCTGGTGCTGGTGGGCTGAGACATCATCCTAACACAGGTACTGGTATTGCTTTTTCTCTTCTTCCCTACCCAGCTGCTTGCTTCTTGCTTTGGCCATTGTACAATAGGTGATGCTATGGTCTAAGTTTCAGCTCTGGCTTTTTCTTGGTCTGCTGCAAAAGCCTATAACTTCTTAAAGATGTCTTTGACATACATAATACACAGGAAACTAGAATGTTTACCACAGGCATGATTTGAATTTCTTTTCTTGACTTGGAGAAACTTGGATAAACTATCAGTTGCTACTGTCAACTACTGTGTGTGTGTGTGTGTGTGTGTGTGTGTGTGTGTTTTTCTGGAGAGTGAACTCACAACTGACTTGCTAGAGAGGTGCTCTAAAGATAACTAGAGTGATGCCTCCACCCTTTGTGTGTGTGTGCGTGTGTGTGCGTGTATGTGTGTGTGTGTGTGTGTGTTAGTTATTTTAAAGATAAGATCTGCTTTATACCTGAACTGGCCTGGGGTATGGTCCTCCTGCTGGTATTCTTCTATGTTTCTGGGGTGACAGGAGTATATTATTATGTCCCACCATTGTGCTTTCCTCACCATAGCTGGTCATGCTCCACTGTACCCAGCCATTGGTTAAGATGGAATTTCATGAACTTTTATGCCTAGGTTGACCTTGAGCCATGATCCTCTGATCTCCAACTCCCAAGTAGTTAGGATTACAAGCTTAAGCCACCATCAAGCTTTTACCTCTACCTAGGATGGCAAATGGCAAAATAAGAAATCACGGGGCTGGGAAGGTGGCTCAGTGGTAGAGCGCTTGCCTTGCATGCTCGGGGCCCTGGGTTCGATTCCTCAGCACCACATAAGCAAAAAGAAAAAAGCCGGAAGTGGCGCTGTGGCTCAAGTGGTAGAGCGCTAGCCTTGAGCTGAAGAGCTGAGGGACAGCGCCCAGGCCCAGAGTTCAGGCCCCACGACCGGACCCAAAAAAAAAAAAAAGAAATCACTCCATGTCTTGATGGTTAAGAGAGGATGTCTGAAAGTTCATGATCCTTCTGGTCCTCCCAAGAATGTGTATGCAGGTGTGTGTGTGTGTGTGTGTGTGTATGCGTGTGTGTGTGTGCCTGCACACATATGTGCATGTGTGTAAGTAATGGAGCTTGAACTCAGGGACTCATGTTGTTACTTTTTTTCCCCACTCATGGCTAGTGCTCTATCTCTTGAGCAACACCGCCAGTGAAGCTTCTTTTTTTGCTGGTTATTTGGAGATAGAGTGTTGTGGACTTTTTGCTCAGGCTGACTGTATACTACAGTCTTCGGACCTCGGCTTCCTGAGTAACTAGGCTTAGAGGTGTATAGGCCAACAGTGCTGGGCTCCCAGAAACAACTGAATGAGATAAAAGTGGAGCTGAATCCGTGACATATAATGTAGTTTCTGAACCTAAAAAGTTCTCTGATAGGGGACCTCTGGTCCCCAGAAAACACAGACCAAATGATCAGACTCAAATAATGCATAGTTCCAGTTTATCCCCTTTGGGGGCCAGATTCCAGTTTTCTGGAAAGAAAATGATATTGGTAAAAATAAAATCTCTATTAGCTAGAAATCAAGTCTGCTGTATTCCAGACACCTCTCCTTCGAACCAGTTCTTATGAAACTGGTCTGTTCACGGGATGCCCAATTCAGGAGGCAGACTGTCTCGTGGCTTAAGATAGATGCTAAGTTGCACTTGCCGTTTAGAACCCATAAGCTGTTCTCTATTATTTTGATCTCCCTGCCCTCTCCTCTCATGTTTTTATAAATCAAGTATGGTTAGCTCAATGCAGAGGTTCAGACTGGTCGCTGAAATAATTGTTGGTGGCATCTCACCATTTTCTCTTCTACCCGTTTTTGTCCCCTCCTCACTTCTGCTTCCTTCAGTCTTCTTTTAGGCATTCCAGTTATTACTTCATTGATAGTCAGCTCCTTTAGTGACAGAGGTCTCTCCTAATACCTGTGCTTTCCCTGTATGCTTCCAGAATTCTTGAGTCCCTATTGGATAAGATACAAAGCACTTAGTCATAGCCTTTTGCCAGGTCCAATCAGAGTATAAAGAACTGCTAAGGGTCCTCTTAGGGGACCCGCTATTCCCAGAGCTCTGTCCAAACCCCGGTGTTCAGTTCCTGTCCAAGAACATAGTGAAGTGAAAGTATGCCTGACAAAGTGATTTGGTTGTCTATGTCCTCTTATGGGCTTTGCTCCCTCTCAAGGAGCAAAATGTAAACAAAGATTAGTTAAGGTCTGCCTTCCTTATAGTTCTCTGTAAGGATCAGATGACTTAACATATGGAAAACACTTTAGAATATAAAATATTACAAAATAATAAAAAGGCCATATACTTCCATAAGGCATACTATGTACCTGGCATTGCTGTAATCACTTTACATATGTTAACTAATCTTTATAGCAACCTTATGAGGAAGTACTTACTGTTATCATTTTATATATGATAAAACTAAGGCTGAGAGAGATGAATACAGCCAAGAAATTATGAATCGAGATTAGGAGGACTTAATATTAACAGCAGGTAAAATTTGAATCCTGGCCAAGTATGCACAGTTGTAATCCTAGCTCTCAGGAGGGAAGGGGCAGGAGGATCAGGAGTTCTAGGCCAAGGTGGGTGCCGGTGGCTCACACCTGTAATCCTAGCTACTCAGGAAGCTGAGATCTAAGGATCATGGTCCAAAGCCAGCCCAGACAGGAAAGTCAATGAGACTCTTACCCCCAGTTAACCAATAGAAAACCGGATATGACACTGTGGCTCAAGTGGTAGAGTGCTCACCTTGAGCTGAAGAGCTCAGGGGCAGCATCAGACCCAGAGTTCAAGACCCATGACCAACAAAAAAAAAAAGAGTTCTAGGCCGGTCTGAGTTACATAGGAGAACCTTGCTGAAGGAAGGAAGGAACAGAGAGAAAGAGGGGAAGGGAAAAGGAAAGGGAGGGGGAGAAATTATTCCTTGTATTATCTTTCTTCATTCCAAGAACATTTCCTTGGTTGGCCCACAGTAATCAGAAAGACACCATACTTTTGTTTGTGAAACTTCATATCTCATTAGTTTACCTCTTTGTGTCACTAATATCATTAATGTCCTTTATGTCTTATTTATGAAAACCCCTTTTGAATATTGCAGATGTTAAGCACATCTTCCCTGTTTTCTATTAGCATTGCATTGTTTGGGGTTGAAAGGCTGAACTTGTCAATGTTCCCATTAGATTGATAGTCCACAGTTCTAACCTGTGAAGTTTATTGTTGTTTTGAATGTTCACCAGCCACTCACTTTCGTTCCTGTCATCCTCCAGGGCGACAAGACCACCTCCCATGCTTTCATCCAAGTTACAAGTGAGGATCCAGCCCAAAGCGTGTCACCTTGCAGGGCTCTTCTTTCAGCTCACTGGCCACTAACTAATGGTTCTATAGCAGACTGTTCTGTCAGCCTGCTCTTACTTCCCAATGTTATCTGCAAGAATTTCCAGGAAGATCTTTTCAAACACCTTGGTTAAGTCCCCAGTGTAGTTTGTCAATTTGGTAATACAGTCCCAAAACCTGTGATTTCTAGAAGCCCTTGGGGACCCAAACTATAACTTTATACATCCAGTCCAGAATCTTGCTTCCACCCAATGTAATTTACCAGTTCACAGTTATGGAATTCAGCTCTTCCTTTAAAAACAGACTGAGTTTTTAGCAGTGCTCATCAGGAAACAAATTTCTGAGCATGTAAAAATTTTTCTAGGTCTTTTCTCAGTTTTTTAGTTGGTGGTGGTACTGGCATTTGAACTCAGGGCTTTGCACTTGCTAGATAGGTGTTCTACCACCTGGACCACACTTCTAGCCCTTTTGCTTTAATTGTTTTTTTGAGATATAATCTTGCTTTTTACCTGAGCCAGCCTGGAATATGATCCTTCTATTTATACTTCCCACTGTAGCTGGGATGACAGGTACTTACTACCATACCCAGCTATTGGTTGAGATGGGGTCTTGAACATTTTTTGCCCAGACTGGCTTTGAGCTTTAATCTTCCTGATCTCAGCCTCCTAAGTGGTGAAGACTATAGGGATGAGCCACCAAACCTGGCTTATTTTTTATTTGTCCCTTTATTTATTTGGCAGTCTTGTTTTGGTCTTGTCCGAACAGTCCTTCGGCCTCTTCCTCCCAGGTGCTAGGACTGCAGATAGGTGCCACCTTGCCCTGCTTAGTTGATTTACATGGATTTTTCTGTATACCCATTTCCAACATTATTTTGCTTTCCTTTTCCTATCTTCTGTTCTTCTTAGTAACTGTTTCTACAACCTTAGGAGATTTTTTTTTTGCCCTTTAATAGTTGGCTTAAAATCATCAATTATTCTCTGAGCAAATTCCTTTTTAGCTTTAATAGGCTCTATCCACTTTTACCTAAAGCTGTCCTTCTTATACCTGATACCAAAACTCATGACTCAAAAAATCTAAGTTCCATCTTTCAAGTACTAGAGTACAAAGAATAGCAAAAATAGGAACTGTTTCCCAAATATGTATTTTCTTATCTAAGATTTCCAAATGGGCCCTTTTTGGATAACTTCTGAGATGTTATTTCTGACCATGAATCAGCAGGGTTTGCCAGGGGCCAGCAGTGTCTAGAGGCCTCTGCACACTAAAACACATCAGTAAGTCAGTCTTTGAGCCAGGAGATGTGGAGAGAGTGTATAATGACTCTGACATTTATTTGCCTCCCAGCGCTAGTAACAGACTGCCTTGAATTTCCTTGAAGTAACATCATTTTGTGCAGAGGGCTGGCTGCCCAGGCACCTTCTGTTCACCTGCGCTTTGCAATGTTCTTTCTTCCCTTCACTCTCAGTCTCCTTTTCCTTCTTGATTCTCAGTCAGTTCCCTCCCACGCCCCACAGAGCTCACCAGGTGCTGCTGCTTTCCCCAAAAGTCCCAGATTATCTCACCTTTCTTTTGCATTGCATGGAAAATCAATGAAGGCTGTCTGTTATATATATTCTCATTCTGTTGGAAGAAATGGAGACATAAATTCAGGGATCACCTAAGGTGATGTGTCCAGCATCTAGTGGTGCCTGGACCAAGGGGCCACATGGTCTCTACTGGTTACCCAGGAGGAGAGAGATGCTCAGCCATGCTGTCCTGAGCTGTCTTTGTGCAGTACCAGCAGGCAGATGATATCTGGCTTAGGGAAGGGTTGAGAAAGCAAGGCACTCACTCTTTTTCTTTGGTCCCCACAGAACATGTTTGGGATGTGGAAGCCTATGGTATTCTTGGCTATCGCAGCTGTGGCTCTTTACGTTTTACCCAACATGCGACCGCAGGAGACAGAGTTCTGCCTCCTGGAGTGATGCAGACCTGGGCCAGCCCTGAGGGCATATCCCCAGCAGCCGCTGCCCTCACCTTTGGGCAGGACACACTGTGCCAGAGCTCCCACCCCACCCACGTGTCCCGTGTGTCTCCACCTCCTTGCCTCAGTCACTTAGGCTCGAAAGGCCAAGAGGAGTTGCTGCTGGCTCCCACTTTCTGCCTTGTATAAGAACCTGGGTTCCTTGTAATTAAATTGTCAACCTAACTCCCTGAGATGTTGTGGCTTTTTATTTACTAAATGCTTTCACATGACCAGAACAGAGCAGTTTCCCTTCATCCAAGTCTCTCACATAAGAGCCTATGAGCCAGGCACCAGTGGCTCATGCTTGTAATCCTAGCTACTCAGGAGGCTGAGATCTGAGGATCATGGTTCAAAGCCAGCCTAGGCAGGAAAAGTCCATGAGACTCTTATTTCCAATTAACCACTCGAAAACTGGAAGTCAAGTTGTGGCTCAGAGTGGTAGAGCACTAGCCTTGAGCAAAAAGCTCAGGGACAATGCCCATGCCCTGAGTTCAAGCCCCATAATGAACAAAAAAAAAGTCTATGATTTCTTTCACCCTACACATGACCTCAGGTATGAGACTGGTCCCTGCACTGCCAGTGGAATTGCAGAGATTGATCTGGACTTGTTAGCCCTACCTGGGTTCTAAAGGGTGCGGGTAGGGGCACAAAAAGACCAACTCCATCTATGGGAGGATGCCCTAGAGAAGATCTGTGTGGAAACCTTGTGGCTTAGTCCCTGTGACTCAAGAGGCTCACAGAGCCTGGTGCCAATGGCTGAAGCCTTGTAATCCTAGCTACTCAGGAGGCTGAGATCTGAGGAGCAGTTTAAACCAGCCTGGACCGGAAAGTCTGTGCGATTCTTATCTCCAATGAACTACTCAGAAAAAATGGCACTGTGGCTCAAGTGGTAGAGCACTAGCCTTGAACACAAAGAGACTCAGGGATAGTGCCCAGGCCCTGAGTTCAAGCTACAGGACCAGCGAAAACAAAAAACAAAAAAAAAACCCCTCAGGGATTAGGACCTGTGTTTGAGTGGTTAATTGGAGATAAGAGTCTCACAGGACTTTTCTGCCCAGGCTGGCTTTGAACTGCAATCCTCAGATCTCAGCCTCCTGAATAGCTAGGGTTACAGGTGTGAGCCACCAGTGCCTGGCTCACAAAGATGACTTAGTCAAGATCCTAGTAGTAAATGATACTTGAAGCTTTAACAGTAGATAATTTAACAAAGGGACTATATACAGAAGGTAGCTTTAGAACTAACAAGAAATTTGAATCTAGGTGCCTCACAACTATAATCCTAGCTATCCAGCAGGCTGAGATTGCAATTCAAAGCCAGCCTAGGCAGAAAAGCCCATGAGACTCTTCTATCCAATTTGCTAGTAAAAAGCTGAAAGTAGAGCTGTAGTAGAGTGCTAGCCTTGAATGAAAAAGCCAAGCAAGAGTGCAAGGCCCTGAGTTTCAGCCTCAGTACTGGCACCAAAATAAACAAGTAAATAAAATTGTGGAAAACACAAGCCCTAGCAACAATGGGAAATTGTGACATGCTTCCCCTAGGTTGGAGGGAAGTGAGATGGGGAAGAGAGAGAAGAAATCTGCAACAGTGCCATGAGGAAGTAGAAGGCTCTTCAGTCCCCTACTTTCTGCCCACCTGCAATTTCCCAGTGGTGTCTCTCACTGGCTAAACCCAGCAGGGAACTAGAGAGTAAAGGTGCTCAGGTGAGGTAATCTCTCAAGGTCAGCCTCCTGGAGCTTAGATGAAGACAGGATTGAGAAGGGATCTAAGAGGGGACAACACTACCAGGATAATTTGTGCAAAATTGATTTTTGCCTTCATTCCTGCCAAGGCCTTTATGAGTGGTTGTTCTCATCTAGATTTTTTTAAATCAGCCACAGGGCTTGAACTCAGGGCCTGGGTGTGTCCCTGAGCTCTCTAGCTCAAGGCTAGCACTCTACTACTTTTAGCACAGCCCTCCCCTCCACCTGGTAGCCAAAGCCTTGATGGAGTTCACCCTATCATCTGAAGCAATGAGTGCACACAGTGGATGAACCCAGCCTCTCCCTCTTCAGTTTGAACTCCTGGGCTTGATTCTGTGTTGCCAAAGCATGCAAAAGAGATCTTTTATTGCTGTGTTCCGTTCACTTGTGCTAGCTTTAAAAGGCCAGGGACTAGACACTGAATTTTAAGTCTTCATGGGATGTATTTTAGAAGCCCTGGGAAGGCATGTGCCTCAGAGTGGAAAAAGCAAAAGACAAGGACCTCAAACACCTGCAGGAACCTCCACCTCTTTTTTCCTGGTACTCCTAGAGTTTGAATTCAGGGCTTCAAACTTGCTAGACAAGTACTCTACCACTAAGCTGCAGAGCAACCCTTTTTGGTAGTGGTTTTTTGAGATAAGATTTCACTTCCTGTCCAAACAAGCACCTGGACTGTGATCTGCCTTTTTTAGGCTTTCTGTTACTGCTAGGATGATTGGTATGTGCCACTGTCCCAAGCTATTTGTTTAAGAGGGTCTCATGAACTTTTCTGCCTGGCTGGCTTTGAACCACAGTTCTGATAGCCTCCCAAGCAGCTAGAATTACAAGCATGAGCAACAGGTACCTGGCTTCAACCAGTTTCCTACTGCCTGCTTTCTACCCTCTCCCTATAGGTTGGGCCCCTCAGCTATTCCTGCCTAGCCCACCACCTGCCAATCCTGGTAAGAACCAGATGCTACTAGGGGCATCTGAAGATCACTGAACTGTTGCTTCTGATACTGGCAGGCTGAGTGTTAGGAAGCTGGGAACAGGCAAGGAAACAGCATGGAGCTCCAGGCTGTGGACACAGATCTGAGGCCCCATTCCTTAGTATTTCCTTGGTCTCACAGATCCCAGCAAAGGAAGCTAACTAAATTTTCAAATCCTCTATTAGATGCTAGGCACCATGCTAGTCTTTCATGTTATTTCCTCTTCACATACTTTTTTAAAATCCCTTTGGCCAGGTATGATGGCTCAAGCCTCTAATCCTATCTACTTGAGTACAGATTGGAAAAATTATAGTTTGAGGCCAGCCCGCCAAAAAGTTGGAGAGACTTCATCTCAACCAATGACTGAGTATGGTGGCATACACATGTCTTCCCAGTTACACAGAAAGCACAAATAGGAGGATTGAAGTCCAGCCTAGCCTGGGCAGAAAATGAGACTCTACTTCAAATATAACATCTCCAAAAGGCCTGGCCAGTGGCTGAAGTAGTTAGGTGCCTGCCTGGCAGGCACAAAGCCCTAAGTTCCATAAAGGCCTGTACTTAAAAAAAAAAAATCCCAAGAAATGGAAACATGGGTTTTTGTTGGTGATAGTGTTTGTTTTTACTTTTTTGTTTTGTTCTCTTTTCTATCTTGAGGGAGGCAAGTGTGGCACAGAAGTGGAAGGAGGAAGGAAGAACAAATGTAGGTATGGTACTCAGTAAACACTATGTGAAGAATGAACTATGCAACTTGTAGGCAGGGACAGGAGGGTGAAAGTAGAAAGTGAAGGAAGGGGTAACTGTCCAAATATACTCACTGCCTGACTTATGAAATGGTAACCCCTCTGCACAGCACCATAACAATAAAATAGTTTAAAATCCCTTTGAGGATATTACTCCATTTTACAGATGAGAAAATGGAGGCTCAAAAGAGTCAACAAGTCAAAAGTGAAGAGAAATGCAACCCTTCTATCACCTTTCTTGGTATCCAGGTCAGAAGAACAGTCAGTGTGCCTGCTACAAACCTGAATAATCTTCAATCATAACAGGTGACCGTGGGAATGTTCCAGGCCAACCACCAGTATAATACACCTGTAATCCTAGCCACTCAAGAGGATGAGATCAGAGGGTCACAGTTCAAAGCCAGCCCAGGCAATATAGTCCATAAGACTCATCTCCAATAAACTACCAAAAAAGTGGAGCTGTGACTCAGGTGATAGAGCACTAACCCTGAGCACAAAATCACAGAGACAGCATCCCAGTCCTGAGTTTAAGTTCCAGAACCAGTACCAAAAAAAAGCAAAAACAAAAAACACCTCACACATGGTTCCTTGGGTCTGCTCAAATAGATTTGGCTCTTCCCAAGTTACGTATGGCCCATGGAGGTGACTGACGAACATTCCCTTTTTTTTTTTTTTGGGGGGGGGGGGTCCAGTCGTGGAGCCTGAACTCTGGGCCTGGGCGCTGTCCCTCAGCTCTTCAGCTCAAGGCTAGCGCTCTACCACTTGAGCCACAGCGCCACTTCCGTCTTTTTTCTTTTTGTGGTGCTGAGGAATTGAACCCAGGGCCTCAGGGATGCAAGGCAAGCGCTTTACCACTGAGTCACCTTCCCAGCCCCGAACATTCCCTCTTGATGGGACAGGCAGGCCAGGTGAAGATCTAGGCAACCTGGTCTCCTGAGATAGGTCGACAGGTGGTGAGTCATGAGGCTAAAAATGGCTTGGGGCTGCAGCCAGCCCTGCCGCACATACTCAGCTGACAAAACCCCTTGCAAGCCCCTTGGTGCCCCTTCCTCCCTTTAGGAGGAACACGTTAGCTCTCCTCAGGGAAGGGGCCCCATTTGGCAGCCTCCAGGACAGCATTGCGCACGGTCTGTTCTGCCCGCATGGCCAGGCCTAGGACCTGGGCTCATGGGCTATATTGAGGGCTGAGTCACCAGCCTGTGCCTGGGTAGGCTGACTGTGACTGGCTCCTGGGGCCTGAGTCAGGCCCCGATTTATCCTGGAGAGCAACAGGCTCAAGTTTCGGAGGAGGGTGACAAGAACCATCCCTTGGCATTCTGCACCCTGTTCTGCCGACTGACCATTCAGTCCCCCAGGGACTGCACACTGGTCTCTCCTGTAGTGAGAAAATGAATTGAGGAAGGACAGCAAGGGAGGCTGCCCTTGCAAGCTTTTTCTCTACTTGCCCACTTTCCCCCTGGTGCTCCCCCCTTAACAGGCCCTTGGCTGATTAAAGGCCTCTGACAATGCCCAGTAGACAGGACTATGAACTATTAGAGTTTACTAAGGGGTTTTCAGCTTCTGCCTTCTTTCTGCTTGCCCCAGCAATTAAGAGGTATCCATCATTTTTCAGATCTGTGTCTCATTTCTTCATCAGAACTTCAGAGACAATACTGAAGCCCTGAGCTACTACCGTCTGGTTGGCTTAGAAGTCTGCCTTTACACACACACACACACACACACACACACACACACACACACACAGAGTGTTCCCTTGTGAGATCCAAGCTGGGCATCCAACACTGGTGCCTGCTGGGTGGTTTTGGCCATAAGATAAAGGTGGCTTGGGGAGAATGACAATTCTGGAGACAGGGAAAGAGGGTTGCCAATAGGAGAGTGGAATTCCTGAGCGCAGAACATGAGCTGCAAGGCCCAAGCTATTTATACCTTGCCTGTCACTATCAGGGCCCCCAGACAACCCCTCCCCCCACCAGCCATGCACAGCAGGTCCTTTTTCTATTCTTCTCCCTCCTTATCTAAAGACCAGGCAATCTCATTAAGTGTGAAGAGAAAGAAATGATTTTTTTTCTTTTTTTCTTTTTTTGGTCAGTCGTGGGGCCTGAACTCTGGGCCTGGGCACTGTCCCTCAGTTCTTCAGCTCAAGGTTAGTGCCCTACCACTTGAGCCACAGCGCCACTTCTGGCTTTTTTCTGCTTATGTGGTGCTGAGGAATCGAACCCAGGGCCTCATGCATGCGAGGTAAGCTGGCAAGCCAGCTTCCCAGCCTGAAAGATTTTGTGGATCCCTGTCATCAAAAGCTTTACTCCCCCCACCCCGCCCCAGGAACCCCTCAGTGCAAAATGGGCACTACCCTAATTTTACCTTTCTGGAGAGAGCCCTCAAAGATGCCTACTACTTCCTGCCTTTTCACCAGGCCTTGAAGGAGGAAAGAAGTAAGGCAGAATGAATCACCTATAAAGTCCCAAACACCAGTAATAACATATCTTGGGTCAAGAACTACCTGGCTGGAGAATTTCCTCAGGCTCCAGCATGACTTATTGAGTCTAGAAGCAGGGAAATCAGGGGAAGCATGGTCCAAAGGGGGGTGGGGGGGGTGGGGCAGGGATGGGATACACATATGCTACCAATTACCAAATATCCCAGGCCAGCTCCTCCGTGTGCCTCAGCTTCTCTGCTGCCACCATTCTCCAACCCTCTACCAATTCTGGGCCTGCCCTGAAGCCCAATCCTGCCTGGTTCCCTCAGGCTCTCCCTGCCCACTGCCCCTAGCCCTGCCCACCTGCCCCAGTCACAGTTTTCCTTGGCTGCTCCACCAGGGCTCTCCCTGGTGTCTGCCTTGCTCGCCTTTCCCTAGGAGAACCTGCTCTAGGGCCCAGTTGGGCATACTGCCCAGGGGGCTCCCTGGCATCCAGGGGCAATCTCTCTCCTTCCCCTCAACACCTCGGTTGAGTCAGACTGGGGGATGTGCACATACAGTGTGACTCACTGGGTACCCTTCTCCTGAGCTCAGCTTCATTCTGAGACAATGAGGCCAAATAGGCTGGTGACAGGGACACTGATTCAGGGGCAAGAGCCTCAGTCTTTCCCCTTGTGACCTTGAGTTTAGGCTCCAAATGAAGATTTTTCTATCAGAAAATGGATCGATAAGGAGAGCCCTTCCCCCCAACCTTTTCCCTAATTAGCCTCCCTAATTCTCAGCTTCCTCTCAGGCCATCTCAACACAAGCACGCGCGTGCGCACGCACACACACACACACACACACACACACACAACTTCCCCTCTCTGTCCACAGGTGGACAATACGCTGGGCTAGGAGCCAGGAGGACTCCCAGGCCCTGTCAACAGCCTGGCCAACTTGTCTAGAAAATTCTGTCAACACCAGCTCCGTGTGTTTGGCCCTCATCACTGGCCTCAGTTTCCCCATTTGTCTCTTCAACCCCAGTTAACTGTGGAAGGAGCCTATTTCATCCCTGACGGGTGGGACTTGGTTTTAGGATGTTCGGGGTGTGGGGGCGCCCCCCCCCCCGCCCTGGGCCGAGGGGGGGCCAGAAGCCCCCACCCTAATCGGCTGCTGGGCTGGCGCGGGCCGCGTGGGGGAGGGGCGGGCGGAGGCGGGGCCGTGGGGCTCGGCGGGGGCCCCCACCCGCAGGCCGGGCGGCATTCCTGGGAGGCCGGCGCTCTGACGTGGACCCCAGGGCCGCGGGCGCGGCGCGGGGGGGCAGCGGCCCAGGGGCTTCTTAAACCCCCCGCCCGGGCCCGGGCCGCACTTCCCGAGCACCGCTCCGCCCCCGGAGGGAGAGAGAAAGAGAGTGAGCTAGCGAGCAAACCGACCGCGGCCGAGAAGCCCAGGCCAGAGCCCCGCCAGCCAAGGCGCGAGACAAGTTTGGAGAGAGCGCAGCGCAGCGCAGCGCAGCGAGTGCCGCGGTCCCGCCCCGACAGCGCCCCGAAAGCACCCGCAGTCCGAGCCCCCCACCCCACCCCAGGCCTCACCGTCCCCGTCCCCCTCCCGCCAACATGATGAACAACAGTGGCTACTCGGATGCCGCCGGCCTCGGCCTGGGCGACGAGGCGGACGAGATGCCGTCCACCGAGAAGGACCTGGCCGAGGACGCGCCGTGGAAGAAGATCCAGCAGAACACGTTCACGCGCTGGTGCAACGAGCACCTCAAGTGCGTGGGCAAGCGCCTGACCGACCTGCAGCGCGACCTGAGCGACGGGCTGCGCCTCATCGCGCTCCTCGAGGTGCTCAGCCAGAAGCGCATGTACCGCAAGTTCCACCCGCGCCCCAACTTCCGCCAGATGAAGCTGGAGAACGTGTCCGTGGCCCTCGAGTTCCTGGAGCGCGAGCACATCAAGCTCGTGTCCATCGGTCAGTGCGGGCCACAAGGGCAGGGCCACGGCGGGAGAGGGGGTGGCGGGGGGGGGGGGGGGGGCGAAGGGGACACAGGTGCCGGACGGACGTGCCGGGGAGAGCTGAGAGGAGCGCGGTGTGCATACAGGACAGTGGCCTGGTCTCTCCCCTCACTGGCCAGGCTCCCGGGACAGTGCCTTGACACTCCTCTTCTGAACCGCGCGCTTTGGTTAGCCCTTGAGTCCAGACCTTCCCGTTTAGGAGCCCTGAAGCTCCCCCACCCAACCCATGCGCCCGCACTGGTTCTCTTCCATCCGCCAGACCTTGTGCGTGCTTGACAGGACAAGGCCGGTGTCCATGGCTGATTGTTGGGGAGTGTCCCTTCCATCCAACAAATGGCTTCCCAGTCTCTCCACAGGGAGGAGCAGACTAAAGGCGGGTCTCATCCACCTCCCACAGCTCAGGGCTCTAAGGCCAAGGGGAGCTAGCTGGTGGCCCCGCTGCTCCACCGGGGCCCTCTAGCAGGCATGTGCCCCGCAGCTGGGTTCGGGCCTGGCCAGAAAGCAGATCCCAGTCTCAGAAACCTAAAAAGGCGCTAAGCAATGGCAGGGAGCCTTAACCCCTGCTTGCCCTTCCCCTGCTTCACTTGCCGGGCTCTCGCTTGACCATGCCCTGCCCAGCCCACCCCCTATGCCTGGGATTGGCTACAGCTAACTGCCCCGCGGCCGGGAGGGAGGGGAAGGCCTGGTGAAGGCCGGCCTGCCGAAGGGAGGAAGTCCTTGAGTGTAACCAGATTTGGAAGGTGTGTCAGTGCTGGGTGGGGGTGGGGAGGCACTCCAGCCTGGAGAGACCAGAAGCCCAGAGTGGGCTGTGAGTGACAACGAGGCTTCCCTGCCCCTCACCAGGGCTGCCCCCACTGTCACCACCCAGCCCTCGGTGAGCTCCTCAGAGCAAGGCCCTGCTGTGATATACAGGAAAGACCCCTTCTCCCCCAGTGCATCTTAGGGCCCCAGGAGGTGTGTTGGACATGGTCCCAGGCAGTCCCTCACCCACACCCACACAGAGGCTACCCCAGAGACTTCTCAACAGAATCTGATGTCTGTCCACTCTCCTACTGTCCCCCCAGGGCCATCTCCATACCTCCTGAATTAGCAGCTGAGGTCAGTCGGGGGCCCTTTGCCCTATCCAGTCCCCTCCCTAGGCCTTACCTCCTCTTGCCCCACTACTGCCCCCCCCTCCACACCCTGCTCGGCCTGGAAATAGCCCTGTCTCCGTGACACAGCAGTTGTCTCTGAGCTTTCCAGAAGGACAAGCCTGAGGGCAAGGGGTGGGGGAGGGGGCCCTGGTGTAGTGGGGCTGAGGGCTTGGAGAATGGGAGAGGGGGGTGGAAAGGATGGGAGGGGCCAGCTCTGGGGCTGCCACCCCCCTCCTTTATCCCTTTCCACTCTGGAATTTGAAAGGCAGGACCGACGGTCCCAGGTGGGGTCTCCAGGGGAAAGCCTGAAGCCTCTGCAAGACGTGATAGGAAATGGCTCAGCCTCCCCTTGCAGCGGCGGCGGCGGGGGCCGGGCCCCTCTCCAGGCCTCATCCTTCCCCGGTGCACCTCTCCCCTCCCCCACGGCGCTGCCTGGCTCCAGCCCCCTTGGCTCAGCTGGGGAGGGGCCTGCTTCGAGTAGAGGGGGAGGGAAGCAGTCATGCTGGGGGTGGGGAGCTCCCTGGGTTCCCTCTGAGAGGCAGGGGGAGCTGGCTCTGTTTGGGCTGAGCGTCTCCTCGGGCTGACGAGATAAGCTGTCAGCAGTTCAGCAGCAGGGCTGGGCTTGGGCTGGGGTACAGGATGATGTAAAGGGGCTGCCCTCAAGGAGCAGGCGTCATGCTTTCTCCCGTCCCCCTGGTTCCATTGAGTAGTGGCAAGGAGCCATCCAGGGGGGGGTTCCTGCAAGGCATTGTGTCAGGACTGAAACTGAGCATCTGGGCACCTGGGGGAGGGGGATATCTCAAAGACTCCCTGCTTGCCCTTCTAGAAGGGGAGGCAGAGCCTGGGCTGAAGTGTTCTCCTGGAGGAAGGGTCTTCACCCACGTGGACAGAGCTGTGTGCCCTTCTCACCCCCAGCAACCCACATGGGCCCCACCCCCACCCCCTCAGCTCCTCCAAACAAAGAGGCCCAGGAGGCAGCTCTGTCCTGCAGCTGTTCCCCAGTTGCTATTCCTTCTCCTGGAGCCAACAGTTGAGGGAGGGGCTGGAGGGGCCTGCAGCTGTCCCAGCACCTCCCTTGGCCCATCCCTCTCTCATTCCCCTCCACGGGATGGGGGGGGGGGATGCAGGGAGGGGTGTAGGGACTCGCTGGCTGTCTCCTCCTACCTATTTTGAGGTGTCCCTAGGCTTGTTGGGTGCTGCAAGGGAAGAAACTTGGGTTGAGCCCCCCTCCACCCCTGCCTGGCCTCCAAGGAGTAGAAGGTCATTGCTCCAAGGGTGGGACTCTGGGCCTGCCTCCTCCCTCCTCCCCAAGCCGGGGACCACTTGCTGTCTGGCCCAGGGCCAGTTGCTAGGGAGAAACCTCTCTTTCCAGCAAACATGAATGACCCTCACCACTCCTACCCCCTCCTAGCTCAGCAGCTTCAAGGGCTCCCTCCTAGGGCTCGGGGCTGCGGTTCACAAGAAGCACTTCTGAGTGTGAGCCTCAGCTTTGGCGGCACTGACAGTGTGGAGGCTGGGGCACTGGGGCATCCAGACTGTGTGAAAGTGTTGTGGGCCTGTGTTTGAGAGAGTGCAAAAGCACCAGGAGGCCGGGAGTGAGTGTGTCATGGAATCCAAGGGCTGCCAAACCATTGTGCTGCAGTGAAGCCAGGGGAAAGGGGCGGGCTGGGGAGCTGCCGGGGAAGGAAGGATGAATCAGTGGCAGGGTGGGGAGCCAGGGCCAGAGACTGAGCCCCAGGAGCCAGAGGGACAGAGATTCCCTCTCTCAAGACAGGTAGGGATAGTATAGAAGATGCCAGGGGCTCTCTAGGCCCTTGTCCCCTACCTCTCTTTCCCCCCTCCAAGATCTGGGGAAAGGGAGCAACATCAGTAAACAAGATTGAGGCTTCTGACCTCCCCCCAATCTATACTCTGTCTCCTAGATATAAAAAGAGAACTGGGCCTTTAAAATCTCCAGGAACCAAGTACTCCAAAACTTGAGTCTCAGTAAGCAGTGGGTGCTATCTCTCCTGCCTCTTGTGAGATCCCACCAACCCCATTTGCTCACCTGACTTCCAAACTTCTGGCAAGCATGCCTTGCCTGGTCTTTCTTCTCCCCTCCTAGAATACCCAGAAGCCCTTCTGGCCTTCAGGGTTGAATGTAGATAGGACCGAGCTGGCCCTATTCCTTCAGCTTTCAAAATATTCTTTCACTTAACAACTTTTATTGAAACACGTGCTAAATTCTAGGTCCCAGTGCAGAAAGATAAAACTTAAGGAGCTAGGATGTAGCTCAGTAGCAAAACGCTTTCCTAGGAAGTGTAATGTTCTGGATTGATCCTCAGTACAAAACAAGAAAAGACATATACACACCCAAAAATATAGTTAAATAAAAACCTCAGGGTCTACAGTGAAAGAAGCCACACTGAAACACAAATAAATAAAAATAAAATATACTGTATGATCCTATTTACAGAAAAGCCTAAAAAATACAAAACATAAGCACAGAGAGTAGTAGATATAGTGGTATACACCTGTAACCCAGTTATGTGAGAGGTGGAGATCAAGAGAGCGGCAGTTTGAGGATAGCCCAAGCCAGAAGCTAATAAGGCATCATCTTAACGAACAAACGGATAGTTTCATGCCTATAATTCTGCAAGTTTCAGCTACACAGGTGGCATGTGTAGCTGGTTTTTGGTCCACATTGAACCCAGGAGATTCTAGCCAAAAAATAACAAAAGCAAGAAAGGTTATGTGGTTCAAATGGTAGAGTGCCTATCTAGCAAGCAGAAGGCTATGAATTCAAACTCAGGAAAGAAAGGAAGGAAGGAAGCAGAAAGAAAGAAAGAAAGAAAGAAAGAAAGAAAGAAAGAAAGAAAGAAAGAAAGAAAGAAAGAAAGAAAGAAAGAAAGAGGGAAGGAAGGAAGGAAGGAAGGAAGGAAGGAAACAGATCAATTGTTATCTGGGACAGTAGGTCAAGGACAGGCAGGAGGGGGAAATCAGGAAAGAGTATATACAAGGAAATTTGGGCAGTGATGACTATGTCATTCTTCATTTGTGGTGATGGCTTTGTGAATATTTGCCTGTTATCAAAACTTATCCCATTTCAGCTTGTTTTATGTCAGTAAAACAGTTAAGAAAACAAGACAAAATAGTGTCTGTCCTAAGAGGCCTGCAGCGCAGTGGGGCCAAAGACTGAATCTTAGATAGATGGAAAACTTAAGCGCTGCAGTATAAGAACAGGTGTGTGTGCAGGAACATAGAGAGAAGCAGCCTAGTTCTAAGGGGAAAACCAGACAAGACTTGGCATCTGAACCAAGGAAGGAGAGAATTAGGGAGGCAGAGAAGTGATTGGACTCTATAGAAGTAGGAGTCTGACCCTGGTGATCTAACCAAGGAACCTGCTTAGCCTCAGGAGCTGGGTAGATGAAGATAGGCACAAGGACACCCTCCTAATCTGGTTTGTTCCTTCCACTCTGCAGACAGCAAGGCCATCGTGGATGGGAACCTGAAGCTAATCTTGGGCCTGATCTGGACATTGATTCTGCACTACTCCATCTCTATGCCCATGTGGGAGGATGAGGATGATGAAGATGCCCGCAAACAGACACCCAAACAGCGTCTGCTTGGCTGGATCCAGAACAAGGTGCCCCAGCTACCCATCACCAACTTCAACCGTGACTGGCAGGATGGCAAGGCTCTGGGTGCGCTGGTAGACAACTGTGCCCCTGGTGAGTAAGCCATCAGACACAGCATGGAGACCTTAGCCAAGAAGGACTGTGGAGATGATCTGAAGATACTGAGGCTCGTGATTATTCCCAGGGCCTGGACATTAGGATTATCTGTGGGGTTTGTTGGTCTTCCATACAAGATTTCTTACTAGAGTCAGGCCTACCTGATAGATGGGACAATGTCCCCAGGAAAATTCTCATTTTACAGGCAAGGACAGAGAAGTCCAGATCATACAGCCTGTATGGCAGGAGCCTTGACTCTCTGTTCCTTTGTTGTTGTTGTGAGGCTTGAACTCAGGGCTTGGGCACTGTCCCTGAGCTTTTTTGCTCATTTTACCACTTTGAGCCACAGTGCCACTTGCCACAC
Organism: Dipodomys spectabilis; assembly: GCF_019054845.1. Classification (NCBI taxonomy): domain Eukaryota; kingdom Metazoa; phylum Chordata; class Mammalia; order Rodentia; family Heteromyidae; genus Dipodomys; species Dipodomys spectabilis. Next base: position 15,554,634 of record NW_024870874.1, read on the forward strand.
AGATACCATTAAGGCAAGAGAAAGGAGATGCAGTGGGAATTGTAGCGGGAAGGCCTGGTGTTAGACCCAGAGAAGACTCTGTGAGACCCTGGGGCAGCCTAGAGAAAGGGTTGAGGCCTAGATGATGTAGTTCGAGGCAGTGTGGTACTGTCCAATGACAGATGACATAGCCTCACCCTTTCTGGGTATAGGCCCTAACCTGGTTAGACTTGGAACCAGATCAGGACCCCAGGAAAAGTGAGCAGCATAGTCCAAAGCTCCAATCCATGTACAGATTTCTACCTCATTTCTTGAGATGTTTTCTGTCCAGAGCTGGTCAGCCCTGCCTAGGAGCTGTGGCCCTTAGAGGATCCTCCCCCGCCCTGGGGTCAGCTGGGGAGCAGGGGTGGGAGGTGGGGGCATGAAGCCTGGGAAGCATTCCCAGCTGCTGAGCCATTGCCTACAGCTGGTGTGGCTGCCAGCAGTGAGCTCAGCTGTTCCAGCCAGTCATGGATTCCAGCCTATGAGCCCCCCCCCCACCAATAACACATCTCCCCCAAACAGCTCTGGCCTGGACCAATCACCCCTGGAGCCTGAAACTCTTTCCCAGGTGATCTGGGGCTGCCTCAGCATCCTTCCTGCTAGGAGGCTGGGACCTTGATAGCTATATAAGAGGACCCATCCACTTTCAACTGGTCCTCTAAAGCCTCAGTTTCCCCAAGTGGGCAGCTAAGAAGAGAGAGCAAGTCTTGTGCCCTAAGGTTGATGTGGCTGTGCTTAGATTGCTGGGACTTCAAGCAGCTGTGGGGAGGGGGGAGATCAGAAGTGTCTGTGGACCAGGGGCTCTGACCTCCTCTACCCTCCACTGAATCAGCTGGCCTGAAGCAAAAGGATCTTAGAAGGGATTTCTCATAGGGGCTTGATGTCAAGGGTCTCTGCTGGGTCCTGTGCAGGCAGGAGGCTGGCTGGCAGGGCTGGTACCAGGCTGTGTCAGCTGAGACAGAAAGGCCTTATTGTTGGTGCTAGCGAGGGCTGCTATGTCTCAACATAGGGGTGATTGGTTGCAATGTTAGGGGACAGAGGGAACCTGGCTGGGTAAGGGCCTAGAGCTTGCTGGAAAGGATGTGAACCTGCAGCTTCAAGGGCTTTGGATGAGCCACTGTTCTGTGCTCTGGCTGGCTGCATGTCCTCACTGTTGTATCTAACTTTCTATTGTCTCTCAAGGTCTCTGCCCTGACTGGGAGGCCTGGGACCCAAACCAGCCCGTGCAGAACGCCCGGGAGGCCATGCAACAAGCAGATGACTGGCTCGGGGTGCCCCAGGTACACTGCATGAGGCACAGGACAGGAAGGGCAGGTTGGAAGGGGTCTCTTAATGAGCCTGGCCAAGCTGCCAGTGGGACTGGGGCTGCTGAGGAGAGGGCACCCTGTGAGTATCATTTCTCTCTGTGACAGGTGATTGCCCCTGAGGAGATCGTGGATCCCAATGTGGATGAGCATTCGGTGATGACCTACCTGTCCCAGTTCCCCAAGGCCAAGCTCAAACCTGGTGCCCCTGTTCGCTCCAAGCAGCTGAATCCCAAGAAAGCCATCGCCTATGGGCCTGGTATGTGCTGTGCCCTGACGTCCTCCTGGGGTAGTGTGGCAGGTGTGGGATCCTGTGAGTAATCTAGGCTCTGCTTCTGCCCCTAGGCATCGAACCCCAGGGTAACACCGTGCTTCAGCCTGCCCACTTCACTGTGCAAACAGTGGATGCTGGGGTGGGTGAGGTGCTGGTCTACATTGAGGACCCTGAGGGCCACACCGAGGAGGTATGGAGAGGTCACTGAGGATAAAAGGATCTGTGTAGAAGTGGCCCTGCCAGAGGGCCTGGCGGGTCCAGGGCTTTGTGGGGTCAGCAGGTTTCTACAGTCACTGTGGCTTCCAATCTTTTTCTTTCCCAATAGGCAAAGGTGGTCCCCAACAATGACAAGGACCGCACATATGCCGTCTCCTATGTGCCCAAGGTTGCTGGGTTACACAAGGTATCTCCCTATAGACCCTCCTGTTCTCCCTGCCCAGCGCACACCCCGCCCCTGCCAACCATCCACCTCTCACCCTCCCTGGCTCTATTCTACCCCTTCACCCTCTCTCAGAACTGCTTTCCCTTAGAAGCTAACCTTTGACCCCCCACCCCCAGGTGACCGTGCTCTTCGCCGGACAGAATATTGAGCGTAGCCCCTTTGAAGTGAATGTGGGCATGGCCCTGGGAGATGCCAACAAGGTATCAGCTCGTGGGCCTGGCTTGGAACCAGTGGGAAATGTGGCCAATAAACCCACCTACTTTGATATCTACACTGCAGGTAAGGCGGGCCCCAGGGCGTGTGAGGGAGACAGCCCCCCACAGTGAGGGGAGGGGAGGGTGGGCGTGAAGGTACGGAGAGGGTTGTGGCAGAGGTCTCAGGTAGAGGCTGGGTTATCTCAGGATGAGGGAATTCCATGGTGTGTCCAGGGTGGGTACTGCACAGCCTTTGTCCGTTGCAGGGGCTGGCACTGGTGATGTTGCTGTGGTGATCGTGGACCCGCAGGGCCGGCAGGACACAGTGGAGGTAGCCCTGGAGGACAAGGGCGACAGCACATTCCGCTGCACGTACAGGCCTGTGATGGAGGGACCACACACGGTTCATGTGGCCTTTGCTGGTGCCCCCATCACCCGCAGTCCTTTCCCTGTCCATGTGGCTGAAGGTAAGGGCCATTCACCTTACCAATGCCAAACAGAGACTTGCCACCAAATTCTACATCTGAAGGTTGATGGGAATCATAGCAGTCCACAGCTAGGGGCGACCTGCGAAGGGCTTGAGATAGGTGCAAGCTGGGCAGATTCAAGGGTCCCACCACACACACGCTGGAGGAGGCTGGAATGGTTAAGAGGAGGGTCAGGCAATCAGAAGGGGAACCACATGGAATGGTTGAGCGGGAAATGGTAGTGTCACACTGGTGAGGAGAGCCCAGCCTGCTTGTCAGGCCCTCAGTTGGTGACCTCCTCCCCCACTGGTTCTCTTCCTGCTCTCAGTGCCCCTGCCACCACCCACTCCCTCCGTGCCCATCATCCACCAAGCCAAGAGAGTGGCGCCACGTTAGTACTCACCGGTGGAGGTGGGGCCAGGCATGGCCAGAGCTGACTGGCCTCACCTGTTCTGTGTAGCATGGCCCCCGCGGTATGGGTGTGCTCCGCTCCATGGCACTCTGTGACAGGCCAGCGTCGTATGCTATTGCCTGTATTCTCTGGCAGCTCTGGTCTCCTTGCTGCTTGCCTGGTGATTTCTATGATACCATTTAGGTTCTATGTTACTGCCCGTGTTCCATGGCAGGCCTAGATAAACGTCATTGCCTGTTTCGTGGTGCCTTGTGGGTTTCTTGCGATTTTATGTGTCCTATAGCAGGCTGAGATGCCCACTCTGCCTGCCACCCATGGCAGGATGGTTTCTGTGCATTGCCTGTGCTCCGTGTCAGGCTTCATGTGATGTGGAACAGCTGTTCCATGGGGTTGCTGGATGTCCTGTGGCATGACTGAGTTTCTGGAGTTGTTTTGGTGGCTCCGAGAAGGCCCAGTTGAATGTAGATGGATGGCTTTAGGTAAAAGGTCCTCGCCTGTCTGTCTTAGTCCACTCAGCCCAGGCTCTGCCAGGCCTTCATCCCAAGTAGTGTCGGCAGGAAGAGTTTCCTGTAACCTCCTGACCTGGGGTCTTCAGCCAGCTCCTTGTTCAGTTTGGTCCCCCAGCACAGGAGGGGACACAAGGAGCACAGAGGATTGCATGAGGCCCGGGCCAGGGCCTGTGAGAGGTCAGGACTGCACAGTGAGGAGAATATGGATGAGGAGTGGAGACTTTAGTCTAGGTTCCTTCAGCATCCCTAACTTCCTCTCTCTTCTTCCCAGCCTGTAACCCCAATGCCTGCCGTGCCTCTGGGCGAGGCCTGCAGCCTAAAGGTGTACGGGTGAAAGAGGTGGCTGACTTTAAGGTGTTCACCAAGGGTGCCGGCAGTGGGGACCTCAAGGTCACAGTCAAGGGCCCAAGTGAGTGCCAGCGCCCAGGGCTGGGGGGACTGCGCAGTGGTTCTGACAACCTGAGGGCAAAGAAAAAAAGCATCCTCTCCTCAGAGCTCCAAAGAGATGCAGTGACCAGAGGCATCATGGATCTCAGACCATCTCTCTGCCTCAGTGTTCCAGGCTATAAACTAAGACTTGCTGTCTCTGCCCCGTGTCCTGCATTGGCATGCTGTGTGGTCCCCACCCCAAGCTTCAGCTCTGCCCACTAGTAGCACTGCCCTCAGGTTGGTCTGGGTCCTAGAGGGTCCTCCAGGGGATGTTGATCTACACCCCTCAATCTCCTCAGAGGGCACAGAGGAGCCGGTGAAGGTCCGGGAAGCTGGAGATGGTGTGTTTGAGTGTGAATATTACCCTGTGGTGCCTGGGAAATATGTGGTAACCATCATGTGGGGTGGCTATGCCATCCCCCGAAGGTAAGCACCATACCCCCCTTATTCCCCCCCTGCAAGGTCTTCCTGTCTGAGCCATGTCTGGGTGAGAGGAAGGGAGGTGGCTGCATGGGGTTGGAAGGAAGAAAGGAAGGTATCTATGGAAGGGGTGCTTTCTGACTCTGATGCCACCTTTCTCTTTGCTTCAGCCCCTTTGAAGTCCAGGTGAGCCCAGAGGCAGGAGCCCAGAAAGTACGGGCCTGGGGCCCTGGTTTAGAGACTGGCCAAGTGGGCAAGTCAGCTGACTTTGTGGTAGAGGCCATTGGCACAGAAGTGGGGACTCTGGGTAAGTGGCTTTGACATGATGGAGGGATCCTGGAGAGTAGCTGGGGGCAGAGGATGCCAGTGCTAAGGGACATGTGGATGAGCAGGAAGAGTGACTATGTGGGGTGGGACCTGGGGAAAAGATGAGGACCTGCCTGAGAATCCAAGCTGCGTCTGTGCCCTCTGAGCCTCTTCTCCCCACTACCTCAGGCTTCTCCATTGAGGGGCCATCACAGGCCAAGATTGAGTGTGATGACAAGGGTGATGGCTCCTGTGATGTGCGATACTGGCCCACGGAGCCTGGGGAGTACGCTGTGCATGTCATCTGTGACGACGAGGATATCCGTGACTCACCCTTCATCGCTCACATTCAGCCAGCCCCGCCAGACTGCTTCCCAGACAAGGTATGGTCCCAGTTTGTGCATATTGGCTGGGCTGGGTGGGGTGGGGTATGCTGGGCCTCTTTCTGGCCCCCAGCTTAGCCCTCTTCTCTGGACCTGTACAGGTGAAGGCCTTTGGGCCTGGGTTGGAACCCACTGGCTGCATTGTGGACAGGCCTGCTGAGTTCACCATTGATGCCCGGGCTGCAGGCAAGGGAGACCTGAAACTCTATGCCCAGGTGAGGTGCTGCCAGTCTCCACTGCCCCTCTGTTCCCTAGGCAGAGGCCTCCAGAAGGGAGACGATAATATCACAGAAAGAAAGGAGAACTATTGGCTTACTGACAGTAACCAAAACCTATTTTTGTACTAATAATTTGAAGTTGAAAGGTGATTTTGCCAAAGAGGACATTCGTTTCCAGTCAGTTTCTAGGGGTCCATGGACCCCTAGGTATTAATGACCATATCATTATTCAACTTTAGGAACACTGGCTTAGCCCAGCTTCTCCCTGACCAGGCACATGACACTAGGCTAAAGGGTCCTGATGTCAGCATGGGGGGGGGGGGGGGGGGAGGGAAGAGATGTGGTATCTGGTGGGAAAGGAATGGTGCCCGCTGCCAGAGGCCAGCAGAGGGCGCCATGAGATACTCTGAGGCCACTGCAGCCCTATAAACTGTTCTGGTGATGCCACAGGATGCAGATGGCTGCCCCATCGACATCAAGGTGATCCCCAATGGCGATGGCACTTTCCGCTGCTCCTACGTGCCCACCAAACCCATTAAGCACACCATTATCATCTCCTGGGGAGGTGTCAACGTACCCAAGAGCCCCTTCAGGGTGAGTCTTCCACACTTGACCTGTGCCCACTGCCAGGAGTCTCGGGGAGGCAGGACCCCAGGCAGCAGGTGTTGGCCATCCCTGGGCCCATTGCCACCCTTGCCCACCTTCCCGAGAGGCTGAGGCTGGGCTGAGTGGTATAGGGAGGGGAATGGGACTTGAGGGAGGCCTGCCATACTGAGCATCAACCCCTGCCCCCAGGTGAATGTGGGAGAAGGTAGTCACCCAGAGCGGGTGAAGGTATATGGTCCTGGTGTGGAGAAGACAGGTCTCAAGGCCAATGAGCCCACCTATTTCACAGTTGACTGCAGCGAGGCAGGGCAAGGTATGTATCTGTCTACGGGGTAGATTCTGGTGGGAGGGCTTGGACTCCACTCAAGGCTGTTTCTTGGGACATGGCTCAGAACTGTCGGGGGGGGGAGAGGGCGGGGTGCCACTCAGAGCCTCTGTCTGCCTTCTATCAGGTGATGTGAGCATTGGCATCAAGTGTGCCCCAGGCGTGGTGGGCCCTGCAGAGGCTGACATTGACTTCGACATTATCAAGAATGACAACGACACCTTCACAGTCAAGTACACACCTCCAGGGGCCGGCCACTATACTATCATGGTGCTCTTTGCTAATCAGGTATCCCAGCCCTCCGCTATTGGTGCTCATGGGCCTACGCAGGAGGTATTAGTGGCTTCAGGAACAAGATGGAATCTGATGGACCCCTTCCTATGCATGGGCATCCCAACTAGCATGTAGCCCAGCACACAGATGTGGCCCCCTAGGTAATGCCATGACCAATCCTTTTCTACATCAGGAGATCCCTGCCAGCCCCTTCCACATCAAGGTAGACCCGTCTCATGATGCCAGCAAGGTGAAGGCTGAGGGCCCTGGGCTGAACCGTACAGGTAGGTTTCTGAGAACCAGCATGAGATGGGGGTTGGGCTTAGGTGGCCTCCAAGCCCTCACCACCATCTCTGGGTGACCTCCTAGGTGTGGAAGTCGGGAAGCCCACTCATTTCACCGTGCTGACCAAGGGGGCTGGCAAGGCCAAGTTGGACGTGCACTTTGCCGGGGCAGCCAAAGGTGAGGCTGTGCGGGACTTTGAAATCATCGACAACCATGACTACTCCTACACTGTCAAGTACACTGCTGTCCAACAGGTGTGTCCTACTCTTGTATGCCCTCTTGTATTCTGCTGACCCCTGAGCTAAGCATCCCTCATCCAGTCTCAAAGGTCCAGCTTTTGATCCTTGGCTTTTTCCTGCCTTATTTCTCTTGCCATGGGTTGAGAGTGCGTAGGGTGGGGAAAGAGCACATGCAAACCAGTCCTAGGGCTTGAATTCAGGGCCTGGGCACTTGTTCCTGAACTATTTTGCTTAAAGCTAGTGTTCTACCATTTGAGCCACATCTCCACTTAAGAGTCTCATAGACTTTCTTGCCCTGACTGTCTTTGGACCTCGATCCTCAGATCTCAGCCTCCTGAGTAGCTAGGATTATAGGTGTGAGCCACCAGCACCCAGCTTGTTGTGGATTTCTAAGCCTCAAGAGTCCATATTAGGGCTGGGAATGTGAGTAGAGTGCTTGCATGAAGCCCTGGGTTCGATTCCTCAGCACCACATACCCAGAAAAAGCAAGAAGTGGTGCTGTGGCTCAAGTGGTAGAGTGCTAGCCTTGGGGAAAAAATTGACAGGGACTGTGCTCAGGCCCTGAGTGCATGCCCCGGGACTGGAAAAAAAATGAGTCCATATTAGATACAATGCCAGAGTGTATCTAAGCCATCCCTCTGGCTTTCTGTTGTACCCTATAGGGTAACATGGCAGTGACAGTGACTTACGGTGGAGACCCTGTTCCCAAAAGCCCCTTTGTGGTAAATGTGGCACCCCCACTGGACCTCAGCAAAGTCAAAGTTCAAGGCCTCAACAGCAGTGAGTAGGGTGAAAGCCAGTCCTAGAGGGTGAGGCGTGCGGGGTGGGAGGCTAGAACCTCTGCCCATCCTGTCCCTTGCCCTCCGCACAGAGGTGGCTGTGGGGCAGGAACAGGCATTCTCGGTGAACACTCGAGGGGCTGGTGGCCAGGGACAGCTGGATGTACGAATGACCTCACCCTCTCGACGGCCAATCCCCTGCAAGCTGGAGCCAGGGGGTGGAGCTGAAGCCCAGGCTGTGCGCTACATGCCCCCTGAGGAGGGGCCCTACAAGGTGGATATCACCTATGATGGCCATCCAGTACCTGGCAGCCCCTTTGCTGTGGAAGGTGTTTTGCCTCCTGACCCCTCTAAGGTGAGCAGATAAGGACTGGTGAGAGCCAGGAGTCAGGGGCTGGTGTGGAAGATGGATAAATCATGGACAGAGGACAGAAGATTTAGGTGTATGGAGTGGTCACAGCCAAGGACCTAGGTCAAGGACCATTCCCCACCCTAGGATCTGCCTTGGACATAACTCAGTTGTCTCCAAGTCTGGCTTAGATATCAGTCCTGAGCTTACATCCCAGGTCCACTCACTAGGACAGATTATTCTCTCTGTCCATCTCAGTGTCTTCACCTAAAGTTGTCAATTCTTATTTGTTTATTTATGTAGAACTAGGGTTTGGACTCAGGACCTTGTGCTTGCTAGGCAGGCACGTGAGCCACACCTCCAGCTAGAATTTATAATTCTACTCTCCTGCTCAAGGCTATTGTTCTACCACTTTGAACCACAGCTCCACTTCTGGCTTTGGTAGTTGATTAGAGATTAGAGTCTCATGGACTTTCCTGCCCAGGCTGGCTTTGTACCACAATCCTCAGATCTCAGCTTCCTGAGTAGCTAGGATTACAGGCGTGAGCCACCAGTACCTGGCTTAGAATTGTAAATTCTTAAGTCTCAGTAGTTGCTACAGCTGGATGCTTAGCTAGTTGAGAAGCCATGGAAGTGGGCAGTTGGGAGACCAGGTACAGGGAATTCACACTCTTGTCTCTCCCCCGCTAGGTCTGTGCTTATGGCCCTGGCCTCAAGGGAGGACTTGTAGGCACCCCAGCACCCTTTTCCATCGACACCAAAGGGGCTGGCACAGGAGGCCTGGGGTTAACCGTGGAGGGCCCCTGCGAGGCCAAAATCGAGTGCCAGGACAATGGCGATGGCTCCTGTGCTGTCAGCTACCTGCCCACAGAGCCGGGCGAGTACACCATCAACATCCTGTTTGCGGAAGCCCACATCCCTGGCTCACCCTTCAAGGCTACCATCAAGCCTGTGTTCGACCCAAGCAAGGTGCGGGCCAGTGGGCCAGGCCTAGAACGGGGCAAGGCTGGGGAGGCAGCCACGTTCACTGTGGACTGCTCCGAAGCGGGTGAGGCAGAGCTGACCATCGAGATCCTCTCCGACGCCGGTGTCAAGGCCGAGGTGCTGATCCACAACAACGCCGATGGCACCTACCACATCACCTACAGCCCCGCCTTCCCCGGCACCTACACCATCACCATCAAATATGGCGGCCACCCCATACCCAAATTTCCCACCCGTGTTCATGTGCAGCCAGCTGTCGATACCAGTGGGGTCAAGGTCTCAGGGCCTGGTGTGGAGCCACATGGTAAGAGGGGAGGAGGAAGAGGAGGAAGTGGTCATGATGTAGGTCAAGGAGCCATAGCCGGGGGGAAGGGAAGCAAGGGTGGGGGTTGAGTGAAGGGTGGGTTTGGGGGGGGAGAGTAATCTGGAGATAAGAATCTCATGGACCTTTCCACCCAGCCTGGCTTTGAATGGCAGTCCTCAAATCTGATGAGCTAGGATTGCAGGCCTGAGCCACTGGTACTGGGCCAGTCCTGAGTCTTTAGTGGCCGAGACATCCCCCAAGATAGAGCAGAGGGGTCTAATAGCATCTGCAGATTGACCTCTGTTCTTGTGACAATATGGTATCTTGGGCATTTTCCCAATGAGATCTGCTTAAGAGTTCTCTGACTCAAGAAAGCTACTAGGGAGCAGAAGGGAAGCTTTAGGGTAGAGAGCAACTAGAGTCCAGAGATAGAGTGGCATTTGGCATTTGTGAGCTCCCTGCAGAGAGGCCAGTCTCTGGACGGGGGATGGAGCTGCCCCTGAGGGCCCATAGCCTTGATGGAAGGACAGACGGATGGGGCAGAGGATTTCACCAGAAGGGGAGGGGAGCCGACAAGAGGCTGTGGGAACAGGCAAAAGCTCACCAGGTTGCAGCAAGGTAGCTGGGCCCCCTCAACAGCTGTGATGTGGGAGGAAGGCGTGGTGAAGGCTGACACCCTGCTGAACACTCCTCCCAAATCCAGGTGTCCTGCGGGAGGTGACCACTGAGTTCACTGTGGACGCAAGGTCCCTCACAGCCACCGGTGGCAACCACGTGACAGCTCGTGTGCTCAACCCCTCGGGAGCTAAGACAGACACCTATGTGACAGACAACGGGGATGGCACCTACCGCGTGCAGTACACAGCCTATGAAGAGGGTGAGGTCACACAGGTCACACGTGTACGTGGACGGGGGTAGTGAGGCCGATACGCTCCTTGACTGATGGCAGCCTTCTTCTAGGTGTGCATTTGGTGGAGGTGCTGTATGATGAGGTAGCTGTGCCCAAGAGCCCCTTCCGAGTGGGCGTGACTGAGGGCTGTGATCCCACCCGAGTCCGGGCCTTTGGACCAGGCCTGGAGGGCGGCTTGGTCAACAAGGCCAACCGCTTCACTGTGGAAACCAGGTACCCTAGGCCTTGCCTAACCTTGACCTGGGGCTGTGGCCATTTGACCTCCTCTCCTTGCCCTTTCTATTAGTCCTGTTTGTGCCTCACCTACTCTATTCTTTCCCAGAGACCAGACCTCTCTCAGTATCCCCAGATCCTCACTCCTCCTCAGATGCCCGCCTCCTCCCACCCCCGGCAGCCTGCCCTCTATTTCCTTCCTATTCCCCAACTTCCTCCATCACCATTCACTGATCCTCACTGAACTGACAGGAGTGTTGTCTTACAGGGGAGCTGGCACTGGGGGCTTAGGCCTGGCCATTGAGGGCCCCTCGGAAGCCAAGATGTCCTGCAAGGACAACAAGGATGGCAGCTGCACCGTGGAGTACATCCCTTTCACCCCTGGCGACTATGACGTGAACATCACCTTTGGAGGGCGCCCCATCCCAGGTGCGCAGGGGAGGTGGGGCTCAAGGAAGGCAAGGGAGCTTTGTAGGATGCCGGCTCCATGGGGGCCACTGAAGGGTGTGGAGATTCACAGAGCAGACATGGAGAGCAAGTGGGAGCAGGAGCCCAGACAGCAGAAAGAGGTCTAGCGGCTGATTCCTGGCCCAAAGGCAGGACTGTGGGTCTTGTGGATATGACAGGATCTCAAAGACCCTTGTCTAGAGTACCAGACCTTGGTCATGCAGAGCTGCTGACTAGGTTCTGTCACTCAAGATAATCTAGGCTGCCACTGCCGCTGGCCCGCTGGCTGCTCTCAGCTTGTGCCCGTTCTGCAGCGTTCTCCTGCACCTATGCTCAAGCCACTGGGTACATCAAGTCTTCGGTTCTAGAAGTTGGGTCCAGTGAAACTGGACATTTTCCCCTTGTCTAATTTGATGCCTTTTCCTTCTTTCACTCTTCCTTCCTTCTTCCTTCCTTCCTCCTTCCTTCCTTCCTCCTTCCCTCCCTTCCTCCCTCCTTCCCTCTCTTCCTTCCTTCTTTCTTTCTTTCTTTCCTTCCTTCCTTTCTCTTTCTCTCTCTCTTCCTTTCTCCCTTCCTTCCCCTTTGTTCCTTCCTTCCTTCCTCCTTCCTTCCCTCCTTCCCTGCTTCCCCCCTCCCTCCTCCCTCTCTTCCTTCCTTCTCTCCTTCCTTCCTTCCTCTCTCTCTCCCTCTCTTTCTCTCTCTCTCCCTCTCTCTTTCTCTCTCTCTCTCTCTTTCCCTTGTGCTGCTACTGGGACTTGAGCTCAGGGCCTCCCACTCCTGCTTAGCTTTTTCTGCTCATGGCTGGCACTCCATAAACTTCAGCCATACCTCCGCTCTGGTTTTTGGGATTTTTTGTTTTTGTTTTGTGGGGTTTATTTTCTGGCTAATTGTAGATAAGAATCTCTCAGATTTGTCTTCTTGGGCAGGCTTTGAATTTCATTCCTCAGATTGCAGCCTTCTGAGCAGATAGACGTGAGCTTCCAGCACCCAGTCACATCTTTTCTATATCTATCAACTGCGATGTTAAAAACACATTTTCGCCAGGCACAGTAGCAAATTCCTAAGCATAGTGGTGTGTTGGTCAGGTTTCCCTGTGGGCATCGTGTGGCAGGGAGGCTGCCTTCTCCTTGGATTCTCAGCTTTAGGGAGACCTTCCCAGGAAGGTGGGTAGAAGCTGACATTCTCGTCCTCACAGGGAGTCCATTCCGGGTGCCAGTGAAGGATGTGGTGGATCCTGGGAAAGTAAAGTGTTCTGGACCAGGGCTGGGGGCTGGAGTCAGAGCACGGGTACCCCAGACCTTCACAGTGGACTGCAGTCAAGCTGGCCGGGCCCCCTTGCAGGTGGCGGTGCTGGGCCCCACAGGTATGGGATGTCTGGAGAGGGGAGGTGGGATAGGGTGCCAGAAGAGTCTGCTGACCCTGCTTCCCTTGCCCAGGTGTCCCTGAGCCTGTGGAGGTGCGTGATAATGGGGATGGCACCCACACTGTCAACTACACCCCTGCCACTGATGGACCCTACACAGTAGGTGTCAAGTACGCCGACCAGGAGGTGCCACGCAGGTGAGGACCAGCATGGACTCCCAGGCTGAACTTTGGAGTACTTCTCCTGGGGCCATACCTGCAGGGCCACATGAGGGATTAGGGAGAGCCCCTCCCACTATATATGAGTCTCATCCTGTCTGGCTGCCCAATCTTGATCCTCCTGGAGGTGGCACAAGCTCATGGGGATTGACCTCAAAATTACCACCTAGGCCTTGTGGGCAGGGATGGGAGGGGGAAAGCGGAGGAAAGCAAAGGAAGGGATGTCATTGTCCAAAGAAAGTAATGTACTCATTACCTGACTTACGAAATAGTAGCACCTCTGTACAACGCCTGAGTAATAACAATAAAATCATACTTTGTAAAGTGTAACTGGAAATCAGATGAAGACTTAAAAAAAATTAGCACCTAAGCAAAGTGCAGGAGGTGTGAGAGCCTGCTGGACTTCTCAGGAAATACACATTCTCCTTGGGAATAGAGAATGAATGTTCAGACTAGGTCAGAAGGGTCCTTCAGGACGTTACCCAAGACTGAGGATGGGCCCAGCTCCTGGCCTTCCTCCCAGCCTCTCACAGTCATCTCTCCTACCCAACTTCCCAATCCCAAACCCCAACCAACGTTCCCTCCTTTCTGTCTCTCAAGTCCTTTCAAGATCAAAGTGCTTCCAGCCCATGATGCCAGCAAGGTACGGGCTAGTGGCCCTGGCCTCAATGCCTCTGGCATCCCTGCCAGCCTGCCTGTGGAATTCACCATTGATGCTCGGGATGCTGGAGAAGGGCTTCTCACTGTCCAGATCCTGGTGAGTCCAGGGTCAACACATCTCCAGGTCTGGCTCTGGGCCCAGACAGGTCTTGACCTCTTTCCCCCTTCTAGGACCCTGAGGGTAAACCCAAGAAAGCCAATATCCGAGACAATGGGGATGGCACATACACTGTGTCCTACCTGCCAGACATGAGTGGCCGATACACCATCACGATCAAGTATGGCGGCGATGAGATCCCCTACTCACCCTTCCGCATCCATGCCCTGCCCACTGGGGATGCCAGCAAGTGCCTTGTTACAGGTGAGCACCCACTTGCATCCCTAGCCTTCTCACTATCCGATCCCTTCAAAGTGCATCTAGTTCCCTAGTCCAGTCCCCAAAGGACCTCTGGCTAGAGAGCCTGTTCCATCCCCGCTACCCATCCATGCCCATCCTGAGCCACACATGGTCTAACCCTCTTCTCTACTTTCAGTGTCCATTGGAGGCCATGGCCTGGGTGAGTGTCATCTTCTCTTCTGCTGTGGGGCTAGGGGACTAAAAGGGTAACTCGGAGGGGGGGACTGCACAGGGCTGGACACATCCTCCATAGCCCCTGACCTGCCTTTCCCATGTACCAGGTGCCTGCCTGGGCCCCCGAATCCAAATCGGAGAGGAGACCGTGATAACGGTGGATGCCAAGGCAGCAGGGAAGGGGAAGGTGACCTGCACAGTGTCTACACCAGATGGGGCAGAGCTGGATGTGGACGTGGTTGAGAACCATGATGGCACCTTTGACATCTACTACACAGCACCTGAGCCGGGGAAATACGTCATCACCATCCGCTTTGGGGGCGAGCACATCCCCAACAGTCCCTTCCACGTGCTGGTAAGCCCCTGGCCGTGGGGGCGGGGAGGGAGTGGCAGATGGGTGGAGGTGAGATCCATTCCTTGTAGTAGAAGCTAGGGTCCCAGCTGTCCCCATGGAATCACCAATCAAGTCCTCATATCTGAGAGGTAGACTGTTCCGGAATCAAACCTTTGCTGGCCTTGCAGCCTCCTTAAATGGGAAATGAGCACAGGCCCACATATGACCTCAGCCCTCCCTAGAGGAACTTGCTGTGGTCCTCCCAGACTTCTGGCTACCCTCTTGGGCTCCTTCTCAGCAGAGATGGCCCTGCAGAACAAGGGTCGATACCTAAGACATTCACCCCAGAGTTCAGGTCACTGGAACACTCTCTGCTCTGAGTTCGATCTGGTCCCTTGGATACACCATATCCTGTGCCCCATACCTTGCCTCCCCAGGCGTGTGACCCCCTGCCCCGTGTGGAGGAGCCTGCTGAAGTACTACAGCTGCGCCAGCCCTACGCCCCTCCCCGGCCTGGCACCTGCCCCCCACACTGGGTACTACCATCTCCAAAACGGGCTTCCTCCTCTTCCTCCCTACCCTTGCATTTCTCCCTTCTATTCTGTTGCAGCCAAGGTTGGGTCATGGTTTGGGAGCTTCTTGGGGAGCAAGTGGGCCTTAGGCTGGGCAGAGAGCCATGAGCTGGGCACAGCACTCCTTCTCTTGAAGTTCACGCCCCTTTCTTACCTTTCAGGTTCTACTATTAACCATCTATTTCTTTTCTCACTCTCTCCAGCATCAGTCAGGAGGCAGGCCACACTTTTGGGCCTTGCCCAGCCAATGACTTTTCTCTCTCACCTGCCACAGGCCACTGAGGAACCCGTGGTTCCCTTGGAGCCTTTGGAGTCCATGCTGAGGCCCTTCAACCTGGTCATCCCCTTCACTGTACAGAAAGGGGAACTTACAGGTATTTCCCAGGCCCCTTGGCAGAAGGGCTCAGAGGGCAGGCCCACACCCTTATCTTAGAGATAGAAGCTCTAGCTTCCAGAGAGAGGAAGCAAAACTATCCCAGGTCACACAGCAAGTTGGGCAGAGCTAGAACTCAGCCTCAAGCTATCTGTTTTCTAATTCTTGGTTGGTCCTGCTGCTCCAGTCTGTGTCTTAGTGTCTAGCCTTAGGGTGAAAGCAAAGTCACATAGGGACCAGCCCAGGGGCAACAAGAGCTGTGGTAGAAAAAAAATATCTAGGGTTCTGGTAACCATGTCTGCCCTGCAGGGGAGGTACGGATGCCCTCCGGGAAGACTGCCCGACCCAACATTACTGACAACAAGGATGGCACCATCACGGTGAGGTATGCACCCACTGAGAAGGGCCTGCACCAGATGGGCATCAAGTATGACGGCAACCACATCCCTGGTGAGTTGGGGTCTGGCAGGGCTAGGGAGAGAGGACCAACCACATGGGTCCCGCCTCCTTCTTTGAGCACCTGACGTGTTCTCACACATGGCAAATCTAATGTCCAGACCTCCACAAGCCAAGTGCCTATGGCAGAGATGCAGGACTCAGCAAAGAGGCTTCTGGAAGATGCTGGGGTCCAGGGCATTCCCAGGTAGCTCCTGTTCCTATGCTAACCTGGCTCCCGATCTTTCTCCCTGCAGGGAGCCCTCTGCAGTTCTATGTGGATGCCATCAATAGCCGTCATGTCAGTGCCTATGGGCCAGGCCTGAGCCATGGCATGGTCAATAAGCCAGCTACCTTTACCATCGTCACCAAGGATGCTGGGGAAGGTGAGGAGAGCTTCAGGCAAGGGGCAGGGTGGGTGCCTGGCTGGGAGCGCAGGAACGAGGGCAGGACTTCTGATCTCAGACCTACCTCTACCTAAAGGGGGTCTGTCACTGGCTGTGGAGGGCCCATCCAAAGCAGAGATCACCTGCAAGGACAACAAGGATGGTACCTGCACCGTGTCCTACCTGCCCACAGCACCTGGAGACTACAGCATCATCGTTCGCTTCGATGACAAGCATATCCCAGGAAGCCCCTTCACAGCCAAGATCACAGGTGCAGTGGACATGCAGTCTCACACACACACACACACACCACATACAACATATGTGTAGTGCTCAAGAGTACTTGAGGAAAGGCCTCCTAAGGAGGAGGAAGGCATCTTTGGATAAACGGAACAAACACTCTTCTCCAGAGTAGGCAAGAAATATTTAGCCATGCTTTAAAAGACATGACCTGGGAAATGGAGGTGTGGCTCAACTGGTAGAGTACCAGCTACAAAAAAGCCAAGCAAGAGCATGAGGTCTTGACTTCAAGTGGGCTCAGTGGTAGAGCACTTGCCTTGCATGCATGAGGCCCTGGGTTCTATTCCTCAGCACCACATAGGCAGAAAAAAAAAGCCGGAAGTGGTGCTGTGGCTCAAGTGGTAGAGCGCTAGCCTTGAGCTGAAGAGCTGAACAGCGCCCAGGCCCAGAGTTCAGGCTCACGACCAGACCCCCGCCCCCCCCAAAAAGAAAGAAAGAAAAAAAATATATGTATCTGAAGAAGCCCATCCCAGAGAGGCTAAGCATTTGACAGAGCCACAAAGCGCACAAGGACTGCATGGCCTGGTCTGTTGTCTCATTTCTTTCACACTCAGGAATAGACAAAGTTCCTGCCACACAGGATGGAATAGACAAAGTTCCTGCCACACAGCATGGAGGCAACCTCAGAAATTAGGTTGTTAGGTCTTCCAGAGGGTGCTGACAGCTGATGCAAAATGTAGCTCTGCTCTCCCAGGCCTCAGCCTCTGCTTGGGGGTGGCCTCTGGTCTCAAGACCAGCAGGGTCTAAACGCACCATCTGACACCACAGCCATCTGATGCCCCAGCTCCCCCACAGGTGATGACTCCATGAGAACATCCCAGCTGAATGTGGGCACTTCCACCGATGTGTCACTGAAGATCACCGAAAGTGACCTGAGCCAGCTGACTGCCAGCATCCGTGCCCCTTCGGGCAATGAGGAGCCCTGTCTGCTGAAGCGTCTGCCTAACCGGCACATTGGTGAGTGTGTGCCTCATGGATGCCTCAGGAGAGGGAGGCCCCGGGAGTGCTCTGTCTGATGACTCTCCTCTCCACAGGGATCTCCTTCACCCCCAAGGAGGTTGGGGAGCACGTGGTAAGCGTGCGCAAAAGTGGCAAGCACGTCACCAACAGCCCCTTCAAGATCTTGGTGGGGCCATCGGAGATCGGCGATGCCAGCAAGGTTCGAGTCTGGGGCAAAGGCCTTTCTGAAGGCCACACCTTCCAGGTGGCAGAGTTCATTGTGGACACTCGTAATGCAGGTACTTTAGAGATGCCCGCTCCAGTTGTGACTCTGTGCGTATTCAGTCTGTCTTTCCTACCTAGCTCCCCTTCAGCCATACCTTTCTCCTGGGCTTTCTGACCCCTGTTGAGATGAACAGTCTGGAGTCTACCTGGGGAAAAGTGAATAGCCCATTGGATCTCTTACTTTTTTTTTTTTTTTTTTTGGTCAGTCATGGGGCTTGAACTCTGGACCTGAGCACTGTCCCTCAGCTCTTCAGCTCAAAGCTAGCGTTCTACCACTTGAGCTACAATGTCACTTCCGGCTTTTTCTGTTTATGTGGTGCTGAGGAATTGAGCCCAGGGCCTCATGCATGCGAGGCAAGCGCTCTACTGCTGGCCACCTTCCCAGCCCTCTCTTACTTTTTTAAATTCTTATTTTTTTATTTTGGGCTTGAACTCAGGGCTTCTAACTCTCCCTGAGCTATTTTGCTCAAGGCTGTCACTCTCCCAGTTGAGCCACACCTCCACTTCCAGCTTTTTGCTCGTTAATTGGAAATAAAAGTCTAACAGAATTTTTCTGCCCAAGCTGGCTTCAAATCACAATTCTTAGATCTCAGCCTCCTGAGTAGGTAGGATTACACGTGTGAGCCATCATTGCCTGGCTTCTCTTACTTTTAAAAGAAACCTCAGCCATTCTGACCTTTTTTTTTCTCTTCACTCACTGCAACCCAAGAGGACCACCTTATTCTAGATCACCTCTCTGGTGGGCCTTGGGAACAATGCTTGGCCTACCCTCCACCTCCCACTGTAGCCCTTCTCCTTCTGGGTGAAAACTGTAGTTTGGGGACTTGGGGGCGGGGCAGATCAGTGACATGATTGTCACTAGGCTGAGGGAAATCTAACCCTTTCAGGTTATGGAGGCCTAGGGTTGAGTATTGAAGGCCCTAGCAAAGTGGACATCAACTGTGAGGACATGGAGGACGGCACATGCAAAGTCACCTACTGCCCCACTGAGCCGGGCACCTACATCATCAACATCAAGTTTGCTGACAAGCATGTGCCTGGTAAGGCTCTGGGCTGAGACTGGGCGTGGGGACAGGGCAGGGGCTAGGAGGCAAGTGATCTTCTGACCCACCTTCCCTTTAATCCCTGTCCCCCAGGAAGCCCCTTCACTGTGAAGGTGACAGGTGAGGGCCGCATGAAGGAAAGCATCACCCGGCGTAGACAGGCACCTTCCATCGCCACCATCGGTAGCACCTGTGACCTCAACCTCAAGATCCCAGGTAGAGCCAGGAAGGGTGGGAAGCGCTAGATGATAGAGCGGGACTATGGGGATGCAGGCCCTGTGCTATCAGGGCCTTTGTCCTGCTTGCTCACCCCCTCAATGTCTCTGCCCCTGTCTCCTGGCACCCACAGGAAACTGGTTCCAGATGGTGTCTGCCCAGGAGAGGCTGACACGCACCTTCACACGCAGCAGCCACACATACACCCGCACAGAGAGGACGGAGATCAGCAAGACTCGGGGTGGGGAGACCAAGCGTGAGGTGCGGGTGGAGGAGTCCACCCAGGTTGGTGGAGACCCCTTCCCTGCTGTTTTTGGGGACTTCCTAGGCCGGGAGCGCCTGGGCTCCTTCGGCAGCATCACTCGGCAGCAGGAAGGTAAGTAGAGAACACTGGGCTGGGCCTGTGTCCTCACAGGGGGGCTGGGGCCTCCAGTTCTGAGTCAGAAAAAGAGGCTTGAAGGAGCTGGGAAGGTGGCTCAGTGGTAGAGCGCTTGCCTTGCATGCCCGAGGCCCTGGGTTCGATTCCTCAGCACCACATAAGCAAAAAGAAAAAAGCCGGAGGTGGCGCTGTGCCTCAAGTGGTAGAGTGCTAGCCTTGAGCTGAAGAGCTGAGGGACAGCGCCCAGGCCCAGAGTTCAGGCCCCACGACTGGACCCCCCCCAAAAAAAAAAAAAAAGAAAAAGAGGCTGAAGTCAGCAGGCCCAAACCCTGGCAGACTCAGTCCAAGTGGCTCAGGCTGGCCTGAGCCAAGGAGAAGGATTCACTAAGGAGGGAGGTTGGGGACAGGATGGCCTGTTGTCCTGACAGCATCCCCCCCTCTACAGGTGAGGCCAGCTCTCAGGACATGACCGCACAGGTGACCAGCCCATCGGGCAAGACGGAAGCTGCGGAGATTGTGGAAGGAGAGGACAGCGCATACAGTGTGCGCTTTGTGCCCCAGGAGATGGGGCCCCACACGGTTGCTGTCAAGTACCGTGGCCAGCACGTACCTGGCAGTCCCTTCCAATTCACCGTGGGGCCTCTGGGTGAAGGTGGTGCCCACAAGGTGAGAGCTGGAGGCACAGGTCTGGAGCGAGGTGTGGCTGGCATGCCAGGTAAGAAGGAAGGAAGCCAGGAGAGAGGTGGGGTCAGGGCAGCCTGGGTGAGGGGCGATGGTGCTCACATGCCACCGTGCTTCTTGAATCTAGCTGAGTTCAGCATCTGGACCCGAGAAGCAGGTGCCGGGGGTCTGTCCATTGCCGTGGAGGGGCCCAGCAAGGCAGAGATTGCATTTGAGGACCGCAAAGATGGCTCCTGTGGTGTCTCCTATATTGTCCAGGAGCCAGGTAGGTGCCTTTACAAGAAGTGGGACTGAGCCAACCCAACCTTCAGACTGGGTTTCTGCTTACCAATTAGGCAGAAGACCCCTAGTCACCCCTCACCAGCCTGCTTGTCTGGTCCACCTCCCTCCCAACCATCCTGGAATCTACGTCTATCCTCAGAGCTAGTCCTGGGAAAGACCTGGGAGGGGGTGGCTTAGCCCCACCACTGCTCCTCCTGGGAAATATGCTGACTAGCCTCGCTCCGCAGGTGACTATGAAGTGTCCATCAAGTTCAATGATGAGCACATCCCTGACAGCCCATTCGTGGTCCCGGTGGCTTCCCTCTCAGATGATGCTCGCCGGCTCACGGTCACCAGTCTCCAGGTATGTGCTGTTTTGTCTCCCCGTGCTGCTGTCTACATTTCCTACTACTGAGTTCGTTCCACTTCCTCCCAAAAGGTCTAATGACTTAGGAGAATAGAAGTAATTGCATTAACATAGAATATAGAGGAAGCTGGCTTGTAGAGAGGGCCCTGGGGCTCCTCCATAGGCACACATAGCCACCAGGCCTGGGCTGTGCCTCCCACAACGGTGCATTCTCCTCCTGTGACTTCTTGAAAGAGAATGACTCCAGATATCATTTGGGAATATGTGTCACACGGGCTTCAGCAAGCCGTGTGTTCAGCCATATGTTGTTAAATAAAGGGCAGGGAGGAAATCTTACCTCTGTCCCCTTCTAGGTGCCTTGAGTACAGTTCTGTCAGTCTACAGGGGTCCCTCAGGTGAACCCCATTATAGAAAGGGGCTCTCCTTTCTTCCCACACCCACTTCCTCTCCCAGACTCCTTCCTGCCTATGCTCACTTCAGCCCTTCTCATTGGGCTACCATCTTCTGTAAGAGCTCCCATGCTAGTCCGACATACTGGGGTTTCCACACCTGAGCTCCAGGGAACTCAGTCCACAAGTACTGTCAAACTCCTGCATCTGTCATGAAGCTTGGTTTACATAATATCTGGCCTCAGGACAAGAGTTCATCAACCCTCATCCCCTGCAGTACCAACATGGCTGGGACAATACCTACATCTTGGCAGGTGGATGCAGAAGGTCACAGGCCAGCCTCTGCGTCCTCCTCCTCCTCCTCCCTGAAAGCTGCTAGGGACAGCTCCTGGGGACAGTAAGATTGGGCTGAAGAGATGAGCACTCAGTCCCAGCCTCCTAGGACTCTTGACATTTGCTGTGGCCTTTGCAGGAGACCGGGCTCAAGGTGAACCAGCCAGCATCCTTTGCAGTGCAGCTGAACGGGGCTCGGGGCGTGATAGATGCTAGGGTGCACACACCCTCAGGAGCCGTGGAGGAGTGCTATGTCTCTGAGCTGGACAGTGGTGAGCTGGCCCTGCCCCCGCCATCCCCTGCCAGGCAAGAACCTACTGGAGAGGGGTGGAGGATAGTGGCTAACCATATTACTACCTTCCCACCCACAGACAAGCACACCATTCGATTCATCCCCCATGAGAACGGCGTCCACTCCATTGATGTCAAGTTCAACGGTGCCCACATCCCCGGAAGCCCTTTCAAGATACGTGTTGGGGAACAGAGCCAGGCTGGGGATCCAGGCTTGGTGTCAGCTTATGGTCCAGGGCTCGAGGGAGGCACCACTGGTAAGAGCCTGGAATTAAGAAGCAGGGATGGATTTGGGGTGTTCAGGCAGAGGCAGAGACAAAGCTCTCTGAAGCCCAAGGTCTTTGCAGAACTGCTTGGGGCGGGGGCGGGTGGGGAGGGAGGTGGGGGGGGAGGCGGGGCAGGGGGAGCCAACCCTATCCTGGGCGGCATCTCTTTCTGCCTACATCCTTGCTCCCTCCCTCCCCAGGTGTGTCATCAGAGTTCATTGTGAACACCTTGAATGCCGGCTCAGGAGCCTTGTCCGTCACCATTGATGGTCCCTCCAAGGTGCAGCTGGACTGTCGGGAGTGTCCTGAGGGTCATGTGGTCACTTACACTCCCATGGCCCCTGGCAACTACCTCATTGCCATCAAATATGGTGGCCCCCAGCACATCGTAGGCAGTCCTTTCAAAGCCAAGGTTACAGGTGAGTGCCCTGGATTGGATGGCTCCAACTGGCCATTCACATCTGGTCTTATTCCGCCCCCAAACATCATGGTCAAATTACCAGGAACAGAGGTGGGCCTGGCTTTATGCAGAATTCCATTCTGTGAACTCATACATAATCATTTTCAGAATCCAACTTGTCCTCTTTATCCCTTTCTGATTAATCTTTTTTTGGGGGGAGGGAGGGGGTCCGGTCGTGGGGCCTGAACTCTGGGCCTGGGCGCTGTCCCTCAGCTCTTCAGCTCAAGGCTAGCACTCTACCACTTGAGCCACAGTGTCACTTCTGGCTTTTTTCTTTTTGCTTATGTGGTGCTGAGGAATTAAACCTAGGGCCTCATGCGTGCAAGGCAAGCGCTCTATCACTGAGCCACCTTCCCAGCCCCCCCCCCCTTTTTTTTTTCCTGTGCTAGTACTGTGCTAATACTTATGGTGTTGCACTCACATCTACTACTTTATCACTTGAGCTATAGCTCCACTTCTGGCTTGATACTAGTTAATCAGAACAAGATTCTCACAGACTTTCCTTCCTGGCCTGGTTTTGAACCACAATCCTCAGGTCTCTACTTCCTGAGTAGCCAGGATTATAGGTGTCAGCTGCCAGCATGGTTATGTGTTTCTTTTTCAAATAAAACTCTTGCCCTGTGAGTTAACTTCAGTTCCAGCAGAGGCCATGGCCTAGGGATAAGCAGGAACTGGAGCTGGAAGTGCAGGCATCTGCCGGGAAAGGATTGCGCTCCTCAAAGGCCACAGCTAAGGACAGGAAGGGAGAGTCCTATAGTGCAGGCATTGTGGCCCCAAAAGGTTGTCAGTGTGCCTTGCGGGCCCACAACCTAGGGAAGGACAGGAATGCCCTCTGACTGGGATCATGACCACCCATTCCGCCCCTCAGGTCCCAGGCTGTCTGGAGGCCACAGCCTTCACGAAACATCCACGGTTCTGGTGGAGACTGTGACCAAGTCCTCCTCGAGCCGGGGCTCCAGCTACAGCTCCATCCCCAAGTTCTCCTCAGATGCCAGCAAGGTGGTGACACGAGGTCCCGGGCTATCCCAGGCCTTTGTGGGTCAGAAGAACTCCTTCACAGTGGACTGCAGCAAGGCAGGCAGGTTCAAGGGGAGAGAAGGCAGCCTCTGGGACAGTGGGGGGGACGCAGGAAGTGGGGGATAGGGTGTGGCCTGGGGAACACATGGGAGCCCACCCTCTCTGCCTCCCTCTCCAGGCACCAACATGATGATGGTGGGTGTGCACGGGCCCAAGACCCCCTGTGAGGAGGTATACGTGAAGCACATGGGGAACCGCGTGTACAACGTCACCTACACTGTCAAGGAGAAAGGGGACTATATCCTCATTGTCAAGTGGGGTGATGAAAGTGTCCCCGGAAGCCCCTTCAAAGTCAATGTGCCCTGAATCCCAGAAGTGCCTCCCCCAGCCTCCGCCCCCACCTCGCCCAAACACACATCCACCCCCATCCACCCCCACAAATGTGCCACACCCAGACACACACTTGCAGAACCGGACGCTACAAACACCTGCCTTGGGTGTGATGTGAAGGGCGCAGCCCCCCACCTCACTGTGTCCCTGCAGTCGAGAGCCTCTGTCTCAGAGCAGGGCTTCTCTCTTAAGAGTTGCGCAAGGACAGACCGCTGGAGCCAGACCCAGCAGAGACACAATGGGCTGGATGAGGGCTTGGGGCCTAGAGAAGCCCAACGTTCCCTGATGGGGCTGAGGCCAGTGTGGTAGCTTTGTGTTGGGGAGATCTATTTGTGAGAGAGGTTGCCTGCAAACCCCCTGAGGACTGTCACTGGCCCCTTTGGTGGCCACAGCCCAGAGAGTTAAAGACTTGGATGGGGGAAGTACAACGGAGAAGAAAACAGACCAGATCAAGTGGCACGTGGACTGGCCTGAGCAACACGTATTCCACCCAAGCCAGGCTTTCTGAGGGACTGATTTCTCTCTCCCTCTCTCTGTCTTTCAAACTCTCTCTTTTTATATTTACTGTTGCACAGCTCTGCCCCATGGGGGCCTTTTTTACACACTGCGAGGCCCAGCTTTCTGGGGGGACTTTTGCACATGTTATGCGGCTGACTTCAGAGCCGCCCAAGTGGAAAACTCCAAATAAAGTACGGCTGTCGCGGAGGCTTGGCTGTTCTGTGTGGGTGTGTTGTCTTGCCCTGGGAGGGACAGAGGAAGGGTAGCTCTTCCCTGGAGGCCTGACCCAGACTGAAGGGTAGGGCCTAGGAAAGAAATGAGGTCTAGGATGTTGGCAGGAAGCTTGAAAAATGAGGGTGAGGTGGAGTTCAGCCCTCAGCGAGTTGGAAGGTTGGTGGGTAGTAGCAGAGTAGATTGTTCTGGAAGGCTGCACTAGAACTACTGGAAGGCCAATTTCTGCTCAGCCAGGAGGAGGATACACTTCAAATTAGGACCAGGGAGCACCAATTCAAACAGAAATGTTCCATACTCAGAGAGCAGGTAGGATCATTTGTACCCCAAAACTTCAATCCAGGGCCTGCGCCTTCCCTACCTCTCGACCTCACTTGCATAAATCTCCTCCCTGGACTCCAACCCAATTGCTGAAGCTCAAGGGAGTCCCACAAAGGAGTCCTGGGAGGTCTAATGTAGACCTGATTTAACATGGGAATGAGCAATTGAGTTGCAGAACAGGGCAAGACATTTTCTCAATGGGATCAATAACAATCCACCAGTCCCCAGACACTTGGTGACAAGACCCAAATCTCAAGGAGTTCCAGCTCCTAACCCTGCTTCTCTTCCCCGCTTGGCTCCATGGCCTGCCTCTTCCCTCACTCCTCACCTAGAAAGAGGCACTGCCCCTCCCCACACACATCTCTCTGGGTCTACCCCTCCAGAGCTTCTCTTTATCACATCTTCACCTCTCCCCTGAGATTTCTTACCTTCCCCTCTAGTCCTGCAGGAAGCTCTTAAAGACAGGATCCTATTTTATCAGGCTTACATCCTCAGTCTCTGATTGTGGCCACATTTGATAAGTGATGATTGAAGCAAAGAGTAGTAACAAAAGTGGTGCTGTCCCAACTCCTTACTTCAGCTGATAAAGCCATTAAAAGTGAATTCATTCTGTTGTGTACTCAACCATCTGTGACTTCTGAGGATCTGTGTGTGCCAGATGCTTGACTAAGTGCTCCTACACCCCTTCATTCTCTTCCTCTGGTCAGTACAAGGGTGCCTGTTAGTGGAAAGGGACAGAGTGGTCCTGTCCTCTCTCACCTGATCAGGAAATGCTGCTCCTGTGCATCTAGCTACACAGGCCAGATGCCTAGAAGTTCTCTGGTGTCTCCTCTCTCCCCTGACACAAATAATCAAAAAGTCACTTTTATGCAGTCTGGCTCTAAGTATGACTCAACTCCATGACTCCATCTGGTCCACATCCTCATTATCACTACCTGAGTCCCAGCTACCATCATCTCCCACCACAATGGCCCCCCAGTTTGGTTTCTCCCTCTTTACTCTTGCCCTCTGCACACTGCACTGTTGCAGTGATGGTTCTAAAGCGTAAATCTGTCAATATCACCCCTTTTACTAGAAAACTTCTGTGGCTTCAGGAGGCTTTGTCTAATCAAGCCTTCCTGTATGCTACTCTTCTTGTCTAACACACTTTTTTGTTCCCTTTTTCATCCCTTCCCCTTGCTGGTCCTTCAGGTCTCAACTGTGTAATCTTCGGGGGGAAATGTTCTTTTGACAGTTCCTTTTCTCCGCTTTTGTGCCTTCTCTCAGCTTTATGCAGTTACCTTTTAGTCCTCCTCACATTTTAGTGGTTTGTGTTATTATATTTATTTTTATTTTTTGCATGTCCTGGGGCTTAAATTCCAGGCCTGGGCACTGACTCTGAGCCTCTCTGTGCTCAAGGCTAGCACTCTACCACTTGAGCCACAGCACCACTTCCAGCTTTTTCTGTTTATGTGGTACTTGGTACTGAGGAATCAAACCCAGGGTTTCATGCATGCTAAGCAAGCACTCTACTACGAAGCCACATTCCCAGCCAGGTTCGTGTTCTTTTAACTGATCCCTTGACCTTCTGCCTTACCTAAAAAGTACTGTTGTGAATTTGTTCATCCCATTAGTAATTAAACACATGTTGTCAACTGTGGTTGTAGTTACACACATGCCCACACACCATTCAATCCCAGACCTTCTCCTTAAGAACAGGAAGTGTCTTTTTTCGCCCCTTTCCTTTCCTTGTCTTTTCAATGGCTGTGCATAATGGTATATATCAATGATCAGTTTGGAGCCAGCCTGGGGATACACAGCGAAACATTATCTCAACAAAACAAACAAACAATGACTACGGGGGGAAAAAGAAAGTCCCAGAAAGTATCTTTTCTTCTCTGGAAGAATGTAATAGCTCTTGTTTCAAAATATGTATTGACAGGTATGGTGCATGCCTGCAATCACAGCATTTGGGAAGCGGAAGCGAGGAATTGCAAATTGGAGGCCGACCTGAGTTGCATAGCAAAGCTCTGTTCCCCAAAAAACACAAAAAGTTTGTCCAACAAATGAACCAACTAAGGAATAAATGAAAGGCAGAACCAGTGAGAGGCTGATGCCGCGCAGCCTTCTGGGAATCGTAGTTCTGTTGTTCGGCCTCTCTTTATGGCGCAGGCGTACTCCGGTTGAGGCTCATTGCTGCTAATGCGCATGTCGAAAAGATAGTCGCGGTAGCGCGCATGTCTGAAGGGAGGGGCGTCGGCGTTGCGCTGACTGGGCGGGGTTTCGGCGATTTCAGGTGCTCGGGTCGAGCGCTGCCTGGCTGGGGAATGGCGGGGAGGGGTAAACTAATCGCGGTGATTGGAGACGAGGACACGGTGACTGGCTTCCTGCTGGGCGGCATTGGGGAGCTTAACAAGAACCGCCACCCTAATTTCCTGGTGGTGGAGAAGGATACCACCATCAATGAGATCGAAGACACCTTCCGGTACGGTGGCCTGCGAGGCCTGACGGGCCCTTCTGCCTGGTGCTAGTAAGGGCAGGGGGTGGAGGTGTCTTGGGGACCGAGGTGTCAGACCCCTACGGGGATAAGGGGTGGTCTTGGAAGTCTGTCCGCCCGGCCGGAGCGGAGGCGCCAGTTCCCTTTTGGGGTTCGGTGGGATCCGGGCTATGTCAGGTCCTCACATGATTCTGTGCCAGGCAAGAAGGGGAAGAGAGCTCGTGACCTGCGGTGTCGGGACGTCTGGAGCGGGACCGTGGAGTTACCCCGCCTCGGCGCCTCTTCCGGGCTCCGCGACAGTCACCCGCAGAGCAGTCTAGGGGCCTTGTAACCCCCGGGGTTCCTTTGCACCCTAAAGGAACCTTTATCTTTATCCCCCAAAAGC
The DNA here is from genome assembly GCF_019054845.1 of Dipodomys spectabilis. Classification (NCBI taxonomy): domain Eukaryota; kingdom Metazoa; phylum Chordata; class Mammalia; order Rodentia; family Heteromyidae; genus Dipodomys; species Dipodomys spectabilis. The sequence goes on from NW_024870874.1 coordinate 15,582,167, forward strand.
TCACAATCATCCCGTAAGGTAGGGGTTAATCCCACTTACAAGAGAGAAGACCGAAGCTCAGAGAGGCTAAATCGCATGCCCAAAGGTACAGCAATGAGAAGAGACAGCTGGGATTTGAACCTAGTGGCAACCCTTTATGCCTCTTCTAAGCTAGTACCCACCCGGCTTGTGTGGTGCTCGGCCTGCTTTAAAAATTTCCTTTGTCCTGAACACAAGGGCCACCACATCTAGATTATCGGTTTTCTACTAAGATCTTGTACGTTAAGCCCCACTAGCTGCCTGGGGTCAGGGATGATAGCTTCAAAGTGTGGGTGCAGGCATACCCTTTAATCCAGAAGGTGTCTAGAATTAAGATGATAGCCTCCTGTTGTTTACCTCACTCCCCTTCTGGGGCTCCTATGCCAAATCTCAGAAATAAACTGCTCTCACCTGTTTTCTCTAAAAAGCCCAGCCCAGAGCTGCTGGCTGAGACTGGTTCTCTCTGCCTGGAGTAGGCCCTGACCTGGGCAGCTGCTATGTGTCGATCTCTAAGCAGTCTGGTAAAGTGACCCAAGTTGTCTTTGGAGAAGGACAAATTTTACTTCAAGAATTTTCCAAGCCAGGCACTGGTGGCCCATGCCTGTAATCCCAGCTACTCAGGAGGCTGAGATCTGAGGAATATGATCTGAAGCCAACCTGCACAGGAAAGTCCATGAAACCCTATCTCCAGTTAACCATCAAAGAGCTGGAAGTGGAGCTGTGACTCAAGTGGTAAAGTGCCAGCCTTGAGTGAAAAAGCTAAGGGTCAGTAACCAAGTCCTGAGTTCAAGCCCCACTATGGGCACAAAAAAGAAAAAAGAATTTTCCATGTTTCCAACCAAAGTGGATCTTCTCCTAGTGCCTGGTACAGAGTATATGCTCAGTAGTTTTTTTTTGTTTTTTGTTTTTTTTGGGTCCGGTCGTGGGGCCTGAACTCTGGGCCTGGGCACTGTCCCTCAGCTCTTCAGCTCAAGGCTAGCGCTCTACCACTTGAGCCACAGCGCCACTTCCGGCTTTTTTCGTTTTGCTTGTGTGGTGCTGAGGAATCGAACCCAGGGCCTCATGCTTGCAAGGCAAGCGCTCTACCACTGAGCCACCTTCCCAGCCCCATGCTCAGTAGTTTTTAATGAGGAAGTAAATTAATGAATTGGGGATGGTCACAGTGGCAGGTTCTGTCTGTGGAAAGTATGATTCTATACTCAGCATTACTGGGTTTCCTTTTCTCATCTTGTGCCTTTGCTTCATCTTTCCACCTCTACTCATCAGTCTAGACCTTGAAACCTTCAGTGGTTTCATTGGCCTTATTTTTATTTATTTTTTCATGCCAGTCCTGGGGCTTGAACTTGGGGCCTAGGTGCTGTTCCTGAGCCACAACTCCAGTTCTGGCTTTTGGGAAGTTAATTGGAGAAGAGGGGCTGGCTTTGAACTGTAATCCTCAGATCTCAGCCTCCAGAGTAGCTAAAATGATAGGTGTGAGCCACTGACATCCAACAACCTTATTTTAAAACATCGAATAATATTCAAAAAGTATGCATTGAGAAGTCTCACCTCTTGTGGGTCTTTATACTTCAATATCTCCCTCCTCTACCTCTGTCAGTAATAGAAGGAAGATTATCTTTCTGTAATCTCTTTATACAGATACAAAAGGACAACCATATATACTCCTTCCCCCCCCACCTTTTTTTTTTTTTGTCGGTTGTAGGGCTTGAACTCTGGGCCTGAGTGCTGTCCCTCAGCTCTTCAGCTCAAGGCGAGCGCTCTACCACTTGAGCTACAGTGCCACTTCCAGTTTTCTGGTGGTTTATTGGAGATAGGAGTCTCACGGTCTTTCCTGCCTGGGCTGGCTTTGAACCTCGATCCTCAGATCTCAGCCTCCTGAGTAGCTAGGATTAAAGGCGTGAGCCACCAGCACCCGGCTCCTTTTTTTTTGTCCTGGTCCTGAGGCTTGAACTCAAGGCCTGGATTCTATCCCTCAGTTTTTGTGCCCAAAGCTAGCACTCTACCATTTGGGCAACAGCTCCACTTTTGGCTTTTTTTTGTGTGTGTGTGGTGGTGGTGAATTGAAGATGAGTCTCACAGACTTGCCTGCCTGGGCTGGCTTTGAACCATGATCCTCAGAGCTCAGCTTTCTAAGTGACTAGGGTTACAGGCCCAGATTCATTCAAGGAAAATTAAAGCTTGAGAAAGAGTTTAGAACAGTAGCTTTTCCCTTTGTCCTTCCTGCTTTCTGGGTCACTCATTCCCCTCTGCAGCCCAGCTCCACAATCAGGAGGGGGCTGCTGGAGCAGGGGAGGCAGCAGTCCCTGGACTTGTGTGTGGTCTTCCCCAACAGGCAGTTTCTAAACCGGGACGACATTGGCATCATCCTCATCAACCAGTACATTGCAGAAATGGTACGGCATGCCCTTGACGCGCACCAGCGCTCCATTCCAGCGGTGCTGGAGATTCCATCCAAGGAGCACCCCTATGACGCAGCCAAAGACTCCATCCTACGCAGGGCCAAGGGCATGTTCACTGCTGAAGACCTGCGCTAGGGACCCCCTCGGTCCCTCACCCCTCACCAGTTCTCTCCTGGCTTGCCATCAAAGTTTCAAGTCCCTGGTCTCCAATTCCCACCCCTTCCTGCTCCGTTGAGAAGGCTGGGTGAGGTGCTTCTAGATGGCTGGGGTTTTACCATAAAAATCCAGTTTGGTTAGGGGACAGGAAACCCAACCATCTTCTCTCTCCACTACCTCTGTCCCATGCTGTTACACAGTGTCACTGTTGCTATTAAAGTAATGCCCTTGCTTCTGTCCAAATGAGCTGAGTGTTTGAAAAAGCCACCTGGGGCCAGGCTGTTGGGGAATATTAGATGGGAATGGATGGAAACGTTTCTGCCAAAGAGCCAGGCAGAGGGTAGAGTTAGACTAGGAGGCCATAACTCAAGGACTGATCATCTAACTAGTCCCTGGCTTCCCCTACCTCAGTCTACATGGGGTGGGAAGTGGCATAGCCCCCAGGGACCAAAGCAGAAAGCACCAGAAAGCTAGAAACCTGTCATTCTAGGTGGAATTTAGGTCCTGCTGGAGGCTTGAGAGTGAAGGCATTTGGGTAGTGGGCCCCGACCTCAGGCTGCCTCAGGAGAGTGAAGTGTGCTAAGGGCCTGGCAGGTAGAACTCTGGCCCTGTGTGAGGTGAAGTATGGTTGCCAGGTGACTGTCCAGGGTGGCCACAAGCTGCTTGCTGTGCTCATCCCTCAGCTGTACCATCCTGGTTCTGTTCCTTGCCTTGCCACCATGGCACGACATCTCAATATGGACACCATGCGGCAAAACTTCTGGAAGGAGGAATATCTAAGGGAGATGATGTTGCGCTGTGAATGGCACCGCAAGTATGGGTCATTGCTGAAGGCCAACCAGAAGGCTAAAGCTGCAGCTCGCCTGCCCCTCAAACTGCCTACCCTGCAACCGGAGACCCCACTCCCAGCCCCACCTGGCCCCAAAGCTAGCCCTGCCAAGGCTCCCAGCCTTGTCCCAGAGGCTCTTCCTCAGTCAGAAATGTACCCTGTAGAGCCTGCCATCCGGGCCCTGCTGTTTGAAGGCATCTCCCATGACTTCCAAGGGCGCTACCGCTATCTCAACACCCGGAAACAGGACATTCCAGAGAAACGCTACTTCTTCCCCATCACCACCAGCTTCACGTATGGCTGGCAACTGGGTGAGCCCCAGCCTCCCACAAATTAGTCACCTTACAAACATAAGCATGTGGGAAGGGCAAGTCCATAAATAGGGAGGGACAAGTCCCGCGGACTAGGGAGTGCTGATGGGAGGTGAAGCAAGGGGCTGTGTGTCAGAACAAGTCTTTCTGAGCCCTTCGGGGCTGAGCTGAAGGGCAGAGGGAGGAGTCTAGATTTTATTCTAGTTCAAGGGGAAACCAGTGGAGGGTTTTAAGCAAGTGACCCTGAGTTAACTTTGTGTGTGCCTCTGCATGTCAGTTCTGGTACTTGAACTCAGAGCCTGGGCATTGCCCCTTAGACCATTTGAGCCACAGCTCTATTCCTGGCTTTTTGCCAGCAATTGTAGAATCTTGCAGGTGAATTAAGCATCTTGGCAAAATGGAGGATTATTCCAACTAGAAGAATTAGCAGTGGAGCTGAGTCAGTTTGAATGCTTTGAGGGAAGACTCCATGGAACTTACTGAATGTGGGCAAGAGAGAAACCAATGGTAACATCCAGATGTTGGGCTTAGCCGGACAGAGTAGGTTGTGGAAGGATGGGGCTAGTGGGAATGGGAAGAGACTTGCCATGCCATGGTAGACTAAAGTTGTGAAAGTCTGGACCTCCAGAGTGAGATCAGAGTTCTGAACACAAATTCAGGAATCACTTCAGTATTGGTGCTATTGAAAACAGAGATTGAGCTGGGCACCGGTGGCTCACGCCTGTAATCCTAGATACTCAGGAGGCTGAGATCTGAGGATCATGGTTCAAAGCCAACCCGGGCAGTAAAGTCCATGAGACTCATCTCCAGTTAACCATCAGAAAACTGGAAGTGGCACTGTGGCTCAAGTAGTAGAGTGCTTGCCTTGAGCTGAAGAGCTAAGGGACAGTGCCCAGGCTCAGAGTTCAAGCCCCATGACTGACAAAAAGAAGATAAGGTAGAGAAGCAGTCTGTCCTTGGGACTAGTAGGGTTGCAATCCCCCTTCATCCTACCAGAAACATATTGTGACAGTGGAAGTCAGTGGGGGTCATGCTGCCACCACTGCTTGCCCAGGTGTCCAAGTCTGAATTTTCCTGTAGCCCCAAGTCTTCAGAATCCCTTTTTATTTCTTCACACAAAGTAGGTATACCAGCAGACTCCCAGGCCTAAGCAGACCAGCACTCTGCCCTGAGTCCCCCTCAGAAACCCATTCCTGGCCTCTGATATTTTTTCCCAGGCCCTGCAGCCAAGCAAGCAAAGATCTCCTGCAAGATGTGCGAGATCGATTCATTCTTCCGCAAGAACGGGGCCTTTGCACTGCTTGACCCCCGGGACCTGGCCTTGTGAAGTGGGCCAATCATGGGCTCAGGAGGGAAGGAAATAACTGGCCTCCTGGTGGAGGCGGCGTGTCTGTCTGTCTGTGTGTCTGCTCTCCGGCCCTGAGGCTGCATTCTGGCTTTTCTGAAACTACCTGGGACCTGGAGGTTGCCCTCTTGGCATTTTCATTAACTCCTTTCTCCTTAGATATCTCTAGGGAGCCAGCCGTGGCCAGACGGCTGGAAAGGTGGGCGCTCTTCTCTGGAGGCAGGCTTCTCCGCACCAGGGGACAGTACTTCCCGACAGTTCCGGGTATTCCTGAGAAAAGAATGACCTGTCATCCCAATGCCAGGGAAAAGGGACCCCTCCCACCCCTCCCCAGCCTTCCTGCCTGAACCCCCCCTCCCCCCCATGCCTGGCCCCCAGGGGCGCACCGTCAGGTTCTCTGTGGTGCACTCAGTGCAGCTGCTCCCGCGGGGCGTGCCGCCTCCCGGGCGGGCAGGGCAGGCAGAGCGCGGGGCCAGGGGCCCGGGAAGGGGCGACCGTGCGCTCGAACCCCCGCCACCTGCTCCGCCCAGGGTAGCGCCTGGGCAGCCCCAGCTCTTACTTGTGGCGGGAACTGAGCCACGCTTGGAAACCCCGGGGGGTGAACCCCACGATGGCGGCTCCCAGCGATGCAGAGCCGGTCCAGGACCTGGGGAGGAGGCAGGCAGCCCGGCTCGGCTTCGGCTTGCCTCCCGCTCTCCCCGTTACCTTCGCCCTCACCGCCGCCCTCGCCGCCGGCCCTGGCTGGCCCCGCGCACCGGGAGTCCGTGCTCGCGCTCCCGCGGGCGCCGCCGCCTGGCCGCGCCCTGCAGCTCCAGCAGCCGCTGCAGCGCCGTCTCCTCCTGCTGCCGCGCCGTCCGAGCCTCCTCCGAGCCCGCCGGCCAAGCGGCCTTCCAGGCCTTAGGGTCCCCAGGGCCGCCCCTCTGCCTCCCGATTGAGCTCAGGAGCCTCGCCTCGAGCACCTCCTGTTCCGTAGGGCTGGCACGTCCTCCGAGGAGAGCCGCAAGGACCCCCGGTTTCCCGGAGCGCCTGGGCCTGAGGGCGGGGAGCATGGGGACTCCCGAGCCGGGGAAGGGTGGAGGTGCCCACGCCCCGCTCCGGGCGGCCCCACAGCCGCCCTCTCCCTCTGCCTCTCTATTGACCTGAGTCTTTGGGGTGTGCCTTTTCTGGGGACCCTCGCACTCCCCTTCCCCTCCCTGAGAGGTCTCTCCTCCTGGGGACCTGCAGGTGGCCCTCGGGTGGCCCCCGAGAGCGCGCTCGTTCTCGGGCTTCTCCCTGAGCCCACTTCCCAGGTTTGCGCGATCTTGTCTTCTCCAGATAGGGCTTTTTGTTTCCTGCGCCTGTGCAGTGTCCTTTCTCCAGCACATAGGACTATTTCCTCTTTGGGGGTGGGGAGTCCCTTTGTTCCCCTCCTGGGGGGCTGCCCCTTTCTGATCCTGAGGAGATTCCCCACTCTGATTCCAGAGGTCTCTTCTTTCCAGCCGGGAGGAGGATCTCCAGGCCAGAGCCCAGCCCCTTAGGGGGATCTTGGGGTACTGGAAGGCCTTGAGAGGCCAGGCCATGGAGTGCTGGGGCTCTGGGTGTCCATTCCTTCCTGTGGGCTCCTGGATGTTCACCTCTGAGGCGCGTGGATCATAGACTCTGCTTGGCTCCTCTCTTCCCTCGGGGACAGGTCCTAGGAAGGAAAAACACTTTAGGCCCTGGGGTGAGGGAGTCCTGGTACCATGGCCCTCCCGCTAGGGGAAGCCTGCACACCCCAAGCTGGTCCCTACCTGATTCATGAATATGCTAGGCCCTGCCTCTCCCCCGTTTTTGTGCCAGTCCTGGGGCTTGACCTCAGGCTCTTGCGTTCTCACGAGTTCTTTACTCAAGGCTGGCACTCTACCACTTGAACCATAGCTCCACTTCCAGCTTCTTGCTGCTTAGTTGGGGATAGGAATCTCATTGATTTGTCTGCTTGGGCTGGTTTCAAACTGCACCCTCATCCTTAGCCCCTTCAGTAGCTAGTGTTACAGGTGTGAGCCACCAGTGTGGTGTTTAAACCCACTTTATGTGGCCTCAAAGGTGCTGCAGTAGTGTTCCTTCTTTCACCTGGCCACAGGTGGCAGCCTTGCCTCCTGCCACCCCCAACCTGAGAGACACCCTCCCACCCCCCTCCTTTCACCTTAAACTCTGAATCTCCTGGCTCCTCAGCACTGGTAGTGGGGTTCTGTCCTAAGCAACCTGAGCGAGAAAGATTGATGTTGAGAGCTGTCTGCTCAGGTTTCAGCACCCCTTCTTCCCCCCCCCCCCCCGGCCCCCATTCCACCTGAACTGGATTTAAGAGCTGCGGGAGTCCCTTGTGCATGGAGCGGTATGGAGCCCTGTGTGACTGTCATGGCACTTTCTCCACCTTTATTCCCACAGCCTGTCATATGTGCAGGCTTGCCATGTGCGTGTGCCTGCCACAACACACCCTATCTTCCTCATTATCCTTCCTAAGGAAACCAGCAGCCTTTCTTCCCAAGACCATCACAAGATGCCTGGCCATGGGCTTGTTTGCTGGGGTCCCTCTGCACAAGGACTCCCCACTTTGTTCTAGCATGCTGGTTTAGGCCCACTCTATGTGCTCTACTTTTTGCTATTCTTAAGGCAAGTCCTCCTTAGCGCTTTGTTCCTGATAGCAAAATCAAAGAAAATTCAAGACAGGAAATTTTAAGCCAGAGCCCAGCCTAAAAACTGCAAGTCTTCAGAACTAACAAAAGAAATCTAAAAAGGGAGGATGCGATGTCACTGCTTCCCTGCAGCTGTGAAGGAGAGATGTTCGGAATCCAGAACTACTTAGAGGAACCTGATTTCATAAGGTCTTAAATTGGGATCTTGCATAAGAATGGCACATCTTTCTCTCAAAACAATACAGACTCCTGTGAATATTCATAACGAAAGGGGTATGTTTTCTGCAGAAATAGATCTGTCTTTCAGCAAGTTTTTTTGAACATAAGAGTCTCATAAGACTCCCAACCCAGAGAAATGATGCCAGAAATTAGAAGAACAACCTCCTACCCCTTGCTTCTGGGATGCTGATCTGTTGCCTTAGCAGAGAGTTTATTTCCCAGGTAATAGTATAATTGACGCCTGTTTTTCCAAGAGATAAAATACCTAAGCACTTGTAAAAAGATTCTTTCCCGGGCTGGGAAGGTGGCTCAGTGGTAGAGCACTTGCCTTGCATGCTCAAGGCCCTGGGTTCGATTCCTCAGCCCACATAAGAAAAAAGCTGGAAGTGACGCTGTGGCTCAAGTGGTAGAGTGCTAGCCTTGAGCTGAAGAGCTGAGGGACAGCACCCAGGCCCAGAGTTCAGGCCCCACGACTGGACCCCCCCCCCCAAAAAAAAAGATTCTTTCCCAATTAAAAAAGAAAAGAAGTTAGCACCTACCTTATTATGCATATGTGTTATAGAGCAGTTAAAAGCTAAGTCTTTAGTTGGGGTGCCAGCGGCTCATATCTCTAATCCTGGCTACTAAGCACACTGAGATCTGAGGATCAAGTTTCAAAGCCAGAAATGGAGCTGTGGCTTAAGTGGTAGAGCACCAGCCTTGAGAAAAAAGAAGCAAAACAAAATTTAGGAATAGTACTCAGGCCCCGAGAACTGGCACACACACAAAAAAGCTATAGCTAAATTTGTTAACAAATACATTGAGAATCTGATGAATTGGATATAGAAGTCTCTTGGACTTTTCAGCCCAGGCTGGCATTGAACTGTGACCTTCAGATATTACCTCTTAAGAAGCTGGATGATAGGTATAAGCCACCTAGCCCACCTTCCAATTAACTATTTACTATCATACTCTCATTTACCTGTGATCTCCAAGATGGGACCAAGTCTCCTGTTCTGTGTATATATTCATATACTCAGTGCCTGGCATAAGGGTGGCAAAAGGGTGACCTGGGATTGCTACTCCATTCCCTCCCCTATATCTGGGCAGCCAGTTACAGTTACTCCTGGTGCTCCTCCCTGAGCTCCATGTCAGCTTCAGAATCCCTCTGGAGATGGTATTGTCAATCCTCTTTCACTTGCCATCCCTAGGTGGCCCAGCCCCAGAGGAAAGGGTGTGAGATGATGGATGAAAGTCCGTGGGTGTGAGATGAGGACATCCCTGCTCTGGCGCAGTCTGGCCTCCCCGGCTCCAGGGGCTCCCTGATCTTTCAGCTTCCTGGTCCCTTCATGTTGACATGCATACCAGGTGTGGCTTCTGCAGCTATGCCAGGACCATCACCAGTCTGGGGCTGCTGATGGGTCCAAAGCCTGCCCCCTGCAGGAGTTTAGGGCTGCCTCAGATACACTCCCCATGGCATGCAGGCTGGGAAGCAGGCTGATGAATTTCCCCCATCTCAATACCCAACTCTGAGTGTAGGTGGGTGCATTCACTAGATTCTAGAAGCTGGAATTTGAGCGTTGCCCTTCTATGGAAAAACCATGAATGCAACTGAGTGAGAGTCTGGAGGAGTCAGAGCCAAGAGCAGGGGGCATCGGGATGGACTGCGGGGAAGGAGACAGGAAGGGTTAGATTTCTGGCCATTGTGTGTGGCAACACAGAGGAAATGCTCAATTCCCTGAAAGGTAAATTCACTCCTCCAGGAGCTGATGGTTTTGCTTCAAGGAGTCCTCAGCCTGGGGTGGCGGGTGCAGCCTGGAACTCTGGAAGAGTTGGGGGAGTCCGGCTTCACAGGGCAGCGTGCCCCAGTGTGGGTGGCAGCCTCTAAGCTAGTCCCCCTTGCTCCCTGTTTGCTGATATTCAGGCCCATGTGTGGCTCTGTTCCCTTCCTCTCCATGGTGAGTTTAGAAATTAGTCTCTTGGACCCACTTGAGCCTTCAGATGAGAATGCAGCCTTGACCTTGATGTTAATGGAGACTCCTCCTCCAGCTGAGGATTCTGTAGCTCAGAGAGGCTCCTAAAGTGACTCAAAATGACATAGGCAGCTGGTGGATGAGCCAGGACTATGACCAATTCTCAGCTCTGTTCTGGGGCCAGTCAGCACAGCACTGCCACCTAGAGGGTAGCAGTGCTCTACCTCTGGAGGGAGGAGTCCACTACAAGGAATGACTCAGTGTGTCTCTCAGGGCCTCATGTGTACCAGTGCGTCTTTCTTCTGGGACCTGCCAGGTGACTTCACTCTGCCTTGGCACCCGACTCGTGACACAGTTGATTTGATCCAGCCAGTGGTTAATTGTGGAATGATAATGATCATGATAACGAGCACCTGGTGCATGCCAGGCAGACACGGTGCAAACCCCTTTGCTCCCATGAGCTGCCTGGTCCTTCCAACCGCTTTAGGGACAGGCCTGTCACTGTCTACATTTTATATAATAGCTGAGGAAACTGAGGCTCACATTCCCCAAGAAATGACAAGCAGAGAGATCAAATGCTGGGCTGTCAGTCTCACACACACACACACACACACACACACACACACACACACACACCTTTCACTTCCCCTCACCAGCATGACCACCCCAACATCACACAGTGCCCTGCTTGGCCCACTCACCAGCGGCTCAGTGTCCTCATACATCCATCCTATCACAGAGCTGGCTGTGCTGGCTTGATGCATGCCGGACCAGGCCCTCTGACCACCAAACTGGACCCAGCATGGCCAGAAGAGGCTCAACCCTGCCCCTGTCAACAGTTCCAAGTCCTAGAGGAGCTGCAGGAAGGTGGAGAACCAGAGCCATGGCTTAAGGGGTATACCTGCCCTTCCCTCTGCCACCCCCTTTCCCCATACACACTGGCCAGTCCCAACCTGCTCCCAGGCCTGCTGGCTCTGCTCCATTTCTAGCAGCATAGTGCAAAGTACAATCAGGTCCCTGCTTGCACCCTCCCCAGGGAAGTGCCTGATCTCCTCACCTGAGAAAGTACAGCCAGAGCTGTCTCAGGCCTGCAGGGCGCCGGAAGAGGAGTTAGTACAGGGTCAAAACCTGCTTGGGGCCACAGGGGAGCCCTAGGCCCCAAGGAGTGGCTACCTGTGCCATGGAGAAAGGGTTAGGCGGACTTCCCTTCCTCCTCGGACACTGCCACTAGAGGCTGGAGAGAGGTAGACAGGATGCTGAGAGCCAGGAGCAAGAACAATGGATCTGATCTCAATAATACAGGACCCTGACACCCGAGCTGAGCCCAGCCAGAGGCTGGCTATACCTGAGCTTGAGCCGCAGAGACAGTATTCTCCTGGAGGTGGTGGCGTGCAATGTGTGCATGAGTCTGACAGAAGGGGCATGCGCTCCGCTGCAGCACCCACGCTGCCTTCCATATACATTACCCAGCTCCATGTGACTGCTGTAGCTGTGTTCACTTCTCTGACAGTACTAGGATTTTAACTCAGGACCTCTGGCTTGCTAGGAAAGTGCTCTACCACATGATGTGCTCTCCCATCCCTTTTTGCTTTATTCTTTTGGATAGAGTCTCATGTTTCTGCCTAAAAACTGGCCTCAGACCATAGCTCTCCTACATATGCTCCTGTGTGCCTGGGACCAGAAATACAGACCACCAAACCTGGCTTGTTGGTTGAGGTGAGGTCTCCACAATTTCTTTTTTGGTGGGGGGTCAGTTCTGGGTCTTGAACTCTGGGCCTGGGCGCTGTCCCTCAGCTCTTCAGCTCAAGGCTAGCGCTCTACCACTTGAGCCATAGAGCCACTTCTGGTTTCCTGGTGCTTAACTGGAGATGAGTCTCACAGACCTTCCTGCCTAGGCTGGCTTTGAACCACAATCCTGCAATCTCAGCCTCCTGAGTAGCTAGGATTATACACATGAGCCACCAACACCTGGTTCCACATCTTTTTTTAATCCAAGCTGGCCCCAAACTGCGATCCTCCTGATCTCCATTTCCCGAGTAGCTGAATTACATGTCCTTTGCAATGATGTTCTATGAGCATGTGACAAATGTGTCTGTAGGGGCAGCAAGCAGCTTCCAGCAGATTCTTAGGTGTGGGGTCCCATATGCTTCAACATGCACTCCTTCCTCACAGCCCTATGAAGCCAGAGTTCCAGGAAGAGGCCATGATTGTCTCTGTGTTCTGACATGACAATCCTGACACGTGGCAGCCTTCATCTTGTCTGGGGATGGATAACGGTGACACACACTCTTGTCTGGGGATGGACAATTGTCATGCACACTCTGGGAGGTGAGGCTCTTCGTCATCAAGAGCTCTGTGTGAGGCTGACATGCTGGGCACAGCCAGCCTGCCTGCAGAGGCTGGCCACTGTCATCCCATTGCTCCTCCCGGCACGCAAGGTGTGTCCTCTGCGCTTTTCACCCCAGGGGAGGAAAGCGCATGTGTGAGCTATAGTAAGGACAGGAACCAAACACACAAGGTGCTGAGCTACAGTGTGATGCTGAATGTCCCCCCAAAAGCCCATTGCAAAAGGCTTGCAGCCCTATTAGGAGGTGCTATGAACTTTTAGGAAATCTTGCAGGCGGTCCATAGCTCTCAGATCCTCTGGAACGGGATTGCGGGACCCCTTCACCTCCTGTCTCTTGTTTCCTGGCTCCAACATAAGCTTTCCACCCTTGTCATCAGTGCCTTCACCAGAGGCCCAAAGCAGTGGAGGCTGCCTGGTGTTGGAATGGGAACCTCCGGAACCAAGAGCCAAAATAAACCTTTCCTCTGTGTAGGTGAACTGCCTCTGGGATTACATTATAGTCATGGAAATCTGACTAAGGTGGTCTGGAACATTGGCAGCCTGTGCTGCCACAGGCTGTACTTTTTTTATTTTGTCAGTTTGTGGTGGCTGAACTCTGGGCCTGGGCGCTGTCCCTCAGCTCTTCAGCTCAAGGCTAGCGCCCTACCACTTAAGCCACAGCGCCACTTCTGGCTTTTTTCTGCTTATGTGGTGCTGAGGAATCGAACCCAGGGCCTTATGCATGCAAGGCAAGCACTCTACCTCTGAGCCAACTTCCCAGCCCTGCCTGCCTGTACTTTTGTTACCCAGCCATGAGAGGATGGGGCAATCTCCTGTCTTTCTTTCAAACAAGAATAGTATTGAATGCTGGTGGCTCATTCCTGTGATCCTACCTACTTAGGAGACTGGGGTCTGAGGACAGTGGTTCAAAGCCAGCCCAGCCAAGAAAAGCCATGAGACTCTTACCTTGAATTAACCACTTAAAAACTAGAAATGGAGCTATAATTCAAAGTGGTAGAATGCTAGCCTTAAGCAAAAGCTCAATATAGCATCCAGGCCCTGAGTTCAAGCGCTGTGACTGGCAAAAAAAAAAAAAAAAAGGCCTCTTGGAAAGAGGGCTGAGCTGGCAGCGCAGGTGACCTCCCCCAAGTGTGTCCTTGCTCCATTAAACGATAAAGGATTTGTGTGCCTCCTCTCCTAGAGCTCTGAGCCCTCATTCTCTCATTAGGGACCCACAATGGAGTCCCCCAGGATAATAACCTTGGCCTTTCAAACTCCAAGGTTATACAGCAGCTACACAGCAAAGAGGGTTTTATATCCTGGGATTTTTCCAAACACATTCTCTCTCCTACTGGATCTTGGCAAGCTGCACACATGTCTTATTGTCATTGTCCACTGTGCTCCCAGGTGGCCATGGCTGTGGATGCAGGCAGGCACGCGTGCACATGACACCTGTGTTTCTGAAGGCTGTGTTTACACACGCATGCACACATGCATGTGTCTGTGTGTTGTCTCCCAAGGCATGAGGTCCTATGTCACCAGGCCAAGAAGGCACCTGAGCACTTAGTACCACCAAGCCCAGGCAAAAGGGACTGTGTGTAGACTCAGTCCCTTGTGTGGCTCCTCAGCTCCACAGAGCCTGCCACTGAGCACAGAGTGGCAAACAGGACAGCTGGGTCCCACCTTCCAGTACCAGGGTGCCTGGCTAAGGACACAGACATAGGATGGAGCAAAGTCCTTTAGCTCCAAGGACCCTGATCGTTTCCAGTAGCCTGCTACCGCCCAGGCCAGGAGGACACGCACACACAGAAGCCATGCAGGCTTGGGGTTTACTGCCTGTGTTTCAATGCTACGGGGGTCTTCACAGGCCCACCCAGGCTGCCAGGGTCCAAGCAGGGAGCAGGGCTCTGTCTTCACAGCTCTGCACAAGTGGTGGCTGCTCACCATAGGGAGGCTTCTGGCATGCTGGGTCCTGGTCAGGGGTCCTGCGTGGGGGGTGGCTGACCTCGTGTGAGCAGCACAGGGGGGCACGCGGCTGGTGGGATGCAGTGGGCCTCGTGCTCCACCAGGCCCGCGGGACACTGGCAGCGGGGAACGCAGGGTCTCACGCAGTGGGCTGCCAGCTCCCCCAGGGGGACATGCTGGTTGAAGCAGGTACGGGGGCAGGGTGGCCCGCACTCGTCGAACACAAAGCCACGGTCCAGGGGACAGCCCATCGCTGTAGGTAGAGTGGAAGATGGGGTCATGGGGGCCCCAGACAGCTCCTCACTCTGCTCACCCCTCTGCCCTGTGCCCTCCCGCAGCCTGGACTGGGCATCGCCCCTCACCGCAGAGTGTAGGGCCCCTCCAGGCAGGCGTCACCCCCGCCTGGCGACAGTGGCTGGCATAGGCTTCCAGAGCGTCACAGAGACAGGCGTCGGCTGAGGAGCCAGGGCCACAAGCACACAGGTCATACACACACGCGGCAAAGAACGGCTCTGGGGGCACCACAGCATGGCAGCGACTGAACGGGGAGGACTTCAGCAGTCCGCACCGGGCATTGGCCTCTCGCCTGGCCCGGTAACCTGCAGTCCGACATGGATCTACCTCACGGCCTGCAGAGCAGGGACGGCCGGGCCCTGGGCCCTCTGGGACCTAGATGGGGAAAACAATCCGGATATGCCACCATTACTGGAAGATGACATGGCATGCCATGTCTCCCCCAACCATTTGCGTTAACCTAAAGAATCTCTCTGTAAGAGATTCTGATTCAAAGGCCTGGTGTCAACGACTCACACCTGTAATCCTAGCTACTCAGGGGGCTGAGATCGGAGGACTGTGGTTCGAAGCCAGCCCATGCAGAAAAGTCCCTGTGAGATTCATATCCCATTAACCACTCAAAAACTGGAAGTGGCTCTGTGGCTCAAAGGGGTTGAGCTCCAGTCTTGAGCACAAAGAGGCATAGGAACAGTGCCGAGGCCCTGAGTTCAAGTCCCACAACAGACAAATAAGAACCATGCTGGGGGGGGAGGGGGAGAGGATGGGAAGGGGAAACAAAGGAGGAGGCTACAATGCTTGATAAGAAATGCACTCATCATCTTGCCCATGTAATTGTAACCCCTCTGTACAGTATTTTCACAATAAAAATAAAAAAATAAACTTGTTCAACCACAAAATAAAGAACCATGCTAGGAGTGTGGCTCAAGTGGTAAAGCACCTAGAGTACAAGTGCTAATATTACCTCCATGCCCCTCCCACAAAAAAGTTCTCTCAAGGGAATGAGCTCTGCCAGAGGGTGGTACTGGGGGGTGGGGGAGGTGGGATTTTGTTGTTGTTGTTTTTTGGGTTTTTCCAAGGATGAAAGAAGTTAAATACAATCAAATAGAATCCCCCTCATATAACTAATGTAAGCTAATTAAAAAACAAAAAGAGGGGCTGGGAATATGGCTTAGTGGTAGAGTGCTTGCCTAGCATATATGAAGCCCTGGGTTCCATTTCTCAGTACCACATACACAGAAAAAGCCAGAAGTGATGCTGTGGCTCAAGTGGTAGAGTGCTAGCCTTGAGCAAAAGAAGCTAGGGACAGTGCCCAGGCCCTGGGTCCAAGCCTCAGGACTGGCAAAGAGAGAAAGGCGGGGGGGGGGGGGGGGGGAGAATAAGAAAAATCTCTCAAGAAAAGTAGAATCATCTACCTTCTCCTTGTCCTCATTTTGCAGATGAGGAAACCAAAGCCCAGAATAAGTAAGTGCCTTCTCCAAGGTCACACAGCCAGTGAGCAGCAATGCAGGGTTTAGGATTCAGCTGCCAGGCTTATTCAACACGCCATCCCACCTCCCCTAGAATCCCAACAGTCAATCTTCCCCCACTCCTCCCCGAAACCCTCAACTCCCTCTCAAGTCTCCCCTTTGCAGAGGCGATGGCTGTGCTGGGACTCAGGACCGGGCCATGCCCAGCTCATCCTGCCTCCCCCAGCTTCCATCTCATGCCACTCACCTGCCAGCTATTCCCAAACGCCGCCTCCGTGGGCAGGAGCAGCCCATCTGGGCCTGCGAGATCATCCTGGGCGAAGCCATTGAAGTTCCCACACAACCCGCAGGTCTGGCTGCGGTAGGAGCCTGGCACACGCACCTCCACCTGAGACCGCCCATCCCACAGCACCTGTACAGAGAGGTCTGAAACTGGGGAAGGGGAAGGAACCCCAAGAAGCTGAGTCCATCATGGCCCCATGTACTGGGCTGTCATTCTCCACGCTAGAGGAGAGGAGGATAGACACGTGCAGACTTCCAGGGGACTGTTGGGCCTGTCACTTGCTGTGCAGCCAGGGCCAACTCAGACTGCATCCCCCACACTGGTGAGACACCCCTCACCTGGGCCCCAGGTGCAGTGAAACCCCGTGTCTCACAGCACTGGGGCCTTGTGAAGGACAGAGCTCAGCCTGAGTGTGGAGAGGGCGCATGCTCGCTTCATTGGATGCATCTGTGAGTTGTGCTTCTAGCCTAGAGGAACCGCAGCAGCCACGAGGCAGACACTAGATGACTTAGTCTCGGCTCCTACTAACCTTTTCTCCACTTCGCCGCTGAGCAGACAGAGGCTCAGAGAAGGTTACCAGTGGCCTAAGAGCCCAGAGGACCCGTGGCCTAGCCAAGATTAAAACTCAGCTCCCAACTCCTCCAGCTGCCCCTACAGGCCTCTGACCCAGGCTCCTCTCCTGGAATCTCACTGGTACCCTCTCCCCTCGCTCCACCCATGAGCTTCTCCAGGACACACAGACGCCTGAGCAGATGTGAGAGGGTCCAGGCCCTGTTTGGGGAGCCCAACTCCACCCAGATCTCTCCCTCTGGCCACACCTGGAGCCCAGGCTGGGCGTGCAGGATGACAGTGTGTCCTCGAAGCTCCACGTACAGCAGCGGCTCCAGCAAGAAGGGCAAAGCCACGGGGCGCCCGTCTACCTGCAGCAGGGAGGCGGTGGAAGGGGTGTTGTTGGGCCGGACAGGTGGACAGCCCAGGACCCATCATCCCTCCGGTCCTCTGCTCACGGTGACTGTCCCGCCCTGCTGCAGCTGCACGGCCACGTCTCCCAACAGCACGGTCACTTCCTGGGTCCAGGCCACGCTGCGGCGGCCCCGGTCATCATTAGTTACCTGCACACTAGGGACAGGAGAGACCCAGGTGCCAGTGATCAGAGGGGCCAGGGGGGAGAGTCAGGGAGAAGGGGGAGGGTGCACACCTGAAGTCCCCGCCACGGCAGTCCTTGGCCAGCACGTAGCTGCAGCTGCCTTGGAAGTGCAGAAGGCGGCCGTCGAAGGTGCGGTAGTGTGGGTCTCCGAAGGCCATGCACGAAGCAGGCCGGGGCAGGCAGCGGGGGCAGCAGCTGCCAGGACTCAGGGCAGGTGCCTCTTCCTGGTCTCAGCCCCGACATGGTCAGGCACACCACATGCCCCCACGGGGCCCCAATCCCAGCCAAGCCCCAGCTGACCCTCCTGGAAGCCTACTCCCAGGCTCGCCAGGAGACGGTCAGAGCACCACCTGGTGGCTATAATGGTAACTACATGTCCCCACCTCTTCTCCCAATGATAGCCCTCCCCATCTTGTATCTCTTGCACCACACCTAGTGATCCTGGCATGGCAGTGCCCCTGTGCCCCACCCCTACCGCCATTCACCTGGTTACATGAGAGTGGTGGGCAGCGCTGGCTCTGGCAGCGCACAGTGCCCTCCACACAGGAGCAGCTGGTACAGGTGTCCACTGCCCAGTGCTCCCCAGAGGCCACCTGGCGTCCCTGGTGCAGGCAAGCCTGGGTGGGGGCTGAGGGGACAGGAGGTAGGGAGGCTGAGCACTCCATCTACACACCAGGCCTCGCCCACCCCGCCTCTATCAGCCTGGCTCTGCACCTTGGCATCGCTCACAGCAGCTGCCAGCCTGGTGCACTTTCACCCAGCCATGGGGACAGGAGAGCGCCTGGCACTTCTCGAGGTGACACTCCATGCGGCCCCGCTGAAGACAGATACCATGGCTGTAGGGGTTTCCTGAAGGGCCTGGGTCCTTTAACCTCACGTATCCTGAGGCATTCTGGGTGGGGACTTGAGCACCACTGGCCTACATCTCAAAACATCCACACCAGAGCTGAAATCCAGCACAGGGAGGCCTCTGTCCCTCAAAGCCCCCAGGTGTGCTGGTGAATGTGGGACCCTCCACCCTTATCCATCTGTAAGGTCTTCCATGCTCGTCTCCTCCCTCGGATTACGTGGCAGGTGCAGGATCGGCAGGGGTTGTCAGGATCCCTCCAGCTCTCTCCATCTGCCATTCTTCGTCCACCAGCTTCCACCACACATTCTAAAGAGAAGGAATGGGATGGGCAGGTCGTGTCCTTCCAGCCTGATCCTCCCTGGAGCTCACTCTGAGCTTCCCAGTGGGCAAAAACCCAGCCCCTTCCACCAGCCCCCTGATGGTTTTGTTTCTTCAGCCAAACAATGCCTAACAGCATTAGGCTTGCGCCCAGGATTGGGATGGCTCTAGATGGTGGTTCAAGGTCCTCAAGTGAAGTGTGAAGCCAGCCAGCTCTGCAGTGAAGAGCTCTACTGGAGGAGTAGGAGTCCCTGAGTCCCCTAAAAGCCTGAGACTCAAAAAAGCAGTCTTTTCTTTCTCTTTCTCCCTCTTCTTCATGGGTCTTCACTCCGTACCAGTGAGTACCCCTCCATTTCTACAAATAATGAAGCAGGCACTTTTTTTTCTTTTTGATTTGTGCCAGTCCTGGAGCTTGAACTCAGAGCCTAGGTGCTCTTGTCTGTCCTGGGGCTTGAACTCAGAGCCTAGATGCTCTTGTCTGTCCTGGGGCCTGAACTCAGGGGCTGTGCATTGTCCTTGAGCTTTTTTGCTCAAGGCTAGCACTTTACCACTTAGAGCCACAGCTGCACTTCCAGTTCTCCAGTGTCAGTTAGAGATGAGTCTCACAGACTTTCTCGCCCAGGCTAGCTCCCCGAGCTTCTTTTGCTCACGGCTATAGCACTCTGCCACTTGAGCCAGAGCTCCACTTCTAGCTTTTTTGGCAGTTAATTGGTGATAGTGTCTCACAGACTTTTTTTTCCCGGTCTGGCTTCAAACCACAATCCTCATCTGAGTCTCCTGAGTAGCTAGGATCGCAGGTGTGAGCCACCAGCGTCCAGGGAAGCCTGAGTTCTGAGTGCAGACCCGAGAGTCCCTGAATGCCAGTCCTCCCTTCCCCTCCTGGGCTCCTCTCTGACTGGGAGATCAAAGCTGGGCACTTACCCTGGCACACAGGGCAACAACTCCCAGGGGGAGTGTGGCGCTCCACCAGGGGACAGCTGAGCTCAGGACAGGTGCGACGAATGCAGATCCATGTCAGGTCCTGCTCATGGTCACGTGAACGCATTAGGAGAGAACCGCAGAGCCCAAGGAATTTGGGGCCACGGTGGGGATAGGACATGAGCAGGATCAAACACTCGGGTCACACAGGATGGATGGGGAGCCCAGGAGCCACCACCGCGTCAGCCCCAGCCCCAGAGGAGAGGTTCGAGCGGAAGCACTCACCCGGCACTGGCAGGTGTAGCAGGGGTCTGGCGGGGCCAGCTCAGACCCCAGCAGGCCCTCTGTGCAGTTACGCAGGGCCTCTGTGAAGGAAGGACCAGGAGTGAGGGTAAGAGGGACAAGGAGAGCCCAGTGTTTGCTTACATGCCCATCTGACCACCTTTCACTCCAGGAGAGAGAAATCCAGTTTTTCTCTTTGCCTAGCAAAGAAGAGTTCTGATATTTAATAGGAACTTTGTGAGGGGGTGGGTAGCTCATTCCTGTAATCTTAGCTGCTCAGGAGGAGGCTAAGATCTGAGGATCACCATTCAAAGCCAGCCTGGATAGATAATAAGAGACTAGAAAAAGCTGGAAGTGGAGATGGAGGTGTGACTCAAGTGGTAGAGTGCTAGCCTTGAACAAAAAAAGCTAAGGGACAGTGCCTAAGCCCTGAGTTCAAGCCCCTGTACCAGCACCAAAAAAAAAAAGAAAGAAAGAAAAGAAATGAAGAGGAAGGAAGGAAGAAGGAAGGAAGGAAGGAAGGAAGGAAGGAAGGAAGGAAAGGAGGGAGGGAGGAAGGAAAGAAGGGAGGAAGGGAGGGAGGGAAGGGAAGGAAAGGGAAGGAAGGAAGGAAGGAAGGAAGGAAGGAAAGAAGGAAGGAAGGAAGAAAGGAAAGAAGGAAGGAAGGAAGGAAGGAAGGAAGGAAGGAAGGAAGGAAGGAAGGAAGGAAGGCTATAATCTGGCTAAACAGTACAGGGAAGCACAAAGGGCCAGGTACCCCAAGTCCCAATCCTAGCTCTAACAATCAATACTTGAATGCTTGTGTCACTTTGAGCAGATAAATCAACTTCTGAGTCTGTTTTTTAATCAAAAAGGTAATAATACTAAGTATCTCATTAGCTATTGTGAACCTTGATGGTTTGTTTAGTGTGATACTAGGGCTTGAGATCAAGGCCTTGCCCTTGCTAGCTAAGCATTCTACCATCAACTCATTTTGGACCCTGATCCTCAGATCTCAGCCTCCCAAGTAGCTAGGATTTCAGGATTAAGCCACCACCAACATTATTTTTTAAACAGGGTTTTCATTTGTTGCTTTTGTTTTTTGTTTTTGCTTGAGGGCCTTCCTTGAACTACCATGTTCTACCAACACCCTTCCAAAGTAGCTGGGCCCATAGGCATGTGACACCACACTTAGCTTATTTCTTTAAGATAGGACTTCATTAACGTCTTTCCCCAGAGGCAGGCCCCAAACTGCAAACTACCTTCTATTATCTGGAATTACAGGTGTATGCCGCCACACAGCCTTGGTGCTATTTATTAGAATCACCAAATACAGGTGTTTAATAAATGAATCTTCATGTTACCCCCTGAAGCTTATCCTAGCTTCCAGTGTTATAAGACCAGTTCTCCCTGATGAATGCAGAGGATGGCAGCACTTAATACATCTAATATGGTATAGATGGTAAGTTGTATGCTACTGTATATTGTCTGTTTATTACACTATGAACTTGGAAAAATGTCAGAGAGTAGTGCCATTCTCCTCCTGGAACACATGTCTTGTATATGTGGTCAATATGGTCTGCATGGTGGAAGACCAGCTGCTGAGTGGTGCTTCTATAACACAGCAAAGGCAGAATGGCTGTGGCAGGTACACAGCCATTCCTGTGTGTGTGTGTGTGTGTGTGTGTGTGTGTGTGTGTGGCTACTGGGGCTGGTACTTTACCACTTGAGCCATTCCTCCACTTCTAGCTTTTTGAGGCTTAATTGGAAATAGGAGACTCACAGACTTTCCTACCTGGGTTTGAACCTCAATCCTCAGATCTCAGCCTCCTGAGTAGCTAGGATTACAGGCATGCACCACTAGTGCCCAATTCACCACCACTCTTAAAGCTCAGGAAACCACATTACTATCCTTTAGTATTTGTAATAAAAGCTATAACTGCTTCTCTACCCCTCTACCCACCACTTCTGCCTCTTTATTGATACTTTTTCCTTTTTTTTAAAGTGGTACTTAAGTTTGAACCCAGGGCCTTAAGTTTGGTAGGCAAGAGATCTACCACTTGAACCATACCCCCAGCCCTAAATCCCTATTTCAAAGAAAAGGGAAGCAGGGAGAAAAGGGAATGGGAGGAAAGGAGAGAGAGAGAGAGAAAAAAAAAAAAATATATATATATATGGGACACTTTTCCCTTTCCCCTGGTGGTCAGCAGGAAGTATGGGTACCAGAAAGGGGGTCTGCAGGGATGTGGTAAACCATTTAAAGTCCCTCTAGACTTTAACACAATCTCCAAGAAGCCAGAGGTGGCACAATTGCAACCCTACAGCGCCACCTGCTGGAATTGTCCACAAACTGCACCTAGCTCCCCTTGGAGCCAAGATAAGGGCTTCTAGAACAGTCCACTAGAGTCAGGAAAAGTCTAGGGCTGGGGAGGAGAGCAGGAAGGCTCTTCTAGCGTCACTCTTGGGCAGTCCTGGAGTCTTATCTAGCCTGTAACCTGAGACTCACGCGCACAGGTAGGGCAGCAGAGCTGGGGCCCAGGAGGCAGGATGTGGCTGAGCGGGCAGCCCACCAGGCTGGGACACTGCCGCCGGTGACAGCGAAGACTGGGTGGCCCCTCTGGCTGTGACTACAAGAATGAAGAGCAGGGTGGGTCCCAAGGTCATGAAAGCTGAGAGCCATCCCTTTTCCTGGACCCCAGGCCCTCTAGCTACCTGCCACCTCTTCTCTGGGGTGTGTTGTAGGTATATTGGTTTCTGCTCTAAAGGGAAGCCGGGCGCTGGTGGCTCAGGCCTGTAATAATCCTAGCTACTCAAGAGGCTGAGATCTAAGGATCAGTCTGAAGCCAATTTGGGCAGAAAAGCAAATAAGACTCTTACCTCCTATGAAACAGCAAAGAATCAGAAATGGGGTTGTACCTCACATAGTAGTCAGCTTTGAGTGAAAAAGCTAAGGAAGCGGGCGCTGGTGGCTCACGCCTGTAATCCTACCTACTAGGAGGCTGAGATCTGAGGATCTTGGTTCAAAGCCAGCCTGGGCAGGAAAGTCTGTGAGACTCTTATCTCCAATAAACCACCAGAAAACAGGAAGTGGCCCTGTGGCTCAAGTGGTAGAGCACTCACTTTGAACTGAAGAGCATAGGGACAGCTCCCAGGCCCAGAGTTCAAGCCCCACAACCAACCAAAAACAAAAAAATTAAAGGACAGGATCCAAGCCCTGAGTTCAAGCCCCAGGCCCAGCATAAATGTGTCTCACACACACACACACACACATCTAAAGGGAGACTCATACTCCCTAGACTTACTCCCTGAGCCTGACACTTCAAGGGATTTTTGTTTTGATTTTTTTTTTTTTTTTTGGTCAGTCGTGGGGCTTGAACTCTGGGCCTGGGCGCTGTCCCTCAGCTCTTCAGCTCAAGGCAAGCACTCTACCACTTGAGCCATGGTGCCACTTCTGGTTTTCTGGTGGTTAGTTAAAGCTAAGAGTCTCACAGACTGTCCTGCCTGGGCCGGCTTTGAACAGCAATCCTCAGATCTCAACCTCCTGAGTAGCTGGAATTACAGGTGTGAGCCACTAGCGCTTGGCTAAGGATTTTTTTTTTTAACTATCTAAGAGCTTCCTACCATCCTCCCATCTCCACCCCCACCTCCTGACCTATGACATCATTCTTCTGCTGGGACCTTTCCATACTCACCATTCCACGTGGCCCCTCACGATCCCACCCCACAGGCCAGACAAGACAGCCTGCCCACTGCTTCCCCACGCTCAGACCTGGAGTCTAAACCTTGACCTAGGCTCCTGGCTCAGGTATGAGCAAAGTCCCTGACTCCTGTACTGGCTCCACGCTGGCTGCCTGGCTGCCCCATGGTGCCCCAGCCCGCTCCTACCTCACAGACACACACGTCACAGGGGTCTGCCCCAGGCTGGAAGCTGTCTCCAGGTTCATACTTCCGCCCCTCATGCTCGCAGTCTTAGAGCAGGGTAAAATGAGAGCAGGACCAGGGAACCTTCTTGGCAGCCATGCCAGGGAGGGAGTCCCCTGCCCCAGTCCTCCCCCAGGGACTAGGGTGTATACAAGAAGCAAGGCCACTCCTCCTGGAGCCTCCATTGCTGCCCAGCCCAGCATAAAGGCAGAGAGGTCCCGATGGAGCTCAGAGCCGCCTCCCACCTCAGGCTCCCAGTACCAGAGCATCGGGGACAGCAGTCACTGGGCCCTTGGTGGGGTCGGATGCAGGAGCTGACACACTGGACGCGGGCACAGGTGACGACGCCCTCGTGACACAGGCAGGACGAGCAGGGGCTATCCTGGGGTACCCAGCTGCTGCCCTCAGGGTGCTCCTTCCCATTAGCCAGGCAGCCTGAGGTCCCAGAAGGACAAGGGTAAGTCCCTGCAGGTCAGCAATGACTTATGGGTACTGAGGGGAGGGGGTCTGCAGGGATGTGGTAGGAAGATAGGGGGAGGGGTCAGAAATCCTGTCTACAGTGGAGGAGAAAGCCACCAAGTGGCACGCAGCACTAACATGCGGGAGGTGTAATAAACGCAAGTGGAATGAATGAATGTCTCTATCACTAAACATGGAAACTCAATCTCCCCAAGCTTCAGCCTCCTCCTGTTAATTGGGGATCGTACCTGTCTTGTTTTGTCCACAGAGCCAGCATGATGCTGTGCCCACTCAGTGCTAACTACAATGCATACAGTAGTGGATGGTCCACTGAAAAAGGCTGGTGCTCTGGAGCTAGCAGGCCATGAGGCACATCAGACTTGTCTACCTGCCAGCAGAGGGACCCCAGCAAGTTATGTTCCCTTCATGTTTGTTTGAGACAGGTTCTTGCTATGTAACCCAGGCTGGCTTTCAGTTCTCCTCCTGCCTGTACTTCCCCAGTGCTGGGATTACAGGGATGCACCACCACACCCAGCTACGTTACTTTTTTGTACCATTCTCTCATCTGTAAAACAGGAACAAGGACAGCACTTATCTAACAAAATGATTGTGCTGCTTAAACGTGATAATACACGTAGAGTGCCCGGCTCAGGGCACAGCACGTCGTATGTCCTCCATAAATGTTCAGTATGACCCAGCCTGGTGGTACACATCTATAATCCCAGCTAGTTGGGATGCAGAAATAGGAGGATTAAAGTCTGAGGCCAGGCTGGGCAAAAAGTTTAATACTGAATTTGAAAAAATAAAAAGATGAGTTTGAAAAAAAAAGATACTAACAGCACATGGGCTAGGGTGTGGCTCACACAGTAGAGTGAGTGTCTAGCAAGCAAGAGGCCCTGAGTTCAAATTCAAGTACTGGGTAGAGGGGATATTGCTAATTCCATGGTGGTTATGACTGAGGTATGTGTGGTTAGGAAGAGGAACAACATGGAGAAGCATCTTAATGGGGACCTGGAGTGGGAGGGAGGGGGAGGAGGAGCTGTGAAGATGTACTAAGGGGACAATGAAGGGCAGAGATGAGGGAGGGTCAAGGGGTCGGCAGGGAGCTGGCGCAGGCTGCAGAGCCCGGGCCAGGCACTAAAGCACAGGGGAAGTCCTATGGGCTAGGCGCACCTCGGCAGCGAGGACAGCAGCTCCCTGGTTCTGTGATCTGGAGCAGGCAGGGAAGTGGAGGGCACTGTAGTGGTACACAGCTGACCTGGCCAGCCTACAGGAGATGCAGGGCCAGGGACTCACCATCCAGGCCTGAACCACCCCACACTGGCCCAGCCCTTGTCCCCACCCCAGCCTGTGTACCTGACAGCGACACAGCTCACAGCTGCCTGCAGGGCCCTCAAACTCCTCTCCATCCTGGTGCTCCTGGCCCTGAGAGAGGCAGCCTGTGGAGACACAAGTCCTGGGCAGGGGCCGTGTGCTATAGTACCCTGCACTGCCCAACCTTAGGCCTGGAAGGATGGGAAAAAAGGGAGGAGGGAAAGGAGGGGGAGGGGGGAGAGGGGGAGGAGAGCCAGGTCCCCTGGAGGCAGCTCACTGTGACAGACAGGACAGAAGCAGGGGCCGGGAGAGGGGTGTGTGCAGAGCGCTGGGGGACATGGCTTCTTCTGGCAGTGCACGGAGCCTTCCTGGGGGGAGATCACATGTCACTCCTGTGCAGCCTCACGCCAGGCTGGCTGATCCTGGGGGAGCACCCGCCTCCCAGGCCCAAGCCCCTCCCATGGCCAGGGAGTCACGCTCCCACCCTGTCCCACCAGATATGACAGGAGTGTACTCCTGGGTGGGGACAGCCGCTTTCAGCTTGAGGGAACAATAGGATGAAGGGTTATCAAGATCCTAAAGGTGGGGGCTGGGAATGTGGCTCAGTGGTAGAGTGCTTGCGTGGCATGCGTGAAGCCCTGGGTTCGATTCCTCAGCACTACATGAACAGACAAGACTGGAAGTGACCATATGGCTCAAGTGGTAGAGTGCTGGCCTTGAGCAAAGAAGCGAGCTGAGTATCCCAGTACACAGCCAGCCCAGGCAAGAAAGTGTGTGAGACCTACCAAGAAAAGCTCCCAAGCATTCCACCTCACCTGGCAGGTACAGAGGGAGCAGCTAGGGTCAAGCGGATCAGGAAGAGTCTCTCCAGGGGCAGCGGTGACCCCATGGTACAGGCATCCTGGCAGAGTGGGGAACACAATGGGAGGAGCCTATACTGGAACACCACTCCCCCCCCCCCAACACACACACATAGGCATGCCTGCACAGCCATGCCTGGGACCCCCCCCCCCCCCCCCCCCCCCCGCAAAGCTCAGTGGACGCAGGGTCAGGTGGGTGATCCTGGGAAGGTGAGCTAGGAAGCTACTTCCTGGTTGGTAACTCCAGGCCGGTAGGAACCACTGAATAACCATTCAGGTTTCAAGTAGAGACAGGGCATTTTAGAAGGGCAACAAGACAATTTAAGAAAGAGTATGGAAGCCAGAGGATCAGTTATTTGGTGAGTGTGTCTCCGCTGGGTCTGTCTCCTGCCTACTGCAGGTCAGGGTCCCTGGGACCCTCAGCAATGGGAGGGGCAGGGCAGGTGCAGCCGTACCTTGGCAGGTTGGGCAGCAGTGTCCTGGCATGGTGACAGGGTGGCTGCAGCCTGGAGGCTCACAGGGCCGGTGGCGGCAGGTCACAAAGCCTTTGAGGCAGGTACACACACTGCAGGCATCTCGGGGATCCGGGAACTCCTGGCTGCTCAGGTAAGATGCACCCAGGTACTCACAGCCTTGGGGGGGGCGGGGAGCAGAAAGGAGTGAGGGGAAAGCAGTCACTTGCTCTGAGTGCCTTAGCAGAAGGCCGGGCCTTGAAGATCCTGGCACCTGGGCTAAGAGGAAGCCCATGCCAGGGACAAAGAAAACTGGAGAGGTTGGACAAGCTAAGGGCAAACTTTCCCCCTTGGAGTGGCAAGAAATCTTCCTGTCTGTCTAGGGTAGAAAAACCCCATAGAGATGTGCATGTCACAGCAGTCAGATGCTCACCAGGCCACTGCTGGAGGGGGCAAGTTTTCCAGCCCAAGCAAAGCTGGGAGAAGCCAGAGTGTACACAGATGGCTCAGATCTAAAGTATCTCCTCCCAGTCCGCCGCCGGTGGCTCACGCCTGTAATTCTAGCTACTCAGGAGACTGAGATCTGAGGATCGTGGTTCAAAGCCAGCCCGGGCAGGAAAGTCTGTGAAACTTATCTCCAATAAACCACCAGAAAACCGGAAGTGGTGCTGTGGGTCAAGTGGTAGGGCACTAGCCTTGAGCTGAAGAGCTGAGGGACAGCGCTCAGGCCCAGAGTTCAAGCCCTGTGACCAACAAAAATAAATAAAGTATCTCCTTCCAACACTCTTCTAAGCCCTGTGACTGACCAGGGAGATGTAGCAACCTGAGCTCCTCTCTGACCGTTCTTCATCACCCTTTTCAATTAAGAGAGGATGAGTTACATGACGGTGGCTCCTGCTTGTGATCCTATCTATTCAAGAGGCTGAGATCTGAGGATCAAGGTTCCAAGCCAGCCCAGGCAAGAAAGCCCATGAGACTCTTACCTCCAATTAACTATCAAAAGAACCTAAGGTAGTGCTGTGGCTCAAGTGCTAGAGCATGAACCTTGAGCAAAAAAGCTCAAGGACTGCACCCAGGCTCTAAATTCAAGCCCCAGGACACGGTTAAAAAAAAACAAAACAAAAAAAAACAGCTGACTCTTAGATTCAAAGCCTTGACCGGCAGAAGTGCCTAAAAAGAATTCCACATCATATTTCAGCTGTTGTCAATTTAATGGTAATCTTCTATTCCTGGCAAGACAAAGTTTCTATTTATAGTACAATACAAAACTCCACTTAAATAAATTTTAACTAATGAGTTCAATAGAAGAAAAGTTTTAAACGTTTCTTAAATTTCACTTAACTACATTTAAGTGAAATTAAACTAAAGAGTTCATTTGGTAGAGCGTGTAGGAAAATTTGCTAAGATAATATAAAGAATGACTGAAGACTGGACAACTGGATCTGGCCCAATTCCCTACTCTTTTACTAGTCAAAAATTAGGCCCAGATAAGCTATGTAATTTTCCCAAGGCTAGGCAAATAGTCAAATGGCATCAAGGGCAGGAGAAAATCTAGGCTTCACCCATGGGGTGGGGGGTCCCCTCAGCTCTTCAGTTCAAGGCAAGTGCTCTACCACTTGAGCCACAGCACCACTTCTTGGTTTTCTGGTGATTAACTGAAGATAAGAGTCTCGTGGACTTTCCTGCTCTGGCTTGCTTTGATCAGATCTGGCTTTGATCAAATCTCCTGGGTAGCTAGCATTACAGGAGTCAGCCACTGGCTGATTTTTTATTTTTATTTATTTAGTTTTTTTTTTTTTTTTTTTTTTTGCCAGTTGTGGGACTTGAACTCTGGTCCTGGGTGCCGTCCCTGAGCTTCATGTGCTCAAGGCTAGTGTTCTACCAATTAAGCCACAGCTCCATTTCTAGCTTTTTGGTAGTTTATTGGAGATAAGAGTCTCACAAACTTTCCTTCCTGGGCTGGCTTTGAACAGTGATTCTCAGACTTCAGCTTCCTTTGTAGCTAGGATTGAGACACTGGTGCCTCAAGATCCACTTCAGGGCAGGGAAGAGGCTCTGACTGATTTCTTGCCCACCCTCTACCCTCCACCCCTGCAGGCCCCGCTCCATCTACTCACCATCACAGGCAGGGCAGCATTCGCCGCTGGTGGGGAAGGGACACTGTGCAGGGCCGCAAGGCCTTGGCTCACAGCGCACACTGCCCTCCCAGCAGAGGCACACGTGGCACGGGCTGCTGGGCGATGAGAACTGCTCCCCGCTGCCAAACTCCTTCCCCTGGTACAAACAGCCTAGAGAGAAGGGCAGGACGGGGCTGTGGTGGTGGCTCCCAAGCCCAGACACTGGGGCACTTTTTGCTTTCTTTTTGTGTGTGTCAGTACTAGGGCTTGAACTTACAGCCTCACACTCTTGCTTAGCTTTTTCTGTTCAAGATGGGTGCTATACCACTTAAGCCATACCTCTACTCCAGTGGGTTTATTTTTATAGTGGGATTTGAGCTCAGCACCTGGGCACTGTCCCTGAGCCCTTCTGCACAAGGGTAGCACTGTACCCCTTGAGCCACAGCACCACTTCTGGGTTCCTGGTGGTTAATTGGAGTTAAGAGTCTCATGGACTTTCCTGCCTGGGCTGGCTTTGAATCACAATCCTCAGATCCCAGCTTCCTGAGTAGCTAGGATTACAGGCATGAGCCACTAGTGCCCAGCTACTGCATTTTTTTTAAAACCACTTAATTGGAGAGTTAATTGGAGATAGGAGTCTCTCATTTTTGTCTGCTGGGGCTGGCTTCTCCATCTCCTGAGTAGGTAGGATTATAGGATGAGCCACCAACGCTGGGTTGGTCATAAGACCCCAGAGGAGTAGGGCTGGGGGGGAAGGGGGAAGGGAGTTGGATTCGCGTCAGAGGCAGGGTGGGAGCGGATGGCGCAGACGGAGAGTGTTGGGAGCCACGGCCAAGGTGATACCATTGCAGGAGGGGCAGCAGGGCCCCTGGCGAGGGTGGGTGCAGGGCGCGGGCGGGCAGGGCAGGCGCTGGCAGGACACGGAGCCGTCCAGGCAGAGGCAGCGGCTGCAGGGGTCGCCAGGTGGAGTGAAGTGCTCCTGGTGGCGGGCTGGGACATTGTCCCCAGGCCGTGCACAGCTAGCACGGGCGTCTGCACCGAGAAAGAGAGCGGATGGTATCATCATCGCCCCAGCGCGGGCGGAGAAGCTCCGGCCGGCAGGGGCGGCTCCTACCCGGGCACCGCGGGCAGCATTCTCCCGGCCGCAGCTCAGGCTCGGCGCAGGACAGGGGTGCGCAGCGGCGCGCCAGGCACTGCACGTTCCCGCTCTGCAGATGGACAGATGGACGGTGCAGGCTGGGTTAGAGCGAGGAGACTCCCCACCCCTTGCCAGTCCATCTCGTTGGACTTTTCCTGACCCTAAGTCCCATCTCCACTTCCCTGGGCCCCTGTCACCCCGTGGTCCACTCACCAGACAGCGACACAGCCGGCAGGAGTCGGTGGGGTGCGGGAAGTCCGCCCCGTCCGGGTATTCTTTCCCTCCGAAGGCGCAGCCTAGGGGAAGGGGCAGCTGTAGGGCGGAGGGGGGCTAAAGGACCTTGCAGCCGCCCCCTCCAGCCCAGGCGCCTCACCGCTGCAGTCGCTCCGGCAGCAGGCTCCAGGCAAAGGGTGGGCACAGGACGCGCTGGGGCAGGCACGAGGCTGGCAGCTGGCACGGCCCTCCAGACACCGGCACTCCTGGCAAGGGTCTCCGGGGTGGGAGAAGCGCTGGCCGTCTACAAACACCTGTGTCTCCAAGACGCAATCTGAGCATCAGAGAGCGGGGGCAAAGGCTGAGCACACGAGGTGTCACCCCCCCCCCATCCCGACCCTCGACCCTGTCCCTCTGCCCCTGGAGAATGGAACCATGCGGCAAGTGCCAGATTGGAAGCCCTCGGTGCCCGGGGAGAGGCAAGGGACTGTGTGCGCATGCGCGCAGGTGTGCGCGGCTCAGTATTCACCCACGTGTGTGCCTTTATCTGCGGGCAGATGACTGCCTCCGGGTGAAGAGGTGCATTGCACAGACGTGTTGTCTGTGACACACGCCCTAGCACAGAACTCTCCATGCAGGTAGGCCGGGATCACCGCCCATGGCAGGCCAGCACCCAGTCTCCTAGGTGCCAGAGGCAAGGGCTGTGTGAACCTGTGCTCTACCTGCGGCTATTCATGGGGTCTGGGAGAGGAAATACAAGACAACAGGATGGAAGGCTGGTATCCTAACACCACACCCACCCACCCACACCCTGTGAGTTCCAGAGAGTTCTTAGCTATGTGGTGGGAGAGCCAAAACAACCGAGAAAGACAATTGCTTGGGAAGATATCCGGCACAGTAAACACCTACCTGGGCACCTAGGGCAGCACTGACCGGGTCCACTCTGGGGCTGGGCACAGGTGGTGGGAGGGCAGACAACTGAGGAACACCTCACAGAGCCATCCTGGGGGCAGAGGAAAGGGCCATGGGGGAGGTGAGCCTCTGGGGGGTGAAGGGGGGGCAGCAGCAAGCCCTAGGGAGGTACCTTGCAGTGGCAGGTCTGGCAGGGGCTGTCCGGGTCTGTGAAGTTCTGCCCATTGGCATACACTTGACCATGGTAGCTGCAGTTCTCGCAGCTGGGACAGCAGGCCCCTGGGTGGGGCGAGCCGGTCAGGGTAGGCTGGGCATAGTGGGGAAGAAAGCCAAGATCCTTGGGCACTCACCAGAGAGGTGGGTGGGGTGCTGGCAGGGGGCGGGGGGGCAGAGCACAACCCCACACACTGGCACCCCATCTCGGCAGGAGCAGGTGGTACAAGGCTGACCATCAGGTTCCCACTGGACCCCCTCAGCAAACTCCTCTTCATTTAGCACACAGACTACAACAAGGGATACTGTCACCATGGCAACCCAAACTCCCTCCCTGTCCATTCCTATCCTTCTAGCCCACCAAGACTCTGACTTGCATCCCCACCACAGCCTCTGAAGGAATTATGGAATAATTAATAAAGCCTCCTTACTGAAGAGTGACTGCTTTCTCCAATCCCATGGAAGCAGTATCTTTGGCATTTTCCCCTCCCATACACACATACACTCCACATGCATGTACCTGAGCAGAGCCGGGGGCCAGAGGCAGACAGGGCACAGGGGGCCACTGGGCACTCCTGCTCCTCACAGGACACCTCACCAGCCTGAGAGGGAAACCAGATGAGAGATCTTTAAAGAATCAGACAAGGGCTGGGAAGGTGGCTCAGTGGTAGAGCACTTGCCTTGCATGCCTGAGGCTCTGGGTTCAATTCCTCAGCACCACATAAGAAAAAAGAAAAAAGCCGGAAGTGGCGCTGTGGCTCAAGTGGTAGAGCGCTAGCCTTGAGCTGAAGAGCTGAGGGACAGCGCCCTGGCCCAGAGTTCAGGCCCCACAACCGTGACCCAAAAAAAAAAAAAAAAGAATCAGACAAAACTGACTGGAATCTAGGCTCACACTTGTAATCCTAGCAACTCAGGAGGCTGAGATTTGAGGATCACCATTTGAAGCCAGCACAGACAGTCTGTGAGACTCTTTTATTTCCAATTTATCTGCAAATAGCAGGAAATGGAGCTGTGGCTCAAAAAAAAAGCTAAGGAATAGAGCCCAAGCCCTGAATTCAAGCCCTAGTGTTAGTGCGTGCGCAGGCACGCACGCACGCGCACACACGCACGCACACAATTGGATGGGAGAAGGTGAAGCTACCACCTGGCAGGAGCAGCGGACACAGCGTCTCCCCTCGTGGAGCATGAAGGTCTCCTGGCTCCTATACTGGTGTCCCTGGTACTCACAGCCTGGATAAGAGGACAGGGAACAGGGAAGGAAGCCTCATGCCACACCAAGGTACCCAAGAATGCCCAGTCATGGACATTCTCCCATACCTGCCTACACAGGTGTGGTCCCGCCATGTCCCCCGGGGAAGGTGAGATGAGAACTCGCCTGTGCAATAAGAGCATGGCAAAGCCTGTCTCCAGCCAGCGCCTGCACTTCTCCTGTCTACCCCAGCCAGCTCTACTCACCATCGCAGACTGGGCAACACTGTCCAGGAATCCTGCCTGGGTGTCTGCAGGGCACAGGTGGGCAGGGCAGAGACTCACACTGGACACTCCCATTCTGCCAACAGGGCCCAGTCAGCAGGTGGCAGGCAGGCCCAGAAGCCAGGCCCTTCCTGCCAGGCAGCCACACTCACAGTACAACGGCAATGAGAACAAGGGTCCCCAGAGCCCACAGGCTCCCCGCTGCGGTGCTCCCTTCCATTTAGGAAACAGCCTGTTGGGAAGAAATGCTCAGGCCCTCCTCAGGAGCCCCTCCCTGCTCCATCCCTGGACAAACATCACCATTCCCTGTACTGGAGACCCTTCTGAATCCACTGACTCACCGTCACACACCGGGCAGCAGGTGCCTGGGAGGGGCCGGGCCGGATAGGGGCACAGGCTGGCACATTCTTTCTGGCGGCACTGGATGTGCCCCTCCTGGTAGGTAGACAGAGGCAGGGCCATCAGAACTCAGCCAAATGGCAGAAATGGCATTGGAGTCCCAGCCATTCACTCATTGGATGTAATAGGTTGAAACGCATTCTTCCTGCATTTGTTGAAGTCCTCCAAATGTAACCTCATTTGTTAATAGGATTGTTGCAGATGTAACTAGTTAAGATAAGTCACACGGGAGTAGTTGGTGTCCTTATAAAGGGGATTTATGCCTTGTGCAGGTGGCTCATGCCTGGAATCCTAACTACTCAGGAGATAAGATCTGAGGATCACAGTTCAAAGACAGTGTGGGAAGGAAAGTCTGTGAGACACTTATCTCCAATTAGCTACTTAAAAACCAGAAGTGGAGTTGTGGCTCAAGAGGTAGAGCACCAGCCTTGAGCAAAATAGCTAATCAACAGCATCGACGCCCTGGGTTCAAGCAATAGTCCTGGCAGGGAAGGAAAGAAAGGGAAGGGAAGGGAGGGATCAAGGAAGGAAGGTAGGAAGTGAGAGAAAGAAAAGGAGGAAGGGAGAGGAAGGAAGACAAAAGCAGAGATTTGGTGCTGTGAAAGCCAAGGAATGCCAGCAACCATGAGAATCCTAAGAGAGAGGCATAAAAAAAGCCTTCTTCACAGCACTCAGAAGGAAGCAACCCCACCAACACTTTGCTCTTGACCTTCTGGCTTCTAGAAGTGTGGACAAATACATTTCTGTTTTATTTTGCTATTGTCGTTGTTTGTGCCAGTCCTGAGGCTTGAACTCAGGGTCTCACATTCTCTCTTAGCTCTTTCACTCAAGGCTAATATTCCACCACTTAAGCCACAACTCCACTTCTGGCTTTTTGCTGGTTAGTTGAAGGTGAGGGATTTGCCAACCCTGGTTGTCATCTTTCCTTTTCTTTTCCTTTTCTTTCTTTTAGATCTGAGACTGGTACCCAAACTCAGTACCTGAATTTTCATTCACTGGCTAGTGCTCCAACCAAGCCACGCCTCCAACCCCCACCCTGATTATCCCTGCACCGGAATCCTCAGATCTCAGCCTCCTGAGTAGAGAAGATTACAGGCATGTGCCACTGGAACCTGGCAGAATTTCTTTTCTTTTTCTTTTCTTTTCTTTCTTTCTTTCTTTTTTTTTTTTGTCGGTTGTGGGGCTTGAACTCTGGGCCTGGGTGCTGTCCCTCAGCTCTTCAGCTCAAGGCAAGCGCTCTACCACTTGAGCTACAGCGCCACTTCCGGTTTTCTGGTGGTTTATTGGAGATAGGAGTCTCACGGTCTTTCCTGCTGGGGCTGGCTTTGAACCGCGATCCTCAGATCTCAGCTTCCTGAGTAGCTAGGATTACAGGCGTGAGCCACCAGCGCCTGACTTCTTTTCTTTTTCTTTTTGTCCATTGTGGGGCTTGAACTCTGGGCCTGGGCACTGTCCCTCAGCTCTTCAGCTCAAGGCTAGCGCTCTACCACTTGAGCCACAGTGCCACTTCCGGCTTTTTTCGTTTTGCTTATGTGGTGCTGAGGAATCGAACCCAGGGCCTCATGCTTGCAAGGCAAGCATTCTTCCACAGAACCACCTTCCCAGCCCTGTCTCCACTGCCCTCTCCCCCACCACCCCCCACCCCTGAAGAATTTCTGTTGTTTTAAGCCACTCAGTTGGTGGTTCTTGTGTAGCATGGTACTTAAGTTCTCCCTGTTTTTACCTATATGAAAAACAAAGGTCATAATAATAATGTTCTCACAGCCTGAGGGGAAGATATAAGAGGCATCAGTGTGGCACCCACTTCTAGAAGCTGGGATTTAGCAAGGGGCTGTTGCTAACCACCCCAGCAGATCCCGCCCCTTTGTATTCACACTACACCAACCCTCCACTCACTACCTTACTAGGGTGTGGGCAGCCAGTGGTTCTTCGCATAGATTGCCCAGGCAAAGTTAGTGAAATCCTATTTCAAAAACAGAATATAAACAAAAGGGCAAGGGATGTGGCTCAAGTAATGTAACACTTGCTTTCCTATCCCAAGGTAATGAAAGTCACCTAAGCCATGTTAAACTCAAAGTCAAGGGTTTGTTGTTATTTTGTGGTTGGTTTGTTTTGTGCAGTCCTGGAGCTTGAACCCAAGGACTGGGTGCTATCCCTGAACTACTTCCTTTTGCTTAAGTTTAGGGATCTACCATTGGATCCACAACCCTGCTTCGTGTGTGTGTGTGTGTGTGTGTGTGTGTGTGTGTGTGTGTGTGTGTGTGTTTAATTGGAGATAAGAGTTTCATGAACTTTCCTGGCTAGGCTGGCTTTGAACTGAGATTCTCAGATCTCAGCCTCCTGAGTAGCTAGCATTACAGGCATGAGCCACTTGTGCCTGGCTGAAATTGAATTTTAATAATATATTCTGTTTGCCTGGGTAACCAAGACAGCATCTTTCTTCCTTCCTTCCTTCCTTCCTTCCTTCCTTCCTTCCTTCCTTCCTTCCTTTCCTCCCTCCCTCCCTTCTTTCTCTCTCTCCCTCCTTTTCTTTCTCCTTTTCTTTCTTTCCTTCCTTCCTTTTTTCTTCCTTCCTTCCTTCTTTCTTTCTTCTTTCCTTTTCCAAGACCAGGACTCAAACTCACTGTGCTTGATGCTCATTGGCTGGTGCTCTACCACCTGAGCCATGCCTCTGACCCCCCAACACAGCATATTAGTGAGATATTTTACCTTCTTTTTCACCTTAATAAGTCATGGAAGTCAGTGGGTATAGCTCACTTATACCTCAGTTCTGACCAGAAACATGTCAACAGCTCTGTGGCCACATGTAATAGTGGCTTTCAATCAAATTTAATGCCCAGGTCCCTCACCCTCCCCCCCCCCCACCCCTGTGTCCATTCCTTTGGCCTGTGAGCTCCTTTTCAGATCACAAACCATGAAGAACACCAAATGCACTGAGCAGGGCCCAGGCCCTGTGCTCACAGCACCTAGAATGTGGTCTGTACCATCTCTGACCCCAGAGATGTGTCCCATGGAAAGAAGTTAAAAACGCAGCTAACCTGAGGGCAGGGCAGGGTAAGAGACAGCCCAGGGGCGGCCTCAGGACTCACCAGGCACCGGCAGATCTGGCAGGGGTCCCCAGATGAAGTCCACTCTTGGCCATGGTCCCTGTGAGAATTACCCTCTATGCAGCCTTGGGCTGGGGACAGAGAGCAGGCCTGGTCAGGGCCACCTGGACCATTCCTCTTCCAAAAGGACAGCAAATCTTCCACGTTATCTATTATGCCCCTCACCCTTAAGTCCTGACCATTCACGCCTATTGTACGATCCCCCCATTTTTAGACCGTGCTGACTAGAATGTGATACTCTTTATCCGGAGTGTCCTCTGATTTCATCAGCCCTTCCTAGTACCTCTTTATCCTGCTGGTTACCTCAACATTGATTGTCCCTCTGTGTCCAGCAGTGGGACCTAGGTCTCCTTCCTGAGTTCCCACTGCACCCGGCCCTGCTTCTACTCCTGTCTTGGCAACAATATTATACAGTGTTGATCATTATATGCACCTTAAAAATGGGGAAACTAAGGTACAAAGTGACTTAAACCAGCCTGGCGCTGGTGGCTTACACCTGTAATCTTGGCTACTCAAGAGGCTGAAATCTGAGGATCATGGTTCAAAGCCAGCCCAGGCAGGAAAGTCTATGAGACTCTTATCTCCAATAAGCCACTAGAAAACCAGTGGTGCTGTGGCTCAAGTGGTAGAGCACTCGCCTTGAGCTGAAGAGCTGAAGGATGGTGCCCAGGCTTAGAGTTCAAGCCCCATGACCAAAAAAAAAAAAACAAAACAAAAAAAAAAAAAAGTTACTCAACCACTAAGTTACAATGACAGATTTTTTTGCCAGTCCTGGGCACTGTCCCTGAGCTTGTTTTGCTCAAGGCTAGCACTCTACCACTTGAGCCGTAGTGTCACTTCCAGCTTTTTCTGTTTATGTGGTACTGAGGAATCAAACCCAGGGCTTCATGCATGCTAGGGAAGCACTCTACCACTAAGCCACATTCTCAGACAATAACAGATTCTTTTAGTACTTCTACTGGGTCTTGAACTCAGGGGCAGAACACTCTCCCTTAGCTTTTTTGCTTTTTTGCTCAAAGCTGGTGCTCATACCACTAGAGCTATACATCTGCTTCTGGTTTTGGGGTGGTTAATTGGATATTAGGGTACCATAGACTTTTCTGCCCAGCTGTCTTTGAACTGAAATCCTCAAATGTCAGCCTCCTGAGTAGCTATGACTACAGGCATGAATCACTGTGCAGTGATGCACAATTTGACATCAAGCTTGTACTTCCAAAGGAGGGTAGGGCTGGCATTGCTCCTCCACTTGGCCAAACAAAGTCAGGGGCTGGCAAGATGGAGTTTAGAGTTGGAGAAATGGCATGATAGTCCAGCACTGCCAGAGACTCCATGGAAAAGGCCGGAGGCTCTTACCTTGGCAGGCTGGGCAGCAGTGCCCAGGCCTCAGGATTGGCTCAGGACAGGAGTTTGGTGGGCACTTGATGGGCACACAGCGAACCAGGCTTCTCTGCAATGGACCAGTGGCTATAAAGAGAGCTTCCAGATTGGTTTCCCAGGAGGCACAGGGTGGGCAGGTGGAGTAAAGGGAGTCCTTTACTGGCACAGAAGGCATGTGAGAGACTGCAAGAGTGGCCAGCCCCGTCTAGGGTAGGGCAAGAGGTGTCTAAGGAGATGCAGGCCTGGGCAGAAATAGGAGAGACTCACCAGGCAAGAGCATTGGAGGCAAGGGTTGGAGCTGGACAGGAAGCTGGCCCCCTCCTCATAAAGCTTCCCCTCATACTCACAGCCTGGGAAGGGTCACCAAGAAGACAGATGGGTCACCAGAGAACAGTAGGGATGGGTATCCCCCAGGGAAACACATGACCCCCAAGTAGATACTGGACCTACCGGGGTTGAGGGGAGAAAGGGACAGGCAGGATGGGAAGTCACCTGGCCGGCAGATGGGGCAGCATTCTCCAGGTGGGGTATAGCTCTCCAGGCAGTTGAGCTGGGAGCATGAGGGCCCCTGGCACCGCACGGTTCCTGCCTGCAGGACAGACGCCCGGCCTTCCCTTGTTCCTCACCACTCCCAAGCTGGGACACCCTGGGGGTCTCACAGGTCTAACAGGCTCCAGGCTGTGATGTTTGGGCAGAGGCAGCAGCCCTTTCTGGCCCCTAGGCTGGGCTGGGCATGGCCCCACTACTCCAAGCAGCAGGGGCATGGGTGGTAATTGGGGTCAGCTCAGTTCTCTTACCTGGCAGGTGCAGATGACACAGGGCTCCGGATTCCACGTTTCCCCAGGCCTGCGACCCCCGGGACAGCCTGGAAAATCAGGCCAGAGTCCCAAATAAGAGACCAAGATCACTGGGTGCCATATACAAAGGGCACCAATTCAGGATGGAACAGAGATGTTTACATTTACTATACTTCTCCAGCAGATGGCAGTCAACTGTCTAAGCACACCACCATCAGTAGTTTCATTTATTTTACTAAATGGGGCAAAGGATCTTGACAGGGGTGTCTTGTTTTTGTCTTCTTCTCATCAAGATATCACATAGGCTGGTAGTGGCCCTGAGATACCATGTGTCCTTTTCTAGAAGTTGGGAGTGGGGGCAGGCTGGTGCTAGACAAGCACTCTGCCTACATTGCTAGAGACGCAGTCAGCCACATTCCCAGCCTCAGCACCCTTCTTCTCTTTAAAAAAATTCAACAGTTCCCAACACATCAGCTGTGGTCTCTGGCCAAGACTCTGGGCTACGTTTCCAGACCACACTGGCCTAAGCCTCGTTCTTCTGAACACTGCCAGCAGACTTTTCTTGGGAGGGCTTCCAGATAAAACTCAAGACACTCAGTTACACTTGAATTTCAGATAACCAACGCATACAATTATACTGTAAGAATAATTCTGGCCAGGCGTTGGTAATTTACACCTATAATCCTAGCTACTCAAGAGATTGAGATCTGAGGATCATAGTTCAAAGCCAGCTTGGGCAGGAAAGTGCATGGAAAAAGTCAGAAATAGTGCTGTGGCTCAAGTGGTCAAGCACTAACCTTAAGCAAAAGAAGGTCAGGGATAATACTCAGGTCCTGAGTTCAAGCCCCAGGACTGGCATTTAAAAAAAAAAGTATCAGTGGCTCACACTTGCAAAATTAGCTACTTAGAAGGCTGAGTTCTGGGGGGATCACAGTTGGAGGCCAACCCAAGCAGAAAAGCTTCACAAGACTTTCTTCTATTAACCAGCAAAAAAGTGGGCTGCAGTAAGGTTGGTCTCTCCTTGTGCAGCCCCTGCCTGATGAATCTTCAAAACATCGTTTTGAACGTGCTACAAACTGGCTCTTTAGCCTTTGGTGGTTCCTTTACCCACAGAAAGAAGTCCAAACTGCAAGGCTGAGCAGCACAACATACCTCTTCCCACCCTGCTCCTGCTCAAAGAGGGCTCTCCGCATTCCTCCTCCTTCTGTGCAATCTAACTTTTCTTTGGAGATCAGTTCAGACACCCAGGCTCTGTGAAGGCCACCCTGACTCACTAGTCTGGATGGACTCTCTGTCTGCCCTCCCACCCGTTCCTCTGGCAAAGCCTTCTCTTAATCTGTTCACTGGACCTTAAAGTTTGTGTGAGATAAGCTATAAATGTATCTTCCCAACTAGATCAAGCGCTCCCTGAGGGAGGACAATCGGGTGAGTCAGCCAGGGTGTAGGTGGCTCGCAGCTGTAATCCTAGCCACTCAGGAGGCTGAGATCTGAAGACTGCATTCAAAGCCAGCCCAGGCAAGAAAGTCAGTGAGACTCTTATCTCCAATTAAGCACCCCCAAAAAGCCAGAAGTGGAGCTATGGTTCAAGTGGTAGAGAGCTAGCCTTGAGCAAAAAGAAAGCTCAGGGACAGAGCCCACGCCCTGAGTTCAAGCCCTAAGACTGGCATCCTTATCCCAGGAAAAGGATGAGTGTTTGTTGATTTGGTATTCAAACTGGGCTCCCCAGAACTCTCGGTGGGGGCATGTGTCCACACTTAGGTGATAGATCATGGCTCTGGGGTGAGGGGCAGGTCCCACAGATATAGGGGCTGGCAGCAGGCTGACCTGGTTCACAGTGTGGGCAGCATGTTCCTGGCTCCAGGCAGGGTCCTCTCGGACAAGGCTTCGAGGTACAGGTGATAGTCCCTTCCTGCAGGAAGCAGACTAGAATGCTGAAACTTTGCCCTAGGCTGGGACTCATTGAGGAGCAAAAGGATGAGTTAGCAAGACATGGCATACCCTCAGTTCAAGGGTATAAGAGACTTCCTACAGCCCCTCCCATCAGCTCCCCTGGCAACCCTCTCTTCAAAGTGCAATTCTCCAGTGGGGAAATCCTAGGAAGAGAACCTGGGGCTTTCTCAGAAGAAGCTTGAGGAGGGAAAGGCCAGAAAGAGGCTGTGGGTTGGTGGGAAAAAAACAGGCACGAGGGTGGGAAGAGTCTGAAGTAGAAGATGAGGTTGTAAACTGGGCACAGGTGGCTCACGCCTATAATCCTAGCTACTCAGGAGGCTGAGATCTGAGGATCTTGGTTCAAAGCCAGACTAGGCAGGAGAGTCCCTGAGACTCTTATCTCCAAGAAACCACTAGAAAATCAGAAGTGATGCTGTGGCTCAAGAGGTACAGTGCTAGCCTTGAGCTGAAGAGCTGAGGGTCAGTGCCCAGGCCCAGAGTTCAAACCCCATGACCAACCAAAAAAAAGAAGATGAGGGTGTGGAAGGTGTGGGGGTGGTGAGAATGGGAGCTGAGCAAAGCAGATGACAACCACATCCTCTGTCCTCCACTCCAGGGCCTCCTTGAGGGGCTGAGCAGAGTGTATGAGCAGAGTTGCAGGCAGAGCCAGTCAGAATCCACTCAAGGCCACCCCGGCAAGGTTGGAGGCAGACAGGCAGAAGCAATCACACATCAGCTGGCATAGAACTTCAATGACAGGTAGCTAGACTAAGGTGGAAAGGTGACAGGGACAAATGTCCCAGAAACTCACCAGGCAGCGGCAGGTGGTACAGGCATCTGGGGAGAAGGTCTCCCCATGGCTGTAGGTCTGACCATTGTGGCTGCAGCCTGGAGAAGACAGTGTTGTCAGTCTCCAGCACCATCTCTAGGCCCCAGGGGGCTCCAGCGTGCAGATGGGGTGGCACTAACCACGGCAATGGGGCAAGTTGCGCTGGGGACTACAGCTGACAGCCCCGTCCTGGCAGACACAGGCTGTGCAGGCGTCTGGCTCCCAGTGAGCCCCCTCAGGCCAGGCGCGTCCTACCCCCCAGCACTGGGGAGCGGCAGGGCGACACTCACAAGACTCCAACCGCCTCACTCTCGCCTGCAGATCCTTGTTCTGGGGGGAAGGGAGGAGGTAAGAGGCACTGGTCCGCCTTCCCCCCACCATTTCTCATGATTTGTGGGGGACAAAAGCTGATGCAGAATGAGAAGGAATTTGATGAGTCCAGAACAGAGGTGTGCCCCTCCTTCAGCATCTCCCATGCGCAGAGGACCCCTGGTCTCTCGGAGAGAATCAGAACCCATCCCCTCTCTAATAGTTAAAGAATTCTTCACCCATCCAAACTCTTGGCCAGACGTTAATGGCTCCCGCCTGTAATCCTAGCTACTCAAGAGGCTAAGCTCTAAGGATCTCAGTTCAAAGGAAAGTCCAAGAAACTCTTATCTCCAATTAACCACCAAAAATCCAGAAGTAGAGCTGTGGCTCAAGTGGTAGAGCACTAGTCCTGAGCACAAAAGCTCAGGGACAGCACGCAGGCCCTGAGTTCAAGCTCCAAGATAGACACACATACAAAAACAAAAAACCCTTAAGAATCCCCCAAAGCCTCCCCCCCCCAGGCAAGCCCTATCTCCTCCTCCCACTATGCAAAGTCCACCCTACCCCATTCACGCTGTCTCCATGCTACCTGCTCGGTCAGCTGAGTCACCTCAGCCTCCAGCTGCCCCAGCCGCTCCTCCAGGAGGCGCCACTGATCTTTAGGAGACCCAGCAGGACCAGAGAAACGAGAGGGGACCTGCTGCTGGTACTCCTGGATGCCAGCAGGTCCTGGGAGCTCCTTGGGGACAGCCCCACCTGAAAGGCACAAGAATCCTGTGTGGAATCTAGTACAAACCCCCACAATCCCTTTGCAAACCTGCTCTGACCAGATGAACACGGTTAATGCTCATTCCACCCATCCAATTACCCAAGCCAGAAACCTGGGGCTTAGTACCCATCATCTGTACCCCGTGCCAAACCCCATCAGCCACTGGCTCCCCAGTTGTTCCCACCTTACCCGCTCCTCTCCTCTCTATCTCCCTGCCTCTGTCTGCTCCTTTATCCCAGCATGCCTTTCTTCGTTGTTGGTATTTATTTATTTATTTTGTCAGTCGTGGGGCTTGAACTCTGGGCCTGGGCGCTGTTCCTCAGCTCTTCAGCTCAAGGCTAGCGCTCTACCACTAGAGCCACAGGGCTACTTCCAGTTTTCTAGTGGTTTATTGGAGATAAGAGTCTCATGGATTTTCCTGCCTGAGCTGGCTTTGAACCAAGATCCTCAGATCTCAGCCTCCTGAGTAGCTAGGATTATAGGCATGAGCCACCAGTGCCTGGCCTTTATTTTGTTTTGTTCTTGTTTTCGTTTTTTTTTTTGGCAGTCATGGGGTTCAAACTTAGGGCCTGGGCTCTATCTCTGAGCGCTTTTGCTCAAGGTTAGTTTTCTACCACTTTGAGCCATAGCTTCACTCCTGGTTTTCTGGTGGTTAATTGGAGATCAGAGTCTCACAGACTTTCCTGGCCAGCGCCTGGCTCCCAGCATACCGTTTGAAGTCACACAGCAGAAGATTCCCAGCCTCTCACCAGAGCTGCCAGCTTTCCAGCCTGCCCTGTTCCCCTGCTACCCCATACCCAACATCAGCACCCAAACCTCTTGTGCCTGTTCGCATCTCTGTCCGTTGTACAGGGTGCCCTGTCACTCCCAATGATATTCTGTCCACCTAGCCCAGCTTCCTTCCTCCTCACCTGATGATCCTCTAGATGTGGTCTTAGCATCTAAAAACACTCCACCCAAAAGCTCTGCCCTTCAAGCCTCTCCCTACCCTCTGCAGCCTGGAATCCCGGGCCAGTTCTCGGGTCCTGCTTAAGCAAATAGGAGAAGAGAGCCAGGGAGACCCTTCAGGATAGGAGAAGAGAGCCAGGGAGACCCTTCAGGAAAGTGCTGTGGCGGGGGGGCTCCCCCTCCCCCCAGCCTTGCTTTGTCCATTCCTACAGGAAATCCTTTCCTGACTGCTCCCTCATGTGGGGCCAGACAGGCTGAGCGCAGCCC
The DNA here is from genome assembly GCF_019054845.1 of Dipodomys spectabilis. NCBI lineage: Eukaryota > Metazoa > Chordata > Mammalia > Rodentia > Heteromyidae > Dipodomys > Dipodomys spectabilis. The sequence continues at coordinate 15,625,678 of NW_024870874.1, forward strand.
CCACCGACGGCCTCCTTTAACCCCTGTCCTCAAGACAGATAATTAACTGCAGACTCCTAGACGGAGGGCAGCCCCCTCCCCGCCAGGTCTGCCAGAATCCCCGGCAGGGACGGCAGGGAGCCCCTGCCCCGCACCGCTGTCGCGGCCTCCCCATCTCCCCCTCAGGATCCAGAGGGCAGAGGCTGGCCTGGGGCGCCCAGCTCCGGAGGGGTTCAGGGGTGGGGCGCCCCGCCCCGACTCGACACTCACCGTCCGCAGCCCCGGCCGCCGCCAGCGCCAGGCTCCCCAGCGGCAGGACCAGGGCCAGCAGGGCGGCCCCCGCCCCCGCCATACCGCCGCGGCCTCGGCCTCCCGGGCCTCCCGGGCCTCCCGGGCTGGCGGCCGTCCGGCTCTGCCGCGCTCGGGGAGGCGGGGTGGGGAGCCACAGGCCGCCTCCCACCCCGGCTTTGTTCTGGAAGGCCTCCAGCTTCAGTCATCCCGCCCCGCCTCACTTTGCCTCGCCTGCCTCCCGGATGGATCCTCACCCCGGCCACCTCCCCCAGCCTGTCCTGACCCCCAGCCAGCCGGAGCCCCGAACAGAAGCAAGTCACTGCCCCAGAGCTGAGAGCCGCCATCGCCTTACCCTTTTGGCTTGCTCCATCCTCTGCAAGTTTCCACTTAGCTTTTCTTCCCCTGTCTCATGGGTTGACAGGAAAAGCAGATTCCACTGAGTTCCAGTCACCGTGCAGAATTCCATGTGGTTTATACAGACCCCTAAGCCCCACAGTAAACTTCACATCACCACATCCACCTTTCAAGCCTTGCAGCGACATTGAGATTATGTAGATGAAGGAGTTAGTGGTGAGCACTTGGCCAAGGGTTCAGTAAGAATGAACTAGAGTTGAGCCCCAATGTCTCACATCTATAATCCTACTTACTCAAGAGGTTGAGATCTGAGGATCACGGTTTGAAGCCAGCTTGGGCAGGAAAGTCTCTGAGATTATTTTCAATTAACCAGCAAAAAGCTAGGAGGTTTGGCTCAAGTGGTAGAGTGACAAGCCTTGATTTAAAAAGCTAAGGGACAGTGAATAGCCCTAAATTCAAGCCTGCACCAAAGAAAGAAGAGAAGGGGAGGGAAAAGGAGGGGTGAGGAGAGGAAGGAAGGAAGGAAGGAAGGAAGGGAGGGAGGGAGGGAAGGGAAGGGATGAAGGGAGAGAGAAAGGGAGGAAGAAAGGAAGGAAGGGGAGAGAGAGAGAGAAAGGAAGGAAGAAAGAAAGAGAAAGAAAGAAAGGAGGTGCTGCAGCTCAGGCTGAGATCAGGGCCTCCAATCCAGTGTACTCTTCATTTGCAAATTTCTTTCACAGATCCCACTCCTTCTTACCACCTCTGTCTCCTCCAGCAGCCCAAGCGTGGCTTCAAACACTCAGGTCTTTTCTTCATGGCTGGTCTCAGCTATTCTAGAAGCTGAGATCAGGCCTGTTCTGTGTGGCTAGTCTGGGCTGGGGGCAGGGCTAGATCCTGGACACTACAGAAGAGTCCAAAGGGAGGAAGCAAGGGAAGTTTGTCCACGTGGGCTCACAGCTGGGAAAGTCCTCAGTGCAGCTAGGAAGCAGAGAGTTGGGGTCCCAAGTACACAGGCAGAGGGACATTGTGGGTGGAGCTGGGAATCCTGCAGCTGGGAAGCAGTCTCCCAGCCTGCCCTAAGGATCTGACAGGAGACCCTGCCCCTCCACTAGTCTAGGCTGGGACTGAAGGTCTCCCCTCCCCCTGGATTCAGTGAGGCCAGGGCAGCCATGTAGGTTCCTAATTGAGCCTGAATAGTTAGCAGCAGGACGAAGGGAGACTGTGTGACTCAAAGTGGCCTCGATGACCTGGAACTAGGGTCACAGGACAGAGGAAAGCCACAGCCAGCCAGCCGGCCGGAAAAAGAACAAGGAAGCAACAGCTCTCTTCCCACTCACTTTAAGGAAAATAGCTTCCATTCACTGGGTGAATCGCTGTGGGGTGGAGGAGAGTAAGAGCTGATCAGATTCACAGAGCTGCTGCATGACCCGGAAGGTCATTGCACTTTCAGAGGTGATTTCTCTTTGCAATGACACTGAGCTCAAACAACATCTATCTCCTGGGAGAGTGCTTGTGAAGGGTAAAAATATTAATACCTGGAAAGAACATCATGTATGAGATCATGTTATTGGTGGGTGATCTCGATAGTGAAGATCCCAGATTCTTAGTGTCTCCAACGAAGAGTTGAATCAAGGCAGACAGGCAGACAAATCTAAGTGTCAACCCAAAAGGTGTGAGAGAGGAGACAGGAGAGAAGGGAGAGGGGGGAAGGGAGAGGGGAGAAGGAAGAGAAACCCCGGGTAGGGAAATCACCACAGCTTTCTAGAATTTGGAGAGTGTGGAAGGGGTTATGGCAATGAAATGGGCTGATTTTGGGGAAGTGAGGAATTGTGACTTAGAAGACTTTTTGGAAGGGATCTGAGTATGTACAAGGTCGTCATCCAATGGTTCTAAGTATATATATACCATGCAGAGTTGGGGTACCTTTGCCCCCATTTTACAAGCCCTCTGCTTTGGGAAGCAGCTCAAAATCACATGGAGAAGAAACCATGGAGCTTCCTGGCAATTCATTCTCTACTTCTTTTTTTTTTTTTTGTCGGTCGTAAGGCTTGAACTCTGGGCCTGGGTGCTGTCCCTGTGCTCTTCAGCTCAAAGCAAGCACTCTACCACTTGAGCCACAGCGCCACTCCATTTTTTTTTTCCTGGTGGTTTATTGGAGATAAGAGTCTCACAGATTTTCCTGCCCGGGCTGGCTTTGAACCACGATCCTCAGATCCAAGCCTCCTAAGTAGCTAGGATTACAGGCGTGAGCCACCGGGGCCCGGCTTATTCTCCTACTTCTTTTGAAGGGTATTTCTGGCTTCCACTGGCTGACCCATCATGTGCTGCAGGATCTTGGCAAGTCATTGACTATTTCTGCCTCGGTTTCCTCCTCTGTGAAGCAGGGATAATAAGAACACCTGTCATCATGGACCTAGGGATTATTTTAGCCCGAGTTCTGAAAGCAGAACTTCAAACAGGTTTATTTTAGAATGTGATACAGAGGGCTGGGAACGTAGCTCAGTGGTAGAGTGCTTGCCTTGCATGCATGAGGCCCTGGGTTCGATTCCTCAACACCACATATGAAGAAAAAGCTGGAAGTGATGCTGTGGTAGAGCGCTAGCCTTGAGCTGAAGAGCTGAGAGACAGCGCCCAGGCTCATGACTGGCAAAGAAAGAAAGAAAGAAAGAAAGAAAGAAAGAAAGAAAGAAAGAAAGAAAGAAAGAAAGAAAGAAAGAAAGAAAGAAAGAAAGAAAGGAAGGAAGAAAGGAAGGAAGGAAGGAAGGAAGGAAAGAAAGGGAAGGAAGGAAAGAAAGGGAAGGAAGGAAGGAAGGAAGGAAGGAAGGAAGGAAGAAAGAAAAAAATATGATATCAGAGAGCGGGAATGAGGGATGGGAAGAGTGAAACAGGGCAAGACAGGGAGCCACAAAAGGTTGCGTGGTGGAGATAGTCACTGCTATAGATGTCTAAGTGTCCAGTCCTGCAGAACAAGCTGAGCCAGCTGACAGCCAGGAAGAAAGTGTGAAATGCCAATGTCATTGGTGCTCCATTGATCAAAGTTGGCATACAAGATACCAGCTGTGCTCAGCTAGCCTCAGTGGGTTCCCCAGGTGCCCAATGCCATGCACTAGAGGAATTCCAAAGCAAGAAGGAAGAGTTTTGCAGGGCCTTAAGTGAGACACTCCAGCTGAAATGCAGCCTGCACAGAACTGGAATGAGGCCAGGTGCCAGTGGCTCACTTCTGTAATCCTAACTACTTACGAGGCTGAGATCTGAGAATCAAGGCAATCTGGGCAGACAAATTCTGGAGCATTGTCCAATTAGCCAGCACAAAGCTGGAAGTGGAGGGGTTGCTCAAGTGGTAGAGCACCAGCAGTTAATGAGAGTCTAAGGCTAAGTTCAAGCCTTAGGACCAGCACACACACACACACACACACACACACACACACACACACACACACACACACACACACACAGAGGATATTTCACTTTTTATAGTACCTCACACATTTTAATCAGTAGCAATATATAATTACCTCTATTTGTGTGTGTGTCTTTGAGCGCGCGCATGTGCACACACGTGGGCGCATTTGCTGATTCTAAGGCTTGAACATGTCCCTAGCTCACAGATAACATTCTACTGCTTAAGCCATAGGTCCACTTTCAGCTTTTTGGTGATTAACTAGAGATAAGAGTCTCATGGACTTTCCTGCGTAGGGCTGGCTTTGAACCTTGATCCTCAGATCTCAGCTTCCTGAGTAGCTAGGATTACAGATGTGAGCCACCATGCCCAGCTCTACTTTTATTATCTTAATCATTTCCATCTAAGGTCCCAACCAGTGTTAACATTCTTTATCTACAATAGACAGTTTAGAAGTTTCTGGAAGCCAAGTGCCAGAGGCACCTTTAAATTCTCTGCAGCTAAACCCTTCTGAGGAGCTTTCTGTATTCCCCCAAGTCTTTAACTGATTTTCAAAAATTAACCACATACTCCATTGAGTTACTTACTATCTCTGGGGCAAAAATCCTCCATCTATAAAATGAAACAGTAACCCTTTCTTTATGTTGGGTGAATTCAGCAGGGTAATGAACAGGTATTAGATGCCAGACATATCCTTGTGCCTGGCATGGCAGAGACCCCAACACGACCTTCTTAGCTACTATTTGCTCTGGTTTGTACCATGAACAGCAATAGCAGTACGTTGTTTGCTTGTGTCGATTTGGTAGCTGGAAACCAAAAGCCACTGTGAGAGAGGAAGGACGAGAAGGGAATTAGTAAATGATTAAAAGTTTCTACTTCATTTGATCTCTTTCAGATCATACCAGTGGTGACCAATGAAATAAGACACATACTACAAAGGCACAGACTCAAAGCCCATCTTCTGCCCACCCCAGCCCCTTGGCTGACCCATCACCCCGCCCCCTGCCATGTAACCGATGGAAATGGCCTGAGGTGCTGTTCAACACCCTTCACCTGACTCACACCACAGACAAGCATGCGCACACATGTGATTTCATTTGGGGATGGTGTTTTGGAACCAGCTGTGCAGCCTCCAGCCCCTGCCCCCTCCTCTCCACACCCTTGCCAGATTACCACGAAGCCACCTCTCTAAATAGTGCCCCTCAACTCTCCCAAGTTCCTCTTCCCCCAGCTGCACAGAGTCTACACCAGGTAAAGTGGCCCCTGGCTGAGCAGCTGCAGTGGGTCAAGACGGTGCTGTTCATCTTAGAAGAGGATTCTAACTTCTCTACTCATATCCCCAAAGTCAGACCAAGTAGCACCCTCCCCAGTTCCCTTCAGGAGGGGCCTCCATTGCCCACCCTTAAAGGACTTGCCATGGGCCCACCTCTACTGTGCAGCGCTGAGCAGAAGTGTGCCCGCTGAAGTATGAAAAGCCAGTCCACACCTGACTGCCCTGCCCTATGGTTGGGTGTGCACTTCCTTGTCTGCTGGGATTTTCACTGTGTGTGAGCTTTTAATTTTCTTTCATCTCTGAGAGAACAGTGTAGTCACACTGAAATTCATACACACAAACACCACCAAAATACCAATCAGATAAACACTGCCACCAAAAAAATAAAACGGGGAAAGGAAAGAGGGGAAAAAAGATAAAGGAAAGAAGGAAAAGAAAAGGAAAAGGGGGAAAAAAGACATTCATCTCCCAGCACAGCTCTGGCAGGTGCGCAAGTTTCCAGGCTCAAACTTAAGTGACCGTCAAGCCACTCGTTCATCAACCGGAAGGACAGCTTTGCCAGTCCAGAAGCTGATTGGCCCTGTGCCTATTCCTATTCTGGGCTTCTCCAATCTCCTTTGGCTTCCTTCTCTCAAAGACCCACCCTAGAGATTCATTAGCACTTGGAGAAATTAACAGGGTGAGGACCAAGGAGAGGAACAGGTGTATGGCTGCTAACCAGAATTCCCTCTTCTCATCCTCTCCTGACTTCCTGTCTGCAGGGCCCTGCTTTTAGGTGTTATCAAAGCCTCCTCTGTGGCTCAGTAAAACTTTAGACCATGATGGTGACTGCCTATATCTGGACTATCCATGATGGTGGCTATGTAAAATTATAACCTGTAACACAGCTAGTGCAACTGAGAATCTGAATTTCTTTTTTTTAATTGTCAAGGTGATGTACAGAGGGGTTAGAGTTACATAAGTAAGGTGGTAAGTATATTTCTTGTCAAACTTGTTATCCCTTCCCTCATTTTTCTCCTACTTTCCCTCCTCCAATCCTTCCCCCAAGTTGTGCAGATCATTTCCAACATATTGTCTTGCGTATGTCACTGTTGCATTGGCTCCCCCTTGTCCTTTGTCTCACCATTCTGTTGTCAAATAAACGTGTATACAATACCAGGGTACCAAAGTCAAATACAGTGACAACAGGGGATATACCATAGGGAGAAGAATATACTAAAGAAACAAAAAAATCACATAGTACATTAAAAACAACAACAAAGAAAATTCACTTGTGTCCACGTCTTGAAGTGAATTTCTTTTCATACACAGACACGATATACTCCAACAGTATTCACCTGTCATTCCCCTTCTCTGTTACCTTTCCACTTTATCTAGCTACACAGTCCCACATTACCATCATGTTTTATGTAGTGTGTGTGTGTGTCTTTTAGATTTATATTCCACAATTTAGTGAAAACATGCAATATTTGCCTTATTGATCTCGGCTTATCTTGCTCCATCGATTTTCTTGCAAATGATGTCATTTTACTTTAACTTATAGCTAACTAACATTCCAGGAACTGTAAGTATCATGTTTTCTTTATCCATTCATCTGCTGTTGGGCACTTTGCCTGATTCCCCAGTTTGGCTTTTGTGGTGCAGTAAGTATAGGTATGCAAATGTTTTCTTGTATATTGATTGACATTCCTTCAGCTATATATTTCAGTTTTTTTGTTTTTTTTTTTGGGAAATCACCATACTGATTTCAACAGTGATTGCATTAACTTACATTCCCACCAACAGTGTACAAGAGTACCTTTCCCCCCAGCATTTTCACTAATATTTCTTGTTTGTTTTCTTGATGGCTGCCATTCTGACTGGAATGAGGTGAACTCTTAGTGTACTGTTTCTTTTTTCTTTTCTTTTCTTTTCTTTCTTTCTTTCTTTCTTTTTTTTTTTTTGCCAGCCCTGGGGCTTGAACTCAGGGCTTGGGCACTGTCCCTGAGCTTCTTTTTGCGTAAGGCTAGCACTATACCACTTGAGCCATAACGCCACTTCCAGCTTTTTCTGTTTATGTGGTGCTGAGGAATCAAACCCACGCTTTGTGCATTTTAGTCAAGCACTCTACCACTAAGCCATATTCTCAGCCCACTTACTGTAGTTTTGATCTTCATTTCTTTTATGGCTAAATATGTTGAACATTTATTTCTTTATGTATCTATTAGCCATTTGTATTTCTTCTGAGAACTGTCTATTCAATGCAGTTGTTCAGTTATTTGTTGGATTATTTGTTCTTTTGCTGTTTAATTTTTTGAGTTCTTAAATTTTTTGAGTATCTTCTGGACACTAATCCTTTATCTGTTGAAGAGCTGACAGTGATTTCCTCTCATCTGTGGGTTGTCTCTTGTTTCTGGTGATTATATTTCTTTTTCTGTGCAGAAATTATTTAATTTGTGCTATAGTCCTGTTTGTCAACTTTTTAAAAATAAATGCAGGTGATGTCTTTATTAGCTAGCAACTGCCTACTAGATAATGTTTCCCAAGCATTTTTTTCTTTTTCCCTTCTTTCCTTCCTCCCTTTCTCTCTTCCTCTCTCTTCCTTCCTTCCTTCCTTCCTTTTTTCTATTACATTAGTTATATGGTGAGGGGAGGCAGTTAGTTGTGACATTTCCACATGTGTTTGCCATATACTGTAAGCAATCTCACCCCTTCTATCGCTATCCCTTCTTCTTTTTCCCCTTCCCAAAACATTTTCAACAAATTTCTATGTGCAACTTGTTTCCAGCACACTCATGCTCTTTCATCCTCCTTGCTAGCCAACCCCTCAACTCCCAGTGCTAGTCCTCATCCCCCCAAAAAGAAAAGAAAACTCGCCGGGCGCCAGTGGCTCACGCCTGTAATCCTAGCTACTCAGGAGGCTGAGATCTGAGGATCAAGGTTCAAAGCCAGCCCAAGCAGGAAAGTCCATGAGACTATCTCCAATAAAGCACTAGAAAACTGGAAGTGGCACTGTAGCTCAAGCAGTAGAGCACATGCCTTGAGCTGAAAAGCGCAAGGACAGCGCTCAAGCCCAGAGTTCAAGCCCCACGACTGACCAAAAAAAGAAAAAAAAAAAGAAAAGTCATATGTAGTTAGTTGTTGCATATTTTCAACCATAAGATAACTTTGTATGCATTTTTTTGGGGGGGTCCGGTCGTGGGGCCTGAACTCTGGGCCTAGGCACTGTCCCTCAGCTCTTCAGCTCAAGGCTAGCACTCTACCACTTGAGCTACAGCGCCACTTCCGTCTTTTTTCTTTTTGCTTATGTGGTGCTGAGGAATCGAACCCAGGGCCTCATGCATGCAAGGCAAGCGCTCTACCACTGAGCCACCTTCCCAGCCCCCTTTGTATGAATTTATAAAAGCTGCCACTTCTCGCCGGGCGCTGGTGGCTCACGCCTGTAATCCTAGCTACTCAGGAGGCTGAGATCTGAGGATCGCGGTTCAAAGCCAGCCCGGGCAGGAGAGACCGTGAGACTCCTATCTCCAATAAACCACCAGAAAACCAGAAGTGGCGCTGTAGCTCAAGTGGTAGAGCGCTCGCCTTGAGCTGAAGAGCTGAGGGACAGCGCCCAGGCCTAGAGTTCAAGCCCCACGACCGACAAAAATAAATAAATAAATAAAAGCTGCCACTTCTCAAGATAGTTCATATATACAGCTGGGAAATTTTTATAATAGATCTCCCAGCTATGAAGTAAACAAGATCCCCTAGAATTGTGCTGTGATTGGCCCTGTATGGCAACTGGGGCTTGGGGACACCCTCCCCAGGCCTCCCTTACCCTATAGAAGCAATAAGGACTCATGAGCCAGACATCCTTCATGGGAGACAGGCCTGTGCTGGGTGGACTGAAGAGTTAATCAGATATATTCCCAGATGCTGCAATGGTGCCCAGGAAACTGGGGCTTTGGAATTGAAATAGCTCTAGGAAAGAACTGGCTTCCAGCCCATCACTGGCTCTATTAGATGCTTAACCACAGTGCACATTGCACTTCTTCGTCTCTCGCAGCCCAAGACTTGCCTGAACACTGAGGACAGTTGCCTCTCCAGCCCTCCCCATCTGTGGCAGCTCTCCTGCACTTCTGGGATCCCCTCTGCTAAGGATTCTGGATGATTCTCCCTCTGGCTACCACCCAATCGTGGGAATCACTGCCTGCCAAACTCTGATCAAAGTAGAGGTGAGGCATATAATGTGGAGGACTCCCAGAGGGAGATTCCTGAGGAAGAAATCTGCCTGGTGCCTCTGGCCTTCCCCCCTGACCCTCACCTTAATCCTAGTGCTGCCATTTGGACACTGAAGATTCAGTCTCCTGGGAGATGATTCTGTTCAGTTGGAGTGATTTCCAAGCAGATAAGGACCTGTGATGGGGACAAACACACAGGACAGAATACATACACAGGTGTGCAGGTGCCCAGCACCATGTCAGACCCTTCCCCCTGACCCCAGCCCTGCAAGGGACAGAATGGAAAGTTCTACTCCCATTAGGTGTCACTAGTACTGTCTTCCAAGACACAGGCATGAACATGTGTGGTCATCTCTGCTCCTTCCGCTAGGGGGCGCGCATGAAGGACCTCGGTAGCTGCCCTGCAGATGTGCACACCTTGCTGATCAGAGTGACAGGTCCCTCTCCTCACGCTTTCCCTCTGCTCTCCTGAAGTTTGAGTACTTGACTGAGCCCCAGGAGCCCAGTCTGTGTCTCTGAGCATCCCATATAGAGAAGGCAATTTCAGGGGCAGTTAAAAGGCCTGGGGATTCCTGGGAAGGAATCAGCAGAGGGCCCAACAGATTAGCTGAAGAACAGCTACCACTCACCCCTTTCAGGACACAGCTTGGATCTGTTTATTTTCTTTTCCTTTTCCTTTAAAAATGACTCCATTTTGGCCAGGCACTGGTGGCTTACACCTATAATCCTAGCTACTCAGGAGGCCTGGATTTGAGGCTCATGGTTCGAAGCGTCTGGGCTTCAACTCTTACCTTCAATTATCCACTTAAAACCCAGAAGTGGAGCTGTGGCGCACAGTGGTATAGTGCTAGCTTTGAGTACAAAAGCTCAGGGACAGCACCCAGGCCCTGAGTTCAAACCCCACAACCAACCAAAAAAAAAAAAAGAGACTCAATTTTTAGTCTGGGCGCTGATGGCTCACACCTGTAATCTTACCTACTCAGGAGACAGAGATCTGAGCACTGCAATTCACAGCCAGCCCAGGCAGAACAATCCATGAGATTTTTAGCTCCAATTAACCAGCAAAAACCTAGAAATGAAAGTATGGATAAAACAGTAGAACACCAACCTTGAGCAAATAAAAGCTAAATACAGTGACCAGGCCCTATGTTTAAGCCTGTTTAGGCACACACACACACACACACACACACACACACACACACACACACACACACACACAAAGCAATGCACCGAAGTCAGCTGAAGATGAGCTGAAGTTCACAAGGTTAGCAAAAAGCCCAGCATACTTCTTCATAAACAGGAAGAGAAATAATATTGACTTCCCAGAGGCTGACTGTGGCGATCAAGTGCAATGATGTATGAAAAATGCTTAAAAATGTCTGACATGTGTTATCTCATTAGCATGATCTATTTTCCACCTGACTCCAATGTGATAAGATGTCATTTATGCTTTAGTTAGCTTCAACACCCAGCATCTCATTTTATTAACAGCCTGCTGGGGGACACACGTGCTTCTCTGTGGCTGGGATGGCTGCTGTCTGCAGGGGCCAGACTTCTCCTCCTGTTGATTCTGTCATGAGACCTCAGAAGTACAATGAGCGGTGAGCACGAAGGGCCTGAAGATGTTCTCTGGATGGCCCAGTCTCAGCGACAATCAAGGGTCCCAGGCTTGTCCTGAGCAATCCTGCAACCTCCTCTTGCAAAGCAAAGCTTCCTTAGAATCCTGAGACTAATGAGGAACACTCTCTCCTCCCTTCATAAGCTCTTTCCTATCTGAACATCTTCCCATCCTTCCCCTACCTTTACGACCCCCAGACGAGAAGAGCCATAGGGCCTGTCAGCATTCCTGTGGCATTGGAAGTGCTGTTCTGGGAGAGAGGGCACTGCTTTTCTTTTTTTAATTTAAATTTTTATTTATTGATTGATTTACTTATTTATTATTTGTTGCCAGTCCTGGAGCTCAAATCTAGGCTTGGGCACTGTCCCTGAACTCCTTTTTGCTAAAGGCTAGCACTCTACCAGCACTTCCAGCTTTTTCTGTGTTAATTGGAAATAAGAGTCTCATGGACTTTCCTGCTTGGGCTAGCTTTGAACCTTGATCCTTAGATCTCAGCCTCCTGAGTAGCTAGGATTACAGGCATGAGCCACTGGTGCCTGGCTTCTGTGAACATTTAAAATACGATTTATCAAAACAAACTCTAGGCCTGGCACCGTTGGCTCATGCCTGTAATCCTAACTACTCAGGAAGCTAAGATCTAAGGACCGCTGTTCAAAGCCAGCCCGGGCAGGAAAGTCCATTGAGATTCTGATCTCCAATTAACTACCAGAAAACCAGAAGTGGCACTGAGGATCAAGTGGTAGAGGGCTCACCTTGAGCTGAAGAGTTCAGGGATAGAATTCAGGCCTAGAATTCAAGGCCTGAGACCAGCCACACACACCCCCCAAAAAAATGTTCACAGAAGTTATACCTTTGCATTCCTCCCCAAAGGTATCTTCTTTTAGTTTATTTGTATGTGGATGCCTAGGGTCCTATATAGGTTATCATGTCCAGTTATATTTTAGATCATGCTTCCACATATGAGAGAAAACATGTGCCACTTTCTGAGCTTGGCTTAACTCACCTCGCATGATTTGTTCTTGGTCCATCCATTTTCCTGCAAATGACATACTCTTATTCTTTGTAATAGATGAGTAAAATTCCAGTGTGTGTGTGTGTGTGTGTGTGTGTGTGTGTGTATCACATTTTGTTGATTATTCACTTATTGTAGGGCACCTAGACAGTTTCCATAGTTTGGTTGTTGTGAATAGTACAGCAATGAACATGGATGTGCAAGTGTCTTCATGGTATCCTGGCTTGTGATGTTCTCAGTAGGTACCCAGGAGTTGTATGACTAAGCCTTGGGGGAGATCTATGCTTAGGTTTCTTTCTCTTTTTTTCTCATTGTAGCTTCTTTTTAAATTTTTTAAATTGTCATTGTAAAGGTAATATATAGAAGGTTTACAATTCCGTACGTCAGGTGAAGAGTACATTTCTTTTTGGACCATATACCCCTTGCCTCGCTCTCTCCTAGTGTCTCCCTCTATGTTTAGTTTTTTGAGGACGCTCCAGACTGCTGTCCAGTGGTTGTACTCATTTACATTTCCACCAACAGTGCAGTATGGTCCCTCCTTCCTTACAACCCCACTAGCATATGTTGTTCAAATTCTTGATGTTGGCCAGTTTCCATGATGACTGTCTTTCTAGGTTAGTAACTATGTCCTGTGCTGTGCAGGAACTTTTCACTTTGGTGTAATCCCATTTCTCAAGTCTCTCTCTATTTACTGTGCAAAGAACACTTCTTACGGAGTCTCAGCCTTCCCTGGACCTCCCCTCTGAGGTACCCTCTCATCTCCTCTGCATTCAGAGCCCCAGACGTCTGAGTAGATCCCCTGTCCTTGGGCCAGCTCTGCCATCCTGGATAGAATTGAGTCTCTTCTCCTTTCCTGCCTCAGTGTCCACATCAAGGGACAAATATTCTGCTCCGGGATGATCCTGGGTTTTGAGCTGCAGGGGTTTGGGATGTATCTGGCTCCAGGAGCCTGGGGCTCCTTGAATCCAGCTGAAGATGGGCAATGGGCAGTCTTTGTGCACCTGGTTGGGGATCCCTGCAGCCTGAGCTTCAGCCAGGTTCATTGTAGAATAAAGACATTGGAGGTCCTCAGCGGGTTCTTGTAGAGGCAGCTTGGCCTCTGGCCTCACAAAGCAGGGGCCAGCCATTCCCATCACAGAAGCTCCTGAAAGCTGAGTTCCTAATCTTTCTTTCCTTCCTCACCCAAGATCCTGGTGCCTTATGGAGGGAAGGGAGGCCCTGGGCCTTCGTGATAGAGCCCAGGCATGAGGAGGGAAGTGGTTTGAGGCAATGCTGAGCTAGGCAGATCCTAGGAGGTTTGAATCAGACCAAGTGCTGTGTTGTGGGTGTGGGTGTCTGGGTGGGCGGGCATCTGGGTGAACAGGTGTCTGGTAGGGGTAAGGGGTGGAAATCTCAGAGAGGGTAAGGCCTCCAAGAAGTTCCCATTATAATGACCCCCTCCATCCCCAGAGTGTGTTTACATGAGACAGGGAAACAGATTTGGGAGTTCCTGTGGGTCTTGAGGTCAGCTTGAACTGTGGATCTGAGGTCCAGGGAAGGGAGGGAAAGCCAGAACAAGCGACTGTCATTGAAGAGAAGAGGAGAACAACAAAGAAAGGGGAAGCGGCCCTCCTTCTCAAGAGGTTGTGGGGCCTGGATACATGTGGGTGTCTGGGCAGCTTCCTCCTACCACAGGCCATGGAAAGAGAATGATGACATTAGCAGCAGTGGAGACTGAGGTCTGGAGGGGACCATGTGACAGTGCTGGCTGAGCCATTGACTTCCAGGCCACGCCCACAGAAAGCTCTGAGGTGGCAGCACTTAGTAAGAAGCAGAAAGGAAGCTTCAGCTACATTGTCTGGGCACCGATGGTGACAAAGCCATCAGAAACTGCTGGGTGCATTTTACACAGAGCTAGAGTGGCCATGTTAAAACCTCCATCAGATGATGTCCCGCCTCTGCTCTGAACCCTCCATCCATTCCCTCCTCAAGAAAAGCGTTGGCTTATGTCACGCCCCTCACCCGATTATCATTTATCTTCTCTCTTACCCCACAAAATGGAAACTACAGGAGGACAAGTAGGGTTAGCCAAAATACGTGGTGTGTGTGTGTGTGTGTGTGTGTGTGTGTGTGTGTGTGTGCACGCGCGTGTGTGAACAGGGGCTTAAACTCAGCAAGGGTTGATGCTCTATCACTTGAACCACAGCTCCAAAAAAAAAAAAACCATGTAAGCTTCTGGCTTTTTGGTGGGTAATTGGAAATAAGAGTCTCATGGACTTTCCTGCCTGGGTTGGAACCACAATCCTTAGATCTCAGCCATCTGAGTAGCTAGGATTACAAGTTTGAGGCCCTGCACCCAGAACAAAATAGTTGTTTAGCAGTCTGTGCTGACAGGTGCATGATGCTCAATAAGCATTTGCTGAATTTAGACCTCGTGTCGGTGACCAATGTACAGATGGGAAAGGGGAAGCCCAGGAGAAGAAATTTTGCAAAGCCTCCCAATTCCTGAGAAGTAGAGCCAGGACTGGAGCGCCCCCCCACCCCTACCCAGCCAACAAGTGCTCAGCAACTCTGGCCTGAGGTCTGAGAAACAGGCCATCCTGGGGAAGTCAACTGCCCCCGCCTGAGAAAGTGGACTTTGTGGAAAGGAAGTGTTGGAAGGCAAAGGCATCTGCTTCATCTCCCAGGCCTGCACTGCAGGCAGCTGCTCCAGAGGTGGCAGGGGTCTTGTCCTTCTGGTAACATGGCTTCCCTTCTCTGCCCTTCTACACTCTGGCTTCTGAAGCAGGGAGGTGCCGCTTCCCCAATCTCATTCTGGGGTGTGTTGCCCCAGCCAGAAGAAGTAGGGGGATGGGGTCATCTTACCATTGGGTAGGAGACACCTGGATTCATGTTAGCTAAGCTACTGGGTCTGTGCAAATCAAGTCTCCTGGTGCTCCAGGAGTCCCCCACTCCAGCAAGGGGAACTGAGATTGACTTCAGGGGCCAGGCCAGCAGCACTTCCCCTTTGCTAGTGCTTTTACCCACAAGACAGCTCCAGGAGCCTTGGTTCTTGGTAAAGCCAGAGTGCTGCTCACTGCTTCTTCCTTCCTCCTCCTCCTGCATAGCTCTGGCCCAGGGTGGTTCTTGGCTCAAAATTTCCTTGTCAAGGGAAGACTGGACCTGAATAAAGCAGAGGTCCTGCACAGCCCCTATCCCTGGAGACTCCAGCCAGTGTAAGTCTATCAACATCTTCCTTTTAGACACTAGGGGATGAGCGGAACAGAGTCTACCTAAGCTTATATAACCAGAATGCAATAGAGCCAGGTGCAAGCTCAATCTTGATGCCCCTTCTACCTACAGCCCTGAGAAGTTCTATTTGGTTTTGTGTTTTGAGATAAGATCTCATTATATAGTCCTGACTGGCCTCAAAGCAGAGATCCTCCTGCCTCAGCCTCCCAAATGCTGAGATTACAGGTATGTGTGTACCACCACACCCAGACCTCCACTAACCTGCAAAATGCCAGAGTGGAGGTATGGCTCAAGTGTTAGAGTGCCAGTCCTCAGCAAGAAAGCCAAGCAAGACTCTGAGTTTATGCCCTGTTCAATCTGATTTACTTAATACTATTAATAAAAATATGATTCTAAAATTTAAAGTGTAAACATTACTACTATCTAGAATTCATAGATTTTATTTGTTATATAAAACGAAAGAAGGTGTAACTTTTCTTTAGACATTACTACTGCAAGCTAGAGTCCACCAGAGTCCTAGAACTCTCACTTAGAAAGAAAGAGAAATCAAGGTAGACTTCCCAGAGGAGGTAATACTGACACGGTTTCAAACCGAACAACGTTCCAGATGGAATAGGTTATGTGAAGGCTGAGACCAGCAGCAAGATTCATTTAGGAAATGAAAAAAATAATCAACAACAAACCATCGCAAACAGCCAAGTACCTCTCCAGATAGTGGGAGGAAGAAGAGGCGGGACTGAATACTACAGGCTGACCCTGCCAGGATGGGACCTGGGAGGGATCTGTGAGTTGAGGCAGAGGAAGGGACAGTAGCCTGAGGATCTTCACGTGCAGGCACTTGGAGGAGGGAGGTCCAGGTCCCCAACCCCAGCGGAGAGCCATGGGGCACAGGCGGCGAGGGTAGGCGGCGCGGGTAGGTAGGTGAGGGTAGACGGAGGTAGGGTAGCAGAGGCTGTCCGGCGCCTCTCAAGCCCCCCGGTACGCGGCCTGATTGATGCCCGTGCGTGACCTGCGGATCTCCGTCTCTCCAAAGGGCGCGGGCCGAGGAAGCCTGGGGCTCCCGGTCCCCCGCGGGGCTGAGGACAGTTGTCCCTGACTGTTCTGTGGATCCAGATTGCAAAAGGAGCCCTGTGGTCCGTCCAGGCCCCTGCGCAGCTCGGCGTCTCCCAGGAGGCCCAGGGCCTGGGCAGGTGCTTGGCTCGGGTCCGCCGTGCCCAGGTCGGTGCGGAGCCCCAGGGTGGTTCTGGGGCGGGGCGGGGCGCCGCGCGGGCCCCCGGGCTCCGCGGCCCAGGGCGGGGGCGGCGCGATGCGGAAGTGCCCGGCCCGGCTCGGCGACCCGCGGGAGGCGCAGCTCTGCCAGGGCGCAGCTCGGCCCCGCCGCCGGGCCGCAGCTCCGGCACCACCGATCGGGCGCGGGCGCAGCGCGGACAGGTAGGTCCCGGGGGCTGCGTGCGGTTCCAGGGCCAGACCCGCGGTGGGGGTCGCCCCCGGTCCCTGCCGGCTCAGTCGTGGCACGCACCCCGCAGTGCCCTGCCGGGAGCGCCGGTGGGGTCCGCGCCCAGCCCCGGCTGGTGCCCGAGCTCGGGTGGGCACCCGCCGCAGGGCGCGCCGGATCAGCTTCTAAGGTGCCTTCCACGCCCAGGCCAGCTGGGGTGCTGGGCACCCGCCGCCATGCCTCCACGGGCGCCCCGAGGACCCCGGAGGCCGGGCTGGCGCGGTGGGCGCTGCGCCCCGGAGCGGGCTCGGACGCGTCTCTCCGTCCGCCTTCCCGTCGCCCACGACCAGGAGTGCCCGCGTCAGGGCAGGAGTCCGGGTGGTGCCACCGCAGAGCGAGGCCCCGACCTCTGTGTTCGGGGGCTTCCCCCATCCTGCCCCGTCCCCGGCCACCCCTCACCTCCTCGGGGTAAGAGGTGGAGGCTCCGAGCCGTCGCCCTCGCGGGGTCCCTAACGCCAAGGATGGGAATTAAGAGGGCCGAGAGTTTGGGGAACGGAGGCGCCCCGGCGCTCTGACTCGTAGCAAGAGTGGGAAACTACACGCCGGTGTTCCCAGAAGCTGAGAAGAAGCGCGGGGTGCAATGCTTCTTTGCACGGGTTGCTTTACGGCCTGCCCCGAACTTCAGAAGGAAACCATGAAGAACCTAAAAGTAGAGGGACAGGGACGCGCGAGGCCGCGAGGCGGAGGAGAGGCGAGGACCTCTGCCCCGCCCCGCACAGGTGTCTCCGGGACTAGGGGCCCCGGGAGCGGGGGTGGGGGCGGAGGGGGGGACTTTCCCCGGCCTTGGCCTGGCACAGCCGGGCGGGGCCGCCACCAGCCTCCGGACACTAACCATCGTCTGGCCTGGGGATGGCCCGGCGGGCTGTCGGGGTGGGGGCTGCCCCGGGGGTGGAAGGGACGTGCTGCGTTCCGCGGGTCAGCCGCGGGGGTCCAGCTTGGCCCTAGTTCCAGAGCTCGGGTAAGTAAACTGAACGGGTGCGGAGAGCTGGGGGTCCTCAGGTGTGTGTGCTCAGGTGTGTGTGGGGGGGGGCGGCGGGTTGAGGGGCTGCGCATCCGCCATCAGAGTGTCTAGGTCCTTGCTCTTTAGGCTTCCCACTACAGACTAGAGAAGTGGCGGGAAGTCACCCCCTTTTTGCCTAAAGGCTCTGTTCTGGGGTTTTCCCTTGCACCCTGGCCTTCCCCTGGGAGAAAACCGAGAGAGAGGCTTTTTCCTGCCACACCTGCCTCCCTGGCCTTAGCCTGTCTGCACTTCAAGGGAGCCAGGGCTCGGGTGTGTCAGCTCACCTGGAGAGAGCAGAGATTGAGAGTTAAGTTTGTTGCAGGGAACCCTTGGTCTGTTCTCTGAGCTGGGTATGGGGTTTGCAGGGAGACCTCAGACAAGGACGCAGCAGGGGCTGAAGCTAGGCCTCTACCTCCACTCCTGCAGCTTCTTCCCCTTGTTACCCCTGGTGCCCCTCTGTTCTGTTTCTGTGGCCTAGCCTAGGACTGTTTATTTATTTATTTATGTATCCACTTGTCACTGGGGCTTGAACGCAGGTCTACTGTCCCTTAGCCTTTTCACTGCTCAAGACTAGTGCTCTACCTACCACTTGAGCCACAGCTCCACTTCCTGCTTTTTGGTAGTTCACTGGAGATAAGAGTGTCACAGACATTCTTGCCAAAGCTGGCTTTATACCATGATCCTCAGATCTCAGTATCCTGAGTTGCTAGGATTACAGGTGTGGTTTCACCTGAAACTTTAATAGGGCCTTTGGGTGGGCTGTGGGGTCTCCCTGTCCAGCAAGAGCTAAAGTGCTGGGTGGTTTTCTGCTTGACCCTCTTGTAGGAGCTCCCTCAGGTCTTCAGCAACCCTCATCCTTTTTTTTTTTTTTTTTTTAACATTTCCACGGAAGGTGGTGAAAGTACTGTTGTTTCCCCCTTTTTCCAGGAATCAAATGAACAAACCTGGGTCTGGGGCTGTATACATCTCACCCCAAGCCGCCAGACCCCAGAGAAAGCAGAAGTGAATAGACAAACTCAGGGCTGTCAGACAAGGATTGGTCTGAATGAGATCTAAGCTTGCATGGGAGGAAGCTTATGGGAAATGTATGCCAAACCTGGATCTGCTCAGGGAAAGGTCCAGGAGGAACTGGCTGTGAGCAGAGCTCCTCTGTGGCCTGGTAGACACTCTTACGCCTGGAGGTGAGGCTTGTGGTAGGAGCCCCCTCTTCATACCCTGTCCCTGAAAGGATGGCAACTTTCTAACACTGAGACCAGAAGAATAATTTCAAAACCATGCTCTGAATTAAGCAGCAGTGTCACCACGGGCCAGAGAGCTGGACTGGCCCCTGGTTCCTTGGTCCTGGCAGCTAGGACCTTACTTAGACCTTTCTGGTCTCAGCTACATCACTCTGGCCAGCTGTCTAGCTGTGAGCATGATTGTGTGTGGCTCATCCACTAACCTGCCCACCCCTCTGTAAACAACACACTTTCTTACCGTCCTCCCTCATACAGCCAGAATTACATGCTGCTGGCCACCATCACCCCTCTATCCTAGGACTAACCAAGGTCTTTTAGGGAGTCACAGAATAAAAATGTGGGAGACTAAGACTACCCAATGCTGTGAGCTCACCAAGAGTGTTAAGCTTGTCAGCAGGCTTGGGATGTGGGAGTTGGGCTAGAGGTTGACAGGTTGGAAATTTGGCCTTGGCACCCACTAATGGATTTTCTCTGCATCCCCCTCCCTCTCTTCAACAGGCTTGGTGAGTCAGCTTTGGAGTAGTCCCATTAGGCCATTTTCATTTCCCCTGGGGCAGGGTGGAGGCTGGGGCAGAAAGAGGAACTGAGCCACTGATTTCTTAGGCCTGGGGGCTGGGCTGGGAACATCCTCTTCCCTCCACGAGGCTGGCCTTACTCTAATGGGTGTCTGGCCGTTGAACTGGACACTACTCTGACACCTGTAGAGGGACACTGGCATTCTGGAGATGGTTTGTAGCAGCCACAACCTAAAGCAGTACCAGGTGGGGAACTTCAGGGGAAACCATGGCTTGGTGCTACAACACCCAAATAGATGTTCAATGTCTGGTTCCTTTTTTGTGGAGCAACAGAGTCTCCTCTGAGGACAAGTGGTATGATGGATTCTTTCTGTCTCTGACCCTGGAGTCACAGAGCTAAAGCCCAAGGGCGCTGGAAAAGGAGAGAACATGCCTAGGATGAGGAGGGACAATCGGGGGACCAGACTGTGACCTGTTTCAGGTTCTGGGTCTGGAGAGAGGATGAGCAGGTGGAAGGGAGGGTAAGGGGTTTCTTGTGTCTGATGTGACTAGCAAGGCTGAGGCTGTGAGCTGGGAAGGGGTGCATCCCCAAGGGAAGCCATTAGACCTGTGCACTTCTAGCATCCATTTGCAGCTCAGGTTGGAAAACCACTAGAGGTGTCATGTGTGATAAATATGGGAAGGAAGGGTCGGAATAAGAAAGGAGAAAATTGATAGCCTCAGAGAGGCAAGATCTAAGCCTATCCTTGCTAAGAGATGGATGAGATTTCTCTAAAGGGTCAAAGGTGTGTGTGGAGGGGGGAGGAAATGGGGAGAACTTCATCCCCGAGGGAATCTAGAATCAAAGCTCAACCTGAGAAGTAGATGTAGAAACATGCTTTATTTGCCTATTCTCCTTTTGTCTAAGGCTAGGTTTCCTAGAAGCCTAAGATGGAATTATTATTATTATTATTATTATTATTGTCTGTCCTGGGGCTTGAACTCAGAGCCTGGGCCCTGTCCATGAGAGACTCTATACTCAAGGCTCTACCACGTGAGCCATAATGCCACTTCCTGCTTTTTCTGAGTAATTTGTTGGAGATAAGAGTCTCCTGGGGACTTTTCCTGCCCCAGCTGGCTTTGAACCACAATCCTCAGATCTCAGCCTCCTGAATAGCTAGGATTACAGGCATGAGCTAACAGCACCCAACTAGATGGAATCTTTTTTTTTAAAGAGGATTTGTCTATAGATTCCAGGGCCTTCTCAAGGGAAGAAAAGTGAGAAAAATGGAGGGAAAAGTTGAGCAGGAACAAGATGAGTTCGTGCTGGGAGACACATCTGATAGCACAGGAGCTTTACTCTTGGCCTTAATGCCAGGGATCCAGGCTTCCCTCCTAGCTGGGCCCTCCCTGGCTCTGGGCCGCCTCTCAGAGTGAGACAGCTAGTGGTGACTGAAGGAAGCAAAGCTCAGTGATGTTAGCAGCAGCCTGGTAAAGGGCACTGAAGAAGGGTGCCCAAGACATCCACCAGTGACGACATTCCCTCCCCAACACAAAGCACAGACTCAGTGACACTCAGTGACAAGAAAGCTGAGAGTTAAAAAGGACATGTGGCTTTTTTTTTTTTTTTTTTGGTCAGTCGTGGGGCTTGAACTCTGAGCATGGGAGCTGTCCCTCAGCTCTTCAGGCTCAAGGCGAGCGCTCTACCACTTGAGCCACAGCGCCACTTCTAGTTTTCTGGTGGTTCATTGGAGATAAGAGTTTCTTGGACTTTCCTGCCTGGGATGGCTTTGAACAGCAGTCCTCAGATCTCAGCCTCCTGAGTAGCTAGGATAACAGTTGTGAGCCTCTGGTCCCCGGCTGGACATGTGGCTTTGAGCACCTGGATAGATAGGAGAGACTGTTTCTCTTGGCCCTTCATGCCAGGGCAGTGAGCTCTATCTTGCTTCCTTCAGCAGATCGTGTGGCCATGAACCAGCCGGCCCCTGGGGTTCCCCCACCACCCCGCCGTGTGCGGCTGAAGCCCTGGCTGGTGGCCCAGGTGAACAGCTGCCAGTACCCAGGGCTACAGTGGGTCAATGGGGAAAGGAAATTCTTCTACATCCCCTGGCGCCATGCCACAAGGCACGGCCCAAGCCAGGATGGAGACAACACCATCTTCAAGGTAAGCCTTAGACAGAGTGCTGCCTGGATCTCTGAGGCATTTCATCCCCAGAAGAGGGACACACATGTCCACACATTTCCTGGAGGCTAGTCACTCTCCCAGCTACCAAGCTTGGTAGAATGCTAGCTTTGAGCAAAAAAAATGCTCAGGACAGTGCCTAGGCCCTGAGTTCCAGCCCCAGGATCAGCACCAAAAGAAAAAGTATCAGAGACTTTCCTGCCTAAGCTGGGTTTGAATGGAGATCCTCAGATCTCAGCCTCCTGAGTAGCTAGGATTACAGGCGTGAGCCACCAGTGCCTGGCTTCCATGTTGCTTTAATGACTGTTTACTATTCCACCATGCACTCTCTCCTAACTCCTACCCTTTATTTGTTTTAAATGATTTCTTTGGGACTACCACCTACAGTTTAAATTTGCAGGGCCAAACAGAACGTTTGCTTTGAAAACTTTATATACATATTTTCAGATAGGCATATACTTGCAACAGAATAACTCTCTTGGCCCTTGACCCTTTTTAAACTTTTTATTCAAAACCATTTCTTATTTTTAAATAGATAACATAGTCACTCAATTAAAAAGTAAGAGGTGTGCTGGATGCTGGTGGCTCTTGCCTGTAATCCTAATTACTCAGGAGGCTGAGATCTAAGAATTCCAGTTTGAAGTCAGGGTGGGTACACAGTTAAACAGCAAAGCTGCAAGTAGAGGTATTGCTCAACTGGAAAGCACTAGCCTTGATTGAAAAAGCCAAGCAAGAGCATGAGGTCCTGAGTTCAACCTCCAGTATAGAAATCAATAAATTAAAAGATGTGAAATTATTTACAGCAAACAATCTCCTCCTCACCTGTCTAGAGCCACCTGCCCCTTTCTAGAGGCTGCAGTGTAACGAGGGTCTTATTTATCCTTCCTGAGCCATTTTTTTGTGCATATATAAGTAAATACCTATTCTTTCCCCACTTCTCACAAAATTCTAGTGGTATAACACTCTCTGTACACTTCATATTTCTTGTAGATTGCATGTCAGTATATGAAAAACTCAGTCCTTTTTTCCTCCTACATGTTCCATTCTATGAGTTTGCCATAATTTAACCAGCCTCCCCACCCCCACCCCGCCTCACCCAAATGGACATTGGGTATTTGGGATCTTTTACTTTTACAAATGGTACTGCAATAAAATAATCTGTATGTGAAAACTTTTTTTTTTTTTTAATTTTACAGAAATCAAATAGGTTAGCTGGTGGTTTACACCTGTAATCCTAGCTGAGGATTGTGGTTCAAAGCCAGCCAGGTCAGGAAAGCCTATGAGACTCTATTTCTAATTAGCCACAAAAAAGCTGGACGTGGAGGTGTGGCTTAAGTTGTAGAGTGCCAGTGTTGAGTAGAAAAAAATGCTAAGGGACAGTGCCCAGGTCCTGAGTTCAAGCCCCAGTTCCAGTGCATGTGTGTGCATGCCTGTGTACATGTGCACGTGCGCACATACACATGTGCACGCACACACACACACACATACACATATACATAGAGCTAGGTTAAAGGGTAGAAACATTTGCATTCCTGACATTCCCAAATTGGCATCCAAAATAATAATGATAGGAAATACAAAGCTCTGCATTCCATCCTAAACATCATCATCATCATCACCATCACCATCACCATCACCATCATCATCATCATCATCATGGTAATAGCTGAGACACCCAGCCTGCTCTTTTGAGTGTTCTATTGGCATTGACCCTTTGAGTTCCCACTGCCACCTTGTAAATAGGTACAGTGAGGAGGAGGTAGTGACATGACCAGTATGTAGCTGGCACATTCCATCTACGAACCCAGAGCTGGGAAGGTGGCTCAGTGGTAGAGTGCTTGCCTTGCATGCATGAGGCCCTGGGTTTGATTCCTCAGCTCCATATAAGCAGAAAAACGCCAGAAGTGGTGCTGTGGCTCAAGTGGTAAAGTGCTAGCCTTGAGCTGAAGAGTTGAGGGACAGTGCCCAGACCCAGAGTTCAGGCCCCATGACCGAAAAACAACAACAAAACCAGCCTGGCTCCAGATCATAAGCCCTTATCTACCTCCCTAAAGGTAGTTGTTCATTGTCCTTAAGAGATTGTACCTCACTTAAGAAACAAAGAACTCCCATTCATCTGGTTGAACCACTACTAAATATCCCCATGCTGCTGATCACATATATGGTATATAACAATGTAAACACCGTTATATGTTACAGACTGTGATAGACAATTTGCTTCAGGAAAGTTAGAATGAACTTGTGACTTTAAATGAGCATCATTATTCCACAATACTGTGAATTTCCAGAAATTAAGTAATCACTTAATCACAATCAAAAAAAAAAAAAAAAAAGAACCTCGGGGAAGGGAGGGAGGGAGGGGATGGTAGGGGGAAAACATGGAGGGGGTAACAATGTTCAAGAGGAAGTGTACTCATTACCTCACTCATGTAACTGTAACCCTCTGTACAGTATCTTTACAATAAAAAAAAAAGAGAGATTGTACCTCATCTGCAGCGCTGCAGATGCCCACAAGGCACACAGGTATCAGTGAGCTGGTTTGAGCCCTGACGGCTGAAGAAGGCTGGGTCTTATCCTCTTCACGTGGCTCTCAGCTCAGCGAGGCTCTGTCTACTGCTGGTGTCTCAGCAACAATGCCTGTAGGACCAGAGGTTGGCTGAGGCCTTGATGAGGGGTGAAGCTTTCTCTGTGACCAGCTGTCTTTTCTTCCTACTGCAGGCCTGGGCTAAGGAAACGGGAAAATACACCGAGGGAGTGGATGAGGCTGATCCAGCCAAGTGGAAGGCCAACCTGCGCTGTGCCCTCAACAAGAGCCGTGACTTCCAACTCATCTATGATGGGCCCCGGGACATGCCACCTCAGCCCTATAAGATCTACGAGGTCTGCTCCAATGGGCCTGCCCCCACAGGTATCATGCCCAGCCCCTGGGAGGTGGTGCTGTGACCTCCTGGGCGCAGGAAGTTACAGCATTAACAGTTGTCCAGAGAATGACTGCTGGGGCTCTGCGAAATCATTATCCCAGGACTCCCAGAAACTGCTGGGAATGGAGTCTGGGCCTTGGATGCTTCCTCCCCTTGCCCTTGTCCTGGGTTTTAGGAGAGGTTCTTACTGCTTCTTAGAAATGGTGACCTTAACCTCACCTTATGTTCAGGAAGCTTTGAGAAGGGCAATAACTCCATCTGAAGTACTGGGAAAGCTTTTAGTTGCCCAAGATAGAACCCTGGACTGGCCTGGCTCCTGCTTCATCACTGATTCCTTTCCTGTCCTGCTTTTCTTTCCCTTTCTGTACAGAGTCCCAGCCCACTGAGGATTACTCTCGGTGTGCAGGAGAGGAGGAAGAGGACGAAGAGGAAGAGGTACATGGGGCAGGGAGTGGGGAGAGGACCATACTTACCTGAGCTTGCCTGCCCTGGCCACTGACACAGGCTGGCCCTGGTAGTCTCTACTAGCCCACCCTGAGTAGTCTCCTTGTCTGGATCCCACTGTTCTCTATACCTCTTTTTTGGGGGTTGTCCTCTTTTGGGATTCTGAAGGATAGGAAGAGTACACACTTTAGCCCTTCCCTGGGACTTGGTTGTTACATAGTGGGTCATACATTGTCAGACTGACTGACCCTCATGCTATCGGGCTTACAGGTACTGCTATCTGCAGAAGGCAAATGAGGAAGCAGAGTTTTCATTCTGCCGGGATGGCAACACTGGGATGGGAGGCAGGGTCTGGCCTGGTGGAGCTGGAGCTGAGGGAATTGTCTTTAACACGTGATCCATTTGTAACCTGTCCTCCCTTCCCTCCTGTTTCCCTTTCAGCTCCAGAGGATGTTACCAAGCCTGAACATCACAGGTAGGGCTGGGAGGTGGTGGGGTTGGGGGTGATCTAGCTTAAGAAGTAACAGGTACCATAATACCCAGGGGAGGCTGGGGGGTGTCAGTTGGGAGGTGCTGGACCCTGGGGGCAGTACCAGTACCAGTACCAGTTGTGTCACTCCACCCTCCACAGAAGCAGTGCAGCCCGCTCCTTCCATGGCAGCCTTACCCAAAGATATCAAATGGCCACCTGCTCTCCAGCCACCTGTTGGGCTGTGTCCCCCTGACCCAGACCCCAGCTGCCCAGCCCCTCCCCCTGGCATTCCTGCTGGCTTTGGGCAGCTTCTCCCAGAGTCCTTGGCTGACAGTACACCTGCAATGAGTGAACAACTCCTGCCTGACCTGCTGATTAGCCCCCACATGCTGCCTTGTAAGTGGGCTGAGAGGGCTGGAGGGCGGGGGAATAAAATAGAATGTGGGGCAGGGTTTCAAGAAAGGCCAAGGGTGGTGGAGAACAAGCCTTGTGTCAGTCTTCCCTGAGAGGGGGAACTGGGGCGGCTGCCATATGGCTGAAGAAAGCAAGCTATGGGGCTTTGTAACCTGCTTCTCTGCCCCACAGTGACAGACCTGGAGATCAAGTTCCAGTACCGAGGGCGGCCACCTCGAGCCCTCACCATCAGCAACCCACAGGGCTGTCGCCTCTTCTACAGCCAGCTGGAGGCCACCCAGGAGCAAGTGGAACTCTTTGGCCCTGTGACCCTGGAGCAAGTGCGCTTCCCTAGCCCCGAAGATATCCCCAGTGACAAGCAGCGTTTTTATACAAACCAGCTGCTAGATGTCCTGGACCGGGGCCTCATCCTCCAGCTGCAGGGCCAGGACCTATATGCCATCCGCCTGTGCCAGTGCAAGGTGTTCTGGAGTGGGCCCTGCGCTGCAGCCCATGACTTGTGCCCCAACCCCATCCAGAGAGAGGTCAAGACTAAGCTTTTCAGCCTGGAGCAGTTTCTTAATGGTGAGCCTCACATCATGCTCCTCCCGGCCACCTTTTGCCTAGAACACAGTTCTAGCCTCTGACTAGAGGCCTTGATCTTGATGCAGAGCTCATCCTGTTCCAGAAGGGCCAGACCAACGCTCCACCGCCTTTCGAGATTTTCTTCTGCTTTGGGGAGGAGTGGCCTGACCGCAAGCCCCGGGAGAAGAAGCTTATTACTGTACAGGTGTGTCCCCAGCCCCTCTCTGCTTGAAAGCTGGGTCCTTGGTCCAGAGTGGAGAGTAGGCACTTCTGGGCAGTGAGGATAACCAAGGCTTAGGGTTGGCAGTGGCAATCTACCACCTGCCCCTGGTGGATACCTTCAGGCACCATTAGATCTGGGGGACCTGCCAATTCTCTGTTCTGTCTCCTCTTTTCCCCACAGGTGGTGCCTGTGGCAGCTCGGTTGCTACTCGAGATGTTCTCAGGGGAGCTTTCTTGGTCTGCTGACAGCATCCGGCTACAAATCTCAAACCCAGACCTCAAAGACCATATGGTAGAACAATTCAAAGAGCTCCATCACATCTGGCAGTCCCAGCAGGGGTTGCAGCCTGCAGCCCAGGCACCTCCTGTGGCAGGGCTTGGTGCTGGCCAGGGCCCCTGGCCCATGCACTCAGTTGGCATGCAATAGTGAGAGTGGCTGGCTGTCTTCCTGGGCAGCTGTATGGACTGAAAGAGCAATGTGGCAGCCCCGCCGGCCTGGCTGGCTATCAGGTCCTACCTTTGGATCTCCTGGAAGTGGATTTGGGCCAAGGATAAAGAGGCTTGCTGTTCCTGAAAATCTTTGTTCTAACAGTTCTATCTTCCTTAGGCTGGCTTCCCCTGTGCTTTGGAGAAACTCAGCCAGTATCCGCAGTGAGCAAAGAGTGCCCCAACACTGGGCCTGATTATACAGGGTAAATCCTGAATGGCCCATACTTACTATTGCCCTATTGCCTCTGGCAAAAAGAGCCAAGGAGTGGGCCACGTCCTGCCAATAGGGTTTCTGTAGAGTATAGGCCTGATTTAGAGGTTTCTTAGTTTGAGTCTTGCTTCCATACCTTTCTTCCTCTGAGATGGCTCTGAGCCTTTAAATATTAGCAGACAAGGCCAGTACCTAACCCCCTTCTTCAGTCTAAGAAAATGGAGTACAAAGAATTTTATGTAGCTTTAAAATTAGTATGTTTTTTCTGCTGATACTGGGGCATGAACTCAGATCCTTATGCTCTTGCTTATCTTTTTTTTTTTTTTTTTTTTGGGTCCGGTCGTGGAACCTGAACTCTGGGCCTGGGTGCTGTCCCTCAGCTCTTCAGCTCAAGGCTAGCGCTCTACCACTTGAGCCACAGCGCCACTTCCGGCTTTTTTCTTTTTGCTTATGTGGTGCTGAGGAATCGAACCCAGGGCCTCATGCATGCAAGGCAAGCACTCTACCACTGAGCCACCTTCTCAGCCCGCTCTTGCTTAACTTCTTCCATTCAAGGCTCATGTTCTACAACTTAAGCCACACTACCACTTCCTGCTTTTGTTGTTAATTGGAGGTAGAATTTCTTCAATTTGTCTGCCGACCTGGACTTCAACCAAGGATCCTCTTTCCTCAGCATCCTGAGTTGCTAGAATTAATAAATGCTAAAAGCAGGCCTAGCTGTTTCTTTATTTTTCCCAGGGTCAGTGGCTCCCATGTTGTTATATCAGACTCTCTTTCAGATGCAAGCCCTCTGGCTGGGGCCTCCCTTCCAGCTAGTGAGTCAGCTGGGCCTCCATAATCACTTGATTGGCTTTGCTTCCTGAAGGAAGAGAGCTAAGGCAAGGGTATAGAATATTGGTTATGCAGTCTAAACAGCTCAAATCAACTTTCCCATAGAAAATGGTAAAAAAAAAAAAGGAATGCTAGGATTCTAGCTACATTTTGGGACTACTATAATCTATTATCTCCATGTATATTCATGTGCCACTAAATTAGAACACTGCTCACAAATAGCTAGCTCATCAAACGAACCTGGCTCATAGGTCTAATTTTTTGTCCTGAGCAACTGTTGTTTTATCTTAATATAGACGATTTTAAACATTAATGACAATAGGGAGAATGCTATACAATTCCCTGTAATGTCAATGATTTCAATTTATCATTTTTTTTTTTGGGTCCGATCATGGGGCCTGAACTCTGGGCCTGGGCGCTGTCCCTCAGCTCTTCAGCTCAAGGCTAGAACTCTACCACTTGAGCCACAGCGCCACTTCCAGCTTTTTTCTTTTTGCTTATGTGGTGCTGAGGAATCAAACCCAAGGCTCAGGCATGCAAGGCAAGCGCTCTACCACTGAGCCACCTTCCCAGCCCCCAATTTATCATCTTTCTCATTGACATCCGCATCCATACTTCTATCCATACCCTAGGATTTTGAAGCAAATTCTAGAATAATGTACAAATATTCAGCATGTATCTCAAAGATGTTTTTCTTGTGGTATTGGAAATTGAACCTAGTGTCTCACAATTTTTTCTTTTTTTTTCCGGTCGTGGGGCCTGAACTCTGGGCCCAGATGCTGTCCCTCAGCTCTTCAGCTGAAGGCTAGCACTCTACCACTTGAGCCACAGCACCACTTCTGGCTTTTTCTGCTTATGTGGTGCTGAGGAATCGAACCCAGAGCCTCATGCATGCAAGGCAAACACTCTACCACTGAGCCACCTTCCCAGCCCATCTCACAAACGTTAAACAGACACTACTGAGCTACTCCCCCTGTTCCTGTTTTTTTTTTAATCTAAAATACTTGATAAAATATATATAAATGTGGCCGGGCGCTGATGGCTCACGCCTGTAATCCTAGCTACTCAGGAGGCTGAGATCTGAGGATCGCGGTTCAAAGCCAGCCCAGGCAGGAGAGACCGTGAGACTCCTATCTCCAATAAACCACCAGAAAACCGGAAGTGGTGCTGTAGCTCAAGTGGTAGAGCGCTCGCCTTGAGCTGAAGAGCTGAGGGACAGTGCCCAGGCCCAGAGTTCAAGCCCCACAACCGACAAAAAAAAAAAAAAAAAATATATATATATATATATATATATAAATGTAATTGAAATTTATTCCCTTCCAATTTGAAGAAACAGCATTTTAAAAATTGTTGTTGGTTGTGGGGCTTAAACTCAGGGCCTGGGCACTGTCCCTGAGCCAGTGTTCAAGGCTAGTGCTTTACCACTTGAGCCATAGCACCACTTCCAATTTTTGTTTTTGAGTGGCTAATTGGAGATAGAATCTCGCTGGGACTTTTCTGCCTGGGGTTGCCTTCAAACCACAATCCTCCCATCTCAGCCTCCTAAGTAGCTAGGATTACAGGCATGAGCCACCAACATCCAGTTCAGCATTGTTTTTTTTATTGTATCTCTGTTAATGTATTTTTGCCTCCTATATTTCTTTAAAATGTTTAGATCTAGCCTCCATATTACAGATATTTGATTAGAGTCATGTTTTTGATTTGATGAACAGTTAGTGAGTTGAGTCTCCACTGTTATTGTCAGTTAACTTTGGAATCTAATTCTAAAATTTGGGTTTCTGGGCCAAAAGATATATATTAAGTATATAGTTTTGCTAGATAAATGTATAAGAACAACTTGCTTCTTGTTTCCCCACACTCTCTTCCATAAAGTACATTGTAGCACATTGTCAACTGGATTTTTGACAATCTCTCATGAGCAAGGCTGAAAAGTTTTTCATATGATTAAGTGGCATGTTTACTTGGTTAAACAAACAAACAAAAAACCTAAACATCGTTGGAGATGTAGCACAGATTCTGTGCT
Organism: Dipodomys spectabilis; assembly: GCF_019054845.1. Taxonomy (NCBI): domain Eukaryota; kingdom Metazoa; phylum Chordata; class Mammalia; order Rodentia; family Heteromyidae; genus Dipodomys; species Dipodomys spectabilis. Next base: position 15,655,996 of record NW_024870874.1, read on the forward strand.
TGGCTAATATGGATCTCCAGCCCTACCAAGACAATAAAAATAAATCAATAAAAATAATTAAAGCTGGGTATGGGGGTACATGATGCCTATATTCCAAGCACTTGATAAGGTGAGGGAGAAAGATTCTAGGTCAGCGTTGGCTACAGTAAGAACCTGTATCAAAAAAGAATTTTAGGAGCTGAGTGTCGGTGGCTCATGCCTGTAATCCTAGCTACTCAGGAGGCTGAGATCTGAGGAGCACGGTTCAAAGCCAGCTCAGGCTCTTATCTCCAATAAGCCACCAGGAAACCAGAAGTGGCGCTGTGGCCCAAGTGGTAGAATGCTGAAGAGCTCAGGGACAGTGCCCAGGCTCAGAGTTTAAGCCCTACAAATATATATATATATATATATATATATATATATATATATATATACAGAGAGAGAGAGAGAGAGAGAGGAGAGAAAGAGAAAGAGAGGGGCTGGGAAGGTGGCTCAGTGGTAGAGCGCTTGCCTTGCATGCCTGAGGCCCTGGGTTCGATTCCTCAGCACCACATAAGCAAAAAGAAAAAAGCCGGGAGTGGCGCTGTGGCTCAAGTGGTAGAGTGCTAGCCTTGAGCTGAAGAGCTGAGGGACAGAGCCCAGGCCCAGAGTTCAGGCCCCATGACTGGACCCCCAAAAAAAAAAAAGAAAGAAAGAGAAAGAGAGAGGGAGGAGAGAGGAGAGAGGAGGTAGGAGAGGAGGGAGGGAGGAGAGAGGTGAGGGAGGAAAGAGGAAGGAGAGGGAGAGAGGAGGCAGAGAAGAGAAGAGAAGAGGGAGGGAGGGAGGGAAGGAGGGAAGGGAGAGAGAAAATTTTGGGAGAGTTGCTAAATTAAGAGTTCTTGTATGGGCTGGGGAGGTGGCTTAGTGGTAGAGTGCTTGCCTGGCATGCATGAAGCCCTGGATTCAATTCCTCCCTACCACATAAACAGAAAAGGCTGGAAGTTGCAGAATGCTAGCCTTAAGCAAAAGCAGCTCAGGGATAGCGCCCAGGCCCTGAGTTGAAGCCCCAGGACTGACAAAAAAAAAAGAAAAAAAAGTTCTCGGATGGCCCACACCATTTTCCCAGTTGCTATTTCTTTTTGGTGCTGGTATTGAGTTTAAACTCAGGGTCTGGGTGCTATCCTTTGCTTTTTGTTCAAGATTAACGCTCTACCACTTGAACCACAATCCTCTCTCCTTCTGAATAGTAAGATTACAGATGTGAGCTACCAGTGCCTGGCCTTAATTGCTAATATATTACTACAGCATTTTTCTTTTCTTTTTTTTTGGCCAGTCACGAGGCCTAAACTCTGGGCCTGGGCGCTGTCCCTCAGCTCTTTAGCTCAAGGCGAGAGCTCTACCACTTGAGCCACAGTGCCACTTTGGGTTTTCTGGTGGTTAATTGGAGATGAAAGTCACACAGACTGTCCTGCCTGGGCTGGCTTTGAACTGTGACCTCCTGAGTAGCTAGGATTACAGGTATGAGTCACTGGTACCCAGTTTACTACAGCACATTTTGGTACAGCTAATTAAGAATATGGGCATGTAGTTACTAAGCTCCCTACTTTCCTCAGATTTCATTATTTTTACTGTCTTTTGTTCCAGGATGTCATCCAAGGCAGTTTCTAGCTTTTCTTATGTCTGATAATATTGAAGGTCTTCAGTACTTGTCAGGCCTTTTTAGAATCCCTCTTGGATTTATCTGATGTCTTCTTTGACCACTTGGCTGAGGTAGTTCCACTGCTCTATTCTATACTCATATATAGTAGGGTTCAGAATTGTAACCTGTATATTCTCATGTACTTTGCCAATTAGACCACAATTCTATTTTCTCATGTACTTTGCCAGCTAGACCATAGTTCTTGTGTACAGTTCATTTTAGTGTGTGTGCCAGTACTTGGGCTTGAACTTGGCCTCAAGGCTCTCTACCACTTGAGCCACATCTCCACTTCTGGCTTTTTGCTGGTTAATTGGATAGAATCTTAGGATGTCTGCCCTGGCTGGCTTCAAATTCGATGTGATTCTCAAGTCTCTAAAGTAGCTATTATGATTTCTGGCATGCACCATGGACATGACTTTTAGCCATGTATTTATGTGTGTGTGGGGGGGGGGCCCTCCCTCCCACACTATCCCACTAGCCTGTGAAGTTTGATTTCTTTTTTATATTTTAACTGTTCCTCTTCCAATCTGCTTCACTCCCTTAATTACTTGCCTCTTTCTTGGGGGCATCTGAATCTGCAACCTTGATGCCAGGTAGAGCAGGAAACTGAAGATAAATGGAAGGTTAAAAAAACCCTATCAATGTGGCCACTGACAAAATTCATTCTTGATTCCCTGCCGCCCCTGCTCCCCTCCCTGCCACTGGTCCTGGGGCTTGAAACAGGGCCTGGGTGCTGTGAGTGAGCTTGAGCTTTTTTTTTTGTCGGTTGTGGGGCTTGAACTCTGGGCCTGGGCGCTGTCCCTCAGCTCTTCAGCTCAAGGCGAGCGCTCTACCACTTGAGCTACAGCGCCACTTCCGGTTTTCTGGTGGTTTATTGGAGATAGGAGTCTCAAGGTCTCTCCTGCCCAGGCTGGCTTTGAACCGCTATCCTCAGATCTCAGCCTCCTGAGTAGCTAGGATTACAGGCGTGAGCCACCAGCGCCCGGCTAAGCTTGAGCTTTTTTGCTCAAGACTAGCGCTCTACAACCTGAGCCACAACAGCTCCACTTCTGACTTTCCTTGGGTAGTTTTAGTGGAGATGAATCTCAGACTTTTCTGTCTGGGGTGGCTTCAAACTGCAATCCCCAGATTTTAGCCTCCTAAGTAGCTAGAATTACAAGCATGAGCCACTGGCACCCAGCTTTGCTCTGAGGTTTTTACTTATTTTTTATTTTTATTTTTTGGTCGGTGGTAGGGCTTGCACTCTGGGCCTGGGTACTGTCCCTCAGTTCTTCAGCTCAAGGCAAGCATTCTACCACTTGAACCACAGTGCCACTTTCTGGTTTTCTGGTGGTTTATTGCAGATCAAAGTCTCACACTTTCCTGCCTGGGTTGGCTTTGAACTAAGACCCTCAAATCTTAGCCTCCTGAGTAGCTAAGATTACAGGCATGAGCCTGTTTTTTGGGGGGGGCCAGTCCTGAGCTTTGAACTCAGGGCCTAGGTGCTGTCCCTGAGCTTCTTTTGCTCGAGGCTGGCACTCTACTGCTTAAGCCACAGCGCCACTTCTGGCTTTTATTTTGTTGTTTATGTGGTACTGAAGAATCAAACCCAGGGTTTCATGCATGCCAGGCAAGCACTCTACCACTAAGCCACACTCCCAGCCCCTTTTTGACTCTCACACAACAAAAAACTTGTCATTTTTTTTTTTTTTGGTTGGTTGGGGGGGGGGGGGGGTTTGAATTCAAGGCCTGGGTGCCATCCCTGAGCTCTTTTGCTCGAGGATTACATTCTACCACATTGAACTACAGCTCTACTTCTGGCTTTTGAGTGGTTAATTACATTAAGAGTCTCACAGGGACTTTTCTTCTTGGGCTGGCTTCAAACCATAATCCTCAGATCTCAGCCTCCTGAGTAGCTAGGATTACAGGCGTGAGCCACTGGCACTGGCTGTCACTTTCTGTGTTGCAGTAGCCTGCTGTAGCGTTAAAGACAGTACCATGTCATGTTCGGACACCAAATCGCTTCAAAGCTCTGCCAGGATTTCTCCTACTAGTAGCCTTTGTCAGCTCTGGTGCCCTATGCTGGCATTTTAAAGTAAATCCATTGCTGCTGTGGCCCTGCCAATGGAACCTTGAAGTTCCCTTTCCCTTCCCAAGAACTCTTTATTTCCCCAAGTTCATCCAGTATCCAGTGAGATATTCCTTTAGCTCAAGAGTTTTTATTCAGCTTTTCAAAATCAAGAACATACCCTATTTTCAGTCTGAGTAGAAGACAACTGCTTTTTTTTTTTTTTGCTCTAGGTACTTTCTTGGAAATTATCTTCTAAAAATATGATTATTTACTGGTCATATATTCAAATATATCCTCCAAATCAAGTGTATCTTATTGAATAAAATCTTGGATTTTTTAACTTCTCTGGATCTTGGGTGCTCACCTCTATAAAATTACTCACTCAACAACTATACATGGTAGACATAGTATATTCAATTGATGCACTTGAAAGCACGTATCCTACTGTCTAAAAAGTTCAGGTGCAGCTGGCTGACATGCATGCATAGAAGACATTCTACTCCCAATAGACTGGACAATAGCATAGAAGAAACAAAGTGGTAAGACTGTATCACGACCAGTGATCATACTGTGGCCACAGAGATGCTTTATTTTAGACCATGCATAAACTTTAAAAATAAAACTGTACTGGTTTTAATGTGGAAAAAATAACTTTCTGGATTACAGCAGTGAGGTTCTAAAAGTTAGGGTTCAACTTTCAAAGCTAGAGCTATAGAGATGTTCCTGACATGAAGTGTGTTCCATATCATATGCTATTACTCAGTGGCCAGGAAGGGTTGAATTAAGCTTTCCTTATGTTTTGCAATCTTAGATAATTTCCTGTTTTGTTTTTTGGTCAGAAATGGGGCTTGAACTCTGGGCCTGGACACTGTCCCTTAGCTCTTCAGCTCACGGCTAGCACTCTACCCACTTGAGCCTCAGTGCCACTTCCGGTTTTCTAGTGGTTTATTGTAGATAAGAGTCTCATGGACTTTCCTGCCTGTGCTGGCTTTGAACTGTGATCCTCAGATCTCAGTCTCCTGAGTAGGTAGGATTACAAGCATGAGCCATTGATGCCTGGCTCCTTTTTTTTTTTTTAAAAGCTAAATTTCTTAAGTAGAACAAAGCCAAATGGTTATTTCAGGGACTCAGAGTTAGATTAGGCTTAAAGGTTTTATTGTTTAAACAGAATAGCAGAGACACGGCAGGCAGGCGTAGTGTGCTGACTACCTGTATCTCATCTCATTCTAAACATTCTTCTGTGTTCAAGTTTTCTGTTCTCCTTGTAATGCCTCTAGATAGTAACCCCCTGAATATTACCTATGTTAGTTACATTAGAAGGCTTGTCTCACTGACTGCAAATATTGTTTGGCTCAGCAGTCAAAACCCAATTATAACATGTTTGATCCCATTTATATAAAATTCTCAAAAATACAAATGCATCAACAGTGGCACAAAACAGATCAGCAGTTACTTGACGACAGGGAGGGAAGGATGGGAAGGAGGGTCACCTGGGGCTCAGTGAAACTTCTATGCACTGGTCTCATGCATGTAATCCCCTCAAATTATATACCTTCAAATGTGTTTATTATTGTCAGCTATACTTCCTAACGCAGCTGATATTTACATGTGTACATACTTATGCATATATTCATATATGTGTATATGTGTGTGTGTAAGACAGTAACTCTGCCCTTGGAACAATTCCATTGTATTCCCTAGACTGTGATGGCACACATCTGTTTGTTATGGAGTGACCACTGAAGTGGAAGAAAGAGTAAAATATAGCATGAGGAGTTTTAGAGTAAGCTAGAAGAAAAGATGCAGCACAAACAATTCCCAAAGGGTCTATGGTATAGGGTAGGCCTTTAAAACTCTGTACCAAAGGACTGGAAGGTAACTCAGTGGTAGAGTGCTTGCCTGGCACACACAAGGCCCTAGGTTCTGTCCCCAGCATTGCCAAGAACAAAACAAAACAAAAAAGTCCCACACTCTGTGTCTGCTGGGTACCAACCAAGGTTGTTAACTGGTCTAGCTGCACCATTCCAGTGCAAGAGGCAGTGAATGGAAGTAAAAACAAACACTGATTAAATTTTAAAAATGGTTTATTTCTTTTTTTTTTTTCTTTTCTTTTTTGCTGTTGATTTGTTCTTGAGATGGCTAAAACAGCAGACAGAACAGGGCCCTCATATCTAATGGCTGTGCAGGACTACCCTCCTTTAAAACATCAAGATCTGTTCTGGGCTTCCTCTTTGGCCTCATCCCCCTAAGTCAATTGATTCCCACACTTTTTAGTAAAACACAATTGGCCCTGTAAACATTTTTCCATACCCCATCCTCTTTTGCCCCCTCTTTTCTCTCCTATCTGGAGGTGAGCAGGTTGCTAACGAAAACAAGGCCTAAAAAACAGAAAACACATTTATATCCTTCCCCACCTACCACAATTTTTGCTCTTCTTCCCCAAGGCTGGTGACAAGGTTGTGTGGATTATAAGTGAATTTAGAGATCAGAAAGGGTCAGGGTTGGGTTAAACATTAAATATGAATTTTGACTCTGAGGAGGTCCTGAGTATCACTGATGTGACCATGATACAATAGGCTTGTCTGAACAACTAACGGTGAAAACAAACAGTGGGGGGAATACCTTTATCCACAGGAAAGGCAAAGAAGGAAGGGAAGAATAGAGAGGAAGATAAAACAGAACATCTTAAGAGATGCCTCTGACCCTTTACTTCCAACTGTGGCAATTTAGTGCATCTGAATTCTCATCTTCCTTATAGGTTATGAGTGTATGTGTGTCATTTGCTACCAGGAGAACGCTTCAGTTCTGGTTTCAGTTTTCCTTTTTCCCCCCTTTTATTTCATTAGTTATTTTTCCTTTAAGAAACAAGTTCATCAGGAAACCAGCTCCCCTCCCATCATGCCGGACAGGCTGCAGCCATCTCTTTAAAACCGCACTGATTTTCCCTCACACCCCAAACAGGAACTCCTCGGGATGCCTCAGAAGGCTGGAGTCTCTCCTTGTCTGGAGGGATGCCTTGGTGGCAGTGAAGGCCCCTCTGCCACAACGGAGGTTTCTGATTGTGGGACACAGTCTGGGTTTTGTTTCTTCCTGTCTTCTAATTCAAAAAGACATTCCTGACCGAAGAGAGAAGACAGTGAATAACAGCTCCAGAAGACAGTGGGCAGACTATAGTATCAGCCTCAAAGCAGAGCTTTCTACCCTTGCTCAGGCAAAAAAGGTGCATTCTATGTCAAGAAACTGGCATCCCTCGGGGCACCAGTGGCTCCTACCTAGTTACTCAGGAGGCTGAGATCTGAGGATTGATTCAAAGCCAACTGGGGCATGAAAATCTGTGAGATTCTTATTTTCAATTAACCACAAAGAAAACCAGAAGTGAGCTGTGGCTTAAGTAGTGGAGTACTAGCCTTGAGCAGTTAAAGCTCCAGAACCAGGAGGAAGGTTGTCCTGGGCCTTGAACTCAGGGATAATGGAAAATAAGCAAAAAATTGCCCTCTAGCTGACCCTGCTGAAATAAACAGCTAAAACACTAACTCTCTTTCTTCCTCTAAAGCAAATCCCCTCCCCATATGGACTGCTTGTTATGTCCCGAGTCCTCACACTTGTGGTCAACTGACCCTGTGACCTTTGACCTTACGAAACTCTAGTCACATCTGCAGTGGACACACATCTGCTGATGCAGATATGGCAACTCTCAGACCGTGGCCCAAGATAAGGCTCTCCTGATGCTTGCACAAAGAGCTCCTCCACTTCTCCCCCTGTATGAGGACACCTCAGCCTATAAAAGAGTGTGCCATTTTCCCTTCAGTTTGGCTGGAAGACTCTAGTATCCCTCTTAGGTTTTTACTCCCAAAATAAAAGTCTCTTGGTCTGTTAAGTATGCTTTCTGCCCTTTCTTTATGCTTACACTCTCATGACTCAGTTTACCCACCCTGGGTATTGTCCCTGATTCTTTTGCTCAAGGCTAGTGCTCTACGACTTGAGTCATAGCTCCACTTCTTTTAGTTGTGGGGCGTGAACTCTGGGCCTGGGTGCTGTTCCTCAGCTCTTCAGCTCAAGGCAAGCACTCTACCATTTGAGCCTCAGAGCCACTTCTGGCCTTTTCTGCTTATGTGGTGCTGAGGAAGCAAACCAGGGCCTCATGCATGCAAGGCAAGCACTCTATCACTGAGCCACCTTCCCAGCCCCACTTTTTTTTTTTTAATGGGGGAAAGGGGAGTAGTTTAGTGGAGATAACCTGCCCAGGCTGGCTTTGGACCCGGATCCACACATCTCAGCCTTCTGAATACCTAGTATTACAGGTGTGAGCCACAGGTGCTCAGCTCTTGCTTTTCTTCTGAATCCAGGCAGAAAACATTTTGAGAAAACTGACAATTAGGAGCCACTAGTCCTTTCCTAGGTACCTCTTGCCTTGGTCACAACCTAGCATTTCAGCATTCAAATTATAAAGTGATAAGAATGAGCTCCTTAGATCATTAAATCTAGGACTTAGTTTTAAGAAATTGGTATTATGCATCATACTCAACTTTAGGGCATCACTATTTTCACCACAGTAGCCAAGTTAAAAATATTTGTAACCATCCCATTTATCATCTTAGAAGTACCTGAAGGGAAAGGAATGTTTTCTGCTATTCTGCAACACTTTTCCTTTATCTCTCCTCTCCTCCCCCGCCTTCTCACTTTATTTGGTACTAGTAGTGGGGCTTGATTGAGGGTCTCAAGCTCTTGTTTGGCTTTCTTGCTTACAGCTGGCACACAACCATTTGAGCCAAGCCTCCACTCTGTTTTTTGTTGGTTAATTGGAGACGGAAGTCTTACAACTTTTTTGCCTCAGTTGCTTCAAATCTCAATTTTGTCTATGTGCGCGCGCATGCATGCATGCATGCATGCACGCACGCTTGGGTTTGAACTCAGAGCCTGGGCACTGTCCTTGAGCTTTGTTGCTCAAAGCTAGTGCTCTACTACTTGAGCCACAGCTCCATTTCTACCTTTTTCGGTGCTTAACTGGAGATAAGAATCTCACAGACTTTCTTGCCCAGGCTGACTTTGGACTGTGATCTTCAGAGTTCTCCTTCTGAAAGACTAAGATTACAGGCCTGAGCCACCAGCACCTAGCTTCCCTGAGTTTTTTGGCTCCAGGCTATCTTTACCACTTGAACCACAGCTCTACTCCTAGCTTTTTGGTGATTAATCAAAGATCAGAGTCTCACGGACTTTCCTGACTAGGATGGCTTTGAACAATGATCCTTAAATCTCAACCTCCTGAGCAACTCAACTAGGATTTTAAGCGTGAGCCACTGACACTCAGATTGAATCTCAATTCTTTAGGTCTCAGTTTGAGTAGCTAGTGCCTGGCCAATACTTACCTTCTTATGGAAGTGAAATTGCATCCAAATACTCAAGAAACTCAAGACGCTTATGACCCCCAGCTGCTCAATACATGTAAGTTGTAAGTCCTTCCCTGACTCTATCGATGGGATCAGTTGCATTATAAGCACTAGACCTATCCTCATCCCAAGCCTCCCTGAAAGCCTAAGGAAAACTGGAAGCATATACTACGCACCTTGGTGACAGGCACAGTGCAGGAATGTGAGCTATCGAAACAACCTTGTGAAGTCTCGCAAGGCCCAGCAAACTTGCTTGCATTCTTCAGCACTAGAAGAGAAAAGGCAAGTAGCACTTGACTGATGAAAGCAGTATCTCCTGAGAAACAACATCAATACTGAGCGGCAAGCTCAGAATAGTCCCAACTGTCAGAAGTTATTCTTTTTCCTTTTTTTTTTTTTTGCCAGTTCTGGGGCTTGAACTCAAGAACTTGGGCACTGTTCTTTTATGTGGTCCTGAGGAATCGAAGCCAGGGCTTCATGCATACTAGACAAGCACTCTACAACCAAGCCTCATTCCCAGCCCAGAAGTTATTCTTTGTAGTCTCTTTTTTTTTTTTTGCCTCAAGCACCACCAAATCAAGCTTCTCTTCAGCCAACTGAATCATGGTCTCTCTAGTCAATGGGAATCTTTCTGTAATTTCATATAAATGAACTAATACGGGGTTAACTCTTGACTCTTGTAACCTTGCGCATGTTACTAATCTTTGCTTCGTTTTCTTCATCTAGTATCTACCTCCTATTGTTCAAGGGATTCAATCTGCTCATATATGTAAAACATTATAACAAAGCAGTGACAACATGCTACTTAATAAAATAGGATGCTGTTAATAACCACATCCAGTCTCTGACACAAAAGAGTACAAGAACCCACAAAGTAAGATGGCAAGCATGTTCCCCAGAGGCTCTAAACCTTTTAACTAACTTTTTACCCTAACTTAGGTACTCTAGCTTCCTTATGTTTTCTTCCAAAGACAGATTCGGTTTACAAGGCCTAGTGAGCAACTAAGTACCCATCAGTCGCTGATTTTCCAGCTAAACAGTCTGCTCAGGGTTTCCTTGTGGGAGGAGAAAAGAGGAAAGAGTTAAGACACATAGAAAAGCCAGAAGAATGAGCAGGACTGGGTCCTCAGGCAATCACTGAGATGCCTAGGTGGTCTGAAGACGGTGATATTCATCTGTCACAATGTTTTCAAGATTCCTTTTGTCTAAAACCCACCAACAAACTTCATTCTTTCATGTGTCTTCCAACAGTTATTGCTAACTGAACGTTAGGCTAAGCAAAGCACTATATTATAACAGAGCATCGTAGTGTTCTTTCTGGCTCAGAAAACTCAGGCCATCAAGGTCTACAACCTAGAGTTCAATTTTTCTTTTATTTCTTGAGACTGGGTCTCATTATGTAGCCTAGACTGGCCTTGAACTCATATTTTCATGCTTCTGCCTCCCAAGTGCTAGGCTCCCAGGTATGTACAGCCACTTCTTGCTCTAAAACCTCAGAAGAAAATTCACTTTCCTGCTCATAATGGTTAAATAGATATCAAAGGAGGGAACTGCTAAGAGTGATCCAATAGAAAAGAAGGTACTATTTGAGCTATTCCTTCACGTACCTATCTCTGGGTTTCTCCATGTATTATAAGGTCTAAAACATCACTAAGAACATTGATTTAGACTCTAGGACTTATTTGACAGAATAGTTTAGGAACTTTCTTCTAGTCTCTCTCCATTCTAAAAAGGTAATAAAAATGAGGATACTTTTCTAGTTTTATTGGAATTCTTCCATTTCTTCTTTATGGACATACCAAACTTCAACAAAAGCATTATATTATTCTATTTCCAAATCAACACTGACTGCTATCTGCTATCTACAGAAGCAGCCAATGGTGTGCAGGCTGATTTTACTCATGTTCCTACTATCAGGACATAGGAAGAATATAACCTAAGAGAGACTGTGCACTGTGTCATTACAAGGGACACTTAGAAAACTGCTGGAGTCTTTTGCTATCCCAATGTCCTACATTTTTTTCTTTCTGGTTGTAGGGCTTGGACTCAGGGCCTGGGTGCTGTTCCTGAACTCTTTTGCTCAAGGCTAGTGCTCTGCTTTGAGCCACAGTGCTACTTCCAGTTTTCTTGGGGTTAATTGGAGGTAAGAGTCTCACAGACTCTCCTGCACAGGCTGGCTTTGAATCGCCATCCTCAGATCTCAGCTCCCTGAGATCCCAGATAGGATTAAAAAGTGTTGAGCCACAAGCGCGCAGCTGTCCTACTTTTCTAAAATGCTACTCTTCTTTAGCCTGCATTTCTGGAGAAACAACTCCATTGTTAGCCTCTTTTCTGGTACATGAGAAAGAGTATTGAAATAAAGTAGAAGAATTGTGCTGAGACAGCAAAACGAAGGATAGGCCACAGTGTCTCAAACCGCCTCCACATCTGCCTCAACACGATCAGTGATTGTTCTGGTGTTAAAAGCTTTGGCCAAATGTTGAACCAGTGTGGAAGCCTACAAATATGAACCCAAAAGTTCCTTGAACACTAGCACTATACTTTGTTTCCTAATTCAATCCTCTCATATTTCCTAGTTCCTTTTTTTTAATTTATTTTTTTCAACTGCTATTATTTTTCTAGGTTCTATTTTCTGACTTCTGATCCCACAATTCCAATTATACCATACTTTGTCCGTGTGTGTGTGTGTGTGTGTGCGCGCGCGCGCACGCGCGTGCATGAGTGCTGGTATCAGGGTTGGAACTAAGAGCCTGTTTCCTTGCATGGCTTGCTTACTCACAGCTGGTACTCTGCCACTTGAGTCACACTTCCAGTCTGGCATTTGCTGGTTAATTGGAGATGAAGAGAGCTGGCTTCAAACTGCAATCCTTCAGGTCCCAGCCTCCTGAGTAGCTAGAATATAGGCATGAGCCACTGACTTCTATCATATTTCTTAGTACTCTGTGTGTGTGTGTGTGTGTGTGTGTACATGTGCACACACAATGGTACTGAAAATCAGGGTCTTGTGCTGTTACTTGTCTTTTTTGCTCAAGGATGGCATTCTACCACTTGAGCCACATAGCCATTTTAGCTTTTTGCTGGTTAACTGGAAATAAAGAGTCTAAATGGGTTTTTCTGCCCAGGCTGCCTTTGAACAAAAACCAGGCTGGCTTTGAACAAACTGCAATCTTCAGATCTCAGTCTCCTGAATAGCTATGATTCCAGATGTAAAGCACTGGCGCCTGGCTTTGTCACTATTTCTTAAGCTTCATAATTGATGTTCTGAGAAATATGAGAAATTCAATGCTTGGACCTGATGTCCTAGTAGGTAATGGAGAATAGTATAGCTTTAACTGATGACCCAGCTGGGGAGATACTCCCATACTGGTCTCCCACACTGGTCTCCAATTCCAATATCAGTGCTTCCCATGCTCAGCATCTTTTGGCTTTAAAGATCCTCATGTTAGGGGCTGGGAAGGTGGCTCAGTGGTAGAGCGCTTGCCTTGCATGCCTGAGGCCCTGGGTTTTTGATTCCTCAGCACCACCTAAGCAAAAAGAAAAAAGCCGGAGGTGGCGCTGTGGCTCAAGTGGTAGAGTGCTAGCCTTGAGCTGAAGAGCTGAGGGACAGCGCCGAGGCCCAGAGTTCAGGCCCCACGACCGGACCCCCCCTCAAAAAAAAATCCTCACGTTAATGATAAGAAGTTGAGCCAATACAGAGAAATTGAAATTAATGGCAGAATTTCTTCTAATCCCAATTTGAGCCAATATTTGGGTTCAGAAAGCAAATATGATATTCTAGAATGAAAAGGTTTGTTACTTCACAGTGACCAACTAAAAAAGCCGAGGACTTAATTACTAGTATCATTTTTAAAAAGCAAGCTTGGACTTGCTGCAATAAAACCAAACCAGTTTGCCTTCTTGCTGGGATGGCAAACAAAGCAGCAAGTTGTGGCAGGAGCTATAGGACCTGAAGACCAAAAGAGAGACTGAGTCATACACAGGTTCAAGGGCAACAGGCATGTTAGAGAAAGAATTACTAAGAGGTAGGCCATCTCAAACCCTTTTTCTAGCATCTCAATGTTACCTCTTATTTCTGCTCATTTCCCACCATCATGTCACAGCCTTCTATAGAAGCTGCAAAACTGGTTTAGCAGCATAGATCACATACACCAGGTTGGCAGTACATTTTATTTTCCTGTGTCTTAGGGAAAATTACAATAATTTTGTTCATAGTACTGCTTTGAGACCCTTTTTTCTTGTCCCTTTCTTTAAATTAAGAAATTGTGCCCATAATCGGGACCTCAGATTTAACTCACTTTTCTGTCATACATCAGTCCCACTAAAGGAATCTGAATTTGGTGGAGATTAATTCTAGAATGTGTGGGTGGCTGCCTTTAGAGCTCATGGGAGACATGTCCCAGCTAGTTTCTGCAAGCACACAGGACATTCTGGCAGTTTCTTTTCCAAAGAGAAAGGAATTCAGAATCACTTGTTTACCTACTATGCACAAGAAACTTCTTTAGATTTCCACTTAGTACATTTCAGAATAACCCTATGAAAACAGCAGCACTAAGTATATTTTACGGAAGAATTAACTGAAGTTCTAAGTAACAGAGTAAGTGGCAAGCCTCAAACCAACAGACTTACCTTCAATTTGCTTTAAGGTAATTAGAGGCTATATACTCACACCAAAAAGATAGAATAAAGCAAAACAGAAGCAGAGAAATGCAATTATTTTACTGCTTTGACCTGTGACAGCCTGTAGTTAAGAATGCTACTTTTACCAGAGAGATTATTCTACTCTGGCAAAATATATCACAGAGATAGTCATGTACTATTTTTCAGTCATGAATACCACCATTAAATACCAGCTACATCTGGGGCACGAAGTTATTAGTCCCTTAGTAAGCTACAAATAATAGTACTCTTTGGTTTGAGATTTCAATTTTTTCTTTTTCTTGAGATAGGGTATTACCATGTAATCCTGGCTGGCCTCTCAACATCTTATCTTTGCCTAAGCCTATAAACTCTGGTACTAACCACTATGCCTGGCCAAGATTTGATATCTTAACACTAAAAGAATTGTTGGGAAGCATTCCAAAGAATGAGAAAGTAAACTATTTTTTTAAAGACATTAAAAAACAATCTTCAGAGGGAGTAATAATGCTCGATAGGAAATATACTCACTACCTCACTCATGTAAATGTAACCCCTCTGTACAGTATCTTTACAATAGAAAAATTTTAAAAAAGGAAACAATCTTCAGAAGAAGTTAGACTTTGTACCATTAACAAAAATTTGTCTTCTCATGGTTTAATGGTAAAACTGCCTGCCTAGTAAGCTAGAGGCTCTGAGTTCAACTACTATGAGAAAAAACATTGATTTTTAATTTTAATTATTTAAAATTTAAGTTACAATTAAAACATTAAAAAATTAAAATATCTACTTATAAAAATGCAAATGATTTAAAATTTTCTGAAAAGTATAAAAGCCCAGACCCTAATTTCAAGCCCCAGGGTCAGCACACTCCCTCTCTAAAATATTACCAGGTCAGAGTAATCAAAATTGCACATTAGCAACCAGACACATAGACCAGTGGAACAGAACAGCCAAAAAATGAACATTAATGGCCAAATGATTCCCCCTCTCCGCTCCCCACGTCATGGGGCTTGAACTCTGGGCCTGGGTGTATCTCTGAGCTCTTCAGCATAAGGTGAGCATTCTACAACTTGAGCCACAGCACCACTAGCCAAATGATTTCTGAAGAGTAATAAAACCATTCAATAGAGAAAGGAGTCTTTTCAAGGTGTGGAGAAAACTGGATATCCACATGTAAAAGGAAGCTAGGGTGTGTGTGTGTGTGTGTGTGTGTGTGTGTGTGTGTGTGTGTGTGTGTGTGTGTGTGTGTGTGTGTGTGTGTGTGTGTGTGTGTGTGTGTGTGTGTGTGTGTGTGTGTGTGTGTGTGTGTGTGTGTGTGTGTGTGTGTGTGTGTGTGTGTGTGTGTGTGTGTGTGTGTGTGTGTGTGTGTCCACATGTAAAAGGAAGCTAGGTGTGTATCCACATGTAAAAGGAAGCTAGGTGGTGTGTGTGTGTGTGTTGGAACTTGAACTCAGGGCTTAGGTACCATCCCTTAGCTTTTGTGCTCAAGGCTGGCACTCTATCACTTGAGTCAAACCTCTACTTAACAGCTTTTTGGTGGTTAATTGGATAAAGTCTCATGACCTTCCTGCCCACACTGGCTTTGAACCACAATCTTCAGATTGAAGCATCCTGAGTAGCTAGTATTATAGTTGTGAGCCACTGGCACTAGCTAGGAGGCTGGATCTTTACCTAATCATATACAAAAAAATAAGTAAAAAAAGTTATAAAAAGTTACAACTCAGGCCGGTGCCAGAGCACAACGCCTATAATCCTATCTACTTAGGAGGCTGACATCTGAGGATCATGGTTCAAAGCCAGCCAGCGTGGGCAGAGAAATCCATGAGACTCTTAGCTCCAATTAACTACCAGAAAACAGGAAGTGGTGCTGTAGCTCCAAGTGGTAGGGTGCTAACCTTGAGCTGAAGAGCTGAGGGACAGTGCCCAGGCTCAGAGTTCAAGCCCCACGACTGACCCCCCCCCCCCCCCCCCCCCGCCAAAAAAAAAAGTTGCAACTCTTTGCAGAAAACCTAGGTTACAAACTTAGGACATTAGATATGGCAATAATTTCCTAGATGTGACAAATACAAGCAACAAAAGTAAAAACAGATAAGCCAGGAAAGAGAGTTCAGGCCCCACTACCGGACCCAAAAAAAAAAAAATACTCTTAACATTTTAACTAAGCTTTGATCCAGAGTTGTCAGCATGGGCCTTATGGACCTATCTTACCAGAGTGGTATTTCATTTGCACAATTTTGAAATTAGAATTAAAAAAAAAATCTCTAGGCTTTGGAAAAGTACTTGGATTTACTTCAGTCACTGTTACTTTTTAAGGTTTATAGCCAATGCTTCGTCTAATTCAGGCATTTGCACTCTTCATTCCTGAAGCCAGATGAGACCTAAGGACTTAAAGAGACATAGACAGATCCCCCAAAGGGTACTGAGCTAGCTGCCCATTGCCTTCACTTACCTTTAAGCCAGCTAGTTCATATGTGATATGGGGATTTCTCAGACTGGCCTTTTGTGCCAATTTGTGCAATGCAAGGCCAAACAGATACTAAACTGAATTTACAAGACATTTAAAGAAACAGATAGTTTTTCTATATACCTCAGCTGCTGTTCATGCTCCTTTTATAGGCCCCAGCACGACTCACCTAGTGACTTGCTTGTGGAAATCTGTAAGTTGTTTGTGTGTCACTGTGACAGCTCCCACAGTTGTCTCCTTTGGCAAACCTTTCAAAGAATTCTCTAACCACCGACAAAAAGTCTGTATATACAAGAAGGATGAAAGTTTTAAAAGGAGATTAAGTTTATTCACTGGAGACCCTAAAGTACTAACAAAATTCCACAAGTTTATACAAAGTAGAATTTGTTTCCATAGAGCTGAAACAAATAAGACAATTATCAAAAGGTACAAAACTCAAGGGGTTGAAGGCAACATTTTGGATAGAGATCTTCCACATCTTGGAAGTCTTTTTTACATGAGGCTACTAGTTCTGTTCTTGTCATTAAACTTTTATTTTAGGGGCTGGGAAGGTGGCTCAGTGGTAGAGTGCTTGCCTTACATGCCTGAGGCCCTGGGTTCGATTCCTCAGCACCACATAAGCAAAAAGAAAAAAGCCGGAAGTGGCGCTGTGGCTCAAGTGGTAGAGTGCTAGCCTTGAGCTGAAGAGCTGAGGGACAGCGCCCAGACCCAGAGTTCAGGCCCCATGACCAGACCCAAAAGCAAACACACACACAAAAAATTTTTATTTTAAAAATTACATGAGGTTCTGATGTCAAACCCCAGTACTGAGCCAGGCGCTGGTGGCTCACGCCTGTAAGCCTAGCTACTCAGGAGGCTGAGATCTGAAGATCGAGGTTTAGAGCTAGCCTGGGCAGGAAAGTCCATGAGACTGATCTACAATTAACCACCAGAAAACCGAAGTGGTGCTGTGGCTCAAGTGGTGGAGTACTAGCCTTGAGCTGAAGAGCTGAGGGACAGCACCCAGGCCCAGAGTTCAAGCCCAATGACCAAACCAAACCAAACCAAACAAAAAAAAGCATACTAAAATACTTACTTAATGCATACATATAATATAAATCCAGAATCTTTGAGGATTTTAAAGCTATCTCTCTCAGTATGTTATATTTATTCAGTTGCCTTATACTACCTACCTATTCTCTGGGTCAGGAAAATTTCATTCTTACTGCTATTTAAATATAATTTTATATCTGAGCAGAGTCTCTTTTATACAAGCTTGGTGTGGTGATTCATACCTCTAATCCCAGCAGGAGAGAGGCTGAGGCAAAAGGATCTAAGTTTGAGGATATATACCTAATCAATATCTCACATTTTTTTCCAAATAAATAATATAAAAGAACTTTCAAAGGCACAGAAATGCCCCCTCCACTTTCTTCCTCAAATTAATCAAAATTCTAGAAACTGCCAGGTGTTGGTGGCTCACAACTGTAATCCTAGCTACTCAGGAGGCTAAGATCTGAGGATCTTGGTTCAAAGCCAGACTGGACAGGAAAAGTCTGTGAAACACTATCTCCAAGTAACTACCAACAAGCCAAAAGTGGAGCTGTGGCTCAAGTGGTAGAGCACTAGTCTTGACTGAAAGAGTTGAGTGAGACAAGGTGGAGGCCTGGGTGGCAGGTGCTGCTGCTGAATTCGACCTCCATACTGGCACATACAAAAAGTGTCAAAGCAGAGCAGAGTATGGGAATTTTATTTCTCAAGTAAAGAACTTTTGGCATTAAATTTGTTAGCCTTTGTAGGAATCAGAGTACTTTTCTATTTTTTAACAAAACTACAATAATTTCACTGTATTATCTTGAAATGAACATATATCCAATAAACAGTAATGGGAACTATAACACTATCATGTTATTCATTACATATTATTCACTTTAACTAGGTCTAATTGTATATTTTCCCAAATGGCTTTTATATCAGTATTAAAAACTATAAGTCCTGTTCTTGTTGGTGGTGGTGGTAGTCTTACGACTTCAACTCAGGGGCTAGGTGCTGTTCTTGAGCATTTGTGCTCAAGGCTAGCACTCTATCATTTTGAGCCACAGCTCTAAAAGTCTCATGGACTTTCTTGCCTGGGCTGGCTTTTAACTACAATCCTTACATCAATCAGTCTCTTGAGTAGCTAAGATTATAAGTATAAGCCACAAGCACCTGGCTATGTCATTAGAAAAAAAAAAAATTTACATGGGAAAAGGGGTGACATTGCCCAAAAATAAATGTACTCTAACTTATTATGTAACTGTAACTCCTTTGGTACATAACCTTTATAATAACAAAAATATTTAAATTAAAAAAATACTAATTGCTGGGAATGTGGCTCAGTGGTAGAGTACTTGCCTAGAATGCATTTAGCCCAGGGTTGGATTCTTTGGTACCACATAAACAGAAAAAGTTGGAAGTGGCACTGTGACTTAAGTGGTAGAGTGGTAGCCTTGAGTTGAAGCACTCAGGAACAACACCTAGGCCCAGAGTTCAAGCCCCACAATTGACCATAATAAATAAATAAATAAATAAAAATTACAGGCTATTATATTTTGTCACTATATTTAAACCCTTGATATAGTATACATAAGCTAATTTATGACATGTAGTCATTACATCTCATTGACTGCAAGAGTTGGACATTACTACTTGGACATTATTATTACACAATCTTAAAAAAAAAAAATTTCCAAAATGGAAGGTATAGTTCAGTGGTTATGTACATGCTTAACATGCTTGACGCCCTAGTTTGTCCCTTGCACTGAAGTCCAAATTTTTTGTTTTCATGCTTAGGTGGAAAAAGACCTGAAGCAAATAGATTCCAAGGGGGAGATTAATTCCAGTAACTAATATAATATATAGCCAACAATATGTTGTAGGCTGGTTTTGACACTTAAATTTCTAGCACTTCTTGAATAATCTGCATTTTGACATAATTCATATATGGGAATCTCATAAGTGAACTAATTTCCCACTAGCCAGCCACATTTCTGGTAACAAACAGTATAAATCTTACAACAGTGACACAAACATGCTTTCAAGAACCAATAGTTGGGGTTAGAGGTGTAGAGCACTAGCCAATGAGTAAAAGTGCCAGGTACCAAGTTCGAGTCCTGACCTCAGACCAAAATAACCCAAAACCCAAAAAAAGTTCCCAATAGTGAGTAACTGGCATTCTATGAGATCCTTTACCTACCAAATAAACAGCAATGTCTAAAATTCATTGTGAAGACATACACAATAAAGTTAGTTTCAAAGTTATGGCCAGCTTCAATCAATGTCAATTTGGTTTATGAAGCCAATAAGAATAGATGTCTCACAAAACCATCTTACCGGTCTGTCAACCTGCATAATCTCCCAGAGGACTTCAGCCACATCTGGTAGGGTATAAGGGGGGAGACAAAAGCAGCAAGTGTGGAGAAGCTGGCTTACAAGCTGCTGTCCAAGCTGGTTCATCACCTGTCCAATCAGTTCTTTCCGTAATTCAAAATCTTCTTCATGCTGTTAAGAAAGCAGAAGCATTATTTAGATGAATTGGGGTCTAGTCTATACTTTCCAAAGATCAAGTATTCTTTTCCCTTTAAGTTATAATTGCTTTTTCCTAGGGAACAAGGCGTATGAGTGTGTGTGTTTGTATGTATATATAACAGATGAATTATAAAATAAAAGAATGCAGAAGAGAAATGATCATTTAAAATTAAGGCTAGCAGCCAGGCACCAGGGGCGGGGCTGATAATCCTAGCTATGACTCAAGAGGCTGGGATCTAAGGATTAACGTTTGAAGCCAGTCCAGGAAAGAATGTTCATGGAATGCTTATCTCCAATTAACCACCAAAAAGCTGGAAATGGAGTTATGGCTCAAGTAGTAGAGTGTCAGCCAAGTGAGAGTGTGGATGTGAAGTCTTGAGTTCTGGCATACACACATGTACACATGCATGCACACATATACTCACACACAAAAAACAAAAACAAAAACAAACAAACAAACAAAACAGAAAAAAGCCGGAAGTGGCGCTGTGGCTCAAGTGGTAGAGCGCTAGCCTTGAGCTGAAGAGCTGAGGGACAGTGCCCAGGCCCAGAGTTAAGGCTCCATGACCCGGACCCAAAAAAAACAAACAAACAAACAAAAAAAAATTAATTAAAGCTAGTATTTCCTTAATTTTTCTGTGAAAAATAATTTGTCTCTATTCTTTTAAAATTTCTCCTCTCCCTGTTCCATTCCTTAACTGTGTCCTTAAAGCAACCTTGACTACTTTCTTCCTTCATACAAGGAATATGAAAATTTAAATATTCATATTTCTACTATCTTGAGAAAAAACTTTTTAAAAATAGCCTTCCACTTCTAATTATTTTCTTCTCTCCTCTTACTGCCAAACTTGTTAAATAATTAGATCATTTCACATACTTCTTTACTCCTCTCCCCAATTTTCAATTCTACTTCCCATCTAGCCAAATCTATCTCTGAAAATCTTTTTGAGTGTTTTCATCTGTTTTATTTTATCTTTTGATTGTTGTTTATGTGGTTTTGAGGAATCAAACCCAGGGCCCCATGTATGTTAGGCAAGTACTCTGCCACTAAGCCACATTCCCATCCTATCTCTGAAAATGTTGTGAATCACTTTACTACTATAGAAAGTCTATCTTTTTTTGGGGGGGAACGGAACTCAGGTCCTTGTACATGCTAGTCAAAAGTGCTCTACTACTAAACCACATCCCCAGCACCAATTAAACCTTAGTTATCTACTAAGACACTTAGTCCTATCCTGACTTTTTCTTTTTTTAAAAACTGGTGTGGGGCTTGAACTAAGGGCCTAGCTGTCCCTGAGCTTTTTCACTCAAGGCTAGCACTCTATATCACTTTGAACCATAGCACTACTTATCCTGACTTTTCCTAAGCATGCTTTATAAATCAGTTAAGACTATCCTCTTCTCTTCAAACTCTTAAGTTCTAACTCTGTCTTATGGCTGCTTTTAAGTCCTTAAGCTCTTCCAAAAAATTACCCCAAATCCATTTCTTTCTTTCTTGTGAACTCATACCAACTGAGCCTGGTAAGCATTCTATCATTTGAACCTCATCTCTATCCTTCTTCCTTTTTTTTTGTTGGTTGTAGGGATAAAACTCTGCACCTGGGCGCTCTCCCTGAGCTCTTCAGCAAGGATAGCACTTTATCACTTGAGCTACAGTGCCACTTACAGATTTCTGGTGGTTAACTGAGGAGGTAGGAGTCTCCTGGACTTTCCCACCTGGGTTGGCTTTGAACCATGATCCTCAGATCTCAGCCTCCTGAGTAGCTAGGATTACAGGTATCAGCCACCAGTGCCTGGCCCCTTTCCTTTTATAATTTAATTTTTTATACCTATTTATAAAATGCCAAATGGTTTGGGAGCAGGGATAATCTTCAAATGCTTTGCACTGCGTATATACAGCACTATTATAGAAATTTTAGATCTAGAGGTTGATGATTTGATTAGTAAGTGATACACTATAGCATGTCTACTAATACAAATCAAATAAGAATATGCTACAATACTGGTCTTCCCTTAAAAAATGAGAAAGAGAATAACCTATAGAGTAGAAAAGTTACACTGTTTATACTTACATCATTGGCTACTCCTGTATGGATGAGATCTCGTAGGAACCTCATGACACTACAATTGGCATCTCGGTGGTCCAGGGTGGTAGAGGCAATGGCCCACTGTAAGATTGGGATGACCACTTGACTCCTCAGTAAGGTGACAGGGCTACGCTGAATAAACCTGGTATGGGAAGAAAACTTAGTTATAAATGACACAAGTGGTCATGACAGAGGACAAAAACCAGAGAGATTGCAAAAAAAAGCCACAAGTGGCACTATAGCCCAAGTGGCAGAGGGCTAGACTCGAGCTGAAGAGCTGAGGGACAGCGCCCAGGCCCAAAGTTCAGGCTCCATGACCGACCAAAAAAAAAAGTGCTTCTGGAGAGGAATGCTGATACTGGGGGAGTCTATGTGTGATAGGTTAATAAGCAAGTACAATTCTGCTGTGAACCTAAAGCTGCTCTTTAAAAAAATCCCATTAAAAAAAAGCCATGACAAGGGAAGGCTATTTCAGGTTGGCATATGAAGAGACATGTCTCCAAACTCAATCCCCTAAGATTAAATCAAGAAATGATTTTTATTTATTTTTTGGTCAGTTGTGGAGCTTGAACTCAGGGCCTGGGTGCTGCTCCCGAGTCTCTTTGTGCTCAATGCTAGTGGTCTACCAATTGAGCCACAGCTCCACTTCTGGTTTTTTTGAGTGGTTAATTGGAGATGAAAGTTTCATGGGGACTTTTCTGCCTGGGTCGGCTTCAAACTGTGATCCTCAGATCTTAGCCTCCTGAGTAGCTAGAAATACAGGTATGAACCACCAGCATCCAGCTTAGGTAGGGATGTTAAAGATCAATCCAAAAGGGCCAAAATTCTTTAGATCAGCACTACCCAACTGTATTCTAGTTCCTAGAATGTCAACAGGAACTCTTCAAAGAAAGGCTGCATGTTCAATTAAATTTGGACTTTTAAGTACTTTCTGCTTATTTAAATAGTTTTTGTTACCCAGGGAAAGCTTTTTTGTCTTTTCTTTTTTGTTACTGGGGATAGAACCCAGGACATTGCACTTGGTAGGCAAGCACTTAGCCACTGAGCTACATCTCAGCCCTCCAGGGAAAACTTTCAAGGAAAAAAATCCCGCCCCCTCCTTTTTTTTCTGCCAGTCCTGGGGCTGAACCTCAGGGCCTGGGCTTAAACTCAGGGCACCCTGAGGCTCTTTGTCTCCAGGCTTGTACTCTATCACTTGAGCCACAGTACCACTTCCAGCTTTTTCTGGTTATGTGGTACTGAGGAATCGACCCCAGGGTTTCATGCATGCTGGGCAAGTACTCTACACCATGCCACATTCCCAGCCCCCTACTGTTTTTCTAGCTTATTTCACCATTTATGCAAAGAGTACCTCTAGGAACTACTTTGTCAAGAAAGACATGTTCTATTTTGTGTAGGAACTAAGCTACTTTTCTTCACTGCTTACATCAAATACCTCCTTCATCTGTGGAGATATGCTAGATCATAATATAACTTGGAGTTAAAAATCTCAATGACCTTATTTTATAGAGAAGAAAATTACCAAGGGTCATAAAGAAAATTTAAGCATTAAGAAAGATGAATGATTTAAAAAAAAAGCTCTTGGGGCTGGGAAGGTGGCTCAGTGGTAGAGCGCTTACCTTGCATGCATGAGGCCCTGGGTTCGATTCCTCAGCACCACATAAGCAAAAAGAAAAAAGCCGGAAGTGGTGCTGTGGCTCAAGTGGCAGAGCACTAGACTTGAGCTGAAGAGCTGAGGGACAGCGCCCAGGCCCAGAGTTCAGGCCCCACGACAGGACCCAAAAAAAAGCTCTTTAGAAGGACTTACCGAGTGGCTAGCCTGAACAGGTCATCTACAGTGTCAGGGTGATTCTGCAGGCCATTCTGCTGCTCAAGGAGCTGAAAGGTGGGGATGCATAGTGCCTAGAAAATGCCAGAAAGCACCGAATACCACTAAGTACTGAATATCACAACAAATACTAAGCAAGTAACAAATGGAAGCACGGTGGGGAAAAAAAAATCATGGTGAGAATCAAATAAGGAAAAGACAATCTTTACCATTTGAAACAATCAATTTTCATATGAATCTCTATTTCAGGTTTCAGTTGATGAAGCTAGATATCATCTCAAGGTTTTATATAACATTTTAATATTAATAGAAGATCAATTTTAAATGAAGAGCTTGAGAAGGTACAGATTACTTTAATTCCCTTCCAAGTCACCAGGAGGGAAGAAAAAGGCATTTATCAAAAACCTTTCCTGATGCCTGCTATTAACCATAAAGCCTTAAATAAACTACTTCTTTGTCTTTTACAGGCAAGAAACTAAACATAAAATTATGTTTGAGGGGGCTGGGAAGTTGGCTCAGTGGTAGAGTGCTTGCCTTGCATGCATGAGGCCCTGGGTTCGATTCCTCAGCACCACATAAGCAAAAAGAAAAAAGCCGGAAGTGGTGCTGTAGCTCAAGTGGTAGAGTGCTGGCCTTGAGCTGAAGAGCTGAGGGACAGCGCCCAGGCCCAGAGTTCAGGCCCCACGACTGGACCCAAAAAAAAAAAATTACGTTTGAGGGAAGGTAGCTCAGTGGGAGAGTGCTTGCCTTGCATGCCTGAGGTCCTAGGTTCGATTCCACAGCACCATATAAGCAGAAAAAGCTAGAAGTGGCACTCTGACTCAAGTGGTAGAGTGCTAGCCTTGAGCTGAAGAGCTGAAGGATAGTGCCCAGGCCCACAGTTTAGGCCCCACAACAGAAGAAAAAAAAAATGCTTTAGTTTGGAGTCTCTATCTTAAATCCATTTGTCCTCCCCTTCTCCATTAAACTTCATTCTCACCAAGGAAAGAAAATCAGGTAGTAGTAACATCTATAATAGTTATTACACTCAAACAACCTGTTTTCTTTCCCTTTCTTCCAAACAAGCCTGTCTAGAAAACAGCTATCAACATTCTAACTCCCTGTTACTAGGGAATCCACATGCGGGGGGGAGGGGGGGGGGGCCGCAAAGTGAAAAACAGGAAATAAAGACACAGTAAAGAACATACTGTTTTGCCCTTTAAATACTCCAGGCCTGATGCATCTATCCACCCAAGAAAAACATACCTGGAGCATATCTAACAGTCCCTGCCGACAGCCTTCTTCCATGCCATACTCATCCACAAGGATACTGCCAAGATACAGGAAACAGGAATGCTGATGTACGTGGTACACGTTCACCATCTGCCAAGAAGAAAAAATATCGGTTCAATTCTTCAACATCAAAAAGTATCATCTTAAGCTAAGTGCTGGTGGTTCACGGCTGTAATCCTAGCTACACAGGAGGCTGAGATCTGAGGATCGCCAGCCCAGGCAGGAAAGTCCATGAGATTCTTATCTCCAATTAACCACCAGAAAATCAGAAGTAGTGCAGTAGCTCAAGGGGTATAGCACTTGCCTTGAGCTGAAGAGCTCAGGGACAGCACCCACGCCCAGGACTGGGAGAGAAGAAAATAAAAAAGGATCAACTTAGGATGCTGTTTCAAACAATTCAGAGATAGATCAGTCTCTTCTTTAAAAGTAGAGAAAAGAAAAGCTTGTTGGTAACAAGTTGTGAAATAGGATTCCATTCCTCAGTAATTTTTAAGCTCTTTAGAGTTCTTTTACCTAAGTAATTTAATATTGTCTAATAGTTCAAAGAAGAAGGTATTAATGGGTTGGGTAGTGTCTCCAAAACTCTAGTATAGGATACTTAAAATTTCCACCTCCGTTTCCTACCAGCTGTTCTGTTTATATCATAGACAAGTCTTACTATATTGCCAGCATATGTCCCCTCTTCTCTTGGAGAAGAGAGTGAATACATTATATAAATTTTGAGCTGGTCTTAAATCCATCTATCTAAATATTTTTTCTTTTTTTAGCATACATTAATTGTACAAAGGGGTTCATTATATATTTCCACATATGCAGACAATATATCCCATCAATCTCACCCTCTTATCACTCTCCCTTATCCTTTGTCCCTGTCTTAAAATTACTTCAACAACTCTTTTTTTTTTTTTTGTCAGTCGTGGGGCTTGAACTCTGGGCCTGGGCACTGTCCCTCAGCTCTTCAGCTCAAGGCGAGCGCTCTACCACTTGAGCTACAGCGCCACTTCCAGTTTTCTGGTGGTTTTATTGGAGATAGGAGTCTCACGGTCTCTCCTGCCCGGGCTGGCTTTGAACCGCGATCCTCAGATCTCAGCCTCCTGAGTAGCTAGGATTACAGGCGTGAGCCACCAGCGCCCGGCAACAACAAACTCTTTTAAATAAAAACAGTATTTCCAAGCCGGGTGCTGGTGGCTCACACCTGTAATCTTAGCTACTCAGGAGGCTGAGATCTGAGGATCGCAGTTTAAAGTCAACCTTCGGCAGGAACATCCCTGAGACTCTTATCTCCAATAAACCACCAGAAAACTGGAAGTGGCACTGTGGCTCAAGTGGTGGTGTTTGCTTTGAGCTGAAGAGTTGAGGGACAGCACCCAGGCCCCACAACTGACAAAATAAATAAATAAATAATAGTATTTCCAATCAAGATATATACATATATAACTCAATGCAATAAAAGTTTCAGTACAATATGCACTTTTAAATTACTTGCTTATAATTTTTTACTGCACTTTCCTCCAAAAATTGAGGAATTTACCCATTTAAAATGCCAACATAAGCCTATCACTGGTGGCTTACGTCTGGAATCCTAGCTACTCATGAGGCTGAGATCTGAGGATTGTGGTTCAAAGCCAGCCAGGGCAGGAAAGTCCAAGAGACCCGTATCTCTAATTAACCACCAAAACACTGAAATTAGAGCTGTGGCTCAAAAGCTCAGGACAGTGCTCAGGCTCTGAGTTCAAGCCCTATGACCAATTTAAAAAAAACAAAAAACAACCCACATATGTTTGCATCTTCTTAAATTCAACTCTGAGGTTGCTGGGGGCTAAAAGATGAGTAACATATTCTTCTATCATTACATGCCATAGAATGAGCATTAGATATGAACTTACTCAGTGTTGTAGACTCACAACTGTTATGTTCTACTAATGAATAATTTTTAACTTATGGGTTAACCAACTTTTCTTTAAAAGGGCTACATAGTTAAAAACTCTAAGGTAGAGAGAGGGTTGGCCTTACTTATAGTTCAGTGTTCTTATCCATTTGCCAGTGTAGCACAAAAATGGCCAATAGGTAATACTTAAAATAGGCTACACTGGCCAGAGTTCTGTTGGAAGGTTAACATCAACACAAATCACTTAGTATCTAAGCATAGGTGTCTCATACAGAAGTTATAGATATGTGTACCTTCTAAGAATCATGCCATCATAATTACACTTTTAGTGATTGAGGCAGTTATTATTTGAAAAATAAAGAGATTTATTTAAGATAGAATAAAATTATACAAGGTGTCATAGTACATACCTATAATCCAGTTATTTAGAAGTGGAAATCAGAAGGATCAAAATTTGAGGCCTACCCAAACTTATCAAGATCTCATCATAACCAGGAAGCTTGTCATAATGGTATATGCCTCTGGCCTCATCTATATGGAAAGTTGTAGGTAGGAAGAGCATATTTAAGGCTGGCCCTAGACAAAAATGTGAGGCCCTATTAGAAAAAAAACAAAAAACAAAAACGGGGCATGGCTCAAGAACAAGTCCTGAGTTTAAACCCTGGAACTGTTCCCCAACAAAAAAGTACAAAATCTCATTGGGACAAGAAATAGCAAAGTCAATATGAGATATATATATATATATATATATATATATATATATATATTATTTATTTTTTTTGGGGGGGGGGTTGGTCGTGGGGCCTGAACTCTGGGGCCTGGGTGCTGTCCCTCAGCTCTTTAGCTATAGACTAGTGCTCTACCACTTCAGCCTCAGCCCCACTTCCGTTTTTTTCTGCTTATGTGGTGCTGAGGAATCGAACCAAGGGCCTCATGCGTGCAAGGCAAGCACTCTACCACTGAGCCACCTTCCCAGCCCCTAATATGATCTTTTTACTCAAGGAAATGAGTATGAAAATGTTTACCTATGCTGAAGGCTGAGCATGAGTTATTTTCTTCACATAATTAATTCCACATTGGAATGTGTTGCTATTTGGACCACTACTACTTCTACTACAGGTCGTTTCTCTTTGTTTTTTCTTTTCTGCAATACTAGGGTTTGAGTCAGGGCCTCACATTTGCTCTACTGTTGAGTCACACTTTCAGCCTTAAAAGAAAATCCTAGTTATTTTTGAGGTAAGGTCTCACGTTCTGCCTAAGCTCTTGCCTAGGCCTCAATCTGCCTATGTTATGCTTCCTATTCGATAGGTTAACAGGTACATCCCTACTTTCAGCCTTCTGTTGAGAAGTTATCTCTAGAACTTTCCTGCCCGAGCTGGTCTGGAACTTTCACCCTTACAATATCATCTTCCCAAAGACTCAGAATTACAGATTCAAGCCGCAAGCTGTTTCTCTTATAAGCAAGGTATCTACTATAGGCATTTATCGCTTCTGAATTGTTTATTTCATATTTAATCTTTTTTTTCATTTCATTAACAGTTTTTTGTTGTATAGACGTATTTCAAAATTTGTGCACATAATCTTCTCTCATGAGAAACTTACCTGTGTGACTAGAGGCTGGAGGAGGGCTGCAGATCCTTTACCTACGCAGCGAACAGCAAAGCGCAAGCATCTGCAACAACGCTCTACAATGCGGTTATCGGCCCGATGCTTATTTAGAGTCTCGGATAAAACTGGCCATATCTGAGTTAAAAGTTAAAGAGCACATGAAACTAATCAACCAAGAGTTAACAACATGATTCTAAACTGTTGGTAACATTTGGTTTAGCTTTTAAATAATTTGGATTAAACATTCTTTATAGAAACATATATATCTGGCCTAATTCTGGCCAGTCCTTGTGTACATGCACAAAGGTTCAATACATTGCTTACTACTAAAACTCAATCATTTGTTAAGAGAAACACAATGATTCTTAAAAACAGAAAGAATGTAACTTTATAAAAGGCAAACACATATTTTCCTAAATTTTAGACATCTTGAGTGAGGATGAATTAGGTAGACAAGTGTTAAAAGTCGGTCCAAGAAGGTAGAAGGCCTTGAACAAAAGGGCTAAGGTTAAGGTAATGTTGAACAAGTAAGGATATTTAATATTTATTTAACTTTCTCTCTGAAGTCTGAAAAGCATTTTTCAAAACTGTGACTCTAGATCCTCACATTTATCCAAGTAAAAAAAGTAAAAGGAAGTATGATAACAATGGGGAAACTAAAGCCATTAGCTTTGTCTAAAGAATTTGCTAGACTGAACATCCTTTCTAAGGTTTCTTAGTGCATTTCTCACATCCTCTTTCATTATCAAATATAACATTAAGAATACTGGAACAGCCTGGAGCCAGTGGCTCACACCTGTAATCCTAGCTGCTGAGGATGTTCATATCTGAGGACCCTGGTTCAAAGCCAGTCCAGGTACAAAAGTCTGTGAAACACTATCTCCAATTAACCACCAAAAACCCAGAAGTGGAGCTGTGGCTCAAGTGGCAGAATGCCAGCCTTGAGCACAAAGGCTCAAAGTGAAGCCCCAGGACCAGTATGCTCTAAAAAGAATTAATTAAAAAGAACCTGAAAGACCTTTCACAAGCAGTTATCCATAAAACCTTGTAAGGAAAAGGAAGGCCTTGATTCCACAGCATCCATTGCACTTACTTCCTGTATGACTTTTTGGCACGGGTGACTCTGTCCATTTTCCACAATGGGATTGGTGTGTCTGAGAAAAGACAATGACCCCAGGTAGTAAAAGAGCAATTTCACCAAGGACCCAGCAATACACCAATCCCTGCTTACTTGCCAAACGAGATGAGTTGTTTACTTAGATCAGTACCTTTTCCTTCTACTCCATTCAAACGAAAATAAGAACGTAATTTGAATCCTTTTCACTTTTTTCAACTACTAGAAGAACATGCAAATTCTATCTAATTCTGGTTACATGATCCATGGGGATACTACTGCTACCTTTTCCATTTTTTCTCATTTGTAAACCTAAATATGTAGTTTCTTTGAACTTAACAAAAACTACATAGACAAATTGTCTGAGTCCATTATAAGAATCTGACTATTGGCCCGGTGCTAGTGGCTCATGCCTGAAATCCAAGCTACTCAGGCTGAGATCTGAAGATCATGGTTTGAAGCCAGCCTGGGCAGGAAAGTCTATAAGATTCTTATCTCTTAATTCATCACAGGAAAAAAAAACAGAAGTGGAGCTGTGGTTCAAGAGGTGAAGTAGCTCAGGGACAGTGCACAGGCCTAGAGTTCAAGTTGGGGTAGGTGGGGAAGAAACTGACTATTGCTCCAATCTTTGCGTTAAAAGACAATGGTTTAAGAACTGCAGTGCATTACAGATGGTTCTTGTAGTTCCAGTCTAGACCCATGATATACAATATGGACCCACTAACAATATCAAGTTACTCTGACTTAAGAAAGCTCAATAGCAGCCTCATAAAAATCTAATTTTCTTTAAGTATGTATAGCCATTGCAGATTTTCATTTACTGCAAAATAAAGATTTGTTGTTGTTGTTTTGTTGGTCATGGGACTTGAACTCTGGGCCTGGGTGCTGTCCCTGAGCTCTTCAGCTCAGGGCGAGTGCTCTACCACTTGAACCACAGTGCCACTTCCAGTTTTCTGGTGGTTAATTGGAGACGTCTCACGGACTTTACTGCCTGGGCTGGCTTTAAACTGCAATCCTCAGATCTTGGCCTCCTGATTAGTTAGGATTACAGGCGTGAACCACCAGCACCCAGTTGGGAACTTAACCGTGACACAATTTTTCAGAATCAGATAGCTGAGGATGGAACCTACCAAATTGTATTTGGATAAATAAATCCTCAAGTGACTCTAATGCATGCTAAAGTTTAAGAATCACTTAACTAGAAAGCAAAGTGATCAATTATATCCAAAGGGTCTTTACACAAAGACAGGCCAAGAATGAGTCTGAGAATAAATTTGCCTTTGCTCCAAAAGTTCAGATAACTAATCTGATAGAGAGATAAAGGGAGTATTTAGAAGTTCAAGGAAAACAATGCTTGTTTACTTCAATGTATAAAGGTTTTGTTTGAGCTTTTAATCCATCAAGAATTCAGTCTTCCTTCTTACCTAAATATAACAGCCAGTCGATCTAAGAACACAGTAGGATCTGAGGAGATTCCATTGCTGGGCTCCTGAGACAACAACTGGAGAGACATACAGTTATGAATGTATATAGACCTATGGTAAATTCCTTAACATATACTTTTTTTTTTGGGGAGGGGGGGGTTGTGCTGGGGTTTGCAAGCACTATTTTTCTTTTTTTTTTTAAAACTATTTATTCCTTTTTTTTTTGCTGGTCATGGGGCCTGAACTCTGGGCCTGGACACTGTCCCTCCGTTCTTCAGGTCAAGGCTAGTGCCACAGCACCACTTCCAGCTTTTTCTGCTTATGTGGTGCTGAGGAATTGAACCCAGGGCCTCATGCATGCGAGGCAAGCACCCTACCACTGAGCAAGATGACCTTGCTTTTGCCTAGAGTCAGTCTTGAACCACAATTATCCTTTCATCTTGGCATAGCTGAGGTTACAGGTGTGTACCACCATCCCAGTGCTTAACCAAGTACTCTTAACCTTTGCCTCAATCTTTGCCTATTTCCTAAAGGTGACTCAAATGCTGCCAACTTTTTATTGTCTACTTAATTTCCTCCATTTATTGCAGCTGGGCCAAGACTGCATATACTATATTTTACTATCTGCTCACTGGGGAGTAGAAAATGTTAACATATGATTTTCTTCCCATTTACTTAAATTATGATTGAGATAGTATCTATATTATATATTACAACATGAACACTATATGTTGTTACAACATAATATATACATGAGAAAGTTTTTACTTAGCTTTAAGATTATTAAACTTTGTATTCTAGGCATACTTAGTACTCACAGGCATTTGTATTTCATGTTTACTGCATGTCTTAACTGAATCAACAGGTAGTGGTCAAATAACTGGTTGGTAACATTTTGGTTTAAGTATCCCCCGAAGTTTTCACAATTACAAAATTGCATGATAATGCATTTCTCAGAATGAACTCCCCATTATAAAGGGATAGGCAACTCTACTTTTTCTTTGCATGCAGTTAGAATAGATTTACTAGTTTAAATCAATTTTTAGTTCATTTTTGGCTTTTCTATGTAGACGAAATCCAATCTGTAAATAAATCATTTTTATCTTCCTAATATATTTATTACGTTTGTTTCATTCCTTACCCAATTGCACTTACTTTTTTTAATGCCATAACTTGAACAGAACACAATTCACTAAGACATTCAGTAATTTTATCCAAAGGTAATCTTGCTAGAACAAGTGCTGTTCCTGAAAAACATAGAAAGAAGCAAGAAAATAAAGACTTCATTGAGGCTAATTAAAAAATTAGTCTCTATCAGATTAAGAGAAAGGTGGGATCATTCTTCTTAAAAGCTTAGCACTGTTTCATCCTTGCCAAGAGAGCCTTAACTATTTTCCCCGCCCCCCCCCCCTTTTTTTGCCTGTCTTGGGACTTGAACTCAGGGCCTAGATGCTGTCCCTTAGGTGGTTTTGTTCAAGGGTAGCACTCTACCACTTGAGCCACAGCTCCATTTTCAGATTTTGGCTGGTTACTTAGAGATAAGAGTCTCATGGACTTGCCTACCCAAGATGGCTTCAAACCATGATCCTTAGATCTCAGCCTCCTGAGTTCCTAGGATTGCAGGTGTGAGCCACAGGCACCTGGCTCCCCTTTATTTTTGACAAATACCTCACCAGATTCTATCAGAAGAGTCTGAGAAACATTGGCATAATGCTTTTAGAAAGAATGAGCTGAAGTCAGAAATTTCACTCGTTCTACCATTAACACATTAACTTATGTGAGATATTCTGAGTCTGTTCCTTTACCTGCAAAAAAAGTGATTTGAACAGAAATTTAGCAATCAAAAGTGCCTTTCTTTTAAAAAGTTATAAAAGTCTCCCCCTTCCCATTTCTTAAGTTGACACTCAGTAAGTTGAAAACAAAAAGTAAGTCATAAGTAGGGCTAGAAGGCCTGGACTCTTCCTACTTAGTATCTCCTTTAATCCCCACAGTTCCACCACCAACTACTAGCTGCCCTCTTCCACAAAGGATTACATCTTAAAGCCAGTCCCTCCTAAGCTGAGATCTCTTTCACTGTGGTTTTATCTTCTTCACTTTCATGCACAGAACAGCAATTAATCTTTAAATATAAAAGAAATGAAGTGACAGATGTGTCAGACTCCTTCTTTAAAAGTAGGGAATAAGGGAGGACCCATTTTATTTTTTTTTGATCTGGTCGTGGGGCCTGAATTCTGGGCTTGGGCGCTGTCCCTCAGCTCTACAGCTCAAGGCTAGCACTCTACCACTTGAGCCACAGCACCACTTCTGGCTTTTTTCTTTTTTTGCTTATGTGGTGCTGAGGAATCGAACCTAGAGCCTCAGGCATGCAAGGCAAGTGCTCTACCACTGAGCAACCTTCCCAGCCCCATGGGAGGACCCAATTTCAATGCTATTCTTTGTAATTAATTTCTTTCTTTTTTTTGGGGGGGGGGGGGTCGGGGGGAGGTTCCGGTTGTGGGCCTGAACTCTGGGCCTGGGAGCTGTCCCTCAGCTCTTCAGCTTAAGGCTAGCGCTCTACCACTTGAACCATAGCACCACTTCGGGCTTTTTATTTCCTGCTTATGTGGTGCTGAGGAATCGAACCCAGGGCCTCATGCCTGCAGGCAAGCGCTCTACCACTGAGCCACCTTCCTAGCCCTTTTTAATTAATTTCTAAAGGAAAGGATGTTAATGCTGGGTGCCAGTGGCTCACTCCTGTAATCCTAGCTACTCAGGGGGCTGAGATCTGAAGATCGTGGTTCAAATCCAGCCCGGGCAGGAAAGTCTGTGAGACTCTTATCTCCAATAAACCACTAGAAAACTGGAAGTGGCGCTCTGGCTCAAGTGGTAGAGTGCTTGCCTTTAGCTGAAGAGCAGAGGGACAGCATTTAGGCCCAGTGTTCAAGCTCCATGACCGACAAAAAAAAAAAAAAGGAAAGGATGTTATTTTAAAAGTTCCCCATATATAAACAAGGCCTGGTGGCTCATGAATTTGGGAGTTGATTCCCTGGAGAAAAGCTCATAAGCCCTCATTAAGAAAAAGAAATTGTTGCTATTATGAAATAACTCAGGTAAGGAGTACATTTCTTTATGAACAATGTTACCCCTTCCCTCTCTCTTTCCCAGTTTTTCCCTCCTGTCCTTACCCAAAAGTTGTGTAGTTCATTTTCACCATAGTGTCTAGTGAGTACTATTACTGCATTTATTCACCCTTTATCCCTCCCAATCCTATGCCCCTGTTTACCCTCCCAAAGACAAATAATGAACAAAGCAGAAAGAAAACAAAAACAGCAATGAAGAAAAAAAACTCGTTTCCATTTCCTGGAGTTCATTTTGATAAATATTATTCTATGAGATCAGATGCACATAGGCACTGTGCCTGTGCGTTCCTAGGACTGTTCTTCGGTCTCACTATGCGTGACGACAAGTGAGACAAGTATGCCTACCACACCTAGACTCCGTTGAGTACAAGGTCTCACCACTCTGTTGCCTGGGTTGGGATGACAAACACATACCAAGCTGTTGGTTAAAGTGGGATATCACACAAAGGACACATGTTTTTTTTCTCATATGTGGAAGCTAGATCTAAAATACACTTGGAGCTGGGCACTGGTCGCTTATACCTGTAATCCTAGCGACTCTGGTGTTGCTAGGATTTGAAGATAGCCCAGGCAGAAAAGTCCATGGAAACTTATCTCCAATTAACCACTAGAAAACCAGAAGGGGCACTGTGACTCCTTGAGCAAAAGACCTCAGGGACAAAGACAGTCCTGAGTTCAAAGCCCTGTGACTAACAAAAAAAAAAAAAAAAAACAAAAACGAAAAAATACATGATAAATCATACACACTAGTGAGGAACCTAATCATATAGAAATAAGAGAATAAAATTAGTTTGCATAAAAGGTCATCCACTCTAAGAAAGACTGTTTACTGAGGCTTAGAAAACAATATATTGCATACATTTTGTGACTAAATTCTTTGATATAGTCTGACCCATATTAATTTACCAGTTACAAGAATTTTAGTATCATAAGGCATGCTAATTTGTCTTCAGACAGTTTGGTTATGAAGTATTTTCTCTTTAGAAGCCATTATTGATAAGTGACTGACAACTGATTACTAACAAAATAAATATAATCCTTTTCTTTTTGGTTTTTGGGGTTTTTTTTGGCCAGTCTTAGGCTTGAGCCTGGGCATTATCTCTGAGCTTCTTTTGCTCAAGACTAGCATTCTACCACTTGAGCCACAGTACTACTTCCAGCCTTTTCTGTTTATGTGGTACTGAGGAATGGAACCCAGGGCTTCCTGCATGCTAGGCAAGCACTCTACCACTTAATAGGTGTGATTCAAGTCTATTCTAAGTCTTTTCCTTAACCTTGTATCACTACTTCTATCAGTTTGTTCCTACCAGCAATTGGCTGTTTTGCTGTGGATAGGCCAACGTTCAGTAGTAGAAGCTATTAGGTAATAATAAAGACTGCTTAGAGACCAGAATTCCTTGGTTTCTGACTTAGCAATGATCCATGTATACTTTCCAATATCCACTTACCACTTTCATACAGCACTGTCAGTTTTAAATACTTGCCCAAATTTAAAAAGCAATCATGTTTGGTTCAAATGTGTTTACAACCCAAAACCTAGATCTGAAAGCAGTATTAATCAATTAAATAGCCATAAAATACTCTAAGGAGACCATATATAATTTAGCACTCTACCTTGAATAGGAAGGTCACAATGAAGTAGATAGATTACAACTGAAAAACTATGATATGATTGATGTAAGATAAATCCAAATGGTGGCTTAGGAGACACTTACTATTTAGCATCCTAAGTAAACACCTTTTATTTCCTTTTTTTTTTGGGTCCGGTCATGGGGCCTGAACTCTGGGTCTGGGCACTGTCCCTCAGCTCTTCAGCTCAAGACTAGTGCTCTACCACTTGAGCCACAGTGCCACTTCCGGCTTTTTTCTTTTTTTGCTTATGTGGTGCTGAGGAATCGAACCCAGGGCCTCATGCATGCAAGGCAAGCGCTCTACAACTGAGCCACCTTCCCAGTCCCAGTAAATACCTTTTAGCAAGCCCACAGCAGCTTCTGGCGACAACATGAATGAATCAAGGGAGCGAGCAATCTCCAGGAGTCCATTAAAGTGCTGAGCCATATGATCCCGACAGACCGAGCAAATATTATGAATGGCTTTGGCTGCAGCAGAAGCCAGAGGTTTTTCACACAGGCCTTTCATCAAATAGCCCAACACTGGGTCTAAGAAGTAAAGTCAAGTAGAAATTACATATATGAAAGTCAGAGAAGAAATTTACACAACTGGAGCTGATCTCACTGACACAGTATCAGGCAGGCCCTATTTCATTGTTCATGTCTTCCCCAATCTAAACTTAGGGATTCATAAAACAGTTTGAAAAACCCTAAGAGCATATATGATCATTTAATTTCAAGAATACAGTAATATATGAAAGAATGTAAAGTTTAGACAGCTATCATTATACTTAGAGATGAATCATTTGTTAAGACAACCTACATTATTAAGGACAATGATACTGTCTAAAGCTGACATTTTTATATTTGACTCTAGTCACAAATGTCTTTTAAATATAGAATCTGTAGTACTTCTAAATAAATTAACTGTTTTATTTTTATCAGATGTGTTTTAAAAAACTGAATGCACAGGTAAATTTCTATAGAATTCTACTCATTTTTTAACCTTCCTTTATAAAAACCAGAATGTTTTCTACAGAAAACACTATGGTTAGAGAACATTTTCCGAATATTTTAAAGTAACCTCATAGCACAATATTTTTTTTTTTAATTTAAGAAATCAAAAGATGGGGCTGGGAAGGTGGTTCAGTGGTAGAGTGCTTGCCTTGCATGCATAAGGCCTTCGGTTCGATTCCTCAGCATCACATAAGCAGAAAAGGCTGGAAGTGGGGCTGAGGTTCAAGTGGTAGAGCGCTAGGCTACAGCTGAAGATCTGAGGGACAGTGTGCCCAGGCTCAGAGTTCAGGCCCCACAACCGGGAGAAAAAAAAAAAAAAGAAATCAAAAGAGGAAGTGGTTGGGGCTGGGAAGATGGCTCAGTGGTAGAGCGCTTGCCTTGCATGCCAGAGGCCCTGGGTTCGATTCCTCAGCACCACATAAGCAAAAAGAAAAAAGCCAGAAGTGGTGCTGTGGCTCAAGTGGTAGAGCGCTAGCCTTAAGCTGAAGAGCTAAGGGACAGCGCCCAGGCCCAGAGTTCAGACCCCACGACCGGACCCAAAAAAACAAAAAAACAAAAGAGGAAGTGGCACTGTGGCTCAAGTAGTAGAGTGCTTGCCTTGAGCTGAAGAGCGCAGGGACAGCGCCCAGCCGAGTTCAAGCCCCACGATCGACAAAAAAATAAAAAAGAAAAGAAAAAAGAAAGAAATCAAAAGAATAATGTCTTTGTAAAAAATTCTGTTACTTGCCCAGTGCTAGTGGCTCACACCTGTAATCCTAGCTACTTAGGAAGCTGAGATCTGAGGATCACAGTTCAAAGCCAGCCTGGGCCAGAAAGTCCATGAGACTCTGATCTCCAATTAACCACCAGAAAAACCGGATGTGGCACTGTGGCTCAAGTGGTAAAGCACTCACCTTGAGATGAAAAGCTCAGGAATAGTGCCCAGACCCAGAGTGCAAGCCCCACGACTGATTTAAAAAAAAAAAAATCTTTGGGCAGGATGTCGGTGACTCATGCCTGTAATCCTAGCTACTCAGGCTGAGATCTGAGGATCACGGTTCAAAGCCAGCCTGGGCAGGAAAGTCCGTGACACTCATCTCCAATTAACCACCTGAAAATGGTATGTGGCTCTGTGGCTCCAGTGGTAGAGTGCTCACCTAGAGCTGAAGAGCTGAAGGATTACGCCCAGGCCCAGAGTTCAAGCCCCATGACCAACAAAAAATAAAATAAAACAAATCTGTTACTATTGTACTTGGGACCATTTCAAAAAAATAGTTTCCCAATTATCATCTAGAAAGAAAACATTCTAAAGTAACATAATTAAAACAGCTCTATTAAAGCATACTCACTACTATACTACCATATATCATAAATAGTTACAAAACATTTTACATTCCTACAGATTCCCATTAAAAAGTCATTATGTGAGTGAGGGAAGGGGTGATATTGTCTAAAAAGAAATGTTATTTTTTACCTGACTTATGTAACGATAAGCCCTTTGTATAGCACCTTTATAATAACAATTAAAATTCTGCGCTAAAATCATTATGTGAGACTTTCTTTTACTTTTCCTGTAGAGAGCCCAAAGGATGCTAGGATACACAGTTCTGTAAGAAAATGTAATTTCCTAGATAAGAACAATGTCCTAAGCTGGGTGCCAGTGGTTCATGCCTATAATCCTAGTAACTCAGTAGACTAAGATCTGAAGATTTTGGTTCAAAGCTAGCCTGAGCAGGTAAGTTAGCCTGAGCAGGTTAAGTCCATAAGGTTCTTATGTCCAATTAATTACCAAAAAGCCAGAAATGGAGCTGTGCCTCAGGGACAGAGTCCCAGGACTGGCACCAAAAAGAAGGGAAAAAAGGGGGAGGGGGGGATGTCTTAAAGCCCTTATCTCTATATTTCTAGTCTAACAACCAATATAACACAGCAACCTATGCACTGACTACCCCTTTCACAAGAATCAAACCTGTTTAGTCTAAGACCTTCACCAAAGCAATTCTAATGCTGTAGACTTTAGTGGGTACCAAAATGGAATGTTCATGGTTTTAACTACTTTAAAGTACAAACATTCAGCCATTTGTTTACTTATTATTTACAAACCTGAGTGAGATACTGCAAGATTTGCTTCTTACAGGACACAAACTGAAGTTAATACAAACAAAAGCACTTTTGCTTCTTTGTAAAAAAGTGTTCAGAAATGAAAGCCAAATGATGAAGCAAAACAAAAGTGAAAAAATCTAAGAATTAGAAAATAGGGATTTGGAACATGGTAGTTGTAAAGTGAGCATTCTTGTCATATGCTTTCTATACAGAAAGGAGGAAAAGGAACATATCTGTTCACTACACAGCTATTGTTTCATCATCAAAACAAGATCATTTGTAAAAGAAAATCAAGTAAAATGGTAATAATTTGGAATTTAAATATTTTTCAGAATGTATCCCTTCAATGACAGGGGCTTGATATATGTTACCCTGGAAAAATTATTTGTTGTATTATCTCAGTGTCCTTATCTGTAAAATAAGGGGGTTAGGATAAATGATTTGTACTTTCAGCCCCAATTCCCAAGTTATTATATGATTTTTAGTTACCTTTTTGAATCAACAAGGGCAACCAAAAGTTGTATAATTTAATACTCTTCAATTTAAGTATTGTGTTTTGAATGACAATTCCTAGTTTTTATGGGAAACATGTATTTAACACAGAAAAACTTCTATATTACTTTAACCTATTAGTAGCTTCTAGTTAGAAGTACAGATCTAATTAGTACAACACACAGTGCCAAAGATCAGGAAAAACAGAAATGTTCATGATTAAGTCAAGCATTAAAATCAAACCTTTTTCCTACCTGTAGATTTAATTTTTCAAAGGCACTTATTCCAGATCAGATTAAAAATGTTTTATCAACTAAGCAACTTATATAACCTACTCTTATATATACAAATATTCTACCTGTCAATAAAGAAGAACGAACGAACAAGAGTAAAAGAAAGAAAACCACACACAAAATACAGAAACAAAAACAAAAAACAGAAGTATCAGCAACAGATGGGAAATAGTTACACATACCAAGGAACTGAGGATTTCGATCAACCACTTCACTCATTTCTCCAACCAATTCAATGCTAGTATATCGCACAGCTGTATGTACAGTCTCTGGGAGACGGACAACGCCTTCTAGGACTTCCACAAGTGTAGGATTGTTCTCCCTAAGAACAGAAAGCAAACACTAACAACTTTCAGATTTTCACAGAGGTTCCAGAAGATAGCAAAATAGGTTTAAGAGAAAATACTATAGTATATAATTAAGGAGTATAGCTTTAATTACGGTGAGGGATCTGGTGGCTTGAACTCAGGACACTGTACTCTTGCTTGGCTTTTTCCTTAAGGCTGGAGCTCTACCAGTTGAGTGACATTTCTACTTCTGGCTTTTTGCTGGTTAATTGGAGATAAGAGTCTCATAAATGTGTCTGCCCAGGCAGCAATCCTCAATAGCTAGAAATTATAGGCATGAATCCGCTTTGCCTGGGTAAGGAGAACCTCTTAATAAACACAAACTACTTATTTCCTAGAATATTTACTGGGTTAGAACCAATGTACTATTTCAATGAGTAGCTAAGAAAGGTAACTAACCTAAATGTGTTCCTCTCCCTTCACTCCCAGGCGGTGGGGAGATAATACTGACATTTAAACTAAGGACCTCGTGTTTGATAGGCAGGTGCTCTTACCACAGGAGCCACACTTCTGTGGCTTAAGATTTTTGCCCAGGCTGGCTCTGACAACAATTCACCTATTTATTTACATTGTCCTTGTTCTTGTAGCTGGAATGACAGGTGCCCATTACCATGCCCCACTGTTTATTGGTCAACACATAATCTTGTAAACATTTTTTTGTGCAGGTTGATTTTTTGTTGCTGTTACTCATGGGACTTGAACTCAGGGCCTGGGCCCTGTCTCTGAGCTCTTTGCTCAAGGCTAGCACTCTACCACTTGAGCCACAGTGTCACTACCAGTTTTCTGGTGGTTAATTGGAGATAAGAGTCTTACAGACTTTTCTGCGTGGGCTGGCTTTGAACCATGATCTTCAGATCTCAGCCTCCTGAGTAGCTAGGATTATAGGCCTGAGCCACTAGTGCCTAGCCCCAGGCTGATTTGAACTCAGTTCCTCTTGATTTCAGGCTAAGATTACCAGACTGAGCCACTGTATCTGTCAGTATGCTATATAAATTTACAGTATAAATAACTTCTGAAAGATTCAAGTCATAAATAGAATTTCTATTCTAAGAAATTAGAAATCAAATTGACATTATTCAAAAAATTTTAGTGGCAATAAGTAATAATGATCCTATAGATTTTGCTATTCTTTTAAGTCAAAGAATTGTCTATGCCTTGTCTCTCTGAAACTCATGAATGACTCTCTAAAACAGAAAGAATAATCTAATTAAACATCTATAATGATAATTAACCCAAGGCCACAAAAGCAGGTCAAAATTAATGCTTATTCAATTGCTTTTAAGCAAGTACTAACAATTTAACAAGTTCTTAATCATGACTAGTTTCACAAAGGAACCTCAATTGGAAAAATAAATCAGCAATCTATTCCTAGCATCAATAGTAAAATGGATTTTTAAAAACTGCTTTTTTTTGGGGGGGAGGGGAATCTTTTCTTTTTTTGGTGCTGGGGGTCAACCCCAGGATGTTGCACTTGTTGGGCAAGCACTTTGCTCCTAAGCTATATCCCAGCCAAAGGGTAAGCTACTTTTAACTCTAGGAAATATGTTAAAATATGACATCAGTAATTCAGGCTATGCTGAACTAGACCATAAAGTCCTAAAACTAGACATTACAGAAATAAGAAGTCCTAAGTATATACCATGTAAGAGAAATATGGTATAATTTTCCTTCCTTTTAATATTTACAGATCCCAGCAAAAGACTTATCAGAGACTCACGGATCAACACTCTTTGCTATAGCTGCCATGATAAACAGAACCGCTTCTGTCACTTCCCAGGGTGGGTTGCCTTCTTTCAGAGTAGAATATAACTAGAGAAGAAGAAGTAGATTATAGTTCCATTAAAAGGAAAACAATTCCAAAACAAACAAGAAAAGAAAAGCTAGGTTAAAAGAAATCTAGCTCTTTGTTTCTAAATTTGTCAGAGCAAGCCAAAAATATTAATTCTTTGAAATCTTCACTAACTAGGAATAACTACTTTTTTAAACTTGATATACAACTATTTAGAACTTGAAGACTTTAAAAAGATAATCATCTACTCCAGAAAGTAAGTGCTATGGGAAACACAAAACATATTACATGAGTTTCTCTTTATGGTCTTGACAGCTGATAAGTATATGAAAACATAGCAAGTAGAGATACAACATAAATCCTCTACATCTGTATTAGCTCTACAATTCTACTACTATTTGCCCCAACAATGATAGTTAGGTTAAATTCTTGAAAATAGGATAGATCCTTAAAAAAATACCTATGGCAATACCCTATCTAAGCACAATTTCATTTTTGTTGTTTGTGCCAGTCCTGGAGCTTGAACTCAGGGCCTGGGCACTGTCCCTGAGTTCTTCTGCACTCTACCACTTGAGCTACAGCTCCACTTCTGGCTTTTTGCTGCTTAGCTGGAAATAAGAGCCTCACAGACTTTATTGCTCAGGCTGGCTTCAAACCATGAGCCTAAGATCTCAGCCTCCTGAAGTAGCTGGGATTACAGTTATGAACCACCAGTGCCTGACTAAGCACAATTATCTGCTCGACCCTGCCACTTGCCAAAAAAGATAGAATACTAGTGGGATACTCAGATGTTCTGGCCCAGAATTTTCCAGATTACATCTATGTATGGAATGTGACTAGGTAGTAGTTTAAAAAGCCTTCTATAGTCAAGTAACAGACACTATTACAAAAAAATTAAACCTTTGCCCCTCTATGACTTCATAATGACTTTAATATACTATTAAGATATTTATAGTATTCCCCAATTTTAATAGATGATATAACTTTATTTATTTATTTTTGTCAAAGAACATCTAGTCTGGTATTCCACAGAACACATCTTGGCAACATTGATAATTTATCTAAGTTTGTAAACTGAAGTCAAAGCCACAGAGCTGATGAGAGAAGGGCTGAAATCTGAGTATAGGTCACCTGCCTATGGTTCAGGAACCTCCCTGAATCTGCCTTTTAGGAGTGTCCAACTCTTCATTGTGAAAAAACATGCTCTGTAATAAAAAGTAACACTTCCTAAATAAGGGAGTGCCCAAATATAGAAACTCTGATTGAGTTACTCTCCTCTTCCCCACTTTTCTTCTTTAGGTTAGTTCACAGCAATCAAAACTAGTATTTCAGAGCTCATTAAAGCATGATTCAGCCAGTATGAAAAACACTTGAAATTCTTCTGTAAAGTAGCAAAATGATGATGACTGCAATCTTAACCTTAACATGACAAATGTTACTCATTCTAAGGGAAACCTACTTTAGGATAATCACCTCTGAAATGAAACTGTACAGGAACCTATCTATCATAAGTGTGAACAATGAAATGCCAAATAACTAAGTCTTACTAGGAAATGGTACATAATTATGAAAGTAGAAAAAGTAGTCTATTTTTCCTGGCTAGGTCCAAATTTCACTAAGTTTCCTGGAAGCTTTAAAGCTTATCTCGGACCTTCCATTCCATTATACTAATGGAAAAGCTCTCATTGGCAAAACTAGTGGAGTAAGCCACAAGCAATTATCTATAGATTGAAAACAGCTCAGATACAATAAATAAACATAGCTATCATATGCTAGGCACCTACACATCTAGCATCTCATCTAGCCACTGAGTTTGAAAAAAATAAGATGGAACATTTACAGAAAACACAGAAATGAGCACAATTAAGGGTCAGTAAAACTGGCCTAAGAATCTCTGAGAGAGCTTACCTGAGCAAAACACTCCATAGACCCAATCAAGAAAATCAAGTCCTTCACCAGGTCTGATACCCTCATCCGAAACTCCCCAAAGTCATCAGTCTCCTCAGGAACCCCTTCCTGAAATTTCAAATCAGGTAACATGTGTTTTAAACTTACTGAAGTTTTCGATGACTTCTATAAAGTCAGTAAGGAAAAAGCCATTAAGTAGTCAAGTCCTAATGGACCAAAGTTGTTCAAACCACAAGAATATTTTATTACAATAGAGGATCTACCAGAGAAGTAGTAAAAGAAGAGTTACAAGTCTATCAAGAGAAGATCCGCTATTTAGTACTAACCAAGTTTCTGAAGCTTTTTGTTCAAGATCTACGAAAATCAACCATTATCACCATCAATTCACAAGGAAAATAGAATTTCAGACTTTTAAAACTGTCTTATCCAAATATACATCTCTCTCTATATAAAGGATATTAATTTTGATATGGTTAAAGACATGTATGAAAATCTTGGGCCATAAATACCTAGAAAAAGTCCTTAGAACTTTTGAAAACTGCTTATCTAATTCAACTATTTTGCTTTAAGATAAAGAAAATAAGGTTCAGGAATGAGGAGGAAATAATGGCTTTCTCATATAAAATAATGATTATTAAAATTATAAAACACTGTAATTTATAAAATACTATACAGTTAAAGTACTATACATATATGTGTAAACAATACAATATTTTTAAGAAAACTAGTGACACTACATTATCAAAGATAAGAAAGAGAACAAAAAAATAGAATCAATTAACAGAACAGCCCTCGTTTTATTTACAATTTGGTCTTCTAAGTAAGATATGGTAAAAAAAAAATAGGGTTTCTCAGTTTAACAACAATAATTAATGGGGAGGGGGTGCTCAGGACACATGATTATTACACTAGACATTACTAAAGTTCTATGGAGACACAAAATGCTCAAACACAATATTAACATTAAAACCAAGAAACTAGCATGTCAGATTTAATTATGAGCAATTAAATGTACTCAAAGTCCTGAAATCAACAGCTAATCAAGATGAAATAAATGAGGTAAAATTTAAAGACATTATGCAAAGAATTAAGGCTGAAGAGTTTCCAGTAGACTTCCATATTACTTGTATATTTTCTTCTAAGCAAATAGATTATTTCCTTTAATTATAAAATCAGAGTAAAGAAATTGCATAAATATGAGGGGGAATGAATTTTGTAATTTTCAGCATCCTCAC
Source organism: Dipodomys spectabilis (assembly GCF_019054845.1). Lineage (NCBI taxonomy): Eukaryota > Metazoa > Chordata > Mammalia > Rodentia > Heteromyidae > Dipodomys > Dipodomys spectabilis. Next base: position 15,700,848 of record NW_024870874.1, read on the forward strand.
AGAAAGATTTAATTTATAACCATATATTTTACACTACTAAAACAGAATATAAACTAGGCATGGTAATCATATTCATGTAATCACAATATTGGGGAGGCTGAAGTAGGACTGCAAGTTTGAGGCCAGTCTGAGTTACACAGAGTTCAAGACCAGTGTGAGTTACAAACCAAGACTCTGTCTCAAAAAAAAAAAAAGAAGAGAGTTGGGAATGAGCTATATAACTCAGTGGTAGAGCACTTCCCTAGCTAGCTAGCATGAAGGTCCTGAGGTTCAATCCCCAGACCTCCTCCCACACAAGTACAGAATTCTAATTTTGATTTTTTTATTCTTAGCATACCAATTATTTCAATACTCATTATTTTTAATTGCCACATAATGGTACATCAAGTATATGCTAGACATGGTTTCTTCTATACCAGTAGACAGGGTTAAACATTTTCTACTTTTATAGATAATGTGTATACATATAATAGGTCCTAATTTTTCCTTCTATTGGACTATTCAAACAAATTATTAGGAGAAGAATTACTGACAGCAGAAGTAGTTTTTTTCTAGATAAGCCAAGTCTATTACTGGGATTGATTTCACTATAAACTAAAGTGTTAAAAAAAAAAATCAGCTTTATTTTCTACCTTTTCAAATTAGCTCTGAAAAGTGGAGAAAATGAGGACTTGAAGTAGAGACAGAACTTACATGGTCTGGTTCCATCTGGCAATGTCGAGCCAAGGCATGAAGCAGCCTCTGAATGTAAGCTTTAAAGATGCCATGAATAACCTCATCATTAGTTTTGTATAAATGTTCTCCTAGTCGGTACCAGAAGTTAAAGGAAATTTCTACCACCTTTCAAAAGAGAAAAGATATTTTATTTGATTGGCAAAGAACTGGAGTAAGAAGACAGTTTTATTATTACTAAGGCCAGACAGGAAAGACCATATACTTTTACATGTTAGGTGGAACCATTTAAAGAGCCACGGGGCTGGGAAGGTGGCTCAGTGGTAGAGTGCTTGCCTTGCATGCCTGAGGCCCTGGGTTAGATTCCTCAGCATCACATAAGCAAAAAGAAAAAAAGCCGGAAGTGTCGCTGTGGCTCAAGTGGTAGAGCGCTAGCCTTGAGCTGAAGAGCTGAGGGACAGCGCCCAGGCCCAGAGTTCAGGCCCCACGACTGGACCCAAAAAAATAAAAAGAGCCACATTTTTTTTCTACTAGATTCACTACATTATCCTTCCAAATTTCTCCATGGTCAGCCCAAAAGTCCACTCAGAAGGACAAGCTTTATATTCCTTATTTACTCAGATATCTCCCCCAAAGTTAATTTTAGAAAAATAGAAATTGAAGAATTAAAACATTTTTCTCCAATTCTGAAATCATTTTATTATATTGGGAATCAGAGGAATTTTTTTAATTGGGAGAGGGGGGCCAGAACACTTCTTAACAGCCAAAGTCAACTGTAATTCTCTTAACATAACTAAAAAGCTTTTATATAATCCCCCCCCCCCCCCCCCCCCCCCCCCCCCCCCCGTCACAGGACTTGAACTTTGGGCTTGGGTGCTGTCCCTGTGCTCTTCAGCTCAAGGTGGGCACTCTACCACTTGAGCCACAGCACCACTTCCAGTTTTCTGGTGTTTTATTGGACTTTCCTGCTCAGGTTGGCTTTGAACCATGATCCTGAGATCTCAGCCTCCTGAGTAGTTAGGATTACAGGCATGAGCCACCGGCACCCGGCTTTATCTAACTTTCATTTGACCACTTTTTGAGGAAGAGAGAAAGGGAGGAAAAGACTGGGATTTTTACTTGTAGCTGATCTTCCTTATAGCACTAAAGGAGTGATTGTTATTGTACAGTGTTATACTTCTCCCAAAATGTTTTGGGTGTCACCCACATTTAGATATCCTTATAAGTTATATGAAACAAATAATGCTCAACTCAAGAACACATCGTTCCCAATGTTCTTTTTATTTTACTGGTCCTGGGGCTTGAACTCAGGACCAGGGTGCTGTCCCTAAGTTTTTATACTCAAGGATAGCATTCCTATTTGAGCCACAGCTCCATTTCCAGCTTTTTGCTTATTAATTAGATAAGAGTCCTATGGATATTCCTGTCTAGGCTGGCTTCAAACTGCTATCCTCACATCTTAGCCTCCTAAGTAAGATTACATGAGTGAGCCACTGATGTCCAGCTCTCACTGGAAGGTACAAACTTTGTACATGAAGAAATTCTTTAAAATCTAGCAAACTTAAAGGCACAGAGTTATATAGGAAGTGGGAGAATTATAAGTTTTTGAGGCCAGTATGGGCTATACATAGCAAGTCCCAAGCTGTCTTAAGCTACATACTGAGAACAGGTTTCAAAAAACTTCAAGGGCTAGGTATGATGTAGTTCAGTAGCAGAGTACTTTTCTAATATGTACAACGTCCTAGGTGCTATCGTCAGTATCATACTCACAAAAAAATGACAGCATCTTTAAATAAACATTTTTTTAAAAAGATAAACCTTGCTAAAGTAACTTAGGCTGACTTCAAATTGATGAGTTTCTCCTGCCTCAGTATTGGAATGCTGGGTTTATAAGCATGAACCATCATATCCAGCTCTTAAAGATTTTCAAGAAATTCTTGTTTAAAATCCTTTCTGCATTCTCCTCATTTGGAGAAAAATTTGAGGTATAAAGGTAGGGGTATAGTAAGGAGAACTGGTATATTCTACAGTTTGGATCTTCAAAGTATTCTCAAAGGTCCTTGTATCTGAAAACTTGATTCCCAGCCTGTGGTACTAATGAGAAGTGGTGAAACCTTTATGCGTGGAACCTAGTGGAAGGAAGTAGGTTATTGAAAACAAGTCCTTGGGAATGATATTGGGACCCAGCCAGTCCCTCCTCTTCCTCTTTCACACCTCCTACCAAGACGTAAACAGGTTTATTTTCTTCTACCAATCTCCACTACTACAGTCTCCTATAAACCCAAAACAATGGACTCAACAGATTAAAATGGATTCAATAGATTAACAAGGATTAAAACACCCCAAAAACTGTTAAACTAAATCTTTCCTATCTTTAAGTTAATTATCTCAAATTTTTCTCTTGTTATTGTTTGTTTTTTAAACAGTAAAGGACACAGTTTAACACAGTGTGGTTTTTAGCTGTAAAACGCTAGAGTAAGTTGAGTAGAAAGGGGACTTATTGGGGGCCTAGAGATATGACTCAAGTGGTAGAGCACCTGTCTCACAAGCTTACGGCCCAAAGTTCAAACTCCAGTACAGGAAGGAAGGAAGGAGGGAGGGAGGGAGGGAAGGAAGGAGGGAGAGAAGGAGGAAGGGAGGGAGGGAGGTATGGAAGGAAGGAAGAAAGGAAGGATTGAAGGAAGGAAGGAAGGAAGGAAGGAAGGAAGGAAGGAAGGAAGGAAGGAAGGAAGGGGGAGGGAGGGGTGAAGGAAGGGGGAGGGAGGGGTGAAGAAAGGGGGAGGGAGGGAGGGAGGGAAGAAGGAAGCAAACAAGCACAACAAGCAAGCAAAGAAGGAAGGAAGGGAGGGAGTTTGGTAAGGGACAGAAGGAGAGAGAGGGAGGCAAGTAGGGAGGCTCATTGGATGGTAGAAATGTAACGAACTTATAAATTCCTACACCCATTAATTAAAAACAAGATTATGTAATGGAATATAGATAATACACAATAACTTGGAGAATCATGGCCTTAGCACAGTAAGAAACACTACCTCATACTGGGGATGCCCTGCACAGATAAGAAGCAGTTCCAAAGTTCGTAGATCTCCCAGACCTTGGCCGGGAGTACAAACAATTTTTTCAAGAAAAGTTTCACATAGTTCAGTAAAAATACGGCAGTAATTCAGAACTCTGTAGAAAACAGAAGAATGAGAACACTAAGTCAGAAACCTGGATATCATATTCCTAGGCACCATAAATCAAATAAATAAAACATTCCTCAGTGTTAAGTGATATGTAGTGATTACCCACCATTATACATCACACTCTATGTAGCGGACCCCTTTACTTGGATTATCTACTTGCAACTTATTTTAAATCCTTAATTTCCAAAATATTTACAGGGACTGGGAATGTGGCTTAGCAGTGGAGTGCTTGCCTTGCATGCATGAAGCCCTGGGTTCCATTCCTCAGTATCACATACACAGAAAAGGCCAGAAGTGGCACTCTGGCTCAAGTGGAAGAGTGTTAGCCTTGAGCAAAAAGAAGCTCAGGGACACAGTGTCCAGGTCCTAAGTGCAAGCACCAGGACTAGCAAAAGAAAAAAATTCACATAAAAAATTTCTACCAAGTCATACTTGGTATTTTAAAGTTTATCCTTAATTCTTACAGCCTTACCTTTGTAATTGAAAAACATTAATACTTTCCAAAACTGATAATTCTACTTCTCTTGCATCCATCTTGCCACTCTTGATTCAGGTAAGACTATTAGAGCTATAGGATGAAGTATTTATTAGAGTCACTGAGAATCACAAATGATGGATGAATAATAATAACTCACTTGTCTAAATCCTCACGTGCCACAGCCATATGGTAAGCAGTCTCCAACGTCAGGACTCCCTGAAAAAGTTGCATGGCTAATGGTAAGTTAGTCTCCACATTCTCTATGGCATAAAGAGCTGAGCACACACAGTCTGAAGCAGCTTCATGTAAATTAGATGAGGTCTTGTCCTGTTGCTGGGAGGTAAAAGGAATACAAAAGCAAGAAATATGGCCTTGTAATCCAAGTAGCATAAAAGCAGTCATAGGCTTCTTCTGAAAATGTACATTGTATGTGTAACAGCCCAGTAGTAGGAGAATCTCAATCGGAGTCTGGTGCTATGCCAAAACATGAGGCTCTACCTGAAAAACTAAACTATAAAAAGCAAAAGAACACTTAGGTGGGTACAGTTCTTGCTCTACCAGGTTCAACCCCAGTATCAAATAAATAATTGAAATTTATTTTATTGAAAATAAAAATACAGCTGGGCACTAATGGCTCACGGCTATAATCCTAGCTGCTCAGGAGGCTGAGATCTGAGGATCATGGTTGGAAGATAGCTTGGGTAGGAAGGTCCATGAGACTCTTATCTCCAATTAACCACCAGAAAACTGAAAATGGAGCTGTGGCACAAAGTGGTAGAGTGCTAGTCTTGAGCACAGCAACTTAGTAACAGTGCCTAGGTGCTGATTTCAAGCTTCATGACTGACGAAAAAATAAAAAATATAAAACAAAAATAAAAAACACTATTTTATACATTTTTTTTTTTTTTGTTCGTGAGGATTGAACTCTGGGCCTGAGCGCTGTTCCTCAGCAGTTCAGTTAAAGGCTGGTGCTCTACCACTTGAGCCACAGGGCTAACCTCCGGTTTTCTGGTGGTTAATTGGAGATGAGTGTCTCACGGACCTTTCTGCCTGGGCTGGCTTTGAACCACGATCCTCAGGTCTCAGCCTCATGAGTAGCTAGGATTACAGGCGTGAGCCACCAGCACACCGCCATTTTATACTTTTATAACAAAGAAAGATAAACAGCTTTTAGTTGGATCTTAATATTTAAATTATTTGTAAGAACGATCTTATTGCATTTTCTAAACTCTGAGTACTAAAACTAACATCCTTATTTTAGTACTTGATGACAAGAAAATGATACTACAGCTTTTGTAAAATACACCCTCTAGTAACAGTGTAGAAATATGAAAACACTATGTTGTAGATTATTAACATTCTAATAAACCATTACTTACCAAAACCTCAAAAAGGAGCGCTAGTAACTTATTGTTAGCCATAAAGTTACTGTCCAAAACTCCCAAGTTAAACCAACTTCCCAAACAACGAAAGACTTTTATAAGCATTTTCTCATCTGTTCCAGTTTTTTCTACACAGGTCATCTGAATAGAATAAAAAAATAGAAGAATTATTTAACATTAAACATAATACTTACACCATTGTTATAATCACCATGCAAGTGTTATAATGTACCACTGTTGTTCTTTCTCAATAGAGCAATAGAAACACAGAGTAGATATAATCACCCCATAGTAGAAAGATTTTAGAAATAACTTACTAGGTTTCATTCTATTCTTTTTTTTTAAATATCTGAGACTGGAGCTGGAACTTGAAACCTGCTGTTTTTGCTCACTGGCTAGTGTTCTATCAACTGAGCCACAACTCCAACTCTACCCCTCACCCCGATTAGGTTTATTTCTCACTTTTGCAATATACCCTTTTAAAAATACAATTGTTTTTAAAGTGGTATTTATTCATCTACATACCAATAAATTAGCTTGGTATTCCACTGTGTATTTTCACATAATTGTTATCTCTTATGTTCTAACAAGTGTCATAACATAGAAAGTGACACTACGGGGCTGGGAATGTGGCTTAGGGGTAGAGTGCTTGCCTTGTATGCATGAAGCCCTGGGTTGATTCCTCAGCACCACATAAACAGAAAATCCAGAAGTGGTGCTGTGGCTCAACTAGTAGAGTACTAGCCTTGAGCACAGAGAGGCTCAAGGACATTGCCGAGGCCCAGGACTAGCAAAAAAAAAAAAAAAAAGTGACACTACTATAAATAAGCTAGCACTAACAATAACAACAACAAAAAAAGCCAGGCACCAGTAGCTCACATCTGTAATACTAGCCACACAGGAGGCTGAGATTTGAGGACTGCAGTTTGAAGCCAGCCCAGACAGAAAAGTCTCTATGAGACTCTTATCTCCAATTAACCACTCAAAAACCAGAAGTAGTACTGCAGTTCAAGTGGTAGAGTGCTAGCCTAGAACATAAAGAGGGACAGTGCCCTGGCCCTGAGTTCAAGCTCCACAACTAACTGATCTTAAACAAAACAAAAACAGAAGTGGAGCTCTGGCTCAAAGTGGTAGAGCACTAACCTTGAGCAAAAGAGCTCTGGAACAGTGCCTAGTCCCTGAGTTCAAGCTCACTGTCCATTGTCTTCCTGTGCAGATGGTTTCTGTGGTATGTTTTTACCCAAGTAAAGTATAATTTCTAGATAAAAATGTCTCAAGACAGCTTTGCAGGCAATGTGTTAGAAACATAACTGCCATGGAGTTAAGAAGGCACATGTAGGGGAAGGGTAGAATCCCAAGTTCATCAGATTACATCTAAAGGCTGACACTAAGTAAGCCCTATGTTTGCATTATCATGCAACAGTGATTGCATGGTAGTTAACTGACTTGATGAAAATAAGAAAACCAGTCTAAAGAATAAGACTGTCTGATATTCATGTTTACATTGTAGATATAAACTATACAGGGAGAAGCTGACTCAATGCTTCATTTTTTTTTCTTCTTTTTTCTTTTTTGGGTCAGTCATGGGGCTTTAACTCTGGGCCTGAGCACTGTCCCTTAGCTCTTCAGCTCAAGGCAAGCGCTCTACCACTTAAGCCACAGCACCACTTCTGGTTTTCTAGTGGTTAAGTGGAGATAAAAATCTCATGGACTTTCCAGCCCAGGTTTGCTTTGAGCCGTAATCCTCATATCTCAGTCTCCAGAGTAGCTAGGATTACAGGCGTGAGCCACCAGTGCTGGGCTTCAATGCTTCCTTTATCATAGAATCTACATTGAAGATGACTGCTTTTTATTACTATCCTCCAAGAAATACTAGATGAAGTGAGGTATAACATTCAGAACACTACTAAAAATATTAAGGTTTGAAATGCTACCCCCCCAAAAATGATTTTTAAAGTCATCCTTTATTTTAATAATGCAGAAAAAAGGATAGAAAAGCAGTACATACATTAAAGTATATAAAGGTACAAGTGTGTGTGTGTGTGTGTGTGTGTGTGTGTGTGTGTGTGTGTGTGTGTGTGTGTGTGTGTGTACACACATGCGCCTGGCTGGGCACAAATATATTTAAAAGATTATTAGGGTGGACCTTCCAAATATATTTAAAAGACTTTAGGACTGGGCACCAGTGTCTCACACCTGTAATACTAGCTTCTCAGGAGGCTGAGATCTGAGGATCACATTCCAAAACCAGCCCAGGCAGGAAAAGTCCAATATTCTTCTCTCAAATCAAACACCAAAAAGCTGTGTTGCAAGTGGTAGAGTGCCAGCCTTGAGCAAAAAAGTCCAGAGCCAGTGTCCAAGCCCTGAGTTCAAGTACCAGGATCACATCAACAACAACAAAAAGACATTCATTTTTGTTATTTGTTTATTTAGCAGTTTTGTTTACTGTACGTTTTTCTGAGGCTCTTTGTTCCCCCGGTAATCAAGACAAAAATATTTAGAGGTGTTTGAAGTTGCCTGAGATCACTAAAATGTCCAATTTAGATACTCTTAGGAAAGGAACACAAAGGTGTAATGCCTCTATGCCTCTGATCATATAAAATATTTAATGAAGTGAATTCCAGGAAATGGGGGGCAGGGAAGATCACAACAGTATTATTTTGTAGTAACAAATGAATATACCAGAAAAGAATTCCCATAGTAGGATCCTTCTGAGGTGCAGCTCTTGGAGCTTGAACTCAGGATATTTTACTTTGCTTGGCTTTTAACACTCACTACTTGAGCCACAACTCCACTTCTGCCTTTTTTTTCTGGTTAACTGGAGATAGGACTCCCCAAGCCTCTTTCTCAGATCTCAGCTCCTAAGTACTAGGATTATAATCTATAAGGATGAATCATCTATAGGGCCTTTTAAAAATAAGGTCCAAGGCTGAAAAAATAAAAGTTTGTAGTAAATTTTCATTAAAATAAACTATAGCCTCTGAGAGACTTATCTTTTAATGCTGATACATACTGATAACAGAGTCTTTTGCTTCAATCTTTGAAGCCCTGTGGTAAGCTTAACTGTTTGGTTTTTATGATTCCTGAATGGCATTTCAACATTAATACTACAACATGGTATTTACACATAGGATTTATTTTTCTTTCTAACTTCAAATTTAAATATGGAATGCTGAAAAAAAATGTACAGTTAAAATTAGCTGTTTTGAAAAGAAATTAATAAATAAAAATACATCATAAAGCTTCTAAGAGGTATCATCAGTTCATTTCTGAGTACTTAAAAATCTGCCACTTTGAAGTGAGGCCTCAAAAACTGCCTCACATGTAACAGTCCAGAAAAGGCTACCAATAGAAAAAGAAAATTAGCAAGGATAAATAAAAATCGAAATTATGGGGCTGGGAAGGTGGCTCAGTGGTAGAGTGCTTGCCTTGCATGCATGAAGCCCTGGGTTCGATTCCTCAGCACCACATAAGCAAAAAGAAAAAAGCCGGAAGTGGCGTTGTGGCTCAAGTGGTAGAGCACTAGCCTTGAGCTGAAGAGCTGAGGGACAGCATCCAGGCCTAGAGTTCAGGCCCCACGACTGGACCCAAAAAAAAAAAAATCGAAATTATGTATTAACTAAATAGGGAATGGAGAAAGAAAAACAATAGTGGCAGGCCAAGGTCCACTAGAAAAGCAAGAGGAATATCAAAAAGTTCAATATAGCCAAGTGCCAGTAGTTCTCACTTGTAAATCCTATCTACTTGGGAGACTGAGATATAAGGATCACAGTTCAAAGCCAGCCATGGCAGCAAAGTCTGTGAGACTCTTATCTCCCAATTAACCCCAAAGAGCCAGAAGTGAAGCTGTGGGTCAAGTGGTAGAACCCTAGCCTTGAACACAAAAGTTCTGATACAGCACCCAGGCACAGAGTTCAAGTCCCAGGACTGGCAAAATAAATAAATAAATAATAATAATAATAATAAAGGTCAATACAGTAAACCTTAGTATCCATGATTATATGGCTCCAAGGAGATTGTAGGAGGAAAAACCAGTGTATGCTCAGAATGCAGAATTCAGTACTACTGTGATTCATTTTCCTATAAGACCATACAACTTCCACTAAAGATATACATCTTTCAACAAATCTAAAGTTTTTACTTTATCATTTAAATTAACTACACTAACGTTTTCCTTTCATTTAGGGCACCATTTGCTTTTTAGGAAACATGTTTTCACCAAATTAATGGCAGGAAAGCAGTCATCCAATCCTACAATTTAAATATAACTGATAATAGGACTGAGAGCTTCTCCAAATCAACTAAGCTGTATAGCAAGAATTAAAATTCTTTTTGAGGAAAGAAATGTACATAACACCCAACATGGAAGAAATAGTGTAATGTCAAAGCATATAGAATTCACAAACTATAGACCAATATAACGACAATCTGCCTTGTGAAGGTTAAAATGTGTTTGTGATTTTAACTAAGTACCACTATCCTATAATACAGTGAAATTTGTGAAATTTATGTAATCACTTAATCTCAATAGAAAATTATTTTAAAAAATTCTTTTTGAAATTTCTTTTGATATTTAAAATTTTGTTACTATTTTGGGCCATGTTTGATCATAACTGCCTATAATGCAGTAAGACAATGGGTTTACTATATACTACTGGGAGTGGTGGCACATGCCTGTTATTCTGGAGATTAAGTGAGGCTAAGATAGAGAATCCATTAAGCCCAAGAGTTTGGAGTCAGTTTGAACAGGGCCCTTTAGCAAGGTGGGGAGAGGGAGGTAGTAGGAGAAGGGGTTGCTACAGCAACAGGTACCTAAATATGTTTACAACTGTACTTTGAGCCCAATAACTCACTTTACTGACCACTCTTTAAAAACAAGTTTTAAAAACATTCTTTTCAGCTAGGCACCAGTGTTTCATGCCTGTATTCCTAGCTACTCAGGAGGCTGAGATCTGAAGATCATAGTTCAAAGCCAGCCAGGGCAGGAAAGTCTGTGAGACTCTTTTTTTTGGGGGCGGGGGGGGGCGAGGGGGAGGGAAATACTGGTTGTGGGGCCTGAACTCTGGGAAGGTGGCTCAGTGGTAGAGTGCTTGCCTTGCATGCATGAGTCCCTGGGCTCAATTCCTCGGTACCACATAAGCAGAAAAAGCCAGAAGTGGTGCTGTGGCTCAAGTGGTAGAGTGCTAGCCTTCAGCTGAAGAGCTGAGGGACAGCATCCCGGCCCAGAGTTCAAGTCCCACAACTGACCAAAAACAAACAAACAAAAAAAAAACCCATTCTTTTCTTTCTTGCCATTCCCTCATATGCTCCAAGCAAGGCATTTCCCCCTTACCACCCGCTTCCCCCTCCCCTCTTATCCCTCTTATCTCATGACCAAGGGAAAGAAAAGAACATCCAGATCCAGCACAAGGGATACTACAACTCCAGGTATTAATCACAAAACATCAGGAAATAAACAGAACTAAATCCAACATTCACCCGTCCCACCCAAAGTCATGCCTAAACATAACATCTCCATCTGTGCACCCTGTACAGGGTGGGTGTTTTTGGGGGGAGGGGTTGGTGTGGGTGGGGGGCAACATAGGGAAGCTAAGGCATACATCCCCATCTGCTATGGTGGAGATCTACAAACTTTGTTGAATATCTTGCTCACAAACAATGAGCATCAACTTGTGATGGACAAGGCACAGCCTCTATGATGAGAATCCTAAGTCCCCTTACCTGATGATGCCACACCAATGGTGGAACCAATTGGGACTGTAAGACAGATGCAAGAAATACCAGGATAAATCATTATTGGAAGTGCATCCTCGCAGGACTCTGTAGGGAGTGCCCAAGCAGAGGAGCCTAAATAAGATCCAAACAAAAGGCTAGTAAGGACCCTTCTGAATTTTGAGACATGTTTATCAGGCTTATAGGAAATACACAGACTCTGACCCAGGACCTCTGAGACCCTACACATAGTTAATATGACTTTTTTTTTTTTGGTGCCTATACTGGGACTTGACCTCACAGCCTAGGTGCTGAGCTTTTGTGCTCAAGGCTGAGATTTGAAAATCCAAAAAAGCTGGATTTACAGGCTTGAGCCAATTCCCAGCTTAATAGGACTTTTTTGGAATGAATATTCCTGACATTAAAAAAATACCATAATAAGCAAAAGGAACAACTGGCATGAATTGTTCACAATTTGTTGTCACTTGCTTACAAGGACGAACAGAAATGGAAACCAATTCAAAGAGGGTCCTTAAAAAAACAAAAGACTAACACTAGTTGTTCACACCTGTAATTCTAGTAATCATGGGGCTGAGATCTGAAGATCCCAATTCTAAGCTAGCCTGGGCAGGAAAGTCCATGAGACTCTTATCTCCAATTAGTTACCAAAAAGCTAGAAGTGGAGCTGTGACTCAAGTAGTAGAGTGACACTCTGAGAGTAAAAAACTCAGGGACAGCACTTAGGCCCTAAGTTCAAGTCCCAGTACCAAAACAGCACCCAGGTCCTGAGTTCAAGCAAAACAAAACCAAATAAACAAAAAAAGGTAACAAGGATTAAGCTAAAAGGACATTGGAGAGAAGATACCAAAAAAAAAAAAAAAAAACCAAACCTGAGAACAAATGGCCTTTGGAGAGTCTGATGAACTCTCAGGCCAAAGACTCGGATGATAAATAACCAGGCCCAAAGCTTCAAATTAACTCTGGCAGCCAGACGCCAGTGGCTCATGCCTGTAATCCTAGCTACTCAGAAGGCTGAGATCTGAGCATCTTGGTTCAAAGCCAGTGCAGGCAGGAAAAGTCCTTAGGCAGGAAAAGTCCATGAGACTCTTCAATAAACCACCAGAAAACGGGAAGTGGTGCTATGGCTCAAGTAGTAGAGCTCTCACCTTGAGCTGAAGAGTGGAGAGACAGCACCCAGGCCCAGAGTTCAAGCCCCACCCCACCCCCAAAATTAACTCTGGCATCTCCTATCAAAATAGCTCCACAGGAACCTGGGAAACACTGACAGTGGTGACACAATTAATCGACTTCCTACTGGATAACATCACTTAGTAAGTAATATTACCATTGCCATATGGTGGGGATAATAGGACAAGCCCCAGGGCAACCCATGCAGCTTACTGTTTCTAGTATAGAAATTAGGACAAATGATTGAGATACCACTTTCTGTACATTCTAGATTGTTTTATCCCTCTCTTAGGACAAGATTTACCATGTAAATTAAATGCTCAAATAACCTTTCCACCTGGAAAGCAAGAGCTTCACCTGTAGGTGCCTCCTGAGAAAGTCAGCTGCCTCCAATCACTAGAAGCCAACAAACTCAGCTGGGTTTGTTGTCTACAAAAATGTGGACTTACCTGACCAGTCTATTCAGAACCAGACTAGGATTTGTTTACTGATGGCAGCAACTTTATAAACAATGGCCAACAATAAGTTGCATACACAGTAGTCACTGAACAGCAGATAACAGAGGCAGCAATTCCCAGAAATTGGTCCAGAAGATTGAACTGACCACTCTAACTAGAGCCCTACATCTCTCAAAAGAGACAAAAGATAAAACATATACTAACTCAAAACATGATTTTATGGTGGTACACTGATGGAGTCACATTGAAAAAATAGGACTCAATGACAGGGAATAAGAACATTAAATATGGGGCTGGGAAGGTGGCTCAGTGGTAGAGCACTTGCCTTGCATGCATGAGGCCCTGGGTTTGATCCCTCAGCACCACATAAGCAAAAAGAAAAAAGCTGGAAGTGGCGCTGTGGCTCAAGTGGTAGAGCGCTAGCCTTGAGCTGAAGAGCTGAGGGACAGCACCCAGGCCCAGAGTTCAGGCCCCACGACCAGACCAAAAAATAAATAAATAAAATAAAATAAATAAAAAATAAAAAGCAGGCCAAGGAATGGAGTTTCAGTTTGGGGACAACACCTCAAAGTAGAGCAAAAATTCTCATGGGCTTACACTTTTGCCTGAGTTACTATACTCAGCCATGGTAAAATATCTACATGAGAGTATACATTCTGGTCATGACATACTGGTAAACTCATCTCACCTTATTTGTAGGGATCCAGCTACAATAATGACAGAAAACTCAAAAACATCCCTTCTTTGGCCAGAGTAACACTAAGAGAAAGAAAATCTCTGGGAACAGAACACATAGGAGAATATCCCTTTGAAGACTGGAAAGCAGACCTCACTCAGATGCTAAACTACTGGCAACTTTAAATATCTGTCAATATTGTTGATACCTAGTTGACACCTTTTACAGATAGGTTGAAGTTAAAAAGTATGAAAGTGACAAAAATTTTCTAAGAGACCATTCCAAGATACAATAGACTCCATCTTCAATTCAGAATAACAACAGACCTTCCTTTGTGATGGAAGTCATCCAACATCTCACTCTATTAACTGAAAAGATAAATCATATGCTTTTAAAAAAAAGAAAAGAAGAACTATAGCGAAACTGTGCCAAGAAACTCACTTAGAGGGGTTGGGAATGTGGCTTAGTGGAGGAGTGCTTGCATAGCCTGCATGAAGCCCTGGGTTCAATTCCTCCGTACCACATAAACATAAAAAGCCACAAGTAGCACTGTGCTCAAGTGGTAGAGTGCTAGCCTTGAGTAAAAGAAGCTCAGGGGCAGTGCCCAGGCCCTGAGTTCAAGCCCCAGGAGTGGACAACACACACACACACACACACACTTAGAATGGGATATGCCAATTGCCATTCACACACCCTCACTTAGAATGGGATATGCCAATTGCCATTCTACACACACACACACCTACACCCACACACACACACCCTCACTTAGAATGGGATATGCCAATTGCTATTCATACACACACCCTCACTTAGACTGGGATATGCCAATAACCATTCTACACACACCCACACCCACACCCACACACACCCTCACTTAGAATGGGATATGCCAATTGCCATTCTCCAAATACAGTTAGGCCCTAGAAGTAGACTGAAGTTGAACCTTGTTTCTATGAAACAGGATATGGGAGCCCCTTACTAGCCTCTACAAGGGTATATACATGTAAATCAAATACTAACTGCTGTACATAAGTTTGCTTCCTCCAGCTCACCATCTCGGCTAGAAACAGCTATCCATCCTTTTAGGACAAGAAATTGGGTGCTTCTAAAAGTTTGGAAGAAGCAAGGCCCTAAATAACAACTCACACCTTTTGGAAACTACCTGGAGGCATGCTGTGGATATGTCATAGGGGTGAAAAATGTGTCTAACAGGAACCGCAGGTGTGGCTCAAGTGATACAGCACTAACTTTTAGTGAAAAAGACAATCAAGAGCAAAAGGCCCTGACTTGAAACCCCAGTGTGTACCTGTATACACACACACACAGTGTGTGTGTGTGTCCAGCAAAGGCAACTCCACCACAATCAGAGCACCTGTGGGAGCTTGTAAGTCTAGTTATTTGTCTTTGGTAGCCTCTCTGCAGGGTAGAAAATAACTCACTGGTCTATATTACTCAAACACTGGCTTCTGCAACTCAAAGGATCAGCTCATGGGGCAAACTCTTTGAAACTTTTCTAGAGTAATTCATAATTTATCCAGAATTATATCAGATGGGCTCAAGTCTCATTTTGTCTTCTCTTTTTTTCCCTGGTGGGATGTGGCTGCCCACCAACAGACCCTCCAAAATTTATCCCAAATTCTAATCATGGCTAAATAGCTAATGAAACTGCCTAATCCCTTTCCAACCTGCAAAACTTGTGCTGGATAATCAAATGGCTCTGGACTACTTGCTGCCTGAACAGGGGAAATGTGCTATTGCTAATATGTCTTCTTGCACCTACATCATTACTTTCAGGTAAAGGTAACACAGATTAGACAAACCAGGAACAGTGACTCAAGCTTATAACCCTAGCTATTCAGGAAGTAGAAATTGGAGGAACATGGTTTGAAGCCAGCCTGGACATAAAGTTAAGAGAAACTTCATCTTAACCAATTGGTAGGGGTAGTGCTACTTGCATTTCATCGCAGTTTCGAGAGTATACACAAATAGGAGGACTGCAATTCAGGCTGGCCTAAGCATAAAAGCAAAACCCTATGTCAAGAAATAACTAATAAAAAGGGCTGGTGGAGTTGCTCAAGTGGTAGAACACAAGTCTAGCAAGTACAAGGACCTGAGTTCAAACTTCTGTGCCTCCTAAAAAAAGATTAGCTCGGTGCCAGTGGCTCAGGCCTGTGATCCTAGCTACTCAGAAGGCTGTGATCTGAGGATAGAGGTTCAAAGCTGGCCCGGGCAGGAAAGTCTGTGAGACTCTTATCTCTAATAAACCACCAGAAAACTGGAAGTGGTACTGTGGCTCAAGTGGTAGAGTGTTAACCTTTGACTGAAGAGCTCAGGGACAGTGCTCAGGCCCAGAGTTCAAGCCCCATGACCAACAACAACAAAAAAAATTAGACTGATAGTGGGGGGGTGAGACTTACTGGAATATTTTGTCAGGACATGTAGGAATGTAACAACCCCTTACCATATAATTAATATAAGTAGAAAGGGAGAGGGGAATTAGATAGTAAGCAAAACAGATCAATAATAATGATGAATTCCCAAGACATTCTAAGTCAGTTTCCCTATTAACAGAGGTAACTTGCCCTAGTGCCTTCTTCAGCTTAATAGCTCTCAATAACCTCATCTGACAAAGTACTTTCTGACAAAGTACTTGAAAGAGATACCTGTTCTTAAAACCATCCCACTGCCTCCAAACTCATCACTGGAGTTAAAAAAAAACTTCAACAAGTTGCACAGGATAGGTACCTAGAGAAGGAAACAACTTACACACAAAGAAAATTGTAAAACATGCTAATATGTGTATGAAGTAACTTGAGGTTATAAGATCCTGTGGAAAGGAGGAAGGAAATAGTATGTAAGAGATTGAGTTCAGAAAGTTCTAGAAGGTAAGAGTAAGTTGCATGAGCAGGTGATTTCGACTCTTATAAAACCAGCTCTCTGGGGCTGGGAAGGTGGCTCAGTGGTAGAGCGCTTGCCTTGCATGCCTGAGGCCCTGGGTTCGATTCCTCAGCACCACATAGGCAAAAAAGAAAAAAGACAGAAGTGGCGCTGTGGCCCAAGTGGTAGAGTGCTAGCCTTGAGCTGAAGAGCTGAGGGACAGCTCCCAGGCCCAGAGTTCAGGCCCCATGACCGGACCCAAAAATAAATAAATAAATAAAATAAAACCAGCTCTCTTTACAATGATTCTTTCTCTTGATCCATGCCTATGCCTCGCTTAGGGTAGTCCCAAGACCTGAAAAAGAAAACAACTCAAGCCCTATTTACAGATGAATATGTACCTGATGCTGGGACCACCTGAGGTGAATAGCTGAAATGTTATTATAGGCCCACTCAGGAGCTTTAGTGAAGGGTCCCTGAAGTGAGGAAGGAAAATTCTCCTGTAGGCAGAACTCCAAACAGTATATGTGACTGTCCATCATGTCTGAATGAGAGATAGCTGGAACACTATGCCCAGTTATTCAGAAGGTGGAGACTAGAGGATTGGCCAGTTTAATCTCTTTTTTGTTGTTGCTGCTGCTGTTTGTTGTGAGACTAGGACTCAAACTCAGTACCTAACACTTTGTTAATTGGCTGAAGCTTTACCAATAGAGCCATGTCTCCAACCCAGAATTGCCAGTTTCAGGCCAGCCCAGGCAAAATTAGTATAACTCTACCTCAAAACACTTAAAGGACTTGGAGGCATGGGTGAAGTGTTAGAGTAATTGTCCAGCATGTGCAAGGCCATAGGTTCAATTCCCAATACAGGGGTGTTAAAAGAGCAGTGAGCTGGTAGATGAGACTACAACCTCAACAATATTAGATGAATTTGGAATTGACAAATTCAGCTTCCATATGCACCCTTTTGTACACATCTAAAGTCCTATGCAATGGATAACAAGCAATTAGAAAAGGTGAAAAGATACTGTATTCTTCATTTTATATAATTGGTCAGTTTATAATTGATATGTATGGTTTTATTTTACAACATATTTCACCTTTATGCTTTAATAAGAACTTTTTGTGGCAAGAATCCTTACTTGGTGAAGATTCATGGTTTTGTTTTGGTACCAGTCAGAGGTCTTGACAGAGCCTAGGCACTGTCCCTGAGCCGTATTTTGCTCAAGGCTAGTGCTCAACAGCTCCACTTCCAGCTCTTTGTTTGTTGGGGGGAGGGGATAGTTTATGGGAGGTAAGAGTCTCCTAGACTTTTCCTGCCTGGTCTGGCTTTAAATTGGAATCCTCAGATCTCAGCCTCCTGAATAGGTAGGATTATAGGGAGTGAGCTACTGGCACCCAGCTAAGACTCAAACTTTTATCCCAAAGAATCTTAGTCCTCAATCATCCTGCTCTTTTTTAACATTGATGTTGTTTGCAGAATTTCCTATTACTTTTTTTTGTTCAGTTAGTCACCTCAAATTTATCTAATTAGACTCTTTTATGAAAATGTAACAGGACCTTTCATTCTTCAATGTCAGCACTAAAGATTTGTCACTTGAGGACACTAAAAAGACACTGTAGGAAAAAAAAGTTAGGTTCCTGGTTTCAGTGTTTCTACTCAGCAGTCTCAACTTTTCTAGCACCAGACTTTAGCTTCTCTGGGGCCTAACTCTTGTAGTTCTGGACAACAGCTTTCCTAGCATTTCCCCCATCCTCACCAATGGCTTTTTTTCCCCCAAGCTTTTAAAAAAAAAAAAAAAACTTTTTTTTTTTGGGGGGGGGTTTCTCTCTTTTGGTTCTGGGGCTCAAACCCAGGACGCTGAACTTGCTAGGCAAGCGCTTTGCCACTCTGAGCTACATCCCAGCCCTCACCAATGGCTTTATAGCAAAGTTCCTCTGGCTCCTGAGGAATGAACAACTTTTCTTTTCTTTTCTTTTTTTTTCCGGTCCAGTCGTAGGGCCTGAACTCTGGGTCTGGGTGCTGTCCCTCAGCTCTTCAGCTCAAGGCTAGTGCTCTACCACTTGAGCCACAGCGCCACTTCCGGCTTTTTTTTCTTTTTGCTTATGTGGTGCTGAGGAATCGAACCCAGGGCCTCAGGCATGAAAGGCAAGCACTCTACCACTGAGCCACCTTCCCAGCCCCATGAACAACTTTTCTAGCACCAGATTTATAAAGTACTGTTTCTCCAGCACTCTCAGTGAACAATGGCCAGCAGCTTCCCTTGGGTATCCTGCACTTAAGCGTTTTTCTTTTGGTTTTTTTTTGTAATTTATTTTATTGTTATTATAAAGGCGTTATAGAGTGGGGCTACATTTGCATGTGTAAGGTAGTAAGTACATTTCCTTTAGTACAGTATCATCTGTTCCCTCATTCTCTCCTATTCCCTCCCTCCCATCTCCACGCACAAGTTGCATAGTTGACTTTAATCAATGTCCAGTGGGCTCCTTTTCACCCTTTTTTCCTCAGATTCAGTGCCCTACCCTTAAGCATTTCTGTAGAACTATTTGTTAAGACATTTCAACAACTTTTGTAGGCTTCCTGAAAAGCAGATTGCGAGCAAATTCAATTCAAATGCATAGATTTTTGGCAACATGCAGTACACAGTGACTTCTTTACCATTCAGTAAGCCATAGCCCTGGTAAAACAGAGACTCCTCCTTGGAGTCTATCTTGGCCCAATACCCATCATCATATTTCTGTATTCTTAAGATTCTCCCCACCCCCTCTCTTTTGCTAGTCATGAGGCTTGAACTGAGAGCCTGGCACTGTCCCTAAGCCTCTTTGTGGTCAAGGTAGTACTCTACCAGTTGAGCCACAGCTCTACTTCTGGCTTTTTCTGAGTTTATTGAAGATAAGAGTCTTACGGACTGTCCTGTCTGGGCTGGCTTTGAACCAAAATCCTCAGATCTCAGCCTCCTGAGTAGCTAGGATTATAGGCGTGAGCCACCGGCACCTAGTTTCTCTTTATTTCTTACTAGACAACCTCCCATTACTATAGCCCTCATTATAGTTAATAATTCTTCATATGTAAGCACTCAACAAAAACCCTAAGACTACAATACAAAAAACTAAGTCACACCAAAATAGTAACATCTGATAGAGCTTTAAGTCTTTATCTTATACCTGGGAAATTGTAAATATCAAGATTCTTTCTACTTTCCTAATAGAAAATTAAAAGAATGCCAACTAACTATATGGATGCTAAAACATATATGGAATGATTGAGTAAAATATGTTGAAATTATATTTTTCATATTTCATCATGAAATTATTAAGGTAAGGATTACCAATTAGAATTTAAAACACCCAAGTAGGTTAATAAAAATGAATATTCAAAAAATAACAAGCTACTACTATACAAATTACATTTTACAAAAGGGAAAGCAAACTTTTTTTCTTTTTTTTTGGTTGGTCATAGGCCTGAACTCTGGGCCTGGGCACTGTCCTTGAGCTCTTCAGCTCAAGGCTAGTACTCTACCACTTGAGCCACTGCACCACTTCCAGCATTTTCTGCTCATGTGATGCTGAGGAATCAAATCTAGGGCCTTATGCATGCAAAGCAAGCACTCTACCACTGAGGCACCTTCCCAGCTCCAGGAAAGCAAACTTTCAAAAGGGAAGACTCAAAGCTGGGTGCCAGTGGCTCACACTTATAAACCTAGCTACTCAGGAGGTTCAGATCTCAAAACTATGGTTTTAAGCCAGCCTAGGCAGAAAAGATGGTAAGACTCTTATCTCCAATAAACTACAAAAAGCCAGAAGTGGAGCTATGGCTCATGTGGCCTTAAGCAAAAGAAAGCTAAGCACTCTAACATGATCTTCACATCTCCTCCTCCTAAGTAGCTAAAATTACATGTGTTAGCCACCAGTACCTGATTTGTTTTTTTGTTTTTGTTTTTGTTTTTTACTCTTCAGAAGTGAAGTTTAAATTCAAGTCTTCACATATGCTAGACAGGTGTTTTAGTGAAAGTTAGACCCTATATCATACATCTTCTAGTTAGATACTGCATAAAATTTTGTTTTAGCCAAAACTGTTTAACATTTTTAAACTAACCCATCAGACTTCTCAGTTTTTCCCAATCCTGGGAAAGAATTTAATCCTAAAGAAAAATATCCCAGTGATTATTTTCATTTAGCTAAAGATGGTATACAGTTATTACCATTTTCAATGAAGCATAGAGAACTCATTACATAGGATGGATGCTCCGTGGCATTAAGAGCTAACACCTTCAAGGAATCCTCACCAAAAAGAATGCTTTGGATATAACTTCCAATTAGATGACATAAAGATACGTAGAAGCATTTTGAGAAGGAAGAGGAAGGAGAGCTATGACTATAAAATCAAAATAAGGCACTATTCTCAAATGGATATTGTTGACAAAAACTCGGTAAAGGATTTTTTTTTAGGGGGGTATGGTACTGGAGTTTGAACTTACTGCCTTTTGCTTGCTAGGGAAGCATTCTAACACTAAGCTGTACCTCTAGTGCTGGCACGGGTGGCTCGTGCCTATAATCCTAGCTACTCAGAAGGCTGAGATCTGAGGATCATGGTGCAAAGCCAGCCCAGGCAGGAAAGTGGTAGAGCACTAGTCTTGAGCTGAAGGGCTCAGGGACAGCGCTTAGGCCCAGAGTTCAAGCTCCATGACCGACAAAATAATAATAATAATAAATAGGCAACCAGTATATATGCCATAAATTAGAGACTTCTAATGTATATACATATTAATGACAACTAATCAAAAGGAACTTAATCATATTTAACTTTTTAAAGATGTGGTATTAGCAAATGTATAACTGTGATATTGCTCAAAAGGTAAAGACTACTACTTCCTTATCAAAATTTCAATTTATCACCAGGTGCCGATGGCTCATATCTGTAATCCTAGCTACTCAGGAAGCTGAGATCTGAGGATTGTGATTCCAAGTCAGCCTGGGCAGGAAAGTCTGAGATTTTTATCTCCAATTAACCACTAGAAAACAGAAAGTAGAGCTGTGGCTCAAAGTGGTAGTAGAACACTAGCCATGAACAGAAAATCTTAGGGACAGAGCCCAGGCCCCAAGTTCAAGCTCCCCTTCCCAAAATTCAATGTATATTCATGAGAGGATCACACTTTCTTTAGCATAGCCTTCACCAAAAGCAGCAGCTTGTTGAAATACTAGACAATAAACCAGCTAGCATGAACTGCCAGATGAACATAGGACACATGTTCAGAAGGCTAAATTCAAATTCTGAATTAATAGTAACTCTAAGCCTATTTATTGTCATGGAATGAGATATCATAAACCTCATAGGATTATGAAGTATGAAATTTGAAATTATTTTATATTATCAAGTGTTATATAATTGCCAGTGTACTATCACTGCTAAATTTTGCAAAGAAAGATATTTCACAAAAACCCCAAAAGGATTACAGAACAATCACCATGATTTTCTGCCCCATAGCAACTATTTCAAACTTACCAATAGAGATACTACTGTGCTAGAGTAGAAGGCCAAGTCTTCTATAATTTCTGTGCGCCGGTTTGCTCCAATCCGTAATGAACGACTATGTACTTCTTCAGGTAACACTGTAAGGATCTCCAGCAAAAAAGGCAGAGAAGTTACATCATTGCTATATCTAGAAAAGAAAGGGGAAAGATATATCCTAAGTTATTAAGGGCCAGAAAACATACAGTCTCAAAGTTACCAGTCATCAGTATAGCCCATAACAAAGCAGCACTCCTACTACTGTTAAGAGAAAAAAAAATACAGTGTGTGTGTGTGTGTGTGTGTGTGTGTGTGTGTGACAGAGACAGAGAAACAGAGAGACAGAGAGAGAGAGAGAGACAGAGAGAGATGTGCATGTGCTAGGGCTTGAACTCAGGGCCTGGGCACTCATTATCCCTTAGTTTTTTCACTTAAGGATAGCATTCCAGCATTCGTGCCATAGATCCACTATTAACCTCCAGAAAAGTCTCGGGAACTGTCCTGCCTAAACTAGCTTCAAACTGGGATCCTCAGTTCCTAGCTACTGAGTATACCTAGGATTATAGGTGTGGGCCACAGCTGGTGCACAGGAATACTCTACAGATGTGATCTTTTAGAACAGTATCTAGAAATTTGTTCCAATTAAAATTTCAAGTCACTTAATCTTTGACCCAGCAATTTTATTTTTGCAAAACCCAATAAAAATATGTACTGCAGTATTTTTATGATAGCAAAATAATGGAAAAACATAAATGTCATCCATTATTAGATAGAATTACAAAGTTTACAGATTCTCAGTGGATCATACCTATAGTCATTGCAATGAAAGTGGCATCTATGTCATGAAAAAGTGATCGTGATGTTTTAAGTAAAAAAAGACATATGAGGGCTGGGAAGGTGGCTCAGTGGTAGAGCGCTTGCCTTGCATGCCTGAGGCCCTGGGTTCGATTCCCCAGCACCACATAAGCAAAAAGAAAAAAAGCCGGAAGTGGCGCTGGGGCTTAAGTGGGGGGGCTTAAGTGGTAGAGCGCTAGCCTTGAGCTGAAGAGCTGAGGGACAGCGCCCAGGCCCAGAGTTCAGGCCCCACGACCGGATCCGAAAAAAAAAGAAGACATATGAAACATATTAAATATGGCTATATGTTTTATTAAATTACATGTACTTATTTGTTTTAAAACAAAGAAAAATCTTGGGGATTTTAACCAGTTACTAACAATGTTTATATATAATGTGTAAGAATAAAGATAGAAGACTGTTTACTTTGAACAATGAAATTTCTACAGAGAAATTTTTCAAAAAGCTTGGATTTACTTAATAAAAATTTTCTTTTTCTTTTTTTTTGGGTCCGGCTGTGGGGCCTGAACTCTGGGCCTGGGCACTGTCCCTCAGCTCTTCAGCTCAAGGCTAGCACTCTACCACTTGAGCCACAGTGCCACTTCCAGCTTTTTCTTTTTGCTTATATGGTACTGAGGAATCCAACCCAGGGCCTCAGGCATGCAAGGCAAGCACTCTACCACTGAGCCACCTTCCCAGCCTTAATAAAAATTTTCCTAAAAAATGAATTATCCATCTAAGTATTTTAAGCCATACTCTATTTGGAGATTTTTTTTTTTAAGATATCTACTTTAATTTTAAAAAATAGTAATAAATAACCCAGCTAGGAACCAGTAGCTCACACAATATAATCCTAGCTACTCAAGAGGCTGAGATCAGAGGATCATGGTTTGAAACCAGCTTAGGCACAAGTCTCTGAGTCTCTTACCTCCAATTAACTACTAAAAAGCCACAAGTAGAGCACCAGCGTTAAGCGAAAAAGCTAAAGGACAGTACCCAGGGACTGTGTTCAAGCCTTATAGTACTAGCAAAATAAATAAATAAATTCCCAACCAAATGCCAAATGCAAGCAAATATAAAGGTTATCTAAGGGTGGATATTATAGCACAGCAATATAACATCTGCATAGCATAAGTCCTGGGTTAAGTTTCAGCCATTTAAAATAAATGAATACCCATAAGAAAATTCTTTATGCAAATTGGCAGGCTCTCTGTACCTGAAAAGAATTATTTTCTATGACAGACACAAAAGAAACCCCAACAACAACCTTCAATTTAACATAATCTTCAATACAGTTAATAGTTTTACAAAATTTCTGATGCCAGTTAGTAGGTGTAATACAAAGGTAATGAAAGACTTTACTATCATTAATTTAAGAGATGGGGGGGGGAAGAGTATATAAATTATGAGGGTTTTTTATATCTCACATGATGTATTTCCTTTTTTATCCTACATGATGTATTTTTGTAGTATTCCAATAGTAAGTGATTTTCTTTAACAAAAGTTAGTAATATATGGCTCTATGTTAACAGGTAAGGGAAATAATCAGATGTATAGCTACGCTAACAAATGTCTCTGTGTAGCTTAATGGTAATTCCGAGTTCTAATATACTTCCAACAGAAATGACTTACTTTTCCACCAATGTTTGTACACACCCTTTCCAGGAAGGCATCTGTAGGGCAAGGTCTGCTATTGCTAAAGCCAGCTGAATAAGAAGAGAGAGTGAATAACCAACAGAACAGATGAACAAAAAACGGATTCCACCAATGCTAACTGGAAAATGAACTGAATTTTTTTCTTTTTTTTTTTTTTGCTGGTTGTGGAGCTTGAACTCTGGGCCTGGGCACAGTCCCTGAGCTCTTCAGCTCAAGGCTAGTGTTCTACCACTTGAGCCAAAGCGCCCACTTCTGGCTTTTTCTGTGTATGTGGTGCTGAGGAATCGAACCTAGGGCCTCATGCATGCAAGGCAAGCAATCTACCACTGAGCCACCTTCCCAGCCCTCTGAATTTCTTCAATTAAGATTATCTCCTCCCTTATCTTTTTCTTTCCCATATCTCTACAACTATCTCCCATGAAAACTCTTCCAGGTTACCTACAAATTGTGAGATTGGAAGATTAATCTCTAAAACGGAAAGCAAAACAAAATAATAGTAATTACAAAAATAAACCTAGTAAAAATGATAAGAGTACAGATTTTCCTTAGAAAATAACTTTACCTCTTTTGATGGTACTAGAGTTTGAACTCAGGAGACTCACACTTGCAAAGTAGATAAGTGCTCTATCACTTGAGCCAATAAGAGCCAGCTCTTATTGCTTTGTTTCTCAAGGTTTTGACATGTTTGTTGGCATGGGCCATCCTAGACCATGCCTTTTCCCATTTTTAATTTCTGCCCAAGACTGGAACTCAAACTCGGTACCTGAAGCTTTCGCTCACTGCCTGACACTCTGTCAATAAGCCATGCCTCCAACCCCTTATTTTAGACCATGATCTCCTATTTATACCTCCTAGCTAAGATGACAGGCATAAGCCAGAGTGTCAAGCACCAAGCGCTAATATTTACTTTTATTTGCCAATACCAAATAATTTCATGAACTTATAGGTAAATTATACTTTGCTAAAAGGTCAAAGTTGTTGACTGACTCAGTTCTGAAATAATGAATTATCATTTCCCTTTTCTTTCTATTTCTCATCCTGAATCCTTAATGCAAAAGCCTCTTTTGCAGGGACATTTCTATGCCAGGCAAAGAACACATGTATGTATTCATAGAGGCTTCCTGTTTTCCTTTCTAATATATTTCCATGTCTAAAGGGGTAAAAATCCTTGTTCTAGTTCACTGCTTTATACATGAAGCTTCATTAGCCAATCTGCCCAGACAGAATGTTTTTAAAAGGTAGCTATATAGACTGCTGACTCAGAATAGTATAAAAATTTGTCATCTGCAATTTTAATAGCAGAGGTGCAGAAATTACATATATCCCAGTGAAAAAATTCACTGACCTTCTTCCTACCTTTCAGTCTTTTGAGGTTAGTTTGAAACCTAATAAACACTTTTTCCCCACTTAAATGAGTTTTGTTCATTCTGAGAATTATATCTGTTTTCATATACCTATAAATAGGAATACTTATTTCATACTGATCTCAGCAGGCTTGCAGTTCCATCTGTAGTATATCATAAAACAGCAGAAAAGATATCTTGGCCCAAGTGAATAAAATTAAATTTTTCACTTTGATGCCTTTTGTTGATGTGTTGGTACAGAGCTTGAACTCAGGGACAAGACATTCATTCTCTTTGCATTTTTCACTCAAGGCTAATGTCCTATCACTTGAGCCACACTTCCACTTAGGGCTTTTTGCTGGTTAACTGGAGATAAGAGTCTCTCAGATTTGTCTGCCCTGGCTGGCCTCAAACTTATACCTTATACCTCAGCCTCCCTGAGTAGCTAGGATTATAGGCATGAGCCATCAGCTCACTTTGCAACACTTTCAAGAATATAATAATCCATCTATGATAACATTACCTTACATGACCTTACAACATTAATCCAAATAAAGGTGAAAATTCAAATGGCCTTATAAATTTTCCCTAAGAGAAATACAAGATTTACCTGTGTTACAATAACAGGTGACAAGTCTTTCAAGTTCTGGATATGGGTTAGCAATGAGTCCCGTAAAGAAGCATGAGAGTCTGTAGGGAGCTCATAAAATGAGGTCTGAATCTTCATTTTCATGGTCTGTGCAGCAAAATAGCATGATTCCACATCCTGTCGGATCTGTAACAATTGGTCAGAAATCTCCCACGCATGGACCTGAAAGTAAATCAGAGGTATCTTAAAGAATACTTCTTTTCAAAGTAACTTTAATGGCACACAACTTCATTATATAAGTAGACCAAATACAATGGAGGAAAAATCTGACAAGCAAAATTACCCACTGATTCAGCAATATATCAAACTACAGTCTTATAGAGGCCCTATTCAACTGAAGTATTGCCTAATCTGACTCATTTTACTGAAGGCCTGAGAACCAGCTATTGAACCAAACACATAATCTTGAAGGATAGAAACATGAAGCGTAGGGGGAAGGCATGAAGAAAAAAATATCCCAAAAGGTTTTTTTTAAAAAACAAAAATGTTACTATATAACTTCTAACCATTATCTCTAAGATGGCTGTTTCTACTTTTTTCACACTTAAATAAGCTTTGTTAACCCTGAGAATTGAGTCTGGGAGGTGTTTTAATATACCCATAAATAAGCACATTTATTTCATATTGGTCTCAACAGTCTTACATTTCAATCTTTTTACTTCATAAAATAGCAGAGAAGATACATTAATTCAAATGAGTATTTCACAGACGTTAATTTTTCTCACATAAGTTGTTGTGTGAGAAAAATAACTACAGTCTGTGAAATAGAAATTAGTCTTTTTAAGTAACCCAGGCTGGCCTTGAACTCACTGAACTCACCATCTTCCTGTCTCTGCCTACAGAATAGCTGGGACAATAGTATGAGCCACCATGAACTTTTAAAAGCTACAACTTTAAAAGCAAAGCATAGGGCTACGGGCATAGCTCACGTGGTAGAGCACCTGCCTACAGCTGAGGCAATTAGAGAAATTTGGATATGGACCATATATAATATTATAGGTATATATTATAGTCTACAATTTATTTCCAGGAAGTTATAATATAACTAAGAAGGAAGACAAGCTGGAGAACTCTAGACAACCCAGACTGCTATGCTAGAAAGCAGGTTAAAAGAAAACAGCAGGACTAAAATATAAAGTCATGAAAGGATAAGAAGAATAAGAAAATGCTTGGTGCTAGTGGCTCACACTTGTAATCTTAGCTACTTGGGAGTTTGAGGTCTAAGGATTGAGGTTCAAGGCCAGACTCAACAGGAAAGTTGTGAGCCTCTTATCGCCAATCAACTACCAGAAAATAGGAAGTGACACTGGCTCTAATTGGTAGAGCGCTAGCCTTGAGCAGAAAGAGCTCAGGGACAGTGTTTAGGACCCAGGTTCAAGCCCTATAACCAACAAAAAAATATAAATAAAAAGAATGAAAAGTTCAAGTAAATATGTGCGAAAATTAAATGTTTACAACTGAACTTACATAAGGGAAAAAAAGTGGGTAAGAAGTACTATTTAAAAATAATGTCTGACCAGGCACTAGTGGCTCACACATGTAATCCTAGCTACTGAGGAAGCTGAGATTTGGAGGATTGTGGTCCAGGCAGGAAAGGCTCTGAGACTCTTATCTCCAATAAACCAATTAGAAAAAAGGTGGAAATGACTCTGTGGCTCAAGTGATGGAGTGCTTTGAGCAAAAGAAGCTCAGAGACAGCATCCCACCATGAGCTCAAGCCCCAAGATTAGCTAAATAAATAATAATGACTAAAATAATTTCAAACTGATAAAAAAAAAAACATAATGACAGAAACTACACGTCAGTAACACTGTTTTATTAAAAAAAAAAAAGACAGAGAAAAATCCAAACCAAAAATATGTTATTACCTTTAAAGAACAGAAATTAGAATGACAGTCAACTACTTAACAGAAACAATGAAAATTTTAAATCATCAAAGTACTGAAAATAACCACCAATTTTTATTTTATGTGAAAATATCCTTCCAAAATGAACAAAATGAAGACATTTTAAGATTCCTCTACCCCCTGCCTCCAAATGCTAAAAGATGTTCTTCAGGCAGAAGGAAAAGAATCCAGGATGGAAGCATAAAAATTAAGAAAGAACAAAGAGCAATGTAAAAGCCAGATATGTGTATAAATCTCAATGAGTACTGATTATGTAAAGCAGTAATGTCTTATATGGGGGAAGGGGGGACATGAAAAGGCTGGGTGCTAGGAGGTTGAGATTTAAGGATCACAGTTCAAAGCCAGCCCAGGCAGGAAAGTCTGTGAGACTCATGTCCAATTAACCACCAGAAAAACCGGAAACAGCTCTATGGCTCAAGTGGTAGAGCGCTACCGCTACCCTTGAGCTGAAGAGCTCGGTAATAGTGTCCAGGCCCAGACTTCAAGCTTCACAACTGACACACATGAAAAAAAGACTGAAAGAACATTACTTTCAAGTTAACAATACACAAAAGCAAATCAACTACAAAATAATAATTAGAACCCATCAGTTGTACAGGAAGATTTCACTATGACATTTCCACACAAGAATGATAATGTATCCTAATCAGCCTCATACCCTCAACCACTTCTTATCCCCTTCCCTTTTCTTAAAACAATTTCAACTTATTTCATTGTTCTATTTTCATCCATGTGAACAATTTTGACCATATTTATCTTCCTTCCACCTACCTCTCTCCTCCCACTAGTACACTCCCTAACAGAGCCTATTTTACTTTCTTATCATTCACAAACTAATTTCTTAAATGCATCAGAAAGCCAGGCCCCTGGCTAACCAAGTAAACTAAAATGTAAGGACAGACCACTCCATGGATATAGAAGGAAAGTACTAGCTAATCTACAGTAGACAGACTCAGAGTACTAGACAGTAAGACAATAAAAACTCAACTAAGGGGCTGGGAAGGTGGATCAGTGGTAGAGTGCTTGCCTTACATGCATGAGGCCCTGGGGTCGATTCCTCACACCACATAAGCAAAAAGAAAAAAGCCAGAAGTGGTGCTGTGGCTCAAGTGGTAGAGCACTAGCCTTGAGCTGAAGAGCTGAGAGACAGTGCCCAGGCCCAGAGTTCAGGCCCCACGACCGGACCCAAAACAAAAAACAAACAAACAAAAAACTCAACTAAATGCAGAGTGCTGGTGGCTCACACTTGTAATCCTAGCTATTCAGGAGGCTGAGATCTAAAGACTGTGGTTCAAAGCCAGCCCAGGCAGGAAAAGCCTTAGCTACCTGAAAACCGGAAATGGATCTATGGCTTAAAGTGGTAGAGCACTAGCCTTGAGCTAAATTGTTCAGGTACAGTGCCCAGGCCCTGAGTTCAGGATCCACAACCAAAGCCGGGCACTGGTGGCTCACGCCTGTAATCCTAGCTACTCAGGAGGCTGAGATCTGAGGATGGAGGTTCAAAGCCAGCCTGGGCAGGAAAGTCCGTGAGACTCTTATCTCCAACAAACCACTAGAAAACTGGAAGTGGTGCTGTAGCTCAAGCGGTAGAGTGCTCCCCTGGAGCTGAAGAGCGCAGGGGCAGTGCCCACGCCCAGAGTTCAAGCTCCATGACCAACAAAAGTAAAAATAAAAAAATAAAATAAAAAAGATCCACAACCAACAAGGGAAAAAAAACACCTACTAATGTTTCTAAGAAATTGCTAAAGGAAGAAGAGTATGGGCTAACAAGGGTATATAGATTCTAAGGATCTTCTCCACAGACCCTACAGAGAAAGATTGGGGATAGGTCAGGAGATAAGGAAAATTGCATTTAGAGGTGCAGCCTGAGCTGGGAGGGGAGAAAATTATTGGATCCTTGTCTTCTACTCAAGAAAGCCTTAAGTTGTGGAAGACAGACAGAAAATGCATGTCCCTGAGGTACAAGTTAAGATTCACAGGTAGGGTGGGAGAGTGTGGCTCTGTGGTACAGAACCTGCCTGGCAAGCATGAGGCACTGGGTTCAATCACTAGAGCCATAGGAAAAAAAAGAAAAGAAAAGAAAAAAGTCAAAACAATTCTAGACCCCAGCTGGGTGTCGTGGCTCACCCCTGAAATTCTAGCTAAAAGGGAGACAGAGATCATTAGGATAACAGTTCTTTCTAGCCAAGTGTGAAATCCTGATTTCAAATCCAAGTACTGCCTCCCCCCCCCAAAAAAAAAAGCCTATTTAAGTAGACATTTCTTTAAAATCTGGAAGTGGCATTGTGGTTCAAGTGGCAGAGCTCTAGCTTTGAGCACAAAGAGGCTCAGGGACAGTGACCAGGTCCTGAGTTCAAGCCCCACAACTGACAAAAAAAACCAAACAGGGCATTTAGTCAGGCACTGGGGACTCATACTCATAATCCTAGCTACTCAAGTAATATTTGGAGGATCACAGTTTGAAGCCAGCACAGGAAGAAAAGTCTGAGATTCTCTCCAAAAACACCAACAAAAAGCATGAGCAAAGCCAGGTGCCAGTGGCTCATGACTGTAATCCTAGATACTCAGGAGACTGAGATCTGGGAATAGCAGTTCAGAGCCAGCCCAGTCAGGAAAAGTCTGTGAGACTCTTATCTCCAATAAACCACCAGAAAAACCCGAAGTGGCGCTATGGCTCAAGTGGCAAAGCACTAGCCTTGAGCTGAAAGAAATGAGGGACAGTGCCCAGACCCAGAGTTCAAGCCCCATGACCGACCAAAAAAAAAAAAGCATGAGGGAGAGGCGTGGCTCAAGTGGAAGAATGCTAGCCAAACAAGTAAACCAAATAAACTACAGGCCAAAGTCAAATTCTAGTGTTACACACACACACACACACACACACACACACACACACACACACACACACACACACACGATGGACCATCAGGAAATAAATCAAAACCAAAATAAGGTATCACTTCATATTCACCAGGAATGCTATAATGAAAAAGACAGACAAGAAGTACTGATGAAGGTGGGGGAAGACATGAATCCATACATCATTGATGTAAAATGGTATGGCTGTTTTGGAAAACAGGATGGCACTTTCTTGAAAGGTTAAAAGCAGAGTTATGATATGATCTAGAAAATCCACAACTATGCAGAAATATTTATTTCAGAATTGTTTATAATAGCAGAAAAATGAAAGCACTCCAACTATTCACAAACAGTATATATATACATAGAATGGACTATTATTCAGCCAGAAAAGGGAATGAAGTCAGCTGTAGATATTGCTTAGTGGTACAAAGCTTGCCTAGTATACATTCAATACCCTTGGGGTTTGATCCCTAACACTGGGGGAGGGGTGTGTACACACGAAGTGACACATACTACAGCATATATTAATGAAACATCATGCTAAAGGAAAGAAGTCAATCACAAAGTATCAAAAACTGCACAATTTCATCTATGTGAAATGTCCAGAAGAGGCAAATCTGTAGACAGCAGATTTCTTAAGACTGGATATAAGACAGAAGAAGAAACAGGTCCAAGTATGGGTTTCCTCTGGATGCTGAAACTGCTCTAAATTTCACGTGATGATGGATGAATATTCTATGAACACCCTGAAAACGTCTACACTTTAAATAGGTAAGCTGTAGTTGTAAGAATTTAACTAGAACTTATTCTTTCAAAATAGGCAATCTAGGGCTGGGAAGGTGGCTAAGTGGTAGAAGAGTGCTTGCCTTGCATGCATGAGGCCCTGGGTTCGATTCCTCAGCACCACATAAGCAAAAAGAAAAAAGCCGGAAGTGGCGCTGTGGCTCAAGTGGTAGAGCACTAGCCTTGAGCTGAAGAGCTGAGGGACAGCACCCAGGCCCAGAGTTCAGGCCCCACGACTGGACAAAAAAAAAAAAAAAAAGGCAATCTATGGTGATATAAGTCATAAGAATGGTTTGGGGGAAAGCAAAAACTGATTTGCTGGGAAGTATCAGCAATCTATTAAATTAATAGTATGTTTTATATCTTGATGCTATTATTGATTGCTTACAATGTATACATAAGTAAAAACAAAAACCATTTAAGCCAGGTGCTAGTATCTCACACCTGTAATCCTAGCTATTCAGGAGGCCAAGATCTGAGGATCATGGTTCAAAGCCAGTCTGGGCGGAAAAGTCAGGGAGACTATTAACTGCCAAAAAACCAGAAATGGAGCTGTGTCTCAAGCTAGCTTTAAGCACAAAAGCTCAGGGACAGAGCCCAGGCCCCAAGTTCAAACCCTAGGACTAGTATTTAAAAAAAAATAGCTATACATTTGATTATTCCCAGAACATATAAGTAAATTATTTTTAGATTTAAGAACCTTTTCTCTATAAGCAGAAAATGGCTAAGACTGTAGGCCATTATTCTACACAGCCTGTCAGTTGGTATATACACACTACAGAAATCTCAAAATTCTTCCAGATAATCTACTATGGGAGTGGGGGGAATAACGATGTAGCTCAGTGGTAGAGTACTTATCTAGCAGCCCAAAGACCTGGGTTCAATCCCAGCACCTGAAAAAGAAAAAAAGAAAAGAAAAAAGAAAAAAAGCTAATATGGGAAGCACTGACAACTGAATACATACGATAAAAGTTAGCAAACACATGGGGCTGGGAAGGTGGTTCAATGGTAGAGTGCTTGCCTTGCATGCATGAGGCTCTAGGTTCGATTCTTCAGCACCACATAAGCAGAAAAAGCCAGAAGTGAGGCTGTGGCTCAAGTGGTAGAGCACTAATCTTGAGCTGAAGAGCTGAGGGACAGCGCCCAGACCCAGAGTTCAGGCCCCACGACCAACAAAAAAAAAAAAAGTTGGCAAACACAAATCACAATTACTGATTTTATAGTACAAACCAAACGATTTATTCCCTAATAATATAAATCTAACACAACCAACTTAGAAAAGCTATCTAGCAAGAATAAATTCTGGGGCTGGGAAGTTGGCTCAGTGGTAGAGTGCTTGCCTTGCATGCATGAGGCCCTGGGTTCGATTCCTCAGCACCACAAAAGCAGAAAAAGTCGGAAGCGGCGCTGTGGGTCAAGTGGTAGAGCGCTAGCCCTGAGGTAAAGAGCTGAGGGACAGCACCCAGGCCCACAACCAAAAGAAACAAATAAATTCTTTTAGCTTACTATCATGATACCCTTGATTCTCAATTAACAAGAGATCCAAAGCTTTCTTCAAGCTTAGATAAAAAGATAAAAGATAAAAATTTTTAATTTTTTTTTGGGGGGGTACAGTCATGGGGCCTGAACTCTGGGTCTGGGTACTGTCCCTCAGCTCTTCAGCTCAAGGCTAGCGCTCTACCACTTGAGCCACAGTGCCACTTCCGGCTTTTTTCTTTTTGCTTATGTGGTGCTGAGGAATCGAACCCAGGCCTCATGCATGCAAAGCAAGTGCTCTACCACTGAGCCACCTTCCACACCCCAAAGATAAAAAATTTTAAAACTTAATTAGCTCTGTATTTTCCCAAATACATAGGAAAATCCTTTGGCCATAAAAGCACTTTAGGAAGTATATATTAAAGTGTAACACATGAAGCAAAAAGAGAAGGAAGAGTAGGCATGGTTACTGAGATCTATAACCTGCTACTTGGGAGATAGAGATCTGGAGAATACTGGTTTGAGGCCAGCCAGAATAAAGTCATGTCAAAATTCCATCTCAACAAGGAAGATGAGCACGATGGTTCACACCTATCATCCCAGCTACAAGACAGGCAGGTGTAAGTAGGAGGACTAAATAAAGATAATGGTCCAAAACAGCTGAGAAATGAGCAAGATCCTATCTAAAACATAACTAAAGCAAAAAGGGCTGGAAGCAGGCCAAGCGGTAAAGCATCTAACTAACAAATAACAACCACAAGGTTCTGAATTCAACCTCCAATACCATTAGGCCACTAATCAAGCAGTCAAACTACCCATGATGGTACTGCCAACACTAAATGCTAAAAGGTCATAATTCATCAGTTTTTTTTTATTCTGAATTCAAAGGAAAGGTGTGGTTTAAGAATTGCTGACATCCAAAAAAGTAACAAGTAATCTTGCTTTGGTAATCAAGTCAAGAAAATACCACCAAATCCTGATACCCTTGACACAATAGTGCATTGCTCACCATTCTTCCCCTCTGCTAAGCTGCAAAAAGAAAGAAGAGTAAAGGAAGGAAAAAGGATTCTTTACATGGAAAGAATAAAGCACTTACACTTTATAGGACTTTCTAGCCACAGATGTCAGGTGCTACCCACTGAAATCCAGGCTTGGACTAAGCTCCACATTTCAAAGGACCATCTCAACGGAAGCATGGGGCTTAGTCAGCAGGAGGAAGCTGCAGCTCCCACTAGCAGCTCATTTCAAAGAGGCTGCAACGAGAACATTTTCCATTTAAACATCTAATTCCAATCTCCCATTTCACAAAGCAGTAGAACAGAGCTTCCTGTCAGTCTCTTCTTTTCAAAAGATATACCTATGGCTATGTGATGCATAGGGTAGGTTATGTCTCAAAATTCTTTTCCCAAACATGCTCTAAAGCCTTCATTATCCTTCCAACAGACCAGAAAAGTACTTGTTCCTTTTTCCTCTTTAATGGTGTTCTGTTATTTTATGACTCCAACATTTCTAAAACTGCCAAATCAACCAAAATCACTGACCAGGCCTCAATAACACAAGCACAAACATACCCAGATAGGGAAGAAGTCACTAGCTGCCCAAGAATTACATTAGAGCTGCTAGTTTACCCTCCTCAAAAACTCCTTAAATTAAGCCGAATTAGTTAAAATTCACAGAGGACCTAAGAGCTCTGGCAAACAGAACAACAGGAACTTTAGAACAGATAGTCATTGAGAACCAAAAAAGCAACATAAAAGTTTTAGCATTTTTAAATCTGTAAATCCAGATGTGGGACTGGGAAGGTAGCTCAGTGATAGAGTGCTTGCCTTGCATGTATGAGGTCCTGGGTTGATTCCTCAGCACCACATAAGCAGAAAAAGCCAGAAATGGCACTATGGCTCAAGTGGTAGAGTGCTAGCCTTGAGCTGAAGAGCTGAGGGACAGTGCCCAGGCCCAGAGTTCAGGCACCACAACCAACAACAAAAAAAAAAGTTAGAAAGTGGCACCTGGAACCATTTCAACTGAAGCTAATGTGTTATCTAGGTAAGGACTTCCTGAAAGCCAAAAACCCAAAAAATGTCTTTTTTTTTTTCTTTCCTTTTTTTGGTGCCTGTCCTGGGTCTTTAACTCAGGTCCTAGGCACTGTACCTGAGCTTTTTTGTTCAAAGTTAGAACTACAACTCTTCTTCTGGCCTTCTGGTGATTAAATGGAGGAAAGAATCTCATGGATTTTCCTAACCAGGGTGGGTTTTGAACCATGATCTGCAGATCTCAGTCTCTAGAGTAGCTATGATTACAAGAGTGAGCCACCATGCCCAGCAGAGAAAATGTTTCTTTCATCTCTGATCTCTATTTCCACCTATAAGATCAAGTTTTATAACAATTCATACAAACCACATAAAATTTTACTGTACATCTTAAGCATATACATTAAAATCATAGCAAAGCCAGTCTGGGCAGGAAAGTCCGTGAGATTCTTATCTACAATTAACCACTCAAAGTAGTAGAATGCTAGCTAGCCTTGAGTGGAAAAAGTTCAGGGACAGTGCTTAGATCCTGAATTTAGGCCCCATGACCACCAAAAAAAAGGAAAAGAAAAAGACTCCAAAATATGGAATTACTGTGTGACCTAGGAATTTCACTTCTGGGTATATATCCCAAAGAATTGGTATTAGATACTCCAACATGCATTTGTACAGCCATGTCCACAGTAGCATTGGTTACAATGGCCAAAAGGAGAATAAGTATTCATCCACGGATGAGTAAATAAAATGTGGTATATATGCAAGACAATGAAATATTGCTTACCCTTATGAAGGAAGGAAACCCTGAAGACATGCTGAGAAAAGCCTGCCACAAAAAATACTTTTGTATAATTCCACTCACACGAGGTACTGACAGTAGTCAAATTTAGAGGCAGAAAGCAGTATGGGCAGTATGGCAGGAAGGAAGAAATGAGGACTTAGTGTATTTAGTGAGTATAATTTCAGGCTTGCTTTGGTTTCTTGGTGGTACTTGGATTTGAACTCAGGACCTTTTCCTTGCTAGGCTGACACAGTTATCTACCACTTGAGCCATACTGCTAGCCCTCAATTTCAATTTTATAAGAGGAAAAAGTTCTAGCAATATATGGCAGTGATTGCTATGTAACAATGTAATGCTTTTGAACATAGTTCATAATGAATAAAATGGCCAGGCACTACTGGCTCACATCTATAAAGCCTAGCTACTCACAAAGCTGAGATCTGAGGATTGTCATTCAAAACCAGCCCAGGCAGGAAAGTCTGTAAGACTCTTAATTCCAATTTCTAAACACTGAAGTGGAGCTGTGGCTCAAAGCACTAACCTGGAGCTCAGGGACAGAGTCCAGGCTCTTGTGGCTCAAAGCACTAACCTGGAGCTCAGGGACAGAGTCCAGGCTCTGAGTTCAAGTCCCAGGGACCCCCCCCCCAGAGACATACAGACATAGACATAGACACACAGACACATGCACACAGAGACAGACAGACAGACAGAGACACACACACACACACACACACACACACACACACACACACACACACACACACACACAGAATAAAATGAGGGATGGGAGCATACAGCTCAAGTAATAGGCAACTATGTTCAGTCCCCAGTACCTTAAATAGCTAAAATGGTAAAATTTACATTTTGAATAGTTTACTGTAATAATTTTTTTTTAATTACAGGAGTTGGAAGCATGGCTCAGTTAGTAGAGCACTGGCCAATGAGCAAAAAAGCTCATCAGCTATCGAGTTCAAGTCCCAAATTAAAAAAAAAAAGCAAACCAACAAAAAACCTACAAAGCTGGGCAATGGTAGCTCATGTCTACAATCCTAGCCACTCAGAGTCTGCGATCTGAGGACTACAGTTCAAGCTAGCCTGGCCAGGTAAGTCCATGAGACTCATCTCTAATTAACCACCAGAAAACCAGAAGTGGTTCTGTGACTCAAGTGGTAGAGTGCTCACCTTGAGCTGAAAAGAGTTCAAGCCCCATGACCAACCAAAAAAAAAGTCTACTTTCCAGTTCCTCTATAAATATTGATGGTTACTATTATAGTAATAATCACCAATACAATGAAAGAAAGTTGGCAAGGTATTTGGTACGCTTTTGAAAAAACAGTGGTATAATTTCGAAAAGTCAGTGCTCTGATAATTGTATGTACTGAATCAAACCATCAAGTGATTCAAGGCCTGGTAAGACAAGAAATAAATGAATACAGATGAGGAATAAATCCTACAGACCACTGTGTGAACAGATATATTGTCACAAATTCACATACATACCTTCCAATGCTCCAGAGTCATAAAATGTCCTATACTTACACTATTCAATACTTAGAATGAGGATGATATGAAAAAGGGTTTGATTTTAAACAGCCACACCTAGCTAAAGTCTACTAATGGTGCAAACTGATCAGTAAATATTTTTTGGTAAAGCCAGGCGCCCGTGGCTCATACCTGTAATCCTAGCTATTCAGGAGGTAGATCTGAGGATCATAGTTCAAAGCCAGCCCAGGCAGGAAAGTCTGAGACTCATCTCCAATTAACCACCAGAAAACCAGAAAAGGCACTGTGGCTCAAGTGGTAGAGCACTAGCCTTAAGCTGAAGAGCTCAGGGACAGCACCAGGCCCAGAGTTCAAGGCCATGACTGACCAAAAAAAAAATTTTTTTTTGGTGAAAAGCCTTTATTTATACAATTCCCAGTTCCTACTAATAGGAAGTATTCAAATAAGTTATTAAAATCATCAACCCACATGTTATATAGAAATATTTTTCTATAAAGTTCTCCTTTCGAAAACAAACTATATTTTAAGGTAACTTGACTAGAGCACAAAAATAAATGAAATTAAATCAGAAACTACAACTGCTAAAGAAAAGGTATTAGAACTAAAGAGTCAAGACATTCTGAAGGGTTATCTGGGTGCTAGTGGCTGGCACCTATAATACTAGCTACTCAGGTAGAGGAGCTATGGAAGACAGTGGTTAAGGCCAACATGGGAAGAAAAGCCCATTAGATTCTACCTCCAAAATAATCACCACAAAGCATGAGCTAGGGGCATGGCTAGAGCACAAAGATGAGCAAGCAAGTTCAGCAAATCCAGGGCCCCAAGTCCAAACCCTACTAATACATCTACACATATGTGTGTATGTGTATGTACATATATATATATATATGTACATACACACATATGTATACATATATATATATATACACATACACATACACATACACACACACACACAAAGGGAGAAAAGAACTAGAAAAGAAATTGACTGATATCCATGGCATAATATTTAAAATTTCCATAAACATGTTATATATCATACAGGATAATGCCACTCCAGTCCTTTAAAGCCTTACTATTATCTGATTTATGCTTTTTATCATGCCTTTTCAGTTTCCAGATAAAACTATAAAACTTTTGAGATACCCTCTAGATTGTCTCTAAAAGTGGAGAACTATAAAACTTATTACGATTGAAATTGAGTAGTATAATCACTATATCTAAACAGATGGTCTTTCCTTCTGTAGCTTGCTTATTTATTGGTTTATCTTATCCACATAATTAGTTACAAAGGGGTATCATTGTGTCATTGTGACATTTCCATACATACATACATACAATGTATTTCAGTCAATAACATCCCCTCTATCATTTTTTTTTTTTGGATCGGTCGTAGGGCTTGAACTCTGGGCCTGAGTGCTGTCCCTCAGCTCTTCACCTCAAGGCGAGCGCTCTACCACTTGAGCTACAGCGCCACTTCCGGTTTTCTGGTGGTTTATTGGAGATAGGAGTCTCACGGTCTTTCCTGCCCGGGCTGGCTTTGAACCACGATCCTCAGATCTCAGCCTCCTGAGTAGCTAGGATTACAGGCGTGAGCCACCAGCGCCCAGCCCCTCTATCATTTTTATCCCTTTCCCCTCTTCCTAAAACAATTTTAACAGGTTTCATTGTTCTATTTTCTCTGTATGCATGTGTGTGCATGCGCACCTGTCCTGTGACTTGAACTCAGGGCATGGGCACAGTCCCTGAGCTTTTTGTGCTCAAGGATAGTGTTTTATCACTTGAGCTACAACTCCACTTCTGGCTTTATGGATGGCTTTAGAGATGAGAGTCTTACAGACTTTCCTGACTGGGCTGGCTTCAAACCTGGATCCTCAAATCTCAGTCTCCTGAGTAGCTAGGATTACAGGTGTGAGCTACTGGCACCAGACTCATTGTTCTATTATTCTCAAACAAGCAAACAATCAACTTCAACTATATTCAATCTACTTTTACCCTTCTTGATGGCCCAACCTCTCCTTCCAATGCCCCCACAACAAGTCTTTCCCTAACACCCAACCCCTTACTGATCAACACCTTTCCTTGAGAATATTTAGTTTTCATAGTCCTCCCATAACTTTCTACATTGCCCATAAATTGGGGGGGGAGGCAGGAGAGGGCAAAGGAAATAAGCGAGCTACCATTAGGTAAGGATTCCTTTAAGATCTGCCTCAAAATAACTTTTTGCTTTGAAAATACTACGCAAGTCAGGTACCATGAGGATCACAGTTCAAAGGCAGCACAGGCAGGAAATTTCACGTGACCCTTTTCCCCAGTTAACCACCAAAAAGCCAGAAGTAGAACTGTGGCTCAAGGGGTAGAGCACTGGCCTTGAGCAAAAATGCTCAGGAACAGTGTCCAGGCCCTGAGTTCAAGCCCTAGGACTGTCACAAAAATATAAAAACAAAAAAATCTATGAAGTTATCAACGAAAAGCTGTCATAGACTGGCTATGGGTTTCAAGAATTTTGGTGGAAAAGTTTGGAAATATGAATTAAGCTTGTTCAGAAAAATGGCTATTTTATACAAACATTAAAGAGTAAGAAAAATGTTAACTTTCAGGCTAAGCCATTGCTAATTACATCTCTATACCAAGTCTACTGTCACTAAGTCATTAGAACTATACTAAATGACTCAAGATTAGTAACATTAACCAGGCACCTGTGGTTCACATCTGTAATCCTACTCAGAAGGCTGAAATCTGAGGATCATGATTCTAAGCCAGCCTAGGCAAACAAGACCATGAGACTCATTTCCAATTAACCATCAAAAACCCAGAAACAGGGCTGTGGCTCAAGTGGTAGAGTGCTAGCCTTGAGTGAAAAAGGAGGGGGCAAATCCTGAGTTCAAGTCCCAGTAACAATGTGTGCATTATGTACGCACACAACATAAATAAATTTTTATTACTTTTTATTTATGTGGCACTGAGGAATCGAACCTAGGGTCTCAGGCATGCTAGGCAAGCACTCTACCAGAATAGAAACAGTTAACAGGTAGTAACAAGACTGTGGAAACTGTAAAGTTAATGGACAAAAGATTGTTAACTAATGTTAATAGATGTGAGAAGGCTAAAACTGGCATATAGGTAGGAAGAAAAGGTAAAATGAGAATTGGAAACACCAAGCACAAGCTAATTCATGTAGCAAAAACCAAGAATGGCTCATGAATAAGAAGCACTAGGTACAACTACAAGCAGGCAGATAGATAAACAAAAAATTAAGGAACAGACTGAGAACATGTGTAAGAAGTAGTCAAACTGCTACATTTTGTTCTTTTTTGTTTGTTTGTTTTTTGGGTCCGGTGGTGGGGCCTGAACTCTGGGCCTGGGCGCTGTCTTTCAGCTCTTCAGCTCAAGGCTAGCGCTCTACTACTTGAGCCACAACGCCACTTCCGGCTTTTTTCTTTTTGCTTATGTGGTGCTGAGAAATTGAACCCAGGGCCTCAGGCATGCAAGGCAAGCGCTCTACCACTGAGCCACCTTCCCAGCCCCTACATTTTGTTCTTGACTCCTGAGCAGCCAAGCTATCTTCCTACCATAAAGGATTCAAGGCCTGTATTAGAAAGACTGACCCTATAACAGATGAATGCACCAAGAAAATGTGGCATACACGCGCGCGTGCACACAAACACACAAACACACAAACACACACACACACACACACACACACACACACACAATGGAATTTTACTCATTTATTAACAAGTATTCATAAGCAAAAAGAAAAAAGCCGGAAGTGGCACTGTGGCTCAAGTGATAGAATGCTAGCCTTGAGCTGAAGAGCTGAGGGACAGCATCCAAGCCCAGAGTTCAGGCCCCACGACCCGACCCAAAAAAAAAAAAAAAAAAAACTGGGCTGGGAAGTTGGCTCAGTGGTAGAGCGCTTGCCTTGCATGCCTGAGGCCCTGGGTTCGATTCCTCAGCACCACATAAGCAAAAAGAAAAAAAAAAGCCGGAAGTAGTGCTGTGGCTCAAGTGGTAGAGCACTAGCCTTGAGCTGAAGAGCTGAGGGACAGCGCCCAGGCCCAGAGTTCAGGCCACACGACCAGACCCAAAAAAAAAAAAAAAAAACGAAAAACAAAAAACATGTATTGTTATTGTTCATAGAGAAACGGATGGACCTAGAAAAAATTATGTGAAGTCAGGCTCAGGGAGACAAATGACACTTTTTTTTTTTCTTTTTGGATCCGGTCGTGGGGCCTGAACTCTGGGCTAGGCGCTATCCCTCAGCTCTTCAGCTCAAGGCTAGTGCTCTACCACTTGAGCCACAGCACCACTTCTGGCTCTTTTTGCTTATGTGGTGCTGAGGAATCGAACCCAGGGCCTCAGGCATGCAAGGCAAGCGCTCTACCACTGAGCCACCTTCCCAGCCCCAAAGGACACATTTTTTTCTCATATGTAGATGCTAGATCCAAAATACAAACATACATAATAACATATAAAAGGTTTTATGTATATAGACACAAACAAGCTGACTAAAAGATGGTAAACTTAGGGAAAGAGTCCAAAAGTAGAACTCCTCTGAACAACTAATGAACTGCTTATCAAAATGAATACCAAGAAGTGGAAACAAGTTTAGGGGGGAGGACAATAAGAGAGGCACATGAATGGAGGAAGGGTAAGCAAATGCAGTCATTGTATTCAATATATATTATGTAAAAAATGAACTGAATGAATCAAGGGTAGGGACAGAAGTAGAATGATGAAAGGAGTGACACTGATCAAGGTATATTGTACTTATACCCTGATTCTGGAATTATAACTTCTTTGTATAACAATTTTATTACTAATAATTTTTAATTTAATTTTATCGTAAAGGTGATATACAGAGGGGTTACAGTTATGTAAGGTAATGAGTACATTTCTTTTTTTGTTGGGGGGTGGGGGTAGGGGTGAGGTTGGTTGTGGGACTTAAACTCTGGGCCTGGGCATTGACCCTGAGCTCTTCAGCTCAAGGCAAGCACTCTACCACTTGAGTCACAGCGCCACTTCCAGTTTTCTGGTAGTTAATTGGAAATAAAGAGTCTGACAGACTTTCCTGCTTCAGCTGGCTTTGAACCGTGATCCTCAGATCTCAGTCTCTTGAGTAGCTATGATTACAGGCATAAGCCACAGATCCCCGGTTACATTTCTTTTTGAACATTGTTATCTTCTGCTTTCTCACCCAAAAAAGAAAAAGAAAGGAAGTGGAGCTATGGCTCAAAATGGCAGAGCACTAGCCTTGAATGAAAAAGCTCAGGAACAACACCAAGCCCTGAGTTCAAGCCCTACGACTGACCAAAAAGAAAAGAAAAGAAAGAGACAGAGAGACAGAGAAACAGAAAAGGAAAGGAAAGGAAGAAAGAAAAAAGAAAGACTGACACAGTAGATGGGCTCTGGTATCTTGAACCAAAAGACTTGGCTAAGGATAGCATATTAAATAAAAATAGAATGTTAAAGCCTCTACACTTAGTGGTGAATTCTATTGTCTAGTCTCATACCCCAGCTGACTGTGGGCAGCACAGTTTATAATCCTCAGGCAGAAAACTAGAGTATTTCTTCTCAAGGTAAAAGTGATTCCAGGGGAGGCAAAAGGCCATCGGGAAGACAATAACAGGACAGAGAAAGGAGCAATAGAGAAAAGAGAAAGGGAAAAGCAAAGACAGGAGAGGGCAGGGGAGAAAAGGAGAAAGGAAGGGAGAAGAAAGGAAGGGGAGGTGAGGGGAAGACAATAATAGAAAAAAAAAATGAAGGTACCTTTCTCAATTATCCACCAAATAAAAGAGTAATCCCAGATCAAATTATGTGACTCAGGAATCAGTAGCTCCAACATTCTAAAGAAGCAGAGGAAATTCCCTAGGGTAGTGCTAAGTAAGGATCAAGGGATATAAGATAATAATTATGCAGCATAAAATCAAATGAGATTAGACAGACAGAATTAGCAGAAGGATGA
Source organism: Dipodomys spectabilis (assembly GCF_019054845.1). Classification (NCBI taxonomy): domain Eukaryota; kingdom Metazoa; phylum Chordata; class Mammalia; order Rodentia; family Heteromyidae; genus Dipodomys; species Dipodomys spectabilis. Next base: position 15,744,765 of record NW_024870874.1, read on the forward strand.
AAGACTCCCCAGTTAGATGTTTCCTTGGGACAAAAGAGAAAACAAGTTACTAGTCTCAACACGCAAAGAGGATACTTACTACTGACAAAGATTTGGGGATGGATCACTACATATATTGAAATATTCCAAATAAATGTTATAGCTGCTTATTATCACTAGGGGAAAATAGTTACACAAACTGTATTTAAGTTTTACAAGTAAAACTTTAGAAAAAAAATTTTTTTTGGTCGGTCGTGGGGCTTGAACTCTGGGCCAGGGTGTCGTCCCTAAGCTCTTCACTTCAAGGCTGGCTCTACCACTTGAGCCACAGTGCCACATCCAGTTTTCTGAGTGATTTATTGGTGATAAGAATCTAACTGACTTTTCTGTCTGGGCTAGCTTTGAACCATGATCCCCAGATCTCAGACTCATTAGTAGCTAGGATTACAGGCATGAGCCACCAGCAACTGGCTAAAACTTTTAAATTAAGATTAAAATATTTCAAAAAAATTCCTAGCTTGGGGTTGAGATTCCTGAGCCAGCAAACTGGTTTTAAAAAAAAAAACTTACCTGGTGGCTAATGCCTGTAATCCTACCTACTCAGGAGGCTGAGATCTGAGAATCACAGTTCAAAGCCAGCACAGCCAGGAAAGTCGTCAAACTCTTTATCTTCAACAAACCACTCAGAAAACTGGATGTGGCACTATGGTTCATGTGGTAGAATGCAAATCTTGAGCTGAAGAGCTGAGGGACAGCGCTCAGGCCTAGAGTTCAAGCCCCACGACCGACAAAAAAAAAAAACAACAGACAAAAAAAAAAACAGTAGACTGTTATCAGAGCAGAAAGTCTGAGTAAGTGATGTGGAAGGTTGGTGAATTTATCAGTAATGACAAGATCCAGAATGTGACTACATCTAGGAAGCTGAAGAAAATGAAGTAAAGGAATCAAGACCAAAGTCTTCACTGAATTGGAAATTCAAATGCTGAATGGAGTTGTCTAAAACAATATGTAGATGTGCTAGATATTTGCTAGGTCCACCTTTCTACCATCTTTTTGCTCAAATAGGCTGACCTGTACATATACAGCAACAGGTTGCCCAGGCTTCTGGTTGGTTTATCCAATAGGCAATCTCAGCAACAAACTAGGAGTCAAGGAATATAAAGTCAGGAAAATTCTTCCAGCTCTCTCCCTTCAGGACAACTTAAGTTAGCTGTGTCCTTCACCAGAAAAACTGCCCTCAGGGAACCTTAATAGCCATTCTCTTTTATCCCTCCAGCCTAGGGATGTTAACGGTTTGACTACAAGTTATTACACCATTTCTTGTGATGCATTATTTGCAACTTAAAATATACTCTCCTCAAATTATCCTGTCAAGTATGTCATCTGTTCCAGTTGAGACTATAAATAGTGATAGTGATGATATAAGGTTGTAACAGGGTAGTGGATAATGAGGGAAAAGTGAATGGCATTTAAATAACACTTTGAAGTCTATGTTGAAGAACTTCTATGAGCTGTCTGTCATCACTTAATTATCACAACTACCTTGTGGTAAAAAGATTTTTTTGTCTGTTTCATTTCCAAATACCAACAATATCCAGTACAGATAGGGATTCATGAAATGCCTACAATTAGCAGGTTTAGTAAGCAAGACTTGACTTTTGTAGTATTGTTTAGCATTTCTTCTGTTTTTATTTGGGGAAGCTATATTGAGATTAGGCAACTGTACCTCTCCAGATCACAGAGATTTAACAAAGAAAGCCATATGTGAATGACTTCCTTTTGCCTTCCCACAGGCAAACAAGGAACTTTGTGCTCCAAAGTCAAAGGTGCAAGTTTTTAAAGAACATTTACACCAAGGGCTTACTTATTAGATCAGAGCCATCTTTAAATATCAGTTATGAGTTAAACCGATTAAAGGGAAAGAAGGGTAGAAAAAATAAAGAGGAAGAATGGGGCTGTAGCTCAGGATGCTTGCCAAGGACGGATCCCCAGCACCAGAAGCAGAAGCAGAAGCAGCAGCACCACCGCCGCCACCACCACCACCAGCACCACCACCACAAAAAAAAAAAAAGGTAAAGATGCTTGTCAGTCTGTACATGCGCCTTCAATTTTCGAGATACTTCATAAATCACACATCTAGGACCCAAGTCAGCAAGATCACCAATTATACACACTCATAGACATAAAGCACAACAAAGATGGGTTTGAAAATTAAAGGAAGAAAAAAATATATTAATAAAAGAGGAAATGTAAGATTGATAAGACACTCCATCAAATGCTCACGGTCCAAGGAATAATCAAGCAGCTATGATAACATCTTATAAATAAAGACCTATAAATTAAAACCTTACTTCCTTGGAAATGAGGTTCGCGGGCCAATATGAAGCAAAATGAGAACTCTATAAAGATTTTTCGGAAACCAGAACTCCGTTTTCCTTATATTACGTTGTACTCAAAAGCGAGGGAGAAAAATCAAGTTTACAAATCTGAAAACCAAAGAAGCTTCGAGAATACATGACTCAAACTGGAACGCAAACCGGCTGTGAGGTGTTAAGGCAACAAGCGGGAGGGAGACCTGCTAGCCGCCAACACTGGGCCACGGAAGGTAGATGAACCAGCATCTCTAAGTGGAAGGTGGAGAAGCACTGGTATTGCACTTAGTGGAAGGAAGACAAAAACACAAAAGCACCGCCTCAGAGGCAGTAGCCTGGATCTACCTCAAACGAGGGGGGCCAGGTCAGTGCCACCAGGGAGAAGTGCGGGACTCACAGATCCGATTCTACGGGCTGGGGAAAGGGCCATTCGCTTTCCCCATTCGGGAAAAGCGGCGTGAAAGGAGCTTCGCAGCCCCACCCCACGGCCGCAGCTCCTCCCCAAGGAGAACCTCGCGAGGCCGACCGTCGGGCTCGGGACCACGAGCTCGGGTGCCGCTCCTCCCGGGCCCCGCGGCGCGGCTCGGCCCCTCCGGGCCCCTCACCGAACGCTGGAGCTCCCCAAGCCAAAACGAGGCGCGCTCCTTCCCGCTGGGATCCGGGTCGTGGTAGAGCGCCTGCACGGCCTGGTACACGAGCTGCAAGGTCGGCTTGGCTCCTTCCATAGTGGCGGCGGAGGCAGCGGTGACGGCGACGGCTCCGATTCTTCTCCCCAGGTGTCGGCTGCTCCGCCTTCGCGCTTCCTCACTGACTTGGCCACGGCCGCTCCCTGACTGGCGCCATCTCCTCCTCTCCGGCCGTTACCAGGGCAGAAGGGTTCCCCGTGGAAGCTGGCCCCCTCGGAAACAGCCGATAGATCGTATTAGGGTTCCTGGTCTTTTTTAACCCCCCTCCCTCGATCTTTCCACTAGAATCCAGACTCTTGAATCCGAAACCCGGTGCTGGCTTCCTCTTCCTCAGGCTTGCAAGAGAAGCCTATTTCCGCACGGCACAAACCACGCCGTAGCCCTCAGCAGCGTTGAGCCGGACCGGAAGCGGCAATCCGGATGCCTTTGGCACACTTCCGCCTGGTGCGCCGCAAACGGCCTCCTCCCCGGCACGCCTCCCGTTGTCTCCCCGCCCCCTCCCGGAAGTGACCCTGAATAGCAGGAACCCTGGAAGGAGAGTGCCATGTGTACGTCTGTGTTTTACCTGTCACCTGTCACCAACGAGCCCTTTTCATTTCTTTCTTTCTTTCTTCTTCTTCTTTTTTTTTTTTTGGTGTCAGTCCTGGAGCTTGAACTTAGGGCCTGGGCTCAGTCCCTGAGCTTTTGTGCTCAAGGCTAGCGCTGCTTTACCACCTGAGCCACAGCTCCACTTCAGCTTTTTGGTGGTAAATTGGAGCTAAGAGTCTCACGGACTTTTCTGCCCAGGCTGTCTGGCTTCGAATCTCGATCCTCAGATCTCAGCTTCCTGAATAGCTAGGATTACAGGCGTCAGCCACCAGCGCCCAGCTCAAAAGGAAAAATCTTTCCAACCCAAATCAGTCTCATTCTACTGCTTGAAATGCTCTTAACTCCAGAGTATACACTTAGTATCTATAAGGTTATTGTCACACTACATTTTGGGGGGTATGGCTTTCTTTCCAAATCAATATCAGTCTTAAAAATACCTCAATTCGGGCTGGGAAGGTGGCTCAGTGGTAGAGCGCTTGCCTTGCATACATGAGGCCCTGGGTTCGATTCCTCAGCACCACATAAGCAAAAAAGAAAAAACCGGAAGTGGCGCCATGGCTCAAGTGGTAGAGCGCTAGCCTTGAGCTGAAAAGCTGAGGGACAGCGCCCAGGCCCAGAGTTCAGGCCCCACAACTGGACCAAAAAACAAAAACAAACAAAAAAAAATACCTCAATTCACAAAAGAAAACTAAAATCTTGGAATCTATACTGTGGAGAAAATTGGCACACTCCTGTAATCCTAGCTACTCAGGAGGCTGAGATCGGAGGTTCGCGGTTCAAAGCCAGCCCAGGCAGGAAGGCCCGTGAGACCCTTTTTTTTATTATTATTTTTATTGTGAAAATACCGTACAGAGGGATTACAATTACATGGGCAAGGTAATGAGTACATTTCTTATCAAGCATTGTTGCCTCCTCCTTTGTTTCCCCTACCATCCCTTCCCATCTCCCACCCCCCCACCCCCCACCCCCCACCTCCCCCCCACCTCCCACTCCAGGTCTGTGAGACTCTTATCTCCAATTAACCACCAGAAAACTGGAAGTGGTGCTGCGGCTCAAGTGGTAGATTGCTGTCCTTGAGGAGAAGAGCTAAGAGACAGCACCAGATCTAGAGTTCAAGGCCCACGACTGACAAAGGAAAGAAAGAAAGAGAGAGAGAAGAGAGAGAGGGGAGGGGGGGAAGGAAGGAAGAAAGAAAGAAAGAAGAAAAGAAAGAAAGATTTGGCACAATAGGTAAGGACATATTACAGGGTCTTTAATATGCTAGTCTTTTGCCCTAAAAAATAACTACTATACTTTCTTTTCATGAACATTTACAATATGTAAAGCATTGTAGTTACATTTTTTTTCATCTTAACCTTGCCACAAAAGTCTTCATTTTTAAGAATGAAAACCTGGAAGAATGAAAGCATAGGGTTGGGCTGGGCAGGTGGCTTAGTGGTAAATTGCTTGCCTAGCATGCATGAAGACCTGGGTTCGATTCCTCAGTACCACATACACAGAAAAAGCCAGAAATGGCGCTCTGGCTCAAGTGGTAGAGTGCTAGCCCTGAGCAAAGAGAAGCTCTGGGGCATGAACTCTGGGCCTGGGTGCTGTCCCTCAGCTCTTCAGCTCAAGGCTAGCGCTCTACCACTTGAGCCACAGCGCCATTTACGGTTTTTCTGGTGGTTTATTGGAGATAAGAGTCTCACAGACTTTTCCTGCTCAGGCTAGCTTTGAACAGCCATCCTCAGATCTCAGCCTCCTGAGAAGCTAGGATTACAGTGAGCCACCGGCACCCAGCTTAGATCATGTTTTTATCAAAGCCTGTCAAATAGTACAATCTCAATCATTCAACCGGGTGATTTGCTTTGGAGTTGTCAATTTTGAAATGCCAACTTTGTGATGAAAAAAATCCATGCTAGAGTTGCTATGATATCAGGCAAAGAAAAGAAATTTTAATATTTAAATTAAAATTTAATATTAAATTATAATTTAATATTTAAGCTACTTAACTCTCACTCATGAAAAAAGATGTATCTGATCACCTTATTCTCTGATGTCATGGTATTTGTAAAGAAAAGCATGCAATTCAATAGAGTGTAAAAAGTTGTATAAATATCCACAAGCAAAAGAATTTCTAAAGCCATGCACCAATGGCTCACACCTGTAATCCTAGTTACTTAGGAGACTGAGATTGGAGGATCACAGTTCAAAGCCAGCCCAGACAGGAAAATCCATGAGACTCTTGTCTCCTAATAAACATTAAAAACTGGGAAGTAGAGCTGTGATTCAAGTAGTAGAACACTACTCGAGCAAAAACAGCTCAAGGACAGTGCCCAGGCTGAGTTCAAGCCTCGGGACTAGCACAGAAGAATTTCTACTTCTACAAAGATCATAGTACCTAAATGTAAGAACTAAAACTATAAAACTCTTGGAAGAAAATAATCTACAAATGGGCACCCCATGGCTCACACCTAAAATCCTAGCTACTCAGGAGGCTGAGATCTGAGGATTGAGTTCAAAGCCAGATAGAACAGGAAAAGTCTATGAAACTCATATCTCCAATAAACTGCCAGAAAATTGGCAAGTGGTGCTGTGGCTCAAAGTGGTAGAGCACTACCCTTGAGTGAAAAAGTTCAGGAGTCTGAATTATTTAGATGATTGCTGCACCTAGGAGTTTGAAACCAACCTAGGCAACATAGCAAGACCCTGTCTTTTATAAGAGAGAAATAAATGATGGTGCAGTGCATGCTGGAGGCCCTGCATTACACACAGGATGGGGTGGGCTGGGAAGGGGGATGGTCTATGACTAAAAATTATTAAAACACCACAAGAAGGGCTGGAGTGTAGCCCAGTTATAAAGCACTTGCTTATCATGTTTGAAATCTAGGTTCAATCCTAGCACCACAAACACAGACACTCAGACACAGCAGGGGAGAGGGAAATAGCCAGAGAGGGAGAGAGAAGGCGAGAGAAGAGGAGAGGCAAAAGGAGATGAGGAGAGAGGGAGGAGAAGGGGAGGGGAGAGGTGGGGATAGGAAGGAAAGATGTGGGAAGTTGGTTTAACCAATAGTTAAAAAAAAATAGAAGTGATAGTTAAGCCAAAATGAAGGGTCTAGGAATGCTACCAGGAGACATTATTTCTATACTGAGTCTCCACTGATAGATGAGTAGGAAGCACTTAGTCAACGAGCCAGTATTTCAGGCAGAGCTAACAAATATGTAGTCTATAGGTAAAAGAATGTATTTTAAAGACTAATAGAAAGTGCACACTAGCTGGAGGTTAGAGTTGATACTGAGTAGAAGCAAAAGAGTGTGGCTACCATGTCCCACATATCCCAGGCCAAGTCACTGCCTAACACATAATAAGCACACAGACATTCAGCATCCTTGTCTCTCAGGTTCCTTATACATTGCTCTTTAGAGAAATCATTCTAGCTGAAACACAACATGTTTGGGGCAGGGAAAGTGCCAAGGACAGGAAAAGAAACCATAAAAATCCTAAGGAGTGAGGCCTATTGTAAGATGTTGGTAGTGAGAATAGAGATACATGGAAGATGAATTTAAGACAGAGAATTTTGATGTGATTTTTGGTTTGCATGTTATTAGGGAAAAGGGAGTGAACCTAGGCTTCTGAAACAGAACACAGAAGAAAGATTTCATATGGGGAATGGTATAAAGGTGAAGATAATGAGCTGAATCTTTGCCTTTCTTGAATACTGAGGCAATGGGTTAGACAGCTAAAGTCAGTGGAGTATAGTCTGTATGAGACCTCAGTCTAAGGAGCTTAAGGAATAAGTTAAAGATACAAATCTGAGCAGTGTCAGTGGCTTATTGGTGGCTAAACACAATGGAGTGATTGAAATGAGCCAGCCATTAAAGCTTGGATCTGTCATGGGATGGCTCCCATGACTTGTGGTGTGACTCAGGTTACAAAAGTAAACTAAGCTGTGGTTCCACAGACAGTCCTTTTGTGATGAGTAAGCCATACCATTAACAGAGACCAACACATTTGTATGTTTCCACAACATCAGCATGGATTGAATATCAATAGATTCAACGCCTACATTAATTTCATAGGCTTTACTTTACCAAGTACTCCTGATTTCGCTTGGAATTGTGACCATAGCAATGGCAAGTTCTTTATCTCATGCCAATCTCTAAATTACTACTATCTATAGCTCTCAAATCCCACATCACACAATTTAGATTAGGTTATAGAGAACTGAAAGGAGGTAAAGAGACTACAGGAGTTAAAGAGTAGGGTTAATACAAATAGCTAAAAGAGACAAAGAGCTGGGCACAAGTGGCTCACGTCTGTAATCCTAGCTTCTCAGGAAGTTGAACTCTGAGGATCATGGTTCCATGTTAGCCAAGGCAGAAGAGTCTGTGAGAGCCAGGTGCTGGTGGCTCACACCTGTAATCCTAGCAACTCAGGAGGCTGAGATCTGAGTTCAAAGCCAACCCAGGCAGGAAAGTCTGTGAGAGTCTTATTAACCACCAGAAAACCAGAAGTAGTGCTGTGGCTTAAGTGGTAGAGCACTTACCTTGAACTGAAGAGCTCAGAGACAGTGCCTTAGCCCAGAGTTCAAGCCCTACAACCGACAAAAAAAAAAAAACAGAAATCAAGTGAGAGTCTTATCTCCAATAGTACCAAAAAAGCTGGAGTGGAGGAAGTAAAAATGTGGTTCAAAGTGGTAGAGTGCTAGTCTTGGACAAAAAAGCTCAGGGACAGCGCCCAGGCCCTGAGTTCAAGCCCCATGACTGACAAAACCCAAAAACTTATAGCTGGGCACCAGTGGCTCATACCTGTAATCCTAGCTACTGAGGAGGCAGAGATCTGAGGAGTGCAGTTCAAAGTCAGTTCAGGCAGAAAAGTCTCCATAAGACTCCACTTGAGCACTTGAGCCACAGCTCCACTGCTGGCTTTTAGGTAGTTAAATGAGGAGTTCCAGAGACTTCCCTGCCCAGGATAAATTTGAACCGCCATCCTCAGATCTCAGGCTCCTGAGTTTTAGAATCACAGGTGTGAGCCAATATTACCAAGCCTCATACCTTTTTTCTTTTGGTCAGTTGTGGGGCTTGAACTCTGGGCCTGGCCACAGTCCCTGAGCTCTTCAGCTCAAGGCTAGCACTCTACCACTTGAGCCATAGGGCCACTTCTGATTTTTCTGGTAGTTTATTGGAGATAAGCATCTCATGGACTTTCCTGCCCTGGCTTTGAACTGCAATCCTCAGATCTCGGCCTCCTGAGTAGCTAGGATTACAGGTGTAGCTAGGATTACAGGTGTGAGCCACCAGCACCTGGCTACCTTTTTTTTTTTTGTCCTGGGGCTTGAACTCTGGGCCTGGGTGCTGTCCCTCAGCTCTTTAGCACAAGGCTAGTGCTCTACCACTTGAACCACAGTGCCACTTCTGGCTTTTTCTGTTTATGTGGTGCTGGGGAATTGAACCCAGGGCTTCATGCATGCAAGGCAAGCACTCTACTACTGAGCCACCTTCCCAGCCCTTGCTAGTTATTTTGGAAATGGAGTCTAGCAAACTTTTCTGCCTAGGCTGACTTGAAACTGCAATCCTCTGGATTTCAGACTCTTGAAGTGTTAAGATTATAGGCAAGAGCCATCAGCACTTGAAACACAGCTCTACTATTTTGTTGGAGATAAGAATCTCACTGACTTTCCTGTCTGGGGTGGCCTCTAACCTCAATCCTCAGATCCCAGCCTCCTGAATAGCTAGGATTACAGACATGAGCCACCAGTTTTGAATTTTTCCTTATAATGATCATTTACATTTCCAAACAAACATCTTGTATCAAAACACAGCTTTTCTTTTCTTTTTAACTCCATACGAGCAGTAACACTGTAAACTTGAAGAAGTTTTCACTCTCAGGAACCAGTACTGACTCTTCTGTTACCAAGAGAAGGCCACATTGCCTGACCTCTCGTAACCTAACATGTTCTGACATCAACTTTCAGGGTATACTCTCTGCAGAATTCTTCTCTGCACAACCTGAGATAGCTGTAAACCCAACATGATCAATCTTTTTTCTTCGGTTAAACCCACTGCCACAGCTGGGGTCACCTGCCTTTGGCTCTCCAGCTCAGAACTCTGAGTCACAGCCAGCTTTTCCCTGAGCCAAACTTGAAGGTGGGCCTAGCCTAGAGTTTGGTGAACAGATATTGTGAATTTCTATCGAATGATGGGAGTACAAGTTAACTTGCCTTCAGCAAAAAAAAAAAAAAAAAAAAAAAAAAAAGCCTTGAAGATTTCCCTCCCTCCTTTTTTAGCAGTATTGGGGCTTGACTCAGGGGTCTTGCACTTAGGGCTGGTGCTCTACCATTTGAATCATGCCTCTGGTCCTGCTTTGGAGTCTAATAGACTTTTCTGCTCGCTTCAAACTGCAATCCTCTGGATCTCAGCCTTCTGAGTAGCTAGAATTACAGGCCCGAGTCCCTGGGGCCTGACTGCTTAAAGATTTTCTGAGAGATAGTTTTGAAATACTGGGTGGGAAAACCCTAAGTAGATTTGAGGTTTACTGACCACTTACTGAACCCAAGGGAAATACAAGAGAACAAATACACGTAGCTCAGTAGAGATGTGGCTCTAGTAGTAGAGAGCTAGCCTTGAGTAAAACAGCTAAGGGAGAGCATGAGGCACTGAGTTTAAGCACCAGTACCACACACACACACACACACACACACACACACGTGTGCACACATACACAATACACAGGCAAGTGAAGGCACTGTGGGTCCCTTCTCTATTATATTCATTACCCTTTACCCTCCTGGGAGCTTTCTGTTGGGAAGCTTGATGTAAAAGAAGCCAAGAACAGCTCTCTCCCAATAAAGTTTTTATTTTTGTGGTGCTGGGGATTGAACCCAGAACTTTACACATTTACACATCACATTCTATGACTGAACTATACCTGTAGCCCAAGATGAATTGTCACATGTTTACATCCAGTTTCACAGACACTGCACCCTGTCTCCCGGACATTAAGCAACCCAGCGTGCTAGTATGATAAAGGCCAAACTGTTTCCCAACCAAGAAGCTGGTGAGTGATGGGCTTCCCTCACAAACGATAAAAGACTGGTATAGGTGGAGAAACAGGTTGGTCTCTTGTCTCCTTACAAGGAAGAAAGAGGGTTGCTCTCTCAATTTACAAGATGGGAGAAAAATCTTTGCTGACTATTCAATATATGCAGGGTTAATATCCAGAATATACAAAGAACTAAAAAAATTATACAGCAAAACAACAAAAATCCAATTAACAAATGGACAAGAATTTGTTGAACAGAGTTCTCAAGTTCTCAAAAGAAAAAAATTCAAAGCCGGGCGCTGGTGGCTCACACCTGTAATCCTAGCTACTCAGGAGGCTGAGATCTGAGGATCACGGTTCAAAGCCAGCCCGGGCAGGAAAGACTGTGAGACTCCTATCTCCAATAAACCACCAGAAAACCGGAAGTGGCGCTGTAGCTCAAGTGGTAGAGTGCTCGCCTTGAGCTGAAGAGCTGAAGGACAGCGCCCAGGCCCAGAGTTCAAGCTCCACGACCGACCAAAAAAAAAGAAAAAAGAAAAAAATTCAAATGACTAGTAGATACATGGAAAAATGTTCAACATCCTAAGCCATAAAAAATGCAAATTAGAGGGAAACTAGGTGAAAATGAAGGAAGGGGTGACATTGTCCTAAAAAGAAATGACGTATTACCTGACTTATGGAATGAGTCTTAATAACCCCTCTGTACAACACCTTAATAACAAAAATAATATTATAGTAAAAAAGCAAATAAAAACTACACCAATATTCCACCTCACCCTAGTTTGAATAGCATCCATTAAGAGAACAAACAACTAATAGGAATGCAGGTAATGAATGACACAGGCAAAAGGAGCCCTCATAAACTGCTGGTAGGAATGAAAACTAGCACATCTCCATAGTGGCATTTACTATGGAAAGCAGTACAGAGGGCCCTCAAAAAGCTAAAAATAGACCTACCTTAAGACCCTGACATATCCTTATTGAGCATATATCTGAAGGAGTATATATCAATATACAAGAAAAACTACCTGCATACCCATGTTAATTGCAGCATTATTCACAATAGCTACATGGTAGAATCAGCTGAAATGTCCAACAGATAAAGATAAATGAATTTTAAAAATATAGTACATATATGCCATAAAATATCATATAGACATAAAGAAAATCAAAACCATATCACTCACACAGAAATGGATGGAATTTCTTGCCCATGTAATTGTAACTCCTCTGTATGGTAATCTCACAATTAAAAAAAATTCTAAATGAGCTGGAAAAGCAAAAAAAAGAAAGAAAGAAAGAAAGAAAGAAATGGATGGAATTGGAGAACATCATGCTGATAAGCAAGCTCCAAAAAAGCCAAATAATACGAGGCACCAATGGCTCACCACCCATAATCCTAGATCAAGAGGCTGAGATCTGAAGATCTTGGTTCAAAACCAGCCCAGGTAGGAAAGTCAATGAGACTCATATCTCAAGTTAACCACCAAAAAGCTGAAAGTGGAGTTGTGGTTCCAGTGGTAGAGCACTAACCTTGAGCAAAAAAGGTCAGATACAGTGTGTGGGCCCTGAGTTTAGGCCCATACATACAACCAATATATGCTAATTTAAAAATGTAATCTTAAAATTCAGACACTGCTGTGCTATTCCCAATACCATTTCTTTCTACCATCCTAAACTGAACTTTTGGACAAAAAAAGAAAACAAGTCATCATACTTACTCATCCCACACCTAAGTAGGATCAACAAAGATGTAGAAGTGTCTTAGAACTGGCTCAGTTTAAACAACTCTAAGCCAAGCACTTGTGGCTCATGCCTGTAATCCTAGCTACTAAAGAGGCTGAGATCTGAGGATTGAGGCTCAAAGCCTGCCAAGACAGAAAAGTCCCCATTAGACTTTTATCTCCAATTAATCATTCAAAAACTGGAAGTGGCTCTGTGCCTCAAATGGTAGAGCCCTAGTCTTGAGCACAAATTGGCTCAGGGAAAGTGCCCAGGCCCTGAGTTCAAGCACTACAACTGACAAAAAAAAAAAAAAACCTATAGGATGTTTCTACTGCACACAGTAATAATTCAACAGTGTGACAAATAAATAGAGTCAAATAATCACTAATGTTCTTCTGGTGATACTGAGCAATAATTCATAGACTTTCTACTGAACACGAATAGACTATTGAAAAAGAAAAAAAGGGCTTTAAGTTCAAGCCCCAGAACTGGCACACACAAGCACGCACGCACACTCATGTACACACACACACACACACACACACACAAATCCCACACAGAGGGCTGGGAAGTTGGCTCATTGGTAGCGCGCTTGCCTTGCATGCATGAGGCCCTGGGTTTGATTCCTTAGCACCACATAAGCAAAAACGAAAAAAGCCGGAAGTGGCACTGTGGCTCAAGTGGTAGAGCACTAGCCTTGAGCTGAAGAGCTGAGGGACAGCGCCCAGGCCGAGTTGAGGCCCCACGACCAGACCCAAACACACACACACACACACACACACACACACACACACACACACATCCCACACAGATTGTTGAGTCTCACACCCAGGGGTTTTGGATCCACTAGGCCTGAGGTGTAGCCCAAAGATTTACTTTTCAAAAAAGTTTCCTGATGCTAATGCTGTAGATTATGGGCTTTACTGCTCTTGAACCAGAAGGCCTGGGTCTTCAAGAATCCAACAGAAGGGCTGGGAAGGTGGCTCAGTGGTAGAGCACTTGCCTTGCATGCTTGAGGCCCTGGGTTCGATTCCTCAGCACCACATAAGCAAAAAAGAAAAAAGCCAGAAGTGGCGCTGTGGCTCAAGTGGCAGAGTGCTAGCCTTGAGCTGAAGAGCTGAGGGACAGCGCCCAGGCCCAGAGTTCAGGCCCCACAACTGGACCCAAAAAAAAAAAAAAAGAATCCAACAGAAGCTGAGTGCTTGTGGTTCATGTCTGTACCACTCAGGATGCTAAGATCTGAGGAATGAAGTTCAAGATCAGTCTGAGCAAGAAAGTCTGTGAGACTCTTACCTCCAATTAACTACAAAAAGCCAGAAATGGAGCTGTGATTATAGTGAGAGCTGGCCTTGAGCAGAAAAAAGAAAAAAGAACAGAAACAAAAAACAAAAACTTCAGGGACAGTGCCCAGGCCCTGAATTCAATTCTAGGACACACACACACACACACACACACACACACACACACACACACACACACACACACACAAACACACACACACACACACACACACACACACACACAGAAACCAGCAAGCCAGGCCCTGCCCTGGGAATACATGAATCTGAATATTTATATATGTATGTATGTATATATGTATGCATGTGTATGTGTATTTATTTATTTATTTATTTTTGCCAGTCCTGGCATTTGAGCCACAGCTCCAACTTCAGATTTTTGGTGGTTAATTACGGATAAGAGTCTTACAACCAGGCATTGGTGGCTCAGGCCTGTAATCCTAGCTACTCAGGAGGCTGAGATCTAAGGATTGTGGTTCAAAGCCATCCCAGGCAGGAAAGTTCTTGAGACACTTTTTTTGGGGGGGGGAGGGGGGGCGGAGAGGGGTCCGGTCATGAGGCCTGAACTCTGTCCCTTAGCTCTTCAGCTCAAGGCTAGCGCTCTACCACTTCAGCCACAGCACTACTTCCAGCTTTTTTTTTTCCTGCTTTTGTGGTACTGAGGAATCGAACCCAGGGCCTCATGCATGCAAGGCAAGCACTCTACCACTGAGCCACCTTCCCAGCCCCTTTTTTTTTTGTCAGTCATGAGGCTTGAACTCTGGCCTGGGCGCTGTCCCTCAGCTCAAAGTGATCTCTCTACCACTTGAGCCACAACGCCACTTCCAGTTTTCTGAGTTGTTTATTGGAGATGAGTCTCCCGGACATTTCTGCCTGGGCTGGCTTTGAACTGTGATCCTCAGATCTCAGCCTCCTAAGAAGCTAGGATTACAGGCGTGAGCCACCAGCACACAGCTTTTTTGAGACTGTTATATCCAATTAACAACCAAAAAAAAGCCAGAAGTGCTTTTGCCAAGTGCTGATGGCTCACACCTTTAATCCTAGCTACTCAAAAGCCTCAGATTTGAGGATCGCAGTTCAAAGCCAGCCGGACAGGAAAGCCCAGGAGACTCTTATCTCCAAGTAACCACCAGAAAACTAGAAGTGGTGCTATGGCTCAAGTAATAGAATGTTCGCCTTGTGAAGAGCTCAAGGACAGCACCCAGGCCCGGAGTTCAAGACCCATGACCAATAGCAACAACAACAAAAGAGCCAGAAGTAGAGCTGTGGCTCAAATGGTAGAGCTCTAGCCCTGAGCACCCAGACCCTGAGATCAAGCTCACAGTCCGGCAAAGAAAAAAAAAATTTGCCGGGCATCAGTGGTTCATATCTGTAATCCTAGCTACTAAGGAGGCTGAGATCTGAGGAATGCAGTTTGAAACCATCCCAGGCAGGAAATTTCTTAAGATTCTCATCTCCAATAAACTACTCAGAAAAGTCTGGAAGTGGCACTGTGGTTCAAGTATTAGAACCTTGGCCTTGAGCATAAGAAGCTCAGGGACAACACCTAAGCCCCAGGACAAGCAAAAAACAAAAATCTCCAAGTATGACTCAATATTTTTTGTTTGATTTTGAAACAGGGTCTTGCTATGTTGCTCAGACTTACCTAGAACTCAGAATCCTCCTGATTCAGCTGCCCAGATGCAGAGATTACAAGGCATGTGTCACCACCTCTAGAGCTAATTCAATCGTTTTCAGTACATGCAAGGGCAATTTTGGAACATTTTTATCACCTCAAAATAAAATAAAATATAAGCCTTATCCTTTATAAATCACTTTCCCCTTTGTTTTCCTGCCCATGCTCCAGTCCTGAACACGCTCTAATATACTCTGCCTCTAAAGATTTCCTTATTGTTCATATGTTATATGAATTGAATCATACATAGCTGTTGTTTTTAATCGGTCATGGGCTTGAACTCTGGGTCCCTCAGCTCTTTAGCTCAAGGCTAGAGTCTACCACTTGAGCCACAGCACCACTTCCAGCTTTTTCTGTTTACATGGTGCTAAAGAATCAAACCCAGGAAGCCGGGCGCTGGTGGCTCACGCCTGTAATCCTAGCTACTCAGGAGGCTGAGATCTGAGGATCACGGTTCAAAGCCAGCCCGGGCAGGAGAGACCGTGAGACTCCTATCTCGAATAAACCACCAGAAAACCGGAAGTGGCGCTGTAGCTCAAGTGGTAGAGCGCTCGCCTTGAGCTGAAGAGCTGAGGGACAGCGCCCAGGCCCAGAGTTCAAGCCCCACGACCGACAAAAAAAAAAAAAAAAAGAATCAAACCCAGGGCCTCATGCATGCAGGGCAAGCACTCTACCACTGAGCCACCTTCCTAGCCCCATACATAGTTTTTTATGACTAGCTTCTTGCCATTTTGTAATTTTACCAAATTTGGGTGCAAGGACCAAAATGGAATTTTTCTTTTTTCTTTTTCCTTCCTTCCTTCTTTTTTCTTTCTCTGTCTCTTTCTCTTTTTTCTCTCTTTCTTTTTTCTTTTTTTGTTAGTATCAAGGTTTAAATCAGGACTTTGTTGAGCCATACCTCCCATCCTTTATTTGCACTAGTTATATTTGAGATAGGGTCTCTCTCTTTGCCCAAGCACATGCCTAGACCACAAGCCACCAATCTTATGCTTCTCATCATAGCTGGGATGTGTGATCACACCTAATTTCTTTCTTTGAAGTGGAGTCCCTCAAACTTTTTTTTTTTGGTCAGTCGTGGGCCTGAACTCTGGGCCTGGGTGCTGTCCCTCAGCTCTTCAGCTCAAGGCCAGGCTCTACCACTTGAGCCACAGCGCCACTTCCGGTATTTTCTGCTTATATGGTGTTGAGGAATCGAACCCAGGGCCTCAGGCATGCAAGACAAGCACTTTACCACTGAGCCACCTTCCCGGCCCCTTCCTCAAACTTTTGACTTAAGGTGACCTGGAACCATGCTGCTCCTGATCTCAGTCTCCTAAGTAACTGGAATTACAGGCACCTGGCTTAAAAGTAATTTAGAAATTTTTTTTAAATGGGGTGGTGCTTTGGATTAAATTTAAGGTCTTAGGCTTGCTAGGCAGACACTCTCTGCTTGAGCCCCTCTCTCTGCCATTTAGCATTAGTTATTCTGGAGATTGGGTCTTGAGCTCTTTGCCTGGGCTAGCCTGAATGTTGCAATGCTATGTATGCTTCCCTGCATAGCTGGGATGGCAGGGGTATGCCACCACTCCCAACTCTTGATTGAGGTAATTTTATTTATTTATTTATTTATTTATTTTGCCTGAGCTTGCCTTGAACTGTGCTCATCTTGATCTTCACCTCCTGAGTAACTGGGATTGCAGGCATAAAAGACTGGCACCTGGCTTAACTGTTTTTTAAAGGAGACCTTCCAATTTTGTCCAAGGAAGACCCTATGCTTTCTTTTTAAAAGGAAGAGCTTCTGATTTGGTGTGCAGGTTCAGCTGAGCTTAATACACTTCCTTGGCTTAATTTCTAGGGATGTTGAATTATCCTCCAGGAACTTTTCTCATGGGGATCATCCTAGTCTTCAGGTAAACGCTAAGCCTGAACTAAGACAGAGTGACTCTCAGTGTGTTTCTCTCATAGCACATAGGCCTTTCTGGATCATCACAGGTACTCCAGGAGTTAGAAGGAATTCGAATATGCCACTCGGCATAGATTATTGATTCAGTTTCACTAAGGAAAGGGAAATTTTAGAAGGTTGAATCAACAACCTCTTAAAACATCTCATTATTGGGGGCTGGGAAGGTGGCTCAGTGGTAGAGCACTTGCCTTGCAATGCATGAGGCCCTGGGTTCGATTCCCCAGCACCACATAAGCAAAAAAGAAAAAAGCCGGAAGTGGCGCTGTGGCTCAAGTGGTAGAGCGCTAGCCTTGAGCTGAAGAGCTGAGGGACAGCACCCAAGCCCAGAGTTCAGGCCCCACAACCGGACCCAAAAAAAAAAACATCTCATTATCCTTGAAGGAGCTGTACAGGGTGCTCTGCTGAATGCTGTATAGAAGGGACATTGGCTATATGAAGGGACATTCACACCTATAATCCCAGCTATTCAGGAAGTAGAACCAGAGGAATCAGAATCTGAGGCAACTCTAGCAAAATTATCAGGAAAACAAATAAAAAAGACAAAGTCCCCCTGGATTGGGAGGGGCAGGGCTCACGTGGTAGAGTGCTTGTTTAGCAAACAGGAGGCCTTGAGTTCAATCCTTGGTGGGGATGGGGGGAAGAGAGAGAGACAGAGAGACAAAGAGACAAGAGAAAGAGAAACAAAAAAATAGAGAGATACAGAGAAAGAATAAGGCAGGAAGGCAGGCAATCATGTATGCATGGCAGACACTTGAGTTATAGATGGAGAGCAGTTGCCTGGTGTTCAGAGGAACTCCATCTTCCCCTGTGGCTCTGTGGGAAGGTGCAGTCACCTGTGGCAGCTGCAAGCCTTTTTTCCCATGGAGGAGATTTGTCACCATGCCTTCTCCTGGGAGTTCGCCCAGTTCCAGCTGTCATTCCTAGGCAAGTAACCCTGAGTGCGCTTCAAGGCTGCTTCCAGGTAGAAACTGCAGTTTCTGAATGCAGAAATAAACATGTTTGTGTTATGTGATGTTATTTTTTTATAGGTCTCTGCTTCTTTCAACTTGAAGAATCAATGATTTGCCTACTATAACTGCCTGTGTCTGATGTCATTTTTTTAACAAGTAGCTCTTACAAAATCCAAAGTGCAAGGAGATATGACAAAGTAAACAGGACTCGAGAAACAAAAGACCTCCACTCGTTTTGTCGTGTCATTACTAAATGACTACATGTTCTTGACCATATATATGGGGTGTGTGTGTGTGTGTGTGTGTGTTTATGTGCACATCTGAGGGAAGCTAGGAGGAGGACACAGAATCAGAGAGAAACAGGGAAAAACATACAGTAGAGGGGCCCATCAGCTGCACTGGACATTGATGAAAACGAACTAAGCAAGTCAAGGGCAGCGATGGGAGGAAGGGAAAGAGAGGGAAAGAGCGAACAGCTGACACTAAGCAAAAAGACAGAAATGTACATATCACCCAATTTGGAAAAAATAGCTGTATTATCAAAGCTCATAGAATTCACAAACGTTATAGCCCATGATAATGACAATTTGCCTCGTGAAGATTAGAATGTGTTTGTGACTTTAAGTATCACTGTCACAATACTGTGAAATTTGTGAAATTTATATAATCAATCTCAATAAAATTTATTTTTAGGGACTGGGAAGGTGGCTCAGTGGTAGAGCGCTTGCCTTGCATGCATGAGGTCCTGGGTTCGATTCCTTAGCACCACATAAGCAGAAAAAGCCGGAAGTGGCGCTGTGGCTCAAGTGGTAGAGTGATAGCCTTGAGCTTAAGAGCTGAGGGACAGCGCCCAGGCCCAGAGTTCAGGCCCCACGACCGACAAAAAATAAAAATAAACCAAAACATTATTTTTAAAAAGTAGCTCTTATAAGAGAAATGAAGCCGGGCGCTGGTGGCTCACGCCTGTAATCCTAGCTACTCAGGAGGCTGAGATCTGAGGATCGTGGTTCAAAGCCAGCCCGGGCAGGAGAGACCGTGAGACTCCTATCTCCAATAAACCACCAGAAAACCGGAAGTGGCGCTGTAGCTCAAGTGGTAGAGCGCTCGCCTTGAGCTGAAGAGCTGAGGGACAGCGCCCAGGCCCAGAGTTCAAGCCCCATGGCCGACCAAAAAAAAAAAAAAAAAGAGATAGAAATGAGCAAGTTATTGAAACAAAAATGTTATTGAAAAAAGTTATTGAAACAAAAAAATAAATACATAAAAAGATGTTAAACCTTACCAGTGCCCAATGAAATGCATTAAGACACATAAGATAGCACTTTTCAACTGGCATATTGGAAAGTGATTACATATTGAAAAGGATTCCTCTATGTTGTAAAGTCTGGGGCAAAGATCAGCTTGCAATTCTCAGGGGCATTCTGGCGGTATATACTAAGTTTTGAATATTTATACCCTCCAATCAATAAACCTATTACGAATTTATTCCAGCTATGTGATCTAAGTAAGCAATGGTTATTTTACAATACATTGTCTACATCAGTAGGCATCAATAATAAGTAAACTGTGACGTACTACACAGAGTGGAATACTATATAATCACGTTGGATATCATGGCACATTCCTGTAATCCCAGCACTTATGAGGCTAAGACAAGAGGATTGTGAGTTCCAGGCCAACCTGGGTTACATACCAAGACTCTGTCTTGGGGTGAAGTTGGGGTTTAAGCAGTAAAGTGCCTGCCTAGCAAACTCAGTCCTGTGTTCAAACTCCAGTTCTGAGAACAAGGAAGGGAGGGAAGGAGGGAAGGAGAGAAGGAGGGAAGGAGGGAAGGAGGGAGGGAGGGAGGAAGGGAGGGAAAAGAACCATGGCAAGACTATCCAAAATAGAAAGAAAAATAAAACTTGTACTATGCAGTCATAAGAAAGAGTGATGCATACTATCATACTTTTAATTCTAAGATGGTTATTTTATACATTTAGTATTGCTGAAATTATGATGATATCACTACTGAGAGCATGTCACAGTTTAATTGACAGTACTTCTCTTTCTTAACTGCATTGAAAATAATAACACATAACACTGGGGTATGACTCAAAGGTCATATGCTTGAAAAGTATTCATGAGGTCCTAAGTTCAATCCCCAGCACTGTAAAACAAACTAAATAATTAAATAAAATTATAGTATGTGATAGCATACAAGTGATAGCATAGTATTTTTGATACATTATTGTGTCAGTTGGCATGTTTGAATGGGAAAAGCAGGTTATTTTACTGTAGGTAGTATGCTGTACATAGAGGTGTTTAAAGTATATTTGTAAACAGGACAATAATTGACAGAAACCTCCTGTTTCTAGGCAGAATTTCCAGATTCCCTGCCTAGACCATAGAGCTCTAGAGTCCAAAACTGTCATTGTAGATTTCTGCCAGTTCCCAGGGTTCCCCTCTTTCACTTTCTCTCCTGCTGCTTTGGGAGCTGCTTGCAGGGAATCCTATGTGGGACTCTCCATCGCTAGAGCATTTGCCGTGGAACTGCTCAGCACTCAGGGCTTATTATTTTGAAAAGTTCCGTCACATGAACAATCACAGCTTTTCTCTTCCCATCAGCCTCCTCTTGCCTTCTTCCACCCTTCCCTCTCAGGAGTAGAACTTCCTCTGTTCATCTCATTCAGAATGTTCAGGGCAGTTTTTAAAAGAGATATTTGTTCCTTTTCTTAAACACATTCCCCAAATGTCAATTTTTCAAAATATTTTAAGATACTATTTTGACATTAAGTCCATGAAGAGAATATTTGATTTTTTTTTTTGGGTCCGGTCGTGGGGCCTGAACTCTGGGCTTGGGCACTGTCCCTCAGCTCTTCAGCTCAAGGCTAGTGCTCTACCACTTGAGCCACAGCGCCACTTCCGACTTTTTTCTTATGTCGTGCTGAGGAATCGAACCCAGGGCCTTGAGCATGCAAGGCAAGCGCTCTACCACTGAGCCACCTTCCCAGCCCCCATGAAAAGAATATTTGAGAAGCATAGTAGTTTATGTCAATAATCTCAGCCTTTAGGAGCCTGTGATGAGATGGGCCTGAGTTCCATGTAGCTTCAGCTACACAGCTAGACCCTACAAATGGAGAGAGACAGAGACAGAGACAGAGAGAAAGAGAGAGAGAGAGAGGATTGAAAAAATAGTATTGCCAGGTGCCGGTGGCACACACCTGTAATCCTAACTACTCAGGAGGTTGAGATCTAAGGATAGAGGTTCAAAGCCAGTCCATGAGATTTTTTTTTTTTTTTTTTTGTCACGGGGCTTGAACTTTGGGCTTGGGTGCTGCCCCTGTGCTCTTCAGCTCAAGGCGAGTGCTCTACGGCTTGAGCCACAGCACCACTTCCGGTTTTCTAGTGGTTGGAGATAAGAGTCTCACGGATTTTCCTGCCTGGGCTGGCTTTGAACCGCGATTCTCAGATCTCAGCCTCCTGAGTAGCTAGGATTACAGGCGTGAGCCACTGGCGCCCGGCTCCATGAGATTTTTTATGTCCTATTAACCACCAGAAAACTGGAAGTAGAACTGTGGCTCAAAGTGGTAGCCTTAGCCAGGTGCTGGTTCAAGCCCCACGACAAAAAACAAAAAAAAAAGCAACAACAACAAAGTGGTAGCCTTGAGCAGAAAAGCCAAGGACAAGCCCTGAGCTTGCGAGTTCAAGCCCCGCAACCAATCAAAAAAATTAATATTGGTGTGTGTTTATTTGTTTGTTGTCTCACCAGTCCTGGGGCCTCATGAACTCTGGGCCTGGGCGCTATCCCTGCGCCTCTTTTTGCTCCAGGCTAGCACTCTACCACTTGAAAACTGCCACTTCAAGATTTTTCTGAGTATTTTACTAGAGATATGAGTCTTGTAGACTTTTCTGCCCCAGTTGGCTTCAAACTGCAATCCTCAGATTTCAGCCTCCTGCGTAGCTAGGATTACAGGTGTGAGCCACCGATGCCCAGCTTCGCTGTATGCTAATTTATAAGACAAAAGTTTAACAAGTAGGAAGAGGTGCTGTGGCTCAAGTGGTAGAGCGCTAGCCTTGAGCTGAAGAGCACAGGGACAGCTCCCAGGCCCAGAGTTCAAGCCCCACAAATGACAGAAAAAACAAAAAAGCAAAACAACAACAAAAAAAATTCAACAACTGCTCTTCCAAAAGAATATAGTGCTAGGGCCTGGGAAGGTAGCTCAGTGGTAGAACC
The DNA here is from genome assembly GCF_019054845.1 of Dipodomys spectabilis. Lineage (NCBI taxonomy): Eukaryota > Metazoa > Chordata > Mammalia > Rodentia > Heteromyidae > Dipodomys > Dipodomys spectabilis. The sequence goes on from NW_024870874.1 coordinate 15,767,214, forward strand.
CTTGCCTTGCATGCATGAGGCCCTGGGTTCGATTCCTCAGCACCACATAAGCAAAAAGAAAAAAAAAAGCCAGAAGTAGCGCTGTGGCTCAAGTGGTAGAGCCCTAGCCTTGAGCTGAAGAGCTGAGGGACAGTGCCCAGGCCCAGAGTTCAGGCCCCATGACCAACCAAAAAACCCAAAAATCTAATTAATTACCAAAAAGTCTGCAGTGAAGTTGCGGTTCAAGTGGTAGAATGCCAGCCTTGATGGAAAAAGTTAGGGGACAGCACCAAGGCCATGAGTTCAAGCTCCAGTACCTGTACCAAGAGATAAGAAAAAATTATATTTAAACACTACAGACAGAGGAATACAGGGCTACAAGGCTTGCCGTCTCACATTCCTTTTTTTTTTTTTTCTTTTTTCTTTTTGGTCGGTCCTGGGGCTTGAACTCTGGGCCTGGGCGCTGTCCCTGTGCTCTTCAGCTCAAGGCGAGCACTCTACCACTTGAGCCACAGTGCCACTTCCCCTCTCACATTCTTATGATTACAATTTTCTCCCCTTCCTTTCATTTGAACACATGGTAAACACAGCTTAGCTGGAGAGAGAGCTCATGGTGATTACTTCTGAGTAATGAGATTTAGGGGGTTTTGCTTTCTTCTGGCTACTTTTCTGGATTTGTCTGTATTTTCTCTACAAGGTGCTCTGTTATAATTTTGTATATTTTCATTTTGGAAGCAGAAGAGAGAAGGAAATCATAGGTTCATAGAGAATGAAAGCCATGCTTTATATACCTATATGTTCTGCAAGCTCTTTATCTGACACAATGCAGCCACAGGCTTTATGTGGAATAAAAGATGTTTCTTGAAAATAACAGATAAGTAATAACTATGATGGGTGGCTATTGCATTACTTCATATTCAACTGTGAATGTCACATATTCATAAAATGATGACCTACCTTGGAAAAGAACCTTACCATCATTTGCTTTAAGGCAAGACAGGCAAGGTAACTCTCACTATTCCCAATTTATAAATGGGGTTCAGAGGGATAATCTTGCAGGGATAGAACTGAGACCCAAGTCTCTTGATATTAAAGCTAGTATATAAATGCTCTGGAACTCTCATAGTATCTCTTGGCAGTTTTTGAAGAATTATGCTACATACCTATAATTGCCACACTTGGCAGGATGAGCACAAGTTTTAGGCCAGCTTTTACTATATAGCAGAACCTTGTGTCCAAAACTAAACCAGACCAAAACAGCAATAAAATAAAATGAAATGAAAACAGCTAAGTGCTAATATAAATAGCCTAGAAGCCAGCTGAAAGCTACTGGAGATGTCATCTGAGGGAAATGATCTCGAGTTGGAAATTCCCTGAGAGCAATCATTACTGTCCAGGATCAGCCCTGACACTCTGAAAGGACAAAGCCTGTCCTGAGCAATGCCCAAGGGAGGCAGACTTGCTCCAGAAGAAAAGAAAAAAGAAATAAAAAGACCATGAGACTGACAATTTACTCTTTGTCAGTGAGAATCAAACTGTTACAGGGTCCACAGCTCTTCCCCTTCAAATATCTTTCTGAAACATCCCCCCTACCCCCCCACCGCTAGACAGGTCCTCATGAAAATGAGCACATTGGCTGCCAAATGGCAACGGAACACACCAGAGAAGTTAGATGAGCCAATATTAATTGGCAACAGGGCAGCCTAAGACAGCTCAGGTCAGTCATCCTGTAGGAAAGATTTTTCCCATAGGACATGCGATAGTAGCAGCCATTGGTTCCAACCCATTCCAGCAACACATTCTGAGTAGAAGGCTGAGATTTCCTTTCTCCTAGATAGCATATGGACGAGGTGCAATTATCCCAGAGTTCATGCTAAGCAATGCTCCCTTGTGGGAAATAGATTTTTCCAGTCCTGTGGCTTGAACTCAGCCTGAGCACTGTCCCTGAGTATCTTTTGCTCAAGACTATCACTGTACCACTTGAGCCACAGTGCCACTTCCAGCTTTTTCTGTAGTTAATTGGACATAAGAGTTTCACAGACATTCCTGCCCCAGCTGGCTTTGAATGGCTATCCTCAGATCTCAGCCTCTGGTGTAGATAAGATTACAGGTGTGAGCCACTGGTGCCCAGCTTAGACATTTTTTCTTTTTTCTTTTCCCGGTCATAGGGCCTGAACCCTGGGCCTGAGCGGTGTCCCTCAGCTCTTCAGCTCAAGGCTAGCGCTCTACCACTGGAGCCACAGCGCCACTTCCGGCTTTTTTCTTTTTGCTTATGTGGTGCTTAGGAATCGAACCCAGGGCCTCAGGCATGCAAAGCAAGCCCTCTACCACTGAGCCAACTTCCCAGCCCTAGCTTAGACATTTTTTTCTTCCAATCTTTTAGTCAGTCAAATCTTAAGACTCCATCTTTTTTCATCAAGCTCTAATTAATTCTTAATCTCACTGTTTAATTTTCTGTCTTCCTGAGTTCAAGTCCTAGCTCAACCTCTTTGTAACTGCTTTACTTTAGGCAAGTTTCTTACTTCTCTGCAATTTCGTTATTTATTCATAGGGTTGAGGTAGTATCTGAGCACCAGTGGCTCATGCCTGTAATCCCAGCTACTGAGGAGGTTGAGACCTGAGAACTGAGGTTCGAAGCCAACCTGGGCAGGAAAGTCTGTGAGACTCTTATCTCCAATTAATCCCAAAACGCCAGAAATAGAGCTGTGGCTCAAGGGCAGAGCACCAGCCTGAGCACAAAAGCTCAGGTAGAGCACCTCAGAATTCAAGCCTCAGAACTGGCAAAAAACAAATAAAAACAAAGTCTGAGGTAATAATAGTACCAGTCTCATGACTTAAATAAAATAATGCATATAATACTGAAAAGCTGAAAATATGAACAATGGTCAGAATGGAACAGACAGGGACCATCCAAAAAGGATCTAGAAAGGAGCCTCGCAGCAAAGCCAAGCAAGATATACAGCAACCCAGGGTTCATATACAGCTCCACAGTTAAAAATAAAACAGGAGCTGGTAGCTTACACTAATAATCCTAGCTACTCAGGAGGCTGAGATCTGAAGATCGAAGTTCAAAGCCAGTCTGAAAAGACAAATCTATGGGATTCTTATCTCCAATTAAGCAACAAAAAGCCAGAAATAGAGTGCAGTCCAATGCTGAAGTAAAAGTTCAAGCCTTAGGATCAACACCAAAAGAAAAAGCAAAGTCTTGAATTCAATCCCCAGTATAAAAGAAAGAAAAAAGAAGGAAGGAAGGGAGGAAGGGAGGGAGGGAGGGGAGGAAGAAGGAAGGAAGAGAGGGAAGGAAGGAAGGAAAGAAAGAAGAAAAGAACTCTTGGGCAAAAGGAGCAAGCAAAAGGCTAGGTGAAGCATTTGAATTTTGAAGGCCAGAAATTTTGAATTTTGGAGACCAGAGAAAGGTATAAAGTCACCAGCGCTCTTTCACGATGCTTCCGAATTAACACTGTATGATTATGATGAGCTCACAGAGGACTTGCTGAATATTTGCAAATACATTTTGCTGTTGTTGTTGTTATGGTTGTTGTTTTGCCAGTCCTGCCTGGGACTTGAACTCAGGGTCTGGGCACTGTCCCAGAGCATCTTTTGCTCTAGGCTAGCAAACTACCACTTGAGCCACAGCGCCACTTCTGGCTTTTTCTGTTATGTGGCACTGAGGAATCGAACCCAGGACTTCATGCATGCTAAGCAAGTACTCTACCACTAAGCCACATTCCCAGCCCTGCAGATAGATGTGACATTCCCTTTGAAACAAAGACAGATTCCTTTGCCTGCTCTGCTTCTTAGTGCTCTCTCCCTAATCATTAGTGAGACAGTCCAGAGTGGTACTTACAAGAGAATCCCTCATAAAATTATAGATAGACAAGCATACAGGCAGGCAAGCCAATAGACAGACAGACAGACAGACAGACAGACAGACAGACAGACAGATAGATAGATAGATAGATGTACATACACACACACACACACACACACACACACACACACATACACATACATGTATACCTGTGTGTTTTACCTTTGAATTTGTTAAAACAAAATATCCTTACAACTATTCTCAAAACAAAACATTTCAAAGCATGGCATTTGTTGCTTCTTCCCAGTACACAATCTGCTTATTGTTGCTGAGGTTTGTTGCATATTTATTGTCTAATTGAACACATGCTTGCTTTTCTCATCTCTTCCAGATTTGAAGGCTTTGTCAGAAAAGCCCATTTGTGGTTTACACTGGAGATTATGAAAACAATTTTTCTGGCATTCTCCCCCATCCCAGACTAAGCCCTAAAAAGGAAAGCAATACAAATTGTCTTTAGGAAACATGTGACGCAAAAATGTAATGAAGAAAGTGTTGTGTTAGATTACCCTAGAAGAATTTTCTTTCTGTCCAAAGACAACACTACTCAACTTTTTTGTGTGACATTTCTAACTTTTTTTATATATGCAGAAGAGTTAGTTTTGCAAGTTTTTAATGAAAAACAGTCAGTATGATTATTGAGATTATTGGTATTTCTGAGAAATATTTATTATAGTAATCCAGAAAGTTATTTTAACCATTTCAAATCTCATACAGCCCAGTGCTGGTGGTTCATAACTGTAATCCTAGCTACTCCAGGGGCTGAGATTTTGAGGATCCCAGTAAAAAGCCAGTCAAGCAGACAAATCTGAGATAATCTTTTTTTTTTTTTTTTTTTTTTGGGTCCGGTCGTGGGGCCTGAACTCTGGGCCTGGGCGCTGTCCCTCAGCTCTTCAGCTCAAGGCTAGCGCTCTACCACTTGAGCCACAGCGCCACTTCCGGCTTTTTTCTTTTTGCTTATGTGGTGCTGAGGAATCGAACCCAGGGCTTCGAGCATGCAAGGCAAGCGCTCTACCACTGAGCCACTTTCCCAGCCCCAAATCTGAGATAATCTTATCTCCAATTAGCCAGCAAAAGTCCAAAAGTGAAGCTGTGGCTCTCATGATAAAATACCAGCCTTGACTGAAAAGCTAACGGAGAGTATAAATCCTTGAGTTCTAGCCGTAGTACTGACATTTTCAAAAAGGCATGTTAGGGAAACAACCAACTTGACAACAACACAAAGAAAGATTCTCAGAAAAATAGAATAATAATTCAGTGGGGTGAGGTCGGAGTTCAGGGTCTTGATTCATCCTAAGGATGTTAACAATCAGCTGAGTGACCGTGGCTAAGTCACTTGACCCCTGAGTTTTGTTTTTTTTTCTTTGCAAATTTAGGAGGCTGAGCAAAATAAGAACTTCTCATAGTTCACTATGCATAACTATGTGGATATAGTAGAGAAGGGGAAGATCTTTAAAAATACAGGTTTTGCTAGGCACTGGTAGCTCATGCCTATATCCTAGCTATTCAGGAGGCTGAGACCAGTTTGAAGACAAACTAGTCAGGAAAGTCAGGGAGACTCTTATCTCCTATTAACTGTAAGGTCCGCTCCTGGATGGTGAGCAGACTCCACCCTCCTCGCAGCAAAGTCTCCACCCAGTACCTGCGTTACCTAGGCAACTGGGACACCTGGAAGAGGTCACATCTGCATCCGCTGAGGTCACATCTGAATTTGATGTGGCCACACCTTTCCCCGCCCATACCCTACATAAGGCCTAGCCCAGGCCCAGACTCTCTCTCTTTCTCTCTCTGTTCCTTTCTAGCTCTTGCTCTTCTTTTCTAGCTCTGTCTGCTCTCTCTCTGCTCTAGCTCTTTCCTCTCTCTTTCCCAGCCACGTGGAGTGCCAACCTTGCCTGGTCCCAGCAGGTCTACTGAATAAACCTACCCCTTACCTGAATACCACGTGAGTGCTACTGTTCTTACCCCTCTCTCTGCTCTTTTCTAGCTCTTTCCTCTCTTTCCCAGCTCTCTCTCATTCCCAGGCCTTTCTCAGCCACGTGGAGTGCCAACCTTGCCTGGTCCCAGTAGGTCTACTGAATAAACCTCCCCCTTACCTGAATACCAAGTGCGTGCTGGTGCAGTTTTTACTCGGCAACCTCTTTTTAAAAACCTAACATTAACTACCAAACAGCCAGAAATGGAGCTGTGACTCAGGTGATAGAGCACCAGCCTTGAGCAAAATGTTCAGGGACAGTGCCCAGGTCCTAAGTTCAAGACCTAGTACAGCACAAAAGACACACACACACACACACACACACACATACAAACAAACAAATAATAAACAAGTTTCTCTACCTCTGCCAACAGTTTGGGATTGAACCCTGGAGTCTGCTTTTTAAGAAGAACCCAGTTGAATCTGATGCTGGCAGCACTTGGGCAGAACTTGAGAAGCACAGGAGTAAGTGGTCATTTATGGCCTTTTGGGCTCATAAGTGTTTGTAATCCATGTGGAGCTACTGAAGTCTCTAGTCTGAAGCCTAGGAAGAGGAAATGGAGAGGAAAGATTCACTCAACAGTAGGGAAAATGTAGATGAGGAATCTTTAAAAAAACAAACAACAACAACAACAAAAATCTACTGTGAGTCAGACTCCAGTGGCACATGCCTGTAATTCTAGAGGCTGAGATCTGAGAATCACAGTTCATAGCGAGCCCAGGCAAGAAAGTCCATGAGACTCTTGTCTCCAATTAACAGCCAAAAAGTTGGAAGTTGAGTTCTGGCTCAAGTGGGAGAGCACTAGCCTTGATCATAAAAGCTCAGGAACAACACCCAGGCCCTGATTTCAAGCCCCAGAACTAGCATACGTGGGCACACACACACACACCCACTCATACAGAGCCTACTATGTTAATATACCCCTTTGGAAGCCCCCATGGGCCATGCATAGTCTACTAGTGAGCCCACAGAATACACCCCCAAATTTCCCACCTCCTTGCTCTGCATTTCAATAGACCTGGAAGAAATGCATGGTGAAAACGCCTTCATGCCCTCCTGCTCCATAGTTGGGGACAGAGGAGCATCTGGCCAAGAGTCTGGCTCTCATAGATATAGGAAATGCAAGGTTAGCTTTCAGACATTCTAATTCTCAGTACTGCCCTTGGGGGTTGCAACTCAGTGCGGCCATCCCGCCCTCTTGTGGCAGAGAGAGGAACTTTCCTGGTTAGGCCGGGAGTGGGTGGGGAGTGGGTGGGGAGTGGGGGGGTGGGGATTTATACACAGCTCTAAGCTCTTCCTGATGCAAGGCCCTAAGAGAAGAGAACAAAGGCATTGCCAAAGGACCACTCCACTCTTCATTGACGCTCAGAGTGAAGTTAAAACAACAACAACAACAACAACTGAATTGCTTTTTGTTTTGTTTTGTTTTGTTTTTTTTTTTGTCCGATAGTGGGGCCTGAACTCTGGGCCTGGGCACTGTCCCTCAGCTCTTCAGCTCAAGGCTAGTGCTCTACCACTTGAGCCACAGCGCCACTTCCGGCTTTTTTCTTTTTGCTTATGTGGTGCTGAGGAATCGAACCCAGGGCCTCAGGCATGCAAGGCAAGTGCTCTACCACTGAGCCACCTTCCCAGCCCCCAACTGAATTGCTTGTAATAAAAATAGAAAAGTATACAAATCACAAATACATACTTGAAAAAGTTTTTGCAAAGTTAATGCGAGGCAGGATAGATCAGGAAAAATGAGGCATAGAAAACAACAGTCAGAAATGCAGAAACAAACACTATTAATAGTTTCATTAAAAGCACATAGGGCCAGGCACTGGTGGCTCATACTATAATCCTAGCTGAGATCAGAGGCTCGCGGTTCTAAGCCAGCCAGCAACTAAAGTCTGAGACTCTTATCTCTAATTAATTATCATTAAAAGCTGGAAGTAGAGCTGTGGCTCAAGTGATAGAGTACTAGCCTTTGAGCATAAAAACTCAGGGACAACACCTAGACCCTGAGTTCAAGCCCTAGGACATTCTCTCTCTCTCTCTCTCTCTCTCTCTCTCTCACACACACACACATACACACACACACACACACACACACACAGCACACAGCACACAGCACATAGTACACAGCACATAGGTCAAGTCCAGGTGGCTCATGCCTATAATCCAGATATAAGGATTGGATTGCAGTTCCAAGCTAGCCCGGGCAGGAAAGTCCAGGAGACCCTGATTTTCAATTATGCACCAAAAAGCAGAAAGTAGAGCTGTGACTCAAGTGGAAGAGCAGTAGCCCTGAGCAGAAAAGCTAAGGTTCAGCATCCAGGCCCTGCGCTTAAGGCCCAATACTAGCATCAAAAAAAAAAAAAAAAGCGCACATAAGAACTATTTTCTTTGCTTTAAGCTTTACATTCTCTCATAAGCTGCAACATTTAGTAAGAAGGGAAGAAAATGAGAGAGAGAAAGAGAAATGGGGGGGACCCTCTCCCCTTTGGCCTCATCTAATTGCCCAAATAAATAATATGCTTGGGCGCTGAGCAAGGATATCTTAAAGAAACTTACTTTGCAAGAGCAGAAGGAACTTGAGAATGATGTCTCTGGGCACAAAACATGTTAAAAATATTTATCTCAAAAATACTTATCTCGAGGATAGACATCGATCTCAAAGGACGTGTTTGGCAGAATCCATCCTTTGTTTGAAGGGATGCACAGACATGTATGACCTGAATTTATGAGCAGGCCAACCTTGAAGTCCAGGTCCAACTAATGAAATGTGGCAATAAAAATAATTAAATATACCGTGTCAGTTCAGAGGGAAGCACTTCTCCTAAAGTGAATTTGAGCCACACTTTAACCTACTTTTTACCATAAATATTCAGGATGTTAAAGCATTTATTAGACTTGTTACATGTTCCCATACCCATGTCTGTATTGTATACTATCTCCCTATCTTTTTTTTTTTTTTTTTTTTTGGTGTTGGTCATGGGGCTTGAACTCAAGGCCTGGGTGCAGTCTCTAAGCCTCTGTATGCTCAAGGCTAGCGCTCTACCACTTGAGCCACAGTTTCACTGCCAGCTTTTTTGGTGGGTATTGGATATGAGTCTCATGGACTTTTCGTCCCTGGGCTAGCTTTGAAGTGTAATCCTCAGATCCCAGCATTACAGGTGTGAGCCACCATCATCTAGTTTATTTAGAGTATTTTTTTGTTTTGTTTTGTTTTCTTTTTTGTCTGTCATGGGCCTGAACTCTGGGCCTGGATGCTGTCCCTCAGCTCTTCAGATCAAGGCTAGCACTCTACCACTTGAGCCACAGCACCACTTCTAGCTTTTTCTGCTTATGTGGTACTGAGGAATGGAACCCAGGGCCTCACACATGCTAGGCAAGCGCTCTACCACTGAGTCACTCTCCCAGCCCTATTTTTTTGTTTTGAATTTTTTTCCCATTGGAGTCTAACTAGCGCTTCAAACTTGTTAATCAGGCACTCTACCACTTGAGCTCCTCTTCCAGTGCTTTCACATTGGATAAAGTCAATCTAGACTGGGAAGGTGGCTCAGTGGTAGAGCTCTTGCCTTGCATGCTTGAGGCCCTGGGTTCCATTCCTCAGCACCACATAAGCAAAAAGAAAAAAGCCGGAAGTGGCGCTGTGGCTCAAGTGGTAGAGCGCTAGCCTTGAGCTAAAGAGCTGAGGGACAGTGCCCAGGCCCAGAGTTCAGGCCCCACAACCGGACCCAAAAAAAAAAAAAAAAAAGAGAAAAGAAAAGTCTCAATCTATGCTCATGATCACCTGGACTAGAATTCTCCTATTTGTGTTTCCCACTGTCAATGGGATGACTAGAGTGTGTCAGCGCTAATAGAAAAGCAGTTAGGTAATTGGGGCTTTTAGAACTTGCAGATAGCAAGATAAGTTGACAAAACAAAATCTGCCTAACAACAAAATAAGAGCAGGGGGCTACCATAGAATGAGGAAGTGAGAAGGACAAAAGAATAATGAAATAAGGACTGGACAGTACATCTTTGTCCTCAGGCCCTTACAGGAAACAGAAAGGAGACTCACCAATCAGAAAGCTGTTTTCAAGGAATCCAATTACCTCTATTTAACCGAAGGTCAAGCTCTATAACCAGGAAGACTGCCAGCGTGGATGAGGTGGGCTGAAGTGCTGTGTTCCCATAGCATATTTATGCCATATGTTCTGCCTTATTTCTTTTCTAATAAATATCATCTTTGGGGGGGGGGTGCAATCTTGGGGCCTGAACTCTGGGCCTGGGTGCTGTCCCTAAGCTCTTCAGCTCAAGGCTAGCGCTCTACCACTTGAGCCATAGCGCCACTTCTGGCTTTTTTCTTCTTGCTTATGTGGTGCTGGGGAATCGAACCCAGGGCCTCAGGCATGCAAGGCAAGCGCTCTACCACTGAGCCACCTTCCCAGCCCATAAATATCATTTTTTATCTGCATTCATGTCTTGCAAGAATTCTGCTCTTGCCAGGTACTGGTAGGTCACACCTGTAATCCTAGCTACCCAGGAGGCTGAAATCTGAGGATCATGGTTCAAAGCCAGCCCAGACAGAAAAGTCCCTTTGAGACTCTTATCTCTAATTAGCCACTCAAAAACTAGAAGTGACACTGTAGCTCAAAGTGTGAGAGCACTAGCCTTGAGCAAAAGTTGTTCAGGGTCAGTGCCCAAGCACTGAGTTTAAGCGCACAAGTGACAAAAAAAAATGCTGAGTGCCAATTACATGCCTGTAATCCTAGCTGCTCAGAAGCTGGGAATTGCTGTTCAAAGCCAGGCTGAGCAGGAAACTCCATGAGACTCTTATCACTAACAAACTACTCAAAAAAGCCAGAAGTGGTGCTGCAGTTCAAGTGGTAGAGCTCTGGCCTTGAGCAAAAGAAGCTCAGGGACAGCGCCCAGGCCCAGATGTAAGGACCAATGATTTTAACTGCTAGAACTCTGTGTGTGTGTGTGTGTGTGTGTGTGTGTGTCTGTTCTGGGGTTTGAACTCTGGGCCTAGGTTTTATCCCTTAGATTTTTCACTCAAGGCTGGCACTCTACCACTTGAGCTACACCTCCACTTCCAGGATTTTTGGGGGGGTTAATTGGAGATTAAGAGTCTGTGAAGGGTAAACAAAGGAGGAGGCTGTAATACTTGATAAGAAATGTACTCATTATCTTGCCCATGTAATTGTAACCCCTCTGTACAGTATGTTCACAAAAAATTAAAATTAAAAAAAAAAGAGTCCCATAGACATACCTTCCCAGGGTATCTTCAAACCAAAATGTTCAGAGCTCTCAGCCTCTTAAGTAGCTAGGATTACAGGTATGTACCAATAGCACCTGGCTACTCTACATTTTGTAGTAATGTATTTAGTGCTTTGCCAAGAAAATTAAGCATTAAGTATGTCTTTTTTGTGGCTTGGATTCATCAAAAGATTACAACTGCACCCAGCCATTGCGCTTCCCTTGCAGCTTGGGATGGCAAGGTGCTCATAACCATGCTCAGCCTCTGAAAGAGATGGAGTCTTGCAAACTTTTATGCTGTGGCTGGTTTCAAACCATAATCCCTTGATCTCTGCCTTAAAAGTAGCTAGATAACAGGCTCGACCCACTATGACTGGCTATATATTTTATAAATAGTGTTGGGGCTGGGAATGTGGCTTAGTAGCAGAGTGTCTAGAATGCATGAAGCCCTGGGTTCAATTCCTCAGTATCACAGAAACAGAAAAAGCCAGAAGTGGGTGCTGTGGCTCAAGTGATAGGGCACTAGCCTTGAGTAAAAGAAGCTTAGGGACAGTGCCCAGACCCTGAGTTCAAGCCCCAGGACTGGCAAAATCAACCAATCAATCCATCAGTAGTGTTTGGAAACTACATGGTCAGCCTTTGTTTTTCTTGTTTTTTTTTTTTTTTGTGGGTTTTTTTTGTTGTTGTTTGTTTTGTTTTGTTTTTGGGTCCGGTCGTGGGGCCTGAACTCTGGGCTTGAGCGCTGTCCCTCAGCTCTTCAGCTCAAGGCTAGCGCTCTACTACTTGAGCCATAGCGCCACTTCCGGCTTTTTTTTTTCTGCTGAAGAATCGAACCCAGGGCCTCAAGCATGTGAGGCAAGCGCTCTACCACTGAGCCATCTTCCCAGCCTTTTTTTTTTTTTTGAGATGAGAAGGATACTGGAGATAGAAAGCAGAGCTTCTCAAATGCTAGGCAAGTAGTCTACCACTGAGCCCCACCCCAGCCATCTGTACCCATTTTTGTTGGCTTTATAACTAAGGTGGAATTGCTGTGCCATACAATTGCTTGAATTGTCCTACCAGCTTTCCCAGGGTGCTAGACTAATTTACACTGCCATCAGCAATGTATGAAAGTTTCCATTGTTTCATGTTCTTGACAACAATGAGTATTATTTTTCATTTTAGTCATCCTGGTAGGTGGGTAAGGGTATTACCTGGTAGTTTTAATTTACATTTCCCTGATGAATAAAGCACCTTCTCAGGAGCTTATCAGCCATTTGGTTTGAATATTTTCTTTTGTCAAGTGTTTTTTCAAGGCTTTTAGGCAAATAACTTAAAGCCTAAATTTACCCAGGGTGAGTGATAAGAACATTGTTGAGTGTTCAGGTTAATCCCTCAATAAGTTCTATTCAAGGGCTACATTGAGATCTAGTCCTTGTTTTTGTAAGGTATTTACATGATCTCACTTGGCTAACATAACATGTAGAAAATGGAGGTTTTCCATGTTTTGCAGAAGAGGAATTGATCTTGGGGAGTTTTTATTTTATTTTATTTTTTTTGATGTGCTGGGGTGGAACTCAGGGCATTGTTTATGCTATGTAAAGACTTTACCACTGAGCTATACTACAAGCTCTTTTTTCTTTCTTCTTTTTCATCAGGTGTAGGGCTCAAACTCTGGACTTGGGTGCTGTCCCTGAGCTCTTTTGCCCAAGGCTAGCATTCTACCAGCTCATTTTTTTAAAAAAATTATTTATTTTTTATTTTTATTTTTTTGTCAGGGCTTGAAGTCAGGACCTTGACACCGTTCCTAATCTTTTTTTGCTTGAGGCTAGAGCTGTACTACTTTGAGCCACAGCTCCACTTCTCAGTTTTCTGGCAGTTAATTGGAGATAAGAGTCTCATCAACAGACTGGGAAGGTGGCTTAGTGGTAGAGTGCTTGCCTAGCATGCATGAAGTCCTGGGTTCGATTCCTCAGTACCACATACACAGAAAAATGCAGACGTGGAGATATGGCTCAAGTGGTAGAGTGCTAGCCTTGAGCAAAAGAAGCTCAGGAATCACAATAAAAAATTGCTATTAAAAAAAAAGAAGAAGAAGCTCAAGGACAGTGGTCAGGCCCTGAGGTCAAGCCCCAGGACTAGCAAAAACAAAAACAAACAAAACAATAACTCTTAAGCCCAGTGCCAGTTGCTCACGCCTATAATCCTATCTACTCAGGAGGCTGAGATCTGAGGATCACGGTTCAAAGTCAGTCCAGGCAGGAAAGACCATGAGATACTTATCTCCAATTAACCACCAGAAAACTTGAAGTGTCTCAGTGGCTTGAGCACTAGCCTTGAGCTGAAGAGCTCAGGGAAAGCCCAGGCTCAGAGTTCAAGTTCCATGACTGACAAAAAAAAAAAAAAAATTCAAACAGAACACAAATAAACAGAAATGCAAATAGTTCTGCACATTGGTGGCTCTGACATTCTTTTTCAAATTGGTGAGCAACTCTAGGCAATTGTTTTTGTTTTTGTTTTTTATCGGTCATGGGGCCTGAACTCTGGGACTGAGCTCTTCAGCTCAAGGCTAGCACTCTAACATTTGAGCCACAGCGCCACTTCCAGCTTTTTTTGGCTTATGTGATACTGAGGAATTGAACCCAGAGCCTCATGCATGCGAGGCAAGCACACTACCACTGAGCCACCTTCCCAACCTAGGCAATTGTTTTTTGAGACATGGTCTTACTGTATAGCCTGGACCAGCCTTGTATTCTCAATCCTCCTGCCTTAGCCTCCCAAGTTCTGAAATTATAGGCATGCATTATCATGCCCAGCTTCTAGGTAAACTTTTGAACAAAACAAAGTAGGATCATCTTTTAACAATCATGGTATCTGAGTTCCAAAGAAGTGAACTATGATTTTAAACAATATATCAAAAAATTTGTGTTTATGCCAGGCACCATTGGCTTACACCTGTAATCCCAGCTACTCAGGAGACTAAGATCTGAGGTTTATAGTTAAAAGCCAACCTAAATAGGAAAAATTGGAAGTGGAGCTGTGGCTCAAGTAGAAGAATGCTAGCCTTGAGAAAAAAAAAAAAAAAGCTCAAAAGTAGTACTCAGGGGCTGGGAAGGTAGCTCAGTGGTAGAGTGTTTGCCTTGCATGCATGAGGCCCTGGGTTCGATTCCTCAGCACCACATAAGCAAAAAAAAAAAAAAAACCACTGTGGCTCAAGTGGTAGAGCACTAGCCTTGAGCTGAAGAGCTGAGGGACAGCGCCCAAGCCCAGAGTTCAGGCCCATGACTGGACTCCACAAAAAAAATAGTACTCAGACCCTGAGTTCAAGCCCCAAGACTAGCACAAAAGAAATAATGCAAAAGGAGGTTAGCTTTTAAGCTTAGAAAATTATGAACAGGTTTTTCCCTCACATGAATTCCTAAAGACATATTCCTTAGTTGGATAGCATACAGGACAATTCTTTACAAGATTATCACATTTATTGCCAGACAATTTATCAGCCTGGTTTCATGTCCTCTAAATGGCAATAGTGTCTTCCAATCATTGGGACAACACAATACTCATAAGCACCGTTCTGCGCCTATTACGGCACTGGAAAGCAAAGTCTCTGGCTGAGATAAGAAATAAAACCAAAACGCTGGGCTTTGGGTTGGGAAAGACCCAAGCTCAGTACTTAACTTTTTATTCTCTGTGAGACATTAAGCAGGTCACTTAACATCTCTTAGCCTCGGTGTCCCAGCCACTAGGCTGGCATCTGTATTTCACAGTGCCAGCACCTGTGCCTCACTGTACCTGTGGCAAGCTGTAGGCGGGAGCCTTTATCCCTAACACTTCATCATTTAGTCTATGCACCATTCTGCCCTGTCCCATTGGGCAGAGACTTGCAAGGCAGCCCGGCTGGTTACTCCTGCACTTAATTTTTTTGTATTTCTCGTTTCCTGTTGATAAATATGCTCAGCATTAGATTACATGGAAGATATGTGTGAACTATCAGAAAAGAAATGGCAAGCCAGCCATGGTGGTACATGCCTGGAATCCCGGCATTCGAGAGGTTGAAGCAGGAGGTTAAAGAATTTTTTTTTTTTTGGTCCGGTCGTTGGGCCTGAACTCTGGGCCTGGGCGCTGTCCCTCAGCTCTTCAGCTCAAGACTAGCGCTCTACCACTTGAGACACAGCGCCACTTCCGGCTTTTTTCTTATGTGGTACTGAGGAATCGAACCCAGGGCCTCAGGGCCTCAGGCATGCAAGGCAAGCGCTCTACCACTGAGCTACCTTCCCAGCCCAAGACTAAAGAATTTAAAGCCAGTCTGGTCTCCATAGTGAGACCCTGTCAGAAGAAAGGAGACTTGGGAGTATGGGGAGAGGAAGGGAAGGGAGAGAAGGAGGGAGAGAGGGAAAGAAAAAGAGAGAGAATAAATGTATATCTATATCAAAATTACTGCTTCAGTAAAAAAAAAAAATCCTTAAGTTCGTAGCTATTGAAAAAATAATACTCTATTTGATGCTTTCCCAAGCCCAAATGCAATACTTCATCACGACCAAAATCTTGGCAAATACAATAACTTCCCACTGGATGCAACTGTAGGCCTTGGCACAGACTTTTCTAAAATTTGTGATAATTGACTGCTTGGAAACTAGAAATCAAATTAGCGCCTAATGTCAAAGCAAATTTAAAATTATGACTAGAGCTTACATCCAAAGGCACAGAGGTGCAAAATACGAACATAACATTGCAAATGATAGTTTTTAAAGTTCTTAACATGCTGAGCCCTGGTGGCTCACACTTGTCATCCTAGCTACTCAGGAGGCTAAGATCTGAGAATCATGGTTCAAAGCCAGCTTGGGAAGGAAAAAAATCTGTGAGACTCGATCTCCAATAAACTACCAAAAAGCTGGAAGTGGAGCTGTGGCTCAAGTGGTAAAGCACTTGAGCAAAAAAACTCAGGGACAGCACCCAGGCCTGAAATCAAGCGTGTGCACGTGTGCGTAGGTGCACACGCACACACACAGAGGTAATAACATGGAACTTATGCCAATACAAAATAAATATGTGCCAAGGATTTTATTCAACTTATTAGCTGACAAGGGAAGCAAAGGATATTAAAATCAACTCAAATGAGAATTTGGCTTTCCAGAAATTCATATTCTCTCTACTGAATAATTCTTTCCTTTCCTCTCTCCCTCCTCCTCTTTCCTTCCATCCCCTCCCCCAGATCAAATCTAGGACCTTGGCAATACCACAGTATTTTTAAAGCTCTTTGAACAGAAATCATTTATCACAGTGGACAAAAAGTAACTTAGTATCTATTTCCTATTGCTGATCTCAGAAAGTATCACAAATTCCATAGTTTAAAAGCGACCAAAAAGGGCTGGGAAGATGCCTTGCATGCATACATGAGGCCTTAGGTTCGATTCCTTAGCACCACATAAGCAGAAAAAGCTGGAAGTGGTGCTGTGGCTCAAGCAGGTAGAGCATTAGCCTTGAGCTGAAGAGTGGAGGGACAGTGCCCAGGCCCAGAGTTCAAGCCCCATGACCGACAAAAAAATAAAATAAAAGTGACCAAAAATAGCCTGGCACTGGTGTCTTACACCTGTAACCTTAGCTACTCAGGAGGCTGAGATCTAAGGATCCCAGTTCAAAATTAGCTGAGTGAGAAACTCTGTGAGACTCTTATCTCCAATAAACTACTCAAAAAAAAAAAAAAAAGTCAGTAGAGGAGCTGTGGCCCAAGTGGTAGAGAGAGCTCTAGCCTTGAGCAAAAAGAAGCTCAGAGACAGTGAGTAGGCCCTTGAGTTCAAGCCCCAAGATTGCACCAAAAATAAAAAATAAAAATTTATTTATTAATTATATAAAAATGAACATTTACTTTCCTACTTATTTTAGGAGTATCTAATATCTTATTATACAATAAAATACCTTATAGTTTTGTTGAAATGTCTTCCAATTGGAGGTCAGAAATCCAGACTGAGTTTACAGTGCTAAAATCACAATGTGGGCAGGGCTGTTACTTCTAGAGGCGCTTAGGGAAGAATCAATTTCTTTGCTCTTTTTACCTTGGGGGGTGGGGGAGAACGTCCCATATTTCTTGGCTAGTGGCTCCATTCCTCATCTTAAAAGCCAGAAATGGTTGATTGAGTCTTTCTTACTCGGTATCAACCTGGTTCTCTGCTTTCATTGTCATGTCTCCTTGGATTCAAACCCTTCTGCCTCCTTTTCCTTAAAGGGACCTTCACGATTACATTTAGGAATCCAGGATAATCTCCGCATGTTCCCACCAGGCAAAATCAGATACTTCCTGGGAAGTCCCAGAGACTACATGATATGGTCATCCACCAAAATCACACCCAATAATCTCTTTTGCCCTTCTAATACTATTGGACAGTTTTTTCTGACAATAGCAAAACTAAAAGCAACAGTGATTGTAAAAAACAGATTAAGTTACTCTTAGTTCCAGTTCCTGTGAACAGTCATCTGACTGAGCCAGGAAATAGCTGTCCCTTCAATCAGGGCCTGGCCACTTTGTCTCTACCCAGGAAACTTCTAGTTACTGACTGCTCAAATTTCCTTCCCTCCATTCTAGAGGGTTGGGAACAGCCCGGAAACAGGCACAGAGAAGAGAGAGAGGGATAAGAGGAACATGAACCTTAACCATGTAGCAATTTAATGTAGGGCTGGGAAGATGGCTCAGTGGTTGAGTGCTTGCCTTGCATGCATGAGGCCCTGGGTTCCATTCCTCAGCATTACATAAGCAGAAAAAGCCAGAAGTGGTGCTGTGGCTCAAGTGGTAGAGTGCTAGCCTTGAGCTGAAGAGCTGAGGGACAGCACCCAGGCCCAGAGTTCAGCCCCCATGACCACCACCACCACCACCACCACAACAACAAAACAATTTAGTGTAGACCAAGCATTATCCCCCAGGTGGGGTAAGAA
Source organism: Dipodomys spectabilis (assembly GCF_019054845.1). NCBI lineage: Eukaryota > Metazoa > Chordata > Mammalia > Rodentia > Heteromyidae > Dipodomys > Dipodomys spectabilis. The sequence continues at coordinate 15,785,166 of NW_024870874.1, forward strand.
AGAAGGCATTAGAGTGGAGTGAGGGTGTCTTTCTAGCTACCTTCTTTTCCAGACCCACTTGGCGTTCTTGGAATAAGGCCTGGGGGTAGGGAGTGATGGTGGTGGTGGTGGTGGTAAGAGTTTCCTTATAGTAATACAAGATGGCTTCTTGCTGTTCACAACTTAGCACCAATAAAGCAAAAGGTAGCTGGCACTCTTGATTAACCCAAATGCTCCTAACAAATGACAGATAACCAAGATTTAATGAACTGAGTGATAAGAGTTCAGAAGACCACATCAGTAAAAGTCAAAGTGACACATTCCTTCCCTGAGTGAACCTCAACTAAGCCTGTTGTGGGTTCAAGGGACTGTTAGACTCAGGAGGAAATACAAGTAAACCAAAGTCCTGCTTCTAGGAGGTCCCACTCCAGTAAGTGAAGAGGTCAGGGGCAAAACACAAAGAGGGAAGAAGAGAATTCCAGTGTGAGACAGCTGTAGAGAAGGCACAAATATGTGGACACACTGAGTGAGTTGTGGGGCAAAGACATAGAAGAAGTGACTGAAGCTAAGGATGAGTGGAATCAGGCTGTGGGAGTGGGTCTGCAGAAAGGGAGGAGGATATAAGATCTGGGAGGAAAGGATTAAAATATTGTATGCCTGGGGCTGGGAAGGTGGCTCAGTGGTCGAGCGCTTGCCTTGCATGCCTGAGGCCCTGGGTTCGATTGCTCAGCACCACATAAGCAAAAAAGAAAAAAGCCGGAAGTGGCGCTGTGGCTCATGTGGTAGAGCATTAGCCCCACGAATGGACCAAAAAAAAAAAAAAATATATATATATATATATATATATAGTATGGGGTTGAGTCTTTTCTTTGCTATGTATTTATTTAGTACATCTTATGTAGCAATATTGAGGCAAGCATGTCCAACACAAAGAAAACTGAGTGAGAAGCTGGGCAGCAGTACTTATGCCTATAATCCTAGCTACTCAGGAGGCTAAGATCTGAGGATCATTTGTCAAAGCTAGCTCAGGTAGAATAGTCCAGAAGGGCCAGGCGCTGGTGGCTCACGCCTGTAATCCTAGCTACTCAGTAGGCTGAGATCTGAGGATCACAGTTCAAAGCCAGCCCAGGCAGGAAAGACTGTGAGACTCCTATCTCCAATAAACCACCAGAAAACCAGAAGTGGCGCTGTAGCTCAAGTGGTAGAGCACTTGTGTTGAGCTGAAGAGCTGAGGGACAGCGCCCAGGCCCAGAGTTCAAGCCCCAAGACCGACAAAAAAAAAAAAGAAGAATAGTCCATGAGGCTTTTTTGTTTTGTTTTTCTGTGTAAGTATTGAAGCTTGACTCAGGGTCTAGGTGCTGTCCCTTCGCTTTTTGGGGGGGGGGGGGGGCGCGGGGGAGGAGTCCGATCGAGGGCCTGAACTCTGGGCCTGGGCGCTGTCCCTCAGCTCTTCACCTCAAAGCTAGCACTCCACCACTTGAGCCACAGCACCACTTCCAGCTTTTTCTTTTCTGCTTATGTGGTGCTGTGGAATCGAACCCAGGGCCTCATGCATGCAAGGCAAGTGCTCTACCACTGAGCCACCTTCCCAGCCCATCCCTTAGCTTTTTTTGTTCAAGGCTAGTGCGCTACCACTTGAGCTATAGCTCCATTTCTGGTATTTTTGGTGGTTAATTGGAGATAAGAGTCTTGTGTGCTTTTTCTGCCCACAATATTCTTAGACCACAATCTCCTGAGTAGCTAGGATTACAGGCTTGAGCCACTGGTGCCTGGCTCATGAGATTCTCATCTCCAATTAACCAGAAAAAAGCCAGAAGTAGAGGTATGGCTCAAGTGGTGCAGCTCCAGCTTTGAGCCAAAAAGCCAAGGGAGAACATGAGTTCAAGACCCAAGACTAGCACACACACACACACACACACACACACACACACAACTCAATAAGAGACTGAGATGGTGGTACATACCTTAATCCTAGTCACTTAGAGGGTAGAGGTAGAAGAATCACAGTCCAAGGCAACACTGGCAAAAGCATGAGACCTAATCTGATATGGTCTAAAAGGGAGAATGTTAGAGTGTGTGGTTCAAGTCGTGGAGTGCTTGCTTACTAAGTACTGAAAAAACAAACAAGCAAAAATAACAAAACTGGGGCTGGGAAGTTGGCTCAGTGGTAGAGCGCTTGCCTTGCATGCCTGAGGCCCTGGGTTCGATTCCTCAGTACCACATAAGCAAAAAGAAAAAAGCCGGAAGTGGCGCTGTGGCTCAAGTGGTAGAGTGCTAGCCTTGAGCTGAAGAGCTGAGGGACAGCGCCCAGGCCCAGAGTTCAGGCCCCACAACCGGACCCAAAAAAAAAAACAAAAAACAAAAAAAAACAAAACTGAACAGGACAGTCTACTGAAGAGAAAGTGTTATGTAAATAAATAAAGCAAGGTGCGGCTGGGAAGGTGGCTCAATGGTAGAGTGTTTGCCTTGCATGCATGAGGCCCTAGGTTCGATTCCTCAGCACCACATAAGCAGAAAAAAGCTGGAAGTGTTGCTATGGCTCAAGTGGTAGGGCCCTAGTCTTGAGCTGAAGAGCAGAGGAACAGCGCTCAGACCCAGAGTTCAGGCCCCACGACTGACAAAAAAAAAAAAAAAAAGATAATAAATAAAGCAAGGTATGTGCAAAGGAGTTAAGTAATGATCAAGCAACCCTTGAACTCTGCCTTCAGAAGTAGGGAGAGAAAGAAAGGCCCAGTGGAAGGTTTTTCAGAGAAGCCATATAAATAATAGCATATCTCTAAGTATGTTAGAATTAGAAGAGGAAGCAGGGAAAGACAATATATAGTCTACTAAAGGTGGTCCATGTTTACAGACAGTCCAAAGACACAAAACTCATCATGCTGCCTAACTAGGTCATTGGTGACTTAGTCTCCATTGCATCAAGACAATCTGAGACATACTTAAATTGTGCACAAATTAATTTCTTCCCTTATGCTTAATGCACTTTTCTCCTGGTATTCCATGCTTTGGACTGATCCCTTGGTGCCCAGCAGCTCTTTAATTTAGTTCAGGATCTGATTTCTCTCCTCTTTTGACCTTGGATTCACTGTCTGCTTACGGCTTTGAAACTGCTGATTGCATGAAAGGCCTTAGGGTCACTTCAATTGCCTCCACCCCGTTACTCAGTAACTAGCTCTGAGATTCCCAGTCAGGCGAGAAGGAAGGGTTTACAGGCACTCTGCTTTAGCTCTGCTTGGCTAACTTGGCATTAGAGAGAACGCCTCTCCTTCCAGAGGTGAATTCTGTAGTGGTCAGCTGGCAGCGCCAACAGTTATAAGCTTGCTCATGCGCTCCTTTTCCATCTGCCTCAATGCAGGTCAAGTTCACAGTGTCTTCCTCTCCTCCCCAACGTTGTATCAAAGATTCTGCCATCTTCTGTCATCTGTTTTGGCTGAAAAATTTTGGGCCCTTCAAAAATACACACACACACACACACACACACACACACACACACACACACACACACACACTTTTCCCCCTTTCCAGTACTGGGAATGGAACTCAGCCTTGTGCCAGGTGAGCCATGCCACCAGGCCTCTTTGCTTTCATTTGTTTTTTCAGATAGGTTCTGGTCTTCTGCTTTTGCCCTGGCATATTCCACAATGATCCTACTATCTCCATCTCCTGAGTAGCTGGGATTATTGTGTAACCACATCCGGCTTTTTTTTTGGTCAGTTGTGGGGCTTGAACTCAGGGCCTCAGCACTAGCCTCTTTGTGCTCAAAGCTAGTGCTCTACCACTCAAGCCATAGCGCCACTTCTGGTTTTTGAGTGGTGCTAAGATTCTCACAAGGACTTTTCTGCCCAGACTGGGCTTCTAGCCATGATCCTCAGATCTCAGCCTCCTGAGTAGCTAGGATTACAGTCATGAGCCATGGGCACCCGGCTAGCTTCATACTTTTTAGGGCAAGGTGTTCTCCTCACCCCTGACTGCCCAGCCTGCTGTGCCTGGAATAGAATTCCTTCCCTACAGGTGGGGTTGAGTGGGAAAAAGGACCACTTCTGCACCAGGCGCTGAGAGAGGAAATGATCTGACCATTACAGCCTGTGCCTCCCAAAGTAAAACTGCAGCCACAGTCTGGAGACTGGAAACAATCTTGTGGAGAATAGAGATTGGATAGCTCCTCAATGAGGAGCTGAGGGAGGAGGGGCAAGTGAACGCATCAAAGGTCAAATGCCACAGACTCTTCATACCCAGACTTTTTTTTTTTTTTTTTTAACAGTACTGGGGATTGAATTTGGATTTGCAGTTGAGCCATACTTCCAGCTCACCTTAAAAAAAGGTATTTTATTGTAAAGATGCTGTACAGAAGGATTACAGTTACATGAGAAAGGCAATGAAGACATTTCTTGTCTAGCATTGTTAACTCTTCCCTTGTTGTTCTCCCACTATCCCTTCCTTCCCTACCTCCCTTACCCTCCCCCACCCCCACCCCAGCCCGAAGTTGTAAAGTTCATTCCAATATACTATCTTGTGGGTATCATTGTTGGAATGTCTTGTGGGTATCATTGTTGCAATGGTCATCCTGTGTCCTTGTTTCAGTGTTTTGTTATTCCCCTTCCCCTCCCCAAATCAAGATGCAGGGTACCAAAATCAAGTACAGTGACAGCAGGGGATATACCATAGGTGGAAGAACATACAAAGGAAACAAAAATAATCACATAGTATATTAAAAACAACAACAACATAGAAAGACCTGTTGTGTCCATATCTTGGGGTTCATTTCACTTAGCATCATCTTATATGGTCATATATACATAACTTTTGAGCTTTTCTGCTCATCTGGTAAAATTGTCCTAGACATATACTAATCATTGCAAATGAGGGAAACCATGAGACCCATATTTGAGTTTGGCTTACTTCATTTAATATGATTTTTTCCGTCTTTCCATTTCCTAACAAATGGGGCAGTGTCATTCTTTCTGATGGAAGCATAGAATTCCTATATTTGTGTGTGTGCATGTATATATACATACATATACATACACATATATATATACATATATATATATATGTATATATATATATATACCACATTTTCTTGATCCATTCATCTACTGAGGGGCATCTGGGCTGGTTCCATATCTTTTTTTTTCCCTTGCCAATCCTGGAGCTTGAACTCAGGGCCTGGACACTGTCCTTGAGCTTCCTTTTTGCTCAAGGCTAGTGCTCTGCCACTTGAGCCACAGCACCACTTCTGCCTTTTTCTGTTTATGTGTACTGAGGGATCGAACTCACTAAGCCACATTTCCAGCCTTTTTAAAAAAATTGTTATTTATTAGTGGGCACCAGTGATTCATGCCTGTAATCCTAGCTGCTCAGGAGGCTGCGATCTAAGGCTCACAGTTGAAAGCCAGCCCAGGCAGGCAAAGTGAGACTCATCTCCAATTAACCACCAGAAAACCAGAAGTAGCACTGTGGCTCAAGTGGTAGAGCGCTAGCCTTGAGCTGAAGAGCTCAGGCCCAGAGTTCAAGCCCATGACTGACCAAAATAAATTTATTTATTTATTTATTTACTTACTTATTTTTATTTATTTCTTTTTGTGAGGGGCTTGAACTCAGAGCCCGAGCACTGTCCCTAATCTTTTTGAGGCTAGAGACTCAGTGTCACTTCCTATTTTCTGGTGGTTAATTGGAGATAAGAGTCACATGGACTTTCCTGTTCCAGTTGGCTTTGAACTGTGATCCTTGGATTTCAGCCTCCATAGTAGCTAGGATTACAGCTGTGAGCCACCAGCTAAATTTTTATTTTATTTTTATTTGAAATTGCTAAAAACAGAGGGGTTACAGTTACATAAGTCAGGAAAAGAGTACATTTCCTTTTGGACAATGTCACCTCTTCCCTAGCTCTATCTTATAATTTGTATGTGTGTGTGTGTGTGTGTGTGTGTGTGTGTGTGTGTGTGTGTGTGTGTGTGTAATGGGACTTGAACTCAGGGTTTGGGAACTGATTCTGAGCTTTTTTCCTCGAGGCTAGTGTACCACCACTTGAGCCACACCTCCATTCCAGCTTTCTGGTGGTTAATTGAAGAGAAGCATTTCCCTGGACTTTCCTGCCCCGGCTGGTTTTTAACCACATTCCTTGGATTTCAGCCTCCTGAATAGCTCTCAGAGTACAGGTGTAAGCCACTAGTGCCCAGCTCATCTTATAATTTTTTTTTGGGGGGGGGGTCCAGTCATGGGGCCTGAACTCTGGGCCTGGGAGCTGTCCCTCAGCTCTTCAGCTCAAGATTAGAGCTCTACCACTTGAGCCACAGCACCACTTCCGGCTTTTTTCTTTTTGCTTATGTGGTGCTGAGGAATCGAACCCAGGGCCTCAGGCATGCAAGGCAAGCACTCTCCCACTGAGCCACCTTCCCAGCCCCTAATAATTTTTTTTAACAGTGAGATTTTTGTTTTGCTGGGAAGAGGCTCTACCATTCTAGAAATCCTAGTTCCAATGTACTGCCATTTAGAATATGGCCTGCATTGGTGAGTGCTCAGCTGTGCTGTATTTTTGTTTCTCTCCGTTTATCTCTCAGGATTCAGAGGTTCCTACCTCATCAGTGATGATGCACAGTCCATAACAGCAAGCCTTCCTCAGTAGCATTTGTTTTGTGTTGCTTTGTCTTCTTAGCCACCTTCTGTACAGGATGCCTCCTTGGCTGGACCATGAAATGCTTTTATGCTTTTCTCTATTTCCAACACACCTGATACCATACTCTGTAAATTTTGTTCAGTGATGTGAAACACAGAAGAGTATTAATATTAGAGGAAAAGTTTGTATCTGACAACAATATAGATAATCTCATTGAAGCTGGGTGCCAGTGGCTCACACCTGTCATCCTAGCTACTCAGGAGGCTGAGATCTGAGGATCACAGTTCAAAGCCAGGCAGGGCAAGGAAAGTCTTGTGAGACTCTTATCTCCAATTAACCACCAGAACACTGGAAGTGGTGCTGTGGCTTAATTGGTAGAGCACTAGCCTTGAGCTGAAGAGTGCAGGGACAGCACCCAGGCCCAGAGTTCAAACCCCATGACTGACAAAAAAAAAAAGAAGAAGAAGAAGAAGAAAAAAGAGAAAGAAGAAGGAAGGAAGGGAGGGAGGGAGGGAGAGAAGGGAGGAAGGAAGGAAGGAAGGAAGGGAGGGAGGGAGGGAGGGAGAGAAGAGCGAGGGAGGGAAGGAAGGAGAAAGAAGGAAGGAAGGAAGAAGGAAAGAAGGAAGGGAGGGAAGGAAGGAAGGGAGGGAGGGAGAAGAAAGGAAAGAAGGAAGGAAAGGGAAGGGAAGGAAGGAAGGGATGGAAGGGAAGAACAAGGGAGGGAGGGAGGGAAGATCCAGGGTGAAAGAAGGAAGGAAGGGGAAGGTAAGGAAGGAAGGAGAAGGGAAGAGAAGGAAGGAAGGAAGGAAGGAAGGAAGGAAGGAAGGAAGGAAGGGAAGAGGGAGGGAAGGAGGGAGGGAACGGAGGAAGGAAGGAAGGAAAGAAAGAAAGAAAGAAAGAGGGAGGGAAGGAGAGAGGGAGGAAGGAAGAAAGAAGGAAGGAAGGAGGGAAGAGGGAGGGAGGGAGGGAGAAGAAAGGGAAGAAGGAAGGAAGGAAAGGGAAGGGAAGGAAGGAAGGGAGGGAGGGAAGAACAAGGGAGGGAGGGAAGATCCAGGGTGAAAGAAGGAAGGGGAAGAGAAGGGAGGAAGGAAGGAAGAAAGGAAGGAAGGAAGGGAGGGAGGAAGGAATGAGGGAGGGAGGAGGAATGGAGGGAAGGAGGGAGGGAGAAAGGGAGGAAGGAAGAAAAAGGAAGGAGGGAGAGAGAGAAAGAAAGATGGAAGGAAGGAAGGAAGGGAGGGAGGGAGGGAGGGAGGGGAAGAGAAGGGAGGAAGGAAGGAAGGAGGAAAGAAGGAAGGAGGAAGGAAGAAAAGAAGGAAGGACAGAAGGAAGGAAAGGAGAAAAGGAGGAAAAGAGGAAAGAAGGAAAGGAAGGAAGGAAAAGGAGATTTAGCAAGAAAATTGTGTGGAGTCAGTTTCTATAGTGCTGTGTAGGGACCACCACCCTGGCCTGTCAAGCTCTACCTACACAGGCTGTCTCCAGGAAAACACCAGGGATCTGCTCATGTTTCATTCCAGCAATCAATAAGAGATCTGCTCTGTCTCTCCACACAGATGACAGAGCTTCCTGATCTATCAAGAGGCAGCACTTTGGGAGTAGCCAGGCACTTACCCCTTCATTTAACCAACTGACCACCAACCACCATCCAGCACCATCAAAGGTGAGCCTAAAGAGAGCCTTGGAGTCCAGGACTGTGCTCAGCTTCTCATCATACTGCCCCAGTGCCTCTGCTACCAGGTCAGGACTCTTCCCTGTACACATCATTAGTGGCTGGGCTTATAAAAGCATGCCAACTTGCTTATAAATCAGTCCCTTCAGACTCTACAATTCGCTAAGCCACAAAACCTCAGAACTTCAAGACCTGCAGGAAATATCAAAGGCCACATCCCAGTAAGCTTCAATGCTACCCATTTTACAAAGGAAGAAACTGTTGTACAGGGAGATTAAGGGGCTTGTCCAAGGCACAGGGCTACTTAGTGACAGATTTGGAACTAAAACCTAGGTTTCAACTCCCACTCAGTGTTCTTTCCTCTAGAATCTAGCCTCTGCCCCCTTGTTATTTTTGGCATAAGAGAGAAAAGATTATATCCAAGTCTCTAGAAAAGCTTCACTTTTGGATTGAATTCTCATTTTCTTTTCTCAATACTCATTGAAAGCCAAATAAAAAATGTCTCTGCTGGATTTGAGTTGGGTTTTGATTTTTTTTTAAGAATCTGAAATAAAAAATAGCAAATCTGCTATCCTAATGAGATAATGAATGCACAAGTACTTTGAAAGACATTCAGCACTTCAGGGCTTTCAGATATAAGGTATTATTATGTTCTTGAAAGAAATGCAAAGCCCTAGCCGCATGAGGGCTGGGGGTGGGGACTGGCAGAGATGATGAATAGCAGACTGTGGGAAGTAAGGTTTTCTCCAGAAGGCTGACTCATTTTGTGGTTCTCCACAGCTTGGATAGCCCCATTTCTTGGGGCTATTTCCCACCTCGTCAGGAATTAGTGGTGATATTTATTTATTTATTTTGTGCCAGTACTATAGCTTGAACTTGCAAGGCTGGTGCTCTACCACTTGAGCCACATCCCACATTCCGACTTCCAGCTTTTGGCTGGTTAGTTGGAGATTAAGAGTCTCACAGACTTTACTGGCCAGGCTGGCTTGGATCTGATCCTTCAGACTTCAGTAGCTAGGAATACAGGAGTGAGCCAAGGAATCAGGCTGAGTGGTGGGTTCTTTCTAGAGTTAAGCTTTGAGGAGGATCTGTCCACAGTATGTAGTGGGATCTGCCTCAGGACTGTCCAGGATAGCTGTGGTTATGCAGTTATCTGTAGTCAGGTGTCACCAGCCTTCAGGATCCACTTTGAAATGAACCCCGCTGAGATGCTCCCTGCTGGAGCTGCTGAAAGGAGGTCATTGACCATTGCCAGAGGTAAAGATAAAGTCAATAGCTAAGCTGTAAAAACTGACGGCCTAGATCTGGCTACTTTATAGCCTTTTTTTTTTTTTTTTTGCATGTGGAATGAACTTCTAAGAGAAGGTAAATCCTATTAATGTTTGGAGCACACAGACAGAGGAATGCTGTCTAGGCAGCCTTTTTTTCAGTTGCAAGGTTTCTGCAAATCTATTTAGGACTGAAGGCATAGCTCAAGTGGTCGAGTACTTGCGTAGCAAGTATGATGTTATCTCCCAGTATTACTGACAAATAAACATAAAATTAAAAAATCCGTTTTTTCTGACAAATAAAAATCCAGGAAATCACGCCAATGATTTTGTTGATAAACTTAACAAAGTCTAAGGTTAGGATAATCTGGACCACTACTAGATCTTGTGCCTCAATAAATGTCATCAGGACTTCATTTACTCTCTCAGCCTGGCCTTTCTACTGTGACCTTCCTCTTTCAGGATCTCTGTGGCCCTTCCTTGCAGTAGTAGGTCAACTGTAATGCACAACAAAAGAGACTCTTCACATTCCCCACACACATATACACACCAAATTCAAGGTTTCACTTCCATTGGACCAACTTGGATGACATGTTCATCTCTATATTCTGATTGGCCAGAACAAGTGCAGTACTCTAACTCTAGGGCCTACGTAGAGATCTGGCTCTCATTTACTTAGCCTGAGATGAAAGGTGCGATATTTTTCAAAAGAAATCTAGTATATTGATGAACAAAGATTCAGTTCTATGCACATATTTGAAACAATTTCACTCCCAAATCACAGTAACCAAATCTCAAATACATAGGTTCTATTTGAGCTCTGTCATCCTTTGATTTCTGATGGCTTGAATGGATATGGAATAAATGTGTTGAGGCTAGGTGCTAATGGCTCACATCTATAATCCTAGCTACTCAGGAGGCTGAGATTTGAGGACTGTGGTTTGAAGCCAGCTTAGGCAAGAGACAGCAATTAGCTACCCAAACAAGCCAGAAGTAGAGCTGTGGCTTACATGGTAGAACACTACCTTGAGCCTTGAGCCCAAAAAAACACAGGGACAGCACTCAGGCTCTGAGTTCAAGCCCCAGGACCAGTACATACAAAAACAAACAAACAAATGTATGTGTTGATTAATGTATCCAGGTAAACTCCGGATACTGGTGATTTGTACTTGTAATCTAGCTACATTGGAGGCAAAGAATAGGAGGACCATTATTCCAGCCTAAGCAGTCACAAAGGTTGTTGTCCCACTTTATATAAAATTGAAGCTCCAAGCCAACCTAGACAGAAAATTCTATGAGACTCCATCTCCACAGAGGGAAGCTGGGCATTGTGGCATACCAGCAACTATGGGAAATAAGGGATCACAGAAGAAAGAAAAATCCTATCTCAAAAATAATCAGTGCAAGCTGGGTGCCAGTGCTTCACACCTGTAATCTTAGCTATTCAGAAGACTGAAATCTAGAAAACTGACATTAGAAACCAACGTGAGATGACATCTTCTTTATCCAAAATACCTATCAAAAATGAGTGCTGGAGGCATGGCTCAAGGAGTTAGAGGACCTGCCTAACAAGCACAAGGTCCTCAGTTCAAACCCTAGTACTGACTAAAGAATAAATAGTGCAAAACAGGCTGAGGTGGTATGGCCTAAGTGGTAGAATGTCTGTCTAGCAAGTATGAAACCTAAGTTCAAACCCTAGTACCAACAAAAAATTACAATGAAATCAAATGTATGAAGTGCTGATATTGGCTGTGTTCCTATGCTTGAAACAGTTGCATCTTAAAAGTAAAAGCAGTTCCAAAGGTTTGCTCCATGGTAGAGAACATAGTTAGCTGAGGACCTGGGTTCAATCCCTAGCATCAAAACAAATGACAACAGGGCTGGGAATGTGGCTTAGTGGTAGAGTGCTGGCCTAGCATGAAGCAAGTCCTGGTTTCGAGTCCTCAGTTCCACAGAAGCAGAAAAAGCAGGAAGTGGCGCTGTGGCTCAAGGGATGGAGCATTAGCCTTGAGCACAGAGAGGCTCAGGGACAGAGCCCAGGCCCTGAGTTTGAGGCCCAGGGCAGGCAAAAAAAAAAAAAAGACAACAATAATCCAAGTAATTCCTTACCTCAAACCAACAATGATGGGATTAGAGAATGGTGGAAATTATAAAACCCCTCAAATGACACGAGTGAACTATGGCCTAACCCATTGTGGATCTGAATCTTCTCCTGATAGGAAATGTTCCAAATCCCCTTGTTTGCAATATATAACTCTAGTGGTAATGCCCCAAAATTTGTAGTCACAATCAGGTTGGCCAGTTTCCTCTATGACCATCCATGAATAATCCATGAAGACCATCCTTTCTCCCATCTTAGTCTCTTTTTCTGCTACTATACGGAATCCATAGACTGGGTACACTATAAACAACACAAGTTTATTTGGTTTATGATTGTGAAGATCGGGATGCCCACGATGAAACGGCTGTATCTGGTGAGGGCCTTCTTCCTGCATCTACCATCACAGAAGGGCAAGAGTAAGAATATGTGAGACCAGATGGGTGGTGGTGGCTCACACATGGAATCCTAGCTACTCAGGAGGCTGAGATCTGAAGATTGAGGTTTGAAGCCAACCAAGGCAGGAAAGTCTGTGAGAATTTTTTTGGGGGGGTCAGTCATGGGACTTAAACTCTGGGCCTGGGTGCTATCCCTCAGCTCTTCGGCTCAAGGCGAGCACTCTACCATTTGAGCCACAGCACCACTTCCAGTTTTCTGGTGGTTAACTGGGACATTCCTGCCCATCCTAGCTTTAAACCGGAATCCTCAGATCTCAGTTTTCTGAGTAGGTAGGATTACAAGAGTGAGCCACAAGTGCTAGGTTAATTGAAGATAATCAACCATAGAAAACTGGAAATGGAGCTGTGGCTCAAAGTGGTAAAGCCACTGCCAGTAGAAGTTGAATGCAATTGGAATGTGTCGATGGATTCTAGCAGAACACATTGCTCTCTTCCTCCTCCTCTTTCTCTTCTCCCGCCCCTCCCCTTCTTCCTCCTGCTTTTCCTGCCCCTCTTCCTTTTGGGGATTGAACTGAAGGCCTTGTGTTCCTGCTTGGCCCTCTTCCACTTTGGCCACAGTTTAATTTCTCTTTTAGCTGGTTAATTGGAGATACAAGTCTTCTGGACTTTTCTGCCTGAGCTCACTCTTGAATCATGATCCTCATATTTCAGCCTCCCAAGTAGCTAGGAGTACAAGTGTGAGCCATGGGCACCCAGCACTTCTGTCTCTCCACCCCTCACCTGAGACTTGAACTCAGGGCCCAGGCTCTCTCTCTGTTCCTGAGCTTCTTTTGCTCAAGGCTACCACACATTATCACTTGAGCCACGCATAGCTCCAGGTCTGGATTTTTGGGGTAGTTTAGAGGAGATAACAGTCTCACAGACTTTTCTGCTTAGGCTGGCTTTGAACTGCAATCCTCAGCTCTCAGACTCCCAAGTAGCTAGGATTATAGGTGTGAGTCACTGGCACTTGGCACTTTTGTCTTCTTGGATTAAGCACAAAACAACCTGAAAGTTTTCTCCCTTGTTGAATTGTAGATATTCCAAAATCTACAGGATCTTTTGTCAATCCATTTTTTCACTGTTGCTACATGTTCCTAGTATGTCCTATAAGCCTTACTTATCTCTTGCCAGTCTTACCTCCATTAATAATATGACCCCAAATATTTTGAGCCCATCTTCATCGGCCAGTTATTGTGGCTTATCACTCAAGCTGCACAAATTATGCCTGCCCACCTCTGCCTGCCCTGCTCTTAAGACCGTACTAGAGTTCCAGCACTGAGCCTATAATCTCAAGTGACTACTAGAGCTAAGTAAGTGATGTAAGCTGGAGTGATAGAAGTGATGGCTAACTGGAGCATGCCGGTCGCTTTTCTCATTGCTGTGACAAAATAACTGAGAGAACAATTTAAGAGAGGAATTATTTACTTCAGCTCACAGGTTGACAGGATTCTGTCCATCACAGCAGAGGAGTGGGGCATGGTGAAGCAGCACAGACAGGGAGCACAGTAAATATCTGCAAACAATTTTAATGCTTACTAAGAATTGGTCTTTTTTTTTTGTCGGTCCTGGGGCCTGAACTCTGGGCCTGGGCGCTGTCCCTCAGCTCTTCAGCTCAAGGCTAGTGCTCTACCACTTGAACCACAGCTCCACTTCCAGCACTTCCAGCTTTTTCTGCTTATGTGGTGCTGAGGAATTGAACCCACGGCCTCATGCATGCAAGGCAAGCACTCTACCACTGAGCCACCTTCCCAACCCCTAAAATGGTGATCTCAATAAAATTAGCAGGGTGATCAAAGATGATCATTAGCAAAATGATCTCTGGTTCTTTAAATTTTTCCAACATTGCTCATTGATGTTTCCAAGTCTACAGAAATACCAACTATTGGACTTATTTTTGTGAAAAATGTATGTATGTATGTGTGCGTGTAGGTGAAAAACTTGAAAGAACAGTGGGCTTCTAGGTGACTTTATTTGCTTATTTTTTTGAGTTGTTTTTCCTTTCTTTTTCTTTTTCTGGTTGGGTCCTCGACCTTGAATTCTAGGCCTGAGTGCTGTCCCCTAATCGCCTTTTGCTTAAGGCTACTATTTGAGCTAGAGCATCATTCCCTGATTTTTCTGTCATTAATTGGAGAACAGTCTCATAGGCTTTCCTGCCCAGGCTGGCTTTTAATGGTGATCCTCAGATCTCAGCCTCCAGAGTAGATAGGATGACAGGCATAAGCCATGAGCATCAGGTTTTTTTTTTTTTTAAGGTTTTAGAAGCCCACTATATGGTGCTTGCCTGTAATCTCAGCACTTAAGAAGATGAGACAGGAGACTCTTGAGTTCAAGGCCACGTCAGCTACATAAGGAGATCTTGTCAAAGGTGTTGGTGTGTTGTTTTCAGAATTGAGTTTTTATTCTTTTTGGGGGGGGAGGGGGGAGGGTCCGGTCATGGAGCCTGAACTCTGGGCCTGGGCACAGTTCCTCTGCTCTTCAGCTCAAGGCTAGAGCTCTACCACTTGAGTCACAGCACCACTTTCCGGTTTTTTTCTTTTTGCTTATGTGGTGCTGAGGAATCGAACCCAGGGCCTCATGCATGCAAGGCAAGCGCTCTACCACTGAGCCACCTTCCCTGCCCTAGAAAGAATAAAAACTCGGGCTGGGAAGGTGGCTCAGTGGTAGAGTACTTGCCTTACAAATGTATTCTTTCTTTATCAGTAAAGCAAGGCCCGATTTCTGTTTCAAATCTAAATGATTAAATTGCAGCTAGATTGTGTGCTCCTAAATTTATGATTACACCTATATCTCTTACTGAATGCTGATGGCTCATACCTGCAATCCTGGCTACTCAGGAGGTTGAGATCTGAGGATCCCAGCTCAGAGCCAGCAATGCCAGGAAATTCTGTGAGATTCCCATCCAATTAACTACAAAAAAGCCAGATGTGAAGCTATGGCACAAGTGGTAGAGTATTAGCCTTGAACAACAACAACAACAAACAAACAAAAAAACCCTCAGGAACAGTGACCCAGTCCTGAGTTCAAACCCTAGTATCAGCACAACAAACAAACAAAAAGTAATACCTGTGTCTGATATATGATGGTTGCTTACAGCACATCTGTGGTTCTGTTTGAACAGTTCTATAAGCATAGCTTCTTTCTGAATACAAGTATCTAAATTGTTTGCGCAGATTGAATAGTTTAAGCTTCCTATCATAGTGAGTATCCACAAAAAGTGCCACAGAGAACAGTGGCCTGTTACAATTATGCTACCTTGGAAAGGTGAGTCACAATTCTCCTATAATCAATGCCACAAATACTCTAGTAATCACTAACACAAATACAGGAATTTCATAACGAAGTTAAGGTAGTCGATGAAACCCAATTTATATCCAGCCTCTCTTTCAAACAGATAAATCCCATCTATTTTGGTATAATGAAATCATATCTGTAAAGAATGGATCATACTTGAGATGTAAAATTCAATTATCGTTCACTATTTTTATTTATTTTCCCTATGTCATTCTATTAAGGATTTGTGACAGATTCTCTTTGCCTGAAGAAATCGTAATGGCCTTCTTATGAGACTGATGCTTTGCAGGGAACCGCAGGTCTCCCAAAGACCCAAGCCCATCACTTCTTGTTTTCCTAGACTTGTAAGATCTGAGGTAAAACAGGCCCTTCAGAATTAAATTTAAACTACAACTCATGAAGAGGTAAGATATACATCGAAGAGTTGCATTATTTTACCCATTTATATCACCCAATTCCCAGGCTGGATCAAGTTCACAATTTATAGCAACCAATGTATACTACCCTGGGGAACATGTGTGGGAATGGTTTCTCAGAGTATGGAATTGGAGCAAAGGAAACAGAAAGTTGAACCAAGTCCAATTTATTGATGTGAGCTCACCAAGCAGAGATTCTGGATTTAATATGTTGGTTCAAGTTGCTAGAAATGGCTCTGGTTGTTTGGTTAGTTAAACTGAAATTTCATCTCAACAGTGGCCTAGACTGGCTGACATTTCCTTAGTGTACTATATAGCAGAGTTGTTCAATCTTAGCACTATTGATACAGTGTATTGTCATGGGGCCTGTGCTATGTATTTCAGGATATTTAGCAGCAGGAACAAAACTTGAATTAGCTGCATGAGATATCTAATTTTGTGCCCCAAGTACTTCACTAATCTCTTCCTAGCCTTGCCCCATTCAGCAGTAGCCCTGGCTAGTAAACACCAGTGGCATCGTCCTATTCTTAACAACTAAAATTGTGGGCTTGTCATCTGTGGCTTATTCCAGTAGTCTTAGCCACTCAGGAGGATGAAATCTGAAGATCAAAATTCAAAATTAGCCCTGGTAGAAAATTCTGTGATCCTCTCATCTCCAATTAACCATCAAAAAACCAGAAGTGGAGGTGTGACTCAAGTGGTACAGAGCTAGATTTGAGTGGAAAAGCCAAGCAAGAACATGAGTCCCTTGGTTCAAGTCCCAGCATAAGTCCAAACAAAAAAAAGTGCCAACATTGCCAAATGATGTTGAGGGGTGACAAAATTGCCTCTTGTAGAGAATCACTAATTTTGAGGCTTAGAGATATTGGAATGAAACTGAAGGTTTATTATGTGGGACATTTTCACCCAACCTTTCCTAATGTTCCCCCATGAGAATTTCCAAGGCAGAAAAAATATGCTTAAGGAAAGCTTCCTCCAGGTTTCTCTGTAGGCCAGGAATGATTACATTTCTGTCATCAAATTAGTCTCCCTGAATTCGGGGGAGATGATGGGACTCAGGGTGGCAAGGACCAAGCAGTGGCACTTAATAAGCAAATATGATTGTTATTGTGACGGACAGTAGAACCAAAGTGGTAATCAGAATACCTGATCTACAGAGGTCTATTGTTGCATTAGCCCATTGATTGTCATGTTTCTAGAGCTGAAACAGATAGGCATCCTACTAAAGTTTTGTGAGGTATTTTTGGAGTGCTGGTGATGGAATCCAGGGACCTGCACATGATAAGCATATTCACTACCACTGACTCTTATGCCCCTAAAACGTTTTTTTTTTCTTTTTTGGGGGTCATCATGAGACTTAAGGTTTGTTTTGTTTTGGGGCTTGAAATCAGGGCCTGGGCACTGTCCTGACCTTTTTCACTCAAGGATAGTTATCTCTCTCTCTCTCTCTCTTTTTTTTTGGTGGGTCATGGGGCTTGAACTCTGGGCTTGGGCGCTGTCCCTGAGCCCTTCAGCTCAAGGCGAGAGCTCTACCACTTGAGCTACAGTGCCACTTCCGGTTTTTTGGAGATAGGAGTCTCACAGTCTTTCCTTCCCGGGGCTGGCTTTGAACCGCGATCCTCAGATCTCAGCCTCCTGTAGCTAGGATACAGGCGTGAGCCACCGGTGCCCAGCCAGGCAACTGTTTTTGTTGTAGTTTGTTTTGTTTTTGTCTGTCATGAGGCTTAGACTCAGAGCCTGGGTTCTACCCTGCTTTTTGTTTCTTAATTAGAGATAAAAGTCTCAGGGATTTTCCTGCCCCACCTGACTTTGAACTGCAATCCTGAGCCTCCTGAGTAGCTAGAATTACAGGTGTGAGCCACTAGTTCCTGGTTACACTTTTTTTTTTTACATGACAGAGCTTATTATTACATATCATTATTCAATAATAAGTTTTTAGATGAGAACACATCCTTATATTTAAGAGACATCCCTCAGACATATGCCTAGAAGCCCTGAGGGAGACAAGCTGGCCACAAATTCCAACCTGCACCATACCTTCCAAGTCTTTCTGAGCTTCCCAGGGAAGTTAATCTTTATGACAAAATTAACTCCAGGGAACCCAGAAGCATCAAGCCCTTGTCTTAAGGAAGCCTGAGAGAAGGGATCACTCGTCATGGTTGCCAAGACAAGAGCATGATATCAGGACAAGCAATGAAAGAAAAGGCCAAGTCCTCCTTGGTGAGGGGCTGGCTCCAGACATGCTGCAGCATTTCTAAACCTTGGGCTTGACAATGAGAATCCTGGTGCCCTAAATACTGAACCATGTTCATGAGCCACGGCCTGGCCTTTGGTTGACCCACCACAGTGACTTGAGTGTGGCCTGTGGCTGTGAACCAGGGTTCCAGCTGAATGAGGGTGTGGCTGTGTTTCTCAATGCAGGGGAGGAATGAGTCCCCTTGGCCGAATATGTCTTTCTCCTGTTCTGTCAGGTAAAAAACCAATGGAGCATCGAAGTTTTCAGACCAGGTCCACCAGGCTCCCATGCTGTGAGCTCAGCTTTATGTTGTCCTCTCCCCTAGCCTTACTCAGAACAGAGCAAGTCCAAGCAGCTGCTTCACCTTTTTTTTTTAAGACAGTCTCACTATCTACCACAACCTAGCCTTGTTGAACTCATTATCATCCTGCCTCAGCTTCTTGAGTGCTTGAATTATAGACATGTACTATCAAGTCTGGCTCCCAAATATTTTCAATCATATGTAAGATCCGGAGTTTGATCCTAGTCTCACACATACATACAAAGTTCCATCAGCAATTGGTTAAACTCATAGAACTTGCAGATGTGAACCCAAGAGTCAGAGGTATGACTGCATCACAGACACCAATTGGTCATATGGCTCTATTTTGTTTGAGTAAATTCTTTACCCAAATAACATAAAAACAGTAATTTAGATTTTCTGATCACCAGTACCAGCCAGAGACCAATGCTATCACAGTGATAATCTAGCTATAACTAAACAATTCACTCTCTTTTCCATTTAACTGTGTTTCTAGAAAACTCATTATATAGAAGAGTTAAAGAGATCTCGCAAGATGGTTCTCACTCTTACAGAGATTACTCACTTCTCAGTCATTGATCAAAACTATGAAATTATTTCTTTTCTTTTCTTTTTGGTATCAGTACTGGAGTTTGAACCTGGATACTATCTCTTTGCTTTTTTGCTCAAGGCTGGCCCTCTACCATTTGAGCCACAACTCTGATTTTGACTGTTTGCTAGTTGATTGGAGATAACAGTCTCATGGACTTTCCTGTCTGGACTCTCTTTTTTGTTGTTGTTGTTGTTGGTGGTGGTGGTGGTGGTGGTGGTGGTCGTGGGGCTTGAAATCTGGGCCTGGTGCTGGCCCTGAGCTCTTCAGCTCAAGGCTAGCGCTCTTCCACTTGAGCCACAGTGTCACTTCCAGTTTTCTAAGTAGTTTATTGGAGATAAGAGTCTCACAGACTTTTCCTGCCCAGACTGGCTTTGAACCATGATTCTCAGATCTCAGCCTCCTGAGTAGCTAGGATTATAGGCATGAGCCACCAGCACCCTACTGGACTGTCACTTGAGTAGCTAAAATTACATGCATGAGCCATACGTACCCAACTGGATATCTTTAAGAATAACATCTCAAGGGGCTGGGAAGGTGGCTCAGTGGTAGAGCGCTTGGCTTGCATGCCTGAGGCCCTGGGTTCGATTGCTCAGCACCACATAAGCAAAAAGAAAAAAGCCGGAAGTGGCGCTGTGGCTCAAGTGGTAGAGCACTAGCCTTGAGCTGAAGAGCTGAGGGACAGCGCCCAGG
The DNA here is from genome assembly GCF_019054845.1 of Dipodomys spectabilis. Classification (NCBI taxonomy): domain Eukaryota; kingdom Metazoa; phylum Chordata; class Mammalia; order Rodentia; family Heteromyidae; genus Dipodomys; species Dipodomys spectabilis. The sequence goes on from NW_024870874.1 coordinate 15,804,759, forward strand.
CCGAGTTCAGGCCCCACAACTGGAACCCCCCCCCCCAAAAAAAAAGAATAACTCAAGAAGATCTCAATGAGGAAAAAGGAAAAAGGAAATTTGGAAGTAAATAAATTTCAGACTCCTAATAACAGTTTTCCTACCAGACTTTCAGAATAAATATTGTTTTGATAGCCTTAAGTATATAGTGATAAAGTCTAATATCTCTGGGAAAGTCATTGCTTGATTCTTCTTATGTACCTTCCTTTCCTTATCACCATCAGTTTAATCACTAGCACAAGCTTCCAATTGCTATCATCTTTTCACATGTCATTATGGTTAAAAGAGACTACAGCTGAAAAAATAAAGCAGATGTGTGTTGAACATCAAGCTTTCCCCCCCAAGACCTCAGAAATAGTTTTTGAAAGAAACAGTTGATTGCCAACAGCAGTGAATATAGTGAAAGCAGTTTTCATAATTAATTGTTCCTATCAAATATGATAAGTGTTAAGAAAAGTTGTAGTGTATGGAATCCTTACTAGATGTACAGTTATTGCATTAATGATGACTAGTAAATACATAATTCAAAAATATCTACACTTTTTGGAACAATTTGATGCCTTGGATTTACTTTGCAATGATCCAGTGATGGGACTGTAGGAGAGTAGTAGTTATTAAATAAGAATGGCCTGGAAGAAGAGGTGTGGCTCAAGTAGTAGAGTACCAGCCTTAAGCAGAAAAAGCCAAGGGAGAATACAGGGCCCTGGATTCAAACCCAGTACTGGAACAAGAAGGAAAGGAAGAAAGAAGGAAGGAAGGAGGAAGGAAGGAAGGGGAAAAAGAGAAAAAGAGAGGAATAAAGGAAGGAGAGAGAGAGAAGGGGAAGAAAGGAGGGAGGGATGGAAGGAAAGAAGGAAGGAGGGAAGGAAGAAATAAAGGAAGCAAGAATTAAGCATGGCTAGGAGTTGATAATTGTTGCTATTGGGTTACTGAGGATGTGACTGTATTATTAGCCTCCTAACTTTGCATATATTTGATTCCATCATATAAAGGGAAAATAACTATTCTAAGCTAAAATTCATTTCTTAATTGCACAAGTCTTACCCTGAAAAATGCTATATCCCTGGAGTTTTTCAAACTATTGTTCATAGTGATCTACACAAGAACTACACAAGCTGAGCACTCATGGCTCATGCCTGTAATCCTAGCTACTCAGGAGACTGAGATCTGAAGATAGATGTTTAAAGCCAGTCCAAGCTGAAAAGTCTGTGATAATACTATTTCCAATCAACCAACAGGAAAGCTAGAAGTGGAGCTGTGGCTCAAGTAGTAGAGTGCTTAAGAGAAAAATCTAAGCAAGAGCACAAGATCTTTAGCTCAAGCCCTAGTTCTGGCACAAAAATAAATGAATAATAAAAAATAATTACAGAGGCTACGTGTTTAAGTAAATTTCCACTGTGCTGATTTGCCCAAGCGGGCAAAAACTCAGAGTCACTGGAGCTAAGGCCTGGGTATCTGTTGTGAGTGTGTGTGTGTGTGTGTGTGTGCATGTGTGCGCATGCCAGTACTGAGGCTTGAACTCAGTGCCTAGGTGTTGTCCCAGAGCTTTTGTGCTCAAGGCTAGTACTCTACCAGTTGAGCAACAGCTCAGTTGGCTTTTTGGTGGGTTGGAGCTAAGAGTTTCAACAGACTTTCCTGCCTGGGCTGGCTTTGAACCTTAGTCCTCAGGTCTCAGCCTCCTGAATAGTTCAGATTATAGGCAGTAGCTACTGGTGCCAGCAAAAATATTTTTTCTTTTTTTTTTTAAACTAATTCCACAGATGATCCTTGTGCCTCAAAAATCATAAGAGCCACTGATTAATCATCTAGCCAGGTGTGAATATTTGATGGGTAGCAAAGCAAACATAACTAGTTATTTTGTTTGTTTTGAGTTTCTATTTTTCCCAGTTGGGTACCCATCCCCATCCCTAATGACCTTAATTCAAAGATTATCAATAAGGTCCAACCTCCTTCTGGAAGGAAGATACACTATTACGATTAAATGAAATCACCCAATTTCCAATGTGGAGTTGCAAATGTTCTGCTTGCTTTAGTAAGTTTATTTTAACCAAGTTTGCTAAGCTTCCTCTAAATATCATTTCAGCCCTACTCCCTTCCTTATTTGAGCACTGTCAATTATATACCAATTTCATATATGCAATTGTGCTCAGTATTTACTCCAATGGTCTAATAAAGTTGAAATAAAATCCAATGTAACTCTAATTTAATATTCCTTTGTTTAGGCTTCCTTGAGTTATTTTTAGGCCCAGATGATTATCCAACTCTGTGTCTGTGTGTGTCTGTGTGTGTCTGTGTCTGTGAGTCTGTGTATGCTAGGGATTAATCCTAGGGCCTTAGACATGCCAGGCAAGCACTCTATCACTGAACTACAGACCCAGCCCAAATTTTGGTCTCTTTTACTGGACTCAACTTTCATATGAAAAAATGTAGATACACACAATTTCTAAAATCCCAAGTCTTATATTTGAGTATGATTACAGGTTATTAATAATACCAGAGATTATGAAACAACTCTTGGACCTCATAAACTATCCTGAATCTATCAATCTTTCTAAAAACATCTCAGAGCAAAGTCTCCTCACTAGTGGTTTATGTGACCCTCAGCTCTTCCTTAGGGTTCAGCTTTGCTTAAGCTGTTTCCCCACCTGGGTTTCCCAAACCCCTCCTCCTCTACAAAAACCCATCTCCAATTCCTTCAATCCATTCCACCTGCTCTCCCCTCAAAATTCTTATTCTAGGGCTGGGAAGTTGGCTCAGTGGTAGAGCGTTTGCCTTGCATGCCTGAGGCCCTGGGTTGTATTCCTCAGCACCACATAAGCAAAAAGAAAAAAGCCGGAAGTGGTTCTGTGGTTCAAGTGGTAGAGCGCTAGCCTTGAGCTGAAGAGCTGAGGGACAGCGCCCAGACCCAGAGTACAAGCCCCACGACTGGACCCCCCCCCCAAAAAAAATTCTTACTCTACTCTTATCACTACCACTTAATTTTTAAAAAATTTCCCAAGGGGAAATAATATGTTCAAGATAATAAAAATTCAAGGCTGGCGATGTAGCTTGTAGGTGGCATGCTTGCCTAGCATATATGGAGGTCCAAGTTCAGTCCTCAGTACCACAATAATAATATAGTAAGAACAATAAATTTTGGGTGAAGAATTTACTCACACAAAATAGAGCCATATGATGGTGTCCGTGATGCGGTCATACCTCTGACCCTAGGGTTCCACATCTGCAAGTTCCATGAGTTTAACCAACTGCTGATGGAATTTTTTATGTGTGTGAGAGACGAGGATCAAACTCCGGATCTTACATATGATTGAAAATATTTGGGAGCCAGACTTGATGTCTATAATCCAAGCACCCAAGAAGCTGAGGCAGCACGATAATGAGTTCAACAAGGCTTCGTCTGTGATTTCACCGTCCTCTCCTGGGTATTGTTTCTCGTTTTCTTGTGTTCCCATAGTTTTCAGCGCATTGTTCAACACACGGAGTGCATACTTGTTGATTTTAATGTGTGTGTGTGCGTGTGTGTGTTTGCATGTGTGCCCAGCAACAGGGAAGAAGACGTGGGTGTGGGATTCAGTGTTGCATTCCTTTTCCTCATTCTTCTCCTCCCACCCCCTTGAGCAGCTGCAGCCTTAGAGGTTTTCCTTCTGGGTGGGGAGGAGGCAGAACCGCTGACCCTTTTAACAAGTTGTCCCTCACAGAACAGGTGTCTCCCCCGCCTCTCTGAGGAGGAGGGACGGCTGGATACTTAGTGACATCAGCGCTCCACCAATCAGAAGTCAGGCTGTGGCAGCTGCACCAATAGGCGGCCGGGGGCGGGCTCAGTTTCCCGGGAGCTGGCGGGTCGGGCTGGTCCTGCGGTCGCGGTGGAGTCTCCGCAGCTCCGGCTGTCCGCGTCGGCTCCCGCGGTTCCCGCAGAGGCGCCGTTCTCAGCCCGCGCGCCACCCCGACGCAGGGCTCGGGCGGCTCCCGCCGCGGCGCAGCTCCCCCGCCGCCCGGATTCCTGCGGCGGCGCCGCTCATGCCCCCGGGTGCGGGGCGCGCAGGTGGGCCGGCGGCCGCGGGGAGATAGGCCCCCGGGGGGCAGCGGCGGACCATGGCGCGCAGACCCGGGGCGCCCGGCGCCTACGGGGAGGAGTTCTCCTTCGTCAGCCCGCTGGTGAAATACCTGCTCTTCTTCTTCAACATGCTCTTCTGGGTGAGTCTTGGGGGGCACCTGGGCTACAGGGTTTACCCCCCCCCACACACACACACACACAGTGCAAGGAGCCAGGAGGCTACCTGCGGGTTGGAGCGGTGGCCCGCGCTGCCCGGTGCCAAGCGAGCGTGGGAGCGGCACTACCTAGTTCTCTGGGCTGGTGACACTTTGGGGGCATTTCTCCTGGGGGAGAAGGGGAACGCCATTGTGGCGCCGTGTCGAGAGGGAGCGTTAGAAAGGCACCCAGTTTACTGCAAGAGATGAGGGTTTAGTGAGGTTGAAGATCTGTGGCAGGCCAAAAAAAAAAAAAAGGTGGATTTGGGGGAGGAACGGGTTTTCCTGTTGTGCCAGGCAGCCCCAGCCACACAGTCACCACTGGGGACTTTCAGGCCTGGGGGCTGGGAGGCCCTAGTGGCCAAAAAGAAAAAAAGAAAGAAAGAAAGAAAAAAAGAGGAAGGAAGGGGGGAAATTCAAGCTTCTCATCCTCCCCTCAGAGAGGAAGGGTCAAGGGGCTCCCCCTCTCTCTTTTACAGGCCCCAGGTGCCCCCTCCCTGCAAGGCTGAGAAGGGATGTGCACGGCTTTCAGGTCCTATTCCCTTCTTACCCAGCACTCCCTTAACTTTGTCCTACCTGTCTCAGGACCAGACTCTTCCCCTGAAACCTGGCAGTCTTCAGCTGATTTAAATAGGACGTCGTGCTCGGATGGAAAGCCAAGAGGTTCTTTCCAAATCTTCTGCTTGAAAATGGAAAAGTGGAAAAAATACTAGCCTGAGGGTGCAGACACCTAGATTTTCATTCCCACTCTGCCATCCTTGTTTACTTGATTGACCCGAGCAAATGTGTTCAAGACTGCAGATCTTCCTTCCCTCCCCTATAAAAATCAAACCCAGTTATGATCAGGAATGGCAGAAACACTGCAGGAGCTGAGAATTTTCATGAAATGCTAGCTTTATCCTGTCCCATGGCTAGAATCCCTGGGCCCTTTGGGATCTGAGAGCAGAGAGGTCTGTCTGACCTCCTTGCCTCCCTCAACCTGACACCCACAGTTCAGATTTGCAGGAGGGAAAAAGGGTGAGACTAAAATATGTTTCCTAGGAGAAGGTGCAGGCAGACCAGACATCTAAGGGAGCTGCTGGAAAGGTTTCACAGGGGCCATGGTGTGAAGTGCAGACACAAAGTACATAAGTGCTAGCCTATTGGGACAAATGAGAGAAATCCCAGAGGGTGGTGATGACAGCTCACTCTCAGCCTTGTACTCTTGGGAAAATTGAAGTTTGAGCTTCTATGAAATTCTCAGTTTTAAAACTGGAAAGAAATTGTAGCAAGCATTTCATCTAGCCTCCACATTTTTGTGTGTGAGAAAGCTAAGTCACAGTGATGTTAAATGTTTGTTCAAGGTTCAACAGCTGGTTAGCAGGCTTGGTCTGGTAGTTTTTCTACTGAACCAGAGTGCCTCTAGGGGAAGTCCTTGACCTAGATGACTGCTACTGGAGCTGGGGTAGTGGGCGGTATTCGTAGTTAACCAGTCAACCCAAGTTCCTAACTTCTAGGTTCTGCTTCCACTGGAGGTTGGTGGGGGGTAGGGTGGGGGATGGAACAAGAAAAATCCCACACCACTTGCTTTGCAAGGCTGGGGAAATGTGCTAAGGGGAACTCACTCATTAGGGGGAAATACCAGCGTAGCATCTTTCATATCCACTGAGTGTGCCAGGCCAGGGCATGCTATCTTCAGAACCAGCATCTGCATCCCAAGGACGTAGGGCTCATCTACTCTCTCGCTATCTAACTCTTCTCTGGAGCCTTCAGTACCTTACTCTTATCTGTGTTCCTAGAGACAGCAGCTGGGTTCATCTGTTAACTCTGTTCCTGTCATGTTTTGGACTTCTCTGCCTTACCCCACACTCCTTTTTATCAAAGAAATAATTTGGAGAGGTTGTAGCCAGGGAGATAATTTGGCTCATAGATCCATTACCTTGGTGAAAATGCTTCATGTAAGGTCAGATGACCTGGCTTGCCAGGCAGGCACTACCTCAAAAAAGAGTAGAGCCCCTTCTGGCACTGCTGTAGATACAAAAAGCCAGCCTAGAAATAGCACATTGAAGGAAAGAGGCTCAGCTTCTTTCTGGTACCAACTTACTGTGTGATCCTAAGCTAATGTATCCGTGTCTCTGGCCTTAATGTAAAGGAGAAATTTGTCTGACTCTGAACTATTTAAAGATGGATGAATCACTTTGGGGACTGTTTCTTTCTTTAAGATCTGGGGCTGAATATGAGAATGAATCTCCCTGTGTCTTAGGGAACTTGCCCCTCTTAGGGGACAGTACTTCTCAGGATTACTCAGTTTCATTTCTCTCCAGTCCCAGAGCCACAGAATTACACTCCACATCCAAGCTGCCAGAGATGAAGAACTGTTTCCCCAGATCAGAGGTGATCTTTCTTCCCATCCCATTTCAGGGACTGGGTACAATGCTTTCTTCTTTGCAGGCTTCCTTCTACTAATCTAAGCAAATTCCCCTCTTCTGCCTGGATACACCCATGACCTGAACTATCAGCTTGTCTGGCCAGCTGCTGTGGGTGCCGTATGGGGGTGATGTTTTTATCTGTACTGGGACACATTGGGAAGGCAGCCAGTATCATCTGGGCTCCTATTCAGTAGTCAGTTGTGGTGGCAGTGGCTCTTGCTCCTGTTCAAGGAGCCCTGGTTCTTGGGGGGTATTTGCAGTCTAATGGAGAAAGCTTCTGGCTCCAAGAGAGAACTTCAAGGATAAGTTCCTCCTGTTTATGTTTCAAATCTTGCTTCTCCTTTGGCCTGTGAGTTCTGGTTTTTCTCCCCTGAATCATGTTACTGGATGACTGTTGTGATTCCATGGCCTGGAATAATTGCTCTAAGGTCCTAAAAGTTGTGTTGAAACTTGAATAAGGGGCTGTTTTTCCACAATGTCCTGTGTCCAGACATCTCCATGCAGACTTAAGACATTGGGATGGTACATATTTTATTTAGTTGTGGGCATACCAGGTCATAAGTACAAGTCCTGCTCTGCTCCTCCCTTGCTGATCCTTTTCCCTCCTCAGGACAGCAGTTGGAGTGGCTTTTGAGTTGAGCAGAGGCAAGAAACCCAGACCTTCTCTCCTTGCTGTCCTTGTGTGTATCTCAGCCCAGACATCTCTGATTGACCATGTCTTTGGACTCCTCTGTCATCTTTTGTGTGTGTGTGTGTGTGTGTGTGTGTGTGTGTGTGTATGCCAGTACTAAGGGCCTAGAAGTTTGCTGCTCTACCACTTGAACCCCAGCTCCACTTGCAGCAGTTGATTGGAGATAAGAGTCTCACTGACTTTCCTGCCTGGGTTTTGAGCCATGATCCTTAGATCTCAGCCTCTTGATTAGCTAGGATTACAGGTGTGAGCTCCTGTGGCATCTTGAACCTAGTCTGATTGCCACATTCCTATATGTTCTGCAATTAATGTACTTTTTTTGTGAAAATACCATACAGAAGGGTTACAATTACATGAGCATTTCTTTTTTTTTTTATTCACCCCCCCCCCCAATAGGTACATTTTTTATCAAGCATTGTTGCCTCCTAATTATGTACTTATTTACCTGTCTCTGCCACTAGACTTCAGGCTCCTCATGGTAGAGACTGCTTTATTTGCTTCTGGATTCCCACTGTCCAGCTGTGTTGGCAGAAAGTGGATATTTAGTAAATGGTGAGAGCAAAGCTCACCAGGTAGAGGTGGAACATTTTCCTCTCCCTCCATCAAGGACTCTGGTCTGCACAGATGCAGCACAGCTTTAAGCTCTTGAGCATTCTTAGTGTGGTATCTACACCACTGTTCTCTGCCAGGTCAGAAAAAAAAATGTTAGCCATCTCTTTCATTCTTTCCCTAAACCCCATTTCATTACTGTCACAGCCTGTGGAGTTTTTCTTTTCTATCAAAGGATTCCCCCATCAGGTCTTCCCTAGGCTAGTTCCGGTCACTGGTAAAGCCTCTTCATTAACAAGTCTACTCTCTCACTCAGGTCCATTGTTCTAGAGTCCCCAAGGCACTCAGAATCAACCCCCACAAAAAATTCTGCCCCCCCAATTCTGTAATGGCAGAGGCCTTTGCTGCCACCCAAGCCTTCCCCCTTTGCCTGCTTTGGGAAGAGCCCACCCCACCTCTTCGCCACTTTTCCTAGGCTAGGCACATTTCAGTCAACGGGGTGGTCAGGTGCTTTTCTAAAGTCAACAAAAGAACTGAAACACCAAAAATGGAGACACATGTGCCTTCTTACCTTCCCCAGCAGTTTTGCCTGCCTTGGTCCAGTAGAAAATGCTAAATTTCAAGCAACTTTTAAAAAGAAATGGGGGGCTAGGAATGTGGCTTAGTGGTAGAGTGCTTGCCTAGCACCCATGAAGTCCTGGGTTCAATTCCTCAGTACCACATATACAGAAAAAGCTGGAAGGGCTGGGAAGGTGGCTCAGTGGTAGAGCGTTTGCAAGCATCCCTGAGGCCCTGGGTTCGATTCCTCAGCACCACATAAGCAAAAAGAAAAAAGCCGGAAGTGGCCCTGTGGCTCAAGTGGTAGAGCGCTAACCTTGAGCTGAAGAGCTGAGGGACAGCTCCCAGGCCCAGAGTTCAGGCCCCACGACCGGACCCAAAAAAAAAAAAAAAAAGAAAAAGCTGGAAGTGGTGCTGTGGCTTAAGTGGTAGAGTGCTAGTCTGAGCAAAAGAAGCTCAGAGACAGTGCCCATGCTCTGAGTTCAAGCCCCAGGACGAAAGAAAGAAAAGAAAAGAAAGAAAGAAAGAAAGAAAGAAAGAAAGAAAGAAAGAAAGAAAGAAAGAAAGAAAGAAAGAAAGAAAGAAAGAAAGAAAGGAAGGAAGGAAGGAAGGAAAGAAGGAAGGAGGCCAGGTATTATTGGCTAATACCTTTAATTCTAGCCAAACTCAGGAAGCTGATATCTGAGGATCACAGTTTGAAGCCAGTGCAGGCAGGAAAGTCCATGAGACTCTTATCGCCAATAAACTATTCAGAAAAAGCTGGAAGTGGCACTGTGGCTCAAGTGGTAGGATGATATCGTTGAGCACAAAGAAGTTCAGGGACAGCACCCAGGTCTTGAGTTCAAGCCCCAGGACTGGCAAAACAAAAAAAAAGGAGGGGAGAGTGGATAAAAGCTAGTGGTAGAGGAGGTGAGGTTGATTGTGACACATTATGTACATGAGTGGAAATATTACAATGAACTCCCTCCATACAACTAGTGTATGTGTTTAAATAAAGCAAAGGAAATGTAAAAAGAATGTACACTTTACCTAACTAAACTAACTCCTCTCTACATCACCTTTATAATAACAAAAAATTAAAGCAAAGAAAGGAGTGACATCGTCCAAAAAGAAATATACTCATTACCTGACTTATGAAATTGTAACCTGTTTTGTTTTTGTTTTTGCCAGTTGTGGGGCTTGAACTCAGCCTGGGCACTGTCCCTCAGCTCTTGAGCCACAGCACCACTTCCGGCTTTTGAAACTGTAACCTTTCTGTACATCACCTTTACAATAACATTAAAATGTTTTTATTAAAAAGAGAGGAGAGGGGCTGGGAAGGTGGCTCAGTGGTAGAGCGCTTGCCTTGCATGCATGAGGCCCTGGGTTCGATTCCTCAGCACCACATAAGCAAAAAGAAAAAAGCCTGAAGTGGCGCTGTGGCTCAAGTGGTAGAGCGCTAGCCTTGAGCTGAAGAGCTGAGGGACAGCGCCCAGGCCCAGAGTTCAGGCCCCACGACCGGACCCAAAAAAAAAAGAGGAGAGAAAAAAAAACAGAATAAAAGAAGATACAGAGCACATAGAGCCCTTCTCAGTGTCTTGGTAACAGGCTCTGTGTCGGGCCAGTCATTGCATAGCAATGGGTTCCATGTTTCTACTCCTGTGAGCCCTGGTAGACTTCCCTTTCACGTTCATTACCTTGGAAGACCAAAACAAGCCATAGCCCGAGGAAAACTCTGGAAGTTTGGCTTCCACCATTGGCAAGGAGTGAGCCTTGTGGACTCTTCCATTGCAGCAGGATAGTACTTTGCAGTCGAGAGGGAGAAAGCCAGGAGCTAGTGTCACCTCCACAGCTGCTGCTTCAGAATCCTGCGTACAACAGGTCACAGGACCAGCATGTGCAGGTCCTAGCTATGAGGAATAGGAAGCTGCTGTAGGTCTAGGAGACTGTGACTTCCTTGGCTTTTCCCAGAACTCAGGACAAAATAGGAAACAAGGTAGAGATCCATCCCTTGCACTCCCTCATTTTTTGTGGATCCAGGGCCATGAGCATCAAACCAAGAGCCTTGAACATGCTAGGAAAGCACAGGACTACTGAACTACATCCCCAGCCCAGCTATGGTTTTGATTCCCACACAGGGACTCCCTAGCCTCAGCTTCTTTCCACCATCTTCAGAAGGAAGAAGGCTCTAAGGAGTGATACCAAGATGGTTCCATCGCTTCCATGCCTCCATCCACTTCATGATGCACACTGGACTTGGCAGTATGGGGGACAGACAAGGACAGCTGCCTCTTAGAGGCTGCTTATCCCGTCCAGCCCTGCGTGGCTGTGTCATCTCTTCTCTTTTCAGGATGCCTCTCTCAAGAATGAGCTATCTCCCGCTGGCATCTTGTCACCTCCCCATGCTTATCTTCTTTCCCCTGCCTAGTTTGAAGATTGTCTGCTGCTTCTCAGCACAACTGCAGACAGCTGTTTCTTCTAACTCACATGATAGCCCCAGGGGAACACACAGGCTCCCTGGGTTGCTGTGTAGCAGAGATAGGAAGGCAGCCATGTGGCTGACTGAGGTCATAAGGCTTTGGGGCCATCCAAGATGTAAGTTCAGTCCCACTTCATCTACCCTCCAACTGAGGGAATTGGACAAAGTTATCTGAATTCTGTGAACCTTGGTTCTGTAAAGTGGCGACACTAATGCCCTCTTAGGACTGTGGTTAAAAATGTAATGAGATAATATATACAAAGTGTTAGCTTGGCCCTTAGCACTTGCTAGAAGGTAGTTCCTACCATTGGCCTTAGCTCTGGAACTAGTTCTTAGAAATCACCTGATGGGGGTAAATTTGGAGAGCTAAGATGGGAGCTCCTTCAGGAGTGGCAAGGAGATGTGGATGAGGCTTGGGAAACTCAAATGAACCTGAGTGAACCCAAGGTCTAAATGATCACATCAGCCAGAGAGTGATAATAATTGGTGATGCTTCTCTACTCTGCAGTTGGTGAAGATGTTCACATATATCCTAGGAACAGGGCACACTCCTGCCTCTCTCAGGCCCTTCCCTCGTCTTCACTCCTTAGGGGTTGACACACATTGGTATTTAGGTGGAAGCTAGTGGAAATAGACTCCAAGAACCAGTTTGCCTATAATTATTGCCACTGGGCTTGAGAATCTTTGTTTAGACCTCAGTTGGGCCCTGTAGCTCTTTCAGTGTTGGGGTATTATAGCTAGTGGCTATAATAAGAGTTTTCCCACACAACACAGAGGCATAATGCCTATGTGCCTTTGATCATATAAAATAATATATACCAAAATGAAGGGCTAGACAGGTTGGGAATGTGGCTTAGTCATAAAGCACTTGCCTAGCATACATGAAGACCTGGGTTTGATTCCTCAGTACCACATACACAGAAAAGGCTGGAAGTGGCACTGTGACTCAAGTAGTAGAGTTTTAGCCCTGAGCAAAAGAAGCCCAGGGACAGTGCCCAGCCACTGAGTTTAAGCCCTAAGACTGGCAAAAAATAAAAATAAAATGAAGTGTGGCTTAATCGTAGAATGCTACCCTACCATGCATGAGGCCTTGTGTTCAATTCCTTAGCAGCACACAAACAAGCAAAAAAAAATGAACTCCAAAATATGGAAGCAAGAGGTTTTTTCTTCATTTTTTTGTTGTTGTTATTTATCTGTTTTTGGGAGGGTAAGTGGGGGGGAACAGAAATAGAGGAAAAAAGAGTGAACAAATGCAGCAGTAGTACTTACTAGACACTATGTTGAAAATGAACTATACAACCGTGGGTGGAGATAGGAAGGAAAAACTGGGAAAGAGTAAGGGAAGGGGCAACACTATTAAAAAAAAAAAAAAAGTGCTCATTACCTGACTTATATAACTTCTCTGTACATCACCTACAATAACATTAAGTTTTTAAAAGAGTTTTTCCTCACAAACATCAAATCATGCTTGTCTTTTCCCAATTTGCAAGAAAAGTCAAGATAATGGAGAGAATTTTCTCCATTTTGTATTTTCTCCTCTAGGTATTATTAGTGCCCGTGGCTTCTTATCTGCCTGCAGTAAGTGCTTGCAAAAGACAAATGCAAGAAAACCAGAAATAATCAAATATATGAAACCCAGGAAACAGTATCACCTTATTGTTTTATGAGATGCAGCAACATGTATCTAGCAGTCACATCATGTTAGTAAAGTGGTTTCTTATTTCTGTGATAGAAATTAATATCTTGTAGCCTTCCCACAATACACTGAAAGGTACACAATAGTATCTCTGTAATACTTCTGTCAAAAATGTCTAATCTGGATATAATTGTGTGGGAACAGGCAAATACAAATTAAGGGATATTCTGCAAAACAGTTGACCTAAACTTATCAAAAGTGTCAGTGTCACCAGGTGTCGGTGGCTCATGCCTGTAATCCTAGCTACTCAGGAGGCTGAGATCTGAGGATCGCACTTCAAAGCTAGCCTGGGCAGGAAACTCTGTGAAACTCTTATCTCCAATAAGCCACTCAGAAAACCAGAAGTGGCACTGTGGTTCAAGTGGTAGAGTGCTTGGGCTGAATTGCTGAGGGACAGCACCCAGGCCCAGAGTTCAAGCCCCACAACTGACAAAAAAGTATCAGTGTCACTGGGTGCTCAAACCTATGATAACTACTTGGGAGGCTGATATCAAGAGGATTGTGGTTCATGACCACCTTGGCTAAAAAGTTATTGAAACCCTTTGTCAATCAATAGCTGGACACATGGTGTGCATGTCATCCCAGCTACATAGGAGACTGATAGCAGGATCACAGTTTCAAGCCAGCCTGAAACAAAAATATTCACAAGACTCCATTTCAAAGGAAGAAGCTGGGCATGGTGGAGTATGCCTATCATCTTAACTACATCTCAAAGCACCAATTACGAGACCCTGTCTCAAAATAACTAGTGAAAAAAGGTCTGGAGGTGTAGCTCAGCATTAGAGCATCTACCTAGCAAGTTCAAGGTATCCAGTATTACCAAAAAGAAAAAAATTGGTGTCAAGGAGTCTTTAACTCCCACTTCCTACATGAAGAGCAGGAGATGTTGTTTCTCTCTTTTTCTATTTCTCTCTACTTTAACCCTGCTGTACTAAAATAAATCCTTGCTAAAACTTAAAGAAAAACCTACTGTTCGTTTAAAAAGAGTCAGAACAAAAAGGATAGAAGCAGGAGAACTGCAAATTCAGGACCAGTTTGGGTTCCATTTCAAATCACAGGCCATCCTGAGCCACACTGAAATAAAACAAAACAAATACATGAGGATATTGGAATCCGCAGACATTGCTAGTGGGAGGTAAAATAGTGCAGCCACTGTGTAAAACACATAGAAACTATAGAACACTATAATTCTAATCTTAGGCATATGCTCAAGGAATTGAAAATGGCTATCCAAAGAGAAAGTTGTACATGGATATATTTATAACAACACCACTATTCATACTAGCTGAAAGGTAGAAATAACCCAAATATCTGTTAATGGAGAAATACATAAATTATATCCATACAATAGAATATTACTCAGCCATGAAAGAAATGAAGTAATGGAACAAGCTCTATGATAGAAGAACCTTAAGAAAGAAGACAGGGCCGGGCGCTGGTGGCTCACGCCTGTAATCCTAGCTACTCAGGAGGCTGAGATCTGAGGATCGCGGTTCAAAGCCAGCCCGGGCAGGAGAGACCGTGAGACTCCTATCTCCAATAAACCACCAGAAAACCGGAAGTGGCGCTGTAGCTCAAGTGGTAGAGCGCTCGCTTTGAGCTGAAGAGCTGAGGGACAACGCCCAGGCCCAGAGTTCAAGCCCCACGACTGACCAAAAAAAAAAGAAAGAAAGAAGACAGGCATGAAGGAAATATATAGAACAGGGTAAGTCCATAGAGAAAGAAAGCAGATTTGTGGCTACCAGGGTTTAGGGAAGGAAGAGGGGAAGAGGAAATGAAAAATAACTTTAATGGGTATGGGGTTTCCACTGGGAGTGGTGAAAAAGCTCTAGAACTTGATAGTACTGATGGTTATATTAGTAATATGAGTGTATTTAGAGCCACTCAATTGTGTGCTTTGAAATAGTACAGATAGGGTCATTCTCTCTGTAGAGATGAGCCACTTTCATTCTGTTGGAAGTGTATTCTTTTCCTAATAAACTTTCCTATGACTTTCACTGTGCTTCAAGTCTTGCCTAAATTCTTCTCTTGCTAGACACAGGAATGAGGCTGATACCTGCTCTAACTTCCCATAATATATTTCAGTGCCATGACTCAGTGACTGAGATCCAACAAGTCTCTTTCTGCAGGAGACTATAAAACTACAAGTGATACAGTTTAAGGGCTAACTCTACTAGATTCTCAGGTAAAGATGGCAATTCTCCAAACCAGGATGGCCCTTGATATCCTAATTACATCACAGGGCAACACTAACTGCTGTGTTCATATTCTAGACAATTGAGCCAATGTAAACTGAGTCCAACACAAGACAATTCATGACTCTATAAAAACTTGAATGTTTCCTGTTCTCTTGGTGCTCTGGATTCACAATAGTGTTTTATTGCTGCTCCTGCGTCAGTCATCTGAGGTGCCAAGAGATTCTTATACTGCTTCTGTGTTTGACATCCCAATCCCAACCTGTTGCTCTCTATTTCTACAGCCTGCCTCCTTCCCTTTAGACACAGTTATAGCTGGTTATGATCTCCAAAGATTATAACCTCTTCCACAGGACCCCTGGATAACCCAGGATCCCACCTATCTCAGCTATTACCACAAACAGCCAGAGCTAGAGACTCTCCTGGCCTAGACATAAGCTCCATCCCAGCAGGAAATAGCCAAACAGCAATGACTTCCCATTCATTGAAAAATTTTAATGGTTTTAAGTCATTGAGGGAAGAATGATAGGAAGCAGCCAGCCATGAGCAATATAAAGGAACCTAAAATGAAGGCTGAGAGCCCTAGGTCTCTGAGAGAAAACACTATAACATCCAGCGTGGCCCACCAAGGTCATAGAATGTCATAGTTTTTGGTTTTTTTTTTTTTTTTTTTTAATTAGCCTTTTTACTCCACCCACCTAAGGATTTGTGATAGGCGTCATTTCAGCCTAAGATGGGTCAACAAATGGTTCTGAAACAATAGACCTTTAGTTTACCCAGTCCAGTAAACTATGCCTTAGAGGTCAAAAGTAATGCAGTAAACCTCAGCCAATGACTCTGCCCTTGGGCAGAGTCTTGGGACAGGGCTTAGCCTCTAAGACTCTTATACTTCAACTAAACTGTATCCAGGCACAGATGCCTCATGCCTGTAATACTAACTACTCTGGAGACTGAGATCTGGAGGATTTCTGTTCAAAGCCAGACCTGGTAGAAAAGTCCAAACTAACCAGCACTAATGTAATGTCTTTTTTTCTTCTTCTGGTCCTGGGGCTTGAACTCAGGACCTGAGTGCTGTCCTTAAGCTTTTGAACTCAGGATTTCATGCTTTCTACAAAAGTGCTCTGTGACTTCAGACATGCCCTAGCCCTTTTTGCTTTAGTTATTTTTTTAGATAGGATCTGTGCTTTTTGTGCCAGCAGCCTTAGTAGACCTTAATCATCCTACCTGTGCCTCCCAAGAAGCTGGGATTACAGATGCAAGCCACTGCACCTGTAAACCTCAGGTTTTCTTAGATATTTAGTGTCCTTTTTTTTTTTTTTTCAAAATCTTTATTGTGATTAAGTGATTACATAATTTCCCAAATTTCACAGTATTGTGGGATAGTGATGCTCAGTTAAAGTCACAAACACATTCTAACTTTCCTGGAGCAAATTGTTTATCATGGTCTATAACATTTATAGGTTCTTGTTTTTGTTTTTGTTTTTGGGTCCGGTCGTGGGGCCTGAACTCTGGGCTGGGCACTGTCCCTCAGCTCTTCAGCTCAAGGCTAGCGCTCTACCACTTGAGCCACAGCGCCACTTCCAGCTTTTTTCTTTCTTTTTTTTGCTTATGTGGTGCTGAGGAATCGAACCCAGGGCCTCTGGCATACAAGGCCAGTGCTCTACCACTGAACCACCTTCCCAGCCCCTAACATTTATAGGTTCTATGAGCTTTGCACTACAGTTATTTCTTCCACATTGGGTGATATGTACATTTCTTTTGTTTTGCATAGCATCAGCTGTTCCCTCTTTCCCACTTGTTCCCTCCCTCCCATGAGTGCTGATATTTAGTATCTTAAAGATATTTAATATCTTTCTGTTTTATGATCCAACCCAGAATACTACATTACTACATTACATTTAGTTATCATGTCTCCTGCCTCTTGGCTATGACAAGAGATCAAGACTTCACTTGTTTTTGATGACTTTCAGAATTTGTTTTTTTTTGTTTAGTCCTGGGGCCTGAACTCAGGGCCTGGGTGCTGTCCTTGAGCTTCATTTGCTCAAGGCTAGCATAAAACCACTTCTTCCCTTTTCTGAGTAGTTTATTGGAAATAAGAGTCTCACAAACTGGATGCCAAGGGCTTACACCTGTAATCTTAGCCGCTCAGGAGGGTGAGGTCTGAGGAGCACTGTTCAAAGCCAGCTGGGGTGGGAAAGTCCCTGAAACTCTTATCTCCAGTAAACTACTCAGAGAAATCCAGAAGTGACTTTGTGGCTTAGGTGGTAGAGCCGTAGTGTTGAGCACAGAAAGGCTCAGAGACAACACCCAGGCCCTAAATTTAAGCCCCCAGACCAGCATAAAAGAAAAAGAGTCTCACTGCCTTTCTTGCCCTGAATAGCTTCAAACAGCAATCCTTAGATCTCAGCCTCCTGAGTAGCTAGGATTCCAGGCGTGAGCCACCAGTGCCCTACAACTTTTAGATTTTTTGAAGAATATTTTGTACAGTGTTCCTTTATTGGAATTTGCCTGAAGTTTTTCTCATGAGTATACTGAGATTATAGGCAAGGATTTGTTGTTGTTGTTTGTTTGTTGTGCCAGTCCTGGGGCTTGAACTCAAGGCCTGAGTGCTGTCCCTGAGTTTTTCTGCTCAAGGCTAATGATCTCCCACTTCATCCACAGCTTACCTCCAGCTTTTTCTTTGTGGGGAGGGGGTTAATTGCAAATAAAGAATATCACAGACTGACAGGCTGGCTTTGAATAACAATCCTCAAATCTCAGTTTCCTGAGTAGCTAGGAGTATAGGCATGAGCCACCAGTGCATGGCCTTTTTTTGGGTATAATAGGTTCTGAAGAGGAGGTAAAATGCCATTTTTAGCACATAATGCCAATGATTTATCAATATCATCGTTAACATTAACCTTGATCATGAGGCTGAGGTAGTTTTTGTCAGAGAAACCAACAAGCAAACACATGTACAAATTTTATTTAGATACCTGTTTTCAGGTCTCCTTTTGCCCTTTTTCATGCTGTGCTGTTTGGAAGGAAGTCACTATGCATAGTGCATATGTAAGGATTAAGGAGTTACAGTCTACTTTCTTGAGGACATTTACATAAATTTTTGGGGATTCTTCTGCATTGAGGATTTATCTTTTCTCCCCTGCTTATTTACTTAGACCTTTATTTGTTTGGATATCTATTTATACTGTGAGTAATAATTCACATTTAAAGCTGGGCATGGTGAGTCAATCCTGTAATCTTAGCTATTCAGAAGGTAGATAAAGATCACTGTTTGAGGCCAGCCTGGGCATAAAGTTTGAGAGACCCCATCTCAACCAATGACTGGGTATGGTGGGATATGCCTAGTATCCCTAGTGACATGAGGAAGCACAAGTAGAAGGATTGCAGCCCAGACTAGCCAGAGCATCAAAAGCAAGACACGAATCTTGAAAAGAACCAAAGCAAAAAGAGGCTGAAGTCATGGCTCAAGTGGTAAGAGCCTGCCAGTAAGTCCAAGGCCCTGAGTTCAAACTCTAGTACCGAAAAGAAAAAAATCAATACACCTTATTAACTTTGATGCTTAAATTTTTCCCACCCTGACAAAGAGCTCTTTCACTTGACTCCTATGTCCCTTTAGCAGACTACACTAATATAGGGATTTGGGGTTTGATTTTATTTTAAATACTTTTTTACTTTCTAGTACAAGGTATTCCAAGTTCATCTTATATATTTCCTGCCCTAATCCTAGAATTAGCTATTTTTTCAAGGAGAAATAGCCCTGGGGATGGCCATTTTCCTTACAGGTTGAATACTCACATAAGGATAAAGATACTGGTATGTGGAAATTATTTTAAATAATTTGACCAACTTTTCAGGAACATAAATTTTGCTGAAATATGGCTCCGCTATTTTGAAAATTATATCTAAATTTCAAAAGTTTCTAACCGGACTTCATTCTGGCTGGTATATGAAAAGCCATCCTGAAAAGAGAAGTAACTTTATCGCTGTCCTCATGAAGGGAAGTCAATTGTGACATTGTGAGTGTTATAAGAATTTTATACTAAGATAACCAAAATGAGATGCATGTGGTCATATTAAATATTAATACTATTAAAGTCTTAATCTTCATTTTTTAAGTGAGGCTAGGAGTCCAACCAGAGACTTTGTACATGCCAAGAGAGCTCTACCCTTGAGCTATGTCTCTGACCCCTTAATATTATTTTTTAACTTTTTTTTTTTGCTGGTTATGGGGCTTGAATTTAGGGCCTGGGCACTGTCCCTGAGCACTTTTGCTCAAGGCTAGCACTTTACCACTTTGAGCCACTGCACCTCTTCCAGTTCCAGGTTAATTGGAAATAAGAGTCTCATGGAATTTCCTGCCCAGGCTGTCTTTGAACCACAATCCTCAGATCTCAGCCTCCTCAGTAGCTAGGATTACAGGCATGAGTCACCAGCACCCAGCTAAAATCTTGCTTTTAATGTAATCTCTTTTGCTGCTTTCAATTCTTGGACAATTGTGCTTTAGCCTTGTAGATTCTTGAACTATGAACACATACAGAACTACTATTACTTGTCTGAACTACTATTTTCAGTGCAGCCTAGGCAGTCTTTCTGTAATTGTAATAAAGCTAAGGTTAAGAACCTTGCTTTGGTGCTAAATGTTTTTAATTCTCTTCCCAACACAACATTATAGATTCTCAAGGTACCTTGAACACAGCAAGTGCTGAATTGAATTTAGTTATTGTATTCATTTCCTATTGAGGCTGTATCAAATTACCCAAACTTAATGCCTTAAAACTATACAGATTTATTTTTGTGTGTGTGCCAGTAATGGGGCTTGAACTCAGAATCTGGACACTGTCTCTTAGCTTTTTTGCGAAAGGCTGATGCCCTTCCACTTAAGCCTCAGCTCCACTTTTGGCTTTTGGGTAGTTAATTGTGGATAAGAATCTCACAGATTTTTCTACTGGGCTGGCTTTGAATCACTGTCCTCAGATTTCAACCTCTTGAGTAGCTAGGATTACAGGCAGGAGACACCCATGCCCACAACAAATTTAATCTTTTCTGTTTCTGGAGGCCAAGTCCCAAACAGGTCTCAGTCATATCAGCACTACTACATTCCCCTGGTTTTCTCTGCAGATGTCTTTGTATGTTCCAGCCTTTAAGCTGTACACACTCCTTGGTTCATGGCAGGACATTGTCCAACCTTGTTTCTTTTGTTGTTGTTGTTGTTGTTGTTGGTTGTGGTCCTTGAACTCAGAGCCTGGACGCTGTCCTTGAGCTCTTTTTGCTCAAGGTTAAAGCTCTACCACTTTGAGTCACCTTGCCACTTTCAGTTTTCAGTGGCTAATTTGAGATAAGTGTCTCACAGGAACTTTTCTGCCCAGGATGGCTTTGAACTGTGATCCTCAGATCTCAGGCTCTTGTGTAGCTAGGATTACAGGCATGAGCCACCAGTGCCTGGCCCTTGTTTCTCTTGTTAGACCTCCTTGTGTGACTCTGGTAAGGTTTGCTGTGACCATGTCAGGCCTTCAGGGATAATCTCCCCATGTTCAAATCTTTAATCACAGTTGCAAAGTCCACTTGGCCATGTAAGCTAACATAGTTATAGGTTTCAGGAATTAGGACATGGACATCTTTCAGAGGAGACGTACTGTTTACCACCAATAGAAACAGAGCACCTGGTATAATTGGAGGCTTACTAATAGATTTAAGTTACCATGTGATGGGTAGCAACTCTTTATTGTACCTTGTTTGGTTTATATGTGTTAGGATTTAATCAGAGACTTTATGAAAAACCATCCATCCTACTAAAATTTTATTTTATTTATTTATTTATTTTGCCAGAAGTGGGGCCTGAACTCTGGGCCTGGGCACTGTCCCTCAGCTCTTCAGCTCAAGACTAGCGCTCTACCACTTGAGCCACAGTGCCACTTCTGGCCTTTTCTGCTTATGTGGTACTGAGGAATCGAACCAAGGGCCTCATGCATGCAAGGCAAGCACTCTACCACTAAGCCACCTTCCCAACCCTAAAATTTTAGCATGTAGAAAAACAGTGAGGAGCCTGGCACCAGTGGATCATGCCTCTAATCCTATCTAATTCAGGAGGCTGAGATCTGAGGATTGCAGTTCAAAGCCAGCCCAGGCAGGAAAGTCTGTGAAACTCTTATCTCCAATTAAGTACCAAAAAAGCCAGAAATGGAGCTATAGATCAAGTGGTAGAATGAGCAAAAAAAAAAGCTCTGAGACATTGCCCAGATTCTTAAGTTCAAGCTCCAGGACCAGCATACCTCCCTCTCCCCCAAAAAAGTGAGGAGCTTAGAAACAACAGAATTAAAGAGAAGGTAAATACTATGCTTCACTGATTCTGTAAAATGGTATTAAGAACTGCAGTTGGGTGTGGTAGGGAGAGATGCTTGTTCGTTGCGGCCAAGGGTAGCCTTCAGAACTAGGGAGGATGGTAACTGCCAGCTCTGCTGGGGTTTCCCTGCTGTCCCTGTGCTCCCCAAGCCTGGTCATACCGTGGAACAAACACCAACTGGCACCTGCAGCCACATAGCTGCTGCCTGTCTCCTGGATAGAGAGGGTTGGCTGATAATATGTGGGCTCATCATCAGGGGCAGGGCAGATAAGGACTCAAGCAGAGCTGGCTTAGGTCTCAAAGACATGGACCTTCTGTCCCCTGCCAGAAGGACTTTTGTAGATAAGATCCACAAGGAAAAGGGTTCCTCTGAGAGGATAAATCTGACCTTATTGTCTGTTCTAGGGCTGGACCCCCTTCTCCCTCCAAAGCCCCAGGGTGACTCTTTTCAGTGGTTTCTGTCTTCAGGCCAGTGGAACCTAGCCAGTCATTTTCTTCCCTACTGAGTTGGTCAAGTCCCTGATGCTGAGAACCCTCTCCTGCCAGAGCGTGGCGTCATCTATTGCCATGGTGACAGCTGGCTGCTGCTTAGCACCATCCTGGAGACTGGATTTGAAGAAAGGGTAGCTGAGGGGGAACATGCCGGGGCTGCCCAGCACTTCTGTAGGACTGGGAGACAGAATGCTTCTGTGGGGACTGCTGGTAGTCTAGTGGATTTGTTCTCACAGCAAAGTGCCATGAAATTCAAAAGGCCTAAATTCCTCTATTCTTCACCACTGGAATCAGCTTATAAAAATAAAGGCTCTCTCCCGGGCAGTTCTGGCACTTACCACAGCGCATGCACACTCTTTCACATGGCATGCACTCTCTTTTTGTTCTTGATACTATATTAACCTCAAACAGGGTCAGAGAGCTGGACTACTTTAGCTTTAAAAACCTATGCTTTGATCTAGATGGATTTGAATTCAGAACCTAGTTTCTATGTGACCTTGGGCAACCTATTCATAATGATAGATGATGTTTGTTGTCAGAAATTCTGGGGGCTGGGAAGGTGGCTCAATGGTAGAGTGCTTGCCTTGCATGCATGAGGCCCTGGGTTTGATTCCTCAGCACCACATAAGCAGAAAAAAGCAGAAGTGGTGCTGTGGCTCAAGTGGTAAAGTGCTAGCCTTGAGCTGAAGAGCTGAGGGACAGTGCCCAGGCTCAGAGTTCAAGCCCCATGACCAACAAAAAAAAAAGAAATTGTGTCATGTGCTTTCCATAAATTATTCAATTTAGTTTTTTTTTTTTTTTTTTTGGGTCCGGTCGTGGGGCCTGAACTCTGGGCCTGGGCGCTGTCCCTCAGCTCTTCAGCTCAAGGCTAGCGCTTTACCACTTGAGCCACAGTGCCACTTCCAGCTTTTTTCTTATGTGGTGCTGAGGAATCGAACCCAGGGCCTTGAGCATACAAGGCAAGCGCGCTACCACTGAGCCACCTTCCCAGCCCCTCAATTTAGTTTTTGAGATAAGGTCTTGCTGTGTAGCACAGACTGGTCTGTAAATCCCAATATTCCTGTCTCAATTTACCAAATACTGGGGTTACAGGTGTGAACCACCATGTCTGGCTCTTTATCCAAAATTCCCATCTTTTAAAAGGAATCACAGCTCAGAAATTTGTCCCACTTCTGAGTGTGAGTCATTCCAAAGCTTGTGGTTTTGTGTGTGTTTGTTTTATAGGTAGTTTTTGGTGTTGGCAATCAAACTGTTCTTAGCAGTATGCTCTACCAATGAGCTATACCCCCAGACCTCCACAAGCCCATGTTTTTTTAAAAATGATTATTATTAAAGAGTTGTATAAAGGGGTTACGATTCTGTAAGTCAGGTAATGAGTACAATGCTTCTTGACATGTCACCTCTCCCTTCTTTTCCCCCTTTCCTTGCTCATGAGTTGCATAGTGCATTTTTTACATGATGTATATTGAATATAATGACTGCATTTATTCATCCTTCCTTCCTCCATTTTTTCTTTTCTTTTCTTTTCTTTTTTTGTTGGTAGTGGGGCCTGAACTCTGGGCATGGGTACTGTCCCTCAGCTCTTCAGCTCAAGGCTAGCGCTCTACCACTTAAGCCAAAGCGCTACTTCCAGCTTTTTCTGCTTATATGGTGCTGAGGAATTGAACCCAGGGCCTCATGCATGGAAGACATGTACTCTGCCACTGAGCCACCTTCCCAGCCCCTCCTTCCTCAATTTCTGTGCCTCCTTTTGCTTCCCCCCAAAAGACAACAACAACAATAACAACAAAGAACAACTAAAAACTCCAATAATACTACCAACAATAAAAACAGCAGCAAAAAACAAAAAAATCATTTTTCATTTCCTGGAATTTGTTTTGATAAATAACACTTTAGCTATTCAGAGAAGTTATGCCTTTGGGTTCCTTTCCTAAGTGTATATTGTTTGTATATAAATACATAGAACCCTGTAGAAGTTACCATGTCTAGTTGTATTTTAGATCTAGTTTCCACATACGAGAGAAAACATGTGCCGTTTGTCTCCCTGAGCTTGGCCTACCTCACTTAGTATGATTTGTTCTAGGACCACCAATTTCCCTGCAAATGACATAATAGTATTTTTTCTAATAGATGACTACAATTTCACTGTCTATATGTGCCACATTTTTTTGATCCATTCATCTATTGTAAGGCATAGTGCAGCAACAAACATAGATGTGCAAATGTCTTTACTGTGAACTGACTTGTAATGTTCTAGGTAGATGCCAAGAGTGCTATGGCTGCATCATATGGAACTTCTGTGTTTGGTTTTTTGAGAAATCTCCAAACCACCCTCCAGAGTGGTTGTACTAGTTTACATTCTCACCAACCAATAGTGCAGTAGTGTTTCTTTTCTGCACATCCCCACCAGCATTTGTTGTTGTTTGAATTCTCAATGCTAACCAATCTAACTAACTAGGGTGAGAAGGAATGTCAATGTTGTTTGATTTGCATTCCCTTTATGGCCAGGGATGTTGAGCATTTTTTATGTGTTTATTTGCCATTCTTCCAAGAAATCTCTTTTTAGCTCTTTTGCCCATTTGTTGATTGGTTTATTAGTTTTTTTTCGGGGGGTAATTTCTTGAGCTCCTTGTATATTTTGGATATTAGACCTTTGTCAGATGTATTGCTAGTAAAGATCTTCTTCCTGCCTGTTGGTTGTCTTTCTAGTGTAGTAACTATATCATGTGCTATACAGAAACTTTTTAGTTTGATATAATCCCATTTGTCTCCCATCTGCCGTGTCACTAGGTTTCTTTGCAAAATGCTCCTGTTTATAAGTTCTAATGCTTCTCTTACTTCTGCTTGCAGTAATTTCAGAGTTTCAGGTCTGACATTTGAGGGCTTTGATCCACTTTCAGTTGATACTGGTGCCTGGTTATAAATTTTAGTTTTCTGCATATGGATATCCAGTTTTCCCAACACTAATTATTGAAGAGGCTATCTTTTTTCAATATACATATATATATTTTAGGGAGGGGGTTCAGTCATGGGGCCTGAACTCTGGGCCTGGGCACTGTCCCTCAGCTCTTCAGCTCAAGGCTAGCGCTCTACCACTTGAGCCTCAGCGCCACTTCCGGCTTTTTTCTTTTTGCTTATGTGGTGCTAAGGAATCGAACCCAGGGCCTCATGCATCCAAGGCAAACGCTCTACCACTGAGCCACCTTCCCAGCCCCTCAATGTATATATATATTTTTTTGGGGGGGGGAGGGTCTGGTTATGGGGCCTAAACTCTGGGCCTGGGAGCTGTCCCTCAGCTCTTCAGCTCAAGGCTAGCGCTCTAACACTTGAGCCACATCCGGCTTTTTTCTTTTTGCTTATGTGGTGCTGAGGAATCGAACCCAGGGCCTCAGGCATGCAAAGCAAGCACTCTACCACTGAGTCACCTTCCCAGCCCTTCAATGTATATTTTTAAGCCCATGTTTTTAATCACCATTCTGTATTAAACTTGTATCATCTTAGTTTCTTCATCTGTAAAATAGGATCTTTATCTGCCTCAGGAGGTGAGTATATTGTGAGGATTGTTTGAGATAATGTTGGGGAAAGTATCTTACAGAAGTCAAACAGGTACTATCAGTAGTATTCCTGAACAGGGGAGGAGAGTGTGGGTGGGAACTGAGGGTGGGACCACTTACTCACTTCTGGTCCTGGGAATGCCACCCTCTTGGGCTTTCATCACATTCAAAGGCTCTCTGGCTCCAAAATTTGAGTCTGGCTCCCTCGCTGTTTCCATAGGTGATTTCCATGGTAATGGTGGCGGTGGGTGTCTATGCCCGGCTGATGAAGCATGCAGGTAAGTTATAGATCTTCCTGTATCTCCCCCACTCTCGCTATAACCCTCGCCTCTGCCTCCTTCAGCCCTGGCTCCTTGCCTTCCCGCATGGGCTGTGGGGCTACAAGTCTTAGATGGCTACTCCAAGTTGGCAGACCATTTTGGGTAGTTCGGTTTCTCTGAGCCCTCTCCGATCTCTCAAGGTCAGCTGACAGGTGAGGCTTAGGAAGTATCGGGGAGTGAAAGCTGGGCCTCTGGGAGCACAGAGCAATCAAAAGCTTTAGCCACCCCTAGCTGGTCCTGGAGTAATTCAACCTCCATTCCTCTTCTGCACAAAGTCTACAGGAAATGGAATCCACAGAGCTGGTGAGCCTAATGCCATTCTAATTCTTCTCTGGAGTGGAAGAAGCCTCTCAGGAGCCCAGAAATGAAGGCACTTATTTTGTTAGTTCCTCAAATTAAATGCTACCATCCCTCCTGGGCTCTTTCTGTCTACCCCGTGGGAGGCAGATGTTGTCTCCCCATAATCTGTTCATTGTTTTGTGTGTGTGTCTGTGTGTGTGTGTGTGTGCGCGCGCGCGCGACCGCCTGCATGTCCAAGGGATGAGGCAGTCATGGGGCTTGAACTCTCTGTCCCTGAGCTCTTCAGCTCAAGGCCAGTGCTCAACCACTTGAGCCACAGCACCACTTTCTGGTTTTCTGGTGGTTAATTGGAAATGAGTCTCAACAGAGTTTACTGCCCGGGCTGGCTTTGAACCGTGATCCTCAGATCTCAGCCTCCTGAATAGCTAAAAGGCATGAGCCACTGGCTCCTGGCTGAGCCACCGGCACCGTTTCCCCATAATCTTTACCCAACCACATTGGAGACTGTCCCACCAAAGGAAGAACAAGAATTTGGGGGGTACCCTTTCACTCCCTCCCTGGGAGCTTCCTCAGTGGGCCCGGTGGTCACACTGAGGGGTGGCCCCTCCCCAGAAGCAGCCTTGGCCTGCTTGGCTGTGGACCCTGCCATCCTGCTGATCGTGGTGGGTGTACTCATGTTCCTTCTCACCTTCTGCGGCTGCATTGGATCCCTCCGCGAGAACATCTGCCTCCTGCAGACGGTGAGTGGCCTTCGCCCCCAGGAAAACCACGGCCCCACCTCTTGGTGCTTCCTCGTCTCCTGATATCATTCCCATAGCCTTTCCTTTTTGTCTATTCCGCCCACCCTGTTGCCATCCCTGCACTACCCACCCAGCACAGGGTGCCCACCCAGTCCCAGAGGCAGAAGGCTTTCCCTGCTGGGGGCAGCTGGGAGAAATGCACAGTGGCTCCCCAAACCCTCTTCCGGGAGAGGCTGCTGCCCTGAGCAGTGACTGTTTCCTTTTCCTGCAGTTCTCACTCTGCCTCACCATCGTGTTCCTGCTGCAGCTGGCTGCTGGCGTCCTGGGCTTCGTCTTCTCAGACAAGGTAGCATTGGGAGCCTAGAGATGTCCTCAGGAGTGAGCCCGACATTCCTGCTGTAGCTTATTTAGCCTGATTAATTAACCGCAGCACTCCTTCCCCAGAGAAGAATCTGCCTTTGAAAGAGTCTCCTTAGGGATGAGTTAATGGCGTTCTCAGTCACCATATTTAAAGATTGTAAGGTATTTTTCATGACAGTCTGAGAAGCCAACTGGGAAGCAAATTTATAAACATGAAGATAAAATAAGCCAAAAATGTTAGTAATAAATGACCAAAACTCCATGATTAAGTGGACCACAGACAACAGGAGTGCTTCTTATTTCTTCAAAAATAAATTGATGAGGAAAATCAGAGGGAAGGTGGGAGGAAAATACTTCTTTTCTCTTTTTTTTTTTTTTTTCTTTCTGATATTGAAGTTTGAACCGAGAGGTTGTTGTGCTTGCTCAGCTGGCACTCTGCCAGTTGAGTTCTGTCTCCAGCCTGGCTTCTGGCTGGTTATTTTCAAGATGGAGTAGCACTGACTTCTCTGCCTGGACTGACTCTGCCCTGCAACTCCCCCGATCTCAGCTTCCTGATAACTGGAGTTACAGGCATGAGCCACTGGCACTCAGCAAGAAAACATAATTTTGAAAAGTGTTTATTACCATATCTTGAGGTGGTCTACTATGCAGGAAGTCCTTTTAACTAGCAGAATTCTTTTTTTTAATGAGGAGTGATCGCCTGAAATAAAGTATAAAACTATGGAAGGAACTTGTGAGAAAAGTGAAGTAGAGTAGAAAGACACTAAGGTAGAAAATTAAGAAATTGAGAGTGGCTGAATTTCTTGGTGCTGATTTTGGAGAGTCCTAAAATGATACAGGTCTAAATTGATGCAATTTTTTTTGTGCCCACTAGGGGTCAGTACCTCTTGGGTCAGTAAGCACCAGAAAAAAAGATCTTGAACTTTTTATCAACCTACAAATATTTTATAGTACTGGTATATAGAAGTGGATAAACAGTATTATTTTGAAATAATCTGAAAATGACAGAAAATCCAACATTTCTCTTCTGTACTGGGACCTGTGGTCCAGGAATGGATGGGCTTTGAACTGGTTTTCTTTCCTTGTTAGGAACTAGTTCTAGCTTGAAGCCTTACTCAGATAAAGAAGGATGAACTGAGGGAAGATGAACTTCATTTTGATACTCTGACTTTGACCTTTAACCTGTGACTTCCCACCCCCAACTCCTGGGAGAGATGCCCTAATATCTCTTAGAGGACCCAGGCTCTTAAGCCCCTGTTCCATTTTATTAAAGGAGATGGAGGGAAGAGGTGGGTTGGGAAGGATGGATGAGAATGATGAAAGGGATGGCATTGATCAAGATACATTGTATTCATAAGCTGCTTTCTTGAATATCAACTCCTTTGTACAATTACTGAAAGATAATAAAAATATTTTTTTAAAAAAGGAGATGGGCTGGGAGCTGCAACAAAGCATCACCACCATCCATCTCCAGGGCCTAGCTACTCAGGAGGCTGAGATCTGAGGATCTAGGTTCAAAGCCAGCCCAGGAAGGAAAGTCTGTAAGACATCTCCAAAGTGGTAGAGCACTAGCCTTGAATGAGCTCAGGAATAGCACCCAGGCCCTGAGTTCAAGCTCCACAACTGACAAAAGAAAGAGAGAGAGATGGAATGATCCCTCTCTAATCTGTGTATCTGTAGCTGGTTCAAGAGGTAGCTATAGCTGTTTATGGTGCCTCCGTCCTTATCCATATATACAAGAGAAGGGGATTTGGGCTTGGTCCTCCATTTACCAAAGCAGAGAGAACTCATTGACCCTTCATACCTCTGAAGGATATGGGCCTAAATGAGTATGTATCATGAATTAATGCTCTACGGGACAGGATAGAAACAGTTTTTAAAAAGGAAGATAGAATCTGGGCTGGGAAGGTGGCTCAGTGGTAGAGCGCTTGCATTGCATGCTCGAGGCCCTGGGTTCGATTCCTCAGCACCACATAAGCAAAAAGAAAAAAGCCGGAAGTGGCGCTGTGGCTCAAGTGGTAGAGCACTAGCCTTGAGCTGAAGAGCTGAGGGACAGCGCCCAGGCCCAGAGTTCAGGCCCCAGGACCGGACCCCCCCCCCAAAAAAAAAAAACAAAAAAACAAAAAAAGGAAGATAGAATGGAAGCTGGTGATAATGAATGAGTATGGAGAAGATTGGAGCTGGGCAATAGGAAGCGGTGTGGGACTATTTGGCTGAACTGACTTTGGTAGTTATGAGTGTGTACCCAGGGTGGCCTGGGAAAAGGAGCCACACCTGTGTTGGGCTGCTTAGGACTTGGCTAGAGGTGAGAAGGGATGCTGGAGCTGTGACCACACTGTATTGCATATGAAGGGTATGCTCGGCTTCACAAATCTGCTGGGACAATAAACTACAGAGATATCAAGGGTGGAAGGAGTGGGGAGGTGATCCTGGCCTACTGTTACTCCTGCAGCAAGAAATGGTCCTGTATCCTAATTCCCTGTCCATGTCTCTGTCAGGCTCGGGGGAAAGTGAGTGAGATCATCAACAATGCCATTGTGCACTACCGAGATGACCTAGACTTGCAGAACCTCATTGATTTTGGGCAGAAGAAGGTATGTGCTAAGTGTGGTGGGGTCAATAAGTGGTCTGGGGGGCTGTGAGTAAAAGTTAATGTTATCCAAGAGATGCCACATCCTGTAGGGTTGAGGGGCTTCTTTGTTACCTGCTAGGTAATAGATTCTGGAAAGAGAATTAGCAAGCAAACAATCACAAACACCTACACACATAGAATACCTTAAAAATATGTTTAAGGATAGTGACTGGTATATATAATAATCCACTTGTATAAAAAAGAGGGGTATACTTATTTGCAAAAGGATTCTGGAACGATAAGAAAATCATCATAAATGGTGACTTATGAAGAAGCAAGCAGATTTTTTTTCTTCTTTTTTTTTTCTTTTTTTTTTGGGAGGGGGGTCCAGTCGTGGAGCCTGAACTCTGGGCCTGGGCGCTGTCCCTCAGCTCTTCAGCTCAAGGCTAGCACTCTACCACTTGAGCCACAGCACCACTTCTGGCTTTTTTTTTCTTCTTGCTTATGTGGTGCTGAGGAATGGAACCCAGGGCCTCATGCATGCAAGGCAAGTGCTCTGCCACTGAACCACCTTCCCAGCCCACAAGCAGATTTTTGATTACCTATTTAAAAGTTACATTTTAATGCTTTTTAATAAGTTTACATGTGTAGCCAAATATACATAACATAAAATTTACCTTTTGTTTAGTGATGCTAGGGATAGAACTCAGTACCTTGCATATCAAGGGCAAGCACTGTACCACTGAGTTACACTCCTAGAATTTACATTTTTAATTATGCACATCTGTATTTTTATAAGTACAGGTCTAGATTTTTTTCTACAGATGACTCTAGGCAACAGCATAATTAATTGCAACGTTCTTTTTTTTTTTTTTGGGTCCGGTTGTGGGGCCTGAACTCTGGGCCTGAGCACTGTCTCTCAGCTCTTTAGCTCAAGGCCAGTGCTCTACCACTTGAGCCACAGCACCACTTCCGGCTTTTTTTCTTTTTGCTTATGTGGTGCTGAGGAATCGAACCCAGGGCCTCAGGCATGCAAGGCAAGTGCTCTACCACTGAGCCAACTTCCCAGCCCAATTGCAACGCTCTTGTAGAAAAGTTTTCATATAAAACTTTTATTAAGTTTTCACATAAGTAATATAAATTGGTATAAGAACATTATTCCAGTATAGACAACTTTTTTAATGCATGAATTCTGTATTGATACTTTAAACCAACGAGGAATCAATATTGAAAAAAATTGCATCTGCATTCAACATGTACAACTATGTACATAGTAATATTGCAATTAGTCTTACAGATGATATACTGCAGTAGTGTCTTCTGAAGTACTCATTATTAGGTGATTTTGCCATTGTGCAAACATTGTAGAGTGTATTTACACAAACAAAGATTCTCTTTCACTGAGTAATAAAGATGTTTGTGTATTTACACAAACAAATATTCTTTTTCAATAGGTAAATAAAGATGCAAAAAAAGTACAGATCTATAAGATTTTTTTAAATTTAATTTTATTGTCCAGGTGATATACAGAGGGTTACAGTTACATACATAAGGTAGTGAGTACATTTCTTTTCAAACATTGTTACACCCTCCCTGGTTTTTCTCCTACTTTCCCTTCCCCCAAATGCACCTCCCCCCCCCCCCCCCGTCCCCACACACACACGTTGTAAAGTTCATTTCCAAAAGTATAGATCTATAAAATTCATACAGATGGGTTGGGGAAGGTGGCTCAGTGGTAGAGTGCTTGCCTTGCATGCATGAGCCCTGGGTTCGATTCCTCAGCACCACATAAGCAAGAAGAAAAAGCCGGAAGTGGCGCTGTGGCTCAAGTGGTAGAGCACTAGCCTTGAGCTGAAGAGCTGAGGGACAGCGCCCAGGCCCAGAGTTCAGGCCCCACGACCGAACCCCCCTCCCCCAAAAAATTCATTTAGATGTGTATACTCTTTTTGATGATGGTACTAGGGGTAAGCTTGCTTAGCTTTTTCTTTTTCTTTTTCTTTTTCTTTTTTGCTTAAGGAATCACCAGCACCCAGCTCAGATGTGAATACTTATAAACATATCAAAAACATTGTATGCATCACCACCATCCACCTCCAGAGCCTTTTCATATTTCCAACTGAAACTCTGTACCCATTAAACACTTACCATCTCCCTCCATCATTTCACTCTCTATGAGTGGACTACTCTAGGTGTTCATATAAATGGACTCATACAATATTTGTTTGTGAATGATTTGTCTCACTTGGCATGTATTTAGATTTCATCTGTGTTGTAGCACGTGCTGCAACTCCCTTTTTTCTTAAGGCTGAATAATCCAGTGTCATAAATTCTACATTGTATTTATCCATTTATTTATGAATGAACACTTGTGTTGCTTCTACTTTGTCTATTTCACAATAGCTATGATGCTACGAATTTTGAATAAAAGTGCTTTGGAGATTGTGCTGACTTCTTCCTCTGATGCAGCAGTCCAATTTGCTTCCCCCCCCACCCCCAGTTGTGATATTTGGATTGACCCAGGGGATATTCATGCGTAACATGTACTCTACCACTGGGCTACACCACCAGCCCTCACCAATATTTTTGAACACCTTTTCACAGGCTGTCTGCTATGCAGAGCTACAAAGCCAGAATTTCCTCTGCGTATGTGTACATGTTGGTCCTGAGGCTTGAGCTCAGGGTCTGGACACTGACTGTCCTTGAGCTTTTTTTTTTGGTCCAGTTGTGGGGCCTGAACTCTGGGCCTTAGCACTGTCCCTCAGCTCTTCAGCTCAAGGCTAGTGCCCTACCACTTGAGCCACAGCACCACTTCCGGCTTTTTTCTTTTTGCTTATGTGGTGCTGAGGAATCGAACCCAGGGCCTCAGGCATGCAAGGCAAGCGCTCTACCACTGAGCCAACTTCCCAGCCCCTCCTTGAGCTTTTTTATTCAAGGCTAGCATCCTACCACTTGAGCCATAGCTCCACCTCTGTTTGTTTGTTTTGATGGAGTCTCATGGACTTTCCTTGCCCCAGCTAGCTTCAAATTGTAACCCTCAGATCTCAGCTTCCTGAGTAGCTAAGATTGCAGGTGTGAGCTACTGGCGCTCAGTATCAAAATTTTGTCTTAAGAAGTTTGTAGTTCAGGGGCTGGGAAGGTGGCTCAGTGGTAGAGCGCTTGCCTTGCATGCATGAGGCCCTGGGTTCGATTCCCCAGCACCACATAAACAAAAAGAAAAAAAGCCAGAAGTGGCGCTGTGGCTCAAGTGGTAGAGTGGTAGCCTTGAGCTGAAAAGCTGAGGGACAGTGCCCATGCCCAGAGTTCAGGCCCCACAACCGGATCCCCCCCCCCAAAAAAAGAAGTTTGTAGTTCAGTGTGTAAAATTATATAGATATTAATATACACAAGTATAATACCAAATACTATTGGAGTTATAACAAGATACACATGTGCATGGTACCTCTGGCTCATGCTGGTAATCCTAGCTACCTAGAAAGCAGAGATCTAAGGTTTGAGGTTAGAAGCCAGCCTGGGCAGGAAAGTCCACGAGACTTTTATCTCCAGTTAACTACCAAAAAGCCAGAAGTGGAGCTGTGGCTCAAGTGGTAGAGCAAAGTGGTGGAGTTGTGGCTCAAGTCTTGAGCAAAAAAGCTAAGTGACAACACCTGGGCCCCTGAGTTCAGGTCCCAGTACAGGCAGAAGAAGAGAAGGGAGGAGGAAGGTGAAGAAAGGGAGGTGATGGGAGGGAAGGGAAAGGGGAAGAAAGCATCTATAGATGAAAGCCACTGGAAAGCTTGAGCTACAGTTCAACTTACATTTAAACAACTTTAAAATTAAAAGTGGAAGCCAGGCACTGGTGGCTCACGCCTGTAATCCTAGCTATTCAGGAGGCTGAAATCTGAGGCTTGCAGTTCAAAGCTAGCCTGGGCAGGAAAGTCCATGAGATTCTTTATCTCCAATAAACCACCAAAAAAACAGAAGTGGTGCTGTGGCTCAAATGTTAGAGCACTAGCCTTGAGCTGAAGGGACAGCACCCAGGCCCAGAGTTCAAGCCCCACATCCGACTCCCCCCAAAAAAATTACAAGTGGAAGCTTACCACAGAGGGGTTTTTTTGTTTTGGTTTGGTTTTTTTGTTGGTTTTGGGGCTTAAACTCTGGGCTTGGGCGCTGTCCCTGCGCTCTTCAGCTCAAGGCAAGTGCTCTACCGCTTGAGCCATAGCACCACTTCTGGTTTTCTGGTGGTTTATTGTTTTCTTTTTCTTGAGTCTGGTCGTGGGGCCTGAACTCTGGGCCTGGGGGGGCCACTGTCCCTCAGCTCTTCAGCTCAAGGCTAGCACTCTACCACTTGAGCCGCAGCGCCACTTCCAGCTTTTTTCTTTTCGCTTATGGGGTGCTGAGGAATCAAACCCAGGGCCTCAGGCATACAAGGCAAGTACTCTACCACTGAGCCACCTTCCCAGCCCCTTCTGGTGGTTTATTGGAGATAATAGTTTCACGGACTTTCCTGCTCAGGCTGGCTTTGAACCATGATCCTCAGATCTCAGCCTTCTGAGTAGCTAGGATTACAAGTGTGAGCCACCGGCGCCTGGCTTATCACAGATTTTGACCGCTGAGAATTCCTTTGGGTATTTCAGTTGTGGGATGGGGGATTCTTAATCTCTATGGTGGGTTATGTTGCAGTTCAGCTGCTGTGGAGGAATTTCTTACAAGGACTGGTCCCAGAACATGTACTTCAACTGCTCAGAGGACAACCCCAGTCGGGAGAGATGTTCTGTGCCTTACTCCTGTTGTTTGCCTACCCCTAACCAGGTGAGCAAACCCAAACACCTCCTCATTTCCTCCTGAGTAGTGATTCAAGTTATTTTCTTTTTTTTTTTCTTTCTTTTTTTTTTTTTGCCCATCCTGGGACTTCAACTCTGGGTCTGGCCTCTGTCCCTGAGCCTCACTGTACTCAAGGCTAGCACTGCAGCACCACTTCTAGCTTTTTCTGATTAGTTTATTAGAAATAAGAGTCTCATGAACTTTCTTGCCTGGGCTGGCTTCGAACTGCAGTCCTCAGATCACAGTCTCCTAAGTAGCTAGGATTACAGGCATAAGCCACCAGCAACTGGCTTTCTTTTCTTTTTTAAAAAATATAATTTCATGGTTATTATTAAGATGGGTTATTAAGAGGGGTTACCATTTCATAAATCAGGTAATTAGTACATTTTTGTACAATGTGACCCCTTCCTTCACTTTCCCGTTTCCTCCTCTCATCCCTGCCCACAAGGTACATATGTTATTTTCACATAGTGTATACTGAATAGCTTGATTATATTTGTTCGCCCTTCCTCCCTCCCTTTCTACAAAACAAAAACAAATGCCACCAGTAACAATAACAACCAAAGCCAGGCGCCAGTGGCTCATGCCTATAATCCTAGCTACTCAGGAGGCTGAGATCTGATTATCACAGTTTTTTTTTTTTTTTTTGGGGGGGGGGGGTCCGGTCATGGGGCCTGAACTCTGGGCCTGGGTGCTGTCCCTCAGCTCTTCAGCTCAAGGCTAGCGCTCTACCACTTGAGCCACAGCGCCACTTCCGGCTTTTTTCTTTTTGCTTATGTGGTGCTAAGGAATTGAACTCAGGGCCTCATACATGCAAAGCAAGCACTCTACCACTGAGCCACCTTCCTAGCCCCTGATGATCACAGTTCAAAGCCAGCCTGGACAGGAAAAGTCTGTGAGACTCTTATCTCTAATAAACCACTCAGAAGACTGGAAGTGGTGCTGTGGCTCAAGTGGTAGAGTGCTAGCCTTGAGCTGAAGCTCTGAGGGATAGTGCCCAGGCCCAGAGTTCAAACTCCACAACTGAACCCACCCCCCCCTCAACCCCTAATCCCCTCCCCCCCAAAATAAAACAACAACCCATGTTTCCTTTTCTTAGAATTCATTTAGATAAATAGCATTTTGGGGGGGGGGTCTGGATGTGGGGCCTGAACTCTGGGCCTGGGTGCTGTCCCTCAGCTCTTTAGCTCAAGGCTAGCGCTCTACCACTTGAGCCACAGCGCCATTTCCGGCTTTTTTCTTTTTGCTTATGTGGTGCTGAGGAATTGAACCCAGGGCCTCATGCATGCAAGGCAAGCACTCTACCACTAAGCCACCTTCACAGCCCCCTAGCATTTTATCTTTATTTGTATTTTTACTTTATTTACTTATTTATTGCCAATCTTGAGGCTTGAACTCGGGGCCTGGACACTGTCCCATTTTGCTAAAGGCTAGTCCTCTATCACTTGAGCCACAGTGCTACTTCCAGCTTTTTCTAAGGAGTTTATTGACTACAAGAGTCTCATGGACTTTTCTGTTCCAGCTAACTTCAAATAATGCTCTTCAGATCTCAGCTTCCTAGGTTACTAGGATTACAGATAAGAGTCATCAATGCCAGAGATAAGTAATATTTTAAATATTCAGAGAAGTTTCGCCTTTGGGTTCCTTCCCTAAGGGTATCCTCCTTTAGTCTGACTGTGTGTGAATGGCTAGGTCCTGTATAGGTTATCATGTCCAGTTATATTTTAGATCTAGTTTCCACATATGAGAGCTCCCATGGGAGCTCAGCAGAGGCGGATCTAAAACATGGAGGACTTATCCCAGACCCCTCAAAGGAGGGGAAATCTGTATTTAGCAATTTCCAACCCAGCAACCTCCATAAAAACTCTTTAACAATTTAGGGGTTGAAAGGGTGGGATGCCCATCAGCTAGGGTCTCAAAATGTTAATGGTATGGGAATCACATTTGGCTTTTCAACTTTTTCCTCAGGCAGTAATTAATACGATGTGTGGCCAAGGTATGCAGGCCCTTGATTACTTGGAAGCGAGTAAAGTCATCTATACCAATGGCTGTATCGACAAGTTGGTCAACTGGATACACAGCAACCTATTCTTACTTGGTGGTGTTGCACTGGGCCTGGCCATCCCCCAGGTAACTTCCCTTGTCAGACTTGTAGGTCTCACTAACTCTGCAAACACTCCTTGGGGGGGGGGGGGGGGGACATGGGCATTGGCTGGGTACTGGGATTGCTAGGGACAAAGGAGGAGATAGTGCTGACCACACTTAAGTCATAAAAAGCAAGAGCCTCATTCCTTGCTGAGGAGCCAGTTCCTTTTTGTCTCTTTTAGCTGGTGGGAATCCTGCTGTCCCAGATTCTTGTGAATCAAATCAAAGATCAGATCAAGCTACAGCTCTACAACCAGCAGCATCGGGCTGACCCATGGTATTAAGAATCCATCTATATCTCCTCACTATGGCCACAGGCAAGCCTCATCGATCAACAGCACTGGGTACTGAGAACAGCACCTAATGGCGATTTGCATTCCAGCCTCCAGGCAATGATGACCCAGTGGGAAGAAGCAAACTCCAGATGGACAAATGGCAGGGTGCACAGGTGGCTTGAATCTTAGAGGATGTACCTCCTCTCCCCCATCCTAGCCCTGAGCATCATCAAAGAGTTATTTTCTATCGTTTCTAACCTTAAGCATCTGGATTTATGCTTTTAAGATTTGTTGGGGCAGAGATGTTTTGGAAACGGCAATTGCATGGAGTGTTGAGGGGGTACTAGCTGCTGCTTTTCCAAAGAGGCACTATAGCTGACAGGTCTATTAGAGCTTGGTGGACATACTTAGATCCTGCTGCCAGAGAGACCTGGCTGTGGAGAGCAGACACCAGCAGCCATGGCTGGAGTCTAGTTGGCAGGATTCCAGCTCCAGAAGTGAAGGGAGTAGAACGGCCGAGGGGAGTAAGCCTCTGATGGGGGTCGGCTGGGGACAGATCTGTCTGTTGGGTAGGAATAGAAGATGGTATGTTTACCAAATGCCTACCCTACCATCCTCCCAGGTAGTCAGAATGAGCTACATCCTGCCCCTCCCTCGTTTCCATGGCAACATGGCAGCAAGAGCAAGGGGGTACAACAGCGGCCAAATTCATTCCTACACCCTTCGAAAAAAGTTTTAAACCATGGCCCCTATATTTTGCAGTCAGCAAGTGGGACTGAGCCCTTGAATTCCTCTCTGTCTGGCCCTCCCTCCAGGAGAGTAGGGTTTTCTTTAACTTGGCTGTATACAGAGGAATGGCCACACCCCTCACCTCCATCCCCCTGCACCGGACTGAACTCAGTGTTTCTCCAGTGTAGAAGCAGGACTTTTGCTGGGGCTGGGGGAGCCAGAAGTGGCAATAAAAGTTTGTTGACCTGGGCTGAACTGTCTCCTACAAACTTTCCATTCTGGCAACTAGAAGGGGAGAAATGTCTGTGAGCTTTGCCTCTAGGAAGATACTGAAGACCCCTAAAACACCCTCCCTGGTCCACATGCCCCATCTAACTTGATCTTATAGATCCAAAGGTTTGCAGTTCTGCTCTGAAACAGTGTTCTCAGATTGTATCTCCAAACTTGGTGGTGCTTTTTGTTTTTGTTGTTTCGAATTACAGTGGATTAAAATTAATTTGCCACCCCAAATTTAGGATGGGTGTAGGGGAGGAAAGGTTACAAGTACTCTCCGCTGGGGTAGGGAAGGAAATGAAGAGGAAGGGCATCTCTTCTGAGGCTGGGCCCTGCGGCTCCACACTCCCTCTTCTGAAGGCATTGGGTACCCCGCAGGCTGCCCAGCCGGTGCATGGCGGAACTCAGCACAGCGTAGGAAATCACAGTGCGGGGGCGGGGCCAGGAAGGGGGCGGGGTCGCGGAGGGGCGGGGCTCCGGCCTCCATGGGTGGTCTCCAACCTCTTGGCTGCAGGGGCCTGCTCTGTGTCTGCCAGGGAAGGGGAGGGGCTGCCCGGAAAAGGAGCGCGGGGCTCCTTGCTGTATCCAGCCTCCGACTAGGGACTGGGGTCCCACCGGTGAAACCTGGAGAGAACCCCTTGGGGGGCCGGGGGGCGGGGCGCCAAAGCGTGGCAAGTTCGCTCCCGCCTCCACTATTTCCGCTGCGAGCCTTCTGCTCCTGGGAGGGCGCCTTTCCAGCAGCCGCCTGGGGCCCGGGCCAGGGTTTAGCTCCCAGCTGGTAAAGGAAAGGAAAGAAAAATTAAAATCATCATCACGAATATACAATTTAAAGTAAGGGCCTTTTATTCTGCGAGAGAAAAGTAAAATAAAGCGAGTTTTGCGCTTTCTTGGTAACATGCCTTTCTTGCACAGGGCCAGAAACATGCATTTATTCTTTCTATCTGTAACAGCAGTCCACAGGTCTTGAATTAGGGATTGGGGTAGTGCACCCTCTACGTATGAAAATAAAACACTAGGAATGGTGGTCCTCAGAACCACAATTCAAATGCAGGTTTCTCCAGGGTCTCCATTGGTCCTTTGTCTTCAGTTTTCTAGGCTAGAACTAAAGGCCTGGAAATCCTGCCTAAGAGCCACAATTCAAAATTGTGGTCCTCAGAACCACAATTCAAATGCAGGTTTCTCCAGGGTCTCCACTGGTCCTTTGTCTTCAGTTTTCTAGGCTAGAACTAAAGGCCTGGAAATCCTGCCTAAGAGCCACGATTCAAAACTCAAGTAGCAAGCAGGGCAGGGCTGTAGGGGCTTATAAATTAGCTTAGGTAGGAAGATGATGAGCTCCAGGCTAGCCTAGGCTGCATGGTGAGATCCTGTCACAAAACAAGCAAAAGACAAAAACAAAATCTTACCAAGTAAATATTCAGAAACTGAAAAGGCAGCAAAGTGTTTCTAGCTAGATTCCAGTTTGTGGTACCTCTGGTTCTCAGTCTCTCTAGCTTGCTCTCTCTTTGGCTGGATGCTGGGAGAGAAAATACTCCTATATTTAGAAGGTTTCTCATTGTAATTTCATGTTTCAGTTGAATTTTTCTTTATTTCTAGCAACCCCAGTCCCAAACAGGAGGAGTTAGCACCAGTATCAAGTCTAGGCACTGAAGGTGGGTGACTAGAAGGATATTCACAGAGACAAGAAACGAATCTGAGGGCAGAGGCAGTGCTAAGAGACTGGTGAAAACCTAACTGCTCGGTGACATGGCAAGAAAAAGGCCTCAATCCAAGCCTTATGTCCAGAAGAGCAAATTTTGCAGAAATTCCAAGCCCCCCTGTGTGCTTTCTCTATTGCTGTTGTCACAAATTACCATAAATTTAATGGTGTAAAAACACATACATTTGTTGTTATCATTCGGAACCCAAAAATCCAGAAGGGGTCTCAGTGAGGGAGTCAAGGTGTGACTGTCCTTTGGGGGTATAGGAGAGAACTGTTTTTCAGCTTCTACTTACATACCTTGCTTGGTAGTATACCTTCCTCCATCTTCACCCCATCTGCTTTCCCCCTGACTCTCCCACCTTTTCATAGTACCCTTGTGATGATTTTCAGGCCCACTTGGATTATCCAAGATGATTTTCCCTTTTTAAGCTCCTTTGTTTAGCCACCTCTCCGAAGTCCCTTTGCCTTTATTTTATTTTATTTTTTGGTCCGGTCGTGGGGCCTGAACTCTGGGCCTGGGCGCTGTCCCTCAGCTCTTCAGCTCAAGGCTAGCGCTCTACCACTTGAGCCACAGCGCCACTTCCGGCTTTTTTCTTTTTTTGCTTATGTGGTGCTGAGGAATCGAACCCAGGGCCTCATGCATGCAAGGCAAGCACTCTACCACTGAGCCACCTTCCCAGCCCCCTTTGCCTTTATAAAGTCAGATACACACTGCTGCAGGGCTTAGGACGTGGACACTGGATGCACACTATTCAGCCTGTCACATTCTCCTTCGCAGTTTCATGTGTGACTTCAGGTGAGGGAATCTGGGAATGAGCATATGTTGGATGCTGCCAAAAATAATCTCCAGCTCTCTTCTCTCCTCCCCTTCCTCTCTCCTTCCTCTCTCTCTCTCTCTCTCTCTCTCTCTCTCTCTCTCTCTCTGCCAGTCCTGGGGCTTGAACTCAGGGCCTGGGTACTGTCTCTGAGCTTCTTTTGCTCAAGGCTAGCATTCTACCACTTGAGCCACAGCACCACTTCCAGATTTTTCTGTTTATGTGGTACTAAGGAATCAAACCCAGTGGGGCTTTGTGCATGGTAAACAAGCACTGTACCACTAAGCCACATTCCCAGCCCCCATCTCTCTTGATAATGATCAATTTGTGTGTGTGTGTGTGTGTGTGTGTGTGTGTGTGTGTGTGTGCTTATTGTGTTTCAGGCGTATAGTTAACTATAAAGATAAATATTCAGGCTTTGTTATTTTTATGACTCATTGTCATCCTGAAGACCAGATGAGCTAATAAATCTAGGGACAAGTTTCAAAATGAGGAACAGACCAGGGACAGTGATGCACCTGTAATCTCAACAGCTTGGGATACTGCAGCAGGAGGATCACTTAGTCTAGGAATTCAAGAACAGCCTGGGCAACATAGGGAAACCCTGTCACAACAACAAAAGGAGAACAACACAGTTGTTACTAAATGAATTCTTCCAACCAATTACGCTGAAAAGATCAAATACATTTAATAAACACCCAAAATAAGTTTACAGTAAGTGAATATTCCCAATTGCCATAGACAAAACATTTAGAGATGGGGTAACCCTCTAGTAAGACTCAGGCTAGAAATTAAGCTTCTAGAGTCTTCCCTCCATGCCAGGAAGTAGCATCAAGTGAATATAGCATAGAAATTCCAGAAATACTTTTTGAATATCAGTGCTCAGTATCTAATAAGCAAAATGTAACATAGCAATAAGAAGAATGGTCACTAAAATAATAAAAGGTATTACATGGATTACAGGGAGGGAAATAAGTAACGAATTTGTATATTCCCTCATACCCTGCAGTACATCCCAGAAGGGTAGAGCATTTTGATTAAATAGTTTACTTCTTTATTTTCAGTCATAGGGCTTAAACTTGGAGCCTGGGCATTGTCCCTCAGCTCTTCAGCTCAAGGCTAGCCCTCTACCACTTTGAGCTATAGCTCCACTTCCGGTTTTCTGGGGCTTAATTGGAGATAAGAGTCTCATGGACTTTCCTGCCTGGGCTGGCTTTGAACCAAGATCCTCAGATCTCAGCCTCCTGAGTAGCTAAGATTGCAGGTATGAGCCCTTAGCATCTGGCTTGAGTAAATATTTTAAACTAATACAGGCCAAAAAGAAAAAAAAGGAAAGAAAATGAGGCTGTGGTATTTGTCATAGCTCTGGAGGGGCCACAGAGGACAGCTTTCAATGTATCTGCCCAAGTCACCATTGTTCTTCCTTCTTTACAAATTGGTCCTCCTGCTGCAGGTCATAGGGTACCACATTTGGTTTCCTAGACATTTGTTCCTTTAGGACTCAGTCATACTTGGACACTATTAGTGTTCCAGTTATGCTGTAACAAGGTGTCATAAACTATGTTGCTTGTAACAATAGAAACATATTGCCTCACAATTAGGCAAACAAAAAGTCTAAAATGAAAGTTCCCAGGGCCCTGCTCCTCTGAAGCCTTTAGAAGAAGAGCCTTCTTTGCCTCTGCTGACCCTAAGCAGTCCTTGGCTCATGGCAGCGTCACTGCAAACCGTCCATCTTCACATGGCTGTCTTTCCCTCATCTGTGTCTCTTCCAGTTTCCTCTTCTTACAAGGACACCAGTCCATGGTCTACTTCACTATGTCCTCCTTATAACCACATCTACAAGGAACCTAGCGCCATAAAAGGTTAGGGGAGATGGAAAATTAGGGCTTTAATAGTGTATGTGTGTGTGTGCGTGTGCCAGTCCTAGGGTTTGAACTCAGGGCCTGGGCACTATCTTAGCTTTTTT
Organism: Dipodomys spectabilis; assembly: GCF_019054845.1. Taxonomy (NCBI): domain Eukaryota; kingdom Metazoa; phylum Chordata; class Mammalia; order Rodentia; family Heteromyidae; genus Dipodomys; species Dipodomys spectabilis. Next base: position 15,846,972 of record NW_024870874.1, read on the forward strand.
TGCTCAAGGCTGGCACTCTACCACTTGAGCCACAACTTTACTTCCAACTTTTTACTGGTTGAGGATACAAGTCTCACAGATGGTTCTGCATGGCTGACTTTGAACTGAAACCCAGAGTTCTCAGCCTCCTGAGCAGCTAGACTCACTGGCAGCCTGTCTAACATGTCTTTTGAGGGAAGACACAATTCACTCCATAACACACATCCAGTCTAAATTGTGCCAGAGATTTTTCAGGACTAGAAAGGGGAAAAAGTGGCAAAGGGAACGTAAAGCTCAGTCCTCATGGACTAAATTGCAGAAAAGAAGGAGTGGGGATGAGGAGGGGGGTAGAGATCAGAGGGCAGAAGGAGGAGCCTTCTGAGAGCAGCTTCCTCTACAGACCTAGGACTTTTCTGCAGCACCCCTGCTTTCCTGCCTTGATTCCTAGAGATGCTCTTTGTGTTAGAGTTAAGCCTATTTTGTTTTTATAAGGAAACTCAACTTTCTCGTGCTTATAAACAAAAACAACACAAATACTAGAAATAGAATAAAATCTTGTATTAGTTTGTCTTGTTGCTGTAACAACTTAGTGCAAACTTTATGCATAAGACAACCAAATAGGGACTGGGAAGGTGGCTCAATGGTAGAGCGCTTGCCTTGCATGCATGAGGCCCTGGGTTCGATTCCTCAGCACCACATAAGCAAAAAAAGAAAAAAGCTGGAAGTGGCTCAAATGGTAGAGCGCTAGCCTTGAGCTGAAGAGCTGAGGGACAGCGCCCAGGCCCAGAGTCCAGGCCCCACAACCGGACTGGGAAAAAAAAAAAAAAAAAGACAACCAAATGTATTGGTTTGCAGGTCAGTAGGCAGGAAGGAAGCCTGATGGGTATTGCTGAACATAAGGCAAGCTGTCAGCAGCAGATATATCTTTCTAGAAGTTCCAAGGGAGAATTTGTTTCTTTGTATTTTTCTGTTTCTCTTTTTTTCTTGTCTTTTTTTGTTTTGTTTTGTTTGTTGTTGGTTTTTCTGGTCAGTCATGGAGCTTGAATTCAGGGCCTGGGTTCTGTCTTTAAGCTTTTTCACTCAAGGCTAGTGCTCTACCATTTTGAGCCATAGCTCCACTTCCGGTTTTCTGGTAATTGGAGAGAAGTCTCTGCACATTCTTGCCTGGGCTAACTTCAAACTGTGATCCTCAGATATCAGCCTCCTGAGTAGCTTGGATTACAGGTGTGAGCCACTGATGCCCAGCTTATTTTTATTTATTTATTTATGCTGGGCCTAGGGCTGGAACTCTGGGCCCGTCCCTGAGCTTCTTTTGCTCAAAGCTAGTACTCTACCAATTGTGCCACAGTACCACTTCCACTGGCTTATTTTTTATTGATATTTTTTATTGTTATTATAAAGATGATATAGAGGGTAAAGAACACATTCCTTTCTAGACAATGTCACTCCTTCCCTTGCTCCCAGTTTTTCCTTTCCATCCCCACCCACAAGTTGTATAGTTCACTTTCAACATAGTGTCTAGTGAGTATCACTGCTGCATTTGTTTATTCTTAGTTCCTCCATTTCTGCGCTTCCCCTTAGTTCTCCAAAGACAGATAAATAAATAAGACAAAAAGGAAAGAAAAAAAAAAACCTTGTTTCCATTTCCTGGAGTTCATTTCAATAAATATTATTGCACAGAGGCATTGTGCCTTTGCATTCTTCCCATAAGAGTGTCCTTTGGTCTCACTGTGCATAAATGCCTAGAGTCCTGTATCATTTATCATGTCCCAGTGTGCTTTACACCTAGCTTCCACATATGAGAGAAAATGTGCACCGTTTGTCTCTGAGCATGGCTTACCTCACTTAGCATGATTTGTTCTAGGTACATCCATTACCCTGCAAATGACATAACATTACTCTTCCAAGTGGCTCTGTAAAATTCCATTATGGTTAGGTACCACATTTTTTGGATCCACTCATCTATTGTAGGGCATCGGGGGTAATGAGTATACTTCCTTTCATACAACGTCTTCTGTTTCCTCACTTTCTCCCAGTCCCTCCCTCCCATCTCCACCTGCAAGTTGTATAGTTCACTTTCATCAGTGTCCAGTGAGCTCCACTGCTCATTTTCACCCGGTTTTCCCTCAAGTTCTGTACCCTCCTCCACCCCTCCTAACATCACTCTCTTCTCAGTTTCTTGAGACCACCTGTATTCCTTGGTTAGTGGCCTCCTTCATTATTTCGTCAGCTATAGATGGGGCTACCATGACCACGTGTAGTAAAATAGACAACAGAGAGTTTAATAGTCTTTCTTTATGTTGTTTCTTTTCCTTATAAAATCATTTCACATTGGGCTCATTGTGGCTCATTACAGGTGGCTCACACCTGTAAGCCTAGCTACTCAAGATGCTGAAATCGAGGATCACAGTTCAAAGCCAGTCCTAATAGGAATGTCCATGAGACTTTTGTTTTGTTTTGTCGGTCGTGGAGCTTGAACTCTAGGCCTGGGCGCTGTCCCTCAGCTCTTCAGCTCAAGGCTAGCACTCTACCACTTGAGCCACAGCACCACTTCCAGTTTTCTGAGTGGTTCATTGGAAATAAGAGACTCACAGACTTTCTTGCCGGGCTGGCTTTGAACCCTAACCCTCAGATCTCAGCCTCCTGAGAGACATGAACCGCAGATATGAACCACCAGCACCTGGCCCATGAGACTCCAATTAACCACCAAAAAGAAGTGAGCTCTGGTTCAAGTGGTAGAGTGCTAGCCTTTATTTAAAATCTAAGGGATGGGGCTGGGAAGGTGGCTCAGTGGTAGAGTGCTTGCCTTGCATGCATGAGGCCCTGGGTTCGATTCCTCAGCACCACATAAGCAGAAAAAGCCTAAAGTGGCACTAAGGCTCAAGTGGTAGAGCATTAGCCTTGAGTGGAAGAGTTGAGGGAGAGCACCCAAGCCCAGAGTTCAAGCCCCACAACCGGCAAATAAATAAATAAATAATAAGCTAAGGGATGGCACCTAGACCTTGAGTTCCGGCCCCAGTACACATGCATCATTTCATTTGAACAATTCAGTCTGAACCTTCTTTGTCAGGAACTGTCAGATTCAGAGCCTTTTACTTAACTGCTAGATATAGGTGTTTTTGTTCATTTTTGTGCTGGTTCTGGTGTTAATTGGAGCTAGGAGACTCCAGACTTTCCTGCCAGGAACTGTGATTCTCAGTTCTCAGCCTCCTGAGGAAGTGTCCTCTAGTGCCCAGCTGGACTTTTAACTGTCCCAGAAAGATGCCAAATGAGAACATATTCTTGAAAGGCCTAATTGGAGGCCAGGGAGAGATGGACAAAAGGAGATGAAATTTGTATCTCCACTAACATCCCAAATATAATTACTGAGACAAGAGTGGTAGAGCACACCTATAATCTCAGTACTCAGGAGGCTGAGGCAGGAGGATCATCAGCTCTAGGCCAGCTTGGAACTACATAGTGACGTCTCAAAAAGAGATTTTAGCCAGGCACTGGTAGCTCATGCCTGTAATCCTAGCTACTCAAGAGGCTGAGATTTGAGGACCACAGTTCAAAGCCAACCTTGGCAGGAAACTCCATGAGACTCTTATCTCCAATGGAAACAGGAAGTGGGCTCAAGTTGCAGAGCCTTAGCCTTGAGCAAAAGAGCTCAGAGACAGTTCCCAGACCCTGAGTTCAAGCCCCATGACTGACCAAAAAAAAAAAAAAGGAATTTTAAAAACTAATTATTGAAGAAAGGCAATTTAAAGATTAACTGAAATTCTCTAAACAAAATCATGGGTGGTTTAAGCAAAATGGATACAACCTGGGCTGGCCTCAAACAGTGATCCTCTAGATCTCAGCCTCCCTAGTAGCTAGAATTACAGGAATGAGCCACCAGTACTCAACTGCCAGGTACTACTGGGGCATTGGGAAGAGAATATGACAAGATCTACTCTCCTAAATTTATACTCAAGGATAGGAGACATTTATGCAATATATAAAAATATATTAGGCTGAGAAGCTAGAGTGGTGAAAGGAGAGCTATTCTGGATGAGATATTGTAAAAAATGGTTGTTGGGGCTGGGAATGTGGCTTAGTGGTAGATTTCTTGCCTAGCGTTCATGAAGCCCTGGGTTCAATTCCTCAGTACCATGTAAACAGAAAAATCCAGAAGTAGTGCTGTGGCTCAAGTGGTAGAGTGCTAGCCTTGAACAACAACAAAAAAAGAAGCTCAAGAACAGTGCCCAGGCTCTGAGTTCAAGCCCCAAGACTGACAAAATAAAAACAACAAAAACCACCATTCTTTTTTTTTTCTTTTCTTTTCTTTTTCTTTTAGTCATGGCACCACTTCTGGTTTTCTGTTGGTTAATTGAAGATAAGAGTCTCAGGAAGTTTCCTGCCCAGGATGGCTTTGAACCATGATTGTCAGATCTCAGCCTTCTGAGTAGCTATGATTATAGGTATGAGCCACTAGCTCTAGTAGTTTTATTTTTTTTTAATTACAGTATTTTTTTAGATGGGTACCGGTATGAACATTCACACCTATAATCCTAGCTATTCAGGAGACTGAAATCTGAAGATCTTGGTTAGAAGCCAGACTGGGCAGGTAAATCCATGAAACTCTTATCTCCAGTTAGCCACTAGAAAACCTGAAGTATAGCTGTGGCTCAAAGTGGTAGAGTGCTAGTCTTAGGCAGAAGAGCTCATGGACAGCCCCCAGACCCTGAGTTCAAGCCCCATGATTAACAATAAATAAGCAAACAAACAAGCAAATAAATAATTATAAAACCCTTTATATTTTTGAAAGAATTACAAACTCATAGTTCAGCAAAGCCTCATGAGCCTTCCTTAGTTTCCCCCAGTGTTAACTTGTACAGTTATAGTACAATATGAAAATGAAGAAATCTACATCACTTATTCAGATCTCACCAATTAAAGTAGTTATTTGCATAAACTACATAGCTCTATATCATTTTTATCATATGTGTGGCTTTGTGTGATTGCCACTCCCGTCAAGGCTTTCAACTGTTTAAGTGAATTATATTTTCTTTTTTTCCCCTTTTTTTGTGGGTCCGGTCATGGGGCCTGAACTCTGGGCCTGGGCGCTGTCCTTCAGCTCTTCAGCTCCAGGCTAGCGCTCTACCACTTGAGCCACAGCGCCACTTCCGGCTTTTTTTTTTCTGCTTATGTGGTGCTGAGGAATGGAACCCAGGGCCTCATGCATGCAAGGCAAGTGCTCTACCACTGAGCCACCTTCCCAGCCCCGTGAATTATATTTTCACAAAATTGTAAACCCTGATGTGCCCCCCCCCCAAAAAAAAAAAAATTAGGGGACTGGAGCTGTAGCTCAGTGATAGAGTGCATACCTTTATAAAGGCCTAAATGTGACCAGCACCAAGACAAAACAAAACAGAACAAAGCTCAGCCATGCCATCATGCAAGACACAGTGGTGTTTGGCCACATCCATCCCTCCCTAACAAACCCATATCCATCCCTCCCTAACAAACCCACATCCATCCCTCCCTAACAAACCCCTGGCAACCAGGAGTGAGTTCTTCTTTTCTATAATTATGTTATTTCACAAATGTTACAGAAAGGGAATCTGCAATAGGTATCTTTTGAGACTGACTTTTTTTTTCACCCTAATTCCTTTGCAATCCATCCAAGTTATTATGTGTATCGAGTATGTTCTTTCTTTCTTTCTTTTTTTTAATTTCTCAATACTACTCTACCATATGGATAAATCATAGTTCCTTTTACCACTCACCCATTGAAGGACTTTTGATTAGTTTCTAATTTGGGGCTATTACAAATAAAACTGCTATGAACATTTATATAATAATTTCCTGTGTGAAGATAAATCTCTATTTTTCTTGGATAAATGTCCAGCAGTGTGATTACTAACAAAACTACTTTTTAGAGTGGCTGTATCATTTTATGTTCTGAGTGACCCAATTTCTGTGATTGTGTGTGTATGTATTTGTGTGTGTGTTGCTTGGGATCAAACTCAGGGCATCACATAAGCTGCTATTTTTCTGAGCTACACCTTCAGTCTCATTTTTGCTGTTTTGGGAAGTGTGTGGTGGTATTTCATTGTGGCCTAATTTGCATTTCTCTAATGGTGAATAATGTCAAATATCTTTTTATGTATTTGCCATCTATACAGTCTTTTTTATTATTTGCTTCTTCTTTTTTTTAAGTGAGTTGTTGCCCAAGCTGCTCTTGAACTGTGCACTCAAGTGATCCTCCCATCTCACCCTCCCAAGTAGCTGGGACTGCCTTGCCTAACTCATTTTACCCCTAGTGGATGTCTGTGCACATCTTTTGCCCATTTTCCAATCGGCTGTTTTTGAGATAGACAGATAGATAGATAGATAGATAGATAGATAGATAGATAGATAAGGACTTTGGTGGACATGCAATTTGTATATATCTTCTCCTAATTTGTAATTTGTCTTTATCAGATTTACATTTAAATAGTCTATTTTCTTTGGAGCAACTTGTAAGGATTACATTCCCGAGAAAGAATATTTGAGTGCACCTGAGTAAATTGAGAATATAAGAATGAGTGCAAAGGTCCTGAGGCAAGTGTTTACTCAGTAATTAGAAAGAACAGCAAGTGTGAAGTGGTGTGAGAAAAATAGAGTGACAGCAAGTGATGTCCTCCTGGTTGCCATTGGTCAGCAGCACTTTGGTGAAGTTCTGATAAAATATTTTGGGGTCTGAGAATGTGGCTTAATGGTAGAGAGCTTGCTTCAGATGCATGAACCTGGGTTCGATTTCTCAGTACCACATAAAACAGAAAAAGCTGGAAAAGGAGCTGTGGCTCAAATGATAGAGTGCTAGTCTTGAGCAAAAGAAGCTCAGGGACAGTGCCCAGACCCAGCGTTCAAGCCCCAGGACTGGCAAAGTACGTATTTTGAACACAAAACTGGTGTGATCTGGGGCTGGCTCAGTGATAGAGCGCTTGCCTTGCATGCATGAGGTCCTGGGTTCCATTCCTTAACACCACATAAGCAGAAAAAGCCAGAAGTGTCACTGTGACTCAAGTGGTAGAGTGCTTGCCTTGAGCTAAAGAGCTGAGGGACAGTGCATAGGCTTAGAATTCAAGCCCTACAATGGACAAACAAAAACAAAAACAAAAAACATGTGATCTGACATATTAGAAGGTTGACTCTGGAACTCAAATTGAGAATACACTATTGGAAGGGAAGGTGAAGCTGCTGTTCAGAAACGCTTTGGCCCAGGTGAAAGATAATAGTAGCTCAGATGAGGTTAGCAGCAATTGAGTGGATGGGAGAGGGGAGAACTGTCAGTAGAGCCAGGCATTTTCTGAAGATTTTTTTAATCAGGATTTGCTGATTGGGTAAGGAATGTTTGACAAAGAAAAGGGCCAAGGGGCTGGGAAGGTGGCTCAGTGGTAGAGTGCTTGCCTTGCATGCCTGAGGCCCTAAGTTCGATTCCTCAGCACCACATAAGCAGAAAAAGCTGGAAGTGGTGCTGTGGCTCAAGTGGTAGAGCACTAGCCTTGAGCTGAAGAGCTGAGGGACAGTGCCCAGGCCCAGAGTTCAGGCACCGTGACTGGCAAAAAGAAAAAAAGAAAAGGACCAAGGTTTTTGGCCTGTGAAGTTAATGAACAGTGGTGCCATTTAAGAGGGGGAAAATTGTAGTGTATTTTATTTAATTTTATAGTAGTATCAAGGTTTGAACTCAGGGCCCTCTTGCTAGGTATATATTCAGCCATACCTCCAGCACCTAAAATTTCTTAATTTTACCTAGTTGTTTCTTTTTTTTTTTTGTCAGTCGTGGGGCTTGAACTCTGGGCCTGGGCGCTGTCCCTCAGCTCTTCAGCTCAAGACGAGCGCTCTACCACTTGAGCTACAGCGCCACTTCCGGTTTTCTGGTGGTTTTATTGGAGATAGGAGTCTCACGGTCTCTCCTGCCCGGGCTGGCTTTGAACCGCGATCCTCAGATCTCAGCCTCCTGAGTAGCTAGGATTACAGGCGTGAGCCACCAGTGCCCGGCCTCCTAGTTGTTTCTTTTATTGCCTATACTTTTGGTACAGGCATAGCAATGAGATTATTGCCAAACCCAATGCCACGTAGAGTTTGTAAGGTTTTTTAGCTCTTAAATGTGTATGTTTTTAAAGGATGAAAGTTTCATTTTGGCCCATGGTTTTAGATTCCATAGTCAATTGGCCCCATTGCTGTGGACTTGGGTTGAGGTAGAACGTCATGGTGGAGAGGGTATGGCAGAACAAAGTTACCTCATGGCTGCCAGGAATCATAGACAGAACAAGAAGGACACTAGGGAGAATACACACTTTCTAAAAGCCCATCTCAACAACCTACTGTCTCTAATTAGGGCCCACCTTCCATAGTTCCTATTATCTCCCTGTAGTCCATTCTATAATTCTATCCAGGGATGAATCCATTGATTGGGCCAGAGCCTTCATGATCTAAATATCTCTCAATGATTGGATCTGCCATGTGGGCAGATCCTTTTGAGATGAATCTTTTGAGAACACTATATCTAACATATACCAAAAGCTATCATGACCACACTAATCCATTCATGACACATGACTTTTAGGATCCCAAATATATATTAAGGACCCTACTACTTCAGTACCATTTCATTGTGGAAACATTGTAGAAACATGCTTCAACGTGAGCTTTGGCAGGGACAAACCACATTTAAATCATAGCATTATACAAAGTAAGGGTCCACTTTCATTCTGTGTGTGTGTGTGTGTGTGTGTGTGTGTGTGCAGAGCCTGAGTGCTATCCTTGAGCTTTTTGCTCCAGGTTAGTACTCTACTATTTGCTCTACTTCCAGCTTTTTCCATAGTTTGTTGGAAATAAGAGTCTCAAGGACTTTCCTGACCAAGCTGGTTTTGAGCTGCGATCCTCAGATCTTGGCCTCCTGAGTAGCTAGGATTATAAAAGTGTGAACACCAAGCTCACTTTCATTCTTTTGCATGTGAGTAATCAAATTTTCCAGCACTATTTGTTGAAAAGACCATTAAATGGTATTGTCTCTTGGGTCAAAAACCAACTGGCGGTGTTACTTCTAGGCTTCTGTTCTATTCTATTGGCTTACATTTCTGCTCTAATGCTAGTTGTGTAGTCTTTTAGGTATGTATATTTTGAGTATATTATGAAGTTCAGAAGAGTGAGCCCACCAATTTTATTCTTTCTCAAGATTGTTTTGGCTACTCAGAGCTCCCTTGTAACCCATAAGAAATTTGAAGATTAGCGTTTCCATTTTTGTCAGAAGCTATTGGAACTTTGTTAAGGTTTGTGTTGAATCTGTAATTAAACTTGTGCAGTATTGTCATCCTAACAATGTTGGGTCTTCCCGTCTTTGAATGTAGGAGCACTGGAGCACTGCAACAATTATGCTCCAGATTCTGGCCAGTGTGACAGCTGGGCCAAGGTCTCCAAGGCTCAGCTGAGCTCAGGCACCAAGGTCTCAAGGATACTCATGACACTGTCATGTCAATCTTCTGTGAGTGGTAAGATCTCTCTGGGCCAGTACACTAATATTAAGCTAGTCAATAGTGAATGTGAGACTTCAGAATGCCAAAAATATTTGGTGAGAATGACTCAGAAATCAAGAAGCTACTTGTTGCAAATCAAGTATTGCAAGGCCTCCTCAACCAGGACAGCTTCTCATGGTCCCAACAAAAGAACTGTGTTAGGACATGTAGATAGGGTTAAGATTCCTAAGAGATTGTTCGTGTGTGTGTGTGTGTGTGTGTGTGTGTGTGTGTGTGTGTGTGTGTGTGCACGTGCGCGTGCTCATGTGTGCTTTACCTAGCGCAGGAGTGAAATACTTTGCAACCTGCCAGCAAGCTTGAAACAAAGAGTATGTGCAGCACACTGAAGATCCTCTAACAGACTGGCATTCTTGGTGCATCTGCAGGAGAGGAAAGTCTAGCTTTGAGCAGGATCCTGAGCGCCATTCAGGGGTCACCAGGAATTTCTGTTTCCTCCATCCTCACAGCTCTCCTTTCAAATCTACTGTCTGACAGGATTGTAGAACTTTTTCCTACTTCTGTATCAAGGGAAGAGCACATTGGTGATGTGTATCTGCCACCGGCAAGAACATGGCCCCTAGTAGCTATGACAGTACTATGAGCATTTTTCTTGCAGTTTTGCCTTCTTCTGCCTCTTCCTAGGCCAGAGGTATTCCCAAAAAAGGAATAATATGGTTTCTCACCTCCTGACACCCCCCCGCCCCCCACACACACAAGAAAAGAACACTCTGGCCTGAAAACATATCTTAGAATCATCTAAGATTCCCTCTTCTGCCCAAGCACATGTGTTGCTCCCTCCTTAATACACAGAATATTGAGTACACCATGAGAAAAGGCCACAGGACTTCAAAACTGCCACAGTAACTACCAAGAAAAGAAATAAGTAGAGAAAGTTCACAAAATAAAGTGTGAGTGTGATGTCAGGCTCCAAGGCAACTTTCCCTGTGGCTCAGATGTGGACATGTTTTAATAGCCAATTCATTTCTATCATGGCAAAAAAAACCAAAAAACAAAAAAAAACAACCTAGATCATTATACTTTAAATGGTTTTTCCAATGGGAATATTATGCCCTAGTGACAGTCTATTTCTACTCCTTCCATAAATCACCGGTGACTTCGCTCCATACCCTCCCTTTCCTCCAGGCTCTTGCCCTTCATACCATGCTCAGGTCACTTTATGGTTATGAATGATTAATAGCACTCCTATAATAAAAATTACTCTCTTATTGGCAACAGAATTAAACTTTTGTATCTCTGTATGTCATTTGAGGCTTCCTGCCAGTCACTTTCTATCCATAACCCTTACTATGTCGGGATAGACAGGCAGGACATGCTCTGAGCTGTGGTCATAGTTTCCTTCATATGAAATACTAATGTCGAATCCTCTGCTTTTCTGACTCCTCCTATTCACACTTCAATCCTGGGTTCAAATTCCACTTCCTCTACTTCTGCCCACACTGATGTCTCTACTGTAAGTTCCTATCACATTCACTTTGGCAACTAATCAGGTGATTAAGATGTATATCCAGCTGGGCACAGGATTACAGGCCTGTAATCCTAGCTACTCAGAAGGCTGAGATCTGAGGATGGAAGTTCAAAGCCAGCCCGGGCAAGAAAGTCCATGAGACTCTTATCTCCAATTAGCCACCAGAAAACCGGAAGTGGTGCTGTGGCTCAAGTGGTAGAGTGCTAGCCTTGAGCGGAAGAGCTGAGGGACAGCGCCCAGGCCCAGAGTTCAAGACCCATAAACAACAACAAAAACAACAACAAAAAGATGTATATCCAATTGAACTGTGTGGATACAGAGAATAAAATTAACTTCCTTCTCTGAAGAAAAATTTTCTGTTTTGCCATGATATTATATATGTTTCCTGAGGGCAAGCCTTGTTTCCACAATATTCTAATACTGAATACCAATATTCTAATATCTCGTGTGTGTGTGTGTGTGTGTGTGTGTGTGTGTGTGTGTGTGTGTGAGACTGTCCACAGCAAACCACATTCCCATTCATTCTTCAAGGATGTTACTAGGCTGCTGTGTACAATCCCAGGATTTCAGAACGAATAAATTGAATTCTCCTCTGCCTATCTCCAAGTTTTCTACCTGTGGGGTTAAGGTATTAATTAAGGATGGTAGCTGAAATGTAATAGCTAATTTGTTCTTAAATGATCAAAGGTAACAGAAATCATCTATTTTACCTAGTCTATGAGCTAGTCTCCCAGAGAAGAAATAAAAGTTACCTTAGTAAACTGCCCATCAGTAACAGAAAAAGGCTAGACCCTTAGTTATGGGTGCTAACTGCCTCAAGGTGAAATTTGAGGCATGCAAAGGACTGAGAAAGGGAAAAGTAGAACGGGAAAGAGAAATGCAGAAACTTCCTCTGGCAGCCAGAGCCATCAAAGAAGAACTGGATCTTTTGTACACAACTAAAGACACGCCAAACCAGTGGGTGTAAATCACAGACTTCACACACTCGTAGCAATAAAACAATACAAGTTTAAGGTTGGCATGTTGGGTTTCAGACACCTGCTCTCTCAGGTAACAACAGCTGGGACACCTGCTCTGATATTAGTCCTCTCTCACACAGATCCAGAGTTGGATTTGTAGAAATGGGAACTACAATCTCTGGTTCCTCTCCATGGGGATCTGGGCTAAATTGAAAGATTTACCAAAAAAGCAGCGCTGAGCAACTGGGCAAGGATAGGGCGGAGGAATTTCTCATGGACTCTGGGCATGTCTTGTCTCTCCCATCCTAACAGGAGAAATGTCCTGCAAATGACCAAGTCAAACCAGCCTCAGACAGATAAAGTTATAGCTAAAGTCTCTCATAGCAGCTCTGCGCCACGACTTCCACCCATCTCTTTCACCGTGGCGCTGGGCGGTGGCAGGGTGTGTTTGTGTGTGGGGGTGGGGGGCCAAATCTCCCCAACTTTCTTTGGCTCCTCCAGGCTCAAGCTCACGCCCCTCCTCTCTAGCTTCTCCTCCCCTCTTTCTCTCTCTCGCCCAGTCCCTCCCCCAGCCTTGGTGAGGGGGGCCGGGCTTGGCTCCGCCTGGCCCCGTGCATTCCTGAGAGCCAGGCCAGCTAGAGCAACAAAGGAGCGGGGTAGTCGGCGGGGAGAGCTAGGGGGCTGCAGCGCGCTTGGCGGCGGCGGTGGCTGGGCCGCGGGCTGGCCTGGGGGGCGGAGTCGGGGTCCCAGTTCTGCACCCCGGGCAGGCGCGAGGCCTCCGTCGCGGGGCTGGAAGTTAGCTTTAGTGATAGAAGAGGGAATGGAGCTAAGGATTGGGGGCCTAGGGGGCTCCCAGGGCTGAAGACAACTTTCGATTGCCAGGAGAAGGAGTAGGGAGTTGTGCAACCTGGCTCGGGCCTCCGCTGCCCAACATGGGCCCCGGGTTCCAAACTTTGCGAAGTTGGGCGCCAAGGGGCCGGGGCGCGCGGAGCGTCCGGGGGAAGCCGGCCCCGGACTCGTGGGGTACTCAGGTCGCCTGAGTCGCCTCCGTGGCCCCCAGGGTTGTGCGTGTGGCCCGGGGGCTCCGGGGAGCGGGCGGGGGCGCCCGGGGCTTCTGCTGAGTTGGCGAGTTTGGCCATGGCCGCTGCCCGCCCAGCGCGGGGGCCGGAGCTGCAGCTCCTGGGGCTGCTGCTGCTGCTGCTAGAGGGCCTGGGTCGGGGGGCGGCCCTGAGCGGGAACAGGACCGGGCCTGAGTCGCGGATCGGTGGCGGGAACGCGAAGAGGAGCGCGGCGGTAACCGGCCCTCCATCCCTGCTGAGCCACTGCGGCCGGGCCGCCCCCTGCGAGCCACTGCGCTCCAACGTGTGCCTAGGCTCGGCGCTGCCCTACGGGGCCACCTCCACGCTGCTGGCCGGGGACTCGGACTCGCAGGAAGAGGCGCACGGCAAACTCGTGCTCTGGTCGGGTAAGCGCGTAGAACCTGGGTCTGAGATGGGGCGCTGAGATGGTGGGATGGAGATTTTGTTGGAAAGAAAAGGCTGAGGCCTGAACATCGTAGCGGGGGAGCTCCCCCCCCCCCCCAGCCCCCGCTCGGGGCAATTGGAGGAGCAATCTAGAACTTTGGTACTGGAGGGGACTCTCACGATGGGGAAGGGAGGACAAGGAAACTGAGGAAGGCTGTTAGTCACAAAGGGCCTAGACAGGGTGGGTGAGTAAAGAATGGATAGGAGAAATAAGAGGCCCTGAGAAGGGGACTCAGCCACTTTTTAGGCAGAGAGGTTGCACCTTCTACAATCAGAGACCTCTGAATTCAAGGCCATGCTTAGACCTTGAGGAAATTGAAGTTGGGGAGAGGGGAAAAAAAAAGCAGGGGGGGGGGGATAAGGGTAGAATGGATTTAAGTATTTGGAGATTGAAGGTAGTGGCAAGTTTGAGAAATCTGTAAAGGAAAAGAAACCCCCTTATGATGAATTATTAAAAGAAATTATCTGGAAATCTTGATTTAGGAGCTAAGTCTAGACAGAGAACCGTGACTTCAGTCTTGCATTCACAAATTTCAGTTTCCTTGTCCGAAATATGGGAACTCTCATCTATACCGGGGTTCAGGAACAGAGCTGATTCTCATGGTTGTGTGTATGGGGAACATTCAAGCGTGGGCTAGTGAGGGTCAGTGGGTACTTCCACCATACTTGGAAGTCCTTTCCTTGGTGTAGAATAGTGGCAGAGGCAGGAAACTGTAGTCTGAACCCAAGCTGGTAATTCCTTAGCAGTGTGGTAGAGTAGATTATCTCCCCATCTGTCAATCTTTTGGACTAGAGGACTTGAAGGGAGCTGGGGAAGGGAACTGAGTTGCTATTGCTATGCCCAGCTAGTGTGATTTAAATATTTCATTGATTGAAAGGGAGAAGAGCTCTGAGAGCCACCTCCTTTTCACAGGCCTAAGCTATCTCTTGTCATAGCTTCTCTTGGAACTAGTGAGGATTCTAACAGCTGTTTGTCATTGCTAACTGGGCGATCAGAGTGCTCAGCTTTTGCTGAATGTTGATTGGACAAGGCCATAGGTTGGAGGAGAAACTTGGAGGATGGTACCTATGTAGTGGAGCTTCATCCCATGTGGGGACCAAGCTCCAAAGCCAATAGGCTAGGCAGAAACCATGGGGACCAACAGTAGTTTTGAAAAACTCGTAAATCCTACCATATAAGATCTGCAGGATTTTTCACACTTTATGATAGTATCTTTGCATAAATGTGTGACAGTAATGTATGATACACGTGAATGAGTATACATAGGAAATACAATTGTAGTCTTTAAAGTTGCACACCTGTGAAAGATTGAAAGAATGAAAATAAAACATGGGAAGGCAGATTTAGCAAGTTTTCTCTGAGCATCACCTGAAATAAGACTTGAATTTAGGAACCAGCTATATGGAAAAATCTGAATCTCTCAGCGCTAGAACTCATCTAGTTCTGCATTGCTGACATGATGAGAGGGTATTTATTTTGAGGAGTCCCAGGTTGAGTTCCCCTAAGTGAAATGTTTTTGTGATGCTGCCCTCTGTAGCCACCATCAGATGAAGAGGAAGAGGGTGGACCTGTTTCCAGCCCACACTCCTGAGAGCAGCTGCTGGATTGGCATAAGTGGTTTTGGCAAACACATGCACGAATTAGAACCAAATGAAAAGCCAAGGTGTGGTGATGAACACCTGTGATCTCAGCTACTCAGGAGGTAGAGACAAGAGAATCTTGAGACAGAGGCCAGCCCCAGCAAAAATAGCAAGATCTTGTCTCAAAAACAAAATATAAACAAAAGGGCTTGGCATGTAACTCAAGTGGTAGAGTGCTTGCCTAGCATGTACATGGTTCTGGTTTCAATTCTTAGTACTGCAGAAAGAACAACCAAAAAAAAAGAACCATCTGCTGCTTATACAGGTTTAAGCCTCACCAGCTGTCAGAACAAGGTCCTGTGGAGGTGTATCACTGAGTCCAGTGTTGCTAAGTCATTCTGAGCTCTTCTCTGCTGCTGTCCACTGTCCCTTACCCAGTCTTATTCCCCTGTGTGTTTGGTACACTCTGTTCAGTGTTCTGCTTGGTGTTTTGTAAAGCAGGGCCAGAAGCAAGGGTTGGCACTTCCTAGATGAATAAATAGGTGTAGAACCTGAGCCACATACAAGAATCACAGGCTAGCCTTTACTTGGGAGCCCCAGCTAGTGTCTTGTCCTGTTCTGAGTTAGTGATCCTGATTTGTTGTTCAGTGTGGTCAGTGTCAGCTAGCTCTTGTGGGTGTTTTGGAGGGTAAAGGATGAAGATTTAAGTTATCTTCATCTGTAAACTTTTTTTTTGGGGGGGGGGATCATGGGGCTTGAACTCTGGGCCTGGGCACTGTCCCTGAGCTCTTCAGCTCAAGGTGAGCGCTCTACCACTTGAGCCACAATGCCACTTCCAGTTTTCTGGTGGTGTATTGGAGATAAGAGTCTCACGAACCCTGCCTGGGCTGGCTTTGAACCACGATCCTCAGTTCTCAGCCTCTTGAGTAGCTAGGATTGCAGACGTGAACCACTGGTGCCCTACCACCTGTAAACTTTTGAGGGTAGAAACTTGGTCTTCATTTTTTTTTTCCTTCCTGAGCTCAGAGTGCTGAGTGTATAGCCATCCAATCACTTATTCAGCTTCGAATTGAGTGCTAGCTATCTTCCGCATGTTGGGACTGGTTCTGAAGTTGTACATACAGGCATGATCCCTCTGCCACCAAGCGGAGGATGGATAATTAAGCAGGCATTAGTGGTATCTGTGAAAACTACTGTGACATTGTAGGTGTTGAAGGACCCCAGAGGGTTTTGAGGAACAAGGGAGGATTCCCGGAAGAACTGACATTTAACCTGGGACTTGAGAGAGAAGTAATCAAATTACCAAAAGAGGGCTGGGTAGGGAGGAATAAAAAGGGGAAACAGCACGTACAAGGGTTTAGAGGTAAGAGGGTGTGGTGCTTAAAGTATAATAATTGCAGTGGAACTGGATCAAAGCATATGAGGGGTAGAATTGTAGGAGATAAAGGTTGAGAATTAGAAAGTAAAAGGATTCATACCTCATATTAAGTTTGGATGCTATCAGAAAGGATCCATTGAAGGCTTTTAAGCACGAAGAGATGTAATCATACTTGCATCATAGAACAGTCTCTTCAAATGCTATATGATGAAGTTAGTAATAAGGGGCCATGACTAGAGCTCACTCAATCCGTCAGGATGTGGCTGAAATAGTCTGGAAGATGATGGCGTCAGGATTGGAGTAACAACATGGAGGGTTGCATGAATTCCAGAGTATCGGAAAGATTATTGGATGTGGAACATAGATGATCAAGACAACCTAGATTTTTCAGACATTCCTTCCTATTAGGATAAGAATGGTGATGAAGAGATGGGTTTAAGAAGAAAGCATGAGCCGGGCGCTGGTGGCTCACGCCTGTAGTCCTAGCTACTCAGGAGGCTGAGATCTGAGGATCTCGGTTCAAAGCCAGCCTGGGCAGGAGAGACCGTGAGACTCCTATCTCCAATAAACCACCAGAAAACCAGAAGTGGCGCTGTAGCTCAAGTGGTAGAGCGCTCGCCTTGAGCTGAAGAGCTGAGGGACAGCGCCCAGGCCCAGAGTTCAAGCCCCACGACTGACAAAAAAAAAAAAAGAAGAAAGCATGGGCTGGGTGCCAGTGGCTCATCTGTAATCCTATTTACTCAGGAGGCTGAGATCTGAAGATTGCAGTTCAGTGCTAGCCCAGGCAGGAAAGTCTGTGAGACTCTTATTTTCCATTAACCACCAAAAAGCCAAAAGTGGAGATGTGGCTCAAGTGGTAGAGCACTCGCCTTGAGCTGAAGAGCTCAGGGACAGCACCCAGGCCCAGAGTTCAAACCCCACGATGGACAAGTAGTAGAGCACCAGCCTTGGCCAGAAAGCTAAGGGACAGGGCTCAGACCTTGAGTTCAAGCCCCAGTTTGGGCCAAAAAAGAACAGGCTGGGTGCCAGTGACTCACGCCTGTAATCCTAGCTACTCAGGAGGCTGAGATATGAGGATCGCGGTTCAAAGCCAGCCTGGGCAGGAAAGTCTGTGAGACTCTTATCTCCAATTAACTACCAGAGAACTGGAAGTGGCCCTGTGGCTCAAGTGGTAGAGCTGTAGCCTTGAGCTGAAGAGCTCAGGGACAGCGCCCAGGCCCAGAGTTCAAACCCCACGATGGACAGAGACGGGGTGGGGGAGTGGTGAGGACAAGGACAAAGAGGAAGCATAGATTCAATCTTAGCTGTGTGTACTACAGATGCTCATTGCTCATTGGATACCTACGTGGAGATTTCCAAAACATCTAAAACTAGGATGTGCCATAGAGAGGTGGTCACTGTGTGCTTCCCTGGCCCAGATTGCTGAGATTTGGAAGGATGCCATAAGGGAAGTTTACAGCTCAGTTGGTCCAATTTCTAGGTCTCTCTACAAGCCAGATCTCTTGTTTTTCATCTCTGTGGACTTGGGCTTCTTTAGTTACTTAGCATCTCTCCCCATTCCAGCTGGAAATGTCTCCTCCCAGGCATTCCAAGTCGACCAGACAAACATAATATCCAAGGCCATGGTCTGCTGTTTGCCAAATCTGGTTTAATAAATGGGAAGAGAAAGCAAGGAAGAGAGGCCTGAAGCTGGTGAGGGAAAAGGTCCCTGAGAGGCAGCACGTAGGCTTCTGACTGCTGCTCTGCTGTGTGTACATGGGTGTGTGGCTCTGTCACACATTCGGGGCCCAGCCAGGCCCAAAGAGCTGGAAGAGCAGGAAGGAATTTCTTATTTGCCTCTCAGACCTCAAATTGAGAGGTGAGATGAGGAATGTTGTTGGTGAAAGTGAGTAGTATTTAGGAATGATCAGAAAGAATTTCCTTAAAGCTGTTTCCAAATCTGGCTAATGATTAGAATATATATGGAATATATGTGTGTATAATATATACATCTATGTATCTATATATCTGTATTATATATATATGTACTTTTAGACTTTCAACATATATGAAATATATATCTATATGTTATATATTTCCATATATGTGGAACTTCTATACATATTATAGCTATAGACCTATAGGTACATAGGTAAGCTATATATAGATAGATGTATAGATATGTATACTATCTATAGATGTACTATATTTATATATACATATATATACTATATCTATATGGAAAATATATAGAGGAAAAAAAACACTCATAGGTCCAAGCTTTCAATGTTTACTTTCCATTTCTAACCTTTTCATTGCAAAGTGTACTAGGTATATAGAAAATGCATAAAACACAAAGATACTGGGTAAAAGTGACATCTGGATCAAGAGCTTGGCTGTCATTCCCTTTCCCCCTCCTCTGGAGGTAGCCATGGACCTGCTGTTTGGGGTAATCCTTTCCCTTTTTTCCCCCCATCTAGTTTTGCCACCTAATTTTGGAATTTGTATATTTTAGTTTTGCATATGTTTGAACTTCTGAGGTATGGAATCATGTCTTGTTTCTTTTACTCTACTGTATTTGTTAAGATTCACCAATATTATTGTAAACCTTTTTTTTTTTTTTTGGGGGGGTCCGGTCGTGGGGCCTGAACTCTGGGCCTGGGCACTGTCCCTCAGCTCTTCAGCTCAAGGCTAGCGCTCTACCACTTGAGCCACAGCGCCACTTCCGGCTTTTTTCTTTTTGCTTATGTGGTGCTGAGGAATCGAACCCAGGGCCTCAGGCATGCAAGGCAAGCGCTCTACCACTGAGCCAACTTCCCAGCCCTTATTGTAAACTTTTTTAATTGCTGAATTATATTCCCTTGTATGAACATACTATGATTTGTTTATCCATTTTGTTGTTGATTTTGCTCTAAATATGCTTTTGTGTATATCCTGGTTCCACATGGTACACATCTTTTCGGGGCCTATTTAAGGAGTAAAATTACTAGGTAATAGGGCATGCCAAACTATTTGACATCTTATTCCAAAATTTTTCTTTGTCTAAGACCAGGACTCTAACTCAGTATCTGACACTTTCACTCATTGGCTGGAGCTCTACTACCACAGCCACATCTCCAAATCCCCAGGCGGTTTTTTTAAAGTTATTCTACAGAAAAAAAAAAAGTTTAACCCCTCTGTACAGTATCTTTACAAATATATATATATATATATATATATATATATGTGTATATATGTATATATATATATATTTATTCTACCAACTTGTATTCCCATTAGCCTTGTAGAAAGTCATCAGTGGGCTGGGTACCTGTGGGACCAGGTACCTGTGGCTCACACCAATAATCCTAGATACTCAGGAGGTTAAGATCTAAAGATTAAGGTTTGAAGCCAACCCTGGGGCAGTTAAGTCTGTGAGACTTTCAATTAACCATCAAAAAGATGGAAGTGAAGTGTGACTCACGTAAGAGTACCAGCCTTGAGCCAAAAAGCAAAGAACAGTTCCCAGGCCTTGAGTTCAAACCCTTGTACCAGCACAAAAACATCCAAACAAACAAACAAAAATTGTCTAGGTATATAATTTACATTGAGGGGCTGGGAAGGTGGCTCAGTGGTAGAGCGTTTGCCTTGCATGCCTGAGGCCCTGGGTTCGATTCCTCAGCACCACATAAGCAAAAAGAAAAAAGCTGGAAGTGGCGCTGTGGCTCAAGTGGTAGAGCGCTAGCCTTGAGCTGAAGAGCTGAGGGACAGCACCCAGGCCCAGAGTTCAGGCCCCACGACCGGACCCAAAAAAAAAAAAAAGTAAAACACATGATTAAATAGTATGTAGAATTATATATCCAGAATGCCTAAGGAACTCCAAAAACTGAATAGCAGAAAACCATAAAAAATAAAAAATAAATAACCTGCCTTATAAAATGGGTAATAACTATAAATAGACATTTCTGAAAAGAAGACATATGAGACATACATTCATGAACAAGTACACGAAAAGGGCTCAACATCACTAATCATCAGGGAAATACAAATCAAAGCCCAGGAGGAGATACTGCTTCACCCAAATAAGGATGGATAATACCAAAAAGACTAAAGGTGATGAGTGTTGTAATCCTGGCTATTCAGGAGTAGTGTTAGAAGGATTGTGTTTTAAGGCCAGTATGGGTGAAAACACAGTATTCTATCTGGGCTGGGGTGGGGTGGGGGGGACATAAAGGCAAAGTGACTAGGGGAGTAACCCCATTGGTAGATTAATGGAGAGTTCTTGAATTCAATCATTACTATAAAACAAATGAATTAATTAAAGCCAAACGTCTCCAGCCAGTGTTTAAAATTATTTACTTGTGTGTGTGTTTGTGTACCAATATGGTACTGGCATTTAGGGCCCCTTTTTTCTAGTCTGTTATGGGATTTGAACTCAGGGTCTGGGTGCTGTCCCTGAGCTCTCCAGCTCAAGGCTAGTGCTCTACCACTTGAGCACCACTTCTGGATTTCTGGCGGTTCATTGGAGATAAGAGTCTCTTGGACTTTCATGCCCCAACTGGCACCAAACCACAATCCCCAGAGATCTCAGCCTCCTGAATAGCCAGGATTATAGGCGTCCCGTGCCTAGTGCCTTGTGCTCTTGATTGGCTTTTTCTTCTCAAGGCTAGCACTCTACCACTTGAGCCACACCTCCATCCAGTTAGTTCCCCAACTTTTGCTTTTAATGTATCAATTAAAGTTTTTCCCTGAAGTAAAAATGTACATATAGAATCATTAAGGAAACAATCTACTGAAATACACATGTAGGCTAGCTCAATAGAAGAGTTTATGAAGCCCTAGATTC
Source organism: Dipodomys spectabilis (assembly GCF_019054845.1). Classification (NCBI taxonomy): domain Eukaryota; kingdom Metazoa; phylum Chordata; class Mammalia; order Rodentia; family Heteromyidae; genus Dipodomys; species Dipodomys spectabilis. Next base: position 15,868,206 of record NW_024870874.1, read on the forward strand.
AATTGCCATTAGAGAAGAAATAGCTATCTACTATGGAGAAACAAGTCTTGTTTTTTGTTTTTTGGGTTTTTTTTGGGTCCGGTCGTGGGGCCTGGGCCTGGGAGCTGTCCCCCAGCTCTTCAGCTCAAGGCTAGTGCTCTACCACTTGATCCACAGAGCCACTTCCGGCTTTTTTCTTTTTGCTTATGTGGTGCTGAGGAATCGAACCCAGGGCCTCAAGCATGCAAGGTAAGCACTCTACCACTGAGCCACCTTCTCAGCCCTGAGAAACAAGTCTTGTTTTGCAATACATATGCTTTATTGCCACACTGAATGAGAGTGGTGATGAATATTAACAATATTTTGAAATTTCTGCAACAAAAGTAGCTGATACCATTTGTGATAAGCCACTGGTGTTGCTCACATTAGTGTGCTCTGTTGCTTACATTTATAATTGAATAAGGGCTACATTTTACTTAAGTATAATTTTCTTCTATCCAAGTTCATTGACTTCTAAATTCTAAGAATCCTTGGTGAACCACAGGCTAAGAACCTCTGCTTTATAGTTCTTGAGTAGCTAGTGGAGAATCTAAGCTATTTTTATTTATTTATTTATTTTTATTTATTTATTTAGCCAGTCCTGGGGCCTGGACTCAGGGCCTGGGTGCCGTTCCTGAGCTGCCTCTGCTCAACACTGGTGCTCTACTACTTGAGTCATAGCACCATTTCCAGCCTTTTCTGAGTAGTTTATTGGAGATAAGAATCTCATGGACTTTCCTAATCAGGCTGGCATTAAACCACAGTCCTCAGATCTCAGCCTCCTGATAGCTAGGATTACAGGTAAGAGCCACCAACCTCTGGCTCTCTAAGCTATTCTTAATCCTTTGCATTTGAATATACAAATATTGGTTGGGCCCAGTGCTGGTAGCTCACGCCTGTAATCCTAGCTACTCAGGAGGTTGAGATCTGAGAATTGTGGTTCAAAGCCATCCCCAGGAAGGGAAGTATGTGAGAGTTTTATCTCCAATAAACCAGAAGTGAAAGCCAGAAGTGGTGCTGTGGCTCAAGTGGTAGAGCACTAGCCTTGAGCTGAAGAGCTGAGGACAGCACCCAGGCCTAGAGTTGAAGCCCCACAACTGAACAACAACAACAAAAAAGATGTGTTGGTAACATGGCTCTTGGTAGCTGCTCAGGAGGTTTGAGATCCAAAGTTTAAGGTTTGAAGCTAGCCTGGGCTATCTTCAGTTTATGAAACTCTGACTCCAATTAACCATCCAAAAGTGGGAAGTAGAGCTGTCACTCAAGTAGTACAACATTAACCTTGATTGCAAAAGCCAAGGGACAATGCCCAGACTCTGAGTTCAAGCCCCAGTATCAGCAACAAGCAAATACATAAATAAATAAAATAAAATAGAGTTGGTAGAATGGTGCATGTCTATAATTTCAGCTACTCAGGAGGCTGAGGTAGGAGAATTCTGAGTTCAAGGCCAGCCTGGGTAACATAGCAAGACCTCAACTAAAAATATACAACAACAAAAAAGAGCAAAAGCAATATAAGTAAAGCTGATGTCCCATTTCTCTTTTCATTCTAGTAATTTTTGTATTTCTTTTTCTTTTCTTTTTTTTTTTTTTTTTGGTCGGTCCTGGCGCCTGAACTCTGGGCCTGGGCACTGTTCCTCAGCTCTTCAGCTCAAGGCTAGTGCTCTACCCACATGAGCCACAGCACCACTTCCGGCTTTTTCTGCTTATCTGGTGCTGAAGACTCGAACCCAGGGCCTCATGCATGCAAGGCAAGCACTCTACCACTGAGCCACCTTCCCAGCCCTAATTTTTGTATTTCTGTATTTTTTTTGGGGGGGGGGTCCGGTCGTGGGGCCTGAACTCTGGACCTGGGCGCTGTCCCTTAGTTCTTCAGCTCAAGGCTAACGCTCTACCACTTGAGCCACAGCGCCACTTCTGGCTTTTTTCTTTTTGCTTATGTGGTGCTGAGGAATCGAACCCAGGGCCTCATGCATGCAAGGCAAGCGCTCTACCACTGAGCCACCTTCCCAGCCCCTCTATAATTTGTTTTATGCTTGCTTGCTTTTAAGTAGGTGGTGCGTGCACATAGTATAAAATTCAAAAGGAACAAAAGTGAATTTCTAGTCAACTCAGCTATGTATTTCTCATCAGAGGTAAACACCAATACTTATTTTCATGTATTCTTTTTTTTTTTTGTCGGTCGTGGGGCTTGAACTCTGGGCCTGGGCACTGTCCCTCAGCTCTTCAGCTCAAGGCGAGCGCTCTACCACTTGAGCTACAGCACCACTTCCGGTTTTCTGGTGGTTTATTGGAGATAGGAGTCTCATGGTCTCTCCTTCCCGGGTTGGCTTTGAACCGTGATCCTCAGATCTCAGCCTCCTGAGTAGCTAGGATTACAGGCATGAGCCACCAGCGCCCGGCTTCATGTATTCTTTTTAGAGACACCCAATCTGTGTCCATCTGTACATGTGTCATTAGTCTTTCCTCCACTTCCAGCAAGTACCATGCTCTACTCAGCTGTGTCCACTTAATAATGCATATTGAACAATATTCCATTTCCATGCCTGTAATTCAACCTTAATATTGTGTGTATAATGCATGTGCACATTGGTGCACACATGTGTGCATATATATTGAACCTAGCACTTGCTTTTGAATTGTGCTTCTGGCCCTTAATGAATGTTATATATTATAGCAAATCTCCTTTTGATGGATATGACTTAGCTGTTTTCAGTCTTTTACTATTGCAGATGATGCTGCAATGAATAATCTTATATATTATCTTTGGGAACAGGTATACATTTTCCCCCCGTCGGTCGTAGGGCTTGAACTGTGGGCTAGGCTTTGGCACTGTCCCTCAGCTCTTCAGCTCAAGGCTAGCATTCTAGCACTTGAGCCACGGTGCCACTTTTGGCTTTTTCTGTTTATATGGTGCTGAGGAATCAAACCCAGGACCTCATGCATGTGAGGCAAGCACTCTACCACTGAACTACCTTCCCAGCCCAATGTATACAATTTTTTTTTAATAGATCCTGCTAAGTGCTATCCATAGGAAGTTATCGACACTTATTCCTACCAGCGCTAAGTGTCAGATTGCCCCCATACTGCTGACAATATGGTATTTTCAGATGTTTTCATATTTATCGTTCTAAAGAGTTACAAGTTATCTCTTTTATGGTTTTACTTTGCATTTGTCTTGTTAAGAATGAGGCTAAGCATCTCTGTTTTTGGTGCTGGGACTGGGGCTGGGGCTTGAACTCAGGGCCTGGATGCTGTCTTGGGGCTTTTTTTGCTCAGTGCTAGATTTTGTTGGTCTATTGGAGGTAAGAGTCTTGTGAACTTTTCTGGCTGAGCTAGCTTCAAATTGCAATCCTCAGACCACAGACGGCAGCCTCCTGAGTAACTATGATTACAGCGCCCAACTTGCTCTCTATGATTTTAAAGACCATTTCCATTTCCTCTGAGTGATACATCGCCTTTGGACCGTAGTTCTATAACTTTAACCATTTCTCATTGCTTTGGAAGAGATTTATATATGTAAGGAGAGTGACTACCTGTGATACGTATTAGAAATATATTTTCTAGGTATACGTTTTTCTTATGATTTTGTTTGCTTTTTACTTTACTGAACTTCGTAAAAAAATATTATTCTACAGCCTCTAGGTTGTGTTTTTAAAGGCCTTTCTTGCTCCAAGGTTTTTTTAATTTATATTTTATTTTTTTATTTTTGTCAATCATGGGGCTTGAACTCTGGGCCTGGGCGCTGTCCCTCAGCTTTTCAGCTCAAGACTAGCACTTTACCACTTGAGCCACAGCACCACTTCTGGTTTTCTGGTGGCTTACTGGAAGTAAGAGTCTCATAGACTTTCCTGCCCAGGCTGGCTTTGAACTGCAATCCTCAGATCTCAGTCTCCTGAGTAGCTAGGATTATAGGCGTAAGCCACCAGCGCCTGGCTCACTCCATGTTTTAAAAATAATTTTCTATTTTTTCTTCTAGCACTTTAACTTTTTAAAATATTATAGTTAGTTTTGATCCATTTGGAATTTTCTTTTATGGAAGAAACAGAGTACAAATTCAACATTTTTCCCCCTAAATAGCTCACTTTTTTTTTTTTTTTTTTGCCAGCCCTGGAGCTTGAACTCAGGGCCTGGGCATTGTCCCTGAACTTCTTTTTGCTCAAGGATAGCACTCTACCGCTTGAGCCACAGCGACACTTCTGGCTTTTTCTGATTATGTGGTACTGAGGAATCGAACCCAGGGCTTCATGCATGCTAGGCAAACACTCTACCACTAAGCCACATTCCCATCTCTTGTTTTTTTTTTTAATTAATAATCTGCAGCTCCCAGTGGCTCATGCCCATAACCCTATCTACTCAGCTGAGAGTTGAGGATTGTAGTTTGAAGCCAGCTTGGGCTGGAAAGTCCATGAGACTCTTACCTCCATTTAAGCACCAAAAAAAAGCAAGAAGTAAAGCTGAGGCTCAAGTAGGCAAAAAGCTTAGAGACAACGCCAACGCCCTGAATTCAAGCCCTAGGACCAGCACCAAAATAAATAAATAAATAAATAATAATAATCTTATTCCTCTTGGAGACTTGATTAATTAGTTAATTAAGTGGAACTGGAACTGGCTGTTGAACTCCTGACCCCAAGTGTGCTAGACTAGTACTGTACTGAAGCCATGCCTCCCAGACCTTTTATTTACAGTTTCTTTAGTTGGTTTTTGAGATTGGGTCTCACCATGTAGCCCAGGCTAGTCTTGAACTCAGGATCCTCCTGCTTCTGCCTCTAGAGTACTGGGATTCTGTGTGTACTACCACACGTTCTATATTTTATTTTTGAGTCAGGATCTCACTTAACTTTGCTCAGTCTGACCTCAAATTCTCAATCCTCTTGCTTCAGCCTAGAAAGTAGCTGGGCTTAGAGGTATGTATCACAATACCCATATATGAAGATTAAAATATGAAACAGGATATTTAAAGTGTTGAAGAGGGCCAGGTGCTGGTGGCTCATGCCTGTAATCTTAACTAATCAGGAAGCTGAGATCTGAGGATGGAGGTTCAATGCCAGTCCCAGCAGGAAAGTCTGTGAGACTCTTATCTCCAATTAACCACCAGAAAACGAGAAGTGGAGCTGTGGCTCAGAGTGGTAAAGTGCTAGCCTTGAGCAAAAAAATCTCAGGGACATCAATCAGCCCTGATTTCAAGAGCCATGACCAACAAAAAATAAAAAATAATGTTGCAGATGGTTAGAGGCATGGCTCAGTGGTAGATCACCTGCCTAATAAGTCTAAGGTTGAAAAGAGAGAGAGAGAGAGAGAGAGAGAACAGAGAGAGAATGAGAGAATAATAAAATCCAAAAAAATAGCATTTTAATCAATTAACTACCTGGAGCCCCTCTAGAATACATTTTACTCTAGAGAGCTCCTCCCTCCAATATTTTCAATGTGCTATTTAATAACTTCAGTAAATTTCACATTGCCTATTTTCCTACTTTTATGCATTTAGACAAGTGCTTATAGTCATAACTAGCTACCATTTGAAGACAGAACAGTCTCTCACCGTGGTGTACCGATTCCCTGACTTCCAGTGATTCAACTTAAACAATTGTTTTGTGTGTCTTAAGGATGGTGCAAAGGCAACATACGTTCAATAGAAATTTTGCTTCGAAGTTTGAATTTGGATCTCTTCCCAGGCTAGTGATATGTAATTTAATCTCTCCACATTACTGGGCAGTGGTCATGAACCTCAGTTCCCAGTCTGCTGCTCCATCATGCTCCCTAGTGTGCTGTGTTGCTAAGCTAGGATGCTCAGTAATTGGGGTGTTTGAGTGCATTTCCCATCTAGAATTCTTTCACTTCATGGTGGATTGATGGAGGCACAATCACCTTATAAGACAAGGAACATCGCACCCTCTCCTTTTACCCTGGCCTTGGCCCCTGCTGATCTTTCCACCCAGATCACCCACTCAGAATTTCCAGGACAGGGATTTTCCATCTAGGGGCTATAGGTTGTCCAGGTGGTTCTGAGGTGAGTTGGGTGGGAACTGTTGTCTGAGGTTATTTCTGCATAACTGGGAGGAACTTGCTTGTCACCCGGAAGTAGACTCAGAGCTACCATGTTGAAACTAGGCCTCAGACTAGTGATAACAGCTAGCCTTTCCCAAGGAACTTACTACCTCATAGGTGGGATGAGCACAGTGAATGTGGTGTCTCTTATTTTTCATAACACTGTCATGGGTAAATCTACCATCCTGATACCACAGAAGAGGAGACTGAGGCCAGAGGTAGAGATTTAGGACCTTGCTCAAGACAACACAGCCACAATATAGACCCACACAGGCTAATTGAAAACCCCATGCTTCTTATTCTCCATCGTCTCCCTGGAAAAAGGCTGTTTCTCACTTGCATGACAGCAGGATATTGATCCATGCTGGCTTTCATATCCTGATCCAACGTCTCACCTGGGATACAGGTGTCACAGTGGCTCTGTAGGGATTATGGAAAGAGAGCAGAGTGAACCCAGCTATTGGATGGAGGAAGGTAGAGGTTTGGGCTGGGGAAGGGGTGCTGGGAGACCCCTTTGAGTTTCTGTCTGCTGACAACATCTCTCCTCCCTCTGCACTGGCTGCAGCCTCCTCTGTTTCTCCCCACCTGATCTCCCGTTTCTTCCTCTGCATCTGGAGTTCCTGGCTCCCCTGACTACCTCTTAAGTCCTCACCTCTTCTCTCTCTACTCCAGTTTGGTAAGAGGAGCAAGGGTTTGGAGGGCTGGTTCTAGTGAGTGGGCCCAGGGAGGGGGTCTCATAGCCCTCCTGGCCCTGGAAGAGAAAGGCCTGTAGAAGGGTTTAAAAGAGCTGGGCACTAGTGGGTCCTGTCTCCAATCCTAGCTACTCTGGAGGCTGAGATCTGAAATTGAGGTTCAGAGCCATCCCAGGCAGTAAAGCCCATGACGTTCTTATCTCCAATTAAGCACCAAAAGGCCAGAAGTAGAGATATGGCGCAAATGGTAGAGCATAAGCATTGAGTGAAAAAGCTAAGGGACAGCACCCACACCCTGGGTTCAAGCCCCGATACTGGAATAACAACAATAAAACAAAACAACAAAAAACAGCCCCAGTGTCCAGCCAGAAGCTTCTCTTAAGGTCCTCTTCCCTCCACCAGCCCTGCATAGGTGGGGGGAACATTTTTGGTACTCACAGCAAGTTAGGTTCTATGGGTATTTGGTGGGTGGGCTTTAGAGAGGTGAAGTGGCCTGCATTGCATGGGGCAGCCCTATAGCACACAGACATGTCCTGCCCTAGTTCAAGCCCCACGACCGACAAAAAAAAAGTACCAGAAATGCCCTGCCCGGTCCTGTTGAGAAACATTGTGCCCAACGATTGTGAGCAGTAGCACCTGTCCTGCCATGTAGAAGAGAGCTAGGGGATAGGGGATAGCCACTCCAGTGGGTCAAACGGGGAGGGGTTTTCACTGCAATATCCCCACACTGTCATCCCCACCCACAGGCCTCAGGAATGCCCCCCGCTGCTGGGCAGTGATCCAGCCCCTGCTGTGTGCTGTGTACATGCCCAAGTGTGAGAATGACCGAGTGGAGCTGCCCAGCCGCACCCTGTGCCAGGCCACCCGAGGCCCTTGTGCCATCGTGGAGAGGGAGCGGGGCTGGCCAGACTTCCTGCGATGTACCCCTGACCACTTTCCTGAAGGCTGCCCGGTGAGTGCTCTGAGGGGTAACGTCTGGTGGACTAGCCTGACATGAGGCAGGGATCTGCTGGGATACAGAGAGATTAGCACCTTCACTTCTGGTGACCTTAAATCTATGGTGATCCATGAGCTATAAGACCAGCAGCTCACTGGCTGGCCTCTGTCTCTCAAGGGTTCTCAACTCACCCAAGAAAACATTCCAGCAAACACTTTTTGAGCACCTACTCTGTTAGGTGTTAGGATGCCACAGGAGTCATGGATTGATAAAAACTTGCCTTCAGGGACTTTATCATTCATGTAAAGGTCAAGGCATAGAATAAGAAACAGCAGGAGACACCAAGATTGGGAGGGGGGGGGGTAGGAGGAGATAGAAGTAGAGGAAGAAGAATATCTAGTCTGCCTGGGAAAAGAGAGATCTGAAACAGTAATAGCAAGAATAGAAATGATAGTAAAAATACAGACTATAATTCACCACCCACAAAATAGCATTATAAGCACTATACATCTATCTATTTATTTATCTGATCCTTAGACTCTACCTAAAGGTAAATAAGACTTTCTCATTGATGAGGAAACAAGCTGGTTGCCAGTGGTTCACACCTGTGATCTTAGCTACTCAGGAAGCTGAAATCAGTTCAAAGCCAGTCCAGGGAGACAAATTTGAGACTCTTATGTCCAATTAACCAGAAATGGAGCTGTGGTTCAAGTGACAAAGTGCCAATCTTGAATGGAAAAGCTAAGTGAGAGTACAAGACCGTGAATTTAATCCCCCTGCACTCACAAAGATGGGGAACCTGAGGTACAGAGAAGTCAAATCATTAGCTCAAGGTTGCATAACCAAGTCTGATGGGGTTCTGCTCACCAGAAACTGCTTCCCCTTTCCTGAATAAGTGGCCAGCCATGAGTTACCTCTCCCCTTGCCATTTCCTTCTCCCCTCCCTTGGTGGCAGAATGAGGTACAGAACATAAAGTTCAACAGTTCGGGTCAGTGCGAAGCGCCCTTGGTGCGGACAGACAACCCCAAGAGCTGGTACGAGGATGTGGAGGGCTGTGGGATCCAGTGCCAGAATCCTCTCTTCACCGAGGCGGAGCACCAAGACATGCACAGCTACATCGCAGCCTTTGGCGCTGTCACCGGCCTCTGCACGCTCTTCACCCTGGTCAGCGACAGGGAGAGGGACAACGACAGGGAAAGAATGGGCGGATCCCATTGCCTGGACAGCTGGGAGCCAGATTGTTAGCACAAGGCTAGGCTCTGGAGGGGTGTGACTCAATAGGTTTGTTGCGGGAGGGGGGGGGGGGTGTCTCAGAGAAGGTCATGATGGAAGCATTTGAGGTTCAGATCAGGTGCAGCAGCAGCAGAACAATCCTTACCTCTCTAACTCTCTTGCAGGCCACCTTTGTGGCTGACTGGAGGAACTCGAATCGATACCCTGCTGTTATTCTCTTCTATGTCAACGCTTGTTTCTTCGTGGGCAGCATTGGCTGGCTGGCCCAGTTCATGGATGGTGCCCGCCGGGAGATTGTCTGCCGTGCAGATGGTACCATGAGGCTTGGGGAGCCCACGTAAGCATCTTGGAAGGAAGGCTATAATAGGCCTTTGCCACAAAATGGGCAGGTTGGAATTACCAGTTGGATTTCAGGGTGGGATTCAGCCCTGTCTTATTGTTCCAAGGCCTCTTGTCTTGAGACCTTGGCCTCAGCCTCAGGACCTCCATTGCTTGCATTTTATTGTGAGGCCCAGCTTCAGCAGCCTCGCCCAGTCCTGACTCCTGAGCTCTCCTCCAGACCTTACCAGACAGCAAGATTTGGTAGCGGCAGTGCAAAGTGACCTCCTACCCAACAAATGGCATCCCCCCCCCATGTCTACACAGCTCCAATGAGACCCTGTCCTGCGTTATCATCTTTGTCATCGTGTACTACGCCCTGATGGCTGGCGTGGTGTGGTTTGTGGTTCTCACCTATGCCTGGCACACCTCCTTCAAAGCCCTAGGCACTACCTACCAGCCTCTCTCAGGCAAGACCTCCTACTTCCACCTGCTCACGTGGTCACTTCCCTTCGTCCTGACTGTGGCAATCCTTGCTGTGGCCCAGGTATAGTGACTGGTAGGGGGCTGAGGGCCTAAGTGGGGTGGCGTTGGTGGACAAGGCCAATAACTGACTCTCCTGCCACAGGTGGATGGGGACTCCGTGAGTGGCATCTGTTTTGTGGGGTATAAGAACTACCGCTACCGCGCTGGCTTTGTGTTAGCTCCAATCGGCCTGGTGCTCATTGTAGGTGGCTACTTCCTCATCCGAGGTGAGTGGGTAACACGAGGTACTGGGCACACCATGGGTAACACGGTGTGCTGGGCACACCGTGGAAGTAGGAATGAGAGCTGCCAGCTCGGCTTGCCTCCATACTGAGACAGCAGCCAGCTTGGTCAGGATCTTGATGCCACATAGAAGATGGTTATCCTCACCTAGCTACTCAGGAGGCTGAGAACTGAAGATTGTAGTTTTTGGCCAGCCTGGGCAGGAAAGTCTGTGCTACTCTGGTCTCCAATTAAGCAGCCAAAAGCTAGAAGTGGAGCTGTGGTTCAAGTGGTAGAGCACCAGTCTTGAGCAAAAAAGCTAAGAAACAAGTTCAAGCCCCAGTACTGGCGCAAAAATAAATTGAAAAGTAAATAAATATACAAATAAAAGAAGGTGACCCTCTAGGCAGATGCAGTGGCACAAGTGCTTGCTATGGGACAGAATCTTTGTGCAGGCCAGAAAAGATACAGTTCCATCTTCCAAAGCCAGGGCTTCTGGTTCATTGAGTGGAGCTCAAGCAGGATTCCTGCACTGTCATCCCTTGGCAGGGTGCACTTCTGTGATGAACACTGGGTAACTTTTTCTGTCCTCATGGTAAGGGTATATATACTGTCAATCTTCTAGAGCTTGCTTTCTACCTCCTTCCTACCCCCCAATATATACAAACGGTTTCTACAACATGCACAGATTTATTGGTCTCTAATTTCCCTTTCTCAATCTGCTACCCTAAGATAAGCTTTGGTATCATGGCTCATTTTCACTGGGTTTTCTTTGTCGGTTTCAGTTTTTCCCCCTCCACCATCCGCCTTCTTTTCTCCTTTCTGGCAGAATGTCAGTCGCTGATGCATGCTTTATGTCTGTGCTGTCCCACACACAGCCACTAGCCACGTGCATGGAAACTAGTTCAAACTGAGATGTAGTATACGTGTAAAATACACACTATCTCAAAGACTACATCACAAAATAAGAATAGTTGAATATAGCTCATTTATAACTTACGATATGGATTACATGGTGTTTTCTTTTCTTTTTTTTTAGGGGGGGGTCCAGTCGTGGGGCTTGAACTCTGGGCCTGGGCGCTGTCCCTCAGCTCTTCAGCTCAAGGCTAGCGCTCTACCACTTGAGCCACAGCGCCACTTCCAGCTTTTTTCTTTTTGCTTATGTGGTGTTGAGGAATCGAACCCAGAGCCTCATGCATGCAAGGCAAGCGCTCTACCACTGAGCCACCTTCCCAGCCCCTTTTTCTTTTTTTTTTGTCCAAGACTAAGACTCGAACTTGGTACCTGATGCTTTTGCTTATTGGCTAGCACTCTATCAATTGAGCCATGCTTCCAACCCCAACCCCCAAAGGGTTGATTTCTTTTTTTTTTTTAATGTTGGAATGATTATATTTCAGATATGTTAAGTTTATAAAAAATATGTTGAAATTAATTTTGTTTCTTTTTTAATATGGCTACTAAAATTTTGAGATATGTCTGTTGGACAGTGCTATTTCCAATGATCCTTTTTAGGCTTTTTCTATCAGAACAGCTTTGACCTGGCTGTCTTACTTAGAGGCACCCAGATGATGCCCAGCTTTCTCTTTCTCTTTCCCCTTCCTCTTTCCCCACCCTCTCTCCCTTTTTTCCCCTCTCCCTCTCTCTGTCTCTCTCCTTTCTTTGGACTCTGTTGCAGTTGCCTGAGCCCATGATAGCCTTGCCACCAGCTGCTGCCTCATTCTCCAGTGTCTCTAGTCCCCCCCAAGTCAGCACAGATATAGTCAGACCCAGGACTCCATGGGCCATGGGACCCTGCTCCCCGTATCCATCCCTCCCAGGAGAGTGGCCTCACCCCTGCTAATGTCTGAGGTCCCCTTCTGTTCAGGAGTCATGACTTTGTTCTCCATCAAGAGCAACCACCCTGGGCTGCTGAGCGAGAAGGCTGCCAGCAAGATCAATGAGACCATGCTGCGTCTGGGTGAGTGGACCCACAGGACTCTAGTTTGAGGTCCTGGTCAGCCCAATATCGTATGGTACTGTGACTCTAGGACAGGCCCAGGCTGCAGAAAACCATGGGAAAAGGACAAGGTGTAAGTGTGGGGGGTGGCAGCTCAGAAGCAAAGGACCTTCTCAAGTGAAGAATCTAGGTTCATGTGGACACTGCTTCCACAGGCCCATCTCCTCCACGTGGGCCACTTGTGGTTGCCTCCAGGCCCTTCTGCCCCTTCTGCCTGGCTGGACTCACCCCAAGGACAGATGCCTTTCTCCCCACTGCTGCTAGAGTATCTGTGATTGGTAATGTCCCATCCTGACCTCCACAGGTATTTTTGGCTTCCTGGCCTTCGGCTTTGTGCTTATCACCTTCAGCTGCCACTTCTATGACTTTTTTAACCAGGCTGAATGGGAGCGCAGCTTCCGGGACTACGTGTTGTGAGTGAGGGGCCCGGGGCTTGGAGGTGGCAGGGGAGGGAGTTGGAAGACAGCACCATCTCTGCTGCGTCCCAGAGGTTGGCTGGGTCCCTGCCTTAGATGATGCTCATAATGTCTAGTCCAAGATATCAGCAGCTTTGTACCTTGCCAAATGTGGCAAACAGCCTCTGAGTCCCTGTTCGAGTTTCCCCTTAAGAAGCCAGATCATGCTTTGGCTCCTCTGACTTTAGGCCCGCCACAGAAGTTGTGCTGTCTCTAATTCTGTGCACTTTCCATAGAACTCTCTGGATTCCTACACAGAAGTCGTTATCTCTCTATGATATATATGCTTATATATGATATATCTATGCTTAGATTTGCTATTTTTGCCTGTGCTTTTCTGTGTCCTGAGGATGAATAGGAGAAAAAGGCATCTCAACTGCTGGAAGAAAAGCAGTGTCTACAACCAAGAGTAGCAGTTTAAATAATCCTAACTAATCCAGGGTTCCTAGGACTAGCTACTCAGAATGCTGAGATTTGAGGATCATAGTTTGAAGCCAGCCTGGGCAGGAAAGTCCATAAAACTCTTATCTCCAATTAAAGCCAGAAGTGGAGGTATGGCTCAAGTGATAGAATGCTAGTGATAGTGCCTAGGTCCTGAGTTCAAGCTCTTGTACTGGTGTGTGCACGTGCCACACACACACACACACACACACACTTGCACTGACTGCTTAAAGCTCATTCCACTCTGGGAAGCTTTAACCCACAGCGCTGCTGGGTCCCTGTTCCCTAGATTTAATGTCATTGTCTGAAGTGAGGCCTAGACAACCCAAGCTCATAAAAGCTCTCCAAGTGAAAGTCAGGCATCGGTGGCTCACACGTGTAATTCTAGCTACTCAGGAGGCTGAGATCTGAGGATCACAATTCCAAAGCCAGCCCAGACAAGAAAATCCATATCTCCAATTACCTACCCCCCAAAAAAAACAAAGCCAGAAATGGAGTTGTGCTCAAGTGGTAGAATGCTAGCCTTTAGCACAAAACTTCAGAGACAACACCCAGGCCCTGAGTTTAAGCCCCAGGACTGGCATACACATAACCAAACTCCCCAGGTTAGTTCTGGGAGGGGCTGGGGCTATAGTTTATAAACCCTGGGTTTGATTCCTACTACCAAAAGAAATCAACAACAACAAAAAGAAAACCAAAGAGTCCCATGAAAATTACACAGTGGGCCCAGTTCCTTCTAGTCTTTGGATTACCAGTGTGGTACCTTCCCATTAGACTTAGAAAACCTCCTGTCTATCATCCCTCAACATAGGTGCCAGGCTAATGTGACCATTGGGCTGCCCACCAAAAAACCCATCCCTGATTGTGAGATCAAAAATCGTCCCAGCCTCTTGGTGGAGAAGATCAACCTGTTTGCCATGTTTGGAACCGGCATTGCCATGAGCACCTGGGTCTGGACCAAAGCCACACTGCTCATCTGGAGGCGCACCTGGTGCAGGTGGGCCAGCAGCCAACTTGTCCTGTCCCTCTCATCTTACTGTCAGCCTCAGGTGGCTGCCTCTACGTTTTGTCTAGTCTTACCTTCAACAACTCAGCTACTTAAGGCTGGGTTTGCCAGAGCACTGCATTGAGCTGCCAGAGGCTGTCTTCTTGGTGATTCACCATTGCCCCCTGGTGATGGTTTCTGCCCTCTGGAGGACTGGGTCTAGGCCAAATGCTGGACCAGCTGGGAGCATCTGAGAGCAAATGCTTGAGAATTAAGCATACGGGAACTCTGCACTCTACGTTCACGTCTTTGTAGGGAAGACCTCTCCTCCTCAGAGTCCTCAAGAGACTTTGCCAGGGCTGGGAAGGTGGCTCAGTGGTAGAGCGCTTGCTTTGCATGCATGAGGCCCTGGGTTCGATTCCTCAGCACCACATAAGCAGAAAATAAAAAAGCCAGAAGTGGTGCTATGGCTCAAGTGGTAGAGCGCTAGCCTTGAGCTGAAGAGCTGAGGGACAGTGCCCAGGCCCAGAGTTCAGTCCCCACTTCCTGACCAAAAAAAGAAAAAGAGACTTTGCCAGACAGCCCATTGAGCTCCCAGTCCAGGAGGGAGTGGAATCCTACATTTTCCACCAGAGTTGATGAGACATAGCTGCTCCTCTACTTCCTATTCTGACATTTCCTGTTCTCAGGTTGACCGGGCAAAGTGACGATGAGCCCAAACGGATCAAGAAGAGCAAGATGATTGCCAAGGCCTTCTCAAAGCGGAGGGAGCTGCTGCAGAACCCAGGCCAGGAGCTCTCCTTCAGCATGCACACGGTCTCCCATGATGGGCCAGTGGGTGAGTCTCAGCCCCAGTCCTAGCCCCAGCCCAAGCCCTGGTCCTCCATGGTGTAGAGCTCATTCCCTTCCAGGGGATGGCCTCCTTGGCTGACTGAGGAATAAAGCACTGCCTCTATGCACTCACACACTTTGTTCTCCAGGCCCCCACCTCCTCTTGCTGGTGGGGGGAGGGGGGCACTCTTGTTTCTATCCGTGGGTCTGCATGCTGTTACTTTAGATCTATGAGGATTCTGTTCCCTCCATTCTCTGCCTCTCCAGTTGTTTTTTGGGGGTCAGAAGGAGTCGTGATCCCAGGCTTAATTTCTGGTCTCTAGTTAGGCTTTTTAGGGAACAGAGGCTGATCACCTCAGATTCTGAAGCATAGAGATCACTGGTTACTGGCTGAGCTCTCTCTATCAAGGACTAGCTTAGGAAGATGAACAGGGCTACATAAAGGAGGATGTGCCAGAAGGGGCTAGGAAGTCACTACTTTTTTTCTTTCTTATCATTCTCTAAGCGGGTTTGGCGTTTGACCTCAATGAGCCTTCAGCTGATGTTTCCTCTGCCTGGGCCCAGCATGTTACCAAAATGGTAGCTCGGAGAGGAGCCATACTGCCCCAAGATGTATCTGTTACTCCTGTGGCAACTCCAGGTATGAGGGTTCAGGTTTCTGTAGAAAAGTGGAGAACCCAGAGACTACAGTTCCTGGCACTGAAGTGCTGGGGCTGCTAGAGGTGGAGGAGGAAGGAAAGGACCTAGAGGCTCTGAAGTGTGGGGCTGAGGCCCAGGTTGTCTATAGAGTGGAGTCCAGGCTCAACAATAGAAGTTCTGGGGGCTGGGAAGGTGGTTCAGTGGTAGAATGCTTGCCTTGCATGCATGAGGTCCTGGGTTCGATTCCTCAGCACCACATAAGCAGAAAATAAAAAAGCCAGAAGTGGTGCTATGGCTCAAGTGGTAGAGCGCTAGCCTTGAGCTGAAGAGCTGAGGGACAGCGCTCAGGCCCAGAGTTCAGGCCCCATGACCGACAAAAAAAAAAAAAAAAAAGAATAAAAGGTCTGGGCTGGGCACTGGTGTAATCCTAGCTACTCAGGAGGCTGAGATCTGAGGATCACATTTCATAGCCAGCCCAGACAGGAAAGTCTGTGAGACTCTTACCTCCAATAAACTGCTAAAAAATCAGAATGGCACTTTTGCTCAAGCAGTAAAGCGCTCACCTTGAGCTGAAGAGCGCAGGGACAGCGCCCAAGCCCAGAGTTCAAGCTCCACGACCGACCAAAAAAAAAAAAAAGGTCTGGGAGCAGGTGGGTGACTCCTATATTCTAGCTATTCAGGAAGCTGAGATAGGAAGATCACAGTTCAAAGCTAGCCCCAGCAGAAAAAGCTGGAAGTGAAGATGTGGCTCAAGTGGCAATGTGCCAACTTTGAGAGAAAAAAAAAAAAAAAAAGCTCAGGGATACTGCCTAGGCCCTGAGTTCAAGTCCCAGTACTGGCACCAAAAGAATAAAAGAATAAAAATCCTGGGGAGGGAAGAATGGTGGCAAAGAGGCTCAGGTCTCAGGCTGTGTGCTTTTGTGTCAGTGCCCCCAGAGGAACAAGCCAACCTGTGGCTGGTTGAGGCAGAGATCTCCCCAGAACTGGAGAAGCGCTTGGGCCGGAAGAAGAAGCGGAGGAAGAGGAAGAAAGAGGTGTGCCCCCTGGTGGCAGCTTCCGAGCTTCCTGCCCCTACCCCTGCTCCTGCCACCAGTGCCGTTCCTCGGCTGCCTCAGCTGCCCCGGCAGAAGTGTCTGGTGGCAGCGGGGGCTTGGGGAGCTGGGGAATCCTGCCGACAGGGAGCCTGGACCCTGGTCTCCAACCCCTTCTGCCCAGAGCCCAGTTCCCATCAGGATCCATTCCTCCCCAGTGCTCCAGCTCCAATGGCCTGGGCTCAGGGCCGCCGCCAGGGGCTGGGGCCTATCCACTCCCGCACCAACCTAATGGAGGCAGAGCTCATGGATGCAGACTCAGACTTCTGAACCTTAGTAGCAGGACCTGGGACAGGAAAGAGGAACACACACCATCCTGAGGCTCTTCTTCCTCTCCTGAGGGTCTTCCCTGGGTTCTCATCTTCCAGAGAACCTGTGGGCCATGTGCCCTCTTTGGGATAGTTCTGTATGTGTGGCTCAAGCAGCAGGACTACAGGAAAGAGCTGAATATCACTGGTAGGCCTCCTACTAGCTGCAGCAGGGCCCTAGAACTTGTATCTTCATTTCTACCCCAACAGCTGGCGGCATCAGTCTCCAGCAGAGCTTGTGGTGGGTGGAAATAGCAGAGACAGGGATGATGGTACAAAGGGGACTGTGGTGGCCATGTCTGGCAGAGAAGAGCTGGCTGCTCTTTTCTGTGCCAAAGGGTGCCCTTTCCTGGTACTCTCAGACCAAAAGTGTTTTTTTGTATTGTTTGTTGTCTAAATGAGGACAGGACTCCCTTCTTCCTCTTCCTGGTGGTTGTGATGTTGGAAGTGATAGTGGCTGTGACCTCTGTTAACAGATGACTCTACCCAAACCCATCCTCTGTTTTCCCAAATTCTCCCCATTACCCATCTCAGTTCCTACTTCTTGTTCATTGATTAGGACCCAAATCTATAGTACACACACACACACACACACACACACACACACACACACACACACACCTACACCTCCCTTGCTGCTGAGTTCCATCTCCAGGTTAGAGATTAGTTCAGCTATGACCTGTTGGGATAGAAGCATGGAGTACCAGGAGCTTTGGCCTTGGAGAGTCATGTGTTTGGGGGAGCTTCTGAGCCTCTGAATCATGGGTTATGTATCTTTTCCTCATATTCATGCAGCAAGGATGATCCTCTGATTTGAGGGACTACCCTGAAAAGCTGCTGTAGCTTTAGCCAGGCAAGAAAGTTTCTTTCAACTTCTACAACTGGTGGGAGAGGAAACTCTCCACCTTTCATAACTTCTGTGTGTCCAGAACTCCACATTCAAGAACCAAACAGCAGGAAATCTTAGGAGCTGGCTGGGTTCTGGGTCATGAGTGGGGATGGGGGAGAAGAAATATAAACCGCAAATAAAATGTTTTTGTATAAAATCGTGGTATGTTTCTTTTCCTTAACTTTAGTCCTGCCCTAACTACTTACTTGGTCCTGCTCTCTTGTTTCCACATTCTCCTATGGCTATTCTGAAAGATCAGGTGGTAGCAGTCAGGTGTCAGCACAGTCACCCTAATATGTGGATTGTCCTTCCCAATCTGTTGCCTCTACACAGAAGTTCTTCTGTGGCTACAGCTGCCTCACTGGGAACAAGATGGTTAAATACTAACATGAAGCTTGTTCCTAGAGTAACCTTTGGAAACAGGCATCTTCGTGATGATATGAGAATGGGTATAGCTATCAGGCCAACCCTGGGCCTAACCTCAGCAGCTGGGGTGGGGGTGGGGTGGTACATGGGGGGGGAGTGGTAAATCTGATTTTTTACCAATGATGATAGTGGACCAGGTGCATTCTGGTACACAGCATCCTCTTCTGGGCAGTCATAAGAACTCTAACTCCAGGAAAGCCTGTTAGTTTCTTCCTCAAATATATGAGTTGGAAACTGGGTTAAAGAGGACTCAAGATTATGTGACAAGGAGATCTGTGGATGAAGGAGGGTACAAGGACTCATAGACCTGGGTAAAGTGGAGCGTTGTCCAGGCTTATTTGAAGATAACCCCTTTGTTTTTTTCTTTCTTTCTTCCATTTTTTCTATTTTTGTCAGTTGTGGTGCCTGAACTCTGGGCCTGGGCACTGTCCCTCAGCTCTTCAGCTCAAGGCTAGCGCTCTACCACTTGAGCCACAGCACCACTTCCAGCTTTTTCTGTTTATGTAATGCTGAGGACTCGAACCCAGGGTCTCATGCATGTAAGGCAAACACTCTACCACTGAGCCACCTTCCTAGCCCCTGGAGAGAACCCCTTTCTACTGCTATGAAAACACAAGCATTTGGCCGGTGCTAGTGGCTCATGCCTGTAATTCTGGCTACTCAGGAGGCTGAGATCTGAGGATCGCAGTTCAAAGCCAGCCCGGGCAGGAAAGACCGTGAGACTCCTATCTCCAGTAAACCACCAGAAAACCGGAAATGGCGCTGTAGCTCAAGTGGTAGAGCGCTTACCTTGAGCTGAAGGACAGTGCCCAGGCCCAGAGTTCAAGCCCCATGACCGACAAAAAAAAGAAAAGAAAAAAGAAAACACATGCATTTTGACCAGAGCCCTGTACCCGGGAAAGATGAAAGGGCACTCACTAACCTAGTAATTTTATCTTAGCTACTTTACCTGTATAAAGCCAATAACAGCTCTTGCTGAATATTGGCCTGGTGCTTTTCCAAGTACTGCACAGGCTTTAATTCTCTGAATCTCACAGTAGATTTGTGAGATTGTTGCATCCCTCAAGTCATAGCAGTTGGGACTTTGAGTTCAACCAGACCCTCTGGCTTCAGTTATAGTACTGACCACTGTGACAGTACTCCAATCAGAGGAGCTGGTTTTATGTAGAAACAAGATAAGTGAGGCAAAATAACAGGCATACCACCTCACAGTAAGTTAGATCTGGGGCCCAGGATCTTCCAGACTAAAGTTCAGGCTCTTCCTGCCCCCTCCCTGTCCTGCCCCCCCCATATTGTCCCTCCTCCCATCAGTCATGGGGCTTGAACTCAAGGCCTGGGCCCTGTCCCTGAGCTCTTTTGCTCAAGGCTAGCACTCTACCACTTGAGCTACAGTGCCACTTCTTATTTTCTCATGATTAATTGGAGATAAGAGTCTCACAGACTTTCCTGCCAGGACAGGATCTCAGTCTCCTGAATAGCTAGGATTACAGGCATGAGCCACAGTGCCTGGCTTATCCAAGGTCTTTAGTTCTATCCTTTGATTTTTTTTTTTTTTTTTGGTCCGGTTGTGGGGCTTGAACTCTGGGCCTGGGCGCTCTCCCTCAGCTCTTCAGCTGAAGGCTAGTGCTCTACCACTTGAGCCACAGCACCACTTCCGTATTTTTTCTTTTTGCTTATGTGGTGCTGGAGGAATCGAACCCAGGGCCTCAGGCATGCAAGGCAAGCGCTCTACCACTGAGCCACCTTCCCAGCCCCTATCCTTTGATTTTAAAAAAAAATTCCTATTCAGATTTTCTATTTTGTGCTCCGTCTGGACACCCTATTCCCTTGTGCTTGTAAATCTTGTCCATTCTCATGGTTATTACTTTCTGGAACATAGCTATTTTTTGGTCTACCAAATACAATATTTGAATCAATAAAAGTTGTCAATGTCTAATGAATTTAATGAAAAGCGCTATAATTTTTTAAATTTCTTGTTTTATGTTTTTGTTGGTCATGGGTCCTGAACTCTGGGCCTGGGCTCTGTCCCTCCACTCTTCAGCTCAAGGCTCGCGCCCTACCACTTGAGCCACAGCACCACTTCTGGCTTTTTTTTCTGCTTATGTGGTGCTGAGGAATCAAACCCAGGGCCTTACGCATGGGAGGCAAGCACTCTACCACTGAGCCAACTTCCCAGCCCCTAATTTTTTAAATTGTTATTCCTATTACATCATTTAACTACCAGTTTCCCGTTCCCCTGTCCTTTTTTTTTTTTTTTTTTTTGGTGGTGGTGATGAAGGATGCCTTCAAAAGCTAAGAAATGTTTTGTCTTGGTATGGCTGCAGTGATGACTATGGCCACTAAGAGGCAGTGTGAGCCCACTTTTCCAGAATGCAGGCATTTGGGCCATAGCAGGATGTTCAGAATTATCCATGCCCCCACAAGGATTGTAGAATTAGGCAACAGTGATTAGCAGAAGAAACCCCTGTGGGTCTAAGAGGAGCTGACTTGCTGTGGTCTTGACGGCAACCTCTCTAGCATTTCTGTCTTAAGCTGTTCTTTGAGCCCCTCAGCAGTTCAGCCTCATCTTGTTTAGCTGAGGCCTGTCTGCCTTCGTTGGTCCCAGCTTCCTTAAAGCAGTATGTGCACTGCCTTAGCTGCTTCCAACTAGTTTCAGTTTTGATTTTATAAGTTTTTTTTGTTGTTTTGTTTGTTTGTGCCAGTCCTGGGGCTTAAACTCAGGGCCTGGCCACTGTCCCTGAGTTTTTGCTAACGGCTAGCACTCTACCAGTGGAGCCACAGTGCCACTTCTGGCTTTTTCTGTATACATGGCATTGCAGAATTGAACCCAGGACTTCATGCATGCTAGGCAAGCACTCTACCACTAAGCCACATTCCCAATCATCAGTTTTGATTTTAGTATAAGAGACTTAAAGGCAGAAAGAACAACATGAATGCCCATATTCCTACTGCTCAGAATTAATAACTTCATCAATTTTATCAAATTTTCTTCCTATTTTTTAAGCAAGACTTAACAGTTAGTTGAAGTCCTTTTTTGACCCACACCCTATTCTATTCTCCCTCACTTGCTTTCCCACTTATTGAAAGAAAAATAACTATTTCTTGAGTTTCTTTCTGGTCTGTTTTTAATACCCCCACCCACCCCTGAGATAAGATTATAGGTATTGCCTCCATCCTTGATCCTGCTTCAGTTGCTTGAGTAACTGGAATTATAGGTATGTACCACTTTACTTGGCTGTTTTTGATTTTTAATCTTTATACTTTCTTACACGCAGTGATATATCTGTTAACAATCTGTGAACAATTTATATATTGCTTGTTTGTGTGCCAGTATTGGGACCTGAAAAAACCATCACTTGAGCCACATCCCCACTCACAGATTTTTTGTTTCCATTTTCTGGAGTTCATTTTGATAAATGTTATTTTATATGATCAGATGCATGTAGGCATTAAACCTTTTTGTTCCTCTCCTCAGAGTATCCTTCTTTGGTCTCTGTGTGTGAATGCCTAGAGTGCTGTATAATTTATCACATCCAGTATATTTTAGATCTAGCTTCCACATATGAGAGAAAACTTATACCATTTGTCTCTCTGAACTTGGCCTACCTCATTTAACATGATCTGTTCTAAGCACTCCCAGTTTTTTGCTGGGATTTGTCTGCCTGGGCTGGCTTTGAACCTTGAGCCTCAGATCTCAGCCTCCTGACTAGCTAGGATTGAAAGTGTGACCTACCAGTGCCTAGCTTTGTTTTTCTTTTCTTTTTTTTGGGTCCGGTCGTGGGGCCTGAACTCTGGGCCTGGGCACTGTCCCTCAGCTCTTCAGCTCAAGGCTAGCGCTCTACCACTTGAGCCACAGCACCACTTCCGGCTTTTGTCTTTTTGCTTATGTGGTGTTGAGGAATCGAACCCAGGGCCTCATGCATGCAAGGCAAGCGCTCTACCACTGAGCCACCTTCCCAGCCCCTAGCTTTGTTTTTCTTGAGATAGGGTTCCATCATGTAGTTTAGGCTGGCCTTCAATTCACTATGTGGTTTCCACTCCAGATATCTTTCTTTTGTCCCCAGAACTTTGAAAATTTACAATGATGTAAAAGGTTAGCCTGTGCAAAAAGACACCATTTCAATTTGTTTTATTTTATTTTTTGCTAGTCATGGGGCTTGAACTCAGGGCCTGCATGCTGTCCATGAGCTTTTTTACTCAAGGCTAGCACTCTACTACTTTGAGCCACAGCACCATTTCCAGTTTTCTGGTGGTTAATTGGAGATTAAAGAGTCTCACAGACAAGACTTTCCAGCCTAGGCTGGCTTCGAACCACCATCCTCAGATCTCAGCTCCTGGGTAACTAGGATTATAGGCATGAGCCACCGATGCCCAGCATCATTTCAGTTTTTAAAAACTAGGCATGCTGGCTTGAGCCTGAGGTTGGACCAAACAAAACTGAGATGCCCTACCCCAAAAAGTTCCTAAAGCCAAAAAGTGCTGGGGGCATGGCTGAAGTGGTTAAGAATCCTGAGGCAGGAGCTGGGAATGTGGCTCAATGGTAGAGTGCTTGCCTCACATGCATGAGGCCCTAAGTTTGATTCTTCAGTATCACATAAACAGAAAAAGCCAGAAGTGGTGCTGTGGCTCAAGTGATAGAGTGCTAGCCTTGAGCTGAAGAGCTGAGGGACAGCGTCCAGGCCTAGAGTTCAGGACCCACGACCGAAAAAAAAAAAAATCCTGAGGCATTGAATTTGTGATATTTCCACTCCCCCCCCCCCAAAAAAAGGGTAGTGCTACCTGCTTCATAGAAGCACTATCTTCATTGTTGGTGACTAGCCTGGCCTATTTCCTTAGAGAAACAACTCTCAGTGCTAGTATTTTCATTGTCTTTTAGCTGGTCAGATTCCTCAGAAAAGTCCTTCCAATTTCCTGAATGGAAGATACATTCCTGTCAGCCAGTGTTATGGCAGCTGAATGCGCCAGGTAAAGGCAGAAGACATATAATCTTAATATTTCATTAAACAAGTCACAACATATATAATCTTAATATTTCATTAAACAATTCACAACTTGTATTTACTCATCTTGTTTCCAGTATAGCAATTCCTCTTCAACTATGTATGCCTGATGTACCTTGGCAACAAAGATGGCAGAAGCATTGGCTATGTAGGGTGAAGCTGAAATTGAGGGTAATAATAGTATGACCTGACTGTTGGTGTCCAGCAGTGGTAGTTTGAGATAAGTAAAGGATGAACACTGACCTCTTTCCAGTGCTCTAACTCCTTAGGGGTTATAACCACATCCCACTGAAGAGTTAATTCATCTCCTTAGCAATCAGTTCTAGGGGCAGTCCAGGTAGGCAGCTGCTGCCTAGGAGCTCTTGTATATACCAGGTGGCTGAGCTCCCTTGAGTATTAGGGGGGAAAGAAAGAAAATCAGTTAGAGAGCTGTTAATTTAGGCCCTGACAGCTGGAGGGTAGAACTCTGGGCTGCTTCTCTGTAACAGGAAGGAAATTCTAAAAGCCATAATGTGAAAAGAAAGCTTAAGAAGCTCTTCTCTCCTCCTTCTCCTCCTTCTTCTTTGCCAGTCCTGGGGCTTGAACTCAGGGTCTAGGTACTGTCCCTGAGCTTCTTTTGCTCAAGGCTGGTGCTGTACCACTTGGAGCCACAATATTGCTTCTGGTTTTCTGGTGGTTAAATGGAGAAGAGTCTCAGGAACTTTCCAGCCTGGGCTGGCTTCAAACTATGATCCTCAGATCTCAGCCTCCTGAGTAGCTAGAATTACAGGCATGAATCACCAGAACCTGGCTCACTATCACTATCTTAATAGCCATAAATTGTAAGATTCTCTTTGCCTCCATTTCTCTGAAAATAGATGGGAAAAAACTATTTCATAATACTATAAAAGCTAATGGCATTTTAATGTAATTTTCCTCCTTTTAATAGTCACGTGTGTGTGTGTGTGTGTGTGTGTGTGTGTGTGTGTGAGAGAGAGAGAGAGAGAGAGAGAGAGAGAGTTCTGGGCTTGAACTCAGGGCCTCATGCTCTGGCTTGGCTTGTTTTTGCTCAAGGCTGGCACTTTATCACCTGAGACACAGCTCTACTTCTAGTTTTTTGGTGGCTAATTGGAATAACAGTCTCTCAGATTTGTCTGCCAGGACTGTTTTCAAACTGTAATCCTAATATCTCAGCTCTTGAGTAGCTGGGATTTCAGTGTGGACCACAGGCACCCAGCTATATAAAATCTATGTGTAATTTGGTCTTCTGCTTTTTAGTTTATTATTACTATTTTTATTGTATATATATATATATATATATATATATATATATATATATATATTTGTGTGTGTGTGTATCCTGCAACTTGAACTCAGTGCTCAAGTGTTGTCCCTAAGCTTTTTTGCTCAAGGCTAGCTTTCTACTACTTCAGCGACATCTCTATTTCCGATTTTTTTTGGGGGGGGGGGGCAGTTAATTGAAGATACAATTCTCACGGATTTTCCTGCTTTGGCTGGCTTCAAAACAAGATCCTCAGATTAGTTTATTTATTTATCAACATCGTTCTTCCCGTTATCACTAAAAAGCTCTTGGGAAACAATTCTTCAAGTCTAACTATTCCACTATTTTGTGTAGGTTGTCTCGTTATATAGAATAGGCTGGCCTTGAACTCAATATCCTCCTGAAGTTACCACCCCTCCTCCTCTAGTGATGGGATTACAGGAGTGTTCCAGCATACCCCGCAAAATAACTTGTTTTTTTTTAAAAATAAAACTTCCATATATGCCTTTGAACTTGGACTCTAAATGTAAAATTGCTAAAAAATAAAGACTATAGAGAGAGTCAAAGAAAGTAAATCACCCAAATGTATCACTTAGGAAAATCATTATTTGGATTTTAGTTCATGTTTTGCTATGCTACTTATGTAACTAATCTCAGATTGCTTCCATAGACATAATAGGTCAAAAGATTTGGCCTTATTTAGAGCACTGTGTTATTTTCTCAGCAGTGAAATTCCCTCCTAGTGGACTAACTTTTGGGGGGATTAGTTTTTAAGCTTTCAAACCTAGAATATGCTAGAAATCGCCACCACAGCAAGCACTATTTTCTTTCTCCCAAATAGTGAGCCACTGACATTCTGGAAGTCAGGAAGGAAAAGTAAACCCTCAAGCCTGGAGCCCGCGCTCTCCTCACGTGACGTGGCGCTTTTCCTTTAAATGCCGCCCACGTGATCGCTGACGCGCGCGCAGCCCCAAGAGGAAATTCAAGCTGTCAGGAGGAGTCATTCATAACCCCCTTCACTTTCTCTGGGGTTTCTGGTATTCCCTCCCCGGAAGCCGCAAGTTCTCGGAAGAATTTTCTCTCCCTCGTCCTCTCGGTCGCGTCAGTCGTCCTTCCCTTCTTTCCGTTAGTCGCCATCCTTGGTACTCCTTCGTAACGAAACCCTACTTTCCGGAAGAGGAAGGAACTACAACTCCCAGAAGGCTCCGCGTCCTACCACATCGAGCACGTCGGGAGCTGAGGTCCCGTAGTCTTCTCGGTGCGTGCGGCCGGGAGCAAGCGCACTACAGGTTCCGTGGCACCTCGCGAGGGAGTCTGACTAGAGGCGGGGCGGAGCTGGAGGGCCCGGGGCTGGCTGCAGGCCGGTGGGCGGGCGGGCGGGCGGGTGGAGGAAGGGGGTGGGAGCGGAGGCGATGGAGGGGCGGAGTGGGGGAATGGGGGAGGGAAGAGGAAGGGAAGCAGGAGGCGGGGCCGAGCCCGAGCTGGAGTCTGTGCCGGCGGCTGCAGCAGAGGTGGTGATGTCGGTGCAGGTTGTGTCAGCAGCGGCTGCCGCCAAGGTGCCGGAGGTGGAGCTGAAGGACCTGAGTCCATCCGAGCCGGAGCCCCAGCTAGGACTGAGCACGGCGGCCCTGAGCGCCATGGCCCCCGCAGCGGGCGGCGGAGATCCCGAGGCTCCAACTCCCGCCGCCGAGCGGCCCCCGGCCCCTGGCTCGGGGCCCGCCGCGGCTCTCAGCCCTGCGGCCGGGAAGGTGCCTCAGGCGTCGGCCATGAAGCGGAGCGACCCCCACCATCAGCATCAGCGGCACCGCGACGGTGGCGAGGCCCTGATCAGCCCCGACGGCACCGTCTCCGAGGCGCCGCGCACCGTCAAGAAGGTACTGGGGCCGGGCTGCCTTTCAGAGGAAGCGAGGGAGGGGAGCCGCAGATACTCTAGGCATGACCGCACCTCCCTCCACGCCCTCCTTTTTGATCAGAAGAGCAGAGACCACCTCTGCTCTTAAACCCACCCTCGGACCTGCCGCCACTCGGCGCCCGGTGCCGGGAAGCTGAGACTCCAGGTAGCACAGCCGCACTTGGCTATGCATAACATGGAGGTAGCGCTCGCCTCTACTACTTGGAATAGACAGGCTGAGGAGAGGCTTCTCATACTACGCTCCCGTCTCCCCCACCCCACCCCCACCCCCCGGCGTGTTATTTTCCAGACTATTCAAGAAGGAGACCCCGATGGTCTCGCAGTTCTCTCGTGTTCACCCAGCGACAAGGGTGGAAAGATCTCTTTTACTTGGAGAACGAATAAGCAGTAGTTTTAGTTTGCATTGAAATCCTCGGAGTTGTCTGGCTTTCTGTACAGATGATGACTTCTGCCTTCTCGTGGCCCACCGCTTCCATTGAGCAGCACTGATGCCGTGTCCTTCCTTTCCAGCTACTGGCATATTTATGCATCCTCTTGGATTGTACAAGGGAGACAGGGAAATTCTTTTTAATTTTAAGAAGTTTGTCCTCTCTGATCAGTAGTTCGTCACCAGGATTATTCCATTGTATATGAAGAAAATGATTTGTTTTGGTTCCTTTATTAGGATCTGAGAATGTTAGAAAGAAATACTGCTACTGTTGGGAAAGTGATTGTTGTGGGGCTTTTTGTCTTAGCTGCCCGCTTCTTTCATACAGTTTTGAGGCCTCAGGACACCAAAGAGTAAGGGCAACCAGTTGTATTAATACTCCTGTATTCCTTGGGCATTGGCTACATGATCCCCCACCTTCTGTCTCTCTCTCTTCCCCTTCCTCCCTCCTCAGCTCTAAACCAACACAGAAAAAAGGCATTGGAAGGACAGATATGGATTGTCTAATCTCCTAGGCAAAATATGAACACAGTTTTTAAAAATATTTTTGTGAAGGATTTTATTCTGTCAGAACAGGAGTATGGGGTGTGAACTCTGTATTGGTTTTAACTATGTAGGTCATATTAGCTCAATTGGAACCTTGGATGCAGCCAAACATTTTCTTGTAATTGCCAGATAATTAAGGTATTATAGATAACCTTTTCATTCTAACTACCCAAATAGAGTAAAAAATTATATCAGAGGCAAGACTATAATAATGCTTCAGGACATGTCCTTTGTTGTTTGCAATATTAAAATTCTGGGAAGAATTATAGTTCAAAGAGGCAGTGTGGGCACTCCTGCCAGAAGTACCTTGATATGAGTTGGGAATCTGAAGAATATTTCTGACTGGTGATGGTGACTTACTGGCCAAATCTTTTTCTTGTGATTAAGAATCATTTTCTTAGCCAGGCACTGGTGGGTCACGCCTGTAATCCTAGTTACTCAGGAGGCTGAGATCCAAGAATGACCATTTGAAGCCAGCCCAGGCAAGAAAAAGTCTGTGAGACTCTTATCTCCAATCAACTACCAAAAAGCCAGAAGTAGAGCTGTGGCTCAAGTGGTAGAGTGCTAGCCTTGACCAAAAGCAGCTCAGGGACAGCACCCAGGCCCTGAATATAAGCTCCAGAACCGGAACAACAACAAAAAAGTTTGTTATTTTTTTTCAAATCAGTAATTTGATTAGATTTTTTTGAGGGAAAAAAATGTATAATGAATTTCTTTTATAGCATGGAGTTTATAGTCTGGCAGACCTGGGTTTGAGTTCTGGTATCCCCAGGTTTTGAGTGATTTCCAAGTTCTACAAGTCAGTTTCTTCTGCAAAATGAATATACTAAATATGATTAAGGATTAGAAATATTTGTGAAAGTCTTTTCATTGAACTTGTCACATATCACAGGGACTTAAGAGATGATAGTTACTATTAAGAAATATTGATCTTTATTCTGTTAGGGCTTAAGTGCATGCTACTGTGAATTCTGAAAGGTACACATAGTTCAATAGATTCTATATAAAGAAGTTAGGAAATTACAGGCTATCACACCAGAGTATTTTTCTTCTTGGCTATCTTTCTTGTTGCTGAACCACCTCCTTCCTGTATTTTCAATATCAAAATGTATGTTTTATGATTCTAGATTTACTCAGCAGCCTCAAGGCTATGAAAGACAGGGCTGAGCTTGTCTTACAATGTTAATTGCACCAAGAAACAATTTCTTGGCTGAAAGTTAATCAAGTGAGGTTCTGGGCAAGCCTGAAGCGTATGACATAAGCAAGGACATTGTTGAACCTTTTTTTTTTTTTTTTTCTTTAAAGAAAGGATCTTGGCCTGAGTTGAACTCACTTAAAATCCTGTGTCAGCCTCCAGAGTGGTGGGATTATAGGTATGCAACATCATATCTGATTGTGAGCCACTTTTATGGGGACAAAAATCTTTTAATTTCCTAATAATAGAACTGGTGAAATGAAAATAAGACTGCTTTTCTTTTCCCAAGTGAAAGGTCACTTCACTAAGAAACTGCACTGTGATATTTCAATTTGTTGAGAGTTTGTTGATTCTTAGATTTCCAATTTAAATAATCATTCTGGCTTTGGCTCTCTTCTGCTTTAATTAAGCTATGTGGAGAGACTGGCAACATTAGGATTAAAACAGTTGCCTTTGACTCTGTAACCAGTGATTGTTGCTTTTTAAAAAAAAAAAATGTCATGTACAAACACTTATGTTCAATCATATTTCTATTTATGTTTTCTCTTATTCCAATCATGTGTTTGTCATCAGTTTCCTTGGTTTTCTTACTGTGCACAGTGACACAAGGGAAATGAACTTTTTATAAGATCCCAAATTCCCAAGTATAGTAGTTAATAAAAATGAACATATGGTGTTCATGTTACTCAGGCACTTTCCATCTTTGGCACCTGCCTTTATCCTGTAACTTGTGGTGCTTTGGGGCCAGATCTTATCATTATGGTTATACTTAATGTTCTTCTTCATAAATCTACCTTAAGTGAACTCAACAAACCAAAACTCTCTAAAGATGTAATTTGTGAAATGGAAACATACGTTTCACAGTGAAAGTGGTAATAGCTGAGAGGATTTTTCCCTGTGTTCTTGTAAGTGGGTACTAGGAATGTCAGAGAGAAAACAAGGCACAAAAAGTTAAAATCTTTCTAACAGTATGTCAGCTAACCAAAGAACTAAACTAATCTGTGCTTGATCACTATGGGCAATGACTGTGTTCAAAGAGACTCCGTTATTTCTCTTGGCAAACATATCTAACTTGCCCTTGCTTTGTTGCTTTCAGAAGAGAATGAGTTGGGCCATGTTAGTGCTTTCTTGCCCTGAGTTGTTTAAGCTTTTGATTAGATTAATTATAGATTACTGAAATAAAGTGTTTTGGATTTAGACATGGGAATGTGGGAGCAGCATAACTTTGTTGCCAATTAGAAAAGTACAGCTTGGCAGAATTCAGTAAGGCAATTGGCAATTGGCCCCTAATAATAGTTACCATTAATTGGCCTTTTGTGTGCCAGGAATTGTCATAGGTATCTCTGTAATCCTGACAAAAAACACTCTGAGATATAGGCGGCATTTTCCCATTTTACAGATGAGGAAGTATGGGACAAAGAGAATAAATGCCTTGTCCAAGATTATATATCTAAAAAGTGTTTTGAGGTAGTGCTTAAACCTATTATCTATCTGTTTCCATAGCCTGAATGCTAGGCATTTTTTTTTTCCAGTCTCATAGATGCAGGGCTTTTGGCCTCCTACCAAAAATCCAAGTGAACTTTTTAAGGTGTGCCAGTCTGGCTAAGGCTTAGGTCATCTGAAAAAGCAAGTAAGGAGAGTGATTCAAGGCTTTAGGAAGAAGATGGGAGAAGTTTTGCAAATGTAGAGCTTAAAAGAATTGTCAAATTAGAAGAGGTGAAGAATGTTTTCACAGAAACATTTCAAGACCCAGGGAAAAAAAAAAGGAAAGCAACCATGAAATAAACAGATTACCCATTATACCCTGAATTGGACATGGGGGTCTAAATAAAGATGACAAATCTTTCTCTCTCTCTTTCATTTTTTTAGGAGTTAATTGGAGGTAAGTGTCTCACAGACTTCCCTACCTAGGCTGGCTTTGAACCACGATTCTCAGATCTCAGCCTCCTGAGTAGCTAGGATTATAGGTGTGAGCCACTGCATCTGGTTTCCTCATAACTTTTATCAGATGAGTAGTTTTATCTTTATTTTTCAGTTGAGAAAATATAGGCTTAAAGAGAGTAATTAACCTTGCCGGAGGCTTTGCCAATCTGTGATACCTTTGGGATCAGTGAGATGAAACATTGCTCATAGCAACAGTGCAAAATTTTTTAACACTGCCAATCCTCTACTGCTGTGAGCAAATGCTCATATGAAGTCTGCTTAAGCTTCTGCTAAGACTGTTGTGTGCAACTCTTTGGATCTCAGGATCTACCTTCTTCTACAAGGAGGCATAAATCATCATGGCTCACATTTTTGTTTACTTTATTCACTACTTTTCATCCTGTCCTGCATTATCTTCTTAATACTTAGTTCCTTTCCTACTCTCATTCTTTCAAATGATTCTGTCTCTCACATCCTGCCATGATATTGTTTCTAACATTGCCCCCATTATCAGCAAATCCCCATGTATCTCATGGCATCTCATTTGGCTATTTACATATTTACCAAACTAATGCTGTTATTTTCTTTCTTTCTTTTTTTTTTTTTGGTCTGGTCGTGGGGCCTGAACTCTGGGCCTGGGCGCTGTCCCTCAGCTCTTCAGCTCAAGGCTAGTGCTCTACCACTTGAGCCATAGCGCCACTTCCGGCTTTTTTCTTTTTGCTTATGTGGTGTTGAGGAATCGAACCCAGGACCTCAGGCATGCAAGGCAAGTGCTCTACCACTGAGCCACCTTCCCAGCCAATGCTGTTATTTTCAATGGTGTTTTTCATTAATATCCTTGAAACAGATTCTCCATCCTGGAAGCTACCTCATATTCCTGCTGTGATTTTTTTTTTTTTTTTTTTGGTCCGGTTGTGGGGCCTGAACTCTGGGCCTGGGCGCTGTCCCTCAGCTCTTCAGCTCAAGGCTAGTGCTCTACCACTTGAGCCACAGTGCCACTTCCGGCTTTTTTCTTTATGTGGTGCTGAGGAATAGAACCCAGGGCCTCAGGCATGCAAGGCAAGCGCTCTACCACTGAGCCACCTTCCCAGCCCTTGCTGTGATTTTTTTTTTTTAGTCTGTTATTTTAGTTGAAGTTAACTTCCACTGCTGTTGACCTTAGTTGACCTGTGCTCATCAATTTGAGAGTTCATAGAGAAAATTGGAAAGCTAGGCAGATTATCATGACTATGAATTCATAATTACCTTATGTGTATAATCAGCATGGTCCCTTGATGTTACACATTTTCCTAGTATATTCACTTTCCCACTGCAAGTGACTATTTCAGGCTGTATTTCTAAGTTCTCATATTTATTTGTGTGTGTGTGTGTGTGTGTGTGTGTGTGTGTGTGTGTGTATTTTGCTTGGTCTTGGGGCTTGAACTCAGGGCTACAGCTCCACTTTTGGTTTTCCGGTGGTTAATTAGGATAAGGCTCTCATGGACTTTCCTGCTGAGGCTTGCTTTGAACAGTGACCCTCAGCTCTCAGCCTTCTGACTAACTAAGATTACATGTATGAGCCACCAGTACCTGGCTCTTTTTTTTTTTTTTAATGCCTGTCCTGGGTTTTGAACTCAGGCCCTACCTAGTCACTGTCTCTGGGGTTTTGTGCTCAAGGACAGTGCTCTACCACTTGAGCCACAGCTCCATTTCAAGCTTTTTACTGGTTAATTGTAGATAAGAGTCTCATGGACTTTCCTGCCCTGGCTGACTTTGAACCTCAATTCTCAGATCACAGCCCCGAGTAGTAGGATAGTAGCCTGAGCTACTGGTTCCCAGCTACGTGTTTTTTCCTTTAAGCCTTGTGCTTCACTTTAAAAGCAGAAGCTACCAAATGAGAATTTCCTTTTCTTTGTACCTCTTCATCTACAAATCTTTGTGCATTTGGGACTCATCTTTTTCTGTCTTCTTTTCTCCAAAGGCTAGTTCTCCCACAGTTGCTGTAATCACATTCTCCTGTGAAATAAAAATGTTTTTTGTTATTTTTCCCTTTCTGTTAGATCCTATCCTTCAGTATTCAGAGTTGTTCTGCCATCTCCCCTTTGGTGATATCCTTCATCTTGTTACTGTCCTGTCTTTGTATTTTTTCCCCCATGGCCAGACTTTCTAAAAAGGTTTTCTTTTTTTTTGAGGGGGATTTCAGCTGTATTTTTTTGTCTTTTCTTTTGATTCTGGGGATTGAACCCAGGACCTTGCACTTGCTAGGCAAGAGCTTTGCCACTGATCTACATCCCAGTCCTCTAAGGGGTTTTCTATACTTGATAGAAATATTTTTTTCCTCTATGAACTCCTTAAACCACTCCTATTATAACATTCTGTCTAAAACAAAACCTCCTTGCTTCAAGTTACTAATGTCCATCAGATTGGAAAACATTGTGTTCTCTTTTTACATTTCTCATATTAGACTTTTTAGCAGCCTGTAGTACTGATTCCTTATGAAATACTTTCCTCCTTTGCTGACATTTCTAGTTTCTACTGAATTTTTCTGGCTCTGCCTCAGTTTTCCCTCTTTGGTTGTCTTTGTCGTCCTTCCCACCCCCACCCCTTCACCCCCCAGTCCTGGGGCTTGAACTCAGGGGCCTGGGCATTGTCCCTGAGCTACTAGTACTCTACCACCACTTGAGCCACAGCACCACTTCCAGCTTTTTCTGTGTAGGTAGAATTGAGGAATCAAATTCCTGGCTTCATATATGCTAGGCAAGTACTCTACTACTAAGCCACATTCCCAGCCCTGGTCTTCTGGTCTTTTCATATGTTTTCTCAAGTCACTCACACCATCTTATCCCTTTAAGTATCATCTACATGTCAACAACTTTAAAAATTATTCCTTTAGCTAAGAGTCTTCTTCTGAATGTCAATATTATATATATACAGCTGCCTATATGTAATAAAACACAACAATTTTATTTCTAAAACCAATCCTTACCCCTCTGTACTGAGGATTGAACCCAGAAGCTTGTGTATGCTAGGTAATTAGTCTTCCACTTTGCTCCATTTAACAGCCTTTAAAACTGGATTTTTGTTTGTTTGTTTTGCTTTTGTCACTTGTAGGGTTTGAACTCAGGGTCTGGTCACTGTCCTGGAACTTTTCTGCTCAAGGCTAATGATCTATCACTTTGAGCCACAGCTCTACTTCCAGTTTTCTGGTGGGTAATTGGTGATAAGAGTCTCACAGACATTCCTGCCTGGGCTGGTATTGAACCTTGATCCTCACATCTCATCTTCCTAAGTAGCTAAGATTACAGGCATAAGCCACCAATGCCTGGCTAAAACTGAATTTTTTTTTTTTTTTTTTTGTCGGTCGTGGGGCTTGAACTCTGGGCCTGGGCGCTGTCCCTCAGCTCTTCAGCTCAAGGCGAGCGCTCTACCACTTGAGCTACAGCGCCACTTCGGTTTTCTGGTGGTTTATTGGAGATAGGAGTCTCACGGTCTCTCCTTCCCGGGCTGGCTTTGAACCGCGATCCTCAGATCTCAGCCTCCTGAGTAGCTAGGATTACAGGCGTGAGCCACCAGCGCCCGGCTAAAACTGAATTTTTTAATTTATCTAATTCTGAAAAAATATATTTTTGTTTTCTTGTATCAGTTGACACGTCTTTTTCATTTTTTTTTTTTTTTTGTCGGTCGTGGGGCTTGAACTCTGGGCCTGGGCGCTGTCCCTCAGCTCTTCAGCTCAAGGCGAGCGCTCTACCACTTGAGCTACAGCGCCACTTCTGGTTTTCTGGTGGTTTATTGGAGATAAGAGTCTCACAGTCTCTCCTGCCCTCTCCTGCCCGGGCTGGCTTTGAACCGAGATCCTCAGATCTCAGCCTCCTGAGTAGCTAGGATTACAGGCGTGAGCCACCAGCGCCCAGCTTCATTTATTTTTTATTTGGTGCAAGGGGATTGAACCTACAGCATTGGGCATGCTAACCTAAACATTCTACCATTGAATTAAGTAGCCTCTAATATATATAAACATTTTTTGAGGGGAATTAAGTAGCCTCTAATAAATATAAACTTTTTTTTTTTTGGTCAGTCATGAGTCTTGAACTTGGAGCCTAGTCACTGTCCCTGAACACTTTGACTCAAGGCTAGCACTATACCACTTTGAGCCACAGCACAGTTGTGAACCACTAGTTCTGGGCTCTAAAGATATTTTTAAAATAATTATATATATATATATATATATATATATATAATTTTTTTTTTTTTGTACCAGTACCAGAGCTTTTTCTGTCCAGGCTGGCTTTGAACCTCGATCCTCAGTTCTCAGCCTCTTAAGTAGCTAGGATTATAGATATGAGCCACCAGCACTTGGCTTTTGAGTATGTTCTTGCAAAATAACTTATTTATTTATTTATTTATTTTGAGATAGGATCTTACCATCACTTCTGATTTGTGATCCCTTTGCTTTGCCTCCTGGGTGCCTGGATTATATACTATTATGCTAGACTAGCTATTCATATCCATATTTTTGGTGTTTTTTTTCTTTATTGCTTTACTGGGATTTGAATTTGGCATCATACTTGCTAGCATTCTACCACTTAGTAATGCTTCTAGCTCCTAAATCTGTCTTAATGGTATGCCTATAAAAAATTTCCATAAAAAATTCCATATTAAGCCGGACACTGATGGCTCATGCCTGTAATCCTAGCTACTCAGGAGGCTGAGATCTGAGGATCCCAGTTCAAAGCCAGCCTGGGCAGTGAGATTCTTATCTCCAATAAAACATAAAACCAGAAGTGGTGCTGTGGCTCAAAAAAACAAAAACGCAAAACCAAAAAAATTCCATTTTATGCAAAGCTTTTTTTTTGTCAGTTATGGGGCTTGAACTCTGGGCCTGGGCACTGCCCCTCAGCTCTTCAGCTCAAGGCTGGTGCTATACCACTTGAGCGACAGTGCCACTTGCGGTTTTCTAAAAATTTCCATTTTATGTATCTGCTATGTACAAGACACTTTCTTCATATCTTTAATAATATTGTATTTTCTTCCACTTTTTATTTTGAGTCAGCCCAAGTCAGCCCTATGTAACCCCAAGCTAGCCTTGGACCCTGCTATGTAGCCTACTATGGCCTTAAATTCCGAACTTCTGTTTATGCTTCTCAAGCTGTAGGGTTACAGGTATGTGCCACCACACAGAAATTTATTGTAAATTTCTCACGAAATCTTTAGTGGAGAAAATCTTCTATTGGTCTTTTGATTTGTGTTCTTCTGCTTGTAATGAGGTTGTTAGAATTTTTTCATGCATTTTTCAGAAGTTTATGTTCTTTTTCTTGTAATTGCTTATTCATAGCCATTAACAAATTACTAATGGAGTGACTACTATGTGCCAGGTGCCAGGTCCTGAGGGCAGCAGTGAACAAAACTGATAAAAATCTCTGCCCTTCTAGTGGACTATCTTTTTACTGTTGGCTTGTAGGAAGACTTAATTTTTTTTTTTTTTGGGGTCCAGTCGTGAGGCCTGAACTCTGGGCGCTGTCCCTCAGTTCTTCAGCTCAAGGCTAGTGCTCTACCACTTGAGCCACAGCGCCACTTCCGGATTTTTTCTTTTTGCTTATGTGGTGCTGAGGAATGGAACCCAGGGCCTCATGCATGCAAGGCAAGTGCTCTACCACTGAGCCACCTTCCCAGCCCCAAGAAGACTTAATTCTTTGTATATATATTGCAAATAGTGTTTCCTATTTTGCTTAAAAAATTATCAAACTCAGGGCCTTACTAGACAGGTGCTAGACAGATGTTGTCCCATTGTGCTACATCCTAGATCCCCTACTCTGCTGCCTGTTGACTTGTCATTGTATTTTTTAAAAGTTGTTGTTAGTCAAGTTTATCAGCTTTTTCTTTTTCAGCTTAAATATTTTCCATCTTTTTTTTTTTTTTTTGGTCAGTTGTGGAACCTGAACTC
This sequence comes from Dipodomys spectabilis, assembly GCF_019054845.1. Lineage (NCBI taxonomy): Eukaryota > Metazoa > Chordata > Mammalia > Rodentia > Heteromyidae > Dipodomys > Dipodomys spectabilis. The sequence continues at coordinate 15,904,445 of NW_024870874.1, forward strand.
TGGGTCTGGGCAATGTACCTCTATTCTTCAGCTTAAAGCTAGCACTCTACCACTTGAGCCACAGTGCCACTTCCAGCTATTTCTGCTTATGTGGTGCTGAGGAATGGAACCCAGGGCCTCATGCACGCAAGGCAAACACTCTACCACTGAGCCACCTTCCCAGCCCAAAATTTTCCATCTTAGATGGCCATTCTACTTCAAGTTTATAAAGTGTATTTTATTCAATTTTTTTTTTTTTTTTGTCGGTCGTGGGCCCTGAACTCTGGACATGGGTATGTCCCTCAGCAATTCAGCTCAAGGCTAGCGCTTTACCACTTGAGCCATAGCACCACTTCCAGCTTTTTGTGCTTATATGGTGCTAAGGAATCGAAACCAGAGCCTCATGCATGCAAGGCAAGCTCTCTACCACTGAGCCACCTTCCCAGCCCTCAACTATGTTTATGATTGGGATTATTATATTTTGGTTTTCAATCCGTCTGGAATTTATTTTTGCTTGTAATAGAAGATCCAAACTGTTTACAATATAAAATAGCACTAATACCCCCAAACAAAATGTAATATTTTACCTTTCTATTTTTTCTTTTCCTTTATATTGCCCTTCTTAACTAATTTATTAGCTCAAATGTAATAATTAGTGATTGAAGAGTGTACTTATTAGCTCAAGAATGACATTAAGGGCTGAAAGCAGGGATTATAGTTGAGTTCAGCATTGAAATTGAGTTTTATTACCTTAGGAAAACTAGTTGGTGGTCAACCCAACTAGTATAGCAGAACCTTTTTGAAGTTTCCTGATTCTAGTAGTAAAAGTTCAGAAATTCACATTTTTAGTACATTAAGAAGTCATACCTTTTAGGACTGCTCATACAAACAAAACTCATAGGAGTCTCATACTTAAAATGGTAGCTCTTATTTTTGGTACAATATCAAGGTGACCTGATAAACTTCCTTGACAGTAAAAGAACACTTGCTGGGCGCTGGTGGTTCAGACCTAGCTATGCAGGAGGCTGAGATCTGAGGATCACAATTCAAAGCCCAGTCCATGAAACTCTTATCTCCAATAAACCATCAGAAAACCAGAAGTGGCACTGTGGCTCAAGTGGCAGAGTGCTAGCATTAAGCTGAAGAGCTGAGGGACAGTGCCCAGGTCCAGAGTTCAAACCCCATGACCAAAAAAAAAAAAACAAAAAAACAAACCACTCTGGAAAATATACCTTTGAGGTCTCATAATACTTAGAGGCAGTTTGTTAAGCTTGCAATCATTTAGATCCTTGTTGGTCACAGTGATCCTTGCTATTTTTTGTCATCAACTGGAAGAAAGGCAACTCTGATTCTGTACTATCATATACCTACCTGCCAAGTTTTGCTCATTGTTGACTAGATCTTAGTTTTAGCAGTTTGTCTAATTTCTTGTTTTATAAAACTTTAGAGTAGAGAGACCAGTAAATTATTTTAGGTTTTGTGGAAGGGTAGAAACTTACAATATACCTTTTCTTTTCTTTTCCTGTTTTTTTTTTTGGTTTTGTTTTGTGTCTTTCCTGGGGCTTGAACTTAAGGCCTGGGTGCTGTCTCTGAGCTTTTGTGCTCAAGGCTAGTGTTCTACCACTTGAGCCACAGCTCAACTTCTGGCTTTTCTGGTGGTTAATTGGAGGTAAGAGTCTCATAAACTTTCTTGCCCAGCCTGGCATTGAATTACCATCCTCAGATTTCAGCCTTCTGAGTAGCTAGGATTATAGGGTGAGCTACTGGCACCCAGCTAATATTCCTTCTAAGACTTTTAAGTATACAAAGAATTAGACACATACAGACACACACACACATCAGAACTCCCCAAGAACCTTTGCTCAGTCCCCCCCATCCCCCATATAGATTCCATATTTACAGAGAGAACAATATGTCTCCACAAAGTCCCTTATATAGACCCTTACAGATTTCCCACATGGTCCCTGAGGACTTCTCTCCCACAATAATATCTAACAAGTAATACTTAAAATGGAGATTTTTTTTTTTTAATGGAATCAGAGTAGTGTTCTCTATAGTTATTTTGAGAAGGAACCAGTATTCTCTTTAATGTACTTAAAACTGAGCAAGAAAATGAAGTAAAAACAGCATGGCCATCACTAAGCTGTGGACTGGTGAATACTACAAAGCCAATTTTCTTTGAATATGTGTCTAGGACTGCCTGTTCCTGGGCCTGGAGAGGAAGTCATTCTCCTCTTTTTGTCTCTCAGGAGCTTGCATTAGTTAAACACTGTTCCATGCTTAGGTTCCCTTGAAGCTAATTCATACTTTCCCATGGTGGTATCTAAGTCACATAAATCTGCCTGGAGTTGGAAGCTCTAGAAACATTGCAACAATGGGAAAGAACTCGCATGATGTCCTCTATGAGTGAATGTAGAGGGAAGATTGTATGAAAAGTCAAAGTTATAATTTTTTTTTACCATGTTAGGTCATTCATAGGTTTGTATTCATAGTAGATTTGCATAAACCTTAAGCATGACTCAGAGAAATTAGTAGTAAACTTTTTTGAACTACAGCAATGTGGACTGGGTCATTGGTTTATGTTGGTTGATAGATCATTGGAAGACATATTGCAAGATTTTTTTTTTTTTTTTTTTTGGTCCGGTCATGGGGCTTGAACTCTGGGCCTGGGCGCTGTCCCTCAGCTCTTCAGCTCAAGGCTAGCGCTCTACCACTTGAGCCACAGCACCACTTCCGGCTTTTTTCTTTTTGCTTATGTGGTGCTGAGGAATCGAACCCAGGGCCTTGAGCATGCAAGGCAAGTGCTCTACCACTGAGCCACCTTCCCAGCCCTATTGCAAGATTTTTTAAGTGCTTGTAGCAGCATTTTTTGAGAAGCATCTTGTTAGGAAAGAGGAAACTTAACTTGGGCAGCATGCTTATGTGCATGCATACATTCGTGAAGGTTTCTATCACACTAAGATAGATGCCAGAGGCATTAGAATAGTTTCACAAATGTGGGTTCCAGAAAGGTAAATGTTTTTCTCTTGCTGCTTAGTACATGTTTATTTCACTAGAAGCCTGTTTTTGAATTAAAAAAAAATTGAAACACATGGAAAAGAGAATTGTACTTTACTATTCAATATAACAATTACTATCATTTTGCAAATTTTTCGTTAAAAAGATTCAGTGTTGAAATTGAACTTAAGGCTTTACAAATGCTAAACAAACACTCAACCATTAAGATATATTTATTTTATTTTATTTTTTGTGTCAGTACTGGAGTTTGAACTCAGAGCATAGGGGCACTGTCTTGTGGCCTTTTTACTCAAGACTGGCTGTCTACCATTATAGCCACAGCTCTATTTCCAGCTTTTTGCTGGTTAATTGGAGATCAGAGTTTCATAGACTTTCCTGTTTAGGTAGCTTTTAATTTTTTTTCCTTTTGGCCAGTCGTAGGGCTTGAACTCAGGGCCTGGGCACTGTCCCTGAGCTTTTTTTGCTCCAGGCTAGTGCTCTACCACCTGAGCCACAACGCCATTTCTGGCCTTTTCTGTTTATGTGGTACTAAGGAATCAAACCCAGAGCTTTATGCTTCTTAGGCAAGCACTCTGCCACTAAGCCATATTCCAGCCCTGGCTTTGAACTTTGATCCTCAGATCTCAGCCTCCTGAGTAGATTGGATTACATTTCTTCACATACTCTGAAAACCTCTATTCTACTTACTGTCAATGAGTTTGCCTATTCTAGGTAAAGGAGAATCATACATAGTGTTTTCAATTTCAGTAATCTGTTCTAGCATGTATCAGAATTTCATTCCTTTTAAAACTGAATAATAAGCCATTGTATGTACCACATTCTGTTTATCAATCTATACACATATTTATTTGATTTTCTGCTTTTATTTCTGTTGGATACACACCTAAATGTAATTGTTTGATTACAGTTAATGTATGACAGACTTGTATTCTGCTAAACTTGTATTCTTTTAAACTTTTTTATTACTTTTTGCTCTTTGGCGATTCTTGGAAATTTCTACAGGATTATGTCATCTTCAAATGACAGTTTTATTTTTCCTATATATGTCTTAATTACATATATCTATATGCCTTTAATTCCTTTTTCTTTCTGTATTGTATTGTCTAGATCCTCTAATACAATTTTGAATAGAAGTGGTGAAAGGGGAAGTAGAGGTGTGTTTCAAGTGAGTGCCAACCTTGAGTGAAAAGTCAAGAGAGAGTGGGAGGCTCTGAGTTCAAACTCTATTACTGGCATCAAGAAAAGAAAGTAAAGAAAAAGAAGTGCTAAGAGAAGACACTCTTGCCTTATTCCTAATTTTAGAGGGAAAAAAATAGTCTTTCATCATTAAATACAATGTTAGACGATAGCAATAGGGCACACTGTTCCTAATTTAAAAAATTTCTTTACATAAGTTACATAGAGGAGGATTTCTTGGTTACATCACCATACATATTTACAATATATTCCAGTCAGTCTCATCACCTCTATCACTCTCTGTCTCTAATATAGTCTTTATAATGTTATATAATGTTGTAGAGTGCTAGCCTTGAGTGCTTATATGGTGCTGAGGAATCGAACCCAGAGCCTCATGCATGCAAGGCAACTCGACCACTGAGCCACCTTCCAAGCCCTACGTTTTCTTTTTGTACGATGTCTTCAGTTCCCTCATTCTTTCCCAGTTCCTCCATCCCATCTCCACCCATGAGTTGTATAGTTCACTTTCATGAATGTCCAGTGAGCTCCACTGCTGCATTTTTTACCCTTTTTTCCTCCAGTTTTGTATCCTTCTCCCAACCCTTCTGAACATGTACACTTGAATATATCATACATAGGTAAAGAAGACAGAATCATCAAAAATTAAAAACTAAAGGGGAAAAATAGAGGTCTCTTCCATATTTTAGGGTTTATATCAGTATATATATTTACATAAATATGAAGAGGCACTTGGGCATTGCGCCTTTGTGTTTCTCTCCAAAGAGTATAACTCTTCTGGTCTCACTGTATATCTAGAATCCTATATCATTTATTATATCCCAGTGCATTTTAGTGATCTATATCGTCAATCCATAACTTGCATGTTCATTTCTTTTTTTTTTTTTGTCAGTCGTGGGGCTTGAACTCTGGGCCTGGGTGCTGTCCCTCAGCTCTTCAGCTCAAGGCGAGTGCTCTACCACTTGAGCTACAGCGCCACTTCTGGTTTTCTAGTGGTTTATTGGAGATAGGAGTCTCACGGTCTCTCCTGCCCGGGCTGGCTTTGAACCGCGATCCTCAGATCTCAGCCTCCTGAGTAGCTAGGATTACAGGCGTGAGCCACCAGCGCCGGGCTTGCATGTTCAAATATAAGGCAAGAATCTGTACTTTATTGAAACCTTGGCTTTTTTTTTTTTGGTAAGTTGTGGGGCTTGAACTCAGGGCCTGGGTGCTGTCCTGAGCTTCCTTGTGCTGAAAGCCACTTCTGGCATTTTCTGTGTATGTGGTACTAAGGAATTGAACACAGGGCTTTATGCATGCTGGGCAAGCACTGTACCACCAAGCCACATTCTCAGCCCACCTTTTCTGTCTTTATTTATTTATTTATTTTTGGTCAGTCATGGTGCTTAAACTCTGGGCCTGGGTGCTGTCTCTCAGCTCTTCTGCTCAAGGCTAGCACTCTACCACTTGAGCTACAGAGCCATTTCCGGTTTTCTGATGGTTTATTGGATGATAAGAGTCTCATAGACTTTCTTGCCCCAGCTGGCTTTGAACTATATTCCTCAGATCTCAGCCTCCTGAGTAGCTAGGATAACAGGCGTGAGCCACCAAAGTCCAGTCCACCTTTGCATTTTTGATGCCTTAAAAGCTAGTTATAATTTTCTTTCTCTGGAGAGAATTTGATATTGTCTCAAAATATATGTGTTTGTGTTTGTATAGATAGTTTATTTTATAGTCCAATTCTATTGTTTCATTTGTCATAGGCCAAATCCTTCTCCTCTTATGGATGAGAATAGTGCAGTTTATTTCTGATACTTTGGTTATATGCTTTATTCCTAGATTGAAAGTTCCACAAGGGCTCATGCCATATCTTTCTTGTTCACTGTATTGTTAGGATCTTACATTCTTTTTACATTTAAAGAATGATCAGTCAAACTTACGATACTTTTGAGAACAATGATTAATGTAAATTGATCTTATTATAGGGTAAAATTTCATCCTCTAAGTCTTCAAGTCATTCCAGAGTAGGAATTGCCTAGTTTAAATACACTTTTTTTAGCTGGCACTGGTGTTTCATGCCTGTGTAGTCCTAGCAACTCAGGAAGCTGAGATCTGAGGATTGGGGTTCAAAGCCAGCCTAGGTAGAAAAGTCTGTGAGACTCTTCCTTCCAATTAACCACCATAACACTGAAGTAGTGCTGTGGCTCCAAGTGGTAGAGCACTAGCCTTAAACGAAAAAACTCAGGGACAGCATCCAGGCCCTAAGTTCAAGTCCCATGACTGACACCACTCCTTCCAAAAAAGAATTTTGTCCATTTTCCTTTTAGTAATTAAACCTAAATGTTAACAAGTTTATAATTTTTTTACATGTGTATTCCCCCCCCACCCCCCTCTTTTTTTGCAGTGCTGAGGATCTAATCTAGTACCTTTCACATGCTAGGCAAATATTGTATTATTAAACCACACCCCCAACCCCATATAAGTTTATTTAAAAAATTTTGAGAGTCGAGGGATGTAACTCAATGGTAGACACACAGCCTAGAGTATATATGTGTGGGGGTAAGGGGGGTGTGTGTGGGAAACAACAACTTTTCTTTTTTTCTTTCTTTTTTTTGGTTGGTCGTGGGGCTTGAACTCTGGGCTTGGGCCCTGTCTTTGCGCTCTTCAGCTCAAGGCTAGCACTCTATTGCTTGAGCCACAACGCCACTTCCGGTTTTCTAGTGGTTTTTATTGGAGCTAAGAGTCTCACGGACTTTCCTGCCCAGGCTGGCTTTGAACCGCGATCCTCAGATCTCAGCCTCCTGACTAGCTAGGATCACAGGCGTGAGCCACCAGTGCCCGGCACAACAACTTTTCTTTACAGTTTGTGCTATATTTCTGCCACTTAAGTTATTTTCATTTCATTTCTAAGACTTTAGACCTAACTAGTCATGACTTACTGAATAATTTTATAGGAACCTATTTTAACAGTTAACTAAATAACAATTGAGATAGCTAGTCAGAAAGGGATAGTTGACATCTGTTTAATAAAATGGCATTTCTTTTGAAGAGGGGATAGCACTTACTTTTGTGTGTGAATGATTAATAAAAAGAAATTTTTTTTTTCTAGTCCTGAGGCTTGAACCTGTGCACTGTCCCTGAGCTGCTTCTTTTGCTCAAGGCTAGCACTCTACCACTTGAGCCACAGTGCCACTTCCAGCTTTTTCTGTTTATGTGGTACTGAGAAATTGAACACAGGTCTTCATGCCTGCTAGGCAAGCACTCTACCACTAAGCTACATTCCTAGCCCAAAAAACTGATTTTTTTTTGGTTGCTTTGAATAAAGTAAGTTGGCAATTGTGGACTGCTATTCATTTCCTTTTGCTTTGTTGACTAGGCCTTGCCACATCTTGGAGAACAGTTAGAACTTGCTCATCAGAAGAGCTGAAGGGTTTGGCTCCAAACCTTGTACATTATCATTGAACCTTAAGAGATGTTTCAGCAAGCTTATTAGCCTATAACATTGTTACTTGTTTTCTCATAATGCTTGATAATAATAACTAAAAATAATTATTGCCAGTTTGGATACATCCACTGATCTACACAGCTGATTATAAATTATTTTACTGTCACACTGCCTTCTGAGTTGTTCTAGTGGCTTATAAATTTTATGGTCTTTAAGATCTTTGCAGATATCCAGAAATCATTATGAGAATTTTTTCTTCTTCCCTAGAGTAGTATATTTTAATCTCTGTTCATTGCCTAGTTGCATAGCTACATTTGTTGACTAAGTATGCTCTTGAATAAAATTAATGTTGGCGCATAATAACTGCCTAATAAATGTTTATTATTATAGTGCTGAGCTTCAAACATGAACTATTTATTTACAATATACTTCTCTTAGCAACCTAGTTATCTCTCTGTCGCTTGAACATAAACCTTGCTACAGTCACAATCCAAGGAGACGTGAGTATTTTTTCAGTTCTTGTATATCATACTCTTAGGTAGAGTCTGTCGGATGGCACTGATAATTAAGCCTTGGAAAGAGCCCAAGGGTTTTTAGTGTCTCTGGCTAGACAGTAACAACTAGAACACTGCATATATCACCATGATGATACTTGGCAGTTCTAAAGCAACATTGGTTTTTATTCAAGAGCATCAGGTTGAACCAGTTAAGACTCTTTTGGCTTAAAACTTGCTTTGTAGATTTTACCATTTGATATACTCTTTTTCTTCAGAATTGTTCTTTATTTATCAGATCATGGAAATTACTTGAAGACTAAGAGACTTATCAACAAGTCTGTTTGTATAAAATGAAGGCAAATGTGGCAGGTACTGTTTTGGGACTCAGAATCACACTCTTGCCTCTGTTCTAATCTTGAGAAGAAAATGAATGGTATCCTAGGAAGGTTAAGACCGTGCCAAGATATAGCAGAATATTAGAGTATACTTTTTAGAGTACTTACAAGTATGAATTAGTTCTTAAACTAACACTGTGATAAACAATTCTAGTTTACTAATGGAAAAGCTGAATAAAATGTTCATTAAATGCCATTAAGCACTCAGGCTAAGACTCTAGAGCAGACAGCTATAGTTGCAAAAAATAAACACTTCATTTGTTAATCATTAGTTTTTCTATCAGTCGTAGGTTATAGTAAAGAAATGAACAGGGAGGGCTGGCAAGGTGGCTCAGTGGTAGAGTGCTTGCCTTGCATGCAAGAGGCCCGGGGTTCGCTTCCTCAGCACCACAAAAGCAGAAAAAGCCTAAAGTGGTGCTGTGGCTCAAGTGGTAGAGCGCTAGCCTTGAGCTGAAGAGCTGAGGAACAATGCCCAGGTCCTGAGTTCAAGCCCCACAACCAAAAAAAAAAAAAAAGAAAGAAAGAAAAAAGGAAAAGAAATGAACAAGGATTAAAATGCAGATTTTTAAAAATGTGTTTCAGGTTTTCATGATCATGAATTTTAAAAGGAGTAAAAAAAAAAATCAGAATTACAAAAACAAGAAGCAAGCCTAGTTTTTTTTTTTTTTTTTTTGTTTTATTTTGTTTTTTTTGCAGTCCTGGGCCTTGAAAGCTTCAGGGCCTGAGCATTGTCCCTGAGCTTTTTTGCCCAAGGCAAGTGCTCCACCACTTTGAGCCACAACGACACATCCAAGCCTAATTTTTATAGTTATTTTTCCTGCATATTATTATTTGTCAAGTCAAACACAAGAAAATACACGAATTTGAATTCTTATTCTACAGTATTTTAACCAAAAGCATGCTGACATAATATTAGCAATTGGTGAAGTATTACAGAATAAGCGTTAGTTCCATTTTTCTTGTAACCTTGTGTTTGAAACATTTATATAACATCTAAATAAAAATGTTTTATAGATGGTTGGAACTGGATTCAGGGGTTGAGCCAAGAAATAGCTTTAGACGGTATTCTAAAGTTCCAGTTACAATGGTAGCACACATTAAACCATGGGTTTATCCCTAACAGTGCAAAAAAAAAGGGGGGGTCAGGAGAAAACACATACATATACACATATATGTGTATGTGTATATGTATGTGTATGTGAAACTAAATCCAACAATTATTATTTTAACATGTAATTGGCATAAAAATCAAGATAGTTTGCTTTTTATATTTTGAACTGAATTTTCACTAGCTACATTTCCTGTGTGTGTGTGTGTGTGTGTGTGTGTGTGTGTATGTGTGTATGTGTGTATGTGTGTATATCCATGTCCTTCCATCTGTCCATCTGTCCTAGAGCTTGAACTCAGGCCTGAGAACTGTCTCTAAACTATTGTGCTCAAGGCTAGCACTCAACCATTTGAGCTACAACTGTACTCTTGGCTTTTTGCTGGTTAATTAGAGATTAAGATTTTTCACAGACTTTACTGCCTTGGCTGGCTTTGAACTGTGATCCTCAGATCTCAGCCTCTTGAGTAGCTAGGGTTATAGGCATGAGCCACTAGCACCTGGCTCAGATTTAACTAATTTATTTTTTTTAGAGGATTGGTCTTGGGCCTGGGTGCTGTCGGCCACTTTGCGCCACAACTCCACTTCCAGTTTTCTGGTGGTTAATTGGAGATAGAGCCTCACAGACTTTCACAGGCTGGATTTGAACTATGGTCCTTAGATCTCAACCTCCTTAGTAGCTAGGATTATAGGCACAAGCCACTAGTGCCCAGCAAATTCACATTTTTAATAATACGTGCAATGGAGTAAAAATAAAAAAGATTTAAAAAAACCTCCTAGCCATGTTTTCAGCTCAGTATTTTGCTGGTTATTTTGGAGATGGAATCTTGTGGACTTTTCTGCCTTTGAGTCTGGCTTTGAATCTATAAAGATTAGATAATAGCATAAGGTGGCTCAGTGGTAGAGTGCTTGCCTTGCTTGCATGAGACCCTGGGTTTGATTCCTTACTACCACATAAGCAGAAAAAGCCAGAAGTGGTGCTGTGGTTGGAGTGGTAGAGCGCTAGCCTTGAGCTGAAGAGCTGAGGGACAGTGCCCAGGCCTAGAATTCAGGCCCCACGAAAACAAACAAACAAACAAAAAAACATAACTTTAAAAATCATGAAAATGTAAGCAAATCAAACTGATGAGCTAAACTTATAAAAATGAAATTTATGAAGTATTAATGTAAACCCACTTAAGAAAAATATCTAGTAATGATTAAATTTTAATATTTGTTGATGAGGAGTTTGGGCTGGATATGGTGGTACATGTCTGTAATCCCAGCACTTGTGAAGCAGAGGTAGGAGCATTGTGAAATCTTGCTCTTTTAAATTTAATGTTTTGCTTTATTTCTTCTTCACTTTTTCCGTTACTCTGTGTTTTGTTTGAGTGCTGCTTTAATACAGAATATACTAACCTCATTAATTGATTTAGGATTCTACTTGTATAGCCAGCCAGTACTATGTATTATCTTTCTCAGAAAATAATACTGAGAGCCTGTTGGTTTGTATAATGGCTACGATACCCAATACTTGGAATCAAGCAGTCAGTCACTCCTTTGATCCGTTACCCTTTGTAAAATTTATTATTTATATTGCTTTCCTTACAAGAAACTGGTTGAAGCAGATTAAAAAAAATATTGACTCCCAGAGAGTTCTCTGAAATTACAATAAAATCTCCACTAAAATAGAGTGTAAGAAAACACTAGTCTTACCTTTCTGGCAGTTTTTGTTGGTAGGACAAAATCCTTTTGTAGGTCATGAACTTTTGAGTAGGCTGGATTTTGAGTTAGCCCCAATTAAGGATTTTGGTTGTTAACTAGTACCACCCAGGCTCTAGATTAGCAACTGGAGAAAGGAGCTGTGATGGAATTAACGTAACCTTGGCAACTATTCTAATGTAAATGAGCCTCCTTGGGAAGGAAGTTGAGAGCATGGGCACTTGTTCGGGCATTCCTTTATTATATTTACAACTCGTGCAGAATAGCATTTTTGCTATTCCAACTAATTCCATGCTTTAATATGTATATGAGACAGAAAATCTCCCATTTGTTTCTCTTTAATGTACATTAAGACCTCTTTTCACCACCTTTTCCTCTCTGTTTTTGGATATTTGTTGCAACTCTGCACTAAATCTTTAATACAAAAAAGGAAGCCATTAGGTTTCCTTAGGTGTAATTTGGTATGAACCTGAGATATTGCGCTGGCCAAGTTCTGGCCTATGGTGGAACCAGTACCAAGGTTACTCCTTAAATAGCACACGGGAGACAAATTTTTAGTTTCAGGTCTTTTTTTTGGTCTTTCAGGTTTAAGAAACAAAATTTTCTGTATAGTTAACAGTTTTTTGTTTTTGTTTTTCGCCAGTCCTGGGGTTTGAACTAAGGGCCTGGGCACTGTCCCTGAGCTTCTTTTGCTCAAGGCTAGCACTCTACCACTTGAGCCACAGTGCCATTTCTGGCTTTTTCTGTTTATGTGGCACTGAGGAGTCAAACCAAGGGCTTCATGAATGCCAGGCAAGCACTCTTACCACTAAGCCACTTTGCCAGCCTCAGTTTATAGTTTTAATGCAGGTTTACTGTTTGTGGATTTAGAGATTTGTTGATTAAAAGGGAGTAATAAAAGAGAAGCCAAAGTAATTGTCAAATTGAGACTAAGTCTCTAAGTTAAGGCCATGTATGTTTGTTGCCACCCTGTTAAAACTTTTAACAAAGGGCTTGTGAGTGGAAAGTTCCAGGTTAATCATTGTTATAATGTTGGAGCTAGCTAAAAAACTTCTGTTAACCTGTTTTTCTCTTGGTTAAAGAAAAGTGGAAATAATGACTCTATTGTAGGGCAGTATTTACAAAAGGAACTGAAATGTAAGTTGTGATATGGACAAGACTATCTTTTGAAATCTTACTGAAGAGTTAGCACAACAATTCAGACCTTCATGGAGAAATTAAGGCAAGAATCAAAACGTAGTAAAAGTGATAAAGTTTATTAGGAAAAAAATATATTTTCACTAGACTAAAAACAGATCATCTTTACAGTGGGAATGACCATTTTTATCCCAGAACAAGTTTTTATTGATATATAAGAGGCTTGGAGCGCTAAAAGTTCCTTCTGAGAACCTTCCTACCAGGTAGTCATTGTCTAGAAGTTGGGAAAGGTTTATTGAGTTACTTTTAACCTGTAGTCCTTGGCTTACTGGCTTGGGTAAGTTAAAGATCTGTTGTTCCAGGAACTATCTGTTGATTTACCTTAGGCTAGAATGATAGCCCTTCCTTAATCCTTAGGTAGGAGGATACTCATCTTGTGACATTCTATGATTTTAGTGGGCTACTTTGATCTTAATGGAGCTAGTTACTTGCTACTTAGCATATTTTTCCTCTTCAAGAATTCTTTAGTTTCCCTCTACATATCACCATCATCCATAGCTAACTGCGGACTATAAGTAGAAGACAGAAATTGTTGTATTGAACCTAGGCCTTGTCCATGTTAATAAAGTATTCTATCATTGAGCTATATCCCTAGCCCCAGAAATTCTAAATTTAAGGTAATGTTTATGTAATGTTTATGCTATAGGTGTCCTACTTAGCTTTTACTTGTTTATTTTCTTTCTCTTTTTTCCTCCCTCCCTTCCTTCCCCTCCCCTCTTCTTCTCTTTCTTTCCCTTCTTTTCCCTTCTCTCTTTCTCTCTTGTTCTCTTTTTCAAGTTTGAGTCAAGAGTCTCATTATATAGCCCAGGCTGGCCTAGAATGTCTTTTCCTCCTGCCTCTGCCTACTATGTGCAGAGATTACTGGCATGTACTGTAGTACCTGACAGTACATTTCTTTTCTTTTCTTTTCTTTTCTTTTTTTTGTCATTCATGGGCCTGAACTCTGGGCCTGGGCTCTATCCCTCATCTTGCAGCTCAAGGCTAGCGCTCGACCACTTGAGCTACAGCACCACTTCTGGCTTTTTCTGCTTATGTGGTGCTGAGGAATTGAACCCAGGGCTTCATGCATGCAAGGCAAGCGCTCTACCACTGAGCTACCTTCCCAGCCCCTGACAGTACATTTCTTTGTTTTTACTTTCCTTCATCCTCTCATACCCTTTTGTCATTCTCTCATACCCTGAATTGTCATTCAGATGACAACAGATGCACAGATACACCTGAAAAACAACTATCTTTGTTGGCTTAGTCACTAACATGTTAATTTATCTTAAACTTAAAATATTTGATTTTTATTATATACAAAGCTTAGAATTGAGTGTATAGAGAATAAAGATGAAATACATAGAAAAATATAATTTCTGCCTTTGAATCCAAGAATCATTCAAATACTTGGAAAGAGCTCTGGTGTTATTTTTTCTTTCCCAGATCTGTTCTCCATGGAAATAATTTTTGGCTTTTAGTTGTGCTTTATATGATTTTGTTTGCCATACCATCATTATCACAGTCCTGATGCTCCTCTCTCCCTCTTTCTCTTTTTTTCTTTTTTTCTCTGTCTCCCCCCCCCCCTTTCTTCTCTCTCTCTCTCTCTCCTCTCTTTCTCTTTTGGTGCCAGTCTTGGGGCTTAAACTCAGGGCCTGGGTGCTGTTCTGAACTTTTTCTGCTCAAGGTTAGCACTCTACCACTTATGCCACATCTCTACTTCCAGCTTTTTAGTGGTTAATTGGATATAGTAGTCTCATGGACTTTCCTGCCCAGGTTGGTTTTGAGCCACAGTCCTCAGATCTTAGCCTCCTGAGTAGCTAGGATTACAAGTGTGAGCTATCAGTGCCTGGCATAGGAGGCTCTTGTATGAGACTCATATTCCAAATAATAGTGCCAAAAATGTTTACCTGACCATTAGCAGTTTTCTTTCTAGTTCGGGTCACCAATTATCTGTGTTAGTGTTTTAAGCTGATACCCAATATTGAAGGTTCATTTTGATATTACAGTTCAACTACATGGTCTGGCCATGTATCCTAGGGTGGCTTAAGTTCACTAGATACCCTACACTTGTCTTGAACTCATGATCCTCCTGCCTCTGTTGGCTGAATGCTGGGATTTACAGGCATATGCCAACCACACTCAGCTTGAACAAAACTCTTTATCAACCAATGTTAAAACTAAATTGTTACTAGATAAATAGATATAAATTCATTTTTGATAAATTTCATTTTATGTTTTCAGCCCATTTTTATCTATTTAGATTTTGTGACTTCTAACATAATATGCTATCATCTAATCTTTATAGATAAATTTGCATAACTAGCTACCTTAAAAAAATTTTTTTTGGAAATAGGTCTCAAAGTCCTCAAGATCTTCTTGCCTCAAATTCCCAAGTGCTGAGATTACAGGCATGTACTACCATGCCTGGAAATAAATATTCCATGTGTTGATAAACATCTGCTAATGTGAGCTGAAATACATAGCCAGATACTCTATCCAGAATTATTAAGAAATTGATTAATAATATTGAGGATGGTGTTTTACCAATTATGAAAAAGGTGATACTTTTTTTTTTTTTTTTTTTGGGTCCGGTTGTGGGGCCTGAACTCTGGGCCTGGGCACTGTCCTTTAGCTCTTCAGCTCAAGGCTAGCCCTCTACCACTTGAGCCACAGTGCCACTTCCGGCTTTTTTTTTTTCTGCTTATGTGGTGCTGAGGAATTGAACCCAGGGCCTCATGCATGCAAGGCAAACGCTCTACCACTGAGCCACCTTCCCAGCCCAAGGTGATACTTTTTTTGCCACTAATAAGCATGAAAATATACGTTGTGAAGATATGTCAATTTTAGTATGTTCAAAGAAATTATATTGTTCAAGTATACAATACACACAGATGCAAGGATATAATGTGAGCAAGTATACATCGTAATAATATTTCAAATACCCAATTAGAAAGGAAAATGGTCATTGTGGGAAAAAGACATACTACAAAATAATAGCAACAGAATAATCTCAGTTACATTTGAGTGATTTGTGTGTGTATGTTTGTGTGTATATATGCATATGTGTAAGCATTTCAATTTATTAAATTCATTAATTATTATGAGACTTGAGTGTTAGTGAAGATAACTGGATCACAGGTACTTTATTTTGTCTATGACAGAGGCAGAAAATGTTCACTTTATTGTCTGAGTTTTTCTCTTCCTGTGGCATTCCACTTACTCTATAATGCAAGCTGTCCTCAAAATCACATTTTCGCACCTCAGCCTTCTAAGTACTATAATATACATTATTATAAATCTGATACCTGATGTGAAAAGTAAAGAAAATCTTCAGGGGCAAAATATGAAGAGGAAGCTAAAGCTCTGGGTTACTAAGAGACTTCAGTTGCATGGGAAGCTTCAGGTTCTGCCTTCCTAAAAAGGTTCCTCAAAAGGTTACTACATCATTGAAAAGACGATCCTAGGAAAACATCTGTCCAGAGACATTGAGAGATACCAATGAAATTTGTCCACTCTGTGTTGGCTTTAAGAATTTATTTGAGAATTTGTTACCTGGGTTTACCCTCTGTTAAATTGGGCTTGTGATATGTCTTTTTTTCTTTCTTGGATCCAGGAAACCTAAAGCCAAGAAATTAACATATAGTTTATTTTTTTTATTTCTTGTCGGTTGTGGGGCTTGGACTCAGGGCCTGGGCACTGTCCCTTAGTTCTTCTGCTCAAGGCTAGCGCTCTACCACTTTGAGCCATAGTACCTTTTCTGGTTTTCTGATTGGAGATAAGAATCTCATGGCTTCTCCTGCCTGGGCTTTGAATAGCAAACCTCAGATCTCAGGCTCTGAGTAACTAGGATTACAGGCCTGAGCCACTAGTGCCAGGCTGACATATAGTCTTGAATCAGTAACAATCCCATAGCAGCAGGCTAAAGCAAATATTAAACTTCTCTTTATAGATATTCAGTCTAAGCCACACAGGATTCTTACAGCTAAAGGTACCCTTAACTTTGTTTTGTTGTTTTAATAGACCTTAAAAATATATTTATTTAGGGGCTGGGAAGGTGGCTCAGTGGTAGAGTGCTTGCCCTGCATGAATGAAGCCCTGGGTTCTATTCTTCAACACAGAAAAAGCCAGAAGTGGCACTGTGGCTCAAGTGGTAGAGTGCTAGCTGAGGGACAGGGCCCAGGCACAGAGTTCAGGCCCCATGACCGACCAAAAAAAAAAAAAAAATATATATATATATATATATTTAAACTTAAAGCTCAGGAAACAGCATCAATAGTAGAATGAATAAATGGTGATATATTCATATAATGGAATACTGTTTTGCAATAGAAATGAATGAATGGCTACAATGCATAAGATCATGTTTAAGTAAAAATAACACTGAAGAAAGGAACTCACACACAAAACAAATACTATATGATCTTATTTATAGAAAACTAAAATCCCTAACACGAGGTTATAAGTCCTGATAGTGATCTTTAAGAGAGAAGGACTAATAATTAGGAGGGAGTATTAAGATTTCTTGGATATTGACAATATTGTATTCTTGACCCAAGTGATAGTTAAATGATTGCTTCACTTTATGATAACTCGTTGAGCTGGTGATTTGTACACTCACACAATCCAATGAAAAGCAAGAAATGGAAATGTGATAAATGTCATAAAAAGATAGGTTGTATAATATGATAAAAGATTATAACTAGGCATTTGTAGCTCAGACCTGTAATCCCAGTTCCTTATGAATCTGAGATCTGAGGGTCAAGATTTGAAGCTACTCTGAGCAGGAAATTCTGTGAGATTCTCATCTTCAGGTTACCACCAAAAAGCCAGGAGTGGAGCTGTGGCTTGAGTGGTAGAGCACTAATCTTGAGCAAAAAAGCACAGGGACAGCACCCAGATTCTGAGTTTAAGTCCCAAGATTGGTGCATACACACACACACACACACACACACACACACACGCGCGCGCGCGCGCACACACACACACACACACACACACACACACACACACACACACACACACACAAGTATAAATACCTTGGTGGAGTTGAGATCAGGAGTTTTGTTCCAGGCCATCCAGGCCAGAAAAGTCCGTAAGTCTCCAAGTAATGAATAAGAAGTTGTGTGTGGTGGCAAGTGCCTTATTAAAGCTACAGAAATAAAATGGGTGCAAAAAAGGACTAGAAGGACTGGGAAGGTGGCTCAGTGGTAGAGCGCTTGCCTTGCATGCCTGAGGCCCTGGGTTCGATTCCTCAACACCACATAAGCAAAAAGAAAAAGAAAAAAGGATTAGAAGCATGATTCAATTGTAGAAAGCTTGCCTAGCAATGGAGAGGCCTTGAGTTCAAACCCCAATACAAAGATGGAAGAAATAAATTCAAATGCATTAGTAATCATACTGAATATAAATGAACTATTATTTACTAGTTAAAAGACAGATTGTCTGTTATAGATTTTTTTTTTTTGTCTATATATGACCATTCCCTTGTCAAGAGGTGAAGATGATTTTTCCATTCATCTGGGTTAGTTTTGGTCAAGATAGTATGCAGAAATAGCATTCAACGAATTTTGAGGCCAAGTTATGAAAAGTTCTGCAACTTTCATTTGGGTCTTTTGAATTTTTTTTTTCTTTTTGTGCCAGTCCTAAGGCTTGAACTCAAGGTCTGGCCACTGCCCTCAGATTTTTTTTTTTTTTTCCCTTCATGCTATCTGTAGGTCCACTTCCAGCTTCTTTGATCTCAGTCTCCTGAGTAATTAGGATTATAGGTGTGAGCCTCTGGCACCCATCTGAACATTGTTTTTTGAAATGCTTTTCCATGGAACTTAAAAT
The DNA here is from genome assembly GCF_019054845.1 of Dipodomys spectabilis. NCBI lineage: Eukaryota > Metazoa > Chordata > Mammalia > Rodentia > Heteromyidae > Dipodomys > Dipodomys spectabilis. The sequence continues at coordinate 15,922,766 of NW_024870874.1, forward strand.
CTGGGAACCTAGCTACCATGACTTAAAAAAGAAATCTAAGTCATCTGAGCACCTGTGGCCTAGCTACTCAGGTGGCTGAGATCTGAGGATCGCAGTTCAAAGCCAGCCTGGGCAGGAAAGTCCGTGAGACTCTTATCTCCAATTAATACTAGAAAAACAGAAGTAATGTTGTAGCTCAAGTGGTAGAGTGCTTGCCTTGAGCTGAAGAGCTGAGGGACAGGACTTAGAGTTCAAGCCCCATGACCAAAATAAAAATAAAAATAAAAAATCGAAGCCAGATGGGCACTGGTGGCTTGGTTTATGCCTATAATCCTATCCACTCAGGATACAGAGATCTAGGGATTGAGGTTTAGAGTCAGCCCAGTCAAAAAAGAATGTAAGACATCTTTAGTTAACCAATAAAAAAGCCAAAAGTAGAGGTGTGGTCAATGGTGCCTCGTGTGAAAAAGCCAAGCAAGACTGTACGGCCCATACTAACATGACAGTATACACATTAGGAAATAAAACATTAAAAAAAAAAAAAAAGTTTCTGGTTGCTTCATATGGCCTAGGACTATTCTTTCCCCAGTGTGCTGGACCAATGACTTGAATTCAGGGCCTGTGCCCTGTCCCTGAACTTTTGTACTGAATGCAATTGCTACTAACAAGTTTTTGGTGGTTAATTGAAGATAAGTCTCACGGACTTTCCTGCTTTGGCTGGCTTTAAACCATGATCCTCAGATCTCAGCCTCCTGATGGATTACAGGCATTAGTCACCAGCACCCAGTTAAGCTATTGTGCATAAAACATACCTGGTAAAGATCTCAGTATATAACTACAAACCCCTTTGCTAAGTTTTCAGAAAGATTTAAGGCAATGCTTCATAGAGCCTTTCAGTTAGATAAAAGAATAGCTAAAAATCCTCAGGGAATACCTTTTTGACTCATTCTTAGAGAAGAAGGTTTTAGGGATCTTAAAGATATTTCTTATAGCAGCCTCACATGGGATTTGAGATAAAGAAACTGAGTATAGTTTTTATATTCTGGAGCTCTGTCCACAATAAGATGTATTGGAAATCCACAAACTTTTAAGAAATTGTACATTAATAATCTGTTACATAAAAGAAAGGATAACATAATGAATCCAAAATGGGTAGAGAATCATTCTCAGGGAATAACTTGCTCTAATGGAGGAACTGATGACATGTCTGATTAAATTTCAGAATTGAATGACTCAGTAACTGCTATGTATCTCTTGTTCATTCCCACTTTTTCTCACAATTTGAATGGGAGTGTCTATTATGATTATCTTGAGTCAGTTTCAGTATTGTGTGTTTGTGTATTGGGTGTGTGGGAGCAGATATTTTATCTCTTTAATTCAGATCAAGAGGAGCTATACTTCAGTAGCTGTACCTGAGGAACTGCATCTGAGGACTCTCAACCACACCGGACCTGATTTAGATATGGAGATTCTGGATATCAAGCTGATGCCATAATGAGATGAGAATTTTCAAGGTCTTAGAGAGGGTGAGTGTATTTTGCATGTGGGAAGGAGTTGTGGGGACCAGAGGGTGGTCTGTGGTAGCTTGATTCTAGAGTAGCCACCAGTTTCTTTCTTTCTATTCAGAGGTAGAGTTTTCCTCTACTTTTTGAATCTAGTGACATGCTTAAATAATAAAATAATTTTCCTGAGACTTTTGTGGCTAGGTTATAAGAAGCATTGAATTTTATACTGTGGGTCTTAGAATTCTCTCTCTTAGAATAATCACTTTCAGAACCCAGCTATTATGTTGTGAAAAGCCCAAACCTAGATAGGACCATGTAGACTCATTTCTAGTCTTGTGAACTACTAGCAAATAGCCAGCACTAATTTACTGTCAGCCAGATGAGTGAGTGAAGGAGCTACGTTGAATAGTATGGCCCTAGCAGACATCATCTGGAGAAATATAGAGGTCTCAGACACACTGTCCTGTTAAGACATTCATTCAAGTTATCCTAGTTTAGATTTCATACAATGAAAGTCACAGACCTGTTTTCTCTTCTTACTCTCCTAGAATTTCTGGACAACAGAATCATGAGAGTAATAAAATGATTATTACTGAATATCACTAAGTTTTGGAGTAATTTGGTATTTTTTTAAGGGAAATGTTATTTTACTTATTTTTTTCTGTAATAGCAAAGAAAAAACAAGAATATTACCAGGCTGAACAGAAAACCTAATTCTGTACAGTTGATAAGAGACATATGGAAGAGTCAGAAAGATTAGAAGTAAAAGTATGGGAAATGTGCTAGAAATGCTAGAAACATGGTAGAATGCTTGCCTACCATGCATGAAGCCTTGGGGGTTCAATTCCTCAGTACCACATAAACAGAAAAAGTTGGAAGTGGTGCTGTGGCTCAAATAGAAGAGTGCTAGCCTTGAGCAAAAGAAGCTCAGGGACAGTACTCAGGCCCTGAGTTCAAGCCCCAAGACTGGCCAAAAAAAAAAAAAGAGAAAGAAAAATTGAAAAGAACTGGAATAGCAGATTAATAGAGAAAATTATTTGAAGATAAAAATCATTATTGGAGATAAATATCATCTCAAAGGCCTGAGAAGGTGGCTCAGTGGTAGAGCATTTGCCTTGCATGCATGAGGCCCTGGGTTTGATTCCTCAGCACCACATAAGCAAAAAGAAAAAAGCTAGAAGTGGCGCTGTGGCTGAAGTGGTAGAGTACTAGCCTTGAGCTGAGGGACAGTGCTCAGGCCCAGAGTTCAGGCCCCAGGACCGGAACCCCCCCAATAAAAATATCATCTCAAAAATTATAAAGGAAATAGTTAAGCAAGAAGCTGAATTCCAGATCAATATGCATATGATAGCATGGCCTCACAATATAGAGATGGAATTCATAATACATAGGTGAGTCAGATGTGGTGGCACATACCTATAGCTACTTAGGAAATCAAGGCAGGAGAATTGCTTCAGCCTATGGAGACATCATCTCAGAAAAGAAAAAAGGGAAAGGAAATAAAGAAAAATAGTATGTGATGGTATATAATATAAGAAAAAATATGAGTGATATATTGATATAATTATATGAGTAGATTAAAGCTATTTATGGAAGCTTTAAATAATTGTTTAATGTATCTTTCTCAGTAATAAATGATCAGACAGACAAAAAATTTGAAAAGGTGTATTGAATATTTGCACAACTAACAAGCTTCATTTGGTGGGCATGTACGGAGCCTGACACCTAACAAATGAGAATATACTTTCTTTTTAGGTAGACTAAGAACTATTGAACAGATTCTGAATTCACAGTAAGTCCTCAACAAAACCAGTGATTGGGTTTAATGCAGGCTACTGTTTTTTTACTCAGGTCAGTTAAAATTAAAGTTGAACTGAATGATAACTAAAATGGTTGTAATTAGAATTAATTTTTTTGTGCTAATCTTGGTCTTGAACTCAGGTGCTGTTTCTGAGCTCTATTTTTGTTCAAGGCTAGTCCTCTACCACTTTGATCCAGAGCTCCTTTTCTGGCTTTTTAGGGGATACTTTATTGGATCTAAGAGTCTCATGGGACTTTCTTGCTGGGGCTAGCTTCAAATTGCAATACTCAGATCTCAGCCTCCTGAGTTGCTAGGATTACAGTTGTGAGTCATTGGTACCTGGCTGTAATCGGAAATTTTAAAAACACACATTAAGACCTAAAATACACAGGGATCTGATAAATTATAGAGGACTCTAGGCATTCAATCACAGACCAAAGAGGATACTCTTAGGAGAGGAATAGAAAGGTACAATGCCTATGTGCATTTGATCACACAAAATAGTATTTATCAAAATGAACCTCAGGAAATGGAAGCCAGAAGTTGTTATTTTTGGGGGATGTAGGAAAAGAAAGCACACATTAAATAAACTCACAGGTCAAAGAAGAAATAATAATGAAATTAGAAGTAAAATTGAATGATAATATAAATTGGAAGTAAAATTAATTATATCTGTATAAAGATACATAAATACAACTATGAGTTATAACTAAAGTACTGTTTAGTTATATAAAGTAAATTGGTATCCTTATTAGAAAAAAGAAAGCACAGTAGATTTTAGTCTAAATATTGAGCTGAAAGTGTTATAAAGAGAAATAAAGATGACCAAGGAAAGTAGAAAGAAGAAATAATGAAAATAAGAACAGAGCTTGGCGGTACACATCTGTAATTCAGGCTTTAAGAGGCTGAAGCAGAAGGATTGTAAATTTTTCTTTCATTTTTGCAGGCAAGGTCTTGCTATATAGTCCAGGCTGGCCTCCAACTCACAATTGTAAGGAGATATAAACAATGAAATAAACATAGTGTAATTGAATTAACAAGGGGCTGGGGAAGGTGGCTCAGTGGTAGAGCGCTTGCCTTGCATGCATGAGGCCCTGGGTTCGATTCCTCAGCACCACATAAGCAAAAAGAAAAAAGCCGGAAGTGGCGCTGTGGCTCAAGTGGTAGAGCGCTAGCCTTGAGCTGAAGAGCTGAGGGACAGCGCCCAGGCCCAGAGTTCAGGCCCCACGACCGACCGGACTCAAAAAAAAAAAAAAAAATTAACAATACCAAAACTGGCTTTGGTGGGGAAGAGGGACACATATGTTACTAGGCTAAGCATATATCACAGATATATATAGAGTATTAAATAACACATACAATATTAACAAATATATGCAGCTAATTGGAAGTTTATGTACAAAGGAACAATTTTCTGAAAAATAGCTTTCTCAAGTTTACTCAAGAAGGAATGAAACATGAAAATTTATTATCATTAATATATTGAATTAGTAAGTAAAAATCTACCCAATAGAAAAGAGGCACAGAATTTTAAAGACATAAAGATATAATTGACACAGTAAAAAAAAAAAGCACAGAAAATTTTAATGTGTGTAAAATTATGAACCTATGATTACAGTTAAAGTATCTAGCATGGGCTGGGAAGTTGGCTTCAGTGGTAGAGTGCTTGCCTTGCATGCCTGAGGCCCTGGGTTCGATTCTCAGCACCACATAAGCAAAAAGAAAAAGCCGGAAGTGGTGCTGTGGCTCAAGTGGTAAGGCCCGCTAGCCTTGAGCTGAAGAGCTGAGGGACAGTGCTCAGGCCCAGAGTTCAGGCCCCACAACTGGGACCAAAAAAAAAAAGTATCTAGCATATTTATCATCTCCAAGTTTCTCCTGCCCCTTTTTTTTTTACAAGCCCATTTTTGTTCTGTGCAGTCTTTGATATGCATTATGTTATGAGTGAGTTGAATTTTCTAGATTTCTTTTTTTTGGGGGGGGGGGGTCCAGTCGTGGGCCTGAACTCTGGGCCTGGGCGCTGTCCCTCAGCTCTTCAGCTCAAGGCCAGTGCTTTACCACTTGAGCCCACAGCGCCACTTCCGGCTTTTTTCTTTTTGCTTATGTGGTACTGAGGAATCGAACCCAGGGCCCTCATGCATGCAAGGCAAGTGCTCTACCACTGAGCCACCTTCCCAGCCCCAAATTTTCTAGATTTCTATGTTATTGGAATGTGTAGTATATATTTTGTGTGTGGGTGGGGGGGAAGGGGTTGGTCTAGGGCTTGAACTCAGGGCCTGGGTGATGTCCCCTGGGCCTTTGTGTTCAAGGCTAACACTGTACCACTTGAGCCACAGCTCCACTTGTGGCTTTTTTTTTTTTTGGTGGTTACTTGGAGATCAAGAGTCTCATGGACTTTCTTGCCCAGGATGGCTTTGTACTTTATGTGCTTAAAATGTTTCATGATGCGCATGTATGCCAAGGGGAAATTGTTGTCAAAGGCAATGTCTTGTTTGACTTTTTCCAGAACTAATTAAATTCCAACCTCTTCAGTAATTTTGAGAGATGTTTAGATTTCAAGTGTTTAAACCTTTGGTTTTGCTTTTGCTTTACAAAACAAAGAGATTTAGTATCTTCCATGGTTGTATAAATAGAGTAACTTTTTGTACTGCCAACCCTGAAGTTTGAACTCAGCATAAATCATTATCTTGTTTCATATTAGTTTCCAAAGAGCATCAGGTGGTCTTTCCTTTCTTTTTTTTTTTCTTTTCACTTTGAAAATAGTACATCTCTCTAGTTTGATTTGATCTTGTGACCTTAGGAAAAAACCTTCTAGGATTAGAATAAAGAAGCTTTTACATTCTGAGGCATTTAAAAACAAAATGAAGATCCAAATGTTTTTCTGGAAATTTATTGTCTCTAAACCCTACTACAATGGAGTCACTCTTTTTTTTTTTTTAAAGAAAGGAGTGTCTGTTAGCTCTGTGTATGTGCTCACACGCACGCATATGCACACATTGAACTCAGGCCCCTGGGTATCTTCCTCAGCTGTTTTGCTGAAGGCTATCACTACCATTTGAACCCACAGTTCTACTTGTGACTTTTTTTTGTGGTGTGTATTTAATGGAGATAAAAGTCTTAGGAACTTTTCTTCTGCCCATGCTAGCTTCAAACTGTGATCTTCAGATCTCAGCCTTCTGAGAAGCTAACTAAGATTACAGGCATGAGCCATCAGCATCCAGCTGTCTGTTAGCTTTGTTAATGAATAATCAGTATAGGTTTATTATAAAAAATTGATTTCAGGCTGGCTCTGGTGCTCATACCTGTAATCCTAGCTACTCAGGAGGCTGGGATCTGAAGATCAAGGTTCAAAGCCAGCCCCTCAGGAAAGTCTGTGAGACTCTTAACTCCAAATAGCTACAGAAAACCGGAAGTGGCGCTGTGGCTCAAGTGGTATAGAATGCTGGACTTGAGCTGAAGAACTCAGAGATAGCACTCAGGCCCAGAGTTTAATACCCACAACTGACCAAAAAAAATTTTTTCTCAGATTTGCTAGAGTATGAACACTATTCTAGCTGAATAATTTGAATGGAAGTAATAAAGCTGTGAATTCTGTTAGAAGTAGTAAAGGAAAGATATTGAGGTTGATTTTTGAGTAGGAAGTAATTCTGCAATTAAAATGACAAAATTTGTTCATCTTCTCAAATAGGAAGACAAATGAGTATAAGAAAATGTCTTCAGATGGGGTGAAAAAAGCTTAGAATAATAAAGGCCATTCAGATAATGAGATTTTCATCTTAGTTAAGATGATGAATTCTATTGGAAGGCTAAATGTGGTGGCATATTCCTGTGATCCCAGCTTTGTGGAGGCATAGGTAGGAGGATCACAGTTTGAACCCAGTCCTGGGCAAAAATGGGAGAGAGACCCTGTCCAGAAAAACAAAGCACCTGTCCAGCAGACACAAGATCCTCGTGATCAAACTCTTGTTGGAGGATATTCTAGATTGTGACTTTCACTCTTGCTTTCTTTTCTCCTCATGTTAAATATGCAATTGTTGGTTAATTGAAAACAAGTGGATTTTTTTCATCTAAGAAATAGAAAAACTGACAAGAATTCAGAGCATAGAGGTTCTCAATGGTGAATCTACCAGACAAGGAAATGTTCTGTGTCCTGAGATGACCAGCTTCTTCTGCCCAGACCAGGAAGGTTTATTTTGACAAAGTCTTCCCCTAGTGTCAGGGAAGAGGAACTTGAGATTCTTCAATTCCAGTTTGGGCAAGACTAAATGAAAAGGAAAAAATAGCACAAAAGAAAGATTTAGGTCCTTGGACTTAGTACTGTTTTCTCTTCTAAGGGAAAGCGGTTCCTGATTTTTTTTTTTTTTGGGGTCCGGTCATGGGGCCTGAACTTTGTCCCTCAGCTCTTCAGCCCAAGGCTAGCGCTCTAGTGCTTGAGCCACAGCGCCACTTCCGGCGTTTTTTCTTTTTGCCTATGTGGTGCTGGGGAATCGAACCAGGGCCTCATGCATGCAAGACAAGTGCTCTATCACTGAGCTACCTTCCTAGCCCCCTCTTCATGATCTTGTAGCATCTGTATAATGAAAGTTCTTCATGTCTCCTTTCAGAGTTCACAGTAGTAATCTTCTAGTCTCTTTAAACTAGAACCACTTCTCCATTGGCCACCCAAAATAAATTTTACTATACCAAGCCAAATAGTTTTAGATCATAGCATCACTTTTTGTAGGGTGAAAATGAGTTGAGGCTATACTTTATAAAAATGTGATGGTAATGTGAGATGATACAGAGACTGACATAATTGGACAAAGTTACATGTGTTCCAAAACAGTTGTTTGCACATCATTTTTTTCTACCAGTCCCTTGGGCTTTGTCCCTGAGTTGCGTTTTGATCAAGGCTTGCCCTCGGCCACTTGAGCCACAATTCACTTTTTACTTTTTTGGCAAATAAGAGTCTCATGGACTTTCCTGCCCAGGCTGGCTTTGAACCAGGATCTCATATCTCAGCCCTTCTGAGTAGCTAGGATTACAGGTGTGAGCTACTGTCAGTTAGCTTTTAGAACTCCTTTATGAGACTGATGCCTTACCCCTTGGCCACCACATCTGACAAAGACTCTTAAAAACTGTGGGTTCTATCAGTTTTTACTGTATGAGGAGTTAAATTTAGAAATAAATATTGGCTGATTTATAATAACAATAGTGTTTTATTATTTAATACACTGATTTAAGGATTATTAACTTACTGAAAATGTTATTATTAACATAAATAACTTTTTTCATGAACATGAACTATGATTGTACATTTTATTTATTTATTTTTTATTTTTGGTCGGTTGTGGGGCTTGAACTCTGGGCTTGGGCGCTGTCCCTGAACTGTATTTTCCAAAACAAGGAAACATTTAATGGAAAGAAAGGCACTATTTTGTAATTTTGTAAATCTTTTTTGATATCTGGCTTCATAAAAATTATCTGGATGAGGGCTGGGAAGGTGGCTCAGTGGTAGAGCGCTTGCCCTGCATGCATGAGGCCCTGGATTCAATTCCTCAGCACCACATAAGCAAAAAGAAAAAAGCTGGAAATGGTGCTGTGGCTCAAGTGGTAGAGTGCTAGCCTTGAGCTGAAGAGCTGAGGGACAGCACCCAGGCCCAGAGTTCAGGCCCCATGACCAGACCCCCCCCCCACCCCCCCCCCCCCCCCCCCGCCAAAAAAAAAAAAAAGCCGGCGCCGGTGGCTCACGCCTGTAATCCTAGCTACTCAGGAGGCTGAGATCTGAGGATCGAGGTTCAAAGCCAGCCCGGGCAGGAAAGCCCATGAAACTCTTATCTCTAATAAACCACTACAAAACTGGAAGTGGCGCTGTAGCTCAAGTGGTAGAGCACTTACCTTGAGCTGAAGAGTTGAGGGACAGCACTCAGGCCCAGAGTTCAAGCCCCACGACTGACAAAAAAAAAAAAAATTATCTGGATGCTCATATCTGTTTTTATATTCATTCTGGTGCTTTGCCAAATATCATGTACCCTCTGGAAAGTTCCACTCTCATCCTCAGATAATGAGATTTAAAAACAGGCAGATGTCATTTGAGTATTACAAATTAAGTATCCCTTTTCCAAAATACTTTCAACCAGAAATGTTTTGGATTTCAGATTTTTCAGATATTGGAATATATTGCATGTATAAAATATGGTGTCTTGACTGTGAGATCCAAGTTAAAACATAGATTCATTCTTATTTATATACACCTTCTGCAAGTAGCCTGAGGGTAATTTTTGTTTTTTGAGACAGGTCTTCTCTATATAGCATATGTTAGCCTAGAACTCAAGACCCTCCTGCCTCAGCTTCTAAGTACTAAGATTATAGGTGTTTGTGTCACTCATTTTACCTGGCTGAAGATAACTTTCTATATAGTATTTTAAATAATTTTGCAAATGAAACAAAATTTTGTGCTGTGGAATTTTCCCCTTGTAGCATTATATGAGTGATTAAAATGTTCATATTTGGGACACTTTGGAATTTCAGTTTGGGAATGCCAAAATTTATTGAAGTAGTTGACCTTAGGCATCCATGAAAGGATACTTCTGGGCATTTCAGGCCACATGAGATTAATATTGTCAAACCACACATAGGGGAAAAAAATAAGAAAGAAAGGAAAAAACTTTTGGGTACAGCAGATTTTTTTTTTCTGTGTGTTTAATCAGTGCAGGCTGTTTAACCTAATTAAGTGGTATAACATCTAGACTCCAGAATTGAAGTGGGTGGTATGGCTGAAAGCTCTAAGCATTGATGTTGGGAGTTAGTCCCAGTTCATGTACTTTTTAAAAGTATTTGCTGTGCAGAATTTTTAGGCCATTGCTAACCTGTGGGAGAGGAAAATTGAGCCCAGATCTCTGGGAAAAAAAGAACTAAATCATTTTAAGAGATGATAATTACCTTTGAAAATAATTGAGTCATAGAATTTAAGACTTTCCAATTTAAAAAGTATCTGCTAGGTCATCTGATATAATCCAATTTAATCTAACTAGTAATTATGCAGTAATTATGACTAATATTTATAAAGCACAGCTTTTTTTTTTTTTGGGTCCGGTCGTGGGGCCTGAACTCTGGGCCTGGGCGCTGTCCCTCAGCTCTTCAGCTCAAGGCTAGTGCTCTACCACTTGAGCCACAGTGCCACTTCCGGCTTTTTTCTTTTTGCTTATGTGGTGCTGAGGAATCGAACCCAGGGCCTCATGTATGCAAGGCAAGCGCTCTACCACTGAGCCACCTTCCCAGCCCTATAAAGCACAGCTTTACATAGAGTTGTTCTACCTTTATCTCTATCATTCTCATTTTTATTTTTTACTGTGTATTTATAGATATTTTTGAAAAAGAAATTGTTAACCATGTGTTCTGTTACTTATTTCACTGACTGTGCTTATGGCCCTTGTTTTATGTGTGCCTATACCCATTCCACTCTACTTCCTGGATGATTGGATATGAATTCAAGTTTTATAATTTCTATAAACATTGCTATATATCTCCAACAGATAAATACTTCAAATAAAAACTTCCATTCTTACACTAAAGATTAACAACTTTTCAGTAGTATAAAAACGTTCACATTTCCCTGATAATGCCATTTGTGTGTGTGTGTGTGTGTGTGTTAGTGTGATTGAATCAAGATGCAGATAACTTCTATGCAGTCTGTCAGTCTCAACACTTTCCATCACTTCCTTCTTTTTTTTTTTTTTTTGGTAATTTCTATTGTAAAATGAGTCATTTGTCTTACAATTTCCTTGTGTCTAATTTTTTTTGGGGGGGGGTGGTGCTAGGATCTTGTAAGATAAACTGTAATACAGAGCTATAACCCTAGCCTCACCTGAGTGTGAATTTTACTGGTTATATTTCTGTAGTCTCATTTGTCCTCTGCATTTCCTGTAAAAAGTACATATTTAGAAGTTTGCTCAGATTTCTTCTTGAGTAGTTTCCTCCATTAGCAGCTTGTCTTTTTCTTTGTGATGTCAGTAGCTATTGATCTATGTTCATTAAATCATTAAGGCTACAAAATGATGACATTTCCATTCTGTCATTCTTTCTTTATTACCTGGAACACTTTCATAAAAAGAAACTTCCGGTTCCCCTTACCTGTTATTTGAATACTTAGTAGTGTAAGTTTGTATAGGAAGTCAATATGAATATTTCATTCTTCTTTTCAACCATTTCTCAAAGTAACAAATTGGTTCACACTAGTTCTCCAGTGGTGACCAATTAGCTGTTGGATTTTTTTTTTTTTTTTGAGGGGCTGGGTTTTATTATAAACTCCTAAGTTTAAACTTTTTTTTTAGTATGTTTCAATCCATTGCTACTGTTACACTTTATTCCTTTTCTAATAATTATACATTTGTTTCTTCCATGATGAGGACATACCTTAGTTCCTTTGTGTTCTTGGTTACCTGGGGTTTAAAAATCGTTTATCAAATTAATGAGTTGATGGTCGGAGCAGGATTTTTTTTTCAATAGTAGAGTTTGAACTCAGAGCATCATGCTTATTAGGTAAGTGTTCTATAACTAAACTGCATCTTCAGCATTTTTTTTGTACTGGCTTTTTTTTTTTTTTTTTTTTTTTAATATAGGTCTCACTTCCTGCCCAGGCAGCTGCCTCTGGACCACAGTCTTTCTAGTTTTTACTTCCCACCATAGCTACCATGCCCAACCTTTTCTGTTGAGATGGAATCGTGTGGGCTTTTCTGCTGGGTCTGGCCTAGACGCACAAAATTCCTAGTCTCAGCTTCCTAAATAGGTGGGATTAGGCATGAGCCATAGCTCAATTCTCAGTGGAATTTTAAAGTGAGTCCATTTGGACTCACTCAAGCTTTCCTGCTTGATTTGAAAAAAAAAAAGTCAATATAGTAGTAAAAAATATTCTGCATGGATATAAAAGGCATTTTTTTAAGTGAATACTTATCAGGTATGGTGATATGTGCCTATAATTCAAGCCACTCAAGATAGTAGACCTAAAAGGATCACTTACTTGATTCTGGTCTGGTCTCAAACTTCTGGAAGACTTTGTCAAAACAAACAACAGGAAGAACAAAATGAGCAGGATAGTTTATGCTGTAATCCTACTCTGGAGGTAGAAAGGGAAGACCATGATTCAAACCAGTCCCAGCATAAAAAATTCAGGAGACCCCTAGCAGCACATAAAAAGCTGAGTTATTATATTATCTTAGTCCTGTAATCCTAGCTACTAAATTGGCTGAACTCTAGAGGATCTGGTTTGAGAACAGCCCAGGCTGAGAAGTTTGTTAGACTCTGTTGCCAAAACAACCAACAAAAAGCAGAACTGGAAATAAGGCTTAAGTAGTAGAACACCTATCTAGTAAGCATGAGTTGCTGGAGTTCGAACCCCAGTACTGTTTAAAAAAAAAAAAAAAAAATTTGGGCCCAATGGTACATGCTTGTCATCCCAGTTACATAGGAAACACAAAATAGAAGGATTGTAGTCCAGGCTGGCCTGAGCATAAACACAAATCCTATTCCCTAAATAACTAAAGCATAAAGCAGTCTCAATGGTAGAGCACATGCCTAGAAAGCAAAAGGTCTGCATTCAAACCCTAGTATCACCACCATTTAAAAAAACTGAGTATTATTTAATTGCTGCATATGGACAGATATAGAGGCTTTTTTGGTTGAGTGGGGGAGTGAGTTGGTAGTGGAGCTTGAACTCAGGGCCTCACATTCTTGCTTAAATTTTTCTTTGATACTCTACCGCTTGAGCCACACTTCTACTTCCAGCTTTTGCTGTCAATTGGAGATAAAAGTTTCTCAGTTTTCCAGATGCTGGTGGATCATGCCTGTAATCTAAGCAACTTAGGAGACTGAGATCTGAGGATCACGGTTCAAAGCCAGCCCTGGCAGGAAAGTCCATGTCTTCAATTAACCACCAGAAAACCGGAAGTGGCTCTGGGCTCAAGTGATAGAGTGCTAGCCTTCTTCTGAAGAGCACAGGGACAGCACCCAAGCCCAGAGTTCAAGCCCCATGACCAACACCCGTCCCCCCCAAAAAAGTTTCTCAGCTTTATCTGCCCACACTGACTTTGAACCCAAGAGCCTCAGATCTTGGCCTCTCGAGAAGCGAGAATTGCAGGTATGTACCACTGGTTATCCAACAGACATGGAGTTTTGTGTTTGTTTCTTTTTTACTCCAGTGGAACTTTCATTACATTTTTGTCCAAAAAAAAAAGTATATAAGTTGTTGAAGCTATTTTTCTTTCTCTCACTAAAATATAAATAACATTTGAAGCCTTCTTTCCTCTCCCTTAAATTCTTTCTCTCAATATACATGGCAAAGAACCTTCATAGTTGGCTGCCAATGTCTCACAAATGTAATCCTCGCTACTCAGGAAGCTGAGATCTGAAATCTCAGTTCAAAGCCAGTGGGCAGAAAAGTCCACAAGACATTTATCTCCAATAAATTACTTAGAAAAAGCTGGACGTGGCACTGTGGCTCCAGTGGTAGATCACAGAGGCTCAAGGACAAAGCCCAGGCCCTGTGCTCAAGCCCCAGAACCAGCAAAAAACCCAAAATAACAACAACAAAAAATCCCTTCACATTTATAATATATACATTTCCTCATTAATATATCAATTTGTTTTACAACCAAAATATTTTTACAGGGAAGTAAAGCAAACTAACTTTTTTTTTTTTTTGGGTCCGGTCGTGGGGCCTGAACTCTGGGCCTGGGCGCTGTCCCTCAGCTCTTCAGTTCAAGGCTAGCGCTCTACCACTTGAGCCACAGCGCCACTAACGGCTTTTTTCTTTTTGCTTATGTGGTGCTGAGGAATCTAACCCAGGGCCTCAGGCATGCAAGGCAAGCGCTCTACCACTGAGCCACCTTCCCAGCCCAAGCAAACTAACTTTTAAGTGCCTGCAATATGCTAGGCACTATTCTGAATGATTCCTTTTACGTAGATTGAATATATCATTATTCTTACCACAGCCCAATAAAGTAGGTGGAATTATTGCTTCCATGTTATAGATGAAGACACAGACATTAAGGACCTTGCCCAAGGTTATACAGGTAGTAAATGTTAGTGGTCCTAGCTCTAACATCTGATCATGCATTCATTCCCCAGAATCTGTTTTGTTAAATTTTTTTTTTTTTGGTTGGTCGTGGGGCTTGAACTCTGGGCTTGGGTGCTGTCCCTACGCTCTTCAGCTCAAGGCGAGCTCTTTACCGCTTGAGCCACAGTGCCACTTCTGGTTTTCCAGTGTTTTTTTATTGAAGCTAAGAGTCTCATGGACTTTCCTGCCTGGGCTGGCTTTGAACCGCGATCCTCAGATCTCAGCCTCCTGAGTAGCTAGGAGTACAGGCATGAGCCACTGGCACCTGGCTTTGTGTGGTTCAATTATCTTTAGTAATTTTACCACATTTTGTTCAGGCAATAGTAGTATTCATAAAAGGATTTTACAATTATGACTAATAAAATTTGGTATAAAAATCTGTCATTATAATGACAAGTAAATATGACTAGAAGTTTTTATTTTTAAAAAATAACTGTTATTATAAAGATTATATACCCCTTCCCTTGCTCTCTCCCTTTGTTTGGTTTTAATAGCATAGAAGATCAAACCCAGTAATGCATGCTAAGCAAATGTTCTACTGCTGAGCCACAACCAAGCCCAGAACTTTTTCTCTCCTTCTCATCCCTCATCTTCCCTTTGCTATTCTCCTCCTGCCTTTCAGCCTTTCAAGTGCTGGGATTGCTGGCATGTGCCATCATGCTTAGCACAGTGTGAATTTTTACAAGTCAGTTCTTGTTGAAGTCACTCAGATATTTATAGCAATTATCTCCTAAGTACCTGTTGGACTATAAAAGTTGAGTATCTCGTATCTAAAATGCTTGAAAGTATTTAAGATTTCATGGTTTTTCAATTAAAAATTGTATAGATTTTGCTAATTGTAAGTCTGCTATTTGTATCAGAAATACCCCTTAAAGACTTCTCTGTTAAAGGACTGGTAGGTGATGGAACCTTTAAAGAGGTGGGGACTAGTTGGATATTTAGGCATTAGGGAAGTAGCATTGAAGAAGATATCACTTCACCCCCTTTCTCCTTCGCTCTGCTTTCTGGCTGCCATGAAGTAAGTAGCATCTTCCATTTGTACTGTCTTGCCATAGGCATAAAAGCATCAGGGCCAGTCAGCCATGGACAGAAATGCCCCAAACTTGGAATATGTTTATATTGACATTCATATTATTTCCTGTTTCCCTCCCTTTCCCTTCTTATAAGTAGATTTATTTTAGCTATTTTGATATTGGAGTTGAAATCCCAGATTTGAAATGCTCCCAAATCTAAAGGTATTTGATCATCATGTCAGTTCTCAAAATGCTTTAGATCTCAGATTTTTGCATTAAGGGTGCTATATATATATTATATTACATATAATTCCGGGCAAGAGGTGGCTTAAGTATTGAGATTAAAACTCAAATATGATTTGTTCTAAAATTTGCAACTATAAATTCACTTTTAGGAACTTAAGTCATAGTCAACATGATTTTTTACTTAGCGGTTCTGAAAAGTCTATCTCATTGCCTTGTTTGGTAGAAATGGAGGCTTGTTTATATTGACACTCATATTATTTCTCTTTTTATGGATTTAACCAATCATTTTGTAGGAAAAGCAACATTAATCCAGCTATTCTTTATTGGGAAACCAAATGGTGTGTTCTAGCTGGCCTTCAAATAGATGTTTAGTTGGTAGAACAATTACTTTTTGTGCCCATGCTAAATGTTATTTATTTGGACACGTTTGCCTTTTCCTAATTTTTTTTCTTAATTGGTGCCTCTGTATCTCTAAAAGCTGCTCTTTATAGACTGACAGCCAAAAAATCCCATGTGTCTGAGGAAAGTGCCAGGAATGTGTTAGTGCTTCAATTTCCCTAATCCTTATCCCTTAATTTTAGGGGCCATTGAAATCAGTTGGCTTCTATTCTCTCTGGGGCTAGTGGTCTGTTTAAGAATATTCCACAGAAGATTAACATTTGAGGGCCCTTTATATACTTTAGGCTTTTAACATCTCTCATTTAATTTTTAGAATTCATAGAATTCTATGAGATAGATGGCATGTCAGTTTTACAGATAAAAATTGAGGCTTGTTGGGTGCCAATATCTCACACTTGCAGTCCAATCTACTCTGAAATCTGAAGATCCTGGTTCAAAGCCAGCCTAGGCAGGAAGATCTTATCTCCACTAAAATACCAAAAAGGCCAGAAGTGGAGTTGTGGCCCTCTAGTGGTAGAAAAAAGCAAAAAAGCTCAGCGACAGTGGCCAGGGCCTGAGTTCAGGCTTCGGGACTCTCACAGAAAATTGAGGCTAGTTGTTTGTTTGCCTTGTCCCACACCTTAAATAGCAAGTCTGTGATTTCAACTCATCTCTCTCTAAATATCCTTCTTTCTACTATATCATACAAGTCTATACCCACTATACCACAGTAGTTATTTGTCTGAACAGGCTATTTTCTGTTTTTGTAAATATTTGTTATGATAAGGCAGAGATTGTACATCACAGGACTGTAAAATAACAACAGCCTAAGTTAGAGTACAGATCCAGTATAAAGATATTTGTACTTTGGGCATGTCTCATATTGCCTTTATTATATTTTCCCAGTCTGTAAAATGAAGTTATCTGTTCTGTGTTCTCAGTGGTGTACGAATATGTTTTACCTGTGTGGAAGCTTTGAAATTTATAAAGATTAATTGGAAATATGATTATGATTATGGGGCATCATGTGGATAGTGAATTGCTATCGTTCTTTTTATTTTTTTTTGGTCAGTGTTGGGGCTTGAACTCAGGTCTAGATGCTGGACTTTCCTGCCCGGGCTGGCTTTGAACCGTGATCCTCAGACCTCAGCCTCCAAAGTAGCTAGGATTATAGGTGAGAGCCATCGGGCGCCTGGCTGCTCCTGAGCTTTTGTGCTAAAGACTGGAGAGCTCTACCACTTTGAGCCACATACCACTTCCCATTTCCTGATGGATTAGTTGGAGATAAGAATCTCACAGACTTTCCTGCCTGGGCTAGCTTTGAAGGACAGTAGGCCACTGGAATTAAAAACAACAACAACAACAAATCTGTCAATCACAGTCATTTCTTGGAAGGCAGAATTGTAAAATGGCACAGCAGTTATACTTCTTGACCTCTCTCTCTGAAATGGAATTTGATTAGGAAAGCTGGTTTCATAATAGAGTAGAGGCTCTCTCTTCTCTCTGGGGAATTGCAGTTGAGAAGCCAGACTTTTTCTATGAAGCCAGAGCAATCTGGTTTTAAAGGATTTAACTAAACTCATTGTGATTAAGGTTTTATAAGTAATGCACATTGCAGAGCAGCAGTTTCAAAAATGCTATATATGAATTAGTCTATGTCTCAAGATGGAGAATGCAACACTACAGCTAGCTAGGTTCAGAGAGGTGTCCTCAACATTTCCACAGAATATTAAACAGAGGTCTAAACACTGAAGCTGAGAAATAGGAACAAGGGACTATTATATAGTCTATAAAACTTAGTCTTCATCTAGGAATTATTTAGTGTTTCTCCAGACTTTAGTTACTGAGCTGACTCAAGTATTCCAGAAAACTAAAGCTCAATACGTAGCACATAGACTTTCTTTCCAATAAGCTACATTCTAAAAAGAATCAGAAGCATCAAAGGAATATACATAAAATTATTGGCAAGGTCCCATGTTGGCATTCATTGGATTTAAGCATTGTTTTCCTAGATTACTTCAATACAACTGGTCAGGAAGGAAATGCACAGCCAGATGCCGGTAGCTCATACCTGTAATCCTACTCAGTAGGACATACCTACTCAGTAGGCTGAGTAGCTTAACTAGATGTGGCTCAAGTGTTACAGCTCTAGCCTTGCATGGAAAAAGCTGAACAAAAGTCCAGGCCCTAAGTTTAAGACCTGTATTTAATAGAATTTGGAACATAAAAGTTCAGGACATTATGGAACTGTGTCTAAAACAATACCCAACTGGTTTTCTGTAAATAGCCCTCTAAAAGAGATGGATGTGTATTTTCATATTAAACTAGCTAAGTAAATTAGAGTTTTTAACCTTTCCTATTTAGGCAGTAGTTTATGTACTTTCCAAGATTAAATACATCTCAGCCTTTTTAAAAAAATGAAGTAGGAAGCCAGCTTTTCATAGCTCTGTGTATGCATTTATGTGTCCTGTCCCCATCCCGTATCCTACCTACTCTCACCTGCACTTGCCTGTTTTATCTTTACCGTAAAATGTGACTAGAAGTAGGGTGGTTAGAGATGTGAAAGGAAAATGTGTTGGAGAGGTAGTAAAACTGGCTGCTCTAAATAGAGTTTCTGGAAGACATCACTGTTCATTTATAGTGTGCATGTCCCCTGGTAGTAACAGTTGCTGAGGTTGGTTGTAAGTCTTTTGCAGGTAGTGTGTTTTACTTTGTGCATACTATTGAAAATATAAATACTGAAAAAAGTATAGAATAGATAGACCCCAAACAAACACTTATGTTAAGGAGCATTGGAAAGCTAGTGAACTGCTCCTAAGCACTGAATGCATCTGTGGCACAACTTGAAATATGATGATTTAGTTAGAAACTGTCTCCACCTACTGGTCACAGTTTACTTGCTGTTTCATGAGAACCTATAGTTGTTTGCTTTTCTTCAATGTACGACAGCTTTGGAAATTATAATAGCCGTGACTACATATAGACTTCCTTGTAGTTTCTCCTAAAATTCCTAGAAGGGCTTTAGAACATACTTAAACAGCTTGGGAGATAATTGCAGAGAGGTAGAATAAGAACTTCAAGAACTAAAAGAGTGAACTTCTATAAACAGCTTGTTTGCTTTAATATGTTTGATATCTGCCATTTACCAGGTAAATTAAGTTTAATTTATATAATAGTTAAAGCTTGTTAATTCTAATGAACTAAAGTAATCATTTCCCAAATTGCTGTTGGTTCAATATTTTTTTGCTCATTTGGAAATTATTGTCATTGCTGAATTATACATAAAAAAGACTTGTTTGGTCAAGGATCATATACTTTATGTGTAAAATGTTATATTAATTTTTTCAGGCTATATGATTTTTTTTCCTGCAACTATTCATCACTACCTCATTGCACAGAAGTAGCCTAGCCAATACATACATGCTAAGTGTGGCTGTGTTCCAAAGAGATCAAATTTGGTCTGTAGGCTATAGTTTGATGAGCTTTGCTTTATGTTTAGAAACATTTTTTTTAAAAATCCATTACTAAGGTCTCATATCCCATAGAGATAAAATTCTAGGAAAAAGTCTCCCACCTTGTAGGCATACTTCTATGGCAGGGAGAACTGTTCAGGATGAATATATATTTGTTCACTACCATCACCAGCCACACTACACAAATGGAGAACTTCTCTCATATATTGAAGCTAGATCTGAAATACACTGGGACATGATAAATTATACATGTCCCTAGGCATTCACACACAGTGAGACCAAAGGCAGATAATCTAAGAAGAATACAAAGGCACAATGACTGTGTGCTTCTGATCTACAAAATAATATTTAATTAGAAGTTTAGAATAGGTAAAATTTTTGTTTCCAATTAATAGTTGTGAAATTTCAAAAAATATAACTATTAGCACTCTGTACATCACCTTTATAATAACAATAAATTAAAAAGAAAAGTGATTAAGCAAGGCCTCAAGTTTAAGGATCAGTATTGGAAACAAGTGTTAGTAATAAAATCATGTAAAATTTAATTTAATTTATTATTTTTGTTGGTCATGAGGCTTGAACTCAGGGCCTGGGCACTTTCCCTTGAGCTTTTTCCCCTCAAGGCTAGTGCCACCACTTTGAGCTGCAGTGCCACTTCCAGTTTTCTGGTGGTTAAATGGAGATAAGAATCTTATGGACTTTCCTGCCCAGGCTGGCTTTGAACCATGATCCTCAGATCTCAGCTTCCTGAGTACCTAGGATTACAGGCATGAGCCATGGAGACCTTGCATAAACATTTTGTATAAATGATATAATACTAAAAAAAGAAAGAAGAAAAGAGGAATAGAACTTTTAATATGAGGAAGATAGGCATCTGATGGTTTTTTTTTTTTTTGCATATCCACAGTTTAGATCACATTTAAGGATCTAATTATACATAATGGAAAATACTTTTTAAAGAACTTAAAAACCAAACCATTTACATTATTGGATTATTTTTAAAACAATCTTAAAAAAGAAGCTATCATTACAACTGAAGAATAGTTTGCTGGGTGTAGCACATGTGGTGTTGGTACTGGGTTACATGGGTCACAGGATGTAGGCAGGGTAGTAAATCATACATTACAATGCCAATGATGTCACTTTGGTCATGTGATAGTTTTCAGTCTGTTCATTTTGGGAAATAATTATTTTAAAGCACTAGCTTAAAAATATTAATAGTATCCAGGTGCAGGAAGCTCATGCCTGTAATCCTAGCTACTCAGAAGATGAGATCCAAGGATCAAGGTTCAAAGTCAGTCTGGATAGGAAAGTCCATGAGATTCATCTCCAGTTAACTACCAAAAAAGCTGAAGTAGCCGGGCACTAGTGGTTCACACCTGTAATCCTAGCTACTCAGGAGGCTGAGAGCTGAAAGATCACAGTTCAAAACCAGCCCAAGCAGGAAAGTCTGAGACTCTTATCTCCAGTTAACCACTAGAAAATGAGAAGTGGCACTGTGGCTCAAAGAGCACTAACCTTGAGCAAAAGAGTTCAGGGACAGTGCCCAGACCTCTGAGCTCAAGCCCCACAACTGACAAAAAATGCTGAAGTAGAGTTGATGTTCAAGTAGTAGAGGGTTAGCCTTGAGCAAAAATGTAAGGGCATAGTACCGTGGGTTGAGTTCCAACCCCAGGACCTGCGCGTGCGTGCGTATACTCTCTCTCTCTCTCTCTCTCTCTCTCTCTCTCTCTCTCTCTCTCTCTCTCTCTCTCTCTCTCCCCCTCTCTTCTCCGCTGTCTCTGTCCCCCCCCTCCCCCGATTATAGGTGGTGGAATTTTTTTCTTTTTCTTTTTGGCTTGGACTGAAGGCCTGGTCGCTGTGCCTGAGCTTTTTTTTCCCCCCAAGCCTGGAACTCTACCACTTGAGCCTCAGCTCTACTTTCAACTTTTGGTGTTTTTTTTTTGTTTTTGTTTTGATAGTTTATTAGTCTCACGAATATTGCTGCCCAGGCTGGCTTCAAACCTTGATCCTTAGATTTCAGCTTTCCGAGTAGCTAGGATTACAGGTGTGCACCACCAGCACCTGATTTAGAAATTTCTTATTTTAGTTTGTACATTGAAATACCTTCAGCCTATTTGGTTCTTATTCTCTACTGGTCCCCAGATTTCTCAGGACTGCAAAAACCTACCATTTGACTTTTGTTTGTGACTTTATGACTGGGCACTATAAGGTTATAAGATTGCTTTGTCATTGAACTCCAGTCTTGGACCAGAGGTGTGGCTCAAGTGTGGAGTATCAGCTAACGGGGAAAAAGCCAAGCCAGAGGTTCAAAGCTCTGAGTTCAAGCCTGACACAACCACAAAGAAAAACAAAACAAACCTATCTTGGTTGGTTTTTTATTTGTAGTTATCAGTTTTCTAAACCTTATCTTGCTTAGTTTATACTGCTATTTCCTTCCTTCCTTCCTTCCTTCCTTCCTTCCTTCCTTCCTTCCTTCCTTCCTTCCTTCCTTCCTTCCTTCCTTCCTTCCTTCCTTCCTTCCTTCCTTCCTTCCTTCCTTCCTTCCTTCCTTCCTTCCTTCCTTCCTTCCTTCCTTCCTTCCTTCCTTCCTTCCTTCCTTCCTTCCTTCCTTCCTTCCTTCCTTGTCTGTCATGGTGCTTGAACTCTGGGCCCAGACGCTGTCCCTCAGCCCTTCAGCTCAAGGCTAGTGCTCTACCATTTGAGCCACAGCACCACTTCCAGCCTTTTCTGTTTATGTGGTGCTGAAGAATCGAACCCAGGGCCTCATGCATGCAAAGCAAGCACCCTACAACTGAGCCACTTTCCCAGCCCCTGTGCTGCTAGCCATTGGTTTAGTTGGAGTCTTACAAACTTTTAAAAAAAAAATCACTTTCTATTTTATAACAGTATTTTTCTTTGCCTTTTCTCAGAAGCCATGTTTGCTAAAATGACTAAGAATCTCATGTGAAATCACTCTCAGAGGACTCATCTGGGAGATTATATGAAGTGACAGAACCAGAGGACTGGGAATGACCCTAGTGGATATACATTTAAGTAATTGGTTAAAGCAAAAATAAGGAAGTTAAAACCAGAGTGCATGAACAAAACAACACAATAGTGTTTTAGTAAGAAGAGTTGTTTTTTTTTTTTTTTTTTTGGGTCCGGTCGTGGGGCCTGAACTCTGGGCCTGGGCGCTGTCCCTCAGCTCTTCACCTCAAGGCTAGCGCTCTACCACTTGAGCCACAGTGCCACTTCTGGCTTTTTTCTTTTTGCTTATGTGGTGCTGAGGAATCGAACCCAGGGCCTCTGGCATGCAAGGCAAGCACTCTACCACTGAGCCAACTTCCCAGCCCCAGTAAGAAGAGTTTTTAAGGAGGAGAACCAAACGTTAAATGCTATATAGATATGTCAGTACTAAAAAGAATTTGCTGGATTTAGCAGCAAAACAATTGTTTCAGTTTTTTGTTTTGTTTTTGTTTTTGTGCTGGTACTGGGATTTGAAGTTAGGGCCTGTTATTCTCAGTTGCTTTTTTTGCTCAAGGCTGGCACTCTTCTTCTTTAGCCACACCTCCACTTCCAGATTTTGCTGGTTAATTGGAAATAAGAGTCTCATGGATTTGTGTGCCTGGGCTGGCTTTGAACCAGGATTCTTTTTGAATCCTTGAACTCTGGGCTTGGGCGCTGTCCCTGTGCTCTTCAGCTCAAGGTGAGTGCTCTACTACTTGAGCCACAGCACCACTTCCGGTTTTTGAGTGGTTTATTGGAGATAAGAGTCTCACGGACTTTCCTGCCCTGCCCTCGATCCTCAGATCTCAGCCTCCTGAGTAGCTACAGGCGTGAACCGGCACCCAGCTGAACCAGGATTCTTTTTTTTTTTTTTTTTTGGTCGGTCGTGGGGCTTGAACTCTGGGCCTGGGCACTGTCCAGCTCTTCACCTCAATGCGAGTGCTCTACCACTTGAGCTACAGCGCCACTTCCTGAACCAGGATTCTTATGTGTCAGCTTCATTTGTAGCTAGGATTACAGGCATGAGCCACTGTTTCTAGGTTTTGATAGATGACAGCATTGCACTAAGTAGTTGTGTGCTGTTGGCTCACATCACTTCCTAGCTCCTGAAGAGTCTGAGATCTAAGAACAATGGTTCGAAGCCAGCCCAGGCAGGAAAGTCTGTGAGATTCTTACCTCCAATTAACCAACAAAAAGCCAAGAGTGGAGCTGTGGCTCAAGTGGTAAAGACTAGCCTTGAGCAAAAAATCTCAAGGACAGCACCCAAGTCCTGAGTTGTAGCCCCAGGACCAGCATATGCACATGTGTGTGCGCACACACTGACACATTTGTGCTATGTAGAGATATTTTTGATAAGAAAATATTGTTTTGAAAATATTGCCTATGGCAGAGTACAATGTAAAATACAGAAATCATTTTTTTTCCTTGCCTGTGCTGGGCAGGTGATATATGCCACTAAGATATATTCTCAGCCTGGAATTGGAGTTTGAAGTCAGTTTTTAAAAAACGTTTGAGGCTTGGGGCTGGGAAGGTGGCTCAGTGGTAGAGTGCTTGCCTTGCATGCCTGAGGCCCTGGGTTCGATTCCTCAGCACCACATAAAGAAAAAGCCGGAAGTGGCGCTGTGGCTCAAGTGGTAGAGCGCTAGCCTTGAGGTGAAGAGCTGAGGGACAGCGCCCAGGCCTAGAGTTCAGGCCCCACAACTGGACCCCTCCAAAAAAAAAAAAAAAATGTTTGAGGCGGGGCACCGGTGGCTCATGCCTGTAATCCTAGCTTCTCAGGAGGCTGAGGTCTGAGTATCACGGTTCAAAGCTAGCCTGGGCAGGAAAATTGTGAGACCCTATCTCCAATAAACCGCCAGAAAACAGGAAGTAGTGCTGTGGCTCAAGTGGTAGAGCACTAACTTTGAGCTGAAGAGCTGAGGAACAGCACCCAGGCCCAGAGTTCAAGCTCTATGACTGACAAAAAAAAAGTTTGAAATGTTACGAGCATTTGAAATCTTAGACAGCATAGATGTGTTGTTTATTGTTATAGCCATGTATTTGTATGATACCAGTCAATATGATTGATTTACTTAAGAATTTAGCTCAGTTGTAGAAACAGAAAGTTGTTTTTTGTTGTCATGTGTTTGTTGTTGTTGTTTTGTTTTTCCCTGTATATGACCAGAGAAACCAAGGAGTTGGCAAGATACTGGCTGAAGTGTCAACCATACTTGTATTTTAAATTTTGGCTAGCTTGAGATGAAAGTAACAGGCAAGAGAAACAATTTGAGATAGTATAAAAATAGGAATAAGTTTATGAAAGTATGACTCAGGTCAAAGAAAGTATATAATGAAAAAAATAGAGTAGGATGTTGATAAAAAATATTAGCAGTTGTTAGTTGGGTTGGGAGGGATGGGGGAACAATGATGCTAAAGGGGTTGGTATCTATGAAGATGCATTATACTTATAAACTGATGTACTGAATGGTAATTCCTTTGTATAACTACTTAAAGATATAGTAAAAGTTAGCATTTGTTATCAGAATTAAGGTATCATAGTTTCTGTTTTTGTTGTTTGTTTGTTTTTGCCAGTCCTAGGACTTGAATTCTGGGCCTGGGCACTATCCCTGAACTCTTTTTGCTCAAGGCTAGAACTCTACCACTTGAGTTACAGCACCACTTCTGGCTTTTTCTGTGATTGTTAGAGATAAAAGTCTCACAAACTTTCCTGCCTGGGCTGACTTTGAAACATGATCCTCAGATCTTAGCCTCCAAGCAGCTAGGATTACAGACATGAGCCACCAGTGCCTGGTTTGGTTTGTTGATTTTTAAGGAGTACTTATTTCCATTTTAATATCTGAAAATAAAGACTACACTTTATTTGATAATGCTGTTTTCTATTAGTGGTGAATCTTTTGATAGATGGCATTGTAAACTCCATACAATACAATATTTACATTTTAGATTCAGATGGGTAGCAGTTATTGGTCCTGATAAAGTTAACTCAAGGTGTAGTCATTGAAGATGTAAATAAGAAGTGGAGGTAAATGATATGATTTAGATACATTATGCCCTTGGACTTTGAAGAAACTGCACCATGAGCTAATTGCTAGAATTTTCAGCAAATGACAGAATAGAAACAGATATGAATGACTTTCCCTTTAAGCTGTTCTTTCTTCAAGTCTCATGCCACTTCCTCAAGAGATCTCCCCTGTATCTCATCTCCTCAAGTTTAAATTAGATTCTCCTCTTCTACTGTCTCATGATGTCTCACACTTTGTTTTGGCTTCTTTCGTTGTTAGTTTCTAATGACGTATTTTATTATATAGTGTTTCTCTTCCACTAGATTATAAACTTACTAGATTATAAACTTACTGACTGTAGGATTAAAAAAAATTTCTAGCACATTGTCTTAGTCTATTTGAGCTGTTATAGCAAACTTTTAATAGACTGCTTGGTATATAAACCCTACCAGTTTTTTTTTTTTTTTTTTTAACAATTCTGGAAATCTGGAAGCCAAGATCAAACTATCAGCAGATTTGATGTCTGATGAGGGCCTGTTTTGGTTGACGCAGGTCATCTTCTTCTCACCATATTCTCACTTAACATTGAGGGAGCTCTCTTACGTTTCTTTTGTAAGAGCATTAATCTTATATTCAGTCCTGATGACCTGATCATTTCCCAAGGACTAACCTTCAAATAGCATCACATTGGAGATTAAATTTCAACATACAAATTTTACAAGAACACAAATCATCAGTCACATACATTTTCAGTGCTTGGTTCATAGTTGTTGAATAAACTAATTGAGGTAGAGAAAGTGAGTGTCTGACTAGATTAGAGATAAACTCTGGAAAAAGTTTGTAGAAGCCACAGTGACAGTTCAGAAGACATTGTACTAAATTTGATTGTTTTGGTAATTCGCTTGTTGGAGTTTTTGGCTTTGGTTTCCCTGACTTTCAGAATTTTTTTTTTTGGGTCCGGTTGTAGGGCCTGAACTCTGGGCCTGGGCACTGTCTCTCAGCTCTTCAGCTCAAGGCTAGCACTCTACCACTTGAGCCACAGCACCACTTCTGGCTTTTTTCTTTTTGCTTATGTGGTGCTGAGGAATCGAACCCAGGGCCTGAGGCATGCAAGGCAAGCGCTCTATCACTGAGCCACCTTCCCAGCCCCCAGAATTTTTTTTTTGGTAGATTAAGGTACTAGTACCTACAGCGGAACTATATAGGAACCATTCAGTTTGGAAAGCTCATAACACGTACCCCATAGTGGATACTCAAAAACAGGCTAAAAACAGCCATCTTAGTTTTTTCCTTCTGAAATTGTCTTTATGTCGCCACTGACTGTTATAGCTGATACCTGACTGGCAGTTTTGCTTTTATCCTCTTTCCAGTTCTTTTTCTACACTTTGTTTGAATGATTCTTCAGAAACTGTGGTTATATCTTTCATGTATTCCTTTAAACTCTTCTTGTTATTCACAGTACATGTTTAAATTCAGACTCCTTA
This sequence comes from Dipodomys spectabilis, assembly GCF_019054845.1. Taxonomy (NCBI): domain Eukaryota; kingdom Metazoa; phylum Chordata; class Mammalia; order Rodentia; family Heteromyidae; genus Dipodomys; species Dipodomys spectabilis. The sequence continues at coordinate 15,949,724 of NW_024870874.1, forward strand.
GCTTGATGTTTGGACCACTTCAGACCTAGCACTTTGGTTTTTTCCTAATGGTCTACTTTCATGTCTTTCCATTTTCCCCCTCCATTGCATGTTATGCTTCAGTGACATGATGTCATGTCACTTGTTTCCCAAGCATACCACACTACTTAACATTCTTGCCTTTTCTCTGGAATATCATTCTGACTGGAATGTTCTCTTCTTTCTGTGCTTGTGTATTCATAGTTACTACCTTTCCCTACCTTAGTATGTTTTTCTATTCATTATTACCCTGAATTGTAAACATTTAATTTTAGATAAATAAGTATATTTCATATGCATATTTTTTTTTCTAATAAGTCTGTGAAGCTGGGCCCCAGTGGCTCACGCCTGTAATCCTAGCTACTTAGGAGGCTGAGATTTGAGGATTGTGGTTCAAAGCCAGCCCAGGCAGGAAAGTTCATGAAACTCTTACCTCCAATAAACCACCAGAAAACCAGAAGTGGTGCTGTAGCTCAAGTGGTAGAGCACTAGCCTTGAGCTGAAGAGCTGAGGGACAGTGCTCAGGCCCAGAGTTAAAGACCCACGACCAACCAAAAAAAAAAAAAAAGTCTGTGAGCTGCTTGAGGACAAAAACTACATAATCTCCTTTGTCTATTGCACTTGGATCTAGTGGGTACTTAATTTTACTAGGCTAAAGGGACTAGGGAGGATATAGATGAGACTAAGGGAGTGTACAAGCCTTTTCTGTGGTACTAATGAACTCAGGGTCCTTGTTTTCTTGCTAACACTCTACCACTTGAGCAAGACTTCCAGTCTGTCTTTTTGCTGATTAATTGGTGATAAAGTCTCAGTAGATGTTTGTGTCCATTCTGGCTTCAAACCATGATCCTCATATCTCAGTCGCCTGAATAACTAGGATTACAGGTATGAGCTACCAGTACTGGCTCAAGCTTTTTTTTTTTTTTTTTTTTTTTTAATAGTTAACTATTTTAAAAATAGTTACTAGAAGGAGGAAAGGCTTACTAAGGAGAAAACTTAAAAGGGGAAAAAACCTGTCATTTGTGAAATTTAACTGTAAGCAATTTAGATTTTACTAAGACCAGACTACAACACAAATAGTATTAATTGATGTGGGACATTTAACATTAGGACATAATTCTACCCTGTTTCTGAGGCTGAATAGGGGATACAAGCATTCTGATAGGGAGAAAATAAATGAAACCCAAAGAGCAAGAGAGACTTGACAGTAATGGAAGATAAACTGGGTTTGGGCTTGAAATGTGATCTGGCAGTCCAAAGAATGCTAGTGCTATTCTAGACAGCCAACAAAGAAGAATTGTGTCACAGCATAGGGAGTCGGCAAGAGCCCATTGGGAGTATTACATTTAGCACAGTGTCAGCATGATAGAAACAGAAGGTCGTAACTCTGAGAGCAACTGTGGTGTTGAAAGGGATACATAGATGAATTTAGGAAGATAAGTTAGAAGTTTAAGCATATAGTGTTGACAGGGCTCTAGCCACTACTATAAGATCCAGAAGAGAAAGACACTCCCAAATAACTGAAGTGTTAACATTAGAGCCAGAGGGCAATTATTTAGCCCAGACTAAAGAACTTGTAGGAAGGTGAAAATAAGGACGGGCAGGCAGGCAAATATGTATCTCTCTAAAAGAAATGCTTTAATACTATTTATGGATGATAGTGCTGCCTTCAGTCCCTCAGACTTTACAGCGTGCAGCTATAAAGTCAAAATATAGGAATTGGCTGAGCATTGGTGGCTCACACCTGTAATCCTAGCTACTCAGGAGGCTGAGATCTGAGGATCATAGTTCAGAGCCAGCCCAGGCAGGAAAGGCCTTATCAATAATTAACCACCAGAAAACTGGAAGTGGAGTAGTAGCTTAAAGTGGTAGAGTGCAAGCCTTGAGCAAAAGATCTCAGAGATAGCACCTAGGCCCTGAGTTCAAGCCTCCTGACCAACAACAACAACAAAAAATTTAAGGTAAGGATTAAGAAGCTCTTTCCTTGGAGAAATTGCTTTTTAGGTCATTGCATGTTTTATGCATTCTTACTTTGTTTCAGTACTTTAGACACTTAGGCCAGGTATACCCTCAGATTCAAGTTTAATCCCAGCTACTAGAGAGGCAGAGATTGAGAGGGCCGTGGTTTGAGATGATCATGGGTAAAAAGTTAGTGTGAGACCTCACTTCCCCACTGATCATCTCTACAGATACACAAGGCAAATTGAAGAATAACTTAAAAAATAAGAACCAGGAAAGAGGTTGGTAGATGGTTCAAATGGCAGGATACCCGCCTAACAAATACAAGGCACTGAGTTCAAACCCCAATATTACCCCCCTCTTAAAAAAATATAGACACTACATAAATGAAAGTTACCTTTCATGAGATGACATGATATGTATTCTTGAGTCAAGATCTTCCTTGGTGGTCAGGATAAAGAAGTTTTGAGCTGTTGACTTATTTGTTCTTTAGGTCACTGTAAATGCAAGAGAGAGGTGCTGTTGCCTTCCATGGCTGGCCCAGTCTTTCAGTTACATCTCAGTTCAAGATAGGTCAAACAGGGGCTGGGAAGGTGGCTCAGTGGTAGAGTGATTGCCTTGCATGCCTAAGGCTCTAGGTTCTATTCCTCAGTGCCACATAAGCAGAAAAAGCCGGAAGTGGGGCTGTGGCTCAAGTGATAGGATGCTAGCATTGAGCTGAAGAGTTGAGGGACAGTGCCCAGGCCCAGAGTTCAGGCCCCGAGACTGACAAAAAAAAAAAAAAAAAAAGAGATAGGTCAAGGAGCAAGGAGGATATGGTGATTTACTTAGAAGACAGCTGTTTCCTGAGGCAAATGGCTTTGAATTTTGAAGCAAACTAGCCATAAGAACCCACAATATGCTGTTTTATTTTTTATTTTTTTAAAGGAAAAGAACAAAGAACTTTTGCAGTTCTTCTCATTTCTGAATGAAAATTGGCTCAAGAAACAGCAACAACAACAAAAAAAGGAAAACAAATAGGTATACTAACAATATGACTGGGGATATGGGTCAAGGGGTAGTGCACCTCTGGTAAACAGGAGGTGCTTGGTCAGTTTCCAATACCACGTAAAGAATAGAAGAATGAGGAATGGCTTTCAATTGCTGTATCCAGAAGTCAAGATACACCTCTAAAGATAACATTTGGTATTAAGACTGTGGATGGAGTTAGATCCCATTTAAATAGGTAATGAATGTTTCCTCAGTTAACTAAATTATACCCCTCTGAATCTTCCCAGAGACAAGTGACAAGACAGACTTAGTAGTGCAAGATTTATTGGATGAGACACTTGTGAATCATAAGGAGAAAGAGAATCAGGAGTTGGCAGGGAGAGCTTTCAGAATGTGATCTCTTCAAGCAAAAGTTGACCTTTTGTGCTCAGTTACTACTTGGAGTAGCTTGGGCAAAGAATGCTGTCTGTAGTCTTGGCGGGTGGCAGCTAGAGGATGAACTGTGATAAACAAAAAGTTCTCTTAAAGGAGGTCCGAGTGACATATCATCATGCCTACCACACACACTTCTGCAGAGAGTTCATTTTGTAACAAAATTCATAAAGTTTGATGCATCCTGACATATTAAATATTTACAGTAGAATAGAGTATTCCTCCTTTGGCTATGAGAGATCCTTTTTTTTTTTTTTTTTTGTCGGTCGTGGGGCTTGAACTCTGGGCCTGGGCGCTGTCCCTCAGCTCTTCAGCTCAAGGCGAGCGCTCTACCACTTGAGCTACAGCGCCACTTCCGGTTTTCTGGTGGTTTATTGGAGATAGGAGTCTCACGGTCTCTCCTGCCCGGGCTGGCTTTGAACCGCGATCCTCAGATCTCAGCCTCCTGAGTAGCTAGGATTACAGGCGTGAGCCACCAGCCTTTTTTTTTTTGTCGGTTGTGAGGCTTGAACTCTGGGCTTGGGCGCTGTCCCGGTGCTCCTCAGCTCAAGGCAAGTGCTCTACCACTTGAACCATAGCACCACTTCCGGTTTTCTAGTGGTTTATTGGAGGTAAGAGTCTTGTGGACTTTACTGCCTGGGCTGGCTTTGAATGGTGATACTCAGATCTCAGCCTCCTGAGTAGCTAGGATTACAGGCGTGAGCCACCGGCACCTGGCCATTTTAAGATCCTCATTGGGTATATGAAACTGCAGCTTGTACTGAATTCCATGCACATTATATTATTAACTCTGTATATACAAAAATTTAATGCCTTTTTTTCTTAAATAAGCATGAATCAAGCACTTAGCCATAACTTTGTTGTTGGTGGTGGTCGTGGGGCTTGAACTCTGCGTGGGTGCTGTCCCTGAGCAATTTAGCTTAAGGCCAGTGCTCTACCACTTAAACCACAGCGCCCCTTCTGGTTTTCTGGTTATTAATTGGATATAAGAGTCTCGTGGACATTCCTTCCCAGGCTGGTTTTGTACCGTGATCCTCAGATCTCTGCCTTCTGAGTAGTTAGGATTACAGACGTGAGCCACTAGTGCCTGGCTTTTGACGTTTGACAGCGAAATTGGCACTAATTTCCCTCATAATCTTATAGGTAGAAGATTTGTTCTTATGGTATATCTTAGTACTCTGAATATATGATTTTTCTTTCCCATGTGGGAAGTTTTATCTTTTCATTTATAGAAAGCATTTTATGGCTTCTGTGGCATAATGAATTACCAGCACCTCTACTCTTGTACTATGACTGATGCTTGTAGTCTTCTCTGTTCCCCTTTTTTAAAAATTTCTTTTATATGGATTAATCATATTTTATTGATTAATTGTTTTTCTTACTGGCTTTTAAGCTATAACTTTTTTCCTTCTTTAGGAAAGAATAGTTTTAGTTTATAGTGTAAATATTTATGCAGTACTTCACACCAATCCTATTTTTGGATTATTTTATCTTTTCTCCAAACAAAAAAATTTTGTATGTAACCCCTCTGTAGAGTATTTTCACAAAAAAAAAGAAAAAAAATTTGTAAAACAATTTTAATTTGTGTAGCAAATTACAATGTAAACCTTTAATTTATATTATTTTAACATGATATTAGGCATTTCAAAGCTTTTGAATTCTTTTAGTTTTTATATATCCAGAAAGGTATTTTGCTATGTCTTTAAATGGTATTGTCACAGGGTATTTAACACTAGGTTACATTATTTTTTTCTGTTTAGGGCTTAAAATATTTTTCCACATTTTCTCACTAAGTTGTTCATATTTTTTCCTTTGTATGTAATATTCTTTCATGTTTTCTTCTCTATCTCTGATTTTGGGCAATTGGATTATGATGTTTCTTGGTGCAATATTGTTCATACTTGTTGTGCTTGCTATTTATCAAGCCTTCTAGAACTATGGGGTGTAGTTTTCATCAAATTTAGAATTTTTTATTTTTATTTTATTATTATTTTTTTTTTTTTTTTTGTCGGTCATGGGGCTTGAACTCTGGACCTGAGCGCTGTCCCTGAGCTCTTCAGCTCAAGGCTAGTGCTCTACCACTTGAGCTACAGCGCCACTTAAATTTAGAATTTTTTAAATCATTCATAGGGACTCCATTTAAGTATATACTGTTCTGTTCCCCTCTTCTCCTTTTTCCCCCTTCCCCTCCTCCTCACTCTTCCCACTCCCCCTCTGCCATTTTTGTTTTTGTGTTTTTTGAGATAAGATCTTGATATGTAGCCCAGACTGGCTTTGATCTTTCTATAAAATCCCACATGACATCAAACTAGCAGTCCTGTCCTGCCTCAGCCTCCTGACTACTGCAGTCATAGGTGCTTGTGTCACCATGCCTGCTTCTGTTTTGTTTTTTGTTTGTTTGTTTTTTGCCAGTCCTGGGGCTTGGACTCAGGGCCTGAGCACTGTCCCTGAGCTTCTTTTGCTGAGAGCTAGCACTCTACCACTTGAGCCACAGCATCACTTGCAGCTTTTTTTGTTTATGTGGTACTGAGTAATTGAACCCAAGACTTCATGCATGCTAGGCAAGCTCTATACCGTAACTAAGCCACATTCCCAGCCCTCTGTTCATTTTTTTAAAGTCCTTCTTATCTCTTTTATTTTGAATAATTTATATCACCAAACTCTTCTTTGTAAGTGGTTTATTTGTCACTAATTCTGGGTAACACAGGTTTTCTCATGATTCTTTTTTAAGGAATTTTTTTGAAGTATAGACTTTTGGGTTAATAACTTTTTTCCCCATTGAATTATAGATGTTGCTCTACATTCTTCTGTCCATTGTTCTTTTCAGTGAGGAAACCCTGTAGGATACTGATATATATATATTTTTTTTTTTTTTCTTTTGGTCGTGGGGCTTGAACTCTGGGCCTGGGTGGTGTGTCCTTCAGCTTTTCAGCTCAAAGTGAGCGCTCTACCACTTGAGCCACAGCACCACTTCCGGTTTTCTGAGTGGTTTATTGGAGATAAGAGTCTCTTGGCCCTTCCTGCCAGGGCTGGTTTTGAACTGCGATACTCAGATCTCAGCCTCCTGAGTAGCTAGGATTGCAGGCATGAGCCACCAAATCTGGCTGATACTGACCTTTTATGGGCTTCCATTTGAACTTAGTTAGGCCCAGTGTGAACAACATTAACTTTTTTTTTTTGGTCGGTCATGGGGCCTGAACTCTGGGCCTGGGTGCTGACTATCAGCTCTTTAGCTCAAGGCTAGCGCTCTACCACTTGAGCTGCTCTACCACTTGAGCCGTAGCTCCACTTCGGTTTTTTTCTGCTTATGAGGTGCTGAGGAATCGAACAAGCACTCTACCACTGAGCCATCTTCCCAGTCTCTGAACTACATTAATTTTAAAGCTCTTTTTTTCCCTACAATTTAGGCAATACTCTTGTGATTACTGTATACAATGCCCTGTGGATAGTTTTCCTGTACAGTCCTGCAGAAGCCAGAACTACTCTGGATTGTATGTGAGATCTAAGAATTGTTCTTCCTCCCTTTGGGGGTTCTTTCCTTATCCTCAAGTAGTTTCTTTAGGGGAAAAAAAGTTTTCTTTCAGGACACCTCTGTCCTGATAAGTACTCGATTAAGTGTGATCTGTAAATCTTTATAGAGTTTTCTCTTTATGAAAATACCTTCTTTCCTGAGAATTCTAGCTTTCAGTTTTAGCTGAGAGTGAAATCTGTTCCCTTTCTTCCATTTTGGCTGGAACCAAGAATGATTTGAACATGGTAAATACTTGAGGTAGACAGCAAAGTCTTGTGAATCCTCATGTGTCCATTTATCTGCCAACATCAACAATTATTAACTGATAGTAATCAGTTATTTTGAAGGAAATTCCAGAAGTCTTAATGTTTTGTTTGAGGATATTCAAAGGAATTTAGGATCTTTTTTTTTTTTTTTTTGAGTAATGCAGATTTTATTTCAAAAACTATTTATTCTTACCAGTGTCTTCATTTGGAAAATTGTAATGATTGGTTTTCAGAATGATGAGTGAGCCATTAAGTAAAACTTAAAATGGTTGTTCATTCCATTTGGGAAAGTAGAGAAGAATAAAAAAAAAACAACTAACAATTGAGTTCAGGGAATAGAGTTTAGATATGGTTTCAAATCCACTTGTACTACTTATTGGTTATATGACATGAGTATATTTCTCAGTAGAAGTCTTCATTTTCTTATCTGAGCCCTACTTTCTCTTTTTATAATGTAAAATGTTGTAATATCTTTTCATCTCACTGAATTCTGTCTGTTAGCTAGAATACTTTTGCCATGTGGAATTGTCCTAGTATTTAGAGCAGTGCTTAGGCTTTCATCTGAGCTCTATCATTTACTAGAAAGTGGTTCTAGATACCTACCTCATCCTCAGTTTACTACTAAATTGATTGTTGAGTTAATGTAGATAAAGTGTTTGGAAAAGTACTATGTATTTTGTAAGCATCATGGGTTAAGTATTAAGTTCCATTATTACTTTCTTTATTATTACAGTACTTTTTTTTTTTTTTTTTTTTTTTTTGGTCAGTCGTGAGGCCTGAACTCTGGGTCTAGGCGTTGTCCCTCAGCTCTTCAGCTCAAGGCTAGCACTCTACCACTTGAGCCACAGCCCTACTTCCGGATTTTTCTGCTTATGTGGTGCTGAGGAATCGAACCCAGGGCCTCATGCATGCAAGGCAAGCACTTTACCACTGAGCCACCTTCCCAGCCCTACAGTACTTAATTTTAAAACATGAAGAAACTCACCATAACAAAGAATAAAGGGAAACCATCCTCAGCACAATGATCTGCAGTATAAAACTTCAAAGTAGGAAAGTTAGCTTGTTGGAGAAACGGAGTGCAGTATTGTAGAGTGAGAATGAGTTTACCATGAAAAGAGATTGCAGATAGGCAGGGAATAGATCCTAGAGAGCTAAGGCAAAAATCCCAAACCCCTTAATTGTAAATGCAGAAATAAGGAATTGAGATGTTTTAAGATGGAGGATCTTAAGGTGCTTTGAGGAAGAATACAGCTTAGAGAGCAGCAAGAGTAGAAGCAGTACTGGGCACTGGTACCTCACACTAGAATTTTAGCTACTTAGGAGGTTGAGATCTGAAGATCATGGTACAAAGCCAGCCCCAGCTGATAAATCCATGAGACTCTTATCTCCACATAACTAGTAAAAAGTGGAACTGGAGGTGTAACTTAAGTGGTACTATACCACCAGCCATGAACAAAAAAGCTGAGTGAAGATGGGCACTGGTGGCTCACGCCTGTAATCCTATCTACTCAGGATGCTGAACTCTGAGGATTGCAGTTGGTTTGAAGCCAGCTCCTGCAGGAAAGTCTGTGAGACTCTTATCTCCAATTAACCACTAGAAAATGGGATCTCCAGTTAACCACTAGAAAATGGGATCTCCAGTTAACCACTAGAAAATGGGAAGTGGCCCTGTGGCTCAAATTGGTAGAGTGCTAGCCTTAAACAGAAGAGCTCAGGGATCAAGCCCAAGTCCTGAGTTCAAGCCCCATGACTGACCAAAAAAAAAAAAAAAAAATCTGAGTGAAAGCATGAGGCCCTGAGTTCAAGCTCCAGTTATGGGGTGTATGTGTGTGTGTGTGCAAGTGTATATGTGCACACATGCACAGGAAGCAGAATGAATGATCAACTAGGAAATAACTTTACTATTTCTTGATCACTTTCATTAAAATAAAAACAGACCAGCCAGGTCCTGGTGGCTCACACCTGTAATCCTAGCTACTCAGGAAGCTGAAATCTGAGGGTCACAGTTCACAGCCAACCTGGGCAGGAAAGTCCATGAGATTCTTGTCTATAATTAACCACCAAGAAAGTGGAAATGGACCTATGGCTCAAGTGGTACAGTACTAGCCTTGAGCAAAAAAGCTCAGGAACAATGCCCAGGCCCAGGACTGGCAAAAAATGAAATTAAAAATTAAAAAAAATTAAAAAACCACTTTGTTTAGAATAGTTTACTTAAAAAGAAAAAAGATTATAGAGCCTAGGTAGTATTCCAGACTGAAGATTGTCAGAATATTTCTCTTTTCTAATTTGGAGAGCTACTTTTATAATCAAAAAAGCAGAAAATGACATACAGAAATTACCTGATTGGTTCAGTCAGGCATTCAGCCTGTTATTGGTTGAAGGGTCTGCCACTGTGATTGTCTTAGACTCAATTGTTTTGCTGCCACAAGTAGGTTCAGGTTAGGCCACAACCTGCTTACACATCAAACTAGCTACTACACATTGAGGTCTATCTGGATCATTGGATCACCTCATCCTTCAAATACAGAAGTTGGTTTAGGCCAGTTTATTTCTCTTCAACTATTCCCCCAATTAATGTTGAAAGATTGAAATCATAAGGATGGGCAGTGACATCACCTTCTGCAGCCATCACAGTGAATCTTTCCATACAGAGTTTTACATATTAACATATATAATTAACACAATTAATATACTTTGTGTCATGGATTGAATTTGTCCCCTGTAAAAATCCATGTATTTGATGTGTTCTGACTCCTATTGTAAGAAAGTCTTAGGAATTTTGGGAAGTGATTAGGTTTAGAGGAATTCGTAGGAATAGAATACTCACTTTGGGATTAGTACTCTTAGAAGAAGAGTAAGAAATATGAAAACTTTCTGTCTTAATCATGTGAGGATACTGGAAGCTAGCAACTGTCTAAAAGCTAGGAGGTGGTGTTGAATGATTTCTTGCCAAGATCTGGAAGTGGAGTTGTGGCTCAAGCAGTAGAATGCTAGCTATGAACAAAAAAGCTCAGGGACAGCAACCAGGCCCTGAGTTCAAGCCCCAAGACTGGTTTATACAAAAAGTAGATTAAGATGCCAGACATGATATGTATTTTAATGTTTTTTTCTTTCATGCATGTGTTTCTAACGCATTTATAAGCTTATCTCTTTGTTGCTTTTTATGTCCCTCCCCCACAGTATAACCCCTGCTTTCACTATATTTGATGTCAGTATAACTTGTGGAGGAGATGGGGAAAAACCAGTTGCTTAAGGATACAGGTGGACCTGTTGCAACAATGAGAAGTACAAGTTGTCATGTCCAAAACGAGCTTTACAACATCGGTGCGGGGGGGGGGGGGGGGAATGGGGGGGAAGGAGAAGGATTGGGATTGGGGGGGAGGGGGGAGGCTGGGAAGGGATGAGAAGGGTAAACCAAAGGAGGAGGCTGCAATGCTTGGTAAGAAATGTACGCATTATCCTGCCCATGTAATTGTAACCCCTCTGTACAGTATGTTCACAAATAAAATTAAATTAAATTAAAAAAAAAAAAAAAGATGCCAGACATGGTGGTACTTGTAGTCCCAGCACTCCAGAGGTATAGGCCAGAAGATCAAGAGTTCAAGGCCAACTTGGACTATATAGTGGGACCCTGTTTCAAAAATCAGGGCTAATTATACACCTCAGTGGTAGAGCATTTGTCTAGAATAAAAAGTACTTTTTGCATTGATTTTTTTTTTTTTTTTTTTTTTTGATCAGTCGTGGGGCCTGACCTCTGGGCCTGCGCGCTGTCCCTCAGCTCTTCAGCTCAAGGCTTCTGCTCTACTACTTGAGCCATAGTGCCACTTCCAGCTTTTTCTGCTTATGTTGTGCTGAGGAATCGAACCCAGGGCCTCATGCATGCAAGGCAAGCACTCTACCACTGAACCACCTTCCCAGACCCGAGATTTTGTATTTCTGTGTAAGGAAACTTGGATAACAAGTTAAATAACTTGTCTAAAATCTAACAGAAAGTGGGACAGCTAGGACTCAGTTTATCTGATTTCAAAATTCATATTGCCAATAATATGAAATTATCTCATAACATTTATGCAGAAAAGACCATAATATGACTTCATTTTCACATATCAGAAGCGTATATTTTGAAACGTCGGCAGTGGTAATAGTTGAGTGTTAGAATTATGGTAGATTTTTATCTCTTGTTATTGTTTTTCATAATGAACATAAATGAAGTCTTTTTTTCTGTACTGATACTGGCCTTGAACTTGAGGTGGGATCTTGAGCTCTCATTTGGCTTTTTTTTTTAACTCAATTGAGTTACACCATTTTTTTTTTGCTGGTTAATAGGAGATAGAGTCTTGCAGACTTTTGTGTGGCCTGATATAGAACCATGATCCTCAGATCTCTGCCTCCTGAATAGGTAGGATTACTGGCATGAACTACTGGGCACCCAACTACAAATGCCTTCTATCATTAAAGTTTTTTTTTTAATATTCATTTCATAGAAGAGAGGAAGAATGGGTTAAAAATAATTGTTCCCCTTCCCTTCTGTTTCTGGGTGTGTCTTTGAAACATACTTTGGAGTACAGATGTATTTACTCTTCATGCCTTAAATTTCTTCTTGGCACTGATGCATTAAAAAGTAGAAGGATAAACCGTGTATTCTGAAATCTAAAGATATGAACAGATCAAAAATCTTTAAATAGTATAATTGCTATGAAATTGTTAGTTCCCTGGGCCTGGGACTATGGCTACTTAGCAACAAGATTCAGAAGCAAGAATCACAGTAACTCCAAGGGAACAGTTTTTCAACCACTTTTTTTTTCTTAGCTTTTCAGCAGAAAAATCCATTTTTCCTTTCAATCAATTCTTTTTGTTAGTTTTATGGGTTTCTTACCTGGATGAAAAGCATTGGAACCAGTCATAAGAAAAATAACTCTCTTTTGTGATTGACTTTTTGAGCATTTCTGTTGCCATGTCAACCAAATAAAGCGAGCTCTAAGTAAATCATCTACTGTCTGCAGCCTCCCTCCCTACTTGGGAAAGAAAGATGAGAGGAAGGGACAGAATTCAAAGAAAGTGTTATATTTCTGGCCTTGATTCTCATTGTTTCATTAGATGTTTAGAATGTATTGCCTATAGTGTGGGTCCTTAGTCATTCTTCTCAGGTGCTGAGATGTTATCTATTAACATCCTGTCACTGTTTGGGATGAAAGTAATGTATTCTAAGCTACCTTTTTTTATATATTATTAGTGGTGCTGATACTGAACTTGCACTCAGACCTTGCATACTTGTTTGGCTTCCTCGCTCACAGTTGGCCTGCTACCACTTGAGCCATTCCTCCAGCCTGTCATTTGGCTGGTTAATTGGAGATGGAGTTTTGAGGACTTTTCTGTTTGGGTTGGCATCAAACCTAGATTCTTCAAGTCTCAGCCTTCTAAGTAGCTAGGATTCTAGGTATAACCCACTGGCTCTTAACTATCTTTTTTTTTTCTTTTTTTGCGGGGGTGGGATTAAGGGTGTGTGTGGGGGTCAGTTGTGCAACTTTAACTGAAGGCCTGGGCATTGTCCCTGAGCTTTTCCACTCAAGGACAGTGCTCTACCACTTTGAGACGCACACTATTTCTGGTTTTATGATGGTTAAGGTAGAATCTTATGGTAGAATAAGCCCAGGTTGCTTTAAACCTCAATCCTCAGATCTCAGCCTCCCAAGTAGGTAGGATTACAGGTATGAGCTACCAGCACCCAGCTCTGATTATCTTTCTTTTCTTATCACTAGCAAAACCTAGGAAGAGTTATAGACTGGGCTTTATGACTTTTGGGTTCTCAAAGACTTACATTTTGAGTAGTGCCATTAAAAATATTTTCTAAATGTCTAAATAACTGTGTGTTGGAGGTGCTCTGCTAAGACTACATATAGCTAGTCAGTAATTTACAAGCATTTACAATGAAGTGTAAAACACATGGCACAGAAACTAGGTAAGTACTTGGGTTCATTAATGAAACAATCATTAGACATTTATTTAAGTCACGTGAATTAGTTAGAGTCCAGTAGAGCTAAATATAAGGTAAAATACTATTGTAAGAATAGAAAAAGTGAGTGGGGAAGTTCTTCAAGTGCTATTATAATAACTTAAGCCTCTTACTGGGCAGTTAGGTTGGTAATTAACTAACATGTAAGTATCTCAAAATATTTTTAATGGCCTGGTCTTGATGTTTATTTATGTAAATATAAGTAATACATTTTTATTCTTTTTTTTTTTTTTTGGTCCAGTCGTGGGGCCTCAACTCTGGGCCTGGGTGCTGCCCTTCAGCTCTTCAGCTCAAGGCTAGTGCTCTACCACTTGAGCCACAGCGCCACTTCCGATTTTTTTCTTTTTTGCTTATGTGGTGCTGAGGAATTGAACCCAGGGCCTCATGCATGCAAAGCAAGCACTCTACCACTGAGTCACCTTCCCAGCCCCATACATTTTTATTCTTATCTTCCCTTGCTTATACAGAATAATATGTGAACTATACAGTTTTCCCCAGGAGTACAAATAAATATCTTCCTCTTTACAACTGTATACTATTCTGTTCTTTGGATGTATATCAGTGTATATAATTGAAACCTTATTGATGGACACTTGTGTTGTTTCAAATCATTTTAAACTGGAGTTAATGGTAAGTCCTTTTCATTAGCAATTTCACTTTGACTCAGGGCTACAAAAGTTAATCTATAGAGAACAAATGAATGTAAGTGAAAAACTGTAAATTCAACTTCAGTTCTATTCTGAGCTGTTTCGTCTATATACTATCATCCTATGCTATATACATCGTATACTCTTTCGGTTTTACCTAACTAACATCTATTTCCCCAATAATATTAAGAAGAAACCTGTTCCTTCTTAATATCTAATATGCCAGCATCCATAACTGCTTGTTAGGTCTGTGGTAGAAAAGTATTAGACATGCAGATGACCTTGATGCAAGATATCAGTCTTCAGTCTAGGTATGGATGCAATTTCTCTTACCGTGCTATGAGAAGCTCTGTGAAAATTCTAACCATGCAGTGGACTCTGTTGTGTAGATATGCCTTACCATGTGTGAGTCAGTCTCCTATAAATATTTCTTGTGTGTGTGTTTGTGTGTGTGTGTGTGTGTTGGTACTAGTGCTTGAACTCAGGGCTAGCGTTCTACCACTTGAGGCATAGCGCCACTTCCGGTTTTTTCTGCTTATGTGGTGCTGAGGAATCGAACCCAGGGTCTCATGCATGCAAGGCAAGCGCTCTACCACCAAGCCACCTTCCCAGCCCCAATTGGTCATTGTTTTCTGTTTCCTCAACCTGGAGCTGGAATTCAGAGCGTCACACTCTTGGCTTTTTTTGTTGTTCACATCTGGCACTTACTACTTGAGCCACAGATCCACTACTGGCTTTTTGCTGCGTAATTGGAGATGTATCTGAGTCTTAGGTTTTGTCTGCCTGAGCTGGCTCCAAGGTGAGATCCTCAGATCTCAGATTCTTGAGTAACTCAAGCTGGAGGTAAGAATTAGAAGGTGTAATATGAGGGAATGTGTGTGCTCAAAGCAGTGGTAGGGATGGAAATGGAAGGTTGAGTTTGTATAAGTCTTAAGTAACATTAAATGTGACTATAGTCCCCAAAGTTTTCATGTGGAATTCCTATGAATTTCTAGGGTAGAAATAAGATATTCATAGTTATCTTATCAAATCTATTTTGGGTAAGGTAATGGAAGTAAAAAAAAAACACCTAAAAAATCTAACCATGTGTTTGAGAATTTGCTAATAGTTGGGAAGATTTAGTAGGTGCGTCAGGGGACAAATATCAGTGTAAAGGAGATGGGCTTCAAGCCCACTGAACAGTGTAGGTAATAATGATAACCATTAGGTATGTAAAAGTAGTGGGTCAATTAAGAAGCACCTAGCACTTGGGCCATAAAAGAAGAGAAAGAGCGTAGAGAAAATAGGAAACAGAAAAGGCATTTTTTAAAGGGAGGAAATTGTATACAAAAATATGGAGGATTGGAGACTGAGAGGCCTCTTTGTCAGTGCTGTTGCTCCTTAACTGGGAGCAAAGTGTCAAGCACCTAAGCGCCTTCTTAGACTGCCTCTCTCCTAACTCAAGGACAATATTAAAAAGAAACAAAGAATGTGCTTAGGAGGAAGAGGAGGAAGGAAAGGAGGGAGGGAGGGAAGAAGGGGAAAGAAAGGAGGGAGGGAGGGAAGAAGGGGAAAGAAGGGAGGAAGGGAGGGAAGGAAGAAAGGAGGGAAGGAGGGAGGGAGAAAAAGAAATACTGGTTAAAAAATACTATGTTGAGATTTTATTATGATGTTTGTAGTCATTTATCAACCTGAAAATTTTTCTGCTTAGTTGTGATTTCTTATTCTAAATAATTACTTTCATACTAAGAAATGGAAAGTTCATTTATTTTACACTATTCTTCTCTGTGTATTGGAGAATACCACTGCATACTGTGTGCCCTGAGAGACCTAACAAAGGTTAGTTAATAATCAACATTGAACACACTGTTCTGAACAAAGTATTCATTTAGTATTTGTCTTGGAGGGTTCATGTGTAAGCATATATAATTACCATTGACTGTTTCAAAATGATTGACCTGCATTTTGAAAAGAAAAATAATTTTGTATATTTAAAATACTCTTCCTTGCTCAGAACTGCTCCTCATAAGCAATAGTATTGCTGACAGATTCTTGTTCCCCATTCCAGAAAAAATTGGTATAATATATATATGTATACACATATATATGCTATATATATCTTAACAGTGTATTTAGACTATATATTTTGAAACCATTAATTTACATTCTTTGCTTAATAAATTATGTACAATCCTTTCTGTTTTTCCTTTAACCGCCTTTCCCATTTCCTTGGTATAAGAATGTTTACTTTCAAAATATACATTCCACATATATGTTTTGTTTTTCTAATCAACTTTCTCTTCCATTATATCTACAGTTCATCTTTCTTGCTTGACATAACCTTAGAGTCTCCCTCCACTAGAGGGCACTAGTATGTTGTTTGTTTTGAGTTGTCTGTTTATAGAATTAAGATTTAACTTTTCTTTTTTCTTTTTTTGCCCTGTGTTACATAGTGAATAGAATCCTCATATTGAGAACTTTGTATTTCTGTCATATGTAATCAAAAGAATTCATCAGTCTTGACTTTAAAGACTGTTTTGAACTAAATGCAAGAAAGGAAAAAGGGAAGACTGGTGCTGGTGGCTCATACCTGTAATCTTAGCTACTTAGGAGGCTGAAATCTGAGGATCAAGGTCTGAAACCAGCCTAGGAAGAAAAGTCCATGAATCTCTTATTTCTAATTACCTACTTAAAAAAAAATGCAGGGCTGGGAAGGTGGCTCAGTGACAAGAGTGCTTGCCTTGCGTGCATGAGGCCCTGGGTTCCTCAGCACACATAAGCAGAAAAAGCCAGAAGTGGTGCTATGGCTCAAATGGTAGAGCACTAGCCTTGAGCTGAAGAGCTGAGGGACAATACCCAGGCCCAGAGTTCCGGCCCCACAACTGACCAAAAAAAAAAAAAAAGGCCAAAAGTAAAGCTGTTGTTCAAGTGGTGGAGTTCTGGCCTTGAGCCAAAAAAGCTCAAGGATAGCACACAGTCCCTGAATTTAAGCCCCAGGACATGCACAAAGAAAAGAAGAAGAAAGATGGAGGAGAAGAGCTTAGAGAATGAGAAATGCTTTGGAAATTTTTTATTTTTTACTTTTATTTTTTGGGCCAGTCGTGGGGCTTGCACTCTGGGCCTGGATGCTATCCCTCAGATCAAGGCAAGCACTCTACCACTTGAGCCACAGTGCCACTTCCGGTTTTCTGAGTGATTTATTGGAGGTAAGAGTCTGAATACATCGGGCATTATGCTAGGTGCATAATACAAATAAGGCCTTTGCTCTCTTGAAGTTTAAATTCTAGAATAGGGAAACAAAAAATAAGTAGCTTTACATAGTGGTAAATAATTGAGAAAAATTATTAAGATTATGGATAGAGAATGATAGATGCTGAAGAGGTAACATTTGAACTTAATATTCCATTTCATCAACTTCAAGTTAAATTGTGTTTGTGATCATTTCCTTCAGGTTTAGTTTGTACACATTTCATATTTATTTGTGCTTAGAAACAACTCTGCTTTCTCTTTCCACATAAAATGAGCTTGGGCTGGTTTATTTAAACCTTTTTTTCTTAACTTTGATACTCAGTTTTATAAATAGAGAAATTCCATCTGTAGACATTTTTATTCAATATATGTGTTGTTCATTTCTTCATTACACTGAACAACATATGGTAATTGTATGTTTTGCTTTGCTTTTTGCAGTGCTGATATTGAACTAAGTAAGGGACTTGTATGTGCTAGGCAAACACTCTATATTTCCAGCCCTCAATATATAAAAACTCTGAATTAACACTAATTACCATTGAAATGATCTGGCATTTCTAAACAGTCAGTTCAGAGATTATTTGAGGTTTGTGAGAGGGGGCAGTTTGTACTGGGTCTTGAACTCAGGGCTTAGGTGCTGTTCTATAGCTTTTTTCCCCTCAAGGCTAATACTGTACTACTTGAGTCACAGCTCCACTTCAGGCTTTTTGCTAAGTTGGAGGTAAGAGTCTCACAGACTTTTCTGCCTGGGCTGGCTTTGAACTGCAATCCTTAGAGCTCAGCCTTCTGAACAGCTGATATTACAGGTGTTAGCCACCATTGTCCAGCTTGTTCAAGTATTACTGAGAAAATTAACTTTATTGGAAAGAAATGTAGCACTTGCAAAGCTAAGCGATGCTTAAATAAACTTCTTTGTCATGACTTTGGTGGTAGAATGGTGACCATCAAATCATTTTCTTCGCAGAGCTCACTCTTTTGTTACCCTCCAAGTAGATTATTCTCCATAATTTGGTGACTCCTATAAGGAACTGGCCCTCTCCTAAAGTTGGTTAGTCAATGAGGTAAGATTCAGCTTTCTTTTTTTTTTTTTCTTTTTTGTCAGTCGTGGGGCCTGGGCACTGTTCCTCAGCTCTTCAGCTGTAGTTTTAGCACTCTACCACTTGAGCCTCAGCCTCACTTAGGCTTTTTCTGCTTATGTGGTGCTGAGGAATTGAACCAAGAGCCTCATGCATGCAAGGCAAGCGCTCTACCACTGAGCCACCTTCCCAGCCCCAGATTCAGCTTTCTTGAGCCAAAGGTCCTCTTTGGAGAGGAAAGCCTTAGGGTGCATTTCCTACAGAGATTACATTCTAAGGTCCCTCAGTGATGTGTGTGGAACATGAAGATAAGGAGAATGATTAATTATCAGAATTAAGAGCCAGTTCTCTCTCAAGATCATTTTGTTACATAAATCCTATACTAATAATTTCTTTCCCAATTTCCATGCACTCAATTTTTTTTTTTTGACAAAAAGAAGTAGAGAAGAAAGAGGAGGAGGAGATAAAAGGGAAGGAGAAAAGAAGAAGCAAGGAAGCAAAACACCCCAAACTCATCATTGCCTTTCTGCACTTTTTTACTATACTGGCTGCACTATTTATTTCTCTGTAGGTTTGGAATTAACACAGAGAAGAGTCACATGGATGCCCTATATACATACTCCTTTCTTAGGTACCTATGGGAAACAGGATTGCAGGAGCATCTTATCATTAGGACCCCAGGCCCCTTAACTGTCCACTAACTAATTAAAGAACATACACAACTCTTAGGTAGACTCCAATTCTGATTCTAAAGGCTTCTCTATTCTTCAGGATTTTTTTCCTCTCAGTGTTAAGAATTGAGGCAAATGCTATATACCACTGAACTGTACCTTCAGCTACTTAAATAAAATAGTTTGGTGGTTGTTTTGTGTCCCCCAATTAGAATCTTGACACCTTTGCCTGGGCTGACTTCAAATTCTTGTCTTCTCTAGTAATTAGGACTAAAGTTCTCTACCAATATGCCTCGCTTTTAATTTTTCATCTATAGTTTTTTTTGGAAGAGATTAGATAACTGCCATTGGAGTGGTAGTTTTAGTGTCTTTTTGGCTTTGCATTGATTCAGTTTTTTTATGCTGTGTGATGTATTTTAAAGAGCTCATTTTGTTTGTGAAAACATTAAATTCCCTTTTCTTTAAACTCTTAAGTGACTTTTCTTAAAATGATTCTGTATCATGGGGGAAGGAGGGTTTAAAATAAGGTGATTGTGGTCAGGCTGGCCATTCTGGGTAAAAAGACAAACCCCAGAAGGAAAAAGGGCTGGAGATATAGCTCAAGTGGTAGAGGGCCTGCTAACAAGCATAATGGCCCGAGTTAAACTCCAGTAGGCTCCTCACCCTCCAGAAATTATGCTGTAATTTTTTTTTTTTTTGGTCTGTTGTGGGGCTTGAACTCTGGGCTTGGATGCTGTCCTTGTGCTCTTCAGCTCAAGGTGAGCACTCTACCACTTGAGCCACAGCGCCACTTCTGGTTTTCTAGTGGTTTAATGGAGCTAAGAGTCTCATGGACTTTCCTGCCTGGGCTGGCTTTGAACCATGATTCTCAGATCTCAGCCTCCTGAACAGCTAGGATTACAGGCGTGAGCCATTGGTTCCTGGCTCTATGCTGTAATTTAACTAGCACTATAAAACTGTTTAAACAAAAAAAAAAAAAAAGACTGGATGCTGGTGGCTCACACCTATAATCCTAGCTACTCAGGAGGCTGAGATCTGAGGATCCAGTTTCAGTGCCAGTCCAGGCACCAAAAAGCCATTAATTGGAGATATGGCTCAAGTGTTAGAATACTAAAGGACAGCTCCAGGAGTTCAAGCCCCAGTACTGGCACACACACAAAAATTACTCTGTGTAAGACAAAATAAGTAACGTTATTATTAGCTGTAACTGAAGGAAATGTAAATTTCATGGTATTTTCATTTTTTATTTAGAATTTTTCTCAAGTTCTCTGAAATATACTTTCTTTCATGGTCAGAGTTTTAATCTTTTTCAGTAACTTTAGATTTAGGTGACATAGCTATGAGTTGAAACAATCATCTTCCAGTTTCCTTTTTTAAATTTTTACTTATTGTGGTACTGAAGTTTGAACTCAGTGCTTGTGCTTGCTAGGCAGGCACTCTACAACTTGAACCATACTACAGCCCCAATTTACTCCCTTCCTTTCCCTCCCTCTCTCCCACCTTCCCTCCCTTCCTTCCTTCCTTCCTTCCTTCCCCCCCCCCCCCTTTGTGAGTACTGAGGTTTGAACTTGGGGCTTTGCACTTGCTTAAAAAAGTGACAGTTGGGCTAGGAAGTTGGCTCAGTGGTAGAGTGCTTGCTTTGCAAGCATGAGGCCTGGGTTCCATTCCTCAGCACCACATAAGCAGAAAAAAGCCGGAAGTGGTGCTGTGGCTCAGTGGTAGAGCTCTAGCCTTGAGCTGAAGAGCTGAGGGACAGCGCCCAGGCCCAGAGTTCAGGCCCCACGACCGGACCCAAAAAAAAAAAAGTGACAGTTGTAGGCAGAAATTAAAAATTTTTAAGTTAAAAATTAGTAATATTCAGAAACAAATTAACAATGAGTACTTGATCTCTTGAAAGGTGACTGGAAATGAAAGTTATCTTGGAAATCATAGGAAGGGTGAGTATAATGTCAAAAAGTCTCATGAGGAAAGAGATCTTTTAAGGAGGGGACATCAGAATCAAGATTCTGAAAAGCCAAGGAAACTGAGAAGTGCCCATTAGATTGTGGCAATTTCAATAGATTGTCAGAAACAGAAGATGAACTGTTATGTATTGGGAATTGAATAAAAGATAAAGAATCGGGGATATAGTAAGCCAAGGAGTTTGGCTCTGCAGGTGAGTATGAAGAGAAATAACTGAAAGAAATGTAAAGGGTTTTTTCTTTTTTTTTTGTGGGGGGTAGAGGGAGGAACAGAGAAACTCAAAACATATTCTGTGCTCTTGGGAAAATTCAAAACTGAGGAAACAGGAGTGACAGGAGATAATTGATAGAGTAGTCCCTGAATAGGTGTGGGAGAATTTGATCCAGAATTGGTGGAGGGATTAGATTTAGATGGAAAGAAAGAATCTTTTTTCCCTAAAATATGAGAAAGATTAGGGTAGAATTGCTAAGGTGTATTGACCTATCTATGTGCTGGGTCGTTTTCAGCAGCTGAACAGCCCCAGCATAGATATGATTATTTGGGTAGTGGAAGTCTTCATGTCTGACTGTAGCCCCTTACAAGTTTTCACTGTGGATAACATGCAGACCTGCTCTTGAAACCAGATGTAAACTCCTATTAATATTACAGTGTTGGGCAAGTGATGGAGGGGGTGAGTCTGATGAATGTACATTGTATACGTGTATGGTCATGTTAAAATGACACCCCCTTGTACAACTAATTGATGTTAATTAAAAAAATAAGGGAGAAAACCCATAGCAATGTGGCATTGCTTTAGGGTAGATGAATATATATATTAGTGTTGGCCTTGAGCTGAAGAGCTGAGGGATAGCGCCCAGGCCTAGAGTTCAAGCCACGACAAAAAAAAGAAAAGAAAGAAATAGTCATTGTGGTTATTATCACAAACATAAAATGAACAATGAGCTCGGTGCTGGTTTCTCATACCTGCAATCTTAGCTACCCTGGAAGTTGAGATCTGAAGATCACAGTTCAAAGCCAGCCGGTTCAAGTGGTAGAGCACTAGCCTTGAGCCAAAGAACAGGGACAGTGCCCTGGTCCTGAGTTCAAGCTCCCTTATTCACACGCATGCACACTCACACACACACACATGCAACCCAGCTATGATATAGTTGATGTTTGCATAGAATTTGAAAGTGTTAATGTTGTAAATGGCTACTTGCATATAAGAACTTTTCTCTTCCTCTCAGCACCCAAACATTTTTTATGATTGTACTAGGTCTTCTCTTATATGATTTCTCAAATTTGTTTTCATATAGTTATAATCTGGAAATTCATACTGACTTCCTCAGAGTAGATCTTAAGTTACTCTCATTTCTTTCAGCTGTATTGTCCTATGATGTATCAGTTACACAGAGTAAGCCGTCTTAACTGGGCATATTTTTATCACATCCTTCTGCAGAGATGTTGCTGCCCTACTTAGAAGCTTTTTGTGGCTGCTAGATACCTATTTTTAAATTACTATAAACCAGTTGTCTCTTGATGCTTCTTCATTCTCCTGCAGCCCTTCCCCCAAATGTGCATAATCAATGTCATTATCCCATAATTGTGGGTGTGGACTTCTTGGATGTGAATTCTCTCATTATCACCAAATCTATAGAAACTGGCTATGTCTACTCATTTTTTCCCTTCTGTTGCAAAGGAAGAAAACATAGACATCTCAGAGGAGCACTATTTTGTCTACCACACACTTCATTAATATTTTCCTTAGTATGAGAGCAATACTATATATTCTCATTCCAGAAAAATTAGAAAAACAGACCAGTCACTTAGGAACTGTGTAAGTCCTGATGAAAATAGAGATGCTGTGCGTAACTCCTAGTTCCACATCTGGAGATTCAACCAGACACAGATTGAAATTTTTTTTTTTAATTTACCTGAATACTTACAGACTTTCTTGTCATTATTCCCTAAACAATACAGTATAACAACTATTTATATAGCTTTGACATGTATCAAGTATTAGAAGCAATCAAAAGATAAAGTATAGGAGAAGATGTGTTAGGTTCTATACAAATATCATACCATTTTATATAAAAGCCTTTTGAGTGTCTTCAGACTTGGGGAGAAGATGGAGTTCTGGAACCAAACATCCACAGATACTGAGGGACAACTGTACTTATTAAAAAGGAAGGCTTTCTGAACACTTAAGGCATTTAAGACACTCCAAAAAGTTAATCAAAAGTCACAGATGAGATAGGTTCAGTTCCCAGCACAGAAAGAAACAAATACATAAATACACATAAATAAAATACATATTTCCAAATAAAATTAGTAAAAAGTTGGGTGCTGGTGGCTTATGCCTGTAATCCTAGCTACTTAGGAGGCTAACTGAGGATCATGGTTCAAGGCCAGACCAGGCAGGAAAGTCAGTGAGACTCTTAGCTTCAGTAAAACAACAGAAAACCGGAAGTGGCACTATGGCTCAAGTGGTAGAGAGTCCACCTTAAGCTGAAGAGCTAAAGAACAGCACCCAGGCCCAGAGTTCAAGCCCTATGACCAACCAAAGAAAAAAGAAAATTAGTAAAGAAAAGTGTCCTAAGACTATAGGCAAGTTAATTGCTCTAGGTCTGAGCATTATCTATAAAATAAATAAAATTAGTTTATCTTAAAAATTATTAATTTTATTAATACATAATGGCTGATAGCTCCATTCTACAAAAATTTATCAAAAGAGAATAACAGCATATAGGTTTATTGTTTTGTTTTAATTTTATTATTTTTAAAAATTATTTTTATTATCTTTAATTGTACATGAGTTGCCATTTAACAGAGGAGCTATTTTTGTGTTTTGATTTAGTTAATGAATACCCTTATTCCAGGATTCAATCAGTTATGTTATTAACGTCATAAAACACAAGGAAGGTCACTATGGAGGACAACAAATATACTATGGGATCCTGGATTGGATCCTGATACTGGATCTAGGATAACCAAATACATTATGGGACCCTGGACATTTGTGGAAAAACACAATGGTAACAATAGGGAAAAAATGTGCCAGGTACAATGAAACATGTTTGTAATCCCAACTATTTGTTGAGGCTGAAGCAGAAGGATTGCTTGAGCACAGAAGCTTAAAAACAGCTGTACCACATTTTAACAGTATGAGACGTTGGAGACACTGGTGACGTTTGCAAGATTTACATTCACAAAGGACTCACCAGAATATTGTATGAAAATAACATACATATAACAAAGACTAATAACCCAATTTCTTTGTGTGGACCTGTTCTAGGTCTTAAACTGGGAGTTGTCCCTGAGCTTTTTTTTTTTTTTTGGTCCAGTTGTGGGGCCTGAACTCTGGGCCTGGGCGCGTCCCTCAGCTCTTCAGCTCAAGGCTAGCACTCTACCACTTGAGCCACAGCGCCACTTCCGGCTTTTTTCTTTTTGCTTATGTGGTGCTGAGGAATCGAATCCAGGGCCTCTGGCATGCAAGGCATGCGCTCTACCACTGAGCCACCTTCCCAGCCCCTCTTTGAGGATTTGATGTTGGGGATATAATGTTTTGAATTCCAAGTATATTTTAGATATGAGATCCTATCCGTTATCTGTTGTATGGCTAGTGAAGATCTTCTCCCAATCTATGGCCTTTCTGTTGATCTTGCTAGTTATGTCCTTTCCCATGCAGAAGCTTTGCAGTCTGAATAGCAAAAATGATCCTTAACAGAAAGAATACTGCTGGAGGAATATCAATACCAAATTTCAAACTCTACTACAAAGCCATAGTAATCAAAACAGCTTGGTACTGGCATAAGAACAGACCTGAGGACCAATAGAATAGATGGAAAACCCAGAAAATGAACCCACAGACCTATAGCCACCTAATCTTTGAAAAGGGAGCTAAACCAATAGAATGGAAGAAAAGACAGCTTCTTCAGTAAATGGTGCTGGCAAAATTAGTTATTCACCTGTAGAAAACTTAAGCTAGATCCCTATATATCAACCTGCACCAGAATCAACTCCAAATGGATCAAAGACCTCGGAGTCTAAGCAGACACCCTGAAAACATTACAGGAAGAAATAGGAGAAACCCTAGGTCTCCTTGGCACAGGCCAAAATTTTCTTAATTGAGACCCAGAAACACAACAAATCAAAGAAAAGTTGAACAAAAAAAACCTTAAGGAACAAGTTCCCAGGCCCTGAGTTCAATCCCCAGGACCAGCACATACACAGAAAGCAGTTACAACAGTAATCTTAGGTATATTTACCATAATTTTTTTTTTTGTCTGTCAGCACTGGAGTTTAAACTCTGGACTTCTACGGGGTTGGGGGTTTAGCCCAGTGGAAGGGCGCCCGCCTGGTGTGCACAAGGCCCTGGGCTCAGTCCTCAGCCCTGGAAAAAAAAAAAAAAAAGCTATAAACTCAGGACTTCTTGCATACTAGGCTAGTGTCCTGTCACACCTCCAATCCTTTTTGACTGGTTGTTTTTTGAGAGTTAGAGTCTTCCTGCTTAGATGCATACTTGCACTATAGTCTGTCTATTTTTAGGTAGGTAAAAATCATCCTTTTGTAGCTGGGATGACAAACCTGTTCCACTGTGTCTATCTTCTTTCCATTGGAGTCTCACAAACTGCCCAGTCTTACCTAGACATCTGTCCTCCCATTCTCAGTCCCACAAATAGGTAGGATTACAGGCATAAGCCACGAGGGCCAGGCTGTCATCACAGTTTTTTGTTTGCTTGCTTGCTTGTTTTGTTTTTTATTTTTTTAAAGCACAATTATGGTTGTAATGAGATATAAATTAAAATCACAATGTGACATAATTACTTATATAATTACAATAAAAAAGAAAAGACTAAGGATAGAAGCAACTGAAATTCTGATTTCATGCTTTTACGTGAGAAACTAGTACAAGTATTTTGGAAAATCATTTGGGTGTTATCTGTCTAGCTGAAAATACACCTCCCTTATAACCTAGCAATTCCACTCCTACATAGATAGCTAAAAGACATGCTTTTGCTTTATCCAAGAACACTTATAGCAATATTTTTTTCATTATCTTCAAATAGTTGTACAGATGGGATTTTTAACATGTGCATTTATGCATACAATGCACCTTGATCAATTGATCACTCTCCTTCCCCATCTAGTCCCTTTCTACCCATCTCCTCAAGTTTCCTAATTTATATAGCAGCATTTTTATTACCCCGTGCTAAAAATGACCAGCAGTTCCATCAATAAAAAATTAATAAGTTATAAGTATTCATGCAATGGGATAATTCTTCAATAGAACAAACTATTATTACATAGAAAAAATTTGGATAACCAATTGGTTTATTTGTTTATTTATTGAAGTGCTGGGAATCAAACCCCAGGCTTAGGTAAACACTGTATCACTCACTGAGCCATATCTCCGACTTCAGCTTGAATAACTTTTTTTTTTTTTGGGTGGGTCATGGGGCTTGAACTCTGGGCTTGGGCGCTGTCCCTGCACTCTTCAGCTCAAGGCGAGCGTTCTACCGCTTAAGCCACAGCACCACTTCCGGTTTTCTAGTGGTTTATTGGAAATAAGAGTCTCACAGACTTTCCTACCCAGGCTGGCTTTGAACCACGATCCTCAGATCTCAGCCTCCTGAGTAGCTAGAATTACAGCCATGAGTCACTGGTGCCTGGCTTGAATAGCTCTTTAAAACATATAGCAGAAAGAAACAGACACTTAAGACTATATATATTTTACTGGATTTAGTAGTGCACTCCTGTAATCCTAATACTCAGGAGGATCACAAGTTCGAGGCTAGAGACCTTGTCTTAAAAAAAGAGAGACTATATATTTTGTGATACTTATATTAGTTTCAAAATAAGCAAACCCATCAATAGTGATAGAAATAACCCACAGGGATTAAGTTAAAGGAGAAGGGAGGCCAGTGACTGAGAGGGGAGAGGGTGTGAATGATATCTGTAAGGGTACAGGGAGGAAGTGGTGCTGTGGCTCAAGTGGTGGAGCGCTAGCATTGAGCTGAAGAGCTGAGGGACAGCGCCCAGGCCCAGAGTTCAAGCCCCACAACCAAACAACAACAACAACAACACTGTACAGGGAATATTCTTTTTCCTTATCTGTGAGTGTGAGTGGTTACAAAGTATGTAGACCTAAAACTTTATTAAGCTGGGACTTATCAATTTGTGTACTTGTTTGTAGATGTTATTTTTCAATAAAAAGTTTTTTTAAGGGGAAGACTATAGTGAGAAATTCACATTCTACACTTATTTAATAACTTCATGCTTTGTTATTTTATCCCCTACCTTCCATATTCATAAAAATTGATGCACATTACTTTCTCATTCTCATTTTGGTTGTTTTCAAGTTTAAGAACTTTTCAAGGTTAAGTATGGGTGGTGGCGTTAACTGTAGTGAACCCTGACCTGAACTTGCTATATCAGGGGAATTGAGGATTTAAGTAAGTCAACACTCCACTCCCAGGTTCTAGAGACTTAGCAGGGAGTGGAGAAGGCAGCTTAGTGCTGGCTTCATTATACTATAGTCTGTATTGCTTGATTACTTTCTGGTTAGATTAGTCAGCAATGAGGAGGCACTTTTAGCTATATTAGCATAATTTTGCTATATTTCTATTTATGGTTTTGTTCATCATTGTTTGTTCCTGGTTCCCATTTTCTTCCTTTTACACTTCAAGTACTAGCTCTTTTTTTATTTTTTGAGCTGCTTTCTGAGCTATTTATTTGTCATTCAGTACATATTCCATTGGTTGATGTATGTTTTGCATATAAAAAATAAGACACTCATTTCAGCCCTCAAAATGCTTACAGTTCCAATGTAGAAACAACTAGTTACAACATTGAGATGTGCTGTGATACAGATCAGTTTGGGGGATTATTCAGAGACTTGTACAATTGATTCTCAAGTTAGACCAAGAGCTGGAACTGTGTGCTGAAAGGCATATGTACGCACATGAATGTTCACTATGAGCAGGGGGGAAATGCAGAGAGCTAGTACTCTAAGACATATGCAGAGGCAAAGACAAAAACAGTCTTGTATCTTATTATGCTACGGAGTTTGAATTTATTTGAATATAGTGGGGAGCTTTGGGGCATCGTGAACTAGGAAGTGATGTGATCATGCTATGACAATTATGTATAAATAAATTGAAATTGAATTTAACATCTCTATAGGTCATTATGGGGTAGAATTATCTAAGCTCTTGCTTCTCAAAGTGTAGTCTCAGCACCCTGGGCATCATCTGAGAGCTCTTGGGACCTACTCTAAACTTACTAAATTAGAATGGAAATTTTAATAGTAATTCAAATAATTTGCATGCACATTCAGATGTGAAAAGCACTGAAATAGACGGATATACCAATAGTCAGGTATCAGAAGTTGGTATTAAGAAGAAAGGAGAGGGCTGGGATGTAGCTCAGTGGCAAAGCGCTTGCCTAGCAAGTACAACGTCCTGGGTTCGATCCTCAGTACCAAAAAAGAAAAGACAAAAAAAAAAAAAGAGGACGAAAGGAGAGGGGCTGGGAAGGTGGCTCAGTGGTGAGTGCTTGCTTTGCATGCGTGAGGCCCTAGGTTTGATTCCTCAGCACCACATACACAGAAAAAGCCAGAATTGGGCGCTATAGCTCAAGTGGTAGAGTGCTTATCTTTAGCTGAAGAGCTCAGGGACACCACCCAGGCCCAGAGTTCAATCAAGCCCCAAGACTGACTAAAAAAAATTTTTTTTAAATAAGAATTTAGCCAGGCACTGGTGGCTCACGCCTGTAATCCTAGCTGTTAAGGAGGCCTGAGATCTGAGGATCATGGTTCAAAGACAGTTAGGGCAGGAAAGTCTGTGAGACTTTTTTTTTTCTTTGTCAGTCCTGGGGCTTGAACTCAGCCTGGGGGCTGTCCCTTAGCTCTTCAGCTCAAGGAAAGTGCCTTACCACTTGAGCCTTAGTGCTACTTCCCGTTTTCAGGTGGTTAATTGGAGGTAAGAGTCTCAAAGACTTTTCCTGCCCTGGCTGGCTTTAAACATTGATCCTCAGATCTAAGCCTCCTGAGTAGCTAGGATTACAGGGTTGAACCACCAGTGCCCAGCTAGTGAGATTCTTATCTCCAGTAAACCACCAGAAAACTGAAAATGACTCTGTGTCTCTAGTGGTAGAGCACTAGCCCGGGCCCAGAGTTCAAGCCCCACAACCGACCCCCCCAAAAAAAAAAAAAAAAAAGAAGAAAAGAAGGAGAAGCTGATGAAGAAGGAGGAGGAAGAGGAGGAAAGGAAAGAGATTATGGAGTACATGTTCTCTCTGGAATATCTTTTCCAGTCTTTCTCTTCAGGACATACCAGTGACTTCTGCACAATCTTTTTCCTTCCTTGCTTCCTTCCTTCCTTCCTTCCTCCCTCCCTCCCTCACTCCCTCCCTCCCTCCCCCCTCTCTTTCTTTCTTTCTCTTATGGGGCTTGAACTCAGGGTCTAGGCACTATTCCTGACCTTTTTGGCTCAAGGCTAGTAGTACTCTACCTCTTTGAGTCACAGAGCCATTTCCAGTTTTCTGGTGGTTAATTGGAGATAAGTCCGGATTTTCCTGCCTGGGCTGGCTTCAAATCAGGATCCTTGGATCTCAGCCTCCTGAGTAGCTAGGATTACAGGCATGAGCCATTGGCAACTGGCTTTGCACATGCTTTACCTCCTCACCTCTGTGAAGCACCTCTGATGCCATGCCCCAGTTCAAGATGGTGCCCTTGCCATATACTTTCATAGCACACTGACTTACATGTTCATTTTTCATACTCTTGTTGTAATTACTTATCTAATTGTTTCTTCCTTCCTAGACTCTAAGCACTTTGAAGGCAAGTCAGAATTATGGTAGCAATAAATATTTGTGGTTTGATTAAATGAATAAAGTGATTATATATAAGAGGAAAAGATGGATTTGAGAATATCAGAAGAAGAATATACATGATCATTATTGGCAATAATAATGTGTTTTAACAAAAGGTGAACAAATACAGCAGTGGTACTCATTAGACACTATGTTGAAAATGAACTATATAACTTGTGAGTAGGGACAGAAGGGGAAAGACTGGGAGAGAGCAAGGGAAGGGGTGACATTGTCCAAAAAGAAACGTATTCATTACCCAACTTATATAACTGTAACTATCTGTATATTACCTTTATAATAACAATTTTTTAAGGACCAGAAAAAATGTTTTAAATAGAAAAATTCCAGTTAATTTTTTTGTGGTATTGAGGTTTGTATTCAAGCTTGCTAGGCAGATACTCTACCACTTAACCTGCATTCCTTTTACCCTGGTTATTTTTGAGATAAAGACTCACTTTTTGCCTGGGCCAGCCTAGACTACTAGCCTCTTATTTATGCTTCCCACAGTAGCTTGTAGGACAGGTACTTATCGTTTCATCTAGCTGTTATTTGTTAGGATGGGGTTTGGTGAGCTTTTTACCCAGGCTAGCCTTGAACTGCAGTCTTCCTGATTTCTATTACCTTCCAAGAAGGCTTAGATATTGTACCTTTTATATAATAATTTTTTATAGTGTGTGTGTGTGTGTGTGTGTGTGTGTGTGTGTGTGTGTGTGTGTGTGTGTGTGTGTTAGGGCTTAAACTCTGGGCCATTCCCTATCTGGGCCATTCCCTCTCATTTGGCTTTTTTCACTCACAACTGGTGCTCTACTACTTGAGCTATGCCTCCAGTTCTGGCTTTTTGCTACAGTCAGTTGGAGATGAAAGTCTCTCAGATTTGTTAGTCCAGGCTGGCTTTGAACTGGGAATCTTAGATCTCAGCCTCCTATGTAGCTAGGATTATAGGATTGAGTTATGGTGTCTAGCATAGGCCAGCAATCTTAATATCTTCAGTATTCAGATTGAGAGCAAAAACAAGTAATTCACCTGAGGTTACGTAAGTGCAAGATTTAACCAAGCAGGTTAGTAGTACTCTACAATATCTAGTTCTGGGCAAAAATAGCTCCCTGATTGTGTGTGTGTGTGTGAACATTTATTACTTGGTCTCTATAAAATTATTGTGAGGAAATTGCTATTATTCTGTTTTACACATAAGAAAACAATGGCTCTGAAAATTAATGTAGCTTTCTTAAGGGTACAGCTAACTTTCTAACCACAATCCGTTCAACTTTAAGACCTGTGTCTTGCTAGGGGCTGGTGGCTCATGCCTGTAATCCTAGCTACTCAGGAGGCTGAGATCTGAGGATCACAGTTTGAAGTCAGCCTTGGTAGAAAAGCCCTTGAGACTTTTACCTCCAATAAACTACTCAGAAAAAAGCTAGAAGTAGCACTGTAATTCAAGTACAGTGCTAGCCTTGAGCACAAAGAGGCTCAGGGACAGCGCCCAAGCCCAGAGATTAAGCCCCAGGACCAGCAAAAACAAAACAACAAAACAGACCTATGGCTTTCTTGGTAATGGTGATACCTCCATGTTAAGTCTAAAGTATGTATGGAATATGTGTCTTCAGATAACAAGGAACTGAGGGGTAAAATGCCTACCATCATTTGGGATATGAAGTAGGAAGGAGGACTTAAAAGTCCTGTTGCTATGGTAACATTGACATTTCAAATTTGAAGGGGTGGTTATTTAAAAAAATACTTGAGATGAACTTGTAGAGAGAAAAGATTTACTTTGACTTATGGTTTCAGAGATCTACAGTTGCTTGGCCATATTGCTTTGGGCCTGTAGTAAAGTAGAACATCTTGGTATCTTCTGTTTACTTTGTGTTGGTTGTGCAGCAACCATCTTGAAGAACATACTCCCAATGTCTTACCTTCAATTCCACTACCTCCCAATAGCTCCATAGGCTGGTGACCAGGCCTTCAATACATGAGTTTTAGGGACACTTGAAATTTAAACTGTAACCAAACAAAGGAAATTTAAGGTCTAGCAACTTCATAACTAAACAGATTGAGCTTTGAACTCCTGCTGCATAGGAAACTTATCCTCTAATTAGCTATTCTGAGGTGGCTAAAGAATCATTACTGTTTTTCTTATTATTACAAAGAAGCCAGATGGATTAGAAATACTAAATGAGTAATCAGGTGACTTTCCACAGTCTAATAAAATCATTAGAGACAAGCCAAGAATAGAAGACAGGGTCACAGTCTTGTGCACTTTACCCTGTGCTTATGACTCTTTAGGTTCCAGATTCATTTTCTTTTGTTCAAAACTGTTCTGCCACTGTAGTTACTTCTTTATTGCTGGGTCTGGAAACACTTAACTTTCTGACCTTCCCCCTTTAGCTCTAAGCATGGACTCAATCTGACTCTGATCATCTGGCACGCCCTCAGTGATTATGATCCCATTACCAAGCAAGCCACCATTGGTAGAAAGCAGGACTTGGAGTTGTTCTTAGAGTTAAAGTGAGCTTCTCAGCTCTTCACTAACTATCAGTTTTTTGGGTTTTTGTTTTGTTAAATAGAGGGCTGACATGATTTGACTGATTTTTTTTTGTGTGTGTAAGTTTCTAACTCATTTAAATGTTAAAGGTTCTGTAATGTGCAAGATCTCATTCTTGATCTGTTATGGGCATATCTTTTAAGGTACATTATAGTTAATGAACTTATATTAGAAGCAAGTTTATAACTAGTATTTAGGCCTGTGCTTCATGCCTTATACCGTCCCAATCAGTGAATAGATCTTAAGTTCTCAGGTACAATAGTTGCGGGCTGGGAAGGTGGCTCAGTGGTAGAGTGCTTGCCTTGCATGCATGAGGACCTAGGTTTGATTCCTCAGCACCACATAAGCAGAAAAAGCCAGAAGTGGCTCTGTGGCTCAAGTGGTAAGAGTGCTAGCCTTGAGCTGAAGAGCTGAGGGACAGCACCCAGGCCCAGCGTTCAGGCCCTGTGACTGACCAAAAAAAAAAAAAAAAAGTATTTTGTATTATTTGGTATTTTATTTTTACTGTAGAAATCATTATAGAAAGATGTAGTAAGGCCATAACTTTCAAGTGGAATCTATTTTAGTTAAAAAATACACTAGGCTAGCAAAACAAAAGCCAGAATTACAATAATGTCAGGCCTACCAAAGAGATACATTTTAGCTGTTTTATTATTTTATTCCTAATCCTAGTTTTTTGAGAACACATTTTTCTCTTATGGCTTAATAGATAACTACCACAAAGGCAGTCGTCTTCTGTTTAATAAATAATAATATGGAGAATATAAACAAGCATGCTAATAACATAGTAATTTGCTGATTAGAATTACATAATATTCTAAGAATCCAGTTCCACTGTAGCAGTTGCACAGGTTTTTTTTTTAGCTTGATTTGTTCTCAAAAGCATTGTTACATGCAGATCATAATGGATTATCACTGATGCAGATAAAGCAGTAGAGAGTGATTATATATTCCTGCAGGGATCACGTTATGATTAAGGATTAAAACCTTTTTAGGGACTCACCATCCAGTAAGCCATACCTGTGGTAATAGAACTAACTCTTATCTATAAGTAAAAAATAATGTAATAAATTTTCTAAAATAGATGTAAACATTTTAAGTACACTGATTTATGCAAGTTTTTTCCCCCAAAATATTTTGATACATCATAGAAAAATTTAAAATTTATTTTAAAATTTATTTTCTCTCTTTTTCTCTTTCTTATTCTTTCTCTTTCTCTGTCTCTCTCTGTCTCTCTGGTCTACATGAATTTGAACTCATGTTTACTAGGAAAGGGCTCTAAAGCTGTGCCATGCCTCCATTCTTGTTTTGCATTAGTTGTTTTTGATAATATCTTGCTTTTGCGCAGGCACACACTTGAACTGTGACTACCTTAATTTAGGCTTTCAGTCATAGCTAGGATGACAACAAATACAACTGTGCCCAGTTAAGAAGGGGTCTTGATACCCAAATGTTCACAAACAAGACCACACTAAAGCTACCAGCACAACTATGCCTATTGCAGCATTATTTACCATAGCTAAGATATGGAACCAACCCAGATGCCCCTCAGTAGATGAATGGATCAAGAAAATGTGGTATATATACACAATGGAATTCTATGCTTCCATCAGAAAGAATGACATTACCCCATTTGTTAGGAAACGGAAAGACTTGGAAAAAATCATATTAAGTGAAGTAAGCCAGGCCGAAAGAAACATAGGTCCCATGGTTTCCCTTAATTGCAATAACTAGTATATGTCTGAGTCAAGCAGAAAAGGTCAGATAAGTTGATGTTAGGGAAATGAACCCTAAGATATGTATTTAAATTTTTTTTCTTTCATGTGATTGTTTCTAACACATAAGATTATTTCTTTATTGCTTTGTATGTCCCTCCCCCATGGTATAACCCCTGCTTTCACTGTATTTGAGGTTGGTATAATTTGTGGAGGGGAAGGGAAAAAACAAATCGTTTAAATAGGGATACAGGTGGACCCATTGCAACAATGAGATGTACAAGTCGTTATGTTGAAAACGAACTTTACAACTTTGGGCGGGGGGGGGGGGGGGGGGGGGGGGGGAGATTGGGTGGGGAGGTGGGGAGAGAATGGGAAGGGATGGGAAGGGGAAACAAAGGAGGAGGCAGCAATGCTTGATAAGAAATGTACCCATTATCTTGCCCATGTAATTGTAACCCCTCTGTACAGTATTTTCACAATAAAAAAAAAATGGGGGAGGGGTCTTGAAAAATTTCCTGACTGGTCAGACCTTGAACTTTGTTCTTCCTTATTTCAGCCTCTCAAGTAGCTAGCATTACATGTATGAACCACAAACTCTCAGCTTATTTGAGAATATCTTAAGCTTTTACTGTAGGCCAGGCTGTGTAAGCAAATCAAAGTTCACTAAGCCCCTAAAGAACCTGGAGTCTGGGAGTAGAGGTGTGGCTCAAATGGCAAAGCATCAGCCTTGAGCAAGTACACAGACCCTGAATTCAAGCCCTAGTACCATCAAACACACACACACACACACACACACACACACACACTCACACTCACTCACAGACAGAAACTGGAGCCTAATAAGGATTAAACACAAAAACACAGTAACTATACTATGAGGAAAGGTAACAACAGTAAAACAGCCTAAGAACAAAGTTAGAGGAAAGGGGACAGTCTTATCTTGAGATGTGGTTTTCTGATTAAAAAAAAAACAACAACAAATCATCATTTCAGCAGAACCTTGGAGAATTTAAATAAGTAAAGATGATGAAGGTATAGGCAGAAACAAATGCATTTCAATTTGAGAAAATGACTTGAACAAAGGCATTGAGGTAAGGACAGAGTATAGTAATGATATTATTAAAGAGCTACCATTAAGTCCTCAGCATATGCACCCTTTTAAATTCTTCATCATTCCTAAGACATGTGTTATTATTTCTACTTTGCAGACTAGAAAACAGGAAGGATAGAAAGATTAATTGGCAGCACCCAGATTTTCACCTATCGATCTTATTATAAAACTAATATTCATGGCTACTACACTGTATAGCCTTCAAGTCTAGAAATGGCATGTAGTACAGCTCATCTGGAAGGTAGAGTGTGTAGTGGTATATAGTGAAAGACTTGAGAGGATTTGTGTATGGAGAGGGGTGAGTATCTTATTGTTTTTGTTTTCTTGTAGAATTTTTTTCAGATTTTTTTTTTCTTTTTGCCGGCCTGAACTCTGAAGAGCTGTCCCTCAGCTCTTCAGCTCAAGGCTACTTCCCTACCACTTGAGCCACAGCACCACTTCCAGCTTTTTCTGCTTATGTGGTGCTGAGGAATCGAACCCAGGGCCTCATGCATGCCTTAAGGCAAGCACTCTACCACTGAGCCCTCCCTTGTGGAATTCTTTTAAGCAGGCATTGAAAGTGAACGGAAAAGGATAGAGAAAGACTTGGTGGAGGAAAGCTTGATGGAGGGACTAGGGGAAGTCAAAGATAACTAAAGTTTCATATCCAGTTGACTGAGGGAACGGTAACACTAACACAGATAGAAAAATGAGAACAAAACATTGTTTGGGGGTGGAGGGAAAGGTAAGATGGAAGGATAATTTTGATGTCAGACATGTTGCAAATAAGACACAGATGAAATACTTTTCATCTTTAGAAGTTGAGGTAGTAGCTTGGTGCCGGTGGCTCATTCCTTTAATCCTAGCTACTCAGGAGGCAGAGATTTGAGAATTGTGATTCAAAGCCAGCCCAGGTATGAAAGCCCATGAGACTTGTATTTCCAACCAGAAAAACTGGAAGTGGCACTGTTGCTCAGAGTGGTAGAACACTAGCCTTGAGCTGAAGAGCTCAGTGACAGCGCCCAGGCACAGAGTTCAAGCCCCATGACCAACACACACAAACCTCACACACACAAAAGAAAAAGTAAAGAAATTGAGGTAGTAGATATGACTTCTCATTGACGAAGTCTGGAATAAAGGAAGGCCAGAGAACAATAACAGGAGGTTGCTTCAGTTAAAACTCTTCAAAGTTGACATCCTAATGGCTGCAAGCCCTATCTCCCCTGCTTTCTGATTTTAAAAATTCAGAAAAGATAATAGTGATAATAATTCTCTGATTTCCTTCACCCAGAAACCCACATCTCATCAACCTCCTGTATTTTGATATCACGCAGATTCCTTAACTCCAGTGCTTCTTTGTTGCTACAGATTCCTTTCCTCTACCTCTGCTGTTGTCTCCTTTTACAACACCTGCTCTGTACCTTCCCTGTGAGCTCTAATTTCTTGACAACTTTCCATACACCTTCTGTTTGTTTTGTTTTGTCTTGTTTTGTTCTGTTTTTGTGTGCCCATACCAGAGTTTGTTTACTCAGGGCCTTATGCTCTTGCTCAGTTTTCTTGCTCATATCTAGTATTCTACCACCTGAACCATTCCTCCAGTCCAGCATTTTTCTGGTTAATTAGTGATGGAATCTCATAGACTTTTCTGCCTAGACTGGCTTTCAACCACTGTTCCGGGTCTCATCCTCTTCTGTAGCTGGGATTACAGACAGGAACCACTACAAGTATCCCTTCTGTTTTTACTTGCCTTTCTCTTTGGTCTAGGCCTGGTCAGTCATTTGAATTCCTCTCTCTGGCACCTTTTCTAGATTTTTTTTTTCCCTAGTCATGATTAATTTCCAAACTTCTGAAGTGTTCTTAACTTCAGAAACAGCTTCTGAGGTCCTTTATAGGTTAAGATTGTACAGGGCTATTTTGTTGGCATCCTGTTCCATCCTGAAACCAGATCTGTAGGGGAAAACTAGCACTGGACTTTGAGACCATGCTAGTCTTGGCAGGGAATCCTGGCCCTCCTTTAAACCTTCACTGTGGTGATTCCTGGTTGATCTCAGTGAAACCACTTCACAGTCAGCTCTTTCTATAGCCCTGAGCTGCTAAACCTTCTTGTACATAGTATAGGGAGCCAGTAGAGGGAGCTGTGGTCCCAGAAGTTTCTTGAGAACTTCTATGGTTTTCATTTTGGGGAAAAAAAAAAAAAAGATCTTCCCTGATGCCATCTGAACTTCCCATGCATTAAGAATTTTGCTTGAGAGCTGGGAAGGTGGCTCAGTGGTAGAGCGCTTGCATTGCATGCTTGAGGCCCTGGGTTCGATTCCTCAGCACCACATAAGCAAAAAAAAAAAAAAAAAGCCAGAAGTGGCCCTGTGGCTCAAGTGGTAGAGTGCTAGAGTGGCGCTGTGGCTCAAGTGGTAGAGCCTTGAGCTGAAGAGCTGAGGGACAGCGCCCAGGCCCAGAGTTCAGGCTCCACGACCGGACCCCTCCCCCCCCAAAAAAAAAAAAAAAAAGAATTTCGCTTGAGAGAGTATGGTGCTAGACCCCTGGTGGGAGCAGATGGGGAGCTTCTGCGTAGTTGTGTGAACTTGAAAGCCATAAAGAACTCTGGTTTCAAGGAAACGCCTGTTTACTGTACTGATCCAAATCAAGCTGCTCTTGAGAAACAGGAGTGCCTTCTTGACCCCATCCTTATTGATCTTGGTATCAGCCCCTCCAATGACGTGTCCTGAGGGGCGGGAGAAAATTAACCAGTGCCTTATACATAGAGAGGAAGGAAGCTGGCCTGTTGCTGCAGAAAGTCCCCACTGGGAAGGTGGTGTAGAGTAGATATCATTTAACAATGAGTGTCCTGTAGGAAGTACAGTGTCAGGGTGCAGAACTGCAGAACTTTGTGTCTGCTCTGATTTTCAAGCAGAAGACTATGAAGCTGACTAGTTAAGAGATTTGTCACACAGCTAATGATTGTGATTTGAACAGAAGACTTTTGTAAAAAGGGATACAGTTTATTCTAGACATTGAGCTTCTGAATTCCTAGGTTTGGGTCTGCTTTGTGGCCCTCACATAACCCTAGCATTTCCAAACCAGCATTCTCTTTTGCTTCAAGACATATCTTACCCAAACCTGAACTATGGAGAAGTGGGACGGTAATGAGGGCACCTCAGCTTTTCATATGCCTGAGTGGATGGTGAGTTCTTTGGTTTCTTTGCTTTTCCTTCTATTTCTTGATAATGAAGGCAACCTTTTCTGACAAGTGACAAAGAGGTTTCTATCAAAATCTGTGGCTGAGAAAACAATCATTGCTCTAACTTCTAATTAGTTCTTACGTATTGGATCAACCCTGTTTTTTAATTACCAGTGAAGCTAGGGAAGGCAGGTTTAGTGGGCTGGAGTAGGGAAAGCTGGGGATTTCCTGGCTATCTAATAGAGGGCCTGGGCTGGCCTCCTTTGCTAGCTAGTGTACTACCTAGGTCTTATCCAGGGGTTGCTTCCAATTTCTCTTTCAAGCTGATGTTTAGTGTATTCATGGGGAAAAAATAATGGGTCTAGGGGAGTGGTAGAACTTGTCAAAATGGTGTTATCCTAATTGTCTAAAAAGGTTTAACTTTTACCCCCTTCTACCCATTTTTTTCCTCTTGTCAAAACCTTCCTCCAACTATTCCTTTGTCTTTAAAAGTGTGTGTGGGTGTGTGGGTGTGTGCGCAAGCACGCATACACACACACATATATACATGTGCACACCATACTGGGGTTTGAACTCAAGGCCTGGGTCCTGTCCCTGAGCTTTTTTGCTCAAGACTAGTGCTTGATTATTTGGAGGTAAGGGTCTCATAGACTTTCTTGTCTGGGCTGGCTTCAAACCATGATTCTCAGATCTCAGCCTCCTGAATAGCTAGGATTACAGGCATGAGCCACAAATGTCCTGCTTATTTTTATTTTATTTTATTTCTTTGGGCAGTATTGAATATTGAACCCAGGGCCTCATGGTTGGGTCTACCACTTCAGCCATACCCTAATCTTCTAACCTTCATGTCTGCCTGCCTGCTTGCCTGCCTGCCCGCCTGCCTGCCCGCCCGCCCTCCTTCCTTCCTTCCTTATTTCTCTCTCTTGCTCCCTCTCTCTTCCTCTCCCTTTCCCTCTCCCCCTCACCCCCCCTTTCTCTTTCGCAAGCTCGCTCACTCCCCCCCTTCCTTTCTTTTGTTTTTGTTCTTTTTTTCTTTTTGTGGTCGGTCATGGGGCTTGAACTCTGGGCCTGGGTGCTGTTCCTCAACTCTTTAGCTCAAGGCAAGTGCTCTACCACTTGAGCCACAGCGCCACTTACGGTTTTCTAGTGGTTTATTGGAGATAAGAGTCTCATGGACTTTTCTGCCCCAGCTGGCTTTGAACCTTGATCCTCAGATCTTAGCCTCCCGAGTAGCTAGGATTACAGGCGTAAGCCACCAGCACCCACCTTTTCTTTCTTTCTTTTTGTTGGTTGCAGGCTTGAACTCAGGGGCTAGGTGCTGTCCTTGAGCCTCTTTGTGTTCAAGGCTAACATTCTACTACTGGAGCTACAATACCACTTCCCATTTTTGAGTGGTTCATAGGAGATAAGAGTCTCATGGACTTCCCTGCCTGGGCTGGCCTAGAACTACACTCCTGAGATCTCAAACTCCTGAGTAGGTGTGAGCCACTGGCACCCGGCTTTGTATGTATTTCTATAAGGCAGGAACTGTACCACTTCACAATACATATTTGATCAATAAGTAGTTTTAATGGAATAAAATAAAGTCTTATTAGTTGATAATTATTAGCACTTAAAAGCTAACACTTTGCATGCAATTTCAACTTTTGATTCAAAAGTCTTCTGATTTCTTCTAGATTTTAACTTGATTTCTGGCATAATAGATTTCCCTATCACTAACTAGTTAGATTTGCTCCAGCACATTATAAGTTCTTTTTAGTGTTTAAGGAATTATGGACTCAAAGAAATGACTATTGATAATGAGACTGAATATATATAATAGACCTAATAAAGACTTAATGAAGAATCTGATTTCAACTCTATTTACTACAACCGTTGCCTTATTTTTTTAGAGGTTACTACTGTTAACGTTATTTTAGAACATTATGTTCAGTTTATAAACATTTGATGGAAATTTATTCATTCACAAACTTATTTCAAATAATGTAGTGATTTATAGAATGTATCTTCTGAATAATTCTGGTTGGGTTTTTACTTTTTTTTTTAACTTACTAATAAGAAAGGGAAAGCAAGAAGGGAAACCAAAAAAGTTTGGTTGGGGGGG
Source organism: Dipodomys spectabilis (assembly GCF_019054845.1). NCBI lineage: Eukaryota > Metazoa > Chordata > Mammalia > Rodentia > Heteromyidae > Dipodomys > Dipodomys spectabilis. Next base: position 15,989,976 of record NW_024870874.1, read on the forward strand.
TAGGGAGGGATATGAGAAGGGATGGGAAGGGGAAACAAAGGAGGAGGCAACAATGCTTGATAAGAAATGTAGTCGTTATCTTGCCCATGTAATTGTAACCCCTCTGTATGGTATTTTCACAATTTAAAAAAAAAAAGAAGTTTGGTTTCTTAGAAGAACTATATTAAGATACTGAACTTTGGCATTTGTTTATTTTTTTAAGTCATAAACACCTTTTAATCTTCACAATGAACTTTGGCATTTTTTTTTACAGAGGAATATTACAGCAGAATTGTATTGAACATGAGTATACCAATTCAGAATCAATAAAAGCTTAAATTACTGTTAGGAATAGTCCTTGGCATCTTCTGTGCTGACATATCCTCTCAATAGAACTTCTCCTGAACTTTTGTCCGTTTACCTTCTTTCTGTTTATGTGAACAGGAAAACTGCCCAAAAGGAATTATGACTGTTGTTTAAGAGCCATAATCTAGGGTTTCCTAGCTCTTAGAGATTATTTTCAAACAAAGCATAATTTAGCTCACTGTGTTTAATATGGCTTTTCTCTCAGCAATTTTTTGGCCTAGAGAAATATCTTTAATCAGAAGTCCTTTGTAAAACAATGGAAAAGGTCTGTCTTCAATAATGCAATTAGCTTCTTTGTGAAAGACGTGTGGGGGGGGGGTGCGCGCGTGCGCGCGCACACGCACATGCACGGGAGCATATGCACATGCATGCACGCAGACAACTGTGTACATGGTCCTGTCCTATGGCTTGAACACAGGGCCTGGATGATATCCCTGAGCTTTTTTGCTCAAGATTAGTGCTCCCACTGAGACCAGCCCTGCTACCAAAACAAAGCCCTCTCAAATCTTTCGGGAAGAAAATCTAGAAGAGTATCTAGCAGAGCACCTGTTTTATTGGTAATCACCAGCAAAAAGGAACTTGCATGTCCCTGGGGGAATAAGACTAAGACTACACAGAGCAACTAACAGTACTCAAATCTTTGACTCCCTGCTGCAGTGTAAACCAGGACAAAACATGAGGAATCCAAGTTCAAAAAGTGACAAATTTTTGAAGTGACGTTCTGTCAGTCACTGAAAAACTTCTGCCCCAGTCTGGGCTCCTCAGTTTATTTCTTTTTGTTGATCGTGTGGTTTGAATGCAGGGCCTGTGCTCTGTCCCTGAGCTCTTTTCGCTCCAGGATAGCACTCTGCCACTTGGAGCCACAGTGCCACTTCGAGTTTTCTGGTAGTTAATTGGAGATAAGAGTCCCAGGGATTTTCCAGCGGACTAGCTTTGAACTGTGATCCTCAGGGAGTAGCTAGGATTACAGGCTTGAGCCACAAGTGCTCAGCTCCTCAGTTAATTTCATGTGAGGGATTTTCCTAGTTTTATTCAGGAAGTTTTACTGTTGAAAGACTGGGGAACATATCCTTTTAAAGAATGCCTTTATAGATATGTTTCATTTTCACCAAGAAATCTTTAGTCCTTTTTGCCAGGTAAAATACCTGCATGGTGACCAACCATAGCCTTTTTTTCTTTTCTTTTCTTTTTTGTCGGTCGTGGGGCTTGAACTCTGGGCTTGGGCACTGTCCCTGCGCTCTTCAGCTCAAGGCAAGCACTCTATCACTTGAGCCACAGCGCCACTTCCGGCTTTCTAGTTGTTTATTGGAGATAAGAGTCTCACGGACTTTCCTGCCTGGGCTGGCTTTGAACCGCAATCCTCAGATCTCAGCCTCCTGAGTAGCTAGGATTACAGGTATGAGCCACTGACACCCAACTCTTTTCTTGCTTTTATATTTTAATATTTTTTCCTACCTAGTGTCTCTGTACTACTTGTTATTTTTCCATGTGAAATCTAGTTGATGGACTTTATGAACACTAAGCCAGCTCGTTGCTGGTCTTCTCTCAGCTAGAAGTAATCTCTTTCTTAGGGAAAGAGTTTATTGAGCCCTCTCATTTGGCTTGTAAAGAAAAGATGTCTTGAGAGGTACTTGAACCATCTCTTTTGGAAGTGAGTCATAAACCTTCAGGGTACCTGGTAAATGGTGAAAGAAGCAGCTTGATTACTAGATGCAGAGATGGATCTCTGTTCAACTATGGAAACTGCTCAACTATCAACTGTCTTCCCAGAAAAACAGACAGAAATAGGAAATTTTAATTCTCTTTTAGGGGGTCCTGGACATCCAGAGATTATACATTATGAACTTTGTCCTAGCCAGGCATAGTGGCTGATGCTTGTAATCTTAGCTTCTTGGGAGGCTGAAAGTAAAAGGATCTTAATTTGAGGCCAGTCCAGCCAAAAAGTTTTTGAGATGCTATCTCAATAAACACTAAATATGTGTGGTAGCACATACCTGTCACCTCAGATATTCAGGAAACATAAATAAGATTGTGTCTATGTAACTGGGCAAAAAGACTCTTATTTGAAAATAACAAGACCAAATCTATGTATCTATGTGGTACTCAAGATTGAACCTAAGGCCTCGTACTCATTAGGCAAGTGTTCTACAACACTGGCCCTCACCATCTATTCTTAAGAGCCTAATAGTAGAGAAACCAGAATTAAATCCAGTTCTTTTTAAACCCCATAGTGGATTAAAGGATCATCTTATTCTAGTCTCTGACCATTCAAATAACCTTTTTTTTTTTTTGCCAATGAATATGCATCCATGGCCATAGCCATAGAGAGGAAAATAGAAGGGAGAATTCAGAAAATCAGGACTGCTTTATTCATACTTGGGGAAAAATATTTCCCCAAGTATGCCCTCCAGACTAGCTACATAAGCATCTTGTGTGACTTGTTAGAAATGTAGAATTGGGGCTGGGAAGGTGGCTCAGTGGTAGAGCGCTTGCCTTGCATGCATGAGGCCCTGGGTTCGATTCCTCAGCACCACATAAGCAAAAAGAAAAAAGCCGGAAGTGGCGCTGTGGCTCAAGTGGTAGAGTGCTAGCCTTGAGCTGAAGAGCTGAGGGACAGTGCCCAGGCCCAGAGTTCAGGCCCCACGACCGGACCCAAAAAGAAAAAAAAAAAAAAGAAATGTAGAATTTAAGCTGGGCATTGGTGGCTTAAGCCTATAATCCTAGCGACTCAGGAAGCTGAGATCTGATTATTGAGAACCTGAAGCCCTGAGTTCAAGCCCTCCAATATAGGCAGAACACACAAAAAAAGTAGAATTCAGGTCCCACCCAGACCCAATAAGTAAAAAATTCAGAAGGTGAGGCTCTAATAAGCCCTGCATGTGTGGATGTTTTGGTTTTTTGGCTTTGGGGTTTTTTTGATGATACTAGAAGGACCCAGGAACTTGTGCTCAGAAGGCAAGCCTCTACTGCCAGGTATACCTCTAGCTCCTCCCATGGATGATTTTGATGAAGTTTGAGAACTATGTTAGCTAAGTTGGTTAAGTAGTAAGACTTTTTCCATCAATAACAGTACATCTGGTGGTACTTGGTACAGATCTGCAGCAACCTCCTGCTCAGGTCTGGTGACATAAGAGCCATTGGACCGAGGAGCTTCTTTTCATTTGAGTAAGGAAAATGAGGAACCAATTTATCATACACAAGGGTTAATATTCTTGTGAGAAAAGCAGCAGTTTAGAGATTCATCAAACAGAAAAACATTGATGTATCTCACTTGGTGAAATTCCAGGTAAGATCAGAACTATCATGGAAAATGGTGAATATCAACATTTGAGTTTATTTAATTCCTATTTACATTTTTGAGTAGTGACATTGGGCAAAGTTACCAATTAAGGGGCTATTAAATATCTAATTCTTGCATGATTAGCTGATTCAGAATTGATTTAACCAGGTTTAACCAGCACCCAAGATCATTTGGGTAAAATTGTTTCTGAGATAGTCTAGTAAGAAAATTAATTTAGAGAAATTTTAAGTTACATAAACTTAAAAATAAATTTAAGAGGATTGAGTTGTGGGTTAATGTAAAAAAGTAGGCTTCTTTTCCTTTTCTTTTCTCCCTTCTTCAATCAAAAAGTAAGCTTCTGATTAATGTCCTAAACTGTGGTGTAGCGGAAATAGCTTCTCCAATTCTAGTCTATTACTTATTTGCTGTAAGACATTAGACAAAACCATCTCAGTAATGCACATTCTTGATTTGTCAAATGAGGATAATAATGCCTACTTCTTAAGATTCTTGTGCAGATTAACAGAAGTAACATATATACAGGACTGTGCCTATCAGCATAGTACTCATTCTCCTTCCCTCTTTCTCTTCTTAAGAAATCAATAAACATTGTACAATTCAATCATTCCAAGAAAGATTATAATTTTTTGGGGGGGTGTGGTCTTGGGGCTTGAACTCAGGGCTTGGGTGCTGTCCCTAAGTTTTGTTGTTTTTTTTTTTTTTTGGACTCAAAGCTAGTTGTCTACCACTTTGAGCCTCAGTGCCACTTGCAGTTTCCTCATGGTTAATTGGAGATAAGTCTCATAGACTTTCCTGCCTGGGCTGGATCTCCAGCTGCAATCCTCAGATCTCAGCCTCCTGAGTAGCTAGGATTACAGGTATGAGCCACCAGTGCCTGGCAAAAGATTATTTTTGAAAAACAACTTACCATTTTATGTACTTTCTTTTCACTCAACAAGCCGCAAGCACTCCCTCTCCCCGCCTCTGCAGAATTCAAATATTTGCACCCCTATCTCTGTAGCTTTCAGTTTAGAGTGTTTTCCACTGGTCTCTTTCAGAAATCAGCAAATAAATGATGTTTTTCCCCCCCTTTTGTTTGAATCTTTTATTTCTCTGTAATTAGGTAGTTTCAATTCTGGAGATTAGAAACTTTCCTTATATAGCTTCACCTTCCAGAAAACATGGTTTTTTCAGGCTATTTATTTGACCTCTGGAGAAACTATTCTGTAAGCTGACTTTGTTTTTATATTCTGTCCTCTGTTAGATTAAGTGATTTAGTTTGGCTTAGGGCAAAACATTTCAGGATATTTTATAAACACCTAATATATGGTTAGTCTTTTGAAAAGAATACTGTTTAAGGTTTTGCTCATTTTTTTAACCAATAGGCTGCGCCACTGTCATATCCACTCTCAAATATCATTTGCAGTTTGCATTAAAAAAAGTGATTGAAGTATTCAAAAAATAAAAACAAAAACATGTTTTTTGTTGTTGTTTTGTTTTTTTTGTTGGTCGTAGGACTTGAACTCTGGGCCTGGACACTGTCCCTGCGCTCTTCAGCTCAAGGCAAGCGCCCTACCGCTTGAGCCACAGCGCCACTTACGGTTTTCTAGTGGTTTATTGGAGATAAGAGTCTTATGGATGTTCCTTCCCGGGCTAGCTTTGAACCTCGATCCTCAGATCTCAGCCTCCTGAGTAGCTAGGATTACAGGCATGAGCCACCGGGGCCCGGCTTTTTTTTTTGTTTGTTTTCTTTTTGGAGAATGGGGCCAACTGGGGGGTTCATTGCCAAATTCACATTTTCCTTCAGATGAGACTTGGTGCCACATATCAAAAACAGTATGAAAGATACACAGTTAAAGAAATGGAAGCTGGGCGCTGGTGGCTCTTGCCTGTAATCCTAGCTACTCAGGAGGCTGAGATCTGAGGATCACAGTACAAAGTCAGCCCAGGCAGGAAAGTCCATAAGACTCTTATCTCCAAATAACCACCAGAAAACCAGAAGTGGCACTGTGGCTCAAGTGGAATAGTGCTAGCCTTGATCTGAAGGGCTAAGGGACAGCGCCCAGGCCCAGACTTCAAGCCCCACAACCAACAAAAAGAAAAAAAAAAAAGAAGATATGGAGAAAAAATTTAAAAAGGTAATAGAATGGAATGAGAAAGTTGATTTCCTTGGTGACAGAGCTGAAACTGTTTTCCCTATCTGGCTAATCCAGGACAGAGTGTAAGATAGAGGCTGCCTGAGTACTTGGCACTAATATTTTTTTTCTTACTGTAATAAATTCCTTCATTGTTTTAGTTGCTCTATAGTTAATTTTTTTCTAATGAGACTAGGTTAACCAAAATCATCTGACATGGAAAAGGAGGAGGTAAGGTTAAAAAGGAACCTAATTAGCAAGTTAATTATAGCAGGCAAAAAAGTGCACCAGTTATATAAATAAGCTATTGTGTGTGCATGCAAGTTGGGCCTTGTCAAGGGACTTGTTAAAGTTTAGAGGTCAGAGGATCCATGTAATTACATGTTTAGCAAAAAACAATAATAAAAGCAAAACAGCCCCCAGAATTAGGAATGGCTGATGAGCCATTAACAGAACTGCCTTATTGTCAGAGCTGTACTGTTAAAAGGGTGATTGGAGCTGTTTCAGGGATTTCAAGGAAGGACAGCACCCGCTCCCCCCCCCCCCCCCCCCAAAAAAAAAAAAAGCTGGCTGGAGCCAGAGTTAACAGACTTGCTAATGAGAAAAGTTTAAAGACTTGGCTACAAGGTTCCTGGACCAAAAAGGTGGACTAGAGCTGGTAATGTCACTATGCTGAGCAGCAAGAAGAAATATATTGTCAACAGCAACTCTAAGATTAAAGCCCAGGTAAGACTGAGCTCTTACTTACCAGTCTTGCTCTGCTGTGGCCATTACTGTGCAAAGCCAGCTACTTTATACTTCTTCCTTTGTGCTTTCCTTCCTCACTCTGACTCACCATGAGCTACCCCCCTCTAGCAGCCTCTTTTTCTCCCTTGTCTTGGTGCCTGGCGTAATTAGGCAGTTGTTGCTGGGATTGAAGCAGAGGGTTACCAATAAGGACTGTGGTTTCTGACAAGGTATGAAAGTCAAATCAATTCTTGGTAGATTCCACAAGCAGAGTGGATAGAACATTGTACTAGAAAATAGACTGATGAGTGAGTGAAGAACGTAGCTGTTGAAGGGAGAAGGCACCAGGGATAATCCACTTACACATTCTGATTATCAGTGAAAGAAGCATTTTTTTCCTTAGGAATGTGTATAATTCATATAACTCACTGTATGTAAATGGTTAGTTTTCTCTAATATTCTTCTGTCTTTAAAACAAATGAATTCATTGTCTAACCAGTTAGCAAGAAGACAATGTTCTAAAGCTGCACAGCCTATTCTTTAGTGTCAAGAGCTTAAACTTGTTCTTGGTGAAGGTATTACTACAAAGGAAAAAGACATACATAAGAGATCTCAGTTTAACAAAACTGATTTCAGATAGCAATGCAGGTCGGTGTCTGTATGGCATACTGTTAATGGCATGAATAGACGTTTACTCACACAAACCTATAGAATGAAAGTGAGTGGCCCCCTCTAGTGGAGAGGGGGGGGAGGAAGAAGGAGAGGGAGAGGGAGAGGATGCCTATTATACTGCAGGGAGGGGTGAGGAGATTATGTTGCATATCTGAGGCAGAGTATTACTCTTTTTTTTTTTTGGGGTCCGGTCGTGGGGCCTGAACTCTAGGCCTGGGCACTGACCCTCAGCTCTTCAGCTCAAGGCTAGTGCTCTACCACTTGAGCCACAGCGCCACTTCCGGCTTTTTTCTTTTTGCTTATGTGGTGCTAAGGAATCGAACCCAGGGCCTTGAGCATGCAAGGCAAGCACTCTACCACTGAGCCACCTTCCTAGCCCTTTTTTTTTTTTTAAGGAGGCATTGTAGAAGTTAGTATGTCCTTGGGGCCTATGGAAAGTCAATTACAGTGACTGCCTGATATTGCAGGCATTTGCTTAAGAATGTGAGCCAGGTGCAGGTGGCCGCCTGTAATCTTAGCTAGTCTGGAGGCTGAGATCTGAGGATCACGGTTCAAAGACAGCCCAGGCAGGAAAGTCTCCTCTCCAATTAGCTACCAGAAAACTGGAAGTGGTGCTGTGGCTCAAGTGGTAGAGAACTAGCCTTGAGCTGAAGAGCCCAGGGATAGCACTCAGGCCAAGAGTTCAATACCACAACTAACAGGGAAAAAAAAAAATAATATATAAGGAGTAAGAAATTAGCCAGTTCATACCTTTATAGAGCCTATAATTCATTGAAAATATAGATGGGTAAACATTTACATTTGATATGATGAATACTGTGCTAGAAGTACATGAAAATTCCTGTGTATCCCATGGGAGTACATAGAGTACTTGATCCATTTGTAATGAATTGGTACTTGAGGAAAATAACTTGTCATCTTTCATTTTATGATAAGCTTCTAATCCAATGAATATTTCTGTTGCTAGAAACAGTTTTCAAACTCTGAAGCACTATGGAAGTTTTATTTGTTGTTATAGCTGTGGAGATGCTATTAATTTCCCCTCAGAGGCAGTGATTGCTAAACTAATTCAATTTGGCACTGGTCCCCTTGTCTCAACACTTAAAAGGACTCCAGTTACCTCTAAGTGTGGGATGTGTAGCCAACAGTTGCTGCTTTCATGGTATTCTGAGTCTGTTGTGCCCATCAAAGAACCATCTTTTTTTATTTTTTATTTTTTTTTTGGATCCGGTCGTGGGGCCTGAACTCTGGGCCTGGGCGCTGTCCGTCAGCTCTTCAGCTCAAGGCTAGCGCTCTACCACTTGAGCCACAGCACCACTTCTGGCTTTTTTCTTTTTGCTTATGTGGTGCTGGGGAATCAAACCCAGGGCCTCAGGCATGCAAGGCAAGCGCTCTACCACTGAGCCACCTTCCCAGCCCCATCCATCTTTTTTTATAAAGACAGAATTAGTTGTCAGAGCTATCATTCTTTTCAGCAGACCTTCCTCTGCCTCCTTGTATACAGAAGAATAATCTACATATTGATGTAAACATTCCAATAGCAAAAAAGAAATGTTATTAATTGAATAAAGATAGGAACTTTATTTGTACAGCATTATAAATACCAGCTGGAACCCTCAACAATAGGGAGTAGAGATAAAACTTCACACACAAAGTTATTATCAGGTATAGTCCAGATACACCCTGTAAAGGCTGTGATCTGAGTATACATCCAGTCCAGTCATTCACTAATTAAAGTGGCTACCTCTAATAGTTACAAGAACACTAAACTGTATGGATGAGAGAAATTAGTGAATTTACTGAGTTTTCTGCTGTATGTCACAGTTTACATACATTGTCTCATTTAGCTCTCTCAAAAACCTGTGAGGTGTCTTTATGTTGTATTTATGGGAACATAAGGCTCAGAAAAACATCTTGACCAACATCACACAGCTAATGAGTGGCACAGGCAGTATTTTAAAACATTCTGGAATGTTTTGTCTTAATGAAAAGCTTTTCCAAGATTTATAGGGCATACCATTTCATGAGAATATTGAAACCTGACAGCAAGCCATTTTCCTTTTTGTACTTTATAGTTTTCTCATATACATATATGAAGATTATAGATATACAGATAGCCTCAAAGATTCTTTCCAGCTTTAATTTTCAGTAAAACTATATGAAAGATTTCTGGTTTGTTTTTGTGTTTTTTTTGGCTAGTTCCAGGGCATGAACTCTGGGCCTGGGCATTGACTATGCACTCTTTTTGCTCAAGGCTAACAGTCTACCACTTTGAGCCACACTGCCACTTCTGGTTCTCTGGTGGTTAGTTGGAGAAAAGTGTCTCCCAGGGACTTTTCTGCCCCAGCTGGTTTTGAACTGCAATCCTCAGATCTCAGCCTCCTGAGTAGCTAGGATTATAGGCGTGAGTCACCAGCACTCAGCTACCAAGGATTTCTGAATATAATTCAGCTTCTTAAAATTATCTTTTTTTGGGGGGAGGTCCAATCATGGGGCCTGTACTCTGGGCCTGGGCACTGTCCGTCAGCTCTTCAGCTCAAGGCTAGCGCTCTACCACTTGAGCCACAGCGCCACTTCCAGCTTTTTTCTTTTTGCTTATGTGGTGCTGAGGAATTGAACCCAGGGCCTCAGGCATGTAAGGCAAGCGCTCTACCACTGAGCCACCTTCCCAGCCCTTAAAATTATCTTTGACTAAGACATCTTTCTTATTGTTGGTCACAAGTTTATTATAAAAAATATGTGTTAGCCGAGTGCTGATAGCTCATAGCTACTCAGGAGGCTGAGATCTGAAGTTGAAAGCCAGCCAGGGTTGGAAAGTCTGTGAGACTCTTTATCTCCATTTAACCACCAGAAAACTGGAAGTGGTGCTGTGGCTCAAAGTGATAGAGCACTAGCCTTTAGTGAAAAAGCTCAGGGATAGCAGCTAGGCCCTGAGTTCAAGCCCATGCCTGACAAAAAACAAAACACAAAAAGTATATAGTCAGAAAGTAGATTTCTGAAGGGCTGGGAAAGTGGCTCAGGGGTAGAGCGCTTGCCTTGCACGCCTGAGGCCCTGGGTTCGATTCCTCAGCACCACATAAGCAAAAAGAAAAAAGCCAGAAGTGGCGCTGTGGCTCAAGTGGTAGAGTGCTAGCCTTGAGCTGAAGAGCTGAGGGACAGCGCCCAGGCCCAGAGTTCAGGCCCCACGACCAGGACCACCCCCTCCCCCCCCAAAAAAAAGAAAGTGGATTGAAGATTGAAATTTGAAGTCAAACATAGTGTTCCATGTCTAAGAAATTAGAGGCAGGAGGATCTTGAGTTCAAGGATGGCCCTGAAAAAAGGCCCGAAAACAAAAAGAACTAGGAGTATAGTTCAGTTTATAGAAAGCTACCTAGCAAGTATAAGTCCTTGGGTTCAATTTCTAGTATCATAAAAAGGAAAAAGAATTAAAATTTGGTAGAAACATAGCAGGTTCATGTTTCATTCATAGTTTCATTTTTAGAAAAAAAATTAGAAGAAATAGTTTATAGAAGAAAATTACTTTTCTTCCCATAGTCTTAATATTTCCAAATATGGTTGGTACAGTGAGACCAACTGCATAGAAACCTATAAGCCTTAAATTGCTCTATCAACATGGAATTTCTTTTCCTTTGTATAACTAAGGTTCTTTCTCTTAGCAGATTCAGTTTGCTGACCAGAAGCAAGAATTCAACAAACGTCCCACCAAAATTGGACGCCGCTCTCTGTCCCGTTCTATTTCTCAGTCATCTACTGACAGCTATAGCTCAGGTAAGTACTGAGCTACCATGACCCTCCTTTCAAGGCTCTTAGGTATGAAAACAGACCATTCCATCCATCTAAGGTCAGTAATGCATGTTTAAACTTGTACCTTGAATAAATACTTCGAGTCAAAAAATTCTAATTACATATTTATTATCGTTAAGCAGTTGTACAAGGGAGTTACCATTCAACAGCTCAGTTTATTAAAACAATGCATTTTGATCAAATTTTAACCTGGAGTTTTTCTGTTTCTCTTGGAAAGTCAAGGGTGGAGCTTCATAACATTCTCCTCTTCCAGCAGAAGTAGAAGATGATGATTAAGGAAATTGAGTTCTTTGAGATATAGAAAGATGGGAGTATGTTTGTCAGTAATCTTAACTGAGCAGCATGTAAAAAAACTGGAGTTTTCTCCATCTTTTAAAATTAAAAAAGAGGTTCACATTCCTCCATCTGGTACTACAAAGTAACAAGCAATCTCAGTTACCCCCAAAAAACTATAAAAACATTATATTTAGTTCAAGCAAGTGGGTCTTTTGCCTTCTTTTCAAAGCTGTGACATTGTTTTGGTTGTTACTTCTTCCTTCCTTTGCAGTGGCATTAATTCAAATCTACTCTGGGGCTGACGTATCTTTATGTCAGATGACTTATCTTTATTTCAGATGAGCTATTATTAAGTATGACCCCGGACAAGTAATGGCAGTACCCAGTAATGAGTCTTAACATGGGGCTGTTTTGTTTTGTTCTGTATTAGAATGTGGTAAGATGCTGAGAGTTTACCCTCATATTGTAGATAATATTCATTAGGAAATTTTTATCATACCTAAGATTTTATTTGTTCTTTACACCAATAGGAAATAAATTGTCAATAACATTTAAAAGAATTCTACAAAAAATCATTTAGGAGGCTGTAGCTTTTAGGTTAGGTAAATTATTATTTTACATGTTTTTTTGTTGTCGTCTCTAATATAAGGTCTCACTATGTTAAACAGGCTGACCTCAAACTCAGTATTCTTCTGCCTTAGTCTACCAAGTGTTGGGATTACAGACATGTACTCCCTAAAATAGAATACAAATTCATCCATCCCTAATTCATCCAATCTCATAGTTTTGTCATGGATTGGTGTTTGATTTTCATGTTTTTCTCCTGTTCAAAATCTTCCTACACATTTACGTCAACTGTTTATCCCAGACTTCCCATGTTATCTTCAGTCTGATTTCACAGCTACGGCCAAATTCTTTGTTGTTGTGCTGGTCCTGGGACTTGCAGTGGGGGGCTGAGCTGTTTTTGTTTTTTTGTTTTTTTAACTCAAGGATAGCACTCTACCACTTGAGCCATAGCTCCACTTCTGGCTTTTTGGTGGTTAATTGGAGATAAGAGTCTCACAGACTTTCCTGCCATGGCTGGCTTCAAACTGTAATCCTCAGATCTGTGCTTCCTGAGTATCTACAATTACAAGCATGAGTCACTGGCACCCAGCCAAATTTGTTATTTTAAAATAAGTCGGGGGAGGGGGGAAATATGGTTTATTGGTAGGGGCTTGCCTAGCATCCATGAAGTCCTAGGTTTGATTCCTCAGTACCATATAAACAAAAAAGCTGGAAGTGGTGCTGTGGTTCAAATGAGTTTGAGTTCTAGCCTTGGGCAAAAGAAGCTCAGGGACTGTGCCCAAGCCCTTTGTTCAAGCCTCAGGACTGGCAAAAAAAAATAATAACAATTATAATAACAACAATGACAATAATAATAAAGTCAGTCAGCTCAGTGGCTGAGAATATAAAACATTTACCTAGCATATACAGTGCCCTGGTGTGGTCCTTAGAATTGGAAAAATAAGTAAATAAAATAAAAATGAAGTTGTATACATTTTTGCATACAAAAAAGTAAGATCATATCACTTCTCTGCTCAAAACCCTCTAGTGACTTTGCAGTCTCACTCTGGTTAGAGGCCAAGAAGGTTGTTACAGTGACCTAAATATCCCTGTACCATCCAGTTGCCATTACATTTTTTTAATCTCATTTCTTCCACATACCTCCCTCACCCCAAACACTTCAGTTCACTCCAACCACACTAGCTTTTCCTACTGTTATTTTGAAACATGCCAGGCACTGTCCTGCTTTACAACCTTTGCACTTGTTTCCTCTGCCTGGAATGTTCTTCTCCCAAAACATGCATGACTGGCTATCTTATTTTCTGTTTTTCATCTAATTACCATCTTTGCATTCAGGCCTATTCTTTTTAAATTGTATCTAGCAGGATGATTGCAGTTAATAACAATGTATTGTATTCTTGAAAATTGCTAAGAACACAGAAGCTAAGTGTTTTTACTGGAAAAAAAATATGTGGGACAATGCATATGTTAATTAGCTCTATTGAGTCACTCCATAATGTATACTTCACAACATCATGTCATGTACAATAAATATAGTACATATAATTTTGACAGTGAAAAATTATTTTAAAAATGGTACCAACACCCACTAAGCACTATCAGTATTCTTTAATTTTTCTCCATAGCACTTAGTATGTTTTACTAATTGTTTTTCTCCCCCTACTTGAATGTAAAATCTGAGAGCAGAGATTTTTGCCTATTTTGTACAGCTACACTTAGAATGCCAACATTTAGAGTTACATTGGACACAGAAGAGTTACTAGATAAATATTGGTAAAAAGAGGTTCAGAACATTCTTTTCTTTTCTTTACTTTTTGTTTGTTTCCTTTTTGTTCTAAACTCACTGCATCATACACATTAGACAAGTATTTTACCACTGAGCTACATCCCTAGCTCATTCTTATTCTACCTTAAACCTTTATTGATGGATATTTACTATTCTATATATGTGATAAGTCAAAAGGAGTTTTATAACATGCTCAAAAAGATACCTTCCTGGGCTGGGAAGGTGACTCAGTGGTAGAGTGCTTACCTTGCATGCATGAGGCCCTGGGTTTGATTCCTCAGCACCACATAAGCAAAAAGAAAAAAGCTGGAAGTGGCACTGTGGCTGAAGTGGTAGAGTGCTAGCCTTGAGCTGAAGAGCTGAGGGACAGCACCCAGGCCCAGAGTTCAGGCCCCACGACCAGACCAAAAAAACAAAAAAACAAAAAAACCTTCCTGTCCATAGCACTAAGTTTTGCCAAGTTCTGGTTTAAAATCCACTGCCAGCCTCCTCAGATAAAGGTCTTCATCTGAACTTCAGAACACATAAAATGATTTGATGGGTTGTTTTCTTAATTCTCTGAGAGATGCTAAATAATAGCTAGCACCTCTCTAGCTGTGTGAGAGAGAAGTTAATTCATTATATGCAATGGGTGTTTTAAGGCATTGGAACTTAATACTAGGAAAATGTGGGTAGAAAACCATTGCCTTTAAAAAAAAAAAAAAGAAAGAAACTTTTAAAAAGTTCCCTAAACAAAAGAAAAACAAAAAACTCATAAAAGCAAAAAAGAAAAGTCCTTTCTTTAGAGTCAGACCATTCTCAATTATGTGTTTCTTTTTTTTTTTGGTCCAGTCATGGAGCCTGAACTCTGGGCCTGGGCGCTGTCCCTCAGCTCTTCAGCTCAAGGCTAGCACTCTACCACTTGAGCCACAGCGCCACTTCCAGCTTTTTTCTTTTTGCTTATGTGGTGCTGAGGAATCGAACCCAGGGCCTCATGCATGCAAGGCAAGCACTCTACCACTGAGCCACACTCCCAGCCCCAATTATGTGTTTCTTAAAAACCTGTCTTGGAGCCAGGTGCTGGTGGCTCACGCCTGTAATCCTGCTTACTCAGGAGGCTGAGATATGAGGGTTTCGGTTCAAAGCCAGCCGGGGCAGGAAAGTCCATGAGACTCTCATCTCCAATAAACCACTAGAAAACCAGAAGTGGCACTGTGGCTCAATTGGTAGAGCTTTCACCTTGAGCTGAAGAGCGCAGGGACAGCGTCCAAGCCCAGAGTTCAAGCCCCACAACCAACCAAAACAAAATAATAAACAAACAAACCTGTCTTGGCAGTGAGTTAACTGATTTAAAATGACGAAGAAAGACTGAGGCCCATATTTATGATTGATGCTTATAAAGTTTGAGGTAATCATCACGTTTTTCCAGTTTTTTGTTTTGTTTTGGTTGCTAGTATAGCTTTTCACACATTTGTAGAGAAACACACACATCTTATTCATTATTGAATAAATAGATTTGGCCCAAGAGGAACTGCTTCACTTAAAGTAATTTAATAGGACTAATTCAACTAGAATTTGGACTGTTCTTCTCCTAACAGTAATCCACAGTATCACAGCTGCTAGGAGCTGAGACTAAATCAAGTATCAGCTATTGAACATAGGCAAGTTCTATGAGATAGATTATAGATCAGTGATTCTTTTTTGTTTGTTTGTTTTTTTCTTTTTTTGGTCAGTCATGGGGCTTGAACCCTGGGCCTGGCGTGAGACACAGCGCCACTTCCAGTTTTCTGGTGGTTTAGTGGAGATGAGTCTAATGGACTTTCTTGCTGGGACTGGCTTTGAACCGCGATCCTCAGATCTCAGCCTCCTGAGTAGCTAGGATTATAGGCATGAGCCACTGGCACCCAGCTAAGGATCTGATTTCAAACTACAGAATATACCTGTCTCTGCCTCTATCTGAGTCAGTCAGTCAGTCAGTCAGTCAGTCTGTCTGTCTGTCTGTCTGTCTCTCTCTCTCTCTCTCTCTCACACACACACACACCACACACTCACACACACAAAGTTATGTTGTACTTTATATTACTTTTGTATTTAGAAACTAAGTAATTTGGGGTATCAGTTCACTTATTCCTAAAATTTTTCTAGTGGAGGTTAGAGAAAAATGTAAACGTAGGGAAATAAAGTATCTGTTAAACTTATTACTTTATATTTGACTGTTTCAACCAATTTGAAAATTGCTCATTTAATCAATAGGGGTGAATCTAGATCTAGGATCCAATACTCCATCTTATCAAATTTTTTTGGTGTATGTGGTAGTACTGCGATTGAACTTAGTTTTTTACTTAAGGCTAGTTCTCTGCCACTTGAGCCATACCTCCACTTCTGACTCTTTAGTGTTTAATCAGAGATAAAAAAATCCATCTGACCTTTCTGCCCCAGCTCACTTCAAACCTCAGTCCTCAGATTTCAGCCTCCCAGGTAGCTAGACTACAAGCATGTGACCAGTGCTCAGCTTTTATCAGTTTTTTTTAATGGAAATTGGAATTGAACTCAGGGTCTTACACATGCCAAAAAAGTGCTCTACCACTTGAACTACACACACACACACACACACACACACACACACACATACTTCTAGCCCTTTTATTTTGTATTTTGTTTTAGAGACAAATTCTTGCTAACTTTGTCTGGGCTGGCCTCAAACTCACCATCACACAATGAAATTATGACTCTGATTATTTATGATAATTATGATACTGATTCACAGTATGCTGACAATTATAAATACTTTAGAAACTCTATTTAGAAATTTAGGGTAGAAATGAGCATTTAGGGTAGAAATGTGTTTAAATAATAAATGAGGAAATGTTCACAGTGTTTCATGTTTCTACCATGGTTACAAAACGAATGGCATCTCTGTCTCCATCAGTCAGCCATGTTGCTTTTACATATTAGTGTAATCCAGATGACCACTACTTTTGCATCTTATCTGACAGCAGCTCTGTATAAAAGTTCTTTGTATAAAAAGACAAGTTCTGAGCTGGGAATGTGGCTTAGTGGTAGAGTGCTTGCCTAGCATGTGTGAAACCCTGGGTTCTATTCCTCAGTACCACGTAAGCAC
Source organism: Dipodomys spectabilis (assembly GCF_019054845.1). Classification (NCBI taxonomy): domain Eukaryota; kingdom Metazoa; phylum Chordata; class Mammalia; order Rodentia; family Heteromyidae; genus Dipodomys; species Dipodomys spectabilis. The sequence goes on from NW_024870874.1 coordinate 16,006,668, forward strand.
AAAAAGCCAGAAGTGGCACTGTGGTTCAAGTGGTAGAGCGCTAGCCTTGAGCAAAAGCAGCTCAGGGACAGTGCCCAGGCCTAGAGTTCAAGCCCCAGGACTGCCTCCCCCCCCCAAAAAAAGTTCTCTGTATAAAAGTTTTTTGAAAAATCTATTTTGTCTCAAAGAAAAACATTTGTTGAACTAACAGTAACCCACTTGAGTACTATTAAAAAAGTAAAAATGTTTTTTTTCTAGCTTCTAAAGAACTGATATAAACAATTGTTCTTTGAATGCTTAATGAAAATAATTCAGGCCAAAAATTAGAGTGTTTCTCTTTAAGAGGAAATTTGTGTTTTTTGTTTTGTTGTTTTTTCACTAAGACACTAGAGAAGGAGAGCTATTCTAGGTAGAGTTAGGACTCGTCTTAACCTTTTTTTTTCTTGATTTTAATTTTAATTTTTTTAAAAAAATTATTGTTATTATAGAGGTGATAGACAGGGGTTATAGTTACATGTGTCAGTTAATGAGTGTGTTTCCTTTCATATAGTGTCATCTGCTCCCTCATTCTCCTCCCTTCATTCCATCTCCAACCACAAGTTGTTAATTTTTATGTTTATTTTTGTTATTATAAAGGTGGTATACAGAGGGGTTACAGTTTCATCTCAACCTTTTTAATTCTACTCAAAAGCCTAAAGCTGATACTAAGTTTAAGTATGAGCAAAAAGTAATATGATTTAGATATCCTTTATTTAATAATTGCATTTTGCTAAGCACTTTGTTTATTTATTTATCTTGGTGCTGGGCGCTGGCAGTATCCCTGAGCTCAAGGTGCTGGCAGTATCCCTGAGCTCAAGGTGCTGGCAGTATCCCTGAGCTCAAGGCACTATCACAGCTCCACTTCCAGCTTTTTTGATGTTTAATTGGAGATTAGAGTCTCACAGACTTTCCTGCCCAGATTGGTTTACGTTCTCAGCCTCCTGAGTAACAGGATTACAGGAGTGAGCCCTGGACACCTACCTACTTTATTTAATCTTAACAACTTGACTTTGACCTTTTTGTTTTGAGATACTGGAGATCAAACTCAAACCTTGTGCAAGTACTATATATAGTCTCCTGATTTCTGCTGCATAGCACACATTGCATTTTTAAAAACCCTAAGTAGTTAATTTGATAATTATTTCATTTCTGACTCATCACAATGAAAGTAAGGACCATTTATTATCTATCATGTATTCCCACACCTTAGATAATGTTAGGTACAGAGATGCAGAAGTTGAATTCATTGGGTAAACAGTTGGGGATATGAATGACCGGAAAGCATGAGCAAATTAACAACCAACTTTATTAAATAGGCTCTGGTATTCCATTTTATATATCAGAAACAGATTAAGACTTCAACCAAAGTCTGTCTGACTTTAGAACATATAACCACAGTGTGTGTTGGTTGGTTGGTTGATTTGAAGCACTGGAATTGAACTAAGGGCCTTGTAGGAAAGTATTCTATCACTGGGCTACATACTTAGCCCTTGATTATTTTAAAATAGGGTCTCTCCGTAGCTTGAGCTTGCTAAGGAGCCCAGGCTGACTGCAAACTCCAAATCCCCTAGCACAGTGGTATTATAGGCATAAGCCATTTTGCAAGCTGCTTGATAACAAAATTTGTAATGGCTACTGGTAGCCTAAAAACCATCATGATTCTGGAAACAAAAAATTCAAGATAGTCTAAATGTCAACTCTTATTTGTAAATTTGGATCTAGCCTGGAGAAGGCTGTTGTCTTTCTTCTCTCAAATGAAGAAGCGTGTTTCCCCTACCTAAACTATTATCAAAATATTGATTGGTCCTACAGGACTGCCAAGAAAGCTGTTTTTAGGCTTTGTTGCCAAGAGTACTTTGAGCTCTCACTGACTGTAGGAGAGAAAACTAAAAACTTTTTGTACAGATTAGCTCCTTTCAAGAACAAAAGTCCTTTTGGGGATTTACTAATTCCCTCACCTCCCTTGGGGCCATGTTCATTCCTGTGGCCTCGTGTTAGGACTTTGCTCCAGGGAAGTTTTCCAGTTCAAGAGAGATCCTCAAGCCCCTGCTGACCCCCACAGTGTGCAGCCCCATTCCTGATTAGTTGGGCAAGGTCAGACTTGCCATTTTCAGCTCCACCTCTCCACACACCCTCTGCTAAGAAATCCCAGAAATGCCTTAATTATCTAGATATTAGTAGATCAGAGTACCAGAGATCCTAGGAATTCTGAGCTTTTACTGCCTCTGAAGTATTAGCAGTGCTTTTTCCTGCATTGAGAAGAGAAAATGCTTTATTAACAGTGCTTTATAATCCCCATTCCTCTCCCCAAAAACTCTGAGGATAAGGAAGAACTGTCGTCTGACACTTAAACATAAACCACCCAGAAAAATGATTCACAATTACAGGATTACTGGAGGACTAAAAGACCTCAGCTAAACCCATGAATAGCAGTAGCAGCAGCTGCCTATTGACCACAATCACAAGTCTTGGATATTTCACCCTCTAGTGTGTACTGCTAAATGGACTAGTTATCAGAGCATTTTATTGTTCCAAAAGAGTATTTATTTGTTGCTTTGGGAATCTAAAATGCCTCATGCAGACCTGCTGAGGCCAGCAAGAAGGGAGAGCATAAATACTCCATGTCAAAATGAGTACTCCATTGTCAGTGTCTAATTGCATCTGCAGGCATAGCTCAGCTTCATCAGAGCCAGTCCTGAAAGAGAAAGCTCTGTTATGTCAGACAAACACTTTTTTGTGTGGTTCTTAATTACTTTCCCAAGAGTTCCTTGTTTTGTAGTTCTTATCTGTTCAATTATTATACTAAAAGACAAATTGCTTCAAGCATTTAAGGACCAGATATAGTGGAAGGTATCTGGGAGCCTAGGAACCCAGAGATAAATGGCCATGACTTGCATTAGAAATTTTAACCTATTGCTATCATGTTGTAACCTCTTTCCCTTTGCATATTCAAGTACCTCTACATGTCCAGAATAAAAATGTAGCCCTACATTAATACTATCCATTGAGAATGCCTATGGCAACCTCTTTTACCTTCCCCCTTCAGACCTGTGGCTAGTGCTTTTCACAGATGGTTTGGACAATCCAGTTCCATGGTACAGGTGCTTCCTAGAGATGTTCATTTATGAGGCACTAATGACTCCATTTCTTCCACTTCTTCCAGGGTTCCGAATTTTAGAGAAATACAATTTTTTTCTCTAAGAGAGTATGTATGTGTGTTTTTCTTTCTTTCTGTCATTCAGCGGCTTCATATACAGACAGTTCTGATGATGAGACATCACCCAGGGACAAGCAGCAAAAGAATTCTAAGGGAAGCAGTGACTTCTGTGTCAAGAACATCAAACAGGCAGAATTTGGACGCAGAGAAATTGAAATTGCTGAGCAAGGTAAAGAAAGCAAGTACCTTTTTTCCCTCTCTACCTGCCTGAGATCTGGTAGCTTGTGAAATTTCAGTGTAATATTGAAGAATACTTATAACAAAAGAATCTGAGCTCACAAAACACTGTGGGGGCTGGGAAGGTGGCTCAGTGGTAGAGTGCTTGCCTTACATGCATGAGGCCCTGGGTTCCATTCCTCAGCACCACCTAAGCAGAAAAAGCCGGAAGTGGCACTTTGGCACAAGTGATAGAATGCTAGCCTTGAGCCGAAAATATGAGGGACAAAGCCCAGGCCCAGAGTTTAGGCCCCACAACCCACAAAAAAAACACTGTGGGAAGGCAGTATAAACTTCTGGGTCTAGTCTCTAGAACAAACTCCTGGATAAGGCAAACTGGCATGTGGGACATTACAACTCTAGAGAAATTATGTCTGAATTTTCTTAGAAACAAAATTCAGGTTTAATGTCTTGACCTCTTGGGAAACATAATCTAACAGAGAACCTGATCAAGAGAAGTATCAAACTGATAGGGTGAGTTTTTCTGTTTATTCTCTTCTAACAATTGTGATTGTATTCGTTCTTTTCAGAAATGCCTGCACTGATGGCTCTAAGGAAGAGAGCTCAAGGAGAAAAGCCTTTGGCTGGAGCCAAAATTGTGGGTTGCACACACATCACTGCTCAAACTGCTGTGAGTTTTTTCCTTTCTTCTTTTTTTTTTTTTCTTTTTGCTTATGTGGTGCTGAGGAATCGAACCCTGGGCCTCAGGCATGCAAGGCACGCGCTCTACCACTGAGCCATCTTCCCAGCCCTCCTTTCTTCTTTTAACAACAATAGTTAATAATTTCTATGTGGCCCAGGTCCAGAGTTCAAGCCCATTGACCGACCAAAAAAAAAGGTTGATAACCAGGAAGAAGTCTACACACAACTGTCCTTTCTTTCTTCTTCTCCCCTTCCCATCCCTCCTCCCACCCCCATCATGGGGCTTGAACTCTGGACACTGTCCCTCAGCCCTTCAGCTCAAGGCTAGCGCTCTACCACTTGAACCACAGTACCACTTCCGGTTTTCTAAGTGGTTTATTGGAGATAAGAATCTCACGGATTTTTCCTTCCTGGGCTGGCTTTGAACCCTGATCCTCAGATCTCGGCCTTCTGAGTAGCTAGGATTACAGTCGTGAGCCACCAGTGCCCGGCTTTTTTTTTTTTTTTTTTCCTTTTGTTGGTCGTGGGGCTTGAACCCTGGGCCTGGACACTGTCCTTGCACTCTTCAGCTCAAGGTGAATGCTCTACTGCTTGAGCCACAGCACCACTTCCTTTCCTTTCTTAAAACAGTAATAGACTTCTCCTTAGAGCAAAGTCATTAAGAGTATAGTTGGGAAAGATAAACGAATAGCAGTCTCTACTTTCAGACTTCTGCAAGATCTTCACATGTCATTTCAGGCTTCACTTAAAATACAAAGAAGCTGCCTTTATCTCATTTCCTGTATCAATGAACAGTGTCCACACTGATTCAAAGATTCGGGAAGTGGTGCCTCCAAACCATTTCATGTAGACACACATAATATTAATAATAATAGTAATAATTTCTACCTCTACTGAGTGCTTGTAATGAGCCAGCACCTAGCTAACAGTTGAACAAGTATTAGTCATATAAAGTATAGATGTCATATAAAGCAGATATTCCTCTTTCCATTTTGTAAACAAGGAAACAGGGTCAGAGGGCTTAAGTAATTTGTACATGGTTATAGGGGAATAAACACCGAATCAAGATATGCACATCAGAACCATTAAGGATGCTTTCACACTATATAATACTGCTTCCTTTTAGCTTCTCTTTCAGTTTCATTTCTATAAGGAAATCTTTTGTGTTGGTCTGCTTTCAGCTGCAAATAAAAGAAAGCCTGGTCCCATCTACATAAAGGAATTATTTTATTCTTTAGCTTAAGGTCCATTGTGAAAGAAGGCAGAGTTAAGATGCAGAATCAGGGCTCCCATTTTACCTCTCTGGTTCTTTTGGAGCTATTTCCTCGCTTTGCTTACTTCATTTTCAAGCTGATAGCAAATTGTCACAAACTGAGATGGACTCTTTCCCAACAGCAAGGAAACTTTTTCCAGAAGTCCTCAGGGTATTCCATCATGTCTCACTGGGCAGAACTAGATCACAATTCCCATGTTCCATGTCTTGGCATGGGGTCTAGATTACGTGAGTGGTGGGTTAAACTGGTGATTCAACCTTCAGCAAACTTAAGTGTCTCCTTTTATGAGAAAAGTATTTTTTTTCTGGCTGCCAGTGGCTTGTGCCTGTAATTCTAGCTACTCAGGAGTCTGAGATATGAGGATCCCAATTGGAAGCTAGCCCAGGCAAGAAAGTCCATAAGACTTAACACCAGTTAACCAGCAAAAAGCCAAGAGTGGAACTGTGGTTCAATGGTAAAGCAAAAAAGCTAAGGGACAGTGCCCAGGTCCTCTGTTCAAGCACCAGTACTAGCGTGCACACGCACGCACACATACACACACACACACACGTATATGTGTGTGTGTGTATGTGTGTGTATATATATATATATATATATATATACGTGTGTGTGTGTGTGTGTGTGTGTGTGTGTAGTTCCAACTCATTCACACAAATCTTTCAGATTAATTTCATTAAATTAACTGGGAGGGAGGAGGTTTGAAAAAAGAAAAATAAAGTTATCAGATATATTAATTGTGAAAAGACTAAGGAAAATAAAATGCAAATGGCCATAAGCTTGTATTTCCAATTTCAAACAGTTTTAGGTTAAAAAAACAGTGAACCAGGGGCTGGAAAGGTGGCTCAGTGATAGAGTGCTTGCCTTGCATGCATGAGGCCCTGGGTTTGATTCCTCAGCACCACATAAGCAGAAAAAACTGGAAGTGGCACTGTGGCTCAAGTGGTAGAGCGCTAACCTTGAGCTGAAGAGCTGAGGGTCAGTGCCCAGGCCCAGAGTTCAGGCCCCACAACCAACAACAACAAAAAAAAAAAACAGCTGTAAACCATGGGCTAGGAATGTGGCTTAGTGATAGAGTGCTTGCCTAACATGCATAAACAGAAAAAGCAGAAGTAGTGATGTGGCTCAAGTGGTACAGTGCTAGCCTTGAGCAAAAGAAGCTCAGGCATAGTGTCCAGGCACTGAGTTCAAGACCCAGGACTGGTTAAAAAAAAAAATATGTAAACTAATTTGTGCATGATGCATAAATTATTCCTTTGTAAATATTTTTAGGCCACAGAACTTATTATAAGATAGTACTGGATACTGTAAAGTCACCAGGACAAATAAAATACTATAATGGATATCATGAGTTAATATTTTCCTTTTCTTTAAAACAAGCTCTTAAGGTAAACCAAAAATTCCATATAAAATCTTAAATGAAATATGAAGGAGAAATAAAAGAAATTTATAACAAAATGTACTTCAGATGTTCATCAGATGCAATCAGATACTGTACTACTATTTGTACTCTCATTTAAATAAGATTGCTACAAATGCAGGCAGATGGAAATGTGTTACTAGTTTCAAAGTATCAGGGTAGTGTAACCAAATTATATGCTTTTCTGAATAGTGTACAATTCTTTGTAATTTCCTGAACAATCACCACAAATCAAAGTATGAATTTTCTCATGATTTACATAATTATTGAATTCCTGCTAGTTTGTATTAAAACTATGCAAAAATACTTTTTGTTAGTGTATAAGACAGAATTAGATTCTAAGCTCAGATAATTACGAGTAGATTTTTCAGCCAGGTGTGGCAGTGCATTTACTTGGTAGGTGGAGATAGGAGGAGCTTGATTCAGGCAAAAAATTACAAAGACATTATCTCAAAAACAAGTTGGTTGTGGTAGTTCACAGTTTTTATGCAAGCTACTTAGGATGCTAGAGTAGGTAGAATGTGGAGGCCAGCCCCCAGCCTCAGACTATATACATTTGGAGACTTTTTCTGAAAAATAAACTGAAAGCAAAAAGTATTGGGCATGTTTGGCTCAGATGATAGAACTATATTGTCAAGCAAGCGTGAAGCCTTGAAGGGATACCACCTGCACCTGTACCTGTAACTGTACCACCAGTCAGTCAATCAGTAAAATACACTTTCACCCATGTGAACTTTCATTAGGACATTTGAAAATTATGCTTAATTGGCTCAGTTGGTTTTTTGTTTTGTTTTTGTTTTTTAATGTAATCTGCTGTCCTTCACTTTAAGAATGTCCAGTGCCCATGGTGGCTCACGCCTATAATTAATTCTAGCTACTCAGGAGGCTGAGATCTGATGATCACTGCTCAAAGCCAGCCCAGGCAGACTCTTATCTCCAATAAACCACTCAGAAAACCGGAAATGGCACTGTGGCTCGAGTGGTTGAGCCCTAGCCTTAGCTGAAGAGCTGAAGGACAGCACCAGGCCCAGTGTTCAAGCCCACAACTGACAAAAAAAAGAAAAAAACTTGCTCATGTAATTGTAACCCCTCTGTACAATATTTTCACAATAAAAAACTTATTAATAAAAAAATGCCCAGAATGTCCCTGGCCCTGCCCACTAAATTCTAGTAGCACTCCTCCCACAATCATGACAACCCAGATGTCCCCACAGTGTTCCAGATTCCTTCTTTTAAGACATCATCAAAGATGAAATAAAGTTTTCAATCATACTGAGACAACTACAGGGATGGGTATACTAGGAAATAGTCTAAAATCTTTTATTTACTTTGTGCCAGTCCTGGGACTTGAACTCAGTGCCTGCGCAATTTCCCTAAGCTTTTTTGCTCAAGGCTAGCATAATACCATTTGAACCACAGCTCCACTTCCAGCTTTTTGGTGATTAATTAATGTTAAGAGTCTCATAGTCTTTCCTACCTGGGCTGGCATTTAACTGTGATCCTTAGATCTCAGCTTCCTGAGTAACCAGGATTACAGGCATGAGCCACTGACTCCCAGGCTGACTTTGAACCATGATCCTCCAATCTCAGCTTCTTCTTCTTCTTTTTTTTTTATTTGGAGGGGGGGAGTCAATTGAGGGGCTTGAACTCAGGTCCTGAGCTCTTATTGTCAAGACTAGTGCTCTGCCACTTTGAGCTACAGCTCCGTTTCCAGTTTGGGGGTGGTTAGTTGGTGATAAGTCTCATAGACTTTCCTGCCCGGGCTAGCTTTGAACCATGATCCTTAGGTCTTAGCCTCCAGAGTAGCTAGGATTACAGACGTGAACCACCAGCACCCTGCAAGATCAAAGCTTCTTAAGTAGCTAGGATTGCAGCCATGAGTCTATGGTGCCTGGGCTGGCTTTGAACCGTGATTCTCAGATCTGTTTCCTGAGTAGCTAGGATTACAGGTATGAGCCACTGGTGCCTGGCTGTCTAAAATCTTTTACAGGATTTGTAAGATCCGAGTCAACTCAGTCAGCTTCCCAAAGATTGTCTCCTGAACAGCATGCTTAAGTGGTCATATTCCTGATGAAGGGCAGTAGAGATTCCTTAAGAATAGACAACTTCTGTCTTCACTCTGACGCTTCCAAGTTATATGTTCTCTGATGAAAAAAGTACCTTGACTGCCCAAATTAATATCATAAATTGTAAAGCTATTTTTCTTGAAGCTACAGAATAATGTATTAAGGCAGAAATATTCTTGAAACCTTTTCTGGGCCTCCTTGGTCAGGGGATATGAGGCTTCAGTGTGGTGGCTTAAAATAGTAAGTGCTTCTCTACTATATCATGTTGCTAAGTTATATCTAGTTTGTTTTTTACCTCCATGCTGAGTCAACATTATCACTATTTAGAGTTCCCTCTCTATTTTTTCTGAATGAAATAATTACTATTAGTTTATCAATTTTAATGCATTACTTATAAATGTTTTTCTTTTTCTTTACAAAAATTTGCTTTCTTTTGTTTTTAATTTATTTTATTTTTCTAATTATATATTCAAACATTACCACAAAATAATGTGGAAAGGTATTCTCCTATAAGCTCATGTTCCAGTATATCATAGGTTCCTGTCCATATTTCTAGTAAATGTGTGTCTATTTATATAGTTCCTCTGTTTGCATAGTTCTTCTCACACATTCCGTGGTTGTCCTTCAAAATGATGGCAATTTAAAGTGAAGTTCAACCTCTAAGGACCCCGAAGGCCTATCATCCTTCTTCCTGCCTTCAATCTTTTTTTGTTAATACTTTTTTTTAATTGTAAAACAGTGTACAGAGGGGTTACAGTTACATGAGTAAGGTAATGAGTATATTTCCTATCGAGCATTGTTACCTCCTCCTTTCCTGCCTTCAGTTTTGTTTGAGCCTTAACAGCCAGCCAGCATTCTTGACTCATGTTCTTATATTTTGGGTCTCAGGATCAACTCAGTAGATAAACTACTTTAAATAATATTTTTTTTATTTGCATGCTAGTACTGGTGTTTGAACTCAGGGCCTTATAGACTCACTTGGCTTTTTTGCTTACAGCTGTTGTTGTACCACTGTGACAAACCCCAACTTCCAGCTTTTTGTTTATTAAGGAAATAAAGAGGCTCAGGACTTTTCTGCCCAGGGTAGCATCAAACTATGATCCTCTGATCTCAGCCTCCTAAGTAGCTAGGATTCCAGATGTAAGGCACCAGTATCCATTGTATGTATATTTTTCACAAACAAGAACATTCTGATACAACCAGTCAGATTAGGGGCTGGGAAGGTGGCTCAGTGGTAGAGCGCTTGCCTTGCATGCCTGAGGCCCTGGGTTCGATTCCTCAGCACCAAATAAGCAAAAAGAAAAACAGCAGGAAGTGGCGCTGTGGCTCAAGTGGTAGAGCGCTAGCCTTGAGCTGAAGAGCTGAGGGACAGCCCCCAGGCCCAGAGTTCAGGCCCCACTACCGGACCCCCCCCAAAAACAAACAACCAGTCAGATTATCAATATTAGGAAACTTAACATTGACTCATTATTACCATTTTATCTTCAAATCCCATTCAAGTTTTACTAATTGTTCCAACTGAATTTTTTTTATAACAAAACAATCCAGTTCTTGGTTACATATTGAATTTAATTGTCATGCGTCTTTAGTCTTAGATTTTCATGATCTTGACACTCTTGGAGATTACAGCTGTTTTTATTAAAAAATTATCTTTAACTAGTTTTACACAGGGGTTTCAATTCAACATATGAATATCAACACAGTGTAACAGATGAATTATTATGTGCAATATCCTGAATTTGGATTTTTCTGGTATTTCCTTGTTATTAGATCAAGATATGCACCTATAGTAAGAATATCACAGATGTGTCACGGTATTTTTTTCATTGAACACAATCATTTAAATTGTTCTCTTGGCTGATGATATTTCAGTCCCTTGATTAAGGTGGTTTCTGCCAGGCTTTCCTCTGTAAAAGGTATTCCCCTCTGTAGTAAGGTTTTTTTGGTAGTACCACAGCAATTCTGTTACATTCTTCCTCAAACTTGTGTGTGTGTGTGTGTGTGTGTGTGTGTGTTGTGCCTGTATCTCAACATAGCCAACCACATCCCCCTGCTCCTAATCTTTTTTGTGAGCACTAAATGGGAGCCCCTGGAAAAGAGCTTGCCTGTGAGTATCTACAATGAGACTGTTAGAGATTGCTAAAGACACACATTTCTACACTTAACCTCTAATTAAAGTTTTAACTGCTTTTTCTTACCCTCATATAGCAGCTCACCAAAGGCAATATATCCTTATATATTACTTTTTGGAGTTCAGTTGCTTTATGATCTGAGTTCTTTGATGGGCTAAAGTATGACCCTATAGATTATCCAACTTTTTCTTGTTGTTAGGGTGGAAGGCTTTCCTGCTTTCTGTATCTTAAGCAGAAGCAGAACTATAAGATTATATTTTATACTAAAAATATGTTAGATGTGAAATTATTGGTTTCATTCAAATTTTTTGGGAGACCCAATAGATTAAATAGGTTAAAGCATGGAGCTCAGCCTTCCCCCAGCCCTGCCAACTACTCAGAACATGGAAGAGGTTCTGTAGAACACAATTTGAAAATCATTGGTCAAATATATACACTTGGTCTTAACTAGTTGTTTCACAAAGACTTGTTCATTTCTCACCTTCTCTTTAATAGGTGCTTATGGAAACTCTGGGTGCTCTGGGGGCACAGTGCCGATGGGCTGCCTGTAACATCTATTCTACTCTCAATGAAGTGGCTGCTGCTCTAGCAGAAAGTGGTAAGCTCTTTCGATTGTTCTCTATGTCTGTGGCTAAAGTAAGCCTCCAAGAAGTTTAATTGTTTCTATAAAAATCTTTAAAGAAAGTTGACAGTAAAGGAACTGCCTTTGAAGAAACAGATCCCTATTCTTGATAGTTTGTTCCCTTTCTGGGCTTCTCTTGTCAAACATGATTTAAATTGTTTTGTACTTTACAGACATTTACCTATGTCTAATACTCTGTTATTGGTGCTTTGCTTTGATTCACTAATAGAGCACCAACAAACCCTACTTATTATCCAAGATAATATAGGTTGGAGAAAATGTATTTTTTTTAAATATAGTTGCTTTAACCCCAGTATTGTGGCCTGCTGGATTTCAAGCAAATGTTTTACCCTGACTTAATGTTTAACGTTTCTGTGTCAGCCATAAGGAGAACTTGATCTGACAGATTAATATTTTATCACAACATACACTGGTACTTGAAGGATAAAAAAAATAAAAATAGACAATCTGAGCACAGGAGAGTTGCGCCTATAATCCTAGCTACTTAGGAAGCTGAGATCTGAGGATTGTAGTTGGAAGCCAGAGGGAACAGAAAAGTCCCTGTGAGACTGTTATCTCTACACTAAAACTGGTAGTGAAGCTGTGACTCAAAGTCGTAGAACACTAGCCTTGAGCATAAGAACTCAAGGACAGGGCTGGGAAGGTGGCTCAGTGGTAGAGTGCTTACCTTGTGAAGCCCTGGGTTCGATTCCTCAGTACTACATACACAGAAAAAGCCAGAAGTGGTGCTGTGGATAAAGTGGTAGAATGCTAGCCTTGAGCAACAGAAACTTAGGAACAGTGCCCAGGCCCTGAATTCAAGCTCCAGGACCGACAAAAGAAAAAAAAAAAAAAAAAGAACTCAAGGACAGTGCCCAGGCCCTGAGTTCAAGCCCCACAGACCAATCAAGAGAGAGATTGGGGAGGGGGAGAGAGAAAAAGAAAGAGAAATTTGGACTCTACCAGCCTTTTGCCTTTACTCTCAGGCAGTGTGATACACTGGTACCAAACATTTGTCCCAGAGCTCCTGGGAATACTGGAAAACCCAATAATGCACATCTCTTCTTTTGCTATCACTCTTCGCATTTCATTTTTATTTCATTTATATCCATTTATTTATAATATTTATTGATGTATATTTATTGATGGGAAAGTACAATATTAAAAGTATAACCCAAAGAATTGAACATTACACATTCATTTGTTCTTTTTTCCTTCAACAGATGCTTCTGACTTACTCTAAGAGCTAAAGGAACAAATGAGATGATATCTTTGTCCTCAGAATATTATATTGTGGTAGATAAAACTATATACTTACAGAAGTAATGATAATTCAATAATACATATGATAAATGATAATATAATCATAATATATACTATAAATGTCACAACATAGCATAAAACCATATTCAGTAGAACACAAATAATAGACTTGTTCAGATTCCTGTAGAGCTCACTTCTAGCTAGCTAAGCAGGCTTCATAAGGAAGCATGACATTTCATTAGGATATGACATGAAGCAGATTTATTAACAGAGTATGTTTTCCTGGCAAGGAAGTTGGGGTAACTAAAGTATAGAAACAAGAAAAATCAGAATAGATTGGGAAACAATGAGAAGACCAGTCTGTATCAACTAGTTATTTCTGTTCTGTTCTTTTAGTCATACTTTTAGCCACCATTATACTCTTATCTGTTATGTTTGTTCTCTTTGAGCTAACAAGAGGAGAATGACCACTAAAGACAAAGGAATGAATAAAAGGGCCGCAAGCAATGCTAAATAGAGAAGAAAGTCAACTCAAGGAATATAGGAGAAAGAAAGGGTTTAGGATGGGGAAACCAGCACCTTCTTGCCAGAATGTGGGAGTTAACTATTTTTATAACCTTTAATAGTTTTTTCCTTATCCCTTTTATTATAGGATTTCCTGTCTTTGCCTGGAAAGGAGAGTCTGAAGATGACTTTTGGTGGTGCATTGACAGATGTGTGAATGTTGAAGGCTGGCAGCCAAACATGGTAGGTCAGATTTCTGTCAACACCATTCTATCAGAGGCAGGGGTGACGGTAGAAGGAGACTGTAGCCAAGGAGAGGATAACCCAATAACATAAAAGAAAAATGGTTCCAATTCCGCTAATCTTGGGTTTCCAATAGAACTCAACTTCAAGAATACTGAACTGCTGGGTATTGGTGGCTTACGCCTATAATCCTAGTTACTCAGGAGGCTGAGATCTTAGGATCATGGTTTAAAGCCAGCCCAGGCAGAAAAGTCCATGTGAGACTGTTATTTCCAATTAACCACTCAAAAACTGGAAGTGGTGCTATGGCTCAAATAGTAGAGTTCTAGCCTTGAATACTAAGAGGCTCAGGGACGGCGCCTAAGCCCTGAGTTCAAGCCCCACAGCCAACAAAACAAAACAAAAAACCACAAAGAATACTGAATCTCTTATATCTTCAGAAGTGCCTTAACTAGCCAAATATGCTAGCACATGACAATATGAACACTAAGGAGGCTAAGACAAAAAGATTTTGAGTTTAGAGGGCTGGGAAGTTGGCTCAGTGGTAGAGTGCTTGCTTTCCAGGCATGAGACCCTGGGTTCGATTCCTTAGCACCACATAAGCAGAAAAAAGCCAGAAGTGACGCTGTGGCTCAAGTGGTATGGTGCTATCCTTAAGCTGAAGAGCTAAGGGACAGTGCCCAGACCCAGAGTTCAGCCCCCATGACCAACCAAAAAAAAAAAAAAAAAAAGATTATGAGTTTAGTACCAACCTGGGTTATATACTGAGTTCTACTCCACCTTTGGTTACATAACAAGACCTTGTCTCCAAAAAAAAAAATGGAAAAGAAAAAAAGGAAAATGCCTTAATTGTTAGTTTTGTTGTTGGAAGTATTCATTTCACTAGTAATCTTATAATGTTGCTCAAGATTCACATATGACTGGTTAAAAGGAGCAAGGTTAATGCTTTTCCATCTCTTGTCACTACACATAATCCCCTCCATAACAAACACCAAAAACACCAAAGGAAGCCCTTTATTACTAAGAGACTTAGCTTTCTGTCTAGAATACATTTACTAAGTTAACAGAAAATCTGAAAAGCTTCCAAGTTCAAATTTCCTTTCTTCTTTGATTTCCTACCTTTAAAAAATAAACCTGGAGCCAGGTGCTGGTGGCTTATGCCTGCAATCCTAGCTACTCAGGAAGCTGAGATCTGAGGATTGTGGTTCAAAGCCAGCCTGGGCCCGAAGGTCCATGAGACTCTGATCTCCAATTAACCACCAGAAAACTGGAAGTGGCGTGTGGCTCAAATAGTAGAGCGCTAGTCTTGAGCTGAAGAGCTCGGGGACAGCACCCAGACCTAGAGTTCAATCCCCACAACCAACCAAAAAAAAAAAAAGAACCTGGGGTGATATTGTCCAAAAAGAAATAAACTCTTTATCTGACGTATGTAATGGTAACATACGTATGTAACCCCTTTGTATATCACCTTTATAATAATAATTTAAACAAAATTTTTAAAAAGCACGGTGCTGGTATGCATGCCTGTAAATCCTAGCTCCTCAGCAGGCTGTGATCTAAGGATCATGGTTTGAAGCCAGCCTGGGCAGAAAAGTCCATGAGACTCTTATCTCCAATTAACCACCAGAAAACTGGAAGTAGTGTTGTGGCTCAAAGTGGTAGAGTGCTAGCCTTGAGCAGAAGTGCTCAGGGAAATTGCTCAGGCCCCTGAGTTCAAGCCCACAACCAACCAAAAAAAAAATTTTTTTTTTTTTTTTAAGAAATAGAACCAGGTAGTTTTGTGTTTGTTATGCTTGCTTCATTTTTTACTTTATTTCTGTTTATTTTGGCAGTATTACAGATTGAACTCAAGACTTCATATTTGCTAGGAAAGAGCTCTACCACTTGAGCCATATCCCCATTGAGAACTTGTGCTGCCTGGGTCAGCTTTCTACTACCTTGGTACCCATAGGCATATATTATCATATCCAACTTGGGGTTGTTCTTTTGTTTTTTGTTTTTTTTGTCCGTCATGGGGCCTAAACTCTGGGCCTGGGCGCTGCCCCTCAGCTCTTCAGCTCAAGGCTCGCACTCTACCACTTGAGCTATAGCACCACTTCCAACTTTTTCTGCTTATGTGATGCTGAGGAATCGAACCCAGGGCTTCATGCATACAAGGCAAGCACTCTACCACTGAGCTACCTTCCCAGCCCCATTCAACTTGTTTTTGAGATAGAGTCTCTCTAACTTTTTGTTCAACTAGACTCAAACTGCAATCCTACTTCTCCCAAGTAACTGGGATTATAGACATATCACCATACTTGACCCTTATTTCACTTTTCAGAAAATCACATCTAGAGCTGGAGTATAACTCAGTGGTAGAACACTTACTTAGCATGCATAAATCCTCAGTCTTGAAAACAATAACAAAGTAATCATTTTTGTAGGCTTAATATGACATCAGATTCAAGGAGCAAAAGGCTACACAAAGTATGAGGCAGTCCTGATTGACAAGTTTTTCTGCACATTAGTAAGAGGAGAAATAAGGGAATCAACTGGAAGAAAAATGACTGCTGATAAAGGTGATAGTGTAGGCCTCAGCTAGTAAACATTAAAGAGGAAGCCTCTTCTGTAGCCTGTGGTCTAGGTCACAGGGTGCCATGTGCTGGTTTGAGAAAGCTAGGTTAAAGCCTTCAGATCCAAGGGGAGTGGAGTGACAGTGACTCCAAGATGAGTCAGTGACAGGATGATGTCTGACTGACAGACAATAAGATATACCAGGGGGGTTCTCCTGGGAATAAAACACTAATTTTATAGTCAGGAACATGGGGAAGATATAGAATTGTGCCCAGAGAGCTTTTACAAACTGTGGATTCAGCACAGATTGCAGACAAGGTTAATGAAGAGAATCGGACAAGAACAAAAACAGTTCATGCACTCTAAACAGATTCCATACTTTTTTGGATTTCTTCCTTTCCAATCTCAGGAAGATTGTCTGATAACCAAAATTTTCTGTAATAGAAATTATGGAGTTAATTCATTAGCTAAATATATGGATAGCAACTACCTTCCTATTCAGATACCACCACTCCCTCCTCCTATGTCAGGAATTGAATCCAGGGCCTCATTGAAGCACTGGACCACTTGAGATAGTCTTGCTAACATTGCTCGGTGTAGCCTGGTATTCAGAATTCCTCTATCACCTCCCCAGTAGCTAGTATTACAGGCATGTGCCACCACACATGGCTAGATACCTTTGTTAATAGGGAAAAGTAAAATGAGACTTAACACACAGAGTTTCCAATTACTTAATGTTTTTGTGTTTTGTTTCTGATCTATTTTATGGTTGAAGATAAACAACGACAAGAAAAAAGCACATAGATCATGTACATGCAAAAAGGAAGGAAGAAACTCACAGAATACTTTGGTGTGGGTTCTGACCAAAGTGTAGAACAACAATAAGAGTTCTAATGAGAGTCTTAACCTTGGGCTTCGCTTTCAAATAAGATTTGACTGAGTCAAAGAAAATAGATCAATAGTGGAAGCAGAAGAAGAGAAGAGACCAGATAATGATCTGAAGGTTGGGGATTTTGTGTGCCATGATGTCCTGGATGGCATATTTGGTACTTGTAGAAGGAGAAACTGTGAAATGGATGCATAGCATCAGAAGGCAACTTTGTTCTGTGGGGACTTTCCAAAAGAATGGGTGGAACAAGTTGCAAAGTCTTGCAATAACTTCATGAAGGGCTGAAATACCATAGCCCAGTGCCTGATGGCATTCTACACTGGACTTTCTTTAGCTTATTTATAATTCAGAAACTTTCCGCTGCTCAGCAAAGCTCCAGTGGGCACAGCATTGTGTTTATCTTTAATCCCAACCTGAAATAGTGATGAGGCATGCTTGCACACCTACATGCTGCACGGTTCCCTGGTTATTTTTAATTTGGTTTATACAGAGTGTGAGGTTGTGCTAAGCAAAACCCTACAGTGCTGCCTCATATGTCAAGTGGGAGAGTGCATGCACTTTGGGAGAAATAAAAGATTAACAAATACAGCTTAAAGCTATTGTTCTGAGAAAGAGACTAATTCTCTGTCCTTTTATTAAAACTAAGCCTTGACCAAATATACTTCAAGTTCCAAATTTAACCAATAGAAATTGGTTCTATTAAATTTAGGCTTATAAAGATTTCTAAGTACATTCAAGAACTAATGGTCTAATCTTAATCTAATTTTTTTTTCTTTAAGTCTTTAAATAACCAGTTCCTCAAATATTCCTTCAAGCCAGATGTGGTGGCCTGCTCTTATAATGGCAATACTCAGAGGCAGCTGAGGCAGGAGGAACAAGTTCAAGGCCACCTAGGCTACATAGTGAGATCTTGTCTCAAGTAATTAATTAAACTTTAAAATACTCTGAATCAGGGGGCTGGGAAGGTGACTCAGTGGTACAGTGCTTGCCTCACATGCATGAGGCCCTGGGTTCTATTCCTCAGTACCACATAAACAGAAAAAGCCAAAGGTGCACTGTAGCTCAAGTGGTAAAATGCTAGCCTTGAGCTAAAGAGCTGAGAGACAGTGCCTAGGCCGAGTTCAAGCCCCACAACCAACAGTAAATAAATAAATAAATAAAATACTCTGAATCAGTTCATTAAGTAACTGTTTTTTTTTCATGGATGCACTAAATTTAAAAGTTGACATATTTACTTAAATTAAAAAAAAGATAAATGGTCTGGATTTCTACTGGATTTCAGTACATAAGAAAACCCTCATTGCTCTTACCAAGTATTTGTTTTTTTGCCAGTCATGGTGCCTGAACTCTGGGTCTAGGCACTGCCCCTCAGCTCTTCAGCTCAAGGCTAGTGCTCTACCACTTGAGCCACAGCACCACTTCCAGCTTTTTTTGCTTATGTAGTGCTGAGGAATCGAACCCAGGGCCTCATGCATGCAAGGCAAGCAAGCACTCTACCACTGAGCCACCTTCCCAGCCCCTTACCAAGTATTTGGATACAGTATAATGTGAAAGAGTCATTTGGTTGTGAGAATGAGGATTAACCTCTTATCCCTCATCTTTTCCTTTGAGTATAATGACTGATTTGGTAGATTATTGTATTAGCTCTGCCTTTAAGTCAGTTCACAAAACCATATGGGAAATTTGAAGTATCTAAGTTGGTAATTAGAAAGTAGAACACAAGACCCAAAGGCACTGAAGCCTAACCTTCAGTAAAATGAATGACATGACTGATGCTTACTATTTCAGATCTTGGATGATGGAGGAGATCTTACTCACTGGATTTATAAAAAGTATCCCAACATGTTTAAGAAAATCAAGGGCATAGTTGAGGAAAGTGTTACTGGTGTTCATAGGTAAGATTTGACATGGGTATCCTGTCTTTCTTCATGCAGCCTTGACATAGCATCACATTCTATACATCATATAGGTGACCGGATCTGAGCCTGAACACTTGTTTTTAATTACTAACACAAATAACTGAGCTAAAACATTGAGGGAGTGTCAACTAGGGGAACAAATGGTGTTCTTAGATTTTATAGTTTTTTTTGTTTGTTTGTTTTTGTTTTTTTGGGTCCGGTCATGGGGCCTGAACTCTGGGCCTGGGCACTGTCCCTCAGCTCTTCAGCTCAAGGCTAGCGCTCTACCACTTGAGCCACAGCGCCACTTCCGGCTTTTTTTCTTTTTGCTTATGTGGTGCTGAGGAATCGAACCCAGGGCCTCTGGCATGCAAGGCATGCGCTCTACCACTGAGCCACCTTCCCAGCCCCAGATTTTATAGTTTTTGTAAGCAATGACTGCTTATCATTTTTGGACAAATTGTTTATTCAACAAATATGCATTGAATTTCTGTAGTGAGCCAGAAGCTACTGTGGGCGCTGGGGACCTAACAGTAGACAAAACAGACCAAATCCTATGCTTTCACAGAACTTACACAATCCCATAGCCAGGATTTAGTGTTCTGTTCACAAATGAGCAGTCATTCCTTAAGTAAAATTGATCAAATTATTTCTATTTGCTGTTACTCACTCTTAAAGAACTGAAAGCATGAAATAATTTTTAGGGAGAAAATTCTGAGTACACTATGACTGTATATGTGTATGTCTGTGGCTGGATATAGCTTGTAGAAACACATTCTCATCGTCTACCTTAATAGAGTGAAAACAGTTATGTCTCATGCTCTCATGCCCACCCCATCAACATATTCTGGGCTTTGATAATAAACCAACAATAGATAGTATTGTCTCATAGTTGTATGTGTCTTTCCTTGTCTTCTAGACTTTACCAACTGTCCAAAGCCGGGAAACTATGTGTTCCAGCCATGAATGTCAATGACTCAGTCACCAAGCAGAAATTTGACAACCTCTACTGCTGCAGAGAATCAATTCTTGATGGGTAATGTTCGTTATCTTTGAGATGAACTTGAAGTGTTAAGTCTCTTATTTTTTTTTTAGCTTTAGTTATTTCTGGAAATGATTCATAAGTCACCCCTGGATCTATTACCACATCACTCCCAGTATTTTATAACCCAGAGCTATGTGGCTATCACTATTATAAGAAAATCTACTTCACTTAAGAAATGAGACTTGCTCATAACTATTGATAGAATTTTTACTTTGTGATCTTGTCAGGCCTATTAGTCATCAACTAAAGTCAGTATAAAGATGGTTTGGGAAAAGGTGATCCTGTTTCAAGTTATGTCTCATGTCATATAATTGATTTGTTTTGCTTTGTTTTTTTGGTGCTGGTACTGGGGCTTGAACTCAGAGCCCGAGTGCTGTTCCTTAGCTTTTTCATTCAAGGCTGGTACTCTACCACTTGCACCATTACTCTACCTCCAGCTTTTTGATGATTAATTAGAGATAAGAGTCTCATGATCTTTCCTGCCTGGGCTGGCTTTGAATCTTAATCCTTAGATCTTAGCCTATAGGCAGGAGCCAGTGGTGCCTGGCTCATATTCTTGTGGTGAGTAGAGTTAATTCCTAAGGACATTTTAGTTTTTCAGATCTATAATGATTAAAAGTCTGACAATATATACCAGTGTGTATCAAATACTGAGTTCTTTCATTACTGTTTCCATAGTTGTCATTCCTTCATTGTTGTTAAGAAGGCCCCCTGTGGGATTGAGAAGGTAGCTCAGTGGTAGAATGCATGCCTTGCATGCACGAGGCCCTGGGTTCGATTCCTCAGCACCACATAAGCAGAAAAAGCTAGAAGTGGCGCTGTGGCTCAAATGGTAGAGCTCTAGCCCTGAGCTGAAGAGCTGAGGGACAGTGCCCAGGCCCAGAGTTCAGGCCCCACAACTGGCAAAAAAAAAAAAAAAAAGAAGGCCCCCTGTGTTAGTTAGCTTTCTGTTACTGTAACAGATATCTGAGATATTAACTTATGAAAAGAAAGGCTGTATTTGGCTCACAGTTTAAGTGGTTTTAGTCTATAGTCAGTTGACCCCATTGCTTTTTAGTCTATGGTAAAGTAGCACATCAGGATGGGGAACATGATGTAGTAAATCTGCTTACCTCATGTCTGAGATCTGAAGAGGGAGTCAGAATAAGGGTCTGGGTCCTACTACTGCCCTCATGCACATGCTCCAGGATCTAGAAGACCTTGCACTGGGGCCCTCCTCTTAAAGTTTCCATTGTCTCCCCATAGAACCAAGTCCCCGGTAGCTTAGGGATTAACCAGATAAATTAGTAGAAAGATTTACAAATATTAGTTAGCATAAATAGTGTCTATAATCCTAGCTACTCAGGAGACTGAGTTCTGAGAATCTCAGTTTGAAACCAGCCTAATCTATGAGACTCTATATCTCCCCAAAACAAGAGGAAAAAAAAAATCCAGAAGTAAAGGTAGAGGGTCAGTGGTAGAGAGCCAGTCTTGAGTGAAAAAAGCTGAGTAACAGCCAGAGACCCTGAGTTCAAGCCACAGTAGTAACACAAAACAAACAATAAAACTATAAACAGAGAGACTCAATTTAACTTCAGCAAAACAAGATGGTGTTTTGGTTTTTTTTCTGACATAATCATTTGTTTTGTTTATATTCCCTGTAGACTTAAAAGGACAACGGACATGATGTTTGGTGGAAAACAAGTGGTGGTCTGTGGCTATGGAGAGGTAAGTTTAACTTTTCAGTTTTTAGGTGCTTAAGGTGTTGGTTTACATATTCGAAAATTTTCTATAAATACCTAAGAGTATATGTACTTTCATGGAGGAAAAATAACTTTAGAAGCCCTCTGGTGAAAGTACAACCTCTCCTTTTTCCTTTACATTTTATTCTTGTTGATTTTCTGACTTGTTCTAGCAGTACTATTTGTGATGCTCTTTTAGCTTGTGTTTTGATTATAAATCGTGAGTGTGGGTGTCCTTATACATATGAATGTGCTAAGGAGGGGCCAGGGATTTGTTTATGAACTACATTTATTTGTCTTTTCCTAAGCATGCATCTGCTCAGTGAAGTTTCTCTGAGGGACAGAAAAGTTACAGTTTACCAGGAGTTTTTGTTTGTTTTTTGTCAGCCATGGGGCTTGAACTCTGGGCCTGGGTGCTGTCCCTGAGCATTTCAGCTCAAGGCTAGCACTCTATCACTTGAGCCTCAGCACCACCTCTGGTTTTCTTGAGGTTAATTGGAGATAAGAGTCTCACAAACTTTCCTGCCTGGGGCTGGCTTTGAACTGCTGTCCTCAGATCTTAGCCTGCGGAGTAGCTAGGATTATAGACATGAGCCCCCGGCACACGATATTACCCGGAGTTTTAAGAACAACCAGCACCCAGAATCACCAGGAGTTTTAAGAACAGTTTCCTCACTGACTTTGCTTCTTGTATGCTCTCTCCGTGGTCAGGTGGGGAAGGGGTGCTGTGCTGCTCTGAAGGCCATGGGTTCCATTGTGTATGTAACTGAGATCGACCCCATCTGTGCTCTGCAAGCCTGGTAAGCTTACAGGAAGACCTGCCTCCTCCCTGATACCACATTCTTGCATACCATCCAAAGACTGGCATGGGTTATGCCACACTGCGTCTGAGAAGGACTCTACCCTGAAGAGGCTGCCATAATTCTCAGCTTGTGTCTTTCAAATGTCACAGAGATCTGCTCTCAGAGAAGCTAAAATTTGGAATTACTATACAAATAGTAATTGGGGGTGTTTTGAGTCTCCAAATATCTAAATGAAATACCTGCCATTTTGAAAAGGGAAAGAAAGAAAGATCAGAAGAAGAAAAGGAAGAGTGTTAGGGGTATAGCTAAATGGTAGAGCATATACCAATCCTCAGCATGAAGAAGGAGGAGGAGAAAGGAGAGGAAGGGAAAGGGAAAGTAGGAAGAGGAAGAAGAAGAAAAAAATAGGCTAGAGTCCTGTGGTTTCTGATATGTTACATGGAAAAGAACCCTTTTGTTGTGGCCTTATTCCCAAAAATGTATGATTTGAATCTAAACATGAGGAAGCATCAAATTCAAATTAAGGGTAAAATCTGCCAGCTTTTTTTGTTTTGCATATTTGAGACAAGGTTTTACTAGGTAGCTCAGACCAGCTCTGAACTTGCACTCTTCTTGCTATAGCCCCTCCAGTTCTGGGATTATAGGCATGCACAATTACACTGATAACTGGCTAAAATCTGCTAAGTCTTGAGTGAAGAATATATAGGGATATGTTTGTATTGTTCTTATGATTTTTAAGTTTCACATGATGCCAGAGATAAAAGTTAAAAAAGAATAGTTCCTGTTTCATTTTTATTTTATTTATTTATTTATTTTTTTTTTGGGTCCGGTCGCGGGGCCTGTACTCTGGGCCTGGGTGCTGTCCCTCAGCTCTTCAGCTCAAGGCTAGCGCTCTACCACTTGAGCCACAGCGCCACTTCCGGCTTTTTTCTTTTTGCTTATGTGGTGCTGAGGAATCGAACCCAGGGCCTCAGGCATGCAAGGCAAGCGCTTTACCACTGAGCCAACTTCCCAGTCCCCCTGTTTCATTTTTAAAATGTAGATAATCATTCTTCAGAGGGTTGTGAGAGTTAAGTAAGATAATAATGCTTTTTATTATGTATTATTATGTATTATGTAATAAATATGTAAAGTTCAGAGCTTCTGTCACAAAATAGATTCTTATTACGTGGTAGCTATTGTTAAAATTATCTTTCCATTCTCAGCAGAATGGGAAATGTCGCTGTTGCTATAAACTACTGCAGTCCACGTGTGTCTGTATCCTATATACACAGTCTTCAAAGCAATCCTCCAAAGGTTCCCCGAAAGAATAAAGATGACCTGAAAGTGTACACTTTCTCCCTGTCTTACCAGTCCTCATACATCTAGCCATAAACACAAAAGGTTTCCGAACAGAATTGCTGGTTTTACCTGAGTCAAGGCTTCATATGAGGGGAACCAACACCCTACTAGTACCCTCAAGTTTCATTACAGAAACCTGAACATCATACTGATTGCACTATGGGTGAGGTTATTACAAACCCATAAATTGAGAACTTATGTGTGTGACTATGTACTATTCTATGTGCTAATAATGAATATGATTAAATTGTTGAGGCTACGAACTGGTGGCTCACAACTCCAGTCTTAGTTACTCACAAGGCTGAGATCTGGAAGGATTGCAGTTTTAAGCCAGCCCAGGCAAAAATGTCTGTTAGTCATGACTCAAGTAGTAGAGCACCAACCAAACAAGCACAAGGCCCAGATTTCAAGCCTTAAACTAGCACAAAAAAGCTTAATAGATGACTGAGACAAGGCCTTGCTTTTAGGAGAACAGAAATAAATAACCACTGTATAATGTAGTAACCACTGTCTTTGAGGTAAATGGCATATACTTCTACAGGCACACAAAGAAGAAATGTCTTAAAGAACAGAGGTAGACAGAGGTGTTAGTAAAGCTGTCTTAAAACTTCTACAAATGTTTCCTTAGTTTAAAAGTATGTGCCAGGTGCAAGGAACAAGTGCAGAATCTTCAAAGAGGCTAGCACACATATTTAAGAAGCTGCAAATATTTGAATGTTGCTGGCAGATAGGATAGATTTGGGACTATAATATTTGAGGCCAGGCACCAGTGGCTCACGCCTGTAATCCTGGCTACTCAAGAGGCTGAGATCTGAGAATCATGGTTCAAAACCAGCCCAGGCAGGAAAGTCTGTGAGACTCTTACCTCCAATAAACCACTAGAAAACTAGAAATGGAGCTGTGGGTAAAGCTGTAGAGCGCTCGCCTTGAGCTGAAGAGCCCAGGAACGGCACCTAAGCCCAGAGTTCAAGCCCCATGACCAACAAAAAAATAGAATTAGGAATCATTTGCAAATATAAGTATTTAGGTCTTACACCAAAGACAGACAATCTCACAGAGGATGGAACTGATAGTTCCCAATTGAATTTAGAGAAAACATTTCAAAAAATTATTTTGAAAGATATAAACCTAGAGGTAAATGAAATTGGGACAAAAGTTACCGAAGTAATCTAGCTAACAATTAATAATACCCCAACTTATACAAGGCCAGCTGTATAGAGAAGGAACCCATTGAAGCAATTTTTAAGGAATTAAGAAAGTAGAATTTTGTTAAATGTCAACTCCTTTGCATAACTACTTAAAAGATTTTTTTTTTTCTGTCAGTTGTGGGGCTTGAATTCTGGGCCTTGGCGCTGTCCCTGAGCTCTTCAGCTCAAGGCTAGCGCTCTACCACTTGCAGTTTTTTGGTGATATATTGGAGATAAGAGTCTCACGGAGTTTCCTGTCCGGGCTGGCTTTGAACTAGGATCCTCAGATCTCAGCCTCCTGAGTAGCTAGGATTATAGGTGTGAGCCACCAGTACCTGGCAAAAATAGTTGAAAGAAAGAGAAAGAAGGGAGGGAGGGAGGGAGGGAGGGAGAGAGAGAGAGAGAAAGAGATAGAGAAAGAGAGAGAGAGAGAGAGAGAGAGAGAGAGAGAGAGAGAAAGCAAGAAAGAAAGAAAGAAAGAAAGAAAGAATTGATAATCAAGGTTAGAATGTGAATGTACTGAAAGACTAGACAAGAGTCTAGGGAAGAACCCTACAGAGTAAAGTAGGAAAGGGCTGGGGATACACTCAGTGGAAGTGTACTTGCCTGGCATGCACAAGGTCCTGGGTTTGACCCCTAGCACCACTAGGGCAGTTTGAGAAAAATCAGGAGAAAAATGTTATCATGAAGCTCAAATGTACATTTTGAAAAACAATGTTTAATGTAACAGAAGTCAAGTCATTTAAGAGTTTAAGAAAGATTTTTTGCTCTGACATTCAGGAGATCCAGTAGTAATTTTAGGAGTGCAGACCCAATGGCTAAGTGGCACTTTTTAGAAATTTGTTTGGTAAATCATATGGTAACTTTGGTTCCCTAGAATGAGTAAGAAACACGTTCCAATGATATGAAGGAACCCTTCATTTCTCTCATATGAAACTAAGGAAATGGTTTCACTAATACAAAAAACTGAGCTATCTCAATCACTTTGTACTAGAGAAACTTGGTAGTAGCTTTTGACGTTCCATAGCAAAAGACTCTCCACATGCCTCTTTATTGTACTACATATTTCTTTATGATTGTGTTTTATTTCTACAGTATGGATGGATTTCGACTGGTGAAATTAAATGAGGTTATTCGACAAGTGGACATAGTGATTACCTGTACAGGTATGCTTGTGTCATTAAATGGGATGGCATTTGCAAATGATTTCATGGAATGTGATAGTGAGACTTTACATTGCTGTGACAAAATATCTTACAAGTGACTTAAGGAAGGAAAGATTTGTTTTGCTCACAGTTTCTGATATTTCAGTCCATCATGGTTAGAAAACTTTGCAGAGCAAAGTGGCTCACACATCCTGGCAGCCAGGAAACACGAGAGGCAAGCCTGAAGAGTCAGCTTTCTCTTTTTCTCTTTTTCTCTGTCTGGGCCTTTAGCATATAAGGTGTTTCTGCCCATAGTCAAGGTTAGTTTTCTCCGCAGTAATCTTTTTTTCTTTTTGTGTGTGTTCGAGCTCCTGAGACTTGAACTCAAGGCCTGGGCACTGTCCCGGAACTTTTTTGCTCAAGGTTAGCACTCTACAACATGAACCACAAATCTACTTTTTTTTATTATTTTATTATTTATTTTTATTAATTAGAGATAAGAGTTTCATGGACTTTCCTGACTGGGCTGGCTTTGAACTGTGATCCTGAGTGGCTAGGATTATAGGCGTGAGATACTGGTGCCTGATACAAAAGGCGAAATAGTGTAGTGTATCTATTTCTTTTGTTGCTATGCTTAACCTTAAGCATGCATGCACACACGCACACACACACACACACACACTTACTATTTTTTGTCGATCATGGGGCTTGAATTCTGGGCCTGAATGCTGTCCTTCAGCTCTTCAGCTCAAGGCTGGCACTCTACCACTTGAGCCACTGCTCCACTTCCAGTTTTCTGAGTGGTTTATTGGAGATTAGAGTCTAATGGATCTCAGCTCTTGAGTAGCTAGGATTACAGGTGAGCCACTGGTGCCCAGCTTAACCTTAAGCATATCTAAGCATACTTACAGCTAAGTAAATGGTTGCCTGACTCAAGGTCACAAAGATCTACTCCAGTGTTCTTTTAAGAGCTCTATAGTTTTAATTCTTATAGCTAGGTGTATGACCTATTTGGAGCTTATTTTATATATATTGTATGAGGTAGAGGTCCAATGTCATTCCTTTACATGTGGCTGTCTTTTTTTAAGGTAATAAGAATGTGGTAACCAGGGAGCATTTGGACCGAATGAAGAATAGCTGCATTGTTTGTAATATGGGACATTCCAACACGGAGATCGACGTGGTAAGATCATTATTGGTCATTATTGAGACATTTTCAATGTTTTTTTCTCTCCTTTGCAAGAAAAAAAACAAAAACAAAAAACTGATTAAGGTCATCAGCCATCCTAAACGTGACTGTCCTAGCACAGTTGATCACATATAGTATATTTTAGTGTATCTCAGTTTAAATCATTTCAAAGATTGTCTTAATATAGTACCAGCTTGCTTAGCATAGACCAGACCCTAGGTTTGAGCCCCCACTTCCCACAAAACAAAACAAATCAAATGATTGCTTTCTTTCACTCATAATTGATACTTATACTACAAGTTATGATCTCCTTCTGTTTAGAATTGAGAGCTAAACTAAAAACCACAAGATATAATGAACATGAGTCAGAATAGCAGTCAGTATTATGAGAATATTTGAATTTACATAAAGATGAGATAAATAGGTTAGTCCATGGAAAGAGTCAAGGGAGAAAGATATGTGAGCTAGGACAACTAATACAGTTGTCCAAGAATGTGTCTATCAAATACTATGTTTTCTTCTTTCCTATTTCTCTTTTATTGAACTTGATCTCCCTAAATGTATTTTCCAAACATAGTAGTTGGGTCTGTAGGTATCACAGATCAATCCAGTGGCAAGTGTTATTTATATCTTTTCAGACATACCAAGTATCTCTCAGTATGACTTGGTCTCTGACTTTAAGTTTTTGTGATGATTTTATGGTACAGTTGTCTTCCTCTCTGGGTAACTGGCTGAACTATAGCATGATTTCCTCTTCACTGAGGACTGCTCTGATTGAGCTTCAGCATTGCCAGATAAGGATCAGTTGACATATTGACAGTAGAGTTCAATAAAGGGCACCAGGCACTGGGTTATGACTTTAAATAGAAGGATCAAGCTGTGAGCCTCATTAGGAAAGTAATGTTTGAGCAAACTTGGAGGAGTTAACAGTGGAGATTTTTAGGTGAGGGACATTTTAAGCAGAGAAACAGCCAGTACACATGAAATGAAGGATACACCTGCCCTGAAGCAAGAAAATGCTTTTTCTGTTAAAGGAAAAAATAGGCCAGTGTAGAGCTTAGGATGGATAAGAATGAAAGATGAGGCCAGAGAGATAATAGGCCGGGTCTTGTAAGACCTCTCAGCCTGCCCAAAGAACTCCTCATAATATTCTGAGAGAAACAGAGTGCTGTTGTAAAGGTTGTAACACTCTGATTTCAATTTGGTTGTTTGGCTGGTTGGTTGGTTTTCCAACAGGGTCTTGCTGAGGCTGGCCTTGAACTCAGATATATCCTATCTCAGCCTCCAAAGTGCTGGGATAATAGGTGTATACCCCTATGCCCAACTGTTAGTTTTAATAAGATGATTTATTCTAAAAGGATCACACTGGCTGATACGTTGAGATTAGACCTAGTTTTTCAGGTATTTCTAGGTAGATGCCCCTATTTGCTGGGACATGAGCCAAGGGCTATCTCTCACTTCTCTCTGAATTCTTCATGGCAGAGGGTATATGGCTAAATTAAATTAAATTAAAGGGAGATACTTAGAGGGCTTTTGAAAAGTTAAATTTTCAGTCTTTGGTGATAGTGTCACAGTGTTAAAGTCAACTGAAACTTACGGAAATAGCAAACTGATCATTGAACCGGAATTTTCTTTCACCATTTTGCAAATACATACTGAATAGTTGATCTGTTCCTGTTAAATACTAATTGGCTGAAGAAATAGCAGTGAACAACATTCTTCCTCCCACAAAGTTTGTATTCTAGTGTGGGAAACAGATAATAAATATTGTCAGTGTATCATATTGAAGAATAAAAGCAAGGTGAGAATGTCAAGGATACTATTTTAGTTAGAGTGGTCAAGGAAGATACCTTTGAGGACATAGCTTTTGGAGAAACAACTGAATGAGACAAAAGAGCAAGTCATGTGAGCATTCTCTTCAGAAAGAGTGATAAACTTGGTGGAGCTCAGTGGTAACAGCAAATGTAAGGCCCTGGGTTTGATTCCCAGCAGCAGATAAAAAATAAAAATAAATAAAAATTTAAAAACCCAGAGAATTGTGAGTAAAAGACCCTAGGATAGAAACCTGCTTGAGGTGTTTGAAAAACAGAAAAGAAGCCATAGTGGCAGGAACAGAATGGCTAAGGAGATGAGATGAGAAACCACTGAAGGAGGTGGTAAGCTATGTGGAGCTTTGCAGGCTATGATAAGGACTTGGAAATTTTGGTCTTAGTAGGACTAAAGTCATTCGATGGTTATGAACAAATGACTGACGAAATATATATGTGACTTAAAGTTTGTAAAAAAAAAAAATTACAGCTGGGTACTGGTGGCTCACACCTAATCCTAGCTACTCAGGAGGCTGAGATCTGAGGATTGTGGTTCGTAGCCAGCCCAGGCAGGAAAGTCTGTGAGTCTTTTATCTCCAGTAAACTACTTAAAAAAAAGCCAGAAATGGCACTGTGGCTCAAGTGGTAGAGTGCCACCCGTAAGCACAAAGAAGCTCGGGGCAGTGCCTAGGCCCAGAAGCTCAAGCCACCCCAGGGCTGGCAGAAAAAATTA
The DNA here is from genome assembly GCF_019054845.1 of Dipodomys spectabilis. NCBI lineage: Eukaryota > Metazoa > Chordata > Mammalia > Rodentia > Heteromyidae > Dipodomys > Dipodomys spectabilis. The sequence continues at coordinate 16,036,597 of NW_024870874.1, forward strand.
GTCTGACTTGTGTATAAAGAAAACAGTTCTGGAGCTTAAACAGGAATAGATACCTCAAGAAGCTGTCAGTATTACCCAGGACAAAGAAAGTGCCTGGTCTTAGATGGATCAGCAGAGGAGGTTATAAGAAGTAATACAATGTGACCAAAGTGATTTGCTTAAATGAACTGGATTCATGGTATAGGAAAAGAGAGGAAATTCAGTATATATTAGCTTAGTGATACTGTGTGGGAAAATGATTCAGTATTTATCTGGATATTTTCAATAATCAAAAAATTTAGGGATTTCAATAAAATTCAACAAAAAATTCCTGAGAGGGAAAACTGTCATGGTGCACATTGAAATAAATGCTGATAATGAAAAAAATTAGTTTGTGTAAGGATTTATCATTTTATCTAGTCCATGATACACTACCTGCTAATTTTTAGGAGAAATAGTTCATGAAAAGAGTTAGCCATTTAAAAAGCTGCATTTTTTTTTTCTGAGAAATATTAGCACTGTGAATACCCAGGGAACCTGAGTTTCACTGCCTTTTATCTCTTGTTACATGCTTTCTTTCCTGCATAGAAGACTTGTGGGATTATGAGTATCTCAGTTCATTTTAGTAAGCCATTGTACTTTAAAAGTTTCTAGCCAGAGAATGATTTTGGCTATTGGTTCTATGAAACCACAGATATGCTACCTGGAAAAAAAAAACTGTGTCCTGTTCTCACTCATATAAAATCAATTTTGCAAGCATAATAACTGGCCAACTTACAGTTCAGTACACACCTGGTCTGGGACTATAGTCTGCCTAGGAAAACCTTTACCTGGTAGAATGCTTAATGGTTATAATTCCACAGCATTCTATTTTGGCATAGTAGTACTGGTGCTAGGGGGTTAAACCCAGGGCCTCATACATGCTAAGCATATGCCCTGCCACTGAGCTATACCACCATCCCCCAGTTGCCAGCCATCGGATAGGACGTATTTCTTTCTCATAATCAGGTAATCATTGCAACTCCCTAGACAGAGATAAATTAACCAGGTTTTTCTTTCAACTCCCTTTTCTCACTGACCTTCAAGATTTCTTACCTACCATTCAAGAGCACAGGTAAACTTTCTGTACTCATCATTGATCTTTTCTTATGTTTCTTGATTCCACTATATCTTTCTTCTTAAAGATTACTTCCTAAGACAGGAGATTGATCATCATGTTGTCAGCTCTTTGCTCCCAGTCACCAAGATTGCTTGTGCTCTGGAAGATAAGGGTATGAAACATTTAAAAACCTGAAGCAGTTGGTAAACCCAGTTCAAAAAAACTGCAGTGTTGCCAGGGAGTGACTATTTCCCTCTGTGTCCTATTGCCAAAGGCTAAAGGATTTACCTGTGTCTTTATCTTCCCCAAATAGTCCATTTGCTTAAATCCCTTTTTAATTCTATTCACTGTGTTTATTTATAAGGGGGTTATTCCCCCTCTCCTTTAGTGATGGTGGAAATCAAATCCAGAATCTTGTATATGCTAGGACAGTGTTGTACATTCTGCATCCCAAGACTCTACTTATTTTGTTAAAAGTTGCATAGCAAGTCTGGAGCCAGTGGCTCATACTTATAATTCTAGCTACTCAGGAAATTGATATCTAAGGATTAAGATTTGAAGCCAGCCTGGGCAGAAAAGTGTCCATGAGACCAATTAATCACCAAAAAAATCAGGCATGAAAGTATGGCTTAAATGGTAGAGCAACAGGCTTGAGCAAAAAAGATAAGCAAAAGCATAAAACCTGAGTTCAAGTTTCAGTACCTGTTTAAAAAAAAGTTGTATAATAATCCATGATATTGAGCTATTCTGATTTATATACCATTTCCTTATCAAATTACACTTTTGTTATTATAAATAGTGTTAGAGTGAACATTTATGAGCACTTACATTTCTGAACTTTAAGAAGCATTTCTATAGGAGTTCTAGAAGTAAAATTAATAGGTTAAAGACTAAGTTCCTTTAAAAAACATTGGGAGGCATGGTACCAGTCCTGGAGCTTGAACTTTGGACCTTGGTACTGTTCCTGATCTCTTTTTGCTCAAGGCTAATACTCCACCAGTTGAACCACATTTCCACTTCTGGCTTCTTGTTAGTTAATTGGAAATGGAAGTCTCTTGGACTTTCCTGCCTGGGCTGGCTTTGAGCCATGATCATCAGATCTCAGCCGTCCTTAGTAGATAGAATTACAGATGTGAGTCACCGGCACCCAGCCCATTAAGAAAATTTACTATGTACTGCCAAATAGCTCTCTTGAAAGACTGAACCACTACATAAAAGTGTTAGCTGAGCATCAGTGGCTTATGCCTGTAATCCTACCCACAATAGGAAGCCTGAAATAGGTAGATCAAGGTCTAGGTACATGCCCAAATAGAACTGAGAACCTATCTTTAAGTACAGGGCTGGCAAAGTGGCTCAGTGGTAGAATGCTTGCCTTGCATGCATGAGGCCCTGGGTTCGATTCCTCAACACCACATAAGCAGAAAAAGCCAGAAGTCGCACTGTGGCTCAAATGGTACAGTGCTAGCCTTGAGCTGAGGAGCTCAAGGTCAGCACCCAGGCCCAGTGTTCAGGCTCCATGACCGACCAAAAAAATAAAAATAAAAAAAATAGCCAGTACAAGAAAGCACTAGAGGCTGGGTTCTGCGTGTCTAGCAGGCAGTATGAGGCTGTGGGTTCAAACTCCTATAACCAAATACAAAAGAAAAAGAAATTTTGTTTCTTATCTACATAACATAGAAAAGATCCAGAATATGAACACAGTTCTGAATATACTGATGTATAATTATATGTCTGTCTTTATCCTCATTACTTTCTCAGGGTATATGAATTTCTAAACAGTAATTGAATACCCCATTGTATGTTTAGATAGAACTTGGAGGTACAAAAAGGAAAAGAAAATCCTGTTCCTTTCCTCTATTAGAGGAATCCACAATCTTTATCTATATTCATATCCTTTACTATGATACCTAGACTATGATATGTAATGCTATTATATACTAAAAGTATTTGATTTCTTTAAATTTTAATCAGTGGTCGGTTTTGGAATATGACAGGCATAGCTTATTGGAAGAAGGAAAGGAAATAGTTGTCTACACCCTGTGACTGTTACTTGATTGTTGCTGTTAATAAACTTAACATTTTTTTTCTCTTGTCCTCTGAATGTACAATATACAGAAATGGAAGGAGGGTGAGCCATTGGGAGCTTTATTCTGTCATTAAGCATTCCTTTCAAGGCTACCTCACGTTTGCACTTAGGTCACAAAGCTTCAGTAACTTTAGAGTAAACCACCATTATTGAAAAGGTGGCACGTGGGACATTGGGACCTGCGGGCTGAACCTTGGGGCCCAGCATGCTGTGTTTAGGACATGCAGCCTTCGCCAGCTAATCTCACTTAGCTCTGATCCTGTTTTCTGTGTCTCTTTAGCACTTACATACTCAGTTTGCACTACATTAGCTTGCACTGGTTGCATGTTGCTTTGTAAGTATTTTTCTCTCACATATGTATTGTTTTGTGTCCCCAACTAAAGTGTGAGCTTTTTGAAAGCAGAAACCATGCCTTTGGTTTCTTGTGTATTTCTCATAGCACCTTTTACTGTGCTCAGCAGAGAGTGGGCGGACAGTATATGTTGTGGAATGACATCCCGAGTGATCCCTCCCTGGCTGGGCCTAAGATTAAATCCCCTGAAATGGAACAGTCCTAACCAACTCAGGACAGGTATTCTCCATCTGGCATGTTGGTTGCTCCTTTCGACTTGCTATTTGAAATGGCTCCCTTCGACACCTTTCTGCCCCTGATTTGGGACATGCCATGCTAATGATGTTCTTGATATGTGTGTTCCAGGCAAGTCTGCGGACACCAGAACTGACCTGGGAGCGAGTGAGGTCCCAAGTTGACCATGTGATATGGCCTGATGGCAAAAGGATAGTACTGTTGGCAGAGGTAAGGCTGAGGCTGGCCAGAGAGACTCACACAGGAGAGACTGCAGCACCCAGCTCCTCTCCCCATGTTCTCTTATTCTTGCAAGTGTTACTCTTATGCATAACTTTTAACTGCTTACCCATGGATTTTTACTTCTAATTGTGAAAGGTTGTTTCATTCAGCAATTAAGAAACTATTTTTGTTCCCCACTTTTCACCAATTATCCTGTCTCTCTATGTCACTCTTCAGGTTGAATCAGATAATGACTTATTACTGTAGAAAGAATTAACAGATAAAACCAGTACCACTTTGAGCGGTGCTTTCAAAGAGATAATGTGATTTGTGGGATGATTTAATCAGTAAGCACAAAGTGTAGGTATTCTGTAACTCAGACCTATCTGGAGCAAGCTCTGGAAAAGCCACATCTTTGATGATAGAGTCCTTATTACTGCATGCCCACACCCCTGAAGTGAGCCAGATATGTAGTATAAATTGGTTACTTGATTGAGAATGCCCATTCTGGCTTCTTCTAGCTCATGCTTATTCTACATTTTTTCCTTGTATCCATTTATACCAGTTTTTGACCCATGCCTCTTCCCCAGTCTTAGATTCCTTATTACTATAATGCACCCTGTTCTTACTGTGAACTGAGGGCCAGGTTCCAAAATAACAATGGCAATAATAATAATAATTCTCCTGGGTTTCGATTTTCAATCAGTTTTCTTGTCTTTTTTTTTTTTTTTTGGTCAGTCATGGGGCTTGAACTCTGGGCCTAGGCACTGTCCCTGCACTCTTCAGCTCAAGGCAAGTGTTCTGCCACTTGAGCCACAGTGCCACTTCTGGTTTTCTAGTGGTTTATTGGAGATAAAAGTCTCACGGACTTTCCCGCCAGGGCTGGCTTTGAACCTTGATCCTCGTATCTCAGCCTCCTGAGTAGCTAGGATTATAGGTGTGAGCCACTGGTGCCCTCAGATCTCGGCCTCCTAAGTAGCTAGGATTCAGGTGTGAGCCACCACCTGGCAGTTTTCTTGTCTTTTTTACATTGAAAAACTGAATGTTAGCTGGGCACTAGTGGCTTATACCTATAATCCTAGCTACTCATAAGACTGAGATCTGAGGATCACAGTTTGAAGCCAGGCCAGGCAGGAAAAGTCTGTGAGACTCTTATCTCCAATAAACCACCAGAAAATCAGAAGTGACAGTATGGCTCAAGTATAGCCACACTTGCCTTGAGCTGAAAAGCTCAGGGACAGCGCCCAGGCCGAGTTCAAGCCCCATGACCGACCAAAAAAAAAAAAATTCCCAGCACTTTCAGTGGTTTTCACTTAAAGGTTAGTTAATTCTAAAGAAGACATACAAATGGCCAACCTATAGGTAAAATATTCAACATCGCTAATTATCAGGAAAATGGAAATTAAACCACAATGGGATATCACTCATTCTAGTAAAAACGAGTACTATCAAAAGACAAAAGATGGGTTGGAGGCATGGCTCAATTGTTAGAGTTCTAGTCAATGAGTGAAAGTGACAGGTACCAAGTCCAAGTCCTGGCCTCAGGCCCCCCAAAAAAAGAACAGAAAAAGACCAAAGATAACAAGTACTCTTAAGTATATAGAGGGCAGGAGCCCTTGTATCTTGGTGGGATTTAAATTAATATAGCCATTATGAAAAACTGTTCATCAAAAAATTAAAAGCAACTGCCATGTGATCAGCATTCCCACTCATGAGTATATATCCAAAGAAAATCTAATCAGTATTAGAAAAAGTATTCGTATTCCCTTGTTTACTGCAGTGCTATTCACAAAAGCCAAAAAATTGAACCAACTTAATTAGCCTTTAGCTGATAAATGCACAAAGAAAATGTGGTACACATACATAACAGAATGTTATTTAGCCACAAAAAAATGAAATACTTTAATTTGCAACAACACGGATGGAACTGGAAATCATTATGTTAAGTGAAATTAAGCCAGGCACAAAAGGACAAGAAGTGTGTTACTTATATGTGGAATCTAAAAAAAAAAATCAACCTCTTGGAAGTTGAGAGTGGAATCAGTTGGTGTTCACTAGAGGCCAAGACTAGTGAGGTAAGGGAGAGGAGTGCAAGAGCTTCATCAGGGGCTGGGAAGGTGGCTCAGTGGTAGAACACTTGCCTTGCATGCCTGAGGCCCTGGGTTCGATTCCTCAGCACCACATAAGCAGAAAAAAAATAGCCGGAAGTGGTGCTGAGGCTCAAGTGGAAGAGTGCTAGCCTTGAGCTGAAGAGCTGAGGGACAGCACGCAGGCCCAGAGTTCAAGCCCCATGACTGTACCCCCCCGCCAAAAAAAACAAAAAAAAAAGAGCTTCATCAGTGGATACTAAAGTTACTCAGGAACAAGAAATTTGGATATATTATTATATAATACAGTGACTACAGATAAACAGTTAAGTTCTGGATTTTGAATAAAGAAATCATAAATGTTGGAGGAACCAGATGGGTTTGTTTTTACCATATTTTTAGAAATACTTAATTATCTTAAAGTGATTGTACAAAGGAGTTAACCTTCAACAAAGCAGTTTATGAGTACAGTGCATCTTGATCACTGACTGTCACCCCTTTCAACATCCTCACCCATCTCTCCCAACCCACTCTTAATTTTGTAGGATGTATATTGAATTTTGATGGCATTCTCCCCATTTCTCTTTATTCATCTACCCCTCCCCTTGATCCTTCCCCACCATTTTCAAGTACCTGTTCCTTGGTGTTTATTTTGTTGAACTATGATTTTTCCTTTCTAAGGAATTAGACTTTTTTAGTTTTCCCCTGAATCTATCATATTTCTGTTAATACATTGTATACACTTGCCTACCATCCAGGATATTTACCTAAATTTTTTTTTTTTTTTGGTCTGTTGTGGGGCTTGAACTCTGGGCTTGGGCGCTGTCCTTGTGCTCTTCAGCTCAAGGCGAGCGCTCTACTGCTTGAGCCACAGCGTCACTTCCAGTTTTCTAGTGGTTTATTGGAGATAAGAGTCTCACAGACTTTCTTGCCCGGGCTGGCTTTGAACCCTGATCCTCAAATCTCAGCCTCCTGAGTAGCTAGGATTACAGGCGTGAGCCACTGGCGCCTGGCTATTTTACCTTAATATTTATATACACTAATTCTTAGCTTTCACATAACAGAGGAAACATGCAGCCTTTGTCTCTCTCTGAGCCTAACTTCACTTTTTTTTTTTTTTTTTTGGGGGGGGGGGTGGCGCATCCAGTCGTGAGGCCTGAACTCGGGGCCTGGGCGCTGTCCCTCAGCTCTTCAGCTCAAGGCTAGTGCTCTACCACTTGAGCCACAGCGCCACTTCCAGCTTTTTTTTTTCTGCTTATGTGGTGCTGAAGAATCGAACCCAGGGCCTCATGCATGCAAGGCAAGCGCTCTACCACTGAGCCACCTTCCCAGCCCCTAACTTCACCATTAACATAATTTTTTTCTCAGGTCCTTCCCTTTCTTTGCAAGTGATGCAATATCATTCTTTCTAATGGACGAATAAAATTCCATTATGTATATATACCATGTTGTCTTTTTTTTTTGCCAGTCCTGGGGCTTGAACTCAGAGCCTAGGCACTGTCCCTGAGCTTGCTTTTGCTCAAGGCTAGCACTCTACCACTTAAGCCACACCACCACTTCCCGCTTTTTCCGTTTATGTGGTACTGAGGAATCAAACCCAGGGCTTCATTCATGCTAAGCAAGCACTCTACCACTAAGCCACTATCTTTTCTTTCTTCCTTCCTTTCTTTTCTCTTTCTTTCTTATTTTCTTTCTCTCTTTCTCTTTCTTACTTTTTCTCTCTCTCCTTCCTTCTTTCTTTCATTCATTCATTCATTCATTTTTGGTACCAGTCCTGGGGCTTGAACTTAAGGCTTAAGGCCTGGCTGCTGTCTCTGGGCTTTTTTACTCAAGGCTAGAGCATTGAGCCACAGCTCCACTTCTGGCTTTTTGGTGGTAATTTCCTGCACAGGCTGACTTCCAAACACAATCCTTACATCAGCCTCCTGAGTTAGGATTGTGAGTCACAGAAATCTGGTATACCATGTTCTCTTGATCTGTTAATCCACTGAGGGGCATCTAGGCTAATTCCATACCTTGGCTATGGCGAATAGTGCTGCTATGAGCATGGTTGTGCTGGTGGCTTTACTGTGTTCTAGTGTTTACTTTCCTTTTTTTTCCCCTAAGTCAGTCTTGCTGGGTAGCCCAGGCTGGCCTCAAACTTACAGTCTTTCCGCCTTAGCATGCACTGAAATATTACATGACACCATTTTTGTTTTTATGTATTAGTTAAAAATAAATCTTAGACAAAAGTTAAAAAAAAAAAAATAAGCTGTGTGGCCAGGCGCCGGTGGCTCACGCTTGTAATCCTAGCTACTCAGGAAGCTGAGATGTGAGGATCATGGTTCAAAAGAAGCCCAGGCAGGAAAACCCATGAGACTCTTATCTCCAATTAACCACCAGAAAACAGGAAGCAGCGCTGTGGCTCAAGTGGTAGAGTGTTCACCTTGAGCTGAAGAGCTGAGGGACAGCACCCAGGGCCAGAGTTCAAGCTCTACAACCGACCCCCCCACCCCCCCACCCCAGAAAAAATCTATGTGTTCATGGTGGGCCACACCTGTAATCCTAACGACTCAGGAAGCTAAGATCTGAGGATTGAGGTGCAAAATGAGCCTTGGTAAGGGAAGTTGATAAGACAAAAAGCTGGAAGTGGAACTGTGGCTCAAGTGGTAGAGTGCTAACCTTGAGCAAAAAAAACTCAGAGATAGTATCCAAGCCCTGAGTTCAAAAGCTCCAAGACTCACACACGCACACACACACACACAAGAATGTGATAAATGTAAGTCGTAGTTATTGAACATCTTCACTTGTCTAGCAATGTTACTTGCTGATGGTTTTGAAAACAGCAGCCATGGTCTTCCCTCATTCACCAAAGTCCCAGCAAATGTCCTAATCCTTTTGTATCTTAATCTTTAATCACTAGGGCCGTCTGCTGAACCTAAGTTGCTCCACAGTGCCTACATTTGTGCTTTCAATCACTGCTACTACTCAGGTAAGCCCTCCAGAGTGGTCTTGCCAGGGTCCTTACCAGTTGGGTGCCCCTTGACAGGGTAGGGCTGCTGTGAATGGTGTATCAGCATCCATGTCTTTGTTTTTCTAGGCTCTCGCCTTGATAGAACTTTACAATGCTCCTGAGGGTCGCTATAAACAGGATGTCTACCTGTTGCCTAAGAAAATGGGTAAGCCCAATGTTCTTCCTTCCCCATTCTTACCAAAGTAGTTCATATTAGGCTGGAAGCTGGAAGGCATTAACGTCTCAGAAATAGAAAAAGAGAAATATTCTTATCTTATAAAGTTGGAGTCAGGTTCTATTTTTAGTTCATTTACTGGGTTTTCTACATGGGTTTGCCCTAGCCAGGTTCTGACAATTTGCTGTGATTTAGCTTATATACTTGTGAAATGTTTCATCTTATCTTAATTTTTGAGACAGTTACTGTGTAGCCCAGGCTAACCTCAAACTTATGGTCCTCCTCCCTCAGCCTACAAGTGCTGGAATTAGAGACATATACCACTATGTTTGGCATGCTCCTGAATATAAAGGATTTTTCTCTCAAAGTGCCTTTTTTTTTTGGGGGGGGGGGGGTGGTCCGGTCGTGGGGCCTGAACTCTGGGCTTGGGCGCTGTCCCTCAGCTTTTCAGCTCAAGGCTAGTGCTCTACCACTTGAGCCACAGCGCCACTTCCGGCTTTCTTCTTTTTGCTTATGTGGTGCTGAGGAATCGAACCCAGGGCCTCAGGCATGCAAGGCAAGCGCTCTACCACTGAGCCACCTTCCCAGCCCTCTTAAAGTACCTTATATGGAGGGATTTCAAAGGAGAAAAAGAAACATTTCTCAAAAATAGAGGAATGATCTTCCTGTGACACTTGACTTATTCTAGTTCTACAATGCTAAATAGAGCCATCTTTTTAGGGTATACCTAACATTGTTACCCCACTGCTTTAGAAAAAAGGATTCTGAGTAGCTCCTGTTAATAGCTTAGTTGTGCTGGTATGTGGTATAAGAGAAACATTAACTGCTCTTAAGAGCCTACCTAAGCAGCTGAATGATGCAGTGCATTTATAAGCTCCTCCAACAAAGATCAAGGAATAAATGAGCTTCTGATTTTATTTCAGCAATGGTTAGAAATTGATGTTTTCTCTCCTCCCTCTCCCTCCCCTCTCCCTTTCTCCCTTTCTCCCTCTCTCCCTCTCTTTTTTCTCTATCTCCTGTGTGTGTGTGTGTGTGTGTGTGTGTGTGTGTACGTGTGTGTACCATCTCTGAAGCTTGAAATCAGGTTGCTGTCCCTGAGCTTTTTTGTTTTTTGCTCAGGGATAGGGCCCTAACACTTGAACCAAAGCTCTACTTCCACTTTTTTGCTGATTAATTGGAAATAAGAGTCTCCATGGTCTTTCCTGGTTAGACTGACTTTGAACTCAGCCTCCTGAGTAGCTAGGATTACAGGCATGAACAAAATGACAAAATGGAAGGTTATAAAATAGTGTTCTATATACTGAATATATAATATATACTGAATGTATAATTAAATTTGAAATACAAATACATAAGAAATAATATAAAATTATGAATAAGTGCAAGGTGTTTAGATAATAAAAAATAAGCAGAAACCAATAAATACTGAAAGCAAAGCAAACAGTATTGTATCCTTCTTAATTATTGTTTTTCAATTACTCCAAGGCTTAATTTTTTTTTTTTTTTTTTTTTGGGTCCGGTCGTGGGGCTTGAACTCTGGGCCTGGGCGCTGTCCCTCAGCTCTTCAGCTCAAGGCTAGCGCTCTACCACTTGAGCCACAGCGCCACTTCCAGCTTTTTTCTTTTTGCTTATGTGGTGCTGAGGAATCGAACCAGGGCCTCAGGCTTGCAAGGCAAGCGCTCTACCACTGAGCCACCTTCCCAGCCCCAGGGCTTAATTTTTTTGAGTGACTCAAAGTATAATATATAGTCCAAGGCAAAGCTAAAGTTGGAACTTTCCAACTCTTTTAGACCCTAGGGCTTCCTTTCCTCTCTTTCCTTTCTGAAGAGTGGGAAAGGTTCAAGGCTGAGAGTAACGAAGACACTAGGCTCTGAGTTTGCAGCTTCAGGCAGCCATTCCTTAGAATTGGAGGCCCATAACATGGGTTTTTTTGTCGTTGGTGGAGGTGATGGTGTTTGTTTTTTGTCAGTCATGGGGCTCGTACTTGGGACCTAGGCAATTTGAGCTCCTTTTGCTCAAGGCTAATGCTATACACTTTAAGCCACAATTCTACTTCCAGTTTTCTGGTGGTTAATTGAAGATGAGAGTCTCATAGAATTTACTGCTTGGGCTGACTTTGAACCATGATCCTCAAATTTCAGCCTCCTAAATAGCTAAGATTAAAGGCGTGCGCCACTAGCGCCCAGCTGTGGTACTTGTTTTTACTTTTTTTTTTCTTTTAGGAGACAGCAAGGGGCACAGAAAGGGAGGGAGGTAGGGTGAACAAATGCAACCATATTATTCAGTATACACAATTTGAAACTGACCTATGTAACTTGTGGGCAGCGTTAGGAGGGGAAAACTGAGGGAGAGTGAAGGGGTGACAAAGAATTGTACTCAGTACCTGGCTTAAGAAATGGTAACCCCGGGGCTGGGAAGGTGGCTCAGTGGTAGAGCGCTTGCCTTGCATGCATAAGGCCCTCGGTTGGATTCCTCAGCACCACATAAGCAGAAAAAGACGGAAGTGGGGCTGAGGCTCAAGTGGTAGAGCCCCGGTATACAACTGAAGAGCTGGGGGACAGCGCCCAGGCCCAGAGTTCAGGCCCCACAAGGAAACAAGGAAGGAAGGAAGGAAGGAAGGAGAAAGAAGAAACGGTAACCCCTCTGTATAATACCTTAACCATAACAAGAAAAATAAAATAAGAATTGGGGTCCGGGATCCAGTGGTTCATGCCTGTAATCCTAGCTACTCGGGAGGCTGAGATCTGAGGATCATGGTCCATGAGACTCTTATGTCCAGAAAACCGAAGTGGCTGTGGCTCAACTGGTTGAGCACTCGCCTTGAGCTGAAGAGCTCAGGGACAGCATCCAGGGCCAGAGTTCAAGCCCCATGATCACAAAAAAAATTTTAATAAAAACATAATAATAATTGGTGGCCCATGAACAAAAGTCTAACATCTTTTACTCAACTCCAAGAATTAGAACACATCTTCCAACTGTTTAAGGCCTCACTTGGGAGGACAGCCAGAGAGGGGGCATGAATGCTTACACCAGGGCTTTTGTGGTCTGTTCCAGATGAGTATGTGGCAAGCCTACACCTACCAACTTTTGATGCCCACCTGACAGAGCTGACAGATGAACAGGCGAAGTATCTGGGACTCAACAAGAATGGGCCTTTCAAGCCTAATTACTACAGGTGCCTTGGGGTCCCTAGAATTCAGGGAAGCCTAGGCAGTGAAGAGCTTCCTGTACGGGAATTGGTGTTTGCATCTCCTCAAACCCCAACACATAGGTTTACATTGACTCAGGGAAATTAACCCACTCCCTTTTTGGCACCCTCAAAGGACTCTTTGAGATCTTCTACACAATGTTAATATTCCCTTCCTCCAAGAAAATATACTGGCCTTTTCTCTGATATGAAAGGACCCCAAGTATGAATTCTCATGCACTTCAGGAGAGCCCCTGCCTCCTGTCTTTAGATAGGCTCTTCAGGTTTCAACAGGCCTACTAGCCGATAGTATCAGTCTCATCTTTCTTTTTCTTTCCAGGTATTAAATTCCTGTAACTCAAGCCAGAAGACATTTTAAGGAATAGAACTCCAAGCCTTTTCTCCACTACTATCTAAGAAAGAACCCAGCAAGCTGCTTCTCCAATCAGAGCTGCCCGCCGTGCTCTCCCTGTGTGTTAGGTTATTTATTTATTAAAATCTAGAATCCTGTGCCTGTAGCCTTGGCCCAGAGTGTGGTTACTGCTCCTAGGGCCATGGGAACTGCAGAAGACAGGCTGAGGAAGGAAAGCAATGGGGTCGCCAAGCCTAGTGCATCATTCACATCATTGCCTATTGATGAACTCCTCAGCAATAGCTGTTTCTCTCATCCAGGCTCAGGAGTTCAGGGATTCCAGACTCTTTGTTCCCTGGGGTTTTCTGGAATAAATTCAGCAGCTGCCTTTCTCAGCTTTGATCATTCTCCCCTGGTGAAGCCTTTTGGGAGCCACTGAATTCACATGGCCTGGGTTCTCAGCCTTGGCCACACTGTCACTGCCTTCTTTACAAAAAAGTCTAGTAAAAAAGGAGTGTTAAGGCCTTGCAAGCCACTCGAGAACTTAGTTGTGCCTGTTGTCTGTGCCTAATGGGGTCTCCTTCCTTACATAGGACTCCTTTCTTCTTGACTCGTAAGTCCGTTTTAATGCTTCTGGTTCCAAGAGGGGTATGCCTCTATGATCTCACCACCAGCTCTGGTGTTTATCAGATGTTTGTTTTGCTGTCTTTCTAACCCACCAAGCACTGCTCAGGAAGCCCACTCCAGACTGGCACTGACTCAGAAAAGGAGGGTTTGTTGTAGAACAGTTCTTCCTGAAGCTTCCTGTTATTGCCTAAAACTACTTCTGAAACTGAGCTTGAAAAGACATACTTTGCCAGGGATTTGGAAGATTAAGACTTTGAAAATGGCACCAGTCTTTCAGGTACACAGCTTGGCCCTGAAAGAAGCAGGTATGTTTATTTGTTTCCCAGGAAAGACTTGGTTAAGCTAATAGGTAAAAAGGTGACATTTTAATCCATTTGGAGCTCAAAGCTAGTTTGACTAGTTACCTCATCAGACATTCATTTTTTGGCCATTGCCATGGATGAAAGTAAGATCTGCAACCCAATCTGTCGTCTTTCCTCTCTGCTGGCATCTTCATGATCTTACCTCTTCCTTTTAAAGATTCTGTTGCAGAGATAGTTTCTTAAGTAATTCCAAAATTAGTTTTAAAATTAGTAAAATGAACAATATGAAATTTTATGTCCCAATGGGATTCCTTTGGAAACTGACTTACTGGCTTCAAGGTTTTCATTGGAATGAACCAGATTGGTTGGTTCTAAGAATTAACACCTGGAATGACACTAGGATGAAATGAGTCTCTTTTTCCCCAGCCACCCCTATGTGCTCGCACATTTGTGTCCCATTTTTTTCTTACATTGATCTGCTTCAAAGTCTCAAGACCATGGTGTATCAAGGAAATACCAGACCACTCAGAATCATTCCAGCCTTCCCATTTGAATCCTCCCCTTCCTCCACACTCTGTCTCCCTATCTTCACATAGACCCCCAGAGCTAGTCTGGAAGTGTCCTTACTTTTGGAGCTAGGGAAGTAGGCTTGGATAAACAGCTGTTTACCTCATTAAATAGCATATAGGCTCATCCCCTAAGAAGAGGCCATATGTCACAGCAGTACTAGACAAGAGCACATATGGCTGCACTCTTTCTTATGAGGAAGACCATAAGTAATGAAAACCCCACAAGGCTACCCAGTTCTTTTGCCTGCCCAATTCTGACTTTTGTATTAATTAATTGGGTCTCTTTAGCAAAAGCTTTGGGTCTTTGTACCTCCATCTTATATCCAGAACAGTTTCCATTAGGCTGATAAGCTGGGCCCTAGCCTATTAACTTTTAAACCAAAATTCATAACCTGCTGCTTCTCTGCACAGCTTGCCTCTATGGCATTTACTGAGAGCTAATTCTTACAGGCAACACACTGTTACTCCACAGAGGAAAGGAGACACACGGTTTTCTAAGTTAGGTCACCAGTGTTGCTGCCTATAGTGAGTAGTTGCCTCTAAATTTCAGATTACTTCTCTTCTCTTTCTTTGGGGACCTTGTGTCATCAACCAGGAAAAAGAAGGAGGTCAAGCTCTCCTATTTAATTTTATTGTTGGAATTTTATCATTACTCCTCTGTCCTTGGAATCAGAGCAGTTGCTTTCCTTTCCCCAACCTTTCACCTTCCTATTAGGAGGCATGGAAAAAAAAGGCTAATTAATAATTATCTCTTTGAATGTGGCCCTAGCCTGTGGGAATACTTACCATTTTACCTAAGATGAACTTGTGCTAGTTCCAAGGTCTTTTTGCCTTTTAATGGAAATATTTAGTTTGCTGTTTCTTCTTTAAAAATGCACCTAGAAGGCTAGGAAGGTGGCTCAGTGGTAGAGTGCTTGCCTTGCATGCATGATGCCCTGGGTTCGATTCCTCATCACCACATAAGCAGAAAAAGCCAGAAGTGCCACTGTGGTTCAGCAGTAGAGCACTAGCCTTGAGCTGAAGAGTTGAGGGACAGCACCTAGGCCCAGAGTTCAGGCCCCACGACTGACCAAAAAGAAAAAAAAGCACCTAAATCCCAGCTCCTTGTAAGAAGAGTAATATTAGCAAAATTTCATCTCAGCTAACAAGCTGAGCATGGTAGTTAATGGGTGTAGTCCCAGCTACACAGGAGAAACAGATAGGAAGATCATAAACTGAGGCCAGCCCAGGCAAAAAGCATAACCTTACCTGAAAAATGCCTAAGGCAAAATCAAAGGCTGAGGGTATGGATCTGATGGCAAAGCCCTGAGTTCAAACCCCAGTACCCCAAAAATGAATCTCTTCTAGTTCCCCTCTGCCCTGCTCCCTCCCCATCCTGCCCTCCCATGTAAGCACGGCTCCCCCCTTGGCCACACACTCCTGCAAAGCTGTTTTTGCTGCTTAGCTTTTCTCTGAACAGATCTGAAATTGCTGCTCCTGTGGTTTTCTCAAAATTAACTTTGTCATGGTTCTTAAACAAATCAAAGTGAATTGTTGCATTAAGCTTTTTTATAAAGGAAAACTATGGAAAGAAAATAGGCAACACCAGCAAATTATACGTGGAAAAGTCCTAAACTATATATATACACACACACATATATATATATATATAAATAATAATCTAGTTCTCACTGTCATCTTACTGAAAGGAACAGAACCTCTAAAAGATCGCCATTCTGAGAAGCTCTTGGAAATCTTTATGTCTAAGTGATTGTATTAGATCAGCAATAATGACTATGTAATCTCAAAAGATAAATAAAATATTCTTAAAATGGATTATTGTCCTGAGAGTATTCTTTGCTTCTGTCACTAAGTAATTCAGAGGTGAGAGGTCTCTGGGCAAAGGTGTAAAATGCTGAAGCTCTTACCCATAGGCTGTAACCATTGAGTGACCATTGCCTTGAGACTTTCATTCCTTGCTAGGTCACTGTACTGGTAAATACCTTGTTCCTTCTGCCCACATCCACCTGGACACACACACGGCTCCAGATATAAAGAACATGCCTTCTTACAACCACTACCCTGGGGAGTGGAGAGTGGTAGCTTAAGGTACAAACACGAATGCATAGCTCTAAGTCCCTCATGCCCTCTGGGTGCAGGCCTTAGCTGGAGAGCACAGGAAGGTCAGCATAACCATAGTTTGGGACCAAAGGGCTCCAGGCATTCAGGATCTCCCTACATTCATTCAAAGGGAAGGAAATTATTTGGGCAGAGATTTGTTGGTAAGTCAGGTTACCTGGCTAACTCAGTAACTGGAGGATGAATCCAGTTGCCTGTTCTTTCTCATCTACCAGTAGAAGTAACCAGCTCTGGGAAGCTTTTAGATGATCATCCTGTTTAGCTGTACATCCCGTACATGAGATGTTTTCCTTATCAGACTATTCTGCCATTTTGTCTTGTGCTTATTTAAGCTAAGAGCCACAGGGAAGTTGGTAATGGCTGAAAGCTTTAGCCATTCCAGTTCAGATAAGGCAGCAGCTAGCAGTGAAGCCTTCGAGTCAGCTGGGAGGATTTGCTCCCTCTATAAAGCTTGATTCTTTTGTGAAGGATGAAAACCCATGTGCCTGGTCTTAGTTTCATACTCCTAGAATCAGTCCAGGCTGCCCGCTGCTGGGCATGCTTCTCTACCTCATAATAATTATAGAAAGAGCCTAAACTCTGAATTGGGCTAATGCTTGAGTTTGAACTCCAGCTTTGCCATTTACAAGTTGTATAACTTGGCAAAATTATATAACCAATCAAAGCCTCAGTTTTTTTGCCTGTGAAATTGATAATGATTATCTCCTAGGGTAAAGATTCAATGGCCTGATGTATCAAAAAATAAAAAAAGTGCTACTTACAGACAGGCGCACACTGCTTACTGCATAAACATCAGTTCCATGTAGGGAACTCTAGCCTACATTGCATTATTACACCCACTCATGCCCTTTATGGAGAAAGGAGGTGTTCTTTTTCTACTATATTGTCCTAACTGCTAAATAGCCTCAAAAATAAAGTAGTTTAAGACTTCATCTTCTTTATAAGCTGTGTCAGTGCCAGGCACTATTTATTATTTGCCCTCTAGGGATTAAAGTGCTTAAGTGAACAAAGGGGTATGTATGTTCCTAGTAACTATACCCGGTTATACCTCCAGCCCTTGGAATAAAACCTGAGATTTGGGACAAGGGACATTTGCAATGTTGGTTTTAAAGTAACTCACTTCTGGACCTTTCTATGCAAACAAAAAACAGACCATCCCTGATTATTTAATTCCTAGGTATACTTATGGTTGCCTCTGATCAATAATGTGGCAACAAATTATCACTTCCTTGTTGGCAAGTAAGTTAAAAGAAATTTTAGGAGTGCTAATTCCATGATCTGTAGTTTCTTTCTTTTTTATCTTTTTTGCTAGTCCTGGGGCTTGATCTCAGGCCTGGGCACTGTCCCTGAGCTGCTTTTGCTCAATCAAGGCTAATATTCTACCACTTGAGCCACAGCGCCACTTCCGGCTTTTTCTGTTTTTGTGGTACTGAGGAATCAAACCCAGGGCTTCATGCATGCTAGGCAAGCACTTTACCACTAAGCCACATTCTCAGCCCAATGACCTGTAGTTTCAACATTTGCAGTTCTCACTTTCTTATTAATTCTCAAAGTGTCCCTCCCACCCCACTCCCAACCCAGACATCTTTACAAGTTCTGAACATTTAGGCCTATGTGAGCAGACAGATGTCTGATCTTTATTGTCTTCCATTCCACTTAGTGTGGAAAAGATCATGGACTGAGGTTTTTCCTGTTGATCTTTGCAATCTCTACAACACCAATTTTTCAAATTCCTTCTCTAAAAGTAAGGGCAAAGGCAGCCTTAAATCCGGCAGTTAGCTTTAGATAGAGGCTAGAGGAGTCCTGGGTGCTGTCTTCAATCCCAGTTCTAAGAGATCAGTCTCTGGCCTTCACCCTAAGGATAGACAAAAAGGAACAAAACCTCAAAACTGGCCATTGATAGAGATTTCTGCCACTGTTTAGGATAGTACTTTACTGGTTAATTAAGATCACAAAAAAACAAGTTGTGGAGCTGTCAGTCCCCAAATATTCACTGCTTAAGGAGAGAGGTATTGAGAAGAAAAGTAGATAATGAATTCCTTTTTAGTAAGAAACCCACTTGGGCTATGGCAGGTTGATCACATTAAGTCAGTGATGAGCTAGGTGTGGGTTGTGAATTTTAATACAAAGTAGAGATTTTTAAGAGTTTAACAAATTACACCCTCGAAAAAAATTCCAAAATCAAATCACTTAGGCCTTAAGCCAAGAGCTTTCTTGGAAATTCACATCAATTCAGTTCCCTAAACTGAATTGAAGATTTTGCTCTTCAAGGAACATTTTTTGCAATATCTAGGCATTTTGGGTTCTCATAAGTAAGGTGAGAGGAGACCAGAAGTTCTGCTAAACATCCTACAATTGCAGTCCCCCTAATAATTTTTCAGCCGAAAGTATCAAGAATACAGAGTGAAATCCTTTGTGAAACAGAACTAAACATCATACAGGCTCACGACTGTAATTCTAGTTACTCAAGACTGACACCTAGAGAATTAGAGTTCAAATCTAGCCTGGGCAGAAAAAGTACTTAAAAGACCCATCTCCAATATAACCAGCAAAAAGCAGGGCTGGAGTGGTAGGGCACCAGTTGAGCAAGCAATAAGCCAAACAAGTGCAAAGCTCTAAGTTCAAACCCCAGGACCTACAAAAGAGAGGAGAGAAGGGAGAAAATAAACTTGACCCTAGGAAAGAGGTAGAAATAAGATGAGTGGTGTCAGAAAGTAGATGTTTGAGATGTTGGAAAGAAAGGAATCTAGAAATCCCACAAAATTGCTTTCAAGCCTGCCTTGATATGTCACCTACCATCCAGAAAGAAGAAAGAATGACACAAAAAGGATTGGAAACCAGCAAGGTGATGCACACCTGTACTCCCAGCACTGGAAAGGCCAAGGTAAAAAAATAGAGTTAGGCCAACCTGTGCTACACAGTGCAAACCTGTCTTAAAGAAATATGGGAAGAGGGCTGGGGAGGTAGCTCAGCGGTAGAGTGCATGCCTTGCAAGCATGAAGCCCTGGGTTCGATTCCTCAGCACCACATAAACAGAAAAAGCCGAAGTGGCGCTGTGGCTCCAGTGGTAGAGTGCTAGCCTTGAGCTGAAGAGCTGAGGGACAGCGCCCAGGCCCAGAGTTCAGGCCCCATGACTGGCAAAAAAAAAAAAAAAAAGAAATATGGGAAGAAAGGAAGGGAGAGTAAGAAAAAAAAAAAATGAAAAGAAAGTGGCAGAAGGAAGGAGGCCTGGAATTGTCCCTAAAATATAGGAAAAAAATTCCTTTAGACCTTTGTTTTAGGAAAATGGGAAATACTAAGATTTTTTGTTCTCAGCAAAGTTGGCTTTTCACAGAAAGCTTCTTGGGAGGTCTTTAACTCCCATTTCCTACCAAGGAGGACATGTTTCTTACTGCTTACCCTGTTATACCAGAATCCTTGTTAAAAACTTTTAAAAGTTAGCTGGGTGCCGGTGGCTCATACCTGTAATCCTAGCTACTCAGGAGGCTGAGATCTGAGGATCTCAGTCCAAAGCCAAACCTGGCAGGAAAGTACATGAGATTCTTATTTCCAGTAAAAGCACTCAGAAAACAAGTGGTGCTGTGGCTCAAGTGGTAGAGTGCTAGCCTTGAGCTGAAGAGCTGAGGGACAGCACCCAGGCCCAGAATTCAGATCCCACGACCTACAAAAAAACAAACAAAAACCCCCACAAAACTTTAAAAAGTTGTTTTTGGAGGGAAGGGTGACATTGCCCAAAAAGAATGTACTGTTTACCTGACTTATGTAACACCTCTGTACACCTTTATAATACTAATAAAAATTAATGCTTTTTTAGAATCTTTAAAGACAGTGGCCAACCAAGAGAACACAAATTTCCTCCACAGAACAGCATCCCCACATTGTGACAAGACACGATGTACCTTAGGAACTACAAGGAGTTCTCCATGAGTCCCAGTTTCTTTATCAGTAATAACAGATTCTCAAAGATTACCTGTCAGGGAGAGGCATGATGTATCTGGAAAGTACCGTACCCAGTGTCATGTCTGGCACAGAGCATAGTTAAAACGCCCAACCCTCTTCCTAAAGCAACTGAGTTGTGTGGCTAATGAGTTGGTTCCATCCAATCCCTTCAGCCTACTTGTTTGGAACTTCTATGACCAAGCCAGATCTGCCCGTTTTGTTGCACTCGCTTTCTCACTGAATTTGGTTAAATTTTAAAAATCACAGGGCTGGGAAGGTGGCTCAGTGGTAGAGTGCTTGCCTTGCATGCATGGGATCCTGAGTTTGATTCCTCAGCACCACATAAATAGAAAAAGCCGGAAGTGGCACTGTGGCTCAAGCGGTAGAGCACTAGCCTTGAGCTGAAGTGCTGAGGGACAGCACCCAGACCCAGAGTTCAGGCCCCACAACCGACCAAAAAAAAAAAAAAAAAAAAAGCACTCTCCCCTCCCCCACCAACACTGAGCCATTGGGAAGGAGCTTAAAAGAAAGGAAAAAAGGAAAGGCCAGGAGGGGTGGGGGAGGGTCTTGCCGTCAATTCAGTGCAGTCAGGGTACAAATACAGCAGAAAAGGGCAGATGGCCAGGAGCAGCAGCCCTCAAGGGCATCAGTGACAAAAAAACAAACCAACAAACAAACCCAACACCCCAAGCCCTACCCCTAAATTCCCAGTCTCCTGATCAGCCCAGAGACTGAGAGCCCCGCATTTCTAGTTGTGGCCCTGGCTACCGGCTGTGCCATCTCTCTCCTGAGAGTTAGCTGGATGTGAGACTTGTGCATCTTCTAGGATTAGGCGGCCAGGGTCCAATGCAGACAGCAGTAGAACAGGGGGCGACGACTGAGAGCCCTGGAAAAAAAGGAGAGGACCTGCCTGCACTCAAGGTGAGTTCAGGAGGTGAAGTGGAAAACCAACCTAGGAGACCATCAGCAGTAGCACCTGCTGAAAGCCGCAGAAATTAAAATAAATAAACAAGTCCGGAAGGGGAAAATATTCCTTGAAAGAACCCCCAACCCTCCGAGTCCCACTCCGGCCGGTCAAGCAGCCAATCACGACGTGGGGCGGAGCCGAGGGGAGGGGTCGCAGCCAATAGCGACTGGAGGGCGGAGCCTGGTGCCAGGCGCGCGCGGTGGCGGGGTCGCCTCGGGCAGAGAGAGCTGTTGAGGGTAGCCGCTGGCCAGCCGCATGGAGGACCCTACGGTGCCCGGGGCCTCCGGGTCAGGGGGCCTGCCAGCCAATGGTAACGGCAATAACGGCAAAGGCAAGCCGGCGGTGCCCAAGGGCCGGGAAGCGTTCCGCAGCCAGCGGCGGGAGTCGGAGGTGAGGAGCCCCGAGGGCTTCGGCTGGGGACCCGGGAGACGCCCAAGGGCGGGAAGCGGAGGTGGAGGTGATTCGGCCTTGGCCCTGAGACCACTCGCGCTCCCGGAGTCAGCTCCTGCGGGTTCTTCCGCCCCGACCCTGCTCCGCACGGCTGCCTCCACCGATGGGGGCCTCCCCTGTCCCCCAGCACGGAGAGGGAGCGCTGTAGCGAGCCTGGCCGATGATACTTTGCAAATCTTTATGTCACTTGTTCTCCGCCGCACCCGCCACCTCCTCCCCCCGCAGAAATACAGACCCCGATTTACAGACGACGGGACTAGCGCAGGGAGGCTGAAGCCGGCCTGGCGGGGTCAGCGGGCGGGTCGCCGTCCTTCCACTCCAGGCTGCCTGCAGGGGGTGAGGGGCTGTCCCTGGCCTGGGTTCAGGTCGGCCGTTTTAGGGAGCATCTTTCGCCGGCCTCGGGTCCCTTGCCCGGAAGGATGAAGTGAAACAGGACTCAGGCGGGGACTGTCCGGCGGGGGGTTGTTAGAACGGACCCGCCCCCAAGATACAGCTAGGAATATAAGAAATATTTGGGTCTTGTCTTCCTCTTCTAAAAAAGAAATCCGAACTAGGGCGACGACAAAAGGACTGAATGATCACTCCCTCACAACCTCGCCCAGCCAGTTCCTATCCATTAGCCTAGTCCGATTGTATCTGAGCAGCGATTACCAGAATAGACCTGGAAATGTCAGGTGTGGGGATCATCTGGTGTAGCCCTTTATTTTACAGAGTAAAACAGGCAGAAATAATTTGCCCATCATCAGACATATAGCCGAGTGAGTGGTCAAGACCACCAGGCTCCGGCGTGTGTCACACCAGGCTTGGAACCTTAGCACTATCAATTAACTGTAATTTAGGCAAATTACAAAACCTTTCTGAGCTATAGTTCTTTCATTTGTAAAAAGGGGTTAAACATTGCTTAGCTCAGTTCATGTAATTAATTGGCCCATACACCATCAAGTGGCAGAGCAGGTACAAGAACTAGGTCTTTGGCATTCCAGTCCAGTTTGCTATTTGAATAGCATTTCACAGTATCACTGCAAAGATTTTATATATGCCTCCAATTTTGATACAAGCAGAATAGGAATTATCCATCGACTCTTCTTTTTCGTGGTGGTGGTGGTGGTGGTGGTGGTGGTGGTGGTGGTGGTGGTGGTGGTGGTGGTGGTGGTGGTGGTGTGTGTGTGTGTGTGTGTGTGTGTGTGTGTGTGTGTGTGTGTATTGGTACTGGGGCTTGAACTTTAGGCCTCAGCAATCTTTTAGGGCTTTTTTTTTCCCACTCACACTTGGTGTTCTACCACTTAATCTACACCTACTTTGTTTGCAGAAATAATTTGCCCATCATTGGAGGTGAGGAGTCTTCTGGGTTTGCTCAGATTTGTCTGCTGTAAGTTGGCATCAAACCAAGATTCTCAGGTCTCAGTCTCCCGAGTACTTAAAATTATAGGCATAAAACACTGGTGTCTTCTGCATCTAAATCCCTATGTTTAGGGTAGTCTATGCCTCCTTCCTTCTCAGGGGTATTGTTCTTGCTGAAGTGTCTTTTGAAGTATGAGTCATTCATTAATTCAACCATTAGTTATTGAGCTATAGTCATTGTTTTTGTGTGTGTGCATGCATGCTAGGGATATATCAGTGAACAAGACTGGGTCTTTGTCTTTGTAGAGATAGCATCATAATAGAGTTGGGGAGATAGACAACAAACCAATAAATAATTTCAGAGTGCTATATTCTGTCTCTCTTCTGAAGTAGCTGTTCATTCAACCATTAAGTCTTCCTTCAACTAAAAGCTCTGGTAGTACTGTGCTTTTGCTAATGAGTTCAGGGTCCACTTGCACTGCAGTTTACCTACTGATTTTCTGCAGCTACATTCTTCATGCCTGGAAATGAACAACTGCAGTAATCATCTCTATCTGGGCTCATTGCCTGCAGATAGGCTGGGTGAAAAGATTAGCTCTCCTCTACCTTCCACTGCAGCAGGATGTGCTTGTCAGTTCATCCCCGATCACTGGAGTACCCAGGTGCCAGATCTGCTTTTCCTTCTCTCTCTCTTTGCTTTCCTATGGAAGACAAGCCTTAGGGAGATGGGTTTCTTTGCTGTCTAGGGAATAGAATTACTATTGTCAAGAGTCTTTTCATAACAATATTTATAGGAGCACTATTGAACTACTCTCTCCCAATGGCTCAGTATATGACTATCCTACACACTAAAAAAGGAAGCTACCGGGGGTTGAGAATGTGACCTTGTGGTAGAGTGCTTGCCTACCATGTATAAAGCCTTGGGTTCAATTCCTCAGTACCACATAAACAGAAAGGCTGGAAGTGGCACTGTGGCTCAAGTGGTAGAGTGCTAGCCGTGAGCAAGAGAAGTTCAGGGACAATGCCCAGGCCCTGAGTTCAAGCACCAGGACTGGCAAAAGGAAAAAACAAAAACAAACAAGGAAGCTATATGGGCATCATGGTTCCTTCCTGTAATACTAACTACTCAGGAGACTGAGATCGAAGGATCATGGTTCAAAGCCAACCCAAGCAGAAAAGCCCACAAAACTCCATCTCCAAAATAATCAGCAAAGGAAATGGAGGTGTGCTTCAAGTGTAGAGTGCTAGCCTGTGAGTGAAAAAGCAAAGCAACAGTGCAAAGCCCTGAGCTCGTTCATTTATTCATTCAAATATTGATATTCTAAATACTAGGACTAACCCATTAAGATATTGATATTCTAAATACTAGTAATGATGTGGTATAGCAGACAGGCTGAGCTGGAGCCTACATTCCAGGAGTTTGTTTACTATGTGCGATTTCCATCCAGACTGAATGATGACAATAGTATTCAGGAGCAAGCACAATGAGGCCTCGAGTTCAAACCCCAGTACTGGCCCAAGAAAAATGAGTATGGAAAGAAAAGGAAAGATCACAAATTCTAAAAAATAAAAATACTTATCAATATTATAGCTTCATGCATTTAAAACATCTTCAGTATTCAAAAGTAGAGAATTGTTTAGGTAAACTGATAGATATCTAGCTATTTATAAGGCCACTTAAAGTGATAGTTTTAATAATATGAGGTCTTTATAATATTAAAATTGTAATATAGTATTACCAAGTGCTATGGTAGGCTGAATGCCTTTTCTATCGTTAATTCACTTAGTCTTTTTTTTTTTTTTTGGTCCAGTCGTGGGACCTGAACTCTGGGCCTGGGCGCTGTCTCTCAGCTCTTCAGCTCAAGGCTAGCGCTCTACCACTTGAGCCACAGTTCCACTTCCGGCTTTTTCCTTTTTGCTTATGTGGTGCTGAGGAATTGAACCCAGGGCCTCAGGCATGCAAGGCAAGCGCTCTACCACTGAGCCACCTTCCCAGCCCAATTTATTTAGTCTTTACAATAACCCTATGAAGTTAGTTATCACTGTCCCCATTTTACAGATGAGGAATTTATCTGCACACCATTTTTCAGATATCAAATGATATGGGTTCTGTGGCTCAATCCAATTCTGACACTTCCAGAGTTAGTGCACACCAATGCATACCCGGAAGTTAAGTGCACAGTCTCACACAACTGCCCCCACCTTAGATGCTAGCTACAAATATAGACTGTCCCGCATTTCTACCTAGCTAGCTACAGATTCCTGGGTTATCATGCCTAGCTTTCAGGTTTGATAATTTGCAAGGATGATTCATGGATCTTCTGGAATGCATGGAATTAAGATTATAGTTTCTTAGCTAAAAGTATAATTGAGTATCAGCCAAATGGAGAAGATGCATAGGACAAGGGACAGGGCCTGAGTGGGGCTGAGCTTCCATGCCTTACGCAAGGGTGTCCCTCTGCTAGCACAAACCCAAAAGTTGCCTAAGTCCTTGTTTTAGGGGGTTTGTATGGCATTTCATTACATAGGCATGATTGAACAATTTGAACACTTGCCTGAACTCAATCAGAAGTTCAATGTGAACTCCCTCCCCCAGGTTGGAATGGGACCCTACCTAGTTACACCCTCAAAAGCTGGGAGGGTACTTGCCAGATGAAAGAGCCAAATGAGAATTCTACTGCCTTGCTGATCTAACCTTGGCCTCCAGTAGGGAAAGAAGGTGAAATAAGGGTATAATCTTCCTTGGCAACTCCTGAGAAACGTCTCTATTACAGGGCTCTGTGGACTGCCCAACTCTGGAATTTGAGTATGGAGATGCAGATGGCCATGCAGCGGAGTTATCAGGTATGCTGAAGTAGATGGCTCAGTAGTGAGTGGAAGAATCGGGGAGGGGTGGGGCGGGTGTCTGTGTCTCCCCTAAAGGCTCTGTGGTCTTTTTGTTTGTTTGTTTTCTTGGTCGGCCCTGGGGCTTGAACTCTGGGCCTGAGCGCTGTCCCTCAGCTCTTCAGCTCAAGGCGAGCGCTCTACCACTTGAGCTACAGCGCCACTTCCGGTTTCCTGGTGGTTTATTGGAGATAAGAGTTTCACGGTCTCTCCTGCCTGGGCTGGCTTTGAACCGTGATCCTCAGATCTCAGCCTCCTGAGTAGCTAGGATTACAGGCGTGAGCCACCAGCGCCCGGCTCTGTGGTCTTTTGAATAAAAGCTATTGCTGCTTTCTTTTTTTTGTCCTCTGCAATGGTAAACAGCTCTTTGCTTACTCTCACATCTCCTTCTGTGAATTATCCTTGTCCATGGTATTTATTCTTTTATTCTGTCACTTTGGTGTACCCTCAAATCATTTTTCTGCCCACTTTGTTCCCAATACTTGTTTCTCTTCCATACCTTTATATATCCATTCTTTCTTTTTTGGGGGTCTGGTCATGGGCCAGAACTCTGGGCTTGGGTGCTGTTCCTCAGCTCTTCAGCTCAAGGCTAGCATTCTACCACTTGAGCCACAGCGCCATTTCCGGCTTTTTTTTCCTGCTTATGTGGTTCTGAGGACTCGAACCCAGGGCCTCATGCATGCAAGACAAGCGCTCTACCACTGAGCCACCTTCCCAGCCCTGTATATCCATTCTTTCTGCCCTACTCTCTTTGTCTCACCCCCCTTCCCTGAGTCTCCTCTACGTCCATCTTTCCCTCTTCCCATAACACTTGTTCCCTATTAAATTCTAAGCAATAGCTGAGGAGAACTAGACAACTGTCTAGCCAAGCAAGGCTGGATATGTCACGTGTAACCATCAGAGTAGAGTTCTGCTTTGGACAGCTGGGAGATGGAGTTAGGTGATCCTATTCTTTTAGTTCTGGGCTGCTTTTCTCTGACTGGAACTTTAGCTTAGGGTAAATGTGATCTCCTCACATTAAGGGCTTCTGTGTTACACGTGCAATGATGCTAGTTATTAATAAACGAGCTTTGGTTGGAGATGGTGTGAAAGTTAAATATTCTGTCATAGGAAAATAATACTTTGAAACATGCTTTTTCAGAGAAAAACATTTCAAAAGAAGTTCTTGTGAATAAGCTTGGGGAATAAATTTTGTGATGAGTGACAGAAAAATAGCTAAGTTTAGAAAGGAACAAAGGACTAGAATCCAGAATATGAATAAATGTAAAGAGAGAGAGGGATGGGGCTGGGAAGGTGGCTCAGTGGTAGAGCGCTTGCCTTGCATGCGTGAGGCCCTGGGTTCGATTCCCCAGCACCACATAAGCAAAAAAAAAAAAAAAAAAAAGCCGGAAGTGGCGCTGTGGCTCAAGTGGTAGAGTGCTAGCCTTGAGCTGAAGAGCTGAGGGACAGCGCCCAGGCCCAGAGTTCAGGCCCCACGACCGACCAAAAAAAAAAAAAAGAGAGAGAGGGATAAAGAGTTGAGCAACCCACTAGAGAAGTAGACAAAGAATATAAGCATGAATTCATAGAAGATAAAAACTTAACAGTCCATAAATAAATAAAATATAATAAATACATTATAAATAAGTAAATGTATAACTTCATTATTGATGGAGAAAAGCATATTAAAACAATAAGGTGTGATTCCATAGTCATTTGATTATAGAAATTAAAAGCCTGATGAGCGCTTTTCTGCTCTGCTATGTATAGCAGACAGGGGAACACAGTATAAAATTGGAAAGCAGTTAGGTCATATCTAATAAAGTTGAAGATGTGTACATATAAGACCCAGAAAATCTACCCTAAATAGCCTTATACTAGGGAACAATAATATGTACAATGATGTTTGTTATCATAACTTTGTTTATAATTGTGAACAGTTGAAAACAATTCAAAATGTCCTCTCCAGGAGAATGAATAAACTTGCATATCACTGTAGGAGTCAAAAATATAGACATGAATGTAATTAGTTTACATAAACATGTTTTAGCATCAGTAAATTCCTGAAATAGAAGTGACCAAAGAACTTCTACAGTATGATACTACTAAAATTAAAAATTCAAGCTGGATGCTGGTGGCTCACACCTGTAATCCTAGCTACTCCGGAGGCTGAGATGTGAGGATCACAGTTTAAAGCCAGTCCCCAGGCAGGAAAGTCAGTGAGACTCTTATTTGCAACCACCAGAAAACTGCAGGTGGTGCTGTGGCTCAAGGTGGTAGAGTGTTACCCTTGAGTGTTTTTAGAAGCTCAAGGACAGCTCCGCGGCTCTGAGTTCAAGCCCCACAACTGACAAAAAAATTAAAAATTAAAACCCTGTGTGTGTGCTCATGTGTGCTCACATACTCACGTGGCTTTTACACTCAGAGTTGGCACTCTAATATTTGCGCCATACCTCCACTTCTGGCTTTTTTTCTGGTTAATTAGTTTCATGGACTTTTCTACCTGGGCTGGCTGCAAACCTTGCTCCATATCTCCACCTCTTGAGTGGCTAGGACTACAAGCATGAGCCACTGGCTATAATCTTGGTACCCAGACGAGATTAAAAACATTTATTTATTCTTATTTTTTTGTTGGTCATGGGGCTTGAACTCTGGGCCTGGGCACTGTCCTTCAGCTCTTCAGCTCAAGGCCAGCTCTCTACCACTTGAGCTACAGCGCCACTTCCAGTTTTCTAGTGGTTTATTGGAGATAGGAGTCTCACGATCTTTCCTGCCCAGGCTGGCTTTGAACCTCAATCCCCAGATCTCAGCCTCCTGAGTAGCTAGGATTACAGGCATGAGCCACCAGCACCTGGGAACTTTCTGGTTTTAATACTTCATCTTTTGCATGATGAATTTTGTAAGATGAATTTTGCAGGTTGAAGAGGACAGTTTTAGTCTCAGTTTTGTATTTAGAGTCTATAGTCAAAGAAGTTAGATTTTCCAGGATACAAAAAGTCCTTTGGCAGCCATAGCTGCTTTCTATGTGGTTCATTGCTGCCTCTGCCCAGGTGGCAGTATGCAGCAGCCTAAACTTCGACACTCTTCAAGGAATTTCATCAGGGAGAAAATGAATTGGCCCCAATTCTGCAAAGCAACCTAGCATGTATTTTTTTCAGTCCTTGTCCTAGCTTCTTGAACGACATAGGGATCTTGGCTCTAAATTCAAGGAGTTGTGTTGTCTTCATCTTCCCTAGATATAGGATATAGAGTAGTTTCAGC
Organism: Dipodomys spectabilis; assembly: GCF_019054845.1. Classification (NCBI taxonomy): domain Eukaryota; kingdom Metazoa; phylum Chordata; class Mammalia; order Rodentia; family Heteromyidae; genus Dipodomys; species Dipodomys spectabilis. The sequence continues at coordinate 16,065,777 of NW_024870874.1, forward strand.
TGGGCTTGACAAAGCAAGCATTCGTTGCAATCCTAAAAACACAGAAGTGATGACATTAAGACCCCTTGCTCCAGCCCTCTTGCCCTCACAAATGTCAAAGGCTGTCTTTTCGGCTGCGGCAGCCAGCTGGCAAGAGGAGAACAGGTTTGATGGTTTAATCACCCAGGGACACAAGTAGCTATTTTTAACTGCTCTGAAAGAGAGGAAGCTGGCTCTGGATTGAACTGGACAGTGGAATGTTTTGGAAGCTTCAGCAGTTTCATGCCATCCTTCTACTCTAAACTCCCTTCTTATGGGTCTCCTGAATGTGCTTCTGTTCTCTTTCCTGCCACAGAACTGTATAGCTACACTGAGAACCCGGAATTCACCACTAACAAGAGGTGCTTTGAAGAAGATTTCAAGACTCAAGGTGATCTTCAGACCATTACTCACAGACACATGCTTTCCCCTCCTTGATATCCCAGTAAACGACTAAAACAAGTATGATTCTTCATCCTCTCCCTGCTGTCCACCCTTCACTTCTTGCTTATGGGGCACAGTTTATCTCAAGAGTAGAAGCCATGATGGAAACAAGAGAAGCCCGAGCTAGGGTCTTTGCTCTGGTAGAAAGTACAGGAGAGTGGATGGTGGTGTAAAGCTGGACGAGTGCCCTGCTGCCTGATGGAAACCTGGGCCTAGCCTAGTCCTTGACATCAATGCTTAACTGCTGCCTCCAACTCTGCCTCACTCTCAGTAACACTGAAATAACCTCAGCTCTCTGGTATGTTTTTAAAAACTTGGTCAATTGCCATTCAATTTTCAATTCAATAGATGTCTGTTGTATTGGAAATGCAAGAAGCAGGGGTGAGGGTAATTGCTGCTTTTACAAAGAGATTATATAATCTGGTAGCAGAGGGGAGAAATGCACATCATAAAACTGGCTGAGGTGAAGAAGAAAATGCTGTGTCCTAGAAAATAAAGATAGTTTGTTGGGAGCAAAGCTTTTGGCTAGGGCATTCATGTGAAAGGGGTCACCTGGTATCAGGCATATAAGGACAGCTACCAGTTGGATATGGTAGAGACGGGGAAATCCCTAAGGAAAGGCAAAGACACTGGGCAATGCAGGCTCTGTGTGTGGAAGACAAGAGGGGATGTCAAAGGTGAGGCTACAGAGAGGGTTTAGGCCAGAACATTTTGGGCCCTTTCCCTATCCCTTATTCTAAATAAGGAAAGCTCTGGACTAGGGATGTGGGTTGATGATAGCACACTTGTGTACCATATGTGAGGCCTTGTGTTTGATTCTCAGCGTAGAATAATTTTTTCTTATAAAAGGAAATCTTTTGAAGAGAAGACTTTGTTGGTGGCTGAGATTAGAGGTGGGTATACTATAGATTCGTTTCTGGGAAGAAGTGATATTAGCCAACCTTGGATAAATATATAATATATATACATGTATATGTATATATATATACACACATATATATGTACCATATATGGTTTTCTATCCCTAGTACAAGGCAAGGAATGGTTGGAATTGGAAGAAGATGCCCAAAAGACCTATGTGATGGGACTTCTGGACAGGCTGGAAGTGGTCAGTAGGGAGCAGCGGCTAAAGGTATCCCGTGCTGTTCTCTACCTAGCCCAAGGTGAGTGCCTACTCTTCCTATCTGGAGAGGGGAGGGGGATGGGGCTGTGTTGGGAAAACAAGGCCCCCCTCCTCTTAAGGGCAGGTGTTCTCATGTGCTAGAAGTCACCCTTATGAGGACGATGAAAAGATACTTGTTTGATACTTGATCCCTTGAGATCTGCCTTTATCTTTATTTCTTTTTGTGTATGTTTTATTTAATTGTTATTAAGGTGTTGAACAGAGGAGTTACCATTTTCTTTTTTATTTAAATTTTATTGCAATGGTGATGTACAGAGGGATTACAGTTATATAAGTCAGGCAATGAATACATTTCTTTTTGAACATTTCTTCCTCCTTCATGTTCTCCCATTTTTTCCCTCCTGACCCTCTTCCCTCCCCCCCACAAGGAGTTACCATTTTATAAATGCCTTCATCTTATCCGGCATGTTGGAATTTCTCATAGGGTTCTTTTTCCATCTAACCTGGGCAGTAAATGTCTGTAAAGATTAGCAAGAGAGTCAGTGTGGCCAGAACTGTCAATGTACCTCTGGCTGAGCCTGGAGATTTTTTTTTTAATCCTCTGTGGCCTATACTAAATACTGAGTGGGAGCCAGGTGTGTCACACTCATGCATAAATCCTCCGCATGGTTTTGAAGGTGCAAGCCCACATAGCACCAGGAGGGGATGGTGTGAATAATAGTGTGATAATCAGAGCTAAATGAGATTAATTGGAAAAAGCTTCCCAGAAGAAACCTATTAGCCAGGGGTTTGAAAGGGGAGTGAAATAGCCTAGCAAGACTAGTGAAAATAAGCCCTGAAATAAGGAAAATGAGGATGGTGATCAAACCAACAAATTAGAAGCTAAAATATTGAATAAGAAAAATAAATAAATAGGAAAGGCAGTAGACATTTGGTGAAAGGACAGCCACTGGTGTTTCTTGAGTCTAGTTGTTCTGGCCACCTTCCAGCAGCTAGTGTGAAGGTCTTTCTTCCTTAGGGTTTGCCCGGCAGCACACACAGTAGTCGGGGACTATAGGGAATAAATTTTTTTTTTGGGTCTGGTTGTGGGGCCTGAACTCTGGGCCTGGGCGCTGTCCCTCAGCTCTTCAGCTCAAGGCTAGCACTCTACCACTTGAGCCACAGTGCCACTTCCGGCTTTTTTTTTTCCTGCTTATGTGGTGCTGAGGAATCGAACCCAGGGCCTCATGCATGCAAGGCAAGCGCTCTACCACTGAGCCACCTTCCCAGCCTGGGAATAAATGTTTTCAGTATTCATTAAAATGGCTGACAGAAGTGAATGGAATAGCCTGATGACCTCACTCATCTTGGATATTTTATACTGTGTCCAGATCTTTCCCTGAGATTGAACTCTTCTGGATGCCTTCTCTTCCCTTTCTCAGATCCCTGCTTTTCTATTGATATTTCCAAATAAATTACTTATACTTGAACTTCTACTTACCTTATCTGCTTCTAGGTGATACAAACTTTTTTTTTTTTTTTTTTGGGTCCGGTCGTAGGGCCTGAACTCTGGGCCTGGGTGCTGTCCCTCAGCTCAGCTCAAGGCTAGCACTCTACCACTTGACCCACAGCACCACTTCCGGGTTTTTTCTTTTTGCTTATGTGGTGCTGAGGAATTGAACCCAGGGTCTCAGGCATGCAAGGCAAGCACTCTACCACTGCGCCATCTTCCCAGCCCTGGTGATACAAACTTAAGACAGGCCATTGATGAATACATTGGACCTAACCCTGGAGACTACAATACATCTCCTCTTCCCTGACTCAGTTCTCAGGGCTCTTCCCCCTCTATCAGCCTAACCATGGAGCAGGGTATTAGAAGAAGATCTTACCGTCATGGAGTAGTAGGGAAATCACTGAAAAAGGCTTGCCTCTCCTCAATGCCTGTGACAATTTTCTGGTTCTTTTTTGGTCAGTTGTGGGGCTTGAACTCTGGGCCTGGGTGCTGTCCCTGAGCTCTTCAGCTCAGAGCTAGTGCTCTACCACTTGAGCCACAGCACCCGTTTTCTGGTTGTTAAGTGAAGATAAGAGTCTCATGGATGTTCCTCCTCGGGCTGGCTTTGAATTGAGATCCTCAGATCTCAGCCTCCTGAATAGCTAGGATTACAGGAGTGACCACTGGCGCCCAGCTAATTATTTGGTTCTTTAGGTACTTTTGGAGAATGTGATTCAGAAGTTGATGTGCTACACTGGTCCAGGTACAACTGCTTCCTGCTCTACCAGATGGGAACCTTCTCTATCTTCCTGGAGCTACTCCACATGGAAATTGAGTGAGAATCTTTGCAGGGAGAACTGTCCCTAGACAGCACTCTTCCTTGAAGGGATGGAAGTCATTTCTTATGCCTGCTTCCTTAGTAAAGAGCCCTGTTGAAACAGGGACTTACTCATCTCTGTTCAAAGCTCACTGACAGGTCCCTTCCATTCAGCCATGGTTCCTGATACTGTGTATTAACTCTCTGAGACTGAGCTTAGCAGCAGCTTCTGCCCTGCCGTCCTTGCTTCAGGGGCCTGTCCTGGTTGGGGTCCCCTTTGTGTGTGTGTGTGTGTGTGTGTGTGTGTGTGTGTGTGTGTGTGTGTGTGTGTGTGTGTGTGCGTGCGCACCAGTCCTGGGGCTTGAACTCAGGGCCTGGGCACTGTCCCTGAGCTTCTTTTTCTGAAGGCTAGCACTCCAGTTTTACCTGTGTAGTTTGTTGGAGATAAGACTGTCACAGGTTTTCCTGCCCGGGTTAGCTTCAAACCACTATTCTCAGATATCAGAGCCTCTTGAGTACCTGGGGTAACAGGCATGAGCCACTAGCCTGGCTGGGGTCCTTTGTTTTTGGTCATGGGGCTTGAACTCTGGGCTTGGGCGCTGTCCCTGCACTCTTCAGCTCAAGGCGAATGCTCTACCACTTGAGCTACAGCGCCACTTCTGGTTTTCTAGTGGTTTATTGGAGATGAAAGTCTCCTGGACTTTCCTGTTCAGGTTGGCATTGAACCATGATCCTCTGATCTCAGCCTCCTGAGTAGCTAGGATTATAGGCCCCACTGGGGTCCCTTTTTAAACAAGTATCTTCATTGATTTAGGGTAATTGATTTTTACAAGATATTGTCATTCTTTTTCTTATCATCATCTTTACTTTTGGTTCTTTTTTTTTTGGTTGGTTGTGGGGCTTGAACTCTGGGCTTGGGCGCTGTCCCTCAGCTCTTCAGCTTAAGGCGAGTGCTCTACCATTTGAGCCACAGCACCACTTAAACAAGTATCTTCTCAACTCAACTTGGCTTTAGAATTCATGAAAGAAATTGTTCTTCCTTCATATGCATGACCAAAGAGCATCTATGCCCAGCACAGTACTAGGCTTAGTACAGGTCGTAAGAGGAATGGGTTCTTGCCCTAAGCCCCTGATTGATTCCACCTAGCTTGCTTTGCTTGTGCATAACACTTTTGTTAGGTTTAGTTCCCCACTTGAATCGTGGTTTTTGCCTTTATAATCTTTGTGCTAGCTGCATTTGTGGCTGCAGGTACTTTGGGACTTGAGCCCACCTGCAGTCAAGTTTATTTAATAAAGACTCCTGATTTCAAGGTGGGGGTGGGGGAGGAAATGGCTATCACAAACCTTGTCCGTCTTCACCTTGGATAAAGGTTTGTTAAAATAGCCAGGGAATTCTAAGGACTCCTTTACATTCTATCAGTTTCATTAGGGGTTGTGTGTCCAGGTGATGGCTGGTGTTTGTGTGTGTACGTATGGTAACTGGACGCGTAGGTGGGAAAGAGGCCTTAAGGGTTCTGTTTTATCCCTCTTCATGGCAGCAACAGCCAGGCTGGTAGCAGTACACTTCGGAAACCAGCTGTCTCCATTGCTGATAGCACAGAGCTCCGGTGAGTGAAACTATGGAAAGTTCTCCTCTGGCTAATCTCTCTGAGATCATCCTTAAAGTCTCTGACTACAGGCTGGGAACTGCCTTGAAAACCTTCTGTCACCCTTCTGTCACCCCAGGGTACTGCTGAGTGTCATGTACCTAATGGTGGAAAATATCCGCCTGGAGCGAGAGATAGACCCCTGTGGGTGGAGAACAGCTCGAGAGACTTTCCGTACAGAATTGAGTAAGCAGTGGCATTTGGGGAGGGGTGGGGATGGGGGTGCTGATGGAGCAAGAGAAGCGGAGCATCTGCCAGGAAAAGGAAGAGAGTCCTATTTTCTTTCCTTTTTCTTTTTGAAATTAATATGCTTTTTGTTTTTAATTTTTATTTTTTGTAAAATTTTTTTTGTTTTGTTTTTTTATTTTTTAATTTTTATTTTTTATTGTGAAAATACTGTACAGAGGTGTTACAATTACATGGGCAAGATAATGAGTACATTTCTTATCAAGCATTGTAGCCTCCTCCTTTGTTTCCCCTTCCCATCCCAATTTTTAGCGCTGAGATTCTATATGGCAGGCACAGGTCTAAGCCTGGTCGTCCCCCGTGTCTCTGAGTTATAGGATATAACTACTCCATGCCTTCGTTTTCTCAGTTAGAAATGGGGATAGCCATCTCTCTCACTTTCCACATGAACAAATGAATTAAATTACCTTAAAACCTGAGCTCAAATATAAGTTAGTGGGGTCATGCAAATGTATAGGATGTGAAGGATATAAAAAATGTACTGTGAAGTATAGTCTAAGAAATACCTTGGTCTTCAGCCAGTGAGAAACATAGTCCTTACTGGTATTTCTAGTTTGGTACTGATGCCCCAAAGCATCGCCCTAAACTTTGGGGCCAAGCTATTTTACCTCCAGCCTTCCCCTGCACTTGAGTATTCTCTGTAGGGTATCTTTACCAAGACTACTCAAGTAGTTCAGGGGAGGTGAGTGCTCTCCTCACTATGTCCAGAGTCAGGTATAGAGAGTCAGAGTCTCAGCTATTGAATCCTCTTTTTCTCACTTACTTCTCTTTATACCTCCAGGCTTCTCCATGCATAATGAAGAGCCTTTTGCCCTTTTGCTCTTCTCCATGGTTACCAAGTTCTGTAGTGGCTTGGCCCCCCACTTTCCCATAAAGAAGGTTCTGCTTCTGCTCTGGAAGGTGGTCATGGTGAGTGGCAGATCCTCCCTATTCTCATCAGTTCAGCAATCCTCCCACTCTGATTCTTGTCTGCTTAAGACTGGGAGCTAGCAGCAGAATGGGACATGTGTTGGCCACTAATTAAGAGAGAAGGGCAAGAAAGTTGCTGTAGAGAAATCAGATGTCCTGTGTCAGAGCCAGTTTTTGTTCCTGTCAGGTGGATGGGAGATGTTGCTCTGGGAATTAGTGGTGTCAGTGGAACTTGCCCCTGATAAAGCTGGTGGTAGAACGCTGGCTAAAAGTCGGGAGATCTATCTCTGCTGATTTTGATAAACTATGGGCAATTCTGTGCCTCAGTTTCTCTAGCTATAAAGTGGGCTTAGTGCCTGCCCTCCTTCCAGATAGAGGATTTTTTTTTTTTTTTTTGCAATTTGTTACTTATTCAATCTGATCCTTCATTCCAAAGCCCCCTGTGGCTCTTATCTCTGGATCCCATTCCACAGGTTTGGTTCCCATCCCCCACAGTGCTGGCTAAACAACACACCTTGTAGAGGGCCTCAAAGAGGGTATTGCCTGAACTACAGAGTGGCCATAGCAGTTAAAAGTTTTCCACAGAAGGGACATGGTGCCAGGCATAGTAGCATACACCTATAATCCTAACATTTAGTAGGCCGAGGCAGGAAAATCATGAGTCTTGACTAGCCTAGGCTACACACAGACCTAACTAAAAAAAAAAAAAGAAAGAAAGAAAGAAAGAAAATAAAAGCATAGTTTTGGTGGTGGTGGTAGTATTTAGTGGAGGCCTCCAAAAGTCCCTTTTCTAACTTCTGGTGATATTTCTAGCCCTAACTTTCCTTCCCTTCTTCTGTTTTCTCTGCCCCTTTCCTTTTTACTCTTTAGTTTACCCTTGGTGGATTTGAGCATCTTCAGGCTCTCAAAATACAGAAGCGGGCAGAACTGGGCCTCCCTCCACTGGCTGAGGACAGTATCCAGGTGGTGAAGAGCATGCGTGCTGCCTCCCCGCCCTCTTACACTCTTGACCTTGGGGAGTCTCAGCTGGCACCACCACCCTCCAAGCTGCGAGGCCGACGTGGCTCTCGAAGGGTATGAACTAAAACAGGCAGTATTGTAGGGATACTGACTAACCAAACTTCCAGACTTTGTGGTAGAATGAGATAGTAAGTGACCTGACCCATGATGCCCCAGGTTGGCCCTGTGACCAACATGAAAGTTTATAGTCTGTACTTTGACTTTTGTCCCCTATCTCTTACATATTCTTCCATTGTCCTGATGGAACTAGATGATAACATATTATATAGCCATATCTTGCTTCAGAATCATTGGCTTGCACCTCAGTGACTGTGATTCTTTAGCACCCTAAAAATCAGTTAGGGTAAAATCCTGGCCATAGGTCTCCTCACAGATCATTAGCCTAGGCTAAGTTAACTTTACTATTTTCTTGACAGCATGAGATTTACTGGGAGCTAGCCATACAAGTTTACCTTTGCGAGATCACTGGTTAGGGTTGTAGGTACAGATTCCTAAAAAGGTCAAAACAAGTTACACTGAGACCCAGCCATGCTCTCATGACTCACCTTGCCTGACTTACTTAAGTTTACCAACTGATAGGGTCAGGGCCAGACAGTCATGTGTGGTAATTCCATCTCCATTTTAACTTTTAGTTTTTGTTTTATACAGTGATGCTTACTCACTGTAGAAAATGTGGAACAAATATAAAAATGTGATGAAGGGAGAAAAGAAAAAATCACCCACAATCTTAACAACCAGATGCTGTGACTGTAAACTTTTTGGCCTATTTCTGTCCAATCTTTTTTTCTTCCCACAATAAGATTTAAAATTCCAAACTTGATTCCCTCTGCCTAGCAGCAAGCTTCTGTCATCCTCTTCCTCAGCCAGCCAGCTGGTGTATGCTCACAGAAGGCAAACTAATGGAATGTTCACCTAAGCAGATCCTAATTAGGAAGGAAAGTGCTGAAGCAGAGAAAGAAAAGAAAAGAAAGCATCAGTATTTTCTGAAAGCTAAGTAATCATGACTTTGAGATTATCTGTGCTTTGTCCCAGTAGCATAGTTATCTAGGATTCAGCCCATGGGCTATAAGAGTGAGATGGGAAATGGGATGTTCTCACAGGCGTTGGGTTCCATCTCCATGTTTCCTGAAGGCCAGAAGTCTGTGGATAGGGAATGGCTTCAGATGAGGATGCTCAAGATGATACCTCTGCATACTTTCTTCTCCCAGCAACTCCTCACTAAGCAGGACAGCCTGGACATCTACAATGAACGGGATCTCTTCAAGACTGAGGAGCCAGCCACAGAAGAGGAAGAGGATTCTACTGGCGATGGAGAACGAACCTTGGATGGAGAATTAGACCTGCTAGAACAAGACCCTCTGGTGCCACCTCCACCCTCACAGGCACCCCTGTCTTCAGAGCGAGTGACCTTTCCCAAAGGCCTGCCTTGGGCCCCAAAGGTCAGGTAGGCATAATAGCACTAGGTTCCCCAAGCTCGATTCAATCACCAAAGGTTCAGGGTAAAGTAGTCTGTGTATTCAATGTTTATTAAGCTGGTCTGACAGAACTACTGTGTTTGAACCCCTATCTATTGTATGCTGTCTTCCCCCACTGCTTCAGCCCTAGGACTCAAGTGACAGGAGCCCTGAAACGTTCTCTCTCTAAACGTTTGCTTTTCTTCCCTTCTCTGGAATTGGTCTCTCCACTGTCTTCTCAGACAGAAGGACATTGAGCACTTCTTGGAGATGAGCAGGAACAAGTTCATCGGATTCACCCTGGGGCAGTAAGTGATTGGATGGCTAACCCTCGCTATAAAGTGGTTCCTAGGAGGGTACCCTCAGGAATCCTTCCCACTGGTCTTTCTTTATAGAATCTAGCAGGCTTTATTACTGGGATTTTACCTTCAAAAGTGCTATTGGGCTACATATCCCTTTAAGTAGGAAGGTCTCATTCCCACACCAAGTGAGTCAAGTGAATCCTCAGACATTATATGCATTTCCTAATTTCCAGAAATGCATCCATATCATTGTTATATTGATTGATTGATGGATGGATGGATGGATTGATTGTGCTGGTCCTGGAGCTTGAAATCAGGACCTTGGTGTTGTCCTGAGCTTTTTTCCTCAAGACCAACATTCGACCACTTGAACCACAGCTCCATTTCTGGCCTTTTTTTTTTTTGTCGGTCACGGGGCTTGAACTCTGGACTTGGGTGCTGTCCTGTGCTCTTCAGCTCAAGGCGAGCGCTCTACCACTTGAGCCACAGCACCACTTCCGGTTTTCTAGCAAGTTTATTGGAGATAAGAGTCTCACAGACTTTCCTGCCCTGACTGGCTTTGAACCGCGATCCTCAGATCTCAGCCTCCTGAGTAGCTAGGATTACAGGCGTGAATCACCGGCGCCCGGCTCATTTCTGGCTTTTTTGGTGGTTAATTGGAGATGAGTCTCACCGACTTTTCTCCCTGTGCCAGCTTAGAATCAAAATCCTCAGATCTCAGCCTTCTGAATAGCTAGGATTACAGGTGTGAGCCACCAGCACTTCATTGTTATTTTCTATGTCCTAAGGAAAGAGGGGGGACCTAAAACCTTGCAAAGGATGGTTCAGGGTATGGGGAGAAGTAAATGTTAAAGAAGCATAGTCCTTCTAACTCTAGGGTATATGGATAATTTTCTCTCTTTGTTAGTGCTAGAGATTGAATCCAGGGCCTTATGCATGCTAAGCAAGTGATCTACCACTGAGCTATATCCCCAAACTGTTTTGTTTTGAAGCTTATGATCTGATGCTTCTTGCCTTTCACAGGGACACAGATACCTTGGTTGGATTACCTAGACCCATCCATGAGAGTGTGAAGACCCTAAAGCAGGTAACCAGGGTGGAATTTCAGGTTTTGGGCATAGTGAGCCATTAAGGCAAATTAGATTAGCAGGATATTGGGTATTGGGGTACCTTCATCTCCCCTGCAGGCCTGAGTTAAGAAAACTCAGATCTCCTTCTCCTTACCAGCTTGCTACATTCAGATAGATGAATCTTTTCCTTTCTTCCTCATTCTTTTTCCCTCTTTCCGTCCTTTTCTCTCTCTTCCCACTCCTTGCTACCTTTCCTTTTACTTCTCTTTCCCATAGATACACTAACTTCCAAAAGCCCAGGACTGGGAAAGAGTCTGCCCTACCTCCATTGTGTGTGTGAGCACTGAGTGTGGGAGTCACCACTCCGTACACATACGTACACACATCAAAACTCAAGGCAGAGGTCTGGGGACAAAGTCTGTCCTGCATTTCCCCTTGTACTTTGTTTGAAGGTAAATGCTTAAGTATTTCCTGCTTCTCAATAAATATGAAAACACTGCAAAGTACAGAACTGATGATACAATGGCAAATAAGGCTCCTACTTTCAAGATTTTATGTCTGCTAGGGTGACAGACACATTGAAAAACACTTCCTTGTCAGTGAGAGACTTGGAAACGTGATTGAAATCCTCAGTTCTTGTTAATGTCTTCTTATCTTTGCCAGCACAAGTATATCTCCATTGCAGATGTGCAGATCAAGAATGAAGAGGAGCTGGAAAAATGCCCTATGTCTTTGGTGAGCCAAGGGGTCCTGCACAGGAGGGAAGAAGGAACTGCAGTGCTGTCACACTGTATATACATACACTGAGTCGGTTTGCTGGGCTCGTACTGTGTGTCACGGCCCTGCTTTCATGCTGTGTTAAAGTTGGAGGAGAAAGCTGGGTGCTGATGGCTCACACCTGTAATCCTTGCTACTCAGGAAGCTAATATCTGAATATCTCAGAATTGTGCTTTGAAGCCAAACTGGGCAGGAATGTCTATGAGACTTTTTTTTCTTTTGTTGATTGTGGGGCTTGAAGTCAGGACCTGGACACTGTCTCTGAGTTTTTGTGCTCAAGGCTAGCACTATACCTCAAGGCTAATACTATACCACTTAAGCCACAGCTCCACTTCAGTTTTATGGTGATTAATTGGAGATACAAGTCTCACAGACTTTTCTGCCTGGCCTGGCTTCAAACCTCGATCATCAAATCTCAGCCTCCTGAGTAGCTAGGATTATAGGCATGAGCCATCAGCACCTGGCTAGACTTTTTTTTTTTTTTTTTTGTCAATCATGAGTCTTGAACTCTGGGCCTGGACACTGTCCCTCAGCTCTTCAGCTCAAGGCAAGCACTCTTAACACTTGAACCACAGCGCCACTTCTGGTTTTCTGGTGGTTAATTGGAGATAAGAGTCTCATAGACTTTCCTGCCAGGGCTGTCTTTGAACTATGATCCTCAAATCTCAGCCTCCTGAGTAGCTAGGATTACAAGCATGAGCCATCTATGCCGGTCTAGACTTTTTTTTTTTTTTTTGTCAGTCATTAGAGCTGAACTTTGGGCCTTAGGGCTGTCCCTCAGCTCTTCAGCTCAAGGTCAGCGCCCTACCACTTGAGCCACAGCACCACTTCCAGCTTTTTCTGCTTATGTGGTGCTAAGGAATTGAACCCAGGGCCTCATTCATGCAAGGCAAGCAAGCACTCTACCACTGAGCCACCTTCCCAGCCGCGTGATGAGGAATCTAACCCAGGGCCTCAGGCATGCAAGGCAGGTGCTCTACCACTGAGCCACCTTCCCAGCCCCTAAACCTATTATTTTTTTAATACGAAATTTTATTTTCTAACTTTTTAGCTGTACTGTGATTTGAACTCAAGTCCTTCTGCTTGCTAGGCAAGTGTCCTACCACTTACGCCACTCTCCAGCCAGTTGATTGTCTACTTTAGATTGGCAGTCATCTCTGAGGAGAAGACACTTAAAGATCTGAGATTAAGAAACAAAAACAGGGGGCTGGGAAGGTGGCTCAGTGGTAGAGTGCTTGCCTTGCATGCATGAGGCCCTGGGTTCCATTCCTCAGCACCACATAAGCAAAAAGAAAAAACCCGAAAGTGGCGCTGTGGCTCAAGTGGTAGAGTGCTAGCCTTGAGCTGAAGAGCTGAGGGACAGCACCCAAGCCCAGAGTTCAGGCCCACCACCGGACCCAAAAAAAAAACGAAAAAAACACCAAAAACAGGAGCATCAGAGGAAAGAACATTCCAAGCAGAAGGAACAGCCTTAACAAGCGAAGAACAAGCACAGAGTATAGAGGTAGTGAAAGAAGGTTGGTGTGACAGAGCTCAAGAGGATGGAGTAGAGTTGTAGAGATATAGTCAGAGAGGTGGCCCGGATCACTTTACACAGACCTGTAAGCAGACATAGGACGCTTGAAGTTGACTCACAGTACACAGGGAATTTTAAACAAAGAAGTGATATGATCTGACTTATGTTTTTAAAAGCCACTGTGGCAGGCTGAGAGCTGAGGATCACGGTTCAAAGCCAGCCCTGGCAGGAAAGGCCACGAGACTCTTATGTCCAGAAAACCAGAAGTGGCACTGTGGCTCAAGTAGTAGAGTGCTCACCTTGAGCTGAAAAGCTGAGGGATAGCACTCAGGCCCAGAGTTCAAGCCCCAGGTATGTTGGTATCTGTTACTTGCAAGGCTGAAGCAGGAGGATCAAAAGTTTGAGGCAAGTCTGGTCTCCATAGTGAAACCCTGTTGGTGATCATGACTGGTGCATCACCTAGACTATCACTAGGGTAGTAACTGTGAAGATAAGGAAAAGTGGATACCTTTGGGTTAGAATTTTTTTTTTTCCTTCTGTTGTGGAGCCTGAACTATGGGCCTGGGCAATGCCCTCAGCTCTTCATCTCAAGGCAAGGGCTCTACCACTTGAGCCACAGTGCCACTTCCAGCCTTTTCTGCTTATGCGGTACTAAGGAATAGAACCCAGGGCCTCATGCATACAAGGCAAGCACTCTACCACTGAGCCACCTTCCCTGGGTTGATTTTGAAAGTGTAACTGACAAGACTTGCAGCTCAATTGGTTGTGAATAGAGGCAAAGAAGGAATCAAGAATAAGTACCAGCTCACACCTATAATCCTAGCTACTCAAGAGGCTGAGATATGAGAATCACTGTAAGCCAGGCTGCACAGAAAAGTCTGTGAGGCTCATATCTCTAACAATCAGAAAACTGGAAGTGGTTCTGTAGCTCAGAGTGGTAGAATACTAGCCTTGAGCACAAAAGCTCAGGAACAGTGCCCAGGCCCTGAGTTCAAGCCCCACAACAGATAAAAAATTAAAATTTTAATTTCAAAAGTACCATCTTCCGCCAGGCGCCAGTGGCTCACACCTGTAATCCTAACTACTCAGGAGGCTGAGATCTGAGGATCACGATTCAAAGCCAGCCCAGGCAGGAAAGTCCGTGAGATTCTTATCTCCAATAAACCACTAGAAAACCGGAAGTGGTGCTGTGGCTCAAGCAGTAGAGTGCTCGCCTTGAGCTGAAGAGCGCAAGGACAGCGCCCAAGCCCAGAGTTCAAGCCCATGACTGACAAAAAAAAAAAAAAAAAAGTACCATCTTCCAAGATGGAAAAGAATATCAAGAGCCCTGTCTTGTTTATACTCAGTTTTAGATGCTTGCTAAATAGCCACTAGGTAGAGGGCTGGCTTTGAGAAATTTGGGAGTCATTTATGTGTAGACCATGTTAAAAGCTTACAGAAATGGCTGAGAAACCCCAGGGAGTAAGTAACGACAGAACAGGATGGAGCCCAGGACAAAGCCCTGGCACACTGAGGGTGGGGTTAAGTCAGGAACAGAGAGGTTGGAGGCATGGCTCAGGTGGTAGAGCACCAGCCAATAAGCAAAAGCATCAGATACCAAGTTCGAGTCCCTGTCTTGGACAAAGAAAAAAGTCAAGAAAGGAGCCAGAGAGTAAGAAAAACTCTCAGTGAAGTTGGAGGAAATCAAAGACACTGGTAGCATAAAAGCAAAGAAAGTCTTTTAAGAAGGGACAGCTAGAGGTGTGGCTCAACTGGTAGAATGTTTGTCTAGTATACATAAGGCCCTGGATTCAGTTCTCATTACTACAAAAAGAAGAAACAAGAAATATGCTGGATCAAATGCCATGGTAGCAAAAGAGATGTTCATTGAGTTTGGCAACTTTAAGATGTTGGTGATGTTGGTAAGAGCAACAGATGAAGTAGTATGTCAAGAGGACAACCCACAAGTTTTATTGTTAAGAGGAAAATGGCATGGCAGCTAAAGGAGGATGTAGAGCCAAGGTAGAGCGTCATCACTGAGAGGTGAAAGGTTTAAGTTTTTTTTTCCCTAAATGAGTCAGGAAAGGGGTAAGCTACAAGAATAATGCATTATTCCATAAAGTCAAAAGATACAAGACTATGTAGCCAAGTAGATGGCTGGGCTGTGGCCCAAGCAAAGATGGTTCCTCCTGCATGGCAGAGGCAGACAGAGACTCTGGTGGGGCTGGTGTTGCAAAGATGAAGTATGCCTGTCTGATTTCTGATTGCTCCTGTCTTCCCAGTCAAGTGTGAGGCAGGGTTAGCAACTATTGATATGAGACAAGAGGTTCTTAGCAACTGCTGATATGGGACAAGAGGTTCGATTGAACTCAGATCAACACCATAGGAAATTCCTCTATGTTAGAGTATTAGTTCCAGCTTTCCAGGTGTAACATTAGCCTCAATTAAACCCATAGATATCCAGAGTGTTTCTGTGTGTGTTTAGTAAATGGGGTCTGAGCCAACTGCTTGATGAGAGTGCTGACTCCTAATGCAGCATGTACATGGAAAGAAAAGTGTCATTTTCCTGGGCACTAGTGGCTCTTGCCTATAATCCTAGCTACTTAGGAAGCTGAGATCTAAGGATATGAAGCTAGCTGGGGCAGGAAAGTCTGGGAGAGTCTTATCTTCAATTAACCACTGAAAATCTAGAAATGGAGCTATGGCTAAAGTAGTACAGAGCAAAAAAGCTCATAGACAGTGCTCAGGCTCTGAATTCAAACCCCAGGACTAGCACACATTCACACAAACACACACAAATGTAGATTAACTGCAGATAATAAGAAAATCAAAATCATATATAATTGGCTTAAAGAAGCCTCAGGTCATCCAGATCAACCCACTGATCCTATTAAAGAGGAAATTGGGACTCAGAGAGGGGAGGTTACTTATCTAAGGTCATATAATGAGTCATTAATGCAATTAGGATAGCAGCCTAGGTCTGACTCCCTGCTAAGTGCTTTTAACATGCTACTCCTCACAACCAAGAAAATGTAGCCTTTGGCCACCTGGAAAGTAGCCTGGGCAAGCTATATTTCCTGCCATAGGGAGAAGAGGTGGTACCAGAAACGCCATGTGAAATCCTCTACCAGGGCATGCTGTATAGCCTCCCCCAGTACATGGTAAGGAAATGGCTGACCCTTCTCTGCTGCAAGGAATGGACAGTTAAGAGCACATCATTTGAACTCATTTCCTGAGCCTTTGCCCCTTGGGCCAAGCACAATCTGACACAGATTCTGAGCTTTCCTCGTGGCTCCTCTGAAGATGCCATTTCCCCTAGCCTCTAGGTGAGGTTTATAAAGAATTGGGGGGGCAGGGCTCTTCCTACCAGAGGCCTTCTGAGATCTGCCATTGTCATATCCTATACGGCCTTTCTGTGGGAGTAGTGATGATGCTGATGGTCAGATTTAGTGGAAGGAAAAGAAGGGAGAAAACTGGGCATATCCCTCCCATCTTATTTCTGTGCATTGCTCTTGCCACTTTGCTTCCTCCATCTTTTCCCTTTGGAAAGAGCAGTCCTGAAAGCAAACAGTCTGACTCCCTCTCCCTCCCCCCCACCAAGCCCTCATCTTCCTCCTTAGCCCCACACTCAGGCCTCAGGATTGGTACCTGTTTGCACTTTTGAAGGCTGGGGAGGTTTGGGCACTGAAGGTAGACTTTAGAGGAGAGTTTTGAAGCATTTTGGTGGGCTGGTGAGATGTGGAAGAATCACTGTCTTGCTGAGTGGGATAGATCAAAGTGCATTTCCTCCTTTTCTACCTCCCAGATTGCTCTGCTTAAGATTCTGCTGGCTGCTGCCCCAACCTCCAAGGCTAAGACAGACTCTATCAATATCCTGGCAGATGTCCTGCCTGAAGAGATGCCGTGAGTGCTTCCACTGGGGCTGCTGGCTGCTGGTGCCCTGTCTGCAGGGCTTCTGTCCCACCTCACCTGCTAACATAGGGAGTCTGAAAAAGAGCTCTCCTTTCCCAATACTCCATTTTCCCTGCAGGGTTCTCTACAGTGTTTGTTCTGTGTAGCTCCCAACTGATGGTCTGGAGGGTGAGCTCAGTGCCAGTGACTGGTTGATGGGTATGTGGGTAGACATTGCCATGGGATAACTTTGACAAAAAGACAGCAACTTTTCTTCAGACAGGTTTGTAAGTGGGCACTCCCTACAATATATTTCCCTAGAAGTTCAGGTTTCTCTCCCCCCACCCTTTGTTTTCCGGGTCTGAGATGAACTTGAACTCAGTACCTGACACTTTCATTCATTGGCTAGCACTCTACCAATTGAGCCACACCTCAACCCCAAAAGTTCAGGTTTCTCAAGTACTGCCTCTCTTGTGTTTATTGTATCTGACCCAAATCCCTGAGCCCTTGTAGATTTCTCTTCCAGACTGCCCTCTACACTACTGCTTCCTCTCTCCATCGTAGTGTCACTGTTCTCCAGAGCATGAAGCTGGGCATCGATGTTAATAGGCACAAGGAGATCATTGTAAAGAGCATCTCTTCCCTGCTCCTGCTGCTTCTCAAACACTTCAAACTCAACCATATCTACCAGGTAAGCAGCTGGTGCTTCTCCTCAAACCCTGGGGGCAACACAAAGGCCCTTACAGTCCCACTGAGCATCTTTGGGCCTTTTCTTTGTCCTCACTCAAGAAAATCCAGCTACTTGTTCCATAAGCTTCAGTTGGGATTATGAAGTGGAATTCAGGGAGCCGTTTAGAAAGGTAGAGGTGTCTGTGTCCTTTGAAGGTTATAGCTAGAATTCTTAGGAATTTTCTCAGTGAGATTCGAAGCAATGCAAGTCAAAATTCAAATGCTCCAGAAAAAGAAAGGGGAGGGAAGGAGCACATTGACATACTTGACCTGAATATGAAGCATTTTTCTCATGTTGTGACATAATTCTGAATAAGGCAGTTTAGCTCTTAAAAGTCTTGAAGTCTTGCAGCAGATATAGATGTATAAATATCCAATTGTAGATTGCTAAGCTCTGTGCTGCAGGTAAGCATCAGCCACCATGGAAATACCTAACCAAATCCAAGGTAGAGAGGTGACTCCTGAAAAAGCAGATGTTAGCCAGGATATGGGGGTTGTCTAGGAAGGAGGATACAAGCCATTCAAGCAGAAAAGCTAATATGTGAAAGTCCAGAGGGGAGAGAGCAAAGTACTCTGGGAAACTAATTAAATGTTGCCTAGAGTGAAAGTGATAGGATGGCCTGGTTATTCATGAAGCCACAGAGGTTGGCAGGGAGTTGATAATAACATACATGATAGTACACTATTATTGAGCACCCTGTTAACATTGGGTGGAACCCCAAAATTTCTTAACTCTACAAATAGGTTTTATTTTATCCCTGTTTTTTGATGAGGGAAGCATGGTTTAAAAAAGTCATAACCAGCTGGGCACTGGTGGCTCATGCCTATAATCCTAGCTACTAGGGAGGCTGAGATCTGAGGATCGTGGTTCAAAGCCAGCCCGGACAGGAAAGAGCCTTGAGCTGAAGAGCTGAAGGACAGCACCTAGGCCCAGAGTTCAAGCCCCATGACTGACAAAAAAGAACGAAAGAAAGAATGAAAGAGAGAAAGGAAGTAAGAGGGGGTATGGGGGGAGGAAGGAATGGAGGGAGAGAGAAAAGGAAGAGGGGAGGAGTCAACCCTACTTGGTTTGCTTATGAAAGCATTGTTCACTTTGGCTAAGGACTTTGGACTTGGCCACAGGTGGGCATTCCCAAGATATAGGGAAGAGCCTAGAGAAAAGAGAAAACCTTCTCATACCTGCCTAGAGGCTTTGCCCATTTTCCTACTAATAAGTCAGAATTCAGCTTACTAGTAGAAGAGCAGGTCCTCAGAGTGCAGATAGGCCCCTGTTGGGTCTATGACCATGACTCTATATAACTAGAGTGGACGTAGAGCTGTGGCTCCAATTGGTAAAGTGCTAGCCTTAAGCAAAGCAGCTCAGGGACAGCACGTAGCCCACAACTGACCAAAAACAAACAAACAATTATATATACATCTAGAGTATGTCTCCACTTCAGTATATTCAAAGACATCTTTGAATATGGTAGGTGTTGTGGGTCCTCAAAGAGCTGCTGGTGTTTGCTAAGCAGCAGCAGGGCTAGGAAAAGTAGAGGTGGGTCAGAAGCAGTAGTCTCAGTGGAAAGAGGAACAGAGAACTGTGAAGATGTGTTTACAGATATTTCTGTTGGTGGGCAGTACGTGGATCAATAGCCAACACATGGGCCCCAGTATGTGGGTGAGTCTTGTCAGACACTGGACATGGCTCAAACTGAAAATCAAGTTTTCAGTCATAATAGTCTATGTGTGTTGGCTCCCCTGTCTGGGAGGAAGCTTTCTCCCTGATTTCTAGGCAGAAAAGATTGATCAGAAAAGACAAGTGGGTATAGCACAAGCTAAATCCCAACCTTTAAGCACATATTTATTCCAGGGGCAAAGAGCACCTCAGCTTACTACTATGGCTGCTACTTGCTCATCGTGTAGTGCTAGAGGATTTAAACCAGCTCAGTGTCTTGTCTTTTCAATCCTGTTTCAGTACTGTCCCAGCATTCTAGCTTCTAGATTTGGGACAAACTTTTTGTGGTGCTCTTCAGTATATCATGACCAAAAGCCAGAGTGACTAACCTCATGACACTGCTTGTGCGATCACTTACTCCATATGTCTTCTTGGACACAAATGCCACCTGGATTCAAGAGAGCTAAATGGAGTCCCTACGTTGTGATGTTTATCTCATCAAAGACATCTTGGACTTCTCAGTATAGTGTCTGTCTGGCTGAAGGGCTCTTGTTCATTTATTCATTAAAAAACTGATATTCTAGCTGGGCGCCCGTGGCTTACAGCTGTAATCCTAGTTACTCAGGAGGCTTGAGAGCTGAGGATTGAGGTGCAAAGCCAGCCTAGGCAAGAAAGTTTGTGAGACTCTTATCTCCAACAAACCACCAGAAAACTGGAAGTGGTGCTGTGGCTCAAGTGGTAGAGCGCTCGCCTTGAGCTGAAGAGCTGAGGGACAGCGCCCAGGCCCAGAGTTCAAGCCCCACGACCAACAAAAAGGAAAAAAAATACTGATATTCTAAATCCTAGGAATATCAGACAGGCTGAGCTGGAGCCTACGTTGCAGAGGTTCTGTCTCTGTCCTGACTGAATGACACAGGCAGTTGCTGGGAATAAGCTGCACCTGCCCCTGCTATATCAATCACAGTTAACATTATGAGCCAGAGGTTTGGTATGGAAAACAGCTCTGTCGGGGAGGCTTTCTTTCCTGTTGAGCTTAGGAACAAATCTCACAGCAATTCCTTTCAGTTATTCAAAGTGTTTTGCTTTCTGGCTTATTTGCGTAGTGCTTTTGGTCAGGAGTTTGCAACACACTGTAGATTGCCCCCCTCCATGTAGGATGGACTGACTGAGGATAGATACCCCTATATTCAGAGGAAGTCTGATAACACAAATGGACAATGTCTGTTCTTAGGAATAGATGTTAGATTTGTATTTCCCTCCCTTTATAATACATAAATTTCATCCCCCTCCCAAATAACATCCCTACTTCTTTGATCTGTTGATTCAGTTTGAATATGTATCTCAACATTTGGTATTTGCCAACTGCATCCCCTTGATCCTGAAGTTCTTCAATCAAAATATCTTGTCTTACATCACAGCCAAAAACAGGTATGGAAGCTGAACAGGTTTATTTTAAGGGGCTATGTTGGGGTGATTGAGAAAAATTATATTGTGTCTTTTAGTTCTCCTGCTATCCATAGTCCCTCTTTTCTTAGATTTGCCCCCTTTAAACTTAATTTGTTTGGAGTATTAGCTGATAGGAGTGTATTTGTATTATAACACTTTTGAAAACTGAAAAATGGGGACAACTGGTGGTTTCTGGTCCCACTTGCTTACTCTTCTGAGCACCTTTACTTCCTCTTTATTAAATGCACCTTGTTAACCTTACCAAAAAAAAACTAAAAAATGGCATGACTTATATTGATTGATGCTGCAATGATGAAATTTCTATGATGAAAAGAACTGTTGTCAAAAGGCCTAGGAAATTTTTTGTTGTTGTTATGAAATAGTCTGCTTGTCAGATCAGCTTTAATCTTAACCTAAGTTATAATGTGGTACAATCACTCTGCTTTGCAATCTGTAAAATATACACAATTTGTAATAAAAATTGTGGACCTTAGTTAGATCAGTTTGAAGTTTTAAAATATAAATATATAAGCTAGGTGCCAGTGGCTCAAGCCTGTAATCCTACTCAGGAGGTTGAGATCTGAGGATCATGGTTCAAAGCCAGCCTGAGCAAGAAAGTCTATGAGACTCTGATCTCCAATAAACCACCCCAAAAAATGGAAGTGGCACTGTGGCTCAAGTGGTAGAGTACTAGCCTTGAGTTGAAGAGCTGAGGGACAGCGCCCAGGCCTAGAGTTCAAGCCCACAACTGACAAAAAAAAAAATAATAGAAAACATGTTCACATTCATTATTTTATTTCATCTCATCAATGTTAAGAGGTATTACAAGTTTTATCCTCAATTTGAAGTTAGGTGATAAATTCAAAGAGGTTATTGACTTGCTCAAAATTAACATGAATCAAGGGCTGGAAGCTTCTAACAGCTGATTAATCCTAGCTACCTAAAAGGCTAATCCTAAGGATCAAAGTTTGAGAAAAGAACTTTGAGGGGCTGGGAAGGTGGCTCAGTAGTAGAGCGCTTGCCTTGCATGCATGAGGCCCTGGGTTCGATTCCTCAGCACCACATAAGCAAAAAGAAAAAAGCCAGAAGTGGTGCTGTGGCTCAAGTGGTAGAGCGCTAGCCTTGAGCTGAAGAGCTGAGGGACAGCGCCCAGGCCCAGAGTTCATACCACACGACTGGACTCAAAAAACAAAAAAGAGAACTTTGAGAAAAGTTCATGAGACTCCATCTCCAAAATAACAAGCTAAAACCATCATTCACGTGATCCAGCTCAGCAAATAAGCCAAGCAAGTACAAGACTCTGAGTTGAAACCCATAAAAAACAACAACAACAACAACAAAAAAGATTAACATGTAATCTCAGAGGCATGATAAGAAACACACAGTGCCCAGGCCCAGAGTTCAGGCCCCACCGGACCAAAAAAAAAAAAAAAACAAGAAACACACAGGCATTTTCCTTTTCCAGCCATGCCAGGACTGGGAGGAGGGTTGCAAAATAGTATTCTCTAGTTTGCTGTGTCCATGAGAATTGAAACATTAGTCAGTAGGGTTTACCAAAATTCTTTTAGCAGAGGCTAAGTTCCATAATTAGAAGTATGAAGAGTGGTGTCATACTTAGGGCAAATGGAAACGGAGTGGCTAGGACATGGCTCATTCTGTCAGTATTGTCCAAATTCCACCATGGAGCAGCAACTTTGTACATGCTTTAACACTCTCTCTCTCTGTTTGTCTCTCTCTTTCTCTGTCTCTGTCTCCATCTCTCTCTGTCTCTCTCTCTCTCCCCCTCCCTCCTTTCCTTCCTCCCCCCCCCCCCCCCCCCCCTGCCCAAAGAGCCAGGAGACCTGGATTCTTGACCTGGAGTTGCCATTTGCTAACCTTGGAATCTCAAGAAAATTTCTCTGAGCCATAGTATCTGCATCTATAAAATAAATGAAAATGGCTATCTTTCTTTCTTTCTTTCTTCCTTCCTTTCTTTCTCTCTCCCTTTCTTTCTTTCTTTTTCTTTTCTTTTGTTGGTCGTGGGGCTTGAACTCTGGACCTGGGCACTGTCCCCCTCAGCTCTTCAGCTCAAGGCAAGCACTCTACTACTTCAGCCACAGCACCACTTCCAGTTTTTTTGCTGGTTTATTGGAGATCAAAGTCTCACAGAGTTTCCTGCCCAGGATGGTTTTGAACTCAGCCTCAGATCTCAGCCTCCTGAGTAGCTAGGATTATAGGCATGAGCCACCAGTGCCTGGAGATACATTTTTCATAAATAAGAAACTACTTTCACTTTCCTGTATGTGAATATCCAGTCTTGCCAGCACCATTTGTTGACTTTTGGGGGGAGGGCGGTGCAGTACTGTGGCTTGAACTAAGGGCCTTGCCAGTGTTTCTTAACTATTTTGCTCATGATTGGTGCTTTACCACTTGAGCCATACCTCCACTTCTGGCTTATTGCTGATTAATCAGAGATGAGTGTCTCTTGGATTTGGTTGCCTGGGCTGGCTTCAAACCTCATTCCTCAGATCTTTAGGATTTCAGGCATGAACCACCAGCAACTAGCTTTATCCCCTTAAGAATGGCACTTGAGATGTGTTTGTTAGGTAACCAAGGAAAATCAAAGTATGGGATGGAATGTGTCCGTCTCATAATTGCATATAGGCATCTGTGTAAAGCAGTCAATACTTTTGGTGGTAAACAGTCTAGTTGGATTGGGTTACTTACAACCAAGAGTGTGTGTCTATTCTAGTTGGATTGGGTTAGCTTCAAACAAACTAGTAAAAGTGTTAGAAGAAAATGAGAGACGTTATCTTGAGACCCTATGACAAGGGATGCACTTTGGGCTTTTGGGTTAGTCTATAGTCTTGAGTCCAAGAAGTTTCAAACATTTAAGGGCATTAGGTCTGTGTACCTCAGTGACTTTCCTCTTTCCTGACTAATTTGTCTGCTTCTCAGGCTACTTGGTGAAATATACCCACATGAGCTGAATATGTCACAGAGATTGAATTGACTCTCAATCTTTGTTCCAGAGTCTTCTGATTAGAAATCTACTTCTGAATCAGCCAGCTGTGCCTGGGAGAGTAGGGTACAGGACTGACTGCTCAAGTCCATTGATCTGGAACGTAGAGCAGATAAGCCAATAGGTGTCCATCAAGTTCCTTTTGGAGGTGGAATGGTGGTTAGTGACAGACTATAGATTTTGCCCAGTTTGGCTTGGATAAAGTGATCCTTTTGTGTACTACCTGTTAATTTCACGTTAGTGTGATACCTGAGGCTGTGTAGAGTACCCACAGTTTATCACTGCAGTTTTCTCATGACTTTTTTTTTTTTTTTGCCAGTCCTGGGGCTTGAACTCACTACCTGGGCACTGTCCCTGAGCTTCTTTTGTTCAAGTTTAGCATTCTGCCACTTGAGCAACAGTGCCCACTTCCAGATTTTTCTGTTTATGTGGTAGTGAGGAATCAAACCCAGGGCTTCATGCATGCTAGGCAAGCATTCTATCACTAAGCCACATTCCCAGCCCTTCTCATGACTCTTACCATCTATACATTCTGATACATTTTTGTTTTTGTTTTTGTTTTTGTTGGTCGTGGGGCCTGAACTCTGGGCCTGGGCACTGACCCTCAGCTCTTCAGCTCAAGGCTAGCACTCTACCACTTGAGCTGCAGCACCACTTCCAGCTTTTTCTGCTTATGTGGTGCTGAGGAATCGAACCCAGGGCCTCGTGCAATGCAAGGCAAGCACTCTACCACTGAGCCACCTTCCAAGCCCTCTATATACTTTTATGCCCCTTTAGGATCAAACTCAATTCACTGAGAGGCTGAAACAAATTCCATCTTTAATCTCTTCCTTCTATTTCCTAGTCACCAGTTTCTGTTTTGCCACGGGCCTTTGTCTGTGAGAGGTGGTTAGGTAAATAGATGAAGCAGCCAAGAATGTTTATCCTAATGGGACAATACAGAATTGACAACCCTGGGAAAATCAAATGAGTTAAGATGATAGGCAACATCACAGACTCATGGCCAGCTTCTGTGCTGACCCATCCCCTCTCCTACCCTGGTTCTAAGTTCCTTGGCCTGGATTTCTTTTCTTTTCTTTTCTTTTTTTTTAGGGGGGAGGTGGTCCGGTCGTGGGGCCTGAACTCTGGGCCTGGGCACTGTCCCTCAGCTCTTCAGCTCAAGGCTAGCACTCTACCACTTGAGCCACAGTGCCACTTCTGGCTTTTTTCTTTTTGCTTATGTGGTGCTGAGGAATCAAACCCAGGGCCTCAGGCATGCAAGGCAAGCACTCTACCACTGAGCCACCTTTCCAGCCCAGGCCTGGATTTCTTAAAGATAGACATTTCTAGCCAAATAAGTATAGAAGTTTTGACTTTGGAAATAAGTGACAGATTCAGTCTGTCTAATGGGTTCAATGAGTCTCAACCAGATTCATCTTTATAGCCCTGCTGTGCCAACATCCTCTACCCATTCAGACTGCACTAGTTCAAAAAAAAAATGGTGTTTAAAACCTTATTTAGCCAGGCACCAGTCGCTCACACCTGTAATCCTAGCTACTCAGGAGGCTGAGATCTGAGGATCCCAGTTCAAAGCCAGCCTGGGCAGGAAAGTCCATGAGACTCTTTATCTCCAAAAAACCACCAGAAAACTGGATGTGGCGATGTGGCTCAAGTGGTAGAACACTAGCCTTGAACTGAAGAGCTGAGGGACAGCACCCAGGCCCAGAGTTCAAGCCACATGACCAACCAAAATAAATAAATAAATAAAATAAAACCTTATTTATTGAAGGGCTGGGACTGTGGTTTAGTGGTAGAGTGCTTGCCTAGCATGTGTGAAGCCCTGGGTTCGATTCCTCAGTACCACATAAACAAGAAAAAGTCAGAAGTGGTGCTGTGGCTCAAGTGGTAGAGTACTAGCCTTGAGCAAAAAAGTTGCTCAGGGACAGTGCCCAGGCCCTGAATTCAAGCCCCAGGACTGGAAAAAAACAAAAAAACAAAAAACAACCTACTTTATTGAAGATTAAACATCAGAACCAGAAGTAGGATTCAAAATCAGATAGCCCAGCCTAGCACTGGTGGTCACACCTGTAAGCCTAACTATTCAGAAGGCTGAGATCTGTGGATCACAGTTTGAAGCCAGCCAGGGAAGTCTGGGAGACTCATATTTCCAGTAACCCAGCAAAATACTGGACTGGAGGTATAGCTCAGTTAGTAGGGCAACAGTCATGAGCAAAAGGCTGAGCCAAGAGCATGAGGCCCTAAATCTAAGCCTTGGTACTACCCATTCCTACCACTTGAGGTAAAGAGAGAGAAAGAGAAAGGGAGAGAAAGAAAGAGAAAAGAAGAAAGAAAAAAAGGAAGGAAGGAAAGAAAAAAGAAAAAAAGAATTATCATTTATCAAACAACTCCCTGTTACCATGAGGTGACTTATTTCTCTTCCTGCTTTCCTATGGTTATTACAGAGCCTGAAGCTTTCTTTCAGTCCCATTCTGTTGGGGGACATACACTATTAGTATTCTTGATCTAAAATTGGCCATATATATAGGAGGCTGCCCCTGTTTCAAGCATCTTTAGGGAATGGCTTCTGCAGTTATTCCCCAGAGCTCTGAGCTCCCATGAGAAACACAGAAGTCTTCATTTCATGTCACCTCCCCAGATTGCTAGTTAGTGGGATGGACTCGGGCAACATCTCTGCAAAGATGTTACGGTTAATTTAGAGACAGAAATGCACTATTTACAGTTTATATTATTTTATATTTTGTATTATTTGTCTTTTTACATGTTCCTAAAAGAAAGGGAGAGAGCTAAGTAGGTAACAGGTTCTCGTCATGCTTTTCACTCTTTTCACAACTGCGTAATGGGGCCAGCCTGAGAAGCTTTCTTGGTTCCTCTCCTGACTGAAGCGGGGAAGCTGGAGCTTGAGTCACCCAGGCCCCGCACCCTCAGTTTCAGCTGAGGTCACTAAGCAATTTGGGAATGGCTGTAGCCTGCTCAAGAGAAATTTACTCCTGCCCTTTTCAGAGGCAGCCATTTCCTGCTGTTGCCATTTACCTAAAGCCTGACCTTATCTCTGCATCTTGCAGCATTTCGGTCCTGGATTACCCTTGCTGTACCATCCAGGATTTGCCGGAGCTTACTACCGAGAGTCTGGTAAGCAGATGGGGATTTAGTAGCCTTTGAAACTGCCAGGTGGCAGAGACTGGCATTTGCTTTTTCATTTCTTCCTCAGCCTCATAATGCTGGGGTTTGGGAGTCTCAGCTCAATGCAGGCATATTGGCAAGAGCACAGAGGCAGTAGGGGTTTAGAGCTGTTGACCCACTTGAGAAAGATTTGGAAAAGCTGAGCTTAGCATCTTGCAGAGAAGAGGAAAGAGCCAGTGAAAAGCACTGAGGAGGAGAATTTAGAAAGGTAATGTGAGCAGCTACGCTAAATGACAGGAAAAGCTATTCTAATGTAGCACCAAAAAAAAAAAAAAAAACAAATCTATCTATCTATCTATCTATCTATCTATCTATATCTGTCCTCTTTATGTTGCGCTCCAGTGATTCACTTTTCTTTTCTTTTCTTTTTTTTTGGGGGGTCCAGTCGTAGGGCCTGAACTCTGGGCCTGGGTGCTGTCCCTCAGCTCTTCAGCTCAAGGCTAGCGCTCTACCACTTGAGCCACAGCGCCACTTCCGGCTTTTTTCTTTTTGTTTATGTGGTGCTGAGGAATCGAACTCAGGGCCTCAGGCATGCAAGGCAAGCGCTCTACCACTGAGCCACCTTCCCAGCCCCTCACTTTTCATTTTCATTTTAGTTAAACAACTCAGGAGAATGTTCTTTAGAAAATATCTTCCCTCTTTGAAGCGAAAGTCAATATAGCCACTGAAGGAAGCCCAAAAAGATCCTCAATCTGAAAACCACTCTAAGCAAATCAGAAGAGTTCCTCAGAGTTACTTTGAATTCCTAAAACTGACCCAAAGCATATTGAAGATGAGAGGCAGTCTACCACAGCCCTTTCAATACACTTCACACCTTCATCCTCTTGTTTTGTGATCATTTACCTGGAATGTTGTGATTGACTATAAACTCTGATGGGAATATACTAGAATCTATTCTTCTTGGTGGTAGTGATGCTGGGGTGTGAATTGAGGGCTTCATGTTTATTTGGCTGCTTGCTTGGCTGGCAGTCCACCACTTGAGCCCATATCATGCCTCCAGCCTGGCTTCGTGTTAGTTATATCTAGGTTACTTTTTGCATGGGCTAGCCTCCCAACTCATATCCTCCAGGTCTCAGCCTCCTGAGTAGCTAGAATTACAACACACATGAGCTAGTGGTGCTCAGTTCTCATCATTTTTATATACCCAGAGGCTAACACTATGCCTGGTACATTGAAAACCTTAATAAATACAAGATGTTTCAATGGTAGTACTCATGCATGCTACAACCTTAATACCATAACTTTTTTTTCTGGTCATGGGGCTTGAACTCAGGGCCTGTGAGCTGTCGCTGAGCTCTTTTGCTCAAGGCACACTCCTGTAACCTTAGCTACTCAGTAGGCTGAAATCTGAGAATCACAGTCTGAAGCCAGCCCAGGGAAGAAAAGTCCTCATGAGACTCTTATCTCCAATTAACTACTCCAAAAAAAATGAAGTAGCACTGTGGTTCAAATAGTAGAGTGCTAGCCTTGAGGAAAAAAAAAAAGGCTCAGAGACAGGTCCCTGAGTTCTCAAGTACCAGGAGCAACACCCTCACACAAAGACCTGGGTCCTGAAACACCAGTGCAGGCACACTCTGCTACTGGGGCAGATTCCCCATTTTCTTTAGATGTGGTTGCGGCAGCCAAATGCACTGGATGCTTTTTTCTTTTACAAAGAAATAAATTAACCTTGATTATTTGCATAATGGTATGTCTTCAAAACAACCCTCCAAGGTTGATATTACTATTTTATAGATGGAGGAGATGAGTAACTGCCAAGACCTGGCAGTTGAAAGTAGCTACGTCAAGATGGAGATGTGCATCTCTGTGATTTAAAGTGGATAATATATTTTACACAATAGCATTAAGATTCTAGTAGAGTATTTCAGAAAATAAAGTCAGCTTTTATATCCTGAATCTGTTACCTGACAATGAGTATGCTCTATATTTCAACCCCACTGATTCATATATAGGAATTGATGGAAACTATACTCTTGCATCTCACCTAATTGAACTTTTGGGATCTGAGCATTATTGAAATGGCTATTATACCTTCTGAGAAGAATTTATTATCAAGTGTGGATGAAGGGAACCCGTGGCTCACACCTGTAATCCTAGCTACTCAGGGCTTGAGATCTAAGGATCATGGTTTTCTGTCTGCCCAGGCAGAAAAGTCCATGAGAGTCTTATCTCAATAAAAACTACTCAGGAAAATCTGGAAGTGGTGCTGTGGATCAAGTGGTAGATTGAGCACAAAGAGGATTTAGGACAAACACAGGCTGTGAGTTAAGCCCCAGGACCAGGAAAAAAAAAAAAAAGAGTAGTGAAGCCAGGTGCTGGGGGCTCGAGCTTATAATCCTAGCTACTCAAGAG
The DNA here is from genome assembly GCF_019054845.1 of Dipodomys spectabilis. Taxonomy (NCBI): domain Eukaryota; kingdom Metazoa; phylum Chordata; class Mammalia; order Rodentia; family Heteromyidae; genus Dipodomys; species Dipodomys spectabilis. Next base: position 16,094,822 of record NW_024870874.1, read on the forward strand.
GCTCAGATAGGAAGATCAGTTTGAAGCTGTCCCAACAGAAAAATCCCTGAGATTCTTATCTCCAATTAACTGGGATAGAAGGAAGAAGAGCTGTGGCTCAAGTGGTAGAGCACCAACCTGGAGTGAAAAAGCTATGGTACAGCCCCCAGGCCCTGAGTTCAAGCCCCACTATTGGCACCAAGAAAAAGAAAAAAGTGAAAATATCAATCTACTTAATGCTTATAATCCTAGTTACTCTGGGGAATGAAAGTTGGAGGATCACAGATTGAGGCTAATCTTGGCTGAAAATAACTAGCAAGAAAGTGGGACTGAAGCTGTGGCTTAAGGTAAATATGGGGCTCTGGAGTTCAAACACCAGTATCTTCAGGAGGGGAAAAATTAGAAACAGTTAAGGCAGGTGTTTTACTCCTTTCTGTGAAGCAATAGTGGCACCTGGTGGTTTTATTTAGTAACCACAGGTCGGGATTTTTTTCCTGAACTTGTTCCCAAGTCCAGTCATGAGTGTCAAAAACTAACTAGCACATTTACTATCCATAGGTCCTCAATATAATGGTTAACTTACCAAAACTGTTTATTTCTGTACTCAGAAAGAAGCTAACATTTGTGAGAATAAGATTTAGCTATTTTACAAGTTCAACAAATTGTGATCACAGAAAAAAAAATACTGGCTGCCTACGTCTACTTGAATTACTTTAAATAACATTTCAAACTGTTCCTGATTATGTGCTTATTGTAAAACAAACTGAGAAATAGAAAAGCATGAGGAAGAAAATTTAAAATACCCCACATTACCTACATGTAGCATGTTTTTTAGTTTTCTGAATTTGAACTAAATTTAATTCATTTTTATTTGGAACTCCAGCTGCACAGCACAGTGACCTGAAATAAAAGCAAAGTAAATGGTTTATTAAATTTCTGAGTTCTTGCCACTTTATCCAAGGGGTAATCTTTAGGCCATCCTCACCCCTCCATAGGTGAGCAGTTTCAAGTTGCTGGACCTTCAATGACTATATTCAAATACAATCCCCTAAGATGGGGAAAACATCAACCTCTCAGCTGTGATAAAAATTTGTAGAAGCTGAGTGACACTGAAAGAAATGAACAATGAACTGTCTTGGAATTCAGTGGAGATCGGGCAGGTACACGGTTGGAGCACCCACGCTTCCCTCACTCTGCAAGCTCCTTCCTTCTGCCCTCTAGACTCAGGTGTTTTGTTTTGTTTTTTCTTTCCCAATGGATGACAGAATTGGGCTCGTTAAATCCTTTCTAGTGTTCAGTTTTTGTTTCGTTTTAGAAACAAGCTCTTGCTATGTAACAGCCTGGTCTGGCTTGGAACTCAACCGTCCTCCTGCCTCAGCTTCCCAGAGCTGTGTTTACGGGTACCTGACACTGTTTTAGCTAGTTCCGTCATTTTGTCCTTAAAAAAGAAAAAAGTACCCTATGAGTAAATAACTATCTAATCTGATAGGCATCTCTTGTCTCTGCTTAGGTGTTCACACCCTATCAGGATCAAATACCTGCCAGGTACAACTTGAAGGAGGAAAGATGTATTTGACTCAGTTTTAGAGGTGTCCGTCTACCTCCATAGTTCACATCATGGCATCCAGGACGCAGAGAAAGGAAACACTCACTGCCAGGACAAGATAACAGCCCCTCAAGAATGCATTCTTAATCACCTACTTCCTTCAGCCCCGCCCCACTTGCTACCTTTCACCATTCCACTAACACCATTATATTAGGAATCCATCAATAGATTAAGCTATCCATTCATTAGGTCAGAGCCCTTATAATGCAATCTCTGAAACTTCATTACAGACAAACCCAGAGGTGTGCTTTGTCAAGTTGGCCATAAAGATTAACCATCACAACCATGGTGCCTGGCAGCCATTTTTGAAAAATATAGTTGCTGGGCACTGGTAGTTCAGTCTTTAATCCTAGCTACTCAGGAGGCTGAGATCTGAGGATCATGGCTCCAAGCCAGTCTAGGCAGGAAAGTCTATAAGACATAACTCCAATTAACCACCAGAAAAGTGGTAAGTGCTAGCCTTGAGCGAAAATGCTCAGATAGCACACAGCCCTGTGTTAAAGCCCTATGACTAGGGGGAAAAAGCAACTGGTAGAAAGCAGCTGGAGGTCTTGATTTTGCTAGGGCAAGAAGAAAATGATCATGTTCTACTACTCACAAAATAGATCTTTCTTAAAATAAAGATGGCCTACTTTAAATGAACATAAATTAAAAAAAAAAAAACAAAAACCATCTAGCTGGCACATCTGAGAAGGTGGCGCCTGACCTGCGGAGCTGTGGGCCTGCTGGGAAATGATCATCTGTTAAGACAGAGGCTGAAGTGCTGCTCTACTGCCTATTACTGTGGGCATAGGAGTTGGAGGCAGGCTGGGCTGGGCTCAGAAAGCCACTGACCAGTGTGTATCCTTCAGTGTCTGCTCCAGGTAGGCTCTGATGATGGGAAAGGGGAGCAGAGGTCTTGAACAGCTGAGATTGTCTAAAAGAAGGGAACCTGGAGTTCCTTCCTGTGAGTTCTGAGGAAAAGGCCATCACAATCAGCTTATTGTCCATCAAATTCCACTTATACTTCACTTGATTGCTGACTAATCTTTGTCACGGAAGTTAGAAACAGTACCACATTTGTACCACATTCTAAATGATACAAGTCTGATATTATTTGTTTCAGCATTGCTTATAATAATGAAAGGTTAGAAACAACCTAAAAGCCCATTAACATAGACCCAAATAAAGGATGATATGCCCTTATAATGAAATAGTATGTAACAATTAAGAATGTGGCAATTTCTTTTCAATTGAAGTCCAAATAAATCAAGATTATAGAATGGAGTTGAAGAGATTCCTCCCCCTTCCCCGCTGCCCCCGCAGAGTGCTAGGGATTGACTGCAGTCTGGTTCATGCTAGTAGGTGCTCTACCTCCAAGCTACCTCCCCAGCCTTCTGAAGAGACCTTAAAGATAATCTAGTTTGCTGGGCGCTGGTGACTCATACCTGGACGTGCCTCCTAGCTATTCAGAAGGCTGAGATGTAATGTGAAGATCCCCTCTGGAAGCCAGCCTGGGGCTGGAAAGTCAGTGAGAATCTTATCTCTGTTAAACTACAGTGACAAAACCGGAAGTCCTGCTGTGGCTCTAGTGGTAGACTGTTTGCCTTGAGCAAAAAAAGCTCAAGGACAGAGCCCAGGCTTACAGCTGAATCCCCAGGTCTGACAAAAAAAAAAAAGACCTAGTTCAAGCACTAGTAGGATGCAAAAGGGAAATGACTTGCCTAAGATCACATCAGGGCTGAAACTATAAACCAGGACTGATACCCATTCCAGTACTTTTTTTTTCATTGTGCTTGAACTCAGGGCCTGTGCTCTGTCCCTGAGCCTCTTTGTGAGTCTCACAGGCTTTTCTGCCCGGGCTTCAAACCACAATCCTCAGATCTCAGCTTCCTGAGTAGTTAGGATTACAGGTATGAGCCACCATTCTCTGAAGTCCTGAGGAATGCAAGGCTTTTCATGCCTCTAAGATAATGAAAATCAAGATCAAATCTCCCAGTGATATTCCCTGTCCCATATGTTTCATACTTCCCATAACCAACCAAAAAAAAAAAAAAAAAAATTAGGGCTGGGAAGGTGGTTCAGTGGTAGAGTGCTTGCCTGGCATGCATGAGGCCCTGGATTCCATTCCAAAACCGGAAGTGGCACTGTGGCTCAAGTGGTAGAGCTCTAGCCTTGAGCTGAAGAGCTGAGGGACAGCGCCCAGGCCCAGAGTTCAGGTCCCATGACCGACCCACCCCCCCAAAAAAATTTAAGTCTATGCCAGGCACCAATGACACTACTGTAATCCTAGCTGCTCAGAAGACTGAGATCTGAGGATCATGGTTCAAAGCCAGCCCAGGTAGGATCTATGAAACTCTTATCTCCTATAAACTATAAGGAAGCCAGAAGTGGAACTGTGGCTCTAGTGCTAGAGTGCTTGCCTTGAGCAAAAAAAGCTCAAGGACAGCGCCTAGGACCCGAATTCAAGCCCCTGGATGGGCCTCTGTTGATCGGTTTTGAACAAGCCAGATATACCAATGCCCTAATGTAGAAACTCCAATGGAAGTTTCCCTATGTTTCTTTCTTTTTTTTTTTTTTTTTGGGGGGGGGGGGTCCGGTTGTGGGGCCTGAACTCTGGGCCTGGGCGCTGTCCCTCAGCTCTTCAGCTCAAGGCTAGTGCTCTACCACTTGAGCCACAGTGCCACTTCCGGCTTTTTTTTCTGCTTATGTGGTGCTGAGGAATCGAACCCAGGGCCTCAGGCATGCAAGGCAAGCGCTCTACCACTGAGCCACCTTCCTAGCCCTCCCTATGTTTCTTAACACAATGTCTAAAATTTAGTATAGGAAGGAGACTATTTTTTTTTTAATCTGTGGGGCTTGAACTCTGGGCCTGGGTGCTGTCCCACTTTTGCCAAAGCCCCACTTCCGGTTTTCTGGTGGTTTAGTGGAGATAAGAGTCTCATGGACTTAACTGCCTGGGCTGGCTTAGAACTTCAGGTCTTAATCTCTTTAGTAGCTAGGATTACAAGAGTGAGTCACCAGTGCCCAGCTGAAAGAGAATATTCTCTCTTTCTTCTTCTTTTTTTTTTTTTTGTCTGTCATAACAGACTTGAGCAAAAAAAGCTCAAGGACAGCGCCTAGGACCCGAATTCAAGCCCCTGGATGGGCCTCTGTTGATCGGTTTTGAACAAGCCAGATATACCAATGCCCTAATGTAGAAACTCCAATGGAAGTTTCCCTATGTTTCTTTCTTTTTTTTTTTTTTTTTTGGGGGGGGGGGTCCGGTTGTGGGGCCTGAACTCTGGGCCTGGGCGCTGTCCCTCAGCTCTTCCGCTCAAAGCGAGTGCTTTACCACTTGAGCCACAGCGCCACTTCCAGTTTTCTGGTGGTTTATTGGAGATAAGAGTTTCACGGCCTTTCCTGTCAGGGCTGGCTTTGAACTCCAATCCTCAAATCTCAGTCTCCTGAGTAGCCAGGATTAGAGGTGTGGACCACCGCTACCCAGCTTGAGATTATTCTTTCTAAATAAGATTTCTAAAATTTTCTGAAAAATTTGGCCCTTGATACTATTACAAGAGTTTAATGCACTCAAAACTCTTGGATATCCATTCTACACTGGGAGAGGAAGAAGTGGTTTTCTATTCATCACACGGCTTTCACATGTCTCCTGTTTCTATAGTCTACTATCCTATTGCAGACATGAGAATTTCCAAGATGTTTGGCCATCATGTGCCCATTGGTTTATATAGCTGCTGGGCTGGGAAGGTGGCTCAGTGGTAGAGCTCTTGCCTAGCATGCATGAGGCCCTGGGTTGGATTCCTCAGCACCACATAAGCATAAAGAAAAAAGCCGGAAGTGGTGCGGTGGCTCAAGTGGTAGAGCACTAGCCTTGAACTGAAGAGCTGAGGGACAGCGCCCAGGCCCAGAGTTCAGGCCCCACGACCGGACCCATAAATAAATAAATAAATGATTTATATAGCTGCTGCATAGAAATTTTCATATGTGTATGAAAATCTTATTTTTATTGTTAAATGTATTTCAATGAATAGATGTTTCTATTCCGATATACATCTGTTTACCATGCCTGTAAACCAAGCACTTAGAAAGCTGAAACAGGAGAATCATCTCAAGTTTGAGACAAACTTAAGATACAAATAATGAGAAGAAAAAAAATAACAAAGGGGGAAGGGATGGAGGGACAAAGGGAGGGAAGGGAAGGAAGGGAGGGAAGGGAAAGAAGGAAAACATGAAGGGAGATAGGGGAGTAAGGGAAGGGAAAAGAGGGAAGAGAAGGCGAAAAATAAACTGGGTGCTGACAAATGGAGAGAGGAATGATGGGTGAATATAATCATAGAACTCAATACACATATGTGAAGAATAGAATCGGGATGGGTGGGGTTGGGATAGATGAGGGGAGAGTGACAGAAGGGCTGATGATTGGTTGAGATGTACTCTAATATGTTGAACTGAAACTGTTTTGTCCAAATACTTAAAGATAATAAAAATTTTTAAAAGGTCGATCCATTTGCTATTTTCTCATTCATTCTGGAGAATTAAGCATCTGCCTCCAGTATGGCTTAAAAAAGGAAGGTGAGGGTTAATATAAAATTTCAACCATATAAAAAATTATCAAAGCTGGGCTGGGAAGTTGGCTCAGTGGTAGAGCACTTGCCTTGCATGCCTGAGGGCCCAGGTTCGATTCCTCAGTTCCACATAAGCAAAAAGAAAAAAGCCAGAAGTGGCGCTGTGGCTCAAGTGGTAGAGTGCTAGCCTTGAGCTGAAGAGCTGAGGGACAGCGCCACGACCGTACCGTCCCCCAAAAAATAAAATAAAATGATTATCAAAGCTATCCAACATAATTTAAAATCTACTAGAATGACCAAAATGACCAAAAACTCCCAGCAATTACAAACATGATTTATTTAATACAAAATATATGAGGCTAGCATTCTATCATCTCTGACTTTAAGCAGTGAGCTCCGCAGCAAAGTTTGCTTAAATCCAGTGTTGTGTTCCTGTATCACCTTGTTCTAGGTAAAGTCTCCCAGGATTATCAACTGAGCAGGGGTTTTTGGTTTCTGTTTCGGTTCTACTTTTCTGTTTGTGGTTCTGAGAATCAGAGCCACGGCCTTGCACGTGCTAGACAAGCTGTCCTCAGAGTTGCACACTCAGCTGAGTCAGTTTTCAAGTGAAAGATAGGATGCATTAGGGAGGTAGCATTTTCTACGGAAAATTTCACCTGAACTGTGGACTTGGCCACAGGCTTCTGTGGGAATGAAGGGCTTCAAGGCATTGAGATAACAATGGTTGTTCCTTATTTCAGGAAGCTGGAGACAACAACCAGTTCTGCTGGAGGAATCTCTTTTCCTGCATCAATCTCCTGAGGTTGCTCAATAAGCTGACCAAATGGAAGCATTCCAGGACCATGGTAAGTGGGGCCTCAAATCATTGAGGTGTTCATCTGACTGAATATTTTAAGTCATTAGTAAATATTTATAGACTAGCTACTTTGAAAGATCTGTAAATAGACACAGAGCTACGTTTCAGCACTTCCTGATCCTGCCACATTCTAATGTGATTACATACCAAGCCATTTCTTTTCAGGAAGGTGAATAGGAACCCACCCTTAAGGTAGCGCTGACAGGGAAGTTAGCCATGTTTGGTATTACAGTCACACATCCCTGATGATGCAAGTCCCAGACTTCATTTCAGCAGCTCGTAATAATGAAGGGCTAGGAACAACCTAAATGCCATTCACACAGAACTAACTTGTTAAGTAAATGATGGCACATCTTTATAGAATATCATAGAACCATTCAAAAGAATGAGGCGCCGGGCGCTAGTGGCTCACGCCTGTAATCCTAGCTATTCAGGAGGCTGAGATCTGAGGATCGTGGTTCAAACCCAGCCCGGGCAGGAGAGACCGTGAGACTCCTATCTCCAATAAACCACCAGAAAACCGGAAGTGGCGCTGTAGCTCAAGTGGTAGAGCGCTCGCCTTGAGCTGAAGAGCTGAGGGCCAGCGCTCAGGCCCAGAGTTCAAGCCCCACAGCCAACCAAAAAAAAAAAAAAATAGAATGAGGCATTTCTGAATTGGTATGGAATAATTCTCAAGATACATCATTAGGTGAAAAGCAAAATGTGGAACAGTATAACAAGATACATAGTTGGCTATCATCATACACAAAGAGTATTCACAAGAAACTGAAACAATGGAAATGTGTGACATAGAAAACTTCATTGAGGGCCGGGCGCCAGTGGCTCACGACTGTAATCCTAGCTACTCAGGAGGCTGAGATCTAAGAATCGCGGTTCAAAGCCAGCCAGGGCAGGAGAGACCGTGAGACTCCTATCTCCAATAAACCACCAGAAAACCGGAAGTGGCGCTGTAGCTCAAGTGGTAGAGCGCTCGCCTTGAGCTGAAGAGCTGAGGGACAGCGCCCAGGCCCAGAGTTCAAGCCCCACGACCGACAAAAAAAAAAAAAAAAAGAAAGAAAACTTCATTGATTTTATACCATACATTTTGAATATTAGAAACTTTGAATGAAATAATTCTATATTGTTTTCCTTTTTTTTTCTTCTTTGGTGTGTGTACGTACGTACGTGTGTGTGTGTGTGTGTGTGTGTGTGTGTGTGTGTGTGTGTGCCTATCCTGGGGCTTGAGCTCAGGTTATATGCTCTTGCTCAGCTCTTTTGCCCACAAATGGTACTCTACCACTTGAGTCATGCCTCCCATTTCCAGCTTTTTGTTGGTTAGTTGGAGTTAGAATCCCACAGACATTTCTGCCTGGGTTGGCTCATCAGATTTCAGCCTCTCGAGTAGCTAGGATTATAAGAGTGAGCCACTGGCACTTGACTTTTTGGGTTTTTTTTTTCCTGTCCTGGGGCTTGAACTCAGGGCCTGGGCTCTATCGTTGGGCCTCTCTGTGCTCAAGGCTAGCACTCTACCTCTTAAGCCATAGCACCACTTCTGGCCTTTTCTGTTTATGTGGTACTGTGGAATCGAATCCAGGGCTCAGTGCATGCTAGGCAAGCACTCTACCTCTAAGCCACATTCCCTGCCCACCTTGTTTTATTAAAACAAGGTGGGGCTGGGAAGGTAGCTCAGAGGTAGAGTGCATGCCTTGCAAGCATGAGGCCCTGGGTTCGATTCCTCAGCACCACATAAACAGAAAAAGCCGGAAGTGGCGCTGTGGCTCCAGTGGTAGAGTGCTAGCCTTGAGCTGAAGAGCTGAGGGACAACGCCCAGACCCAGAGTTCAGGCCCCATGACCGGCAAAAAAAAAAAAAAAATTAAAACAAGGCTTCTCATTATGTAGCCCAAGCTAGTCTCTAACTCCTGACTTAATTCCTCTAAATAATTTTGGTTTTGTTTTTGTTTTTTGGGTCCGGTCATGGGGCCTGAACTCGGCCTGGGCGCTGTCCCTCAGCTCTTCAGCTCAAGGCTAGCGATCTACCACTGGAGCCACAGCGCCACTTCTGGCTTTTTTCTTTTTGCTTATGTGGTGCTGAGGAATTGAACCCAGGGCCTCAGGCATGCAAGGCAAGTGCTCTACCACTGAGCCACCTTCCCAGCCCTCCTCTAAATTCTTAAAGATTAAATCTAAATAGAGCCTTGACATTAGATTCTCAGGAGGTCCCTAGATAGTTCTAGACATATGTGTATGTGTTAGAAATCACAAGAAAATTTACATCTCGATTGTTCTTTCTTCTCTATCCTCATTTTCATTGAACAAGATGTTGGTGGTGTTTAAATCAGCTCCAATCTTAAAGCGGGCACTCAAAGTCAAACAGGCCATGCTGCAGCTGTATGTCTTGAAACTGCTTAAGATTCAGACTAAGTACCTGGGGCGCCAGTGGAGGAAGAGCAACATGAAAACCATGTCAGCCATTTATCAGAAAGTGCGCCACCGCATGAATGATGACTGGGCTTATGGGAATGGTGAGTACTTTCAAGGCACTCAACTTCCAGGAATTTTCCAGAGTTCAAACAGAACTATCTCTAAATTTGAGCATGAATTGTTACATATTTTACATGAGAAAGTATTTGGCTATAGGTCAGGTGCTGATACACATAACTTGAAGTAATGCCCCAAATTCTAGCATGTACCCTGTCTTGTATAAGCTATGAAAACTCATTTTATACAGTAAATAAAACTAGAAGGAGCTGGTCATTGGTAGCTCATGCCTGTAATCCTAGCTATTCAGGAGGCTGAGAGCTAAGGCTCACAGTTTGAAGCCAGACGGGGCAGGAAAGATTGTGAGATTCTTATCTCCAATAATTACCAAAAATCCAGAAGTAGAGCTGTGGATTCAAGTGGCCGAGCACTAGGCTTTGAGCAAAAGCAGCTCAGTGACAGCACCAGGCACTGAATTCAAGTCCTAGTACAGGCATGTACACACACAAAAAAGCTAGAAGGAAGGATATTGAGTATTTTTACCACAAAGAAATAATAAATCAGGGAACTGGATGGACCTGGAAAAAAATCATATTTAATATAGAAAGTCAGGCTCAAAAAAGCAAAGGGCATATGCTTTCTTTCACATGTGGATCTTTTTTTTTTTTTTTTTTTGTCAGTCGTGGGGCTTGAACTCTGGGCCTGGGCGCTGTCCCTTAGTTCTTCAGCTCAAGGCGAGCGCTCTACCACTTGAGCTACAGCGCCACTTCCGGTTTTCTGGTGGTTTATTGGAGATAGGAGTCTCACGGTCTCTCCTGCCCGGGCTGGCTTTGAACCATGATCCTCAGATCTCAGCCTCCTGAGTAGCTAGGATTACAGGCGTGAGCCACCAGCGCCCGGCCTCACATATGGATCTTTAACAAAGTAGAGTCATGTGAAAATACATTTTCGGCACATGCTTATATAGACAATCAAACTGGCTAAAAGGATGGTATACAAACAAGTGAATTTCCATAGTGTAAACCATTTGAACAATTAACAGACAGTTTAACAAAATTAATATCAGAGCCAAGTGCTGGTGGCTCAACCTGTAATCCTAATTATTATTTGGGAGGCTGAGATCTGAGAATCCAGGTTTGAAGCCAGCCAGGGCAGAAAAATCCATGAGACTCTTATTTCCAGTAAACTACTCAGAAAAAGCTGAAGTGGCACTGTGGCTCAAGTGGTAGAGCACTAACTGGCCTTGGAAAAAAATAAGCTCAAGGACGCCCAGGCCCAGAGTTCAAGCCCCAGGACCAACCAAAAAAAAAGAGTATCAAGAAGCTGAAATGTGTCTTTTCTGAGTGGGGTGGAGGATAAAAAGAGGAAGGCAAAGTTGGGTGCCTGCAGCTTATGCCTGTAATCCTGACTATTCAGGAGACTGAGGTCTGAGGATCATGATTTGGTTTGGAGACAGTCTAGGCAGGAAAGTCCCTGAGACACTTATCACTAATGAATCACAAAAAAAGTCAGAAGTGGCTCAAGTGTTAGAGCCCCAACCTTGCAAAAGTTCAGGGACAGCACCCAGGCCCTGAGTTAAAGCCCTAGGATGAGCAGCAAGGAAGAGTGGGTAAATACAGTCATAATACTCAGTGTATATATGTGAAAATGGAGCGAGGAAACAAGATGATTGTTTAAGATAGATGGATTGGAAAATGATGGTATGGGGCTCAGATCAAAATGCATTATGCTCAGGCTGGGAAGATGGCTCAGTGGTAGAGGGCTTGCCTGGCATGCATGAGGCCCTGGGTTTGATTCCTCAGCACCACATAAGCAAAAAGAAAAAAGCCAGAAGTGGTGCTGTGGCTCAAGTGGTAGAGCACTAGCCTTGAGCTGAAGAGCTGAGGGACAGCGCCCAGGCCCAGAGTTCAGGCCCCACTACCAGACCAAAAAAAAATATATATATGCATTATACTCATAGACATATTAAATTGCAATGCCTTTGTACAACTATTTGAAAATAATAATTTTTAAAAAAAGAACAGGGTATGAGAAGGTGGCTCAGTGGTAGAGTGTTTGCCTCGCATGCATGAGGCCCCGGGTTCTATTCCTTAGCACCACCTACACAGAAAAAGCCAAAGTGGGCGCTGTGGCTCACGTGGTAGAGTGCTAGCCTTGAGCTGAAGAGCTCAGGAACAGCACTCAGGTCCAGAGTTCAAGCGCCACAACTGACAAAAAAGAAAAAAAAACAAAAAACCAGAAATGATAAGTACTTGATATCCTCTCCGAGATTTGAACATTATGCAATGTATATGTGTTTTGAGATATATTAATGTGACATTTCAGAAAAAAATAAAACAATTGAGAGATAATTACCTGCTTTCTAAAACATTCCTTTAAATTTCATCTTCTCTTAAAAATAAAATTTTAATTTAAAGAGCAGTTAGGGAAAAAATTAAGTTAGATAGTAAACATTCTACTATATCATGAAACTATATCATATGTTTTCACACAGAAATTGCTGCTGCTAACATCTTATTGTATAGTCTTCCAGATCTTTTTTCTATGCATCTTTTACTAAAATGAAAGCAAATAGTAAACACTATCTTTTTTTTTGGGGGGGGGCTTGGGACATGGGGCCTGAACTCTGAGCCTGGGTGCTGTCCCTCAGCTCTTCAGCTTAAGGCTAGCGCTCTACCACTCGAGCCACAGCACCACTTCTGGCTTTTTTCTTTTTGCTTATGTGGTGCTGAGGAATCGAACCCAGGGCCTCATGCATGCAAGGCAAGCGCTGTACCACTGAGCCACCTTCCCAGCCCTAGTAAACACTATCTTACCATCTTTTTTTGCCTGTCCTACAGTTTTTTCTGTTTATGTGGTACTGAGGAATCGAACCCAGGACTTCATTCATACTAAGCAAGCACTCTACCAGTGAGCCACATTCCTAGCCCCTTTTATTTTTTTGAGTCATTACTAGGACTTGAATTCAGGGCCTGGGCACTGTCCCTTAGCTCTTTTGCTTAGGACTGGCACTCTCCCATTTGAATCACAACTCTACTTCTGGCCTTTTCTTAGTTAATTGGAAATAAGAGTCTCACAAGCTTTTTCTGTGTAGGCCGTCTTTGAACCTCAATCTTCAGTTTGAGGCTATTATAATCTTAAAATAAACTGATACACAGATTTGTCTGATGCTGGGGATGGGGTGATTCCAGGAAATCAGGGCATAATTGGTCAATTGTTTGTGTGTGTGTGCTAGGAATTGAACCCAAGGTCTCCTACATGCTAAGTGTAGGATCTTCCTCTGTGCTATACCCCAAAACCCAATTGATCCATCCACCTTTGTATCCCTTTAGCTCTTTCATCCCTTGAAACACAGTTTATTCAAACGTGAAATTCCACCTTTTAGGAAAAACTCAATAAAAAGAAATGTAAAGCCCAGCACTGGTGGCAGCTCATACCTATAATCGTAGCTGCTCAGAAGGCTGCAATCTGAGAATCACAGTTCAAATCCAGCCTCCAATTAACCTTTAAAAAGCTGGAAATGGAGATGTGATTTGAGTGGTAGAGCTCTGGCCCTGAGTACAAAAGCTCAGGGACAACACCCAGGCCCTGAATTTAACTGTAAGAAAAAAGAATTAATGACTCTTTTGGGAGATTGATATATAACTAATAAGAAAGTGAATGAAAAGTCCACCTCCCTTGGGACCTTCCTTTCTTTCCTCCTACTATGAGTTTCTAGACTACCTTTTCAAAGACAGTTTCTGTATATATATGGCAACACACGAATAGCTCTTTTTTTTTTTTTTGGGTCCGGTCGTGGGGCCTGAACTCTGGGCCTGGGCGCTGTCCCTCAGCTCTTCAGCTCAAGGCTAGCGCTCTACCACTTGAGCCACAGCGCCACTTCCGGCTTTTTTCTTTTTGCTTATGTGGTGCTGGGAATCGAACCCAGGGCCTCAGGCATGCAAGGCAAGCGCTCTACCACTGAGCCACCTTCCCAGCCCCGAATAGCTCTTAAACCTAAGTATCAGCATGCTCTATATGTTCATTAATGTTTACAAAATGAATTCTGAGTGCCAATGATGGAATCCAATCCATAGACCATGCTCTGAGGAGTGTCCTGAGTTGTATATGTCTTCTTCCTCCTCTCTTCTCAATACAGACATCGATGCCAGGCCATGGGACTTCCAAGCAGAAGAATGCACCTTGAGGGCCAACATTGAGGCTTTTAACAGTCGCCGCTATGACAAACCCCAGGACTCTGAATTCTCACCCGTGGATAATTGCTTGCAGAGTGTGCTAGGGCAGAGGCTAGATCTGCCTGAAGATTTCCACTATTCCTATGAGCTCTGGCTGGAGAGAGAGGTGTTTTCACAGCCCATCTGCTGGGAGGAGCTGCTCCAAAATCACTGACTAAGCTTTTCAACAGATCCTCTGGTAGATGGAGGTTGGCTCCAATTAATGGTGCTCTGCCAATCTGCCCATCCAGCCTTTGCATCAGCTCTACAAGGGCATGTCAAGGGCAGATTTTGGCCCAGCCTGAGGCAGCCTGTATAGTCCTGGGCTATTAGACTAGCCCAGGGGTTGTTGAGCCTGAAAATGGTGCATGACTGTCATGACAAACTGATCAACTTGCCCTAGGCCCTGTTGGCCTTGGAAACTTCAAGGGCAAGCTCCACAATGAGACCTGCTTAGTTTTTCCTAGAACCAGGCTAGCCTATGTTTTCCCCACGAGTAGGAAGAAATTGGTTCTGACATTTGACCCTTGGCATTCATCACAAGCACTGAGACAGGTGTAGGTCATAAAACAGGAAGAAATGTTCCTCTAGTTTCCCCTAAATTCGTATGACTTCAAAATAAGTCTGTATTTTACAGTCTAAATTTTGACACCTCTTAGTAAAATCCTCATCTCTAAGCTGGTTTTAAAGCACCTGCACCTTCTTTGTGAAGGATGATGATTTGCTATTCCCAGAATACTGCATGTTACATAAAGTGTATTGTGGAGAGTTTTTCAATTTCCTGAGATCTGTGTTCAATATGAAAATGACTTCCTTGTGCACTGCATAGGGCATGGAGTGCTCACCGTTTGTAAAGAGCCACAACCAGTAGGAAATAAACAGGCCTTCTCTAAAGGTGTTTCATGTTTTTCTGAAATTAGTTCAGTCTTAAGATGGCTAAGTGCACTGCAGAAAATTAGCCTTTCATCCAATTCTTTCTTAAATGACAAGTTAACTACAGGAGGTTTTATTTATTGAGAAAGCTGGTCCATTTGTGCTGATTAGTTTTAATTGAAAAGAACAGTAAGAGCATCACAGCTCACCTCTGTTTTCTTCTCCACTGTTGGCTTTTTTTTAAAAAACTGTTAGTGGTTTCAAATGTCTCACATAGAGGGAGATTGAGCAGTATTGTTTCTACCTAAAAGTATTACACATTAATTGAAAATATGAAGGTTGGTATAACAGCCTCTTTGTACTTTCACAGCAGAATCTTACACTTCCCAAAAATAAAAGTTTAAGAAAACTTTGTTTTGATTTGGATTTTTTTGTTGTTGTTGGTTGTGGGGCTTGAACTCTGGGCTTGGGCGCTATCCCTGAGCTCTTCAGCTCAAGGCAAGTGCTCTACTGCTTGAGCCACAGTGCCACTTCCTGTTTTCTAGTGGTTTATTGGAGATGAGTCTCACAGACTTTCCTGCCCTGGGTGGCTTTGAGCCATGATCCTCAGATCTCAGCCTCCTGAATAGCTAGGATTACAGGCGTGAGCCCTGGTACCCGGCTTGGTTTGGATTTTGTGTATGGGGGGGGCTTGAACTGAGTGTCTGAGCACTGTTCCTGAGCTTTTTTGCTCAAGGTTACTACTCTACTAGGTAAGCCACA
Source organism: Dipodomys spectabilis (assembly GCF_019054845.1). NCBI lineage: Eukaryota > Metazoa > Chordata > Mammalia > Rodentia > Heteromyidae > Dipodomys > Dipodomys spectabilis. The sequence goes on from NW_024870874.1 coordinate 16,110,114, forward strand.
GCTCCAGCTTTTTGGTAGTTAATTAGAGTCTCACTGGTCTGCCTCCAAACTATGATCCTCAGATCTAAGCCTTCTGAGCAGCTAGGATTACAGGCATGAGCTACCAGCACCCAGCTAGAAAAGGTTTGTTTTTTTTTTATTAAGTCTGGATCCTTTTATTTCTCATATCTATATCTTCAGGCCTTTTCTCTTTAAATGTTACTACCCCCCATAAACACTACTGAATCTTTTTTTTTTTTTTTTTTTTGGCCAGTCCTGGGGTTTGAACTCAGGGCCTGGACATTGTCCCTGAGCTTCTTTTGCTTAATGTTAGCACTCTACCACTTGAGCCACAGCGCCACTTCCTGCTTTTTCTATGAATGTGGTACTGAGGAATCGAACCCAGGGCTTCCATGCATGCTAGGCAAGCACTCTACCACTAAGCCACATTCCCAGCCCCACTGAATCTTTTTTTTTTTTTTTTTGTCTAGTTGTGGGGCCTGAACTCTGGGCCTGGGCTCTATCCCTCGGCTCTTCAGCTCAAGGCTAGCGCTGTACCACTTGAACCACAGCGCCACTTCAGGTTTTTTTCTTCTTTGCTTATGTGATGCCGAGGAATCGAACCCAGAGCCTCATGTACTCCCACCCCCACCCCTCCACTGAATCTTTTAAGAGGGTATCAGAACACTTTATGTCATAAGATCTTGTCCAAATTGGTTTAATCTGTGTCACCTACAGTTTCTTTTGGGGGTCAATAGAGTACCAGACAATATCCAAAGGAATTATACCAAATCTAAGTACCTCTTTGTACTTCAGGGTAGCAGGATTTCTAACTTTCTCGAAAAGTCACAAAGACTTTTAAGTATTTAATAAATGAAGCTTCTTAAAATGATTTGTAAATTTTATCTAAGTAGGACAACTGTCCGTGAATCTTATTCATCTAGACTCGTTAGTATGATTTCAGTATGCTTTGAGTATAAAGACAATTTTCCAGAAAAGAGCTGTCATTCTATTTCTTTTAAAGCCATATAATATTCAATTTGTGTCAAAAACAACTAAGTTGCCTCTTTAAAAATATGCACATGAATTTGTTTTTGGAGGCACAGAAGTATGCTAAGCTTTAATATCTTCTACTTTATTATGTATTACTCTCTAAAGGAAGATGCTAAATGTAGGTGGAAAAACTGAAGTATGTAGATAAATGATTACATTTCACAACACATCGTATTTTTCACCGATTTGCCGAGATTGGCTTTGAGTATTGACAGCCAGCCCCATAGGCTAAGAAAACTGGGTTGGATCTCCCAATTGAATAACTTCAAATGAATTAACCTTCAATGGAAATTGTTTCTATATAGAAGAATGTTATTTGAATGACATATGAAATAGAAGATATTTATTTGTGGATATTTCAGTAAAGTTTCTGTTGATTTTGGTAACACTGTTAATCTTATGAAGCACTTTAATAAAAATAAGCTGGAAATAGAAATTTGGTCTTTAAATTCTTCAACACAAGCATATCTGAAGGTCATATAAAAGAAGGAAGTATATTACAATTAGGGGATTCACAACTCCAAATCTGTGACTTAGGACTTAGGACAAAGTGTTCTAGGGGTCAGCGATAGCTCTGCTTGATGTAGCCTGGCTTCCAAGATGGCTCTTTTCCACAAGTTTTCTTAATCTGGCACAAGGCTGATAGAACAGCCCCTACCTAGAACTACTGTCTTCACAGTGAAGGGCAGGAACAAAAACAAAAACAAAAAACCAAGCTGGGTTCCAGTGGTTGGTATCTATAATCCTAGCTTCTCCTAGCTGAAATCTGAAGATCTCAGTACAAAGCCAGTCCATCCAGGAAAATCTGTGAGACTCTTACAGTTAACTACCAAAAAGTCAGGAGTATAATTGTAGATCAAGTAGTAGAGCACCAGCCTTGATCAGAAAACCTAAGGGACAGCACCAAGCCCTGAGTTCAAGTCCTAGTACTAATACATACGCGCGCACACACACACGATAATGGTATAGGCAAGTTATTCGTACTCCAAGCCTAGAGTACCATAGGTGGAGCAGAATAATACTCTTAATCGTATGCTCATGGTCATGATTTTTCTTCCTTGTACATCCCCACCTAAAGATGATGAAAAAGTGGGGCTTTTGTTGTTGTTTGGTGAGGATCCTAGGGCCTGAACTCAGGGCCTGAGTGCTATTCTGAGCTTCTTTTGCTCAAGGTTAATGCTCTACTGCTTGAGCCACAGGCTCCACTTCTGGATTTTTTTTTGGGTCCGGTCATGGGGCCTGAACTCTGGGCCTGAGCACTGTCCTTCAGCTCTTTAGCTCAAGGCTAGTGCTCTACCACTTGAGCCACAGCGCCACTTCCGGTTTTTTTCTTTTTGCTTATGTGGTGCTGAGGAATTGAACCCAGGACCTCAGGCATGCAAGGCAAGCACTCTACCACTGAGCCAACTTCCCAGCCCCTGGATTTTTTTTTTTTTTTTTTTTTTAGTCCTTTATTGGAGATGAGTCTCATGGACTTTCCTACCCAGGGCTGGCTTCGAACAGTGAGCCTCAGATCTCAGCCTCCTGAGTACAAGCGTGAGCCACTGATGCCTAGCTCCTGAGCTTTTTACTTTCATTCTATATTTTTGCTCAAGGCACTACTACTTGAGCCACAGCTCCACTTCTGGCTTTTCTGTTTTGTTTTTGCAAGTACTTAAACTCAGGGCCTGGACACTGTCCCTGAGCTTCTTTTGCTCAAGTACCCAGCACTACTTCTAGCTTTTTCTGGTTATGTGGTACTGAGGAATTGAACCCAGTAATTTATTCATGCTAGGCAAGCACTCTACCACTAAACCACATTCCCAGCCCCACTTCTGGCTTTTTGGTATTTAATTGGAAATAAGAGTCTCAGGGACTTTCCTGCCAAGGCTTGCTTTGAACTGCAATCCTCAGACCTGTCTCCTGAGTCACTGAGATTATAGGCATGAGCCACCAGCACCAGATTTATAGTTTTGTGGGGGGGGTTTTTGAGTCCCACTAAGCAAATGTTATGAGGTCTTGTTCTATAGATAGGAAAGGTCTTTAATTGGCCCCATAGAAGTGTCCTGCCATCAGTGTCCTATGGGGTTAGAAAAGAGCTTCTTTGTACTTCAGAAATGGAAACAGTAGGATTACAAGTTCAAGGCCTGCCTGGCTACCTAAAATTTTGAGGTGAGCCTAGGACACATACTGAGACCTTATCTCAAAAAATAAAGGGGGAAGCTTCTTTCTCTTCTATTCTTGGCCACATTTTAAGACAATATTGGGAGCTGGGCATGAGAGAACATTCCTGTAATCCCAGCACTCAAGAAGCCAAACAGGAGGATCAAGAGTTCTACATCAGGGTCTGGGAAAGTGGCTCAGTGGTAGAGTGCTTGCCTTGCATGCCTGAGGCCCTGGGTTTGATTCCTCAGCACCACATAAGCAAAAAGAAAAAAGCCGGAAGTGGCGCTGTGGCTCAAGTGGTGGAGTGCTAGCCTTGAGCTAAAGAGCTGAGGGACAGCGCCCAGACTCTAGTTGGACTGGCAATATGGTAATACACTCTCAAAAGCTGTTAAAAATTCCAGCCGGGCTCCGGTGGCTCACGCCTCTAATCCTGGCTACTCAAGAGGATGAGATCTGAAGATCATGGTTCAGAGCCAGCCCAGGCAGGAAAGTATGTGAGACCCTTATCTCCAACAAACTACCAGAAAACCAGAAGTGGCGCTGTGGCTCTCGCCTTGAACTAAAGAGCTTAGCGACAGTGCCCAGGCTCAGAGCTCAAGCCCCATAAACAACAACAACAAAATCTAATTCCAGTCAACTCAGTTGCCAGCAGTCACAGCCATCTGATGCCTCCCTTTGATGGTAGGTACTTTGAGTTTGTGATACTTCTGAAAAACCATTCCCTCTTTTCCTTGAGCCTTTTCCCCCACAGACAGAATTTCCCAAGGCTGCATAATTCAATCAGAGATCTTAGGAAAAAGCAGTAGTGGCTCATGCTTATAGTCCTAGCTACTCAGGAGGTAGGGAACTGAGGATTGCAGTTCAAAACCAGCCTGCACAGGAAAGTCCATGGGACTCATATCCAATTAACCACCTAAGAGCCAAAAGTAGAGCTGTGACTCAAGTGATAAAGCACTAGCCTTGAGAAAAAAAAAGCTCAGACCCATCACCCAGGCTGTGAGTCTAAGTCCCAGGACCAACACACATGCATACACATGTGCGCGCGCATGTGCGCACACACACACACACACACACACACACAATTAATTTGAAAAAAAAATAAAAAGACTTTAAATATTTTATAGGAAATAACCATTCTTTCCAAAGAACTGCAAGATTACAAAAGCCATCCCAACTCTGCTCAAGTGCCTTCAATGACAGTGACTTCCTTGCTAAATAAGACAGTGCCATCTGTCCCTTTGCCTCCAAAGGAACACAGTACTTTGAACATTGTGTAACTTTTTGTTTAAATGCCTAAAGGAGCTAGCAGAACAAAGATGATTCATGTGGCCACCTGTGAAAACATGTCTGTCCATAAGATATCTTCCCCAGAAAGAATACAGGACAATGATGTATACAGGGTCCTAGTCCCAGCTAGATGAGCAATTCCCACACGCAGTCTCTGTTGCTGTGTGATACATGACAAATGACTTAACCTCTCATGCCTCAGATTGCTCATCTGTAAAATGAGGATAATTAATACTGCTTGCTATAGGTTGGATCTTCTTGTTTTGTGTTTTTGAAACAGAGTCTAGCTGTTTAGTCCACACTGACCCCAAACTCAAGATCCTCCTCTGCCTCCTGAGTACTAGGATTATAGGCATTCACCATTGTACCCAAATCTTTTTTTTTTTTTTTGGGGGTCCGGTCGTGGGGCCTGAACTCTGGGCCTGGGTGCTGTCCCTCAGCTCTTCAGCTCAAGGCTAGCACTCTACCACTTGAGCCACAGCGCCACTTCCCGCTTTTTTCTTTTTGCTTATGTGGTGCTGAGGAATCGAACCCAGGGCCTCAGGCATGCAAGGCAAGCACTCTACCACTGAGCCACCTTCCCAGCCCTGTACCCAAATCTTGAAGGTCTTCAAAAAGCTATGTGTTAGGCTGGGAAGGTGGCTCAGTGGTAGAGTGCTTGCCTTGCATGCATGAGGCCCTGGGTTCGATTCCTCAGCACCATATAAGCAGAAAAACCCGGAAGTGGTGCTTTGGCTCAAGTGGTAGAGCGGTAGAGCGCTAGCCTTGAGCTGAAGAGCTGAGGGACAGCATCCAGGACCAGAGTTCAGGCCCCATGACCAACAATAACAACAAAAAAAACACCATGTGTTGAAGGCTTGGCCACCACCTTTAGGAGCGGAGTCTTAGTGAGAGGAAGTTAGGCTCACTGGCGATGTGCCCTTAAGGGACATTGGGGCTAATCTCCTTTCACCTGTTTGCTTCCTAGCCACCAGCTTCATTTGCCAAGGGCTCTGAACATGATGTGCTGCCTTGCCACGCGTCCAAAGCAACAGGGCCCAACATCCACAGGATAAAATGGTGGAAACAATGAGTCAAAACAAACCATTTATTTTCTCATGTATTTTCTCATTGCAGCAGAAATCCATTTACCTTTTGTGGTTGGGAGGAATGGGTCAGTAGGCATACAGTGCTTAGAACTTGCTATACATGACTGATAATTTTACCCACCCTGTTCTCCTCCCTGTCAAAAATCCCCAGCAAGAATAATAAATAGCCAGGTGTCAGTGGCTCTTGCCTGTAATCCTACCCACTACGGAGGCTGACATCTGAGGATTATAATTCAAAGCCAAACTGGGCAGGAAAATCCCTGAGACTATTTTTTTTTTTTTTTGTCAGGAAGTGGGGACTGAACTCTGGGCCTGGGAACTGTCCCTCAGCTCTTCAGCTCAAGGCTAGCGCTCTACCACTTGAGCCACAGCGCCACTTCTGGCTTTTTTTTTTTTTTTTTTTGCTTATGTAGTGCTGAGGAATTGAACCCAGGGCCTCATGCATGCAAGGGAAGTGCTCTACCACTGAGCCACCTTTCCAGCCCTCCATGAGACTCATCACCAGTAAACCACCAGAAAACCGGAAGTGGCACTGTGGCTCAAGTGGTACAGTGCTCACGTTGGGTTGAAGAGCCGACAGTGCCCAGGCCCGGAGTTCAAGCCCATGACCAACCAAAAACAAAAACAAAAAAACAAATAAATTTTCAATTCTCTGATCAGAAATGACCAAATTGTAGCTCATGAGTTATATAAAACTAGTGGTAGGGCTGGGAAGGTGGCTCAGTGGCAGAGTGCTTGCCTTGCATGCATGAGGCCCTGGGTTCAATTCCTCAGCACCACATAAGCAGAAAAAGCTGGAAGTGGCGCTGTGGCTCAAGTGATAGAGCGCTAGCCTTAAGCTGAAGAGCTGAGGGACAGCGCCCAGGCCCAGAATTCAGGCCCTACAACTGACAAGCAACAAACAAAAAACTAGTGGTAGTTTAGAGTTGGCATTGGGCCACTAGATACATGAAAATTCTACAAAGTTCAATTTTCAATTTCCATAAAAGCTTTTTGTTTGTTTGGTATTAAGAGTGTGAGTACACACTGCTCACCGTGCTTTTTGCTAGTTATTCTGGAGATGAGAGTCAAGCAAACTTTTCTTCCCAACTGGCCTCTATATCACCACTATCCACTAGATCTCAGTCTTCTGAGTAGCTAGGATTACAGGCAGCATGAACCATTGCTAGGCAATTCCATAAAATTTTTATTAGAATTCAGCCTGTCCATTCATTTATGTGTTGTTTGTAACTGCTTTCACGATACATTAGCTGAGTTTAGAAGCTGCAAAAGGCAATGTAAACCTACCTGATCAAAATGTGGTACACACATAAATGAACATGTTAAATTGAAACCCTCTTGTACAACAATTTGGAGATATTATTATTAATGAAATGAAAGGCTCTCAAAGTCTAAACTATTCTGTGTATGTGTGTGTGTGTTGCTACTGAGGTTTAAACTCAGGATCTGGGCACTATCCATTAGCTTTTTTTTTTTTTTTCTTTTGCCAGTCCTAGGGCTTGAAATCTGGGCCTGGCCGCTGTCTCTGAGCTTCTTTTTGCTTAAGGTGAGCACTCTACCTCTTCAGCCACAGTGCCACTTCCAGCTTTGGGTAGTTTATTAGAGATAAGAGTCACGTAGGAGGCTGGGAATGTGGCTTAGTGGTAGAATGTTTGCCTAGCATGCATGAAGCCCTGGATTTGATTCCTCAGTACCATATAAACAGAAAAGGCCAAAAGTGGCACTGTGGCTCAGGTGGTAGAGTGCTAGCCTTGAGCAAAAGAAGCTCAGAGACAGTGTCCAGGCCTTGAGTTCAATCCCCAGGACTGGGGGCGGGGGGGGGGGGGGGAATGTCTCATAGACTTTTCTGCCCAGCTGGCTTGGAACTACAACCCTCAGATCTCAGCCTCCTCAGTAACTAGGATTATAGTCATGAGCCACCAGCACTGATTCTCTGTCCCATTAAGAGACCCCTTTCCTTGATAATTCCACTCTGAGGTCTGCCCTGACTGCTCTTACTACTCTAGAAGATTCTCACTTCAGGGATCCCAGTGACTGACCAGAGGAGACTTCGGAAGAGAGTATTTCAGTGTTTCTGTATGTACTTCTTCAATATTGGAGCTACATGGGTAGAGGATTATTTGTAAAGTGAATGCAGTACTATGCTGCTGCATTTTTAATGCAATAAAAAGAATAGGAAAGAAAACAGGGAGGGAGGGAGTCACCAGAGTAGAAATTGAATTTGAGTGTAACTTTTAAGAAAGGTAGTGATATTCCGGACCAAGATGGCGACGGGGCAGTAGGGAAATGCCACAGCTCTCTCCAACCAAAAAGAGAGTTCGAGTTCCAACGCTTAATCTCCCCTAGAGACCGACAACAACAAAAAGACGAACACTCAGAGAAAAACCAGAGGTGGAAAATAACAAAAAAAGAAAGAGAGAAAAAGAAATTCAGAACAGAGAAGAGCGAAGACCCCTCCCCCAACCTTTACTGGCCGCGCGGCAGTGCGCCAAGCCGCCGGCCAGCCGGCCCGGCGGGGGCTGCCGGAGCCACAGAGACACAGGGGGCTGCTTGCAGATCACCAGGTACCGGATTGCAGAACAGCGGATCGCCAGGAACAGAGAAACCTACCAGCCGGGAGTCTCCACGAGGATCCCACCCCCACCCCTCACTCTCCACCGGAGCGGAGAGGCTCCATCCCGCCAAAGCCGCCCGGCACCAGCAGCGCGACAAAGGGACCTGTCCGCAGACCACCTGCCCAATCGCGATCGCAACGACCCGGCGGGGGCCACCCAACCCAGCCCGCAACCACCCCAACTGAACTCGGATTGCAACAACAACTGACGACCTACAGGGTGAGTACCCCACAGGGGACAGTGAATCCATCAAGGGAGACCAGAGCTGGAGGGAATCCCCAGACCCTGACCTAGACTCCCTACCCCAACACCCGGACCACAGGACCCACTAAAACTGGGAACTGTTCGAGAGCTCCACCAGCTGGTGGAGCACACTCTGCTGGCCAGGCCAGAGCAAGAGCGCCCCTGGAAGGGAGCTTAAATGCCCAAGCCAGGAACAGCGCCCCTGGGTCAAGACTACCAACAGTAGAAGAAATTTGAACTGTGTCCTCCAGGCTGCATAACCTAGGTGGTATACACATTAGCACAGGCCTAACGAGCGCGCTCCAGGCTGGGGCCGGAACCAGGCCCGGGGACCGGCGCCTGAAAAAAGCAAAAAGGGTCAGAAGTGGGGCTGTGGCTCAAATGGTAGGGTGCCAGCCTTGAGCTGAAGAGCTGAGGGACAGCACCCAAACCTAGAGTTCAAGCCCACAACCAGCCCAAAACAAACAAACAAAAACACATCAGGAGCCCATAGCAGACTCCAGTATTTGGGAGAGTGCATCCAGAGCATCTGATCTTCCCAAGAGCACCCGCAGGAGCAAACACAAGCAGTCTAGGCTGCTCAACCCTTCCAAAGGCGGGAATTGCCAGCAATCTACAGCAGAGAGCTGAGAATCCTAAGTAAGTCAGAATAGCAGCTGGAAATAGGCTCCCAACAAAATCCAGATCAGGCACAGACTCTCTCTACCAATACAGAATCAGCAACCAAACCAAGACAGACACACCAAAACAAGATTGAAGAGCAGTCTCCTGAACCCCCATGCGAAAATCACAGAGAAAAATCACAAGGTTTACCACTACCCAGGACAGCAAGCTCACCTCAAAAGCCAGCAGCCACGCAGGGGAGAGCCCCAGTGGGAGCAAAGCAGGAATGGAAGACAAAAACTACATCCAAGGGTTGCTGGAGGCAATGACTCAAGAAATAAAGCGAGAAATGGATCAGAAATTGAAAGAGCACAAGGATGAACTATCAAAAGATATACAGGATATCAAACAAAAGTTGGATGCAAAAATAGAAGCTGCACAAACCTCAGTAAGAAGTGAGATAAACGCCAAATTAGAGGTAATGCATAATGATCTCACCTCATTGAGAGGTGAGATCAGTACTCTGAGAACCAACATTGAATCCATAAAGGGATCCATTTCCACCATGCAAACCACAATAGAAGCCACGGTCAACAGAGTGAATGAAATGGAAGGTAGAGTGTCAGATACAGAAGACAGAATACACCAACTGGACCAAAAAGTGACAGATATGGAAAAATCACTCAAATTAAACCAAAGGGAAATTCAAGAGCAAGCAGATAATGCTAAAAAATTTAACCTTCGCATAATCGGAGTGGACGAAGGTGAGGAATTCCAGAGCAAGGGAATGCAACACCTATTTAACAAGATAGTCAATGAAAATTTTCCCCACCTCAAAAACGACCATCTTAACTACATCACAAAAGCTTATCGAACACCCAACAAGCAAGATCCCAGGAGAAACACTTCTAGACACATTATAGTAAAAATGATGGATCTGAATAATAAGGAAACAATCCTGCATGCAGCAAAAATGAAGAAGGAGCTATACTACAACGGGAAAAAAATTAGAATCACTGCAGATCTCTCCATACAAACAATGAATGCAAGAAAAGCCTGGTAAAGCACCATACGAGCCCTGAGAGCCAATAACTGCCAACCCAGACTGATATACCCGGCAAAGCTAGCATTCACATTCGATGGAGAACTGAAAACTTTTAATAGCAAAGAAAAACTAAATGAATACATAAACATTAAGCCGGCATTACAAAGAATTCTAAGAGGGGGGACACAACCTGAAGAAAGCAACCAGGAACTGGGACCTGCCCCAAACAGGCATTACTCAAAGTCTAACTGAGCAAGCACAGGAGGAAAGGAAAGAAGAAAAACTTAGGAAAACGGAATGGCAGGGACAACAATGCATCTCTCTATACTTTCTCTTAATATAAATGGGCTGAATTCGCCAATTAAAAGAAAACGAACTGAGGACTGGATCAGAAAACAAGACCCATCCATCTGTTGCCTTCAGGAGACCCACCTCTCAGCCAAACATACAAACAAACTCAGAGTGAAGGGGTGGAAGAGGATCTACCAATCAAATTCCCCCAATAAGAAAGCAGGTGTAGCTATCCTGATATCTGACAAAATAAACTTTTCATTAAAATCAGTACAGAAAGACAAGGACGGACACTACATATTAATAAAAGGAACAATCCAAGAGGAGGATATAATCATCATCAACTTATATGCCCCAAATATCGGTGCACCCAGATATGTTAAACAAATGCTCTCAAACTTACAGAATAAAATAGATCCCAATACAATAATACTAGGAGACTTTAACACGCCACTCTCACCAAAGGACAGGTCTACCAACCAGAGGATTGGCAAAGAAGCTACCGAATTAAGTGAGGCCATACTTCAAGCGGAATTAACTGACATCTACCGAGTATTTCACCCTAAAACAACACAGTACACATTCTTCTCAGCAGCTCATGGAACTTTCTCCAAAATAGACCATATCATAGTTCATGCAAGGAACTTAAGCAAATACAAAGGGATCGACATAATCCCCTGTATCCTATCTGACCACAGTGGAATCAAGCTAGCTTTCAATAACAAAGCATACCGCAGAAATTTCTCTAATACATGGAAATTGAACAGCACACTCCTTAACAAGGCCTGGGTAACAGAAGAGATCAGAGAAGAAATAAAGCATTTCCTACAACTCAATGAAAATGAAAACACCTCACAAAGAAACTTGTGGGACACAGCAAAAGCAGTCCTGAGGGGCAAATTTATTGCCCTCAGTGCCCACATCAAGAGAATGGAGACAGACCAAGTAAATAATCTCATGTTGCAACTAAAACAGCTAGAAAAACAAGAAAAAATGGGACCTAAAGCTACTAGACGAAGCCAGATAACCAAATTGAGAGCAGAGATTAACCAATTAGAAAATCAGAAAACCATAACCAAAATAAACCAAACAAAAAGCTGGTTCTTTGAAAAAATAAACAAAATTGATGGCCCGTTGGCAAGATTAATTAAAAAAAGAAGAGAGGAAACCCATATTAATAGGATTAGGGATGCCACAGGAAACATCACAACACGTACCCAAGATATCCAAACAATTCTAACAGACTACTTTCAAAAGCTATACTCTCTAAAGGAAGAAAATCTGGTGGAAATGGATGCATTTTTAGAGAAATACAAGTTACCCACACTGAGCAAAGAAGAAGTTAACCAATTAAATAAGCCAATATCCTATAATGAGATACAGGAAGCTATCAAAAGTCTTCCAACAAAAAAAAAGCCCAGGACCAGATGGATTCACAGCAGAATTCTATAAGACCTTTAAAGAAGAACTAATACCCATACTCCTCAAGCTCTTCAGAGAAACAGAGAAGGAGGGAGCTATCCCAAACTCATTCTACGAAGCCAATATCACACTCATCCCCAAACCAGGCAAAGACCCAACCAAAAAGGAGAATTACAGGCCAATTTCCTTGATGAACACAGATGCAAAGATCCTTAACAAGATTCTAGCTAACAGAATCCAGAAACACATAAAAAAAATAATACACTATGATCAGGTAGGCTTCATCCCAGAGACACAGGGATGGTTTAACATACGTAAGTCAATAAATGTAATCCAGCATATCAACAGAGCCAAGGTCAAGAATCACATGATTATCGCCACAGATGCAGAAAAGGCCTTTGATAAAATTCAACATTCATTCATGCTAAAAGCTCTGGAGAAAATAGGAATAGAAGGAACATTTCTAAAAACAATAAAAGCCATTTATGACAGACCAATAGCCAATATTATACTTAATGGGGAAAAGCTACAACCAATCCTCCTAAAAACAGGAACAAGGCAAGGATGCCCACTGTCTCCACTCCTCTTCAACATAGTCCTAGAACCCTTAGCCAGGGCAATAAGGCAAGAAAAAGACATTAAAGGGATCCGCATAGGGAAAGAAGAAGTTAAACTATCCCTTTTTGCAGATGACATGATACTATACCTCCACGATCCCAAAAACTCCATCCTCAAACTTTTAGAAATCATAAGTCACTTCGGCAAAATAGCAGGATACAAAATAAACCCACAAAAATCAGTTGCCTTCCTATACACTGGTAACGTAAAGGAAGAGAGGGAAATAAAGGGAGCAACCCCATTCACAATAACCTCCCAAAAAATAAAATATTTAGGAATTAACCTAACCAAAGATGTAAAAGAACTATTTAATGAGAACTATAAAAAGTTAAAGAAATTGCAGAAGACACTAGGAAATGGAAAGACCTCCCATGCTCCTGGATAGGCCGACTTAATATAGTAAAGATGGTGATACTTCCAAAACTAATATACAAATTCAATGCAATTCCTATTAAAATCCCAATGACGTACATCACTGAAATACAGAAAACAGTCCAAAAATTTATATGGAACAACAAAAGACCTAGAATAGCCAAAACAATTCTAGGGGATAAAGACAATATGGGAGGGCTATCCATGCCGAACTTCAAACTCTACTACAGAGCTATAATCACAAAGACAGCATGGTACTGGCACAAAAACAGACCCGAAGACCAATGGAACAGAATAGAAGATCCAGATATAAATCCACAGGCCTACAGCCAGCTGATATTCGACAAAGGAGCCAAAGACATACAATGGAAGAAACACAGCCTCTTCAACCGCTGGTGCTGGGAAAACTGGGCAGCCACATGCAGAAAACTAAAAGTGGACCCCAGCCTATCACCATGCACCAACATCAACTCAAAATGGATTAAAGACCTTAACATTAAACCTGAATCTTTGAAATTACTGCAGGACAGAGTAGGAGAGACACTTGAACTAATAGGCACAGGAAGGAACTTCCTGAACAGAGTCCCAGGGTCACAAGAAGTTGGAGAGAGACTCGACAAATGGGACTACCTTAAAATAAAAAGCTTCTGTACAGCTAAATCTATCGCAACTAAGCTAGAAAGACAACCAACTAATTGGGAAAAAATATTTACCAGCAATATATCAGACAAGGGGTTAACATCCTGTATATACAGGGAACTCAAGAAACTAATCCCTCCCAAACCTAACAAACCAATTACTAAATGGGCAAGGGAACTAAAGAGGGACTTCTCAAATGAAGAAATAAAAATGGCAAAGAAACACATGAGGAAATGTTCATCATCCCTGGTGGTGAAGGAAATGCAAATAAAGACAACCCTGAGATACCACCTTACCCCAGTCAGAATGTCCCACATCCACAAATCAGCCAACGACAAATGCTGGAGGGGATGTGGAGAAAGAGGAACCCTATTACACTGCTGGTGGGAATGTACACTTATACAACCACTTTGGAAAGCAGTCTGGAGGGTCCTTAGAAAGCTAAAGATTGACCTCCCTTACGACCCAGTCATACCACTTCTAGGCATCTACCCTGAACAACAGGAACCAATATACAAGGACACGTGTACCTCCATGTTTATTGCAGCACTGTTCGCAATAGCTAGGATATGGAAACAACCTAGATGCCCCACCACAGATGAATGGATCCAAAAATTGTGGTATCTATACACAATGGAATATTATGCAGCCATTAGAAATGACAAAATAATGGCATTTGCAGGGAAATGGATGGAGCTAGAAGGAATCATGTTGAGCGAGGTAAGCCAAGAACGAAGAGACAAACGGTACATGGTCTCCCTGATAAGTGGATGCTAAATCCAAAAGGTTAGGTGATACGACAAAACTAACAGGACTTAAGAAACAAAGAACTCCCGCTCATCTAGTTGAACCACTACTAAATATCCCCATGCTGCTGATCACAAATATGGTATATAACATGTGAACACTGTTATATATTACAGACTGTGGTAGACAATTTGGTCCAGGGAAGTTAGAATGAACTTGTGACTTTGAAATTATGTAATCATTTAATCACAATCAAAAAAAAAAGAACCTCGGGGAAGGGAGGGAGGGAGGGGATGGTAGGGGGAAAACAATGGAGGGGGTAACAATGTTCAAGAGGAAGTGTACTCATTACCTCACTCATGTAACTGTAACCCTCTGTATAGTAGCTTTACAATAAAATAAAATTAAAAAAAAAAAGAAAGAAAGGTAGTGATAGAATATGCTAAATTTGGAAATTCTAAGAATGCACGCTTCCATTCTGGTGATATATTTTAAGATTAGCACAGTTAGCTTTACTATTTATGTAGAAGACATAAGGATGTGTATTCATAGATAAAATTCACTAGTGCTATTCTGCAGTAAGGGTGAATAGTTATCTTAAATTAACATCTTCAGTTTATACAAAGTATGCTTGCTTGAGCTTTGTGTCTTTTAAAGTAACACTGGCTGGAAAATATGTGGAAGCTAGATTTAGCTTAGAAATTATAAGTAAATACATTGTGGGGTATGAAAGTGTATGCAAAAGAATTAACTGAAATACTGTAAATTCAAGGGAGAACTCTAATTCCTTAGAAAAGCAAAGTCAAAGTTCAACAAAACAAAACACCAGGAAAGGGGTACTTGAAAGGGGATAGTGTGAGGTCTAGGGGAAAAGGTAGATGAAGAGGAGGAGAATGCAGTCAAGAATTCCATGTATATCTTACACAAGAAAGATGAGTGAGGGAAGGGGTGGGAAGGGAATGGATGGGTGAGAATGTTGAAAGGGGTGATATGGGTCAAAATGCATTGTATTCATAAACTGCTTTGTTAAAGGACAACTTCTTTGTACAAGTTTTTTTTTTTTTTGTAAAGTTGTTCAGAGCTGGGCACCGGTGGCTCACGCCTGTAATCCTGGCTACTCAGGGGGCTGAGATCTGAGGACCATGGTTCAAAGCTAGCCAAAGCAAGAAAGTCCAATTAACCACCACAAAACAGGAAGTAGAGGTGCTAGCCTTAAGCCAAAGAGCTTAGGGGCAGCGCCCAGGTTCTGAGTTCAGGCCCCACGACTGACCAAAAAAAAAAAGCGAGTCGTGCTTCCAAGGGGAATCAGGGAAGAGATGACGGTGAACCGGCAGGGTCGGAAGCCAAACTATCAAACCGCACCTGGGGTGTAGGAACCTCATCCCTCTCTAGAGGCCATACCGATTCTTGTACAGACATTTCCTCCACTGTATTCTCTTCGCGGCTCTCCTCAAAGTCCCTATTCCCCTCTTCCAAAAGCGGTCACCGTGTGTGGCGGTCTGTCCACGGCCGGCCAGACCCGCTCCTCCAGAGCCCCGTCCAAACAGCTGCGGGGGAGCGGAGCTGCGGTCCGGCGATCGCAGCCGCAGTCGCCCCCGCTCGAGAGGATGGCCCGCCCGCGGGGGGCAGCCTCGCCGACGACACCCGGTGGACTGGCTGTCGGGCGCTCCGCGGGCCCGGCGCGCTCCACCCGGCGGTAAGGCCGGGGCCCCGGTGTCATGGCAACCGGTTAGCACAGCGCGGCCCCGCCCAGCAGCGCGCGCGCGCGCGCCGGCGGCGTTTGTGCGCGCGCGCGGAACACCGCGCGGAACACCTCGCGGGACGGGCTGCGGCCTCGGGCCTGGAGAAGGCTGGGGACCTGCACCCGGGATTTGGGGTGTTTCACCGCCTACGGGGAAGAGAACGCGTGTCCCGCTCTCCGGCTCGGCTGAGAAGATGAGCACGGTAACTAACGCTCGTCCCGGGCGCGCTTTCCGCGCTCCGCGTCTCCGGGGGTGGGGGCGTCCCGCGCGGCCGCGAGGTCGGGAAGGGGCGGGGCTCGGTGCGCTGCGCCCGCCCCGGAAGCAGAGGTGGAAGCCCACGGAGCCCTCCCTCTGCCGAGTGGCTGCTTTGCGATGCCTGTCCCATTGAGCGACTTCCACGCACCGAAGATGCCTTCCGTGAGGGAAGCGAAGGAGGAGGTCCTTCTAGCGACGCAGGAGGCCAGCTTCTGAGGATTGCAGGCTCGAGGCCAGCTGGGGTAGACAAGCTCGGGAGACTCGCCAGTTAACCAGCAAAATGCCAGACTGGAGGTAGAGCGCAAGTGGAAATAGCCGAGCGCGAGAGTTAGGACCCGAGGTTGAAACCCCCAGTCGCCGGGTCTCACCTCCCGCTCCCCCTTGGCGGGCTTCTCTGCAGACCATGAAGTAGGAAGCGAGCCCTGGTCCCACTGCACTGCCGGCCGGCCGAGCCCACCTGTTCCTCAGCATGTGACCACCTCTCCGCGGTCTCTCCAAACCCGCCGTGTCCCTGATGGCCCCGCCCAAAGTCCCAAAGCAGGCACCACAGTCTGCCAAAGTAAGTACTTGAGTTTGCTGTGCAATCTTTGGTAACCGCGGGCCCCAACCTTCTAGGTTTTATCTACCATGCTACTTCTCTTATCAGAGAAGTCTGATAAGATAAAAAGCCGACCTGTAGCCCACCCTCGACTCACAGTTGTCTAGACGCCTCCTGCACCTGCCTCATCTTGGGCTATCGCTGTGCTTTTTAAGACTCAGCTTAGAAGGACCTCTTGTTTCCTATTGCTTCTTCAGCATCCATCCCACAGCCATTTGCTCCTCACTTAAGGCACCTTAGAAAGCCTCACTCCTTCTCCATTAGACTGCAGTGCAGCCCAGCTTTTTTGCTATTTGTTTGAAGATGGAGTCTTGCGGAGTTTTCTGCCCAGGATGACTTTGAACCAAGATCCTCTGGATCTCAGCTTCCTGTGTAGCTAGAGTGACAGGGATGAGCCACTGGCTCCCCCTTAGGCTAAGTATTTCTTCCCTTATGCAGAGGCATTCCTGGGTTACTTCACAGGGTTAATAATTTCATTTTTCATCAAGGGCCCATGGAATGGAAGCTCTTGAAAGTTAATGGCTTCCTTCTGCTCCTTGGATAAAAGTCCATTGTGTTAGTTGACAAAGGTTGTAGGCCAGAGCTGTCTGAAAGGTCTTTCAGACCGAACTCTCTCTGACTATCCTAGTTAGCTATAAACTAACCACACTGATCTGGTTTGGTTTTGTTGTTGTTTGTTTTAGTCCCTCAACTGTCCCTGTTCTCTGCAACCTCAGTACCTTTGATTTGTCCTAATGGGACAAGTCTCACTCCTTAGAGACCCTTCCTTGCTGTCCCTCCTTGTCCTGTGCTGTTGTAATGCCATGTACTCCAGGGAAACTTTTTTCCCAGAATAGTGATCAGCAAATGTGTTTGTGACTATGTGACTGTCTTTTTCTTACTGGACTGTAAGCATCATGACAACAACCAGACAGCCAGATACACAGCAGATATCTGTGAATATTTGTTGACTGGATAAAGGCGGTATCTTAAAATTTAGAAAAGCAGACATCCATGCTTGCATTCTAAACCCAAGTCCTGCATTGCATCTGAATTGTAATCAATTCAGCAAATATTTATTCATGCCTGTAGTATGCCAGGTATTGGTCCAGAGAAGAGAATTTGGTAGTGAACTAATCGGCAAAACTTTCTCTTTTTTGGGGGGTCCGGTCATGGGGCCTGAACTGTGGGCCTGGACACTGTCCCTCAGTTCTTCAGCTCAAGGCTAATGCTCTACCACTTGAGCCACAGTGCCACTTCCGGCTTTTTTCTTTTTTTGGGGGGGGAGGATCTGGTTGTGGGGCCTGAACTCTGGGCCTGGGCGCTGTCCCTCAGCTCTTCAGCTCAAGGCTAGTGCTCTACCACTTGAGCCACAGCGCCACTTCCAGCTTTTTCCTTTTTGCTTATGTGGTGTTGAGGAATCGAACCCAGGGCCTCATGCATGCAAGGCAAGCGCTCTACCACTGAGCCACCTTCCCAGCCCCCGACTTTTTTCTTTATGTGGTGCTGAGGAATCAAACCCAGGGCCTCAGGCATGCAAGGCAAGCACTCTACCACTGAGCCACCTTCCCAGCCCCAAAACTTTCTTGTGTGTGGTGATGGTTCTTGTTTTTCGGTTCTGGGAATTGAACTCAGGGTTTCATACTCTAGACTGACTTTTTTTTTTTTTTTTTTTTGCTCAAGACCACTTCAACTATGCTTCTCCTTTTGGCTTTTTGTTGGTTAATTGGAGATAAGTTTCTCAGATTTGCCTACCTAGGTTGACTTAGTACCTGGATTCTCAGATCTCAGTCTCCTGAGTAGCTAGGATTACAAGTATGAGCCACTGAGCTCCCAACTCTAGGAAGAGGTTTTAAATAAACAGTATTGAATAGTGAAAAGAGCTTAGGGTAAGAGATAGACAGTGACACCTCAGGTCCAGGAACCTTGTTGGGGTGTACAGGTATGGAGAGGAGAGCATTGGTACCCAGCTTTGTCCTGGGACAGTACTGGTTTATGTTCATTTGTTTAAAGTGGCCTGGTTTGGGTAATATATGGTTACCTGAGTTCTAGGGAGGTTTTATTTTGGGTTATTGTTTTCTTATTTTCTTTTCTTCTTTTTTTTTTTTTTTTTTTTTTTGTGCCAGTACTGGGGCTTGAACTCGACAAGGGCACTGACTAGTTCTCTACTGCTTGAGCCACAGATCCACTTCTGGCTTCTGACTGTTAAACTGGAAATAAAGAGTTTCATGGACTTTCCTAGCCAGGCTGGCTTCGAATGGTGGTGATTCTCAGATCTCAGCCTCTTGAGTAGCTAGGATTAGTGGCATGAGCCACCAATGTCCTGCTAGGGAAGTTTTTCTTAGGAGGTGATATTTGAGCAGAAGCCACAACTCATACCCTTAAGTTACATGAAGGCCTTCGAGAACAAGGTGTGCACCAGGAAGAGCCTTGCAAGTTTGGGAACTAGAAAGAAGGCCCAGGTAGCTAGAGTTGAGTAGTCTTCCTCATGGAGTTTGAGGAGTTTTACATTGGGAGTTCTGTGCTTTGAGACCAGACAGAATCAAAAGCCATGGAATTCATTGAGCAGACCAAAGAGATGAATGGGCCCAGAAACTGAAAATGTTCACTCACTCAGTTTCCTAAGAGAATTATAGACATGTAGGTAATATGCAATGAATTTCATGTGTTTAAAATTAATGCAAGCTGGTTACAGGTGGCATCTGCCTGTAAGCCTAGCTACTTGAGAGGCTGAGATCTGAGGATTGCTGTTGGAAGCCAGCAATTACCTACCAAAAAGAAGTGGAGCTGTGTCTCAAGTAGTAGGTAAAGCACTAGCCTTGAGCAAAAAAGCTAAGGGAAGCCAGGTGCCAGTGGCTGAAATCTGAGGATCACGGTTCAAAGCCAGCCCAGGCAGGAAAGTCCATGAGACTCTTATCTCCAATAAACCACAGAAAACCGGAAGTGGTGCTGTCTTGAGTGGCAGAGTGTTCCCCTTGAGCTGAAGAGCTGAGGGACAGTGCCCAGGCCAACAACAGCCCCACAACAGACCCCCCCCCCAAAAAAAAAAAAGTTAAGGGAACAGCACCCAGGCTCTAAGATCAAGTCCCAGTACTGGCACAAAAACAAAGAACCCTAGCCGCTCCTTTGTATTATAATAGGCTATCAGACTCTTCTGGTTATTTTGAACATGCAGACTTCCTTATCAACACTTTTTAAATTTTTTTCATTTTAAGGTTCCCCCTATACTGAATGCGGAAATATGGAAAATGATGTCAAGGTTCTCAAAAGGAATGTTCTCATTCATATCTGCCCTTGTCTTTGAAAGCCAGATAAAGGGAAGAAAGGAGGAGGCAAGTCTCGTGGGAAGAAGCAGAAGCCGGAGGTGGACATCCTCAGCCCGGCAGCCATGCTGAACCTCCACTACATTGCCCACAATGCGGCTGACTGCCTTTACCTGCGGGGCTTCTCCTGGCCAGGCGCACCCAAAGGGAAAAAAGGGAAAAACAAGATTTAAGCGATGGAATTTGAGAGTATCTTATTACAGAACATCAGTGAGAGAAATCAGGAGAACACCGTGACTGCAGGCAAAATAGACTTTACCAGAGACACCAAGAAATGCGTGATCTGTGTACTCTGTGGTAAATGATGGTAAATGTGTTTCACTTCCTTGGCTAAGCTGGCTGTGGTTAGCCACTTTGGTTTTTCAGAACACTTAAGGGAGGGAAAAACCTGAGTGATTCTTACAACAGTGTGGTAGAATTGATAGGACTTTAAAACATAATTCTGGACCAGAATTAAACCTTGCTCTCAAAAGGAAATTCCACTTTGCATGACATGTCTTCTTTTTTTTTTTTTTTTACAGTATTTTCACAATAAAAATTTATTTAAAAAAGAGAGCCTAGCCGGGCGCTGGTGGCTCACGCCTGTAATCCTAGCTACTCAGGAGGCTGAGATCTGAGGATCGCGGTTCAAAGCCAGCCCGGGCAGGAGAGACCGTGAGACTCCTATCTCCAATAAACCACCAGAAAACCGGAAGTGGCGCTGTAGCTCAAGTGGTAGAGTGCTCACCTTGAGCTGAAGAGCTGAGGGACAGCGTCCAGGCCCAGTTCAAGCCCCACGACCGACAAAAAAAAAAAAAAGAGAGCCTAGTATAAGAATTATCTATCATACCTATATCATGTCCTTTGTCCAGACAGCACAGATGATTTTTTTTTTTTGGGTCCAGTCGTGGGGTCTGAACTCTGGGCTTGGGCGCTGTCCCTCAGCTCTTCAGCTCAAGGCTAGCGCTCTACCACTTGAGCCACAGCACTACTTCCGGCTTTTTTCTTTTTGCTTATGTGGTGCTGAGGAATCAAACCCAGGGCCTCAAGCATGCAAGGCAAGCGCTCTGCTGCTGAGCCACCTTCCCAGCCCCACAGATGATTTTTTTTAAAGGTGGGGGATAACTAACAGTTTCTTCACTGTAGGTCTTCTAAGTGGCTTTGCTATGCTAATACTCATTGCTGGGCTTTGATTTAAGCTGGAACTGCTAGGGGACAGGGAGATATGGGTAACCACTCTCCTCAGATTTTCAGCTGTCCTGTCTTGTTTCCTACCTGTTGATGCTACTGCCAGCAGGAGGTGACTAGGGCCTCTGTGTAACTGAACCACCATTAATTCTGAGTCAGACAAGCCTCAGAGCTCTGTCTCTCTGCCAGGGCCTATCAATAACTCTGTCTGCTCCTGTAGCATATGAGTGAAGAACTTGGGATGTGCAAGGGAGACAACTTTTCTTTCCTTCTTTTTTACTCTTAAGGTTGCCAGAATTTTTTTTTTTTATTTATTTTTTTGTTGTAACTCAATTTATTTTTTTCTAAATTTTTTATTGTAAAGATATTATACAGAGGGTTACAGTTAGATGAGCAAGGTAATAAGTACACTTCCTATTGAGCATTGTTACCCCCTCCATTGTTTTCCCCCTACTATCCCTTCCCTCCCTACCTTCCCCGAGGTTCTTTTTTTTTTTTTAGTTGTGATTAAGTGATTACATACTTTCTTTCCCAAATTTCACAGTATTGTGGAATAATGATGCTCATTTAAAGTTACAAGTTCATTCTAACTTTCCTGGGGCAAATTGTCTGTCACGGTCTATAACATATAACTGTGTACACATATACACCATACATGTGATCAGCAGCATGGGGATATTTAGTAGTGGTTCAACCAGATGAGTGGGAGTTCTTTGTTTCTTAAGTCCTGTTAATTTTATGACATGTCTTCTTTCACAAAAAGGTGTTTGTTATTTATGGAAAACTTGGCAAAAAAGCACATGCTTACTTATGAATATCTTTCTCCTAGGCATTGTTTTCTCTCTTTTTTTTTCCTACTACCAGAACATGAACGCAGGACCTCAAGCTATCTTGGTTTTCTTCTCTCTTTTTTTTGTTATTAAGAAGTTGTACAAAGGGGTTATAATTCTGTAAGTCAGGTTATGAGTATATAGACAGTACTTCTTAGTATTTATGAATACCTAGACAATACTTCTTTTTTATTTTTTTTTTATTTATTGTGAAAATACTGTACAGAGGGGTTACAATTTACATGGGCAAGATAATGAGTACATTTCTTATCAAACATTGTAGCCTCCTCCTTTGTTTCCCCTTCCCATCCCTTCCCATCCTCCCCCCCCACCCTCCCTTAGACAATACTTGTTAGTGTCACCCCTTTCTTCATTCCCCCATTTACCCCCTCCCATCCCTAACCACAAGTTACATAGTTCATTTTTTATACAGAGTTCATTGAGAGCTGGGCATGATGGCTCACACCTGTAATCCTTGCTACTCAGGAGGCTGAGATCTGAGGATCGCAGCTCAAAGCCAGCCCAGGCAGGAAACTCTGTGACACTCTTATCTCCAATAAACCACTAAGAAAACCGGAAGTGGCACTGTGGCTCAAGTGGTAGAGTGCTAGCCTACCACTGAGCTGAAGAGCTGAGGGACAGCACCCAGGCCCAGAGTTCAAGCCCCATGCCATGACCAACAACAACAACAAAGAGTACATTGAATACAATGAGATTGCATTTGCTAACCCTTCCTCTCTCCATTCCTAAGCTACCCCCCCCCCCCACACCACCTCCCCTGCCCAAAACCATGTTTCCATTTCCTGGTATTTGCCTTGATAAACAGTACTTTACTTGTTCAGAGGGGTTATGCCTTTTGATTTCTCCCTTAAATATAGCCTCCTTTAGCCAATTTGTGTGCAAATGCATTGAGTCCTATATTTGTTATCATGAATAGTTGTATTTTAGTTCTTACCTATTCTGATAAGTTCTAATGTTTCTCCTCCATCTTGTAGTTTCAAAGTTTCATTCTTTATGTTTTTTATTTGTTTTGCCAGTCCTGGGGCTTGAATTCAGGGCCTGAGGGCGCTGTCCCTGAGCCTCTTTGTGCTTAAGGCCAGCAATCTACCACTTGAGCCACAATGCCACCTCCAAAGTTTTATTCTTTTTTTTTTTTGGTCCGGTCGTGGGGCCTGAACTCGGCCTGGGCGCTGTCCCTCAGCTCTTCAGCTCAAGGCTAGGGCTCTACCACTTGAGCCACAGCGCCACTTCTGGCTTTTTTTTTCTTTTTGCTTATGTGGTGTTGAGAAATCAAACCCAGGGCCTCAGGCATGCAAGGCAAGCGCTCTACCACTGAGCCACCTTCCCAGCCCCAAAAGTTTTTTTTTTTTTTTTTTTTTTTTGGTCGGCCGTGGGGCTTGAACTCTGGGCCTGGGCGCTGTCCTTCAGCTCAAGGCGAGCACTCTACCACTTGAGCTACAGCGCCACTTCCGGTTTTCTGGTGGTTTATTGGAGATAGGAGTCTCACGGTCTCTCCTGCCCGGGCTGGCTTTGAACCGCGATCCTCAGATCTCAGCCTCCTGAGTAGCTAGGATTACAGGCGTGAGCCACCAGCGCCCGGCTAGCCCCAAAAGTTTTATTCTTATATTGAAGTCTTTGATCCATTTTGAGTTGATATTGGTGCAAGGTGACAAACAGGAATCCTATTTTAGTTTTCTACATATGGATGTCCAGTTTTCTCAGTACTAATTATTGAAGAGGCAATGTTTTTTCCAATGTAAATTTTTTACTCCCTTGGCAAATATCAGGTAACTAAGCATATGGGTTTCTAGTCTATTCCATTGGTCTTCAATCCTTTTTTCCTGCCTGTACCAAACTGTTTTTGTTGTTTTAGCTCTGCAGTGAAGTTTGAGGCTGTGATATGGTTAGCATTGCATTTTTTGCCTAAAATTGCATCAGATCTTGTTGTTCCATATGAATTTTTTTGGATTATTTTCTTTATCTTGGTGAAGAATGTCATTGAGATTTTGATGGAATTATGTTGAATTTGTAGATCACTTTTGCCATTATGGCCATTTTCCTGATATTAATTCTACTTGTCCATGAACATCTTTGATTTCTTTCTTCAGATTCTTTTTTTTTTTTTTTTAACTATATTCCTTTTTTTTTTTTTGGTTGGTTATAGGGCTTGAACTCAGGGCCTGGGCGCTGTCCCTGAGCTCTTCAGCTCAAGGCTAGTGTTCTACCACTTGAGCCACAGGGCCTCTTCTGGTTTTTGAGTGATTAATTGGAGATAAAGAGTCTAACAGGGACTTTTCTGCCCAGGCTGGCTTTGAACCATGATCTTCAGATCTCAGCCTCCTGAGTAGCTAGGATTACAGGCGTGAGCCACCAGCCCCCAACAATATTTTTTTTTGAGGCTATTGCAAATGGAATTGTTTTCCTGATTGCCTTGCATGCATGAGGCCCTGGGTTCGATTCCTCAGCATCACATAAACAAAAACAAAAAAAGCCAGAAGTGGCTCTGTGGCTCAAGTGAGTCCTAGCTTTGAGCTGAGGGACAGACCCAGGCCCAGAATTCAGGGCCCCCACCACTGACAAAAAAAAAGAAAAGCCACTGATTCTTTTGGTTTGTTTTTTTTTTTTTGGGGGGGGGGGGTCCGGTCGTGGGGCCTGAACTCTGGGCCTGGGCACTGTCCCTCAGTTCTTCAGCTCAAGGCTAGCGCTCTACCACTTGAGCCACAGCGCCACTTCCGGCTTTTTTCTTATGTGATGCTGAGGAATCGAACCCAGGGCCTTGAGCATGCAAGGCGAGCGCTCTACCACTGAGCCACCTTCCCAGCCCATCTTTTGGGTTTTTTATCCTACTACTTTGCCAAAGTTATTGGTCCGCTCTAGAAGCTTGAGGATGGAGTCTCAAGTTCTTTAGGTAAAAAATTTTGTCATCTGCAAATAGGGATAGTTTGATTTCTTCTTTCCCTATTTGAATCCCTTTTATACCTTTCTCTTGCCTTATAACTCTAGCTGAGAATTCCAGTTTTATACTGAAAAATGAGTGGAGATTGGACATCCTTGCCTTATTCTGATTTTGAAGGAAATGGTTTTAGTTTTTTGGGATTTTTTTTGCAATTTTTTTATTGTGATTAAGTAATTACATAATTTCACAGTATTATGGGATAGTGATGCTTAGTTAAAGTCATAAACATTCTATCCTTCATGGGGCAAATTGTCTATTGTGGTCTATAAAGTTTATGAGTTCTATGGGCTTTGACTGTACGTTATTTCTTCCACATTGGGTGATAGGTACATTCCTTTCCTTTTGCATAGTGTCAGCTGTTCGCTCTTTCCCACTCATTCCCTCCCTCCCATCGATGCCATTGAGTTGCTTAGTTTGTTTTGATCAATGTCAAGTGCAGCTGATGGGTCCCACTGTTGTATGTTTTCCCCTAGTTCTGTGTCCTCCTCCTAGTTTCCCTCCGATGTGCACATATATACCATTTAGTATGATATTGGGCTGGGAAGATGGCTCAGTGGTAGAGTGCTTGCCTTGCATGCCTGAGGCCCTGGGTTTGATTCCTCAGCACCACATAAGCAGAAAAAGCCCGAAATGATGCTGTGGCTCAAGTGGTAGAGTGCTAGCCTTGGGCTGAAGATCTGAGGGACAGTGCCCAGGCCCAGAGTTCAGGCCCCATGACCAACAACAACAAAAAAAGAATGCTTGCTCTCCATTTAGTATGATATTGACTTTAGGTCTGTCTTATATTGCCTTTATTATGTTAACATGTG
The DNA here is from genome assembly GCF_019054845.1 of Dipodomys spectabilis. Taxonomy (NCBI): domain Eukaryota; kingdom Metazoa; phylum Chordata; class Mammalia; order Rodentia; family Heteromyidae; genus Dipodomys; species Dipodomys spectabilis. Next base: position 16,135,920 of record NW_024870874.1, read on the forward strand.
TTTCTCCAGAACTTTTACCATAAACAGATGTTGGATTTTGTCAAAGGCTTTTTCTGCATCTATTGAGATGATCCTTGTGATTCTTGCCTTTCATATAAATAATTTTTGATTAGTTGTTGAATTCTTTTTTTTTTTTTTGTCGGTCGTGGGGCTTGAACTCTGGGCCTGGGCGTTGTCCCTCAGCTCTTCAGCTCAAGGCGAGCGCTCTACCACTTGAGCTACAGCGCCACTTCCGGTTTTCTGGTGGTTTATTGGAGATAGGAGTCTCATGGTCTCTTCTGCCCGAGCTGGCTTTGCACCGCGATCCTCAGATCTCAACCTCCTGAGTAGCTAGGATTACAGGCGTGAGCCACCAGCGCCCGGCTAGTTGTTGAATTCTATTAGCAAGTATTTTACTAAGGAACTTTGTGTCTATGTTCATCAAAGTGATTGGTCTATAGGCGCTCTTTTTTTGTTGTTGGTTGTAGGGCTTGAACTCAGGGCCTGGGCACTGTCCCTGTGCTCTTTTTGCTCAAGGGTAGTCCTCTACTACTTTGAGCCATAGTGCCACTTCTAGGTTTCTGCTTGTTAATTGGAGATAAGAGTTTCATGGAGACTTTTCTGCCTGAGCTGGCTTTGAACTGTGATCCTCAGCTCTCAGCCTCTTGAGTCACCAAGATTATAGGTGTGAATCACTGGCACCCAGCTATAGGTTCTCTCTCTCTCTTTTTTTTTTTTGGTTGGTCATGGGGGCTTGAACTATGGGCGTGGGTGCTGTCCCTGAGCTCTTCAGCTCAAGGCTAGTGCTTTACCACTTGAGCCACAGCGTCACTTCCCGTTTTCTGGTGGTTAATTGGAGATAAGAGTCTCACGGACTTCCCTGCCTGGGCTGGCTTTGAACTGGGATCCTCAGATCTCAGCCTCCTGAGTAGCTAGAGTTATAGGCATGAGCCACCAGTGCCTGGCTCTCTCTAGTTTTTGGGAGGGGGGGGTCCGGTCATGGGGCCTGAACTCTAGGCCTGGGCGCTGTCCCTCAGCTCTTCAGCTCAAGGCTAGCACTCTACCACTTGAGCCATAGCCCCACTTTCGGCTTTTTTCTTTTTTTTCTTTTTTATTTGGGTCCGGTCATGGGGCCTGAACTCTGGGCCTGGGCACTGTCCCTCAGCTCTTCAGCTCAAGGCTAGCGCTCTACCACTTGAGCCACAGCGCCACTTCCGGCTTTTTTTCTTTTTGCTTATGTGGTGCTGAGGAATTGAACCCAGGGCCTCAGGCATGCAAGGCAAGTGCTTTAACCACTGAGCCACCTTCTCAGCCCTTCTTTTTTTTCTTATGTGGTGCTGAGGAATCGAACCCAGGGCCTCATGCATGCAAGGCAAGCGCTCTACCACTGAGCCACCTTCCCAGCCCCGCCTGGCTCTCTTTTATTGTGGGTCCCTACCTGGTTTGGGGATGGGTATAATACTGGCTTCATAAAATGTGTTGGATATCTATCCTTCCATTTCTATTTCATGGAAAATTTGAGGAGTACTTGTGTTAGTTCTTCTTTAAAGGTCTTCTAGAATTCAGCTGTGAATCTATCTGGGACTAGATTTTTCCTTGTTAGGAGACTATTACTTTCCTCCTGATCTCATAGCTTGTCATGGGTCAGTTTAAGTGGTTTATATCTTCTTGGTTCAGCTTAGGCAGCTCATTTGTCTCTAGCAATTTGTCTATTCCTACTACATTTTCCATCTCATTTGAGCATAGGTTTTGAAAATAGTCCCTCATAATCTTTTGGATTTCTTGAATGTTTGTTGTTATATTTCCTTTTTCATATCTAATTGGTTGGTTTGGATATTTCTACTTCCCTTAAAAAAATTTTTTTTGTCGGTCATGGGGCTTGAACTCTAGCCTGGGCGCTGTCCCTGAGCTCTTCAGCTCAAGCTAGCACATTTGAACCACAGCGCCACTTCTGGCTTTTTCTGTTTATGTGGTACTGAGGAACCGAGCCAGGGCCTCATGCATGTGAGTCAAGCCCTCTACCGCCAGGCCACCTTGCTAGCCCCCTTTTTAAACTTTTGGTCAAATTAGCTAGGAGTTTGTCAATCTTACTAATCTTTTCAAAGAACTAGCTTTTTGTTTCTTTGATACTAGTCTATAACTCATTGATTTCTGCCCGAATCTTTACAATCACTCTGCATCTGTCTAGTACTTTGAGGTTCGGTTTGTTCCTGTTTTTATAGAAGTTTTAGTTGAGATTATTTACTTGAGCAATTTCTGTTCTTTTTTTTCTTTTATCTTTTCTTTCTTTCCTTTTTTTTTTGGCCAGTCCTGAGGCTTGAACTCAGAGCTTAGGTGTTGACCCTAGCCTCTTTATGCGAGGGCTCTACCATTTGAGCCACAGCACCACTTCTGGCTTTTTCTGAGTAGTTTATTGGAGATAAGAGTCTCACAAACTTTAATACCTAGGCTAACTTTGAGCCACAATCCTCAGATCTTAGCCACCCCAGTAGCTAGGATTACAGGTGTGAGCCACCAGTGAGTTTCTATTCTTTTACTCAACACTGCTTTTTCTATATCCAAGAGGTTCTGGTATGAAGTGTTTTATTTTCATTGGAGAGTAAGAACATTCTCATTTCTTCCTTTTATTTCTTCAGTGAACAACATACTATATAACAGTACAATCTCTATGTGTTTGAGCTGTCCCTCAGCTCTTCAGCTCAAGGCTAGCACTCTACCACTTGAGCCACAGTGCCACTTCTGGCTTTTTCTGCTTATGTAGTGCTGAGGAATCGAACCCAGGGCCTCATGCATGCAAGGCAAGCATTCTACCCCTAAGCCATCTTCCCAGCCCCTGTTTGAGTATTTTCTGTAGTATCTTTTGCTATTGAGTTCTAGATTAATTCTGTTGTGATCAGACAAAATACAGGGAGTTTTATCCATTTGTATTTGACAGTGAGATTTGTTTTTTGAGACAGTGTTTGAATCTTCCTTATTAATGTAGGCTGCTGCTATACATTTATGTTTAATGATGGCCATACCTGTAGCCCTAACTTCTTAGGAGACTGAGATCTGAGGATCAAGGTTTGAAGCCAGCCCAGGCAGGAAAGTCTGTGAGACTTTTATCTTTTTTTTTAGTCAGCCTTGGGGCTTGAACTCTGAGCCTGAGCACTGTCCCTCAGCTCTTCAGCTCAAGGCTAGCACTCTACCATTTGAGCCAAAGCGCCACTTCCGGTTTTCTGGTGGTTTATTGTAGATAAGAGTTTCATGTAGCCGGGCGCTGGTGGCTCATGCCTGTAATCCTAGCTACTCAGGAGGTTGAGATCTGAGGATCGCGGTTCAAAGCCAGCCCAGGCAGGAGACTCCGTGAGACTCCTATCTCCAATAAACCACCAGAAAACCGGAAGTGGCGCTGTAGCTCAAGTGGTAGAGCGCTCGCCTTGAGCTGAAGAGCTGAGGGACAGCGCCCAGGCCCAGAGTTCAAGCCCCACGACCGACAAAAAAAAAAAAAAAAAAGAGTTTCATGGCCTTTTCTGCCAGGGTTGGATTTGAACCGCGATCCTCAGATCTCAGCCCCCTGAGTAGCAAGGATTATAGGCGTGAGCTACTGGTGCCCTGCGAGACTTTTATCTTTAATTAACCACCAGAAAACTGGAAATGGTGGCTCAAAGTGGTAGAGTACAAGCCTTGAGCAAAACGCACACACACACACCCCCGACACACACACATACAACACACACACACACACACACCCCGGCTCAGAGATAGTGCCCAGGCCCTGAGTTCAAGCCCCATAACTGACAAAAAAAAATGTTTTTAAAGAAAGAGATACTGTGTTTCCTGACACACACACACACACACACACACACACACACACACACGGCTCAGAGATAGTACCCAGGCCCTGAGTTCAAGCCCCATAACTGACAAAAAAAATTTTTTAAAAAAGAGATACTGTGTTTCCTGACACACACACACACGCCCCACAACTGACAAAAAAAAATGTTTTTAAAAAAAGAGATACTGTGTTTCCTGACTGACACACACACACACACACACACACACACACACACACCCGGCTCAGAGATAGTGCCCAGGCCCTGAGTTCAAGCCCCATAACTGACAAAAAAAATTTAAAAAAAAGAGATACTGTGTTTCCTGACACATACACACAAGCCCCATAACTGACAAAAAAAATTCTTTTAAAAAGAGATACTGTGTTTCCTGCCACACACACACACACACACACACCCGGCTCAGAGATAGTGCCCAGGCCCTGAGTTCAAGCCCCATAACTGACAAAAAAAATTGTTTTTAAAAAAAGAGATACTGTGTTTCCTGCCACTTTGTTGTTTCCCTGTGCTGGCTTCAAACTCTGATCCTCAGATCTTAGCCTCCTGAGTAGCTAGGATTACAGGTGTGAGCCACTGGTACCCAATGATTTATTGTATTTTATTTTTTTGCTGGTTGTGGGGCCTGAACTCTGGGCCTGGGCACTGTCCCTCAGCTCTTCAGCTCAAGGCTAGCACTCTACCCCTTGAGCCACAGCACCACTTTTGGCTTTTTCTGTTTATGTGTTGCTCAGGAGTCGAACCCAGGGCCTCATGCATGCGAGGCAAGCACTCTACCACTGAGCCACTTCCCAGCTGCGATTTTTTTATTCATTAATGGGTTTCTTTGACTTTGTCTTCTTCAGATAGTATGCTTCCCTTTGGTATCCTTTGTAGTGCTAATTTAGTGTTCATGAATTTTATTTGTTTTTTTTTTCCAGGGCTGAGGACCGAACCCAGGGCCTTGCACACGCTGGGCGGGCGCCCTTCTGCTGGGCTAACCCCCCAGCCCCATGTTCATGAATTTTACTAGTTTTGGTTTATTGTGGAAAGTTTTAGTTTCTCCATTGATTGTGAATGATAGCTTCACTGGGTATACGAGGTTGGCATTTTTTATAATTCGGAGCTTGAATTATACCTCTCCAGGCTTTCCTTGCATTCAGAAATCTGCAGTTATTTAATGTTTTTTCCATTTTGATAAATTCCCTCTTTGATTTTGCTGCCTTTAAAATTACATCCTTATCTTTCACTCAAGAGTTTTTACACAATGCGTCTAGGCATGTTTCTTCCCTGGGCTTGCCTGCCTCTGTCAGATGGGCGTCAGTCTCTTTTTTGATGTTAGGGAAGTTTTGGTATTATTTTATTGAATAGGTCTCAATGCTTTTAGTTTTTAATTCTCTCTCATCTAGTCCAGTTATATGTAGATTTGGTCTATTTGTAGATTTTGGCCAAATCCACTAGTTCTTGAATGTCCCTTCGGTATGTTCTGAGTGGTTTTTTTTTGTCGGTCGTGGGGCTTGAACTCTGGGCCTGGGCGCTGTCCCTCAGCTCTTCAGCTCAAGGCGAGCGCTCTACCACTTGAGCTACAGCGCCACTTCCGGTTTTCTGGTGGTTTATTGGAGATAGGAGTCTCACGGAGTCTCCTGCCCGGGCTGGCTTTGAACCGCGATCCTCAGATCTCAGCCTCCTGAGTAGCTAGGATTACAGGCGTGAGCCACCAGCGCCCGGCTTGAGTGTTTTTTTTTTTTAATGCTTTTAACTGTTTGTTCTAATTCCCCTGCTTTGTCTTCAACACCTGATAACTCTATTTTCAACTTCTTTTGTTCTATTGCCTATGTTTTTGGGGTTTTTTTTTTTTTTTTGCCAGTCCTGGGGCTTGAACCCAGGGCCTGGGTGCTGTCCCTGATCTTCTTTTGCTCAAGGCTAGCACTCTACCACTTGAGCCACAGTGCCACTTCCAGCTTTTTCTGTTTATATGGTACTGAGGAATCGAACCCAGGCACTCTACCACTAAGCTACATTCCCAGTCTGTGCCTGTGCTTTCAACCGGGAGTTAGAGCTCTTTATGCTTTCTTAGCTCTGTATAGCCTGCATTTTTCCATCATTTCATCTTGCTTTTTGTCCACCTGCTCTTGGCATTCTTCTAGTTATTCATGGGTCTGCTCTCTTACTTTGTCAGCCATTTCTCTCCACATGCTTTTTGTGATCTTTTTGTGTATCCTCTCTTCTTCGCTCTCACTTAAGACCTCTCCCCTGTGTTGTTAGTTTTTGAGAGCAGCATGTTGTCTTGTTTGTTCATGAATTGTGTGATCTTTCACTGTGATTTATACATGTGGGCTCAGGGTTTATAAAGGCTGTTCCGTGCATACAGAGTCTCGTCCTGATGGGAGCGGTGATGTGAGAGCATAACACTTGGCACTGGCTTCTTCCTATAGTCCTCCGACTTTCTCCCCTGGAGGAGTGTGAAGGTCCTTTGTCAGCTGCCTCCCGGGGCCTCCGAGAACGGTGGCCCACAAATGGTAGGGGCCAGTAGCTGTCTGCATCGTGTTCTCAGCCATTTTCTAAACCTCAGAGCCCTCGGATACGAAGTTGGTCTGTGTTGTTTCACCAGTCCACTCCACTCCATGCGCCACTCTCCTGATCCCACCTCCCTCGCTCTGCTCACAGTTGGTGCCCACCTTTTGCTGCATAATTGGCAATAGAGTCCTCTGATCTCAATCTCCTGAGTAGCTAGCATGACAGGCTTGGCTTCTTTTTTTCTGTTCTTTTTCTTTTTCCTTTTCTCCTCGCCTGCCTGCCTTCCCGCCTCCCCTCCCCTCCCTCCCTCCCTCCCTCCCTTCCTCCTTCCCTCCCTCCCTCCCTCCCTCCCTTCCTTCCTTCCTTCCTTCCTTCCTTCCTTCCTTCCTTCCTTCCTTCCTTCCTTCCTTCCTTAATGGTGCATAAACCCAAGGCCTTGAGGGTACTAGGTAAGGTGTTTAACCATGAAGCTACATCCCTAGCCTTTCCTTTTTTTTTTTTTTTGTTTCAGTCCTAGGGCTTGAACTCAGGGCTTGGACTCTGTTCTTTTGCTCAAGACTGGTGCTCTACCACTTAAGCCACATCTCCACTTCTGGCTTTTGTAGTTTATTTTATTTATATATATATTTATTTATTTATTGGGTCCGGTAGTGGGCCTGAACTCTGGGCCTGGACGCTGTCCCTCAGCTCTTCAGCTCAAGGCTAGCGCTCCACTACCTGAGCATAGCGCCACTTCCGGCTTTTTTCTTTTTGCTTATGTGGTGCTGAGGAATCGAACCTAGGGCCTCAAGCATGCAAGGCAAATGCTCTACCACTGAGCCACCTTCCCAGCCCGCTTTTGTAGTTTAGTGAAGGTAAGAGTCTCACAGACTTTCCCACCCAGGCTGGCTTTACATGGCCATCCTCAGCCTCCTGAGCAGCTAGGATTATAGATGTGAGCCACTGTCACCCGGCTTCCTCTTGCTTTTATAGAAGTTATTTTGTTCCAAAAATAAAAACCTGGACACCATTGGCTCACGCCTGTAATCTTAGCTACTCAGGAGGCTGAGATCTGAGGATCGTGGTTCAAAACTAGCCTGGGCAGGTAAATCTGTGAGACTCTTCTTTTTTTTTTTAATTGTGAAAATACTGTACAGAGGAGTTAGTATTACATGGGCAAGATAATGAGTACATTTCTTATCAAGCATTGTAGCCTCCTCCTTTGTTTCCCCTTCCCATCCCTTCCCATCCTCCCTCTGTGAGACTCTTATCTCCAATAAACCACCAGAAAACTGGAAGTGACGCAGTGGCTCAAGAGGTAGAGCATTAGCCTTGAGGTGAAGAGCTCAGGGACAGCGCCCAGGCCCACAGTTCAAACCCCATGACTGACAAAAATAAATAATTTTGTTTCTATAGTATTCTTGCCATGTCAACAGTGGACACTAAGATTTTCAGGTATGCGCTCAGTCATGTGAGCAGGTAGTTAGAAAGATCTGACAGCATATAGTTGCTGGAGTACAGGGAAAGAGGGAGCAAATCAAGTATATTAATCAGCTTTCTGGCCAGGTGCTGGTGGCTCACGCTCGTAATCCTAGCTGCTCAGGAGGCTGAGATCTGAGCATTGCGGTTCAAAGCCAGCCTGGGCAGGAGAGACCGTGAGACTCCTATCTCCAATAAACCACCAGAAAACCGGAAGTGGCACTGTGGCTCAAGTGGTAGAGTGCTCCCTTTGAGCTGAAGAGCTGAGGGACAGCGCCCAGGCCCAGAGTTCAAGCCCCACAACCGACCGAAAAAAAAAAAAAATCAGCTTTCTGTCACATAGAGGAGTCAGACCTTGGTGGCTCACACTAGCTACTGAGGAGGCTTACAGATAAGAATTATGGTTCACAACTTTGGGGGGGGGGATGGGAAGGGATGGAAGGCGAAACAAAGGAAGAGGCAACAATGCTTGATAAGAAATGCACTCATTACCTTGCCCATGTAATTGTAACCCCTCTGTGCGGTATTTTCACAATTAAAAAAAAAAAAAAAGAATTACGGTTCAACAATCTGGGCAAAAAGCCTGTGAGACTTTTGACTCTAGTTACCAGCAAAGGCCAGAAGTAGAGGCGTGGCTCAAGTACTGGAGTGCCAGCTTTGAACTAAAAGACCAAGCCCTAGTACTAGTACAAAAGAAAAACAGAAGGAGGGAAGGAGGAAGGGAGGAAAGGAAGGAGAAAGGGTTTATCTTAACTCATGGTTTTAGCGGCCACCTCTGGAGTGTTTCAGTTTGTTGAGCAGCAGAAAAGAAAGAACTTGCATATGGGATCTTAAAGTTCCCACCTGGAAGTGACACAGGTCACTAGCAAAGGTGGTCATGTGACCACACTTAATTCCGAGAGGGGCAAGATCTGCAGTGCCACACCATTCCCTGGAGATGAGCTTTAAATAGCGGTTTGATAGGAATAACTACCACAGGTAGGCATTGCCTTTTCTAGTGAAAAGAGACCCAGAAGACAATAAAGGAACAAGGCTATGTGTGGTTGTACATATCTTTAATTTTAGCACCCAGAAAGTTGAGGCAAGAGGACTGTTAAGGTTGAGGGCCAGCCTGGCTACCTAATGAGACTCTCAAAAAAGAAAAGCTGGGCAATCGCAGCTCTTGCCTGTAATCCTAGCTGCTCACGAGGCTGAGATGTGAGGATAGCAGTTTGAAGCTAGACTAGGCAGGAAAGTCTATGAGACTGTTATATCTCCAATTTACCAAAAAGCTAGAAGTAGCTTTTTCCTGCCCAGTCTGGCTTTGAACCACAATCCTCAGATCTCAGCCTCTTGAGTACCTCAGATCACAGATGTGAATCACTTAGCACCTGGATTATAGTCCCAATTTTTAATAAGACAATGTTTTCTAATTTCCTAGATAAAAAAGTGTAAGACTTCTTTCAATTATAAAAACTGTTATGAACTCTGACTTCTCAGTTGTTTAAAGACTAAATAACCAGAACAAAAAGAATCATACAAAGCATGAGCTACTCCTTACTGTTTTGTGATTTTTTTTTTCCTAACCTGGCCTTCTAGAGTTGGGACTCTTGGACTTGATCGACTGTGGGGACCTTTCTCACCAGTTACTGCCGCCTCCCTGGGTGCGCAAGGATGAGGCATTACTTCACAGAACTATGGTCCTGAAATCTGGACATTGTGCCACCCTTATATGCCAATATTTACTCTTTATTTGAGATTGATCAAGGATGGCAGCAGTTGAGCACTTGTCTAGTATTACATGAGAGGTTTGATTCTCAGCTCCACGGAATGAAAATAAGACAGATCAAGACATGGTACAGCCACTGTACAAGAGTCTGACAGGCTGGATGCTGGTGGCTTGTTTATAATCCTAGCTACTCAGAAGGGTGAATCTGTATCAGTAGTTCAAAGCCAGCCTGGACACAAAAGTCTAATACTCTTTTTTTTTTTTGGTTGGTCGTGGGGCTTGAACTCTGGTCCCAGGCGCTGTCCCTGAGCTCTTCAGCTCAAAGCTAGTACTCTACCACTTGAGCCACAGTGCCACTTGTAGTTTTCTGAGTGGCTTATTGGAGATGAGTCTCCTGGCTGGTCTGGCTTTGAATCATGATCCTCAGATCTCAGCCTCCTGAGTAGCTAGCATTATAGGCGTGAGCCACCATATCCAGCAGTGATACTCTTATCTTAATTTAAGCTCTGAAAAAGCTACTAGTAGAGCTGTGGCTCAAGTAATAGTGCTAGCCTTGAGCAAAAGAAGTTCAGGGACATCTGCACAAAAAGAAAAAGAAATATCACTTTTTTTTTAATGGTCATGGGACTTGAATTCAGGGCCTGGACACTGTTCTGAGACATTTGCTCAAGACTAGCACTCTACAACTTTGAACCATAGCTCCACTTCTAGTTTGGAAATAAAAGTCCCAGTGTCTTTCCTACCTGGATTGGCTCTGAACTGTAGATTATAGTAGCTACCAGCACCCCAAAGAATCTGACACTCCTATGGAAAGTTACAGATAAAACCTCCACTGGGCACTGGTTGCTCACACTTGTAATCCTAGCTAATCAGGAGGCTGAGATCTGAGGATTGTGGTTCAAAGCCAGCCTGGGCAGGAAAATCAATGAGACTCTTATCTGCAATTAACCACTTGAAAATTGGAAGTGGTTCTGTGGCTCAAATGGTAGAGTGTTCGCCTTGAGCTGAAAAGCTCAGGGACAGGGCCCAGGTCCAGAGTTCAAGCCCCATGACCAACAGCAACAACAAAAAGTCTAGTTTTAGTTCACTTTCTGGTTTGGAATCTAGAGGATCTACTTTAGAATTTGAAAAGGAGAGAGCACGCAGGTGCCGGTGGCTCACACCTGTAATCCTAGCAACTCAGGAGGCTGAGATCTGAGGATCGAAGTTCAAAGCCAGCCGAAGTGGTGCTGTGACTCAAGCAGTAGAGCACTTGCCTGCGCTGAAGAGCGCAGGGACAGCACCCAAGTCCAGAGTTCAAGCCCCACAACCGATCAAAAAAAAAAAAAAAAAAGGAGAGAACATTATCTATCTTCATCCAAAATGGTAGGTTTCTTTTCATCCTGGTTCTAGGAGAACCAAAAAGACTGTCTGTTGAGTGTTTATGAAACAGTTGTAATTTCAGTAGTAGGGCTATAGTTGGTCTGTAGACAGACCAGTAGGTTCAAGCCTTCTCTGGACCTGTCATTCTCCAGAGAGCAACTCTCTGTCGTGGGCTCTCTAGCAAGGTAGCTGATCTTCCTAGATAATGGTATTGACTTCCTCCTGTCTGCAGTGATCTGACATTGTCTCAGTGTCTGTGGTCCCTTCTACATGAAAGACCTACTGCCAGCCCCAACCCTGCCTAAAAATAATTAAAGCAAAAGTTTGTGGTATGGCTCAAGTGGTAAAGCACTTGTAAGTGAAAGGCCCTAAGTTCAACCCCCAGTACCAATGGGGAAACAGAAGAAAGGAAGAAACAGAGATGCGTCTTACATGGTCTCCCAGTTAGGGAACCAATTTAAATAAAAGTGTTCCTCAAGCCGGGCGCTGGTGGCTCACGCCTGTAATCCTAGCTACTCAGGAAGCTGAGATCTGAGGATCGTGGTTCAAAGCCAGCCCGGGGAAGGAAAGACCATGAGACTCCTATCTCCAATATACCACCAGAAAACCGGAAGTGGCGCTGTAGCTCAAGTGGTAGAGCGCTCGCCTTGAGCTGAAGAGCTGAGGGACAGCGCCCAGGCCCAGAGTTCAAGCCCCACGACCGACAAAAAAAAAAAAAAAGTGTTCCTCAGACCTCTGTTGTCTCCTGAAAAGTCTTTCTAAGTCACTTCACCGGGTTTTGCTAATTACAGTTTACTGAGTCTGACCCAGGCATAGTTACTGAGAAGATATAAAAACGATCCAGGACCTCCCCAGCCGGCTGCAGAATGTTTTTAGAAGCTGGAGTTGTACAGCCAGAGAAAAAGACCTAAGGAGGGAAGCTTCTGTACACAGATTCCTTTCATTCTTCCAATCCTCCTTTTCCAGCCCAAGGTACCTAACAGCAACTAATGAGGTAAAATTCCAGGCAGTGTAGCTTTCCACTGTCTGATGACAGGATAGGGCTGTTGTGCCTGAGAGTGTGGGACTCTTATTTTGCCTTTTTGGTTCTCATGACCACGCCAGCAAGAGGGAGAGAAAAGGGAGAGGAGGGTGAAGATGTCTCCCCTCCAGCACTCCTTGGGGCTCCTATGGTGTGCATGTTATTTATCTCCGTAACCCAAATCACCCCCATAGGCAGGAACCAGACAGATAGGAACAAACTAAGAAGCCAGAGCCTGGTTTAAGGATCCAAACTACCCAGTCAAAGCTGCTCAGCGTACCCAGCCTGCCTATCTACATTCCCATAAAGTGGGAATTGTGTCTTCCCACAAAAACTATAAGAAACCAAATGTGGCGGTGTTTACCTTAGGAGAATGAAGTGAGAGGATCTTGAGTTCCAGACCTGCCTGGGCTGTATAGCAAGAGCCTAGCTACAAACAACACCTATTTCTCCATCTTTCTGCCTCAGCTTCATCATGTGACCCTGCCTGCTATGGCATGCCACCTCCTCTTAGGAACCGTAACAAACAAGTAGTCTGATCCAAAAGCCTAACCACACCTGAATAAAGACAAAATCCTGGGTTCATTTAAAACACAGGAGAGCCAGGGGCAGTGGTTTACACCTGTTATCCTAGGTTTTCAGGTGGCTGAGGTTTGAGGATTGTGGTTTGAAGTCAGATCAAGAAGATATCTGAGACACTCCAGTTAACCAGCAAAAAGCTGGAAGTAGTGCTGTGGCTCAAATGGTAGCGCTCCAGCCTTGAGCAAAAAAGCCAAATGAGCACGAGGTCCTGAGCTAAATCTCCTGTGCCAGGTATATGTATAGACACATACACATCACCATGGGGGAGAGAGCGAGCGCAGGGAAGGCTGCCACACTGAAGACTCCTGCCACCCAGGTCTCCGCCTTTCACCCTGCTTAGTCCCTGCTGTGCTGCCACCTGCACTTCATTAACGCGGACATTGTCCTACTTCCTGCCTTTCCTGGCCTTCCCATGAAAACCAGAAGCCCAGATCTGTCTCAGGGTCCTGGTCATTCTGGGACCAAGTTAAGGATGTGACTTATTTCTTCCTCCTCTGCTCTTCTATCCATGCCTGGCCTGGGAAGGACTGTCAACCCCAGAACCTTCCCAGCCAGAGAGGGTGGAAATCCCTTCCAGTGACATTCACTTGGTCTAGACCAAGGCTTTGGTGGGCTCCCTGGGGAAGACGCAGCTGAGGCCTAGTTCCAGAAGAAGCCAGGCGGCACTAGTTCTCCATTACCATGTCTTCCAGCCAGCGCACAGGCTAGGCAGGTACCACGTCCCCACCTTCCTCTTTCCCTCACCTATACCAGCAATTTCCACAATGTGAATCAGCTGGGTTTTCAGCATCTTACCGTGTTGCTCTTCTTGGCTGCCCATTTGTTAACTGGCAGCATTAGTAATAGGTGGCACAGGAGTATGGCAATACTGACCGAAGTCACAGAGCCCGTGCCTTGGCTGGTGCTTTCACTGCAGGGCAGACACAGGAATTGTCTGGGACAGAGGAGAGAGCCCTGGAAGAAAAAGGTTGGAAGAGGGAAGGGGAAGAGATATGGGCTAAGAGAACCAGTTGCCAGGCTGGGGGCTCCACCCTGAACCTGAGGAGGGCGTGGCCAGGTGTGTATGTGAGGACTGGGAGATGGGATGACAGATGGGAAGAAATTGTCAACACCCAAGAGCAGGTAAGCCTAACTTCACAGACGTCACAAGGGGATGGAAGGGATCCTTGCTCTACAAGAGGGGTGCTCTGCAGACTTCCCAGAACCCTTGGTTAATGGCCTCCTTTGCTGGGATGGGGATGCGAGTCCCCTGGGCTATCTGATTTCGTTCCCACCCCACAAGTGACTTAGACCTCCTGGACTCCCGATGTCAACCCTGATGACAGCGTAGGTGGTGGCCCCCTTCAAGGTAGCTGGAGGTCATAGATTCTTGGAGTTGCTTAAAATGAAAGAACTAAAATGTAAGCCTCCCCATCCCAACCCATATGATTCATGCCTGTAATCCTAGCTACTTATGAGGCTGAGATCTGAGAATTTTGGTTTGAAGCCACTCAGGCAAGAAAGTTCCTGAGTTCAAAGACCAGGACACACACACACACACACACACACACACACACACACACTGCTCATGACAGCAACTACCTCAAATAGATTATTCTTGGTATTCAAGGAGGGGAAGAATGTCTACATCAGAGAAGGAAGAGGGTTCAGAAGGTAGCTCAGTGGTAGAGTGCTTGCCTTGCATGCCTGAGGCCCTGGGTTCGATTCCTCAGTACCACATAAGCAGAAAAAGCCAGAAGTGGCACTATGGCTCAAGTGGTAGAGCACTAGCCTTGAGCTGAAGAGCTGAGGGACAGCGCCCAGGCCCAGAGTTTAGGCCCCATGACCAGCAAAATAAATAAATAAAAAATAGAGAAGGAAGAGCTACTCAGTTGTCAAGGGAGGGAGACTCAGAAAGAGGTTTGAATCCTCTAAATGAAAAACAGTTGAGAAATGGTTTTCAAAGATTCTCCAAAAATGTTGGCAAATAATCTAGATGCTTCATCCCTCAGACTATAGGTGTTGGTGGCTCACATTTGTAATTCTAGCTACTCAAGAGACTGAGTCCAAGGATTACAGTTTAAAGTCAGCTCTGGCAGGAAAGTCCTGATACTATTATCTCCAATTAACTACCAAAAAAACAAGCTACTTAGGAGGCTGAGCTCTGAGGAAAGTCCGGGAGACTCTTTATCTCCAATAAAACACTAGAAAACCAGAAGTGCCACTGTGGCTCAAGTGGTAGGGTGCTTGCCTTGAGCGGAAGAGCTGAAGGACAGCACCCAGGCTCAGAGTTCAAGCCCCACGACCAAAAAAAAAAAAAAAAAGAATAGCTCACTATACATCCTGGGTGGCAGCCATGATATGCCAGCCTGGGTTTTACAATGTGCCATGCACTTTTAGCACATGGGTCTAATTTTTCTCCTAATTATAAAAACAATTATTCACATTTAGAAAGTATAGAAAAGTAAAAGCAGCACACACACACACACACACACACACACACACACACACACATCTATAATCTAAAATCTCACCACCCAGAGGCAGTCCCTATTAACATTTTGATATATTTCCTTCCTGGGTTTTAAGTGCATTTTTCTATAGCTGAGATCATACTGTATACAAAGTTTCATGCTCTAATTTTTTTGCTCATTACAGCATTTTCCCATATTAAGATTTTTGAAAACTTTTTCCATATTGTTTTTTATTAGAAAAACCAATATATGCTCATTGTAGAGAATTAAAATAATTCAGAAATACATAAAAGAAAATAAAGTTTCTCTTTCCTTTTTTTTTTGCTTATTTTATTTTTTTATTGTCAAAGTGATGTACAGAGGGGTTTCAGTTACATAAGTAAGGTAATGAGTACAGTTCTTTTTTTTTTTTTTTTTTGGAGGGGTCCGGTCATGGGGCCTAACTCTGGGCCTGGGCACTGTCCCTCAGCTCTTCAGCTCAAGGCTAGCACTCTACCACTTGAGCCACAGTGTCACTTCTGGCTTTTTTGTTTGTTTGTTTATGTGGTGCTGAGGAATGGAACCCAGGGCCTCATGCATGCAAGCAAGCGCTCTACCACTGAGCCACCTTCCCAGCCCAAAATGATGCCATTTTTATGCAATTTTCCACATGTAGGACAAAACAAACCCTGCACTTTCACCTTGAAGATAGGGAGAATAAAAAAATAACTAGCTCTTTTCAGTCTGCTTTTTTATGAAGACAAGTGTTTTCATTCTTTTTTCTTTTTCTCTCTTTCTTTCTTTCTTTTCTTTCTTTCTTTCTTTTTGTCAGTCCTGGGGCTTGAACTTAGGGCCTGGGGCTAGCACACTCTACCACCTAAACAGCACCACTTCCAGCTTTTTCTGTATATGTGGTACTGAGGAATCAAAACCAAGGCCTTATGCATGCTAGGCAAGCACTCTACCACTAAGCCACACTCCGGGTACAGTGTTTTCATTTTTTTTCTTTTTGTCAGTCATGGGGCCTGGGCCTGGGTGCTGTCCCTGAACAGTTCAGTTCAAGGCTAGCACTCTACCATTTGAGCCACAGCACCACTTCTGGTTTTGTTGTTGTTGTTTTCTGTTTATGTGGTGCTGAGGAATAGAACCCAGGGCCTCATGCATGCAAGGCAAGCACTCTACCACTGAGCCACCTTCCCAGCCCCAGTGTTCTCATTCTTTTTTTTTTTTTTTTGTCGGTCGTGGAGCCTGAACTCTGGGCCTGGGCGCTGTCCCTCAGCTCTTCAGCTCAAGGCTAGCACACTACCACTTGAGCCACAGTGCCACTTCCGGTTTTTTCTGCTTATGTGGTGCTGAGGAATCAAACTCAGGGCCTCATGCGTGCAAGGCAAGCACTCTACCACTGAGCCACCTTCCCAGCCCAGTGTTCTCATTCTTAAAGTAAAATACCCAAGCCTTAGATACTTGGCAAGCCTCATATCTTTTTTTTTTTTTTGGGTCCGGTTGTGGAGCCTGAACTCTGGGCCTGGGCGCTGTCCCTCAGCTCTCGAGCTCAAGGCTAGCACTCTACCACTTGAGTCACAGTGCCACTTCCGGCTTTTTTCTTTTGGCTTATGTGGTGCTGAGGAATGGAACCCAGGGCCTCAGGCATGCAAGGCAAGTGCTCTACCACTGAGCCACCTTCCCAGCCCATTGGCCATTTCTTTTTCTGTTCAATCATTGTGGAGACTTCTTCATAAATCTCCATGGCTATGAACATCGTAGGTACATTAAAATACTACAAAACTCTCACCTCTCATTTCAATTTTACTTGTAAGTATTTGTACAGTGCAGACTTAGTATGTATACACTGACTTATCTCACTGTTGACAATGAGATCCATGTATCACAGTACATTTACTTTGCCACTGTGGTAAGAGGTAGTTGTCTCAGTTCGCAGATGAGCTTGAGACTCAACACCTTTCTAGGACAACTGGTATGTAGTATAATAGAGCTTATATCCCTAATATCAGGGCAGCATCCTCACATTACTAGATTCATTTCCACTCTGTAGGAATTGCTACCTGTAAATGCAACTTCTTCCCTCTGCTCCACGTCACTCGGTGTTTGCTCCCACTCAGGACTCATACCTGTGCCTGGGACTTCAGATTAAAGGCAGAACTGAACAGTAGATTTAGTACTCTGGAACTGCACAACTTAATAAGCACTGAGGTTATATGAAAGCCAACAGTTTGTTGAAAAGGAAGAACCAGAAGATATAAAGGAGATATTTCTCACAGGGGTGGGTGGAAGGCATCTGTATTAGTTGGGTTCTCCAACTATATGTATATAGAATCTATATATAGATCTATATATTGATAGATATAAAAATATATTTATAACATAATATATAAATATATATCTATCAATATATATGAGGGGATTTATAACGGGAATAGAGGTCAAGAAGTCCCACCCCAGCCGGGCGCTGGTGGCTCACGCCTGTAATCCTAGCTACTCAGGAGGCTGAGATCTGAGGATCGCGGTTCAAAGCCAGCCCGGGCAGGAGAGACCGTGAGACTCCTATCTCCAATAAACCACCAGAAAACTGGAAGTGGCGCTGTAGCTCAAGTGGTAGAGCGCTCGCCTTGAGCTGAAGAGCTGAGGGACAGCGCCCGGGCCCAGAGTTCAAGCCCCATGACCGACAAAAAAAAAAAAAAAAAAGAAGTCCCACCCCACCCCCACCCCTAATCTGAGAGTTGGAGTCCCAAGAAAGTCAGTGGTATCCTTCAATCTAAGTATAAAGGCCTACAAGTCAGGGGAGCTAATAGTGTAACACCAGCCCAAGGTCAAAGGCAGGGAGAGGGGGAAGAAGAGAGTCTACTAATCAATTCCTAAAGTCTGAAGGCTCAAGAAGCAAGTACTCTGATGTCTGAGGGCAGAGGAATGTGAAAGGAGCAGGTACATTTGCCCTTCTCCATCTCTTTGTTCTGTTTGGCCCTTGATGGCTCAGAAGATGCCCACCAGTATTGGTGAGGGTGGATTACCTTTACACAGTCTACTGATTCAAATGACAATCTCTTGGGAGAAACACTCCTGTAGACATACCCAGAAATGAAGTTTAACTAGCTAACTGAACCTACTTTAACTCAGTCAGTTGATATGCAAATTTAACCATCACAGTATCCTAGAAAAGGAGCTGTGGGATAAATGGTATGTGTCTTTTAAAGTTGTGATACAAGCTATGCACAACAGCCTTTAAAAATGTTTCTGGCCAGGGCTAGGAAAGTGGCTCAGTGGTAGTGTTTGCCTTGCATGCATGAGCTCCTGGGTTTGATTCCTCAGCACCACATAAGCAGAAAAAGCCAGAAGTGGCACTGTGGTTCATGTGATAGGGTGCTAGCCTTGAGCTGAAGAGCTTAGGGACAGCGCCCAGGCCCAGAGTTCAGGCCCCACTACCGGATCCAAAAAAAAAAGTGTTTCTGGCCAGTGACAGTGGCTTACACCTGTAATCCCAACTACATAGGATGCTAAAATCAGAAAGGTGGAGATTCAAGGACAGCCCAAGAGAAAAGTGTCAATGGAAGAAGCTGGGTACAGTTGCATGCACCTGTCATCCCTGATACCACAGTCCAGTCGTGCATGCACTTGGACAGGAAGCAAGAATCTAGCTCAAAAATAACCATTGTGAGAAAGAGGTGGGGTGTGACTCAGAAGTAGAGCACCTGACTAGTAAGTACAAGACTCTGAATTCAAATTTCAGTATTGGAGGCTGAGAAGGTGGCTCAGTGGTAGAGCACTTGCCTTGCATGCATGAGGCCCAGGGTTCGATTCCACAGCACCACATAAGTAGAAAAAGCCAGAAGAGGCACCGAGGCTCAAGTGGTAGAGTGCTAGCCTTGAGTTGAAGAGCTAAGGGACAGTGCCCAGGCCTGGGAGTTCAGGCCCCATGACCAATTAAAAAAACCTAACAAAACAAATTTCAGTATTGTCATTAAAAAAGTTTCTAAACATTACAGGTCAGTAGTATGCATAACTATAAAAACCTACCAGGGGGCTGGGAATGTGGCTTAGTGAGAAAGTGCATGAAGCTCTGGGCTTGATTCCTTAGTGTCACATAAGCAGAAAAAGCCAGAAGTGGCACTGTAGCTCAAGTGATAGAGTGCAAGCCTAGAGCAAAGGAAGCTCAGGGACAGTGCCCAGGCCCTGAGTTCAAGCCCCAGAACCTGCAAAAAACAACAACAACAAAACAACAACAACAACAAAACCCTACCATGACTGTGTGCTAGTGTATTTGATGACCTGTTGGTTACAACTTGGGCCTAGACCCAGACAATCTGGGTTCATAAAAGACAAAATGACCATAATCCTATATGTTAGATTATCAGATATTTAAGACAAATAAGAAGAAGCTGGGCACTGATGGCTCATACCTGTAATCCTAACTACTCAGGAAGCTGAGATCTGAGGATCGAGGATCAAAGCCAGCCCAGGCAGGAAAGTCCTTGAGACTCTTATCTCCAATAAACCACCAGAAAACCAGAAGTGGTGCTGTGGTTCAAATGGTAGAATGCTAGCTTGAACAAAAGAAACTCATGGACAACCCTGGTCCAGAGTTCCAAGCTCTATGACTGACAAAAAAGGAGAAAAAGAAGCAGAAGAAGAGGAAGAGAAGAAGGAGGAGGAAGAGGATAAGCAGGAGGAGGAGGAGGAGGAGGAGGTGGTGGCGGTAGAGGAGACAAAGGACACATGTTCTCTCTTCTATGTGGAAGTTAGAACTAATTTTTAAATGCATCAGTAAATACATATGGGGTTGTAGGCAAGTGTACACAGATGTAATAACCAAAGTATGGTATCTGCAAGGGAGAATTCAAATGATGTAATTCCTTAGAAAAACTAACTCACAGTCCAACAAAAGAATACCATGAAACTGGTACTTGAAAGGAATGGAGAGATGGTCAAGGGGAATGGGGCAGATGATGAAGAGAGGAAATGAGGAAGAATGCAGTCATAGTGTTCAATACATAGCTATGAAACTAAGAAAATGAAGGGGAGAGATTAGACGGGGCGGATAAGGGAGAATGATGGAAGGTGACCTGAAGCAAGATGCATTACTTACAAAGTGGTTTGTTGAATAGAAACTCTCTTGTACAATTACTTAAAGATAAAAAATAATTTAAAAATGAAATAGTGGCTAGGCACTGGTGGCTCATACCTATCAGAAGGCTGAGGTCTAAGGATTGTGGTTCAAAGCCAGCCTAGGCAGAAAAAAAAAAAGTCCCCATGAGACTCTCATCTCCAATTAATCACTCAAAAATCAGAAGTGGTACTGTGGCTTAAGTGGTAGAGCACTAGCCTTGAGCACAAAGAGTCTCAAGAACAATACCCAGGCCTGGCGCCGGTGACTCACTCCTGTTACTCAGGAGACTGAGATCTAAGGATCCCAGTTCAAAGCCATCTGGGTCAGTAAAGTCTATGAGACTCTTATCCCCAATTAACCACCAGAAAACCGATAGTGGCACTGTGGCTCAGATGGTAGAGCACTAGCCTTGAGCTGAAAAGCTGAGGGACAGTGCCCAGAGTTCAAGCCCCACAACCAACAAAAAAAACAAAAAACAAAACAACAAGAACAATGCCCAAGGCCTTGAGTTCAAGCTCTGCAACTGACAAAAAAAAATAGTGCATATAGTATCAGTTTAGTATATGGTATAGAGTGAGTATATAATAAATGTTAATTTATAGTTACTATAGCTTACCTATTCATTCTCTATGATTGGATATTTCTTTTTTTGGGGGGTCCAGTCGTGGGGCCTGAACTCTGGGCCTGGGCACTGTCCCTCAGCTCTTCAGCTCAAGGCTAGCGCTCTACCACTTGAGCCACAGCACCACTTCCGGCTTTTTTTTTTTTTCTTTTTGCTTCTGTGGTGCTGAGGAATCAAACCCAGGGCCTCAGGCATGCAAGGCAAGCGCTCTACCTCTGAGCCACCTTCCCAGCCCCATAAATAATAAAAATTCTTTAAACAGACTTTCTTCAAAGAGCTGAATCAGTTTATACCTTTAAATACTTTAGGCATATATTAAATATGACGGAAAAGTTTTTAAAATTTGTGTATGTGTGTGTGTGTGTGTGTGTGCTGGTACTGGGAATTGAACCCAAGGCCATGATCTCTCTCTAGGCTTTTTTACTTGAATCACTCTTGCAATATAACTTTTCTGTTGGTTCATTGGAGGTAGTGTTTCAGAATTTTGTACTCAGGCTGGCTTCAGACTGGTCTTCAGATTATAGGGGTTAAGTAGCTAGGATTATAGGGGTTAAGGCACTGGCACACAGCAAGTTTTTTAATTTTTTAAAAAAGTTTGAATATTTATTTGGTATTGTCATCAACTTTATAGTAAATAACTTTCCTGGCTATAATCATCTCTATATATGCTTTTAAATATATAACTAAATATGCCGCTGCTACTGTCTATCTACATGTAAACATGCTCTGCAGTGCCATGTGGCACCTATTCTTTGTTCTTCAAGCACAATTGCATAGGTATTTAGGGTACAGATGGGGACAGTGATGTCACAATGACACCACACCGCTCAGTGCCACACAGAATTTTAAGAAGCATTATTAATCAGAACAGATTCCATATTGATTTTTTTTGCATTTCCAGAAGGTGACCCAATAATCTGAGACCCCCACATTGACTTCCAACCCCTTCCATGCTCCCTGGTGATTTCCAAATGGGTAGCTCCCTAGTCTCAGACAGTCCAAGTTCTTGATCTTACAAGACTGAGAAAGTGCCAGAAACTTTGGAATTATGCAAGAGCGAGGAACACAGGTGGCTGCTCTTACTGCAAAGCCCATTTATGGAGTGTGCAGGATTCAGTCCAGAGGTGTGAGGCTGGAAACACAAAGTCAGGTTTGCCATTGGATTGACCCATAACAAGGATTAAATGAGTTGCCAAAGTCACACATGTCAAAAATAACGTAGTTTACAAGCCCTGGGATAGCCTGGCCTCTGTTTCTGGCATGCCTTGCCTCAGGCGTGTGAGGTTATGAGGATCCTGCACACGGATGCTTGGCAGCCGAGCAAGGGCCTCGGCAGTTTACAGGGGACAGCAGAACCCTCCTGTAGTGGAAACATTCAATAAGCCCAGCCAGGCCTCTATTTAAATGTAAAGCTCAAAAGGCAAAGGGTCCTGACTCTCCCAAGTCATTTCAGACCTTCCCCGCTCTGCCTGCTGCTGTGTGGCTGGGCCAGGTCCCCACTAAGATGCCCAAGAGTTCTGCAAGCTACAGAGCAGCTTGTAGCAAGCTCCTTGGTGGTACCACAAAGGCTTTCATTGTATCATTATTTATACAGTACAGAGCATGGTACCGCTCCGCAGATTGTACCTCCTCAGAATCCACCCTGACACCTGGCATAGACAGCTGCTCCAAAAAATGCTTTGCCAAACCTTAACAGCACTCTAAATGCCTTCTTGGAAACTAGTTCCTGCCATGGCACTCATAGGAACTATCTATATTTTTATGATACACTCAAACTGGAGAGGGCTTAGGGTTCTGTGGCGCCTAATGGAAAAAGTAACGTTTTCTTTCTATTAAAGAAGTATAAAAATGAAAATAAAGTCATTAGAGACCATACGAAATACTAAATTTATATAAAATTTTCCAAATAAAATATTTTCAAAATTTTAATGAGAAATCTGAGCTTACTTCCATAAACATAACATTTTAAATACATTTATAATGTATTTTATTTAACCTAATATATCCCCATAATTATGATTTCAATATGTCATTAGTATAAAAATCACTAATGGGATATTTTACATTCTTGATTTTTCATTAAGGTCTTGGGACATCCGGTATGAGTTTTAGACCCACAGCCCATTCCAGTTTGGACCAACCACACTTCGAGTGCTCAGTGGCCACCTATGGCCAATGCCTGCTGATTGGATAGTACTTCATACAGCCAAGATGGTAAATACAGCAGGACTGTCTCGTGTGGTGTGTGTGTGTGTGTGTGTGTGTGTGTGTGAGAGAGAGAGAGAGAGAGAGAGAGAGAGAGAGAGAGAGGGAGGGAGAGAGACTTGAATTCAAGGCCCCCCCAGCTCAAGGCTGGTGTTCTACTACTTGAGCCACAGCTGTACTTAACAGCTTTCTGCTAGTTGATTGGAGAAAAAGAATCCCTTCAATTTGTTTTCTTGGGCTGGCTCTGAACTGCAATCCTCAGACCTCAGATCCTGAGTAGCTAGGATTACAGGCGTAATCCACTGGCTCTGCCAGGCCCTTCACTTTTTAAAATGGTCTTTTCACGGACTTGCTCAATGCTGGTACCCTGCTACTTGAGCCACACTTTCCCTTCCTGCTTTTAGCTGGTTAATTGGCGATAGGTCTTACAGACTTTTCTGCTCTGGCTGCCTTCAAACCTTGAAACTCAGATCTCATCCTCCTGAGTAGCTAGGATTACAGGTATAAGCTACTGGTGACTAGCTACTATTTCTTTTTCTTTCTTTTTTTTTTTTTTTTAAAGGAAAATCTGTATCTTTGGGGAAAGGAATCTTGACAAATCTCCCGGGGGTAAAATGTGTGGCTGGTGGGAACAGAGCTGGTATGTGAGGGGAAGTGGATCTGCCTGCAGCAAAGGGAAATAGTGCTGATTTGCCCTAAGGTGGAGACCAGTGAGCTAGAAAGAGGACAAAGGAGAATTCAAAACATGAAGAACCAAAGGCTGAAGAGAAGCCAGAGCTGGTGAGAAAGGGCAAAGGACATTTTTTGGCGGCAGTAGGTCTTGAACTCTGGGCTTTGGTGCTGTCCCTGAGCTCTTCAGCTCAAGGCAAGTGCCCTACCACTTGAGCCACAGTGCCACTTCCGGTTTTCTGGTGGTGAGTTGGAGATTAGAGTCTCTCAGACTGCCCAGGCTGGTCTTTTTTTTTTTTTGAGTCCGGTAGTGGGGCCTGAACTCTGGGCCTGGGCACTGTCCCTCAGCTCTTCAGCTCAAGGCTAGCGCTCTACCACTTGAGCCACAGCGCCACTTCCGTCTTTTTTCTTTTTGCTTATGTGGTGCTGAGGAACCGAACCCAGGGCCTCAGGCATGCAAGGCAAGTGCTCAACCACTGAGCCATCTTCCCAGCCCTGCCTGGGCTGGTTTTAAACTGTGATCCTCAGATCACAGCCTCCTGAGTAGCTAGGATTACAGGTGTAAGCCACAGGCGCAAAGGACTTTTGAAAAAGTTACAATTATCACTGCATATTAATTAGGTTAATGGGGTTCATTGTGATATTTGCACAAATGCATACATTATACACTGATCATGTCAACCTATCCTTTTTTTTTTTTTTTGGTCAGTTGTGGGGACTGAACTCTGGGCCTGGGCACTGTCCCTCAGCTCTTCAGCTCAAGGAGAGCGCTCTACCACTTGAGCCACAGAGTCACTTCCAGCGTTTTTCTTTTTTGCTTATGTGGGGCTGAGGAATCGAATCCAGGGCCTCATGCATGCAAGGCAAGCGCTCTACCACTGAGCCACCTTCCCAGCCCGGCCTCCTCCTTCTTTCCCTCTTTTTTTCTCCCCCCTGGCCTCCACCTCTGTGCCTACTAGCCCTTCTACAATTTTATTTTTCACTTGTCACTCCAAAGAGGAGCAGGAAACCTCCTGCTTAGGGGTGGCCCTTCTACTCTTAAGACTGTTTTTCTTTTAAGTTTCCACACAAGATAAAACAATACTCATTTTCTTTCTTTCTCTTTTTCTTTCTCTCTCCCTCCCTCCTTCCTTCCCTCTCTCCCTCCATCCCTCCCTCCTTCCCTCCCTCCCTTTCTTCCTCTCTTTTCTTTCTTTTTTGCCAGTCCTGGGCTTGAACTTGGCCTGGGCACTGTCCCTGAGCTTCTTTTGCTCAAGGCTAACACTCTACCACTTGAGCCACAGCACCACTTCTGGCTTTTTCTTTTTATATGGTACTAAGGAATCGAACCCAGGGCTTCATGCATGCTAGGCAGGCACTCTACCACTAAGCCACATTCCCAGCCCTCCTGGGATTCTTTTGCTCAAGGCTAGCACTCTACCACTTGAGCCACAGCACCACTTCCAGCTTTTTCTGCTTATATGGTACTGAGGAATTGAACCCAGGGCTTCATGTATGCTAGGTAAGCACTCTATCACTTAGCTACATTCCCAGCTAATTTTTGTGTCCAGCTTGTTCTGTTTAACATGATGTCCTCAGTCCCACCCATTTTCCTGCAAATGACATTATTTCCTTGTTGGTTTTTTTTTGTTTTTGTTGGCTGTGGGGCCCCGAACTCTGGGTCCGGGCGCTGTCCCTCAGCTCTTCAGTTGAAGGCTTGTGCTCTCCTACTTGAGCCACAGTGTGACTTCTGGATTTTTTTGCTTATGTGGTACTGAGGAATTGAACCCAGGGCCTCATGTATGCAAGAAAAGCACTCTAGCCGGGCGCTGGTGGCTCACGCCTGTAATCCTAGCTACTCAGGAGGCTGAGATCTGAGGATCGCGGTTCAAAGCCAGCCCAGGCAGAAGAGACCGTGAAACTCCTATCTCCAATAAACCACCAGAAAATCGGAAGTGGCGCTGTAGCTCAAGTGGTAGAGCGCTCGCTTTGAGCTGAAGAGCTGAGAGACAGCGCCCAGGCCCAGAGTTCAAGCCCCACGACCGACAAAAAAAAAAAAAAAAAAAAAAGAAAAGCACTCTACCACTGAACCACCTTCCCAGCCCATTTCCTTGGTTTTTATGACTGAATAATATTCCATAGAGTAGACATACCATGTTTGGTTTTTGTTTTGTTTTGTTTTTTCCAGAGCTGAGGACCGAACTCAGGGCCTTGTACTCACCAGGTGGGTGCTCTTCCGCTGAGCTAAACCCCCAGCCCCCATCATGTTTTCTTTATTCATCTGCTGATGAGCACATAAGCTGATGGCTTGGCTTGGCTTGGCTTTTGTGAGCTGTGCCCAAGTTAACATGTGTGTGCTTTTGTATGCTGACTTTTGTTCCCGTAGGATAAATGTCCAGTAGTCGAGTAGCTGGGTCATGTGGTGGTGCTAAGGAGCCTCCATACTGTTTCCCAAGGTAGCTGTACTAATTTACATTCCCACCAACAGTGTGGAATGTAAATTAATGGACACAACATCAGTGGGCACTAGTTTTGCCACCAATGAACTCAGCTATGGTAACAGTGGCTCTGGGTGAGTGAAAGTCAGAGGCAAATGTCATCTTGAAGCCACCACTATTGAAGCATAGTGGGGTCAGGGGTAGAGATCCTAGAAGGCTGGGACTCAGTGGATGTGAGAGGCAGACACCACCTGGTTACCTTGTCTGCTCCAGCAGGTGTGACAAGCAAGAGGAATTCAAATGATCTACCTCCACAGAGACTGGTCATTGTAACAGTGATGAGTGCCAGGCTGGCACTAGGCCAGACTACCAGACTACTGAAGATGGCAGTCCCGTCCCATAGAGACACTTCAGTTTCATTTGGCGTTTACCTTATAGCCTAGAACATCTCAACAGGGCTTTGAAGCCAGGCAAACCCAAGTCCACACCTGGCCCAAATATCTTCTGACTGATGATTTGAGTGACTTTCGGTCTTTGTTTCTGTTCTGAAAAATGGAGACAATGTTTGTCCCATAATGTTATATTTTTGTTTTTGCTATATGATAAAACAGATAAATTATAACATGTCTTACATTAATTACTGATGTTTGGGTGTATGTGTGTATATATGCTGGTACTGGGTCTTAAACCCAAGGCCTTGAACTCTTGCTCAGCTTTCTTTCTCATGGATGGTGCTTTACTGCTTCAACCATGTCTCCAGTGGTGTTCTTGCTGGTTAATTGGAGATGGAGTCTAATGGCTTTTCTGTCTAGGCTTTTTTTTTTTGTCGGTCACAGGGCCTGAACTCTGGGCCTGGGCACTGTCTTTCATCTCTTCAGCTCAAGGCTATCACTCTCCCACTTGAGCGACAGCGCCACTTTTGGCTTTTTCTGCTTATGTAGTGCTGAGGAATTGAACCCAGGGCTCCATGTGTGCAAGGCAAGCACTCTAACACTGAGCTACCTTCCCAGCCCCCAGGCTAGCTTTAAGCTGAGATTCTTCAGGTCTCAGCCTCCTGAATAGCTAGGATTATAAACATGAACCATGGTGCTCAACTTAGCCATTAAAAAATAGCTTACACTAATTATACAGAAAATTTTTTTCATTTCCATCCATTCACAGAATATTCCAATCAGCCTCACCCCTGTCACTCTCCTAGCCTCAGTTTCTGACTCCCCAAAACAATTTCAACAGGTTTCGCTCTACTATTTATGTAGTTGCAAAGAATCTGTTTCCATATGGACCATATTAAGTGTTCAAGGTTACTAAACACCCAGAGTTGTCCTGGAGGATTAAATAATGTGCAACTGGCTGGGAAGGTGGCTTAGTGGTAGAATGCCTTGCAGCAAGGCATGAAGCCCTGGGTTCCATTTCTCAGTATCACATAAACAGAAAAAGCCAGAGGTTGCACTGTGGCTCAAAGTGGTAGAGTGCTAGCTTTAAGCAAAAGAACTCAGGGACAGTACCAGGCCCTGAGTTCAAGCCCTAGGACTACTACTACTACTACTACTACTACTATTAATATACAACTGTGGCCCACAGTGCTGTGGATGAGAAAGGATGCCTCAGTCAGTTTGAGGCTTTATTCAAATTCCTGTCTAATCTCTTATTACAGCTCCAGCCTGCTCCAGCTGCTTATCACTGGGTTGGTTCTGTGTGGAAACCTGATCTTAAGAGGAAGAAGCAAAGGGACTGGCAGGCTCAGGACACCTACTTCCTGACAGATCTGCCTCCAGACACTCAATGTCCTCTTAGGGAAGAGGAGTTAGCCATAACCCTGAGCCTTTCCCAGCGGCCAAACTAGGCTGCCAAGGGGTGAAAATGACAAGAGATTAGACTTCAGTTTAATAGAAGGAAGTCACCTCTACTACCTGTGAACGTAGAACATTCAAGACCACTGATGGGTTATTTGAGTGTTTTGTGTTTTAGTTTTGATTGGATCAAAACTATATAACAGGCTGGGCGCCAGTGGCTCACACCTGTAATCCTAGCTACTCAGGAGGCTGAGCTCTGAGGATTAAGATTCAAAGCCAGCCCAGGCAGGAAAGTCTGTGAGACTATTATCTCCAAATAAGAAGTGGTGCTGTGGTGCAAGTGGTAGAGTACTAGCCATAAGCTGAAGAGCTCAGGGACAGTGCCCAAGCCCAGAGTTCAAGCCCACCACAGACCCTTCCCCCGCCACCAAAAAATAAAAAACAAAACGCTGAAAATCTATATGACATACAATCTAAAAAACCAAATTGTAAACTGGATGCTGGTGGCTCAGGCTTGCAATCCTAGCTACTCAGGAGGCTGAGATCTGAGGATTGTCATTCAAAATCAGCCTAGGCAGAAAAGTTGGTGAGACTCTTACCTTCAACTAAACTTGCAAACCGGAAGTAAAGCCATGAATCAAGTAGTAGAGTGCTAGACCTGAGCACAAAATTCAAGGACAGTGCCAAAGCCCTGACTTTAAGCCCTAGTACACACACACACACACACACACACACACACACACACACACACACACACACACACACACACACACACACACGTGCACGCGCGCGCTTGCAAATTTTTCCTGAATTCCAAATTCCTTCATAATGACTGCACTTTAACTAGTCTAACTAGTCTAGGCAGAATATGAAAATGGAGTTGGCCTGGAAAAGCACAAGTGGCCGGGATAGTTGTGCTTGAGAAATTTTGAGGAAAGAAATGTGAATATATTATTCTCTTCGCCTCCTGCTTGATGTTACATTAAAATTTCACTTAATCATCTATTTTACTCCAAGAAAAAATCCACTTGATTGGCGAAATTAGAGTGAATTAAAATCAAAGTCTAAAGTAATTCTAAGAAATCTCTTTGGCCTGCAGGGCACCAGTGGCTCACACCTGTAATCCTAGCTACTCAGGAGGCTGAGATCTGAGGATCGTGGTTCAAAGCCAGCCCGGGCAGGAAAAGTCTATGGAACTCTTATCTCCAATAAACTACCAGAAAACTGGAAGTGGCACTGTAGCTCAAGTGGTAGAGTGCTAGCCTTAAGCTGAAGAGCTGAAGGACAGCGCCCAGGCCCAGGCCCAGAGTTCAAGCCCCATGACCGACAAAAAAAAAAAAAAAAAAAAAGAAATCTCTTTGGCCTGAGCCTTTCTGCAAGCTGTAGGTCTACCTGGCTTTTGTCATTACCATGAGTGAAGTTCTGGCTGTAGATTCAAGCATGGTTAGTATAGGTGGAGGCAGTACAATCTAGTAGAAAGAGCATCAGCAGATTTCAGAGCTCAGGTCAACCACTTACCTGTGCACCTAGTAAGTTCATCTTTCTGTCTCTTTCCTCTGTGTAGCAGAGACAACGATCCCAACCTGTGCACAGTTGATTCCTCCTACACTATAGGCCCCACAGAAGCCTGTTTCCACCTTTCTCCACATTAGACACTGGCAAGAAATCCAGTTGTATATTTTATCCTCAGATTTAGTTCCTGCCCAGGGGTCCGTTTATTTCTCAGGCACATTTTAATTTAATGACTGCAGCTGTAGATGAAAGCCAGATTCTGAGCTAGAAAATGTTTCACAGAGGCTGGGTCCTTAAAGCAGCTGAGGCTGTTTACAGATAATAATAGAAATTATACAGTGTACAACCTTTTCAGAGTGGCTTTTTTTTTTTTTTTTTTTTGGGTCGTGAGGACTGAACTCGGTGCCTGGGGGCTGACCCTCAACTCTTCAGCTCAAGGCTAGCACTCTACGACTTGAGCCACAGCACCACTTTCAGCTTTTATCTGCTTATGTGGTGCTGAGGAATCGAACCCAGGGCCTCGTGCATGCAAGGCAAGCGCTCTACCCCTGAGCCACCTTCCCAGCCCTCAGTGTGGCTTATTTCATTAGTAATATGTATCTAAAATTAATCTGTACCTTTTGTTTTTTTGGTTGGTTGTGGGGCTTGAGTAGCAGCTAGGATTACAGGCGTGAGCCACAGGCTCCTGGCTTCATCTGTGCCTTTTTTTTTTTTTGGGGGGTCCGGTTGTGGGGCCTGACTCTGGGCCTGGGCGCTGTCCCTCAGCTCTTCAGCTCAAGGCTAGCACTCTACCACCTGAGCCACAGCGCCACTTCCGGCTTTTTTCTTTTTGCTTATGTGGTGCTGAGGAATCGAACCCAGGGTCTCAGGCATGCAAGGCAAGCGCTCTACCACTGAGCCACCTTCCTAGCCCTCATCTGTGCCTTTTGTGGCTTTATAGTGATGCTCTTTCTCTGCTTGTGTGGGTGGGTGGTGTGTGTGTGTGAACAAGCGCACAGGCACACACACACAGTATTAGACTTGAACTCTGGGCCTCGCACTCTCGCTTGGATATTTTTTGGCTCAAGGATGGTTGGTTTTCTACCATTTAAGCCACACTTCTACTTCTGGCCTATTACTGCTTAATTGGAGATAAGAATCTAATGGATTTTTCTGCCCCAGTTAGCTTCTCTGAGTCTCAGATCTCCGCCTCTGAATAGCTAAGATTATAGACATGAGCCACTGGCACTCAGCTACACACATTCCATTATTATTATTATTATTATTTTGCCACACCTAGGGTTTGAACACAGGGCTTGGGCACTGTCCCTGAGTTTCTTTTGCTCAAAGCTAGCATTCTACCACTTGAGCCACAGTGCCACTTCCAGCTTTTTCTGTTTATGTGGTACTGAGGAATGGAACCCAGGGCTTCATGCATGCTTGGCAAGCACTCTACCACTAAGCACCTTTCCAGGCCCACTCTTTAAAAAACAACAACAGCAACAACAAAAACAACTTATGTTAGTGCTATGGATCAAACCCAGCATCTCAGCCATGTTAGGCAAGTGCTCTACTACTGGGCTCCACTCCAGCCACCTTTAGCTCAATGGCAGACGTACTTTACCTCCTTCCAGTCCCATCCCTTGATGCCTTGATATCATGATATCATCAAATCTATATCCCCTCCTTTTTTTGGTCATAGTTTCAGCTTCTCTACTGGCTCTTTCCCAGAAGCCTGTAAGTATGCGGAATTTACCTCATGTCCAATGCATCCTATCTTTACTAAGCTTTCTCTAACTCACACAATCTTCGCGTTACTCACCTTTTGCCATCACATCTGACAGACTTTTCTGTCCTAGTAATCTGTCCTTTGTACTTTCCCAGAGTGAATTCCGACTTCTACTTCCACCATTCCACAGAATTGTTTTGGCAAAGGTCTTTGAAGACCTCTCTTGAGATCTTGCTTCTCTCCTTCCTGTATTGTGTGCTAGGCTTCTTCATTTTCAGACATGGACATCTGAAATCTCAGGTTTGATCCAAACTTACTATTTTTTTCCTGGTGTGGGGGGGGGGGGACAGGCTGGTCCTGGAGCTTAAATTCAGGGTGTGGATGCTGTCACTGAACTTTTTTTGCTCAAGGATAGTGCTCTGTCACTTGAGACACAGCTCCATTTCTGGTATTTTCAGTAGTCATTTGGAAATAAGAGTTTCATGGGCTTTCCCATGTACTCTCTGCCAAGATCTGAGAGACTGAACTGAAATTCTCAGATCTCTGCCTCCTAGCTACTCAGGAGCCACTAGGGCCTGGCTTATTTGACAACTTTAAGCAGTTGTTTTCATTTCAACACTTTCAAATTATCAACACTGAAAACATTCTTTCCTACTAATGACCTCCACTACCCATTTCCCCCTCAACAGGCCACGAATGTCATCAGTTTTGTGTATATTCCTCTAGGGATGTTCCCTTAATGACAGAAACATTTTCTATAAAATGCATGATTAGATGATTTCATAGTTACAAGAACTTCATAGTGTGTACTCAACACAAACTAAGCTGGCTGAAACATCACTAAATGATAATGATTACCTTTGGGATCACTAGTGTATATGTGGTCTGTCATTCAGACACCATTATCTGGTGTAGGACTTTATATTGTATATCTTTGCATACACATGAATGTTTGTTTGCTTACATATTTCTCCTTCCCTTTTTTTTTTTGGTCAGTCATGGGCTTGAACTCTGGGCTTGGTCGCTGTCCCTGCGCTCTTCAGCTCAAGGTGAGCACTCTACCACTTGAGCCACAGCGCCACTTCTGGTTTTCTAGTGGTTTATTGGAGATAGGGGTCTCACGGACTTTCCTGCCTGGGCTGGCTTTGAACCATGATCCTCAGATCTCAGCCTCCTGAGTAGCTAGGATTACAGGCGTGAGCCACTGGCGCCTGGCTCTCCTTTCCCTTTTTAAAACTACAAGCTATATGCTGGGTGCTGGTGTCTTAAGCCTGTAGTCCTAGCTACTCAGGAGGCTGAAATCTGAGGATCAAAGTTGGCTAGAGTATCTGGGCACCGGTGGCTCATGCCTGTAATCCTAGCTACTCAGGAGGCTGAGATCTGAGTATCATGGTTCAAAGCCAGCCTGGGCAGGAAAGTCCATGAGACTCTTATCTCCAATAAAGCACTAGAAAACCGGAAGTGGCGCTGTGGCTCACACAGTAGAGCACCGACCAAAAAAAAAGGTAGCTAGAGTAGACAAATGTGAAAGATTCTTTTTTTTTCTTTTTTTTTTTTCCTTTTTTTCTCAGTCGTGCGGCTTGCCCTCTGGGCCTGGTGCTGTCCCTCAGCCAAATGTGAAAGAGTCTTATCTCAATTAACTAGCAAAAAGCTAAAAGTAGAGGTGTGGCTCAAGTGGTAGAGCACCAGCCATGAATGGATAAAAGCTAAGCAAGTGTGTAAGGTCCTGCCGGATACCGGTGGCTCATGCCAGTGGCTCAGGATGCCAAGATCTGAGGATCTCGGTTCAAAGCCAGCCAGGGTAGGAAAGTCCATGAGATTCTTATCTTCAATTAACCACCAGAAACCCAGAATGGCTGTGGCTCAAGTGATAGAGCTCTAGCCTTGAGCTGAAGAGCTCAGTGACAGCACCCAAGCCCAGAGTTCAAGCCTCAGGACCAAAAAAAAAAGTGTGAGGTCCTGAGTTGAAGTCCCAGAACCAGCATACATACACTCATACCGCCCCCCCCCCCCCAACTCAATACAAGTGATAGCATACCGTCTGCACAGTTCTTGTGTAGTCTATGATATTCCCTCTTCATTTTGTGCATATATCTCTTGGACATGATTTCATGGACTACTTCCTCATCTTTTGAACGTAATGTTTAATAGCATTTCTGATTTCTCCACCTTTTTGTCTCCTACATCCAATCAATCAACTGCCAAGTCATATTAGTTGCATATTATTTTTCTTTTTTTTTGGGGTCCGGTTGTGGGGCCTGAACTCTGGGCCTGGGCGCTGTCCCTCAGCTCTTCAGCTCAAGGCTAGCACTCTACCACTTGAGCCACAGCGCCACTTCCAGCTTTTTCCTTTTTGCGTATGTGGTGCTGGGGAATCGAACCCAGGGCCTCAGGCATGCAAGGCAAGTGCTCTACCACTGAGCTATCTTCCCAGCCCGCATATTATTTTTCATACAGTGTCTCCATTCCTAGCACTAATTAGACAGTCCCCATTTCCCTGGATTGACACATTAGCTTCCTGTTTACCCTGACCTCCTTTGACTCATGCTATTCTGTTCAACTCATCTGAAGTACTGCTCTGATTAGGTCATTTCCCAGCTTTACAATCAGCACTATTTTCTCATTGGGTACAGAAATGAAAAACTAATTCTTTCTTTTCTTTTTACTTTTCCTCTTCCTGGATGCATTGTACATTTGAGTCATTAGCCTGATAATTGTAGAGCAGACCCTGGGAGTTATCATCTGAGTATTGGTCTATGAAACTATTTTACCTTGACATATGTAAATATTGCCATCAAGTTTAAACCCTTCTCCTCCTTCTGGGTTCAGTTCAGATTATTCAGCTCCGTCCTATGAAGTTCTTCTGACCTCTGCTATTAGGGGAGTAAACAATAAACTTAGCACAGCACTCAATTGAAGGAGATGCTCATGCTTAGTTAGCTTCATATAACACCAACCCTGCACTCACAACCCTGGAGAGTGGCTCTTTAAATGTTGTTCCTCCAGGCCTTGCTTGTATCTCCCTAGTCCCAGCTCCCAGGAGACTGACTGGCCAGTGCTGGTGTCTCATGCCTGTAATCCTAGCTACTCAGGAGGCTGAGATCTGAAGATCACGGTGCAAATCTAGCCTAGGCAGGAAAGTCCATGAGACTCTTATCTCCAATTAACCCAAGAAAACCAGAATTGGTGTTGTGGCTCAAGTGGTAGAGCACTTGCCTTGATCTGAGGAGCTGAGGGACAGCGCCCAGGCCCAGAATTTAAGTCCCATGACCAGCCAAAAAAAAAAAAAAAAGAAAGAGCTGATTGGCAGATTGTGATGTGGCAGGTATTTTGTACCTGTCTATCTTGGTACTGAAATACAAAATTATCTTTTCCCCATAGCTCTAAGTTCCTTGATGGTGGTGCCACCTCTGCCCTTTGTTGGCTCACACCCAACAGATATGATTCCTTAAAATTCCTTAGGTTGGAAATATCTGCTCAGCAGGAATCCTAGGAAAGGATTTTCTGCAAAAAAGGCAGTTTATTAGGGGCAACTCAGGAACTTATGAAACTCCAAAGCAAGGGGTTCTGTGTGTCTCAAAAACAGAACCAGAGCCGGGCGCTGGTGGCTCATGCCTGTAATCCTAGCTACTCAGGAGGATCGAGGTTCAAAGCCAGCCTGGGCAGGAGAGACCGTGAGACTCCTATCTCCAATAAACCACCAGAAAACCGGAAGTGGCGCTGTAGCTCAAGTGGTAGAGCGCTAGCCTTGAGCTGAAGAGCTGAGGGACAGCGCCCAGGCCCAGAGTTCAAGCCCCATGACCGACCAAAAAAAAAACAGAACCAGATGGGCTGGGAAGGTGGCTCAGTGATAGAGCACTTGCCTTGCATGCATGAGGCCCTGGGTTCGACTCCTCAGCACCACATAAGCAGAAAAAAAAAAGCCAGAAGTGGCGCTGTGGCTCAGGTGGTAGAGCACTAGCCTTGAGCTGAAGAGCTGAGGGACAGTGCCCAGGCCCAGAGTTCAGGCCCACTACTGGACCCAAAAACAAAACAAAACAAAACAAAAACAGAACCAGAAACTGGAGCATAGTGGGGACCCTGAGAAATCTCTGCTTCTCTGTGTGTATCTACTCACTCTCTAGTTACAGAGATACTTCATTCCCTACTTCATTTGGTGGAAAGTGGCTACTCCCTGTAACTTATAAAACCACCTAAAATGTAGCACAAGTACAAAGGGGGGGGGAGGGGAGGGCACCTAGCTATTCAGGAGGCTGAGATCAAGGTTCAAAGCCAGCCTGGGCAGGAACAACGTGAGATTCTTATCTCTTATTATCACTAAAAAAGCCAGAAATGGAGCTGTGGCTCAAGTGGAGCTGTGGCTCAAGTGGTAGAATACTAGCCTTGAGCACAAAAGTTTAGGGATCACTCCCAGGCCTAGAGTTTAAGCCTCAGTTCCAACAAAAGAGAGTGAGAGAGAGGAGAAAGAGAGATAGAGAGAAAGAGAGAAAGAGAGAGAGGAGGGGGGGAGGACGGGAAGGGGAGAAGGACAAAGAGAAGAAAGGAGGGATAGATAGAAATTTCAGTTTCATTTTCAAAATCTCCATGAAGGGATCTAATTGGCCCAGTTTGAGCCAAGAACAGACCTCTGGACCAATCCTCTGTGGCCAGAAGACAATGACAGTGTTAGGGACCTCAGTGGTATTCAAGACCTTATCTCTGTAGCTCCATCTTTAACGTGACTCAACCAACTTCTGGACTAATCCTCTGTGCCCAGAAGACAATGACAATGTTAGGGAACTCAGGGTATTCAAGATCTTATCTCTATAGCTCAATCTTTAATGTGACTTAGCTCTCAGCTTCTAGCTTCTGTGTCTCTTGGCCAAGCATTCTAAATTCCTGTGACAGACTTGACAGCTCCAGCCAGGCAACTACCAGCCAAAGGAGGGTGATTGGAGGGGGGCTAGGAGTAGAATCTGACTGGTTGGGGCCATCTCTGTGAATGGGGGCAGGTTCCAGAGAAGGGAGATTGTCGAAATCAATAGTCACCTTAGGGGACTGTTAGAAGAGACTAAATAAATGGAATGATGGAATGTTCTCATTAAACAAACAAAAAAACAACTCCCTAAGTTTAGGGAGTTATTAGAAAATCTACTCACTCTATCACTCTCAAAATTGAATCAATCTCTGAGCCTGGTGAAACATTTCTTTCCAAGATCTCAAATCCTTCCCTGTCCCCCGCCTCTATGATCCCACACAGTTTTCACTGAGGGCTGACTTGATTGTTCTGTCTTTTCTACCTCTGTTCAACACTGATGACTTCCCCAATACTATGCTTTCTCTGTTGCAAGTCTGAAATAAAAAAATGTCCTCTTCCTAAAGTGACTTCCCTTTAGATGACTGTCAAGGACATTTCCATTTCCACTATTTAATCCTTCTAAATCTGCAATTATGTCTGCCCTTTGCACTCCTAGTCCCTCAACATTCCCATCAGTTACCAAGGAGTACTGAAGTTTCCATCTTTGCCTCCTTCATTGATCCTTCATCTGTTCATTTCCAACTCTAGTCTAATTCTGGTCTTGTAGGGAGTTCATTATCTATCTATCTATCTGTCTATCTATCTATCTAATTTATTTATTTATTTATTTTTGGGTTCGGTCATGGGGCCTGAACTCTGGGCCTGGGCGCTGTCCCTCAGCTTTTCAGCTCAAGGCTAGCGCTCTACCACTTGAGCCACAGAACCACTTCCGGCTTCTTTTCTTTTTGCTTATGTGGTGCTGAGGAATCAAACCCAGGGCCTCAGGCATGCAAGGCAAGCGCTCTACCACT
The DNA here is from genome assembly GCF_019054845.1 of Dipodomys spectabilis. Classification (NCBI taxonomy): domain Eukaryota; kingdom Metazoa; phylum Chordata; class Mammalia; order Rodentia; family Heteromyidae; genus Dipodomys; species Dipodomys spectabilis. The sequence continues at coordinate 16,172,641 of NW_024870874.1, forward strand.
GAGCCACCTTCCCAGCCCCATATATACGTATATAAATTTTTTTAATTTAAAATTTTTTCTTTTTTTTTTAGCCAGTCCTGGGGCTTGAACTCTGGACCTGGGCACTGTCTCTGAGCTTCCTTTGCTCGGGGCTAGTACTCTACCATTTAACCCACAGCACCACTTCTGGCTTTTTCTGTGTATGTGGTACTGAGGAATCAAACCCAGTGCTTCATGCATGCTAGGCAAGCACTCTACCACTAAGCCACATTCCCAGCCCATCATATTATGTTTCAAGGGTTGATATGAAGGCTATAGGTGGGGCATGACAGTGATCCTATCTAGCTCAGACAAACAAATCCCAGAGACTCTTATCTCCAATTAATCATCAAAAAACTAGAAGTGGAATCTTGGTTCAAGTGGTGAGTTCCAGCTTTAAATAGAACATGAAAAGGCCCAAGGCTCTAAGTTCAAGCCCTACTATTGGCACGCGCCCCCCCCCCCAGAGAGAGAGAGAGAGAGAGAAAGAGAGAGAGAGAGAGAGAGAGACTGATAACTGATAGGAAGGCAGAGTGGATAAAATACAGGGACATTTGGCTTATCACCTGAATTCCAGGAGTCCTGCTTTGGCCAGTCTTCTCCATTCCCAGTGAGGACTAGCCACTTTGTGGGAAGAAGGAGGAAGTGGCTGGCCTCTCTTTGAGAAGGGCATCTCTAGCACCACCGTGGAGATACCGAAGGTTAGGAGGACTGCACTTAACTATGTGGGAATCTTTTCTCTTATAAAGGCTCTAACCTGGAAAATGAAACTTACTCCACATCTCTATCTTTTTTTTTTTCTTGCCAGTTCTGGGGCTCAAACTCAGAGCCTGGGCACTGTCCCTGAGCTTGTTTTGCTCAAGGCTAAGGCTCTACCACTTGAGCCACAGTACCACTACCAGTTCTGCTTATGTGGTTCTGTTTATGTGAGGAATCGAACCCAGGGCTTCACACATGTGAGGCAAGCACTCTACCACAAACCAAATCTCTAATTTTAACAAGATTTTCTCCTGTGAGTTTTGGAGAAATGGAAATTTTTGCTAGCTGTCTCCACCTAGGGAGGAGTAAGGAAGACAAGGCAGGGAGGAACTTGAGAAAACTTTAGATTCTAGTGGCCAAATTCATGTTTTAGATCTACCTCTGGTGAAGACACACTGCTATGACTTAAGTCCTTATTCAAAACAGTCAAAAGCTACATGTTGCACTGTGTTAATTCTCAAGGAAGCCATTAGGACCTGTCCACCTTTTTTTATTTGAATGTTTTCTGGATTATGGCTGGGAGGCAAGCATAGGAAAAGAATGTCACATTTAATCATCCAGTGAAGAGACTACTTAATCAAGAGGGGAAGAAAAGGGAGATATCAGAATGTTATCACTTTTTTTTTTTTTTGTCAGTCATGGGGCTTGAACTCTGGGCCTGGGCACTGTCCCTTAGCTCTTCAGCTCAAGGTGAATGCGCTCTACTACTTGAGCCACAGCACTACTTCCAGTTTTCTGGTGGTTTTTATTGGAGATAAGAGTCTCACTGACTTTCCTGCCCAGGCTGTCCTTGAACCGTGATCCTCAGATCTCAGCCTCCAGAGTAGCTGGGATCACAGGCACGAGTCACTCAAAACTGTCCAAATGTTATCACTCTTAACCTAATCAATAGGCAAGAAATCTAAATAAGAAATGATAAGCATCTAATTCAGAGAAGAGAGTCTGGGAAAACCACGTGAACACAGCATTCATATACTAGGGACTTGGTGAAATTTGTTTGTTGTTTGTTTTCTGGTCCTAGGGCTCGGACTCCCGGACTCACGTCCTGGATTCTATCCCTGAGCTTTTGTGCTCAAGGACAGTACTCCAATCACTTGAACCATAGCTCCATTTCTGGCTTTTTAGCTCTTAATTGGACTTTAGTTCTTAAAAGGACTTTTCTGCTTGGCCTGGGTTAAAATGGTGATCCTCACCTCTCAGTCTCCTGAGTAGCTAGGTTTACAGGTGAGCCATCAGCTACTGTTTGGTGTATTCATAGTAGTAGAAAATTCTCTGTGGTATTTCTTAGCAAAATAAATAAATAAAAAATCTCTGGCCAAGGCAGCCTTTGAAACAAGAATCCTCTAATCTTGTAAAGGTAAGCCAAATTGGATTAGGGGCAGTAACCTCAGTGTGCTTGATTTGTTTTCTCAGTGTGCTTGAGATGGTGTCACTTATTCCCAAAGTTTGAAAAGAAATATAAGGTTGATGAAAAAAAATCGTATCTAGCAGGGTGCTGGCGACTCTGCTTGTAGTCTTAACTACTTAGGAGGCTGATATCTGGGCCAGCCTTGAGCAAGAAAATCCATGAGACTCTTATGTCCAACTAAGCACCAAAAAGCTGAAAATGGAGCTGTGGCTCAAGTGGCAAAGCACCAGCAGTGAGGGGAAAATGTCCAGGGGACAGAGCCTAGGCCCTTTGTTCAAGCCTTAGAACCATTCCCTTCTCCCAATCACATCAACAGTATTCCTGCTTTCATGTTAACCTTGGCACTACTCTGTGCAATTTGGTATTTTCAATGTAATATTGTAAATACTTCTCATAGAAAATTGACAAAAATTTCATAAAAGACTAAGTTGGATGTTTTGAGATATTATCTATTTTTATAAATGATGGCCATGATCTACTGTTTCTTTTGTGCTTGATGAATGGATAGACCTGCAGTCAGAAAGATGCTGGTTATGGGGGCTGGGGATGAGGCTTAGTGGTAGAGTTCTTGCCTAGCATGCATGAAGCCCTGGGTTTGATTCCTCAGTACCACAAACAGAAAAAGCAAGAAGTGGTGCTGTGGCTAAAGTGGTAGAGTGCTAGCCTTGAGCAAAAAGCCCTGAGTTCAAATCCCAGGACTGGAGAAAGGAAGAAAGAGAGAAAAAAAGAAAGATGCTGGTGTGGTTAAGAATACATTGAAAGCTGGGCACTGGTGGCTCATGCCTCTAATCCTAGCTACTCAGGACCTGAAGAACACAGTTCAAAGCCAGCCCAGGCTTTGTTTGTGGGGCCTGAACTGTGGACTTGGGCGCTGTCCCTCAGCTCTTCAGCTCAAGGCTAGCACTCTACCACTTGAGCTACAGTGCCACTTCCACCTTTTTCTGCTTATGTGGTACTGAGGAATCAAATCCAGGGCCTCATGATGCAAAGCAAGCACTCTACCATTGAGCCACCTTCCCAGCCTGAGGATCCTTACATGAAATCTTTTTGTTTTTGCTGGCCATGGGGCTTGAACTCAGGGTCTGGGTGCTATCCCTAAGCTTTTCAGCTCAAGGCTAGCATTCTACCACTTGAGCCACAGCACCACTTCTGGCCTTTTCTGTTTATGTGGTATTGAGGAATCAAACTCACAGCTTCATGCATGCTAAGCAAGCACTTTACCACTGAGCACTTTACCACTCTACCCCCACGAGACTCTAATCTCCAATAAACCACTCAGAAAATAGGAAGTGGCTCTGTGGCACAAGTGGTAGAGCGCTCACCTTAAGCTGAAGACCTCAGGGACAGCTTTCAGGCCCAGAAGTCAAGCCCCCGACTGACCAAAAAAAAAAAAAGTCATTCAAGCTGAGGTGTGGAGAATGGATTAGAGAGGGCAACCATAGTGGAGGAAGGCCATGGCACAGTATTTTCAGGAGATATGACACCAGCCTGAACCAAGAAAGAAAAATGACACGGAACAACAATGATAAATATCTACTTGGTCTGCTTATGTGTGAGGTGCCATCATATTTCTAGCTTGGGCACCTGGAGAGTTGATGGTGATATTCATTATCTTAGAAAACACCCAAGGAGGGTGTGTGTGTGTGGAGGAAAACATTCAACTTTTGGATATGTTGAAGTATTGAGGCAAATGAAATTTTCTTGACTAGTAATGCTTCCTAATTAAGCCAATTTCTGGTGTACAGTGAGACATTTAGCAATTCCTTAATGCAATGGTTCTTACACTCTAGTGTGCATAAAAACCACCAGTTAGAGCAGGGGGTTGGTGGGCTCACATCTGTACATCTGTAACTCTACTCAGGAGGATGAGATCTGAGGATCTCAGTTCAAAGCCAGGCAGGGTATGAAAATCCATGAGACTCTCCTCTATTAATTACTAAAAAGCCAGAACTGGTGCTGTGGCTCCCAAGTGGTAGAATACTAGTATTCTTGAGCATAAAAGCTCAGGGACAGGGCATAGGCCCTGAGTTCAAGCCCTAGGACTGACACAAACACATACAACCCACCCCATTAGGAGTGGATGTAGTTATATTTAAAAAAAAAAAAAGTAGATTCCTAGATCAGCGAAGCTAAAATTCCATTCAATTGGTGCCTCAGGCTTAAACCATGAATCTTAGTGATTCTGATGGAGACAGCCTCCTGATGTTATTTTAAAAACCACATCTCTAGTCTCCAACACCCAGTTAACTGAGTATAAAAAACTGAAATAAAAAATATATACTTTGGGGCTGGGAAGGTGGCTCAGTGGTAGAGTGTTTGACTCACATGCATGAGGCCCTGGGTTCAATTCCTCAGCATCAGGTAAGCAAAAAGAAAAAAGTGGTGCTGTGGCTCAAGTGGTAAGTGCTGGCCTAGAGTTGAAGAGCTGAGGGACAGAGCCCAGGCCGAGTTCAAGCTCCATGACTGACCAAAAAAAAAAATAAATAAAGACAAGCTACATTAAAAATCAAACAAACATAAAAAAAATTAAAATATATACTTTGTATTTTCTCCTTTGGTACTGAGGATCAAACCCAATGCTACACTTGCCAGGCAAGCTCTTTGCCATTGAGCTACATCCCAGCCCCAATAAACTACTCAGAAAAAAATCCGGAAGTGGTGCTGTGGCTCAAGTGGTAGAGTGCTAGCCTTGCTTGAGCAAAAGCAGCTCAGGGACAGCGCCTAGGCTTCGAGTTCAAGCCCCAGGGCAGGCAAAAATAAAAAAGAATTAAGGGGGAGATGTCATATGGAAACCTATTTTCACCAGAGTTTTTTAAAAGTAAAAAGGGTATTGTTTTGTCTTCTGAAAAAAAAAAACTTTTTTTTCAACACTCTGCTGTTTACTCCTCTTTATTTTTTAGGCACCCTAAATAGAAAGAAAGAAAGAAAGAAAGAAAGAAAGAAAGAAAGAAAGAAAGAAAGAAAGAAAGAAAGAAAGAAAGATCGATCCTCCCTCCCCGGCCCTAACAGGTGCACCTCCAGAGCACCCACAACAATATTCGGCACAGAAATGGCCCCCCGAGAAAGGCTCGCCAACAGACGAGGGAAGAAGTGGCTATTATGCTGTGTAGAAAAACTTTTTACGTATCTGGCTAGGGCTTTGAAACGTGGAAGCAAAGGACACCGCGAAAAGACGGCGAGGCTGCGACGGGCCGGGCGGCCCGGGCACCGGCGGGGAGCCCCTGGGCGTCTTCGGGAGGTCCCCACTCCCCGGCTGGCGGGGCACAGACGGTACTTTTACCAGATCAGCAACCATTTTGGGCTGCGTGCGCCTCTCCTCGGCGGCGTCCACGTTTGGCTAATCTAGCTCCTTTCGTAGTTGTGACCTGAGTCGAAGTGGGTGAAGCCGCCGAACTCGGGAAGTCGGCGGGGGACCTGCGGGGACCCCGCCGAAAGCCCCCGCCCCAGCCAGCCGAGCCGCGCCAACCTTGGCATCATGGCGGCCATCGGGCGGGGAGGCCGAGCCGTGCGTCGCGTGCGTGCCTCCTCCTACCCATCCCCCCTCCTCGGCGGCGGCGGCGGCGGCAGAGGCGGCAGCGCTCGCCATTGCCGCTGGTGGCAGGAGGCTGCGAGGAGCCGGCGCGGTCGCAGTCTCCACGGCGCAGGCCCACGGTAGCGCAGCCGCTCTGAGGTGAGTGCCCTACCGCGCAATCTCCAGCTATTTCAGCCCCGGCGCAGCCGCAACACGCCGCCCGCCCGCCGGCCGGCCGGCCCGCCCCGCAGCCGGCACCCTGCCGCCCCCGGCTTCGGGCCTGGGCCCCCGCTGGATTCGGCCCGCCTGGGGCGGGGGGCCCCGGCCCGGCCCAGTCAAACCGCCACCCCGAGGATGAGCAGGCCGCACTAGGCCCCAGGCGTCCTGACGGGCCCGGGAGGGAGGCGCTGCCCTCCCGAGAGCCCCAGGGTTCCGGCTTCTCCTGCCGCCTTTGGCTCTCGGGGCCGCGGCCTCCTCCCGCCGTGGAACCCCGGACCCGGCCTTCCCGCGGGCTTCAGAGCGGGCGGCCCAGGAGAGCGCGCCGGGCCCGGGAGTGGGAGCGGGAGGTGGGCGGGCAGCGCGGGACCGGAGCGGCAGCTCGGCGCTCGCCCCCTCGGCTCTTCCCGGGTCTGGTCAGCGGGCGGGCGGCGCGCTGGGGTCGGGCGGGGCGCGGGAGCCGCTGTCTTCCTGAGGGAGTGAAGGCTGCCGGTTCGGGCGACCTTCGAAGCTTCCCTCCTGCCGGGGTGGCGTGGGCTTGTTACCCAGGTAGACCGGGGGACGCTGAAATAATGGCGCGTTGCCCACCTTCTTGCAAGTTGTTAGCAGGCGACCGGGCGGCAGTTGGAGGAGGACGGCGCAAAGTCCTTTTGTACGCAGAAATAAGGAGCGACATTGTGTTTTCTTCTGCAGCGACGTGCCCGGCGAGGGCCCTCGGTTCTTCCCGTGCCTGGGGTGGCGGTGCCCCGGGTAGGGGAGTGCGGGGTGACGCGCCCCTCCGACGGATCCGAACCTTTTCTGCTGGAAAGACAGAGGGTCTGAGGGGGGTCTTGTGAATGTCGGCGGCCTTTCGGGGGTGGGGGTGGGAGCAGGGACTGGAAGCTTTGCCATCGATGCTGTGCACTGTACTGTGCAGTGATGTCCACTGCCTCTCTCACCTGTTGTGTGGTGGTTGCTGGTCCCAAAGTTTCTACGGTGCATACGACTGTATCCACCAGAACTTGAAGTTATTTGAAAAAATGTTTTTAGGGTTTATATTGATATATGCTCCAACCAGTTGGAGGAGCTGTTGCCTGTTGTTCCATGCTTTTCTTCCCACCATTAAATTTAAAATACTGTGTATTAATTGTTTACTTTAGAGCCGGTGTCAGTTGTGCTGAATTGTTTATGCAGTCCGGGCAAACTTCACATATTCTTAAGGCGTTTAGGAAAGATCATAAGGAGGAAGATTTGTGGGAGTGAACCTGTCAGTTTGGACAGGTGCTGGGTGAGAATGGTGGCAGCTTTTGGCCCAGAGCATCTCCTGGGCTGACAGTGGTCCTTTTTCCCGTTCCACCTCAGTCTTGTCTCTTAAAAAAATTCTTTTTTCCTATAGTTGAACTGGGATAGTAAGTTACTGGATTGTTTCTCCACTCAAGGGAAGGGAGGTTCATGGAGATGAAGTTGTGTGTGTTGGCTTTTTTTTTTTCTTAATTGAATAATATTTTGACTCGGTAGAATTTGAGTTCTTGACAAGCTACCCTAAAAGGCAGTAAAAATACGACTATTTGTACCTTCATCTAAGTATAATTTTCTTATGAGTGCAAAAGGAAATGTATAGTTATCACATGTAGTGTATTTGCTCTTGAGTTTTGTGTGCAGATTTTTTCTGTGTCCAGGGCTTGTCTCTCCCTCTTTTTCCCTTTTTTCTTTTAGTGTTAGGAATGGTACTTAGGGGACTTGTGTATACAGACCATCCACCACTGAGCTACATTTCCACCACTGAGCTCACCACTGAGCTACTTTTCTTTTGATTGGAATTAGACTGTTGTTTTCAACAGGGCTTCTGACCCCAAAAAAAAAACAGAGCAATCAGATTAAGAATAACTGTTTACTTAATCTTTTGGCTCACCTTATTTGAAGTCTTTTTTTTTTTAATCACAATCTCAAAACTGGTGTGGAGAAATGAAATTTACTTTTTGCTTAATAGTGAGTGTCCCATAGGAGCTATATAGGAGATAATATAGGCCCTTGTTCAGATATAGAAGGAATAAGAGAAAAGATTTCAGTTTTTTCTGTTGTTCATGTTTCTTCTGAAGTACCCAAAATGGTAAGGTTTTGTTTTATTAAAGCGTAAGCACCCACTGATAATTAGGGAACTGAAGGTGAACTTCCAGTGATTTAATAAATAATATATCTCAGTTGGCATTGCCCATTTTCTGTAAGTCTAACCACACTTAACAGATTGTCTTAAGGAAACATTTTAGATGAAATAAGGACAAATGGGTGATCATCTTAAGGGACATTTCTTGTGGTCTAGAATTAAATTCTTATACTTTATTTATAATAGGGCTTCAGTAGTTGTTGCAGAATGATATTGATGATGAACAGCACTTACTGAAAGTGAATTTTTTTTTTTTAATGAGTATTTGAAAGGCCTACTGATTTTTTTGGTGGAGGAGGGGTAGGGACTAGTATGAACTGTCAGCCTTAAATACTCTCCAGGAAGTTGTATGTATGTCAGCTTCTGTTAGATGTCTTTAGACAAGGCCAGCACTTTAAGCTAAAGCTGGCTTAGTCATTGACTCATAGTTGGAGGGTGAGGGGGAACTCTGTGAGTTTTATAAATGTCTACTCTAACCTCGAGAGTTTAAGATGCAACCTTCCTAGGCCTGCAATCATTCCAGAAAATGTTTGTGTGTGGCTATGTGAGAGGCTTATTATTACATAGATAAATCATGTAGGGAAAATCAGTCTTATAAATAAGGACCAATCTTCTGTAAAACACTCTTCACACAGGGTTTAATGCTTAAGGACATTTTCTTTAATGTTTTCATATTGAAAGATAAAACTAATATTTTTTTCAACTCGGGCTTATCCATATATAATTTTCCATTAGTGCTTAGTAGAACAGAAATGAAAGAGAAAACTCCCTCCCTCCTTCCCTTGCTCCCTCCCTCCCTCCCTCTCTCCCTCCCTCCCTCCCTCCCTTCTTTCCTCCCTTCCTTCCTTCCTTCCTTCCTTCCTTCCTTCCTTCCTTCCTTCCTTCCTTCCCTCCTTCCCTCCCTCCCTCCCTCTCTCTCTCCCTTCTTTCCTCCCCCCTCCCTCTTTCCCTCCCTCCCTCCCTCCCTCTCTCTTCTTTTTCTCTCTCCTTTCTTTCTTCCTTTCCTTTCCCTCCCTCCCTCCCTCCCTCCCTCCCTCTCTCTCTCTTTCTTTCTTTCTCCCAGTCCTGGGGCTTGAACTCAGGGCTTGGGCACTGTCCTTCAGCTTCTTTTGCTCAAGGCTAGCACTCTACCACTTGAGCCACAGCGCCACTTCTTGCTTTTTCTGTTTATGTGGTACTGAGGAATTGAACTCAGGGCTTCATGCCTGTTAGGCAAGCACTCTACCACTTAGCCACATTAAGTCCAAAGTTTTTTGAGCCTTTTGATACAGTTAAATTTTGTTAATATATTATGTAGCATATTGTTCTTATTTAACCATGGTGAATTGTCCCTTCTTTGGTTTTTAAGTTAGTACTTTCATCCATAAGTTTTTGTTTTTGTTTCCCTTCAGTATTAGGGTTTGAACTCAAAGCTTCTTGCTTGCTAGGCAGGTGCTCTTTTGGCACCTGCAGCCCACCCTTCAGCACTCTAAGGTGAACAGGCTAAAGAGAAATAGTAAAAGCAGTTAAATCAGTTTCAAGTGTTCAGATTACAACACTGGCTTTTGAAAACTTAATCCTAGAGCAGCAAGAGTGCTGCTTTGTCTGAACTCTCAACATAATGTGGACAAATTTGAAAATGAGTTTTTGGCAGTTCAAGAAAAATGCATTATGTATTACCTGGGGGGGATAGATAGTTACTATTTATCTGTGTATATATTTTTTTCTGAAGTTCAAAATTTAGAATTAGGTTAATATTTTCAATCCCACTCAGTGCTATTTAGTTATGGAAACATCAAAGAGGGTACATTATGTGGTCTTTATTCCTTAAATGTCCCAAAACAGGAGCATTTATATATCGTTATAAACTTTGAAGAGGCAAACTTGTAGCTTTTTTGGATATTAAACAGGTTGCAGTTGTAGCAAGTGTATTCCATTCATTATCCCTTGAGACAAATCTATTGTATTACTAATAACAGTCATTGAGAAGATAACCAAGCAGGAATAATTTTCTTTCTTTCTTTCTTTTTTTTGGTTGGTCATGGGGCTTGAACTCTGGGCTTAGGTGGCTGCCCTGCGCTCTTCAGCTCAGGGCAAGCACTCTACCACTTGAGCCACTGTGACACTTCTTCCGGTTTTCCAGTGGTTTATTGGAGATAAGAATCTTACAGACTCTCCTGCCCAGGCAGGCTTTGAACCTCGATCCTCAGATCTCAGCCTCCTGACTAGATAGGCATGAGCCACTGGCGCCTGGCAGGAATAATTTTCTTTATCTCAGACTTGTAGTTTGGTTTGCTTAAACAAAAAATAGTTTAGACCTCTATACCTGCTACTAAATGATCAGACAATATCTTGAGGAAAACAAGAAATTACCCTAGTAAGGGAGGTTGTATGTATTTGAAGGAAGTTTGTGGGAAAAGAAATGGCGAGAGATGATGCGAGTAGAAGAATGTAGATTTGTAGGTTGGTATGATCACTGGAAATATTTTGGAAGTAATGTGTTTGGGTTTTTAGTTGTTTTTTTTTCCAGAGAAACTATGTGAACTACTTTGAGTGGTCAGTTTGGTGATTTAGATGTGTTCATGTAATTGTATAGTATAGTATTCAAGTTTGCTGATGTCTGGTTATAAATGTGCAAAGTTTGCTGATGATTTAAATGGATATTAAGTTCTCTTTAAGTGGTGCCTGGTAGATAAAACTGTATTGGGCCTTTTTCCCCCCTTTCTGGAATCTTTGTGAAGAATTAGTTTTGCATATATACTTGTTAAGATCATAAAAAAAACAAAAACAAAAAACTTGTGTTTTACTGTTGACAAGGCAGTCTTTGCTTTTTAAAACTTAGTCTGTGTTGCTGCTGCTGTTGAATGCTAATGTGGTTAGGCTAGCAGCTAAATCTACAAAGAACCAGGGGAAGTGAGGAAATGTCCCCATGAAACATTGCTTAAAACCGTTTAAGAATGGACTAGAAATTGGGAAGGTAAGCAGAGGTACTTTGAGAAATAACATCTATGTTCTCCCTTTGTAACCTACCATTCATTGTTTAGATGTTGATTAAAAACACGATATTCTAGTATATGTCAATTGCTAGTATCACAGAGGCCTTGTCTGAAGGGGAGAAAGATAGATGAGTCCAACTAACTAACATTGCTTTTGAAAGCAAAATAAAGTTGTATGAAACTATGGAGGGAGGGAAAAATTCCTTTTGGGCAGGGACATGGTGAAATGGGTGATTAGGGAAGACTTCATGTAGGATAGATTTGAGGATTCTATAAAGAGTTAGTAGATGTTTTACTGGTGGAGAAGAACAGAGTAAAGTAAGATCAAAACTAGTGTAATTTGAAAACTAGCAAGTCAATTTTACTTGTAGAAGTGGAAGATCATAAAGTTTGTAATCCATGTACTTTATTCTATGGGCATTTGGGAGGCCATAAAAGATTTGAGTAGGAAATCTCGTTGGTTTTTATTTATTAGTTTTTTGGTTTTAACTTGGGCTAGGCAGGTGCTTTACCACTTGAGCTGTTTCCTTATTAAAAAAAAATCCCTTCCTCCTTTACCCTGTTTCTCCCTCTCTTCTTTTCTTTCTCCCTTCATCTCATTCCTTGTATGGTAGTTTGAAGTCAAGGCTTGCATCAACTAGTCAACTACCACTGAGCAAAAACTCCCATACTCTGGTTTTGAAATAGATCATACATGAAAATTGGGTTGGAGTCGGGCACCGGTGTCTCACGCCTGTAATCCTAGCTACTCAGGAGGCTGAGATCTGAGGATACGGTTCAAAGCCAGCCTGGGCAAGGAAAGTCCATGAGACTCTGATCTCCACTAAACCACTAGAAAACCGGAAGTGGCGCTGTGGCTCAAGCGGTAGAGCGCTTGCCTTGAGCTGAAGACCTGAGGGACAGTGCCCAGGCTCAGAGTTCAAGCCCCATGACCGACAAAAAAAAAAGGGGAAAAAAAAAAGAAAATTGGGTTGGAGACCTTTGAGACTATTGAATTGTGACGTCAAGGGAGATGATTTCTTGAGATTATTTGTACTTTACAATAGTCAGATTTGGGTTACTGATGAGTATGGGTTGTTAAAGATTATAATAGATGATACATTTAAGAGGGAATGTATAAGAACAACAACATGAAGATAACAGGATATAGTATAATTATCTAGGAATGGATTGGAGACCAAGGGGATGTGGGATTAAAGAGATTTACATTTTTCAACAATGTTACAGGATCACATCTGTAATCTTAGCTACACAAGAGGCTGAGATCTGAGGCTGGGAGTTCCAAGTCAGCTTTGGCTAAAAATTCCCTGAGACTCTTAAGTCAACATAATCTCAAAAAGCCTGAAGTGGAGCTGTGGCTCAAGTGGTAGAATGCTAGCCTTGAACACAAAAGCTCAGAAGGACTGAAGCCATCCTGGGAAAAAAGTTTATGAGACTCCCATCTCTAACCAGCAAAAAGCTGGACTGGAGGTGTGGCTTAAGTGGTCAGCATCAGCAGTGAGCAAGAAAGCCAAGCAGGAGCTCAGGGCATGGAGTTTAAACCCCAGTACTGATACAAAAGAAAAACAAAACAGAAACTAATATAATATCAAGAGTGAGGAGAAATCAAAGAGTAAACTTAGAGAGCTGTCTGCATCTAGTAGGAGTGGAAGAAGAGGCCCTAGGAGGGAAGATGGAAGAGGAATGGCTGCCTAGTTAGCAGCTAAGGATTGAAGAAGCTAAAAATTAGAGTACTGCTGGGATAAAAGCATGATTTGATACAATTTTTTTGTGAACATATATGCATGCATGCTTTATTTTATGTATGTAGTATTTGCCATGTATCATGAAACTTCAGACAAGATTTCTAGAGCATTACTGTATATTCAGAGCCTATAAACCAGTTCAATTGACCCAGGATAGAGCTAAGTCTAATTCTTCTCCTTTTTTCATGAGGAAGCGTCTACTTCCAGTGACAGGGCTGTATACAAATCTAATTGTTGGGCTTCTTTCATTTCCTTTATTTTTTATTGTATTTTATTTGTCTGTTGTGGGGCTTGAAGTCAGGGCCTGGGTGCTGTCCCTGAACCTCTTTGTGCTCAAGGGTAGTGCTCTACCAGTTGAGCCACAGCTCCCCTGGTTTTTTGAGTGATTATTTGGAGGTAGGTCTCACAGGGAGGTTTCTGCTCTGGCTATCTTCGAACCTCAGCCCTCAGATCTCAGCCTCCTAAGTAGCCAGGATTATGGGTGTAAGCCACCAGCACCCGGCTTTCATTTCTTTTATAATGACATTATAATGAATCTTAAAATTTAAGACTCAGACAATTAACTTTCCAATCTCTGAAAATAATTTTTTTTTTTTTTTGGTCAGTCATGGGGCTTGAACTCTGGGCCTGGGTGCTGTCTCTCAGCTCTTCAGCTCAAGGTGAGCCCTCTACTGCTTGAGCCACAGCATCAGTTCCAGTTTTCTGCTGGTTAATTGGAGCTAAGAGTCTCACGGACTTTTCTGCCTGGGTTGGCTTTGAACCGTGATCCTCAGACCTCAGCCTCCTCAGTAGCTAGGATTACAGGCATGAGCTACTGGTGCCCGGCTGAAAATAAAAATTTTTAGAAGAATTTTCAAGTTTTGTTTTTTGTTTTGTTTTTGGTTGGCCATGGGGCTTGAACTCTGCTATGCCTGGGCACTGTCCCTCAGCTCTTCAGCTCAAGGCTAGCACTCTACCACTTGAACCACAGTGCCACTTCCAGCTTTTTCTGTTGATGTGGTGCTGAGGACTTGAATCTAGAGCCTCATGCGTGCGAGGCAGGCACTCTACCACTGAGCCACCTTCCCTTCCCCTATCTAATATATGGATATATTAAATACAAGAGTTTTTAACCTATTGGTTCAGAGATACATTTTGACTGTATGACCTTGAATCTCTTGAAATTGTATGAAAATTTTGTGTGAATGCCTATGTGAGTTTGGGTGGAGAGGGTCAAATACCACTTTGAAAATTCTTAAGGAGCTCTTGACACTGAAAAGTCAAGGGCTTTTTCAGAAATGATTAAATCAAGTGTTGGTTATGTTAGTTGGCTGAAATCAGTTACTCGAGTGGGTGTCTCAGGTGAGGAACTTTGGGAATGTGAGGATTTCTTAGAGTAGAAGTAGGAGCATCAGAGGAAGATTGATGCTCAAATTAACAACTTGGGAATTTGCCAAGTTTTAGGTATATTATTTTTTTTTTTAATACGCTCAGACACAAACTAGGATGTGACTGTGCATACAACATAGATATAGTAGGTTTGGGGAAATGATCAAAATAACTATTGACTGGTCTCCCCAATATGTGTGTGTATACACATACATACATGTATTTGAGGGGCAATATGAGATTCAAGCTTAGGGCTTTGTGCTTTCTTGGCAAGCAGTCTACCACTTGAGCTATAGTCCCAGCTCAGATCACCATTTTCTTCTTCTTCTTCTTTTTTTTTTTTTGGCCAGTCATGAGGCCTGACCTCTGGGCTTGCGCTCTGTCCCTCAGCTCTTCAGCTCAAGGCTACCGCTCTACCACTTGAGCCATAGCACCACTTCCAGCTTTTTCTGCTTATGTGGTGCTGAGGAATCGAACCCAGGGCCTCAGGCATGCAAGGCAAGCACTCTACCACTCAGCCATCTTCCCAGCCCCACCATTTTTTTCCTTCCTTCCTTCCTTCCTTCCTTCCTTCCTTCCTTCCTTCCTTCCTTCCTTCCTTCCTTCCTTCCTTCCTTCCTTCCTTCCTTCCTTCCTTCCTTCCTTCCTTCCTTCCTTCCTTCCTTCCTTTTTCTTTCTTTCTTTCGGGTCCAGTCATGGGGCCTGAACTCTGGGCCTGGGCGCTGTCCCTCAGCTCTTCAGCTCAAGGCTAGTGCTCTACCACTTGAGCCACAGTGCCACTTCTGGCTTTTTTTCTTTTTGTTTATGTGGTGCTGAGGAATCCAACCCAGGACCTCATGCATGCAAGCAAGGCAAGCACTCTACCACTGAGCCACCTTCCCAGCTCCAAGATCACCATTTTCTTAAAGGTAAAATAGTCTTGGAAAGAAACAAATTGGATCATAGGTTGTGCACGTTGAAAAAAATTCACTTTTACCTGGGCACTGGTGGCTCATGCCTGTAATCCTAGCTACTTCGGAGTCTGAGATCTGATCACAGGTGCAAAGCCAGGGGCTGGGAAGGTGGCTTAGTGGTAGAGCACTTGCCTTGCATGCCTGAGGCCCTGGGTTCGATTCCTCAGCACCACATAAGCAAAAAGAAAAAAGCCGGAAGTGGCGCTGTGGCTCAAGTGGTAGAGTGCTAGCCTTGAGCTGAAGAGCTGAGGGACAGTGCCCAGGCCCAGAGTTCAGGCCCTACGACTGGACCAAAAAAAAAAAAAAAAAGTTGAACAGGTGCAAAGTCAACCTGGGCAAGAAAGTCTGTGAGACTCTTATCTCCAGTTAACCACCAAAAAGCCGGAAGTGGAATAGTGAAAAAGCTAAAGGATAGTGCCATGCCCAGAGTTCAAGCCCCAGTATGGGGGGTGGGGTGGGGAAGGGAAGGAATTGCATATAGTTTAGAAGACTTCTAAGGGGTACCGATGTTTCAGTCTCCTTATAAAGAACAACTCATTTATTTGCACTCTACTTTCTTTTTTTTTCTTTTTCTTTTTTCTTTTTGTGGGTCCGGTCGTGGGGCCTGAACTCTGGGCCTGGGCACTGTCCCTCAGCTCTTCAGCTCAAGGCTAGCGCTCTACCACTTGAGCCACAGCACCACTTCCAGCTTTTTCTGCTTGTGTGGTGCTGAGGAATGGAACCCCGGGCCTCATGCATGCAAGGCAAGCACTCTACCACTGAGCACCTTCCCAGCCTCCCAAAATAGTTTTAATAGAAGGATTAAGTTGCCCTTCTGCCTCATCAGTAGAAAGTAGAGCACAGGGCTGGGAAGGTGGCTCAGTCAAAGCCAGTCTGGGCAGGAAAGTCTGTGAGACTCTTATCTCCAATTAACCACTAGAAAACCGGAAGTGGCGCTGTGGCTCAAGCGGTAGAGCGCTAGCCTTGAGCTGAATAGCTGAGGGATAGCGCCCAAGCCCATAGTTCAAACCCCATGACCTACAAAAAAAAAAAAGAGCCATTGGTACCTGGTTCAGCCTCCAAAGTTTAAAGATAATTTAATGCTAACACATTGCTGATGTTTACATTTCTGAAGTCTTAAGTAAAATTTAGGCATTTATTCATATTACTCAGAAAATTTCCATACTATTATCTATTTGATTCCCAAAATATTCTTTGAAATTAGGAGACAGTTTTGTTAAATTGTCCCTAGTTTTCTTTTCTTTTTCTTTTTCTTTCTTTTTTTTCTTTTCTTTTTTTTTTTGCCAGCCCTGGGGCTTGAACTCAGGTCCTAGGCACTGTCCCTGAGCCTCTTTTGCTCAAGGCTAGTGTACTACCACACAGTGCCACTTTCTGGCTTTTTCTGTTTGTGTGGTACTAAGAAATTGAACCCAGGGCTTCATGCATGCTAGACAAGCACTCTATCGGTAAGCCCCATTCCTTGCTTCTTGTCCCTAATTGTGTGTGTGTGTGTGTGTGTGTGTGTGTGTGTGTGTGTGTGTGTGTGTGTGTGTGTGTGTGTGTGTGTGTGTGTGTGTGTGTGTGTGTGTGTGTGTGTGTGTGTGTGTGTGTGTGTGTGTTGGGTATGGTAGAACCCAAAGTGCTACATACATGCTAGGCAAGTTCCCTACCTGAGTTGCATTGCCATGCTCTAAATGAAATATCTAATGCCAGTTGGCATTGCTTGTAAAGGTATTATACAAAGAATGATACAAATAAACATGCACAAAAATTAACTGAATAATACATATATAGTTTGTAATTTTGTTGTGGATTATCTCTTTAAAATTGACACATTGTATACGGTGGGCTACAGTGTAATATTTTGGCAAGTATGCAATGTGCACTGTTCAAATAAGTAATTAGCATTACCATAAAACATTTATAATTTGTTCATGTAAGCATTAAAAACCCCTTTCATAGTTGGATAATAGTTTGGGTACCTTACTATGCTGTAGAACATAGTTTAATCCTTCTATTGAACTCTACTTTTGTACCCACTGGCCAACCTTGCCCTACCCTGCTTGTGTGTGTGTGAGTGTGTGAGTGTGTCAGAGTGTCAGTGTCAGGTCAGTCATGGGCTTGAACTCTGGGCCTGAGTGCTGTCCCTTAGCTCTTCAGCTTAAGGCAAGCACCATACCACCTGAGCCAAAACACCACTTCTGTTTTTCTGGTGGTTTACTGGAGATAAGAGTTTCATGGACTTTCCTGCCCGGGATGGCTTTGAACTATGATCCTCAGATCTCAGCTTCATGAGTAGCTAGGATTACAGGCGTGAGCCACTGGTGCCTGGCCCTACCCCTTTTTTGCTACTACCTTTCCCAGCCTCTGGTAACCACTGTTGTGCTGTACTTCTAAGAGGTATCAAATACTTTGGCTGCTACATAAGAGAAAATGTTTAATATAATGTCCTTCAGATTACCATATTCCTGCAAAGTAGATTACATTTACTAAATCTACAAAGGTCCAAAAAAAAACTCAAACCTTTTGTCTTTTGTTGGGAAATTCTTTATTTCCTTCTTGCTTCTCTTTCTCTCTCCTTCTTCCACCTCTCTCCTTTGTCTTTTGCTACAACTCTGAAATAAAAGTTTTGGTAATACATTTTCTATATAAAAATAGACCCTAGGGCTAGAGTTGTACCTCAAATGGTACCCAAGTGATAATGGGTTCAAGAACAAGGATTTGGGTTCATTCTCAGTATTGCACAGTAAACAACCAAATAAAGCTGGCTCCAAATCAATCAGGTGGACACTGGTGCTCAAGCCTGTAATCCTAGCTGTTCAATAAGCTGAGATTTGAGGATTTCAATATGAACCCAGCCTGGACATGAAAGCCTGTTGAGAGTGTAATCTCCAATTAACTACCAAAAGGGTCAGAACTGGGGCTATGGCTCAAGTAGTAGAGCTCTAGCCTTGAGCACAAAAGCTCAAGGACAGTGCCCAAGCCCTGAGTTCAAGCCCCAGAATGGCAAAACAAAACAAAACAAAAACCAAGGTTTGCTAAGAAGGAACAACATCATAGCATTTTGGCTCAAAGCTGACATCAGGTACAAAGTCAAAAGAAGCAATAATTCTGATAATATTGTGTGACTGTTAAATTCTGATAATATTGTGTGACTTTTAATTTTTGTCTCAAGTTTCTTTTAAATAAAAATTCCTTCTGAAATAAATACTTAATCTGTATTACGTGAAATAAATATATTTTAATGTGAATGTGTAATATGTGTTTACTGTAGAAAATTAAACATTTAAATTAACAGAGATAAGATTTCTAAACATACATATACAAAATACATACACCTAATATATTTAGCATTGGATGATACTGTGCATACTGTGTGGGGCTAAGTATCTTTATTTGCTTGTTTTTGTTTTTTGCCAGTCTTGGAGCTTGAACTCAGGGTCTGGGCACTGTCCTTGAGCATCTTTTTTTGCTCAAGGCTAGCACTCTACCAGCACTATTTCCATCCTTTTCTGATTATGTGGTACTGAGGAATTGAATAAAAGGCTTCACGAATGCTAGGCAAACACTCTACCACCAAGCTACATTCCCAACCTTTATGTATTGATATTTATTACGTATTTTTTAAATTTTATTTTATTATAAAGACGTTGTACAGAGGGATTACAGTTACATAGTAAGGTAATGAGTACATTTCTTGTCCAGTATTGTTACCTGCTCCTTTGTTTTTCTCCTACTACCTATTTTTTTCCACTGAGACTTTTTTTTTGTGCAAGTCCTGGGGCTTGAACTCGAGGCCTGAGCACTGAATCTGAGCTTTTTTTTTTTTTTAAACAAAAACAAAAAAACCTCAAGACTAATGCTCTACCACTTGAGCCAAAGCTCTCCTTCTGGCATTTTTTTTTTTTTGCCAGTCATGGGGCCTGAGCTCTGGGCCTGGGCGCTGTCCCTCAGCTCTTCAGCTCAAGGCGAGCACTCTACCACTTGAGCCACAGCGCCACTTCTGGCTTTTTCTGCTTATGTGGTGCTGAGGAATCAAACCTAGGGCCTCATACATGCAAGGCAAGCGCTCTACCACTGAGCCACCTTCCCAGCCCCCTTCTGGCATTTTTTTTGAGGGGGTGAGGGAGAAGAGGGTTGGTTGTGGAGCTTGAATGTAGGGCCTGGGTACTGTCCCTGAGCTCTTTTGCTCATGGCTAGTGCTGTACTACTATGTGCCACACAGCTTCTGTTTATGGTAGTTAATTGGAGATAAGACTCTTATGGACGCCAGGTACTGGTGGCTCACAGCTGTAATCCTAGCTTCGTGGGAAGTTGAGATATAAGGATCACGGTTCAAAGCCAACCCGGGCAGGAAAGTCCATGAAACTTATCTCCAATAAACTACACACAAAAGGTCGAAGTGGTGCTGTGGCTCAAGTGGTACAGTGTTCACCTTGAGCAAAAGAAGTTCAGGGACAGTGCCCAGGCTGAGTTTAAGCCCCAGGACCAAAAAAAAAAAAAAAAAAAAAAGTCTCACACTCTCCCTTGGCTTGGCTTTATCTTTTTGGTAGTTAAATGGAGATATGAGACTCAGTCTTTCCTGCCTAGGCTGGCTTCTAACTGTGATCCTCAGATCTCCGCTTGCAGCATAGCTAGGATTACAGGTATAAGCCACTGGCCCCTGAGACATTGTTAATGGGACATTCACAATGCCATTTATTTATCTATCTATGGTCGGTCCTGGGACTTGAACTCTGGGCCTGGGCGTTGCCCCTGTGTTCTTCAGCTCAAGGTGAGCCTCTACCACTTGAGCCACAGTACAACTTTTGGTTTTCTGGTGGTTAATTGGAGATGAGTCTCATGGACTGCCCAGGCTGGCTTTGAACCATGATCCTTAGATCTCAACCTCCTGAAGTAGTTAGGATTACAGTCGTGAGCCACCGTGCCTGGGTACACAATTCCATTTATTTTAATGAAATAATATTTAACTGGACATTAAATCCCACACTGAGGCAGGGCCAAGAGGATTATATACTAAATTCTGGATTATATGCTAAATTAAAGGCCAGCCAGCTACATAATGGACTTACCTACAAACAAATAAGATTCTTAAGATTGGGGCGGGGGTCTGGGAAGGTAGCTCAGTGGTAGAGTGCTTGCCTAGCATGCATGAAGCCCTGGGTTTGATTCCTCAGTACCACATAAACAGCAAATCCGGAATTGGTGCTGTAGCTTGAGTGGTAGAGTGCTAGCCTTGAACAAAAGAAGCTCAGGGACAGTGGCCAGGCCCTGAGTTGAGGCCCCAGGACTGGCCAACAAAAAGATGCTTAAGATTTTCTAAGTATATATTTATTCCAGGAAATACTACTTGTTTGCCTGTTCCATGCTCTGTGTGATTTTCTTGAGTAAACTTGTAATAATTTGAAATAAGGGCTTGCCCATGAGAGTTTGTTTAGTGAAGAGCGAAAGCTAAATCCTGGTTAGCCTCAATTTCATTCTCAGCTTTTTTTCTACCAGTTGAGCCTCCGTTCCATTTTCAGCTTTTTGGAGGTTAATTGGAGATAAGGGTCTCATAGACTCTCTTGCCAGTCTGGCTTTGAACCTGTGATCTCAGATCTCAGCCTCCTGAATAGCTAGTATTATAGGTAGCTGTGAGCCTGGCTTGGAACTCTTTTTTTTTTCCTTTCTTTTTGCTTATGTGGTGTTGAGGAATCAAACGCAGGGCCTCAGGCATGTAAGGCAAGCGCTCTACCACTGAGCCACCTTCCCAGCCCCTGGCTTGGAACTCTTAATTCTCAAAGTTAGCTTCCAGGGCTGGGAAGGTGGCTCAGTGGTAGAGTGCTTGCCTTGCATGAGGTCCTGGGTTTGATTCCTCAGCACCACATAAACAGAAAAAGCTGGAAGTGGCACTGTGGCTCAAGTGGTAGAGCGCTAGCCTTGAGCTTAAGAACTCAGGGACAGTGCCCAGGCCCAGAGTTCAAGCTCCATGGCCAACCAAAAAAAAAAAAAAAAAATCAAAGTTAGCTTTCTTAAGTTTTATTAGATATGCCTGGAGATGATGGTTTGCTACATGGGAATAAGAATACCAGTTCAAAATGAACTTGGCCATGCAAAGTTTACTTCTGCATCAGTATGTATCATTAATCAAAAATTTGGCAAGCAAGCACACAAAGCAGGTAGTCTGCTCCTTTTTTTTATCCTTAAACCCATCAGGCCTTGCCCCTCTGCTCAGAGTGGCTGTGCTCAAGTTTACAATCTGCAAAAGGATGTGGCTTAATTGACCAGGAGAAGGATACATCCTACATGCAACTAAAGTTGTGTGAATTTGTAGTAGGATGTCTTAATTAAAGTGTAGCTAAAGGAGGTAACTAAAATGTAATCAACAAGAGCCATGCCACCTGGCCAAAGCAGGCACTTTTCAGAAAAAACAATTCCCACAAGAATGACAGAAAGAAGCTGGGTTATGGTGGTGGTTCACGCCTGTAATCCTAGCTACTCAGGAGGCTGAGCTCTGAGGATCACGGTTCTAAGCCAGCCCAGGCAGTAAAGTCCATGAGTCTCTTCAATAAACCACTCAGAAAACTGGCAGTGGCACTGTGGCTCAAATGGTAGAGCGCTAGACTTGAGCTAAATAGCTGAGGGACAGTTCCCAAGCCCCACAACCACCACCACCACCAACAACAAAAAAATGATAGGAAGCAAACCACTTTGATAGCAATACCTGCTTTTCTCAGTTTTTACACAGAGTCATCTTAACAGGTAGTAAGATAACCCAGTTCTCCTGCCTATTCATTTAGCTTACTTTTTTTTCTTTTAGTTTTATTTTAATTTGTTTTGTATCTTAGGGGACTTTGTACAAAATAGTCATTGTAAAGTAAGTAACTACTTAGTTCCTTCAGTTTGTACTGAAAAGTTTTTTTTTTTTTTGTCGGTCGTGAGCTGAACTCTGGGCCTGGGCGCTGTTCCTCAGCTCTTCAGCTCAAGGCTAGTACTCTATCACTTGAGCCATAACGCCACTTCCAGTTTTTTTCTGCTCATGTGGTACTGAGGAGTCGAACCCAGGGTCTCATGCATGCGAGGCAAGCACTCTACCACTGAGCCAACTTCCCAGCCCCAAGTTTTTTTTTTTTAAGTCTAAGTGTCATACATCACTAAATGACAGAGACTATCTGAGAATTCATTAGGCAGTTTTGTTTGGGCCACATAAGGATATACTTACATAAACCTTGATGTAGTCTACTCAGTGAGACTCTATGGTATGGTTACTGTACATACAAACCTCTGTAACATTACTGAACAAGATAAAATATTTTTTATTTTTTATTTTTTGTTCGTTGAACTCTGGGCCTGGGCACTGTCTCTGAGGTTTTGTGCTCAAGATTAGTGTTCTACCACTTTGAGCCACAGAGCCACTTCCGGTTTTCTGGTGTTTAATTGAATCTCACAGATTTTCCTGCCTGGGCTGGGTTAGAACTGGGATCTTCAGATCTCAGCCTCCTGGGTAGCTTGGATTATAAACTTTGGGAACATTACCTTAAGCTTAGTGAATGTGATGGTTTGGGCATTTCTAAATCGTATGTTGACTACCTTATAAAGACACCATACACGTCAGCTACACATAATTTTGAAAAAAATTCTTCAAATTAATCTTATTTTTCTGTAAGTTTTTAAACTTTTTTTTTTCCTCGCCTCTCCCAGGGCTTGAACTCTGGGTCTGGTTCCTGAGCTGCTTTTGCTCAAGGCCGGCACGCCACCACTTGAGCCACACTGCCACTTCTGGCTTTTTCTGTGTATGTGGTACTGAGGAGTTGAACCCAGTGCCTCATGCATGATGCTAGGCAAGCACTCTATCACTAAGCCACATTCCCAGCCCAGTTTTTTTTTTTTTTGGGTCCGGTCATGGGGTCTGAACTCGGGCTGGGTGCGATCCCTCAGCTCTTAAGCTCAAGGCTAGCGCTCTACCACTTGAGCCACAGCGCCACTTCTGGCTTTTTTTTTCTGCTTATGTGGTGCTGAGGAATCGAACCCAGGGCCTCATGCATGCAAGGCAAGCATTCTACCACTGAGCCACCTTCCCAGCCCCCCCAGCCCAGTTTTTAAACTTTTTGACTCTTAAAATATTTGGTTTGAGGAGCCAGGGACTTGTGATTCCCAATTGTAACCCTAGCTGCTCAGGAGGCTGAGATCCAAGGATCTCAGTTTTATGCCAGGCCAGGTAGGACAGTCTCCAATTAACCACCAAGAAGCCTGAAGTAGAGGAATGGCTCAAGTGGTAGAGCACCAACCATGAGCAAAAAAAGCCAAGAGCATGCCAGAGGCCTTGAGTTCAAGCCCCAGTTTTCTCTCCCTTCCTCCCTCCCTCTTTTCCTCCCTTCCTCCTCCTCTCTCTCTCTCTCTCCCTCTCTCCACACACACACACACACTCTCTGAAACTTTCTGAGTACTTACATGATAGCACAGTGGAAATTTCCACATCTGACCTTGTGATCAGTCAGTCAAAACACAAGTATGCTAGGCACCACTGATTCATACATGTAATCTTTGCTACACAGGAGGTTGAAATGACTGGCCACAAACAGAAAGAAACAAAACATAAACCAGGTACACTGGCTCTTTAAGAGTAGAAAGAGCACCACCAAGGAGGGAGGGAGTAGTGGAAAGCCCACCAATAATCTGGTCTCCACTGGATAGAGTTGACCCACCAGCTCATCTCTTCAGTCTCCATCATGCCTTTACATTTGCACGTATTCAGCATTCTAGAGTTATAAACTATGTATATATATGGGATACTTTAAGAATATAATTTGTATTTGTACTTACATGTAAGCTATCATATAAACTATAACACTATACAAGTAGAAAACAATCAGTAGGATAGAAAACAATCAGTATTATTTAAATTGGAAAGGCTCCTGACCAGTTGAAAAATTCCCTGTTAACCACCTTTACTATGTTTTTTAAAATAGGAATATTACTTTTTTAAAAACTAACATACATATATGCAAACACACATGACATAATTTTTTTTCTGTTTGGTTGGTTGTTGGGCCTGGACACTGTCCCTCAACTCTTCCACTCAAGGACAGCGCTCTACCATTTGAGCTACAGCACCACTTTCGACTCTTTCTGCTTATGTGGTGCTGAGAAATCAAACCCAGGACGTCATGCATACAAGGCAAGCACTCTACCACTGAGCCACCTTCCCAGCCCATAAAATGTTTTTTAAGACCAATTTTAGGTTTATGGAAAAGCTGGATAGAAAGTACAGAGTTCCTGTAATTCTCTTATTCTTGCTTTAGTTTAGTAGATTTGTTATTTGTCAGTATTAACTGAAGTCCATAATTTACATTAGAGTTCTTTTTATGTTGCGGTCTAGATTTTGAAGTGTGTAACCATGAGTCTCCTGTTTTTGTTTTTGTTTTTTGGGTCCGGTCGTGGGGCCTGAACTCTGGGCCTGGGCACTGTCCCTCAACTCTTCAGCTCAAGGCTAGTGCTCTACCACTTGAGCCACAGCACCACTTCCGGCTTTTTTTCTTTTTGGTTATGTGGTGCTGAGGAATCGAACCCAGGGCCTCATGCATGCAAGGCAAGCGCTCTACCACTGAGCCACCTTCCCAGCCCATACCATGAGTCTCCTGTTGCAGTATTGTATAGAATGTTTTCATTCTCCTAAAAAATGTACTTCCTTGCCTTGCCTTCTCCTTGATACTGTCTCTGTGGTTCTGCTTTAGTCTTTTCAGAAGCCTTTTCAGTTTAGTAATGTACATTTTTATCTTTTCTTTTTTTTTTGGTACTGGGGATCGAACCCAGGACGTTGCACTTGCTAGGCAAGTGCTTTGCCACTGAGCTACATCCCAGCCCATGTACATTTTTATATAATTCATCGTAGTCAGGATTACAGGTGTAAGCCACTGGAATAGTTTTTCTTCTGTCCTTCCCCTTTTTTCTCTTCCCTTTCCTTCTTCACTCCTTTTCTTTTTGTGGTACCAGACTTTGAACTTTAGCCCTGATCTCATTTGGCTTGGCTTGCTTGGCTGATCCCATCTCAGCCTCCAGAGTAACTAGGATTACAGGTGTGAGCAACTGGTACTCGCTGGCTAATGCTTTTTTTTTTTTTTTGGTCGGTGTGGGGCTTGAACTCTGGGCCTGGGCGTTGTCCCTTAGCTCTTCAGCTCAAGGCAAGGGCTCTACCACTTGAGCTACAGCGCCACTTCCGGTTTTCTGGTGGTTTTATTGGAGATAGGAGTCTCACGGTCTCTCCTGCCCGGGCTGGCTTTGAACCGCGATCCTCATATCTCAGCCTCCTGAGTAGCTAGGATTACAGGCGTGAGCCACCAGCGCCCGGCTGGCTAATGCTTTTTTAAAAGCACATTTCTTGCCAGGTGTGAAAAAGAGGCTGATATAGGAGGATCATGAGTTGGAGGCTGGCTTGGGCTATATAATGATATCTGGTCTTAAAAAAAATTCCATCTCAAGCTGGGCGCTGGTGGCTCATGCCTGTAATCCTAGCTACTCAGGAGACTGAGATCTGAGGATCGCGGTTCAAAGCCAGCCCGGGCAGGAGAGACCGTGAGACTCCTATCTCCAATAAAACCACCAGAAAACCGGAAGTGGCGCTGTAGCTCAAGTGGTAGAGCGCTCGCCTTGAGCTGAAGAGCTGAGGGACAGCGCCCAGGCCCAGAGTTCAAGCCCCACGACCTACAAAAAAAAAAATTCCATCTCAGCTGGGCGTTGGTGGCTCACACCCTGTAAATCCTAGCTACTTAAGGAGGCTGAGATCTGAGGATCCTAATTCAAAGCCAGCCCACACAGGAAACTCCATGAGACCTATCTCCACTAAACCACTCAGAAAACCTGAAGTGGCTCTGTGGTTCAAGTGGAAGAGTGCTTGCCTTGAGCTGAAGAGCTGAGGAATAGTGCCAAGGCTCAGAGTTCAAGCCCTACAACCAACTCCCCCTCCAAAAAAAAAAATCTGTGTCGCTCAGGTAATGTAAAGAAATGTTTGTTTGTCCTGCGATAAAAATTATGTCCTTCCAAGCAACTAAAGTTGGTAGAGTTGGTTGTTCTTATATGAATAACACCAGCTGGTTGTACTTTTTGTCTGCTTTCTATTTTGTTTCTCTCTCTCTGTCTCTGTCTGTCTGTCTCTGTCTCTCTGTCTCTCTGGTTATTTCTGTAACTTTCTACTGATTTGGGTTGGAAAGTCAGAGGACTACACTTAGAATTGTTAAAAGGCAAGGTAAGACATTTTCTGTTACAGTCCCTTCATGGGGCTATGTTAGTTGGCTATGTTACTATGATTGAGATTGCAACATTGGTTACAGTATTGTTGGGTTATTTGTTTCACTATGTATAAGCTTCAGAGATAGAAATAGTGGAATACTCAATAAAACATGTCTTACAACTTGTTAATAATAGAAAAACTATAAAATATTTTGACTATGTACTGCAAGAGTTTGTTTTTTTCTTACATTTCTCTAAGTTACACTTTTCAGAGGATCAAGTTTTTGTTTAAGGCTAGTTCTATTCTCTTTTTTTGTACTTCTGTTTTGTGTACATTTGTATATACCTCTAACTCCAGGAGAATTATGTATTAAAAGATTACATTCCCCTAGTAGTTGAAGGACAAGGATTGTTATCAAGTCCTAATCTAAGTACCAGATGTTCTGAACTAGTCTTTCTGTTACATACCTGTAGAGCCCTTGGTCCAGTAGTATCCTGGGCATAGTGGGATGTTGTTTTTGTTGTTTGTTTGTTTTGTTCTTTCTTTGTGCAGGCTACTTGAAGCCAGGATAAATAAGACTCAAATCACCAGTGCCCCCTAGAGGTTGTCTAGGACTTCCCCATGAATACATCTAGCCATAGCTCTCTTCACACTTAACAGGATGATCTGCTTCCTGGCCAAGATTCTGTTCTACTTAGCTGTGTTTTCTTTTTCTTTATCTCATTCGTTTATTTATTTATTTTTTAAATATCGGTTGTGGTGCTTGAACTCAGGACCTATGTCTGAATTCTTTTGCTCAAAGGTAGTGCTCTGCTACAGTTCCACTTCCGGTTTTTGAGTGGTTAATTGGAGATAAGAGTCTCATGGGGACTTTTCTGCCTGGACTGGCTTTAAATGTTATCCTAAGATTTTAGCCTCCTGAGTAGCTAGGATTACAGGCATGAGCCACTGGCACCTGGCCTTACTTGTATTTTCTTAGTGGAGTTACATACTGTATCTAATTCCTCTTCTTTATGAAGGCCTTTAATAATTTATATTTGGCTTTCCCCTAATCCTAGTGAACATAGTTATATGTCTTTAAAAATTGAAGTACATAGCACCAAATACAGATGTGGTTATTCTAGTCACATGTTGCCTGCTGCTTGTCATGTGATACTTGCTTCCATACTTAAATTTATTGTGAGCCTATATGATTTTTTTTTTTTTTTTTGGTCAATGCTTTTTAGTCAAGTCTTTATCTTTTAAGACTTACAGGATTCCTTTCTACTAATGGTTTATAACTATAATCTGTCTTGCACAACTCAAAGAATCTGTTGTAAAGCATAGCTCTAGTTTTAGTTGTACCTAACTGTTTGTTCATTCACTCTTTTTCACTAGTATACTCTTGTGGGGTACGTGATAAATGTTATTTTTTCTGATTGCTTCCTTTCCTCTGGCTTTACTATACCTCATTCCCACAGTAAGTGTCAAGCTACAGATGCATATAGCCCTTTTCTCTTAGGCAATAGCTCTATTTTAATGTCCCTTGTAATAGCTAAAATTCTTTTCTTAAGAACAAAATCTTGGCAGCAGAATTAAACATGACACTTTTATTCTAGCATATTACTGCTGGTGAAATAGGCAGTTGACTTGTTTTGACCCAAGTGAGCTTAGTTCTAAGAGACTGGGAAGGTGGGTGACAAGCAGCTTTTGGCGGTTTGACAGGCAGCTGCAGGATGCCCATTGTGGCTAGGACCAAGTGGCTGCGGGAAAGTGTATATGGCAAATTACATTTGATGGCCTCTTTTTCCCCCTGATTTTGAGAATTTTATCAGAGATTACATTAAGAAAATGGTAATGAGAAAAAATATTTTATAGGATATTTTTATGGGAAAATTTTTTCTCCC
This sequence comes from Dipodomys spectabilis, assembly GCF_019054845.1. Classification (NCBI taxonomy): domain Eukaryota; kingdom Metazoa; phylum Chordata; class Mammalia; order Rodentia; family Heteromyidae; genus Dipodomys; species Dipodomys spectabilis. The sequence goes on from NW_024870874.1 coordinate 16,200,808, forward strand.
TTGTCCAGTGACCTATACTTTAAGAAAAAAAGTAATTATTCTAAATGGATGCAACATTAGTAATCATGGAAATTTTTTTTGTGTCTGTTTTTTTTTATTAACAGGAAACATTGTATACATGTTAATGTTTTAGAAATCTGTACCTTATTAAATTTTATAGGTTAAACAAATTTTAAAATGGAGATGCTATTTCTCATCTTAGGTGAAATCATTTTAGTTTTAAATCTAACTACTTTCTAATTTTATTCCTTTCAGTCTTTTATTTTGTACTTCTAGATAAGGCTTTTTCTAAAGAGAGCTTATTTTAGTGAATTACAAAGTAAACATGGGGATTTGAATTTTTGGTAGATTCAGTTCAAACTTAGATTTATGTTGCTTTTTTAAGTGTTTATGTGTAGGAGCCATTTTTATTTTATGTCACTTAGAAAGGTACTGTTTTTATATGACAGTATTTTGTTACATATATATTGTCTTAAAATATATGTATGTTGTCTAGGTAATTTAGTAAGTTCTAATCTGTTCAGTAAATAATTTTGAGGGATTATTGTGAGCCTTGAGCAGTTCTGAATGTTGAAGATAAAGTACTGAATAAAACAGAAAATCTTAGCTCTCCCGAGTTATTTTCTATTCCTATTAGAACATAAGTAAACAAACAGATATACAAGGTGTAGTGAATGTCACAAGGTGAATGATGTCAGCCAAGATGGTTTCCACACTGTTAAGATTAAGATTCAGTACTTAGGCTGCAAGTGGAAACCTGGGCTGGATGTATTAATGGACGTTTTGACTGACTACTGATTTTTGATTGGTGTGTAATTTGAATGTTTTTTTATGCTTATGGTCTCTTTCCTTTCATTGTATTTACAATTTTGTGGTTGGATTTATAACTTTAGTTGTTGCATTTATTGTTACATAAAGTAATACTTTACATGTACATTTTTACAGCCAGGCATTTACACTTTGTATATTGATACTGTGGTGTATTGATAGTGTGTATTGATACTGTATTGAACTTGGTGTCACATGATAAGCAAGCATGCTACCACTTGAATCACACATTTCACTTTTTAAGAGTGGTATAGCTTTATATTACTCAGGAGACTGAGATCTGAGGATCATGGTTCAAAGCCAGCCCAGGCAGGAAAGTCTGTGAGTCTCTTATCTCCCAGTAACCACCAGAAAACTGAAAGTGGTGTTGTGGCATAAGTGGTAGAGCACTTGTCTTGAGCTGAAGAGCTCAGGGACAGTGCCCAGGTCCAGAGTTCAAGCCCCATGACCAACTATCCCCCCTCCCCCAAAAAAGTGATATATCATTATAACCAAGATTGGGCCATATGAAATTGCTGATAATTGTTTTAGATCTGTAAAAAGCAATTCAATATTGGTTAGTCTATTACTGTGCTTTACCAGCTTATAAAAAATAAAATTTGGGCTGGGTGCCGGTGGCTCAGGTTTGTAATACTATTTACTCAGGACATTGAGATCTGAGGATCGAGGTTTAAAGCCAGTCTGGGCAAGAAAGTCTGTGAGACTCACATATAATTAACTATCCAAATAGCTGTAAATGGAGCTGTAGTTCAAGTGGTAGAGTGCTAGCCTTGAGCAAAAAAAGCCAGGGATCTAGGACTGGGAAGGTAGCTCAGTGGTAAAGTGCTTGCCTTGCATAGGTGAGGTCCTGGGTTCGATTCCTCAGCACCACATAAGCAGAAAAAGCTGGAAGTGGTGCTGTGGTTCAAGTGGTAGAGCACTAGCCTTGAGCTGAAGAGCTGAGGGATAGTGCCCAGGCCCAGAGTTCAGGCCCACGACTGGCAAAAAAAAAATGCTCAGGGATCCTACAGTAGATGGATCCTACAATAGATGAGTGGATCCAAAAAATGTGGTACCTATATACAATGGAATTTTACATAGCCATTAAAAATAATATTATGGCATTTGCAGGGATATGGATGGACCGTGGACAAATCATATTAAGTGAGGTAAACCTCAGAGACACAAACAGTGCATGTTTTCTCATGCGGAAAGCTAGATCTAAAATACACAGAATTCTAGGCATCCACATACAGAGATACCAACAGAGGATACTCTTAGGATAGGAACACAAAGATGCAATGCCTTTGTGCATCTGATCATATAAAATAATACTTATAGAAGTGAACTCTAAAAAATAGAAACAAGGTACTTTTTTTTTTGTTCCTGGGTTGGATTTTTGTCTGGTTTTTGTTTTGCCAGTCCTGGGGCTTGAACTCACTTTAGGTCTAGTTGCTGTCCCTCAGCTCTTCAGCACAAGGCTAGCGCTCTACCACTTGAGCCACAGCGCCACTTCCAGTTTTCTGGTGGTTTATTGGAGATAAACCTGGGGTTTGGTTTTGAACTGTGATTCTCAGATCTTAGTCTCCTGAGTAGCTAGGATTACAGGTGTGAGCCATTGGCTTCCCTGAGCTGCTTTTGCACAAGGTTAGCACTCTACCACTTGCCACTTGAGCCATAGCACTATTTCCAGCTGTTTCTGTTTATGTGATATGAGGAATTGAACCCAGGCTTCATGCATGCTAGCTAAGCACTCTACCACTAAGTTACATTCCCTGCTCCCTTTGTTGATGTTTTTGTTTTCTTTTTGTCTTGTTCACTTATTCTTTGGGAGTATAAGGGGAGCACAGAAATGGAAGGACACAGGGTGAACAAATGCAGTAGTGGTACTTAGTAAACACTATGTTGAAATGAACTGTACAACTTGTGGTTGGGCTCGGGAGGGAAAAACAGAATGAAGAAAGGAATGACATCGGAAAAGAAGTGTACTCTTTACCTGCCCTACATGATTATAACTGTTCTATACATTACCTTTATAATAAAAATAATTTTTTTTTGGTTGGTCATGGGTCCTGGGTGCTGTCCCTGAGCTCTTCAGTTCAAGGCAAGTGCTCTACCACTTGAGCCACAGCACCACTTCTGGTTTTCTGGTGCTTAATTGGAGATAAGAGTCTCACGGACTTTCCTGCCCAGGCTGGCTTTGAACTGCGATTCTCAGATCTCAGCCTCCTGAATAGCTAGGATTACAGGCATGACCCACTGGCACCCAGATAACAATGAAAGAAAATTTAAGTAAAAAGCAATTAAAGAAAAAAAAAAAAGCTCAGGGACAATGCCCACCCAGTCCCTGAGTTCAAGCCTCAGGTCAGGCACCAGAAAAAATGAAAACCTGGCTGGGTGCTGGTGGCTCACACCTGTAATCTAGGTACTCAGGAGGCTGAGATCTGAGACTCCCAACTCAAAGCCAGCCCTGGCAAGAAAGTCTATGAGACTTTTATTTCCAACTAAACACCTAAAAGCTGGATGTGGAGCTGTAGCTCAAGTGGTAGAGCACTAGTCTTGAACACAAAAGCTGAAGGGACAGTACCTAGACCCTGAGTTCAAGCCCTAGAACCAGCAAAAAGAAAAAAGCATAAATATGAAAATATTTACTAGAAAGCATTATACTTACCACCAAGATGTGAATTCTGTTCTTGCCACTCCATTTGCCTTAGATCAATTACTTAACCTCTTGCTTGTCAGTGATAGTTATATTGCCTCATGGAATTGCCAAGATTACCTGATTGTATGTAAAAAAAGTGCCTAGTACATAGTACAGATAGTAAGGGCTCAATAAATGTTAGCTGTTATTGCTGTGAATGCTTTACAAGACAGACATTATCATTGTTTCACAGATGAAACAAACATTCATCTGAGTCTGCACAAGCTTACAAGAGGAGTTTCTGACTCTCAAATTCTAGTATTTTTGTTTCTGTTTACAGCTATCTCTTAAAAGGAAGGGAAAGAGGAAGGAGAGGACAATTTTTATAATAAGTTACATAGTAAATACAGTGCGTGTGTGTGTGTGTGCGTGCGTGTGCGTATGATTCACGTGTGTCAACACTAGGGCTTGAACTCAGATCTTTGTGCTCTCACTTGGCTGTTTTTCCTCACAACTGGCACTGTGCCACTTGAGTAACATCTTCATTTCTGACTTTTTGCTGGCCATTTGGAAATAAGAGTTTCTCAGATTTATCTGACCAGACAGACTTTAACTGAATTAGCAGATCTCATCTTCCTCAGTAGCTAGGATTACAAGCATGAGGCACCAGTGCTTGGCATCAGTACATCCTTGAATTTCTCCAATATGTTGGAGAGTAGAGCAAGTTTACTTGGTGTAGTTACTTTTTTTTTTTTTTTTTTGGTGGCCCACCATGATGTACACAAAGGCAGAAGGTTATCAAGTTTGAGGGGAGCCTGGGCTCTGGAGACAGAGCAGAATTCTGTCTCCAAAACAAAATAAAAACCTTGCCAAATGTGGTGGCCATATCTGAAATCCTGACATGCAGGAGGATCACCTCTACTTCTGTTTTTTTGCTGCTTAGTTGGAGATATCCAGTTTGTCTACCAGCCTGGTCGCAAACTGCTCTCTCTAGATCTCAGCCTCCTGTGCAGCTACAATGACTGTGTAAGCCACACTGGCACCCAGCTACAATACATTTTTTATAGAGAATTGTCTGTATTTTTTAAAGATTCAAAAAATGTTAACAACATGGAGAATTTTACATTATATTAAATAAAGAAAAAAAAACACTTGGAAAGCAGTTGAGGTATTATAAACTGGTTTAAAGCAACAAACCAGACAAGAAACCAGGAGGGATGTGCTTAAAAACATACGCACCAAATTGTTAACTTGGTAACAGCTATCTCAGGTGTTTTTCAAGTTTCAAATAGAAGTTTTGAGTTTCTTTTTTGCCTGTTCTGGGGCTGGAACTCAGGACCAGGGCATTTTTGCTCAAGGCTAGTGCTCTTCCTCTTGAGCCACAGCTCCACTTCCAGCTTATTTGCTGGTTAATTGTAGATAGGAGTCTCATGGACTTTGAACTGTGATCTCAGACCTCAGCCTCCTGAGTAGCAAGGATTACAAGTATGAGCCACTGGCACCCAGCTGAGGTCTTTGTTTTCTTTTTAAAAAAATGTATCTTTTTTGTCAGTCTTGAGGCTTGAACTCTGTGCCTGGGTGCTGTACCTCAGCTCTTCAGCTCAAGGCTAGTGCTCTACCACTTGAGCTACCGTGCCACTTCTGGTTTACTGACTGGCTTTGAACTGAGATCCTCAGATCTCAGCCTCCTGAGTAGCTAGGATTACGGGTATGAACCACCAGTGACCAGCTTGCTTGCTTGCTTGCTTGCTTGCTTGCTTGCTTGTTTGCTTGCTTGCTTGCTTGCTTCCTTCCTTCCTTCTTTTTTGTCGGTTCTGGGGCCTGAACCCTGGGCCTGGGTGCTGTCCATCAGCTCTTCAGCTCAAGGCTAGCGCTCTACTACTTGAGCCACAGCGCCACTTCTGGCTTTTTCTGCTTATGTGGTGCTAAGGAATTGAACCCAGGGCGTCATGCATGCAAGGCAAGCACTCTACCACTGAGCCACCTTCCCAGCCCTGCCCGGCTTTCTTTTAAAATATTTAAAATTACATTTTCTTAATTACTCAAAAAACGTTCCACTTCTCTAAGGATACATTTCTTTTGTAACTAAAGATGAGAATTATCAGTCACAGTTTTTTTTTTTTTTTTTTGGGGGGGGGGGGTTGGTTTTTTGGAATCTTCATGTTAACATAAAGCATCTGATAAGAATGGAAAAAATGATTGAATTGCAAAGATTTCCTAGCTCTGTGACATTGGTATTTACACTTTTTTTTGGTACAGAGATGTGTCCTTTGGTTCTGTTATTTCAGGAAAAAAAAAAACATGTATGGTGTGATAATGAATACCTGTAATACTAGCACTTGGGAGGCTAAGGCAAGAGGATCTCGTTTGAGGCCACTGAGCTGCATAGGTGTTTGAGCCCATCCTGGACTACATAGCAAGAATCTCTATTTCAGAAAACCAAAAGAAAGGAAAAAACATGCATCAAATCATCCCTCAGAGCTGGGAAGGTGGCTCAGTGGTAGATCGCTTGCCTTGCATGCATGAGGCCCTAGGTTTGATTCCTCAGCACCACATAAGCAAAAAGAAAAAAGCCAGAAGTGGTGCTGTGGCTCAAGTGGTAGAGCGCTAGCCTTGAGCTGAAGAGCTGAGGGACAGCGCCCAAGCCTAGAGTTCAGGCCCCACAACCGGACCCCCCCCCAAAAAAAAAAAATCATCCCTCAGAAGTTAAGAGACAGCTTTCACTGAATGTTGGTTGTGTAGTGACAGATCCAGCAGAAATGAGGCCTCACAGAAGCAGCCAGGCAACAATGCTGTGTTTCACAGTATACAGGGGCTGAATAAAGTGTCCTTTGTGCTAGCTCAGACTGAGGGGCGGGACTTGTGGCAATTTATGTTATTTCTCTTTAATGGAAATTGAGGCAGCCTCTAATCCTGCTATCAAATGACAACTACTTATTTGATTTTTGGTAATTTGGGAGCAGGTGTGGACAGATGATTATTCTGCAAAAAAAGAAAAAAAAGAAAAAAAAAAGTCCAGGACAGCTGCATTTTGACCCAACCATCAAGTGGGTTGTGTACCAAACTAGCCATGTTCTAAAACAGGTATGGCTTTAGCAGCTCAACTTACTTTAATTGAAGTAATTAATTTGTAGAGGCCCATAAACACCTAAATGTGTATTTTCTAATACTTCTTATTATCATTGTCACTAATATTAAGCACTATACCAGACACTGGGTGGTAAACCTTAATGTGGTATTCAACGTGAATAGATTGCCTTCCTCTTTCACAGGTGGGTCAGACTTGGCTTTATTTTTGTCAGATTAAGTAGCAGTAATAGCTGTTCAGAGACAATCGAGTGCTGTTCCTTTAGTCCCGGACTCCTTGCATAGTTGCCATCTGGGTGTTCATTGTTGCCCTCTTGCCATGCTGTGTGCTTGCATAAGCTGTTGCCTCTGCTGGAAATGCCCTTCTTTCATTCTGGAGCCTGAAGAGTTTTTTGTTTTGTTTTTGTTCAGTCATGGGGCTTGAACTCAGGACCTGGGTGCTGCCCCTGAGTTTTTTTTGCTTTACCACTTTGAGCCACAGTGCCATTTCAAGTTTTCTGGTGGTTAATTGGAGATGAGTCTCATGGTCTTTCCTGTCCAGGTTGACTTTGAACCGAGATCTTCGGAGCTCAGGAATAGCTAGATCTTTAGATAGGATTACTATTATAGCATGAACTACCAGAACCTGGCTGAGGAGTGTTTGTTTTTGTTTTTTAAATGACAAAGCCTACTGATTTATTAATTCAACATTTCAACATGTAGGATTTTTAAAAAAAAGGTTTTGTAACTCAGTGGCTTAAGAATTTTGTAGGGTCCTGCCCATGTAATTGTAACCCCTCTGTACAGTATGTTCTCAAATAAAATAAAATTAAAAAAAAAAAAAAAAGAATTTTGTAGGGAGTTGAGTAGGTAATGTGCCCAAAGAGTAAAATGAGAGCTTTACTTTTGATTCTGTATACCTGTGGGTGGGGAAGAAACACTGAGAGTCTTTTTTTTTTTTTTTTCTGAAATATTGAATTAGTGTAATAGACAGTTTGGCCTGATTTTTCTTTAACATGAACATCTCATAAATCTCTTAAACAGTGATAGATAAATAGATAGATAGATAGATGACTAGAAGCAAGTTATTTCAAAACTTAAAAAATAGTATATTTATCACAAACCCCATTAAATTAAATAGAACTTACAAGAGTTGACATTTTAAAATATTTAGTGAGGTAGTGTCAGCTAATTCTTTTTTTGTGTGCTCCAATTGAAAATGCAGGTAATTTGTTGCTTGTGCTTTATATTTTTTCCTTTGGTTTTGGCACCCTCTAGTGTTTCGACTTTGATTAGCAATACCATCATGAAATGGTCTATTTTTCATTTGAGGGGAGTAAATATCAAAATGTTTTGGAAAATTATGTTGTTTCTTTAGGAAAAATGTATATAGCTTTTACCATCCTTGAAAATATCTATTATATAATAAAAGATCAAGAATCATGCACTGGTGGCTCATGCCTATAATCCTAGCTACTCAAGGAGGCTGAGATCTAAGTATTTCCCAGACAGAAAAGTCCTTGACTCTTATCTCCAATAAATCACCAGAAAACTGGAAGTGGTGCTGTGGCTCAAGTGGTAGAGCGCTAGCCTTGAGCTGAAGAGCGCAGGGGACAGCACCCAGGCCCAGAGTTCAGGCCCCACGACCGACAAAACAAACAACAACAAAAAAACTTCTACTGTGCTCTGTAAATATTATTTCTTCCAGTATAGTAAAAAAAAAAAATAAGCCCACTTACGTAACTTTAGATACTTCTGTGCTGCACCTGTCTTTATATATGAAATTTTATGACAGATGTATCCCTCACTATATACCATGTCCAATTTTAAGACTGTAAAGAAAACGCAAGGAATGTCAGCTTAAATTTATTCCACTGAAATAGACCACAAAAACGGTTAGCTGCATCTACTTCATAAATAGCAACTTATTTGCTCAACACAATAATTCTGTGAAATTTTATTCTCTCCTCCATTGACATAACCAAATTAAGGCAGAGATACCAAATGAAAATTGTGTGAGATGGCAACAGTTGTTGGAGAAGGGATTCAAACCCAGTACTGTGCACCCAGCCAGCCTATTGTGGCAGTGAGGATCTGTGTTGAAGCAGATATAAGAAAGAATGAACAGGAGGCTGTCTAGACCCTTGTACACATTGAGTCCTGTATATAATAACTTCTTATTATAAAAAGTAATTCTAAAATTCCTGTTAGTCATACTGGGAATTAGAGTCTGTACTCACTGCTGATTTAGAGTAATACGTAGTCCTGCATACAGTTGTTACTCCCTTTCCACACTTTTGTGTGATTCAGTTACTCACAGTCTGAAAATACTACACGGAAAATTCCAGAAGCAAGCACTTCATAAGTCTTAGGTTGCATAATGTGTGGGCTGAAGAGATAAAGTTTTGTCCCATCCTGGTCCTAGGTGCATTAATCCTTTTTCAGTCTGACCTGCCTGTGTTGGAGATGCTGCCTTCCTGATAGTTACTTTACAGCCTTCTTAGCTAGGAGAACAACTGACAAAGCATGGCAGCACTTATGTCCCCAAACTGTTACTTATACAATGCCCCAAGAGGCAAGAGAGTGATGCTGCCAATTCAGATATGCCAAGGTAAGCTGTAAACAACCTCCTTCACTGACGCAAAGTTATTATCACAGATACACATGTATAGGAAAAAATAACAGTATATATAGTATAGGTTTGGTGTTAGTCAAATGTCAGGTATCCACTGAGAGTCTTGAAATGTTTCTCCATGGATAAAGGCAGAGTACTATAGCCTGCTAAGAAGTAGAGTAATGGATGAAGGTTGAAGCTGCCATGCCACCATATTTTCTTTGGTATGTATAAATACCTGGTCCCTCCAGTGAATCATATGACAAATCATTTTGTGATTGTTGTTTAAAAAGGCACATTTCTGTGACATTGATTTTTTTTTCTTGGGGTCCAGTCGTGGGGCCTGAACTCTGGGCCTGGGCACTGTCCCTCAGCTCTTCAACTTAAGGCTAGCGCTCTACCACTTGAGCCACACGCCACTTCCGGCTTTTTTCTTTTTGCTTATTTGGTACTGAGGAATCCAACCCAGGGCCTCAAGCATGCAAGGCAAGCGCTGTACCACTGAGCCACCTTCCCAGCCCTGACAATGATTTTTTTAAATTGTGTTTTTATTATCTTTTTCTTTGGGGGGGGGGGCTGGTCCTGAGGCTTGAACTCAGAGCTTGGGCCGTGAATCTCTCAGTGCTCAAAGCTAGCATTCTACCACTTGAGCCACAGCTCCATTTCCAGCTTTTTCTGAGTAGTTTATTGGAGATAAGAGTCTCAAGGACGGGGCTGGGAAGGTGGCTCAGTGGTAGAGCGCTTGCCTTGCATGCATGAGGCCCTGGGTTCAATTCCTCAGCACCACAGAAGCAAAAAGAATAAAAGCCGGAAGTGGCGCTGTAGCTCAAGTGGTAGAGCACTAGCCTTGAGCTGAAGAGCTGAGGGACAGCGCTCAGGCCCAGAGTTTGGGCCCCACGACCAGACCTCTCCCCCCCCCCCCAAAAAAAAAAAAAGTCTCAAGGATTTTCCTGCCCTTGGCGGTCTTTGAATGAGGATCTTCAGATCTCAGCCTCCTGAGTAGCTATATTTAAGTAGTTGTACAAAGGAGTTGCCATTCAACAAAGCATTTAGTGAATACAGTGTATCTTGTATCATTCTCACCCTGTAATGTTGATTTTTGAGATTTGCAGGAATATTAGAATTAAGTACCTTGGTTAAAGAGTAGGTAAAATAGATTCAGAAACAAAAATTTGTATCTTATTTTTCTTCTAGGCATCCTATTTTTCTATTTGTGAGGCATTTTATACTCTCAACTTTTGTGTGTGTGCTAGTCCTAGGGCCTGAACTCAGTTCCGCATGCTCTCACTTGACTTTTTCACTCTAGGCTCCACTCCCTCTTCTCCTCTACCATTTATTTGAGCCACAGTACCATATTAGCTTCTTGCTAGTTAATTGGAGATAAGTGTTTCACAGATTAGCTGGGTGCTGGTGGCTTATGCCTGTAATCCTAGCTACTCAGGAGGCTGAGATCAGAGGATCACGGTTCAAAGCCAGCCCATCGGGACAGAAAAGTCTGTGAGACTCTTATCTCCAATAAACCACTCAGAAAACTGGAAGTGGCGCTGTGGCTCAAGTGGTAGAGTGCTAGCCTTGAGCTGAAGAGCTGAGGAGCAGTACCTAGGCCCAGAGTTGAAGCCCCATGACCAACAACAACAACAACAAAAAGTTTCACAGACTTTCAAATCTCAAGCCTCAGATCTCAGTCTTTTGAATAGAATACAAGCATTTATGCCACTGGTTGCTGGCTAACTCTTAACTTTAATGGTATGTTGAATTCAGATTTTATACTGACATCCATCAATCCATAGAAACAGCCTAACAACAGTCTAATAACAATCATTAAAATAGACCTAAATGCCCTTCTTTTGAGAGTCTTGGGGTATAGCCCAGGCTGGCCTTAAACTAGAAATTCTCTTGCCTGAGTATATCACACCTAGCATTAGAATAACTTCTTTATTGAAGCTAGGAGTCTAGACTAATGCTTAGTAGCACCTATGAATATGATAAGGATATGCATATTCTTTTGTACCAATCAGGGCCTAGAAAATCACGTGAGGTATTTCAGAAATTTGATTCTAGGAATTTGATGAGGCAGATGTTTGAAGACTGAGAGAAAAAAAACAAGTAGACACACTAAGGAAATTCAAACAGGAAGCAGCTACCAGCCCTAGGGCTAGAGGAAGAGAAGAGAACCCTCCTCTCTCTCCTCTCCTCACACACACAGCAATCTAACCTTTGAGTGGGATGCGCTGCAGTTGGTATGTAACCACTAGGGGAGACAAAGCAGAATTGGAGCTGGGGGATGTGGCTGCCCTGTATTGGTAGAAGGAACACAGCAGAAAAAATACCTTCTCCCCTCCTCTCACAGTCTCTGTGTGAAGCTAGCAGGCAAATCTGGAAACCATGGTTGGTTGACCTTGCCTAGAACCTGGGTATATAGCACATGCAGTTAGCTCTCCTCCATGGATGCAGATTCTATGAATTCAACCAACTGTGAATTGAAAATAAGCAGAAAAACACTGTATCTGTGCTGAACTTCTTATTCAAGACAATTTGAACTAATTACACTATATTACATCTTATAAGTAGTCTGGAGATTATTTAAAGAATGTAGATTTTAACTGGGCATGGTGATATGTACCTGTATAACACCCAGGAAGCTGAGGCAGAATAAACTTGACTGTGAGGCAGCCTAGGATGCATAATGAGACTGTATCTCAAAAGTGGTAGTGGGGAGAAGGAAAAATAAGAGAATATAGGTTCTATGCAAATACCACATCATTCATTTGTATTATTAACTTTAACTGGTTGTACAAAGATGTTTCAGTTCTACAAAGAACACCAGTGTGTGTGTGTGTGTGTGTGTGTGTGTGTGTGTGTGCGCACGTGTGTGTATGCATATGCACGCGTATGCCAGTCCTGGGGCCTGAATTCAGGGCCTGGGCACTGTTCCTAAGCTTCTCTTGCTCAAGCCTAGGACTCTACCACTTGAGCCACAACACCACTTTGGTCTTTTCTGTTCACGTGGTGCTGAGGAATCGAACCCAGGGCTTCATGCATGCTAGGTAAGCCCTCTACCACTAAGCCACACTCCCAGCCCAAGATGAGAATCTTACAGACTTTACTGCTCTGGTCAGTTTCTAACCTTGACCCCCTGATCTCAGCCTCCTGAGTAGCTAGGATTACAGGCATGAGCCACTGGCACCTGGCCAGTAATACATTTATTAGGTACTAAGATAAAATTACTCGTCAAAAAAAACAATAAATGCTGCAAACAGGATCTTTGCTCAGAAAACATGATGGCAGAGTAGAGAAAAAGCAAGTAACGATGTGAATGAAACTCAGGTTAACTGAGGATTTAGTTCATCATCTACAAGGAGTTCTGGAACCAATCCTTTATAAATAAAAATATCTATATAGAAAAGAAGCCTTGGAAATGAGATAGCACAATCTTACAGGGAACATATAGAAACTGTAATTGTCTCAGTTTAGCATTAGTAATTTAACTTTTTTTTGCTGGTCATGGGGTCTGAGCTCTGGCCTGGGTGCTGTCCCTCAGCTCTTCAGCTCAAGGCTAGCACTCTACCACTTGAGCCACAGAGCCACTTCTGGCTTTTTCTGCTTATGTAGTGCTGAGGAATCGAACCCAGGGCGTCATGTATGCAAGGGAAGCACTCTACAACTGAGCCACCTTCCCAGCCCAGCATTAGTAATTTAAATGAGCAACCCATTACTCCAAGCATTTATTTATTTTTGCCGGTTGTGGGGTCTGAACTCTGGGCCTGGGCGCTGTCCCTCAGCCCTTCAGCTCAAGGCAAGCTCTCTACCACTTGAGCCACAGCGCCATTAGCTTTTTCTGCGTATGTGGTGCTGAGGAATCAAACCCAGGGCCTCATTCATGCAAGGCAAGCACTCTACCACTGAGCCACCTTCCCAGCCCCCTCTCCAAGCATAATTTTCTCTCCAAGGAGCAAATTATGACTGATAATATTCATAGGCTTTGTAGCCCTAAGCCTTAGTTTTAGAGAGTTCCCACTGTTGTTTTCATAAAACCATCCAGTTATCCCCAAGTCATCATAAAATAGCCCACCATATGAACCAGATTCTTGGGCAAGATAAGAGCCTCGTGAGCTTTGAACTAGGATTCTCAGATATTAGCCTCTTTAATAGCCAGGATTCCAGATCTGAGCCACTATGCCCAGCTCCCTTCCTTCTCCTGTCTCTTTCTGATAGTGCTAGGGATGAAACCCAAGACCTTGGTCATGTACAGTAAATACATTCTTTCTCAGTCATTCTTGTTTACTCCTTCTTGCATAGTCTCTAAAACCAGGCCTGAGCTATAGCCCTAACCATTGGCCCTCTCCATTTTGTGGACTTTAGAAAATTGTGTTGGCTCAGTACAATTTTACATTCTACAGTATGTATAGGAGAATAGTTGTTTTAGGCCTTTTTAGTGCAGATCTCTTACATACAATTAACTATCTTCAAAGAGATAATATGAGAAAAGCTGTTGTGTTTTTTTTCTATTAAAGTGGGTTCTTTCTGTCAATCTTATGAGAAATGTTTTTCTGAAAAGTTCCTATTTTGGCTGGGTGGCTTGGCCTTTTTTTTTTTCCCCACATTTTAGATACATCCTCTTCCTGGTAGACTAATTAAGACATCCTGTTAAGAACTCCTTGAATTTAGCTACATCCTGCTAAAGCACATCCTTTTGCAGACTGTGAACCAATCTGAGCAGAGGAACCAGGGCTTACTGGGCTAGGGAATAAAAAGGAGCAGCTGTCTGCTCAGTGTACTTGCTTGCCAGATTTCGCTGATGTTATACTGTTCTGCAGTAAATTTTGCTTTGCCTAGTTCATTGAGTTGGTGTCCTTATTTTCCTATGCAGCACCATAACATCCCTAGCCATATCTTGCAATGTCTAATTTTAAGACAGAGAATTTGAGGCCTAGTGCTTGTGAGAATTGTCAGGTAACGAGTGAGGAAGGATAGAATCATAGTCACATGGATCTTGGCGTTATCTTAACTTTGGATCATCTCATTTAATTCTCATCATTCTTTTAAAGTTAGGTACCATCTCTTCCCACCTTATCTCTTTTAATACTTATGACACAAAGCTGGGCACAACGACTCATACCTAATCATAGCTACTCAGGAGGCTGAGATCTGAGGATTGCAGTTCGAACTTATTAGGAGCAAGAAAGTCCATGAGACATTTATTTATTTGTGTGTTTGTTTGTTTTTGGTTGGTCATGGGGTCCTTGAACTCAGGTCCTGGGCACTGGCCCTGAGCTCTTTTGCTCAGTGCTAGCACTCTACCACTTTGAGTCAAAGCTCCACTTCTACTTTTGGAGATAAGAGTCTCACAGCAACTTTCCTTCCCGGAAAGGCTTCAAACTGCGATCCTCAGATCTCAGCCTCCTGAGTAGCTAGGATTATAGGTGAGAGTCACTGACACCAGGCTTCATTAGGCTCTTATCTGCAATTAAGCACCAAAAATCCTGGAAGTATAGATGTAGCTCAAGTGCTAGAGTACTAGCCTTAAGTACAAAAGCTCAAACAATGCTCAGGCTGAGTTCAAGCCCCACAACTGGCACAAACAAGTAGCTTAAAAATTATTAAGCAACTTGCCCCAGAGTTCTGGAAATTTGGATAATTGTCTATGCTGTCCTTTATTTTATTTTATTTTTGTGCCAGTCCTGGGGCTTGAGCTCAGAGCCTGGGCACTGTCCCTGAGCTTCTTTTGCTCAAGGTTAGCACTCTACCACCTGAGCCACAGCACCACTTCCAGCCTTTTCTGTTTATGTGGTACTGAGGAATCAGACCCAGGGCTTCATGAATGCTAGGCAAGTACTTTACCACTAAGCCACATTCTCAGCCCCTGTGCTGTCCTTTAAAATGCATATTATTTCATGTCATATATTAACAACTGTTTTTACTTTTGTTAGCCAGAGAATCTGACCTCTTGAGGATGAAGCCAAAATGCTCAGCAAAAGTGTCTTAAGATTTGCAAAGCCCTGTGTTCCATCCCCAGCACTGCAAAATTAATCATTACAGTAAAAGGGAAGTGGAGTCTAATGATCTCCAGCCATATGTATGTGTCACTCAGCTACTTCAGACATCTTGTTTATGAGTTTTTGAAAGCAAACGTTTAAAAGTATCCATCCCACTTGATTCAAAAAAGCCCCAAACACCTTGGCTTTGTTTTTGATTATGTAGAATACAAATAGAGAAGCTGGAAGAATGGGCTTGGGGAAAGAGGTAGGAAGCGAAGAGGCACTGGGGAGTAGTGACAAGCCAGTGAGCAGACAGCCCTATTGATTTATGCTGTGAACTGCATTATGGAGCAAAGAATTAAAATCCATTATGCCAAGGACAAAGCATACAAATCCCTTTGAAAAGCAGTTAGATGCCATCTAATCCCAAATCATTTAAAAACAATTTTGAAGTACCCAGAATTGTAAAATGCCCTAAGCAATTTTTCTCTCAGACTAGAACAGTGAAATGAATGGAAAAATAGCACTTTATTGGTATCTTCCTCTCATATATTGTGTTTAATTGTGTGGCTGCTCAATTACATTTTAAGTAAGTACAAACCTGGGGGCTAGGATTTGTCCTTACTGTGGAACACACATTAAACATAGGACATAGAAGAAACCTGAGCAGCTTATCAGGTATCTCCCTTTGCTTTTCTCCAAAATATTCTATAATCTCAGACTCATCAAAAGCTGCAGGAATAGTACAAGAATTCTCATTTACTCTTTACCCAGATTTTCTAAGTATTAATCTTTAATCCAGTTTTCCTCATCCTTTTCTTTCTCAAAAAGTAGTGTCAGTTATCTCTTAAAATGCTTTGTGTAGGGGCTGGGAAGGTGGCTGGCGGCATGAGGCCCTGGGTCCAATTCCTCAGCACCATATAAGCAGAAAAAGCAGGAAGTGGCACTGTGGCTCAAGTGGTGGAGCGCTAACCTTGAGCTGGGGCAGTGCCCAGGCCCAGAGTTCCGGCCCTACAACCAACTCCCCTCCCCGCCCCCACAAATGCTTTGTGTAAACTGGGCCCTAGAGTATCACTATGACTCAAGTGGTAGAGTGCTAGACTTGAGCACAGAGGCTTAGGGACAGTGCCCAATCTGTGAGTTCAAGCCCCAGGAGGACTGGTTTTTGTTTTTTGTTTTCTAAAGCCTTGTGGCAAAGCACTTGTCTAGTAAGTGCAAGATCCTGGGTTCAATCTCTAGTACAGACAAACAAAAAAAAAATTTTTTTTTAAAGAAAAGCCTATTCAGTGCTTAAAGCCAGATACTCAGAGAAGCAAAGGGTTTTATAACCTTTCAAAGATGCAAATGAGATTTTTCACAATAATACATAGTAAAAGAATAATTTGCATAAATAGAAAATCATGTTCATTTTACATGTAGCTGTAAAGATCACATTTCTATTTATGGCTGCTTTTTTGGGGGGTAGAAAATTAGATATTGCAGAATTATTGTTTATTATAATAGTCAAGTTTGTGTGTAGGTGAATGCAAAGTGGGGTAATATTAGTATACAAGTTTAACTCTTCAGTATGAATCCAGTTTATAATTTTAAATCCATCAGTTTTATCTTTAAGAATTAATTCTTGCTGGGTACCTCTCTGGAAGCTAAGATCTGATGATAGTGGTTCAAAGACAGCAGGGGCAGGAAGGTCAGTGAGACTCATATCTCCAGTTAACCTCCAGAAAACTGAAAGTAGTGCTGTGGTAGAGTGCTAGCCTTGAGCAAAAGAGCTCAGGGGGACAGCACCCATGCCCAGTCTAAGCCCTACAACTAACAAAAAAAATCCATTCATTCTTAAGGATTTATCAAATAATATGTAAGGTTTTTTAATAAAGATAATACGGACTGCTTTTATTATTCTCTAAGATTATTTGAACACAGATCTTTTTTAAAAATTTTATTGTCAAGGTGAATTACAGAGGGGTTACAGTTACATAAGGTAGCGATCACATTACTTGTCTAACTTGTTACCTCTTCCCTCATTTTTCTCCCTCTTTCCCTCCCCCTTGAACATAAATCTTAGTAGTGTAACGTGTAATATAATTTTTTTCAAATTATGATAGAGTATACATAACAATGATTACCTCTCAAACTTTTTTTTTTTTGGTCGGTCGTGGGGCTTGAACTCTGGACCTGGGCGCTGTCCCTCAGCTCTTCAGCTCAAGGCGGTGCTCTGCCGTTTGGGCCACAGCGCCACTTCCGGTTTTCTAGTGGTTTATTGAAGATGAGTCTCACGGACTGGGCTGGGTAGGTGGCTCAGTGGTAGAGCGCTTGCCTTGCATGCATGGGGCCCTGGGTTCAATTCCTCAGCACCACATAAGCAAAAAGAAGCCGGAAGTGGCCCTGTGGCTCAAGAGCTGAAAAGCTGAGGGACAGCGCCCAGGCCCAGAGTTCAGGTTCCAAGACCGGACCCCCCCAACCCCCCCGCCCCCCCCCCCCCAAAAAAAAAAGAGTCTCACGGACTTTCCTTGCCTGGGTTGGCTTTGAACCGTGATCCTCAGATCTCAGCCTCCTAAGTAGCTAGGATTACAGGCGTGAGCCACCGACGCCCAGCTTTCAAACTTTTTTTTGGGTCTGGTCGTGGGGCCTGAACTCTGGGCCTGGACGCTGTCCCTCAACTCTTCAGTTCAAGGCTAGCGCTCTACCACTTGAGCCACAGCGCCACTTCCGGCTTTTTAAAAAAAAATTTTCTGCTTATGTGGTGCATGAGGAATCGAACCCAGGGCCTCATGCATTGCAAGGCAAGCGCTCTACCACTGAGCCACCTTCCCAGCCCAGCTTTCAAACTTTTTAATTATATAGTTTAGAAATGTTGCTGGGCGCTGGTGGCTTACGCCTGTAATCTTAGCTACTCAGAAAGCTGAGATTTGAGGATCGCAGCTCAAAGCCAACCCTGGGCAGGAAAGTCCGTGAGACCTTTGTCTCCAAATTAATTACTGATGAGTAAAACAGAAGTGGCACTATGGTTCAAGTGGTAGAGCGCTTGCCTTGAGCTGAAGAGCTGAGGGACAGCACCCAGGCCCAGAGTTCAGGCCCACGACCGACCAAAAAAATAAAAATAAATAAATAAATAAAATTATAAAAAAATGCTGAGAGTAGAGTTAAATATTTTCACCCCCAAAATAATTACATATAGTAATGCATATTATTAAATTTAAACATTCCACAATGTATGTGTATATATTGCAAAACATGTTGTATGCAACACATGAATAAAACGTTATCTGTCAACTTAAATTTGAAAAAAAAAAGTAATTTATGTCTTTCATTTTTTGCCAGTGATATGTTCAGAGACTCCCAATGGATGCCCCAAACTGGATAGTACCAAACTTTAAAACTAAGCACTTGTCACAGTGTTTACTGGCCATAATTTATATAGTGTGAAGTGTAGTAGCCAAACAAGAATGAATTTATTTTTCCTCCTTCACAACTTCATGCATAACGATTAATTTAACCTTACATATTTTTTACTTTAAACAGTATTTTCAAGCTGGATGCCAGTGGCTCACACCAGCTATTTAGAAGACTGAGATCTGAGGGTTGCCATTTGAAGCCAGCCAGGGCAGGAAAATTTGTGAGACTCTTACCTCCAATTAATTACAAAAAGAGCTGGAAGTGGAGCTGTGGCTCAAATGGTAGTTAGCCTTGAGCACAAAAGCTCAAGGACAGGGCCTAACTAAGCTCTGAGTTAAAGACCTAGGACCAGCTTGTGCTTGTACTTCCTCATTTTTCTGTGTGTGTGTGTGTGTGTGTACACATATATATATACATACATACATATGCCTGTCTATTCCTATATGTATATAACATACTTTAATAATCGTATCCCCCATTACCTTCTTTTGTCTTTTTGTATAGAGCTTGTATATATTTTGTTAGATTTATACCCTAATATTTCACTTTGGTGGGGGTTGCTAATGTAAGTGCTATTATGTTTAATTTCAAATTCTATTCATTTATTGCTAGTGTATAACATTGACTACTTAATTTAGGTCAGTCTTTAATCTTTTGTGTCCTGGGAGGTTATTTCATGCACTATTTACAAGTTGTATTCTTACTTTTGTATGTATGTACAGGTCCTTGGGCTTGAACCCCTGGGTCTATCCCTGAGCTTCTATACTCAAGGCTAGCATTCTACCATCTTGAGCCATAGTTCTACTTCCAGCTCTTAGGTAGTTAACTGGAGATGTCTCAGATTTGCCGGTGGTTGGTGGTTCACATCTGTAATCCTAGCTACTCAGGAGGCTGAGATCTGAGGATCATGGTTCAAAGCCAGCCTGAGCAGGAAAGTCTGTGAGACTCTTATCTCCAGTAAACCACCAGTAAACCAGAAGTTGGGCTATGGCTCAAGTGGTAGAACACTAACCTTGAGCTGAAATGCTGAGGGACAGTGTCCAGACCCAGAGTTCAAGCCCCACAACGGACAAAAAAAAAAAGGCTCAGATTTTGCTGTATGAATTAGCTTTTTTTTTTTTTTTGGTTGGTCATGGGGCTTGAACTCTGGGCCTGGGCGCTGCCCCTCAGCTCTTCAGCTCAAGGCGAGCGCTCTACCACTTGAGCTACAGCGCCACTTCCGGTTTTCTGGTGGTTTATTGGAGATAGGAGTCTCACGGTCTCTCCTGCCTGAGCTGGCTTTGAACCGCGATCCTCAGATCTCAGCCTCCTGAGTAGCTAGGATTACAGGCGTGAGCCACCAGCGCCAGCCCTATGAATTAGCTTTGAACCAGGATTTTCAGTCTCTGTCTTAAGTAGCTAGGATCATAGGTATGAGCCACTGATGCCCAGATAGTATGCATTGCCTTCATCTTTTCTGTAACTAAATAGCTGACAGAAACAACTTGTGGGAGTAAGTACTTATTTTGCCTCAAGGGTTTAGAAATTTCAGTTCTTAAACTGCTAGTAGAGCATCATGGAGTAGAGCAGTTCACATTATGACAACCAGGAAGCAGAAAGGGGGTTCAGGATGAGAACAGGGCATGATAATAGCATTCAGGGATACTCCCCCACTCTGCTAATGACCTACTTCCTCCAAGTAGATCCTACCTTTCACCACCTTCTTATAATTCTATCTTATTATGACTATATCACCGGTTAATCCATTGACTAGATCAGAGGCCTGACCTCTGATCTAGTTGTCTATCAAAATGCTTTGTCTGTCTCTGTCAATCTCTGTCTCTGACTCTGTCTCTCTCTCTCTCTCCCACACACACACAGACCAGTGTGCGTGTGCACACAGACACACATACACATACACACGCAGAGGCGTGATTTTCAAGTATCTAGGCATTTCTTAATCCCATTAAGTTGAACCCCTGTGTGTGTGTGTGTGTGTGTGTGTGTGTACATATATATGTATACACACATCATATACTGTAATCTTGTTATAATTGCTATTAGTTCTGAGAGTTTTTGTTGATTTAGGTTTCCTACATAAATAATTCTCTATCTCCTTTCCTAATCAGTGTTTTGTTTGCTTATTTAATATTACTTTATTAGCTAGAGTTTCTAGTAGAGGGTTGAACAATGCAGTGAAAGGAGAAATTCTTGTGTTTTTCCTTGTGATTTTTAATGGGAAATTTTCTATTTCTAGTTTCTCACCAATAAGTATGTTAATTATAGGGTTTTGGTTTTAATTTGGGTTTTATTTTTTATTATTTTGGTTTTATTTTTATTTTTTTGATAAGGAAGTTCCTTTTTACTCCTAATTTGCTTTTTTCCCCCCCTCTTTTTAAGGTAGAATAATATGTGGTACATAGGTACCAAACTTCGTTCCCCATTTACCCATTGATGGACACTTGGGTAGCTTCCACCTTTTGGCTATTATGAATAATGCTGCTATGAACATGGGTATGCACGAATCTCTTTGAGATCCTGCTTTCAGTTCTTCTGGGTAAGTACCAGTAGTGGAACTGCTGGATTTTATAGTAGTTGTATTTAAAATTCTTTAGGAACCAGTAGACAAAATTTTATATGCAAAGATGTTCATATGGACACCTCCTTGCTTCATCAGTAAGGTATTGGTTACATAAGTTATACATTAAAGTATCCTGAAGCTATTTATTTTTTTCAATGTTACATTTAATGCTTTCATCATTGTACTTCAAACCTACATTGTACAAAGTGACCAGAAAGTGTGCCATGGTAATTAACCAACCTCTGAGATTGTACCTTTCACATGAGTATCTTCTTGAGCTTTTTTGATACTAAACATGTTTCTCATTTTAGTGAACTGAAATGCTTCTGAAGCTATTTAGAAAGAATAGATCTGTATGTTTTAAGTGCTTCTTTAAAATTACTGGTTCACTGTAGGCCTTACAAGAAGCACAGTTTTGTTTTTATTTTGTTTTGTTTTTTCGGTCATGGGGCTTGAACTCTGAGCCTGGATGCTGTCCCTGAGCTCTTCAGCTCAGGGCTAGTCCTCTGCCACTTGAGCCACAGCATCACTTCTGGTTTTCTGGTGGTTAATTGGAAGTAAGAGTCTCACAGACTTTCCTGCCTGGCCTGGCTTTCAACTGTGATCTTCCGATCTCAGCCTCCTGAATAGCTAGGATTACAGTCATTAGCCATCAGCACCCCCAGTTTTGTAAGCAGAAAACAAAGTTGAATAATTGTATTTGGATGAGGAAAAAACATCTAGCTCTCATTTGTCTTTGAAATATGAAGAAAATACTAAATATTTCACTAAGTGATTTTTATGTCCAAAATATTATATGCTGGTCACTAGGATAATTTAAGTATCATTTTATTTTATATTAAAGTATTTTTATTATTATGTGTTATTTAGTGTTTTGTTGACTCTCTTGTTCTCTCTGTATACACATACATGGATACACAGTAAATTTGTATCAAAATGGTTTGAATCATGCTTTTTATTTCCTATGATTTGGTGTGGTGATGTAAGGACTAAAACCAGAGATTTGTCAAAGAAAATATCTCTTCGTTTAAACATTGTGTTAATATTTTGCCATGAATCCCTTTTTTCTGGCAGTAGATCTTCATGGAGGAACACGGAGTGACCCAGACTGAACACATGGCTACCATAGAAGCCCACGCAGTGGCTCAACAAGTCCAGCAGGTCCATGTGGCCACTTACACGGAGCATAGTATGCTGAGTGCTGATGAAGACTCCCCCTCGTCCCCTGAGGACACTTCTTATGATGACTCAGATATACTTAACTCCACAGCAGCTGATGAGGTAACGGCCCATCTGGCTGCTGCAGGTAATGTTTGGACTGGAAGCTCTTCTTTTTTTTCTTAAAACTTGAGATAGCCTTCCTGTCTGAAAGAGCTAGCATTTAAGACTCAGTTTCTTTCTCTTTTCCTTTTTTTCCCCCACTCTAGTCATCAAACCAAGAGCCAGGAATATACTAAACAAGTGCTCTACTACTGGCCTACATTCCTAGCACCTCATAGACTTGACTTCTATAGTCATTTACTTTTAGGGTTATGGCTTTAGTTTTATTGTCTTGTCCATTATGACAGTCTTAGCTAGTTTTGTATCATTTCATTTTTAGTCAAGGTCTCACTTACATAGCCCAGTCTGGCCTCAAATTCATGATCCTCCTTCTTCAGCCTTCTGAGTGCTAGGATTACAGTCATGTAGTCCCATACTTGGCTTCTTTTGGCTTTTAACTGAAATATTTGTTCCATTTATATATACATTTATATAAAATGTAAGGAGTGGTTTACATAGATTAGATTGAAAAAAAAAGATTTCTTGTTGCTGCTGCTGATATTGTGATCAAACTCAGTACATGCTAGGCAAGTGACACCTCCCAGTCCTATAATTTCTAGTATGGATTTGTTTGTTTTTGTACTTCCCACCTCTTTTTTCCTCCCAAATTACCACTATAATTGTTTCTCGTTCTGGTTAAAAAATACTTTCTTTAGGTTTCTATAGTAAACATTACAGTTTTACAGTTCATATGGTAACTCAACATTTGAAGTGTTTTTAGTGCCATTTCTTATTCATGTTGTTCATTTTCTTTTTTTTTTTTTTTTTTGTCGGTCGTGGGGCTTGAACCCTGGGCCTGGGCACTGTCCCTCAGCTCTTCAGCTCAAGGCGAGCGCTCTACCACTTGAGCTACAGCGCCACTTCCGGTTTTCTGGTGGTTTATTGGAGATAGGAGTCTCACGGTCTTTCTTGCCCGGGCTGGCTTTGAACCGCGATCCTCAGATCTCAGCCTCCTGAGTAGCTAGGATTACAGGTGTGAGCCACCAGCGCCCGGCATGTTGATCATTTTCTTCACATACTGTTAATATGTGTATACATGTTGTATTATGTCTTTGAAAAATTATTTTTAGAAATTGTCATTTCTTCTAGGCACTGGTAATTCACATCTTTAATCTTAGATATTCAGAAGGCTGAGATCTGAGGAGTGTAGTGAAAAGCCAGCCTGGGCAAGAAAGTCCATGAGACTCCCATCTCTAGAAAACTAGAAGTATGGAGCTGTGGCTCAAAGTAGTACAGTGCTATTATTGTGCAGAAAAGCTCAGGGACAGTGTCAAGGTCCTGAGTTCAAGCCTGAGTTACAAAGAAGGAGAAGGAAGGAATTGTCATCCCCTCTATAGATCAATTTTATTTATGCCGTGCGTCAGAGAGCACTAGCAATACTGCATGGTTTTGAGATTTTTCTGAGATCCTAGATGACTTAAAGCTGAATTGCATTTGTTTAAATCATTTTGTATATTTAGCATGTTGTATATATAACATGATAGTGAAAAGACTTCATATGAACCATGAGTCCTATGAACCACGAGTCTACTTTAGCTTAAGTAACATTGACAAAAGAAAAATTTAATAATATATGCTATGTATAGCAAAATACATATGAAATGTTTGTAGAATATATTTTGTGAAATACTTATACTTCCCAGAAGAGGGCATCCTAACATAATGAATCCAGGAGAACTTTCCTATGAAGTTGACCTGAACCAGTGCTTTTGAGACATGGCCTAGGGGAAGCTCTGGGTTAGATTCCCAACACTATTCCTCCCGTTGCCCGGCCCCCCCCCCCCCCTCCCTGCCCAGAGCCTGGTACACATGGCACATGCTTATAATCCTAGTTATTAAGGAAACTGACATAGGATCACTTAACCCCAGGAGTTCAAACCAGCCTGAGTAACAAAATGAGATTAAGAATTTAAAAAAAAAAAAAAAAAGGGCTGGGAAGGTGGCTCAGTGGTAGAGCGCTTGCCTTGTATGCCTGAGGCCCTGGGTTCTATTCCTCAGCACCACATAAGCAAAAAGAAAAAAGCCGGAAGTGGCACTGTGGCTCAAGTGGTAGAGCGCTAGCCTTGAGCTGAAGAGCTGAGGGATAGTGCCCAGGCCCAGAGTTCAGGCCCCACGACCGACCCCACCCACCCCCCAAAAAAAAAAAAGAAATCAGGAAAGGACTTCTAGCCTAACCCTTTCATGTGGCTGATGTAGAAACTGAAGTCTAGCTAATAAAAATTACTTGTCATTTCATCATTTAATAATTATTGAGGATTTATACTGTATGTATTACTAGGTATATATTACTGAATTTGAATAAGCTTGACCTGAAGCAGTTTTTAGTTCCATTGTGGAGAAAGTCGCAAATAATAAGGCAAAATAAGCTTTTAGATATAAATGAATAGTAAAGTTAAAAAAAAAAACAAACCTTCAGAAGCCAGGTTCTGGTGGCTGATGGCTATAATCCTTGCTACTGAGGAGTATGAGTTCAGAGGATCAGGGTTCAAGGCCAGTCTGCATAGTAAAGTCCCAGGAGATTTATCTCCAATTAACCAGCAAAAAGCCAGAAGTGGAGCTGTAGTTCAAGTGGTAAAACTGTCACTTAGAGTGAAAAGCTAAAGGAAAGTGCTCAAGCCCAGAGTTCAAGTCCAAATACTGGCACAAAAATAAAGAAACAAATAAATAAATAGCACTGGATGCTCTGAAGAAAATATTGAGGTAAAGTAATGGAGAGAGGAAGTAGCGTATTGTAGCTTCAGATTGAGTGGTCTGGTAAGACTCCTCTTAGGTGAGTTGTATTATTGGGCTCAGCACAGGGTAGTGACAAAGAAAGTGCATTTCAGACTGAGGAAGTTAGAAAAGTAAGAACTTGCAGATAGGAAAGTGGCTTGTGCGTGTGATCCTAGTTACCTAGGAGGCTAAGATGGGGAAGATTAAAGTTCCAGGTCTGCCCAGAGAAGAAAGTTCATGGGATCTCAGCCAGTACAAACCTAGGTGAAGCTGTGAGCATATAGCATGCCAGCTATGTGGTGTGATAAGGCCAAAGTGAGACTCTATTTGAGAAATAGTGAAAGCTTTAAAAAGGACTGGGGACACAGCTTAACTGGTAAAGCACCTACCTAGCAAGCATGAGGTTTTGAGGAAAAGAAGGAAATCCTGCCATATATAACAAAATAGATCAACCTTAAAGACATTTTGCTATTTGAAATAAGCCTGTCACAGAAGGACAAATTTACTACATGATTCTACTAATATGAAGGATATAAATAAGCAAACATAGCAGAAAGTAGAATGGTGGCTGTCAGGGCTGAGGTGAGAAGAAGGTATGGGAAGATGCTATTCAGCAGGTAGTTTCAGGGCTGGGGATGTAGCAAAGTGGTAGAACACTTGTCTAGCTTGCACCAAGACCTAAAGCTTGATTCTCAGCAAAAGAAAAAGAAAAAGAGGGAGAAAGAAAAAAGGGGAGAAAGGGAGGGAGGGAAAAATGAAGAATGAAATATTAATGCATCAATTTCCTACTAGCTTTTTGTAATGGAAAGCAAGTAATCATCTAGAATTTGCTTGCTTTGGGTATTTAACAAGTTTATTTAAGTCAGAGTAGTGATATTACCAAGAATCATTTACCAGTGTTCATGTGCATTTATAGGAAGGATGATTGTAATCAGCCACTTAACAGCATACATTTAGGCACAAATGTGGGCAGTTGAATTACATTTTTGTTATGTTGAGATCCCAGATATCAGAGGCTTGAGTAGCAATACCCTTCAACTACCCTTTGTTAAAAAAGACTGTTACATATTAGTTCCAGGGCAAGCTAGACTAACTTTTCTTAACATTTTCTTAAAGTAGGAAAATTTTAAATCTTTTTTTTTGCCAGGATGCTTTCATCAACTTGACCTTGTAGTCAGCATCTGTATTTTTGGCACCGTTCCCAGATATACAAGGAGAGTTTTCCAAATAAGTCCGTATTCTTCCAGATAATCCTCTTATATGTGTTTATATTTGAATTCCAAGTGTGAGTGTTTCTGTCTAAATTCCTTAACTTGGCAGTGCTTGGAGTAATGGGAATGGGACATAGGAATGGAGAAGAAATGTTCAAAGTCTGTAACTGGTTTGGGTTTTGGCAGGCTTTCTCTCAATGCTGCAGTTATTCCGAGTATCTCTAAGAATACTGCCTTAATAGTATAGGCATGCTGGCAAAACAAAACAGCATCATACAAAACTCAAGCTAGTATATGATTGGCAGGTGCAAATCGTTTGCGTTACAAAAAGATTTATTTTAGATGGGCACTGAAGATTCAAGCCTATAATCCTAGCTACTCAGGAGGCTGAGATCTGAGGATCATGGTTTAAAACCAGCCCAGGCAGGAAAGTCTGTGAAACTCTTATCTCCAGCCACCCCTAGAAAACCAGAAGTGGAACTGTGGCTCTAAGTGGTAGAGTGCTGGAGGTGGGAATGTGGCTGAGTGGTAGAGTACTTGACTCACATGCATGAAGCCCTGGGTTTGATTCCTCAGTACCACATATACAGAAAAAGCCAGAAGTGGTACTGTGGTTCAAGTGGTAGAGCGCTAACCTTGAGCAAAGGAAGCTCAGGGACAGTGCCCAGGACCTGAGTTCAAGCCCCAGGGCTGGCAAAAAAAAAAAGTGGTAGAGTGCTAGCCTTCAGTGAAAAAGCTCAGGGACAGCACACAGGTCCTTAGTTCAAGCCTCACAGCAGTATATACATATATATATATATATATATATGTATATATATATATATATATATATTCATTTCGTTTCATTGGTAAACTACTGTATGTATTATTAATATGAAAAAATAGTGATGTATATTAATAATGTCAGAGACATTCTATATTCATGAATAACATATTGGGCAAGAAATTCTAGCTTTTCATCCTGTAATTGTGTTCTGACTTCTACAGTTACAGGCTCCTGCCTAATCTCAGCACATACTTATTATTTCAGGTCCTGTGGGAATGGCTGCTGCTGCCGCTGTGGCAACCGGGAAGAAACGGAAACGACCTCATGTGTTTGAGTCTAATCCATCTATCCGGAAGAGGCAGCAAACACGTTTGCTTCGGTGAGGGTGCTGCTTCTCAAAAACTTCCACATGGATGGCAGTTAGAACATACATTACTAGGTTCCTCCACACACTGGGTTAGAGTCCTTGATGACAAATTTAGTTAGACTTGAAAGTATTCCCAAAATTAAATAGATGAAAATCTAGAAAATGATTTAATCCATGTGACATATATCACATTAATTCATTCTGAGAAAATGTGTATGCCTTTTATGTGCCAGGCAACATTCTAGGCATTGGGAATATAATAATAAACAGCAAGTTCTAATAGAGGAGGAAGAAAACACATATACTCTGGTAGATAGTAATGAGTATGGAAAAAATATAAAATGGAATGACCAAAATACTAAACACAGGAGGTAGGAAGGAGCATAGTAATTTCTCTTCTCTAGGATGGTTTGAAGAAACTGGAAGAATATCCATGTGGATGTCTCAGAGAAGAGCATTTCTAGCTGAAGTCTATGAAGAGCCACGGCTCTGCTGAGGTGGGACTTGGTAGCTTATTTGAGGGACAGGATGAGAGCTAACATATCAGGGCTTTGATTGTTGTTCCAAGCAAAATGGGAAATCAATGAAGGCTTTGACCAAAGCATTGGTACAATCTGACTGTGTGTTTTAAATAATCATGTGTCTATTAAATTGAGTAGACAGGTAGATACAGTCATTAAAAAGTTATTGTAATTCTAGGCCAGAGATGATAGTGTCATAAACCAGTGGGGCAAATGGGTGCTGGTGGCTCATGCCTATAATCCTAGCTACTTAGGAGGCTGAGATCTGTGGATCTTGGTTTGAAGCTAGTCCAAGCAGGAAAGTCTGAGATTCTTATCTCCAGCTAACCACCAAAGAAAACCCAGAAGTGGGTCTACGGCTCAAGTGATAGAGCACTAACCTTGAGCAAAAAAAAACTTAGGGACAGCACCCAGGCACTGGGTTCAAGCCCCAGGAGTGGGATAAAAATAGCAACAAAAACAAAACAATGGAAATAATGTGGCAGCAGCAAAGGAAATAGGAAGTGTCAAGCTTTAGGTATATTTAGAAGACAACTACACACAATTCCTTGATAGATTGGACATGGAGAAAGAGAGATAAAAGGAGTGAAGAACATCTTCAAGATGTTTTTGGTCTGATTGCTAAAGACTAGAGATTATTGGAAGAGTTGAACAAAAAAGAGTGAGGCTATAGCAGAATCAGGACTTTGATTTGAGACATGTTAAAAGTTTACAGTTTAGCTGAGGACCAGTGATTCATACCTATAATCTAGTTGCTCACGAAGCTGAGATTTTTAGGACTGAGATTCAAAGCCAGCCAGAAGATTCTGTCTTCAGTTATCCAGCAAAAAAGCTGGACTGGAGGTGTGGCTCAAGTGGTAGAGTACCAGCCATGAATGAAGAAGCCAAACTTAATGGGGAAGCCCTGAGTTCAAGCTCTGGTACTGGCAAAAAAAATACCTCTTACCCATTAAGTAGCATTATAGAGATGGTGAATATAAAACCATTCTTTTAAGCAACGCTGCCTGATTTGTTCGTTACACAGCCTTTTGCTTACCACTACCTTGAAAGGGTAGGCCGTGATCCTAGAAGAATTATGAAATGTATAACTTGAGGATAATCTGACTCCAGGGGAAAAGAGATGTGAAAAATTAGGTACAGTAAGAGATTAATAGTAATAGCTAATCAAAAAAGAACAATCAGCTGGGCGCTGGTGGCTCATGCCTATAATCCTAGCTACTTAGGCGGCTGAGATCTGAAGATCTTAGTTCAAAGCCAGCCCAGGCAGGAAAGTCTGTGAGACTCTTGACTCGAATAAACCATTAGAAAACTAGAAGTGTCACTGTGGCTCAAGTGGTAGGGAGCATGCCTTGAGCTGAAGAGCTCAGGGACAGTGCCCAGGCCCAGAATTCAGCCCTCATGACCAACAAAAATAGGACTCTCTTCCTTTCCCTGGCAGATGCTCCTATCTCCAATAAACCACCAGAAAACTGGAAGGGTGCTTGGCTCAAGTGGTAGAGTGCTTTTCTTGAGCTGAAGAGCTGAGGGACAGTACCAAGGCCCAGAGCAGAGTTTAAGCCCCATGACTGACCAAAAGAAAACAAAAAGAACAATCATAATAATATACTGTAAGCCCCATTTGTTAGGAAATGGAAAGACTTGGAAAAAATTATATTAAGTGAAGTAAGCCAGGCCCAAAGAACCATAGGTCCCATGGTTTCCCTTATTTGCAATAACTAGTATATGTCTGAGACGAGCAGAAAAGGTCAGATGAGATGATGTTAGGCGAAATGAACCCCCAAATAAGGACTAAAGTGGTTTTTATTTCTTGGTATAGTTTCTAACATATTTATAAGGTGATTTTTTTGTTGCTTCGTATGTCCCTCCCCCATGGTATAACCCCTCTTTTCACTGTATTTGATGTTGGTATGATTTGGGGAGGGGAAGGGAAAAAACAAATTGTTTAAATAGGCATACAGATGGACCCATTGCAGCAATGAAATATACAAGATGCTATGTCAAAAAACAAACTTTACAACTTTGGTGGGGGGGGGACGACGACGACGACGACAGATGGGAAGGCAGGGATGGGAAGGGGAAACAAAGGAGGGGGCAACAAGGCTTGATAAGAAATGTACGCATTACCTTGCCCATGTAATTGTAACCCCTCTGTATGGTATTTTCACATAAAAAACTTATTAATAAAAAAAAATAATATACTGGCTAGGTGCCATAATCCTAGTTGCTCAGGAAAGAATGAAAGTTTTATCTCCAACTAATCAACAAAAATTAAAAGTAGATCTGTGGCTCAAATGATAGAGTTTCAGCCTTGAGCAAAAAAAGTTAAGGGATAGCACTCAGGCTCTGAGGTCAGGCCCTAATATAGGTACCCCTACCCCCCCCCAAAAAAAAAAAAAAAAAAAGAAAATTAAGAATTACTAATTCTGAAATTTTCCATGTTGGAACTAATTCATGTTAGTAAGATCAGGAAGAATGATATTTGTTGTGTTCCAAATCAGCATAAACACCCAGTAGACCCTTACACAGATGGGCTAGTTATTGGTAATTTATATATAAAATCTTTTTTTTTCTGCTGAACAAGATTTCACACCACATACTCCTTTTTTTTTGGGTCCAGTCGTGGGGCCTGAACTCTGGGCCTGGGCACTGTCCCTCAGCTCTTCAGCTCAAGGCTAGCGCTCTACCACTTGAGCCACAGCGCCACTTCCGGCTTTTTTCTTTTTGCTTATGTGGTGCTGAGGAATTGAACCCAGGGCCTCAGGCATGCAAGGCAAGCACTCTACCACTGAGCCACCTTCCCGGCCCACTCCTTTTTTTTTTTCCCCCCTCACATTTTGGGTAAAAGAACACTTAGTAGAATCATCTTATGTCAAAGAAAATTTGATCCGTTTTCTGTCAATGTATATTCTATCTTTTGTAACTATTTTTATTCTCTTTCATTCTGATTCAGGAAGCTTCGAGCCACATTAGATGAATATACTACTCGAGTGGGACAGCAAGCAATTGTCCTCTGTATATCACCCTCCAAACCCAATCCTGTCTTCAAAGTGTTTGGTGCAGCACCTTTGGAGAATGTGGTAAGTGTATAGCTGTGTTATCACATGCTGTTTGCTTTGTGTGGGTTATTGCCTTTTGACCCTCTTTGCAGTTCAGTAATTGGCACATCTACAGAGTTTTCTTGAAGAGGTAGAAGTCAGGACTTACTTTTTAAACTACTTCATACAGCAAAATAAAGAAGGATGATTACTGTTTGCCATTTTACCTCAGCAGATGCAGTGGGAAATAGAGAGCACTTAAACCAATGTAATATGTGGAAGTCAGACCTCATATTGTAAAACGAGCCATATGCATACATGCACAATCAAACAGACTGAAGTATTCTATACACAGGAATGGGTTTCCATGGTATAAACGCCTTTGACCAAATTATTTAAAAAAAAAAAAAAGTTTAGCTGGGTACTGGTGGCTCATACCTATAATACCAGCTATTCAGGAGACTGAGAGCTGAGGATCTTGGTTCAAAGCCAGCCTGGGCAGGAAAGTCTGTGAGACTCTTATCTCCAATTAACCACCAGAAAACCACAAGTAGCCCTGTGGCTCAAGTGGTAGAGCACTCACCTTGAGCTGAAGAGCTCAGGGACAACACCTAGGCCCAGAGTTCAAGCCCTATGATGACAAAAAAAAAAGTTTAAAAAAAGCAAGTTTTGCCGGGCGCTGGTGGCTCACGCCTGTAATCCTAGCTACTCAGGAGGCTGAGATCTGAGGATCGCGGTTCAAAGCCAGCCCGGGCAGGAGAGACCGTGAGACTCCTATCTCCAGTAAACCACCAGAAAACCGGAAGTGGCACTGTAGCTCAAGTGGTAGAGCGCTCGCCTTGAGCTGAAGAGCTGAGGGACAGCGCCCAGGCCCAGAGTTCAAGCCCTACGACCGACCAAAAAAAAAAAAAAAGCAAGTTTTATTCTTCATTTATTTACTTACTCAACAAAAAAACTTTTTCATTGTTAGATACATACCACATAAATTCTTCAGAGTTTCAGGATTTAAATCTAGGAATATAGAGACCTTTAAGAGTCTTAGAAACCTCACCTGAAGCCATAGAGGAAAAGAGACTGACACTGGGGCTGGAGAGAGAACAGGATGAAGCCAGTGGATTTCATGGGCCACAGCCAGAGCTTGGCTTTGGGCCAGGTATGCTCTAGAATCAAAGGTCTGAGGGCAGCTCTGCTGTCAGCTCTCAGTTCTATGATAATCAATTTTTAGTTTCACTGGAGCTTACTATACTTTTGTTTATGGCATGGTTTCCCTGTTTAGCCCAGGCTGGCATTAAATTTACAGTCTTTCTCCTATTTCACCCTCCTTAGTTACTAAGATTATAGACATTTGCACCATAGTCTGGCTAAGTGGTGACTCTTTTAAGATCTCTTACCTTCCTAAGACTCCTCTTGTATCCAGAACATACAATTGAATTCTTGTCTGAAATGTAATGTGTTTTTGTATTGTTATTCATTCTTAGTAAGAGCCTACATCTAAGGATTTAACTTGATACATTAAAATTCAAAGAGCTGGGCGCTGGTGGCTCATGCCTGTAATCCTAGTGACTCAGGAGGCTGAGATCTGAGGGTTGTGGTTTGAAGCCAGCCTAGGCAGGAAAGTCTGTGAAACTCATCTCCAGTTAACCACCAGAAAACTGAAAGTGGTGCTGTGGTTGACAGTGGTAGAGCGCTAGCCTTGAGTGAAAGAGCTCACGGATAGCTCCCAACCCAAGTTCAAGCTCTGTGACCAACACAAAAAAAGTTCGAAGACCCAGGATCCAGGATTATATATTACCAGATTTTTCCTGTGGGTTGGTAGTACAAAAAACTACGAATACTGAAATATAGAAAAAAAAAGGGTGCGGGGGGGCTGGGAAGGTGGCTCAGTGGTAGAGTGCTTGCAAGCATGCATGAAGCCCTGGGTTTGATTCCTCAGCACCACATAAACAGGAAAAGCCAGAAGTGGCGCTGTGGCTCAAGTGGTAGGTAGAGTGCTAACCTTGAGTTGAAGAGCTGAGGAACAGCGCCCAGGCCCAGAGTTCAGGCCCCAGGATAGACCAAAACAAAAGAAAACAAAAAAATGTCATTCCTTTGGCAACAACAGCTATTTATGTTACAAAAAATACAGTGGCAATTATTTATTTATTTATTTTTGCCAGTCTTGGGGCATGAACTCAAGGCCTGGCATTGTCCTGGAGCTTCTTTTGTTCACGGCTAGCGCTCTACCACTTGAGCCACAGTGCCACTTCTGGCCTTTTCTGTTTATGTGGTACTGAGGAATTGAACCCAGCACTTCATGAATGCTAGGCAAGCACTCTACCACTAAGCCACATTCTCATCCGTTGGTGGCAATTGTTTTTGAAGCTTTGTGTGTATGTGTGTGTGTGGATGGGGTGTGTGTGGTCGTGGGGCTTGAACTCTGGGCCTAGGTACTGTCCCTTAGCTGTGTGTGTGTGTGTGTGTGGTTGTGGAGCTTGAACTCTGGGCCTAGGTGCTGTCCCTGAGCTCTTCAGTTCAAGGCAAACACTCTACCACTTGAGCCACAGTGCCACTTCTGGTTTTCTGGTGTTTAATTGGAGATAACAGTCTCACAGACTTTCCTGCCTCTAGGCTGGCTTTGAACCATGATCCTCAGATCTCAGCCTTCTGAATAGCTAGGATTACAGGTGTGAAAACTGGTGCCCAGTTGAAACTTTTATATTAGAAACCAGGATATCCTAGCTACTTAGGAGGTAAACATTAGGAGGATTGAGGTTCAAGGCCAACTCTGAGCATGAAGTTCATGAGACCCAATCAATAGCAATTTGTTGTGATTCAGACCTGTCCTACCAACTATGAAAGAAGTGTAAATAGGAGGACTGAGGTCCAAGCCAGTTCTGGCATAGAGACCCTATCTCCAAAATAACTAAAGCAAAAAAGGGATGCAAGTGTGATTGAAGTGGTAGAGCACCTCAATACCACCAAAAAAAAGGAAGGAAGGAAGGAAAGAAGGAAGGAAGGAAGAAAAAGAAGGAAGAAAAAAAGAGGGAAAGAAAGCAAGCAAGCAGAAGGAAACTGTGTCTGTAATGAGTCCATAAATTTGTGATGTTTTTCTTTAATCCTCTTAGTTCTGGATTTATTTGGAGGATTCTATAATTACAAAAATCATACTGCTGGGCCTGGGAATGTGGCTTAACAGTATAGTGCTTGCCTAGCATACACGAAGCTCTGGGTTCAATTCCTTAGCATTGCATAAACAGAAAAAGCTGTGGCTCAAGTGGTAGAGTGCTATCCTTGAGCAAAAAAGAAGCTCAGAGGCAGTGTTGGGCCCTGAGTTCAAGCCTCAGGACTGGAGGGGAAAAAAATCATACTGCTTAACAACAGTAATACTTTTCTAAATGTTTGGGGTAGAATATAAGAATCTTTTTTAAATTTTTATTTATTTTTTGTGCCAGTCCTGAGGCTTGAACTCAGGGCCTGGGTAATATCCCTGAGCATTTTTGCTCAAAGTTAGCACTCCCACTTAAGCCATAACTCCACTTCTAGCTTTTGGTGGTTAATTGGAGATAAGAGACAGATTTTCGGGCTGGGAAGATGGCTCAGTGGTAGAGCTCTTGCCTTGCATGCCTGAGGCCCTGGGTTTGATTCCTCAGCACCACATAAGCAAAAAGAAAAAAGCTGGAAGTCAGTGGCGCTGTGGCTCAAGTGTTAGAGCGCTAGCCTTGAGCTGAAGAGCTGAGGGACAGCGCCCAGGCCCAGAGTTCAGGCCCCATGCCCAGCAAAAAAAAAAAGGAAAAAAGGAAAAAAAAAGATATTATAAAAAGAAACAGACTTTCCTGCCTGGGATATCTTTGAACCCTGATCCTCAGATCTTAGCCTCCTGAGTAACTAGGATTACAGGCATGAGCCACTGATGCCCAGCTGAGAATCTTTGCTTTTTAATCCTCATGAGACAATCAGTAAGGAAGACTGACCTGCTGATACTTTAGTCTACTTAGCAGAAATCCCAGGACCCAAACGTTGTTGGAACTTGGACAAACCTAATTTTCTCTTTTATGTTCTAAGATAAGCTCTTGAACCCTAATGCAGGTTAACTTGAGTCCTAAATGCAAGTTGATTTCCTACTGCCCCTTCCCCTTGTGTATTCTTATAAATGAATGAACCCATTACTAGTGGTCATAGGATCTAGTACATAGATGCCTGTGTATCGATGCTGCTGCTGCTGTTGCAAGGTTTCACTGTCCTTGAGAGACCTTTCACAG
Source organism: Dipodomys spectabilis (assembly GCF_019054845.1). Classification (NCBI taxonomy): domain Eukaryota; kingdom Metazoa; phylum Chordata; class Mammalia; order Rodentia; family Heteromyidae; genus Dipodomys; species Dipodomys spectabilis. The sequence continues at coordinate 16,236,037 of NW_024870874.1, forward strand.
ATTGTTGTGGAATAAAGCCAAGGACCAACACTGGTTCAGACCTAGGCTAGTGCTACAGAGGCATCAAGGCTTTAATGTTCATTTCTGTCACTGGGGAGGACTTGACCTGTAGGGATTTCTCTGGCCCTAATCTTACCCAGCACTTTTTGCACTCAGCAATAGTATGTGCCTCTTCTGTTTGTCTTTCAGTACAGCCTCTTGTGCACTTGAATCTCCTGTCTGTGTGGTATTTGGCTTTGAGCAAGTAGTAGTTTTGGATAGATTACTTAGAACTTTAAATACATAAGTCCTTGAGGATCTTGAATGCTCTTCACAATCAACTGCCAGTTAGGTGTGGCCTGAGAAGTGCAGAATGATGATTGTCATTCCTGTTAGATCTGTAACAGGTGATGCACCTGTGTTGACTGTTAAAATTTTTTTTTTTTGTCGGTCATCGGGTTTGAACTCTGGGCCCGGGCGCTGTCCCTCAGCTCTTCAGCTCAAGGCGAGCGCTCTACCACTTGACCCACAGCGCCACTTCCGGTTTTCTAGTGGTTTGTTGGAGATAAGAGTCTCACAGTCTTTCCTGCCTGGGCTGGCTTTGAACTGCGATCCTCGGATCTCAGCCTCCTGAGTAGCTAGGATTACAGGCGTGAGCCACCAGCGCCTGGTTGTTAAAATATTTTAACTGAAAAGCAGTATTTCATAAAACTTTTTCCACTGACTTTGCTTCTGCTGTTGTTACATGTGATTTCATCATCTTTTCATTTAACTACACTCAGTGTAATGTCTTTGGAGCCACAGGTATTTTTACCTGCCAGTTGTCGGAGTGTTTGTTCTGTGGCCTGGCAGTGGCTCAGGAAGGCCAGCCCCACCCACTCTGTTGTTGCTTGGCACCAGTCTCCTTCCTGGTTGTTAAGCATCTTGTTTACTTCTGTCCTTAATTCCCTGCAGGTGCGAAAGTACAAGAGCATGATCCTGGAAGACCTGGAGTCTGCTCTGGCAGAACACGCCCCTGCGCCACAGGAGGTTAACTCGGAGCTGCCACCTCTTACCATCGACGGGATTCCAGTCTCTGTGGACAAAATGACCCAGGTAAGAGGCGGGAAGTGAGGAGGAGATGCAAAGAGGCATGCATAGGTGTGGGCGGGCCTCTGATTTTCCTAGCTTTGTCCTTGGAGATCCAACCAGAGAGTGAGATGCAGACTGGAGTGTGCTGATCAGTCAGTAGCAGCCTAGGGGAAGCTGGGGAGTGCTGGAGGATGCTTCTGACTAAGGGCAGGCTTGCACTCCCATCGGCAGTTCCCTTTCACTGGGAACTGGTGTTGGTTTGAACTGGAGGAGTTTGATGGATCACAATCAAGTAGGACAAGTTAGTCTCTTGGGCTGAGCTGCTCCTCTTTCTATAAAAATTCTGAGTACCTAAACAAATGTTTATTATGAAGCAAAGGTCCTCTCCTTGGAAAGTAAGAACACAAAATTCAGAATGACACCTCCTGCTGTTGAAATAGTTTTAAGAAAGGACAAGAAGGATAAGAGAATGATAGAAGGGACCAGGTTAATGGAGTACATTGTATACATGTGGGAAACTCCATTTGTACAACGAATGTATACTAATGAAGTATTTTGTGGGGGAGGGTACTGGGGCTTGAACTCAGGGCCACAAACTCTCATTTAGCTTTTTTACTCATGGCTAGCACTCTACTGCTTGAGCCACACCTCCACTTCAGCTTTTTGCTGGTTAATTGGAGATAAGACTCTAAGGTTTGTCTGCCTTGGATAGCTTTGAATGGTGATCTTCAGGTCTCAGCTTCCTGAGTAGCTTGGATTATAAGCATGAGCCATCAGCACCCAACTAATGAAACATTCAAGGACACCTCCTGAGTCATTTATTCTCTCCCTCTTTATCTGAGAAGGAATATCAAGGTGTATTTAGCTTGATGTGTCTGCATACCTAGATTGTTCCTTTGTGATTTTTTAAAAATCTTGATAGCATGATCAAGATCACTTTATAACGTGTATTTCCCACATTTTTGTTCTTTCTTAATGTACTTACTTATAGCTTGCTAAGTCTAATTGTCAGTCTTATTTTGTCTTCTGGTACTATTTAGGTTGACTACTCCTTTTTTGGGGGTGGAGGAATGTTGGTCGCGGGGCTTGGGCACCGTCGCTGAGCTCTTCAGCTCAAGGCTAGCGCTCCACCACTTGAGCCACAGTGCCACTTCGGTTTTCTGGTGGTTTATTGGAGATAAGAGTCTCTCGGCCTTTCCTGCCTGGCTGACTGGCTTTGAACTGCAGTCCTCAGATCTCAGCCTCCTGAGTAGCTAGGATTATAGACGTGAGCCATAGCACCTGGCTCCTTTCTTCATTAAATATTTTCTTGCCCTGTTCTCTGTGACTCCACAAGAATATCTTCCTCCTACTTCACTGGCCTTTCTGCTGATTTTTCCTCTGCTTATCTAAAATTTGGAATAAGGGGTTGGGTTCGATCCCTCAGCACCACATAAACAGAAAAGGCTGGGAGTGGCGCTGTGGCTCAAGTGGTAAAGCGCTAGCCTTGAGCTGAAGAGCTCAGGGACAGCGCCCAGGCCCAGAGTTCAGGCCCCACGACCCAAGGGAAAAAAAAGAAAAAGAAAAAAAAGGAAGGGGGACAGCAGGGTGAGGGGGCTGGGAAGGTGGCTCAGTGGTAGAGTGCTTGCCTTGCATGCATGAGGCCCTGGGTTCGATTCCTCAGCACTACATAAAGAAAAGGCTGGGAGTGGCGCTGTGTCTCAAGTGGTAAAGCGCTATCCTTGAGCTGAAGAGCTCAGGGACAAGTGCCAAGGCCTAGAATTCAAGCCCCGTGACCAATCAAAAAAAACCAAAAGATTATTTTGCTGGCACCAGTGCAGTGGCTCAGAGAAGGTACTCAGAGAAGCTGAGATCTGAGGATCACAGTTCAAAGCCAGCCTGGGCAGAAAAGTCTATGAACTCTTACCTTCGGTTAACCATCAAAAAGCCAGAAGCGGTGCTGTGGCTCAAGTTGTAGAGTGCTAGCCTTGACCAAAAAAATGCTCAGGGACAGTGCTCAGGTCTTGAGTTCCAGGATTGGTGCCACAAAAAGAAGGGAGGAAGGGAAAGAAGAAGAGAGAGAGAGGAAAGAAAAAAAAAGAAAGAACAAAAAAGAAAGGAATAGACACATAGTTCTGTAGTATTTATAGTGATTAAATGAAAACTTTAGGTAACTTTAACAATAGTCACTAGAACTCAGCCTATAAGCTATTATCTGTATTCACCCTCTGAGAATTAGAAGAGATAGAAATTTAGACAAAATCATTAGTTTGGTGTCAGACTTTCTAAGTTGTCCAGGTTAGTCTTGAATTCCTGGGCTCAAGTAATGCTGCATCAGCTCCTTTTTCAGAAAATTTTCAAGTCAATTAAAATTTTCTAGGATATTACAAGCCTAGAAGTTGGCCTCGTCAATGCTTCTTAATTATTATGCACAGGAATCATGTTCACCATGTCATGTGCAATTGCTTGTCAGTAGTCTGAAGTGGAACCTGAGACTCTGCCTTACAACAAGCTCTCAAGTGATGCCAATGGTGCTGGTTCTCAGGCTACATACTTTGAGTCAAGGTATTTGTCAAAGAGTCTTTAAACAATAATTATAATTTTGCTAATAGAGTGTCACTTCTACTCTTTATGATGGTTGAGTCCTTTAGGATTCTCATGTACACTCACAAAATCTTTGTAGGAAGCTAGGTGCCAGTGGTTTATGCCTATAATCCTACTTCTTAGGAGACTGAGATTTGAGGTTCACAGTTCAGAGCCAGCCCTGGCAAGAAAGTCTAGTCTTATCATGCCTAAGCATGAGACTCTTAATCTCCAATAAACTACCAAAAAAGCTAGAAGTAGAGCTGTGGCTCAAGTAGTAGAACACTATATATAACAAGCTCAGATACAGTTCCCAGGCCGAGTTCAAGCCCCAGGATTAACATATACACACAATCTATTAAGGATCTCTAATAAATTGAGGCAAAGATGGTATTATAGAAAATACATCTCTGTAAAGACCTGTTCAGTAGTACTGGCTCAAATCCACTCCCTCACTCCCTTTCCCTTCTCCTTCCCTCTGCTCTCTGAACTTGCTGTCCTTCTCTTACTCTCACTGGGACAATTTCTGTTGCTTTAATATTCCCAGGAGTGATGATGCAACAGAGTTGTAATTCTTCACCAGTTTCAGAGAAAATTCAGCACAGAAATTGCTTGGTTAGAAAGAAGTTGTTCACAAGACTTGTCCTGTATAACTTAGAAAACAAGCAGTTACCAGTTTAAGTTTTTGAGGGTTTTATTTTGGGTATAACTCGGGTTTGAACTCATGGCCTCACTTGCTTAGGCATAATACTATTGAGCCATACTTCCAACCTTGAGGGTTATATCCTATTTTGACAAAGCATAGTAAGTCTAGTCTTTTTTTTGTGGGGGGGTCCAGTTGTGGGGCCTGAACTCTGGGCCTGGGTGCTGTCCCTCAGCTCTTCAGCTCAAGGCCAGCGCTCTACCACTTGAGCCACAGCGCCACTTCTGGCTTTTTTTTTTCTTATGTGGTGCTGAGGAATCAAACCCAGGGCCTCATGCATGCAAGGCAAGCGCTCTACCACTGAGCCACCTGCCCAGCCCATAGTCTTTTTTTTTTTTTTTTTTGGTGAAAATACTGTACAGAGGGGTTACAATTACATGGGCAAGATAATGAGTACATTTCTTACCAAGCATTGTAGTCTCCTCCTTTGTTTCCCCTTCCCATCCCTTCCCATCCTCTCCCCCGCCTACCCCCCGCCCCCAAGTCTAGTCTTTTCTATCATAAAGAAGAAACAAATTACATGCTAGGTAAAATAAGGTAGACTTACCAGGAAAATAGTGATTGTTATATATGATTTGTTTTAAGTGGGTAAAATCATAGAGACAAAATAGAGAAGTTACCAGAGGTTGGGGAGGTAGAAATCAGGAGTTAATGTTTTAATGAGTATGGAGTTTCTATTCAAGGTGATAATGAAAAAAAATTCTAGCAATAATGACTACCGATGGTTATATAACATTGTGAGTCCATTTAAGATTACTGAACTGTGCACATTAGAATACTGGATTTATATGGATTTTACCACAGTAAACATACTTTTATTTATTTATTTTTTTGTTGGCTGTGGAGCTTGAAATAGGGGCATTGGAGCTGTCCCTGAATTCTTTACTCGTGGCTAGCATTTTACCACTTTGTGCCACAGATCTACTTTCAGTTTTCTGGTGGTTAATTGGAGATCAGAATCCCACAGCCTTACCTGCCTGAGCTGGCTTTGAAACAAGATCCTCAGATCTCAGCCTCCTGAGTAGCTAGGATTACAGGTGTGAGCCACCAGTGCCCAGCGATTTTTTTTTTTTTTTTTTTAATTTAGTTGGTTGTGCAACTTGAACTGGGCACTGACCCTAAGCTTTTCACTCAAGTCTAATGCTCTACCACTTGAGCTACAACTCCACTTCTGTTTTTTTCTGAGTTTATTGGAAATAAGAGTCAGGCTGCTTCAAATAGCAATCTTCAGAACTCGGCCTCCTAAGTAGCTAGGATTACAGGTATGAGCCACTAGCACCTGTCTGTGTGTGTGTGTGTGTGTGTGTGTGTGTGTGTGTGTGTGTGTGTGTGTGTGTGTGTGTGTGTGTGTGTGTGTGTGTGTGTGTGTGTACAGGTATGAGCCACTAGCACCTGTGTGTGTGTGTGTGTGTGTGTGTTCCTGTTCTGGAGCTTGAACCTTGGGCTGGTCTCTGTCCCTGAGTCTGTGTGTGTGTGTGTGTATGTGTGTGTTCCTGTTCTGGAGCTTGAACCTTGGGCTGGTCTCTGTCCCTGAGCCTGTCTGTGCTCATCTAGTGTTCTTCTACTTGTGCCACAGCACCACGTCCAGCCTTTTCTGTTCATGTGATACCAAGGAATTGAACCCAGGGTTTCATGTATGCTAGGTAAGCACTCTATATCACTGAGCCACATTCCCAGCTCCTCGGTATTTTTAAGAAGGGCTAGAATAAGAGTATTTGAGTATAGTTGTCAATATTGACTGCGCAAGTAGAATCACTTAGAGAATTTAAAATTCTACTGCCCTGGTCAGTTAAATCAGAATCTTTGGTGATAGGATCCAGACAGTTTTAGTGTTTTGTGTTATCCACTATTAATATAACAATTCCAAAACTGCCTCTTCATTCTGTAGTATCAGAAACTATGCAAAGTAGGCTTTTCTTACTGCCTGAGATTATAAAACTGTGTATGTATATGATAACCATACCATGTTTAAAAAAACAGGTAGGCAAGGCAAAACCAATAAGAGAATATATAGATAACACGTAAAAATAAAAAATAAAATGTGTTTTAAATATAACTTTTTAAAAGGCCTTATTGCATATCCCAGCCTGTTCTTGAACTTATGATTCTACTGCCTTAGTCTCCCTAGTGCTGGGATTATAGCCATGGCCATCATGCCTGACAAACAGCATATTTTAAGCAAAGAATAAGGGTTTATTCAGAAATACTGAGAAGATTTTAATCATATAGATTACATAGTTAGGATACAACTAAACTAGGAAGTATTTGAAGTTTATATGGTAGAGAATTAATATCCAGAACAAATTAATATGTCCTTCAAAGAAAAAAATTCAAAAAATAAGCAAAGCATTAAAAATAGTTCATAGAAAGAAAAAAATGATCAAATAAGCATATAAAAGGTTTCTCAACTCACTTGTAATGAAAATTATAATAGGAAGTCATTTCCCACATATCAGGTGTGAAAGAGGGTATGAGAAGGTAAGCATTGTCCTGCACTACTGGGAATGGGATTGGTATCTATTATAATGTTCAATGCAGATGTCCTTTAAATAGCAACCCTACTTTTTGAATTTATAGTAAAGACATACATATGTACCCAAAGAAGTATATACAAGTGCTATTTGTAAGTGCAAAAAAATTCTGTAAACAACTAAAATAATTATTAATAGGGAAATGATTGATAAAATGGTAACCCATACCATGGACACTAAGCAGCTGTTGAAAAAAGAGATTATTGGAGTTGTACAACCATGAAGAGATCTGTATGAGGGAATATTAAGTGGAAAAAAGCAAGTTGTAAAATATGTACAATGTGGTTTTTGTTATTCACATAAAACTTCAAGGAGACAATCTAGCATGTTTCTATAAATATGTAGAATTTTTTTTATTTTTATTTATTTATTTTTTATCCGGTTGTGGGGCCTGAACTCTGGGCCTGGGCGCTGTCCCTCAGCTCTTCAGCTCAAGGCTAGTGCTCTACCACTTGAGCCACAGCGCCACTTCCGGCTTTTTTTTTTTTTTTTTTGCTTATGTGGTGCTGAGGAATCGAACCCAGAGCCTCATGCATTGCAAGGCAAGCGCTCTACCACTGAGCCACCTTCCCAGCCCAATATGTAGAATTTGACCTACAAGGAAGAGTGATTTACATTCTTAAAATAAAAGAATATAGCCAGAAACTGATTCATCTGAGACTCTTGCAAAGACAAGATTGGACTTTAAGTATAACACTTTGATGGGTGCAGGGGTGTAAGGTACAACAGCAGATGTTTGGCTTGAGAGAAAACTCTGAAGGAATCTCTAAGTATCTCCATTGACTTCACTCATTCCAAAGTTATTAGTCTTCCCAAACTGAGTAGGTTTGAGAAAGCCAGTGTTTCTGTTTGCAATTCTAGGGAGAAGAGTTTCTATTTTTTATTATTTATTTATTTATTTTTTACCAGTTCTAGGGCTTGACCTCAGAGCTTGGGCACTGTCTCTGAGCTTCTTTTTGCTCAAGGCTAGCATTTGACTGCTTGAGTTACAGCACTGCTTCTGGCCTTTTCTGTTTAAATGGTACTGAGGAATCAAAGCCAGGGCTCATGCATGCTAGGCGAGCACTAAGCCACATTCCCAGCCCTCTACTGGGATTTGAACTCATGGCCTCATACCTGCTCTGCTTTCTGGTTTGCTTGTCTGGCACTCTACTGCTAAGCTGCCCCTTCAGCCTGAGAGGTACTTCTAATAACAATAACTATCTTCATCATCTCCATCAGACAGCCCTGATCAACAGTACAAATGAGTCCAAAATTGAGCAGGGAAGTAATTTGGTTTTATTTACAGTGATCCCTCTCCTATCTCAGGAGTTATGTTCCAGAGACCCCTGCAATAGAAGAAAATTTGCAAAGTAGCATCATTAGACAGTGGTCCCACGCTATGTCGTGGTTTACTTATTGATACTTTGTGGATTTTCACCTATCGCAGTGGTCTCTAGACTGTAACTCCTGCAATAGGTGAGTGTAACTCATATATTGTTTTAAAACCCATGATTCAGTGAAGCCGCAATAAGTGAACTGTGATATAGGAAGGGATAGCTGTACTTTTTTTTCTTTTTCTTTTTGGTCAGTCGTGGGGCTTGAACTCTAGGCTTGGGCACTGTCCTTGTGCTCTTCAGCTCAAGGCGAGCACTCTACCGCTTGAGCCACAGCATCACTTCCGGTTTTCTAGTGGTTTATTGGAGATAAGAGTCTCATAGACTTTCCTACCCAGGCTGGCTTTGAACCGTGATCCTCAGATCTCAGCCTCTTGAGTAGCTAGGCGGCTGTACTTTCTAATGCCTTTTAAATACTTGTGTGGATATAATTGGGCCTTAACCTACAAGTTCTTTTTTTTTTTTTTTTTTTTTTTTCTGATCAGTTGTGGGGCTTGAACTCTGGGCCTGGGCGCTGTCCCTCAGCTCTTCAGCTCAACGCTAGCACTCTACCACTTGAGCTGAGGAATCGAACCCAGGGCCTCATGCACGCGAGGCAATCATTCTACCACTAAGCCATCTTCCCAGCCCCACAAGTTCATAATTTTTAATTAAAATAATACCTTAATCTGCAAATGACTGAATTTATCTTCTCTGCCACATTCCTGTTTACCTATAAGGTGTAAAAAGCTTGGGAGTTAAAACCAGCCTGTATTATATACAGGGAAACCCTATCTCCAATAAAAAGAAAAGAAATCCCATTTACTTGAGAGGTGGAAATGAGAATAATGGTTGGAGGCCTGTTCAAGAAAAAAATTGGCAAGCCCTCATCTTAGTCAGTAAGCCAGGAAAGGTAACATATACTGTGGCTCCAACTTTATAGGAGACTATGAAGTAGGAGGATCACACTTATTCACAGCTTGCTTGACCTCAAAACTGTTATAGCGGGAAAATTAGTTGCCCAGCATAAAAAGAGTTAATTAATTCATTTCCAGAAGTCACCACTGTCTCCTCATTACCAGTTAGATTAATTACTGGTCTTAGAGTTTTGGAAACCAAAGCCACTCAATGTGTTAAGGGAGGTTTGTCTATAATCCACAGGGAGACAATCAACAGGATCAGCAAAGGTAAAGCCGAAGCTCTCAGGCTGTCCTTTAATTGGGATGGATAAGCTTTCCTGGTTGCTCTCATTCTGACTCAGGGCTCTACATGGACCTAAAGTAGCCCAGCTTGGTCAATAAACTCACTCCAAACTAGTAGAGTGGAAAATATTACTCCTTCTAGGGCACAGTCAGAAAAAAGTATCAAATTCAAGTCAGTGGCAATCAAAAGTAAAGATTATGTGGAAATCATACAGTTTTATGAAATAAGGTTTTTACAAACTCTAAAAAGCCTAATCCAGGGGTTAGGGCTATATGCAGCTCAGTAGTAGAGCATTTGTTTAGTATGTTTGAAGCCCTGGACTTGATCCCCAGCACCAGACAGACGGACACCAGGCATGGGGGCTCATATCTGTATTTCTAACTGCTTGGAAAGCAGATACTATAGGAGGATTATGGCTCAAGGACAGTTCACAAGACCCCATCTCAAACAGGCATGGTGATAAGAATCTATTATCCTAGCTATGCAAAAAGCATTATTTTGCCATACAAAGGATTGAACCCAGGGCCTTGCACATTCCAGACAAGTGTTCTTTAATTGAGCCACATCCCCAGCCTGCTTGTACATTTTTTAATAGTAAAAGATCCAGCAGAACAAGTTACCTAAACTAACTGTACATTCAAAGTGTGTAGTGAGAGTTCACAAAGGAATTGGCCCAGGTGATCAATTCCATCTCTTCTTGGTTCTTGCATTCTTTTGTTTCTCATTCTCAACCCAGATCTATATGAACCCACTCATCTGCCTCTGCTTTTTTCTATTTTACTCATCTTGAAATGGTAAGGATGACTATACATTTCAGTGTCTTCAGTATTAGTAGTCCATTTTAGAAAGCTCACTATTTCTTTCAATCAGATTCCTTCATTTCCCTGACTGACTTAAAAATAAGATCTCATATCTTAGAAAATTTTCTTTTTGGCAAGCTGTCATATTTGGCCTCAGAGAAATATAATAGCAGATTTAGAATTGGTGCTGTGGTCTGATTCAAATCATGATGGCTCTGCATCTTTATTTGTTTTGCATTTAGAGTAGTTATATTTGATTTTGTTGGTTAGGAGAGTAGCTGGTTAGATCATCTTTTTGTTAAAAAAAAATAAAAGAACAGTTTCTTATGGCAGAATCAGCATCATTAGTTGCAAATAGCTATCCATGAGGCATCTCTGTGGGAGATAAATGATCCCTACAAAGCTTCATAGAAACTAAGTACGAAATGTTAGGCCCTAAATGTTGCATGCTGTAAGAATTGTTTTTTTTTTTTTTTTTTTTTTGGGTCCGGTCGTGGGGCCTGAACTCTGGGCCTGGGCGCTGTCCCTCAGTTCTTCAGCTCAAGGCTAGAGCTCTACCACTTGAGCCACAGCACCACTTCCAGCTTTTTTCTTTTTGCTTATGTGGTGCTGAGGAATCAAACCCAGGGCCTCGAGCATGCAAGGCAAGCGCTCTACCACTGAGCCACCTTCCCAGCCCCGTAAGAATTGTTAAGAAAGGATAGCTGATATGTAAATTGATAATAAAACTGCCATTAATTCAGCGCAACTGCACACATACAGACACACACACAAATATCTGCCATCATTAATCTTCTTAAATTAACCCTGGATATTTGCTATTAGCATTAATGTTTTACAGTGAAGAAAATTAAGATTTAGATAGTTAGCTTCACAGCCAGTTCTGTTGGTGTTGACAGAACTGACTGAAGAAAACTAGAATATATTTAAAGGAATATAGGACTTACGGGGTATGAAAGAATGAGTGGTGGTAAGCTGGTTTATGCCTGTGTTCTCAGCACTAGGGAGGCTAGGGCAGAAGGCTCACACATAAAAAGGCCAGCCAAGGCTCCATAGTGAGATCCCATCTCCAAGAAAAGATGAATGAATATTTAAAAAAAACAAATGGTGACATTGGAAAAGTAGAATGGAGGTAATAGGGAACAAATCAAAAGATGGCTCTCACTTGTAATCCTAGCTACTCTGGAAGCTAAGGATCTCAGTTCAAAGCCAGCCTGAGCAGGAAAGTCTGTGAGGCTTAGCTCCAATAAACCACCAGAAAACTGGAAATAGCGCTGTGGTTCAAAGTGGTAGAGCTCAGAGTAGAGCAAAGAATTCATACAGAGACTTGCCTACAGGATTAGGGCTGCTGTGGGCAATGAGTATGGGAACTAATTGTAGCATGAGGCCACATTGTATAGCTGGGTAGAAGTATATAGTTTAGTGGTTAAAGGCCATTTTGCTTTTTAGATTTTTGACATTCAATCTATGTAGAGTAAGGAAAACCTGTCTAGCAAGGATATGTAGGATAAGAGATAGATAGGAGACCTATGTTTATATTTATAATTTTATATAATTTATGTCATTTTTATAGTTGTGTATGTTTTATATATACATATATTTTTAATATAAATTTATTAATTTAGAGACAACCTCTCTACTTACTTTCTCCAGACTCCTTAAGGATAGATGCAAAGTTCTATCCTTTCTAGAGATGATTAGTTGCATTAAAATAAAAGGAACTTGAAAAAGTCTATAGTATCAGTTTGTTCACTTGAGAAAGCTATTTTTTTAATATGAAGAGATATAAAATGTGTGTGAGAATTAAGCCCTTTTCTGTTCTGCATATGTAAGACTACAAAAGACATATATTCTTAAGAAGCCAGGGAAAGTGACTTTGAGATGCACTTTCTTAAAATAACTAAAGGAATGACCTCATGAGCCAGCTGCTAGCATGGCTTTGCAAATGGATACATTTCTATTCAGTCTGCTCCTTGATGCCACAGAGCCAAATATATACAAAGTGTGCTGTATCATATCCTGTAGTCAGGTCAGGAGACTGTCTGGGAGTGGAGGCCCTTAAGAAGAGAAGTGAAGTGGCGGGAGGAGCACCGGAATTAACAGCATAAATTCTGTGAACTAGACCATCTTTATAAGGTTAGCATTGCTGATCTGAATTCATAATTTCCTGTTATGTAATCATTTGTATTACCTTCTGGTAAGATAAAAATGTTTATTTTTGCCGGCGCCGGTGTGGGTCACGCCTGTAATCCTAGCAACTCAGGAGGCTGAGATCTGAGGATCACAGTTCAAAGCCAGCCAGGCAGGAAAGTCTGTGAGAATTAACCAGTTAACCACCAGAACACCAGAAGTGGCACTGTGGCTCAAGTGGTAGAGCACTTGCTTTGAGCTGAAGAGCTGAGGGACAGCACCCAGGCCCAGAGTTCATGCCCCATGACCAACCCCTCCACCCCCCCCCCAAAAAAAAGAAAAAAATGTGTATTTATTATAAGGCTACCTGACAGATAAGCTCTACAGTAAAGTGTTACTATAATCATTCTCTCTCATATTTGTATCTTCTTCCTCTGCTTATACAAGTGCCCTCCCTTCCTCTTTCCCTCCTTCCCTCTTCTTCTATTTCTCTCCCCCCTCCCATCTTCTCATAAACAAGTCCTTGAGCCTTAGTCCTTGCTCAAAATGCCTTTCCTCTTTTTTTTTTTTTTGACAATACTGGGGTTTGAACTTAGGGCTTTATACTTGCTAGGTAGACGCTGCCACTAGAGCCACTCTTCTCTCTTTTATACTACAGAGTCAATGCAGATGTGTCTTTAGTGGATGCAGAATGCTGCTTCCTTCAGTAGTGTTATAGATCCTTCGCTGTGTTGTAGACAACCAGGTTAAAAGAGCAGGAGGTCTAGAAAGCATTCAAAGATTATAACTTGATGAGCTGCTTTACTTGCCTTAAATCATAAATGATGAAGACTATTCATAAAGTAAACTTTTTTCCTCAGCATATACAGACTGTGGTTACCATGCCAGGAAATAAAGAAGTATGACAATGGACTCTGAGTTAAAACCTGTTTGTTAATGATTTTGACTTGTAAAATAAATCTGAATGTACTGTATTTAGAATCACATAGAATCTGGGCATGGTGGTACACACCTGTAATCCCAGGAGGTTGAAGCAGGAGGATCTCAAGTTCCTGGACTACATAGCAAGTTCCATGCCAGTCTAGGTTATATATCAAGACTGTCTCTAAAATAATACAAATTTTACTAGTAGTGTATATATGAGGCTCACCAACAGCAGAATGGCTTTCTAGGAACTTTCTAGAAGAGTTTTAGAGTCATTTTCCTGCCTTTGTAAGAGGAAAGTGTATTTTCATGTATTTTATAAAGGAAAAAATTCACAAAAATACAGCTTTAGATGCTCTTACGTGTTTACTTTTCAAGTACCCAGGCCAGCTTTGTTAACCTGTAGAAAATATTGGTTCACAGCAATCACATTTGGATTTTCTAGGACCCTTCAGGAAAGCTCTCTGTCTTATAATCTTAGTGTTTGGGAGAAGACATACACATTTTTAGGTATCTTTCATGAGTACTGATTACCATTCTTCTCTTCCAGGCCCAGCTTCGGGCATTTATCCCAGAGATGCTCAAGTACTCCACAGGTCGGGGAAAACCAGGCTGGGGAAAAGAAAGCTGCAAGCCCATTTGGTGGCCCGAAGACATTCCATGGGCGAATGTCCGGAGTGATGTCCGCACAGAAGAGCAGAAGCAGAGGGTGAGGATTTTCTTGGCCTGAGTTGCCCATTGCTTTTTTTATTATATATCATTACTTTAGTTTTCATCTTTTCTTGGTGCTTAAATGTTTAAAAATATGTAATCAATTGCATTCCTCCAAGTAAGTCTTGCTTTTGCACTTATTCTTTATAATTGCCTTTTAAAGCATCGTTAATTTTTTGAGATGCTTGGAGAAACTAGAGAGACTTGAAATGAAAATATTAATCAATTGAAGACTTAGAAGTCATTTTGGGGACTGGGAAGGTGGCTCAGTGGTAGAGTGCTTGCTTTACATACATGAGGCCTGGGTTCTATTCCTCAGCACCACATAAGCAGAAAGGCTGGAAGTGGCGCTGTGGCTCAAGTGGTAGAGTGCTAGTCTTGAGCTGAAGAGCTGAGGGACAGTGTCCAGAGTTCAGGCCCCACAACCGAAAAAAAGAAAGAAAGAATGAAAAAAAAAGTATTGAAAAATATACATATAGAATTAGAGAGAGATGAAATCTACCAAGTGCATCTGCTGGTAACAAAACTTGGAGAAGCAGGATTAAACTAGATAATGTCCCTTTTTCTACATGTTTGATTTTTTATTCCACTTGGAAGTTTAGTGATAAATCTTAATATAATGTTGCTAGCCATAGTAATCACCATCATCATCATCATCATCATCATTATTATTATGTAGTTGTACAAAGGGGTTACAATAAATAATAATTTTTTTTGAGAAGTTTAAGAGTGATCTGAGTTCTTCAGAATAGAGTAGTGTCCAAAACCTAAATGCTGAACCCAGTTTAGATCAGAAAGGCAACCAGGGGAAAACCTTTGTTTCAGAATCAGTTTGTGGGAAATAATCCTACGGGCATTACTCTGTATGAGGTATGATCAATAAACAGCTGACTATTCCATAGTGAGACTAAATATCAATGTTTCTTGTAGCTTAACATGCTCTTCTGATCTTTTGGTCACAGGTTTCATGGACCCAGGCACTACGGACCATAGTTAAAAACTGTTACAGACAACATGGGCGGGAAGATCTTTTGTATGCTTTTGAAGATCAGCAAACACAAACACAGGCCACCACCACGCACAGTATAGCCCATCTTGTACCGTCACAAACTGTGGTGCAGACCTTCAGCAACCCGGACGGCACTGTCTCGCTTATCCAGGTGAGTAAGCTTGACAGTTACAGGGAAATGGGTGAGTGAGCATCTCATTTCAAACTAGAATAGACATTATTGTGCCAATTCTTGTCTGAACTTCATAAGCTCCCCTGGTTCTCCCACTAAAGTTTACTTTTGAACTATATTTTTTATTTTATGGCTCAATGTTTTGTTTGTTTGTTTAATGATCAAACCTTAGAGCTTCCTGCACCTAGGCAAGTGTTCTGCTACTCAACCACATCCCTTGCCTTTGAACAGTATTCAGTTACTTTTTTTTTTTCTTAATTCAGAGCTATATGTGCCTTCCTGGACATTTCCAAATAAAGCACCTGAAAATTGCTTCATTTTTCATTATTAGTGGCCAGAAAATATTCCTTCTAAATTACCTCTTCTGAGGTAAAGCACAGCTTATTGATATAAAGGGAACTTCTGAAGTTCAAGTTAGGATAAGAGTTGGATAACGAGGGCTGGGAAGGTGGCTCAGTGCTAGAGCGCTTGACTTGCATGCTCAAGGCCCTGGGTTCGATTCCTCAGTACCACATAAGCAAAAAGAAAAAAGCCGGAAGTGGCGCTGTGACTCAAGTGGTAGAGCGCTAGCCTTGAGCTGAAGAGCTGAGGGACAGCACCCAGGCCTAGAGTTCAGGCCCCATGACCGGACCCAAAAAAAAAAAAGAGTTGGATAACGAATACATTTCTTTCGAAGACAGCAAGCAAGATTTTCTACTGTATGCTTCTACTCACTCTTCCTCCCTCCTTCCCTTCAAGATGAAGTCTCAGTATGTGGCCTCAAACTCTCAGCTCATTACCCGACTTATATAGCTGTAACCTCTAAAATATAAAATATAAAATATAAAAATAAACAAAGAGTTGGAAATTGGTTGACACTGGACACATAATAAAACACAATAGTTCTTCTAATATTGCTTTATATGGTTAAAATAAAATTCATACTAACTCTGATAAGTTTTTTGATTGTTATTTTATTTGTTTGCCAGACCTGGGTGCTGTCCTTGAGCCTGTTTGTGCTCAAGGCTAGCTCTCTACTGCTTGAGCCACAGCACAACTTCTGGCTTTTTTGAGTAGTTTATTGGAGATAAGAGTCTCAGGGTGACTTTTCTGCCTGGGCTGGCTTCAAAACTACAATCTTCAGATCTCAGCCTCCTGAGTAGCTAGTATTACAGGTGTGAGCTTCTGGTGCCCAGCTCTGATAAGTTTTACAACGCATTTCACATCACAAAGCATATGAATCCTTATACTGAACTTGTGATGAGCTCTTGCTTGTAAGTCAAGAGGAGACAGAGGGCCTGTCAACTGCTAACTTACCACTTCTTGTGTTTTTGGTAGGTTGGTACAGGGGCAACAGTAGCCACATTGGCTGATGCTTCAGAACTGCCAACCACAGTCACTGTTGCCCAAGTGAATTATTCTGCTGTGGCTGATGGAGAGGTAAGAAAAGATTCTGTCTGCAACTACTTAAGTATCTGAGTGGACAGATGAGGTGGAGGTAAGGATCCAGAAGATGAAGTAGCCTCCACATCTTTAACATTATGTTACTGGGGCCCTTTTGCTATCATACTATGACAGTTTAATAAAGTATCTTAGGCGGCATATGTTCATCGTAACAGTTAGAATTGATAGAGTACTACAACCCAAACTCAGCAGTTAGGAACTTATAATTTGACATTTCCAGTATAGCATTTTTCAATAAGGTGTGGTTATCCCTTAATACTTTTATGAGAAAGACCTTTTTGGGGTCTGGTATGCAACAATCTGAGTAGTTAAAAGAAACAAAAATTCTCTTAAGCAGTTTAAAGTTAGCTAAGAGTAAATACAAATTTATAGACATTTAGAATTGAATAAAGAAAGAATTTCAAAAATGGAGTAAACTATATTAAAAATATGCAACTTTATTTTGATGGGAAATTTAAAACTACAAATGGCCTGAGAATTTTGCTGTATGCTAGGACTGGTTATGTTTACTGCGTTAGGTGTCAGAATAATCAGAGGAAAGTGGTATCTAATAACACTGGAAGAACCAAAAAACTACTACCACTATACAGACATTAAAGACATGAATATAAAATAGAACCATCAACACATATAATGGTTTTGAAAATTATATGACACATTTTAATGGATTTTAATGAATATCAATTTAGCTGAAGTATGGATAGGCTCAAAAGCAAGTAAGAAAATATAACTAAAGAGTATGTTCTGCTGGGTGCCCGCAGCTCGTACCTGTAAGCTTAGCTACTCAGGAGGCTGATATCTGAGGATTGCACTTTGAAGCCAGTATGGGCAGGAAAGTCCCTGAGATTCTTATCTCCAGTTTATCTGGAAAGGGCCAGAAGTGAATCTGTGGCTCAAGTGTTAGAGTGATAGCCTTGAGCAAAAAAACCTAAGGGACAGCTAAAGGAATAGCACCTGGGCTCAACAGGAGCAAAGGATGGGGCATGGGAGTTAAGGTTTACCTAAGATAGCAGTACACTCCATGCATTGAGGTATGAAAATGGGGGATGGTCACAGTGACTCAGTCTAGCTAGAGGTATTTGGCACCAAGGTTTGAAGGGCCTCTAGGTATAGTGGCTCTCTCTAACAAACATGCCTAGAAGCCAATGGGATAACATCTGAATAGCTTCACTTCTTGGGGCTTGACACTTTCTTTGGGACATGATGACATCCAAGTACACTGACTTCTAACAAATAGGAAAAGAGAGCAACAGGATTTCAAATAAACACACCCAAAGCACAGATTCCAGGAGAGAAGTTTAGAGGTGATAATGCAAAAGTGGATTTATCACCTGCCATACTTCTGATTTAAAAATCTCTCCCTCAGTCAAGTACTGGTGGCTCACATCTGTAATCCTAGCTGAGATCTAAGGATCACGGTTCAAAGACAGGCCGTGAGAACCTTATCTCCAATAAACTACCAGAAAAGCCACAAAGTATAGCTGTGGCTAAAGTGGTAGAGCACTAGCCTTGAGCAAAAGAAGCTTAGGGACAGTACTTAGGACCTGACTTCAAACCCCAGGACCGGCACGAAAAAAAAAAAACAAAAACTTCCTCCATTTCTCCTGTTTCTCCTCTGCCATTTACTCTTATCCCCATTAATTTCATCCCTATCATTTAACTTCCTTAAAGTGCACTGCAGCCAGATAAAGTGGCAACACTTGAGAGGCTCAAAGTTGAGAATTTGAGGCCACATAGCAAGACCCCATCTGAAAGGAAGGAAGGAAGGAAAGGAGGGAGGGAAGGAAGAAGGGAGGGAGGGAGGGTGAGTGAATAGAAGTATAGTATACAGTGGAAAGTCTTGCTTGCTGTCTTCCAAAGTGTTTTATGTTTTTGTTTTGGTTTGGTTTGGTTTTTTGGAATAGAGTCTTGCTATGTAGCCTCAGCTAGCCCTGGCCTCGACCCTTCTGTTTAAGCCTCCTGAATGCTAAAATTACAAGTGTGTACCACCTCACTTGGTCCAAAAAGTATTTTCAATGGTTTCTTTTATGTGTCCTTCCTGAATTTCCTTATGCAAATGAAAATAAATTCATATATATATATATATATATATATATATATATATACACATATATGTATGCGCGCCCACACACACACACACACACACACACACACACACTCTAATACCCCCACTTTTTATACAAACAATACCATATTGAAAATTATATTGCTGCATTGTAGTCACATTGATTTAAAAGTTTGTTATTAAAATACTTCTAAAAATCAAAACCAGGAGCTGGGAATGTGGCTTAGTGGTAGAGTGTTCGCCTTGCATGCATGAGTTCAGTTCCTCAAAACCACATAAACAGAAAAGACCAGAAGTAGAGCTATGGCTCAAGGGATAGAGTACTAACCTTGAGCAAAAGAAGCCCAGGGACAGTACCCAGTCCCTGAGTTCAAGCCTCATGACTGACCAAAAAAAAAAAAAAAATCAAAACCTGTTTAAGTTTTATTTTAACTGGCTTGTCCTTTCTGTCTCAGGTAGAACAAAATTGGGCCACATTACAAGGAGGTGAGATGACTATCCAGACAACGCAAGCATCAGAGGCCACCCAGGCTGTAGCATCATTGGCAGAGGCCGCAGTGGCAGCTTCTCAGGAGATGCAACAGGGAGCTACTGTCACCATGGCACTCAACAGGTGGAGGCAAGGGTGGGGAAATCAGTGAGAACTACAGATCTGTCCCTAGACAGAAATGCTTTTCCTTAGTCAACAGTTGGAACTAATGCCGTCAGCCTGTAGGATATTGTAGGTTGGTTTTATTATTTTTTAAGTGTTTTTAAATTTGTTTTTGTAGTTATAGGAATCAAACCCAGGATTGTGTGTTTGAAGGGTGCTCTGGAATGGGATAGTCCAGTAAGAAATTGTTTGCAAAACTCAATTGTCAGTTTCCTGCTTGGTTCTTTCTGTGGCTTACAGTTAGGAAACTTCATCTTGGTATCATTCCTCTTTATTCGTGACACAATTTTATTTTCAACAGACCCAGGCATGTTAATTAACTGTTAAGAGTGTGGGCTTTGAAGCCAGACTACCTGTGTTTGAAACAGCTCTGTCATTTGCTAACTGGTTGACCTTGCTATTTTAAACTGTCAGTGCCCAGGCTTTTCTCTTATGTATGCAGGGGAATAACTATAACTGCCTTGTGGGGCATTATGAGAACTAAGTTACTATAGGTGAGATCCTTGGGTCAGTGTTGGGTATGTAATAAAGATTGCTGTTGGATGCAGCAGCACTCACTATGCAGCAGCATAGTGAGTGAACTTGGTAAAGTTGTAAATAGAGAAGAGCATTCCAGCTGGGTGCCGGTGGCTCATGCCTGTAATCCTAGCTACTCAGGAGGCTGAGATCTGAGGATCAGGTACAAAGCCAGCCTGGGCTGGGCAAGAAAGTCCATGAGACTCTTGTCTCCAATAAAACCACCAGAAAAATGGAAGTGGTGCTATGACTCAAGGGTAGAGCGCTAGCCTTGAGCTGAAGAGCTGAGGGACAGTGTCCAGGCCTAGAGTTCAAGCCCTATAACCGACAAAGAGAGAGAGAGGGAGGGAGGGAGGGAGAGAGAGAAGAGAGAGGGAGGGAGAGAGAGAGAGCATTCCAGCACATAGTTTCAGTTCCCAAAGAAACCATGCTCTCATTAGAGAGTCTGGGGTCAGTAAAATACCTAGCAAATGATATTAGAATGTACAATAAACTCGTACCTTAGTGAATTTATCGCACATGGTTATGATAAAGTGCCATAATCATCAAAAGAAATTTCAGACTCAAAACTTTGTAATTCTCAAACCTAAATTATGCAATTAATTGTTAAAGAGAAGTTCTCATGTTAGCAGCAGTTGTAGCTTAATCATTATGTGATCCACTATTTGTTCTCCTGCCCTTAATTCTTACGTAATAATGCTTCTGAAAAAGCAGATGGTGCCCAAAAAAGTAAGTAAAGTAAAAGTTATGGTAATCCTCCCAGCTAAAAAGGATGTGCAATGTGCTTAATTGAAATGCTAAGGCGAACATTTGAGACTTGTTGAAAGGTAGCATGTCTTCAGCAGAAGTTAGATAGCATTATGGGAAAATGGACCAAGCATCTGAAGTAAAATGCTGAATACTCTGCATCCCAGTTGTTCATGGTTTTTCTTAGCAATGGTTACCTTAGAACGCTGGTCCCACAGACATTACTATGGAATTGTTTAATACAGACTAGAAACATCTTAATATTCAAAGGAGGGCATCACCTCCCCCAAAGTATAAAAACCAGCTGAAATTTAAATCAATGGGGCATAGATGGAGAAGCTTGGTGGTTGTCTGTGCAAATAGTATCTCATATGAGACTCTACTGAGCGCTAGTTGAGAAGGGGTTTCTAGGATTTCAGATTCTGGTTTGAATCCAGCACCAGCACTTACTATTAGTTGCCCTTGAGGATTGGTTTTCTTCCTCATTATTAGAAAAATATTACTCATCGTGCACACTCAGTGAAGTGGTCTTTGTAAAACCCTTCTCAAACCAGACGCCGGTGGCTCATGTCTGTAATCCTAGCCACTCAAAAGGCTGAGATCTCAGGATGGCGGTTCAAAGCCAGCCTAGGCAAGAAAGTCTGTAAGACTCTTATCTCCAATCAACCTCTAGAAAACCAGAAATGGAGTTGTGGCTTAAAATGGTAGAGTACTAGCCTTGAGCAAAAAATGCTCAGGAATAGAACCCAGGCCCTGAGTTCAAGCCCCACAACTGACCAAAAATAAAACGCTTCTCAGGGTTACCAGTTCATTCTCACTACTTAAGGAATTGTAGCTATTGCCGCTTACATCATATTTCAAGGAGTTGAGGTTGCAGCTATATGGCAGAGGACTTGTCTACAATGTGTGAGATCCTACATTCAGTCTCTCATATAAAAAAATTATACTTCAATGGGCTGGGAAGATGGCTCAGTGGTAGAGCGCTTGCCTTGCATGCCTGAGGCCCTGGGTTCGATTCCTCAGTACCATATAAGCAAAAAAAGAAAAAAGCCAGAAGTGGTGCTGTGGCTCAAGTGGTAGAGCGCTAGCCTTGAGCTGAAGAGCTGAGGGACAGTGCCCAGGCCCAGAGTTCAGGCCCCATGACCAGACCAAAAAAAAAAAAAAAAAATTATACTTCAAGATTTGTCTATAGAACCAACAATAGTGAGAAGTGATTATAAAATCAGGAAGAGGCAGTCTATGTATACCTTATTAAAAGCTTGGAAACTAAATAAAAACGGAGATAGTGGCTAATTTGAGGAGGAAATAGACAGGACTTGTTGTTTGATAAGAAATAGAAGACTGATGCTGGGAAGGTGGATCAGTGGTAGAATGCTTGCCTTGCATGCATGAGGCCCTGGGTTTGATTCCTCAGCACCACATAAGCAGAAAAAAGCCGGAAGTGGCACTGTGGCTCAAGTGGTAGGGCGCTAGCCTTGAGCTGAAGAGCTGAGGGCAGCGCCCAGGCCCAGAGTTCAAGCCCCACAACAGAAAGAGAGAGAGAGAGAATAGAAGATTGAAAAATATACTTGTGTGCGTGTATGCATGCGTGCGCACACACACACACACACACACACACACACACACACACACACACCGCATTTGTCCCCTCAAAGTTACCAAGTGAGTCTTTGAGTAACCTGAGATTGAAACTCTTCAAAAATTTCCTTATACAGTGGCTCAGTCCCACACCTTCCTTTAAGAGAGCATACCCATATAAAGCCACGATCATCTGGAAAGCCTCATCCTTTCAGTCTAGTAATCCTTCACTGTGACTTTAGGCCTAACAAGCCATCAGTAAAGGCCAGCAAAATGTGAGCCCTCCTACAGTAGACATTTTGGATATTCCAGTGAAGTGTGAGTATCCTGGGAACCTGTATATCGTGGAAACTCTGAGACACATTCTAGCTCCCCTTGCTATGAGGACCAGGGCTTGTTTCTAAAGGCAGCAAGGTAATGGTGTCCCCTGAGAGCTTGTTAACAAACTTGAATGCAGCTGAGGTGGCTACAGTGTTTACTCCAAAGGAAGGAGAATGTGGTTCACTGTGGCATGAAGGAGGAGTAAAGAGATGTTGAAATCTGTTTGCAATCAGACAGACCAATGCCCCAGTGAGCCTAGAGAAGGTGATGTGTTACAGCTTCTTACAGCTATAGTTATAGCTTGCTACAGTCTAAGGTCTTCATCAGGAGGGGTAGATTTAAGCAACCCCTTGGTGATTGCATCTCTGTAGAGGAGATGCAATGGAATTCCCTATCCCCTGTCCTGGCAGCCTTTCCACAGAGTTTGTTTTTGGAAGTCATCATTGAAAAATAGAGAAATCTGGCCTTTGTTCTGGTGTTAACAAAGAGATTTCATAATCTGCCCCTTCAGCCTATCTCTATTTCAGGTGCAGATGGAACAAACATGGTTCTCTAATAACTGCCTGCACTGCTGCTGCACTGTAAACAGCAGATGTGGGCACAGGGGAGAAAAGAGAGGCCAGCTGTGGGGAATGGCAGGTGGGGAACTAAACAGGCACAGGCCTCCTCCAGCTATTAGAGGGGAAGGGGATCAGGATGGATGCAGGACACACCTGTTTTTCAACCATGCTGTTAAAAGAATTTTGTGCAGCAAGTCAGAACACAGACCTGGAGCTCCACAGTTTTAACCCATCCTACTGCATAAAAATCCAATGCACCTATTGTTTAATATAATTTTTTGTTGTTATTAAGGTACTTTACAGAGGGGTTACTATTTCGTGTTAAATGATGGGTATATTTCTTTTTTTGGACAATGTTACCCCTTATTCGCTTTCCCCCAGTTTCTCCTGCCAATCCAACTATTTCCAAAATAAAGAATAAATCAGCACTTTTAGGAAGGAGGTAGAAAGGGAATAAAGGTGAACAAATTAAGAACAGAAAATCATAGCTTCAGGGCAAACAAACAAAACCAAATACCTATTCAGCCCTGACAATCAAAGAGAAAAGAAAATGATTCCATTTCAGGAGCCAATAGCTCATGCCTGTAATCCTAGCTACTCAGGAAGCTGAGACCTGAGCCCTGGCAAGAAAGCCCGTGAGATTCTTATCTCCAATAAACGACTCAGAAACCCAGAAGTGGCACTGTGGCTCAAGTGGTAGAGTACTAGACTTGAGCTGAAGAGCTGAGGGACAGCGCCCAGGCCCAGAGTTCAAGCCCCACAACGAGGAGGGAGGGGGGCGGGGGGAGATTTCATCATTTACTTGCTGATACAGTGAAGAGTTGAAATTGCATTATTTTGGTTAGGCTGTTCTAGACTTGTAATTGCTCTTAAACGGGTCTTCCTTCAAAGACAGCTCTCAAATACGCCCAGCATGCCTTGCATACATAGATACATGATACCAGTAGGTAGACTAAGCCTACATTCATCCTAGTCAGAGCTTGCGGTGCACGGAGATATTGACACAGAGTATTTCTTGTCTCTACTGTGCATGGGGCTGTGGCAGCACTGTGAAAACAGATGCTTTGATCACTTCCACTCCTCAAGAAACCTGGAATTTCCCCTTCTTTAGCTGCAGAGACCTTGCTTTAAAGGGACTGAACCATATTTTTAAATAAAATTTCACACTGCTGGACACTGGTGGCTCATGCCTGTAATCCCAGCTACTTAGGCTGGAATCTGAGGGTCTAAAATCTGAAATCTGAGTGGAAAAGTTCATTGAGACTCTTATCTATAGTTAACTACCAAAAAACTAGAAACGTAGCTGTGACTCAAAAATGGTAGAGCACCAGTCTTGAGTGTAAAGGTAAAGGCAGAGCACTCTGGCCGAGTTCAATTCCAGTACTGACAAATAAATAAATATTTTTCTCTTGTTCTTTTTATTGTTAACAGACAAATGGATACTATACATATTTTTGGGACCATGTCATATTTCATTAAACATTTATTTTTAAGAAAATATTATTGACAAAATTAGAAACATTAAAATATAACTTTAACATATGTACTGATATTAGCCCAATAAAATGAGATATAATATAGATCAGAAATCCTTTCTGGAAGCATTGGGCAAAATCTATGCAACTGTTGAAAACTTAATGATTAAAAGTTAATGAGTGGGCTAGGAAGGTGGCTCAGTGGTAGAGTGCTTGCCTTGCATGCATGAGGCCCTGGGTTTGATTCCTCAGCACCATATAAGCAGAAAAAGCCAGAAGTGGTGCTGTGGCTAAAGTGGTAGGGCTCTGAAGAGCTGAGGGACAGCGCCCAGGCCCAGAGTTCAAGCCCCACAACCAACAAAAAAAAAAAAAAAAGAAAAGTTAATGAGAACCTTTTATTTGTTGATCTGATTTGGAAATGGCATTTCTCTAAAAGTTGTAATGATGGCTCAGGAACATTTTAATCATTTTAAGTAAAACTTTAACTTTTTCTAAGTTTCATTTGGTTGTTTCCATGAAATTTAGTGCAAATGGTTAAAATCATTTAAAAAATCATAGGTCCACTGACTACACAGAGTCCTCATAGTTTTTATGTCCTCTGTAACAACCCACCCATCTGGTTATTACTCTGCTCCTGATAGCGTGGAATAATTAGCTTGTCAATCTGTAACCCCCTCTAGATGCAACATCCCAGACTGTTTTAGGTTGTTGTTGGTGCCTAGCTTTTCTTCTGCCTTTCTTGGAAAGGAATTAAAATATTTATAGCCTCACATAGTCTACAATGGACAGGATTGTGGACAATTATACCATGTTAGGGTCCAAGGAGCTACCTTCTTCTCCATTGCCCAGGAAACTCACAGCATGTGTTAAGGGTGTATACTAAATCATTTTTTTATAAAGTCTCAGGTAAGAATATAGATATTTCATTAAAAATCCATGGGCTGGGAAGGTGGCTCAGTGGTAAAGCGCTTGCCTTGCATGCATGAGGCCCTGGGTTCCATGCCTCAGCACCACATAAGCAAAAAGAAAAAAGCCAGAAGTGGCGCTGTGGCTCAAGTGGTAGAGTGCTAGCCTTGAGCTGAAGAGCTGAGGGAGGGGCTGGGAAGGTGGCTCAGTGGTAGAGTGCTTGCCTTGCATACCTGAGGCCCTGGGTTTGATTCCTCAACACCACATAAGAAAAAAGCCGGAAGTGGCACTGTGGCTCAAGTGGTAGAGCGCTAGCCTTGAGCTGAAGAGCTGAGGTACAGCGCCCAGGCCCAGAGTTCAGGCCCATGACCGGACCTCCCCCCCCCCCCCCCCAAAAAAAAAAAAAATCCATGATAAGCCAGGCGCCAGTGGCTCACGTCTGCAATCCTAGCTACTCAGAAGGCTGAGATCTGAAGATCTCGGTTCAAAGCCAAGCCCAGACAGGAAAGACCGTGAGACTCCTATCTCCAGTAAACCACTAGAAAACCAGAAGTGGCACTCTAGCTCAAGTGGTAGAGCGCTCGCCTTGAGCTGAAGAGCTG
Source organism: Dipodomys spectabilis (assembly GCF_019054845.1). Taxonomy (NCBI): domain Eukaryota; kingdom Metazoa; phylum Chordata; class Mammalia; order Rodentia; family Heteromyidae; genus Dipodomys; species Dipodomys spectabilis. Next base: position 16,262,052 of record NW_024870874.1, read on the forward strand.
AGGAACAGTGCCCAGGCCCAGAGTTCAAGTCCCACGACTGACAAAAAAAAAAAAAATCCATGATAACTGAACACCTGTAATCCCAGCTATTTGGGAAGCAGAAATCAGAAGGATTGAGGTTCAAGACCAGCCTGGGGAAGAAGCTACCATGAACCTTATCTTAATGAATAAGATGGCTATAGTGACATGGGCCTATAATCCATAGGTTCATTCCAACCCTGAGCAAAAATGAAGACCCTATCTAAAAAAAACCTAAAAGCTGGGGCTGGGAAGTTGGCTCAGTGGTAGAGCGCTTGCCTTGCATGCATGAGGGCCTGGGTTCTATTCCTCAGCACCACATAAGCAAAAAGAAAAAAGCCGGAAGTGGCGCTGTGGCTCAAGGGGTAGAGTGCTAGCCTTGAGCTGAAGAGCTGAGGTACAGCGCCCAGGCCCAGATTTCAGGCCCCACGACCGGACCCAAAAAAAAACTAAAAGCAAAAAGTGTTAGAGGCATGACCCAAGTGACAGCCTAGGCCCTAAGTTCAAATCCCAGTACCACTAAGGTAAAAAAAGATACAAAAGCCGGGTATTAGTGGCTTATGCCTATAATCTTAGCTACTCAGGAGGCTGAAATCTGAGGATCACAGTTCAAAGCTAGCTAACTACCAAAAAAGCCAGAAATGGAGCTGTGGCTCAAGTCATAGAGCACTAGCCTTAAGTAAAGAAGTTCAGAGACAGCACCAGGCCTGAGTTCAAGTCCCAGGACCGGCACCAAGAAAAAGGACATTAAAATAATCCATAATTGCTAAATTCTATAAAGTTGGGTCTGTAATATTATTTGCTGGTACCAGTCTCTTAGAAAAATATTTACAATCAGATCTAGGCACTAGTGATTCATTATGTTGTCTCTAGTAAGAACATATGAGGCATTTCATAGTTAAGCCTATGGTGAGGAGCAGCCTTAGTAGTAATTTCAGATTAAGTGTGCCTTTGGACTCTGACTTTGTAGTTCAGATGGTGTGGACTAATGCCCTGTTAGTGTTAGGTGTTATAGCACTATGACTGCATCAGCAGAGAGAATGATCTCAGCTTGTATCCATGATGCCTGTACAATCTATGATTATGCTTTTTGCTCTACTTTAATTGTGTCACAATTTTTTTATGAAGAAAGCGAAGAGGCTTAAAATATATAGTCATGACTTTAAACTGAGTCATAAAGCTGGTCACTGGTGGCTCACACCTGTAAACCTAGCTACTCAAGAGGCTGAGATCTGAGGATCATAGTTCAACCCAGGCAGGAAACTCCATGAGACTCTTATCTGCAATTAACCACCAAAAACCTGGAAATAGAGCTGTGACTCAAGTGAAGGAGTGCTAACTTTGAGCTCTGGGACAATGAATTACTTTGTTTCTCTTTACCAGCTAGAAGCTGTTGCTATAACTAACCAAATTTTACAAAAGGGAAAAGTAAAATAATTTGTTTCATTTTGAGTAGATATCAAGAATATTTTCATGACAAAATAACAATGTTAAGTGAAAAAAGCAGGCTATAGAAACTATGTGTGTGGCTGGGGATGTGTAGTTGTATAGCTTATAGATAAAGTGCTTGCTGAGAATATCCAAGGCCATAGGTTTGATCCCCAGTTGCATAGGGTAGGTTACATCAACAGAGTAAAACAAAATGAGAGAAAATATTTGTAGATGAAAGCCAGATGCTGGTACTCATGCCAGTAATTCTAATGATTTAGGAGATTGAGGTCTAAGGATTGTTTCAAAGCCAGCTCCAGAAGGAAAGTCCATGAGACTCTTATCTCAAATCTCCAAATCACCAAAAAGCTGCAAGTAGCTCAAGTGAATAGAGCACCAGCTTTGAATGAAAGCTGAAGCATAGTATCCAGGCCCTAAATTCAAGCCCAGTTACGGGTGCACATGAACGCGTGTGTGCACACACATGCATGCGTGCTTGCAAACTTATCTGATAAGAAATTGATATCCAAATGTAGAGAGTTCCTGAAGTTTAACAACAGAAAAATCAACTGGAAAATAGACAAAAGACAAAAACTAACCCTTCTCCAAACAGAGATACTGCCAGCCAAATAAACATATGATAAAATATACACTATTGCTGGGCCAGTGGCACTCCTATAATTCTAGTTATTAGGGAGCCTGAGGTCTGATGGTGGCAGTTTGAAATCTGCTCAGGCTAATTTTAGTCCATGAGACTCCATCTCCAAAGTTACCAGCAAAAAAAAAAACAAAATAAAAGTATGGTTCAAGTGGTAGAGCTCCAGCCATAAGTGAAAAAGTTGAATAAGAGCATGAAGCTCTTAAATTTAAGCCATGAAACCAACAAAAACAACATAAAATTACTATATAATATAGCAGTTCTATGCTGGCTAAATACTCCAAAGAATTAAAAGCAAAATCTCATAGAAATATTGAGTGCACACGTTCATAGCAGCATTAACTGAAATAGCACAATAACTGAAATGTGGATGCTATACAAATGACCATCAACAGAATATATGGCTGAATAAGAAATCGTGGTATATACATAACATAAAACATTGAGCCTAGGGGGCTGGGAAGGTGGTTCAGTGGTAAGAGTGCTTGCCTTGCATGCATGAGGCCCTGGGTTCGATTCCTCAGCACCACATACACGAAAAAGCTGGAAGTGGGTGCTATGACTCAAGTGGTAGAGTGCTAGCCTTGAGTTGAAGAGCTCAGAACAGTGCCCAGGCCCAGAGTTCAAGCTCCTCGACCAGCAAAAAAAAATAAAGAAAGAAAAGAAAAAAACATTAAGCCTTAAAAGGGAAGAAAATTCTGATAGGCTACAATATGAATGAATCTTGATAATTGACTAAGTGAATGTCAATAATAAAAACATGATTCCACTTAGGTGAGATAGAATAATAAAATTCATGAAGACAGAAGATAGAAGGGTGGTTGCTAAGGAAAGAGGTAGATGGAAGGAACTAGGAAGTTATGTTTAATAGATACTGTTGGGCACCCGTGGCTCACGCCTGTAATCCTAGCTACTCAGGAGGTTGAGATCTTAGGATCACAGTTCAAAGCCAGCCCAGGCAGGCAAACCTGTAAGACTCTTATCTCCAGTACACCACTCAAAAAACCAGAAGTGGTGCTGTGGCTCAAGTGGTAGAGCTTGTCTTGAGCTGAAGAGCCTAGGGACAGTGTCCAGGTCCAGAGTTCAAGCCCCACGACTGGCAAAAAAAAAAAAAAAATCAAAAAAATTCAGAAGTGGAGCTATGTGGTTCAAATGGTAGAACACTGGCCTTGAGCAAAAGAAACTAATGGGCAAAGCCCAGAACCCTGAATTCAAGCCCCAAAGACTGACACACACACACACACACACACACACAAAAAAGTGTTTAATAAGCTGAGTGTGGTGGTTCATGCCTATAATCCCAGAACTCAGGAGGCAGGAGAATCATGAATAATTTGAAACTAGCCTGTGCCATGTAGTAAGATCCTATCTCAAAGAACAACAGCAGGGCACTGGTGGTTCGCGCCTGTAATCCAAGCTACTCAAGAGGCTGAGATCTGAGGGTTGAGGTTCAAAGCCAGCCCCAGCAGAGAAAGTCCATCAGACTCTTTAATTAACGACCAGAAAACTGGAAGTGGCACTGAGCCTCAAGTGATAAAGCGCTCACCTTGAGCTGAAGAGCTCAGGTATAGAACCCAGGTCCAGAGTTCAAGCCCCGTGACTGATTTTTAAAAAAAAAAGAAAAAAAATGATTTTAAAAACCATGAAGGCTAAGGGTAGTAATGGAGTTCCTTTCTGGTGTGCACAAGTCCTGTCACCCAGTTCAGTCCTTAGCACAATTACAACAAAGCTATATATCTTATATGATTCTGATTGGTTAGTGCTTAACAGATGTCATCTTTATGAGACTTTTAATTTCCCAAGTTTCCTGCATGTGTTGCTTTTATTATCAGGAAAAATAAAACCCTTTAAAGAGAGTAAAAAAGAAACACTACGAACGTTAATATGAAGGGGAGAATTTTTTTTTTAAACTTAATGAGGATTTTCTGTCTATTCACTTTCATTTACTGCTTCTTAGGCCGCTCACAGTGACAAAGAAGTCTTCCGAGGCAATTACTGATCTGTTGCTTTACAGGTCTGCTGCCTTTCTTAGATGAAAGGGACTTTATTCAGTTTGGTGCACATTACTTTGTCTAGTCATGACATGTTTACCTCAGCCAATCCCTGCCTCCTCACCCATCCTCACTTAGAGCCTGTGATTTGCAGATGACTGCCTTAGAGGCAGCAAAGCTGAATCAACTGGTTTATTTGGGAATTAAACACAGGATTTTGCCCACTTCTGCTAAACTAAGTGGTACTGCTGTGTGTGTGTGTGTGTGTGTGTGTGTGTGTGTGTGTGTGTGTGTGTGTGTGTGTGTGTGTGTGTGTGTGTGTGTGTGTGTGTATACACATACTGGTACATAAAATATAGTGTATATCATCGTTGAAGCAAGAAAAATGGATTTTTTTTTTCAGTCGTGGGGCTTGAACTCTGGGCCTGAGCTCTGTCCCTGAGTTCTTCAGGTCAAGACTAGCGCTCTACCACTTGAACCATAGCACCACTTCTGGCTTTTTCTATTTATGGGGTGCTGAGGAACTGAACCCAGGGCCTCATGCATGCAAGGCAAGCACTCTACCCTTGAGTCACTTTCCCAGACCGGAAAATGGATCTTTATGCACATAGTAAAAATATAACAGGGCCAGAAAAGTATAACAGGGCCAGGCACTGGTGGCTCATGCCTTTAAGCTTAGCTACTTAGGAGGCTGAGATCTGAGCATCATGGTTCAAAACCAGCCCAGGCAAAAAAGTCTGTGAGTTCTTATCACCAAATAATCACCAAAAATAGCCAAAAGTAGAGCAGCCTTCAGCAAAATAGCTCAGGGCAGCACTCAGGCATGGGGTTCAAGCCCCATGGCAAAAAAAAATTATAACAGCAAGGAACAAAAGCTAAAGTTCTGCAGATGGTTAATGTTTTTATAGTCTACATAGTGTAGAATATTTGTAGATATTTGTATCTATCTCTAGAGGCAAGATGTTTGGGATTACAAAGATAATCTTTTTCTAGAGTTATTTTTTTTTGGGGGGGGGTCCAGTTGTGGGGCCTGAACTCTGGGCCTGGGCGCTTTCCCTCAGCTCTTCAGCTCAAGGCTAGCACTCTACCACTTGAGCCACAGCGCCACTTCTGGCTTTTTTCTTTTTGCGTATGTGGTGCTGAGGAATCGAACCCAGGGCCTCATGCATGCAAGGCAAGCACTCTACCGCTGAACCACTGTCCCAGCCCAAAGATAATTTTTAAATGTTAAGTTTTTTATTCTCAGGGATGTCTGCATATATACCAAAGCAAAAGGAGGGGTTGGACTTTCTACTTAGTCAAACATTACTTTGTATTTAAAAAGCATGACTATACTCTAAATTATTATCTAGTACTGATAACAGGTTGCTTACTCTTCAAATTACCCATACTTATCTTAAAGGGAGGATCTCAAATGGTCTGCCTTGTGTTACCATAAAGAAAAATGATTAAAAGAAAACCTTGTGATTGACAACTGAAAATGGTATTTGCATTGTAATATGGATCAGAGCTTCCACTGTGATTTACAAGTACTCAATTGATAGATAAGGATAGACTGATACTGGATGTTTTCTGTTCTCAAGCATTGATTACCTAACAGAAAGTTTCTTACTAGCTTTATAAATCTGTAAGGTAGCAGTGCACTGGTGGCTCACTCCTGTAATCCTAGCTACTCAGGAGACTGAGATCTGAGGATCGCGGTTCAAAACCAGCCCAGACAGAAAGTCCGTGAGACTCTTATCTCCAGAAGTGGTGCTGTGGCTCTAGTGGTAGAATACTTGCCTTGAGCTCAAGAGCTCAGAGACAGTGCCCAGGCCCAGAGTTCAAGCCCCACAAACAAACAAACAAACAAAAAACCAAAAAGCAAAAACAAATAAATATGTAAGGTTAGGAGTCCCTCTATCTGTATTATCATTTTAAACTTATCCCTGGCTTTGTCCATTAGCACTGGTATCAAATATTTGCTGTGTGTCTCATAACTATGAAGCCCATGGTAGAGTGAGCCAAGGATGGATGGTTTGTCTTGTGGCAGGTGTCATACCTTTATTCATCTTGCATATCCTCCTCTCTCCTGTCCCTGTATGCACAGCGAAGCTGCTGCCCATGCTGTCGCCACCCTGGCTGAAGCCACCTTACAAGGCGGGGGACAGATAGTCCTGTCTGGGGAAACCGCAGCAGCCGTTGGAGCACTTACTGGAGTCCAAGATGCTAATGGTAAGAGATCATAAATATTTTATTGAATTTATTCCCTGTTTCCACTTAAACCTTCCTGACATGGCTGGCAGCAAACCCTGCAGAAAGAGTTGAGCTTGGTTTGGGTTTCTCTTCCTTGATAGTCATCTGATACCTAGGAAAATTTTAGGAGCTTCTGGTTCCTTTCAGTGGTAGGAGACGTGAGGTTTCTTGACAGAAGAATTCCGTAATAATGCCTATCTAGGGGCTGGGAAGGTGGCTCAGTGGTAGAGTGCTTGCCTTGCATGCTTGAGGCCCTGGGTTCGATTCCGCAGCACCACATAAGCAAAATGGAAAAAGCCGGAAGTGGCACTATGGCTCAAGTGGTAGAGCACTAGCCTTGAGCTGAAGAGCTGAGGGACAGCGCCCAGGCCCAGAGTTCAGACCCCATGACCGAACCCCCAAAAAAAATAAATAAATAATGGCTATCTAATTGGACTACTTATTTTAAAAACAGCTGTTTGGGCTGGGAATGTGGCTTAGTGGTAGAGTGCTTGCCTAGCATCCATGAAAGCCTGGGTTCAATTCCTCAGTACCATATAAGCAGAAAAAGCCGGAAATAGTGCTGTGGCTCAAGTGGTAGAGTGCTAGCCTTGAGCTCAGGGACAGTGCCCAGGCCCTGAGTTCAAGCCCTAGGTCTGGTAACACACACACACACATACACACACACACACACACACACACACACACGCACGCACGCACGCATGCACGTACCCTAGGACTGGTAACACACACACACACACACACACACACACACACACACACACACACACACACACACACACACACACACACACACACACACACACACACACACACACACACACACACACACACACACCAAAAAAAACAGTTACTTGCTATGACAAAACTTGCTGAGAGGCACTTGAGAATTTTTTATGAGGCATATTTTACCTCTGTAGAGGGTTGTTGTTGACGGCAGCAGAGATTCCTCTGGGGGTGGGGAGGGGTGAAATATGCTGGCTCCCTCCAGAAAGGTGCCACCATTTTGCCTTGCCCCAGTTTGGGCAGTAGGCTGTGATGAAGGTGCTTTTCTAGTCTGTCCCTGCTTCCTGTCATGTGTGACCTTACCAAAGACATCTGAATTTAGCCAGTAACATGCTACAAACCTGCCCTTCTTTCCCAGCTCTTTGGCTTCCTGGATACTGGTGAATATCCCAAAGAAACAAAAGAGATAAAGTTCATAGACATGTGGTGGCAAAACTTACAGTTCCATCCCAGCTCTTTAAATTTACTTCAGCAGGCTCTAGGAGTCAATGGCCAAGATTTGGGCTGCTTGGGGAAGTACCTCAAAAGTCTAGGTCAAAGAGGAGAACCAGCCCTGATCTGTGAGACTCTGGATGATTGTGCTATTTAAGTTTGAAATGTCTATATGTATAATGAAGCAGGTTTGGGAAAAATTGTTTTTTAAAAGTCTTGGAAAGAGGCAGATAGGTAAATAGCATACTTTCATTTAGAAAGAAATCTCCTTAATGACATTAAGTGTTGGAAAGAAGTAGTACCTTTTTTTTATGGTCATTCCCTAAGAACCAAATTGTATCTTTCTGTGTCCACCTTTGAACATGGGAGGAGGGAAGAATAATGTAGGAAATACAGAACCATTATGGCTTTAGAGAACCTCTTTCCTGAAGGAACTCCTACTCCCACCCACCCTTAAAATCCAGAACTGCAACTACAGACTGCTTTTTCTGGATGAGTGGTGCTTTCGTGAACTAACTTAAATGGAGATAGGGCTGATTTAACAGGAATGCTGCTGGATAAAAGAAATCTTACAGCCATGTATGTTAGGTTAAACTGGACCATAGATGGAATTAAGGAAAGTTTTACCTCTATTTGCTTACCCCTAAGGAAAGAATCTTACCCCTACTTGCTCATCTTTTCTCTTCCTCATCTGAGTCCTAATCAAGTGTGAATAAAAGGTAGGCAATCTAGCCTTGTTGCATTCTATTCAAGTGCAGTTGCTCTTGGGGTATTCAGTAGAAGACTTTGTTACTGATTATAATAGACTTGACCTGTGTGGGAGAGAACTGACAATTTTATAATCCAAGTTCCTCCCCAACCTTACCTGTTCCAAAGGATAAATTTCCAGGCAAATCTAAGGATATTCTTGACCTATTTTGTCATAGAGTAAAGATGGACCACACCCACTACTATTGATTACTGATAGCAATCCCTCTGCAAGTAATCTTCATGTTGTTGCCTGCATTTGTGATGAGAAAATTCAGATCTGCATTCTGAAAGCCATGGTTCCAGCTAAGCATAGTAGCATGTGTGTATAGTGTCAGTTACTAAGGAGGCTGAGAATTACTCAAGCTGATGATCCATCTGGACAGCATAGCAAGATGCTTTCTCAAAAATAAAACAAACAACAACAAAATACAGTTCTTCCAAAGCAGGCCATCCTGTTTGTGTCTGCTGATGCTTGCTGAACTCAAGCTGGACTTAGCCCTTTCTCATTGTAGCTTGTCTGTATCAAATCAAATACAAATCAAAATAGTTTTTGCCTATCCCAGCAAATTTTACACAGAGACCAATCATTTTATCTGCCGTAGGAATCCAAAGAATGAGTGATAATGGAAATAATCCAAAATAATTCTGATAGTTCTTCTGTGCTTTGACCTTTCATCCAAGTCCTATAAGACTTACTTTTGGACTAGAATTACATTTTTCCACATTTATCCAGCCTATATGGTTTCTGGATAGATTGTAAAGGGATCTTTTCTCATTCTTTCAGATTCTGACACATTGCTCAGCTTTGTCACTTCAGCAATGACACACTTATGGTATCTGCCAGTAAATCAAGTTTACTTTTTTTTTTTAATGGAACACTTCACAGATTTGCATGATATCCTTGCATAAAACAGTGCTCATCTTCCTTGACTTTTTCTGTTTTAGTTGTCTTCTATGTGTTGCTGAAGCAAGCACAAATTTACCTTTTTTTTTCTTGCCTTTTTAAATCAGAATGAATTTATTATGAGGAAGAATCAAAAGATGGCGGAGCCTGATCCTAATTATAGATGTAGAACTAACTTTTATCCCTCTGAGAAAAAAATGAATCACAGATTCCAGAGCCAGCTAGCAGATTGACTTTTCTAGGTGCATTTTTAATGCGATTCGGGCCTCAAACAGTTTATGGGACAGAGCTAGTAGGGATAGAAGAAAAGTATGTGTTGAGTTTGATGGAATATGATAGCAAGTTGGGTATAAGGTAATATCTTGTAGGATAGTATTAAAGATAATAGCTGGGTGCCAGTGGTTCAGGCCTGTAATCCTAGCTACTCAGGAGAATGAGATCTGAGTATCAAAGTTCAAAGCCATCCCAGGCAGGAAAGTCCCTAAGACTCTTATCTTCAGTTAATCACCAGAAAACCAGAAGTGGTGCTGTGGCTTAAGTGGTTGAACACTATTAGCCTTGAGCTGAGGGACAGCACACAGGCCCAGAGTTCAAGCCCCACAAACAAAAAAGAAAGAAAAAGATAATGATCTATGTGGCAAAAGTTTAAATTCAGAGTCACCAAGGAAGTCCTGAGCCTGCAGATATTCCTTCTTTCTGATCATTAACCCCATCCCAACACTAAAGGAACTGTTCAAGCACTAAAATTACTATATTTCATTTTATGTTCTCTATTTTTTCAATAGAGGAAAATGAGTCTTTGGTCTCTTAAAATTGAGTCACATGGTTCAATCTGGTCTGATTTGTTTTTGTTTTTGTTTTTGGTCTAATCTTTAAATTGAAGCAAGGGTGCTGGGAAGGTGGCTCAGCGGTAGAGTGCCTGCCTTGCATGCATGAGGCCCTGGATTCGATTCCTCAGCACCACATAAGCAGAAAAAGCCAGAAGTGGCGCTGTGGCTCAAGTGGTAGAGCGCTAGCCTTGAGCTGAAGAGCTGAGGGACAGTGCCCAGGCCCAGAGTTCAGGCCCCACAACTGACCATTAAAAAAAAATCTAAATAAATAAATAAATTGAAGCAAATTTTAAATTTTCATAGGTACCTTTTCATTGAGAAGGAGATAGAATTGCCAGTGGCTGGGAAAGACAACCAATAAGTTCCTAAGATACCTTAATATACGAAGTCATGAGCTGGGCACCAGTGGCTCAAGCCTGTAATCTACGCAAGAGGCTGAGACCTGGAGGATTGAAGTTGGAAGCCAGCCCAAGCAGAAAAGTCTACAAAACTCCATCTATCTCCAGTTAACCAGGAAAATGCCGGGCACGAGGCCCTGAGTTCATACCCCAGTTTCAGCACCAAAAAAAAAAAAAGGCACTTTAGCCCATTCATTTCCCTGTACTCTACCAATCTGTCTCTGTGGGCCCCAGGTACCCTGTGCTCCCAGGACTCTTAGCTTCTAGGACCAGCAAACATAGGCACTTTTAGAAGAGAGAGGGTTAATCTGCCTTTTATCTTGCTTTCTATTCTGCAACAAAAATAATGAAAGATAAGAGTTATATTGACACTTGGCTACCTCAGCCTCTGCTCTTATGTTTGAGATCTTATTGCAAATTCACACAGCTTTGTTTGCTTCTTAAAAACAAGAGAGGGCAGAGCAGTATAGTAACTGAAGTTCATAAGTAATCAAACCTCTTGCAGAGCTCCTGAGAAAACCTCAACATTTTCTAAACTAGCTGGTGCTCTTTCTGATGATTCTATAAGAACAAAGAAGGGACAAAGACTGCAATTGTTCTGGGCTTCTATATCCTGATTATAAAAATCATGGGCTAGGGCTGGGAAGGTGGCTCAGTAGTAGAGCACTTGCCTTGCATGCATGAGGCCCTGGGTTCGATTCCTCAGCACCACATAAGCAAAAAAGAAAAAAAAGTCGGAAGCGGCGCTGTGGCTCAAGCGGTAGAGCGCTAGCCTTGAGCCGAAAAGCCGAGGGACAGCGCCCAGGCCCTGAGTTCAGGCCTCAGGACTAGACCCAAAAAAAAAAAAAATGGGCTTTTTGTCTCGATGGCAAAAATCATCCATAACTCTACCAACAGCATGTTGATGTTTAAGTTATATTTTAATCTGGCTTTTTTTCCCCTATTCATAAAAAATGTTTTCAACCTAAATACAGTTGTTTCATCAGTACTGTTTTGTAATTTGTTTTCAACGGTCACAACCATTTTCCTGTCATTAAGTCATTTTTTAAAGATTATTTAAATGCTTGGTAAAAGAAAAAAAAGTGCTTGGTGATAAATTATCATCTTGTCCATAATTGGTCAATCTATTGTTGATAATTTAGATTACTAGGAATTTTTACAATAAAAAAATCTCTGCTAGGGGCTGGGAAGGTGGCTCAGTGGTAGAGCGCTTGCCTTGCATGCATGGGACCCTGGGTTTGATTCCTCAACACCACATAAGCAAAAAGAAAAAAGCTGGAAGTGGCGCTGTGGCTCAAGTGGTAGAGTGCTAGCCTTGAGCTGAATTGCTGAGGGACAGCGCCCAGGCCCAGAGCTCAGGCCCCACAACCGGACCCAAAAAACAAAAACAAAAAAATCTCTGCTAATCTTTGTGCAAAGGCTTGCCCCACCTTTGGTTATGTGTCTCCTCTGCTTGCTTCCAGCTCTCTCAGTGCTGTTGGCCTGCCTCCTGCCTCACCACAAGCACAACTGCAGTATTTTTGCCTATTTTAGAGTAGGTAATAAGCTGTATCTTACTTAATTTGCATCTTTTATGTTAGCGAAAAATATTTTCACTTCTTTCATGTTTTATCTACATTTATATTTTTCTTGCCTATTTTTTGTTGTTATTGTTGGGAGTCTATATATTTCTCTTTTGGCTTTCTGGGTTTTTGTTTTGTTTTGAGAATAGGCTCTGAATCTGTAGCACAGGTTGACCTCAAACTCTCGATCCTCCTGCTTTTGCCTTTCCAGTGCTGAGTATATGTATGCCACCATCTTATAATCTAGAAAATCCCTGTCTATGTTAAAAACAGCCTTTATTTTACATGTTGCAAATAGTTTTTCAGAGTTTATCATTTCTTCTGTTACTTTTGTATTTCCCTAATGATTTCTCTTTTGTTTTTATTTTCATGGAGTTTCTGTTTTTTCAGTTTATTTTATTTTGAGAGAGTCTCAAACTCATGGTACTCCGGCTTTATCCTCTCAATTGCTGGGGTTATAGGCATGAACCACCATACAGTAGGCTACTTTTATGGGTTTTGCTCTTTGTTTTGTCAGTCATGGGGCTTCAACTCAGGGACTAGGCTGTATCCCTGAGCTCTTTCGCTCATATCACTTTGTGCCATAGTGCCACTTCCGGTTTCTGGTAGTTAATTGGAGATAAATTCTCACAGACTTCTGCCCTGGATGGCTTTGAACCATGACCCTCAAAAATCTTGGCCTTCTGAGTAGCTAAGATTATAGTTGTAAGCCAGTGGTGCCTGGCCTGTTTTTACATTTAATAAATCTTTTCTATGCTTAAAATTAGATAAGTATCTTAACTATTTTCTAACATGTTCTTAATTTTTTTTATTTTGAATCTTGTAAAATGTCTGAAATTTATTTGAGTGTATAGCATTAGGAAGCAAGATATAAATATGTCCTTTTATATATGTATGTATGGACAGTGTTGAGGATTGAATTTAGGGCCCGGTGCTTGCTAAGCAGATGCTCTGCCATTTGATTACACCTCCAACCTTTTTTGCCTTAGTTATTTTCAGTGTAGGCTCTTGCTTTATTTATGCTGGGACTGACTTGAACTGCAACCCTCCTACTTTGGCTTCCCCCATACATAGCTGGAACCACCGGTGAGCACCACCACGCCCGGCCTCCCTTTTTCTGTGTCCCCAGTTCTTTGTACCATAGTATTTTCTCGTGGCATACTAGTAGTTATTGAAAGGCCTGTTTTTGGTTTTGGTTTGTTTGTTTTTTTAATTTGGAGGGAGAAAAAAGTAACTTAAAATTCCAAAGGGTTTTTTGGAAGAGTTAGCTTTACACTAATTTTGAAGTTCATTTGGAGAAATAAAACCTTATGTCTACTCTTCATTCCCACAACCTTTTAGCAGTACTACCTGCTGTCCTGGTCAAGACCTGGGGTCTTAACCTTCTGTCTTCATGCTCTGAATGAAGGGAAATAGATGGGAGGGCTGTTTAAAAATTAAAGCTGATGACAAGGCATTAACACTACACTTACAGAAAGAGCAGTCTTGGCATTTATCTGCAGGGCAGGAGGGCTCACTTTGCTTAGGCCTGACTCTGGCAGCAGGCTTCTGCTGAGGCTCTTCCTTAAGCCTTTCAATATAAAATTGCCCGCACAGGCTTGCTGTACTGCAGAATGAATGCACATCTTAATTTCCTTTCTTCCTCATGCAAACATGCTTTCACATTCTCCCTTTGTTTTTCATTGCACTTACTTAAGTTTTTTAAAAATAAGCCAGGAGGAGGAAACAACAATGCTGAATAAGAAATGTACTCATTACCATGCTCATGTAACTGTAACCCCTCTGCACAGCATTTTTACAATAAAAAACATACCAAAAAAAAGCTGGGAACTGGTGGCTCACGCCTCAAATACTAACTACTCAGGAGGCTGAGATCTGAGGATTGTGGTTCAAAGCCAACTATAACAAAGTCCATGAGACTCTTCTTTCTAATTAACCACCAAAAAAGCTAGAAGTGGAAGTCGTGGTAGAGTACTAAGGGGCTAGGTGCCAGTGGCTCATGCCTATAATCCTAGCTACCCAGGAGGCTAAGATCTGAAGATCACAGTTCAAAGCCAGATCAGACAGAAAAGTACATGAGACTCCTATCTATCTCTAATAAATTACCCCAAAAAAGCTGGAAGCAGCGCCGTAGCTCAAGTGGTTGAACACTAGCCTTGAACAAAAGAAGCTCAGGGACAGCACGCAGGCCCAGAGTTCAAACCTCAGGACCAGCCAAAAACAGAATATTAAAACTAAAAAATAGGTATGTTTCCCCAATTGAATTTCATCTAAACTTATCTAAATAGAATACTTTGTAAATAAATAAATAATTTTTTTTTAAGTGAAGGAAGAAGCAGAATTCTTTGGTGTTTAGCCGGGCGCCAATGGCTTATACCTGTAATCCTAGCTAGCCAGGAAGCTGAGATATGAGGACTGCAGTTCAAAACCAGGCAGGAAAGTCCATGAGACTCTTAATCTCCAGTAAACCACCAGAAAACTGGCTCAAGTCTCAAGTGGTAGAGAGCTAGCCTTGAGCTGAAGAGCTCAGGCATAGCGCCCAGGCTGATTTCAAGCCCCACGGACTTATCTTCCCAAGCTAGCTTTGAACCACAATCCTTAGATCTCAGCCTCCCAAGTAGCTAGGATTACAGGCGTGAGCCACCGGTGCCCCGCTAGAAATGGGTCTTTTGAACCAGGTGTAGAGGTACATACCTGTGATTCCAGCATTTGGGAGGCCAATGCAGGAGGATTGTGAATTCAAGGTCAACTCTAGCTACAAAACAAGTTAGAGGCTAGTCTGAACTACATAGTGGGATCGTGTCTGAAACACATGTGCACACATAATCTTTTAAGACTGTTAGAGCACTTGCCTAGCATATGGGAGACAATGATTTCAATACTAGCACTGTAACACTTGCACACACAGGGAGAAAAATCTTTTTAGAAAGAGGAGTAATAGAAGATGGATCAGAACAAACATGAGGTTCAAAGAAGAGAGCAGAAGCCATGTCCTGGTGGCTCATAACTAACTACTCTACAGTAGGCTGAGATCTAAAGGTTGCCATTCATTCAGAGAGCCAGCCCAGGCAGGAAAGTCTCTGAGACTCTTATCTTCAATTAATCACCAAAAAGCTGCAAATGGAACTGTGGCTCAAGCGGTAGAGTGCTTACCTTGAGCTGAAGAGCGCAGGGACAGTGCCCAAGCCCAGAGTTCAAGCCCCACGACTGACCAAAAATAATAATAATAATAATAAATAAAATTTTAAATGAAGGAAGAAGCAGAATTCTTGGGTGGGACACTCACAGGAGAGATTGGAACATGTAGTCTATTCCTATGAAGCCTCCCAAGTGAGACAGGATGGCTCCTAGTCCTGTCTGTAAAGAATTGAGCCCATCTGGGATCTAAACCTTCAATCAGATGTGAACTAGATCAGAGCCCCTCAACAAAAGCAGATGAACAACTCTGCCATAAAAAGTGGTACAGAGAGCTGGGAAGGTGGCTCAGTGGTAGAGCGCTTGCCTTGCATGCATGAGGCCCTAGGTTCGATTCCTCAGCACCACATAAGCAAAAACAAAAAAGCCAGAAGTGGCGCTGTGGCTCAAGTGGTAGAGCTCTAGCCTTGAGCTGAAGACCTGAGGGACAAGGCCCAGGCCCAGATTTCAGGCCCCATGATAGAACCAAAAAAAAAAAGTGGTTCAGAAAGCTGGGGAAATCTTTCAATGATAGAACATGTACTTTGTGTGTGCCAGGTTCTGGATTTGATCCCCAGCACTAAGGGAGAAATGTAGTGCATCATTTAGTTCTGTAGGATCTGGGATAGGATGGGGAAGGCCTAGAGGAGCTGGGTATTCTAATTCTGTACCATTAGTAAGCCTTTGTGGTCATAGACAAGCATGTTAAACTCACTAATAGGCCTTAGCTATAAAACTAGGATAATGATAGTTCTATACTAATAATAAGGTGATGAGCATTAAACAAGATGATTTCTTCAAGGGCTCGGGCACATAGACACATTGTAAACAGGAAATTCTCATTAATAGTGAAAATTTCATCTCCATCATCCTTCATAGTAGGTCAAGTTGTACAGAGTTCACAGTACTTGCATAGGCCCTCAGTTCAAACCCTAGTAATGCCAAAATCTTTTTTGAAAAATAAGGAACTGGGTGCTGGTATCTCACAACAATAATCTTATCTACTCAGGAGACTGAGATCTAGAGGACTGAGGTTTAAAGCCACCCCAGAAAAATCTATAAGACTCCCATCTCTAAAATAACCAGAAGCTGGGTACCTGTAATCCTAGCTACTCAGGAGGCTGAGATCTGAGGATCATAGTTCAAAGCCAGCCCGGGCAGGAAAGTCCATGAGACTTATCTCCAATTAACCACCAGAAAACTGGAAGTGGCACTGTGGCTCCAGCGGTAGAGCACTTGCCTTGAGCTGAAGAGCATAGGGATAGCACCCAAGCCCAGAGTTGAAACCCCACGCCCGACAAAATAAAATAAAATAACCAGAAAAGGCTAGATTGGAGATATGACTCAAAAGTGGTAGAGTACAGCTGAGCAAGCAAGTGTGAAACTGAATTTAAATCCTTGTGCCAGCCAAAAAGAAAGTCAATGGAGAGCTAAGTATTATTAAAGAAATATACAAAGGTTACTGGCTTGTTATCCTATTTGTCACTAAATCACTTTTTGTGTTGGTATTTTAATTAAAATTTAAATAAATACATCAAATTGAGTATACTTTCAATCATCATAAAATATAACAGCCCTAAAAGTGCATTTGCATAGTCAAGTTGTTGTCTCGAGGCCTTAAGCACACAGTCCTGAGTTCTATGCTATGAAGGTTCTCAAAGCTGTGGGCTTTTAGGCCACTCTCCTGTTTGTGGTGACATGAAAGGAAATGAAAACACTAAGATGGTCTCAGTCAGACCAAGTATAAACATTACCTATTCTGCAAGAAGAAGCAAGAAGATTTAAGATTCCTTTGTAATTCAGCTACCTCATTTGGAACATGGGCCTTGTTTAAATGGAGGTAAAAGAGGGCATAGTGACTTATCTAAAAGGTTGCTTCTATTAAGAAGTAAGATGTAGGCTGGGCTCTGGTAGCTCACGCCTGTAGTCCTAGCTACTCAGAAGGCTGAGATTTAAGGATTGCATTTCAGAGCCAGATTAGGCAGGAAAGTCCCATGAGACTTTTTCCAGATACGCTTTTTTTTTTTTTTTTGGTCAGTCATGGGGCTTGAACTCTGGGCCTAGGCACTGTCCCTCAGCTCTTCAGCTCAAGGTGAGCACTCTACCACTTGAGCCGCAGCGCCACTTCCATGAGACTTTTTATCTCCAATTAACTACAAAAAAAAAAAAAAAAGGCCAGGAGTGGAGTTGTGGTTCAAGAGGTAGAGCACTAGCCTTGAACAAATTAGCTCAGGGTCAGTGCCTAGGCCCTGAGTTTAAGACACACACACACACACACACACACACACACACAAGTTAGATGTACAGAACTTCTTGAAGCTATTCAAGCTAAGCCCAGAACCAGCTGCTGCCAAGGGAACTCAGCATTGTATTGCAGCAGCCTGGGGACGATGTGATGCTTGGTGACCTCTGTGGCTCAGGAAATAGGCTTTATTTGCTCACTGGGTTTTCCCCATTTGAGTCAACTTTTCTCTTAAAATGAATAGTTTTTATTCTAGAAACACATTGGTAGATGTCTTACTAGAAAAAAAGCTATTTCTGTTTTGCTCTATATCTTTGCCTGACTCTAAGCACTGAGGGTAACCAGTGAAGAGCTTTATCTTTTTCCTTTCTTTTTCTGCTAATTTATTTTTTTTAACTTACTGCCACCTCAGTCTTCCCCTTGCAAATGACCTCACTATATCTTCATCTTTCTACATTCCCCAGTAATGGATGGAACATACCTCACGAGACTTGTTGTACAAAAGCAGCTAGAGCTGTGGTTGGCCAGGTTCTGTTAGCAAATTAATGGTGAAACTGGCAACCCAACCCTCATCTCCAGTGCTCTTTTCTCTGTCCAGTGTGGCTCTCTTCTTTCCCCTTCACGGCCTCTTGCCATCTGGGAAGTAAACAAGGTATAAAACAAGTAAAAATTATGGTTTTCATTATTCTTCTAGTTTAAACTGCCACTTGATATGGTGACTATTTTGTAAGGTTACTTTAGGAAACAATGGCTTTATTTTACCCACTTTAGAAGTTGAAAAGTAATGGTAAATCTTAGAGACAAATACCTAAGATCTAAAACACAAAACACACTGTCAAAATCTGGTGTAAACCAGGTATTGTAGTCATACTTATAAACTTAGCTACTTGGAAGACTGAGTGAGTTGTAAGGAACCCCCCCTCCCACTCCCCTTCACAATCAGTATCTGGTCATGTCTGTCAGCTTTGGAGGAGGCTGTGATCGGAAGAATAATGGTTCTTGGTGAGAACTCCTCAATGAAGGAAGCTGGGCATGGTGTTATACCTCTATCATCCAGCTATGATGAAAAGCATAAAATAATAGGAGGATTGTGGTTTGAAACAGATCTAGGCAAAGAACAAGACCATATTTCAAAAATAGGGCAAAAATATGGCCAGGCACCGGTGGCTCACGCCTGTAATACTAGCTACTCAGGAGGCTGAGATCTGAGGATTATGGTTCAAAGCCAGCTGGACAGGAATGTGCATAAGACTTTTATCTCCAGTTAACCACCAAAAAGCCAGAAGTAGAGCTATTACTTAAGTGTTAGAGTACTAGCCTTGAACAAAAGAAGCTCAGGGACAGTGCCCAAGCCCTGAGTTCAAGTCTGTTCAGGACTGTATAATAAATTAAATAAATAACTGTGAAAAGGGCTAGAAGTATGATTCAGTAGCAGAGTGCCTGCCAAATAAGAGTGAAGCTCTGGACTCAAACCCCAGTACCACATTAAAAAAAAAAAAGTGTGCACACACCTGTAGTCCCTTCTACTTGGAAAGCTGAATTGGGAGTATTGCTTGAGCTTAGGAGAATGTATAAATAGAACTGCATGCAGCTGTCAGTATAGTAGCCATGAACTACTTGTGGCTATTTGGATTCAAATGTAGGTAAATTAAATTAAACAATGTAAAGTCATTCAGTCACATTAATCATTTTTGAAATTGTGAGCAGGTACATACGATCTGAGGTGTTATTTCATTATAATGTATTCATGTTTAAATAGGCACATGTGCCTAGTGGTTTCTATAGTGGATTGCACAGCGAGGAGATTACCATCTTTGCAGAAAGTTCTTTTGGATAGTGTTGATTAATAGCTATAGCAAAAATACTGTGATTTATTTCGAGCAGGTTGTGCCCCCTTCATACGCAAGGCGGGCAGGCAACCACATGAGTCCTTCATGAGCTTTGTCTCCTAGTGACCTTCTCAGCTCATAGACAGCATGGCTTTGCATTACCAAAAAAAAAAAAAAGAAGCCACCCATGTGACTGCAGTAATCCGCAGCCAGTGAACAGCCGGGCAGGAGGCTTGTAAGAACTGTCCTATTTTTATACACTGCAAGAGCCCTGAGCTAGAAAACCTGAGGCAGGAGGTAGTGGCGACACCTAGACCCACTTCTTAGTGTATTTATTCATGGTGCAGGCCACTTGCATTTTCCCACTTACTCCACACAAGTGCAAGTTTCTTTTTTTATAAGTAAAGGTATCTGTAGCCAGATGCCCTAATAGATTTATAGCAACCACCAAAAGATTAAATTATCTAAAGTCTGGTGGGTCACAAAGCTGAAAGGAAACTTTGCTCTTGGATGAATTTCAGATTTCACAGTGAAACACAGCTGCTGAAGCTGTGTGAAGGGCTCTCAAATCTGGAATACCCAAAGAGCTGTACAGTTCTCTACCATCTCATGGCACTGAAGGAAGAAAGAGGCAGCTCCGTGGTAATTTGTCACTGCTGAAGCTTGTCCTTCTTTCCTCCTTTAATAACTTCCTGAAGTCTAAAGTGCCTTCCAGAAGAGCTCTCAGAAGTGGAAATTTTCCTACCCTCCCCACCAAGTCTCTTCCATCCAGCAAGGTGTCATGGTGGCCATAACTGGGAGGCAGATTTGGTGCTAGTCTTTAGGGCCTGGGAAGCTAAGCATGCCATAACTGCTGTCTACCTTCACTACTATTATTTCTGTTGGTTCCTTCCATTATCATTATTAAAAATTCTAGCCTGGTGGGTGGCTCATACCTGTAATCCTAGCTATTCAGGAGACAGATCACAGTTCAAAGCCAATCAGGGCAGAAAAAGTCCTTGAGACTGGGCTGGAAAGGTGGCTCAGTGGTAGAGCGCTTGCCTTGCATGCCTGAGGCCCTGGGTTCGATTCCCCAGCGCCACATAAGCAAAAAGAGGCGCTGTGGCTGAAGAGTGGTAGAGCACTAGCCTTGAGCTGAAGAGCTGAGGGACAGTGCCCAGGCCCAGAGTTCAGGCCCCACGACCAGACCCCAAAAAAAAAAAGTCCTTGAGACTGTCTTCAATTAACCAGCAAAATAAATGCCAGACTGGAAGCATGGAGAGTGCCAGCCATGAGCCAGCAAGCCAAATAAAAGCATGAGGTCAACACAAAAACAAAAGAAACAGGGGACTGGGAAGGTGGCTCAGTGGTAGAGTGCTTGCCTTGTGTGCATGAGGCCCTGGGTTCAATTCCTCAGTACCACATAAGCAGAAAAAGCAGGAAGTGGCGGTGTGGCTCAAGTGGTAGAGTGCTAGCTTTGAGTTGAAGAGCTGAGGGACAGCGCCCAGGCCCAGAGTTCAGGCCCCACAAACAGCAAAAAGAAAAAAAAAAAGAAAGGGCATTTCTGAAATATATTCTCAGGACCTATGCCTTACTTAGGGGAAGAGTTAGTGAACATCACACTGTGAGTCTCTATTTGAGGAAACCTGTGGTGGACGTGAAATGTTCCCCAGACATACTGAAGTTTACTTCTCTAGAATTATCTGGCCTTTCTTTTTTTTTTGGGGGGGGGGGGTCCAGTCGTGGGGCCTGAACTCTGGGCCTGGGCACTGTTCCTCAGCTCTTCAGCTCAAGGCTAGCACTCTACCACTTGACCCATAGCGCCACTTCCCGCTTTTTTTTTCTTTTTGCTTATGTGGTGCTGGGAAATCGAACCCAGGGCCTCATGCATGCAAGGCAAGCACTCTACCACTGAGCCACCTTCCTAGCCCCTTATCTGGCCTTTTCTATCACTTCTCAGACGTAGCCCTGTAACTGGAAGGGTCCTACTGGCAGGGTTCTTCAGTTTTTGTCTCTTGTCCTGCAGTGTGGGTTTAGCTAGCTTTCTCCTTTCAGAGATGTGTTATCCTCCCTGTCTTTATATATTAGTGAGGCCTTATTTGTCATTATTTGTGTACCAGGAATTGCTAATATAGGCTCTGCTATTGAAGATTTAAAGTCTATAGGACTAAAATTAAGCCACTAGCCCTTAATCTCTCTTCTGAGTATCTATCTGAGACACAGCTTTTAGGGGCTATCTGCATAGAAGGCTTGATGCCTCCATTTGGCTCTTCTAAGGCCAGAATGGAAATTACCACATTACCAAGCTTTGACATACCTTCATTTACTCTTGTGATATGACAGCTCTTCTCAGCTTAGGGAAACATTCTATGAAATAGGCACCAACCTGAGCCAGGCACATTCTAGGCAGAAGAGGACTGAGGTCAGGACTCCTGAAGAGATTTCCAGAATGTCCCTTCCAACTAACAGATGGACACCACTGACCACGATCCTTCCACCCCACTGTTCTCAAAGCCAAGGTGCCTTCCCCTTAGGCCATCTGATCTCCGAGTCTCTTAGATAATTCCACCACCTTGTAATCAAAGTAGAACTTCAGTGTCTGTCATTAAAGGCAATATTCTGCAAAGGGATTTTTTTTTTTTTTTTTTTTTTTGGATTCCAAATCCAAAGCCATTCTGGGCAAGTTCTATTTAGTAGATGGAAGAAAAAGAAGGTTTTAAGTGAGCCTGTTAAAGGTCCAATAGTAACTGTTCACACAAGAGTCAGAACATCCCAACAGGACAAATTCTTACAGAATGAAGAATTTAAAGTTTTTGCATAAAGGGGACTTTCCACTTTTTATTTATGCTTCTATTAGGATTTTGAAGGAATGTCAGCACACTGTTATTAACTCTAATAGCTTGCACATCGCAGCCTGGATGGTTTGGGGCCCTGAGGCTCTCAGGTTACTCATGTAAATACAGGGATTCACTTCCCTGTGCTCAGCTCTACCATTTGCTTAAGAAAGAGCAAATGTGCACAATCCAGTAGCAGCCTGGCAGAAGCAGGATATCAAATGAAGGGGAGGTTATGGTTGGAGTCAGTGAGGTAAATGCCTGAGTGGCACCTGCTTCATTCAGCAGATCTGCTTTCCCGGGGCCTCCCACTGCACATCTGCTCCTGACAAAGCCTCTTTTCTCCTCCCGTTAGTCAGAAGCAGAGCAAAGGCCCAGCAAGGAGTCATGTTGGTTTTCTTCTGTCAGCACAATTGCCTGTGACATTATAATTACACCAAATCTTCATTATTAGAAGAGCCCCAATTTAGAGATTTTTCAGAGCCTAATGAGTTTTTGAAGTGAAATTGATTTAAAGAAAAAAAAAAAAAACACAAAAAAATCTTTGCTGTTTTAAGCCAGTATTTGAGTCTGAGAATCATTGAAGGGGGCCTAAATATGGAAACTGAGACACCGTTCGGAGCAAAACTACAAAAGCCTTGCTATCAGATTGGCTCCGTAAAGAGTCATCCAGCAATCTTTCTGACTTTGCACAGCCCCATCTCGCTGTACCTCTCAAAGCACTATAATATACTTCTACAGTGATTCTTCTTAAATGCTAATACATTTACTCATAGATGGCCTATGGAGCTAGAGATCATTGAAATAAGTTAATAGAGTAGAGCAGAAAAGGAAAGAACCTATGTTATAAATAAGGGAAATGCCCAGGAAATATTACAGGCAACTACAAAGCATCTGGTTTCATATTGAGTTTCCACCAAAGATATTTCATAGCAGTGTTAAACTATGTGCATCACACACACACACACACACACACACACACTCTCTCTCTCTCTCTCTCTCTCTCTCTCTCTCTCTCTCTCTCTCCTGCATGCACACACGCACATTGTACATTTATGATGTAGAGTTAGCACTGTGGAAGTTCTAGAAAGGTTTTTGAGCTATAGTCTAGTGATTTAAACTTAAATTAATTGAAATCACATAAAACTAAAGGTTTTGTTTCTCAATCACACTAGCTGCTGTAGCCACCATGCTAGCCACACACACTGTTGACTTGGCCCTTGTCGCAGGGAGGCAACTGCACATCGCTGATTGAACCTCCGCAAGTGTCATGACTACTTCAGGAAGCCTTGGAGTTTCTATTTCAGTATTGATGAAAAATTTTGCCTGAATACTTCTGGAACAGTTCCTTGCAGCCATGTTGCCTAGATTATATTCTTAATCCTTTTGTATCCATATTTTTCTCCCAAGAATATCATGTCCTGGGGAAGGTGGCTCAGTGGTAGAGCGCTTGCCTTGCATGCATGAGGCCTGAGTTCGATTCCTTAGCACCACATAAGCAGAAGAAAAAAAAAAGCCGGAAATGGTGCTGTGGCTCAAGAGATAGAGTGCTAGCCTTGAGCTGAAGAGCTGAGGGACAGCGCCCAGGCCCAGAGTTCAGGCCCATGACCGGACCCCCCCCCCCCCCCAAAAAAAAAAGAATATCATGTCCTTTCCCTGTTTATCCCTCTTTCAAAAAACTAGTGAATGAAAACAAGTAAGGGAAACATTTAATTTTAGGAATATCTGTTTCCAGCTAGCCCTCTTGGCCTTCTCAGCGTTTCTATTGGAATAGACTAGACAGTTCTTTTCTCATTAAACAGCCTCTGGCTGACAAGAGACCATGTGAATTGGGGGCCAAGAAAGAATGTGTGAATCCTGTAATTGTAACGTTGCTTAGGCTTATAATAACCCTAAGAGACAGGAATAGCCTGTGGGTTTTATAAATACAGATATAACCAACTCTTAGTTGTCATATACAGATTATCCTTCATGCAGATTACTTGTGACACATTTCTAATCCTTGAACAGTTCCTCTAAGCAAGCTAGTGTAAGCCTCAACTATCTCCTCCAGCTGCTAAGTACTTAGGAAATACAAATTAGTTTTCATATTAGCTTAAGAAAGACATAATTAGGAAGGTAAAGCTGCTACAAGAAAATCACATTGTAAGTACCAGTTAGGAGAGAGTTAAAGAGAAACAAAAAAAAATTCACCCTTAGCACACAGTAAGCTGGCATGTGCACTGAAGGGTTTGTAAAATGCTCATAGGTGGACATCAGAGATATATGCCTGGGATATGTGGGGAGCTACAGAGACGCAGCAGGTTCTAGTGACCCGTCTTGCCCAGTGCTTCTTAACAGTTCTGTGTTCTTGTCAGGCCTGTTTATGGCAGACTATGGAGGTTGCAAGTGGATCCTGGCAAGAAGTTTGCAGGTGGGTTCATCTTTGGGGAGAGAAGGAAGCAGCTGAGGGTGGAGTTACTCCGAGGCGGCCATTCCAGGCTCTGTTTCCTGCATGTATGATGTGATTCCCGCCGATGCAGCCCCCATCATCTGGTCACCAAATAGCTTTCGTAACCATTGATAGTTGGTTATTTCTAGTGTGATTACTCCTTTTTTTATTGATTAGCTGGGATTCTTTTATAAAGAACTTATCCCAGTAACTATTTGCCTATGTCAAGTACAGTTCAGATAAGAAAGGGGGACTGAATACTTGATCAAGATGAAGTTACTGGGCTCAGCCAACACCAGGACTCCAACATGGCATCAGTCAAACCAGTGAAGGAGAAAAATCTCATGGACGCTGGACTAGGGGAGCTGCTAAGCTGGACATTGATGTGAGCTTTTACTCCTTACGGCACCATTGGAGCATTTCAAAAAGCTTACTACTGGTATTACAGCAAGCACATCAGTGTGAAGAAAGCAAACATCGCTGGAGTTAGCACAGTGCTGGCAGCTTACCTGCTTTTCAGCTACTTCCTTTCTTACAAGAAACTCAGGCATGAACAGTCATTCAGATACCACCAAAGAAGGGCCCATACATGAGCCTCTGCATTGTGTACTCCTGACCATAACATTGTTACCCTGGCTTTCAGGGGAGGGGGGAGGAGTATCTCAGGCACTGCTGAATCTTTTCAACCCTGAGAATTAATGCCTAAGAAAATTGACTGGTTTGGAGGGGAGATGGGGAATGAAGACTCACTGAGATAGATTTTTTTTTTTCTGTGTGACTATCAAACTCCATAACTATCTGTTTATTTCCCCTTCACAGTCTGCCTTCTTCAGGTATCTTACTATCTGTAGCAATGTAATCCTACCCTTCATGTGTTCTTAGAAAGGTTAGAGAGTAGTCAGGCACCGGTAGCTCACGCCTGTATTTTAGCTACTCAGAAGGCTGAGACCCGAGGATCGAGGTTCAAAGCCAGCCCAGGCAGGAAAGGCTGTGAAATTCTTATCTCCAATAAACCACCAGAAAACTGGAACTGGCGCTGTGGCTCAAGTGGTAGAGCGCTAGCCTTGAGCTGAAGAGCTGAGGGACAGTGCCCAGGCCCAGAGTTCAAGCCCGCAACTGACCCAAAAAAAAAAAAAAGAAGAAGAAGAAAGAAAGATTTGAGAGTGTCCATCTTTTGAGAAATGCTGCTCTACAAGATTATGCAGTGTAAGCTTCAGCAGCACATACACTAAAACTGAAATGATATCAAGAAGACGAACATAGCCCCTGAGCAAGGATGACATGCAAATTCATGGAGCATTCCATATTTTTAAAAATAGGATTCTGAGAGCAATTATATAAAGTAAGAAGCTGAAAAAGCAAGAGTGTATCTTTGGAAGCTTCCTTCCCAATCTTGTCTGTGCTCTCAGATGGAGGAGCACGGTTTGGTGGCAGGCACAGGCAAGTTCCTGGTACCATTCTTGCTCCTTTTGTGCCTATTTGAAACTTCCCATAATAAAGTGTTTGAAAATCACGGTATCAGAAATCTCTGTCCCTGAGTCTGGTTAACCCTTGCATGGACCTGCCACTACTCATTCTTGCATTTCACTACTGCAGACCCTCCAACAGCTCTGTGGCTTGTGAGCTCTGCATCATCTACACTCACTTCCTATTTGAAAGTAATGGGTCTTGTCAACTGTATATGCTCACTGTTCTATGGGCTTTTGAAAACCTCGAGTGTCATTCTGGGAATTTACCTGACATCTCTGTGCACTTGGATCAGGTGTCTTCAGAGTCCACGGTATTCCACAGGCTTTATTGGCAGTGCCTGTCCCCTGTTGCTTTCTGTGAAAGCCTTCCTGGCCAGGTGAGCTAGCTCAGCCCCACACTGAGAGCTCAGTCTCCAGTAGTTCTGAATCCTGAAGCACACATCTCTTGATTTCATAATGTTCCTGAGCATCTCCAGTAATTCAAGAGGATACCAAGAAGTTCTATCTCCAGAATGTGTTTTGAGACACATTTACAACAGTAAAATGCCTTACCAACTCAGGAGGCTAAGATCTGAAGATTGTAGTTTGAAGCCAGCCTCGACAGGAACTTCTGTTAGACTCTTATTTCCAATTAAATGCCCTTCCCCATTCCCACCCCCCAAAAATAGCCGGGTACCAGTGGCTCATGCCTGTAATCCTAGCTACTCAGAAGGCTGAGATCTGAGGATTGCAGTTCAAAGCCAGCCCAGGTAGGAAAGTCTGCGAGACTCTTATCTCCAATTAATCACCAGAAAACTGGAAGTGGTACTGTGGTTCCAGTGGTAGAACACTTGCCTTGAGCAAAAAAAATGCTCCGCTCCAGGACTGGTAGCAAAAACAAAATGCATTCTGTTTTGACATTTGGCTTTCTGGGTGTCAGTGGCTTATGCCTATAATCCTAGATACTCAGGATGCTGAGGTCTGAGGATCATGGTTTAAATTTAAAGCCAGCCAGTCAGAAAAATCCAGTCCTAGGCTGGGAAGGTGGCTCAATGGTAGAGCGCTTGCCTTGCATGCATGAGGCCCTGGGTTTGATTCCTCAACACCACATAAGCAGAAAAAGCCGCAAGTGGCTCTTTGGTTCAAGTGGTACAGTGCTAGCCTTGAGCTGAAGAGCTGAGGGACAGAGCCCAGGCCCAGAGTTCAAGTCCCACAACTGACAAAAAGAAAAAAGAAAAGTCCAGTCTGTGAGACTCTTATCTCCAATAAACTACTCAGAAAAGGCCAGAAGTGGTCCTGTGGCTCAAGTTGTAGAGAGCACCCTTGAGCCCAAAGAGGCTCAGGGACAAGCCCCACACTCACAAAAACATTTAGCTTGAGGAGTTTCATGGTGGTCTGCAAAAATCAGGCAAAGGATAGGAATGGGCCTGCCCCAACCAGACAGAGTCACTGCCAGGAACATTATTATAGGAAGTGGCTTTTCTAAGTATGCCTTGAAATTGGCAAGAAGGGAAACTTGGTTTCCCTTGGTATCATGACTCAGAAGTACAAGAAGAGAAATGCTTTATCTTTCTCCCCCCCCTTTTTTTTGGGGGGGGGGGATCAGTCGTGGGGCTTGAACTCTTGGCCTGGGTGCTGTCCCTCAGCTCTTCAGCTCAAGGCTAGCACTCTACCACTTGAACCACGCACCACTTCCAGTTTGCTGGTGGTTAATTGGAGATGAGTCTCACCAACTTTCCTGCCTGGGTTGGCTTTGAACTGCGATCCTCAGATCCCAGCCTCCTCAGTAGCTAGGATTATGCATGAGGCTCCGGTGCCCAGCTTTGTCTTACTATCCTAAGAGTTACCTGGACTTGCATTCTGGCATGAAATGGACTTTTCATGACCTATCATCTCCTTTTTGCTCTACATCTCTCTTCTTCCCATCTGAACCATATTTAGGCTACCACCTCTATTTGCCACCTGCCTACTGAGTTAGCTTTCTTATCTGATTTCCTATCTTTTTCCACTTTCTACCAATATGCCTAGTTTTCTTCATATCACACTTGCTTTCCTTAGACATCAGCTACTGATGTAAATACTTTTCCAAGCTTGCAAGTGGGAAATTTTATTTTAATATAATATTTTTACTAAGTGATTGTAAAATGGGGCTTCCATTCTAGAAGTCAGGTTATGAGGACAATGCATCCTGATAATGTCATCCCTTCTATCAGAGATATAAAAATTTTTATTTTTTTTTATTGTAAGGATACTGTACAGAGGGGTTACAGTTACATGAGTAAGGTAATAGTACATTTCCTATAGAGCATTGTTACTCGCCCCTTTGTTTTTCCCCTACCCTCCCTTCCCTTCCCACCTCCCAAACTCCTCTCTCCCTCCCCCCAAAGTTGTAAAGTTTTCAACATAGTGTCTTGTACATCTCACTATTACATTGGGTCAACCTTTATTCTATTTCAGCTTTTTGTTATTTCCCTTCCCCTCCCCAAATTAGAAAAATGTATATACAAAGTACAGGGCTCCAGAATCAAATATAGTGGAGACAGAGGTCATACCGTGGGTGAAGAACATTCCAGAGGAAAAAAAAAAGCACATAGTACATTACAAGTACATTAATAACAACAGCAACAAAGATAAAACCTCTGAGACAAAGATTTTTAAATTTAAAAAAATAAAATAAAGAGCTGGATGCCAATGGCTCACCTATAATCCTAGCTACTCAGGAGGCTGAGATCTGAGGATTGTGTTTCAAAGCCAGTCTAAGAAGCAAAGTCCGTGAGACTCCTATCTCCTGTTAACCACCAAAAAGCCAGAAATGGAGTGTGGCTCAAATGACAGAGTGCTATCTAGAGCGAAAATGCTCGGGGACAGTACCCAGGCCCTGAGTTCAAACCCCAGGACCAGTACTAAAAAAAATGATTTTTTTTTTTTTTTAAAAAGGACTTCCCTCCTTCCTATTACCCTTAGAAAAAGCTATAACTACCTGACAAGTAAAAAATGAGGCACTGATGCCATGTAGGCTAAAATTGGGAGGATTGCAATTCCAGGTCAGCCAGAACAGAAAAGTCTACAAGAGTCAATCTTAACCAAAGAGACTAGGCATGACCTGTCACCATAAAAACATAATAAGAAAATAGGAGGGTCAGTCTAGATGTGTACGTAAGCAGGAAGCTAGATCTTATCTCAAAAATAGCTAACTAAAAAGGGCTAGGGACATGATTTGGTGATAGAACACATGCCTAGAAAGTGTAAGACACTGAGTTTAAACTCCAGCATTGTCCATCACTACCCTAAATAAAAACTTGATGAGTTATATATAATATAATCTGCGCATTTAAGCTGGGTGCCAGTGGCTCATACCTGTAATCCTAGCTCCTCAGGCTGAGATCTGAGGATCACAGTTCAAAGCCAGCCTGGGCAGGAAAGTCCGTGAGACTCTTATCTCCAATAAACCACTAGAAAACCGGAAGTGGTGCTGTGGCTTTAGTGGTAGAGCGCTCGCCTTGAGCTGAAGAACGCAGGGACAGCGCCCAAGCCCAAGACTGCCATTTATTCCTTCTTTATTATCCTTTCCATCCATGGACTTCATTGGTTCCCCAACAAAGCTGGAGTTTTCCTGACATATATAATTGGCTTTTATCTCAATAAACTACAGAAACCATTACACCATCAATTTTGCTTTGGGTTTTAAGAGTTATTTCTTAAAGCACCAACTGTTGTGTTTTTTGTTCAGCTCTCTATTTTTCCTCTCACAACCATCAATATTTTTCTCCCAACTAAAGATATTTCCATGGCCAACTTGGAAGGCCTTTGGGGTGAAAGATTCAGTTACAGCAAACAACAATTCCCAAAGGTTTCCCAGCTAGAAAGGCAAATGAAAGGCCCATTCTTCCACCAGCCATGTGCCCTGGCCTATCTTGTGGGGTGGGGGAGGGCAGGCCATGGTACAGCTGACCAGCCTGCAGCCCTGGGTTCTACTTAGCTCATGTTTGTCCTGCTACTTTCTGGAGGAATTGAGAGATTTGTCACAGTGATGACATATACTATCTCTGATCATATATACATTTTTCTGTAGTGCTAGAGGTTGAACTCAGGCCTTGCATGTACTAGATAAGCACTTTAACACAGAGCTAAGCCCTCAACCTCTTGGTCATATTTTTGACATGCTTAATATTGAGTAGCGTTTCAGCCTGGATTGATTATTTATGAGTGCACTGGACATTATTGTACAGTTCCTGTGCCAGGTGTGAGCACTTCGTGTCTTTGGAGGTCTTTGGCAAATAATATGGCTCCTGTAGGAGTTCACTGCCACAAGATATGTGCTGACTCTGCTTCTGGTCTGTCTCCTTAGAGCTTTAGCAACTAACAATTGCTGTAAATCCACTCTATGTCCAGAACTGTACCAGGCTTTACCTGAGTTGAATAACCCTGTGAGATTAGTTATAGCATTTTGCACTTGAAACAGATTTACAAGTTGTCAGAATGGCAACACCAAGATTCACACATAGGGCTGGGAATGTGACTCAGTGGTAGAGTGCTTGCCTTGCATGCATGAAGCCCTGGGTGTGATTCCTCAGTACCACATAAACAGAAAAAGTTGGTAGTGGCACTGTGGCTCAAGTGGTAGCGCGCTGGCCTTGAGCAAAAAGAAGCTCAGGGACAATGCCCAGGCCCTGAATTCAAGCCCCAGGACTGGGGGGGAAAAGATTCACACATATGTCTTTCTGGGAATATTTAATGGAAATAAAGTGGCGTATTTCATCCTGCCATGAACAGTTCTTAAAGTACAACACAACACTTTAAGAATGTCATTGCTGGGTGCCAGTAGCCTGTGCCTATAATCCTAGCTATCAGGAGGCTGTGATCTGAGGATCACAGTTTGAAGCCAGCCCAGGCAATAAGCTCTGTGAGACTTTTATCTCCAATTAAGGACCAAAAAAAAAAAAATGTGGAAGTAGAGCTATGGGTCAAATGGTAGAGCGCTAGCTAGCCTTGAGCAAAAAAGCCAAGGACAATACCCAGACCCTGAATTCAAGCCCCAAGACCAGCACGCGCGCGTGCACGCACACACACACACACACACACACACACACACACACACACACACGAACATCATGCAGAAAGCAGGTTTTTCTCTAGAGTGTAATAAAAAACTTGAAGGCTCTTTGGTCTGCAGAGGGCAAGGCTAGACGGAGTATAGTTCAGTTTCCAAAAATCATGAGAAATATGACCGATTCTAAGTCATTTCAGTTATTGAGTACCTACTATGGCTGCTTGGTACTTGGTACTTAATGACCTAGTCATGCCAACAGTTTAAGTAAATTAGAGAAAAGCAAAAGCCACTTAGAAGCAGATCAGTATAGGCCTGGTGCCAAGTAAATAGTAGAAACTGTAAAATCACAGAAGGGAGAAAACCTGGTGGACTCATCTGTCTGCTTAAATTAGCCCATGAAAAACTGCAGGAATTATCAGAAGAGTAGAACTTAAACCCACAGGGAATAATATAGGCAGAATGATCTGCCTGAACAGGTAGTGTTTAGGGTACATTGAGGGGCCGAAGTGGCTGCGATGGAATTATAAGGTAGTATATTGGTGTGAAAGATTCATGTATATTCCCTCAACTAAGCATTTCCGGATTTGGCTAGCTAGACATGGTGGTACATGTCTGTAAATCCCAGCACTTGGAAAACTGAAACAGAAGCCTCAAGAGTTCAGAATCATCCTGGGCTACATTGTGATGTTCAAAAAGGAAGGAAGAGAGGAGAGGGCTGTGGGCATGTGTAGCTCAGGAGGTAGAATAGTTGCCTAGCAAATGCAATGTCCTGAGTGCAAACTCCAGTACTGCCAAAAGAGAAAAAAAATTAAGCCAGTCGCTTGTGGTTCACGCCTGTAATCATAGCTATTCAGGAGGCTTAGATCTGAGGATTGTGGTTTAAAGCCAGCCCAGACAGAAAAGTCCATGGACTCTTTACCTCCAACCACCAGAAAACAAGAGGTAGAGCTGTGGCTCAAAGTGGTAGAGTGCTAGTCTTGAACACAAAACGGCTCAAGGACAGCACCCAGGCCCTGAGTTCAAGTCCCATGACTGACAAAAATGTTTTAATTAAAAATACCTGCCTAAAAAGTAAGATATGTGTGGTAAACTGTGCCTGTGATCCTAACTTTTAAGAAGGTAAAGATAAGTAGAACTGTATTTCAAGACCAGCCCTCACAAAAAGCTGGTAAGACCCCATTTTGACCAATAAAGCTGGGTGTGGTGGACGGTATCTGTGATCCCAGCTGTATGGAAGGTTATGGGTAGGAAGGTCCTGATCAGACACCTAAAAAACAACTAAAGAGCCAAAAGGGGTGGGGGCATGGCTCAAGTGGCATAGTGCTTGCCTGGCAAGTAGAAGGCCCTGAGATCAAACCCCAGTACTAGAAAGAAAAGAGAGAGAGAGCTGAGGAGAGACAAAAGTGTCTGAAAGCGAGCATGACGAAGTGCTTTGGCACAGATCATTAAGGCTGGGTTTGCAGCACTCCAACTAGAATACTTTTTCACTGCAGGCCCAGATGAAGTGCATGCATGGGACATCAGGAAAGCGGTGAAGGCTCCTCAGGCTGCAGGAAAGATTCACACAGATTTTGGAAAGGGATTCATTATGGCTGAAGTAATGAAAGACGAAGATCTTAAAGAGGAAAGTTCTGAAATTGCAGTCAAGACTGCTGGGAAGTACAGACAAGAAGGCAGAGCTTACATTGTTGAAGACGGAGATATTATCTTCTTCAAATTCAATTCACCTTCACAACTGAAAAAGAAATAAACTTTAGCAATTAGCTGCCAAAAAGACATGTTTGGTTTTTTTTTTTTTTTAATTAAAATTTCTGGAAAACTTGAAGGTACAGACTTGGGAAGGGAATTCTGTACAAATTATTTTTGTTTGCCTTAAAATTATAAAATACTGTGTCCCTCCCATGAACTGCAACTTACTAAATATGAATAGTTTTTCACCTGACTAAGCCCCAACTCCAGGTTGTAAAAGCCTTGTTATTCATCGCTATTGTATATACCAAGCCCAACACCTCAGGATGAGGTGGTACCTCCTCCTTTAGGAACTGTAAATAAAGCATGTTTGCCAGTACTTCAAATGTTTATACCCTACAAACCCTTGACAAAACAAAAACCTTAACTGCCTGTTAAAATATATATTCTCAGCTGGGCATGGTGGCATGTACCTATGGTTCTATTTACTCAAGATGCTAAGGCAGGAAGAAGATCACTTAAGCCCAGGAGTTTGGGGTCAGCTTAAGAAACATAGCAAAACCCCATCTGTTAATAGCTTCTCCTATAGAGGATTGAACTACTTTTCTTGTTTGTTTTTGTAATACTGATGTTTGAATTTGCCCTTGCACTTGCTATGCAAAATACTGCGCCACTTCAGCCCTGTACCTGGTCTTTTTTTGTTGTTGGGGGAGGGAGGGGGAGACTAGGTTTTTGGCCCAGTCTGTCCTCAGACCATCATCCTACCTTCCTCAGAGTTGGGAGTATACCATCACTGCTCATCTTATTTATTGAGATGGGTTTTGCTAATTTTTTCCCAAGCTTGCCTTGAATTGCAATCTTTACCTCCTGAGTGTTTGGATTACAAGCATGAGTCACTACACTCTGCAAGGAACTTGTTTAAAGAGACAAAACACTTTGCAAGAAATGATTATCCTAATGAAGTGACTGTTCTGCTGTCAGTTTGATACTCCTCAGTGGGCATTGGACTTTCAAAGAGAGGATGTTACATACACATACATATAAACACACACATACACACACGCACAGATGGCGCAAGGTGCAGTCTGGGAATCTTAGTTCAGAGCATGTCCTCATATCCATCACTTTGTATAAAAATTCTGGAAGACTCCTCTGAAGGAACTGAAGCAGGGTGATCATGAATCACAATTCATCTAGGCAAGAGATGATAGGTTTGGCCATGGAGGGAGCCCCAGACGTGAAGTTCGGGTTTACATTTGGAGGGACAGTTGACAGGATTTGCTGATGAATTGAATGTGAAGTTAAGAATGACTTCAGAGTTTGGGGCCTGAGCAACGGGAAGGATGTAATTGCCATTTATTGAGGTAAGGAGGAAAGGGAAGACTGGGAGGATTATGTTTAATCATTTGGGTTCAAAAGTGATACCCAACACATTTAAAGAAAAAAAAAAATCGAAGCACAGCAGGGGTCAGGTGTCATTTGCAGAGAACTGGCACTGGCCAGCAGTTTCTCCAGGGAGTTTGCAATGGCTGCTGGTTGACATAAAGATTCCTGTCCTGGGAACTTTCACTCTTTTTTCCTGCATAACGGACGAGGAAGTGTAAAGAGCAAGAGCAGTGAGCCTAGAGGATCATTCTCTCCTTTCTTGGTCCCACTGGCCTAAGGGTTAGGTTGTCAAGGGCATGCTGGGGCATGGAAAGGCCCTCAGATCTAAGGCCAGAACCCTTGGCTTCATCATAAACTTATTAGGGGGAAATCACTCAGCCTGTATTTTAGAAGTTTCGATTGTTTGGGTTTGGGGTTATTAGGAGGGAAATCACTCAGCCTACATTTTGGAAGTTTTGTTTGTTTGGGATTGGGGGTTTTGTTTGTTTTTTAGATGGAGACTTGCTATGTTGCCCAGGCTGGTCTTGAACTCAGAGGTTCAAGCAAACTTCCTGCCTCAACCTCTCACATGTTAAATCTATAGGCATACATCAACCTGTCTGGCTATGTTTGCAGGAGGAGAGATATTTGTTGTTTGGTATTTTCTGACCGAGACTTGCTATATAACCCAAGTTGGCTTCGATCTCATCACCTTCTTGCCTTAGCCTCCCAGTGCTGGGGTTACAGGCGTGTACCTTGCCTAGCAGCTGTATTGGTGTTGCTATCTTAATAAACTTTCTATGTGTATTTTTGAGTTTAAGAAAAGGATGGATTGCATTTATAAACTGAATGTTGTGCTACTAAAACCTTGAAGGCATTGTTCAAATCTGTGCCTTCCTGTGAGCCCAGGGTTCTTCCAATGGGGCTTGCTTCTCGTTTATGAAAATGAACACTGCCAGCATTCCTTCTCCAGGGTGGTGTGAGCTCTGAGGAGTGCCACCCACAGGCCAAAGAGTGTGAACAGTAAGACTGTTGGGTCTCCCTGCAGAGGGAAAAAAGAACTCTTAAGTCCTTAAAGCAGAATGTGAAGGGCCTCCTGTGCTTAACCAGCTGCAATGACCCAGAATACAAGCCCGGATTAACATGTGCCTCTAGATTAGGGCTAATCAGGGCAAGCTGAGCAGGTGCAGGGACAATCCCAGCCTGATTACTGTACCTCAGCATTTAATCATCTGTCTTGGAAGGGCAGACACCCGACTCAGTGTGAACTAACCCCTCCCCCCCCCCCCCCCCCCCCCCCCCCCCGTCCTGGCGATGGATATAAAGACTGCTAGGTCAGAGACATTGAGGTGACTTAATCTAATCCTGTATCAAGATGTGTGTGTAAGAGAGAGACAGAGAGAGACTTGCACAATGGCACCTAAAATCCCCACAATGAAATGCGAATGCATTTATCTAAAATGGTAGTAGAAAGTGCATGTAGAAAGCTGTGGGGTTAGTCATATAATATCTCCTGTGTAGAGTTTCTCCCTCTGAAAAGCGTTTAAGATGTGTAGTCACTGTCACCAGTTACTCACTCAGACAGCTTTCCTTTTGTGGAGCTCATTGCACACACTCATAACAGCCCAATTTTTTCCTTCCCTGGCTGATGTGGAATACAGAAGGTGGAATTTATAAAAAACTTCACATGGATGGGTCTGAGTTGTAGCCTGTTACGTTTACATTTTACCTTATTCTTCCGAGCTGGGAACTCCTATTGGAGCTCATTCTCATTACTTTAAAACTCCCCCACCTTAGTCATGAATGTACGCAGTCCAACGCAAGACAAACACGCAGTGCTGGGAGTAAGACATTCCTCGACAGAGGGCTGTACAAAGTGTGGGGCCACAAGGACAGGGACCCAAGCCAGAGAAGGCAAAATCTAAAGCTGACTCAGAGAAAAAAATCAGTCATTTCAGACACCTGTCACGGTACAGGCAAGCACAGAGGTGCACTATCTGAAGAACTTCAGATACTTCCATGAGTGGCACAAGCCTACAATCCCAACATGGAGGCACCTGAGACTGAGGCAGGAGGACTGAGCGTTTGAGGCGTTCGGGCTACATCTTGAGACCCTTGTTGATGTGTATAGTGATTGGGAAATAATGGAACAATGAATCTACGTACTATGTTTGAAGATCTCTCTGGTTATAGCAGTGCCAGCCACTATGTTCTTTTGTTTTTTGTTTTTTTGGTTGGTCGTGGGGCTTGAACTCTGGGCTTGGGCACTCCCTCAGCTTTTCAGCTCCAGGCGGTGCTCCACCGCTTGAGCCACAGCGCCACTTCCGGTTTTCTAGTGGTTTATTGGAGATAAGAGTCTCACAGACTTTCCTGCCTAGGCTGGCTTTGAATCATGATCCTCGTATCTCAGCCTCCTGAGTAGCTAGGATTACAGGCGTGAGCCACCAGCACCCGGCTACATTTTTGTATTTGAGCCTTTCGCCATGTTATTCTTGGGCAAATCTTTTACAATACTAAACACTTTTAATAACACTGGTCATGGGTCCATGTCATAGGAAACCCAAACAACTCATAGCCATAGCCAGGGTGAAGGATTTGCCTTTACAGTTTATATTTCCATTCACCCCAACACTAACTTAACTAAGCAAAAGTGGGAGGCCCTGAGTTCAAGTCCCAGCAGTGGCACTAATTTAACAGCAATGAGAATCTGATGATACACTAGACTAAAGGGGGTCCAACAAATGACTGTCATCCAAGCACAACTTAAGCAGGGCTTAGTAGTGCAGGCCTATGATCCTAGCAAGTAGGAGGCTGAGGCGTGAAGATCAAACAGGAACAACAAACAGGCTCTGTTGGCAGCGGAGGGGGAAATAGGTATATAGAGGAGGGAAAATGGAGAGAGGAATGAAAATGAATATGGTTGAAGTACTTTATATGCATGTACTTTTTTTTTTTGGTCTTTTCTTTTTTGGTACTGGGGATCAAACCCAGGACGTTGCACTTGCTAGGCAAGCGCTTTGCCACTGAGCTACATCCCAGCCCCTGTTAAAATTATTTTAAGACAAGGGATAAAGAATCATAGCAGGGGTGTGAGGTTGATAGGGTACACTATGCATGCATGAAAATGTCACAAATTCCCCTGGTATAACTAGGATATGCTAATAAAAATGTTAATTAAGAGCTGGGAATGTGGGGCTGGGAAGTTGGTTCAGTGGTAGAGCGCTTGCCTTGCATGCCTAAGGCCCTGGGTTTGATTCCTCAGCACCACATAAGCAAAAAGAATAAAAGCCGGAAGTGGCGCTGTGGCTCAAGTGGTAGAGCCCTAGCCTTGAGCTGAAGAGCTGAGGGACAGCGCCCAGGCCCAGAGTTCAGGCCCCACGACCGGACCCAAAAAAAAAAAAAAGAGTTGGGAATGTGGCTTAGTGGTAGAGTGCTTGCCTAGCATTCATGAAGTCCTGGGTTCAATTCCTCAGCACCACATAAGCAGAAAAAGCTGGAAGTGGTGCTGTGGCTCAAGTGGTAGAGCGCTAGCCTTGAGCTAAAGAGCTAAGGGACAGTGCCCACGCCCAGAGTTCAGGCCCCACAACCAGACCCAAAAAAAAAAAAATTAAAAAAAAAAGAAGCTCAGGGACAATGCCTAGGACCTGAGTTCAAACCCCAAAACTGGAAAAATAAATAAAATAATATAAAATAAATACATATATATATATATATATATATATACACACACACACACACACTGGTATTTATATGTATGAATTATATGATATAATACGTATTATATTTATTTATAAATGGTATCCCAACTGAGGGCAGGAAGGAAGACTTTGAGTCCAAGGACTGGGGGCTTAGTGGTTCAAGACCTTACAAGATCCTAGTCCTGAACGCAGTCCCCAGTACTGTCAAAAAGCAAAAGAATTTTTTTTTTTTTTTTTTTTTTGTCGGTCATGGGGCTTGAACTCTGGGCCTGGGCACTGTCCCTCAGCTCTTCAGCTCAAGGTGAACGCTCTACCACTTGAGCTACAGCGCCACTTCCAGCAAAAGAATTTTTTAAAAGACCTCTCAAAAAAAAAAAATTAAGTCCCATTTCATGTGCATTGGCAGACATTGCTAAGTTGTATGGATACACACCAATTCAGCATTGTAAAATAATACCTTATTTCACATGTTTTTCTGCGCTAGTGAGGTGTTCCTAGCAGGGAGATCACTCCCTTCCTAAAGCCAGTGGAGGGCTTTTGATGGGAGGGAGGCCTCTAATTGTAATGGCAGGAGTGGGTTTGAACTGAGGGTTTTTGGCTTACTGGGCAGGGACTTTACCACTGAGCCAACTTCCCAGCCCCATTCAAGTGATATTTTAAATTGGTGCTCTCCCCCAAACAAGTACTAAATGGGCTGTTTTAGAAAAGTTTGTAGCCCAGGGATTTTTTTTTTTTTCTTTTTGTCACATATATCCTTACTGTTGCTAAAACAAACAAAAAAAAATAGTCTTCTATCATTTTAAGTTGAATGATAGTTTTTGGACAACTTGTTATCTATGACCACACAGAAAAATATTTGTTGCCAAATATGTTGTTAGTTGTTACATTTCCTTCTTGTTTTTTGTTTTTGTTTTTGTTGTTTTTTGTTTGTTTTGTTTTGTTTTGTTGGTCATAGAGCTTGAACTCTGGGCCTGGGCGCTGTCCTCAGCTCTTCAGCTCAAGGTGAACACTCTACCATTTGAGCCACAGCACCACTTCAGGTTTTTCTGAGTGATTTTATTGGAGATAAGAGTCTCACAGACTTTCCTGCCCAGGCTGGCTTTGAACCGCAATCCTCAGATCTCAGCCTCCTGAGCAGCTAGGATTACAGGTGTGAGCCATCGACCCCCGACCTACATTTCCTCCTTTTTTTTTTTTAATTATTGTGAAAATACCATATAGGGGAGTTACAATTACATGGGCAAGATAATGAGTACATTTCTTATCAAGCATTGTTGCCTCCTCCTTTGTTTCCCTTCCCATCTCCCATCCCCCCTCCTACCCCCAAACATTTCCTTCTTGTGTAACTTATTTTCCCTTCAAGTTCATATTTGGCTTGGGGTGGAATGGCATCTGCTTTTGAACCGTAATCACCGCTTATATCCAAGTCTGGAAAATCCTCTGCACTTCAGCTCTCTCCCTCTGCTCCTGTCGTTTTCTCCCCCTCCCACACCCCGTTTCTCAGGACCTCCAAGATTTAGCAGCATACTGCACCCCCTTCTGAGCTTCCTAAGAGTGGGGTTACGGCTGGACCCTTCCATACCCATAGATGTGTCTACTCTGCCCCGGTGGGCTTGCCATCCACACAGGCAGTAACAATGGCCAGGCCGAGCTGTAGGCTGAAGGCATCTTTGCCAGGATGCTGGAAGACATTGCTCCACTTTTAGCTTCTAGGTTTCTGTGGGATCCAACACTGCACTTATTACCAATTCTTTGTGTATAACTTGTTAATTCTAGAACCTCTTAAGATTCTTGATGTCTTTCTACTGTTTGGAAAATTTGCTCATGTGCTTAGTGTTTGGGTCTTTTTCATCTCTTGTGCAAACAGGTGTCAACTGGGCCTTTTCAGATTGAAAGTCATGTTTCTTTCTTTTTTTCCAGTTCTGGAAAGTTATTATGTCCAACAATTTCCTGTCTTCTATTTCTGTCTTGTAACCTTAGGGGTATGTTAGGGGAACAGGCCTTCTTCTTCCCTACCACATGGGGTCTTTTCTTGGGATCTCCCCAGGTCAGTTTCTCAAGACAGTGACTGAATCTCAGCTGTGGAGTCATGAATTGGGTCACTGGGGTTGGGGTAGCTATTAGTCCAGCCAATTAAATAGAATTTTCCCACCAAATCTGTTTTCAGTCTTTTCCTTTGTGCAGGTGCCAGACCTCCCATTCCCTGTCATTCTGATCTCAGAAGGAAGAAAAGGTCAACATGGAGTCTTTCTTCATTCTTTCATTCGTTTTTCCAGTCTGTGTGGCAAGC
The DNA here is from genome assembly GCF_019054845.1 of Dipodomys spectabilis. Classification (NCBI taxonomy): domain Eukaryota; kingdom Metazoa; phylum Chordata; class Mammalia; order Rodentia; family Heteromyidae; genus Dipodomys; species Dipodomys spectabilis. The sequence continues at coordinate 16,302,073 of NW_024870874.1, forward strand.
TTGACTCTGAAATGAAGGGACAGATGGAGCAGAGACCAGAAGAGTGGAGAGGAAGGGAAAGCTTTTCTTTTTGAGTTGTGAGAAACTGGAGCATATGCAGAGTTGAAATTGGCAGGCAGTGTCCCAGAACATCAGAGTGTGAGGGTCTATTCACAGAGGAAGATGGCCGTAGAAGGGCTGGCCAGCCAGCCCATGGGATGGGGGCACTGACTACTCGATGGGTTTGTGCATCTCCCAGAGGAAACATTGGTGCCAGGCAGTGACACCCGATGCCCTGGAACTGGTTGCTCACAGCCAGCCTCCATCCAGGCACCTGAATAGGAACTTCACCAACAGTCTTGCCTTTTGTCTCTCTAGGCCTGGTCCAGATCCCTGTGAGCATGTACCAGACTGTGGTAACCAGCCTCGCCCAGGGCAACGGCCCAGTGCAGGTGGCCATGGCTCCAGTGACCACCAGGATATCGGACAGCGCAGTCACCATGGACGGCCAGGCTGTGGAGGTGGTGACATTGGAACAGTGACATGCAGCCATATCATGGCGGCGTTTTCTAGTCTACTTCAACATTTTTTACACATTTGCAGAGGTGCAATCAAATGGAATTAAGTCTCTCAACTTTGGAAGAAAAGTTTTGTTAACTTTTTTTTTTAAAGGATGAAAGGCAGCAGATTTTGGAATTGAATTTTTTAAAGCACCACTCTTGATTTTCTGGGATTGGTGAAGTAAGAAACTGCACTGTCTATTTCACTGTCCCAAAAAAGCCAAATTGTGGCAGGACTTCTTTCTGCGGGACGTGTGTGTGTGTGTGTGTGTGTGTGTGTGTGTGTGTGTGTGTGTGTGTGTGTGTGTGTGAGTATATATGTATATGTGTACATATGGACATACACATTTACATATATAAAGTATATATATACATATATATATATATTGAAACCCACATGAAATAACCTGTATGAATCAAGGTGAGCTGTGGAAAGAATAATTCACCCAGTTTAGTGGGTGATAGGGTACGTGGGCAGACACAGCCACCTGGTTTTTGTTCATACCAGGGTCATGCGTTGAGCTACTGACAAACTCAGGCAGAGGTGACCATGCCCTTCACCAAAGCTGCCTCCCAGTGGCCGCCCAGAACTCCCTGCTGGACTCACCTGAGGAAGGAGGTTCCAGGATGAGGCGGGGGTCCAGAAAGCGCTCGCAGGCCTGTGTGGTCTGCAGCTAAGACACTCCTCCTCAGGCTGATCCAGGTGCTGAACTTGCCATGGGCAGGCGAATGTCCTGAAGGGGGTCCCAGGCTGGGGCAAGAAGGTATCCTCAGCCTCCCAGGTCTCCTCTTTCAGGAAATCCTTCTTGATCTCATGACTATTGAAGAGTTGCTTTGGCTTTAAGGTCAATCCTGAATTGGTCATGTATATGTATATGAACTGGAGCAGAAGTATTAAGGGTCTGAAGAGTGCGTGTTGAGCGTGCTTGTGGATGTGGGGAAGAGGGGAGGGGAAGAGGTGGGAGGAGCAGAAGGGAAAGGAAGGAGAGAAAGAAAAATTAGAGAGCAGGGTGCACCAAGGGGAACCATTTTCTCCAACTGTATGAAGCTATAACTTAACAGAGGAAATTGTGATGAACGGGGACCCCTGGCTGGGGAAGCAGCGGCATCCTGATTCAGCCCCAGCTTCAGGACTCTGTAAGCTGTGTCCCCTGCATTCTTCCTACCTGTTAAATCCTCTGCTTTCCTGGTTGCAAGCCCTGAGCCTCCAGTGGCTAAATTCATCTGACTTTTTGACAGGCCAAATCTCTGCTCCTTCAGTTACAGGGAGTTAACAGTTCCTCCTCCTAAGTCCCCACATGTGTGTGACCGTGTATTTAATGTGGTTGGTTTTATTTTTTTTTAATGCGACATTAAAAGAGTCTTCATGTCTTGCTCAGCCTTTGAGAAAAGTTTCAGATTCTTGTATTTGCTTGTTTTATATAAAACTACCCAATGTTCTTTGTATGTTCTTTCTGTACGTAATGGGAGGGAGGGTAGGGAAATTTACATATAAACAGTCCTAGTTCTATAATTTGTTATTTTTTTAATTATTATTTTTTATTGTCATTGTGAAGCTGTCCAGGGGCTTTAAAGTCCATGTTCCTTTGTGATGAAATAACTTCCCAATAGTTTGAGAAATGGCCAAGAAGAAAAGGAAAAAAAAAAAAAAAGCAAAGTCAAACCCCAGTAGCAGAGCATGGATTCTGTGTTGTTTTCCATTCTGTCAATACTGCCTCATTCAATAAATAGTTTAAAATGTGGCAACAGGAAGTGAAGTGTTCCTCTCTGTAGGAGCCCTTGGCCTCTTGGACAAGAGCTCTCTTTTGGGATGTCTTCTGTGCTTTTCGAAAGATGCTTACACTCAAAGGTCAGCAGTCTTTGAACTGTGCTTGCTGGTGCTGTAGAACTCTGCAAGGAGGAAGGAGGCAGCAGAGGACAGATCAGGGCCTCCTGGAAGCCCAGTACCAGACCAGCTCCATCCCATGTACTAAATCCTAGGGAATGAGGGTGTGAGAGAAAAGTCTGCTTTGGAGAGTCCTAAAGATGCTTGAAAGGCTGTTCTAGTTTTGTTACTGGGCATTGTGCAAGGCTACCACTTGAACATAGCTCCACTTCCTGGTGTTCTTGGGATTTAATTATATCCACCTTTAAAAATCCAGGCCAGTGATGATGCTTCTGTGTTGGGAGGGTCTCCCACCCTGAGTACTCTTTAGTACTGAAATATCAAGAAACTCCAAGCTAACTGGGCACTGATGTCTCACGTCAGTTATCCCAGCTACTCCGGAGGCTGAGTTCGGAGCATCGTGATTCAAAGCCAGCCCAGGCAGGAAAGTCCGTGAGACTCATATCTCCACTTAACCACCAGAAAACCAGAAATGGTGCGGTGGCTCAAAGTGGTAGAGCACTGGCCTGAGCTGAAGCTCTTGGATAACACCCAGGTCCAGAGTTGTTGTCCTACGATTGACAAAAAAAAAAAAAGAAACTCCATGCTATGAATTCTTTCCTTGGATCCTTATGCCTCAGTTTCTAGTCTTTTTGTTTTTTTATTTTTATTTTTTTGGGGGGGGGGTTTGCTGCCAGTCCTGGGGCTTGAACTCAGGCGCTGGACACTGTCCCTGAGCTTCTTTTGCTCAAGGCTAGCACTCTACCACTTGCGCCATAACACCACTTCCGGCTTTATCTGTTTATGTGGTACTGAAGAATCAAACCCAGGGCTTCATGTATGTTGGTCAAGCACTCTACCACTAAGCCACATTCCCAGCCCTTGGTTTCTAGTCTTAATCACTGCCGTCTTTCCAGTTGTCGCTCTGCCACACCCCCAACTCAAACTCCTTCTAAATCTATCTTTATAATCTCCTTGCCTGTGTGTGCTGGGACCCTGTTCCCCACACTATTTCTTTTTGTTGTTGGATGGCTTGGTTGGTTTCTTAGCGATAATTGAATGAGGGGAGGAGGGGGGGTCAAGAAGTCTTTACTTTTTCACTTTTTCTTTTCTTTGTGCCAGTAAGTACTGGAGATTAACCCAGGGCCTGTTGTCTAGCTTTTTCACTCAAGTTTGGTATTCTACCACTTTAGTCACACCTCTACTTAGCATTCTCTCTTTCTCTCCCTCTTCTCTCCTTCTCTCTTTCTCTCTCAATTGGAGATAAGGGTCTCTCTCCCGCCCTGGCTGATCTTGACCCTTGATCCTCAGATCTCAGCCTCCTGAGTAGCGGGATTGTAGCTGTGAGCCACCGGCACTGCACAAGAAGTTTTGTCTTTATGTCTTTACTGCTTGACAGTGGTTCAAGCCAAGGGGCTGGCACTAATGGCTCACACCTGTAATCCTAGCTACTCAGGAGGCTAAAATCTGAGGATTGCGGTTGGGAGCCAGCCTGGGCAGAAAAGTCCCTCTGAGACTTTTTTTTTTAATTGTGAAAATACTGTACAGAGGGGTTACAATTACATGGGAAAGATAATGAGTATATTTCTTATCAAGCATTGTAGCCTCCTCCTTTGTTTCTCCTTCCCATCCCCTCCTCCCCTCCCTCCCACCCCTCCCCCCAGACTCTTATCTCCAATTAACTATATACTCAAAACAAACAAACCAACCCAGAAGTGGCACTGTGGCTCAAAGTTGTAGAGAGCTAGCCTTGAGCAAAAAGAGCTCAGAGACAGCACCCAGGCCCTGAGTTCAAGCCCCATGACTGACAAAAACAAAAACAAAAAGGGATTTTGTGCAAGGACTCCCTTGCACAAAAGACACTACCACCACCATGCATTTTCACCAGAGAGGGTGAGCCAGAGAAAGGAGTGGCTGCAGTCACTGAGGGAATGGAGGCTGATCTTGAGACCCTGGTCAGCGTGATTCTCAGGAGGTGAGAGCTGCTGCTCCCCACCCCTGGCTGATTACCTGGTGAGATCCTGCCTTCACCAAAGGCTTACGGAGACAACTAGTTTTGCTAGAACCAATAGAGGCCTTCCATGATTGATTATTGATGTGTGGATGGGAGATGCTAACTCAGCTGCCCTAGTGACCAGGTAAGCCCCAACCTGTGAGTGAGGCAGAAACAGCTCCCGTGGGGAAGGAGAGGCAGAATGGGAGGATCTCTGGAAAGAGCAGGTCATCACCTCACTAAAGATGGGCCCCGCTTGGCGCTGGGAAGGTGGCTCAGTGGTAGAGTGCTTGCCTTGCATGCATGAGGCCCTGGGTTCAGTTCCTCAGCACCACATAAGCAGAAAAAGCCAGAAGTGGCACTATAGCTCAAGTGGTAGAGTAGAGTGCTAGCCTTGAGCTGAGGAGCTGAGGGACAGCGCCCAGGCCGAGTTCAGCCCCCACAACCGACCAAAAAAAGAAAAGAATAAAAGATGGGCCCCGCTGTCCTAGCTTCAGAATTTTCTAGATTATCTGGGATCCAGATTTTTAAAAATAAGATCTCCTGATCTCATTATAAATGAAAAAATTCTTTACATACTCTGCAGGCAAAGAAAAACTGGGATAGAGTTCAGATCTGGCCTAAGAGTCTGTTTTGTTTAGCATCACAAATACCTAATGTCAGTCACCCATGAGATATGAAACAGAGATGCTCAAATATGAACACTGTAGCCCAGGATAGTGAGGGACCACCTAGATAGGGTGCTGTAGTGAATGAGCTCGGTTATCTGTTTAACTGTTAGGGTGCTTGTGTTAAGTACCTTATCATCCTGCAGAGACTAGGATCATACAAAGAAGCAGGCCACCAAAGAATTGGCTGTAAGTCCTACATTTGAGGCAATGCTGTTATCTTCTGGCATTGTTCAAATTCTAAAGACTGAGCTGAGGGGGGCCAGAATAGGAAGAGGAGTCCCTCACCTGCAAGTGTTCTGGCTCAGTACACCCTGGGCCTTGCTCAGGCTTAGCAGGGCCTCGTCAAGCCCCCTCCGCCTCAGCTGCATGTATGACAGATGGACCAGGCCTGTGGATCCCTTTAGTATCAGCACCAAAACTCATCAGGAAGGAAGTAAATTTGTCTGGAACAGAACCCAGTCTCCCACTGACCTCCTGGCCAGCCAGGTCACCTGTCCAGGCCTCTGGATAGCTGTTGCCCAGATTAAGGTCACCTTTGGTATATCCACCTGGCCTCTGGTAATTATTGCAAGAGTGCAGCTCTTGGAGAAGGCTAAGATGGTAAGGCTAGCATGGAAAGAGGAAGCAGCATACAGGGAGTCAGGACTTAAGAATAGGGCTCTCTCCACTTACTATCCACTCCCAGTCTATAGTAGCCTAATGGACTTTGGCCCACTGTGTTTTACCATCCTGACCACTGCAGAGCTATTAGCAGACATTTTGGGGGGTTACTGTTGGCCTGGAGTATATTTTTTGCAAGGTGGGGGAGGGTAAAATCACTTGAAGACAAACCATGGTGCCCTGAAAGCCTAGGGTTATCTAGAGCTGCCTTGGGAGGCAGGTCGAGCTGGCCTGGGCCCAGAGCCTGTCACGGGCTCTCTCCTAGCTCTTGTTCATGAGAACTGGGGCTTGTTGACAATTAAGAGGATTTCTTGAGTAGCAATGGGTAAGAGCCCTGACAGCATATATTATACATACATGCAGTATTAACCGATTTTGTAAAGTACTAATACCCCAACAGTGACATACACAGAGGTTAGTTTAATTTTAATCTGGCCAAATTTATTCTGCTAGTAGGAGGCAGGGTTGAGATATGAACTAACCCAGCACTTGTGGTTGGAGACCCTTGATAAATTTTTCTTATAGCCTAAGATGAATAGTCAGGCTGTTTTTGTGAGAGTACTGGAGCTTGAACTAAGTAGACCTAAGCCTTTTGCTCAAGGCTGGTCCTCTACAACTTGAACTACAGCTCCACTTTCAGCCTTTTTTTGTTGTTGTTGTTGTTGGTCGTGGGGCTTGAACTCGGCTTGGGTGCTGTCCCTGCGCTCTTCAGCTCAAGGCCAGCGCTCTACCGCTTGAGCCACAGCACTACTTCTGGTTTTCTGGTGGTTAATTGGAGATAAGAGTCTCACGGACTTTCCTGCCCGGGCTGGCTTTGAACCGTGAGCCTCAGATCTCAGCCTCCTGAGTAGCTAGGATTACAGGCGTGAGCCACTGGCGCCCGGCCACTTTCAGCTTTTTCTGTTGGTCTAGGGCTTGAACTCAGAGCCTGGACACTGTCCTTGAGCTTTATTGCTCAAGGCTAGCCTTCTATCACTTTGAGCCATGGTGACACTTCCAGTTTTCTGGGGGTTACTTGGAGATGTCTCTTTGACTTTTCTGCCCAGGCTGGCTGCAGACTGTGATCCTCAGATCTGTCTCCTGTTTAGCTAGGATTACAGGCGTGAGCCACCGATGCCTGGCTTAGATTTGTTGTTGTTGCTGCTGCCAGTCCTGGGGCTTGAATCCAGGGCCCAGGCACTATCCCTGAGATTCTTTTGCTCAAGGCTAGAACTCTACCACTTGAGCCACAGTGCTACTTCTGCCTTTTTTCTTTTTTCTTTCTTCCTCTCATTTTTTTTTTTTTTTTTTGGTGGTTGTGGAGCTTGAACTGTGGGTCTGGGCGCTGTTCCTCAGCTCTTCAGCTCAAGGTTAGAGCTCTACCACTTGAACCACAGTGCCACTTCAAGTTTTCTGGTGGTTTATTGGAGATAAGAGTTTCACGGACTTTCCTGCCCACGGACTTTCCGGCTTTTTTTTTCTTTTTGCTTATGTGGTGTTGAGGAATCGAACTCAGGGCCTCATGCATGCAAGGCAAGCACTCTACCACTGAGCCATCTTCCCAGCCCAGCCCCTAGATTTTTTAAGAAAATTATTATATCCGAGTGCTGGTGGCACATGCCTATATTCCTAGCTACTAAGGAGGCTGAGATCTTGAAGATCACCGTTCAAAGCTAGCCTGGGCAGGAAAGTCCATGAGACTCTTATTTCCAATAAACCACCAGAAAAACCAGAAGTGGCGCTGTGACAAGTGGTAGAGCACTAGCCTTGAGCTGAAGAGCTGAGGGACAGGGTCTAGGCCCAGAGTTCAAGCCCCATGAGTGAAAAAAAAAAATTCTACATTGGGTGGGTTTTTTTGTTTTTGTCAGTCGTGGTGCCAGAACTCAGGGCCTGGGTGCTGTCCCTGAGCAGTTACACTCAAGGCTAGTGCTTTACAACTTTGAGCCACTGCTCCACTTCTGGTTTTCTGGTGGTTAATTGAAGATATCTCACTTTTGTGCCCTGGCTGGCTTCAAACCATGATCCTCAGATCTCAGGCATCTGAGTAGCCAGGATTACAGGTATGAGGCACCAGTTTTTTATTTTGTAGGTCTTGGCACTTGAACTCAGGGCCTGAACGCTGTTTCAGCTCTTGCTTAGGACTAGTGCTCTACCACTTTGGCCACAGCTCCACTTCTGATTTTTAGGCTAATAGGAGATGAGACTCATGTCTTTTTCTGCCTGGGCTGGCTTTGAACCATGATCCTGAGATCTCAGCCTCCTGAATAGCTTACAAGTGTAAGCCACCAGCACCCTGCTAAGATTTTAGTTTTAAAAGTAAACTCTAGGTATGTCTTAAGATCAACCTAGGGCAGCCCCTTCCATGGTCAGCCTGTTGTCAGTTCTAGAAGTGGACCATTGTCATACCTGGAGCAGACTCCCAGATGAGTGAAGTTTTACAGCGGTTCCTTCCTTAATCAAGAAAATACTGGAGCCAGGCACTAATGGCTCACACCTATAATGCTAACTACTCAGGTGGCTGAAATCTGAGGGCTGCGGTTTAAAGCCAGCCCAGGCAGTGAAATCCCATGAGACTCTTATCTCCAATTAACCACCAGAATACTGGAAATGGCACTGTGGCTCAAATTGGTAGAGGGCTAGCCTCAACCACAAAAGCTCAGGGATGGTGCCTAAGCCCTGAGTTCAAGACCCACAATGCACAAAAAATAAATAAAAACAACCAGGAAGTGGAGCTGTGGCTCAAGTGGTGGAGCGCTAGCCTTGAGCAGACAAGCTCAGGGACAGTGTCCAGGCCCAGAGTTCAAGACCCATGACCAAAAGTAAATGAATAAATTTAAAACAATAGGAAGATAATGGGAAGCTGGATGCTGGTATCATAATCATAGCTACTCAGGAAGCTAAGACTTAGAGGATCACAACCGGAAGGCAGCCTAGGCAAGAAAATCTATGAGACTTATCTCCAATTAATGCCCCCAGTGGTGTCCATAGGGTCAGAGCTACTGGATCCAAACCCCAGATGGTGGCAGCTCTCAGGTGGTTTTGATGCCAGGAGTAATGAAGGTGCATGAAGGACACCCTCCAATGGACCACTTAGATCCCTCATGTATGAAGATTTGAATGGGTGAATTAGGGGGTCATGTGCTGCCCAACCCCCATACATATCCACCATCCCCGTGACCTCAAGGATTTTTGTTTTATTGATATACTCTACATACCTATCTGCTTAATAGTGTACCATTCAGAGGTCTGTAGTATATTGACAAAGTTATACAACCATCACCATTATCTAATTTTAAAACACTTTTATTATTCCTAAAAGACAGATTTTTTTGAAAATACTTTTTCACAAAAATAACTTGAAGCGGGCTACATGAAAGATATGCACAGTGAAGTTTACAGAAAAAAATCAAGAGTCAGCTGAAGCCAAAGGAAGTCACACAGCTGCCACTATGTCAGCATGGTGGGGGGGACAATGGTTCCTTGTCACTTCTTCCGAGGCTGAGTGGTCCTGTCCTTAGGATGCTCAGAAAGCAGCTGAAAATCAAAGCACTAAATCCAAAGCACTAAAAAACAAAATGGCTACACCAAGAAAGTGTGGTGCTTTTCCCATTCGCTGTGATGGTGTCCAGAGCCGCGGAGTTCTCACTGGCATTAGGACCCCTCAATCTCAACAGAATCACCAACCCAGGAACTTTAACACGGCAGGGAGCTGCCTGCTCAGACCATCTCAGGTGTCTAGAGGGGAGTTGTCTTAGGGAAGGAAGGGCTTAAAGATTTCTGCCTTCTCTTTCCTGTCTCCCTGTGTGCCCACAATCCACCATCTTCAATCCCAGAGCTTCTGGACCAGAAAGAAGGGAAGTATCACATCCATGAAGCAGAGGCCTACCCCATAGCAGAGGGCTCCAGTGTAACTCAGGTTTGAGATCTAACCTTCTGACTGGATGGACTTAATGATGGGGTGTATTTACAGGGAAAGAATTCTGGGAAAATGTCCTTAAGGAGATGGGGAGAGTCAACAGAAGTTGGTTAAAAGTGGTGATTGTGGCTGGCCACTGGAAGCTCATGCCTGTAATCCTAGCTACTCAGGAGGCTGAGATCTGAGGATTGCAGTTCAAAGCCAGCCCAAGCAGGAAAGTCATGAGACTCTTATCTCCAATAAATGACTAAAAAAAACGGAAGTAGAGCTGTGGCTCAAGTGGTAGAGTGCTAGCCTTGAGCTGAAGAGCTGAGGAACAGGACCCAGGCCCAGCGTTCAAGCTCCACGACCCACAAAAAATAAAAAAGGTGCCAGGACAAGATGCCTTTAAGTCCATAAACAGAAGAAGGCACATCAGACTTGTAGGTCAGTCACTGGGAACAAAGGGCTCAATTTTCACATAACTCTGGGACACAAATTGTTCCTCATAAAAGGGCAACCTCAGCTGTGCACCAGTGGCTCATATCTGTAATCCTAGCTACTCAGGAAGCTGAGATCTGAAAATAGCAGTTCAAAGCCAGACTAAGCAGAAAAGTTTATGAGACTTATCTTCAGTTAACCACCAGAAAATCAGAAGTAGAGCTTTGGCCCAAAGTGGTAGAGCACTAACCTTGACCATAAAAACTCAGGAACAGCATACCCAAGCCCTAAATTCAAGCCCCATGACTGACAAAAAAAAGAAAAGCTCAGGGACAGTGTGCAGGCCCTGAGTTCAAGCCCCAAGATGGGCACCAAAAAAAGAAAAAAAAAAGAAAGGCCAACTTCGGAAAACATGGAGATGGGAACCTCTGCCTATAGCTCCCTTCCCCTTACAACTTCCACTGAAAACTGTCCTTCCTCCTCTACTCAATGTGCTCTGTACCCACTCCCACTCCGCCTCCATGCCACCTTCAGAAGAGCTGGATGCAGAAGGCTGGCTTTCAGGTGGCAGGGGCCTCACTGGGGCTGAGGGAAAATAGGCAGGAGACCCTCCAGAATCATATGCTGACAGAGCTAGGCAGGGGCCCTGACTGGAAACGAAGCATTCATTGCTCCTTCCACCGCCGACCCCTTGGCCCACTGTCCGCCTACTCCATCAGCCTCTCAGGAAGCAGCGCAGGATCCATCCAATGCAGACAGGACCTCTAATCCTGGAAGGTCTGGGTCACGTCTGGCCAATTCCTGTAGCAGAACTCCAAGAACCCAGGATTTGCCCACTTCCCGCTGTAGGCTAGCCTGAAGCATCTGCAATGTGACAGAAGACACATCCACAACATGGAAACAAGCTTTTTGTTTTAATTTTTTATTATTCTGAAGTTGATGTACAGAGGGGTTATAAAGAGTACATTTCTTTCTTGGACAATGTCACCCCCCCCCTTTTATTTTTTCAAAAAAAAACACACAGAAATGAAGGAACCAAGGGTGAACAAATAGTGGTACTCACTGGACACTACGCTGAAAATAAACTGGGAAAGAGGGAAGGTAACTGTCCAAAAAGAAATGCAGCCAGGCACCGGTGGCTCACACCTGTAATCCTAGCTACTCAAGAAGCTGAGATCTGAGGATCACAGTTCAAAGCCAGCCCGGGCAGGAAAGTCCATGAGACTCTTATCTCAATAAACCACCAGAAAAACCGGAAGTGGTGCTGTGGCTCATGTGGAAGAGTGCTACCCTTGTGCAGAAGAGCTCAGGGACAGTACCTGGGCCCAGAGTTTAAGCCCCACAACTGACAAAGAAAAAAATGAAAAAAAAAAAAAAAAAAAGAAATGTACTCTACCTAACTTATGTAACTGTAACCCGACTTATTATGTAACCGTACATCACCTTTATAATAAAATAAAAATTAAAAAACATAACAAAAGACACGTTCATTATAAATGCCAGGCTCCTTTTTTTGAATATTTTATTTATTGTCGGTAGTGGGGCTTGAACTCTGGGCCTGGGCACTGTCCCTCAGCTCTTCAGCTCAAGGCTAGCACTCTACCACTTGAGGCACAGCACACTTCCAGCTTTTTCTGCTTATGTCATGCTGAGGAGTCGAACCCAGGGACTCATGCATGCAAGGCAAGCACTCTACCACTGAGCCACCTTCCCAGCCCCAAAAGCCAGGCTCTTTGTGTGCAATTTTCTCATCACATATTTAAAGCTGTGTCTGACCTGAACTATGCCAAGCCTATAATCCATTGTTCTCACCAGTGGTGCTGTGGTGAGGAACTGACCTAAACTGGCACAATGGCAAAGGTGACCTGATCTAGCCCCACCTAAGGACAGCACCGGCTACAGAATGCCAAACACCTTGGAGAACTCACCTTTCCTCAGCTATCAGGTCCCACCCACAGGCAAGGGTGGCACTCAGCAGCCCCCTCAGCTCCTGCTCACTGTCCAGAAGCACCAAAAACCATGAAGCTTACAGACTGAAAACAGCCTTCATCTTCCCATCTTCAGCTTTCTTTGACCACATCTCCAGTTTCAACCTCTGCAGAGAACCGTTTCCAGGTGGACTAGATTTCCTGAATGACTTTCCCCACAAAACCCAAAGACTAGGAAAAAAGATACGTGCCCCCTTTCTACCACCTTCACCCCACCCCTTTTCTGGGGATGGAATCCATAGCAGGCAAGATCTGCCACTGAGCCACAGCACCACTTCCGGCTTTTTTTGTGTAGGTGGTACTGAGGAATCGAACCCAGGTCTTCATGCCTGCTAGGCACTCTACTTTCCCAGCGCCAAAAGGTGCATGTTTTATTTTTTTGTCGTTCATGGGGCTTGAACTCTGGGCCTAGGCGCTGTCCCTCAGCTCTTCAACTCAAGGCTAGCCCTACCACTTGAGCCACTGTACCACTTCCGGTTTTGTAAGTGGTTTATTGGAGATAAGAGTCTCATGGACTTTCCTGCCCAGGCTGGTTTTGAACCGCCATCCTCAGATCTCAGCCTCCTGAGTGGCTAGGATTACAGGCATGAGCCACCAGTGCCCAGCCAAAAGGTACATTTTTAAACATCTCTTTAAATGTGTAAGTAACCCACAAAAGGCTCTAGGTACTTAAGTCTAGTCTGTGCAGCTTGGAGAACAGAGCTCTGGAGCAGGTGCTTGAATGTAACCAAGATTCTGCAGGGATGGACTGCTCAGTTCCCAAGGCCTGTGAGCTGTGCCTCCTACGGCTCTCTCTCAACTAAAATCACCCAATCTTCCCTTGAGTGTCAGCACGTCTGTCTCTTCTGTTCTTGCCCTTGTACAATTGATTTTCTTCTAAACAGAGGATGATTGACTTATTCTTCTCAAATGTCAACTTGCTATTTGTAAACTATCATTTGGCTGGCTTTGAACTCCAGAACTTATGCCTGTCTCCTGAGTGCAATGACTATGGGTGTGCACCATCAGGCCCAGTTCAGGTCCAGCTCCCTCTCCCACCCCCCCCCCCCCCCCCCCCCGTTGTGGGGCTTGAACTCGGGCCTGAGCGCTGTCCCTCAGCTCTCCAGCTCAAGGCTAGCACTCTACCACTTGAGCTACAGCGCCACTTCTGGTTTTCTGGTGGTTTATTGGAGATAAGAGTCTCACAGACTTTCCTGCCAAGGCTGACTTTGAACCATGATCCTCAGATCTCAGCCTCCTGAGTAGCTAGAATTACAGGCATGAGTCACCGGCGCCCAGCTTCAGGTCCAGCTTTCTACCAACCCTTTGGGCCAGATAATTCGTTGTTGAAAAGGGCCATAGTTTGCATTGTAGGATGTTGAGTGGCTTCCTTGGCTCCCAGCCTACTAGCTGTCAGGGGCACCTCCCCTGACACTGCTAACTGTCCCTAGAAGGGGGCAAAATTGCCTCCCATTGAAATCCTATGCTGTCCTAGCATGCCAATAGTAAGTTCTGCTACCTTAGTGCAAGTGACTAATGTGGGATCCAGACATGCTACAGCGCCAACCTCCAGAGAGTCCACTCCAAGAGGGTCAGTGTCCACATCTTCATCTCTCACTGTCCCCGCTGGCAAATCTCCTGTGCTACAGCTTGTTCCTTCATTCCTCCCTCTTCTCTCCTCAAAGCCGGCTGGACACGCCCAGTTCTGGAACTATTTCTTTGCCAATGCCAGCACACGTCTATGCCACTTTCTCTTCTTCCCTCCATCCTCACTGCTGTTGAGGGCCACCCTTTGCCTGGCCTATCTCCTCAGCCCAGCTGGAGGCAGGAGAAAGGCCTGCCTTTATTGGATGCTCAAAAGATGCTCCCACAATCTGGGAGATTGTGGAGTCCCAAGTCCTTAGCTCTCAGGCTGGAGCTGGCTGCTAGCCTTGGCACTGGCTAGAACCTCCCTTTTAAAGGTCAAAGCCAGCCGGGCGCTGGTGGCTCACGCCTGTAATCCTAGCTACTCAGGAGGCTGAGATCTGAGGATCGCGGTTCAAAGCCAGCCTGGGCAGGAGAGACCGTGAGACTCCGATCTCCAATAAACCACCAGAAAACCGGAAGTGGCGCTGTAGCTCAAGTGGTAGAGCGCTCGCCTTGAGCTGAAGAGCTGAGGGACAGCGCCTAGGCCCAGAGTTCAAGCCCCACAACCGACAAAAAAATAAAAATAAAAAAAATAAAGGTCAAAGCCAGGTATGTCTTCCTGACCTCCTAAGACTACCTGCCATGAGAATCCCTTGCAAGGTGGGTATATGGATTCTGGCAGTGACCGGGATCCCGGAGAGGCCTAAGGTTCAAGTGAAGATGCATACTCAGGTCTGAGATTCCAGGCGTGCTTGTATGAATGGGACCACCTGCCCCAGAGCGCCTTCAAGTTGGAGGGCAGGAAGCAGTAGATCCACTTATCAGCAAGGGAAGGTGAAATACGCTAGACAACAGCCTGGAGGAAGAGCTGTGGCAGACAGAAGAGAGGTGGAGGATGAGGGGAAGGAGGTGCTGGTGTCAGTGCAAGGCAGGGCTGGGTCATGCTAGTGATTAGCAGGTGAAGAAGGGCTCTGGAGAGATTAAGTAGGACAGTCAGCAGTGCAGACCAGGGAGCCCAGCTGAGATGTGGCAACTGTGATGATCCCTGGGCGATCCCCACAGACCCTCTAGGGCCACCTCCCACACACATACTGGTTCTGTGTCCAGACTCCAAGAACTGAGTAGTTCCTGCAGGGATGAAAGGGACCACTAATAACTAACTGCCTATGATCACACTCCTCTTCATTCCTAGTCCACACGCTAGCATCCCGGTCCTCTCTGCTCACTGATGCTCTGCCTGGGGTTTGCAAAGATGATTGAAGTCATGAAAATACAGCACAGAGCCGGGCGCTGGTGGCTCACGCCTGTAATCCTAGCTACCCAGGAGGCTGAGATCTGAGGATCGCGGTTCAAAGCCAGCCCGGGCAGGAGAGACCTTGAGACTCCTATCTCCAATAAACCACCAGAAAACCGGAAGTGGCGCTGTAGCTCAAGTGGTAGAGCGCTCGCCTTGAGCTGAAGTGCTGAGGGACAGCGCCCAGGCCCAGAGTTCAAGCCCCACAACCGACAAAAAAAAAAAAAAAAAAGAAAAGAAAATACAGCACAGAGCCAGGCAGTGACTCACACCTGTTATCCGAGCTACTCAAAGATCTGAGGATGGAGGTTCAAAGGTAGGCTAGGCAGAAAAGACTCTTATCTCCAATAAACTACTCAGAAAAAGCCCACAAGTGGCGCTATGGCTCAAGTGGTAGAGTGCCAGCCTTGAGCACAAGAGCTCAGGAACAGCACCCAGGCCCTGAGTTCAAACCCCAGGATTGGAGGGGGGGGGAATACCAGTACATAGCAAGTGCTCCAACATAATAGCTTTTTACCAGGACACAATCTATACAAAGCGACTCACCCCTTGCATTTCTTCTTCAGTTCCAACCTGGCAAGGTTCCACTGCCATCCCTGCCTGCCCCTTTCAGACTACAAACCAGTCAGTCTGGAGCCCCAGCAGCTGTACCAGAAGGGATGGCTGGAGGTAAGCACAGACCAGCTCTGCTGCCTCCATCTTTTGACTATAAATTACCTAATTGCAGCTGTTCACCTGTTCACCCGAACGCTTACCACTTAGCAGAAGCATTGGCAATGATTATGCACACCATTAACTGCCCTTCCATCCAGTCTGCCAGGGTTTATGGCTACACTAAAGGGCGCAACCCATGCCGCCGCCTCCTTGTTTTTTTTGCTCTTCAGGAGATTCAAGACAGACTCTGGCAGCCCCCTCTCACCTCCAGGAGTGTGCCAAGCACTACTACTGCATTCCCTATGGCCTCTGCCTGCCTCCCCCACCCCACCTCTTGGGTTAACCCTTGTTCTCCCACCATGCACCCAATGTCTCATTTGATCCTTTCTTTCTCATTAACTACAAGAATAATCTGGCCAAAGACAGATCTGATCATGTGCCCCCAGACTGCTGTGGCTCCGACAACAGTTTGAAGAAAACATGTCCTCTAAATAATGGCTTGCCTCTCAGCCGGTATTGTTGGTGTTGTTTTTAAAGTGGGACTTGAACTCAGGACTTTGCGCTGTGTCTTAACCAAAGGTACCATGTTTTCTTCAATAGCTACCTTTCCTGATTCTCAATCTCCCAGACCCTTCAGGTCCTCAGTGCTCCCAGGAGCAGGCATGCCTTAGGCCTGCACATCCCTCTTCCGTCGTGCTGCTGTGCAGAGCCACCTTACTTACCTAACACCTTCAGGTGTTCAGAGGCCACCCCGACTCTTCTCTGGGGTGCCCTCTGCCTGCCTACCTTACTCAGCCCCATCTCTTCCAAGGAGGCTGCACAGAGCTGTGCCAGCCTGATGTGGTGAGGTGTTAGCCACCCAGCAGCCCTAGTAATGGCACTGCTGATATTCTGAGGACCTGAAGGGGGAAGAGAGCAGCAGCTGGACTTGGAGTGATGGGACCAGCCGGGAGAACAGCGGGTCAGCCCTGAGTAGAGTAGGGGAAAGGCTTTTCTATTTGTGTTGGCGAGAGCATGCACTCGCCTATCCCCGCACGCACAGCATCCAGTTTTGCTGCCTTGACCATTTTTTTATTTTGTCGGTCATGGGGCTTGAACTCTGGGTCTGAGTGCTGTCCCTCGGCTCTTCAGCTCAAAGCGAGCACCCTACCGCTTGAGCCACAGCACCACTTCCGGCTTTTTTCTGCTTATGCGGTGCTGAGGAATCAACCCCAGGGCCTCAATGCATGCAAGGCAAGCACTCTACCACTGAGCCACCTTCCCAGCCCTTGACCATCTATCTATAGGCACAAGACATTTTGAGACCCCCAGACCTAAGTCTTCCCCAACAGGTCAGTCCACCAATGTATCACTGGGAACTGTGATACCTAACCTCTGAGCTGAGCGCCAGGAACCTCCGGGCTGCCCTGACAGAGGCACCACTGCGAACATAGGCTGTGGGGCTTTGTCAGGTCTGAGTTATCAGCAGTCAATCCATGAAGCACAGAGGTAGAGTGGTCTATAGCCCATGGGCCGCCAATATCCCAGGGGACCAGCCTTGTGTCTACACATGTGAACACCTGTCCCCATCCCTTCGAGCCTTTGTCCCATGTGTCCCTCACTGGCCTTGACAAGATTAGCAGATATCCATGGGTGGGCAGCATGTTCTGTCCCCACCCTCCTACCTGCAGCCCAAAGGAGGGACCCACTCTCATACAGGACAGAAAAGCCCACATCAGGGATTTTTGGGGTAGTGTAGGAAGACATCCCCCAAAAGAGCCAGGTGAGGTCACCTTAACTCCAAATGTCTCCTTCCCCCCCCCCCCCCCACCTCCCTGACAAAGGCCAGTGTGGACAAGGCTGCCAATTCCTCCTTGTAGCACCTGCTGTAAGTCAGGAAGACAGCCTCCCAGCTGACTGGGGGGGCCTGTGACCTCAGGGGGGGCGCAGGGAAACACCGAGTCCCTTCCAGCTGCACCAACCCTCTGCCACTGCCCACTGGTTCTAGGGGCCACAGCCCCCTCCTCCTTCACAGTGAGCAGCAGGCCCAACCTGGCACAGACTCTCCCTCAGAGGCTGGGCCTTCACACCATAGTTGGCAAGTCTAGAACCACCGGATCCCATTACCTCACCAGTGTGAGTTCTACCATTGCCAAAAATGGTGGGAGGCCAGTCGGAGCTGGAACCTGGAGCTGGTGTGGCAGCCGTGGCTGAAAAAGAGAGTTAGCAATTGTTGCAGAGGGAGTGGGGTGTGCCCTGGTGTAAACACTGTGTCTCCACAGCCCTCACCTGCTGACCCAGCCTCTGCCCTCCCTTCCCTACATCAGTGCCCTACAGCCCGCAGGTGCGATGGGCAACTATGGACACACCTGAGGGACTGAGACTGGAACCTAGGCCGTGGCCAAGGCCCTCAAAGGGTACTTATAACCCAGGCACCCAGGGGAGCAGGTGTCTGTGGGATATGTGTATCCTGATCACTAGGGAGAAAAAAACAGATGTGGGAGCTGTGTTTTGCTACCTATCAAGGATCCCACTACACCACCACCACCCCACTGAATCCAAGGAGACCCATTCCCCAGGGCCGGAAGCCCTCAGGCTGCCCCACTGCAAAAGGGGGTTTCTGCACTTTTCTTTCCTGTATAACCCGAGACAAACCACTCCAGGGCCTGTGGCCTCCCCTAGAGAGGTGGTAGAGCAAGACCTGGAGCTCAGCCTTCCCCAGGGAAGGGTACTGGCAGCCCCAAGGTATCAGCCACTCAGCAACAGGCCACGCTAAGCCCAGCTGCACACCCCATCCCTACAGGATTCTCCCAACTGCAGAAGCCTAGGCCCTTACTCATGCCAGACCCCCCACAGCACACCCCAGAGGGATGGCATTGACCTGACTCCTTTGAGAAACACCTGTGCAGTCCTCTTACCCCACAGACTGTATCAGGACCCCTAAACACCTCCAAATCATTAGATACACTCCACTTCTAAAACAGAAGTGCAAGCTGGGGAACAGCTGGCCCCACAGGGCCCCTCGTCAGCAATGCCACCATCCCTTCCCTTTGGGGCAAATCACAGTAGAGGGAAAGATGCCATGGGAAAAATGAAGGCACTAGGGGTTCATACCTGTGATGCAAGCTACTCAGGAGGCTGAGATCTGAGGATTGTGGTTCGAAGCCAGCCCAGGCAGGAAAGTCTGTGAGACTGTTACCTCTAATAAACTACTTTAAAAAAAAAGCTCGAAATGGAGCTGTGGCTCAAGTGGTAGAGCACTAGCTTGAGCAAAAGAAGCTCAGAGACAGTGTCCAGGCCTAGAGTTCAAAGCACTAGAGCCAGTACACACACGCGCACACACACACACACACACACACACACACACACACACACACACAAAATGTAGGTACAAACCGGACCTCGCTGTTCTGGACTTGGGTGTTGGGGGACAGCACTGCAGAGAAACATTTGGTGGAAAGGCCACATGACTCCAAGCAAGGACAAAACCCCTTAAGCATTAGACTAGGTGAGCAAGCCTGTGTGCTCAGCAAGGACCTGGGCTTTCATCTCAGAATATCCCCAAAGCCTAGGAATGTAGGAAACTACTTTCCCCCACCCCAATGAAGGGGAGGGAGAATGTTGCCCCCATCACCATCCACCAGTGCTGGGACATCCAGGGCCAGCCTAGGGCCGGTGAGAGAAGCAGCCCTTCCCCCTGGCGATCAATAGAGCCAGATCAGATCGCATTTCCATGAGCCTGAGGCCCTGAGGCCCGTAGTGGAGAGGCAGGACCAAGATAATGGCCTGGATTGAATAAGCAAATGGATGGTGGGGGAGGGGTTGGAGTCTGGAAAATCCACTCCCTAGGGGCCCTGGGGGAGCAACCAGCTCCGAAGCCAGCCAGCAGGGCAGAGAGGACCGGCAGGGAAAGCTGCTTGGACACCTGGGAGTGGTTGCGCCTGAAAAACAAGGGAAAACAGGGCAAAGTGCTTCTCAGATAAACCTCCCCAACACGCCCTGGTGCCCTGGTGCCCGTGGGGTAGGTAAATCCTACAGCCACAGCCTGGGAGACTTGAAAGCAGCACCCAGCCAGCATGATGGGGGGGGGGGGGCTTGAGACCTCTCCCCACCGTTGTCTACCCACTCACCTCGGTAGAGGACAGCAGTCATTACGATGGAGGAACTTTTACCCAGACCCGGCCTGGAATGGGCTAAAAAGAACTAAAAAGTAGATACGGCCTGAGGTCTTCTTCTGGAATGCAGGCCCTGGAGACTGCACGACATGAAGGCTGGCAAGGGCACAGAACTGGCCATTCCAGTACCTACTAATCAAAGTTTGGGTGCCCAGGGCTGGTGTGAGGAACAGAGGCAAAGCCACACGAGGGACAGGAGCCCAGGGTCTAAGGGCTGCTGCTGCTGCTGTTTCCTAGGGTCAGTTACTCCCTGCTGGGCAGAAGGAACAGAAATGTGGTCAATACCAGAGATGCCATACTGACAGGCAGGAACCCACTCTCCATGCAAGGATGGCTCCAGGACAGTCACAGCCTGGATCTTTTGGGGCTGGTACAGACATGAGATTGGGAGGAGAGGATCTGGACAGTCAGAGGGAGAACCCAGCAGTGGCACCCTACCAAAACATAAATGCCCTCTTCACTGAAATAAGCATGTACCATGCATGCAGGCAGGCACATGTGCACACACACATGTACATATACACAGATACACACAGGTACTCTGAAGAACAGGGGCACAAGGGCACCAACACCATAGAGATTTCTGAGCTTCTTTCTCTATTGGGTAGTAGTAGAAATAAAGTACATGATCCACCCAAGGCAGTCTTGATTGCATCCAAGCAGGCAGCATGAATGGCCCAGCCATGTTCTTGCCAGGCAGCCAGCTGGATCTGTGGTCCTCCAAAACTGCCAGCTTCAATCACACACCTCATCCTGCCCAGCCCCCTCTAGTCACCTGACCAAGCCACTAGCCCTTGCCCAGGATCCCCCAGGGAGAAGCATACCCAACAGAGGTATGAGAAGTCCCGGCTAGTCAGTGTCCCAGGTCAGCTGGCTTCACAAAGGGACAGCCTGGCTGGCAGGTCTTTCCTAGCTTTGCTGCACCAGGTCTAGGCCTCCCAGCTTCAGGATCTGCCATCTGAGACAACCTTTAGGCCAGGGGCTGACTGCAGGGCCACAGCTGAGACTTTGTTCTGCACTGGAGAGTACGGAGAACACCCAGGGCACGAGACCCAGCCTCCAGGATAACTCCACACAGATTTTGTTGTGGTGACTGAAGGGCAGCACTGCCCTGCTGTTACTTACTGCACGCTGCAGAGGCTCTTCCCAGAGCCCGTCTCTCTGAAAACACACACCGCACACCCCATCCCATCCATCAGTTTGGGATCCGCAAGATTAACATGCGTGATACAAGACAGGACTGGTTCAGTTAAGATACAGCTTGGCTCCAAGGATGCAGGAAACCACCAGTGGGTGGATGTGAAGAGATCACTGACTGGTCCCTGCCCTAGAACCTCCCAGCACCTTTGATCTCAATCAAGCTCCCTTACAATGCCCTGCCCTCCTAAGAGATGCCCAGAGATGAACCAGGCCACCACAGGCTCCAGGGACAGCGGTCCCTCAGCAGAAGGCTAGGTCCCATGCTGCCAGCCAAGGTCTCACCCCAAGGGTGTGCTAAGGAGATGGGGGTCAGGAGAGTGGCTTTCTGAACCGTGGCATCACTAAGGCCTGCCCTACAGATGGTGACCCCACCCCCCCCCCCACCCCGAGGGGCTCCATCTGGCGGCCCAGCTCAGATTGCCCAACTCCTGCTCTACTCTGGCCCGAGGCAGTGTAAGGCGATCTGGCTGCCCACTGGGTTGGGCTGTGCCTTTACCCAGCACTTAGCCAGATGGGCCAGGGAGGAGGCAAATAAGTTGCACCCAGGCGCAGGGAGGCAGGGGGGAGGCGAATAGTGCAGCAGCGGTCCGCTTTTCCCATATTGGCACTGCACATGATTGCTCAGAGCGGAGACACAAGCAAAAATGTGCTAGTGCCAAAATTGGCCAAGCAGATGGTACAGAAGCAAGCCCTCTGTGGGGATACAGTGGACCAGGTCTCTGCATCCCTGTGCCACTAAGAACAGGGCCATCCAGGCCCTCTGGGGAGGCAGAAGTCTGCCAAGGCACTCGCGGATCTGTCTCTGCTCTGTTTATGGCCCTTCGGTAATTCACTGACCGAGACTGTTCACAGTGAATTCTACCAGTGCCATACACAGAACAGGAGTCACACTCTCCGGCCTGCTGACGTGGGGAGACCAACTGCCCCCAAGGCAACTCCTTGCTTGCAGAAGGTCTAACCTCAGGCCTCTGAGTCTAGCTACCCACTTCGGGCCCCCAGCAGGTTATCAACTGCCCCCCCACCCACCTTCCCCCAACAATGGCTTAGCAGCTCTCCTCACCCTCTTCTTTGCCAGCTTACATTGCTTCTGTAGCCCAAGATGACCTTCAAGGAGCCAAGGACAGTATGGAGAAGTGCTGTGATCATGGGTGGAGTCGGAGGCTGTATCAAGGTATTTCCTGGCTCAACTAGAAGGCCAGGATCCCTCTACCATCACCTAGGCTGGATTAGGACCATCCATCTTCTCGCCAGTCAGATGAGCTCCAGATCCCCAGATCCAGCTGCCAGATCCTCTCCTCCCCTATCAAACCAAGCCCCACCCAGCCCCAAAGGGGCAAGCACCAGAATATCCAAGATGCCTCTCCAGGCCTCTGAGCCCAGGCACCAACACCCCAGATCCAAGACAACTGGCTCTCTTATTAATCCTGTCCCCAGCCTGCCCTGTGCACCAGCAGACCAAATCAGACTGTGAAGTGCACAGGCCAGGTGTCTTTGTGGTCAGCCCAGGGCCAAGATCAAGGCAAAGGAGGCAGCTTGGAGAGGCACACTGCCCCTGGAAGAGACTGGAAGTGGCTTCTGACCAGGGTCTATGGAGGGAGAGCAGGGATCAGAGGGAGGGCGGGGAAGGTTGCATCAGTGGTTGCCAGAGTGGCTGCCTCAAGAGAAGATACTGTGGAGGCTCCTGCCTCTGGTGTCAAGAGCTCTGGGGAAAGAAGAAAGAGGGAGGGTGGGTCTCTGGGGATGTGATGGGGGGAGGACAGGGCAGAAGGGCTTGGGACTCTGAAGAGCAGCCACTATAGGTCTCAGCCTGCCCTAAGCCAGCCTGGGACCCAGGGGGGCAAAGTGTCTAGAAAAATACTCTGGCAAAGGTCAGGGGGTGGCCCACAAAGTACCCAAAACCCCAGGTGAGTAATATATACTAGTGATCTCTTAAAGCCTCCTTAGTTGCTCTGGAGTCAATGCTCCACACACTCTCCTAGAATGGCTTTGTAACACGTGCCCACGGCTGCACTCAGGCCCTCCAGCCCATCCATCTACTCAGGCACCAATCTAACTGGACAGGTTGGTGGCTGGGGAAGTCACTTCCTGGCCTTCAGCCTGTTTCTCCCAATACAATTCTCTGAAAGAAAGCAAGTAGCAAAGGGTATAGGACACCAGGGGAGGTAGATAGTTGTCAACATTGCAGGGAGAGCTGGGTACCGGGTGCTCATGCCTGCAACTGTAGCTACTCAGGAGGCTGAGATCTAAGGATTATGGTTCAAGCCAGCCCAAGTCTGAAAGACTTATCTCCAATTAACCACCAGAAATTCAGAAGTGGAGTTGTGGCTCAAAGTGATAGAGCACTAGCCTTGAGCAGGAAGAGCTAAGGGACAGCGCCCAGGCACGTGCACACAGGTGGGCACGGGAGCAAGTGGAAAAAACACACACACACCCAGGCACAGTGGAAAACACACACACACACACACACACACACACACACAGCAACCTGAATCGCCCCTAGAAATGTAGATTGATTAGGGCTCATCCTGAAATCTGCATTTAAATAAAAGCCCCAGCACTTTGAGAACTTTTCCCAGAAGATATTCAGTCCCCTCCCCTCCCCCATCTCTCCTACCCCCACCATCCGCCCTGCCCCTGGGGCCCTTAAAAAAACACAAAATTCTTTTGGAGAGATACAGGGAGTTAAGGTAGTGGATGAAGGCGAACAAGAATTCACTTGCAATCAAGAAGCAGAGCTTGGTCTGAGAGCAGAGGACTAGCATCAAGGAATCAAATCCCATAGGCAGAGGAGCCTAGTATAATGTCCGCTCCTTCTGACATGGCTTCTCTGTGGGTACCCTTGGTCTCTGGTTTCCTCCTTCTTTGTAACTGACTGGGGAGAGAGAGCAAGAACAGCTTACAAAGCCAAATCCCCTTCCAGCCTTCAGTACTAATCAGCTGGGCAAGGCCCCTCCCCAGCCAAGCCTGGCCCCTCCTAACCCAAATGCAGCAGAAGGCCGTGCCGCAGTGGCCTGGCTGCCACACTGCCCTGCACAACGCAGGTTAACCTTGCCCCGCAGCATCTGGCTACGGAAGACCTGAGTCCCAAGAAAGAAAGTGGTCTCCCACTTCTCCTGAAATGGGTGGCAAAAAAGTGAGAGTTGAAAACCAAAGCTGCAAAAGCAGCATAGGAAACTTCAGGAAGGGGAGAAAGAGGCACCGTTTGCTGCACGGCCTCTTCTGCCCTCCTGACCTTGAAATCAAAAGCAAAGAAATGCACTTCTAATGGTGGTTAGAAGAGATCAGTGTGCTTTCGTGCAAAGAAGACCTGACCTGCAGGATGGCTGAGGGCTGGGGTTTCTCAGGGTGTGAAGCCTACATTTCCTTTATAATACAAGGTCCTGGCTGGCACTGCTCCCCATTTATCCTTGGTATCAACCCCGCCCTCTTGACCTCTATTTGGACCTTAGGACATTTCGCGGAGTCTCTCTCCTACTCCGTGGGGTTTTTTTCTCTCTGGGCGCTTGAACCCACACTGAAAGGAGACTTCCCCAACCCAGCTAGTGGGTCCCCAGAGAGTGAAGCTGGCCCTTGAGGCTTCGAGGCACTCATGGGCACATAGCCCTGCACCCAGCCGCCTGCTCCCATCTATACACAACGAATCTGGAGCCCCAGGACCGAGTGCCCTCCACCCTGGATCTCCAACGAATGCCAAGGGACGAGGGTTAGCCTGGCCCTCGGACGTGCATAGGGTGTGGCCAGCAATCCCAGGCTCTCCTAACCCAAGAGGTCCCCCCCTCCTCTAGCTGCTCTCAGTACAGTTCAGGCCAACAGCGCGCACTCCAATAACCAGGGTATGTGCGCGGAGCACGGTGACTCCAGGAGCCCCTGCACTAACCCGCCTGGTGGAGAAAAAGAATAAACGAAATTCTCACCAGTGAGACTGGCGCACTGGAATGCGTCCTTCTTTAAACAAGGCCCCACCGGAGGGCTCCTCTGCTTCATCCCCATGACCGCTTACGAGAGGCCAGGAGCCGGGCAAGTGAAGGCTGCGGCTCCTCGGCTCCAGCTCTCACCAAACCAGGAGCCTCGCGGGCAAGGCGCCGGATCGGAACGTCGAGGCTGCCAGGGTGGTGGGCTGTGTGCGCAGGGAGGGCATCGGAGCCGGTTACCTCGAAGGATCGCCCTGGGATCTGAGACCTGCCGACTCAAAGTCTAACAGGATTACGACGGGACTGGCGGAGGGGGACGCGCATTTGGCTGAACTGAGTGATCCGTACCGGCGGCGGGGAGAGGGGGGGAGGGGGTGATCACGGCCCTAGCGCGAGCACCCCCATCTGACCCGCAGGAGGGAAATCAGGATTTTAGTCATCAGGAGTTTAGCAAAACCCAGTGGAAAGCTGGAAGGTTCTGTCCTCACCCAGCCCGCAGGGAGGGGGACGGTCAGGGGGAACGATTGAGCCCGCCTGCCCTCTGCCCCGACCTCTCTGAGCACCCTTTATCGCCTGCACTGGCAAATATTTTTACGCACCGCGTAGGGACGGCCAGGGCTGGAAGAAGGGGAGGCAAATGGCTCAGCCTGGAGGGCTCCGCAGAATCGCAGGTTCCCCGGTGCCCCCGACGGCCCTCACCGCCGCACACCCTTAGGATGCGCTGAGCAGTGGAGCGCCGTCCCGCCGCCCACCCGTCCACTCGCTCGCTCTGGGCGGACCCCCGAGTGCTAGCCACGGAATAGGCGGAGACGCCAGGGGGGCGTCTCGGCCGCGTGCCCCGGGCGCTCGGGGACCCGAGGCTGCGCAGTGGAGACCAACGGGAGATCGGAGACCAGCTTTCCCCAGGGACTGGGCGGGGCCGGCCCCGGGCCACGGAAGCCGTAACGAACTAGCAGGGAAGCCTCCAGGCAGACGCTAAAGACTCGGGATCCCGGGTCCGGACGCCCCCACGGCTCACACCTCTGCCGACCCCCGACCTTGCACTTCCCCCCAGGCCCACCAGGGCGGCGAGAGGCGCGCGCGACCCCAGCCGAATTCCTCAGGGAGGCGGCGCTCGGGCCTGCGCCCGAACGCACCCGGCCAAACAATCCACAAATTGGCTGCCGCCCTCCGCCCGGGAACAGCACTTGGAAGCAGGACACGTGCCACTCAGGGCTTGGGTCCCCGGAACCCCCAACCGGAAAGTTCCGGAGAGCCAGGAACTCGCAATGCCGAGTCATCTCCGAGGGCCCATCGCCTCCACCCCGAGCACCAGCCCAGCCGGGAACCCGGGTTCCTTTACGGCTGGCCCTGGGCGCCCGCCCCCACCTTCTCTTCCTGGCCCGGCGGGGGCTCCGCCTGGCCCCGCCCCCAAACACTCACCTGCGCCGGCTCCGCGCTGGGCGCTCGGCCGCCCCCCAACTCCTTCCTCGCCGAATCCACGCACGAGGAATAACCAAAAAGGGCCCCCGTTTGAAGGGAGCCGAATGGACGGAATTTAGGGTGTGCCCAGAGTGGGCCAGGGGCGGCACGCCCCCGAACCTCTACTGCCCGGGTTGTGGGGGGAGGCGGCGCCCAAGCGCGGAACCCAGCGGGGGAACAAAGAGGAGCCGGGATGGGGCCGCGCGCTTCCTGGGTGTCGGGTGACAGATCCGAAGGACCCGGCCCAGCCACCTGAGGAGGAGCGGCCTCCACGCAGCGGGCGGGGCGCACCTAGAGAGGCACCCGGGCCCCAGAGCCTGATAAACTGGGCGCACCCGGGGCCCCCGGCCGCCCCGAAAGAGGGGAGCGAGAGGACTCGAGCGCGGCGGAGACGCAGGGGCTCGACGGAGTGCGGAGTTGACTCCGGCGGGGTTTTACGCCCCCCCCCCCGCCGTGCCCCTCCCGCCCCCCGCGCCGCGCCATTGGCTCAGGTGCCGGGAGGCGGGGGTGGGATCGGAGGCGGGCCGAGATGATTCACCTTGAATGTGGCTCGGGTTGGTGAGCGGCGCAGGACACGCCCGACCTGGCTGCCGAGACGCTAGGAGCCCCGCCTGCTCGTCTCAATCCAGCCAGGTCTGGCCCCAGAGGGTCCCGCCACCCACTCTCCGTTCTCCTTTCCTACCTTCGGGTTGGGGTACTGCAAGCCGAGATGCGCCCCCCCGACGTCTGGCTTACCCCGCCACCCTGCGAGCCCAGAGCCAGCCGAGGTGTGTGTAGCCTGGCAAGCTGGGAAATCCGACCCTGGGCTGGAGGAGGGGAAGTGCACGTTGGGAGCCCCGGTGCACTGCGGGGCCTCTGGAAGGATCTGAATGTCCCCGCAGAAAAGGGGCGCCGCTGACCTATCGGTGGGCGCATCTGGACCGGGGACGCATGGCTGGAGTAGAGGCATCTCACCTCCCGCTCAGTCCTCGCCGGCTTTGCCCAGCCCAGAAGCCCCACAGGTGTCTGGCCACCGCCGTCGCCTGGAACAAAGGCTGCCTGTCCCGGAAGGGGGGAGGGGAAGAGGAGCCGCCCCCAGACCAGTTCCCATCTCCCTTCCTTCCCGCCCCCCATAGCTTGGTGGCTCCCCGGGGAAGGGGCGGGGCCGGCCGGAGCTGGGGCGCAGGCCCGGATTAGATCCCTCTCAATCATCCTTTGCTCGAGCCAAGCTCGGGAGCATTCGGGGAGCGGAGGGGGCGGGGCGGGGTTGAGGTACTCCCCAGCTGTCAGCGTGGAGGTGGCCTCTTCCTCCTTCCCCAGCATCCTGAGCACTGCGGCGAGCCCCACCCCCGCGGCAGCTTTGGGCGCCCTTCCCAGTCCCCGCTGCGCCCGGCCGCCCCAGACGGCAACCACCGTTCAAAACCAGATTAAAATAAAACGTTAATCCGCCTTCCTCCCTTTTAGCTCCTAGTTCTTCCAATGGACCAGCAGGTCTGGCAGCCTAGAAACCTCTAAAATAAAAATAAAAACATGGAAGAGGGGGGTGCTTAGCCAATGCCCCCCCCCCCGCCAAACCTAAAGATCCCTTGCACTGAGATCGAAAACCGTTAGCACCTGTCCGGGGCTCCGAGGTGGGGGCGGGGAGGGGTGGGGGAGGGGGTCTGCAGTCACCCCGCCCCGCCGCTCCGCTGAGCCGCGAGGGGCCGACAGTGACGGTGCACTTACGAACCCTCGACACACCCGACTCCGGGGCGAAGCTTGCTCCTGCGGTGGATGTGGCAGACCGATGGTTCCAGAAGCAAGGCTCACCTCAGGCGGGATGGCCAGGCGAGTTTCTGGACCTCGATGTCCCTCTCCCAGCCTAGCTCGGGATGGGACGTGCTGCGCCGGAACCCGGGCGGAGGAGATAAAGAGCAAGGCTGGGCCAAACAGAAGGGGGGGGGGCTACATATTAACCCCTTCCCAGCCCACTCGCAACCCCCAAACCTGTCTCCCAGAACCTTCCCATCCGCGTCCCCATCCGCGCCCTACCTGGTCCCCAAGCCTTTAGGGTCCTGGGTGCAATGTGCCCCGGGGCTCAGGCCACGCCGGTTGCGAGTGACCCCCAGGGCCTGCAGCGCCCCTTTATAGTGTGGGCCCCGCCCCCACGCCCCGCCCGAGCCCATTCACCTGCTGTCGAGAACCAGACACCGCACCGCCACGGAAAGCTAGCCGCCGGGCTGCGGGGTCCGGCGGTCGGGACGGGAAGGGTGGGGGCGCGGTCGAGGTGGATCCGGTTTCTACCTTTCTTAAATGCTCTGCTGAAAATCGAGATGGCCCTGGCCCCGAAGCCAGCGCCGCTCACTCCCCCCGCGGCTCCCCGCGCACCCAGAGGCCCCCAGCCTCACCCTGGGAGGGGCCGCGAAACCGCACCCGCAAGGGTCTCATACATATTTTAGGGAGCAGGCGCGGCGGGTAACTGGAGCCGGGCCGGGACGATGAGGGGGGTGGCCCCCAGGGGCCGGGTACCCCGGATCCCTTACAGCTCAGGACTCGAGCCGGAGAAGACGTGGCTCAGGCCGACCTCGGGTCCTTTCGTTGCTGGCCTGTCAAGCGCCCCGCACACGCGCAAGCACCCCACCCTCCTCTGCGCTCCGACGTCTGCCTGCCAGCTGCGGCATTCCGCTCCTCCGAAGAGATCCCCTTCCCTCCTCTCCGCCAAGCCCCAGCCCTGCCCGGCGTCGTGCGTGAGCCGGGGGACCCCAATTCTGGGTTCCTTGCCCTCAGTCCCGGTTCAGAAGCAACACCCGTCTTGTTTAGCCCCACCTGGAAGATTCTGCGCCTTGCGCTCGAACCCAGACCCATGGCGCAGCAGCCCGTCCCTCCGGCTGGCTCCTCAGGCCTCCCACCTCCTAGTCTCCTAACCTCAGCCCCTTCTTCTCTCCTGGACCGTCCCAGGGGTGCTGGGTGGAGGTAGCTCCTGCCCTTGGGCCGAGGTCCCGGGGCGAATGGCTTGCACTAGTAACTAACGTGGAACTAAAGTTTTAAGTCTGTGTCAGGTCTGTTTAAAACAAGTAGTTTGCCTCAGGCACTATTTCGAGCGACTCACTCCTCTCTGGGCTCCCGTTGCCCCCTCTCAGGGGAATAAAAAGAATGCACCCACACGCGTGCGTGCGCCCTGGGTGACCCGGAGACCCCGGCAGAATATGGGCCTGTGCCCTCATCCCCAGGAAGCCCGCCAGTCCCTCCGCATCGCCTCCCCCCGCCGGGAAATCCTAGGCCCCTAGGGCTGCTCTGCCAGACCTTCCTGGCCACTCTTGCGCGGATTACTACGTGTGTGAAGTAAGATGATGGCCTTTCCATCTTGGTTGTATCCCAGCCCTTCGGGCTTTGCCCTAGAATCTAGAGTCTCGTGGGTCTCTTGCAGAAGTGTTAGAACTCCAACAGCTTCCTGACGTTTCTGAACATTATACGTCTGCATTTTTCTTTTGTGGGCGCGGAGAATCTTGCACGATTCTGTGCGCCAGAGTTCAGGAGATACTGTTCCAGCTGTGGGAGCCCACGCATGTAGTGGAAAATGGAAAAGAATGAGGAATTGGACCCACAAATGAAAGACGATCTTCTTTTAAGAATCCACCCAGCTATCAACAAGAATAAGGAAAAAACCGAGCGCCGGTGGATTACGTCTGTAATCTTAGCTACCCATGAGGCTGAGATCTAAGGATCTAGTAGGAAGCCAGCCAGACTCTTATGTCCAATTACCCACCAAAAAGCTGGAATTGGCTCATGTGGTAGAGCACCAGCCTTGAGGGAAAAAACTAAGAGATAGCATGCCCGGGACCCTTTGTGCAAGCCCAATTACACACACACACACACACACACACACACACACACACACACACACAGAGAATGAGGAATAGCGTGTGTTGGTGCATACCTGTAATCTCAGCTCTAAGGAGATTGAGTTCTATACCAGCCTGAGCTACATAGAGAGACCCGATATTTTTAATGAGGAAAATATTTATAATCGTCATTGTATCTCAAAAAAATAGTTTGGGCGACATAAAACGGGTCCTTTTTGTGTAAAATGAGTAGAACTTGGGTGGAATGTCGGGCTTTTTTTTTTTTTGGGGGGGGGGTCCGGTCGTGGGGCCTGAGCTCTGGGCCTGGGCGCTGTCCCTCAGCTCTTCAGCTTAAGGCGAGCGCTCTACCACCTGAGCCACAGCGCCACTCCTGGTTTTCTGAGCCAGCCCGGGCTGGCTTTGAACCGCGATCCTCAGGTCTCAGCCTCCGGAGTAGCTAGGATCACAGGCGTGAGCCACCCACGAATATCGGGCTTTTTATATACCAAATGGACTGAAGACATTTTTACAGGCTTTTGTTTGTTTGTTTGATGTCCTTCTAGACTGTTTGAAGCAAATGTTTCTAATCACAGGCTTGTACTGAAATTTCCATTTAAAAAGGTAAATGCAGGAATTGAGTTTAAAGCGAGGAAAGTGTTTGGAGATGAAGCCTGAATTAGTGGAATCGGAGAGGCAAGGTACAGTGAAGGGACTGGGGCAGGAGAAAGCCCCTAACCCCGGGGCTCCTGGCGAATCCACAGCCCCCACCCAGAACAGAACGATGGGGATGGGCGGGGGCGGGGGGGGGGGAGAGGAGAGAAGGCCCGGGCACCCTCCAGGCTTCACCCTGGCGGAATTTGATCTAGACTCCTCGCCTTCGCTACTCCTCGACCCAAGTGGGCAGAAAAGGCGTCTGGGCGGGGACCAAAGACCAAGTTCAGCCTCCGTTGCCTGTAAAATAATCCTAAAACGATGGCTGCCCGTTCTTTGTTGTTTTGTTTTTCTAGAGACGCGGAGGGTTCGGGAGAGAAGGTCTCTGCTCGGGGGCCCGGCGCGCGCCCGGGTGTGGCTGAGCCGGGTTGCGGGCCGGGGCGCACGCGGGGCTGGAAAACGCAGCTTCCTTCCCCATCCCCTCCCGGCGGGGACCCGCGTCCAACGCAGCGAACCCGAACGCCGCCCGGGAGTCTCCCAGCCCCGGGGCTAGGATGGCTCCGGGGTTCCGAGACCTTGAGCTTCTAACCCGATTGTGTGTGCTGTGGTTGGGGGATCGGCCTCCTGCAGATTATCCAAAGGTCGATGACTCGGAGCCATCTTTTACTCCCGGTGTCTATAGCAGAATTCCGTTGACACATTCATTCTGCCCCGAGCTAGAAGACTTTTTTTTTTTTTTTGGCCGTCTTGGTTGCTTTGGAGAACTAGTTTAAATAACACAACTTAGAATTCATTACCTGCATATTTATTCATCCCTTAGCTAGTCTTGGGCGCTTGTCTGATCTTTCCCAGCCTCCCATTTCTTCTGGTGTAAATGGGGCGCTGGCACAGGTCAGAGGACGGGGTGGGGGGGGGGGGTGTTTTCAAGTGTTCTGTCGTAGACGACAACGCCTGGACTCCGAGGGACCATTCTTTCCAGTCCGGAATTTCGAATTCAGTCCGACGCCTTCATTCTAGCGAGTGAAGTTGGTCCCCCTTCTTTTGGATAAACCGTGCAGATGAGGTCTCTGGAAGGTTCTGTGGAGAGGGAGATGCGTTCCAATGAGCGCTGCGGGGCCCCGTCCGTCCGCTCGCACCGAGCCACGCTTTCCGGCCCCGCACCTCTGCGCGCAGAGCCTGCGGCGCGCGCTTCCCTCCTAGACCGCTCCTGTGTGCCCGGCCTCTGGGAAGCCCTCCCTCCCGTAGCCATCAGCCCCGAGTCTTTGCGGTTCTGGTTCCCGGTGTCTCTCCCGCCTTTTCCACTCCCCAAATGGCACCCCCCAGGGTGGGTTCCCGGCGGCCTCGGGCCTTTAGACTCCCACGCTCCGAGACTTCAGGACCTGCGGAGATTTTCCTGGGGACACCCCTGAGGCGGAGTGCCTGCCAAGAGGGTTAGCGCAGGGACTGCGGCTTGGGTGAGCAGCCCGGCGACCCCGCGGGTGATGCGAGAAGCTGGGGAAGCAGAACGATCCACTGTGAGCAAGAAATTCCGACGTGCTTTGATCTCGCTTTGATCGGGTCTGCACGAGCCTCCAGCCTTCAGGCCATGGGAACTTGGGGGCCCTCGGGAGCCCGACAGGCTGATGGACTGTGGCAGGTGGGGGACTTCCTCGGTCCCTGCCAGCACTGCCCTGAGGACAGCAGCCTTTGGTCCGAGACAATGATGTCAAGCTGCTTAGGAGCTCAGTGTGGACTAGGTTCAGAGGCTGGCCTCAGCCTCCACGGTGCTGGTGCTGCGCCGTGCGCTAGCACGCGCCCCCAGGAATAGAAGACGCAGGCTCCAGAGGAACACGGGTCACAACCTTCTGGCACTGCTGTACTGAAGACTATGCTTGGCTTTTGGTGGGTGCGTGCATCCTCTGGGTGACACAGAAATAAATGGGATGCTGGGATTCTCCCTCTATGTAGCGAGAGAAAACATGGGGGCCACAGGCGGGGGGGGGGGGGGGGGGGAGGCCGCGGGGGAGGGGAATCCAGGCCCTGTCAGTGTTCTGTTCCTTCCACCATAGCTTCCTCTCTGTACCACCCCTTTATCTCATACTACCCATGGGGCTTTGTCATCTCTGAGAAGGTAGAAAGCTCTCAGAGGGCTTCTGGGAGTCTTTCCTCTCCCCATTGTCCTTTCCCAAGGGTAAGCCAACTAACTGCCCTCTTCCTCCTCCTCATCTACAAAGTGAGGACTGGAAGGAAGCCCTGGGATTTCAGCACTGAGAGACCTTTCCTGTCTTCCTTCATCCCTTTCTTTTTCCTTTCTGAGATACATCGAAGAAGAGTGTTAGAGCCATAGAAAGGGAGGCAGACCAGCTGGCTGCACTTGGACTATAAGAGCTGGGCTGGGAGCTGGTGGTTCAGGCCTGTAATCCTAGCAACTAAGGAGGCGGAGATGTGAGGATCTCGGTATCCATGAGACACTTATCTCCAATTAATCACCAAAAATCCAGAAATGGAGTTGTAGCTCAAGTAGTTCAGTGCTAGCCTTGAGCAAAAAGGCTAAAGGACAGCACCCAGACCCTGATTCCTAGCCCCAGTGCCAGCATAAAAAAATAAACAACCCGGGGCTGGGAAGGTGGCTCAGTGGTAGAGCGCTTGCCTTGCATGCATGAGGCTCTGGGTTCGATTCCTCAGCACCACATAAGCAAAAAGAAAAAAAGCCAGAAGTGGCACTGAGGCTCAAGTGGTAGAGCACTAGCCTTGAGCTGAAGAGCTGAGGGACAGCGCCCAGGCCCAGAGTTCAGGCCCCACGACTGGACCCAAAAAAATAAAAATAAATAACCCAGTGCCAATGGCTCTTGCGCCTGTAATCCTAGCTACTCAAGAGGCTGAGATCTAAGGATCATGGTTCAAAGCCAGCGGGGGCAGGAACGTCTGTGATACTTTTTTTTTTTGGGGGGGGGGTCCGGTCGTGGGGCCTGAACTCTGGGCCTGGGCACTGTCCCTCAGCTCTTTAGCTCAAGGCTAGCACTCTACCACTTGAGTCACAGCGCCACTTCTGGGTTTTTTCTTTTTTTGCTTATGTGGTGCTGAGGAATCGAACCCAGGGCCTCAGGCATGCAAAGCAAGTGCTCTACCACTGAGCCAACTTCCCAGCCCCGTCTGTGATACTTTTACCTGCAATAAACTACTCAGAAATAAGCCAGAAGTAGTGCTGTGGCTCAAGAGGTAAAGTGCCAGCCTTGTGCAAAAAGAGGCCCAGGGATAGCACCTAGGCCCTGAGTTCAAGATCCAGCACTAGCAACAAAGAAATAGGCTGGGGGGCTGGGAAGGTGGTTCAGTGGTAGAGTACTTGCCTTGCATGCATGAGGCCCTGGATTCGATTCCTCAGCACCACATAAGCAGAAAAAGCCGGAAGTGGCGCTATGGCTGTAGTGCTAGCACACTAGCCTTGAGCTGAAGAGCTGAGAGACAGCACCCAGAGTTCAAGCCCCACATCTGGGAAAAAAAAAATAGAAGAAGTAGGATGGGCTACATGAGAGCAGTCACTCTCCTTGTGGCCTGCCATTTGCAGGGATGTGAGGTCACCAAGTACATGCACCCTCCTATCTCAGCCTCCCAACTTCATTAGGTTGAAATATCTACAGATCATCATGAATCTGGGCACAGAAACCACACAGGTGACCAGAAAGGAGGCTAGCCAGGGCTGGTGTCACACGAAGGACTCCTGCCATCTCCTCTCACTGGTTGTGGGAGATGTGCCCTTCCTTAGGCGCCAGGCATCGGGATCCCAATCCCTTCTATTCTCTGTTTTGGAGTTGGGGTGTTTCTCCTCCCACAACACCTGAGTCCCCATTTCCTCATTTCTTGGTCACACACCCAAGCCTCAGCCCTGGGCCACTTGTCGGCTGATGGGGTCTCTTTAAAGAATTGATTTCCATAAGTCCCTGAAGTGTTTCCTCAGCAGTAAATCTCCTGCCACCCAGGCTCTCTTCCCCATGAATGATTTAGTGCCTTGGAGGGGTTGGGCTGGCTTCCTGTACAGTGAAGGCCTGTGGCTGTGACATCACTCCTCCCCCACCAATGGTGATGGATGGTCTTCTCTGCCCTAATGGGGATGAGAGTGCACAGGGCCAACCGCCTGGGAGGGGATTGGCGGGGAAGTAAGCACCATCTGGCTCCACTGGCTCTGGTTTGGGGGTCTTACTGATGGGCCAGCTAGCTAATTGCCCTCAGAGGTACCTAGAGAAGAGGCCTGAGTCTATCTCTCTGTCCCCAGTCCAGAGGGACCCAGGCTCATTTCAGGGCAGGATTTGATTTGTCTTTCCAATTCCTTAACTGCTATAGAAAGAAAAAGAATTATATTCTCCTTTGCTCTGGTATCTCTGTCTCTGTCTCTGTCTCTCTCTCTTGCACTAACATCTCTCTTGCACACACATCCATTTACTTTCCAAAATCTTCACAGGAAGTTCATCGTTTTGTCTCACCTAAATCTTTCCTGCTACCCATGAAGTCCATTTTTCTCAGACTCCATCTGGAACAGACAGAGAACAGCTGGTCGTTACCAGCCATATGGTCAGCCTCCAAGAACACATGTCCTATGATGGCATGGTCTTGGCCCCTCCCTGTTCAGAGTCTCCTCCCTCCCCCACCATCTCTCCTCTGAGCTTACACACACACACACACACACACACACACACAACACACACACACACACACACACACCCTCCCCCCCCCCACTTCTCTCAGCTCCACCAGCCTTCCAGGAAAACCACAGGGATTTTGCCTGTAGCATTCACAGTCACCCCTTTCCTCAGGAAGAGAAAGATGGAGAGGGTGGTCCCCCATGGGAGCTAGCCTCTGTCTTGACTTGCCAGTCTGACTCAGCTCTGGCGGGCCTGCCTACCCTGAAGCAGATGCCCCTTATGGGAGGAGGTTCATGGAGGAGGTTCATGCCCCACTGTGAAGCCGCTTCGCCACTGGTCTGCCCTGCAGACAGCACTGGGCTAAGGAATTTTCTCAAAGACCACAATGAGCAATCTGCAAATTCCCCAGGATGACATCTATGTGTGTAGAGAAAGTGAGACCTAGAGTGGAAAAAGTTTGAGTTCTGGGTTTGTTGTTGTTTTGGACAGCTTTGTTTGTTTGTTTTTTGGGTCCAGTCATGGGGCCTGAACTCTGGGCCTGGGCGCTGTCCCTCAGCTCTTCAGCTCAAGGCTAGCACTCTACCACTTGAGCCACAGCACCACTTCCGGCTTTTTTCTTTTTGCTTATGTGGTGCTGAGGAATTGAACCCAGGGCCTCTGGCATGCAAGGCATGCGCTCTACCACTGAGCCACCTTCCCAGCCCCTTGGACAGCTTTGTTAACCTATAATTTACATTGAATACAATTAATAAAATTAATTGACAAAATTAATTTAACCAATATTTATACCATAGTCAAATATAGAATATTTTTATTGCCCTATAATTTCTGTTGTGCCTCTTCCAGGTCAGCTTCCTAATTCTATACTCTCACCCCCAACTCTGGAGCCAGGCAACTACCTTCTAATATTGTGGTTTTGCTTTTCTAGAATCCCATTTATATGCAGTCATGCAACATGTAGCCTTTTCAGCACTTAAAACCATGCTTTTGTGAGTTTGTGCCTTTTCATTGCTGAGTAGTATTCCATCATATGGAAGTACCACAATTTCTTTATCCATTCTTCAGTTGATCAGTATTTCAATTGCCTCTAGTTTGGGGCTATTATAAATAAAGTTGTTTTGGGGCTGGGAAGGTGGCTCAGTGGTAGAGCACTTGCCTTGCATGCTCGAGGCCCTAGGTTCGATTCCTGAGCACCACATAAGAAAAAAGCCAGAAGTGGCGCTGTGGCTCAAGTGGTAGAGTGCTAGCCTTGAGCTGAAGAGCTGAGGGACAGCGCCCAGGCCCAGAGTTCAGGCCCCACGACCAGACCCAAAAATAAATAAATAAATAAATAAACAAACAAACAAATAAATAAAGTTGTTTTAAATATCATGCACAAATCTCTTTGTGGACATATACTTCCATGACCCTGGACTTGTAAATGTTTAGAACACATTTGTCTTTTTTATTTTATGTTGGTCATGGGGCTTGAACTCTGGGCCTGGGCGCTGTCCCTCAGCTCTTCAGCTCAAGGCTAGTGCTCTACCACTTGAGCCACAGCGCCACTTCTGGTTTTCTGGTAGTTTATTGGAGATAAGAGTTTCATGGCCTTTCCTGCCCGGGCTGGCTTTGAACTGTGATCCTCAGATCTTAGCCTCCTGAGTAGCTAGGACTACAGGCAGGGAATCTCTAGTTTTTAGCACTTGCTGGTTTCTAAGAATAACTTACTCCCACCATTGTCTATCTGAGGCTACAACCGATTCTCCTTTCCTTGGCTAATGAGAGAGAGAGAGAGAGAGAGAGAGAGAGAGAGAGAGAGAGAGAGAGAGAGAGAAAACAAAAAAAAAGCATTCCTGTGGCTTTGCATTCTCCTTGCCCATACTTGGTAAGCCACTCTTTTGAATATTAGCATTCTAGTGCATGAGTAGTGCTATATCATTGTGGTTTTAATTTGCATTTCCCTGAGGACTAGACATGGTGGCATCTTATGCAAGGGGGAATTTGAGGGGAGGGGAGAAGGGTCTGCCTCTGGAGAGTTGCGGAGATATATGAAAGGTCAAGGGACCACAGTGAAGAGCTCTGGCCCTTGGAGCCATCATGGAAACTCGAGGCACTTGGGCCAAGGCTGGGCAAGGAAGCAAGTGTCTCTGATCAAGGCCAGATGGATCACAAATTCTACAGTCCTTCCTCTGCACTCTCTTCTCTGCCCTGGGACCTCTGGGGGAGCAGGAAGCTCAAAGTTGGTGGAAAGGTACCTTTTTCCAAGTTCACTCAGAGGACACTGGATGGTGGACCTGAGCTTCCTCATTCTGATGAGACTCTTAGCTGTTGAGAAAGAATCTTTCCATACTCCATCTTGTTTGCATATCAGGATAACCCACTGGTCAGGTGCACAAATGGGGGGAGATGTACAATTTATACAGGCCACACTGCTACTAAGGGCAAAGTTAAGGCTGGAACCTACTTCCTTGACTGCTTCTACTTTGTGTTCCCTAGGCGATTCAGCTGCCACCCACTGTCTTGCTGGGGATTAGAGGTCTCTTCAGCCCCAGTCTTCTACCAGGGGCTACAACAGATCATGCAGGCTATGAGCTAATACCAACTGGGTAGAGCTAAGCCAAACTTACAGAACTGTTTCCTTTGGTGTGTGTGCTGGTACTAGAACTTGAGCTCAGGGCCTGGGTGCTGTCCCAGAGATTTTTCTACTCAAGGCTGGCACTCTACCACTTGAGCCACAGCTCTACTTCTGGCTTTTTGCTGGCTCATTATAGATAAGCGTTACAGACTTTCCTGCCTGTGCCAGCTTTGAACCACAATCTTCGGATCTCAGCCTCCTGACTAGCTAGGATTCCATGTGTAAGCCACCTGCCCCTGGCCAAGGTAGACTTCTTATCCCTCTGGACATCAAAATCCAGGCTGCATGGTCTCAGGCCTCACTTAGCAGCCATTGCTATGTGACAGAGAGAGGCGAACAGAGATCTGGATATCAGTGCTTTGGGGCTCCACTACTCCTGGGGGTGGGGGTGGGGTGGGCACTGTGATCTGTATTCATTTCCAAACTCCTGACAATCACCAGATGGGTTTCACTTCATTTATTAGCTGCTCCCAAAGCGCTCTGAGGAGCTCACAGCAACAGCCATGGGAAAAGAGCTGTTCCCCAAAAAGGATCAGCAATGCCTTCCCTCCAAACCCCAAGCTCCAATGTTCTGAGCCATTGGAGTGGTGGTGACCAAACGTGATTTTTTTTTTTTTTTTTGGTCGGTCATGGGGCTTGAACTCTGGGCCTGGGCACTGTCCCTCAGCTCTTCAGCTCAAGGCTAGCGCTCTACCACTTGAGCCACAGTGCCACTTCAGGTTTTTCTGGTGGTTTATCGGAGATAAGAGTTTCAAGGCCTTTCCTGCCCAGGCTGGCTTTGAACTGAGATCCTCAGATCTCAGACTCCTGAGTAGCTAGGATTACAGGCATGAGCCACTGGCGCCTGGCACTAAACATGATTTTACACACTGGACCTCAGGGCACAGTGACCCCTCACAATACAGCAAGAGGAGACGTTCCACGGCTTTCACAGCTCACATCCAGGAAGCATGAGGGGACCAGGTGTTGGACAGAGGCCAGATCTAAGCCAGACCTTTTTTCTTTCTTTTTCTTTCTTCTTCTTCTTCTTCTTCTTCTTCAGGGCTTGAACTTTGGGCCTGGGAACTGTTCCTGAGCTCTTCAGCTCAAGGCAAGCACTCTACCACTTGAGCCACAGTGCCACTTCTGGTTTTCTGATAGGTAATTGGAGATAAGAGTCTCACAGACTTTCCTGCCTGGGCTGGCTTTGAACCATGATTCCTAGATCTCAGCCTCCTGAGTAGCTAGGTTTATCAGTGTGAGCCACCAGTGCTGGCAGATTTTTTTGGTGGGGAGGGGGAGGGCAGTCGTGGGGCTTGAACTCTGGGCCTGGGCGCTGTCCCTAAGCTCTTCAGCTCAAAATGAGTGTTCTACCACTCAAGCCATGGTGCACTGCCAGCTTTTTCTGCTTATGTGGTGCTGAGGAATCGAACCCAGGGCCTCATGCATGCAAGACAAGCGCTCTACAACTAAGCCACTTTCCCAGCCCAACCGGCAGATCTTTTGTCTTGAAAGACACTAGCCCCACCAAAGATGCCCAGTGAGTGGAGTGGGTGGGACATTTTAGTCAGCTGGTTTGGCACCTAAGAATTGCCATAGGTCCTGTGTGGCCCTTCCCTCTGGTCCACAGCCCCATAGCCTGGGCCATTGTGACCCGTCCAGACTGGAAGGAAGGGTGGGAACCAGGGCTCAGCCCAGGAGCCATTGCCCATCTGGGTCTTCCCAGAAGCACTGGCTGGGTAAGGATGATACTGGAGCATGCCAGGAGTCTATTTGCTTGCTCTCTTTCATTCATAGCCTGTCCAGGTGCGGGGGACAGGGGAAGGCACTTTTAGGGGGGACAGGCTGACTAGTGAAAGGCCACTTGAGGTGCGGTTCAATGAAACTATCTGTGTCCAAGATAGAGTTACTTGTATCAGGTGTGCTGAGACGTTTAATCCATTTTGTAATCAAACAGCATCACTGGGGCCCCTGAGAGCAAGAGATGACCAAGGGTTCCACCCACTTCCCAGGTAGAGGAGTGGAGGTACAGAGGGAGGCATAGAAATGATCCATTTTAGGGCTGGGAAGGTGGCTCAGTGGTAGAGCGCTTGCCTTGCATGCATGGGGACCTGGGTTCAATTCCTCAGCACCACATAAGCAAAAAAAAAGCTGGAAGTGGTGCTGTGGCTCAAGTGGTAGAGCACTAGCCTTGAGCTGAAGAGTTGAGGGACAGCGCCCAGGCCCAGAGTTCAGGCCCCACAACCGACAAAAAAGAAAAGAAATGATCCATTCTATTGGTTCCATTTTCACATGAGTACATTGAGTACTATAATTGCATGCAGTGGCGTTGGAGGTAGCACCCAGGATCTCATATGTGCTAGGCAAGTGCTCTGCCATTGAGCTACATTCCACCTCTGATGATTTGCTTTAGTAGATGAGTGTCTCAAGGCCCCGAGAGACCATTCTGGCCACTTTTGTGGTCACTGGCCAGAACACATTTCTGCCCTTCGGGGGCTAAGCATTTTCTACATAGCAATGTTCCTTCTCCATTGTCTCTTTGAGGTATAACACACCAGATGACCAGCGTAGGCCTCGCTGTCTGTCCTGGACAGTCCTTGCTCAGTCTTCCTTCATGCACACTGCTGCCTGGTGACAGAAATAACTACTGTGAGGATTCAAACTCATCTCAAGGGCCAGCCTTGGGAAGGGCCCTCCCCCCTCCCTGCTCTCCGGCCCCTACACACTAAGTAAGGAGAGGAAGAGTAGGCCTGGTCTGTTCCCAGAGAGAAAACAACCCTATAGGCCCTCCAACCCGGACTGTGAGCCCTGCTCTATCTGGGAGCCATACAGAGGTAGGGGAAGGGAGACACTTGTCCTAAAGGGACCAGGGCTGTCCAGGATCAGCGTGTCCATGGCTGGGATACCAGTTTCCGCCCATCTGTAGCAAGGCTGGCTGGGGCAACAGGAAGGCCTCCCACACCTGTGCCACCCAGGGGCCCCGGCTGGGCAGCAGATGGCCTCTCAGTTCCTTTGCACCTAGAAAGGGGTGAAGGCCTCGTACTGTTGGAATGGACCCAGGAAACTGGATCTTTGCAGGCTTTCTGGTGAGTGTTAAACAAGTTACCTCACTTCTCTTAGCCTCAGTTTCTTTTTTTTTTTTTTTTTGTTGGTTGTGGGGCTTGAACTCTGGGCCTGGGCGCTGTCCCTCAGCTCTTCAGCTCAAGGCGAGCGCTCTACCACTTGAGCTACAGCGCCACTTCCGGTTTTCTGGTGGTTTATTGGAGATAGGAGTCTCAAGGCCTCTCCTGCCCGGGCTGGCTTTGAACCGCGATCCTCAGATCTCAGCCTCCTGAGTAGCTAGGATTACAGGCGTGAGCCACCGACGCCCGGCTTTAGCCTCAGTTTCTGCATCTGCAGGATGGGGTTAAACATCTCTCCCTCATGGGAATGTTAGGCTTTTAGACAGGCACAGAAATAGGAGCCCCTTATGGCTCATGTCGGTCTTGGGAGCTGAACTCTGGGCCTGGGCACCATCCTTCAGCTCAAGGCTAGCGATATACCACTAGAACCACAGCACCACTTCCAGGTTTTTTCTTCTTATGTGGTGCTGAGGAATCAAACCCAGGGCCTCATGCATGCAAGGCAAACAGTCTACCACTGAACCAACTTCCCAGCCCTAGTCCAGATCTTATTACAAGGCAATTCATGGAGGCGAGGGATCCCAGGGAGACATCTGCCTGCCAATCTCCAGGATCAGCATACCCACTCCAACCACTGGAAGCCTCTCATGTGAGGACCCAATTTGCACTCAGTTGGGCTGGTACATTCCTGCCTCCTAAGTGCTGGGATTACAGGCACATGTTACCACATCCAGTTTACTTGGAGATCTTAGAACAACAAGCTGAGCAGGGTGCTTGGTGACTCACATCTGGTCTGTAATCCTAGCAACTCAGAAGGCAGAGATCTGAGGATTGTAGTTTGAAGCCAGCCTAAGGCAGGAAAATCCATGATACTCAACTACAAAAAGCCAGGAAGTGGAGCTGTGTGGCTCAAGTGGTAGAGCACTAGTCTTGTCCCTGAGTTCAAGACCCAGGACTGGCACAAATAACAAAACAAAAGGAAAAAAACAGCCAGGCACTGGTGGCTCATGCCTGTACTCAGGAGGCTGAGATCTAAGGATTGTGGTTTGAAGCCAGCCTGGGCAGAAAAGTCCACGAGGCTCTTATCTCCAATTAACCACCAGGAAACTAGAAGTGGTGCTGTGGATCAGTGGTAGAGCACTATCCTTGAGCAAAAGAGCTCTGGGACAATGCCCAGGCCCTGAGTTCAAGCTCCACAACTAACCAAAAAGAAGGAAGGAAGGAAGGAAGGAAGGAAGGAAGGGAGGGAGGGAGGGAGGGAGGGAGGGAAAAGAAAAGAAAAGAAATAAAAATAGGCTGACCTCACAAGCTTGGTAGTCTTACATCTTTAATCCTAGCTACTTAGGAGACCCAGATGGGAAGGATCCTGACTTGAGCCCAGCCTGGGT
The DNA here is from genome assembly GCF_019054845.1 of Dipodomys spectabilis. Classification (NCBI taxonomy): domain Eukaryota; kingdom Metazoa; phylum Chordata; class Mammalia; order Rodentia; family Heteromyidae; genus Dipodomys; species Dipodomys spectabilis. Next base: position 16,344,552 of record NW_024870874.1, read on the forward strand.
GAAAAGCTCATGAGACCCCATTTTAACCAGGAAAAGCTGCCTGCAATGGTATGTATGCCTGTCATTCGAGCTACTTTGATTTTGTTCTTTTGTTTTTTGTGCCAGTCCTGGGGCTTGAACCCAGGGCCTGGGCATTGTCTCTGAGCTTTTTTATTCAAGGCTAGCACTCTACCACTTTGAGCCACAGTTCCACCTCCAGTTTTCTGGTAGTTAATTGGAAATAAGAGTCTCACAGACTTTCCTGCCTGGGCTGGCATTGAACTGTGATCCTCAGAGCTCAGTTTCCTGAGTAGCTAAGATGACAGGACTGAGCCACTAGCATCCAGCTCCAGCTACTTTGGGAAGGTCACCATCCAGGCCCACTTGAGCCAAATGGGAAACCCTATTTGACAAACACTTAAAGGGCTGAGGATATGGCTTAAGTGGTAGAGCACTTGTGTACCAAGTGCAGGGCCCTGAGTTCAAAAACTAACACTGAAGGAGGAAGGGAGGGACGGAGGGAGGGAAGCAGAGAAAGGAGGGAATTTTTAAACTTGTTTTTTTTGTGTGGAGTCTTAGGGCTTGAATTCAGGGGTTTGAGCTCACTGTTTGTTTCCTCAGCTGGTGTTTAATCACTTTAGCTATGCCTCCAGCCCAGCTTTTTGCTGATTATTTTAGAGATGTCCAGGATGTGTTTGATCCTCTGCATGTCAGCCTCCTGAAAACCTAGGACAACATGCACAAGCCACTGGTGCTCAGCTAAAGATCTCCTTTGGGAAAAAGCTTCCGAAGCCAAGAGCTCAGTGGCAGAGCACATATTTAGTCTGCTCGAGACTCTGGGCCTAGATGCTGCATGTCAGCCCTTCAGGGCCTATGCAGTTAGGATAACATCCTGCCTCAGAGCCAGGGATCAAGGGGAAGGGGGCTGGTAGAGACTGGAGCCCCCTACTCCCCAGAAACCTGAGGAGCCTGAATTCAGCCCCTAGAAGCACAGCCAGCAGGGACAGCCCCCCTCCTCCCCCCCTCCAACCCCACCCTCCCCATCCCCAGCCCAGGGTCCCCAGGAAGCAGCAGAAGTGGATGTGGAGGTGGGGCCTGGAGGCCCAAGGCGGTAGCAGATACTTGCAGCAATTGCTGTCATACAGGACTTCCTGCTGTGTGCAATCTGCTGCTGCAGGCAGGGACTGGCAGAGCTGCCTACAGGGTGTGGTGGGTGAGGCCCCTCATTCTGAATCCCATCAACCCACACCAGCCAAGGCCGGCAGAGGAAGAGGCTTGGAGAAGCCTGTCGTCTACCGAGGGAGCCCTGCGTGGGCAGCAGAGCTGACTGTTCAGCGGCTGGGTTATCTTTGTTTACCACCCAGAGGACATCCAGCCAGCCGCATGCAGGTATTAACTGTGCCCACCTGCTCCACACATTAATTTGCTCTGCCAGAGTTCCAGCCAATGGCGCCAGCAATAAAGGAAATTGCTTTTGAAGTTGACAGAGGCTGACAGGCCTGTCTCCTCCAGGTGCAGCTGGGTGCCTGCCCATCCACCTGGCCCCCAAAGCAGAGGGTGTGTAGCTGTCGCTGGGGATCTGGGAAGGGGTCTCCCACACCATTGTGGTTCCATATGCCAGATTCTGAGCAGGGCCTCTTGGCGACAGAATGCGGAAACCTTTGGGTAATGACCCCTGACTCTCCAAGTCTAAGATGGCTCTAGCCTGGGCCTCCATGGGGAGGACCCACTGCCAGAGCTGATTCCCTCTTCCCTCTAGGGATTGCTATTGACCCTGCTTTGGCCACGTGAATAAACTGGGCCTCTTTACCCTAGCCCAAGATGGACTAGAAGGTCCTTCTCCTTCCCCTTCCCCTTTCCCCTTCCTCTTCCCCTTTCCCTTTCCCTTCCTCTTTCCCCTTCCCTTTCCCTCCTCACCCCTCCCCTTCCTCCTCTTTCTTCCTTTTCTTCCTCTTCTTTCTGTGGCACTGGGTTCATACCCAGGGTGTGCTATCCCACTGAGCTACATCCCCATCCTAGACTAGACCTTTCAAATCGCCTTTGTGACACCCCAGAAGATAAAATGGCACCACCCAGAAGCAGGACTATCTGCTCCCACCTTCTCTGTCCCCTGAAGTGCTGGGCCATCGATGGTGGTTCTCAGGGTCCTTACCTGGTGTTTTCACTGAAAGTTTGGTATAGTGGGTTGAATGGTGAACTCCCAAAAGGACAGCCACAAAGAGACAGCTCTGGGAGGAGCCAAGATGGTGGAGAAGAAGCAAATGTCAGCAGCATGGAAGTGAAGCAACCTGTGATTGTTAACTGCTTTGGAAAAAGGATCATTGCAGATGTGATCCATCAGAGGGCTTGGGGATGACCTTATCCTGGATTATCCAGGTGAGCCCTAAATCCTACCACAAATGTCCAGATAAGAGACAGACTGGGCAGAGAAGGAGACACAAAAGCAAGAGGAGGGAGTGACCATCAGAAGCCAAGAACACTCAGGATTGCCCAGAGTGAAGATAAGGGGAGGGAGGGATGCTCTGGCAGAGTCAGCTGTGACCCTGGTCCACAACTTGATTAGGGACAACTGGCCCCCAGAAGTGAGGGGGGAATAAGTTCCTATTGTTTTCAATCCTCAGTCATGGTCACCTGTCACAGTGACATCAGTCGATGTTTTGAGGTTCCATCCCTACCCCCAATTCCACTCCCTCCCTCCACAGTTGCAGGCCAAATCTGTCTTTCCAAACAGAGCTCCACAGTGAGGCTTGACTCTATTCCCAGTGGCTCCTGACCCAGGGTGGTCTTTTGTCTTTTTGGTCTTTGTCCTCTTGCTTGTATGGAGCTCCTAAAACCTTTGGAATTTCCTAAGCTGTAAGGGGTGACTTTTGTTATTCATAATGAGCCTTTCCCAGAGCTCCTGTATTTATGCTAATGAGTGACCAGGTGGGACCCCTCCTTAAACTCTCTGGATGGGGCCGGTCACCAGATTGGCCCAGTGATTAGATTGCCTCCACACTCTTGGGGGAGATGCTGGAGATCTTTAAACCTTGTAAAAATGTCAGTAGCCCAGGCTTGTAATCCTAGCTGCTCAGCAGGCTGAGATCTGGGGTTCAGTTCAAGGCAAGTAAGTTCATGAGATTCTTATTTACAACTACATAACCACTCCCAAATTAAAAAAAAAAAAACAAAAAAACACAAAAAATAGAAGTGGAGTTGTGGCTCCAGTGGTAGAGTGCTAAGAGACAATAAGGTCCTGAGTTCAAGCCTCAGTATTGGTACACACATAAAAAATCAAAACAGCCAGGCGCCGGTGGCTCATGCCTGTAATCCTAGCTACTCAGGAGGCTGAGATCTGAGGATCATGGTTCAAAGCCAGCCCTGGCAGGAAAGTCCGTGAGACTCTTTTTTTTTTTTTTTTTGAGTCTGATCATGGGGCCTGAACTCTGGGCCTGGGCTCTGTCCCTCAGCTCTTCAGCTCAAGGCTAGCGCTCTACCACTTGAGCCACAGCACCATTTCTGGCTTTTTTCTTTTTGCTTATGTGGTGCTGAGGAATCAAACCCAGGGCCTCATGCATGCAAGGCAAGCCCTCTACCACTGAGCCACCTTCCCAGCCCTCCGTGAGACTCTTGTCTCCAATAAACCACTAGAAAACCAGAGGTGGTGCTGTGACTCAAGCGGTAGAGCGCTTGTCTTGAGCTGAAGAGCGCAGGGACAGCGCCCAAGCCCAGAGTTCAAGCCCCACAATCAACAACAACAACAACAAAAATATCAAAACATGCTCTTCTGTATAAGTATAATACAAATATTAAAGTTAGGAAGTTAGTATCAATGTTTATCAAATCCTCCATGAATTTTACCAATTATCCTAATACTGTATTGTAAACTGTGTACCCAGGGCTCACGCCTTTAGTCCTAGCTACTCAGGATGCTGAGATCTGAGGATCATGGTTCAAAGCCAGCCTGGGCAGGAAAGTCCGTGAGACTCTTCAATAAACCACTAGAAAACCAGAAGTGGCTCTATGACTCAAGTGGTAGAGCGCTAGCCTGAGCTGAAGAGCGCGGGGATAACAAAAAAGCCAGACTGGAGGTATGACTCATGTGGTAGAATACTAACTGTGAGCTAGTAAGGTGAGTGAGAGCATGAGGCCAGAGTTTAAATTCCAGTGCTGGCAAAACAACGCCAATACTGTCCTTTGTAACAAAGGATCTAGTCAGCACTGGTGCATCGTGTTTACTCTTGGAGTCTCCTTAGCGCCCGTTGATCTAAACTGTTCTTTTGACCTTCAGATGTAGACTCCTGTGGAACTTACAGGCCAGCTACTTACCGGTGGTGCTCATGGTGGGTTTGTCTGATGTTTTCCTTGAGATTAGGTTCCTCTGGGTGTGCATCTTCTGCCATGCCATGTTTTCATGGCATCTTATCAGGGAGTGCGCGCTTTCCTGTGTCCCATGCCTGGTAGCAGTCACTGGTCTGTGGACAAGATGGTGTCTGGCAGGAGGAAGGGACTCCTCACTCTTTGTTAATGACACATTTTGTGTCTGTGTGTCATTAACATGTTTTGAGACTATGTAAAGATCCTGCTTCTCATCCAACACTCAATTTATTTGCTTGTTTGTTTGTTTAGTTTTACAGTGTTGGAGCTCAGACTTCCAGCTTTCCACATTAGGCAAGTCATTTATAGATGAGCTACATTTTTTGGGGGGGGGGTGTCGGTCGTGGGGCTTGAACTCTGAGCTTGGGCGCTGTCCCTCAGCTCTTCAGTTCAAGGTGAGCGCTCTACAACATGAGCCACAGCGCCACTTCCAGTTTTCTGAGTGGTTTATTGGAGATAAGAGTCTCACAGATTTTTCCTACCCAGGCTGGCTTTGAACCTCGATCCTCAGACCTCAGCCTTCTCAGTAGCTAGGATTACAGGCGTGAGCCACAGGCACCCAGCTGAGCTACATTCTTTTTTTTTAGCCATAATTTATTTGTTTATAGCAGTATAAATTCAGGGATTCAACTTTTATTCAGTGTGTTAATTTCTCTTGTTAATTTCTCCTTCCTTCCTTTCTTCCTTCCTTCCTTTTTTCTTCTTTCTCTCTCTCTCTGTCTTTTTCTTGCCCTCCCTCTGTTCTTTCTTTCTTACATCTTTTTCTGGTGCTTGAACTCAGGGCCTGACCTCTGTCTCTAAACATTTTTGCTCAAGGCTAGCACTCTACCATTGCAGCCACAAGTCTACTTTCAGCTTTTTTGTTAGTTAAGTGGAGATAAGTATCTCATTGGGGGGGGAGGGGTGCGGAGACTGGGAAGGTGGCTCAGTGGTAGAGCGCTTGCCTTGCATGCCTGAGGCCCTGGGTTCGATTCCTCAGCACCACATAAGCAAAAAGAAAAAAGCTGGAAGTGGCACTGTGGCTCAAGTGGTAGAGCGCTAGCCTTGAGCTGAAGAGCTGAGGGACAGCGCCCAGGCCCAGAGTTCAGGCCCCACGACCGGACCCCCCCCCCCCCCCAAAAAAAGTTTCTCATAGTGGGGCGCCAGCGGCTCATGCCTGTAATCCTAGGTACTCAGGAGGCTGAGATCTGAGGATCACGGTTCAAAGCCAGCCCAAGCAGGAAACTCTGTAAGACTCTTATCTCCAATATACCACCAGAAAACCGGAAGTGGTGATGTGGTTCAAGCAGTAGAGCGCTTGCCTTGAACTGAAGAGTGCAGGGACAGCGTCCAGGCCCAGAGTTCAAGCCCCACAACCGACAAAAAAAAAAAAGTCTCACAGACTTCCCTGCCCCAGCTGGCTTTGAACAGTGATCCTCAGATTCCAACCTCCTGAGTAGCTAGGATTACAGGCATGAGCCTCAGCACCTGGCTCTATTTATTTGTTTTTCCCAGTCCTAAAGCTTGAACTCAGGGCCTGGGCCCTGTCCCCAAGTTTCTTTTGCTCAAGGATAACGCTCTACCACTTGAGCCATAGCATCACTTCAGCTTTTTCTATGTGGTGCTGAGGAATCCACCCCAGGGCTTCATGCATGCTAGGCAAGCACTCTAACACTGAGCCACATTCCGTCATTTATTTATTTATTTGTTTGTTTGTTTGTGTCAGTAATGGGACTTGAACTTTGAGCCTGTGCACTGTCCTTCAACTCTTCAGTTCAAGGCTAGCGCTCTGCCACTTGAGCCACAGCGCCACTTCTGGCTTTTTTTTTTTTTTTTTTTCTGCTTATGTGGTGCTGAGGAATTGAACCCAGGGCCTCAAGCATGCAAGGCAAGCACTCTACCACTGAGCCACCTTCCCAGCCTTTTACTTCCAATTTTCTGGTGGATAATTGGAGATAAAAGTCTCATGGTTGGCTTTGAACTGTGATCCTCAGATCTCAGACTCCTGAATAGCTAGGATTACAGGCCTGATCCACTGGTGCCTGGCTCTCTATTTTTTAATTTAATTTAATTTTATATATTTTTTTTGGGGGGGGGGTCCGGTCGTGGGGCCTAAACTCTGGGCCTGGGCACTGTCCCTCAGCTCTTCAGCTCAAGGCTAGCGCTGTACCACTTGAGCCACAGCGCCACTTCTGGCTTTTTTCTTATGTGGTGCTGAGGAATCGAACCCAGGGCCTCATGCATGCAAGGCAAGAGCTCTACCACTGAGCCACCTTCCCAGCCTGGCTCTCTATTTTTTTTTTTTGGGGGGGGGGGGTCCGGTCGTGGGACCTGAACTCTGGGCCTGGGCGCTGTCCCTCAGCTCTTCAGCTCAAGGATAGCATTCTACCCTGAGCCACAGCGCCACTTCCGGCTTTTTTCTTTTTGAGTATGTGGTGCTGAGGAATCGAACCCAGGGCCTCTGGCATGCATGGCAAGTGCTCTACCACTGAGCCATCTTCCCAGCCCCTGGCTCTCTATTTTTTAAGACAAGGTGTCACTGTATAGCTCTGGTTAGCCTCAAACCCTCACCAACCTTCCTGTTTTAGCTTTCCAGATGTTGGAATTGCAGGCATGTACCACCATGCCCATTGTCTTTTTTTTTTTGGTCGGTCATGGGGCCTGAACTCTGGGCCTGGGCGCTGTCCCTCAGCTCTTCAGCTCAAGGCTAGCGCTCTACCACTTGAGCCACAGCACCACTTTCGGCTTTTTTCTTTTTTCTTATGTGGTGCTGAGGAATCGAACCCAGGGCCTCAGGCATGCAAGGCAAGCGCTCTACCACTGAGCCACCTTCCCAGCCCCCCAATTGTCTTTTTTTGATGTTACCTTACCTTAGATTTGGCTACTGGGAGTCCAATTGTCCCTACATTTCTTTATTTCCTTATTTTTGGCAGGAGATTCCCTAGCCTTATTCATACTTTTCTTGTCCTTGGTCTGGAAGCAGCTATTTCTCTAAGGAGCTGTGGTTCAGTTTGTTGGATAAAAAGTCCCTGAGCATCGGAGTGCTCATTGCTGCTCATGCATCCGCTTGCTTTTAGTGGATATTTGGGCTTTCAGGTCTCTTTCTGAAGAAACCATGGATTCTGGTGTATAGAGGACACACATCCCGTGTGTGTCACATGGGTACTTCTTCAAGAACTTGCCTTAGAGCTTTAGAGAAATCCTCCCACACCTGAATCTGATCAAATACACCAAAAACAGTGCACCACAGACTGGACTACAGGCAGGCCAAAAGACTCGGAGGAACTTTGGAGACAGACTGCCAATTGGGCCTCTCCATATGGGGAAGTGATAAAAGACACAATCAGAGCCTCAGGTTTAGGACATATAAATTCCTGCCTCTTGCATAGAGGAAGGTCACAAATACCTGGCTGTATTCCAAATGTGCTGAGGTCTTTTCCATAAGAAGGATCTGAGAGCCAGGCATCGTGGCCCAGCCCTGTAATCCCAGCTAGGAAGAGTCAGGAAGATTGAAGGTCCCAAATTCAGTCAAAATAAAAAATTCAAATAAACCCACAACAAACAATCCCCAAAGAAAAAAGCAAAAACAGTCTTAGCAAGGAGCCAGGGCTGAGCTGAGGTAATTTCCTGTTCATGGGTATCCCTACCATAACTCTGAAGGCAGGCTTCTGAAACTTAGTAGATAGAATTCTTTTCTTTTTTTCTTTCTTTTTTTTGTCGGTCGTGGGAGCTGAACTCTGGGTCTGGGTGCTGTCCCTCAGTTCTTCAGGTCAAGGCTAGCGCTCTACCACTTGAGCCATTGCACTACTTCTGGCTTTTTCTGCTCATGTGGTACTGAGGAATTGAACCCAGGGCCTCACGCATGTGAGGCAAGCACTCTACCATTGAGCCACCTTCCCAGCCCCAGTAGATAGAATACTTGTAGGAGCTGGGCATCAGTGGCTCACGCCTGTAATCCTAGCTACTCAAGAGGCTGAGCTCTGAAGGTCATGGTTCAAAGCCAGCCCAGACAGAAAAGTCCTTAAGGTTCGTGTGTGTGTGTGTGTGTGTGTGTGTATATGTGTGTGTGTGTGTGTGTGTGTGTGTGTTGGTCATGGGGCTTGAACTCTGGGCTTGGGCGCTGTCCCTGTGCTCTTCAGCTCAAGACGAGTGCTCTACCGCTTGAGCCACAGCGCCACTTCCAGTTTTTTAGTGGTTTTTATTGGAGATAAGAGTCTCACGGACTTTTCTGCCTGGGCTGGCTTTGAACCGTGATCCTCAGATCTCAGCCTCCTGAGTAGCTAAGATTACAGGCGTGAGCCACTGGCACCTGGCCCTTAAGTTTCTTTTTTTTTTTTTTTTTTTTTTTTTTTTTTTTTTTTATAGATGTTACCTAGACAGGAATTTAACATGCATATAGAAATCAAATTTCCACAATTTAAGCTGGATGAGAAGAATCATTCCCTCTTTTTTTTTTTTTTTTTTTAAATTTTATTTTATTTTATTTGAGAACATACAGTACAGAGGGGTTACAATTACATGGGCAGGATAATGCATACATTTCTTACCAAGCATTGCATCCTCCTCCTTTGTTTACCCTTCACCTCCCTTCCCAGCCTCCCCCCTCCCTCCCACCCAATCATACCCCCCCTCCCCCCCCCCCCACCGACATTGTAAAGCTGGTTTTGACATGACATTTTGTACTTTTCATTGTTGCAACAGGTCCACCTGAATCCTTAAACGACTTGTTTGTCCCCGTCTCCTCCACATGTTATACTGACATCAAATATAGTGAAAACAGGGGTTACACTGTGGGGGAGGGACACACAAAGCAACAAAGAAATAATCTTATAAATGCATTAGAAACACATGCATGAAAGAAACAAAAACATTAAAATACATATTTGAGGTTTTGTTTTCCTAACATCACATTATCTGACTTTTTCCGCTTGACTCATACCTATACTAGATATTGCAAATAAGGGAAACCATGTGGCCCTTAAGTTTCTTATTTCCCATAAACTACAAAGAATTCTGCAAAATGGAGCTGTGGCTCAAGTGGTAGAGCACTAGCCTTGAGCAAAAGAAGCTCAGAGACCTGACAGGATCAGCACAAATAAAATAAAATAAATGGAAATAAAGAAGTTTGTGTGTATGTGCGTGTGTGTGTGTCAGTTGTGGGGCCTGAACTCTGGGCCTGGGCACTGTCCCTCAGCTCCAGCTCAAGGCTAGTTCTCTACCATTTGAGCCACAGAACAACTTCCGCCTTTTTCTGCCTATGTGGTGCTGAGGAATCGAACCCTGGGCCTCAAGCATGCAAGGCAAGCACTCTACTACTGAGCCACCTTCCCAGCCCCCCTTTTTTTTTTGTCAGTGTGGGGCTTTAATTCTGGGCCTGGGTGCTGTCACGTGAGCCACAGCACCACTTCTGGTTTTCTGGCTTTGAACTGTGACCCTCAGGTCTCAGCCTCCTAAGTAGCTAGGATTACAGGCGTGAGCCACTGATACCCAGCAGAAGCTTCTTTTTATAAAGCTATAGGTATTCTTGTATTCTTGCAGTGTGTGTGTGTGTGTGTGTTGTGTGTGATATTTTCATTTGGGCTAGGCCCTAATGAATAATTTTGAGGACACTGGAATTGGAGCATCGGAGGAAGCTTTCAGGAGGAGACTCCTCCCCAACCCCACTTTGGCCTGAGAGACCCAGAGACACTATTGGACTAAACATGAACATAAGGTCCTCCTGATTGTAGGAATTTGGGCCGCAGTAGCCAGAGGGAGAGCAGAGAGGCTGGTGTCGATGTTCCAGAAAGGTGAGAAGAGAGATGTGGCGGGTGACTGCCCTGCCAGCTGGTACAAATTATTCATGGGGTGGTATACATACTTGCTAGAAGGAACTCTGGGCTGGCCCTGAGACTAGTGTGCGACCTTGGTGAGCTCTGTTTGACCTTGAGCGAGTGGCAAATGCCATCTGCACACAAGGGACAGCACAAGTGACCCAGGACAGTGACAGTGTCCTGGGCACACCTTGCAGGACTGAGCTGCTCCCACATCCGAACTTCAGCCTTCTTCCTCATGCAGCAGGGCAGGGAATAGACAGACAACACACAGCCCAATGTACCCAAACTCATCAGAATCCCCCTCTCCCCAGACTGAGATCCAGCCCAGGGGACAGCCCTTCTCCCCAGGGACAAGCAGTTGCCTGTCTGCACGCTGCCAGGCATGATGGGTTGGTTACAGAGGCCCTGCCAGGATACTTGCCATTTCCCTTGCAAAAATGAGATTCAAATTTGCTGTGGTATTTGTGCCAGAGGAGGCAGCTGGGCACAGATGTGTTCTGGGAGGCCAGAGTAGGGGGGAGGGGCGGAGGGAGGGAGGGATGACAGCACATACCGCCAGGCTGGGCTTCTGCCTGCCCATCCCCCAGGCCATGGGAATTGAAGGTGGTCCCAGGTTTTCTTGGTATTTTCCCAGGGGCTCAAATCTACCCCAGGCGCTGGGAGCATCCAGGCTCCTTCAGGGCCCAGCTAGGAGCACGAGATGGTCTCCTGGCCGCAGCCAGTGCATGCATTAGTAATGGCCACTGATCCCCCTGGCTCTGAGCCCTGTTTCCAGAAAGGGGGGGGGGGAACCTGAGCCCCGGTGCCCCTCCCCAGACTCCACCCTCAACTGTGGGGGCATCCAATATCTCCCCAGGTCCAGCGGCTGCTGCTAAATGGAGAGAAACATAAGCAGATTATACCCCCTCCAAACTAGCTTCACATGGTCACTTCTTCCAGAAGCTTCCTCAGCTCTGTAGGAGGAGACACTCCAGGGGGCCTCTTTGGATACCTTTGGTTAGGGGGCACAGTTTCCCCTGCCCCAGGAGTGATCAGGTCTCTCTGAAGTGGGGTCCTGGTGGCTGGTCCTGCCCCAATTGTGGGGTCACAGTAAAGGGGTCCCCTGCTGGGGCCTCCTAACCAAGAAGGCTGCTGAGGACAGGATAACAGGAGGGGCAAGGGGCAGGGGGAGGGGCATATGCTGAGGACAGCCGCAGGCCGGCACTGGAGGACGCTCCTCTCCCTCCCCGGGTGGGGTGTGGGCCCTGCTGCTCTTTCTGGACCCTCCAGTCCGGGATGTCTCCCGAGGTGCCCAGGCTTGGCGGGGCCCTGTGGCCTGTCTGTGGCAGCTGCCTAGAATGGGGGAGGTTCTGGCTACCAAAATTTGCTTCTCTGGGACCCTGTAATTCTCCCCAACCTCCCAGAGATAAGACCTCCGCCTTATCCCATATCACAGAAGGAAAAACCGCGCCAGGAATTAGGCCATCAGTGAGGAAATGGAGAGGCCTGGGAGGGGAGGGAGCTTGGGGTGGGAGGGGAGGGGGCGTGGGGTGGGAGGGGAGGGAGCTTGGGGTGGGAGGGGAGGGAGCTTGGGGTGGGAGGGGAGGGGGCGTGGGGTGGGAGGGGAGGGGGCGTGGGGTGGGAGGGGAGGGGGCTTGGGGTGGGAGGGGAGGGGGCTTGGGGTGGGAGGGGAGGGAGCTTGGGGTGGGAGGGGAGGGGGCTTGGGGTGGGAGGGGAGGGAGCTTGGGGTGGGAGGGGAGGGAGCTTGGGGTGGGAGGCGATGATAGCGGAGCAAATGAGGGCTTGAGGCAGTGTGGGGACCCTGAGAAAGTGGAGGGGACAAGGAGGGGGTGTTGGGAAGACCCCACTTACAGAGAATGGCATCAGCCCAGGCCCTGTAGGTGACCAGCTGAGACTTGTGAGGGTCGGCCAGCTTCCTGCTTACCCACCCGTGGCCCTACTGTGGACTACATCTTCTGGAGACACGGCTGCCCACCTCTCTGACGGGCTGTAATGGTGTGGGTACTGTAATGGTGTGGGTACGGCGTATCCCTCTCAAACCCAGGATGAAAGTACTATGACTTTTTTTTTTTTTTTGGTGGGGGGGTCTGGTCGTGGGCCTGAACTCTGGGTCTGCGCGCTGTCCCTCAGCTCAAGGCTAGCGCTCTACCACTTGAACCACAGAGCCACTTCCAGCTTTTTTCTTGTGTGGTGCTGAAGAATCGAACCCAGGGCCTCGAGCATGCAAGGCAAGCGCTCTACCACTAAGCCACCTTCCCAGCCCCCCGGAATCTATTCATGCCCATCTATGTGGCTGTGTGCCAAGCTGCTCTTCGTGCTCTTGCCGTGATACCCACATGCCCCCCCTTCTCTCCTTCTCTCCTCTCTCTCTCTCTCTCTCTCTCTCTCTCTCTCTCTCTCTCCTCTCTCTCTCTCTCCCCTGTCTCTCCCTTCTTGTGCTAGGTCACCATATAGCCTGAGTCTCTCATCAGCTGTGGCTGCCCAGTCTTGGACTTTGGGCCTCCAGAACTGTAAGTCAAAGTAGCTCTTTATTATTTATAAAGTACGCAGGCTCAGGTATTCTGTCATAGCCACATAAAGGAGACTGTGATGTGGTGCAGGGCAGGAGCTCAGGAACAGAATGACCAGGGTGTTCTTATCTGGTAGAGGTGTGTGTGTGTGTGTGTGTGTGTGTGTATGTGTGTGTTGGTCCTGGGACTTAACTCAGGAACTAGATATTATCCCTGAGCTTTTTTTTTTTAGTCAGTCATAAGGCTTGAACTCTGGGCCTGGGCATTGTCCCTCAGCTCTTCAGCTCAAGGCTAACGCTGTACTAACTTGAACCACAACGCCACTTCTGCTTTTCTGGTGGTTTATTGGAAATTAGAGTCTCACAGACTTTCCTGCCCAGGCTGGCTTTGAACCATGATCTTCAGATCTCAGCCTTCTGAGTAGCTAGGATTACAGGCGTGAGCCACCAGCGCCTGGCTCAATTCTTTTAGAACTCAAACATTTCAAATATAGTACTTAGCACTTTTATTAAAAAGCGAAACTTTAAAGAAACTTTATGAAAATTGTATAGCCCCTTCAAAAGCAGAGAGAATGGTGTAAGGAACTCCCAGGTAAATATAACTCACTTCAGCTACTGTTCCATATAGCTCTTTTTATACCCTTCACCCACCATTGGATTATTTTGAAACAAATCCAGACATCCCATCATTTCATTCATAAAATGTAGGTTTTGAACATTATGTGCGCACGCGCGAGCGTGCGCATCGTGCCTATATATCAGATGTGTTTAATTTTTTGGCACTATTGGGGTTAAACTCAGGGTTTCTCTTGCTAGATTTCGACACTTGAGCAATGCCCTCCAGCCTTTCTTTTTTTTTGTTTTGATCCGGTCGTGGGGCCTGAACTCTGGGCCTGGGCGCTGTCCCTCAGCTCTTCAGCTCAAGGCTAGCACTCTACCACTTGAGCCACAGCACCACTTCTGGCTTTTTCTGCTTATGTGGTGCTGAGGAATCGAACCCAGGGCCTCATGTATGCAAGGCAAGTGCTCTACCACTGAGCCAACTTCTCAGCCAGTCTCCAACTCCACTTCTTGAGTAGTTGGGAATATGGCATGAGCTATCCCACCAAGCCTGATAGTGCTTATTGGTCTTTTTTTTGCTAGTCATGGTGCCTGAACTCTGGGCCTGGGCACTGTCCCTCAGCTCTTTAGCTCAAGGCTAGCACTCTACCACTTGAGCCACAGCACCACTTCCGGCTTTTTCTGCTTATGTGGTGCTGAGGAATTGAACCCAGGGCCTCATGCATGCAAGGCAAGCACTCTACTACTGAGCCACCTTCCCAGCCCCTTATTGGTCTTTTTTTGTTGTTGTTTATGAGCTGACTTGTTTCAATGTTCCAAAACCAAAAGGTCCACATGTTGTACTGGTCCAACCCCAGTTTTCTGCAAGTGAACAATGGGCCCTGCCAAAGAAAGTAACTTCCCATACTCTGCTGCAGCAAGGAGTGGCCATGCCCTTGAAGTCTGGTCAAGGTCAGGGAAGCATGGAGAGGCATCTAGGAAGACTCCTAGTTAGGAGCTATCAGCTAGGAGATGAACACCTTTAATCTCTTCTTCCTGCTACCCAGAACTAAAGATGATTTCTGGGGGCTCTAGCAACTATCTTGAACCCCACAATGACCTTGCAAATGGAAGCTAAAACTTGGATGATAAGACTGATGGTAGGATGGCAGGCAGAAAGAAAAGAGGCAACCACTCACCCACCCACCCACTCCACTGTTATTTCCATACTTTTTCCCCCTCCAGTTCCGTAGGCCCAACCCTGGGCCCTGGGTGTGTGAGGCAAGGATCTACCGCTGAGGTACACCCCCAGACTGGTCCAGTTATTATTATGTCATTATTCAAGGTTAGATTCAGTTATATATATAAACACTAAACAAATTTTCTCTGGGCGCCTGTGGCTCACATCTGTAATCCTAGCTACTTCTGAGGCTGAGGTCTGAAGGATCCCGGAAGGAAAGTCCTCGACTCTTTTCTCTGATTAATCTCAGCAAAGGAAGTGACAGCGGTAGAGCAGTAGTCTTGTTGAGTGACAGAGTTCAGGGACAGCTTCCAGGCCCAGTTCAAGCCCCACAAACGACAAAAACAAACACAAAAGTTCAAGTAGTAGCTCAAATATGATAGAAAGGATATTTCTCTCATTCAAAATATGCGTACCGGTGAGGAGGCTTAAATATTTGTTGCTGCATAATATAATAAATGATCAAGCTTGAAAGAAACATGTCCTCCCACTGGCTCCTTCTCTGAATGCTGGGCCCAGCCCAGCGCGGGGGTGGGGGTGGAGGTAAGGGGTGGGGGCTGGGGGGGGAGTGGGGGTGGGAGCCGCTCAGCTGGCCTCCCCAGGGCTGGGATCCCAAGCAGACAGAAGCCCTGGGAGCCACACTCAGGAAGGGGCCTCAGTCTCGGCTTGATCTCCCCTTTCCTCCGGCCCTGTGTGTCGGGCTCCCACCAGGAAAGCCTCTCAGGGCCCCCCACCCCGCCCAGGCCCAGCGCCCCCTCCCAGCGGGCTGCCCGACCCCCCTCCCATGCCGGGCCGCCCAGGCTGCCACTCAGCTCCAGTCCCCGCCACTCCCGCCAAGCCCCAGGTCCCAGGTCCCCTCCCACCTCCGCCCCACCCCGCAGAGCCGGCCACGACCTCGTGGGCCGCCCCTTCCCCTTCATCCGCCTCCTTCCCAGCCGGCGAGTCCCCTCCTCCGGCGTGGAGTGGCCATCCTCTTCCTCCTTCCCCTCCCCCCGCCCCGGGGAGGGGCCGTGTGTCCTGGCGGTGCACTGGCAGCGACCCTGCGGACGCTGGGGGCGCTTCTGCCCGGCCCCGCAGAAGACCGGGCACCTTCGCCCTCACCCTTCAGCGCGAAGCGCGAGCTCGGGGCGCCCTCTGGTGGTCGAGGTGGGGACTCGCCTCTCTGCCCTCACTCTTCAGCGCTTAGCGTGAGTCCCGAGCGCTCCCTGGTGGCCGAGGTGGGATCCAACTCCTCTGACCTCACCCTTCAGCGTGCACTGAGTCTGGGGCGCCCCCTGGTGGCCGAGGTGGGGACCCGCCTTTCTGCCCTCACCCTTCAGCTCTCAGCGTGAGTCCGGGGCGCCCCCTGGTGGCCGAGGTGGGGACCCGCCTTTCTGCCCTCACCCTTCAGCTCTCAGCATGAGTCCGGGGCGCCCCCTGGTGGCGAGGTAGGGACTCAGCTCTTCTGCCATCAAGCTTCAGTGCACCTCTCCTGGTGGCCAAGGTGGGGGACCTGGCACCAGACTTCCCCACACAGGTGGCAGCCTGGGCCTCCTGCCTGGGTCTCTCTGAGCCTGCAGGGGACAGGGTTTTAACCCATGGGGGCAACGGGCAGTTTGGGTTCTGCAGAGCTGTGTAACCCACAGTGACTTCTTGCGGCCTTCCACACTCCAGCCAGCAGGGCCAGTGGCTGTCATCAGGCCAAGAAGTCACCTCCCCTGGGATCCTGTGTTGTCCGGATCCCAGCTGGACTCCGATCTGGACACACCACTTGGGTCCAGGCAGGCCACAGAGCCAGCCTCCCTTGCCTGCAGAGCGCTAGGGGCCAGGGATGGTTCTAACTTCCCAAGAAAAGCTGCTCCTTCACTCTGGTGAGATTCCTTCACTTACGATCTGTCATAGGCTTTTAGTACTGCGCTGTGCAACAGGTAAGTCATAGCCCCGTGTGGCTACTGAGCACATTTTCTTCTTTCTCCCTCATTTTTAAAAATATGGTTGCTGGCCGCGGGGGGGGGGGGGGGGGGGGGGGTACTTATCTTTTCACTACATATAGTTGGCCTGATTTATGGAACTGTAATCCCTTTGTACAACTACTTAATAGCAATAAAAAAATTAAAGCAAAAATCCGTTTTCTTGCAAGACAACTTTGGTGGGGCTGTATCATTTCAAAGATTGGAAATTTAGTGTAAAAATCAATCAAGATTTAGCATCCACAGCCCAGTGCTGATGGCTCATGCTTGTAATCCTAGCTACTCAGAAGGCTATCTGAGGATCATCGTTTGGAAGCCAGCCTGGTGGGGAAGTCTGTGAGACTTTTATTTCCAATTAACTACCAATAACTTGAATTAGCACTGTGGCTCGAAGTGGTAGAGCACTAGCCTTGAGCAGAAGAGCTCAGGACAGCATCCATGTCTTGGGTTTAGGCCTCATGACTGACAAAAAAAGATGTGCTATGTGAAATACACATTAGATTTCAAGAATTAGTTTTAAAAATGCAGAATAGCTCCCTCCCCTCCCCCCGGTACTGGGGCTTGAACTCAGGACTAGCACTGCTTTTTCATTCAAGGCTGGCACTCCACCAGTTGAGCCTCCCTCCATTTCTGGCCTTTGCTGGGGCTGACTTTGAATTGTGATCCTCCACTCACAGCCTTTGGAGTAGCTAGGATTACATGTGTGAGGCACCTTGTGCCCCGTAGTTTCTCTTCTAAGAGATCAGGGTGCAGGAGAGCAGGCCTTGGCCCCACAGGCTGTCCTAGGCTCTTAAGGAATAAGGGTGCTCAGTATGTGTGGTGGCTCTAGAGATTATGGGAGTCCAAAAATTCCTCTGTGCTCTGCACTTAGGTGATGAGCAAGACCCTCCAGATACAGTGGACAGTGGACTGGAGACAATTTAGGAGACATACAGCCCCCCAAGAATTTGGGGCCAATTTCCTTTTCTAGGATCCCAGATTCCCATTTCCAGGATTGAGGTGCCTCAGGCAGGCAGTGGCAGGCCACCTGTACCTAGAAGGCAGCCAAGAGTGATGCGGGGAGATGACCAGATGAAGAGCGAGCAGGCGGATGCTGTAATGCCAGGCACCTGCCAGGTGGGAGGATCCTAGTGAGTCTATCAAAAAAAAGAAGTGGAGCTCTGCTATCTGAGCAGAAAAGCTCAGGGACAGTGTCCAGTCCCCAAGCTTAAGCTCCAGGATGAGGGGGAAAGAGAGAGAGAGAGAGAGAGAGAGAGAGAGAGAGAGAGAGAGAGAGAGAGAGAGAGAGAGAGAGAGAGAGAGAGAGATGGGGGAGGGGGAGGGGGAGAGGGAGAGGGAGAGGAAAGGGAAGAGGGAGAGAGGAGGAGCCAGGTGCCAGTGGCTGATGACTGTAATCGTAGCTATTCAGGAGGCTGAGATCTGAGGATCATGGTTCAAAAAGACTTTTTTTTTTTTTTTGGTCAGTCGTGGGGCTGAACTCTGGGCCTGGGCACTGTCCTTCAGTTCTTCAGCTCAAGGCTAGTGCTCTACCATTTGAGTCACAGTACCACTTCCGGCTTTTTCTGCTTATGTGATGCTGAGGATTGGAACCCAGGGCCTCAAGGCAAGCGCTCTACCATTGAGCCACCCTCCTAGCTCGTGACTCTTATCTCTAGTTAATTACTCAAAAACTGAAAGTGGAGTTGTGGCTCAAAGTGGTAGAACTCTAGCCTTATATAAAAAGAGCTCAGGGACAGCACCCAGGCCCCGAGTTCAAGCCCCATAACAGACAAAAAAAGAAAAAAAGCTGGAGCATGGCCCAAATCGTAATGGTAGTTCACTTACCTCGCGAAGTGGGGGGAAAGGTACTATCTTGTGTAGGATGAACAGAATGACGAGTCAGGTGACCCATACCTCTTCCTCTTCCTAAGCTGACAACAGATACTCTCAATGAACTCCCAAAGCTCCGTGGGTATGTAAACTAATGACTGTCTTGAAAACTTGCTCTCAGGGTTTCTACAGCATCCTCAGCAGAATTGGATATGGTCTCTGGTGCTGCTGTTGGGGTATGAAGTTCTGAGACTGTCAGTCACAAGCCACTAGTCTACGGGACTCACTGCAGAGCCGAGTGCCCAAGGCTCACAGAATGCCAAGCAGGAGCTCAAGATGACAGAGGAAAGACCTAGAACTCACAGCTCCAGCACCTAGCCCACTGGCTGAGGGTGTAGTGAGGGCCAATTACAACAAAGAAGTGAATGCTTCTGAGCACTGGAGGAGCCAACGGTAGCATAAGAGTAGCCTTAGGAGGCCTTCCCTTCAACCCCCAACAGCAAGATAAGAAGCTGCAGTCCTGAAGACTGTATCGCACTGGAGAGAGGAACAATGTCTGGAGCGATGGGAGGAAACAGTGAGGTGGTGGAAACCACCAGACAACTCCCTTTGTCTCAGGGGCATAACAAAAGCACAGCAGACTGGGCATTGTCGCCATCTGGTGGCCACTTAGGGGATGTGCTCTGGGAAGGAACGCCGTTGCTGGTCCAGAGCAGTGATGTGTCCTCTCCATCCAAGGTAGAGCAGAGCTTGGCACTTGGCACACAGGTTCTTGTTGGCTGGTGGGGCAGTCCCCACAGGAGGCTTCACCGCCTGTGAACTCCAGGCCAAGTGGCCAATAGGATGCAGTAGGTTTAGGGGGAGGGATGACTTCCCCACCCCGCAACTTCATAGAAAAGGACAGCTTTGCGAGACTCCTATGCGAAAGTCACTAGCCCCTGATTTAGTTAGCGGGTCTTTGGTTAACCACTGCCTGAGGGTGACACTTGCTTTTTAACTCATCCTGAGAAGGGCTCAGGAGTCAGGAGAACAGACGGAACTTAAAGAATGGGCTCAAGAGTCAGAATGGGGGCTCTCATCTTATTGACCAAGACCCAGCCATGTGCTAAGGTATATACACATTTTATTTAAAAAAGTTTACAGTTTTCATTATACACAACTATTAAGAGGTTATAGTCAGAGGAGGCATTGTCTGGTGACAGACGTGCCCACTAGATCACCACAATGCAAGGAGTAAGGTGGAAGGGAGGAGACAGGGCAAAGGAAAAAAAGCAGTGAAAAGCTTAGATCTCAATTAAGGGCTAGTAGATCCCTTTTATCTTTTCAAGTATCACACAATATGTACCAAATACAATCAGTAAATAGTGGCCATTTCTTCCCAAACTCTCAGCCAAGGCCAGAACCCTGGCCCTTCCTCAGGAGAGTGGAGATCTGCACACCAAGGCTAACTCCGCCCCAGTGGGTCTTTATTCAGCCCTAAGGGGATGGCCAAGGTGTTCAGTGGCCAGAGAAAGTATAACATGGATTCAGAAGTCCAAAGAAATGCAGCTTTTATGCCCACTCAGAAACAATTTGATTTCTCCACAAAGCTGTGAGCCCAGTTAGGAATTTGATGAAACGGAAAAAAAAAATCTCTTTGCTAACTTTTGTAAATGGCCTTCACTTCTGAGTCATTCCAATCTAGAAGGACCAGATGCCATTGAAAATAAAACATCAGTTCCCAAACCTGACCCCATGGAGGCTAGCAGAGGATCTGACATGATTCTCAGCTATCTCAAAAAAAATAAATAAATAAAGCAAGCATCAGACCAAGGCTCACTGGAGCCCTTTGGAGAGCAAACTATGTTTGAAAGTTCGAAGGAGCTTGTATCAAGCCAGTCGGCAATTTAGAATAGCCTGTGAAGTGGATGAAAATCATTAGTACTGTAGAGTATATGGAAACTTCCAATCACTTTCTTGCTAGTATTAAGATGCTGGTTGAAACCACAAGTAAACTCAAGGGCAGTAATGAGATTCTGGACAAAAAAAAAAAAAAAAGCCACAATGTCAGGGTCTAGGCTGGGCACCACTTGGATACCACCCACTGGCCAATGCTGGACTTCTGGAAGGCTAGGGCAGTAGATTCTGTGCTGCTGGCTATTCTACCTTGCGTGTTGTTTGTCAACAGCATGAGCTCAGTCATCTGAATTGGAGCAAAAGAATGGCTCATGTTGGTAAATCAAAGGTGGGACCTCAAAAACAATGGGTGCTAGGAGAGGCAAACTGGCAGCAGCAGCTCTGAAGAGCTCCAGAGGGCTCAGCCTTCTGGGGCTCTAGAAGCCTCTGCTGCAAGGGAAGGCTATATCTAAGACGGGGCCCAGAGCCCCAGGGAGGCTGCCTCCCAGAGGCCCAATGGTAGTCTGATCTCCTAGTCTCACCTTGCCCAGGAACAGGGAAGAGTTAGAAAGGTATAGCAGTCAGTTTCTTAGTGAAG
The DNA here is from genome assembly GCF_019054845.1 of Dipodomys spectabilis. NCBI lineage: Eukaryota > Metazoa > Chordata > Mammalia > Rodentia > Heteromyidae > Dipodomys > Dipodomys spectabilis. The sequence goes on from NW_024870874.1 coordinate 16,365,202, forward strand.
AAAAGGCCTAGAACATGCATGGAACCATATTAGTGCCCAGAAAAGAGAAGGTACAGTGTGATTTGGAGAGTCACAGGAGCTTCCAGTGCTGAGAGGCCTGGTCACACCTCTGTCACCCACTTGGATGGATGTGCATATGCACGCCGCAGCCACACTGAGCAGTGGCCTCCCTCCGTCTTCACGTGGGAGTTCTACAGAACTCAGAGCCATTGCCGCTGGAGCTCTGGGAGGCGAGAAGGCTGATGTGTTTTTATGGGAGCAAAGTGGATTTCATGAGGGACAGAGCTGTGGCAATACTGCTCACAGATCTGGGAACTTGGTTAAACTAGGTTTAGATTTTTTTGGACAAGATCAAGTGCAATTATCTGGACTTTTTTTTTTTGAAAGGTAATTAGAACACTATTGTTTATACAATATTGAAAAAATACATTTTTTTATTGTTTGAATTCAAATCACCACCCAGCACTTCAAGCCTACCTAGTAGCACCTACAGTGAAGGTTACAGCACAGGCAAACTGCTAAAGCAGCAGGGAAGCAAGTGACAGTGCTGCCAGAGACCCTCCCGCCCCCAAAGCAATGAGAAGACAGCGCCACAGGTAAAAGTACACCATCACATGTTAAATAGTTAATATTACCCTCTCAACAAGCCACCAATGCTCAGAGAACTCAGCACAGTTACTAACCACAGCCCTACAGAACTTCACGTTTTCAACAACCTTTTGCTTCATGCCCGTAATTAACATCAAATAAGCAAATTCTTTGTCTTTTTATTTAGGAAAATAATCATGCTAAAAGCAAGTTGTATTCTATATAGATTTTCAAAGAAAAGATTGATTGTGCTTTTTGAATTAAAAAAGATAGGGTATCTTCCAACCTCATTGACCTAAACCTTGTGGAATATAGTACTTCTAAACTAAAAACACACATCAAAAAGAAAAGTTATCCCAGAGGGACAGTTCAGAAGTTGTCTTTAGAAGGTTTTAGGATTGGCTAATTCTGCTATTGTCCCACTGGCTGTGGCAAAAATAATAGAGCTCTGCCTAAAATGTCTCCAGTTCCCTCCAGATTCCGCAGGCAACACTCAGACGACCTGGGTGCAGGTTAGCTGAGCAAAGCCTGGACCAGCAGCAGGCATGAAAACTGTCTCACTTGCTCTATGTATGCACACGAGACAAGTGTCCTTCCCTCCCTCCCTCCCCCTCTCACTGTATCCTGTCTCCAATCCCTTCTCTCTAGTCAAACTCAGAAGCAAGCTGGTTTTTCCCCAAATCGAGCCACTTTGAGTACAAGATGTCTATTTGTTTCAATTATTACTCAGTGTAAATTACAAATACATGTTTTCACTTCTACAAGCAGATGATGGCCAGGCTAACCCAGGAGTAGCAGCCGGAGGGAAAACAAAACCCACACATGAAGGAGAGTGCCTCAGGCCTTATGTTTACCAGTCAGGTCGTCTCCTGGCATCTAATGGTCCACTAAGAGGCTTGACCAGAGAGGAGGCTGTCTCTTGGTAGGGCAAGATTAAATTCATAACCTAAGCACAATTCACACAAATTAAAAAAGAAACAACAAAACAAAACAACCCAATCAAACAAGAAACCCCCTCCAGTTTAAAGCTTTTATCCAGGGTAGTGGTCTCCAACGGGCCCAACACCAGATCAGGATGAGTTTCGCTTCTTCCCGTCACTTTTCTCCTCCTGTCCTATCCTCTCAAAAATGGTCTGGATGATAAGCTGCACCCACAGAAAAAGAATCAGGATCAGAGAACAATTCCCAAAAGTTCTCCAAAGCAAAAAACACTGTGGCTGCAGGTCTAGTAGCATGAAGGGCAGGAATCTACACATAAAAATGTACTCAAAACCCAAGTCAAAAAATATTTTTAAGTTTCATTTTTCCAATTAACTCCCTGTTTTGCACTGCTGCTCCACAGAAACGGGCCCCCAGGCCTCACAGGAGAAACAGCTGATTCGCACATGGCTGGCTCTACATGCTCCCAAAGCAGGCCTCTTCCTCCCCAATTTTTTCCTTTCCACTCTGAAAAAGCACTATTCTATCTTCATCCAAGAGCTGGTAGGTTTGGTGTGTTTCTTTGGAACCATCGATAAAGAAGCAACTTGTGTTAAGTTTCACTCATGTCTAAGTATCAGAGTGGCTATTTCTTTTGACAGTTCAGCAGCACACAGACTGACTTGGCCAATGGACTTATGAATGCATGCATTCGGACCGCATATTGCTACCAAAATGGAATGTGGGAATATGCTATGCACCTCAGGTTGAGAAATGACCAAGAAATCAAGATCTAAAGGGTGATATATAATATATATATATCAATGCTATTATTCATAAAAACCTTGTTTAGTAATAAAAAAAATTGCTTTGTTTAAATATGAATATTATAGTCTGCTTCTCATGGTTAGGAAATAATAGTCTTTCTGAAAAGCAGGTGCTTTTTCTACTACAACTCCATGTCCTGGGCTTCATCTTCCGAAAAGTCAGACATAGAACTCTCTGACGAGCTGTCGCCAGTGCCCTCTTCCTGTTCCTTCAGGGCCTCCTCCGTTGCATATTTCTGGATGTACTCTGTACAAGGGGTAGGAGGAAGAAAACACAGAGAGTAAGTAGACAGACATGTGCTTCAGGTTAAAAATCTCTCTCCAGGCAAAGGTAACAAGAATGCACCAAAGCTAAGGGTAACTACACGGACCAGGGAAGGACATCTAGGATGGGCAACATAGAAAGCCCGACTTGCTGAGTGTAACCTGTGTGTCACCAGTCTGGAACTCTGCAATGGCAAGAGAGACGACACCTTACGCTTTTCACTTTCTGTGCTAAGTTCCAAAGAGATAGCAGATATGATGGTACTTATCTGTGATGCCAGCACTCAAGAGGCAGGAGGACTGTTAGCTTTAGACCAGCCTGGGCTTCTTAGGGGGGCTTCCCAGATAGAAGAGGACTGGTTAAGATTCCACAGTAATGTATCAGGACCTCCTATGCTTCTCAGACTTGTAGTTGTATAGCGGTGGCTAGCCTAGATCTATTATTTTAGGAAGACACTTTAATCTGCACGGATTCTGCTTGTGGGGTTTTAAAGGGACCAGAGAAAGCCACTGTCTGCTCATCAAGAATAGCTGCTATCTGGAGGCACATGGGCTCTGAGTGGTTCTATCATGTATTATTTACCTTAAGATTTATGCTGCTGTAGCCTAGGTTGAAAAACAATTTAAGAACTGCTGAATAAACTTGTTTCCTGAAGCGCACACTGTTTCTATCACCAATAGGATATGATGAGATAGATGGTGGCAATCCCATTAGGAATGCAAGCTGCACTGTCTATGGAGTGGCAGGGGCTATAATTTAGAGGCTGACAAATGACCATAGGCTGCCAAAGCTGAGGAGCTAGCACAGGGGTCTAGCTAAAAATGTTTCTCTCTTTTTTTTTTTTTTTTTGTCGGTCGTGGGGCTTGAACTCTGGGCCTGGGCGCTGTCCCTCAGCTCTTCAGCTCAAGGTGAGCGCTCTACCACTTGAGCTACAGCGCCACTTCTGGTTTTCTGGTGGTTTATTGGAGATAGGAGTCTCACGGTCTCTCCTGCCCGGGCTGGCTTTGAACCGTGATCCTCAGATCTCAGCCTCCTGAGTAGCTAGGATTACAGGCGTGAGCCACCAGCGCCCGGCTTTTTTTTTTGTTGTTGTTGGTCGTGGGGCTTGAACTCTGGGCCTGACCGCTATCCCTGTACTCTTTAGCTCAAGGCTAGCGCTCTACCACTTGAGCTACAGTGCTACTTCCAGTTTTCTGGTGGTTTATTGGAGATAAGAGTTTCATGGACTTTCCTGCCCGGGCTAGCTTTGAACCGTGATCCCCAGATCTCAGCCTCCTGAGTAGCTAGGATTACAGGCATGAGCCACCGGCGCCCGGCTCCGTTTCCCACAATTTCTTTACAAACTTTGCACATGTGAGACTTATAGCCCCTATTAGTTTATTATAAATTTAAAAAATTTATGATGAGATCATGAAATAAAACCTCTAGGTTTTATTTGGGTTGATTAAAGCCTTAGGAATTGCTTCTTGCATAGGAGTTGCTGCATATCAATTTTTTCTTTTCGCCCTAGGAGGGGGGTACTGTTTTTGGGGCTTGAACTGAGAGACTAGGAGCTGTCCCTGAGCTTTTTGCTCAAGGCCAGTGCTGTACTACTTGAGCCAGAGCTCCACTTCTGGCTTTTTGGTGGCTAGAATCTCATAGATTTTCCTGCCCAGGCAAGCTTGGCACAGTGATCCTCAAATCTACACCTGAGTAGCTAGGCTTATAGGTGTGAGCTACCAGTGCTCGGCTTTGACATTGCTTTTGACACTATGACACTGCCAGCTTTCTTCAGTATACGCAAGGAAACAAATTTACAAAGTGCTTACTCAGGAGAGGCTTTTCTGGAGTTGTGAAAAGAACAGCAAGGTCACTAGTGAGGAGAAAGAGACACAAGGCAGTAAGAGCTGGGAGAGGGAGAAAGGGAGAGGAGGAGGAGATGGAGAGGGAACAGGAAATGGGGAGGGAGGAGGAGAGTGGGAGAAGGAAAAGGAGAGAGGGAGGAAGGGTGAGGAGGAGGGAGGGAGAAGAGGGAGGGAAGGAGAGAGAAAGAGAATGTGGATAGAAGTAGTAGGGTTGGAAACATGTGAAAGGAATCAGCAGAGGGCCCAAGGAGGCAGTGTAACCAGCCTGCTAGCTGCAGTGCGGGACAGGCTACCCCAGTGGAAATGCTTAGCTTCATCCAATGTCTGAGACACAAAAACAACATTAAGAGAGGACTATATTTGTCTTCTTGAAAAATACCTAAAGCAGAATAGAGGGGTTTTATATAGGTAAGTGGTAAATATGTGGAATTAAGTTGTTCTATGGTTTTCTGTAGGTTTGAAACCACTAAGAGCCAACAGGAGCAGATAAATGAAACTCTGAAAATGGGGTGATTCAAGAGTGCAGATTGAGGAGGGGAGTAAGTCTGAGAAATAATCAGGAGGGACACGTCTAGTTTCCTGTAGGGATAAAGATGAGAGGTTACATAAAGGCACAGTAGGAAGCAGGGCTGAACTCAGGTTTGATGGCCACAGTTCTCTTAGACTATTAAGGAAGACAAAATGACCGCCAAGATGATTATTTCAGAAAGCTAGAGCTCCCTCAATTACAGCCAGTCATTCTAAGCCAAATGTAGGTAGGGCTCTTTGTAGCAGGACTAGAGCAGATATGCATTAAAATAGTGCTTATGGTAAACTGCTGGGGCATATATATTGAACATAAAAACTACAGAAACACATTCTATTGAGATATCTGTGGCTTGTAGATGCTGCTAAGTAATTCCTATGTCAAAAAAAAATTTTTTTTTCTTTTTGTTGGTTGTGGGCCTGAACTCTGGGCCTGGGCGCTGTCCCTCAGCTCTTCAGCTCAAGGCTAGCACTCTACCACTTGAGCCACAGCACCACTTACGGGTTTTTCTGCTTATGTGGTGCTGAGGAATGGAACCCAGGGCCTCAGGCATGCAAGGCAAGCGCTCTACCACTGAGCCACCTTCCCAGCCCCTGTCAAAATTTTAACATAATTCCATAACAACTTTAGCTGAAATTAGCTTCTTTTTTCTTAGAATATATAGTGGTCTAGGATGAGATTAAAGTACATAAGTTAGATATTAATTTGCAAAGCATTTGAGACTTAAGTAAATTAATTTCAGATTTCTACTATATCTAAACAAAAACACCCAACAATATCCTATAGAGGCCTGAGAAGAATAAGGAAAGAAACAGAGGGAAATTATTATTCAATAAGTAGCCCTCAATGCTCCTGTATCTCTTGTACTTGAACAGTTAGGAGTGACAACTATTATATTTGGGGCTGGGAAGGTGGCTCAGTGGTAGAGCGCTTGCCTTGCATGCTAGAGGCCCTGGGTTCGACTCCTCAGCACTACATAAGCAAAAAGAAAAAAGCCGGAAGTGGCGCTGTGGCTCAAGTGGTAGAGTGCTAGCCTTGAGCTGAAGAGTTGAGGGACAGCGACCAGACCCAGAGTTCAGGCCCATGACCGGACCAAAAAAAAAAAAAAAAAAAAAGAGTGACGACTAAGGCATTCAAGTGCTGCTCATAAAATACTTCTATTTGCCATTTCTTGCAAATACACCTTTAAGGGGCCACACCTTCTGAGGAAGTGGTGTTGTGGATTCTGTGCCGAACACCTAAGCAGACTAAGTACATATTCAATGACTTGTTTTGAGTCCCTTTTTTTTGTGGAATTGTTTTATAGACTTGTTCACTATGAAGGGTTTCAAATATACAGAGGGCTGGGGGATGTAGCTTCAGTGATAAGATTGTTGATTTGAACTGCATTCCTCAGATCTCAGCCTTCTGAGTAGCTAGGATTACAGGTGTGAACCACCAGAGCCCAGCAGGAGGACTGTATTTCAAAGCTAGTCCAAACAAAGGTTCACTGAGCCACTCTCCCAACCAATAAAAAGCTGGGTGTGGTGGTATGTCCCACTACTTGGGAAGCATTAATAGAAGATCATGGTTCAGGCTGGCTTGGGCAAAAAAAAAAAGTCCCTAAAGCAAAATAAGGGCTAGAGATGTGGCTTAGCAGTAGAGTATCTGCCTGGCAAACATGAGGGCAAGTTTAAATCCTAGTATTCCCACCCCCTAAAAAAAAAAAGAAAAAAGGAAAGAGAGCATTGTCCCTGAGCTGCTTTTTTATTTTTTGCTCAAAGCTAGCACTCTACCACTTGAGCCACAGTGCCTCTTCTGGCCTTTTCTATTTATGTGGTACTGAGGAATCAAACCCAGGGTTTCACGCATGCTAGGCAAGCACTCTAGGACTAAGCCATGGTCCCAGCCCAAAAGAAAGGTTTTAAATGAGATATTTAAGTTCTTCTGATCCCTCTTTTATGTGCCTCTTAAGTGCCTTGTTACCTTTAATTTTCTGCTTGTATTCTTCTGGTCGGTGGAGGTACATGGCTGCAGCATCACCATTGAGAGGATCTATGGGGTTAGGATAGGCCAACAACTGGGGCAGGAAGGACTCAAATATATTGGTAAGATCTAGAAAAACAAACAGAAACACTTACTGCCTGGAGACATTCAAGTTCACATAAATTCACTTGAATTCAGCAGTCAACTCTGCTTACCTTCTTAGATACCTGACTACACATGGATGATTTTCCCTAACAGTATGCTTTACTACACATGACTTACATTACATATTCTCACTTCAATACAACTGGATTTCTAAAAATGTATATTTCATTTGAAGAATTAGATTAAGATATGTCTGATATTTTCTATGAAGGACAATTTTCCCCACTTCTCTTACTTTTGTTGTTGAATTGCTAGGAACTAAATCCAGAGCCTTGTGCATGCTAGGCAAGCACTGTACTATTGAACTATACCAGCCCATGTTTTTTCCCCGGTTTGAATTCATTTCTTGTGTTCACGCGCGTGTGTGCGTGCGTGTCTGTTTGTGTGTGTGTTTGTACTGGGGCTTGAACTCATGGCCTGAGCAAAACTCAGTTTTGCTCAAGGCTAATGCTGTATCAGTGAGCCACTACTCCACTTTCAGCTTTTTGGTAGTTTAACTGGAGATAAGAGTTCCTTGGACTTTCCTGACAGGGCTGACTTTGAACCCAAATCCTCCAATCTCAGCTTCCTGAGTAGCTAGGATTACAGGTGTGAGCCACCAGTGTACCATCTCATTTTTCAAACTGATAATTTGGAAATACTATGTACACTACTAATTAAAATTTATGCCCCAATACTCTACAGCCCCCTGTATTCCTAGAAAATGAGTTCGTGATCTTCTATGACTTTCAAAACCTCCACTCTAAAAAGTATTCAGGTATCAGACCTTAAAATAATTGGACAAATTTTTAAAGGACTCAACATTTAACTTTTGTTTTCATTTCATTTTTTTTTCCCCCTTTGGCTAGTCCTGGAGCTTGAACTCAGAGCATGGGCACTGTCCTTGATCTGCTTTTCCTCAAGGCTAGCACTCTACCCTTGAGCCACAGTGTCACTTCTGGCTTTTTCTGTTTATGTGGTGCTGAGGAATTGAACGCAGGGGTTCATGCATGCTAGTTAAGCACTCTACCACTAAGCCACATTCCCAGCCCTTGTTTTCGTTTTTTAAAATTTTATCCCCCCGCCCCCAGCATCACTCCCCTCCCACCTCCACAACTATCCTTCCCCCAACTTGTTTTCATTTCTTTTGGGAGACAATCTCATTATGTAGATCAGGTTGGCCTCAAACTCTTTCTTTTGTCTGTCCTGGGGCTTGAACTCTGGGCCTGAGCATTGTTCCTGAGCTCTTCAGCTCAAGGCTAGTGCTCTGCCATTTTGAGCTATAGCATAGCACCATTTCTGGTTTTCTGGTGGTTAACTAGAGAACCACAATTCTCAGATCTCAGCCTCCTAAGTAGCTAGGATTACAGGCGGGAACCACTGGCGACCAGCCAGCTTCAAATTCTTTTTTTTTTTTTTGTCAGTTGTGAGGCCTAAATTCTGGGCCTGGGCGCTGTCCCTCAGCTCTTCAACTCACAGCTAGAGCTCTACCACTTGAGCCACAGCACCACTTCTGGCTTTTTCTGCTTATGTAGTGCTGAGGAATCGAACCCAGGGCCTCATGCATGCAAGGCAAGCACTCTACCACTGAGCCACCTTCCCAGCCCAGTCTCAAATTCTTAATCCTTCCTAAATGCTGAGATTGTAGGCATGAAATTTCATTGACAATTTCTTTCCTCCTCCCTCCCCCTCCCCAGAAAACTTATTTCCTCTAAATATGTCTTTTCTCAATTTATACACATTTGAAATACCTCATAAAACATGGCAAGTGAAGCTGAGTATGGTGGTACATATACTTGTGATTCCAGCATTCTGGAGGCTGAAGCAGGAGGATGGAGCTAGAGGCCAACCTAAGTTACACAGTGAAATAATTTCTCAAAAGATAAATTAAAAAAATAAAAACACTGAAAATTCAAGTTTTTCTCCCTTTAATTTTGGGTGAGTGAATTACTAAGGCAGTGACAGAAACAGTGTCATCCCAGAGGAGACAGGGATAACAGCTGTATTAATATCAATATTAGTTATAACAATGGCAACAGATAATCACTTTAGTGGCATTAAAGTACAAGCCAGGTTTTTATAAAAACAAGACAGGTCTTGCTATGTAGGCCAAGCTGCCCTTGAACTCTCATCCTTTGCCTCGGGCCTTTCTAGTGTTGAGATTACAGGTGTGTGTACCATGGCCAGTTTTTTTTTTTTGTAGGTTGTGGAGGCTGAACTCTGGGCCTGGGCTCTGTCCCTCAGCTCTTCAGCGCAAGGCTAGAGCCCTACCACTTGAGCCACAGTGCCACTTCCAGCCTTTTTCTGCTAATGTGGTGCTGAGGAATCGAACCCAGGGCCTCAAGCATGCAAGCCAAGCACTCTACCACTGAACCACCTTCCTAGCCCCCATGGCCAGTTTAGTCAGGTATTTTTTTTTCTCTCCCTTCTCTCAATGCTAGTATTTACCACTTGAGACACAGTTCCACTACTGACTTTTCTGTGTGTGTTAATCAGACATAAGAGTTTAACAGACTTGGGCTGGGATGGTGGCTCAGTGGTAGAGTACTTGCCTTGCATGCATGAGGTCTTTTTTATTATTTTTTTGTCGGTTGTGGGCCTTGAACTCTGGGCCTGGGCTCTGTCCCTCAGCTCTTCAGCTCAAGGCTAGAGCTCTACCACTTGAGCTACAGCACCATTTCCAGTTTTCTGGTGGTTTATTGGAGATAAGTGTTTCACAGACTTTCCTGACTGGGTTGGCTTTGAAATGCCATCCTCAGATCTAAGCCTCCTGAGTAGCTAGGATTACAGGCGTGAGCCACCAGCGCCCAGCTAACGCATGAGGTCCTGGGTTCAATTCCCTAGCACACATAAATGGGAAAAAAAAAAAAGCAGGAAGTGGCGCTGTGGCTCAAGTGGTAGAGCACTAGCCTTGAGCTGAAGAGCTCAGGGACAGTGGAGGCCCCATGACAGACAAAAAAAAGTTTCACAGACTTCCCTGCCTGGGCTGGCTTTGAGCTGCAATCTTTATATCTCAGCTTCTTGAGTAGCTAGGATTACAGGCATGAGCCACTGTCGCCTGACTTAGTCAGGCACTCTTGTCAAACTTGTTCCCCCCTCCCCTCATTTTTCTCCTACTTTCCCTCTCCTCCATTCTCCGCCCGCGTGGTACAGATCATTTCCAACATATTGTCTTGTGTATACCGCTGTTGCATTGGCTTCCCTGAAACCTTGTCCTTTGTCTCACCATTCTGTTTTTCCCCTTCCCTTCCCTAATTCAAATAAACGTATATACAATACTAGGATACCAAAATCAAATACAGTGACAACAGGGGATATACCACAGGGGGAAGAACATACAAAAGAAACAAAAAAAAAAAAATCACATAGTACATTAAAAGCAGAAAACAACAAAGAAAAACCTCATGTCCATGGTCTTGGAGTTCATTTCACTTAGCATCATCTTATATGGTCATATGTACATAGCTATTGAACTATTCTGCTCATCTGCTAAGATTATCCTAGACATATACCATGGGACCTATATTTCTTTGGGTCTGCTTACTTTAATATAATTTTTTCCAAACCTTTTCATTTCCTTACAAATGGGGTGGTGTCATTCTTTCTTGATCCATTCATCTACTGAGGGGCATCTGGGTTGGTTCCATATTTTAGCTATGGTGAATAATGCTGTGATAAACATAGTTATGCTGGTAGCTTTAGTATGGCCTTGTTTGTGATCTTCTGAGTAAATGCCCAGAAGTAGGATTGCTGGGTCATAGGGGAGCTCTATGGGTAGTCTTTTGAGGAACCTCTCTACTGCTTTCCAGAGTGGTTGAACAAGTTTACATTCCCACCAACAGTGCAGTAGCGTTCCCATTACAGGAGGAATAGGAGAAAGTCTAGGGCTCCTTGGCACAGGCTGAATTTTCTTAATAAAGACCCAGATACACAACAAATCAAAGAAAGGTTGGACAAATGGGATTGCATTAAACTACAGAGCTTTTGCATGGCAAAGGATATAGCTAGCAAGATCAATAGAAAGCCCAAGGATTGGTAGAAGATCTTCACTAGCCATGTAACAGACAAGGGACTCATATCTAAAATATACTTGGAACTCAAAAAATTAAATCCCCCAAAATCAGATCCTCCAAGAAACAACTGCCCCATTAACAAGTGGGCTAAAGAGAGACTTCTCTGAAGAGGAAATAAGAATGGCCAATAAACACATTAAGAAATGCTCAACTTCTCTGGCCATAAAGAAATGCAAATCAAAACAACGTTGAGATTCCACTTCAGACACTCTGGTCAGGTACTCTGAAGCACTTAGTTCATGCCTTTAAATTTACTGTAACATATGGTATGGGTAACCATTACTATCTCCATCTTTTTTTGTGCTGGTCCTGGGGCTTGAACTCAGGGCCTAGGAGCTGTCCCTGGAGCTTTCTTGTGCTTGAGGCTAGTACTCTACCACATGAGCCACTACTTTACTTTTAGCTTTCTGATGATTAATTGGAGATAAATCTCATGGACTTTCTTGCCCAGGATGGCTTCAAACCATGATCTTCAGATCTCAGCCTTCTAATTAGCTAGGATTACAGCCATGGGTTACTGGTGCCTGGCTTTCAGTTTTCATTTTACATGTAAAGAAACTAAGGTACAAGCCGGCGCTGGTGGTGGCTCATGCCTATAATCCTAGCTACTCAGGAGGCTGAGATCTGAGGATCTCGGTTCAAAGCCAGCCTGGGCAGGAAAGACCTTGAGATTCCTATCTCCAATAAACTACCAGAAAACCTGAAGTGGCACTGTAGCTCAAGTGGTAGAGTGTTTGCCTTGAGCTGAAGAGCTGAGGGACAGCACCCAGGCCCAGAGTTCAAGCCCCATGACCGACAAAAAAGAAAAAGAAAAGAAAAGAAACTAAGACACAGAGGTTAAAGTAATTTGCCCAAGAAGCTGGATTTCAAACCTGGGCTTCTTCATTATGCTATCAACTTTCATGATGGGGCAAGAGCCCCATACATGCAGCACAATTTTATACCCTATCGTCAGGGAAGCTAAAGCATGATCTAGGGGGTAAGCCTTCCCCTTCCTAAAGCTGCCCTTTCTCATAAGCTCAAGGCCAGCTGGATGAGCTTTAAGGAGAGGCTGTCTAGGCCTCTATGGCACGTTACAGAGGCAGTGTGTTAACTGAGTGACTCAACACTAGAAGAGGTCCTTACTGTTCATACATGCTTGCTCAGAGAGGATGTGAGGGTGTTTCCTGTTTTTATTATAGGTGTTGCTCAAAAGGATTAGTTACTGAATGCTCCTACCAAACAACAAGAACCTTAAAAAATGGAAGTATAGTTTTTGTTCTTTTTAAGTAATGTTCAGAGGTGCTTCGAAGCTAAAGAAATAGTACAGATAATAGAAGTGTCCCATATTCCAGAAAGAGATCTTATATCTTTTCCTACTAATAAGTTTCCTCAAGCTACTAATAAGTCGCTTTCCTTATGCTTGTTCTAAACAAATAAAAACACTGAACTATTGGGTCTTCCTGTTTCTGTGTCTTGCTGCATTAACACACCTTTGATCTATTTCTAACGGATGTGCTGAGTCACCTCTACAAAATGGAAAAGTCCAGAGTGGTTTTGGGTGGAGAACAGCTGCTACAGGCCAGGAAGTTCTGGCTCTGGCCCTTTAGAGCAATGAGGCATTCCTCAAAATCACCAGCACAGTCATGACTAAGCGAGAGTCCCACCAAAAGGAGCTGCTCTCACATGTACATCGAGAAAATCTTCTGTCTAGGTGAAGATGTGAGGCTATAGAAATAGCAAGGATATAGCCCTGAGCATGTACATGACCCTAAGGTATTCAATCCCTAGCCCCACAGTAAGCAAGAGGGAGGAAGGGAAGGATGGAAGATAAGAAGGAATAGGAAAAGGAAAGGAAGGGAAGGAAAAGGAAGGGAAGGGAAGGAAAAGAAAGGGAAAAGAAGGAAGGAAAGGAGGAGGGAGGGAAAGAGGAAGAGAGGGGAGAAAGAAGGTATGAAGATAGGAAAGAAGGAAGGAAAAAAGGGAGGAAGGAAAAAAAGGAAGATAGGAAGGGAAGTCTTGATACTGCAGAGGCTCTACCTACTTGAGTTGCTTTCCCTGACCAATTCACCTCTTTTCTGCACTCTGTGGTCACCATCACCACCATCTTCTACTGGAGAAACAGTATTCCAAACCATAGGCAGTGAGAGGTGAATCCATTTTAGAGGCATTTAAGGCTGTTTTAGAGGAGAATAGGTGGGGCAGATATCACCTAAAACATTGTGGATAGCTGGCAGAGCAAATTCCATTAGGCTGCACTGTCACCTCATTGTTGAACAATAGATGAAAACTTAAAAGACCACAAGCCTAATCTCAGGCTTTCTACTGACTTGCTCTTTAACTGGGGCAGGTATCTTCCTCTTTGCATTTCAACTACTTCATCTGCAAAAAGAGAAGTATAACACAGCTGTTCCTTATCAGGAAGAATTACACACCACTAAAAATGATTATAAAAGAAAACGTCAGCCAGGTGCCAGTGGCTCATGCCTGAAATTCTAGCTATTCAGGAAGCTGAGCTCTAAGGATAATGGTTCATAGCCAACCCAGGGCAAGAAAGTCCATGAGACTCTTATCTCCAATTAATCCAATTAGCCACTCAAGTAGTAGAGTACTAGCTTTAAGCAAAAAGCACTTGGGACAGTGCCCAGACTCTGAGTTCAAGCCCCAGGACTAGAAAAAAAAAAAAAAAAGATGGTCCATAGTTTAAAGGAGAAAACACAGCAAGAGATCATATTATTTCATGTTTTACTTTTGGTTATTTCATGAAGCAATGATGACAAGTTATTTCTTTCTCCTCTATTTCCTTTGAACATCACAGTGGAAAATTCTGTACAATATGCTGCTTTCTCCAAGTTCAAATTCTACATGCTTAAAGCTGGGGACACAATCTACCCCTACTCTACCAGAAACTACAATTAGCAAGCAGGGATCTGAGGGAGTTTTACTTGCACTGTCTTCATGCTCTTCAGATTTCACATTGAAAATAAACAAATGCTATACCACAAAAAAAATACCTCATCATATACTATAGCCATGGCCAGGTGTCAAGAAGCACTACAGGCACCCCACCTAATCTATTGCTTTCCACTACACTTGTTCCTGACAATCAACAAGGCTTGGGCCTTTTTTTGGGGGGGAGGGGGCAGTCCTGGGACCTGAATTCGGGGCCAGTGCACTATCCTTGAGCTTTTGCACTGGAGGCTCTCTACCACTAGATCCACAGCTCCATGATCAGCTTTTTTGGTAATTAATTGGAGATAAGAATTTCATGGACTGAGCTGGGAAGGTGGCTTAGTGGTAGAGCGCTTGCCTGGCATTCATGAGGCCTGGGTTCAATTCCTCAGCACCACATAAGCAAAAAGAAAAAAGCCAGAAGTGGTGCTGTGGCTCAAGTGGTAGAGCGCTAGCCTTGAGCTGAAGAGCTGAGGGACAGCGCCCAGGCCCAGAGTTCAGGCCCCACGACCAGACCTCCCCCACCCCCCCCAAAAAAAAACAAAAACAAAAACAAGAATTTCATGGACTTTTCTGCCTGGGTTGGCTTCAAAACACCATCCTTAGATCTCAGCCCTCTGAGTAGCTAGGAGTACAGACATGAGCCACCAGGACCCAGTTTAAGCTCCTTTTTAAGAACAAATTAACATTGGTAGTAAAAATTTATTTCAAGAAACACCAACCTCTTGCAGTATAAGAGTGTAAGTAGTGTACTTATATTTTAAAAGTCAGCTGTTGGGGGCTGGGAAGATGGCTCAGTGGTAGAGCGCTTGCCTTGCATGCATGAGGCCCTGGGTTTGATTCCTCAGCACCACATAAGCAGGAAAAAAAAGCTGGAAGTGGTGCTGTGGCTCAAGTGGTAGAGCACTAGCCTTGAGTTGAAGAGCTGAGGGACAGCGCCCAGGCCCAGAGTTCAGGCCCATGACTGGACCCCCAAAAAAAATAAAATAAAAAAATAAAAGTCAGCTGTTGGGCCAGGCACCTGTAATCCTAGCTACTCAGGAGGCTGAGATCTGAGGACTGAGGTTCAAAGCCAGCCCAGGCAAGAAAGTTTGTGAGACTCTTATCTCCAATATACCACTCAAAAAAACTGGAAGTGGCGCTATGGCTCAAGTGGTAGAGCGCTAGCCTTGAGCTGGAGAGCTGAGGGACAGCGCCCAGGCTCATAGTTCAAGCCCATGACTCTCTCTCTCTCTCTCTCTCTCTCACACACACACACACACACACACACACACACACACACGCACGCACACACACACACGCACATACACGCACACACACACAAAGTTAGCTATTGGAGGGCTGACACTGTTCAAAAGGAAATGTTCTCTACCTGAATAAAGTAACTGTAACCCCTCTGTATATATAACATTCTGGCCCCTTGGTCTACAAACCTCTGGAAGGAATCTGGCTGGGCTTCCTTTCCATACTCCATGTACTCAGCTCTTAAACTCTAACTGCCTCCAGCTGTGTGTGGTGGAGCTGCTGACTGTAATCTCAAATATTCAGGAGGGAGGTGTAAACTGGATTGCACTTTTGAGGCCAGACCAGGAGTAAGTGAGCAGAACCCCTTTCAACTAACAGCTGGGTGTGGTGGTGCACTTCTATGGTCCCTCCTGTGAAGGAGGGAGGAAGGGAGAGGGAGGAGGCTGGGGTCTAAGACCAGCACCAGGCAAAAAGCAAAAAACAAAACAAAACAAAACAAAACAAAAAGTAAGTCTCTAGCTCCTCTTCTACTTCCCCGGGCATGACTGTCAAGATGGACATGTCATTTTAGCTCTGGATCAGGACAGCTACTTCCTGGATGGTCTCCAAGGCTCTAAACTCCATCTTTGTAACCAGAGAAAACTTCCTTAAAACAAATGATCACTCAGGTGATTTCTCATAAAGAGTGACTTCTTTTGCTCTCCTTCAAATTGTCCTACTCTTGGTACTAAGCAAACTTGAATTCATTTCATAGAGGGGAGCTCTGTGGGACTCTTGGCTGCCCAAGATGAAAACTACAGAGACAGCCATTACACTCTCTGGTCTATAATTCAGTAAGTAGGGCTGAAAGAGGAGAAAGGAAACCCTATTCTCAACTAGAGGGGAAAAAGTTGTACAAAAATCTAGGACATCAATTCTTGTGGTCTAGAACTAGTGATTCCTTCTGTGAAAGGAAAATTTTTTCCTTGGATTTCTGGTCAGAATAGTTGAAACTGTAAGTAGTTGTAAGTTGGGATCACCCGGGGATTTCAACTGTATATTTCATGCCCTTGTCCATGAGAAAACCAGCCACTGATCTTTCTAAATCTCATAGGTTGACTTTTGCCTATCTTATGACAAACTATTGAATTCATCATCAACTGCTAAACAAATCATGAATTTACAATATATGTTCAGAATAAAGCCAATTATAAAATTTCTTAAATTATTGTCAAATTATAAAATTTGACAATTTTGAGGGAGGAATATCTACTGTATCTGTATGTGTGTGCTGTGTGTGCGTGTGAATATCAAATTTTGGTGGGTAAGTTGAAATAAGACGAATAAGATTGCCATATCTATTTTGGTTTGACAATTTTGGGATAATTAAAAAAAATCAGGGCTGGGAAGTTGGCTCAGTGGTAGAGCACTTGCCTTGCATGCATGAGGCCCTGGGTTCAATTCCTCAGCACCACATAAGCAAAAAGAAAAAAGCTGGAAGTGGCGCTGTGGCTCAAGTGGTAGAGCACTAGCCTTGAGCTGAAGAGCTGAGGGACAGCGCTCAGGCCCAGAGTTCAGGCCCTACAACCGGACCCCCAAAAAAATTTAAAAAAATAAAAATAAAATAAAAAAATCATTTAACAGCTCCTAAGAAATTGGAGTAATAAGTCGGACTCTGGTGGCTCATGCCTGTAATCCTAGCTACTCAGGAGGCTGAGATCTGAGGATCGAGTTTCAAAACCAGCATGGGCAGGAAAGTCCATGAGACTCTTATTTCCAATAAACCACTAGGAAACCAGAAGTGGTACTGTGGCTCAAGTGGTAGAGTGCTCGCCTTGAGCTGAAGAGCTGAGGGACAGCATTCAGGCCCAGAGTTCAAGCCCCATAACCAACAAGAACAACAAAAAGAAATTGGAATAGTAATGCTTTTGAGTTTGTGACTTTTTGCCTTAGTTACGAGTATTATAAAGCAATGAAATTCTAGCAAAAAAGGACAAGTGGTCAAACTTATTCCGTCAACCGAAGAATGCTGCAGTACAAATAACTAAGTAGTTGTAATTGAAAAAACTTTTTAACAAAGGGCCCTAAAAGATGGTATGAAACAGACAGACTTCAAAGAAGAAATGGTCTAAAGATTAAAAGTAACATTGTCTACGATAATTGATGTGAACTATCCTCAATGACACAGTGGGCTTATCTTGCTGTTGTGAGGGCATACACAGGTGGCAGAGCTGTCCACCACAAAGGCTTCCTGTGTGGCACAGGCTACTCCGGCCATAGGTTTGCCATGCCACACTCTGTGAATGCTAACATGCCATTGCCAATCTGTAAAGATAAAACTCAAGAATGCCTGCACTTAAGAGTATGGACTAGAAAAGATGGGGAAGGAATGACATGGAATGACATTGCTCTAGATACATTACTCATACTCTGACATATTCAATTGAAACTCATTCAAACTACTCTTTTTTTTTTTTTGTCGGTTGTGGGGCTTGAACTCTGGGCTTGGGTGCTGTCCTTGTGCTCTTCAGCTCAAGGCGAGTGCTGTACCGCTTGAGCCACAGCACTACTTCCAGTTTTCTAGTGGTTTATTGGGGATAAGAGTCTCACGAACTTTCCTGCCCGGGCTGGCTTTGAACCGGGATCCTCAGATCTCAGCCTCCTGAGTAGCTAGGATTACAGGCGTGAGCCACCAGTGCCTGGCTTCAAACTACTCTTTAAAATAGAATATATATTATTACTTCACTGATAGGGTCTGATATGTGGTTAAAATACATAAAATGTCAAAGTCATAACTCATATATGTTCATGTTAGCCTGTAGAATCTTTTCTTTTTGGTCCGGTCGTGGGGCCTGAACTCTGGGCCTGGACGCTGTCCCTCAGCTCTTCAGCTCAAAGCTAGTGCTCTACCACTTGAGCCAGAGCGCCACTTCCGGTTTTTTTTTTTTTTTTTTTTTGCTTATGTGGTGCTGAGAATCAAACCCAGGGCCTCATGTATGCAAGGCAAGCACTCTACCACTGAGCCACCTTCCCAGCCCAGCCTGTAGAATCTTTTAAGATAAAATGTCTTAACAAAGACAAAACCGAACAGACCAAAACATTTCCCTTTCAACGCTCAAAGAAAAAAAAAAAAAAGCTGGGTGCTGGTGGCTCACTTCTGTAATCCTACCTACTCAGGAAGCTGAGATCCACGGATCGCAGTTCAAAGCCAGCCCAAGCAGGAGAGGTCATGATACTCTCATCTCCAATAAACCACTCAGAAACCTGGAAGTGGCGCTGTGGCTCAGCTGGTAGAGTGCTTGCCTTGAGCTGAAGAGCTAAGGGACAGCACCCAGGCCGAGTTCAAGCCCCACGAGTAACAACAACAACAACAACAACAAAAATCCGGGCGCTGGTGGCTCACGCCTGTAATTGTAGATCAGAAGGCTGAGATCTGAGGATCTTGGTTCAAAGCCAGCCCGAGCAGGAAAGTCTGTAAGACTCTGATCACTAATAAACCACCAGAAAACCTTAAGTGGCGCTGTGGCTCAAGTGGTAGAGCACTAGCCTTGAGTTGAAAAGCTCAGGGACAGTGCCCAGGCCCAGAGTTCAAGCCCCACGACCAACCAAACCAATCCAAACCAAACAAAACAATAACAACAACAAAAAAAAGGAAAGAAGGCTTTGTTGCGTTGTATGTCCCTCCCCCACAGTATAACCCCTGCTTTCACTATATTTGATGTCGGTATAATTTGTGGAGGAGATGGGGAAAAACAAGTCGTTTAAGGATACAGGTGGACCTGTTGCAACAATGAGAAGTACAAGTTGTCATGTCGAAAACAAGCTTTACAATGTAGGTGGGGGGAGGGGGAGGAGGCTGGGAAGGGATGTGAAGGGTAAACAAAGGAGGAAAGGAGGAGGCTGCAATGCTTGGTAAGAAATGTACGCATTATCCTGCCCATGTAATTGTAACCCCTCTGTACAGTATGTTCACAAAAAATAAAAATTAAAATTAAAAAAAAAAGGAAGAAGGTAGAACTACTGGCAGGAATTGAATAGTCAAACACCAGAAGAACTTTTGTCATATACACGACATTTAACTCATCTTACTTCGTGAGAGCAGTTTGGCTTTAATGTGTTCTAAGCTTTGAAACTGGAATTCTGTGGTCTGTGTAAAAGGGTATTGTCAAAGATGCAGAATTCTAAAACCCAGAGAACAGCAGATGTGCTTTGCTAAGTGATGATCATCAGCTTACCAACTTAGAGTGATTACAGAATAGACACTTGTTTTAAAACATTTCAAACTACAGCTACAACATTCTAGCTACAAAAACATTTGCTATTTATTGCTTAATTGTGGTCCCTCTCCCACAATGTATTTAAACTGCAGAGATGTGCAGAAGAAAGTGCAAGTTTCTATATAGATTAGAAAGAAGAAAACAGTTCTTGTTCATAAAAACTATTGTTCAATACCTAGTCGATCTCAAAATACATCTCACCTTACCAAGGTGGTTTTAGAGGTCATTCTAGTTTAAACTTTGCAAGACCTTGCTTACATGAAGAGACTGAAAGCTAGAACATGGTAATAGGTTTTGTTATTAACTTTCCTGAAATGAGGACAGTTAATGTGTAATTAGCTAGTCATGTATTCTTGAGATTATACTAAAACTTGTTCTTAAGGTTTTTAATTTCTAGGCAATAATTTAGTTGTCAATGTCAGAAAAGATTTAATAAGAGATATAACTTCACACAATTATGATCCAAGTCTCTACACATGGGGCAGAATTTATCTGTACATCATAATCTATCTCTCTCTCTAACATACACACACACAAGAAAAAAAATTAAGGTTACATGTCCACATAATCTAGAATAAACCTTGGTTCCCAAGCCATAACAAAACTTGCTATGGCTGTCTTTTTGGGCCATTTCCTGGCTGGCTGGCTGATGTTCTTCAATTCACAAAATGTGGACCATTCCATGGTTCTAATGGTGATTGCCAGTGAAGATGGTACTCAAAATGAAATTTTCTAAACTGTTAATCCAATAAAATCCATTTTCTGTGATAAACATTTAAAATTTGGAGCCACATAATAATACTACTTCAGAAGATTCCCAAGATGAAAGAAGTTCATTATGGAGTAAGCTAAGTAATATCAATGCTAGCAAATCCAAAATAAGTTTGTGTGTATGTGGTGGTAATGTGGTACTGAGGCTTGAACTCAAGGCCTTAAATGCTCAGGCTCAGCTTGCTTGCTCACAGTTGGCATTCTACCACTCAGGCAGGCTTCAAATAGACTTATTTCTTTTTTATACATGACTGATGACATTATTCCTACACATTAGCTCTACCCGACTTCTACCTATAAACCTCACTATACCCAGGTGCTCCAGAGGTAGAGTTATGCCTTGATTCTAATATAGATGGATCACTATTCAGTTGAGACAGTTCAAATATAGTTGTTGGCCAATCTCTATGCTTGTCAGTATAGCCACAACATCTGGAAACAGCACATAGTAGTGCAACATAAATCATTTAAGATACAATTACCTTCAAACCAATTTAGAAAGATTCATAGGCTACTTGGCTGAAAAGGGCATAGCAAACAAACTTATGTTTTACATTTTTTTCTAAATGCCTGATAAAATTAGCTTTGTCTTGCAGAATCTCCAAGTTCTTAACACATTCCTTCTGTCAGATTCAATGTCATTTGTCTTTTATTTAAGCCCCAGCTGACTCCAGGAAAAGTGTTATCTCAAATGTTGATTTTTCTCCTTAATAAAGTAACAGGTCTGGCTAATCCACTGGTTACCACCAATCCTAAGAATTGTAAACTGCCCAATTATATATGAAAAATCTTCCACTTCACTTGTCTACTAATTTACAGTGTGTATAATGTACCAGTTAGTAGTTCAGGATCAATACAATGAAGATTAGAGAAACATATTTGAGGGGTCAAGCATGCAATAAGGCTATATGACAGTGAAGTGCCTCAGCTCTAGCTACACTTGAGCCACATCTCTATTTTTAGCTTTTTGCTAATTGGGAGTCTTACAGATTTTTCTGCCTGAGCTGGCTTCAAACTGCAAACCTTAGGTCTCAGCCTCCTAAGTAGCTAATATTATAGGCATGAGATACCAGCATTGGGCTTTTTTTTTTTTTTTTTGGTTGGTCATGGGCCTTGAACTCTGGGCCTGGGCACTGTCCCTCAGCCCTTCAGCTCAAGGCAAGCGCTCTACCACTTGAGCCACAGCACCACTTCCAGTTTTCTGGTGGTTTATTGGAGGTAAGAGTTTCACAGACTTTCCTGTCAGGGCTGGCTTTGAACCGAGATCCTCAGATCTCAGCCTGAGTAGCTAGGATTACAGGCGTGAGCCACCAGCACCCAGCTTTGGGCATGTGTTTTTTTAGGCGATAAAAGTATCACATAATGATATACTAAAAATTAAACACCTTAAGTGGGTGATTTATAGGTTTCTAAATTTTATTTCACACACAAAAAAATCTTGTTCTGAGACATGAGTTACTTGGGAATCAGCAAACCTGTTCTAAAAAGCTTTCTAGTCAGTGGTAAAATACTTAGTGAAACTAAAGTCCAATTTACTTCACTGTAATTGGAACCAGCTTGCAGTATTTTGATATGTACATTTAAAAAATGTGAATGCAGTATAAGAAAACATCATCACATCAAATATTCCAGGCAGCTTGCCATGAAACACACTTTACTTAAAACAATCTTAAAAAGGGACTACTCATTTAATCAATTGCTAAGTGTATGTTTTCGCTTGTTGCCTTACCTCCTTACAAGCCACTGTCTTCCTAAAACAGTATTGTGGTTTTGGGCATGTTTAATTCACTCATTACTGTACACCAAGCACTATAGAGTGAGTGAATGTGTGTGTGTGTGTGTGTGTGTGTGTGTGTGTGTATGTACAAGACCATTCACTCATTACTGTACACCAAGCACTATTGTGTGTGTGTGTGTGTGTGTGTGTGTGTGTGTGTACAAGACCAAGAAGGTCATTGAGTTTACAATCCAAAAAGACAAGTAGTAAGCAAATAAAAATGTAACCGCTTTTAAGAGTTTTTTGTTTTTGTCTAAGACTGGGACTCAGACTCAGTATTTGATACTTTACATTTCATTGGCAGGCACCCTACCACCTGAGCCACACATTTTCTAAGTTTAAAATAGAAAAGTAAAAAATGAGGTGAAAGAGGTGGCTAAGAGGCTTCTATGAAGAAGTGAGTGAAAAAGAAATACTTTTTGAATGGGAGGATCAAGCAGGGGGAGGGGGAGGGAGAGAGGGAAGCCTAAACTGTGTGCTGCTGGTGACCAACCATCCTTTGATTCTCATTCACCAACCTAATACAAAGATGTCTGGCAAAGGTGACTTTCAGATGTTGGGTGGAATAAGGTATCTTATCTACCTCTGACTGTTAAAAGTTTTCATTAATTCTTCAACTGAGGAAGTCACTCCTAGGAAAGATCAGCTTTAAGTGTTTTTTGTTTGTTTTTTTTGTTGGTAGTGGGGCTTGAACTCTGGGCTTGGGTGCTATCCCTGCGCTCTTCAGCTCAAGGCAAGAGCTCTATCGCTTGAGCCACAGCACCACTTCTGGTTTTCTAGTGGTTAATTGGAGATAAGAGTCTCACGGACTTTTCTGCCCAGGCTGGCTTTGAACCGTGATCCTCAGATCTCAGCCTCCTTAGTAGCTAGGATCACACGCGTGAGCCACCAGCACCCTGCCAAGTGAACTTTTTTTTTTGCATGTGCCCTTTTAGCTAACTGACAAATGAAAGGTACTTCATTATAAGTCCTAGAACTTGGGTTGAGGTAGAGTACACAAACACAAAGCTTTGAGATCAAACCCCAGTAGGGGGAGGGGGACAACCACCGCAGGATTTAAAGACAAATCAGACATTTGCCAGACAGCAAAAATACAATTATAAATAACAAATACAAGCTATAAAGAAAAAGTGGCCCATAAGCGAGAACTACAAGATATAAGGGCATCCAGAGATCACCACCAACAGAGGAAGTTTCACAAGGTAGAGGCAGCAGAGCAGGGATTATCTATGAACCCTAAGGATTTGCGCATGTGGGTAAGAATAAAGATTTGTTGCATCCCTAATTAACTTAAGAATTTTTAGCTCCACAACCAGATTAAAAGTTCAAGAAGAGAAGACTTGATATTGGCCATACCCTTCTGTAATATTTAACATCACACAAAGTATTTTTCAGAGATGGGTCATTCATTTGCTGATTTATAATAAGAAATGAATTAGAAATTACAGCACTGAAGGAAGATTAAAATACTCTTTGCTTTATAAGGAGTTTTTAATCTTTGAAAAAAATGACCTTTGGAACCTTTTACTCCATCATTCATCTAATTTCAGAGGGCTACTCCTAAGAGTTTTTCTAAAACTAAATGAATATATGCATAAATATATATACACAATGAGCTTCTGAATACACACAAACATTTTGAATAATTGTTTGTCTTTTGACATATACCATAATATCGCAATTAAGTTCAAAATATTTTAAGTTTGTATTGCCAAGTTGAAGATTATACTTTTTTAGAGAAAACATTTTTTCATTGCTCAAATTTTCCCGTGCAGTCCCTCAAAATCCCTTCCCAATATAAAATTCAAATACAGCATCTTAAACCACAGAAGAAAAGCCAAATAACCTTTTTAGACAGTGTCTCAACATCTCTAAAAAATTCCATGGCCAAACTCACCATAGAGAGCTGTCCAAGTTTGATTAATTACATCTAGACACACAGTTCCTGACCTGAAACAGATGAAAAGAATGACATTTAAAAAAAAGAATTAGCAAGTTAGTTGCATGTATCTGGCAACTAATTTTATTCATAAAGAAAAACAATTTCAATACTTAAAAATTTGTTGGAAAATAAGAAGTATTATTTACAGGTTCTTAAATGTTTCATTTACAGATAGAAAAGGAAAAATAGCAACTATACAATGAAAAAACCCAAAAACAAAAACAGAAAACATCTGAATCAGGTCATTGGAATTAAGGGCAGAAAGATACTATTCTACCAAGAGTAAACTGTGTGTTTGTGGACATATTTCAAATCTAACAAACAGATAAATCCACAGCAAAGGAAAATATGTAAAAATAGTTACTCTATATTCTTTAAAAATATCAACCTTAGCTGGGTACCAATGTCTACTGACTACTAAGGAGGCTAAGATCTGAGGATCCTAGTTCAAAGCCAATCTGAGCAGGAAAATCTGTGGGACTCATCTCCAATCAGCCATCAAAAAAGGTGGAAATAGACCTGTGCCTCAAGTGGTAGAGTGCTAGCCTTTGCTCAGGGACAAGCATCTATGCCCTGGGGCTTTAAGCTCCAGGACCAGCACCAAAAAAAAAAAAGTCAATTTTATAAGATAAATGTTGAATAAGGAATTGTTCCAGATTAATGTAGTTTAAGAAAAACCAGACAACTAAATGCAACATGTGATTCTGGATTGAATTCTTTCCTAAAAGGAAAAAAAGAAGTGCTGAAATATAGTGGTAGATTAGATAAAAAATTACTACAAATTCCCAGATCTAACAACTTCATTGTGGTTATCTCAAAGAATATACCTGTTAGAATGACTGATAACAAAGGAATATTAAGGGATACTATGTATATATGCAACCTATTGACACAAAGTTCAGAAAAACCTCACACACAAATTGTGTAAAGGATAGCAAAATTGAATGCCATGAAAAGTAAAAACTCAATCCAAATATGTATTTTATTTTTAAATAATCATGTATTTTAAACACTGGAATCATTTAAAAATATTGCTAAATAAGATACAATATAAGGATAAGATTCATTAACTGAAATGAAGCTGGTGAAGCTAATCACTCATATTTGCCTTTCTTGTAAGGACTAAGAAATACTTTAAGGGCTGAAAAGAACAAATTTGAATCCTGAAAACAGATCTGAGTTTTTTTAAACAATAAGAACTGAGATATAAATACTATAAATGTTAGATGGACACTGATAATGAATGACCTGGTCACAAAAATAGAAGTAATAACAACAACAACAATAATACCAAGCAAACCCAAACAAAAAAAAAAACTTATGCAGAGTAATAGCTGAAGTATAATTTAGTAGTTTAGATTTTATAGTGTCAAGAGCATTCATCCAGGCCTATGTTCCTTTCCATAAAACCTCAAAGGACAACAAAGGGCTGTTTTGTATAAAAGGGAGAAGAAAAAAAGGAAAGAAGGAAGGAGGCAGAGAGGGAGGGAGATAAGGGGAAAAAGAATGGAGGGAAGGAGAGAAATTGAGAGAGGAAGGTAAGGTAGAGGGAAAGGGAAAGAGAGGGAAACAGGGATGAATTCTAAGTGTAGCAGCTGCTAAAACTTCAATTTTTAAATAGTTACTTACGCTTCATCAATGTTGGGATGGAAAATTTTATTCATGAATCCTGTAAAAAGAGATGTTAATTAGCAGCCAAAAGTATCCAGGAACAATGAGTTTTCAAGCATGTCAGAACTGGAAATAGTTCAGTTTTGAAAAAGGTGATAATATTTGTAACCCATTACTTTTAACCTTAGATCTTTGGCTATGTAATTATTAAGACAGTATTTTCATGGAATCAAGAGGTTTTTTTCTTTGTTGATATTTTCTTTTTGTCTAGTTTGCTCAGTTTATCTGTCTCTGGGAGGGTAGGTAGGGTACAGAAATGGAGGAAAAAAAGGGTGAACAAATGAAACAATGGTACTCACTAGACACCATGTTGAAAATGAACTATCCAACTTGTGAGTGGGAATAGGAGGGAAAAACTGGGAAAGCATGAGGGAAGGGGTGACATTGTCCAAAAATAAATATACTTTTTACTTGACTTATGTAACAATAACAGCTCTGTACATAACCCTTATAATAACAAAAAACGGTTAAGTTCTCCTTATGGCTCCAATTAACTAAAATATTTAAGGGTTATTAATAAACAAGCAAACATTGGGAAAATACAACTCTTTATAAAGCAATTGTTTCTTGAGCTATGAAAGAAACTGTCAAAAGAGAATTTTTTTTTTTGGTCCGGTCGTAGGGCCTGAACTCTGGCCTGGGAGCTGTCTCTTAGCTCTTCAGCTCAAGGCTAGCGCTCTACCACTTGAGCCACAGCACCACTTTCAGCTTTTTTCTTTTTGCTTATGTGGTGCTGAGGAATTGAACCAGGGCCTCAGGCATGCAAGGCAAGCGCTCTACCACTGAGCCACCTTCCCAGCTCCAAAAGATAATTTATAATACTGATTTGTAACTAGTGCTATGATAAAAGTAACTTCATTCTTAACTTCCCCTTCCAATAGTTTTATTGTTCAAGCTCTAAAATGTGAGGTTCTGCCTTTGAACTTCTCCTTCTGAAGCTCTTTACTGGTATTGTTTGGCCACAGGATGTGTGGAACATGAATGAAATGGCTGAAATGCTACAGGAACACTTCTAAACCACAAAGGATTTCATAACAACAGTGGCCAAAGTATTTCCTTTAATTTTAGTTTACTCATGCAAGGAAACCAAGTTTTGATTAAAATTGAGGCAACCAAGAATTAAGAAGAGGAGTTAAAAATAAATTCTCTAGGATCGCTATATTTGTCAAAGATTTAAGTTTTTTGATATATTGTTAGAAAAACAAGTACAGACTTAAAAAATATACTGCTATTTAAATCCAAGGAGAAATGTATTTTCTAGCTTAAAATCAGTGTGTGTATACATATATATATGTATATATATATATATATATATATATATATATATATATATATACACATATATACAACTGACTGAAGTAGATTGACCCACTGTCAATCACTTGTTTCCTTATTTAGGACTTGCTTGTGTCCCACACTTCTCAAGTTACTTACTAAGGTGATTCTCACATCTCTGCGTCCCAACTCCATCTTCCCTTGCTCCATCCCCACAGGTTCTCCTTCTTTCACTCAAAATATACTGTTCAACACCTGCACAGTAGGCACAAGCTGAGCATCAGTGGCTCATGCCTGTTAGCTACTCAAGAGGCTGATGATCCTCCAGTTCAGGCAGGGAAGTCCATAGGACTCCAATCTCCAGTTAACCACCAAAAAATGGAAGTAGAAGTGTGGCAAGTGGTAGAGTGCTAGCCTTGAACAAAGAAAGCTCAGGGCCAGTGCCTAGGCCTTGAGTTCAAGCAGCACAAAAAGAAAGAAGGAAGGAAGGAAGGAAGGAAAAAAATCACTATAGTAGGACAAGAGACAAGAAGAAAATACAGTGGTGTGTAGGGTCTCCACATAGCCAAGGAGCACATACAGAAAGAGAAGAGATTCCGCAAACAGAAAAGGTGGTAATGCATCACAAGACCTTAAAAGTGGGTTGCTATAGATTGTCCCTAAAAATCTCAAAAATTTTCCTTGAATTAGAAAATAAGAATACAAAACTCTGCCTTTGGCATTTCAGTCTTTGATTGCATTATTCCAAGTAATTCTTGGAATAATGTTAATTCTTGATTTTTAGATCCTTTATGTTGAAGTAGCTTTAATTTTTATCTACTACTGCTGCAATTTTGATGCAAAAAAAAGCCTGTGGAAAATTTAAGTTTTCATAAGGAGATTAAAGGCATTTCAAAGCCTTTAAAAAGAGACATGTGTGGCTCATGAAGAGACTGTAATAAGCTGGTAAAGAAAAAAACAGGGAAAATTTTCTTTAAGATCCTAGAAAAATGTACATATCCAATATGATAAATGAGGACACTGGTAGCAGCACTGTTTAAAAAAGTACCTAGAACTTTTAAAAAGCCAAGAAAGAAATTCAACCTTGTTAATGAAACTACAGAAACTGTATAACAGCCACATAGTAATTTTACAGAGCCATCCATAATGAACTAGATCAATATGTATTAATTTGGTCAGGTCTAAAGCTGAGCTTAGCAAAAGAAAACCAGAGGCAAGGTATCAGTGGTTCATGTCTAGAATCCTAGCTACTCAAGAGGCTGAGATCTGAGGATCATGGCTCAAAGCCAGCCTGGGCAGGAAAGTCTGTGAGACTCATCTCCAATAAACTATTAGAAAACCAGAAGTGGTGCTGTGGCTCAAGCAGTAGAGTGCTTGCCTTGAGCTGAAGAGCACAGGGACATGCCCAAGCCCAGAGTTCAAGCCCCACATCCAACAACAACAACAACAACAAAAGAATAGCAACAAAGATAGTTCCTCAAAAGACTACACATAGAGCTCCCCTATGACCCAGCAATCGCACTTTTAGGCATTTATCCAAACGATCACAAACAAGACCATACTAAAGCTACCAGCACAACTATGTTTATAACAGCATTATTCACCATAGCTAAGATATGGAACCAACCCAGATGCCCCTCAGTAGACGAATGGATCAAGAAAATGTGGTATGTATGTATACTTATGTACACACACACACACACACACACACACACACACACAGTAGACGAATGGATCAAGAAAATGTGGTATGTATGTATACTTATGTGTATACACACACACACACACACACACACACACACACACACACAGGAATTCCATGCCTCCATCAGAAAGAATGACACTGTCCCAGTTGTTAGGAAATAGAAAGACTTGGGAAAAAATATATTAAGTGAAGTAAGCCAGACTCCAAGAAACATAGGTCCCATGGTTTCCCTTATCTGCAATAACTAGTATATGTCTAGGACAAGCAGAAGAGGTCAAAGCTATATATACATGACCATATAACATGATGCTAAGCGAAATGAACCCCAAGATAAGGATACAATCTCTTTTTTACAAGTATGTACATCAAGTACAAACTGCAAGCAACTTGCCTAGAAGTTAACAATGTTGAATCCTCATGCTGGGAACATTTTCCCCATTACACTTTCCGAACCCTGCAAACAGAACTGGGAGTACAGCACTGTGAAAAGGCAGAAGTGCCATCTTTCAGAGACTTCTCAGTATTTCGATATCTCTTCTGACTCTCCTAAATTTACATATGTAATTTTAAGACTAAAAGACTCTTTACAATAGAAAATTATAAAAATTATTAAGTATTCTATATGAGTTAACTCATTTGAATCTTTTTAAGGGAAAAATATCAGTAAAACCAACTTTTCCATTTTTGCTGGTCCTAGGGCTTTAACTCAGGGCCTGAGTGCTGTTCCTGAGTTCTTTCAACTCAAGGCTAGTGCTCTACCATTTGAACCACAGCTCTACGTCTGGTTTTCTGGTGGTTAACTGGAGCTAAGAGTCTCATGGACTTTCCTGCCCAGGCTGGCTTTGAGCCCTGATCCTCAGATCTCAGCCTCTTTGAGTAGCTAGGATTACAGGTGTGAGCCACTGGTGCCTGGCTAAAAACCAGCGTTTATCTGAGATCTCACATCTTAATTCCTTGCTTAATATAAATAAATACATTCAAAAAAGGAGATCCTCAGTTTATAAAGCATGTGGTCTAATAGGAATATACAGCTATCTAACCACAATGAAATTTTGTTGCATGTCAAGGTCTCACTATATGGCCCAGGCTGGTTTTTTAATTCATAATTCTCCTGTCCGAGCCTTCTAGGGGCTATTATAAGTATGTGTCACCATGTCCAGCTTTGGATCCCTCCTCCTTCAATGACTTCAGAGGATTGAAGGCAAGGTCTCACACATGCAAGGCAAATACTCTACCACTGAGCTAAACCCTTTCTCTCCAGGAAACCTGATTAGTGAGAAATTAGGTTGAACCACTATATAGTTTAACTCAAGAGAATGGTTCTACTATGTGAGAAGTATTTTGCATTTAGTTACTATGAAGAATTCAAAATATGTTCTTGGTATTTAAAATCTCACCTCTGCTAGAAGTCTCAATGTCTACTGCAAAATGTCTATTGCATGCTGCTACAGATGAGAGCCACCTGGAAAGCTCTTTAGAAAACAAAATGCATGCTATGTTAGAATTTGGCTAGTACTATGGAACAAAAAACAGGAAGCCTGGGGTGGAGGCTAGAGTTTTCAATAAATGGTCAGAGAGGCCTTCATGTAAAGGTGCCTTACTCAGAAGCTGAGGGAGAAGCCCTTGGTACCCATGGAAAGACCATTCACTTGAATAGCCAAGTACAAAGAACATTAGAAATTTGCTTCAGGGCCTGGGAAGGTAACTCAGTGGTAGAGTGCTTGCCTTGCATACATAAGGCCCTGGGTTTGATTCCTCAGCACCATATAAACAGAAAAAGCCAGAAGTGGCACTGTGGCTCAAGTGGTAGAGCGCTAGCCTTAAGCTGAAAGAGCTGAGGGACAGTGCCCAGGCGAAGAGTTTAAGCCCCACAACTGACCAAAAAAAAAAAAAAAAAAGGAAGAGGAGGCTTGCTTCATGCATTTCGAGAATGGCAAAAAACTGAAGGGAAGTGAGGGGCAGAAGACCAGATGTGGGGTTAGAGAGTCAGCATTAGGAATCTTTTTAAAGGATAACAACTGGCTTTCATTTCATTCTGAGGGAGATAGGAAGCTACCGAGACCAGCATTTGAACACTCATATAGTGTTAAACTCTGAAAGTTTGTTTTTAACAAATGGCTGTCCTTTAAAAAAAAGGTAACAAAAGTCTAGCTGGGCACTGGTGGCTCACACCTGTAATCCAGCAACTCAGGAGGCTGAGATCTGAAGCCTATGGTTCAAAGCCAACCTGAGCTAGAAAGTCCATGAGTCTTATTAAGCACCAAAAAAGCCCGAAGCAGAGGTTTGGCTCAAGTGGCATAGCACTTGCCTTGAGTGAAAAAGAGCAGGGACAGCACCCAGGTTCAGAGTTCAAGCCCTCGGACTGGCACAATAAAGTAACAACAGCAACAAAAAAGTCTACTGGGAAGAGAGCTCAATCAGCTCCCAGCATCTTAGTGTTGGAAAGACAGGAATAGCAGATTTTAAATAAGATGGAATGGGAATTGGGGAAATAAGCTTCAACAATTGGATGACACAGGGCACCATAAAGGTATAAATCAAAAAAAACAAGTAAGGGCTGGGAAGGTGGCTCAGTGGTAGAGCGCTTGCCTTACATGCTTGAGGCCCTGGGTTCGATTCCTCAGCACCACATAAACAGGGGAAAAAAAAGCTGGAAGTGGCGCCGTGGCTCACGTGGTAGAGTGCTAGCCTTGAGCTGAAGAGCTGAGGGACAGCGCCCAGGCCCAGAGTTCAGGCCCCACGACCGGACCCCCCCCCAAAAAAAAAAAAAAAAACAAGCAATGTTTAAGAACTTTATTTATCAAAACTAACTCAAAGGTTAAACTGCATCCTCCCCCTACCATAGCCTGGCTGAGTACTTGGAATCGATATAATTTCTACACTGTTTTCCATTAAATCTTAATTTTGGCACGGTTGAGTCCAGAAGAATAGGGGGGCCCAAAAGACTTAGTAAAACATATACTTCAGTAAAATATATACTTTAGTAAGAAAAGAGTTGGTTCCCAGACCTCAGGCTTGCTAAGAATAACCATCCAAACCCTGGGACCAAAGGGCAGAAGCAGACTGTAAGGCAAAGATTCTATCCACCAACTCATTTCAAACGCAAGTCCTAAGACAACCAATTTTCTTCTATGGGTGTGTATTTATTTATTTACTTACTTATTTTTGTCAGTTGTGGGGCTTGAAATCAGGGCCAGAGCCTTGTCCCAGAGTTCTTTTGCTCAAGGCTAGCACTCTACTACTTTAAGCCACAGCACCACTTCTGGTTTTCTGGTGATTAATTGGAGATAAGAGTCTCAAAGAGCCAGGCACTGGTGGTTCACGCCTATAATCCTAGCTACTCAGGAGGCTGAGATCTGAGGATCCAAGTTCAAGGCCAGCCAGGGCAGGAAAGTCCTTGATACTCATCTCCAATAAACCACCAGAAAACTGGAAGTGGCACTGTAGCTCAAGTGGTAGAGTGCTTACCTTGAGCTGAAAAGCTGAGGGACAGCTCCCAGGCCCAGAGTTCCAGCCCCACAACCCCCACAACCCCCACAACTACCACAACCAACACAACCACCACCACCACCACCACAAGTCTCAAAGGGACTTTTCTGTCCAGGTGGCTTCAAACTGTGATCCTTAGATCCCAGCCTCCTGAGTAGCTAGGATTATAGGCACGAGTCACCAGAGCCTGGCTGGGTCTGTTTCTTTACCAAGAGAAATATTTGGACTGTATGATCTCCAGAATACTCTCTAGAGATCCTTATCTATGATTTAAAATGACCAAAGCTCTGGGAACAGACGACATAGGGGAAATGATCAATGGTGAAG
Source organism: Dipodomys spectabilis (assembly GCF_019054845.1). NCBI lineage: Eukaryota > Metazoa > Chordata > Mammalia > Rodentia > Heteromyidae > Dipodomys > Dipodomys spectabilis. Next base: position 16,397,741 of record NW_024870874.1, read on the forward strand.
TTGCTTTCTTCTGCTTCTAAGGCAGCAGAGTACTCTAGAGACTACAATATAAAACTACAAACATGCTACAATACCAGGAAGAACCACAAAACCCAGTAACTACCAAAGTAGGTAGAATCAGAGTATACAATCTTGGCTTGAGAAATAGGCATTGTCAGATCAACACTACCAAAAAACCTTTCTAGACTACAGTGATCTCTTCCTCTATCAGGTCTGTTTTTTGTTGTTGTTGTTTTTTGTTTTTGTTTTTAGTGTTGGTCCTGGTACTTGAACTCAAGGCCTGGACACTGTCCCTGAGTTTTTATGCTCAAGGTTAGAGCTCTACTACTTTAAGCCACAGCACCCTTTTCAACTTTTTAGTAGTTAATTGGAGATAAGAGACTAATGGACTTCCTGCCTAGGCTAGCTTTGAACCAGGATCCTTAGATCTCAGACTTCTGAGTAGCTAGGATTACAGGTGTGAGCCACTGGTGCCTGGATTATCAGGCCTTTTAAATTAATAGTTAAAAAAATATCCAAAGCAAATCAGCAGAAAGGAACATATCTTTTCTTTTTTTTTTTTTTTTTACAGTTGTTCTTGGGACAAGCTGTAGGCAGTGTTTTTGGCAGTCATTTACATTCTGGACAATAATGCCAACAATGGAACTTGTGGATGAGGAGGGGAGGAGACTGGGAAAGGACAGACTAGGAATTCAGAGAAGGAACATTCTCAGGACTGAGCATGTTTGCCCTGGCACGTTCTCCTTCCTTTTGGCAATGCTATCACCATACTAATGAATATGTCTGCAACAGGAGAATTTTCCCAACACTTGTTTCCATTCGACCAGGAACTATTTAGCAGGAACTATTTAGAAGATATTTTAAGAGAACATATTTTGAAAACAGCTTTTATGGAAACATGATAAGTGGAAGATTAAATTTTTTTCTTGTTTTGCAGTGCAGTGCTTGGAAATTAAATCCAGGGCTTCATGCAGACAAAGCAAGTCTTCTTTCATGTACCACATCTCCAGTATAGCAAGTTATTTTTAATCTATGTGAATTAAGATTTTATTCACTACTAGACATCTAAGAGTTTATTTCAATGATCTGACCAGATGAAACTTAATTTCTTTAATCTTTTCTGGACAATTATTTTCTGGCATTGTTTGAACAACTTAAAAAAAAAAAGGCAAAAGAGAACAGGAATAAATGTTGAGCCAAAACCTTGCCCTCTGCTAGGCACCAGTGGCTCGTGCCTGTAATCCTAGTTACTCAGGGTGCTGAGATCTGAGGATTTTAGTTCAAAGCCCTAGCAGGAAAGTCTGTAAGACTATCTCCAACTAACCACCAAAAAAGCTGAAAATGAAGGTGTGGCTCAAATGACAGAATATGAGCCAAAAAGCTAAGGAACAATGCCCAGGCTCTGAGTTCAAGCCCCAGAACTGTCAACTAGACACACCCCTCCCCTGCAAAAAAATTAAACCAAACCAATCTTGCCCTCTGTCCAAATCTTTTCTTTTGGTGTGGAGCTTGAACATAGGGCTCTGTACTTGTCAGGCAGGCTTTCCATCACTTGACAGAGAGCTGTCATGCTGCCAGAGCCTGTCCTATACCTTTCAGTGGAAGGGAATCAAGTGATTTACTAACTGTGGGAGAGGAATTCTAATTCATACACAGTTCATGAAAAACTCTAAAATGTAAAAAGCTGCTGTTTCTATAGTATTCCTATAAATGTTGGTTATTGAAAAGGAGTCTAATATTAGACTAATATAATATTAGTTTTAGCTTGTTTTTTGCAGCCTCAACACCACAAATTAAAAACGGTAAAATGTACACTGATTTTTCTGGTAATCTTGGGTCCTTCTCAGGAGTGTGTGTGTGTGTGTGTGTGTGTGTGTGTGTGTGTGTGTGTGTGTGTGTGTGTGTGTGTGTGTGTGTGTGTGTGTGTGTGTGTGTGTGTGTGTGTGTGTAGAGAGCGAGAGAGAGAAGGGAGGGGAAAGTAAAAAGTGTGTGTGTGTGTGTGTGTGTGTGTGTGTGTGTGTGTGTGTGTGTGTGTGTGTGTGTGTGTGTGTGTGTGTAGAGAGCGAGAGAGAGAAGGGAGGGGAAAGTAAAAAGTACTGATTATTATTTTGCTTGTTCCATTTCTATACTCAGCTGCTCTGGAGTACATCACTTAACCACATGGGCCAAGAAGGTAAATATTGTGCCAGTCATGCTAACAACTTTTTATTGTTGTTGCTTTTGTGCCAGTCCTGTGAACTCAGGGCCTGAATGCTGGTCCTTTAGCTTTTTTGCCTAAGACTGGTACTCTATCACTTGAACCACAGCTCCACTTGCAGCTGGTTTGGTAGTTAATTGGATGAAAGTCTCACGGACTTTCCTGTCAGGACTGGCTTCAAACTGTGAACCTCAGATCTCAGCCTCCTGAGTAGCTACCAGTTCCTGACTAAAAACTGGTTTTTATTTCAGCTTATTTCTGCTCAAGTCATAGAAAGAAGTCTGCATAAAATTGTGTATCTCCCTACAACTTCTTTTGGTGGTACTAAGTCTTGAACTCAAGGCCTCATGCTTGTTAGGCAGTTGCTCTTACCACTGAGTCACATCCCTTTTTTTTGCTGGTTATTTCCAGCATAAGCACATGCATGCTACAACATGGCTAGGAGGTACTCCTAAGAGGTACATCTCAGTGCACCCAGCTCTTGGTGGAGAGTCTTGTGAACTTTTCTGCCTGGGCTGGCAATCTTTCCCATCTCAGCTTCCCAAATAACTAAAAGTTGTACACTCAAGCCTAAACCTAAAAGTGGTGCAGACTGGGGTTAATAAAAAACAAAATTCATCTTATTTTCAACTTTTAGTTCTTTTGAGAGAATACAGTGATCAAACTTGTGGGTAATTAAATATTGTAGGCCAATCACCTATTCAGAAATTTCATGCAGAATTATCTTTTCAAAATAAGAGACTAGACAAATAACTAAAATCTACCCTAAGAAAAGTAGAGAAGAGAACTAAAGGTAAATATGATAGCTTTATCCAGAGATAAAATGAGTATGGACAGAAATGGTTGAAGGCAGCTGTGGCTGATGCAATTTAATCATAAACTAGACATGAATTCCTGTGAGAAAACAGTGAATAAAAACATTAAGTCATCCTGAGATTCTATTTTCAGAACAAAGTATTCAAAGCAAAGGTGATTATTTTTCTAAGTAGGTACAAATATTTAAAATATATTTAGGCCAGGTGCTGGTGGCTCATGCCTGTAATTCTAGCTACTCAGGAGGCTGAGATCTGAGGATCATGGTTCAAAGGCAGCTAGGGCAGGAAAGTCTGTGAGACTCTCATCTCAAATTAACTACTAGAAAACCGGAAGTGGTTCTGTGGCTCAAGAGGTAGAGCACTCACCTTGAGCTGAAGAGCTGAGAGACAGCACCCAAGCCCAGAGTTCAAGCCCCACTACCGACAAAAAATAAATAAATAAATAAAAATTAAAAAAATATATATATGGCTGGGTGCTGATGGCTCATGCATATTATCCTAGCTACTTAGAGGATTATGGCTAAAAAGTCAGCTTGAACAGATATAACTTTGAGACTCCTATCTACAATTAGACAGCAAGAAGTGGACTGGAGGCATGACTCAAGAGTAGTATCAGCTGTGAGTGGAAAAAGCCAAGAGTGTAAGGCCCAGAGTTCAAGCCACAGTACTGGCACAGAAAACACACACGCGCGCACACACACACAACATATATGCAACACACACATACACAATTAGGGGCTTTGTCGTGTTATTTAGTGGTAGAATGTGTGTCTAGTAAATACAAGGCCTTGAGTTGAGTTTCCAGCACCCAAAGTGAAACAAATATATGTACACGCTAAAAACTGAGTATCATCTTTCCTTTTCGTGTCTCAGACTAATTTTTCAAAGAGTAATAACTTTAATTTTAGCTCCTAGCCCACAGCAGATGACCAGAGTTGGAGTATTCCACCTGAAAAAAGGATGGAATTACTGACTTTACTAGTAAAAGCCATATGCCATCTGTACATTAGCACACAATGACAGATTTTCACCTTACCTCAGACAGCTAGACTGGGGAAGCCTGCACCCAAGTGGAGGACTCTTCAGAAAGCTGGGCCTTTCCTATACAGAAGAGATGGACCTGGACTTGTCTCTTCTTGAGGAACCAAGCAAGGAGCTCACTCTCAATGCCCTGTGTCATGGGAACTTCTGAACTGATCCTGTGTGTGTTCAGGACATTAAACTCAAAAAGGGATCTTTTTTTTCTGTTTCTTCCTTTCTCTTTGATAATATGGAGCCTGAGGAATTGGCTGGATAAATAAGAAAAGTTCACTTAGGGGCTGGGAAGGTGACTCAGTGGTAGAGTGCTTGCCTTGCATGCATGAGGCCATGGGTTCGATTCCTCAATACCACATAAGCAGAAAAGGCTGGAAGTGGTGCTGTGGCTCAAGTGGTAGAGCATTAGCCTTGAGCTGAGGGACAGGGCGCAGGCCAAGAGTTCATGCCCCACAACCAAACAACAAAAAAAAAAAAGTTCATTTATAACTAAGAAAAAGTGAAGTGCTAATTCTTCTACCAACCTAGTAGATTATCAGACTACTTGACTTGCTTATAGTTTGTTTGTTTGTTTTTGCTGGTCATGGGGCCTAAACTCTGGGCCTGGGTGCTGTCCCTCAGTTCTTCAACTCAAGGCTAGTACTCTATCACTTGAGCCACAGTGTCACTTCCAGCTTTTTCTGCTTATGTGGTGCTGAGGAATCAAACCCAGGACCTCATGCATGTGAGGCAAGCACTCTATCACTGAGCCACCTTCCCAGGGTATAGTTCTATTTTCAGTGTTCTGCTCATTTATACAACCACACTGTTGGCGATGCATATTTCAATGGTTAGGGGCAGGGCAGTATAGAACATACAGAACTTCAAGTCTCTAAATAAAGTCATGGTTAAAAGCTCAGACTCTAGTCAGACTTTTAAGTCCCACTATGTGTGTTTTCTGTCAAGTTTATCTCTGCCCTCCTAAAACTAGATTGAGTAGTAGATTAGCTGCAATAAAGATTAAATGAGTTAATGTAAGTGAAACATTTGAAGAGTAACTGGCATTGAGTAAGCACTTAATAGTAGCTTTTTTGGTGCTGGGGGTAGTGGTGCACATATATAATCCTAGTGCTTGGAAGACAGAGCTCAGCCTGGGCTACAATAAGGGGAACTTGTGTAAAAAAATGAGGACAAAGAGGCTGGGAAGTTGGCTCAGTGGTAGAGTGCTCGCCTTGCAAGCATGAGGCCCTGGGTTCGATTCCTCAGCACCACATAAGCAGAAGAAAAAAAAAGCTGGAAGTGGCGCTGTGGCTCAAGTGGTACAGTGCTAGCCTTGAGCTGAAGAGCTGAGGGACAGTGTCCAGGACCAGAGTTCAGGCCCCATGACCAGACCAAAAAAAAAAAAAAAAAATGAGGACAAAGGATGTAGTTCAATGGTAGAATGTTTGCTGATTTGGAAGACCTTGGATTCAATCCTTAGCACTGTTTGATTAATTGAGTTAGGTACTAGTTCTGAAGCATGAACTCAGGGCCTACTGTCTTTAAGCTTTTTGTTCAAGGCTAGTACTCTTCCACTTGAGCCACAGTGCCACTTTGGCCTTTTGGTGGTTAATTGGAAATAACAGTCTCATTGACTTTCCTGCCTGGGCTGGTTTTGAACCATGATCCTAGGATCTCAATCTCCTGAGTAGCTAGGAATATAGGCATGAGCTACCGGCACCCAAAAAATAAAAAAATATATTTAAAAATTTATTTTTAACGTTAGTTTTAGTTTGATGAACTTAAGTAATTTTTTTTGGTCAGTCGTGGGGCTTGAACTCTGGGCCTGGACACTGTCCCTCAGCTCTTCAGCTCAAGGCTAGTTCTCTACCATTTGAGCCACAGCTCCACTTCCAGCCTTTTCTATTTATGTGGTGCTGAGGAATTGAACCCAGGACCTCATGTATGTGAGGTAAGCACTCTATCACTCAGCCACCTTCCCAGCCCCCTTAAGCAAGTAATTTTAAGTGAAATCAGATAGGATCTCAATTAGCCTTGAACTCACAATCCTGCCTTAGCCTTAATAGACATGAGCTATTATCATAATGCTCAGCCAAGTGGCTTCATTTTTTTCTTTCCTCATCACTGAAAATACCTGTCTTACAAATCCTCTACTGAATCCTTTAGGAACTGTCAACAAATCAGTGGACATTTTGATTTAGAGAGATTACATTTGCATGACCTCAACACACTGGACATGTACATATAGTTACTCTAGCAGTTAAGTGCCATTCTGAATTCATCTGGTATGGCAAACCTCTACCCCCAAAACCTACAAAAAGAACAAAACAGAAAACCCAAGGAAGCCAGATTCTGCAGACTTCAATTAGCTCAGTAGTGATTCATTTCAGTCTCACTTTTCCATCTTTAAAATAGATCCTCCTAAAGTTCATTTTAACAATACAGATTTTTTTAAAGCAACACTAGGAACATAAACACATCTTAAACTGTGCAAATATGTTTTTCAAAGGGAACTAAGACATTACTCTTACTGTTTTTAAAAGAATTTTAGAGCCAGGCACTGGTGGCTCATACCTGTAATCCTACTCAGGAGTCTGAGATCTGAAGATTGCGGTTCAACGGCAGCCCAGGTAGGAAAGTCTGTGAGACTCTTATCTCCAATAAATCAACAGAAAACCAGAAGTGGAACTCTGGCCAAGTGGTAGAGCGCCAGCCTTGAGCTAAAGAGCTGAGGGACAGCACCCAGGCACAGAGTTAAAGTGGAAAGAATAAAAAGCACCCTAAAGTTGAGATGAATAAACTGGGGGTCTTTTTTAGAAGCCAGAAAATGTGGGATACCCACATTCTGTCACTATGGAATGGAGCCCAGAAAGCTGCACGGGCTTCTCAGCTGTACTCATGAGCTGTCTCAGACAACACTTCACAGCTCCCATCCACTTTACCATTCTTAACTCTACAACTTTGAAAGTCCTTGCAGCGATAAAAACATTTCTGACTTATTTATCCATAAAGAATCTTCTTGATTGCTAGGCTTAGAGAAAGCACCTAAGAACCTGATATAAATGACCAGCTGTTGCTCAAATGTACAGTAAGAGTTCCCTAACCTAAAAAGGAATGAGAAGCTCTGTAGTATTTTTAGAGCACAGAAAGCAGCTACATGCTGGGAGAGAGGTTGCTCCTTTTGGTGGCTTTTGCTTCTGTGACCACCTAACTCTTCTATTTGCCCTACACAAAAATGCAGGAACCTGAAATCAAAACAAAAATTCAGGATATTTTGCTTCATATATATAATTTTTTTTTGGGGGGGGGGGTCGGTTATGGGGCTTGAACCCTGGGCCTGAGCACTGTCCCTCAGCTCTTCAGCTCAAGGCAAGCACTCTACCACTTGAGCTACAGCGCCACTTCCAGTTTTCTTAGTGTTTATTGGAGATAGAGTTTCACGGACTTTCCTACCTGGGCTGGCTTTGAACCACGATCCTCAGATCTCAGCCTCCTGGGTAGTTAAGATTACAGGCGTGAACCACCCGCGCCCAGCTTGCTTCATATATTTTTATAGTTGGGAGTGTTGATCTAAACTCCAGGAGATCTAGCATTAGTTTTTTTTTTTTTTTTTTTTTTTTTTTGGGGGGGGGGTCGGTCGTGGGGCTTGAACTCTGGGCCTGAGCGCTGTCCTTCAGCTCTTCAACTCAAGGCGAGTGCTCTACCACTTGAGCTACAGCGCCACTTCCCGTTTTCTGGTGGTTTATTGGAGATAGGAGTCTCACGGTCTCTCCTGCCCGGGCTGGCTCTGAACCACGATCCTCAGATCTCAGCCTCCTGAGTAGCTAGGATTACAGGCGTGAGCCACCAGCACCCGGCCTAGCATTAGTTTTGAAGACAGTCTACAGCAACATCAAGATATGTGAATGCTGGTAATTCTTACCATGATGTGTGGAATGAACAACAAAGACCCCTTAATATATTTCAATTTTATTGGTCTTATTTAAAATTGATCAATATTTTACAATATTTAAAAATCATTTATAATAGGTGCTAGTGGCTCACGTCTATAATCCTAGCTACTCAAAAGGCTCAGATCTGAGGCTCACCCTTTAAAGCCAGTCCAGAGAGGAAAAGTCCATGAGATTCTTATTTTCAGTTAACTACTAGAAAACCAGAAGTGACACTATGGCTTGAAGTGGTAGAGTGCTCTCCTTGAGCAAAAGAGCTTAGGGACAGCACCCAGGCCCCAAGTTCAAGCCCTACAACTGACCAAGAAAAAAAAATCATATTTAGACTGAAGCAAAACAATTAACTTTTAAATTAGTACTGTTCTATAATTCTATAATTTTTTTTTCTGGTCAGGTGTGGGTCTCGAACTCAGGGCCTGGGCGCTGTCCCTAAGCTCTTCTGCTTAAAGCTAGCTTTGAGCCTCAGTGCCACTTCCCATTTTCTGGTGGTTAATTCGACAGGACTTTCCTGCCTGGGCTAACTTCGAACTAGGATCCTCACAAAGGAGATAAAACAAAGCATAAGAACAAAAAAGAAGCTATGATTACTCAGAACTTGTACTTTATAAGCTAGTAATTTTTTTTTTTTTTGTCAGTTGTGGGGCCTGAACTCTGGGCCTGGGTGCTGTCCCTCAGCTCTTCAGCTCAAGGCTAGTGCTCTACCACTTGAGCCACACCACCACTTCTAACTTTTTCTGCTTGTGTGGTGTTGAGGAATCGAACCCAGAGCCTCATGCATGTAAAGCAAGCACTCTACCACTGAGCTACCTTCCCAGTCCCTAAGCTAGTATTTTTATGAAAGTTTTTTCTGTGAAGAGGCTGAGAGTTCATCTATATTTTCAGAACTTTTAGGAAATGCTAGTTAAAAGAAATGCAAATGACTTCCCAAGGTCTGCAGTAAGGAAATTTTCAGAAAATTAGTTAAAATTAACTTAGTGTTGTAAATAAAAAGCAAACAAATACGAAGTAAACTATGATCCTCAGATCTGTCTCCCGAGTAGCGAGGATTACAGGCATGAACCAACCCATCTCACAGTTTGTTAAGTTGTTTACTTCCAAACAGATGTACCTTTATAGTCTGACATTAAAATGCTAAAAATTATCAGTGATTGCCTTAGTGGGGATGAAGGAATAATAACATCACCAATTAAGCTGGGAGGAAGAAGGCAAGAAGAAGCACATCTTATATAACCCACTGAGGCTGCTATTCTTTTGGATGCTGTTTGAAAGGCTAAAAAATTGAGGATGTATATAGAGTATAAAAGGGTTATTTCACTATTCAGTATTCAGAGCTAGATCTAATTAGAGCTAAGTAAGATCTAGGATGGATTTTTAGATGATAGAATATTATATAATATTCACTCTAACAACAGAATGAGACTGAAGGCATGCTTGTTTTTTATTGTTAGCAGTCTGAATGGACAATGTATCTTAAAGTTGCTAGTGCAACTGGACACTGAAATAAAAATCTAGACGTCATTATGATCATGTAAGAATATGTTATGCTTTCTATTACACTATGAAATTTCCCCCAAAGCCATTAAATAATCCAAGCTAAAACTGGAAAAACTCAATTAAGTAATAATTTGTGGAATCAATTATCTTCCATAAAACACAGTTCTTTTTTCCCCACTCAAATTATCGAAGTAGAGAAACCAAGTAGTCACGTACCTATAGATGGTGATTTGAAAGGGTATTTGTCAGGAAGATCCACTCTAACTTTCCATACTCCACCTTCATATGGTGCTGAAATAAAAGTAACAAATGTCATACATTAAAACTATGTCTCCACAAGCAAACTGACTTAAGGAGGTATACTTAGAGGAGGAGTCCAATGGTATAATTCCTTTGAACAACCAATGAACATTCAACTAAGTGACTATGAGGAAGCTGAAACATGTTGGGGTGGAGGGCCATGAGAGGGGAGGGTACAGGAATGGAGGGAAGAAGAGTGAGCAAATGCAGTCATTATATTAAATAGACATTATATAAAAATTGAACTGTGTAACTTGAGGATAGGGATGGAATAGGGAAAGTAGGGGGAGAATGATGGAAGGGGCAACATTGGACAAGATGCATTTGTATTCATAACTTGACTTCTGGAATTGGAATCATTTTGTACAACACTTAAAAATCAATTTTTTTTGGGGGGGGGGTTGGTCATGGGGCTTGAACTCTGGGCCTGGGTACTGTCCCTGAGCTCTTTAGCTCAAGGTGAGTACTCTACCACTTAAGACACAGCACCACTTCTGGTTTTCTGGTGGTTTACTGGACATAAGATTCTCACAAGACTCAGGAGGCTGAGATCAATCTGAGGATTGCAGATCAAATCCAGCCCAGAGGGCTGGGAAGGTGGCTCAGTGGTAGAGTGCTTGCCTTGCATGCAAGAGGCCCTGGGTTCGATTCCTCAGCACCACATATGCAGAGAAGGCCAGAAGTGGTGCTATAGCTCAAGTGGTAGAGCTAGCCTTGAGCTGAAGAGCTGAGGGATAGCGCCCAGGCCCAGAGTTCAGGTTCCATGACAGGCAAAAAACAAAAACAAAAAAAGAAACCCAGGAGCTGGCAAGGTAGCTCAGTGGTAGAGTGCTTGCCTTGTATGCATGAGGCCTTGGGTTCAATTTCTCAGCACCACATAAGCAGAAAAAGCTGGAAGTGGCACTATGGCTCAAGTGATAGAGCACTAGCCTTCAGCTGAAAAGCTGAGGGACAGCGCCCAGGTGCAGAGTTCAGGCCCCAGGACAAAAACAAAAACAAACAAACAAAAAAAAAAAAAAAAACAAAGCCGGCCTAGGCAAAGAAAGTGCATGAGACTCTTATCTCCAATTAACCATCAGAAAACTGGAAGTAGTGCTATGGCTCAAGGGTTAGAATGCTTGCCTTGACCACTTCTGGCTTTTTCTACTTATGTGGTGCTGAGGAATTGAACCCAGAGCCTCATGCATGCAAGGCAAGCACTCTACCACTGAGTCATCTTCCCAACCCTTATTATTCAATTTTATTTAGTTCTATTAAACATTATTCAATTATTCGTTAATTAATAGCTGTATTCCCTTTTTTCCTATCTCAACCAACTGTTCTGCACTCAAAAAAGCAAACAAGAAAGTGCACTTCCCAGAAACCACTCATGTGGCCATCTATAACAAAACCCAAAATTCATAACTCATAAAATAAATATATAAAATAATTATAATGAGACAAAAATTTCCTCGATGCTTTCTCTTTTTTTCTCTTTCTGGTCCTGAGGACTGAACTCAGGGGCTGAACACTGTCCCTGAGCCTCTTTGTGCTCATTGCTAATGTACTACCACTTATGCCGCAGCACCACTTCCGGCTTTTTCAGAGTAGTTTATTGGAATTAAGAGTCTCATGGGCTTTCCTGCCCCAGCTAGTTTTTTTGTTTGTTTTTTTGGGTTGGTCGTGGGGCTTGAGCTCTGGGCCTGAGCACTGTCCCTGCGCTCTTCAGCTCAAGGTGAGCACTCTACCACTTGAGCCAATGCCACTTCCAGTTTTCTGGTGGTTTATTGGAGATAAGAGTTTCACAGACTTTCCTGCCTGGACTGACTTTGAACCATGATCCTCAGATCTCAGCCTCCTGAGTGGCTAGGATTAGCCACCGGCGCCCGGCTTCCCCAACTAGTTTTGAACCATGATCTCAGTCTCCTGAGTAGCTAGGATTACAGGTGTGAGCCACTGGTACAAAGCTCTCACTTGCTGTTTCTGGAGTTCAATTGAACCTACTTTTGAAAAGCTATGCATGCCATCACCTCTCTCAGATATTCTATTAAGGAAGAGAGTAAAAAACCACTGCAACAGAAAAACACATAGTAACACATGTACTTACTTCCTTGTGGTCCATAAAACTTCACTACAAATTCATTGAGTCCTCCCAGGATTGTAACTTCGTGTTTACTCTCAATGCTAAGGTAGAAGGTAAAGGAAATCACACAAACTATGTATTATAGAGAAGAACTTTTGATGACATCCTCAAGACAGGCCAGTTAAAAAGTGTTACCAATACTTGACGAAATTAATAAAATGTAAAATATATATAACATCTCTAGAGATTTAGAAGGTCATCTATATGCTTATGAGAAGGATATGCATAATCACTGGATTCAGAGAGACTTACGGTCATATCTCCTGACTGCCATTTACTGTGTTTTTTAGCCTAGACAAATAAAGCAACTGACTACCCAACCCTTTGTTCTTTCTCAACACAGAAAATACCAGTTCATAGGACTTCTTGAAGGGAAAATGAATAATATGTAAATGAAAAATAGCACTTTTAAGTTTTTTCTCCCCTCTATATCTTTTCCTTTCTAACCAATGGGCCCTTAACTTAAATCCAGTCAAATTCAAATGTTTAACAAAACACCAATTCCAAAACTAGAAGAGCTATGTTCCTACAATAACAGAGTCACTGAGGACAGCTCCACAATTTTCTCTTTGGCTCATGGAACTATCAAAATAGGTAATACAACTTATTACAAGGGCCAAAAAAAAATTTTATCTTACTTAGGATGCTGGGAATGTCTTGCCTAGCATACATGAAGCCTTGGGTTGGATTCCTCAGTACCACATACACAGAAAAGGCTCGAAGTGATGCTGTGGCTCAAGTGGTAAAGCACTGGACTCAAGCACAGAGAGGCTCAGGGACAGAGCCCAGGCCCCAAGTTCAAGCCCAAGGACTGGCAAAATAATAAATAAATAAAAAATAAAACATCTTACTTGTGCCATTTATTTTCACCTACTCTTTCCTTCCTTCTCTTCCTCCTCAAATTCCCTTCCTCTAGATTTGCCTTTCAGTTCTAAGCGTAGTCTAATCACTTTTAATTCTCTTCCTCTAAAAGCTACCTAGCCCTGAGACTCTGACTTTTCTTTTTTTGGGGGTCCAGTCGTGGGGCCTGAACTCTGGGCCTGGGCGCTGTCCCTCAGCTCTTCAGCTCAAGGCTAGCGCTCTACCTCTTGAGCCACAACACCACTTCCGGCTTTTTTTCTTTTTGCTTATGTGGTGCTGAGGAATCGAAGCCAGGGCCTCATGCATGCAAGGCAAGCGCTCTACCACTGAGCCACCTGCCCAGCCCCGACTCTGACTTCTTTAAAGTATTAAGATTCAATTACCAAAATCAAGTTAAAGCTGTACCAGTAGGAGAGAGGGTGACTGGTCTAAATCTAACCTATGTCTCTCCTTTGTGGTATATAACCCAGTAAATTCGATACAATTTTAGGCTTTGGGAAACTTTCAAATCTCACTGTAACATCAAGAAAAAAAAAAAAAGAAAGAAAAAGGAAAAATATAAAAGGAAGCCAGACACAACAGATTGGAAACATGTTTCTCAACCAACATGGTAATTTATGTTTTAATTACATGTACATTAATTCAAAAGAAAATGAAATCAAAGAGAAAATTTTAATGATTTCTTAAGGAGAGGAAAAAATGGTTGGGGGGTTTTTTTTTGAGAGAGGGTCTTGTTACATAGTCCAGGCAGTCCTCCAACTCACAATCCTTCAGCCTCTATCTCTCAAGTGTTGAGATCATCAATGTGTACAACCAGGCCTGGCAAAAAAAGTGATTACTTTTACAGGTTTGAAATTAAGTTTTTTGGTTCCCTAAGCCTGTGCCCAACAGGTTACAGTACAGATTGCATGAGTCCAGGTATGTATTTATGTGTATATGTGTGTGTGTGTATGTGTGTGTATATAATTGTTGTTTTTTTTTTTTGCTGGTCCTGGCACTTGAACTGAGGGCCTATACACTATCCCTGAGCTTCTTTTGCTTAAGGTTAGCACTCTACCACTTGAACCACAGCTCTACTTTTAGCTTTTCTGAGTAATTTTATTGGAGATAAGAGTTTCATGGCCTTTTCTGCCTGTGTTAGCTTCAAACTGTGATCCTCAAATCTTAAGCCTCCTGAGTAGCTAGGATTACAGGTGTGAGTCACCAGAGTCAAGCTGAGTTCAGGTGTATTTTCCATAAATTCTTTGCTCAAGTCTTGGACAGTATATCTACAATAGATATTTAAGTAAGTTAATTCAGAGTAGGCCAATTTGATCTAATTCTTTTCTAAATAAAACTTATTTCAATAAACACACTAAAAGGATTAAAATAGAATCTAAATAGAAAAATTGCTATCTCTGGTGTACTAAATTCTTCCTGATCTTCCTGACACTTGCAAAAATATTCCCAAGTTGATACTACTATAAGAATTTTTTTTCTTTCTTTCTTTTTTTTTTTTGGGTCCGGTCGTGGGGCCTGAACTCTGGGCCTGGGAGCTGTCCCTCAGCTCTTCAGCTCAAGGCTAGGGCTCTACCACTTGAGCCACAGCGCCTCTCCCGGCTTTTTTCCTTTTTTTCTTTTTTTTTTGGGTCCAGTCGTGGGCTTGAACTCTGGGCCTGGGCACTGTCCCTCAGCTCTTCAGCTCAAGGCTAGTGCTCTACCACTTGAACCACAGCGCCACTTCCAGCTTTTTTCCTTTTTGCTTATGTGGTGCTGGGGAATCAAACCCAGGGCCTCATGCATACAAGGCAAGCGCTCTACCACTGAGCCACCTTCCCAGCCCTTTCTTTTTTTTTTAGAGTCTAACAACTGATTAATTTAATCTTCAATAAAATTAGCTACACGTTTTATTCCAAAATCTTAGTAAGTCAATTAAAATTTATAATTTAACATTAGTTATAAATGCTAGCTCTAGCTTTGAAGGTGGGGTGGGGGGGACTAAATTAAAATGAAATACTCAAGATGTCAGAGGCATGTAAGAATTTTCTTAAAGTACATGTTTAAAATGTTTTAAAATGTAGGAGATGGGAAGGTGACTCAGTGGTAGAGTGCTTGTCTTGCACGCATGAGGCCCTGGATTCCATCCCTCAGCACCACATTAAGCAGAAAAAGCCAGAAGTGGCGCTGTGGCTCAAGTGGTAGAGCGCTAGCCTTGAGCTGAAGAGCTGAGGGACAGCGCCCAGGCCCAGAGTTCAGGCCCCACGACCGGACCCAAAAAAAAAAAAAAAATTCTCTAAGAGAAACAAATTTAATTTTTTTAAATATATGAAATCTAGAATTTTCTTAGAGCCAAGAGGTACACAAGAAAAAGGTATATAAGAGAAGTACAACGGCTCAGGCCTGTAACCCTAACTACTTGGAACACAAGGTTAATTTTTTTTAATTTTAATAATCTAAATGAAAAAGTTTAAAAGCAAGCTCTTTAAAATATACCTACTAAATCCAAAGAAAATAGACACACACACACATATATTTGTCCTTACAATCACGTAGAAACCACTGCTCTAAAAGCTCTGATCACAAGACCTTCTTACTTCCTACTTCTTTTTCCAGAACATGAATGACTGACATCTACTGTTTACTACTCCATAATCATTAGGCATAGCAGGTATCAAATATTAAGTGGCATTGATAACAATTCCACTTTGGTTTCACAAAAATTAAAAGGCCAGAAAACAATACAACAGACTTAGGGCTTTTTAAAAGTAATATACACACAGGTGTAACAGGTTTAAGATCCCTGCCAAGAGTTTATACTGAAAAAGCAAAATGGATGAATACACTAGATAGAATGCTAAATGTGATCTATATGTGATCTAACAAGTAGAGAACTACTCCCTATTTCAAAAACAAATGAACATCAGCTGGGTACCAGTGGATCACACTTGTAATCCTAGCTACTCAGGAGGCTGAGATCTGAGAATCACAGTTCAAAGCCAGCCCGGGCAGAAAAGTCCATGGGACTCTTATCTCTAATAAACCACTAGAAAACCAGAAGTGGCTCTGTGGCTCAAGCGGTAGAGTGCTCCCCTTGAGCTAAAGAGCTGAGGGATAGTGCCCAGGCCCAGAGTTCAAGCCCCACAACCAACAAAAAACAAAAACGAATGAATGTGTCCTTATGTAACTGGGCCTACTTTCAAATGACCATTTGGATGAGTTATGAGAGACACACGATTATCTGCTGGATGTTTAACAAAAGCCTTGACAGTGTTTAAAAACTAAAAAAGTAAAATGAAAATTAGCGTCTTCTACTTTGCTGAAAGCCCGCTTAATAACTATTCAAAAGGGTAGTTACTAGGCAAATATCCTATGTGATAACTTGCTCAAATAGTTAAATTGTCTTGGGGCTGGGAAGGTGGCTCATTGAGAGAGTGCTTGCCTCCCATGCTTGAGGCCCTGAATTCCATTCCTCAACCTAGCATGCAACAAAGCCATTGATCCAATACCCAGCACAGAAAATCATCTTTAAAAAGGAGGGGAACTAGTGCTGGAAAGGTGGTTCAGTGGTAGAGTGCTTACCTTGCATGCATGAGGCCCTGGTTCAATTCCTTAGCACCACATAAGTAGTGGTGCTGTAGCTCTGGGGCCTGGGGCTTGAACTCTGGGCCTGGGCACTGTCCCTGAGCCCATTTTGCTCAGGGCTAACACTCCACCACTTGAACCACAGCACCACTTCCAGTCTTTTCTGTTTATGTGGTATTAATGAATTGAACCCAGGGCTTCATATATGCAAGGCAAGCACTCTACCACTAAGCCACATTCTCAGCTCAGTAATTCTTTCCATGAATACTACTTGTCTGTTTACATAAAATTCAAGTTTCAAAGGGCAAAAAAACTGTATCTGATTTTTTTTTTTGGTCGGTCGTGGGGCCTAAACTCTGGGCTGGGCACACTGTCCCTCAGCTACAGTGCTACTTCTAGCTTTTTCTGTGTACGTGGTGCTAAGAAATAGAACCTAGGGGCTCATGCATGCAAGGCAAGCACTCTACCACTGAGCCACCTTCCCAGCCCTGTATCTGATTCTTTATATTCCTAACCAAGTGCCTGCCTCACAGTGGGGTACCCAATGAAAACTGGTTGAGTGAATGACAGTAAGTACTGGGCACTCTGTTAGACAGCAGAATCTAGCTAGAAACAAGAGTGCTTGTCTTCGGACAGCTCAAAGTTCAGTGGGGAACAGATATGCCATCAATTACTAGGCAGGAAAATAAGAGGAATATGACAGGGAAGAATTCTGGAGGAAGTGTTTCTTAGTCCAGAAGCGAAAGAGGTGATGATCTGGGCTGGGAAGGTGGCTCAGTGATAGAGTGCTTGCCTTACATGCTTGAGGCCCTGGGTTAGATTCCTCGGCACCACATAAACAGAAAAGGCTGGAAGTGGCGCTGTGGCTCAAGTGGTAGAGCGCTAGCCTTGAGCTGAAGAGCTGAGGGACAGTGCCCAGGCCCAGAGTTCAAGCCCCACAACCAATTAAAAAAAAAAAAGAGGTGACGACCCCAGGTAATCCAAGGGGAAAGTGACATTTTTTTTCTTACATGATGACTGAGATGTGAGCTCAACTTGAGATCATTTCATAAGGACTGGGAAGAGAGGGGTGTAAGCTATCTGAAAGAGAAAATAGGGTTTCTCCCATGGCAAGATACACGTATGAGAGACTGAGTGAATCTAAACATGTAAAAAACAATGTAGTTGAAGGTACTGGTGGCTCATGCCTATAATCCTGTCTATTCAGGAGGCTGAGACATGAATATAAAGATTCAAAGCCAGCCTTGGGAGGAAAGTCCATGAAACACTCTCCAGTTAACCACCAAAAAGCTGAAAGCAGGCATGTGGCCCTCCTTTCATTGAGGCTAGCCTCACCTAGAGTGCTAGCCTCAGAGACAGCACTGAGCTTATGACCCAGAATTGGCATGCACACACCTGTGTACACATGCCTGCGTGTATACACACACACAGTGCTTGACAGAATGACTCTGCAAGCACTGAAGAAAAAAATAAAAAGAGATATGCTGGCAAGTGCAGGGGAGAAAAAGGAACCTTTCTTTTCTCATAAACATGAGTGCTAGTCACAGCACATCTCTCCACCATGCAACTGTGCCATCATCCATCAAATTATGTGAGGTCATTATACATTTGATTCATCTTGCTGCATCTGCTCTGATTCTTTCTCAAATACCCTTCAAATTATGATCCTAGAAATATCCAATGATAGGGAAACAACAGTTCACACTGACAATTATACGCTGGCTTTCCAGTTTTCCCTTTCAGATTTATAACTTGGTTAATCGGAAGCCAAATGTACTCTGAATTCTCTGAAGAGAAATGTACATGCTCTTTGTTTATAAAGTAAACACTTGGGATGGATGGTGGCTCATGCCTGTATCCTAGCTACTTAGGAGGCTGAGATCTGAGAATTGTGGTTCAAGGCCAGCCAGGGAAGGATTATGAGACTCTTCTAATTATCCACCTGAAAACCATTAAGTGGCACTGTGGCTCAAGTAGTAAGAGCACTAGCCTTGAACTGAAGAACTCAGGGACAGTGCCCAGGTCCAGAGTTCAAGCCCCACAACCGACCAAAATAAATAAATAAATTAAATAAATAAACACTTGGGAAGGCAAGCAATAAGGGCATTAAATGATAAGATTAGTATGAACTCAGACAGGGAAAAGGATTTAAGAAAAATGTTTTGGGTCTTAAACTCCCATTTCCTGAATGGCAAGCAGTAAATATTTTTCTCTATTAGATACCTTGCTTTAAGCTGGTGCTGGGTGGTTCACTCCTATAATCCTAACTACTGAGGAGGCTGAGATATGAGGATCAGGGTTCCAAGCCAGCCTGGGCAGGAAGGCCTTGAGCTGCTCATCTCCAATTAACCACCAGAAAAAAGCATAAGTGGTGCTGTGGTTCAAGTGATAGAGTGCTACCCTTGAGCAAAAAGGAGCTCAGGGACAGTGCGCAGGCCCAGAGTACATTAAAAAAAAAAGGGGGGGGGCTGGGAAGGTGGCTCAGTGGTAGGCCCTGGGTTCGATTCTCCAGCACCACATAAATAAAAAGAAAAAAGCCGGAAGTGGCGCTGTGGCTCAAGTGGTAGAGCGCTAGCCTTGAGCTGAAGAGCTGAGGGACAGTGCCCAGGCCCAGAGTTCAGGCCCCACGACCAGACCCCCCCCCCCCCAAAAAAAAAAAATCCTTGCTTTACCACTTAAAAAACAGAACAAGGGCTGGGAAGGTGGCTCAGTGGTAGAGCGCTTGCCTTGCAATGCATGAGGCCCTGGGTTCAATTCCCCAGCACCACATAAGCAAAAAGAAAAAAGCCAGAAGTGGCGCTGTGGCTCAAGTGGTAGAGCGCTAGCCTTGAGCTGAAGAGCTGAGGGACAGCACCCAGGCCCAGAGTTCAGGCCCCAAAACCGGACCAAAAAAATAAAAAAAAAAAAAAACAGAACAAGAAAAATGTTCTTGAGGTGCGCTGGATACAGAAAAGGGCAGAGGAACAGACCCAAGGCAATGATGATTGCAAGATTTTTAGTTCCAAGTTATTTGGGGATAATATCATTGAGTAAACAAAAAAAAAAAATAAGGTCTCGTAGAGAAAGATTCTATTTTGAACATATTGAATCTGAAGAAAAGCTAAGTGAAGATGTCTTATAGACATTTGGTCATTCAACATTACAGCTTAAAAGATAGGAAATTTTAGTTCGAAACAAATATTTGGACAATTTTGGATTAAGAAAACATGTCAGATCAGTAAGGATCAATTATGAAATCTTGAGTAAATTCAAGAATTAAAGATTCAGCTCTTTAGCTCCAGGAGAGTGCTCTACCACTTGAGCCACTGCACCACTTCCGGTTTTCTAGTGGTTTATTGGAGATAAGAGTCTCATGGAGTTTCCTGCCCAGGCTGGCTATGAACCATGATTCTCAGATCTCAGCCTCCAGAGTAGCTGGAGTAGCTAGGATTATAGGTGTGAGCCACCAGCTTGTTTTGTTGTTTTTAAATAAAGATAAAGATAGAAATAAGTTTTTTTTTTGTTTTTTTTTTAAAAGGCTTCTGAAAACAGGGCTGCAGGTGGCTCACACCTGTAATCCTATCTACTGTGATCTGAGGATCACAGTTCAAAGCCAGCTCAAGCAGGAAAGGAGGGCAGGAAAGCAGTCCATGAGACTCTTATCTCCAATTAACCACCAGAAAAGTGGCACTGTTGCTCAAGTGGTAGAGCACTTGCCTTAGGCTAAAGAGGTCAGGGGCAGTGCCCAGGCCCAGAGTTCAAGCACCATGACCAACAAAAAAGTTAAAAAAATATATAGGCCTAGGAGATTGAGGGCATGGCTCAACTGATAAGAGTACCTGTCCAACACCCAGGCCCAGAGTTCAAGCCCCATGACCAACAGAAGAAAACAAGAAGAATGCATTTGCTGAACGTGGTGACTCACACTTATAATCCTAGCTGCTACTCAGGAGGCAGAGATCTGAGGATAGTGATTTGAAGTCAGCCCAAGCAAGAAAAGTCCAAAGAGACTCTTATCTCCAATAAATTTACAAAAACAAAAACAAAAACAGCTGCCAGAAGTGGCACTGTGGTAGAGTGCCAGCCTTAAGCAAAAACAACTCACAGACAGCTCCCAGGCCCAGAGTTCAAGCCCCAGGACCAGCCCAAAAAAAAAAAAAAAAAAAAGAGAGAGTATTAGCATGCACAAGGTCCTGAATTAAATTCTAATACTCTCCCCTACCCCCCAAAAATAATAAAAGCTTTATTCTGGGGTACAGTGATATACCCTATTATCCTAGCCACTTAGTTGACTGAATCAGAAGAATCATACTTTGAGGTCATCCTGGGCAATATCACAAGACCAAACCTCAAAACAAAACAACAAAGAAATAAAAAGAAAGAAAGGCTTAAAAATAAGCTGTAAAAATCTTGATTATTTGACAGCTGAGGCAAATTCAACTGACTAATTCAGCTGACTATACTTATCTCTTCCTAACTTCAAACTCGATGACATCATATGAGTAGATAAGCAGCCAGGGTGGAGTACTTATACCTCAGAAATCAGCAAACAGTACAAATCAGGGCTTTATTTCCTTAAGAGTGGTTGTTCATTATTCACCAGCACACCCAGCGTTATTTCTATACAAGGTCTAGCCTGCATATGGCACTAAATGAAGTGTCCCTTGACATTTTCTTCTCCTCAAAATAATGACAGTTCTGAAGCACCATTTCTTAATCTTATCATCAGCAGATGGTTATCAAAAAAGCAGACAATGTAAGAGCCTGATGTTTTATTAGTTTCAAGAACTAAAGCATGTCTATGAATAAGACAGAAACCTCTGTGTCTCTCAATCAAGATTTCTAGCTATTATGTGGTTTGCCTGGAACTAACACCAATTGATGATGATAATGTACAAAATTTCAGCATTCATTCCATTATAGTAAAGGCTAATTGCATGGGTCTATTATTGGAATTTGCTTTCCTAGTTCAAACTAGATGCATTTCAATAGAGTAAAAAAAAAGTTTTCTAGAGAAACCCTACTGTGAAAAGATGAACTCTGTCTTAACTTTAGTTTCAGAACCTACTCATTTGTAGATGCCTATTTCACATCTCTGAACCAAAATGGTTCATTTGTTATGTAGATTACTAACTAGTCACTTAAGAATAAAGAGGTTTCTTCTTTAGAAGTTTAACTATATGCATAGGCTCAAGCTCAAATCAGCAAGTATTCCCAGATATGACAGCAAAGGATTATTTCCAATGCTTGTGATTCAGCTGCACAGAACAAATGGGCACCTCCTTCCCACTTTGCAACCCACTTTCAGGGGCCAATCTAGGGTGCCTCCTAAGAAAAACTGTCTTAAAGAGCTCCTGAGATTCTAGCTATGAGGGAAAATGTAGGGTAAGGGAAGGGAGTATGGCAAGATATGCAGAATGAAAGCCTGCAGCAGGTAGGCTTTCCATGAACACTAAGAATGTAGTTTCTTAGGAATAGGAGTGAATTTAACATCTATATTCAGAGTATAATTTTAGAACATTAACCTGTATTTATACCAATGCTTCTGCTAAAAAAAATGTAAATGTACTTTAGCATATAAAATTACACTGTCCACAAAACCCAAAGCATCTCTGATTAGTCAACATCCCTTCCAGGTCCTAGGTCAGTGCACCATTCTTTCTGTGTCTCTTTTATCTAAGAAACATACAATTGTACTGAGCATCCACTTCCATTAATCCAGGATAATCTGTCTTTAATCTGTCTATCTCTCAAGTAACATTTCCAAAAAGCTCTTTCTCCATAGGAAGTAACATTACTTACATAATTAGTTATTCGGATATGGAGATAGACAGATATCGACAGACAGACACAGACACACTTTTGTTTTCTTTTTTCTGTCCCTGAACTTCTTTTTGTTCATGGCTAGCACTCTACCACTTGAGTCACAGCACCATTTCTGGCTTTTTCTGTTTATGTGGTACTGAGGAGTTGAACCCAGGGCTTCATGCAGGCTAGGCAATTACTCTACCTCTAAGCCACATTCCCAGTCCTACATATGTTTTTATATACACATTACCTGCCTTCAATCAATATTGGGGACAAGTAATACACACTACAAGTGAATAAATAAATGTATGGAATATTTATCTCATAATTAGATATCTTGATTTGCTATTACTAATTAAACTTTTTTTTTAAAAAAAAAAAACCAGTCCTGAGGCTTGAATTCAGGGCCTTAAGCACTGTCCCTAAGGCTAGCACTCTAAGACTTGAGACACAACTCACTTCTGGCCTTTTCTGTTTATTTGGTATTAAGGAATCAAACCCAGGGCTTCACGCATGCTAGGCAAGCACTCTACCACTAAGCCACATTCCCAGCCTAAACATCTAAAGAAAATTAAATTGTCATTTGAACTTCATTGTGACTGAGTCTTCTTTCTCAGAAAAAAGGATGACAAAGGAAGAACTTGAAGAATTTTGTAATACAAGGAGCAGGGAGAAAATGCCAGGTGGGGAAAAATGATGGGAAATAAGAAGACCGTATGTATATACAACTTTCACCAGAGTAATGATATTCCTTTCCCACTGACAGGAGGCAGTGGGGAGGGAAGAAGGTAGTTACCAGATAGGTATACTTGGATGGAGTACTCTGTGAGTTTCTGATTTACATGCCCAAATAGCTATTGGCTCTAGGGACTGCTGCCAGGCCAAGAAGAGTATAGAAGGGGCCATGTGCCGAGGGCTCATGCCTGCAATCCTAACTACTAAGGATTCCTGGTTTGAAGCCAGCCCAGAAGGAAAGTCTATGAGACTCTTATCTCCAATTAACCACCAAAAAGCCAAAATGTTGCTGTGGCTCAAGGTTTAGGTGTTAGAGTGCTAGCAATGAGCACAAAAGCACAGAGGTAGTACCCAGGTCCAGAGTTCAAGCCCCAGGACTGACATACATACAGAAATAAACGTATACGAGGGAACATTCTGAGCCTTGGACTGCCTACCAAATATTCTTTTTGTACCATAGACCTCGGTCTCAGAATATTTTCCTTTTGCTCTTTTCCTTAGGCTTCTAAATTCCTTTGAAGAGAACTTTCAATAAGTAAAAAACAATGAACATTTATTATTTTTTCCTTCCTGAACCCATTCTTCAAAATGGCCAAGCTTAGATGTACTATGTTCAGCTGTAGAGTAAGATACAGAACCAATCCTCTGAAGAGCAGACTGAAAAAGGTTGGAGTTGCAGCTACACAAACATTTGATTACATAAAGGGGTAATTGCTTTTCTATAGGGAAAACACCACTGCACTACTAAAGCTTACAGAAGACAAGAAAAGTAGGCCAGATATGGAGTGTATTAAGGAAGACTTTGAAGAAGTGAAAGGGGATTAAACTGTACCCTGAGCATCAGTGTACTTTTGTCTAAACAGCTTAGCAGTACTGTATCTTGGACCTATAGCTAAGAGACAATACACCTCTATAAAAGGATATTTGTATTTCTTTGGTGACTGACCTAGCTATGTAGCTGAGGCTGACTTTGAACTTGAAATTCTCCTACTTCAGCTTTTAAAGTGCTGGTATTACAGGCATGCACCATTACACCCAGCTGGAACTGATTTTTATACCAAGGTTTATCGCTTCATCAGCCTCTTCATCAAACTGACTTTCATCAAACTGACTTTTATACCAAAGTTAGGCTTTCATGGGCATTAATGTGCCAAACAATGGCACTGTTGAGAGAGGAGAGAAGGAATACAAGGGAAGAATAAACAGGATGAGGGAAAAGTTAGGGCACATAGGCTTCCTCACATATATATACATGTGTACACACACACATTTTTTTTACAGGGCTGAATATGTGGCTCAGAACCTAGTATGTGTGAGATACTGGGTTTAATCGAAAAAATAAAAAAAAGTAATGAGGTGAGACTATAAACGTGGCAATGTAATAATGAGATCTTCCTCTAATGGAATAAATATTTAAAAGTAAAAGGAAAATACATAAGTATGTAAGTAGAGGGAAAGGAAAGAAAAAGGGAAAAGATAAAGGGAAAGAGAAAAGACAAAACAAAGCAGGCAATCAGCGCCTAATGATGTATGTCTATATTCCAGCAGTTGAGAGGATGAGGATTAAGGGTTAAGGCCCAGCCTGTGTACCACATGAAGCATTTGAGGCCAGAGCCAAGTGAGACCTTGTCTCAAAAAACAAAAGACCTTGAGTTTGCAGGATATAGAACTGAAATCATTATATATGTAAAAAGTTTTAGGGATCTGTTCAGGTGTGCTTGGACATGTTTGGGAGATAGGAAGCTATACTAATTTGACAAACAACTCAAATGGAGATGTGTATGTATGTGTATATATATATATATGCATATGTGTGCATACACATATATACACACATACACATACATACATATGAACTGCTTTCTAGAAAAGGGTAAGTTATATGAAAGTAATTAACCGTAAATAAATGTGTCTAGATGCAGGACTAAAGTAGGACTTCATGATGAGGTATAATTGAGAATATCCCTCCAGGAAAGGGGTCCACAAACTATTGCTCACTTTGTTTTTGTAAACAAATGTTTTATTGAAACATGTCATGTCTAAACATGATTAAACTGTCAAGGCATGTTTCTGTGCTGCAATAGCAGAGTTGAACATTTGCTATTTGGTCCTTTACAAAAAAAATTCACCTGTCCTATGTTAGTCAACAGTCTATAGGGAAAGCCTATCTTTATATTCCATCTCAATTTCCCTAAGAAACAAAAAGTACATTCAGTTCAACAAGAACTTAAAGGGGCCGGGTGCTAACAGCTCACAACTGTAATCCTAGTTACTCAGCAGGCTGAGATCTGAGGATCATGGTTCAAAGTCAGCCCAGGCTCATATCTCCAATTAAACCACCAGAAAACTGGAATTAGAGTACCACCCTTGAGCAAAAAAGCTCAGAGACAGCTACCAGGCCCTGAGTTCAAGCCCCAGGACTGACATCCCTCCCCCCTCAAAAAAGAAAAGTTTATATAAGGGACTTAATATTCAAACTATTCATCACACACAACTTTATTTTACTTTTTGTTGGTTGTAGGGCTTTCAGGGCTAGGATTATAGGCATGAGCCACCAGTGCCCAGGTAATGACCAGTTTTCTCACTGACAAGTAATTACACCTATTCTAGGACTCTGGGCCTGGGCACTGTCCCTCAGCTCTTCAGCTCAAGGCTAGTGCTCCACCACTTGAGCCACAGTGCTACTTCCGATTTTCTATTGGTTTATTGGAAATGAGTCTCATGGTCTTTCCTGCCTGGGCTGGCTTTGAACTGAGATGCTCAGATCTCAGTCTCCTGAGTAGCTAGGATTACAGGCATGAGCCACCAGTACCAGGTGACTATTTTTTTTTGATCGGTGGTGGGACCTGAACTCTGGGCCTGGGCACTGTCCCTCAGCTCTTCAGCTCAAGGCTAGCACTCTACCACTTGAGCCACAGCACCACTTCTGGCCTTTTCTGCTTATGTGGTGCTGAGGAATTGAACCCAGGGCCTCGTGCATGCAAGGCAAGCGCTCTACCACTGAGCCATGTTCCCAGCCCGACTCTTAATATCTTAAAAACAATATTTCAGCAATATAATTGGTTTAACTCAGAAGTCCTTTGCCATCAAAGATTTAAAAAATATCTAGGAAGGGGCTGGGAACGTGGCTCAGTGGTAGAGCGCTTGCCTTGCATGCATGAGGCCCTGGATTCAATTCCTCAGCACCACATAAGCAGAAAAGAAAAAAAGCCGGAAGTGGCACTGTGGCTCAAGTGGTAGAGCACTAGCCTTGAGCTGAAGAGCTGAGGGACAGCGCCCAGGCCCAGAGTTCAGGCCCCACGACCGGACCCCCCCCCCCCCAAAAAAAAAAAATCTGGAAAAAAAAACCCAGGAAAACAAATGTCCAGACTGAGCATCAGCTTTTATCCACTACTGAAAACAACATATTCAGGTTCTATAGACCTTAATAAATCTGATTTACATTTCTTAGCCATTTAAATAAAACATGTCTAAGTGCTTGATGTTCTTGTATTTACTTCCCACTTAAAAAATTATCTATTTTCAGGTTATAACTGAATTTCATATATCCCCATAAAAAAAAAAACAAAAAACAGATCCAGGACCAGGGCCATTCTCTCCAGCATTTTGCAATGTCTACTTCAGATTTACAAATCCTATTTTGTAAAGCTAAGAGGAAGGAAAGTAGCTTTTCTACTACAGATTTCAATTCTGCAAATGGAAGTAAAAACAAGGCTTCAAGATTACACAGTACACACAGAGAACATCCTGTCCACTTGCCTAAATACACTGAGCATGCTCATAGTTAATGGCCAAACCACCTGCAAAGCTCCATTTGCCCAGTCTTATAACATGCCTTCAAGTTCATGCAACTTCACTTTATTTCATAACAGTCACCTGGTATCCAATTGATCCAATCCCACTTTGCTGCCAAGATGTTAACGTGCACTGTATTTGCTAAAGACAGGGAATAATAAGAGAGTCCTTTTTTTTTTTTTTTTAATGTAAGGACATACCCTCACATCTCTAGTCCTATGAAAGCTATGTGTATATTTGTGCACCAGTGTGTGCAAGCTAGAGTTAAATGATGGAGCTGAGGTAGATGACAGAAGGATAAGGCTGAGAATCTACACACCCCAGGGAGTTTCTAAGAAAGGACCCAGGCAAAGATACTGTGTAACACACACTTCTGGAACTATGCATATGTTGTGTGTGTGTGTGTGCGCGTGCACGCACATGCATGCACGTGGGAATACACACGTATGTACCAGTCCTGGGTCTTAAACTCAGGTCCTAGGCACTGTCCCTGAGCTTTTCTGCTCAAGGCTAGAGCTCTACCACTTGAGCCACAGGTGCCTGGCTATCAGCTATGCATTTTTAAGTAGTGAGTAGCAAGCAAGTGAAGCTGTTTCTCAAATGGTAAAGAGTGCTGCCTTTGAGCAGAAAAAGCTTAGGGATAGTGCCCAAGCTCTGAGTTCAAACACCAGTACTGGCACAAATTTTAAAAAAGGGGTGGGGGGTGCCCAGGCTAGGCACTGGCTGTTTAAGTTTATAATCCTAGCTATTCGGGAGGTTAAGATATGAGAGAAACAGTTCAAAGCCAGTAGAGCCAACAAAAAAAAAAGAGGCATGGTTATCCAGATACAATTTAAATTTCTAAACTAAGCTGTCCATGAACCAATATTAGGCCAAAAAGAAAAAAAAAAAAAGCATAGCTCCCAGATATAGCTTGGTGGTACTGCACCTGCTTAAAGTGAGACCCTGGATTCAATTCTAGCCACAATAACTTATTAATCAAACCAATGTACCTTTGGATAGTATGTCAAATGAACCTTTGAATATACTCCTTAAAACCAACACAAATTTGACACTTCTTATCAATGGCTGATGCCAAACACACACACACACACCAAGTGCTTACCATTCTGCACTGTATGATTAACATTTATTGTTTTAAAACACTATAATTCAAAACATAACTCTTTCCAACTTTGTCTCCTAAAACTGCTTCTACTAAATCAGGGGCTGGCAGGTCTTAATGTTCATGCCGTCAAGCAAGACAAATGCTATTAAAAAGGACTAGCAGCTCAAGAATGCTAGTAATGGAAAGGAGCCCAAAGAATTCTCTCATATTATGATCTACAAACATTACCCCACTCCACCCCTGCCACACACACAGCTGGCCAACTATCCATTCTAGTCTCATGGAAAACAATCTTAAAACTCATAAAAATTTAAAATTACCACCCCTATACACAGGTATTCCTATGAAGACCATCAGTTGTACAACTAAAAACTAAGAAGCAGCATGAGACAGTGTAAAGGGTTGTATGATTGGTAAGAGCAAAGTATAAACACAAAGGATAGCTTCCAGACACAGGCAGGCTGGAAGAAGTTGATGCTGCAGGCTTTCTCACTCATTGCTGGTGCTCTACCACATGAGCCACACCTCCATTTCCAGCTTTTTGCTAGTAAATTGGAGGTAAGAGTGTAATAGAGCAGAGCACTGGTGGCTCGCTTACACCTGTAACCCTGTTGATTCTCAGAAGCATTCTAAAATCTATTGTTCATATAATGCTAAGAGATCACAGAATCAAAATGAGAAAGAAAAAGTTATACAACTATTTCAAAGAATTCTAACAAGGGCTACATCCCATCTACAAACCATACTGCTTTTTAGATGTATTCTATGTGAAAATCAAAACTGAATACATGAAGAGCCCATCAATCTCCTTCTCCTGGGACATAGATTTGCTCATGGCACAGAATAGAATCAGAAGTCATTTTTCACCAAGCTAGTCCCCACGAAGTGAGGATCATAAGTATTTTCCCTCAGTTCCAACCCATATACTACTGGCAACTTTTTTTTTTTCCTGCCAGTCCAGGGCCTCTACCACTTGAACCACAGCATCACTTCTGGCCTTTTCTGTTTATGTGGTACTGAGGAATTGGACTCAGGGCTTCATGCATGCTAAGCACTAAGCCACATTCCAAGCGTTGCCAACTTCTTTATTCAGGTTAGGCCAAAGTTATTTTTTTAAAAAATTGAAGCATTTAAATTCTTCCCTTCTCTCTCCCCTCTCCCACCAGCCCCAAGTTCTGGGGCTTGAATTCAGAGCCTGGGTTCTATCCCTGAGTCTCTCTGTGCTCAAGGTTAGCACTCTACCAATTACGCCACAGCGCCACTTTCGGCTTTTTCTGAGATCAGAGTCTCACAAACTTTACTGCCTGGGCTGGCTTTAAACCATGAGCCTCAGATCTCAGCCTCCTGAGTAGCTGGAATTACAGGTGTGAGCCACCAGCATCCAGCTAGCATTTAAATTCTTCTTTTTTTTTGTTAGGTCATGGGGTTTGAACTCTGGGCCTGGGTGCTGTCCCTCAGCTCTTCAGCTCAAGGTTAGAACTCTACCACTTGAGCCACAGTACCACTTCTGGTTCTTTGGTGGTTAACTGGAGATAAGAGTCTCACAGACTTGCTTGCCCAGGCTGGATTTGAACTGCGATCCTCAAATCTCAGCCTCCTGAGTATCTAAGATTACAGGTACATTTAAATTCTTAAGTAAGCAAGTGATCAGTCAACATTGCTGGCATTTCCTAATATACTGACTCAATACTTCATCTTATTTCCAGGAATCTATTTCTAGCATCTCTTTATTGCTGGCGAAAGAGGTTTTAACTATTCAAACATAACATTAACACAGGTTTGTACATATGTAGCAACATTTTATTGCCATGGTTTAAAATCAGAAATGAAGACAATCAAGAGTTTTATACTTTGGATTTCTAAAGTCCTGGTAAAAATTCACACCAAGAAAGTAATAAACTGTAGAATTTATTTTTACTGACAATATTTACCTGTGAAGATAAAATTTCCAGTTCTCTATTCCCTAAAAGGTAATACTAGATACCCACATGGCTATCACAATTTTTTTTTTTTCTTTTTTTGTTGGTCGTGGTGCTTGAACTCTGGGCCTGGGCGCTGTCCCTCAGCTCTTCAGCTCAAGGCGAGCGCTCTACCACTTGAGCTACAGCGCCACTTCCGGTTTTCTGGTGGTTTATTGGAGATAGGAGTCTCACGGTCTCTCCTGCCCGGGCTGGCTTTGAACCGCAATCCTCAGATCTCAGCCTCCTGAGTAGCTAGGATTACAGGCGTGAGCCACCAGCGCCCGGCTCACAATTTTTTACTTTATACATAAAGTAAAAGTTTTATGAAAAATGTCTGCAGGTAAAAATATTCAGGTTGGAAAAATCTTACAATCTTTTTTTTTTGTCGGTCGTGGGGCTTGAACTCTGGGGTTGAGCACTGTCTGTGTACTCTTCAGCTCAAGGCTAGTGCTCTACCACTTGAGCCACGGCACTACTTCCGGTTTTCTAGTGGTTTATTGGAGATAAGAGTCTTCATGGACTTTCCTGCCCGGGCTGGCTTTGAACCGTGATCCTCAGATCTCAGCCTCCTGAGCAGCTAGGATTACAAGCATGAGCCACAAATCTTACAATCTTATCTTATCTGATAGGTAAGGACTGACACCCAAGAAGGAAGAGAAAGCCCAGGTCTCCAGGTCCTTGAGCAGAGAGCATGCTAAGTCTCCCAGGCAGGCCATCTTCCTAGCCACCTCTGAGCCTCTCCTCTACCCACCTCCAACCACAACCAAACTCTCAAATTAGATGCTCTGAATCCATATGTAAAAATACAAATTAAAACAAACTAAAAATGAAAAAGTGTATTAGCCTCCTCTTCTTTAATGCTCAACAGTACGTATTTCAACCAGGTGCTTGTGGCTCAAGCCTGTAATCCTAGCTACTCAGGAGGCTGAGATATGAGAATCACAGTTCAAAGCAAAGTGGGGCAGGAAAATCCATGAGACTCCAGTTACCATCAGAAGACCACAAGTGACCCTCTGGCCCAAAGTGGTAGAGTATAACCATTGAGTGTAAAAGCTCAGACACAGCTGCCAGGCTCTGAGTTCAATCCTCATGACGCCCCCCCCCCAAAAAAAATATATAATTTTTTGGGTGGATCAGTGAATTCAGGCGTGGGTGCTCTCCCTGTATTGTTTGTTTTTGTCAGTAGTGGGGCTTGAACTCTGGGCCTAGGCACTGTCCCTAAGCTCTTCAGCTCAAGGCTAGCACTCTACCACTTGAGCCACAGCTCCACTTCTGGCTTTTTCTGCTTATGTGGTGCTGAGGAATGGAACCCAGGGCCTCATTCATGCCAGGCAAGCACTCTACCACTGAGCCACTTTCCAAGCCCTCCCTGTGTTTTTTTTTTTTAGTGGTTAATTAGAGGTCAGTCTTACAGCTTTCCTGCATAGGCTGGCTTCAAACCACAATCCTCAGATCTCAGGATCTCAGTAGGTAGAATTACAGGCATGAGCCACTAGTATCTGGTCTTGAGAGTACATAATTTTACTTTTTAAAAAATTAAGAGGGCTGGGTGCTAGTGGCTTACACCTGTAATACTAGCTATTCAGCAGGCTGAGACCTGAGGATTGAGGTTCAAAACCAGCCCCAGCAGGAAAGCCTGTGACACTCTTATCTCCAATTAACCACCAGAAAAAACTGGAAGTGGCGGGGCTGGTAGAGTACTTGCCTGGAGCTCAAGAGCTGAGGGACAGTGCCCAGGCCCAGAGTTCAAGCCCCATGACTGACAAAATTAGGAGGACTAGGGTCATGGTTGAAATAGTACAGCAACAGCTGGGCAAGCATGAGGCCCTGAATTCAAACCTCAGAACCACCAAAAAAAAAAAAAAATTAGGAGAGGAACACAAAAGACATCACACCTATGTACATCTAATCATATAAAACAATATTTATGGAAATGAAAAGAAGTTTCAGTCCCTCAGCAAAGCAGAACCTAGTATGTCTGGAATAAAGGTAACATGTACATTTTATGAATAAAGTTCAAAGGTGCCCAGCACCGGTGGCTCATACCTATTAATCCTAGCTATTCAGGAGACTGAGATCTGAGGATCTTGGTTCAAAGCCAGCCTGGGCAGGAAACTCTGTGAGACTCTTATCTTCAATTAACCACCAGAAGTGGTGCTGTGGCTCAAGTGGTAGAGTGCTCACTTTGAGCTCAGGGACAGTGCACAGGCCCAGAGTTCAAGCCTCACCACACACACACACACACACACATATGCATGCATGCACGCATGCATGCACACACACGGCAAAGGAGATTCTACGGTAATTTTCTCAAATGTGTGAACAAAAGGAAAGAGAATTAAGTCTAACATTGACTATGGCAGACATTGCTATTATCCAACTAACTGAGTATCCATATTCCCCTGATTTAATTCAGCGCAGGTGAAAGTCTTGTCTCAAGCCTCTGTTGCAGCTAGAGTTGAGGCTGACATTTCTTTTTTTTTTTTTTTTGGCCCAGTCGTGGGGCTTGAACTCTGGGCCTGGGTGCTGTCCCTCAGCTCTTCAGCTCAAGGCTAGCACTCTATCACTTGAGCCACAGAGCCATTTCCAGTTTTTTCTGCTTATGTGGTGCCGAGGAGTAGAACCCAGGGCCTCATGCATGCAAGGCAAACACTCTACCACTGAGCCACCTTCCCAGCCCCAACTAATGATTTTATCTCTTTGCCTTGCTTAATACTAATGTGATGGCAGGACAGAAACCCTTTAATATATATACAATATCTAACTAAGTAGACAGAAGGAATCTGGTCCATAAGGATAAACCTTATTTCTGAACTATTAGCAGCACTAACTGAGCTATTCACTGAATACTTGCATGCTAAATGCATTCACACATACTATCCCACACAAACATCAAAGCAAATTATAGGTTATTTTCTCTGTGTGTGTGTGTGTGTGTTTGCTGTTTTTTAGGTGCTTTTGATGAGGAAACCAAAGAAGAACAGATACAACCTTATGACTAAAACCTATGGTCATTCTACTATATTGTACTTCTTCAAATGCAGCACTATCTGCTGGGTGCTGCTCACACCTGCAATCCTAACTACTCAGGAAGCTGACTGAGGATAGAGGTTTAAAGCCAGCTAGGGCAGTAAAGTCCATTAGACTCTTAATCACCAAAATCCAGGGTGGAACTGTGGCTCAAGTGGTGCTGTGGCTCAAGTAGTAGAACTCTAGCCTTGAGTATTTTGCTCAGGAACCATGCCCAGGCCCTGGATTCAAGCCCCATGATGGGCACACACCCCACACCCTCAAAAGGAACACTATTTGAAAAAGGGTATACATTTCAAAATATTAACCTAATCATTCTCATTACATGAGAAACAGACCATAATCCATTTATTCTCTTCTACCCACCAAAACCCTGCCAACCCATAATCAAGTTTTGTGGGTACATTCTCCAAGAGTCCTCCTCTGTTGAATGTGGCCTTTCAGGTCCCAAATATCTCCAAATGGGTGGGTGGGGGGGGCGGGGGAGAAGGAAGCTCTGCTTAATCACTTTAACAGCACCTCACACAATCTTGGTCACATACTGCAATCTACTTGCAGTGACTCATTTACTTGACTACTTTAGTCAAGCAAAGTCACCTACTACCTCCCACTCTTGCTTATTTACCTCCTGTTTTTATGACAGTTTCTTCCAGGAAGCCTTCCCTTGAAAGACAGTCAACTTCAGCATTTGTGGCTCAAGTGGTAGAGCTTCTGCCTAGCAAGCTTACTGCCTTGAGTTTAAACCCTAGTACTTCAAAAAAGATTTAATTTGCTGGATACTGGTGGCTCATGCCTATAATCCTAACTACTCAGGAGGTTGAGATCTGGGAACTGAAGTTTGAAGTCAGCTCTGACAAAGATGAAAGATCTTCTCTCCAACTAACCAGCAAAGTGGCAGTGTCAGCCTTGAGCACAAAAGCAAAAAGATAGCACAAGACCCTGAGTCCAAACCCCAACACCCAAGCACACACATACTTCCCTATTTTTCCAATGCCTGATTTCTGTTTTAAATCTATGATTAAAGAATATGCTGCCAGACTCATGCCTGTAGTCCTAGCTTCTCAGGAGAATAAGATCTGATAATCATGGTTTGAAGTCTGCCCAGTAGGAAAAACCAGTAACTCTTATCTCCAATTAAGCACCCCAAAAGCCCAAAGTATATGCGCGCGTGTGCGCACACGCGCACACGCACACGCGCGCACTCTCACACACACACAGAGAACTATTTATTCATACAGTATTGGTCGAATCTATTTACTTTTTTTTTGAGACGGATTCAGTGAGTAATCCCCATGCTGGTCTCAAACTCTTGATCTTCCTGCCTATGTTTTATTTTAAAAACCTATATTCTAGCATTTAAGTCTAATATCCTAGCTTGGAATAAATGGAACAGTCAAAGAATAGGCTCATTGTAAACTGCCCAAGGTCTTTTGTGCCTGCTAAGAAAAACAGTTAATGCAGCATCCCCTGTAGCTAAGGGACCAAACTGGAATCCAATGTTTCTCTCCACACAAAAAGTGACACTACCCTATTTTATATGATGTGTACAACACATCATTATTTTATGACACACCAAGGAAGAAAAAAGTCACATTAAAGTGACTCACCACCAATTTTAAGACATCTCTAGTTCAAAGATGTTAAAACATGGAAAAGCCTTGTCTTAGAATTTAGAAAATATGATGTAAACCTGGCATTGTTTACTAAAATAAATATGCTTGCCATCTTCACATAACACCAATTTTTCTTCTAGGCTCAATGTATATTTTCATAACCTATTGTATAATTAGATTCAATGTGATTCATATAATTTATTAAAGAACTTACTAATCTGCCAGACACTATGCTGGGAACAATTAAAGCATATCCTAGACTTTTATCAGAATGTGACAATTTTCCTTTTCTTTTTTCTGTTGGTTGCAGGGCTTGAACTCAGGGCCTGGGCACTGTCCCTGGGCTCTTTTTTTTTTTTTTTGTCGGTTGTGGGGCTTGAACTCTGGGCCTGGGCGTTGTCCCTCAGCTCTTCAGCTCAAGGCGAGCGCTCTACCACTTGAGCTACAGCGCCACTTCCGGTTTTCTGGTGGTTTATTGGAGATAGGAGTCTCACGGTCTCTCCTGCCCGGGCTGGCTTTGAACCGCGATCCTCAGATCTCAGCCTCCTGAGTAGCTAGGATTACAGGCGTGAGCCACCAGCGCCCGGCTCCTGGGCTCTTTTTGCTGAGGCTAGTGCTCTACTAATTTGAGCCAAAGCTCTACTTCCAGTGTTCTGGTGGCTAATTGGAGATAAGAATCTCATGGACTTTCCTGCCTGAGCTGGCTTTGGACTGCAATCCTCAGGTCTCAGTATTATGAGTAACTAGACAGGTATGAGCCACCAGCACGTAATAGTTTTCTTTCAATGTGTATGTGTTAGTGGTAGAGTGCTTGCCTAGCATGCATGAAGCCCTGGGTTTGACTCCTCAGTACCACATAAACAGAAAAGGACAGAAGTGAGCAAAAGAAGCTCGAGAACAATGCTCAGGCCCTGAGTTCAAGCCCCAGTACTGGCAAGCAAAAAACAAAAATAATGAAAATAATTAGTTTCAGCATTCTTTATATGCTTTAAAAGTAAGGACTTCAAAGAATCTTTTTACTCTGTGGGTTATTATCAATATTTATCATTTGGGTTTTTTTTCTTTTTCTTTTTTTTTTTTTTGTCGGTTTTGGGGCTTGAACTCTAGGTCTGGGCATTGTCCCTCAGCTCTTCAGCTAAAGGCAAGCACTCTACCACTTGAGCAACAGCACCACTTCCAGTTTTTTTCTGTTTGTGTGGTGCTGAGGAATGGAACCCAGGGCCTCATACATGGAAGGCAAGCACTCTACCTAAGCCACTTTCCTAACCCCAATATTTACCATTTTTGAAAATTCATGTAAAAGTAATAATAAACCTTATGCCTACTAATACAAATGAATTTTTTTGGGTCCAGTCGTGGGGCCTGAACTCTGAGCCTGGGCGCTGTCCCTCAGCTCTTCAGCTCAAGGCTAGCAATCTACCACTTGAGCCACAGCACCACTTCCGGCTTTTTTCTTTTTGCTTATGTGGTGCTGAGGAATCGAACCCAGGGCCTCAGGCATGCAAGGCAAGCGCTCTACCACTGAGCCACCTTCCCAGCCCCCCAGCCTCATCTTAATAGAAAAGCTGAGTGAGGTGTCACATGTGTGTCATCCTAGATATAGACATGGTGAGAAGTCTGAAATAGGAAGATCATATTACAGACTCTCCAGGGCAAAAAAACCCTGTCTTAAAAACAAAAAGAACAACAACAACAAAAGAACAAAACAGGCTCAATCAGATCACTTTATCCAGTAAATGTAAAACCATTTTGAGATCAAGCTGCCAAAAAAAAAAAAAAAATGAGAAAATACTATAATATCCAAAGCAAAAACTATTTAGTAAGACTAACATTAAAAAAATGACTTTTGAAAACTTCTTTAATGTATGACTTACAGAAGAAAACTGGATTCTCATATGTGCATCTGCATTTGATCAGACAAAATGTTTTGAATATAGTCAGAAAACAAAAGAAATAATATGCAGGTAATTCTGTATATTCTTTACTGATATTATACTGAAATGACAAGTAATCATTTCAAAGGCCAATTCAATATAGAATCTAAAAGGAGTTTTTCATGATTATACACTAAAATCCACTAGTCCACTTTGCACTTTGAGTGGTCTTTTTCCCAAGCATGACTTGCTATAATGCAGAGATCATTTGGAAAATACTATTTCACTAGCTCATACAGATCTTCCCAATGTTGACACATTTCATCATACAACATCAAAAAATCATGCCAGAAATGTCAATAAGAATTAGGAAATGTCAAGCACATGATGGCAGATACAATTTTCTAGAAGTCTAATTTTTGCTTAAAAGCTCTAGTTCTTCACTGGCAATATCAACTACTAGTTTTCCTAGCAGTGACAAGCTCAGTTAATTCAATTTTGAAAAAATATTGACAAATACACATCTGAATAACCAATCTTTGAGTCATACTTTCAAATACAATTAGTTCAAACAAACCAGACAGTTGAGATGGCAACTCAAAATCCTACAAAGCTTTCTTAAGAAACCATCACCATACTTTCAATGTACAGCAAAGTGTTTTCCATTTCATCATACAGAATATTAAAAAAAAATCCAAAGGGTCATTGTCATTGTTCCTTTATCCAAAACATGCTTCAGTGGAGTTCCAGATCTGCAATGGAACCCCATACTAAAGATTAAGTCCACAGCCTTATGCCTAGTAAGCACTCTATTACTTGAGTTATGTCACAACCAGGGGTTAGCTTCAACCTCAAGATACTCCTGCCACTACCTACCTGATGACAATCACATTTTGTAAACTGACAGCATGTGGTGGTAGAAAGCCAAGTGACTATTAACTGGTTCTGGTGTGCTAAGAATTTAGCCTACCACAGATGGCAAAAAAAAAAAAAGGCAAATAAGGAATATTTCTTTTTTTCTTTTTTCTTTTTCTTTTGTCTTTGTCGGTCATGGGGCCTGAACTCTGGGCCTGGGAACTGTCCCTCAGCTCTTCAGCTCAAGGCTTGCGCTCTACCACTTGGGCCACAGCACCACTTCCAGCTTTTTCTGCTCATGTGGTGCTGAGGAATCAAAGTGCATGCTAGGCAAGCACTCTACCACTGAGCCACCTTCCCAGCCCAGGAATTAATATTTCTACAAAACAAGTTCTCAGGCTGGGAAGGTGGCTCATGCATGCATGAGACCCTGGGTTCCATTCCTCAGCATCAAATAAGCAGAAAAAGCTGGAAGCAACGCTGTGGGGTTCAAGTGGTAGAGCGCTAGCCTTGAGCTGAAGAGCTGAGGGACAGTGCGCAGGCCCAGATGCACAACAAGCAAAAAAAAAAGTTCTGTAAATGTATTCTATATCCTCAAAGGACTGAAGACAACACCTGTGGTAGAACCTGTGTCAGAAGATTCAATTGATTATTCTCCTTAATCATATGAGTGCATATATGTACACCACACACACAAACAAGAATAGCTATACTGACAGACGGAAGATGTACCTCAATAGTAAAGCAAATACTTAGTTCACATGCACAGACCTTTAGTTCCTAGCACTAAAATCAAATCAAACAAAAAAATCTAGTAATCAATCTTAAAACAGAAGTCACTAAGCCGGCGCCAGTGGCTCACGCCTATAATCCTAGCTACTGAGGAGGCTGAGATCTGAGGACCTTGGTTCAAAACCAGCCCGGGCATGAAAATCCGTGAGACTCTTGTCTCCAAAAAACCCACTAGAAAACCAGAAGTGGGGCTGTGGCTCAAGTGGTAGAGCACTCGCCTTGAGCTCAAGAGCTGAGGGACAGCACCCAAGCCCAGAGTTCAAGCATGACTGACAAAAAAAAAAAAAACAGAAGCCACTGGAAAATGGCATTTAAGGCTGTGATCTGAGGATCACAGGTCAAATCTAGCCCTGGCAGGAAGATTCTTATCTCTAAGAAAACCAAATGTGAAGTCATGGCTCAAAGTGGCAGAGTGCTAGCCTTCAGTGAAAAGCTTAGGGACAGTGCCCAAGCCCTGAGTTCAAGCCCCATGATAGACCAAAAAAAAAAAAAAAGATGGCCAGGTTCTGGTGACTCATGCCTGTAATCCTAGCTACTCAGGAGGCTGAGTAGCCAAAGCCAGCCAGGACAGGAAAGCCCATGAGACTCTTATCTCCAATTAACCACCAGAAAAAAAAAAGAAGTGACCCTGTGGTTCAAGTGGTAGAGTGCTTGCCTTAAGCTGAAGAGCTGAGGGACAGCGCCCAGGCCCAGAATTCAAGCCCCACGACCGACCAAAAAAAAAAAAAAAAGCATGACATGAAAGTAAAACATGTTGTGTTGGGTAGAAAATAGAACAGGAGTAGAGGGGCAATGGAGAAGTAATTTAATTGTATGTTTGAAAACAAAACAATGAAACCTGGGTTTTATTAGGTAACCACTCTACTGCTGAGCTACATTCTAGCCAAAAAAAAAAAATGTTTAATATATAAAAATATTTTTAGGTGGGGCTGGGAAGGTGGCTCAGTGGTAGAGCGCTTGCCTTGCATGCCTGAGGCCCTGGGGCTCGATTCCACAGCACCACATAAGCAAAAAGAAAAAGGCGGGAAGTGGTGCTGTGGCTCAAATGGTAGAGCACTAGCCTTGAGCTGAAGAGCTGAGGGACAGCGCCCAGGCCCAGAGTTCAGGCCCCACGACCAGACCAAAAAAAAATATATATATATATATATATACATATATATGAAGGTGGCTCAGTGGTAGAGTGCTTGCCCCGCATGCAGGAAGCCCTTGGTTCGATTCCTCAGCACCACATAAACAGAAAAGGCCATAAGTGGCACTGTGGTTCAAGTGGTAACGTGCTATCCTTGAGCTGAAGAGCTGAGGGACAGTGCACAGGACCAGAGTTCAAGCCCCATGACTGGCAAAAAAAAAAAAAAATATATATATATATATATAAAATATATATATATTTTAGTACCTTTTTTTGGGGGGGGGAGGGGAGCCAGTACTAGGATTTAAATTGAGCCTTATGCTTGCTCAGCTTTGCTTATTGCACTACAGTTGTTACCATTTCAGCCATGCCTCCAATCTGGCTTTTTGCAGGTTATTTTGGAAGTAGAGTCTTAGGGGCCTTTCTGCCTGGCCTCAAACCACCATCATCTGGATCTCAAGCTCCCAAACAGGTAGAGTTACAGGTATGAGTCACTTGCATGATTTTTTTTTTAAAGGAGTATTGTTCACTGAAAGTGGCACTCAAATGTAAGGTGAGCAAAGGAAGTAAAGGTACAAAAGAACCAGAACTAGCTGAATTTTTGACAAGATTCCTTAGGCCAATAAGATGGCCTTAAATGCCATAAGCCTGAGAGTTAGCATCTAAGTAACAAACAGATGCTGGCATTTTAAAAGTCAAAGATCTAAAAATTCACCATTAAGATTACAAAGTCAATAAATAGCTTGTTACACATACTTTTGTTGTTGTTGGTGGTGGTGGTCATGGGGCTTGAACTCTAGACCTGGGCGCTGTCCCTGAGCTCTTCAGCTCAAGGCTAGTGCTCCACCACTTGAGCCACAGTGCCACTTCCGGTTTTCTGATGAGTCTCATGAACTTTCTTGCCCTCGGTGGCTTTGCACCATGATCCTCAGATCTCAGCCTCCTGGGTAGCTAGGATTATAAGCGTCATTACACATATTTTTGACTTATAAACTGCACAAAATCCCAGGTATCCTCAGGAATTCAGAATTGTCCTCTAAAGTCTTAGAGAGCTTATTGCTATTATATCCATAATTAGTCAAGTATTTGCATTACCAATTTCTACCCTTTTTTAACAACCTTGAAAAGGTAGTTTAGCTTTAGCTTTTTTTCTTCCAACTTTTTTTTTTTTTTTGATCAGTTGTGGGACTTGAACTCTGGGCCTGGGCTCTGTCCCTGAGCTCTTCAGATCAAAGCAAGCGCTCTACGACTCGAGCCACTTCCAGTTTTCTAGTTGTTTATTGGAGATAAAGAGTCTCACAGACTTTTCTGCCTGGACTGGCTTTGAACCATGATCCTCAGAGCTCAGCCTTCTGCGTAGCTAGGATTACAGGTGTGAGCCACTGGCTCCCAGCTCTGATATGAGGTTCTTAACGACTGCTTTTGCAATTCATTCCACATATCATCATCTTTAAACTATTACTATATATTAAAAAAATCAGCCAAATGTGAAAAGTAAATCTGTCAAGAAAATAGCTAAATTAATCCCCAAAATTTGTGCTCCTAGCTGACACCTTATTTATACACTTTTTCCTCTCATGTCTTACCATTCACAATACAGACAATGCACACAGCCTGGAGTGAAGTGTACATGGTAGGTATACTCTGCCCTTCTATACAATCAGTGTAAGAAAACAGCCTATGGTAAACATCAAGAGGCCTTATACCCCATCTTGTTTCTAAAAAAGCAGAAACAATGTGCTTTTTTTTTTTTTTTTTGTCGGTCGTGGGGCTTGAACTCTGGGCCTGGGCGCTGTCCCTCAGCTCTTCAGCTCAAGGCGAGCGCTCTACCACTTGAGCTACAGCACCACTTCCGGTTTTCTGGTGGTTTATTGGAGATAGGAGTCTCACGGTCTCTCCTGCCCGGGCTGGCTTTGAACCGCGATTCTCAGATCTCAGCCTCCTGAGTAGCTAGGATTACAGGCGTGAGCCACCAGCGCCCGGCTACAATGTGCTCTTTAGTCACAATCAAACATAGGTTTCATACAAAAGTCACAAATAGGATTGGGCATGGTAGTTCATACCTATAATCCCAGCACCTGACTGGCTAAGGCAGGAGGATCATGACTTCAAGGCCAGTGTCTTAAAAATAAACCCTCTGATAAGATTAAAGCTCTGTTATAATCAGACATGGAATTTTACTCATCTATTAGGAAGAAAACTATGTCATGTGCAGGGGAATGAACATTGAAGAAAATGTTAACTGAAGTCAGGCTCCTAAAGACAAATGGTTCGTGTGTTTTCTCATGTGGAAGCTAGATCTAAAATACAAACATACATTATAATAGTGGGCTCTATGCATATACACACACTGCTGAGGATGATATTCTTAGAAGAGGAATCCAAAAGTGTATATACTTCCTCTGAACTATATAATGAACTGTTCATCAAAATGAATACCAGGAGCTGGGCACTGATGGCTCACACCTGTAATCCTAGCTATTCAGATCTGAGGATCAAAGCTTGAAGTCAGCTTGGGCAGGAAAGTAGGTGAGACTCTTTATCTCCAATTAACTACCCAAAGAGCTTAAAGTGGAGCTGTGGCCAAGTGGTAGAGTGCTATCCTTAAGCCCAGTGACCAAGGCCTTAAATTCAAGCCCCAGAAAGTATGCATGCGCGCACGCGCATGCACACGCGCGCGCGCACACACACACACACACGTAACTCTAAGTGAAAATGTGGGATTTTTTTTGGGGGGGAGGGACAATGGGCACATGAATGGAGGAAGAGTGAGTAAAATGCAGTCATTGTATTCAACGTACATTCTGTAAAAAATGAACTACATAACTTAAGGGTAGGGCTAAGAGAGGGAATGAGGGAGAACAATGGAAGGGGTGACAGTGATCAAAATGTACTGCGTTTATAATCTGACTTATGAAATTGTAACCTCTTTGTACAACTACTTAATAAAATTATGTATCTCTGGAGAGTAGGGCATCAGTGGCTCATGCCAGTGATCTTAGCTACTTAGTTAGGAAGCTGAGACTGGAGGACTGAAGTTCAGAGACATTCAAAACAAGAAAGTCCATGATACTCTTATCTCCATTTAGTGCCCAAAAAAGCCAGTAGGAAGAATGACTGGCCCTGACTGAGCACAAGCCCCAGAACCAGTAGCCCGCCCCCCAAAAAAAGTCAGGAGAGGACTCAAAGATACAGGGTAAAATATTTAAATGCTCAAATATTAAACTGTTTTAAATGTTTAACAAGATACCATCCATGCTGGGCACCGGTGGCTCATGCCGTAATCTTAGCTAGCGGCTGAGATCTGAGGATCACGGCTCAAAGCTAGCCCGGGAGGAAAGTCCAGGAGACTCTTAGCTCCAATAAACCACTAGAAAACCGGAAGTGGCACTGTGACTCAAGTAGTAGAGCGCTCACCTTAAGCTGAAGAGGGCAGGGACAGCGCCCAAGCCCAGAGTTCAAGCCCCCTGACCAACAACAACAACAAAAAGATACTATCCTGCTATTTTGGGAATACCTTAGTTTACCTTCTGAAAAGCAAAATACAAATTTCAGTTATCAAATACATAAAATTCTGTAAGGAATAACATGTTGCCATTCTATCTTGACAAAAGTTCTCACAAATATACAGGGCTTATTTCATTTTAAAAATTATTGACAGGAACTGAAAAAAAATGACAGGGCTCATACAATTCAAACATCTCAAGAATATAAGATGCAAAACATTATCAAATATACATTGTAAAGAGCTAACAAACTCTAATATCAAACTAGTAAGTATGGGGGGGCAGGGGGAGGCTGGGAAGGGATGGGAAGGGGAAACAAAGGAGGAGGCTACAATGCTTGATAAGAAATGTACTCATTATCTTGCCCATGTAATTGTAACCCCTCTGTACAGTATTTTCACAATAAAAAATAAATTAAAAAAAAAACAAAAAACTACTAAGTATGACAAGCACCAATGGTTCAAACTATAATCCAAGCTACTCAAAAGGCTGAGATCTAAGAATAGTGGTTAGTTAGAAGCCAGCCTAGGCAGAAAGTCTGTGAGACTTATATCTCTACTAAAAAGCTGGAAATGGAGATGTGGCTCAAATGGCACAAAGCCAGAAGTGGTGCTGTGGGTTAAATGGTAGAGTGCTAGCCTTGAGCAAAAAGTAGCCCAGAGACAGCGCCCAGGCCCTAAGTTCAAGCCCCAGAACTGGCAAAAAAACAAAA
The DNA here is from genome assembly GCF_019054845.1 of Dipodomys spectabilis. Lineage (NCBI taxonomy): Eukaryota > Metazoa > Chordata > Mammalia > Rodentia > Heteromyidae > Dipodomys > Dipodomys spectabilis. The sequence goes on from NW_024870874.1 coordinate 16,440,952, forward strand.
ACAAAAAACACAACTACCACCACCACAAACAGCAACAACAACAACAAAAACCCATGTTTCTATATCCTGGAATTTGTATTTTAAATGATCAGAGTCATTATGCCTGGCTAATTGGAGGTAAGACATTTCTGCCCAGGTTGACGTCCAACCTTGATCCTCTATCTCGGCCTCTTGAGTAGCTAGTATTACTGATATGAGCCATTGATGTATGGCTTACTGTGATGTTTCAAACTGAAATCATGTGCTGGGAAGGTGGCTCAGTAGTAGAGTGCTTGCCTTGCATGCATGAGGCCCTGGGTTTGATTCCTCAGCACCACATAAGCAGAAAAAGCTGGAAGTGGCGCTGTGGCTCAAGTGGTAAGCACTAACCTTGAGCTGAAGAGCTGAGGGACAGCACCCAGGCCCAGAGTTCAGGCCCCATGACCGGCAAAAAAAGAAAAAAAATCATATTAAGTGAAGTAAGCCAGACCCAAAGACCCATGTTTTCCCTCATTTGCAATAACTAGTATACATCCAAGATAATTTTATCAGATGAGCAGAAAAAGCTCAAAAGCTATGTACATACGACCATATAAGAAGATGCTAAGTGAAAGAACCCCAAGATATGGACACAAGAGGCCTTTCCTTGTTGTTGTTGTTTTAAATGTACTATGTGACTTTTTGTTTCCTTTGTATGTTCTTCCCCCTATGGTATATCCCCTGCTGTCACTGTACTTGATTTTGGTACTCTGCATCTTGTATATATTTGTCTATTTGTGGAGGGGAAGGAGAATAACAAAACTCTGAAATAAGGACACAGGATGACCCATTGCAACAATGATACCCACAAGACAGTATACTAGAATTCAACTTTACAACTTTGTGGGGGTGAGGGGAGAGTAAGGGAGGTGGGGGAGGGAAGGGATAGTGGGAGAACAACAAGGGAAGGGGTAACAATGCCCGACAAGAAATGTCCTCATTCCCTTACTCATGTAACTGTAACCCCTCTGTACAGCATCTTTACAATAAATTTAAAAAAAAGTCTCGCAGACTTTCCTGTCCAGGCTGGCTTTGACCCATGATCCTCAGATCTCGGCCTCCTAAGTAGGTAGGATTACAGGCATGAGCTTCCAGTGCCCTGCTTACTGTAACACTTATAGTCATAAATATACCTAATTAACTGTGACATTAGGCTATGTTTTAAGTCTAGTTCTCAAATAACAAACTGACTACTAACTAGTAAAACTGATTTTATAAGTAACAGATGAAAAGTGGTTTCCTTATTTTAGCCTTGGTTTCTTTTTCTTTCTAATAATATAAATTTTCCAGCGGGTACTGGTAACTCAAGCCTACAATCCTAGGAGGCTGAGATCTGAGGATCACCATTCAAAACCAACCGCCCCCACACACACACACACACACACACAAAGAAGGAAAATCTAATTAATCACCAATTAATCATCAGAAAACCAGAAGTGGCACTATGGCTCTAAGTGACAGAGTGCTAGCCTTGAGCAAAAGAGCTCAGTTCAAGCCCCACAAATGACCTCCCCACAGGCTCCACCCCGCCCCACTGCAAAAAAAGCATACAAGTCACATATATTTTCTAGTTCTATTTAAAAGACAATTTCAAATTCTAAATTCAATTAAGCAAACAGAATATCATATATTTCTGTCGATTAAGACTTACTGTAAGGGCTGGGAATGTGGCTTAGTGGTAGAGTGCTTGCCTTGTATGCATGAGGCCCGGGTTGGATTCCTCAGCACCACATAAGCAGAAAGAGCTGGAAGTGGTGCTGTGGCTCAAGTGATAGAGTGTTAGCCTTGAGCTAAAGAGCTGAGGGACAGCACCCAGGCCCAGAGTTCAGGCCCCACAACTGACAAAAAAAAAAGGGGGGGGGGGGACTGGAATGTATGCAGCTCTGAGCAAAGAAAGCTGACCAAGAGCTTAGGGCCCTGTGTTTAAGCACCAGTAAGGTCACAAGACCAAAACAAACAACACACACACACACACACACACACACACACACACACTGTAGCTGTTTTTGTTTAGGCGCTAGGAATCCCCCCCCCCCCCCACAGACACACACACTGTAGCTGTTTTTGTTTAGGCGCTAGGAATCCCACAAACACTACCACTGAGCTGCATCCCCAGCTTAGACATGGCATTTCATTAGTCATTCTTTCAGTTACAAGGAGCAAAAGGAGCAAAAGGAGTAAGCTCTCCTAGATAGGGGCACTCCCTTTTACCTTATCTGAAGGGAACACTGTGGGATACTGGATGATGGAGAGTCCTAGAGTTTCTTCCCTGAGTTCTCATGAGAATATAAAATTTTAGTCTACAGTTTCAAAACAAAAAACAGTGAATGTACAAAACTAAATTATGTGCCAAGTTCTACTGTGTCTGATTCACTGACACAGTTATGGTAAAGTTAGGTCATGCTTGCTGTTTTTCCATTCAGAGTATACATATCAAAGTTGTAAGCTACTATATATTTTCAGCATAAGTTCAAGTTTTATATGTAACAGCTAAACAGCACAAAGTAAAATGGACCAAGTATATTTTTAAAACTCTTAGAGAAAAAGATTTGGCTTTGTGATTACTTTTAATTAAACTTGAATATAAGATAATATAAAGTATATGGAAATAACTTCTCTCTAAAGATTTATTTGTATGTATGATTAAAAGTACTTGTCTGTCAGTGAATTTGACTGTCTTGCTTAACTCCTAGGAATCAAAGTGGCAGATAAAGGTGCTGAGGGTATAGTCCAGTAGTAAAGCAAAGGCCTGGTATGTTCAAGGCTCTGGGTTAGAACCCATATATGTTTTCAAGTATACAGACTTGAAAACATATATGAAAATGAAATTAGACAGGCTTACACCTGTAATCCTAGCTACTTAGAAGGCTGAGATCTAGGGATTGATGTTCAAGGTCAGCCCAGGCAGGGAAGTCCCTGAGACTCTTATCTTCAATTAGCCACCAGAAAATCGGAAGTAGAGCTGTGGCTCAAAGTGGTAGAGCACTAGCCTTGAACAAAAGAATTTAGGGACAGTGCCCAGGCTCTGAGTTCAGGCCCCATTAGAAAGAAAAGAAACAAAAAAAGAAAAGAAAGAAATCGAGTGAGGAAAGAAGCGAGGAAGAAGCAAGGAAAGGAAGGAAATGAAATCAGTATGTATGAACTACCAGTACAGTCCTCCTAATACAGCATGATAGGTACAAATGTAAGTAAATCTCAAATAGGAGAAAAATCACATTAATTACTCAGAGAGAGAAAGATATGATTACACCCAAGTAGCTGAGGAGCAGGTGGGTTATGAGTTTAAGGTCGGCTTAGACTACACATACTACAAATACACACTTAAAAAAAAAAAGCCAGGTACCAGTGGCTTACACCTATACTCAAGAGACTGATACCTGAGGATCATAGTTTGTAGCCAGTCTGGGCAGGAAAGTCCGTGACTCTTATCTCTAATGAATTACTAAAAAGAGGGAGATAAAAAGAGGGAGAAGTAGAGCTGACTCAAGTGGGAGAGCACTAGCCTTGAACTGGGACAGTACCCAGACCCCAAGTTCAAGCCCCAGAACCAGGAAAAAAAAAAAAAAAGCCAGTTTTTTTTTTTTAACAGCCTGGGGCTTGAACTCAGAGACTGGGCACTGTCTCTGAACTTCTTTTGCTCAAGGCTAGTGGCTCTACCACTTGAGTCACAGTGCAACTTCCAGCCTTTTCTGTTTACAGTATACTAAGGAATCAAACTTGGGGCCTCATGCATGCTAGGCAAGCACTCTACCACTAAGCCACATTCCCAGCCACAGCTTCCTATTTGTGTGTGTGTGTGTGTGAGAGAGAGAGAGAGAGAGAGAGAGACAGAGAGAGAGAGAGAGAAACAGAGACAGAGAGACACACATAAAGACAGAGAGAGAAGTTCTTACTATATAGTTGAGATTGGCTTAGAACTGTGCCTTTACCTCCTGAGTGCTGAGATTACAAGTATGTGCTACCACATCTAGAGAAACAAATGTTCAAATACTTATTACCAAAAACTTTTTTCAGCTTCAGAAAAGGATAGCTTAACTTTTAAAATCCAGTTCTGCTGAGCTACTGTTGGTTTTCGTTGCCAGTCCTAGGGCTTGATCTCAGGGCCTAGACAATGTCTCTGAGCTTTCGCTCAAGGCTAGCACTCTAATACTTCTGCCAAGTTGTTTCTTTTTTTTTTTTTTTTTTAATAAAACTTTTGGTTTCTTTCTTATTTTTTAAAAATAAAATTTTGTTTATTTTTAAATTTTATTTTATTGTAAAGATGCTATACAGAGGGGTTACAGTTACATGAGTAAGGTAATGAGTACATTTCTTGTCGAACACTGTTACTCCTTCGTTTTTTTCCTGTTGATTTCTTTTACCTGACTTAAATTTCTGTGAAAAGCGAAGTCCTGTGCAAATACTTGCAAAGTGTAATAAAACATCACTAGAAGTATTAGAGAGCCAGGAACCAATGACTTACACCTATAATCCTAGATACTCAGGAGGCTGAGATCTAAGGATCTCAGTTCAAAGCCAGTTTGGGCAGGAAAGTCCATGAGACTCTTATCTCCTATTAACCACCAGAAAACTGGAAGTAGCGCTGTGGCTCATGTAGCAGAACACTAGCTGAAGAGCTCAGGGGCAGTGCCCAGGCCCAGAGTTCAAGACCCAGGACTGACCAAAAAAAAAAAAGGTGCGGGGGGGGGGGGGGGGATGGGAAGGTGCTCAGTGGTAGCTTGTTTGCCTTGCACTCATGGGGCCCTGGTTCGATTCCTCAGCACCACACAGTCAGAAAAAGCTGGAAGTGATGCTGTGTCTCAAGTGGTAGAGCGCTAGCCTTGAGCTGAAGAGTTGAGAGACAGTGCCCAGGTCCAGAATCCACAATTGACAAAAAAAATAACAACAACAAAATGACAGAGCACTAGCCTTGAGCAAAAGAAGCTCAAAGACAGCACCCCAACCCAGAGTTCAAACCACAGGAACAGCACCAAAAAAAGAAAAGAGAAGAAAAGAAGTACTAAAAAAAATTACGCTAAAAGAAAAATATCAATTTTTTAACAAAAAATGCACCTACCTTTAAAGAAAAGTCTTAGCTGGGCAACAGTGGCTCCCACAGGTAATCCTACTCAGGAGGTTGAGATCTGATCTCAGAGTCTCAGTTTGAAGCTAACCCAGACCAGTAACTCCATGAGACTCTTATCTCCAATTAATCACAAAAAGCCAGAAGTGGAGCTGTTGCTCAAGTAGTAGAGCACTAGCCTTGAGAAAAAAAACAACAAAAAAACTCAGGGACAGCGTCCAAGCCCTGAGTTCAAGCTCTAAGACTGGCACACACACAAAAAGTCTTATTGGCAAATTAGAAGATAAGTTATTTATGAATTCCTAAAAGGCCATGTCAAAGTATTATAAAACAAAATTTTATTTTGCAAATTTCAAAAGGGAAAGAGAGAATATCTATAAAACCAGCTATAACAAAGTTAAACTAGGAATCAGGGCTTTAGGAGCATATTTTCAATGGGATTTCTTTAAAACTGCAATAACAGCTTAATGTTAGTTGTACTTGGGTATCAAATAAGACTATCATCAATAAGTTACATTCAAGCTATATATTAAACTTAAGACTGGGGATGGTAGCCTATATCTGTAAAACCAACACTTGGGAAGCTGAGAAAGGCAAGATTTCAAGGCCCGTCTCAAAACAAAAAATTAAACATATTTAACATATGATCCAATTATTTCTCTTTACCCAGTTATTTCAGCTTAACTCAAACATCATCAATATCTAGAGACTAATTCATAACTGGGTACAGTGATTCACACTTATACTTTCTGCCACTTGGGAGAGATCCAGACAATTGGAAGTTTAAGGCCAACCTGAGCAAAAAGTTTACAAGATACTATTTCAGAAAATAAGCCAAAGTGGTATTGTGGTTCAAGAGGTAGAACGCTTGCCTTCAGCTAAGAGTGCTCGCCTTGAGCTGAAGAGTGCAGGGACAGTGCCCAGGCCCAGAGTTCAAGCCCCACGACCAACAAAATAATAATAATAATAATAATAATATTTCCTCTTCTTTATGGGGCTGGGAAGGTGGCTCAGGGGTAGAGTGCTTGCCTTGCATGCATGAGGCCCTAGGTTCTATACCTCAGTACCACATAAATACCATAAGCAGAAAAAGCTGGAAGTAGGGTTGAGGCTCAAGTGGTAGAGCAAAAAAATCTAAGGGTCAGTGCCCCAACCCTGAGTTCAAGCCCCAGTATCCCAGTACTAATACACATACACACAGGCAGACGCGCATATACACATAAAACCAGCTTTTGGAGAAGATGAATGTGTTCTGTATCTTGATTATGGTGGCAGACTTCATACATGATTGTGCAGTAACATTAGAACTTATAAATCTAGGGCTGGGAATGTGGCTTAGTGGTAGCATGCATGAAGCCCTGGGTTCCATTCCTCAGTACCACATAAACAGAAAAAGCCAGAAATGGCACTGTTACTCAAGTAGTAGAGTGCTTGCCTTGAGCAAAAGAAGCCTGGGTCCTGAAGAAGAGAGAGGGGAGGGGAGGGGAGGAGTGAGGGAAGTATTCAAAATACTAATTCTATAGTATTTTGCAGTCAGTCACATCTACGTACTTACAAATGTGACATATTTCACCTACCAACTAATAGTGGGCTCTCTGACAAGTACAAAAGTATGCCTAATTTGAGGCCCACCATGATCATAAACAAAAATGCATGAATATTTTAAAAAAATCAGAGCTCATTTTTTTTTTTTGGGGGGGGGGGGACCGGTCATGGGGCCTGAACACTGGGCCTGGGCACTGTCCCTCAGCTCTTCAGCTCAAGGCTAGCACTCTACCACTTGAGCCACAGTGCCACTTCTGGCTTTTTCCTTTTTGCTTATGTGGTGCTGAGGAATCGAACCCAGGGCCTCAGGCATGCAAGGCAAGCACTCTACCACTGAGCCACCTTCCCAGCCCAAGAGCATTTTTTAACCACTACGCCAGACTGTTTCAGGGCCAAAATGATACTAAAACACAATACAGCCCAACACAATGACAGCATAACAATACAAAATGACAGTTAAGTATGCCCTAACATCTTTTTTTCCAGTGCTAGGGATCTAACACAGAGTTTTGGAACATGCTGTAAGGATTCATTCAGTGACTAGTCCTTGTAATCTGCACATACCCCATATATGTATTTTTTTATTAAATTTTTTTTGTACTGGTCCCAGGACCAGTTTTTCTGTGTGTCAGTCCTGGGCTTGAACTCAGCCTGGGTGCTGTTCCTCAGCTCTTCAGCTCAAAACTAGTTCTCTACCACTTGAGCCACAGCGCCACTTCCAGTTTTCTGGTAGTTTTCTGGTGAGTTAATTTCTCACAGAGGGGCTGGGAAGGTAGCTCAGTGGTAGAGTGCTTGGCTTGCATGCATGAGGCCCTAGGTTCGATTCCTCAGCACCACATAAGCAGAAAAAAAACCTGGAACTGGCGCTGTGGCTCAAGTGGTAGAGTGCTAGCCTTGAGCTGAAGAGCTGAGGGACAGCGCCCAGGCCCAGAGTTCAGGCTCCACGATAGACCAAAAAAAAAAAGTCTCATGGACTTTCCTGCCCAGGCTGGCTCCAAACTGCAATCCTCAGACCTTGCTTCCAGAGTAGTTAGGATTACAGGCATGAGCCACCGGCGCTCAGCTCTGTAGAAGATTTTAATTTCAATTTTATTCATTAGAGAAAAATGGTAAAAAAAAAAAAAAATCAACGTAGGATGGCATATTATAGGAGCTATGGCATTGTGCATACTAGACAAAGCACGCTACCACTGAGCTGCAGCCAGTGGGGTCTTAAACTCAGGGCCTGGGCACTGTCCCTGAGCTTCTCTTGCTAGAAGGCTAGCACTCTACCACTTGAGCCACAGTACCACTTCTGGCCTTTTCTGTTTATGTGGTACTAAGGAATGGAACTCAAGTCTTCATGCTTGCTAGGTAAGCATTTTACTACTAAGCTTTATTCCCAGCCCAGTCAGTGATTTTTGAGTTTTTTGTTGTTCTCGTTTATTGAATTTTTGGGAGGAAGAAGAGGTAAACTCAGGGTCTTATGCTTGCTAAGTAGGCATTCTAGCCTATTTGATTTTTTTACTTTCAAAGTCTGGACCACAACCCTACTTACACTTCCCACTTAGCTGGGATGATAGTGCATGCAACAGTACCCAGCTTTTCATTGAGTGAGGTGAGATTCCACAATCGTTTTACCCTGACTGGTCTCAAACTGCAATCCTTCCCATCTCAGCCTAGGTAGCTAGGATCACAGGCATGCACACCTGACTCTGAGACATTAGTTTTTTGATATACCTCTTAATATAGCACAGACTGGCCTCAAACTTGTGTGATCATTCTGTCTCCACCTCTCAAGTGCTGAAATTGTAGGTGTGAAGCACCACAACCAATTCTGTCTTGAGTTTTTGTGTGTATATGTGTGTTCCAGACCTGGGGCTTAAAGTCAGGGTCTGGGCACTGTCCCTAAGCTTTTTGCTCAAGGCTAGTGCTGTAACACTTGAGCTCCACTTCTAGGTTTTTGGTGGTTAGAGATAAATCTCATAGACTTTCTTGCTTGCCTGCCTTAGAACTGCAATCCTCAGATCTCAGCCTCCTGAGTAGCGAGGATTACAGAGCCAACAGTATCCAGCATTGTTGGAACTTTTTAACTAGAAAAAACAGTTGCAAAATATTAAGCACTCTATGCTGGGCACTGGTAGTTCACGCCTATAATCCTAGCTACTCAGGAGGCTGACACCTGAGAATCCCGGTTCAAAGCCAGCCAGCCAGCCCGGACAGGAAAGCCCATAAAACTCTTATCTCTAATAAACCACTAGAAAACCGGAAGTGGTGCTGTGGCTCAAACAGTAGAGCACTCTCCTTGAGCTGAAGAGAGCAAGGACAGCGCCCAAGCCCAGAGTTCAAGCCCTATGACCAACAAAAATAAATAAATAATAAATAAATAAAGCACTCTAGACATTCACACACAATGAGAACAAAAGAGGACTCTCTCTTTTTTTTTTTTTTTTGGCCAGTCCTGGGGCTTGAACTCAGGGCCTGGACTGTCCCTGAGCCTCTGTTTATGTGGTACTGAGGAATTGAACCCAGGTCTTCATGCATGCTGGACAAGCACTATACCACTAAGCCACATTCCCAGCCCCAAAGGATATTCTCAAGAGAAGAACACAAAGGTACAATGCCTATATGCATCTGATCATATAAAACAATACTTATTGAAATGAACTTCAGGAAATGAAAACAAGAGGTTTTCTTTGTTGCTGGTTTTTGGGTTTTTTTTTTGTTGTTGTTGTTTTGCCTTGTATATCTGTCTTTGGGAGGATAAGGGGGACACAGATATGGAGGGATGAAGAGTGAAAAATGCAACAGTGAGACTCACTAGACACTATGCTGAAAATGAACTTGTGGGTAGGGACAGGAGGGAAAAACTGGGAAAAGTGAGGGAAGGGATATCATTGTTCAAGAAGAAATGTACTCTTAACCAGGTGCTGGCGGCTCATGCCTATATCCTAGCTACTCAGGTGGCTGAGATCTAAGGATCACAGTTCAAAGCCAAGCTGGGCAGCTAAGTCCATGAGACTCTTATCTCCAATTAACTACCAGAAAACTAGAAGTGGTGCTGTGGCTCAAAGTGATAGACTCCTTGAGTGGTAGAGACTTTGAGCAAAAAAGCTTGGCCCAAGTTCAAACCCCACAACTGACCGAAAAAAAAAATCCATACCTGACTTATGTAGCTGTAACCCCTCTGTACATCACTTTTATAGCAACAATAAAAAATGTAATTAGGGGCTGGGAAGGTGGCTAAGTGGTAGAGTGCTTGCCTTGCATGCATGAGGCCCTGGGTTCGATTCCTCAGCACTACATAAGCAAAAAGAAAAAAGCCAGAAGTGGCACTGTGGCTCAAGTGGTAGAGTGTTAGCCTTGAGCTGAAGAGCTGAGGGACAGCGCCCAGGCCCAGAGTTCAGGCCCCACAACCAGACCCCCAAAAAAAAAAAAATGTAATTAAGCAAAAATAGTTCAGGCACATATAGAATGGCCAACATTATGAAAACAATGTATTCTGGGGAGAAAAGACTAATAGACTAACAGGAAAAACACTGATATGATAGAACTTAATTAAGACGAATGATTATTGTTGGATGCCACAGGACCAGCACAAAAAAAAAAAAAAAAAAAAGATTTTAACTGTGGTCCCTGGATCAGGAGCATTAGTATTACCTTAAAATTTCTTAGAAATGCCCTCTTCAGATCCTACTCTAGACCTAATTTATATTAGAGAATTGTGGGTGTAGATCAAAAGGCACTGCATCTGCCTAGCAAGCTTGAGACCCTGAGTTCAAATCCCAGAACCATGAGCCAGGTGCCAGTGGCTCACGCCTGTAATCCTAGCTACTCAGGAGGCTGAGATATGAGGCTCATGGTTCAAAGCCAGCCTGGGCAGGAAAGTCCATGAGACTCTTATCTCCAATAAACCACTCAGAAAACTGGAAGTGGTGCTGTGGCTCAAGCGATAGAGCACTTGCCTTGAGCTGAAGAGCACAGGGACAGCACCCAAGCCCAGAGTTCAAGCCCCATGACCAACCAAAAAAAAAACAAAACAAAAAAAATCCCAGAATCATCAAAAAAAAAAAAAAAAAGGAAGGAAAGTGAGAGAGAGAGGAGAAGGAGGGAAAGAAAAGGAAGGAAAGAAAACTCCAGGGGTGGAAGACAGTACATCCAGGGAATTAAGATCATACTAAAATTTGAGAGGTTTGTTTTGTTTTTGGCAGTCTTGAGGCTTCAACTCACGGCCTAGGCACTGTCCCTGAGCTTATTTTGCTCAAGGTTAACCACCACTTGAGCCACAGTGCCACTTGCTGTTTTTTCTGTTTATGTGGTACTGAGGAGTGGAACACAGGACTTCAAGCATGCTAGGCAAGCACTCTATCACTAAGCCACATTCCTAGCTATTATTTAAAAGACAGGGTTATGAGTGACTCCCCCCATTTTTGCAACCTATATTTTCCTTAATTATCTTATTACTTTCATAATCCAACTCTTTTCATTAAATAGTTTATAAGGACAAACTGTAGATGTACAGGTAAAAAGCTGTTACACTGTAAACAAGCACTGTAATGTGAATTCTGATTGTACATCTAAAAAATTCAATGGTCCAGGAAAGATGGGAGGGAAAAACTGGGAGACTGAGGGAAAGTTCACAATGAAATGTACTCTTTAGGAGTTCCAATTGCGCAATCGGTTAGCGCGCCGTACTTATAAGAAATGTACTCTTTACCTGACTTATGTAACTGTAAACCCCTCTGTATATCACCTTCATAATAATTTTTAAAATTTTTAATTCATAATTTAAAAAAATTAAGTCTGTGAAACTATTAAATTTGTTAACACCATGATACCAAATTTAAATACATGTTTGTATTGTATGTATGTATAAACACCAATCAAGGTGCTAGGGCAAACTGCAACATTAGCAGAACCAACAAACATAGGTTGGTTTAACACATATACTCAAATAGGAAAAGGGACCTTTATGGGTCACAACTGTTAAAGATTTGTTTCCCTTAAAAGCTGAATCTTTAGACTGTTATGTAATTTACTAGAACTGCATTACAGGATTCGGATGTTCTAAAGCTGTGAATGCTTACCCATGTAAGTTCCTGCTTAACCAAAGTAAGTACCAGTTTGTTGTATCTGTCACCAAAATCTAGGCAGGGAAGAAGACAAGTTCAAAATACTGGGTATTCTAGGTCTGGGAAGGTGGCTCAGTGGTAGAGCGCTTGCCTTGCATGCTCAAGGCCCTGGGTTCGATTCCTCAGCACCACATAAGCAAACAGAAAAAAGCCGGAAGTGGCACTGTGGCTCAAGTGGTAGAGCGCTAGCCTTGAGCTGAAGAGCTGAGGGACAGCGCCCAGGCCCAGAGTTCAGGCCCCACGACCGGACCCAAAAAAAAAAAAAAAAATTAACAGAATACTGGGTATTCTGAAAATCTTTAGCTTTTGCTTAAAGACCATAAAAACTGTTCCAACTTTCATCTCACCAACTCACTAAGAGAAGCCACAGGAAATAAAAAGCAAACCACAGGTTTCCAATCTACATTGGAGCCAGTTAAAAAAAGAGATTGCCTACATTTTCGGCACAAATTAAAGAGTAACAAAGACTAACTTGGGGATAGAATAACTACTGATTAACTGCAAAATGCTAAAGTTGAAATCAAATGGCTACACATTTCATTTTTTGGTTGTTTTTAATTTTTTAAGGAAGTTCAGATTCCCTATATGTATTCCCCACATAAATTTACTATTAAACTTTTCTCTTTCTCTCTTTTTTTTTTTTCTTTTTTGCTCATGGGGCTTGAACTCTGGGCCTGGGCGTTGTCTCTGAGCTCTTCAGCTCAAGGCTAGCTCTCGAACATTTGAGCCACAGAGCCACTTCTGGTTTTCTGGTGGTTAACTGGAGATAAGAGTCTCTCGGCCTTTCCTGCCCGTGCTGGCTTTGAACCGAGATCCTTAGATCTCAGCCTCCTGAGTAGTTAGGATTACAGGGCTGAGCCACCGGCGCCCAGCTTCTATTTTTTAAATTTAATTCTGAAAGTAAACACTAGTTATTCAAAAAGCAAGGTGAGCCTGGAGCCGGTGGCTCAGGCCTGTAATCCTAACTACTCAGGAGGCTGAGATCTAAGGATCTCGGTTCAAAGCCAGCAGGGGCAGGAAAGGCCAAGACTTATCTCCAACTAACCACTAGAAAACCAGAAGTGGCTCTGTGGCTCAAGTGTTCGAGAGTTAGCCTTGAGCTGAAGAGCTCAGGGACAACGCCCAGGCCCAGAGTTCAAGCCCCATGACCACCACCAACAACAACAAAAAAAGGCCAGGTGATCCATATAGTGTTGACCCATAAAGATTGTCCTTTCTGATTAAAAAGAAAAAAAAATCAATTTCATAACCACCATGACCACCCACAGTTTTTTTACTACTAAACCACAATACCAAGCAGGTGCACAAAAATTGAAGCATTTGAACATTTTACATAAACCTCTACAACCCTAAAGCAGCTACCAGCATTTCTGTAAAATTCACTCCTGCTGTTAATGAGTAGACTGTAAATGCCCCTCCCTTTCCACCACAGTTGAATCTTCTCTGAGAGCTTATATTTCTATACCTTTGAACTCAGCTGAAATACATTTAAAGTGGTGGGTCTTGCTTTGTTACTGGACTCCCCATGAAAGACAATCTTTGAACATATTTGGGATAGGTTGTTTCAAATCTCCACCAAAAACAAATATGATATATGCCAAATCTCCATTATGATCAGACCCACTTCTCTGGTTTTTCTGAACAGTTCTTGAATCCAACAGATCGGGTTTTTCTTTTTTACACTTTGAAAATACACTTGGTCAGTAGAGCTTCTCAGAAGGCCTCCCCAACCCCCACCTCTTTTGTATGTAAACACACTCTAGTCACACACACACTCCATCAGCTGTTTGGTAGCTCCACCCCTCCTCCTTTTCCGGGTAGTAACAGAGCGGCCAATGAACTGCGAGGAGCTGTGCCTGCGGCCTTTTGCCTGCATACGCTTTTCCAAAACAAGCAGCTCTAGCCTTCAGCTGAGGCCACTGGTTCTCAGATAAAAGGATCACCAGAACTGTGCAACAGGGTGAGACGAGTAACCCCCACCAACAAGGAAGCCTGTGTAATCTGAGCTGTTTGTTCCTCCACTAGGGAGAACTTAAACTGATATTCCTTTAGGGCAAATCACGCTTTAAGGTCACCAGAGTCCCAATTCTCAGACAATCTAAATAATCAGGGGGTAGGAGATGGAAGCCTCAGAGGCTGGTTATCCTGTTATTGCAGACTAGCAATCTATCTGACTTTGCAAAACAAATGGCTGCACTATCTGCCACAGGATTTGGGCTACCAGTTCAGTTTTCTGATTGGGACACATTCCTTCAGTGTCCAAAAGTCATGTAAATCAGTTTCTAGGCTTCTGGTGAGGTTTGCACAACCCTTAGCTAAGGAACAGAAGAGAAACAATGAATGAGTCAGAGTTTCAGAGCATAATCGCCCAGATTATTAAGTTCATCAGTGCAAAACACTCACTCCCTGCCTAACTTGGGAGTCAGCTCTCTTCCTACCAACCCATCACAAAAGAACTATCACAGACAACAACCAGTGTCTGGAAAGAACCTAGCAAGGTGGTGTAAGGCAGCAGCCAATTAGTTACACATCCTCTTCTCTCCCTACCCCCATACCGCTACTTTCCTACTATACAGATTCCCTGCCAGGCTGTAAATCGTGGTGGTATAATTACGCCCAGGAGACAGGCAAAAATGGGCTGAAACAGGAGATTGCAATGAAGGCAGCTATCAGCCTCCACACCAAGGAAATCATCAAGGGGCAATGAGGGGCAAGAAGTACAGTACATTCCTTCAGACCTTTCCTTCCCACTTTTTCTCCACCGTATTTCATTCTTAACCCTCAACCCCGTCATACAATTGTACTCATTTCAGTAGTAGGTTGGGGGATTTTCCCTTAAATTTTTAATTAAGTATACCTTACTCAAAAACTGTGAGCTCCATTTGGGCGTGCTGATGTGAATTCAACTGAGAAATGAGGCCACAAAATCTCTGTCTCACAATAGACACACACACACAAAAGGGAATCTGAAATTTTTAACTTCTAAACTACCCTAGACCAGAAAATAACAAACCCTAAACGAAAAGATAACCTCTTGCTTTCAAAACCCGACTGCTATTCTCCTGTCTCAGAGATATCCAATTTTAAAGCGCCTCTGCTTTCTTTTGTCAGCACGAAGGAAGGTGGGGAAAGAACAGAAGGCCAATGCATCTTTGCCTTTCTTCATCTTCTACTAAAAATAAGCTATGAAATAAGCCACTCAGGGGGAGGGAAAAAAAGACATCCTGCTGTTCTTTGTCTGTTTTCCTCTCCTTCTCCACACACACACCCCACACCCTGAGTCCTAAAGCAGTAATCATTCTAGATGCCACAACTACTAAATGAACAAAAGGCACTGTATGGAAAAGGCATCAGGTCAAGTTAGGCCTCACTCTTTATCCTCGATCGCTTAGAAATTTATGTATGTATGTAATTTGAAGATCTGACATCAATCAAAAACAGCTGGAATTCTCTCCCCTCCCTCCATCCTAATTATACATTAAGTAGAAATTTGCATTAGGTATGAAGTAACTCTAAATTCAAGATAAAAATAACTCACAAGCCTGCCACCATGTCATTTACTAGTTTCTAAACAAAAATAAATCCCCAAACTGCTTTGTCTAAAATGTACAGTTACAAGTTTTCCTGCAACCTCATGAAAAGCCCACATTACTGGCATCATTCACCCATTTATAAAACAATCACAGCCACAAACAGCTCATAAGACTTGATTTCACTTGTGCCTAGATAAGTAACTTGCTTCTCACTGATTCCTATTCCCCCCCTTTCCCCACACACACACAAAATCCTAAACTTACAAGTTTTTCTACTATTCTTAATTTCTAGCCAAGTTTTCCCTGAGTAGGAAAACACTTTATTATTCCTGAAAAGATTATGGGAAAAAAAAATCTCTTGCCCAGGCAACTTCCCTCCCATCCCCCATTTTTCAAACTGTATGCAAAAACTACTTTTTAAAAACTTCAGTAAATTTGGAATATCTGACAATCATCTTTGATCTCTACAAAAATCTACAACAGTCAATCAAAACCGGTAGGTAACAAATAAAAGAAAGAAGGAATTCACCTGAAGAATCTAGCCAAACAACTTGAGTTATATAAACAAAACCCTGCAACAGGGGGAAATGGTTGGGGGATGGGAGTGAAGCAGAAAAAGAAACAGGAGACAGGACTTTTTTTAAACAGCCTTTCACACACTTCACCCCTCTTACCCCCACTACCCCGACTCTCCAGGGATTAGCTATTCAGAACACCGAGATCCTCCCACCCCCCCTCTAAATTAGCCCTCAAAACAAAAAAAATCCTCGATTTGTCTCAGGAACCTTCGCGAATTTCTCTAGCTAGTCATGAAATAATCAGTCTGGACTGCAACCAAAACCACTGCCTTGAAACGACTCTTATCAGTAATAGCTTTTCCACTGCAACCTCGGTGTCTAAGTTGGGGAGAAAGGAGGGTAGAAAATAAAGGGTGTCACTTGGCAAGATCTGGGCAAACAATCCCCAAGAACCTTACCCTCACAGAGGGAGTTTTGCTTAAGTGGCTCGCACAAGGGCTATTTTGTCCGGGTGCTCGTCTTTCTCTCCTTCCTCCCAGCTGTCAGATCCACAATATGGAGGGTGGGCTGGCTGGAGGGGCCTGGGGTCCTCACTGCTTACAACTACGGGTGGGCTACGCTTTGTCAGTGCAAAGGAAAAGAAGAAGGCTCTCGGAGGAACCAGAACGCTGAGCAGGAGTCTCCGCGTTAAAGCACACAGAGCTCTTTATTAGAAGAGGGGCCCTGAGCAGAGGACTCTCTTCCTAATATAGAAAGGAATTAGGGATAAAGGAGGTCGCTTGAGTTACCCCAGTTCAAGCAGCACTGCGAGTGGAGCCAATGGGGACGGTCTCCGGAAGGGGAGAAAGGCTTCCCTCTCGGAAATTTCCACCTTGCGCCCCTAAATCCAGAGCTAGCAAACAGGAAACAGAGCCTCTGAAGATAGGCTCGGTGAGGGCACCGAGAGCCGACTCGTCCTGACCAAAAAATGAATAAATACATAAATAGGCCGTCTTGGGAGTCCAGACGTCGTGCAGAAAGTCACGGGCTCTGGGGGCACAGGAGGAGCAAAGCCACGCGTATTTCGGGGTGCTTCAGATAAAGGGGAGCTGAGAAAGGCCCCTGGTTCCTGGGAGGTGCCAAGGAGCCTCCGTTGGCACTGACGGGAGTGTCGGTCGGCCAGTGGCCTGGAGCGCCCCAGGGCCCTCGCCTGATTTCGGGGGCTTTTCAGTGCAACCCCACCCCTACGCGCGTCCCCAACTCCCCCTCCGCGAAGGATACAGCTTGACCACGTCCGTGTCCATCCGCCTCTTGCCCGGACTGGGGGATGACATGGTGTCGCCGCTGCCGCCCCGTCGCCTGCGCCGCCGCCGCCGCCTCTCTTCCTTCCTGGACCCGTCTGTCACGGGCCCCGGGCCCGGCTCTAAGGGGCCCGCGGCCGCGCCGGCTCCTCGGCGGAGGTGGCAACACCTCCGAAGTCCTGTCGGGTCTGGTCAGCCGCCGCCGCCCCCCGCACGGGGGAACACGGGGCACCGTCCGGCTGAGTGGGGGTGGGGATCCGCGGCGCCCAGCTCCGGCTGTGCTTCCGCCGCGGCCGGGGCCCGGCGCTCCTATGCGCCGCGCGACGCCCCTCCTTGCCTGGCTCTCGCTCGCTCGTCTGCTCGCCCGCTCACCCTCTCTCACCGGCTCCGAGCAGCCTCCACGACAAGCGGACGACTCCTGCTACGGTCGGCCTCTCTACCCTAGCCTCGCTCTAGGCGCCGTGACGTCACCTCTGTGACGTCATCGGACAGGCGGGATCGCCGGCGAAAGAGGTGGAGCGCCGCCGCGGCGTGGGCTTTTTTCCCCCGGGGGGTTCTGGGAGATGTAGTTCCTCTTTCTCCAGCCCTGTCACGGCCCTCCGCCCCCTCCCCCAACCTCCTCCTCACACTTTATCGCCCAACTGCCAATGTCGTTACTATCACCATAAACGATGGTAGTAAATAATGGCAGTGCTATTACGTTTGTGCGTTTTATGTACCTCCTTCCCGCACACTTTTAAGGAAAGCTGTTGGAGATTTAGAGGAGGCCAAAGTGGCAATAACAATTTTGACAGGAATCAAACTCTGGAAATTCCCGCATCAACAGGTTCCCGGGCTCTGTTAACCTCCTTGGATGGAAAGAATTTGTTTGCAGGAATTGCAAGGCTTACTCAGAGCTTGCAAACTAGGGTTCATTACCCTCCACACACATATAAAGCTAGACTAGAGGACTGGATTCAGGCAGCCAGATGGCAAGGACTGAAATAGTTTAGTACTAACTTCCCCATTCTACAGAGTTCAAAGGAATTTGAAACTCACAACGTGAGTGATTGTTAGAAACATCACCCCCCCCCCCCCATATGTTATCGTTCTGGACAAAAACTGCCCTCCAAACTCCAACCTCTTCATTCATTCATTCCTTCATTCCTCTTCATTCCTTCAGTAAATATTTGTGAAGTACTCCCTGTGTGCTCACACTTTTGGGGGTAATGAGGACATATTATAAATGAAGATGTAATTTACACAGCCCTCTCAAAATGAATCTACATTGTCAATACCACCTGGAAACTTGTCAGAAATGAAGACTAGAGCTTGCCTCAGTCCTAATCAATTAGCATATGAGTTATTGAACAAGTTCCCCATGTGGTTCCTATGCCCCAGTAAAGTTTGAGAAGTTTGCTCCTATCCTTCCATTCCTAATACAGACGAGGTATTATAACATAAGTATAACATGAAACTTAAATGTAGTATGCAGGGCTGGGAAGATGGCTCAGTGGTAGAGAGCTTGCCTTGCATGCATGAGGCCCTGGGTTCCATTCCTCAGCACCACATAAGCAAAAAGAAAAAAGCCAGAAGTGGCGCTGTGGCTCAAGTGGTAGAGTGCTAGCCTTGAGCTGAAGAGCTGAGGGACAGCGCCCAGGCCCAGAGTTCAGGCCCCATGACCCGACCCCCCCCCAAAAAAGTAGTATGCAACAGCATTAAATACATTCAGTATCGTGCAGCCATCATCACTATGCATTTCTAGAACATTTTCATTAATCCAAATAAGATCTCTACCCACTAAACAGTAATTCCCGTGTTCCCCAGTTCTTGGTAACCTGCTTTCCATGTTCTGAAAAAGATGAGTTGTTTTAACTGTGTCTAAAAGAAGTTTATTGTTCTTTCTTATTATATATAGCAAATCTATCAAAAATAAGAAATGTCCTAATGAGACTTCTAACCCTCTTTGACCATTTTTTTTTTTGGGGGGGTGGCAATCCTGAGTTTTGAACTCAGGGCCTGGGCACTGTCCCTGAGCTTCTTTTGCTCAAGGCTAGCACTCTATCACTTAAGCCACAGCTCCACTTCCAGCTTTTTCTGTTTACGTGGTACTAGGGGATTGAATCCAGGGCTTCATGAATGCTAGGCAAGAATTATACTACTAAGCCACATTACCAGCCCTGACCACTTTGTTAAAGGGAAAGATGGAAATCAGATTTATCTTTCTTGCTGATTCCCACTCTCCTTGACCTGATTAACTTTTTCCTTCCTGCTTAAAACAGTGGTTCTAGCCAGGTGCCAGTGGCTCACACCTATAATCCTAGCTACTCAGGAGGCTGAGATCTGAGGATCCTGGTTCACAGCCAGCCTGGGCAAGAAAGTCCGTGAGACTCTTAGCTCCAATTACCCATCAGAAAATTGGAAGTGGTGCTATGGCTCAAGTGGTAGAGCACTAGCCCAGAGTTCAAGCTTTATGAATGACAAACAAGCAAACAAACAACAACAAAACCCAGTGGTTCTCCAATTTGATGTAGTACTTGAATCTCCTGGGCAGCTTGTTAAACTTACAAATTTATTTATTTATTTATTTTTCCAGTCCTGGGGCTTGAACTCTGGGCCTGGGCGCTGTCCCTAGCTTTTCAGCTCAAGGCTAGCGCTCTACCACTTCAGCCAGAACACCACTTCTGGTTTTGTGGTGGTTAATTGGAGATAAGAGTCTCACAGACTTTTCTGCCTGGGCTGGCTTTGAACCACGATCCTCAAATCTAAGCCTCCTGAGTAGCTAGGATTACAGACGTAAGCCACTGGTGCCTTGCAATTTCCAGCTTTTTCTGAGTAGTTTATTGGAGATAAGAGTCTCACAGACTTTCCTGCTCAGATTGGCATTTAACCATGATCCTCAGATCTCAGCCAACTAAATAGCTAAGGTTACAGATATGATCCACTGGCACCTGGCACAGACTCACAGAATGTTTAGGTAACTCTCCTAGTGGTTCTGATTCAGAAGTTCTGGGTAAGGCCCTGGAAATCCTCTTTAGAAAGTTTCTCCCACCCCATACTGGGAGATGCAGGCCAGGGTTTGAGAACCATTGCCTTCAAGATTCCAGTGGGCATCTCTCAGAACACCTGTCTAACCAAGCTAGTTGGTTGAGTACACCCATAGCCATCATAAACCAATAAAGTTGAGGGCCTGAGGACCTATAGTTATTGTCTCTAGAACCACAGTGTAGTGTCTAGAACAGAGAGAAGAGGTAAAGGAAGTGCCTGGAGTAGGGACATAGGAATTTTCACTGATACCTTCCTCTAGATCTGCTGTGATCCAAGGTCTAAGCAAAGGATTTATGCTCGAAAGCAGGAACTCTATGAGAAGTAGGGCTGCTCTGCCTAGAAGTGCAATGAAGGAGGAGCCTACTAAGCAGTCAGGGCCAAGGAATCATCCTATGTCTTTAGGAAGTATTTTTAGCTTTGGGTTCCTTAGGACCAACCAGCCCCTCCCTTCTCCTAATTATGTCTCAATTAATTGCATATATCCTCCTTGAGCCTCAGTCTTCTTCTCTATAAAATGTGCCTCCAATGCCCTACCCACTCGAGTGGGTTGAGGGAGTCAATGGGAAAAGCCCCTTGTAAACTATAAACTGCTTTCATAAAGGCAGTTTGTAGTGTTGATTATAAGGTGTATTGGTTCTGGTATTATTGTGTAACTATTACTATAGTACCAACATCTAATTTGCCCCACTGCTTGTAAATACAGTACGTATTGTTTAGAAGGTCATCACTTTGAAGCTGGACTCCTGTGGCTCATGCCTGGAATCCTAGTTACTCAAGAGGCTAGGATCTGAGCCAGCCTGAGCAGGAAAGTCTATGATTCTCTTATCTATCTCCAATTAACCACCAAAAAGCCAGAAGTGGAGTTGTGGCTCAAGTTTTCAAGTGCCACCTTTAGTGAAAAAGCTAAGGGACAGTGCCCTGATGCTTAGTTCAAGCCCCAGTACTGAAAAAAAAAAAAAAAAAAAGAGGAAGAGGAAGACAAAGAGGAAACGGAAGAGGAAGAACCAGAAGAAAAAACACAACCAGAAGAAGCAGAAGGGGGCTGGGAAGTGGTGGAGTGCTTGCCAAGTGCTTACATGAAGCCCTGGGTTTGATTCCTCAGTACCACATACACAGAGAAAGCTAGAAGTGGTGCTGTGGCTCAAGTGCTAAAGTGGTAGAGTAGCCTTAAGCAAAAGAAGCTCAGGGACAGTGCCCAGACCCTGAGTTCAAGCCCCAGGACTCACAAAAAAAAAAAAAGAAGAAGAAGAAGAAGGAGAAGGAGGAGGAGGAAGAAGAGGAGGAGGAGGAGGAAGAAGAGCAAGAAGAAAAGAAAAGTAAGATAGTGCCCAAGCCCAGAGTTCAAGCCCCATGACCGAAAAAGAAAAAAAAAAAAAAGAGGGAAGGTGGCTCAGTGGTAGAGCGCTTGCCTTGCATGCCTGAGGCCCTGGGTTCGATTCCTCAGCACTACATAAGCAAAAAGAAAAAAAGCCGGAAGTGGAGCTGTGGCTCAAGCAGTAGAGCACTCACCTTGAGCTGAAGAGCTCAGGGACAGCGCCCAGGCCCAGAGTTCAAGCCCCGCGACTGACAAAAAAAGAAAAGAAAAGAAGTGTGTCACTTTGTGAGATGTGTGCCCTATTGTATTGTTTGACAAAGAAAGTAATGGAGATGTAGTAAATGTACATTCACATTTTTAAGCTACATCTTTTCTCTCTGGGCATTTTGCCATTTTTCTCTCATAAATCCAAGACCCCTAGTTTGACCTCTTCTTTCCCTCACTTCGATCCTTTCCTCCTTCCACAACTACAGAAAACTGATCCTGACTCAATCAAATAAATTTAAAAGGTGGCCCCAGTGGAGAATCAAAGAACTTCCCTAATTTTCCACGGTTTGGCCAGAAAACGAGTTCCTCTTGAGTAAATATAGGTTTGCTCTTGTTTCTTTTCTCTGTGTTTCAGACAACCAGAATGTCAATAATTTACTCTAAGACAGCATGGGGCCTGGGAGTGTCTGTTTATATGTGTGCTCACAAGACAGTGGTCTGGAATGAGTTGGTGTTCCTCCTTATCAGGTGCAGCCAAGGGGCGCCTGTGAGGGTGCAGCTGTCCGACCCAGCCTGACTCATGAGTGTTGCAATCTGGGAAATGGATTCCGGGCCTGTTTATCTCTGCCCAGGGCAGGGCCAAGCTTGACCGTCAAGCCTGTAGTCTCCAAAGCAGCTTCTCCAAGGCAAAAAAATAAAAAGCCTAGAAACTGCTCAGTCTCTGAAGTTACCTGTTAACCCCTGTGGCTCAAGAACCAAAGTGAATTGATCTCTCTCCCTACCCAGAGGGAAAATCCCTCCCAATTCCATTTGATGACTTCCCATAGAGAAAGCAGTTCATTTGGAGCCAATATATGCAATCAGGGATCACAGGTTCAGATGCCTCAAGAAATTTGTAATCATATCAGCAATGTTTTCGCTGCTGTGGAAGTAAAAGCTTAAACTCATTTCAACCTATTTCCATGTAGCTGAACGTTGGCAGCTCAAACCTATAATCCTAGCTACTCCAGGAGCCTGAGATCTGATTATCTGGGTTCAAAGCCAGCCTGGGCAGGAAAGTCCATAATGCTCTTTATTTCCAATTAACCACCAAAAAGCTCAAAATAGATCTGTAGCTCAAGTTGTCAAGAGCCAGTATTCTTCCTTCCTTCCTTCCTTCCTTTCTTCCTCCCTCCTTCCTTCCCTCCCTCTCTCTTTCTCTCTAAGACTTTCTTTCTTTTTCTTTCTTCCTTCCTTCCTTCCTGTCTGTCTGTCTGTCTGTCTGTCTGTCTGTCTGTCTGTCTTTCTTTCTTTCTTTCTTTCTTTCTTTCTTTCTTTCTGTCTTTCTTTCTAGAACAAACCTAGTACCCAAGCCCTGAGTTCAAGTACCAGTACCAGCACTAAAAAAGAAAAAGAAAATGAAAAAAAGTTATTTCCATCTTGCCACTGTATGTTCTCAGAGAAGGAGTGAAAACTGATGGATGTGCAGCATGCTTCAGGGAAAGCTTTGAGACAAAGACTCCTTTCAGTCCCAGGCCTACCTATTACTGATAGAACCTTAGGCCACATGGCTGAGCCTTTTATGCTTACTTTCCTCATTTGTAAACAGGAGGATTGCTTTCTTCCTTCCTTTGTTCAATAGGAAATGCTGCAACCTCTACAGTCTAGTCATGTATGAAGTATCATCATGCACACATGCAAGGAAGCTTGGCAATGACCCACTGCCACCTCTAGGGATCTCACACCTAGGCCAGTTGCCCTAGTTGAAACCCTTCTTGAGCAGGTGAGGCTTCCTGCCTCTCTTTGCCACTCTCACCTCCCTGACATGAGATGCTGGCCACCTCAGGCCTCTACTCTTATATCTGCTTAACCCTAGATGAATTCTTCCAGGCTCAGTGTTTTAACTGCCATCACTGTTATCTTCCTAGTGGATGTCTTTGATCTGAGCTCTCATTCCAAATACCTCTGTAGAGAATACCATCTATTTGGTATCTCTTTGTGGCCCCCAAAACACATCCAGAGTATCCCTTACAATGGCAAGTAGTAAATAGAAATACATGAAATTACTGCTTAAGGTTAAGAACAGTCACCAATTGGCAATTTTATTTGGTTCTATGTAATACCTCTTTCCACTGCTCAATAAACCTTACATTCAGGGCTGGGAAGGTGGCTCAGTGGTAGAGCACTTGCCTTGCATGCCTGAGGCCCTGGGTTCAATTCCTCAGCACTACATAAGCAAAAAGAAAAAAGCCGGAAGTGGCGCTGTGGCTCAAGTGGTAGAGAGCTAGCCTTGAGCTGAAGAGCTGAGGGACAGCGCCCAGGCCCCACAACCAGACCCCCAAAATAAAATAAAATAAAATAAAATAAACCCTACATTCAGCCAAAGCTATCACAAGCTTCTTGTCAGAGTAGGACAACTTGATAGAAATCACCCTACCCTTTCCCTTCATTTAGTCCTTCTAGCTATTTGCTGTTCTGCTAAGCATGTTCCTGTCCCCAGGGCCTTTGCACTTGCAACTCTCTCAGCCTTAAATACTCTTCCTCAGGATAATAAACACATGTCTAACTCTCTAGTCTCTTTTAAGGCTTTGCTGATAGTAGAGCCTTTTCTGGGCACCTTATTTTATATTGCAGCATTCAGTACCTCCTCCCTCCCTTCCTCCCTTCCTCCCTTCCTTACTTGTTTTCTTCCTTCCTTCCTTCCTTTCTTCCTTCCTTCCTTCCTTCCTTTCTTTCTTTCTTTTTTTCTTTCCTTCTTTCTTTCTCTTTTTTCTTTCCTTCTTTCTTTCTTTCTTTCCTCCCTAGGACTTACCACCATCTACTATGTTTCTCTTTTTTTTCTTTTGTCTTTTTTGTCAGTCGTGGGGCTTGAACTCTAGGCTTGGGCACTGTCCCTGAGCACTTCAGCTCAAGGGAGTGCTCTACCACTTGAGCCACAGCATCACTTCCAGTTTTCTGGTGGTTAATTGGAGATAAGAGTCTCGTGGACTTTCCTTGCCTGGGCTGGCCTTGAGCAACTATCTTCAGATCTCAGCCTCCTGAGTAGCTAGGATTACAGGTGTGAGCCACTGGCACCTGGCTTACTATACTTTTCTTGACTGTCTTCTTCCTGCAGCAGAACACAAACACCACAAAGACAGATTATGTTGCACTTGCTGCTAGACATCCAGTGGCTAGATCAACATGGGGCACACAGTGCACTGAAAAGTTGAATGAATAGCTAAGCACCAGTGGCTTACGCTTATAATCCTAGCTACTCAGGAGGCTGAGATCTGAGAATCAAGGTTCAAAGCCAGCCTGGGTAGACATATCCACAATTAACCAGCAAAATAAAAGCAGAAATAGAGGTGTGGCTCAAGTGAAACAGGAGCAGTTGTGAGTGAAAGATAAGAGCTTGAGGTCCAGAGTTCAAGCCCTGGTGCTGGTGCAAAAAATAATAAAACGGATGAATAAAAGTAAGAAGGGAAGACTGGCTAAAAAGGCAACTGAAGGGCTTTCAGGAGTCATTTTTTTCCCTTTGTAATTGTATGTCTTATTTTATGGGTTTATAAACATTATTCCAGCTTCTAAAATTGCCAATAAATAAAGGAAGAAGTCAGCAAGCTAGAATATTCAGGCGTAGACTTCAGTCAAAATCTCAGGCTTCAGAGGAGGTGACAGAGATCAAGATGTATTGTACGCATAAATTGACATGTTGAGATGAATCCCCTTCGTACAACTACTTAAAGATTTTTAAAAATCCGAGTTTATTCAGAGTTATATGTGTGGGAATAGCTAGCAGGCTACCATCTATGCATGAGACTTCAGACCCTGGGAACTTGAACTGAGATGCTCAGTCTTGTTTCTTTTCTTCCTCTTTCTTTTTCTTTTACAGTCTTTATTGGGTTTTTTTTTTTTTTTTGAATTCTTGAGACAAGGTCTTGTTCTATAGCCCAGACTGGTCTTGAACTCATGATGTTCCTACCTCCACCTCCTGAGTGTAGGATTAAAGATATGTCCCAGCTGGGCACCAGTGGCTCACACCTGTAATCCTAGCTACTCAGGAGACTGGGATCTGAGGATCACAGTTCAAAGCCAGCCCTGGCAGAAAAGTCCATGAGACTCTTATCTCTAATTAACCACCTGAAAACCGGAATGGCACTATGGCTCAAGTGGTAGGGCTCTCTCCTTGAGCTGAAGAGCTCAGGGACAGGGCCCAGGCCCAGAGTTCAAGCCCCACGACCAATAACAATAACAACAACAAAAAAAAGTTATGTCCCATCTCAGTATCTCTTTGACCACATTGTAGTTTGCTGAGAATATGGAAATAAGCCTCTGAAGCTCTGGAGGAGCTTATGCTTCCTGATGTGCTCAGACTGAAAGCTAATGATTGTTGTTACATTCCATGGTTGTTTTTTTTTTTTTTTTTTTGCCTATATAGGGACTTGAACTCAGGGTCTCATACTCTCCTTTTTTGGTGAAGTCTGGCACTCTACTACTTGTGTCCCAACTCCAGGGACTGGTGGTTAATTGGAGATAATAGTCTCAGGAGTCATTTGGAGCTCCCACAGTCCTTCCCAAGGCTCCCTGCAGAGTAGTGGGAAGCTTTATACATTGAGCACCTGCTCAGTGCAGGCACCATGCCCTTATGCTTTGTTTACAACCTAATAGCCTGCAGGACATATGAAGAACCTTAGGTTCAAGCAAGTCAGATAACTTGTTCAAGGTCACAGATGGCCAAAGGAAGATTTGGAATTCCAGGTCCCCAACTTCCAAGCCTACACCACTGGCAATCTGCTCTGCCATTTGGTTAATGCAAATGAAAAAAAAGTGGCTCATACCCATAATCTTCGCTATTCAGGAAGCTGAGATCTGAAGATCATTGTTCAAAGCCAACTCAGGCAGAAAAATCCATGAGACTCTTATGTCCAATTAACCAGCAAAAAGCTAGAAGTAGAGGTATGGCTCAAGTAGTAGAGTACCATCTGTGAGCCTAAAAGCTAAGGGACAGCTCCATGTTAGAGTTCTTGCCTAACATCCACAAGTCCCTCAGTTCCATCCCCAGCATCAGAAAAACAAAAACAAAACAAAAAACATAGTTTGGTGCTGGTGGTTCAGGCCTATCACCTTAACTGCTCAGGAAGCTGAGTTCTGAGGGTCTTGGTTCAAAGCCAGCTCAAGTAGACAAATGTAAGAATCTTTTACCACCAGTTAACCAGCAAAATGTTGAAAATGGTGGTATAAATTTGGTTCAAGTGGTAGAGTGCCAGCCTTGAGGGAAAAAAAAAAGAAGCAAAAACACAAGTTCCTGAATTTAAGCCCTGTAATAGTATAAAACCAACAAAACAAAACAAACAAGGTGGTATGTGGTGTTAGATGCTCCAAATTTTACCACAGGGAGACAAATAATGTCAGGTTATTCTTCTAGAAGTGATGCTTAATGTCAGTCTCCTGGTTATAGTGGTGACCAACTTGCTAGACCTCTGTAGCAATGCAAAGTATCTCTTCCCCTTTTGCATTTAGGTGAGTATGTGTATGTGTACTGGTACAGGAGAGGAATGAATTTAGGACCTTAAACTATCATTCCATACTCTTAGGGGAGGAACAGAAAGTCACAATGTCATGTGCCTCTGATCATATAAAGTAATATTTATTGAAATGAGCTCCAGGAAATGGAAACAAGAGTTTTTTTTGTTTTGTTTTATTTTCTTGGTCATGAGACTCGAACTCAGGATCTGGGCACTGTCCCTGAGCTTCTTCACTCGAGGCTAGTACTCTCTACCACTTGGAGCCACAGCACCACTTCTGGTTTTTAGGTGGTTAATTGGAGATAAGAGACTCGCAGACTTTCCTGCTCAGGCTGTCTTTGAACCATGATCTTCAGATCTCAGCCTCCTGAACAGCTAGGATTACAGGCATGAGCCACCAGCACCCAGCAAGAGATTTTTTTTCCTTTTTTCTGTTTTTGTTGTTGGTCATGGGGCTTGAACTCTGGGCCTGGGTGCTATCCCTCAGTTCTTCAGCTCAAGGCTAGTGCTCTAGCCCTTGAGCCACAGAACCACTTTCGGTTTTCTGGTGGTTTATTGGAGGTTAGTCCCCTGGACTTTCTTGCCTGGGATGGCTTTGATCTGTGATCCTCGGAGCTCAGCCTCTTAAGTAGCTAGGATTACTGGTATGAGCCACTAGCGCCCAGTGAGGTTTTTTTCTTAAAAAACAAAATGAAACAAAACTCTCATGTCACCTTTTAGCTCTTTCAGTTGAGACACCTCTAGTCCAGTATTTTGTTGATTATTTGGAGAATCTTACATTTGTCTGCCTGGGATAGTTTCTAACCTCAATCCTCAGATAGCCTCCTGAGTAGCTAGGATTACAATATGCGCCACAAGTGTTCAGCTGAATTTAGTTCTTGTCTTAGCATATATACATATGTGTGTGTATATCTAACACATATACAGAGGCTGAGATTTGCTTCTCTTATTTATTTATTTACTTATTTTATTCATTTTTGCCAGTCCTGGGGCTTGAACTTAGGTCCTGGGCGCTGTCCCTGAGCTTCTTTTGCTCAAGGCTAGCACTCTACCACTTGAGCCACAGTGCTACTTCCTGCTTTTTCTGTTTATGTGGTATGAGGAATTGAACCCAGGGCTTCATGCATGCTAGGCAAGCAATCTACCACTGAACCACATTCCCAGCCCAGATTTGCTTCTTTTACTGTACTGCTGAATTCACAGCACTTAGAAGAGTGTGCCTTGTAGAGAGTTGGTTCCTAACAAATATGTGTCAAATATATAATCAGAACTCTACCTGATATCATCATTTTGGCATTTGGTTATTTACTGAGGGCAATTCTGAATTATGGTTTTGATAGCTTCTGATTGATCATTTAGTAATAATTATTGAAGCTGCAGGACATATACAGAGTTAATTTTGTGTATGTTTAATTTTTTTTAATTTTGAGAAAGCATCTTATTACATAGCCCAGCCTGGCCTTGAACTACTGATTGAGCTTCTGTAATTCTGGGATTACAGACATGCTCCACCATGACTGGGACCATTACATCAAAAAAAAAAAAAGAGGGCTGGGAAGGTGGCTCAGTGGTAGAGCGCTTGCCTTGCATGCCTGAGGCCCTGGGTTCAATTCCTCAGCACCACATAAGCAAAAAGAAGAAAGCCGGAAGTGGTGCTGTGGCTCAAGTGGTAGAGCGCTAGCCTTGAGCTGAAGAGCTGAGGGACAGCGCCCAGGCCCAGAGTTCAGGCCCCACGACCGGACCCCCCCAAAAAAAAAGAATGCCGGGCACTGGTAGCTCATACTTGTAATCCTAGCTACTCAGGAGGCTGAGATCTGAGGATCATGGTTCAAAGCCAGCTGGGACAAGAATGTCCATGCAACTCTCATCTCCAACAAACCACCAGAAAACTGGAAGTGACGCTGTGGCTCAAATGGTAGAGCGCTTGCCTTGAGCTGAACAGCTGAGGGACAGCTCCCAGGCCCAGAGTTCAAGTCCCATAAACAACAACAACAACAACAAAAAATGAGATACAAGCTGGACAGGTGGCACATGCCTAATCTTAGCATTCTATAAGCTAAGGCAGGAAAATAGCAAGTTCAAGACAACTTGAGTTACATAGTAAATTCCAAGCCAACATGAAGTACTTATGAAGATCCTGTTCAAAACAAAGGGCAGGGCATCATTGGCTCACACCTGTAATCTTAGCTACTCAGGAAGCTGAGATCTATCTGAGGATTGTGGTTGAAAGCCAGCCTGGGCAGGAAAGTCCAGGAGACTCCTATCTCCAAGTAAACACCTGAAAACCAGAAGTAACACTGTGGCTCAAAGTAGTAGAGCTCTAGCCTTGAGCTGCAAGGCTCAGGGACAGTGCCCAGGCCCAGAGTTCAAGCCCCATGACTGACAAAAAAAAAAAAAAATTACAAGAATCAGACTCTGGAACAGATAATGTTAGTTTGAACCCCGCTTTAGCTCCTAACTAGCTGTTCAATCCCCCTCACTTTTCTGACCCACTGTGGCCTGTTCAGAATTAGTAAGCACTCAAGCAGGGCGCTGGTGGCTCACATCTGTAATCCTACCTATTCAGGAAGCTAAGATCTGAAGACGGTGGTTCAAAGCCACCCTGGGCTTTAGAAAAGTCCTCATGAGACTCTTATCTCTAATTAACCACTCAAAAACCAGAAGTGGAGTTGTGTCTCAAAGAAGTGTTACCCTGGTAGGGGAAAAACAAAGGAAGAGGTAACAATGCTTGATAGGAAATGTACTCATTACTTTACTCATATAACTGTAACCCCTCTGTACAGTGTTTTTACAATTAAAAAAAATATAAAAAAAAGAAAAAGAAAAAAAAAAGTGCTACCTTGAAGCAAAAAGAGCTAAGGGGCAGTGCCCAGGCCCTGAACTCAATACTCACAATGGACAGGGAAGAAAAAAGGGATTAGTAAGCATCCAAATGTAAGTGATTATTAGTTAGAGGTTTATTTATTCATTGATGCTGAGAATTAAATGGAGGGTATAATATATACTAGGCAAGCACTCTATCACTGGTCTAAATCCCTACTTATTTAAATGTGTGTATGTATGTGAGTATGTGTCCTGGTTCTTGAATTCAGATCTTGGGTGCTTTTTCTGCTCAAGACTAGTGCTCTACCAGTTGAGCCACAGTTCCACTTCTGGCTTTTTGGTAGTTAATTGGAGATAAGAGAATCATGGACTTTCCTGCCCTGGCTGGTTTTGAACTGTGATCCTGGGATTACAGGTGTGAGTCGTCAGTACCTGGCATGTGTTTATAGTTCTTTTTTTTTTTTTTTTTTTTTTTTGGGTCCGGTCGTGAGGCCTGAACTCTGGGCCTGAGTGCTGTCCCTCAGCTCTTCAGCTCAAGGCTAGCGCTCTACCACTTTGAGCCACAGCGCCACTTCCGGCTTTTTTCTTTTTGTTTATGTGGTGCTGAGGAATCGAACCCAGGGCCTCTGGCATGCAAGGCAAGCGCTTTACCACTGAGCCACCTTCCCAGCCCAGTGTTTATAGTTCTTTTGAGTCTTTCTTTTCCTTTATCTCCTCCTTTATCCCTTTCTACCCCTGGGTGTTGCACAGTAGACAGTTCATAAACGCTTGTTAATGATTAACTGAAAAGTTCTACTCTTCCAAGCACAAACTTGCATACACGTTTATAAAGCAGCAGGTGAGCAATAGCCAAGAAATGGAAATAACCCAAATGTTCATGATTGATGAGTAGGAAATAAAATGTGGTATGTCTACATATGGAATATTATTCAATAAGAAAAGTGTGCTACAGCCGGGTGCTGGTGGCTCACGCCTGTAATTCTAGCTACTCAGGAGGCTGAGATCTGAGGACTGTGGTTCAAAGCCAGCCCAGGCAGGAAAGTCTGTGAGACTCTTATCTCCAATAAACTTATCTCCAATAAACCACTAGAAAACTGGAAGTGGCCCTATGGCTCAAGCAGTAGAGCGCTCGCCTTAAGCTGAAGAGCACAGGGACAGGGCCTAAGCCCAGAGTTCAAGCCCCATGACCGACCAAAAAAAAAAAAAAGAAAAGAAAAGTGTGCTACAACATGGCTGATCATTGGAAACAGTGTGCCGCATGAAAGAAACCAATCATTCATAACTGACCTACATATTGTACGATTCCATTTCCATGAAATGTCCACAATAGTGCCCAATCTAGAGACACAAAACAGACTGGTAGTTGCCTAGTGCTAAAGGTCATGGCTGAACAGTACAGGTATTGGTTTCATTTTTCTTTGCTTGGTTTTATTTTTATTTTTTTGCCAGTCCTGGGGCTTGAACTCGGCCTGAGCACTGTCCTGAGCTTTTTTTGCTCAAGGCAAGTACTCTATCACTTGAGCTATAGTGCCACTTCTGGCTTTTTCTGGTTATGTGGTACTGAGGAATTGAACCCACAGCTTCATGTGTGCTAGGCAAGCACTCTACCACTAAGCCACATTCCCAGCCCCCATTATGTTGCCCAGGTTGGTCTCAGATTCCCTGGGCTCAAGCGATCATGTTGCTTCAGCATCCAAACAGTTGGCAATGCAGGGACATACCACCATATTTGGCTTGAGCTCAATGGTAAACTATTTGCCTAGCATGTATCACACACACCCTGTGGCCCCCCCTCCCCCGCCCCGACACACACATACTTACTTTCCTTCCTTCTCCTTGTTGCTCCAAGTTTCAACAGGAAAAAATGCTAAATGCTAATAGAATATTCTTTCTCTTCAACAGAATATTGACAAAATATTCTCTCTTCAACCCTCCTCCCCTCCTTTTAGCTACACACACCTGTGGGAGGAGGCTTTTCAGAGGGCCTGTTTTTGTGAAGGGCTGGCCTTTTTTTTTTCCCTTGTGGACAGTAAAGGAACTTGAATTTAGGGTCTCAGGCTCTCTCTTGACTTACTTGCTCAAAGCCCTTTACTCTACCAGTGAGCCAAGCCTCCAGGCCAGCCTTTTACTGACTAATTGGAGATAAGAGGCCAGAGATTTTTCTGCTCAGGATGACTTTGACCTATGATCTTTAGATCTCAACTTCATGAGTATCTAGGATTACAGGTATGAGCCACCAACACCCAGTCTCTAGCTTTTCTTTTAGATGAGTGTACTATTTGCCCTTTCTGGGGTATCCCGTTTTGTCCCTCCAAATGTGCAGCTAGCTCTTCCTCTCAGTCTATGAGACTGTTGCAGGTCAGGGTCCCTAAGGGCACAAACCTAGACCTTCCTCCAAGGTCAAGGGCACCTTGCCGGATTTCCATGTGTATGTAGTACTTCTAGTTTACCGGGTCTTGTCCTCAGAGTGGCTTCTTTTCTGTGTCTAAAACAATTATCTCCTAAAAGGTAGAATAGGTATAATCAGGGCTATCACATCTAGCCCTGCCTCTTTGAATGAGGCCATGAAAGACCAGGCCTCAGGAGGTGAAAATTCCAAATTCCATCCCAACTATCCCAGTACTTCCGGCATACACGGGGGAGGGGGAGGGAGAGGGGAGGGAGGGCCGGGGGAGACACACGGGGACAATCAGGTAAATACCAGAAAGGTTACACATATGATAGTCCACAATTAATCCTAACTTTATTAAAAATATATATTATATCTTAACACGTTAACACAAACATTATAATGTACGTGTGTGTGTGTGTGTGTGTGTGTGTGTGTGTGTGTGCATGTTAAATCTCAGCCAGCCAGAACTGGCAATATTGTGGTGGGGGAGAAATTAGATTCTATTTGGGGAAAATAAGATGTATAAATCTGCTTAGTTGAACAAGAATGTTGAAGCCTGCCTTTCTCCCAATCTCCACAGCCCACCAGGATTCCTCGGTGTGCTCTGGCAGCGTTGGTCTATAAAACCTTCAGCCTCATTCCTGTGGAGACACAGAAAAGGATCCAAACCTGTTTCTAGATGACAGTCCATGATGAAGTGGGGAACAAGAAGGGCTGTGATTATTGCAAGCTGAACCATGGCTGGCTGAATTCCTATTGCGTTCTGCATGTTTAAAAATGTTGCTGGTGCTGGTGGCTTATGCCTGTAATCCTACCTAGCTATTCAGGAGACAGATCTGAGAGTGGAGTCGTGGTTTGAAGCTACTTAGGGCAGAAAAGTCTACAGGACTCTTTTTTTAAAAATGGGTTTTCTTCTTTAAATTTCTTTTTTCTTTTTTTTTGGTACTGAGGAATTGAACTCAGGACCTCAGACATGCTAGGCAAGCACTCTGCCACTAAGCCACATTCCCAGCCCTACAGGACTCACCTCCAATAAGCCAGCAAAAAGCCAGAACTGGAAGTATGGTTCAAGTAGTAGACCACCAACTGTGAGTCAATCAAGTGAGAGGCCCTATGCACCAAAAAAGAAAATGTTGCCAATCTAGTATTGTTGGCTAGTGACTTGTACATAGTTATAAACCCAGCTCAGGCTTATCAGCCTTCTAGGTGCTTGCAGACAGTGTGTCATATCGTGAGAAAGGAGTGCAAGAACTCTCAATTCATATCCTTTTATTAAAATTTTACTTTATTTTTAATTTGTGTGTGTGTGGCAGTAGTGGGGCTTGAACTCAAGGTGGGTTTTCTCTGTGTGTGCTGGTCCTGGGGCTTGAACTCAGGGGCTAGGCACACTCCTCAAAATTTTTCACTCCAGGCTGGTACTCTACCACTTGAACCTTAGCTCCATGTCTGCTTTTTATTTTTGGTGGTGGTGGTTAATTAGAGATAAGAGTCCCACAGACTTTCTTGCTCTGGCTGGCTTTGAACTGCAAATTTCAGAGATCAGCTTCTTGAGTAGCTATATTGCAGGCATGAGCCACCTAGCCTTTTTTTTTTTTTTTTTCTTTTCCTAATGGAGCTTGTGAAAACTGCAATCACAATATAGCTGACCATCATTCAGAGCATCAGGAGCCCAAGAAAATTCAGAATGAAGACAGTGTTTTTCCAAGTCAGTCTCTAGACCCAGCTTTTCACCTTCTCACTTTTGCTAAGCCCCACTCCTTCCTAGGCCTCAGTCTTGTCTTGCTTCCAGAGGACACACTCCCGGCTTAGAGTCTTCTGTGACAGCCCTGGCTGTCACCGCCTCACAAGGCTAACCCCTCAACTTCTTCCAGGGTTGAGGGCCAAAGGCAGCAGCCTCAGGGTGGAAGAGCAACCCAAACTGGACTTGAGATCATTTGGCTTCCCAGCAGCTGCTCAGATGGGCCTAGAAATAGAATCCAGACATGGGGGCGGGCATAGCTAACACTCTTCAAGTCACAACATGGACCAATATTTGGAGTTGGAGTTGCTTCCACATTTAGAGAAGTCCCAATGAGTAAGCTAGCAGGCACTGGCTGTCTACCTCGGTAACACATTCCGGCCCCTCCCTCTCCTCCCCTCCCTCTCCTTCCTCCTCTTCTATCTTCTTTACTCACTCTTGCAGCCCTTGGCTTGCAGCTGCCCCAGTGAAGTATTGACGCTGAGACTTTTGCCTCAAGCTATGTTTTCTAGAAAACCAAGTGAAGACTTTATGTCTTTAAGGGGTTTGCAAAGTGCCCAAAACAGGCTAGGTGCTGATGGCTCATACCTGTGATTCTAGCTACTCTAGAGACTGAGATCTGAGGATTGTGGTTCAAAGCCTGCCAGGACAGGAAAAAGATTCGTATCTTCAATTAACCACCAAAAAGCTAGAAGTGGAGCTGTGGTTCAAGTGGTAGAGTGCTAGCCTTGAGCACAAAAGTTCAGGGATAGCGCCCAGGCTCTGAGTTAAGCCCCAGGACCAGCAAGGGGAGGGGGAGTAAGGAGAGAGAGAGAGAGAGACAGAGAAAGAGACAGAGAGAGAGAGACAGAGACAGAGAGAGAACTGGAGAACTGATGGTGTTTGAGGAGACAAAATGCTAATTACCCTAATTCGATCATTAGACTTTGTAGACATGTATAGAATTACTATACCATGCTCCATAAATGTGCGCACATATGTGTCAATTAAAAATAAATTTGAGCCGGGCACCGGTGGCTCACACTTGTAATCCTTGCTACTCAGGAGACTGAGATCTGAGGATAACGGTTCAAAGCCAGACTCTTATCTCCAATAAACCACTAGAAAACTGGAAGTGGTGCTGTGGCTCAAGAGGTAGAGTGCTCGCCTTGATCTGAAGAGCTGAGGGACAGCGCCCAGGCCCAGAGTTCAAGCCCCACGACCAAAAATAAAAAAAAAAAGATAAATAAATTTAAGCCTGGTGCCAGTGGTTCGTGCCTGTAATCCTAGCTACTTAGGAGGCTAAGCTCTGAGGATCCTGGTTCAAAGCTAGCCCAAGCAGGAAAGTCCATGGGACTCTTATCTCCAGTTAACCGCCAGAAAACCAGAAGTGGCACTGTTGTTCCAGTGGTAGAGCACTAGCCTTGAGCTGAAGAGCTCAGAGACAGCACCTAGGCCATAAGTTCAAATCCCATGACTGACAAAAAAAAAAAAAAATAGGGTTGGGAATGTGCCTTAATGGAAGAGTACTTGCCTAACATTCATGAAGCCCTGGGTTCAAGACCCAGAACTGAAAAAAAAAAAAAATTAATAATTAAAATTTAAAAAATAAGAAATAAAAATAAAATTGAAAGCTTCCTTCCCTCTTTTCCTTTATTATTTGTCTTTTTCCCTTTATTTATTTTTTTGGGTTGGCCATGGGGCTTGAACTCTGGGCCTGGGCGCTGTCCCTCAGCTCTTCAGCTCAAGGCAAGCGCTCTACCACTTGAGCTACAGCGCCACTTCCAGTTTTCTGGTGGTTTATTGGAGATAGGAGTCTCATGGTCTCTCCTGCCCGGGCTGGCTTTGAACCGCGATCCTCAGATCTCAGCCTCCTGAGTAGCTAGGATTACAGGCGTGAGCCACCAGCACCCGGCTCTTTTTCCCTTTATTATTTGTATTTTATTTTGTACTTATTTGTATTGTATTGCATTGTATTATATTTTATTTGCTTCAGAAGTAACATGAAGGTTGATATGGTCCTTCTTGGAGTTAGTGGGTGACTTTCTGGTCCTTTCCAGCTGTTTCCCTTCTCCTTCCCACCCCTAACTACACAGAGCTGGTTTTCCTGCCAGAGGTCCCACCAGGCCTTACTTATCTCCTCCTCCCCTGGACACTGGCTCTGATGCCTGCCTGATTCACACACACGTGTTGGTGCGTTTGTCCGTTGATCGCTTTACCTCTTTGAGGCTGGAGTTTTAACCTCCTGGAAAGGAAACTTTCTGGAATTCATTGGAACTGAAGGAAACAGTCTAGCTGCACAAAAAATTTCTAATACTTACTATTGATTGAAGTCCAGGCCTTTGGATCCTTGTACCAGAAAGGGATACACCTCTAATCTTCATCAGGGGTTATTGTTTTATTTTGTTTTGTTTTGTCTATGCCAGTACTGCGCCTTGAGCTCATGCTTTGTACTCTCACTTAGCTTTTTCTTTCTTTTTCTTTTTTTGTCCATAGAGCTTGAACTCTAGGCCTAGGTACTGTCCCCAAGCTCTTCAGTTCAAGGTTAGCACTCTACCATTTGAGCCACAGCAGCATTTCTGATTTTCTGGTAGTTAATTGGAGATCAGAGGCTCTCGGACTTTCCTGATTGGGTTGGCTTTGAACTGCTAGGATTACAGGTGTGAGCCACTGGCTCCTGGCTTACTTAGCTTCTTTCTTTCATTCTTTCTTTTTTTTCTTGCCAGTCCTGGGGCTTGAACTCAGGGCTTGGGCACTGTCCCTGAGCTTCTTTTACTCAAGGCTAGCACTCTACCACTTGGACTACAGTGCCACTTCCAGCTTTTTTCTGTTTATGTGTTACTGAGGAATCAAACCCAGGGTTTCATGCATGCTAGGCAAGCTCTCTACCATTTAGCCACATTCCCAGCCCATCATTAAGCTTTTTTTTTTTTTTTTTTTGGGTCCAGTCATGGGACCTGAACTCTGGGCCTGGGCGCTGTGCCTCAGCTCTTCAGCTCAAGGCTAGTGCTCTACCACTTGAGCCACAGCGCCACTTCCGGCTTTTTTCTGTTTGCTTATGTGGTGCTGAGGCATCAAACCCAGGGCCTCATGCATGCAAGGCAAGCACTCTACCACTGAGCCACCTTCCCAGCCCCTCATTTAGCTTTTTCACTCAAGGCTGGCACTCTGCCACTTGAGCCTAGCTCTCCTTTCAGCTTTTTTGCTAATCAACTGAAAGAGTCTCATAGACTTCTTCAAACTGAGATTTTCTGATCTCTGCCTCCTGAGTTGCTAGGATTACAGGTGTGAGCCACTAGTGTGTGGCTCTAAGGAGCTTTAGAAACACACTCAGGGTCTCTGCTTCTTCCTCCTAAGTCCTAAGCTTGGTAGAGTTCCCCAGGATTGCCAGTGGGGCCCAACACTCCTGTTTACCCAGGACCCAGCCAGGGTGTATCATCTTATATAGTTTTTTTTTTTTTGACGGTCGTGGGGCTTGAACTCTGGGCCTGGGCGTTGTCCCTCAGCTCTTCAAGTCAAGGTGAGCGCGCTACCACTTGAGCTACAGCGCCACTTCCAGGGTATATCATCTTAATAGTTCCCTTGTCAAACTCCTGACTTCTAGGTTACTTTGATTTCTCCTATGTCTTCTCCACAGCAGCTGTTGGGGATGCCCTCTACTAGTTTTTCCTTCTGATCCCCATGGGGATGCCCATGTTTAGGGCAGGAAAGCAAGGGTGAATCCCCAGGGCCAGTCAGTTCTCCAGCCTTAGCTTCCCTCACTAGTCCCAGAGTTCATGCTTCCTCTGGAGGCCCAGGAAAAGCAAGCCTCCTGCCAGGTCTCTGCAAATGGGGCTGGGTTGCAAGTGCAGTTACCTGTGTGCCTGCCATGACCTCGGACGGTGGCCAAGGAAAGGGAGGTAGCTTGGTTTGGGCAGAAACTATTTTCAGAGAGTGCCAGGATGCTCCTCCAAGTTTACATCCCTACTGCACAGGCTCTTTATTCCTTCACTGGAAACAAAGACAGGACTCCCAGGAAAAACTCACAATTCAGAGCACAAGCCTCTAATCTCAGCTACACTGAGAGCAGGAGGATTGAAAGTTTGAGGCATGCTTAACAAAGTTAGGGAGACCTAGTCTCAAAAACAAAACCAAGCTGGGCGCCGGTGACTCACGCCTGTAATCCTAGCTACTCAGGAGGCTGAGATCTGAGGATCACAGTTCAAAGCCAGTCCGGGCAGGAAAAGTCCGTTAAACTTTTATTTCCAATAAACCACTAGAAAACCAGAAGTGGCGCTGTGGCTCAAGCGTAGAGCACTCTCGTTGAGCTGAAGAGCTGAGGGACAATGCCAAGGCCCAGAGTTCAAGCCCCATGACTGACAAAAAAACCACAAAAAACAAAAAACAAAACCAGTAGCTGGAGCTGGTGGCTCACTCCTGTAATCTTAGCTAGTCAGGAGGCTGATAGCTGAGGATCGCAGTTCAAAGCCAGCCAGGGCAGGAAAGTCCCTGTGAGACTCTAAGCTGCAATAAACCACTCAAAAACTGGAAGTGGCTCTGTGGCTCAAATGGTAGAGTGTTAGCCTTGAGCTGAAGAGCTCAGAGACAGTGCCCAGGTCCGGACCAAAAAAAAATAATAATAATAAATAAATAAATAAAACAAGACAAAACAAAACAAAACCCAGTGGCTCACACCTGTGATGCTAGCTACTTCTGAGGCTGAGATACAAAGATTGTGATTGGAAACCAGCCTGGGCAAGAAAAGTCTGTGAGACTCTTGATTCCAATTACCTACAAAGAAAAGGCGGGGGAGGGAGCTGGGAATGTAGCTTTTTTCTTTCTTTCTTTCTTTTTTTTTTTTGGTAGTGGGGCTTGAACTCTGGGCCTGGACGCTGTCCCTCAGCTATTCAGCTCAAGGCAAGTGCTCTACTGCTTGAGCCATAGCGCTACATCCAGTTTTCTAGTGGTTTATTGGAGGTAAGAGTCTCCTGACACCCCTGCTTTCACTGTATTTGATGTGGGTATAATTTGTGGAGGGGAAGGGGAAAAACAAATCGTTTAAATAGAGATACAGGTGGACCCATTGCAACAATGAGATGTACAAGTCGTTATGTCAAAAATGAACTTTACAACTTTGGTGCAGGGCCGGGGGTGGGGGTGGGGGGAGGATGGGAAGGGATGGGAAGGGGAAACAAAGGAGGCTACAATGCTTGATAAGAAATGTACTCATTATCTTGCCCATGTAATTGTAACCCCTCTGTACAGTATTTTCACAATAAAAAAAAAAAAGCATTAAGCCATGGAACCAGAATTAAATAATTTGACTCTGAAAAAAAAAAAAAGAGTCTCCTGGACTTTCCCGCCCGGGATGGCTTTGAACCATGATCCTCAGATCTCAGCCTCCTGAGTAGCTAGGATTATAGGTGGGAATGTACCTTAATAGTAGAGGACTTTCTTAGCATGCATGAAGCCTTGGGTTCCAATCCTCAGTAAAACAGGCATAAAAAGCCAGAAGTAGCACTGTGGCTCAAGGGCTAGCCTTGAGCACAGAGAAGTTCAAGGACTGAGCCCAGGCCCTGAGTTCAAGCCCCAGGGCTGGCAAAAAATAGCCAAAAGTAGAGGTGTGGCTTAAGTGGTAGAGTACCAGCCTTGAACAAAAGAGCTAAGGGACAACACCCAGGTCCTAAGTCAAGTCCCAGTAGCTGCACACTTGCATGCACACATGCTCACAAATACAAATAGAAGGACTGGAGGTATGGCTCAAGTGGTAGAGTGGTTGTCTACCATATCCAATCCCAAGTACTATAAAACAAAACACCCACCAACTACATCTGATTTCAGCCCTGAAATTATTTTTTTCTCATTATTTTTCTTTTTGTGTCCCTGCCTGCTGTCTGAAGATTTTTTTTGAAGGTTTTAAAAAAGTATTACTTTTATAGTGATATACTATTAAGGGGTTACCATCCATTATTTGTGTGTGTGTATGTATGTATGTATGTATGTATATATATATATTTGTTGTTGATGGTCATGGACTTGAACTCTGATCTGAGCGCGGTCCTTGAGCTCTATAGCTCAAGGCAAGTACTCTACCACTTGAATCACAGTACCACTTCTGATTTTCTGGTGGTTAATTGGAGGTAAGAGCCTCATGAACTTTTCTGCTCAGGCTGGCTTTGAACCACAATCCTCAGATCTCAGCCTCCTGAGTAGCTGGGATTACAGGTGTGAGCCACCAGCGCCTGGCTAGTATATTTTTAAAGAAATCATTGAATTCCACCTCAAATTAATTCTTCTTTTGGCAAAGACAGTAAGTTTACTTGAAAGTCCAAGGAAAGCCCCCAAAGTAGCTAGATGCTCCCAAGAGAGTTTGCTTGGTTTTGGTAGTGCTGACATTGAACCTAAGGGCCTCCTACCTATTAAGCAAGTGCTCTATAGGCTTAACTTGTAACCGAATTTTACTCATTAACAACAGATTTTCCTCTGTAGGTAGTTAAAGAAGGAAAGGGGACATCCTCTGAGACCTCTAGAATATCTTTTATGGGCTGAATGCATCTTTTACCATAGTCAGAAAAATAAGTAACCCAAAGCCCTGGCCAGAAGGAAGAGATGGATATGTGTGGATGCTGAAGTTCACATTTTCCTCTTGGAATTGATGAGTGTCTGCCTTTCTCACAATGCCAGAAGCCCCATGGGTAAAAACCAGCATCTCCTATAATCTATTCTTAGAGCCAGGCAGGGCTACTGGTAGATATAAAAAAAGAAAGTAGTCAATGATGATTTGTTGATAAATGCTCAGATGGAGTCCCTCCTTTCTTTCTTCATTTTACTGAAATCACTCTTTTCAGAATTCTAGCTCAAGTGACTGCTGTCTGTTTTATGTAGAGAATTTTTCTCTAGCCTTCCTCATCCTGTAAGCAGCCTGGAGGATTCCTGCACTGCTGAAGCATTCGATCCATGAATATAAATTCCCCCTCGTCTGCTCTCTCTGTTAGATTTTCCTTCTGAGACAGATGAATGGATTTCCTTTCCATGGAGCCATCTGTGATGAGGAAGCCTCTGGGTAGGTGCTGATCCCCGCTCAACTCACCCAGGAGGGACAACCCTAAGTCTAACCTGCATGTGGCTGTGTCTTTGTGTGGCTGGTCTAGCAAGAAAAGGGGAAGATTTTCTGAATACAGTCCAAGGGTTTGCTTCCCACTGCATTCCAGCTACATACCAACTTAGTAATTAAGTCAAGGAGAGAGAGAGAAAAAAAAATCCATCAATTTGTTTGGTTTGACTTGTTTTGTAGAAATGAATGTGTGTTGGTTATGAGATACTTTCTCTCAAACCCTGCTGGGTTTTGATTGGTGTCCCTTGAGCCCTCACACACAGATCACTGGAATTAAGTGTCTGGTGCCCAGGGATCACTGCAATCACTGAGAGAACTGAGCGCCTTTCCAGGAACTCCTCTGTTTCTAGGGGAGGGAAGGAGGGTCTTTTCTTTTCTTTTGGTGGTGGGGGGGGTTCTGGTTGTGGGGCCTGAACTCTGGGCCTGGGCGCTGTCCCTCAGCTCTTCAGCACAAGGCTAGCGCTCTACCACTTGAGCCACAGCACCACTTCCGGCTTTTTTCTTTTTGCTTATGTGGTGCTGAGGAATTGAACCCAGGGCCTCATGCATGCAAGGCAAGCACTCTACCACTGAGCCACCTTCCCAGCTACGGAAGAAGGGTCTTGAGTGCAGGTTTGAGCCCTGCTTTGGGCATGTACACTTAAGGGATGGAGTGATCTTTAATTCTGTGGTCAGCTGTGCTATTCTCATTTTTAATACAACATTGCTGAGTCAGTTATTATTTGGTCAGGTTTTTTGTTGTTGTTTTGTCAGTGGTGGGACTTGAACTCTGGGCCTGGGCCCTGTCCCTGAGCTCTTCAGCTCAAGGCTAGTGCTCTACCACTTGAGCCACGGTGCCATTTCTGATTTTCTGGTGGTTTATTGGGGATAAGAATTTCAAGGACTTTCCTGCCTGGGCTGGCTTTGAATCATAATACTCAGATCTCAGCTTTCTGAGTAGCTAGGATGACAAGCATGAGCCACAGGGGCCTTGTAATTTGGTCAATTTTATTAACATCTTGAAGCCTCATGGGAAGGTGTATCCTCAGATCTCAGCCTCCTGATAGCTAGGATTACTAACTTGAGCCACTGGTGCTCATCTCCACACATTTTTAATCAATCCACACATTCCAATCAAACTCACCCTCTCTATCACTCTCCCTGGCTGCTTCTTCCCTCCCTTCCCCAAACAATGTCAATAGGTAATATTGTTCTATATTCATAGTTGCAAATGATCTCTTGATCATATTCAACCTCTTGCATCTTCCTTCTTAACCCAACCCTCTACTCCCGAGGGAGTCTGTTTTTCTTTCCTCACTCCATTCCCTATTACCTGCAGCTTTCAGCCAGGTTCTTTACCCTGTTTTCATATATATTTGAAATGTATTACAAAATTACTTACCCTCTACCTTTTTCCTTTCCCCTTTCCTTTCTCCCAAATATTCTCTGATTCATGTTCTACATTTAGCCATATAAATAATTACGTACGTGGATATACACATACATGCTCACAAATCTGTGTGCTTATGTGTCCCTTAATAGGTATGTCTTTTAGGTCTAGTCAAGTGTAGGCTATGATGAAGGAAACACGAAATAAAGCAAACCCCCCACCCCACACAAACCATCAAATGAAATACCTACCTAATCATGCAAATAGTCTTCTGTTTTCCTTGGGCAAGCATTGTATTTGTATTTGCGAAATTATTAAAACTTCAACTACTAACTGCCTAGAACTGGGAATGTCAAGTCTATTGACTAATTATGAAACCGATCTTCACAAGTGACAACAATTTGGTCACAAACCATAGAAAACTGCAATAGAAGCATCTCCCCCGCTTTTACAAACTCATGCTAATGTGGTTCACACCTGTAATCTTAGCTACTGGGGAGGCTGAGAGATGGAGTATTGCAGTTGGAAGCCAGCCTGGACTGAAAAGTCCTTGAGATAGCTACCAAATAGCTACCAAAAATCCAGGCTAGAGGTAGTGTTGCTCAGGAGGTACAGCGCCAGCCCAGAGCAGGGGGTGGGGGGTGGGGGGGAGTGTCTAAGGCCAGCCTGGACTACAGAGTGAGAGCCCATCCTAATAAAGAAAAACATCTAGGAAAAGGAACCACTATCGTGTTCTGAAGATGAGGATCTCTCTTGGGAAAAGAGAGAGAGAGCGAGCGAGAGAGAGAGAGAGAGAGAGTATTTTGAAGGCAGTCTGAGTTTGAACTCTCAGGGCATCCCACTTACTAGGCAAATATTCTACCACTTGAACCATGCCCCTTAACCCTTTTTGCTTTTAGCTATTTTTCAATTAGAGTCTCCCTTTTTTGGGGGGGGCTGGGCTGGGTTAGACTGCTCTCCTCCTCCTTTACATACCCCATGCAACTGACAGTTGCGTGCCACCACACCCAACTTTTTCCTTGAGATGGAGTCTCCTGAACTTTTTGCCCTGGCTGGCCTTGAACCACATTCCTTTTGATCTCCTCCAGAGTATCTAGGATTACAAGTGTGAGCCACCGCTGGGTGTGTCTGTCCTTAAATTATTTCTAAGGCTACCAGGGAGACAGAATTATAACATAGCTGTAATCTGTCCTCTTCCTGCTTTGGCTGAAATGAGGTGTGAGTACAAGGTATTGTAGTACTCAACTTGTGCTTATTTTGGCTGCAGTGGACGCCTTAGGAGGAATGAAAAGCATCTTCCCTTCCAGTATGGTAAGCAGGCTTCTATTCTGCTTGTTAGGAAGTCTGCGCCTCCTGGAGGTGATAATGGGGAGAGAAGAGTTTAGGGTCTTTTGCATAATCTATCTGAGAGACAGGATTTTTATTATCTACAAAAGCAGTGGGTAGGTGCTCAGGCAACTGGCAAGGAGATTGCAGCCTGACTCCAGGGGAGGATCCAGAAGTGGGACACTAGATTGGAGGAGGCCTGGGGGCCCACACTGTGAGTGTATGAGTGTGTAATGTGAGATGGGGTGGGTTTCCTCCTGGGGAGGAAGTCTTCAAGCTCTGAGCAGGGAGCCAGATCAGGGGGCTGCAGGATCTCTGAGTATAGCAATGGCCCAAGAGATGGTAAGGTCAGGGGCTTTTCCTCTTGGAGGACTAGGAATATGGAGGAATACTAGTTGCCTGCGCTTGAATGATGATCTATGGGAATAGAAATCATCCCTGGACTAATTAGCATAGGACTGCACTGCTCTGCAGTTCCGGTGAGTG
Organism: Dipodomys spectabilis; assembly: GCF_019054845.1. Lineage (NCBI taxonomy): Eukaryota > Metazoa > Chordata > Mammalia > Rodentia > Heteromyidae > Dipodomys > Dipodomys spectabilis. Next base: position 16,485,260 of record NW_024870874.1, read on the forward strand.
AGCTTGAGGCAGCTCTCATGACAGCTGAGGTCATTGTTTTAACAGTTAACAATTTGAACTCTCATTGTTGTTGAAGAACCCTCCATATCTCCTGTATGTGTGGGCTGTTCAGATTAGACACCTACTCCTGTGTGAGCCATTTGGGGTATCTCCTAGAGTTGGAAAACTTTTGGTTGAGACCTGAAAACAGAGAAGTTAGCCAGGCTGGATGGGAAGAGGGACAGATGATTTCAGGAGGAAGCAGTAGCAGCACAATTAAAGGACAGGGACAGCTGGGTGCCAGTGGCTCACATCTGTAATCTTAGCTTCTCAGGAGGCTGAGCTCCTAGGATTGTAGTTTGAAACCAGCCAGCCAAGGGAACGTCTATGAGACTCTTATCTCCAGTTAACCACTAAAAAGCTGGAAAGAGTTGTGGCTCAAGTGGAAGAGCACCAGCCTTGGATAAAAAGCTAAGGGTACATGCCCAGCCCTGAGTTCTAGTCCCTGCACACGTGCGCGTGCGCGCGCGCACACACACACACACACACACACACACACACACACACACACACACACACACAGAGGATGGGTTGGAGACCTGAGTGTGCTTAGAGAGAGCACAGCATACTGGATGTGATCGGTCACTGTCATCTTTTTCCCTTAAAAGGGGAAATGTGGGCTGGGAACGTGGCTTAGTGGTAGAGTACTTGCCTAGCATGCATGAAGGCCTGGGTTCAATTCCTCTTACCACATACACAGAAAAAAGCCAGAAGTGGCACTGTGGCACAAGTGGTAGAGTGCTAGCCTTGAGCAAAAGAAGCTCAGGGACAGTGCCCAGGCTCTGAGTTCAAGCCCCAGAACTGGCAAAAAATAAAATAAAATAAAAAGGGAAATGTAGCCTATCACTGTGGCTTATGCCTATAATCCTAACTATTCAGAAGGCAGAGTTCTGAAGATTGTGGCTCAAATTCAGTCAGAGCAGACAAATACAGAAATTCTTAACTCCAATTAAACACCAAAAGGCCAGAAATAGAGTTGTGTCTCAAGTGATAGAGCACCAGCCTTGGGTAAAAAAGCTAAGGGGAGGGGCTGGGAACGTAGCTTAGTGGTAGAGTGCTTGCCTAGCATGTATGAGGACCCGGGTTCCATTCTTCAGTACCACATAAACAGAAAAAGGTGGAAGTGGAGCTGTGGCTCAAGTGGTAGAGTGGTAGGCTTGACAAAAGAAGCTCAGGGACAGTGCCCAGGCCCTGAGTTCAAGCCCCAGAACTGGCAAGAAAGAAAGAAAGAAAGAAAGAAAGAAAGAAAGAAAGAAAGAAAGAAAGAAAGAAAGGAGAAAAGGAAAAAAAATGCTAAGAGACAGTGCTAGGCCCTGAGTTCAATCCCCAATACCAGCAACACACACACACACACACACACACACACACACACACACACACACACACATACGGAGGAATGTGGCTAGAAGTTTGGCTCAGCAGTACAACATTTATCTAGCAAGTGAGAAGTACTGAGTTAAAATACCCAGAAGAACCCAAAACCCATTCGTTTTAAAGGAGGGAAATATAAGACTGATCACTGGCTCAACCCTGTTTACTTGGGATGGAGCTTGGAGGATCACAAATGAGGCCATCTGGGCCTAAAAGTTCAAGAGACCATCTCAACCAATGGCTGAGGCATGGCTCAAGTGGTAGAGTGCCTTCCTAGTATGTGTGTGGCACTAAATTCAATCCTCAATACCAAAAAAGAAGGGAAATGTGAGTCGAGCTGTGGTGCCTTGCACCTGTAATCCCAGTTACTTGGGAATTGGAGAGGTCACCCTGGGCAAAAAGTTATCCCTCCCTCCTTCCCAAGGGCCTCACTATAGAGCTATCTCCCTGTACAGGCCAGCTTATTCAACTTCCTAGTTTACATCTCTAACTCAGCCTCTTCCTGGACTTTCAGACTCACGTATTGAACTAATTTCCTTCCTTCCCACATTGTGTATGTCAATAGATTCCGTGGGTCAAGAGTTCAGACAGATCCTAGTGGGAATGGTTTGTTTCTGCTACACAATGTCTGAGGGCCAAACCAGAAACTAACTGTTAATGGACAGCTAGGGGCGGAATGTGGGCCCCGGCCTAGACTAGGATGACTTAGTAGTACCATTGTCTGCTCATTCATTTTTTTTTCATGCCTCAAGAATTACCATCATAGGGGCTGGGAAGATGGCTCAGTGGTAGAGCGCGTGCCTTGCATGCCAGAGGCCCTGGGTTCGATTCCTCAGCACCACATAAGCAAAAGGAAAAAAGCCAGAAGTGGTGCTGTGGCTCAAGTGGTAGAGCGCTAGCCTTGAGCTGAAGAGCTGAGGGACAGTGCCCAGGCCCAGAGTTCAGGCCCCACAACCGGACCCCCCCCTAAAAAAAAAAAAAAAAGAATTACCATCATAAACTGGGTACCAGTGACTCACACCTATAATCCTAGCTACTTGGAGGCTGAGATCCAGAGGATCATGGTTAGAAGCCAGCTTGGACAAAAAAGTCCAAGACTCCATTTAAAAAATAACCACTACCCTCTGTACAGTATGTTCACAAATAAAAAAAAAAAAATAACCACTATCCTTACTACCTCAAAAAAAAAAAAAAGTCATCTGCCTACATCTGCCATCTCAATTACTTATGAGACAGAGATCAGGATGATTTGAAGTCAGGGCAAAAAAATTTAGTGAGACACCATTTCAACTAACATGCTGGGCATAGTGGACCATCTTGGTCACCTCAACTATTCAGGAGGCCATAGATAGGATGATAGTGGTCCAGTCTGACAGTGGAAAAAGCTCTAGACAGAAGAACAAAAAAATACCTACAGGCACTAGGCCAGGGTTAAAGATGAAAGCATAGATTGTAAGAGACAGAGATATTGTAGTAACCAGCTTTTTTTATTCCTTGATAACCCTCACTTCTAGTCCTGAATCTCTGGCCTCCAGAAAGAATGCTGTAGGCCTGGTCCTGGCCACAGCTGAAAAGTATCCTCACCTCTATGATCTTTGAGCATCTGTAAACGGCCACCTGCAGGTAGTTCTGACTGATATAAACTCTGTCCCACTGTAGGCTGGGGCTGTTCTTGGTCCTCCCTGGACAAGGCAGTTGCTGCCAGCCAAATAAAACTCCTTGTCACCTTTGCCTGTGCCTCCATGGATTCTCTTGACTCCAAGGTCATACAATACCAGGAGATTTGAGGGGAGAAAGAAGAGGATTTGCTCAGCTTCTGGTCTTCCTGAGGCCCTGTTGGTCTCTCCTGGGTTCCTCTTTTAGCAACATTTTTCCTCTTTGCTTCTCTTGAAGGAATCTCTCCCTTGTAACTATAAAGCCTAAGAATATTTGCCAGGTTCCCCACTTCACTATAAGCAGTTTAATTTCTTTGGCTGTGTTTTGCTAGAGTAGAGCAATTATGTAAAAATTTTGTCTTGCGAGGCCATTGTTTTCCTGCTTCCAGGAATCTTTTGGCCTGTGTCGTTTCTGGTTGCTGGCTTCTTCAATTCTAGCTCTGGGATTAAAGAGGAAAAGGGAAATCCAGGGATCTCAACACTGGGGCCCTGACCTGGCTCATCTTCTTCTCTCCATGGTTCAGAGTCGTCTTATTTTATTTAATTTTTTTGCCAGTCCTGGAGCTTGAACTCAGGGCCTGGTTGCTATCTGTGAGCCTCTTTGTACTCAGAGCTTTTCCTGAGTAGTTTAGTCTTATGGACTTTCCTGCCTGGCCTGTCTTTGAACCATGATCCTCAGATCTCAGACTCCAGAGTAGCTAGGATTACAGGTGTGAGCCACTAGCACCCAGCTTCTTATTTTATTTTTGTCATATATAAATGCTCAAGGCTTTAATTTATATTAACAGGGAATAGGGAAAAGTAAGTCTACTGCATTTTCCCAGAAGTGGGCTTTGTTTTGTTTGGCTTGGTTTATTAAGTTTATTAACTCAAGATCTTGCCACGTAGCCTGGGCTGACCCCAAACTCTTAATCCTCCAGCCTCTAATTCCCAAGTGCTGGGATTATAGGCAAGAACAACTACACAGAGCTAGAAGCAGCTTTTTAAATTTTTTTCTGTCTGTCTTAGGGCTTAAACTCAAGGACTGGGTGCTGTCCCTAGGCATATTTTTGCTCAAGACCACTTTGAGCTATAGCTCCACTTTTGGGTTTTTCTGGTGGTTAATCAGAGATAAGAATCTCACAGACTTTCCTTCCCTAGGCTGGCTTTGAACCATGACCATAAGATCTCAGCCTCTTAAGTAGCTAGGATTACAGGCATGAGCCACTAGTGCTTGGCCAGAAGCATTTTCTTTTTTTTTTTTTGGGGGGGGGGGGTCCAGTCGTGGAGCCTGAACTCTGGGCCTGGGCGCTGTCCCTCAGCTCTTCAGCTCAAGGCTAGCGCTCTACCTCTTGAGCCACAGCACCACTTCTGGCTTTTTTCTTTTTGCTTATGTGGTGCTGAGGAATCGAAGCCAGGGCCTCAGGTATACAAGGCAAGCACTCTACCACTGAGCCACCTTCCCAGCCCCAGAAGCATTTTCTTAATTTTTTTTTTTAAATCAGTTGTGGGGCTTGAACTCAGACCCTGGGGGCTGTCCCTGAGGCTCTTTGAGCTCAAGGCTAACACTCTACCATTCGAACCACAGCACCACTTCCAGGTTTGGAGTGGTTAATTGGAGCTAAGAGTCTCACAGGGGCTGGCTTCCAGCCACAATCTTCAGATCTCAGCCTCCTGAGTAGCTAGGTATAAGCCACCTGTGCTTGGCTAGAAGCATTTCTTTTTTTCTTTTTTTTTTCAGAAACAAGGACCTTTAATAATTAGAACACATAGTGAGCGGCAAGTGCCAGATGTCTTCTGGAGTCAAGGAACTTTCTTTGTTTTCCTGCAAACAGCCAGAATCAGCCTCTGGACCAAGGAGCAAGTATGAAGGTCACACTTCCCCAGTCAGGACCAAAAAAGTCATAGCAGTCCATGCTCAGCTCACAAGCCCCAAATAATCATCCATCAGGGAGCCAATAGCAAAAATGTCATTCTTGTCCACACGGATCCCTACAATTTTCAAGCGAATCTCATCATCCTGCTGAATCACAAGGTCCTCATCCATTGTCTTTTAACAAGGTGGGTTGGAGTTTGGATCAAACTCCATCTCTGATGGGATGGAATGACGGGAGATAAAGGAAGACATGGGCCCAATTTCAGTGAAAAGTCCAACCTTGTTCACCTGAGTGACCACAGCATCCACAACCTTACCTTTAAAGGACCGGAAAACAATGGCTTTGTACTTAACTGGATAAAGGACAAAGCCTCGCCCAGGTTGGATCACACCTGCACCCATATTGTCGATGGTGGTGACAGCAATTACAAAGCCGTATTTCCCGGTGCACGTCCCCTCCACCTCGGTGAATAGCTTTTGCTTCACCGTGTTGAGCAAGTTAGGGCCGAAGTACCGCGGATGCAGCAGGATCTCGTGCTCCAGGGAAATGTGGTAAAACATCCTCCCGGCGGAGGCTGGACTTAGAAGCATTTCTTTAGAGAATAAATTTTATGGTTTGACTGCTTCCCTTCCCTCCAAAATTCATGTTGAAACTTCATCTTCAAGGGACGTATATTAGATAGAGGGCTTGCTGAGGGGCATTTAGGTCACAAGGGCTCCACACTCATAAATGGATTCATGATGCAAGGAAAAGGGCTTGTGGAAGAAGGTCAAGCTCTCTTTTGCTCTTCTGCCTTCCACCAAGTGATGATACAGCAGCAAGGCTTTCAGCAGACACCAGATATATCTTCATCTGACTTTCTGGCCAGGAATAGGAAGTTATTTGACTTTATCTAGAACAGGCTATGCATGTCAGAAGTTAGGACCTCACGGATGCTAAGCAAGCACTCTGTCACTTGAGCTACATCCCCAGCCCTGACCTCTAGAACAGTAAGAAATAAAGTCTGTTCCTTATAAATTACTCAGAGTGTGGTAGCCTGTGATATTTTCTTATAGCAGCAGAAAACAAACTAAGACAACCATCAATACATCTTCTACGCAGCTGGAGAGGCGCCATTCTGCGGTCTTTGATAGCCCTGGTATCCCCCGCTATGTACATCCTTTTCTTCTTCCATCCCCTTCCATGGGAATGTCTATTCTCCACTTTATAGTTTCCTACGTATGCATGTCTCCTAAATAACATTTGATTGTTTTTTTTTAACTTTAGTGAAGACATATTGTGTTTTTCAGGCTAGTTTTTTTTTTTTTTGGGGGGGGGGTCCGGTTGTGGAGCCTGTACTCTGTGCCTGGGCGCTGTCCCTCAGCTCTTCAGCTCAAGGCTAGCGCTCTACCACTTGAGTCACAGCGCCACTTCCGGCTTTTTTCTTTTTGCTTATGTGGTGCTGAGGAATCGAACCCAGGGCCTCAGGCATGCAAGGCAAGCACTCTACCACTGAGCCACCTTCCCAGCCCCTGGCTAATTTTTTTTTAAAAAATACCTTTAAATTTTTTATTTTAAAAGTGATATAAGGCAGGGAATGTGGTTTAGTGGTAGAGTGCTTGCCCAGCATGTTTGATGCCCTGGGTTTAATCCCTCAGTACCACGTAAACAGAAAAGGCAGAAGTGGCACTGTGTCTCAAGTGGTAGAGCCCTAGCCTTGAGTGAAAGAAGCTCAAGGACAGCACCCAGGTCCTGAGTTCAAGCCTCAAGACTGGCAAACAAACAAACAAAAACTAGCCAGAGGGGCTGGGAAGGTGGCTCAGTGGTAGAGTGCTTGCCTCGCATGCATGAGGCCCCGGGTTCAATTCATCAGCTCCACATAAGCAGAAAAAGCTGGAAGTGGCGCTGTGGCTCAAGTGATAGAGCACTAGCCTTGAGCTGAAGAGCTGAGGGACAGCGCCCAGACCCAGAGTTCAGGCCCCACGACTGACCAAAAAAAAAAAACAAACCCAAAACAACAACAACAACAACAAAAACTATCCAGAAAGGCTGAGCACTGTTGGTTCACACCTGTAACCCTAGCTACTCAGGAGGCTGAGATCTGAGGATTGCAGTTCAAAGCCAGGTTGGACAGAAAAGTCCTGGAGACTCTTATCTCTAGTTAACCTCCAGAAAACCAAAAGTGGGGCTGTGGCTCGAAGTAGTAGAGTGTAAGCCTTTAGCAAAAGAGCTCAGGGACAGCCAAGCCCTGAGTTCAAGCCAAGGCAAAAAAAGGAAAGAAAGGAAGGAAGGAAGGAAGGAAGGAAGGAAGGAAGGAAGGAAGGAAGGAAGGAAGAAAGAAAGAAAGAAAGAAAGAAAGAAAGAAAGAAAGAAAGAAAGAAAGAAAGAAAGAAAGAAAGAAAGAAAGAAAGAGAAAGAAAATGGGTGGAGAACCAACATGGTGGCAGCTGCGGTGCTGGTGTCCCGAGCTTCTCGGCTGCTTGGCCCGTCCCAGATTGGGCAGCCCACGTCGAGCGTCCGGCGGCACGCACAGCGAGGAGGGCTCAGCTCGCTTGTGGAAGGCCCTCTCCTACTTCGTCACGCTGCCTGGGGTGGGAGTGAGCATGCTCAATGTCTTCCTGAGATCTCGCCACGAAGAGCACAACAGGCAAGGAGTTCGTCGCCTACCCCCATCTTCGCATCAGGACCAAGCCTTTTCCTTGGGGAGATGGCAACCCTCATACAAATCCTCTTCCCACTGGCCACGAAGATGAGTAAAGAGAACCTGGACCATCACCCAGGCACCCGGGACCACAGCTTTGGTTTGGCCCATTCCTCTGTACGAGGACCAGAAAAGTACATGGGACCTTAAGCTCACCTTCCTACTTGTATCAAATGACAAACCATTTTTCCATCCCTTTGCTTATAGCAGGAGATGGCTTAAATATTTCAAACTTAAAAAAAGAAAAAAAATAAAAGAAAACATGGCTTAGTGGTAGAGTGCTTGCCTAGCATTCACGAAGCCCTGGGTTCAATTCCTCAGGTACCACATAAACAGAAAAGCCTGGGAGTGGCACTGTGGCTCAAGTGGTAGGGTGCTAGCCTTGAGCAAAAGAAGCTTAGGGACAGTGCCCAGGCCCTGAGTTCAAGCATTCAAGCCCCAGACTGGCAAAAAGAGGTTGGTGGGGGGTGGGGGGAGGTCTCAACCGACTTCTGCTTGAGCTGGCTTTGAATTGTGATCTTCAGATCTCAGCCTCCTGAGTAGCTAGGATTATAGGCATGGGCCACCAGCTCCTGGGACTGGCTAGTTTTTAATTACTCAATATTATCTTTCAATGTTCAATCATGCTGATGGGAGCAGAGTATGGAGGTGAACAACTGTAATCCAAACTAGTTGGGAGATAGAAACAGGAGGTGGATGAGTTGGCGACCAACCCAGACAGTAGTATAGTGCAGTGAAAGAGTGCTTGTCTAGCAAGCATAGGACTCAGAGTTCAATCCCCAGTTTTATATGAAAATGACAACAACATAGTGGTAACTACAACTATTAGTTGTTTGTTTCACTTATACAGAGTAACCCCATTGTATAAATATAGCACAAGTTATGTAGTCAGTCTATTGGGTTTTTATTATTATTATTGTCATGGGCTTGAACTCTGGGCCTGGGTGCTGTGTCCCTCAGTTCTTCAGCTTAAGGCTAGCACTCTACCACATGAGCCACAGCACCACTTCCAGTTTTCTAGTGGTTTATTGGACATAAGAGTCTCACATGGGGCTGGGAAGGTGGCTCAGTGGTAGAGTGCTTGCCTTGCATGCATGAGGCCCTGGGTTCAATTCCTCAGCACCACATAAGCAGAAAAAGCTAGAAGTGGCGCTTTGGCTCAAGTGTTAGGGCGCTAGCCTTGAGCTAAAGAGCTGAGGGACAGTGCTCAGGCCCAGAGTTCAGGCCCCATGACCGACAAAAAAAAAGGAGTCTCACAGACTTTCCTGCCCATGCTGGTTTTGAACCTCGATCTTCAGATCTCAGCCTCCTGAGTAGCTAGGATTACAGGCATGAGCCACTGGCGCCCTGTTTATTTTTTGTTGTTGTTGGTTGTGGGGCTTAAACTCAGGGCCTGGGTGCCATCCCTGAGCCTCTTTGTGCTCAAGACTAGCATTCTACCAATTGAGCCACAGCGTCACTTCTAGTTTTTCTGTGGTTAATTGGAGATAAGAGTCTCATGAAGACTTTTCTGCCTGGGCCAGCATTGAATGGCAATCCTCAGATCTCAGCCTCCTGAGAAACTAGGATTACAGGCATGAGACACCAGTGCCTGATTGGTATTGTTTTTTATAGAATTTGATTCATTGCCAGTTTTGTATTCCTGACAGCAACACCACCATGACTGATACATACGTAGGACTAGAATTGTTGAGCTACAAAATATACATGTGTTCAGCTTGACTAAATTTATCTTCCACAATTTGTTTTTGCCAGTCTTAGTTACCTACTTATGGTCAACTGTGGTTGAATAAAAATATTCAACAGATTGGCTCACACCTGTAATCCTAGCTACTCAGGAGGCTGAGACCTGAAGATCATAGTTCAAAGCCAGCCTGGGCATAAAAGTCTATGAGACTCTGACCTCCAATAAACTACTCACAACAAGCTAGAAGTGGTGCTGTTCAAGTGGTAGAGCACTAGCTTTAAGCAAAATAAGCTCAGGGACAGCATCTTGGTCCTGACAAGCCCCAGGACTGGTGCATACGTGCACAAAATTCAACAGAAAATCTCCAAACTAAACACGTTTTAAATTGTGTACCATTATGAGTTCAATGATAGAATCTTGCCCCATCCTGCTTCCCACAGCCCAGGGTGAGGACCTTCCCTTTGCCCAGAGTATCCATGCTGTATATGCTACCTGACTGCTGGTCATTCAGCAGGCATCTAGCTATCAGATCTCCTCATTTTACCTCTCCTTATTTTACCTCATAATTTTTCGGAAGCACAAGAAGAGTGATCCTGGCAATTTGGATATTCCAAAAAGAAGATATAGCTGTGTGCTCATCACACTTATACTTCTAGCTACTCGGGGCTGGGAAGGTGGCTCAGTGGTAGAAGGCTCGCTTTGCATGCTTGAGGCCCTGGGTTCGATTCCTCAGCACCACATAAGCAGAAAAAAAAAAAAAGCTGGAAGTGGCGCTGTGGCTCAAGTGGTAGAGTGCTAGCCTTGAGCTGAAGAGCTGAGGGACAGCGCCCAGGCCCAGAGTTCAGGCCCCATGACCAGACCCAAAAAATAGATAAATAAATAAATAATTCTAGCTACTCAGTAGACTGAGATCTGAGGATCACGGTTCCAATCCGCAGGCAGGAAAGTCCATGAGATTTTATCTCATTGGAGATAAGAAAAAGCTGGAAGTTGTGCTGTGGCTCAAATGATACTATCAAGTGATAGAAGGAGGACTAACCTTGAGCAAAAGAAGTTTAGGGATACTTCCCAGGCCCAGAGTTCAAGCCCCAGGACAAGCAAGAAAAAAAAGACTCCTTTAAAAAAGAAGGGAACAGAGCCAGATGCCAGTGGCTCATGCCTGATCCTAATTACTCAGGAGGTTGAGAGCTGAGGATTGTGGTTCAAAGGCCATGAGACTCTTATCTCCAGTAAACCACCAGAAAAATTGGAAATGGTGCTGTGGCTCAAGTGGTGGAGTGCTAGCCTTGAGCTGAAGAGCTGAGGGACAGTGCCCAGGCCCTGAGTTCAAGCCCCATGACCAACAAAAATAAAATTAAAAAAAAGAGAAGGTAACAGTACCCTGAGAGACTACAGGCACATATTTTTATGAAGTATATTGCTATAATGGTCTATTTTATTATTAGTTATTAATCTCTCACTGGGTCTATTTTCTTTTTGTATGTCAGTATTGGAGCTGGAATCCAGGGCCTCTATTCTCGCTTGGCTTGCTACCTCATGGCTGGCTGTCTACCAGTAGAGCATTTTGTTGGTTAATTAGAGATGGAGTCTCACAGACTTTTATGCGTGGGCTGGCTTCGAACCTCAATATTACAGCTTTTGTCCTCCCGAGTAACTAGGTTATGGGCGTGAGCCACAGGTGCCTGGAGTGCCTAATTTATAAATTAAATTAAACTTTATTTCTGTCTATAGTAGCTCAGTAATATAACAGTTGGCCAACATACACAAGCTCCTAGGTTAATGTTTACAGTACTGCCACTGTGCAGAATGCATCCTACAGGATGTAGTCATACATGTGGATGCACATGTACATACACACATACATACACACACACACACACACACACACCCCTTTAAGAAACAGGGTTGTTACATAGCCCAAGCTTCCTTACTTCCTTATCCTTGGGGATCCTCCAGCCTCAGCCTCTCAAATGCTGGGAGTGTGTGTGTGTGTGTGTGTGTGTGTGTGTGTGCGCGCGCGCGCACGCTACCATGCATTTTTTTCTTTGGTTTTTTTTTTTTTTGGTCCGGTCGTGGGGCCTGAACTTTGGGCCTGGGCGCTTGTCCCTGAGCTCTTCAGCTCAAGGCTAGCGCTCTACCACTTGAGCCATAGCACCCACTTTCGGCTTTTTCCTTTTTGCTTATGTGGTGCTGAGGAATCCAACTCAGGGCCTCAGGCATGCAAGGCAAGTGCTCTACCACTGAGCCACCTTCCCTACCCCTTTTCTGTTTTTTGTTGTTGTTGTTGTTGTTGCCAGGGCTTGAACTCAAGGCACTGTCCCTCACAAGGCTAGTGTTTTACCACTTGAGCCACAGTGCCACTTCTGTTTTTTTCTGTGTATGTGGTACTGAGGAATGGAACTCAGGGCTTCATGTATGCTAGGCAAACACTCTACTACTAAGCCACATTCCCAGCCCTTATACTGGAATATTTTAACTTGAGCCATGCCCCAGCCCTTTTTTGCATTTTAGTTATTTTTTAGATGGGGTCTTGTGCTGGTCCTTCTATTTCTAACGCCTGAGTAGTTGGGATTACAGGCGTGAGGCACTGCACCTGCCTAATCTGTTTTAAAAAGAAACCAAGCCAGGTGCTGGTGGCTCACGCCTGTAATCCTAGCTACTCAGGAGGCTGAAATCTGAGGATCATGGTTCAAAGCCATTTCGGGCAGGAAGTCTGTGAAACTCTTATCTCTAATAAACCACTAGAAAGCCGGAAGTGACACTGTAGCTCAAGTGGTAGAGCGCTGGCCTTGAGCTGAAGAGCTGAGGGACAGTGCTCAGGCCCAGAGTTCAAGCCCCACCACCGACAAAAATAAATAAATAAATAAATAAATAAAAAGAAACCAGTTGTATTGGAGTAGGCCTCCCCTTAAGACCTCATTTTCCCTTACTTCTTTTTTTTGGGGGGGGGGGGGTGGGTCTGGTTGTGGGGCCTGAACTCTGGGCCTGGGCGCTGTCCCTCAGCTCTTCAGCTCAAGGCTAGAGCTCTACCACTTGAGCCACAGTGCCACTTCCACCTTTTTTCTTTTTGTTTATGTGGTGCTGAGGAATCGAACCCAGGGCCTCAGGCATGCAAGGCAAGCACTCTACCATTGAGCCACCTTCCCAGCCCTCCCTTATTTCTTTATAGGGTCTATCTTCAAGTATAATCACATGATGTGTTGCAGCAGCTAAGACTTAAATGTCTAATATTGAGGGAATACAATTCATTCTGTAACAGTGGGTCAAAATCATGCCAGTGGCACAATATATAGTCTTAGCTACTGGTGAGGCTGAGCTCTAAGAATCAAGGTTCGAAGCCAGCTCAGAAAAACAAATCAGGACTCATACATAATAAACCATCAAAAAGCCTAAAGTAGAGATGTTGCTCAGGTGGTACAGTACTGGAACACACACACACACACACACACACACACACACACACACACACACACACACACACACACTTGTAACTTAAGCGAGTTCAATTAGAATTTCTTTTTTTTCTTTGTCTGAGACTGGGACTCAAACTCAATATTTGACACTTGCTTTTACCTATTGGCTGCTGCTCTATGACCAGAGCTACACCTCCAACCTTTCTTTTTTTGTGCGTGCCAGTCCTATGATTTGAACTCAGAGCCTGAGCACTGTTCCTGAGCTTTTTTGCTCAAGGCTAGGGCTCTACCATTTGAGCCATAGCTCCATTTCCAGCTTTGTGGTGTTTAATCAGAGGTAAGTTTCATGGATTCATCTGACCTTGCTGGCTTCACACTGTGATCCTCAGATCTTAGCCTCCTGAATAGCTACCAACCCCTGTCTGACTTGTCTTCCTTCCTTCCTTCCTTTTTCCTTTTCTTTTCTTGTCTTTCTTTTTGCTATATAGCCCATTCTGGCCTCAAACTTGTAATCTACCTACTTCAAGTCTCCCAAATGCTGGAATTACAGGTATGTACCATCATGCCCCCAAATTGGAATTTTTTTTGTTACTTGTGATTAGAACATCCTGGCTCAATTACTTTCTGAAGTGATCTTAATATTTACTTACTGATTCATTTACTGATTGTATCACCAGATTGTCAGACTGTCCATGAGGGTGAGGACCCGGACTGGCTTGTACCTTGCTCGGTCTCTGATGTCTAGCCCGTGTCTAAGAATAGATGCTCATTAGGTAAACAAACAATGTCTAGTCACCGCTTCTGACTCTGTTACTCTAGCTAAACCTGCTATGTTTTGTATTTAAAACCAGCTAGTGGAAACAACAACAAACAAGCAGCTGGTGGCTCATACCTGTATTCCCAGCTACTCTGGAGGCTGCGATCTGAGGGCCACAGTTCAAGGACAGTCCAGGCAGGTAAGTCTATAAGACTCTTATCTCCAATTAACCACTAGAAAACTGGACGTGGCACTGTGGCTCAAACTGATAAGAGTGTTAACCTTGAGCAAAAATTGCTCAGGGACAACACCCAGGCCCCAAGTTCAAGCCCCATGACCAACAAAAAATAAAATAAAAATATAAAACCAGACTTCAGTAGCCAGAGCAGCCAGTCCCAAGGCAAATAAGTGTCTGCATAGTTTTGACAGAATCTTTGCTTTATAGAGAGGCACAAACGACACTTCCATCTGATCCTCCATGGTTTGCAGTTTCGTTTCAATCAAACCAGGAAACAAGGATCCAAGAGCTTGTGACTGACTAAGATACAACGCAGAGCTTGCTGTGAATCAGAATCACCTGGAATCTTGTTTAAATAAAAAAACAATTCAGTTGCTGGGCCCCACCCTAGAGTCTCTGATTTAATGGGTTTAAAATGGGGCCCAGGCACCTGTGTTTTTAATGAGCTCTCTAGTTGATTTTCAACAATCATTTGCTTCTTAAACCCATGACTAGGGCCTGCTGGAAAAGGAGTCTGACCTGGGGAAGGGAAATTTGCAGCCATTATCAGTCCTGGGGCTATGTGGAGGCCTTTAACCTGCCCTGGAGGGTCAGAAGCTTGGGAAGATTATGAGCAATTTTCTGTGCAGGCTCAGTGGTAGAGCCAGATCCTGCATGAAGAGCCAGCACTCACCACAGGCTCAGGCCTGGATGTTGGCCTCCTGCCATTCTGTGTGTGTATGTGGGGCTTGAACCCAAGCCCCAGGGCTTGTCCCTTAGCTTTTTTGTTCAAGGCTGGTATTCTACCACTTGAGCCATAGCTTCACTTCTGGCTTTTTGGTGGTTCACTGGAAATAAGCTTCTCACAGATTTTCCTACACTGGTTGGCTTAGAACTGAGAACTTCAGATCTTAGATCTCAGCCTCCAGAGTACATAGGATTATAGGCAGGAGCAACTGACTCCCTCTTATCTTTTTTTTTGTTTGTTTGTCAGTCGTGGGGCCTGAACTCTGGGCCTGGGCGCTGTCCCTCAGCTCTTCAGCTGTAGACTAGCGCTCTACCACTTGAGCCTCAGCCCCACTTCCGGCTTTTTCTGCTTATGTGGTGCTGAGGAATCGAACCTAGGGCCTCATGCATGCAAGGCAAGCACTCTACCACTGAGCCACTTTCCCAGCCCCCCTCTTATCCTTTATGTTTTCTGCTTTTCAGTCAGTTCTGAGGAGACACACATAACTCAAGTTGCTGGAAGTTCTGTTGGTGACTTTGAAGTATGTTCAGAACTAGAGATAATCCAACCTACCGCAGGGCCTAAAAATAGAACCAAGCCAGGGAGAAGCTAGCTGATTATAGAGCTCCCAAGGTTCCTCAGCAATGGCAAGGATTCTGAGGTGTCTCTGTCTTCAGCTTTACTCCCTAGTAGTTCCTACATGTAAGCAGTTCCCATTTGACCCCAAAACAAGCCACTCAAGTAGGCAAGCTGCCAGATTCAGCACTGTGTTGTGTTAGCTGGGCCTCTATTAGCTTTGCTGTCAGCTTTGCTAGCTTGCTCTGGCCACCAGGAAGCCTCTATTTCAAATCCTGAAAGAACAGTCTCAACAGAACAGCTGAAACAAGTACTTAAAATACAGCGTCCTCTGTGGCCCACCCCTCTCACCCCCACCCTGCTGTCTGCCAAGCAGAGCAATCTGAAGGCTCCTCGTCTCTTTTTTTAATTTTGTCAGTCATGGGGCTTGAACTCTGGGCTTGGGTGCTTTCCCTGTGCTCTTCAGCTCAAGGCGAGCACTCTACCGCTTGAGCTACAGCACCACTTCTGGTTTTCTGGTGGTTTATTGGAGATCAGAGTCTTACAGAGTTTCCTGCCCGGGCTGGCTTTGAACAGTGATCCATAGATCTCAGCCTCCTGAGTAGCTAGGATTACAGGTGTGAGCCGGCGCCGGGCACTCCTCTTGTCTTCTATTGGGGGGGGGGGGCAGGAGGAAGAGCAGACACCATCACAGGAAATGTACCCACCAGGAGTGATGGGCAAGGGGCTCTCATTAGTTTGGGCAGAAGTGATTATTGGGACACAGAACTAGTGTGTGTGTGTGTGTGTGTGTGTGTGTGTGTGTGTGTGTGCATACGCGCGGTGTTGGTTCTGGATTTATTTATTTTTATTTTCATTTAGTACATGTCACATGTTTTGAGCTCTCTGCCAGGTACCATGACAAACAGAAGCACATCCATGGTCCTTGTTCCTAGAAACCATAACTATGGCTAGAAAATCATTCACCAAGTGTTTTTATTTTATTTTTATTTTTGGGTCCGGTCGTGGGGCCTGAACTCTGGACCTGGGCACTGTCCCTCAGCTCTTCAGCTCAAGGCTAGCGCTCTACCACTTGAGCCACAGCGCCACTTCCGGCTTTTTTTCTTTTTGCTTATGTGGTGCTGAGGAATCGAACCCAGGGCCTCATGCATGCAAGGCAAGCGCTCTACCACTGAGCCACCTTCCCAGCCCCTCACCACCAAGTGTTTTTGTATGCAGGCTCTGTTCTCTACACTCAGCAGGTCTCAATGTACGGAATTTTCATAATAGAATGGTTTCCAGAAAGTCACCAGGCTATTGTTCCTATTTTACAGGCAGAGCTGAATCTAGTCCCTGGCCTCTTAAGATGGGCTGGTCACTGTGGTACTACACTGATCTTAGCCATGGAGGGGCATACACTGGGGGCTACAAAGATGTTGCTTGAGGCCCCTTGCTCATCATGAGGAAGGAATGAGATTGTTTTTGAGATGAAAATAGAACCATAATCTCTTAAAAGGAACTGCAGGATTATGGAGTGTGGCTACTCTGCTGTGTGTATTCTGGAGCCTTCTATGCCAGTCCCTGGAAGGCTGCACAGTGGTGCCAGGGGCCTCTAGTGCTGTATTTGCAAATTCCAGAGTCGTGTGGTGTGTGTGTGTGTATGTGTGTGTGACAGAGAGAGAGAGAGAGAGGAGAGAGAGAGAGAGAGAGAGAGAGAGAGAGAGAGAGAGAGAGAGAGAGAGAGAGAGAGCGTCCATACTGGGGCTTGAATTCAGGGCTTGGGGAGTCCCTTGGCTTCAAGGCTGGTGCTCTATCACTTGTCTCACAGTTCCACTTTTTTTTTTGGCCAGTCATGGGGCCTGAACTCTGGGCCTGGGCGCTGTCCCTCAGCTCTTCAGCTCTAGGCTAGCGCTCTACCACTTGAGCCACAGCACCATTTCCAGCTTTTTCTGCTTATGTGGTGCTGAGGAATCGAACCCAGGGCCTCATGCAAGCAAGGCAAGTGCTCCACCACTGGGCCACCTTCCCACCTCAACAGCTCCACTTCTTGTTTTTGGTGGTTAATTGGAGAGAAGAGTCTCATGGACTTTCCTACCTGGGCTAGCTTTGAACCTTGATTCTCAGATCTCAGCCTTTTTTTTTTTTTTTTTTTTGGTCGATCGTGGGGCTTGAACTCTGGGCTTGGGCGCTGTCCCTGCGCTCTTCAGCTCAAGGCGAGTGCTGTACTGCTTGAGCCACAATGCCACTTCTAGTTTTTTAGTGGTTTATTGGAGATAAGAGTTTCACAGACTTTCCTGCGCCTCTGAGTAGTTATGTGAGCCACCAGTGCCAGGCCAGAGATTGTTTTTGTGCAAGACAAGAATCAGCCTTCAGAGAGGCTGATGATTCATTCCTTACTGGCTTACAGCCTACTAGCCTACTAGATAAAGCCTGCTAGCTTTATCTCACAAACTATTTGCCAGACTTACTGCCTTTTAGCTATTTCTAAAAGTCAAATCTGAACTAAACCATTCCTAGCTTTGCCACCTCTGAGGTTACTTAAAAGATTGTGCCAGAGGCCCTTGAAGTTACTTCAGAAGAGCTATTAAATAAAACCTTTTGAGCAAGGGCAGCCTGTGACAGGGGTTAGTCAGGATCTCTCTCTCTCTCTCTCTCTTTCTCTCTCTCTCTCTCTCTCTCTTATGTATCAAGGTACTGGGGATTCAACTCAAGGACTACTTGCCTAGCAAGTGCTTTACCACCTGAGCTATGCATATAGACATACAGCACTAGGTCCCATTCTCTTGTGTTATTTATGGCTGGGACTGGGACTAGAACTCAGGGCCTTATGCTCTTGCTTAGCTTTTTTCCATTCAAGGCTTCTACCACTTGAACCATAATTCTACTGGATTTTTGCTGGTTAATTAGAGCTAAGAGTCTCTTGTATTTGTCTGGGGCTGACTTTGAACTGGGATCCTCAGATCTCAGCCTCCTGAGTAACTAGAATTACAGGTATGAACTAATAGCGCCCAGTTTCTCGTCACTTTTAGAGGAGAGCATTCCCTAGTCTGAATTCTGTCGAGGGTCATCTTTGCCCCTCTCTGGAGAGCAGATGTCTACTTTGCTCACTGTGGTATCTCCAGTATATAGCACAAGCTTGGCCCACAGCAGTGCTAAAGAAATATTTGTTGAACAAACAAACATGGACTTTCCTGCTTGGGCTGGCTCTGAACTGCAATCTTCAGATCTCAGTCTGAGTAGCTAGTATTATGGGTGTGAGCCATTAGCACTTGGCCTCACTGATTGTGTGTGTGTGTGTGTGTGTGAGTGTGTGTGAGTGAACTGCATCACAAAATATGTTTTCAATGTCACATACCAGAATTTCAAGCTTTAAAGTACCCGTTATGGGATTTATGTACATTTTGATCATCCATTCATTTGTAGACATCTGGTTTTCCACCTTTGGCTCTTGTGATCAGGGCTGTTCTGTACATTGTGTATAAAAGCAGTGATATTTTGGCAGTAGAGCTGAGTCCTGCAGTGGGGATATATTGAGATAGAGGGCCACAGGAGGGGCATGAAGCATTGAATGGAGGCTCAACTGAGGATGATTTGTTTGGGGGTACTCATGTGTAAATCAGACTCTTCAGAAAGCAGGAATAGGACCAGAAACACTGAGTGTGGTTGTGTACAACTATAATCCCAACACAGGTGGACCTTGAATTGTAAGACAGCCTGAGCTACCTAATGGGATCCGACAGTGGGAGGAGGGAAAGGAAGGGAGGAGGAAGGACTTGGGGATGGTAGTAGCTTGGTAAAAAGCAGCATTCTGGAATGATCCATCTGGCAGAACAGGGTGTAAGATGGATTAGGTGGTTCAAAGGGTGGAGGAGGGGCCATCCTGGGCAGCAGTCTGGACAGGAAGTGGAGAGGGCCTGGCCAGGGTAGGGAAGGAAACCTCCCTGCTGGGAGACACTCAGGGATAGATGGTAGGCTCTGGAGCCCAAGATGGTGCTGAGGGAGAGGAGAGTCAAACATCGAAACAGCTGAGGCTTCTAGGTGACTTCTGGGTAACTCTGACTGAAAACAGAGGGTGACATTTTGTTGAGCTTATGGTGACAACAGGACATTTGGATAGAAAGTTGTTAGTCATGCCGGGCGCTGGTGGCTCACGCCTGTAATCCTAGCTACTCAGGAGGCTGAGATCTGAGGATCACGGTTCAAAGCCAGCCCGGGCAGGAGAGACCATGAGACTCCTATCTCCAATAAACCACCACAAAACCGGAAGTGGCGCTGTAGCTCAAGTGGTAGAGCGCTCGCCTTGAGCTGAAGAGCTGAGGGACAGCGCCCAGGCCCAGAGTTCAAGCCCCACGACTGACAAAAAAAAAAAAAAAAAAAGAAAGTTGTTAGTCATGTATAGGAAGAGCTGGGTGACAAGTTGCTAGATTAAAATAAAAAAAAGGAGGGCTGAGAAGGTGGCTCAGTGGTAGAGTGCTTGCTTCGCATACATGAGCCCTGGGTTCGATTCCTCAGCACCACATGAACAGAAAAGGCCGGAAGTGGCGCTGTGGCTCAAGTGGTAGAGCGCTAGCCTTGAGCTGATAAGCTGAGGGACGGCACCCAGGCCCAGGGTTCAAGCCCCATGACTGACAAAAAAAGGAAAGGAACTTTTTTTTTTTTTGTAGGTCGTGGGGCTTGAACTCTGGGCCTGGGCGTTGTCCCTCAGCTCTTCAGCTCAAGGCGAGCGCTCTACCACTTGAGCTACAGCGCCACTTCCGGTTTTGTGGTGGTTTATTGGAGATAGGAGTCTCATGGTCTCTCCTGCCCGGGCTGGCTTTGAACCGTGATCCTCAGATCTCAGCCTCCTGAGTAGCTAGGATTACAGGCGTGAGCCACCAGCGCCCGGCAGGAACTTTTTTTTAAAATGAAGAAAACAAAGAAAAGATTGTTAGAGGGTAGCACCAGAGTTTCACTCGCAGCTCCAGGCGGCCCCTGGGCCCTCAGCCAGATAGAACTCAGGTAAAGGGCTGAGCCCTTCCCATCCCTATTTAGGATGCAAAAATACCCTTTTCATCTTTTATTATTTTATTCTTTCTTCTTTTATTATGATTATTTGTGTGTGTGTGTGTGTGTGTGTGTGTGTGTGTGTGTATGTGTGCGCGCACGCGGGCAGGCGTGCACACTGGTACTGGAGCTTGAATTCAAGGCCTTATGTTCTTGCTTAGTTATTGTGCTCAAAGCTGATGCTCTACCACTTGAGCCACACCTCTTATTTCCAGCTTTTTGCTGAATAATTGGAGATGCAAGTCTCATGCAAGGCTGGCTTGGAATCTTGCTCCTTAAGATCTTAGTCTCCTGAGTAGCTAGTATTATAGATGTGAGCCACCAGCACCAGGCCTCTTTTTCTCTTCAGCTTAAGAAGACAAAGTTGGTCTGGCATGGTAGTGTATGCCTACAATCCCAGCACTTGGAGGGCTGAGGTAGGGGGATTGAAAGTTTGAAGTCAGCTTGGACTATAGAGCAAGACCCTGTTTCAAAAAGAAAAGAAAGGAAAAGATATGATTGCATTTTTTTCTTTCTTTATTTTCTTTTTGTCGGTCATGGGGCCTGGGCGCTGTCCCTCAGCTCTTCAACTCAAGGCTAGTGCTTTACCACTTGAGCCACAGCGCCACTTCCAGCTTTTTCTGTTTACATATTGTTGAAGAACCAAACCCAGGGGCCTCATGCATGTGAGGCAAGCACTCTACCACTGAGCCACCTTCCCAGCCCAAGATTGTATTATTTTTTTTTTTTTTTTGGGTCCGGTCGTGGGGCCTGAACTCTGGGCCTGGGCGCTGTCCCTCAGCTCTTCAGCTCAAGACTAGCACTCTACCACTTGAGCCACAGCGCCACTCCGGCTTTTTTCTTTTTGCTTATGTGGTGCTGAGGAATCGAACCCAGGGCCTCATGCATGCAAGGCAAGCGCTCTACCACTGAGCCACCTTCCCAGCCCAAGATTGTATTTTTTCATAACAAACTTTTTTTTTTGCCGGTCCTAGAGATTGAACTCAGGGACTGGGTGCTGTCCCTGAACCTCTTTGTGCTCAAGGCTAGCACTCTATCACTTCAGCCATGGTGACACTTCCAGCTTTTTCTGAGTAGTATAAAAGCTTCACAGATTTTCTTGCTCTAGCTGGCTTCAAACCATGATCCACAGATCTCAGCCTCCTGAGTAGCTACGATTATACGTGTAGCCACCGGTTGCCAGTTGGTTCAAAGGCTCTGGCCTATAGGCAATTCTAGTCATCCTAGTAAAATATGATTTATAGCGGATGGTCAATGGATGCTGATGGGGGTAGAGAGGATTGGCAAGAATGGGGCTTTTATGTAGCCTCAAACTATCTCATCACAAATGACTTATTAATTACAAAGGAGAGATAACAGCCATACAGAAGAGAGCCCAAACAATACCTTAGCTAAGTGATCTAAACAAACAGTACATTAAAAAGTACCATGTGTCATGCCAGATGTCAGTGGCTCACACCTATACTTCTAGCTAGTCAGAGCCTGAGATTTTAGGATTACTGTTCAAAGCCAGCCTGTGCAGTTAAGTCCATGAGACTCTTAGTTCCAATCAACTACCAAAAAGCCAAGAGTGGAGCTGTGGCTCAAGTGATAGCGCATTAGCCTTGAGTAAAAAAGCTCAGGGACAGTGCCCACACCCTGAGTTCAAGTCTCAAGACTGGCACACACACACACACACACACACACACACACACACACACACACACACACACACACACACTCTGATAAAATTAGAATATAGACTATAGATTAAAAAAGATTAAACTTGGGGTTGGGAAGTTGGCTCAGTGGTAGAGCGCTTGCCTTGCATGCCTGAGGCCCTGGGTTGGATTCCTCAGCACTACATAAGCAAAAAGGAAAAAGCCGGAAGTGGCACTGTGGCTCAAGTGGTAGAGCACTAGCCTTGAGCTGAAGAGCTGAGGGACAGCGCCCAGGCCCAGAGTTCAGGCCCCACAAAAAAAAAAAAAAGACTAAACTCTAGATTTGATAACTGGGCTATGGTTATAAAAGATTGTTGGGAACTGAGGGCCTGTGGCTCAAGCCTATAATCCTAGCTACTCAGGAGGCTGAGATCTGAGGATCACAGTTCAAAGCCAGCCAGGATAGGAAAGTCTGAGAAACTCATCTCCAATAAACCACCAGAAAACTGGAAGTGGCACTGTGGCTCAAGTGATAGAACACTAGCCTAGAGCTCAAGAACTGAGGGACAGTGCCCAGGCCCAGAGTTTAAGCCCCACTACCAACAAAAAAAAGAAAAAAAAATTGTTGGACTAGGAATGTGTCTTAGTGGCAGAGTGCTTGCCTTGCATGCATGAAGCCCTGGGTTGGATTCCTCAGCACCACATATATAGAAAAAGCCAGAAGTGGCATTGTGGGTCAAGTAGCAGAGTGCTAGCCTTAAGCAAAAAGAAGCTCAGGGATAGTGCCTAGACCCTGAGTTTAAATCCCAGGACTGGCAAAAAATAAAAATGAGATGGTTCTCATCCACTTGCTTCAGCCTTCATAGTGCTGCGATTATAGGGATATACTATCATACCCTGCTTCTACACCTCTTTCAAAGCAAGGTCTTTCTTTTCCTTTGTTCCTTCTTTCTTTCCTTCCTTCATTCTTTGCTTCCTTCTTCCCACCTTCCTTCCTTCCCTTCCTTCTTTTCCTTTCTTTCTTTCTTTTTTTTTTTTGGGGGGGGGGGGGGTCCTGTCGTGGGGCCTGGGCACTGTCCCTCAGCTCTTCAGCTCAAGGCTAATGCTCTACCACTTGAGCCACAGCGCCACTTCCAGCTTTTTCTTTTTGCTTATGTGGTGCTGAGGAATTGAACCCAGGGCCTCATGCATGCAAGGCAAGCGCTCTACCACTGAGCCACCTTCCCAGCCCCTTTTCCTTTCTTTCTGTCTCTCCCTCCCACCTTCCCTCCTTCCTTCCTTCCTTGCTTCCTTCCTTCCTTCCTTCCTTCCTTCCTTCTTTTTTTACTTTTTGGTATTGGGAATCAAACCCAGGGCCTCTTTGCACCTGGTTAGTATGTGTTCTACTACTGAATTACATTCTCATCCATTCAAAGTAGGTTCTTCAAAGGACCAGAATGGTCCTTCACATATAACACAAATATTTCTGAGCACTTTCTTGTGCCAGGGACTGTATGAGTATTGAGGGTACAGTCACAGAAAGAAACATGGAGCTCAGAGTTACTAAAGCAGCCTAGAGATGGCAAGAGATCAAAGGTCATCTTACCCGACTGAACTTCTTCCTTGCTCCATTCCTCTTCCTCATTCCTGCACACTGGTAATGTTAAGCTCCAAAGAAAAACTCAGCCTTGAGATTTTCAATGAGCCCCAGGGAATAAATAATCAAAATCAGCTTTTCTATGGAAGGTTGTTCCAGTATCAACTTTTCTTTCAGACACCTGGTACTTTTGTTTGGAGGTAGAGGAAGCATTAAAACTGATCTTGTACATAAGAGGAACAACTTCCGGGCTGGGAAGTAGCTCAGTGGTAGAGCGCTTGCCTTGCATGCCTGAGGCCCTGGGTTCGATTCCTCAGCACCACATAAGAAAAAAGAAAAAAGCCGGAAGTGGCGCTGTGGCTCAAGTGGTAGAGCGCTAGCCCTGAGCTGAAGTGCTGAGGGACAGTGCCCAGGCCCAGAGTTCAGGCCCCACAACCGGACCCCCCCCCCCAAAAAAGGAACAACTTCTTCTGAGACAGAGGAAATGTTGGATGTGTCCTACTCCAAGGTCTGAGAAGAAAGGTGTTCCCTCCCTTTTCCAATCCTCAATCTCAGTTCCAGCTGGCCAAGTCTGAGTGTTCACCAATGGAGGTGGATGGGGATGATGCACTAACGCTTTGAGGCACACCCACAAAGGTGGGCACTGATTAGGTATAGCATTATCACACATATAAGCATGGCCATGTAGACTCCTTCAAGTAGCTTAGGGATGAGAGGCTAGCAAATGGAGTCAAAGCCAGAGACAGAGAGCTTGGTGACCTAGCAGTGGTGACCTAACAAGGGAAAGGACTTCCTCCACTTGGGTACCCAAGTCTCTGCTTTCTTCTACTACAGCCCTCTTGATTCCTTAGATCTTTTTTTTTCCCAGGACCTTGATTTTTCATGTCTTCTCTGTCACCTGTTATTTTCCTGGTTTTGTTTTGGGGGATCATATCCAGAGCCTTATACATGCTAGGCAGGCACTCTGCCACTAAACTACATCCCCAACCTTTAAAAAAATTTTTTTTTGGAGGGGCTAGGGAGATGGCTTGCCTAGCATACATGAAGCCCTGGGTTCGATTCCTCAGTACCACATACACAGAAAAAGCTGGAAGTGGCACTGTGGCTCAAGTGGTAGAGTGCTAGCCTTGAGCAAAAGGAGCTCAAGGACAATGCCCAGGCCCTGAGTTCAAGCTCCATGACTGGCCAAAAAAAGAAAAAAATTGGAGCCTGGTGCCAGTGGCTTACACCTATAATCCTAGCTACTCAGGAGGCTGAGATCTTAGGATCATGGTGCAAAGCCAGCCCAGGCAGGAAGTCCATGAGACTCTTATCTCTAATAAACCACCAGAAAACCAGAAGTAGTGCTGAGGCTCAAGTGGTACAGCACTAGTCTTGAGCAAAAGAGCTCTGGGACAGCACTCAGGCCAAGAATTCAAGCCCCACGAATGGAAAAAAAAATGTTTTCTGTGGCTCAGGCTAGCCTCAAACTTATGCTATTCCTGCCTCAGCCTCCTGAAGGCTAAGAGGGCTGGATTACAGCTGCCCATGCCTGGCTTCTTGCCCTGATCTTGACTCATTTGCTAGTCATGGTTAATGTCTTTGGTAAAACTTTCCATCCCCAAATCAAGTCCTCATGTAACCTGTCATACTTTTTAGGGGCTGGGTATGCATGTGTGATAGTGTGATAGTTTCCTACTTTTTCCAATTTTTTTTTTTTTTTGTTGGTCCTAGGGCCTGAACTCTGGGCCTGGGCGCTGTCCCTCAGCTCCTCAACTCAAAGCTAGCGCTCTACCACTTGAGCCACAGCGCTACCTCCAGTTTTTTCTGCTTTTGTGGTGCTGAGGAATCTAACCCAGGCCCTATTGCATGCAAGGCAAGCGCTCTACCACTGAGCCACCTTCCCAGCCCCCCAAAAGTTTTTAAGATGTTCTGAACATCAATAAGTTGTTCTGAACATTCTCAGATACTCATGAGTAACTTTTGGACAGATACAGAGAATGAAAGCGCGACTGTTTTTCTCCAAGTCACCAGGATGACAGCCAAAGCTGGGCAGCCAGGCAGGCCTCCCCCATACTATGTTATCTCCTGCATACTGACCACCTGACAAGTTTTCTAGGACAGTCCTCCTCCCATACTTTTTCTGACACACAGTCTTACTTTGTGGCTCAGACTGGTCTCTTAGATTCAAGGTGATCTTCTCTTCATCTCCCAAGTGGCTAGGAATGTAGGTGTGCACACTCAGCTGGGCACTCTTATTTTTCCCTTTTTGGTATGAGTACTTGGGCACCCTGGAACTCAGGGCTCATTTTCTTGCTTGACTTTTTCTGTTTAAGGCTGACATGAGGCCATATGTCTACCTCTGGTTTTTGGTAGTTAGAGGTAAGAGTCTAACAGTTTTCTGGTGGCTTGGAATCTCTATCCTCAGATCTCAGCTTCCTAAGTATCTAGGATTACAGGTGTGAACTACTGGCTATAGACAGCCTCATTTTTGTTTTACTTATTTACTTATTTATTTCCATCCTAGGGATTAAACTCAGAGCTTGGGCACTGTCTCTAAACTTCTTCTTTTTCTTCTTTTTTTTTTTTTTGCTCAAGGCTAGCACTCTGCCACTTGAGCCACAGCACCACTTCCAGCTTTTTCTGTTTATGTGATACTGAGGAACTGAACCCAGGGCTTCATGCATGCTAGGCAAGCATTCTACCTCTAAGCCACATTCCCAGCCCTGGTTTATTTTTTTTTAGTCGGTCGTGGGGCTTGAACTCTGGGCCTGGGCGCTGTCCTTCAGCTCTTCAGCTCAAGGCAAGCACTCTACCACTTGAGCTACAGCGCCACTTCTGGTTTTCTGGTGGTTTATTGGAGATAGGAGTCTCACAGTCTTTCCTGCCCGGGCTGGCTTTGAACCGTGATCCTCAGATCTCAGCCTCCTGAGTAGCTAGGATTACAGGCGTGAGCCACCAGCGCCCGGCCCTGGTTTATTTTTGAGACAGGGTTCAGGCTGGGTTTGAATTTGCTATGTATTCTACACTGTCCTAGAACTTTTGATCTTCTTGCCTCAGCCTCTTGAGTGCTGGGATTATAGGAGTACACTCCCAGGCCCAATCAGAACATTCAAACGATTATATTGTCTTTATGAATTTAGTCTCTATGTCCTAATTTTCCTCTCAAAATATATGGTGATGAAAGTCTTCTTGAGTCACAGGCCCAAGTTCTGTCCTGGGAGTCACATTATGAGGTCCTGTTTAGCAGATGACGAACATTGGTGCCACCCTGACTGAAGGCTGATTGCTCCCCTCCCCCCAAGAATCACAGTACCCTGAATGAGGCCATTTTGAAGGCTAGGGTGGGGTGGCACCCCAGGTTAGCAGGTTAACCTGAACACCAGTCATTATGACACTGAGGTCATGTTTTACTCAGCCAGGCCAGAACTAGGTTTCCCTCCATCTTCTTGGCCCTTCCTTCCCTCAGGCTCACCCACTTCATGACCAACTAGAAAGCATGAGGGGCTATGTATGGGTGGCAATAAGGAAGGCTGATGCAAAGGGTGCCACCCACCTCCCTAATGATGTGGTAGCTGCCAAGAGGAGATGGGAGGGAAGAAGTACCACATGTGACTCAGGGGAGGTGGGGCCTGCCTTATGCATCCCTCCCCCACCCCCCAGGCCTCTCAGTTTTTCTTACATTGCCTGTGGCCTTCTAATCTCCTTCCTTTGAGCTCACTGCCTTGCAACACTGCTTCTTTGCTTCTTGTGGCTCTGTATCACCTACAAGTATCCCACTGGAGCCTGCTCAGGCCCTCTGAAATGGGCTCTCTGTGGAAATCCCCCCAGAGTGTAAAGGTTTTGCTCCCAGATTCCCCGCCCACCCCCTCCACCCCCCCCCCCCCCCCTGCCCAGGGTGCCCCACCTTTCCCCTTTGGCCAAGTTCTTGCTTCCCTAATCAGTAAGTCTGAAGCAGCAGGGAATTTCTTTTTGGGGGGGGGGGGAGGGAGGTCAGTTGTGGGGCTTGAACTCTGGGCCTGAGCACTATCCCAGAGCTCTTCAGCTCAAGGCGAGTGCTCTACCACTTGGGCCACAGCACCACTTCCAGTTTTCTGAGTGGTTTATTAGAGATAAGAGTCTCACAGACTTTCCGGCCTGGGCTGGTTTTGAACCATGATCCTCAGATCTCAGCCTCCTGAGTAGCTAGGATTACAGAAGTGAGCCACTGGCTCTCAGCTGGATTTTTTTTTTTTTTTTGGTCCGGTCGTGAGGCCTGAACTCTGGGCCGGGGCGCTGTCCCTCAGCTCTTCAGCTCAAGGCTAGCACTCTACCACTTGAGCCACAGCGCCACTTCCAGCTTTTTTCTTATGTGGTGCTGAGGAATCGAACCCAGGGCCTCAGGCATGCAAGGCAAGCACTCTACCACTGAGCCACCTTCCCAGCCCCTGGATTTTTTTTTTTAATACCTTCTCGAGAAAGTATTTTCTAACTACTGTGATTCTTAGAACTTGGGAGAAATCCAGCATCTATTTTCTTCTCTTTTTACTTTGGAAAACCCCTGAATTGAGCTTGTGGTAGGTAAGCCCAGATCACAGTTGACTGCAAATTGGGCCTGGATAGAGTTAAGACTTGGCAATTGTGCCAGGAGTCACCTGAGGTCCAGCGGATAGAAGGAGGGGACTGGTGGCCTGGGAGTATGCTAGAGATGACAGGGAGCCACTGCCCTTTCCACTCTCCACTTCTCACTTGCAACTCTATAATCTGTGAGGTGATTTGCTAAAGATCCGGAAGCACTGACATTCATCTGCTTTCTGCAGGAAGGCCCTTGGGGTCTTTGGCTGTCATCAGTTCTCGGTCAGGTTCTGTGCTCAGTCTGGAGCTCCATCTGTGGAGCTAAACTGCCTCAACTGGCTCAGGGGAGAACAAGCAGGAAGTGCTGGCATCTGCCAGGTTCAACACAGACTCCCTGCCCTGGCAGCCTGCTGGTCCAGCTCCAGGTCCAGGTGGCTGCAGGCTCCAGGATAGATGACTCAGGTAAACTGTGTTGGACAAACAAGCCAGTGTTCTCAACCCACCAGGGCGATCCTGTAATTAGCTCTCCTGTTGTCTTTGTTCCATACTACCAACCCCTCAGGGTGACTTTGCCAGGCTGAGGGCCAGGGCTGGAAGAGACTGGCAGGAATGTGGTTATCTTGCTGTGTTTTGTTACCTCAGGGCTTCCAGATGCTTCTAAAGCTGGGCTTGGAGGTGAACCACCAGCACCTGCATGAGCTGATGAAGGCACAGAGGCTGTTGGACTGAAGGAGCCCTATGTAGGACAAGGACAACCACTTAGGAAATTATGGGTGTAAGGCCTTCCCCGGGCCACGCACGCCCTGTGCAGATACCTCCCTACCTCTTGGCTAAGTTTCCTCCCAGTATCTGTGTTACCTAAGTAACTGGCACACCTGGAAGCAGTCACCAAGCCCTACTGCTAGGTCACCTCTTGGGCCACCTCTGGTCACATGCCTCCCATGTGACCTTAGGAGGGTCCCAGGCCCAGAGGTCACAAACCAGTGTGGCCACACCTTTTCCCCACCTGGCCACACCTCTTCCTGTCCCAGGCCTAGATAAGTGGGGGGGGGGGTAGGGGTGTAGGGAGTGTGGGAGTGTGGGTCTTCCCTTTTGGCCATGCCTCTCCACCATGCATGGTTGGGGGGGCAGCAGTTTGGTAAGTAAACTTTTCCTGCCTGAATAGCTCCTGGTGTTCTCTTCATCGGCTACCTAATGAAACCTACTTACTTAACCTACCTTACAATGGGATATCTTTTTCCTTATTCCAGGCCTATTGTTACAGTTGCTCCCACAACCTGGAGACCGTTTGGCCTGAGAGATGACGGGTCAACAGGGTAGCTGGATAGCCGAATAGCTTAGGATTGCCAAACAGCACTACTGTGTTCTAGATGCTGCTGTAAGCATGATGATATCTATTTAATCTCTAAACATCCCTATGATATAGCTACTGGTATTGTCCTCAGATTACAGATGAAGCTGAGGCTCTGAGTAGCTAGTTCTGAAACACATGGCTGCCACACAGCGAACCCAGAACTGAAGCCAGACAAACATATCTATCTAGACCCAGCTTTGCTCTCTCAGACACTGCTTCTTTTCTGCATCATGGTGACCAAGAGCAGGAAGGGGAGCTGGAGTATGGAGTCTCAGGACCCTAGCCCTGGCTAGGCCACTCTTACCATGTGGCCTTGGCTATCACTCCCCTGCTCAGGCCTTCTGCTTCCTCATCTCTGAACTCAGGGGAATTTGGCCATTGTCTTTGCAACTGTGTTTCTATTTCTACAGCTCTAGCTCTACTAGCTTGGAGAAGGCCTTGAGCTCAGGTCCCTCTCTTTCATCTGGTCATCCCTATTGGAAACATTTACTCTCCTGACTATCAAGGCAGCTTCCTGGACGTTAGGGTGGAATGCTAAAAAACAGCTCCAGATGCCACTGACTAATGGAACAAAGATGCTTCCCCACTCTAGTCCTCAGTTTCCCCACTTGATCCAGTAAAGATAATGACCTCTTTGTGTCTAAGGGCTGCTGTGAGTCAGGGTTAATTAGCATTAGTCACAGCCTGTGGAATGCTCACAAGCAGAGGGGTCACTGGCTGCGTCTGTACGGCACTGTACTGGAATGACACGCCGCTCTGGCCTGTGGCCCCATGAACATGCAATCCAAGCTTCATAATTGGCATGCCTCATTTTGTGGATTGGCCTTGGAGTGACCCAGTCTGAGCGCTGTGTGGTGGCGGGACACAAAGACGACACCTTGGGATGGCTGCCTCAGCACTGTTCTGCCTGCAGAGGTGGCTGCCAATGGCTTATCTCCCCTGGTTTCCTTTTTCAGCTGCCTTCCCAGTCAGCCAGGTTTTTAACCTTGCAATTTGTACCTCTATTCCAAGATGCTGGGTCTTAACCCTGATCTTTTAGGAAGGTTAGTTTCCATCCCTGGCTCTTTAATAAATATCCATTCTCTCCATTTCTCCCCATCCTCACTGATCCCTTAATGCTTTTTGTTTTTGTATGTTTTTTTGTTTTTCCAGGTAACTGGTCTAATTGACAATGCAAACCAGGCAGCCTAAGCCTTGAGCAGGTGAATTGAAGCTGGGCTAGGAAGCAAGACCTGCAACAAAATAAGTCAAGCAGGGCACAGGTGGCTCACATCTATCTCAGGAGGCTGAGCAATGAGAATCAAAGTTCAAAGACAGCCCAGGCAGACAAATTATAATAGACTCTTCTCTCCAATTAACCAGGAAAAAGTTGAAAGTAGCACTTAGCTCAGCTCAAGTGGTAGAGCCACAGCCTGGAGCAGAAAAAGCCAAGCAACAGTGTAAAGCCTTGAGTTCAAGTTCCAGTACTGGCAAAAAAAAAAAAAGACAAAGTAAGAATGATGCTAAAATGAGAAGCCATTTGAAAAAGGGAGTGCTGTTCTGCTCACCACTGTTGATTTGCTGGTGATCAGGTAGGCAAGTCCAGGGGCAATGTTTGTCTTGCTTCTGCAATCCACGGGAAATAAGTATGGGACACTGGCGGCACCTAGTGGCTCTGGCAGGTACTGCTAGCAATACTACTGGATCCTCTCACCCCTTCTCCCCTGGTCCTGGGGGTTTGAACTCTGGGACTGGGAGCTAGCTGTCCCTGAGCTTCTTTTGGCTGGAGGCTAGAGTCTCATGGACTTTCCTGCCCAGGCTGGCATTGATCTCAGCCTTCTGAGAAGGTAGCACTGCAGGTAAGAACCACCTGCGCCCAGCCTACTGGTCCTTTTACTTTCAAGTAACCTACTGTGGACTTAGTCTCCAGATTTTTGAAGAGTTGAGAGATGACATATTCCTCAGGAAAGGAGATTTTCTAGCCACTTGACATCTAGAAAGTCACATTTCCTTTTTTTTTTTTTTTTTGCTGTGAATCAGAATCACCTGGAATCTTGTTTTTTAAAAAAAAAATTCAGTTGCTGGGCCGCACCCTAGAGGCTCTGATTTAATGGGTTTAAAATGGGGCCCAGGCACCAGTGTTTTTAATGAGCTCTCTAGTTTTCTTTTTTTTTTTTTTGGGGGGGGGGGGTGTCTGGTCGTGGGGCCTGAACTCTGGGCCTGGGCACTGTCCCTCAGCTCTTCAGCTCAAGGCTAGCGCTCTACCACTTGAGTCACAGCGCCACTTCCGGCTTTTTTCTTTTTGCTTATGTGGTGCTGAGGAATCGAACCCAGGGCCTCAGGCATGCAAGGCAAGCGCTCTACCACTGAGCCACCTTCCCAGCTCCAGTCACATTTCCTCTAACATTACAAAAGAGATCTCACCTCTAGTTTCACATGTTTTCTTATATTCATAAAGGAGGAATTTAAGGGTGATCATACTGGGTACTCGTAGCTCATGCCTGAATCATAGCTACTCAGGAGGCTGAGATTTGAGGATCATAGTTAGAAGCCAACACAGGTAGGTAAGTCTGTAAGACTCTTATTTTCAATTAACCACCCAAAAGCCAGAAGTGAAGCTGTAGCTCAAGTGGTAATGCCAGTTTTAAGTGAAAAGGGATTACACCCAGGCCCTGAGGTCAAGCCCCAGTACTAGCTTAAAAAAACAACAGAAAACTTTATTATTATTCTGTTGCTATTGTTTCTCAACTATCTTCTATCAAAGATACAGAAACAACAAAAGAAACAAAGTGTAAAATTGAAATACTGGGGAAGAAGAGAGTATCAAGTTATGAGAAATCTTTGCTAGGTTACAGATTCTACAGTTCGTTTTACTGTAAAGATAAAAGAAACTTTCAGTTTTTATTTTTTGTGCCAGTCCTGGGTCCTGCCCTACCACTTGCGCATGACCCCAGTCTGGCTTTCTGTTGATTAGTGATGGAGTCCAATAAACTTTTCTGCCCAAGCTGGCCTCAAACCACAATCTGCAGATCTAAGTCTCCTGAGTATCAAGGATAAGTGTGAGCCACTGGTTCCTGGCTTGAAAAAGACTTTCAGCCTTTGCAATCCTGGTTTCCTTCCTTGGAGGGGTGTCTTGAGTTCCTTCTTTGCACCCCATGTCAAGTTCTTACCTCCAACCTCCTGAGGGTTGCTGCTGCCCCACGGTGAGAACAGTCTGTTCCCACACATTTGCTACCTGGATAGTGCTAAATGGCTGGACAGAAGTGAGCACAGAAAGTTGGCACTGTAATAGTTTACAGTGCATTAAGTCTTCTGATAAATAACCCAGAGACCTTTACATGACCCCTTTCCCTCTACTGGTTTCAGCTACATAACAGTCAACCGAATGAGAGGGGCAGTGTGGAGAGAAGCAATGGCCATAACTGTAAGAAGGGCAGTGAGGAAGGAGAGACCACAGGCTAAAGATGGAAAGATGGGTCCCTCATTGAAGGGCCTATGTCCAGCATTTTTGTCTTAGGGCATGGTTTTGGCTGGCCAGATGATGGCTATATAAAGCCACAGAGAATCCAGAATAGCAACACGGCTAAAAATAGAGAGGAAAGCTGAGGAGGAGGAAATGTCTGCACTTTTGTTGTTGGGCAAGCTATACATGCAGCTGTTTTGCTGCTAAGTGGGATGGGGTGAAGGGATTTGAGAGTGGAGGGGGTACTTGGAGGTAGCTGCCATTGTCCCAGAGCAAGAAAATGCTCCATTTGCTCAGTCTAGGAAAGCTAGCTAATGTCTAAAAAGAGCCAGGAAAGATCCCCTTCTAGATACTAGTATACCATGAGGCGTTTTTACCGAACCTTTCTATTAGGAGAGATGACTCGGGTTTTTGAGTTAGGAGAAGAAAAAAATCAAAGAATCACAGTGACTGAAAGATACTTCCAGTTGGTGAGAGTGCAACAGAGGTCAATCTGACTGAACCATAACATATGTACATGTAAATGACCATGAAACCCCTTTGTACAATTAATATACATGAAAAAAAATGACAGGACAGTGAAACAGGCTGTATTGGGGGATGGGTATCATCAGGAGTGGGGAAGGCCCAAGGAAGAGGGTGAAGGAAGCTGAATTAGGGTCAAAGTATTTTACATGCATTTATACAGACAGAATAATAAAACCTGTTGAAATTGTTCTGAGTGGAATAAGGGAGAGGAATATTGGTGGTGAGGCTGATGGGGTACGTCATATGCATGTGTGGAAATGTCATAATAAAAGCCCCTTGTGCAACTAATTTATGCAAGTTAAAAAAAAACCAGGCAGGGCTGGGAAGGTAGCTCAGCGGTAGAATGCATGCCTTGCAAGCATGAGGCCCTGGGTTCGATTCCTCAGCACCACATAAGCAGAAAAAGCCGGAAGTGGCGCTGTGGCTCCAGTGGTAGAGCGCTAGTCTTGAGCTGAAGAGCTGAGGAACAGTGCCCAGGCCCAGAGTTCAGGCCCCATGACCGGCAAAAAAAAAAAAAAAAAAATCAGGAAAAGAATGTGGAAACAACCTCTGCGCAGCCAGGTCTACTGGATCAAGCTTGATCTGGGGCAGAGAGCAATGTAATTTACCCTTTAAAAAAATAAGACTGACTGAGGTGGCACCAGGGGCTCATGCCTGTAATTCTTTTTATTTTTGGTCCGGTCGTGGGGCTTGAACTCTGGGCTTGGGCGCTGTCCTTATGCTCTTCAGCTCAAGGTGAGAGTTCTACCGCTTGAGCCACAGCACCACTTCCGGTTTTCTAGTGGTTTATTAGAGATAAGAGTCTCATGAACTTTCCTGCCCGGGCTGGCTTTGAACTGTGATCCTCAGATCTCAGCCTTCTGAGTAGTTAGGATTACAGGCGTGAGCCGCCGGCGCCCGGCTTCATGCCTGTAACTCTAGCCACTAAAGGGCCTGAGATCTGAGGATCAGAGTTTGAAACCAACTTGGAAAGAAAAGTCCCTGAGACCCTTATCGCCAAAAATCAAACAAATCAAATCAAACCAATACAAAAAACCTACTGAGGCTTAAAAAAAAGACTATACCTATTTAACCAGAATTACAAGTAAGTCTTCATGTTTGCAGCTACTTGGAAAACCCAAAATTCAACTTTGTTTACTGTTCCTCTGAAGTGTGCAATCCCCTAGACTAAGGGAAAACAATACTCTAGCAGTAAGAACTGTAAGAAACCTTTTATTAATACACTCATATTCCTGGGATATAAGAGTCCTTATAACACTGCCGCACTACAGTGTAGACTGGATGTTACCATGTGGGTCTTCCATCTGCTTTTCTAAAGCCAGTCTTTCCACAGAATACAGCTTGCTTACCTTCCCTGTCCACATGCCTGTGGAGCGACTTGCCTTTCACTTGTGCAGACAACTACTGACATCCACTGTCTTTGTGAATGCAGGGGCTTCTGGTGGTTAAGCCAGGATGGAGAAAAACAGCATGGGCTGACCAAACAGGAATTCTGACTCTGTTTCAGTGTCTCTCTTATCCATTTCTCCTGCAAGGGTTGGTATATCTTCAGGATGAGGATAATGATTCCAACTGCCGGAATATTCGGAACACTTTCCTTGATTTCTCTGAGAGACTCTATAGGTAGAAAAGTATATTAGGATAAAATTCTTTTGTAGAAACAAAAAGCTAGGCAATAGCTTTAGAAATTGGTCAGATCATTTCTCCTACAATGATCTAGATTTACCTAGATTGAAAAAAAAACTATATATATATATATTTATTTTATTTTATTTATTTATTTTGGGTCGGGTTGTGGGGCCTGAACTCTGGGCCTGGGCGCTGTCCCTCAGCTCTTCAGCTCAAGGCTAGCGCTCTACCACTTGAGCCACAGCACCACTTTCGGCTTTTTTTCTTTTTGCTTATGTGGTGCTGAGGAATCGAACCCAGGACCTCAGCCATGCAAGGCAAGCGCTCTACCACTGACCCACCTTCCCAGTCCCCAAAACTATATTTATTGTGTTAATCCTGGGGCCTAGGTACTGTACCTCAGCTTGTTTTGCTCAAGGCTAGTACTCTACTACTTGAACCACAGCTCCACTTCTGGTTTTCTGGTGGTTAATTGGAGATAAGAGTTTCATACGGCTAGGAAGGTGGCTCAGTGGTAAAGTGCTTGCCTTGAATGCATGAGACCCTGGGTTCAATTCCTCAGTACCACATAAACAGAAAAAGCCAGAGGTGGCACTGTGGCTCAAGTGGTAAACCACTAGCCTTGAGTTGAAGAGCTGAGGGACAGTGTCCAGGCCCAGAGGAAAAAAAAAAGTTTTATAGACTTTCCTGCCCAGGCTGGCTTTGAACTGTGATCCTCATATCTCAGCCTCCTCAGAAGCTCATTTTATTTTATACTATGCATAATGGACAACTGAAGCCAAATAATTAAGAAAGTCTGTGTTCTATTGTGAGACTGATACTTCCAAAACAAGTCTCACAGCCTCCTTCCTATTTGTATGTGTCCTGACCCTTCTGACCACCTATTAGTGCAACATATATTCTGTTCTATTCTTTTTGCCAGTTCTGAGGTTTGAACTCAGGGCCTGGGCAATGTCCCTGAGCTTCTTTTGCTCAAGACTAGAACTCTACCATTTGAGCCACAGTGCCACTTATGCCTTTTTCTCTTTATGTGGTACTAAAGAATGGAATCCAGGGCTTCATGCATGCTAGGCAAGTACACTACCACTGAGCCACATTCCCAGCCTGGCCCTGAATTTATCATCCCAATCTCTGCCTCTTGAGTATCTGGGATGATAGGTTTGAGCTACTAAACTTACCCATATGTTTATTTATTTTTGTTTTGTTTAAATCCACAATGCTAGCTGAGGTAAGCTATATGCCTATAATCCTACCTAGGAGGTTGAGATCTGAGGACCACGGTTCAGGGCCAGCCCAGGCAGGAAAGTCCATGAGACTCATTTCCAATTAACCACCAGAGAACTGGAAAAGGCGCTGTGGCTCAAAGTGTAGAGCACTAGCCTTGAGCTGAAGAGCTGAGGCATAGTGCCCAAGCCCAGAGTTCAAGCCCCACGACCGACAAAAAAAAAAAGTGCTGAGGGATAATGCCCAGGCTCAGAGTTTAAGCCCCATGACCAACACACACACACACACACACACACACACACACACACACACACACTTCATAATACTTAAATTGTCCTGGTATATTATTTCTTGTGAACATGGATTCACATTTATGTGGCACCTGGATGAGGTTAACAGTATCATCCAAAGCTAAGAAATAAAACAAAGTTGAATGACTCCTAAGAGTCAACTATGACCTTGGCTTTCTCAGCTCAAGTTTTAGCCAACAGAGCTAAAAATAGGAAGACTATCATTGCCACTTGATTATACTTAGGAACTGTTCTGAGAAATGGTGTTATGGGGAGACAAAGCAATTTATTAGAAATAGAAGTTCTTAGTAAGTCAGAACACGGTCTTCTCAGCCTCTGAGAGTAACAATAGAGCACAGATTTCTCATGCAACCAGAGCCTCAGGGAGAGGACAAAGGACATTTAGGACACATCCAGAAGCCATGACTAGTTTCTTCCTTTTTTTTGGTCGGGCGTAGGGCCTGAACCCAGCCTGGGTGCTGTCCCTCAGCTCGTCAGCTCAAGGCTAGCGCTCTACCACCTGAGCCACAGCACCACTTCTGGTCTTTTCTGCTTATGTGGTACTGAGGAATCAAAGCCAGGGCCTCATGCATGCTAGGCAAGCACTCTACCACTGAGCCACCTTCCCAGCCCAGCCATGACTAGTTTCTAACATTAGATAGCATTTCCACTGTCCCCTTATCCTCTAGTAGATAAGGATTTCAATAAAATAAAGTCCCAGGAGCTGGGCACCAGTGGCTCATGCCTGTAATCCTAGCTAATCAGGAGGCTGAGATCTGAGGATCATGGTTTGAAGCCAGCCTGGGCAGAAAAGTCCCCAGGAGACTCTTATCTCCTATAAACTACTCAAAAAAGCCAGAAGTATGGGCTAGGAAGGCTGCTCAGTGGAAGAGTGCTTGCCCTGCATGCATGAGGCCCTCAGCACCACATAAGCAGAAAAAGCAGGAAATGGCACTATGGCTCAAGTGGTAGAGCGCTAGCCTTGAGCTGAAGAGCTGAGGGACAGTGCTCAGGCCCAGAGTTCAGGCCCCAGGACCGACAAAAAAAAAAGTCAGAAGTAGTGTTGTGGCTCAAGCTGTAGAGTGCTAGCCTTGAGCACAAAGAGGCTCAGGACAGCACCCAGGCCCTGAATTTAAGCTCCAGGGCTGGCTAAAAAAAGAAAGTCTCAGGATGGAAACGTTTGAGTTGGGACTCAGGGGAATTTGATTTAGTGACAAAGCTGAAAGTAACTTGGAAACAAATAAAACTTTTTCTAACATCAAGATCCTTCCTCACAGCCCCATTAAGGCTTTGTATCATCCATAGCAGTGAGGTCAATAACCCACTTTGATAATGAACCTGAAAAGTTCCAGAATCCAGAGCTAATATGACATGCAGTAACTCTTTCTACCACAACACCACCATTACCCCTATCACCACACATACAAAAGCCGTGTGTGTGTGTGTGTGTGTGTGTGCGCGCGCGGGCGCGCGCGCGTGGGTGCGTGCACACACGTGCACACACAGGTGTTAGTCCTGGGGCTTGAACTAGGGTGCTGTCTCTGAGCATGTTTTTGCTCAAAGCTAGCACTCTACCACTTGAGCCTTAGCTCTACTTTTGGCTTTTTGCTGGCTAACTGGCGATACAAGTCTCATGAACTTTCCTGCCTTGGAATCACAATCTTCAGATCTCAGCCTCCTAAGAAGCGAGGATAACAGTAAGAGCTATCAGTGCTCAATGTTTTGTGTGTGTGTGTGTTTTTAAATATGACAGTACTAAAGGGGAGTCTTAATAAAAACTGACAAACATTTATCTTCTGAAGACTTAGGCAGAAAGAATTTGTAAGCAAAGGTAGATTTAATCCCTCAAGTAGAGTGGCAGGTCAAATATTTGTCTTTAAAGAACTATGTTCCAAAAGGATTTTTTAAGTTGAAAAGAAATGCAGATTATTTTTCCATTAAAACCTTGGAAACCACTGGCTCTCACCTATAATCCTAAGCTACTCAGGGGGCTGAGATCTGAGGATCATGATTCAAAGCCAGCCTAGGCAGTTAAGTCCATGAGACTCTCATCTCCAATTAACTACCAGAAAACCAGAAGTGGTGCTATGGCTCAAGTGGTAGAGCGCTCGTCTTGAGCTGAGGGACAGGACCCAGATCCAAAGTTCAACCCCCATGACCAAGAAAACAAAAAAACAAAAATCAAAACAAAAACATAAACCTTCATGTGATATTTACTGACGGCATTTTACAACTGAGCTTTTACTAGCATTTCAGCTCCCTCTGGTGGAAGCCTGTGGTCCTACAAGACCATGGAATGAGATTGGCCAGGCGTTGTTTACTTATTATTTACTTGGGAGGGTGTGGAGGTCAGTAACTTATATTTACAGTAGGCTACAAGACAAATGTGGAACCAGGCTGCAGAGGAACAAGGATTCCACAGTGGTGACTCTTTTATGTCTGTGAGCTTCACTCCTGACCCAGAGCCAAAATGTTTTCTCTGTTACATGACCACAGCAGTCTAATAAGACTAGCTAAGGATGGACTGGCACACATGCCCAGGCACATATGCGCAGGCTATGGACTAGAGTAAGGTGGTATGTCTTATACGGGGAATGGACCCATCTGAGCTCCAAAATGCAGAGATGTCAACTGATAAAGTAGCTGCTCTGTATCCTGCTGATCCAATTAATTCCTTTTCTGCATTCCTTTCCTTCTTATAGTCATTTAAGTTGGGAGCACAAAGAATTTAGCAGAATATAATGGAATGTCATATGCTAAACTGCAGAAAGACTGACCCACTCTTATGCTTTCTCTGAAATATAAACAGCATGAGTGCAACAACTTAGCAAAGTTGCAGGCAGGTAGGGACGAAGTACAAGACAAGCCTCTGTGCCCATCTCATGGACAACAAGGGCCACACATATGCAGGGGAACCTTGGCTCACCATGGAGTCTGGTTCAGCTGGCTGCTTAGACTGTTTGTAGTCCAATAGGATGGAAAGCACTGCCCTCCAGCCTGGCTCTGATGGAATGCTAGCATCCACTTCTGTTTCACCTTGCTCTCTGATTTCTTTACTGAATGTGATATTCACCCAAGGGCACCAGTCTCGATGTTGAGAGGTGGGATCGAAGAAACTTCGGGAAGATGTGTCCTGAGGACAGAGGAAGAGACATAGACAGGGTTAATGAAGGACAGATGCTAGGTCTATTCAGAAAATCAATTGTTGCAAAATCTTCCAACTGCTTGTATTTCTAGGTTTTTTTTTGTTTGTTTGTTTGTTTTGTTTTGTCAGTCATGGGGCTTGAACTCTAGACCTGAGCATTGTCCCTGAGCTCTTCAGCTCAAGACTAATGCTCTACT
The DNA here is from genome assembly GCF_019054845.1 of Dipodomys spectabilis. Taxonomy (NCBI): domain Eukaryota; kingdom Metazoa; phylum Chordata; class Mammalia; order Rodentia; family Heteromyidae; genus Dipodomys; species Dipodomys spectabilis. The sequence goes on from NW_024870874.1 coordinate 16,524,818, forward strand.
ACTTTAAGCCACTGCACTACTTCCAGTTTTCTAGTGGTTAACTGGAGATAACAGTCTCATGGACTTTCCTGCCCCAGCTGGCTTTGAACCATGATCCTCAGAGCTCAGCCTTCTGAAGAGCTAGGATTTTAGATATGTATTTCTAGTTTTATGTTCTTCTTTGTGCCAGTACTGGGGCCTGAATTCAGGGCCTGAGTGCTGTCCTTCAGATTTTTCACTTAAGGCTGATGCTCTACCACTTGAGCTACAGTTCTGATTTTTGGTGGTTAATTGGAGATAAGCATCTCTTGGAAGCCGGGCGTTGGTGGCTCATGCCTATAATCCTAGCTATTCAGGAGGCTGAAATCTGAGAAACACGGTTCAAAGCCAGCCCAGACAGGAAAGTCCGTGAGACTCTTATCTCCAATAAACCACTAGGGAAACCTAGAAAACGGAAGTGGCGCTGTGGCTCAAGCGGTAGAGCATTCACCTTGAGCTGAAGAGCTGAGGGATAGCGCCCAAGCCCAGAGTTCAAGTCCTATGACCAAAAAAAAAAAAAAAAAAGTCTCTTGGACTTCAAACCATAATCCTTATAAAGCTAGACTCGTGAATAGCTAGGATTACAGGAGTGGGCCACCAATGGCTGTCTTATGTTCTCCTTATTTATTTAATTTTGCTTGTCATTATGAAGGTGACATACAGAGGAGTTACAGTTACATAAGTCAGGTAATGAATAAATTTCTTTTTAGAGAATGTCATACTTCTTTTACTCTCTCTTGTTTTTCCCTCCTATACTCACCCACAAGTTGTATAGCTCATAACACAGTGTCTAGTGATAGTTCTGCTGCATTTGTTCACCTTTGTCCCTCTTTTTCTGGGCCCCTCTTATCCTCACAAATTTTATTTTTTTGCCAGTCCCAGGGCTTCAACTCAGACCATGTACACTGTCCCTGAGCTTCTTCTGCTTAAGTCTACCACTTAAGCTAGAGCTCCACTTCTGGCCTTTTTTGGGTAGTTTATTGCAGATGAGAGAGTCTCATAAGTCTGGCACTGGTGGCTCATGCCTGTAATTCTAGCTACTCAGGAAGCTGAGATCTAAGGATTGTGGTTCAAAGCCAGCCTGAGCAGGAAAGTGTATGAGACTCTTTTTTTTTTTTTGGGTCCGGTTGTGGGGCCTGAACTCTGGGCCTGGGCGCTGTCCCTCAGCTCTTCAGCTCAAGGCTAGTGCTCTACCACTTGAGCCACAGCGCCACTTCTGGCTTTTATTCTTTTTTGCTTATGTGGTGCTGAGGAATCGAACCCAGGGCCTCATGCATGCAAGGCAAGCGCTCTACCACTGAGCCACCTTCCCAGCCCATGTATGAGACTCTTATCTCCAATTAACTACCACAAAGCTGGAGTGGAGATGTGGCTCAAAGTGGTAGAGCATTAACCTTGAGCAAAAAAGCTCAGGGACAGTGCCCAGGGCCTGAGCTCAAGCTCCACTACCTGGGCTGAATTTGAACGGGGATCCTCTGAATTCAACCTCCTGAGTAGGTAGGATTAGCTATGAGCCACTAGTGCCTAGCTTTATTTTTATTTGAGACAGAGTCTTGCTATATAGCTGAGACTGTTCTCAATCTCATGACTGTGCTTTCACATTCCTGAGAATATTCTTATTTTCTTCCCATTTCCTCCCTTTCTTTCATCCTCCCTCCCATTTTCCTTCCTTTTCTGCTTTCCTTTCTTTTGCAATATCAGTGTTAGAACTCAGTACTTGCTTGGCTTGCTTAACTGGTGCTCTACAACTTGAACTAAGGCTCCAGGCTCAGATTTTTGCTGGTTATTTTAGAGATAAGAGTTTCACAGACTTTGCTGCCTAGGCTAGCTTCAAACTGTGATCCTTCAGATTTTAGCCTCCTCAGTAGTTAGGATAACAGGCAAGAGCCACTGGCTTCTTTCATCGCCCCCCACCCCCACCCCCCACGCCTCTTTTTTTTCTGTTTTTCTCCTTTTGTCTCTGTTTTTGATTTCTGAACCCTTTGTCTTGTACATGTTTATCTGATTTGGGGAGCGGAAATGGAAGCATGGAAACTGTGGGACAAAGGGTAAACTAATTCAGCAGATACTCACTAGACACTAGAAATGAACTATATAACTTGGGTGGGGGACGGGACAAGAGTTGGGAGAGAAAAAAACTGGGAGAAAATGAGGGAATGACACTATTCAAAAAGAAATGTACTCATTACCTGACTATTAACTGTAATCCCTCTGTAATCACCTTTACAAAAAAAAAAAAATACAAAAAACCCCACAAAAAACAAAAAACTGGACTTTAGTAAGTTTGTCTCCTCCCTCACTGTTGTCCTATTAGTTTGAAATATTTACTCTTTCTCCAGACTCTAACCCAGAGGAATAGACGATAAAATCTTTAATGCTGGGCTGGGAATATGGCTTAGTGGTAGAGTGTTTGCCTCACATGCATGAAGCCCTGGGTTCAATTCCTCAGAAAAAGCCATAAGTGGCCGTGTGGCTCAAGTGGTAGAGGAAAAGAAACTCAGGGACAGTGCCCAGGCCCTGAGTTTAAGCCTTAGGTCTGGCAAAAAAAAAAAAAATTGCTTTCTCCTTGGCCAGCCATCTGTCCTATCTTTAAGTACACAGTATATTTTTGGCCATAGAAGCAGGTAGGGCTCATACCTTTTTCTCCGTGCTCACATGAAGGCCTGGCCTGCTGTTATGCCCAGTGAAGGCTACTGCATGAGTGGACTCACCGAGCTGCTGGAAGAGCAAAGGCGAGCCCGTTTGGCTTTCCGGAGAGGGCTCGACGGTACGTCAAGGCCAGTGCTGTCTCCTGTTCCCATGCTTCGAGTCACTGGGCGGCTTCTGGTGGTAGGGCTGGCTGCCTCTGGCTCAGGCCGCTCAACCGGACTAGAAGAGTCCCAACTTCGGGTTCTAGAGACAATGAGACCTGGGCTCTTTTCAGTCTGAAAGAAAAAGGGGAGTACATAAGTGATGTTGATGGTTAAGATTGCAATTTCTTTCAAAAGCAGGTAAAGGCTAGTATTTTATAGTTTAAATGATAAAAACTCAGCTTTTTTTTTTTTGGCCAGGCCCTTGAATTCAGAGCCTGGACACTGTCCCTGAGGTTCTTTTGCTCAGGGATAGCACTCTACCACTTGAGTCACAGCACTCTTCCAGCTTTTTCTGTGTATGTGGTACAGAGGAATCCAACCCAGGACTATGCATGCTACCAAACCCTCTACCACTAAGCCACATTCCTAGCCAAAACTTAGCTTCTGAATTGCCTCCATACCCACCATCTTCACAGACTTTTTTTTTTCTTTTTTTTTCTTTTTGTCGGTCATGGGACTTGAACCCTGGGCCTGGGCACTGTCCCTGAGCTCTTCAGCTCAAGGCTAGTGCTCTACCACTTGAGCCACAGTGCCACTTCCAGTTTTCTTGTAGTTAATCAGAAATGAGTTTCATGGACTTTCCTGCCTGGGCTGGCTTTAAACTGTGATTCTCAGATCTCAGCTTCCTGAGTAGCTAGGATTATAGGCATGAGCCACCAGCAATAAGCTAGACTATTCTATTTTGATGCTAAATTTCTAAAACACATTTAATTTTTCCACTAGTGAAGAGAAACATGATGAAGAAGCCTGCTGTTGGATGTGGTGGCACACACTTGTACTCCCAGCTAGCCAGACAGGCAAAAGAAGTAAAACCCTATCTCAAAAACAAAATAAAGGGCTGGGATGGTGGCTCAGTGGTAGAGTGCTTGCCTTGCATGTATGAGGTCCTGGGTTCGATTCCTCAGCACCACATAGGCAGAAAAAAGCTGGAAGTGGCGCTGTGGCTCAAGTGGTAGAGCTCTAGCCTTGAGCTGAAGAGCTGAGGGACAGCGCCCAGGCCCAGAGTTCAGGCCCCACAACCGGCAAGAAAAAAAAAAAAGCAAAAGGACTAGGGGCATAGCTCAAGTAGGGTAGCATGAGTAAGGCCCTAAGCTCAATTCCCAGTACCACAAAAATTAACAAAACAAAACATGGATATGATGACTCACATCAGTAATTCAACTACTCAGGAACTGGAGATTAGGAGATTGTGTTTAAAGGCTGGCTTGGGCAAAAAGTTAATCTCAATTAATAAGCTGGGCATGGTTTATATCTGAGGTTCTAGCTACACAGGCTGAAGGTTAGGAGGATCATGGTGTGAAGCTGGACCTAGGGAAATACTTGAGACCCTACCTAAAAAATAACTAGAGCCAAGAAAGGAGGCGGGTGTGGCTCACATAGTAGAATGCCTTCCTAGCTAGTAAGTGTAAGACCTTAAGTTTGGGGAAAAAAAGAAAAAAAAAAAAAAGAGGTGAAGGCTATTTGTCAATTTCCAGTTTTCTACCACCAACACTTTTAGCAAGAATGCTGTTAAGCTATGTTAATACCTGATCTGAACCTGGGAAAAACGTGGCATCCTGGCTCCGGGTCATCATCCTCCTAGGAGATTCAGGCACTAGAGGGAAGCGATCTGGCCGACCCTCGGTGCCTGAAACAGGGGAGCTGGAGAAGCCAAAGGACGCATCCAGGTCAGTCACAGACGACTCGATCTGCTGGAAGCCCCAGAGTCCCACCTTCCGCATACACTGTGAGCATGTCATCAGGGAGAGCTGCATGGGTTCCAAAGAAGAACTAGGAAGAAGCAGCAAAGAAAGTGTGTGTTTCCTAAGGGGCCAGTTCCATGTGCAATGACTTATATGTTTTATCTCACCAAACCAATCTCAACTGGTCTAGCTGGCGGGACCCATGTCCCCCTAGAGCCCTGTCCCTTCATTGCAGAACCTCAGCTCTGTCGCCACCCACATATTTTCTACATATTTTGGTGTGCTCTCTCCCAAAGCTATTTTTTTGGAGGGGCTATGGTTTTTTAACCGTCAAAGGGTTGTATGAGAGGGTTACAATTTGACATTTCTCCTTCTGTCCAATGAATTTTGATCAGTCACCCCTTCCATCATTCTTTGCCATCTCTCCTACCCCTTTCCCTGGAGGCCTATCAACCACTTACTTTTTCTCTTATGTACACTGAGTATTAATTAAGACTGTATTTGTCCTTGCCTATTTATCCACCACCTACCCATTACTCCCCCATTAACTGAAACTATGTTTCAGTTTCCTAATATTCATTTTGTTAAACTACCTGTAACTATTAGAGCTCCATGGAGTTTCACAGCTACATGTACTATACTTCAGTCAATGTCACAGTGATCTTGTATGCCCCTGTATGCATTTACCCTGTGTGTGTAACGGGAGGTTATATATTGATTCTAAGATCCCCAAGGCTATTTTGAAGTTTCTTTCATAAAGCTGTTCTGTCTTCTTAAATCCCTTTGTTAATCTACTGCAGAAAGCATGTCTGGGGTTAACCAAGGTCAGTTCTGACAGCCTTCACCTCAGAGAGAGGGTAGCCAAACTGGCAGCTGGGATGGAAACACCAACCAGGGGCATGTCGGGGACTCCAGGCTGGGGACTCCTTTGCTACTTCTCATCAATTGAGCTTATTTTCCTTCCTTTCATTTTCTTTCTATTCTTAGAGAAGAGCTTCACTGTTTATGGGAACACAAGTTCCCAGGTGGGAACTGGGAATACAAGACAGGAAACTTAGGTGCAAACACCATGCCTTCCCAAATTTGGATTCTCCCCTCCTCCTACCACTAATGTTTGCTTTGTTTCTTTTCTCACAGAAAACACCATCTGATTTCCAAATATGACCAGTGACTAGAATATATAGGTATGTATTATTGTCATGGTTTATACTCTCAGACAGAAGTAGCTGACTAACCTCCATGCCCAGCCACACAGAGAGAGAACACAGGCAGTGACTTGGACTTGGATGTCTGAACCTAATTTGCTTGCTGTTTTCCTCTCCTCAGTTACAGGGTCAAGTTCATCTTCAAGCAAATGTAGCAGATGACTGATCTTGTCTTCTGTCAAGCACTGAAGAGAATGAAGGTTAAAAAAAAACTTGAAGTTTTAATCACCATAAAAAGAAAATGTATTCAAGATAATGCAGGTAGATGGTAAAAGGCAGAATCCAGAGTAGAGAGGGCAAATATGAAGGCAGCATTTCCACAGAGAAGACTTATTCTAGGACTGGGCTAAGGGGTCACATAGCAGCTTTCAAACTGCTGACCTGCTGACCCAGAAATGGGGGTGGTTTTCCAGGAATTACCAAACTAATTTTTTTCAACTTACCAATTGTAGTTCTTTTTTGGGGGGGGGTCCGGTCGTGGGGCCTGAACTCAGGGTCTGGGCGCTGTCCCTCAGCTCTTCAGCTCAAGGCTAGGGCTCTACCACTTGAGCCATAGCGCCACTTCTGGCTTTTTTCTTTTTGCTTATGTGGTGCTGAGGAATCGAACCCAGGGCCTCATGCATGCAAGGCAAGCGCTCTACCACTGAGCCACCTTCCCAGCCCCCAATTGTAGTTCTTTCTAAAAATCTAAAACTTATAAAATTCAAACCCAAACAACAAAAATAGTTATTGTTGTTTTTTTGGCCAGTTCTAGTACTTGAACTCACAGCCTGGGCATTGTCCCTGAGCTTCTTTTTGCTCAAGGCTAGCAACTAACACTTGAGCCACAGCACTTCTGGCTTTTTCTGTTTAGATGGTACTGAGGAATTGAACTCAGGGCTTCATCATGCATTCTGGGCAAGCACTCTACCACTAAGCCACATTCCCTGCCCTGAAAATAGTTCTATTTATGTCTTAGTCTGACACTGAATTTACTTTCTGACAAAACAGAGTTTGCTAGCCTTGATTTTTGTGCTAAGCATAATAAAGAACTATGGGAGATGGGAGTTGCCTTGACCAGGGACAGTGTGATATTTACAACAGACACCAGAAGTTAATAGTTGACTGCTAAAATCTCCAGCATAATGTTAATGAAGGAAAGTCTGGGAATGTGGCTTATTGGTAGAAAGCTTGCCTAGCATGAATGAAGCCCTGGGTTTGATTCCTCAGTACCACATAAACAGAAAAGGCCAGAAGTGGTGCTATGGCTCAAGTGGTAGAGTGCTAGCCTTGAGCAAAAGAAGCTCAGAGACAGTGCCCAGGCCCAGAACTGGCAAAAAAAACAAAAACAAAAAACAAGGAAGCAAAATAATCAGTTTTAGCCGGGCGCTGGTAGCTCACGCCTGTAATCCTAGCTACTCAGGAGGCTGAGATCTGAGGATCGCAGTTCAAAGCCAGCCCGGGCAGGAGAGACCGTGAGACTCCTATCTCCAATAAACCACCAGAAAACTGGAAGTGGCCCTGTAGCTCAAGTGGTAGAGCGCTCGCCTTGAGCTGAAGAGCTGAGGGACAGCGCCCAGGCCTAGAGTTCAAGCCCCACGCCGACAAAAAACAAAAATCAGTTTTTACTTCCTAAAATACACATATCTTCACAGAGGACTTACAGGCTGATAATATGGGTCAGTAACATTCAACTTCAAAGAACAGATAGGCCAGAACATTTCAATGCATCTATTCCCAGGAAAAGGGAGTTTTCTGGTCCCCTAGTAATTGGGAAAATGGTATGTAATAAACCATTTGCAAGCTGTATGCTGGTGGCTCTCTCCTATAATCCTAGCTACTCAGGAGGCTGAGATCTAAGGATCGAGGTTTGAAGCCAGGCCAGGCAAAAAACAAAAACAAAACAAAACAAAACAAAAAAAATCCTGGGAGACACTTTTTTTTTTTTTGCCAGTCCTGGGGTTTGAACTCACCCTGAGCTTCTTTTGTTCAAGGCTAGCCACTCTACCACTTGAGCCACAGCGCCACTTCTGGCCTTATGTGGTACTGAGGAATCCAACTCAGGGCTTCATGCATGCTAAGTACATACTCTACCACTCAGCCACATTCCCAGCCCCAAAATCTGAGACTCTTACCTCCAAATAACCAGCAAAAGTCAGAAGTAGATCTGTGGCTCAAGTGGTAGAACATTAGCCTTGAGCAAAAAAGCCAAGTGAGAATATGAGGCTTTGAGTTCTAGCTCCAGTATAGGCATAAATAAATACATAAACAGACCATTTGCAGTCACATTTCAATATTTTCTATCAAATAGTCAAAGCAAGATAAAATTGAATTTATGCCACTGAAAGAACCATTCTAAATGTTGAAATGGAACTTATTAACTCAAACTCTCCATAGCTGCTCCTCTTTCCCTAACACTCTGCTTCCTCTTAGCATTAAAAGAAATGCTTTGCTACAAACACTGGTGACACCTGGAGGCCAAGAAAAACTCACCATGTTCTTCAAGTCCTCTGACCTCAAGGAAGGAAGCTGAAGGTCTAAGTGACAAAGGCTTTGAAAACGATCTAGGAATTCATTAACAAGGACAGAAGGCTCATCCAATGGCAATGTCCCAAATCGATCTATGGACAAAATAAGAAAATTACACTGGTGTTAACAAGTAAACATAAATAGAACAATCAGAGAAATGTGAAATGGAGGTGATATTAGACAATATTAAGAAATTATTGTGCTCTGTTCACAAAAACCAAACAACATGAGCCAGGCAATGGTGTCTCATGCCTGTAATCCTAGCTACTCAGGAGATTGAGATGTAAAGATCACAGTTTGAAGCCAGCCCAGGTGGGAAATCCTAGAGTCTTCTCCAATAAACTACTTAGACACGGCTGGGAAGTAGTTCTGTGGCTCAAGTGAGAAAGCACTAGCCTTTAGCCAAAGAAGCTCAGTTCAGGGGCTGGGAAGTTGGCTCAGTGGTAGAGCACTTGCCTTGCATGCTCGAGGCCCTGGGTTCGATTCCTCAGCACCACATAAGAAAAAAGCCGGAAGTGGCGCTGTGTGGCTCAAGTGGTAGAGCGCTAGCCTTGAGCTGAGGGACAGCGCCCAGGCCCAGAATTCAGGCCCCACTACCGGACCCCAAAAAAAAAAAAAAAAAAAAAAAAAAAAAGCTCAGTTCAAGCTGAGTTAAAGCCCAGGACCAGCACAAAAACAAACAACAAAGGTGCCCAACAACACATGAATGAAGAAAATGGCGAATACATAAATATATTTATGTAATATATAAAAGCCATAAAGAGAAATGGCATTGTGTCATGTATAGGAAAATGGATGAATTGGAATGTAATATATTACATCATATTGAGCAAGACAAATTAAGCTAAAACAAACAACAAAACAGATAATATATGTTTTTGTTCATTTGTGGAAGCTAGTCCTAAAAGACATACATACTCATAGACTGAACAAACATACATATAGTCCCCTATACATAACTACTTATATAAACACAGAATATGGCTAAGAAGGTGGCTTAGTGGTAGAGTGCTTGCCTAGCAAGCATGAAGTCCTGGGTTTAATTCCTCAGTACCACATAAATAGAAAAAGCCAGAAGTGGCACTGAGATGCAGAGTGCCAGCCTTGAGCAAAAGAAGCTCAGGGACAGTGCCCATGCCCTGAGTTCAAGCCACAGGACTGGCAAAAAAGTAAAATAACATAAACACAGAACTGAATCTCAGGGACTACTTAGGAGGAAAAGGGAAGGGAGAAGGAAAAAAAAAAGAGTAATTTTATAATACATTCCAAGTACATATGCAAAGCTTAGTGAAAGTTGTTATCAATAGGGATGTGGGGGCCAGGAGAGAGAAAAAGGTTCTGTGTGTATGAGGGGTTGGTACTAGCAGAAGGGGGATGGGCTAACAAGGAGGATGAAAGATGATGAATATGGTGAAAATAGATTGTTTGTAACTTTGAAAACTGAACAATGAAACCTGCTGAAATTGTTTTGGGAAGGAGAAGGGAGAGTGATATATAAATAATATAATGTTCTATGTAATATAATTTTATGTAATTTAACTTAAAAGATCTACAGATTAATAGAGAATCTTGCAACTAATCCCTCATGGCTAACAAGGGGTGACTGTAACAACTTACATAAAAATACTTGCTATCAATTTAAAAACATGAACCATTTCACTAAATATGTTCCTTTTACTTAGCATATGTGAAAATCTGGGTTCAATCTCCAGCACTACAAAAAAGAAAATGAAAAGGCAGGAGCCAATGGCTCATGCCTCTGTTTCTTTTTTTGTTTTGTGCCAGTCTTGGGGCCTAAACTAAGTGCCTGGGCACTGTCCCAGTGAAGTGCCTGGCTTCAAGCCTGTATATTTACTTAGGAGGCTGAGATCTAAAGGACTGAGGTTTGAAGCCAGACCAGGTAGAAAGTCCTCATGACTGCATCTCCACAAAATCAGCAAAAGGCTTGACTAGAAGTGTAGCTCAAATAGTAGAATGCCAATCAAACAAGCAAGCTGAGCAAGCACAAGGCCTTGAGTTCAAAACTCAGTACTAGGGCTGGAATGTGGCTTAGTGGTAGAGTGCTTACCTAGCAAGCATGAAGCCCTGGGTTCCATTCCTGAGCACTACATAAACAGAAAAGCCAGAAGTGGTGCTGTGGCTCAAGTGGAAGAGTGCTAGCCTTGAGCAAAAGACGTCAGGGACAGTGCCCAGGTCCTGAGTTCAAGCTCCAGGACTGGCAAAAGCAAAAAAACACCTCCCCCCGACACACACCAAAAAAAACCTCAGTACTACATTGTCCAAAAAGAAATGTACTCATTACCTGACTTATAAAATGGCAACTCCTGTGTACAACACCTTAATAATAACAATAAAAATGTAAATGTAAAATAAAAACCTCAGTACTAGCAAAACAATAAAAGGGGAAGACATTAAAGACACAGACATTAAAAAAAATCAAGAAAAAGCTGGGCATGAAAAAGGTTGGGAGGCAGAGGCAGGATTACAGGTTGGAGGCCAGCTCAGGCTGCAAGTTGAGATCTTATCTCAAAAAAGCAAAGCCAAGCAGGTGCCAATGGCTCACGCTTGTAATCCTAGCTACTGAGGAAGCTGAGATCTGAGGATCATGGTTCAAAGCCAGACTGGGCAGGAAAGTCCATGACAGGAAGTGGAGCTGTGGCCCAAGTGGTAGAGCACAAAAGCTCAGAGACAGCACCTCAGGTCCTGAATTTAAGGCCTAAAACTATCACACACACACACACACAAAATAAAAAATAGCCACACACACACACACACACACACACACACACACACACACACACACACACACACACACACACACACACACACACACACACACACACACACACACACACACACACACACACACACACACACACACACACACACACACACACGCGCGCCAGGTACTGGTGGCTCATGCCTGTAATCCTAGCTACTTAGGATCTGAGGATTGTGGTTTGAAGCCAGCCCAGGCAGAAAAGTCTGCGAGACCCTTATCTCCAATAAACTACTTAGAAAAAGCTGGAAGTGGCGCTGAGGCTCAAGTCGTAGAGCACTAGCCTTGAGTACAAAGAAACTTAGGGACAGTGCCTACGCCCTGAGTTTAAACCCCAGGGTCTGTGGGGGGGAAGAAAGGGGTTGGAGATTTTTGTCTCCAATTAACTAGCAAAAAATGATACTAGAGGCATGGCTCAAGTGGTAGAGCACTAACTGAATGAGCAAACGAGATCTTAAGTTCAACCCTTGATAGAGATAAAACAAAACAAAAGGTATGAATCAACCTCAAAAGTGAGGTCTGGAGAGAAATTAGATATCCCCAAGGAAGCAAAAGCTGTGAATGGGGTCAAGAAAGAAAAGCACATAGCAACAAGAACTGAGGACCTGGGCTGGGAAGGTGGCTCAGTGGTAGAGCGCTTGTCTTGCATGCATGAGACCCTGGGTTCCATTCCTCAGCACCACATAAGCAAAAAGAAAAAAGCCGGAAGTGGTGCTGTGGCTCAAGTGGTACAGCGCTAGTCTTGAGCTGAAGAGCTGAGGGACAGTGCCCAGGCCCAGAGTTCAGGCCCCACGACTGGAACCCCCTCCTCCAAAAAAAAAAAAAAAAAGAGCTGAGGACCAGTGACAGAGCCTAGAGTCACTTGCACTAAGTACTGAACAGGGATAGATTCAAATGCACACAAGACTGAGCTGTGAGAAACATAGGCTATCGGTAGGAAATCCTTGTCATATGATCACTTTCACTTAAACAATTTCATCAGAGGTCATCTTCAACCATATTTTTTCTCCTCTTAGTGGTCACTCATAGGGCATTCCTCACTATTACTGACCCTGGAATTAACTTGAGCTCTCCAACTTGAAATAAAAATCATATCTAACCTGCACCAATCCTTGATTAAGGTATATAAGAAGATATGGATGAACATTGTTGCTTTGTAACATGAAAGAAGAATTTTGTACTTGGTGAGATTTCTCCACCAGAGGGCTCTGCTGTTGAAGGTCTCAGCAGAAATATGTCTGCACGACCAACAAAATATTTTAATATCACAGGGGCTTACTAGGTTGAGGGCTTTTTTATTCAGAAGTCCTCAGCATACACACCAGTGTTTCCTATTTTAATGGAAATTGTGTCCTGACACCCCGTGGTACTGGGAAGAAACCTGAAGCATGGACTTGGCCCTTCCTGGTACCTGGCTGAGGCAGCCTTGGGCTGGGGTGATGTCTTACCTCAGTGCTGGGAGTCTTCCATAGCCATCATTAGTGCAACTAGTGAACCTTCTCTTTACAGGAACCAAGGTAAAATAGGAAGTGCTCAATGGGTAGAAGCAGAATTTGGAACCAGAGAAAATTATAGACGTGGCAATCCTTTAGTTCTTAATTTCCTCACCCCAAACAACTAATTGATGACAGCTGCCTCCCAGGGCTCTTGTGAGGATTCAATAGGACAAGCTCCACACTGTGAAGCCTACTGTACAACACAAGCACTTGATAAAGTTAAAACATAAAATGAAAATGTAAATGAATACAAGTTCTTGAAAAGTACAAATTGAGGAAAAACAAACTTCAAAGACTAGGTTTTTTTAAATAAAGTAATGAACAATATTAGAGGAGAGATCTAGGAGAGTTGATAAGTGGAAGTTGTCAAGTACCTGGAGAGGGGCTGTCTGGCCAGAAACAGAACTTTTCATGAGCAGTATACAATGATTTTCTCAGTTCAGCACAGCGTTCCTTATCTGAAATCCACACAGGTAACATGACTTAAAAAACACTACACAGATTCAAAAGCCAAAGCCAAAGAGCTAAAAGACTACAAATGCAACTACAGATAAAACGAGAGAATTAAAAAATATAAAAAGCAGTAGCAATATGATCTCAAAATTGTTCACAAAGTAAGTTAAACTGAGATCCTAAGATCAACACAAACATTACATAAATTATTGGGACATTTCAAAGTGTGAGCCTCCTAAAAGTCCTGTTTCTTTGTCCAAAATTATAAATTAAAAATAAACATTCCACAGATTGATCCATTGCAACAATGAGAAGTACAAGATGCTATGTCAAAAATCGAACTTTAGGGCTGGGAAGGTGGCTCAGTGGTAGAGCGCTTGCCTTGCATGCATGAGGCCCTGGGTTCAATTCCTCAGCACCACATAAGCAAAAAGAAAAAAGCTGGAAGTGGTGCTGTGGCTCAAGTAGTAGAGCGCTAGCCTTGAGCTGAAGAGCTGAGGGACAGCACCCAGGCCCAGAGTTCAGGCCCTACGACCAGACCCCAAAAAAACCCCCAAAAAACGAACTTTACAATTCAGGTGGGAGGGGGGGAGTGTAGTTGAGGAGGTGGGAGGGATAGGATGGTAGGGGAAAACAAAGAAGGGGGCAACAATGCTAGATATGAAATATACTCATTACTCTGTTCATGTAATTGTAACTCTGTACAGTATTTTCACAATAAAAAACTTATTTAAAAAATAAACATTCCAGCCGGGCGCTGGTGGCTCACGCCTGTAATCCTAGCTACTCAGGAGGCTGAGATCTGAGGATCACGGTTCAAAGCCAGCCCAGGCAGGAGAGACCGTGAGACTCCTATCTCCAATAAACCACCAGAAAACCGGAAGTGGCGCTGTAGCTCAAGTGGTAGAGCGCTCGCCTTGAGCTGAAGAGCTGAGGGACAGCGCCCAGGCCCAGAGTTCAAGCCCCACGACCGACAAAAAAAAAAAAAAAATTTCACTATCAATTACTTAGAATATATAAAGTCAATTTATCAAGCCAACTTAGGAGCTGCCTGGAAGTATATAGCCTCGGCTAGTCTTACTTAAATCCTCCATCCTGCTTCAGTGTCCTGAATGTTAGTATTTCAGGTGTGTCCCATATTGCCAGTTCTAAAACTACTGAGTCTTTGATTGTGGAGGAAAATGTAATCTCTACTTTATACTTACATCTGTCAAAGTCAAAAGCTGGCTGTAAACTGGCACAGAGAAAAGCTTGGCAGCTGGAACATTTGAGCATGTCACATTCAACTGTGACCCAGCCATATTTCGCACAGACAAGTGGAGATAGTTCAGGGGGCTTCCCTGCCCATTTCAAAGAGTATTTATGTTAAGAAAAGCAAGAATACAAGTACATAACAGTGACTAAAACAGAATTAAAACTTTAATAAACAAAGTTATGAGGTAAGCAGTAAGAAAAATTATAGACCGGACTGGGAATGTGGCATAGTGGTAGAGTGTTTGCCTCGCATGCAAGAAGCCCTGGGTTCCATTCCTTAGTACCACAGAAACAGAAAAAGCCGGAAGTGGTGCTGTGGCTCAAATGGTAGAGTGCTAGCCTTGAGCAAAAGAAGCTTAGGGACGGTGCCCAGGCCCTGAGTTCAATCCCTAGGACTGGCAAAAAAGGAAAGAAAAATTACAGACCAATTTCAAAGTACATACTTTGCAAAATGATGAAGGTCATTTGAGCATCAAGCAGAGTAATACATTAACTTTTGCCTTTAGGAAGCGTTCTACACACACACACACACACACACACACGAATGTGTCTGCATTTATATACATATATATTACTGTTTTTGTGTGCCAGTTCAGGAGATAGATTTTTTTTTTTTTTTTTTGTCGGTCATGGGCTTGAACTCTGGGCCTGGGCACTGTTACTGAGCTCTTCAGCTCAAAGCAAGCACCTACCAATTGAACCACAGAGCCACTTCCAGTTTTCTGGTGGTTTTATTGGTGATAAGAGTCTCACAGACTTTCCTGCCCGGGCTGGCTTTGAACTGTGATCCTCAGATCACAGCCTCCTGAGTAGCTAGGATTATGGGTGTGAGCCACCAACCAGTGCCCTGCGGGGATAGATCTTAAGTCTTTCACTCTCTCACTTAGCTTTTGCTCCTGGCTGGCACTCTACATTGAGCCATGCCCCTAGTTCAGGCTATTTTTTTAAAAATTTTGTTGGTCATGGGGCTTCAACTCAGGGCCGGGCTCTATCCCTGAGCTATTTTGCTCAAGGCTAGTGCTCTACCTCTTTGAGCCACAGTGCCACTGGTTAACTGGAGATGAGAGTCTCCCGGGCTCTTTTCTGCCCCAGCTGGCTTCAAACTATGATTCTCAGATTTTAGCCTCCTAGGATTACAGGTGTGAGCCACTGGCAGCCAGCCAGTTCAGGCTTTCTTTTTGCAAGTTATATGGAGATAAGAGTCTCCTTCATTTGTTTGGCCAAGCTGGCTTCCAACTTCAGCCTTTGAGTAGCTAGGATTATAGACATGAGCCACCAGTACCTGGCTAGTTCTCTGTATTTCATATGATTCAAATGTTTACTTTATAGCATATGAGTAGTTCTACTTATTTGTGAGGCTGAGACAGGAGGATTACTTGAGCCCATGAAGATAAGACCACCCTGGACAACATATAAAAACTCATAAAAAACCAACAACAAAACTACATTTTATTACTGATTGTAGAATGGAACACAGAGGCTATTCACTTTCATTCAATCTGAAATTATAGGAACTTTAAAACACTAGTGAAAGCAGGAAGAATTGCCTAAGCAATAAAGGACGGTCAACGTAAAAAATACAGATATGACTGTTACCACTGATCTATATTCTCCTATGGCACCACATCCATTAGTTCCAAAAAGTAAAAATTATCAGATAAACACGGGTAGCTCATGCCTATAATCTTAGCTACTGAGGATCAAAGTTCAAAGCCAACCTGGGCAGAAAAGTCCATGAGACTCTTATCTCCAATTAACCACTAAGAAGCCAGAAGTGGAGTTTTAGCTCAAGTGGTAGAGGCTAGTCTTAAGCAAAAAAGATAAGGGATCGCACACGGCCCGGAGTTCAAGCCCCAAGACCAGCACAAAAAGGGGAAAAAAAAAAACATTTGTCTTTGTGAGGGTAGGAGGAAAGAACAGAAATGGAGGGACAAAGAGTAACAAACAAAGCAGTGGTACTCACTAGACACTATGTTCAAAATGAACTGTATATAACTTGTGGGTAGGATAGGAGGGAAAAACTAGGATAAAGTGAAGGAAGGGGTGACACTTTCCAAAAAGAAATGTACTCATTACCTGACTTATAAAAGTGTAACCTCTGTATATCAGATTCATGATACCAAAACATTTTTTAAGAGGAAAAAAAGGAAAGCACTAATTTTCATAGCCAGATATAGTGTTTCATGCTTGTAAATGTAGCAAATCAGAAAGCTAAGGGGGGGAGTTACTGTAATTCAAGACAAGTTTTTGAGACCTCCCCCCATCTCAACCAATAAAAAAGCTGGGTGCTATAATGTGTACCTGTCATACCAGCTACGCAAGAAGCATAAACAGGACTACAATGTAAGATAGATTAGATAAAAAGGAAGACTTTATTTGAAAAAATAACTAAAGCACAAAGGGCTGAAAGTGTAGCTAGGTGGCTGAATACCTGTCTTGCAAGCACAAGGCCCTGATTTCAAACCTGTAATTGCTACAACAAATTTTTTCATTATTCTCCCAAGTTTATCATTTATTAATAGGTGGGTAATGTTTTTTATATAGTTGAAAGTATCTACAAGCATGCTCTTAGGAAAGAATCCTTAAACATTTACTGATGCTTGGCCTGGGACTATAGCTTTTGGGTAGAACACTTGTCTAGTATGCATAAGGCCCTTGACTCATTCCCTACTACTTAAACCAAAAAACAAAAAGAGAGCCAGGTGCGGGTGGCTCACACCTATATTCTTAGCTACTCAGAAGGCTGAGATCTAAGGATCACCATTCAAAATCAGCCCAAGCAAAAAAGTTCATGAAAGACTCTTAACTCCAGCCAGGTGCTGGTGGCTCACGCCTGTAATCCTAGCTACTCAGGAGGCTGAGATCTGAGGATCGCGGTTCAAAGCCAGCCTGGGCAGGAAAGTCTGTGAGACTCTTATCTCCAATAAACCACTAGAAAACTGGAAGTGGCGCTGTGGCTCAAGTGGTAGAGTGCTCGCCTTGAGCTGAAGAGCACAGGGCCCAGAGTTCAAGCCCCATGACCGACCAAAAAACAAACACACAAATGACTCTAAACAAACAATGACTCTCTAAATGACTACGAAAAAAAGCCAGAAGTGGAGCTGTGGTTCAGGTGCTACACTGCTAGCCTTCAGCAAAATAGCTCAGGACAGCACCCAGGCTCTGAGTTCAAGCCCCAGGATAGGGACACACACATAAAAAAAGAGAAACAATACTCATTAAAGACAATGCAAGAAAGTTATTTTTTTTTTCTTTCTGTCAGTCATGGGGTTTGAACTCTGGGCCTGGGTGCTGTCCCTGAACTCTTCAGCTCAAGGCGAGCATTCTACCACTTGAGCTACAGTGCCACTTCCAGTTTTCTGGTGGTTAACTGGAGATAAGAGTCTCACTTTCCTGCCCTGGTTGGCTTTGAACCATGAGCTTCAGATCTCAACCTCCTGAGTAGCTAGGATTAAAGGCGTGAGCTACTGGTGCCCTGCTGCAAGAAGTTTTATAGTTATAAAAAACAAACAACAACAACAAAAAACTTCTTTTCATTTTGGGGTGGGGCTGAGACCAACACTGGAACTCTGTACCTGATGCTTTTGCTCACTGGCTAGCGCTCTACTGAGCCATGCCTCCAACCCCAGAAATTTGAAAAGTATTCTAAAATCAGCAAAAGAAGGAATGAAGGCTAAAAAGTAGAATGTATATATAAATGTTAAAGTGCCAGTAGCTCTTGGCTATAATCCTACGTACTGAAGAGGTTGAGACCTGGAGGACTAAAGCTAGCCTGGGCAGAAAAGTCCACACAATTTCATATCCAATTAACCAGAAAAAAGTTGAGCTGAAGTGAGGTAAGCCAAGCTCAGAAAAACAAACAGTGCAAGTTTTCTTTCATATGCAAAGCTAGATCTAAAATACACTGGGACATGATAAATTATACAGGACTCTAGGCATTCATACAACCAAAGGAAGACACCCTTAGGAGAGAAACACAAAGGTGCAATGCCTATGTTCATTTTATCACACAAAATAATATTTATTGAAAAGAACTCTAGGTAATGGAAGCAGGAGATTTTCTCTTTGTTGCTATTTTTGTTCTTTGTCTTGTTTGTCCATTTATTTGTCTATGGGAGAGTAAAGGGAAGCACAGAAATGGAGGGACAAAGGGTAGGCAAATGCAGCAGTGGGATTCACTAGACACTATAAGGAAATAAACTATAAGGCTGGGAATGTGGCTTAGTGGTAGAGTGCTTGCCTAGCAAGCATGAAGCCCTGGGTTCAATTCCTCAGTACCACATATACAGAAAAAGCTGGGAAGTGGCACTGAGATTCAAGGGGTAGAATGTTAGCCTTAAGCAAAAGAAGCTCAGGGACAGTGCCCAAGCCCTGAGTTCAATCCCCAGGACTGGCAAAAAATAAAATAAAATGAACTATATAACTTGTGGATGGAGACAGATGGGACAAACTGGGGAAGAGAGAGAGAGAAGGGGTGACATTCTCCAAAAAGAAATGTGCTCATTACCTGACTTGTAAAACTGTTACCCCTCTGTACAACACCTTTATAATAATAATAATGATGATGATGATAATAATAATAAAAAGCTGGGCTGGGGGCTGACAAAAAAAAAAGCTCTTACCAAGATGATTTCAGTTTGATTTTTTTTTTTTTTTGGTCATGGGTCTTGAACTCTGGGTCTGGGTGCTGTCCCTCAGCTCTTCAGCTCAAGGCTAGTGCTCTACCACTTGAGCCACAGTGCCACTTCCAGCTTTTTCTGCTTATATGGTGCTGAGGAATCAAACACAGGGCCTCATGCATACAAGGCAAGCACTCTACCACTGAGCCACCTTTCCAGCCCACGATTTCAGTTTGAAACATCAGAATAAGCCATACATCAGTGGCTCATATCAGTAATACTAGCTACTCAAGAGGCTGAGATAGAGGATCAAGGCTGGACGTCAACCTGGGCAAAAATGTCTTACCTCCAATTAGCCAGGCATAATGCCACTGATCATTTAAAATACGAATTCCAGGATACAGAAACATGGGTTTTTGTTGTTGTTCGTTGCTATTGGTGGTGGTGGTGGTTGTGTTGATAGATTTTTTTTTTTTTTTTTTTTTTGCCAGTCCTGGGGCTTGAATTTAGGGCCTGGGTGCTGTCCCCTGAGCTACTTTTTGCTCAAGGCTAGTACTCTACTACTTCAACCACAGCACCACTTCTGGCTTTTTCTGATTAAGTGGTACTGAGGAATCTAACCCAGGGCTTTATGCATGTTAGGCAAGCATTCTACCATTAAGCCACATTCCCAGCCCTGATAGTTTTTTTTTTTTTTTTTGGGTCCAGTTGTGGGGCGTGAACTCTGGGCCTGGGCGCTGTCCCTCAGCTCTTCAGCTCAAGGCTAGCGCTCTACCACTTGAGCCACAGCGCCACTTCCCGCTTTTTTCTTTTTGCTTATGTGGTGCTGAGGAACCCAGGGCCTCATGCATGCAAGGCAAGCGCTCTACCACTGAGCCAACTTTCCAGCCCAGCCCTGATAGTTTTTGTTTTGGGGGGGTTATGTTTATTGTTTTATCTGTCTTTTGAGGGGAGGGCAAAAGGGAGGTGCAGAAATAGAGCAAGGGAGGATGAACAAATGCAGACATGGTACTCGATAGACACTGTGGAAAATGAACTATGCAACTTGTGGACAGAGACAGTAGTGGTCTAAAAAGATACCTACTCATTACCTTACTTATGAAATGGTAACTGTTCTGTACAATACCTTAATAATAACAATTATCTCTATAATAATAGTTATTATTACCTATCTCTCTATATATAGAGAAAAATCTACAGGAAAAAAAAATATGGACTGAAGTGTGGCTCAAGAGGAAAAGTGCCATCTGTTTTTCTTGAGAGCCTGAGGTCCTGAGTTTAAGCTCTAGTACAAGCACCAAATAAAATAAAATAGCAGAGTAAGTAGTGTAGTATTCTAGAGGAATGATAATTCCAGGAGCAAGTGGAACTGTTTAGGTTCACTGAAAAAGGATATGGAAAACGTTTCAACTCTGTTAAAGAAGGCTTCTTTGCTGGTGGATTCCAATGGTGGTTGCTCTGCTTCAGGCGATCCATTAACTGGCTGACCTTTGGGAGATGTGTCCTTCCTAAAATAAAGTAAAATGGTGGATAATCTTTCATTGTACCATTGTATCATCAATATCAACATCATATCATCAATCACCAACTATATTTATACAGCATTGGAATTTGCCCTTGTTTAATAGGCACTCTACCTCTAGTCCACATTTCACTTTCAGCCCATTTTGCTTTAGGTACTTTTTTGGGGATGAGTGGGGGGTGGGGTGGCTGGCCCTCGGGCTTGAACTCTGGGCCGAAGCACTGTCCCTGAACCTTTTTTGTTGTTGTTGTTGGTTGTGAGACTTGAACTCTGAGCCTGGGTGCTGTCCCTGAGCTCTTCAGCTCAAGGATAGCGCTCTATCACTTGAACCACAGCACCACTTCCGGTTTTCTGACGGAGATAAGAGTATGGGGGGTAGGGTGTTGGCTGGGAAGGTAGCTCAGTGGTAGGGTGCTTGCCTTGCATGCATGAGGCCTTGGGTTTGATTCCTCAGCAACACATAAGCTGGAAGTAGCATAGTGGCTCAAGTGGTAGAAAACTAGCCTTGAGCTGAAGAGCTCAGGGACAGTGTCCAGGCCCAGAGTTCAGGCCCACGACCAACCAAAAAAAAAAAGTCGCCTCATGGATTTTCCTGCCCAGGCTGTTTTTGAACCACTCAGATCTCAGCCTCCTGAGTGGCTAGGATTACAGGCATGATCTACTGGCGCCTAGCATGTCCCTGAACTTTTGGTGTTTTTTTTTTTTTTTTGGGTCCGGTCATGGGGCCTGAACTCTGGGCCTGGGCACTGTCCCTCAGTTCTTCAGCTCAAGGCTAGTGCTCTACCACTTCAGCCACAGCGCCACTTCCGGCTTTTTTCTTTTTGCTTATGTGGTGCTGAGGAATCGAACCCAGGGCCTTGAGCATGCAAGGCAAGCGCTCTACCACTGAGCCACCTTCCCAGCCCTGTCCCTGAACTTTTGTACTCAAGGCTAGAGCTCTGCCACTTGAGCCATAGCTCCACTTTCAGTTTTTTAGTGAATAAAGATAAAAGTCTCACGAAATCTCCTGTGCTTCCAACCGCCATTTTCTGCTCAGCCTCCTGAATGAGTTAGCCACTGATGCCCAGATGCTTTAGGCACTTTTTTGACAGGAAGGACCTCCATCCTATTTAAGCTTCCATGGGCTGGGAAGGTGGCTCAGTGGTAGAGCGCTTGCCTTGCAATGCTTGAGGCCCTGGGTTCAATTCCTCAGCACCACATAAGCAGAAAAAAAAAAAAAAAAAAAGCCAGAAGTGGCGCTGTGGCTCGAGTGGTAGAGTGATAGCCTTGAGCTGAAGAGCTGAGGAACAGTGCCCAGGCCCAGAGTTCAGGCCCCACGACTGGACCCAAAAAAAAAAAAAAAAGCTTCCAGGTGTAACTGTGATTTAAGGCACATGCCACCGTTATTTGCTTTTTCTGTTGAGATTGGGGATAGGGTTCCTCCCAAACATTTTGCAAGGGTTGGCCTGTAATTGAGATCCTCTTGATCTCAGTTTCCGAACAGCTGAGATGACAAGTGTGCACCACCTCACCCAGCTACTGCAGATGAGATGAAGGTTTAGAAATATTTTTTGCCAGGCTGGTTCTGAACCCTTAATTCTCCTGATCTCTGTCTCTTGAGTAGCTAACATTACAGGCTTGAGCAACAAGTGTCCCTGCCTAGGAATATTTATTTATTTTTGTTGGTTGTGGGGCTTGAACTCTGGGCTTGGGTGCTGTCCCTGAGCTCTTCAGCTCAAGGCAAGCACTCTACCACTTGAGCCACAGAGCCACTTCCAGTTTTCTAGTGGTTTTATTGGAGATCAGAGTCTCACAGACTTTCCTGCCCGGGTTGGCTTTGAACCACGATCCTCAGATCTCAGCCTCCTGAGTTGCTAGGATTACAGGCGTGAGCCACCAGTGCCCGGTTTATTTATGTATTTATTTATTTGCCAGTCCTGGAGCGTGAACTCAGGCCAGTAATCCTGGCCTAGGAGCACTGTCCCTGAGCTTCTTTTGCTCAAGGCTAGCACTCAACCACTGGAGCAACAGTGCCACTTCCGGCTTTTTCTATTTATGTGGTACTGAGGAATCGAACCCAGGGCTTCATGCATGCTAGGCACTCCACCACTAAGCCACATTCCCGGCCCTAGGAATAAATTCTTTTTTTTTTTTTTTTTTGGGGGGGGGGTCCTGTAGTGGGGCCTGAACTCTGGACCTGGGCACTGTCCCTCAGCTCTTCAGCTCAAGGCTAGCACTCTACCACTTGAGCCACAGTGCCACTTCTGGCTTTTTTCTTTTTGCTTATGTGGTGTTGAGGAATCGAACCCACGGCCTCGGGCAAGCAAGGCAAGAGCTCTACCACTGAGCCACCTTCCCAGCCCATCTAGGAATAAATTCTTGAGAACTACATTCCAACATAAACGTGTTTAATTTGATCTCGTTATTTGTTTTTATGCATTTAAAGTCTTTTTTTTTTTTCTGGAAAAGAAGTTCCTAAGCTTCCCCCACCAGAGTGTCAAATGGGTTCCACAGAAACGTTCTTTAGAACACCAGCTAAGAGTGTCAGGTGCGCTCATTCAGTTAGCTGTAGCCCTTTTTTCCTTCCGAAGTCTTCTGACAACATCCTGCAATCGACCAATCTTGGTAACCCCAGCCTCCCTCCGCGTGTAAGGACAATTAATCTCCACAGACGAACTCGCGGATGAAGAGAAGACACCCCCCCCCCCCCCCGCCCGCACTTTAGGCCTATCGTTCAGCGCCGGACGCAGGCAAGGACTGAAAAACTCACGCTTCTGCGCTCCCATCCTCCGGGGCAATCCCCTCGTCTATTAGCTGCCGAACTTTCTGGGGGGTTCCTTCAGGGGAACGAACGACTGTACCCCAATTCTTTTCAATTCCCGCGGCAAACGGCGTCTCCTCGCTGGGCGCCGCCATCTTGGTCCGTTGCAGAATTGCTTCCCCGAAGGTTCGAAGGCTCAGGCACTTCCGTTCTGGCAGGCTAGGATCCGCCTCCCGTGGCGGGAGTCGGCCTGTGCCACTTGAGCCACAGCTTCACTTCTGGCTGTTTGGTGATTCATTGGAGATAAGAGTCTCACTGAGCTTCCTGCCCTGGCTTGGAACTGGAGTCTCAGCCTCCTGTGTAGCAAGGATTACAGACATGAGCCACCCATGTCTGACCTCAATGTTTTTTACTGATGGATTTAGATGATGGAGTTATGGAGTTCATTACATTATTCTTTGTACTTTTGAATATGTTGGGAACGTATAACAAATAGCGAGACAAAAGCACATACTGTGCTTTTAATTTCATGACTTGTTGGCTTTTTTTTTTTTGGTCTGTCTTGGGGCTTGAACTCTGGGCCTGGGCGCTGTCCTTCAGCTCTTCAGTGAGCGCTCTATCACTTGAGCCACAGTGCCACTTCCGGTTTTGTGGTTTATTGGAGATAAGAGCTCACGGATTTTTCCTGCCCGGACTGGCTTTGAACTGTGATCCTCAGATCTGAGCCTTCTGAGTAGCTAGGATTACAGGGCTGAGCCACCGGTGCCTGGCTAATGTTACTTGTATTTATAAATTATTTATAAGTTCTTTACGCTTGCAGCACTTACATAGAAAATCAGGATAAATTTAAAATTAACTAGCCATAAAGTCCAGACAACTTATATTAACAACAGAAATATTAACTGGTATTGCTTTGCTAAAATATAATCGTGGTAACTAGGTGCAAGTGGCTCACATCTGTAATCCTAGTATCTTGAGAGGTTGAGATCTGAAGATCACTGTTCAAGGACAGCTTAGACAGAAAAGACCATGAGACTCTTATCTCCAATTAACCACCAAAAAGCCAAAAGTGGGACTGTGGCTCAAGTGATTGAGCACTAGCCTTGAGCAAAAAAGCTCAGGGTCAGCACCCAGGCCCTGAGTTCAAGCCCTAGGACCAATACACATGTGCGTGTGTGGGAGTACACACACACACACACACACACACAAACTATATATGTATATGTATACATATGGAAAAAGTAGAAAACTATATCCCCAGTTTAGAGTCTTTATTTAATCTCTTGTATATTTTAGTTTTAAAATTAATACATGCAGAATGTAACTGTCCAGATATGCTTGTCACACCAAAAATACAAAATTAGTATAATTCCAAGGCTTTCTTTATTCAGGATAATTGGGCTTAATAATCCACAAAAATGTGCCCATACAGTGTTCCTGTAATGTCAACTTAATGAGATGTGACTTGGTATCTTCATAAGCTGTCTTGTTCCCATTGTAGTTAAGTTAGTGTTACTGCAATCTGCATTACATAAGTATCTAAACCAATTATTGCTGGACCTGGGAACAGGAAATAATATCTAGACTTCAAGTTCAATTATTACAGATATTGAAAAACTGGTCTGGCACTTTCTATTAAGATTGTTAAAGGAAAGAAGGGAAAACAACTGTCTCATTCACCTCATTAAAAGTTGACTGACATTAATCAAGCATCTAGTTTTTATTGGACTTGAAATATTAGAACCAACCACTATGAATCATGCCAGATTGTCTGCTGTGATGTAATGCAGGTTTCATTTGGTATGAGAGTATATTCACATGCTACTCAGCAGCCTTTCTCCTTTTATCATTGGCCTATGACAGCTAAAGTAATAAATTGTTTTATCATATGATATCATTTTCATAATGCCCAGTAGAAAAAATGGAACTTATTAAATTGACTTTTTTCATTTTTTAGTTATGAAATACTATAAGTAATGGCTGTGAAATCATATGACTTAGTGATATTGTACTTAAATAATAGTCTAAATAGGAATTCCAATCTTTAATTATGTTGCTGTCCAACATTTATTGTATCACCTGATTAGTATGGAAGGTGGAAGACACTTGGAAACAGAACCTTTTCCCTTGAGGCTGCAGCCTTGGGGGTGCCATCATCAATGGCATTGGACACGTCCCAATACAAGTCCTCCATTCAGTTCACTAGCTAGTGATCTTTGGATACATGATTATTAATATGTCTCTCCATTGGGATTCTGTCTAATCTCCTTGTCTTCTTAGCACTTTTTTTGTTGTTGTTTCAGTTTGTTTTTGCCAGTCCTGGGGCTTGACCTCAGGGCCTGAAGACTTTTTATGAGCTTCTTTTGTTCACTTGAGTCACAGTGACACATCTGGCTTTTTCTGTTTATGTGGTACTTAGGAATCAAATCCAGAGCTTCATGCATGTTAGGCAAGCACTCTACCATTAAGCCTCATTTCCAGCTCTCCTTTACCTTTTAATAGCAAAACCTGAGGTCTTTTATCTAAACCTCAAAGGCAAATTCTGGGGGAAGAGGAAGGTTGGATAATGGGTACCACAATGTTGGTCATGGGGCTTGAACTCAGGCTCTAAGTGTTGTCCTTGAGTTTTTCTGCTCAAGGCTAGCACTCTACCACTTTGAGTCACAACTCTACTTCCAGTTTTATGGTGCCTATTTGGAGATAAGAATCTCATCTATTTTCCTGCCCAGGCTGGCTTTGAACCTCGATCCTCAAATCTCAGCCTCTGAGTAGCTAGGATTACAGGTGTGAGCCACTGGTGCTTGCTATGACTAGAGTTCACAACAATTTATATATTTTATAAAGAGCTAGAAGGGAGGAGTTTGAAGCATTTCAGTACAAAGAAATAACAAATGGGCTGGGAAGGTGGCTCAGTGGTAGAGTGCTTGCCTTGCATGCATGAGGCCCTGGGTTTGATTCCTCAGCACCACATAAAAAAAAAGTCGGAAGTGGCGCTGTGGCCTCAAGTGCTAGAGCACTTGCCTTTGAGCTGAAGAGCTGAGGGACAGCGCCCAGGCCCAGAGTTCAGGCCCCACGACTGGAGGCCCCCCCCCAAAAGAAATGACAAATATTTAAAAAGAGATTGCTGTTTTCCATGATATGATTATTATACATTATGTACCTGTATCAAATTATCACATGGTACTTCCCTAAATGTATACAACTGTATTATTTATTTAGTGCTCTGAACTTGGCCTTGTGCTTGCTAATCAGGTGTTTCACTACTGAGCTCCAACCCTTTATTCAAACTTATTCTTCTGAGGTAGAGACTTGCTTTTTGTCTGAGTATCTGCCTTGATCTCAATATTCTTATTTTATGATTTCCACGGTAGCCTTTACAACAGATCCAGGCTCACCAGGCCAAGCTTCTTCAATTGAAATGGAGTCTCTTGAAGACTTTTTTCCCCCAGGCTCGATGGAAACCTCAATTCTCATCTCAGTGTCCCACATAGCTGGGATGACAGATGTTCACTATTATACCCAACTATTGACTGAGAAGGGACTTCCATGAATTCTTTACTTGGGGCTGTCCTCAAACTGCAATCCTTCTGATTGCAGACTGATCTCAGAGTAACTAAGAGTACGATCTACTGGTACCTGGCTTTAGTATTTTTTATAATTTTTATTTTTTTGTCAGTTGTGGGCTTGAACTCAGGGCCTGGGAGCTGTCTCTGAGCTCTTTTGTTCAAGGCTAGCACTCTACCACTTTGAGCTACAGCTCCACTTCTGGTTTTTGAGTGATTAATTAGAGATAAGAATTTCTCAGGGGGGCTGGGAAGGTGGCTCAGTGGTAGAGTGCTTGCCTTGTATGCATGAGGCCCTGGGTTCAATTCCTCAGCACCACATAAACAAAAAGAAAAAAGCCGGAAGTGGCGCTGTGGCTCAAGTGGTAGAGCGCTAGCCTTGAGCTGAAGAGCTGAGGGACAGAGCCCAGGCCCAGAGTTCAGGCCCCACAACCAGACCCCCCCCCCAAAGAAAAAAAAAAAAAAAAAAGAATTTCTCAGGGACTTTTCTGCCCAGGCTGGCTTTAAACCATGATCCTCAGATCTCAGCCTCCTGAGTATTTAGGATTACAGGCATGAGCTACCATTACCTGGATGTTTTTGTGTGTTTGTCTGTTGTTGTTGTTGTTTTATCATTTTAAAGATAAGATTATGCTTTTTGCCTAGGCTGCCCTGGAACTTAGATCTCATGATCTCTACCTTGACATTGCTGAATGACATCCATGTGCTACTACATCTAGCCACTGGTTGAGAAGGGATTTTCTTGGTATTTTTGCCTGGGCTAACCTGGAAATACAATCCTTCTTTGCTCTTACGTTGATCAAATGCCTGCCTGGGTAGGATGAGACCGGTATTTTAGGGTGCTGTAGTCTATCCTGTCATCCAGAGGGCTATCCAACTTGAATATATATAGACAAGATTTTTCAAGATCTTTGTGTTACTTTTGCACCAGTCCCTTGACAGGTTGCTCTCCATTCTCCTCCTCCTCCCCCTTCTCCTCCCCCTCTCCCTCTCTCCCTCTTCCCTCTCCCTCCTCCTCCCCCTCCCCTCCTTCCTCCTCCTCCTCTTTTTCTTCTCCTCCTTCTCCTTCTTCTTCTCCTCCTTCTCCTTCTCGTTCTCCTTCTCCTTCTTCCCTCCCCCTCCTCCTCCTCCTCCTCCTCCTCCTTTCCTCCTCCTCCTCCTCCTCCTCCTCTTCCTCCTCCTCCTCATAGGACTTTATTTTTCAGAGTAGTTTTCAGTTCTCAGCAAAACTGAATGGATAACACGGATAGCACCCACCATTCCTCTCCCCTGTACACAGCCTCTCCATTCATTACTATCCCACACAATGTGTGGCTCATCTGTTATAATCAATGAACCATTGGTGATACATCATTATGAGCCAAAGTCCATAGTATACATTAGCACAATCTAAACTGTTCTTACAAACTAGTTTATTAAAAAGTCATTTATGAGGGAAAAACTCAGATATACATACATATATATATATATATATATTATATACAAAAGAAGAGAGAGACTACATAACAAATGCCAAGTAGCACAATCCATTTACATTAAATAGCAACTCACTGTTTCATCTGCATTGTTACCTAGTCTCCATC
Organism: Dipodomys spectabilis; assembly: GCF_019054845.1. Classification (NCBI taxonomy): domain Eukaryota; kingdom Metazoa; phylum Chordata; class Mammalia; order Rodentia; family Heteromyidae; genus Dipodomys; species Dipodomys spectabilis. The sequence goes on from NW_024870874.1 coordinate 16,553,092, forward strand.
CCTTACTCCATCTTCCCTGCTATCCTCACTCCCATTATGTTGAAGCACATTCTAGATGTCAGTGTTTTGCCAATCCGAACTCTTTTTCAATCAAAACATCCATAATGCCTATTAATGATTCCTCAATATAATTGAATATGCAAGTAAATTTCTCTTAAAAAATAATTGGCTTCAGGAGGCTGAGATCTGAGGATACATTTCAAAGCCAATCTGGGCAGTAAAGTTTGAGAGATTCATCTTCAATTAACCAGCAAAAAGCCAGACTAGAGGTATGGCTTAAGTGATAGATTATCTGCTCTGAGAAAGTGAGAGAGCTCAAGGCCCTGAGTTCAAGTCCTCAGCACACACACACACACACACACACACACACACACACACACACACACACATACAGAGTTGGCTTGTCTAGTCAATACCCAAACACCAAACAATGAATTTGACTAATATTTCTGTATCAAAGTTTTAATAGACTATAGATCTAATCTGTTGGTTCTCATTTCTTCTTTCTTTTCCTTGCAAAATAATGTTAAAGGAAATAGTTTGTTTTATACAGTTTTCTATATTATGTGGGTTACAGATTATAACACACCAATTTTAACATATTAATCTCTCCTTGATGTCTTCCTCTCCCCTTCCTGGTACTTAGGGCCTGGGCACTAACCCTTAGCTCTTTCTCTCTCTTTTTTTTTGTTGCGGGGGGGGGGGGGTTCCAGTCGTGGGGACTGAACTCTTGGACTGGGTGCTGTTCCTCAGCTCTTCAGCTCAAGGCTAGCACTCTACCACTTGAGCCACAGCGCCACTTTTGGCTTTTTTTTTCTGCTTATGTGGTGCTGAGGAATCGAACCCAGGGCTTTAAGCATGCAAGGCGAGCGCTCTACCACTGAGCCACTTTCCCAGCCCCCTCTTTCTCTCTCTCTTTCTTTCTTTCTTTTGTCGGTCATGGGGCTTGAACTCTGGGCCTGGACGCTGTCCTTCATCTCTTCAGCTCAAAGCTAGTGCTCTACCACTTGAGCCATACTGCCACTTTGGGTTTTCTGAGTGGTTTACTGGCGGTAAGAGTCTCATGGGCTTTCCTGCCTGTGCTGGCTTTGAACCATAATTCTCAGATCTCAGCCTGTTGAATAGCTAGGATTACAGGTGTGAGCCACTGGTGCCCGGCTACCCTTAGCTTTTTCTATACAAGGCTGGCTGTACCTTTATTTCCAGCCTTTGCTGCTTAATTGGAGAAAAATCTTTCAGACTTTGCTGCCTGGCTGGCTTTGAACTGTGATCCTCAGATTTCAGCCTCAAACACACTAAGCACACACTCTACACTAAACTATTCTCCTACACCCTTTTTCTGCTTCTTTGTCCCTTTTATTTTCTGTAAACTGGTAGTTAGAACTAAAGGCTTGATTTTTTTTTTTTTTTTGAGTCTGGACGTGGGCCTGAACTCTGGGCCTGGGCGCTGTCCCTCAGCTCTTCAGCTCAAGGGCTAGCACTGTACCGCTTGAGCCACAGCACCACTTCCGGCTTTTTTTTTTCCTGCTTATGTGGTACTGAGGAATCAAACCCAGGGCCTCATGCATGCAAAGCAAGCACCCTACCACTGAGCCACCTTCCCAGCCCTAAAGGCTTGATTTTATTCAGATATATATTCTTAGTAAGATCACTTATAGATGATTGTGTGTACTTCTGTCAACAGGTAATAATGTCTAAGTAACTTATGTTTGCCTCAAACTCGAGATCCTCATGCCTAAGTTTTCTCAGGGTTGAGATTACAGGCTTGCAAACATCACATAAGTCACTTTAATGTATATATTTCTCCCTCCAAATGTCTTTTTTTTTTTTCCTTTCAATGTATTTTGTTGTCATGTAGAATTTCTGTAGTGGATTTTGCTGTAGCATTGTTTAACGTGTTTCTCTTCCCTATAACCTGGATAGTGATGTCTGATGAAGCTCAGATTCAGTGTATTTTCTCTATTAGTTTGCTTCTTCATGGCTGGCACGGTATGTGAGTCATTCCTACAGTCCTGAATTCTTGCTGGTTTCTTGAAGATAGTCTTGCAGACATTTCCAGGTAGCCGTGAACTGCAATCCTCAAATCATAGTCTCTTGAAGAGCTGGAATTATAGACATGAACCCCTGGCATCTGCCTTGATTTCCCCCCTCTCCTGCACAATACTACTTCATAAGCATGCTTATCTGGAGGTACATAGTGAGAGAGGTTGATATCTCGGAATAAATCTCTTAACTCATGGGTTGCAAGATAGCGTTATTCTGTCATTCTTTATTAGTTGGAACGTTCCTATAAAAATTTCCTTCTGCTATTTAGTTATTCAGTTATATAATTTTGGGAATACAAATTATTTAGGAAAATTACTTTTTAGCTTTGCTTTTCATATTTTAGAACAGTTTTTTTTTCAGGTTTCAAATGTGTGAATAAGCAGGGAAAAATGGGGGTTCTGTGGGGCCATTGGCAGCTTGAAATTTGCAAGGTAGGATCAAAAGGTATTTATCTTCCGCAGCCAAGCAGTTTCTTCCCTTTTTTCCTCGGCAACATCGAGAGTCCTCTTCTTTGAAACCTCACGGGAGGAAAAAAAAATCCATCAGATCCAAAAACCTTGAAAAAAAGTTTGCTTCCCGTTCCCTTATCATTCATAAACATCAGAGGATACTCTTCATGTTCCCACTTTGCACTGCCCCCTCCCCCAGCTCAAAGCCAATTTTTGTTTAATTTTGGAAAAATAGATGTTGATCTACACATCTGCATTCTCTTCAATCTAATCGTCTGTTCCTGTTATTTAATTCTGCACTTTCTGTTGCATATATTGTATGCTGCTTAAGAAATTTTTTTTTTTCTGCGAGCAAAATGGCTTTGATAGAACAAAACCGTTTACCTAGCCACCAGCCATCTATTGAATCTTCTTAGTAGTCTATACATACACAGCTGGGTGTTTTTTTTTTTTTTCGTCTTTACTGATGTAATAAGCTAGAACTGGTTTTTCATTAGAGTTTCAAATTGTATGTCTATTGTTACTGGTAAGTTTGAATATTTTTGTATATTAGCTAACCAGGTTTAAAACTGCTCTGAACATGGTTTATTGGGGAAGAGTCCCGCTAGTGCCCCCTTGAAAGACAGGACGAATGATGAAACCCGGGAAGATTTTGTTTTTATATTTAGGCTTTGACCCCGCCCCTGTCTCTTCGGCGGGGACAAGCCCTTTGTGTGTACACTGTCGGGGAATAGGATCTGGATCTGCAAAGCTGGCAGAAAGCCTTGTTGCCCTGAAATACAAGCCCGGGTGCAAACCCTGCTTTTGACTGCAGTGTTTATGAGGAAGACTTCCTGAGTCCCAACCATGCTTGGGAGTACCGGCCTTGGCGGAGAGCCTTTCTGCAGGCGTGGCTTCACCTGCTTGGGGTTTGATTGACCAGCCTGATCTCGCTGGTTCAGCGGGGTAGATGCGATCTGGGCGTGGCTACTTCTGCCTGGCTCTGCCCCTACTTTTTTTTTTTTTTTTTTAGCCATAGCTATGGTTACCACGTCTCTCTCCGCCTCCCTCCGCCTCCCAAGAAGACGACTACCCATTGGCTGTCTGTCACCAAAGTGGTTTGTTATTGGTCGTTGGTGACACCCGGCGCTCCCCCCGCTTCCCTGTCTCTCCGGTCTCTTGAGGAGCCCAGGAAGGAGGCTCGGCTGGTGCCGCCGAGTCAGGGGCTGTGCCGGGACCGGGCTGCGGCAATCGCTAGCGGGTCATGTCGGCCGCCCAGGGCTGGGACCGGAACCGCCGGCGGGGAGGAGGCGCGGCCGGTGGTGGCGGCGGAGGTAGCGGGGCCGGCGGGGGCAGTGGGGGCAGCGGGGTTCGGGGTTCTGGCCAACTCAACCGCTTCGTGCAACTCTCCGGGCGGCCGCACCTGCCAGGTGAGTCGTGGGCGCGGGTCCCGGGTCCCGGCGGCGTGCGGGGAGGCGTCCGCGACCTGGTCTTGTCCCGGGGAGGAAGACCGGCCAGCCCCACATGGCTCCGGGAGCGGGAGTGCGGGAACTGGAAAACTGTCTTGGAGACGGTCAGAGGGAACCCGAGAAAAGTCTTTTTGTGGCGGCGGCGGTTGTGTTCCGCGGGCTGGACCGGGACTTGGGTTTGTCTTTCAAAGGGAGCGCCTCCTGTCTCGTTGACATTCCCAAACGTTTCTTGCTTACTCCATTCCCAATCTCTTTCCCCTACAAGATTACGGTGTGATCTGGTGGAAGAGAGACATTGGCGCCTAACTGTGGAAAATTACTTCAAAAAGTGCTCAATTAAGGACAAAAGACAGAAGAGCGTTTCTAGTCGGGATTTTGGTGAAAAAAACCAGCCGAGTGTGCGAGAGTTAGGCATTCTGAGACGGAAGAAAGAAGGGGGGAGGGGGAGAGGTGGTTGGTTTAGGCAGTGTTTCAGCCAGAGAACCAAGAGGATTAAGGAAAACTAGTTGGATTATTAATATTTTGGAATGTCCAGAGATAGAAAGGATAGTGGTCTTAGATTTTAATGGGAGGGGAAGGTAAAGATCAAGAATATGCTGAGAGACAAAATTATGCGTTGTCTTCAATAAGAAAACAACAGATTGAGAATTAAAAAATTTTTTTCCCCAATGCAATAAATTCATGTGTTGGCCTGGTGTTTTCTATCTTTGAATTCAAATGCCTTAAAAGACAAAACCAAATCAAGCTGATGCATGTATGTAGATGATTTTAAAGAGGCCTATTTGAAAGTGAATATTCAATGTAGCAGAAAGAAGGTAGAGAATTAAATACTGCGCCGAAAGCCAAATATTATATTGGACAAGTTCATTTTTTTCATGAAGAAAATTGTCACGAATGATGTGCTAGTCATTCACCATTTTTTTTTTGTGAATGACGTTGAGTTGATCATATCATGGATATGATTGTCTAGCAGATAAGTTTTCAGAAAAATGATGGTTTTTGAATTGTATTTACTACTGTGACTTATACTTCTGAGTAGTAAAAAATTCTTTGTTTAATTTAAAGATAACAAAGGGAATTTTGCACAAAGGTAATTGCTAATATTTGTCATGAGGTTATTGACGCATGCTGGAAATGTGCACCAACCCATTTATATTTACCTCTGAAACTAAAATGACTATTTGTATATAGTCAAATACGTAACATACCATGAAATGGATTTGAAATGTCAGTATCAGCCTGGGTGGGTTAGAATTGAGGAATATGTGTGCATTAATGTGAGAAAGAAAAAAAGGAGAAATCTTTTATCTTATCTAAAATTAATAACAACCACTTATATTTTTGCACTTTAGGAGATTAAAAGATAAACCTCTTAGAAAGAAACAGTTTGCCCTCTGCCACTGCAGTCTGGGTCTTTGGTCATGGATTAATTATTACACCATGGGCTTCTTGTGGGCACATACCCAGGTTCCTTGAAGCTGATAGGCACAATTCCTCACTGTTACCATATGAGGGCAGTAGAAGCCATGATTTCAGATACTGGCTTTAGGTGTGGACAATTTCTGCATTCCCTTAGCACACAAGGCCAGTAATAGCCATTTGTCCAGTGCTAAAGATAAAACGTGTCTAAACTGAAAATTCATGTAGTGGAGGCATGTTTTCTCTTTCTGCTTCCCTTTCCCCTGCGGATGCTTCATTCCTCCTTCTTTGTGTAGACATCTTTTATTTTCGAAATTTGGGAAAATAGCTGATATTTAAATAGTGCACTTTGAAATTCTTTCATGCTAATTATTTCCCCAGGTGTTGCATTGTAAGTACTACCCCATACTGCTCTATTCTGAGATATTTAAAAAAAATTGAGGTGATGAAGAAGAATGTCTACATCTGTTGTATGTGGCAGCATATATTTTTAAGGTCTAACTTTATGTCTTTGACCTCTAATCTCATTTCTCATTTTTATTCCTTCTCTAAAGACTTCCATGTACTGGAAGATCCCTTTCTCATCCTTTTTGCATCTTTAGCTTCCCATGAAACAAAATGAATCATCCAAGTCTTCCTGACATATTTTCCCTTTCCCGCAGTGATGGCATCATTAGCCTTAGTTACGCAGCCTGAAATTTGGGTGTTCTCCTCCTTTGCAGTTTTCCACGTCCTTGTTCTTCAGATGTAATCAATCACCAGGTTTTCTTTATTTTATTTCCTTTGTAGCTCTAGTCCGTACTGCTGTCATCTCTCACTTAAATCTCCTATAGTAGCTGCTACTCTTGCCTTCAATTCATATAACACACAAATCTTTCGCATCTACAAATCTGTTCTCATCCCTATTTATAATTCCTGGCATATGTGTGTGTACGTGTGTGTATGTGTATTTTCAGAGCTGGTCTCATTATGTAGCTCAGTCTTGCCTTAAACTCTTGATCCTACGGCTTTTGCATCCCATGTGGTGACATTATAGGTGTAAACCACTGTGCCTAGCCTTTCTTAGCTTTTCATTGCTCATAAAATAAGTCAAGAATACTTAGCATGATGTAAATGATACCATATAGTCTACCTCTGTTCACCTTCAGGTTATTCTTCCATTATATTCTCTTGCTTTATAATTAAAAAAAAAATCTCTGTGTCTCCCTCTTACCACAGAGCCCATTGCACATATTAATTCATCATCCAGGAATTTTCTTATTCCTCATTCCATTTTCTTATTTCTTCTCGTCTGTTGGAGCTCATCACCTCCCACCCCCCCATCCCATGGGAGCCTTCTCTGACCTTCCCTACTTGATCTCTTCTACCTCTGTACTCAGTCCTGGTATCATGTGAGTCTCCTTGGGCATACTTAACATTTGTGTGTGACTCCTTGATATTCATCATCTGATAGTCTTTAGATGTAAATATCAAGTACATATGCATTTATACATTTATGTATATATGTACCTTACATACACACATGCACTTAAAAATTCTAAATACACTGGCATTACACGTAGATCATATTAGTGTGTAGTGGATTTGATTGATTGCTATGATTCCTTCTCCTGTGACTCCATTGACTCTGGACAGATAAAAATTCTTAAACATGCAGGTAGTAGATTAGACTGCATCTATTGTCCCAGTGCAAATGATACTTTGTGAAACCTTCTTGCCTTTCTGATCATCTCTGAAACTTAGTATGGATTATGTGGTTGCCTTATAGGCTGTAGAATTCATAGCTTCTTAATCTGAATGATTGGTGGTTTCTCTGCACCCAGTAAAGAACAGGGAAAGTGTGCTTTTATAGAATAGTCTGCAGAGATAAAGCTCAAGAGCAAGACACAGGGTAATGAGATGCAAGTTACCATGTGAATGTGATTAAATGAAATGTGCCCAGCAGACAGTTAAACATCAATTCTAGCACAGGAACTGAAATACAGAGAGGAGGAAAAATATACAATTGGTAAAGCTGGGTAAAAAAATAATACTAAAGTCAGTCTAATAAGTAAAGTGTAAAATTCAAATGATACAAAAGAACATATGGTAAAAAGCAGGTTTTACTTTCATGTTTTACTTGAGCTAATTGCCTGCCTTCCCTAGAATGGAAAGCAGTGTACGCGTGTGTTGTTTGAATGAGCTTTTAAAATGTTTATAGTCTTATTACAATCAATGGTACATGTAGAAATTTGCACACAAAAGTATCTAGGATCTTAAGATAATTCCTAGAAGTGCAATTGCTGGGTCAAAGGATGTGTACTGTTTAAACTTTGATTAACTGTCCAATTGTCTTCCGTGGAGGTTGTTCCCGTTTCTGTCCTGCAGACGGTGTCAGAGTGCTTGCTAGCTGCTTGTTCATTCTCTTGGTAATGAATGGAGTAGGTTTTTAAACCCTTTTTAAAATTGCCTGTTTAATAGGAACATTTTTCGTAAGCATCTCTTTAACAAATAAATGAACCGTATTTGTTTTCTTTATTAATGTTCTTTGAGATGTTAATATTGTGGTTTATAGGAACTCAGGTTTCAACGAAATTATTTCTTAGTCTTTGACATATGATTGCAGATATTTCCAGTTTTTTCACGTATTTTGACATTATATATACATTTTTTCCCAGCAGAAATGAAAAAAAAATGCAGTTAAATTTATATCCTGTTCAGATTCTAAAGATTTTATCATAAGAAAACTCTTCCTTAATCCAATATGATTTCTAGTTATAATGAATATTCTTGTGATTTTTTTCTTGATACTTTTATTTTTATGCTAAATGCATTTATTCATAGAATTGCAGTGTTGATATTGGGACTCATGTCTACTTTTCCCCAGGTGGCTCCCCAGCCATCACGGTAAAGATTTACTGAGCAGTTCAGCTTTTTCCTACTGAGTTGAAGTCTTACTAAAGTCTTAGCCACAGTTGCTTTGTATAATTTATTACTAATGGAAAATTACTTTGTTTTGCTGATCACTTTACCTATTTTTGAATTTAATTTTTGTATGATTATAAAGGTGATATACAAAGGGTTACCATTACATAAGTCAGGTAGAGAGTACATTTCTTTTTGGACATTGTTACCCCTTCTCTCATATATGAATGGTCCTTCCCCCCTGTTTTGGTTTTGGTTATTGTGCTTGTTCATTCTTCTCAGAGTTCGGAGAAGTTTTCCTTATTAGCTAGAGTTAGGTAATAAAGCTTAGAATTAACTAATCTTACACCCACCAACATGTTTTGTGGTTGGTGGTGATGTTACATATTCAAGATAAGGTCTCACTATGTTACATGGGCTTGTTTGCTGTCAGTCTTAGGACTACAGGTGTGTACTCCTTCCATGCCCAGCTACCCTGTAAATATTTATTAATAAAGCATTATTTGGAATAGTCAATGTATTTTTGAAGTTCAAGATCCAGCTGTATATTAATTTCCTGTGTTCAGGGATAGAATATATGTTCATTTCTTACTGTCAAGTCAATAACTTTTTTTTGGAGGTGGGGTTCTTGCCATGTGGCCAGATTGGTGTAGAACCCCTAGACTTCAGTGATCCTCTTGCTTCAGCCTTCCCAGTACTGAAAGTGTAGGCGCCACACCACACCTTCCTCTTCAGTAACATTGCAAAGTTGTTTTTGTACATTTTCTGCTATTATAAGTGGAGTTTCTACTTCTGTTATGTCTTTTATTTGGTTTGTTGGAATATGAGAATATTATTGTTTTCTGAGTTTTAATTTATGCCTTTATAATGCTAATATCCCTAATAGGTTCTCAGATTTTTATTTTTTTATTTTTTTTGGGTCCAGTCGTGGGGCCTAAACTCTGGGCCTGGGCGCTGTCCCTCAGCTCTTCAGCTCAAGGGTAGCGCTCTACCACTTGAGCCACAGCGCCACTTCTGGCTTTTTTCTTTTTGTTTATGTGGTGCTGAGGAATCGAACCCAGGGCCTCATGCATGCAAGGCAAGTGCTCTACCACTGAGCCACCTTCCCAGCCCTGATTTTTTGTTTTTTGCTGTACTAAAGATTAAATCCAAAGTCTTGTCCTTTTCTTACTAGGCAAGTGTTCAACCATTTGAGCCGGGCTTCCAGTTCTCACAGTTGCTGCTATAGAGAAAAATAATGATTTTTTTTTTTTTTTGCCAGCCCCAGGCTTGAACTCAGGTCCTGGGCACTGTCCCTAAGCTTCTTTTGCTCAAGGCTAGCACTCTACCACTTGAGCCACAGCACCACTTCTGGCCTTTTCTGTTTATGTGGTACTGAGAAATCAAACCCAGAGCTCTCTATGCACTCTACCACTAAGCCACATTCCCAGCAAATAACGATATTTAATAATGGAGTCCATTTTATCTTTTCCAAACTTTGTTCCCTTTTTCTTTTTTTTTTGTTGGTCGTGGGGCTTGAACTCTGGGCCTGGGCGCTGTCCCTCAGCTCTTCAGCTCAAGGCGAGCGCTCTACCAATTGAGCTACAGCGCCACTTCCGGTTTTCTGGTGGTTTATTGGAGATAGGAGTCTCAAGTCTCTCCTGCCTGGGCTGGCTTTGAACCAAGATCCTCAGATCTCAGCCTCCTGAGTAGCTAGGATTACAGGCGTGAGCCATCAGCGCCCGGCTCTTTTTCTTTTTTCTTTTTTTTTTTTTCTTCCTTTTTTGTTGGTTGTGGGGCTTGAAATTAGAGCCTGGGCCCGGTCCCTGGGATCTTTTGCTCAAGGTTAAATCTCTACAACTTTGAGCCATACTTCCACTTCCAGTTTTTGAGTTGTTAATTGGAGATGAGTCTCACAAGGACTTTTCTGCCTGGACTGGCTTTGAACTGTGATCCCCAGATCTCATCCTCTTGACTGCCTAAGATAACAGACATAGCCACTGGCACCCAGCCGTTCTATTTTTTGTTGTCAAATTAATTTGTCTATTATTTAAAAATATTATTTTTCTTATTCTTTAATTGGATATATGGCTTTGATTGAAGTGCATATATTTTTATCATGCTAAAATATTAGCCTTGGTGAGGTCATTACTCAAGTGATGAGAGTGTCTGCCTAGCAAGCATTAGGCTCTGAGTTCAAAACCCCAGTAATGGGAGGAAAAAAGACCTATTACCATTTAAAAGTTTTTTTCTTTTTCTTTTATTTTATTTTTTGGGCGTCTGGTCGTGGGGCCTGAACTCTGGGCCTGGGCGCTGTCCCTCAGCTCCTCAGCTCAAGGCTAGCGCTCTACCGCTTGAGCCACAGCGACACTTCCGACTATTTTTCATTTTGCATATGTGGTGCTGAGGAATCGAACCCAGGGCCTCATGCATGCAAGGCAAGTGCTGTACCACTGAGCCACCTTCCCAGCCCCCTTTTTTTTTTTTTTAATAAATGGAAATAAAAATTGCCAATGCCTTTCAGGGGCTGTAGGAATTCTTATGTAATTTTTCTTCTTTGATCTACTCTTATGGTGAATTATATCCCTAGATTTACTGCTACCAGATTATCCTTGCATTCCTGAATCAACCTGTTTGACCTTATGATGTATTATAGTTTTTTAGATATGTTGCTGAGTTCGGTATGCTAAATTTAGAAAGAAAATTTGCATAATCCTTGTAGTCTTAAATTGTTGTTTCTATTGGATTATGTCATTTTTTATAAACATATTTTAATGCTTGCTTTCTCCTGTGCATTTTTTTTCTCCCTTCTGATTAAATGGTATTGAGTAGAGTTAAGGTTGAATGGTTGAATTCCCATGAAATCATTTAGGCATTGTGTGTTTCTTGGCGGAAGTAGTTCTTGGACAATTATATCTACTATGGTCATTTGGCCTATTCATATCTTCTTTCTTCTACTCTTTTTTGTTTGTTCCTGAGGCTTGAACTCAGTGCCTGGGTGCTGTCTCTGAACTTTTTGCTCGAGACTAGTCCTCTACCATTTGAGCTACAGCTCCAATTCTGGCTTTTTGGTAGTTAATTGAAGATAAGAATCTCATGGACTTTCCTACCTGAGCTGTCTTTGAACCATGTTCCTCTGATCTCAGCCTCCTGAGTAGCTAGGATTTCAGTCATTGGCACCCAGCATATTCTTTTTTTTTTTTTCTTTTCTTTCTTTCTTTTTTTTTTTTTTGTCGGTCATGGGGCTTGAACTCTGGGCTTGGGCACTGTCCCTCAGCTCTTCAGCTCAAGGCTAGCGCCTACCACTTGAGCTACAGCACCACTTCTGGTTTTCTTGTGGTTTATTAGAGATAGGAGTATCACAGTCTTTCCTACCCGGGCTGGCTTTGAACCAGGATCCTCAGATCTCAGCCTCCTGAGTAGCTAGGATTACAGGCGTGAGCCACCAGTGCCCGGCCTTCTTTTCTTTCTTTTCTCTCTCTGTCTTCCTCTCTTTCTCTCTCTCTCTCTCTCTCTTTCTTTCTTTTTTTTTTTTTTTAACTTTTTTTTTGGTTGGTCATGACTTGAGCTCTGGGCCTGGGCACTGTCCTCAGCTCTTCAGCTCAAGGCTAGAGCTCTACCACTTTAGTCACATCACCACTGCTGGTTTTTTGATGGTTTATTGGAGATTAGAGTCTCATGGACTTTTCTGGGCTGGCTGGCTTTGAATTGCGATTCTCAGATCTCAGCCTTCTGAGTAGCTAGTATTACAGGTGTGAGCCACTGGTGGCTGGCATCTTTCTTTCTTTCTTTCTTTCTTTCTTTCTTTCTTTCTTTCTTTCTTTCTTTCTTTCTTTCTTTCTTTCTTTCTTTCTTTCTTTCTTTCTTTCTTTCTTTCTTTCTCTTTCTTTCTTCTTTCGACTGTTTTGACCCTTCTAACTACCTTGCAATTTGATAAATTTTGAAATATATTGTTAGTTTATAGAAAGAAAAGGACTGAGATCCTGGTTGGGATTGTATTGAATTTGTATCTCAGTTTTTGCTATTTTGATAATTTTTTTTCTATAATGCTAAGTGGTCCAACCATGAACATCAGCATGAGGTAATTTTTAAATTATTTAGGTCATTAATTAACTTTAACCAGTGTTTTGTGCTTTTCAGAGTACATTGATACTTTGCTTGCTTTTCCTGGTCCTGTGGTCCATGTCCCTTTCTAGGTTTTCAGCCAAGTCTGTGTCTCCTTTGTATTAGTGCAATGGTGATTTCATTTGTCTTGATTTTATTTTTCTCTTTTCTGCTCAGTTGGTTACATTTTACTTCTTTCTCTTGGCAATCATCCTTTTATATTTTTTTCTGGTCCTAGGGCTTGAACTCAGGACCTGAGTGCTATCCCTGACCCTCTTTGTGCTGAAGGCTAATTAGCTCTACCATTTCAGCTACAGTACCACTTCCAGCTTTTTCTGAGTAGTTTTATTAGAGATAAGAGTTTCATGGACTTTCCTGCCCAGGTTGGCTTCAAACTGTGATCCTTAGATCTCAGCCTCCTGAGTGGCTGGTATTACAGGCATGATCCACTGGCACCTGGCTTGGCCATCTTTCTTGAGTTAGAATCTCTTGAAGTCTTTTCTGCTCCTAAAGAACTACTAGTTTTTATAACGTTTTTAGTCTTTCATTATCTCCCACCCTACTGTGAAAGGAATAAATATTCATTACTAAACCAGGAAAATACAGAATAATTGAAACCAGGGAGAATCATCCATGGAACTTCTACTTAATGACAGCCATATCAACATTTTGACATTTTTATCTTTAAAGAACTAAAAGGTTCTTTATTAGTGATTATGTTTTATGTAATACTATAGAAATAATTGTATGGCTAGATATAGGCACTTAGAAATCTTAAAATTACAATATTTAAGTGCTTAGCACTCAGTAATTGTATTTTGTTGTTTTATAGTTGAAAAGGCTTTCTTTTCACCTTACCATATGACTTTTAGGACTTTTTCCTCTAGCTGAAGGCTAAATAATTCTCTTTCATAGCTAAGCTTTTTAGGGGAAATAAACTTTGTTGTTTAAGTTTGTGCTTTCTTTTTCTCTTTCTTTCGTTATTTCATTCTTCTCTTTTTTATTTTCAACCTATTGCACTCTCATTTTGTACCTCTCTTTCTGCACAAGTGTTCTTGCTAAGGTAATAAATTCCTAATTGATAAATCTAGTTTTTCTTTTTCTTTTTTGTCGTTCTTGGGGCTTGAACTCTGGGCCTAGGCGCTGTCCCTCAGCTCTTCAGCTCAAGGTGAGCACTCTACTGCTTGAGCCACAGCGCCACTTCCGGTTTTCTGGTGGCTTATTGGAGATAAGAGTCTCACTGACTTTCCTTGCCCAAGCTGGCTTTGAACCGTGATCCTCAGATCTCAGCCTCCTCAGTAGCTAAGATTACAGGCATGAGCCACCAGTGCCCCGCTCTATATAGTTTTAATTTAACTAGTTCCTAGGCTAGAACTGGGAACACATAATAATTAAGAGTCATTCATAAAGAGCTCTTAGTTATCCTATTATCTCTTGGGTTTCTCATTTGTTTTCCTTTATCTGCCTCATTATATTGGTATCTAAGAGTATATCCTTTTTATTTATTTTCCTTACTCCTATTTTCCTTGAGCGATATCCATAATCTTTTTTTTTTTTTTTTTTTGCCAGTCCTGGGGCTTGAACTCAGGGCCTGGTCACTGTCCCTGAGCTTGTTTTTGCTCAAATCACTTTACCACTTGAGCCACAACACCACTTCTGGCTTTTTCTGTTTATGTGGTAATGAGGAATGGAACCCAGGCCTTTATTCATTGGAGGTAAGCACTCTACCAAGCCACATTCCTAGCCCCTCCATAATCCTTGACAGTGCCCAGAACATCTCCAGCCCATATTTCTCTTCCTAGCTTGTTTGCCAGTGGCCACTAGACATTTCCACCACTTGACCAAGTACCTTAAATCCACCACATATACAAAATAATGTGATCACACTTCCAGTCAAACCCGTTCTTCCTCTTGTGCTCCTTCTAGCATCGTCAAGTCAGAAGTAGAATCACAGTAGATTCCTTCCTTTACTCACCAGTTACCCCATGTTCACACCAAGTCCCACTGATTTTTTTCTCTACTCTTTTCTTTACCCCTTTCTGCTATTCTAACAGTTCCACTTATTTCTTTAATCTTATATTTTATCTATATGGAAGTATTTGCAATTGTCTAATTCTTTTTGATAGGTAAGTTGAGAGGAAGGAACTTAAAAAAACTTAAAATATTAATTTTTTTTTTTTTGTCTGGCTAGGTTTGTTTTTTTGTACTGAGGTCTGAATTCTGACTCTTAGAAATCAGCTAGACAAGTTTGCTTATTCGAGTCACACCCCCAGCCCTGCTTCATGATTCTATACATAGTTCATTCTTTCAACCCCCACCTAAAAATATGTTTATCCATGTTCTTTTTTTCTTTTTTCTTGTTATTATAAAGGTGATGTACAGAGGGATTACAGTTACATAAGTCAGGTAATCAGTCCATTTATTTTTGAACAATGTCACTCCTTCCCTCACTCTTCCATGTTCTCTTTTAACGTACAGTTTAGAGGGTAGAGGTGCAGCTCTTTGATAAGGCATGTGTTGAACACATGATAAGGCACAAAAACCCCCAAAGAACAACTTATGTTGAATATTATCAGAAACAGTTGTATTATCCTTCCATCTGTGTCATGATTCGATCTGCTCTTTCCAAAAATTTACTTTTTTAAAAGCTTTTCTATTTAGCGCTTTATCCTCATTTTCTCCATTGTTATAGCCTTTTAACTTGCTTGAATTTTCTCTCTTCTGATTTTTCCTTTACAGCTAAGATTATTGCCTAGAGTTGCTAAAGCACATGAGCATTTAAAAATCCCCATTCAACATGATCAGTCTTCATTAGTCCCTATCTTTTCCCTTCAGTTTCAGGTCTTGTTTTCCTTACATGTTTGGCCTTATCCTCAGTCTTCTTTAGTAGCTCTTGCTTTTCCACTCATGTTTAGGAATTTGAGTTCCCCTTCATTTTCTTTTCATTTCTCTTCCATATACTAATAAATCATGCCACTTTGTAACTTTGGCCCAAACCTCTCTTTTAAAGACCATATTCTTGCCTTTTCTAGGTCTCTGATCACATTCAGCATGTCTAAAACAATATGTGGTCTTTTCTTAAAGGGTAGCTATTGGATAATTGTGGTCAGTGAAGTGATATGGTGAGATTTACCGTTTTCAGAGGTCCTCTAGCTGCTGATGGGCAAGTGTTGATGACAGATGGGGAAATGCAGCATGGAGGCCGTTCAAAAGACTCTGACAGTATTCTCTCTTTGATTTTGGGGGGGGGGGCAAGGACCAGTCCTGGGGCTTGAACTCAGGGCACTGTCCCTAAGCTGCTTTTGCACAAGGCTAGCACTTCAGGCATGGCACCTCTTCTGGCCTTTTCTGTTTATGTGGTATTGAGAAATAGAACCTAGGACTTCATGCGTGCAAGACAAGCACTCTACCACTAAGCCACATTTTCAGCCCAGACTCCGGCAGTATTTTAAAAAGAGATGGTGGCCTAGACTAGGGCACGATGATTTGATAGTGAGAAGTGCTTGAATGTGAGCTATATTTTAAATTGACATCAACATGATTTTCTATGAAGGATGAAAGAATGAGAGGAGTCATCATGATTGTTGAGTTTTTGTCTTAATCAATAGATGGGTGATGATGTCATTGTGTTATGATATGGAACAGACTGGAAAGAATGAGATTGTGGGAGTAAGTCAAGACTTGTTTTGGGTTTGTTAAGCTTGAGATGCCTCCTTACCCTTCATATAGAGGATACAGGGCAAACAGGTTTTGTATAACTGAAACTCAAGGGAGATTCGGGGTCTCAATGTGTAAATTTCAGAATTAGTAGCATACAGATGATATTTACAACTATGGGACTGGGTAAGACCACCTGGAATTTTTTTTTAATTGAGCAAAAGATTATGACTCTTGAAGCTGTGAAGGTAAGGAGAAGCAAGAAAGTGAGTAAGTTAGGAGGAAGGCCATGCTATGTAGCTTCATGGATTCCAAAAGAAGAAAATGTCTAAAGGCAGGAGATCACCTTGTCAGGCATGCCTGAGAGTTTGAGTAAGATAAGGTCTCTAAAGCAACAGCTTCTATTACTATTGGTACCCCTCTACATTATCACTGAACATTGTATGATTTAGGGGGCTGACTTTAGGGCCTGTTAGCTATTTACAGCCTGGGAAAAGATGTTAAGAATTTCAGATCACCAACTAATACAGTAAATTAGAATTTAGAAACATACCCTTATTTTTATTTATTTATTTTTTTTGGGGGGGGGGGGGGTGTTCCGATCGTGGGCCTAAACTCTGGGCCTGGGCGCTATCCCTCAGCTCTTCAGCTCAAGGCTAGCACTCTACCACTTGAGCCACAGCGCCACTTCCGACTTTTATTTTCTGCTTGTGTGGTGCTAAGGAATTGAACCCAGGGCCTCATGCATGCAAGGTAAGCGCTCTACTATTGAGCCACCTTCCCAGCCCCATACCCTTATTTTTAATAGCCCATACTCTTTCTAAACTATGTTTAAGGCCAACTCCCCACTTTTTAAAATGACTAATGGGTTTGAACCCTTAGTATCATTATCTGTACAAGACAAACTTGGAGAACACTTAAAGGTTATGCTCACTTAAATATTATGACTTCCCATTATTGAACTCATCCTGATCACTCCTAGAAGATTTTTCATTAAAATTTTAAACTGAAAAACATTCCAGACATGGTAAAATCAAATAGCGTCAAGAAGTCTCTGTTCACTTGAGATCCTGTCTTCTTTCCAACAGTATCATCTATTAAGAATTTCTAGTATAGTCTCACAATCTACATACTGTATATCAAAACAAATTAGAGTATAAGATAAGATATTCCTTCATATCTTCCTTTTTAAAATATTTTCTATTTAAAATACATTTGTATTTTGTTCTTTGTTAGCACATTTTGATTTACCTCATTCTTATTCATGGCTGCAAGTATTTTATGTTTTATGGATGTTACAGATTTTATCAGCCACCTAGTGATGGCTAAATATTTAGATTGTTTTTGATTTCTGCTGTTTCTAAACATCTCTGCAATGCATGTTGATATTGTCAACCTGTTCTTTACTGTCTTTTTAAATGTTTTCTTCAAGTCACAGAAACCTTCATACTAAAACTTTTTTCTTTCTTTGACTCAACTTTCCTGTCCAGCTTGTCTTTGTTTTATTGCAATATAAGATAGATACTTTTTCTGTGTTAGTACCAGGGCTTGAACTCAAGACCTCTTGCTCTTGCTTGACTTTTTGCTCATGGCTGGTGGTCTAGCACTGGAGTCACACTTGTAGTCCAGCTTTTTTGCTGTTTAATTGGAGATAGTTTCTGAGACTTTCCTACCCAGGCTGGCTTAAAACAGCAGTCCTCAGATCTTACCTCCTTACTAGCTAGGATTACTGGTATGAGCCACAGATGCTCAGCTAGTAGGTTAAAACCTACTAGTAGTTAAAAACATTTACTCATAACCCATTGTGAGGGGTAGGTAATATTTGTTTTTTTGGGGGGGGGGTTAAAAGTTTTCATTTGATTTTGGCAGGGATTTGAACTCGGGTTTATATTTGGTAGACTGGTGTTCTACCACTTGAGCTATGCTTCCAGCTGTTTTTTTTACTATTTTGTGGAGTCTAGTGAACGTTTCTGCTTGGGGATTAGCCTTGAACTTCATTCTTCTAGATTTAGTGTCTTGAGCAGCTAGGTTTACAGGTATAGTATACTGGTTCCTGTCTTGTCTTTTTGTGGTCTTGAGGATAGAACCCCTGTGCCTCTAACAAGCTAGCTAAGTATTCTATCACTTAAGTCATACCCTCAGTCCTTTTTAAATATTTTGTTTTTGAGTTAGGGTCACTAATTTTATATAAGCTGTCCTCAAGCTTGTGACCCTTCTGCTTGTACCTTCTAAGAAGCTCGGCCTGTAGGTGAGCCATGCTGTTCACTCTGCTGCCCTCGTCTGTGCTCCTTGTTCCTCCGGTTCTTTCTATTGCTGCTGTAGTTCAGTCCTTTACTGCTTTATGCTGGATTTTTCCCCATTCTTCTTATTTATTTCTTTATTTTTATCGGTATGCCACTTGAACTCTGGGCCTGGGTGCAATTCAGCTCAAGGCTAACATGCTACTATTTGAGCCACAGTGCCACTTATGGTTTTCTGTTGGTTTATTGGAGATAAGAGTCTCATGGACTTTCCTGCCCTTCCTGCCTGAGCTAGCTTTGAACCATGATCCTCAGATCTCAGCTTCCTAAGTAGCTGGGATTACAAGCTTGAGCTACCAGCACCGGACTTTTTTTTTTTTTTTACATTCTTAATCTTCTTTTCCTCATTTATCCTGTATATTTGAAACAAGATAGTTTTCCTAAAGTGTGACAGTGGTTGTACTATTTCCTAGCTCAGAGTCCTTCAGTGACTTCATTGAGTATCTAGCCTGATCTCATGTTTATCTTTTTGATATTTACTATACCTCACTAGATTTTCTCCAAACTTTTATCTAAGATTCAATTATTGAATTGTCTGTAAGATTAGATAGTGAAATGAGACATGTGATGACTAACAAGAAAATGACACTATAAATAATCTTTGGAGTGGAATGATGCTTTTTCTTTGAGTTGTTTCCCTTTTTACCCAGAGTAGCTCCTTGCCATATGCTTTCATCAACGAACCATTGATTGAATTAATTTGAATCAGATATGTAATTGATCCTATGCTAACATAGCTTGGTGTCACAGAAAACAAATTCTTTAAAAAAAACAACACCTACGTATACACCTGATCTGGACTATGAAATTTCTGAGTTCAGACTGAACTTGGAAGTAAAATATAGTTAGCTTTTGTTACTAGGCTCACTGGTTGTGTGTAGGGATGAGAAGTCACAGTTGTATAGTGAGATGAAGTATACCAGTTGCTAGTCCTCTGTAGTATAGCTGTCCCTTATTCTGCCTGAGTGTTGATACCCACTGGGTATTAATCAATTTCTATGGTCTAAGTGTTAGTATTCCTCTTACTACATTGTACTCTTACTACTATTGTAGCAAAACTCTCTATTCTATACCACTTGACTAAACAAGGAAAAGGGATGTTAGGGGTCCTATCTGCTGTGACTTCTGTGCTCCCTCCACGCAGTCATGCTGTAAATTTTGTAAATGGTTTCAATTCTTCCTGCTGTCTTCCATCTCTGGGCTTACTTTACCTTAGTGTAAACGAGGCCACCACCAAAACTTGGTCTATCCTTTTTTTATTCTGCTGTTTAGAACTGTGTAGTTTTTCCTGTAGTCTAATTCTAATTACTTTTCCTCTTTCAGTGATTGCTCATAGTTTTAATCTACTAAGGACATTTCTTGTTTTCTTTCAATTATGAATTTTAAAAAAATGAATTATTTGCAAGACTTTGGGGAAGGCGAGTTTACTCAGCTTTTGTTTTGGTTCAGTGAATGGTTATATATTTTTATGGTGAAAAAACTTCAGAAAAAGAAGAAAGATAAAAGCAAATAATGAGTGAAATCATTAGAACAATGTTTTTCATTTTAAAGATTGCCTTAGAAAGGCTAAGATCTGAGGATCGCAGTTCAAATCCAGCCCGGGCAGGAAAGTCCGTAAGACTCTTATCTCCAATTAACCACCAGAAAACTGAAAGTAGCACTGTGGCCCAAGTGGTAGAGCGCTAGCCTTGAGCTGAAGAGCTAAGGGACAGCACCCAGGCCCAGAGTTCAAGCCCCAAGACTGACCCCTCTCCCCCCTCCAAAAAAAAAAGATTGCCTTTGAAGCAATCACTAATGAAAATCAGCAGTTTAAATATATGTAAAAACTCGGCCAGGTGTTGGTGGCTCATATCTGTAATCCTAACTACTCAGGAGGCTGAGATCTGAGGATCATGGTTCAAAAGCCAGCCCGGGCAGGAAAGTCTGCGAAACTCTTATCTCCAATAAACCACTCAGAAAACCGGAAGTGGTGCTGTAGTTCATGTTGTAGAGCTCTCACCTTGGGCTGAAGAGCTGAGCTGGACCCAGGCCCAGAGTTCAAGTTCAAGGCCCATGACTGACCCCCACCCCCAAAAATATATATGTGTGTATATATGTGTGTATATATATATATATATATATATATATATATATATATATATAAACTTTAACCAAAAGTTCAGAGCAGGAATGTATTTTATTTATGTGAAATTAAAAAGGCATATGTTTCTATTTGTTACTGTTACACTACTGTGCTGCTGCTTTCTGTTTGTTTCCTCCTCTTTGGGTAAAGGAAGAACACATGGGTTCTGAAGTCAGTGCCCCACTTCCTCAGGTCACCTCTGTGGAGTCAGCATTAGCCTATCTGTGCCTGTAATACTGGTGTTATTTGCTGAGAGAGAAACATGCCAAAGGTGTTTGACACAGATCTGAGAAAACATAAAAGATCTCTTCTCCCCTGCAGATCAAACCTAGGGCTTTGTACATGTTGATCAAGAGCTCTATCACTGAGCCAGCCCCAAAGGAGCTTTGTGTATATCCTTAGTTCACTAATTTCCAGTGTCATTCTCTCATTGTTATTCTGAAACAGTTGAAATTTCATATGGCACATAAAGTAATATGACATACAATTTTTTGCTAACATAGAAGGAGTAATTACTCCAACACCAGTCATAACCACTTTTAACATTTTGGTATGTTTCTTTCCAGTATTTTTTAAATTATACTTTAGAAAAAATTAATGTGGTATTGTTTTTCTTCCAGTCTAAAAGTAATGCCTACTCAATGAGAGAGCTTGGAATATAAAGAACAACACAAAAGGAAAAACAAAAACAAAAACCAATCATTCATAATAACCACCCAAAGATAACTAACCATAATTAAAATTTGATGTGTATTTTTCTTGTATGCTCATGAACATAAAATTTTTCTTTACTAAAATTGTATCATACTTTAATATCATTTTGTAACTAGTTCATTCACAAGATATTGTAAACCATTTTGTCATGTTAATAAACACTGTTAATATACTTTTAAGAGTTTTATAGGATCTGAACATATTTAAGTATGTTTATTTAACATACTTAACTGTCTCCCTATCATTGGACATTGGAAGTGTTCCTAATTTATTTTACCATTACAAATATTACTACCATAGTTAGTATCCTTGTCCATCCATCTTTCCATACATCTATGATCATTTCTTTAGGAATAGATTCCTAGAAGTGGAATAGCTGGGTCAAAGGGTATGTACATTTTAATGCTTTTGATACATAAAAATGTCAAATTTTTTAAGCTAATCACTTGTTATATCCTGTCTTGTATTGCTATCTAACTGTTTTTCTGTGTCTGTCTTGTCTCCCAAATTAGAATATATGCCTGAGGGTAAGGGAAGTTTCTTTTACATGTATGCTATGTATCTTTTGACAATATGGTTTCCTTATACTATATTCAGGAGTCATCAACACATATCTTACTAATTCATGAGAGCAGTGTTTCTTCAGCAGTTTGGATGTCATAAATCCATATATTTAAAAATATGTATATATAGATTTAGATCTATATGTCTAGATATATAGACATCTGTACATGTATCTATACATAACTATACATTAGATCTAGATCTATATATACATATATTTAGGGCAGACATATAGGCTTGCAAATGTTCTGTTTTTCTAAGGAAAGGTATTAAAAAATTAACAGCATTTTCTAACATTATCTTTTCATAAAATGAAGAATTCTTAACACTAAAAAAGTTCTAATCTGTGGAGAAAAGGGTAGGTCTTTAAAGAGAACATTTTTGTTCTTGGTAAACTCACTACCTTGTTTATAGTTTTCTTGTTTTGTGTAGGTCTGGTAATCTTTACTTAAACCTAGCAGTGGACAATAGACCAACATTTGGGATCTACTAACTTAAAATATTTAAAGGATTAAAAGATGAACCTTTTTGTAAGCAAAATAATTCTAACCTACAAGTGTCTTTTCTCCATGATATTAAGCAAACAAGCTCAGGTAATGTCATAATTCACTGTGCAGAATTTGTGACCAGACATTGATGGCTCATACCTGTAATCAGGAGGTTGAGATCTGGGGATCATGTTTCAAAACTAGCCTGGAAAAGTCAGTGAGACTCTTATCTCCAATTAATTACCCAAAAAGCTGGAAGTATAGCTATGGCTCAAGTGGTAGTGCTAGCCTTGAGCAAAACAGCTCAGGGACAGTACCCAGGCCCTAAGTTCAAGCCCCAGACTGGCACCAGACACAAAAAGAATTTGTATATCCCAATGTAAAAGTTCTTTAGTAGACAAACAAGGTCTTGCTGATGAATATTTGAATATGTTTCCAATTGCCCAAAACAAGAACCAGTCATTTTCTAGGAAACTTGAGACAGGGTAAGTGTGGTTTCTGAAAGAAGGCATCCAGGCATAAGGAGCCTCTTGGTCTACAGACTAAATAAGGTTGGAGAAATCCTCTGGTACATGATAAGACAGACATATATGCTTCTTATTGGCTGCTGTTGGCTCACCTTCCTGTATTGATCATTTTCTATGGCCCTTGAATGAATGATATGAATATCCAGTTGGCCCTTGGCAGAAAACAGGATCCTTATTCCTTGACTAAGTTTAACTTTTGGCCCTGGCCTTCAATTACTTAATTTTCCTTTAGTGTCCCCACTTATAAATATAATAATCTTCTTCAGTGTTTTTTTTTTTTTTTTGGGTCGGTTGTGGGGCCTGAACTCTGGGCCTGGGCGCTGGCCCTCAGTAGTAGGCTAGTGCTCTACCACTTGAGCCACAACACCACTTCTGGCTTTTTCTGCTTAGGTAGTGCTGAGGAGTTGAACCCAGGGCTGCATGCATGCAAGGCAAGGACTCTACCATTGAGCCACCTTTCCAGCCCCTCAAAGTGTTTTTATAGCCCATGTTCCAACAGTCATTTCACTGTAATGTAATTACTTGTTTATACATCTGCCTTGCTCATTAGAGCATAAGCTCTTATGGATAGGAGCCAGTCACTTCCTTCTCGTCCAACTCTAAGCTCTAGCACAAGGCTTCAGGCAAATTAGGTGATTAGTAAGATTAGTGCTAGATCAGTTCAGGAGTATTTAGAGAATTGTGACATCATATATGTCTATCAGGACATATTATGATAATTATATGATAATTATGTCATATTATCAACTTTAAATGCTATGAAAACAGCCAGGTGCCAGTGGCTCACGCCTGTAATCCTAGGTATGCAAGAGGCTGAGATCTGAGGATCACAGTTCAAAGCAAACCCGGGCAGGAAAGTCTGTGAGACTCTTATCCCCAATAAATCACTCAGAAAATCAGAAGTGGCACTGTGGCTCAAGTGGTAGAGTGGTAACCTTGAGCTGAAGAGCTGAGGGACAGCGCCTAGGCCCAGAGTTCAAGCCTCATGACCGACAACAAAAAAAAAAGAAAAAAAAAAGAATAAAAGAAAACATTAATTATTTTATTATCAATAAGAGCTGTCTTTGGTATTATCAAAACTTTGGAGAGAGAAAAAAAAATCACCCTATTTAATTGTTTCATAAATTCCTTGCTTTTTTTTCTATTAAAAACAAGTTCTAGGGCTGGGAAGGTGGCTCAGTGGTAGAGCGCTTGCCTTGCATGCATGAGGCACTGGGCTTGATTCCTCAGCACCACATAAGCAAAAAGAAAAATGCCGGAAGTGGTGCTGTGGCTCAAGTGGTAGAGCGCTAGCCTTGAGCTGAAGAGCTGAGGGACAGCACCTAGGCCCAGAGTTCAGGCCCCACGACTGGACCCCCCCAAAAAACAAAAAACCAAGTTCTGATGGGGGTTCCTATGGAGCTGGTTTGTTTCCTCGAAAGAGAGATTGCATGTCCAACACTTCACCCATCAAAATGCCTAGCTAGGAATGTTTGTTTGGTTCTTATATAATTTTACTTATAACAAGCTCAATTTATTTCATATTTATAGGCTGGTGCCCATTGCTGTACAGCTAATAAAAGAAAGATACCAAATCTTGAGGAGACCAAGAGCCAGTTATGTCCAATTACTTTTGGGTAGTGCTCCTTTTTGGATATTCGGTGACTTAAATATTGCTTCCAATAGTTTCTAAAGCTCCTGGTGGTTTTGCCACAAGATGGCAATGGTGGTTATTGAGTACATATACTATTGAATCAGAATCCTGGGAAAAGGTCTATATGGTTATTCATATTCTTTGGGGATAAGAGTTGAAAACCTTCACCACTGCTTATATATTGACTTAATTTTTACTTTGAAAACTGAGTTAAATGCTACTTTTCATCACTTCCTTTCTGTACTCAAGTATTGTTTTGTTTCCTGTTTTTCTGTCTTTATAATACAGTAACTATGTATTATTTGCTATGTTTGTATGTGTCTGACTTATTGCTGATAATTGTGGTAACAGGTAAGAAGAAAATACGATGGGACCCAGTTAGGAGGCGCTTCATTCAGTCCTGTCCCATCATAAGGATCCCTAACAGGTTTTTGAGAGGTGGGTGATAACTAGCAAGAGATCTGTGCTTCATATGGGGTAAAGGGAATTTTGAATGAATTTTCTAAACTCAAAACTCTTGTTGTTCTTTGTCTTAATAGCTGAAATTGGAATAAGGGAAGTCTAGAATTTAGTTTTAAACCTAAGTTTTGTATTTACTGTTGGCATTGTACTGATACATTTTGGGGAGTTAGAATCTCTTAATGTTTATTAAATGGTAGAGATAAATCATCTCACCAGTATCAGTGGTATTTCACTGTAAATATATTAGAAAGAACTTTGAGTAGTTTATAAACTATGAGTGGGAAAAATAGTATTACAGATATGATTATAAGGGAGAGATAAAAGACTATCTGTATAGTAGTATAAAATAAAAACCCAAGGTGTCAAACCATACATTAAAAGGGAAAGTAATCTGGTATTTGTTACAAATGGTTAATACAGTACCATATATATATATATAAAGAGTGTTTATAAATCAATAGACTAAAAGCAAATGTCCACTAGAAAAATAGTTAAAAAGGATATGACTAGTTAACTCATGAAGAAGAAATGCCAAGAGAGTCAAACACTAATGTTGTGTGACAATTATATCAAAAGCAATCTTTACCTACTGGGTTAACAAAAAACAAAAATAAGAATGCCCAGAGCTGGGAAATGTGGCTTACTGGTAGAGTGCTTGCCTAGCATGCATAAAGTCCTGGGTTCAATTCCTCAGTACCACATAAACAGAAAAGACTGTGTCACTGTGGCTCAAGTGTTAGAGTGCTAGCCTTGAGCAAAAGAAGCTCAGGGACAGTGCCCAAGCCTAAGTTCAAGCCCCAGAACTGGCAAAAAAAAAAAAAAAAAAAGCCCTGGGTTGGCAAGTGTAAGGGAAAATAAAACTCAAATATTGAGCTTTGATGTAGCTTTTCCAGATCTAATTTGGCAAAATGTACCAAAAAACATAAAAATGCCAGGTGCTGGTAGCTTGGTAGTTTGTAATCCTACTAATTCAGAAGGCTGGTATTTGATGATTACAATTTGAATCCAGCCTAGGCAAGAAAGTTTATGAGACCCTTATCTCCAAACCACCAAATTAAAAAAGAAAAAAAAAAAGCTCAAAGTAGAGCAGTGGCTTTAGTGGTAAAGTACTAGCTTTGAGCAACAAAGCTAAGGGACAAGGTTCAGGCCCCAAGTTAAGCCCCAGGAGTGGCACCAGAAATCAAAACAACAATAAAAAAATCTTTTTCTTTTTAGAAAGATCAGATTCTTCCTTATAGAAAGATCAGATTCCTTCTACTTTTAATATTGTCCATTAATACTTAATCCATGTTGGAATTAAAAATACATATATCAGAAAAGGATTAAAAACTGTTTACTTTTCTAAAAATAGCAAATCATCAGTGAAGCATATAATTTTATAACTTAAACTTTATTAAATTATTTATAAGCTAATGTATCTAATTTTAATTGAAGAGATTAATACAAAAACCTAGGAAATTCTGCAACTGTGATAGTTATTTATATATCTAGTGCCCAGTTCTTTAGAGCCGAACTCCAGAAAATGAAAAGACTAAAAGTAGGCCTAAGCAGACCAAGAAACAAGATAGTGTGCCACTTATAGCATCAATAGTGTTATTGATAAAAATTAAGAGAGGAATTTGGTAGTATGTGACAGAAAAACCATTGTGCACATGTGGCCAAGCAGGATGTCTTAATTCTATACCATTTTTTATTCTAATTTATAAATTAAAAATGCTAATTTATTGACTTATAATGAGAAGTTAACTTGGTCTGAAGGAAGCATAAATTAAACTTTATTACTTACTAGTTAATTTACTTATAATTAGTTATTCTTACTCAATATAAGCATAATTAAGAAATAATTAGGCTATAAAATACAGTATAATCATATCAAACCATAAACATTTAAAAAACAAAGAAATAGTGAAATAAGTGGTTTTATCTGGAAGGTGGGGTTTTTGTTTTCTTTTGTATAGTCTTTATCTTTCAATTTCTAATCATGGGGAAAAAAGATTGCACAGGTAAGTTTCATACCATTGGTTACTTACTTAATAAGCCCTAATTTAAACAATGGCTAAGAAAGCTGGTCATAGACAATTCTGAGAAAAGTGTGGTGCAACTGCAGTCAGCAGTAGCATTGTTGAGATCACCACAGACCTTTTTCAAATTAATGCCCGTCTTACTTCTCACCTCCTTTGGCCAGTTTGGAATGTATGTAGCCATTGACCACCTATACCTTCTTAAAATTTTCTCTACTGTTGGGATGAAGTACTGTATAGGATCCTAGATGTTTTCTTCTGCCTCTTTAGTTGTTCATTGTTTCCTTCACTAGCTTCTTTCTTCCCACCCAATGAAAATGGGTGTTGCTCCTGTGTGCTGTCCTCCCCATCATCTCCTTTGGTTGTCTCATCAACTTTATTAGGTTTGGCTATCTTGGTTTGTTCATTGTTCATTCTTTCATTATCTCAGTATTTCCTGAAATACGGACGAGGAACTGTGCTGTAGAGGTCCAGGTAAAGAAAAAATTCCAGCATATTTGAGCCTAATTCTTTGTGATAAGGATCCTGATGAGATAGAATGGGTGTGGGACGCACTGGAGAGGCTCCCAATTCAGTTTGGTGGGAGGAAAGTGAGAGGAGTAGACCTCAGGATGACTGTCCGTAAGAGATAACCTTAGAGGTTAACAAGTTGAGGGCTGGAATCTCAAACCACAGGGACCAAGTACCTTTAGGAAAGGCACGTGAACAAACCCAGCATGGTGCTCTTAGAAGTCCATAGGAAGTTAAGCCAAGTGGGGAAGAGAAGTTGAGAAGCTGGAGATGCCAGGTGGAGAGGATACCATTGAAGGGAGTGTTCATGATCAGATTTGCTTTTGAAGCTAGAGAAGAGAGTTAATTGAAAGACTGGTTGCAAGATTGTTACAGATACCAAGGTGAAAGATGATGGAGCCTGAAATGAAGGTAGCTATAGTAGATTCAGAGAGTAGAGCATGAGTTTGAAATATAAGGATGTTGAATAGTGGAGACTTGATTACTAATTGAATATAGAGAGGGAAGAAAAAAATTGTGTTCCAGTTTTCTGTGTGGACCATAGCTGTTAGATGGGTAGGTGTTAAGAGACTAGATAATAGCCGGGTGCCAGTGGCTCATGTCTGTAATCCTAGCTACTCAGGAGGCTGAGATGTGAGGATTGTAGTTCAAAGCCTGGGGAAGAAAATCTGTGAGACTCTTACCTCTAGTTAACCACCAGAAAACTGGACGTGGTGCTGTGGCTCAAGTGGTAGAGCAGTAGCCTTGAGCTGAGGAGCACAGGGACAGCACCCAGGCCCATAGTTCAAACTCCACAACTGACACACAGAGAGAGAGAGAGAGAGAGAGAGAGAGAACAGAAAACAGAGAGAGAAAACAGGACAGAGACAGAGAGAGAGAACAGAGAGAGAGACTAGATAATAAACTTGGTTTAATATCTGCAAGGCAATAATAGGGTATCATTTAACCTTTAGTCTAACAGTTATTTCCAGAAAAAACCTCTTTGGTTCTTTAACACTAAGCCTAGCAGTTATTTCCAAGGAAACTTCCTTGGTAGGCTTGTGCCCTCTGGTCTGAGAGCATTACCCTCTGTGTACCTACCTGTATCAACACTTATCATGTGGAATTCAATGTTTCTTTTTTCTCTTGTCTGTGCTTCTTGTTAGATTGTGAGCTCCGCATGGGCAGGAACAGTGGATAGTGCCTTTCACTTCATAGCACAGTGCATGTGGTAGGAACATTACATGTGTTTGTGTTATATTGAATTATTAAAAGGCTGCTATTGGACTAGCGTGGGTCTAAAATTTTAGGGCATTCTTAGCTTCTCTCTAGTGACTCTGACAGAGAATGTGAAAATGCTATTATTTAGTGTTTCGTTTGGTGTTTCCCTTTATTTTTCTTTCTTTTTTTTTCCTGTTAACTTATCTATACTTTTTTTTTTGTTGGTTGTGGGGCTTGAGCTTGAACTCTGGGCCTGGGTGCTATCCCTCAGCTCTTCAGCTCAAGGCAAGCACTCTACCACTTAAGCTACAGCGCCACTTCTGGTTTTCTGGTGGTTTATTGGAGATAGGAGTCTCACGGTCTCTCCTGCCCAGGCTGGCTTTGAACCGCGATCCTCAGATCTCAGCCTCCTGAGTAGCTAGGATTATAGACGTGAGCCACCAGCGCCCGGCTTTATCTATACTTTTGAAATAGCACTTTGAAGCTTTTTGTTTTGGGAGTCCTTTATGTTACCACTGTTGATAACTGAAAACAGTTTCACAGGGCCTGTTTTTTTGTCGCTAGATTTCTTCACTAGGACCTGTATCTTCTCAAAAGATATTTCTACTAATTAAAAGTGTGGTTTTGAGCCGGACACCGGTGGCTCATGCCTGTAGCTGTTCAGAAGGCTGAGATCTGAGGATCGTGGTTCAAAGCCAGCCCGGGTAAGAAAGTCTGTGAGACTCTTATCTCCAATTAACCACCAGAAAACCAGAAGTGGTGCTGTGGCTCAAAGTGGTAGAGGGCTAGCCTTGAGCAAAAAGAGCTTAGGGATAGCGCCCAGGCCCCAAGGTCAAGCCCCATGACCTATTTAAAAAAAAAAAAAGTGTGGTATTCTGAGACCAGTGGGTTTCCATCATGAAGTGAGGAACTAGAAGTACTCATTTAACTTTCACTGCTTCTCAGAAAGCACTAAAAATGACAAAACAGGCAAAAAGACAACAAATAAATCAGTTGTATTACCAAACAAAACTCCCAACAAACAGAAAAGGGAGATGTCTGAATCCAGGCTCTGCCATTTGTCAGTTGGGTAATCTTGGCCAAGTTGCTTGATCTTCTTTTCTTTTTAAAATCAGTTTCCTTATTTGTAAAATTAGGATGTGGTAATAGTACCTTATAGAATTATTATGAACATTCAGAGAGACAATGTGCACAAGACACTTGAGAGTATTTTACATTTAGCAAATGCTGAAGTAATGTTAGCTGCTATTGTTAAAATTTTCAGGGTGATCAAAAACAATTTGAGGGGGCTGGGAAGGTGGCTCAGTGGTAGAGCGCTTGCCTTGCATGCCTGAGGCCCTGGGTTCGATTCCCCAGCACCACATAAGCAAAAAGAAAAAAAGCCAAAAGTGGTGCTGTGGCTCAAGTGGTAGAGCGCTAGCCTTGAGTTGAAGAGCTGAGGGACAGCGCCCAGGCCCTGAGTTCAGGCCCCACAACCGGACCCAAAAAAAACCAAAACAACAACAACAACAAAAAAAACAATTTGAATCATATTGGGTGAGAAACCACTGCTGAAAAAAATATAGTCTAGCTCCTGCTATATATGAATGTATGTTACTGAACTATTTATGATTCTAGATGTAGAACACAAGTTGTATAGAAATACTCAAGGTTGAGGGGCAGGCTGTCACTGGGTTCCTTAAGATAAGTAAGTGCTTCAGTTTTCTGAGGAGAAATAATTTTGAGTGTAAGATCTGTACCCAGCCACACTAATGTTTAAGAAGGGAGTCAAAGAAAAAGAACTCTAAAAGTTTATAACATACATCCCTCTGGGGAAATTTAGTTGAAGAGGTACTCCCAGGTAAGTGGCAAGTCTAAAAAAAAAGGTAGAGTATAAGAAGCAGTATGTAAGACTTAGAGTTACATCTAAACAATGATATCACTAAGGCTACTGTAATTGTCAAAGGATTTCTAAAAAATATAAAGGAAGGATATGAATATATATGTACATATACATATATTTCTATAACTAAAATTAATAGTGCTAAAGGCCTTTCAGAATTATTTTGTTTTAAAATATACAAATGTAATCTCCATTTACTAAAATATTCAGCTAATATGAAAGTATGTAAGGTGAAAAGTGAGGTCATGATAAAGCAGATTATAAAAGAAATACAAATGAGCCAATAGACCCATGAATCCATAAAATTGGGGAAGTGTAGTTTAACCTGGCACCAATTTGTACCCATCAGATGATCACAAATGAACAAATTAAAGTGAGAAGGAAGAAAAGAGCCATGTTAGTAGGGCATGGTGATTCATGCCTGAGATCCCAGCCCTTGGGAGGCTGAAGCTGAAAGATTGCTAGCTCAAGGTCAACCTGGGTTACACATGGAGAGCCTATCCCAAAAAGCCAGAGAAAAGAAAAAGTAGGGAGGTGCACTTCCATACATGTTTCTGGGAAACAAAGTGAAAGAAAAAGAGACATAGAGAAGAAAAGGAGGGAAAGAAGAAATAGGCACTTCCATATACGTATCTGGAAGTAAAACTGGCCCAGATTTTTTTGAGCACAGTGTGGCTTTATAGCATTATTGTATCTGTATCCATTTTAAATGTGTGTTCCTTTGACTCAGTAAGTCTTTCAGACTCATACATTTACATATGAATATGTAGAATAAATTTTTAGCAATATTATTTATAATGAAAACATTGAGAAGAGTCTAATTATTTGTCACATTATCCCAGATAATTTCTTTTGGTCTTTGGGATAGAAATTAAAACCCATTTCCCTACTTACTGCTTGGTATCAAGAGCAAGTATTATAACTTGAAAGAGAAAATGGCTCAGATATCAGAAGCACATAATCTCCTAGCCATATGGACCTTTCTGGATATTAAGGAGAGCAAATCAATATAAAAGAAAGGTACCTGCATTCCTTTGTTTATTATTACAACACTGTTCACAGTATGCAGCCAATGAAGTCAGCTGAGGTACCCAACACAGAGGAGTGAATGAAGAACATGTCACAAGCTGGGCAACGGTGGCTCACGCCTGTAATTCTAGCTACTCAGGAGGCTGAGATCTGAGGATCACAGTTCAAAGCAAGCCCAGGCAGGAAAGTCCTTGAGACTCTTTTTTTTGGGGGAGGGGGGGGTCCGGTCGTGGGGCCTGAACTCTGGGCCTGGGCGCTGTCCCTCAGCTCTTCAGCTCAAGGCTAACGCTCTACCACTTGAGCCACAGCGCCACTTCCGGCTTTTTTCTTATGTGGTGCTGAGGAATCGAACCCAGGGCCTTGAGCATGCAAGGCAAGCGCTCTACCACTGAGCCACCTTCCCAGCCCATCCTTGAGACTCTTATCTCCAGTTAACCACCAGAAAACTGCAAGTGGTGCTGTGCCTCAAGTGGTAGAGCACTTGCCTTGAGCTGAGGAGCCCAGGGACAGTGCCCAGGCCCAGAGTTCAAGCCCCACGACTGACCAAAAAAAAAATTTACACACACACACACACACACACACACCACACACACCCCCTTGGAGTATTATGTAGCCAGAAAGAAAAAAAAAAATTACACACACACACCACACACACACACACCCTTGGAGTATTATGTAGCCAGAAAGAAAATAAAAAAAAATTTACACACACACACACACACACACACACACACACACACACACACACACACACACACACACACACACACACACCTTGGAGTATTATGTAGCCAGAAAGAAAATAAAAAAAAAATTTACACACACACACACACACACACACACACACACACACACACACACCCTTGGAGTATTATGTAGCCAGAAAGAAAAAAAAAATTTACACACACACACACACACACACACTCGGAGTATTATGTAGCTAGAAAGAAAATAAAATCATTTGCAGTAAAGTAGATGGAATTGGAGGATATCATATTGAGTGAGACAGACCAAGCTCAAAGAACAAAATATTTTAGCTTGTATGTAGAAGCTAGACTTAAAAGACATACATATTCATGGCTATATTCCTGAATACATATTTTATGCATGGTTAAACATAGAACATGAGTCTAACTAAAGGGCTACTTAGGAGAATGGGAAGGGAAAAAGTTAATGAATCAGGTTGAGATACATTGCAATTATAGGTGAAAACATCATAAAGAATCCCATAAAAGCTGTTGATTAATAGGAGGTTAGAGAAGGGGAAAGAGACAGGCTCTGTTGAGGGGGTACTAATGAAGGGGATGAGCTACTGAGGGTGAAAGAGGATGAATATAGATGAAATAGATTGTTGGCATGTATGAAAATAGAGCAGTGAAACTTGTTGAAATTGTATTAGGAAGGGGTAGGTCGTAAGTGAGATTGATTGGAGTACTTTGTGTGCATGTGTGCAGATGTCACAATGAAGTCCTCCTTGTACAGCTAATGGATGCTAATAAAAAAAGTTTACTTCTAATGGGTTCAATTTTCTGTTTTTACTGCTAATTTCTAATGGGAGTTCAGAACTAGATAAACCAATACTGTGGGCAATTTTGTTAGCATAAGTAATTATAAGGAAAGAGATTTGTACATGGAGATTTGGGGAAAGGATTCAGAGAGCTACTTTAACTGAAACCCAATTTCATTTTTTCAAGGTTGAGAGCCTGTGCTATGTTCTATATCATGAAAATTAATGCTTAGTTTCTATAGCCTTTGCCCTGACAATTTCCCATGATTTATTAAAAATGGAATGAGTTCCTAATATATTAGTCTTGGGCTATAAATATGAGAAAGAAATCTGTAGTTCCTGACTGAGAAAGAGGAGTAAAGTTACCACTGACTTCTAGCTGTAAGACTCCTGACAGGCTGGAGAGAAGGAAATAAGGGGAGGGAGAGGGAGAAGAGAGAAAGAAGGGAGAATATTTGTGTGTGTGTGTGGGAGGGGCAGTGCTTTTGCTTGCCAGAAGCTGTACCACTGAGCCACACTTCCAACCCATTTTTGTGCTGATGTTTTTGTTTTGATGGCACATTTGAACTTAGAGTCTTGTGCTTGCTAAGCAGGTGCATTACAACTTGAGCTATTCTG
The DNA here is from genome assembly GCF_019054845.1 of Dipodomys spectabilis. NCBI lineage: Eukaryota > Metazoa > Chordata > Mammalia > Rodentia > Heteromyidae > Dipodomys > Dipodomys spectabilis. Next base: position 16,586,675 of record NW_024870874.1, read on the forward strand.
CTTCTCCCTTTGGACTTACTTGGTCATTTAAAATGTTTATTGTTATTATAAAAGTGATGTATAGAAGGGTTGCTGTCAGGTAATGAGTATATTTCTTTTTGGATAGTGTCACCCCTTCTTTCATTCTCTCCCAATTTTCCCCACTTGTCCCCACCACATGGCTCAGCCATTGATTGAGATAGTCTTCCAAACTTTAATGCCTAGGCTGGCCTTGAACTATGATCCTCCAGTCTCTGCCTCCTAAGTAGCTAGTATTACAGATATGAGCCACTGCTGCCCAACTAGGTTGTTTAATAGTTATCAAACAAAAATCAGATTCTCTTTATCCAGTCATTTAGTTTGAGTAGATCATGAGATTATTAACTAGCTAGAAATTGGGTTAGACCCTCACTGTCTGATCAAAATAGTGTGTGAAGCATTGAGTTCAAAGGTTGTTTTTTGTGTTGTTTTGTTCTGGTCAGTATGTGGCTTGAACTCAGGACCTGGACGCTATCCCTGAGTTCTTTTGCTTAAGGCTAGTGCTCTACACTTTGAGCCACAGCTCCACTTTTGATTTTTGAGTGGTTAATTAGAGATAAGAGTCTCTTGGGGACTTTTCTGCCTGGGCTGGGTTTGAACTGTAATCCTCAGATCTCAGCCTCTTGACTAGTTACATTTACAGGCATGAGCCACCAGTGCCCAACAGAATTGAAAATTTTTTAGGAGCTACATTAAAGAAGTTAAAAAACAAAAGTTAATATTTAAGAATTTATATCCATGTTTTACATAAATACAGGTATAAATAAAATTTATATAAATGATATTTTATTACTTTACAACAAAGTATCATGTCTGTAATTTGATAGATATATTAAAATAATCTAAAAAGTAGTAATTTGAGATTTCTATTGGGTTATTAAAATTTTTAAATCCAGTTGTTATTTTACAGTTTAGACACATCTCAGTTTGGGCCAGCCAAATTTTAAGTATCAAATAACTATCTATGGCTAGTGCCTACTGTGTTTGACAGGATGGAAGTAGAATATAAGCTCCAGAGGACAGATAGTAATTGTCTTGTTGTAACTCCATACCTGGTGCTCCTACATAGTGCATGGCTGGCAAACAGTAATATTTTTTACTTAATGAGTGAACAAGCGAATTAATTTTATACTAAATTATCTTTTCATTGACTCAGTATGTACCTATGTGAATCAGTTGTTTTTGCTACACAAATAGTTGATGGAAAACTTAGAGCACTTTTCCTACTATAGAGCCTTGTAGTGAAAATCTAAGAACATACTGCATTTCTTTTTATTTGTTCTAACATAGCCTTAAAATTAATATACTGGCTCCAGGCAATGCAGCAAATAACACTATAGAGATTTTTTTTTTAGAGTTCATACCTGGTAGCAACTCTATTTTAATTTGAGATAGGATCTCACTATATAGCTCAGGCTGGGTTCTTGATACTCCTGTCATGCAGCTTCCTGGGTGTTGGGATTGGCATGTGTTACTAAGCCTGGCTTGTTTCCCTATTGTTTTGATGTTTTGTTTTGATTTTTTTTTTTTTTTTTGCCAGTCATGGGGCCTGAACTCGGCCTGGGCGCTTGTCCCTCAGCTCTTCAGCTCAAGGCTAGCACTCTACCACTGGAGCCACACCGCCACATCCGGCTTTTTCTGTTTATGTGGTGCTGAGGAATCGAACCCAGGGCCTCATGCTTGCAAGGCATGCACTCTACCGCTGAGCTACCTTCCCAGCCCCAAGTTTTGATTTTTTTTTGAAATTGGGTTTTACTATATATAGCCCAGACTGGCCTCAAATTAGTGATCCTCCTGCTGTAGGTTTATCTTATTAATTAATGAGCATTTGTGTCTTAAAAAGATCATTTCATGGGGAGGGAGGTTGAGAAGGAAAAACTGGGAGAAAATGAGGAAAGAGGTAACACTGTTCCAAAAAGAAATGTACTGATTACCCGACTTATATAACTGTAACCCCTCTGTACATCACCTTTATAATAACAGTAATAAAAAGATTATTTCATAATCCAGAATCTCACCCTTGGTCATTCTCATCCCTACTGCCCATTTCCCTCCCTCCTTCCTTCCCTCTCTTTCTGTCTTTCCCATATTGCTGGAGATTGAACCCAGGCTCTTGCACATACCAAACTCAGTCTCCCACTGAGTTATATCCACCTTCAACTCTTAAACATAATAACATCAAAGTCTGAAGAGAGCAATGTTTGGTTATCCCTGTCACTGTTTACTTTGACCTAAGGTTAAAGTTAATAAAACTTTTAGACCTGTTTTGTTTCTCTGTTTAAGGTGTTATGGATGGTACAGGATAGTTGTGATATATGGTCTTTGCCCTTGAGGAGCTTATTATCTATTTAGAGAAGAAAAACAAATTGATGAAGTAGAGAAATACAAATTAGTTCATTTTCAACCCTGTCTAGTGTTTTCTGTGTTCTAGGCTTGGTTATATATAGAAAGGTGAGTATAGATCATTCCTCTTCCCTCGAGTAGCTTACAGTCTCCTGGAAAATAGATAAACTATTGAATGTGTTTAACATAGTTGTAGTGAATCTGTGAGAAACAGTAATAATATCCCCATGTACAGATGAGGAAACTGAGACCCAGTGAAATCTAGTGACTTGCTCAAGGTAGCAGTTACAGAGAACTTAGATTTAAACCTAGTGCATGCTCCTTCTTCCACATTGCTCTTCAGAGTTTCTGGAGTCATAGAAAGAGGCAGAAGTCTTCATTTCAGGTCAATCACAGTGCAGTAGTAAATTTGCCCCACTGATAGAAGTTTCCCTGATACTTCATTCCTGTATTTACATAATTATAGAACAATCATCTTTACTGATTATGTACATCTATCCTAATAGTGAGTAGTATGTAACTGAACCAGAAGGGCCATAGAGCCTTATTAATGAGAATGGTCTAAACATGGAGGCATTTCTCCCACTAGAAACTGAGGGTAGGAACTCTAGGCGAGGGTGTAAAGGAAGGACTAGGCCTTGCTAGCAGAGAGGCTGACTGAATGGACGGTAGTGAATGTGATTGATAAGTCAGCGGGAGGGCTTTGAAATACTGGGTGCAGAACTTGTCCTTGAGCAATGAGGAACCATCAGAGACTCTTAGGATCATAGAACTGGACCAGAATGACTCATTGATTCATTGTTGCTTATTTTTTATTTGCTCTATTCTTTGTGTAATTTCTTTTGAGTTCTATTTTAAAAACATATCCTAGAAAGTGGGATTTTTATTTTAGTATAAAACCTTATTTGCTTGGTCATGAACGTTTATTTGTAGAACAGATGTTTCTCTTTCTAATGTCACAAATATTAACATCATCCTAGTATGCAGTACTAATGAGGAAGTAGATCAGTCCTTGGGGTATCAAGGCAACCACAGTAGCATCTTACTCCAGCTCATGTATATTGATGACTGTTGGTTCTGTAGCTACATGAGGGTTTGTGCAGACTAGAATAAAAATTATAAAGATAATACAAGTTATGTAAGGTTTTATTTTATTCTTTTACTTTAAAATAATGAAATAATTTTTCATGAACTAGTTGATATCATTTAAGCTTCGGAAAGGGGTTAGGATCTAGCTCAATGGCAGCTTGCCTGCTCAGCACATGTGAGACCTTAGATTTAATTCCTAGTACCAGATTGGGTGGGGAGGATACTTTACAAAGCTTTGAAATCTAAATTACATAAATTGCTTTTCTTAATGCTTTTAGTAGAATGATACATGCTCTTAGAGATAAATATAAAGATCTTCCTTACTAAATATTTGGAATGGTATTTAAATTTAAAATTTTGCTAGGACCCATGGAGAACCAGTTTGCTTTTTAAGTGTACACTTACATATTGTGGAAGAATTATAGACTTTGTGTGTGTTTTTATTTACACATTACTCATTCACATTTGTGATTATATTTATGTAGTTCTCTAATATTCACCATTTAATTTGGTTTGCCTATTTTTTTTTCTCCTCTAAACAAATAAGAAAACTTGTCCTGTTAGCTTTTGGATTACTAAATCTCTCCTCTTCCTTTTCTTGAAAATTCCAATTTGTTAGCCATTTTCTTGAGGTTATGTCATGCTATGTTGGCTCCCTTGGTAAAAATCTTTTCACAGTCCTTAAAATTTTAAAGTATTCATGTAAAACAAAAATGGGACTAGTTTCTTATAATCTTAAGTAGTATGTGTGAGTGCATGCGATATCCTAAGCAAATAAAAAGCAATCCATGTTATGAATCCTCCTTGATTTCCTGTTAAAGCTCAAATGGTTGTTATTAATGTGGTTTGAGAGTATGCAGGGCCACTTGTGGAGACCTGCCCTCTTCTTTTCTAGGCCATAGACCTCCCCCTGCACGCAGTGGACATCGTTGTGTGGCAGATAATACCAACCTCTATGTGTTTGGAGGTTACAACCCAGACTATGATGAATCCGGAGGACCAGATAATGAAGACTACCCTCTCTTCCGGGAGCTTTGGCGATATCATTTTGCAACAGGTGTCTGGCATCAGATGGGCACAGATGGCTACATGCCCCGAGAGCTGGCGTCTATGTCACGTAAGTTCAAGGAATCCTGGACTTTCCACTTTATGAACTACCTGAGAGGTCAGATCCAATATTACATGTTTCTTCTTAGTGACATATAATGCTGTAATCATATTAAACCATATGATTAGATAGGTATTTTACTTCAGTGATAATATAATATAGTGATACAGAATCACTTAGGTCTTGAATTTGAATCTGTCTGCTTACTGTTGGCTTGCCAGATGAGTTTTTAGTTTTAACTTACATAAAATGGAGGGTTTTATTTTTTTTATTTTTTATTTTTTTGCCAGTCGTGGGGCCTGAACTCTGGGCCTGGGCACTGTCCCTCAGCTCTTGAGCCACAGCGCCACTTCCAGCTTTTTTCTGCTTATGTGGTGCTGAGGAATCGAACCAAGGGCCTCATGCGTGCAAGGCAAGCACTCTACCACTGAGCCACCTTCCCAGCCCCTAAAATGGAGGGTTTTAATATAAACTTTAGTTTATATGCTAGACAAACTGTAGTTAAAGATCAAAAAATGGGGTCATGACAATGATAATGACTAGCCCTTGAGTGAAATACGTTATACGTATTGTCTATTTAATCCACATGATGCTATGATTGCCGTTGTACAAGTGAAGAACTTGTGGAAGAGGATTAGGAGAGGCCCTAGGGTGATGACAAAAGGGCACAGGCTCTGGGAGCTTATTACCTGGGATTGAATCCAAGCTTGGCAGGAATTTTTTTAGGGAACCCTTTAAAATCACTTCCCGTCTCTTTTTTTTTTTTTTGTCGGTCGTGGGGCTTGAACTCTGGGCCTGGGCGCTGTCTCTCAGCTCTTCAGCTCAAAGCGAGCACTCTACCACTTGAGCTACAGCGCCACTTCCGATTTTCTGGTGGTTTATTGGAGATAGGAGTTTCACGGTCTCTTCTGCCCGGGCTGGCTTTGAACCGCGATCCTCAGATCTCAGCCTCCTGAGTAGCTAGAATTACAGGCGTGAGCCACCAGCGCCCGGCCCGTCTCTTTTTTTTAATCATCTATAAAACTGAAGAAGGTGGCTAGGGGTGTAGTTCAGTGGCAGAGTACTTGCCTAGCCTGCCCAAGACCCTGGGTTTTGTTCCCAGAAACACACACACAAACACACACACACACACACACACACACACACACACACACACACACACATACACACACGTAATAATTCCACTGTGTAGAGTTGTTGTGAATGTTCAGTTAGGGAGGTTAACTAGATTTACTGAGGTCATATTGAACCCACACTGGTTCTAGAGACAGGCTGTTGATTACTATACTATATCAATTAAAGAACTGGTGCTCTATATAGTTTTTTTTTGTTTTTTTTTTGTCGGTCGTGGGGCTTGAACTCTGGGCCTGGGCGTTGTCCCTCAGCTCTTCAACTCAAGGTGAGCGCTCTACCACTTGAGCTACAGCGCCACTTCCTAAAGAACTGGTTAAAAAACAAAAATCTACTAAAAAAATATGAATACAAAGGCACTAATTTGAGAGAGAAAAAAGATATAAAGAACACCAGTGTTACTACAGGATATTGGTGTGTTTCTATCTGGTGGTGGATTAAAATGACATAAATTTAAAATGTAGAAGTCAGTTTTCTGACAAATACAGAATGATCCTTTAATCTCGTCATCCTGATGCCTCATTGTACTCTGCTTTCTGCTGTGGCACTGCTCTATCCACAAATATATACTATGTTCTATGTACCTAATGATACCTCATATGATAAAACCCATACAATGTGAACACATTTTTCTGAAGAATTATGTAGTTAACTGTGAGTGGCTGCTTTGGAGAACATTAGACACTTCTGGGCTTTTCAGATATTCTGGTTTATGCAGGAACATTTTGTTTGTTTGTTTGTTTTGTTTTTTTTTGGGGTCTGGTTGTGGGGCCTGAACTCTGGGCCTGGGCGCTGTCCCTCAGCTCTTCAGCTCAAGGCTAGCACTCTACCACTTGAGCCACAGCGCCACTTCCGGCTTTTTTCTTTTTGCTTATGTGGTGCTGAGGAATCGAACCCAGGGCCTCAGGCATGCAAGGCAAGCGCTCTACCACTGAGCCACCTTCCCAGCCCCGAGGAACATTTTGTAGATAGCCAGTACATAATTGAATTTGTGCTTCTTTTCCCCCAGTTGTGCTGCATGGAAACAACCTGTTAGTGTTTGGTGGTACAGGCATCCCATTTGGTGAGAGCAATGGCAATGATGTACACGTCTGTAATGTGAAATATAAGAGATGGGCTCTACTCAGCTGTCGGGGAAAGAAACCCAGTCGTATATATGGACAGGTACCAATCTGTGGCCAGTTTTGCATTTGTTTATATTTTTATAGTTTGGAAATGACTTCAGAAAAAAAAATATATACACCGTGTATCTTTGTGTGTGTGTGTGTGTGTATGTGTGTGTGTGTGTGTGTGTGTGTGTGTGTGTGTGAATCCTGGGACTTGAACTCTTAACTTTTTTTGGGTCGTGGGGCTCTGGGCCTGTATGCTGTCCCTCTTCAGCTCAAGGCCAGAGCTCTACCACTTGAGCCACAGAACCGCTTATGGTGGTTTATTGGAGATAAGAGTCTCAGACTTTTCTGCCTGGGGCTGGCTTTGAACCATGACCCTCAGATCTCAACCTCCTGCGTAGCTAGGATTACAGGTGTGAGCCACTGGGTGCCTGGCTGCCCCTGAACTTTTGTGCTCAAGTCTAGTGCTCTACCACTTGACCACAGTTCTATCTACAGCTATTTCTGTGATTAATTGAAGATAAGAGTCACTGACTTTACTTCCTTCGCTGGATTCATATCTCAGCCTCCTGAGTAGCTAGGAGTACAGTGTGAGCCAATTGTGCTACCATTCTTAGAAAAATGGAGAATAAATTCAGTATGATTAATATTGGATTTTCCAGTTCTGGTGTGAAATTATAATTTGTAGATCTTGTCATTTCCTTCATCTTGTTCCCACTGTTTCTGATCTAACCTGAGATTAGAATCTCACATGTAAACCATGTCTAGTGAGAGACTAGGTTCTAATTTAGTCCTAGTCCTGCCATTTTTACAGTGACAGGATTCTATTAAGAGCTGGCTGACCTAAGTAGTAGATGATCCCAGCACTTGGGTAAAAAACATGCATGGGTCTGAGATTATATGGTAATTAGGTTCCAGTGCTTCAGCCTCAGGTTTGTAAAGTTAAATCCAGAAAGAAGGGAGCTAGCTACTCATCTTATATTAGAGACTCTTGAGGGTAACAGCTAAGCTTAAAGTAGCCAAAAGTAGATTTCTTTCTCAACTGTTTGACACTGGTACTGCTAAGCACCTCTGAGCTTTAATTTTGAAAAGGGTATTTCCTAGACCACTTTATCCTACCGCCGGAGGCACTTAAATTCTAAGAAGTGACCATAACAATAGCTAAATTTACATTGGAGAGTCTGATGAAACCACCAACTCTGGATTTCCTGCTTACAGGATTCTGGTGACTTATTTGCATATCACTGCTGCTGCTTCAGAGTTCAGAGGGTTTTTTTTTCTTTTTTTTTTTTCCTTTCTTAGATTGCTTAGGCAAAGAAATAGCTTTGAATGGAAATGCTCTTGTTTATGATCTAACCCTTTGTGTTTCTAGAGAAAATTTACAATTCTTTATCTTTCTAAGGGTAATAACCAAGTTCTAAAAATAATCCTCAGATTATGTAAAATATTTAGTGGATTAAGGGTTTGATATTCTTTGTTTCTTTATTCACAGTCAAGGTCTAGTAATGTTGATCGGGCTGGCTTTCTACCTCTTGGCCCCAAGTGATCCTTTCACTTTGGCCTCCCTGGTAGTTAGGATTATAGGTTTATGATAGTACACCACTTGATTTTATTGTTTGTTTGTTTTTGTGTGACAGGTCTCAAATTCACCATTTTTTTTAGCCTCCTGAGTGCTGGTATTATAGGTGTGAAACACCATTCTCAGCTTGTAGACTAATATTTTAGAGTTTTTTTTTTTTTTAAAAAAGGGCTGGGAAGGTGTCTCAGTGGTAGATAGATACATGAGGCCCTGGGTTTGATTCTTCTGCACCACATAAGCAGAAAAAGCCAGAAGTGGTGCTATGGCTCGAGTGATAGAGCACTAGCCTTGAGCTGAAGAGCTGAGGGACAGCGCACAGGCCCTAAGACTGACAAAAAAAAAAAAAGTGAAGCAATTGGTGGTTCACACCTATATAATCCAACTACTCAGGTTGAGATCTAAGGATTGTGGTTCAGAGGCAGCCCAGGAAGGAAGATTTGTGAAACTTATATTCAAATAATTACCAAAAAGGTAGAAATGGTGCTATGACTCCAAATGGTAGAGCACTAGCCTTGAGCACAAAAGCTCAGGCACAGTGCCCAGACCCTGAGTTCAAGCCCCCAGGACAGGTACCAAAAAAAAAAGGAAATAGAAAAAAGAAGTTTCATAAAACATGATTTGGGGGAATCTGGTAAGTCTATATTCTGTGACCAACAGCTTATTAACAGGTTATTCTTTTTTATCTTCAGGCCATGGCTATCATCAATGGTTCCCTTTATGTCTTTGGGGGGACAACTGGCTACATTTACAGCACAGATCTGCACAAGTTAGATCTGAATACCAGAGAGTGGACACAACTGAAACCGAACAACCTGTCTTGTGACCTGCCGGAGGAGAGGTAAGGAGCTAGAATCTAAAGCATATTTGCTGAGAGTTGGCCTCTTTCAGAATAGTGGTAATGAGGAAAACCAAAGGGCGCTAGGTAAAAGAGCTAGTTGGGAGTTAGGCCCCAGGTCAGTAGTAAAGAAAAGATCTACTGAGAAGATGGTATTTTCCTCTGAACTGTGTGGGGGTGGGGTTGGGGGGAAGTTTTCATGTTATTCTGCTTATAATTTTTATTATTTTTTTTTGTGCTAGTCCTGGGGCTTTAACTCAGGGCCTAGGTGTTGTCTCTGAACTTTTTATAAAGCTCAAGGCTAGATTGAGCCACAGTTCCACTTCCAGCTTTTTTTGGTGTTAATTGGAAATAAGAGTCTCACTAGCAGGGCCTGGTGGCTCATGCCTGTAATCCTAGCTACTCAGGAGGTTGAGATCTGAGGATCCCAGTTCAAAGCCAGCCTAGGCATGAAAAGCTGTGAGACTCTTTATCACCAATAAACCACCAGAAAACCAGAAGTGGTAGAGCTCTCGCCTTGAGCTGAAGAGCTGAGGGACAGTGCCCAGGCCCAGAGTTCAAGCCCTATGACTGACCAAAAAAAAAAAAAAAAAGTCTTACAGACTTTCCTACTGGGGTTGGCTTGTTAAGAGGATTCTCAGAGGCTGGGAAAGTGGCTCAGTGGTAGAGCCCTTGCCTTGCATGCATGAGGCCCTGCTGGGTTCGATTCCTCAGCACCACATAAGCAAAAAGAAAAAAAAGCCAGAAGTGGTGCTGTGGCTCAAATGGTAGGAGTGCTAGCCTTGAGCTGAAGAGCTGAGGAACAGTGTCCAGGCCCAGAGTTCAGGCCCCACAACCGCCCCCCCCCCCCCAAAAAAAAAGGATTCTCATGAATTTATCTGCCCAGACTGACCTCAAACCAGGACACCATGTGCCCAGCTTCAAATTGCCTTCTGCAACTTAGGATCTTTCACTTTTCTTTCCTAGTAATAGTTGCTTTTTCTTAGAATTAAACTTACTGAAAAACTTAAAAATTTTTACCCTCCAGTTTAGAAGCCAAAGTTAGTTTTTATTCACTTTGCTTACTAATTTCTGTTGTGTTCTAGCAAAATAACTGTAGGTGCTAAGGAAACACCTTTGCTATATATCTTTTGTAGTAAGTTAGTGAGCTACTACTTATTGCAGAATTGCCCCTGAGAGGACTTGAACAATGAGCTGTTACTACAATGATGTTTTATATCATTTATTTATCAGGACTAGGACTTTCAGGGAAAGAAGGAAAGAGAATTAAGTTTTGAAAACATTTTCATATTGTTACCATCTTTGAATCGTTTTATGAACACATAAATTATTTCAGCCAGGGAGCTGATAATCCAGGAAGGATCACAAGTTAGAGGCCAGCTTGGGCTATATATAACAAGAAGAAAAAAAAATTTCAGCATCTAGCTACCAAAACAATTACTGGTGTTTCATCTTATGTTTGTAGTTTTATGTAGCATTGTTTTGTGCCAGATATGTATCTTAATTAGAAAACTCACGGTCTAAAGGTTTCTAATTATGTATGAGTAAATCATTTTTTTAACTTCTCCTTTATACAGTTATCACAAAAAAATAAAAGATTATAGGAAATCTAGAAAATACAAATAAGCAAACAAAGAAAAGAATAAGATCTTGGAAATGGAGGTGTGGCTCAAGTGGTAGAGTGCACAAAGCCCTGAGTTCAAGATCCAGTATTGGTACCAACCTCCCTCCCCGCCCCCCCCCCCCAAAAAAAAAAAAAAAGAAAAAGAAAAACCAAACTCAGGGATAACCAAGAATAACATTTTGCAGTATATCCTTCCGGGCATTTTCTGTGCATGTTTGTATATCTCTTAAGTTTAAATGAGATTATAGCCTATCTGCTCTTTGTTTTACAATTACTGTTGTGAAAGGAAATTCTCAATATATTAACCATTCTCAGTGCCTGGATTATTTTTGTGTATATAAGGGACTGGGGTTTGAACTCAGTACCATGCTCTTGGTAGGGGAACCACTTGAGCCATGCCTCCAGCCCTGTGCCTGCATTTTTATTAATTGTATACCAGTCAGTTTTATGTATATTTTGTAACTTATTTAACCAAATCCACTAGTGTTAAACACTGGTTATATCTAATAATTTATTATAAATTATCCAATCTTATAGCTAAATCTTAGGTAGACAATTTTGCATTTAATTATAAATATATTTTATTGTAAGAAGTGGTGTTGTGGCTCAAGTGGTAGAGTGCTCGCCTTCAGCTGAAGAGCTGAGGGACAGCACTCAGGCCCAGAGTTCAAGCCCCACGACCAACAACAACAAAAACAACCAAACACAAACATATTTTATTGTATATTTTCAGATACAGACATGAAATTGCTCATGATGGTCAGAGGATTTACATCTTGGGAGGTGGTACTTCCTGGACAGCTTATTCCTTGAACAAGGTATATTTAAAGAAAAAAAAGAGTGAAGGAGAGAGGAGGATAGATTAGAAACACGTACCACATTGAGCAGGGTAATTCTGGTACTTTAAGTATTTAAGCCTTTGAATCAGCTTTGTCATCAACACGTGTTCTTTCTGATAGAAGGTGGAACCTTGTTCTCCTGATAGGTTTTCCAGTTGACGGTTGCATTTATCACATGCTGAAAGTACTTTATCAAAATTTCCCCCTTTGGGTTACATTGTATACATGTATGAAAATGTTACAATGAAACTGGTTTGTACAACTAAGGAATGCTAATAAAAAATTGTCAACATTAGTTACTGGAATAACACCAATTAATAACATTTTTTAAATGGTGGCTAACCTAAAATACATTGCCATAAAAAATAAAAAGAAAATTGTGGGGGGCGCTGGTGGCTCACTCCTATAATCTTTGCTACTCAGAAGACTGAAAGCCAAGGCTGGTGGTTCAAAGCTATTCTGGGCAGAAAAGTCCATGAAACTCTTATCTCCAATTAACCAGCAAAAATCTGGAAGTGGAGTTGTGGATCAAATGGTAGAGAGCCTGCCTTGGAGTAGAAGAGCTCAAGGATAGTGCCCAGACCTTGAGTTAAGCCCCAGAACCAGAACACACACACACACAAAAGTGTCCCCTCTGCTAGATGAGGAAAGTGACTAGAAGGAATGTGTAGTAGTTTGAATGAAGCAAGTAATTAGATTTGAACTAAGATTCTCTGAATGTCATATTCCTGTCCTTGTCAGTGATGTGTCTGAAAGGAAAAAGGTATGCTCAGGTATGCACATCACTTAACTTTAAAAAGTTAAGCTCTGAAGGACTTTCATTCATCTATCTCTGTGGCATTTCTAAAATGTCATGGTTATGAATCCCAGGGGAAATCCCAGGCCACAGAGCTCCAAGTCTGCCCGTGAAGCTTAATGGTCTTTTGAAGTTGTATCAGAACCACATTCCCGTTTCTCAACACTTGCTTTTTCCTTGTTATCAAAATAATACATGTTCATGTAGAAAATGTTAGCAGTACACAGAAGAAAACCAATACTCCTGTGCTTTGCTTCTCATTCCAACTTTTTCCTTGATGTTTCTTTCTGTGAATTAAAAAAATTGATAGCATATATGTGCTTAATTTTCAACTACCTGCTTTAGTGTTTACATTAGAATTAGGAAAGATCAGAGAAAAGCACAAAAAAAGAAGGGTCTTTCAACCAAGAATATATGTTTGAATATATGTTTGTTAAAAATCCAGTCGCCTATAAGTGAAATTGCTCCATCTTCTGCTCAGTTTTTCTAAAATTACTCTAAAAAACTATAGTCTATTTTTTAAAATCCATTTTCAGGCTAATGAAAATGACAGTTACTTATCTGTGTTTGTTTCTTTTTTTTCCCCCAAGATCCATGCTTACAACCTTGAGACAAATGCCTGGGAGGAAATTGCAACAAAGCCCCATGAAAAAATAGGTAAATCAAAAACATTGATGAATTTGTCTTTTGCAAATATATTTTATACTTTGACTTGTTTGGGGAGATAAAATGTAATTTTCTTGAATGATACAAGAAAATGTTTTTTGAGTTGAGTATTAGAATTACTCATGTTCCTTAATTCATTTATTATTCTTTCTTAGCAATTGAGCAAGGAGAATTTTAACATGGAATACTGAATCCTGTGGCACAAGCAGGAAAATCAGCAGCTGTCTGTTTGTGGCCCACGGGCCTGAGAAGGCCCATTAGTAACCCCTATTCCCTACCTGGGTTTGTTACCTGTTTTTTGTTTTTTTTTGGCCAGTCCTGGGGCTTGATCTCAGGGCCTGGGCACTATCCCTGAGCTTTGCTCAAGGCTAGCGCTCTACCACTTGAGCCACAAGACCACTTCTGGCTTTTTCTGTTTATGTGGTACTAAGGAATCGAACCTAGGACTTCATGTGTGCTAGGCAAGCACTCTACCACTGAGCCACCTTCCCAGCCTGTTTTCCTGGCTCTTTAGCATTGTTTTACTGTGAGGAGATTCTGATGTGGCTTTTGCAATAAAGCTGACTGGGAGGACTAGTCAATGTTCACTAAATGAAACAAAGGCATTGTTCTGTGTTACCCCTAGTATGGCTTTCATTATGTCATGTCAGTGTCGTTCCTTGTCTTTCTGTGAATAATGGAATTTCTATGTTTATGTTCTTGACAGGTTTTCCTGCGGCTCGAAGATGTCACAGCTGTGTTCAAATAAAAAATGGTAAGTATTCTAAATAACATTTCAATTTCCATTCCTGTAGTTGTATCTGCTGAGAATGACTGGTTTCCTAATCACAGTTCCTCAAAAGAGGTGCATAACTTTGGGAAGTATCTAATTTTTTAGTTTAAACTTAGAGGGAAATTTGAAAAGTTAGGCCTCTCCTGGCAGTTTTCATAATATAAGCTATTGTTGTGTCTAGGCTCCCTCAGTTTTAAGAGAGCTCAACAATTGGCAATAAATTGGCTTTTATTGTACTACCTGATCTTTCAGTGGCTGATCTGGGTGGATGCTTGTGGTTATGGTTTGTAACACTAATAAAGTGACTGCAGATACAATAGAGACTTCTGTATACACTGTATTAAAATTGTAAGAATTCCATCTGAATTTCTTTTCATAAAGCTTTTTCTCTTCTCTATCTGATGTCAAACTCTGAGCTCATTCTTTGGCCCTGTTACAACAAAGGACTTGATTGTATGGCTTCAGAAAGCAGCAGCAGTTATTTTAATGGTGATAAATGTCTCTTCTCTGGATAACCTTCCTGTCTTTTAACATACAGCTTATTTTATAGTTTTTATGGTTTGACATATTGCCTTAATTTTTTTTCTGCGAGGTAGCAGTGTATTAATGAGTTGGATAGCCTGTATCTTTTTAGCAGACTAGTTCAGATTTAACTAGGATTATTCTGCCATCTGTAGTACAGAGGGATTGCTTTTTGGTTAAGATTTGTACATAATGGCATTATCTGGCCTTGCCCTTCTGAGAATGGAACTGTGCTTTCAGGTTTTCCTTGAATCCTAGCTAGGAAAGTTTTTATAGTTTGTTTAAGTATTGACTTAAACTTTAGTTAGACCTAATTTAGACATTTATTTGTTTGCTTCTTTTAGAACAAGCACCACACAAATTCAGCATTAGTTTGGACATTTAGTTTCACATAGGTTCACATAGCCTTGTTTAAGTTGACTGATTAGTTACAACTCACTAATTTTCCAAAAATAATATCTACCATTCTTTCTGGGGAAAGTTGTTTCCATTCCTTCTGGGGAAAGTTGTTTACCCGCAAAGATCTATGCAGGTCAGATGAAGCTTCAGAATGTTTCCTTCTGTTTGAAGAAAGCCAGGAAGAACCTCTTTTGTGTTCCTAATTTGTCCAAGAGGCAGACATTTGTCTCTACAGGCAGTGTGCTTTTTCTAGGACCCTTAGGTAAAAGAAGAGTTTGCAGAATGATGGTCTGTAGATGAGATCTGTTTGGATCCTATGCTTGTTAAGAATTTTGGGGAGTTATTGATCAATATGTAAAAGCAAAATGTTTGATTAAAAAAATAAAGATTTTCAACTTATCTGGAAAAATGGGAAGATCTAGCAGTGGTTCACGTTAATCCCTCCGTGGTGTCACAAGGTGGGAGCTGCAGAGCCTACCCCTTTGCAGAGATCGCCGCTTGGCCTGTCTAGAGCTTGAGCATACCTTTTTGTTTTCCCCAGACCTCCCCTAAGCTCTTTGCTTGTTCACTGTCTGTGCCAGGAACCTAAAAGTACTTGAATTTGAGAATCCTATCATGAAGCCTCCTTAGAAGCTGTGTCCCAGTGAAGTGTCCCATTTTTATTGAGAGACCTCATAACTGAGTTCTTCTTTGTTATAGGAAAGTCCACTTAGCTGTTGCCCCCCACCCCCCAGTCCGTGAGACTCTTATCTCCAATAAACCACCAGATCCTTTGTGTGATCTAGGTTTTTTCTTCTCTTGACAGACGTATTTATCTGTGGGGGCTACAATGGAGAAGTGATCCTGGGAGACATCTGGAAGTTGAATCTGCAGACTTTTCAGTGGGTGAAACTCCCTGCTACCATGCCAGAACCGGTTTATTTCCACTGTGCAGCTGTGACACCTGTAAGTTTTTACTGTCATGTCTTCCTTCCGTAGTTGCAGACTATAGATATACAACAAGAAAAACAAGGATGCTGGTATTGGCAAACCTTAGATTAAGAATGTGTTTTGTGGGCTGGGAAGGTGGCTCAGTGGTAGAGCGCTTGCCTTGCAAGCCTGAGGCCCTGGGTTCGATTCCTCAGCACCATATAAGCAAAAAGAAAAAAGCCGGAAGTGGCGCTGTGGCTCAAGTGGTAGAGCACTAGCCTTGAGCTGAAGAGCTGAGGGACAGCGCCCAGGCCCAGAGTTCAGGCCCCACAACCGGACCCAAAAAAAAAAAAAAAAAAAAAAAGAATGTGTTTTGTAGGTTAGGGTATATGACTCAAGTGTTAGTACAGCTACCTAGCAAGCATAAGGCCCTGAATTTAATTAATCCCCAGTATTAACAACCAAAAAAGTATTTTCAGACTTTCCTTTTGAAATGAGTCCTTTGAGAAGAGGGAAGGAAAATATCATCTCACTCATTTTAAAGAGTAATCCAAATGTGAAAGAAACATTACATATGACATTTTAGCCCCTGACAATTCAAGCACATTTCCTGGGAGGACAGATAGATTTACCCTCCAATGCAATATTATTAAAGATACCACAGCAGGGGCTGGGAAGGTGGCTTAGTGGTAGAGTGCTTGCCTTGCATGCAGGAAGCCCTGCGTTTGATTCCTCAGTACCACATAAACAGAAAAAGCTGGAAGTGGCACTGGCTCAAGTGGTAGAGCACTAGCTTGAGCAAAAGAAGCTCAGGGACAATGTCCAGGCCCTGAGTTCAAGTCTCAGGACTGGCAAAAAAAAAAAAAAAAAGCACTACAGATCCTTATTCTCATCTTTGAAATCCAAGTATTTCACATTTTGGATACTTAATGTAATCTAAATTCAATGTTACTTAGTAGAGTCAGAAGTTGTAGTTAAAGCCAGGCACCAGTGACTAATGCCTATAGTCCTAGTTACTCAGGAGACTGAGATCTGAAGATCATGGTTCAAAGCCAGCCTGGGCAGGAAAGTCCGTGAGACTTTTATCTCCAATAAATCACCAGAAAACTGGAAGTGGTGCTGTGGCTCAAGTGGTAGAGTGCTTGCCTTGAGCTGAAGAGCTAAGGGACAGAGCCCAGGCCCAGAGTTCAAGCCCCATGATCGGGAAAAAAAAAATGTTGTAGTTAAAAACAAAACAAAACAAAACAAAATCTAGGAAATGGTGCTATGGCTTAGTGGTACAGCTTTAGCCTTGAGTAAAAAAGCTCAGAGACAGCACTGAGGCCCTTACTTAGTTCAGGCCCCATGACCACCACCATCAAAAGAATGTAGAAAGGCAGTAAGAAAGAAGGCTGTTTCTAAAGTTCAGTGTATTCTCTTATCTGTGGCTTCAGTTTCTGGGTTTCAGACATGTTCAATAAACTGTGGTCTGAACATATTAATTGGAAAATTATAGAAATAAATAATTCACAAAAGCAAAATCTATAGAGCCAGATGTAGTATTATATTACATGCCTAAAATTCCAGCACTGGGGAGATTTGAGGTGGAAAGATCAACTAAGCTCATGAGTTTGAGGCCATCCTGGGCAATATAACAAAAACCTGCTTCAAAACAAACAACAAAAGCTTTGCTTCTTTCCTTAGAAACTTGTTCATTATTTAAGCCTTATGTTGAGATCAGTGGGATTTTTTTCTTTTTCTTTTTCTTCCCCCCCCCCCCCCCCCCTCCAGCGCTAGATATTGAATCCAGGACCTTGTGCCTGCTGTGTAGTTAGTGCTCAGCCACACACTGAGTCACACTTGTAGTCTGAAATTCTTTTTGTTTCATCTCATCTTGATTCAGTCTATTGTGCTTTGTTCTTCCTTGCTGAGTCTTCAACTGTATGTCTATTTCTCTCACATTTGAATTTGTCCCTAGGCTGGCTGCATGTACATTCATGGAGGAGTGGTGAACATCCATGAAAACAAACGGACTGGGTCACTGTTTAAGATCTGGCTGGTGGTACCTAGCCTGCTGGAACTAGCCTGGGAGAGGCTGCTCGCCGCCTTCCCCAGCCTAGCAAATCTCTCCCGAACACAGCTTCTGCACCTCGGACTAACACAGGGACTCATCGAGCGCTTGAAATGAGGAGTTCTGGACTGTTCATTGGTACTGGAAATGTTAATTTAAAGAGACTCCTTTATTTATGGGCAGTGTAGAATGTGCTACAAAGAGGATTGGTTACCCTGATCAAGGCCTTATTCAGAAAATACATCAGATGCCTTTCCATAAATTGGTTTTTAAGTTTATGGACATCTTGCTTTCCCATGTGCATTCTGCTTTGTTCTCCCTCCTGCCCATCACATACCCACATACTTACTTCCCCTTTCTTGATGGAGTCGAGGGAAAGTCTGGAAGTACCTTAATATAAGGAATCAAGATAAGATAAATAAGTTTTAAAAAAGAGAATTCTGAACGTATTAACCATGTTAGCCATTCTTCATCAATGAAAACAACTTAAAAATTTAAAAATCTGGCAATAGTAACAAGTAGTTTGGAGGATAGAAAGTCTGACTTTAAGAATCTTGCAGATTATTCATAATCCTGGATATTTAATTGGTATTTCCAAAATGTGTCTGATTAGTGGCAGCCATGATTGACATCTTGCAGCCTAGATACCTAACCCTATCCTTTGGCTTCAGGGGGAAGTTAGGCAGCTTAGCAACTCCTGACTAGTGACTTCTTTTCTTATGGTGCCAATAGTAGTTAGAATCAGTTTGTTAGAAGACTTAATGCATATGTCATGGTCCTGCTCTTTGTGGTTGTTCTTAGAAATTATGGCACCAAGAATATTTCAAATGGAGGAACTTAAAAATCATCAAAGTTCTTTTTTGGCAGTTTTGGAATTCTGTGATTATTGCTGTCTCATTGACTTCATGGAGAAAAAGCGGTGTTGATGCCATGGGACAGGAGAAGATGGTAGAAAGCCTGTTCCTGTCACTTGTTAACTTGGCCTCTGCTTGGCCACAGGCTTTCATTTGTCACACTGGCCATTTCCTCTTCAGCACTTACTTCCTTTCTCATCTCCAGACTGCGTTCCTGCCATTTTCTTAAGCAGTCAGTCCTAGATTTCTCCCCTTAGCTTGTTGCCTGTTTTTGTTTTTTAGGTTTTTGTGGTTTTTTTGGTCTGTTTTCATGTGCATGGTGCTGTAATTATCTAGTAATTGGATAAAAGGTCTTGAGGGAAAAGCCACAGGTCATCCCTTGTTGAAGAACCAAGTATCACTTAAAGACTAGCATGAGGAAGGAATGAAACTGAGTGTATTCACTTTTTTTTTTAATAGGAGATTTTAGCTCTGGTTTATTTTGTTAATTTTGAAAAGACAAATGACTGAAGTTTTACTTGCTTTTGCAATCAGGCTGCTAGAGGAGTTGAGTGTGTCACTTGCGATGAGCATTTGGACACCATCAGTGTACTCAAGGTGCTGGAGTCATGCAGGGGGGTATTTGCTGACCCTCCTGCAGTCCCCTCAGAGCAGGACATTTGGGACACATCTTTCCTTTAAGTGCCTCTTTTTCACCTAGCTTTTAAAGTCATTCATTATTATTATTATTTACCCCAGAAGGGATCTCTTTAGCTTACATGTGGATTTAAAATAATCTCTCTGTTATGGCTAAAAAGTTATCATCTAGCATTGAGTTCTGGGGAAGAGGGCCCCATGGCCCCTAGACACTTCTGACCTCCAGCCTTACTGTATCCCATCCATGCAGTCTTGTGTTAAGCAGTCATATATGACTTTAAGCCTTTCTGGGGAGGGAGGGGAGTGAGAGAGGCTGGAAAAGGAGCAGCTCCTCTGGGGAACCCCCACCTGCTACCATTCCCAATCCACAGGACATTTAACCTCTTACCACCCACTGCCAGGTTTGCTCCCTAGAGGCCTTTCTCCAGAACAAGTCAGAGCAGCTCCTTTAGTTCAGAACAGAGCTTTGTAGTGTGTGTGACTCCAGCCTGCTCTCTAGATATATAGTGGAATTAGACCCCAAACTAAAGTTAGCCTGTCTAGGGTGGGAAAAGGATTTTTGTTGTTTTTATGGGGACCAAAGACTGAAGGCTTGGCCTCGTGTTTAGATTTCCATGGTCCTTGGGATACAAACAGGTCTCTGGTTCTGCTTCACCAGAAAGCTGGAGAGAGGGGGGTCTGATTCAGGTCACACTTGCTAGTATCCTTTTTAAGCCTTCTGAGGGTAGTCTTTTTTGAGATAGATATTGGAGGCCTGACATCAAATACCTTGTGTGTCTTAAAAGTACGTCTTTGGTCTAAAGTGTCTTCTTTTGCTATAATACTAGTGAAAATAATGTAGTGTGTGACCAGCTCTGAGTGCTAGAGATCCACTCATATGCACATGCTCGGATGCCAAATGAGCCCGTGTGTATGAAGACCTGCAGGAAGATGACTGGGTTTTATAGAAGCGTTATTGGGCATTTGGTGTATTTGTAACCAGTACCTGGAATTCCTGACACAGTTACCTGAGATGGGCCAGTTAAGTCTGCTGCCCGACTCTTTCAGGTACTCCCAGCCATCTTCCTGCAGTCTCGGAAAGTGAAGTGCAATATATAGAAACACAAATGGATATATACTGATTATGTAGAGAGTGTGGCTGGAAAGCAGCTACACAACTTTTTTTTTTTATCTGTCTTGAGGAAGCCAGTTCATTACATTAGAGTAAAATTATGCCAAGAATTTCTGATGTGATTAGATGCCAAATACTGGTGAAACTGGGTTTCCAAGTACATATTTCCTTACTCCAGTTCAGTTCATAGATTGTTCCTTGGGTTTGTTAGAGTTGAGATTTTTTTATTCCCAGTCACCTTTGTATTATCTCCTGTTTGAATGTCTTGCCCAGGAATAAGGGAGTCCACTTGTAAGTGGAGAATTAAAACCTAAAATTTAGTACTATCAGTTTATCTGGGAATGTACTACCTTATAATAATTAAATGATAAAAAATGATGTTTTTCTTTACTTAATGAAGCATTTCCACATCATGGAAAACTACAAACTGATGCAGAATACATTGAAATTTTAACTATTGTTTTGGGGAGGGGGTGTCAAACCCCTTTCTACTGATAGAATCTTCTTTCTTCAGACCTCAGTGGTTTGCTGTAAAACTTTTCTCTATACCATTTATGTCCACTACATAGTTAGATTTAAAAGTATAATCATAAACATATTAGCATTTCTAAGCAAAAAGGTACACAGAGTGACCTTTGGTTACCCAGAATAGTAAGAGTAAAGCACAGATAATTAAATCTAGAGATAATCAGTGTTTCAACTTTCCTATCAAACAGTTCCTTCATTTGTATTTCTTTTCCCTCCCTGTCCCTTGCCCACAAGTACCTCCTTTTCAATGGGTTGAGTAGTTAGAAAAGGTGATTCACAGGGGTGCTAGCAGTCAGCCAACACCTAAGCCAGCCATATGAGCTCTGTTGGGGAATCAGACTGCTGTTGAGCACTGAGATGAGGAGTCACAGGTAGAAACCCTGAGTCTAGATCTTATCTTCAGCAGGATCTCCTGCTTGAGTTCTAGGCTGTCTCTTCTGAACCACCAAAGAATGCTTAGCCCCTGGGGAAGAGAAAGTGGTATATGGCAGACATGGGAAATCTCATCAGTGGAACACATTTCTCTGGTTCTTGATACATCCTGGCTTCTTTGTTTCCTTTGGAGTTACCTTCTCCAGCCCTATAGCCTGACATATATAGGAAAGATTGGACTATCTTCTCTGTGTTGGTCTTTCAATCCTGTAATACCAGTTTGTTTTTATGTGGTCTTATAGATGTTTAGAAAGTGGCACAGGTTACTGAATTCTCTACCTGCCAACATTCTGATGTAGCACAAAGCCATTTTCTTCTTTTTTAGTTCAATTTTATTTTTCTGGCATTGAGTTCCAGGGTAGATGAGGGTTTGTGGTCTTACGACCATAAGTTTCAAGACCTGATTGACATTAGTGTAAATTGCTTCGGTTCCCCCAAATACCTTAGAACTCTAGGAGTATTGGCAGGGCCTATGGTAGGCTCGGTAGATAGAGTTCTGGAACCTCCACGTGTTGCTTCAAATCCTGCCCCTAACAGCATTTTCCTTCTAAGATCGTGAGCTTTGGCGGAAAGCCACCCTTGTCTTGTGTTATAAATAGAAGTTCTAAGTTGTGCTTCAAAAGTGGTATCTTTTTAGTGTAATTGTTATGTTTTTAAGTTCTTAAAACTTTAAGAAGCTTCTTAAAGGCCCTGTTTAGTAAGCGTACAGGATAAGTCAAAGGCAGTTTTCAGATGAAAGGCCAGTTGCACCAAGCATTACTATTGCTGTGTTACTAGTTTAGCATGAGAAATGCAAAGGAGGCACACTGACTCTCTGTAAAGCCACTTCCTGTGCAAAGTCTATTGCATGAGAACACAGGCATCTTCCTGTAAAGGCGCCTGCCACCGATTCGTCATTGGAAGAATTAGGCAAGAAAGCCTCTCTCTGGAACACAGCCTCTGAGGGTGGGCTTGGGCTTTGCTTTTCCTGCAGAGTACGCCGGGGCCATACACAATGCTTGCCTTACTTAAAAGCTATTTGCCACAGTCTTGTTAAATAGTGTGGAAGTCTTTTTGCAGTCTGGTGTGCATGCCATATGATCAGGACAGCTTTTCCACCTCCCCTGGTTTCCTACAAGCAAGTAGGAAATATAGTGAATTTCCCCTGAAATGTCCAATCTGTATTTATGTACCTTGTCAGTGTTTTGCTGTTGGTTTTCTAAAACAATCGGATCAATAAATCTCATCCAAATCTATTTGGCTCACGCCACCGTGATTGTGTGAAAGTAATTTGTGTGTACGTTGGTTCACCTCCCTCTACCACCTTTAGCTCTCCCTGCCCCATTCAGCGTTTCTCTGTACAATCTATCATCCACCCCCCAACAACCCCACTGTCGGCTCTTGTCTGCTCACCACCTGGAACTCCTGATTCCATAAGGACATCAGCAAGGGAGCAGCTGGAGGACAGGCCACACACCCTCTCACTGCCCACCACACATTCCCCAGAACACCGCTGGACAGGTTTGTGTGGGTGTGCCTAGGCTTTTTGAAAGGGTTGGAGGAATGATAGGGAATTTGAAGGGAAAATGATACAATCCAAGGGGCTGAGCCTTGTGCAGGGGTCCTTTGGGGATGAAACCCCAATTTTTACCATTGGCCTCAGTCTTTCACATGCTTCCCTCTTTGTACATTACCCTCTCTGACCCTTCTTATAGCAATGTCTACCCAAGCCTGTTAAGTCCGAGTCTGGTAAGATTGCTCCTTCAGAATTGCCCAGAAGCCTCTTATTTTCAGAGTTTGCATTGGCTACTTTGACCCACCACACCTTCCAAGATCAAATAGTTGTTACAGTGTAACAACTATTTGAAAAATTTTACCCAGTCATGTATTACTTAAAGCAGAAAACTTACCAGGAACAAGAAGTGAGCCCTCCCCTAAAAAGTAGACTCTTGTAACTTTTAGACCTTATGTGCGGGAAGTTAGGACTCCCAGGCTAGGTAGAAGATGGTGGCCTGGATGGCTCCAACATGGAGGAGGTGGGGGGAGGGAGAGGGGAAGAACCGACTCATAACTGACTCGTGAAACCCTTGGCAGGGGGGTAGGGAGGAAATGGCATGCATGTGCCCTTCACAGGTGGCCCAGTGTGCCTCCGTCCAATCATGAGTGCCTTCTATAGTACTGCAGAGATAGGAACCAATCACAAGATTCTACAACATATTTTAACCCCTCAACCAATTGCACTAAAGAGGTGTGACACCCCTTCCCCTCCTGCCCTACCTTGCACGAGGAGTCCATCTTATGGCTTTGTGTAGACCGGGGGAGTTTTGAAATAGACTGTTTACATTGGACTGGATCTTTAGACAAGCAGTTAGCTCCATCTTAGCCTAGGAAATGGGTTCCCGTGGCTTAGTTTGGATGGTTGCACCTTCTGATGAAAGGTCTAGCCATCCTAGACCAATAGAGCTTTCCACAAATATACTAATACTCTAGGTCTACTACTACCAGGGTGGCAGCCACTAGCCATATTGTGGCTATTGAGCATGTCAGTGGAGGCTAGCATGACTGAAGAACCAAGTTTTGAACTTGATTAAATTCATTGAAATATGGCCATACATGGCTAATGACCACCTGTTGGTGCAATTCTAGAAAGAGATGTGGAAGAGGGGAGTGGAACTCAGCATCTGAGTGGGAAGGAAGGGGCAAAGCCTGCTCAGTGGGGAAGGACAGTAAGCACCCCAGCCCAGCTCTGGTACTAGGGAAGGCCAGGGACAGCTGGCTCTGGCCACTTGCTATGTCAGGATCCCACATCAGGCCAGGTGCAGTACTGCGAATGGCATCTGTAAAGAAGCAAACACAGCTGTCATTCAATCTGTCTTCTCAGAGAAGACCAATTTATCTTTCTTGGCCCTCCCAGCTAAAGCTGTTTGGCTTTTGGATCTGTAGACACTCTGTCATGACCCCTAAGAAGGTGCCCCAAATCTTCTCCACCAGCTTACTGTACAATTCTGAAGAAAGAGAGCCCAGCCAGGCACAGAGACACTGCTGCCTTTTATTTACCACCTCAATTTCCCCCTAAGCAGCCAAACTCAGGGCATCATTCAAGATGTCAGCCGCCACTCCTTCCCCTCCCTGCACTGTGCACCTAGGTGTGATCCGCAGTGGATGAATAGCGAGGCTGGCTGCTCGTGAACTTGGATTTTTAGACCGTAGGTCAAAGTCCAGGATTCTCAGGTTATATGCACCACTTGTCCCCATATGCCAAGTAAAAGGGACATGGACATGGTGAAGGGCAGAAGATGTGTAAGATGGCTGTGGTGGGAAGGCAGCACTTCAGTGCGTCTTCAGCCATGGCCACGGGTACTGACTCTGGCCTCACTATGGGCTCAGGATGGGAGCCAGGGGGTGCGGAAAGGAGAGGCAGGGCGGGACTCAGAAGGGCTGGGTGAACGGTTGGGATTCTCCCATGGGAGCAGTGGGAAGCTTTCAGTTCCAGAGCCACCACCAAGGCTGGGACCTTTTTTGGAAATGTAGCAGGGATCCAGGCAGGCTGAGGACTCTTGGCACCAGAACAAGGACTGGCTGTCATCCATGTCTCCCCCTACCCCGATCTGGGCCCCCAGTGTAACAACAACCTGCAGAGCACAGCAGCAATGCAGTCTCAGAGCCGCACCCCCAAGTCTGTCCCAGTCCCGAGCCTTCTTGGCAGGAAGGGACGCAGAGAGGCCCGCTTGGACCTGAGGCAGAGGCGGGCTCGGAGCTTCAAGCTCCGCAGTGCGCTGCAGATGCTTGGGGGCCTGGGGAGGGGGGGAGCCGCTCTGAACCGGAATGATCTGGTTTAGAGCGGACTAGCTCTCCTGCCGATCCTCCCTTTCATCCTCCCCCCCCCCCCACAGGCTGCTTTTTGCCGCAGTGCCCAACCAAGGTAAACAGAGGAGGGAGGAGGAAAGAACCTTCTGTTTCCATGGCAACCCGCAGGGCGGTCGATATGGTTCTCCGGGATGTGCGAGTGTGACTTGAAGGGGAAGAAAAAGACTCACTGGAAAAGCAACAGGGAGACCCCAGCGGTATTCGCAGAGCGGGGTTCATCTGTAACCCGCTGAGGCCTCCAGCTGGGAGGACAGGAGCCCGCAGCCACAGTGGAGTGGGCCTGGGGACACTGAGGCAGGGCCGGGGGTGGGAGGGGGGGCAGTTGATGGAGTCATACCACACATGTAACCATGAACTGAAGAAGCTGAAAACATACCTGAGCTCCCAGAGCCTGCCCTTTCCAGAAGACCCTTCTATAGCAGCTAAGCCAAGGAGCAGCTGAGAAGTAGACCCAAGCCCAAGTCTAGGCACCGTCTGGAAGAGAACCCCCCTCTCCCCTTAGCTGGAGTGTGCTGGGAAGGGGGTGCCCCCCAGAGGCCCTGACTGGAGGCTGACACCCCAGTGTGGGATCCTGGCTGCTGGAAGGGGGGAGTCTGAGGGGCGGTGTGGCTCACAGAGGTGTAGCCCCTCCTGAAGGACAAGAACAGTCACCTGCCCAGCTGGGCTTCAGCGCTGCCTGCCCTCTGGAAAGCAACCTGAGGAGGCAGAAACTTCTCCTGGCCTCAAGGCTTCCTAGCAGGTTCCTCAGAAGACTGTGGGGAGAGGGGGGCTTGTCACTAGCTCTTTCCTGTGTAGCCAGGGCTAAGAGGAAATAGGGACAGGGGGTGGCTAAGCTTTCTGCCTCAAGAAAGCTGTGTGAACCTGGACGGCTTCAGCCCAGAGGCCGCAGTGGAGACTCCGCAGGCAGCTGGACAGATGTTGCCTTTAACTTCTTTTCCCAAGGTCAGGCAGCCAATCATTTAGGGTGGGGCTTCCATGGCCTAGTAGTCTAGCCACCAGGCTTCTCCACAAGAGGTCTGGGATGCTCATGATCTGCTTGGGAGACAACTTCAGGACAACGGATGATGGACCTGTTGCTTTGCCTTTAGCCAAACACCCAGAAATGCCACATTTTCTCAGCTCTTTCCCTGGCCCTTAGATCCTAAACTTCCCTATTTCTGCCACTTTGCTCACTATGGTCCAGGCTCGGCAGCCTCTCTGCAGTTCCCCAAACAGTCAACCTTTTCTCCTCTTGGGGCTTTGGTCCTTGTAGTTCCCTCTACCTAGGATGCTCATCTGTCACCCCTCACCCCAGTTCTTTATTCAAATATTATCACAATGAGGCAAAGCCAGGGTCTGGGGGTATAGCCAATAAGGCTTTTCTTGATGTTTTGTTTTTAGATTGTATCCCCTCCTCTGCCCAGCTCCCTGATACCTATTAATGTATGTGAGGGGGGTGTGGATGGAGGGTACCCCAGGTTCAGTAAATCTGTGTTCTTCACCTATTCTCTGGCAAACAAGTGAAACAATATCTTCTTCTGCGAAGGGACATGAGACTTCTGGTCACAGTACTAAATAGAAAATGGAAGAAAGTAGCTTTAACCAAAAGGATGCTGGTGCTACTTCTTTCAGGCTTGATTGCTCTAGGCAGGCTGTCAGCCCTTCTAGGCAACCTTGACTATATCATAGTTGGAATGACCGCTCTGCCCATTTGGCTATAGCAGGGTGGGCAACACTAGTTCACGTGTGCTCCCTGCCTCTTGCCCATGCCAAGTACTTTGTGGATTGTACAGGGTTGGTGGGAATGGAGGCTCTTTAAGCTCTAAGCCAGAGTAGGGTGTGCCAGATAAAACCTACCCTGTGGATCAGACTCAGGGGAATGGGAAGGGGAGGAAGGGAAGAGACCACCTCTCAGAGCCATGCTGGCTCTTCTCCCAGACACAGAACTTTTAAGTGTGCATCCTATTCTGCAAGTCTCCTCTGCTTTATGAAATTACTAATGTCCCTGCTGTATCTAACCAGTGGCAGCAGGTTGTAACGTTTCCATCAGTTGAGAGCTCCCACTTGCAGTGTGAGTCACCTTCAATTTCCTGCCTGCCTGCCTCTTTCCTGATCGACCTGATAAATTCAGGATGGCTTTTATTGCTTTTGGCCAAAAAAAAAAAAAAAAACCCTGCCATTAAGATTTACAGAGCCAAAAGCTGGTACAGTGTAATCTTCAGAGTAATTTACACTGAGTTTCAAAAGATGAAAAGTTAGCATTTCAAAGGTAATTTCATAAAAAGGATTATCAGATTAATCACGATGTCAATTTAATAGTGAAGTCTAAAATAATTAATTAGCTTTCTTAAAGTCAGCAATGCAATAAAGAGCTTCTAGAAGGAATACAAATGGCTGTGTCAGGCGTAAGTATCTTTTGGGCAGTAGATTTGGGGAGAACTCATGCTGGAATTACAGTGGTGGAGAGGCTGGCGCTGGAGAGGCTGGCTTGGGTGCACTGTGGACAAGATAAGAGAAAGCTACTGCACAGAGTACCACATCTCAGGGACAGCCTTGAGATGTGAGTGCTACAGGTTTGTTTGTGCCTGCTGAGCTACATGTTGAATTGTCTTGTGACACCTGAAGAATGTGTCTTAAGCAAGCTGTGCATATATGCTGACAGGTTGCTATGATGGGAGATCCAGATGTGAACTTCAGTCTGTTTATGAAATTACCTGAGTGCCTCAAGATGCAATGCAGTCAGTGCCCACTGGGCTAGTTATAAACATGCTCTTCACAGTGTGGAGTCAACTGCCATGATTTAGGGTCAGGCTGTGTCCCCAACTGCTGTTATGTGTGGAAAGATGTAGTTCCTCATCTCAAAAAGGCGGGGGTGGGGGGTGGGGGGGGTGGGGGGGAGGGCTGGAATATGGTTTAGTGGTAGTGTGCTTGCCTCACATGCATGAGGCCCTGGATTCGATTCCTGGTACTAAATAAACAACAACAAAAAACCAAAAAATTTAAAAAGTAAAATAAAAAAAATACATTGAGTTCTAAAAAACTTCAGAATCTGACTTTGTCTGGAACTCTAGGGTCTGTACAGGGCTAATCAAATTACAATGAGATTATTAGGGTAAGCCCTAATCTAATCTGACTAGTGTCCTTGTAATGAGTGGACTTTTGGGACTGTTGTATAGAAACGCTTTAACCAAAAGGATCCTTTAACCAAAAGGATAATGCCTAATATGCATTATCCTCAGCACTGCAGGAATTAAAAAAGGAGTAGAGGGTAAGAATTTGGACACTCACATGCATACCTATACTGGGAGAACCACATAACGGTGAAAGCAGGGAACACTGGACTGCCAGCAAGCTGCTAGAATCCAGGAGAGATCCAGGAAACAGAGTATACTCACAGCCCTCACAAAGAACCAGTCAGGCGTTTTGTAATGTCTGTAATCCTAGCTGCTCAAGAGGCTGAGATGTGAGAATCTGTGTTTGCAGCCAATGGGGCAGACAAATCTGAGAGACTCTATCTCCAAGGAACCAGCAAAAAGCCAGGAATGGAGGTATGGCTCAAGTAGTAGAATACCACCCTAGAGTGAAAAAACCCAGCAAGAACTGAGAACAAGAGGCTCAGAGTTGAAGCCCCAGCATTGGCAACAAAACAAAACAGGAAAAGAACCAGGATCCAACCCTACCAGCACTTTGTTTTGGGGCTTCCAGCCTCAGAACCAGGAGAATCATTTTTAACCATCCAATTGGTGGCACTTTATTACTGCAGCCCCAGGAAAGTGAAAGTGTAGGGACCAAGTCAAGACTTGGATATGGTATTCTTTACACCCCTGTACTTTTAAAAAAGACTAGGATATAGTATTCTTTATACACCTGTACTTTTTCAATTAAAAAAGATTAACATAGGCTTAGAGCAGAATATAAAAATATGACAAATTCTCTGTCTTTTCTATTTTTTTCTTGAAGAATTAAAACTTTTTATTGCGGTTATTGATCTGTTCGTGTCTGAGCATGCAGCAATGGGGGTCGGGGTGTCCAGGGGGTAGCTTCTGCTTGGGGGACAGCCTTCCCAGAGTAGAACAGGACAGACAAAAAGGTTCTGATACATGTGCCCAGGCCTAGATGGCTGTTTTAGTGACCTGGGCCTCTGCAGGAAAGGCTCTCTGGTTTTGAACAATATAAGGTTCTGTTACAATGGGATTTTCTGGGCCCCAACTTGCTCTACTCTCA
The DNA here is from genome assembly GCF_019054845.1 of Dipodomys spectabilis. Classification (NCBI taxonomy): domain Eukaryota; kingdom Metazoa; phylum Chordata; class Mammalia; order Rodentia; family Heteromyidae; genus Dipodomys; species Dipodomys spectabilis. Next base: position 16,616,074 of record NW_024870874.1, read on the forward strand.
AGAGGTTATGAGTCTCCAGCACAAGAATTAAAAGCAGGGCGACCAGAAAAGTGCCAGGCTTGAGGGCATGTGGTCAGTGAGCAACACATATTAGCAGCCTGGGAGAAGCTGTGGCTCTGGCCACCTACACACACCCAGGCGCCGGGAGCCCTTGCCCTTCCCAGGGTCCCATCTCACCTTCAAGGAGAAGGCTCCTCCATGCCTCCATTTCTCCACACCTCAGACTGTCCTCCCAGCCTGTATGGTCTGAAGTACGCCCTGAGAGGGCAACAGTCAGTTCCTTTCGAAAGGGCACTGATGGCTGGGAATCCCAGGCCCTGCAGGGGATGCCTTCTTGTGGTACTGGTCCAGCAGTGGTGGTGGAATAGAATCAGAGGATCTTCCATCTTTTCAGGCTGCCATAGTCTGTGAAGACAAGTCTGAGGAGGGAAGTGAGGTAAAAGTGGAACCAGCCAACTGGCTTAAGACTGCAAATATATCCTTCAGTAGGGAGTTTGTCCCTAGACTGCCTCTTCCATGACAGTCCAAGCTGCCTCCTCACAGCACTTCTGAGATCAGAGCTCATTTCCATCATGCCCCCAAGAAATACACCAATGGGGAAGGGTTAGTCTATTACCATTGCTTAGGAGGGTTGGGAGATCCCCTTCTGTGGATATAGATACTCTGGCTTTCTTTCCATGGCTCCTTGAGAAAGAGAAGGCCAATCTCTCACTACCAGAGCTTTTCTAGATAGGTACTCGCTGGCATTTCCTCTTCTCTATCTTTCCTTCACAGCTTTATATTCCAAATTTTCCCTCTTTCCACATAGCAATGTAGATCTGGGCAGAGGAGAGGTAAGTGCTAGATGTGGTTGTTGAGGACTTTGGCTTTGGGAAAGAGGAGGAAGAACTTCAATCTTGTGTACCAACATCATTGACTTCTGCTTTTAGACTCTCCTATGTGTCTTTACCAAGAGCCTTCTGAGAGGTCTTGAACCTCCATCCTTCCTGAAGCCATACTGGAATTCTAAGCCTGGAATAGGAAGCAGAGGAGCTGACTTGAGGTGGGACCAGTGGATGCAGTCAATGATATTTTAGATACAATGTTTTGTAAACTTGATCCAAAAATGATTTCATGGTTTCCCGTATTTATTTGCAAGTCCTGGGGCTTGAACTCAGGGCCTAGGCACTGCCCCTGACCACCTTTTGCTCAAGGCTAGAGCTCTACTATTCAAACCACAGCTCCACTTCTGGCTTTTTCTGTTATTAATTGGAGATAAGAATTTCACAAACGGGCTGGGAAGGTGGCTCAGTGGTAGAGCGCTTGTCTTGCAAGCATGAGGCCCTGAGTTCGATTCCTCAGCACCACATAAGCAAAAAGAAAAAAGCCAGAAGTGGTGCTGTGGCTCAAGTGGTAGAGCGCTAGCCTCAAGCTGAAGAGCTGAGGGACAGTGCCCAGGCCCAGAGTTCAGGCCCCATGACCGGACCCAAAAAAATAAAAATAAAATAAAATGCAAGAAATTATATATATATATATATATATATATATATAAAGAATCTCACAAACTTTCCTGCCTGGGCTGGCTTCAAACTGTGATCCTCAGATCTCAGCCTCTTGAGTAGCTAGGATTATAGGCATGAGCCACCAGCACCTGGCTGACTTCCAGTATTTCTTGTTTTCTTTTTGTTTTTTGTTGGTCATGGAGCCTGAACTCTGGGCTTGGGCACTGGCCCTCAGCTCTTCAGCTCAAGGCAAGCCCTCTACCATTTGAGCCACAGTGCTACTCTGGCTCATGTGGTGCTGAGGAATTGAACCCAGGGCCTCATACATGCAAGGCAAACACTCTACCACTGAGCCACCTTACCAGCCCCAACTTCAAGTATTTCCAAGCTATGGCCTTTCACTGGGAGGGATGGCTGGCCTAGATGGTGCCTCCATTTCCTCCTATTCTCTGTGGCCAGGTCACTGTAAGGACCAGCTGGTGGCTTCTTGTCATGGTGAAGTTCTTACATTTCTATGTGCTTTTTTCTTTTAAAAAAAACTTTAAACTTTAATGATTTTTAGTTGGAGGTGCTGGAGTTTGGACTCATGGCCTTGCACTTGCTAGGCAAGTGCTCTACCACTGTGTTAAACCCACAGTCCCAAGATGGCCCTTTTGGAATTCTTGTAATGAGGTCATGATTGGGAAAGGATAGTAACACCATCCGTGAGGTGCCCTGGGACACATTGCCCAAGGTGCTTGTCTGCAGAGTGTGTTTGCACTTTAAAGGCTTCAATGAAAACTTGACTCTGGAGGTAGAAGGAGGTTAAAGGCCCTCAAGCTTCTTGATCTAGAAGTTCCTGAGACTATTAGCTCTACCCAAGAGCTGCTGTCTCCTTCCCTGTAGCTGCTGCTTGGCGACTAATAGTGGGTGTGGTGCCAGGGCATCTCCCTGCAGAAGGTGTTTTTTGTTTCTGTGGAGCCAGAGGAGGAAGCAGCAGGGTGGGAGCTGGAAGGGCTGGACACTGATGAGGCTCAGAAACCTCTGAACATCCAACCTAGCAGATGGGAAGATGGGTGCTCTGCCTACAGCAGCCACATGCCACTGGCCTAAGCTATCTCCTCTTCTGCTCTGGCTGGACACAGAAGAATCTGATCCTCATCCTCCAGCAAGGAGAGGGAGAGGAGATACTGGGGTTTGAATTCAGGACCTTGTGCCCTTGGTTGGCTTTTTAGCTCAGGCTGTTGCTCTGCCACTTGAACCACACCTCCAGTTTTGTACCACCATTTTCTTTCAGCAAGCAGTTTTAGCATGGGCTGAGAATCCCAAATTGAGTCTAGGGGTGTAACTCAGTGGCAGAATATTTTGCAAAGCACACAGGAGGCTCTAAATATGATTCCTAAGCACCAAAACAAGAAGAAACAAAAACAAAACAAACAAATATTAGAGGCCAGAGAGCAAAAATGAAACAAAAACAAATAGGAACCTACTGTCAGAGGTGTTATAAGGTGGTTGGGAAACATCTGCCTGCAAAATGGCCTAAGAACAAACACTGGCTACTTCGGAGTACACAGTCATGAGCTTTGAAGGGTAGAGTGCCAGGGAGTGATCGGAGGTGGCAATGAAGGCTCAGGGCATCACCTTGCAAGGACAACAGTGATGGGGAGGTGTTTGCTGCCAGGCGTTGTGAGCCTCAGCTTGCAGGTGCCAATCAACAAGTGGTAAGGACGTCCTATGAATTCGGCTGGCATCGTTAGGGCTACAGCCTGATGTCAAAAAGCCCTCTGTGTTGGGACACTGTAAAAAAAATCAGGTGATAAGATCCCACCATAGAGCAGCTGGCTTAGAAATTCCAGGTGAGCCCCCAAATTGCACCCTTCAGGCTACCAGACATACCATGTAATGCACCTGAGGCCTTTCCCCATTACAGTCACCCAGCGGTCACATAGATGGAGATTCCCACGGCTTGACGCTCCACACAGACACCTGCACACACCTCGTGCCTCAGGTCCCACGCCACAGCCACATTCACCCCCACCTCTACACTATACCATCCCCCTGCACACCACACAACCCCACTGACCACACCCACCACACCCACACTGTCCCCCTACACTGCACACACCATACCATTTCCCTACAAACCACACATATACCACACAGACACCAGACCCACCCCCACCAGACACACAGCCCACTCTATATACCATTCCACCTGCGCCCTCTATACCTTATAGCACACACATCACATGTATCACACAAATATACTTAACCCCAATGCACTACACCTGTTTGCCCCCAATACACAGGTAGTCCATTCACTCCAGGGATGAGTCTGTGACAGGAACTGGGACAGGCCAAGTTTGCTGCCCACGCAGTGAGGCAGTGAGCAGGCCAGGTGTCCTGACAGTAGCTCACTCTGCACATTTTGGCCATTAGAGAGCAACTGCCTCCTGCTGCCCGCGGCCCTGTGCAGAGTAGCAAAGGCCCTTGGCTATTGTTGTGTCACCAGAATTGCTAACCGGCCTCTTACTTCCACCTGGAGATTTATTGATCTCATTTTGCAGAGGGAGAAAAATGGACACAGGGAAGGAAACTGATCAAGCAAAGGGGAAAGTAGCCAGGGTCCTGGACAGATGAAGAGTTCAATAAATTTTCTGGCTGACGCAGTGTCTGCAGAGGACAGAAAGGTGTTGGCAGTTAGGTTCCTCCCACAGTAGGCAGGCTATAGGACAGAGACTGAGCAAGACTTGCCCTCTCTGGGGGCCAGCAGAGAATAAGGGTGATCTTCAGCTTCCTGAGCACCTGAAAATCCTGCTCCCTACCCCAGCTGCCCTGGCAGAAGAGGGGCAAACATAAGTGACCACCATGGCTTCACCAGCTGGTGCTACCACAAGTCAAGCACCTCAGACTGAGTTACCAGACAGAGCCAACTTTCTCTCTTCAGAGTGAGAGGCTGGCCTGCCCTGCCGCCTGGTTTCTGCCCTATCAGAATCTCCATGAGACAGTGGCCGAGCCTAGGCTTTGTTCTTCCACAGAGCTGTCCCAGAAACTGAGGGGAACCCTGAGTGCTTGCTGTTTCTGCTTCCCTCCTTCCACCCCTCCCCCCAATTCATGGCTCTCCAGTATCCATTAGTCCCAGTCTGCTGGGGGATGGTGGACTGGGGGTGGGGCAGGGACACGTGAACAGTATGGCCTTCAAAATCAAGACCTGCTTAGAAGCCATGAGGGGAAGCGAAGCCCAGAGGCAGAGATACCAGGTGGCTCTGGATTCAAGCCCATCCTCCAGAGGCCCCACAGGAGCCCTGGCCCCTTTGCCAGCACCAGCTGTGCAGCCTGGCGTGGAGCCGCACCCAGGAGGGCCTGTGGACCATGCAGCTGCCCAGGGGACTGGATACGTGATTCACTCGCTGCTTGCTGATCACTCACTCTCCTCCGCCTGGATTCTCGTACAGCCACCGGAGGACAGCATGCCCATCTGGCACCTCACCGCCTTCCCCTGGCACATTCATCTACCCTTGCCACAGCCTCTCTGTGCAACCTCCACATCCGGCCTGCCCCGTCCTCCAGGACGGGGACTGTGTGCCCCCTATGTGATGCCATCCAGGGAGTCTTGTGTCTGGCAGGCCTGGAGCCTCTCCAGCCACATCAGCCCACAGGGCAGGCCCTCCAGGTGTTGGTGGGCAGTGAGTATCAGAGGGCAGTGATCAAGCTTTTCCCTTCTCAGGCTACCATGGGGCCTTCCTATGATTCCCCTAAAGGAAGCAAGCACAAAGCACCTCTTATTGCTACTGTGACTAGAAGTTAGAAGAACCGTCTAACCCAGGTAAGTAGTGAGAGTGCCCAGGTGTGTCACATAAGGCCCATAACCTAGATTGGAGCCAGCCTCACCATGAAAGGGAAGAAGAGGGGGAAATGGCCGCCCTCTGCCGCACAGCCAGGCTGGCTCCTGACAGGCCTCTGTGGCACTGCCCAGCAGGGATGAAGGGCTGCAGGTCCTCTGGGCTTCTAAACCATCTGCAAAATGAGACTGTCTAACGGTTTGATCTCCAAGACTACTTACTCCAAGCTCTCCTGAGTCATGACAAGACGGCAAAAAAGGAGAAAAACCAACTTCCCTGAAAGCGAAGCAACTAGGGAACATTGACGATTTTTGTATGTGTTAGGTCATAAATATAAACAGCACCTTCCTCCCTCTCTCCCTTCCTCTTCCTCTAGAGATCTTAATGAGGATGCAAAAGTAGCTGAGGGGCAAGAATTCCCTTTGAAAGCGGGAGCGGGGGGAGGGACTTCAAGATGTTCTGTGTAAAGGAAGGATGTTACCTAAAGTTCAGAAGGGTGCTCCCATCCACATGGTCAGCCCAATGCATGTAAGTATCTCCACATGGATATCTCCACATTGTTAGTATTATGCCCACCTTTGGTCCTCAGCTCCACCCAGACCTGAGCCCCTCCCATCCCTGGCCTTCCCACCATACAGCTGGCCCCTCCCTCTCTCTGCTCAGATCCACCTGGGCTCCCATCTACCTCACTTCCGATCCTCGGACCCCTCCTGCTGCCTCGATGGTGCTGATGTCATATGCTCCCTCTTGGGGGAAATATGGCTCCTCTAATAAGCCTTATAATAATCTTTCTCCTGTGCCTGCCTGCCTCTGTGTGGTCCTCTGGGAGGGGTGTGTGGGACCCTTTACACATGACTATTGCCACACCAGTTCCTCTTCCTCACTGTTTTCCTTGTTATTTGACCACCATTGTCCTAGTCATGGAGACTAAAACCTTGAATTGTGGGCCATGGGTTCCTCAGTGTGACTACTCTTCTTCCACAAATGCTTCCCATCCATTTTGATGCCGCTGGAGGTCAAAGGGCCTCCCTGCCTCCATCTATCCATCTCCAGGGCTGCGGTCATAGTCATCTTCCAGAAGCACTGCTTTCAGATAATTCTGTGCTCAACAAGTGTCAAGATCTTTCTGAATGATATCTTATAGGCCAGCACCTTCGGCATTCCTTTTGTTTCCAGTCTGTCTCGCCACTGAGGAAGCTCCATTGGGCTGCTCCAGTTTTCTAAAGACATGTTTCCATCTTGACCCTGACTATAACCTTCTTCTCACTGATGTTCAAAAGCCACCACGCCCCCTGAAGTCTCTCCCACCAGCTTCTCACTCAGGACAGCTTTCTCTGCCTTTGCCAATCATATTTTATTTGCACCACTCCTTCAACTTCTAATTCTGAAAGCAATATAACATTGAAAAGTGCTTCAAAAAAAAAAAGTTGAACGCAGAAAAGCAATCACCCAATCCATATTTCTACTTCCACAACTGAGCTCACATTCGAATATTCTCTTTCAGTCCTTGGCGATATGCATGCATATTTTTACATAATTGTAATCACAGTAGACATACAACTTTGATTTGTTTTCACATCTCTCCAACATTTCTCTCATTATTCTACATAATCTTTTCAAAGTTGTGGGAGTTTTAAAAAGAGGTCAAAATAAAAGACCATTAGCATCTCATCATGGCGTTTCAAGGTTGTATCTCATGGAGTTTGATGTACTGTAATTTATCACAGCCTTTGCCTGGCCATTAGAATGGCTTCGTTCATAGTTATTATACACTAGGTACTATTTGAGGGAAAGGAGGGAATCAAGTCTTTAAATTTCTAGCACCTAGCAGAATACTTTAATCAACATCTGTTGGATAGTTAATGAATAAATGCACACAATGAACACTTTTAGGCATAAATATAGTTTTCTGTTGAATGTGTTTCTAGAATAAATTTTCCTGGTATCAGTCAGTCAAAGACTATTAATATTTTTGGCATTGCATGTTATGGCAGATTATATTTTATGAAGGTGACCACACCAATTTATATATGTTCCATGCTACTTGCATGATATGATGTAGGACAATCCTCCATTGAGTTGTGGGGTGTCTATGTTCCCTTCCTTTAAAACTGACAAGTTTTTGCAGCTGCTTTAATTGAAGATGCAGTGAAGAAAACTGGGCCCCGGCGGCTCACACCTGTCATCCTAGCTACAAAGGAGGTTGAGATCTGAGGATTGCAGTTTGAAGCCAATCCGGGCAGGAAAGTCCGTGAGATTCTTATCTCTAATTAGTCACAGAAAAACCAAAAGTGGCATAGTGGCTCAAGTGGTAGAGGGCTAGCACTGAGCAAAAGGAAATCAAGGACAATACCCAAGCCCTAAGTTCAAGGTCCAGGACTGGAAAAAAAATGCAGTGAAGAAATAACTTGGAACTTCCAAGGCTTCTCTCTCAATACTTGCTCTTTGAATGCAGCCTTGATGCTGTGAGGAAGCCCAAGCCACATGAGGAGACCGGTGAGGGTACTTTGTGGATATCTACATTTAGGACCTTTGTCAATTGCTGGCATCCACTGCCAGACACTGGACACATGAGCTTTAGAATGCTTGTCTTCTAGCCCCAGGTATTGTAGAGCAGGGAGGCAACATCCCCTTTCTAGCTGGCTGAATTCCTGGTCCAGGGAGAAATAGTGACTGGTTCTTCTTGTTTTGAGGTTATTATGAAACTGGATTGACTGGGCATACATGTATTCCCCTACTGCATTCCTACGGGGCTGTTCAGTTTGCAGAGCTACCAGTGGTAGAGGAGTGTGGCAGGTGCCTACAGCCTCATGAGCTTGGAGCTTGTGTCCAGGAGCATTTGTCTCTCCACATCCCATCTCATCTCCACTTCTAAGCAGTCAGTACCTTGAGGAAACATGGCTTTTTTTTTTTTTTCCGGGCCTGGGACTTGAACTCTGGGCCGGGGCGCTGTCCCTCAGCTCTTCAGCTCAAGGATAGCACTCTAGCACTTGAATCACAGCACCACTTCTGGTTTTCTGAGTGGTTAATTGGAGATAAGAGTCTCCATGGGCTTTCCTGCCCGGGCTGGCTTTGAACCACAATCCTCAGATCTCAGTCTCCTGAGTAGCTAGGATTACAAGTCTGAGCCACTGGCACCTGGCTTGCTTTTGTTTTTTTGAGTGCTGGGGAATCAAATCTAGGGATCAGACAGCATTTTTGGTTCACATGGAAGCCATATTCCCTGCACATTCCAGTGTAAGAAAAGTAAAAGGGCGACTTTTCTAGTGAATTCTGTTTACTTAGTCTTACGACGAACTCAGCAAGCATTTACTGAGCACCTCTCGTACTTGTTCTGAGTCTTCAAGGACCCACACATAGTCTAATAGAAGCTGCATTTGGAAACGAGTCCTTTTTCCTGGGCGGCCATCCTAGCAGTGCTCAACCATGCACCCACTGGGGAGGCCCACCAGCAACACTTGCAGACCCCTCCCCAACAAAGAGTACTGACAGGGAGGGAGAGAATGAGCACATGAAGAAGTGAAGGGAGGGGAAAGTAGAACTTAACTAGAAACAATTTCTCTGGCCACACAGTGGCTATCTAGTGTCTTATTTAAGAGACACCATAATGTAGGATATAGATTTGCATCCAAGTTTGATTCAAGCCACTTGGCCTAAATGGAAGCCTAATCACTACTTTAAGGTCCTTAGTTCCAGCAATTTCCAAAACAGCATTAAAAAGAAAAAGAGTTTAAAGAATTCATGCAGTTCAACTCATGCAGAACGTTGAACTGGCAGCAACATGTGCTGAATTTAAGGGTGGCCAGCTAGTCTGAGATAGAAGCCATGTGACTCCATCTTAAATTACCAGGCTTGGAGTTTGATGGTTTCTGCCCCAAGTCTTCCTTCTGCCAAGTCTCTGATGAGTTAGCAGGACTTCTCCAGCCACGGCTGCCCACAAATACTGCCCCTCCTGTGAGAAACACAAGGAGTCTTTCTTTGGAGCTGGAGCTCAGTAAGCTGGTGACTGTATTCTGGGCCAAAACCATCACAGAGCTGCCTGATTTCAGTCTACACACCATGTGTTTGAGGAAGAGTCACGCCTGGCTGCTGCTCTTGAAAAAACAAGTTTTGCCCCCAACAGAGCAGATCACCACCTTCTGATTCTCCTCCTATGGATGCAATTCATGAAAGCAGAGTCTGATTCAGGGTTGTTATTTTTTCCTTCTAGTTTGGAGGTGGGAAAGGAAAGAGGCCATGTTTTCTTGCTATACCAGAAATCGCAGCCTGCAGCACACAAGGGCCATGCTGTCCTCACCTATGATAGCAGGTCTGAGCAGGGAAGCAGAAGGGCAGCTGGGTTAGGTGGCTGGAGTGGGGTATGAGCTGTCAAGGCCAGCATCTGTATTCCAGCATGACCCAAGACAGTGGTGACATTGATCAAGATGCATTGTACTCATAACCTGACATGTTGAATAGGAACCCCTTGTACAACTACTTCGAGCTCATTTAAAAAAATAAACACAATTTTTAAAAAATGAGATAGTTGCCTTTCAAAACCAAAGGATCATTTTTTACTTTATACCAATCTGGCATGAGAAAGGCTTTGGGGCTATTTTCTGCCCCCAAAAGCACCACTTTCAGTTGCCCCCACTACCGCTGAGGTGTGAAGGAATATCTGGATCTTGCAATCAGATCTCCCTTGTGAAACTCTTTTCATGGTGGCTTCTGGGCAAGTAGCTACATGAAGATGAGCTGAGCAGGCTGAAAATGTGGCTTAGTGGAGTGCTTGCTTTGAGCCAAAGAACTTCAGGGACAATGCCTAGGCTCTGAGTTCAAGCCCCAGGAGAAGAGGAGGAGGAGGAGGAGGAGGAGGAGGAGGAGGAGGAGGAGGAGGAGGAGGAGGAGGAGGAGGAGGAGGAGGAGGAGGAGGAGGAGGAGGAGGAGGAGGAGGAGGAGGAGGAGGAGGAGGAGGAGGAGGAGGAGGAGGAGGAGGAGGAGGAGGAGGAGGAGGAGGAGGAGGAGGAGGAGGAGGAGGAGGAGGAGGAGGAGGAGGAGGAGGAGGAGGAGGAGGAGGAGGAGGAGGAGGAGGAGGAGGAGGAGGAGGAAAGAAAGAAGAAGAAGAAGAGGAAGAAGAAGAGACAAAAAAAAAAAAAGATGAGCTGAGCATTTCCCTCCCACATTCTGGCTGTCAGGAACTGATTGAAGTGGATGATGAACAGAAATTCTCTACTCTTTTCTTTTTATCAGAAGCACATGGCCACAGAAATTGCTGCTGATGCTCTGGGTGAAGAATCCAAGGGTTGTGTGGTCTGACTTGTGGCAGAAAAGATAAAATTTTCCCATGGAACAGAGGGTCCTTGACCCACGGAGTTAAGACAAGAACTTGACCAATGGAGTTTACCTGCTATTAAGAAGCATTTCTCCTATAGACTAAGGAGAACTGAAGAGAGAATGCATTGTAGATGCCAATGTAAGTGTTTCAACTTGGTGAGAGAGAAGTTTTCTGGACTGACAGATACTCCTGTACCTCATCCTCTGGGACCCCAAAAAGCTAGCAACCTTTTCAGTCCTTCTAAAGAAGATGATATCTACCAATATGTTGTCAGGAAGCCCTTGAACAAAGAAAGGAAGAAATCCAGGATCAAAGCACCAACACGGGCATGTTGTTTGCAATAAACAATGCACTAAGAAAATGAGAGGAGGCAGAATATGTTAACCTTTTGCTCAAGCTGATAAAGGAAGCCAAAGAAAATGCCAGAAAAAGATTGCTGAGATGAAGGCTATCCTCTCCAGAGGTCATACTTCTGAGTTCCATCAAAATCAGAATCTAAGAAAATCAGAATCTAGCTGGGCACCAGTGGCTTATGCCTGTAATCCTAACTACTCAGGAAGCTAAGATCTGAGGATTGTGGTTCAATGCCAGCCTAGGCAGGAAGCTCCACGAAACTCTTACCTTCAATAAACTACTCAAAAAAGCCAGAAATGGTGCTACATTTCAAGTGGTAGAGCACTCACCTTGAGCAAAAGCAGCTCAGGGACAGCGCCCAGGCCCAGAGTTCAAGCCTCAGGACTGCCTCACGTCTATAATTCCTAGCTACTCAGGAGGCTAAGTTCTGAGGATTGTGCCAGCTTGGGCAGGAAAGTCCATGAGACGCTTATCTTCAATTAACTATCAGAAAACTGGAAGTGGAGCTATGGCTCAAAGTGGTAGAGTGATAGCTAGCCTTGAGCAAAAGACCTCAGGGACAGCACCCAGATCCTGGCTTCTAGCCCTATGACCTACAGAAAAAAAAAAAAAAAAAAGAAGTAAAAACAAAATCCCATGTAATCTAATTCCAGCACTTGGGAGGCTGCAATGGGAGGACTGTGAATTTATGAGGCTACTTTAGACTATATAATGAAACTCTGTCTCAAAAAAATCCTATGTGGAAAACTGACTGCCCCTCCCCACCTAGTGACTGACCGAGGTCGGTCAGCTGGTGCAGACTAGTAGCTTTTCTAGGCAGAATGATTTTGAAGTGTTCACCTTGATTTGGAGGCAGAATTGATTCACTTTTCTAGCTTTCAGTTTCACAGCAGTGATTGCAATTGTTTGCATGGGAGCTGCTATGAAGGATCTCCTGGGTCACAGCTAGGCTTGGTGGTGTATCCGGAACCCCCATCCTGCAGTGTTAGGCCTCTTTTTACCCTTCCCACCCTCTGTGGAATCTGTCACTGTCACATCCTACCTAGGTTAGTACAGTGAGCGTCGGGGTCCTGTGAGAGATGTGGCTCAGAGTTGCTGCCCCATAATCCTGCTGACCTACAGATAAGCCCTGACACACACACACAGTGGCTTGTGGCAGTGTCACAGTGGCCCAGGCAACAGTCATTCGTTAATGTAAGCAGTGCAGGCCCGGGCATCCCAAGTGGGCAGAGGAGATACCCACGGGTCCTACCCATGGAAGCCTCCAGATAGCCTGCTGTGCTCAATGCCGTGTCCTGACCAGTGCTGAGGCACTGGCCTCTCATGGGTGTTCACACCGATCCTTGTATCCAGGACAATACGTGGTCTCCCTGCAGCTCCCATAGGAAGGCCCCAGAGCAGACAGGGTCAGTTGCTTCATCTTCCCAGATGGTTTACTTTTCGAGCAGCGTCTGCTGCAGCTGTGCAGGCCTGGGAAGGCTGTGTCCTCAGGCCTGGACTCACCATAGAAAGTAAGCCAGTGGGCTTGGCTGGCCCAAGGTGCACTTGGAGAAGAAGGCACCCCTTTCCCAGACCCCTCTCCCTGGCACCAAATATTCCTCAACAGCAGCACTCCACAGCCTGGCATAGAACATTCAGTTCTTATGTGAGGATAAGACAGGATAGAACCACAGTTAGAAACTCAAAGTGAATAGATTTCCAAATCTATTCACTGTGCTGCTGAGTGCCCAAAGAGCACAGGTCTCATTGTCCTGGGGCAGAATGCCCACCAGCTGGCAGGACCAAGTCCAAACAGAAGGTTTAATCAGCGAGTCTCACAGCAGGGGTGGGAGTGGGGATGGGTTTGGACCAACTATGCGAAGGGAGGGTATCCCCAGAGAGTGATGAAGACGGGTGGGAGGCAGCCCTGCTCTCAGGGAGTGCGGGCTCACTGGCTGGAGCCAGGGATTTGGGTGCAGAAGGCCAGGCTGGGGCCAGATTGTGGAGGGCTTTAAATGTCAGGCTAAGGAATTTATCAGGGAAATGAACTGATCAAACAGGTGTTTCAGGAAGATAAATCTGAAGAGAATGTGCAGGATGAATTGGAAAATCTGGAAGCGTGGCAACCATTAGGAGGCTGTGAGATTAATTAGGCTGTTGCAGGGTCCTGTGTGAGTTGATAAGGTATAAATGAGCAGAATGGTGGCAGAAATGGGAAGGGGGCAGCTGCAAGAGACATTGTTAAGGAAGAATGGATGAGGTTTGCTGCCTGATTGGATTGGGGACCCAGGGAGCTCAAGGAATCAATGATGACACCAGAGTTTTGAGTGGGCAGCTCATAGTACACTGAGCAAAGAAAGGGGTGTTAGAAGAGGGAGCTGGTTTTATTCAGCTCCCGACATGCACAGTCCACATGAGTCCCAACTGCAAATGTCGGAGAAGTACCTGAAATGTAACACCAGAGACGGGGCTTGGTGATGAATCTGGGAATCAGGTAGAGAAGTGATAAATGAAATGGTGCAATGAATGAGATCACTAAGGAAAAATATACACAGTGAAACAGGGGGACACACTTCCCCTTCAAGAGTGGCTACTTAGAAAGGATACTAATTTAGAAAATGCTATCGTATCTCGGCCTTCACCACTAAAATAGCAGTTTGAAATACTTATTAGTTTGACAAAAACCAAGCAATGGAACATTTTTCTGTCTCAGCAGGAACTGAATTATAAATGCCCTAAACAAATGTAAGTTAACTAAAAGCTGGTACTGCACTAGGGTAGAGCACTTGTTTAGCTAATGCAAGGCTCTAAATTCAAACCATAGTTCCCTATACCCCTAAAATACATATATAATCATACATGGTATTAAGAAAAAGATAAATGACAGTTAATGGATCTGATCCTGCTATGCAATAAAAAGCAAAACTTGCTAGGCATGGTGGTGCATGCCTGAAATCCTAGCACTGAGAATGGTTGAAAGTTCAAGGTTAGTCTGGGATATATATAGTGAGACACTTTCCAGCCCCTTCCCTCCATAAAATGGGAAAGGAAAACTTGTGACATATATACTAGAAAAAGATGTGGAGGTACTTGTAGTTATTGATTCACTTTAATTCAAGGACAAAAAATTTACTGTGGTAGTATGTAGCTTAGAGGTAGCTTAGAGGTAGTATGTATATTTAGCATGCAAAGAGGCCCAGGGTCCACAGCTGGGAGTAGTGGTATACACCTGTCATCCCAAGCAATATAAGTAGCTGATTCAGAAGCTTGTAATCCTAGCAGAAAAGTCTACTGGAAGCCCAGGCAGAAAAATCTGAGGGACTCTACCTCTATGGAAGGTGAGTTAGATCACAGCTTAGTCGTTCCCAGGCAAGGCGCAAGACGGTATTCTTCATGTAACCACTGAAAAACAGGGTTGGTGGCATGGCTCAGTGGTAATATGCCAGTATAGCAATCACAAGGCTCTAAGTTCAAAACCTCCAGGACTACCAAAACCAACTAGTACAACAACAAAAGAAACCCCCAAAGTGGCTCAGGTTAGATTCTAGCAGAAAAAAAAGCCTGTTTATAGTGCATTATCTTTCTAAAGGGTGAATTCAAACTAATTTGAAGCTGTTTAAAAATTTATCTTATTGTTACTATAGAAGTGATGTACAGAGGGAGTACAGTAACACGAGGCAGGTAACAAGTACATTTCTTTTGTACTGTGTTCTGTTCCCTCATTTTCTCCTAGTCCCTCCCTCCCGTCTCCACCCATGAATTGTATGCTTGGCTTTCATCAGCGTTCAGTGCGTTTCACTGCTGCACTTAACCCTTTTCCCCTCGAGTTTTATCCCCCCCATCCTCCTGAAGTTATATTTGTGAATAAAAACTAAAAAATAAAAAGGGAGGGGGAGTCTCTTGTTTCCATATCTTGGAGTTGTTATGTGTATTATTTTATATAAATATGAAGCAGCCAAGCACCAGGGGCTCACGCCTGTAATCCAGCTACTAAGCAGGCTGAGGATCACTGTTCAAAGCCAGACTGGGCAGGAAAGTCTGTGAGACTCTTATCTCCAATAACCACCAGAAAACTGGAAGTGGTGCTGACTCAGGTAGTAAAGGGCTTGCCTTGAGATGAAGAGCTGAGGGACAGTGTGCAGGCCCATAGTTCAAGCCCTATGACTTACCAAAAAAAAAAAAAAAGAGGCATTTAGGCACACCTTTGTGTTTCTCTACTAAGAATATCTTCTTTTGGTCTCACTGTGTTAAGTATTTAGAATCCTGTATAATTTATCATATTCCAGTGCATTCTAGATCTACTTTCCGCATATCAGAGAGAACATGTGTTATTTGTCTCTCTGCGCTTGGCTTACCTCATTTAATATGATTTGTTCTAGTTCCATCCATTTCCCTAATAATGACATTATTTTATTCTAATGGCTGTGTAAAATTACTCTGTGTATAGGTACCTTGATTTTTGGATCCACTAATCTTCTCTGGAGCATCTGGGCTGTTTCTGTTGTTGTGAATAGTGAGGTAATGAGCATGGATGTGCAGGTGTCCTTATCATATCCTGGCTCATGATGTTCAGGGTCAACAATGCCCAGGACTGATCTGTATATGGATGGATCATAGGGAAAGTCTATGTTCAGTTTTTTTGAGGAACCTCCAGACTGCTGTCCAAAGTGGTTGTACTAGTTTACATTTCCATGATCAGTGCAGTAAGGTTCCTTTTCCCCTAGAACCCTGCCAACATTTGTTGTTCAAATTCACAATTTCGGCCAGTCTTACTGGGGTGAGATGGAGTTTCAGTTGTTTTGATTTGCATTTCGTTTATGGGCAGGGATGAGGAGATTTCCTCATGTTTCTTTGCCATTCTTACCTCTTCTTCTGAGAGGTCTCAAACGTGGATCCATTTTCAGATTTTTGCATATAGATGCCCGGTTGTTCCAGCACCAATTATTGAAGAGGCTAGTTCTCTCCTACCCAACCCCCCCACCCCCCCCCAACAGTATGTCTTTGGCTCCCTTATCAAATGTCAGGAACTGTAAACTGTAAGTGTATGGTTTTATTTCTGGGTCTTCTAATCTATTTAACTGATCTTTGGGTCTATTTTTGTACCAATACCAAGCTTTTTTTTTTTTTTTGGCCTGTCCTGGGGCTTGAACTCAGGGCCTGGCCACTGTTCCTGAGCTTCTTTTGCTCAAGGTTAGTACTCTACCACTTGAGCCATAGCACTTCTGGCTTTTTCTGTTTATGTGGTACCAAGGAATTGAACTCAGGGCTTCATGCATGTTAGGCAAGCACTCTATCACAAAGCCACATTCTCAAGCTTTAAAAAAAAATTTTTTTAGGGGGCTGGGAAGGTGGCTCAGTAGTAGCCTTGCATGCCTGAGGCTCTGGGTTCGATTCCTCAGCACCATATAAGCAAAAAGAAAAAAGCTGGAAGTGGCGCTGTGGCTCAAGTGGTAGAGCGTTAGCCTTGAGCTGAAGAGCTGAGGGACAGCGCCTAGGCCCAGAGTTCAAGCCCCATGACCGGACCCCTCCCTAAAAAAAATTTTTTTTTTTTTATTATGACTCTGTGATGGAGTTTGAGGTCTTGTATTGTGATACCTCTCACATTACTTTTTTCTTTGCCTAGAATTACTTTGACTATTCTAGGTCTTTTGTTGTTCCACATGAATTTTTGGGCTGTCTTCTCTTTGTAAAATGCCATGGGGATTTTGAAGGGGATTGCATTGAATCTGTGTATCATTTTTGGCAGTATGGTCATTTTCACAATATTGATGCTATCTATCCATGAACATGAAAGGTCTTTCCATTTCCTAGTATCCTCTTTGGTTTCTTCAGATTTTTACAGTTTTTATTATAAAGATCTTTTACATCTTTGGTTAGGTTAATTCCGAGATTTTTTTGGAGGCTATTACAAATGGAGTTGTTTTCGTGTTTTTCCCTTTCTGCTTGTACACTGTTGGCACACAGGAAGGGTACTGATTTTTGTGGGTTGGTTTTGTATCCTGCACTTTGCCAAAGTGGTTGACCAGCTCTAGGAGCTTGGAGATGGAGATTTTTGGGTCATTTATGTATATGATCATGTCATCTACAAATAGGGATAGTATGCTTTCTTCTTTCTCTATGTGAATCCTTTTTGCCCTTATATTGCATTACTGCTCTGACTAGGAGTTTTAGAACTATATTGAAGAGGAGTGGACATCCTTGCCTGGTTCCTGATTTTAGGGGAAGCAGTTTTAGTTTCCCCTGTTCAGTATGATGTTGGCTGTTGGTGCATCATATATAGCCTTTATCTATTCTAGATTCTCCGAAGTTTTTTTTTTTTGTCAGTCGTGGGGCTTGAACTCTGGGCCTGGGTGCTTTCCCTGTGCTCTTCAGCTCAAGGTGAGTGCTCTACCACTTGAGCAACAGCACCACTTCTGGTTTTCTAGTGGTTTACTGGAGATAAGAGTCTCACAGTTTCCTGCCCAGGCTGACTTTGAACCGTGATTCTCAGATCTCAGCCTCCTGAGTAGCTAGGATTACAGGCGTGAGCCATCGGCACCCAACTGCTAATATTTTATTGAACTCTGCATCTGTGTTCATCAGAGAAATTGGTCTGTAGCTCTTTTTTTAAAAAATTTTATTTGTGAACATACTGTACAGAGGGGTTACAATTACATGGGCAGGATAATGTGTACATTTCTTACCAAGCATTGCAGCCTCCTCCTTTGTTTACCCTTCACATCCCTTCCCAGCTCCCCCCCCCCCCCCCGTCCCAATCCTTCTCCCCCCTTCCCCCCCACCGACGTTGTAAAGCTCGTTTTGGACATGACAACTTGTACTTCTCATTGTTGCAACAGGTCCACCTGTATCCTTAAACAACTGGTTTTTCCCCATCTCCTCCACAAGTTATATTGACATCAAATATAGTGAAAGCAGGGGTTATACTGTGGGGGAGGGACATACAAAGCAACAAAGAAATAATCTTATAAATGCGTTAGAAACACATGCATGAAAGAAACGTTAAAATACATATCTAAGGGTTCATTTTCCTAACTTCACATTATCTGACCTTTTCCACTTGACTCATACATATACTAGATATTGCAAATAAGGGAAACCATGGGGCCTATGTTTCTTTGGGCTTGGCTTACTTCGCTTAATATAATTTTTTCCAAGTCTTTCCATTTCCTAACAAATGGGGCAATGTCATTCTTTCTGATGGAGGCATAGAATTCCATTGTGTATATATACCACATTTTCTTGATCCATTCATCTACTGGGGGGCATCTGGGTTGGTTCCAGATCTTAGCTATGGTAAATAATGCTGCAATAGTTGTGCTGGTAGCTTTAGTGTGGTCTTGTTTGTAAACATTTGGGTAAATGCCCAAAAGTGGGATTGCTGGGTCATAGTGGAGTTCTATGTGGAGTCTTTTGAGGAACCTCCATACTGCTTTCCAAAGTGGTTGAACAAGTTTACATTCTCACCAACAATGAAGTAAGGTTCCCTTCTGTCCACATCCCCTCCAGCATCTGTTGTTGTTAGAGTTCTTGATTTTTGCCATTCTAACTGGGGTGAGGTGGTATCTCAATGTTGTTTTGATTTGCATTTCTTTTATGGCTAGGGAGGTTGAGCATTTCTTCATGTGTCTATTGGCCATCCTTTCTTCTTCAGCGAAGTTTCTCTTTAAGTCTTTCGCCCACTTGTTTATTGGGCAGTTGTTTCTTTGAGGATTTGTTGTTGGGGGATTTAATTTTTTGAGTTCCAAGTATATTTTAGATATAAGACCCTTGTCCGTTGTATGGCTAGTAAAGATCTTCTCCCAATCCGTGGGCTTTCTATTGATCTTGCTAGCTATGTCCTTTGTGTAGCTCTCTTTTTATGTTGGTTCCTTACCTGGTTTGGGGATGAGTGTGATATTGGCTTCACAGAATAAGTTTGGAATTGTTCCCTGTTTCAATTTCACAGAAAAGTTTGAGGAGTATTGGTGTTGGTTTGTCTTTAAATGTCTTACAGGATTCAGGGGTAAATCCATCTGGACCTGGGCTTGAAGCTGTTTATTTTGAAAACACAGTCTGCTATGTAGCCTAAGCTGGTCTCCAACCAAACTATTTTTTAAGATATAATTAAGTACAAACTGAAACATTTTAAAAACCAAAGTTCGTATAGCAAAATTATTAAAGTATAGCAACTTATACTAGCTTGCAAAGCATCTTTTCTTTTGTAGTATGTACCCCTAGAGATTATACATAATACATCCATTTAGTATGTATCTTTTTTTCCCCTTTTGTCAGTTCTAGGACTTAAGCTAACTCTGTTCTGTATACTCTTTCATGGCTAGTGCTCTAACATTTAAACAGTACCTCCAGCTCAGCTTTTTGCTGGTTACTTTGGTGATGGAATCTCTTGGACTTTTCTGTGTGGGCTACCTTTGAGCCAGGATCTTCTTATCTCAGCCATCTAAGTAGCTAGGATTACAGGTGTGAGCAATAAAGAGTCCAGCATTTTAAAAAATTTTTTATTTATTTTTGTCTGTGGTGGGGCTTGAACTTAGAGCCTGGGTGCTATCCCTGAGCTCTTTTGCTCAAGGCTAGTGCTCTACCACTTTAGGTCACACTTCTAGTTTTCTGGTAGTTAACTGGAGATGAGTCTCATGGACTTTCCTGCCCAGGCTGGCTTTGAATCCTCAGAACTCAGCCTCCTGAGTAGCTAGGATTACAAATGTGAGCCACTTGTGCCTGGCTGCCTTCTTCCTCTTTTTTTTTTTCAGGTAGTCACTGAGAAAATAAAATATTATAGGCTCGGGTGTGACTCAGCAACACAGTGCTTGTCTAGTGTATATGAGGCCCTGGGTTTGATCCCCAGCAGCAGCTCTCCCCTCCACCCCCCCTCAAAAAAAGTTTATGTGTATAATTAAAAGCTACCTTAAGCTCTACAAAAGAAAATACCTTTTCTCTTTTTCCAATTTTTCACCTTTAACATTTTTAATAAAGCATATGCCACCATACAGCTTAAAAGCACAGCAAGTGTTACTCCATGACATGTTCAATACCTTTGGAAATCACATTTCACACAGACCCAAAGTAGTTAAAAGATAGCTCCAATCTTCTAGACATCAACTTAAAACAAAAACAAAAATGGGAACAACTTTTTGAGAAGCAGCTTATAAATGATACAAAGTGAGATGCATGAGTTTTAGCCAGGTCCAGGCCCAGCACAGCAGTAAATCCCCGCAACCACACCTTCTCTCCCCCAGTTATGCCAGGGTACACATGTGCAACCCTCTCCCCCCTTTTCTCTCCCTGTGGGCCCCAGGAAGCTCTGGAGTAGAGTTCAACTGCTCAGCATTCCCAAGATCTTGATGCTGTGGCCTGTGTGCAGGTAGAAGGTGTAAGACACTGCCTACTTGATGTTTTGGCAGGAAGTAAAACCCAGATGCTGGGTCCAGTGCTGACTCCATTGGATGCTGAGTCTGAAAATGTCTAAGAGTGCTGAAGGAAAAACATCTGGCATGAGGCGCCCCTATATCTTCTCAGCAGTGCTTTCTCAGTACCTCCAGGCAGAAAGCCCAGGAGAACCCTCTTCCTCACATGGCTGAAGGCCACTTGATGGATCTCTACCCTCCATCAGGCTGCCTGCACTTCCCACCGCACACGTAATGAGGATAGTTAAAATGTATACATGGATTAATTGGTACATTTCTTAGAAATTAATTTCTTTAAATATGGGCTTTAGGACCACTGACAGAACACTGGAGAAAGACAGAGATAAAGCAAAGTAGCAATTTTCTTTCTTTTTAAAGCATTCAAACTACTAAATAACACAACTACGAAACACTTCTGTGCTAAAGAATCATGTGGATGATACTCATTTGGGGCTTACAGTGAAAAGGGCTTATACATTTATTTAATCAAAGGAAACTGTACAACTCTGCCAAAAATCTCAGCATTGCCAGGTGCTGGGGGCTCATATGATCCTTACTCCTTGGGAAGCTGAGATTTGAGGCTTGTGATTTAAAGCTAGCTGGGCAAGAATGTCCATGAAATGCTTATCTTTAATTAACCATCTAAAAACTGGAAGTGGAGCTCTGATTCAAACTGGTAGAGCACTAGCCTTAAGCAAAAAAGCTCAGGAACAGTGATCAGACTCTGAGTTGAAGCCCCACAATTAACCAACAAAACAAAAAAACAAAAAACCAAGACAAAAAAAACAACAAACCCTGGCCCCTCAGCATCACAGTTTTATAGTCAATTTAGGTTTCTGAAACGAGATGTAAAATCAAAGGTAATGTTCACACACACACACACACACACACACACACACACACACACACACACACACACACACACCTTATTTCAAAAGATGACATAACTTGAAGATGTTTAGATTCATCTTCATCTTCTGGTTCAACCAAATGGAAGGTAAGTGTTTGGAACCGATGATTTACTATTCGCCAAAAATCCATAAGATATTTACACCAGATAGACCAAGATTGACTCTCCTGTAAAGAGAAACAGAGAAGTGTTGGTAAGATTGCTTGCCAAGCACTGGAGGTCTTTTGATAATAACAACAACCAGAATATATGGATGTATGCTTAATTGATGACATTGAAAGAAATTCTATAGCGAATTATGATCCACACATTTTATCAGATAAATGCAATTCAAGTAACAGTGACTATTCCTTCACCGTGTTGACAGCTTTTCAGTGGGCTTCAAGAACAATCACACCTGATAATAGACAGAGCTAACAGAACAATTTCAGTAAGAACAAAGTGTCAATTGAATAAAAAGAAAAAGTCTACACAGAAATTTGCCTGCGTGGGGCTGGGAAGTTGGCTCAGTGGTAGAGCGCTTGCCTTGCATGCATGAGGCCCTGGGTTCGATTCCTCAGCACCACATAAGCAAAAAGAAAAAAGCCGGAAGTGGCACTGTGGCTCAAGTGGTAGAGTGCTAGCCTTGAGCTGAAGAGCTGAGGGACAGCGCCCAGGCCCAGAGTTCGGGGCCCCACGACCCGACCAAAAAAAAAAGAGAGAGCGAGCTATTTGGAGCTAGAAGTCTTACCAGAAAAACAAAAGGTTTGAAGCAGCTACCTTGGTGCAATAAGCCTTGGGAATATAGAAAACTGCTTGTTTTTGTCAGAAGCTTTTAACTTTGGATGCCTTAAAATTATAAGAATATATTAACTATGGTCAAAATTAAAAAATAGCTATGATATCAAGATGCCCTCCCTTTCCCTAGTTCTTCATACTGCTACCAACAATGTAAGTGATTAATCTTAATTTGATAAGGAAATAATGTTTTGTCTTTAGACAAATACTTTTCTGAGAAAATCTTTAATGATTTTGCCCATTTTACTGTCCTTTTCTGTACTAATTAATTCATGTGTCCTTTATATATGATAGATGGTTAACTTGGGTTGCTATGTGTAGCAGCATAACACTCTGTCTCAGGTTGTCGTTTGGCATTAAACTTTATTTATGGTGTGTTTGGCTGAACAGAACATTTGAATTACTGTGTAGTCAAGTCTGCCTAGATTTTTTTTTCCCTTTTGGAAGTAAAACATTTATCTAATTCCAGTAACTGCACAAACACCTGGCAATTAATTGATAATGTATTTGGATCAATCAGCACCTTCTTTATGGTCTCGGTTCCAAAGGACTTTATTTAAGCTACTAATTTCCTTTTAAGTTAAAGAATGCCAGCTGTTGTTTTTTTTTTTTTTTTTTTAACTATTTGTCAGCTGGACTATTTTTTTCTGAGACAGATTTTGGCTTTAAGAACCTCCGAAGTTCGAGGTTATGATACCTGGCTTTAAATACTTGTTTTAGAAAGTATCAGAAAGATTAATCAGTCATATTAAGCAAATTAATAACTTCAAAAGTTTTCTCTTTGGTTACGAAAAAAAAAAACCAAATAAATTTAAAAAGGAGTTGGGAAGGTGGCTCAGTGGTAGAGCGCTTGCCTTGCATGCAAGAGGCCCTGGGTTCAATTCCTCAGCACCACATAAGCAAAAAGAAAAAAGCCGGAAGTGGCGCTGTGGCTCAAGTGGTAGAGCGCTAGCCTTGAGCTGAAGAGCTGAAGGACAGCGCCCAGGCCCAGAGTTCAGGCCCCATGACCGGATCCAAAAAAAAAAAAAATAATAATAATAATAAAAAGTATTAGTTTTATTCTAAAATATTTTTAGAGTTTCTAGCCAACACTGGGTAAAAAGAAACAGATAAGGTTAATTTAAAGACTTTTTTATTTAACTAATATAGCCAAAGTCTTTCAGTACGTAACCAAAAAACCCCCAAATTATTGACATACATAATTTTATTAGTTCTGTGTCTTTGAAACTTGATCTATACTTGAAACTTTCAGGCATCTCAATTCAGACTAATCATGTTCCGAGTGTTCTATGGCAAAGATGGCTTGTGATCACTGTGCTAGGCAGTGCAGCTTGAGAACATGTTGAAATCACAAACTTGCATAGGAGCATGTCTATCAGTAATGAAACCTAGCACAGATGTCTTCTGCTAAGCCCCTCCCATGACATTCCATCAGCCCTAGGTGCTTGGCATGACAGACAGACCAGACCACAGGTCTTTAGACTCCTAGGTCACACTATCAGACTGACCTGACTTCCACAAGTGTGCACTTATTTCAAGTAGTATTTGATACATTAGAGTTTTGAATCATCAAAAGGACTTGTATTTTTTGAACTTGTAGCAAATACATGAGCTTGTACTAATACATTTTGAACTTGTAGTTATATGTGAGCTTCTTATTGCTTCTTATTAAGTACAGGAACCGTTTCAATGGACTATTTTTTCCACAATAATTAACAGCCCTCTGGAAGGGTAAAAGGTTTGCAAAATGCTTTATGTCTAAGACACAGAATGACTTGGGGGAAAAAACACTCTAAAGCTTTTGGTTTTAAAAAATGATTAGTGGCAAGAGCATGATTTGATCTATCTTGGGGCTATTCCTGAAGACACAATTGTAACTTCCCACTAGTAGGAGAATGGAGGTCTGAGGAGTTAATAGATTTGCCCAAGATAGCAGACATCATTGGCAATAGGGATGTACTTAGAATTCAGTCCACAAATCTTGTTATATAATGTTGCCATATGAAGAATATTAACATAGGGAGCAAAACAGTACATAAACTAGATGATTATGTTTTAGATTTATAAATACCTACCCAAGCATTCCTGACTCTTTGGTCTTTATTATGTACAGGAACATCAGCAATGTGTGAAACATATTGTTTCGACCCTAGAACAAAGACACAAAAGACAAGATTTAAAAGTAAACCAAGCCCAGCACCAGTGGCTCATGCCTGTAATCCTAGCTACTCAGGAGGCTAAGATCTGAGGATCACAGTTCAAAGCCAGCTCGGGCAGGAAAAGTCCATGACTCTCATCTCCAATAAAATCACCAGAAAACCAGAAGTGGCTCTGTGGCTCAAGTGGTAGAGTGCTCATCTTGAGCTGAAGAGCTGAGGGACAACACCCAGACCCAGAGTTCAAGCCCCACGACTGACCAAAAACAAGTAAACCAAAAGGATTTAGGTGGGTCAATTCATAAGTCAATATCCTACAGCTCAAAATTTCACATAGTTCTGACTCTCTTTCATTCCACAATGATTCTATACTTTGTTCTAGGAAGTGGGAATACTGTGGTGAATAAATAAGAATTTGTAATGAGGAGTTAACAGTGAGCAGAAAAAGCAGACATTAAACTCAGAATTCTGCGGTGTACAAAATGTCCAGAATGGTTGCTGGATGTCACAGGAACACAGGAAAGCATCTCGCTTAGACTGGGGAGGCAGGGAGTGCTTAAGGAAAAGGTTTCAAAGTAGAGATCTGAAACATGAGCAGGAAGTTGACATTGATGGGGGGGCATGATCTCGTGGAAGGAACAGTATTTGGTAAGGCTGAAAAAGTCTCATTGGTGCACCTACACTACATATAAAAAGCATCCTTTTCCCCAACCAACTAACACCTTAATAAAGGGTGTTCACTATAATATACCTCAGTATATAAGAGACAGGCTAAATATAAATTTATTTTGTCTACAAGGGACTACTAGGCAGCATTTGCTGGCTCTAAAACCAAGCTGTTATATTGAATTGCTGGCCTATA
Source organism: Dipodomys spectabilis (assembly GCF_019054845.1). NCBI lineage: Eukaryota > Metazoa > Chordata > Mammalia > Rodentia > Heteromyidae > Dipodomys > Dipodomys spectabilis. The sequence goes on from NW_024870874.1 coordinate 16,641,129, forward strand.
AAAATAGCTCATTTATATTCTTAATTTACTGATTAACTTTTACTTGCTTACTCAAAATGAACTTAGTACCTCCGCCTGAGCATCTGGGAGAGAACACAATATATTATAGTCAGTAAGTTGCATTGTACATACTCACTAGAACTGAGGAGTTTGAGGCTAGCCTTGGCTATATAGTAAGACTTTTTATTATCTTAAAAAATTTTTTTTTATTATGAAAATACCGTACAGAGGAGTTACAATTACATGGGCAAGATAATGAGTACATTTCTTATCAAGCATTGTTGCCTCCTCCTTTGTTTACCCTTCCTATCCCGCCCCCCCCCCCACCCCATATCCCTCTCCTGCCCCCCCCCCCTCAGCAAAAGTTGTAAAGTTCGTTTTTCGACATAACAACTTGTACATCTCATTGTTGCAATGGGTCCACCTGTATCCCTAGATAAACGATTTGTTTTTCCCTTCCCTTCCCTTCCACAGATTATACCAACATCAAATACAGTGAAAGCAGGGGTTATATCGTGGGACTTTTTATTATCTTTAAGTAGTTTTAAAGGGGATTGCCATTCAACATATCAGTTTATGAGCATAATGCATCTTGATCAATGTCACTCCTTTTCAATCAATGTCACATCATTTTCTCCCTTCCCTTCCAATCCTACCCTTCACAGGGAGAGTTTCTTTCAAACAAACACAAACCCAACCAACAACAAAATTATAGGTGATGTGGTAGAGTGCTAGCCTTGAGCAAAAAAACTCAGGGACAGTACCCAGGCCCTGAGTTCAAGCCCTACAACTGAAAAAAAAAAAGTTTTTTTTTAAGATTCTTACATTTGCAATCATGAGTAAAATGCCTATATTTTTAAAAAAAGAGCATGACAATATTCTGTACTGTCGTAGAGTACTGTTTAGTAGTTGAAACTTAATGCCACTTAAAAAAATGAACAACTGTGCCATGCTCCTCAATGCATTATTATTATTTTGCTAGTCCTGGGGTTTGAACTCAGGGTCTAGGTACTCACCCTGAGTTTCTCAAGGCAACATTCTACCTATTTGAGCCACAGCACCACTTCCAGCCTTTTCTGTTTATGTGGTACTGAGGAATCAAACCCCAGGGATTCATGAGTGCTAGGCAAAAAATCTACCATTAAGCCACCTTCCCAGCCCTCTTCACTGCACTTTCATGCCTGGAAAATCTGTACATACATTGTGTGTGTGTCTATCTGTACAGGGGCTTAAACTAAGGGCTTGAACACTGTCCCTTACTTCTGGTGTTTTGGTGGTTAATTGGAGTGGTTAAATGGACTTTCCTGCCTGGGATGGCTTCAACCTGTCTTCCAATTTCAGCATACAGATATGAACCATTAATACTCAACTATAATTTTAAAAAGCAGAATGTAAGACTGCATAAATGATTTTATTTAATAAAAATACAGAAAGATCAAGATGACACTTTCCAAAAGGTAATAAAATAAAATGTAGCAGGGTGCTGGTTGCTCATGCCTATAATCCTAGCTACTCAGAAGGTTGAGATCTGAGGATCACAGTTTGATGCCAGCTCAGGCAGAAAAGTTTCTGTGAGACTCTTATCTCCAATTAATCACTACAAAACCAGAAGTGGAGCTGTGGCTCAAAGTGGTAGAGCTCTAGCCTAGAGCAAAACAGCCTAGGGACAGTACCAGGCCCTGAGTTCAAGCCCCACAACCAACCAAAGAAAAAAAAAATTAAGAGCAGCCTTTGATGAATAATTTTTCTTCTTCTTTTTTTTTTCTCACTTTCCCAAATTACACACACATTCCTTTTATAGAAAAAAAAGAACAGAAGGGCTGGGGATGTGCTTGCCTAACACGCATGAAACCCTGGGTTTGATTCCTCAGCACCACATAAACAGAAAAAGCTGGAAGTGGTGCAGTGGCTCAAGTGGTAGAGCGCTAGCTTTGAGCAAAAGAAGCACAGGAACAGAGCCCAGGCCCTGAGTTCAAACCCCAGGACTGACAAAAAAAAAAAAGAAAAGAAAAGAAGAATATAAAAGAAATACTTTTTCAAAAAGCTTACTATGTATTTTATAAACAAGATATTCTAATTTTAAAGTTATAAAAAAAGTAAATCATCCATGACATTCTATTAGCTTCTTCTTCTTTTTTTTTTGGGGGTTCGGTCGTGGGGCCTGAACTCTGGGCCTGGGCGCTGTCCTTCAGCTCTTCAGCTCAAGGCTAGCGCTCTACCACTTGAGCCACAGCACCACTTCCAGGTTTTTTCTTTTTGCTTATGTAGTGCTGAGGAATCGAACCCAGGGCCTCATGCATGCAAGACAAGTGCCCTACCACTGAGCCACCTTCCCAGCCCCTTTATCAGCAACTTCTATATAAATACCTTTGGAAGATTATAGACATGGCGCTGGTAGATTAGTTCATAATGCGGTGGGTTGACAGCACTCTGATAAATGCAAAAAACATTCTCATTCGTAACATCTGTAAAGAAAATGTTACATTAAAAAACAAAACCAATAGAGATTCTTCATGTGAAAAATCTTGACTCATTATTTTAGAAGAGCCTGGTACCTGGTTTATTTGGAGTCTGAACAAAGTGTTGAGAAGTGAATGTTTTTCCATCTGGGTACTTAGGATGTGGAGGTAATCTGGAATCCAGGTAGGTGCAAAACACGTGCATGATGATCTGAAGATGAGAAAACAGCTGTTCAAAGTTAGCACCCAAGTCTAGCATGGAAACAGCTAGAGGGAAAGAGGGAACAGCTGATGCTATGCAAAAGAAATGTACATATCAACCAATGTGGAAGAAATAACTGTATTACAAAGCTCCTAGAACTCATAAATGTTACAGACCACCATAGACAATTTGCCCCATGGAAGTTAGAATGTGTTTGTGACTTTAACTAAGCATCACTATCCCACAATACTGTGAAATTTGGGAAATTATGTAATCATTAATGACAATAATTTGAAAAAAAATAAAGAAGAGGAAGAGGCAGCATTTATAAAAAATAAAAATAAAAAAATAAAACATCTGTGCTAAGGATTACTATTTAAAACATTTTTCCCTAAAGAGAGAATTAGCAAAAATGCTTTCAAGTGGTCATATTTAAGATGAAATTTACAGAATGAAAAGACAAATCTTTCCTCTTAAAGTACTATTTTACACAAAGATAAGGAATTCATTAATAGAATCGTTCCCTGGGGAAAAGAGAAGCCAGGCATGATCACAATAAAATCCCTTTACAATGCATGTCGATAAAAATAAGAGACAAGGAAAAAGAAAAAGGGGAGGTTAAAAGGCATAGTTCACAGTCCACACACCTGTCTAGCATGGAAAGCCCTGGGTGTGACCCCAGCATCACACAAAAAAAATAACAACACCAAATAACCCAAAGCCCCCACCACTCAAAATTGAAAATTGAAAAGTATTCTCTGTCAAATCATCTTAACCGTTGATGGTAATCTTTTCAGTTTGAAAAAGAAAAACATTAAAAACTATAGTCTATGAAGTCATCATTACTTGTAAAGTCTAGGCACACACATGTGGTGCAGGGAAGGATAAAACACCAAGAATATCCCTTGTGTTCATACAATAGACCAAAATAAAATAAAAAACCAAGATTAAATGCACATACATTCTTTTTTTTTTTTTTTCATTTTTCTTTTGGTCCAGGTCTTGGGGTTTAAACTCAAGGTCTGGGTGCAGTCCCTAAGCCTTTTGTGAGTGTGTGTGTGCATGTGTGCATGCTCAAGACTAGTGCTCTACCACTGAGCCACCTTCCCAGCCCCCAACTGATAATCTTAAATAGAAAGAAGTATGTATCATTATTATTCCCTGCCCATATACAAAATGGAGAAAAAAAAACCCCTTCCCCACAAGCTTTTAGGACCAATAAGGATAGTTAAATAATAGTATGCAGTAATGAAAAAATACTTAAATATTACAAAGTAATATATATAATTTTATATATAGCATGATTAAAGCTATGATTAAAATGTAAAAAAAAAAAAAGTACTGCTGGGTGCTGGTGGCTCAGTACCTATAAAATGTAAAAAAAAAAAGTACTGCTGGGTGCTGGTGGCTCAGTGCCTATAATCCTAGCTATTCAGGAGGCTAAGATCTGAGGTTGGTGGTTTGAAGCCTGCCTAGGTAGGCAGAGCGCTAGCCTTCATCAAAAGAGTTCAGGGACAGCACCCAGTCCTCCAGCTAAAGCTTGATGACTCAAGACTCATGACAGACAAAAAAAAAAGTTTGCATGAGTGATTAGGTTAAGATGATTTTACTGTGGTCGTTTTCAGCAGCATATATACTAAAATTGGAATGATTCAGAGATTAGCATGGCCCCTGAGGAAGGATGACATGCAAATTTGTGTTGCATTTCATATTTTTTTCTTCCCCCATTGGTATAACTCCTGTTGTCACTGTATTTGATTCTGGTGCCCTGCATCTTGTATATACATTTGTCTAATTTGGGAAGGGGGAGGGAAATAACAAAATGCTGAAACAAGGATACAGGTTGAACCATTGTAACAATGAGATGTACAAGACACTATGTTGAAAATGAACTTTACAACTTGGAGGAAGAGGGGAAGAAGTGAGGAGTTGGAGAGGTGGATAGGGAAGAGATAGTAGGGGAAAACAAAGGAAGGGATAACAATGCTTGCTAGAAAATCTACTCATTACCTTACTCATGTAATGGTAACCCCTCTGTACAGTATCTTTACAATAAAAAAAAGAGATGATTTTACTACTAAATTATTTCTTCTTTTCTAAATTCCTTTTTTTCCTGTTCTTATTTACTTCATAAATGATGAGATGAACTGCTTGCCTCAGGTGATCAATTAGAACAAAATGTTAGTTAATAACACAAAACCAACAGTAACAATACAATTGCTTCCCCTTCTTATTCCCCCACATCAATGTCTTTTAAAGCCAGCAAGTGATTTACAGGTAACCACCTTTCCTGAGACTGGGTGGATTTCAGAACAAAAGATTCTCTGATTTAATCAGAGAATCTAATTAAATTTAATCAGATTTAATTTAATCACTACCTGTTTTTTGTTAAGTTTCTAAAGTCTAATACTCATACAATGAAAAATGAAAACACAAAAAGCCAAAAATATTAAAATAGCACACAAGTGTGGGCTTACGGCAGAGTCAGTGGGCAGGTCTGTATCCCACTTGCGTCCTTTGAAGTCGCCACCTCTGTTCCATCGAAATGAGCTCATACAGCCTCCTTGAGAAAGCTCTGTACAACAAAGGTAAAACTTATAAAGCTAAACATGTATAAAGATAGCATTTTTAAAAAACGGTAGGAAATTAATTGTAATTATTTGTAACATTATTTGTACAGTAATTGTTCATTCTTAAAAATGAATATTTATTTATTTTGTTGGTTGTGAGGGCTGAACTCTGGGTCTGGGCGCTGTCCCTCAGCTCTTCAGCTCAAGGCTAGTGACCTACCACTTGAGCCATAGCGCCACTTCCAGTTTTTCTTTGCTTAGGTGGTACTGAGGAATCAAACCCAGGGCCTCGTGCATGCGAGGCAAGCACTCTACCACTGAGCCAACTTCCCAGCCTAATTGTTCCTTTTTTAAGATAGGATCTCTCTAAACAATCCCTACTCCCATCTGTCCTTGAACTCAGGGCCTTGTACTCAGCTTGCTTGCTTGCTTGCTTTTTTACAGTCCTTTGCTTTAATTTTGTTTTTCAGGTAAGTTCTCTTGCAGGTTCTCCTGCCTGGGTCATCCTTGAACTATGATCTTCCCTTGTAGTTGGTATGACAGTTGTTGTATACTACCAAACCTGGCTTAATGTTTCCCTTGTAGTTGGTATGACAGTTGTTGTATACTACCAAACCTGGCTTAATGGTTGAGATGGAGTCACACTAACTTTCTGCCCCCCTGGCATAATCTTCCTGATCTCTGCCTCTAAGTAGCTGTAATTAAAGTTTGAGCTAGCGCTCTTAGCTGTTTTGTGTTTTGATTGTGTTTTTAAGATAATATACTTTGTTCTAGGTACACACCTATAATCTCAGTACCAGGAGACTTGACCCAAGTGCTGGTGGCTTGTGCCTATAACCCTAGCTAGTCAAGAGGCTAAAATCTGGAGGATCATGATTGAAAGCCAGTCTGGGAGAAAAGTCCATGAGACTCCATTTCTAGACTAACCAGAAAAAAGCACAGGTGAAGGTGTTAGCAAGCTGAGTACGGGCATTGGTGGCTCACACCTGTAATTTTAGCTACTCAGAAGACTGAGATCTGAGGATCACAGTGCAAATCCAGGTTGGGGAGGAAAATCTGGGAGATTCTTATCTCCAAATAAACCAGCAAAAAGACAATACAGGAGGTATAGCTCAAGTGACAGAGTACCAGCTTTGAAAGGAAAATGCCAAGCAAGAGAGTTAAGCCTTGAGTTCAAACCCTAGTACTGGCACACACGCACACACACAAGAATCACAAGAATATTAGGTGTAATAGTGATGTTATGAGGTATAGCTGTATGATAGTATTTTTAAAGGCTTTATCCTTTAGAGACATACAGGGAATTGTTACTGATGAATAGATAATGATGGGGGGAGGTAGACAGGGCTAGGAATATGGCCAGGGCAGCTCAGGGACAACAGGATGCTGTTAGTACTGGATGTACACCCAAGAAGGTTGCGAACACTATTTTGTCCAGTTTTGTGCCTTTTTTTTTTTTTTTGAGGAGGGGGGTAAAGGATGGAGAGGGGGTTGGGGAAAGGAGTTGGTTTGGGGGCTTGAACTCACTGCCTGAGGACTGTCTCTGAGCTTTTTCGCCCAAGGCCAGTGCTCTGCCATTTTAAGCCACAGCTCTACTTCCAGTTTTCTGGTGGTTAATTAGACACTTCTAGCCCTGGATGGCTTCCAACTGTGATCCTCAGATCTCAGCCTCTTGAGTAGCTAAGATTACAGGAGTGAGCCTCCAGTGCTTGGCTTGTGCATGGTTTGAAATTCTATGTGACAAGTTTTTAGAAAGTCATGAAAAATATTTATTTCTGAATACCAAATCCAAACCTAGGAGGTAAAGGGAGAGAACTGTAACATTTTCAAATTGAAGATGTATAAAAATGCATACTGAGATACTATTTTTAAAACTTGCTTAAGAACATTTTATGAAGATAGAAAGAATTCTAACAATGCATTGTGAGAGGAAAAGAGAGGGTATAAGTGTCAGAGGCTGAACTTCTGATTCAGGTTAGTCTCCTTAGAAGACCCACATCTCCACCCAAACCATAATAAAATAGAAATATAAACAAGTAGCATACTAAACAGGAATTAAAGAAATTGAAAGAATCAGATATCATATTGATATTATTATACCAAGAACAGGTGACTCCTATTCTTGGTAGAAAATCACCTGAATCTGTTTAGCTCACATATAAGTTTCCTACACTGAACAAAATTACTAATTTTAATACAGTCAAAGCTGTTTGTATTTGTTTTTTGGTGTCTGTACTGGGGCTTGATCAAGGGGTCCTGAGCTCATGTTCCTAGGAAGTTTTTTTCACTCATGGCTGGTACTCTACCATTTGAGTCACATTTCTACTTCTGGCTGTTTTGCTGGTTAGCTGGGAGATAAGATTCTCTCTGATTTGTCTATCCAGACTAGCATCAAAACCACAATTTCAGATCTCTGTCTCTTGAGTAGATAGAATTCTAGGTGTGAGCTACCAGTGTCCATTTTTTGTTTTTTGAAATAAGATTTTGTCACATGTATGGTGTATATGTGTACATCGTTATATGTTATAGACTGTGATAGACAATTTGCTCCAGGAAAGTTAGAATTATTCCACAATACTGTGAAATTTGGGAAATTATGTAATCACTTAATCACAATAAAAAAAAAAAAAGAACCTCGGGGAAGGTAGGGAGGGAAGGGATGGTAGGGGGAAAACAATGGAGGGGGTAACAATGCTCAATAGGAAGTGTACTCATTACCTTGCTCATGTAACTGTAACCCTCTGTATAGTATCTTTACAATAAAAAATTTAAAAAAAAAAGTCACAGGGAATAGTGGAAAAAAAAAAAAAAAAGAAGTAACATCTTGTTTTTGCCTAGACCAGCTTGGATGGCAATCTTATTTATATTTTTTGCTGCAACTGGGATAACAGGTGTCTACTACCATACCCAGCCTTTTCTGTTGACATGGGGGTCATCTCACATTTTTTGCTTGGGCTATCCTTGAGCTGTGATCCTCCCAATCTCGGCTGTATGATCAGTGGGCTATACCATGAGCTATAAAGCACTCAGCCTCCAGGGATTTTCTTTGGATAGTGCAAACAGAGGATCTAAAAAGTTGTTCAAGTAGAACCTTAAATCATATATATTTACAAAATCTATAATCATAATTACATCAGTATTTTTATAAGATTTTTATTTGTGCTAGGCAAGCACTTGAACCAATTCTAATCCCTCCCCCCACAATTTCCCTTATCATTTTCTTTTCATTTGTAAAATACCAATGTCATGAAAAAGCTTTTCCGTTCCCCCCTGCAGACAGTTACCTTTGATCCTTTCAAACAAATATTCCTGATTTGGTGTTAAATCTAGATATTGCACAATCGTATTCAGAGTGGGAATGAGAGGGGCTTTGACCAGGGCAGCTTGCTTCAAGCTAGTAATACTAGCTTCTGTTAAAATAAAACATAGAGAACACTGATTATTCTTCATGAAGGTCTCTAAAACAATCTAAAATGCTCTTTTTCATGTGTTCAAATAGCTGGCTCCTCACTGCCCTTTAGGTCTTTACACAACCAGCAAGACCCTCCCACCCAGACACTTCTAGTCAGATTTCAACCTTCCCCTGTACACGAGTGATAGAATCCCTCTGCATTTTCCTCAGCACTAACCGCTTGCTTCCCCCTTACTCTCTTAACTATGAGACTGTAGTTCAATGAAAGCAAGGATTGGGCCATTCTCCTGTAAATCTTTTCACCAATGCCTGGAATCGAATCAGTACATGGTAAGTACACAACAGTTGTTGAAAGAGTAAATAAAAGCCATACAGTTTATCTTAATTTCATTATCTACTTCACCTTAGTTTATATTATTTCAGTCAGATTTACTTACACACTTTTAAAAAGCAATGAAATCCATGTTGGCAAATCAACAACTAAAATACAAGGTTTTTATGCTACCTGTATAAATAGATACACTAAACAGGTTTCAAAATAACTTGAGTTACAAGTTGCCCATTATGTCAGGATAAGAGGATTTATGACAGCCTTGAAATCACAAGGCCTAGGATCTGTGCCCCTGAACTATACCCAGTGTAGAAAAAATATTTTTAGAGCTAGGGACTGGTTGGCTCATGCCTGTAATCCTAGCTACTCAGGAGGCTGAGATCTAAGGATCATGGTTTGAAGCCAACCAGGACAGGAAAATCCATGAAAATTCATCTTCAATGAACCACCTGAAAACTAGAAGTAGAGCTGTGGCTCAAAGTGCTAGCCTTGAGCATAAAAGCTCAGAGACAATGCCTGGCCCTGAGTTCAAGCCAGCCCTACAACCAGCAGACAATGACAACAACAAAAAGGTATTTTTACAAGTGATATAACAGCTAGAGTAAATAGTGCAAATCCATTGAAGGGAGTGTGCATTAAAAGCTTTAATACACACACACACACACACACACACACACACACACACACACACACACATACACATATATATTTTTTAGTTGTGGGGCTTGAACTCTGGGCCCGGGAGCTGTCCCTTAGCTCTTCAGCTCAAGGCTAGCGCTCTACCACTTCTGGCTTTCTGGTAGTTAATTGGAGATAACAGACTTTCTTGTCCGGGCTGGCTTTGAACCTCAATCCTCAGATCTTAGCCTTCTTAGTAGCTAGAATTACAGGCATGAGCCACTGGCACTCGGCAAAATATTTTTGTTTGTTAAGCAATTCTATAAGAAGTTATCCTAAGGAAATAATAATGTATACAGAAATGTAGGTACACAGACATTCATATTATTAGCAACAGAAAAAAAAAAACCTCCTTAAACTCCAGGCAATAGAAATCTGTTTTATATATATATATATATATATATATATATATATATATATATATATATATATATATATATATATATATATATGTATATATGTATACACACACACACACACACACACACACACACATATATATATGTGACAAATATAAAAAAAATACAGTCTACCCATAAAAGTAATGCTGTAACTGGGCACTGGTAGCTCATGCCTGTAATCCTAGCTGAGATCTGAGGATCATGGTTTGAAGCCAGCCTGGCAGGAAAGTCTGTGAGACTCTCCAATTAATCACCAAAAAGCTAGAAGCAGGGCTATGGCTCAAGTGATAAAGCTTCAGCCTTCAGCAAAAAGAAGCTCAGCAATAGCACCTAGGTCCTTAGTTTAAGCCCCAGAACCAGCAAAAATAAATAAATAAAAAGTACATATAAATGTTATATGAAAAAAATCTCAAAAATGCTAATTTTAAGTAAAAAAGGCCAGTAATAAAGGACAACAGACTGAATGGTATCATTTATCTGACATACAAAACATGCCTACCTGTTTTGTGTATGATAAAAATCAGATTGGTATGACACAGGCTGGCAGTGAGAGACCTGCTAAAGGGCTTGAAGTTTCTTGTTTTGGGTGATGAAATGTTCTAGAATCAACAGTTGTACAAGCAACTCTGGGCTGTACACGTTAATAGCAAACTTTATGGTAGGTAATTTACATTTCAAGCTGGTATATCTAAAACACACTAAGTATATTTTATTTAGTTTTCTTCTTTACCTGAAGATAACAAAGGAAGCTGTTAAACAGCCTAATAGAAGGAGATTCTTTCCACTTGGTGCTTTACTGAAAATCATCAAATGCTGGGTTCTATTTCACATACCTCCTATTTGTAGCTCTGGACAGCCCATTCGTCTCATCTGGGTGCTGACAGACTCAATCTCTTGTACAAGTGGCACTAGTATTGTCTCATTGATCCACTAGGAAGAAAAGGAGGTATTCTGTATTCATAGTTCCAAAGCACTTCTCAAGTACTTTTACAAGTAACTCTAAGAACATTTTTTTACTCTTACATTTGAATATTAGTAGCATTATAAAATATAGTAAAACAGAATAAAAATGGCAATCACCTGAAGTCTTGAGTTAAATAAATGTTATTAGAGTACAAATTAACTAAGCTATATTTTAAAATTGTATGCTTGCTGGGCACCGGTGGCTCACACCTGTAATCCTAGCTACTCAGGAAAACTGAAATCTGAGGATCCTGGTTCAAAGCCAGCTGGGCAGGAAAGTCCGTGAAATTCTTTTTTTTTTTTTTTTTTTTGGGGGGGGGGTGTCCGGTCATGGGCCTAAACTCTGGGCCTGGGCACTGTCCCTCAGCTCTTCAGCTCAAGGCTAGCGCTCTACCACTTGAGCCACAGCTCCACTTCCAGCTTTTTTCTTTTTCCTTATGTGGTGCTGAGGAATCGAATCTAGGGCCTCAGGCATGCAAGGGAAGCGCTCTACCACTGAGCCACCTACCCAGCCCAAAATATTGTCTTTTTTTTTTTGTCAGTCGTAGGGCTTGAACTCTGGGCCTAAGCACTGTCCCTGAGCTCTTCAGCTCAAGGCGAGCGCTCTACCACTTGAGCTACAGAGCCACTTCCAAGTCCGTGAAATTTTTATGTCCAATTAACCACCACAAAACCAGAAGTAGCACTGTGGCTCAAGTGGAAGAGTGCTCACCTTGAGCTGAAGCGTTCAGGGACAGCACCCAGGCCCAGAGTTCAAGTCCCATCACCAACCAAAAATAAATAAATAAGGGCTGGGAAGGTGGCTCAGTGGTAGAACACTTGCCTTGCATGCCTGAGGCCCTGGGTTCGATTCCTCAGCACCACATAAGCAAAAAGAAAAAAGCCGGAAGTGGCACTGTGGCTCAAGTGGTAGAGCGCTAGCCTTGAGCTGAAGAGCTGAGGGACAGCGCCCAGGCCCAGAGTTCAGGCCCCATGACCGGACCCCCCCAAAAAAATAAAAAAATAAATAAAATAAAATTATATGATTGATTTTTTTCTAAATACTAAACTTTCAGATAATATTAAATTGTTTTCTATAATTATTATTCTTAGATAAAAGATAATTTTGTTTTATTTATAGGGTAATTATACACATTTATTAACATAGTTTCTATCAGTTTGTAATTATGCTTCTTAGGTGGCTGAGATCTGAGGTTCAAAGCTAGCTAGTTGAGTCATTAAAAAGCAAAATAGTTTCAATTAAAATATATGTGTGTAGCCAGATGCTCACACCTGTAATCCTAGCTACTCAGGAGGCTGAGATCTGAGGATTACGGTTCAAAGCCAGACCGGGCAGGAAAGTCCGGCAGGAAAGTCCATTAGACTCTTGTCTCCAACTAACCACCAGAAAACCAGACGTGGCACTGTGGCTCAAGAGGTAGAGTGCTCACTTTGAGGTGCAGAGCTGAGGGACAGTGCCCAGGCCCAGAGTTCAAGCCCCATGACCGACCAAAAATAAAATAAAATAAAATAAAAGTGCACAATTCCTTATTAACAAGTTTCAAAGCCTCTTTGTTTATTGTTTTGTTTTGTGATGAAACCCAGGTTCTTGTACATGCTGTAAAAGCCCTCTACTGAGTTAGACTCAAGCTTCTGAACACTAGTTAAAAATACCTCAACAAATCCAAAGTACCCTATTTAAAAACACAGTATTCTAAGGAATTCAGATGAGGAACTGTGTTTGCAAGTAACTAATAGCAGTGACAAGTTTTTGTATTTTAAATACACATTAGAATTTTTAGATTCATTTATAATTGGAAATAAAGCAGCATACAGCTTCAGGCTATCGTCTCGTTCATTTAACATGTATTACATGCAACCTATTTGCCAGCTATGCTGGCTGTGACAAAACTAAGATATCCAGCAAAGTAATTATGACTCCTGAACCAAAATTCTGACTGAATAGTTCTAGAATTGGACTAAAACCTTTATTCCTGGGCTCAAGTAATCTTCCTGCTATAGCTTTTTGAGTAGCTGGGACTACAGGTAAAATTTTTTTACTTTTAATTAAATTTTTTGGCTTTGAACTCAAGATCTTCTTGTCTTAGCCTCTTTTTTTTTTTGGGTCCGGTCGTGGGGCCTGAACTCTGGGCCTAGGCACTGTCCTTCAGCTCTTCAGCTCAAGACTAGTGCTCTACCACTTGAGTCACAGCGCCACTTCCGGGTTTTTTCTTTTTGTTTATGTGGTGCTGAGGAATCGAACCCAGGGCCTCAGGCATGCAAGGCAAGCGCTCTACCACTGAACCAACTTCCCAGCCCACTTGTCTTTAGCCTCTTGAGTACTACAATTACAGGTATGTGCCATTATACCTGGCCAGTTACCTTTCCCTCTCAATATTTTATTAAAATTATAGTAAGTAGCCAGGTGTTGGTGGGTAGCTCACATCTGTAATCCTAGCTACTCAGGAGGCTGAGATTTGAAGATAGAGGTTCAAAGTCAGACTAGGTAGAAAAAAGTCTGTGAGACTCTTCTCTCCAATAAACTATCCTCCCAAAAGTTGGAAATGAAGCTTTGGCTTCATTTTTTTTTTTTTTTCTTTTTTTGCCAGTCGTGGGGCCTGAACTCATCCTGGGCACTGTCCCTCAGCTCTTCAGCTCAAGGCTAGTGCTCTACCACTTGAGCCACAGTGCCACTGCCAGCTTTTTCTGCTTATGTGGTGCTGAGGAATCGAACCCAGGGCCTCATGCATGCAAGGCATGGCTTCATTTTTTTGTCTTGAGCAAAAGAAGCCCAGGGACAGTGCCCAGACCCTTAGTTTAAGCCCCAGGACCAGTACCCCAAAAATAAATAAATAAAATTATAGTAAGTGAAGACAATGTAGCTCTAATTTCATTCAGAATGGACGAATGGGGCTGGGGGATAAAGCAGCAGAAACAGCAATAACCACAATTAGTGGAGGAAGAAGCCAATATGCCTGTAGAGTCTGGGACATATGGGTGCTACAGGGAGTAGAGAATAGGCAGGACTGAAAACATGGGCACAAGCCACATTTCTGTGACCTCCAGGTCAAAGGTAAGTAAAGTAAAATTGGCTCTGATTGAGGATGGGCACAGAGGGAGAGGAAGGCTAAGAAAGAAGGGGAAGGAGGACAGATACGTTTAATTGCATGTATGAAAACAGAACTAGAAAACCTGTTAACATTGTTTTAAGAAGAGGAAAGTGACAGAGATGGTACAACTTATAATATGGAAATAAAAACAAAAACAGAAACAAAAAAAAAAAAGGTTTGTTAGGGCCAGGACCCCTGTTTGTTTCTTTTATAATTCTTGTTACATAACAGATTCTGACAGAAAAGCTCTTTGGAAAATAAAATTGAAAAATTGGGGAAGGGAAGAAGATTTGAATAATTCTTCTCTAAATGCACTTGTTTAGTAAACATGGAAGGAATAAAAAATTCCATGAAAATGGACATATATACTATCTAACCAACCAACAACTCCAAATAACAGTTGAATAATGTATTTTTCATATTATGAGGCACTAAGATTGTCCAGAACAATGGCACCCACTTACATTTCTAAACTTAGCTGTCCATGAATCCATGTGATCAAGAAGTTGTCTATTCATAGTCACTCTTGCCCAAACCTATTAAAAATATATGTTTTTAAATGAAGAGTGAGAAAAATCTGCATAGAAATCATCATTCTTCCCATATCCTCAGAAATATTTGATGAAGTTGGAAAAAAAAAGTTCAAAAAACAGTCTTATTACCCACTTAGTATTCATACATGGACACATCTTTTAAAAAGTTTCTTGCATCTAAAGGTTTAATGATTGTTTTTTGTTTTTAAAACAAATTAAAATTCCGTATTTAGTATTAAACTAGTAAAGCTACATATTACCAAATATTTTATTCCAAATATATTTTAAAGGCAAATCTGCTTATACAAGTATTATTAGATACTTAGAAACCTTTCTATGAATGTAGAAAAATATTTTAGGAAGGGCACTAATATTAAATTATGTATCATAAAGAAAATATATGATACAATATATTTAGGTGCCCAAAATTAAGTCAGAAGCCTTTCCACTGTCAATCATATCAGATTGGTATTTCTATCCAGTACACATGGATATTATAGAAAAAAATATTCCAAGGGTAGACTACTTTCTAGCATACTGAAAATTATCAATATTATTTCTAACATTATTTTCCATTTACCTCTTCTGCAGCTTGTTTAGAACTGAGATCTGCTTCATCTTTGTTAGCAGATGGGGCCTGAGATCTACAGGCAAGCTGATACTGAAACTTCTTCAAAGTTTGTGCATAATCCCCCACAGAACGACTGTAGTTCCAGAAAGTTGGACTGGTAGATGGAGATGTAGAATCTGGGCTCCCTACAATTATGAAATAAACAGTTTTAGTCTGCAGTAGTAAGTTTTGCAACTAGCAGTAACCAATAGACACTGGTTTCCTAGGGCTGAGACAGCATCATTCAAGGCATCAGAAGATATCCCTCACCATCTGCCTCCTCTCCAACATTATCTTCTCTTTAGCGAGAGCACAGATTCCTTATGTGAAAAATTTAGAAGACTTTTAAAGTAGTATGAATTAAAGAGCCCTAAAAATTGTGCATGGTTAAATGTATCTGTTTATTTTTGTTATAAAATTAAGTTGGTTCATTCCCTAAGACTTTTAAATGATTCAGTGAGAAACAAATACATTTCTTCTGGAACTAAGTAGGCTAAGCAAGTTGCCTGCCTGAATTTTCAGAGGCTCCTGCTGAATGGAATAAATATAATCTCCTGTTAATTGACTTCTTGCTGGGCTATGGGCTGCAGTAATGTGTTTTGTTTACTAGCCTGTAGTAAATCCTGTTGATTAAAAAGCTATCTGCACTTTACACTTCTAAATTTATAGTTACTTTTAGGAAATACAAAAATTGACATTTAGGAATCTACTTCTATGAAAATCTCTACCAGGGTACTTACCACACTTGAGATTATAGTTTATCTGGAATAAATTCATTAATAACAGCTTTTATATAAAATGGAAATAAAATTACAATTTTACTTGAAAAAAAAAAAGAGATTATAGTTTGTCTCACTTCCCAAAGAGAATCTGAGTTCCTTGGGGATAAGGGATTATTTTTCCTACTAGCATATAGTGTAATGCCTGAATGTTAAATAAGGAATAAAAATTATACTTATGAAGGGCATTTTTTTTCAGAGTTTAACAGATATCAGAAATATTAACTGATTAAAAATCACAAATAAAAACTAGTTCTTTGTCAGTTTTGGAGCATGAACTCTGGGCCTGGGCGCTGTCCCTCAGCTCTTCAGCACTGGGCTAGCACTCTACCACTTGAGCCACAAGCCACTTCTGGCTTTTTCTGCTTATGTGGTGCTGAAGAATGGAACCCTGGGCCTCATGCACGAAAGGCAAGCACTCTACCAATGAGCCACCTTCCCAGCCCCAAAACTAGTTCTTAAAAGGAATGACTATAGGGGCTGGGGAGATGGCTTAGTGGCAGAGTGCTTGCCTAGCACACATGAAGTCCTGGTTCAATTCTGCAGTACCACATAAACAGAAAAAGCCAGAAGTAGCACTGTGGCTCAAGTGGTAGAGTGCTAGCCTTGAGCATAAGAAGCTCAGGGATAGTGCCTAGGCCCTGAGTTCAAGCCCCAGGACTGGTTAAAAAAAGAAGAAAAAAAAGGAATGACTATATATAAAACAATATAAATATTTTTTCAGAGAGATCTGAAAAACAAAAAAAAACAAAAAACAAAAAACAAAGCCACAAGCCAAACCCAAAACCGACAGGAAGAAATAATAATTAGGAGCCCGGCGCTGGTGGCTCACACCTGTAATCCTAGCTACTCAGGAGGCTGAGATCTGAGGATCATGGTTCAAAGCCAGCCCGGGCAGGAGAGACCGTGAGACTCCTATCTCCAATAAACGACCAGAAAACCAGAAGTGGCGCTGTAGCTCAAGTGGTAGAGCGCTTGCCTTGAGCTGAAGAGCTGAGGGACAGCGCCCAGGCCCAGAGTTCAAGCCTCACGACCCACCAAAAAAAAAAAGAAATAATAACTAGGGCAGAAGTTAATGAAATACAGTCTGAAAAAAACAACAGAAACAATCAATGAAACCAGTTGGTTCTTACAAAGATAAGATTGATAATCTCCCAGCCAAACTGATCAAAAGGAGAGAAAAGACAGAAATCTAAGAATCATTATAGAATACTTTGAAAATGTCTATTTTAATAAACTGGAAAATCTAAAAGAAATGGATAAATTCCTATATGTATTTTATCAACCAAATGGATAAAGTCCTACATGCATTTTATCAACCAAAATTGAACAGGGGGTATAAACCACTTAAACAGATCTATATCACAAGTAATGAGATTGAAACAGTAATAGTCTCAAAAAAGAGAAGAGCCCCGGACTGAATGGTCTCACTGATGAATTGCCCCAGACCTCTAGAAGAACACTAATGTTTTTCAAACTATGCCACAGGATAGAAAGGAAAGGAATACTATCAAATTCATTCTATTAAGACAAGCATATCCAGATACAAAAACTGGGCAAGGACAGAACCCAAAGAAAATTTTAGACCAATTTCCTTAATAAATATAAATGTAAAAACTCTTTTTTTTTAAATTGTGAAAATACCATACAGAGGGGTTCAATTACATGGGCAAGATAATGAGTACATTTCTTATCAAGCATTGCTGCCTCCTCCTTTGTTTCCCCTTCCCAACCCTTCCCATCTCCCCCCCTTTCTCCCTGTAAAAACTCTTAATAAAATCCTTGCTAACTGTATTTATTAACATTAAAAAGATTATACAATAAGAACAAGTTGATTTCACTTCAGGGATACAAGAATGGCTCAACATACATGAATCAGTACATGTAATACAACACATAAACCAAATCAGGGACAAAAATCACTTGATCATTATAATAGGTGCAGAAAAAAAGCCTTTGGCAAAATATAGCAGCCTTGCATGATAAAAGAAATGATTTCCTAGGCAAGGAATGGTGGCTCTCACCTATAATCCTAGGTACTTAAGGAGGCTGAGATCAAGAAGAACATGGCTCAAGGCCAGCTAGAGCAAACCGTTCAAAAGACTCCATCTCAACCCAATTAAAAACTGAGCGCTGGACATCCCAGCTATGTGGGAGAACACAAATAGGAAGACTGCCAACTAGGCCAACACAGTCAAAACAGTGAGACACTATTAGAAAAGCAACAAAAGTGAACAAGGAGCATGGTTCAAATGGGAGAGCACTTGTTTCATAGAGACCCTGAGTTCAAACTCCAATATAACAATATATTAGGACTATAAGAAACACATTTCAACAAAATAAAGCCTCTGACAAACACATACCAATGTGACACTTAACTAGGAAAATCAGAAATCATTTCTTCTAAAGTCAAGAAAAAGACTCAATATAGTACTAGAATTTCTAGCCAGAGCAAGGAAATAAAAGGGATTCAAATAGGAAAGGGATCAAATTATGCCTATTTGCAGATGGTGTGGTCCTATATTTAAAGACTCTAAAGAGTCACCAAAAACTCTCTTAAATGTGATAAAAAAAATTTTTTCAGTACTGTAACAGGATATAAACAACACAGAAAAATCAGTAGCTTTTCTATATGCCAACAATAAACAGGCTGAGAAATAAATCAGGAAAACAATTCCAATCCCAGTATATCCTTAAAACAAGTAAAAACCTACCTACTAATAAACTTATCTCACATTATACAAAGACCAATTCAAAATGCATCAGAGGGCTGGGAAGGTGGCTCAGTAGTAGAGCGCTTGCCTTGCAGGCTCGAGGCCCTGGGTTCGATTCCTCAGCACCACATAAACAAAAAGAAAAAAGCTGGAAGTGGCGCTGTGGCTCAAGTGGTAGAGCGCTAGTCTTGAGCTGAAGAGCTGAGGGACAGTGCCCAAGTCCAGAGTTCAGGCCCCATGACCGGACCAAAAAAAAAAAAAAAAGCATCAGAGAGCTTAGTGTAAGATCTGAAACTTTGAAACTACTACAGGAAAATATAAGGAAAACATTGTAAGATATATAGATATATGCAATTACTAGTAATTGTACAAGAAATCGTACAAAAAAATTAGACCAACAATTGACAAAAATGGGACTGCACCAAATTGAAAAGCCTCTGTATATCAAAAGAAACAAGTCTGGGGCTGGGAATGTGCTATGGGTTCAGTTCTTCAGTATTACATAAACAGAAAAGGCCAGAAGTGGAGCTGCGGCTCAAATGATAGAGTGCTAGCCTTGAGAAAAAGAAGCTCAAGGACTGAGCCTAGGCACTGAGTTCAAGCCCCAGGGCTGGCAAAAAACCAAAAACCAAAATACAAAACCGAAAAACAGAATAAACAAGTATAGAATCAAATATACTAGACAGATTGGGAGAAAACTTTCACCAGCTATTCAGTGGATAAAGGATTAATATAGAATATACAAAGAGCTAAAAAAATTAAACGGTAAAAAAACTAATTTAAGCCGGGCGCTGGTGGCTCACGCCTGTAATCCTAGCTACTCAGGAGGCTGAGATCTGAGGATCACGGTTCAAAGCCAGCCCGGGCAGGAGAGACCGTGAGACTCCTATCTCCAATAAACCACCAGAAAACTGGAAGTGGCGCTGTAGCTCAAGTGGTAGAGCGCTCGCTTTGAGCTGAAGAGCTGAGCGACAGCGCCCAGGCCCAGAGTTCAAGCCCCACGACTGACAAAAAAAAACAAACTAATTTAATTAAATAGACAAATCAATTGGACTATCAGTTCTCAGAAGAACTACAAATGGCTAATAAGTGCATGGAGAACTGTTCTACATCGTTAGGCATTAAGCAAATACAAATGAAAACTAAAATGAGATTCCATCTCATCCAAACCAATAACAACAAATACTGGCAAGGATGTAGGAAAAAGGAATCATCATACATTGACAGTGGGAATGTAAATTGGTGCATTCTACATCTTTAGCCATAAAGGAAATACAAATGAAAACTAAAATGAGATTCCATCTCATCCTAAATCACTAACAACAAATGCTGTCAAGGATATAGGAAAAAGGAACCATCATACATTGACAGTGAGAATGTAAAGTTGGTGCAATCACCATGGAAAATGGTATAGAAGTTTATAAAAAAACAAACAACAAAAAAATACAATAGATCTACTTTATGATGCTGCTATGCCACTTTTGGGCAATATTTGACGGAGTATAATCAACATATGAAAGTTGCCTGCATACCTCTTATTGTAGTCCTCCCTGTTCACAGTAACTAAGCTGTGGAATCAACCTATGTGCCCAAGAACTGATGTATCAATAAACTTGAAATGAGGTATATACACACTGTGGAGGAATGTGCATCCATAAGGAAGAATGAACTTTGATTACTTGTCAGAAAGTGAATGGAAGCTGGGCATTGGTGGCTCACATCTAGCTACTCAGGAGGCTGAGATCTGAGGATCACTGTCCCAAGCCAGCCCAGGCAGAAAAGTCCCTGTGAGACTCTTATCTCCAATTAACCACTCACAAATGGAAGTGGAGCTGTAGCTCAAAGTAGTAGAGTGCTAGCTTTAAGTAAAAAAGCTCAGGGACAGCGACCAGCCCCTGAGTTCAAGCCCCATAGCTGACAAAAAAAAAAAAAAGGAAAGAAAGAAAAAAAAAAAGGAAAATCATTATGTTGAGCAGGAAGCTGAATGCAAAAAGTCAATTATCACTTTTTTTTTTTTTTTTTTTGCTCCTGTGTAGAATCTAGATCTAAAGTGATAATGGAGATAGCTGGTGTAGGCAGAGCATGCCTGTAATCCTAACTACTCAGGAGGCTGAGATCTGAGGATTGGGGTTCAAAGCTACCCCAGAAACAGACAACTAGAGATAAGGATTTGAGTTCAGGAAAGGTAGAGTCACATTATTTCCTTTCTTTCAGCAAAGGGCAACATTCTTTTTTTTTTTGTCGGTCATGGGGCTTGAACTCTGGGCCTGGGCGCTGTCCCTGTGCTCTTCAGCTCAAGGCGAGCGCTCTATCATTTGAGCTACAGCGCCACTTCCGGTTTTCTGGTGGTTTATTGGAGATAGGAGTCTCACGGTCTTTCCTGCCCAGGCTGGCTTGGAACTGCGATCCTCAGATCTCAGCCTCCTGAGTAGCTAGGATTACAGGCGTGAGCCTCCCGCAAGCCACCCTCGCCCGGCATAGGGCAACATTCTTATAAGAGAGAAAAAAATGTATCTTTTTTTTCTTTTTCTTTTTTTGGTTGGTTGTGGGTATTGAACTCTGGGCCTGGGCATTGTCCCTCAGCCCTCCAGCTCAAGGCTAGCACTCTATCACTTGAGCCATAACGCCATTTCCAGTTTTTTGGTCGTTCCTGCCCAGGCTGGCTTTGAACTGTGATTCTCTAATCTCAGCCTCCTGAATAGCTAGGATTAGAGACGTGAGCCACTGGGCACCTGGCAAAAAAAACTATCTTCCCACTGGCATTTGGGGCTAAAGGAAGCTTATCTATCTTGGACTACTGAGAGATTAAAACAAAAAAAATTTTTAAAATCCACTAAATTCTGGGATTTTAGTGTTTATTTTTATTTCTTCTGAGATTTTAGAGGTATAAATTAATCTTCACATGGGGTTGGGTTTAGAGTTTGCAATTATACTACATTGTAAGATCCCAATATTCAAGCCTAAAAATTACTTAAGCTACCTCAAGGTCAATGATATTCCTTGGGCAAATACGAATGGCTGGGCTGAAACAAAGCTTCCACAGCTGCCAAGAACACACAAAGCACCGACGAAACTCTACAGAAATTGAAGTCTGTTTACCAAAACAAATAAAAAATCACACAAATCTACAAGTCTCCAAGACAAATGTGTCAACGTTTAGCATCCAAGAACTTTAGATAACTGTTAGCAAGTTGGCTTAAAGTCACAGAAGCAGAAAAAGGAATGGAAAATAAAAGAATTGTTTTAAAATATTGAAATATTTGAAAAGAACCAAATCCAAACAAACTATGAAAAAAAGTGAGCTAAAAAAGGAACAGGCCATGGGTCCAAAATGGCTAAAAGAAACTGGGCTGAGAGATATAAAGAAGCTTGTTCTTTGGAGAAGAAAGCCAAACTACTAAATGTACTTACAAATTGAAGTACTAGAAGGTCATTTGGCAACTATCACTGTATTAACCCAAGCAAACAAACTTACTGACCAATCAGTGGGGGAAGGCTTCAGGTACCCTCATAGTGCTAAGGACTGACCCCTCCCCCTTCCCCGAGCCTGTGTATACTAAGAAGTACCTTACTCAGATACATTTCTGGCCTAAAGAAAGTTGTTATGAAAAAAACCCTGCATGCCATCACCTTGACCAAGTGATCTCTTTTATGTCATCAATAAAGGGACAAAATAGTATCATTTATTTCCTGCTGTGATATACTAAAAGAGACATGCCATAAAAGTTGTATTTCTGTCAGAAAAAGAATAGTCTGAATCTAATAACAGAAAATCATCAGACAAATCCAAATTTACTAAATAGCCCAGCCTCTTCAAAATGAAAAGCGTTGTCATAAAAGACAAAAACAACCCCTCACACTATTCCCTGCCAATGTGCTAGATTAAAAAAGACCAAAGAAGCACAAAAGCATCAATGAAAAAAAAGTTACAATAGCCTTTTTTGTTGAGGGGGAGGGGTGTCAGTAGTTGGGCTTGAACCAAGTCTGGGCACTATCTCCGGGCTGTAGGCTAGTGCTCTAACCCTTTTTTTTTTCCATTCCAAATTCCTGAGTGTTTATTATTCCAGGTGCCTGCATAGAGCATTGAACAAAATGTGGAAGTCCACACAGTCAAGGAACGTGCATTCCAGGGGGAAATGAGCAATAAAGGAATGCACAAATAATTCACTAGGCAGTAATGCACAGAAATGCTGAAAAGAAGGGTTAGGAGCTCTATCACTATGAGCCACAGATTCACTTCTGGTTTTCAGGTGGTTAAGTGGAGATAAAGAGTCTCATGGACTTTCCAACTTGGGCTGGCTTTTAGCTTTTAACAGGGATTCTCAGATCTCAGCCTGGTGGAGAAGAGTATATGGAGTATATGGAGCTAGAGTATAAATATGAACTAGTTCCTACCATTAGGGTAATGATGCCTAAGTAACAACAGCATACTTACTGCTTAGATACCAACTCCTAATTATCATTCTTCAGTGAAAAAAATTGGGACCCCTAGAAGAAACATACCAGCCCCAGAGCCAGCTAGCCAAAGTACAGAATGAGGAATTGGAGGCATGTCTCAAGTGGTAGGGTCTCAGCCAGTAAAGTAAGCAGTCCTGAGTTTAAATCCCAGTACTGCCAAAAATAAACAAATAAGTAAACAAATAAAAATAAAATAAAGGGCTGGGGGCACTGGTCAAGTGATAACATGCCTGCTTAACAAGTGCAAAGCTCTGATTAAAACAATCTTTTAAAAGAATATATTCAGGAGCCAGGCACTGGTGGCTCATGCCTATAATCCTAGCTACTCAGGAGGCTAAGATCTGAGGATCACAGTTCAAAGCCAGCGTAGGCAGGAAAGTCTGTGAGACCCTTATCTACAATAAACCACTAGAAGACCAGAAGTGGCACTGTGTCTCAAGTGGGAGAGCGCTCGCCTTGAGCTGAAGAGTGTAGGGACAGGGCCCAGGCCAAGTTCAAGCCCCACGACCAATAACAACAACAACAACAGCAACAACAAAGAATATATTCAGGAACATCAGTGAACAAATGTAAAAGCCAAAATTTGGAGATGATGTATTCTTTTCACTATATCAAAGCCACTTACAAAAACTTATCATGCAGCAAGCCTAAAAGTTTCAACTCCCTCCCCCCACAAACAAAACAACCTCACATACAAAAGAAAAGAAAAACTACAAACATTAGCAGCTATAGATCAGAATCTCTGAACATTGTGCAATTAGCTTAGGGGAAAATAAAGATAACCAAGTCTTTTCAGGCTTGAAAAAAAAGCAACACCAATAACTTCCAAACATCAACAACCTAATACATAACTTCTTTTGGTCAATGCAAATATAAAAACACAGTTAGAGCATCTGAAAATCACAAAGGAGTGTTCTTGTGTTATACTCTCTAATTTTCATAGACTTGAAATATTTGAAAATTTTAAAAAGGCATGTACCCAAAGTAACAAGAGAATATTGATTTGTTCCTGTGACATTTGTGGCACTTTCAGGCAGAATTAAATTAAAAATCCCTAGAGAGATTTCAAGCGACACAAAGAACCATGGTCCAATAACTTGGCTTCCTCACCACGCTTTTGCATCTAATGTGCTTTCTGTGAAACTTCCTGAGGGGGAAAAATCATTACTCAGTTCAATAACCTAATTTGGTTTCAAATAATTGACTTTGTAATAATCAAATCCACCTCAAACAGATTAAGACTTGCTAACAGTGTTTCCTAAGAAAAAGTATAGGCTGTAAGGAAATACTAAAAGATATATTATAAGGCTTTCAATCTTACTATAGATGAAAGGTTTACGATTTCTTGGCTCAGCTATATTATACTTCTTAAATTTGGAGTTAATTCTAACTGCATAAAATGATTTTATATATAATACAAAATATGTCTCATAGGCTTTAAAAGGCTTATTTGTAAACATAAAAATTTATGTATAGATATCCAAATAATAAAAACAGGTCAAGAATTACATGAGGTGACAATAAAAATATGTACACTAGATAAAAAATAAAATGTGTACCCAGCTTAACTCTGTGCTGCTTTTCTTCTTCACTTCTAAGGAAAGTGTCCAAGGTCCGCAGGTCTGTCATGTAGTCCTCTTTGTCAGTAGGTGAGTTGTAGACTGTCGGGGAAGTACGGTAGCGAGCTCTCAATCCACTGCTTTCCACTGGGCCAACAGTGGTAGGATACGGAGAAGAAGAAGGACTAAAGCTTGCCAGCTATACAAAACAGAAGAACTTGATTTTATTTTTCCTTAACTGAAATTTTTTTTGTCTTTTACTTTAAAAAAGCAACTTTAAAAAAATGACTTAAGGGCTGGGAAGTTGGCTCAGTGGTAGAGCGCTTGCTTTGCATGCCTGAGGCCCTGGGTTCCATTCCTCAGCACCACACAGGCAAAAAGAAAAAAGCTGGAAGTGGCACTATGGCTCAAGTGGTAGAGCGCTGGCCTTGAGCTGAAGAGCTGAAGGACAGCGCCCAGTAGAGTTCAGGCCCCACGACCGGACCCAAGAAAAAAAAAAAGTGACTTAAGCACACTGATATACCAAAGGCTGGAGAAGTCATAGAACAGTTGAAACCATTCAATATTGGTGGAAATCCCAAATGGGATAGCCACTTCCAACAGTGGGGTGAGTTCTTAAAAACTAAACATCTTCCTACTACACCATCTAGCAATTGTGCCCTTGGGAATTATTCAAAGGTTGGTGAAAACTTATGGATGCAACCAGATTTTGCCTTTCTTCAAAAGGCAATCAGGTAACTAAATTCTAGCATATCCAAGCAATGGAACATTATTCCATATTTGAAAAAAAAAAAATGAGCTGGGCTGGGAAGATGGCTCTGTGGCAGAGTGCTTGCCTTGCATTCATGAAGCAGCCCTGGGTTAGATTCCTCAGCACCACATAAGCAGGAAAAGCTGGAAGTGGTGTTGTGGCTCAAGTGGTAGAACGGTAGCCTTTAGCTGAAGAGCTGAGGGACAGTGCCCAGGCCCAGAGTTCAGGCCCCATGATCAACCAAAAAAAAAAAAAAGTTTTGGGTTGGGAAGGTGGCTCAGTGGTAGAGGGCTTGCCTTGCATGCATGAGGCTCTGGGTTCAATTCCTCAGCACCACATAACACTAGCCTTGAGCTGAAGAGCTGAGGGACAGCGCCCAGGCCCAGAGTTCAGGCCCCACGACTGACAAAAAAAGGAAAGAAAGAAAGAAAGAAAGAAAGAAAGGAGAGAAAGGAAGGAAAGAAAGAAAGAAAGAAAACATATGGAGGAAGCTTAAATACATATGCTAATGAAAGAAGCTAATGTTGAAGTCTTACATATATGACATTAACTATATGGCATTCTAGAATAGGCAAAATCATGGAAATGAAAAGATCAATGGTTGTAAGGAATTTGGAAGGAAAGAAGGTTGTAAGGAATTTGGAAAGAAAGAAGGATGAATACATGGAGCACAGGGAATTTAAAAAATTCTTTTTGACAAATGATCTACCATCAATTGTAATAAGTGTAACACTTTCATGGGGTACAGTGATAATATATGTGGAGAACATGTGCATGCTACGGTGTAAGGAGCATGTGCAAATCTTTGTACCTGACTCTAAATTGTGCTACAAACCTAAAACTTCTCTTAAAAAATCTGTTAAGGTTGGGTACAGTGGCCCAAGACTAATCCTAGCTACTCTGGGGGTACAGATCCAGGCAGGGATCACCATTCAAGGCCAGCCACAGCATAGTGTGTGTGTGTGTGTGTGTGTGCAGGGATCACCATTCAAGGCCAGCCACAGCATAGTGTGTGTGTGTGTGTGTGTGTGTGTGTGCAGGGATCACCATTCAAGGCCAGCCACAGCATTGTGTGTGTGTGTGCGTGTGTGTGTGTGTGTGTGTGCAGGGATCACCATTCAAGGCTAGCATAGTGTGTGTGTGTGTGTGTGTGTGTGTGTGTGTGTAGGGATCACCATTCAAGGCCAGCCATAGCATTGTGTGTGTGTGTGTGTGTGTGTGTGTGTGTGTGTGTGTGTGTGTGTGCGCGCGCGCGGGCGTACCAGTCCTGGAGCTTGAACTCAGGGCCTGGGTGTTGCCTCTGAGGTTTGCTCAAGGCTAAGCACTCTACCACTTGAGCCACAGATTCACTTCCGGCTTTTTGGTAAATGGATGAGTTTCAGAAACTTTATTGCTTGGGCTGGCTTTGAACCATAATCCTCAGATCTCAGCAACCTGAGTAGCTAGGATTGTAGGTATGAGCCACCAGTGACTGGTTCTTGATGCATCTTTTAAGATTTTAAACAAGAAAGCTTCATAAGGTGAAAAACCTTAATTCATCAGCTTTTCCATCCAATTTTTAAATGGAGAAATGTTCAAGGAAGAAAAGATGACTGAAAAGATCAAGACAGGAAAACGGAGCTAAAGCAAGAAAAAAAGTTTCTTTAAAAATAAACATGGAGGGCTGGGAAGTTGGCTCAGTGGTAGAGCGCTTGCCTTGCATGCCTGAGGCCTTGGGTTCGATTTCTCAGCACCACATAAGCAAAAAGAAAAAAGCCGGAAGTGGTGCTGTGGCTCAAGTGGTAGAGCGCTAGCCTTGAGCTGAAGAGCTGAGGGACAGCGCCCAGACCCAGAGTTCAGACCCCACGACCGGACCCAAAAAAATAAAAAATAAAAAACAAAACAAAACATGGAGCCGGGCGCTGGTGGCTCACACCTGTAATCCTAGCTACTCAGGAGGCTGAGATCTGAGGATCACGGTTCAAAGCCAGCCCGGGCAGGAGAGACCGTGAGACTCCAATCTCCAATAAACCACCAGAAAACCAGAAGTGGCGCTGTAGCTCAAGTGGTAGAGCGCTCGCCTTGAGCTGAAGAGCTGAGGGACAGCGCCCAGGCCCAGAGTTCAAGCCCCACGACCAACAAAAAAAATAAATAAAATAAAATAAAATAAACATGGTACTTGATATTTTGGTGATATCTCCTCTATTGTACAGCTAGCATATAAGCCACAATTTACCTACTTTTGAAGCAAAAAGCAATTGTGTTTGACATTTTCTGTCAATTCTCTTAAACTACAGTACACTTGCTATATAAAGAGTTGACATATGAAGGAACACAAAGTTCTCCCAATGACTCCATAATACAGTAATACATAAAATTATATATAGAAGGAATCACGTTTGACATTAACATAGGTTAGCTTGTTACTAATGTTAGCAAAAACAAAAACAAGAAAAACTTCATCATACTTGATCGGAAGATAAAAGAAGATCAGGGGGCTGGGAAGGTGGCTCAGTGGTAGAGCGCTTGCCTTGCATGCATGAGGCCCTGGGTTCGATTCCTCAGCACCACATAAGCAAAAAGAAAAAAGCCAGAAGTGGCGCTGTGGCTCAAGTGGTAGAGTGCTAGCCTTGAGCTGAAGAGCTGAGGGACAGCGCCCAGGACCAGAGTTCAGGCCCCACGACCGGACCCCCCCCCCCCCCCAAAAAAAAAAAGAAGATCAATTCTCAAACTGAGATTTCTAATTTTAGACAAGAATAAAGTTCAAGAAGATAAACAAATCTGACTATTAAAATTTTTAAATCCCTATATGAATATCTTAAGAATTACAAAATTAAAATAGAAATCTAAATAAGACAAATCAGAGGATAAGGACCCAAAAGACAAGTAAGTAGAGAAGGAAAATGACTTAGTTTAGTGGCTTTACAAAAAAGAACTTAGGGCTGGGAATGTGGCTTAGTGGTAGAGTGCTTACCTAGCATGCATGAAGTCCTGGATTTGATTCCTCAGTACCACATACACAGAAAAAGCCAGAAGCTGCATTGTGGCTCAAATAGTAGAGCACTAGCATTGAATAAAAAGAAGCTCAGGGACAGTGCCCAGGCTGAGTTCAAGCTCCAGAACTGACCAAAAAAAAAAAAAAAAAGAAAAAAAGAAAAGAAAAAGAAAGAAAGAAAGAAAGAGAACATTTTCATTTTTCTTATTTGTAGACAAAAAAAACAACTTGAGGGCCTGGGAAGGTGGCTCAGTGGTAGAGTGCTTGCCTTGCACGCATGAGGCCCTGGGTTTGGTTCCTCAGCACCACATACGCAGAAAAAGCCAGAAGTGGCACTGTGGCTCAAGTGCAGAGTGCTAGCCTTGAGCTGAAAAGCTGAGGGACAGTGCCCAGGCCCAGAGTTCAGGCCCCACGACTGACAAAACAAAAAACAAAAAAACAAAACACAAAACAACTTAATGACCAAGAGTGGGTAAAATGAATACTCATACATTTGAACCAATATATTTAGTTCATTTAGGTAGCCAACTGAATCTCCAAATTTATCAGAAACTTGATATACAGAGCTATTTCTAATGTCTTTTCTTAAATGAAAATAGTTTACATATTTATGAGTAAACTATGGATATTAGAGGAATAGTATAGCTATTAAATAGATTATTTAGAGGTACAAGGACTATGAGTTATTTTCTTCCCATTTTATTTTCCTAATTTTCTCTAATGATTATATAGTACTTTCCTTGTGAAAACAAAATTATTTTAAAAAGTCATTATTTACCTGTTTGCTATGAATTATCACTATTAACACTGTATAATTTCTCATAATACTACTATAACATTTTCTAAATTCTATTATCTGCCCAAATTCTTTTTTTGTGTGTGTATGCCTGTCCTAGGCACTGTCTCTGAGCTCAAGGCTAGCTAGCTTCACACTTCATTATCTTTGTATATGTTAATTTTTTTTCCTCTGTCATTTTAAGATACTGTTTACAGAAGGTTTGACAAGGTACTAAGAACTCTGGCTCTATTCTTGGGTTCTTAAATGACATACTATTCCTCAGTATCTTCATCAATTAATAATAAGTTTTCACTCAATTGATGATTTTCAATATATATCCAAATACCAAAATAATGTGATGGCCAAGAGAGAAAAGTCATTACCTTATTATAACCAGTGACTGGTGAGTAAGTTACTCCAGGACTGTAAGAACCACTGCCACCTGAGGACAGACCTTGCAGCTGAGGGCTGTATCCAGTCATACAGCTGGTGGTAAACTTGGGACTGGTACTGGGTGAGCGAGATGGGCTGTAACTCAACACACTCTGACCCTGAATTGAAGGAGAGGGTGGAGAGGGAGGAATTTGAGGGACTGCCAGATCATGTGAAGGAGTGGTCTGTACAACTAGAAAAAAAGAAAAAAATTATATATACTTATGCATACACACATATATGTATACACACGTGTGTGAGTATATACACATCCATATAATGCAAATGTTTAGTGTTTGCTTTATATTTTGAGACAGAGAATTTACTAAGTAGCCCAGGTAGCCAAAACTTGGAGATCCTCCTGCCTCAGGCACCCCAATGTAAATAAAATTTTTATAAAACCAATTTAAGGAACTTTGTCTTTTTTCTTTAGGAAAAAAAAATAACAAAGACTTGGTTATTCAATTACATGATGTATTATTACTAAAAGACACAAATCAGTTATTTTTCCCATTTCCACAGAATTGAAAACAAGAAATTGACTTCAATGTACCAAGTTATTTAATTTTATTCAACAACATAACATACTTCCATGAGGTTGTTGAATGTTAGTTCCACTAAATTTTACAGTGGCAATGATAATCACTAGTTTTAAGACAATTTGCTATAGTTCTGCTTAATACACTTGAACCAGATGGCCTTAAGAGTCTCTTTCAATTCTTAAGTCTACAAAAAGGGAAAATTAAGTTTAAGATTAATTCCCACCTTTGCAAGAGACATAAAGTACTTACCAGTTGTTTTTAATCCTAAAAGTGTTTGCTGTCCAGGACTAACAACCAGACTTGTTGGTGCTACAGTATATTTGAAGTATCTCCAAAAATCAAATAAGGCATTAAGGCTGAAGAGAGATGCAAGGGCAAGCTCTGGAAGAGAACAAGTTGTTTTTAAAAAGGGTAAAGGTCCTAGGTTAGATCACCTGGTGTATGTATGTACATCTGGGGTAGAGGATAGGGTAGATAGGAGGGTGAGGGGTAGCAAACAAGGAGGCAACTTTTCATACTTTAGTCAATTAACAAAAATTGAAAATTACCATCTTAGTCCTCAGAACAGCTATCATTTAAAGAATGTCTATGAGATGGATTACATTTACTAGTGAGTTTTAAGCTGTGACTATTCCTTAATATTTCTTGTATAAGAAATATTTTTTTCTTTTTTTAGGGTCCGGTCGTGGGGCCTGAACTCTGGGCCTGGGCGCTGTCCCTCAGCTCTTCAGCTCAAGGCTAGTGCTCTACCACTTGAGCCACAGCGCCACTTCCGGCTTTTTTCTTTTTTTTTGCTTATGTGGTACTGAGGAATCGAACCCAGGGCCTCAGGCATGCAAGGCAAGCGCTCTACCACTGAGCCACCTTCCCAGCCCCAAGAAATATTTTTATATTTATTTCAATAATAAATTAACAAGCATGGTTAGAAGCCAAGTGAGTTTTACAAGAGTACCCAGCCTGTTAATAAGCAATGGCTCTCAGGCCTGCAGATTCCAAATTCTTTGCTCTTCTACTTGCCACACTAACATGATAGACTTTAGACTAACATGTACACACACACGTTATTTTAACATCCATAAGAACTCTTTATACCAAAATGCTGGAATAGCAGGCAGAAGAGGAAGGAAATGAGGAAACTGAGGAAGGCATCCATGGAGTAGAAATCTGAACTGGTTCTAAATATAGAGGGCATTTCAGGAGAGTAACAACTAACAATCTTATCACCTCCAAACCTTATTTTCAAGACACTCATAATTGATAGTATATTGTCTGTCTCCTCTACTTGAATATTCTAGAGTTTTACCTTGTTCTCTCCCTATTCCCAGTTCAAAGACCACAGTAAGCACTTTATGCTGACTGAAGGATCGAATACTGTGCTGCACTAAACCTGCAAGCAACTTTCTCATTGGCAGTAAATCTAAATTACAGTGAAAAATACTTACCAATATACCACAGGGGCCAGTATGTCAAATTATAATATGAACTAATCAACTTTCCAGTCCTGAAAAATTTAGAAAGGCTTTTTTAATAAACTTTTTCTTAAAAAGATCTAAAACCCACCAAAAACTCCAAGTGAACACAAAATGCTACAGAACCAGCCATTGGCTGTCTGTATTTCACTTTTTTTCAGCCGATTAACTTACATTTCAGTATATATCATTCCAGCCACAGATACATTTAGGAGTCCCCATGCCAAAACCACTTTCCTAGCTTCTGTTTCTTTTCTCATCTTGATGGTCCTGTCAATAAGGGAAGCACTAGGGCTCCCCTCTCCTTGCATCTATTCAAATGCAAAAAAATAACAGGAATTAACCAAAACTACTCCTAATAAAAAAGAAATTGCATCCTTTATCAAGTAAAAACTGCACACATGGTCCCTTGCCTTTAAAAGGTCTCACCATCCCCCTTGACTCCCCCATTTGAACATCAGTATATGAAAGGGGAACTAAACTCTTACTTCCTTTGGCACTATAGAGAATTCAAGACATAACTGGTTATTTCACAGAACAATACTTCTAATAAATGAAGGTGTCTTACTTTGTAATTTAAGTGTTGGTTATTATGTGTAGATACTTCACGTTTTGTTTTCAGCTTATGTTACAAGGACCGAGGTTTTTTTTAAAAAAAAAAACCTCCAAATACCAAGTTTTGGGAGGAAATATCCTGTGTCTTGTAATTCCTTAGGACTCTTCATCCGTAAACAGAAGCCCTTACAAGTGTCACACCCTAAACAACCTTGCACCTGAGCTGTTTGAAGCCAAGGGTCCCCGTGGTGGGTAAAGATTTATGTAGGAGGCGCGAAGGTTCCAGGGCGTGGAAAGCGTGCCCTCACAGTTCTGGCACACTGGAATGTTTGCTTAACTCAGCAGACACTGCGATTACTGACAAGTGGAAGATCGGCTCCCGCCATTTAGGGGGCCCTGGCCCACCGAGCTGAGTCGGCCTCTTCCCGCCATCCTGCCCGGGTCAGCACTGCCCTCAGCACGAACTTTGTCACCCCCACTGCTCCCTTCCTCCTTCCCACTGCGAGTGGTAGGACGCCTAGCCACGTTCTCCTCTGGCTGAACCTCGGGCAGATCAGTAAGCGCGAAACTCAAAAGTCCAGGTAGACTCCACGTCCAGGAAGAAACAACGCCCCCCTTCCACCCCCCCCAAACGCACCATGTTCTCCAGCCGGAAACCGCGGGCTCGCGCCACTCTCTATTGCACATGCGCAAAGCTAAGCGCTAAAGCGGCGGGTTAGGGGGTGTACAGTTACCGGAAGAACCGGGCTGTCTTTTCTCGCGAGAACGGGGAGGGGAGGAGGGCTGAGAGTCCAGGCTGCGATCGTTACCAAGGAAACGCCCTCGGCTCTGTGGCTCCCGCTCGGTCTGCTGTGGAGTGAAAGCTGAACCGCAAAATTCAGACCACGTTCTGAACCCGCAGTGAGAGAAGTAATGACGGTGACAAAGTTGCATTTTGCACATACTCATAGCGTTTTACCTTCCTTTAGAGTCTCTAATGCACTCACTTTGTGGGGTACAGCTTGCGTGGTGTGCTCAGATCCCATCAGCCAGGACAAAGCATTCCTTTCCTCCTTGCTAACATATATTTTCCTCCGTTGGTTCTGTCCAGAGCAAGTTGTTAAATGTCTATGTCAGTAAGGTGCAACAGTAACGACAGAGCTCAATATCTAATTTGGGGGTTTGAGGTTTTAAACCCCCCACGCGAAATCTTGGTGAAATTTTCCAATTCTGTGAAAAAGGGAGTAGTGGGCCTGCTTGTTTGTTTTCCTTTCTTTTTTTTGCCTATCCTGAGGTTTGTACCTTGGCCTGGGCACCGTCCCTGAGCTGCTTTTTTTGCTTAAGGCTAGCATTCTACCACCTGAACCACAGCGCACCACTTCCGGCCTTTTCTGAGTGGTTATTTGGAGATAAGAGTCTTACAAGGCTTTCCTGCCCTAACTGGCTTCCAACTGTGATCCTCAGATCTCAGCCTTCTGAGTAGCGTTTACAGGCGTGAGCTGTCAGCAGCCTGTCTGACTTTGGTTTTATTTAACAAAGACAAACACCTATGGGGTGCCATTGAGCCAGGAGTTAAGATGAAAAACTAGAGTTGTGGTCCTGGGAGATCAGCCTGTGTGGATGCCAAAGTGACAAGGAGAGGCAAATAAGGTGGGCACAAAGCTACTGGAGGTGGCTCATACCTTCTTGAGAGTAGTAACAACAGGTCTGACTCTTGGCCCAGGGCACTCATTCTGCATACAAATAAGTGTGCCCATTAAAAACAAAAACAAGAATAAGTCATGACACAATAAGCTAGTAGATAGTTCATATACATACAATGACTAAAATTTTTCCTAAAATGATTCCAAGGTTAAATGGAAGAAAATGAAGTTTATTTGTGGTATTGCATATGAAAATCAGTAGGCATTCTATGCTTTTAAAGACTTAGCTGTGGGCAGGCGCTAGTGGCTCACTCCTGGAATCCTAGCTACTCAAGAGGCTGAGATCTGAGGATCACGGTTCAAAGCCAGCCCAGGCAGGAAAGTCCATGAGACTCTTATCCCCAGTAAACCACCAGAAAACCGGAAGTGGCAGCTGTGGCTCAAGTGGTAGAGCGTTAGCAGCATTGAGCTGAAGAGCTGAGGGACAGCGCCTAAGCCCAGAGTTCAAACCCCATACCTATTTAAAAAAAAAAAAAAAGATTTAGCCGTTTTGTGTGTGTGTGTGTGTGTGTGTGTGTGTGTGTGTGTGTGTGTGTGTGTGTGTCTGTGTGTCTGTGTATAGTTTGAACTCAGAACCTGGGTGTTGTCCCTGAGCTTTTTTTGCTCAAGACTAGCATTCTAGGGCTGGGAAGGTGGCTCAGTGGCATGCTTGAGGCCCTGGGTTCGATTCCTCAGCACCACATAAGCAAAAAGAAAAAAGCTGGAAGTGGCACTGTGGTTCAAGTGGTAGAACGCTAGCCTTGAGCTGAAGAGCTGAGGGACAGCATCCAGACCCAGAGTTTAGGCCACACGACTGGACCCCAAAAACAAAAAACAAAACAAAACAATACAAATAAAAAGACTAGCACTCTACCACTTGAACCACAGTTCACTTCCAGCTTTTTGATGGTTAATTGGAGATAACCATTAAAGACTTTCCTAGGCTGGCTTCAAACTATGCTCTTCAGATCTTAACCTCCTGAATAGCTAGAATTATAGGCATAAGCTGCCCTATGCTCTACTACCTAGCTGATTTTAAGTGAGTCTTTAAAAAATCATTTTTAGATTGCCTTAACAATAATGTTTAGTTCTAGTTGTAAACATACAGATGATACTTTTTTTTTGTTTGTTTTTTGGTTGTGAGGCTTGAACTCTGTACCTGGGCACTGTCCCTCAGCTCTTCAGCTCAAGGCTAGCACTCTACCACTTGAGTCACAGCGCCACTGGTTTTCTGGTGATTTATTGGAGATAAGAGTCTCACAGACTTACTTGCCCTGGTTGGCTTTGAACCATAATCCTCAGCTCTTAGCCTCCTGAGTAGCTAGGATTACAGTTGTGAGCCACTGGCACCTGGCTATTTCTTACTCTTGATCTAAAAGCTGTTGTGCACCCAAGATTTTAAAAAGTACACTACCATCTAAATTTTATGCATTAGGACTACCATAAAATATTGAAACTAATTTGTTGTATCCTCTCCCTTTAAAAAAAAAATCACAGTTTAAAAAAGATCTTTTTTTTTTCTCTCTCTCACAGTTTAAAGACTGGAAGCTCAACACTAAGGTGTCAAAGTTCATTTTCCTGAGACTTGTCCCCTTGGTGTGCAGAGAACCTCATCTTGTCTTCTGTAGCTTCCCGCTATCCTCCTCCTCTTCTTTTTTCTTTTGTCCTGAACTTCGGGCCTGAGCACTGTCCCTCAGCTCTTCAGCTCAAGGCTAGTGCTCTACCACTTGAGCCACAGCACCACTTCTTTTTCTGCTTATGTAGTGCTGAGGAATCGAGCCCAGGGACTCATGAATGCAAGGCAAGCACTCTACCACTGAACAACCTTCCCAGCCTCTTCTTTTTCCTCCTCCTCCTCGTTCTCTTCTTCCTCCTCCTCCTCTTTTTCTTTCTTCTTCTCTTTCTCCTTCTTGGTCTTCCTCTTCCTCCTCTCCTCTTCCTCCTTCTCTTCCTCCTCCTCCTCCTTTTTCTTCCTCCCTTCTCTTTTAAATATTTTATTTTATTTTTGTATGTGTGCCAGTACTAGGCTTGAACTTGAACTCAGGGCATGCCCTGAGCATTTTTACTCCAAGCTGATGCTTTACCATTTGAGCCACAAGTCCAATTCCAGCTTTTTCTTTTCTTTTTTTTTTTTTTTTTTTTGGGTCCGGTCGTGGGGCCTGAACTCTGGGCCTGGCCGCTGTCCCTTAGCTCTTCAGCTCAAGGCTAGCACTCTA
Organism: Dipodomys spectabilis; assembly: GCF_019054845.1. NCBI lineage: Eukaryota > Metazoa > Chordata > Mammalia > Rodentia > Heteromyidae > Dipodomys > Dipodomys spectabilis. Next base: position 16,677,265 of record NW_024870874.1, read on the forward strand.
CCACTTGAGCCACAGCGCCACTTCCGGCTTTTTTCTTTTTGCTTATGTGGTGCTGAGGAATTGAACCCAGGGCCTCATGCATGCAAGACAAGCTCTCTACCACTGAGCCACCTTCCCAGCCCCCCAATTCCAGCTTTTTGATGGCTAATTGGAGATGAGTCTCATGGACTTTTCTGCTCAGGTTGGCTTTGCATACAGTCCTCAGATCTCAACCTCCTGGGTAGCTAGGATTATAGGTGTGTCACCAGCACCAAGCCTCTTTTCCTCTTCTTATGAGGACACCAGTTACATGGATTAGAACTTCATTTTTATGACTTGAACTTTCATGACTTCTTTGAAGGCCCTACCTCCAAATTATAGCCAAGTTGATGAGGACTTCAGCATTTGAATTTTGAGGAATACAATTCAGTATTTAACACATTAGACTTATGTATGTTAATCTACAATGGTGTGATACATAAAGGCTAATTAAAAATGATTTAATTAGATTTAAAGATATAATACAATATATACAAATTTCAGGGTAGAAAAGATTAAGGCAGAGAGAATTCTATTGAGTTTTTTTTTTTAGGGGATGGGCAGAGGAGAAGAACCATAAACTTTTGTCCAAGTAATTTGGATAAACCTTATAAAATCTTAGAAAGTTAAGAAACATCTAGTTCTGTAATAGTTACTTATGTATGTCATAATAGGTTGCCAGGGAAGTTGTCATGGGTCATAGGTCACCTCCATCCATTTGAGCATGTTTTACTTTCTAAGCAAGAAGCCACCATGGGAGACCTTTTTTCTTTATTTTGGGAGGTAGATCCTCCTCCCATACCTTTAAGTTTTTCCATTCCAAATCAGGATCATGAATGCCAGAAGGATGACTCTTGTGGGACAATAGGGAGCTTCCTGCTTTGGTATTTTGTCATTATAATGGTTTTGATGATCTTCTCTCGGTTTTCTGTCTGGGTAGGATATCCTTTTTCATTTTAAATAATATCTTTAGTGTTATATTAGGGGACTTTTTCATAAATTTACTCTCATGAAAAGTACTTTTATAAAAGTTTTTCAGTTATGAGAATAATGCCACTTCATTCCAGAGAATCCAAAAATATCAAAAAGGATAAAGAATATTTAATCTTATTTCACGGAGATAACATTTCTGAGAACATCCTAGGTTATTTTTCTCTTTTTGTCCTAGTATATCTCTCTTTTTGCTCTTACACAATTGGCATTATATTGTATGTGCTTTCATATCCTGCCTTTTAAACATAATATATTGTAAATAGTTATATTCATTCAGTAGCACTTTTGATTGCACTTTCTGTCTTGTGGTTGCGCCATAAAAGTTCTGTAATTTTGAGACATTTAGATTGTTTGCAATTTGACCATATGCTATGTAATGCTGAAATAAGTTTTCCTACTGGTTAATGACTTCCAAATTCCTCTCATAGCCATGTACTTCTAATCAAAGTTACAAAAGTTTCTCACATTCATAGGATACATGCTGTAGGATTTAGGGTATTTTAGAATGAGACAATAGAATAATGTATTTCTGAATAGACTCAACAGAACTAAAGTCAGCATTTTGGGTAACTATTAGAAGAAAATGTCCTTTTCATAGGAATGGTTTAGCTCACCTTATTTGTGTTGTGCTTGAACATATGAGCAACCAAGTCTTCTAAGTTGCGATGTTGAATTTTTACTGGCTATTAGTATGATTCATCAAGCCACCAAGATTTAAACTACAGCCACGGTCCTGCCTGGGCAATGGTCAAGCTAGATGGAATGCTCTATCAGCTCTGGTTAAAGAGCCAGCTGGATTCTATTATAATAATCAAAGATTCTTCCCCCTTACCACCTCCTGGCCAAGAAGTTTCCGCTAAACTCTAACTGCTTCTTAAAGTAAATACATTGCCAAAAGGGGAATTAAAGTAGTGATAGATTAGCTAGCTAAGTATATTAAATTTGGTCTGGCAAGAAAAGCTACTTTAGAAAATTAACAAAAAATTGAAATTGATCATTGGCAATTTCATCAAGATCACTTAAGAGGTCTAAGCTATTCCTCTGCTCCCTTGTATTGGCTCTTTGGATTCATAGAGCCTGGAAAATCAAGGACCTCATGAAAACATGTGATGTGGTTCAGCCTCCTGTTGGTAGACAAGTAAGATACCTACCCTGCTATATATTTTTTTAATTGCCAGCGCTCAAGGAAATTAAGTGACTTGTCCAATGTCATATAAGTGGTTAGTGACAGAGTGATAGAACCAGAAAAGACCCAGATTTCCTGTCATATTATTTGTTTACTTCAAAGCATAGTTTAAACTGTTGAATTAAATCTACTCAGTGCTGATTAAAACCTTAATTATCTTAGAGGTTTCATCTTTCCCTTTGTACCCTTGTGGCAGCTCCAATTGGCTGGACTGCTTCTTCTGAAGGGTCCCAGATTTGAAATCTGAGAACCATATGAGAGCTAGTTAGAGAGGATGGAATTTTTCCCTTCACTTTGAACTTCCTCATTTTCTTTGCTAAACTATGGGCCTTCATTTACAAACCTTGAAGTAATGGCAAAAGCGTGATGGCAATGTGGTGGTAATTATCCCCCAACATGACTCTTGCTGGATTTCCTCTGGATTTGCTACTCGTTCAGATGCCTTCAGAGGCCAAATATTGTTTAGTTTATATATTTGTTCAGTGTTTATTCAGATTGCTAGTGCTGGTATTTTTCTGGCCAGTGTTAGTTTCAAATTATTTTGTATATGTGGAAACTGAGCTTAGGAGACCTTGTTAAATGGGTTGGTAAGATCACAAAGTTGATGAGTGGCAGAAAGACAGAACATCACCCACATTTCTCCCCTCCCCTCAGGGCAGGCACCCTGCTGTTTTCACTCACTAAGTCACAGACAAAGACAGTTAATAAAATGCTTTTCATAACCACAGTTCATATGATTCCAATTAGCTTGATGCAGAATCTTTCTTTTGATTTTGTGGCTATATTTTGATTTGCCATGAAATGTGAACACTTTCTATGGAAATGACATAAATATAATGTGTTTTTAAACACCCTTCCCTTCCACTGTACACATATAAAATGAGGAGCTATAGCAAAGCGGACAAAAAAGTGAAAGCCCGGTGCTGGTAGCTCACTCCTGAATCCTAGCTACTCAGGAGGCTAAGATCTGAGGATTGTGGTTCAAAGCCAGCCCTGGCAGGAAAGTCCATGAGACTCTTATCTCCAATAAACCACCAGAAAACCAGAAGTGGTGCTGTGGCTCAAGTGGTAGAGCACTAGTCTTGATCTGGAGAGCTGAGGGACAGCACCCAGGCCCAGAGTTCAAGCCCCATGACTGACCAAAAAACCAAACCAAACCAAACAAGGGAAATACAGATCACTCTAGCTTATGTCAATATAGCCAACTACTACTATTAATTTTTAGGCTTATAATATTTAAGTCTCATAATATTTTTAATAATTGTCTCTATATATTAAGTTTAAAATATTTATGGAGTACTGAAGTATTATTTTAAAGCTATCTTAAAAAGGATTTTTCTTTCAAGATTTTCACAGAATTATTGTAACCCAGAAAGCTAACAAATTGCCTTGTTAGAGATAATTTTTTTAAAGGGAAGGAGATTCTTAATTGCAGTTATAAACATCCCTTAATTGCAGTTACAAACATGTAAGTGTGGCACTTTTCAACCCAAATGTAGTTTGACTTCAATTTTTTCCCTAGATGAGACAATTTGAAAAAATAGAAGGAAAAATATCCATTTCACCAGTTGAAGCCTACTATTACTACCATTTATATAAATATTCCTATAAGCCTTTTTTTCTTTTCATGACATCTAACTTGTAATTGACCATTACACATGGATTTGTATCCTTTTTGCCAAAATTGTAATATATTTCCTTGTGCTATGCCATACTTTAATCATGATTTTACAATGAATTTTATATGATTCTCTCATAATTTAATTAACCATTGTCTACTTTTGAATTTTGAAGTTTATATTATCTCAATAGTGTGTGGTGAATATATCTGTGAACAGTTTTTTTTTCCTTTGGGGGGTTATTTCCTGGTGATAGATTCTCTAGGAAAGAATTCTATATCAATATGTGAACAGGTCTGATGGCACAGTACTATAATCCCAGCACTCAGAAGGGCTGAGAGTGAGCCGAGGCAACACAGAGAGACTTTGGTCTCAAAAACAAAACAAGAAAACCCCAAGGTGTAATGAATAGTTCTTAATATTTGGTTCATTCTGAAATAGTTGCTTTATACTTGCATCATCTGGCAAAATCACTTTTGGCCTCAGAAAGTGAGACACTAATGTGAAAAATGGGCAAATATATTTGTGGAGTATTGGGGCAGAATATTTAGAATTGGTACTATTTGAAGAAATTCATTTCTTCTGACTGCCATATACACACATAATATATTATGATTGTGTTTTAGAGAAAACTCTGTGAAAGATTAAGGAAATATTAAGTCCACAAATTCAAGTAAAGAATCTTGTTATATTGTGTCTCATATTAGACATTTAAAGAACTTCCTTGGCATACTGGCTCAAGCCTATAATCTTAGCTCCTTGGAAGGCAGTGATCTGGGGATCACCATTTGAGGCCAGCCTAAGCATAAACGTTTGAGAAACTCCAGCTTGACCAGTGGCTGGGTGTGGTGGTGGAGGCCTGTTATCCCAGCTACAGAAGACACAGGCTGGGTGTAGTTATACACATGCCTGTCATCCCCAGACCCTGGCAAGCACAAGTAGGAGAATTATAGCCCAGGCTGGCATAGGCATAAAGCAAGACCTTATCTCAAAAAACACCAAGGAAAATAGCAGTTAGAGGCATGGCTCAAGTGCTAGAGCACATTCCTGGCAAGTACAAAGGCCCAGAGTTCAACCCATAGTACCACCAACTATTACAGACTGGCTTTGAACTCTCAGGCCTCCTGCTTCAGACTTCTGGGTGCTGGGTTTATAGGCATAAACTATCACTCCTGGCTTAAAAAATTAAGTATTATCAAATTTGTTCTTAAACAAAATTTCTCTGTAAAATAAGTAGGTAAAGGACAACCTTACAACCTATATAGCTCTTTGATATTATTTTATTTCCAATCTCTCTCTTCCATTTTACTTGTTTTAAAACATTTTGGTAGATCTGCTATCAAAGCCTTCTGACCTGGCAGCAAAAGTAGGATTACAGCAACAAGATCACAATAAGTACTTATTTAACTGTGCTGAATGTTTAACATTAATTATTATTAAAGGGCCTCAAGCCATAGTGCTTCTTAAGTAAATACTAGTGAAAAACAACTAACTGAAATCATCTTTAATTATTGATATTTCTGAAACAGATGTCTGAGAATAAAAAGGATGAAGATAGTGGAACAAGTGCTTCACTAAGTAAAGGTGAGAGCCAGTGCATACTTTATTATGGATATGATGAGAGAATTATGTGCTAAGTGTAGAAAACAAAGGGCATTGTAAGGCCTCTCCAGCTTCACTGGGTGAACTCCTTGCTTTTCTTCCTACTGCAGAAGGGCAACTTAGCTGCCTTATCAGAACCATCAGAAGCTGTGAACTCTGTGGGTAGGTAGAGTTCAGGCTCTTGTCATTCCTCAGCACTTTCCTTTCACAGACCTTGTGTACCTTCCTGTATTTTCATTGCTAGTGCTATGATAGGAAAATGAACTGCAGCTGATTTCTTTTTCAATAACTAGAAGGAGTGGTATATTGTTGAATGGCTTTCCAAAATGAGCATATCTGTCTTTTTTTTTTCTTTTTTTTTTTTTGGGGGGGGGGTCCAGTTGTGGGGCCTGAACTCTGGGCCGGGGCGCTGTCCCTCAGCTCTTCAGCTCAAGGCTAGTGCTCTACCACTTGAGCCACAGCGCCACTTCCAGCTTTTTTCTTTTTGCTTATGTGGTGCTGAGGAATTGAACCCAGGGCCTCAGGCATGTAAGGCAAGCGCTCTACCACTGAGCCATCTTCCCAGCCCATAAAATGAGCATATTTGTATGCATACATATGTTCACTAATTTTTCTGATGTATAGGATGCATACTATACAACTTATAAATAAGAAAATATATCAAATTCTACGGTAAATTTTGTATAGACATCTAATTCACATGAAATGCTCTCCTTGGTTTTTGCTAGGTCCTTGCATATCAATGAGCCATCCCATGGTACAAATGATGAAAAAGTATAGTTTCAGAATGAATATTATTATTATTATTAATATTTTTGTCGGTCGTGGGGCTTGAACTCTGGGCTTGGGCGCTGTCCTTGTGCTCTTCAGCTCAAAGCGAGCGCTCTGCCACTTGAGCCACAGCACCACTTCCGGTTTTCTAGCAGTTTATTGGAGATAAGAGTCTCATGAACTTTCCTGCCCGGGCTGGCTTTGAACCTTGATCCTCAAATCTCAGCCTCCTGAGTAGCTAGGATTACAGGCATGAGCCACCGGCGCCCGGCAGAATGAATAGTATTTCACTCAGAGTTAACAAGATGAAAAAAAAAACCAAATGATATATTTTGGAACTTAACTTGGTTGTCAGTGATGTGACTGCCTTTTTTGCCTTTTTGGACAATAGTTATAGAATATTGGAAAAGAGAATACTTCTTCATTTCAGGGCACTATTTACGATGTAGTGGTTGTAGGCATGACACTGTCTGCATTATTAAGATGTTCTCTATTACTTTGTTAAGCTTAGACAGTCATCAAAACCATATGTCAAGCCTTGCTTTCTAGAGTTTGCTCATTTTCATGCTATGGATACTCTTACCCAAACTAGTTTCAAGCTATCCACATGCTGTCATTAAGCATGGAGTTGGGGAGAGATGTGCAATAGTACTTCCTTGCAGAGTATTTCCAAAATCCATATACAACAGACATACACAGCTTCAAGATCATACAGTTTAATAAACTGTAAATGATAATGAGAAGGTAATGGGTAATTATTACCTTTTAAAGTAGATTGACTTAATTGTAAGTTTGGGTAATTTTTAGTAATAACAAAAAATGTCTACCCATCTTACAATTCTTGAAAATGTAGTAGCTTTTGTTAATTGGTATAAGCCAACACACCATTAAAGGATCCATTATGGTTCTTGCTACTCAAATTATATTCAGATATACCCTTGAATTTCTGAAACATCAGGACAAAAGACTTAAGTATCTTTGGAAAAGTTTGGAGACCTTTCCCCCTTTTTTTTTTTTTTTTTTAATCAGTGGTGGGGCTTGAACTCTAGGCCTGGGCACTGTCCTTGAGCTCTTCAGCTCAAGGTGAGCGCTCTACCACTTGAGCACCAGTGCCATTTCCACCCTTTTCTGTTTATGTGATGCTGAAGAATCCAATCCAGGGCCTTATGCATGCAAGGCAAGCACTCTACCGCTGAGCCACCTTCCTAGCCCTGCAGACCTTTTCCTTTATACTTATATTCTAGAGTCTATAAAACTTCAAAAGTAATATCTATGTCAAGCATCTGTGTGACCTCCTTGGTCTTTAGGAGATGGTAGAATGCAATCAGTTGCCAGTATTTGTAAACCACTGGAGAATCACAGTGACTTGACAACTGGCCACTCCACAGTGATCTCACATATGCTGTAGGTCTCCCTGTATAATGTGAAGTTATAATAACCAATAATATGCCTAACTTATTGATTTGTTTTGTTGGTTAGCAAGCAAAGAATCTTCCTATAAGAGGCAAAATAAAGATGATTTCTGGGATTCTTCACAAATGATGAAGAAATCAAAGCAGAGCCAACTTTCCCCTGTAACTGACTCAGAAGTGGCCTTGGTAAGTGCCTATCTTGAACAAAGAAGAGCCAAGCGCCATGCTCAGTTCCACCAAGTGAATCAGATCCAACATGACAGTGATACTACTGAATGTGACAGTGAAGAATCTTATTCAGGGGCCTCCTCGTGGAAGGAGAGTGAAAGTGAACACCACCCTTCACCAGCCAGTATTAAAAGAAGAAAAACAGCTCAGAGGCCAAGGAATCTGGGAAGTTACCAAATAAGGGAAAAGCCCTGCCTTCACTGCAAAGCCATGAGAACCAATGAATGGTTGACACGTCATTTCCTACAAAACAACTCAGTATCAGCCCCCATGAAGGGAAATGCTCAAGAGGAAAATTCTATGCCTGACATTAATACAAAATTCAGTAAATTTTGAATATTGTCATTCTTTCTTTACTTGAAGCCCAATGAAAGAGATTAATAAAACATGAAAAATCATCAGAGTCCTAGGTGAGGCGACTTTTGCAATAAAGCCTTTCTAACAGCAACAAACAAAAACATACTTGGAACTCAGGAGATAAAATTTGACACATTTCTTTATTTACCAAAAAGCCAGAAAATTTATTTATGGCATCATTTGGAACACTGAAGATCTGTATCCATTATGGTTGTTTTTTCACTCAAAAGAGTCTTATAATACAAATAAGGAAGCTCTTTGAAAATGTATTTATGTTGAGAAACAATTTCAATGTATTCACATTTGGATTATCTCACTTGCTGAATAAACTAGGTGAAGTTGGTTAGAAGAGAATTGGCACATTCTCTCAGGCTTATAGTTTTAGGTACTGTTGCCCACTAGGGGCTGTTGAGGAAGAGATCAAAAGCCTAGAAGAGAGCCTGATTCCTAGCGTAGAACAAGGAGGGAATGAAGCATTATTGAGAAAGAAGAATACAACTGTATTCCCAAGGTCATGACAATAGTTCAGATTTTCTCTGATGCTTGTTAAAATAGGAAGAAAGACTTTATTCAAGAGTATTGTAATAGAGGCCAATGGTGGAGATAAAACAGCCTAACTTCTGGAAATCTAAGACAAGAAGAGGTTTATAACCAAGAGGAAGGATGAGGTCAGTAGATAGAAAATTACTGGGGGGTGGAGGGGTGGCTGGGAAGGTGGCTCAGTGTTAGAGCGCTTGCCTTGCATGCTCGATTCCTCAGCACCACATAAACAAAAAGAAAAAAGCCGGAAGTGGCGCTGTGGCTCAAGTGGTAGAGTGCTAGCCTTGAGCTGAAGAGCTGAGGGACAGCACCCAGGTCAAGAATTCAGGCCCCACAACCGGACCCCCCCAAAAAAAAAAATTACTGAGGGAAGAGGCTGGAAAGGTGGCTCAATGGTAGAGCGCTTGCCTTGCATGTATGAGGCCCTGGATTCAATTCCTCAGCACCACATAAGCAGAAAAAGCTGGAAGTGGTGCTGTGGCTCAAGTGGTAGGGCGCTAGCCTTGAGCTGAAGAGCTGAGGGACAGAGTCCAGGCCCTATGACTGGAAAAAAAAAAAAAGAAAAGAAAATTACTGAGGGAAATTCAAGGATAAGGTGATTCCTGCTAAGCTGTCCTAACAAGATTATTGTGAAGGCCAAGGGTTTTTATGCTAATTGTGAAAAGTGAGGAACTTCATAAGCTACCAAGAATGATCAGGTATCAAAGTTGGGGGACTATAGGAAGGTCAAAGACAGAACAGGTCTAAAGTTCAGCCCTATTCAAAAGCAGTACTCAGAGGGGCCTACAGTTTGATTAAGGACAGAGCCTCCATCATAAGTTAGTTGAAATCTAGGCATGGTTCAGGACAGAATTTCCATTTAGGTGGGGACCTCATCTGTGAACAAATTTAAGCAGGCCTTAATCCCCATCTGGGATATAAAATAAGGCCCAAATCACAGAGGAGAGATTTATCTACCCTTATAGGTAGAGTCAAGGATTTATTTTCCTGTGTCTCTGTGGTCTAGAACAGGGCTAGGCCACACTGGCCTAGCTGAATCGATGCTCAAAGGGAGTCATGAATACAAACAGCTGGAGACACAGGGATTAGTATCCACAACTGAGTGAATAAATCTGATAGTTTCTTTTTTCTTGTTGGGGCTTGAACTCAGGGTGTGGGCACTGTCCCTGAGCTTCTTTTTTTTTTCTTTTCTTTTCTTTTTGGGTCCGGTCGTGGGGCCTGAACTCTGGGCCTGAGCTCTGTCCCTCAGCTCTTCAGCTCAAGGCTAGCACTCTACTGCTTGAGCCACAGCGCCACTTCCGGCTTTTTTCGTTTTGCTTATGTGGTGCTGAGGAATCGAACCCAAGGCCTCAGGCATGCAAGGCAAGCGCTATACCACTGAGCCAACTTCCCAGCCCATCCCTGAGCTTCTTTTGCTCAAGGCTAGTACTCTACCAATTGAGTCACAGTGCCACTTCTGGCTTTTTCTGTTCATGTGGTATTGAGGAATCAAACCCAGGGCTTCATGCATGCTAGATAAACACTCTACCACTGAGCTACAGTCCCAGCCCCATAAATCTGATATTTTCATCTTGACAAGATCAACAATCTTAATATATTTTTTGTTAAACCTCCACATAGACACACACAGTTCAAAATATAGTAAATTGCTAAGGCAGGATTTAGACATATTTGGCTTCAAAAATTCAGGCTTCTAAATATTATGCTCTTAATTATTATTCTCTGAAGATAGAAGGTACTGATTTCAGGTAAATTAATCACTACTTCTCGCACAATCATACATGATATCCAAGCAGACACAATTTACTAGGATTATTGGGAAAAGCAGCAAAAAAGAGAGTTCATGCCCCAAGTGTTTTGCCCCTGTGGTTCTAGACTATAAACCTGTTACCCAGCCATTTATAGCCAAGGCTGCTACATTTTCTAATCTCATCCATGGGACTAGAGGATACCAGATTTGGGATTGAAGGATAGGAGACAGATCCTTATAATAAATGAGGAAATCAGTTGGTTAGACATGAGGGGATTTTAAGTATGAGGGGATTAAAGAGGGTTTAAAAGGGGATTAAACCAAAAACAAAAGACTAAACAGGTGGGAGGACATCTTAGGCCAAAGAGAGAGTAGCCCAAGTAAAAGGATAAGACAAAAAGTTTAGCTAGGTGAGTTGTAACTGGATTAGTGAATATAGAACTGGTGAGATGGGAAATGGCTCATGAAACCAGGCTGAAATATTGTCATGTGGTTATCTCTGTGCAGAGCCTGGTGTGGTGTGGACTCTCAGGGTGCACACCCGGCTCTTCTTCAGTCCTTCCTTACAGGATGGGATAAATGAGGTCATTTTTGGTTTTTATATGTGAAGCCTGTCATTTTTTTTTTTTGCCAGTCGTGGGGCCTGAACTCAGGGACTGGGCACTGTCTCTCAGCTGCTTTTTGCTCAAGGCTAGCACTCTACCACCTGAGCCACTTCCAGACTTTTCTGTTTCGAACCCAGGGCTTCATATATACTAGGCAAGCACTCTACCACTAAGCCTCCTTCCCAGCCCAAGCCTGTCATCTGCTTGAGTGGCAGGCTTGATGGGGAGGAATTCTTTTTTTTTTTTTTTAATTTTTTTTTTTGTGTCCAGTCATGGGGCCTGAACTCTGGGCCTGGGTGATGTCCCTCAGCTCTTCAGCTCAAGGCTAGCGCTCTACCACTTGAGCCATAGCGCCACTTCCGGCTTTTTTCTTTTTGCTTATGTGGTGCTGGGGAATCGAACCCAGGGCCTCAGGCATGCAAGGCAAGCGCTCTACCACTGAGCCACCTTCCCAGCCCCATGGGGAGGAATTCTTAAGTTTGCCTCTACCTGTGATCCATCTATGGAGCTAAGTTTCAGAATTGACCTCTGTGACCATGTCCATCTCCATCAAGTATCACAATTCTTACCAGAAACTGAGATATAGAGGAATCGTGATGCAGGGAATGGTCCAACCAAGGTGAATGAAATAGAGTATACATATAGGAGAAAAAGTGGGGGATAAGGGAGATGGGAACATAGGTTGCACGATTAAACATAAACTCTAGACTCATTCCAGACTGGTTGGTGTGGACTCATCCCCCAAATTTAATTAGGTAGTATGTAAAGAATGCTTGTCTATGGCAGGCAAGCATTTTATAAAGATTATCCTTCACAAGCTTGCAAGGCAAGTAACATTAAATAAATAACATCTTCAAAGTTATACATTTGGTAAATGGTGAGGGGAAGAGCTGGGGTTTGGGTTGTATCCACATTTTTTTTTCTGTGATAATATAGTATCCATTTTTGTAATTACATAAAAACTTGGGACACCAAACATCAAATCCAATCCATACATACCAGAGGACTGTTAGTGGAAATTCAGCCAAGATTCATCAGAAACTGAATAGAGATGGGGGTAGTTGCCAGTTGCCAGTGGGCAAGCCTGGCCAGCCTAAGACAAAAGGGAGAAATGGAGGCTGAGCTGGAAGGGTTGGGAGGGTAGAAATGGAACTTGGTACTGAATATTAAAAAGCATGACACACAAGGTCCTAGAGCAGTAAGGTGAGAAAAATCAACTTTTCTATCAAAGTAGGCTGCTTAAAAGTTCCTGCTTTGGCCTAGTGGCTTGGCTATTGTTGATTATTCTGCTAAGACAATATCAGCAAGTATAGAAAGGTAAAGAGGAAATGCTTCAGAATAAGGTTTTAGTCTTAATTGGCTGTTCCAGAAATAAGAGGATTTAAGACACACCCCATATTAAAGTAGCAGAGGGTGTAATTTTATCTCAAAGTCTTTTTTTTTTTTTTGTCGGTCGTGGGGCTTGAACTCTGGGCCTGGGCGCTGTCCCTCAGCTCTTCAGTTCAAGGCGAGCGCTCTACCACTTGAGCTACAGCGCCACTTCCGGTTTTCTGGTGGTTTATTGGAGATAGGAGTCTCATGGTCTCTCCTGCCCGGGCTGGCTTTGAACCGCGATCCTCAGATCTCAGCCTCTTGAGTAGCTAGGATTACAGGCGTGAGCCACCAGCGCCCGGCTCTCAAAGTCTTTTAATGGTTACTTTATGTAAATACATTCCACTCTCTTCAAACTAGCCAATTGTGAGTAGATTGTAAACATGAACTTAGCCAATTGGAGCAGAGAAGCAGGGCCTGCTGTGTTCAGGATAAAAAGGGAGCAGCTTGCTAGATTTTTGGCTGGTGGTGCACCCTATGTAAAAGTAAACCTTGTCTTGCTGAGTTCCTTTCAAGATAGTTTATTCCTATGAAACACCCTAACATCCCGGGCCATTTCTTTCTTTCTTTTTCTTTTTTTTGGTCCGGTCGTGGGGCCTGAACTCTGGGCCTGGGCACTGTCCCTCAGCTCTTCAGCTCAAGGCTAGCGCTCTACCACTTGAGCCACTGTGCCACTTCCGGCTTTTTTCTTTTTGCTTATGTGGTGCTGAGGAATCGAACCCAGGACCTCATGCATACAAACAAGCGTGCTACCACTGAGCCACCTTCCCAGCCCCACATCCTGAGCCATTAAGGTCCATGGCCAAGGGGTTGAGAGAAGGAGAATGTGTGGTTCTAGGGGCCATGCTCAACCATATACACATACATACATACATATATATATATATATACATATACATTAGGGTCAACCATATACACACATATATATGTATATACACATGTATATGTCTGTATGTGTATATATATCTATATCTATCTATCTATCTATCTATATATATATATGGGTCAACTGCTTTGAGACTGACGACTCATTTAATATATAGTAGCATAATGTTAGAATTGCACTTTCTTGTTTCAATTGCACTTTATTTCTTACAGTTAAACTGCCATAAGTGTGTATGTATAGGGAAATCATCTTATATAGAGAGTTCTGTGCTGTCTGCAGTTTGGACACCCTCTGGGAGTCTTGGAACATATTCTCTGTGGACATATAAGGACTACTTTAATAGTGAAATTAATTTAGTGGTTGGGAATAACATCAAAAAAACAATGAAATATTTCACATAGGGGAATTGTTTTTTAGTGTGTGTACAGTGAGTTGCAAGTCAAAATTGGTTTCTAACTGGGCCAGGCTAGAAAACAAAAGTCAGTGCTATAGAGTAGTTTTCTTTGGAGATTTCCCTTTATTCTGCTACCATCTATATTAGTGAGGGCAATTTTCTTTCTCTGTATTCCCAGTTGTCACATGCCAGTAATTAGTAAGTCTTCACCCACACTATAGGATGGATTAACTGTCTAGGTTAGTGAAAAGCTTGAATTAAATTATTATTTTAAAAGAGCTTCAAGTTTATTATTTTCAAATACAGTAAGGGGAAGCACCAACTGTAGACCCAGTACACAAAGGTGGGTTTTGCCTGGGTAAATAGACAAGAGTAATTTGACATTTCAAAGAAGTCTAAGAAACAGGCTAGCCTTGTTTAAATCCTAATTACCCTCTTTGTATGTAAAAAGATACTTCTAAAGCTTTCAAAACAACTGGTTCTTGTAAGTAGATAATTACTCCTCTTCCAATCTTGTTTACACTATTCAGAACTTCAGTGAACTCAATCCCCTGCTCCCCCCCATAGATAGTACAAAGGTTAACTTCAGCTAGCCCTTCCTCAAATTATCACAGATTTCTAATTAGTGAATTCTAAACAGGGTTTCCCTGTAACAATATGCCAAGGACCCATATGATGTGTTCTTTATTGCAATGTACAACATCTGACAGGTTTCCAAGTAACAGGCCACCTGGATATTCTCTATCTGTCAGGAACATGTGGTCAAAGAGGTGGATGAGCGGGTAAAGAGGAAACACAAATCAGGAACAAACTTTCAGGAGTGATGAGGAAAGACAGAAGAAAAATACCTATTTTCAAAAATGAATCATATAGTAAAGGCATCTTTTTTTGGAATAAATAATACCACATTTTAAAAGTTTACAGATAAAAATAGGAAATTACATTAAAAATTGTAGAGTAGAAGTTGTTAGAGTGACCTAGGGAAGATGGCAAAGAAAGGTACATTATAACTATACTTGTCCTCTTTTGAACAACCTCTTTTTGAACAGCTTTTCTTTTTGGTGCTGGGGACCTCCTTCATACTAACATTCACTGAGCAACTTACTTTGTGTTGTGAATTTCTACTCTATGCACAAAAAAAAAAATATGTGAAACATTTTTAAGGCAAAAAATTGTAATCCTGGGCAAAATTGTTTTCTAGTTCTTATCTCTTAGGCTTGATTTTTTTTCCCAGTCAGATCCTTACACTGCCTTATTACCAGGGTCCTGCTGTCTACAAATGGTCTTGTTTATTAGGGTCCTCTGTCACCATAAAGTTTCATATGTTCAAAATCTTGATTTAGCAGTGAAAACGCCAGGCAGGGAGCCAACTCTGCTACTAATTAGAATAAATCAAAAGATTTGGAGGGAGTAGGAGGACAAAAACCAGGTTCCAGAAAAGGGTCTATAGCCAGGGTTACTAAGACTGATTGGCAGGTCTGAGAGCTCAGTTAGAGAGGCAAAAAGCTTGGAGAAATGCCAGTGAGGGCCAGAGAACTTGTCTCCTTCCTGATTGCACTTCCTCACATACAGAAAGCATCTGGGGAGCCCCTGTTGATTGTTTTGTCCTCTCCCCCCCTCCTGCTCTAGCAGAACCTCATTTCCTTCTATCTTCCTTGTCCTCCTCTTACTCAAGAGATAGGTCCTGATTGCTCCAAGTCAATCATGATAGTGCTATTCCCCTTGGTAATGAGTAGTTCAAGCTGGTGATTGCCGTTTCATCCTAGGAAAGGAAGTTGAAGCTGGTGGGGACATGCTTCAAAAAGTTTCATCTTAAAAAGGTCATACAGAGAGGAGAAATGGCCTTTTATTTTTTGGTAGATGTCTCTAGCCTGCCTATGATGAGTACACCAGTGACAGCTAGCTAGTGTCCATGTCACATGACTGTGACAGAGTGGACATGCAAAAAAAGAGTAGGCCTTGAGCTGATAAATTAACAATTTCTGGAACCATTCTACTTTTGGAGTTCCTGTAGGTGAGATGATTTTTCATATTGTTTAAGCATTATCGGTTAGTTTTCCTGATACTTTACAACTGGCCTAAGATGACAGTGCTTTTTATTTTTTCTCTATGATTTATAAAATAGTTTATTTTGTCTGGGAATTGCTCTGTGATGCTTAAATTGTCAATGATGCAGCAGAGAAGGTCAGTTGTAGGACCTCCGCAGATACCCAAATCTGTGGATATTCAAGTTCTTTCTTGTTTGTACTGGGAATCATCCCTAGATTACTTGTAATGCTGAATACAATCTGAAAGCTATATAAGGGCTGGGAATGTGGCTTAGTGGTAGAGTGCATGTATGAAGCTCTGAGTTCAATTCTTCAGTATCACATAAACAGAAAAAGCCGGAAGTGGTAAGGTGCTAGCCTTGAGCAAATGAAGCTCAGGGACAGTGCCCAGGCTCTGAGTTCAAGCCTCAGCACTGGCAAAATAAACAAACAAATAAATAAATGCTATGTAAGTATCCATTATAATGTATTATTTAGGGAATAAATGACATGAAGAAAAGTCTGAAAATATTCAATATGTATACAATTTCCCTTTTCCCAGCAAGATTTGCTGAACTGGTTGATTCTGCAGATGTGGTACCAAAGAGTTAAAAGTGGCTTCGTTTCGAAGCAGTAACCCTTCTGTTGCTCATATTAACCTTGGGCCCACCTGAATTTCAGAAACCGTCTTGTTTGTGCTGAAACTGCTAAACCATAGATTACTTGAACAAAGCTACTCTGAAGTCAGGCCCCACTTTGTTCTATAGCTGGCCTTGGGTCCCCACAAACTTCAGGAGATGACCAAGCTGGCCCAAGATAAACAGACCACCAATTACTCCCTGCTAAGCTTTATCTGCTCTGGAATGTCCAGATGGCCCATTGAGACCCAGCCAGTTTGATAACTTCCTACTACCTCTTATCGCCTTGGAATGCCCTGCTGACGCCTCTGGTGGCTGTAAATTTGTCAGTCGGTGATTTTTTTTTCCCTTCTCCTTTTATAACTTTGTAGTTTTTGCCTTTATAAACCCTGTGACATTTCAGCTTGGGGCTCTCCTCCTAAGCTCCGCTGAGTCGGTGTGTAGGACGAGGCCCGAGCTGCAGCCCGCCTGAATAAAGCCTTGCTTTTGCATTTCGGAACGTCTGACTCTTGGTGGTCTTCTTGGTGGGGGTCCTGCGACAGGGGTACAGCAGTACTGGCTGATCTGGGTGAGTTGGATTCTTTTCATTGGAGCATTTTAATAGAGGAACAATAGCTGAGAGAAGGTCTTTATGAATGTGTTGAGCTTTTTTGGTGTTGACTGCCTCATCCCTTTTCTTGTCTGGGTGCCTCTTCTTCTCCTCAATGTCATGAATGCTGCTACAGTATGCTCCTGCCATCTCCCACTCATTTTACCTTGACCAGGTGTTGATCCTTCAATGGAACTTTTTTCCAAACTAAATCTCTTTTTGAGACTTTGGATTTTGATTAATAAAGAAATTAGGCCTTTGGGGTAGAGGGTGTCCACATTTCCTTTTAGGTAGATTAGCCACCAGGAGAAGCAGGTTATAACTGAAAGGAAAGCAGGAATCAGAAAGGCAGAGGGTCTGGAAGTTTTTCAAATCTCTAGTTTCAGTTCAATCCTGAGGCTCATGTGTTATCCATATCATGACATCATGGTGTCATGTTTCAGACTCTGTGACATGTCATTAGCAGATTTTACATTAAATTCCTTCATTTTCTTATGCTAGCTCTATTACTGTAAACAAAAGCAAGCAAACAACAACATTGACAGCAAAAACCAATCCTTAAAGT
This sequence comes from Dipodomys spectabilis, assembly GCF_019054845.1. Lineage (NCBI taxonomy): Eukaryota > Metazoa > Chordata > Mammalia > Rodentia > Heteromyidae > Dipodomys > Dipodomys spectabilis. Next base: position 16,694,816 of record NW_024870874.1, read on the forward strand.
AGTAGTATATTGGTAAGTAACAATTGGTTCTGATTATTCTCAGCTCATATTTTGTAGACTTGTTGATTTTCCTGATATAAATGCACCCACTATCACTGATCTCAAGTTACCAAGGTGCCATCTACTGAATGTGGAGTTAAGGAGAGATACCATGCTTTGGCTCTGGTGAGCTGGTCTGAGATGGCTCCAGCACACTACTGTCTAAAGAACACAGCACATAACATACTTCTCAGTTCACAGAAGGTTCAGGGACATGTGCCGATGTCTGCTGAGTTAGGAATTCCGGTATACAAATCTTTTAATTAGTTTCAAATGTGCAAGGTCTTAGACCTTGGGGAGTAGAGGATGTGGGATTAAGATTTTAAATCATATTGAAAAAATGCTCTTTGGGGATAATAATGCTTTCTTGTGTATTGGGAATTTGAGGGGGGTGGAGGGTTTGGACTGGGGAAGGAAAAGAAGTTGGGAATGGAGCTGGGATGAGTGGAAGGAGGCCTGAGTGAAGGCAGGCTTCAGGCCTTGACCGAAAGGAGAGCTCACCTTCTTTGGTGAGGATTAGTTTCAAATGCCTAGATATCTGTGTATATTGGTGTTTGTACTTTTATTAGAATTTAGTCCTTGACATTTATTTATATATGGAATGTGTTGATGTTACTGATAAGAAGAATAGATCTTACAAACTTAGCTCACTTGAGACCAAGCTGGAAATCATTAAAAATGTTGGAAGATTCCATTTTAGCATCAATCATATATTTGGACTTAAGCCTGTTGACTGCATTCATTTGTGAAACAAGGATCAAAATTCAAGAACACATAGAAAATACTGAAGAATATATTCTCGAAGGATAGATCTAAAGGCAGTGTGAACTAATTTCTTATATGAAAATTAATTCCAGGTGGAAAGAAATTGAGATATAATACAAGGAAATTATAAGAGTACTAGGGAAGAAAAAAAAACTAGCAAAAAGGTTTTCTAATCGAATTCAAAAGGAAGTCTTTTCCAAGCATAATATAAATAAAATCCAGAAGCCTCAAAGGAAAAGACTGATACTTGGATTCCATGACAATATTTAAACCTTTGCAGAGAGAACAAAATAATACTCAGTAAATAAAGTAAAAAGACAAACTGGGGGAAAATTTTTGGAACCCAATGAGCCTTAACAATAAGATAAAGCCAAAAAGCTTCATTAAAAATTGAATATATGAATAGAAAGTTCACAGAATGTGAATTCCAAATGACTAGTAGAAATATTAAACAAAGATGCTCAACTTCACAGATAAAGAAATACAAAGGAGGGGCTGGGAAGGTGGCTCAGTGGTAGAGCGCTTGCCTTACATGCATGAGGACCTGGGTTCCATTCCTCAGCACCACATAAGCAAAAAGAAGAAAGCCGGAAGTGGCACTGTGGCTCAAGTGGTAGAGTGCTAGCTTTGAGCTGAAGAGCTGAGGGACAGCACCCAGGCCCAGAGTTCAGGCCCCACGACCGGGCCCCCCCCCCCTCAAAAAAAAAAAAAAAGAGATACAAAGGGAAAAAAATGAAAAAGTTTTCTTATTTTAGATTGGTGTGCACCCAATTTTTTCTGATACTAATATTAGGAAGATGTGAGAAGTAGATTCTTTGAAAAGCAATGTTGGTGACAAAATGGCTACAATTTCTTTGGAGGGCAATCTGGGAATATTAGAAATGTTTACTATATAGCCAGAAATTCCATTTTATAGAATTTGTCCAGCAGAAATAACCTTATAAGTGGATAAAAGCATAGATAACATACCTAAGGATATCACTATAGTTTTGTCTGTGTTTAGGTTTCTAGTTTCTCAGAATCTGCTTTTATTTATTTATTTATTTTTCCTGGTCCTGGGGCTTGAACTCTAGGTCTGGGCGCTGTTCCTGAGCACTTTTGCTCAAGGCTAGCGCTCTATTACTTGAGCTACAGCGCCACTTCCAGCTTTTTTTTTGTGATTAATTGGATATTGAGTCTCACAGACTTTCTGTCTGGGCTAGCTTTGAAGTGTGTTCCTGAGATCTCAGCCTCTTGAGTAGCTTGGATTACAGGCGTGAGCCACTGGCACACAGCAGAATCTGCTTTTTAAAAATAACACTTTCATTGTGCTGTTTTCTGATTAGAAGCACTCAAGTGCACTGTAAGATATTCAAATAACAGTTTTGTTAAAGTGGAAAGAGAATTTTACTATCCAAGATAATTACTACTAACAGCATGCATATTATTTCCATACCATTTTTATGCATAAATACATGTAATAATCTGAACTCTTGCTTTACAAAACTAGGAACCAAATAGATTCAGATAAATATTTGAGATGTAATTTTCCACATTCTAACTCTAGCCACTTGCTATCCAAAACTTAGAAATTGGATGTTGAGAAAATTTAATATTAAATATAATCTGAATTCACTGCCTAAATTTTAACCATTACTGTCTCAATTTGGAAATAAATCGATTTTGAAAGGGATAATTGCATATTTTTTCTTTCAAATGTTAAATTGTAGCAAACATTGTTCAATAACATGCCTTATTTTTTTGCTTCTAGATATATGATAGACATCATTTCCTATTAGCTCATAAAGGTCTTTCTCATTTCTTTTTGTTTGCTTTTTTCTTTTCTTTCTCTTTCCTTTTTGCTCTTCCCTTTTCACTTCCCTGTTCTCTCTCTCTCTCTTTCTCTCCCTCTCTCTCTCTCTCTTCCTCTCTCCCTCTCTCTCTCTCTCTTTCTCTCTCTCTCCCCCGTACCCCCGTCTCTCCCTTGAGTCGCTGTCTCATAACGTAGCCCAGGCTGGCCTGGAACTTGTGATGCACCTGCCCAAGTAATGGGATACATGTGTGCAATCACTATGCCTTGTATGTCACAAATTCCTTTAAAATATTTTGATTAGGATACATTAGTTGTACAACATTAGTTGTACATTCATTGTGACATTTCCATATATGCATACAATGTGTCTTATCAGCCTTACTCCCTCTGCCACTCTCTCTCATCCTACTCATCTCCCTTCTTAAAAGTGTTGCAGCTGTCCCAGGCACCGGTGGCTCCCACCTGTAATCCTGGCTACTCAGGAAGCTGAGATCTGAGGATCTCAGTTCAAAGCCAGCCTGGGCAGGAATGTCCCTGAGACTCTTATCTCCAATTAACCACCAGAAAACCGGAAATGGCGCTGTGGCTCAAGTGGTAGAGGGCTCACTTTGAGCTGAAGAGCTGAGGGACAGCACCCAGAGATCAAGCCCCACAACTGATTTAAAAAAAAAAAGTCAGGCCCAGAGTTCAAGCCCCATGACCGACAAAAAAAAAGAAGTATTGCAGCTGGTTTCACTGCTCTATTTTCGCATAGGCATATTTACCCTGCTGACAGCAGAGCCTTTTTTATTGCTGCGTCATTAATTTTTGTAGTGTATACTTTATTTTTTTCAGTGTCTAGTAATTGTACCAAGTGGTTTTACCATAGTATTTGAATTGTATATGTTATATTCTAATCAGAATAACCCTTGCATTGTTTTCTCTTTACTCCTGTACTATTCATAATCTTTCCTCATGCATGTCCTATTTTGTTTTTCTTTTTGGTACCAGTACTGTGGCTTGAACTCAGGGTTCTGTCCTTTAGCTTTTATGCTCAAGGCTGACATTCCACTTGAGTCACATCTCCACTTTCAGCTTTAGCTGGTTAATTGGAGATAAGAGTCTCATGAACTCTCCTGCCTGGGCTGTCTTTGAATTGTGATTCTCAGTCTCCGGAGTAGCTAGGATTACAGTTGTGAACCACTTGCACCCAGTCCAGGGTGTGTGTGTGGGGTGGGGGGGGGGGGTGCAGGAGGAGGGCGGGAGGGTCCTTGGGATTTGAACTCTGGGTCTGGGTACTGTCCCTAAGGTTTTCTAGCTCAAGGCTAACATTCTACCACTTGAGCCCCAGCTCTACTTCTGGCTTTTTTGGGTAGTTAATTGGAGGTAAGAGTCTCACAGACTTTTCTGCCCAGGCTGGCTTTGAACCATGATTCTCAGATCTCAGCCTCCTGAGTAGCTAGGATTACAGGTGTGGACTGCCAATGCCCAGCCCACTTCCTGGTTTAATTCTTAATAAGCATCATGATTACTTTTGTAACTGAGATAAGATTTTGTTTAACTCAGGTTGAAATTAAAGATTGTTTATTAGCTTGAGAAATAACTACCTCACCCTATTATATCAGTTATGTCTAGAATTTACTTTTTACAGTTTAGACTTTTTTTACCCTCTTCTCAGAACTTGTTATGTATGTTAGGAGAATGTTTGTTTAATCATATATACTTTTGTCTATACTAGTGATATCTAATAGGAATGTATTGAGAAACACTTATGTAATTTAAAATTTTCTAGTAACTACAAGTTAAACAAGGTAGAAAGGATAGGTCAATTAATTTTAATAATATATCTTATTAACCCAGTATATCTAAATATTATGAGATATAAAAATATTGATGAGCTATTTAAAATTGCATTTTCTACACTCAGTCTTTAAAATCTGGTGTGTGTATTTAACACTTAACAAAAGGTTTTGATTTGGCTGCTAAATTTTCAACACTTAATAGTCCTGAGGCTGGGGAGGTGGCTCAGTGGTAGAATACTTGCCTTGCATGCATGAGACCCTGGATTTGATTCCACAGCACCACAAAAAGAAAAAGCCAGAAGTAGCACTGTGGCTTAAGTGGTAGAGTGCTAGCCTTGAGCTGAAGAGCTCTGGGACAGTGCCCATGCCCAGAGTTCAACTCTCATGACAGACAAAAAAAAAAAAAAAGATCCTCCCAACATGACAAAGTACTTTTTTTTTTGTCAGTCATGGGGCTTGAACTCTGGGCCTGGGCACTGTCCCTCAGCTCTTCAGCTCAAGGAGAATGCTCTACCACTTGAGCCATAGTGCCACTTCTGGTTTACTGAGTGGTTTATTGGAGATAAGAGTCTCACAGGTTTCTTGCTCAGGCTGGCTTTGAAATTCGATCCTCAGATCTCAGCCTCCTGAGTAGCTAGAATTACAGGCGTACCAGCACCTGGTGATGAAGTACTTTTAAAGAACAGATATTTTACACTGCTTCAGTTTTAAATTTTAAGTTAGTGCTAAGATTAAAAAAAAAAAAAAAATTAGTGCCTCAGTCAGACCTTTCAAGAGCTCAATAGCCACATGTGGCCAGTGGTTGCAAGACCAAATAGTAAAAGCAGAACATTCTCCCTGGACTGTGCTGGTCTAGACATGAGTTCTAAGCAGATAAAAATCTGTCTTTCTCATCTTGAGAAATATCTAACTGAACTGCACATGGTAGATTCCATAAATAAGGAATCCACTCTTGGGTCCTGGAATGGAGGAGTCATCATGAATGGGTAGCTGGTGAGAGGTGATTTACCTCCTCCTGGATGGAACAATTATTGTACTTAGAGGTCTTTTGAGTTGGCTGTTGCACACAGCAAATGACTTGTGGAGGATATATGTTTGCTCTTTTCAACTGACTTAATATAAAAGCAGAGAATTTGCCAGGCTCTGAGGGCTCACTCCTGTAATCCTAGCTACTCAGGAGGCTGAGTCTCAGGATCGTTGTCCAAAGCCAGCAGGGGCAGGAAAGTCCATGAGATTCTTTTTTTTTTTTTCTTGCCAGTCATGTGGCCTGAACTCGGCCTGGACACTGTCCCTCAGCTCTTCAGCTCAAGACTAGCACTCTATGACTTGAGCCACAGCACCACTTCTGGCTTTTTCTGCTTATGTGGTGCTGAGGAATGGAACCCAGGGCCTCATGCATGCAAGGCAAGCACTCTACCACTGAACCACCTTCCCAGCCCTGGGATTCTGGTCTCCAATGAACCACCAAAAAGCCAGAAATGGAGCTGTGGCTCAAGTGGTAGAGCTCTAGCCCTGAATGAAGAAGCTAGGCCCTGAGTTTGAGCCCCAGTACTGGCAAATAAACAAAACAGAACAACCCTTATAGAATTTGAGTAATGAACACTTAGGCTGACACAAGGCAAAGGCTGACTTGGGAAAAAGGCAGGAGGAGGCTGCACTGACAGTGGTTGTCTTTGGAGGAAGAAGGGGGCAGCAGAGAGCCACCAGGCTGGTATGCTATGGGGATAACCAAAGGGCAGGGCAATGAAGAAGACAGTAAGGATGAAACCAAATCAAGAGCTCACATCAAGAGGAAAGCCAGGCTACAAAGCACAGTGGCAAGAGAGAGGCCAAATCAGGAGAGGATAAGAGTATCCTACCCAGGAAGATGTTGAGAATCTATTGTTTTCCTTATCACATCAATAGGTTTGGTGTTTTCTTTACTTAAATTACAAACAAGAGGAAGATACTTATATTGTTTGTGCAAGGAAATTGTAATACTTGAAGATATAATGGGGATGGAAAAGATGGGGAGAACTGTGTAAGGGTGACAATGACCAAGATGCATTGTACTTATAAACTGATGTGCTGAATTGAAACCCCTTTGTACAACCACTTAAAGATAAATAAATGAATAAATAAATAATGTGTTAAAAAATAGACAAAAGTAAGGGCAGATGGTGATCCCATAGGCACATATTTTTAATAATAATACTTTAAGCCAGGTGCTGATGGCTCACGCCTGTAATCCTATCTACTCAGGAAGCTTCCTTCTGAGAATTGTGATCCAAAGCCAGCTCAGGCAGGGGCTCAGGGACAGCACACAGAACCTGAGTTCAAGCCCTAGGATGGTAACAACAACAACAAAAGATTAAATTGTTTAAAAAAAACTAGTTTTGGTGATTTATCTAGCCAAATCAGTGCACTTCCTTCTGATATAGCTATCGTTGTAAATATATGCTTTGTTTTATAACCTGCTCTTTAAAAAACCTTAATATTCTGCAAGCTTCTATTTGAATCTAAAAAACATAGTGTTTTAACACAAAATTTTGAAAAATGTAGTGGTAGGGATGGATCTACAATGTGCAAATTAATCGCATACTCTACCATTAGAGCTATATCATTATACTTGAACACTTTGTTTGTTTTGTTTTTCTGCAGGTCCTGAGGCTTAAATTTAGAGCCTGGATGCTGTCTGTGAGCTTTTTTTTGCTCAAGGCTAGTGTTTTATCGCTTGAGCCATAGCTCCACTTCTGGCTTTTTTAGTAGTTTATTGTAGATTAGTGTGTCACAGTCTTCTGGGTAGGGACAGGAGGGAAAAACTGGGAGAAAGCGACAGAAGGGGAGTCATTGTTCAAAAAGAATTGTACGCATTACTCATTACCTCATTCATGTAACTATAACCCCTCTGTTTATCAACTACAATAACAAAAACAACAAAAAATGTAATAGGCTTTTCTGTTCAGGTTGGCTTCAAACTGTGATTGTCAGATCTCAGCCTCTGAGTAGCTAGGATTACAGGTGTGAGCCACTGGTACCCGGCCCTGTACACCTTTTTAATATTTCATTCATCTTTGGTAAGATGAACTCATGCTATAGATTTACTCTGCCTGACTTTACCAATTACCAGTTAGAAGACATTATGATTTTTCTATGTTTTCAAATTATTTTAAGCACTATAAATCTTACGTAGATTTTTGTGTATTTTCTTTTTTAAAATTAAAAAATTATTTTATTATACATCTGCTGTACAGAGAGGTTAAGGTTACATGAGTAAGGTAATAGTTTTTGTGCATTTTCAAAGATGATTTCATTAGAACAAATTTCTTAAAGTGAGATGATAGGGCATGGAAGTGTTTGATTTGCATTGCCAAACTCTGCTCTTGGACAGGTTGTAATTGGATACACTTTTTCCTTAGTGCTCATTTCCCTAAATCATCACCAATTATGGATAAGTATAGACTTATATCAGAGAAATGAACAAAAACACAATGAAACAAAACCTAACAAGTTTACTAATTCAGTTGGTGGAAAAAAAGTGGCATCTTATTTTTAAAAACAGCCATTTGTTTTTGAGTCGAGGTCTTACTACTTAGCCCACGTTGGTCTCAAACTCACAATCCTCGTGGCTCTGTTTCCTGAATGCTGGGATTACAGGTGTGTATCACCACACATAGCTCTAAAATGAGCATTTCTTTGATAATTATAGATGATAAACTATTCCTCCCCCCACTTCCCCATACTGGGATTAGAATCCAGTCTCTTTAGTGACAGGCAAATGCTTTATACCCAAGAATTGACCTTTTTTTTAGTTTTTAAAAATGTTTGCTTATATTCTCTCTGTGTGTGTCCTGCCTCTTTTTCAATTTGTCCACTATTTTTATTCATCCAAAGATTCTTTGCAATCTTGTAGAGACTCTAATTGTTCACCCTATAATAAGGATATTAATTCTTTCTCCTACATGCTGCAAATATTACTCCTATACATTGTTTGCTTTTCCATTGGTTTTTGGGTGGAGTTTTTAAAAAAGATCTTAGGTTTTAAAATAAACTTTCTATTTCAATATCATTTTCAGAATAACTTTAGATTTACAGAAAAGTTATCCAGATGGTAGAGAGAGCCCCTGTATACATTTGCCCAATTTCTCCTGACATTAACATTGTGTTTATAAGCTCATGCTTCATTTGTCAAAATAAACGGAACTCCCATATGGTTTTAAAGGTGCTGCAGAGGCTCAAGCAGCTCTGATAGGATGCTCATTTTCTGCAGTGGGGAAAATTTTTGATTATTTGGAGCACATTTTTCTCCTCACAAAACCCAGGATTTTGTGCATTACTGGTCAAAGCATTAAAGTGTATTTTTTTGTGAAATATTACTAAGTTTATTTGTAAAATTCATTTTTTTTTTTTACTGTGAATAACCATGTTTTGATGGGCAAAAGCATCCAGAAGTTTGATTCTGAAGAGCTTTGGAGTCTGGAAAGTATACTGAAAGGTTTAATTGTGGCCATGTCTACTGCTGTCTCATATAGTATCCTTCTTGCCCTGTAGTTAGGCTAGCTCACCTTCTGGGGTTAAAGGGCAGAATCGTGAAAAGTGTGCCTAATGTCACCCTCACAGGAAGCATTAGAGCCATTAGAGCACTTTTCTAAAACAGGATATCATCTTTCTCTTTCTAAATTATAGCGTCCCCTGGGAAGGGCTGATAAGGAAGAATGTGGTTTAAAATGGTCTTTCCCTAGAGTTGCATAGAAAAACCTGGGGGTAATGGGGATACTGTGGAGTGTCAGAACTGGCAACCAGGGCCTCAGAAGGGAACCTTAGTGTTTGCTCTACCTCAGAGCAGCCTGGGCGCTTTGTGTAAACCTCATTTCTTTATTCCCCAAAGCAAGGGGGCTTTAAGGATCTCATTCCAGCTGGATATTTTCTCTTAGAAACAGATTTTATTGGGGATGATGGATATGTGTTATGTGATATTGATTGTGGTGATCATTTCATCATGGGTATATACCCACGTCAAAACTTATAAAATTTAAAATACACGTGGTTTATTATATGTCATGTTTAGTTTGGTGCAACTTTAAAAAAAAAAACAGATTTTAGGGTGGGGTATGATGGTATATGCCTCCAGTCCCAGCTACACAGGAGGGACTGGTATGAGGATCATTGTCTTGAGACTGGTCCAAGACCTTATCCAAAAACAAAACAAAGCAAAACAAACTCTAAAAGCCAAAAAGACTGGAAGTATGGATCAAGTGGTGGAGGTCCTTCCTAGCTAGTGTAAAATGTAGAGTTCAAATCCCAGTACAGCCCAAATAAAAAAACAGAACTCCACAGTTTTCATCCAGCTAATAATCTATTGGGTAAGGATCATTTTTAGTGGTAGGAATACAACTATGGGGACTTCCTGGAGTTTTCCCTACAACTTCCTGTTAAGGCTGTACTTCTATTTACTTTTGAATATATCAGGGCTACAGGTGTGATTCAAGTGGTAGAGCACCACCTACCTAACAAGTGTGAAGTCATGAGTTGGAACTCCAGTACCTCCAAATAATTTGCTATGTTCACCTATTTGGGAGATGTTCGTTTGCTCAGTCAGGCATTATCCCCAAGTGCTCACTATGCTTTGGGCTGAGGGTGAGGGGTGAGGCCTCTTGTAGACTCCTACTGCAGTCCTTTTCAGGAAGAAAAGAGGGCCAATGTATCTGGATTGAGTACTTTGGATTTTTCTCACCAAAACCCCACTTTGAGGTCTTATCAGTAGGAACACAAAGTCTTATAGAGGCACCATACAGTCTGCTATTTAGGTGGGGAGAAGTTAGTAGGGCAGCTGTGGAGGGGACTGGCTACCTGCTTTTCCTTCAACACTCTCTGGAAAGCACCTTTCCCCTCTCTTCCATACTTAGCAAGGCATCAGTTACAGATTTGGATTGTTCTACTGAGATCCCTCTCTAGGCCCATCTAAGTACCTACCCTCTACCTACTACCCAGTCCACACACTTGTCATGTTAATACTGGGTCTCTCTAGGAAGCTCCTTCTGGGTTCCAGGCTTAGAGGATCTCTGGGTGGGCCACCAAGACGATCAGGTTCATTCATTCAAGCTGTGTCATCAATCACTTACATACTCAAAGTCTTCCAATTTCTGCATTTCAGGAGGAGCAAACTGCTCCTCTTGAGTTGTGAGGCTCTCTACTGACTAGTTCTACCCTCTCATAGTTTAAGTCCCTATCACTTCCAGATTCCAATCTTTGTTCGAGCTGAGCAGGTTTTCTCCTTCAAGCCAGGGGTATGTGCATGTGTTTTTCCAATTCTCCACCTACCTTATGTTTTCCCGCCACTAACAGACAAATCCTACCTGCCCTAAAACTCAGCTAGAGCCCTATCTTTTTTATGGAAGCTTTTTCATGGATGTTCCAAGCACATTCATTTCAATTAATCAGGCTATTTACTTTTTTGTTGGGGACACAAGAATGAATGATAGGCGTTGCTTCTTAGTTTTTGTTTTCTTTCTAAAGAGAAAGAAGAACCCAGTTAATCCGTAATTTCTTCAACCAGAAATAACACCTCCCCCTTCTCTGTCTGTCTGTCTGTCTCTCTCTGTATATATATATATATATATATATATGTCTTTTCTCCTTTATGTAGGCACCTGACCATTGAAAACCCAGGGATTTATTGTATACAGAGATGAAAATATTGGACACTCTGGGGATGGATGAAAACTGCAGCTGTTGGTGCTTGATTCTTGATTCTTGTTAGGCTGAACATAATGAGTGAGTGACTTCAAAGCAATGAACTATGATTCTTATAAAGAAAATAGTTGTATTTTCTTCTGCTGCAAGGAAGAACAAAGTCAGTCAGACTATGTTTATGGACAAAAAGAGATTGCTTTGTTAATTAAAAAAACTAGTTTTGTTTAAAAAATGTGTTTGCAATATGGTCCAATCTTTGCTAAAGCATTGGAAAAATTTTGGAAAGATAAGTACTCAATGGTTTTCTTTGGGTGAAGGAATTTACTAGTCATTAAATAAAAACACTTCCTTTTAACCCAAACTTTTCTATAACAAGCAATTTCATTGTTTTAATCAGAAGGACATTTTCATTTGGGGAAAATGTGCAGAAATAGGGATATCAATTTGGTCCAAATGCAGATGGATCACTTTAGAGACAGTGCAAAATTAAATATTAAAAGGCATTCTGCTTTGTTTATTTAATACAGAGTGAGGACTGGAATGGGCCACATCTACAGGGACCTTTAGCAGATGTGGACTGAGCGTTGCAGTTTCAGGGTAAACACTATAAAAATAAACAAATGAGCAAACTAATGGAATGTGATAGACAGGATGCCTGAGTAATTACTATAAATGCTTTGCCCTTTTTTTTTTTTGTAAGAGTCTCAGAAAGGACTTTAACCTCTAGGTCTATTAATCTGGCTTCTATCACTGAGCTGAGCTAGTGGCACTTTATGTTTTAAATCATAAATGTATGATTTGCCCTTGGTATACTCTGGCGATTTTGTTTTCTTTCCATCAGAGTTTGTTATCTCATCCTAGAAATGGAAAATGTACAGACTGGTAATAGCATGCCCCTGGGTGTTATCTACAACCTTGAGAGTTTCCCATGCAGGTGGGAATTTTCTCATTCTCAGAGGACCAACAGATCTGCCTTGGCTGCTCTACCTATAAATAAAAGTTCAGGAAGGACTCTGAATTCTGGAAAAAGCCTTGACCATGAGGTTGATCCTGTTATATGGTGCCCTTTTTGGGCTTATTTACTGTCGAGAAACATTTGTGGGGTAAGTTTTGCTTTCTGGGGCTCGTTTGAAGTTTACTTAGCTCATTCTTGAAGCCTCCCATTGGATATTACAGAATTATAGGTGTACGTGTTAAATGTTCTCAAAGTTCTCTTGGCTGGGAGTGGGGGAGAATTGTAGTGGGAAAAATGAGAGGTGATCAAAAAAGAGATGAATGGCATTGAAAAGGATAAATAAGTGAAAATTGTGAAAACATAGAAATGGATTGCTAATAAAAGGACTTTTCTTTGAGAATAAAGAACGGGATTACAATTGGGAGTACACATGGCTCAGGCCAGGCTGGCCTCTGGTATGTCTGGACAACAAAGGAAAGGTTAGGGGTCTTGTTTAGATAGAGAAATCTATGCAATATATGCAAGTGATTTCGAGTACAAGTTCATTGGCACTTTGAGTACTTGTGGGAGCTGCCATGATGATTGGCAAGTTGGAGCTATAACTGGGTAAAGCTAGTGTTAAGGTCATAATTGGCCGTTTATCAGCTGCTAAGTAAAAATGGTCTTAAATATAGGGCAGGCAGTTCTGTGACATAAATCCTGGAGAGGGCCTTTTCTTTCCCATGGTGCAAAAGCTCGAATCTGTTTTAGTGAAGAGTGACAAGGATGACTGCATTTTGAATAATGAGTTTTCAGCAAATGGATCACACATAACTTTTTTTTCCCCTCTGGTCCTGGGGTTTGAACTCACCTGGGTGCTATCCCTGAGCTTTATCACTCAAAGCTAGCACTCTACCACTTTGAGCTACAGTGCCACGTCCAGTTTTCTGGGGGTTAATTGGAGATAAGAGTCTCACTGACTTTCCTGCCCAGACTGGCTTTGAACTGCGATTCTCAGATCTCAGCCTCCTGAGGCTTTGAACCGTGATTCTCAGATCTCAGCCTCCTGAGTAGCTAGGATTATAGGCAAGCCACTGGTGCTCGGCTAGCATCTCCTCCTTTTTTTTTTTTTTTTGGGTCCGGTTGTGGGGCCTGAACTCTGGGCCTGGGCGCTGTCCCTCAGCTCTTCAGCTCAAGGCTAGCGCTCTACCACTTGAGCCACAGCACCACTTCCGGCTTTTTTCTTTTTGCTTATGTGGTGCTGAGGAATCGAACCCAGGGCCTCAGGCTTGCAAGGCAAGCGCTCTACCACTGAGCCACCTTCCCAGCCCGCATCTCCTCCTTTTAAAGGAAGATTCTTGGGTACCTAAGCATTAACTAAAAGTAATGATACCCCAGTGGAGAAATTTTTAGGGCATTTGTGGCAGATGGGTCCTAGGAGGCAGAAGAGCCTTGGAGAGCTTATGTATTCCACTAGAGTTCATTGGAAATTGGGTAGAACTTGGTTTCAGAAGACCTACGTACGTAGGCCCCTGTCTGTGACTTGTACCTGTTTCTTCCCTATTGCACAAATGGACATGAAATTAGCCTGCTTTGGAGGAGGGATAAAGAAATCTGGTTCTTCTACCCATCTTTTTTTTTGGGGGGGGTCCAGTTGGGGAGCTTGAACTCTGGGCCTGGGTGCTGTCCCTCAGCTCTTCAGCTCAAGGCTAGTGCTCTACCACTTGAGCCACAGCGCCACTTCCAGCTTTTTTCTTTTTGTTTATGTGGTGCTGAGGAATCGAACCCAGGGCCTCATGCATGCAAGGCAAGCGCTCTATCACTGAGCCACCTTCCCAGCCCCTACCCATCTTCTTTAAGAATCTATTTGCTAATTTTGAGATCTCTCTCTTCCTCCTTCCCTTCTCCCCTCCTCCGTGTCTGTGTGTGTGTGCGTGTGCTTGTGTGTGTGTGTGTGTGTGTGTGTGTGTACTTGAGTGTGTGTAAGGAGAGGAAGAAATATACCTTAATTGGTTTGAGTCTCAACTTCTCCTGTCCAAAAGTTGGGTTTTCAGATGGAGAGCTGATACATTTTCAGTTTCAAAAATGAACAAAACAACAACAAAAAAATCACATTAAGTCTACCCAGATGTGAATCCAATTCCTCTTACAAGCATCAAATTAATTATCCCATTAAAAAAAAAAAAAAAACAACTTCTTTTCTGAAAAACAAGAACAGGCACGTTTTAAAAGCCAATGTTATGAGCAGCAGGTGTGACTTGACAAATTCTCATTAGCTAAAGGAAGGGTAACTTTAATGGCAAGCTTCCTGCTAAGAGCAGATAGCCTCTTAATTATTATTTAGATAACATTTCCTTGGAGGAAATAAAGCCATTCTATCACCTCTTCATTCTGGAGATGTGGGTCACTATGCTATTTATTAGCTTCTGGGATGTCAAAGAGATTATTGACTGCTGCATTCATTGCTTATATGCAGAGGCTAATCGGAACAGAAAATAAAAGAAAAAGTGCCCCTAGTTTCACTCTTAAGGTCATGTCTCTGTTTAATATTCTTTAGAGACCAAGTTCTTGAGATCATCCCAAACAATGAAGAACAAATTAAAAGTCTGATACAACTAGAGGCTGAAGAACATCTCCAGGTATTTGTGCTAGTAATGGCTTTTGTTTCCCAGAGGGAATACTCTACAGCCAGTCAGGATGATTGACATCCATTCTGGGCTGTATTCTGATTCCTCTGAGGTAGTATGGGATACTAACTCATGGAGTGGGGATTCCATAAAACTGGGCTCTAATCTCAACTACGTGACACCAGGCAAACCATCTTCCTTTCCTATGACTTACTTCCCTAGTCAGAAAAATGGGTATAGATTTACCATTCCCCTAGCTCACAGGTATATTGTAAGAATGAGATTGGCTATTAACTGTGAATTATTTTGAACACCTTTAACATTATTTCTCCCATATAATTAATGATTATGAAATGAATTGGATCACTAAAAAGCCAATTAAAAAATTGCTATTAGAGCTGAAGGCATGGCTCAAATGGTAGAGTGCCTGCCTAGCAAATACTAGTCTCTAAGTTCAAACCCAGAATGGCCAAAACCAAAACACCCTACCATAGTTTTAAATAATCTTTTTCTCTGCCAGTTTTAATATCTATCTATCTATCTATCTATCTACCTATCTATCTATTTATCTTCCATCTATCTATCTATCAAAGAACATTAATAACCATGCCTGGGAGGGAAACATAACACATTTTTCTATGACTGGATATTTATAAAATGCTTGTTGGTATTAATAGTGATTCTATATTGATTCTGGTTATGTGGGCTTAAAATAATATTAGTAACAAATTGATTTGCTGAAATCCAGCAATACTAAACTATCCATTTCCCCCAGAAAGTCCCACTCTTTTCATTGGCTTGGCTCTTTATCCTTTTCAGCTCGACTTCTGGAAATCACCTACCATCCCAGGAGAGACAACTCATATCCGAGTTCCCTTTGTCAGTGTCCAGGCAGTCAAAGTTTTCTTGGAGTCCCAGGAAATTGATTATTCCATCATGATTGAAGATGTTCAGGTAATTATGCCTTACTGTGGCCCTCCAGAGGCTTGCTGAGCCTAGAGTACTGTCATCCTACAGTAGTAGTGGCTGAATGCCCCATCCTCTTCCAAAGTGCTACCAGATAAAGGAAAGAGCATGACCTTGAGCCTAAGGACAGGATGAGAAAAGCTTGGTAGTGGGTACTGAGGATCACAATTCCCTTATAAACAGAAATCCCATCTGTTGACTAATATACAGTTGGTTTGTCTTAGGTGCTGTTGGATCAAGAGAATGAAGAGATGCTATTTAATCAGAGAAGAGAACGGAATGGTAATTTCAACTTTGGGGCCTACCATACATTGGAAGAGGTAGGCATTTCAAAATGAGTATCAGAGAAATGTGCCATTCTTTCTTGTGAGGACAAAGTGGTGGGTGACTTAATAACCTAGACATTATTCTCCATTTTGTCCTAGCTTCTCCAAGTCTCCATAGGATTTCACAGGCAGTACCCATGTCATTGGCTAAATGTAGGACCTGAAGTCTACTTGCCCATAATCACACAGTTATTATGGAAGTGTTCAGAGTGTCTTAAGTGAGCTAACAAACAGCCTTGCCATACTCTTCCCCTCAAAACTCTGGCGCAGATTTCTGATCTGCACTTCTCACAGGATAGCTGTGTTTTATGGTTGCTACTCATGATGGAGTTATGGGCCAATTTGACACCTCTAACTTCCAGACAAGGGTGAAGTCTCCAGCCTGCCTAACCTCCAAGGCCATATGGTAGCAAAGTTTATATAGATTCTTTTGTTGTTCCTGTGTGTTGTTGGTCCCTTTCTTTACTTGGGTCACACGATAGTAGGTGGGCTGCATTTACCTTTCCATAACAGACCTGTAAAGGTCTGTCTCTATTGGCAGACTTCAGAGTGGAGGAGGGAGGGGTATGAGTCAGATGGAAGTTGGGGGTTTAAAGGGCCAGGTGGGTAGGGAAGAGACAAAGAAGAATTATCTGGTTGGCAGCAAGTCTCTAATTCACAATTTTAAAATGCAAAGAGCTCTGAAATTTATTTTGCTCAATTTTCCTTGCTAGTCAACCTTCTCTGACCTACACTTATGTAGAGGCTAAAATCTGACCTGACTAGTTCATTTGTTTCACTGCCAGAAATACCAGTGTGTTTAAATATGAAGCAACATCCCACAGGTAGTACACCATATAATAGACACCATAACCCCCCCTCCACACACACACACACACACACACACACACACACACACACACACACACACAAACCTGTATCTTAGTTTGGCATGAGGAAGAAACAAGACTCACTCTCTCTGTCCCACACACTGGTGTGTCCCTGGGACGGCAAACATTGACAACAGCTGGAAGAGGCTGTTTTTATCCTGGGAAACCTCCAGGTGTGCCCAGCAATGGACACAGCCTGGCTGCCTGTAGGATGCACAGAATTTCAATGAACCTTGAAAATTGGTGAAGTGGCCTGGGGCTTGAGGCTGCCTGGGGCTGGTGTTTCTTTGTCCCCCAGCCTGCACTAGCCCCTGCATTTTGTAGCACCAACCTCGACACCCCTCCCCTCCTCCTTTGTGTGTGTGTGTGTGTGTGTGTGTGTGTGTGTGTGTGTGTGTGTGTTTATGCAACTACCAGTTTGTGTTCTGCTAGTTCTCTTGTCTGGAGAAGCTGTACCTCAGAGCTGGGGGGAGGAAGCTACAAGCACACCAGACCAGTGTCATTTTTGTTGTGCACAGAATTGTCTGTACTGCAGCAAAATGGCTTCTCTTGTCCAAATGACTCAGCATCCCTGAGCTGGGATACAAACGCCCCTCACCCCTGCGGAACCCCCAGGTCCTGCAGCGATGTGACACTGTGACACCATGCTTCCAGGGAATGGGATGGAGGGAAGGCAATGCCATCATAATCATAGCTTGGCAAATTATCTTATCTCTTCCATTGAAACCCTTTCAGATCTCCCAAGAAATGGATCGCCTCGTGGCTGAGCACCCTGATCTAGTGAGCAAAGTGAATATTGGTTCTTCTTTTGAAAACAGGACCATGAACGTGCTCAAGGTACACCCACCCAGACAGCCGTGGGGTTTTTGTTCTGGACACTTCTAGAATCCTGCCTCTCCTAGCTTGGCCTGCCAGAGCAGCTTTTATTTCTTTTTCTTTTTCTTCAAATCCTCTCTCCTAACCGGTCTTTGCTGGTTTCCAGCAGCCTCTCCCCCGCCCCCCTTCCTTTTTTTTTTTTTTGTCCTTTCCTGCGCAGGCTGACGCAGGTCTGCAGGAGAGAATTAATGCTCTTGTCCTGAGAGATGCGCTCCGAGAACCGGGCGAGCTCGCCAATAGGAACCGAGGAGGGGGAGGAGGTGCCTGCCAGGCTGGGGCAGCGGAGGGGGAAAAAGGGAGGAGGGGAGGAGAGGGAGGGAGAAGAGGAGAGGTAGGAGGAGGGTGGGAGGTGTTTTCAGATTCATCAAGGTGGGGGTTGTTTGCTGTTTCTCCTTTTTCTTTTACCTCTTTCTTTTCTCCTTCCCTCCTTCCCTCCCTCCCCTTCTCTCCTCCCCCTCTTTCCCTCTATTTCTTTCTTTCTCTCTCTCTCTCCCTCCCTCCCTTCCCTCCCCTCCCTTCTCTCCCTCTCTCTCTCTCTTTCTCTCTCCCTCCCTCCCCCCTCTCTCTCTTTCTTTCTTTTTTTTGGTCCAGTTGTGGGGCCTGAACTCTGGGCCTGGGCGCTGTCCCTCAGCTCTTCAGCTCAAGGCTAGCGCTCTACCACTTGAGCCACAGCGCCACTTCCAGCTTTTTTCTTTTTGCTTATGTGGTGCTGAGGAATTGAACCCAGGGCCTCATGCATGCAAGGCAAGTGCTCTACCACTGAGCCACCTTCCCAGCCCATTTCTTTCTTTCTTCCTTCCTTCTTTCCTTCCTTCCTTCCTTCCTTCCTTCCTTTCTTTCTTTCTTTCTTTCTTTCTTTCTTTCTTTCTTTCTTTCTTTCTTTCTTTCTTTCTTTCTTTCTTTCTTTCTTTCTTTCTGTCATGGGGCTTGAACTCAGGGCCTGTGAACTGTCCCTGAGCTTCTTTTTGCTCAAGACTGGCACTGTACCACTTGAGCTACAGCACCACCTCTGGCTTTTTCTGTTTATATGGTACTGAGAAATCAAACCCAGGGCTTCCTACATGCTAGGCAAGCACTCTACCATTAAGCCACATTCCCACATTAAAGCTAGTTTGAACAGAATTTAAAAAGCACCAAGTATTTGCCTGAGCTGCAGGAAAAACAAATAAAACCCCCCAAATTCTACAGTATGCCCTCCCCACCAAAGAAGACAACTCAACTTCAAAGGCCAATGCTCTGAAATGAAGGCATAGTTAAAAAATGATGGACAAAAAAAGGCTAAGGTTTAACTGCAAGTTGTTAGCCCTAACAGTACTGATATAGTTTCAAGCTTTTACACTTTGCCCTGAAAAATAGTGCAAATTATTTCCCCAGACTTCCTAGAAAGCGTTTGTTAAGGGGGGCAGATAGTAATGTCACAACTCCCTGCTAAATTTGGAAACATTATGGCTGGGAACCAAACTGACTAACTGGGACAGATGGAGTTCTCCAGAGCTGGGTTATCCCAATGCAGGTCTGAGAAGAGTAGTTTGCCTACTTAGTGACCCTGTGTACACTTGCTAATACTCTCTCCCTCCCTCCCTCCCCCCTCTCCCCCCATTCTTCCTCTCTCTCTCCTCTCCCCCACCCCCTCTCTCCCTCTCTCTCCCCCTCACTCCCCCTCTCCCCCCTTTCTCTCCTCCCCCTCTCCCCCCTTTCTCTCCTCCCCCTCTCTTCCCCCCTCTTTTTCCTGTCATTGGGTCAGGAAAACTCCAGATTATCCATTGGTTTGCATTTTCTTGGTGTTTCCTTTTCTAGATGGTTTGATGGGTTGAGGTTGTTCTGTGTTTTTGAAAGTTCTCTGCTTTTTAAATCTGAACTCTCTGGAGTAAATGACACAGATCACTTTCAACTAAAACTCCCCACACCTGTGAAATGTAATATTTTAGTGAGAATTTGCATTTCTCATTTACCTTATCTGCTGTGTTTAGGATGCTGCACAGAAATAGGAGTTGATGGCGCAAAAATAATCTTTTCCTCCCCATTTACGCATCCAATTGGCAAAGCCACGGTTCCAAATTAAAGCCAGCCACTTAGATCATAAAATTTAAACTCTGGAAAGCACCTCTGGAGCCTGCCATCCTGGTTCATTTTTCATTTATTTATTTATTTATTTTGTGAAGCACTCAAAAGGTTGTCAAGAGCATTCCTAAATTAAGATAATACAATCTTTGCATACATTTGGAAAATAGAGAAAGAAATACAAAGAAAATAATTTCCCATCATTCTAATTTCATCAATATGCAATAGTATCCATAAACTTTGTTTTTCCTCCTCTCTATTCTCTTCTTGTTTTCCTATTTCTCTTCCTTTCTTTTTAAAATCTCTCTCTCTCACACACACACATTTACACTAGTCCTTTCAACATGGCATCCTGCTCTGTAACCTGTTCCCCCCCAGTTTACTATATGTGAACATAATTTTCATGTCATTACATTATCAACAATGATTTTTTTTTAAAGACACAAATGAGGAAATCTGCCTGTTGCTAGCCTGCATCAAGCTTATGTTAAACGAAGGGAGTGAGCAGAGAAGAAAAACCTTTCATGAGAAGAATGAATCCACAGTGTCATGTTTGCATCCCTTCCCTCTCCATCACACTGAAAACAGAGAGGACAGGGAAAGAAGAGGGAGGGGCTGCGGTGCCCTCAGCAGTGGGGCTCTTTACATTGCCTGCCTTGTTTTGCAGTTCAGCACCGGAGGACACAAGCCAGCCATCTGGCTAGATGCTGGGATCCATGCTCGAGAGTGGGTTACACAAGCTACTGCACTGTGGACCGCAAATAAGGTCATTTTGCGTAGAATCCCTCACTTTGTCTTTCTGGGGTCAGGTTCAGTAAGCAAGCACACAACACACCCTTAGGGTTGGCTGGCACTCTCAACCAAGCCCTTCTCTTACCACACAGAAAACAGAAAACAGACCCAGCCAACCTTTTTTGGTGTTGTCCCATCGGGGGACCGTGGCACTGTGTCTCTGGGCCTGCCACTGGGCTCTCAGTTAAAAAAAGACACAACAAGCTAGAGAGATGGAAGGAGGGGAGGCTAGCGAGGCAGACCCTAGGGTGAGATTTTAGTGGAAGAACAGATTTGAGAAAAATCCTTGTTGCTTGGAGCTCTGAGGGCTGAGGCCGGAGATGCTAGAAATCTATACAGTCATGAAGGGAGGCTCAGATGGAAAATAAAAACAGGTATAAGAACAGTTTACTTTGACCTACAGACCCGAAGTGGAACTAGGGTGTTTGGGTTGTTGTGAATAGTTCCCAAATCTGATGTTGAAGTCGAGATGTAGCAATATCTTTCTTCCACATGTTTATTGGCACAAGAGTCAAGACATGGGGCTGGGTGTGACTTAGTCTGGTATTTCTTAAGTAATTAAAAAATGACATGCTATAAATCAGAATGTTAATTCATGAGCAAAGGAAATCAATCCACATCAGATCATTCAAGCATGTGCAACCACGTGCATACTGACTGATACATTTTTCCCTTCAATTAAAATGCGCTTACCTTTAGGGTATTATGAAATGGATATTTAACAGTTGAATAATAATGCCTTAGGATGGCTGAGCACAGGAAATGAATAAATTTTAATCCAGCAGAAACTTCAACTCTACTGCAATTGATTACAAGTAGAATGTAATTCCCTTGAATAGAATTTAACTGGTTCTCTGCATCTTTAGCAAAGCCCTCCTTATTTACATAGTTGGTACTGAGTTCTTTTGGAAAGTTACCGTGAGTGAGGATTAAGGAATATTAAAAAACTTTTTTCTTTTGTTCATAGTTTGCCATCAACCAGTCATACATACCATTGCTCACCATTTCAGACATTTCACTGAATTAATAAGTAGAAGGCTACTGCTTTTGAGAGAGATTGGATCTGTGCTCACTCATTTTTACTTCATATCAGTAAATTATTGTGACTGGAATGGAAGTATACACCTTGGTATGTCTGACATATTAACACGGGGAGGAAGGAGGGTAGGAGAGGCTGTTGATGAAGATGCATTGCGCTCACAAATTGGCATGCTGATTTGAAATATTTTGTAGAACTATTTAAAGATAATTTACAAAATAAACATATTAACATTGCTGGAAGACTGGATGGCCGTGTATCAACAGTGATCTCTAGTTCACACTTAGAAAAAGGCATGTCGTCTTAATTGTCTGTCCTGTGTTCCCCAGCAAAAGGAGAGTGGGAGACTCACATGTCTGTGTCTGCTTAGATTGCCTCTGATTATGGAAGAGATCCATCCATCACTTCTATTCTGGATACCATGGATATCTTCCTGTTGCCTGTTACAAACCCTGATGGATATGTGTTCTCTCACACCACTGTAAGCCTGGATTTCTTTTTTTCCCCCTTCTTCCACAAGGACTTAGGGAGATGTGTAGGAACTTCAAAAAACAAATAAAAGTCATCTTTCTGTTCTTGATTTACTCTAAACAGAATGCGTAATCTCTCAGTAGTGGCTCTGAAATGAGGCATAGAGAGGTGTTTATAATCATTTTTTATTCTAACACATGATGTCTTTACATGTCATCTCAGCTGGAGCTCATTTCAGCTGTTAGGCTGGGCTATTAGAGCACAGTATTCACTATGAGTCACCTAGGAGATTTGTTCCAATTATCTCTGCGCTGGTTTTGTGTGTGTGTGTGTGTGTGTGTGTGTGTGTGTGTGTGTGTGTGTGTGGTAGAACTGATAGAAAAGAGGTGGTGGATGTTACCTGCTGACAGTTAGATTGCAGTAGGATTTAGGTAGGCAGCACAATGCATCCTAGCATTTTACTTAGAATCTAGAAGAAATCCACAGTTACATCTCTAAAAGGAGTTAAGCAGGATTTTTTCCCCTTTTAAAAAATCTCATTACAAAATACAATTGTGGCAATTGTGACCCTTCATGTATTTGAAATGAATCAGAGCTTCAAGTGTATTCTTGTAGAGCACTGATGACGGCAGTAGCACTGTCAAAGAAACTCATACTAATACTTGTACTCATTGTGTGAGATAGATAGCATGTGAATAGAGGGCTTCACAGGCAGGTCTAGGAGATGCTGTCCATCATGTTCTTCTAAGAGGGTCATAAAAAGCATTAAAATATGAAGAAATCTTTGCAATTCTGCAGTAACCTCACCAATTCAGCCTTACCTTTTCAATAACTATTCTGCCACAAAACTCTCTCCTTACTTTAATTGTGTGTGTGTGTGTGTGTGTGTGTGTGTAAGACAGACAGACAGACAGACAGAGAAAGACACACACACAGTATTAAGGCTTGAATTCAGGATCTGGGTCCTGTCCCTTGGCTTTTTGGCTCTAGGCTGGTGCTCTACCACTGAAGCCACAACTCCACTTCTAGCTTTTTGGTGGTTTGTTGGAGATAAGAATCTCAGTTGTTCTACTTCAGCTGGATTTGAACTGCAATCCTCAGATCTCAACTTCCTGTAACTAGATTACAGGTGTGACCTATAGACAGTGGGCCCCTTTGGCTTTTTTGTTGTGGTACTTGCTAACATTTAACAGAACCAGTGTTTTATGGTACATGGTCTGAGAAGTGTTTCTTTCAGAAGATAAGAGAAAACCCACACCTCTGAGGTCAAGGGTAATGAGTGCAACTAAAAGGGGGCTTCCTGCTAGGAAACAAAGAAAGGAACAATGTAAAAAGGGCTGTCTGTCTCATTGGACTAAATGAATATCTTCCTTGTTTTCTGTATCTTTTTTTTTTTTTCTTTAAAGAATCGTATGTGGAGAAAGACCCGATCCAAGGTGGCTGGCAGCCCCTGTGTTGGTGTGGATCCTAACCGGAACTGGGATGCAGGTTTTGGAGGTAAACACAGGGAGTTATCCTCAGGGATGGTCAGATTGTTGTCTGGCCAGCTAGCTGGTTCACAGAGCTCTGCAGTGCGTCACCCTGCTCAGTCCACTTAAGATTCAAGCCATAAAAAAACCTCCTTGAAAAACACTCCACTAAATTCTCTTCAGAGGAGCGCAAGACTGTCACAGAGCTCTGAGCAGCATCTAATATATTTTATCTCACATCTTGGTTTCCCTACAAGCTGTAGCAAGCAAAGGAGGGTTTGGCTTCTGAGCTGGGAAAGCCAGATTTTGCACAATGGCGGGAGCTCAGGAAGCTGTGCACCAACCACTAGAGGGGGTTAAGATCTATTTGGAGGAGAAGCATTACATCATCGATGGGTGCTTCGAGAAGGAAAATTTATAAAAGAGGCACAAATAGGATTAAGAAATTGATTGGAAATCAAAACATTAGCTTGCTGTTCTGATTTTGTTGACTTGTAGCTCTTCTGCTTTGGGGGATTGGAATTTGTTTGGTTTTTCTTCACTAGCCCACAATTACAGGGAGTAGAGGAGCTGGGTTGTTTTCTCTGTGGCATTCCTAACACAGAATCTGCAACATAGAAGGCAATCATTCAACATTTGTAAAAGAAATGAATGAATGAGAACCATGGAACTGAGACAGGACGCATTAGGGAATTGGTGACAGAATAAGCCTGAGTGGTAACTTTGTTCATTGTTTATGTAATTTCTTTCTTTCTTTTTGCATAGGGGAAAAAGTAATCAAATTACTAGACCAAAAATACTGAACAATGCCCAGTAATTCAATGCCATTTTCCCCTCAGAATGTTATCCTTTTTTTTTAGTGTGTGTGTGTGTGTGTGTGTGTGTGTGTGTGTGTGTGTGTGTGTGTGTGTGTGTGTGTACTGAAGTTAGAACTCAGTGCCTTGCATTCTTGTTTTGCTTTTCACTCTAGGCTGGCACTCTACCCATTTCAGCCACACTTCCATTTCTGGCTTTTTGCTAATTACTTAGAAATCAGAGTCTCTTAGAGTTATCTGCCTGGGTTTGTTTCAAACTAGAATCCTCAGACCTCAGCATCCCAAGTAGCTAGAATTACCAGTGTGACCCACTGGCACCAGGCACAGAATATTCTCCTTCTTCTTTTTTTTTTTTTTGGTTGGTTGTGGAGCCTGAACTCTGGGCCTGGGCACTGTCCCTCAGCTCTTCAACTCAAGGCTAGCGCTCTACCACTTGAGCCACAGCACCACCTCTGGCTTTTTCTGTTTATGTGGTGCTGAGGGAGGAATCGAACCCAGGGCCTCATGCATGCAAGGCAAGCACTCTACCACTGAGCCACCTTCCCAGCCCCCCAGAATATTATTCTCATTAAATAATTTTAACATAAGATGACAGAGGTGATATGTACGCTTTCATATAAGGTAGAGAGAGCCTTAAGCTCTGCCGCTAACAGTTCCCCTGGCATTCAAAGCCCCTGCAGGCCTACAGTGACCCACCCCACTTAGTGATCTTGAGCAACTCTGGCTGTGGAGAGAATCAAGGCCAATGGTGGCCGTGTCAAATGTGTTTGTGATTTCCTCACCACAGAAAGGGTGTCAGAGGTTCCTTGCATTTGTGGCTTTGTGACTTGGAAATACAGATGCATAGAAACTTCTACTCTTGGACTCTACAAATTGGAAGATATCCCAGAAAAATTAATGTGATAAACTCCCACCCAAATGGAGGAATTTCATCTATAATATTAAATTTAGCTTCCTTTCCAACAACTCCCATTGAGAGGAGATGACCTAATGGGAGAGTTCTTTCTGCCATATAGAAGAAGCATATTTTTAAAAGAAAAGATGTGTCCAGAATCACTTCTGTTAGGATTCTATACTATGCCCTTTCAAAGAGACTTCATCTAACACAATGATAATCTTGCTCTGATTTCTAGAGGTAGAATTTATTGGTGAAATTATTTAAAGTTCACTGTCCTTTTGAGCTTTTTCTGCCTCTCACCAGGACCTGGAGCCAGTAGCAGCCCTTGCTCTGATTCATACCATGGACCCAGGGCCAACTCTGAAGTTGAAGTGAAATCCGTAGTGGACTTCATCAAGAGCCATGGACAAGTTAAGGCTTTCATTACCCTCCATAGCTATTCCCAGCTGCTCATGTTTCCCTATGGATATAAATGTACCAAGTTAGACAACTTTGACGAGCTGGTAAGTCTCTGAAACATTTTAGCCTAGTAACAACATTTATTGTCTGGCCAAATAAGTTGTAGTCATAAAGTTTGCCACTGAGGAAGAGGTGTACTAGTGAAAGGTCTCAAAGATGATGAGATGTTAGCCCAGCTACTGAGAAGATTTTGATGTCAAAGTTTGGACTTTGCTAACTGGTTTCCTTATGAAATTAAATTTATCAAGTTATTATTACTTTAGAAGAAAAAGAACCTGGTTTTTAAAATTTTCTTCTGACCTCTCAGCTTCACAAATGCTAGGATTACAGGCAGGTAGAACCTTGCTGAGCGTCAGTAATTAGATCTGGCCATTAATTCTGTTGCTTAGGGGAATAAAAACCTCACTTGAATTTGTACCTGAGACTTTTGGACTGGTGGACAGATGCTCTTTGCTAGGTAATGGTGCTCTCTGTAATTCACCTAAAACTACTTTCTTGGGGCTATAATCTGCCATGACAATGTACTGGTATACAATGTAGGGCTCAAAACACTCTTTTTCCTCATTTGATTCTATCTCTCATTCCTGTCTCAGGAATAAATAAATTGGCCACAGCCTTAGATCACAGATGGTGACATCTCAGTAGTCTGTACACAATTGAGCAACAGTTATCCCCAGCTGAAGAGAATGTGCAGATAGTTCCAATTTGGCTATTAGAATTGGTTTTTGAAACTCATATGTTAGGGAGAAGCCCAGAATTAGGACCTTTGGATATTTTACCTTCAAATAGATTATTGTCAGCAGCCTCAGGCAAAAAAGAAATAGATTAGTTCAATTCAGACATATCTTTTATCTCATCAGTTGGAGTTACAGACCTGTAGGGCAGTTTTCAGGGTTTTGATTTCACTTTTACCAAAGGGAGAGTAGGGAAAAAGAATGCCAGAATTGCAAGAAACCTAAAATATATTTTTTTGCCCTAAAATACAATTTCATTTTACTTTATTTTATTTTGCTAGTCCTGAAGCTTGAACCTAGGGTCTGTGTGCTGTCCCTGAGCTTCTTTTGCTCAAGCCTACTACTCTACCACTTGAGCCACAGTGCCAATTCTACCTTTTTCTGTATATGTGGTACTGAGGAATTGAACCCTGGGCTTTATGCATGCTAGGCAAGCACTCTATCACTAAGCCATATTCCTAGCCCTAAAATATACTTTTTTTGGAGGGTCGGTCATGGGGCTTGAATAAAATACACTTTTTATAGATCCAGATAATCTTAAATTGTTCAAACCTGATGCTCAAGTGTCTACCAGATAGTCATTGAGTTGACCTATTTTATATTGGGGGTACAAATAATTGCTAAAGGATTTTTTTGGTAGTTAAGTATAGATAAGAGTCTTACAGATTTGTCTTCCTGGGCTGGCTTTGAACTGTAATTCTCAGATCCCAGCCTCCCGAGTAGCTCAGATTACAAGTGTGAGCCATGAACATTCCAGTTTGGACTTCTTTATAGAGAGCTAAAACCTATTCTCTGTGTCTTTTCCACCAGCTTTGGTTTATTAGCTGTTGCTGGTGAGCATGCAAAGTTCCCTTTGGGAGTTAGATCTATCAGTTAAGTGACCAGTAACTTGCTTCTCTGATATCTTGCCTTATTTTGTTCAAATCATCCCAAGTTCTTTAATGACTCACAATATAGGCTCAAATTCTCACACCATTCTCATGGCTGTTTTCTGAACATGATTTGGATTGCCTGTATTCTCCAAGGGCAGATTCTAAAATGAATATGAAACTTGTGCTGAGGGTTAACTAGTGCAGAGAGGAGCATGGCTATAAACATTGTCATCCAGACGTGCACTTCTGCTAATGCAGTTGAGGGTCACATTAATTTTTTGGCAGTAGCATCATGGTGTTGACTCATGTTGGGCTCATTGACAACTGAACTCCCCCGCTCCCCACCCTCAGCTCTCTGAGGCTTCAGTTGAGCCAGGTTCCCTCCATCTGGTAATTGTAGAGTTGTTTTCCTGGACCCAAGTTCAAGACCTTACATTTATCCTTAGCAAGGACAGTAAAGCCTCAATCAGTCAAAATTGGAACCCTCAAGTAATGGAAAATATGTTGCTGAGCTCTACTTCTTGGAAAAAGAGACAATCACAGGGAAATAAGCCAAAGTAAGGATGTAGTTAAAAAATCAACTTTCTGGGTACATCCTGGGGTTAATATGCATTCTCTTTAGTCCCCTTATACCCATCCAGTTTCTGCCCACACTCCTGAACAAAGAGAGGTAAAATAATGAAGCACAGAGGACTGAAAACACCTGGGTGATTAAACAAACAATGAAACTTTTCATGTTGTATTTCTAAAGACCAAAAAAGTATACCCGTGCTTACTTCTCAGTGAAAGTGACTGAAATGAAAAGGGTATATGCTTCTGTCTCAGTTAACCAGAACTTCCAGTCTATATTCATCTATTGGGCAGACAAGTTCTTGAGACAGTGGTCATTCTCTCATCTTTTTTTGGTTATTTCCCTCTAGGATGAAGTGGCCCAAAAGGCTGCACAGGCTCTGACTGGCCTGCATGGCACCAAATATAAAGTGGGACCAATCTGCTCAGTCATTTGTAAGTATCTTATTGTGCTGCAGTTTTTACAAATGAACCACTAAGAAGATAGGTACCACGTGAGCTGGGACTGAAGGTTTTCTAATCTTGGCCTTTGTTGTTGTTGTTGGTGTTGCTGTTTTTTGTTTTTTTTTTTGGGTCCGGTCGTGGGGCCTGAACTCTGGGCCTGGACGCTGTCCCTCAGCTCTTCAGCTCAAGGCTAGCCCTCTACAACTTGAGCCACAGCGCCACTTCCGGCTTTTTTCTTTTTGCTTATGTGGTACTGAGGAATTGAACCCAGGGCCTCAGGCATGCAAGGCAAGTGCTCTACCACTGAGCCACCTTCCCAGCCCAGTTGCTGTTGTTTTTTGAATTCAGGGCTGGTGCTGCCCTGGGCTTTGCTTAAGACCAATGCTTTAACCATTTGAGCCACATACCCACTTCCAGCTTTTTACTGGTTAATTGGAGCTAAGAATCTCACATATTTTCCTGCTCAGGCTAGCTTCAAACTGCATGATCCACTAGCATCCAGCTTCTTTTTGGCTTTTTGAGATAGACTCTACTGGCTTTTTGAGATAGAGTCTACTGGTACCCAGCTTCTTTTTATATTTATTTTTGGAGACAGAGTATCTCTATGCATCCCAGTCTGGCTCACCATCTTCCCGTCTCAGCTTCTTGAATGCTGGATTAACAGACATATACATCTACATCCACCTGTGCCTATATGTAAAAGAAATAGGTCTTCATTCACAGAACCCAACCCTACTCAATTTCCCTCACTCAGTTTGAGATCCTCTATGTGATTTTTAAGTATGTGATGTCTAGAATTTACTAAGAACTTACTAAATATGTGAGTTTTGTGTTCTATCCTGGGCTTGTCCAGATCCTTATGGCTCACCTGAAGGTGTTTCAACCTAAAAATGGGCTTTTATTAGAACCTAGCCCTAAAGTTATACTTTTATTACTTTTCCTGGCCAAGAGGGACTTAAAGCCCTGAGAAATTCCATGCACAGTGGGTGGGTACAGAATGGATGTGGCTCTCTGCAAGGACCTGGGTAGGGTCTGGAGGTGGGATAAGATCAGTGGATTGCAGTACAGTGCTGTGGAAAATCCCATTGTACCCTGGTATAGATTTTGAGTCCTTTCTTATAGATAAAACAAAACTACACCTACACAGTTAAGTGTCTAAGAGTTCCTTAGTGCTCCCAAGGATCTTTTGGAAACTGGTTCTTCTATTCGATTACTTTAATGAAGCATCTGCTTTGTGCTACCCATTATGCCAACTCTAAAATACACCTGACTTTTCAATAGGAGGGATGATTGGGAGGACGAAACAATATGTACAACAATAGATAATGCATGGTACAAAAACATGAATTTGAAGGGATTTGATGGTCACCGAGTCTTTGTACAGGTAAAGGTTGATCATAAGGTAGCTAGAGAAAGGAGAAAGGAGGAATGCTTCTGGTTATTCACATCCAAGAGCATAGAAGTATGAAATTGTATGAAAGGTTCTTGGAACTTTAAGTAGGGTTGAGATTGCTGGAATGAAAGATGTAAGATGGTGAGTCCAGGGAATCCAGGCTTTTGTGTGTTGTGTTTGAGAGTTTGCAATCCATTTAAAGGATTTTGGAGACCATTGGTGAATTTTCAGCAGGGTACTGAATTGCGGCATTATATGGAGATATAGCATGTTAGCAGCAGTGTGATGGCTGCAGTAAGCAACAGATTGGAATGCTCTATTTGGTAGCCACTTAGTTGCCATGGTCTTCCTAATGGAAATCTTGGACAGCAAAGGAATGATATTTTACTCATTAGATTCAGCATACTTTATGGAAATGTAAAACTTAATGATCTGGTAATCTATGTCATAGAAATCTCTCTTTTTTCAGACTATGGATTTTTTTATTTTGCCTGCTTGCTTGCCTGCTTGTCTGCCTGCCTGCCTTGCCTGCCTTCCTGCCTTCCTGCCTTCCTGCCTGCCTGCCTGCCTGCCTTCCTTCCTTCCTTCCTTCCTTCCTTCCTTCCTTCCTTCCTTCCTTCCTTCCTTCCTTCCTTCTTCCTTCCTTCCTTCTTTCCTTTCTCTCTTTCTCTTTCTTTCTTTCTTTCTGCTACTTATGATGCCTAAAAAAAGTTTATGGGAGGAAATAACCCAATGATCAGCATGCTTTATGATTATTTTCAATTTAATTAATGATTTTTGTCAATGGACATACATTTATCCAACTGGAATCAATGTCTTTGTTATGTTTTATATTCAGCTGCTTAAAATTAATATCTTTTTTTTTTTTTTGGGTCCGGTCCTGGGGCCTGAACTCTGGGCCTGGGCGCTGTCCCTCAGCTGTTCAGCTCAAGGCTAGCACTCTACCACTTGAGCCACAGCGCTACTTCTGGCTTTTTTCTTTTTGCTTATGTGGTGCTGAGGAATTGAACCCAGGGCCTCATGCATGCAAGGCAAGCGCTCTACCACTGAGCCACCTTCCCAGCCCCTAAAATTAATATCATTTCTGCAGTGTGTTTTATATTTACATTCTAGGCATTTGCTATTCCATTAGGTTGTTAACTATGGTTATTGGGTCTTTGAATTACATCAACATTAAATAATGAAGCTGGATGCTGGTGGCTCATTCCTGTAATCCTAGCTACCCAAGAGGCTGAGATCTGAGGATCATGGTTCAAAGCCAGCTTGGGAAGAAAAATCCCTGTGAGACTATTATCTCCAATTAACCACTCAAAACCAGGAAGTGGTTCTGTGGCTCAAGTGGTAGAGTTCTAGCCTTGAGCAGCAAAGAGGCTCAGGGACAGTGCCTAGGCTCTGAGTTCAAGCCCTACACTGACCAAACAAAAATGGTACACCATGAATATGTTTTTATAAACTCTCTTATCCATTACATGATCTTTTGGGAATGTGTTACCAAAGCAAAATTACCAAATCAAATAGAATAAACAGCTTTGGAGCCTTTTTTTTTTTTTAGTGTATACTTTAAGCTGTTCTTTGGGAAGAGTAATGTGCACAGTTGCTAAGACCTGTTGCATGTGGACTTATCCTCACTTTTATCGGGGGGGGGGGGGGAGGGTAGTTCTCCAGGTGTCAGTGGGCATAGACAGGTAGACCTAGCTTGAAACCATGATAACAACTTAAGACTGAAGAGTACATCTCTTTGTCTGGTTAGCTGACAGTGTCTTTTGGTGGAGCCTAGAATGTAAGCAGAAAGACATTGTATACTCCTGTAGCCAGCAAATGGGTCTTTGTCATTTTATTATGAGTCTAGTTTCTTTTTTTTAATTTTTATTTATTTTTTATTGTGAAAATACTGTACAGAGGGGTTACAATTACATGGGCAAGATAATGAGTGCATTTCTTATCAAGCATTGTAGCCTCCTCCTTTGTTTCCCCTTCCCATCCCTTCCCATCCTCCCTCCGCCCCCCCCAATCCTCCCCACCCTCCCCCCACCAAAGTTGTAAAGTTCGTTTTTGACCTAACGACTTGTACTTCTCATTGTTGCAACGGGTCCACCTGTATCCTTATTTAAACGACTTGTTTTTCCCCTTCCCCTCCACAAATTATACCGACATCAAATACAGTGAAAGCAGGGGTTATACTGTGGGGGAGGGACATACAAAGCAACAAAGAAATAATCTGATAAATGTGTTAGAAACAATAGCATGAAAGAAAAAATCATTTGAATACAGATGTTAGGGTTCATTTCCCTAACATCTCCTTATCTGACCTTTTCTGCTTGTATGAATCTAGTTTCTCACTCACTGTATCTGCAAGTATTTACGAATAAGGTAGACCTTCGAAGATTGAGGCTAGTATACTTTTCTTGGTGAGGGGATAGGTATCAAAGACATTTCTAAAAAGCAACTATGGAAGTAGAGGCAGGGCTCAGGTGGTAGAATGTCAGCTTTGAATGAAAAAGCTAACCAAGAGTGTGAGGCCCTGAGTTCAAGCCCTGGTACTAGTGCACACATGCACACAATAATAAGCAACTATCAGACAAATGGAGATGTACTATGTGATCTTTTGGAAGCTGACCATTTATTAATGACAATTCTGGGTTCATCTCTTCTAGAGTTGACTGTATAATTTAACCACACTCTAGTACTGACAAACACTGCCTCTAAGGACTAGTCCCAGTTAAGTACTTCTTGCCTCCTAGCCCAGGCTGATATATAGCTATGAACTGACTACCTGCTTTTCTGTCTACTTGAGAGGTAGCTGCATGTCTGTGGTAGGTGAGATGTCCTAAACATCTTCCCACCTAGAAAAGGCCTTGAAGAGCTGCACTATTATTGGTGTCTGGTTCAAAAGAAGTCATCCCTAGAGTTCTTTTTCAAGAAAAGAGGCATAGGGAAAAAGTACAGATGAAGAGGCTTGGGTTTGAGCTATGGCTTTGCCACTCTAGAACCAAGTTACCTTGTACCAGCCACACAAATTCTCCCTTGTGTTTTTTGTCTATAAAATGAGTTGTTAAGAGGATTAACAGATAATGTATGGAATAAAAGTATTCACTGACTCTAGAGCGCTATATAAACTTTGACTACTAGTCAAATGCCTAGTGACTTGCTCTTCTCTAGATAGCTCTGACTTTAATGGGGTCTTATTTGATCAGATTCTAGTCATTAATTGAGAATGATGTTATAATTATATCTGACACTTATTGAATACCTGTTCTGCATATTTTATTGTAACTCTTTCCCTTATTTGTTCTGAGTCTCAGTTTCCTCATCTGTAAAATGGGAGCTAGACTAGTAACTAACCTGAATTGTAGTTATTAAATGAGCCAATTTACCATGCACCTAACACATTTATGAGCCCTCAACAAGTGTTATAATCTTAGACATTACATTATCCCATTTAATTCTCACTGTTCTATGTAATGAACAGTGGATATTGGATAAATAAAACATTTTGGGACTCAGGAAGCTAAATGATTTGGTAAGTCAACAGATAATAATTTGCAGGGTCAGGATTCATTCTGAAGCCAGTGTTTGACCCTTTGGGCACCTCTTAGCAGAACTAGCTATGGGATATAACAACATTTAAGCTATAAAATAGTAATTTGAAACCCAATTAGTAAGTAAGTGTTTAGTATTTTATTTACCAGACACTGTGATGGCTGCTGTGTGGGGGAGACCAAGTCACAAGTCATAGGAATTCTCAGCATTACAGATCGAATATCACTCATCCAAAATCAAAAATCCAAAATGCTCCCAAATCCGAAACTTTTCCCTCCACATTTTTTTTTTTTGGGGGTCCGGTTGTGGGGCCTGAACTCGGGGCCTGGGCTCTGTCCCTCAGCTCTTCAGCTCAAGGCTAGCACTCTACCACTTGAGCCACAGCGCCACTTCTGGCTTTTTCTTTCTTTTTGCTTATGTGGTGCTGAGGAATTGAACCCAAGGCCTCATACATGCAAGGCAAGCGCTCTACCACTGAGCCACCTTCCCAGCCCCTCCCTCCACATTTTTTATTAGCATCAAATAGTTACACAAGGGGGTTTCATTTTGACATGTCCATATGTGCATACCATATCCCTTGATCAGACTCAGCCCCTCTTCCCTTCTCCCCCCCACCCAAATTCAAAACTCTTTCAGCATCAATGACAAGTGAAAAAATTCCACACATGACCTTAGGTGGCAAGTCTGAGTCAAAACACAGGTACAGCTAAAGATGTGGCTTAAGTGGTATAGCACCTGTTTAATAAGTATGAGGCCCTGAATTTAAGCCGCAGTACTGTTCTGCACCCCCAAGTACCTTGGCTGAGGAGACAGTTCAGTGGTAGAGTGCTTGTCTAGCATATGTGAAGCTCTGGATTCAATCACAAGCATGACACAAAAGAAATACATTATCTAAAATATACAGTGATGTATACAGTATATGTGAAACATAAAGGAATTCTGTGTTTAGACTTTCCCAAGATATCTTAATTACATTTTAAAAATTATCCTGAAATTTAAAAAAAAGTCCCCAATCCAAAATATTTCTGGTCTCATGCATTTTGAATAAGGGATACTTCAACTGTAATTCATATTAACCTCTAGTCCTCCCTTTCCTGGTAAACCTCTGTTCAAGACACAACATGGCTTCTCTCAAGTGTCCAGCCACATCCTTCTCTTGGCCTCTACCTGACCTTCCTGGGAGGGAACCTCAAGGCCAGTCTATTGCCAACTCTTCCAAGTCATGAATGCTTTCAGCCTTCATAGACTAATGCCATCTTCCTTCATCATCTGTCACATCAGTGGCCACACATCCCTCAGGTGCACGTTATTGTACTGGCTTAACTCATCAGCAAAGTTGATACTGGCTATCAGATCTGACATTAGAGCAGAGCCTGCTTCATCTTTAGACTGAGAATCTCCTAAGGGCTGGGACCGCATCTCTTACTCCCATCTTCTCCCACGCGAAAAAGAAAAGTGTCTTCTAAAGAAGGAAGTGGTGTGGGCTCTGCAAGTTGGAGAAGATGCCAATTAGGGCAGCAGACAGGATTCCAAAAGGGCGAGTAAAGTCAAAGGCCCCCGAGAACACCACAGAGAGGCTAAGTACAGTGTCCGTTGGAGTAAGACCTTTTGTGTTTCAAATTATTTTTGTAATTTTTTCCCACAAGCGTGAGTTTATTCAACTGTCTGCTCCTGCAGCCCGGGCATCTAGGGGGTCTGATTAGCAGTTATGTAAGGGGACAGTTGGAAGAGTGTAATAAGACTTTATTCTTATTTGTCTATCAGACCAAGCCAGTGGTGGAAGCATTGACTGGGCCTATGATTATGGCATCAAATACTCATTTGCCTTTGAGTTGAGAGATACAGGCTACTATGGCTTCCTCTTGCCAGCCAAGCAGATCTTGCCCACTGCAGAAGAGACCTGGCGTGGCTTGAAGACCATCATGGAGCATGTGCGAGACCACCCCTATTAGAAATCTGTGGAGTAGACAACCACAATAAAAATCTCTTTGATTTAAAGCAAAACTGGATTGTGATTTTTTTTTTTTGCCAGTCCTGGGGCTTGAACTTTGGGTCTGGAGCTGTGTCCCTGAGCTATTCAGCTCAAGGCTAGCACTCTACCACTTGAGCCACAGTGCCACTTCTGGTTTTCTGGTGGTTTAATTGGAAATAGGAGTCTCATAGACTTTCCTGCTCAGGCTGGCTTTGAACTGCAATCCAGATCTCAGTCTCCTGAGTAGATAGGCGTGAGCCACTGGTGCCAGGCTGATTGTTCTTTTTTCTAATCAGAATCTGAGAATACCATTTCTTCAGTGCGTGTGTGTGTGTGTGTGTGTGTGTGCGCGCGCGTGTGTGTGCACGTGTGCGTGTGTGTGTGTGTGTGTGTGTGTGTGTGTGTTTGTTAGCCCTGGGGCTTGAACTCAGGGCTTGGGCACTGCCCCTGAGCTAGTGCTCTGCTACTTGAGTCACACCTCCAGTTCTAGCTTTTTGCTACTTAATTGGAGATAGGAGTCTCTCAGATTTGTCTTCCCATGCTTACTCCACACCATGATTCTCAGATCTCAGCCTCCTGATGTTCTGTTTAGTTTTTAGTGCTGATCCTGGGGTTTGAACTCAGGGCCTAAGTTTTCTTTGCTAAAGGATAGTGCTGTACCACTTGAGTTACAGCTTTACTTTTGGCTTTTGGGGTAACTAATTGGAGATAAGAGTCTCATGGACTTTTCTGTCTGGGTTGGCTTTAAACCACAGTCCTCAGATCTCAGCTTCCTGAGTTGCTAGGATTACAGGTGTGAGCCACTGGTGTCTGGCTTAATTGTTTTTCAGGGTACAATTTAATGGCATTACTCACTATATTCACAATGTTATTGTACCATTACAGTATTCATTTCCAGAATCTTTTGATCATGCTTTGGCTTTTGTCTCTGTGAATTTGTCTCAAATAAGCGGAATCACATAATGTTTATTCTTTTGTATTGAGTTTAGCATAGTGTTTTCAAGGCATCCATGTTGCAGTGTCAGCCCTTCATCTTTTTTACTGTTTTATATTTTATAGGGACTCTATGTAGCTCAAGTGGCTGAAACTCCCTGTGTAATGTAGGATGGCCTCAAATGTGTGATCCTCCAGCTTTAGCATCCCAAATGCCAGGGTTACAGATTTGTGCCTTCACATGCAGCTAAGCCCTTTCATCTTAATAGTGTAGCATTTTAGAGCTAGCCAATGGACTTTTGAGTTCATTTACTCAATACTGATGAAGCAACTACAAGGTGGCAGGCATTGTACATATACATCTAGATCCTTTGGTCTCCTTGTCACCTTCTACTCACCCAAGTCTAGCATGATACATTATAAGCATTGAGGGCCCAAACTTTGACACTCCTCTCTGTCTGTCCCAGTAAGTCTCAGTCTCCACTGCCACAAACTTCTCTTTAGACATTCATTTCCATTTAGGTTTATTCATGTCGGTAGTGTTTCCTGGGGAATGAAGGTGGGAAGTAAATTTCAACTTGTCTAAATTCTGAGTACTTAACTTTACTTTGCCTTACATCTCTAGCCAAAAATTGTAAGGAAGTAGAGCCCCAGCCTCTGTGGTAGACAAAGTGGGTACAGAAATTCAGTTTAAGTGTTGAGAGGAGCATCTCTCTTTTTGTTTTTTAAATCAGGCTGGTTCATGGGCCCTGTCAGAACCACTCTAAACAAAGATCCTAGTAAGTCATCCCCTCCACCTGGATAGCTGACCAAGTTCCTGTTGATGTCTATCTTCTTGGCCTACCTGTTAGGCCAGTTTAGTTAAGAATCCCCTTGTCTTGGTGTTTCCTTTGAGTGATTTTCCATGCATAAATCCCCTTGCTCTGCTGCCTTTTCTGCTTTGGGACTTGAGAGCAATGAGATTCTCATATTGCTGTAGCCCTGACCTCTAGTAGTCTTTTTCTGGTGGGACTAGAGATTGCATGTAGGTCCTCTTGCCTGCTAGGCAGGCACTCTACTACTTGAGCCATGCCTCCAGGCCTTTTTTGCCTTGGTTATTTGTGAAATCTTGGTTATTTTTAAGGTCTTTTTATGCCAGGGCAGGCCTGGGCTCTCATCCTCCCATTTGGGCTTCCCCTTATCACTGGGGATGACAGGAATACATCATTTTGCCAGGTCATTGTGCTTCCCCTACAGCTGGAATAACAGGCATGAGTCATGAGTCACCTTGCCCAACTATTGGTTGAGATAGCATCTTATGAGCTTTTATGCCCAGGATGGTCTTGAACCTCTATCCCTCCAATCTCTGCCTCCAGCTAGGATGACAGCTTTTATCCCAGCTGCAGTAGTCTTGAATATCTTCATTATTATTTTACCAAGTGTCAAAAGGTTTTCCCCTTAATGCTTCCAACCATGTCCCTGGGCTATACCTACTCCCTGTGTGCAGGTACAGTAAGAATCATAAGCCATCTCTAATGGGGACAGAGGGATGGGGAAAGCTTGTGGGAATTAAGGCTCTTGGGACAGATCCAAAAGCATTAGAGCCTAAAAAGCCATAGAAATCATGAATATCTTCCTTTTTTTTTTTTTTTACAGTTGGCATAATATAAGACATAGACTAGCAAAAACCTTATTAAGGGGCCTGGGAAGGTGGCTGAGTGGTAGAGTGCTTGCCTTGCATGCATGAGGCCCTGGGTTTCATTCCTCAGCACCACATAAACAGAAAAAGCCAGAAGTGGCACTGTGGCTTAAATGGTAGAGTGCTAGCCTTGAGCTAAAGAGCTGAGGGACAGTCCCCAGGCCCAGAGTTCAACCCACCAAAAAAAAAAAAAAATACCCAAAACCTAAAACAAAACAAAGAACTTATTAATAGTTCAATTGAGGCTTACCTGCCATTCAGACCCCAAAGACAACTGATAATTTATTCAGAATAACACATTCTTTTTGTTGTTGTTGTTGTTGGTCATGGGACTTGAACTCTGGGCCTGGGCCCTGTCCCTCAGCTCTTCAGCTCAAGGCAAGCGTTCTACCACTTCAGCCACAGCACCACTTCTAGTTTTCTGGTGGTTTATTGGAGATAAGAATCTCATGGACTTTTCTGCCTGGGCTGGCTTTGAACCAGGATCCTCATCTCAGCCTCCTGAGTAGCTAGGATTACAGGTTTGAGCTTCCAGCTCCCGGCTTAACCACATATATTTTTATTTCCTTAGTGGACTCAAGAGCTAGGCCTCAGATCCATAAAAGAGGCCACAAACAGTCTTCATTATGAGTTGCCCTGGTGAAATGTTCTGGCTGGGCCTGGAAAGCATGTGATCTCTAAGTTGTCTTGGGGTTGCTTGTCTTCACTTTGATATTGCTCTAGAGGTAATTCCAACTCAGGGTTAAATGATGGCCTTTCCTATCAGTATAAATTTCATCCATGATGAGATATTTATTTTTTGGTGCTGGCACTAGGGTTTGAACTCAAGGCCTGGGTGCTATTCCTTAGTTTTGTTTTTGCTTTTGTTTTTATTTTATTTTATTTATTTTTTACTCAAGGCTGATGATTTACCACTTTTGGGCTTTTTTGGTGGTTAATTGAAGACGAGAATCTCATGGACTTTCCTTCTCAGCCTGATTTGGAACTCAATCCTCAGATGTTAGCCTCCTGAGTAGTTAGGATTACAGGCGTGAGCCACCATGCCCAGCTTGAGGCCTTTTCATTAAATTTTTGTCAGTTATGGGGCCTGAACTCTGGGCCTGGGCACTATCCCTCAGCTCTTCAGCTCAAGGCTAGCGCTCTACCACTTGAGCTACAGTGCCACTTCCGGCTTTTTCTGCTTATGTGGTGCTAAGGAATCGAACTGAGGGACTCATGCAAGCAAGGCAAGCTATCACTCAGCCACCTTCCCAGCCTTCATTAATTTTTTTAAAATCACTAGTTAGATATCACCTGGTAAAAAATATGGTACTAATGGTGAGGACTTTTCCAGCCTGGGAGTGAATTCTTGACCATGTAAATGGAGAGGCTGGCCTTCATCACTGGAAAGGAATGGAAGAGGCATTGATAAGGGCTCCGCCCAGCAGAGTTGCAAGGGTGCTTGGGAGTCATATTAGCATTTCTGAGGACATGAGTCTGCCCTGGGCTCCTTATAAATACAACCTGACTCAGTCACTGTGACCAATACTCGTCTTCAGACATGTGGTGGATAGTGTTCTTTGGGGCCCTTATTGGGCCAGGCATCTGCAGCCGAGAAAAATTTTTTGGGTAAGTTCTTTTTGTACTTAATATTTCAGCAAAATGGGGACCAATTGGGATTGAAAAGAATGATCTGGATTCTTTTTCTTTTTGCTAGTGCTGGGTTTTGAACTCAGGTCCTTAAGCTCTTGTTTGGCTTGTTCGATTACTGATGGCATGCTACCTACCATATGAGCCATACCACCGGTCCTAGAATTGAGAAGGAAAGGGTGTTATGTCTTAGACGAGTCTTGAGGAAAGAGGACCTGTCTCTCCTTTGTCCCTGTGTCCCCCTGGATAAATGACTGCTCCGTGAGACCTGATTTTGTCTGTGAAATTAGAGCAAATAGTCTCCCTAGACCTTCTCCAGCTTCCTAATCTGTGAATTCTTTTTCTTCCTATTTCTTATTTGTAAAGTCAGTTCAAGAACCTCCAACTTTCATAAACCTACATCATTAATTCTAAATAATGACCAGAAATGGCTTGTTGGGAATTTCTGCCATGATCAAAGAGAAAAATGTAACTGGGCACTGGTGGCTTACACTTGTAATCTTAACTACTCAGGAGGCTGAG
The DNA here is from genome assembly GCF_019054845.1 of Dipodomys spectabilis. Taxonomy (NCBI): domain Eukaryota; kingdom Metazoa; phylum Chordata; class Mammalia; order Rodentia; family Heteromyidae; genus Dipodomys; species Dipodomys spectabilis. The sequence continues at coordinate 16,734,754 of NW_024870874.1, forward strand.
ATCTTAGGATTGCGGTTCATAGCCAGTCCAGGCAGGAAAGTCTGTGAGACTCTTATCTCCAATTAACTACCAGAAAGCCAGAAATAGCACTGTGTCTCAAGTGGTAGAGTGCTCGCCTTGAGCTGAAGAGCTCAGAGACAGCATCCAGGCCCAGAGTTTGAGCCCCATGACTGACCAAAAAAAAAAAAAAGAAGAGAAAAATGTAGGTTTCAGGCTTCTTGGTTTCCCCTCTTCATTAATGGTAAAAGCTGTGTAGAGCTGGTGCTTTTGCTTGACTTCTAGGACAAGGAGATCTAACAGGTCTTGTCTAGGCACAGCTATGGGTACTGATAGGCAGGGCCACACCTGTACTCTGTGTATGTGTTGCACACTCATGCTTAACAGGCTGAGGCTCTGAGGTTTGCACAGGAGGGAAATTTGGAAGATAGGAGAGATGAAAGAGATGCTTGGTGACTTGCTAGAAGATTGCATTATAATAACTCATTACTTCATAATGCATTGCTATTTGCAAAGAGCTTTCATGTACATTATCTTTTGGATCATGTAACCACTCTGCCAGGCACGGGTGTTATTTTCCTCAATTTAAACATGAAAAAACACAACTTTAGAAAGGTTAAAGAACCTGCCCAAGGCTACTTAGCTGGTACACAGGGGAGCTGGAATGGAATACAAAAACCAGGCCTTTTTTTTTTTTTTTCTATAACACAAGTTATTCTCCAAATAGAATCGTCTATCTCAATGGTCTATCTATCTCTATTATACTACCTGATTGAGGGAACTTAGGAGCTGTTTATTGAAGCAATTATTTATATGATATTATTTATATGACTAATTTTTATAACGATGACTGTTCATACCTGTATGTCTGTTGCCAAATAGCTCAGAGGGATTATGTGTAGCAGGTGGCCAGGGAAGGAGATTTTTTTTTTTCCACCAGCAGCTCAGCAGAAGGTGTGCCCTAACTACACTTGCTGCTGTGTGAGCTGACGCATAGCTCTGTCAGGCTCCCACTGAAGCAATTCACGTGGTTGAAAAATCTCTATTGCTCAGGGTACAGAGCTCTCTGATGATGCACCTGGGCTGAGACAGCTGGGCAGGGCCCCAGAGGGCTCACTGCAGGAGTTGAACGCAGGAAGGGCTGTGTGCCTGAGCTGATTGCTAATCGTGGATGGTTTTAACCAATTGAGTCATTCTCTTCCCCTCCTCCTGGTCTGTTCTTGCTCCATAGTAGGGATCCCAGCAAAGGTAGGGCAATCTTTTCTGCCAGAGTTCCTATTAACATGCTCTGGTCATCCAGTTCAACAAATATGTCTAGCACAGAGAACTTGACATCTGAGCATCTGAGTGGTTTGGAGACCAGGCAGGAACTTGGGTGGTGGAAAAGATGATGGTTGCTTTTTACCATTCAATTTGCTTTCCCTTCTTCTTGATTCTCCTAACTTCTTGCTCTCTGGTGCTCTGCTAGTGTCTTTTGTCCTAGTTATTAGTCATTTTAAGGATGAGACAATGGCCAGGACATCTGGAGGTGTCAGGCAGGCAGAAAACAGGGAGTAGCTGCAGAACTGGTTGTAGTCTCTGTGGTAATTGGCAAGCATCTAAGAATTCTGTGAAACCATCTCTTAATATTATTCATGGTGGTTGCTGAGCGTGACTGGGGGTGAAGGTAAGAGAAGCACAAGAACCAGCCACTTAGCTCTACTTACATGATAACAGGGGAAGGGATGGGAGCTCTGTCCCCAAGATTGTCTGAATCATGGGACAAATTTGAGGTGAGCGAGAAGGCATCCACAACCGTCACTGCCAACAGCCAAGTGAGTTTGAAGACAGCCAGAGGAGCTATCGGAAGACTCATGTAGAACAGGAAAGTTAGACTTAGCAATTTGTTAATCCCAACAGGTTCCTCCTCCTGGTCCAACTCCCTTCTTTTGGAAGAGCTCAAGTTCAAAGTCTTAGAATTTCCAGGATGTAGGCAACCATCTACAAGCTCATGACCTGGCGAGGGCATTTTCCAAATAGAGGCCATGACAATGAGGACAATGAGAATGACTGCCCTTCCCACTCTGCTTTTAGGTATCCATGTGCTGATGGTCATGAAAACAATGTTAGACCCTACCATCACTGTTGCTGTTTAGTACTCTTTGAAAACTGTACTTTTGGTTAGGGAAATTTTGGTTAGGGAAAGCTTCATGGATGATATGAGCTTGTCCTGGAGACCAGGTAGGAGATTGTCAGTCAGTTAAGGAAAATAGCCAAGACTGCAGGCAGTAATCTCTTTTTCAAAGGCCAAAGTACATGGTGAATTTGGGATTTTTAGTGGAGGGTTGGAAGTGAAGGACATGGAGAGGTAGAGGATGGGGCAGGGGCTCCATCTGGGCCAGCTAGTCTGTCCTGCCTAGTTGGTATCTTCTTAGTACTACCCATATTTGTTTCTTTAACCTCTGCAGCTTGGATGATTAGATCCTGATTGAAATGGGGTGTGGACTTAGTCATCATCAGGACTAGTTGTAATCACTGTGTTCCATTGCTGTGGACTGGGCCTGGGTATGGGAGTTCTGTTGCAAAGTCACCACTGTGGACAAAGTAAAATGCACACTCTTTGTTTATGGGTGAACATATGCCAGGATTTTCATATTCCCCCAAACCTTCTTTTTTCCATATCCCTCCTTTTTCCCCTTTCCTGTTTCTTCTCTCTCCCCTCTTTTGTGATTGCTCTAGGCAGCATTGCTTTACAAATGCCTAATTTTACCACTAGAGTTGTCAATGTGTACACTTTCTAAAATGCCCATTTCTGAGTTGTCTGCTTCTCTTCTGGAGTGTTGGGAGTAGACTGTGATAGGGTGTGAGTTTAGCAGACTGGTCTTAGTCCTCAGACAGGAGGTCCCATTTTAATGCCCTTCTCTCTACTTTTTGAGGCTGTTTTGAGGCTGTTTGCCTTGAACTCTTCATCTTCTCAGGGCTATAGTACAACTCTTTGCGAGCCTCATGTGTTCTGTAGTCTGTTTTCTGTTGCTATAACAAAATACATGGAGCTGAGTAACGTGTAAAGAAATTTATTTCACTCACAGATTTGCAGACTACAAGTTCAGGATTGGGGACTCCATCTGTTTGGTAAGGACCCCCAGTCTGCGCCAAAACATGGCAGATGGTATCCTGATGTGGGCATGTGTTAGAAGCAGAGATCACGTAGCAATACAGGAAGCTAGAGAGAAATTCCGGGCTAGTACCACTTTCACAGAAATGAACTCCAAGATATCAGCATTAATCACTTTCTAGGGCCTAACAGGACCTGTCTCTTAAAGCACCTACTACTTCCCAAGGTTGCCATTCTAGAGACCAAGCTTGCAGCAATGAACCCTTGAGGTACAACTTGAACCATATTCATCATGTGGTTCAGTCAAGTACTGCCCCACCAGAGCTCTCCCACCAGGCACCTGTGGTGCTGTTTCCTTCTAGGACCCTGCGGGGACCAGCTGGGGAGGGAGAAAGTGAGCTTTCACACCGGCATCTCCTCCAGACCAGCCACCTGCACTGGGAGCTGCTCTGCCTTGGGCCATAATACCTTTGTGCTGGCCTAGATCTCTGGAAACCCCCCAGGACCTTCTAGAACCAAGGAAAACCCTAAGGGTCCATCTTGCCTGGACCAGTTTTTCTGATAAAGAGCTGCCACATGAGGCTGCACATTTAGTTCCCTGTGACAGCATCATTTATTCTTGTCAACAGGTCCTTCAGCCCACAGCTCTCTCCAGCAGCCTTTCCTGCATTCACTCGCGTCAAAGAGATGACGCATGTGACAGCATCTAGTGTAGATTCATTTGGGCCTGTCACCTAGCAACCGCTTAATGGCTCCCCAGGCTCCCTGAGCGGGCTGAGAGTTCAAAGGCAGCTTTTCATGTCCAGCCTTCTCCCACTCACCACACAGGATGTCAGGGCCTCTTTCCCCTGCCAATGCTGCAGAAGCTAAATAATGTATATGAAAGAAATGCAAGACAAACCAGAAAGGGATTGGGCTGGGGGGGGGGGACCATTCTGGGGCCTTGCAGGACCTGGTAAGCATCAGTGGACCCAGAGTTCAGTCTCACACCCTGGGCTGCATTCAGCATTCATCTCAGAATGCACACTTATCCTGGGCTCTGGGGTTGGGAGAGGAGGCTACAAGCTCCCTGCTTCTCTTTTCTGGAAGAAGGTAGCAGCCCACCTTCCCAGGATGGAGGGTCTGCTTGATTTCCTAGCTCTTCTCAGCCCAGAGATTTTAGCCCTCAACCCCCGACAGTGAAGAAGTATTCCTTTACATCTTCAGTGAGCTTTGCATGTAACCCAATAACATTCCTTTCTGTAAAATGTATATGTGTTTTTCATTATAAAGTAATATGACCACATTACAGAAAACAGATACAAGGAGAAAAAAAAGTAAGTCATCCATAATCTCATGACCCGAACTTGAGCGCTGTCAGCATTTGGTATATTTCTGTTGTCTGTTTTCCCTCTAGAGCATCTGCTTTTTCCATACTTGTAATCATGGCACACATACAATTCTGTGTCCTGTTCTTTCACTTAATATTATTTCCCTTCAAGTTATACCATAAGCACTTTTTCACATTTGCCACGTAGTCTTATTTTTAATGGCTATACATTATAACCAAAGACTAGACCATTTCCTCTCATTCGGCCTACTTCTGTCTGGGATTGTGGGTTTGGGGTTTATTTGCCAGCTGAAAGCTCACCATTATCTTTCGCTTTTTTTCCCTCCTCTCTCCCATCCCTTCTTTAGGGACCAAGTGTTTAGGATTAATGTCAGAAATGGAGAGGAGATCAGCAAACTGATTCAGCTAGTGAATTCGGATGACTTCAAGGTACATGGTTCTTTTCAGACTTCTTGACTTTGTTGGGAGAAGATTCTTCTACTACTGGAGTTATTACTTCTGTTCTTGAAGATTTTTGCGCCATTGAGAAGTTTGCGGGAGGAGGAGCTGGGAAGTAGATCACAGTGGATGGCCCAGGGGGACGAAGACCCGAGTTCTATCCTTCTAGCTGCTCTGGATTTACTTCTTAGATTCTGCCAGGCGCTGCCTGAGGGGTAGATCTGACTAGATACAATTGTGAAATGGCCCCTGTTTACCCTTGAACAGATCTCAGCCCCTCAGGGATCAGCTTGGCTTTTGGTAGTGATTGTACAAGAATGAGCTGATTGTGTGTTTTACCTGAACTATCCTTTAGCCTGGTTTGATTTCTATTCCTTTCAGCTCAATGTCTGGAAATCTCCTTCCACCTTTGGTCGGCCTGTGGATGTCCTGGTTCCATCTGTCAGTCTGCTGCCAGTCAAATCCTTCCTGAAGTCCCAGGGCTTGGAGTACTCAGTGACAATTGAAGACCTGCAGGTAAGTAGGCCACGGTTTCAGACTGATCTTGTGTAGGACTAAGCCACCAGCAGTCAGGAGAAGACCTGAGAGATTTTTCAGGTCTACTGTCACCTTTTTTCATTTGCTAGATGTAGAAATTTCAGGCAGATGAAAGTACAGTAACTTGTTAGAGAAACAGTAGGTCACGGTAGATAGGGATAATGCATGTGACAGTGTCTGGATTCAAATCCCACAGTTTCTTTGGACAAGTTTCACTCTCTTGGGCCTCCATTTCCTCATCAATAAAATACCAATAAGATCAATAAGATACCAGTCGTACTCATTTCATATACTGTATTGAGAAGATTCTATAATCAATGTATATAAAATGCTCCACAGTATCTGGTACAACATAGATGTGCCTCTTCCTTTTGTGTTTGATGTTAGGAGGCAAGAGTTGTGGGTGGGACGGTTCTGGGGACCAGTAAAAAGAAGTGCCCTTCGTGAAAGGGAGACTGTCATCCACTGTGCCCAGTAGAGGGAACGCCACCACCCAGCCCATGGCACGTGTTGAACAGCAGGATAGTGTCTGGCTCACGTTGTCTCCTTCACCGAGGTAGGTTATGGACTAATTGGTGATTTGGCCCATGAGTTTCCTGATGGCGTGAGCAGCTGCGGGCTTACTAATCATCCTCACATGTCACAGACATCTGCCAGGAACCTTCAAAGTATGAGTGGTTATAAGAATTTCTTTGTTTCTGAATGGTTTCCCAAGCTGCGTTTTTCAGAGGCACTGGGTACCAGATGCAGGCTGATGGCTAGAGATTTCATAGTATAGAATAACCAAATAGCACATATGTTCTTTACAGAGAGTAAGCAGGTTTTGAATGGTAGAATATAAATTGGACACCAAGAAGGAAAGTTTTATGGCTGCATGAAAGAAATATGACCTCTATTTTTAAGAGCAGTATAATATATATATATATATATATAATATGTATACACACACACACACACACACACACACACACACACATAAATTTTTGTGCCAATACTGGGGCTTCAATTTTGGGTCTGGACACTGTCCTTTAGCTTTTTTATTCAAGGCTAGCACTTTACCAATTGAGCCATAACTCCACTTCTAGGTTTTGGTGGTTAATTGGAGAAAAGAGTCTAGTGGATTTTCCTGCTGGACTTTGAGCTGACTTCCAACTGTGATCCTTAGATCTCAGCCTCCTGAGTAGCTAGGATTATGGGCACTGAGTCACTGGTACCTAGCCAGATATTTTAGTTTTTAAACTGTACCATACTGATCATGAAGGTCAGAATACAGACGAAAATGACTTTTCTCCTGAGTATTAGAATTACAGTATATATTGGAATGCTTCAGTAGAACTGACAATATTAGAAAGTAGTCATCTTAGAAAAAATAAACACAGATATTTTGTTGTTCTATCCCATAGAATTGATTCAAACCCCCATAAAACAGTGAGATTATAATGTATGTTGTTGTGAAAAATCTAAAGCTCTTTGAGAAGCAGACACTATGAACATGCATTTCCTCCTACTATAATCTTTCGTTTGTATAACTGGCCCTCTTTAAGTCTTGACAGTTGGGCTGCCATCTTAGCTGGCCCCTATATCAAGCCAGAGCAAGAAAAAAGCCAGATTTTCCATCTTTACTGGATCAATTCAACAACATGTTGTGTCTTTGTTTAGGCCCTTTTAGATAATGAAGATGAAGAAATGCGACACAATGAAGGGCAAGAACGGAGTGGTAGTAACTTCAACTACGGAGCTTACCACTCTCTCGATGCTGTGAGTGCTTCCTGAATTTTGTAACCTCTCTCCTTCCTTCCAGCTTCAGTACATTATCTTTTTATTGAGGGGCTAACACATGTGCACTTTCATTCCTTTCCAATTCTCAGGCTGTTTAACTCCACCAGCACCTAAGAGCGTAGTGAAATGTGAACAGGACATTTCCCCCCACATCCAGTCTCCTTTCCACAAACAATCTCTTAAGGAAAGCGGTGAAATAATTGCAGTCGTTTTCACTCTTTGTAATTCAACCCTCTCTCCCCTCCCCCACTATAATCTTTTGCCTGGAATAAAATGTTATTTATTCCGGGCAAGTCGACAAGTAGTTATTTCCAAGGTTAACCAAATATTTCCATTCATTTATCACGACAACTTATAATGTATAATATTAGTTACATAATGCATTTTGGTACTGTGCTTAGTTAGAAACCACTTCATATAGATGACTTTCAAGGTAAGCCAGATTTTCAAAATGAAAAGCTTGGAGCAGAGTAATTTCATACAAAAGGGAGAAATCAAAAGGGACTTGAAAAATCAAAAGAGACTGTAAGTATGGGACTGCACCATGAAGCCCACACCATTTTCTTATGTCCTTTCCCCCTGCCCCCCCCACCCCCCCAGTGTCTGCTTCATTAGCCTGATAGTTTTAGTAGCTCAGGAACTCATTCTCAAATCAAAATTTAGATCCTCAGCTGGGTTTCGGTGGCTCATGCTTGTAATCCTAGCTACTCCGGAGGCTGAAATCTGAGAATTGCAGTTCAAAGCCAGACCAACCAGGAAAGTCTGTGAAACACTTATCTCCAATAACCAGACCAAAAATTAGGGACAGCACCCACCCAGGCTTTGAGTTCAAGCCCTTATATTAGCGCGCGTGTGCGCACACACACACACACACACACACACACACACACACAGAACTTATTCTCCCTTCACCTGCCTTAATGAATGTTCTTCATACATAAACAATGTTCCTGGAATACTTTTTTTTTTTTTGGTCGGTTGTGAGGCTTGAACTCTGGGCTTGGGCACTGTCCCTGCGCTCTTCAGCTCAAGGCGAGCTCTCTACCGCTTGAGCCACAGCACCACTTTCAGTTTTGTAGTGATTTTATTGGAGATAAGAGTCTCACGGACTTTCCTGCCTGGTCTGGCTTTGAACCTCGATCCTCAGATCTCAGCCTCCTGAGTAGCTAGGATTATAGGCGTGAGCCACCAGTGCCCGGCTCTGGAATACTTTCTGTGAGATGTATATTTTAAGTTGCTTTTCAGGATGAGTGGTTGATTACTTCAATCACTGAAATGACTATTTTCACTTCTTTTCCATGATTATTCGTGGCTTTGTTTGTTGTGTATAAATCAATAACACTGCCCATTGACCCTTCTTTGTGACTAGTAGCATACATCTGCCAAACAGATGGATGAAGTTAAGAGTTCGGTGGTCTGGGTCATTGAGGAAAACAGAGCTCAAGGCTCACACAGCCATCAAACCCATGACAGCCTCATGGCCATGGGACTCTCCCCAGCTGAGTTCACCAGTTGCAAATGTCCCTTGAGGATTATGGGTGTGGGGGTGGGGAGGGTATCTCCTGGCTATCTGAGCCAGGCTTTGGTGCCTGGCTCCCAACTATCTCCTGCTCCTTCAAGGACTTTTGCTGTGTATCTCTGAGCCAGCTGCCTCCTTTTGTGCTCATTTTGGGTTCTTTCTAAAAACAGCTATGAACAGCTCATAGCTTACGACTGTTTAAGCTTGCTTAGGTCTCTAGTGGGAATTTCATGATTGTCTCTGCCAGAGTTTTGGTTCTACATCCTTTGTTTGTGTCCTGGAGGTCGTTGATAGTGTGATTTTTGAATCTTATATCTGGATATAGCATTGGAATTTTAACTTTTCCTGGGTGATTCTCTTTCCTTTTATGGCCCCAGAGAGCTACCTTGCTTTTCCTCATCTCTCTAGGGGTCAGTGTTGGGGATAAAGTTTCCAAGCTGTGTTGGAAGCCAAATTTGCCCATTTCTAGTTCAACTTCCAGTTCTCTAATATGGTAGTTTCCTCTTCATTTTTTTGTCATCTATGGTTTCCCCTTTTTGAGCTTTGAAGCTCATTATGAGTCACTTCTTCTGTACTTTATTTGGTTGCCTATGTATTTGGGTTTTTGTTGTTGATTTTTGCTTACTTTTTCACTTCTGCTCAGTATGTTATATTGACTGCCAGTCCATAAACCCTTTAAGCTTGATTTTATTCTGTATTGATTGCACCTTTTCCTTCTGTGTTTAGCTCTTTCATCCAATCTTAAGTACTACACAAATTCATTTCCTTCTTTTGACCTCCAAATGGCTTGAAAAATGAAAATGGATAAACTATTTAAATCAAATTTTCTTCCCCCCCCAAAGCAATTGGATATATTCTTAGCATTCTTACTTACAATTTTGAAGTCTTTATCACTTGAAAGTGGGGTGCCTATAATTGAGGAGATTTTAAGAAAGATGGCCCACAGAGATAGAGACATTATTAACAACATTTATGAATGCAACTATTTTGATTTATTTTTAAAATTTTTACAGTGTATTTAATATATTTGTGTGGTGTTAGATACATGGTACAGGCTTTATTTTTGCCCACAGAGAATGTGCTTAGTGGGGTTGTTCTATATAGTTTTTTTTTTTTGTCGGTCGTGGGGCTTGAACTCTGGGCCTGGGCGTGGTCCCTCAGCTCTTCAACTCAAGGCGAGCGCTCTACCACTTGAGCTACAGCGCCACTTCCAAGTGGGGTTGTTCTGTTGCTCCAACCCAGGATGAATAAACGACCACACTTTGTAGCAATCGCTGTGTAATTTGTAGCAATATCTGTATAGTTGAGTGTACTATAAGTTTGTGGACAAATGCAAGGTATTATTCTTTAGAAAATCGCACAAAAGGACTCTTTAGACACTTTCTTTGAAATACGCATTCCATGCTGATAATATGGTCAACCAGAAGACATAGTTTAAGACTGACATGATAAAGTTCACACATACCTATCCAGAGCTGAACAAATTTTAAAAAGGCCTCCTTAAATCAGGCACAGTGACCCAAAATCCCAGGTCTTGAGAAGCTGAGGCAGAAGGATCTAAGCTTGAGGCCAAGTATGTAATGAGTCCTTATCTAAAAAAAATAAAAAAACTGTTAAAAATTAAAAATGTCCTTAGATTTACTATTTTCTGCTTCAGATTTACCATGAGATGGACAGCATTGCTACAGATTTTCCAGACCTGACAAGAAGAGTGAAGATTGGACAGACATTTGAAAAGAGGCCGATGTATGTCCTGAAGGTGAGGTCCCAGGCCCTTGCAAGGTCCTAACTGAATGTAGCCAAAAGCCTACATTCCAAGAAGGATCCAGCTGTTTTACCAATGAAGGAAATAGTGATCATCTTCTCCCCACTAGATCTGGACCTGGCAGAGGTTCATTGTTTAATGAGAGACAATTAGAAGGAGCACATCTTATTCCACGTTTTTGGCTGAAGGACAGGATTAGAGGAGAGATGGCTAGTATTCCAGAATGTTCTAGCCAGTCTTGCCTTCATTCCCAAGCAAGGAAAGGTAGAATAGACTTATGAACTTTATTCTACTTACTTTTAAAAGTTACTTAGGAAGCCAGGTGCTGGTGGCCACACCTGTAATCCTAGCTACTCAGGAGGCTGAGATCTAAGGATCACAATTCAAAGCCAGCCAGGGCAGGAAAGTCTATGAGACTCTTAACTCCAATTAACCACCGGAAAACTGGAAGTGGTGCTGTGGCTCAAGTGGTAGAGGGCTTGCCTTGAGCTGAAGAGCTGAGAAACACCGCTCAGGCCCAGAGTTCAAGCCCCACAAATGACCAAAAAAAAAAAAAGTTATTTAGGAAGTTAATTTTAGGATTGTTAGAATATTACACCCAGCCTCTGATCCAAATTTTCAGATATTTCTAACAGATACAGGTTTGTATTGGCAAAGGAGATAGAAAATAATGACAGTGACATAAATGATATAAACAACCCAGCTGACCAAATCAAAAGGAATCGGAGCCTATATCATAGAACAATTGATGGCTCAAGGATTTGCCAAACCCTCAACTCCCTATAAGCCCTTCAAGACCCCAGACTTATAGTGAACCACTGGTAGGGGAGACCTGCTACTGAGCTGGTTGCTTTAAAATAATTACATTTAGATTATTTGCCCATCTGATGGGGACTCTGGCTTCATTAGCACCAAGCTCTGACCTAAGGGGTCCAAACACTGTGGCAAAAGCAGGAGGCAGAATTCATTAATGCCATTTACAAAGAGTTACAGTGAAGCCCTCTTCTTCCTAATTTAAAACTGAATTCATTTATTGCATCAACCCAACAGCCTGCTGTACACACCCTTGTGTCTCTCTCTGTTGGGATACTATTTGAAGCCTTTCAGAGACATACTATTATCTCTAATGGCACCAGCATTCTAATCCACAATAACAATTGGTTTTCCTTCCCAATTTGCTCCCAGTGCTGGAGAGGTTCAGGCTGCCTGGAGCTGCAGCCAACCAATTACGCTTGCTGGTCACGACTAAGCCTGATAAATAGATGGGGCCCTCTGGAACATTTGGTCTCGGAATTATCTTAAATGAGTTAAATGAATAGGATCGAGCTGGGGAGAGGAGAGGTGAGTGGAAACTCAGGCAGGCAGGTCATTTTCTGGCCTCTTCTCTTCTGCAGTTCAGCACAGGAGGAGACAAGCAGCGCCCAGCCATTTGGCTGAATGCAGGCATCCATTCCCGCGAGTGGATCTCACAAGCTACTGCCATCTGGACGGCGAGGAAGGTCATATCACTTTGGAACTAGCCAAGGATCCTGATGGGGCCAAGGGAATCCTTGCAGGCCAGGGGAGTCCCATATAGCTGGGCCTAAGGGACTAGATGAGAAGATGCTCTGCATAGAATGGGGTCTGGAGCCCCAGTAAGCTGGGGGCTCTTCAGAGGTGACAGGTAAATGGTCAAAGCCACTTGGCCAGCCCACTGTGGCTAAGTGACAAAGTGGCAATGATTAAGCTAGTGCACAGCAAACGTGGGCCTGAAGCACTGACCTACAGTGGGCTCTACAAAGGGAACAAAGCAGTACTTGGCACCAAAGATAGAGTAGCTTTGCTCAATCCCCCAAACCCCGTAAGACCTCTGCGTCCTTGCTAGCATCTTCCAGAAAGTCTGTTTCAAGCCAGCAATGAGAGGGAAGAGCAGTGTACATAGAATCTCTTCCCTGGAAAACACGAAGAAAGCAAACATCCATCATCTCATTGCTGTTGGCACAATCATAAGCCCTGTCCCTGGATTTTGAGGGGTTCAGAGAGCTTTGCAGAGAACCATGCCCCTGTGTGTCGGGGTGGGGGGGGGAGCGGGGAAGGGATGGGTGTCAAATCCTAGGAAGCTTTCAACGGTGGAGGCTGTTCTGGGAGCATCCATTCTAGGTACTGGGTGTTCTGGGAAGACATAAGGTTAGACCTAGCAACCAAGCCTGCCATAGCTTGACTGAAAGCATGTTGTTTCTGCTTAGATTGTATCTGATTACCAGAAGGATCCAGTTATCACCTCCATCTTGGAGAAAGTAGATATTTTCTTGCTGCCTGTGGCCAATCCTGATGGATATGTGTATACACACACCCAAGTGAGTAATCCCACGGGGCTGGGGTAGGACTGAAACTGGCTTGGCGACATCCCTGTTTTGCTAGTGCTTTGGAGAGAGCCTCTACCCACACGATATTATGAGCTTTGTGAGGATTTCATTTGCTCAGTCTCAACACTGAGAATCACCAGAGACTACTTTATTTATTTAGTTTTTCCCTAGAGAGAATAGTCTAAAGGAACTCTCTATTATGGGTCTTGAACAATTATCAACATTTTACCAATTGTTTGTTCATCTTTTTTCTCTCCTACACAATTTTCTCCTTGAAGTATTTAAAAACAAATCCTAGACACGTTCATTCCCCCACAACTACCTATGTATGCATCTCTAGCTAACTATTATTATAAGAAGAATAAAAAAATTTCCTAAGCCCTATACCCTACTGACACATTTGAAAAATCAATGGAAATTCTTGAATATCATCTAACTCCCCCAATTATCTTAAAAATGTCTCTTAGGAGTCAATGTGTTGAAGTCAGTAAGGTCTGCACACTGCATCTGGTGGCTGTGTCTCAGCTGCCTCTCTTATTCAGCAGCAGAAGCACCCCCACACATCCTTTTAAAATGTCATTCATTTGCAGGAGAAACCAAATAATTTCCTGTAGAATGTCTCACATTTTGAATTTGGCTGATAGCTTCTTTGTTTTGCCATTTAATTTGTTTCCTTATTCCCTAGTTGAGCTTTTGACTGAAATTCAGATGGAGTTATTTAGGCAAGAATAGAATAGGTGCTGTGCACTTCTGGGGCACTGGGTATCACAAAGGTAAAGGACCATCAATCTCCCTTCTGTAGAGGCCGCAGAAGACTCACTTGGGACTAGCCTGATCCCAACTTGCATACAAAGTTTTTCATCAGTGCATTTTGGGGCAGTCCCATTCTGTCTCTGTCTTTCTCTTCTTTTTCTTTCTTAGCAATCTTGGGGAGTGAACTCAGGGCCTTGCACTTCCTAGGCAGGTGCTCTACCATTTTAGCCATGCCTCCAGACCTTTTACATTGGTTCTTTTCAAGTTAGCTTCTGACCTGGGCCAGGGCTGGACTGTGATCTGCCTACTTAACACTTCCCTGTGTTGCTGAAGATGACAGGAACACACCATTGCACTGTAGTTGGGATAATAAGCATATGTCACCATGCCCAGCCTTTGGTTGAGATGGAGTCTCATAAGCTTTATGCCTGGGCTGGCCTTGAACTTTCACACTCCCCTCCCTTTCCATTTACCAAATAGCGAGGTTGACAGGCTTGAGCCAACACACTCAACTGGTTGGCAGTCTCTTTCTTAAAGTCAGAAGGGCAAACCTTCCTTGGTCTGGGGGTTGAGAACAGGCTGCATAGGTAGTGAGGAAAGGAGTCCAGGGTCACAAGCAGCTCAGCCATCTCTTGCAGTCATCTCTTATTTCCTAGAGAAACCATTCACTGCTCTTATTGCATGACCTACTCTGGGTGTTTGGTGGCTTTTTCAGAATCGCTTTTGGAGGAAGACACGGTCCCTGAACCCCGGAAGCCGCTGCATTGGTACTGACCCAAACCGAAACTGGAATGCTAGCTTTGCAGGTAGGCAGGAAATGACATTGAACAAACCTGTCCCCCTGAACTGAACAGAGCTGAACAGAGCCAGCATCCAAAGAGTTTCATTGCTCCATTCACAAGAGACGTATGTGCAAGTCAGGCTCTTTATGGTTATACATTGTTTTTATTTTTGATTATTGTATTTTGAAAGAATGATTCAGTATTGCCTGGCTTCCTGAGAGAATGGTGGGACAGAGAGTCTTTGCATTATGAGTATAATCATGATAATTTTTCTTTTCTTTTTGGTTTACATATGCATACACTTATTTATCTGTCTACCTACCTATCTATCTATATATGTATCTATCTAATTTTTTTTTTGTAGTACTAAGGTTTGAACTCAGGGTCTAGACACTCTATTACTTAATCCATGCCCCCAGGCATTTTTGCTTTTGTTATTTTATGAAGAGATCTCACTTTTTAACGTGGCTGGCCTGGACTGCTATCCTCCTATTTACAATTCTTGCTATACTAGGAGTCAGCCAATTGCTACTGCTACTGTACCCAGCTTTTTATTGTTTGAGATGAGGTCTCACAGACTTTTTGTCCAGGTTAACTTTAGACTTCTGAGCATCTAGGATTACAGGTAGGAGCCATTACACCTAGAGTTTTTTTGGGAATATTTTTATTATCTTTACGTAGTTACACAAAGGAGTTGCCAGTCAACAGAACAGTTTATGAATACAATGTGTCTTGATTAATGTCACCCCTTTCAATATTCTTACCCATCCTTCTCAATCCATCCCTTCTCTCACTCTTTTTTTGAAATTTTATTGTAAAGGTGATATACAGAGCAGTTACAGTTACATAAGTCAGGTGATGAATACTTTTCTTTTTGAACAGTGTTGCTCCCTCCCCTCATTTTCTCCCACTTCCCCTCCAACTTCCCTCTCCCCAAGCTGTAAAGTTCATTTCCAATATATTGTGCTGTGAGTATCACAGTTGCATTAGTTCAACTTTTGTCCCACCACTTCTGTGATTCTCCTTCCCTTCCCCAAATCAGATAAACTTATAAGAAAAAGGATACAGAAATAAAAAAAAAACACAGTGACAACAAAGGAAAGAAAGAAAATAGCTGAAAACAGTACACTAAAAACCCTCTTGTTTCCATTTCTTCAAGTTCATTTCTATATTCCCTTGCTCTTAATTTTTTAGGATATGTATTGATTTTTTTCTGCCATTTAACAAAGTAGTTTATGGACACAATGCATCTTGATCTGTGTCACTCCTTCAACATTTTCACTCCCCTGCAACCCATCCTTTCCCTTAGTTTTCTTGATTTTGTGGTTTATGCAATGAATTCTCTTTAATTTTTTATTGTTATTATAAAGGTAATATACAGAGGGGTTAGAGTTACATAAGTCAGGTAAAGAGTACATTTCTTTTTGAACAATGTCACCCCTTCCCTTGCTCTCTCTTAGTTTTTTCCTCCTGTCCCCACTCACAGTTGTATAGTTCATTTTATAGTGAATTCTTACTGCATTCTTCCTCTTTCCCCCCTCTTCATTCCTCTCCCCCTCTCCCCTGGGCCCCACCCCCCTCTTGTGAGTACCCATCTCCTGTTGCATAGAAATACCACAAAAATCATCGGAGGTGGGGAATAATAACCATAGGAAAGGAGCTGTTACGAATGTGGGACCTGTGGGTGTCAATGTCAAGCCAGATTTTCTCATAACTAGGGTTGTTGCGCACACACACATATATATACATACCACATACCCTCCAGGGAGCTGTATGGTGAACTAATACTGAAAGCAATATTTCTAAATGCTTGTCAAAGAATCAAGAAATTTTAGCCACAACAATATATTATTTTTGGCAGTGGTTGGCCATTAAGATCTGAACCAAGAGAATAAGTTGACACCAGAATAAATGGAGTCATTTTCATTATTTATTGGTATTCATATTAATTATCTAGCATACTTATTAATTACAACTCATTCTCAAGTATGATATTAATTATGTATGACAACAGCTATTGGCACAATACAAGGTCAACTCTATCCATTTGAAGAAGTCCTAACAATTTTGCTCTTCAGCTGTGTAGCTCCAACGGCCCTGGCCTCCCTCCCTGCCCTCCCTCTCCCAGGCTCCACACCTCGATAGGTTCTTATGGAACATCTGCCAGTGGCTGGCTATTCTCGCCCCAGCTCTGTTAGGGACTGAGTGTCCTCACTTCTGTCTTCTTGGCCTGTGGGTCACTGTTTCTGGTTGGCTTTCCCCGACAGGAACAGGAGCCAGTGACAACCCTTGTTCTGAAGTATACCACGGCCCCCATGCCAATTCTGAAGTGGAGGTGAAATCAGTGGTAGATTTCATTCAGAAGCATGGGAATTTCAAATGCTTCATCGATCTGCACAGCTACTCTCAGCTGCTGATGTATCCCTATGGGTACTCTATGAAGAAGGCCCCCGATGCTGAGGAGCTGGTGAGTGATGGCAGCCTCTACCTGGTCCTGAGGCTTCTGGACCTTGAGGTCCAAGGTGGCCAACTACAGCCTAAGAAGAGCAAGTCTAGGAGTCTGAGTAGGTGTCATTAAGGGCCTAACCTTTGGGATGAGCTATCAGACCTACTGGGGACAGGAGGAAGACAGTCCCTCTTGTTTCTGTGTCTCCTTTGAGTTTCAAGAACTATAACTGATAGTCAGGGGCCCGTGGCTCACACCTAGCTACTGAGATCTGAGGATCACGGTTCAAAAGCCAGCCAAGACAGGGAAGTCTGCAAGACTCACATCTCTAATTAACCACCAAAAAGCTAGAAGTGGAACTATAGCTCAAGAGGTAGAGTGCTAGCCTTGAGCACAAAAGCTCAGGGACAGTGCCCAGGCCCTGAGTTCAAGCCCCAGGAACAGTATAAAAGCCCAAAGCAACAAAAACAAAAAAATGTAACTGACCCTGCCTGGCTGTCTCACTTATTTTCCTGGCAGGAGCATATCATGTGTCTATGGTTTGCTAAAAGCTGTGTGCTTGGCACCATAGCATACATGGGAGAGGTGCCCTTGCTCTGATCAAGGAAGAGGTGTAGGCCATTGCCCAGGGGAGTTCAGCATCCTATCCAGTGAGTCACCTCAGAATGAGGAGTTCTGGTGAGGACAGGGCTGAGATCAGCAGTGTGACATGAGCGTAGGCCACAGCCAGCCCACAACCCTCAGCCAGAGGAAGCCCCACCCAGGCTCGTGGCTAGGTGGGGACTAGTCTCTGGCTTTCTCCATTCCAGGGTTTCCACTTGAGCATAACTTGGCCTTCCCTCAAGCTCTGGGACATGACACTTCTCTCCCAGGGTCAGGACTCAGGGTCTGTCCTTTCTTACTCTGCTTCTTCCTTCCCAGGATGATGTGGCCAGGCAAGCGGCTGAAGCCCTGGCTTCCCTGTCAGGCACCAAGTACCAAGTGGGCCCAACTTGTACCACTGTCTGTGAGTACTTGCTCTGTGTGTGTGTGTGTGTGTGTGTGTGTGTGTGTGTGCACATGCGCGCCCTTTAGACCGTGCTCCAGGAGGAAAGGAGGTGGAGGGGAAAGTTACACTCCTTAGGATGTTGTCTGATTGTTTTTGTGGTTAGTAATAGACTAGATTTATGTCCAGCCTGCGTGACACTAGCTGCAGCAGACAGTTGTCTTCACCAGCGTCCTCTGTACGCTTGAGCTATTTGTCACGTGCCCTTATGAGTTATGTCCTGTCAGCTGGGTAGAAGCTGCATTCTTCATCTTGCATTAAGCATCTTGACATAGTGTATCAAAAGGTTTAGCAAGCCCGTCCTTCTATTTTCAGAGGGAACCCATCTTTGCCATGGCAGATTGCTTGTAGTGGTGGTGGAGGGCGTGGGGGAGGGTCTATTTTCCTATCAGAAATGAACAAGGAGAATTAGAGGGTCCTTCCTTTCAGGCATCTAGAAAAAAATCCACCGTGCTCCCAAACTGTTTTTTTTGTTTGTTTGTTTTCCCCAAACAGGGTTATGCCATGTAGCTTAGGCTGGCCACAAACATTTTTTTTCTTTTTCTTTTTTTATTGTCAGGTGATGTACAGAAGGGTTACAGTTACATAAGTAAGATAATGAGTACATTTCTTGTCAAACCTGTTACCACCTCCCTTATTTTTCTCCTACTTTCCCTGTCCTGCTAAATCTTCCCCCCCCCCCCAAATGAATATACAATACCAAGGTACCAAAATCAAATACAAACGTTTACTCCTCTAGCCTCAGCCTCCTGAATGCTGGGATTATAGGTGTGGCTCACACCTGGTTTCCTGAATCTAGTTTTGAAGCTCAATCCCTTGTAGCCATATTTTGAGGAGATACCTTTGTTTTGATTCCTAGATGAACTATTTCATCAGAGCAATTCATATCTCTTACTTTGGGAGTCAATCTACTAATGCTCCTGTTTGGAAAAAAAAATTACATTATCAGATGCCAATGTAAATGTAAAGCACAATTCTAGCCCCTCTCCAGTGTCTTCTCTTTTAGTATTCCAACTGTTGATCCCTCCAGAGACTGCAAGTTTGCTGGTGTTTCTTTCCTCAGCCCTGGAATTCAGCACCATCACCCCGCCCCCACTGTCCCACTAGATTTCCCCTCAGCCCTTGTCTTCTGGAAGATACTACATTCTCCACTCCCCCTTCTCCATCTCAGTGCTGAGTTCCATCTCAGAACCTTCCTCTGCTTCACAGGCCAGAGAGCTGCATAAAGCAGTTAGCATGATGCTGGCATTTGTGTTGCTAATTGCAGCAACAATCTATTAATTATTCATGGTTTATTGTTATTTATGCTGTGGAATGGGAGCTCTTCAGAGGACACATCCTGAGATGTTCTCCGCCTTCTCTGCTTGATTAGTCAATCCCGGGCCCATGGGGACTTGCTAGGATCCTGGAGAGGAGGCCTCTCCAAAGATCTGTGGGGGTCACCAGGGTCCCTGTTTGGGGGTCAAAGAATGACCTTGTGGCTCCTACATCAAACAACTTCTTCTCTCCAGCCTGAGCTGTGCTAAATCAAGGGACACTCACCAGATGCCTTCCACAGAAGAGGGGGAAGCCTCTCCTGGAGGGTCTAGGAGCCCTGAGTTTCTTCTCACATTCAAAGCCTGTCTTAAGTATTCTTGATAGGCTTTCCCAAAAACACAAAGAGGGATTTTTTTTTGTATAATCATACTATCTAATTTCAAAGACTTCTGGCATATACTATGGACACACTTGATATTTATCTTTTCTTCTTAGATTAAC
This sequence comes from Dipodomys spectabilis, assembly GCF_019054845.1. NCBI lineage: Eukaryota > Metazoa > Chordata > Mammalia > Rodentia > Heteromyidae > Dipodomys > Dipodomys spectabilis. The sequence continues at coordinate 16,754,342 of NW_024870874.1, forward strand.
TATTTAAGTGAAAGTAATTCTAAAACGGACTTCTTAAACACAGCCTACAGAAGAGGTTTCAGTCCGCTTCTTCATGACTGAGTGGTTTTCTGAAGAGTAGTTGCTATATCCTAAAGTCATGCTTTGCCAGGTTGGACTGTAAGGTCCTTCTGCTAAATAACCCCAGCTTGTTTTGCCCCTTTACTTCTTGCATCAGCTTTTTAGAGTTTTTATGTCTTCTTCCTTCTGTCAGACTATAAGTGGTTGCTTGAATTGTTCTTAGACCACCTGCCTTTAGCAACTGGTTCCCTTCCTCTGCACTCTTTCTGATCCATGAAGGGCTTAGATGTAAATAAAGTAAGCTCATCTGACTCATGGATATGTCATGAGTATTAAAGATGTTTGTGACAATATTATTTATCATCAGGAAAGACTGGGAGTATTTCAAATGCCAATCTGGAGTGTCCTGCACAAAAACACTTTTTATGCATTTAGACAATAAAGCACTAGGCTGTACCTGGATGAATGAGGTGAATTAAAATGTGCCAATAGGGAGGAACATTCGGTTGCTCATTGAGAAATACAGTGTGTAGAACAGTGTCAATAGTATACTCCTGTGTAGGCATGGTGGTTCATGCCTATAATCCCAGCTACGTGGGAAGTGGAGATTTGGAGGATCAAGGTTCAAGGCCAGCCTAGACCAACAAAAAATGGAGATGAAACCTCATCTCAATAAAAAGCTGAATGTAGTGGTTCTTGCCTGTCATCCCAATTACTTAGGAAGCAGATATAGGAGGATTGTTGTCTAGGTTGGTGTTGACAAAAACCACAAGATCTGTTTCAAAAAATAAATAAAGCTGGAAAGTGTGGCTGACGTGGTGGAGTGCCTATCTAGCAAGTATGAAAGGGCTGGTTTGAACCTAGGCTTTGTTTGTTTGAAACAAACAAAAATATGTTCTCATATTTGTTTGATTTTTGTCAGTTGTGGGGCTTGAACTCAGGGCCTGGGCTTTTGCTAAACGCTATCATTCTGCCACTTTGAGCCACAGAGCTACTTGCTTTTTTTTTTAAAATAAAGAATAAGTGGACATAGATAAATGGATCAGGAAAATGTAATCTATATATGCATATATAATGGAATTCTATGCCTCCATCAGAAAGAATGACACCGCCCTATTTGTTAGGAAATGGAAAGATTTGGAAAAAATTATAATAAGTGAAGTAAGCCAGACCCAAAGAAACATAGGTTTCATGGTTTCCCTTTTCTGCAATAACTAGTACACGTCTAGGATAATCTTACCAGACAAGCAGAAAAGGTCAAAAGCTATGTACATATGACCATATAAGATGATGCTAAGTGAAATGAACTGCAAGATAAGGACACAAGATGTTTTTTTCTTTGTCGCTGTTGTTTTTAATGTACTATGTGAATTTTTTGTTTCCTTTGTATGTTCTTCCCCCATGGTATAACTCCTGTTGTCACTATATTTGATTCCAGTGTCCTGTATTTTGTACATAAAATTTTCTAATTTGGGGAGGGGAAGGGAAATAACAAAATGCTGAAACAAGGATACATGTTGACCCATTATAACAATGAGACGTACAAGACACTATGTTGAAAACAAACTTTACAACTTCGAGGTGGGGAGAGAGAAGAGGTGGGGAGGTGGGGAGGGAAGGGATGGTAGGGGAAACAAAGGAGGAGATAACAATGCTCAATAGGAAATGTACTCATTGCCCTACTCATATAGCAGTAACCCCTCTGAGCCATATCTTTACAATAAAAAATATTTTTAAAAAAGAATAAGTGGACATTGAGCAGGGACTTAAAGTGAAGTTCATGAACTCGATCACTTTAATCTCAAACTATAATCCTTTTTTTTTTTTTTTGCCTTCCAGAATAAAAAAAAAGTTGAGATACTTGATTCTGACATAAAGAACCTCTAGAAAGTTAAAGTAGCATTGTCTGTTTGGACTGGGTAAAGAGAGGCTATGGAAATGGCAGAAGGATTTCAGAGAACAGCAGAGCCTCAGGGAAAAATCTTGGTGGAAGCAAGATTTTTCCTGCTTCTCTCAGGAATAAGGGAAAGGTGAAAAGACTTGGGTTTTGAACAGACATGTTAATATAGATGGAAATGAAGTAGACTGAAGAAATCCAGGGCTTTCATCTCAGGTCCACCTAGATTTAATTCCAGCATTGTCATTTCCACCTGTAAGTTCCTAGATAAACAATCCATTTTGTACCATTTTTTTCTCATCTGTAAAACAAGGACAGTAATACCTTCCTTAAGGTTTGAAAAGACAATGAGAGCATAAATATAAACTTTTAAAATATAATAACCAGCATTACTTAGATGCTGAATAAATAATAACAACTATTGACACTATTTTTTTTTCTTTTTGTTGGTTGTGGGGCTTGAACTCTGGGACTGGGTGCTGTCCTTGAGCTCTTCAGCTCAAGGTGAGCTCTCTACCTCTTGAGCCACAGCACCATTTTCAGTTTTCTGGTGTTTAATTGGAGATAAGAGTCTCGGACTTTCCTGCCTGGGCTGGCTTTGAACTGTGATCCTCAGATCTCAGCCTCCTGAGTAGCTAGGATTACAGGCACGAGTCACCCGCACCCCACCTATTGACCCTATTTTATCCTACAAGATCAGCAATGTTGCTCTCTTTTAACCAGATTTGTCTGCAAAGTGGAATTTGAGTGGGAAGAAGCAGGAAAATAGGCTCCATGCCCTTCTCAAGCCTTTTGGCAAAGGGATTCTTAAGGAATGTGTTTCTTTTGCTCTGTAAACCAGTTATCTCTTGCTATGTAAAGAAGTTTTGAAACTTAGCAGCTTAACACAATAAATATTTATTTCCTTATATGCATTACAGGGTTTAGGAAGTCAAGAGACACTTAACTGGGTGGCTATGGCCCAAGATTTCCTGTGGGGTTGGGGTCAGGATGTTTTCCAGGACTGTAGTGAACTCTAGGCTTACAGGGCTGGAAGAAGCGTTTGTAGTCTGGATTACTTGGGTGTGGCAGGGCCGGGGGTGTCTGGTGAGTTAGTGCTTATTATTGGCAGGAAGTCAAAGTTCTTCACATCCATCTCCGGATTGGGCTATTTGAGTGTCCTTACAACACTGCAGCTGGCTTTCTTCAGAGTGAGTGACCCAAGAGAGAGCAAAGCAGAATCCCAAGTTCTTTCATGATAACTCCATTTGGGCTTGTTAGTTACAAGGTTGGGCCAGCCTTTTCCATGTTGCAAGGGCTACGAGGGTCCCTGGGCTTATGTTGGAAGTGCCTACCATACACTTTGTCTATGAGAAGATTAGTTTTGAGTAGCCTGAGGGATTACAATGAGTTAGTGACAGAATGGGAGACTTTCAAGTCTCTTAGTTTGAGCTGAGTACAGACTCTCATGTTGTATTGTCCTAAGACCTATGGATGGAGCCAATGTGTCCTTTGGGCATGTATATTATAGGAAGGCGATGGCTTGCAGAAATAACTCTAGGCTCCCAAGGAACCCCAGGCAGGTAGAGCTATGGCTCTTTCTGAGTTTTAAAGGCAACTGGACTTCAATCATGTTACTCTTTTGACTTACAGATCCAGCTAGTGGGAGCAGCATTGACTGGGCCTATGACAACGGGATCAAGTACTCATTCACATTTGAGTTAAGGGACACTGGGCACTATGGTTTCCTTCTGCCAGCCAATCAGATCATCCCCACTGCAGAGGAGACCTGGCTGGGGCTGAAGACCATCATGGAGCATGTGCGGGACAACCTCTACTAGACCAGGGCCTCCACACAAAGTGAAGGTCATGAACTTGATCGAACTCAAGTATCTTAACATATTTTGATTCTAGAAGGCCAAAAAGGATTGTAGTTTGAGATTAAAGTGATCAAGTAAATGAGTTCTTTTCTTCACAGGGGAGTCAGAACATTGTAAAGTGCCCAGGTCAGTCCCCTTCCAGCCCCACTCCTGGTGGGGTGCCCATGAAGAACATGTCCACCAACATTCTCAATTTGGTCCCGTTGTTCAGCTGAACCTTTCCTTTCATGTGGCTGGTTGGACAGGCCATACTCAGGGTCATCCTTCCCTGGCAGCATGTTTCTACCTCACCTTTAGAATATGTCTGATGGTTCTCGAGTCTCTTCCATGTCTAGCCAAGCCAAGGACCTGGTGGGGACCCATGGGACATTCTGTGCTTCGGTTGGCTCTCAAAGAAGCTTTCTTTATCTCCTTCAAGAACATATTTTTCCCTTTGCTGTCTTCCTCTCTCCATCCTTTTCTCTGCTCTTCTTGTTGAGATAGGGCCTTGTGAGATTGTCCAGGCTGGCCTAGGTTCAAGAGATTCTCTTCCTCTAGCCTCCTTGTAGCTGGCCAATGTACCTGCGAAACATGTTTCTTTAAGCAACAAATCCTGTAGGGTCATCAGTATTGGCCTCCCCATCATTGGTCTGAATATTACGTAGAGGCTTTCTTCCCATCTTTAGTGAGAGTTTCTAGACACCACATTTCTTAGCACTTCCCTTTATTATTCAGTATTCTTGGGATCCTGAAAAGGGATTAGTGGCCCTGTAGGTGATGCTCACCCACAGGATTTCAGAAGCAGTGGTGACCTGGACTGCAGGATTCCTCACATAGCCCTATTTGCCCTGATTAGGCTCATCTCCACTTCACTTTTTGAACTCACTTCAAAGGTTTTGCCCTCACCCCACAGCTCCTGGATCACCAGGCTGGGCCTCCCCTCTGCTCTGGGTATTCTCAGGGTCTCAGCACAGTCCTGCTGGTGTTCTGGTGTATCTTGTGCTTGCTTTTCTTCCCCTGAGCTTTTTTTCCTCTTAAAACTTACCTGCTATTTTTCATTCTAGACCCTGGGTACCTCTGTGGAACAAGAATTCATTAGTCACAAGCCTCTTGTCCATCTCTTCTTACTATGTACCATCTGTTCCCCCTTTTTTGTTTTGTTTTTGTTTTTATTTTTTTTGCTTTTCTCAAATGTGTCTGTCAATCTTAACCTTCTGCCTCGGATCTGCACAGCATCTGGTGTGTCCTCATAAGCCAATAAATATTTAATATAAGCCTTACGATCCTCTTCTGTTCTTTGCTTTCACCTGAATAGAGCCAAGCCATGGTTTTGAATATGCAGCTCTTTGTGATGTCAAAAGTCAATTCTAATCCCTGCCTATATTGCGTGACACATAGGAAAGCCTTCTTGATCATGCTGAGAGGCCTCTAGGGTAATGTTATCTTGGTGATTTCACTTTGGTCTGGGTCTTGCTCTTCATTTCTCAACCCAGAAGCTTGCTATTCTTGGGGTCTGTGATGATTAGACCCGGGGATGCTGACTCACGCCTTCAGAGCCCAGATGAGGCAAATGATAAAATCAGAATACAAATTTATTAATTTACACCATGGCATGTAACTGTTTAATGGATTGGATCCTCACGTCGGCCTGAACACTACATTCTCAGTACATTCTCTCCCAATAGGCAAGATACATGAGAAGCCAAATTATAATCAGAAGGCTGCTTAGTGAGTGAGCATCAGAGCAAGGAAAGTTAATTACAGTCTCTGATTAGAATTTTTAATAGCACCCAGCTTTAATAGCATGATATATCTAGTTCTGTAACCAGAACACACCTACCAGCCAGCCAGCTGGTCACTCATGCTGGCTAGACAGGGCCTCTGGGGACAATGCCTTGGTAGGCACAATGATGCTTGTCTCTGTGATCTGCCTATGTCCTGGCTCCATATATGATCTCTGTCCTCAGATTGAGATGGTTGTTTCTGAGGGTTTTTTTGAGGGTAAGGTTCCTTGAACAGGAACCACACACACAAAAAGAAAAGGAATGATACCCATGATACTGTCATTAAATAGAACTTAGTTCATTCAGAGTCATCAGGCAGCAAGTAAGAACACAAGTTAAAAGGTAGCAGAAGATATCAACAAAATTTGCCATCTACACACGAAACAAAGGATATATGAAGAGCTACAGATCAATGAGAAAAGTATAAATAAAACACAATAGAATCGTAGAGAAAATACACAAACAAATTATTAATGTAAAACATCTGATAAGCTTATGAAGGGATGACTAGTGATACTGTGACATATACAAGACTTCAATGAGATGTATTTTATTTACTTTTATGCCGGTACTGGGGCTTGAATTCATGGCCTCATGCACTTGCTTGACTTTTTTGCTTAAGGCTGGAGTTCTCCCACTTGAGCCACACTTCCTCTTCTGACCTTTTGCTGGATAATTGGAACTAAGAGTCTCAGAGTTATCTACTTGGATTGGCTTTGAACCTACATCCTCAGATCTCAGCCTCCTGAGTAGTTAGGATTACAAAAGTCAGCCACTGTCATTTGGCTGAGATGCCATTTTATACTCATTCAATTTTTAAAATTCAAAAAGTTGGAGAGGAAGTGGATGGTAGTGTGTCTTGTACATTCTTGATGAGCAGGTGATTTAGTGAAATCACCTTAGAAAATAATTTCTCACTATTTTCTGAAGTTTATACAATAATCCAGCTATTCCTAACCTAGAAATAAGCCCAAGAAATTATTGCAATTATTTTATAAATAGGAGATATATTCAAGGACTATTTATCAACATCAAGCACCTAGAAACAATTACAAAGACCATCAGTGAGAGAATAGATGAATAATGTATGGTATATTCACATGATGAAATATGAACATGCTGTACATCAATCAAAACAAAATTTAAGGACCGGAGGCACGGATGGCTCAAGTGGTAGAGCACTTGCTTAACAAGCGCAGGGTGCTGAGTTTAAATCGTAGACTGCCTCCAAAATTTAAGTATGAAAGATATAACAATGTCTAGAAAGGTATAAATGATAGAAATCACACACACACACACACACACACACACACACACACACACACACACACACATCCGTATGCACAGGGACATTCACATGTGATTTTAAGGAAGACATACAAAACTTGATTAAACTATATAAAAGGGAAGCAAGGCTTAACAGACATGCTCAGAGACCCTCTTCCTGGTTAAATGTACAGAACCCCCTACCATCCCAGCAGCTATTGCTCTTGGCCAAATAGGGGCTGCCTCATTCAGGAGGGATAGGTGCCTGTCTTTCCTTACGTACCTCCCAGAGTCAGTCATCTCTGTTTAGCTGAGGGATATAACAGCATATTCTTTGCCTCGAGGTGGGGGCCAGCACTTCCATGCTCTAGGCAGCTCCAGCAGACTCAGGCAAGTCAGCGTTGTTTAACCCCCCCCCCCCCACTCCCGTTCTCCTGAGATCAGTGCAATTTCAAAAGATGATTATATATGGGGAGAGGCTGGAGGGTTAAGTGGAGAACAGACTGGGCCTAGGATCACAAGGACCCTAGATTGTGTTCTAGGTTCTGCTTTCTCAGTGTTTATGAGTGTCAATTAATTAATTTGATTGATTTTTATAGTGTTGGGTATAAACCCAGGGACTTGTGCATGCCCAGCAAGTATTCCCCATTGAGCAACATTTCCAGCCCAATTATATATATATATATACACCATTTGAGCCACAGCTCCACTCTGGCTTTTTAATGATTAATTGGTGATAAGAGTCTCATGGACTTTCCTCCTGAGGCTGGAATTGAACTTCAATCCTCAGATCTCAGCCCGAATGACTAGGATTACAAGTGTGAGCCATAAGTACCTGGCAATATACGATTTTTTTTTTTTTTGGTCACTCATGGGGCTTGAACTCTGGGCTCGGCGATTTCCCTGTGGTCTTCAGCACAAGTACCCTGCCGTTTGAGCCACAGCACCACTTCCAGGTTTCTAGTGGTTTATGGATCAGTCTCATGGAGTTTCCTGCTCGGGCTGGCTTTGAACTGTGATCCTCAGATCTCAGCCTCCTGAGTAGCTAGGATTACAGGCATGAGCAACGGTGCCTAGCTGCAATATATGATTTTTTAAAAACTTATTTAAATAATTTTTTTAAAGATATCAACTAATCAGACAAGTGCATCACTGATCAGAGATTTTGATTAATCTATTTATATGAACCTGAGCCCAATTGTTAAAATTTGTATAAAGATATAAAAATTTTAACATATAAAGAAATAAATTAGCACAATAATTTTATTATTTAAGTTGCATTGAGTATCTCTTATATGTTGAGGACAATTTTATTTTATTATTATATATAATTTATATATTTTATATTGTTAATATATTTTGTATTTTTATTTTTAGTGATTTAATTAAATTAATTTATTTATTTTGTCAGTCATGGGGCTTGAACTCAGCCTGAATACTGTCCCTCAGCACTTCAGCACAAGGCTAGTGCTCTACCATTTGAGCCATAGTGCCACTTCTGGTTTTCTGGTGATTTATTGAAGAGTTTCACGACCTTTCCTGCCCGGGCTGGCTTTGAACCACAATCCTCAGATCTCAGCCTCCTGAGTAGCTAGGATTATAGGCATGAACCACCTGCACCTATTTTTTTAATTTTTAAATTTTATTGTAAAGATACTGTACAGAGGGGTTACAGTTACATGCGTAAGGTAATGAGTACATTTCCTATCGAGCATTGTTACTCTCTACTTTGTTTTTCCCCTACTAACCCTTCCCTCCCCACCTCCCCAACTCCTTCCTTCCCCCCCCTGATATTTTTATTTATTTTTTAATGGAACTAGGGTTTGAACTCAGGACCTTGAACTTGTTAGGCAGGTGCTCTCAGCCTGTTTTGCTTTAGTCATTGTTCCGTTAGGGTCTTGCATTTTTGCCTAGGGTCAGTCTCAGATCATGATCCTCCTACCTACATCTCCCAGTAGCTGGGACCACAGTTCTGTATCACCATGTCCAGCTACTGGTTGAGATAGGGTCTTGCCAAATTAAGTAGCTGGAATTTCAGGTATGTACTACCATACCCAGAGCTGGGTTTTAGATGTTGGCATTGCAGTGGTAAACAAGCAGACAATATTCATTCTTGATTGGAAATCTCAGTGTAGTTAGAGGGACAGGAAGCATTCAGATAACAACTAAATTAAGAAGTTAATTTGGGTAAAAGAGAGCTGCTATAAATAAAAGAAGACAGACTGCTAGAAAGAGATCGATCGGTAGTAGCAGACCACTTTAGACTGAGAAAACTAGAAGATGTGGCATTTGGGCATGGGTTGCTAATTATTCTTATTTTTCATATTCTTTGTGTACTTCTTCATGTGAAAGAGGTGGGTTAGGTTTTATTATCTATATCTTATACATGGAAAGTTCTCAAGAGCAGTATATTTAAAATTTTTTCCCTTAGTTGAATAATTAATACATTCTGTTCTCTAAATAAAGACCCCAGTGTAAAAGAAAACCTAGACTACTGTAATATATCTTCCTAGAGCCACTGGTGGCTCATGACTGTAATCCTAGTACTCAGGAGGCTGAGAGCTAAGGATTGCAGTTTGTAGTCAGCCTAGGTAGACAAACATGCTAGGCTATTATCTCCAACTAATCAACCAAAAAGCTGGAAGTAGAGATGTACGTCAAGTGGTAGAGTACCAGCCTTGAGTGAAAAAGACAAGGGACAGCACCCAGGCTCTGAGTTCAAGACTCAGTATGGGAACACACTCAATACAAAAAAGAAATCTCCCGTTCCTTAGTCATTCCCTATGATATATGTCTATATGTTGATATATAGATATCACTCTCTCTATAAATATAAATATATATAAATATATTATAGATGCCCCTGTAGGATATTAAAAACAAAAGATCACTGCCTGAAACCTTCATAGACCCAGCTTGTAAGCCTGATCCTGTCAAGAATATGAGGTTAACTCTGAGTTTCACAGGTCCTGGGAAGGTCCTGCTAATAAATCTATTTTGGGTGAAGTTGAGGGTATGTTCCAACTTTGGAATGTCCTGTGTAGATTGCATTTCTTTTATGTTACTATATAAAGACCAACTATGCAGAATAATTTGAATCATTATCTTCCTCCTCCTCCTTATCTTTCTGTTTGATGAATTCTGGAATTTGGCCAACCCAGGCAGCTTGTAAAATAAATTCTCTCTGCTATTTGTATTAAGCCTTAAATCATGAACACCAGCTGTTTCTTGTATTGGAGGCAAAGCTCCAGGTGTACTGGGGGTATCTAGGGAGTACAGACTACTCCCTGCCCCCGAATATATACGGGAACTACGGTGCAGCTGAACAATTTGCTCCTTAATGCAGAAAGTGCGCCTCATGCCTCTGTTTTTCTCCGTCTCTGTCTCTGTCTCTGTCATTCTGTCTTTGTCTCTGTCTGTCTGTCTATATGTCTGTCTCTGTCTCTTCTACCAGCCATCCTTAGCAGCTAGTAAATATTTGTAGATTTGATCGCTGCAAGCAGCCAGTTAACAATCACATAAACCATATTCTCAACAAGTTTGGGCAGCAAGGAAAGTGCTTTTTCCAGCAAATATGATAAGTGGAATTCTGGAAAACAGATTGGAATGCATGTCCCTAAGTTTTAAAAGAGACAGAGCATAAATTAAACATCCAGAGATAAAGAAGGCTTGATACTGGTTAAATTGCTTGCAGTTTTGCAATGATTAATAGTTTAAAATGCTTTATAGATATCAGATAATTAAATTATCACAACCACCTGGCCACCTCTGAAGGCTCAGCCTTATTATCTTTTTTTAACTTTGGAGGGGAGGAAAATTTAAAGAAGTGAAAGAACATGCCCAAATGTACATGGGTCGTTAGTTTTCTTTTCTTTTTTTTATTGTGAAAATACCATACAGAGGGGTTACAATTACATGGGCAAGGTAATGAGTACATTTCTTATCAAGCATTGTTGCCTCCTCCTTTGTTTCCCCTTCCCATCCCTTCCCTCAGCTCCCTCAACCCCCACCCCAGCTGCCCCCTTTCCCCCTCTGCTCCCCCTCGGCCAAAGTTGTAAAGTTCGTTTTTTTGACATAATGTCTTGTACATCTCATTGTTGCAATGGGTCCATCTGTATCCCTATTTAAACAATTTGTTTTTTCCCTGGGCCGTTAGTTTTCAAGACTAGTTCTAGATTATTGCTGAGACAGCACACAAGATTTGGAATTTATGATGAGAGTAGCTTTAAATTCCTGCAGTCCTGCTGGTCACACAGCCCACCACTATCAGTCTGGCTTCTTGAATTTTCAGGAGAACACTGGAGCCAGGTCTCACTTGCAGGCTGCCATTGCTGGTGGAGAGTACCACTGATGGCTGTTCCTATAGGTCCTGCACATGAGATTACCTTCCACAGGGGAACTATGGGTAATGTTGTAATAGCAAACATTGGGAATGGGCTGAAGACTAGTTCCACTGTTTAGGGAGGGACATTATGCTTCCTGTAAGGACAGTCTTCAGAGGCACCTACCCCATCTAGTAGCCTCTTTCAACCTTGGACAATAAAGCATCTACTTCTCTCAACAAGCCAAATAGATACATTCTGTGTAAATATTTGAATAATTTTGCCTGGAAATGCATTAACCCAGGTAAGCCTTTCATGGGCAGAGCCAAGGTTTTATTTAGTTTGGATCTCTAGCACCTGCACACACAACGGAGCATCCATCATAGAGATACAGTCAATCTACACCTGTAGTAGGATCCATCTCACAGGTAGGGCAGTAGGAGCCAAGTGTCTTCCTTCCACTTAGCTAAATGGCTACAGTGTTCTTCCTGAGTATATCATGGTATTGTTCTTTTCTGATGGATGTGAGAAACAGAGGACAGGGAAAGCAAAGAGTCTGTTTCAATGTCAGCAGACCTCAGAGAAACCAGGCCCGGTGGGGGGGGGGGGGGGGGGGGGAGGGATGACTCATCTCATCATTGTGAAATGGTTTTTCCAAGATGTTCCCAGAGAATAGGTTTTAACTTGGTTAAGATGGCAAAGAAGAAGGTTCTAGACCTTCCCTGCTCCTTGCTACCCCAGGGCCATCAAGAGGATCAACATCTAGCAGGTGTGTCTCTGTAGAGCTTCAGGACTCCCTGGAATCTGACTCTTGTTTAGAATTCTTCAGTTTACTCAGTAGCCAGAAATCTGTTAGAGTTGGAAAGGGAGGCAGAACCCTGAGCTGGGGAAGGCCCATGTAGAAACAACCCTAGTCCTGGAACAAGATTTTCTCTCCTACTCCTTGCCAGTGCTACAGAGCAAGGGTCCAGATGCCAGCTTTCAAATTGCCAGTGATGTCATCACCTGTGGAATTCAAGCCAGGAGTCTGGGGGGGGGGGGAGGAGGAGGAGGAGGAGCAGGGGGAGGGGGCGGGGGCGGGGGAGGGGGCGGGGGAGGGGGGTGGGAAGAGGGGGGGAGGGGGAGGAGGAGGAGGAGGAGGAGGAGGTAGAGTTTTTTTCCAGTTAATCAAATTTTGAGCAGCTACCATTAACACTTAAGCCAGGTAAGGCTCAGAGTGAAGGTGTTGGTTGAGACTTAATGTCCTGTGTTCAAAATCCCCTCCCCCCCCATATCCTCAGGAATATCTCAAATTGTCTCGTGAGTCTAATACCTAAGGTATTTCTGTGGTCCCGGGAAAGGCCTCACTTTAATTTTCTTTTTGTAGGCTCTCATACTATGCTAGGCTAGTGGTCTCCCTGGAGCTATAGGAACTATATCGCCAGCCTCCCTATTCTTTTTGTTTTAAATTTGTTTTGAGATAGGGTCTCACTAAATTGCTCAGGCTGGCCTTGAAGTGATTTTTCTGCCTCAGTCTCCCCGGATTACAGCCTGTGGCATCATGCCCAGCTGGATAAGCCTCATTCTCTTTCTTTTTAAATTGTTCAAAGGTGCTTCACTGTGATACTTACCCACACACATATCTGATCAAACTTATCCCATCTATGTTACTCTCAACATGATTGCTTTTGAGTAGTTTTTAATGGGTTTCATCAGGCTAGTTTCATAATATTTTCATGCTTTATATATATTTTTATTTTTGTTGTTTTTTGGTCGGTCGTGGGGCTTGAACTCTGGGCCTGGGCTGTCTCTCTCAGCTCTTCAGCACAAGGTTAGTGCTCTACCACTTGAGCCACAGCGCCATTTCTGGTTTTTGATTGGTTAATTGGAGATAAGAGTCTCACGGGCTTTCCTGCTCGGGCTATATTTGAACAGTAATACTCAGATCTTAGCCTCCTGAGATTACAAGCATGAGCCACTAGCACCCAGCCTTTGTATGTATTTTAATCATATTCATGCCATAGCCCTTTGCTTTCCCTTCCCCCACTCTCAGCTGTTCTCCCCAGCTAACCATCTCTCCTTAACAATCAGGTCATATTCTTATTTTTTTCATATATGAGGGAATACATATAATAATATCTTTCTCAGCTTGGCCTGGCCTCACTCTTATTATAAGTACCATTTTCCAGGGTCACACTACTTTCTCCTTTTGTTCACAACCAGTTCCTGAACATGGATTTTAAAGCCTGGAGTAAGAAAGTCTAGCAGGAGACAGATTACGATGATGAGCCAAATCCTTGTGCTCAAAATGGAATGCCAACAGCAGAGAGCTTGTCAGAAGCAGAATCTCTGGCTCTACTCATCGATCAGAATCTTCAGTGAGCGTAATTCTCAGGTAATTAAAATACACAGCAACATTTGGGAAGCACTGAGCAAAAGAAAAATATCGCTAATTACACCTCACAACATGACAGGTGATCTTTATTCACGCTTTACATTAGACTCATGTGGGTGTTCTTGCAAACTACTCATGCTTGAGCCTCTGTACCACATCATAAAAACAGAGCCTCTGAACCAGTTTTATCAAAATCTCATGCTACTGGATGCAAAGTTGAATACTACGTGTGTGTGTGTGTGTGTGTGTGTGTGTGTGTGTATGCGTGCGTGCGTGTGAGTACTGGGGCTTGAACTCAGGGCCTAGGCATTGTCTTTTAGCATTTTTGTTCCAAGACTAGCACTCTACCACTTGAACCACAGCTCCACATCCAGTGCTGGGTAGTGAAGTGGAGATAGGAGTTTCACCAGCCATCCTGATTGCTCAGCCTCCTGAGTAGCTAGGGTTACAGGTGTGAGCCACCAGCATCTACAAAGGAGCACATTTTAAAACCAAGTTTTCAGGCCCTTTTTCCAATGTCTTATAGATCAGTGGGGAGATCCATGGATCTCTTAGGTTTCTGCACATCCACTATTGTATCAAGGATGTTAGAACAGTAAACAGCCTTAGGAAAAATGTACATAATTTTTCTCTTTGGAGTTATGGGCATATTTAGTGTCCAGCATCATAAATATAATGTTTCTTGCAAAGGAGGAGCAAAGGACTGGGTTCATTGCCTATTATAAAAGTTCAGGGACATCTGATGACAACTCTGACACATAAAGAGCTTGAAAACTTGTCACTCCTGCTTTCTTAACAAATAAAAAGCTGAACAAACTGAAAATCAATGACTTTACTTTTTCTTTTTCTTTTTTTTTTTTTGTTGGTTGTGGGGCTTGAACTCTGGGCCTGGGCGCTGTCCCTGCACTCTTCAGCTCAAGGCGAGTGCTCTACCTCTTGAGCCACAGCACCACTTCTGGTTTTCTGGTGGTTTATTGGAGATCAGAGTCTCATGGACTTCTCTGCCTGGACTGGCTTCAAACCATGATCCTCAGATCTCAGCCTCCTGAGTAGCTAGGATTACAGGCGTGAACCACTTAAAACCCAGGCTTTCCATACTTCGGTGGATCTTACCAGTTAGAGCCTAACACAGTCCCCTAGTTACAAAATCCTCTGGTGTATTTGCAGGGGGAGAAGAAAGTTAACCATTTGGGAGAAATATATCCAGATCATTCTCCATAAGAAAGGCCTATTTACAGTGGATAGAAGTTTTTGTTTTTTCGGCAGTACTGGGGTTTGAACCCAAGGCTACACACTTGTAAGGCGATATTTTATTATGTGCCTTTTTTTTTTAAAGCCTAGTCTGCTGAGTGAAGACTACAAGTGACTTTTTGTTTGGAGAGGATGGCTGGTGCTAGGGCTTGAACTCGTCTTTTTTTTTTGGTTGTGGGGCCTGATCTCTGGGTCTGGGCACTGTCCCTCAGCTCTTCACTTCAAGGCTAGCGCTCTAACAGTTGAGCCACACCTCTAGTCTGGCATTTTGCTGGCTAATTGAAGATAAGGATCTCATGAACTTTCCTGCCTTGGCTGCCTTTGTACCTCAATCCTCAGAGCTCATGAATAGTTAGGGTTATAAGTGTGTACTACTAGCAGGGCATGGCAGAATGAGACTTACCTGACTTGAGGGAATGAAAGTCACCAAATGTACCTCATTTTGATTTTCCTCTCTCCCCCAAAAGAGAAAAGAAGTCAAAAATCATTTGCAAAGATTACAACTCAGAGACACACCAAAAGATATTGAATCAAAGATTATAGAACATCTAATTTCCATGCCCCATACTGTTAGATTTTAATTGGGTTACTGAAAGGAGACGATCATGCAGCCTTCGGGCAGGTAAGAGAAGTTTATTGCGAACCGCTGGCCCTTAGCACAGGTTGGAGATGCACAGGGCCAAAGAGCAAGCAGCTCCTCCACCCAGGTTTAACTAAGGAAGGGGCAAGGAGAAGGTTTGGCCAGGTGGGGAAAGGTATGGCTGGGTGGGGAGAAGGTGTGGCCATGCCAGATGCCACCACGACCTCAGAACCTGGGAACCTCCCAAGGCTGGTCCAGGAAGTGATCTCAGAGAAGGGGAAGGTAGCTGCCTCCAGGTGTGCCAGTTACTGAGGTAACACAGGTACTGGACAGAGACTTAAAAGAAGACTTTTGCAGGGGCCTTTCAGGGGCAGATCTTACGTTCCAGGCTTTTTTGATAATTATGAAAAGGATGCAGACTCTATGGTTACTTCCTGATGGCAAGTGGCATCCACATTAGGGGTAAGAGGAAGCGATGTCTGGTCCGATCTGGGAGAAGGCAGCAGTAACTTGGTGGTGAACATGAGTATGGATCATAGGATGAAATCTGAAAGAAATCTTACAAGGCAAGGGCTGAGCAATAAGAAAAATATTAGAGAGCACACAAAGAGCAAAAGGAAGGGTTCTGGGCAGAAAATAAAAGATTGAATAATTTGGCTAGTTCCTATCTCCTGCATTCCAGGCTGTCCTGGAGTTGGCAGAAAATGACCCTATTACTTTTGACATCTGGCAACTAGGTAGGGAAGAGCGTGCTAGACTTGTAAGCAGTCAGGATCTGGGGCTGGGTTGGAGTGGTTAAGGGCCTGATGGAAGACCTTGGTAGATGTCTGGATTATAGAGTATGCATTTGAGACCCAGGAAGCTGCCAAAGCCAACAGCCCTGAGTCTAAGACTCACTATAAATACAAATAGCAGGTAGCAAAGGCAAGAATGTAAGTTTCTGTCCTGTTAGAAGGTAGACAGGTATGGACATTAGATGGGCAAGCTTATTAAACATTTCTCTTCATCTCCTGGCTTTGATTAATTTTGGAAGGATGAATGTGGAGTGGCTCCATATAGGATGTGACACCATCTCCTCTTATTCCTCTCCATGGTCCCTCGTTCCCCAGACTGGCTGGGTCCTGGGGGTCTAGGTGGTCATTGCTGGGATAGCTTGTCCCATCTGGCATTTGTGGAGTTTGAACTCAAGTGCTGGGCACTGTCCCTGAGCACTTCTGCTCAAGGCTAGTGCTCTACCACTTTGAGTCACATTGCCACTTCCAATGTTTGACTGGTTAGAGATAAGAGTCTCTTAAGGGGCTGGGAATGTGGCTTAGTGGCAGAGTGGTTTCCTAGCATGCATGAAGCCCTGGGTTTGATTCCTCAGTACGACATAAACAGAAAAAGCCAGAAGTGGCACTGTGGCCCAAGTGGTAGAGTGCTAGCCTTGAGTAAAAGAAGCTCAGGGACAGTACCCAGACCCTGAGTTCAAGCCTCAGGGTCTTGAGCTATGCATCCTGCCTGGCTCCTTGCTGGTACTTGGGAGAGGGAGTCTTTGAGGGATTTTTCTGTCTGGGCTGGCCTTGAACTGCAATCATTAGATTGAATGAGTCTTTGCTACAAAAACCCTTTTTATTTCCATCTAAAGCAACAAGGAGACCAATAGAAATAATAAGTAGAGCTTACCTGCGCCTTATCAAGAACTGACCAACAAATACTTGCCAGAACTATTTTTTCTGTGAGTCAGGCTAAAATACTGCAGAGGGTGAAATCTGCACTCTGTAATGACCGACCTTAGTAGAGTGATGAGAGTTTTCAAACAGCAACTGATTAACTGAATATAGCACTTAAGATTGAAGCCATTGTCAGCTTTGTATCCAGGCTTGCATACCTGGAAAGCACATATTAAAACTTGACAAACTTAATAGCGCACAATTACTTTCATAGGACATAAAGAACAAGATGTTGATTTTTACATCAAAATCACAGTTAATTTAGTTACATAATTACGTTCATAAATGGATATAAAGAATGAGATGCTGATTTTACAGCAAAATCACAGCTAACTTAGTTACATAATTACTTTTATAGATGGACATAAAGAATGAGAAGCTGATTTTATATAAAAATCACAGCTAACTTCCTTAATTACTTTCATAGATAGACATAAAGAATGAGATACTGATTTTACATCAATGTACTAATCTTGACCTTATTTAAATTATAGCCAACTTAATTATATACCAATTTTACTAATATTTTATAATAAGCTTTATCTTATAAAAATTCAAGGCATACTCATACCATCTGCTACCTTCTAGAGTCTCTTGGGGTTTGTTTTAATTTCTACCTTTTTCCATTTTGGAACATACATTTAAGACAATTCCTACTTCCCAAATCCTTTCTTATCCAAAGAAACCATTTTTTTTTTCAATTCCCTTTTCCGAGGCTTTCTTCACTAATTTTTCTCTCTCATTACATTTCCTTATCTCCTTACTGATTTTTTAAATTGCATTTTGAATTAACTCTCAGTTTTGAACTCAAATGATAATTTTTTTTCTTAATGTAAGGTAATAACCCATAGACACATTTTTTTGCAAGCCAATGTTTCCCATTTGGTGTTAAAATAGGGAGAACAAGAATTACATGTAGACTGGCTGGCACTGAATTACAAGTCCAAACTGAACAAATTTGAGGAATCTCAGACCATTTTGGGTTTTTTTTAGCTTTTTTTGTACATATTGTATCTAATTGGAAAATAGTATTGAAATATAAAGTTCCATATTAGGCGATGATACATGGTCCAAAGGAGGCCTGATTGGAGTAATCCAGTATCAGAAAAGGTCACATAGTATCACAGGTACTGGGCAGAGACTTAAACAAGACTCACACAGGGGCCTATCCAGGCAGATCTTACACTTACATTTGAATTGCCATACCAGGAAATTTTTTTTAAAAAAATTGGTACGTTGAAAGCGCTAATGGAGAAAATAATGCCAGAGCAGACGGGCAATGTCAACAGCAGAAAGATGAAAACTAAAGGGAATGTAGCATAGTAGTAGGGTGCTTGCCTAGAATCTGCAAGGCTTAGGGTTTGATCCCCAGCAACATATACACACATTCTCTCTCTCTCTCTCTCTCTCTCTCTCTCTCTCTCTCTCTCTCTCAAGGAAGTGTTAAGAATCAGAAACACTGTAATAGAATTGAAGAATTCCTTTGATGGCTCATTAGTGGTAGACTGGAAAAGGCCAGAGAAAGAATCAGTGAGATTGAAGCTATGTTCAGCAGAGATTCCTCAAATTAAATGCAAGAGAAAAAGAATGAAACAAAATAAAGACAGGACAGAGCATCAAAGAACTGCAAAACAATTTTAAAAGATGTGGCAGACATGTAATTGAAATATCAGAAGGAAAAAGACCAGAGCAGAAAAATATATTTGAAATACTATGGCTGAGACTTTTCCAAAATTAATCGCTACCAAACTGGTTATCTAGGAAATTTAGAGAACACGAAGCAGGCTATATACTATACCTAGACATATATAATCAAACAATGGAAACGTAAAGTTATAGGCCAGAGGGGATTTCTAGGCACCTGTGTGGTTCATGTCTATAATCCCAGCTACTGAGGAGGCTGAGATCTGAGGATCATAGTTGGTAGCCAGAAAAGTTCATGAGGCTTTTTTTTTTTTTTGGTTAGTCATGGGGCTTGAACTCTGGGCTTGAACTCTGGGCGAACTCTGGTGCTGTTTCTGCGCTCTTCAGCTCAAGGCGAGTGCTCTACCGCTTGAGCCACAGTGCCACTTCTGGTTTTCTGGTGGTTTATTGGAGATAAGAGTCTCATAGACTTTCCTGCCCAGACTAGCTTTGAACCATGATCCTCAGATCTCAGCCTCCTGAGTAGCTAGGATTACAGCATGAGCCACCGGCACCTGGCCACGAGACTCTTATCTCCAAATAAACTCAGGGACAGCCCCCAGGCCCTGAGTTCAAGCCCCAGGACAGACAGACAGACAGACAGACATACAGACACACACACACACAGAGCACCAGAGGGGAAGCCTGCCCCCACTTTCCCACACAGAATCAAGAATAAGATTTTTGTGGACTTCTTGTCAGAAACTATGCAAATAAGAAAAGAGTAGTGGAAGACAGTGTTGGAAGAAAGACCCACCAGTCTAGAACTTTATATCCAGTGAGATTATCCTTCAAGAGCAAAAGATCAATACTGTCTCAGTCAAGCAAAATCTGAGGGCATTCATCACCAGCAGCTTGCTCTGCAAGCAATATTGAAAATGCCTCTGGGAGGAGGAAAGAGATAAGTCAGAAATTCAAGTGTACATGTAGAAACAGAAGGAGAAAGGACTAAATGATGGTAAAATCGAATGTTTTTCTCACTCTTCACTGATCTGATCAGTGGTTTAAAGTAATTATGGTGATGAGATATTGCATGATGACAGCATATGAGTAAATGACATACGCCTTAGTATTGACATAAGGGATTCAAGGAAGGAATTGGGAATATGTGTTACAAGGTGTCTTACATTTAACATAGTAGAATATTATTTGAAGGTGGACATAGATTAGTTAGAATTATATTGCAAACTATAGGGAAACTACTAGGATAAAAGTGTTACCATACAAGAGGACGAAAATAAATTCACCATTACAGTTGTAGACATCAGACCTATTCTTTCAGAGATTTATAGGCGAAGTGGGCAGAAAATCAGTAAGAATATAGTTGAGTTGAATAGTAGCATCAATCAGCTTGATCTAATCGACATTTATGGGATAATCTATCCAACAGCCATAGAATACACATTCTTCTCAAGATCACATGGAACATTCACAAAGATAGACCATACTGTGGGGCCATAAAAAAGATCAGCAAATTTCAAAGAATAGAAATCATGCACGGTTCTCTATGCTTACGATTCATGTCCTGTAATTCAATCCACTGGCTTTGCAGGTGTCACCTGGACCTCTCTGTGAAAAAATAGGGTTCAAAGAACAGGCATAAATGCTGACATTGCCACAAGGGATAAAGTTCTTGGTCTCAGAACCAAGATTTGAGTATCTTCTGCCAGTATCTACAAACTTTCAAGAGGCATTTAACTTTTTAGCTTATATAAATAAAGCAAAAATCTCCAAACCTTTTGCAATTCTTGACTATCTCTTACAGCTTTATTTTTTCCTATCTAAACCAACTCCTACATATCTGGATTAATCTGATCCATGGTGAGTAAGGCCAATAATTTGCCTACATTGTGTTTAGTTCTTTTGGTCTCACATCAAGTCTTCCTCTCCCCAACACTTCCCCCTGCTGTCATGCACTGGGACTTGAACTCAGGGCCTTGTCCTCTCACCGGGCTTTTTCACTTAAGATTGGCGCTCTACCACTTTCGCTCCAGTCAAGCAGTTCCACTTCCAGCTTTTTGCTGGTTATTTGGAGATAAGAGTCTCATGGACTTTTTTGTCTGGGCCGGCTTAGAATGGAGATCCTCAAATCTCAGCCTCCTGAGTAGTTAGGATTACAAGGCGTGAGCCACTAGCGCCAGGCCAATCATGTCAAATTTATCTCAACTAGTTAACCACTGACAGTAATCATATCAGCGTTCCATTTTCCAGGAAGTTTTTTTGTTTGTTTTTGTTTGTTTGTTTTTTGGGTCCAGTCGTGGGGCCTGAACTCTGGGCATGGGCGCTGTCCTTCAGCTCTTCAGCTCAAGGCTAGCACTCTACTACTTGAGCCACAGCGCCACTTCCGGCTTTTTCATTTTGCTTATGTGGTGCTGAGGAATCGAACCCAGGGCCTCAGGCATGCAAGGCAAGCGCTCTACCACTGAGCCATCTTCCCAGCCCCTGAAGTTTTATGGAATGTTCACAATTGCTGCTGTTTAGAGGAAAGCAAAGGAAGAGGAAAAAAATGAACCGGCAAGCTGAGCTTCCTCTACCCAACTTGCTGTCCTTCTATGCTTGCCCCCAAACAGGCTTTGCACAGGAGATAGAATTCAGCACATTGGAGCAATGTTGCTATGTAATTTGTGGAAGCGAAGACCAGCCCCGAAGTCAACATGACCCCAACAGTAAGTTTGAAAAGGACTGGTCTCAAATCCCTGCCTGGGGTGGTAGTCATAAAGCTTCAAAATCCCCACCAGCACCAGCTTCAGAGGAAACAACCTTGCTCACAGCAATGCCTAGTATTCCCCCCCCCCACCTCCCCCCATACATTAATTGCACTGATAGAAAAAGTCTCCAATAGCTACCAACCTTTAGTTAACTAGATTTTAATTTTAAAAAATCAAGATTTTTGTCACCCAAGGCTATGGAAGAGAAGGAAGCTTATAGACACAGCGGCGTGAAGCTTTTCAAAATTAATTGAAGTAAGATTAGGCCAGCTTTCTTCAGAATTTTTTTTTTTTCATCTTGTACCCTTATAATTAAAAAAAAATTAGCCTGTCACATCCAACCTCTGTAATTATATTACTTACAAATTCTGCAAAATACCATGTACTCATATTTTGTATTTTATGAAACACAAAAATTGAGATTAAAAATAGAAGCCTTAATCTTCCCTCCACCCCCCTCACCCTGGGGGAGGAATGACTCTCACTTCCTGATTAGCAATCCAACGCACTGCCCTTGCGTCTGACTCACCCGCTCCCTCTAATAGGTTTGAATAGTCTCTGAAATGAATGGATGCTCTTCAATTGGGGGGGGGGCACCTCCTCTTGCTGTCAAAGGGCCATTTAGATATTTATAACATCTTTTGAGGGCCATACAAAATTATCAATACAGGCAGACAGTTGCAGACAACAGATAGGAAGCCGATGTGTCTATCTATCATACACCAAATGATTTTGAGGGCCTTATATGATCAGAGAGCTAAACATTCAGAAACCTCCCTACCCGATCCGCACCCCTTCCAGCCTGTACATTGTTAAATCTACCCTCTGCCTGTTGTCCTACAGTTAAGAATGGTTTTTACTTTTTATTTAAATGTCCAAAAGACTCCTTGGTGACAGCAGTTGTTCTATCCTGTTGTATACCATTTCCTTTTTGGCTCTTTCTAGAAACGGTTTGGTGGGCCCTAGTCAGGGGCCACCCTTGTGTTTCCTCTGTTCCTCTCAGGCCTGCGTAGGAGGCCCGTGCACCCCAGGGGCTGCAGTGTTTAGCCTGTACTGTGCTTCCTTCTCAGAATAAGAAATGATTTCTCTTGTCTTGCTGGGATATCAGGGCTTCTACCTGCAGTTTACCCCCTATATGGTGTTCATTAGCTAGATCCTGAGGGGCCAGACCACCAGGCAAAACGTGGCAGGAGCTGAGAGACTGAGTACCAGCCTCCTCCCCCCCCTCCCCCCCCCCCAGTCCAGAGAGAGAACTCAGTAATTGAAAATAGGAAGCAGGTCAAAGATTTGGGGTTTCTAAGGCAATGATTACAGAGTTGGACATAGAGGCAAGAACAAAAACCTAGGAAGTGAGATTTGTTCCCTGAAGCACTGGGCTTTCAAGTCATGCCAATAAGTAAATTGACAGACAGATGAAGCAATAGATCAGTTCCAGGCAGTGGCCTGGGCCCTGTACAGGGTTCCTAGGGTCACTTGGATGAATGACACGGCGCCAGCCCATGAGGAGTTTGCTGCATACTGGGGACAGCCTGGAAAGCATTAGTCTGTGCTGTGTGAGAATAGGCCAAGACATGACTAGCTGAATTGGGTGAGGGGGTTTGGCTAGGGGGTGGGAAATCCTGTGTGAGATTTGCAATGAGGAAGTAGACTTCCAATCTCAAATCTCTGGCCTGTTAGCCCACCTCTTGATGGGTTATTGTTTTCTGGGGTTTTCAATACTCAATTTCATCTGAAAGCACCTCTTTGGTATACTTCTGGAAGGTGAGCTAAGCCTGTGTTTTAGTGAATTCAATCACATTTGGAGTGTCCTGGGGGAGCAGCTAGTTTAAGAGTTGAGGGGGCAGGGGAGCAAATCCTCTTGTTATTCAAAGAATTCAGTATAAAGGATGGCACTCCCATTTTTCTGTTGTTTTAAAGATTACTTTTGGTATCTTAATTTCCATAAAGCACCCAAAGGGGACTTGTGGAGATTAAACATCATTTAGTCTAGGAGTTTTATTTGTGAATGGTGGAGCATCTCATAATCTCTGGAGCCCCTCAGGGTGGTCCCCCACCAGCAGTGGGAATTAATATCTTTAATGAGAAAGGGATTCAAAAGGACCAGAATCAGGTTTCTCCAGGGCTTTTAGATTTGCTAAACTGAAATTCTACCCTTTTAAGCAACTCCCCCTCCCCGCTCCTGTTCACCCTTCCCTGGGCACAGGCCATTCTGCTTTCTCTCTACAAATGTGATTTACTCCAGGTACCCAAGACTTCGTCTTAAGTTACACTTAGTTTAATCAGTTGCTCAGCACATTGTCTGCAAAGTCAAACCCTTCTACAGGCAGCAGGCTCTAGCTCCCCTGTCCTTCCCTCTGGCAGGAACCACAATGATTTCTTTTAGTCCTGGTGTTCATATTCATAAACCTACATATTGCTGCTATTATTTTGGTTTCACTGGGGTTAGAACTCAGGACATTATACTTGACAGGCAGGCACTCAACACCTGAGACACATTTCAGCTCTTTCCTAGTTTAGTTACTTTTTGGATACGGTCTTGTGGATTTTGTCCATACTGGGGCCTGGACAATGATCCTCCTTTTATGCTTTTGGAGTAGCTAGGAGTATAGGAACATACTACTATGCTGGGCCCTACATTTTACTCCTTAATTCTTTTTAAATTTTAGCATTTTCTTTTTTCTTTCTTTTTATGCCAGTCCTTGGGCTTAAACTCAGAGCCTGGTGCTATCCCTGAGCCTCTTTGTGCTCAAGGATAGTGCTCTACCACTTGAGCCACAGCACCACTTCTAGCCTTTTCTGAATAGTTTATTGGAGGTTAAGAGTCACACAGACTTTCCTGCCAAGGCTGGCTTCCAGCTGCAATTCTCAGACAGATCTCAGCCTCCTGAGAGGATACTAGGTGTGAACCACTGGCACCCAGCTGTTTTAGACATTTTCTTTTTTTTATACTTTTTTATTGTAAAAATACTGTACAGAGGGGTTACAGTTACATGAGCAAGGTAATGAGTACATTTCCTATCAAGCATTGTTACCTCCTCCTTTGTTTGTCCCCTACCATCCTTTCCCTCCCACCTCCACAACTACACTCCTCCCCACCCCCCTGCCTAAATTGTAAAGTTCCTTTTTCAACATAGTGTGCTGTTCATCTCGTTGTTACAATGTGTCAACCTGTATTCCTATTTAAGCATTTTGTTTTTTCCTTTCCCCTCCTCAAATTAGAGAAGTGTGTATACAAGATGCAGAGCACTGACATCTAATACAGTAAAACAGGGGTTATACTGTGGGGGAGGAACATACAAAGAAACAAAAAAAAATCACATGGTACATTATAAATATGTTAGAAACAAGAGCAAGAAAGAAAGAAAACCACTTGTGTCCCTATCTTGGGGTTCATTTCGCTTAACATCATCTTATCTGGTCATATGTACATAGCATTTGACCTCTTCTGCTTGTCCCAGACATATACTAGTTATTGCAAATAAGGGAAACCATGCTTTTTTGGGCCTGGCTTACTTCACTTAACAGAATTTTTCCAAGTCTTACCATTTCCTAACAAATGGGGCAATGCCATTCTTTCTGACGGAGGCATAGAATTTCATTGTGTGTATATACCACATTTTCTTGATCCATTCATTTACTGAGGGGCATCTGGGTTGGGTCCATATCTTAGCTATGGTAAATAATGCTGCAATAAACATAGTTGTGCTGGTAGCTTTAGTATGATCTTGTTTGTGATCATTTGGGTAAATTCCCAGAAGTGGGATTGCTGGGTTATAGGGGAGCTCTATGTGGAGTCTTTTGAGGAACCTCCATACTGCTTTCCAAAGTGGTTGAACAAGTTTACACTCCTACCAACAATGCAGTAGGGTTCCCTTCTGACCACATCCCCTCCAGCATCTGTTGTTATTAGAGTTCTTGACTATAGCCATTCTAACTGGGGTGAGGTGGAATCTCAATGTTTTGATTTGCATTTCTTTTATGGCTAGAGAGGTTGAGCATTTCTTCATATGTCTATTGTCCATTCTTATTTCCTCTTCAGAGAAGTTTCTCTTTAAGTCTTTAGCTCACTTATTTATCAGGCAGTTTTTTCTTTGAGGATTTGTTGTTGGGGGATTTAATTTTTTGAGTTCCAGGTATATTTTAGATATGAGACACTTGTCCATTGTATGGCTAGTGAAGATCTCCCAATCCATGGGCTTTCTATTGATCTTGCTAGCTATGTCCTTTGCCATGCAGAAGCTCTGCAATTTCATGCAATCCCATTTGTCCAAGCTTTCTTTGATTTGTTGTGTTTCTGGGTCTCTATTAAGAAAATTTCAGCCTGTGCCAAGGAGACCTAGGGTTTCTCTTATTCCTTTCTGTAATGTCTTCAGGGTGTCTGCTTTGACTCTGAGGTCTTTGATCCATTTGGAGTTGATTCTGGTGCAGGGTGATATGTAAGGATCTAGCTTTTTCTACAGGTGATTAACCAATTTTGCCACACCATTTACTGATGAGGCTGTCTTTGTTCCATTCTATTTTTTTTTAGCTCACTTATGGAAGATTAGGTCACTATAGGTCTGTGGGTTCATTTCTGGGTTTTCAATTCTATTCCATTGGTCCTGAGGTCTGTGCTTGTGCCAGTACCAAGCTGTTTTGATTACTATGGCTTTGTAGTAGAGTTTGAAATTTGGTATTGATATTCCTCCAGCACTATCCTTTCTGTTAAGGATTGTTTTTGCTATTTGGGGTCTTTTATTGTTCCATATGAATTTTTTGATCGCTGCTTCTATTTCATTGACGAATGAGGTTGGAATATTGATAGGTATTGCATCGAATTTGTAGATAGCCTTGGGAAGTATGGCATTTTCACAATGTTGATCTTTCCAATCCAGGAGCATGAGTTTTTGCCACTTCCTAAGTTCTGCTTTGATTTCCTTTTTCAGGTTTTTAAAATTTTCATCCTAGAGATACTTCACTTCTTTAGTTAAGTTAATTTCTAGGTATTTTATTTTTTATGGGGCTATTATAAAAGGAGTTGCTTCCCTGATTTTAGCCACGCTCATTGTTGGCATACAGAATTTTTGAGGGTTAATTTTATACCCTGCTACTTTGCCAAAGTTTTGAATCAGCTCAAGTAATTTGGGAGTGGAGTCTGTGGGATTCTTTAAATACAAGATCATCCTTAAGATATGTACTCAAATGTTTTTTTTCTTTCATGCGATTATTTCTAACACATTTATAAGATTATTTATTTGTTGCTTTGTATGTCCCTCCCCCACAGTATAACCCCTGCTTTCACTGTATTTGATGTCAGTATAATTTGTGGAGGGGAAGGGGAAAAACAAATCATTTAAATAGGGATACAGGTGGACCCATTGCAACAATGAGATGTATAAGTCGTTATGTCGAAAACGAACTTTACAACTTTGGGGGGGGGGAACAGGGAGGGTTAGGTGGGGGGGTGGAGGGAGGATGGGAAGGGATGGGAAGGGGAAACAAAGGAGGAGGCTACAATGTTTGATAAAAATGTACTCATTATCTTGCCCATGTAATTGTAACCCCTCTGTACAGTATTTTCACAATAAAAAAATAATAAAAAATACAAGATCATGCCATCTGCAGAGGAAGAGTTTTACTTCAGCTTTCCCTGTTTTAGACATTTTCTATTGATTTTTTTTTACCATGAAAACTAAAAATTTAACTTTTCCAAATTCCCTTTAAATATTTATTCATTCATTCATTCATTCCGAAGTATATAATACAAGAGCCTGTAAAGCTTCCATGTTGTGGTAAAACTGAAATTAATGCTTACCCACCATTCATCTTAAGAACAAGAACATAACACTACTTGAGTAACCTTCACATAATCCTCAGATACACTCCTTTTCTTTCCCCAGAAAAACTCATTGCTCTGTGTCTATTTATTTCCTTACAACTATCAAGCACACATATATTAAGCAATATCTTGTTTTGTGGATTTGTATAAATGGAATCATACAGTGCGTGGTCTCATTTGGCTTTTTCACTTAACATTATATTTTGAATTCATCCATGTGGGTACATAAACCTGTAGTTGATCTGTCTTCTCTGCTCTGCTGGAGCCTTTTGATGGCAGCTTCATTTATTCAATCTTGTGCATTTTTTTCTGTGTAAGAGTTTCTTTAGGGTGAGTAGGGGTAGATTTGTTAGGCATATAATGCACAGTATTTTTTCCACTGTACTAGGTAAAGTCACTCCAACAATTTTACTTTCAGTGCTAGAAATTGAACCCAGAACTTTGTGCATGCTAGACAAGTGCTCTACCACTGAATGAGATCCTCATCCCCAATTCTAACAATTTCCTACTAGTGCCTTCTCCCATTTAGAGCTTCATGAGTGGTATTGCCACATACTTATTAGTGGTTAGTATTGACAGGTTTTCTTCCTTCCTTCCTCCCTCCTTCCCTCCCTCCTTCCCTCCCTTCCTTCCTCTCTCTCTCTTTTTATTTCTTTTTCTTCTTTTCTTCTTTCTTTCACCAATTAGGTGGTATGCCAGAGCATTTGCATTCCCCTGATTATATTTTTTTTTGTTAATTTGTGAATCTTCTATGAAATAACCTTTCATGTTTTTTTGACCATTAATAATTGATTCATATATTGGGCACCAATGGTTCATGCAGGTAATCCTAGCTACTCAAGAGGCTGAGATATGAGGATTGTGGTTGGATGCTAGCCTAGTCAGAAAAGTCCATGAGGCTATCTCCAATTAAAGAGCATAAAGATGTAGTGGAGCTGTGGTTCATGTGGTAGAGCACTACCCTTGAGCACAAAAGCTCAAAGACAGTGCCCAGGCTCTGAGATCAAGCTCTAGGACCAAACAAATAAAACAACAACAACAACAAAAACTCAAAAAAAACCCAAACAAACAAAACCCCCAAAGAGTCACAGATGTTCTTTTTTAAAGTTATTTTTAAAATTATCTTTAAGTAGTTGTACCAAGGGATTACCATTCACCAAATCAATTTATGAGTACCCAGTGTATCTTGATGGATGTTACTCTTGCCATCATTCTCCCCATCCCTCCCATTCCAACCCCTCCCCTCAATTTAGGTTCATTGAGTATTATGACTGCATTTCCCCAACTTCTCCTCTTCATTTGTCTAGCCCTTCCCTTACAGACGTGCCTTATATATGCTGGATATGAATTCTTTACTGTTTTTTTTCTGTTATATATATATCATTTCAATTTGAGATGTCTTCTGCTCTCAATCAAAAGTTTTAGGAATGTTTTTTTCCCCTTTTAGATAGAGTCTTGCTAAGTTGCTCAGGTTAGCATTAAAATTTTAGCTTCCTGCCTAAGTTATCTGAGTGGCTGGGATTATAGACATGTGCTACTTCACTCATTTTAGAAATTCTTAATTTTTTTATTTTACTGTGCTTTCTTTTATTGAGGTATACAGATGTTGCATTTTTTAAAGTGAAGCTTTATGACATCCTGCATCAAGCAAGTCTAGCAGCAAACTCTGTCCAAGTACATGTGTTCACTTTGTGACTCTGTCACATTTTGCTAATTTCCCCAGTATTTTAATTTTTCCATTTTTTTGTTTTTTAAATACTTTTTTATTGTAAAAATACTGTACAGAGGGGTTACAGTTATGTGAGTAAGGTAATGAGGACTTTTTTTTATAGAGCATTGTCATGTCCTCTTTTGTTTTTCCCCTACCATCTCTTCCCTCCCCACCTCCAAAACTACTCTCTGCTGTACCACCCGCTCCCTTCCCCTCCCCCGGGCCAAAGTTGTAAAGTTTGTTTTCAACATAGTGTCTTGTATATCTCATTGTTACAATGGGTCTTCCTGTATCCTTGTTTCAGCGTTTTGTTATTTCCCTTCTCCTTCCCAAATTAGAAAGATGTATATACAAGACGCAGGGCACCAGAATCAAATACAGTGAAAACAGGGGGATGAACATGCCATAGAAACACAACAACCACATAGTACATTACGAAACGTTAAAAACAATAGTAAGAAAGAAAATCTTAATTGTGTTTATATTTGAAAATCTTTTTGAGACAGGTCTCCAGTGCCTGAAACTTGCAGCCTGCCTCAGACTCATATTCCTCCTGCTTTAGTCAGTCAAGGCCGGAATTACAGGTTTGTGCCACCACACCAGGCAGCTCATTGCTACTACTACTACTACTACTGCTACCACCACCACCACCACTACTACTACTACTACTACTACTTATTATTATTATTACTATTAAAGACATAGTGGCTCATTATGTTGTTTAGGCTGGCCTCAAACTCTTGGGCTCAAGGGATCCTTCGGCTTCAACCTTCCAAGTAGCTCATGCCCAACCTACCCAACAAGTTCTTCATTTTAATGTAGTTGATTTTTAATCTGTTTTTCTCTTTATGGGAATTTTTTATTTATTTTATTTTCTTGACTTTTGTGTCTTATTTACACGATTTCCTACCCCAGTATCACAAAAAGATCCCCTACATTGTCTTCTTAGTGTCTTGTAGTTTTTCCTTTATATTTAAGAATTTAAATCTGCCTGGAATTGATTTTTGTATGTGGTATGGATGAGATTTCATTTCGTTTCCTCATGTGCATCTATAGTCATCCTGGGAACATTTATTATGTAGTCCCTCTGTTTCACATTGATCTACTATCAAGTAGATTTGAAAAGATGAGTTTCCAAATATGCTTGGGTTTGTTTCTGGGCATCAAATGATCTATTTGTCTCTCTACAATATTAAATTGTCTCGATATTTATAGCTTTTTAATGCCTTTTAATATTTGGTGTAGACAATTCCCCTACTTCCTTCTTCTTCAGGATTCTCTCGATGCTTCTTAGGATCTTTGATTTTTCATATACATTTAAATCAGTTTGTAAGTTTTGTATAACCGTTGGGCTTTCTGGGTGGATTACACTGACTGTTGGGAGTAAGGATAATTTTATGACATTTCATTTTCTTATTCAAGAATATAGACCTCAAAGGATTTCTCATATATATATATATATATATATATATATATGTACATATATATATTTGTAAAGGGGGGTTAAAGTTACAAAGGGGTTACAGTTATATGAGCAAGGTAATGAGTACATTTCCTATGGAGCATTGTTACACCCTCCTTTGGTTTTCCCCTACCATCCTTTCCCTCCCCAACTCCTCTGCCACCTCCCCCCCACCCAAATTGTAAAGTTCGTTTTCAACATAGTCTTGTACATCTCATTGTTACAATGGGTCAACCTGTATCCTTGGTTCAGCATTTTGTTATTTCCCTTCCCCTCCCCAAATTAGAAAAATGTATATACAAGATGTAGGACACCGGAATCAAATACAGTGAAAACAGGGGTTATACCATGGGGGAAGAACATACAAAAGAAACCAAAAAATCACATAGTACATTAAAAACAACAACAACAAAGATAAAACCTCTGTGTCCCTATATTGGGGTTCATTTTGCTTAGCATCATCTTATATGGTCATATGTACATAGCTTTTGACCTTTTCTGCTTGTCTGGTAAGATTATCCTAGACATATACTAGTTATTGCAAATAAGGGAAACCATGGGACCTATGTTTCTTTGGGTCTGGCTTACTTCACTTAATATAATTTTTCCAAATCTTTACATTTCCTAACAAATGGGGCAGTGTCATTCTTTCTGATGGAGACATAGAATTCAATTGTGTGTGTGTGTGTGTGTGTGTGTGTGTGTGTGTGTGTGTGTGTGTGTGTGTATATATATATATATATATATGCACACACATACACATTTTCTTGATCCATTCATCTACTGAGGGGCATCTGGGTTGGGTCCATATCTTAGCTATGGTAAATAATGCTGCAATAAACATAGTTGTGCTGGTAGCTTTAGTATGATCTTGTTTGTGATCATTTGGGTAAATGCCCAAAAGTGGGATTGCTGGGTCATAGGGGAGCTCTATGTAGAGTCTTTTGAGGGACCTCCATACTGCTTTCCAAAGTGGTTGAACAAGTTTACACTCCCACCAACAATGCAGTAGGGTTCCCTTCTGACCACATCCCCTCCAGCATCTGTTGTTATTAGAGTTCTTGACTATAGCCATTCTAACTGGGGTGAGGTGGAATCTCAATGTTTTGATTTGCATTTCTTTTATGGCTAGAGAGGTTGAGCATTTCTTCATATGTCTATTGTCCATTCTTATTTCCTCTTCAGAGAAGTTTCTCTTTAAGTATTTAGCCCACTTATTTATCAGGCAGTTGTTTCTTTGAGGAATTGGTGTTGGGGAATTTAATTTTTTGAGTTCCAGGTATATTTTAGATATGAGACACTTGTCTGTTGTATGGCTAGTGAAGATCTTCCGGTCTACGGGCTTTCTATTGATCTTGCTAGCTATGTCCTTTGCCATGCAGAAGCTCTGCAGTTTCTTGCAATTCCATTTGTCCAACCTTTCTTTGATTTGTTGTGTTTCTGTAGACCTCAAAGGATTTCTAAAGATACACGATCAAAGCAGATGATCAGTTCACAGCCATATACACAAATGATGAACCATGAGTAAGAACCAGCAGAAAAAGGACAGAGCCTTCAAGAATTGTAATGATCTCACATAGTATATACATTTTTGTATGTTTAAAGAAGCAAAGAAGTTCTAAAATAGATAAGGAATTTGGATAACTTGAGCTAAAAATATTAAATAGAACTTCTAAAAGTGAAAAAGTGAATACCATATTGTGTTGACTATAAAACAGAAATGATTATAGATGTACCATAATTTTATGTGCCATCAAACACTGCCACTTATCACTACAATATGTCACCAATTGTGTGAAGCATCTTGATTTCAGAGGTGTTAAAATGCAGAGGAAAAATGTTTCAGAATCAGCATACTATAAGTAATTGAAAATTGAAACTTAGCAGATCGATTAAATCACATATTAAATTCAGTCAATGAGAAAATCAGTTAACTGGAATAAAGAAACAAATGTTTGATACAAATACATTTTCTAAAATGTAGCCCAGAAAGACAATGAAATTAAAATACAACAGAATGGTTCAAGGTCTTGAAGGATAACATGAGAAGGCCTAAGAAGCGACTCCAAAGCTCTAGATGCAGGTAAGAGAGAATAGAAAATACAATCGCTGAAAGAACTGCAAACAGTGGGAAAAGAGTGGTATTCAACTACAGGAAACCAAATGGTCCTCAAGCCAGGAGAGAACAAAAGAAATCTGTACCTAGATGTATAATGGTGTATCTGAAGAATATATGATAATAAAATTATAGAACATCAAAAGCAAAGAGATCTTCAAAGCAATGGGGAATAGGGAAAAAAATCCCATCCTAAGCAAACATGAAGTAGACCAACTGATTAAACATCTGAACTAGAAGCCAGAAGATTGTTGGGTAATTTTTTTTTCTCAGTATGTTGGCAGAAACACAATAATCAATCTAGAATTTATGCCCATTAAAACTCTTTCAAATAATTTTCAAATGAATACAAAGAAACTTCTGCTCAAGGAAAGTTGGAAAAGAGAGACTTCAATCAAAAAAAAAAAAGTGACCTTCGACATAGGGACATCTTTTAGGAGGAAGATGCAGAGCTCCAGTGTTTCCAGAAATCTGCACGGAAAGCGTGTTTACCTCTCAGGTAAACACCTCTTTCTACAACTATTTAGCATCTGTAAATTCTTTTTGTGCCAACCCAGTGATATGTTAGAAAGGTTATTAATCAAGTATTGTATATCACATTTCAGTTGTTTGAGGCTGAATTGTGTAGGTATCTAATCTGCCCATCTCCAGGAAAGAAAAGTGCTCTGACAAAATTTCTTAAGGGAAAATTTTAGGGAGTCTATGTTAGCAGTCCTAGAGTACAATGTACTCTCCTGAGACAGCAATACACAATGGTCTATCTTTCCATTACCTGTATGCTTTTTTAAGTTTATTGTCTACTTACCCCATTAGAAATGTCAGGACCAGAGCTGTGTCAGTCTCCATTTTACTCCTTAGACGTCAGCAAGTGTCTATAAATGTTCCATACCTATTTACTAAGCAAAGGATTAATGGATAATTAGTTATGAGTGAGAAACCACTGAGAAGTATTAAAATGGCCAAGCAGAGCTTCAAATTCACCCCATGAAAGTAATGCTTTTAGAATTGGTGGCTTCCCATGTACTCTGCCGTCCAACATGGTAGCCTTGGGGCTACTGAAATTTTATTTGATTATAATAAAGAACGCAAGCCCTCAGTCACATGCACCACATGTCAAGTAGCTAATGACTACTCTACTGGACAACATGGATGTAGAACGTTTCCATTATCACAGAAAGTTCTATGGAAGTGCTGCTGTAGAATTTCCAAGAATTCCGAACTGTTCCTCTCTGCTTCTCTCTCTTTTGCTCTCACTTTCATTCTTTCTGTCTCTCTCATTCCTAAACCAAAGCCCAGGAATAGTTGTCTCATTGTGACTGACTTAAAAAGATGCTTTTGAACAAGAAGATGCTGGGAGCTTTTGGTGACTAGTACCATTCTCACTTTTTTTCCCCTCTTCATTCTGAGCTATTTGTTGTTCACCAGCCCATTCTTTTATTCCCATTGCTGCTAAAGCTGCATGTTGCTTGCATAATTGCTTTCCTTTCTAGTTTCCTTAAACTCTTTGCTGATGCTACTGTCTGAGAATCACCAAGGTCGGGGCTCTAGGAGAGCCTGGGGCATCTGATCAGCTGACCCATGAAGTAATGGAGTAGGGCAGGAAAGGCCAGGACCAGGGCATTCTAGCAACAGAAGAGCTCTTTCTCTGCACATGGCCAGTTAATTGGGCATTCTGGGATAGTATGGCTGAAGAGGGGGGCTTCTGAAAACTTCTGGTGACAGTTAAGTGGCCTTCTGTTGGCAGCCTGTGTGTAACAACTTGGGTGGATTTCATCTCTGTCTTTTCTTACCTCTTGTAGATTTTCTGTTAAATTTGTCACTCAGGCCTCTTTTTTCCAGTATGACTGCATTGTTTTCTCCTACTATTCCCAGGCCATAATTAGGAGTGGGGGGGGGGGGGTGGGGGGGGGAAGGGCTTCTGCAGGACTGAGAAATGAACTGTACATGGAGAATTGTACTCATGACTATTGTGGTCTCCATGTCCTGCCTGTCCCAGCAGACTGGTGGCACCCTGAAGAGAGAGACAAAACATCTTGGTTGGATTTTTTCCCCTATACAGTATATACTTATTTAGCTCCCCTCCCTATTCTCTTCTCTGTTCTCCCCTCTTGTCCCTTGGTTGCAACTGGAATACAGACCTAATACAGACTGCAGCTGCGACTCAGGGTCAATGCCTTTGAAATTATAATACATTATATTTTGTAGGCTTCGCCAAGTTTATTCACTCAGGCTGTCTCATCTAATGCCCCAAAGCCCCTGTGAGGTAGGGAGGGGAGATATTATTGACCCCACTTAACTAGAGAGTTAGTTAACTGTGACTAGATTAGGCCAGAGGTCCCAGATCCTGAGCACCCCGTTCTCTGTCTCTGAGCCCAGTGGTCTGTCAATGACGTCCATGCCTTTCTGTGTAAGGAAGATATGGCCCAGGGACAGTGTGAGTGGATGGGGAGGGACAAGGGATGGAAAAGAGCAATTTTTTTAGGGGAGGGAAGAAAGGAGTAACAGCCCAGGGCTACTAACTACCCCTCTTTGTCTGGAGATGGAAGATTTGATGTTCAGGAGGGAACTGGCCTAGCCAACCTTTTTCCCATCCCTGAGGGGAAAGAAAAGATGAGGATATGGTTTTCTTTTCCTTTTTTTCCCCCTTCTCCCAGCAGTGGGTAGGGAGAGGTCTGACCTCAGGGAACCACATGCTGGGTCCCCACAGAGCCTAATACCCATTCTCAGGCCAGGTCTGCTGGCCTTTATGTGTTGTACTGTCTGTCCAGAGCTTGCACCATGCTTGGGCACGAGGAAAGCCCTTGAAGCTTGCCTGGAGGAAGAAGCATGCAGGGTATTCCCCCGGGAAGGGCCTGGCCTGTCTCCTGTGGACTGATACTCTTGGTCTACAGCTTTATCTTGGCATCAGCTTGGGGCCAGATGAATTTCACAGGGTGAGTTGTTCGTTCAGTGGGAAGGAAGACCAGCTGGAAATGAGAAGATCCAGATCTGGGGTGCGTGTGTGTGTGTGTGTGTGTGTGTGGTGTGGTCATCCTGCTAGGTGACCGAGGTGAAGTTAGAATTGCTATCCAAAACCCACTTGAGTTTCCCTAGTCTCAACCTGACATTATCCCTCCCTAAATCTGGAGTACTTAGTCTAGGGTTCAGAATTGTTTTTAGAGCCCCAGGAATTCTCCAAAATCATGTGTCACAGTTTTTGCATAGGTACTTCTTTGGGAGTGAAGGGTACATAGCTTTCCTGTTTCTTGAAGACTATAGTGATCTCTATAAGGCTATGTACTCCTACTCCAATAGATGTATCCCTGATGTCCTTCAAATAATAGTAAGCTCTAGTATATACCAGGACCTCTGTGACCATGACGTATAGATGTTCTCAGAGAAGAGGAGACACAGCCTAGAGAAGGGTTCAGTCTCAGGGCCATTACGGGTCCCCTGAGCCCTTGTACTCTTTGCTTTTCTCCCCTCTTCCCTTTCTTCCCTCTATTCCCATGTGTGTGCATACACAGGGTCCTTTCTCTCCCTTCCTTCCCTGATAGGCTTGGGTTTGGAGTGACCACCAGTTCTAAGCTAAAGGATTGCCTGGCTCTTAGAACTCTGAGTCCTTCCTGCCAGATCTCCACACTGACCCTCTTCTCCACTCTGCCTCTTTCAAGTGCTCTAGACTTCCGGGAGGCACCCTCTGCAGCTTCTTCTGTCTTCTCTATGTCTTTCCAGGGACCAGGTTCTTCGAGTCCTGGCCAAAGATGAGAAGCAGCTATCACTTCTCAGGGATCTCGAGGGCCTGAAGCCCCAAAAGGTGAGGACTGCCCAGGGCTTGGGGCCAGCTCTCCCTCACCTCCAGCAGGTACACCTCAGCTCCTTGTCCAGCTCTCCACACCCCGAATTTGCCCACCTAGAAACCCACCAATGATCACTAAATTGTGGGAAAGTCACATGTGGTTTCTCTACCTTAACATTCGCTTACAAACCTGGGTGGTCTTTTTCGCCCTCCCCTCTGTCACAGATGTAGGGGGCAGTTGCTGAATGCATCCTGGAAACAGCTGGAATGTCCTAAACCCACACAGGAAGCACCGATGTCCCTGGTGGGGTGCTATGAAGCACTGGGACTGGGCAGAACTACCTCCTGACTGCAATCACTTAGCTTAGCAAGCCTGTGTTTTATTTGGGCTCCTTGTCAGCTGGAGTGTTTGTTTTTCGGAACATTTGTCTCCACCAGTTTTCATAGTGGAAAACAGTTTCTACCATGATAATAGAAGGGTTTTGTTTGAGAGCTGGAGAAACGACTGGCTGTTTAGGAAAGTAGCCCAAAGCCCTTGCTTCTATTTGTATGTGTGTCCTTGTCATGAGACATTTTCTAAGTGTCTACAGTTTATAAATTAAAAACCAAGCACAGAACCTGATCTCCGCTTAGGCCTTTTCTGCTTTTCCAGGAGCAATGGCAGCCTCCTGCTTTCTACTGAAGTCTTTGTCTATGTTAATGTGCCAGTGATGAACAGTCTCACCTTTAAGAACTCTCCAGTGCTCTGTGGATCCAGGCGAAGCCGCAGTGGGATAGAGAGAGGGAGAGAGAGACAGAGAGAGGGAGGGAGGGAAGGAAGGAGGGAGAAAATGGGGGGGAGAGAGAGAGAGAAAGAGAAAGAGAGAGGTGCATAGAAGTAGAGAAAGTGACTTTAGCCACTTGGAGAGTGTGCTTGTTTGTCTCTGTCTTCCTGCTCACCATAGAGCTTTCATTATGGAACTGGAGCGCTATTAAATATCAGAGAGGAAACCCTCTGGCTCTCCAGGGTGCCTATAAGATTTGTGCAGGGAAAAAGGAATAAACACAAGTGTTTTTCTTTTCTCGGTGACCCAGGTGGACTTCTGGCGTGGCCCAGCCAGACCCAGCCTCCCTGTGGACATGAGAGTTCCCTTCTCTGAACTGAGCGATGTCAAAGCTTATCTGGAGTCGCACGGCCTGGCCTACAGTGTCATGATAAAGGACATTCAGGTGAGGTCCCATCTGGTGTTGTGGTGAGGGTCTTGCCCTTCACATTCTTCTTCGGATGAAGGCCCATCGTGATGGAAAAATGGGCTAAAAGCTGCCATTTGCTTTTGAATCTCTACATGTAAATGGACACACGAGGGGAGGAATTAAGTTGTGCAGATCTCAGAGAAACTTTAAACCTAGGACAGAGTTCCTAAGGGTGGGGGGAACTCTTAGCAGGGCACCAGGAAGGACTCTCTGAATGAGTTCTCCTGTGGAGGACTGTAGCTAGCAGCAAAGCCGGAGATGGGGAAGATGGATACAGGAGGAAAGTGCTTGAGTCTTTCCTAGCTTCTGATGGCT
This sequence comes from Dipodomys spectabilis, assembly GCF_019054845.1. Classification (NCBI taxonomy): domain Eukaryota; kingdom Metazoa; phylum Chordata; class Mammalia; order Rodentia; family Heteromyidae; genus Dipodomys; species Dipodomys spectabilis. Next base: position 16,792,229 of record NW_024870874.1, read on the forward strand.
TCCTTTGCTTTCATGTCCTATTCCCATTGTGTCTCAGCTATGCAGGACACGGGCGTGAGGTGGAGGTAGTCCATAGGAAAACAAGCCCAGTGGAAGCCCTGCCGTGCTTTGCCTCCCACTGCATGTAGGTCTGGGAGATTGGCTGCAGAGGAGGAGGAAGGGAAGCCTATGCTGGCACCCCAACCTCTCTGCCCCCCACTTGACACTGCACCTGCTAATGTCTTTCCTGAACACCATGAAACTCCAGCTCATCTGTTCTATCTCCAAGGATACCCCAAAGACCCTCTGATATGTACTGACTGCACAGATTCCTACCAGAACAAGTTTTGGGGGGGTACCACTCAGTGTAATCCTGCTCAGCTGCCTCCTTGTACAGATGCTGTGGCTGGCCTTGTACCTGTGGAATTGTATCCACTGAGACTCATTCCCAAACGTGTGGCTCAGCAATGATCTCTTCTAAGGGCTCTAAGTGTGGGAACATGGAGCCTCCCAGAGCACATACACTTGACACCGCATGCCGAGGGATAAACGCATTAGGCAGCATTCCTTTCCCAGGCGATTGCAGGGCTGTGACACTCACATCCATTCAAAGTCCTCTATCCTTCATCAGGCACATCTGTTTCCCGCCCAACATGTAAGGGTGGGATGTTTCTCTAATTAAATGCCCTGCAAACAAAAATGGAGAAACTGCCCCAGACAAAGGAGGCCGCCACATCAAAAGGAAATAGAACTTCACTTCTCATTTTCAGCCTGCTCTTCTATTTTGAAGTTCATATTTCCCTGCTTCTGCTATGCCCTGAAAAGGGGTGGGGAGGCATTCAGCATTTGACAAACACATATGCACTGACCGTGGAAAGGTTTCTTGATTTCTGTATATCAGGGACAGTTCCAGAGGCCCCCAGTGGTCCCTCGGGAGTTGTCATCTGCCTGTCCTCTACAGATGTCTCCCCTGAATTTCTCTGGGGCTTTGTTGTCCTTCTCAGGAACATGCTCTAAACATGTTAGAACAGGTTTAGAAGATTAGAACACGCATGTGCAGAGGGTCCTCATTCATAGGTCCACCTTTGTCTCCTTGGCTGCCTCTCCTTCCCCAACCAAGGCTCAGTAATATTATTCTTGTCATCTTTACATTCCTGTTGCTGAGGCTTAGTTGGGGTTTACTAACTGTTAGTCGAATTAATGGGTGTGCGAAAGAAAGAGGAAAGGAAAAAGATGTTTGATGGCTAGGGCTGAGGGGAGTGTGGCAAATTACTCTACCACTTGAACCATAACTCCACTTCCAGCTTTTTGCTGGTTAGCTGGAAATATGAATCCTCTTCAGGCTGGCTTTCACCTGTGATCCTCAGGTCTCAGCCTCCTGAGTGGCTAGGATTACAGGCATGAGCCACAGGCACCCTGGCTCGTAAACCTTCTTGAGAAGGAAAATACTTCCTCTCCTCCCTGGCTCGGGGCTTAGCTGCTGCTTGAGAAGATGAGGCAGGAGCATTATTCAGTCCACATACAAACACAGAGATGCCTACTGTGTGCTGGATTTTGAGCAAGGTACTAGAAACACTAAGATTAAAAAAGAGCACTCCCCCTCCCCTCCGAGCTGTATGCAGGGATCTTGGAGGGTGTGGGGGATGGGATGGAGGGGAGTGAATGGGTGATTACAATAGAGTGGCTGAGAACAGGTTGCTATGGGAGCCAATGTGAGAGAGGCTCCGCTAGTCCCGGTGTGGAGAAAGGAGGTAATTACGGTGTGACTGAAGAGCTGGGAAGGAGGAGAGGGGGAGGGGCAGGGGGCTCTCAACCCAATTGGTGATGAGCTGGATCCCATTGCAAAAAGGCCATCCTCCACCCTCTGCAGACACTAGGATTTTATCCTCAAGCCCTGGACGCTTTGAGATGATCCGATTTGCATTTGTTCTCTGACAGTGACAGCGTTGAGCGAGGGCCAGGGCCAGGGAGAGACTTGACAGGCAGGAAGGTGGTAAGGAAATTGCAGTGGGCCAAGCAAGAAATGATCTGATTCCAAGAGAGCTCTATTTGCATTTAATTTTGCTTCACCTTCTCGTTTGTTCTTTACAGCCCTTTGGTGTTTTTTTTTTTTGTTGTTGTTTTCTCTCTAGGATGAGTCACCATGGAAAAGCTACACACCAGCAATCAGTGCTGTGGGTTTTAATGGCTTTTATTTTCTGATTACAAAAATTAATAAATATTCATGTTAGATGATTGGAAAAATAGAAGAAAACAAGTCACCCGTGCCCTGGTCATCTATAGTCAATTACCATTCAGTGTAAATATTGCATGTCCAGCTTCTCCCTCTCCACTGGATTGTTCCCATCAGCATACAAACTGACAGTTATTTGTCCCATCTTCAAAACCCCTCTTGATCCCTTTCCTTCCCTGCTCTGGGCCCACAACGTTTTTTCCTGTAGATCAAAACTCCAGGAAACACTGGCTTTTCACATTTTTGCTGTGACCACCCATTGTCTTGGCCAATCTGTCTGCCCCTTGACTTACCAGAGAGTCCTTTAATTAATAATGGCACATGACACTCTAGGTCCAACTCAGGGGTCAGCTGTCAGTGTCTATTTTTGACGGGCTCAGCTGGTCTTGTGTCTTCCCGAATCAGGTGTGAACTCTGGGCAGCCAAGACACTGAACTGTCCTGGCTCATTCTCGTCTTGCTGATCCATTGCCATAATAGTTTTCCTTTTCCCAGCTCTGTCTTTAGACTTCACTCCTCCATACTCCCATCCAGGTATAGATGCTAAATCCCTTCTACTGAATGCCGACCACCTTCTCCATTTCCACTGGGTGTCTGATGGGCATCACAAATCTTATAGGTCCAAACTGAGCCTCCCCACTCCCATCTCCTCCCTTGGGCTTTCCTCAGTTCAGGAAACTGTGGTGGACTCTTCCAGACACCCAGAGCAAGAAATCTGAAATCATTCTTCACTCTCTTTCATAGCCCACAGCTAACCTACCAGCAACTCCTCTGGGCTGTTCTCAGTCTTTCTCTGCACATCCCATACTACCACTCTACGCTAGCATGCCATCGAGCCACCGCCAAATTAGCCCAGTAGATGTCTGACTGCTCTCTCCAGTCTCACCCTTGCTTACTCTGCCTCTCAGCAGCCAGAGGGGTCCTTTAAAAACACACAAATCTAAGTTAGGCACCAGTGGCTCCCACCTGTAATCCTAGCTACTTAGGAGGCTGAGAGCGGAGGATCACAGTTTGACATTAGCCTTACCAGGAAAGTCCAAGAGAATCTTACCTCAAATTAACCACCAAGATGCTGGTAGAAGAGCTATGGCTCAAGTAGTAGAGTGCCAGCCTAGAGTGAAAAGCTAAGGGACAACTTCCAGGTATTGGGTTTAAGCCCCAGTATCAGCATACATGAATACACCCCCCCCCCACACACACACACACTACACACAAGGCTAATTGTGTCCCTCCCCAGCTGAAGACCCTTCAGTGGCCTCTTCCCAACACTTTCAAAGAAAAAGCCACAGTCCTTAAAGGGGTCATGAGGCATCAGTTCTCTAGGCTCTGTTCCATGTCACTGACCATTCTGTCCCTGGCTCTTGTAGACTTCCTTGATATTCCTCGAACTTGCTTGACCTATTCTTGCTTTAGGGGCCTTGACCAGTCCCTATCCCTAGAATGCAATTCCTGCTCATAACTGCATGGACTCATTTGCTCACTGCTTTCAATCTTGTTGGATTGTTTTTTCTTTTTTTGGGTCCAGTCGTGGGGCCTGAACTCTGGGTCTGGGCGCTGTCCCTCAGCTCTTCAGCTCAAGGCTAGCGCTCTACCACTTGAGCCACAGCGCCACTTCTGGCTTTTTTCTTTTTGCTTATGTGGTGCTGAGGAATCGAACCCAGGGCCTCAGGCATGCAAGGCAAGCGCTTTACCACTGAGCCACCTTCCTAGCCCTTGTTGGATTGTTATATAGCCCAGATCTGCCTTAAACCTAGAATCCTCCTGCCTTATTAGCCTTCTCAAGTGCTAGGATTACAGGCATGTACCACCATGCCCAGCTTTACTTGTGTGTGTGTGTGTGTGTGTGTGTGTGTGTATTGGTACTTAGTACCAGTCACTCTCCCTTAGCTTTTTCACTCAAGGCTGATGTTCTACCACTCGAGCCACAGCTCCATTCTTTTTGGTGGTTAATTGGAAATAGAAATCTCATGGCTCTTCCTGCCCTGGCCAGCTTTGAACCATGATCTTTTTTTTTTTTTTTTTTTAATTTTTTAATTTTTTTTTTTGGGGTCCGGTCGTGGGGCCTGAACTCTGGGCCTGGGCGCTATCCCTCAGCTCTTCAGCTCAAGGCTAGCGCTCTACCACTTGAGCCACAGCGCCACTTCCGGCTTTTTTCTTTTTTGCTTATGTGGTGCTGAGGAATCGAACCCAGGGTCTCAGGCATGCAAGGCAAGCGCTGTACCACTGAGCCACCTTCCCAGCCCCTGAACCATGATCTTTAGATCTCAGTTTCCTGAGTTGCTAGGATTACAGGCATGAGCCACTGGTACCTGGCTCGCTTCACCTTAATTTAAATTAGACCCTTCTTCTCTCCCATCTCCCCAGATTCTCTTGGCATTTACTACTTCCCTGTCCTCCATCATCAACAGCTTTCCTTGTTGATCTGCCTTCCCAGAAGCTCCAGGAAGAGACAGAGCTTCTTTGTAGCTTTCCATCTTCTTTGTGCCCAGTATGTGGTGTGCACTCAACAAATGTTTGCCCAACAAAAGGGTTTTTAAAGAGCAGAAGGGCCATTGCCAGGTGTGGTGTGGTGTGGGTGGCAGCTGGAAAGATGAGAGGAGGACAGTCAAGAGCACTGCAGGGAAAGACAACAGGAAGGGAGCAGTCATTGGCAAGGCCCCAAGGTAGAAGTAGTCTGGCTGGATCTGGAGGGCAGGGGCAGGAGAGGACCAGTCCCCTGTTTTGGGGCCACATGAGGGACAGGTGGCTGGTTAACATCCAAGTTATCATCTCCAACAGCTGCCATGTTTCCTGTGAAGGAATCCCGATTGTTTTAGTCATGCTGATTATGATCTATCACGGAGTCCTAGTGTCACCCTGCCGTCCAGGTCACTGTGCTGGTTGTCATCATTGCTAACACTTGCTAGCAACTACAAGCCAGGCAACCTGGGATGAATCCTAATCTTCAGGAGAACACTTGAAAGTATGTGGCAAAGGATGTGATTATGTGATCCACATTTCATGAGGGGAAACTGAGGCCCAGAGAAGTTAGTAATTTACTTGAGTTAGTGATACTGTCAGTGGAGACAGCCTGGCTCTGCAACCAAACTCTGTTCTATTACCACCTGCCTTCTTAGCCTTCGTGATGGTTGCTTGTGTGGTGTTTCAACTTGACTTTGGGCAGTGAAGCCAGGGCTTCCATTTTGACCACTGAGAGACTCCATTCTAGCACCAGATCTGTAGCCTCCCTCCACTTATGGTGCCTCCGTAGCAAAGGTCAGCCTGGAAGAGAAAGGGACATACCTGCTGCCAACCCAAGGACTCCACATGTTTCCTTGATTTGCATGCATGCGTGTCTGAATTGGAACTCAGTTGTAGAGAGGTCAGGCCTCTGTTCAACTTTCAGACTCAGTGTCTTCCCTTCCCATCCCTAGGGGTGCTGTTCCTTGCTTAATGCCCATACTCTTTCTCACCCCTGTCATAAATGAATGTAACCAAGGTATCACTGCTCCTGTCTGGTATGGTTTCTAGGGAGGTAATGGTAGGCTTATTTCAGAGTGTCTTGATCTCCTCTCATTCTCATTTCCTGAGGAGACTGACAGGGCTGTCTTAGATATCCTAAATCCATGGCCTCACCATGGAAAGGGATCAAACATTTTGTGCAGTTTTCAGGCCTGGGTAGATTAATGTTCCTGGAATCTGGGCCCAGCTGTGAGGGCTGAGCATATTCCCAAGGCTAGGAGGGAGTTTGCAAAGTTGTTTGCAGTTTGATCCAGATCTCTCATTTGCCTCCAAGCTGCTTTGTGGAACAACGCATAGCCCCTTAGGGACTCTCTTCCTGTGGGGATCCCTGGTTATGTGGGAAGAACTGGGTCCTCTGGGTCCTTTCTTTCCAATTTCTCTACCCCATCTCAGACCCTTACTCTGCCCTAGGACATTGAGCAAGGAACCCCAAAACATCATTCTAGGGAGGCCTTAGCAGGAATAGACCAGCCCTTGCTAACTGCTTTCTTTCTACAGCTGTTCTCCACAGCTGGCTGCACCGGCCCACCGTGGCAGACACACATTGGTCACAGTGGGCCTCTGTGATTTCCTGGGAAATCCTGGGATTTCCTGGGGAGGAGACACATTCCTTTAGTTAGACCTTCCCAGAGTCATGCCTGTGAATGGCTGGTGAGAATCAGGACTTCATCAACCATGTCTCACTTAACCAGTAATCCCAGCTGTGCCCAAGTGGGAACCCCTAGCCTGGCCAACCCAGCGAAGGAAAGAATGCAATTATAACTGAGCCTCAGACATTGGTTTCCAGTCCCATGTTGAAATGTGTGAATTTGAGAGTTGTAAGTAAGGGGACCAGATCCTCAGGGATGAAGGAGTCACTGGCCAGCAGCAGCCTCATCTGTAATCAGGGTGCACCCCCCCTTCCAACCCCTGGATTGCAGATCTCACAGCTGTGACTTCACATTAGCCATTAGAACATTGGGTTTGGGTTATGTTTGCTTATTTAAGAGTCCTTAATCACTGAAGAAGTATAAGCACATTGCAAAGATAAAAAATAGAGGGGAAAATTGCTTGCTATCCTAACAGGTGTTTGTGGCAGTTTAGTGTACATTTTTGGTATTTTAGTGTCTTATTTTTCTGTGTTTGGAGGTACTTGAGCTTTGATTTTTTTAACTACAAATTTTTAATTGTAAGAATAGTATGATAGGGCTGGGAGTTGTTCTTTTCCTGTCTGTAATCCAGGTTACTTTGGAGGTCGAGGTAGGAGGATACGAGATCCTACCTGAAAAACAAACTAACAGCAAAAGGACGGAGGGTGTGGCTCAATTGGTAGAGCACTTGAGCCCCTGAGGTCAATTCCCATATGGCAATTTAAAATTTAAAAAAAATAACAGTGTGATGGATTTCTCAGATGTTAACTTTTTTGCATATTTGTGTTCTCTCCTCCCCTTTCTGTCTCTCTATATATTTATACATACAAACATAGAATTATATTTATCTGTCTGCTTATCTATGTATATACTATGTTGTTGGCCTTTAATTTTGGTAGCTGGGCTTAAGAAATCAAAGTCTAGGATATCTGGTTCTTACCTTATCTTGAATACTTGTGAGCTTTGCTATTAAGTCCTGCCACCTCTCCAGTCTGCTTTATCTCTAAAACACTAAGAATTAAGATATAAGAGATGTCCTGGAATCTGACCAGCTCAACTGATATCCTGGGGATAAATATGCTTAGTAACTCAAAAGGCACTGGTTTGAAATACTGCAGAGCATTTTCCAGACTTGTGACCTAGAGCTGCAGATAAGAAGCATCTATGGGTTGGTAAGACTGTGGTGATAAGCATTCTCTGGGGCTGAGGGCCCAGGTACTCCCCATACTGGAGAGTCCGTGCTGAATCCTAGAGTACCTCAGCCCCCCACTGCCAAGGTAAGGGCATAAACTTAGGTGAAAAGCACCTGTCCATCTCACTGTGACCCAAGCTGTCCAAAGTGTCCTAAGACAGTGTGAGTGAGCAGTGAGTAGTGAACCTAACCTATGTACTTGATTGCCTTCTCTATGGCCAGCGGGAAGGGCCACAAACAAGTTGGTCTTAAGGGCATTGCCCTAGATTCATCCAAGCTGTGTTTAGGAGGCAGTTAAGACAGTGGGTTAAAGACCATTGGCATATCCACCATGATTTTGACTGTTTTGTCCATACCCAGCTCTCAGAATGGCTTGGAAACCAGTTGTCTAGGCTATTTTGGGGGAGGGGCGATGTTGGCAGTCTGAGAAACCTTCTATTCCCAGCAGGAGATCAGTGTCCATAGGTCAGCGTAGGTCATAAGCAATGGAATATTTATAAAGAGTGAAGGCAATGTTGAGAGTAGACAATGCCGATCCTTTCCAAAACATCTTCATATCCAATGTTACATTTCACCCTATGAGGTAGTATGACCTATAATGACTGTCTCATTATAAAATGAGGAAGATAAAGATAATAATAGAGTAGATGATATCAATGTCCTTTACAGGAAAAATGAGACAAGTGTTTTGAGCACTTCTGGAGTGGACAGAAAGAAGTGTCCTGTGAAAGATCTTATATCTGGGGCTAGGAAGGTGGCTCAGTGGTAGAACGCTTGCCTTGCATGCATGAGGCCCTGGGTTCGATTCCTCAGCACCACATAAACAAAAAAGGAAAAAAGCCGGAAGTGGCGCTGTGGCTCAAGTGGTAGAGCGCTAGCCTTGAGCTGAAGAGCTGAGGGACAGTGCCCAGGCCCAGAGTTCAGGCCCCACAATTGGACCAAAAAAAAAAAAAAAAAAGATCTTGTATCCACAGAAAGATCTGGGTCCTCCTGCTATATTTTTCCCTATAAACAAGTCATTACTGACCATATTTGCTCTAGCTGGTGAGAAACTAAGGTTACAGTATGTTCCATACACAGTTGGTAGCAGAAGCCAGGCGCTGGTGGCTCATGCCTATAATCCTAGCTACTCAGGAGGCTGAGATTTGAGGATCACAGTTCAAAGCCAGCTTGGGCAGGAAAGCCCCTGAAACTCTAATCTCCAATTAACCACTAGAAAACCCAAAGTGTTGCTGTGCCTCAAAGCCTTGAGCTGAAGAGCTCAGGGACAGCGTCCAGGCCCAGAGTTGAAGCCCCACAAACGACAAAGAAAGAAAAAGAAGGAAAGAAACAAAGAAGGAAGGAAAGAAAGGAAAGAAAGAAAGAAAAAAAGAAAGAGAGAAAGATAGTTGGTAGAAGAAACAGACTTAGAACCCAGCTCTTCAGATATCCTGTCCTGTGTTCATCTGAGATATGGCAGCATGGATATCAGTGTTTCATCAGGAGAATCATCTAGCAACCACATTTCCAGTTGTGTGGCTCACACTCCTGGTGGCTTATTCCCCTGTGTTAGTACTATCTTAATACAGCTGGCAGAGGCAGGGCTCAGAAAAGGCCAGGTAGCTCAACTCTCTCCTGTCTCCCAATGTATGTTCCTGTCTCCTAGGTGCTGCTGGATGAGGAGAGAGAAGCCATGGCGAAATCTCGCCGGCTGGAACGCAGCACCAGTAGCTTCAGCTACTCCTCTTACCACACGCTGGATGAGGTAGGTCAGTCTGGGCAAAGTCTAGGCTTTCTTGTGCCTCTGAGTCCCCAGACTCAGACAGAAACCAGCGAAGAATGCTGGGGTCTATTGGAGACTGCCAACTTGATGAGTGCAGAGAAGAGATTAAGTAAATGTCAAGTAGGCAGACAGGCAGCTTTAGAAAGAGCTATAGATGTGCTGTATTAATAAACTACTTAGTTGAATGGCAAATCTTTTGTACAACCACTCAAAGATAATAATAACAATAACAAAAACTCCGGAGGAAGGAAAAAAGAGGTCTAGAAGCCAGGAGTCAAAAAGAAGAGATCAAAGTTCAGCAGAACAGCCCTAAGCAGGTACCAAGCTGAGAAAAGGATCTAGGCACACTAAAGTAGAAATCCATCACAGGCAGAGTAGGCAGAGGCTCTCCGTTCATATCCCATCCTCTGCCCAGTGATCCATTGACCCCTTCTGCGACCAGTCCTGGTGCTCACCCCATCGGTGAGTACTTAAGGTGTGAGGGGTGGGAAGTCAGGCACATTGGAGAGCCATTCTAGCAGAATCAGCAAGAGTTGCCTTCACTTACAGAGATGATAACAGTTAGAGCAATTATGACCAATGGTGACTTGTTTATAAGGGACAATACACAAGGAGGACACAGGGATGTCCACCCCAGAAAGAACTCAAGACACTGGTTCCATTATTTCCTATAAAGGACATGACATCATTGATACCATCCACTCTGTTTATAAGTATGTTTTCTCATTTTGTAAGACCTATAGTACAGGATCCATTTGAGATTCATCTATTTCTTGATTCAGTTATGTATATTGAAAGGACAAAAGAATGAATTAATGTAGTCTTTCACTTATTGATGACAGAGATAAAGCATAATTTTTACGTTCAATGGACCGAGAGTCTAAAAGGGTTTGTGAGAGATCTTTAAATGGATTGGATGGCCAAAGAATGAAGGCAGAGAGAATTTCTACCAGAGAACCATTTCTGGAGATTTGAAAAGGCTCAGCCAATGTTGTTCTTCCAGGCAAAGTCATAACTGCACTTGCAAATGCCAGACTCCCTGCTGGGCTCACTGCTCTGAGCTCTGAGGACCTGTTAAGATTTTATTCCTATTCCTCTTCCTTCACCACCTGCCTCTAGCTTACCACTTCTTCTTCTTCCTCCTCTTCCTTTTCCTCCCCTTCCTCTTCTACTCTTCCTACTCCTTCTTTTTACTTCTTCTTCTCTTGCTCCTCTTCCTCTTCCTCTTTTTCCTTCTTTTTGGAGGAAGGTTTGGACACAGGGACTTGCAATTTCTGGGTAGACTGGCACTCTACCACTTGACACCACCCTGGGATTATTGCTGGCCACTTTTGAGACAGGCTCTTTTTTTCCTTTTTTTTTTTTTTTTAATGTTAGTCATGGGGCTGGAACTCTGGGCCTGGGCACTGTCCTTCAGCTCTTCAGCTCAAGGCTAGTGCTCTACCACTTGAGCCACAGTGCCACTTCTGGCGTTTTTTGTTTATGTGGTGCTGAGGGATGGAACCCAGGGCCCCATGCATGCAAGGCAAGCGCTTTACCACTGAGCCACCTTCCCAGCCCGAGACAGGCTCTTGATTCCCACCTGGGCTTGTGCCTGAGCTGGAATCACATGCATAGACTAACCATTGCTGCTGGAATCACAAGTGCATGCCATTGCATCCAGCTAGCTGCCATGGAGATGGAATCTTGCTGACTTTTCTGCCCTGCTGGCCTGAAAATTCAGTCCTCCCAATCTCCCAACCTGGGTCTCCCACATAGTTTGGGATGACAGGTGTGCACCTTATGCCTTACTATGGGTTGAGAAAGGGGTCTTGTGGACTTCTTTTGAGATCCACTAGCTAGGATTACAAGTGTGAACTACTGGCAGCCACCTGAATTTTGCAATTCTTGATTTGGGTTCTTTTAGACTCTTAGGGAAAGTGGAGCAGCAAGGAAGAGGGTGAAATGGGGAATGAGAAAATTCAGAGATGTTTGAGGTTCTCTTCTCTACCTACTCAATTGCTAATCTGATAGACTCCCTTGCTTTTAGATATATAACTGGATGGACAACTTTAGAACTGAGCATTCAGATCTCGTCTCCAAAATTTACATTGGCAACAGCTTTGAAAATCGGTCCATTTTTGTCCTAAAGGTAAAAGCTCAGCAAAGGTAATAGTTTAAATAGAAACTCAATAGCGAGAGCCTCTGGCAGAAGGCCGGGCTCATGGGGAGTGGCAGGGTGGGAGTTTGGGGCAGAGGAAAGATGTTGCATACTACTGCCCCCAGATGACCCATGAACTTTGAGATGTGTCATTTAGAGACACACCCTTGTAGGTGTGGCCAGGTGATGATGCAGTGGTGCCAGGAAGTAGTGGGAGGGTTGCTCAGGAGATGGAGCAGCAGACAGGCAGTTGTCACCTTGGACTTGGGGTGAATGGGTGAGTCAGTGTTCTTCCTGTTCGTTTGGTTGCTTATCTATTAACTAGGAAAAGAAGTATGCAGAGGCTTCATTTGACAATGACTGAGGTCATCTGGCTCAGGGAGTTCCACAGATAGGACTGAGCCTCCAGGGAAACCACGCAGCCCTTCACAGGCCACTGGGACAGAACTTGAGCAAATGTGGCAACTGCAGTGCCCTTGGCCACGAAGGAAGCAGGTGGATGCATGCAGATCCCACTGGGAAACAATCCTTAATGCATGCCCTGAAGGGAAGCCAGGAGTGTGGACCGTGTGGGACACTTGATGTCAAGTCCCAGGGTACACAGGTGCTGCTGATCTTGCCAAGGCTCCAGTGGATGTTCCCAAAGAGCCACATGGCTTTGCCTAACTCAGCCTTTCATCTGTTTCTGCTTCCATCCTGGACCAAACGCTATTGTAGTCTCTCTAAAGCTAAGACCTTGCACGGCAAGGGAGCATGTGTGTCAGGAGTGCTGACCCTTAGACCCCTCCTCAGTTCTCTGGGGCATACCTGGGCCCATGAGAGTTTGAGAAGCACTAGTCTTATGACATTTCCAACACTCTCAACTTTGTGCTTCTGGGTGGATCACTGCAAGTATACCACCACAAGCCAGAGTTCCCTCCATGTGTGCACTTCCTGGGCCTACACACAGGTACCTGTATGCACCCCCTCACCTGGGCTAAAAGCAAAGGACACATGCATCCTTCCTAGGTGGTGAGAGTGTTTCTGGGGCCTCCTTCTAGGAAACCTAGGGGCAGCAGCATCACTGTCTCTGGACATACCTCTGTCTGGGGGTCTGTTTCTTCCCCTCCTCCAGTTCAGCACTGGAGGGTCTCAGCGCCCAGCCATCTGGATTGACACTGGGATCCACTCTCGGGAGTGGATCACCCACGCCACTGGCATCTGGACTGCCAAGAAGGTCAGCAGGGAGCTGCAGCTGAGAGGCAGCCACCAGGGGGATGGGGCTAGTGGGGAGGGGCTGCTCACACTGCAGTCAAAAAATCAGACTCAGTTCCTCTAAATGCTGGACCTTCAGGCTAAGCCACCACATGCTGTGACTTTATGCAAGTACAGGGTCTACGTCTCTTCTCTGTCTTTCAGTTATTTCCAACCTAAATCTTTGTTTCTGCATGCGGGGATATTCAGATGGCCTGACACCACTCTTCCTGTATTACTGGCTGTGCAAATGTCCTGTGCCACCTCTGAGTGGCCCAGCAAGGCCTCTTATCTGTCCTTTTTGCAGATTGCCAGCGCATACGGCAAAGATCCTGTTCTGACAAATACACTGAAAGACATGGATATCTTCATAGAACTTGTCACCAACCCAGATGGGTTTGCTTTTACCCACACCATGGTGAGGGCACCTGGGGAATTAGCTTGGGGTGAGGGCTAGGTTACCATGGTCTCTGAAGCTGGCCCCTTTAGGGGCTTCCTGCAGAGAGCCTGGCTGAGGACTGGAGGGCCTCCAAGGGCTGTGGCCTTGTGCCCTGCAACCTCCTGCCTGCTGCTCAGGGAAGATCTGTGCTCAGGCCTCTCTCTCCCCAAGGCCCGGCTTCAATCTCCCAATCAATATCTGATCTACAGTCTCAGCAGGCTCAGCCCCATCCTGTCCTAGAGGTTCCTTCCCTTTGCTCCTTTCTGCCCCACCAGACCCCTGTTCATGGGTCAGGATGTCAGCGCTCCTATCCCTGGGAGTGGGCCCAGTGAATGAGGTCACCTGACCTGGACTTTCTCAGAACCGCTTGTGGCGGAAGAACAGGTCAAGCAGACCAGGCATCTTCTGCATTGGTGTGGACCTCAACAGGAACTGGAAGTCAGGCTTTGGAGGTATGGCACTCTGTGGTTGTGGGGTAGGGCTGGATGGTCCCTAGCAGGTTCTCCCACACTGTCAGATTGCACTGACTCAGAATCTGGGAGGCAAGGACAACATCATTAGCTAACATGAGTCATGGCCCCCCACCAGGCAAGCATATGCTAAGACCAAGACTGACTGGGAGATATGGCGAAAGGTTGCATGTGTGTCAAATGGGACACACAAATAGGAGCCCTAGGCTCCCCCAATGGGGACAAACTGCAAGGGCTCCAACTCTAAACAGGTCAAAGAGAGGCCCACAGAAGTACAAAATAGTCTTACTACTTGTTCAAAAGTCAGAGTTTACAGTTTCTCCACAGGGTCCCTAGACCCTCTGGAAAGGAAGCATAGCCTAAGGAAATGGTTCATTCCCTGCGACTGGAGAGCTTTGTTTGTTGGTTTATTTTTGTGCCAGTACCAGGGCTTGAATGTCCAGCTTTTCTGCTCAAAGCTGGTGCTCTGTCTCTCGAGCTACACATCCATTTCCAGCTTTTTGCTGGTTAATTGGAAATAAGTGTCTCTTGGATTTGTCTTCCCAGGCTGACTTTAAACTGTGATCCTCAGATCTTGGCCTCCTGAGGAGCTAGGATTATACGCCACCTGTGCCCAGCTCTATTTTTGTTTTTGTTTTGTCCTGACTTCATTGCTTTGTGATTCTGGGCTGGTGGGTTGTTGAGTTGGTGATACATACTTATAGGCTGTATGATAACATTGCTGGCTGGGCAGCTTTCTCCTGAAGTTCCTCAGTGTTCTTCTCTGATTCTCTCTCTCCTTCACATGCGAGGAACACAGGAATTAGATAGGGAAGCTGAGAACTCCAGAGAGCCCTGAGATGGAACCTGTGAACCTCAGGCCTGCAGTAGTTTGATGGGTGGAAGGCTGGTTTTAGCCAAGACAAAATCTCTAGGACAAAGTCTCAGAAGCAAAGTCCCTCGGCTTCCAGATGAGAATAACATTGTATGTTGGGGACGGAGTTTGGCTCCACAGGGAGCAGTGCCATAGGCTGATGACCAAAGTAACCGAACGCTGTAGATTTGGATCGTCCATGGCTCTGAAAATCTGGTTTCTTGGAGTTGGTTTACATTGAAAAATTAAGACCGTTCCAAAGCCCTGGGGAGCAAGGCCCCCCAGCCCACATGGTGGGGATACCCAAGAGTATGTCTGGGCTGCAGGTGGAAATATGACTAAATAAAATTACATGTTTCTACCTCCGAAGGGACCTGGTTTGTCTGAGTGAACACTGATATGGGCCTTTCAGACTGCAGTCAGTGCTCACATGCTTAGCCCAGCCAAGTAGAAAGACAAATTATTTCTTGAAGAAAATAACTTTCGCAGGTTTCTCCAGAGAGAGAAAGAAAATCTGTATGTATACAATGTAAAAAACAATTATCAAAAAAAAAAAGCCTGATGGGACCAAAAGAGCTCCCATAATCTCACTACCCAAAGATGACGGCTTTTAATAATTTACCATGTCCTTTCAGAGATTTCCCTTTGCTGTAAATTACATTTTTAGAGAAGGGAAAATAAATAGCTAATGAATCCATTAGCAAGTACTTGTGAAACATGCAGGCTCCGAGGACCTTGACTGTGAGTGTTGGAGAGACAGGCAGCTAATTCCCACTTGGTCCGAGGAAGATTAGTTTATTCTGCTTAGCTCCAACCAGAACTAATGGCCCGGAGTGTTTCTCCATATTTGGGCAAAGCCACCTGGTTGTTGGCAGGGGAACTGCTTTGCTTGCGTGGGCTGCACACAGACAAAGCTTTCAGCATCCTCTGCTCTGCTCATCTGTTGCTTTTTGTCATTAATCAAGTGGAGCAGGTGCAGAAGCTCCTGGCAGACACAACAAACAGGGCCATTGTTAGCAGGACCCATGCCATATTAGAGGGCTGCTGCTCACCACTTTGCTCTGTAGGCATGTTCCCTTCTCATCAGTGTCTACCACCCCACATAAGGATTGTTCAACCAAGATGGGATGTGTACCCTGGTGATAGAATGGCATCTAGGCTGCCTATGACCAGAAATAGCAAGTGCCTGGGTTGGTAACTCGGGTAGACAGATTTTGTGTATGGTTTTCTTATTGCCTTGAACTTGATTGCATCATGAGTTGTCTGCAGACAATCCCTCGCTGTGCCCACCTCATCTGTGCTCTTGGTGTGAGGACCATTTTGATCTAGCTTCCTGTCCCTAAAGGCAAGAGAAGTGCTCTGGCATCCTCAAAAGAAGTCGAGAGTTCCCTGGCCTCTGAACTGGGCTTGGGTGCTCCCTCCATTTTAGAGAGGAGGAAGAAGAACTGGGAAAATCCTTTCTCATGTCCACATAATCCACAAATCTTGACCAGTCTGTCTTAACCCTCTGCAACAGGGCCTTTAACGAAGGGAAGACAGCCCAACGTGAGTGGCAGAAGGAAGGAGAAACAAAGAATAGGAGACAGGAAAAGTTCAACTTGTCAAAAAAATAGAAGCATGACTCCTCGTTGCCCTCTCCTCCAAGTAGGATTCCCCAGGAAGAATTATCAAAGGCCTCCCGCATCTGTGGTTCCCTAGGCTAGCTTCAATGGACTGTGGGGATCTTAGCTCCCCAAGTCCATGGAGCTCCTGCAACAAAGCTTGAGCACTCAACTAGCAGCAAATCCAGAAAGGGTCAGCCTAAGGATTGCTGCTCCAAACAGGAGGCTGGGATTGAGACAGAGTCCTAGGATTTCCTCTCCAGGCCTGTTTTCTAATAGAAATGCAATCAGAACTTACCAAAAGGATGAAGCATCAGGGCTCTCCATAGGGCTATGCTGTTGCTGAATCATGGTGTGGCTACACTCTTTTGATGTATGAGACCAAGTTATGCAGCAATAACAAAATACTTCTCCAAGCCAGGTACCAATAGCTCATGCCTATAATCCTAATTACTCAAGAAGCTGAGATCTAAGGATTGTGTTTTAAAGCTAGCCCAGGGAGGAAAGTCTGTGAAACTCTTACCTACCAAAAAGTCAGACGTGGAGCTGTGGCTCAAATGGTAAGAGTGTCAGTCTTGAGCAAACAAACAAACAAAACCTCCCACAAATACTACTACTACTATTACTACTACTCAGGAAGCTGAGATCTGAGGCTCATGGATTGAAGCCAGCTGGGGCAGGAAAATCTATGAGATTCTTGTTTTCAATCAACCACCAGAAAACCGGAAGTAGAGCTGTGGCTCAAAGTGGTAGAGTGCTAGCCTTAAATGAAAAAGGTCAGGGACAGTGCCCAAGCCCTGAGCTCAAGCCCCATGACTGACAAAAACAAAGAAAGCTAACAGACAAGAGCCCAGATCCTTAGTTTGAACTTTGGTACTGGTACACAAATAAATTAAAAAACAATACCCCTCTAAATTTCAGTGGCTTAACACTGTAAGTTTATTTGGCATGCATACTAAAGACCAGTGTGGGCAGGTGACTCTTGGAAGCTCTTTTCCAGTGATGACAGAGGAATGCTGCTTTTATTAAGAATGTTTTGCTTTCAGCCACCACAGACAAAGCTAATATGGAGGTCATCTTTATGCTTAATAGCCCTAAACCAGAAGTGACATATCATTTCTGCTCATATTTTCATTGGTCAAAAGCTATCATATGACCTCAACTAAATTGTAAAGGAAGCTGGGAGACATGGGGGGGGTTGTTTTTGCGGGGACAAGGAGGAGGGTGAGCTCTAACTGTCTTTGTCACATCTCTGAATTCCATCCCTTTGACGGGACTTCATTTTACTTCCAGGAAATGGTTCCAACAAAAATCCCTGCTCAGAGACTTACCGTGGGCCCTCACCTCAGTCAGAGCCAGAAGTGGCTGCCATTGTGGACTTCATCACAGGCCATGGGAACTTCAAGGCTCTGATTTCCATCCACAGCTACTCTCAGATGCTCATGTACCCTTATGGCCACTCTCTGGAGCCTGTTTCAAACCAGGAAGAGCTGGTAAGATTGGCTGCTCAGGGCTTAGGGGGAGAAGGAGGCCACTCCCCAGGAAACCCCACATTTGGCACATAATCAGAGGGTTATATCACTCCCCCAAAGAGGGTCTGGACCAATGGGTCCATAGCTACTTTTGATCAAGTTTGAAACTGGAGGTGCTGCTGGGTACTGAAATCTGAGGATTTCGGCTCAAAGCCAACCTGGGCATGAAAGTCCCTGGGACTCTTATCTCCAACTAACCAGTAAAAAGCCAAAAGCAGAGCTGTGGCTCATGGGGTAGCAGCATGCTTCCCTTGAACACAGAAGTTCAGGGACAGCACCCAGGCGCTAAGTTCAAGCCGCAGGATCAGCACCAAAAAAAAGCGAAACAAGAAGCCCTGGCAGGTGCTGAGCTCTCTTCTCACAAGTGCTATCTGCACAATTGGCTTCCATGTTTCCCCCCACCCCCACCCCCGGCTGAGGGTGCAGGGGTGCTGGAGAGCTCCTTTGGGGCCTGGCCTCTACCTCTGGCTATCATTTGCAGTATAATCTTGCCAAGGATGCCGCCAAGGCCTTGTTCGAAGTGAACGGAATCGAGTACCTTTTTGGCAGTATCAGCACCACCCTCTGTGAGTAAGCCACATCCCCCTGAGCTCAGGCAGGTGAAGCTTGAGCTGCCTGGTAGGCTTGGCTAGACATAGAGCAGGACCTCAGATCTAGCCAGGCTGGGCCAAATCTGTTTCCACCTCTGCCCAGAGGGGTGGACACTGGTACCCAGGAAGTTGCTCCTTTGTAACCTCAGTGCACATCTCTTGATGTCTGGCTTGGGACAATGTCTCCTGAAAGGAAACATGCCCAAGCTGATGGTCTCCAGGGGGGAGAGATGGGCAGGGGGAGAGGGAGTGGCCTGGGATTGTTGGGCTGGAGGGAGGGTGGTTGGCTCTAGAGTGCCTCTTTACCCTCTACCCTCTGACCACACCTTTTCTTTCTCTTTGGGGGCCTTTTGGTTTTAGATGTGGCCAGTGGAATCACCGTGGACTGGGCTTATGACAGTGGCATTAAATATGCCTTCAGCTTCGAGCTCCGGGACACAGGGCGCTATGGCTTCCTGCTGCCAGCTTCACAGATCATCCCCACCGCCCAGGAGATGTGGATGGCAATACGGACCATCATGAAGCACACCTTGAATAATCCCTACTAGCCAGAGCAGGCTGGGCTCTCACTCCTTCTTCAAGACGTGGGGCTCCTCCTGAAGCCAAGGATATTCATCCCCTCCCTGCACCCCCGTAGGACCCTTAGGAAATAGATGCAAGTTTGAACAGGCTTTGCTGCCTCTTGTGTCGGCTGCCATCCCTCTGGGTCAGTGTTAAGTGCTACCTGCAGGAACATGAGGGGCCTGAAGGCTGGGCCATTCCTTCCTTCCTGTGTTCTCCAGGCCAGAAGAGAAGCCTCACCTCTGATCACAGCACATTTTAACATGACCTTCAAAGGGACAAAGTTACCTAAAGGACAAGATCTCCAATTGTCAGATTTTTTTTTATAGCACCTTGGGGGGAAAAGATGGGTCTAGACAGAGAGCCTGACAGGTGATACATTTTCCAGGATGAGGAGGGGGGTACATCTCAGTGGGCCCCATTAGCCCCATACTGACTGTGAATAAGTCATTGGTTTGTGATCATTGAGCAGATATATGTGTGTATATATATATATATATATATATATATTTAAAGAATATATATATATACATATATATGTCAAGAGAGTTATATAGGGAGGCTATTTTGAGACCCTAATGAAGCATCCTCCCTCATCTCAGCCTTCCTTCTGTCTTTCACCCCTCTTTACCACAGACTAATTGTATGGGGACAGTGGAATCGCTGCTCTGTCTTCAGATACCTCCTAGAACAAGAAAGTAATTAATAACTGAATGGGTGGCAGAACTACTAGTTTAAGAGCCAAGCTTTATATGTGTTGTGTGTGTGAGAAAGGGGCGGGTGAGTTGGGGATATGCATGAGTCAGCCCCCAGAGGTCACAGAGACAAGGAAGAGAGCAACTTGTAAAGGAGAAGCTGGTAGGAGGAGGCAATCGGAGATGCTCAAATCCTAGGCTACCCACTATGGTGCTCAAGCAAGAAGCAAATCAATGAATTGTTGAGGAAGGGACTGGGCAGGTGTCAGCAGCAGCCACATAGGCCCAGTAAACCACAGTGGTGCATCTGAGCAAAGGTGGAGGGGGTAGGCAGGCGAGAAGCCCCAGGGTCTTTAGCAAGAAGACAAAAGGCCATGGCTATGGTAGTACAATGAGCATTGGTTGGGCTTATGAGTGCTTAGGACCAGACCCTGTGGAGTACCACATTACACAGTTCTACAGTAAACATTCTTTATAAGTAGGAGTTCAGTTAAAAAGTTATTCAGCAGTTAAAAGAGTATCATAAAGTAAGGGCTGGAAACATGCCCTTACTTACCATGCTCAAGTGGTAGAATGCTTGGCTACCTGATCTCAAACTCCAGTACCGACAAAATAATAAGAATAAATAATAATCATATAGTAATTACAGCAACTGGCAGTATAGTCATTTACTATCATTATCAATTATTTGTAGTATATGGAATTGTGTGCACTATACTTTTAGATGAATGGCAGCACAGTGAGTTGACTTGCACCACTATCACTACAAGTATCCAAGTAGTGAGTTGCACTGCAGTGACTTTATGGTGGTTTCCAGGGCACTGGATGATGGGAAATAGTCAGCTCCATTATAACCTTATGCAACCACCAACACTGGTGACTGACTAAACATCATGTGGAATAAGACTGTATTTTGACTTGTTTTCAAAATGGCTGCTATACTAGACTTCATTATATCACTGAATTACAGTCAGGAAGAGCAAAGGGTATAAACAAGCCAGATGAGTTGGCTAGTCCCTGGACTTAAGTATATATCTTACTGGTTGAAAGGGCTGTGGATGTAGATCAGTGGTACAGCACTTGCCTAGCATGTGCAAAAGCCCTGTGTTTGATTACTTCAAATAAGAACTATACCTTAGTGGTTGGAACTGAGTCTGGGAAATTGCTTTGTAGCTGGGCACATTGCTACCCCAAATAAAAATGGAGTTCTGGTTGGGCACTGGTGGCTCACACCTGTAATCCTAGCTATTTAGGAAGCTAAGATCTGAGGATCATGGTTTGAAGCCAGCAAAGGCAGGAAAGTCTGTGAGACTCATCTCTAATTGATGACCAGACAACCAAAAGTGACACTGTTGCTCTGAAGTGGTAGAGCACTAGCCTTGAGTGAAAAAACTCAGGGACAGCACCCAGGCCCTGAGTTTAAGCCCCATGACCACCACCAGCAGCAGCAACAACAAAAGATGGAGTTCTGTTTACAGGAAGAAAGGGAAGAATGAATATTGAGAAGGTGATGAGCTGCCTCAGCTTCTGTGAGGGGCAGAGAAGACCTAAAGGGCCTCAATTCAGTTTCTTGCTCTAGTCTAGGTAATCATAAAACCATAGAACTTTCCAGATGTAACCCAACCCCCTCGTTTTGTACCTATAAATATTGGGGCTTCTGGATCCTGAGACATGCATAAGATTTATACCCTAATGACTGAGAGACCACTAATAGTATCCATTAATCTAGGCCTAGCACTCTGCTGATTCTCCAGGACAGACTATCTACCACTAGGGGCTCAGCAAACTCAGAGAGATGATGGCTGATAATTCAGTGTAGCAAGCAAGAGCTCGACTTAGGTAAGTGTTAGAGAAACGACTGAAGAATTACCAAAGAATCTTTTTTTTTTTCCTTACATAAAACGGAGGCTATTTTTCCTACTAAATATATTATTCTCAACAGAAGCTCAGTTTTTCTACATTCTATGTGTATGTGTGTGCTTTTTTTCCCCAACAAAATTGCTCTTTTTTAGGTATGTTTTTTCATCCTGTTCACCAGTAAAATTTATGAGCATTTATTTAAAAGAAAAAAAAACATTGGAAAAACTGAAGGGAGAAAAGAGCGATTATACATATGGAAGGCCATAAAGAACGGCAGTGAACTGGTGTGGTTACTGCGTTCTTAAGAAAACAAACCAGGCAGCCAGCTTGGAATGTGAGCGTCCTGTGTGAGGCAGGCTAGTGGCAGAGGCCCAGGGTGATAGGTCAATGGCTGCCATCCAAGTGTCCAGCGAGGTCCCCTCTGCTTCCCGCAGCCCCCCTCCACCTCCCCTCTGGCCACTCTGATAGAGACAGAGACAAAAATGACTTAACTGCAAAAATTTAAATGAAAACTACAAGGCCCATCCGGACCATGAGTTGGTGTGGGCCATGAGAGAATTCCAGGGACTCAGGGCCCGAAGCACTTCAGATGAGGGGAGAGGAAGGGGCTGCGGCAGACCAGGGGCCAGAGCTCAGCTAGGGGCAAGTCCAACAGGATGGCCTTGCAGAATGTGTGTCATTATTTCCAGGGATTGTTCCAAACACTCGGGCTCTGTGAGCCTCAAAGGGTGAACAGCTGTCCTGTTTGTCCTTCAGGGCCTGCCCTTCCCACCCCCCCTCCCCAGAAAAACATTATCTGTCCGTTGGTTGACGACAGAGCTGGGCGCTGCCACTGCCAGCATGGTCATGTGTGTGTGTGTGTGGGGGGGGGGGGTGTCAAGGATGGGCTTTGCAGGATATTCCCAGCAACAAGTCCATTTCCTGGCATTTCCTGTTGACAGTCAGTGCTGACTGTCCGCTTGCTGTGGGCCTCGGAGGCAACAGCTGGACTGCCACACTCCTCCTGCCCTGTCCCCACAGCGGCCTGCCTTAGTGGGCCAGACTTGTCCCATCTCAAGTTTGGGGTGGGGGAGCGGATAATGTTCTTCCCATCCTGAAGGACAACCCCAGATGGTGTGGGCTTCCAAGGGTCTCCTCCCTTAGAGATGTGAACATCTTCCCAAGCCCATCTCACCGCTCTTGACCCTCTCTGGCCTGGTCCTGAAGGTCGATGTGTGCCCCCCCTGCCTCCTCCTGCCTTCTCCTGCCCAGATTCACTAAGCTCTGTGGCTTTCATCCCCTTCCCTTCAGCCCACCTCGCAGTACTCCCCAGAGCAAAGCTGAGACCACAGGACGGGAGCGGGGGTATTTCATAGAACTGTGCTGGAGATGCAGAAGGAAGACAGAAAATAGGGAACTGAAGATGTCTTGGTGTTGGAGTCGGTGGCTCACTCATGGGGTAACCTCAGCCGATCTTTGCTCTTCCTCTGCCAGTCCCCACATTTCTGGGGGTAACCCATTTCCCTCTCCTGGAGTGTACACCCCCACTTCTTTTCCCAAAGTTAGCAGAAGCACCCTCACTTCCCACTTAGTGGGGTATGAACCCTTACTAGGTTCCCTCTGCCACAGGCATCTATTCTGAGAGTTGGGCCGTGGAGTGGCATTTTCTTCTTCCAGACACAAGTTTGGCCTCCTCTTCTGGGGAGAACCACCACAGCACTTGACAGCGACAGCTCTGCGGCTTCCCAGCCAACGACCAAGTGTCTCCTTGGCACTCTGTTATAAAGGCAGAATCCAAGGAGGCCTCTCAAGGACCTTGTCTTCCCAGCCTCCTGCACTGTCCCCAGGCTTGGAGACTTCTGGCTACTGCAGCTTCTCCAAGCACAGGCAGGCTTCAGAGGCCAGAGCTGCGTGGACTTGCCACGTCACCTGAGGGCTGAGTTAGACATGGGCAGGGGTATGGGTATATATTTGGAGGTCACTGTCACTTGGAATGGACAGGAAGACTGGCCAGGTAGGGCTTGGGATGGGGAGGCAGAGGGAACAGAGGGAAACTAAACAAAGCTACCTGGATTGTCATTGGTACCCAAGCCTTGAGGCCCTGACAGGGTGGAGCTCACACGCGGTCCCAGGCAGCCCCTGTGGATTTGGTCAGATTGGGGTTACACCTGTCTGTGATGAGAGCTAGAGCCCAACATTGTCTTGACGAGTCCCCATTTTTCCTGCATGCTGTTAGTTCCAGCACAGATCTGGTGCTGTCTCCCACCACCTTAAAAAAAATTTTTTTTTTTTGGGGGGGGATGTCCGGTCGTGGGGCCTGAACTCTGGGCCTGGGCGCTGTCCCTCAGCTCTTCAGCTCAAGGCTAGCGCTCTACCACTTGAGCCACAGTGCCACTTCTGGCTTTTTTCTTTTTGCTTATGTGGTGCTAAGGAATTGCACCCAGGGCCTCATGCTTGTAAGACAAGCGCTCTACCACTGAGCCACCTTCCCACTACCTTTTTTATTCAGAGGATATTTGGGTCCATTTCTCACCAAGGAACCATGGGACGCATGGTGAGGTGGAGGCGACACTGAGGAGAGCTGGATTTCAGCCCAGCTGCTGCTACTGTGGCGTAAACCCCACAGAATCACTTTGGCAGTAGAAGTGGAGACGAGGAGTCCCCTTCCATAGCCTGGTGCCCAGAAATGGATGTATTCTTCACAGAGCAGGGCAGAGGATCCAAGAAGATACAGGAGCTGGATGGGCACCGAGGCCCCAGCTTGCTCTGGTGTGGCCTCTTGGCATCCTGGCACATGTGTACTGCCCTGTCAGCAAGCAGGACAACAGTCCAGTTGTACGTGTGGTAATGGTGAGGCTATGACCTAAGTTATTTCATGTTACACAGAACAGTGGCTTTCAAGCTGTTCTTTACCTTGAGTGACTCCATTGGATAAAACAGCAGTTTGTTTCGTTTTGTGCATGAATCCTGCTGCCAATGACGATGCATCTTGTTTGTGCAAGTAAACAACCACCATCTGGCCAGCTCAAACCATGCGACAGACTAATAAGGTAATTTATTCTTGCAAAAAAAATATATTAGCTGTTATGAACTTGTGAAATTAAATCAGGAACACATGTCTACATGGGTGTACCAAAACCATATCAGATAAAAACAAAAACCAAACAAAAAGCCTAAGAGCTTATCAAGTTCATTTGACCAATGAATGATGCAACTGCTGAACTTGGATCATATTAAAGAAGGGGCATCGACACTGAGGTACAGCGGCATCTACTCGCTTATCATCAGACCATCCAATGCATATATGGCTAGTGACAGGTGATGAACTTCAGCTTCTGTTCTTGGGGCTTCAGCTCAGCATAATGTCAGTCTGCTTCACCTGGCCTCCTCATGGTCATTTGTATAGAGCCAGTAGCTGGACCCAGCTTAGCACCTTGACCCAGCTTGTGCTTTGGCAGCTCAAGGACTGGACTCCTTATGTTAATATCTTATCTAACCACCTGTAGGGACTCTATTTGCATCAGCTTTTGCCTTCAGCAAGGCCTCTTTGAACCCTGCACCACTTGAACCCCTTCTGTAACCTGTTGTATCATTAAGAGTAATGTGTGACTGGGAGTAAATATTAGCAATGAAGAAAGTGGCGCTGTGGCTCAAGTGGTAGAGCACTAGCCTTAAGCTGAAGAGCTCAGGGACAGTGTCCAGGCCCAGAGTTCAAGCCCCATGACCAACATAAATAAATAAATAAATAAAATTAATGTTAGTAAGATCGGAATAAAAGAATATAAACATATCTGCTTATATTTCTGATAGAGCCCACTCATAACAAAGTCCTTAAGGCTATGGGAGCAGGTGAGTCCCCACTGGTAGGCCTTCAGTCAGTTGACCCTCAGGCTAAGGTTATCTTTCCAGCTGCCTTGTTCCCAGCCATTTTATCAGGGAGGGTGAAAAGGTGCCAGTGCTCAGAACTCCCATCCTTCCTTCCCCAGAGATCTGATCCAGGTGCAAAGGGAGGAACAGTTCTCAGGCACAGCTAGGAGACCTCTGCCCTGGGTTTAAAAGGCCCCAGGCCTCAGCCTGACCTCAGCTAGCTTCAGAATGCAAGGGCTGCTGATTTTGAGTGTGCTCCTGGGGGCTGTCTTCAGCACTGAAGACTTTGTGGGGTAAGAGTGTAGAGAAGAAGAGGGGATTCCCCGAGGGATGATGAGAGGATTTATCCCGAGTCAATGTGTGGAGGAGACAGACAGACAGACAGACATGGGAGCACAGCCAGAGAGTATAGATGGGTGCCACCCTGGCACAGTAGACTACTGAGGGAGGGCAGGGCTGGGAAGGATCAGGCGGTTAGGGAAATCTCCTGAGCCTTGAAGATTGCTGAGTTCTGAGGAGTAGTTTTCTGAAGAGGAGGAAGGCGGAGGAGGCCTGGTTGGCTTGGGGAGAGTGAAAAAATAGTCTAATCTAGGATGAGGGCAGAACCAAAGTCTAGAAATGTCTAAAGACAAAGAGAAAAGAGATGAGGGAGCCCAGGCCCCCCACCTCCCTCTCATTGCTAAGAACATTCATGTTTGCACTTGTCTGGTTCAAACATTCTATGTCCAGCCTGGCGACTCAGGCCACCGTTCTCAGCCTACATGGGGTGGCTGATGGCTGGGACAGGGGCATCTTCATGTACTCAGTGAACCCACTCTGCCCAGGCACCAGGTGCTCCGAGTCTCAGCAGCCAATGAGGCCCAGGTACAGATGGTGAAGGAACTGGAGGATCTGGAGCATCTGCAGGTCAGAGGCAAGGAGGAGGCCTCCTTGAGGCCCAAGGAAACCTTCCAGAACACCTGAGCCCACCCCGGAGCTCCGCTGCCTTCTGTAGCCACCTGGTGCTTGGGATGATCACTGTTAGGGAGTAAACTTCAACTCCTTTCCTCCAGTTTCTGATCTTTCTGCCCTTGAGCATCTGACCAAGTGTCAGAACCCCCTTTCCATTTCTCTCTCTCTCTCCTTTTCCTCTCTCCTTCTCCCTCTTTCTCTCCCCCCTCCCCACCCTACCCTCACCACTCTGGCCATTTCCTGTCCACACTAGACATTCTTCCAGTCTCCCAGGTTTCCCCTTCTCTCTGTTCCTTTCATGCATACCCCAGCCCCCATTCTGCAGGAGTTCTGGTGTCCACACCCCTTCCAGGCTGGGCGTGTCCTAGTCTGCTGTCCTAGTTGGTGTCACCAGCGCACTGTGATAGTGCTTGTTCCTCTCCTCTCCAGTTGGACTTCTGGCGGGACCCATCCCGACCTGGCACCCCCATCGATGTCCGAGTGCCCTTCTCCAGTCTTCAGGCTGTCAAAATCTTCTTGGAATCGCATGGCATCAGCTACACGATCATGATTGAAGATGTGCAGTCACTGCTGGATAAGGAAAAGAGGCAGATGTCCTCCTTCCAGGCCCGGGCCCAATCTACCGACACCTTTAACTATGCCACCTACCACACCCTGGAGGAGGTGAGGGCATCCTGGTGGGCACTCCCCACAAGCAACATGCTCTTCATCAAGGTGCAATGTGGGCCAGAGAGAGCCAGGCAGGCTTGGGTGTGGGTGGTCCCTGCTCTTTCCATGCAGCCAGCATTGTCTGGGTCAGGGCTGCAGAGGGGCGAATCAGGGTACCCAGGAAAGCCATGAAGACCCTTCTTTTCCTTTTCATCTCAGATCTACAACTTCATGGACCTACTGGTAGCTGAGAACCCACAGCTTGCCAGCAAGATCCAGATTGGTAACAGCTATGAAGGTCGTCCCATTTACATACTAAAGGTAATGCATGCATGCCCAACTATTGATGTACAAAGACACATTTGCAAGGATGCGCCTGTCTTCCTGCGTGGGCTCCTTTGGGAAGTGTCAGGGAAAACACCGTGACATACATTTCCTGCATAAACGCTGAGAACATCTAAGTTTCCATGCTGGCCCAGAAGTATGTATACAACTTCAACTTCGATGTGACTCAAGTGTTTCCAATCAGTATGGAAAGTGTCATGGTCTGGGAAGTCCAGAGAAACCATTTTGTTGGTGACCTTCCACAGAGAATGATCTGGGCAGCAGAACAGGGGCAGGCCTAGAAGTCAGGCTGGTTCCTATTGGACTGAAGGCAGGAGGCCAAGATCTGTGGGATCCCTGTCCGGGCCCCAGCCCCATCCTCACCTGAAGGATGGCCCCACAAACAGAACTTTCACCTTAGATATACAGAGCAAGTGGCCTCTGGTCCAAATGGGTTCTCTTTCACGGGCCTGGGACAAGGTCACAGTTATGAATTGTCCCCTCTACCATTTTCCTGCATCCTGCAGTTCAGCACTGGGGGTGACAACCGTCCAGCCATCTGGATCGACACTGGCATCCATTCCAGGGAGTGGGTCACTCAGGCCAGTGGGGTCTGGTTTGCAAAGAAGGTAAGGCTGGGGGGAATGGAGAGTGCTCATCTGGTGGGCCATTGGTGTCCAAGGCTCCCAGGAGCCTGGATCTCCCCCTTCCCTTCTAGAAGCATCGACCACAGAGGGAGTCCAGGGAATGCGTCTGTTGCTCTAACATGCCAGACATGTTGCCTTCTCGCCTCCTATTCCCACCAGATCACCCAAGACTATGGCCAGGACCCAACTCTCACCGCCATTCTCGACAGCATGGACATCTTCCTGGAGATCGTCACCAATCCTGATGGTTTTGCCTTCACCCACAGCTCGGTACGGGCTGCCTCTTCTCAGGAAAAGCAGAATCCACCTCTGAGACCCATAAGCCAACATTTAATCTCAGGAGGGCCTAGTAGAGCTGTCCTTCTGGACTGGGGACACTCAATGTTGGCACTCACTGGCATTTTGGGTGGTTGGGTCTTTGTTGTGGGCAGCTGTCCTGTGCATGCCTAGCAATGTCTTGACCTTCAACCTACTAGAGGCTAGTTGAAACTCCACTCCCAGTCATAACTCAAACCATCTTCAGACACCATGAAATGTCTTGATCAGAGGTCAAGATGGTCCTCAGTTGAGAGGTCCTGCCCCAGCCTTTCCTGCAAATGCTGTGTCCAGTGGTCCCACGTGGGCTGTGGATTGATTAACCCTTCTCCTTCCTCAGAATCGTATGTGGCGCAAGACTCGGTCCAAAACAGCAGGCTCCATCTGTGTTGGGGTGGACCCCAACAGGAATTGGGACGCCGGCTTTGGGAGTAAGGCTCACAGTGATCTAGGAGGCAGTGATGGGAAAACCCCAACTAGCTGCTCACCCTACCTTTAAATACCTCACTTCTTTTCTGCCCGGGGACGTGGGGTGGGGGGTGGGCTGTCAGTCCTGCTCAGGGTTCCAGGCAGTACTCAGAGATTTGGGCCCTTGTCTCTAAAAAGCAGGTTCCTTCTGAATGGAAGGAAGATCTGAAAGCCTGTCTCCAGGGTTGCTAGCTTAACTTCCTTCCATTCAGAAGGAACTTGCCCCTTCCTCTTCCAGCCTCTGCCCAAACCTGGCTGTGGAGGGAGGCAGAGCCCCAGATTGGCCTTTCCTTAATCTAGGAATGGGACCGAACACCTCCTCTTTCCTTCAACGTCATGCAAAAAACTGGGAGGCCTGGAAGCATAGAAGCGCCACCACATGCCAATTATGCTCTTGGTCTGCCCACAGAACCCGGAGCCAGCAGCAACCCATGCTCAGACACATACCGTGGCAAGTTTGCCAACTCTGAAGTGGAAGTCAGATCCATTGTGGACTTTGTGAAGGCCCATGGGAACATCAAGGCCTTTATCTCCATCCACAGCTACTCCCAGCTGCTCCTTTACCCCTATGGCTACACATCACAACCAGCCCCTGATGAGGAAGAGCTGGTAGGTGCAGACTTGTCTTTGTCCTATGGGCTTGGATTTCCACCCATCAGAACTCTGGAGGGCTGAGAGTCTTCAGGGTGCTCAGCTTTTTCTGAGTGACCGAAGTCATTTCTTTTTTGTTTTTTTTTTTGTGCTGGCCCTAGGGCTTGAACTCAGGGTCTAGATGCTGTCCCTTAGCTTTATTGCTCAGGGCTAGGGCTCTATCACTTGGCCATAGCTCTACTTCGAGCTTTTTGGTGGTTAATTGGAAATAAGAGCTTCACAGACTTTCCCGCTCTGGCTGGCTCTGGACTGTGATCCTCAGATCTCAGCCTCCTGAGTAGCTAGGATTACCAGTCCCTGGCTTGGCTGAGTCATCTCTATCATATGAGGAAGGCAGGCAGAGCTAGACTTTGAACTTGCAGCACTACACCTGGAGCCGCAAGGGCATCAAAAGACAGGGAAGTGCCAGACAGCCATCTTGCAGGAAGAGAGGTGCTGTCAACTCCAGGGCTGACCTTCATGGCTAAGAAGGCTCCTTGCCAGGGACATGCTTCTGCTGCTGCCTGTTCCTGGACCATTCTGTCAGCCCCCAGGCTGACCTGGTCCTGATAGGAGGCCCTACCTATTTTCTCCAGGATCAGCTGTCCAAGTCTGCTGTAACAGCCCTGGCTTCTCTGTATGGGACCAAGTTTAAGTATGGCAGCATCATCAAGGCAATTTGTAAGTGGCTATCAAGTGGCTCTTTCTGCCCAAGGTACCCAGGTCTGGGAACATAGGGGGTGGGGATGAGGGCCCCTGTGAATGGTTTTCGTCTGGGCCATCTGGAAGGGTGGTCATGAACTCTGACTTGAGTTTCTTCTGAGCCCTCTTGTCCCCTGAACCTGGTGTTTAAGTCCAGCCTTGTGAATAGATGGCTTTGTACATCACCAGGCAATTCTGCTTTACAAAAAAACCAAAAACCACTTCTCTTCCATTGCCCTTTACTTAGGGAATCTATTCAGTCTTTTCCCCACTGACTTCCACCATACATGTGATGCCCCAGGGAAAGGCATTGCTACACCAAATGAAATTCAGTTGGCAAGTGTTTACTGAGCACCTTCTCTGTACCAGGTCCTGCTATGTGTGTCAGGGTGAAGAAAACAAGCAAAGATCAGGAAAGTTACACGACAAGCAGTTTAGCATTAGGTGACACTGACAATGAGCTTAGTGTTAGGTGACACTAGTGTTAGTGCTCCCTCTGGAGCAGGACGGGGTGAATCAGGACAATTAGGGTAGAGGTTGAATACTGGGGCCAGAGGCAGGCCCCATTGACACAGGGGAATTTGAGCCAACCCTGAAGTGAGGGGGAGTAAAGAGGCTATCTAAGAAATAGCCTTCCAAGCAGGGGAACGTTCTAGAGCAAAGCTGGCGCTGTGTGATCTGGCTGGAGTGTTTGGGGCCTAGCCAAGTAGATCAGTGTGATGCCTTCGAAGGTGGGGGTGGTGGGAGGGGGGCACGGGAGGGCTAGAACTGACTTTGTTTTTTAGTGATTGTGACCAAGTTTTAGGGGACAAGCAAGTTGTCATCCTACCCAAGGCTGACCTCTTTGGATCCCAGGCTTTCTTTAGAAACTCTTTCAACCCTGGGTCAGCTGTTTCAAACTTGCAGCAGTGTTGAGCTAAACGTCTAACTTGCATGTGTGGGAATATCACAATGAGTCCTTTTGGTACACTAATTGGCGCTACTCATTCAACAAAAACCCAACATGCTGCTCACTCCTGCTATGCAGCCCAATCCAAGGAGAGTGCCTTCATGACCTATTATTTACTGCAAACTTGGACAAACTTCCTTCTAGAAGATAGGGGACAATTTTGCTTTGAGTCTGAATCTGCACTTTCTCCTACAGACCAGACCACCAGGGGTTAGGGGGAGAGCAAATCTAATTTCTCAAGAGGTGTCATCGTGGGTGACAGTTGGGTGGAGAGTTTTCAGACAGGCTTTTGTAATCACATCGCTTTTCTGGCATTCCCCAGAGGATAAATAGGGCAACATTACTGGGCTCCACTTTGGGCCTTGGGCTTAGTGCCAGCTGGAGATCCCTGGAAGCTAGGCTGTTTGTCTACAGTAGACTCCGGTAGACCCAAACTCCACTTGGCCATGTATGTAGCTCTGGGCTTTGGGTCACTAACCAGGTTTGTGAAATTTCCAAAGTAACTGACCCTTGCTCCTTTCTGCTCCTGCTTTTGTCCCAGATCAAGCCAGCGGGAGCACTGTTGACTGGACCTATAGCCAGGGCATTAAATACTCCTTCACCTTTGAGCTTCGAGACACGGGGCGCTATGGCTTCCTGCTGCCAGCCTCACAGATCATCCCCACAGCCCAGGAGACATGGCTGGCACTTCTGACCATCATGGAGCATACTCTGAATCACCCCTACTGAACCAACCCTGTGGCTCCCCCACCCAGGCAACCAAATAAAGTTTGACTGTATAAGGAGCAAGATCTTGGGGGTTTGTGTGTGGAATGCACATAGTGTGGCCACCTTGTCAAGCAGGGGACAGAAATGATTGAATTCCTGCAGGTCTTGATGGAAATATGTGGGTGGTTGAACTAGATGACCCCTAAATTCCCCCACATTCCAGGGTGCTGTGAAGTTGTACTTAGAGGCATCTGTTCTAGCTAGACCACCCGGAGCTTAGCTTGCCAGTGGGGTGATTTGTTCCTATCTCTATAGCAAGCAGTAGCTACAGCTGCTAACCAAACGCCTGGTACCCTGTGGTGCAAGGAATTCAGCACGTGCGATAGTCTAGCTGGTTGTATCCATTCATCTATAAAAGCAATAATCTGGATGTGAAATATAATAATCCTGGTGGCCACTGCTGTCTGAAATAGATGTTTTAAGCCAAGTAAAACAGATTTAAAGCAAAATGTGGTCTTCTACTCCCGAATTACATTGGGAGAAGGCAATTGAGTGAAATGAAATCATTCACTGAAGATAAAGAATAACTTTTGATCCTGGGGTATTTTATTAATTGTAGTGAATCACAAAGGCTTTGCCTTTAGGGGTAGAAGTGGTTTACTTTTCATTTGCTATGTCCTTCCTGACAGGACTCCAATGCATCCCTGTGTGTTCTTGTTTCTATCATTCTACTCCTTCCTACAGCTCTTTAGAGTTGAGTTCTCTTCCTTGGCTTGGTTATGCCAAGGCCCATGATAGTACACTTAGTGGTAAGCGCAATACATAGAGTATCCCAGCTTTTAAGTTAGGATCGACCTTTGTTTCTTCCATATCTTCTCCTGTGAATATGGACTGGGGGTTAAAGCTAGGTAGTAGGATGTCTCCAGCTCTATTGACTTGAGTCTTCTCTTTCTTCACATAAAATAGCTTTTCTTTTTTAGAAAAAGGGATATTGGTTTTCATCTTAGAAACTTAATATTGCTTTTCCTACCAAATGTTCTAATATTCTTTCATTTTCTTTTTTTTTTTTTGGTGGTGGTGGTACTGGGGTTGTACTTGCTAGACAAGTGCTCTACCACTTGAGCCATACCTCCAGGCCCTTATCAAACATTCTAAAAAATAAAAAGAATGAGGCTCACTAGACATAAGCTTCTGTATAAACTTGTGACACAAGGTAAAAAGGTGTTTCTAGCTCTAGACATGGCAGTATAGAAACTGTAATCTCAGCACTTAGGAGTCTGAGCAGGAGGATAGTTTTAGGCCTGGTACTTAAGGAGAAAGTGCTTCAGTCTTTACAGAAAGGTAATTCTCTTTATATTATCTTCTGAAAAGCACTTCCCTTCAATTCCTGCATTAAAGAATTATAGACAAGGTAAAACCCATTTTGACCACTGAATTTGGCCAAGTAGAAAGCTAATCACCTTTTGTTTAATAAGTGCTGAAAGAAAAAAATTAGCATGATGACACATCTTATATAACTGGATATTTTCTGCATTCTCAGAGCTGTACTTTAGAAAGCAAGGCTGAAGCAAGATAGAGGCTTTCGGAAGTTGCAAAGTTCTGGAGCAATGCAGGTTCCACAGGTGGGGGACTATGTTTCTGTTTTCCTCTCCGCCCTCACCACTCAGCCAATGTGCGCCATTCACTAACAACGTTAAGATCAATAATAGTACATTTCCATTCAATGGAGACATGGCAGTGCATAATTTAATTTTTTAGCTGCAAATTTTTTCCAACTGATAGGTAAAAAATTTAAAGCTATAAAAGTGTAGATCTAAAAATAATTTTATAAAATATTGCAGCTTCTACAGAAATGTCTTACTAACTTTGAGGAGTTTAGGATAAAAATAAGTACACAAGATTAAATTCAAATTCAGGGGTAAATTCAAATCTCAAAATACAAATAATTCATTCCCCAAAGAAACAGAAGAGGCCAAGAAATGAATGAAAGATACTGATTCTCAGAAATGCCTTGCCTGTTGAAGAAAAACACACCATTTTTCTCTCATCATCTGTCATAAAAATAAGACTGAGTACTCTGTGGTATAAAGCACCTGGAAAAAATGACAGAAAGATGGGAGGATATATTTGTGCCACCTTTCTGCAAATTTGACAATTTCCATACAACATTTTAAGTACATTTTCTGCCCAGAAAATCCACTTGGAAAAACTAATTTTATAAAAATATTTGAGCAAGTTAAAATATGTATTATTCAAGAAAATCCTCATGGCATTCTTAAGTGGTGCTGCTATCAGCTTACATAAAAGAAAAACTCGGCCATCTCAAAAAAAAAATACATGAGAATGGAGTAGTAAAAAGCAAAGAAAAAGGAATGTTAAATAATGGTCAGCATTGATGCCCACATGACAGACACATTCATAGGACAGAACATTGTGATGTCATTTAAGGTCCATGTTGATATGGGAAAATGGTACAGCACTTGAAGTGAAAGCAGCTCGCTATGAGAAGGAAATATTCTAAAAGTGGGTTATGGTGATAATCGTGCAATTCTGTAAATTTAATAAAATCATTGCACTCAAAATGAGAGAACTAGATGGTATGTAATTTACACATAATTTTTTAAAAAAGAAATTGGCTACAAAATACTATGTTGAGTATGAATTTCATCTCTCTCTCTCACACACACACACACACACACACACACACACACACACACACACACACACACACATACACACACACACACACACACACACACACACACACACACACACCACAGCCCAGAAGGGCATATCCTCCCATAACAATTGTGGGTACGTTGGGTAGTGTTAAATTTACACCTTCCAGAATTTCTTCCAATTTACTTTCATAATCAATTCTGAGTGGATGTGTGTGTTGAAACACCCCAGCTGGCAAATCCTCAGTGAGTGTCATTCCCTAACTTATTTTCAACAACAAACATCTAAATAGCCATCTTAATCTTTGCTCAGACTCCTTTTCACAATTTGTTGAAGCCCGCGTCTTCTCTGACTCTCCCGAAACACTGCACTGCAGCTCTTTATCTCCACACTCCAGATGGCGGGAGCAGCAGTGTCACCCGGGCAAGATTTCTCAGGTCCTCCATGGAGGCCGTTCTCCAGCACTCTGTCATGAAGTTCCCAGGAGCCCAGTCTGCTCATATCCGGTTCCCATTGCCAGCTTGGAATTGCTTATGCTGATGCCTATTCTCTAGGCCCCCTCAAAGACCTTTAAGCGAACCCGTTTTGACTTTTTAGATTCTTACAGGTGGTTCTCAATGTGGCCTGGGAACCACGGGTGGCCCATGGGAATCCTCCAGGTGGTCTCTGGACTTAATATTGATACACATACCTAGCTCTCTGGTTTTGGCCTGAAGTTAAATTGAAATGTCATTGACTACAATCCAGAGATGACCTCACCAGTCCCTCATCCAGTGCAGAGCTATTCATCATCCTGGCCACAGTTCTGCAAGGGCAAGTGGGACCTGGTAGACTTGACACTGAACAGGGGCTCTTGCTTGGATGATGATACAAACATCATCCTGTAAACAAGCCAAGATCCAGATGTTACCTAGAGGAAAGGAGGTGACCTACTGTAACATTTGCAGTGGCCAAACCCAGGAAGAGCTCAGAGAAAAGCAAGGAGTACCCATCAAATCTGAAAACCCATCAAAGGGTAAAAATGAATTCTTCCCCGAAGCTTTCAGGATCCGCATTAATTTGGCAACTCCAACTATGAACATCATCTAACAACCCCAGAGACTGAGATCACCAAGTGTTTATTGCCAAAGTAAAAGGAGAAAATGTGAAGTCGCTGCTTAACCGCAGCAGTGTTGTGAGCTGCATTTTGAGCAGAACGCAGTGGAGCGGGGCTCCGCTGGAACAGGCTGTGTGCAGGAGAGGTTTCACCTGTTTCCCCACGAAACCCAGGCTTGTTGCCACAGCCTGGTTCTCCCAGTTCATGTTGCACCACAAAAGAAAGAAGAGATCAGACACAAATCAAATCGACACGGGTTATTGATTGAGTGTTTTTACCTATTAGGAAAATAGCCTTCTCTAACCCCCAACCTAGTTAAAAGTTTGTGACTCCCTTTCCTTGAGTGGAAGCTCATGAGGTGTCCCTCAACAACAACTGTCTTTAAGACAGGACAGCAGACAGATGACACAAAGGTGGAAATATATAGTCTCAAGAACTAGTGTTTCATTCCTGGACTCCCAGTGATCCTCCTCCCAGGAGGAGGATCGGTGATGGAGAATCTTGGTGATGAGGATAGAAGGGAAGGCAAAAGCCAAGGAAGTTATGTTTGCATTGGCAAACAGAGGCATCCATGGCTCAGGGATGATTAAGGCTGTGGCTGTCCAGAGTACATATGGGAACATGCTCATACATATGGGAACATGCTCAGAGGCTACCATTTTTGGGCCTGGATCCTTGATTCTTATTACCTATTCAGTGAGGGATGAGCTGCCTCCCTTCCACCCCAGCCTCAGTCTCATCTGAAAACAGGGTACTTGCCTTGTAGGATCACTGGGAGTATCAGTTGAGCCACAAAGTACTAGGTGGCGTTTGGGAGTCCTGTTGAATACACAGTGAGCTCCCTGTAAGTATGTGCTAGTGTTTTTAGCTGGAACCTTCAAGCTTTGAAAAACAACCCTCTCTCAGGTGGTAACAATAGCCCATCTCCATTTGATGAGTTCTGAAGGCTACTGAAGGGACGTTGAAAATGCCTGGGAGGTGGCAGCCAAGCCCAGTAATCCTAACTCCCAGCTCTCTGTACCTCCCAGAGATCCAAAAACCTCAGGGCTGTGGGTGCTTCATGTACCAAAGCAAGATTTACAAGAGGACGGGAGAGAAAGGCTCTGCACTTCCAGAGCAGCAGGTGAGAATCAGCGGCCACCATGATAGCCAGGACAGTGCCCACTGGTCTTGACAGGGTCAGTCATTTATTGACAAACACCTCTACAAGGGCCTCTGGCTCTGCGTAGGGAATCTGCACTGTCTGGAAGATTATAGACTAAATTCAAAAGGGAAGACATATTGATACTCTTTGTAAACATGTGGCCCATCAGTCAGTAAGTGCTTTCCACTTGTCATGTTTTATCAGGTGGCTCAATATGTTACACAGATGAGGAAAATTTGCTTCTACAATCAGAACAAAGGTGATCAGCACCAGACAGTGACCCTATGGCAGGGGGAGGGGTCTCAAGGTGACAAATACAGAAACTCATTCACTGAACCCTGCTCTGTCAAAATTCAAGACAAAAATAATGCCACCCTTAGGACCAGATGTGTGTGCGCTCGCGTGCATGCATGCGCACACATGTATGTGTACGTGCACATGCATGCCTGTAACCCAGCTATTCAGGAGGCAGATGACTGCAGTTTGAAGTCAGCCTGAGCAAAAATTGGACCTCAACAAACAAACAAGGATTGGTGGTAATGACTGTAATCCTAGCTAAGCAGGAAGCATAGATAGGTGGGAGGATCTCCAAGCCAGCCTCAGACAAAGGAGCCCAAGACACTATCTAAAAAATAATTAAAGCAAAAAGGTCTGAAAGGCATGGTTCAAGTTGTAAAGTACTGCCTAGTTCAAACTCCAGTACCACCATCGCCTCAAATTCGCGCCATTAGATTTTCTTATAACTGACCAGATGCCAATTTAAGGATGCTGTAATAATAATCACTACAAATCTAGAAAAGTATTGCTACTTAAATGTACTCTGAACCCTTTGAAACAGTCTTATTTATTGCTTTTTTTATGAACAAATGGGTATTTCTCAAAAAAGTAATCAAAATGCATAAAGTACTGTTGCAACATGCCCTTAAGTGGATGCTTAGAATCCACATTTCTGATTTCATGAGAAAAATATTGTAAGATATCATCTTTGAAAGATGTGTGAAAAAAACAAAACTGCTGCCCAGTAAAGACATTGAGAACATTCTGGAACTGGTTCTTAATGATTATCTTCAGGGTTGGGCAAGAAGGCAGACAGGGATTTAAATGTCAGATAACACAGAAGACAGTCTCTATAACCCACAAACAACATGGCAGCAACTAAAGCCAACCTAAGAAATATCACCAACACATTTCCTTAAGCCTAGGACTCTAATTTCACTTATATCCCATGGGGGAATTAAGAGAAGAATTTTGTTTTGTTCTGTTTACTTGGTGAATAGCTTAAAGTCTTAAGATATTTTTGTTAGTTTAAATAACACCAGGAAAAAAAATCTAAGCAACTAATGAACATTATTTACTCTCTTTTATTCCAGTCTACACCAAGTCCAATACGATAGTGCTGGCCCTGACTTTCTACTACAGTGAAAAATGAAAATCGTTTGTAGGGATGTGACTGACTGTCCACAGTTTTCAGTAGATTGAATTTGACATTATTATAGCTCAGGATATTCTCATTGTTTTCCAACAAGTGCTGTGGCTTCTTCCTCCCTCTCCCCTCCTTTGCCTCTCTTCTTCCTTGTTTCCTTCCTCCCCTTATTCCTTTTTTTTTTTTAACATACATACCTCTTTGAGGCATTTAGCATGTTATTAAACAGTTGCTATCACTGTTGCTGGGCAAAGCTATTGTATATCCATAAAGCACCTTCTTTCCCAGAGGTTATGAGTCCCCAGGGAAAGCGGCTTGTCAGTCTCTGAAATGCTGGCAAGAAAACAATTTTACAATCTGTTCAAAGTGGCCATTGGTCCCTGCCTGAGCTCTCTCCAGACCCCATCCTTCTAACTAGAGCGCTAAAGTGTTTTGCTCTAACTGCAATGATTTCCTGATTCATTTATACAAAGAGGCATACTTTCAAATCACACCATTCTCCAGGGACATCCCAAATCATCCTGACAGAGAGGAAGAGAGACGTTGGCAGGTTTCAGCGCATTAATAGCAAACGACAAATTAGTAACTATGTTTCTTTAATCTTCAACATTCATAATCGCACAAAGTATCACTGATCATTTAAATAACACATGTCAAATAACCTAATGAAAAAACTAGTAAAGCAGAACGTTAGAGGGACTTATCTGGAGCATGTAAAAAACATCTGTAAGTATTGCTGAGCACACAACACATAGAAGCACAACAGGCCTTTTGAAGATTTAAACTTTAACCAACAGGGCAAAGTGCTAAGGAGAAAACATACATAAATATATCCATCCTGCTAGCTTGCTCTAGGTAAATTCACCGCAGCTATAAAAAGGTAGTTAAAGTGGCTTTCCACATATATCCAACAGTTTCTATCATTAACAGCTTGAAGAGGGACGAAGGGGAACTAACTATCTGTTATTTCCAAAACAGAATTGGTAGGGAAATCTAATCTCCTGACTAGCCAACTTGAAAATGGCATACCCACAACTTTGTTACAGAGAAAAACACTTCTCTTTAAAAACCTATACGTGTCAAAGATGGCTGAAAATCTTGTCCATGCTAGGGGAAAGCTGAGTGTGGAAACACTTGCATTTTCCTATCTGTGCTGTAAAGAAAATAAAAAGCCAGAGAGCATTTTGGCATTTGCAAAAGGCTGAACTAAGTTCTCAGGCAATAAATTTATGGGGAAACATGACAAGCTCCTCATTAAAGCTATGTGTACATTGGCTGAATTTTATACAAGATTCTTGAATCTTGTGGAAAATTGGGCACGGCTTGACATCTGAACAATGTCCCTGGTTTGTTTGATTTCTAAAGCTTCGGAAAATGTTGCACTTTGGAAATCAAGTAGAGAAGAATAAACACATTCTGAAACAGAGCTCGACTGAATCGGAGTTATTTTTCCATATGTCTCCAAGAGATATTTATTATGTTTATTTCTCTTACAAACACAGTCCTCATGCTAGAAATACTGTGGTGTGCTTTTTCTTTTTCTTTTTGGTGATGAGAAAATAGTACTGTTAAGGCAAATCTTACCCAGCAGCAGGAACCACCTAAGGATGGGCAATTTTCAGTTGGCTTTTCAGAAGCTGGTTGCCATGACAAAGAGCACAATTTATTCCTTAGTCTCTTATCACAGCTACAATCACAGACCATAAAAATTAACAAGGCTTTTTTCCTTTTCCATGTGATTTCCGAGTTCCTCATCCTTACCTGAGGTCTTTTGTTCCCCCAATTAAATAGAATGAATGTCAGTCATCTAGCAATTCAATTAATGCTGATTCAAAATTCCGGCCCAAACCAGAATCTATAATCACAACCTCCTAATCACAGCTCAGCCATGAGAATGAAAAGCAAGCAGGAAATTGCACTAATTACTCAATTAGACTAATACTGTATTTTTAAGCAAGGGCTTATGGGGGTTGTCAGCCCTGACAAAGGACTCTAAAGTCCCCCTCACCTATTGTGTTTCCCAATTGCCTGAGCAAAGCTGTCTTTTGCAAGTGGCTGTGATTTCCACCCATCTCATATGGATGGACCCAAATCAGGTGATGGAAATTTACAACTGAGATAGCAACACACAGCCCTCAGTGGTTGTGGTGGCTTCTAGGGGCTCTCAGTACAGGCTTGTACCATGGCCAGGCCATCCTATGGGATCCTTCTGGTGTGAGGGCAGCCGAACCTACCCCTTGATGGCCCCGGGAATCAACTGAAACTGGAGAGAACATTCAGTTAAGTGCAGAGCTTTTCGACAAAATTGCAAAACTGAGTCCAGCTCACAGGCAACGAGCGGCTTCTGAACTCCCAATGGAGCCTGCAGCATGCCGGGCTGAACAAGCCTCAGCCAGCGCCTGTGCTTGGTGTGGGGCCTGTGCGGCCCTGGGGGACAGGGGCCTGCGCCAAGCCCACCTGGAGAATCTTCCAGGAATTCAATAGTGAATGAAAAAAAACTGGTTGGGAGGAACACACCAGCAGATGTGACTGAAGTATTTACAAAACACCACTGGGTATAGACCAAACAAGCTGAACCTTATTTTTATATATATATGTTTCTTTTTTTAAGGGGTGGAGGTGTCCTTTTTCCTTATCCAGACTCAAAAGGCTTAACTATTCTGTAAACACAGGGAGGACTCTAGAGCCTGTTACACCTCTGGCTTTTGTGGTCATCTGTCAAAGTCCCTTCCCAGCTGGCTGAAGGAAGAGGTGGAGACAGAGAGAGGGAGGAGGGCCTATCCCATACCACCGTCTTTCCTCTACTGCACAAAATGACCAACATGGGAAGCTCAGGGTTCTGAGAGGAGGGGAAACATTTATTTGACTACGTGAGACAAAGTCTACTTCCAGGGTTTGCCCTGGATGTGTCCACTGCTGAGTGTGCGAGGGTTGGAGTGGCTGGCAGGGGTCCCGGCTGGCAGGCTCTGACTGGTGCGGGAAGCAGGCACCTTGGAGTCTCTTCCCTGGGAGTTACTCTGGTTCAGTCGGCCTGAAGGGAACAAGATGGGGAGCAGAGATGCAAGAGTGGTTCCAGGCATGATCAGCCAAGTACACTTTTAAGCTAATGAAGTCCACAACCACTTTTAAGCTAATGAAGTCGGTGCAGCATCTACTTTGGGCCAATGATTATCTACTCCTCATCCCTGAGATCAATCTGAAGTTGGGGGATGGAGCAGGGATGGAGGGGAGCCCAGATAGCTGTTCTTTCTTCCTTTCCCTTATCCCCCACTAACCTGGGCAGTCTTTCACTCCTTCCTTAATAGAAAGAGACAGACAGGATGAGGGTGACTAGCAGAGAAAGCAGAAAAGCCATAGGGAAAATAAAAAGACAAAGGAAGGCTCTAGGAAGTGGCTAAAATCTACCCAAAGCAGCAGAAAGAAAGGAACTCCAAGGAGTCAACCCTGATGCTCTGTTCCTTGCTTCTGTTTAAGATACACACTTTGACCGCAAGACCCTCTCTTCCATGTCTGTGTTCACTGCCTAATTCTTGTCATTATGAGAAACACCAGGCCCCAGCACCTGCATCACATTCAACAGCCTCTGATATTTTCAGAACCTGAATGTAAAGATGAAGCTTTTCGTATAAGGTGATGGTCAAAGCTGCAACTCTCAGGCTTCACAGGAAATAAAGGGCAAAATATCTTACTAGAGGTGTCTGCAGGACCCTGGTTCTCTTCCAGATAATATTCTATCTTTTTTAAGTCTTCTGGGGTGAATCGCCATTTGTTTTCAGCTGGTAAGGTCGGCACTTTGGGGCTGGATCGTTTCCGGGTAGAACCAAGAGGAAGAGCCTGCTGGCAACAGGCTGGCAGGGAACCAGTA
This sequence comes from Dipodomys spectabilis, assembly GCF_019054845.1. Classification (NCBI taxonomy): domain Eukaryota; kingdom Metazoa; phylum Chordata; class Mammalia; order Rodentia; family Heteromyidae; genus Dipodomys; species Dipodomys spectabilis. Next base: position 16,833,893 of record NW_024870874.1, read on the forward strand.
ACTAGTCCTTCTGGGAATTTCTGAGCTAAGACTTTCAGACCTGGAAACAGATTACCACAAAAAGTAGGATTAACATAGTGGGGCCACACCAGACGTAGAACAAGTCTGTGTCTTTTATTTAATGCAGTATTAAGGGTTGAACTCAGGGCCTTAGAGCCTTGTATTTCTAGGCAGGCATTCTACTGTTGAACCATGCCTCCAGCCTTTTGGTTGGTGCTAGTTTTACATGTGTGTGTGTGTGGGGGAGAGAGCTATATATATATAGAGAGAGATGTAGTTATATAGTATATATTGTGCCAGTACCAGGGCCTAAACCAGGACCTTTACACTCTCACTTGGCTTTCTTGCTCATGGTTGGTGCTCTACCACTTGAACCACACCTCCAACTTAGCTTTATGCTGGTTATTTTGGACTTTTCTGCCTGGGCTGGCTCTGAGTGTCAGTCTTCCAGATACCAGCCTCCTGAGTAGCTAGAATCACAGTCATGAGTCACTGTCACTCAAATTGCTGGTTTGTTAGTTTGTTTTGTGCCAGTCCTGGGGCTTGAATATGGGGCCTGGGTGCTGTCTCTGAGCTCTTTTGCTCAAGGCTAGCACTTTATCACTTGAGCCACAGCTCCACTTCTAGTTTTCTGGTGATTCACTGGAGATAAGAGTCTCATGGAATTTCCTGCCCAGCCTGACTTTGAGTAGCTAGGTTTATAGGTGTGAGCCACTGGGACCCAGCTTATGCTGGTTATTTTTGAAAAAGGATCTTATTTCCTGCCTGCACATATGCCTGGATCACAATCTACTTTTTTAGGTTTCCTCTCATAGCTGGGATGACAGGTACAAATACCATGCCCAACTTCTTTCATTGAGCCATGCTGGCTGGGAACTGTAATCCTCCCCATCTTAACCTCTCACATGTCCAGAATGATACTTGCAAGCCACTGTGCACAGCTATTGGCTCAGAAGGGATCCCCTGCATATACCCAGGATGGCCTTGAACTGTGATACTCCTGATCTCAGCCTCCCAAGTAGCTAGGATCACAAGTGTGAGCCACTGGTGCCCTACTTGGCCTGTGTATCTCCTAATCTTTGGTCATCAAATTGAGCCAACAAGGCCATGAAATCCTGTTTCACCATAAAACAAATTACATCAGAGAGTGTGGATTGTTACATGGGATTCTGAGAATTCCTTTTGCTCAAGTCTTTACTATTCTTATAGAGCCCTGAAGCAATATAGTTAATTTAGGAATTAAAAACATGTTCTAGCTAAGCATAGTGGGACATGCCTATAATTTGAGCACTCAGGAGGCTGAAGGAAGAGTATTATAGGTTTGAGACTAGAGACTAGACCAAGCTAGCAAAGCTCTTTCTCAAAAAACAAAAACAAAAACTAAAAAAAAAAAACCCGCAAAACAAAATAAACACAACAAAATTTTACATGGTACACACTTAAAATCCTAGTTACTCAGGAGGTAAAGGTAGGAGGATCATGATCTGAGGTTGGTCTGGGCAAAAGTTCAAGATCCTACCTGAAAAACAAATTAAAGTAGCTAGGTTCATGCCTGTAATCCTAGCCTTTCAGAAGGCTGACACTGGAGGATCCAGGTTTGAAGTCAGTCCAGGCAAGAAAGTCTGTGAGACACATCTCTAATTAACCACCCAAAAGCCAGAAGTTGAGCTGTGGTTTAAGTGGTAGAGTTCTAGTCTTGAGCAAAAAAACTAAGGGACAGCACCCAGGCCCTGAGTTCAAGTCCTAAGACAGGCAGAAACAAAAACAAAAGCAAACAAAAAAGCCTAATAAAAGCAAAAGGCATAGGGATGTGACTCGTGAAGCAGAGCACTTGCATATCAAGGCAAGGACCTAAGTTCAAACTTAGGTGCCACCAAAAGATAAAATACAAAACAAAAATAAAACTGCCACAGTCAGAAAAAAAACCACCTCACAGCATATGCTGCTAGAACTAACAGACACTTCACATAACTGGCTACTTGCAGCCAGTATGGCTTTCTCTCTTTGCTGAGCACTACATTTAGAGCACGGGGCAGAGGAAGCTGATGGGGTGGCTTGAAAGGCTGTGAGCTCAAAGACTCATTTGGGAAGTCCTATGCAGAATGCTGTCTTGCTCACCTCCGGAAAGCATGAACAGGTTTTCAAACCCGCGCTCGCACATGGTGGTGGCTGCCTGGCTGGCCAGCCTCTCATCGTCATCGTACAGAATGATAATCTTGCCGTGGGCGTTTTTCTAAGGGATGAGTTAAGGTTCTAAACACTGAGCTAATGCTTCTAGATTATAAGACACGGCCCCCTTCCCACACCCCTCCCCCCCACCAGCCCCAGGGACATAGACCTATCTGGCTCATGCACACGAGGACAGGAAATTCAAGGAGCTCATTCTGCCCCATCATACTGGCAGCCACTGGGGTTCTTTGGTAGTGGAAACCATACAAGCTGGTGTTCTTTTGTTAATGAACTAGAATTAACACAGTCTAAAATAGCACTAGTTACATACTTTTTCCTCTTTAATTCTTCCATCCTTCCCATCCTGAAAAGTAAATACTATAAAATCCACTTTAAAAATAAATAAGCCGGCACCGGTGGTCATGCCCGTAATCCTAACTACTCAGGAGGCTGAGATCTGAGGATCATGGTTCAAAGCCAGCCCGGGCAGGAACGTCTGTGAGACTAGGTTCATGCCTGGAATCCCAGCCTTTCAGAAGGCTGACATCTGAGGATCCAGGTTTGAAGTCAGTCCAGGCAAGAAAGTCTATGAGACACATCTCCAATTAACCACGAGAAAACCAGAAGTGACGCTGTGGCTCAAGTGGTAGAGCGCTCACCTTGAGCTGAAGAGCTGAGGGACAGTGCCCAGGCCCAGAGTTTAAGCCCCGAAACTGATAAAAAAAAAATTAAAAATAAATAAATAAGTAAATAAAAAAACTTCTATGTCCCATGTACCACTAAAAGCCTTCTTTACAATAGTAAAAAAAGGCAAAACCACCAAAACATCCGAAATAAATTATAGTAAATCTGAAGATGAATTACTACAAAGCATCAAAAATGAAATTTATAAAGAGCATGGGGAAGCGTGGAAAAATATCAAGGCATTAAATATATAATAAGACTTCAACTTTGCAAGAGAAAAATATCCATACACACAGAAATTAGTCTGGAATAAAATGTGCCAATGACATAATAGGACTTGTGTAATGAGGGATTTCCTTTTTCTTTTTTATATTTTTCAGTTTTAATTTTTTTTTTCTTTTTGGAAGTACTGGGGTTAGAACTCAGAGCTTTGCACTTGCTAGGATGGTGCTACCATTAGAATCACATCTCCAGCCCCTTATTTTTCAGTATTTAAATTATCTTCTACTTGTATGTTTTATTTTGTTTGTTTTTTGTCGGTCGTGGGGCCTGAACTCTTGGCCTGGGCGCTGTCCCTCAGCTCTGCTCTTCAGCTCAAGGCTAGTGCTCTACCACTTGAGCCACTTAAGCCACTTCCGTTTTTTTCTGCTTATGTGGTGCTGAGGAATGGAACCCAAGGCTTCGTGCATGCAAGGCAAGCAACTCTACCAATGAGCCACCTTCCCAGCCCCTTGTATGGTTTTTCTATGAATGGAAAAAATTAACATTTTAAGAAGAAGCAAAAAATAAAATAGAAAACATTTGCTTCTTAGATTCTAAGCTTTCTAGAGGAAGAAAAGTCTCAGGACTGACTCTCAACAGATCACAGCCCTTAACCTAATGTGTTTTGGCCCCAGGCAGTATGTTTGGAAGCATCTGCCTTAACAAGATTCTTAGCAGTTGCTGGGAATTTAGTCTCAAACAGGCTAACCTGATTGGCGTCAAAGGCCTCTCACAGTTTTCTTACCAGGGCAGGAATCACAGTAAGTTTGCCTTTTACAGTTCTTATACCATCCAACTCCTTAAAATACAACGAAGGATACATATTCAAGAATATCATTTGAATAAGGATTCATCGTTCTAGAGAGAGTTGCAATTGGGTAACTGTAGGCTACAAAGAGAAGAAAAGTTTATTAGGAAGGCTGTCATTTTCAGTACAACTTGGCCCTTGTTCCTAGCTGGCTTAAAATCTAAGGTCAATATACTTTCAAAATCGGTAGCCATAAACCTAAATAGTTCAGTGAATGAAAGGAAACTGGGCACTCTGAACAAAGCATGAAGGTCCACGTCATTGTTCACATGTCATGCTGGGCCCCTGACCTGCTGGAGGATATCTGCAGGCTCTCTAGAGTTCATGCTGAAGGCAACTCCAGGATTTCTAGGATGGATCTGGCACACACACATCTTCCCTATCTGCTGTCTCTGGGCTGGGGTTAAGCTTACTTGAATGCTAGGCCAGGCTCTGCTCCCAGGAGGCACTCACTTAAAGCCCTTGTTCCCTTACCTCCAATGATGTGGCACTGCTGGTAGGAATCTCTATCACGTACATCTAGCAGCAGGAAGGGGCAGTCAGGATAAGGCCTGTCTTTGGTGTTTGGCTCTGCTTTCTTCACTAGACCTTTGTCTAGATCCAGTTCCCCAACACCACTGATAACACTAAAAGGGAAAAAGTCAGCAGAAACTAGTCAGGGGAGAGTGGCTTAAAGGTCAAATGCATTTCTTCAGAATGGGGAGATGAGTGCTCAATGTCTTTAAAAAAAAAAAAAAAAAGGCAACTCAAAGGAAAAAGGTAAATAGTTACAGTGTCTCAGTTCTGAGTTCTGCTGAATGCAGAATCCTAGGATTCCTACCCGGGAGGGGACCTGAGTGTCCACACTTACCTTAAGACAATGTGAAGCTAGGTTAACTACCTACCAAGCCAAGAGGGTAGAATATAGACACATGTTGCCCGCCAGCAAAGGTCAGCACTCAGAGAGGAATAAAATTGATCCAAGAGAATTTCAAGGGGTGTAAGAAAGCAGAACAAAGAATAAAAAAATAAAGCAAGAAAAAGAATAAGGTTGACAAGACATGAAAAAAAAAACCCAAAGATGTTTATATGTATATGAAACATAATATACAGTGACAATAGTGTTTCATACACAGTCATGTGTCATATAATGATTTTCCTGTCAATGTATACATGGTGCTAATTTATAAAATAATGCTTAGTGATATTGTAGTCATCTTAGTTTGTGTGAGTACTTTCTGTGATGTTCCTAAATTACCTAATGATACATTTCTCAGAATGTCTCATCATTAAGGGATGCATGACAGTACTTACACAATGACCTATTCAATCTGGGCACTGAACTTCAACACTTTCAATGGTATTCTGCACTTACTTCCATTTACATGTTATAATGTTGAAGTTGGAAAGGCTTTTTATATTTAGTGGCATTCATGTAATGATGAAGGCTTTGGTTAAAATAAAGGATAGTTTTGTTTCTAATGTCATTAAACTACTAACAGTCGTCACCATCATACTATAAAGAAAATATGAAAATTATCCAGGGACTGAAAAAAACCAAGAGCTGTGAACAAAATGGCAAGTAATGTGGAGTAAGGAGATGGCCATTTTCCTAGGACATGTTAACACACATATTCTACATTTACTTCCCAAAACACAAACTCTATGCCAAAAAGGTGCCTATTTCATTGAACCCAAGAAGAAAATCTATTTGATACGGAACTGTATCCTCAACGGAAGCTTTGTTAGCCTATCTCTTCTTGAATACATTTTTATGAGTTCCTTCACAAAAGTAAGGAGGAAAAGCCCACAGTGGTATTGATTGATAGAGCAATTCTTTCTCTAGTAGAATGTAGTTTCTCTGTAGAATTATTTTACTAGTAGAAGGAATAGATTTGTACTGAAAGCTAGCCCCAGATTTACAATTAAAAGTTTATATGTGTGAAAAAGTGCCACATGGAATGAAGTCCATGGAGTAAGAAGGACAAACCACATGCAGTTTTAGAAGCAATACCAGTCTTCTGGTATTCTCTGCACCTATTCTGTACCAGAGTGTTCTGGGAGGCACTGTGTTTTTCTGAATCTAGACAGGGCAATTATGAATTACAGCAGACAGAAAAGAGAATAAAATTTACACTGTGAATCAAAAAAAAAAACTACTTGGAAATGTAAGTTCTAATAATGAACTTACCTGTAGAAAGGCTGAGAAGAATGGAACCAGGGAGTGAAAATTAATACTCTTATTAATGTAGTATTATACTGACTCAGTTAAGAATGTTGTGAAACAGATTTAGGAGGTAGCATTTATACAAAGAGGAATGGAAAGGCTGGTACTAACATTTGGAATGTCACTACTGCCATTTCTGTGTTTTTTTTTTTTGGGTCCGGTTGTGGGGCCTGAACTCTGGGCCTGGGCGCTGTCCCTCAGCTCTTCAGCTCAAGGCTAGCGCTCTACCACTGAGTCACAGCACCACTTCCGGCTTTTTTCTTTTTGCTTATGTGGTGCTGAGGAATTGAACCCAGGGCCTCAGGCATGCAAGGCAAGCGCTCTACCACTGAGCCACCTTCCCAGCCCCCATTTCTGTTTTTAAAGTTACATCAATAGATTAATGTGAAGGTAAAATGTGGTGAACAAACGAATCAGACAAGAGCACCTCTGAAGAGTAGAGCGACTGGATTCCCCCACTCCTGTGCTGTTGATGAACTGGACAGGGCTGGGTGACTGCTCTCCCGGGCTCCCTTTCCCATTGGTTCCAGTAGAGATTTCCGCATCTGGCTCTGAGTTTGCAGAATCATTGTCTAAATTGTGCAAATGAAGAAATAATTCAAATGTAACTTCAGGTAATTCCATTAAAATCAAGTCAAGAAAAAGGAATATTAATAGCATTATTAAGTTGTTCTAGAAGTTTTTAAAACACTCCGGTGTTTGAGAGTTAGGACTTGGGATACCCAGGAATCCTCAAGAACTGTGGGAGGTATCCAAAGTGAAAGTATCTTCATCAGATGTCTTTTTCATGATGTTGATATCTACACTGATGGTATGAAATAACAATTGGATAAAACTGCTAGCACCTTAGCAAGCATTAATGCAGTGGCACCAAATTTTATCAGCAATCCTATTTTCACAACAGCATGCTCTCACAGTAAATAAATACTAAAGATGTCCTTGATAAAGCCATGATTAATCATTTTATTAAGTTTGACCCTGAAGTACAGTGTTCTGAGTGATGAAATGTGAGTCCATGTATAATTGGGTTTGTTATGTACCTAAGCACTGTAGTTATCTTAAGGAAAAATGTCAAAGCACTTGCTGGGTTGCAGCTGAGCCAGCCATTTTTGCCATAAATACTTTGTCTTGGTAAGAAAACTGACAGGAAACTCTGCTTACTTCGACTTGAGTATTTGACAGACATTTTCTCAAAAGTGAATTAATAAGTCTGTCATTTCAAGAAAAACATCTGATGGTGTTAGGTGCCAGGGGCTCATACCTGTAATCCTAGCTACTCAGGAGGTTAAGATCTGAGGACTGCAGTGCGAAACCAGCCTGGGTAGAAAAATTCCCTAGAGACTCTCATCTCCAAATAACCACTCAAAAACTGGAAGTGGAGCTGTGGCTCAAAGTGGTAGAGCAGTAGTATTGAACAAAAGAGCTCAGAAACAGTTCACAGGCTCTCAGTTCAAGCCCCATGACTGACAAAACAAAACAAAAAACAAACCCCAAAACGAAACAAAAAGCAGCTGATTATATCTGTTGATGAGATTTTGAGCAAAAATCAGAATTTTGGAACTTGTATTTGTTATCAGGAGCTGAAGTATGAGAAGCTGCGTCCCCATACTTGTTTCAGATCTTCACAGGTTAGTGAAAAGATGCCTTTCCAAACCACCAGTGCATAGGATAAAAACATGTCTGGGTAAAAGATTCATTCAAAGTCCAAGACAGATCAATGGACTTCAAATGAACTGAGTATGAAAAGTTCATTGATAATGATCTCAGATTCTCCACTGGAGCTAAGTTTGCAGAAACAACTAGTTGTCAAGTTTTAGTGTAGTGCCAAAGGAAAATACCCCAGTTATGTGAAAGGCCTACTAAAATATTCCTCCCTCTTTCAAGTACACTACTGTGTGAGTCACATTTTCTTCAGATATGTCAGCCCAACAGCAGACTTAACAGACTTGTGTAGATACAGATAGCAGACCAGCCACCTTCTATAAAAGCCGACATCAAAGAGATTTGCAAACTTTGTAAAGCAATGCCTCAAAAATTTTGTTTTGAAAATTGTTTTATCTTTCACAAAAATGTATTTTAGGGACCAGGGCTGCAGCTTAGTTTTACAACACATGCTTAGTATGCATGAGGCCCTGGATTTGTTCCCTAGTACCACATAAAAAGGTTTTATGTTTATGAGGCTAGCTTGTGAAATAAACATTGTTTAAGTTTGCTTAGGTTTGTTAATTTTTTTTATTTTTTGCTAGTATCTGATTTTGACCTCAGGGACTCATGCTTGCTTGGCTGGTTCTCTATCATGGCTGGAGCCATGCCTCCAGCCCAGCTTTTTGCTGGTTATTTTGGAGAGGGATTCTCTCAGACCCTTATACCTTAGCTAGCTTCCAACCTCTCAAACCTCTATCTTCCAGATCTCAGCCTCCTAAATAGCCATTGGCACCTGGCTCAGTTTAAAATGTTAACACATTAAATTTTAATAGCTAAAATCTATATAAACCAAAGCTCTTCGAGATCCTCAGTAACTTTTAGAAAGGAAGACTAAGATAAAAAAGTTTAGAAACTTGCTGTTCTAAACAATATAATGTGAGAAGAAATAGAAATAAAAAGCTTTAGTATTAAGCAGATAGTAAATTTAATTTTCATATGGTTGCTAGAAACTTTAAGAGAATGCTGTAAGATTAAGAGCAATAATTTTTTTTTAAATCTGCAAATCAACAAGCAACATTTTCCCTATAAACTGATTAAAAAACAACATGAAAAACATTTCACTTACAATAACTAGAGCTATAAGGGAGACTCTACCATGAATAAAACTAAAACAACTATAAAAGACCTATACAAAACTTTTAAGTCCTTTAGAGAATTTATAATTCTTCTTCTTAGGGGCCTTAAAGAAGACCTCAATGAAGAGAATACAAAATATGTATTCCTGATTAGTGACTGAAAGTGAAACAAGGTTGATCCTTCCCAAATTTAAGTGTTACCCTTAATGGTAATGTTACCTTAATGGTAATTCTGATTAAAAACGTAAAGAATTTTAAGGATAAGCCAGATACCAATGGCTCACACCTATACCCTAGCTATTCAGGAGGCTGAGATCTGAGAAATGAGGTTTGAAGTCAACGTAGGCAGATAAAACCATGAGACTTGTATCCCTAACCAGTAAAAAACCAGAAGTGGAAGCCTGGGCCAAGTAATACAGCATTAACCTTGGGCAAAATAGCTGAGCAAGAGTGCAAGGCCCTGAGTTCAAGCAACAGTATTGGCACAAGAGCAAAATAAAAAGAATTTCAACAACAAGCACATATAAATAAAATTAGGGGGCTGGGAAGGTGGCTCAGCGGTAGAGCGCTTGCCTTGCATGCATGAGGCCCTGGGTTCGATTCCTCAGCACCACATAAGCAAAAAGAAAAAAGCCAGAGGGCTGGGATGTAGCTCAGTGGCAAAGCGCTTGCCTAGCAAGTGCAACGTCCTGGGTTCGATCCCCAGTACCAAAAAAGAAAAGACAAAAAAAAAAAAAAAAGAAAAAAAAAAAAGAAAAAAGCCAGAAGTGGTGCTGTGGCTCAAGTGGTAGAGCGCTAGCCTTGAGCTGAAGAGCTGAGGGACAGCGCCCAGGCCCAGAGTTCAGGCCCCACGACCAGACCCAAAAAAAACCCCCAAACAAAAAACAACAACAAAAAAATAAAATAAAATTAGGGGTAATTTTGGAGAACCTGCTTTATCAGATAGAAACTGGTGGGGAAAGGCAAATGACCAATACAGTGCAGAACTATAATCAGCACAACAGAACATGATAGAGGACACAGAAATAAATCCTGGAATAGACATAAAAAGTTAATTCATCCACATAACAAATCAGTGGTTAAAATAACTACCGAATAAGCTGGGCACCAGTGGCTCATGCCTGTAATCAATCCTAGCTACTCAGGAGGCTGAGATTTGAGGATCATGGTTCAAAGCCAGACCGGGCAGGAGCATCTGTGAGACTCTTACCTCCAATTAACTACCAGAAAACCGGAAGTGGCTCTTTGGCTCAAGTGACAGAGTGCTAGCCTTGAGCAGAAGAGCAAGGGACAGAACCCAGGTCCAGAGTTCAAGGCCCATGACTGACAAATAAAACAAAAACAAAAACAAAAAAAACCCCAAAAAACTACTGAATAAACAAGGTTGTAAATTTCTCAATTATCTGGAAAAATCAAATTTACATAATCACTTTACATCACATATCAAAATATAGAACAGATGGTTTAAATATAAAAAAGCAACAACAAAAAAGATGAACTAAATATACCAATAAAAGAAAATAGTTATTTTATCTTATTTTGGATATCATAAATCTAAAGCAATAAAAGAAAACCCAGTAAGGGAGAGTAGGTAAAAATGCATGTCAAAAACCAACACAAAGAAAATTAAAGATAAATAACAAATTGTAAAAAAAATCTGTAACAAAGATTAATATACTTAATTTGCATTTTTAAAAAATTAGTTCTTTAGTTAACAAAGGGTCATCTGCTCAGAGTAAATTACAAACAATATACAATGTTTAATATGGAAAGGAGGTTTTCCTCTTATGGCAAACCTGGAAGCCCTGAGGCAATTCCTGCAATGGAACTACTTTCTATACTCTCTTTCCAGAAATAAAATGCTATGTCCTTTTGCATATATTTTACTTCCCACTCTTTTTTCATATGTCCTTGAGAATTCCATCCATACTGTTCTATGCTTTGGGGTTTTGTTTTGCTGTTGCATTCATTTTACTTGATTACAAGTAATCAAGTAAAGATATTTCTCCTTTGTTCCAACCTAGTATTTCTTCTACTGTATAGAGATATCAATTATTATTATTGCTCTTACAGATCATTTTTAAAAAAATAGATAAATAGGGCTGGGAATGTGGCTTAGGGGTAGAGAGCTTGCCTGGCATGCATGAAGCCCCAGGTTTGATTCCTCAGTACCACATAAACAGAAAAAGCCAGAAGTGGTGTTGTGGTTCATGTGGCAGAGTGCTAGCCTTGAGCAAAAGAAGCTCAGGGACAGTACTCAGGCCCTGAGTTCAAGCCCTAAGACTGCCCCCCCCCAAAAAAAATAGATAAACATCCTAGTAAGAAAAAAGTGGGAAAGGGCATGTAAAGTCCTTAAAAGAGAGATGGGCACTGGTGGCACATCTATAATCCTAGCTATTCAACTGGATAAGATCTGAGGATCTCAGTTCTAAGCCTGTTCAGGCAGGAAAGTCCATGAGACTCTTAACTCCAATGGTTCACCAAAAAACCTGAAGTAGAGTTGTAGCTCAAGTTGTAGTGTCAGCCATGAGTGAAAAAAAAAACAAACAGAACTAAGGGACAGTGCACAAGCCCTAAGTTCAAGCGTCAGCATAGGCACAAAAATTAACTAGTTCAAAAGTCCTTAAAAGAAATATATACAAACAGTAATATGTGCATGCATGTGTACATGTGCATACATGTATGTATACATAGCTCAATATTATCAAATAAATTAAAAATAAAATTATTACATACCATTTTCATCCATTGAACTAACAGTTATTTTTTTAAACGGTAATTACTCAGCAGTGGCTGGGACAGGGAGACATGGTATTACCCTTCACTCCTGATAGTAACACAGTCTGGTATAGCCACACTGTGACAGTGAGGCAATGGTTCTACCTTTGATGATCTGAAATTTATCTTTAGGGAACAATGAGAGTTATAAAAGTACACACACACACACAATATAAAAGTACACACACACACACACACACACAATGTAGCATGTGAAAAACCGAAAAGAACTGCCCCAAATGGGAGAATAATTAAATTATGGTATATTCCCAAAGACAGATGTTATATAACTACACAGTCATGCTGTTGAAGTCTATTTAATGACATATAAAAAAAAGTTCATTAAAAGTAGCAAAACATAATAACTCTACTCAGGGAGTATGGATTTGGTAGGGGTAAGAAACTAGGTGGGAAAAAGTAGACCAAAATAATCTCAATGGTGAATATTTGTTGTAATTATCTTTATGTATTTTTTGCCAGTTTTTACATTTATTAGAAATACATTTTTAAGTCAGGAAAAAGCATTAAGTATTTATAAAAGAAGATTTTTATATTCTTCAAAGGTAACAAAACATGTATATAGATACAATCTGTTCTACAGGCACTTCTGAGTGAGCTATTATCTGTGTAGAGCACTAGAAAAACACTAATATTACTCTCACATTATGGAGTCCTACTTTACCAGAGCCTATTTTGCTGTACAAATTCATCTCAGTGGAGAAAATTGCTTGTGCCCATATGTTCTGGTGCTGCAATTTCAACAATGAATTAAAGGACAAAATGTAGGTGCTTATATAACCTGGTTAAAATTCAGAGTACTTGTATGAGAAGACTAAATTATCTCTGTTACAAAGAGCCCTTACTTCTTTGCCGTGGAAGAGGCATCTGTTAAAGATAAATTCCTGTCGTTTTCAGATTCTCTTTATTCTGCCTAACAAAAACCAGCCCAGGGAAATGACAGCTGAGTCCCACAAAACCAGTGTTCAGACTTCCTGAGAAACTTGTCTTTGAAATCAGAAGTCAAATTCCTGACCTACATCAACTTTAACAAACACATTCCCCTTCAGTAAACAGGCACGCATTGATTGCAGAGTACTTCAGGATAAAATCAAGACCTGAAGTCTGTGTATTCTTTCTGTGAGAGTACAACTACAGAGGTTTTATTTTCCACTTGGTATTTAAGAAAGGAAACCTGGAGCCTGCTTATCTTTCCAGCTTTCCCTCTCCCCCAGTGCCCAATCCTCCCTTAGACCACAGCCAGACCGGTCTGTTCCACTGCCTGCATGCTTGCCCGTCCTTTCCCCTCTGTGCCTTCTTAGGATGCCCCTTGGCTTATAACTTCTCATCTCTAACTCGCAACCCTCCAAGGCTTAGTTCAAATACTTCAAGGAAGCCTGCCTTGGTCTTCTAACTGGAAAGACCTGTCCTTCCTCAGAACACCCACAGCAACGTGCATCGTTCCCAAGAACTTTCCAGAATCCTTAATGATGAAGTGAGATGATAATGGTCACTACCAGAGATACATCAACATCCCAGATCCATTCATTACAAGCTTTACTACCTTGGGCAAGTGACTTAATCTTTAAATCCTAGGCTTCTGTTTATGAAGTATGCCCTTCTTTGAGAATTGTCAAAGAGTTTAAATAAGAAAACTCATGTGAAGTGCCTAGTGATGCATACGCAACAAATGATTATTGCTTTCTATTCTTTCGTTAAATTCTGCCACATTAGTAATTTTATGTAGTTATCAATCTTCCCTCACCCCACCACAGGTACATATACTTATGTGTATACTCATGACTATGCATTCCATACAATCAGGAGCTGTTTTGTCATTTCTATAGTTTCTGAGCACTGAATTCTGTGACCATATGCATATAGAGGTACTAAAATTTTACTGAAATAAAATAAATAATATATTAATCACATCTGAAACATTGAAAGGTATATGTGTTAAAGCCAGAAAACCAGATGGCTTTCTTGGATAAGTTAAGACTTAATGATTCAAGCACCAGACAGCATTTCTCTGAGAGAAACTATCTAATTCCAAGTAGACACCTCCAAGTCCAGAGTGCCTGTGAACACACCAGGAAAGGTATATAGTAAGTATTGTAGTCAAATGGTCAATTTGTCATTTCTTCCACATCCTCATTTCTCATTACCTTCGAGCCTCTGAATCTCCTCAGCTGTCACTTCCAGTGTTTGATCAGATAGGGAAGCTACCTGGATAACCTGGTAGAGAAAGAATAAAAGGTACAGACGTGTGGGTGCTTTGTTTTAAACAGAAACAAGTCTATCTTTTACCAAAACAGGGAAACTAAACATCAAAAATATCTTATTTAGGAATCTATTAGTATCCTCAACTGGAGTCCGAATTTCAGGTCTTTTTACTTTTTAAAGTGGTACTCACACCATAGATGAAGATTCCAGAAGAAAAGATTTGTTTAAAACATTACACTTAAGGATTAAGATCTAAACGATAATTTAGGACAAGATACACGAATTAGACCTTTTAAAATTGCATCTGTATTTATTCTTGCCTTTGAATGTCATTTCTTGAAAATATAATTACTGACCTATAATAGAGTAAATGATAATGATAATTCTCTATATAATGAAGAAATAAATGTAATTATGTATATACTGATTTAAGTATTTTATACTTTAACACATTGTTCTTTTTTTTTTTTTTTGCTGGTCCTGGGGTTTGAACTCAGGGCCCTAGGCTCTGTCCCTGAGCTTCTCTGCCACTTGAGCCAAAGCGCCATTTATGGCTTTTTCTGAGTAGGTTATTGGAGATAAGAGTCTTATGGACTTTCCTGCCCAGGCTGGCTTCAAACCTGGATCCTCAGATCTCAGTCCCCTGAGTAGCTAAGATTACAGGCATGAGCCACCAGTGCCGGGCCATACCATTCATTTTTAGAGTTTTTGCTTTGTTTTGTTTTTTTTGGGTCCGGTCATGGGGCCTGAACTCTGGGCCTGGGCGCTGTCCCTCAGCTCTTCAGCTCAAGGCTAGTGCTCTACCACTTGAGCCACAGCGCCACTTCCGGCTTTTTTCTTTTTGCTTATGTGGTGCTGAGGAATCGAACCCAGGGCCTCAGGCATGCAAGGCACGCACTCTACCACTGAGCCATCTTCCCAGCTCCATACCATTCATTTTTAAAACAAATCTCAGAACATAGTTCATATGGTCCCAAATCCAAGTTGAATCATACAAACACCACTCTTATTTGGGGCTGCTGAAATACTTTGTCCATAATTTTCCAATGAAAGAAGAAAATAACTTGCCCAAAGTAACAACTCATAGAAGAACAATTTAGAAGAGTCATAAGAAAGGGGAAATCACTTGATTTCCATAGGAAAATATATCCAAACAACCCTGAACCCAAAATTATAGATTCTAAATATCAAGTTAAATGTATAATGAAAAATAAAGTTGAAACCATAAATCTGATGAACAGAACATACCTTCTTTACAGAATTCTTACAGAAAAAAAATTCCACCATCCTCATGAAAGAACATACACACTACAAACCAACTTACCCATTCCCAGGTGAAATGCAAGAATCAGAAGCAACCCCACTATAAAAAGTCCTAGAGCTACATTTAGAAATGCCATGTAGAGCAACACAGATTAGTCTTTACTCAACAGGAACGACACTTACCAGCTGGGCAAAAGTGGTAACTTTCAGTCTCTTGAAAAGTTCATCTTTTTTATATCTATAATCTGAAAAGCAGGATAAAACAGATTGATTTTCCTTTCTTAGAGCTATTAATGCTTTCTAGTCATGGAGTTCTATCTTTCAATTCTCTCTTTTTTTGGGGGGGGGGGGGGAGTCCGGTCGTGGGGCCTGAACTCTGGGCCTGAACTCTGTCCCTCAGCTCTTCAGCTCAAGGCTAGCACTCTACCACTTGAGCCACAGCGCCACTTCTGGCTTTTTTCTTATGTGGTGCTGAGGAATCGAACCCAGGGCCTCGAGCATGCAAGGCAAGCTCTCTACCACTGAGCCACCTTCCCAGCCCCTATCTTTCAATTCTCTAACAAGCTGATAATATATATATATATGATATACACACATATCACGTTAAAATGAGGTGGAAAGGTTATAGTATCATTTTTTCATTTTCCTGCTTTTTTCTGTTCATAAGTCAGAAAGAATTTTCTTTTTACTGAGCTCCTACTGTAGCTATGAGTTTTTGTAAACCGCATCCAATCCCTTTTGAGAACAAAGCAGGGAATAAACACCTACAAATAAGGACAGAGACCCAGAGAAGCTGAGTTGCCCTGGGCCAAACAGCTGGCTAGGCATTTATACCCTACTATTCTGACTGGCTTCAAAAGACAGCAGTAATTTTCCTGTGGCTGCCAGCTCTGCTGGACACATAGAACAACACTTGTATATATGTGCAGGGCACAGGATGTGATTGGTCCTGACAATCTCATATTATTGTCAGTCAGTCAATCTGTTTCTCTCTCTCAAATTAAACTACTCAGTTTGGCAAGCTGAGAAAATTCTAGATCTTTGTTGACAACAATGAGAATATATTTAAAACCAATAAATGATTTAAATGGTAAATTTATGTGTTGTGTATTTGCCACAATTAAAATAAACTAAAAACCAGCCAATCAATATTTAATCAGTACTACACTTATACTTTTGAGATATAACCCAAATGGGGACATTTTTTATACTTGTGTTGATAATTCTTTCTATCATATTAAACTGTAAAAATTGAGCTGATCTCACTGTATCTAGTATCTACTTATAGACGCAGGTTAGAAGTTAGCTTCCTTAAACTTCTTTGAAGACAACTAGTAATAGTGAAGAGTTTTCAGCACTGTACTCTGAAAATCCCTCCTTCTGCTAGGTTTTTTATTTGGGTATCTCTAGCTCTTTAAATACAGCTTCACTATTAAAGAAGTACTAAAGCTTGGCTGGATAACTGCTATGGCCTTTCCTATATATCTCATAAACCAAGATTCCTAGCAACCAAGGAAAGGATGACATATATGTAAGATCATTTACCTGGTATCACTAATGAGTACCATGAATTTGCCAAAAACCAGCCCACACTGGATGGAAGATAGGTAATATAAGGTTGGTTTACCAAATACCTTAATATTTATTAATCAGGAAATGATACTACCTTAAATAATAGCCTTCTGTCCTAAAATGTCATAGAGAAATTTGGAAAAGAGATGATTACTCCTAGAATATTCTTAGAGCAGTCTCTTTCGAATACAACAAGGTAACAAACCCAGGGACAATAAAACTGCCCAAGTCTGCCAGGGTACAGATCCAAAAAGCTGAACAGACTCTCAAAAAGTACCAGTAAATACCCAGACTTTTTCCTCAAATGCCACCAACTTGTGTGAATTCACTTATTAGAATCAAAACAGCAATAAATCAATTGGGAGAAACTGTCAATAGCTTTCAAGTAGTTTGTAGTTTGACATTTATCCATTAATATTCTTTCTGTATGGTTACATAGTTTGAAATACTTCTAAGCATAAAATGTACACTTTCAAATCCCCTCCGAATAAACACAGATTACACTAAGCAAACCCCAGACTTTGCTATCTCCTGTGGTTGGTAATCCTGTGGTCCTTAGCACCAATACTGGCAGCCCCTTGCATAATGAGCGTACATACCTGGTTCTGGTTTGGAAGGACAGCCATCAGTAGGACTTTCTGACATTATTTTGCAGAGATAAAAGATCAAACTAGACGTCTTAAAGTTAAGTTTTAAATTATATATAAATTTATATAAAGGATGCCGTGGAAGGTTCTGTCAGTCTGTCCTCCCAAGAGCGAACAGAGCTTTAAGAATGGAGCTTCTGCAGCGGGGCTTCTCTCAAACTCTGTGTTAGAGACAGATAATCCCAGCTCAGAGACACTATCAAGGTTTGCTTCTCTAGTAAGTGCAGGGTCTGAGTTGGCCTCTCTCGAGTTACTGGAAGGACAGAGACTTGACTATCTAGGATGTTTCACACTGAGTCCAACAGTATCATTTAACCACTAGGCCCCAAGAATAGGCTTTGTAAAACAGTCAATAGACACAGAGCATCTATTTTCCCTAGGCATAGTTGAAAGAATGTTCAGATTACAAAGGATTTCTGCGTTTTCAGGGTGCTGTTAAAATGCGTTATTAGCAAAGAAAAGGAAGTTGGACTTGAAGTAGAAGGCCAATCAAAGGAAGTAACAGAATAGGTTTGCAATTTCAGATGGACGTGGCAACTGAGGTAAGGCAAGCACAGGGATGGGTCTAGGGTGTCAGAAAACAAGGCAATGTTCTCCTCCCTTCTGACCCAAGAGAACACACAAAACTAAAAACAGAGGAAGAGAAGAAGATAGCTCCCAAACAGACCTAACAGAATTCTGTCCGAATGAGCCCAACGTGTGTGATCAAAGTGAAAGGAACGGAAGCCCAGAACTTCTTTAGAAGGAAGGAAGCATTTTTTTTCAAGGGCTCTGTTCCAAGATTATTTCTTTTGGGAGATGATCTCCATGTAGGTTTAGGTTTTCAAGAAATCACACTGGACTTTTAAATAAATGATTTAAGCAAAGCTTTTGTCAATCTGGGCGGAACAAGGCATTTTGACGGGACAAATTTCTGCTGAAGACATGTGGGTTCACATTCAGCTACAAGTGGAAGGGAGTCAAAGAGACCACAAACCCAAATAGGAACCGGCTGGCTGTTCCTAAGGCCTGCCTTAGATAACTTAAGGATGGCAGCCATGAAGTGGAGGTGAGTACATAAGGTTCTTTTCATAATTTGGAGATTTGACATGTTTCATCTATACTTCTATAATAATGTGAAATGTCTGAGAAGGATCCTGTTGGCATAAATTTTAAAAAGTATCTAATAATGCCAGCCAGCTCTTCTAGCTCAATAAGACAAGTAAAGGTATTAAGCAGAAAGCTGATCTTGAGTCCATATCTACTGTCTCAGGTTTTCCCATACTGCAGCAATTCAAAAGGAACATTATCATTTTAAATAAAAAGGTCTAGTGTGTTTAGAAGGAAAATTCTGGAGGATTCTAGATTTCAGATTTTTTCTTCCAAGAAGGATCTACTATCACAGGCAAGTTCCAAACTGGGATCCAAACACCTCTTTACTACCATTAGCTAGCTGGTCCTCTAGCATTGGGTTCTCTACTTAAGATATGAGCAAACCAGTCTTAGAATCAGAGATGATTTGACTACTTTAATTCTGGCCTTGCTGTGTACATTATCCATCAGTTTTGGACACATTGAAGAAAAATATGATTTTTGTACAAGGGCAATGCATTCAGTGACTAGCAAGATAACTCCACAAAATATTAGTTATTTTTTAGATTAGCTTTTGAAAAGGATGTGCATGA
This sequence comes from Dipodomys spectabilis, assembly GCF_019054845.1. Lineage (NCBI taxonomy): Eukaryota > Metazoa > Chordata > Mammalia > Rodentia > Heteromyidae > Dipodomys > Dipodomys spectabilis. The sequence goes on from NW_024870874.1 coordinate 16,852,945, forward strand.
AATATGACTTTTAGTGAAAGGAAAACAGGCTGCAATGAATGGATAATGTAGAAGAGGAAGAACAAACTCTTTCTTTTTCAGACCTCTTAGTCTTTCATGAATACTGTCTAAGTTATACTCATAAGAATGTTACTATGAAGAGAGATATTATTACCCTGGCTCAGGCAGACCAAAAGAAGAGAGAGAAGACTAAGTACTCTCAAAAGGCCATGAAAACTGTAGCACAGTGAAACTAACAGCCAGGGTACTGATTGCTTCAGAGTTCATTTCACATTCCCACATTTGTACTCCCTATGGGATGTAAGTTGGGCAGAGCTCAGACCATAGGCTAGGCTTAGGAGCTGGCCAAGAGGGTTCCCAGTGTCTCCCACATCCTTCCAGACCTGCCAGGCTCACCTGACTCCCACAGCTCGCCACACGTCAGCTGCAGAGCATAGTGCTTAGTGGATGACCAGCTTAGAGACAACTACAGCGTTCCATTTCCCCAAGCCATCAATGGGGTTACTCACTTTTTTTGATCTCTTCTAGCTTCTCAATGTATTTTGTCATACTGTTACCTAAAAAGAAAATAAGAATTTTAGGAAAGCTTTAAATGAAAGACAATGAGTACAGCTGTGAAAATCAAGTGAAGAGCAAGTACCTCCTCTCCCCCAGCTTGCCTGTCCTATTCCTTTGGGACTTTGGACAGGAGACAAATGGGCCACACACACAATAAGCTGTCTTTTGGATGACACAACATCATTCAAATATGTGAAAGCAAAGGGGAAATGTTTTGGTTGAATATGTTTAAGGTGGGGTACATCCTGCCAAACATTTATCAGTCTCAAGAAACACTGATGATATTTTATATCTATCTTTGAATCTTTTTTCTTTTAGGAATCAAGGCTTTTCCTCCTTCCTATATCTCCCCATAATGTGTGTGTGTGTATGTGTGTGTGTGTGTGTGTGAAAAAAAGAAGGAGCAAGAAAGAGGCAATGTTCTTTGGCTGTGCAAAAAGTGCCCTTGAGGCTACCCAAGCAACCCTTTCCCCTCCATTTTGTCACCATGGTCACCTCCTCTCCCTGAAATTGATGTTCTGCTATTCATGCTGATGTTGCAGCCTCAACCAGACCACACAGTCTGGATGTTCTATTCACCATGAACTTGATTTGCTAAGAAATAACAGCAGATTCCCACCACTGTGTGGAGGACCCCGCCCTTATGTTTTATGGTCTGGTTCTACAATAAGAGGTTCTAGCCAAAGTGGTTTGGAGAGCTTTCATACTTTATAACTGCTCCAGGATCATTCTGGTTTCTGAATGAATTCAATTCTAGCTCTCAAGCCAGAAGCTATTATTTTTTTTAAAAAATTGTGCATGCTATGATTTGATTCAATTCAATATACCAAGCTGTATCTGGCACCTGAAAATATGGCAAAAGAAAAACATTCAAAATAATTCCTCATTTCTAAAATCATGCTCCTAACTTTTTAAGTCTTGAGAGGATTTAGATAGACTGACCCAATTTTAGACCAAATAAATGCTTCCAATTAATGGCATTAATTGATACCTAGAAGGACTACTTTTGACAACTCTTTGTGTTTGGGTGAGAAGCAGAGGAAGAAAATCCTTGCTCTAAAACACAATATACATTTTTTTAAAAGAAAACACCTTATTATTAATTTTTTTTTACCATGAATTCATTAGGGAATAAAAATCTAGTTCTTGTTTTGTTTTGTTCATCTTTAGCCATACACAGCCTGTACGAGGACTGGAAAGGAGGATAATCGGGCAATCCTAGACCCAGCTGTGTCCTTCAGAAGCTCCCAGAGACATTCAGTCAGTCGGGGCAGCTTAGGCCTGAGGCTTTCTCGAGGGACAATAAGTATGTCAAAAGAAGGCCCCAGCCACCAAAGAATAGGATTAGAACCAAATGTGATCTTTTTTCTAGGTTCTTAGCTCACAGCTGACCTGAGAAGTGACCAGAACTACGGGACATCCCTCTTCTCCTATGCAACACTGCAGCTAGGCCTAGACTTGCCTGTTTGACACAATAAGGGTAGAAGATGGCAAGTCAGAATGCTGTCAGCATGCTGTCCAGCTTCTCCTTATCTTATTTTTAGCATATATGACAGAATAGGTCTATGTTCTTGAGTTCTCCCAGTTGAGGACGTGGCACTTATCTGATTGGGTGAGGGATGCTTCAGGAAGTCCAGTCAGAAAACTTTAATCAACTAGGCTTACCAATCTGTCCAGTGACTTCCCAGCCTCCTTGTTTCTCATATGGTTCACAAAACACCTGGCTTTTCCAGTTATTATCTTGCTGTCTTTATTACTACTACTATTATTATTATTTGCATTGCTGGAGAGTAATCCCTAGGCCTTATATATTTTAGGCAAGCACTCCATCCTAAGCTACACCCGCAGCCCTTGCTTTAAAAGCAGGATTATAAGGTAAATTTGTAGGAATTGCTACATCCTTCATCACAATGGATGAGGACCATTTGATGTTATAAATTCCCTAAGGATGGAAAACAACAGCAAACCCTCTTCATGTCATCTTTATTGTTAAAATACTGCATTACCAATCAATAGCAGTTTGACTTTTTAAAAAGTGTCTAAAATTAACTGTGACTGTCACAATGCTCTGATGTAAGCTGTCCTGCTCATCATTTGTTTTTCCTACTAAAGAAGAAGGCAGAAAAACAAAATCTCTTGCAAAGTTATGCAAATATTTGACAAAAGAACCCACAAATCTAAGGAGGCTAATTAATAAGGAACTCTTTTCATTGTAGACATTCATTCTCTCCAAATATGGGGGAGAAAAGAGAACAGACAATTCCCACATTGCTTCCACTGGAGAAATAAGATGGTTGGATGCCTGCAATCCCTAAAAATGATTTTAGGAAGTATGAAAAGTAGAATTTTACTTTATTTTATACAAAATGTCTTATCTTACTGTACCTAATCCTATCAGGAAATAGTTTCTGAACACCTTTTGCAAAGACTGGAAATATATCAACTTCACAATTTATAAACATGTCTTTTATATAAAAGAAGCTCTTAACATAGCAGATAACTAATTTTTTTAAATCCTAAATTGTATAGTACTGCCCAAGTTTTCTAGATAAGAAAAACAAGTCAACAGCGCCTCATTGCTTGATGCCTAGTTTTAATTTCTTGCCCAAGTACTGAAGATGGCAACAACCTAAATGCCTCTTCACTCTGGCCTTAATTATTAAACCTGACAAACAGTCTGTGAGTCTCAGGTTCTCTAACACATCACTTTGTTAAGCTCTTCCTGCTGGAAGTGACCTTTTTCTTTTCTTAACTCCTCCAGCATTCTGCTTGCCACTCACAAGGCATTCATCACGGGCCTTGACTGGGCTGCCTTATCTACCTCATTTGACGGAAAGCCCAAGATTATTTATCTGTGTCCATACACATGTGTGCGTACACACACACACACACACTCACACACACACACACACACACACACACACGCACGCACACACAATCTTTATCTCTCCCATTGTCTGGTAGAGGAGACCCTGCAAAACAATTTGCTGAGTGAAATCTACCATCCGGATCTACCATTTGAAAACTCCTCATAGCAAGTTATTTTATAATATAAGTCATCACGCCCAAACTTGGCTTGAGATTTTCCACACCTGAGTTTCTTCAAAATGTGCACTGCTTGCACATATGTTAATTACATAACATTATATAATGGTATACCCATACCACCCGTATTGACTCAGGCAATCTAGACATGTATAAAGTGATATTTATCTTCTAGCTTGTTTACCACTTAAGTTACAATGAAAGCTGTGGAACAAAAGTCTTACAATTAGAATCAAGAGAAAGAAACAACACAACTACATCAATAGTCCTGTGCAAAGGTAGAGTACAATCGATTCACTGAGTAACTCATTCATTAGATTTTTTTTTCCCAGTGTTTCTCTAATAACATTATTTGCACTGAATCTGTAAGAAAAGCAAGTGAGTCTGAGAACAGCAATCTAGACTGTGTAAGATTTATAAGGCACGAACTCAGTTGCTAAGAGACAACTTCATGGCTTTATTTTTTCTTCAATATTTCCCTCCTCTACAGCAAAGTTCTTTGGCTCAGAAGCAGCAGAAAGAGTGAGAAGAGACATAGTGGTCCTTTGTTAACCTTAATAAGTTATACGTGTGTGCAGTGCTTTCTGGTTTGTCAAAGCCTTTTCCATATATTTCTTCCTTTGACGTAAGAGACAGAAATAAATACCAAATAAAAGCAAATAAGTTGAGCTATTAGAAAATACTCAGGAGAAGATAAAGGAAGAAAAATGGAAATGATTAGTTTGTACAGAGATAACAAAAGGAAGTCGATTTCTACAAAAATTACAATAGGCTAGAAAAGACTAAGTACAAGTCATTGGGAAGAATTTGAGAAGTTAAAGAAATGTAAAACTGGACTTACTACAGACCAAGTGAGAGTGTAATATGGCCAACAAGAATAGAAGGGACTAATAAGGAAGTGGCTTGTGGTTTGGTTTTAACCATCCTGCAGTGAAGCTCAGTGTGGAAGAACAGAAACCCACAGAGGGCTGGGTTGTGGCTCAAGTGCCAGCCTAGTAAGCATGAGTACCTAAGTTCAAATCCTAGTACCACCAAAAAGAAAAAAGATTAGAAGATCATGTGAAGATGGGTACTGTTGGATCATGCCTACTACTCAGGAGGCTGAGATCTGAGGATATACAGGTATACAAATGTGTAAGAGTCTTATCTCTGATTAAACAGGGGGGAAAAAAGCCGTAAGTGGAGGTATGGCTCAAATGGCATACACCAGTTTTGAGGGGAAAAAAAAACCCAACAACAACAACAAAAAAGCAAGAACAATGAGGTCCTGAGAGCTCCAGTATGGACACACACACACACACACACACACACACACACACACACACACACACACACACACACACACGATAATGCGGTAGAGTGCCAGCCTAGAACCCCAGAGAGTGCTGGAAAACCTGGAGAATATACAAGAACCAGTAGTGGTGGCTGACTGAATGCCAGCATAATACCAGAAGCATAATGCACTCCTGGCACAGTCTGGCAACTGTAGATGTTTGTAAGGTGTGTTCAGGAATATAGAACAAAAGAAATGCTACAAGTTCAAAGTAATTTAAAGTAATGCTGGAATTTAGTCACAGCATTAGTTACAGCATGAGAAGTAGAATCAGAAGTATGGAAACAAACAATAATCTTTATGTAGCAGCAGGGTATCAGTCTTTGTAGAATTCAGTAGAAGGTGAGTTGGATGCAGATGCACTATCATGGAATTCATGAATTTTTGTGTTTAACTCTGAATAGCTCAGAGAAAGGTTGGTTTGGTAGGAAAAGATTAATGTATTTAGCTTAGAAATGGGAACGAAAGGGGGCTGGGAAGGTGGCTCAGTGGTAGAGCACTTGCCTTGCATGCATGAGGCCCTGGGTTCGATTCCTCAGCACCACATAAGAAAAAAGCCGGAAGTGGTGCTGTGACTCAAATGGTAGACACTAGCCTTGAGCTGAAGAGTTGAGGGACAGCGCCCAGGCCCAGAGTTCAGGCCCCACGACCGGACCCCCCCAAAAAAGAAAAGAAATGGGAACCGCACACAGATTTCTGCATCCATTTCTACTGCTCTGACCACATAGCTTTGAAACCTGCAGGAGAGAGAACCTCTCTGTAGCACTTGGATTCTGAGGTCTCTTGTGGGTTTTCTTAACCACGATCCCTCAAACTTTTCCCCCTGTGGTACACATGGCAATGATAACATCTAGAAAAAGCACTCGGTCCAGGTTGCCCCAGGCCCTGTTGGTCCCTAAAGGCTGATGTGCTCTGTTATCTTAGCGTATCAACCAAAGGTGCTTTACACCAAGTAAGTCACAAAATTGTGTGGGAACGCAATATGACAAGAAGATCTTGCTCTAAATTTGAAACATACACAAAAAAGCAAACACTAGAATGAGATTTCTCTTGCACGCTGACTTTAAAATACTTTTGGGCTTTAAAGCAGCAAGATACGCTTCACCCTTCCAAAAGCTATTACAAAATTTGTTAGGGGAGACTTTCACTTCTGGGGAAGATAGATAGATGTACTTTACTGCTCCAGTTAAGTACAACAAAAACCTTGAACAACCCACAAAATGGGAGAAAATGCTCACAAATCATATTTCTGATAAGGGTCTAGTATCCACAATAAAATACAAAATGCTTACAATAAAAATAGCCCAAGTTAAGAATAAGCAAAAGATCTGAATGGACATTTCTCCACAGAGATTAATGCTGGGAAGCACATTAAAAGGTGCTTGACATCAATAGTCATTAGGAACATGCTGATCAAAATCATAATAAGACACTATTTCACACCCACAATGGTGACTAGGATCAAAATGACAGACAACAGCCACCATTAGCAAGGATGTGGGGGAAGAGAGCTCTCCCACACTGCTGATGGGAATGTAAAGTAGTGTGGCTATTTTGGAAAATGGTTTGGCAGCTTCTCAAAAAATTAAACATGGAATACCATATGACCAGCAACTCAGCTCCTCAGTATATACCCAAGGCAACTAAAAACACATGTTCACATGGAAGACTTGTATATACTGATGCTCTCAGAAGTACTATGGTCAGAAAGTGTAAACAATCCAAATGTCCGTCAACTCATGAGTACACAAACAAAATATGGAAGATTTTGAAAACAGAATATTATTTGGCAATAAAAAGGAATGAATAACAGATGCAAGCTACAATGTAGATGAACACTGGAAGCAGTACATTAAGTAAAAGGAGTAGGTACAAAGGCTATCTATTGTATGAGTCCACTTATATGATTGCCCACGATAGGCAGGTCCACAGAGACAGAAAACAGATGAATAGTTCTTAGCATAGTAAAGATGTCAATTCTTCCCAGAATGATAAATGACTCCTATCAAAATCATAGCAAGATCTGTAAATCTAAGTAAGAATATTCTGTTATTAGGTAAAGAAAATGAATTAGAATAGCTAAAGTACTTTTGTAAAGAAAAAGTGAGAAGAATTATTATTACTATTATTATTGTTATTTGCATAGGCAAAAAGTTCCTGCGATTCTATCTCAACCCCTAGCTAGGTACAGTGGTACATTTCCACTATCCCACCTATGTGGGAGACTGAAATAAAGAAGACCATGGTTCCAAGACAATCCAGGAAAAAAAGTTTACAAGATCTCCTCTCAACAGAAAAAAGGCCAGGCGTGGTAATATGCACTTGTCATCCCAGATACAGCAGGAAGCATAAATAGGAGGATTTCAGCACAGGCCAGCCAGGACAAAAAGAAAGATCCTACCTCAAAAACCAGACCACAAAGGAGAAATGGGTCAGGTGGTAGCATAGAAAACATGAAGCTCTGGGGCTGGGAAGGTGGCTCAGTGGTAGAGCGCTTGCCTTGCATGCCTGAGGCCCTGGGTTCGACTCCTCAGCACCACATAAGCAAAAAGAAAAAAGCCAGAAGTGGCGCTGTGGCTCAAGTGGTAGAGTGCTAGCCTTGAGCTGAAGAGCTGAGGAACAGCACCCAGGTCCAGAGTTCAGACCCCACGACCAGACCCAAAAAAAAAAAAAAGAAAACATGAAGCCCTGAGTTAAAGGGAAAAAAGAAAGAAAAAAGTTATTACAGAAAAATATCATTGAGACATAGGGTAGGGAATTAGTTTTTAAAATTAAAAATAGAATCATGATCCCTAAAAGGAAGTACTGATAAAAATGAAAACTTTGGTTCTTGAAAAGATCCTCTTAGAGAAGATGACTTATCTCTTTTATTCAAGTATTTATTGAAATACTTGCACACTACATATCTCAGTAATTAGCTAATAGCAAATAAATATAAGAAACTGTCAAAATTCAACAGTAAAAAGGTAAACAATTCAATTACAATAGGCAAATACATGAATAGTCATTTCTCCAAAGAAGGCAGAACAGAAAACAAATCACATATGAAGATGTTCATGAGCTGCCATGAGGGAAGTTTAAAACTTCAGTGATCTATCACTATATCTCTATCTGAATGGCTAAAAATAACAACAACAACAACAACAAAAAAGATGATAACCCCAAATTCACAAAGGATGCAAAGAAATGGTAGATGCCATCCATTGCTGATGGCAATGTAAAATAGTACAGCCACTGTGGAAAATAATTGGGCAGTTTCTTTAAAACAACAACAACTATATAACCAAACTGCCATTTGATCCAGGGACTGTGCTCCAGAGAAATGAAAGATTCATGTGCACACAAAGATATTTACATGAATTTTTATATCGCTTCTATTTGTAATAGCCCAAAGTGGAAATAAGATAATATCATTCAACAGGTAAATGGGTAACAGTTGAAAGATCTGGAATTCCCTAATACAGGGAACACTAGCCAGTAATACAAAGAAACAAACTAGTGATATGCTGTAGGTTCCACCTGCAGAAGCAAAACAAACACACAAACCAATCTCAAAGGATATACACTGTATGATTCCTTATACATACAATTTGTGAAATGACAGTGATAGAAGTGAGAACATAAAAGATTCTGGAGGTTAGAGAAAGAAAACAGACATGACTAGCAAAAGACAGCATAAGGAATCCTTGTGGTTACCAAAGTGTTCTATACTATGAACTATGTATCAATGTCAATATCACAATTTTGACTGGGGCAGTATAGTTTTATAAGAGGTTGCCATTGTGGGAAACCAGGCAAAGACTACCTAGAATTCCTTTCATTATTTTTGTAATGTTAGGTATCAAACCCAGGCCCCACACATACTAGGCAAGTACTCCACCATGAAGATATATATCCCAAGCATTTAAAGACTTAAAATGTGTCACTGCAAGGAGGTGTAAAGGTTGCAAATGAAATTCACTTTTATGGTTCCCTTTAAAAATCATATATAGACTTTGGAACTTTAAGTTGAGCTGTGTACTTCCCAGAATCACATCTTTCAAAGGTCGCAATTAAGAGGGATCTGGGTGCAGATGGAGTTGCTGATAGTTGTGGCAGAATAAAGAAAGATGAGGGGAAAGACAGGGCAGAACAGACTAAGAGACAGTACACTGAGCTGCACCTGCTCTTCAGGATTAATTCCTCACCCTGAAAGCAATCCTAGTTTTATCTCCTTTATTGAACTCAACTAAATCACAAAATCTCCTGGCTACAATTTCCTCTTCCTCTAAAACACTGATAATATTTTCATCTGCCCATCAAACAGGATATTTGCAAGGATAAATATCTGTATGGCAGGAAAAGGTTTTAAAGGAAGATATCAAGAAATACTATCTGCAAAAGTGATACATTCAATTTGTCTATGTTATTGATGGAAAACAATGCCTTTGAAGGAGACTGGAAAAACAGAAAGAGAAAATAAATATTATGATTAAAACAAAGGCAACACTCTCCTTTCCTTTCCTCTGTCTTGAAGCACTGGTGGAAAGTTCAGTACTGTAAAACAGAGAGTCCCTCAATACACCAGCAAAACCATCTTAGCCAGATTGATTTTGCACAGAAGCCTTTAAAAGACTAAAAAAAAAAAAAAAACAAAACAAACAATCCAAACTTCACGAGACTGCAAATCTACTAGGATCTGGACAGCGTCCTTATGGCCACACTGAGAGATGTGAATAGCATGGGAACTGGCTTTCACCTGACTGAAGCACTAATTAAATTTTGTCTGGCACTGTAGTTACTCAGTCAAGTCAGTCTGCATCCACTTGAACTGAAGATCTTTAATTGTAAAAGCCACAATCCACAGTGAACTGAACAAACAGGCCCTTGTGTAATCTACTACAGTCACTCTGAAGGAATATATTTGAGGTATCCAAAATAAATGACCTGATATTTCTTTAGAATCAGCCCTTCACTTAGAGAGTAATGGTTTCAATTCTTGGGATTTCATTTCTTTAATTTCTATTATTTCTATATTTTGATTATTTAGGAATAATCTAAATTATGTGAATACAAATTTTTTTTACTGATAATCTGAAAACTTTTTTTTTTTTTTTGTCAGTCATGGGGCTTGAACTAGGGGTCTAGATGCTGTCCTTGAGCTCTTTTGTTCAAGGCTAGCACGCTACCACTTTAAACCACAGTACCACTTCTGGTTTTCTGGTAGGTAATTGGAGATGAGTCTTACGGACTTTCCTACTTAGGCTGGCTTTGAACTGCGATCCTCAGATCTCAGCCTTCAGAGTAGCTAGGATTATAGGCATGAGTCACCAGCCCCTGGCATGAAAAATGACGTCTGAAGATGAATTTGAGCCCTGAGAGACTGGGCAAGATAATAAGAAAACGCTATCTGTGTTTTGTATCAAGCTTGATAGTCTACTCCTCGTCAGTAATAAGCTTTTGGACAATTTTTTAAATCTTCTAACTTTACTCACCAGTGTCCAGTCTTGATTTGACATGCTGATATTTTGGATTCTGTGGTATCCTTTTGGTCAGATACTACAAAATGAGAAAATTCAAAATTAAACAGGTTAATATAAGGTAAGGGTGGCAGTCAGGTGAGTATCAGATACTTTAAAAAAAAGGCAACAAATGCTAAATTATCACAAACTGAAAAGATGAGTGCTAGAGAGCCAGCTGTCCTTTAGATCATGACTCTTCACAATGGCACTTCCTTACAGGAAGACAGTTACCTAGTTTCTGTCAAAATACTTTTTTTAAAAATCAAAATCTCAGAGCAATATGTGATAAGGAAAAAAAATTCTTTAAAAAATGATCTCTCACTACGAATTTAAAATTGATCTCCCTCCAGTTTTTCCAGTCTACCACTGCAACCCAACATAAAGAAATTTATTAAAACAAAAAAGGATGTTGTCCTATCTCTCTTTTTAATCATGATCTTAATGAGCTTCTAGACCATCTCCTCAGGACACTTCCAGATTTTATCTATAGCTCTCCTAAAAACATGGCAGGCAGGCCCAGATGCTACAGATGTTGAGCCTGGCAGGCTCTCACATTGAGCTCTACAGATGTCACTGCTGTGGCATCTGCTCTTGTGGCAGCTGAGGCTCATCTCCAGCTTAAGGCAAGTTGAGTCTCTGAATCCAATCACAAGACAGTAAATTCTTATGGTGAATGTAAAATCCATTAAGGGAGGAAAGGCTATAAGCACAAAGGCATTGTAACATATAGCTTTCTTGCTTTTTTTTCTGACTTACAAATATAAAAATCATATATGTTAAGTACTGGTAGCTATGGAATACAAGATGAAAACTGGGTACTCCCTTTCCAATTTTATCTTCTGCACACGTTCCCATGTTGAAGTGGCACAGAATGTCCCTCTATAATATGTCCAGTTTTTCCAGATGCCTGCCTAGAATACTTTTTCTCAACTTGGACAAAATATTTCTTCTGTAGAATCAGGTACATTTTCTCCCTGGGCTCCCTGTCTATCCTGTTTCTACTTCTAGATCTTTGTTCCTGGTGGAGAATTTTCTTAAAAGGGAGAAATAATGACTTTCTTAGATTTGTATTCAACATGGACCTACTATATGCTAAGTATATTTATTGCTAATTAGTCTACAAATGAAAAAATTGGAATTATACTACAATTATTTGGTTCCTTAGGCGATAGCTCCAAACTTAACCAAAAAGTACAACACTTGCCTTGGAAAATAGTAATTGCCCTCTTGGGAGGACTGCAAAAAAAAATTACATATCAAAATACCTCTTCAAATGATCTATAAAGTATAAAAATAGCCTAGAATTCTTCTATGTTTTACACCTACAGAGTTATCAACTTTTAATTTTGCCAAGGATGGAAAGAAGAAAAAAACACAAAGTCAAACCTCACAATTAACATCTGCTATTTTTTTAAAAAAAGAATTTTGTCCAGGATGAAGTTTGTATTTTTTTTTTTTTACCTACTACATAAGAACATAAACCATCTGCTACGTTTTTGTTTTTGGAGGGGGCAGCGGTGGAGATCAAATTGAGGGCCTCACACATGCTAGGCAAATGTTCTACTATTGGGCTTTGCCCTAATCCCACCATCTGCTACCTTAATATCTAAAAGGTAAAACAGGGGGGGGGGGGGAACCTACGTAGAAAGGTCAGTTCTTTATGCTGTTATTAAAACACTGAATTTTAATTTGTTGCCTGAAAATTTCACTTCACACCAGGAAGATAAAACGTTTCTTATGACCACTTAGCACTGGTTCTTCAATTGTGTTTTATGTTTGAAAAAAGATGGAAATGGCACTTCCCATTCTGATCACTAACCTGCTGTCTGTAAGAGAAAATGACTACAAAATTAATCTTAATCCTTCTCCAGAGGTTGGAGATGATTCTGAAGTGAGAGAAGAAAAATATACAAAAACTGCAAAGGCAGATTGTAGGGTAAGACAATAGCAAGGTAAAATGAAACGAACAGTAAACTGAATCAAAGAAAAGTGATACTAGATTCAGTTATCTGAAGCTGACAGATTTTCTTTTTTTGGCACACTGTATTTTTTATCATTTCTATACCCTATTTCCTGTTTTCAAGCTTTTGTTTTGGTTTTCCCGCCAGTTCCCTAGCAAAGCCTCTTTTGAAAAATTCCAGGCTAGTCTCTGCTGAACCAAGGGGATTTGTCCTTACCTAAGCCAAAATAGCTAAGAAGTGAGGGTGTCTCTGGGGACCAGGTGTGGTGGCGGCAGAATGATGAGGGGAGAGGGTGTGGACAGCTGCGCGCCTGAGCCCTCCCGCCCCCGCTTTTCCCTTACATGGACTAATGAGAAATCCATATGGTGCGGGAGAAAAATGTAGTGTTTCTCTGGCTTGTTCCCATTTCAGTTCAATTTCTTACTCCAGACTTTCTGGGACCAACCACAATGGAAAGCTGTTTGTGTTCCACCGCCAGCAGAGCACCATGGGTTTTATGGAAGGACTACACTTCCTTCTTAAATTCTTGCTGTTGAGGTGATTGCCTCTTGACCTAATGACTGGCTGGCTTGCTTTCAATGACATAAACAGAGGGGAATGGTGGAGAGTAAAGGGACTGGGAAAAGGAGCTGTTTCAAGGAAGATTATTCATTTGTTCAATGAAGATGTATTGAACACCAACCACCACTCAGTTGATGTTTATTACTGAGGACCTACTAGGAGTTGGTTCCTGTGGGAGAAGAGTTAAAAATCAGATGGCAGACTGCAAGATAAACATGGACAAGGAAGTAGGGCTGTGGTGGGAACTGAAGACTGGTACCAAATGCACACTGAGTAGCAAGAACTGTTTTCTAAAGGTGTCTGATGAGCTCAGTTCTGAAGGCCATTGAGATTTTTGAAAGTCAAGAGACATGATTGGGCGATACAGAGTCCGGCAGAGAGAAAAATATAGAAAAAGCCTGGAGACTAGAGAAAGCATAGACAACTTCAAGGAATCTGGCAGTAACTGGTATATGGATAGCGCTGGTGTGGGGCAAGGTAGGCATGAATGATGCTGGAGAGGCAGACAGGTCACAAAGGGCCTTGTGGCCATGCTCAGACCACTTCCATTTTGTCCTATTGATGAGTGGATCTCAAGCATGATACAATATTGCCAACTTTAAGCCTATAAGACATTTGTCAAAGTCTGTAGACATTTGGGGTTATCACAACTGTAGGGTGGAGGTTGCTACTAGCATCTTGTAGCTAGAGACATGGGATGCAGGACAGACCCCTTCAACAAAGAAACAGCCTGAATGTGAATAATGCTGAAGTTGAGAAACCCCCATTAAAGGTTTAGGCATGAATGATGACATTATATTTCTGTTTTAGGAAGATTACTCTGGCAGCAATATGATCACATTCAAGAAAGGAGGAAATAAAGCCAGATAAAAGGCTGTGGCATGAAGAGGATCTGAAGTACTAAGTGGCAGGAGAGAGGAAGCAGAAAAGACAGTTTGCAGAAACCAATGTAAAGTGTGAAATCAATATAATTATCCACAGATGACTGTAAAAGTGGCACCATGCCCCCCCAAAAAAAAACTGAAAGAGAAAGCATATGAGGAAAAAGTGATACATATAATTCAGGGCACATCAAGTACAAAACAGGTTGGGTGGTTTATCTAAAATGCAAGTGTCCAGCTGGCTATACGGACCTGGAACTCAAGAAAGAGCTGGCCTGGGGGGGACAAAGAGAGATAATGCTATGGGAATGACCACAATACTCCAGGATACAATGTAGACGGAGATGAAAAGCCTCAACACTGTAGATCAGGTGAAGAAGAGGCACCTGGGTAGAGACTCAGAAGAAGCCTCAAAAAAGTGGGTCAGAAAATCTGAGAAAAACTGCAGGAAGAAGGCAGCAGTCAACAGGGAACAATGCTGTCATGTCTGAGAACAAGAGGTCAAGAATGGACAGGCAAACAGGAATGCAGGTCAAGTAAGAGAACAGGAAAGTGTATTTGGATTTAGCAAAGCAGGGCATTGTTGATGGCCAGGATGGAAGCAGTTAGAGGAAATGGACAAGGACAGAAGCAAAAAAACAGCAGGTTGTGTGCAAGAGAAGGGAGGAAGGAAGAAAAGAACAGGATTGTAAGAAGGCTGACCCTCATTGCGGTTTTCCTTTCAGGCAGTTGCTGAGGGACTCTCTATTGTCTGTTTTGTTTGGAGAGCGGGAAGATAGGAGAAAAGAAGGAAGGGGAAGCGAGGGGAGGGGAAGAGAAGAGAGGGGAAGGAATTAGAGGGGACAAGAGAGATATTGAGATTCTTGGAGGGGCAGGGAAACTTTTATTCTGCCAAGGGCCATTTGGGTATTTATAATAATATTCAAGGACTATACAAAATTGTTAATATAAGCAGACGGACTGTAGAAGGGCATGTAAAGCCAACTAGAAGCAGATGTTTTTATCCTATCATGTACCAAATGATTTTATGGGCCTTATATGGCCCATGTGCCGGACATTCCCCAGAGCCCAGATTTTTTTTTAGGGAGGGGGGAATTTGGATAAATACTTAAAAATCAAGAAGGTACTCATAATAAGGAAGTTGAGAAAATTCTCATTTGTGCATTATTACAGGCTCTGTGAGAACCAGAAATGTCAATAGCCCTTAGAAGACTATATCCTCTAGGGAGGCCCCAGAGATAATATCCTCCCTATATACCCTTCCTAGTCCAACTATTCAACTTGTACTGACTTCCAAGCTCAACACAAACTTATCTTTTGGGAAACCTCCTCTGAAGTCCCTAACTAGATAAATATCTCTTCCCTGTCTGCATTTTACCACTCCTTGTACCATTAGAACTTCTCACTCCCTGTTCTTGGGACAGAGCTGTGCCCTGTACATCTGTATAACTGTTATGAAGTCTTGTCCCAGATTCAACCATACTACTGCCAAAGAAAGATCTGAAGCCAGGCTCATGCCTGTAAACCCAGCTACTCTGAAGCATTAGGAGGACTGTGAGTCTAAGGCCAGCCTAAGCAACTCTGCGAAGGCAGAAGAAGAAAGAAGACAAAAAGAAGACCCAAGCAAACTGTACAGCTCATGCTGGTGCCACTGGGGCAGCACAGACATCAACATCAACATAACCCATAAACATTGTATATTGCACCCCCAGTTCTTCATATGGGCTTCACTGATGGATTTCAGGAGGTTCTTGAGACCCATAGAACTACAAGTAAATTTAGATATACATTTTTCTCTGCAATGGGCTCTTGGCTTTCACCACATTTTCAAATCCTTGAAACCTTTTTTTTTTTGGGGGGGGGGGGTCCAGTTGTGGGGCCTGAACTCTGGGCCTGGGCACTGTCCCTCAGCTCTTCAGCTCAAGGCTAGCGCTCTACCACTTGAGCCACAGCGCCACTTCCGGCTTTTTTCTTTTTGCTAATGTGGTGCTAAGGAATCGAACCCAGGGCCTCAAGGCATGCAAGGGAAGCACTCTACCACTGAGCCATCTTCCCAGCCCAAATCCCTGAAACCTTAAGAACCACTTGTATACCTGGAAGCTTGTACAGTAAGACTAAATGGAGAGAGGGCTTCAACTGGAGAAGCCTGAATATGGTCTGAGGGGCCTAGACTACACTTTAGCAGTAGCAAGGACTAAAAATACTGAGCTGGGGGTCACAATCACGATAGCATTGGACACATCACTAATTTGTATATTGATAGAGTGCATGGATGGTAGAGAAGGAGAAAGATGGGGAAGTCCAGGATGGGATTTTTTTTTTTTGAAGGAAGATCACAAAAAAAAGAAAGAGAGAGAGAGAGAGAGAGAGAGAGAGAGATTGTCTGAAATCACAGATCATTCAAAATGAATGGTTTTTCTGACTTCCCACCTCTTTCAAAATAAGATTCACAAGATTGTATTTCTACTGCAATATGTGATGATAACACACAGTCAAAAGATATTTAATTTACTATATATTTGGTTCAGAATCCCTCTTTTTATCTCCTTTACTGCCAAAGAGAAAGTCTATAAATAAAGGGAATGGATGTCAGTTTTAAGGAATCTTATATTTAATAGTAAGTATTTTAAAGGGGCCCTTTTCTTTTCTTCAATGAGTTTTAATTCAGCCCTGTTTCATTAATGGCAAATACGCATTTTACATGCAGAGCCATATTTTTCAAGATGGCCACAAGAAAATGTCCCATCTGTGGCATTTCATTCCTCCCAACAAGGGTACGATGGTGTACCTCTCCAGAATCAGGTGGGCCTGGACTGTGGCACAAGTGACCCTGTAGGACTTCTAAGGCTAGGTGGTTAAAGGCAGTATGGCCTTTACCTGCTTTTCTTGGGATAGTTGCTGCTAGAACTCAGGCATGGCATATGAGAAAGGCCAAGTCACACGGAAAAGGCCATTTGTAGGAGGCAGTTAGCCCCAGCCACAGATGGATAGATTCCATGTGAGAATCTTACTGAGCTGAGTTTAGAACCATGAGAGATAATAATCAAATGAAGATTTCTGTTGTTTTAAGCCACTAACTGTGGTAGTGACTTATTACAAATCAGTATGGAATTGGAACACCATCCTACCTTTTTTCTTTAGGAACAACATCAACAATAACAGAAAAAAAATCTACACTGCACATCTATACCTTACTCATGAATCCAGTGCAAGGATTACTGTCCCCCCACCATACTACGAAAGTTCCTGTCACAGCTTCCCAAAACACTGAAGATCCCCTATTCACAGAATATAATAGACACTTGTCAGTCCCTCACTTATTTCATCTTTCTTCATTGTCTTAGGATTCCACTTGCCTGGCTTCAGTGATGTCTGTTTGTTAGAATCCTTTAGATACATGGCTCATTTCTCTGGCAGCCCCTTGATGACTATGTTCCCCCCAGAATTCCACCTTCTCAACCAATAGGTTCTCTTGGGCATACATGGGCTTATTTTCATTTATAGGCTTCTGATTTTCAAATATTCAACATTTAACCTTGACTACTCCTCCCAGCTAGCTTTAGACACATATCCACTTGATCATTCAATAAATACTATGTATCAGGAATGGGCAATACAGATGAGGTTTCTGGTATGTTCTTCTCAGTTTGCCAGAAAACAAACAAGTAAAACAATAATTACAGGTGACTGAACAAACACATCAAATTTTGCCCCTCTCAAAACCTCAATACGACTTCACTAAAAGTGTATATTATCTTGAGAAGTGGAGAGTGAAGATCGTGGTTCAAGGCGAGCATGGACAAAAAGTGAGACTTCTATCTCAATCAATAAGCCAAGTAGGGTACATAAATGGAAGAATCTCAGTCAGAAGTGAGCCCTGGGCAAATGCAACACCTTATTTGAAAAATAATTACATCAATAAAGGAGTGTGGCTTGAGTGGCAGAGTGTCTACATAGCAAGCCCCAGGCCCTGAGTTCAAACACCAGTATTGTCAAAACAAAAACAAAACAAAAACCTTCACAAATCAACAACTAAGGATTACAAGTCTGAGAGCCTTATCCCTATCAAATAGGATTAATGTCCTTATTAAGAAGAGACACCCTGCACTGTCTCTCCCTTCATGCCTCACTAGAGTTCCCCACCTAAAACGGAAGCAGCAGCTTCTGGACTTTCAGCCTCCAGCGTTATAAAAAATACATTTTTTGTTGCTTAGGCCTCCCAGTTTGTGGTATTTTGTTAAGATAGTCTAAGCTAACTAATATATCATCTCCAGCACAACAAAAAGAAAAACAAACATTTGGTGGAAGCTGAAAAAAACATTTTCAATAACTATCATTCATTGTTTCATTCCTGGGTCTTGGCACCATTAGGGAAAAAAAACCTGCTTATGAATATTCTTAGTAGCATTATTCATAATAGCCTCAATATAGAGATAACCCAAATGTCCAATAGAAGAATGGATAAATAAAAGACACATATTCATATGTTGATGTTGGAGTATTACTCCACAATAAGAGGAGTAAAGTACTGATACATGATAAAAACAGATGAGCCTGTAATCCTAGCTACTCAGGAGGCTGAGATTTAGAATGGCAGTTTGAAGCCAACCTGGTTATTCCCAAGTAACCAGCAAAAAGCTAGAAGAGGAGACATGGCACAAATGGTAGGGTAACAGTCATGAGCAGAAAGGCAGAGTGAAATTCAGAGGCCTGGAGTTTAAGCTCCAACACCAGCAAACAACAAAAACCAAATAAACAAAAACTCAGATGAGCCTTTAACACATTATCTAAACTTAAAGAAGGCACAAAATACCCCCCCCCACACACACACATATATTGCATGACTCCTTTATGAAATGTACCCAAAAAAATTAAATCTAGAGTCAGAGAATAGATTCATGGCTGCCAAGACTGGAGGTTGTAGGGTTTCTTTCTGGGGGTAATGACAACATGCTAAAATTGTAATAATGACATACAACTCTATGACAATTCTGAAACCATTTAATTGTATGCTTTAAATGGGTGAATTTATGGTACATGAATTATGTATCAATAAAGCTGTTACCAATAAAATTCAAAAAGAAAAGAAAAGAATTAGATATTTTCCTCTATAAAGACTGTGTTAATAGGATGGAAAGACAAGCTACAGACAAGAAGGAATTTTTGCAAACCACAGATCCAACAAAGACCTAGTATATCAAATACACAAAGCGCTTTCAAAACTCTTGAAAAAAGTATGTTCACTGCATTAGTGTTTATAATAGCAAACAGTCAAAAACAAGCTAGAGGCTGGGAATGTGACTTTGTGGTAGACTGCTTGCCTAGCATGCATGAAGCCCTCGGTTCAATTCCTCAGTACCACATAAACACAAAAAGCCAGAAGTAGCACTGTGGCTTAAGTGGTAGAGTGCTAGACTTGAGCAAAAGCAGCTCAAGGACAGTGTCCAGGCCCTGGGTTCAAGCCCCAGGACTGGCAAAACAAAAAACAAAAACAACAAAACAAAACAAAAAAAACACAAGCTAGAACCAGGTACCATTGGTTCACATATGTAATATTCAGGAGTGGATCATGTGGTACAGCACTAACCTTTAGCAAAAAAAGCTCAAGGACAGCATATAGGCCCTGAGTTCAAACACCAAGACTGGCACACACACACATAAAAAAAGCTATATAACCACCACAAAGAGACAGATAAATTATGGAGTACTCATATGCTGCATTACTACAGTTTAAAAGTTTCAACTAGACATATCTACTGCTGTGGATGGATCTCATGCGTCATTTGAATGTTAAAAGCTAATGGTAATGACATACAGCATGATAGTATTTTTCTAAAATGTTTCAACACACAAGGTAATATCTAAGAGCACTTGCCTTGAACTGAAGAGCTGAGGGACAGTGCCCAAGCCCAGAGTTCAAGCCCCACGACCAACTATATATATATATATATATATATATATATATATATATATATATATCACTTACTTAGAAATATCTACATTAAATATGGGGTGATAACTATGGTGCAGAGACAAGACTGAGGCTAAAATCCATAAGAACCAAAACTGCCTTGAACTACAAATTATGAATAACTCAATCATATCAATTCATTTGTACAGCTGAAGTCTAATATAGCTAGAAAATAAAAAAATAA
The DNA here is from genome assembly GCF_019054845.1 of Dipodomys spectabilis. Taxonomy (NCBI): domain Eukaryota; kingdom Metazoa; phylum Chordata; class Mammalia; order Rodentia; family Heteromyidae; genus Dipodomys; species Dipodomys spectabilis. Next base: position 16,872,940 of record NW_024870874.1, read on the forward strand.
CATGTACCTAGTCGCTGGTGGCTCACACCTATAATCCTAGCTATTCAGCAGACTGATCTGAGAATCATAGTTCAAAGCCAGCTCAAGCAGGAAAGTCTGTGAGCCTCTTATCTCCAATTAACCACCAATAAGCCAGAAGCAGAGCTCTGTGCTAGCCTGAGTGTACTAACTTGAGTGCTAGACTTGAGCAAAAATGCCCCAGGACTGGCACATAGACACACAAGCAAAGAACACAACTGTAATATAACCATACCAAGGACTCAGGTAATAGTCAAAAGAATATAATTTAGCTGAGCTTTATCTCTCTGACATGGAAAAATCTCTTAAGACATACAAGCAAGTGTAAACAAGTGTAAACAAGCAAGCCAAACACAGATACATAACATTGTTACATTTAACATTTATGTAAGACAAAACTGTTATATAATTTTTTCTCTCTCTACCCATGCATAGACACATGCACATATTTCTCCATGCAATATATAAAGTTTTTTTAAGGTAACTGGAAAAATTACAAATAGTGCTATGGAAAAAAAGTCTGAACTATTCATAAAGTCTACAGTAAAGGTAGATGGAAATCCTCTGCACTCACAGTGTCAATCCCATAGAAATAAAACCAAAGCCCACATGAAAAGCTGTACCTAAGTGTTTTTAATCTATATTTGTAATATCTCAAACTGAAAGCAACCAAAGTGTCCTGTAACAGGGAATGCACAAATAAACTAGTACATCCACACAACAGAATACCAATCAGCAGTAAGAATCAATGGATTAGCACTACTCTCAACAACTTGGCTGTGTCTCAAGGATATTATTCTGATTAGGAAAAAAGCCATTCTCAAACTGGGCACTGATGGCTCACGCCTTTAATCCTAGCTACTCAGGATACTGAGATCTGAGGTTCATGGTTTGAATCCAACACAGGCAGGAAAGTCCATGAGACACTTATCTCCACTAAAAACTACCCAAAAAGCCAAAAGGGGAGTTGTAGTTCAAGTGGTGGAACGCTACACTTGAGCACAAAAGCTCACAGACAGTGTTCAGGCCCAAAGTTCAAGCCCCAGGGTGAGTTAAAAAAAAAAGTCGCCAGGTGCCTGTGGCTCACGCCTGTAATCCTAGCTACTCAGGAGGCTGAGATCTGAGGATCACGGTTCAAAGCCAGCCCATGCAGGAAACTGTGAGACTCTGCCAATAAACAACTAGAAAACTGGAAGTGGTGCTGTGGCTCAAGAGGTAGAGTGCTCACCTTGAGCTGAAGAGCACAGGGACAGCACCCAAGCCCAGAGTTCAAGCCCCACAACCGACAAAAAAAAAAAAAAAGTCATATAATGGATGATTCAATTTATGCAACATTTTTTAAGTGACAAAATTAGAGAGATGGAGAACACATTTGTGGTTGCCAGAGGTCAGGCTGGTAAGAGGGAAGAAAGTGTGACTAGGTGTGACTAGGAAGGCTAGCCTAAGGAAGGAGATATATGTTATAGTGGAGTAGGTACTATGTGTGCAGATCTACAAATATGCAAACCTTTGATCATATGACCTATATCAGTGATAAAATGGCCTAGAATTATGCACACTTTGTACAAACTTCAATTTTCTAGTTGTCATATTGTACTTTAGATAAAAATATAATCACTGGGAAAAACTGGCTGGACACACAGGACCTCTGTATTATTTTTGCCACCTCTTGCAAATCTATACTTACCTTAAAATAAAGTTTTTAAAAAAAGATATGAACAAAAACAGCTCTTAAAAATTACAATTATGATGGCAGAAAATTGAAACAATAAATGGATTAGAAAACAAAGCCAAAGACAGCAAAAAGACAATGAAAAATAAAAGGTAATATTGAAGAAAATAAGAGAACAAGTTATATAGATGTATAAATAAGGAACTTAAAGAACTGGGGGTGTAGCTTAAATGGGAGATTGGCACTTGCCTAGTAAGGGCAACGTCCTAAGTTCAAACCCTATTACAACCAAAAACAAACAAAAAACAGTGGATGGAGAAAATGGGAGGAGGAAAATCAACAACTAAGTAACTCCAGAAAATTTTACAGACTAAAGATCCAGTTTCTGGTATCCACTGATTACACCAAGGAATACCTTTGTGAAATATGCTAACAATGGAAATAAAAATATTCTATAAGCTTCCTTGATTCTACCAGTCACAATCCAACAGAAGGGCTTTGGACTTCTTTCTCCATAACAACACTGGCTACTACAAAACCACAGAGCGACGGTTCCAAGATGCTGATGATTTACAACCAAAAATTGCACACTGGGCCAAACTCAGAGGCAAAAAATAATGTGAAGTTGGAATTATAACATTTTAGGTATGACTAGCATTTTAAGCATATATTTTTAAATATACTTCTTATGTGCTCTTTCCCAAGAAATTATGCTCCACTTAAACATAGACTAAACCAAGCATCTCTCTGTCTAGAACACAATGTATAACCAAACACACAAGGATATCATTTCTTGTCCTATATTTCTGGCAGTTCTTTATCCTCTTTTGCACATATTCTCAATCTCATTAAATAGTCCAAATAGGAAACATAATCCATCACAGTCATATCTCAAAGCTAATAATGGTCTTGCTTCACACCCCAAATATTTCTTCTCAAGTCTGTTCCTGGTTCCATGATCTTGGTGTCAAAGTAATCACCTAACTAATCTCCCAATCTCTAACCCCAGCTTTCCCAAATCCATCCACCACAATCTGGCTCCAATTATACCTAAAATGCAAATCTAGAACTGTTCTCTCCTTCACTTAAACTCTTCAAAATTGTCTTGAACTCTAGCAGAGCATGGTGGCACACACATGTAATCCCAACTATTTGGAAGGCAGGAGGATCTGGAGTTTGATACTAGCTGGGAAAAGTCAGTAAGTCATCAAAAAGAGGATAGGGGCTGGGAATATGGCTCAACTAAAGTGGCTAACCAAGTGTCTAGCAAGTGTGAGGTCTTGAGTTCCTAGTACCAAAATGAAACCGTCCTGGGGCTGGGAAGGTGGCTCAGTGATAGAGCACTTGCCTTGCATGCATAAGGCCCTGAGTTCGATTCCTCAGCACCATATAAGCAAAAAGAAAAAAGCCAGAAGTGGCGCTGTGGCTCAAGTGATAGAGTGCTAGCCTTAAGCTGAAGAGCTAGGGACAGTGCCCAGGCCCAGAGTTCAGGCCCCATCACTGGACCCAAAAATAAATAAATAAATAAATAACCTTCCTGAATATTTGGGGGAGGGTTGAACTCAGGGACTCATGCTAGGGTAGTGCTCTACCACCAAGCCACATCTCTGGCTCTCTTTGGCACGGGTTATTTTTAAGATTTAGTCACTTTACACCTATCTATCCAACTCTCATAAATCTTTAACATCATTTTACTTAACAATCCAAAATTGTATTTATAAGACACAATGTAATACACATACAAAATGTGGAATGATTAAAACTAATTAAGATTCTATCAACCCACTTTTTATGATGAAGAATTTGAAATGTACTCGGATGTTCTGGAATATACAAAATATTAACTGGAACCATCCTGTTGTACAATAGATCTAAGAATTTTAGTTGTCCAAGCACTAAGCACAGTGGATGATGCCTGCAATCCCACCTGCTTGGAAGGTTTAGGTTGTAGGATTGTAGTCCAAGCCCTGTTGTGGGATAGTAGTCCAAATGTGAGACATGACTTGAAAAATAACTAAAACAAAAAAGTGTTGGATATGTGGCTCAGAGGGTAGAATGCTAGCCCTAAGCACTGGATCCTCTCCAAAAACATTTAGTCGTAACGGAAACTTTGTCCCCTTTGACTGACATCTTCTTATTGCTTCCCTCTGCCATCCCAGCATCAGGTGCCTATCATTCGATCCTGTATGTCTATGAACTGGACTTAAAAGTGAGATGATGGAGTGTTTAGGCCTGGCTAATCGATCATGGTGCTTTCCTGCCCAGGCAACCCTCAGTCTTACAACTTTCTCAACAAAGCATCCAACAGGAAATGGGGCAGGTACAGCTGATGTTTGGTACAAAAAGCTAAGTTCTCTCGCAACTCTTCTTTCTCAGTTGGGAAGTCTGCAGCGTTCGCACATCTTAGCTCCAGCTCTTCTACCTGAGATGCTTGTGCACCTGACTAATGCACGGCCTTGCCATGTCCAGGAGCCTTCTCTCACGCTCTGGGTAGGGTCCTAGGTTTCCCTAGCACTACTGTATTCAAACCTACTTGGAGGTCTCCCTCACTAGGCTGAACTTCCCACAGGGCGGAGGGCTTTGCAGGGGGCTATGGGTGAGGAGATCTGTTCAGAGGTCCCATGGAAAGCCACTAACTCTAGCGTCCCATTTTACCCCCTTTCCAATTCACTTGGTCTGCTTGTTGTTCTCTTCTGGATCTCCCCACCCTCAAAACTGACAGCTCCCTTTTTCCTTTCCATTGGTGTTCAGAGGTTCCTTTTTGTTGTTGTTTCTCAACTGTCACTGCTCCACTGTGAAGCTCCTCCCAGCGACAAAACCGGCTTCGGGTCCTTCCCTGAGGAAAGCCGGCCGGCCACCGGCGGAGGCGGGACGCGGAGCTGCCCGGAGCCCCGGCCGGGCCCGACCCGGGCCCTGCCTCGGACCCCTCCCCACGCCGGCCACTTCCCGCCTTCCGGGTGGCGGAAGTTGCTGGCGGCTCGTCCCTGCCCACGTGGCGCCTGTTCCGGTGCGCCCGCTCCCCCTCCACCTCTCGGGTCCGGACCTGGCCCTCACCTCAGGATTCCCAATGTGCCTCCGGACAGACATATTTGCTCCAACCGACCACGCTCGGGTTTCTAGCCTCACGAGTTGCCTCTAACCCTAGCTTCCTAACCACCACAATCTAGCTCAACCGCCTCCTTATGATCTCTTTTCCGATTGGCCAGTTCTCTCTAGCCAGCCAATGGGGAGCTCGTTTACTGTCTTAGCGCAGGGTTCGAGGAGAACGAGACGCCGGTCAATGGTTACCAAGGGCAATGCGGGACGCCCGCTAGCTTTGCCTTTTGTGCTCTGGGCCTGGGCGGCTGGCTCCAGCCTCCGCGCGGGAAGAGGAGAGGACGGCGGGGGTGGGAGTGGGGGGTCTTGCGCCTGCGCAGAACTCAGGAAAGGGGGAAGGGCTGGGAGGACAAATAACCAAGGTAATAGCACAAATACTGCATAGGTAACCCTTCCCTTCCCTCAATCTCCATTTAAGGCCATTCTAGCCAAACACCAGAGCTACCTTTTTCACAATAGAGGATACCATATGGGCCACGGTTGATCAGCAGCAATGAGAATATATAGTTTCTTATTTTCAGGTTAAGTTATTATGCAAATTATGCAAACTAGCATGTGTAAATACAGTAATTATTGTTGCTTTAAAAGCTTTTAGTCTAGCTAAACCACGGCAGCCTTAATTGCCAAGCACACACACCGTTCAGTGGTTCATCATTCATTTAACAAGTATTTAATAAGCACCTTATGAGAAAAGCTGCAGTGGATTTGTGGAGGATGGAAAGATGACTATAACCCAATCCCGTTGTCATGGAAACCATTGTGACTCCTGCCACCAGCCACCACCTGTTCTCATTCCAGATCTGAAAATTAAATCCTAGCACCTTTACAAAACAATTACACACACAGTTTGACTTGGCTCCTAAATGTCCCACCAAATCCATCAAAATTATATCCTTTTACAGGGAAGGAACAACACAGTAACCCTTTGTCCTTTGCTCTAAGTTGTTTTTCCAGGAATGGAGAAAGGTTACCCTGGGTTGTTCATATGCACTGCCTCTCTTGACTAATAGCATCCATCTGAGTTACTTCAGGGTCTGTACAGATGACCTATTCAATAACATGGTCTCTCACTCCCTAGGCCTTCAGCAACCCACCCAGTGCTGTTCTTAGCATAGCAAGCAGAAGCTTCGAACACATTACTGTTTGGAATGTATGCTTATCTGCTATAGCTTGTGGATAGATGATCATGGAGATTGTGAATAAATAAGAGAAAGGAGAGAGGTAAGAGACTAAACTATGAGGAGATTTGGAGAAGAAATAAAGATCTTAAGATATACGTAGGTAAACTAATAGTTACATACATGAGAAGAGATGAAGGGACAAGGAACAGGAAAGCATCAAGGATGACTAATTTTTTTAACTTGGAGGATTGAGTCAATGGGTAACTGCATTCATCACGTTACAGATGGTCAAACAACCAAAGAACAGAAAGTGTAAAATACAATAGCCTATGCAACTTCCATTCTTTAATGATTTAGTTTACTTCTTTAATAGTTGTTCTTTTGTTCCAGAGAATGTGGAAACATCAGGTCAATTGACCTCAGCAGTCACTGTGGTTGTGAAATTTGGACTGTATAGCTGGGTAGCTCACACCTGTAACCCTAGCTACTCAGGAGGTTGAGATCCAACCACCTAAAAGCTGAAAGTGGAACTGTGGCTCAAGTGGTAGAAAGCTAGCTTTGAGCAAAAGTACTCAGGACCAGTTCCAAAGTTCATGCCCTTAGACCAACACACACACACAGACACACACACACACACACACACACAGACACACACACACACACACACACACACAAATGGGGGCCATATGTAAAACATCTGGAGAGATTATGGAAACATGGGTTCTTGAATCTGATGCTGACTGTACCTGGAGTAAAACAATTTAACCACACACCCTCCACTTGAAGTCTGATACAGGAGTGTCTAAGGGCCATACTCTGAAAGACTGTTCCTGGAGAGCTACCCATAAAGGATGCATAAGCATATAATAAACCTTTTCATCATGCCTCAGTAGAATTTTGGAAAGTTTAAAAATGTAAACCAAAAGGCTTTTGGCATCATAATCCTTTCTGAATCTAGCTGTGCCAAAACTAGATAAAAATTAAAGGTATGTGCTTTTTCGATATGAAGCATAGGTAAATTATACAAAATGATCATCCATAGAAGGAAAACACTCAATAATCATGTATTTTATAGTAATGAACCACAAAACAGAATAGCTAAGCCCTATTTTTCAACTAATAGATGGACAAGGGTTATTTTTCTCTCTTAATAATTCTATGTTGACTAATGACTCATGAAATAAAGTCCCTCACACACTACAGATGTGAAATAAAAGCATGTGATCATTTGAAGGGTCATCGAAGAGTGGATATTGAGGAGTCTTTAAATCTTAATAGTGTAAGAATTTCTTCTAGGGAAATAATCACAGTGCTGTACAAAGATTACGCCCACAAATGTTTACTAGAGTCTTTCTGAAAATAATGAAAACCTGAAACAGTTTAACTGGTCACCAAGTTAAAAAAATGAGGCCAGGCGCCGGTGGCTCATGCCTGTAATCCTAGCTACTCAGGAGGCTGAGATCTAAGGATCGGGGTTCAAAGCCAGCCCAGGCAGGAAAGTCCGTGAGACTCTTATCCCCAATAAACCACTCAGAAAACCGGAAGTGGCGCAGTGGCTCAAGTGGTAGAGTGCTAGCCTTGAGCTGAAGAACTGAGGGACAGTTCCCAGACCCAGCATTCAAGCCCCATGACCAAAAAATATATATGATCTATATCAATAAAGGGTAATCTGATGGAACCATTAGAAAGTATGTGTCAAGGTATAATGAATGCAACAGAGCAAGAGCTATTCTTGCTATCATAAATGAAAAGGAGCATGGAATAACTTATTTAATATAATCCTGACTTGTATGAAGAAAAAAATACAGTGTCTATGGGGAAAAAGTAGAAAAATGTTTTAATGTAAATCATCTTTGGATTATAGAATATAGATATTTGTTGTATTTTTTGTACCTTTTATGCAGCTCACAGATTTTCTTTAGTAACTATGGATTTATTCTACACTTTAAAAATCATACTCTCCCTCTAAGAAACAAAAATCCCAATGCAGACTTCAGCCTGTCTATGGCTTTTGTCTGAGCTGATTTAGAGCAGAGCTGAATTCTGAGTAATTCCTCTATGTGAAGTGCTGCGGTTCTTGGCAGTAAAAGACTCTCCAGGCACTTGAGTAAGATCCTTGCAATCAGTCGTGATTGCTAAGAGGTTCAAGCTTTGTTTGTAAGAGAAGAAGTTCTGATTCTTTTCTTTAAAAGTTCCTACTTCCACTGATTAATCTTATTTTTCCTGAAGTTAGAAGTGCTCTTGTGAACTTCCATTTGTTTGATGTCTTCTTTTTAACCCTGTATGAGTTCCAAAAAGCTTTTAGTTTCTGCAGAATGGCGGGGGTGAGGGGACAAGGAGTCCCAGGTAGGTCAATGTGCCTGATGAAAGGCTAGTTTGTATTTTAGATGCTTCTGTGCCTGTACACTCTCCAGACTCACCTCCTCAGAATTAGATGGCATTTTGGTGCCAAGCAGACTCCCATCTTCAACCCCCACTGAATGCTCCTCCATCCTGAATCCCTCTGCTCATTCGGCCTCACAGACTCCATCCAATTAGCTCTCCATCTCTTCACCCTGGGGTGTCCAGCCTGGTTTCCTGATTAAAGCCTAGTCCCTGCCTAGTCCTCCTCTCCCCCTTTCCCCCCACCAAACCTGTCTTATGATGTTACTTCTTGGATAGAGTCCTGGGCTCTCTTCCTTGGCTTCATTTACCCTCACTTCCTAAATGACATACAATTCCAGATGTTGAAGGAAGCAATGTTGCCCAATCCAGTCCAGTCCTGGGACGCTTTCCTGGACTTTAAGAAATGGAACTGCGGCTGAAGCAGTGAATCTGTACCCTTTGATGAGGTACCTGGTTTGGTAGTGAAGGTTTTGATATCATTCTCCTGGTGGTAGGAAGCATCCAAAGGAAGAACTCATCTGCTGCTTGTTTGCCTCTGACTTAGACTTTAGTTGAAGAGCTCAAACTGGGCTAATGACCTCCAGCGTCCCTTCAATCCCTCACAAGGGAGTAACAGCCACCTCATAGATTCAGCTTCTTCTTGGTGAAACAAAGAAATGTATATAATTGACAGTTTGCTATTCTGAGGGGGTTGATGGCTCAGAAGCCATCTAAGGCAAGTGCCTTAGCCCATTTTCAGTAGCAAAACAAAATACCTCAGACCTAGTCACTGACAAAGACTAAAGGTTTATTTAGAGCATGGCACTGGCATCTGTTTGGCAGCCGGTGAGAGCCCTCTTGCTGCATTCTGACCAGGTGGAAGGCATCACAAGACACAATATGCTTGCCAGAGAGAGCTCAATTTTACAACAAAACCACTCTTCAAGATAACCAACCCATTCATCCATTAGCTCACGAATCCATGAATGGATTAGGTCACTCATGAGGACAGAGGCTTTGGAAGTCCTTTACCTACCAAAGAGCCTATCTCCCCATCTCCAGTTTTCATCAACATATGTATCTGAGGATTAAGTTTCCAACACATGAAATTTGGGGACACATTTAAACCATCACAGTGGCACACATGGAATGCCTGGTTCTGGTAGAAAAGATGTTTGGTGTCCTCTCCTGCAGGCAGGGCTCATCTATTATAAAGGGGGGGGGGTAGCTCTTTGGAGAAAAGGAGAAAACCATGATGGATGATGCAGTTGTGCACATACTGCAGAACTGTGGGGAACCTGGGCATACTGAGAATCCCTCCAGTAGCCCTTCCCACATCAAGCACAAGGCTGTGGCCCTGCCTGGTGCCCTGAAAGTAATGATGGCAAGATTCTGATTCAAAGCGGCTCAACTACTGGTTGGTTAATTTAACTCCCACAATAATAGCCTAACAGAAGCAAAAGCCTGGCCATTTCCAAGTGTAAACACAATTGACCTCAGTTTCAATTATATATAGAGTGCCTAGTATCCAATTTTGAATTAGGACCCCTCAAAAGGAAAGGAAACCAAGAAAGGAGCTTATGGTCAGAATATAAAGCAATTAACGGAACCAGACTCAGCAATAAGGAGCCAGCAGACACGGATTTTAAAATAACTGAGTAATAGATTAAAAGTTCTAATGGAGCCAGCCATGGTGGGATACTCCTATAACCCCAGCTGTGCTAAAGGCAGAGCTTAGAGGCCTGAACTTTGAGGCTAGTCCAGAGAATAAAGCTCAAGATTTCTATTCAGAAAAATAAAGCAAAAAAGCACTGGAGATTTGGCTCAAGTGATGGCTCTTGTCTAGCCCTAAATTTAAACCCCAATACGAAGAGGAAGAAGAAGGAGGAGGAGGAGGAGGAGGAGGAGGAGGAGGAGGAGGAGGGGCAGCAGCGGTGGCAGCTTTTAGGAAAAGGTAGACTGTATGTCTATGAACACATGGAGAATTTTGGAAAATAGATACAAATTAAGAAAAGGAAATACAAGCAATGAAAGAATATAGTATCAAAAATGAAAGATTCTTTTAATGGCACTAGCAATTCAGACACATCTGATGTAAGAATGAATGACCTGAAAATGGGACAATAGAAATGATCTAAAATGAAACACAAAGAGTAGGAAGTCAGGAAAGGAAGATGAGAATGGACCATTAAATGATGATAAGACCTGAGAAGATAATCAGGCAGAAGAAAAAAGAAATAGCAGGGAAGAATTTTCCAGAAGTAATGGAAGGCAAGCTATGGATCTAAAACTCAACAAGCATGAATGAAAAACCAAGATCAAACAAAACCAAGATCAAGATCAAAATCAAATATACCCAGTACAGACACATTGCTGAAAGCCAGAGACACAGAGAAAATCTCAAAGACACCCAGAGGGAAAATAAAGAAATACTATATACAGAAGAACAAAGATAAAATCACAGCACACTTCTATGAGTAACTAAACAAAGCAGAAGACTATGGAGGGACATCTTTTAAGTGCAGAAATAAAATATAAGTCAATCTTGGTTGCCATAATTAGGGTAAATGTCTTTTTTGGGTTGAGGGGATTTATTTTGGTTCATAGTTTCAGGCTATTCAGTCCATTATGGCAGAAGGATGTAGAGGAGCAGTTCCACTTTAGAATAGCAGGTCAAAATCTTTGTATTTTGTATTAAAAATTTTTTTGTGCTGGGGCTTGAACTCAAGCTTGGACACTGCTGTCCCTTAGTCTTTCATTCAAGGCTGGCACTCTACCATTAGAGCCACAGCTTTACTCTTGGCTTTTTGGTAGTTAATTAGAGATAAGAATTTCTTAGATTTGTCTTCCTTGGGCTGGCTTGGAACTGTGATGCTCACATCCTAGCTTCCCGAGTGGCTGGGATTACAGGTGTGAACCACCAGGGCTCAGCACAAGTATCTAAAAGAAAAACAAAGGCTAGAGACATGGCCTCAACTGTAGAGCTCCCTAGTCAGCTCAAGACCCTGGGTTCAAATGCTAGTACTGGCAAGAGTCAAAGAGACACAGAGAGAGACAGAGGGACAGAGAGACAGACAGACAAAGAGAGACAGAGACAGAGAGAAAACAGATCGTTTCCAGACAAAATTGAGAAAATCATTGCCAATAGACTTGTATTGCACAAAATGTTAAAGTTCTTTGGCAGTGAAAATTTTTGGAATACACAAACAAGTAGAGAGAAATGGAAATGATAAAATGAGGGTAAATATGAAACACATCTTCTTGTCCAATTTTTTATTCTCCTTAAACAAAAATTCACTAAAGATTTAATTTGAAAGAAAAGTGCAAAGTGACGAAGTGTTACAGGATTTATAACACTTAGCATTGAAACATATGACCCCATCGTTCACAGATTGGGAGGGACTGTGGCTGTTGAGAGAACCTTAAACTAAACATGAGGTGATACGTTATTTAAATGTGAACTCTAATAACTTTAACAGGCACATTCTAAACCTTCAAGCAACCAGTTTTCAAAAAGGCATGACTAATTAGGCAAAAGTGGAGATAAAATAAATTAATAAAAATATGTAAAAACGTGGCAAGAGAGAAAAAGAAGTCCACTGAAGCAAGTAAAAACAAATAGCAAGAAGTTTAAATCCAACCAACTTGAGAAAGCAATGACAAATGGTCTAAACCAGAGGTAGGTTCAAATCTAGCCTGCTGTCTGTTGTAAGAGAAGTTTTATTGGAATATATCCATTGATTTATGTCCTGCCGATGTCTTCTTTCTTACAACAGTGACATAGTTGAGGACTTACAACAGAGGCTAGATGACTTGCTAAATCAAAAATATTTACTATCTGGCACTTTACCGAAAAAGCTTGTCAACTCATGGTATAAAAGATAATGTTCACCAGACCGGATAAAGAAAATTATGCCTATATTATGTTTAAGAAATACTCATTAAAAGTGTAGGTACATATTGATTACAGGTAAATTAACAGAAAATGTTTTTAATGTAAATACTAACCAAAAGAAAGCTGTACTAGAGCAGGGTGCCGGTGGCTCACGCCTGTAATCCTAGCTATTCAGGAGGCTGAGATCTGAGGATCATGGTTCAAAGCCAGCCAGGCAGGAAAGTTCGTGAAACTCTTATCTCCAATACACCACCAGAAAACCAGAAGTGGCACTGTGGCTCAAGCGGTAGAGTGCTAGCCTGAGGGACAGCACCCAGGTCCAGAGTTCAAGCTCTATGACAGAAAGAAAGGAAGGAAGGAAGGAAGAAAGGAAGAAAGGAAGCAAGCAAGCAAGCAAGCTGGACTAGAGGAAAAAAAACTTCAAAAAGTGCTACTGGTTGCAGGGAAATGGATGTACCTAGAACAAATCATGTTAAGTGAGGTAAGCCAAGCTCAGAGAGACTAAAGGGTGGCACATGTTTTCCCTCATATGTAGATGCTATACCTAAAGCACATGGAAACATGATAAATCATACAGGACTCTTTCACACACATGGGACCAAAGGAGGGTATTCTTAGGAGAAGAACACAAAGGCTCAATGCCTATGTGCATCTGATCATATAAAATAATATTTATTGAAATGAGCTCCAGGAAAGAAGAGGCTTTTTAAATTTGTTGCAGTTTTTGTTTTCGTTTCTCTTTGTCTTGTTTGTTTATCTGTCTTTGGGAGGGTGAGGAAGGGCACAGAAATGGACAGACAAAGAGTGAACAAATACAGCAATGGTGTTTCCTGGATACTGTACAACTTGGGGGTGGGGACAGGAGGGAAAAGCTGGGAGAGAGTGAGAGAAGGGATGCCATTGTCCAAAAAGAAATACACTCTTTACCTGACTTATGTAACTGGTAACCGCTTTGTATATCGCCTTTATAATAACAATAAAAATTTAAATTAAAAATGCTACTGGAAAAACTGAATACTCATATGCAAAAGATTGAAGCTGGACCCTTACCTATGCCATATAGAAACTTCACATGGATGAAAGAGTTTTGTCTTAGTATGTTTTCTGTTGCTATTAAAAAATACCTGAGACCAGTTAGTTGTAAAGAATAGAGTGCTAAAGGCTGGGAGATCTAAGAGGGTAATGCCAGCTTGGGCTCAGCCCCTGGAGGACGTGCTTGCAGAGGGCATCACCTATACAGAGACAATGCAAACACACCAACGCTCTGTTTCTTATCAAGCCACTAATTTTGCTGTTGTTGGGCCACACCCTCATGATCTCCTCCAATCCTAACTAACTCCTGCAGGCCTCTTTTCCATGTATCATTAGCATACAAACTTGAACAGTAAGTTTCCAACACCTGGCCTTTGGGGTGCCACATTGAAACTGTACCTCTCCAGGCTTTAGCACCCCCTCAGTGATTGCCCATGACGAGGTCTTTGAGATGCTGCTCTCTGGCCACTTTTCCACCAGTCAGTCTCTTTCCATATTGAGGGCTCTAGCCATTTTGAGCTAGAACTCATCCAACATGCCATCTTGTCCCTCGTATCTTCTCTTCCATCCTTCAACACTTCAGCTGGATGTCTTCTTGTCCTTTAGAATAAAGAGGAATTGCCTCTTCCTGGGAGCCTTCCTTGACTATCCCTTACCCTCAACCTAGACTTTGGGAGGTGATGTTTTCAAATGGCTCTAACCTAGGCCTAAAAGAAGAGGCTTGTATTACGATTCGTTGCTGTCTCCTTCGTTATCTCACTAGCGACTTAATACCCCACCAGAGTTCATGCCTTACTTCCCTTGATGTGGTACCTATCATAAAGCAGACAATAAATATTTGCCAACAAGGAATTTCTATGACTGTGCTCATGAGGGCAGTTGGGAAATCAAAATATGGTAATTCTCTCCCTTTCTGGCCCTAATAATTTTTAACTTGTTTTTCTCCTGTCTAGTGTATCACTACATAAGATATAAGGGCAAAGTATTCCAAGTAGCATCTCTTTGTTAAACCAGTGAGATCCACACACACAACACGTGTGAATAAATGTCTGCAAATGTCTTCCTAAGAAACAGGACACACCAGTGCCTGGAAATCGAATCAAGGCATGACAGAATGTGAAAGAAAGCTATAACCTAATCAATGGCCTTAACAGCTGAAGCAGGAATAGGAGAGCAGAAAGGGTCTTCAGGGAGTGCTGACAGTGGAGCCAAGGAACAAACATTTGTCATTATGTCTCCAGTCCTGTCAAGGGAAGGCATTGCCTTTTGACCATTAGACACAAATATGCTGTCCACCCTATATCCCTATGGGTGCCACTGAGCTCAGCCAACTCCCTCCCTTTGTTCTGATTTCATGCTCACAAACAACTCCTGATTATAATTTGGCTCCCCCAACTAGATTTTCCAACAGGAGAGAATGCGCTGACCAGCAAACATGAACATCTGGTCCATTTGGCAAGACGCCTTCTCTTTGTATATGAATGCATTGGTGTTCTGGTTTATACATCAGTCAGTTATACACTCCAGGGGTTGCAGAGGTGCTCATTCTCCCAGCTCAGCTAAGCCTGCCAATAACGCCCTGATCCCTTAGGCCCTTCCCCCCCAACCCCCACCCCCGCCTGCTCTGCCCCCCCTCCCCTGCCTGCCCCCTTCCCTGCTCCGTCCATACACACACTTGGCCTGGATAGAGGACTGAGTGTGTGACAAGTCAGCCCCAGCTCTTCTGGGACAGGTCAAACCCATCTTGCTTAGGGCTTACCACTTGCCCCTAGAGGAAGGGCTCTGGGCCACTTGTAATGCACGTGGGCAAGATACCCCAAGGCCCTCCCTCCTCTTTAGAACTCTGGTCTCAGTTCCTGATTCTGCTCTCATTTCCCATACCGTCGTTTCCTTGGTAAAATGTTCATTCACGGTTTCTTGGTAATACTTTCACTCGCGTTAGCAACCGCTTTCAAAGATTGGGGAGTGTGGGAACTATTTCTAGAGGGCGTGGTTAGAACTGAGACCAGTCTGCTGAAGAGGGGTCACTCTGTCAAGGGCTTAGGCAGTGGGAATGGAAGGTGGAAGAGGGAAGAGGTCTCAAGTTTGACACATGTGCTTGGACAATTTCTGTGGGCCCTATGGGCCTCCACGAATGTGTTTGGTAGGCCTGGGGGTTGTTTGTTATTTTGTTTGTGGAGTGCTTGGTCTCAGTTCTGCTTTGAATCTTAAAAAACGTTTAGGAGTTAAGTTAGAGAGGCAAGAGGGTTTTGGATACATTTAGTTGATGTGTAAGTGAAATAAAACCTGGCTAACTGGTAATTAAATGAAAGCAAGCAAGCATTTATCTTTTCTTTCGAATAGGACTGATTTTAGAGCAAGGAAATAGTCAATAAAGTATTGTGTCAATAAGATCTGATGGTCCTCGGTGGAATATGCAATTTATAGTATGCTCCCCTTAGTAGTTTAAATATAACTTTTATTTTAAAAAAAGGACATGAAGGAAAAAGCTGGAGGGCTCCTTGAAGAAGCAACTAGACAAATGGAGAAGGTGGGAGATTCTGTAAAATAAGTGATCTGGCTTCCTCAAAAAGTCCAACTCTCAAGGTGTGGTTCAAGTGGTAGAGCACCAGCCATGAGCACAAAGGGCAAGGAAGAATTCAAGGCTCTAAATTCCAGCTATTGTACTGCTACACACACACACACACACACACACACACACACACACACACACACACACGCACGCGCACACACACACACATGCACGCACACACACACATTTGAGCCCCACCACCACTAATAGAAGTCATGGGAAAAGGACAATGCTATGCTCAAAAGACTAAAAGGAACATCAAAGAAGGTGAAATGGTTAGTCCTGGATCAGACATCAATTTGTACAAATTATAAATAACATATTTTTAGCCAACAGGGAAATTTGAATATGGGTTGAGTATTAGACAAAATAAAAACTTAAAGAAATAAGAAAACCACTGAGAATTTTTTTTGTTTTTGGGTCCAGTCGTGGGCCTGAACTCTGGGCCTGGGCGCTGTCCCTCAGCTCTTCAGCCCAAGGCTAGTGCTCTACCAGCACACTTCCAGCTTTTTTCTTTTTGCTTATGTGGTGGTGAGGAATCGAACCCAGGGCCTCATGCATACAAGGCAAGCGCTCGACCACTGAGCCACCTTCCCAGCTGGAGAATTTGTTTTTTTGTTTTTTTTGTTTTTTGGGTGCGGTCGTGGGGCCTGACCTCTGGGCCTGGGCCCTGTCCGTCAGCTCTTCAGCTCAAGGCTAGCGCTCTACCACTTCAGCCACAGCACACTTCCATCTTTTTTCTTTTTGCTTATGTGGTGCTGAGGAATTGCAAGGCAAGTGCTCTACCATTGAGCCACCTTCCCAGCCCCGAGAATTTGTTTTAAAGAGTACATTTAATAATATATAAAGTATTACATATAAATGTACAGAAGGACTAAAATATATTGATGTGAGTCTGACATAACATTCTTTTTATTATGATGATTCATATAATATAAAATGTATATCATATGAAATCATACACTTATAGGGTAAACAATTCAGAGGAGTTCATATATTGGCAAGGTTGTCATTGCTACTATATAATTCCTAAACATTTTTTATCATCCCAAAAAGCAGTTTCAAAATTCATTAGTAGTCACCCTTCATCTCCCTCCTTTCCCAGGCCTGGTAAGTAACAATCTACTCTTTCTATGTTTTAGTTGCTTATTATAGATATTTTAGTATATGGAACCATATGATATATGGTCTTTTGTGTCTGGCTTCTTTCACTAATAGTGTAATGCTTCCAAACTATTCTATCACTATTTTAATCATTTCCCTAACTGCATAATACCCCATTGTACAGAGTAGCACATTTTGTTTAGCTTTTCATCAGCTGATGAATACTTGGAATATTTTGACCCTTTGACTATTGTGAATAAGGCTGCCATGCACATCCACATAGGATTTTGTATAACTATACATTTTCATTTATCCTGGGTATATGCTTAAGAACAAAATTGTCATAGAGTAGTATTTTTTTTTTGGTGGTGCTAGGGTTTAAACTCAGGGCTTTATGCTTGCTAGGCAGGAGATGTACCACTTGAACCATGCTCTTTGCTGCTTTAGTTATTTTTCCAGATAAGGTCTTGATTTTGGCGAGAGCTGGCCTTAAACCCTGATCCTTCTGAGTAACTGGGATTACAGACATGGACTACCATTCTTGACCAGACTAACTTCTGAGGAAATGCTAAACTGCTTTCCAAAGCTAGCACTTGCTGATTTCTGTTTTTGTTTTTGTTTTTAATTTAATTAATTATTTTATAAAACCCCACATTACAATGTATGAAGCGACATCTTACATCTTGGTTTTTCTTTTTCTTTTTGTTGGTCATAGGACTTGAACTCAGGGTCTGTACACTGTCCCTGAGCTTTTTTGCTCAAGCCTAGCATTCTATCACTTCGGGCCACAGCTCCACTTCTGCTTTTCTGGTGGTTAATTGAAGATAAAAATCGCATGGACTTTTTCCTGCCCTCACTGCTTCAAACTGTGATTTTCAGATGTCTGCTTTCTGAGTAGCTAAGATTACAGCATTGAGCCACTAGCATCCAGCTTTTTTGTTTTTTTAAAATGTAATTAATTCATTCATTTTATAGAAACCCACCTTATTACGTATGCAAGGACATCTTTTTGTGATTTTGCTATTCTTTTTTCTTTTTTCTTATTGTGAAAATACTGTACAGAGGGGTTACAATTACATGGGCAAGATAATGAGTACATTTCTTATCAAGCATTGTAGCCTCCTCCTTTGTTTCCCCTTCCCATCCCTTCCCAGCCGCCCCCACCCCCCCCCATGCTATTCTTTTTTCTTATGGGTAATGATGTTAAGCAACTTTTCATGCACTAATTGGCTATTTTTATGTCTTCTTTGAAAACAGTTAAATTATTCAAGCCCTTTGTCAATTTCAAAACTAGATTATTCTTTTTTATAGCTAGACTATTTTATATAGTTGTAGATACAAAATTTACTAGATAAGACAATTTGCAAATATTTTCTCTTTTTTCTCATTCTCATGACTATCTTTTGAAGTACAACATGTTTTAAATTTTAATAAAATCCAATTTATCTATTTTTTCTTGTGTCTTTGGTGTCACATCTAAGAAACCATTTTAGACTTAAATTTATGAAGAGGATTTGCTGATACTTTTCTTCTAAAAGTTTTATAGTTTTAGTTATTACAGTTAAGTTAGGTCTTTGGTTCAGTTTGAGATTTTTTTAAAAAATATGGAAATCTTCACAAATTTTTGAAGGGCCCTTTTCTATATTTTTCCAATTTTCGATTATGTGTGAAGAAAACACTTGAGTTGATTTTTGTATGTTAGTATAACATGGAGTATAACTTCATTATTTTAAGTGAAGATATCTAGTTGTCCCAGGAACATTTGTTATAAGGAGAATCCAAGCTATTGGGTGTTTTGGGCACCTTGTCAAAAATCAATTGATCTGCTGGGTGCTGGTGGCTCACACCTGTATCCTAGCTACTAGGGATCTGAGATCTGAGGATCTCGATTCAAAGCCAGCCTAGCTAGGAAAATCTGTGAGACCCTTATCTGCAGTTACCCACCAAAAAGCAGGATGTCAAGCTATGGCTCAAACAGTAGAGCTTTGAGCAAAAAAAAAAAAAAAAAACCAGCTTTGAGCCAAAAAAAAAAAAAAAAGCTCGGGACAGCACCCAGGCCCTGAGTTCAAGACCAGTACACACACACACACACACACACACACACACACACACACACAAAACACACAACACATTCAATTGACCTTAAATGTATGGGTTTCTTTCTAAATTTTCAAACCTATTATAATCATGTGTTTATCCTTCCTGGATACTGTGGCTTTCAAAAGTCCTGAAATTGGAAGGTGGAGATATGAGTCCTCCAATGTTATCAAGATTCCTGGGCTCCTCTGTAACCGTTTGCATTTCCATTTGAATTTAGGACCAACTTGACAATTTATGCAAAGAAAATGCATTTAGGACTTTCCTAGCGTTTACATTGACTCTAATAGGGGAGTTTTGCCATCTTAACATCATCATCATCAACAACAAAATCTTCCAAGTAAGAAACAGAATGGATTCTGTATCATTTATTCTTTTCTTTTCTTGATAAGTAACAGCAGAAATCTTTTAGTTCTAAGAAAAAGATTTAGTTTTAATATATTTAACTTCGTATTTTCTGTGCTAGCCCTGGGGTTGTGACTCAGAGTCTAGGCACTGTCTCTTCTCTTTTCACTCAAGACTGGCACTCCATTACTGGAGCTACAACTCCACTTACACATTTTTTTTTTTACTGATTAATTGGAAATATGAGTCTTACAGACTTTCCTGCCCAAGCCAGCTTACAACCACTATCCTCAGATCTCAGCCTCTGAGTAGCTAGAACCATAGGTGTAAGCTACCAGTGCTTGGGTAACTTCATAATCTTTAATAAGTGCTAACTTCATATAAATTTTATAGAGGAGTTTTGCTTATCAAGAAATGCAATTACATCATTTTACAAATGTGAAATAAAAAGCAACATAATCATTTTCAGCAGAATATAGAGATTATAAGATTCAATTCTAAGGTGACATTATGAACTATCAGCAAAAAAAGTTTCTCGTGTTCATCAATATATCTCTATGTGCAAGGTTAAAAAAAAAGAAAAAGAAGAAACACAATGGATTTCCATTTATTTAGATCTTCTTTCCTTTATTTCAACAATGTCTCACAGTTGTCATTTTATGTCTTAACATTTCTTCTGTGTCAGTACAAGAGAAGCCTTAGGGCTTTCCTGATCATATGCCTTGTCCTGAGCAGAAACATACAATTAAGCATACTCAGAGCCTTCCAGAATCCCAAGAATCCACAGATCTTTTTGAAACCCCTTTGGACGTTGCACTCCCAAATTTTTCTTTTAAGCTTCTTTGGTTAGTCTATTATTTATCACAACCATTATTCACAGACTCAAGCAGCCATGAAGTTAAACAATTAGCTCTAATTGTTTTGACAAACATCCCAAGGAAAAATGGGGTTGTTTGCCCTGATGAACTCTAATCAAATAAAACAAGTCTTGCAAGTAGGGTCTCCAGGGAAACACCAGATAGGTAAAATAATGACAATTCTTTATGAATGAGCCTTTTAAGATCCACCAACTCCTTCAAAGCTGGGCAGGGGTTAAGGGGGTACTGCCCTCTCTGTGGCTGCCAGGCTGCTGGTTTTCATTGTCATTGCAGACTCTTTGTTCTCAAGGCTACTGTGGACTGGAAAGAGGGGCATGGGAACAGGGCAAGCAATCACAAAACTCATGGGTTTACTGAGATTCCTTAAGCTTTTCTTCAATAATTGATCTTTTGGTTAATTTCCAGAGTTCTGAGAAAGTTGTGTCTGATCATTTTATTTTATTTATTTATTTATTTTTTACAAATTTTATCACCGCTTTTATGAAGGAGCAGATGTTGAGGTTCTTGGTTCAGTAATCTTTGCAACCATCATTCAGCAATAGCAATTTCTTGGTTGACGGTCATGTGATATTTTATTTTGTAGTATTGGTTTTTGTATTTTCCCTACAATACATATGTATTGTATATTATAAAAAATGACTGGTTATTTCCATATAAATATGAGGAGGAAAAAAATCTAAATTGAAACCCATGAAACTTCAGATGCCATCTTGCAGTGAATTTGGCTGTTTGGACCAGGGAATCAGGAACTCGTAACATTTTGTTTTCTTTCCCTTATTGGTTATTTCAGCTCTCACTGTCACTCTACCTCTCATATCTAGAAATAAAGCCTTTAAAGTGAAAAGGTTGTCTGATGCTTGCAAAAGAGCAGTGTGATAACTGGCTTTCCAGTTAGTTCTGAGGGAGAGAGCTCCTGGGGCTAGAGAAATAATTGTTTGGGTGAGTATATTCTTGTTTTTTTCTGGGACATTCACAGTTTATGCATTTTTATTACAATGTAATGTATAGCCCCCACTTTTCACTCTCAAAAGAGTCTCAATTTATTGATTTCTTTTCTTTTCTTTTTTGTCAGTCATGGGGCGTGAACTCTGGGATTGGGTGCTGTCCCTGTGTTCTTCAGCTCAAGGCAAGCACTCTACTGCTTGAGCCACAGAGCCACTTCCAGTTTTCTAGTGGTTTTATTGGAGATCAGTGTCTCACGGACTTTCCTGCCCAGGCTGGCTTTGAACCGAGATCCTCAGATCTCAGACTCCTAAGTAGCTAGGATTACAGGCGTGACCCACTGGCGCCCGGCAAAAGAGTCTCAATTTAGATGATGCTTTTATGACCATTTGGTTCTTACCCATAGCAGGTGATGGGACAGGTCTCCATAGTTTAGAAACGACAAAAAGCATGGAACACTACATGGAGCCACTCTGGTACCAGGAACAGACACAGGATGAACAGCTAAAAGGCCTGACCATGGCCCCCAGTAAAAGCATAGAGGTGTCCCTCATAGTTTTCTGGTATCTTTGTAGTTTCCATGTAGGGGCAGTTTTAGGTGACCACTACATCTGACACCTACCTGCTCTGGCCCACAGAAACCAGCCCACCTCCAGACTCGGGTTATCGTTGGTAGAGCAGCTGTATCATAGTCCCTTTGGGCTCCTTGGGCCCAAATATGGCTTGAGAATTGTGGTGTTGCATTCTCTGCTGGATGGAGGTGCTGTTGCTGGTACTTGGGTGACTGTAGCTTGGCCGATGCTACTCTGAAGGTAGAAGGAAGGAGATTCACTTCAGCTAAGAGCACAGATAAGTGATGAGGATGGCTAGATGGAAACTGAGTCCTGATGACCAAAGCTGAGATCAAACTCTCAGGGTTCAAAGTAGTTGTTAAATGCACATTCTGTCTATAATCAAGAGGTTTTCCTTGGTCCTCTGGGCTGAGGGAAGACAGCTCCTTTCAGTACCTTTTTTTTTTTTTTTGGAGATGAGAAACACCAGAAAAAGGCAAATATCTGAATATGCACATGTCTGGGGTGAATTTCTGAACATTGTTCATTGGGAAAACAGAACAGATGAATTCAGAATCCAGTAACATTCCCACAGCAGCGTAAACCCTTATAAAAAAGGTGAGGCCGCAAGGTGGATGCTATCCTCTGAACACCAGTTCTCACCTGCCCATGCCTGTGGGCCTGAGGTGTTGCTAATGCAATATTCTTTCAAAACAGAGCTAGTGATTAGGTGTGAGGAGAATCAGCAGGGACAGTCAAACCTCTCATATAATATCAACCCATATTGCACTAGTTAGCTGAAGGGAAGACTTTTTATGTTGAGTACGCCTACAAAATCCCCCACCTTACTTTGTTCTCTTTTATTCCTGTGAATATATTGAATTACATCGATTGATTGTTCAAATGATGTAATCTTTTTTCTTGGAATAAATTCAACCTGGTCATGACATATTATGCTTTTTTTTATATATTCCTGCAGTCAATGTATTACCATTTTGTTGGTTTCTGTCTGCATGTATGTATACAGATATTGGCCTGGAATTTTGTTTGATTGTAATGTATGTGGTGTCGGTATCAAGGTATTTATTTGCTGGTCTCATAAAATGAACTGAAAGTGTTCCATCCTCTGTTTGCTGAGTTTCTGTAAGAGTGGTATGATTTCTTCCTTAAATAGTTAATAGAAACCAGTGAAACTATCTGGTCCTAGAGTTTTCCTTATAATGAGATTGTTTACACTCCTCTTTATTGAGTTATAATTTATAAGCAATAAAATGCTCCAATTTCAAGTGTACAATGCAATGAATTTTTACAAGTGTACATAGCCATATTTCTACAATTGTGTCAATTCTGTTGGTCTGAAAACTCTATGCTCATATACCACAGATATGCTTTTGTTTACTGTGGATTAGCTTTGCATTTTCTAGAATTTCATCTATACAGAGTCATGGTGGGATTATTGTTCATCACACTGTTTCTTAGAAATATTATTTTATTTTTATTTTAAATTTGCAAACAATGATGTTATGTATTTATGGGGCACATTGTGGCATTTCAACACACAGATATACAATGTATAACAATCCAATCAGAGTAATTGGTGTACATCACTTCATCATAACGTTTTTGTGAGTGTATGGACTTGAACTTGGGGCCTGAGCGCTGCACCTGAGCTTCTTTTAGTCAAGGCTAGTGCTCTATCACTTAAACTAGAACTCTACTTGCAGCTTTTTTAAAGTAGTTTATTGGATTTAAAAGACTCATGGACTTTCCTACCTTGGCTAGCTTTGAACTACGATCCTCAGATTGCAGCCTCCTGAGTAGCTAGGATTATAGGCATGAGCTATCATAACTATTTTTTAAGACTGATTGGGGCATGGTAGTATAGCCTGTAACCTAACCCCTCAGGTTGCTGAGTTTGACTTTGAGGCTAATCTGGGGTACACAGCAACACTCAATCTAAAACAAACAATAAAAAATGGGGACATGCCTCAAGTGGTAGAGTGCTTACCTAGCATGTCTGAGGCCCTGAGTTCAAATCCCAGTGCTGAAAAAGAAAAACAAAAGACTTACCCATGTTGTGGCAGGTATCAGAGCCTCTTATTATTAAGCATGGAGATAGAGCACAATTTGTAGATCTGTTCACCTGTTAATTTGCAGTTGGGCTATTTCCCCAGATTTTATTTAATTTATTTTGATGGTACTAGAGTTTGAACTCGCCCTTAGTTATTTTTCAGATAGGGACTCAGACTTTTTGCCTGGGCCACAATCCCCTGCCTATGCCTCTTGCACAACTGGGCTCAGAGACGTGCCATCATTGCCTAGCTTGAGATGATATCTCATTAACTTTTGCCCAGGCTGTCCTGATCCTGCCTGATCTCTGCCTCCCAAGTAGCTGGAATTACAGGTAATTCGCTTTTGGCCCACCACCAGCCAAGAAATAGGAGACTTTGACAGTCTCCAAGTAACTGAATTCTTCCAACAAGAAGAAATAAGTTGGAAGTAGATTTTTTCCTCAAAGATTTCAGATGAAGACTCAATTAGGCTGATGTAAAGACTTGTAATAACCTAGGTGAAAAAACCCAGCCATTCTATTGCCAGACTTTTAATGGACAGAACTTTGAGTAAACACATGATAATTGTCTTAAACCATGAAGTTTATAGCATGTTATTACATAACAATAGAAAACTAAGGCATTTATTATCTCTGGAATTATTCCTCATTTTGCATCTGAAATTAAGGTAGTCACTCTAGATTTCTTATGATAAGTAGAATAAAAATATATGAGCTAGTATTTGCCTATTATATATTTCTGTCCATCTTTGTATTTCTATCTGTTTCTTTCATGTGTCAAAGTGTTTCCTGGGAATGAATGTAGATTCAATATAATTATATATATGGTTTATGTCTGCTAGCTTGGTATTTTCTATTTATATTATCTGATTTTCACTCTCTTTTTCCCTTCCCTCCTTCTTTTGTTTTAACTCCATTGTGTGTGTGTGTGTGTGTGTGTGTGTGTGTGTATGTGTGTGTGTGTGTTTGTGCCAGTACTAGGGCTTGAACTCAGGGCCTTAGGTTCTTGCTTGGCTTTTTGTTCATAACTATCGCTCTACTACTTGAGTCACAGCTCCACATCTGGATTTTTATTGGTTAACAGGATATAAGAATCTCTTGGAGTTTTCTGCTCAGGCTGTCATCCTCAGATCGCAGTTTCCTATTTATTATTGTTATGGTTATTATTATTATTTGCTATCATTTTTTAGACATGGAGCTTGAACGTGGGGCCTGGGCACTGTCCCTGAGCTCTTTTGCTCAAGGCTAGTACTTTACCACTTTGAACCACAGCTCCACTTCTGGTTTTCTGGCGGTTAACTGGAGATAACAGTCTCACGGACTTTCCTGCCCGGGCTGGCTTTGAACAGTGGTCCTCCTATCTCAGCCTCCTGAGTAGCTAGGATTACATGTATGAGCCACAGACACCCAGGTAATTTTATTTTTATGACGCTCATTTTATCTCTTCTATTGCACTGTAGTATTTTGATTTATATTGTTGTTTTATGTCAATCCTTAACTAAGTGCATTTGGTCATAATAAGTAAGCAACTAGCTGTACATTTTTCTTTTTTTTTTATCGTGAAAATACCGTATACAGGGGTTACAATTACACGGGCAAGATAATGAGTACATTTCTTTTTTTGTTTTTTGTTTTTTTGGGTCCGGTTGTGGGGCCTGAACTCTGGGCCTGGGTGCTGTCCCTCAGCTCTTCAGCTCAAGGCTAGCGCTCTACTACTTAAGCCACAGCACCACTTCTGGCTTTTTTCTTTTTGCTTATGTGGTGCTGAGGAATCGAACCCAGGGCCTCAGGCATGCAAGGCAAGCGCTCTACCACTGAGCCACCTTCCCAGACCAATGAGTACATTTCTTATCAAGCATTTTCTTGCTGTACATTTTTCTATGCCTTCCTATCGTTTGTGCTTTTGTTATACATTTTACTAGGACAAAATAAATCCCATATTATTATTATTTTGGTGTTAACAGTTATATCTTAGAGAAATTACAAAAATAGAAAAAAAATTATTATAACACCCATACTTGCTCTGTTTAAGGGGGAAGGTTGGAAATCTGAGGTTCCTTTCTTCAAGGACCAATCATTTATCTTCAGGAATCATTTTCCTTTAGACTGAAAATTTCATTCACAAATCGAGAGGTTTTGTAGTGATGGAGACAAACTATGTCAGCTTTGTGTTTATCTGAAAATATCCTTATTTCTCCCTTATTTAAAAAAACTAGCTTTTATTTTGAAATAATTTTTGTTATCTAGCGAAGTTGCAAAGATAACCCAGTGAGTTCTGATGAATCTCCCCTCCCCCGCCCCCTTTCCCCGCATTTCCTCTGTGATAACACAAGATACTTGTCAAAAGTAAGAAAGCCACCTCGATGTACTTCTGTTAACTAGACTCTGGACTTCATCTGCACTTGCGCAGTTACTCCATCACAGTCTTCATGTTCCCAGCTCCTATCAAGGGACCACACTGCACTGTTATTGGCGTCTTAATCTTCTCTGGTTGGTGCTAGCCTCTCAGTCTTGCCTGGTTTTGCATGACTTTGACAGTATTGAGGTATACTGGTCAGTTGCTTTATTGAATGCTATTTAATTAGGGGTTTTCTATTATTTTTCTCATGATCAGATCGAGGTTAATAGTTTTTCTGGAAGGAAGATCACAGAGGGGAAGGGTTCTTCTCATCACATCATCTCGGGAGGTTCAGCACATTTATCCGACATCACTGGCCATATGAATCTCCATTGCTTGATTAAAGTAGTGTGCCCGAGGTTCTCCATGTATAATCTTTCTCCCTTTCCATGCTTCATGAATTAGAAATGAGTCATTAAGTCAAAGGAAGATGAAATTAAATTCCACCTGCTGGAGTGGGGAGTGTCTACATACATATTTGGTTCTTACGTAAGGGGGCTTTATCTCTTCATTTCCATTTTTATTTACTTATTCATTTAATCACTATATTATTAAAGACTTGTGTATATATACTTTGTACTGTGGATTAAAATTCACAATTTGCTCTTGCTGTTGTTGCTTTAATTTCCCCTGACTATGGCAAATCGGAACTCTCTCCATTCCTTCCCTGTGCCCCTTTGACAGGCCACACTTAGATTTTTTTTTTTAGCACTTTCTTACTACTCCAGATTTACCTTGGAATTCCCCCTTCCCTCAACAAGTCAATCATATTTATAAAAAAATAACTTTTGTTTAATTTTTTGTAGGGCTGGGATTGAACCCATAGTCTCATACATACAAGGCAATCACTCTACAACCAGCCCAGTTGTTTCACATTTAAAATTTTATTTAAAGTCTACATCTGGGTCCTGGATTTGTTCATTACTGCCAGGTATCATTGGTTTTAGTTTTTTTCAGTAGCTGGCTTTTACTTCCTCTTGGGCTGTCAGCAGTGGGGTTAAAATTAATGAAACCTCCGAGTCTTTTCAGCTTTTCTTTCCCTCCCTTCCTCCTTTCCTTCCTTCCTCTCCTTCTCATTCATCCTGTATCAGTACTGGGGTTTGAACTTAGGGCCTGGGTGCTGTCCCTTAGCTTTTATCCTCAAGGCTAGCACTCTACCACTTGAGCCACAGCTCCACTTCTGGCTTTTTGGTGGTTAATTGGAGATAAGAGTCTCACGAACTTTCCTGTCCAGCTGGCTTCAAATCCCAATTCTCAGGCCTCAGCCAAAAGTAGCTAGGATTAAGAACGTGAGCCACTGCTACCTAGCTTTCTTCAGCTTTTTTCTTTTTGGGTCCGGTCGTGGGGCCTGAACTCTGGGCCTGGGGGCTGTCCCTCAGCTCTTCAGCTCAAGGCTAGCGCTCTACCACTTGAGCCACAATGCCACTTCTGGCTTTTTTCTTTTTGCTTATGTGGTGCTGAGGAATCGAACCCAGGGCCTCATACATGCAAGGCAAGCGCTCTACCACTGAGCCACCTTCCCAGAGCTTTTTCAGCTTTCTTTAAGCCCTTGTTAAGTCTCTAGTTCGCCTCCTTTTATGTGCAAAGCGAAGCCCAGACCAGCAGTTTGGGTTTGCTCTTTGCATCCTGGGTCTAGTCCCTGCCTAGCCCATTGCCTTGTTATAAAACCAAAAGTTTAGTGGAAAACAAGAACAGAGTTCATTGCTTTTGAATGCCCTTGAGTTTTTAGCTGTAAAAATCCATCCATGGCGTACAGACACACGAAGACCATCTCACCGCTGACAGAGGTTCAGGCCCCTGTTTCCCGGGCTTTGGGCCTCCACCTCATCTCCTTCATCTACAATTTTCTTTCTTTTTCCAGGAATCATTTTAACCAATTCCACAGCCTCCAGCTGCTTCATCTTGAGAGTAGAGAGTGCTACACTAATAGCAGGCAGTTCTCCAGGTACAATTTATGGCTTCACAGTTGTGAAAATTACCGTCATTTACAGTCTTCTCCATCAGTGCCCTGACGCCTTCCCATTATGCCTGCATGGTTTTGGTTCCTGGTGTCTGAAACTTCTTGTTGCTTTCCTTACCTGATCTCTCCAAACTGAAAATGTTTCTTTGCCATTTCTTAGGAGCCTTCTGACCTACAGACCTACTCAGTAGTAACCCCACAGGGTTACCTCTGTTTGCTTTCTGTTATTGGCTTCACTAATTCATTTCTTACAGACCTGTATTTTCCCATAGTTACTTCCCCCAGAGGGGAGAAAGAAGATGGGTGAATCTAGATGCTTAAGAGTCCTATCTCATAAGCCAGTCTTGCCTACTTCTCTACTACAAGATAATTACATTTAAAATCTCTCCTCCCATCAGCCCACTGCTGTCAGACTCAGGTGTGGTTCCAGGTTAGTGGATCACTTCTCTATCTATCTAGTCTAGGAGCTAACCTGGAGGTTAGTCTAGGAGCTAACCTGGAGGTTTTACGGGAGCCTGGTCCCTCAGCAAGCTTGGCCACAACCCCCCCCCGCCCCCCAGCCAGTACAGGCTACTTTCAAGTTTTAGGGTACATCAGAGTCTCTTTGAAGACTTGGTGAGACTCGATTTCTAAGTCCCTTCTCCAGATTGGGGGGCGGGGGGGTGGACTGAGACTTTGTGTTTCGTTAAATTCTCACAGACTGCTGTCGCCGCCCCTAGGCAGGTGGCTGCTCTGAGAGCTGAAGCTTTAGCTCATTCTAAGCAGTTGTCCAAGGTTTATCTCGCTAAGTTATCCAGCCGCCCTGTTGCTCCTATTTCTCATGGGCTTCTGTTTTCAGCTCCACACCTGTCCAGTGTGCCCATTTCTGGGTCTCTGAGTTTGCTCTTAGCTCTGAGCCTTCCACCCACCCCTTGGTTCTTCTTCCTCCCTATCACCCAGTTAGGGGCCCTTTGCTAGCTCTCTAGGACTCTCGGGGTCCTAAATTCAGTCCCAAACCCTAATCCACCTTGTAGGGATGTCCAGATGAACTCTTCCCAAATCTTACACAAAACGCGCTCTTGACTTTCCCAAGCTTTCTCCCTAGTCACTGCTTTACCTTGAAACTGCCTTCCTATCAGATAATTTGCATAAATAACTGTGGACGTCTTCCTTTTGCCTCTGACACCTCAAGTTAGTACCAGGGGCATCAGAGAGGTTCTAGACTTGGTGCTTTTTACTCTTATTTATCTATTATTTGCTCTCTGAGAGTACATCTTGCTAGTCTAAGATGGAAGGACCAGCAAGCTGGGACAGAGTTGAGGAGTAAACCAGTACATCCCAGTTTGTACTGCGAGCAGATTTTTTTTCTCTGCTTTGTTAAATCGCATGAGTGTCTGATCACCCATCTGAAACACTAAATGGAAACAACAAACATCACCGGTCTTCATTTTTCAAAGCAGTTACATCTCTACTTGTCCTTTCAAGTATTTCTTTCATGTAGTCAAGCCTGGTTTCTAAGATTTCAGCCATCCTGAGGACTGTCTTCTTTTTTTTCTTTTCTCCTTTCTCCCTTAAGCTCTTGTTATTTTCCTACTTGCCATTTCCAAGCTAAGTCTGTCTCCAGGGCAACGGGCCTCCGCTCCCCAGCGAGCCCTCAGCCCCTGCCCCCTCGGCAGAGGCCTCTACTCTCTCTCCATGTGCCAATTGGATTTTCAGAACCTAATGTTCCAGGTGCAGGCTGATTGTCTTCTTTTAAAAAAAAAATTTCCTCTCTTTTTCTTTCTCACCCATCCAGGCCCTCCTCCCTCCCCCACATCTTTTCTGGCCTCTGGGTTTGTGATTATTCAAGTTTTTCAACCACTTAGGCCAAACAGCTATATTGCCAATTTAATTCTCTCTTTCTTCTCATCCCTCCTTGGTCTCTGTCCTGTTCAATCCACTGTGATAATCAAGACTTACTGATTAAAATTTCCAGAGGGCCCCCAAGAAAGAGAGAGAGAGAGACAGCGAGACAGAGACAGAGAGAGACAGAAACACAGAGAGACAGTTTCTTTGCACATCTGTGGTTAATAAACAGATTTTGTGCCATTGAACAAGAGCTTGTCCTTTAGTCTGATTTTTATAAAACAATATAGATCTTTAGTTTATAATCTACAGAGCTGTAAAACTATATTTAACTTAATACAACATATAAAATATTAGCCGTAGCTATTCTTTTTTTTAACTATAGCATAATAACTTTTGCATCCACGAGCCAGCCTTTTTCCCAAGTGTCCCTGAACGTAGGGGAGACCCCCTCTGTCCCTGACCGCCGGCCCTGCCATAGGATGACATCGTTCATGAAGACTCTTCTTGTGTGAGTGCATGGAAATAAAGAAAAAAGAAAAGAGAAGAGGAGGAAAAAGGAAGAGAAAAAGAGACTTTTTCCTGGGGAAGAGCTATCATTTCCCATCTTGTGTTTCTCACTTTTTTTTTTAATGGCTGTTTTTTTATGATCCTTTGTGGAGCTCCAATATTTGATTAAACCTGTGAACTCAAAACCCCTGGGCTCCATCTTTCTCTTCCATCAGTTCTGAAGCTGAAAGTCAGCCCGCTAGAGCTTATTGTTTTGAGGTGAACTTCCTCTGACCCCAGAAACGAATCTGCCTCTCCAAGAACACTAGATTCCTATTCCCACCAAGGACAGCCAGTCCCGACCCCAGGCCAGCCCAGGCCCCACACTTCCCACGTGAACTGACACCCAGGAACGCAGCTGCTTGCAGGGCTGCGTGAGCAGCCTCGGTCCCTCATGCATACACTCACACTGGTTCTGTCAACCCCGGCCAGATGTTACACTGTCCACAGAGCCCCTGACCTTTCCGTTCAGAATCCTCACTTCCCTTCCTCTCTGGCAAAGGGTCTGGATGCTGGAAAGAACCCAAGAACATCCCTCATCCCCAGCCCTTCTTCTTTAAAGATGTACTTTTCCAATATCTTTACTAAAGTCTTGCCAATGGTAGAGGAGAAATCTGAATTCACATGAAGGGGAGAATGAAAGTATTCTGAACAAATGATTTCCAAGCTCAAAAGAAAACCAGATTTGATCTTAAAATTCATGCAGTGTTTACATTTGACATCCTAATACATTCTTATATGTTCATATAAAAGTGCTTCTGGGCTGGGCCCTGGTGGCTCACGCCTGTAATCCTAGCTACTCAGGAGGCTGAGATCTGAGGATCGCGGTTCAAAGCCAGCCCAGGCAGGAACGTCTGTGAGACTCTTATCTCCCATTAACCACCAGAAAACTGGAGCTGTGGCTCAAAGTGGGAGAGCACTAGCTTTGAGTGAAAAAAGCTCAGGGCCCAGGCCCTGAGTTCAAGCCCCAGGCCCTGAGTTCAAGCCCCACGACCAACCGGAAAAAAAAAAGGGCTTCTGATGATTTATCATCAGGTAACATAGTTCTCATCTTGAGAAGTACAATAACTTTATCCTAGAGCTTGTGCGTTGGTGACACAAGGAAGAGAAAAGGAGTGAAAGTCTGGGCCAGGTGTAGTGGTTCACAACTGTAATCCCAGATATTGGGTAGGTGGAGGTAGGAAGATCTAAATCCAAGATCAGACTAGGGAAAAGTACAAGACATTACCTGAAAACTAACATAAGCAAAAATGACTAGGGACATGGTTCAAGGGGTAGAACACCTGCCCAGCAAATACAAGGCCCTGAGTTTAGTCCCCCAATAAAGGAAGTGAAAAGCCAAGAAGCGATGGGTGTTTCACCCATCCCCATGCCCGTACAGTCCCTCCACGAAGTCTGTATGTTTGATTGTTTTGGCAGAACTGGGGTTTGAACTCAGAGCCTCGTGCTTGTTGGGTGCTCTACCACTTGAGTCATGCCCCCAGCTTTTTTTGCTCTGGTTATTTTTGAGTTAGGGTTTCATTTTTTTTTTCATGGGCCAGCCTAGCCTATTTATAACTCTGATCTTGGATGAAATGACAGACACACACCATCACACCCAGCTATTGCTTGACATGGAGTTTTGCAAACATTTTTTTTTTTGAGGTCCAGTCGTGGGGCCTGAACTCTGGGCCTGGGCGCTGTCCCTCAGCTCTTCAACTCAAGGCTAGCACTCTACCACTTGAGCCACAGCACCACTCCAGTTTTTTTTTCTGCTTATGTGGTACTGAGGAATCGAACTCAGGGCCTCATGCATGCAAGGCAAGCGCTCTACCACTGAGCCACCTTCCCAGCCCTTGCAAACATTTTTGTATGGGCTAGCCTTGAATCTTGATCCTCCCAATCTTAGACTTTCAAGCAGTTAGAATGATAAGGGGATGCCTCAGTATGTTTTCTTTTTTTTGGAGTCAGGGTCTTAGGGTGTAGTCCAAAGCTGGCCTGGAATTTACAGTCTTCCTACCTCAACTTTTCTAGTGCTGGGATTACAGGCATACACCACATTCTGTTTCTTTATGTAGTTTCATGGCTCTAGCTTGGCTCAGAGAACCTTCATTTGTCCTTAGTCATCTTCCCATGGCATTTCCCTAGAGGGCCTAGCTAATCCCCTTCAAACCCAATCTTACCTCTACCTCTTTCTTCAAACTACTTTCTGTATTGGTAAAAGAGTTCCCTCTTCCAATGGTATCTTCTTTAGCTCCTCCCCAGCTCATCTCAGAGGATGATGAGCCAGAGAATGCCTCCCTGCTCTTCCATGTTCTATTAGAGGACTACCAGAGGACACTGTCTTGGGCTCATATTCTAAAAACTGAAAACAAAAGAGTAGTTCTATTTTGATTCTAAAAGTAGTACATTATACTACCTCATGACTATAATCCCAGCTATTTGGGAGGCAGAGATCTAGAGGATTGTGGTTTGAGGCTTGCTCAAGAACAAAAAAAGCTAGATTCCATCTCAGATAAACAAGCTAGACATAGTGATGCATATTTGGAGCTCAGCTATACATAGGTAGGAGGATCATAGTCTGAGGCCTGTGCGAGGCCCCCCAAAAAAGGGGGAAATTTTATCTGAAAAATAACTAAAGCAAAAAAGGGCCAGAGGAATGGCTCAAGTGGTAAAGTACTTGCCTTTCAAGTGGGAGGCCCGGAACTCTACTACAGACCCTCTCCCTCCTGTCCCCTGCTACCCCCCAAAGAAAAAGAAATGTTGGTGTAAGACATTGACTGGTATGTCTTTGCCTGGGGTTGCCGAGCTAATAGACTGCTCTGTGCTCATCACAGGTGAAGGGAAGCTCAAGATGGGGGCCCAGAGAGGAAGGAGCCGCCATAGGTGGGACGAGATCTTCCAGTCGCCCAGCTCTTCAAGCTCCGGTAGTAAATTTCTTCTTTTCTCAAGTGAGCTCAGGTTGGTTTTTGTCACTATCAGCCAAAAGAATTCTGATAATATAGAAATCTCTGTGCCAAGATAAAACATTCTAGAAACAGACAACAAAGTTGTCTGTTTTTTTTTAATTTCTATATCTTAGTTAAGAAATCTTTGCTTCACCACAACTAAGAGCTCTCTTCCAAAAGTATTATATCGTTCTTGTAATATTTAGATCCATGATTCATTTTGAATACATTTTTAATGTCTGTGATTCATCTTGAATTAAATTTTGTAAATGATGTAAGAGGCTAGGTTTTATTTTTATTTGTGTGTGCTTTGCATATGTATATCCAGTGTTCTATTTTCTGAAAATATTATCTTTTTACTACTGAGTCACGCTGGCAACTTTGTTGAGAACCAAATGACCACATACATGTGGGTTGTTTCTGGACTATTGTGTGGTGTTATCCTTCCTAATCTTGAAAGAAGGGCATGTAAGTTCTTTAACTTCATTATTTTAAAATATTTTGGGCTATTTGCCTTTGTCCTCTCCCTCCCTCGCTCCCTCCCTCCCTCCCACCCTTCTTTCTTTCCTTCATTCCTTCCTTCTTTCCTTCCTTTTGAGCCAGGATCTCATTATGTAGCTTAGGCTGCCTCAGTCAAATGCTGGGATTACAGAGGTGCACAACCATGCCCAGCCATTCATTTATAACACAGAAACTTTAGACATAGTTTATTTTTCAATATAAAAAAATTTCCAGATTTTATGTGATTGTGTAGACCCTATATAGAGAGCTGGTATTTAACAATATTGAATCTTCCAATAGATGATAATAACTCTTCACTTATATCTTCCTTGTTTTTTTTCAGTCTCAATATTTTCAGAATATGTATTGGAATCTTTAATTTATCCATCACATTTCATATTTTCAGATGTTATTGTAAATGACACAATTAAAAATTCAAGCCAGACCAGGCAGAAAAGTTTGAGAGACTCCATGTCCAATTAACCAGCAAAATGCCAGACTGGAGGTATGGTTTAAATGGTAGAGTGCTAGCTGTGGGCAAGAAAGCTGAGCAAGAGTGTGAGGTCCTGAGTTAAAACACGAGTATTGGCATGAAAAAAAATCAATTTCTAATTGGCCATTGTTAGGAAACTGACAATTTTCTTTTGTGTCCCACAGTATTACCACACTTATTTATTCAGGTAGTGTTTGTGCAGATTTTGTTTTACTTTTTCCTTTCCATGAATATACCTTGATTTCTTTTTCTAATATTCCACCGGCTAGGGCTCCCAAAACAGCTTGAACATAAAAGCAAGGAAAATATCTTTGTCTTCTTCCCTATATATAGTAAGGAAAGGCATTAAGAGCATTAGCTGTGGGTTTGTTTGTTTTTTAAGGTATCTTTTATTGGGTTGAGGAAAACCCCTTCTGTTCTTAGTTTACTGAAGAGTTGTTATCAAGAAAGGAGTTTCAATTTTGCCAAATGTTTTTCTTAAACTATTTGGATATTTTTCTGTTTTAGTTTGTGATGAGCTGTATTAGTTTCTTTCTGAATGTTAATTGGGACATTTCTGACATAAACCCCATTTAGTCATGCGTGGCATCCATTTTATATATTGTTAGGCTTGGTTGGTCAAAAACTTCTCAAGAACTTCTACATCCCTGTTCATTGCTGTGTAGTTTTTCCTCCTTAAAATGGCTTTGGCAATGGAATAATGGTAGCTCCTAAAGTCAGTTGGGAAATAGACCTTTATGTTTTTAGAAAACTTAATGTAAGATTGGGATTATTTTTCCTGAAATGTTTGGTAGAATTTATTAACAAAGTCACGTAGGCATGGGATCTTCTTTGTGAAAGGGTTAACTGTGAGCTCAACTTATTGGACAGATATAGAGATATATCTTTCTTTCTTCTTGATTGTTTTGGTAGTTTGGAGTTTTCAAGGAAGTTATTGCTTTCATTAAAGTTATTGGGTTTATTGATATAAAGTTGTTCAAGTATTTCCTTTCCGGTTTTTTTTTTTTTTTTGTCAGTCGTAGGTCATGAACTCTGTGCCTGGGCACTGTCCCTCAGCTCTTCAGCTCAAGGCTAGTACTCTACCACTTGAGCCACAGCTCCACTTCTGGCTTTTTCTGCTTATGTGGTGCCGAGGAATCGAACCCAGGGCCTCATGCATGCAAGGCAAGCATTCCACCACTGAGCCACCTTCCCAGGCCCCCTTTCCATGTTTTTAATGTCTGAAGATGCTGTAGTCTCTCCTTTTTTCTTCTTTATATTGATAATTTTCTCTGATTAAACTAATTTTTTGTTATTTGTATTGATCTTTTGAATGAATTAACTTTTATTTTTCATGACCTTTTTCTACTGATTTTCTGTTTTCTAATTCACTAATTTTTTGTCCACTATTTCCTTGCATTTATTTTACTCTTCTTTTGATAGGGATGTGTGTGTGTGTGTGTGTGTGTGTGTGTGTGGTGTGTGTGTGTGTGTGTGTGTGTACTGGTCCTGGGGTTTGAACTCAGGGTTCAAGCACTGTGGCTGAACTTTAATTGCTCTACTACTTGAGCCACAATTTCTTCTGGCTCTTGGATGGTTAACTGGAGATAGGAGTCTCACAGAATTTGCTGCCTGAATGGCTTTGAACTGTGATCCTCAGCCTTCCCAGTAGCTAGGATTACAGGCATGATCCATCAGTGCCCAGCTCTTTTGATAGTTTTTTTTAGTTGGGAAATTAGACTATTTTAATATGAAACATTTCCTCTTGAAGATAACTATTGTCGCAAATTTTTATCAGCTTTAGCCACATCCTACGTATTTTGATATATTGTACTTTAAATTTTATTCCATTCAAGATATTTCTCTTGGGGCTGGGAAGGTGGCTCAGTGGTAGAGCGCTTGCCTTGCATGCCTGGGGCCCTGGGCTCGATTCCTCAGCACCACATAAGCAAAAAGAAAAAAGCCGGAAGTGGTGCTGTGGCTCAAGTGGTAGAGCACTAGCCTTGAGCTGAAGAGCTGAGGGACAGCGCCCAGGCCCAGAGTTCAGGCCTCACGACCGGACCCAAAAAAAAAAAAAAAAGATATTTCTTTTGTGGTTTATTATTTGACCCATAGATTATTTAGAAGTTTGTTTAAACAAGGGAAGATGTGACACAATTAAAAAAAGAAATGTACTCATTACCTGACTTACATAACTGAAATCCCTCTGTACATTGCTTTTATGATGACAAAATAAAAAATAAAAAGCCTATTGTTTAATTCCCAAATATGTGGGGGTTTTAATATATTTTTCTGTTGTTGAGTTTTAATTTAATTCCATTGTAGTTATAAAACATATGCCATACATATGAATTGAAAAATTTGTTGAGGTCCAGAATGTGTAGTTCAAAACAAAATGTGTTCTATTGTTATGTGGAGTTTTTTTTTTAAATAGCATTAGTTCAACTTGATGGATACTATTGTTCAACTGTTCTGTATCCTAATTTTCTATTTCTTCTACAAGTTATTGAGAAAAGAGTGAAAATTATCACTGGAGAGAGACTGTGGACCTGTCTACTTCCAACTTCTACCACGTTTTTGCTTTAGTTATTTTATAGCTTTGTTATCACATGCGTATACTTTAAAGATTTAATAAACTATTCTGATGAATTAATTGCTCCCTCTTACACTTTAAAATCTTTTTTTTTTTCTTTCAGTCATGCAGCTTGAACTCTGGCCCTGGGTGCTGTCCCTTAGCTCTTCAGCTCAAGACTAGCACTCTACCACTTGAGCCACAGCACCACTTCCGGTTTTCTGATGGCTAATTGTAGATAAAAATCTCAGAATTTCCTGCCTGGGCTGGCTTTGAACCACGATCCTCAGGTCTTAGCCTCCTGAGTAGCTAGGACTACAGGCATGAGCCACCAATACCCATCTGTAAAATTTTTCTTTATCCATGGAAGTCTACCT
This sequence comes from Dipodomys spectabilis, assembly GCF_019054845.1. Classification (NCBI taxonomy): domain Eukaryota; kingdom Metazoa; phylum Chordata; class Mammalia; order Rodentia; family Heteromyidae; genus Dipodomys; species Dipodomys spectabilis. The sequence continues at coordinate 16,910,278 of NW_024870874.1, forward strand.
TCTTCTGGAACATTTTTCTATAAATTATACTTTCTTTAGATGAACATTTTCTTAGTATTTATTTTTCACAAATTTTTTGAGATATAATTTAACAGACTTAACATTGACAAATCAATGGTTTTTAGTTTATTCACAGTTTATTCACATCACCAGTTTATTAATTTATTTAGTTTACTCGCATTTACAATATGAGTTTTTAGTTTACTTTAGTCTTTTAGTGTGACCATCACACTACTGATTTTACAATATTTTCATCTTCTGAAAAAAAGGTCCTGCATCTATTAGTAATCTTTGCCCTTCTCTTTGCCCTCCTCCAAGGTCGCATCCATTAATTTCTATTCCCTATAAATTTGTCTATTCTGGACATTTTCCAGAAATGCAATTGTTCTACACATGCTCTCTTGTGATTGGCTTATTTCATCCCACATGTTAACAAGGCTCATCTACATAGTGGTATCCCTCAGTCCTTCAACCCCTTTTACTGCAGAATAGTATTTCATTGAATGAGTATAGTATGTGTCCAGTTATCCATCTGTCTATTGATGGACATCTGGATGCATTATGGACTCAGAGGCTTTGCTTGGGACTTGAACATGAGTGACAAGTGGTTGACAGGTGAAAGTAGCACCTTTTATGGTTATAGAATCTCTTTTTGTTTATTTTTTCTTCTTCTTCTCCGAAATAAACCAGTCACAGACATGAGTGAATTGCGAATCTGTCTTTCTTCTTGGCCTCTTTTCCCCAATTTCACCCTATGTTGCATTCCCTACTGTTCAGACTACAGAAGAGAAAGTCTCTGAAAGCCTCCATGCTGAGAGACCTTTTCAAATAAATAATCTCAGTAAAGTGAAGTATTTCCAGTAGATGAAATAGCATGGTATGGCCTCTGGGACTCTTACACTAGTCTGGCTTTTAGCTGCTGCCAAAAATAAGAGTTATGTTTCATTTGGAAGTGTTCCTTGTTCTTATTTTAAGGTAAATCTTTACTTTGCAGACTGTAGGTTTATCTCCAAGCTAACTGTGGAAACCACCAGTCCTTTGTGGTAGATGACATGGGCCAGGACAGTTCCTCTTCAGTAGTCCAAAGCTCAGAGACATGGCGCACCTTTGATTTCCGTGGTCCCTTTGGTATGGACAACTCCTGCTTCCCAGTGGGCTGGTGTCAAGACAGTGATGGAAGAGGCATTAGCTCACAAGCACAGGGAAGTGAGAACCTCCAGGCCTTCTACGACCACACTTGGCCTCCCACAGGGCACCAGAATCTTGTGCAGAGGGCCACGGGACAAATCACAGACTGTAATATCCGTTGTGGAGAAAGAAGGGACCAGGAGCCTGGACATCCTTTTAACTTTAAGGGACTTTTGGCCCCTCGGCTGGATCACAAAAGCAGCTTCCTCCTCTTTCAAGATCCTATTTCCCTTCAGCCCTGCCTGCCTTCCCCAGACAGGAAAGTTAGCAGTCTGTCTCCACCCCCACCCCCACTCCCAGGCATAAAGAGTAAGATTTGCTTACAGTACAGAAATGTAAGCTGGTCACTGGTGGTTCAAGCCTGCAACCCTAGCTATTTAGGAAGCTGAGATCTAAGGATCATGGTTGGACATTAGCCTGGAAAGAAAAGTCTGTGAGACAATTAACTCCAATTAACCAGCAAAAAGGTGGATGTGGAGATGTAGCACAAGTCGTAAGAGCACCAGCCTTGAACAAAAAAGCCAAATGAGAGCACAAGGCTCTGAATTCAAGCCCCAGTACCGACACCAAAAAATTAAAAATAAATAAAGAGGAGGAGGAGGAAAGGAAAAATTAAGTATCCCTTCAGAGCCCTCTACTCATTTCTCTTCTGTGCCTGTAGAGGAGATGTACCAACTGAGGAAAGAGGATGTAAGTAATGACTAGTATAGTAATAGAGACTGTCTGCAAAGTCCTTGTAATGACATTCAAATTTAAATCTAAAACCAACCAAATCCACAAACAGATCTTTCTGCAGAGATTCATTCCTGAGTTATCATTTAGTTACTCCCAAGCATTCGTAAAACACAGCCAAAGGTATCAGTGTTGCAAATATAAATATAGATATCTCATTTAGATTGAGGGTATGGAGGCTTTTTCCATAAACAGATTACAATGTGCAGACTATTTTGAACTTTGCTTTTCCTTATAAGGAGAAGGTTTGCATCTTGGCTAATTTTATAAGTGGTAGCCCGTAGAGGAACATTTAAATTGTTCCCAGTTTAGGAAAAAGGATTTCCCCCCCAAAGAATGCAACATTGTTCATCCTTGGACATAAGTCTAGGAGCATACACAGGATAATATGACAAAGTGGGTTTGCTGGGTCAATTCCAACCCCTACCTAAAAAGTTGTATCTGTTTCATTCTCCCAACAGTGTTCCCCTGTTCAATTTTGAGTGTTTTTCTGTACGTGTCTCATTAGTTATTCCCATCAGAATAGCTGCCCTCTGTCCCCCCCACCCTCATCCCTGGGGGGCCAGAGGGAACTACCCACAGAAAGTTTCTTTACTCTTGTTTATTGAAGAACTGGAGGAATGTCAGTATGTTTTGCCTACATAAAGTTAATGGTCTGTGGTAAAGAATGTAGACCTTTAAGCAGCCTTCCATGCTGCTTGGCTAGGGAAACACTACATTAGTGTGTAGGACACCTGGCATGGGTTTGGAGGAAAGAGGTAGGCTTTCTTGGGCCGTGCTGGCCAAGTTGGACCAGGGTTTCCCTGGGCTACTCCTTCCCTTTGCTCAATGTACACATCACCAAGTCTGTGCTTGCAAGTTTCCTCTCTGCTGGGGAGGTACAGAAGACTGGGGGATGGGGATCTGCTTTCCTTCCTGCAATCTTGATTACCCTCTTTGGGCTTCTGGATGAGGCTGGAACTTCCTTTAAGTACCAGGCTTCAGTGTATCCCTCTCCTACCTGCCTCCTGCTCTCTCATTACTTTCTTTGACAGCCTTGTGATATTGCTGTGGTTCTAGCAACTTGCTCATTCTGAAGTCATAGGACCTCTGGGTATCAGCTTGTTTCCCTGGCACTCTCCCTGTTCTCTGGCATATCCCGTCTCTTTGACTCTCATAGAGTTCTTGATCATGGGTGCATTTGGACATTTATTACATTAGTTGCTATGGCTAGATTAGAAGCTAGTTGAAGTTTTTCACCATGAGAGCAGTAATATTGGATATTGTAGGGGTAATGTAGGCTTGCTATGTGCAAGGTGCTCTGCACAGTGCTCCGCCCTTACTAACTCATGCACTCCAGCTTGTATCTTCATCTCTGGCAACTTCTTGAGTATTCTGGTGACTTTTAATTCAGATCTCTTCCCTCTCTTTCCCAGAGGAGTTTTGAGAGAAAACATTATTGATTTGCAATATGTCAGTTCCTTCACACAAAAAATCTATCACACTTGTGTATTAAGAACAGATAATAGGAAGATAATATGAAATAATAACAGGATTGTTTTCTCATTTAGCTTGTCACCAAGACTATTTATTTGGCTCCCCATACCATTTGTTTAATTTAGAAAATTCTCATTTCCAATTCTAGCAAATTGCATTCTAGAGCTATACCTTTTTTTTCCCTAAAAGGAAAATTAATTTGGTAAGCATCAATACTTTTAAGAGATGATCTGTGATTTATTTTTCAAATATCATTTTAATTCAACCAAACTGTTTTTGATAACTGGAGAAACATGAACAGATACATCAAAATTCAAATCTCCACTCTACAATTCACCAGCCCTGTGACCTTGGCTGAGCTCTTCAATCTTTCAAAGCCTTAGTTGTCTCATTGGTAAAATTAGGATAATGATCATTCTTTTGTATGGTTATCAACAGAAATAAATAATGTACATAAGGAGTTGGGCACAGTGTCTGGCACAAAAAGATGAGCAAATGTTTGCTCTATTTCATTGTTATCACCATTCTGAAACAATGGGCTGACAAAAGGGATGCAGAAATAAATGATACTGTCCCTGTCCTCAAGGAGCTCAGCTATGTGGTAGAAGAGACAAGACAGATTTGTGACCCCCACCACGAGACAGTGTGATAAGTGCATCTGTTGAAGTGTGTAGGAGAGACAGAGATAACATAGGAATGAGGGATTATTCCTGTGGAAAGGTTTCGGGCAAGGTAGGGGAGGATATAACAACGAAATTGATTTTTGAAAAATGTATACAATCTTTCAGGCAGCCAGAGTGGGGAAGGACATATTCGGTTAGGAAAAAGGACATGGGTGAAAAAGGACACGAGTGAAAAAGAAAAGACACTTAGTTGTGTTTTGGAGGAGCTACAATTAGTGAAATTTGGTTAGATTAGGAGGTTTTGGAGGATGGGCAAGACAGGGTAGATGGAAAGGACAGAAGATTCTAGGGGAAGGCAAAGGCCAGATTTTGAAGTGCTTTGCATGCCAAGCTAAAAGAGGTTGATTGCTAACAATCGCAAGGAAGTTTTAAGGAAAAAGGAGATGCAATCAGATTTGCATTTTAGAGGAATCACTTTGAAGGTGTGGCCTGGGAGCCAAGCGGAAAGCAGTAGCCCAGGTGAGCGAAAAGGAGGCTGAAAATCAGGAAAAATGGTCTTGGGAGAAAAGATGAAAAGGCCCAGGAGAAAGGAAATTGCTGGGATCCAAGGCCGCCAGAACCCTGAGCCTCCTTTCATTATGCCCCGGATTGTGAGCAGGAGACTAGCTGGATGGTAGAGCCATTAGTCAAGATAGAAAGTTGAGAAGAAAGCCAATTATGAAGACCTGGGCCTGTTTGTAGGTGGGAAAGAGTGGATGGAGAAAGGGTGATGGCTTTGACCCAGCTCTTGATGAGTAGGAGGCATTTGTGACCCACGAGCCTGTAAACCGAAGGCAGCAAGTGTGCAGATCTCTAAGCTGGGGTGAGGATGGAACTGGAGATGTAGTTTGGGGCATACCTACTAAGATCGGGGAATGGGGGAGATATGGAAGGTTTATAAAGATCTCTCCACAGTTAACAGCTATCAACATATCACTTTCTTAGCCTTCACTTTGAACAAGCTAATGTGAAAAGTCCTCCAGTTGGGACCCATACAAGTCCGCTCCCCTTTATCCAACTCCATAGCTCAGCGTCGTAGGCCCAGCCTGCCATTTCACACCCTTTGCGATAGGTGGCGCTGATGCCGAGCAGGGAGCCGGTGGCAGCACATGCTGGGCTCGGGGGCGATGGGCTTGAAAGCCGAGGTGGCGACGCTCTAGCCAGAGCCATGTTTCGGTGGCCTGGCCGAGTCGTCCCAGGGGACTGGGCTAAGGCCGAGAACCTCAGGTCCCAGGAGGCGCATGCGTACTCGGGTCCCCTCCCGTCCCCATCGTGGAGTCCTTGTAGCCCAGGTCTTACCTGTGAATCAGGTAAGAGCTGTGCAGGAAAGGGTGGAGGTGAAGCCCCGTTCTCACCTTCGTCGCGCGCCCCGCGTGTGCTAGCCCCAGCTAGGGCACGCGGTTGGTGTGCGTGGAGTACGCCATTCCTGGGCCCAGCCGAGTCACTGTGGCCCGGAGGACGTGCGCGCTGGTCGTGGGGCCCCGGGGGCGGGGGGGCGGGGGGCGGGCGGGGGGCGGCCACGAGGCGGCCACGTGGGCGCGGGCCTCGCCTTCGCCCTGCCTGCGGGCGGCGCCTGCCCTCCTGGGGTCAGCCTTGGTGGGTGCAAGGGTCGCAGGCTCTCAGGGGGAAGGGTGCTGGGCGAGGCTGCGGGGGCTGGGGTGCGCGATCGACACTTCCCAGGCGGTGGGCGCGGGGAGGGGGGGGGGCGTCGGGGGGCCTGGGGAGCCAGGGCCAGGCCACCGGGCTCAGCTGGCGTGGATGGAGCCCCGGGAGGAGGGCAGCTGAGGAAGGTGTGAATGACAAGGCCAAACGAGGGAAACCGAGGCACCTGCTAGGAGTTGACGCCTCCTGGCTGGAGGAATCATGGGGGAAGGTAGTTTTGAAACCAGCGTGGCTGCTTTCCTTCCTTCCCCGGGAAGAGAGGGGCTGTGAGTAGGAAAGAAGGTAATGGTTTTCCTCTGCGGACTGTGGTGAGCGGCAAATGAGGTAACGACTGTGCTAGGGCAAAGAGCTGTACAAATACAAGAGTGTTAGTTAATTAGACTCCTTAAGCCTCTTTATCTGTTTCAGCGGCTCCGGAGTCTCTCGGGTGTGGATAGTGGGTCGGGCTGACCAAGATGCATAAGAGCTAGGTGTGAGATTGAGGCACAGGTGGAGTAATGCAGAGGATGAATAAAGACAGGGTTGTTTTTTTTTTGTTATTGTCTGTTTGTTTCTGGTGGGGGGGGCAGTAATACTGCAGTGTGAAGGAATGTGTACAACATCTGTCCTTTGGGTTCATCTCATCTGGCTGAGAGATTAGTTCATTCCTTTGCTGCTTCTTCTAACACCACCTTTGGATTCCCCCCCCCCCCTTTTTTGCTGCAAAGAATTCTACCCCTAAATGAGATTGAAGAAGGAGGAAACATTAGTCATGTGAAACACATATTGACCAAATTTGGTCAAGAGAGAAGTTGATGGGCTTTTTATTGATAACTACATTTTTCTTGGCCTTGGAATGAGATAGGCTGATGTGCAGACAGGAGTCCTGAACTGAGGGCTACCTCTGAGAAAGAGAGATTTGTTCTCTGAATAGAGGGGTCACCTGGGCCAAGTTCCAATACTTCTCTGAGCCTTAGGTTTTATTCAGTGGGGGAAACCTGAAAGGTCATTCATTCTGTTATACACTAAGACCTTATAGCAGCAGCTACGAGGCCAGCCAGTCCTTAGTGACAGGGAACTTGTCACGTCCTAAAATGGCCAGCCCCACTAGACGGCTCTGATCATTGGAAAATTCTTTATGTTGAATCGACATCTGTTTCTCTGCAGTTTGCATTCACTGCAGCCACACAGAATGAAATGTCTAAAGCTGCTTCCACAAATATTTGAGGATTGCTAATATATTTCCTTCTTCCACTCACTCCACAAGGCTCCTTTTCTTCAAACTCAAACATGCCCAGTTATTTCAAACAGGGCATCAGTGTAGGGCAGTGGAAAGAACGCCAGCTCTGGAGCCAGACACATCTGTATTCAGTCCCTTCACATACTACTAACAACTGCACTCTGAGCTGTAGTACCTTCCTCTGAGATGTGTGAATGGAAATTCGCATCCAGCACTGTTCCCTTGAAGATCAGGGATCAATTGGGTGACTGTCATGCTCATAGTAGGAGCTTAAAGTATGAAAGCTGCTATATCGTGAGTGACATGGTTGACAGTCCATTGTAGTTGCTCTCTGCGCACACTGCACTTTGTTCCTGTGACTCTTAAAATCCCTATAGAAGAGATTATTCTGGATACTTCTCCATAGTCTATAGTTAGAGTAGTTAATTGGATCTATATCACCCTTAATGAACCTGTTTGTTAATTAAAACCCTAGGTGTTTTTTTTTCTTTAAATCATAGTGCTGTTGTTCAACCAACTTCTCTCATTCTGAACTTTCTTTTGAAAGTTTATTCAAATCCGTAATTAATGGCTCCTGAAAATGGTAGTCATAGTTCTATCCTATTGTCTTCATAATTCTCCTTTCATTGGTCACAGGGGTGTCAAATTGTGATTAGAAAAATATGATTATTGAACGCATGGTATCAGCTAAGCTGTTATCTACCACTGTTACGCATCAGTGAGAATGTGAATGCACTTTCTATGCTAATTTTTTTAATAACAAATCTGAGTTCTAATTATGACGTGGACTCTGTCAGAATTGGAATGTGACAGGAATGTGTGATAAGCCTCACTGTTATATATGATGCCAACCAAGGATGCTATCTGTTTAGGAGAAGCGAAAGGCTGTCCAGAAGCAAGCCAGAGGCATAAATGCAAACATTGATGTACATTATGTACATATATGCTTTCCCTGCATACTCAAAGGGTTTTCTATCTTAGACTAGATTCTACCCTTGTGGAGGAAGTTCCCCTCGGGAAATACGTTAAGCATGGTTAGAAGATTCCTTAACTCTTTTGCTCCTGGGGCTTTATGGCCAGCATTTTCTCCCTGGACAGAAAATTCCAGCTTTAGCTAACCAGATCTCATAGAATTCTCTTGAGTTTTTCCACAGTCCTTGTTATTGTGCCAGAGGTTCTTTTGAACAGGAATGTCTTCTCTACCTAACCAAATTCGGGGTTTCTAACCCGTTTAACCTCCTGCTCTCCTTCTTCTAAGCACTCCAAGTAGGAAGATTTCTCCAAAACACCAGACTTGGGGTTTCTTTTGTTTCCAGGAGCTTTCCTGCCTGATCTCTTCCTTCAGAGGCATAACCTCCTTTCTCCCCCCACCCCCACCTTGTTCCTTGTGGGTAGACATGTTCCACGGCTTTCAAAAAAAGATCCTTTGTGGGGTACTTAGTCCATTAATTAGAAAATCGTTTTCATCCCCTACACTGCGTGCTTCTGTCCTGGTGAGAATGAAAGTGTGGAACTGTTGGTTGGATTCAGACAAGGGATATGAAAACTGTACATTGTAAAGGCTCTTGTCATTGTCAGTTAAAATTGGAACTCTTTTGCTCCGTTGAAAGGATTGATCTACATTTTCTAGGCAATTTTTGTCATTAAAATGTGGTGATGATTAGATACTATAGATTAGCCTCTCCTTGTAAAGAGACTTACATTTACATTTTGTCAAGTAATCAATTACGACTTTATATAAATGATTTAAATACATTGGTGGCTTCTCATTTTCTTTCGGAAAAATTCCAGCCTCCTTTCCCCCAGCTACTTTTTCTAAGGCTCTGTCTCTCTTTCACCCTCGCCGCGGCCCCCCTCCGCGGCCTCCCCCAGCCCAAAGGAAGCCGGTTTCCGCAAAGGTTGTACGGTCCTGAGCCTCCCGTGCTTGGCGAACGCCGTCCCTTCTGGCTGGAATGTTCTTTGTCTCTCTGCTAAATGTCTATTCATCACTCTAGACAACCCTTCCTCCCTCCCCGTAATTACTTCCTCCCCGGTGCGCCCTCAAATTCTTGTACTTATTCATACGGCATTTGTTAGGGGTCTCCTTTGTGGCCGGCACCACGGCGGACTCCCGGGATACAAAAGCTGAAGAATACTTGGACTCGGCCTTTGAGGGCTTAGGGAAGAGGGAGCCGACACACACAGTGTTGCTAGGATATCAAAAGGAAATTTAAAGAAAGCATCAGCTCTTGTCTGTCCCCACCCCCCACCCGGCCTAGGTGGCCAGCATCTTTCCGCAGGGCAGGAGCCTCACGGCACGTACTTTCCTAGCCTGGGGCTAAACAAGCGTGCTCTCTGTTCCTCCTACTCGGACCCCGGTAGTTGAGAATCCTGCACTGCGCCACCCTTCCTGGGAGGCTCCTCTGGGTGGGTGGCCTTGAACTCCCGGTGTTCGCTTCGATGTCCACAAGCCCCATTGGCACAGTGCTCGGTCTTTGGGCGAACTTGCTTGTGCTCGCGCTCGCTGGCGCTGCGGGGCCGCGGAGCCGTGGAGGGCGAGCGGGCCGCGGAACGGAAGCCTGCAGCGCCCCTGCTGGCCGGGCCGCGCCGCGCAGACCAGCGCCTCCCTGGCACGGACACTACAATTCCTGGGGACGGCCCGAAGGCGCGCGCACTCCAGGATGCGCTGCACTTTTCAGAGTCCTAATAGAGGCTTTTTAAAGAACTGTGGATTAAGAGAGAGAGAGAAAGGTCCCCCCACCCTCCCTTACTAGCACCTCTGGGCGCCCCGGCATTTCGATGTGTTGTTCACAGTAAAGGGTGGGGGGTAGGTCTTGCCTTCCCGATCGCCGGGCTCGTCTGGTGCGGCGCGGGTCCCCCGTGCTGCAGCGGCCTCCGGCATGCCAGCCACGTCGCGCTGCCGCAGAGAAAACATGTCTGGGTGGCCTGGGCCACCGGGTGAGCGAAACAAGACTTTCAGCAACTTTGGCCCGTTCATAACGGCCATCCCACCGGACCAGCGGAGGGTCCTGTGGAGCTTGTCATTCCGTGGCTCCTTGGGGTGCCACCCCCCTCCGTGGACACTCCTGGCTAGGGGCGGGGGAAGTGAGGCCCCCGAGGCCTGCTCTTCTGCACTTGAGCACTCGCAGGGCTCAGCATGCACGCTTTGGGCGGCGCGGGAATGGGTGTCACGGCGAGCTCCCCAGCCCCTGTGTCCCGTGGTCAAGCAGCAGCTACCCTCCGAGGGACCTCTGGGTGGGCTTAAGGGGAATAGGGTGGTCTTTGGTCTGTCATTTTGCTTGAGGCGTTCACTCGCCAGGGAAGGGTTTCTTCAGCAAAACCAGGAAGTCAGGGGTGGGGGGGGTGGTATGCGAAGGAGAAGCTGGGTGCTGGGGGGGAGCCCTCCCCTGAAGGTGCCCGCGAGAGGGGCGTCGGAGCTCTGCAGTGGCGGCGGGGCTGCAGGGAGGGGCTCTGCGGCGGGAGCGGGCAGGAGGGGCTCTGCGGCACGGTGGGCGGGCCCGGGGCGGGGCTCCGGTGGGCTGTAAAAGTCGGTGCCCACCCGCTTGGCGCTGCCGCGGCCACCAGCACATCCCGGCGCACACGGGCCACGGCCGCTGCCCAGACGCCTCCCCTGCGGCAGCCGCGCCTCGCTAGTGGGCGCAGTGCCGCAGCGCTCGCCCGGGTGGCCGCTCGCTGCCGCGGGCCGCACCTCTGCTGCGACCGAACGCTGCACGGTTGCGGGCGCCGCGGCTGCGCGCCCAGAGCTCCGCCACCCTGAGGCGCGTGGCATGGGATAACGCGGCCATGGTGCGCCGAGATCGACTCCGCAGGTGGGTGCCTCGGGCCGCGCCGTGCCAGCGAGAGGGGGTGTGGCTGGCCGCAGGGACTCGGCGCGCCGCGGTCAGGGCGGCCTTCGCGGCAAAACCTCTCCCGGCCGGCCAGATCGCTTCTCTGGGGAGAGGGTGGCCTGTCCGCGGCACGGTGCGCTCCTCGCTGAATCGCCGGATTTTACCCCCCCCCCCCCCCCATCGCTCTGGTGAGACTGAACGTGTCTGGATCCCGTGGTCATCCAGGGGCCAAGTAGGGCTTCAGACCCGGTCATCTCTGCGGCGTAATTTAGGATTTTTAGGACCTTGCAGTGGTCGCTGCCGCGGTGCAATTTAGGATCTTTAGACGCGGAAACTCCAAGATGCGATTTTGGCTCCTTGGCCGCGGCCATCCGCTGTGGATTTCTAAGCCCTCACCGTGGCCGCGGTGCAGTTTAGGATTTTTAGACCCGGAACGCCAAGGCGTGATTTCGGATTCTTAGAGCTGATGGTCGCGATGGCGTGATTTAGGTTTGCGGCTCCCTTGTCGCCCCGGTGTGGTTTAGGGTTTTAGGATTGCGATCCTGCCGTGGAGTGATCTAAGATTTCCCGATTCTGACTCCACTGCGGAGCGTGTGCCTGCCGCGATGTGACCGGGGCTTGTCGCGGGGTGAGCGCCGCGCCGCGCCGCGGTCCCCGGCGGGATGGAGGGGAGGTGACCGACGGGCTGGGCATCTGGAAGCGTTCGCTCTGGCTTTGCGGGTTCGCCGCTCATTTCATCCTCTCACCGCGGTGCTATCGGGTTTGGCAGTGTTAGGCAAATGAAAGGCTGGTCGATTTCCCGAAAGTTGGTTCGTGGAGCTTGTGGAATTCATATTCTACCATCTTGACTCCATCGGGTAATGTGAATGTGACTTAAAAATTAGATAGATAGATAGATAGATAGATAGATAGATAGATAGATAGATAGATAGATAGATAGATAGATAGGATAGATCGATCTTCATTTAATCCATTCTACCTACGGTCTGCCTGATTGCTTCCCTACTAACAACCCTCAAGTGTGGTGGGCGTTTTCATTACCGAGGTGGCAGAGAGAACGACGCCCCGGGGGTTTGCCTCTGCTTTGTCGGGGCGAAAGGGAGGACGCAGTGCTGGCGTCGTGAGATGGGGTGCCCAGCGCTGGGTCTTTACCTCTTCCCCTCCCTCCCCAGTCCCCGTGGGGATTCCACCCGCCCCTCCCCTCCCCGGTGGGGAGCCCCCCGCCCGGATTGCCTGCCCTCTCCGCGCCCCTCCCTGGTGCTCCGCTGAGTCACGGCTCCTTCCGCTGCTGGGACGGTAAATGGACGCCCCGGGGGCGACGAGAAAAATGTGCGAGCCGAGGTAGGGGACAGACAGACAGACACGCGGAGCAAACGACAATCTAACGCCCTTTGTCCTTTGCCTCCAGAAGAGAGGTGTGGGGTGTGCGCGCAGCCCACGCGGGTGCAGACCGACGCAGGCACCCCGCGTTCCCGCGTCCGGTCTCGCATTGTCCGGAACGGTAGACCCAACCATCGTGATGCTTTCACGTTCTTTGAGGAGAAAAAAGAAAAGTCCCTGTTCTCATGGTGCTGAGCACAGAGCAGTGGAGACTCCGAAGAGGCACTATTTTATCGCTGTGGAACACGGTGTCTTTACCGTCAAAAGAAAGCGTTTCCCCTTTGTGTTGGTTGGTTCTGAGCAGGGCTGTGGCCAGACTCCTGGTAGGTATGGTGGCAGGGCGTGTGGAGACGCTAAGCCCGGTCCCTCGGGCCTTGGCAGTTCGTCTTCTGTATTTGTAGCTGTTTTCCTGACAGTCCTAATTTTCAGTTGGGGAAGGTATTATTTCCATCCTGGCTGTTTGGAGATGTGTGACAGTCCTGTCCCTGGTGACCGTGGAGAGTGAGCATAGACGGGTAGCTTCCATTCCTCTTCGCCTCATGGCCTCAGTGTTGATAAATCAACCTGGACCTTCGGAAGTCGTAGAAATGCTGAGTATCAGCCCTGCCTGGTTTGCACTGGGGTGGGGGCAGCGGTGGTAATGGTGGGTCCTTATGAAATTAAAGCAACGGGAACTCAAGCATCTCCTAAGAAAAGCAGAAATATAATCTGCCACCCAGACCTCTCAAGAGATTAGCTATCTTGGGTCATGGTCATGGTAAAGCTGCTTATGTTGGAATGTGCAGGGTGATGCAGGGTGTCTGTTGGGTGTGTCTGTCTTGCTTCCCGACCCTACCCTAGACATTTCCTAGCTCCCATAGGGTACACTTGAGTCCAAGGCTTGATAACTACTCAAAATCCTGAGCAGTGCCTAATAAGTTAAATATCCCTCTACCATCTATCTTTAGGTGTTAGTACCAAGCGTATTTATTTTAAACATATTGGTGGGGTAGATGATGTTAACTAGATTATTTTTCCCTTAGGAAACCTTGGTAAAAGTCAAGGAAACCTCTTCAGTAGGTCACAAGGGTGAGGGGCTAAAGTTGGAGAGCAGAGGGGGAAGATTATAGATCAAAATACTGTATGTTCACCTTAAAAATTAGAATGGTGAGCAAATACAGTGATTGCCATGGCGGTGGCGGCCGCTATCGTATTTTCATCAACTTCCTGGCCCGGTGCCTATGGGGGCAATGGAGTCACAGCCTGGTAGGGTTTTGCTCCCAGTGCCTTGGTGCGGTGGCGGAAGTGCAGTGTTACCCTGACTGCTTTTCCCACAGGATGAGGGAGTGGTGGGTCCAGGTCGGGCTGCTGGCTGTGCCCCTGCTGGCCGCGTACCTGCACATCCCACCCCCTCAGCTCTCTCCTGCTCTGCACTCCTGGAAGACCAATGGCAAGTTTTTTACCTACAAGGGACTGCGCATCTTCTATCAAGGTACGAACTATTGGACTATTGTGGGTGGGGGTCATGTCCCAGCCGAGCTACTTCATGCCCTTTGAGCTCTGTTGCCCCCCCCTCCACTCCCTTAGTGACAGAGGGAACACCATTTTCTGTGTACTGTACTTGAAGAAATAGTCTAGTTCCCCTCATTCACTCCAGAGCAGGGACACTCAGAAAGCGGCTGACACAGCAAGGGAGAATTGAGATTTCATTCTATACACCTGGCTCCAGACACATTTTTTTTCCAATCTGATTTATATCAGATATTAGTGTGCTTTTCAGTGCCCCTAGTGTCAGGTAATATTCAGCAGTGTAGCTACTATTGTATCACTGCTCCCATTCCTGATTTCATTTTATCCAGTTGTTCTCTATAAAGGTAATTTTCTTTGTGTACCTAAATGTGATTTAAGCCTGACACTGCCACATAAATTAATTTGCTAATGATTATTATGACTGCTGTTTATCAAGTAATTACCACATGCAGGCATTGAGTTACATTTTCAACATTCACTGTTCCATTTAATCTTTGCAATAGCACTGGAAGGCAGTGCCATTAATCTCATTTTATAGGTGAAGAAACTAAGAAAAAGACTGGAAAAGATTTCTTTTGGGCGGGGGTCAAGAGCAATAACGAAAAATGTTTGTCATAAACCGTTTTTCATTATTGCTCCTGACCTCCTCTCATTGCTATGTTCAATTAAGTAAGTATATATTTTTCTTTATGTTGGGTTGACTGATTTCCAGATTTTCAATATTTAGTATTTCACTGATTATTTGTATAGATTTCTTAAGAATAAGACTTCCTGGTTTAAGACCAGCCTGAACAGAAAACTTCACTAGTCTCCATTTCCAAAATAAAAAAAATTAAAAAAAAAAAAAAAAAAGCAAGGCTGAGTGTAAGTGGCTCAAGTGGTAGAGTGTGAACCCAGCAACTTGCGCCCCAGAGTCCAAACTTCAGTAGTAAAAAGAAGGGGGAGGCTTCTGGGTTAAAGTATGTAAACAGTTTTCATTGCTTTTAAATAAATCATTTTCTGAAAACTTTTCTACCATTTTTTCATGTCTCTGACAATTTGTATTAGCCTTATTAGTGGCAATGCATTTTGCTGCCTGTTATGGCTAATTTAAAAGATGTTTAATGCTTCCATATTATCATATGCGTTCAAACATTGTCAACAATGTTCATGCTGATTGATTTTGTAGCTGACAGAATTTTGTTATAGTTTTGATTTTTGCTATAGTTTGATTCTGGATTGGGTGTCTGATGAAATAAAAAGTGCTGCTGTCCAACGGCATAAACTAAGATGCCTGCTGGAAAGAAGCTGCTAAGGGCTTTATGATTCTTTAATGATAAGGTACAAAGAATTCTTAGTAAAAAGATAATTCACACTTTCATATTAATGATGCAAAACAAAGAGAAAAATGGGATATAGTTTTTAAAAATGTAGATATCTTTTTAAAAGAGTTGCCTTCAAATATGTTCACATAGTATGCTATTTATAATTTTTAATACATAGATTAAAATTAAGTTCTCATTCTTACCTAAAGCAATAAGCTTGCATTTTAAATAGCAATGCATCATTTGAACATCACTTATCTGGTCAGTTTTTCCTCCTTTGTACTAGATTACTTGGGAGTTTTAATATGCTTAAGCTTATTTTTATAGGGAGCAGACCTAACCCATCTCTCTCCTTTCTAGACTCCGTGGGTGTGGTTGGAAGTCCTGAGATAGTTGTGCTTTTACATGGCTTTCCAACATCCAGCTACGATTGGTACAAGGTAATGAAATCAGATTTCTAAGTCCTACTATATCTTAATCCAAAAATGAAGGATTTTCTTGACAGCACTGGAAAATCCTTTTGAGTTGCTTAGTAAAATAACATTAAATATCAAACTTTCTCATTTACTATGAGTAAAAAATTCTTTGGCAGTCTGCAAAGAATCATTGCCAAGTTAAAAATGTTGGAGTTCCACCCACAATAGAGATTAATTGCTAGGAATCAAACATTTTCCAAAGGATGGTCCTTGGGGCCTGTGGTGGTTCTATGAGGCTTTCGCTTTATCGCAGCCTGTCAAACCCAGAAAGGGACAAAGCTTCTGGGCTGCTGTGGGTTGGGAGGTGCAGGTGCAAAGTTCATGCCATTCTTCCTTTCTTCTAGATATGGGAAGGTCTGACCCTCAGGTTTCATCGAGTGATTGCACTTGATTTCTTAGGCTTTGGCTTCAGTGACAAACCGGTAAGCAGCAGCTAGATGGGACTAATGTGCGTGGGCTAGATGCAGATGGATGGAGAGGTCAGCACAGAGGTTTGACTGAAGATTCTATGCTGTCCCTTGCCTTTGTTTTTCTTAGAGACCACATCACTACTCCATCTTTGAGCAGGCCAGCATTGTTGAGGCACTTTTGCGGCATCTGGGGCTCCAGAACCGCAGGATCAACCTGTTGTCTCATGATTATGGAGATATCGTTGCTCAGGAGCTGCTGTACAGGTCAGTGACACTATACTTCCTCAACTTCCCCCCCAAGAAAGTATATTCAGCCACTGCATGGGTGCTCAGCTACATGTATGTTTCTCCATCCCCTGCTCCAGGTACAAGCAGAATCGATCTGGCCGACTTACCATAAAGAGTCTCTGTCTGTCCAATGGAGGTAATTGTCTTGGTGGTAGTTAGAAGGGCATAGCCTCAAAAGGCCACCTTTAAATGTCACAAAAACTACTACGTGATAATTTGATATTAACCACACAATTAAACTAGAGGACCTTTTACCATTATTGTGTTGTGAACTGCTTTGATGATATATTTATGGACTTTTTTCTCAGAATGTTTTTCACATATAGAAGACAAAGTAACAGGGTTACCAAGGAAAGTGTTTCTGTTGACATTGTTCATAAGAAGCTGCAGTGTAGTAACATGTAATGCTTCCATAACACATTAGATAGTGTGAGCTAATGATGGGTCTACTGACATTCTCGATTAGGAGCAAGTGATGTAAATGCTATTTTGCTGTATCTATGACAATGCAGTGGTTGTGAAATAGACTTGAGGAGTCAGTCATAGCTGCCTCTGTAGTGTTAGCATTAGTTCTTAAAGTCTTCAGAGATGGCAATGTTAATTGTAAAACTTAGTGAGTCTCTTCCCAACCCTCTCCCATCAGGCCTTTTGGAGATGTTTCTTCTTTTCTCTTTGTGTGCCAGTGAGCACAGCTTGTAAATCCATGAATATCTAGATGTCCTCACCTAATGCTTTAGGGCATTTAAGGGCTTTAAGGGCAGCTTGGAAGAAGTCTGTCACTTTATCAGCAATGCTCACCACTTTCTGCCAAATGAGCATGCAAAAGGGAAAAGTAGGTTTTTTTTCAGGACCTACACTTACTGAAAACCTTGTGTGGGGATGTGTGCGCGCACACACACAGATCATTAACAACAGTGTGTTCTAAGCAATAGGAGGTAATGCCAAGTAGTTAGCAGTTCTATGGAGAACCATATAAATTATTTCTTACATTGCTGTACTTTTAAAATGGGAAATGTAGCTCCAGTGGAGTATTTGATTGGTTAGCACAGAATTTCTTAGAGATATAATCATTCCTTAACAAGGAGCATACACATACGTAAGTTGTTTCTGAAAGTTGTTAGGTAGTTTGTGACTGCTTGTTTGTAATCTGCTTTGGTAGGAAAGGCCCTAAAGAAGACTGAATAAGGTGAAAAGTTCATGATAATGGGCATGTGTTGGACTTAAAACTATGACATATAACTAAGAGAAGTTTCTCCTTCTGCAGGTATCTTTCCTGAGACTCATCGGCCTCTTCTTCTTCAAAAGGTTGGCAACTTCACTGGGTTGCTCTGTAACGCTAAGATTTGTGCTGATCTTTATGGGTCATATCTGCTGTAGTGCTGTAGTTAGTTAAAATTTTCCTTCTTATAAATTCCCACTACAGAAGTTTTCTCTTCTTGTGGAAATAAAGTAGTAGAAAGGTTCTGAAATAAGAGATGAGTTAACTATTTGAAGAAATACAACTATGGAAAAATTTGTGTCACAAGTATACTATTTTTTTTTGGGGGGGGGGGATCCGGTCGTGGGGCCTGAACTCTTGGCCTGGGTGCTGTCCCTCAGCTCTTCAGGCTCAAGGCTAGCGCTCTACCACTTGAGCCACAGCGCCACTTCCAGCTTTTTTTTTCTGCTTATGTGGTGCTGTGGAATCGAACCCAGGGCGTTAAGCATGCAAGGCGAGCGCTCTACCACTGAGCCAACTTCCCAGCCCACAAGTATACTATTTTAATGAATTTCATACGAGGATATTTTAACTCTAAAGTTGAATAGGAGTTAAAAGTCTTAGGTACATACAGCCAGACACAGTGGTATGTATCTGTAGTTCTATCTACTTAAGCTAAGCATGGTAAAAAGATGGCTTGAGCCAAGAAGCTTGGGTCCAGCCTGGGCAATATAGACCCTATGTCATTAAAAAATTAGTATTAAGAATTGAGTGAAGCAAAATATGTAATATTACATGGAATTAGAAATCGATTTGTCTACCATGACAGAAGAATACAAGTAAGCAAAGTAACAACAAAAAGAAAAAAGTAAGAGATTTGGAGTCTCTAGTTTAAAACCCTTTGTCTTGGTGAGTTGTGATCTTTCTCTGGATATCCTGATTTAGCCTTTCACTTATTACCTACAGCTACTCAAAGATGGAGGCATACTGTCACCCATCCTTACGCGGCTGATGAACTTCTTTGTGTTCTCTCGAGGGTAAGACATCCAAGATGAACTGTGGCCTGGGAGTGGTGTAGGGAAAAGTTGCTGCTCTTACAAGTCTGAGCCAAAGCTTGGGCTTTAATATTCTTAAGCAAAGGTGTTGGCCCCTTACCAGAATAGAAGGAATGGGTCAGACTGCATGACCTCTGAGGTTGCAGCCATGTTTAGCTGATTTTAGTTCTGATTTTTCCCCGCACTCATCTTCCTACATTTTGCACTCTTTTCAGTCTCACCCCTGTCTTCGGACCATACACTCGACCCTCTGAGAGTGAGCTGTGGGACATGTGGGCTGGAATCCGCAACAACGATGGGAACCTGGTCATCGACAGGTAGGAACTAAGCCTTCGCTTTGGATTCTTTTGGAGAGTGGGAAAGGATGAAGAATTGCTTTTTGCTCCTTACTGACACATTCCTGGTCACAAGAAGGCAAATTAGAAACTATGAAGCAGCAAACACAGAAAAAAGAAGTCAAGCATAGGGCTCACCCTGCTCCTAAGCCATTTGGTACAGAAAAGCTACAAATTTTGATGCTAATTCAGCTTGTAACCAACTGGCTGGCAAATCCTTCTTTAGACTTTTTAAGTGTTCTAATATGTTTTAATCAGAGTTGTGAAAGGAATCTAATATCTCAAGGTAGCAACTGGGAATCCCTAGGCCTTGGAATACTAGAAATAGTGACTAGAAATAGCCATAGCTACTTAAGATGAGGTCTTATCCTTTTACTAGCAAGCAGGATTAGTATAGCTTCTGGCATTTTATTTGATGGCTTTGCTGGGAACTGTATATATCAGGGGGCCATTCCTCCTTCCACCCTAATTCCACAAGTTCATGAAAGTGCCTTTCAAGAGGAAAAAACTTAAAAACATATCTCCCTATAAAAATTCTATTTTCCTTTCCAAAAAGTAAACACTATTTCTTCTTTCTTTTTGTGGTAAGGGATTTGAACTCAGGACCTCACTAAAGCAGTGCCCCATCCAAAACATTTGCTTTATTTTTTTCAAATAAGGTCTTGGGTTTTTTTGTCTGGGGGCCTGTCTTGGATCCATGGGCCTCCTCAGAGGTAATAATTGAGTTTACAGAAATAACTACCGTGGAGATCCCAATCAAAACAATCAGAACACTTGACTTTTGACTGTACATTGCAGCATGAGGAATTTTCCTTGTTCTCTTTATGATCACATGAAGTTCAGAGATGAAACTTTGTGCTTATGAACTCCTTTTAGAACTTTTGAGGTGGATATCAATTTAGAGATCATGTAGCTCTGTCTGTCCTCTTATTTAAAAATGAGGAACTGAGGTCAGAAGATAATGTGTTACATCTTTGAGTCAAAGAGCTGGTCAATGGTAGAGCCAAAATTGGAAACTTAAACCATGGTTTTAATGACATGGATACTCCAAAATCAACTTCCAGCTCTTCTATGATCTTATTTCCTGCCTAAAAGGCACTTAATACTTATGGTCATAGTAGGCATGATCACTGACAGTCCCATTCACATGGTAGGCTATTCCCAGGAAACCCAAATTGCCTCTGAATTAAGCTTCAGGGGGGCTTTTGAATCTCACTACATAATAAAGGTTTCTTCTTCTTCTTTTGCTGACTTACTTGCCCTATAGTCTCTTGCAGTACATTAATCAGAGGAAAAAGTTTAGAAGACGCTGGGTGGGAGCACTTGCCTCTGTAACGATTCCCAGTGAGTATTTTTGTGTTTCTGTGTGAATATTTTTATATTTCTTCTGGCTAGAAAACTTAGGATGGCAGGGTTAAAATAATCCCAACACCTATCGCCTCCAGTGTTTACTTAGCAAATAAAAATACATTAGTTAAATCTAATTTTAGGTAAACAAGAAGTTTTTAGTACTTAAATATGTGTTGTACAATATCTGGGAAATACTTGTATCAACCTCCTCCCTCTTCAACAAAACCTACAGACTTTCTATCTGAAATTCAAATTTAACAGGCGTCATCTATTTCACTGGCAACTCTACTCCCAGTATCTGGAATACCACTGACATGTTAGAGTGAAGAAGCATCTAAAGCATCAGGGCAAATGTTTAAAGTAGGATTTAATCTTTTTTTGTTTAGGGCACAAAAAAGCTGGAGGGACCAAATGGCTGTATGTTGGAGAAAACGTGCCAAATGAACTGACTGGCTTGTTCCCAGCAGTTCTTCATAGCCTTCCTAACAAAAGAAGCTAGGTTTTCATATATCTTTTTTATGGAAGAGACTTAATTTTAGAGTTACAAAAGGAGAGTACATATGAGCTGTTATTAAGTCTTTCTTCTTCTCTTACCTAGTTCATTTTATCTATGGGCCACTGGATCCTATAAATCCCTACCCAGAGTTTTTGGAGCTGTACAGGTGAGTACCCCTCAGAGATCTTTGTTCCTGACTGACAGGAATTACTATTGAGGGTTGCTGGCACTAGCTATTGTTTCTGACCACATTGTTTTTTGTCCAGGAAACATAAAGACAAGTTGGGAAATCTTTATTCTCTCACATAAATATAAAGATCAAGAGATTCAGTTATATGTTCTCTTATTCAGCCTGTTTTCACTGTCATGGCTACTTCACATTTCTAGGTGTAGAGATAAGAAAAAGTTATGTGAGTGAAAGTGGATATATCTTAAGAAATGTTTGTTTTAATCTGACTGCAAAGCTACCTCGCTGATCTAAATTGAACAGACTGCAAGGAGAGCTTGAGATCACCTCACTGGGGAACAGTGCCTTCTCATTGGTTGTTATTCTCTCTGGGCACTTATTCCAAAGGTGTCAGAGTATGAAATCTTGACTATGTCACAAAAGCATGCTCCATACCACCAAATGTCCTAGCGGGCATAACCTGGTAGTAAACATCTTGCTTAAAATTTTAACAGAATCATCTCAGAGCATCTCCTTCAATTAAGGGAGGTCCATTGTTACCTTTGTTTTGGCAGTGAGTTGCTTAGTGTTCCTCTAAGGAGTTGGAAGTCATTCTGTTTTGACCATTGTTGTTGAGATGTTTTATTTTCAAGATGTCTTGTTAGTCTGTATATTTAATTAGTAAGTTTATTGACCAAAGATACAATTCCATAGTGGAAAGAGAATAAGCTCTTTGTCAATTCTTTCCAATGTAGTACGTCTGCAAAGGCATTTGCTGGGGCTTCCCACTGGCTTACATCCCCCCCATCCTCCAGCCTCAAGTTCACCAGTTCACCTACGTGCTGTTCTCTTCCACTAGGAAAACGCTGCCGCGGTCCACAGTGTCGATTCTGGATGACCACATTAGCCACTACCCACAGCTAGAGGATCCCATGGGCTTCTTGAATGCATATATGGGCTTCATCAACTCCTTCTGAGCTGGAAAGAGTAGCTTCCCCGTATTACCTCCCCCATTTCCCTTACTTGTTGTGTATTCCACTTAGGAAGAAATGCCCAAAAGAGGTCCTGGAAACCAAACACCATTCTCTTAACAAAAGTCCACTTTACTCACATTGCTGAGCAGAATATAGAAAAAGGCAGCAAAAGCTCCAAGTAAGAGTGACATAGTAGTCCACCTCAGTCCTCTGACATCTGATCAAGTGGACTTGCCTTTGTGTTATTAGGAAATTCTGGTCTGCATTACTTCTTACTGATGCAGGAAGATAGGCATTAGACATCACTTTGCATAAAAGACTTTTAATACTCCTGTGGATTTTTCTGAAATTTAGATATGGGAATTTCTGTCTTGATCCCAAGTGAAATCCCACAGTAAAGAATGAGAAGGGATTGTTTACCTCTCCTAACATGGCTTTAAGAGCACATAGTTTTTTTTTTTTTTTTTAAGTTCTCTAAGTAACATTGCTTAAGTGAGTGTGAATCTGTTGTCTTAACTGTGGATTTAGTTTCATCAGCTATTTTAATTGTGGATGTTTTGTTAAAATAGATACTAGTCTAAATAATGTAGTACCATAATTATACCTTAAGACAATGATTTGCCCACACATGTATATGTTTTATAAGAATGCTAAACCAGCAGACCCTTCCCCTGCCAGAGTAGTAAACCTAATTAAGAGTGGTAACGTCTGAATAAATTGAACTACATCCAAATTATTTACAGAATTTCCTAAAATCACAGGACATTAAGGACCAATTGCATCTGTGCCAGATATTTACCGCTACTAGCTGGAAAGCCAATAATAATGTGACTCCTCATACCTCAGTGCTTAGAAGCATGTCCCTCTGGAGTGAAAGGGGAGGGAAAGGGACTTGTTACAGAGCAGATTATTGTGCTGAACGTACACTGACTTGTGGTGATGTTTAGCTCCCTATTGTCTGTCCTAGAGAGGCTTCCTCACACAGCTCAGCAACTCCTACACCTTACAGATGGCAAAGTTCCTAGACACTTTCACAACAAATTTTGAAAGACCCTGAGCAAATGGTGCTGAACACTCTTTTTTAAGCCACAGTCTCATTGTCTTAGTAGAAAAAGAATTAAGTGATTAAATTCTTTTTTTTTTAATTTTAGGATTAGGAACTTCAAGTATAACAACTTTGAAACTGGAATAAGTGTTTATTTTCTATTAATAAAAATGAATTACGATAAAGTGGATTCTGGCTTCCCCTTCCCCATTACTCCTCTGGGATAAAAATTTCCAACATTGCCAGGGGCTTTCATACATTACATGAGAGAATATAATGAGGTTACTTTTAAACAACAGGAATATAGGCTGTTAACTGATTTTCAACATCACTCAAAGCTGGACTATCATACCAAAGCTGACCAAGCGAGACAAAGAGGAAGGAAATAAACACAAAACCCATGCACAAAGACATTTGTTTGATCTGCTGGCTCAGGGCCAAAACATTTAATTTGCTCCTCCAAAGTTATTAATCTTTGTTATTTTGGGAATTCATGCTATTACCCTAAAACAGGAGGGAAGTATACTGCAACTTTCTCTTGCCCAGTAAGTACTTATCCAACAGAAGCCAAGATAACATCTACAGGTGTTCTCTCTTTGCTTCTGACCGTCACCTGCATAGTTACTCCATCTGCTAAGGCCAGCCTGGACCTGACCAATAAATCATAGCCACCTCTGTAAACACCTGAGAGAAAAAGTGAGGAAAACCACAGTAAGAACTCAAAGTAGGCTATGAATGATGAAATGTATCATGCTCTGCCCATGTCTCCTTTCTATTATTTTAGTGTTTAGAAATTTGTAAGAAATGAATCCTACGTATAAATCTAACTTCAAACCAAAACACCCATTCCTGTGAGAGCCAGGTACATAGCAGGTATTCAGTAGAGGCAGTATAATTAGTATCTGTGTGAGATATAAGTTAATGTTTTAGGCCAAATGTACATCCTAGAAAAATAAAGTCATTGACTGGGCTTCAAATAGTAACTCACAGAATGAGATGATGGGACAACAGCTCTAAGAGCTGTATGGCTGCCCATACTGATCCCTTCCTTTAAAATTTGCCGCAAAATTAAGGGAAATCTGATGGAAGTCTCTTACCTGCCAGATAGAGTGAATGGGAATTCTTGTTCTCAGGTACTTTATCTGACCTCTCACATGGCTGCATGCCCAGAAATGTGATGATGTTATTGACAGCTTCTGTGTTGAGAAAGTTTTTACAACAGTTATTAGGAAATTAAGTATAGGGATCTGCCTCTGCCCCTGCATGTTCTGGTGCTTTGAATGCACAGGGAAGCTACTCGCTAAGAAATAGTTGAATCAATTGCATGATGAAGCCAGGAACTTGGCCTTTTGAGTAAATGGCTTCCAAAGTATTTAAAGGAAAAAGACTTCTGGAATACCACATGTCTATTAGGCTTTCCACCACTATGAGATAATTATACCAGCAAAAAAAAAAAATGTTCTCACCTTCAAGAGTCTTGGTAGAGCTCAGAGCAAAAGTCTCTTCTTTCTCAAAAGTATCTCCCACCTCTTCCCAGGCGGCTGCAAAGTTAGGCTTTAGTACCTTCTGTATGTGGTCAGACACAGTGACTTCAAGATCTTCCAGCTAATGGACAACAAGCAAGGGTCAGTCAGGGAAAGTCCTTTGAGAACAGAACAAAACCAGAAGGAACTAGTCATTTATTGTTCTGTGCTACGTCTCTGCAGGGACCTAGGTAAAACTCCTACCACAATTGTTTTTAGTTATATAGGCCTTAGCACAGAAAAGCAAGAAAAACAGAACATCTAGCAAAAGCCAAATTCATGATCAACATCTACGGCCCTCAGGTGCACTATAGCCATGTTGCCCCACCCAACCCTCAATTTCTTGCCTCTAGTACCTTCTAAAATTTGCTTTTGCTAGCAGTTCTTTCTTGTCCATGATCTAGCTATATTATAGCAAACTAAAACTTAGTGAAGCAAAACCAAAATAACTCACTTTAAAACTGAGCTTATGTATAATTTCATGAAAAAAATCATTTAATTACGTTTATATCCTAGTAATCCTTATAAGGGGGAAAAAGGCTTTCTCCCTTTAAGAAGTGGTACATTTCAAATCTCTTTGGCATGATGCAGCAATTCCATTACAGAGGAGGATTAGTCTTGGTCCTTCTTAGTTGTTATCCATTTGAGAAGAACAGAAACCCCTTAAGTTTGTATCAACTGTTCCTAGAAAATGCTCTCATGGCAGGAGTCACTTAATGTTGTAAAGATGTCAAAGTCTGCAGGGAAGACTCACCACATACTCATCGTCATACCCATCCTCATCTGGAACTCCAGTGTTAGGGTCACAGTCCCGGACTGTAAACTTCATGGTGCAACTAAAGGTGCCTGCAACTGGAGGAGAAAATGAAGGCAAACCCACATAAGTGGGTGACACAAGCATGATGTTTTCTAGGAAGCAGCAGCTGTGCTCAGCATCAGCAATGTGTTCCACATTTTTAGGTGAAATGTGTGTATGTTTTGTTTCTAGGGTAGTCATTTTTGAAGCAGCCTGCAAGTAGGTCAAGTTGCAGTCTAGCAACTATGATATTAAAAGTCTGTTCTGCATTGTGGATTAGAATGGTACAGAAAAGATGGCATGGACAAACAGTTTTTGCATTGCTATGAAGAAAGTGGCATGGGAAATACTTTATAGAGAGCTGTTTGCCATGCCTGTCAAAAGGGCTTGTATAATGAAAGATAACCACTACTGAAGGTCCTGAGAAACCAAAAAAGCCTTCAGATAGATGATCAAGTTGACACTGATCAAGTGCATCAGAGTTTCAATATTGTCTTTAGATTGTGGCCTGACAGCGGGTCCACAGATAACCAGAATGAACTTAGGTCAACTTTCAACCACAGTGAATACGTCAACAATGAAGGAGTCTAGTACTGATAGTCAGTGTCTTTAAAAATGGCATGTCTCAGATGACCGGTGGAAGTAATAAATCGAGTTGGGACATTTGTAGAAAGCAGTCTTCATGAAAATAAGATTTTCCAAACTGCTTGAAGAACAAAATTTAGAGGTGAAGAAAAGGCATTTAGGATCTAACATAGGTCTAGAAAAGTCTTATAAGTATAAGAAATATTAGAAATTATAGCATTTAAAAAGTTATTTGGGGGGTAAATAAGGAGAAGTAATAAACTCAAATATAGAGAACATATATGATAGCTTAGATATTAAGACATATCTTCTATGTCTTTAATCATCAGTCTCCCATCCATCCATCCATCCATCCATCCATCCATCCATCCATCCATCCAAATTGTCACTACATGTAAAGATATAAGCTAATGTGCTGGATACTTAACAAAAACATGATTGAGATATGCTATCAGCCTCAAAGAGCTGATAATCTTAATAGTTAAGCATAGTGCAGTGCAGTATGGTGTGTGTTGTGTGGAGTGTGTGTGTGTGTGTGTGTGTGTGTAATTTATGTATCTGTAACACTATGACTAAATGGTATAAATTTCTCCCTTCCACTCCCTTGCCCTCCCCTCCATTCCTCCTTAGATTATGTCGCACTAGTACTTGTAGTAGCTTAGGCTTAGCTTCTCAAGTGCTGTGATTGTAAGATGTTCATACCACACCTGGACCCATAGGTTCTTTAATATAAATTTTAATAGAGTATTATTATGTAAAGTTGCAGGATTAACAGCCTGAAGAAATTATAAAAATGTAGAAGGATGTAACAATTTAGCTTGAACACAGAAGGTAGCAGAAGGGATGGTAAGCAGTGGAAGGTAATAAGAAAAAGGAAAGGGGCTAGAAAGTAAGTTGAGGGTAAGTTATGCTGGAAAATAGGTGATGATGAGATTATGTTTAGGAATAAATTATAAAATACTTTTTATTTCATGATGGACTTTGAGTCCAAGATAAGCTGGAAAAGATAGTGCCTAACTTGACTACTGTTGGAAATCCTATTTAACATGAATCTGAATTCAGAAAGCAGATGGATCTAGTAGTGTGCATTTAAAAAAGATATGGTAGTGATTTGACTGTGTAGGACAGAGTATATCTATCAAGACTGCAGAATCTGTTTCAGTACTAGTAAGTGATAGATGGAAAGAGTGATTGGTTAAATTAAGATTATTTTTTTTCTAGGAAAGGGGAAAGATGTAGTTAACACAAATCAAGTATAGGTCAGCTGAGGTAATTTTTTTTAAAAGGATGAAAAAGTGATGTAGAATTATGATAGGACAAAA
Organism: Dipodomys spectabilis; assembly: GCF_019054845.1. Taxonomy (NCBI): domain Eukaryota; kingdom Metazoa; phylum Chordata; class Mammalia; order Rodentia; family Heteromyidae; genus Dipodomys; species Dipodomys spectabilis. The sequence continues at coordinate 16,937,256 of NW_024870874.1, forward strand.
GTGAGAATGAAGAGTCAAGATACATTCAGTTTGGTTCTAATTAAGCAAAAAGGCTTTAATGCAGATGAAGAAGAGGACTAAAGAGACACAAACTAATGGGAGACAATGGTAGATCACAGATTTGGGCACACTGGTTGAATATTGTGTATAAGTAGAGAGGGTGCTTAAATAAGAAGCACAGGTTATAGAGAAACAGATCGAGGAAGTAAATAAATAAGATTGACATTAGTAGGGAAAATATTCTTGAACTCTGTGACAGTTTTCTTAAGTGGTTTGGTTGATAAAATGAGAGAGGTTACAGGGATTCTAAGGTAAGCTCAAATAAAAGCCACAGGTAGTCTTCTATCTGTGTGGCTGGAGAGGATACCTGGGTAACAGGAGAGGGAAAGAGGGTAGGAAAGAGGGACCTTTCCAGGGCAAGAGCACAATATTAAATTTACTGCCACATAGGAAGAAGAGCACTTCATGAATAGGCAAGATACATAATTAAGGGGAACAGGAAAGTATACCCTGAAGGCTACATTAAAATTGTCCTCAGAAGCTGCAAGAAATTGCTCAAGCCTGTAATCCTAGCTACCTAGGAGAAAATGAAGAGTTTGAGGCCAGCCTACCCAAAAAGTTCTCAAGATCCCATCTCAAACCCATCCTAACTACTTAGAGGAACACAAACAGATGTAGATTCAGATCAGCCTAGGCAGACACATGGATTGAGACTGTATCTCAAAAAATAACCATGCAAAAAGGCTGGTGGAGAGACTCAAGAAGTAGAGTGCCCGACTAGCAATTAAGAGGTTCAAACCCTACTACTCCAGAAATTCCAAAAATTCTCAGAAATGAGGTTTATCTTGTAAGGACTAGCTGAAAATGGGAGTTAACTACTGAGATTAGTGGAAAAGAATGAATTTGAGAAAAGAGGGGTGATAGAAGCTAAGAAGGACAATGATGTGTCAGTTAGGCTGATGTGCATACAGTATGCAGCATGGTAAAACAACAATATAGCAAGTGACAGAGTTGAAATTTGGAAAGAAGTCAGGTTTTCACCATGGAGGAAAGATTGACAAAGTATTATGGAGAGGTTCCAGAAAGCATTGTTAAAATAATGAAAGGGTTTGCCAACAGGGGAAAAGAGTAAAAAAGAGGATAAAAGGGATGGACTTTAAAACAGGCTAACTGCAGCAATCCTCCTAGGTCTGTACTTAACTGAGAAGAAAAAATGCAGTATACTGTGCAGAAAATCATGGAGGATGAAAGCACATTGAGTTGTGAGGGCCCGAAACAAAGAGCAGGTAACCACCCAGCAAGCAGTGCTGAATCCATGGGAACACTACACACAAAGCAAGAGAGATATTGAAGACTAAGGTTTTTCTGTAGGACAAATATAAGGAGAAAAGGAGGAATAGTATAGACAGGCAACATTAAAGTTACCATGAGATCAAAAGGAGCCAGTCAACTAAAGGATAAGACTGAAAAGCTAAAAACATTCTTGGAAGCAAAGGAAAGGAAATATATGGTAGAGAGCCAATAGGGAGTGGGTATGGAATAAAGATAATGAACAGAGTCCTGTCAGAGGTCACTCTAGGTCTAATTGGGCATAAAGGTCATGGGAATAAATAGAAAGGATGAGGAAGGACTTGAGTAGTAGGTCAAAGCAGATCACCTCTTGAAGCTTTGGAGGGAAAAAAATTAAAGAATCTGATCTTTATGTACTACCCAGTAGCGTAGTACATAAAGAAGCTGATTAAGATGACTGATGATTAAAAAAAAAAGCTATTGCTGGCTGTGTATCTGTAATCCTAGCTACTCAAGAGGCTGGAACCTGAGGATCACAGTTTGAAGCCAGCCATGGTAGGAAAGTCCATGAGACTCATGTCCAATTAACCACCAAAAAGCCATAAATGGAGCTGTGGCTTAAAGTGGTAGAGTGCTAGCCTTGAGCCAAAAGCTCCAGGACATGATCTAGACCCTGAATTACATGCTCAGGACCGCATGCATGCACACATGCTTGTGGCACGCAGGCACACACGTACACACACATATACACACTATTTTTGGTAACTTTACAGAGGTGATAGGATTAATAATTAGAGGGAGTTAGCAAGTAGTTTGTCCAAAGAAGGGATTGATGCTATTAGATGGGCAATGAGTGATTATGAGAAAGTACATCTGAAAAGAAGAATCTAAATCTATGTCTTCTTTAGAGAGATGGAAAGTGAAGGGTTGGCAGTTAAGATACTGTAGATTATTGAATAGTATTCCATTAAAGTTGCTCATAAAAGTTACCTTGCTTTGTGCAGACTGGCTAAAATGAAATACCTATCTTAGGGAGACTTGCATGAAAATATCACAGGAGAAAATGGAGGCTAGAATTAAAAAGGGAAGAGCTTAGTAAAATGTAGATGGGGGAGGGACAGGGAGAATATAAATGGTAGGGAAGGGCATTACAGAGGGCCAGAATGAACACTGGGAAGTTTCAGATTTGGATTGCAGTAGGAAGATGTGAGTTAAGCTAGATCACAACCAAAGAGGGGTATAGAAATGTGATGAAGAAGGACAGGCAAATTATGATTTAATATTATGAAGGCATGGCATCAAGGAATCTTTCATTGCTATTTGAAGCAACAAATATAACAAACAGAGATCAAAGAGTTGACATGGCATTGATCTGAACCCTGGCCAATGGCAGGAATCCTACGAAGGTCAAAACTAAGGAAGTAAATATATTCATGTACTCAGAACAGTGTGAAGGAGACAGAAAATGAAAGAAATAACTACTGAATCCATGAAAATGATATGAAGATGGATGCTGAAAAGAAACGTGTAGTTGGCCGGGTGCTGGTGGCTCACGCCTGTAATCCTAGCTACTCAGGAGGCTGAGATCTGAGGATCGCGGTTCAAGGCTAGCCTGGGCAGGAGAGACCGTGAGACTCCTATCTCCAATAAACCACCAGAAAACCGGAAGTGGCACTGTAGCTCAAGTGGTAGAGCACTCGCTTTGAGCTGAAGAGCTGAGGGACAGCGCCCAGGCCCAGAGTTCAAGCCCCAGGACCGACCAAAAAAAAAAAAAGAAAAGAAATGTGTAGTTAACATAGGTGGTTCCATAGGATCAGCATATGAAAGAGTGAAGGAGCCTGCAGAAAAAACAGGGTCATGGGAAGATGGACATGCTATTGTTAAGGCTATGGTATCACAGTTGCACCAAACATCATGATTAAATAAGGAAAAGGAGAGCAACTGGCAACTGTTCAGTGGGAGCAGCATATAAAGAATAATTGAGAGTAGTAGGAGTGGTATGGGCAGGCGGGATAAGGTATGGTGTTTTCCAGAATAGCAACTCTAGAGGACTTTGCAATTTAGGGCTTTGGGTTGAATGCTGCATCTCAGTACTAGACTTCAGAAAGCAGTATGTACAAGAAGAGAAGAACAAAGACTGTACAGGCAAGGTATGTTTTGGTGAAGTTTAATTAATTAGGATCAGAAGGAGATGGATGATATAATGACACCAGAGAAGATCTCTGAGGAGTTTGTCTTTAGAATGGATGACTAGTATTGGAAAATGAGTGGTGGGAGATCATATTGGAAATACAAATCAAGAGTAAAATTATATATATATATATATAGTTGGAGGGAGACTTACACTATATGTAATTAAGATATGTGAGGGTAATTCCAACAAAGACAAAGAACAGACAAATGTCATGTAAAGTGCTGGATTGAAATTCCTCTGACATGTGTACAGCACTTGGGGGTGCTGTTTAAAAGAAGGCAAAGACAATTTACATGGAACATAGATGGTTCTAAAAGATGGGAGGTTGGAGTCCCATTTCCTGTGTGGTGAACAGGAAATGCTCTTCCTCTTTTCTGTTTCCCCTTCCTTTAATTCTGTTATATTAAAATCTATCCTTGCTGAAATACTTTTTTAAAGGATGGGAGATTGGAACAGTTTGTTTAGGGAAAAGACAGGTAACAAGGAAGAAAGGGATAGAAGAGTGAGAGTTGAAAAACTGTTGATATTGAATGGAGGAAGATAGCTTCATATTTGCGCCAAAGATTTGAAAGATGAGAAGTTATAGCCTAAAAGAGCATTGCTAGAGAATGATTCAGAGCTGGATAATGATTTTTTAAAAAAACAAAACACAGCACTATAAAGATTCTCAAACTAGAGAATTCTATCAGATCCCAGAGTGGGCCTACAGGTCAAATTTGTTGAATATGAGGCCAGATTGCAATGATGAGTATATGACAGAAGCAAAGACCTGAATAAGAAGAAGAGCCAGAAGTAGATCTACTCCTGATGCTTTGTTGGGAACTTTTAAACTAAAGAGCATGGTTGAGTGACAAGTTAACAGCAGTATTTACTTCAGCATTAAATAGGACTGTTAGAAGTATAAGTTACTTTCCTGACCATAGGCCTAATGAATCAGAAACTCAGAGAAGGGCTCGGCAGTTTTAACTGGCTACCATTTGAGAACCACTCTTTTTCCTCTATTTTAGATGAAAGCAGATTAAAGAATAATTCTGATATAGAGCCTTTACTAGCCACAATCACATTAGGATTACCTGCTAACTGTGGAAGCTACTGAGATTTGGAGAATAGAAGGAAAAATGGAGAAGAAAGAAGGTAAAGGGAAAGGGGATGTACAGATGAGGCTAGGACTGCAACCTGTAGTATAGTGAAATGGCCAATAAGTCATTAAAGAATGACAGGATGAGCTGAGTACAGGTAGCTCAGTATCAATAATCCTAGATACTCAGGAGGCTGAGATCTGAGGATCAAGGTTTGAAGCCAGATTGGACACACAAATCCAAGAGCCTATTATCTCCGGTGAACCATAAAAAGCCAGAACTAGAGGAATGGTTCAGGTGGTAGAGCACCAGCTGTGAGTGAAAAAGCTGAGCAAAAGTGGGAGGCCTTGAGTACAAGCCCCAGTACAAAGAGAGACAGAGACACAGAATAATAGGATGAGGAATATTGGTAACTGGAGAAAAGAAACTCTGAAAGAATGATTTTATGTCAAGCTAGGTTACAAATGCTCAAGAAGAAAGACTATAAATAAGGGGAAGAAACATAACTATAAATAAGCACCAAGGTTATGGAGAGAAAACAGTTCAGAAAGTTCTGTCAAGAGTAAGAGTAGACCAAAACTCCATTGTGCAGAGAATTAATAGTGAGTGATAACTATGAGGAGTCTATTTATCCAGAAATCAAAACTGAATCACTGGGACAGATCTCTGTGTGGTCTCCAAATGAAGTTAGAATGGTCAATATAAGGCAGAGTTTGATAAGGCAGGATGAAAAGAAGTAGAACAGTGAAGTTAAAATTACTGCTAGAAGAGAAGATACCAGTTACTGAAAAAAAACAGTTGCCACTGATACTAACTGGAGCTGTATGGTACCACATCTGGGTCAAAGGTCATGATGGAAAGAAGAGAAATTAGATGCTATCTAAGGGAAGGCTGATCAAAGGAGTATAAAGAATGGCAGATATTAATTACTGGTTATAAATATACTAGGCACCAGTGGTTTATACCTGTAATCCTAGCTACTCAGGGGGCTGAGATCCAAGGATCATGGGCAGGAAAGTCCATGAGACTCATCTCAGTGGAAGTGAAGCTGTGGCTCAAGTGGAAGAGTACTAGCCTTGAGTAAAAAAGCTCAGAGACAGCGTGTAGGCACTGAGTTTAAGTCCCAGGATCAGTGCCAGAAAAAAAAAAATCCAAAAAAAACCTTGGATCTAGGCTATGATGGAATATGAGGGAAGAGTCTGATAGCTGAGTTAAGAAACATTATAGAACATATAGAAGAATGAAGAGTAGTTGTTGTAGCAGCAGTGAGTTGAATTAGACACACAGACACACACACACACACTGTACACACACACACGAATAGAGGAAGGAGATACAGAGAATAAACAGAGTCTACCTGGTCAAACTGGATGGAAAGGCTCAATAGTAATAAATGGAGATGAACGAGGTATCTAACAAAGTTTCACAGACCTGGGTAGAAATGGGAATTAGAGAGTAGAGTAGCTCTTGACTCTATGGGCAGATTTTTCATTAAAAACTTAGTTTATAGGAAAGTGTGTTTTATAAAGATGAATTGTCCTAAAAAGCACTGATTGCTAAGCAACATTAAAATACATGAGGATGGGCCAGTTAGGCAGCATGCATGAGTGGTTTATACAGAAGATGATTTCTTGAGAAATGACTGGGAATTGTGAGGTAAATCTTTGGAGGAGAATATCACATTCATATCCATTGCCCCAATAAAATTATAGCCCCTGAAATGGACAGAAAAGCTATGTCACAGCATAACAGAATAAGAAAGAATAAAAAGATTTTAATGTATGTTACAGGAGAACATTGTGTGAATTAGAAGAGAATTCTAATTCTACTATAGAGTATAAATAGGCAAAGAAACAGATCAAAAACAATGGAACAATCTTGAGAAATCTATCAGATCTCAGAAAGGGTCTAAATGATTAAATGTTGGTTGTTGAAAGATTTCTCCAGTGGCGTAGATAATGAGAGAGAAGCAAAGGTCTGAATTTGAATACGAGTAGTAAGAAAGAAAGTAGACTAAGTTCTTGATGTTTGATGGATTGTTTTTTAAAAAGAGTATACATAACACTTAAAATCGTCAGAGATAAAATCACATATTACTTATAAATATATAATAATTATTGAAGTTATATGAGGATAAGTATCAAACTCATGTGGCTTTTTCTTGGAAAGGAGAATGCTAAATGATTTTGAGGAGTGGTATAGTATTGATTTATGCACAGCATTTTATTTGCTTACAAAGAGACTTGAAGCAAACATAACTGGAAAATGGAAAGGTGGTGGAGTGAGTATCTGAATGAAGGGAATGGAAGTTGTATTTAAAGGGCTTGGTTGTTAAAGATTAGAAGGTATGATAAGATGAATCTTGATTTTAAAAAGCCACAGACAACCAGGAAGACTGATTTGAGAGTTCAAGTGGTAGGTATTCAGTCCTGGGTTCAAAGAGGGGTAGAATGAGGGCAAGGACAAAAGAAACTGACTAACAAGAGGAAGATCTATATTTGGTGAGAAGTATATGGTATCATTAAGGAAAGTCCCTCAAAAGCACATTTCTAGAGAAGACTAATGTATCTATTCCTGTTGATTCCAGATTGGAGCCATTAATGAGTTTTTTGTTTTTTTTTTTTTTGGTCAGTCGTGGGGCCTGAACTCTGGGCCTAGGCACTGTCCCTCAGCTTTTCAGCTCAAGGCTAGTGCTGTACCACTAGAGCCACAGCACCACTTCTGGATTTTTCTGCTTATGTGGTGCTGAGGAATTGAACCCAGGGCCTCCTGTATGCAAGGCAAGCACTCTACCACTGAGCCATCTTCCCACCCCTAATATAGTTTTCAGTATGTAAGAAAGGGCAAGTAAGTAATCAAAGGTATATAGGAAGAATTTGCTGAAGTATTATGCTCATAATTAAACAATTATGTTAGAAATGGATGCAAGTGACAGAAATTACTAAGAGAGATGAGGAAAAAGAAAAACTGAAGGTGGGTATAACTAAGGAGGAGAGGATGTAGGATTTAAGTTGGGGTGTAGAGCATGCAGTTTTGTAAAATGTTAGACAAGTTATGGTAGTTAGAAGAGCCAACATGAGGAACACTAGTAAAGACTAGTAAAGAGTTGTATCTTAAGCTAGCTACAAATTAAGGTAAGAGGGAAGCCAAGAATGTGGCAAAGTAAGAACTGAAGAATGGTATATTGCCTAGAAAAAAGCTTTGTTGGACTTGAAGCAACAAGTACAGCAATACAATAGTTTTAGTACAACTAATGCAATAGACTTAATGTAGGCGAGAGCAGAAATTCTAGGAAAGTCCAGACTGAATGGACAATAGAAACAGATTCAGTAGAGTACAGGCAATATGAAATGCAATAGTGTGGGACTAAATATTGAAGAGAGTATATATCCTAAAGAGACAGGGATACCCAATGAAATGATCTAGGTAAAGAAGAAGGAATATTAGAAGACCTATACTGAATTTGTAGTAAAAGGAGAAAGAAAAAGGAGAAGAGCAATGTTCAAGTTGTTTATAGATGGAAAGACATTTTTTTATTGTCACAAATTTTGATGAAAGAAATGGATATATTTTAGGTACTTTGTACCTAAAAGTCAAAGGTTATTATTCAAGAAGAAAAAGGAATAAAGGATTGCAAGTATGAGGACATTATGAATTCACAGTTTTGAGTATATAGAGTAAGAAGGAAGTGTTAATGAAGGAAACAGATGGCCAGGTGGCTAGGGGCTCACATTTATAATCCTAGCTACTCAGGAGGTTGAGATCTAAGGATAGCAATTCTAAGTCACCTAGGCAGTAAAGTCCATGTAACTCTGATCTCCAATTAATCACCAAAAAACCCCTAAAACAACCCCCCCAAAAACCAGAAGTGGAACTGTGGCTTAGGTGATAAAGCATTAGCCTTGAGCACAAAAGGTCAGGGATCACCCAGGCCCTGAATTTAGTATCTAGGCCTGACACGAGTGCACATGCAAGCGTATACACACAACAACACCAAATACGAAAACAAAAAAACAATGGTCAGCTCTTAAGAGAAAGTGTGTATAGAATAAGAGATTATCACGGGCTAGAAAAAGCATAGAAAGAACTCACTTGAGGTCTTAATGAGAAATTTAAGGGACTGAAGTTGTTGACTGGTAGGAAAGGTCTGAAAGACATAAATTAAGATAAAATGAAGACAGCCTGATAATAAACCTATGTTGGACAGCTTTAAAACATCAGGACTGACCTTTTAAAAAGGTGTAGGTTGGCTAGTTGAGAGAAAATTCATGAATTAGGTTTGGTTTGGGCAAGGTACAAAACTGCGTATGACTGAGGCCAGAAAGAAGAGTATAGGTATCACAAGCTCTCTAGTTTAAACATTGGTTAACATGAAAATATCTCATGCATGTTACCATGTGCTTAGAAAACCATACTGATATAGTGAGATATTTTTGTGCTAATAAAAACAATTCAATTGCACACAAACCTAATTAGAATGATATATTTTTGCTGTACCACAGCTCTTTTATCAATCGGCTTACTTCCTATAGCAAGAATTTTTTTCTTTTTTCTTTTTTTTGTCAGTTGTGGGGCTTGAACTCTGGGCCTGGGTATTGTCTCTGAGCTCTTGAGCTCAAGGCTAGTGCTCTACCACTTGAGCTACAGCACCACTTCTGGTTTTCTGGTGGTTAATTGGAGATCAGAGTCTCATGGATTTTCCTGCCTGGGCTGGCTTCCAATCGTGATCCTTATATCTCAGCCACCTGAGTAGCTAGGATTTACAGGTGTGAGCCACCAGTTCCTGCAACAAGGATTTTTTTAAGTGTGCAATATTCCTTTCCTTTTCCTTATAATATGTGTGGGACAACTCAAGAAAATTAATTGATAAACATTTCCCCAATATTTCTTCTTTAGGTATTTTATTTAAAGAAGATATGTTAATTTGTTTATTTTCAAAATTTCATTTTTCTTCTCCATATAAAAAGAAAATGTAATCATCTTTCTTGTACTATGAGGTCTTTTTTTTGTGTGTGTGGATTGTAGGGCTTGAACTCAGGGCCTAGGCACTGTTCCTGAGTTCTTTTTGGTCAAGGCTAGTGCTCTGCCACTTTGAGCCACAGCTCCACTTCTGGTGTTTGAGTGATTAATTGGAGATAAGAGTCTCAAAAGGACTTTTCTGCCCAGGCTGGCTTTAAACCATTAGATCTCAGCCTCCTAGCTAGGATTACAGGTGTGAGCCAATGGCACCTGACTATGAGGTCATTTTTGTACTGTACACAAACATATCTGCTGTTGGGTGAATTACATAGTTGGGCAATTGTCCTTTGAGGTGGTTTATATTGTGATGTTCTTAAATATTTTTTGTCATTTTAATGATTGAGAAAATATGTAGGGCTTTAAAAAAACAAGATGAGTAAGGACCTCTTCAAATTTAAGGTAATATGTTTACTACAAAAAATTATTACTCAAGCACAAAGGATAGTGAAAATTACTCATTCCTGTACAGCAGAGAGTACAGTGAGGCAACTATTAAAGGAAGAAATAAAATGATGATTAAAAGCAGGATGGGAGATGGTCTTGCAAAGAAAAGCATAGTTAATAGAAAAACTAGAGCCAGTTTAAGTGAAGTGGACATAAAAGGCAAATGGTAGGGACCCTGTCAAGGAACAGAGAACCAAAGCAATTTAGCATGGTATTCAGGAAAGCAGAAATATGGAAATGGACTGAGCAATGAATGTTCAATAAAAAGAGGTTACTAGCAGGAAGATATTAGTGTATACATAGGAATACTAGTTATATGGATAGTTAATAAAAACTTTTCAAAAGCAATAGGGAAAAAAAAAAAGAAAATAGGTGGATAATGTCACATGTGGATGACATTGTAAAACAAGATTTGATACTATAATTGTATCCTAAGAGTAAGGGTACAGATAGAACTAAGTAAAAAGGAAAAAAAAAAAAAACAACAACTAGGTAACCTGAGTAAATATGTGGCCAATCAGCTTCACAATAATAAAACTCAGAAGTGATGACGTCAGTAAGACAAGAGTCTAAATCAAGAAAAGTGATATAGGATAAAAGATGGATGAAAGCCACTAAAAGGGTGAAGGTGATAAAGAAGCACACCATGTACATTAGATAATTATATGCATCAGATTGGATGATAGAAAAGAAAAATGAAGATTGAGCTGTATATTTAAATCAAATTACAAACAAAAGGAGAGAGGAAGAACTTCAGAAATGAATAAAGTTGATATGTGGGGGGATAGGGCTCCAGAGACTTCTAACACAAAGATATGAGAAAAATGGGTATGAAATAGGGATGAGGCTTCAATCAAAAAGAGAATGAGAATCACAGAATTGCTAAAGCAAATTAAGTTCTATGTAGGTCTAAACCAGGTTCTGAGACAAATAAAAAATGATATGAAAATATCCTCAGTAATTGTGGAAAGAACAAAAGACAAGAAACAGCTGTAGTTTAAGAATGTAGAAAACAACCACAATATAGTATAGGATTGAAAATGTAAGAGTAAAGACAGTAACTAACAGGGACCTATATATGGGATCTGGTGGACTATTGACAGTATGTAAACTTTAAAGTATGAAAGCAAGAAGAGAAGACATTTGACTGACAACAAAGAGTTATATATATGGATTGATTTTATATATTTTAACTCATAGAAAGAACAATTGTTGATCTTAGATCTTTCAGAGTCTTAAGAGTCTGACTATGAAGAAAAGAAATAAGAGCAAGGTAGAAGCATGTAATGGGGGAAAAGTGAAAATGGAAAAGAAACTGCTACTTGAGAATTCTGTTTCTGTGCAGGGTTGGAAAAAATATTAACAATGTGACAATAAACTGTGCACTGGATCAGCATGCATTAAAAGATAAATTTAAAATGAAGGGAGAATAGGTCACTGTTTGCTTCTACTCACTCATAAATGTTTTTTAAGAGGAAAAGAAGATGGAAATCAGAAAATACTAATTATGAGCTGGGCAACACTGGCTCATGCCTATAATCCTAGCTACTCAAGAGATTGGGACCTGAGGATCAGTTTGAAGCTAGTCTAGACAGGAGAGTCCATGATACTCTTCTCTCCAATTAACAACCAAAAAAGCTGGAAGTGAGCTGGGTGCCGGTGGCTTACCCCTGTAATCCTAGCTACTCAGGTGGCTGAGACCTAAGGATCATGGTTCAAAGCCAGCCCAGGCAGGAAAGTCTGTGAGACTCTTATCTCCAATTAACCACCAGAAAACCAGAAGTGGTGCTGTGGCTCCACGGTGGAGTGCTAGCCTTGAGCTGAAGAGCTGACGGACAATGCCTAGGTCCAGAGTTCAAGACCCACAACTAACAAAAGGGGGGGAAAAAAAGCTGGAAATAGAGCTGTAGCTGAAGTGGTAGAGCCCTAGCTTTGAGCAAAAAAAAAGCTCAAAGGCAGTGTCCACACCCTGAGTTCAAGTCCTAAGACTGGCACACACACATCAATAATTATATAATGTATACAGGTCTTGTACTAAGGATTAACAAGGAAAGTAATCTGATGGACAGAAGTGGATAGTGGTAGGTCCTATGAGAACAGGTGGAGATCCACTAGTGAGGGCATCAAAGGCCACCATTAGAAAGTTAGAGGCATGACAAGGGAGAGGGCAGCCCAGGAATGCAGGTGGCATCCACAAAGTGGTTCTTAATGGGGGTTGGAGGTCGGGAGTTCAACTTGAGGTGTGTGTGTGGGGGGGGGGGATGGCATGGCCCCAGGGGGCCTATCAAACCATCAGAGGAGGAGCAAGGATCTGCTCACAAACTGTAAACAACAACAACCCCAGCCAAAAGATGGTTTTGATAGGCCACCTGGGGGCTGTGCACCCCTGGGTGAGAATCACTGTTGGAAAGGGGAGAATGGGCATGGGGCAGAGACAGGACAGTGAGCAGACAGCACCTGTGACACAGGGTAATGGAGGCATCACAAGTCATGACTGTCACTGTGAGGACAGGTCCTCTCATCCAGGATGAGGAGGACAGCAAGCAAGTGGATGTAGCTGAGAGGCACCTGGAAGGATGAGGGTCATGTGGGACCTGCAGTCAGGGGCAGGTGTGCAGTGCCAGCACTGTGGTCCCTCCTGAGGACCAAGGTGGAGGAAGGAGGCTGAGAGAGATGGGCAATACACAGAGGAGATGTGGATAGAGCTGGCTGTCCATGGGGAAGGCAAAAATAGAGGGGAAATAAATCAGTGCTGAAGGACAGCTCATAAGAAGAAATGAGTGGTGAGGGAGAGGAAGGAAGAAAGGATAGGAATACCCAGGAAGAGAGCTGTCATAGTCAACAGCAAGATAGGTTGAGAGTTCAATAGTACCATGTCAGGAATGAAGGCGGAAGAAAAAAATGTGTCTGGGACAGGAATTTGGTAGCATAAACTGAGGTTCTGAGGTCCTGAGCTGGTTTTCAGCTAGTGTTTGCAGGAAAAGGGGAAGGTTACAAAGAATTGTGATTGTGAGGACCAGAGGGAACTTATGCCTTGGAGTTAAAGAATTATAAGCAAGAACTGCCAGGTAGTGTGTGGAGATCTGGAACAGTGTCTTGCAGAGCAGGCTGAATATGGTGGAGCAGTTGATAAGGAGGACAGGTCGAGAAGGAAGGTCTACAGAATGAATCATAGAGAGCAGCTGAAAGAAGGGGTATGTGTGTGGCAGGTAGAGAGTAAAGTATGCCTTGCTGTGCAGTAGAGACCAGAGCAGGAAAACTGATCAGCTGGGTCAGGAGAGAAATATTCCCTATTTAGGAATGCATGAGAGGAGAGGTGGTTACTGGGTAGTAAGAATGGAAACCAGCAGATGAAGGAGCAAGGAGCAGAAAGAGAAGAGTAGGGGAGAGGAGGAGGAAGAGGGAAAGAAAGAAGGGGAGGAAGAGAAGAAGAGGGAAAGGGGAAGGGAGAAGGCTGTTGAAAGACTCAGGGAAGGCCCTGAATCAGAGAAGGCACATAAAGCACCAAGAAAGAGAGAGAAAAAGTGAGAGGGCAACAGAGTTTCAGGAGTTCAAAGAGAAGGAGGATGTGGCAGTAGTTAACAAAGAAGGTGTAGGAGCCACAGGGCAAGAAAGGACATAAAATACCAAGCTGGAGGGAAAGGGCCCCAAGGGGAGAAATGATTGTCAATAATATGTTGGATCTCATTCCAGTGAGAAGCTAGGGGGCTTAGGAAGTCAGAGAGCAGAAGGACTCATCAAGTTGGTGACAGAGGCTGGCACTGATGTTAGTAGTCAAGGCTGTTCAGGAAGGGTACAGATACCTTAGAGGGCAAGGGGAAGACTCCTGAGTGCATGGATTAACTGTAGGGGAGCAAGAGAAGTGCAAGTGGATGTGGATGTGGAAGCAAGAGGAGAAAATGCAAGGCATGGGTTGTGCGGAGTTTAGTTCATGTTCAGGGTAGAAGGAGAGACACTGAAGTTGGCCTGCCATAATGACAAGATGTTATGGAATGGGAGGCACATAAAGGGGCAACAATTCACAAATTTGCAATGTCAATCTTAAACTGGGGCTAGTTAGGAAAAGATTACATGGCATGCAAAGTCCCACACTGGAAGTACTTGTACACCTCAGCAGAGACGGATTAGTAATGTCTGCTATCAATGTCAGACAAAAGAAGCAGAGCAGAACAGAGAAAAGAATCCAAAGCCTAGGTTTTTGCAGAATTGTGCCCTTAGAAGAATAGGCAAGAATCACAGCGAATTGAGGAAAGAGGAGGAATCTATGTGGTGTTGAACTTTAAGACACCTGCTCCAGAGACAGTACCTAGAGATCACAATCTTAGGGACACTGAACTGAACCCATATGGACTGTATCCAGAAGGTGGATAGAAATATACTGCTAATAACAATGGTAACAATAACAAATGCTAATCAATTCCAAGGAGTCAGTGGGTGCAGGTTTCACTGAATCTATGCTTCTACTTTGCCAGGATAGGTGGAAGGTTGCCAATGAAGGTTTAGGAGTAGACTCCATAGTGTATCACACTACAGGTTGGTAAAATACATGGGGTATACAGCTGATTCTGGAAACCAGTTGGTAATTGTGGTTAGTATGAGAGGATAAAGAAGGTAGATGCAATGCAGGAAAATAAGGCTTCAATTTTGGATTAACTGATACAGATGACAAATGAAGAGGTAGATGGGATGGAAAGTGGTACCTACTGAAGAAGGGATAAAATCTGAGCACAGATATTGTGAGGGTAGAGTAAAAAAGACACGAGTAGGTTCCAGTAAATATAAGGGCAATTATTTGAACAGGAGTCCCTTTAGAAAATGGGCCTCTAAGCCAGGTGCCGGTGGCTCATGCCTGTAATCCTAGCTACTCAGGAGGCTGAGATCTGAGGATCATGGTTCAAAGCCAGCCCAGGCAGGAAAGTCCGTGAGACTGACTCTTATATCCAATAAACCACTAGAAAACTGGAAGTGGCATTGTAGCTCAAGCGGTAGAGTGCTCTCCTTGAGCTGAAGAGTGCAGCGACAGTGCCCAAGCCCAGAGTTCAAGTCCTATGACCGACAAAAAAAAAAAAAAGAAAGAAAAAAAGAAAAAAAGAAATGGACCTGTATTAGGAGGAAATGGAAGAGAGGAAAACTGGAGGGTGAGGAAGTGGAAGACTGGCTGGACTGATTGCAAACTTTTATAGAAACATGCTTGATAAGAGGGAAATTGAGAAGAGAGGTAAATTTTAGTTGGAGAAAAGTTCTAGAAGAGAAATGACATAGGGTGAAGATGGAAAGAGGTGGGGCAATTAAAACAGGTCCAAGAAGTGTGGATAAAACAGGAGTGAATACAAAGAACTGGCAGGCACTATAGATAGATGGAAGAAGTCTGACTCAGAGATGATGTAGGGGGTGGAGGGATGTTCTCTTTAACAAAGAAGGAAGGAAACAATAAAGGATATGGAAAATGAAGTAGAGAAAGGAAAGTCAGCTGTGGAAGAGAGACAGATAGATGCCTAAGGAGGATGGAGAAGAGGCAGAAAGGTAAAAGGGAGATAGGCTAGGCAGATACTAGAGGAAGGACAGGAGGGAGTTCTAGAGTTTTAAAGAAGGTACTTGGGATGCTCAGGCCAGCTTGCAAGCTGACAAAAAAAAGGAAAACAGAAAAAGAGTAGACTCCAACAGGCAGGAGCTCTTTAAGCCTTGAGTGTTGTTATAGGGGTACAAATTGTGGGTGAGGGTCTCATCTGTCATAGAGAGGTACAATGAGTGAATTCAATGGTTGGACAGGGGTTGGCTGATCAAGAGAGACTGGATTGGATGAGAGAGCAGGTTTGGGAACTGTAGCATTAGTGTTGGAGATGGAGAGGGCGTTAAAGGTAAAGTGCTACATGTAAAGAAAATTCTCTTGAACTAAGGTGGTAGATTTATTTTAATTGTTGAAGATGATGAATAGGGGTTGGAGAAAACTATGACTTAACCTAAAGAAGAAAATAAAGAAGCTTCAAGTGGGATAAAATGGAAGGCAAAGATAAAGTGCTGGTTTGTAGGAAACAGGATTTGCAGGCGGAGACAGCAGGCTTTGCAAGGACTTTATCTCTGAGCACAAAGAAGAGACATTATGGAAAAAAGATAATAGAGCAAGAAAGATAAGACTAGAGGCAATGATATTGACAGGAAAGCTGAGAGTCTCATTAAGAGCATATAGGTTAGGGATAAGACCTTCAAAGAAATAATTCTCATGAATACTATAGTTGTTCAGGGAAAGTGATGTAGTAGATCCAAGTGGAGAAAGCCAGTTCAGTTATCAGAGGGGAAGGGCAGTGATCCTTCAGTGAGGGCATAATTAGAAAGTTAGAGGAATGACAAGGGAGAGGGCAGCCCAAGGAGTGAAGGTGGCATCTACAATGGGGGTATGGGGTAGCGGGTTCCACCTGAGGGGGGGAGGGTTGGCAGGGCCCCCAGGGGGCCTATTCAAACAACAGAGGAGGAGCAAGGATCTGCTCACAAACTGTAAACCACAACAACCCCAGCCAAAAGATGGTTTTGATAGGCTTCCACCTGGGGGCTGTGCACCCCTGAGTGAGAATCACTGGTGGAAGGGGGAGAATGGACATGGGGCAGAGACAGGACAGTGAGCAGACAGCACCTGTGACACAGGGTAATGGAGGCATCACAAGCCATAACTGTCACACTGTGAGAACAGGTCCTGTCACTCAGGATGAGGAGGACAGCAAGCAAGTAGATGTAGCTGAGAGGCACCTGAAGGAAGAGGGTCATGTGGGGCCTGCAGTCAGGGGCAGGTGTACAGTGCCAGCACTGGTCCCTCCTGAGGACCGAGGTGGAGGAATGAGGCTGAGAGAGATGGATCAGGGCGATGGGTAGATAGAGATGGTGGTCCATGGAGAAGGTAGAGGCAGAGGGGAAAGGAAACAATGCTGGAGAACAGCTGGAGGAGACCAGTGCTGAGGAGGAAAGAGAAGACAGGAGGTAGGGATGGGAATGCCCAGGAAGAGAGCTGTTGGGATCAGCAGCAAGTCAGGTTAAGGGAGGGCATCTTTGTGCGTGTGGAGGGTGGAGTGAGAATATATGTGAGTGCAGAAGTGGGGATAATCAGAGATCTATTTCTGCCAAGCACTTTTTCAGAACAGAATGAAAAGAGGGGTATGAACAGCAATGTGATAGGTCACCTGGATCCAAGAGTGTAGGTTGCTGGTAAGGTATCATAGCTCATGTTACAAAGGAGCACAAGTTCTTGGGCACTGGACTTTGTTAGTTTGGTGTGATACAAGTTGATAGAATGTGGTAAAACACTTGGTGACAAGAATAGATCATAAAGGGAATACACATCAAAGGAAACGACTGAATCAGCAAGTGTTTATGGAAAATAGCAAAAAATATGGTAATTGGAGAGTATATGATAGTCTTGGCTATGTAATATTTAAAAAGCAGAAATGACCGATCAGTATCTAGAAGGGAGAGACAGTTAAGAGTGTTCAACAAAGAGGAGATCACAACAACCTAAGCAGCCCAGTTGGCAAGAAGAATAAGAAAGACCAAAAGAAGGAGCCCAGTAGCAAAGAGAAAAAGCACAGTTGAGTGCCAGGGAAGGCAGGATGCCAAGATGTTAAGTGAGACATGACGAGAACCATGAAGGTGGGAGCAAGCAGGAAGCATGTAGGAAGTCTGCCTTATAAATGTAGGCAAAAGCCTGCCCAGGAAAGACCAGGGAAGACAAAGAACATGGTAGATGCTAAGACAAGTCGGAAGTAAAAGACAAGTGGGAGATACCATAGCAGGGTGAGACTGCAGTGGTTACAAAATGTTGTATAAAACTTCCAACGTGCTGGGTAATGCTTTTTTTTGTTTTTGTTTCCTTTAGTAAGAGATGGGCATAGAGAGATGACACTAGGTTGAAGGAATAACTCTAACCAAGGTGAGAGCCTTTAATACTGAAACCAGAATGGATAGGGGGTGGATTCACAAGGAAGACAGGCTCAGAAGAACTCATGAGAGGCTAGTACTGGTGGCAAGTCAGACAGGGAATAGAATTGAGGGAAAGATTTCTAGAGTCCATAGGCTGACTGGGAAAAGGCATAGAAAGTACAGCTGGATACTAAAGAACAAGTCAGTGATTTCTGGAAAAAATTATACTAGGGAGAAACACATGGGATGGCCAGACAAGAGTTAAATCATTAGGGTAGAAAGAGAGACTTTACACTGGACTGTAAGTGTAAAGTGGGAAAGTGTTATGTGGGGGTGGGGGTGAGTAGGGGCAGTTGATGGGAAATGAAAGGGACAGGAGGCAGCACTTGGGTCATGAAGGAGTTCATGAGTGTTAGGTGGCATTGGCAAAGGTCAAGGGAGCAGCATGAAAGGCCAAGGAAAGGCAAAATGCAGAACTGCCTGGTTGTGGTATGTGCATATCTCAGGGCATGCCAAGCTGATGAGATGGGTGGTTGTCAGTGACTAACCTAAGGAGCAGAACAGAAGAGAGAAGAGGTTAAAGCCCAGACATTTGTAGAATGGGGCCTTAAAGGCAGATAGTGGGCAAAGGAGCAGGTGACTCTGGTTAATGGGAGGAAACTGGGTGACATATAAATTAAGAAGGCTCCTGCACAGACAGCACTGACAGGTAACCTCGGGGACATGGGATGGACTCACATGGAGTGAGTTCAGGATGTGGACAGAAAGAAGATGCCTGCAAATGGTGGAGGTGAAGCTGGGACCCAATGGGGAATAGGCATTTTGCAGTGACCAATGAATGAGTCTGTGTATCTGCTGTTCAAGGGTGGCTGAAAGGAGAGAGGTATACTATGTAGTAGAGAGCATGCAGGGCATGTAGAGAAAGTTGGAGTTGAGATTCTGTAGGTCCTATGAGAAAGGAAGGAAGATATATAGCAAAATGAAAAGTTGGAATACACAAGGCCCCAGTGAAGTGTAAGGCCTGTTTTTTTTGTTTTGTTTTTTGTTTGTTTGTTTTTTTGGCTGAGTCAAAAGAGAAGGGATAAGGAAGAGAAGGAGAAACAGAAATTGGTACCTGTGTACCAGTAGGGTTCCAAATCTAACCACGACTGTTTTAATGTAATAGCCAGAGGGAGAAAAAGAAAGGAAGAGGGATGAGGAAAACTTTAGGGACAACTGAGGCTAAACTCTATAGACAGAGCACATTTCCTGTATGAGACCCTATCCAGCAAAAAGAGGAACAATGGAGGAAGGGCTAAAAGGAAGCAGTACAGACAGTGATGATAGACTTTTGAGGAACCCACTAATCACCAAAGGAACAAAAAAGGCAAGTATGGTAGAGTGTGAGAGGCAAAGGAAAGGCAGATAGAGAGAGAGGCCAGAATTAATGAACAACCTGGAAAAGAACAGCTGTTGTTGACTGCAGAAGAGGTGATAGGTAGAGAATTGAAAGAGTTTGAGCATGAGAGCAAGTCCAATAAGAGAACAGACTCCTATCCTACAGAGGGGATTTGTTGAAGTAGCAGTACTAGCCAGTTGAGAGAAGGACCAGCCACAAGGAAGACAGGGAATGACTAAGAAATGCTAGGTAACAAAGAGAAACATGTCAAGTAAACTGTAACAATGGGAATATAATTCAACATATAAGTGGGCAATTACCTTAGGATAATGAACAGGACAAAGAAACAATCAAGGAGGATGAAGAGAAGAGAGCCAGGTGGAAGGGACATACTGGACAACAGAAAAGTACGTAGGGAGAAGTGGAAGGTCCCAGAGTGAGAATAAAGGCAGGTAAGGATACTCAGACCTGCCTACAATGCTTAGCATGGAGAAAGAAAAACAGAAAAGTGACTGTTCAAGGGAAATGTGTATTCTTTTATATATATATATATATATATATATATATATATAGTGAAAATTCCATACAGAGGGGTTACAATTATATGAGCAAGGTAATGAGTACATTTCTTATCAAGCATTGTTGCCTCCTCCTTTGTTTCCCCTTCTCATAGAGAAATGTGTGTTCTTAAAGAATTGAACATTGTTGCACATTGCAGATTTGGGGAAAGTTTCTTTACTACAGATCTGGCAGGAATGAATAGTAGCAGGTAATGTGTAGTGGTAGAAATGAGGCATGGGATAGAGTTAACGTTGATGTATAAGAGTTCAAGGGTGGAAATTAGGAGTAGAGTTGAAAGTAGGAGACTTTCAACAGTGATTCTTAACAGGGATGGGGGGGGGGGGTTCTACCTGAGAGAGAGGCAGTGGGAACAGCCCCCAATTGGTCTATCAGAGTATCAGACAGGGAGCAGTGATCTGCTCACAACATTAAAAAACAACTAAAGATGATTTTGATAGGCTACCTGGGGGCTGTGTATCCTGGGTGAGAATTACTGGTAGAGGTAGAAGGGGTGAAGGTAGGGCAGCAGACATGAGTCAGATTCCAGGCGCTGAGAAAATAATCTAAGCCCCGAGAAGATTCCATCTCTAGTGCAGAGAGGTGGAAGAGACGGTAAAGTGGCTATTTTGTAGTCCACAGGAGGGACTTGCAGACCAAAGGGAAGGCTCTGACAAGGATCCTTGACTCTGTTTGGTCCAGAAGAAAGATTAAAGAAAGAAGAAAATAACAAGCACATTCACAGATTGCATGAGAGGCTGATATAATGGTACACATGATTGAGGAGAGGTATTGTTTTGAGAAAGGGTTTTCTCATGCACACTGGGATTGGTTCAGATCTTGCATAAAGGATTAGTGAGGTCAATATGGTAGATTCAGGGAAGAATATTGGTTTTATATTAGAGGGGAAGGGTGGAGAAGGTTACCTTAACTGAAGATGTCAATGGCCACCACTAGTAAGTTAGAGGAATGACAAAGGAGAAGGCAACCCAAGGAGTGAAGGTGGTATCCACCACAGTGATTCTTAACAGGGGTGGGAGGGGGTGGGGATTCCATCCAAGGGGGGGGGTGGGCATGGCCCCCAGGGGGCCTATCAAAACATCAGAGGGGGAGCAGGGATCTGCTCACAAACTGTAACAACCACCCCAGCCAAAAGATGGTTTTGATAGGTCACCTGGGGGCTGTGCACCCCTGGGTGAGAATCACTGGTGGAAGGGGGAGAATGGACACGGGTAAGAGATGGGACAGTGAGCAGACAGTGACACAGGGTAATGGAGGCATCACAAGTCATAACTGTCACCCAGGATGAAGAGGACAGCAAGCAAGTGGATGTAGCTGAAAGGTACCTGGAAGGATGAGGGTCATGTGGGGATCTGCAGTCAGGGGTAGGTATGCAGTGCCAGCACTGTGGTCTCTCCTGAGGACTGAGATGGAGGAGGGAGGCGAAGAGAGATGGATCAGGGCATAAAGGTGATGGTTGGGTAGGACTGGTCCTCCACTGTGAAAGGCAGCGACAGAGGGGGAAAGGAGGCAGTGTTACAGAATAGCTATGAGAAGATATGAGTACTGAGGAGGAAGAAAGAGGAGGCAGGGATGAGTGTGTCCAGGAAGAACCATCATACTCAGGAACAAGTCAGGTTGAGTGTAGATAAGTACTGTGGCAGGAGTGAAGGCAAAAGACAAAACATCAGAGCAGGAACTTCATAGGAAGAGAGGGAGATGTTCTCTGAGGACATTTTCAGAATTTGAGAGAAATCTACTGGTGGTACATGTCTGAAATCCCAGTGTTCAGGAGGTTCAAGGCAATAGGATCACGAGGCCCGCTTAAGCTACACCTTGAAACATTTAAAAAAAAAAAAAAAGGAAGGATACAAAGGAGAGAGGCAGAGAGACGAAAGAGAAGAGTGAAGAGAAGAAGGAAAAGAACTAGCACTTAAAAAGTTACAGAGAGCACTGGTTCTTGGGAGCTAGAACATTCTTCTTGGATACACAGTGAGGCAAGGCTGAACTGCTGACTAAACCAGTAAATTCAGTACAGTCTCTCTAATAAAAGGAAGATTAAATAAGTGAGAACATCTGCAACTGTCAACAGATCATGGAGATTTCATACCAAGGGGACTACTGTACAAATTTCCAATGTTAGCTAAAAAGAGTGATGAGTAGGGAAAAGTATAGCTCTTCCCTATGCAAAAGGGTAGGAAAAGAGAAGAAATAATTAACTTTGACTGAGGAACAAGGATCAGAAGTGAAGGGGATATATTATTGGAAAACATGACAGAGGCCAGAGGGTCCAATGGGCAAAAAGAATGAAAATAGCAGGAGCCCAGTTTGGAACAGGACAGAGTTGTTGAGACTGCCTGTGTCAAAAAAGGCAATGCAAGGTCCAAGAAGAGGGACTGTGCCTGGGAATCCAGGGATACTTCTGGACAAATGGGTAAAGTAGTAGATGAATCCTCCTGAAGAGAAAGCATGGCATGGACAGAGGAGCCAGGAATGAAGCAGAGGCTGCAGGAGATTGAGATTGAGATGGTAGAGGTGTGGCACTTAGGGAATGTTAAGGAGCACTGGCACATGCTAAGATTTAGAAAGGTTGGAAGAACTATTCCAGGAGAGAAGGTAGATGCCACCACAACTGTGAAGTCAAGGATTCAGGATAATTCAAAGCAGATGGACTCATTATAGCCAGTTGGAGACAAAGAGGCTGCACCTATATCTAAGTAGTCAGGGCTGGTCAGGATTAGGGAAACACTCCTGAGTTCACAGATTGACTGCAAGGTAGCCAGTATATGGATTGATTGAAAGGTGACAGGGGTGGGGTGTACAACTGAACAATGTCAAAGGAACAGACTGTCAGGAAAACAAGAGCAGAAAGAAATGCTGGGGATGGTCGCAAAAGGGTTAAGTCCACAATCAGGGCAGAAACAGAGAGAATTCACACTGAGCTACCATGGGCCGGTTCTATATGGGGTACAGATGGGTAGAGGCAGTTGATGGGAAAGGAAAGGGACAGGAGGCAGCACTTGGGTCATGAAGGAGTTCATGAGTGTTAGATGGCATTGGCAAAGGTCAAGGGAGCAGCATGAAAGGTCAAGGAAAGGCAGAATGCAGAACTGCCTGGTTGTGGTATGTGCATATCTCAGGGCATGCCAAGCTGATGAGATGGGTGGTTGTCAGTGACTAACCTAAGGAGCAGAACAGAGGAGAGAAGAGGTTAAAGCCCAGACATTTGTAGAATGGGGCCTTAAAGGCAGATAGTGGGCAAAGGAGCAGGTGACTCTGGTTAATGGGAGGAAACTGGGTGACATATAAATTAAGAAGGCTCCTGCACAGACAGCACTGACAGGTAACCTCAGGGACATGGGATGGACTCACATGGAGTGAGTTCAGGATGTGGACAGAAAGAAGATGCCTGCAAATGGTGGAGGTGAAGCTGGGACCCAATGGGGAATAGGCATTTTGCAGTGACCAATGAATGAGTCTGTGTATCTGCTGTTCAAGGGTGGCTGAAAAGAGAGAGGTATACTATGTAGTAGAGAGCATGCAGGGCATGTGGGGAAACTTGCAGTTGGGGGATTTTTCTCCAAACTCTAGATTTGCTAGAGAAGATAAATATGGAAGGCAACTGGGAATAGAATAAAGCCCTCAGTGGACATTAAGGCATTTACCTGCTTGATTTTTCTCCCTTTTTAAATTAAAAAAAAAAAATGGTGGCTTGATCCAGGGACAATAGATGGAACCATGAACAGGATGGAAAATTGTACCTGCATAAGGCTCCTTAATAAGCATCATGCATGCAGTAAAGGCCTGATATGGAAAGAAATGGGACATTTGATTGACCTTAACCTGTGGAGAGAGAATAGGCTAATGGCCAGGATTACATTCACTTTGTGCAGTCCTTTTGAGAGGAAACAGAAATAATGGAAAAGGAAGAAAGAAATATAGGATTGTTCATGTTTTCTGTCTGACCATTAATGGAAAAGGTAAAAACAGAAAATGTTTGTTTTGAGAGAGGTGAAGGAAAAGGCAGGCTAAAGGAAAGATAGAGGTAGAATTAATGGAAGATTAAGACTACTGATACTGATGGCAGCAAAGGGATGGAAAGAGTTTAAAGATGAAAGCAGACCCAAGAAAGAAGAGGACGTGGAGAAAGAAAGCCTGAATCTAGTCAAGTGGCAGGTACTATGTGGTTAAGGGTGTGACCCACAAACAGAAATGTAGCCAAAAAGGATGTAGCTATAGGAGCACAATGTAGCACAAGGTAGAGTCCCCATGCTAAGACAGATGGCATAGGCGGTACCCAGGAAGAAATAAGAGCAGACAGCTCAGAATAGAACAGAGACAAGCTGGACAAATGAGAAACAAGGATATGGGAGCAGTCCCAAAATCAGAAGGCACTTAGGAAAGCTCAGGCCAGCTTGAAAAACTTGACATGGGGAAAGAAAAGCATAAAAAGGGTGGACAGCCATAGGCAAGGTGGAATCACTTAATAATGGCCTTGAGAGCTGTTGCAGGGGTGCAAAATTTAGGCCAGGCTCTTTACTACGGATCCGGCGGGGGAA
The DNA here is from genome assembly GCF_019054845.1 of Dipodomys spectabilis. NCBI lineage: Eukaryota > Metazoa > Chordata > Mammalia > Rodentia > Heteromyidae > Dipodomys > Dipodomys spectabilis. The sequence continues at coordinate 16,961,682 of NW_024870874.1, forward strand.
GGGTGGGTGGGTGGGGAGGGTAAGGGATGGGGTTTACTGGGTAGAATGGGAGGGCAGGGTTGGGTACAGCGGGTGGGGTGGGGGGAGGGAGGGTTAGGGTGGGATTTGGGGTGAGGGACATGAGCCAAGTGCCAGGCATTGAGAAAATAATACTATTATTCTGAGCTGGAAGATAATTCCATATCTGGTGTTCAGACTGATAAATACCTGCTAAGAGACAAGAGATCCATCTGAAGGAGAAAGAGTATTTTCAGGTGGTGAGGAAGGTAAAGGGTAAGAGACTAGTTTGCAGGAAATAAGGAGAGATTTTTAGGTCAAAGGGGAAGGTCTGCCAGCATTCCTTGTCTTTGATTAGAATATGAAAGAGGAAGATTAAGGAAAAGGGATAATGATAAAGAAACAGAACAAATGGACTGGGGAAAAACACTGACAGAACAGTTAAGAATCAGATCTAGTAGGATCATGATGATTGGGAGTGGTATGCATTTGCTAAAAGAACAACTCTCATGCAGTCTGGGGTTGGTTCAGATCCTATATCAAGTATTAACAAGGAAAGCAATGTGGTGGATCCAAGTGGAGTGTGCCAGGCTTATATCAGAGGGGGAAGGGCAGAGATCCCTGAGTGAGGACATCAAAGGCCCACCATTGGAAAGTTAAGAGGCATGACAAGGGAGAGGACAGCCCAAGGAGTGAAGGTGGCATCCACAACAGTGATTCTTAATGGGGGTGGGGGGGTGGGGATTCCACTCAAGGGGGGGGGTGGGCATAGCCCCCAGGAGGCCTATCAAAACATCAGAGGGGGAGCAGGGATCTATCTGCTCACAAACTGTAACAACAACAACCCCAGCCAAAAGATGGTTTTGATAGGCCACCTGGGGGCTGTGCACCCCTGGGTGAGAATCACTGGTGGAAGGGCGAGATTGGACATGGGTCAGAGACAGGGCAGTGAGCAGAGAGCACCTGTGACACAGGGTAATGGAGGCATCACAAGTCATGATTGTCACTATGAAAACAGGTCCTGTCACCTAGGATGAAGAGGACAGCAAACAAGTGGATATAGCTGAGAGGCACCTGGAAGGATGAGGGTCATGTGGGGACCTGCAGTCAGGGGCAGATGTGCAGTGCCAGCACTTTGGTCTCTCCTGAGGACTGAGGTGGAGGAGGGCACTAAGAGAGATGGGCAGTGCACAGAGGAGATGGCTATCCATGGGGAAGGTAGGGGCAGAGGGAAAGGAAGCAGTGCTGGAGGGGAGCTCCTGAGAGGGATGAGTGCTAATGAGGAAGAAGGGGAAGAGAGGGGGCAGGGATAGGGATACCCAGGAAGAGAACTGTTGAGCCCAGCAGGCAAGTCAGGTTAAAGATGGGCATCTTTGAGAGGAAAGAAGGAATTTGTGGGGCAGAAGTATGGGTAGAAGATAAAAGCTGTGGGGTCATGAACTGTAGATCAGAGATCTGTCCCCACACCAATCACATTTGCCAGAGTGTAAAGAAGAATGTGAAAGATGTCTACAGGGTTATAGGGAACTTAGCTCTGAAGAGCTAGAGAGAGTAAAGTCTTGGGCATGAGAATCACTTGGCATGATAGTAGAGATTTGGAATAGTCTAATGCGGTATGCATGAGATAGAGGCCAAGAAAGAATTACAATCCTGACAGTTTTAAGAATGAGCTGGAGATTCCACAAGTTGTAGGTGAGGTAGGTGTACTAGTACCTTGAATGCTGTACAGAAATAAAGTGGTAAAAATGATCACCTGGGCCCCAGAATTGAGAGTACAGATGAGGCATTTATAAACGACAGTGGAACATGACGTAAGAAAAGTGATGTGATATACTGGGAAAGAAGAGCAGAATGAGCAGATAAGGAAGCCTAACAGCTACTGGGTTGAAAATTCCACAATGCATTGCACCAAAGAAACAAGGTAAAGATCGAAGGGAGTTAGTGAACATTAGAATTCAGAAACATTTCCATGGCAATATATCAAAGTTGTGTAAGGAAGCACATAGAGGAGGAGAGAGCATGGAGCATGTAGGTGAGGATAAAAGGAGGTGGGAAGAAGCTAAGGGTTGTAAGGTTGTAGAAATAGTAGCACTTCAGAGGTATTATGGACCAATGTTCAGATAAGGGCACATTGACAGGAGAAAATTGAAGGCAACAACTCCCAATGTCTTCACAATGGTGGAACTAGGAAGCTAAGATTTTTTTTAGGGGTAAATTTAGACAGCAGAAAGAGTCCACAGAGTATACTGAGGTCATAGGCTGGCTATGGTATCTGTAGTGAGTAGAGGTGAGGAAGGGAGCAAATAGCAATGCAGAAAGACTCGTGATTCAATGGATTTGATAGAAGGTGATGGGATGTGTAACTGGAACTTGAAGAGAAAGCTAGCGTTTCTAGAAGACAATAATGAGAAGTAACAGGAGTTAGGGTATGCAAGGATTAAATCGACATCTAGTATAGAAAGGAAGAATCACTGGAGTTGGCTAGCCTTTGAGGTCGTATGTGAGATTCCATTTGTATCAGAGGAGTTGAGATGTTAACAAAGGGATAGATGCATGTGATGAGAAAGAACTTCTGGAAAATAGGAAGTCAATGTGATAGAGATGCTAATTTGGAAAAGGGGATTATGAAGTAGTTTCTAAACTGAGCAGATTCTAGGAGACAAGTTGTTGAGATGGAAAGTATAAAGACCAAACCTTTGGAGGAGAGCAGAGAGGCAAAAACAAAGGTTTTTGTTTGAAGAATGGGATCTTTACAGAGAGTGGGGCAAAGAAACAACCCAAGTTGAATTAAACAAGGAAAGGCACTTTAAGATGGCACCTGCACAGAAAGCACTGGCAGGTAAACTCAGGGATTTGGGGATAGACTAATATAGGCTAAGTTCATTCTGTGGACAGACACAGTTGCAAATAGCATAGGCACAGTTAGAAACAAATAAGGAACAGGCATTTTGCAGTGATCATTGAAACTGTGCTTCTACAATGCCAAATAGCTGAAAGCTGGAGCTATCTTAGACATGGTGAAGAGGATAAAGGATGGGTATTCAATTTCAGTGTGGCATTACTTAGTGTCAAAAAAAAGTGACAAAAGTAAATTTATGCTGCAATAGAGAGCAAAAGTCTAAAGGAAGTTACTGGGTTTGGGCTTATGTCTTGGGAGGTTTGATCCTGAGAAAAAGCAAGGCAGAAACAAGAGGCTGAGAACATCTTAAATATTGCACACAAATGTTGGTATATTACTGGGCCCAATGAGTGATGAGGAAATGAGAAAACTACAAAGAACAAAAGGGTAACCTCCTGGTAAAGAATAGGGGTGGATTTCCTAAATTTTGACTTCTTGGTAAGTGGAAGTGATGTAGGACAGGAAAGGATACAGAGTAGAAATGCCAGACTGGCTTAAACTTTTGTGGGAATTATTGTAATAGACAGGACAGAAGAACATTTGGACAATCAGAGCGGAGAGTAGAGGTAACAATAAAAGGAAGATATGAAGAGTAAGAGCTAATGGTTCTAGAACAATATATGTGATATTGAGAATGGAAAGAGTCTAAACAGTGAGAAAAGGAGTGTGAAAGAAGCATAGACTACCCAAATGGAAAAATCTAAGCTGAGAATCTGGTAACACTGCCAGGCAGATCACTGAGAAAAGAACTGGCCATACTGAAGAAGCAGGGACTCTTCCATTGGCCAAGGAGGCAACAGAAGAAAGGCCACAAGCAGGAAGATAAAACTACAGGAGGGGGATACAACACACAGAGATGTCATCACCTAAGGAAGATACACAGGAAGTAAGCAGAACCCAGCAAGAATGCAAGGTGGAGAGCCCAGGATAGAACAGAGACAAGCTGGACAGCAATGGGGAGCCAGGGAAAAAGGGAGGACCCAGGGCTAGAACAAAGGCATTGAAGATGGCTCAGGCTAGCACACAAGCTTTCGCTTGGGGGGGAAAAAACCAGCAAATGGGGTGGACTGAATTGACAAGGAGGAACGTGGTTCTTAAAAGTTTTTAGTATTGTTGCAATGGGACAATTCCAGGCCAGGCTCTTTACTCTGGATCCAGCAGAAGAAGGGTAGATATTGAGGATGGGAATTCAGACAGGATATTGTCAGAGTTGATGGGATTAGAAGAAAGAGTATGGTTGATTGGTTGGTTGGCAGCAGTGAGGGATGGGATGGGGACACAGTCCAGCTGTAGAATTGAGAGAATATCTTACTGAACTGAGTTGGCAGACAATTCTGTGTTGAATTTTTACAGTGGGGAGACTGCTGAATGTACCCAGTGAAGAAAGGGAGAATAGCTGAATAAAGGTAGGAGGAAGGCTGAGAGGTGGGTCTGAAGGAAAGAAGGGGGAATGAAGGTAGAGGGAAGGACAAGAGGTTGGTTTGAAGCAAAGATGAGGAAACTGAGGATCAAAGGGTTACTTTGCAGTTGTGTCTTAACCGGGAACAATAGATGGCAAGTGGCATAAAGAAAAAAGGGGAATAGTGATCTCCAGAAGACCAGATTTGAGTGAACCATACTGACAGTTGCCTGATAGTCCTATCTGTTGGGGTGAAGTAGGGCCTTCAAAAGAACTCTCTCATGCATGCCAGGGTTGGCCCAGGTCTAGTATCAAGGATTAACAGGCAAAGTGATGTGGTGGATCCAAGTGGAGAGTGCCGGGTTTGTATCAGAGGGGGAAGGGCAGAGATCCTTGAGTGAGGACATCAAAGGCCCACCAATAGAAAGTTAGAGGCATGGCAAGGGAGAGGGCAGCCCAAGAAGTGAAGGTGTCATCCACAACAATGATTCTTACTGGGGGTGGGGGTGGGGGTTCCACATGAGGATTGGGGGGGGGGGTTGAGCATGGCCCCCAGGAGGCCTATCAAAACATCAGAGGAGGAGCAGGGATCTGCTCACAAACTGTAACAACAACCCCAGCCAAAAGATGGTTTTGATAGGCCACCTGGGGGCTGTGCACCTCTGGGTGAGAATCACTGTTGGAAGGGAGAGAATAGAGATGGGGCAGAGACAGGACAGTGAGCAGACAGCACCTGTGACACAGGATAAAGGAGGCATCACACACAAGTCATGACTGTCACTGTGAGAACAGGTCCTGTCATCCAGGACAGCAGGAAGAGGACAGCAAGCAAGTGGATGTATATAAGAGGCACCTGGAAGGAAGAGGGTCATGTGGGGACCTGCATTCAGGGGCAGGTGTGCAGTGCCAGCCCTGTGGTCCCTCCTGAGGACTGAGGTGGAGGAGGAAGGCTGAGAGAGACGAGAAGTACAGAGATGTGGATAGAGCTGGCTGTCCATGGTTGGGGAAGGCAAAAGTACAGAGGAAATGAATCAGTATGACAGCTCATGAGAAGAAATGAGTGGTGAGGAAAAAGAAGGAAGAAGGGATAGGAATGCCCAGGAAGAGAGCTGTCCTACTCAGCAGCAACATAGGTTGAGGGTGGATAAGTGCTGTGGCAGGAGAGCAGAAACAAAGCATGTGGACAGGAATTTGGTTGCAAAAACAGAGGCAGATGCTCCTGAGCTGGTTTTCAGCTGGTGTTTACAGAAAGGAAATGGGGAAGGTTACAAAGAGTTATGGTTGTGAGGACCAGAGGGAACTTATACCTTGGAGTTAAAGAGTTATGAGCAAGGAATGTGGGTGGTATGTAGAGATCTGGAACAGTGTGCTGCAGAGTGGGCAGAATGTGATGGAGCAGTAGGTAAGGAGGACAGGTTAAGAAGGAAGGTGTACAGAATGATTGAAAAATTCTAGGTTAGGAAGTGAAACCGTACTTTATTCTGTAGTTGAGACCAAGAAAGAAAACCTATCAACTGGTCCAGGAGAAGGAAGTTTTCCACACATGGGAGAGCAGGAAAGGAGTGATTGTCTGTCATACATGGGAGGGGAGAGGTAGTTAATGGTAAGAATGGGAACCAGCAGATGAAGGAGCTAGGTACTGACAGAATAGAGAACAGTGTTGAGAGAAGTCCTTGAGTCAGAGAAGGTACATCAAGCACCAAGAAGGAAAGAGATGTGTGGACAATATATAGGGACTGTGCCATTCAAGGCCACAAAATTAGATAGTGTAAGTGATGAATTCTGTTGAGGAGGACCACAGCACATCTAATACAATGAGGGGCAAAGATAGATAGGAGTGGGCCAAAGGACAGTGAGTTTGCATAATGTAGGGACTTAAGAAAGATCTGGGATCACTGTGGTTGAAAGGTAAGGAGAGATGGTAAAAAGGTGTGGGAATAATTGTTTGACAAGAAACTGTCTTTAACCTGGTATAACTGTGTAATTAGGACAGTTAAGAGGGAACTCAAAACAGGCAGACCTGGTAGAGCTGGCTGGGGCCACAAAGGATGCATGCCATTGTTCACAGTGATATAGGCCAGTCAGAAAGGGCACAGAGGTGGGAAATTTCTGAATGAATTTATTTTCTAACATGTAGAAGCAAAGTATGAATGGATGTTAATATGTAAGTAGACAGTATCTAGAAAACAACAGGAGAAAATGCAAAGGATATGCCATGTCAGGGGAAATCCACATCCTGTGTCCCAAGAAAGGCTTTGGAGTAAGAAATTACAACTGGTATTGTGTGAGTAGCAATTTTGTTCAAAGGAATTGATAGGAAAAATAGAGTAGAAGTGAGTGAAATGGGAGACACACATTTCAAAATTTCTAGATTATTCCTTGTTAAAGGAACCAACAAGTAAGAATGGAAGAAGACATCTAGAGTTCTACAACTAAGAGATGCTGCCAGATCTCAGTGGGCAAGAAAGTAGTCCATTGGAGGGTGGGGGTATGGTATATCAAGGCCAGACCATAGAATGGGCAGTAAAGAGCAATAAAAACATTGGCACAGGCAGCATCAAGCCCTTTGAAGAATGGGTAGCAGAAAGTCAAAGTGAATTGGGTTAAAAGGCAGAGACTGGGCAGCATGGCACTTTAAAAGATGGCTCTTGCAGACAGCCTCAGCAGGTAACCTCAGTGATGTGAGTCCAAGTGCAGAGTAGTGAGTGGGAAGCAATGCAGAGGAAGTGTTCTGTCACATCAGTGAATCTCTGCTTCCACACTCTCATGGTTGCTGAAATATGGTACTAGCTGGGGTATACAGGAGTCCTTAAAATGCAATGAGGTGCACTAACATTAGTAGAGGAAGGGAAGGGAAGTAGTGTGCACAGTGGGAGCAAGGCCTGGATGAGGGTAAGTTAAGAGTTTGGAATCAGAGTTTCTTATTGGAGGTGGCTAGACCCAGAGGAATACAAGAACAAAGGATCAAAATCAGTCCAGTATAAGAGGAGAGTACTTACATCAGTTACATCTGTCTATAGCTCCTACTTAGGGAGTATTTACAAGACAGAAAGCTAAAAAAAAAAAAAAAGGGAGAGATAAGAGATCTGGACATCCCCAAAGTAGTGAGGAAGAAAGTATGATTTGTGGGGAGAGTGCTCAGTTGGGATTATTTAGGGGAAAAGGGGTAGAATAGAGCTAAGGAAAAATGAGGAGGAAGTGTAGGACTAGTTGTAGAATTTTGTGGGAACTAGAGTGAGGGAAGAGAGGAAAGGCTGGAATGGAGATGAGGAAAAGGCAGCCCAAGAGACAGAGTTGGCCAGAATAAAAGCAATGTCCAAAGTAGTGACAGCTAATAGTTCCATAAAAGAAGGTAGGCTAGGAAGAGGGTTGAAAGAGTTGAAACTGTGACAGCAAGTAAAGGGAATACGAACACACACACAAGTAATAGAAAAGAACCAACTCAGATAGTGTCAGACTATAGGTACGAAGAAAATGCTGCCAGAGAGGAGAAAGATTTCCTTAGTGTGGACTCAGGAAGAAGTGGGTAACATACACAATGTAGCAAGAAAGATGAGAATATATGACAATAGAGTATATAGGAGGGTAACCTACAAAATTCAGTGTGCAAGAGGTAGCTAGGACAGATAGAGAGCAGACAGCAGGGTATAAAGGAGTCAGGGTGGCCAGCAACAGGGAAGGAGTGGGGGACAGTCCCAGAAGAGAAAAGTACAGAAGGGATGCACAAGAACTGGGAGAGAATACTGTGTGATCTTAAAGCCTTGAGCATATGGCAAGGCTGCAGGTGCTCAGACCATTTATTAAATACTTGGAAATTATAGGTCAACCCTTTTTTATGGGTCTGGAGGGAAAAAGTAGACAACTGGAACAGGGTTGGGTGGGCTTTGCAGTAGGACACAGTGGGTTGGATAGAATTGCAGGGTTAGAAACGGGATAATGAATACTCAATTAGGGTAACTGTACATGTTGGGGGAAGAGATAAAACAGGCTGCATACATTGAAAATACAATCTTTTTGAACCAATCTGCTGAACGATTCGGTATGGATTCTGAGATTGATGACCATATTCATCAAAAGAAACAAAACGGAATAGTGTTAGAGGGAGTGCAAGGGAAGGAAAAGTAAGCAGGGACTCTAGGAATGAAAAGAGAAAGCACAAGGACAGAAAATCCTTGTCTCTGGACTAGAGGAAAACGGGAAGAAAGGTATGAAAGACTGTAGAGAGGTAGGACTAGAATTAAAGTTACTGATAAAAACCATGATAGTCATATAGGCTCTAGAAGATGTAATATGCACAGAAATGGATTTCTTAACCACCTCTCATGAATACTGGAGTTGTATACAATGTATATGAAGGAGTGCTGAGAAAGAGGAGGACTAGGAGTCTAAGGAATCGTGGTAATTCTAAGGGGCGGGGGAAGGGAAGAGATGTAGCATCAAGGATTAACATAGAAACTGATGTGGTGGACCCAAGTGGAGAGTACCGAGTTTGTATCAGAGTGGAGAGGGCAGAGATCCTTGGGTGAGTACACCAAAGGCCTACCATAAGAAAGTTAGAGGCATGACAAGGGAGAGGGCAGCCCAAGGAATGAAGGTGTCATCTACAACACTGATTCTTACTGGGGGTGGGGGTGGGGGATCCACATGAGATATGTGGGGGGGGTGAGCATGGCCCCCAGGAGGCCTATCAAAACATCAGAGGAGGAGCAGGGATCTGCTCACAAACTGTAACAACAACCCCAGCCAAAAGATGGTTTTGATAGGCCACCTGGGGGCTGTGCACCTCTGGGTGAGAATCACTGTTGGAAGTGAGAGAATAGAGATGGGGCAGAGACAGGACAGTGAGCAGACAGCACCTGTGACACAGGATAAAGGAGGCATCACACACAAGTCATGACTGTCACTGTGAGAACAACTCCTGTCATCCAGGACGGCAGGAAGAGGACAGCAAGCAAGTGGATGTATATAAGAGGCACCTGGAAGGAAGAGGGTGATGTGGGGACCTGCATTCAGGGGCAGGTGTGCAGTGCCAGCCCTGTGGTCCCTCCTGAGGACTGAGGTGGAGGAGGAAGGCTGAGAGAGACGAGAAGTACAGAGATGTGGATAGAGCTGGCTGTCCATGGTTGGGGAAGGCAAAAGTACAGAGGAAATGAATCAGTATGACAGCTCATGAGAAGAAATGAGTGGTGAGGAAAAAGAAGGAAGAAGGGATAGGAATGCCCAGGAAGAGAGCTGTCCTACTCAGCAGCAACATAGGTTGAGGGTGGATAAGTGCTGTGGCAGGAGAGCAGAAACAAAGCATGTGGACAGGAATTTGGTTGCAAAAACAGAGGCAGATGCTCCTGAGCTGGTTTTCAGCTGGTATTCACAGAAAGGAAATGGGGAAGGTTACAAAGAGTTATGGTTGTGAGGACCAGAGGGAACTTATACCTTGGAGTTAAAGAGTTATGAGCAAGGAATGTGGGTGGTATGTAGAGATCTGGAACAGTGTGCTGCAGAGTGGGCAGAATGTGATGGAGCAGTAGGTAAGGAGGACAGGTTAAGAAGGAAGGTGTACAGAATGAATCATAGAGAACAGCTAAAAGAAGGATGTGTATATGAGAGTAAAATGTACCTTACTGTGCAGTATAGACCAGAGCAGGGAAATGGATCAGCTGACTTGAGAGAGAACCATTCCATATTTAAGAATGCATGAGAAGAGAGGTAGTCACTGTATAAAAATAATGGAAACCAGCAGATGGGGCAAGAAGCAGAAAGAGAAGAGGGGAATGAGAGGAGGAGCAAGTGGGAAACAAAGAAGGGGAGGAGAAGAAGAAAAGGTTAAGGGGAAGGGAGAAGGCTGTTGAAAGGCTCAGGGAAGGCCCTGAATCAGGGAAAGGCCATAAAGAGCCAAGAAAGAGGGAGAGAAAGTGAGAACCACAGGTAAGCAAACCTAGAGAGGAAAAGACCATGGGATGGGTAGGAGAGAGGGCAACAAAGTTTAGAGGAGTTCAAAGAGGATGTGGCAGTAAAGAAGGTATAGGAACCACAGGGTAAGAAAGGACATAAGACACCAAGCTGGAGGGAAAAAGGCCTCTAGGGGAGAAATGATTGTTAATAATATGTTGGATCTCACTCTAGTGAGAAGCTAGGAGACTTAGGGATGATGATGAGACTGACTCATCATAGGAAGTTGGTAACAAAGAAGCAGGTACTGATGTCAATAGTCAGGACTGTTCAGGAAAGGTACAGACACCTTCGAAAATTAGAGAAACACTCCTGAGTGCCTAGTTTGATTGAAAGGTAGTAGATGCATGGACTGATTGAAAGGTGGCATGGGTGTGCAACTGAACAGTGTAGAAGGAACAGAGAGTATCAGGAAAAGAAGACAGGAAGAAATGCAGGGGATGGTCACGCAACCAGGATGGAAACAAGAGAGACTTTGCACATGGCAGGTTCTACATGGTGTATATACGTGGGTAGAGGCAGTGATGGGAAAGGAAAGGGACAGGAGGCAGCACTTGGGTCATGAAGGAGTTCATGAGTGTTAGATGGCATTGGCAATGATCAAGGGAGCAGCATGAAAGGTTAAGGAATGCAGAATGCAGAATTGTCTGGTTGTGGTATGTGCATATCTCAGGGCATGCCAAGCTGATGAGATGAGTGGTTGTCAGTGACTAACCTAAGGAGCAGAACAGAGAGGAGAGAAGAGGTTAAAGCCCAGACATTTATAGAATGGGGCCTTAAAGGCAGATAGTGGGCAAAGGAGCAGGTGACTCTGGTTAATGGGAGGAAACTGGGTGACATATAAATTAAGAAGGCTCCTGCACAGACAGCACTGACAGATAACCTCAGGGACGTGGGATGGACTCACATGGAGTGAGTTCAGGATGTGGACAGAAAGAAGATGCCTGCAAATGGTGGAGGTGAAGCTGGGACCCAATAGGGAACAGGCATTTTGCAGTGACCAATGAATGAGTCTGAGCTTTTGCTGTTCAAGGGGTGGCTGAAAGGAGAGAGGTATACCATGTAGTAGAGAGCGTGCAGGGTATGCAGAGTTGAGTGACTTTCCATGCCAATGGCATGTCAAATACATAAAGTGAGCTTAGGTCAGTAGAGTATGGGCACAGAATAAGCGTGGACAAGGAGGAAACTGTAAGGTTATCAGGTTATGTTGTTTCCTTTAGGAGGCTTAATCCAGAGAATAAAAAGGGAGAAATGCATAAGATGAAGTGTTGTAGCTACATAAGAAGGGCTTTCTAAAATTTTAACATGGATACAGTATCCGTAGTGTAGCCAACTTGGCCAAAGGGACATTTAGTGGGAATCAAGGGTTCTGTGTATAATAGGTAGGGCTATTCTGTTTATGGTGCCAATTTGGTAGCACAGAATAGCAGTGCAGATAAGAAAATGGTACAGAGCAGTAAGAAGAAGATCTGGCTATAGAATTATGTGTTCTCTTGCTGGATGAAAGAATGGGAAAGGTGAAGAAAAGGCAGCTTAAGGAAAGTTGGCGGTATAATTAATGCAAGAATCAAACTAGTGAAACTGGTTGATTGCAGAAAATACTGTAAGCCAGGAATAAAAAGAGATCAGATCCAAGAAGGGGAAAAAGTCATAAATCTAGCCAACTGGCAGGTCGTTGAGAAAAGAACTGGCCATACTGAAGAAGCAGGGACTCTTCCATTGGCCAAGGAGGCAACAGAAGAAAGGCCACAAGCAGGAAGATAAAACTACAGGAGGGGGATACAACACACAGAGATGTCATCACCTATGGAAGATACACAGGAAGTAAGCAGAACCCAGCAAGAATGCAAGGTGGAGAGCCCAGGATAGAACAGAGACAAGCTGGACAGCAATGGGGAGCCAGGGAAAAAGGGAGGACCCAGGGCTAGAACAAAGGCATTGAAGATGGCTCAGGCTAGCACACAAGCTTTCGCTTGGAGGGGAAAAAACCAGCAAATGGGGTGGACTGAATTGACAAGGAGGAACGTGGTTCTTAAAAGTTTTTAGTATTGTTGCAATGGGACAATTCCAGGCCAGGCTCTTTACTCTGGATCCAGCAGAAGAAGGGTAGATATTGAGGATGGGAATTCAGACAGGATATTGTCAGAGTTGATGGGATTAGAAGAAAGAGTATGGTTGATTGGTTGGTTGGCAGCAGTGAGGGATGGGATGGGGACACAGTCCAGCTGTAGAATTGAGAGAATATCTTACTGAACTGAGTTGGCAGACAATTCTGTGTTGAATTTTTACAGTGGGGAGACTGCTGAATGTACCCAGTGAAGAAAGGGAGAATAGCTGAATAAAGGTAGGAGGAAGGCTGAGAGGTGGGTCTGAAGGAAAGAAGGGGGAATGAAGGTAGAGGGAAGGACAAGAGGTTGGTTTGAAGCAAAGATGAGGAAACTGAGGATCAAAGGGTTACTTTGCAGTTGTGTCTTAACCGGGAACAATAGATGGCAAGTGGCATAAAGAAAAAAGGGGAATAGTGATCTCCAGAAGACCAGATTTGAGTGAACCATACTGACAGTTGCCTGATAGTCCTATCTGTTGGGGTGAAGTAGGGCCTTCAAAAGAACTCTCTCATGCATGCCAGGGTTGGCCCAGGTCTAGTATCAAGGATTAACAGGCAAAGTGATGTGGTGGATCCAAGTGGAGAGTGCCGGGTTTGTATCAGAGGGGGAAGGGCAGAGATCCTTGAGTGAGGACATCAAAGGTCCACCAATAGAAAGTTAGAGGCATGGCAAGGGAGAGGGCAGCCCAGGAAGTGAAGGTGTCATCCACAACAGTAATATGAGTTGTAACCAATGCCTTATGAAGTAGCAAGAAGAGGAAGGGCTGCTCGGTAGTGTACTCTCATTTTCAACAGTGTAATGTAAAGATTACTGAATGTTGTAGAGTGGTAGCTATGGGGGACAGGTCAAGAAAATCATAGGAGACAAAGAAGGGCACCTATGTGCCACGTGGAGAGTGAAACTGTACTCTGAAGACTACAACAGGAGAATTCATCAGGTGAGTCAGGAGATGGGAGGAGTTTGCTATACATGGGAAAGCATGAGGAGAGAGGTGGTCAGTAGGTAATACTAATGGAAGCTAGTAGATGAAGGAGAACATTGAGGAGAGCCAAGTCAAGAGAAGAGTGTTCTTGAAAAGCTCAGGAAAGGCCCTCTATAGGGGGTTACCAAATTAGCACCAGGAAAAAAAGACAAAAGGTATTACATTCAGGTGAACAAGTCTAAAGACCCTGGGGTGTTTAGGACATATGGTGAAGGAGGGATTGATGGAACCCAAGTAGAAAGGGGTGTGGAAGGAGTAAACCTAGAAAGTCCTTAGGACACAGGTCAGTAAATGGCCTAAGCAAGATACCATGCAGAGGCAATTCCTAAGTGAGCAAGTGACTGTCCCTAGTTTGTTTGACCTGAGTGGCTAGGATGAATAGTGTTAAATTCAGACGGCAGATTGGTTTGGTAGAATGTGCTTGAGACACATAGGCAAGTCATAGTGGCAATAGTGAAGATGTGTTTGGAATGGAGACAAGACTCCTGGGTATATTTATTGATAGTAAGGTAGCCTGATGGTTATGATTTGTTGGATTACAATTGATTAGTTTCTGGAAAAATACCTGGGGACAAAACAGGGCCTTAGGGGTGGATGACAGCCAGGTATGATTAAATCTTTATCCAGGTTTAAAAGAGATATTCAAGTAAGTAACCACATGAAAGTGTATTTATGAATCAACCTGGCCATGTGATGGATCAGAAATGACTGGTGCAAGAGAAGACAAAACCATCTCAATTTGTTGTGGCTCTTGTTTGGTGAAGGAGAGTATCAAAAAGCAGAAAGCAGAATTCAGGATTATCAAACTGTTGGGGTTAATGCTATTGTCAATTCTCTTCAAATAAGCAGATGACAATGAAGGGTTTTATGCAAGACCAGAGGAGCAATATATGTAGAGTAGTTCCTTCCTGGAAGAGCAATGAGTACACCCATAACAACTTGTGGAAATAGCTTTGCTGACTGAGAAAATAGCAAGGGAAAAATACTTACAATGGGAGACATGGGTTACTAAAGATAGTGTAAGAAACTATTAGAGGTCAAGAATTAGAAATCCATATGGTAACTATAAAATTTACAAATATGACCCAGGCATGGTGATGTATTCCTGGGATTTCAGCACTCAGGAAGGGAATTCAGAAAAATCCTAAATTCAAGGTCAAAGGAGGCCGTACAGAGAGTTCCTATCTCAAAGGAAAAAGGAAAAGCCATCAAAGAGTTCAATATACTTAATGATCTTTAACATGGTTTTCCACAAAATTAGTGGTCAATATGAAGGCAATTGGGGCTATTGGCACTGATATTTATAAAATTTAGTGTGGATAAGGTAAGTACCTTTGCCCACTTAATCTTTATTCAAAGTATGGCATAAGGGGAAATAGGAGGCATGTGCATAAAGAAGTTATCTGTAGGGAATTTGGTGGTTGCCAGTAATCACTTGATAAATGGGCAGAATCAGGAGAGTAAATACTCAGATAAAGATAAATTTGTGAAGTGTTATTCTCAAGAGAGAGCCTCAGCATCAATCTTCACAAAGAATGTACTTGATAAGTAAAGAGTAGTTGAGTCTATTGGAAGCTAAGCAGATGGAAAAGAGAGCAATGAGATATGGAAAAGAGGAAACTCAAACTAGGAATCTATCTGTATGGCAGATAGAGTAAATGGCCTAGGCAGCACTAATAAAGCAAGTTTATTTTTTACTTTCTTAAGATAAAAAAAGAAGATATAAGTGGGTATACTATGTTTATGTTGCCTTCTGGAGAGATGGGATTATGTAAGTAAAGGTAGTAGTGAAGGCTGAGGTCATCATATTCCTGAAACTAGGGACAGAAGAGGCTTGACAGAGTGGATGACAAAAACTTCAATAAGTTTCAGAAAAGTCAGACTGAGAAGTCAGAATGAGAAGGTAAATAAGGAAAGTAAATCCTGGCAGATTTCATAATGGGTCAAACTGTGCACATACTAAATTGAAGGTCAGACTTAAATTAGTAACTATATTACTTAATTTTTTGTTAAATTGAATAAACTAAGGAGAACTTAGTGGTTAAATAGTGATGTCCTGCCAATCCTGCTCATGGTGTTTGAGCAAAATTTCAGAGTAAATGCTTACCACCGAAAATACAAAGTTTCATCAGGTGTTATTAATGTGGATACCAGTGAGTGAAATTACTCAAAGTAATAAAACTTAAAGGTTAATATCACTTCATGAAAGTAGTAGATTTTATACAGTATGCCAAGAGTTATTGAACAAAAACATATCGAACAAAAAATAATGGATGGGATACTACAGATTCAAAGAAAAGTTTTGAGTCCATCAGATTGCTTTGCAAACACTGTTCAAATAAATATAGGCAGGAAAATTCAAAGTCGAAGTGTTTATAAAAGAATTATGAACTGTTATATAAAAGGCAGCATCCCTGATGAAAAACAGAAAAGAAACTCCATACCTATATTGTTGGAGATGATGTTAGTATGGGTGTTTTCTATGGAAGATCTCAGTATATTTTCTCTGGCAGACCCTTTCTAAAATTAGTTATTTCCATTTATTGAAGTGGCTCTAGATGATGAAAATTATGATGCCATAAAGGCTGATAGTAGAACAATAAAGTCAATCTAGAGTTTTAACTGATTCTGAATAGACAGTGGAATAAAAAAAGGTAAATAAGTACAGACATTATAAAGTTCCAAAGTGGAGAGTAATTCATGAAATTTTTATTGATGTGAGAAATACTCAAAAGGAAGGGAAGTTACCACATGAGAATGGATGTTAAGGAAGAATTTTGCTTGAAAGATTTTCCAAAACTTTGTGGGTAACTGAGTAATTCTTAGAGGATAAAAGATAATATGTAGGAATAATTAAGTGAAGACCTGCTAATAACTTTTCTAAGAAATTACCCAAGCTTTGAGAGGAGGTACTATCAAATTTAATTAAAGCAAATTTTTTCAGTAGGGGAGATTTCTGTGCATTAATAAAGATTGGGGGAAGTGAGAAAGTTAATGATTGATCAAAGAAAGTATGATTGATGGTGCAAAATCTAGAGCGTAAGCTATGGGTCTTCTGAACTGTGGAATATTTGGTTTTAAAGATAATAAATGGAAAAAGCAGTTAATTCCAGAATTAAATAGTGTCAGTTAATTATGTGTCCAAAACCATGCTAAGTACTTTCTTATTTCATTTCATCCTATAACAATCCTGACAGGCTTATACAGATTAAAGAATTTACTCAAGATCACAGCACATATACAAGGCCAGAATTTTCTATTCTTACCTGTGTACAAAGCCTTCTTTTGTATTATGTTCTTTTCAAGTTGAAAGGATTCATAACCAAGAATTTCTATATTCCTCCCCCTTGTTACTTAAGGAAAAAAATCATTTTCTGAGACGAAACATGTTACAGAGAGTAGGGTTGTAGTAGATTGTAAAATTTGGATTATTTGTGAAGGGAAATTAAAAAAAAACAATGATTGGTAAAAGACTTCTATTACCATCTATGCCCTGAAATTTCACTTCTTTTATTGCACAGCAAAGACTTTAGTGTGACCATAGATTAAAAATTAGAGACATCTACTTTAAAAAAAAAAAAACCTAGAGAATAGAAAGGAGCTTGTTTTTAAACAGGTATATGATGGATCAAATATAATTAATTATTAATGCAATTTTAAAAGCCCAAGTTTTGAGACAAGATTTCATTTTCCCCCCAAGACGCAAAAGTTTGTAACCACATTCTATCACTGAATAGAAACCCTTTAGCAAAAAAGAAAGAAAATTCTCTAATTGCAAAACAAAAATTATAAACATAAATCAAGAGTCCCTAGCCAGCAGACCAAAGGTTGAAACTTTTGGGATAATTTGTAAGATCTTTGTTTTAAGAAACAAATATATTCCTTAGTGAAGATGGGTGAGAAAGCCTCTTCTATTCTTCCTCTGTTGGTGGAAATATTTTCTGTTGTTGTTTTCTTATATGTGTCTTTTGGTATTATAAAATTGTACTTATTAAATTCTGTTAATTCACTCCCTGAAGTGTGGGGTACCTGAGTTATCATTTATCATAATGATCCTGGAAAATTAGAGAAGTCAGTATTTACAATAGGGAAGGCCTGGATTTTTCAATGGGTTCAACATTTCACTTCCTTCTATAATTAAGTGGTAAGGTGATGGCATCCTTTAAAATACAAGAACTTGATGAGTTTGGCGGGGAGGGGGGGGGTGCCCACAGTGAAGTTCTGAAGCTAGGAGAAATGTCTATTGAAAAATAAAATACAGTTTCCCAGGATAATGGCAAAAGCCTCAGAGCTACATCAAGGCTGGACCTACATACTAGTTCAGAACATAGCTTTACTGAAAAGTACAAACAGCTTACTTAGGCTAGTGGGCACACTTCAGACCTATCAAACTGTAAAGAAGTAAAGCTACAAGGAAATGGAACTAGAAAAACCTCACAAAGGGATAAGGAGGTAATTAAAGGTTTAAGACCAATGATCTAAAGCTCAAAGAAGAAATATCAGAGGCCAGATAGGAAAGTGCCTTCCCACCCAGGGAGTTATAGATCTAGGGTGGCTGTAGACAGAAATGCAGTTCCACTCATGGCTAGAGGTAACAACCTGGGATTCAGACTCAGCAATGGTGCCAACTTGAATCTACCTCGTGCCAGAGTCTGAGTAGCCTGGCCTACCACCCAACACAGATAAGATTAAGCAGGGGCCCCCAGGAATTGATATCAAGAAGGGAGTTAAGAGAGGGGCTGTAAAAGAAAGTGGGTTAAGCCCCAGATGTAAATGAATGATGACCAGTGACATCTACTTACTAGTTAATGCTTTTATGATTTCTCATAACTCCGTAACTGCCCCAATTATTTGTTAATACTGTTGACCTCTGTTTTTCCTGTACTTACAAGCAGTAAAAAATTGTTCAAAACATCAATGTGATGTGTGTGCTTATTTCTATGAAAACTGGCTTATTTCTATGAAAACTGAATATGGGAAGAGAACTCAGTGGAATAAAGAAATCAAGAACAGATATCTGATATTTACAAGAGATAGAACACAAGGCTCTCTCAAATCCCCAAGTATATAAGTACTTAGTTGGTACTAGCAGTTGGCTCTCTTTTAGCCACTCTCCTCTGACACACACACTCACACACACACTCTCTCTCTCTCTCTCTCTCTCTCTCTCTCTCTCCATCCAGGTTAAGTAAATCCAGAGCATTTCCCAAACATGGATAAAAAATGGTTGGCTAAAAGTCCTAATTAAGGTAAAACATACTACAATAAAGATACTAATCAGATTTATGCTGCACAATGTATTTTAAAATGTCAGTTATCTCCTAAATAAGGAAGTTTTGCAGCATGTCCTGGAAAGAAACATCAGAGTAGATCATGATTCTTCATAAGAGGCATCAAGTGTATGGACTCTTCCTAGTGGTTAAGTCCCTTTTTGGGCTACTACTATATACATTGTTTCTCTTTGAGGATTAAATTGCCAGCAAATATTACTAAGAATTAATTTTAAAATTATTTCTGCATCAGCAACCAATTTTATAAACACATGCATACATACATACACACACATACCACCAATCATCACTACATTAAATTCTGTTTTGTTATTGTTGTTGTTTTTGTTTTTTGGTTAGGTGTGGGGCTTGAACTCTGGACCTGGGCACTGTCCCTCAGCTCTTGAGCTCAAGCCTACCACTCTACCACTTGAGCCATAGCGCCACTTCCAGTTTTCTAGTGGTTTACTGGAGATAAGTCTCATGGACTTTCCTGCCCAGGCTGGCTTTGAACCGTGATCCTCAGATTTCAGCCTCCTAAGTAGCTAGGATTACAGGCATGAGCCACCAGCACTCAGCTACATTAAATTCTGAACAAACAGAACTATTTCTTGAATTCTAATCATTTGTCCAGCATTCTAAGAGTCGAAAGCAGAGCATTTTTAATGACAAAAATTTCTTTTGCCTTCTGTGGACCAGTACCTGCTGTAGGATCCTCTTCAGGCAATCGAACAAGAGTGTAACATATTCCTGGTTGATTGTAAGTCAGGCTGGGGGCTGGGATACAACACAGGACTTCATAGGAATCTGATGGTTCCATCTGCACTGTCACTTTCTCTAGTAGTTGGTCATTGAGAGTATTGGTACAGTCAAACTGAAAAGCAAAGGAAAAGTTGTGAAGGATGAGGAATGTTCTGGAGAAACTATTCCTTCCTACTCATAATCCATAATTCCATTCTGGAATCCACAATACCATCTCTCTCTAAATAGCACTATAAGCATAAGATTTTTTTCTTTTTTCTGGGATCAGACCCAGAGCCAATCATGCTAAGTGCACACTAAACCACTGACCCACACTCCCAACCCCAATCTTCCAACCTAAGATTTTGTGTGTGTAACAGTGATAGGGATAGTCTTATTCTTGAGTTCTTTGTATTTATATTACTCATTAGTGTTTGCTCTTTGTTGAGTCTTGAACTCTACCAAACAAGATGTTAGAAGTACAATAGCTAAAGTTCTTTGAACAATCCACTTAATTTACATTGTTAAATGCTTCTTTTTTTTTAATTATACTTTACATTATCTAGTTTCATATTCTTTTATACAAAAAATTTTTATACAAAAAAATTCTTTTATGTTTCTTGCATATCTGGGATGACAGGTATACTTAGATACTCAGAAGGCTGAGTAGCTGGAATTACAAGTATGAATCACTGGTGCCTGACTAACTTTTAAATTTTAACCATCGAATATTATCTATCATATGAAAGGATCTCTACAGTTATGGGAAAGAAAACTAAAATTGTTTATTATTATTGTGGTGGTGGTAGTGGTGGTGGTGGTGGTACTAGGGTTTGAACTTGAGGCCTCAAGCTTGCTCCACAAGCACTCTACCACTTCTGCCACACCTCTAGCTCTAAGTCAGTTCTTTATAAAAGGAGCTAGAATCATTAGCTAAAGAAAGAGATGCTTGTCTCCAAGCATATAAATTTATACTTCAGGGTCTAAAAGAATCAAAGGTATTATCTCACCTGGAATACAATGTGATCAGTAAACATATGTTTAATACATCGAACAAAATATTCTGTCTCTGCTTCTGTAAGTTGAACAGGCTCAGAAGACTTGAACAAGGGTCCAAGATTCATAAACTCAGGAATGGCAGCCAGTTGTTCTAACAAGGAAAAAAAGAGAGGAAAGTAGGAAGAAGTAAAACATGAAGAAGATAGAAGAGAAACTTCACTAAAATGTATTAGTCTCCACAGCCTTACTAATAGCGGAATCCTCAAATAACATGCCCTTAAGTTTTAATTTTTTTTTGGGGGGGGGCAGTCCTGGGCCTCAAACTCGGGGCCTGGCAGTGCTGTCCCTGAACCTCTTCTTGCTCAAGATTAGCACTTTCCCACTTGAGCCACAGCAGCACTTCCAGCTTTTTCTAAGTAGTATTTTATTGGAAATAAGAGTCTCACAAACTTTTCTGCCTGGGCTGGCTTCAAACAGCAGTCCTAAGTCTCCTGAGTAGCTAGGATTATGTGTATGAACCATAGGTGTCCAATGTCAGTAATCTTTTAAGCTAGCAAGTTTATATGCTAAATTGCTAAGGAAAAAAACTTGATTTCCTAATTTTTTAGAATTCCTCCCAGTTAGTAAGCTAGTAATTAGAAATTGCTAAGTTCCATGGACTCCAGGTAGCCCCAGCAACTATAACTTATGATCTTTAGCTACACAAAGATTTCTTAAACTGAAAATTAATCAAACTGAACAAAAACCACAAACTCTGTTTTGTCTACAACACTCTGGAATTAAAGATCATTATTTCTATCCAATAAAGCATCATACCTTGGAAAATATCTTGTCTGGAAGGAGCCAACTTCTCTGGCTTAGGAGCCACAAGGGTAATTTCTATTAAGGAGATATGAGAAATTAAGTGAGCTTCCCCTCTACAGCTAACAATGTAGCCAGAAAGAAATGGGGTTGAAACTTCTAGCAGCTATCCAATGAGCTATTGCCAAAATCTACCAATACAGTTTCTGTCACCTCTTTTTGGAGCAGAGTGGCACTCAAAGTACATTTAGTGACCATAGTGCTGTAAAATAATAAAGCCCTTAAAACAGAAAATTTGCTTTAAGACTGGGGTGTATAAAAAGTTACTCATAAAAGTAGAAATAATTTATAAAACAAACATCATTATGTGGTATCACCAAACAACTTTTGAGATATTGAAAATTAAAGGTAAGGTTTTTCATTCCCAGTTCTTCTATGATCTAACTAATAAGTACTTTCTTCCTTTCTTTTCCTTCTTTTTTTACTGTTTTATGATTCTTTGAAAATATTTATTTATATTTTATTTTTTTAGTCGGACGTAGGGCTTGAACTCTGGGCCTGAGTGCTGTCCCTCAGCTCTTCAGTTCAAGGCAAGTGCTCTACCACTTGAGCTACAACGCCACTTCCGGTTTTCCGGTGGTTTATTGGAGATAAGAGTTTCATAGACTTTCCTGACCGGGCTGGCTTTGAACTGCGATCCTCAGATCTCAGCCTCCTGAGTAGCTAGGATTACAGACGTGAGCCACTGGCACCGGGCTCTGGAAATATTTTTTACGCTCTGGAAATATTTTTTATAATCCTGTGTAATATTCTTTCAAGACAAACCTCCAGCAGAAAAACTAAAGAGATGACCAAATTCAGAAATAAAAATAATTAGTAATAGAATTATAAACAGTGGCAACAAACCTCAAATGCTTTAATACCCCATTATTAAAAACCAAACCAGGGGCTGGGAAGGTGGCTCAGTGGTAGAGTGCTTGCCTTGCATTCATGAGGCCCTGGGTTCGATTCCTCAGCACCACATAAGCAGAAAAAGCTAGAAGTGGCGCTTTGGCTCAAGTGGTAGGGCGCTAGCCTTGAGCAGAATTGCTGAGGGACAGTGCTCAGGCCCAGAGTTCAGGCCCCATGACCAACAAAACAAACAAACAAAAAAAACAAACCAAAAGCAAAACTTTCATCTTTAGACACATTTCATATTCTTACTGTTAACAAAATGTCAAAAGATTTTTAAAAACCTAATTTTTAAAAACTCATCTAATTTCTTTGTTGCTTTGTATGTCCCTCCTCCATGGTATGGTCCTGTTTTCATTGTATTTGATGTTGGTATAATGTGTGGACGGGAAGGGCAAAAACAAATCATTTAAATAGGGATACAGGTGGACCCATTGCAACAATGAGATGTACATACAAGTCGTTATGTTGAAAAATGAACTTTACAACTTTGGCTGGGAGGGGGGAGGGAGATGGGAAGGGGAAAAAAAGGAGGAGGCAACAATGCTTGATAAGAAATGTCCTCATTATCTTGCCCATGTAATTGTAACCCCCTCTGTATGGTATTTCTACACACACACACAAAAAGTCATCTATCTTATGCTTAAAAGATGTAGGCATGATAGGCAAAATGTATTAGAGAAAAATTTCCTAGAAAGTATTAGAAAAAACAAGCTAATATTTTCTTTTTTTTTTCCCTTGAAGAAAGTCTTTATTTTTATCAATAACGTTTTGATGTTCCCTTCAGTAAAAATTGATAGAACTATACTGGGACTACCAAATAATTGTGAAGTCAAGCTAATATTTTCTAGTTTTATTTTCTAGCTTAGAACATATGCTAATATCAAATTTGTAAAGCTATCTATACACAGAAAAACTAAGAGTTTATTGTTCCTCTTACCTGCTTTCTGCTCAAAGACAGGAGCCATAGCAAGAGGAATTGATTTTAGGTCAAAGGGTTTTTCTGAAGGCTCTAATGTATACTGATGTAAGGCCTTTTCCATCCCTGGTACAGAGACTGTCAGACCTGTAATTGCAGACAAATTTCAGCATTATAATATCTTGAGAACTATTAGTAATTGCTTGCTGAAGGAAGAGAAATAATCACTCTATAATCCTAAAACTTCAGTAATTTAAATAAAAGTGATTATATAAGAAGGAAAGCATAAATAGAAGGAGAGCATAAATAAATTCAACAAAATATATCTACCTCTCAGAAAAGAAATCACCTTAGCTCTAGGAGAGCAGTGAGAACAACCTTGCAGATTGTTTCACAGGAATTCCTATTACCAAATTAGAAAATATCCTTGTGAAAACAGGTTTCCTTAGAAATGGAGATACATTCATGGACAAACCAAGCATTTGCCTAGTGGTCAGCTAATAGGTAAAATCACAAAATATACTTCCAAGATCCCATTTGGGGCACACAATTATATTTGTATGTGTTCTCAGCTCTCACTGACCATTGAAGATATAGGTAGCATTCAGTGCCATCTGCCTCTGCTGCAGCACATTCAGGTAGAAGGTAGCTCGGTCCCGCACTTCATCATCAGTATCCATCATACACCTGGCCATGGGAAACAGAACAGGCATGTTTCGGTACCCTTAAGATTCCAATAGTTTTATTACCATACATATAGTACACAATTCAGGTAATCTGATAGTACATTTATTTATTTGTTTGTTTGTTTATTTATTTGGTTGTGGGGCTTGAACTTTGGGCCTGGGTGCTGTCCCTCAGCTTCCCTCAGCTGTCCCTAGTGCTCTACCACTTGAGCCACAGCACCACTTCCAGTTTTTTGGTAGTTTATTGGAGATTAAGATCTCACAGACTTTTCTGCCTGGGCTGGCTTTGAACCAAGATCCTCATATCTCAGCCTCCTATGTAGCTAGGATTACAGATGTGAGCCACCAGTGTCCAGATTGATAGTACCTTTATAAAAAGGTAGCTGTAATCCTAGCTACTCAGAAGGCTGAACTCTAAGGATCATGGTTTGAAGTCAGCCCAGGCAGGAAAGTCCATGAAACATATGGACCACCAAAAAGCTGGAAGTGGAGCTGTGGCTCAAGTAGTAGAATGCTAGACTTGAGCATAAAAGATTAGTGAAAGGGGCTGGGAAGGTGGCTCAGTGGTAGAGTGCTTGCCTTGCATGCATGAAACCCTGGGTTTGATTCCTTAGCACCAAATAAGCAGAAAAAGCCGGAAGTGGTGCTGTGGATCAAGTGGTAGAGCGCTAGCCTTGAGCTGAAGAGCTGAGGGACAGTGTCTAGGCCCAGAGTTCAAATCCCATGACCGACATTAAAAAAAAAAAAAAAAAAAAAAAAAAGATCAGGGACAGTGCCCAGGCCCCGAGTTCAAGACCGGCATTAAAAAAAATCTCAGCAATAGCCAATATAGGCTCTGGAAATCCCCACAAATATTGGGGAACTGTTCTGAATTACTAAACCACTACTGCTTTTATAAATCAGAAGCTACAGAAAGCATCAAGATAAATAAGAACACAATAACATGAAATAGTTTGGAGTGTCTGGCTGTATCTGTAACCACATGATCTCCAGTGAAAAGACGCCTCATAATTAAGACATATTAATATTATACTTTATAAGAATACTAAAAAGACAGCATTCATCATCTAGGCATCATTATTGTTCAAATGGCAATTTGTTCCATTTAGCCAGCCAGCCTTGGCTTGTGGTTTATTCTGCTTCAATTTTAAAATGCAATCAGAGTGTTTGCTAAAGCTAGTGTTTCCCTTACTAAACAGTTACAGAGGCCATAAAAAGCTTATATTTTCAACTCTTCATATGAATGAATCACTTTAGATTTTAGAAGTTAGCATCTCCTTATAGAAGTTGAAGTACATACATTTAGATTACTTTCTCAAAACAATTTAAGAAAAATCTCAACTCCAATTTTACACATATCTCACTCATACCTAATTACTAGAAAGAAAACAAAAGCTATCTACCCTATAGCTACTATTATTCTACTCTATCAGCTCAATGTCTGGTATGACACAATGAGGATTTCACTACTTAGTCAGGTAGAATTCTAATTTTAAAGGGCATTCTTTTGCTTACCTTTGTAAGAGTACAAGAATGCTTGGGAGAAGACTTTCATTCTGTGCCCCAAATTTAGCCAACGCACTTACAGCAGCTATTATATCACAGAAAATGAAGCAACATAAATATCAGTGTATCACAGTTAAACAATAGTTATTTAAAAAATTAGACAAGTATACATGTTCTCTCTGATCTGTGGAAGTTAGATCCAAAATGCACTGGGATATGACAAATTACACAGGATTCTAGATACTCACATACAGTGAGACTAACAGAGGGTATAGTCTTAGGAGAGAATCACAAAGATAGAATAACCAAGCACTTCTTCATATGTATATAAAATAATATTCATACTAAAATGGACTCCAAAGATATGGAAACAAAGGACTTTTTATTAATTTGTTTTTTTCTTTTGCTCATGATTCTGCATTCTTTCTGTGGGAGGGTGGGAGGGAACAGAATCTGAGGAAAAAGAGTGAAAAAGTACAGCAGTGAAGGACACTGGACATTGATGACAGTGAACTATATAACTGGTGGGTGAAGATGGGAGGAAGGAAATGTGAGAGAATGATGGAACAGATGACACTGAATGAAAGGAAATGTACTTATTAACTAACGCATATAAATGTAACCCCTCTGTATATCACCTCTATAATGACAATAAATTAGCCAAGTAGCTGGTGCTCAATGGAGATGAAATATCTTGTTTCCTTGGTCCTACTTCTTTGACCCATTTAAGTATAAATAAAATTCTTCCACCTCTAGAGAGCTCTACATAGTAAATATCATCCATGTGCTGAGGAATATTTTTCTATGTGAATATTTTCTACGTGACTTATGCTTCTACTCAACACAACCCCTTATATATTATCTCACATGATTAGTTCTAATCTCAAACAACTAGCCTCAAACATAAAAAGAAACTCCATTGTTAATATTCCTTTCATTCAATAGACTCACTGGCTTTCCTAATGTCTATCAGTAATTGTGGTAGGTTCTGGGAGCAGGAAAATTAAAAAGTAGGGTCTCTGATCCTAAGAAATTACACTGCAGTAGGAAAGATAGGTAATTAAAGAAATAATTACAAAGTAACAAGTAAGTTGCTTACAGAACTATCCAAGATGCTAGGTAAGTTCAGACAGGGAGACAAAGCAGAACTGCAAGTAGAAAAGTAACCTAGAAGTTCAACACTAACTGGAACTAAATGTTAAGACCAACTTACATTGGCCAAAGAGAAAAGACAGGAAAAGAACCTTAGAGGCAGAGAGAATGACCAGTACAAATGCCCTGTGTTGAGATCAGACAGTGTGATGTATTACGGTACCAGGTATAGGATCCGTGTTGGAGAGGGAGGGAAAAAAAAGGAGAGAGGTCAGAGGTAAACCAAATACCAAGGTGAACAAACCTAAGAATATTAAAGAATCTAACTTAATTTCTTCAGCTATTTTAAAAGTATTTAAAAACAAACCTTCAGAGGAGTTTCAAGGGAGAGGGCTAAATTGTATTGTGAAATGACTGGACAAGAGTTCATGAGAGCAGCTAAGTTTTTCTCAGTCAGATAGGGTTGGGAGTTAATGAGAGATAAAGAATTACAGGAGGGGGTCACATTTTCAATGGGAGAGATATGTACCTGTTCATATGTTAAGGGGAAGGAAGGATTGGAGAGGAATACACAGAAAACACAAACACATCCATATAAATTCAACATACATGAATGCTTATGGCTGTAACCCTGGGGGAAAAAATGGAGCAGCAATGATAATATTCCTGTTATACTGCAAGCTGTCTGTAATACAAGGCAAAAATCTGGTTGGGGCCCAGGATAGGCTCAATCCCATTAACATATCAGTCTTGAAACTTCACTGTTCAAGTTCATTATGACCCTCTTAAGTATTTCAAAAGACCAGCAATTTCATCATTACTAGTTCAACGACTTACCGGCTCTGACCGCCTCATTTTCCAGGACAACCCTATTGAAAATGAAGCGGATATATTTGGAGGGGACAGGTGTTCTGGGTCCCTCTTTGCCCAACAAGTGTAGAATCTTAGTAGCCAGAACAGTGTGTTCACAGTCCTCAATGAATTCACAAAGGTGGGCTAGACCTGCTTCTTTACTCTCAGGATTCTCCTCCACAATGCTGATTATGCAGTCCACAATGGCTCGCTTATATTCAAAGCCTCCCTGGAAAATGAGAAGATAAAACCACCACTTATTCTAAGTACACTGTTTGAAATAATGCTTGTGATATTCAAATTTCTATTCCTCTCTTTTCATTTAAAATAAACAACAAATTTCTGCAAAGTGTTAAAACAAACAAGTTTAGTAATGATAAAACAGCAACCACATTCAAGCACATAATGATGAAGAAGACATGCTCAAAACACTATGGCAATCATGAGAATTATGACTGCAATTTATTATGGTTAGAAAACAGTCTACCTACATCATCTCGAAGCATGTTGGATAGAAAAGTCATCATGACACTGTGCTTACGAGGGTATTTCTGACAGAGAGCACTGATTGCCTGCACAACCACCACCTGCAGAAAAATGAAGAGATCATTTACCACACAATGACTGTATGACCCTCACCTAGTAAAACACAGAGAGGAAGTACATCTTCAGAACCTTAGCTAGGAGATGTGCTTCCCCTGTGAGTTCCTCCAAGCCAAGAAGGCACTACAATTACCTAAAATCACAATAATGCTTCTTTATAAAAGATCAGCAAGGAGCCCCCCCAAAAAAAGGATTTCCACTGAAAAACAATGGAAAATTATATTTATTCAATAGATCCCATCCATTTGCCCCTCTCCAAGATAATAAGCACATGTAAATTCTTAAAGCTGGACAGATAAAGAGCTTGAATACACTGACTCCAACAGAGGAAATAAAGAAACCTATCCAAAAACTACTTCACAAAAATGTTTGCTAGAGGAATGTTAATATAAATTTAAAAACAAGTGTTAAGAAAAGCATAAGATTTTATCCTCTTTTCAGTTAATATATTAATCTATCACAGTTGCATGGGTGCTAGTAGAAAATAAGAATCTTAGGTAAGAAATGGCTGACAGTATAATACAGCAACAACAGCAATCAGCATTTGGAGGCTAGTTTCCTCAGCCCAAATCTAAGACCATTCCAGAGAGCCAGAAAATACCTGGATCCACAAACGGTTGCATTACAGGATAAGAAAGAACACTAAGGAATGGCACATGACTATTTAATATTGGGCAGTAAGCCTGCCAACCCTTTGTTCCAAAGGAAAACATTACCAGACTAACTAGTAAGCATATGTGTGTTCTACACCAGAGGGAGGATTCTGTTTTTCTAGGGCAGTAAGGAAACATGACCTCTAGAGGAAGACTGAAGCTTCTAAGGCTGTATGGCATCTTGTACTACACAAGGGGCAGAGTAGGAAAAAAGGGTAATTAGTGCCTAACTTGCATGATGTACAGAAGCACACACCCATAGGGAAATGTCTTCCTCAAACCAGATAGCATTTTGTACAATACAATACTTTCAGAAGATAGAAAATGTCCATAATCCATAATCTTTTTAAGAAGCAATGATAACTAAAGCTAATACACACACACACACACACACACACACACACACACACACACAGAGAAAATATCGTATCTTCACAGGTGAGGCATGGGGAGCAGAGATATGCTGTTGTGAGTAGTTGTGACTATTGAAGGCATTAAAATGGTCTACATTTTCTCTTTTTGTTTGTTTTTTGTTTCTGGTTGTTTTTTTTGGGGGGGGGGCGTCATGGGGCTTAAACTCTGGGCTTGGGCACTGTCCCTCAGCTCTTTAGCTCAAAGTGAGTGCTCTACCACTTGAGCCACAGCGCCACTTCCGGTTTTCTAGTGTTTTATTGGAGGTAAGAGTCTCATGGACTTTCCTGCCCGGCTGGCTTTGAACTGCAATCCTCAGATCTCAGCCTCCTGAGTGGCTAGGATTACAAGCGTAAGGCACCGACACCTGGCTTAATGGTCTACATTTTAAACTTAAATCATTAAAATGGAAATGGGAAAATAATAAAATAAAGCAACATATGGATCTGTTTCTGTAAAAGATCTATATAAGTGCACTGAAAAAAAAGAAGAAATTCCAAACAGCTCAGTTAATATTCAACCTACAGATTTCAAGAGATTAGGTTAGACTTTCAGTGTTTTCCATACTACACACATAAAAAAATAATAACTCACATTGAAATAAGTTCTTTATTAGTTCATTAAGACTTTTGAGGTAAGTACTATCACAATCGCCAAGGTATGACTAAAGAAACCAAAAACAGCCAGAGGTCACATGACTATCTTGGGTCACATATCTAGTAAGTGATAGACTCAAGATTTAAACCCAAGGGTTTTCATTCTAGAGGTCATTCTCTAAGTGACAGCCCCCCGCCCCCCTCCCTACTACTCTCCCTTCCTTTTTGGTTCCTTGAGGCTGGTCTATGTAGCACAGCCTGGTTGAAACTCACAATCCTCTTGCATCTGCCCCTGAGTGCTAGGATGTGGACATTTTTGTATACTTTCATACAGTATAAATACTGTTTCTGCCTACATTATTACATTCTAGCTGTCAATTCTTCATTCCATTTTTCTGGGTTGGGAGGTAACTTCTGTCTTACTATTTTATGCTGAGTGGGGGTAAAGCTAGGGATTTTTGGAATAGAAAGTAAATGGAAATTCTTTAGTAAGGTTTATACTGCTTTCCAGAGTGGTTGAAGAAGTTTACATTCTTACCAACAGTGTAGTAGCATTCTTTTCTGGGGCATATCCTTACCAGCAGCTGTTATTATTAGTTTTGTTGATTATATCCATTCTAACTGGGGTGAGGTAGAAGCTCAAAGTAGTTTTTGTTTGCATTTCTTTTATGGCTTTTAGTAAGGTCTAGTTCATCAAAATTTCTTTTTGTCTTCTGTTAAAAATATTTTTCTTACTCCAGGGTCATGAAGATATCCTGCATTCTCTTCTAAAACATTATTATTTTGCTTGTACACTCATATCTCAATCAACTTGGCACTGGATTTGTATGTGTGGTGTGAGGTAGGGTGAGATTGGATGAGTAGGCAGAAAGGGAACAATAAAGCAAATGGAGCCAAAGAACCACCATGACACCACATCTAGGTATACTTTGCTGAACAACCTGCTTCACAAACAAACGTTGTGGGAAGTGTGACCTACTTCTAGAAATTCCATCTAATGGTCACCAGAAGGTATTTTCCCCACTGTGCCAATTATCCAGAGGCCTTATGTGCCTCTCACTGTACCTATGATGCACAAACCTTCCTTCAGTCACCATCTTGGCTGTGAGGATACTTTACTAGGTCAAACCACTCCCTGTACTCCAGTTCCTGGAAAAGCTCCACAATTATGTACATAAACTCAATATATCTAGTCTCCCACAGATGATAAAAAATAACTAAGGTCCAGGAGGTTGTAGCACTCCACTGCTTGGTCCAGTAGCCCAATCTCAATTTCCTCTGAAGTATATTCTTGCTCTTACTTCAATAAAACTTGCTTTTTTAAACGCTGCATTTGCCACTGATTTCTTTCTTTTGTGAGACCAAAAAGCTGCCACTCATCTCCAGAGATAAGGGTTACAATTTACCTTAATTTTCCATATAGATACCCAGTTAAAGAACTTTCATGTTTTCAACTCACTTTTTATCTTAATACAATCAATACCTAAATCCAAATATATTGGAAAAGACAAAAAATTAAGAAGAAATAAACAAAACAAGGAACCAAAGTCTTAAATAAACCTTCTACAAGAAAGGATATAAGTATTGAAATATTAGGTGACAAGTAGGTAAGATGGAAGACATAACAAAATCTGAGAAATTAGAAAATCTAGCTTTTGGTCTTGGCTGTGTTGGTAATTTATTATGTGACATTAGGTAGACCAGTCATCTTTTAATGCTGTATTTTCCCCAGTTCCCCAGTGGACAAAAAAGAAAAAAGGAGCAAATATGAATAACAGAGATTCTTGCCAACAACTGGAAGAGCCAGAGCAGTTAGTATCTACATATGATTATTAGATTTACACTGACAAGTTTTGAAATTTTACATAGCTCAAACCTTTAAATGAATCATTTCTGAAGCTTGTTTTCCAACCGTATCTATTCCATTTCCTTATTTCCTTCCTAAAAGGCTCCTTTTAGAAGGCACTAAATAATGGGGAAATACTTTTGGAAAACACAGTAGGAGTCTAAATAGAGCATCTCCAGTGAAAATAATGGTATTTATATTGGTTTGTGATCAATTTCTTTATATACAATAGCATACTATATACAAAGAAATCAAGAATTAAAAAATATAAAAAAGATCACAGATGACATTTAATAGTACTTAGCATCTTACAACATAACAGGACTTATTTTTAAAAGTTAAAAGCACAGGCAAATTAGTGATATAGGAAGAAACATTACCAATTACAGAGTCTGGCCTAACAGTCTGAAATGGCTTTATACTTTTTGCAACTCTTTTTATGACATGTTTCACAAATCTATTGCAAATATATATTACAAACATATGTAGTATAAATTACATATTTAACAATAGAAAAAAACAAATGTACTTTGTGTACTTTGTTTTTATAATATATAATCAGTTACAGTACAGATTTTTAAAACAGAAGTTCTATTATCTAGAATTTCCAAATGTTCCCCTCTGCCCCTTCTGATCACATTCCATTGCTTCCTTCCCAGAGACTATCACTCTACTGAACAGCTTTCCCTATTTCCTGGCTTTTCTTCAACTTACCTAATATATCCCCAATTAATGTACATAGTTTATTTTGCTTGTTTTTTTTTAAGTATTTATGCAAATGCTATCATATTGTATAGACCTCTGCAAATTACTCAATACATTTATAAAAAATTAATGTATGTTAATTCCATGCCTGAAGTGATCCTATGACTCCCAAAGTAAATTTTTTTTTATATATTATACATCATCACTGGGGCATGGTAGCACACACTCAATCTCAGCACTCAGGAGGCTGAGGCAGAAGAATTTGAGTTTGAGGCTAGCCTAGGCTACACAGAAAAACTCTCTCACAAAAAAAAAAAGAAGAAGAAGAAAAAGAAGAAGAAGAAAGAGTATACATCTTCAATTTTACTAGATATTCTTGGATTGTTTTCAAAAGAAGTTTACACAGGAGTATATATAAAGAATTCCACTACCCATATGCTTACCAACAATTTCTTTGTGTATGTTACTTTTCTAAAGTTTTAAATTTTCTGACACTGAAGCTAATAAACTATAGTCCGTCCAGTCTTGTCTGTCTTCTTCTTTTCTCTCCACCTTTTCTTTCCTCTAAGATTAGGTCTTGCTTTGAAGCCAGTCTGTCCTGGAACTTGATAGCTAGGCTGGCCTCAAACTTATGATCCTCCTGCCTTAGACTCCTGAGCGCTGGGATTACAAGCATGAACTACTCTATGCTGAGCTTGCATTCTATCTTTTGTACCAGAGATGGTATAAACCATAGATGGTTTTAACTTTTTAAAGAGTTGTAAAGAAAATAACAAAAACAGGTCTAGAATCATGGCTCATGTTTATAATCCCATCTACTTGGGAGGCAGAGAT
This sequence comes from Dipodomys spectabilis, assembly GCF_019054845.1. Taxonomy (NCBI): domain Eukaryota; kingdom Metazoa; phylum Chordata; class Mammalia; order Rodentia; family Heteromyidae; genus Dipodomys; species Dipodomys spectabilis. Next base: position 16,994,478 of record NW_024870874.1, read on the forward strand.
GATAAGATCACATTTTGAGGCTAGCCTAGGCAAAAAGGTTAGTGAGGGCCCTATCTCAATAAAAAGGCTGGCTATGGTAGTAAGTACCTGTTACCCCTGCTACAAGAAAAGCATAATTAGGAGGCTCACATACAGTCTCAAAGTACTCAAGCAAAACAGAAGATTGTACCTGGGGGGAAAAAAGAAAAAATAATAAAAATAATAAAAATAATAATTAAAAAGGTGTTCCAGTGTAGGGCAAGAATGAGACCCCCATGCATACTACACAGACAAACAAACAACCTTTCTCCCCCCCCCACACAAAATAAGAACAGGAAACAGATAATGGAGAGGCCCAGAAGCTGAAAGTAAGTATTTTAAAGTCCTTTTTAAAGAAAGGTTTGCCAGTTGTTGTTCTAAAACCTCCTTTTACCTAAGTTATTTTACCTACTTTCTTTACTATACCATTTTGTTTGACAAATGGCTATTAAAACAACTTCATAAACCCTCAAGGTTTCCCAAAGATTCAAAATGTTAATTTGCATATGCAAGGTAAGTTTGTTTTCTAAAATCTAGGAGTGGCTGAACATCGGTGGCTCAGCCCTATAATCCTAGCTACTTGGCAGGCTGAGATCTGAGAATTGTGGTTCAAAGCCAGCCAGGACAAGAAAGTCTATAAGATTTACCTTGGAGCTGTGGCTCAGTGGTAAAGCACTACCCTTGAGCAAAAAGCTTAGGGACAGTGCACAAAACCAGAGTTCAAGCCCCAGGACAACGAGCTCACACATGTGCACACGCGCGCACGTGTGCACACACACACACACACACACACACACATCTAAGAGTATACTAAGCACTGAGTAATATGGTCTATCCCATCACATGGCTGAGTATTAAGTAAGAACAAACAACAGTCCTTCTATTTTCCTTTTCTTAACTGAAACTAAGTGTTCTTTGATCATTTCTACCACATCCTCACCAGTTCTATTCAATACTGTTCTATTCAATAATAAGGCAAAAGGAAAGAAAGGCAAGACATTTAAAAAGTAAAACTGTCTCCATTCACAGAAGATATGAATATTTATATGGATAAACCTAAGGAATGTGTATTACAATAATTAGAACCAATAAAAGAACTCAGCAAGGTCACTTGATACCAAGTTAATATGGAAAAATAAATATATTTTATACATTAGTAGGAAATATCATTTGGTTATTTGCTATACATAAAAAGATGCCACAGCATACTGAAGGGGAGACAAAGTATTTTCAACAAATTATCCTTGAAGTATCAGTATTCATATAGAAAAACACTGAACATATCACACACATTAACTTGAGTCAAAATGTAAAAACTAAAATCATAAAGCATTTTGAATAAAACATGAGAAAGATAAAAGCTACCTTTATGACTTGGAGGTGGACAAGAGTTACTTAGAGAGCATATAACAATAACTATGAAAAGAGAAAATTGATAAATTAAGACCTCATAAAAATTCGAAACCTCTATTCCTCAAAAGACACTATTAAAAAACACACACACAAACCACACATGGGCAGAAATCATGACCATCTTTAAACTCTCACCTTAAACTCATCTGAGATTTCAGACACAAAAGAAGATATCTGCTTCATGAGCCTGTCCACACTGCTCTCACTTCCAGTTTTAAGGAGAGTAGTAATGGCTAGGGTAGCAATGCTTCTGTTTGAGTCTGTGATTAAATTTTCTAAATCCAGGTTGCAGGCAGTAACAGCAGAGGGATGCTTCATTGCCACCTTGTGAAAGGACAAGGAAAAAGAAAGTAAACACTCAGTTTTAATTAAGAAAAGTGGCAATACAAAGGGGGCAGTTTAGGTGAAAAGCAATTATTTCAAATGAGAATGGTAGACTCTTGTTTGTAATTCTCCTAACTAGTTGGGAGGCTGAGATAGAGGATAGCAGTTCAAGGCTAGCCAGGATCAAAAAAAGAAAAAAAGTGTGAGAACTCTTCTTGACCAATAGCTAGATGCAGTGGCTCATGCCTATCATCCTAGCTTTATGGGGGGAAAGTGGGTGGATCATAGGCCAGGTGCATGCCTGGGTAGGAAGTAAGACCCAATCTTAAAACTAGCCAGTGCAAAAAAGGTTGGAGATGTGGTTCAGAAATAGAGTACCAGCCTTACAAACACAGGACTCAAACACTAAAGTATTGATAAAATTTAAAAGAAGGTAATTGTTTTAGGAAGAATGTTTTTAATTCATAATAAGATTCATCAGATATAATAGATCCTTTGGTAAATGAACAACTGCCACCATATAGCAAGCCCAGATCTCTCTTGTTAGGTTCTTATTACCTTTATAATAATATTAGCCTTTTATTATATATGGCATATATATGTATATATGGCCGATACTTCCTTATAGGGCATATGTCCATGTGTGTCTGCTCTGTTAGATGTTAGCACCTCTAAGAACAAGAGCTAAGTCTCAAGAGAGACTTAGAAAACACTTGTAATTAAACAAGTCAGCTGTAGTCACACTGGAATATCATGGTCACTAGGAGAACCTGTTTCTCGTCTGTTATTTATAGAATCTATAACTCACAACTTTGTAAAGCATCCTCATTAAATGCAAACTAATGAAAAAGTAAGTCTACTTATCCTACTTTGCAAGGGTGGCCATAGGTTTTGTGTAGAAATATCAGTTTGTCTTTAAGGTGAAAGGCTGCCCAGGACCAGTGGAAGTAATATGAAAGAGATAACACCAAATTATCTTTCCCCAAATTCACAAACATGTGCATTCTGAGATACCTGGCTATACAATTATAAATGATAGAAGGAATAGATATCTGCACTGTCCAATGATAACCACTAACCACATGTGGCTTAGGTGTACAGGAAGTATGATCACAATGACTAAGGATGAAGTTATTTAATTTTAATTATTTGAATTTAAGTAGCCATTTGTGGTGAATGGCTACCATGATAATTAACAGGGTAATTCTTTTTTTTTTTTTTGGGTCCGGTCGTGGGTCCTGAACTCTGGGCCTGGGCGCTGTCCCTCAGCTCTTCAGCTCAAGGCTAGCGCTCTACCACTTGAGCCACAGCGCCACTTCTGACTTTTTTCTTTTTGCTTATGTGGTGCTGAGGAATTGAACCCAGGGCCTCTGTCATGCGAGGCAAGCACTCTACCACTGAGTCACCTTCCCAGGCCCAACAAGGTAACTCTTGAACACAAAGTACTTCCAAGTCAGAATTACAATTTTCTACTAATAGTAAAAATGGCATACCTAAGGCAAAAAATAAAAATGAGGTTTAATAGAAGTCCATAAATCATGCATGATAAGCTTGAAGAAAAGCCAAAAAAATCACATTTAAGGTTCTCAAACACTGATATAAGTTTGTGGTTACCAAAAGGACACCTACCTTGTTTAAGGTCCTGACAGCTGCATATCTCAAAGCTGGCTTAGGAGAGCTGCAGAAAAGTTGAAGAACTAAAACAGCAACAAGATCACTATGAATACTGTTCATTTCATTATCTATCACATAGCTGAACATATGAGCCATAATAAATCATTCACTTCACAGAATCAAAACTCATATGAAAATGAATCAAAAATAGAAAAATCTCTTTTTATTCAACTATTTAAAACTTTAATAAAAGTTTCCTTTTGTACATATTAATATATCCATTAATATTTGAATGTAAATGATAGAAATACTAATGGTTGAAAGCAAATGGGCTCTCTGAACATTAAAAAACTAAAAACACTAAATATTACTTTTCCTCTAAGTATAGTTATTTCAAAAGATTTATGTAGGGAAACAAATCCTTCGTAAAAGAAAACAATGCAAAAAACTTACACATAAACTATCAGATTACAAAAATTATAAATATAGAACTATGGTTTAAAAAAACAACTCTAAAAATTACTCTATTCTGCAGCTCTATTGAGATATAAACTTAAAAATATCAACAAAGGCAGCCACCTGGTCGAACTAACCTGAGACAGCAGGTGCCAGCTCTCTGGCAGTACAGTTAGGAAGATGGATGATAGCAGAGGCAGCTTCATAAACCACCATTTCATGTTTATTTCGCAAGCAGCTCTCGATGAAATCAAAGAGTGGACTTTCATGGCTGCCAACAAGTTAATATAAAACATTGGTTAGATATCAAGTAAGGAGACAATAGGCATAATAGCTAAAAGCATGCTACAATGAGATGCAGTTTTGGACTGGTGGAAAAGGGACTGCTGAAAATGCTCATCTCCAAAAAGCAATGAAAAAAACTGTCAAAGCAATTCTTTTCAGAAATGTAGAACTTAACCAAAGACTTGTAACAATCCTGTTAGCATTTATTCAAGAAAAACACTTTAATCTTGGCAAGAATGGTGAGCTTTTTAAATGCGTAACTTCCTCTAACCCCAATTCCCACTCCTTCCCAAATCTTTTATAGTTTTGGAAAACAGCAGCCTCAACCACTGAAGTTATGAAAGCCAGGAGACTAGCAAAATAAAATCATCATAAATATACATCACAATAATAATAAAAAGGAAGAAAGCTATAGAATCATGTTTTAACAACAAAAAATTAAACCAGGCACTGGTATCACATGCCTGTAATCCTTGTTAGTTAGGAGGCTGAGATCTGAGGGTAGTAGTTCAAAGCTAACCCAGGCAGGAAAGTCTGTGAGACTATTATTTCCAATTAATCACCAAAAGACCAAAAGTGAAGCTGTGGCTCAAGTGGCAGAACATTAGCTTTGAGCACAAAACACTTAGGAACAGAAGTGCCCAGGCCCTGAATTCAAGCCCCAAGACCTGTATGTATATATGTTTGTATGTATGTACATATAAATAAATAAATAAAATAGATAATTATAAGGCAAAAGAAGAAGCAGTGAACGGTAGTCCCCCACAAAAATCAGTAACCATTATCCCTACAAAAGCCCAGGTGTTTGACTTATTATGCAAAAACTTTCAGTCAGCTAAATAAATACGTTCAAAGAACTGAAGGTAACCTTGTGTACTGAATAAAAGGGAAATCATAATGTTCTGCCAAAGAGAAAATATCAAAAAAGAGATATGATATTTTTAAAGAAACTGAATAAAGGTTTTGACTTGAAAAGTATGATGGAATGAAAAATTAATGAGGGAGGTACAATAGCAGATTTGCACTCACAAATAAAAGAACCAGCAAAACTGAAAACAGGCTTTATCTGAGATAAAGATATACCTGAGATAAAGATCAAGAAGAATAGGTGAAAAAAATATAAGGAAAAAAATTAATAGAGAGTTGAACAAGAGTATCAACTTTGCTTATGAATCCTAGAAGGAAAGCAAAGAGACAAAAGAGTGAAAGATCTAAAGAAACAACTGAAACCTCCCAAACTTGATGAAAACTATAAATCTCCACATAAACTTGTTGAACCTCTTGAGCTCAACAGGATAAATAAATCTCAAGCAGGATAAATACATAGATACACCGTATCAAACTGCTGAATATAAAACAAAAGGGTAAATCCTGACAGCAACAAGATAACAACACATCACACTATTTAAAGAAAAAACAGTACAATTTGTAGCAGAGATGCCACAAGAAACAAGAACAAAATACTAAAGCAAAAGAGAAGACTACTGTATCCCACAAAGCTCTCTTCTCAGAATGAAGGCTAATAAGCATATTCCTACATAAGCAAAGAATGAGTTCAATACTAAATGCATAAAAGATCACTTTTTAGCTAAGAGACAATGACATTGAATAATCAGGGGAAAATAGAGCACCTGAAATAGTACATATGTCAGTTCACAAAAAATATTCTACAGATATGTTTCTCTTTTAATTATCTTAAAAGACAAAATTACATTAAAGCCATCATTACTTTAGTGGACTTACAACACATACATAGAGCATACATGAGAGTAATAGCAAACAGGAAGAAAAAGGAAGTAAGCCTTCATTAGAATAAAGATTTGATATTTTGCTGGGTGCTGGTAGCTCACGCTTGTAATCCTAGCTACTCAGGAGGCTGAGATCCGAGGATCACAGTTGAAAGTGAGCCTGGGCACCAAAGTCCATGAGACTCTTACTTCCAATTAACCACCAGAAAACTGGAACTGTGTCTCAAAGTAGGAGAGCACTAGCCTTGACTGAAAAAGCTTAGGGTTCAGGCCCTGAGTTCAAGCTCCATGACCAACCAAAAACATAAAAAAGATTCAGTATTTTATTGGAATTAATAACAATCTGAAATAAATTTTGCTAAATTCAAATGCATATTATAATCCTTCTAGCAACTTCTAAAATAAATGGCTGAAATATTGAAAGGGATTAAAATAAAACACTAAAAATACCTAGCTAACACAAAAAGACCCAAAAAAGGATGAGAGGAACGTCAGTAGCAAAACTTTAACAGAACAGCCAGATGGCATGGTAAAGCCAATAATATCAAGAATTATACGAAATGTCAATGGTCTAAACACTTCAACCAAAATATAGAGTAACAATGTTTAAAAACAAACAAGCAAACAAAAAATCCAAGATCTACTAATAGCTCACCCCTACAATCCTAGTTACTCAGGAGGCTGAACTTTGAAGGAGGAGGTTTGAAGCCAGCCCTGGCAGGGAAGATGTTGAGACTTTTATCTCCAATAAATCACCAAAAGGGCAGAAATGGATCTGTGGCTCAAGTGATAAGAGTGCTAGCCTTGGGGGCTAGCCTTGGGGGTGTGGGGGGAGGGAAGGGGGCCAGGGAAGAGATCTCACGGTCAATGCCTAAGCCCTGAGTTCAAGCCCTAGGACCAGCACAACAACAACAACAACAAAGATCCAACTGTTAAAAGACATAATTTAAAACCAAAATTTTTAGTACAATAAAAATAAAAAGATGGCCAGGCAATAGTGGATCAACTGGTAATCCTAGCTACACAGGAAGCTGAGATCGGAGGATCACAGTTCAAAGCCAACCAGGGAAGGAAAGTTCGTGAGACTCTTTTCTCCAGTAAACCACACAGATAAAAGATGTGACTTTTATCTGAAAAAGAAGTGGTGCTGTGGCTCAAGTAGTAGAGCACTAGCCTTGAGCAAAAGAAGCTCAGGAATAGAGCCAAGTCCCTGAGTTTAAGCTCCCAAGTCCAGCAAAAAATAAAATAAATAAAAATATGTAACAAGAATATGTCATTCAGACAGTAACTATAAGAGAATATGAATAGCTATATTAATATTACACAATACTGACACAAGCATGCATTTCACAATGATAAAGAAGTGCGTAAGGAAGGTATAACAATGATAAATACACACACACATACAACAGAACCCAAAATTCAAGAATAAATTGACAAAAGTAAAGATCACTTAAAAATAATGGTTAAAGTTATCTATATTCATTTAATAACTGATTAAAAACTAGACAGAAAATCATCAAGGATCAACATCATCAAACAATTCAACTTAAAAAGACTAACTGTAAAATATACATCTGTTCCATATGCATATGGGCCATTCCCAAGGATATGTGCCAGGTTATAAAACAAATCTCTGTCTTCTCTTTTAAGAATCATACAAAGCATATTCTCAAATCACATCTGAATGAAATATAAATCAACAACAGAACTCAAGGAAATTCCCAAATACTTAAGACTAAATAACATACTTCTAAATAACCCACAAGAAATCAAATAGGAAATGAAACATTTGAAACTGAATAAAAATAATATAACAAATCAAATTTAAGGATTTTGCCTAAAATAATGGCTAGAAAATTTCTAATTTTTAAATCTATATCAGAAAGCAGAGATCGTCTCAGTAATGTTTAATAATAACATTTTAAAAATTAGGAAAAGAGCCGGTTGCCAGTGTCTCACGCCTGTAATCTTAGCTACTCAGGAGGCTAAGATCTGAGAATCATGGTTCAAAGCCAGCTTGGGCAGGAAAGTCAGTGAGACTCTTATCTCCAATAAACCACTCAGAAAACAGGAAGTGGCACTGTGGCTCAAGTGGTAGAGTGCTAGCCTTAATCTAAAGAGCTCAGGGATAGCACCCAGGCCCAGAGGTCAAGCCCCACAACTGACCAAAAAGAAAAAAAAATTAGGAAAAGAGGGCTGGGAAGGTGACTCAGTGATAGAGTGCTTGCCTTACATGCTGAGGCCCTGGGTTTGATTCCTCAGCACCACATAAGCAGAAAAAGCCAGAAATGGTGCTGTGGCTCAAGTGGTAGAGCGCTAGCCTTGAGTTAAAGAGCTGAGGGAGCCAGGCGCTCAAGACTCACACCTGTAATCCTAGCTACTCAGGAGGCTGAGATCTGAGGATCGCGGTTCAAAGCCAGCCCAGGCAAGAAAGACTGTGAGACTCCTATCTCCAATAAACCACCAGAAAACCGGAAGTGGCACTGTAGCTCAAGTGGTAGAGCACTCGGCTTGAGCTGAAGAGCTGAGGGACAGTGCTCAGTCTGAGTTCAAGCCCCACGACTGACAAAAATAAATAAATAAATAAATAAATGAGCTGAGGGACAGCTCCTAGGCCCAGAGTTCAGGCCCCACAACTGACCAGAAAAAAAAAAAAAAAAAAAGGAAAATAGTGAACAGCTTACAGCAAGCTGAAGAAAGAAAATAGTAAAGATTGTAACACAGGTTAACAGACTACAGAAATTTTTATTTAAAATTATTGCAACACTAAGTTGGTTCTTTCATTTTTGGTAATACTGGGATTTGAACTCAGGGCCCTCTACCACTTGAACTGCACCTTTAACTAAACTCAGTTCTTTGAAAAGATATAAAACTGGCAAGTCTTCAGCTATACTAAAAACAGGTCTTAATATGGACACAAGCATCTTACAAAATATCAATAATACATAAAAATAATTATGCCTCACAATGAAGTGGTGGTATTAATTACATGAATACAAAGCTGGTTTTATGCCAGGAAATCAATTCATGTTATATACAACATTAATCACACAAAGGATGAAAACTACATTCATTTTAAAATATGCAAGAAAATCAACTGACAAATCATTATTAATTGTATCTTTAAAAAGGACTATCATTAAGAAAGAGAAAATTAGAACCAGAATGAGATACTACTACATATCCACTAGAATCTATATACATATATAAATAAGTAAGTATACACACATACATATACACACATATTGTATGTGTACAGTTCTGGGATTTGAACTCATAGCTTCAAGCTTTAGGCAGATCCTCTACATTCCTCCAGTTTTGCTTTTTGTTAATTATTTTCAAGATAGGACCTCACTTCCTGCCCTGTAGTATAGTTAGAACTTGATTCACCTATTCTAGACTGCTTGTCACTGCTGAGATCACAGGTGCAGCAGCTCTCATCCAGCTTGTTTTTTGCCTAGGCTGGCCTGGAACTGCAATCCTCCTATCTCTACTTCCCATGTAGTTTAGGGCTAACAGATGTGTGCCACTGTACCTAGCTTTGCATTGAGAAGGGGGTCTCATGCACTTTTCTGTCTGGGTTGGCCTTGACTGTGATTCTCCCATTCTCAGCCTGCTGAATGTCTAGAATTATGTGTTAATCACAAGCACCCAATCAGAATTAGCTGATTTTGTTTTTGTTTTAAAGATACCACCAGGGAGTATCACAAGTTGAAGATAATGAAAATTGGTATTCTCATATACAATGTAAAATTGTAAGGCTAGTTTGGAAAACAGCTTGTCAATTTCTTTAAAAGTTAAATGTAACCTAACTCAGTTATTCCATTCATGGGAATTTTCCCAAACGAATATGTATGTCCACACAAAGATTTTTTTCTTGGCTGCTCATAGCAGTATTATTAATAATAGAAAGAGAGCTAACCCAAATGGCCAATAACCAATGAACAAATAAACAAAATTTAATTTATTCACACCATAGAAAATTATTCAGTCTGGAATAAAGTATGGATGCAATATTATAATACAGTGATTTCAAATGCATGCTAAGTGAAGTGTAGCTTTATTTCTATTTACGTGAAATGTTCACACAGGCAAAATTTATACCCAAAAGGCAGCTCAGTGGTTGCATAAGGCTGTGAGTGTTAATGGGAATTAATAGCTATGAGAATAAGGAACTTTATGAGATGTTCTAAAAATACATTATAGTAATGGTTGCGTAACTCCATATACTTACTAAAACCAGTACAACTGTACACTTTCAGTGAATGAATTTTATCACTTGTAAGTTATACCTCAAAAAAACTGTTAACAATGCCTGTCTACACTATTATAAAGTTGGCTGTTGCTAGCTCAGGGACAGACACAGCATTGAAAAAGAGGAATCCAAAAATAGAGCAATCCATATGAGGACATCTGATCATCTACTTTCAACAAATGAGGCTGAGACTCTGGTATCCATGTGGGGAAAATTAATTAAACTGCTATTAATTATCACATTGGAAAAATAATTCCAGTTACATTATTGACCTCAAACAGGAAAACTGAAAAAATACTTGAAGCAAATAGTTACAGAAGATGTATTTGTGAACTTTGGGTAAGAACTTATTGTTGCGCAAGGGAACAAAAATACTTTCTTTCAAATTGTGTGGCATACGCTTATAATCCCAGTACTTGAGAAATGGACATAAGAGGAAAAGGCCAGGAAAAGGCATAAGGAGTTTAAGGCAAGCCTAAGCTACTAAGTGAAACCCTGTCTCAAAAAAACTAAGGGTGGGGGATGAAGCTAAGTAGTAGAACACTTACCAAACATGTGCAAGGCCCTGAGTTCAATACCCAATACTGAAAAAAACAGTATTCCTTCAGTAAAAAGACTGACAAATTTGACTGTCTTGGGCTAGGAAGTTGGCTCAGTGGTAGAGTGCTTGCCACAAGCATGAGGCCCTGGGTTCAATTCCCCAGCACCACATAAACAGAAAAGGCTGGAAGTGGTGCTGTGGCTCAAGTTGTACAGCACTAGCCTTGAGTTGAAGAGCTCAGAGACAGCACCCAGGCTGAGTTCAGGCCCCATGAGTGACAAAACAAAAACAAACAATATAATTGACTGTCTTACATTTAAGACGTTCCATTAGTCAAAATACACAAGAGAAAAAATGTGGAACAAACTAAATCTAATACATACAATTAGCAATGGGCTCAAAACACAACTAAAATACATGAAGAATTCCTACGTTGCACTGAGAATAAAAGCAGATAAGTCAAAAAAGAAACAAAACAAAACTGGCCAAAGACTCAAACAGGTATGAATGAATATCCAACTGGATATTAAACCCAAAATAAGTTATCAAAAATCATTAACAATTAGGGAATTACAAAGTAAAACCATGATTTGACAAGGATGCTAAAGAAATTTACAGGACAAGTCTTTCTGAAAACAAATGGACATCTATATTACTCAGCATCACTGTGACAATATAACTGACAGAAACAATTCAGTGGGTTCAGTCGATGATTGCTTGCTACCATGCACTTGGGCAGAGCATCATGGCAATGAGAATGTGTGAAGGAGACTGTTCACTTCTTGGCAGTTAGAAAGTACACAGCGCACAAGAGACTGGGGACCAAGTATAACTTTGAAATGCATGCCTGCAGTTATCTACTTTCTCCAACTAGGCTCCATATCCCAAAGTTTCCATACCCTCCCTAAACAGCAATACCACCTGGGAGGAGAAAGAGTGCTAAGTTTTGAACATGTGGGGAAGAGGGGATATTTCATATCCAAACCCTAACAATATCCATGTGCAAAAGAATGAAGCTGAATCCCTATCTCATATTACATTCAAAAATATAATCTCAAAATGGACCAAAAACCTAAATGTGAAAGAAAACATTGTTTTGGAAGAAAACAAATCTTGTGATATTAGATTAGACAAGGGTTTCTTAGGTAAAACATCCCAAATGCAAACAACCCAAAGGAGGAAGGGGGAGAGAAATTAGATTTCTATGCTAGAACATCATCAAGAAACACAGGGATAGAGGGCTGACTCAAGTGGCAAAGCATCTTCCTAACAAGCTCTACAATGCTTTATTTAAATCCTAGTACCCCTACCCCCTCAAAAAAAAATCAGAAACAGAAAAAGACAACAGGGTGAATAGGAGCAAATATTTGCAATTTATGCATCTAATAAGGGTATTATATCTATTCAAAAGTAACAAGACAAACAACCTAAATTTTTAAGGGACAAAGATTTTGAAGAACATTTCTCCAAAGAAGATGGGTAAATGGCCAATAAACGCATAAAAAGATATTTATACAACTTCTTTAGGCTTTCTAGGGTAGACATTATAATAAAGACTGATGAGTGTAAAGAGGACTTGGAATGATTAGAGCTCTCATGCAACTGATGATAGGAATGTAAATTGGTGTAGCTCCCTTTGGAAAACAATCTGGCAATTCCTCACAAAATTAAACAAAAAATTTCATTAAGACCCCACAATTCTATGTGCCCATACAAACTAAAACAAAGGTTCACAAAAATATGCCCTATTCATATTAATATTATTCACAAAGGCAAAAATACAGATACAGTCAATATTCCTGAACAGATGAATGGAAATATGAGATATCAAAAGAATGAAGTGCTGATACTTCCATAATACAGATGTGCTTAAACTAAGTGAAAGAAGCCAGAAACAAGAAGCTATATGAGGTATGATTCCATTTATAAGAAATGTCCAGAAGGGGGTGGGGGGTAAGGAGGTTGGGAAGGGATGGTAAAGGGAAACAAAGGAGGAGGCAACAATGCTTGATAAGAAATGCACTCATTACCTTGCCCATGTAATTGTAACTCCTCTGTATGGTATTTTCAGAATAAAAAGAAAGAAAGAAAGAAATGTAAAAAAAAAAGAAAAGAAAAGAAATGTCTAGAATACATGCTTTTAAAAAATAGTGATGGGTTTTCTAGAGGCCAAAGAAAGAGAGAAGGAAGAATGTTAATGGGCTGAGGATATCTTTCTGGGATGATGAAAAAGTTTTAGAATTGGGATAGTGACATAACTTTTTGGGTATACTAAAGCATTGAACTATACACTTTCAAAAGGCAAGTTTATATCTGGTGAGTTATATCAATAAAAATACAATATTAGAAAAATTTTATTCACCATAGGTAAGATATGGAACCAACCCAGATGCCCCTCAGTAGATGAATGGAGCAAGAAAATGTGGTAGGGGCTGGGAAGGTGCCTCAGTGGTAAAGCGCTTGCCGTGCATGCCTGAGGCCCTGGGTTCGATTCCTCAGCACCACATAAGCAAAAAGAAAAAAGCTGGAAGTGGCGCTATGTCTCAAGTGGTAGAGCGCTAGCCTTGAGCTGAAGAGCTGAGGGACAGCACCCAAGCCCAGAGTACAGGCCCCATGACCGCCCCCCCCCAAAAAAAGAAAATGTGATATATATATATATATATATATATATATATATATATATATATGTAATGAAATTCTATGCCTCCATCAGAAAGAATGACACCGCCCCATTTATTAGGAAATATAAAGACTTGGAAAAATTATATTAAGTGAAGTAAGCCACACTCAAAGAAACACAGGTCCCATGGTTTCCCCTATCTGCAATAACTAGTATATGTCTAGGACATGCAAAAGAGGTCAAAAGCTATGTACATATAACCATATAATATAATGCTAGGGCTAAATAAATCCCAAGATAGGGACACGAGATTTTATCTTTCTTGTTGTTGTTTTTAATGTACTTACAATGTACTATGTAATTTTTTTTGTTTCTTTGTATGTTCTTCCCCCATGATATAAACCCTGTTGTCACTGTATTTGATTCCAGTGTCCTGCATCTTGCACATTTACTTATTTGGGGAGGGGAAGGGAAATAACAAAATGCTGAAATAAGGATACAGGATGACCCATTGTAACAATGAGATGTACAAGACACTATGCTGAAAACGAACTTTACAACTTTGTGGGGTGGGGGTGGGTGGGAGAGTAGAGGGAGGAGTTGGGGAGGAAAGGGATGGTAGAGGAAAAACAAAGGAGGGGGTAACAATGCTTGACAGAAACTGGACTCATTACCTTGCTCATGTAACTGTAACCTCTCTGTACAGTATCTTTACAATAAAAAAAAATTTTTTAAAAAACTTTTAGTTTTGACAATATAAACAGTTGACCTTAGGCATTCTCACACTATTAGCTGGAATGTAAACTGATACAATCACTTTGGAAAAACAAAGTGTGACATTACATATGAAGTGAAGAAATGTATATCCAATGATCTAACAGTTACACACACACACACACACACACACACACACAATGGTAATTACTGTGTTATGAATGTGTTCCCTAAGAGTTCATGTATTGGAGATTTAATCTAAAAGAGGGAATGTGACTTATGATGGCATTAGTAACTTTATCATCAGAAAAGATATCTAAAGTAACATTCTTGCTCGATTTATCTTTCCTTTTTTTTTTTTTTTGGGTCCGGTTGTGGGGCCTGAACTCTGGGCCTGGGCGCTGTCCCTCAGCTCAGCTCTTCAGCTCAAGGCTAGCGCTCTACCACTTGAGCCACAGCGCCACTTCCGGCTTTTTTCTTTTTGCTTATGTGGTGCTGAGCAATCGAACCCAGGGCCTCATGCATGCAAGGCAAGCACTCTACCACTGAGCTACCTTCCCAGCCCATTGCTGCGATTTATCATGTGATCCTTTCCACCAGGTTTTGAGGCAGGAGGAACCCTCACCAAGGCCTGTGCAGACGCCAGCAACATACTCTTGACTTTCCAACTTCTAGAACTGAGCAAACAGATCTCTATTTATGTTATTTAGTCTCAGGTATATTGTTTAAATGTATTAGAGTATAAAACCAACGTAACTCTTATAGCAAAATACTAAGTGGAAACACACATACACAGCCAGGCACTGGTGGCTCATACTTCTAATCCTGGCTACTCAGGAGGTTGATACCTGAGTTCGGAGCCAGCCCAGGCAGACAAATCTCAGAGACTCTTACCTCCAATTAACAAGCAAAAAGCCATTAGTGAAGGTGTGGCTCAAGTAGTAGTGTGCCAGCCATAAACAACAAAAAGTGGAGCAGAGGCAAAAGTATCAAGAATGAATGGATAAATGAATAAATGAATAAACAAACAAAATATAGCATGATTCTATTGATAGAATGTTCCAAACAAGGTAAAACTAAACTTTTTCTGTTTAGAGATGTATATACAGGGATGAAATTCTAAAGACCAGCAAAGAATTAAGCCATACCAGTGGCTTATGCCTATAATCCTAGCTATTCAGGAGATTGAGATCTGAGGATCATGATTCCAAGCCAGACTAGGCTGAACAGTCTCAGTGAGACTCATCTCCAATTAACCACCAGAAAACCAGAAGTGGAGCTATGGCTCAAAGTGGTAGCACACTAGCTTTGAGCAGAGTTCAGGAACAGCATCCAGGCCCTGAGTTCAAGCCTTACAACCACCACCACCAACAACAACAAAAAACAACAATAAAGTAAAGAACTGACTACCATATAGTCATGGTAGCAGTTTCCTCAGGGGGCATAGTTATGATCAGGTAGAATGATATATAAAGCACCTTTGGAGTACTACAAATGTGCTATTTCCTGATATATATGACCCTGTATGAGTTTTTCAAAGTAATTATACATATATAATAAATATACATGATATACATATAAGCATAAGTTTTACCCAGTTTTCTATATTACATTATCTTTCTCAATTTAAAACTATTGAGTACTCAATATTTCATACTCGATTTGAACACAGGGTCTGAGGTTAATTTTGTCTTCAGTGATCAACTAGTCTGACATTCTTAAATTTGTCAGTTTCTAAGAGATACTTTAATTTCTTATATTTAAGATTTTGCTCTACATATTTTGAATCTACAGTGAAGTGTATGCAAGTTTTTATTTTAGACCATTATTTCTGTCAAAATACAAAATCTTATCTTGTCTTTTTTTATAGCAATATATCCTGATTCCTATTCTGGCATATAGTGATATGACTACATTATAGTTCTTTATGAAGATATAACTAACATATACTTCTGGTATATGTATGTATGTAAGAAATATATACACACATACACATATATTTAAATACACATATAAAATGTAAACACACCTTTTTATGAGGTACTGGGGGTCTGAACTCAGGGCCCTGCAAAAGCTCTACTCTTTGAACCAAGTCTCCAGCTCTGATATATTTATATTAACTGTTTCCCTGTCATTTGCTTCTTTTTAATCTGAGGCTTTTTATAATAGGCAACTCCACATATATTTGTTATGACAAATGATGTATTTTATGTGCTAACCAGACTCTCATGCCTCAATTTCTAGATATTCACACCCTGTGAAGATCCCTTCTCACATGATACAGGGTTGTTCAGTGTGATCAAGAGAATACATGAGAAGTGACATTGTGCTCGTCAAAGATTAGGTTGCAAAATACCCTTGAGGTTTCCATGTCAGGTTTTCTCTCTAGATTCATTTGCTTATAGAGAAGCCAGTTGCTAGGCTACATGGACATTCAGACAGCCTTAAGAAAGACTCTCAAAGTGGAAAACTGAAGCATTTGGCCAACAGCCAGGAGAAAATCAAGGCTTGCCAATGACTGTGAATAAAATCTGTAGTAGACCCTCTAGTCCTACATGACTGCAGACATGGCCAACAACTTGATTGCAAACTCACAAGGGACTCAAAACCAGAACCAGACTGCTAAGCCCCTTTCAGATACCTGAACACAACCACTGTGAAATACCAATGTTTCTTAGAAATGACTAAGTTTGAGAGAGTGAAGGAAGGGAAGACGCTGTATGAAAAGAAATGTACTCATTAGCTGACTCATGTTACTGTAATCCTTCTGTACATCTCCTTTATTAATTACAAAAAATAATAATTTGAAAAAGACTTAAAAAATAAATACAGTGGGAAATAAAGAAATGGCTAAGTTTGAAAACCATTTCGTCACACAGCCAGGGATATCTAATACATTATACTTACTTCCAACCAATTTATTTTTTGTTTTCTAATTATACACTTCACTAAAATTAGTTTTTTCCTCAACAACTTGCAATCAGATGTTTTTGTTCTACTTTTTAAGTGAACATTTTGAAAGCTTTAGTTTCCATTTCTGCTGTAGTTTCAATGTGTTCCTCAAAATTTATGAGTTGGCAACTGAAGCCTAATGCTGAACTACATTCATGGCTGGATGAAGGCTGTTATCAAAGGAATGAAAAAGATTTTGTTAAAAAAGCGCATCGTTTCTCACCATGTGATGGCTTTAACATTGTTATGACAAAAAACAAAAGCCCTCGCCAGATGCTGGTAACAGGTTCTTGGACATTTTAGTCTCCAGAACTATTCTCTGGATTTCAGCCTTTTGAGTAGGGAGTAAGTACCAGCATTAACTACAGGCATCTGACTAAAGGCATTTTTTTTTTGATTCAAGCACTGATAGAATTTTGGAGTACTTACAACTCAGGCTATTATAAGTAACAGTTTTCTAAGCCTTTCCTACATATCATATTACACAGTGTGTGCATTTCTGTTTGGTATTTTCAGGAAGCTGACTGAGATTGCTGATTAGAGAGGTCATAGAATCCACAGATCAATTTAGGATGTGACATCTTTCAATATTAAGAACATGATATGTATTTCCATTTATTCAGGTCATACTTTAAATAAATAATATGTAGTAATGCATATAATCTTTACTAGATTCATTCCTGATTTTATTATAATCATTAATAATAACTTTTCAAACTTTTAGCTCATCAGTTGATTATTGGAAAAACAAACTGTTTTGGAGACTGACTATCTAACAACCCTGGTAAATTCATTTTAATTCTAATAAATATATGGATTATTCTGAATCTTTTTTCTTTATTCAAACATGTTGTCTACAAAGACAGTGTTCTGTCCTCCTTCCAATGCTTTCAATATTCTATTTTTCTCCACAATTCAACCAAAAGGAATTTCTAGTAAAATGCTACTTAAAAAACAGAAATAACAGGCATCCTTCTCTCATTCTGATTTCAAGGAAAAGCCTTTCAAGTATATTGGAGGATTTTTGTACACTTACTGCAATAACAATACTCTCTTCCAGTCCTGGTTTGTAGAGGTTGTTTTGTTTTTTGACTTAGGGTCTTGTTATGTAGTCCAGGCTGGTCTTAACTCAAAATCCTCCTCCCCTTTTCCAAAGTACTAGAATTGGGCATGTGCCAACATGTCCAGTTATAAAGTGATTTTTTAATTATAAACTACTATGGAATTTATCAATGATTTTGTGTCCCTTAAACATTAAGATTTTCTCTTTCATTCTTTAAATGAGGTATAACCTATTCTCTTTTCTTTTTTTTAACTTTTTGCACTACTGAGTTTTGAACTCAGGGCCTTGTGCTTGCTAGGCAGGCATTCTACCACCTAAGCCACTCTCCAAGTGCTTGCCTTAGTTGTTTTGCAGACAAGATCTCATTTTTGCCTGATGTCAAACTTAGATAGCAATCTTCCTATCTACAGCCACTGCATAGCTGGGAATCACAGCAAATTTCACCACACACAGTGTATTTGTTGAGATGGGTCTTACTAAATTTTTGCTGGAGCTAGCCCTAAACGTTGAGCCTCATAATCTCCACCTCCCAAGTAGATGACACTACAGTTACAAATTACCTCACTTGGCCTACTCTGTTGAATTTCATATACCAGGAAAACTGTACTTCTAAATTAAAACCATACGGAAATATTTGATCATTATTTTTTCATAATTTTTACCCTTTTCTCCCACCTTTACTTCTAGATTCTAATTTTGTACATATTAGGTCACTTGATACTATCTGTGAGGCCATGTTTTCATCTATTTTTCCTATTCTACCTTCAAATTCACTAATTCTAATTTGTATGCTCTGGTATCAAGCCTTCTCTAATCTGTTATAAAGTTCATCCAGTAAATCATCCATCTCAATTACTTTACTTGTGGAGAAAGAATCCACTCCCTCTTGTCAAAAGGAGATGACAATGCCTTCAACCCTAGAACTGAATATGTTATGTTATAATGTGGCAAAGGAACTTTACAGATATAACTAATGCTATCTGTGCTATCTGTCAAATGAGATCTTAAAAACAAATGTGCAGTTAAGAAAAAGGGATAAAAGAGATATAACAAAAGAAGAAAACTCAACAAACTATTGCCAACCCTGATATATATAAGCCAACACCCAAGAGACTGAATATAGGCCTATAGTTATGATAAAGGTGCAGGTATAAACCTCTGGCTGAAAGATCAATATATGACAGTAGTAGAAAGGGCATGAAGGAGAAAAATAGGAATATATACTTAATTTTTTTTTATATTATTCATGAAGTAGTATACTATTACATGATACTGTACACTGAATAGGATAAATATTAAAAGCTCAAGGATAAATATTATAACCAGTTAAAAAAATTAACATATATATTTTTTAAATGTTAATAGAGATTAAGATACTATATTTAAAAACATTCAATTAGAGTTTCTTGCTTCCCTCTAGAGGTGGTATAGCCTGTTAGACTAATCCTCTACAAATAAAAATTACATCATTAGTTAAAAAAAACAACAAAGAAAATCTACAGTATTTGAAAGTACCTAGTGAGTAGTAAATAAAAACTAGAAGGCAGTTGATGCCTGAAAGATGAAGCTACATGGAATGAAATTTGTGTATTTCTGGATATTCTCATCAGAATCTTCCAAATCTTCTGATATAAAATGTTTGAAAGTTTCAGCATTTACTGGACAAGATCACACAAAGTTTGAGGTTGGGAGAGTGACTAAACCTCAGGATAGAAATTCTGGAGATCAGGAAACCACAAAAAGGATGGGTCTCAAAATCAATTTTAAACTCAGAAAAAATGTATTTGTTGGTAACTGAACTATGCATATTCAGATGAAGACCCTAGGAGACCTGGAAAAAAAACAGTAGCTATTAAGACAAAAGCACCAAATGAAGAATTTAGCTGCAATTCATTGTTAGAATTTTATATCAATCAACTTGCCAACTAAAGAAACACTGTAAACTTCACTCTTTGCACTCTATCATTCACCATCACAATGATTCATTTCTTTGTGGTTGTAGATCCCTGTTTCCTATATATTATTTATTGTTAAAATTTTGTACACTTACAAATTTTCCTATGGCTTTTTCGTTTACCTACATATTTTCAATTTTTTAAATCTATATGATCACCTTATTTATCTACATATTCACCATTCTTTCATTTTCCATCTCTTACTATGTTTTCTTTTGCTTAATATGCCTTGAAATCCAAGCACTATCTACCCTCATTTCTTTTTAGCCTGAAAAACTTTAGCAACTTTTATAATATAAACATGATTATCCTAAACTCTTGCAGATTTGTTTCCTGGTGAAAATATCTTTACTTCACCTCAACTTAGAGGAATAATTTGATAAGATTGTAGAACACAGATTGATAGATTTTTACTGCAACAATTTTAAGATATTTATTACTATCTATTTTTCTGATAAGAATCCAACCATCGATCTGCTTTTCATTGCTGTAACAAAATACCTGGAGCTGAGTATTTTATAAAGAACAGGGGTTTACAGCATACAAGAACACATGCACCTCCATGTTTATTGCAGCACTGTTCACAATAGCCAGGAAGTGGAAACCACCCAGATGCCCCACTACAGATGAATGGATCCAAAAATTGTGGTATCTATATACAATGGAATATTATGCAGCCATTAGAAAGGACAAAATAATGGCATTCGCAGGTAAATGGATGGAACTGGAACAAATCATGTTGAATGAGGTAAGCCAAGAGTGAAGATAAATGGCACATAGTCTCCCTGATAAGTGAATGTTAAATCTGAAATGTAAGGTGATATGACAAAGTAAACAAGACTCGACAAACAAAGGACCTCCACTCATCTGATCAAATCATTACTAAATGAGCCCAAGCTGCTGATCACATATATGCTATATATGTGCACATTGAAGGGAAACTAGAAGGAAGACACAGAACTAAAGGGAAACAGGAGAAAACATACAACAGTAGGACCCATCAGCTGCACTGGACATTGATCAAAACAAACTAAGCAACTCAATGGCAGTGATGGGAGGGCGGGAGGGAATGAGTGGTAAAGAGGGAACAGCTGACACTATGCAAAAGGAAAGGAATGTACATATCATCAATGTGGAAGAAATAACTGTACAGTCAAAGCCCATAGAACTCATAAACTTTATAGACCATGATAGACAATTTGCCCCATGAAGGTTAGAATGTTTTTATGACTTTAAGCATCATTATCCCATAATACTGTGAAATTTGTGAAATTACATAATCATTTAATCACAATAAAAAATTTGCAAAAAAAAGGGGGGGGGCTATTCAGCTCCCTGTTTTAACAGTTTAAGATTTACTTACAATTAGTGATAGCCTTCTGAAAGACTCCCAAACCATTATAGGATTTCACATGGCAAGAAATAAGTTCATGCATATATAAATGCAATACCTGGTCTCTCACCAGCAATATTCAACCACGAACCTTTACTCTGAAGACTTTATCTAAGCCTAAACACAATCAACTCAAGACTCTAGAATTGGATAAAGTTCCTATCTTCTTAAGATCTCACAATAAGGATTAAAAGTTTTAATCCTTGAACCCTTAAGAAATATACTCAATAGCAACCATGATTCTTATTTTTGTTTCCCTGAATCAAATGTGTCATTTTTCCCTTGGTAACTTTTAAGGCCTTTCTATTCCCCCCCTCCCCCATCCCCTCCCCCCCCCCCCCCCACCCCGGTCTCTGCCCTCAGCTAACCCAAGTAGCTAGGATTACAGGCCTAAGTCACTGTGCCAGACTTCTATAGTTTTTAATTTAAAAAACACCAAATTTAGTGGGGCTGGGAAGGTTGGTCAGTGGTAGAGCACTTGCCTTGCATGCCTGAGGCTCTGGGTTCGATTCCTCAGCACCACATAAGCAAAAAAAAAAGCCGGAAATGGCGCTGTGGCTCAATTGGTAGAGTGCTAGCCTTGAGCTGAAGAGCTGAGGGACAGTGCGCAGGCCCAGAGTTCAGGCCCCACGACCGGAACCAAAAACAAAAAGAAAAAAAAAAAAACAGCAAATTTATCTGTAATGTCAGTACTGCCCAAAGATATTCACAAAGGAAATAAACCCTAAAAGATACAAACTTGCAAATGGAAAATAAATTAGGTTTGGAACACTTACCCATCCTCAGTTTCTTTTAGTAGGCGACTAGCAATTCGGATCAGCATGCAGTAAGCAAACTGTGATTTGAGACCAGATTTGGTAAACTTATTTAACATCTTGGAAACAGCAAGACGATCATTCTTCCTAAGGTGATAAAGTACTCCCAATGCATGGTACTAAAGAACAAGGAAAAAAAGTATTGTACACAGATTAGAAAGAAGACAAACAATTATATGAAAATAGAATTACATGGAATTGGATAAAAGATTTCTAATAAAATTATATCCAAGTCAAATATACTCAAACAGTATATCTTTTTCATATTGAACTCAACTCAGACAAGAATAAGATTTCTAATTCACCCCAGAAGTTGTAAATTGAGACTGAAGTAGTACAAAGTAAGTAACATACAACCTAAAAAATGGCTTTGAAGATTCAACATTGACCTATATATTCTCAGGCCCAAGGCTTTATCAGTGTTACAGACTAACTGACTGTTTTGTATTTATTTATTTTCAAACAGGCTATTGCTATGTTGCCCAGACTGGTCTTAAGATCATGGGCTAAAGTGATCCTTCTGCTGCAATGCTGGGACTACAAGTATATGCCATGACACCTAGCTACAAATCTCTTTATTAGCTATAGATCATCTATGGCCACTTTAGCAAAGGATTAATCACCTAAAATAGGCTAAAGAAGTATCACTGTCATGATGCTTTATATAAAAATACAAGCTTAGAGTTAGGAAAGTGAGATCTCCCTAGGGAAATATACTGAGTTTCCACATAATTAAATGTGCTAACAGAAGAAACTGTAAACACTGAAAAGGCCTGAGTACCTTCTCAAATACATATTTTAGATACAACTGCCAGTTACTATAGCCTGAGCA
Source organism: Dipodomys spectabilis (assembly GCF_019054845.1). Classification (NCBI taxonomy): domain Eukaryota; kingdom Metazoa; phylum Chordata; class Mammalia; order Rodentia; family Heteromyidae; genus Dipodomys; species Dipodomys spectabilis. The sequence continues at coordinate 17,017,479 of NW_024870874.1, forward strand.
AGGTAAGGTGGCTCAGGCCTGTATTCCCAGATACTTGAAGGTGAAGATCAGATTACATCTTGAGGCTAGCCAAGGCAGAAAAGTTTACAAGACTCTATCTTACTAAGTTACTAGGCAAAGTGATCTATTATCCCAGGTACAGGGGAAACATGAGGCCTGAGCACAGTATCACATCTGTCATCTTCAGTGACATGGGAAAGTACAAATAGGAGTTCTGCAGCCTGGACAAAAAGTAAGATGGTACCTCAAAAATAACCAAGGCAAAAAGGGGATGGAGGCTTGACTCAAATGGTAGGGCACCAGCCTTACAGGTGCCACCCTACAGTGAGGTAGAGTTCAAGACATAGTACTTCTAAAAAATAAAGAAGGGGCTAGGAAGATGGCTCAGTGGTAGAGCGCTTGCCTTGCATGCATGAGGCCCTGGGTTCGATTCCTCAGCACCACATAAGCAAAAAGAAAAAAGCTGGAAGTGGCACTGTGGCTCAAGTGGCAGAGCACTAGCCTTGAGCTGAAGAGCTGAGGGACAGCACCCAGGCCCAGAGTTCAGGCCCCATGACCGGACCCCCCCCCCAAAAAAAATAAAAAATAAAAATAAAAAAATAAAGAAAAATTAACCTGCACCAGGCGTAGTGGTATACACCGGTAATGGCTACACTACAAAGGCTAGAACTTAGGAATCTCCTCCCTACATTCTAGGCCAGTCTATGATACAGACCAAGTTCGACACCAAGTTTGGGTCTATAGTGAGACCTTGTTTCAAAAGAAGGATCTGAGAACATGCTGTAGTAAAAGGACCTTCTTAGTAAGCACAGGCACTAAGTTCAAACCCAATACCTAAAAAAAAAAAAAAAAAAAGTTCCCTTACAGTAAAAAACAGCCTAATAAATATTATAAGCAGATATTTGGATGAAATGATTTAAAAGTTTCATAAAGCTTGTTCTTTACAAATATAAAGAATTGGAAGAGTTTTACAATATCTATAGTCAAGGCTGGAGAAATTTTGAATTGAACATCTTTTTATACATATATAAATTGCTCTTCAAATCAAAGACTGCAATGCACTGTAAAGTAACTTTGGAGTAAGCTTTTGTCTACTACTCAACATAAAATTGTTCTCAAGCATTCCTAAAGGAGGTCATCTAGCTTCTATTGAACACATGAAGGCCCTTTAAAGTAATCATAATTAGTGAGAAACCTTTTAAAATATGCACTAACAGGTTGTTTAATATGCCAAATAATTGGCCTTGAATGCTGGGGAACTGCCCAGTATTATACATTAATATTCTAGATAGTACACTGCCCTTAAAAAAAGGTGACCCTGAGACATTCAATGACGGTACCTGGACCATAATATTGTCACTTGATGCAGCTTCTTGGGCTTCATTTATCCAACGTTTAACCACATCATAGCTTATCTTCATCATATGCTAAACCCAGAAAAACATGAGAATAGATCACAAACAGAAGTTTACTTACATGAGTCAATATTCTTGCAAAATTACTGACACATTTTCTAAGATAAAAAAAAATTATAGATTCATAAGCCTAATTTAAGTCTCTATTCCTGGAGAAATGAATGCTGTAAAAGGAAGTAATGAAGTGTGGTATAAAAGGAAATAATGAGAAAGGGAAGAACAGGAAGCTCCAAACAGCACGATGCTTCAATTATGTTGAGTTTTACTTGACAGAAAACTAGTTACCCAGGAAGAAAGACGCTGTTGAATACACTTCCTGCAGTAAAATCAAATCAACAGCATTTCAGAACTGGGAACTTTGAGATTCAGATGCTCTAATATAGTCACAGTGTGTCTGTGTGTGTGTGTGTGTGTGTGTGTGTGTGTGTGTGTGTGTGTGTGTGTGTGTGTGTGTGGTGTGTGTGTGTGTGTGTGTGTGTGTAAAAGCATATATGCATGCATATATGTATGAGTGCTGGTCTTGGAAGTTTGAACTCAGAGCTTGGGCACTGTCCCTGCCTGAGCTTTTTTTGCTCAATGCTAGTGCTCTACCACTTGAGCCAGTTTCACTTTCCACTTTTGACCAATTAACTACAGCTAAAAGTCTCACAGACTTTTGTGCCCAGGCTGGCTTTGAATCATGATCCTCAGATCTCAGCTTCCTGAGTATAAGAGATTACAGGCATAAGTCACAGAACCTAGTTATATATTCACATATTTTTAACTAGTAACAATCAAATTCAGTGCTAAGTTTTTAGTGGAAAAAATGTTTTGATGAAAAGGGGAGAAAACTAAAAATAAATAAAATAAATAAGAAAGAGGGAAAGGAAAGTTATTACTAAAACAGACTACTTCCTGGGAGGAAATACAGAAGTGCAACAGGAGACTTTAGATTAAAGGACATATACAGACACAGGGAACCAGAGAAAGGTCACAACAAAGAAGAAAGAGGTAGAAGGTCATAGGAAAAGTTATGAAAACAATAACCTCACATATTTCCCATCCTTTTCTCATTTTTACCTGCCTCCATTTATCATAAGTACAACTTTTCTAGTTCCTCAAACCTTCTAAACAGGAAATTTCCATATTTTTATTGCTTATTTTAACTGTTCAAGGCTCATATAAATAAAGCACAGTTGAATACAATAATACATATTTTTTAGAATTTCTCTCATGATAGAACCATAGATACTTTGTTTTGGGATTAGAAATTGCATCAGGAAGCTGCCTGCTCACTTACTAAGGAAGATACCAGTGCTGAACTGGATACACTGGAGACTTTATCCACAATGGCCTGCTTCATGTATCTTTCAATGGCTTGTAACATTGTTCCCTAAAAACATTCCAAAAAAAAAAAAAAAGCTGTTGAAGAAAACCACTGTCATGAAAAATTGCTACTTCAAAATAATTAACAAAAACCTGCCATATACTTGTTTCAAATATTTTTAATGCTTTTAGGGATTATTATGTAATACAGTAATAATATTCTAGAAAGCAGAACCCCAACAACCTTGAACAAGCTTTAAGAAAAAATACTTAAGATTCTATGTTAGTAAACAGAACTGCTCATGAATGAAACAAATTGCCTTAAAATAGACAATATCCTAGTTAGAAGGATATACAAGGAAAAGCCAAAACTATCCATAAGGAATACAAAGAAATTCACACATAGAAATGAAGTTGTGTTGAAGTCCTAAAGATATATACAGTTACATGAAGGGCACATATTACATGTGGATCTCAAGCCTATATATTATATGTGATCAATCTCTGATTATCTCCAACACGTAAGATATTAAATATGCAGTATCTTACTACAGCAAGCTGTCATTATCCTCTGGAAATACAGTTCTTTTTAACCTAACTGGGGATAAAAAGACTATCACTGGGAAGGTAGAAGTGACCAGACTCAGATCAATATACAGATAGAATGAATCTTATTTCTAGCACTGGTGTGGCTAAGTCTTAAATCACCAATTTAATGAGAAAAATAAAAACAACTACCATAAAACAATAGGATAACAAAAATTATTAAACCATTTGTAAAATCTGGTTCCAGATTTTACAAATTTACAATTTAATCTGGCCCAAAATTTAAATTTTGTGAAGGATACAAACATACACATAACACCCAAATGTACTATCCAATTTTCTCATCAATGCTGACCCAACTTCATCTAACTTTTCCAACTCAGACCTCTGAGAAAGAGACAGCCTAGTATACTATAAAACCACATTCCTCCAGATACAAGAGACTTGGACTAAGGTGGCTACAAGTCACTGGCTTACTGATGGTTAGGCAGAATCCAAGGAGCCTGTGAACAGGAGACATGAGTCTGGTATATGATGGATCTTCATGGTAACTATCTGAGAGATCTTGCTGCTGAGTATCACAGAGCTGCCCTGTTTCTTGCTAGTAACTATTAATAAGGTTTACCTCAAACTCTGAGAGTGTTGTGTTCTATAATAAGGTTTCTCTTTTGAGCTAAATTTGAATGTATTTTTGTTTCCTGTACATAAGGCACCCTAAATTATGAAAGTTTATGTGGGCAAACATATAGAGAAAGTAATAAATGAATATAAGCAAAAGGAAAAAAGACGAAGTGAAAGGGAAAAAAAGCCCAGAGGCACAAAAATCTTTTTGGTAAACATGTTTCTTAACACTGAAGATTCACAAAGTCAGACTAGGGAATCCTACTAAATCTACACACTGACTGAAATAAGGGAGTTCCCTTTGATAACTCAGTAAAACAAGAAGAACTTACATCAGTAATACGACAGAGAGCCCTGATGGCTGGGCCTCGGTACACATCTTCCTTTCCAGTCATGTCCTTAGTCAGACTAAAAAAAACATCAAATTAGTTAACATAAGATCAATTAAAATGTTCTCTCCTGAGGAGCTGACTCAACAATTCCTAAATGTCCTCATAATTATTTTAACACAGTTAACTGATTCTACAAATATTTATGAAGCGTAGTCTTTATTTTTATTATCAATAAGTAGTTGTACAAAGGGGTTTCAATTGAACATATCAATTTATGAATTCAATGCATGTTACTTGCTTTGGCAGCAATAATACAAAGAAGACTAACTCAGCCTCTATGCATGTATAACACAAATTCATGAAGCATTCCATATTTTTTGAAGCATATTCTTTGCATGCATGCTAAACCCACTGGCAGAAGTTGACTACTTTAAATCTAAAAAATATAACAGTCAGCAAAACAGTCTTTTGACTTCATAGAATCTATACTCCAGTAGAGAGAGACAAAAAGAAAAAAACAATAGAAGGTAGGCGTGATAGCATGCACTCATGATTTCAGCTATTCTGGAATTAGAAGGAGGAAGGATCATAGCCCAGGTTGGCTGGCCCCAGGCAGAAGTGTAAGACCCTATCTGAAAAACATACGAAGAAAAAAGGCTGGGGCATGACTCAAATGAGGGACAGGCTTCCCAGCAAACATCAACTCCAGTACCAGAAAATAAGTATAAAGGACAAAAGTATAGACAAACTGAGATTAACCACTACCACCCCCAAAATGATCCTAATGCTCCATCCAACCAGACATATTTTTTTTTATTAAAAAAAAAATAACAAAACAATTACCTAAGAGTTATGTCTCTCTCAGGCACATCTTTCTTTTTTGCCACCACTGGGGCTTGAACACAGGGGCTTATACTAACTTGGTTTTGGTTTTCTTTTCTGGTCAGTCATGGGGCTTGTCCCTAAGCTCTTTTTGCACTTACCACGGCACCACTTCCAGTTTTCTAGTCGTTAATTGGAGATAAGAGTTTCAAGGAATTTCCTGTCTGGGCTGGCTCTAAACCATAATCCTCAGATCTCAGCCTCTTGAGTAGCTAGGATTACAAGCATCAGCCACCAGCCACCAGCTGACTCAGCTTTCTTGCTCATAGCTGGCACTCTACCACTTGAGCCACACCTTCAATCTAACCTTTTGCTGGTTAAATGGAGATAGTTTTGCACATTTTTCTACTGTGATTGGCTTTGAACTTCCATCCAACAGGTCAAAGCCTTATAAGTTGTTAGAAATACAGACAGGAGCAATTGGTGTGCTTTCCAAACTGACCACCACCAATGGCTTCAGACCTTTTTGCTAAGCTTTGGAAACAGGCAGAGGCTGAGCTACAAAATTCCACATCCATACTTTTTAAATGTTTTTGGCCTTCTACCTTCCCTTCTGTTTGTCTTCTATGCATTTACAGTACCTTCAAATTGACTACCAATCTCCCCCGTTCTCAACTCCTCTCACATAAACCAAAATGGCCCTTAACTATGATTCACTCCATTAGAACACCAAGAGAATAAAGTTGTGAATAACTGAGAACCCTCAGATTCTTTTTTTTAATTATAAAAGCAATTCATTTAGGGCCAGAGACCCTACATGTGTTAAAGCCTTGCCTAATACACATAGGGTCTTGGCTATAGTTCCCAGTATAGGGGGAAAAAAGAGTAATTTATTTAATAATACTTTCCCCCCAGAGTGAAAATAATTGTGTTCTCATTCTAGAGATGATCTGTTTTTGACCTATTGAAAATGGATTCTTTTCCTACTATTTTTACTCAAGTAATAATAATACATTTTGAAACATTCAGAAAAATGTAAAATATACTTAAAACTCTCCACCCGCTTTTTAATGCCACTTAATTGGAAACTGAACAGTTTTCTGTTTTTGTTTTTCTGAGAGAGATGGTATTAGGGTTTGAACTCCAGGCTTCACACTTACTAGACAGCACTTTTACATCTGAGCCATGCCTCCAACCTCTTTTTCCACTGGTGTTTTCAAGGTAGGGTACTGTTTATGCCCAGATCAGCCTAGATTGCAATCATTCTATTTGTGCTTCCCTTTGTTGCTGGGATCACAGTCATATTCTACACCTCATGAGGCCACTGGTTGCGATGGAGTCTTGTGAACTTTTATGCTCAAGCTAACCTCAAACCATGAGCTCTCAATCTCCACCTTCCAAGTAGCTAGGAACACAGGTTTGTGACACTGAGCCAAGCTAGAGTTTCTTATAAAAGAATGTTTTATAGCTGATAGAGAGAGAGATCTTTACTCTTTTGATGCCTTTTTTACTTAATAACCTTTCCTTCTAGCAATTACACAATTCAGACTTTTCCACTGACTAGAAATATCATCTTTTAAATACTGAAGTCACATAAAAATTTGGAGCTATTTCTGTATTTTCTTACAAAAATCTTTTTTTCATTCTTCAGTAAAAATTTGTTTACTATACCATTATATAGTTCATTTTATTTTGCTTTTTGAGACAGCAAGTTTCCTATGATTCTGCTTTATCTAAATGATCCTGGCTATTATCATCACACTGTTTCAGATGAGATTTAGAGTCGTTTGCTAATACCTTATTAACATTCTTGGGAAGTGCTCTGTACTATGCATATAAGCTAACAAACAACAGATTCTTCACCACTTTTTTCAAGATTTCTTTACACATTCTTCAATAGTTTTTAAGTTCCCTGAAAAGAGGTCCTATGACTTTCTTATATTTTATCACTGTGGGCTCCTATAAATTGGGCTTTTTCTCTCATTAGATATTCTAATAAACATCTGAATACAGGGCTGGGAATGTGGCTTAGTGACAGAGTGCTTACCAAGCATGCATGAAGTCCTCAGTACCACATAAACAGAAAAAGCTATAAGTCATGCTGTGGCTCAAGTGGTAGAGTGCTAGCCTTGAGCAAAAGAAGCTCAGGGGCAGTGCCCAGGCCCTGAGTTCAAGCCCCAGGACTGATGAAAAAAAATTGAATATAGGTAAACTGTTCATTAAATGTTCATAAAATCTCTATGAAAAGAGATTAATTCTGTATCTGTTTTATAGATGAGAAAAACCAAAGCACAGAATAACTTGTCTGGAAAGTAACATGATAGGGATTCAAATCTAAACAGTCTACTATAGTAAAAAATGTTAAATAATTTTGCCACCTCTTGTTCAATAGTATATTATATTTTTCTACCATATTATTATATTACCTAATATTACAGTGGTGATATTAAGGATTTCACCTTGTTTCTGTTTTAATTGAAATGTTTCTAGCTAATTACATTGCTGGCTTTAGATTTATGATATACTTCTTTTAATTATGTCAATACATTTACCTCATTCCAAAATCCCTCAAAATCTCAACACATTACTACAATTCTCCCAAATCTCACCGTCCAAAATCCTAATCTTATTATCAAAATCATATAAATTTAATGGGCAATGTAGAGCTGCTTTAGAGTAATAGTTATAAATATTTCCCCTGAAAAGCAGAGAAAATGGAAAGAAAATCACTGCCCCCAAGCAGTATTAAAGTTGTCTTTTGCTATGAAACTCTTATACAGTCATGAGTATGTGTGTGTGGCCATATGGTTTCATTTTCCCTAGTCATAATGTAGAAGTATTACTGATTAAAGATGTGTTTGTCAGGCAAATTGGCAAGTTTCTATCTTAGCAGACTTCTATGCAGTTCTCAAGACCACCCTTCATACCTGAATCTCTGCCCTTGACATCATCTTTCTTTTTATTTTTTAAAAAATAAGGAGTAACTTGCATATACTCAAAGCTGAGAAGTTCTGTCAGCCTGTTTCCTGCCTGTACAGTTTTGAGGTGCTGACAGCTTGTCCTCTCTTGGTTACATCAAGTACAAGCTGGTAGTGTTTCTACTGGTATAATATTCTCAAACACCTTTCTTAGACAAGAGGTTCCTCCACAGATCTTGCCTGGATAATCCTATCTCTATTTTGAGCTTATGCTTGGCTGCTAAAGGAATCTTATGAGTTCACCCTTGATCTCTTCTGTGCTTGGTGTGACTGAATACTCCAACCTTCTGATCCGAGGTCCCAGCAATAGATTGTACAATGACTCCTTTGGGTTTTTCTCTAGAGTACACATTCCCAACATTAACTCACTTGATTTTAACTTCTTTGCCTCTGGATAGACTGAAATTTTCTAAAATCAAGTAATAACCCTTTTTTGTTTAAGGGGTCTCCCCCCATTTTATGTCTCTACTTTTAAAATTTTTACTAAAAATGGCAAAAAAAAAAAAAACAGGGTGAATATTTAACATTTTGTTTGGTAATTTCCTCAGCTAAATGTCCAAGTTTATTTCTTGTAAGTTCTCCTTCCCATACAACTACAAGACATAATTCTGCTAAGTTTCTGCTACTGTAATAAGAATCCATTTTCCTCCAGTTTCCAACATCTTCCTCATCTTCTTCTGAGCCTGTATCCTCAACACCTTTAGGTCCATGTTTCTACCAATAGTCTTCACAATGCTTTAGGTATAAGTTAATGTTTTCCCTCTCCTGTTCTTTACTTCTGAGTCTAGCATAACCATTAATATCCCTGTTTCTAATCATATAGGGCTTCTCTACCATGGTCCTCAAAATTCTTCCAGAACATGCTCATTGCCTAATTTCACACTATCTCCACATTTTCAAGTATTTGTTATAGTAGCACCCACTTCCAGATACTATAAAGTCTGTCCTACTTCTGAGGACATGAGTAATTCAGGATAATCCTGTCTTAATTCTCCATGTGGCATAACATAGTCCCAGGTCCTGGGGACTGGGACATAGAGAGCCATTATTCTTTCTACTATATCCATTGATTACTTAAAATGAACTAGAAGAAATATACTCATTACCTTACTCATGTAACTATAATCCCTCAGTATAACATCTTTACAATAAAATAATTTTTTTTAAAATGAGCTAGAAACAAACCATAACTTAAGGGAACCTAGTAAGACTCAGAGGGAAACATTAACAGCTAAAAGAAAAAAAAGCGGCTAATTTATTTTCATTTTAAAAATAATTAGTGAATCTAGCAACGTAATGATAGGTTTTCTATTTCTTTCTTGTGGAAGACACTGAGCTGACAAAACCAATACCAATTTTCAATTCCTTCACCTTTTTCCTGCACTTAATACTTGAGCTATAAAAGCTAGAGACTTGCTTTCCTGACTTCCTCAGGGTAGTCATATAGCACCATTGTGCCAAATAAAATCTAAAAATTGCCTTGGGAAGAGCTATTGCATTCCTGATGAAAAAGGCAGATGGTGCTGGCACTCCCTGGCCTCCTGCCCAGTAGCTCTCCAGCCTTGGATGTGGTGCACAGCCAGTAACTTGGGCATCTATTTTGCAATAATGGAGCACATCCAAAAGAATTCAAGAGACAGTAGCCCAGCCACTGTTGAATGAATCAACACCAGCCATTCTATGCCTCCAGACAGAGTTACATGAAGAAAAACAAGCTCCCATTTTGTATAAGTCACTTTTTACTTCTGCTTTCCTGTTTTTTTTTTTCAGCTGCAAGCTTTTCTAACTGAAGCTATATATATAACTGCCTGTTAAACACAAGCACCTTCCTTCAAAACTGCATTTTATTCAAAAAATCATATTCATGGCCAGGCGCCAGCGGCTCATGCCTGTAATCCTACTCAGAAAGCTGAGATCTAAGAAGAGTGGTTCAAATTCAGACCAAGCAGGAAAGTTTATGAGTCTTTATCTCCAATTAACCACCAAAAATCCAAAAGTGAAGCTGTGGCTCAAGCAATAGAACAATAGCCTTGAACAAAAACAGCTCAGACACAACATTCAGGCCCTACATTTAAGCAACCAGAACTATCACAAAAAAAAAAAAAAAAAAATCAGGGGGCTGGGGGTTTAGCCCAGCGGAAGGGCACCCGCCGGGCATGCGCAAGGCACCCCCCCCCCAAAAAAAGAAGCTACAAAAAAAATCATATTCAGATAAAAGCAAATATGTTATAATTAAATGTGTTATAATTATATAATTATATAATATATGCTATAATTTAAAGGTACCTATAAATAATACTGTATTACTTTAGTGTTATAAATTTTATACATTCATTCTAAGACATTTGGAAACTATCAAAAGTTAGCCATATCCAAAAATATCCCAAGATACACTATTGATAATATAACAGTATATTTACATCAACATTTTTACACAGATACATAAAATACATTGAAAAGAAAGCTACAATAAAATATATAGAATCCAACTTCTGTTTATACAAAATTTATTAAATTTTTCCCATATCATTAAAGATGTTTTAAAACTATTTTCAAAAATATCTCTCTTAATATTAACACAGATACTTAATTTTAATAATGCCTGATTTTAACAATTTTAATACCATTTATAGTGTTATGATATCACTGTATATACAGCAGTATAATGTCGGATTTTTCTGAAGATAATTCCATAGCTGTGAATATACTAGGCCAAACAGATAAACCATTTCAGTCATTTAACAAATGCTGCCAAACTACTTCCTAGAAAAACTCAATTTATTACTCTACCACTTATGTAAAAGAATATCATTCTTCCTTATAAGTACATTTATGCTGCCTTTTTGTTTTATTGCCAACCTAATGAGTGAAAGTATTGTAACTCATTCTTGAATTTTATTTTATTCATTTATTTATTTATTTAGGCACTACTAGGATTGAAATAAAAAAAATCTTGTGCTTGTGAGGCAGGGGTTCTACTTCTTGAGCCATGCCTCTACCCTCTTATTGCTTTTTTTTTTTGCCAGTTGTGGGGCTTGAACTATGGGTCTAGGCTCTGTACCTCAGCTCTTCAGCTCAAGGCTAGCGCTCTACCTCTTGAGCCACAGCACCACTTTCGGTTTTCTGAGTGGTTTATTGGAGATAAAAGTCTCACAGACTTTCCTGCCCCAGCTGACTTTGAACCTTGATCCTCAGATCTCAGCCTCCTGAGTAGCTAGGATTACAGGCATGAGTCACCAATGCCTGGCTTGCTTTATTTTTAAGGTAAGCTCTCACCTTATAACCATACCAGCCTGGAGTTCGATCCTCCTACTTGGGCTTTCCTGTGTCATTGGAGAGCTTCCCTGTGTCATTGAAGATGACAGGTACACAACATTGTATCCAGCTATTGTGCTTCCCTTGTACTTGGGGTAATAGGCATATACCACCATATCCAGCCACTGGTGAAGATGGAATCTCACAAACTTTTTTTTTGTTGTTTATGTTCAGGCTGGCCTTGAATCATAGCCCTCCACGTAGCTAGGATTACAGGCCCAAGTAGTTAGAATTATAGATTCAAACCACCATGCCCAGGTTTATTTTTTTAATTTTTTGCTTAGATTTTTTTTTTTTTTGGATATCTGTGAAAGTGACTACAGACAGCACCTTTTCAATCAGCAATGATATTAACTGTAAATGTTTAATTCAATATATCATTTATGTCCAGTTTTATTTATTTTATGAACATTTTTTTAAGATACTCAAACCTAGTAGCATTTCCCTTTGGACTTCATTTATCATAGAGACTTTTTCACATGATGACAATTGCACATAAAAAAGAATGCTTTAAGTCGGGCGGCAGTGGCTCACACCTGTAATCCTAGCTACTCAGGAGGCTGAGATCTGAGGATCACAGTTCAAACCAGTCCGTGCAGGAAAGTCCATGAGACTCATCTCCAATAAACCACTAGAAAACCAGAAGTGGCACTGTGGCTCAAGCGGTAGAGCACTCACCTTGAGCTGAAGAGCTGAGGGATAGCGCCCAAGCCCAGAGTTCAAGCCCCACAACCGAAAGAATGCTTTATGATATGATATTCTTGTGAATTTGTATTGGCAGTCCAAAAAGTAAAATCAATAGAGAGCAGCACATAAAAATAAGGATCTTAGCTTCGATATTCATTATGCACATACCTGCTTGTAACAATGATCACATCCTCAGAGATGGTAGCCATTTCCTTGATAGTAAGGTAGCACATCCTCCTCAACGTTTGCTGAAAATTATTTATTAAAGGTAACAAGTTATTCACAGGAATGTTTTGTGGTTGTTGTTGTTGTTGTTGTCGGTCGTGGGGCCTGAACTCTAGGCCTGGGCACTGTCCCTCAGCTCTTCAGCTCAAGGCTAGCACTCTACTGCTTGAGCCACAGTGCCACTTCCAGCTTTTTCTGCTTATGTGGTGCTGAGGAATCAAACCCAGGGCCTCATGCATGCAAGGCAAGCACTCTACCACTGAGCCACCTTTCCAGCCCAGGAATTTTTTTTTTAATTCTTTAAAAGTGAACACCCCTTGATGGGAAGGGATAAGAAGGGGAAACAAAAGAGGAGGCTACAATGCTTGATAAGAAATGTACTCATTATCTTGCCCATGTAATTGTAACTCCTCTGTACAGTATTTTTACAATAAAAAATAAATAAAAATTTTTAAAAAATAAAAGTGAACACCCCAAGGAGATTATCTTTAAAGAGTTTTAAAAAAATTCTTATCCACCAAAAACAATTTTGTAAAAATATCTGGATAAGGCTGGGAACCAGTGGCTCATGCTTGTATCCCTGACTACTTAGAAAGCTGAGATCTGAGGAACACAGTTTGAAGACAGCCTGGACAGGAAAGTCAATGAGACTCTGATATCCAATAAACAACTCAAAAAGACCAGAAATGGAGCTGTGTCTCAAGTGGTAGAGTAGAAGCCTTGAACAAAAGAAGCTAAAGGACAGTGTCCAGGCCATGAGTTTCAAGTCCCTGGAACAGCATTTTTAAAAATCTGGATAAGGAGGAAGTGTACTCATAACCTCACTCATGTAACTGTGACCCTCTGTATAGTAGCTTTACAATAAAAAAAAAAAAAAAAAAAAAAAAAATCTGGATAAGAAAATATATAGACTACTATTTTCTTAAATACATGAGTCACTTACTCTGAAATACATAGAAGCGTCATTTTACAGAGAGCTCGACATATACAATGACAATATAAACAGAGTTGTTGCTTTTTTTCCACATGTTAAAGGCTTATCCTGGAAAACACATTTTTTTTTAAATTCTTTAAGTATATGTATGGAGAAGGCTATGGAGGTATAACCTCTATGGAGGTTATAGAGTAACTACTCAGCAAGGATGAGGCCCTTAGTTCAAATCCTAGTACCATCAAAGTGAATGGAGAGATGTACGTACACATTCTGCTCTTTCCCCAATTCAGGGTAAGCCAGTGTTTCTCCTGAATCCCAAATGATTTGTAATTAGACAACTAAATTCCATTGTCAATTATCAAAATTTCCAGATAAATTTCCCATCCCCTCCTTTCCTCAATGCCAACAGACCCAAAACTCCTCCAGTCTGTTCAGCCACATTCCTTACTAAATAACTATAAAATTTTTAAGTAAAAAAAAAAAAAACACCAACTAAAAAATAAAGCTGGGTTCTAGTGACACACACCGGTAATCACAGCAATTTAGAAGGCTGAGATCTGAGGATCTTGGTTTGAAGCTAGCCTGGACAGGAAAGTCCAGTAGACTCTTATCTCCAATTAAACAACAAAAAGGTGGAAGTAGACATGTGGCTCAAGTAGCCTTGAGTAAAAAAAGCTCAGGGGCAGTGCCTACGCCCTGACTTCTAGGCCCAGGACTGGCACAAAAAGAGAGTAAGGAGAGAGAAGAGAGAGAACAGAGAGAAAGACAAGAGAGGGGTGGGGGAGGGGGAAACGAAAGAAAGAAAAACAGAAAAGAACAAAAGATTTTTTAAAAAAGAAACTAAAAAATATCAGACCTAATTCCACAGTCCAAGCTACAAAGAGAATCTGGTGGCATGTACTAAGCCCCTTAAGGAAAGGGAGGGGAATAAGGATTCTAAACATGATTTAACAAAGCAAAATAATCAAACAGGAGGCCAAAATAGGGCAGACCACAGACATACAAAGCTACATGAGAAGAAAATGGGAAATAAATGTCAAAATTTCAGAGCTAAAGAAAATCCTACCCCCATAGTAAAAAATAAATAAATAAACCTATCATGCAAAAGCAGAAGAAAATGAGATGTAAATATATATATATATATATATATATATATATATATATATATATATCTCTAAAACAGAAAAAAATTGGGGCTCAACATTAGTAGTCATCAGAGAAATGGGGAAATGGAAGTTAAAATCACATTTCAGATACTTCCTCAAACCCAACAAAATGGCAAACCTAAATAACAGCTACAGTCTTAACAAAAATGTGCTTAAGGCAGTAAAATAAACTACATAAATACAAAAATACTGGATAAAATATGATCCAAAAATTTTTTAAGTAGCCATAAGCAAAATACACAGCAGTTCAGTTTCTGGAAGTGGAAATGAATTAAACATATATACTATATCATATTTATAAAGACTTTTTAGTTGATTGAAGACACTAAAGAGATGTATTTTGATATATAATCTTAAAAGATACATGAATACCAAAGATAATCTTTCAAAAGTATCTGTGTAACATGTATGGTATATATGTGTACACCACAGGGGAACCAGGAAGATGACACAGAACTAGAGGGAATCAGGGAAAAACATAACAGCGGGACCCATCAGCTGCACTGGACATTGACCAAAATGAACTAAGCAACTTAATGGCAGTGATGGGAGGGAAGAAACAAGTGGGAAAGAGGAAACAGCTGATGCTATGCAAAACAAAAGAAATGTACATACCACCCAATGTGGAAGAAATTAACTGTATCGCAAAGCTCATAGAACTCATAAATGTTATAGACCATGATAGACAATTTGCTCCAGGAAAGTTAGAATGTGTTTGTGACTTTAACTGAGCATCACTATCCCACAATACTGTGAAATTTGGGAAATTATGTAACCACTTAATCACAATAAAAAATTTGAAAAAAAATCTGTAAGAAAGTATTCAGAAACTTACTATTTCTTAAACAAAAATACATGATGCACTCACACCCTGAAAAACATCAAAGCTTATATAAAGTTTAGGAAGTATTAGATTCTAAAACATTCTTCAGATACAAAGGATATTGCAGACAATAACTCAGAGATATGCAAGGTGTACAGAATAGGAAGGAAGGAAAAAAAGTAGCTGAGTAAGTCTAAATGAGCAAAAAAATGATATGCTACAAATATATTTATGTATGCAAATATATATGTACGTCGGGGCAGGGAATGTGGCTCAGTGGTAGACTGCTTGCCTCGCATGCATGAGGCCCTGGGTTAGATTCCTCTGCATCACATAAACAGAAAAAAGCCAGAAGTGGCGCTGTGGCTCAAGTGGTAGAGTGCTAGCCTTGAGCACAGAGAGGCTCAGAAACAGTGCCCAGGCACAGAGTTCAAGCCCCAGGACTGGCAAAAAGAAAAAAAAGATAGATAGATAGATAGATAGATAGATAGATAGATAGATAGATAGATAGATAGATAGACAGACAGACAGACAGACAGACAGACAGACAGACAGACAGACAGACAGACAGACAGATAGATAGATGTGTGTCTATATATAATTAAGGTTAAAATGTCCTGAGATTTTCCATTTCCCATGAGCAGAAAAAAAAGATGAAGACGAATATTAGATTTTGGTAAGTCAAAAACCCAAAATGAAATTTTTGAGTGACCCCTAAAAACTTCTAAAGTATTATCTCACATGTCAGTCACTGATGCTCTTTTTATTTTTTTTTCTTTCTGCTTTGTTTTAGTTTCTAGTACTACTTCACACTTATTTTTTTTCTAATCTGATAGTAATTCCATGTAGTGTATTCTATTTTATGTAGGGTTTTTTTTGGTGGAGGTAAGAATATTTCCACTAACTACAAAACAATTCTTATATTCTGCTGAATACAAAAATGCAAAATGTAAGAATTATTTGAATTCAGTGCCTTATACTGGCTAGGCAGGCACTCTATTGCTTAAGCCACATCCCCAGCCAATTTAGCTTTTATTTTTCAGATAAGGTCTTACATATTGTCTGGACAGTTTTGACTAGCCTGAATAGCAATCTTCCTACTTATACTTCCCAGATAGCCAGTATGACAGGTATGCCCCACTATGGGTACTATGATCTACTATGCTTTTTATTGGTTGAAATGAAGGTCTTAGGAACTTTTTGTCCAGGCTGGCTACAAACCATGATCTTCCCAATCTCAGCCTACCAAGTAGCTAAGATTATAAACAGCAGTAGCCACACCTACACCACATGTTACTTGTAAAAAAAAATAAATAAATCTGGAAGTTCTATTTGTCCTCTTTATGGCTTCTTTCTTACTATTAATTGCTAATTATTTTAGGGCCACTGTCCACTCCACCTTTATCATTTCTGGATTTATACCCAATGACCCATTTTTCTCCTGTTTAAGGAACTGGGGATGTAATTCAAGTGGTAGAATAAATGTTTTCCAAGCATGATGCCCTAAGTTCAAACCCCAGTACTGCCCAAAAAATTAAAGTAAGAATTTCTTTTTCTCCAGATTATGAATGACTGCTTGTCTGACTTTACCTTTTTCTTCAACAAAGAGTCTTCATCTCCTCAGCTTAAGTAATTGTGTCTCCTTAGCCTTATGCAACTGGGATTACAGGTATTTGCCATTATCCCTGGTTTACATGTCTGATTTTATTACTTGTTGTACATCACAAAATTTGTACTGTAAATGCTAGTTTTATAGTATTGAACTTTAGCATGAGGTTAGATTAATTGGGATTACTTTTTATTTTTTCTTTTTTTAACTTAATATCTTCCCATACCCTTCTGGGAACTATACCAGGTATCTTCTGTATTTACAAAGTCTTTCTATCCTCATGAACCGCTCTAAGCTGTGTATCCTTCTGATTTTCTTCTGAACTGTGAGTAGCTCCTTTATGCATACATAGATCAACTCTTATCCAGACTCAGCAGATGGTTGGCTACCTTTCATTCTCTCCCTCCCCCTTTTCCTTCTTCCTTTCTGATATTCTGTCTTACAGATTCAAACTTTCTTGGCTTCCCCAACCTCCATCTGTCTTCTTAACTCAGAAAGAAGGCAATTGGCTACCTTTTCAGTCTGCCCTATTGGTCTGAGGCCTGTTAATTTGCCTCTGGGAAAATTACTGATATAATCCCAGGGCTCACCTAGTTTGCATCCCTTCTGAAGGTCAGTCTTGGAATGCCTTGTATCTAATGTCTAAAAAATGCTGTGTCACATATTTTGATTTTCTATATTTATAGCAGCAGACCCTTTATGCTAATATGCTGAAAACAATAAAATAAGGTATTTAATATTAAAACACTGACTTTTTAAAATTCTGCTCCCATTTTACCCCCTCCTCCTTTTTTCTCTTCCTCTCCATTCTTTCATTAATTTGAATATTATTCTACTGTAATTAAAATGAAAAAGTCTATATGATTTCATTCCATTCCAATTTGTTGTCTGATTTTACAGATCAATTACACAACTGGTATTTGTAAATGTTCTTTGTTTACATTTAATATAAAAAAGTATACATATACCATCTTATTATATGATTTATATTTTGTCTTGCTTTATCTGTGTTTGCTCTTTTTTCTATTATTACTCTTGATTATGTTTTCTTTTTTCATAATTAGTTTGGAAGAGAAAGCAATGGGAAAAAAAATCAATGACATGAAAAGCACTATAAACCTCTAAACAAACTTCCTAGGAATAAAATGAAGAGCTATCACAATGATTCACAATGGAATCATCAGACACTATAAAAACAAGAAAGACCATATTCTATATTCTATCCTTCTACAAATTCCAAACCCCTCCATTACATTCTTTCATCAGCAAAATTTCCTATTCCCTCAAACTCCTCTCTGAATGTTCTCATTTTTTTTCTCTAACTAAAACATCTTTCTTCCTGGGCTGGGAAGGTGGCTCAGTGGTAGAGTGCTTGCCTTGCATGCCTGAGGCCCTGGGTTCGATTCCTCAGCACCACATAAGCAAAAAGAAAAAAGCCGGAAGTGGCACTGTGGCTCAAGTGGTAGAGCGCTAGCCTTGAGCTGAAGAGCTGACGGACAGCGCCCAGGCCCAGAGTTCAGGCCCCATGACTGGACCCAAAAAAAAAAAATCTTTCTTCCCTAAGAATTATCCCTCAGCTTTCTCAAAATGTTGGGTGTTTTCTCTTATATCACCTCATAATACCAGGCCTACAGATGGAGAAGTGGCTCAAGTTGTTGCTCACTATCATTTCAAATCATTACCCCACTTTCTTTCATTGCAACTTGCTTCCCTAAAACACTCTGGGTTTAAAGCTTCTGCCTTTATGTATCATCTGCCACCCTGCCTGGTTACACATAGAGATACCAGTGTACTTTTCCTATTTTAAAAAAATTACTATCTTGTTCATTATTATTCTCTCTAGTATTATCACAGGAATAAACAGTAGTGAACATACTATCCACATATCCATACAAACCTTAACTCTACAATCTGGCTTCTCAATTCCTTGGCCTTCTCTTTTTCCAGTGGTTTATTCTCCCTCCACTGGTGACCACTGTCACAGTTTCTATCAATAATAGTATCCCATATCTCCTTTTATTTCCAAGTATCTCATTATCGAACTACCACTCCAGACTCTAACAATTCTTTTTGTTCCATCATGATATATAATCCATTAACCCTATTAACTTGTGCAAACCCAGTCAGACCCAGCACTGGCTGAAAAATGCATTAAAAATAAAATAAAATAAAATATTTCACTAGTTGTTTCTAAGTACACTGACATTTTTTTCCCATTAGGAAAAGAAACGATGAACTTAGAACTTTAAATATACAGCTCAAGGTCTGGGTAAAAGACCAGAAATTAACTTTAATAGATATGTCTAGTGACTACAGGTAACTGAATTACAATGTAAACTCAATTTATACCCTTATAGAGCATCTTATGTTAAAATTAAGACCTTGACTGGCAAGCAAGAAGACCCTGAAAACTGAAATGGAGACCTATGGGTAAAGTCTAATAAAGCTGAGTACCTGGAATCTCTAAGTTCTACCAAGCCTCCTTTGTCAATACAATACAATCGTCCTTTTTTTTTTTTTAATTAGTAAACTTTTACCATATTTACTATTATAATTATTTTCTCCTTTTGTTGGTAGTAATAGAGTTTGAATTTGGGGCATTGAGCTTATTAGCAGGTGCTCTATCCTTTGAGCCATACCCACAGTATACAAGCATCATTTTTTCAATGTCTGAGGAAATTATTACCTGAAGAGTACTATAAAGGCATTCCTTGAGACAGCTGCCTTGCAAGAACTGATGGCCTTCCTGGGGAACTATTTCTAAAACCTTTAATTATCTAGACACATAGCCAGTCTCAAATCCCAGAAAGTCCTAAAAGTTGGGTACTACATAACCTGTGCTGACATGTAGTGCACATGAAAAGAACATCAAGTCTTAGCCAATTATGCTAATAGAAAACTGAGAAACATATATCCCACAATCCCTTTCCCTGTACAGTTGAAAAGAAGAGAAACATGTGCCATACTTAGAAAACAGAAGAAAAGCAGCAGCCATATACTCTAAAAGATTAGGGTAATCCAAAGAGAGGAATAAGCAGCAATACTGGTAGATTTTTTTCTTTATTCCATGTCACCACCCCAACTCCATATCCAGTTCTTACAAAATGCCAACTCTCCTGACTAATACCAACCTCAGCCTACTAGAAACTTGATTAAGAATTGACAGATATGGTCACTGTGTGTACTGACTTCTACATCAGTCTATCTTTGTTAAAAATTAAGACCTTAACCATTAAGCGTCTAAGCCATTTTTATGACAGAACAGAACATCTGTGGCTTTGTACTATACAACATTAATTCTATCATTTTTGCAAGCCTTTTTAATAAGCATTTGTAAATTTTATGAAGATAAATATTAAGTAATTTTAGAAATTTCAAACAACCACCCCTAAATTGGAACACTCTAAGTTCCCTGGGGAAAAGAAATCAAAGTCTTTTTCATCCTAAAAGAAATTTAAAAGACTTACATCGTTAGATTGAAACAATCGAGTCATTGCAAAGAAGGCTTCTGTAGCTTCCAGAGTTCCAAAGTGTTCACCCTGAGTAAAATTTAAAACAAATTTAAAACTTTAAAATGTAGTTGTTAAGGATCGTCCCTTTATTCCCGTAAAAAACGTTCAAACTATGGGAAATGTCTTGTTATAAACATTCTGTCTTTTGGTGGTGATCGGTCTGGCTTTCAATTTTAAATCCCAGATGGCCATTTATCCACTTATTTAAACTAATTCAGTATCACATAGCACACTTAGAAATTCTGGAACAGTAGTCTCTAAGCTTTTAGCAGAAACTGTTTATATTTCTCTGAAGAGGACTTACAAGGAGGGAGAATATGACAGTAAGTGGTTTCTAATCAGAATAGGATAATACTATTACAGCGCCTAAGTGTAAAGATCATACTTCATCCATTTCTACAACACCCAGCACAATGCTTGATGTA
The DNA here is from genome assembly GCF_019054845.1 of Dipodomys spectabilis. Taxonomy (NCBI): domain Eukaryota; kingdom Metazoa; phylum Chordata; class Mammalia; order Rodentia; family Heteromyidae; genus Dipodomys; species Dipodomys spectabilis. The sequence continues at coordinate 17,038,194 of NW_024870874.1, forward strand.
TCATAAGAGCATAATAAATATTCAACTGTAAAGTCATATCTATGAGGATCAATAAGAAGCAAAACAAAAGAGAAGGATCCAGATTTATTAATAAGGTTTGAGTAGCTGCTACTTATCCCAAGCACTGCTCCAATTCCTCAAAAACATGGGCTGAGAGTTTCACACACCTTAATGTGATTAACAAGTCATTTAGGGATCTTGCAAATGTTGCTGAACTGGGAATTATTATTTTTTTTTTTTTTTTTTGGTCAGTTGTAGGGCTTGAATCAGGGCCTGGGTGCTGTCCTTGAGCTCTTATGTTCAAGGCTAGTGCTCTATCACTTTAAGCCACAGCTCCACTTCTGGTTTTTGAATAGTTAATTGTAGATAAGAGTCTCATGGGGGACTTTTCTACCCAGGCTGGCTTTGAACCACAATCCTCAGATCTCAGCCTCCTGAGTAGCTAAGATTACAGGCATAAGTCATCAGCACCCAACTGGGAATCATATTTTGTTGAATAATGTGGTGTTAGGTAACTTATTCACTAATATTCAAGACATTTCAGATCACAAACTACAGAAACTATTACCATTTCAACAGTTTTAATTTCATTAAAAGCAATACTACATAAGTGCAGTCTCTTTTCAGAACTTCAGATTTCATGTAAGTCCCCAACTTTTTAGTTGAAACTCAGTAAATACATGGCTCTCTCAACTGTAGTAGAAATTTAAAAATGTTTTTCCATAAAGCCTACCATGATCTAGGGAGAAATAAAATGAATGTTGCCAAACTTGTTTGTGCAATTAATTATGCTTATGTTGTGCTTGATAATTTCCTTATAGTGTTTCAGCATGAAGTGCTCCATGTAAGTAGTATTATTCAATATGAAGGGATATGCTGAGTCAACTTGGACTACTCAAAATTCTTTTTATATAATGGACCTAGACAATTTGGGCACAACATATACTACAGAAAGTTAAGACACACTGTATGACTTTAGTTTAAATATAATATACTACCACAAAGGAGTTAATGACCTTATGAGCAGATATAGTCTATTTTAAATTATATGCTTTTTATTCAGTGTCCATTTGCAAACCACAAAAAATTATTAAATCTCTGGATTAGGTCATCAGCCACAAAACAGAGAAGAGAAAATGCTCTCTTAGGATTCTCTTAGAACTGGAAATTAGCCTTCTTGGCATCACATGTAAACCACTTGAAATATATGGCATATGTAAGCATGTGTGCACATACACATACAAGTGCATAAATATAAAATCCATAAACAAATATTTTCTAAAGTTCTCTATATTCTGTGAATTTTTTCAGCCTGAATCAAAGACGGTTAAGGAAACACAAAAACAGCAACACTAATAAAACACAGAATCTACTTTATACTGTCCAGAACAGTACGTAAGACACAGTAAGTATGCAGTAAAATTTGCTAAAGTAACTGAGTGAAAACTATTCAAGATATATACTATGTCCAGCACTATTCTCAATATTTAATATGTATTATTTCATTATATTATTAAGCATTATAATCTCAGTACAGAAGAGGACACACAGGCTATCATGGTTAAATTACCCAGATTCATGTTGCTAGAAACAGTGAAATATCTAAATAGTAAATCAAACTTAAAGCCATCACTGTTACATACAAAAAAGATTAAATCTCATAAGTTTATCTACCTGTGCACTATATTTTTGGAGAGTCATAAAAACCTCTGAATTCAAGATGCTGCAAAAATTGGGAGCACTAGAGTACAATGTAAATCGTATGTTCCAGCAAGTACATGTTAAATTCAAATCATGTTTATCAAGAATCTACTATTTGCTTATTTTAATACCTTATGAATCTAAAAAGAAATATATAACATATATTCTTGTGCTCAAGAAGAGTATGTTCCTATTATGATAAAATATCATGGATTTTAAAACTATGTGTATTTATAAATATACTTTCCAGAAAGTACCTCATTTCAGGTAATATTTCATTCTGGAACACAAATATGAAGAAAATCTAAATAACTTACCTGGTTGAGTAGGTAAAGAATCTTTGTAAGAATATGCAAGCATCTCCGGGGATTGATGGGAGTTTCATTGAATATACGAGCCTATGGAAATATTAAAAATATTCTTATAGTATATGCTTACCTTTTCTATCATAGATCACACAAATTTATAATAAATATTTTAATACAATATCCAAATAATGTTACCTGTCTACAGTTCTGTTTACTGTAATATACAATTGTCAAGTGTGGCTCTAATTCATTTTTTACATTAACTACTTCAGCTTTATGGGCTTTATCCATTAGAACCCCAATCTTTATCTACATCCCATGAGCACAGTGAGCTTAGTATTGTAACTTCTTCCAACAACCAGTACTAAACACATCCTCTGACATTTAAAATTCCTAACACAAAACACAGTGTCTGCATTTCTAAGTTTGAGGTCTTTCTATGACAAAGAAATATTCCTTTTTCCTCATCTATAGCCTCTGAACTCAATTGAATTACTTGTTTTTTTAATACATAAATGGAAAATGAATTTATTTACTTTTGAACAAAATTAGGGAGAGTGATTTGTTTTTGTCCAAGACTAGCACTGGAACTCTGCATCTGATATTTTCACCCATTGGCTGGCATTCTACCACCTGAGCTGCTCCTCCAACCCCTGGGAGAATGAGTCTCAATCTTTCACCCTCTCCCCATAGCAGTGTCGACATTCTTAGTTTGTATTCCTTATCACAATATCCCAGTGGTTCTCTGCCTACTATTCTAAAACAGAACTAAAAAGAAAAAGCACAAACTATTTCCAACCATACCTCCTGTAAGACAGCGCTCTTCTCCAGATGCTGAAAAGGATTGGAACCACTACCTAAAGTACAAACAAAAGAACATCCTCAGCAGCTGCCCTACAAAGACCAATTTTATAGAGAAGGGTAATGAATGCTTGGGAAAGCTCACCTAAGTGAGGTGATCATTTGGTGATCAATGGGCTAATCATTACCAATATGCACACAAATGGAAGGAAACCCTTTTGATTCCGGTTATGAGTTCTGTTATCACTATACTATTAGATCTTGGGCTTTTGTTTGGCAGAAATCTTCCCCCAAATGAGTGTCTTTATTCTGACCTCTTTTTTTCCCCCATGAATGTTACAAATACATAATTTTCACATATGACCTATTTAATTTTCAAATGTGTCATTTTTACAGTAACCAAAGGAAGATTCTCATAGAGCATTTTTTATTTCCCTCAAAGCAAGCCCTTCACGTCTCAACACTAAGAGGTAAAAATAAAGAGTTTCACAAGAGCTGAACAGTTCCCATGGTGGTCCACTAACCCAATCTCCACTGCACTTTGTGAGACCAGCTAACACTGAGCTTTCTCTCCTTTTTTATGTATTTATATCTTTTGAACTGGCTTGCCATCTTCCCCATGTGGACCACAGGTAGGTATCAAGACGCCAAGTCATTTCTGGAGGCCTGAGCATTCAATCAGCTGGGTCCCAGGAGGTGGTCTTGGCCCCTGGGAACAAACAAGAATCAAAGGCCCACCAGAAGACTAGACAACAGCATCAGACACTTAAAATGCACACACACAGCACACAGGGCCCGGACCCCAGGCCCGAGAACTAGGCGCTGCGGCCCGGGCCTCACCGCCCCTGCACCCCCTCCCCTACGCCCCGGCCGCCGACACGTGCGCAGCGCTCCTCCGCCCCCCGTCAGGGGTCCTCGGGGAGGCGGCTCCGAGGGGCTCTGGAGAGGGCGGGGAGGGGGCGGGGACGCGGCCCCGGCTGGGGCGGGGCGGCCGAGCTGCTCGAGGCGGCGCCCGCGGCGGGGCGGGAGCGCGCGGCCCGCGGGGAGGCCTCGAGTCGGGGGAGGGGCCACAGGCAAGCCCCCGGCCGGAGCGGACGGCCCCTCACGCGGCGGCGCCCACGCCCCCAGCCCCGCCAGTCCGGGAAGCAGGTGGCGGCGTGCGAGGGAAAGGGAGGGTTGGGGGTCCCCGTGGCTGAGGGTGGGCGTCAGAAGCCCTGCGCGTACCAGACTCCTCGTCCTTCTTGTCGAATTTTTTAATCATCTTGGACGACTTCCCAGCGCCCCAGACCCACCGCAACCGTCCCAGGCGCTGACGGCAAGCGGAAGAGACTGCAGGAAGGCCGGCCTTGTGCTCTTGCGCCGGTTGGGCCAACGGGCTGTCACTCGGGGCCAAGGCCCGCCCTCCCGGGCCGCCGCAGCTGCCCTCGCCCCCTGGGGACGCAGGCACGCCCTTTGCTCCTCCCCGCCTGTGCCGCATGGGGCGGAGCCAGAACTGCCCCGGAGCGCGCCCCGCCCAGCCGCCCGCTCCCGCACGGTCCCGGCGGCAAGCCACGCCCACAGCAGCAACAATCTGTTTTATTTAGTTGGTGACTTCTGCTAGCCAGTCATGGGAGAGTGTGGCGAGGCTGGAAAGGCTTGTTACCGCTTAGTGACAGTGGCCTTCTTGATAATCCACTGCTGGGCCCTTCCGTAGCGGAAGGTGCTTTCCCCTGGCGCGTCCCTGGTGGGCTTCTGTTCCAGGAGAGTCGAAAATGTGAGCGGTTCCCAAACATCCTGGGAACGTGGTGCTTCTTGGCTCTCTGGCTGCTTGGAAACTACGACTAAGCACAAGACATCTTGATCAGTGTGTACCTCCAAAAGTACTAGAAAGGGTCTGAATGAGAGGACAGAGAGAAAAGACCCACTTGAAGGGACCAGAAAAGTTGCTCTTTACTCTTACCCAATTTATACAGATTTTTAGACCATGGACTGCCATTCCCAACCATCTTTTATCATTCTGCTTTCCTTCCCTCAGCCAAACTCACTGCCAATTTAGTCTTCCTTAGTCTCGCCTTTTTCAAACTATTCTATCTGCATTCTTACTGACACTTAAGTCACTCTTAACTAAGTCAATGCATATTGAACATTCGTGTGCTTAGCCTTTTCTCAAAATATATATTGGGGTTTCTTTTTTGTTTTTGTTTTGTTTGGGTTTTTTGTCTGACCGTTTGATTGACAGACTTTTTCTTCTTTTGGCTTCAGTGGCAAAATTCTTGCAATCTTGCCTGTGGTTTGGAAATTCTTATTGTGAGATCTTCTTACCTCTCCCCCCCTCTCCACTCTGGAGATGCATTTTACCCTGTAAATATCCCCTGAATCTGTCCCTCTATCCCTACTGCCATGATCTTAGTTCAAGTTCTTTGTTCTGCCCCATAGACAGTCTTAGAATTCACCATTCACCTAATCATTTCTGGTGTGATCTTTCTTTGCTTAGATACTTGGTACACATTGTGTTGGGGGGGCGGTGCAGATGTTGGCTATCTCTTACTTGCAGTGCAGCGGCTAGTTCAGCTTCCTACCTGGTCTGTCTTTCTTTAGGAAATACACCATAATCAGCTCTTTAGGTACTAAGTAAATGAAGCACTCCATTCTCTTGAGAGAAACTGCAGTCACTATAACTCTCAACAAAAAAGGCTACAGACAGATATTAAGTGTTCTCTTTAAATGTGAATCAACCACATCACGTTCTTTCAAAATTAGCAAAATTATAATCTAGATTAGATTCTAGATCTTAGAGAAATGCTCCCCCTATTATAATTTAAGATTGACTTGTGTGCCTCAGCTTAAATAATATCCTTTAAGATTTAATTCCAGCTTGACTAAATGTACCATGTAATTTATTATATTTGCCTTAGCTGGCTTCTAGAGCTCAACCTGTACTTTCAAGATGGAGTTTCTCCTGAAAGACATAGGTGTTCCTACTTAACTATTCTGAAAAGAATATTTGTAAAAGAAACATATTTGGGGGGAAGGACAGATCTTCTTCCTCTTGCTTGGAGCTAGGTAGAGTGGTGTCAGTAATCCTAGACCAATATTTTTTTACTTGAGAGAGATCCTTCTGGTAAGGATGAAGAAACTGAGGTTGGCTGAGCCTGTATTTATGTAGTATCCAAGGTCCTTCCTGGTCTAGTCCATCTACCTTACATACTGTAACTGCTGTCTTTGGTGCTTAATAAGTGACCAACACTTAGTAGGTACCCCATAAGTGTTGTTAAATAAGACAGTAGATGAGCATTCTCATTATACCTTCTTCCACACCGTTCTATCCTAGCCTCCCCCAAACATCCCAAAGAAAAATGTGGAACTTTATAACTTCTCTGCTACAAGGAAAATGGTGTCCAGAATCAGCATGAGATATACCAGTTTGCCCACCTTCTAATTTCCTTAATTCCTAAGTGTCCGGTCCACATCCATCTCCAGTACTCATGTCAGTGCAACATTGAAAGAACTTACCTCCTTTCTTAGTATCTTTTCCATAGCCTGGAGCAAAGACCAGTTTAGGGTACAGTTTTTTCTGTTTCTTCAAAGCATAGACTTCTGAGTATTTCCCTTCACTCTTGAAATCCTTGTCAGTAGAAAACCTTAACAACAAAAAATATGCACTCCATTTAGGAATCCTAGAGTGGGAGTTCATGGCACCAATCACTTTAAACTGATTCCATCCTCAGAGATCCCAAAGGAGAAGTGTTGATTGGTACAGAGTGGGATTGTTGTTCAGTGGCCAGGGAAGTGACACTGCAAACCTTCCAGATACTTGGGAATCTGTTATCTTCTCCAAGCTACATAGCTAGTTTCAAATAAAAACCTCTTTTATCTTTGTATTGTCCTAATTTTTTATGATTAACAAGGATATTTTATTGTGGGAACTAAGTCAAATCTTTTTTTAAATTTAATTTTGTCAAGGTGATACTATAATTATTAACTCATACTGAGTTTACTCCTGTTCTTGTGTGTGTGTGTGTGTGTGTGTGTGTGTGTGTGTGTGTGTGTGTGTGTGTGTGTGTGTGTGTGTGTGTATGTTTGTGTCCTCGGAACACAGACTATAGAATTCAGCCCTTCCCTTCATTCTAGAAACTGGCTTCTTGAGTTTTTCATTGCTATGTCTCTTTTATTAGCATCTCAAAGAGATTTTTTGTTTGTTTGTTTTTGGTCAGTCGTGCGACCTGAACTCTGGGCCTGAGTCCTGTCCCTCAGCTCTCTACCACTTGAGCCACAGTGCCACTTCCAGCTTTTTCTGCTTATGTGGTGCTGAGGAATCGAATCCAGGGCCTCATGCATGCAAGGCAAGCACTTTGCCACTGAGCCACCTTCCCAGCCCCATCTCAATGAGGTTGAAGGTCAGGTAGGGAAACTGTCTTATAGTTATATGGCTGGACTGTTCCCTATGACCAAAAGTATGTGAAGAACATTCTCACTGCTCCCTCTTCAATACAAACTTATCCCAAACCCCTTTGAGTCTCCTTTTGTGTTGAATTGTATTAGAAAGAGAGAATAACATAAAGACAAGACAGAAGAAATAAGTACAAGCAGCCCACTGCCATCACCTAAACCACTGTTTTTTCTTGAGTGTGGAATCGTCCATCCTTTTCAAAGGGAAGGTTGTTTTCTTTTCCTGAGGCATCTTGGGTAGGCAGACTTTCTCAGTGGGTTTAGGCTGACAGCAAATCTCCTGTGGCAAGGCAAGAAGAGTAAAGGAGGAAGTGAGATCTGAGTCCCTTGGAATTTAAAGGCTGGACTGAGTTTCAGGACTGTTATAATTTCCCTAAACTGGTACAACAAAGCCTATGGGAGAGGGAAGTGAGAACTGGGATACCAGGATAATATTTATTTACCTCATTGCTAGTTACTACACCTTGGAAGTGAATGGAGGAGGATATGGTTTTGGAAAGGGTAAATCAGTAAATCACCTGGGAATCAAATATGTGGCAATATATTAGGGAATAGATCCATGAGCTTCTACCTTCCTTTCTTAGTGATTGCTGCCCTTATCCATTTTCCTTTCTCTGTCTGCAATGAAAGGCATGAAATGGAGGATTTGTAAGCTAATAATTTTATCATTCCTAAAGGTCATAGAATCAAAGACTTTCAGAGTCTTAATTCCAGTCTGACTCTTCAACTGACACTCATGTCTCCTCTATAATTTCACAATCAAGCACTCATTCTTCCTATACCAAAAAAAAGAAGAAGAAATGTAGTTTCATTTTCAATTAACCAATCATTATTTTTCTGCAAAACAGAAAAATCGAATGCTTCTTCCACAGACCTCAAAAAAATGGAATAAATCTATCATTGTCCTCCTAGACTTCATTTCTTCCAGGCTAAAATATAGTCAATATCTTGAACTTTTCTTCTTATAGCATGGCTTTGAGTTATCTCATTTTCCAATTTATCTCACTTGGGAAAATTGAAATTTATCTTTATTTTCCCTTAATATATGGCAGTCTGAAATGAAGACAAAATGTCAGGTGCTGCATTGCAGGGAACATCTCTTGTCCCCATTTGTTCAAAATGGTTACCTCCCCTGACAGCCTTAGCTAACCCCATGATCTAAAACTGCCCCTCATACATCATTACATTCTACTGTTTGTCCTGCTTTGTCTGGTACCTGACACATTTATTTGCTTATAGTCTGTTTACCTTGCTACACTTAAACTTCATAAAGGCAAAGGCTTTGGCTTAGTCATTGATTTAGCACTAGCATCCTTTAATAGTGTATTGTTCATAGTAAGTGCTCAATAAATATTTGTTGAATGAATGACCAATCAAGATATTGGGCGTTTTCTTTTAGAATCTTTTCAAACATACTTGCTGTTGCTAAACTATGTCTGTTTTTTAAAAAAAATTCTAACTCATTCTCTTTAAGCTTTAGTTTTAAGTAATAAGAATCTAATTCAAGTTACCTAATTAATAAGTGTCTTAATGACAGAACATATGCTAGGAACTAAGTCATAGCTAATGACTCCAGACAAAACAAGAGCAGAACTGAACCTCATCAAAGGAAAACAAAAAAGTTATTAAGAATCCATGATGGGGCTGGGAAGTTGGCTCAGTGGTAGAGCGCTTGCCTTGCATGCCTGAGGCCCTGGGTTCGATTCCTCAGCACCACATAAGAAAAAAGAAAAAAGCTGGAAGTGGCGCTGTGGCTCAAGTGGTAGAGCGCTAGCCTTGAGCTGAAGAGCTGAGGGACAGCGCCCAGGCCCAGAGTTCAGGCCCCGCGACCGGACCCAAAAAAAAAAAAAAAAAAAAAGAATCCATGATGGCCCCAAGGACCACCATCTTATTTTGACCCTGGCATATCACTAACACATCTCTCCTGCTTGCCTCCTGTCTGCTTTCTTTCTCTGTCTCTTGTTCATTCCTTAACTTCTCCCCACCATTTCCATCTGTTCCTCCTTCCCTCTCTCCTTCCCTATAACTTCCACCTGCCCTTCTTCCTCGTGGAGGTCCTTTTATGGCCTCCCTCTGTGTACCATTTTAGCTCCCATTTCCATTGCCTTAATATTTTCATTGCCCAATGTAAGGTGTCTGGGCCAAGCATTTAACTGTGAAAGAAACATCTATGTATTTCACAGTTTGACTATTAGATCCCACACTATTTCTAAAGCATGTAAGTCTGGACATTAATGCTTTTCTTGTACTCCATTCTAGGTTCAACAAAGATTGCCATTCTCAGGAAAGGAAGAGGCTACCATATGGATGAAGAACCACCGTAGATATTGTATATGCTAGATATTACCATTCAGAGAGCCTTACCATCCATTAATCCAATTTAATTGATATGACAATATGTTCATGGGTATGATTTGGTTCTACCTCTGACCTCAAGGGTCTACAAAGGTCTACAAAGCTCCTCTTGTATCCAGGCTACCTGTTAGCCTTGTTTTCCTTCTCTGGATTGAGCAAGGAGACAGTCCTGGCCTGGCATTTGTTTCACAGAGCACATTATACCCACTAGCATGACACATACCCACTGAGCTTACCTTCAAAGAACACAAATTTGAGACCCAAGAGAACACAGGCAGGCAATGAAGTCATTCATTCCTTTGCCAACATTGGATATTGGCATTCAATCTTCCACTTGAAGAAGAATCTAATACAGTCATTCATTTAGCAACTAAACAAACACTAATTCCAAATTCACCACATTATATTATAAGGATATGCCTTGGGATACCCGACTCCCAATAATCTTTTGTTTGCACTTTTACTTATTTTTTTCCTCTCAGACTAAACCTGCCTTGAGGGCTGTCAACAACTTTCTTTTGTTCTCTTTCCTAAATATCTCTTAAATCAATTCCCTTCACTTCTTCTGTTACTGACTTCATTTGAACCTTTAGTATCTCTTTATCTTGACTATTATAGTAATAGCATAACTAATCTTTCTGGGGCTTGTCTTTTCCACAACTAATGTACCTTTCTTCAGCCTGCAAAACACTCTTCCTGAAACACAAATTTGATTACACCCTTTTATCTCCTGCCATTTACTCTCTTAAATCTCTCTGAAAGCACCTCACATTCTCCCATCTTTAAGCCTTCACACTTTGCTCTGATTGGAACATTCTCCTATTCTTTTATTGTGAGTTACTTCCCTATGATTCCCTTTTCCCAAACAGAGCCACAGCTCTCCCTTCTACATTACTTCTATATTTTGTGTATTCTTTGATTATCCACATATCCTGGTATAGTAGAATTATGTTTATATATTCTGTTTATTGATCTCCTATTAGATTCCCAATTTCCAGTTAAAACTCCATATTATCCCTGCATTTTACAAATGTTTCCTAGGCCCTCCAGGTTCTCTTTTGTGATAACCTATGTCCAGGAATGAGAAAGAAGAGGGAGCTTCTCAAGTATGAGGCTTGGGGTTAAGTTAGCTCCTTTCTCCAAGCGAACTCCTAAATTTTTAGGGACCATTACCTGGAGTATCATCCTGGAAAAGTATTTTGGATCATTATCCTGATTGACATAGCTGGGAAGTGGGTTGTTGGTCATGATCAGTGAGGTCATATCCTGATCAAACTCCGATAGTTTGAACATGAAGCTGGTGATATTTCTGTTTCGAATCAGAAGCTTATGCAGTGAGGAGGGCTTTAAAGGCTCATAGTACAGGGCCTGGGCAGATACAGAAAGATTTCCAGAGAGACAAAGATTAGACTAAGACAAAAGTAGCAGATCAGTTAGCTAATCTTTGGCCTCTGAGAAACTGGGTCAAGGCAAGCAAGGGCCGAACAAATCTACCCATAATCTTCAGTATCATCTGAAACTTTCAGAAGCTTTCTTATCCAATCCGAACATCCATTCCCCCGCCTATAAACTAAGGGGCTAGGGAAATGCAACTGAAAAAGTTTCCACAGGAACAGGAACAAGATGATCGAAGTCTTGCAAAGAAGCGTAATGGGGCTGGGGATTTAGCTCAGTGGTAGAGCACTTGCCAAAAATGTGCAAGATTAAGGGTTTAATTCCCAGTACATACTGTCCCCTCCACCCCACACACAAATAAAATTGTTGTAAATAAATTATCTTTTTTAAAAATTGTATAATGTGATGCCCAACAGAGTGAGAGAAACTAAGTAGTTTCTATGTGGCTCTACCTGATTGGCCTTCTTTCCACACAGGGACCATAGCTCAAGGCTTCCTTTATTTGTCTTCCCACCCACCCACCAACACCTCTCCTCAGGCTCTTGCTTTAACAGGTCTTCATAAGCTCAGAAAGGAAAGGCCCTCAAGAAACCCTGCTTGTAACCTAAGGTGTGGGTGGGGGAAGGGGCAGTCTCACAGAGTTTGCTTTTCTCTCAACAGGAGGATTAGAAAGAGAGAGAGGAATAGGGATTCGAAATATCTTCTCTGGTGATAAGTGTATTTTCTCAACTGGGGGGAAAAAAAACCCCAAAACAAAAAACACCCATCTGCAGAGACCACTTTCCTTCCAGGTCCCATTTCACCACCCTGATGCCAGGTAGGACCTCAGACTAAATCTCTGCAGTTGCTCTGCCTCCCTGTCCTAGAAGGAAGGGGGCAGGGGAGTTATGGAGGCTTTTGGAGTACTGTGCAGTGGCCTCTGCACTGCTGAGACACTCCCTTAGAGGTCTTGGGGGAGAGATGCCACCTACCAAATTTGGATGGACTGCGTAATACCGGTTGTTCTCTAGGGTAAATTTTGATGGCCCAACCGTATCAAAAACCTAAAGACAAAAAAAATCAGAATTAGTGGTTTCAAGTCACACCAATCTTTTAAAATTTTAATTAGTTGAGTCAGAGTCTAGATTGGCCTAGAATTAGCTCTGTGGCCCAAGCTGTCCTCTAACTTGTGATCTTCCTACCTCAGCCTTCCAAGTGTAGGGATTACAGGTATGTACCAACATTCTCAGTTCAAATGGCACCTCATTCCACTCATCACCTCACCTTGTCGTCACTACAAAGAGGTGTACACTAAGAGAACACTGTGCCTCAGGTGTTGGGGCATGGGTTTCTGGAACAAGAGTCACAGCAAGGAGAGCTGGGTTCTGTGACCTTCTAACAGGGAGGTTTATACATGGAAACTGGGGCAGCCTTTGCAAATGTCAGGTAACGCTGTTAGAAGGTGAAGTAGACAAGGGCAGCACCAAAATTCAGACCAGGACAAATCATTCCATAGAATCCCACCCTCTCCTCTGCCTGTTCCATATCTACAGGAGTCAGATCAGGCAGACAGTCACCATGGCAGCAGACAACCTTGAAGGAGAAAGCAAGTAACAAAAGAACAAACAACCTAAAGGTCGTGGGTACAAGGTGGGGGGGGGGGGTGTCGCTAAGGACAATCCTACCAACTGAATTGGGAGTGGCACCCTCACAAAGGATGCACATTTTGCAATTTTTTAAAAAAAGATCTCTGCAAATTATGATTCATCCAGAGACAATGTGAAAAAGAATCGGTATCTGCTGTCTGCCACTCTGCTTGTTGTACTGGAGGTAGTGCTGGTGATTTATGGACTATTGGTGTCCTGTCTGGCAGTGAAGATTGCTAGGTCTCTTCCATTGCCTTCCTGCTGCTCCCTGAACTGCTGCCTCTCGGCTTGCTTAGCTTTAAGTTGTCTAAGGATGAATCAAAGGTAGAAAAACACAAGTAGATAAAAAGCTCTGAAATTAAGGGAGGAAAAAGAAGAAAGCACAATCCTGTCTTTGGATCCACCTTTTTAAAGCTTGCCATGTCCCCCAAGGAGATAGTGTATATGATGGGGTGCAGAGGATAGGAGATATGCACTAGACGTGAATAAAACAAGAAGGCATATGGAGAAAGGGAAGTACTAAGAAAGGAACAGAACCATGAGAGAGGTAACATTATTATGCTACAGGAGGAAAATGCTCGCAGTGGGCATTCTTGAGGATTGGATAAAACACCAGAAAAGCAATGACCTAGTCACTCCATATGCTCCTTTAGGAAAGATGAGCTGAAATATGGTATCAGTCCATAGATACAATGTTTTTATTTCTATTGTCTTTTGAAAACAAGTCTATGTGCTCAAAACAAAAATGTATTAAAAACCCTCTTCACCACTATAACACATGGAATTTATTTATAATCAGTAGAAGTCTAGGAATATTTCATTTGGGGTATGAAGAGTTATTCTCTTAAAGGTTTGTTATATTTTTAGGAGGGAAATTCTCTAAGGAAAATGTTTTAACTTCTGAAGTTGTCTGAGGTATTGCTTCACGTTCCCAAATTATCTCCCAGCAGTTGACTTAAACTTACAAGAACGTTCAAATTGGAATATGTTTTTAATTTTGTTATGTTGACTTGAATTATCACTGGCAGTTGAAGTGAAAGTTGATCCGGAAAATTCACTTGAATATGATAATCTTGGGAAAGCAATGGAATTCTGGCACAAGAAGTAGGCTTGAAGTCTAGGTAAGTCTGGGTTTAAAAGTCCCCAAAATAGGTTTCTAGTTCCTAGGTTTTTTGTGTTTCTGGAGTGTGTGTGTGTGTGTGTATTTCTCACTTCCATGCCTCTATTTTTCTTTCACTAAGTGAGATAAATTAACCTTGTTTTATGTAGATATTTTACTCCTTTTTGCTTTCTAATAGGAAGTTTATAGAGCCAATTTGTAAGGTATCCTAAGCAACCCAAAAGAAAGCTGACACCAGAATGCTTATTACTCACTTACCAAGTCACCATCATCAGTGTTTTGTTTCCAGAGTTTAATTGGGGTAGTTTCTGAAGCCTTTGGTGTGGCAATCTGAACCCTGAAAAAGAGGCAGAACATCTCAATGCATTTGTTGACTCAGAGTCCTGGCCTTCAGCATGTTCTCAATCTCCCCCAGCTAAGTTTAGGAGCTACACAAGAGGCTGACATCTGAGGATTGTGTTTCAAAGCCAGCCCCACCAGGAAGGTCTGTGAGACTCCAATTAACCACCAAAAAAAGCCAGAAGTGGCCAGTGTTAATTAGCCAATGAATCCATGAGAAGGAACATAGTTCATGGAACTTCAAATCGAAATTTACAAGTCCCGCTGACCTTGCTTGGATGTCTGCTCTCATTATTCTAACCGCAGCCTAGGATTTTCTTTCTAGAACTAGTGTAGAAAAGGAATCTCCAATAGCAAATATTTTAATATCTCATTCTGTTTCTTGACTTACTTCTATCCCCGACTAGATACCAGATCCCTTTAGGAGAAAAGGGTAAGAGAAAAATTACAATGTTGAATAATAAAGCATAAAATTTTGGATTCCTTTTCTTTTTAAGCCCATTTGCTGCATGCCCTTAGTGAAATATTTTCATCACCAAAATCAGGCTAATACTACAAATAAGTGGTCCCCTTCCTCTTTAGAGATGGTTCCATTTGGAAGTTAAACTAACTCAAGTACAGAATTCTGCAAGTACCTCGACTGAACCTCTCTTTCTTTTAAAAATAAAGACAGTCGTGAGGACCAAATATGAAAAGTAGAAATAGCTAAACTATGCTTTTGGTAGATAAACTAGCTATATTCATTTGGTGCAAATAATCCCAAATCCAGGATCCAATTCTGCTCATGGATATTAACTTTTTTTTTCCCCTCAGTCTTGGGGTTTGAACTCAGGGCCTGGGCACTGTCCCAGAACTTCTTTTGCTCAAGGCTGGATACTCTACCACTTGAGCCACAGCGCCACTTCTATCTTTTTCTGTTTAGGTGGTGCAAAGGAATTGAACCCAGGCTTCATGCATACTTGGCAAGCATTCTACCCCAAGCCACATTCCCAGCCCAAACATTAGCTCTCATCTATTGTTAGTGTGCCCTCCCTCTCAGGCCTTCAGCTCCTCCCACTTCAACAGTCTCCACCCAGACCTGAACTCCACCCTACCCTAGAACTCTCCCAGGATAGGTCCCCCACTCTCCACCCAGACTTAGCTGTCCATGCAGAATACCTCCCATCTCTAGCACCAATGTTACATTGATGCCCCTGAATAGGGAAAGAAGCCAAATTGCTCCCTCTCCTGTGATGGAGATGGCCTTGTCAGCCCCTCTGATAAGCCCCTTCTCCGGTATGTGACTGTGTCCTCATGGTCTTCTCTGATGGGTGCTTTCATTACTGACTACCAGTTGCACTACTAATTCAGGCAAAATTAATGGTCTTAAAAGTGTTCCCGAGGGGAGTAGAAGTCTCATTGTGGGCAAACCAAAATAAATTCATTCTATCTTAACATCTTACAGCTTGTGCTTTTTTTAATGTATCCTTTTGCTGTAAGTACTCAATAATTAATCATCTAACATAACCATTATTGCAGTACTTATCAAAATGATTCTTGGATGCCAAAAAGGCAGCGAAGTATTCCAGTCGTCAAGGCCAATTTAAAAGCCAGGCGTTACATGCAAAGTGGCTTCTCAGCCCAATAAGTGCTTGTCTACAACAGCCTAAGGCTTTCTTTTTGGCAAAGGCATTCTAACTGCTGTGTGAAACACAGATCCAGCTCTGGTTTTTGATCTACAATTGATTAACCAATTAAAATATATTTAATGACAGTCTGCTCTGTGATTAACATAGCTCATGGTGCTGTGTTGCACATTATAAAGTGGTGTTTATAATTTAGGTAAGCAAACAAGACTACACACTTGGAATGTGTCTTCTGGCTCATTGCTGTTCACTGATAATTCGGCCAATCTAAGTCAGGTAGGGGTTCACGCAAGTGCAAATTCAATGGTTCTGAATAGTTCACATTCTGCAGGGATGCAGTTCAATCCAAACATTCCTTCCTTGGCACTCACTGTGTGCCCAGCCCCATTCCTGATCCTGTGTGGAACACAAATTAAAACCAAGTGATGATACTATAGATAGAAAAAATGCACAAAATACAATAATACTTTTCCTCAAGAAAATTGTACTAGTAAATGTAGAGGATAATGAAAAATACATGCTAATACATTATTTAAATCACTTCCGCTCTTGGGAGTGGTGTTTTAACTTCTTCATCTATGAAGTTAAGTCATTAATGATTTTATTGTGATTTTACTGTGACATTCTAGTTCATAAAGGTGGTGAGATTTATCTACATAAGATCAGAAACAAAATAAATTGGTATGGATCCACAGTAGAGCAAAGTTGGAGGAACTGCCATCTTTCACCTCTTCTTTCAACTTATAAGTATGATCAACAATATCTAAGGCCTGAATGGGTACACGTTGAGGATGGGGTACTGCTATGCTTTTTTATGTAGACAGTTAGAAATGGAGGTACAGATGTAGATGTGGAACCCATCATTTAGAGACAATGGAAGTCAATGAAGCTTGGGGTAGCAGTTCCCTAAAGGATGCAGAATTTGAGCAGAACATTGCAGGGAAGCGCATGGAGCAGCCTAATGGGAACTTGGTGGCTTAGTTGTTTTTAGTAGTAAGAAATAATGAAGAGTGTGGAATCACATCAGGGAAGCTTTGAAAATTAAGTAGAACATGAGTAAGACCTATCAGCCCAAGTTCCTATAAAGACCATGGATTTGAAAAAATGAGCTATGTTTATATTAAGTGATTTTTTAAGGGTTTGTGTCTAGTTTGGTTGCCTGTTCATAAATCCTAAGGATGATTGTCCAGAGTTTGTGACTAGACTGAATTAAGCCCTGGAAGTACCTTTCTAAGGAAATAGAAAACTATGTTCTTTATCCTTCTCTCACATTCAGTTTTTCAGAAACTCTAAGTCCATAAACCAGGCACTGGTGGTTCACACCTGTAATCCTACCTACTCTGGAGGCTGAGATCTGAGGATTGTAGTTAAAATCCAGCCCAGTCAGAAAAGTTCATGAGGCTCTTATCTCCAATTGATCACAGAAAAGGCTGGAAGTGATGTTGCAGCTCAAGTGGTAGAGTGCTATCCTTGAGCAAAAAGAGATCAGGGACACTGCCCAGGCCCAGAGTTCAAGCCCCAGGAAAGGCAAAAAAAAAAAAAGGCTATCAAGTTATGAGTTACAAGTCTTTTGTTGCTTGTGCACAACTCAGACAGAAAAAATGTCACACAAATAGACAAAAACTACAAACAAAATAAATAGAAAGATATAACTGAGCATGTTGATACATGCCAACAATCCTAGTGCCTGAGGAGACTATGGTAGGAGGATCATTTGAGTCCAAGAGTTCAAAACCAGACTAGACAATATAGCAAGACAGTTTCAAAATGAAAGAGAAATGACAGAATAACAGAGGGCAGAGGAGGAGAACAGAGGAAGAGAAACAGGAAGAAGAGGAAAAGAAAAGAAGACAAGAGAAAACAATACAACATAAGATGAGAAAGAGCTTATAAATAATACCTCTAAAGACATCAGGAAATTTCAGGGAGGAAGATGAAATTTCTTGACAACTCTCAATGATTCTTAATGATTCGATTCTCTTTTGGATTCTGGAGACAATACAGGGAATTTTAGATGAATGGACAATCTAGAATGTTGAAATATTCTTTGCTAAGGATAACATGGAGACATTTAATCTGTAGCAACAAACCAGGTTCACCTTTTATTTATTTTATTATTTATCCTATATGGTATTGAACTTAGTTCTTAAACATGCCAGGCAGGGCTGGGAAGGTGGCTCTGGGGTAGAGCGCTTGCCTCGCATGCATGAGGCCCTGGGTTCAATTTCTCAGCACCACATAAGCAGAAAAAGCCAGAAGTGGTGCTGTGGCTCAAGTGGTAGAGAGCTAGCCTTGAGCTGAAGAGCTAAGGGACAGCGCCCAAGCCCAGAGATCAGGCCCCACAACCAACCAAAAAACAAACAAACAAAAAAACATGGTAGGCAAATGCTCTGCTACTCCCATCCCCAGAATCATCATTTAAATCACTTGCTAGAAATTCCTCATCCAGTCCTTCATACTCAACTGATCAAAATCAAAATTGATCATTTATCCTCCAAACTTACTTTCTTTTATTCTCTAATTTGGTATACTGCATCTCTTTTTACACAAATAATAAAGCTAACGTGATTATACTTATTATTCCAAGGATTTATGTTTGATTCCCAATGCCTAAGATGGTTTAATATGCTATAAATATTCAATAAGTATGTAGAAATAATTTCTAACTTTGAATGCCTAACATACAAAGTACCGTGAGGTCACAAATACATGTAAAATTCACATTTCCATTTTTAAAGGATCTAACTACCAGGAAATCATACATCACTTGCATATAAGAAAAATACAAAAGCTGGGTGCTTATAGTTCATGCCTATAATCTTAGCTACTCAGGTGGCTGAGATCTGAGGATTGCAGTTCAAAGTCAGCCTGGGAAGGAAAGTCGGTGAGACTTTTATCACCAATTAACCATCAGAAAACTGGAACTGGAGTTGTCGTTCAAAGTGGTAGAGCAATGGCCTTGAGCAAAACGAGCTCAGGGACAACACCCAGGACCTGAGTTCAAGCCCCACAACCTACAAAAAGAAAAAGAAGAGAGAGAGAGAGAGAGAGAGAGAGAGAGAGAGAGAGAGAGAGAGAGAGAGAGAGAGAGGGAGGGAGGGAGGGAGGAGAGGGAGGGAGGGAGGGGGGGGGAGGGAGGGAGGAAGGAAGGAAGGAAGGAAGGGCCCAGGGCGGGGGCTCATGAGGTTGACACTTGAGGATCACAGTTTAAAGATCACAGTTTAAAGCCAGCCTAAGTAGGAAAGACCATGAGATTCTTATCTATAACTGCCCCCCCCCCTTGCAAAAAAAGCTAGAAGTGGAGTTGTGGCTCAAGTGGTAGAGTGCTAGCCTTGAGCACAAAAGCTCACGGACAGTGCCCAGGCCCTGAGTTCAAGCCCCAGGACCTGCACAAACAAACAAACAAACCCTTACAGATTGAAAACCAATATGCTTGAGTCCGTGGAAGAGCAGGAGTTGCTTGAAGAAAGAGTCTCTTTTTCTGGAGCTGCATCAACCAAATCCCTTTCCTACAACTCCTACAACTCCTTCAGTATTAATCTACAAGTATACAGTCTCTTCTTATACTTATTCTCCTCGAACTTTCCACACTCAAAGGGAGACTACCCCTCAGGTAACAGCTAGGCAGAAAACATGGGGTACTGGAAGTGACACAGTGCTTTCCTAGAGTTAGGATGTCAGAAACCACAGAGTGGGAGGTAAAAGCACAAAGCAGGAAGAACTCTGTAGAACTCCTTCTTCCATTTCTGTTTGTAGGACAGAAATGTTTACCCGTATATCCTACAACCCTTTTGGAAATATTAGTATGGAAAGGAAGAGTGTTAGATAGAAATAACCACTCTTCTTCCCTTCTATAATGAAAAAGTGATGCATGTAAGTGCTAAGCAAGAGTAACTCAACCCAGCTTTTGGCCCTTCTCTGCTCAAACAGATGCCAACAACACATGAGACATGTGACTTCTCCTTTACCAGAGGAGGTCTCTTTCTAGTCCTGGAGCATGTATTTGGGAGTCTAATGTTTCGGGATCCAGACAACAATCTCCAATCCAGCTTCTACCAAAATAAAACCTAAAACCAAAACCGTGATATTTTGAACTTACTTAATTCTTGCATAGGTTTCTTAATTGCTTTAGATGGAGATTGATTTTATGGAGAAGAGATGTGATAAGTACCTTAAATAGGTCAACATCTTGGCTGCAGCAAACGCTGTAACTGTATGTTATACTGTTGTATCCTAGAACCAGGGACTAGCAATCCCAGAAAGTTTTCTCCTTAGCAAAGCAAAATAGGAAACATAAGCTGGGGATTGATTATGCAGGAACTTTTTCTAGCAGCCCTTCATCTATGGACAGAGTGGAACTGGAGTGTCCAAATTTATTTACCCCATCTGTTGACCAACACCCTATCTATCAGAATTTACATTATTCCCAAATGAATGAGTGGATGATAATTATCAGAGCCCACTCATCCTAGGAGGAGGCACACTGCTGGGAGCTGTATCTGTTCTTGTGTGTCTAATAGACATTGCAGATTTAACAGGTTCAAAATGATTCTTGATTCTCTCCTTCAAACCCATTCCCTTCTCAGTCTTCCTTATTTCAGTAAAGCAGCATTGCTACTCATTCTATTAGCTAAGCAAAAACATTTATAGGTATGCTTGCTTTCTCTCATTCCTTCACTTTATATATCTCATGTATTCATTGTTAAGTTCTGCCAATTCTATCTTCAAATAAATTCCAGGTCTGAAATCAGAGTGCTTTCAGTCACCGGGTTCAAGCTGAAGCTTCTTTTCACTTTGGACTGCTCAAGTACATTGAGGCTTTTCTTGGTATGACTCTAGTGAGAAAGACAGAGAGGAGGGGGGAAGTGAGTGCTACTTAGGGTGCCACTGTATTAGACGGGGTGTTGGAGGCCCTTATCAGCTCTCAGCCGTGAGAAATTATAGACATTTCATAAGAAAAAATTATAAATGGTCTTGCTCAGTTCCTTAAGAAGAGTCTAAGCTACTAAAGAGGCTGAGATTTGGGGAATCAAGATTCCAAAGGAGGTCCTAGTAAAAATGTTTGCAAGACTCCATTTCCAGCTAGCCAGCAAAATACCAGAGCAGAGAAAGGCATGGCCCAAGGGGAAGAGTACCAGCTATAAGCAAGAAAGCTGAAGGAGAATGTAAGATGCACACACACCCCCACCTCCCATACACAAGTGTAAAGTCTATAGCCTAAGCACACCATTTTCCTGAATTTGAAAGCTAACACATAGTCAATAAGAAGAGAAAGTATAACATATATTTCTTCTTCCTCCTCCTCCTCCTCCTCTTCTTCTTTTTGGGGGGACTGGTGATTGTGGGTCTTGAAGTCTGGACCTGGGTGCTGTCCCTGAGCTCTTCAGCTCAAGGCTAGCCCTGTATCACTTCCAGTTTTCTGGTGGGTAATTGGAGATAAGAGTCTCATGTATATTCCTGCCCAGGCTGGCTCTGAACAGCAATCCTCAGATCTAAGGCTCCTGAGTAGCTAGGATTACAGGCGTGAGCTACCAGCACCCAATAACATATATTTCTTTTTTTTGGGGGGGGGGTCCGGTCGTGGGGTGTGAACTCTGGGCCTGGGCGCTGTCCCTCAGCTCTTCAGCTCAAGGCTAGCGCTCTACCACTTGAACCACAGCGCCACTTCCGGCTTTTTTCTTTTTGCTTATGTGGTGCTGAGGAATCGAACCCAGGGCCTCATGCATGCAAGGCAAGTGCTCTACCACTGAGCCACCTTCCAAGCCCCAACATATATTTCTTTTTTTAAAAAATTAATTTTATTTTATTGTTAAGATGCTGTACAGAGGGGTTACAATGACATGAGTAAGGCAATGACATGAGTAAGGCAATGACATGAGTAAGGCAATGACATGAGTAAGGCAATGACATTACTTGCCGATCATTGTACCCCTTTCCTTCCTTCCTTGTTGTTGTCCCACTATCCTTTTCCCCTCCCCCACCTCCCTCATTGCTCCCCTCCACTCCCCCCTGCCCCAGCCTGAAATTTGTTTCCAATATTCTGTCTTCTGGGTATCCTTGTTGCAATGGGGCAACCTGTGTCCTTGTTTCGGCGTTTTCCAGTAACATATATTTCCTTTATTCTTTCTTTTTTTTTTTTGTTGGTAGTGGGGGCCTGAACTCTGGGCCTGGGCGCTGTCCCTCAGCTCTTCTGCTCAAGGCTAGCGCTCTACCACTTGAGCCACAGTACCACTTGCAGCTTTTTTTTTCTGCTTATGTGGTGCTGAGGAATCGAACCCAGGGCCTAGAGCTCTACCACTGAGCCCCCTTCCCAGCCCCCAATAACATATATTTCTATAGACTGATCATTTTAATATAAAAAAACAGAACTTTCTTGCTCCAAATCTGTTGATATCTTTCTGTTATTTTGCTTGTCATATTATATAAGGCCCTGTGTGGTTCTACCTGCTCCTCCCTTCATCTCTGGCTACTCTTCCATCACCTCTGCATCCTGGACTTCTTACATTCTTGACAAAGGGCATTCCCCTCCAGGGCTTTCTTTTATTCTATTTTCAAGAACATTCACTGACTTACTTCCTCGTTTCATTTTTCTGCTCTCCTTATAAGAAAGGTCTTCTTAATAGCAACTACCTCTTAGTCAACTTTTATCTCTTTATTATGCTTTATTGTTCTTCAAAGCCATTAAAATCATCCCTTATGTATGTGTTCATTTAGTATCCATTTCTTTCATGAGTTCATGCCCTCCAAATGTGGCGAGGATTATGCTCCATTGCCTGGGGCAGTGATAATTATGGGAACTAAGTAAACATTTGTTGATGGAATGGGTGATGGAGAACTCTACTGAAAAGTTCCAGTTGAGATGGTTGGTTTTAATTTATTAGCATTAAGCATTGTTAGTGGTTCCTGACAGCCATCCTAAATTTTCTTCCTTTTTTTCCTATTCACAAAGAATACTAGAACTAAGGGGGGAAAATTAGATAGAACCAAAATCACAGGATTTTTGTGGTTTATCTATAGCCCCTCTGAGGCATTTTGCTACATGCCCATCCCCTGCTCTGCATTCCCATTCGATCCTAATATGTCTATTACTTATGATCAGATCACATCTATGAGTACTATAGCAATACAGCAATGGCTAGCTAAAGAAAAAGAAGCCTCTTCTTACAAGAATAAAGCAATGTCATCCTAAAGGCTGCAAAATTAATACATAGATCTTGTTATGCCTTTAAGTATAGAATCATGGTGACTCAGAAATATTAGGAGGGTCTGGCTAGTAAGGCAAGGACAACCTACTGATGAGTCAAATGAACGGAGAACTTGAGAGTGTTAGTTTTAGAAATGACAGAATGTGGGGCTGGGAATGTGGCTTAGTGGTAGAGGGCTTGCCTATTCATGAAGCCCGGGGTTCGATTCCTCAGTACCTCTTAAACAGAAAAAGCTGGACGTGGCACTGTGACTCAAGTGGTAGAGTGCTAGCCTTGAGCAAAAGAAGTTCAGGGACAGTGCCACAGGCCCTGAGTTCAAGTCCTAGAATGGCCAAAAAAATTGACAGAATGCAAACTAGGAATATATCAGCAGATGAACAAAAACTGAGATTTTAAATGATGAAACTAGACATAAAAGAACAAAAAAGATGATATCATCCGATTTTTCTGTCTGGATTTTCAAACTGTTCTTACATTTGAAGAGTAGTCTAGGAAAGGGTTGGGAGATATTTTTGATGATAATGGGTCTCAGAGAGTTTTAAAGGAATGGTACTAGGAAACAATTTGGGATTACACCTCAAGATGTCTAGATCCGGGGAAAGTATTAGAAGTCGCCCCCTGATGGTCACAGGTAGAAAGCAAGTGGGGGACTTTACCTTGATGACAGAGACAATTACTCAAGATGGTAAGAGCATCTGAAAAATGATCAAGGGGTCCTTTGGATATGTTTTTGTGGGTGTGGGGTGATGTGGATTTTGTAGGTAGGTTGGCATGGCTGGCACAGACCACCAGGTATTGTGGGTGGACAGCACTTTCAGCAATGAAATTCACCCTAAGGAGCCACACAACAGAACAAGTCTAGGGTATCATAGGGAAACAGACTGGCCAGAACTTCTTCTTCCTCTTTCTTTTCTTCTTCCTCTTCCTTCTCCTCCTCCTTCTCCCCTGACTCCACCTCTTCCTCCTCCTCTTCTTCGTCATCACAAATTTTGTACATACTGCCTGTTGAAATTTTAAAGGTAATTACTAGGGGAATGTATGAATGTTTCCAATAGAACATCTTTCTTGTTAATATTATAAAATATCTCTTCACTTTTAAATATTCATAGACTATATCTCTCAATACATTGTTCTTTGTCATCTAAGAAAAAATGTATGCACCAATATGGCTTTTAAAATGTGTATTTTATGAACCCCAAGAAATGGACACAAGAGGTTCTTCTTCGTTGTTGTTGTTTTTAATGTACTGTGTGACTTATTCTTTGTTTCTTTTGTATGGTCTTCCTCCTATGGTATATCCCTGTTGCCACTATATTTGATTTGGTAACTTGCATCTTGTATATGCATTTATCTAATTTGGGGAAGGGAAGTGGAATAATAAAACACTGAAACAAGGACACAGGATGACACATTGCAACAATGAAACTCACAAGACACTGTTAGAAATGAACCTTACAGATTTAAAGAGGGTAATGGGGGAGGCAGGAGAGGGAAGGGATAATGGGAGAAAAAACAAAGGAGGGGTAACAATGCCCAACAAGAAATGTACTCATTACCTTTCTGATGTAACTGTAACCACTCTGTACAGCATCTTTACAAGAAAATAGAATTTTTAAAAAGGAAACTGAAAAAAGTGTGTTTTAAAGAATGTGCAAATAATTGATTTACATTCCAAGTACAATCGCTAGAATGTGGAAATCATATGTAGTCATTTTATAAAGTGTAAGTATTGACAAAAGGATATGAATTTCAGATGTTACCAACATCGAGAGGCTAAACCACTGCATCAAACCAACTGCTTGTTAACAATTACATTGTTTCCGATCAGAAATCAATTTTAAAACATTTTCTAATGTTATAATTTTTAATGAGCTATAAAATGTTCTAAGTTCTTTATGCTTAAAGAACTTAATTGGATAATTTTTGTTGACAGATAACCCATTATAACATTTTCCACTTGAAATAATAAGAAATACTCTGTTACTTTGCATTTACTATTTTTTTTATGGTAGAACTAGGGCTTGAACTCAAGGTCTCATGCTCTCTCTTGGCTTTTTCTCTCAAGACTGGCACTCTACTGCTTAAACCACATCTCTACTTGTAGTTTATTAGCTGGTCAATTGGATATAAGAGTCTCGTTGGCTTTTCTTCTATGAGTTTCAGATCTCAGCCTCCTGAGTAGCTAGGATTATAGGCATAAGCCACCAGTGCCCAGCTGGTACTCAGCATTTTACATATAACATCTGTTTTGGTTTTTTTTGGAAAGGATGATTGATTTAAGGAGGAGACATCTAAAAATAAATGTATCATGTTCAAATAAATAGAAGTAACTAAAGAAATGTCTATAATGTAAGGAGACAAAAATAACAAAAGCAAGTAAACTGGGAAATTAAAAAATTAGAAATATCCTAAAAGCTTTAGTGTGACACATATATGTATGTATGTTAGAAACAGGAAATATGAGAACTTGTAAATTAATGCATCCAACTTTGGGGATATAGAGTATTTTCTGAGTGGACTTACTTGTTCTATATAAGAAAAAGGCACAATTTTTAGAGGCAAAACATGACAAATAAGGTATGTTATTTGACAGATCCAACAGATGACTCTGAAAAACTGTCAAATTTCAGTGGAGCCTGAAGTAAGAAAAGTTTCTTCAGTTGATTGAGGCTGCAAACAAATATTTCTATCACTTTTCTGTCATGCATGATTCAGTAGTTCCAACACCACTAAGAGGCTAGGACGATGAAGAGAGCCTGTGTGAAACCTTGGTAGAGAGGATGACATTAGTGACTCCTGTAGGGGTTAAAAAGAACATCTATGTCCCATTGTCAGCAATTAAATATTGTCCTTATGAATACATTATAATCCCTTCAGGATCTGAAAAATACTAATGTACTTATGGTTATCTAATATAATTTGTCTAAGAAATGCCAAATTGGACTTCATAGTGGCTGCCTCCATCTACATTCCCAGCAGCTATTCATGTTGGTCCTTATATCCTCACAAGGACCTGCTATGGTCAGAAAGCAATGGATCCCTCATTCTGATCCTGGGAGTGTGTCTCCTAGTTACAGTGTGGTTTGCTTTGCATCACATCTAAGGTCTTTCAAGGATTGCCTTTGGGCTATTGGAGCCACTTAGCTCAGAATGTAAGTGCCAAGAAGGTGAGGGATCCCTCCTGGCAGCCTATATAAGCAGGGGACCATCCAGCTGAATTATAAAAGCTTATGTCTTTTGCCTTAAAATGGTTCTGACTGAGGTGTAATAGTTTTTCCCCAGAACTCACCCACAGGATCAGGACTCTATCAGGAACTCTATCCAAAATATATCCTTTGGTGTCTTCTGTTTTTCTATCCTATGCCCCAAACTTGCTTACTAGTTTATCCTGAGATGACTTCCTTAATAAGCCATTTGAAAATGAACCCACATTATGTTTTGGCAGCAGTGGAGTTTGACCTCAAAGTTTTATGCTCATTAGGTAACATTTTATCAGATAGGATTTCATGCTTTTTCCTAGGTTGATCTTCAGCTGAGATCTTCCGATTTGTGTTGTATCTTTATGGATTTATCTATTTCAGATATTTGATATTAATAGAAATGTATAATGTAACGCCTTATGTGACTTCTGTTTACTTGACATAACATCTTAGAGATTCATTTATGTCACAGCATGCACCAGTATGTCAAACTTCTTATGGGTAAATGATATTATATTCCTGTTAAGCATACTTTAATTTGTTTATCCATTCTTCCATGTACTTATATAAACATGTATGTTTCCCTGGCACCAATGCTCATGCCTATAATCCTAGCTACTCAGGAGGCTGAGAGCTAAGGAACATGGTTCAAAGCCAGTCCAGGCAGTTAAGTCTATGAGACTCTTATCTCCAATTAACCACCAGAAAACTGGAAGTGGCTCAGAGTGGTAGAGTGCTAGCCTTGAGTGAAAAAGCACAAGGACAGCACCCAGACCCTGAATTCAAGCCCCATGATGGACAAAAACAAAAAGCTTTCCATGTTTATTATTATTTTATGAATAGACCTAAGATTGTTACTGCTGGGTCATGTGGTAACCTATGTTTAACCTTTTAATATACCAATAAATTGCTTTCCATAGTGGCTGAAACATTTTATGATCTCACAAGCAGTGTATGAGGGTTCCCATTTCTTTGCATCATTGACAACATTTGCTATTTTCCCTTTAAAATAAAATCTTACTATTCTTGTGGGTATGAAGTAGTACTTTATTATGTTGTTACAAGACTTCAGTTCTGATGCAATCATACACATCAGTGTTTTGTCTTATGCTATTTTTTTCTTTGCCAATCCTGGCTTTGGAACTCAGGGTCTACGCACTGTCCCTGAGCTTCTTTTGCTCAAGGATAGCACCCTACCACTTGAGCCACAGTGCCACTTCTGGTCTTTTCTGTTTATATGGTGTTGACTAATTAAACCCAGGGCTTCATGCATGCTAGGAAAGCACTCGATCACTAAGCCACATTCTCAGCCTCTCTTTTGGTATTTTTTAAAAGTTGCTTAAGAGTCTGTCCTGGGTTGGAGGCATGGCTCAAGTGGTAGAACACCTGTGTAGCAAGTGTGAGGCCCCGAGTTTAAACCTCAGTAATGAAAAACCAAAAACCAAGCAACAGTAACAACAACAACAACAACAACAACAGAAAACCCTAAAACCAAAAAAGAACAAAAATCCACAAATGGTTATCTAGAAAGTATTCTATGCCATTGGTCTATTTGTTTGTTGTTAAACCCAAACCCGTTAATATAAAATATCCTGTTAATACCTTGGAGGGAAAATTCCATTTTGAAGTTGACTTTTAATTATATTTATGAGTAATAGAAAGTGGAGCAAGCCTGCCTCAACTCATGTCTTCTCATAAAAAAATCCTCTATATTGACTGAGAAGAAAACTCTTTAGCGTGTGTGCCAATCCTGGGGCATGGACTCGAGGTCTGGGCACTGTCCCTGTGCTTCTTTTGCTAAAGGCTAGCACACTCCACTTGAGTCACAGAGCCATTTCTGGCTTTTGCTGTTTATGTGGTACTGAGGAACCAAACCTGGGCTTCGTGCATGCAAGGCAAGTATTCTACCACTAAGCCACGAGAAGGAAACTTCTGAGTCTTGCTTATAGATAGCCGTCTCTTCACAATGGTAGTAGCCAGAAACTGGATGTAGTATATTGCCCTCTTGGGAGCAACTAGGAAGGAAAGTGGAATAGGGAAATAGACAATTAGGAAGGAAAGTGGAATAGGGAAATAGACAATTAGGAAGGAAAGTGGAATAGGGAAATAGACAATTAGGAAGGAAAGTGGAATAGGAAAATCAACAACTAGGAAGGAAAGTGGAGTAGGGAAATAGACAATTGGGTAGATTGCAAGCAGCACAGCCCATTGTCTCATTTCCTAGATGAAAGGTAAGGTGATTTGGTGTCATTTCATGAACAAATGAACTGCCTTACAGGTGGAAATTAATGGTTTGGCACATAGGAGACACTTGGAAAGAGATTGGTGGCATGGTTAAGGAATTGGTTTTTAACATTTTTGTCTGTCTTTAAAAGCCATCTCTTGATCTATAGAATTATCACAATGAAACTTCTGTTGTACTATTGCTGTATGTTAATAAAGGACAATTGAATAAACCTCCTAACTACAGTCCCATTTCTCTCCTACCCCTTATAACAAAATCCCTTGAAAGATTAACTCTACACTTAGTATCTCCAATATTTCTCTGCCCTTCACAGGCAAATGGTGGCAAAAAATTACACTGGATTCTTTCAACTGTCAATGGAATTGCATCTTTTTATACACTAGAACAATATTCTACACATGGATTTGTTTTCATTTTCTTATCCTTTCCCTGAATCTCTTGTTTGATCCTCTTTAGATTGTGTTTGGTAAAATAATCATATAACATTGTGGGGTGTTTTTTGTTGTTGTTGTTTTGTTGATTGGCAGTCTTTTTATTTTTAGTGTTGGGAATCAAACACCTCTAGCACTGAGCTATACTCTCAACCATGGTATAACATTGTTTTGAACTAAGAACAAAAGTTTGGTTCTGCCTATGGGATCTACTGTTTTACCATGAGCTCCATCATCTAGAAGTAGCTATGTAGAAAAGCATCCTGAACACTTAGTTTTGGCACCAATTGAGAGACAACACTTGCAAGATTTTGATGCTGTGCAGGGTAAGTGGTCTGAACCAGATCTTAAATACGGTGCTATTCCCCAAAGCTAGAAGACAAAAATTAGAGTAAATTCGCAGCTATAGTCTATCACTTTTAACATTTTGTGTTTCTTTCCTTTTTCTGATTTTTAAAAATTGTTATTATAAAGGTAATGTACAAAGGGGTTACACAAGTCAGGTAATGAGTACATTTCTTTTTTTTAACAATGTCACCCCTGCCCTTGCTCTCTCCCTATTTCTTTGCTTTTGAGGGCTTTGCTTGTTTCACGCTCTTACTACCAAAGAAAGGAATAGTTCCTGTGGCAAAGTCTCTTGCTGTTCAGCTTGCAGAAGCCCGGGCAACTTAGTCATCTTCATCATCACTCTGGGAAGCCAGTCCAACTTGGGTAATGATCCAGGAAGGCACTTAGTACCTGGCTCTATTTTATGCCAAGACTCAAGGTGGTGTTCTGTGCTTAAAAACTAGTCTGAAATCAGTACCTGACAGGTAACAGAAGGCCTTAATGTCTAATCTTTCCTTAGTGAGTCCACTGTGGGAGAGATTGTTTTATGTCCTGACCAGAACGACTTATTTCAAACCTGCTCCCTCTGTCTTCTATACCTAGCATTTACAATTGAACACCTGGAGCTGACTTTGCCAAAATGATCTACCATATTGTAAATTAGATGGGATGTCAAGCAACACCATTTTTTGAAATTGAGCACCTCTTGCTTTGCTGTCCATGGCCTGGCTTAATACCTCCAGATATTACCTTACAGGGGACTTACTGAGGTCCCTCTCCAAGCCTTTGAATGGCCAACTAATATTTCCAGGCTAGCCTAGGAACAGGAGCACAGCTGGGCCTTTGTGAAGAAAATAAAGCCTTCCCAATCTGTCTCAGCTTGCAATGAGACTCTGGAGTATTCACAAAAGTCTGTGAATGTTCATTTTCTAGCTAAGGCTGTTTCAATCTGATGGAAATTTCTTGATAAGAGTTCTATTACCACTATTATTCTCTCTTATTCTTCATTTTTGAGGATTGCCCATTATAATTGGAGATAGTGATGAGATTATTGACAGAACTTGTTCCTGTTAAGACTTTAAAGTTGTTTATTCTGAAATGATTTAGAAAGAAAAATACACACATGAGTGTATATAAATTATGCCATGTCTAGCACTGTGTGTACACACACACACACACACACACACACACACATACACACAAATGAGAGAGAAAGTCAAACAGAGAGAGAGCAAATTGTTTGGTAAATGCTTAGCATTTGGGGGAATCATCATGAAAGTAATATGGGAATTTTTGTACCATTATTGCAATTTCTCTGTCAGTATAAAATGATGACAAAATAAAGAAGTAGAAAAACATACAAATACATATGTAGGATTAGATGAAGGTTTTGTTTATTTATTTATTTTGTTGGTCATGGGGCTTGAACTCTGGGCCTGGGCACTGTCTCTCAGCTCTTCTGCTCAAGTCTAGCCTCTACCACTTGAGCACCACTTCTGGCTTTTTCTGCTTATGTGGTGCTAAGGAATCAAACCCAAGGCCTCAGGTATGCAAGGCAAGCAGTCTACTGCTGAGCCCCCTTCCCAGCCCTAGATGAAGATATTTTATAAGCATATCCCATAATATTAGAGTATGGGGTTACACGATCATTTTATGTTCTTCTTTTGGTTGATATATATTGCTAAATATTCTACAATGGAAATATGTTGTTTTTGCTCATGATAAGGATAAGAGAAAAACAGTATAAATCATTAAAAGGCAATGTTTTCTCCAAAACATTGATGTCATGCTCACTACTGTTCTTTCTGAGGAATATAAGAGACCTTCAGTTCAGTAATGAACTGAACAAAACAGATTCTCTGTTTTGAGTGAGTACAAGATGCTATTCTGTGATCAAAATAAATAATCAAAGAGAAAAATATTTTTAAAAAGCATTCTACTAGCCCTTGAAAATTATTTCTATATTTCTAGCTATCTTCTCCTACCACCTCCAAGTCTATTCTTTCTTTCTCTCTTTCTTTCTCTCTTTCTTCCTTTCTTTTTTCTTTCTTTCTCTTTCTTTCTTTTTATTTTCTTCCTTCCTTTCTTTTTTGATGAATCTAGTTCTCTGCTCACATCTTTGTCTTTATTAAATTCTCCTCTATTGACCCCATTTGAGCATGCCATATATTTTGTCCTGGGACACTAAATGAAACAGCAATGTCGAGTGTCCAGTCATTTTAAAGAAAACGCAGCAATGGTGTACATCTTTAGTAGAAGTCATTTTCCCACTACTTATCCTTATAATTCTCCAATATGCCTTGTTAAAAAGCTGGCAACAGATGACTCATAGATTCAGTTGTACAAGTCTTTAATTTAGCTCAAATATAATACCTGCAATATTTGTTACTAGAGGTAAACCAATCAGTGTCTTTAGACCTCTTTCTACTCCACTTATCCCTTTGCAGTAATACTCAGCTACACATTTTTGTCATATCTACTGACATATCACTTCATAGTACAGCAAGACCTTTTATCTTTATCTTCTTCACCAGAATTTTTCTTAGAGGCTCACAATGATGACAGCCTTCTCTAAAGTCCATTCAGAGGTGCCTGCCTATATCCAAGTTCCAAATTCTCAGTGTCATTTGGATTGTCTGCTATCACACAGATTTTCCCATGAAGTTAACTTTTTCTAAGGAAACTCAGTACCATCCTACTACATGGTTTATTGATCTACAAGCCTTCTATCTTGGAGTTCCCTAGAGTGGAGAGGGAGAAAGCAAGCCAGTAGGCCCACTTTCCCTTCTTTCCTTTGTTAAATATAAACCACAAACTGATAAGAGCTGGCCTGGTTGTCTAGCCATCATGATAAGCAAAGGAGGAGATGCTGACCACACCAGCACAGAACTGATGTGTCAGTAGACATTTCCCTCCAGATCTCTTGTTCTATGGGAAATATGAACCTCTTTCTAATGGTTGGTAACTTAGGGTTTCCTTTACTGGCACCAAATGCAATCATATCCAATCCAGGTACTTGAGGTATGTTATAGATTTTTTTTTGTCAGATGTAAGGCTTGAACTCAGTGTCTGGGCACTGTCTCTGAGCTTTTCTGCTCAAGGCTAGCACTCTATCACTATAAGCCACAGCACCACACCCAGTTTTCTAGTGGTTAGTTAAAGATAAGATTCTCACAGACTTTTCTGTCCAGGCTGGCTTTGAACCATGATCCTTAGATCTCCTGAGATCTAAGGCATGAGCCACGGGTACCTGGCTAATGTTATAGATTTTTACAGGTACACTTTTCACCAGGGGAATAGAAGATTCTCTTATGCCCTTTTCTAAGGTTTCAAAACCCAAATTGACTACCTGGTATGATCAAGGAATATACCTTAAATACAAATGGAACCTAGATAGTGGCCTACATTCTTCTATCTTTTAGGAAAGTTGAATATTCAGTAGAAAGTGCTGGCATGCAATAGTAATTACACTTCAGTTTCCCATTTAGAAGATACGACTGACTTCTATTTTTAGTATCCAATTTACATTTGCCTAGAGTTTCAGGCTGTGGACTATGGAAGGTGAGTATGGGACTAACACAACTATTCAGAGCAAGATGTGTTGTGTGGCCTGTGCTGACAGTACCCTGGGGACACGCTCCGAGTGGTTAGTACAATAGCACAACCTGGACGTGCACTCAGCAGGTTGGTGGTCCAGGAAGAAAAGGAAAACTTCAGCCTTGGGTGTCCATGGTAACTAGCACCTCAACCTTCATTCCTTTGATGAAAAAAATAACAGCAAGGTGTTGGAGAACTCCTTTGAGGGCATTTTCCTGTGTTTCTTAGTGCCAAACTGCCCAAACAATGGTACTGAATGGAACCAGAACATGATCTCCCTTTGCTGTCTTAGATAATAGTCCTCTACATCTACTTGGAATTAGAGGGACTTAAACCAAACAAACTTGTGAAACGTGATACTTAATGAAGAGCATTCTGAACAGTTGCAGGAAAGTTGACTTATGACTCTTGGTCAATCCAATGTCTTGTGTCTGTGCCTTCACCCTTCCATTCCATACTATACAACCAACATGAGAGGCATCTCCAAAGCATCCCTTGGAAACAGCACTGTGCCAAAACTCATTAAGCTAATTGTTGTCTAGGAAAAGTGTTTTGGCTTTATCTCTCTAAACACCTGGGGAGATGGAAAGGTTAGTTTATTTTCTAAGACCCCAGGATAAAAACCATCCCTCTGTTCCAGGAACTATGTCAGGATGAGACAGACTATGAACACAGTGACTGATCCTTCATTTCAAGAGTCCTCTGAGCAACAGGCAAGATGGCCTCTCACCAAAACAGTGCTATTACCAAAATGAAATCGAGGTATTAGTCTGTCCCAGCCACTCTGGTTATAAACAAGACCAAAACTCCTTCCGGTACCTTGAAATGGTGAGAGGGAAAAAAAAACACCATGAGATATTAGCAATCTAATGAGAGAGGTATAGTATACAATTTGGAAATCAGAACCTGATACCCCAAAGCTATTGGTGATTGATTTCCCCTCTACTGTCCAGTCTGGAAATCCATCAGGGAAGATGAATGTCCTGTTGTACATCGGAGAGTAGTATTTGAATAAGGGGCTGTAATGCATAGCAGGTCTTTGTGAGGAATAAATCTGAATCTTCCTTAAAAAAAACAATGATGAGGGCTGGGTAGGTGGATCAGTGGTAGAGTGCTTGCCTTGCATTCATGAGGCCCTGGGTTCGATTCCCCAGCACCACATAAGCAGAAAAAGCCAGAAGTGGTGCTGTGGCTCAAGTGGTAGAGCCCTAGCCTTGAGCTGAAGAGCTGAGGGACAGCGCCCAGGCCCAGAGTTCAAGCCCCACGACTGACCAAAAAAAAACCAACAACGATGACACAGGGCTAAGGATGTTGCTCAGTGGTAGAGCACTTGTCTTGCATACACAAGGCCCTGGATTTGATCCATGATTTTCTGTCTCCCCCACCTCAATAAAAAAGATCATTATAACAAATAAATGGTTTGTTGTGTTGATAGGAGCCAATTTACTGCTCAAAGAAAGTACAATATCTTTCAATTTGGGCACAATATATGGTTTTTTGTTTGTTTGTTTTTTACCAATAAGAATACAGATAGATGTAATACATGTGATATAGGAATTGTTACATTCTATTGAATGGAAAACAAAGTAAGAAGAAGCCATTAAGTGGGAAATGTCTCTCTCTTTGACATAACTGGTATAAGGCAGTATCCACCCTGTGCATATAGCTCTAAGAAAAATCCCTTGAGTGATGGAAAACACTGAGTAGAATCCCAAGGGGAAATTTCTCCTTGTTGAGTTTCAAGCAAGTATACTGCATCAACATTTTGTTTTGTTATATGTTATACCTTAATACTTAGATTCAGGTATAAATTACTTCAATTATAAGATTCAATTAGTGATTGACTTTAAGAATATCTGAGGGTCATTCCCCATATTTCTTAATAATTTCACTTCCTGGTTTATTATCACCATCTCCACCATTTCCTTAACTTTGGTAGACGCCAAATATATGTAGATGATCTGGCCTCTCAGCCTCAACCTCTCTCCTCCAATAAGGTTCTCCCTCCACCTCAAGTACACATTTCCATGACATAACTTTGATTGTATCATGACTTACACGTGTAACTTCTCCATCTCTGATTCTCAATTACATGTTTCTGCTACATAATCACCTCCTCTAGCTTTCTAGTTTACTCCATAAGGCAGAAAAACTTTTGGCATCTTACAAATAATATTATATTCTGTATAATATGATATATCAAATAATATAGAATATATGATGCATATCACAATTTGTTTGTTATATTTAATACTATAACTTAATATTAAATTTAATTACAGAAAGTATAAATATATAATGTTAATTATATTAAACCATGTAATTTGGCACAAAACATTATATACTAAATTATGTTATACCGTATGATATACTATTATAATTACATGCAATGTATTTATAGAATGCCAATATATATAATTTAACAACATTTTAAGATAACATATATTATATATTACAATATATAGTATATCATTATATAGCAGTAATTTATAATGTTAATATATAATAAATATAATGTAATGGCAGGTTATACAGAAGGCAAGAATTATGTCAAAGAACAAAAGTATTTTTAGAGTCATACCATAATTTAAAGCAATGAACTGGCTTCTACAAAGACATACTATTTCATTTGTGCTAATAATTTATTTTCATTTCCCTTCCTTATCCCTGATGCTCTCACGGCCCTCTGCACTTAGCTAAAACTAACTCAGCTTTACTGCTTCATCTGTCTCAACGCATGCAGTTGAATGAAAATGATATGTCTATATGTGGACACACACACACACACACACAACTATTGTCACTTTAAATTCAAAGCCTCCAGTGAATTCTTAGTGCTGCTTAGCAATCACACATGTCCTGGTCCATTACTCTCCTAGGCTCTCAAATGATTCTTTCACCCCTTTTCTTTTCTCTTCAAATCCTAATAGCTCTGGCTCTATTCTCAAGCTCAGCTGATGACCTCACTTTCTACTTTACAGAGAAAACATTTTAAGTAATCAGGAAAGAACTTCCATAGACTCCCATGGCCTTGTCTACACATCTCCCATATTAGGCCTTACCAACTGCCTCACAATGAAATCTCCCTGCAGCTAGTTAAAATCAACCCCTCTATTAGTAGGCTAGCTCTTTCTCCCTGGCACTATAGGGAGGTTGCTCCTGCAATGCCCTTTCCTCTCTGCATGTATTAACTACTGTTTGATTCCTCTTGGATCATTTCTATTAGCATATAAACAGGTTGCTTTCTTAGCCATTAAAATATAAACCAGTCTCTCTCTTGACCCTATGTTTTCCTACTAATGTCCACTCTCTTTCATTACAGAAAAATGTCTCAAAATAGTACCTTATACTCAGTCTGCAGTTTCTTTCCTTTCTTTCTTTCTTTAGTCCATGTCAGTCAAGCACCTGTCACCACCACTCCGCCTGCTCTTCATGAGGGTACCAGAAACTGCCTAATAGATATAGCCAGTGGTCAGCTTCCCAACCCTCATCCTGTTGAGTCAGTATATGCATTTGACAAAGTGACTACTTTCTATTTGGATGTGCTTTCTTTACTAGACTTGGGTGATGCTCACTATGCTTACAGCTCAGTCTCATTTGCTGGTCTCTCCTCACCCCTCTCAGTTCCTCGTTTGACTTTTCTGGGGATCAGTCTTAGCCTTTCTTCCTGTCACCGTCTACCATCATTCTCATTGATCTGACTCACACATAGAGCTTTAAAGAATATTTGTATGTTGTTAACTCCAATTTTTCTCTCTAGTCTATACTTCTCTCCTAAACTGTACACTTACTTATTTTATTGTCTGTTCAAATTTTCTACTGACATATCTAATATATATCTTGAAATTAACATGCCCCAAACAGAACACATTTTCTTTGCCCATAAATCTGTCCTGCTTCTCATCTTCATGTCAGCTGCTGGCAGCCCCATTCTCCCATCTTCTCAGACCAAAGATTTTGGAGTCACTCTGACTCTTCTTTCCTCTGGTCTCTACAGTAACTTCTTTAGGAAAATCTACTGGATTTCCCTTTTTCATTAAAATGGGCCAGCATTTTATTGTTTGTTTTTTTTGAGGGGGAAGGGGTCCGGTCGTGGGCCTGAACTCTGGGCCTGGGCGCTGTCCCTCAGCTCTTCAGCTCAAGGCTAGCGCTCTACCACTTGAGCCACAGCGCCACTTCCAGCTTTTTTCCTTTTTGCTTATGTAGTGCTGGGGAATCGACCCCAGGGCCTCAGGCATGCAAGGCAAGCGCTCTACCACTGAGCCACCTTCCCAGCCCTGGGCCAGCATTTTAAAGTGACCACTTCTCACCATCCCCATTACCATCACTCTGGTTCAAGCCACCATCACTTTCTCTGTAGATGAGTGAAACTTCCCCCTGCTTAAATCTCTGAAACACAGCTGATGAGAGTCTGAAACATAACAGCAAATTAGATCCTACACAAGAGCCCCAATGGGATCTTTCAGGGAAAAAGCTGAAGTCATTGCAGGGGACTCGAAGATATGGTCTGTGCCTAGCAAGTGGGAGGTGTTGTAGTCAATCTCAAGTACTGCCAAAACAGGCAGTGATGAAAATATGGTATGATATACCATATTCATTCTGCCCCTAAGTCTGTTCCAGCCACAGCAGTCTCCTTTGCCTTTTCTTGATCTCATGCCATGGGGTTGTTTCTTTAGCTCTGCCCTCTGCCCTCCAGATAGCTGCTGTCACCAGCTTCAAGTCTGTGCTCATACCTTATGTGCACAGTGAGGCCCAGGCCCTCTTACTCCCTGGACCTGACCTCTGTGCCCGTGCAGCACTCTTGAACCCACTTAGCTTCTGTGTGTTTTTTTATGTCTTCTATTACCCAACAAACCACTTTCTTTTTTATTTTCTATACTTTCTTGGCTGAAATATAAACTTGCAAGGGTTGAGATCTTTCTTTGATCTACTTAGGTTTCTCAATATGTCCCTGTCTGTGCCTGGCACTTACTAAGTGCTTGATAAATCATAGTTGAATTGAATGCCCCAAACTAGAAAAGCCTGTTGTTGGTTTTTTTTTTTTTTTTGTCTTTGCTTTTAAAGATCAAAGCTCTGACTACACAACAGCTCAGAAGGAAAAACCTGTCTCACCACCTCTGGGCTGCTTGGTGTATTCCAGTCCAATCCATTGCTGACCCCTGCTGGAACTCACTGACCAAGTTGCTGTCCCTCTCTTGATAGGATGAGGACCTAAAACTCCCGGGGGACAGGTAGGATGAGAAGATGTACCGACATTTTCTTTCATCTACTCTGCCTTCCCCTGCATGCAGCAGTAATAAGTGCAGCCCTTTCCCTCTCCCTGGCTTTGTTTACTTCGGGGGACCCAAAGAAGATAGATGAAAGATCCCTTTTGCTTTATTTATATTTGATAAATGTCTTTGCTGATAAGGTCACAATGAGTTAGAGGGGGAAAAGAAAATAAAAGGCTCTGCTCTTGGTCCCACCTTTAGAACTGAATATTAACCAGACTAAAAACTGGCATGCTCATTTTCTCATTTATTTTTCCATGTGGACATTTCTTTTTCAATCAGAACCATCCTTCTGCTCCAGAGAGCATCAGAGTTGTTAGGGCAGGAATGTAAAGGCAAATAATTAAAGCCTAGAGTTCATCTTGTACACATATCTTAATCCAAAAGATCAAGCAATCTAGTTCATCTTTAGAAGCCCACAAAAGCATAACAGTTTTGAAAACTTGGTTGGGATAGATAGCAGACCTTTAATCCTCAATTTTTTTTTTTTTTTTTTGTCGGTCATGGGGCTTGAACTCTGGGCCTGGGCGCTGTCCCTCAGCTCTTCAGCTCAAGGCGAGCACTCTACCACTTTGGGCTACAGCGCCACTTCCTAATTCCCAAATATTTTAAATGTGAAGAGCAAATCATGTAGCCTGAACATTAAGTTTTACTGTAGTTAGTAGGTAGAACGAACTTGGGATATAAAAAGGAGTTGAAACATACTTAGTGAGAAAGTTGACAGCTCTTCCAGGGGGACTGTCCTGGAGGGGGACAGTTGGAAGGGTTGAGAGGGTTAGAAGGACTGGATTTACTTGGGGTGCTGAGAAAGAACCTCTCCGTACTGAGGAAGAGGATCGTGACATCAGGACCCCTGAATACACTGAGGGGGAAGCTGGAAGGTCTTGGCTAAGCCTTCACTTTCACTCCATGCTGAGCATAGCACTGGAGAATCAGTGTCACTTAAGAGTGATTCCTTTTTAGGTGTGTGTGCCAGTACTGGGGGTTGGGGAGCTGTCCCTTAGCTTTTTGCTCAAGGCTCGTGTTCTACCACTTGAGCCACCAATCTGTTTCCAGCTTTTTGCTGGTTAATTGGAGATAAGAGTCTCATGGACTTCCTGCCCAGGCTGTCTTCAAACATGATCCTCAGCTCTCAGCCTCCTAAGCGGCTAAGATTAAAAGTGTGAGCTCACCAGTGCCCAGAGAAGAGGTGATTCTTTACTGACCAGGACGTGTCTAGTCAGATGGACCTATGCTTGCATACCAGTTCTCTGTAGCCCCCTGTGAGTTATGGAGGAGAACCAGAATAATTTTCCAACCTTAACGAGAGGATGCTGAAGTACTGACAGGGAGCCTAGCAGGGACCTCACAGAAAGAGGAACACAAGGCCTCAGCCTCCAGTAGTGAGTGCACAAACAAACAAATAAGAAAAACAACAGAAGGCCAGCCAAAATCTGCTGCAATCTATTTTCTAGGCACAAGCACATGTGCCCAGAGATTCCCAGAATGGCCACACAGCGGGGAGAGTCGGTAAAGAACAGCACAACACCACCTTAACACTGCTTCCTCTCTGTTCAGAAGCACTGTAAGATCTTGGCCAGCAACCATGCCAAGAAGGGGAAACCTGGCCAGAGGGGGCTCCGAGGGAAAGTTCAAACTCCAGCTTGACTCTGTATTTCTCTCAAAAACACCATATTAAACTGGGAAGGTTTTAAGCTGAAACCAACTGAAATGTAATTAAGGAACCTTGTCAAGTTTGATTTTCTCCTCTGTCATTAACAAGAGTGGGAGCTTGTTAATAAGATGCAAGTTAAAAGTGTGGAAAATGTAACAATGAAATTCCTCCCTGTATTGCTGATGTAAGCTAATAAAATATGATGCAAGTTGTTTTAGATAACAAGAATGAGAACTCTACAAGTTGCAGATGTTTGCACATTTTGACTGGCTTGTTTCTCACCCCATTTACTACAGTCAAATATTTTGAAAGGCGAACCAGTCACACAGTTCTGAGTCATTTGCTAGATCACTAAGAGCTGCTGTAAATAAATAAGAGCATAAAAAGCATTTGGGAGAAGGGAGGGGGATTTTCCTGAGGGAATGAAGGAGATCTTGGGCTCAGTTCCTCTAAAATTTTGTGAGTGTTGACACTCACAACCAGCATAGAACGTAATGTCATAGAAATGGGTCTCTGAATCCTTTGGGAGAGAAAAGTGAAGACAGAAGCCCCTTGCTCCAGTCTTAGAAGAGACTCTAGCTCTAAGACCCTCAGCCTGGAATAAAATGATCCTTGTCATGCTGGATTTGAAATATACCTCAAAGATAATCCATCTTTTTCCTACAATGTTCTGTACCTTGAATCATATTTTGATTCTGATATTAGACTTATCCTAGCTTCTTTCTTTTATTAATGTTTATGATATATGTATATACATATATGTACATATATTTTTTTCTGACCTAACCTACCATCTGTCTTTTTTTTGGGTCGGTAAAGACTGGATCTCCCTGACCTGGAGCTTAAACTTCAAGTTGACCTTAAACTTAACATGTTCTGGCCCTCATTTTCTGAGTGCTGGGATTACAAGTATGAGCCACCACAACCAGCTGCTTTTGTTTTTAATCAATAGTATTCCCCTCTTTTAAGGTATTTTATTTAATTAAGTAATTAATTAATTTTGTTGGTTGTGGGGCCTGAACTCTGGGCCTGGGCGCTGTCCCTCAGCTCTTCAGCTTAAGGCGAGCGCTCTACCACTTGGGC
This sequence comes from Dipodomys spectabilis, assembly GCF_019054845.1. Classification (NCBI taxonomy): domain Eukaryota; kingdom Metazoa; phylum Chordata; class Mammalia; order Rodentia; family Heteromyidae; genus Dipodomys; species Dipodomys spectabilis. The sequence goes on from NW_024870874.1 coordinate 17,078,903, forward strand.
CACAGTGCCACTTGGCTTTTTCTGCTTATGTGGTGCTGAGGAATGGAACCCAAGGCCTCATGCATGCAAAGCAAGCGCTCTACCACTGAGCCACCTTTCCAGCCCCTAGGTATTTAAAATGTTATTCATTATAACTTCTGCAAGAAATACATGTAGAAAGATATTCTCTTTCTTAAAAAAATTATGACAGCCGGGCACCAGTGGCTCATGTCTATAATCCTAGCCACTTTGGAAGCTGAGATCTGAGCATCACCATTCAACACCAGCCTAGGCAGGAAAATCCATGAAATTCTTCTCTCCAATCAACCAGAAAAATACTAGAAGCAGAGCAATAGCTCAAGTGTTGGAATGCTAGCCTTGACCAAAAACCTAAGGGACCCAAGCTCTGAGTTCAAACCCTTCCTCAAAATTATTAAGGCAGGGCCAGATGTGGTGGCACACCTCTGTAATTCCACCTACTAGTTAGGTGGAGATCAGGAAGATCTCATTTTGAGGTCTCCCTTGGCAAAAGTGACCTTAATAAATAAACTGACAAAGTGGTGTACATCTGTGATCCCAGCTGTATTAGAGGTTTAGTTGGGAGGAGCATGGTCACAGACTCAAGGCTCTAAAACAACAAAAGCAGTAATGGCTAGGTAGTGGCTTAAGTAGTAGAGAATCTGACTAGCAAGCAAAAGACCCTAAAACCCCCCAAACCCTGAACTCCCCAGTCCAGCTTAAAAGAAAAGATATAATATATACATACAGATACTGTATACACACAAAAAATGCTGCTACATGGCATGGTAGTTCAAGCCTGTAATCCTAGCTGCTTGGGAGACAGAAATAGAAATATAAAAGTTTGATGCCAGCCAGAAAAACAAAGCTCACAACACTCCATCTTTTTTTTTTTTTTTTTTTTTTTTTGAGGTCATGCAGCCTGAACTCTGGGCCTGGGCACTGTCCCTCAGCTCTTCAGCTCAGGGCTAGCGCTCTACCACTTGAACCACAGCATCACTTCTGGCTTTTTTTTTTTTTTAAATGTGGTGCTGAGTAGTAGAACCTAGGGCCTCATGCATGCAAGGCAGGCACTCTACCACTGAGCTGCCTTCTAGCCCACAAGACTCCATCTTAAGCAATGGCTGGGTGTGCTGTCACTGTGTCTGGGAAACACAATGGCTGGGGGCAGTGGCATGTGGTTGAACTACAAGTAGGAGGATTATAGCCTAAGTCACCTGGGCAAAGGAGAGACCCTACCTCCAAAGACACCAAGAGAAAACAGGATAGAAGGATAGATCAAGCAGCAGAGCCCTTGCCTAACAAGGATGTGGCCCTGAGTTCAAACCCCAGTAACACACATGTGCACACACACACACACACACACACACACACACACAGCACTTCTAACCTTCACACAGGCCTTTGAATACATTTTACACCCTTATCTGCTGCATTTTTGATTATATTGTTTTGAATTAATTCTATGAATTGTTAATTTTTTCCCTGAGAGTAGCTTGATATTAAATTTTATTAGGCTTTCAAATGTTTGATTTCTTTAAATTTTTATTTCTAAAATCCTTGTTCCTAAACAAGATAACTTTCCCTGTTCAATGATAACAGAAAGACTTACCAGTATTTTTATTTATTTATTTTTGTTGTTGGTTGTGGGGCTTGAACTCTGGGCCTGGGCACTGTCTCTGCACTCTTCAGCTCAAGGCGAGTGCTCTACCACTTGAGCCACAGCGCCACTTCTGGTTTTCTTGTTGTTTATAAGAGTTATATGGATTTTACTGCCCAGACTGGCTTTGAACCGTGATTCTCAGAACTTGGCCTCCTGAGTAGCTAGGATTATAGGCATGAGCCACCGGTGCCCCACTTACCAGTATTTTTGACTAATATATTTTATAGCTTAAGAGTGTTTAGGGATTTACCATTTAGAATTTTTTAAAAGGTATAACTAAGTAAAATAATGTGTTTAGGGTGTGTGTATGTGTGTGTGTGTGTGTGTGTGTGTGTGTGTGTGTGTGTGTGTGTGTGTGGTGATACCAGACCTTAAACTCAAGGCCTCCTGAGTTTTCACTCCCAGCTGGTGCTCTACCACTCAATTCATGCCTACAGTTGATAGTTTTTCTTTTTCCAGTAAAAGCCTTTGTTCCCCAGGACTTCTATTCAAAATCCTGTTTCTGAACTCTTTCTTCAATTCTATCATCCTATACAAAACCACTCTGTTAGCATTTTGATATTTGCTAAGACAATTTTCCCTTCCTTTCTGGTATGTTCTTTTGTAATATTTCTGTTAAAAATCCCTATAAAATTATTTTTGGATTTTGTTTAGAAATCCATCAACCATGCAGATTAATTTGTTTGGGTTACTTTGTTTTGCCTTTGGGGCCAGTACTGGGGTTTGATTTCAGGGCCTTATGTTCTCACTTGGCTTTTTCCACTCATGACTAGAACTTTACCATTGGAGCCATTCCTTCACTTCCAGCTTTTTGCTGGCTAACTAGAGGTGAGAATCTCAATGTTTTGTCTGCCTGAGTTGGCATTGAACTGTGAGTCTCAGAATTCAGCCTCCTGAGCAGCCAGGATTATAAACCAGAGCCACCAGTGCCTGACTCCAAACAGATTAATTTGAGGGAAGGATTGATATCTTGTCAATATTGACTTTTACCCTCCAGTAATATATGATTTTTAATCCATTACTATATCTTCTTTTGCCATCTAGTAAAAGTTCTAGTCTTCTCTATAAAGGTTCTTTGTGCTATTTGTTTATATGTTGCTTTGTGTTATTTGCTTACATATACTTTGTTATTTTATATGTTGCTTTGTGTTTATATGTTCTTTGTGTTGTTTGTTGCTACCTACATGGAAATAGTCTATTAACCTTTCGATTAATATTAATATTTGATTGATGATTGCTAGCATATAAAAATTACTGATTGCTTTTTTATTCAACCTATGTAGGAAATTTTATTGATATATCTCTACTATTGAATTAATCTAACATTTCTGACAAATTTCACATGTTGCATACATAATGTATAAAAATACATATAGTGTATTTTTTTCCAGTCGTGGGGCCTGAACTCTGGGCCTGGGTGCTGTCCCTCAGCTCTTCAGCTCAAGGCTAGAGCTCTACCACTTGAGTCACAGCACTACTTCCAGATTTTACTGCTTATGTGATGCTGAGGAATCGAACCCATGCATGCAAGGCAAGCACTCTACCACTGAGACACCTTTCTAGCCCAGCACATAATATATTTTTTATTCATAGTTGGATTGAAATTTCTAATGCTTTACTTAGAGTTTTTGTATAGATAGATAGATAAATTAAATGAGTACATTTTATTTTTATATGCCTTGTTTTGGTATCATGATTAATTTAACTACATAAAATAAATTAATTTTTTTATTTTTTCTATGCTTTGTATTTATAAGAAGTAATCTGATTGTTAAAAGTTTGCAGAACTTGCCTACACATATATAGATATAAATTTGTATTAGTCTTTGAAATAAAAAAATTGCTCATGTATAATAGGACATGATGGTCCTTTTAATTTCCAATAGCTTCTTTGTGGCATCTCTTTTTAAAAAATTCCTCTTTGGGGGCTGGGAAGGTGGCTCAGTGGTAGAGCGCTTGCCTTGCATGCTCAAGGCCCTGGGTTCGATTCCTCAGCACCACATAAGCAAAAAGAAAAAAGCCGGAAGTGGCGCTGTGGCTCAAGTGGTAGAGCACTAGCCTTGAGCTGAAGAGCTGAGGGACAGTGCCCAGGCCCAGAGTTCAGGCCCCACGACCGGACCCAAAAAAAAAAAAAAAATTCCTCTTTGTCAAATAAAGTTATTTTACCAGGCTTGAAAAAGTGATTTGCTCATTCCTATAATTTTGTCTTGTCTCACCAATTTCTGCTTTTCTCCATAACAATATTTCCAACATTTTTTATTATCAACCCTTTAGGATTTTTAGATTTTTGTCTCTAATCACTCTTAGCTCTGCCTATATGAAATCTTAATCTATATGTAAAGTGTAAACTACTTATGTAATACACAATTTTGGAAACTATAGGCATTGTGATATCTAAGGTCCTGTCCCTTTACCTGTGCACCTTTTTTTTTTTTTTTTGGCCAGTCATGGGACCTGAACTTGGGGCCTGGGCGCTGTCCCTCAGCTCTTTAGCGCAAGGCTAGCACTCTACCACTTGAGCCACAGCGCCACTTCCGGCTTTTTTATTTTGCTTATGTGGTGCTGAGGAATCAAACCCAGGGCCTCATGCATGCAAGGCAAGCGCTCTACCACTGAGCCACCTTCCCAGCCCCACCTGTGCACCTCTTTAAGAACCAATTTTTGCTCCTTTGGGACCAATCCCAGCTGAGGGCACGTGGTGCTTAGCAACTCTTTGTCTATTTCCTTTTCATTTATTTGCTTTCCTTTTCTTCTAGGATAAAAGGCTTAATTCACTTACTACTAATCTTTCTTTCTTCCTTTCTTTTTTTTAAAATAAAAACTTTACATTACTTCCCTTATGCTGGGTATTGTTTTGTGCTTTCATTCAGTTCTAAGTTTTTGGAACTTCTCTCTCTCTCCCTTTCTCTCTCTCCCCCTCCCTCCCCCCCCCCCCCCCCCCCCCCCCCCCCCCCGTAGGTCATGGGCTTGAACTCTGGGTCTGGGCACTGTCCCTGAGCTTTCAGCTCAAGGTTAGCACTCTACCACTTGAGCACAGCACCACTTCCAACTTTCTGAGTGATTTATTGGTGATAAGAGTCTCGCAGACTTTCCTGCCTGGGCTGGCTTTGAACCATGAGCCTCAGATCTCAGCCTCCTGAGTAGCTAGGATTACAGGTCTAAGCCACCAGCACCAGCTACTTTTCTCTTTTTTATTCTGAGATACACTTGCTTTGAAATTTTAGTATGATATTTTAGTGAATACTCTGGTTGTATTTTGATGTCAATACCTGCTTGGAGTGTATTATGACTTTCTCTCTTAGCATATAGTCAACAGGAATTCTTGCAATCTTTCGATATTTATGTTTAATGTTTACAGTAGGCTTTTTGGTATACACTCTTTTTTTTTTTTTCTTGGTTAGTTGTGGGGCTTGAACTCAGAACCTGGGCACTGTCCTTGAGTTATTTTGCTTAAGGCTAGTGTCTAGCACTTTGAGTCACAGCTCCACTTCCAGTTTTTGGGTGGTTAATTGGAGATAAGAGTCTCACAGGGACTTTTCTGCCCAAGCTGACTTTGAATCCAGATCCTCAGATCTCCGCTTCCTGAGTAGCTAGGATGACAGGCACGAGCCACCAGCACCTGGCTGTAATATACTCATCAATTTCAGAAATTATCTATTGGTACTAGTTTACTAAGTGTTTTAAAATTATATCACAAATTCGTGTTTCAGTTTTAACAGATACTTATTTTCGAAACTATTGAGATGATCATGCCCTTTTTTTTCTCCCTTAGTTCAATTAATTTGATTATTTTGATATATTTCATGTATCTCAGCTTCCTTAGAGAAGGAAATTTTTTCCTTCTAATTGTTTCTCAGAAAAGGAATATTTTCCAAGTTATCTCTCTGTTCTTACTGACAATGGCAATATAACTAAGACTAAGTTCAATATGTTTGAACTACTGTCAACATCCTGACTACCACCACCACCACCACCACCACCACAACCACCACCACCACCATCATCATCATCATCATCATCATCATCATCATCATCATCATCATCATCATCATCATCGTAGTATTAGCTTTGAACTCATGGCCTCACACTTGCTAGGCAGGTGCTCTACTATTTGAACCACCCTACCAATTCTTCTGTGTCTATTAGAGTCTTGCTTTATATTCTAGACAACAATATTCCTACTTGTGCTTCGTGACTTGCTAGAATGACAGGTGATGTCTCCATACTCAGCCATTGGTCTAGATAGAGTATTGCGTTTTTTTTGGGGGGGGGGTCCAGGTTAGCCTTGAGCCTCAGTCCCCCATCTCTATCTCTCAAGTGGCTGGAATTATACATTTGAGCCACCACACCTGGTGTCACCTGCATTCTGTGTAATCATTTAGTATATCTGTCTCAGGGCTGAAGGGATGTCCCTTATTTTTTTCTCTGTAACTTCAGGTAGGTGTGCCTCAATTTTTTCCCATGGAAACTGGCTTCCATTCTTCTGTTACATTTCTTTCCATTTGGTTCTGGTAACTTAACAAAGACTAAAAGCCATCCTCTTGTTTGTCTTTTTTTTTCTTTTTGCCAGTCCTGTGGCTTGAACTCTGGGCCTGGCGTTGTCCTTGAGCCCCTTCTGCTCAAGGCTAGCACTCTACCCCTTCAACACAGTGCCACTTCTAGCTTTTTCTGTGATTAACTGGAGATAAGAGTTTCAAGGACTTTGCTGCCTGGGCTGGCTTCAAGACATGGTCCTCAGATGTCAACCTCTTTAGTAGCTAGAATTCTAGCTACTAAATGCCTAGCAGGCAACCCCTTTTATCATCCTATCTTTTTTTTTGGGGGGGGCGGTCTGGTCTTGGGGCCTGAACTCTGGGCCTGGGCGCTGTCCCTCAGCTCTTCAGCTCAAGGCTAGCGCTCTACCACTTGAGCCATAGCACCATTTCTGACTTTTTTTTTTCTTGTTTATGTGGTGCTGAGGAATCGAACCCAGGGCCTCATGCATGCAAGGCAAGCGCTCTACCACTGAGCCACCTTCCCAGCCCTATCATCCTATCTTTAAGATTCATGATCTCCAAGTCTTGCTTAGTTTTCCTTTCATATCACTAGTACTGTCATTTAGTAACTGTCCTTTCTGAAGAAATTTTTCTTTTTCCAGTATAACCACTATCACAATTCTCTTGCTTTCCTCTCACTGTCTCTGTCTCTGTCTCTCTCTGTGCTGGTACTGAGTCTTGAACTCAGTGCCTCATGTTCTCACTTGGATTTTTTGCTCATGATTGGCCCCCTATCATTTGAGCCATGCCTCTAGTCCAGCTTTTTGCTGGTTAATTGGAGATAAAGTCTCATAGACTCTTCTGTACAGGCTGCCTTCACACCATAATATTCAGAACTCAGCCTCCTGAGTTAGGATTATAAGCAAGAACCACCTACACCAGGTCTGCTTTCCTTTTAACTTTAATATCTAAAATATAGATTTAGATATATACTTGAAGCAAATGTCTCTATTTCAAATATATATTGAATATATCAATTTTCTGAATAAAGTTTATTCCTAGGAGGGAGGAGAATCCAACACAAATCTTTTTTTGTTTGTTTGTTTTTGGTTCTAGTCCTGGGGCTTGAACTCAGACCCTGGGCACTGTCCCTGAGCTCTTTTACTCAAGGCTAGCACTCTACCATTTGAGCCACATTTTCACTTTCAGCTCTGTGTGTGGAGGGGGGGGGCAGGGGGTAATGGTTAGTTGGAGATAAGAGTCTCCTAGACTTTCATGCCAAGGCTGGCTTTGAACCATGATCATCAGATCTCAGCCTTCTGAGTAGCTAGGATTACAGATGTGAGCCACTAATGTCTGGCACAATCCTCTTTAAGTATCTTTTTTGACTTGGGATTAGAATAGCATTTTGGTTTTCTTCCTCAAAACCCAAAATAACAAATACTTCCATTCTCTTTATATATTTATGATAGACCCCACCATTTCCTCTGTGAGTGAACACACAGGGAATTTCAGTGAAGCCTGGAAATTCCGCTCTCAGGGCTTACACAACAACAAAACTAGCACCAACTAAAGACAAAAATAGATGTACACATGAAATACCCTATATGAAATAAAAAACATGGACTTCCCTCTATCAGTCTCTCCCTGGCCCTATAAAAAAGATACAAGTTAAATCCAGATAAAGGGGAATCAAATTGGGTAAAATTGATCAAATACTATATGAAAGTCTCTAGCACAATTTGAGAGCTAAAAATCTCTCAAATTTGTTTCTTAGCAGTAGTGAAGTTTGAACTCAGGACCTTGTGCTTGCTAAGCAAGTGCTCTATTTTATGTGAGTCACACTCCCAGATAAACTTGTGTTCATAAATACACTGGAAACTTATGCCATTTCACCCTAAAATCTATACCTGATATAGTGGCTGAGAATAAGAACAGAACACAATTACCTATTCAATGGCCTAACAGCCCTTCCTGCAGCAAGCCTGTTTCTGCTGTATCTATGTGAATCTTAATCAGTCACGGTGGTCTAGAAGCCCACTTTTACGAAGGCCCCCGACCAGTGCCTCAAAAATAGTGGCTTACAGACAGCTAATAAGCTGTTGGACTTGAAAAACTCAAAGAACTGAGGCTTAGGGTCACTACAGCCCTCAAATCACCAGACTTCCCATCTGCACACATCTTATTTTGCTTCTTAAATCCAGATAGAGAGCTTGATTCCTCAAGCTTTAACATCCAATAGACATTAAAAAATGTTAGGGTTTAAGGGAGATATTTGTATCATATCTCTTTTCCTCTCCATGTTCTCAACTAAATAAGCAATAAATAGATACAGGAATCAGATTAATAAAAATCAAAATATCAGTACTTTGCTAATGAAACTGTATCATGACCAAAAGTGAACTTCCTTGTCTCTTCAATCCCTCTCAATTCCTGGTCTTAGAATGACCCAACAAAGGAAAATATGCAAAGGAACACTTACCTGGAGAGCAGTATGGGGCATCATTGCCTCACAAGTATGAGAGACAGTGGTACTCTGGAAAGTAGACCTGGGTCCCACTCAGCAGGTGTGCTTATCATCTGAAAGCAGGATCTGAGTGTAGTGCATACACACTAAATCCAGGGAGGAGTAGAAAGTGAATGGCGTGTGTGTGTGTGTGTGTGTGTGTGTGTGTGTGTGTGTGTGTGTGTATACAATGGCCCTCCTCCCTCCTCCCTCACAATTTTTCCTTATGGAAGAAGTAAGAGCTAGAGATAGTATGAAATGTGACTTCCAGTAAGGTCCCCTGCTTGAAGAAGAACAGAGAAATAGGAACAAATGACAGTCTTGTCACCATATCCTGTGGAGTATGGTAACAAACCCTGTGCTCTTCATCTCTCCCATCTGAGGCCTGACCTGTGATTTGTTCCCAGCTTTCAACCCAGATATCAGTTAGACTTCTACTAATAGATTCTGGTCTTGGATCGTTGCTATATCAAATCTTAGGATGAAAGTGGTAAAGTAAGGACCCAGAGATCCAGGCTGAGCCAAACCAACTCCCCAGAGTTCCAACTGATTAACAACAACAAAACCCAAAAACAATAAACAAACCATCAGTAGGCCAAAAGCCAGTGGCTCATGCCTATAATTCTAGCTACTCAGGAGGCTGAGATCTGAAGATCATGGGTTGAAACCAGCCAGGGCAAGAAAGTCCATGAGACATACCTCCAAATAATCACTGAAAAGCCAGATGGGGAGCTGTGTCTCAAGTAGTAGAGCACTAGCCTTGAGCACAAAAGCTCATGGACAGCACTCTGGTCCTGAGTTCAAGCTCCAGGACTAGCACAAAAAAAAAAAGAAAAGAAAAACAACAAACCATGATAGACAATTTGCCCCATGAAAGTTAAAATGTGTTTGTGACTTTAACTAAGCATCACTATCCCATAATACTGTGAAATTTGGGAAATTATGTAATCACTTATCAAAATAAAGAATTTGGAAAAAAGAAAAACAACAAACTCCTTTCAGCTGGGGGCCAGTGGCTCACACCTGTAATGCTACCTACTTAGGAGCCTTAGGAGCCTGAGATCTGAAGATCGTGGGTTGAAGCCCTCCAGGGCAAGAAAGTCCATGAGATTCTTATCTCCAATTAACTACCAGAAAACTGGAAGTGGTGCTGTGGTTCAATGTGGTAGATTACTAGCCTTGAACAAAAGAACTCATGGACAGCACCCAGGCTCTGAGCTCAAGCCCCATGACTGATTTTTTTTTTTAAAGGTGCTGGGAAGGTGGCTCAGTGGTAGAGTGCTTGCCTTGCATGCATGAGGCCCTAGGTTCAATTCCTCAGCACCACATAAGCAGGAAAAGCTGGAAGTGGTGCTGTGGCTCAAGTGTTAGAGTACTAGCCTTGAGCTGAAGAGTGGAGAGACAGTGCTCAGCCTCAGAGTTCAAGCACCACGACTGAGCAAAAACAAAACCAAACCACCTCCTTCCAAGGCACTTCACTAATAACTACTCCCCAAGGACTTTCTGGCTGGCTATCCTAAAAAAAAAAACTAAAAATTTTGCTTCCATTTATCAGGTTAGTCTGGTGTTCTAGATAGCTTCTTCCCCACCACCTTTTTGGTCCACTTACCCAAAGGCAGATTTTCTAGTGAAGGGGGAAAAGCAAAAAATCATAGCCTTCACAGTGCCCTGAGGAAACAGCTCCACCTGAGGAAACAGCAAAAGGAAAATTCTCCCTGTCACCAGTAATCACCTCTACTCTTGGAGGTCTATTCTCCCTATATGTAACCCCAGGACAATCCTCACCTACCCCACTTAGCGCGTATCAGGAAACCATGAGCCTTGTAAAACAAGCTGGATCTGGTGGTACACACTGTAATCAAAACTATATGGGAGGTAGAGGTAAGATGATTGTGATTGAAGGCTGGCCCTGGGACAAAAATCAAAAGCCTATGTGAATTCCTATGAGCATAGCTTAAGTGGTAAAGCACTTGCCTATCAAGTGCAATACCCTAAGATTAAATGGCAGAACTGCGTAACTTAAATAAATAAATAGGTAGATAGAAAAAATAAAACAAATATCATTACTGCCTGATTCCTTCATGGAGCTCTAAGGAACTTACAGCAAGAGAAGGATTTGCCTATTTGATATTAGCTACCACCTTGGTTCTTCTTCCCTATACCCAGTACAACAGCTATTTAAAAAAAAAAAATCAGTCTCTCACCTTCCTCTCTCACACTCACCAACTCACCTGTAGCAAAAACAAAAATACACAGACCTTAAAAGAAGTAAACCCCTAGTTAGCCACTAAGAAATGAACAAAACTTACTGTCGCTGAGATTACTTGGGAGGGGGGCAGCTAGAACCACTGGCCTCTGTTTCCCTGTGTGTTAGCAATGATTCTGAAAGGTCTTGTTTTGGATCTGTTTGCCGCACCTCCCCATCCCCACCCCACCCCACCCCCTACCTCTTGAACTGCCCCCCAAAGCCCATGTTACCTGTACCCCCACTACCACCCCATGCTCCACCACCCACAAGTTGATTAAGTTTGCCATCTGAGTGAAAGGGGGAACTAATCTGGACCATCCTTTTCTTTCTGGTGCCTTTATGGTTGTTTCCAAATTGTTAAACCACTCTCACCATGAGAGTTAGCCAGGAGATTACTATCCTCCAGGAGGACCTCAAATGGAGAGGGAGGCTACGACGCAAGTGCTGGGGACCAAATCCTGCTATGGGGACCTGCAACCAGACTCACACCACTCCCCAGACACAAGAAACATCTCTCAGCCATACAGCCACATAGTATCTCCTAGCAGAGAAAGCTGGGGCAATTGGGGAAGCAGAGGACATAAGCCTCCCATCCATCTGGCATCTTTGTTTAAAAGATACTAAAAAATAAATTAGTAAACATTGCTGTTTACAGAAATAGAAAGCATTTCTGTTTCCAAAGGCCTCTCACCATCCCAGTCCTGGACATTTCCAAGACTGCCACCCCTGATACCCTCTCCATGGTCCGCCCTGGTGGTGGGTGCAACTCTGGAGTCCTTTGAGACTGGGAGCTCCCCAGGCATGTGAAAATTCCAGTTACACAACTCTTTAAGTCTTCAGTACCCTGGAGAGTACCAGAGTTCATCCTTTCTCACCAGTTAGTTCCCAGGGGGTTGTCTGGCCAACAACCTCTCCTTGTAGGATGATCCTTGTGTTGCAGGAATTCCCGTTACATTCTGGCTCCCAGTCCCTCCCCAGAGTCCGACGTTGCCGGCCTGGACCCACCCTCAGGGCGGAGGACCGCAGTCTGTGCCTTAGTCTAAATACTCTGTAAAAGGGGATGTGCAGGGAGAAAGCAGGGACAATCACGCGGGGAAGTCGTCCTTGAGGGGGACGACAGACAGCAACGACTGTCCTACAAGCAGGAAGTTAGGCTGCGCGCCTGGGCAGAGCCGGAGCCGGAACCAGAGCTTTCGGCCTCAGCGGTGGGTGGCGGGTCGACACGGGGGGTGCGGCGTCGCCCCCGGTACTCGATCATGTCGGGGTGATAGGATGGATGACGGCGGGCGTGCTTGGTCAAATGATCGCTCCGGGAGAACTGCTTGGGGCAGAGTGGGCAGGAGAAGCGCTTTTCGCCGGTGTGGGTCCGGTAGTGGCGGGCAAGCTCGTCGGAGCGCGTAAACTTCTTGTCGCAGTCGAGCCAGTCGCAGGAGAATGGGCGCTCGCCCGTGTGGGTGCGCTGGTGGGACTTGAGGTGCGACGACTTGTAATAGGCTTTGTTGCAGCCCGGGAAGGGGCATTGATGTCGCTTGGCTGCGGGTGTCACCGGCCTCCTCCGGGTCGTCGGAGCCTTGGCGGGGGCGGGGCCCTCCCCTGGGGCCCCACCGCGCCCTCTGGAATCCCCGCCAGTGGCTGCGGGCGACCCCCGGGCTGCAGGTGCGCTTGGAACCTCGGGTGCTTCGAAGGAGCTCTCCAGCTCGAAGACCGCGTCGTCGCCGAAGGCTGGGGCGGGCTCTGGGCCCCGAGTGGGGCTGAAGCCCCGGGTCGGGTGGGAGGAGGCAGACGGGGCACACAGAGCATCCCCCGAGGGCCCCCCGCAGCCCTCCCGGGCGCAGGCGCGCAAATCAGCCAAAACGCTCGCAGCCAGCAGGTGGGGCGCGGCGCCGCCCTCTTCGGGGCTTGGGGCGGGGACGTGGAGAAGCGGGAGATCCGACGCCGGCTCCGGCGGCCCGGGATCCGGCAGCGCGGACTCGCTGCCACCCACCTCCGAGCCCGCGGCGGCCCCCGCGCCCTCGGGGTCCGGCGCGCGGTGGTGCACCACGGCGCCCGCGGACATGGACACCAGGCACTCGGCGGCGAAGTAGTCCAGGCACGCCACGGCTGCCGACATGCTGGGACCGCTCCGCCGCCGGCGAGCGCCGTCCGAGCGCGGCCGGCCGCGGGCGAGCGAGTTCCCGGGAGCGTCCGTCCCGCAGCCCGGGAGCGAGAAGCTGGAGGCTGGGGCGCGCGGAGCGCGCTGCCTGCCGTCAGCTGCCGGCCGCCCGCCGCCCGCTCGCCCGCCCGCTGCCGGCCGCCCGCCGCCCGCTGCCGGCCGCCCGCTGCCGCCGCAGCCGCCGCCGCTGCCGCCGCCGCTGCCGCCGCAGCCGCCGCCGCTGCCGCTGCCGCCGCCGCCGCCGCTGCCGCCGCAGCCGCCGCCGCTGCCGCCGCCGCCCGCGCGGAGCCCGCCCCGCCTGACGCGCCCCTGACGCACCGGAGCCCCGCGGGGGCCTCGGGGGCCCGCGGGGGCGGCGGAGTCCCGCCCCAGGCCGGCCGGACACCCCCGGAACGCGCGGCCCGCCGGCCCTAAGTCATTGCTAACAGCCTGAGAAATTATCTCGTCCCCGCGTTCTCCGCTCTGCCGGCGAGCCAGGTAATGCGAATCGAGCGAGAACTCCCCGCTCGGAACTTGTGGGCAGCCTGCCGGCCGCGCCCCCCCGCGCCGCTGGGCCGCCGCCAGCGCCGGCTCCGGCCGAGGCCCCGAAACTTTTGCTTCTCCTTTTCTCGTGTTTTTTTTTTTTCTTTCTCTCTTTTTTTAAGGAACAAACCCCGCGAATACCTGGCTTGTCTTCCGCCGCCGCGGCGCGATGGTTAGCGAAGGGGTCTGCAATTGCCTTCGCTCGCTCCCTCCGCTCTCGGGCCGAACTGAAAATACCCCCAAGTCTGCATCCAAAAAGCAAAAAAGTTTTCTCCTTTAGCGCCGCGCCGCGAGCCCGGGCCGCCCCCCCGCCCCCCCAGATGCGCGACCGAGACACTAATTCATAGCGTCTCGAATCAGAAACATTTGTAACCTTGGAAAAGCAAAGAGTCCTCTCAGGGTTGAAATTGAAACTTAAAATCCTGTGAGTAACGATGTCACTATCCGACCAACGAAAGGAAAATGCATGTTTAAACTGCATTAACCTGTCACAGGCTACACACACATTTCCACGCTGAAATAAAAATTACAGACTAGCAGCGAGATAAACACATTAAAATAGACTCCCACAATTTTAATAATAGAAAGTCACGTTTCCAATGAGGCAACATCTTCTAGTTCTCTTTTGACAAAAATTAAAAATAAGAAAATGAAGCAAATGGTATAGAATACTCAGATGGTGGTTTGTGATTGTGGAGACTTTTCCTTTTTTTTTTTTTTTTTTCTTTTTTTCTTCCCATAACCAAGTATGTGAATGGCTTCTTTTACATGTCTTTATTGCTGCAGCTGCTCCCTTATTTATTAAAAAAATTAAAAACATATAGGAAACAAACAGGACAACTCTAAAAATGCTGTCACAGTTTGGGATGTATAGAGGCTTTACTTTTGAATTATTGAATGGTGTGCCTTTTATTTGTGATGCTTCAGTACTTCTTTTCCTTTTGAAAATTAATATATATACATACATAGGCATCAAGAATGACATATATTCACATGTGTAGTGGCTAGGACCATCAGATGTGCTGTTTTGTCATATTTGCTTCATATTTTTCATTATTTTAAACATTGAAGAGAAGGTTGAAAGTCACTTTATTTTCCTCTCTAGTCTTACCCCCCTTTCTCCCTCCTTAATTTCTCCAAGTATTGAGTATTATAAGGTGTACATTCTTTCAGCTACTTGTCATTAGACCCAGTGTATAAATCCATGTTAATGTGCTTTAATTTCTATAAATGTTGCAGCAGTATGCAACTGTCATTTTGCAGCTTGCTTTCTCTCCCTCCATGTGATTTTTATGCCAATACCAATAGAATCTACTTTATCCATTCCAGCAATTTTCAAATAACATTGGCAGCTTTATTATTTTTAAGGAGAGTCCATTCTAAAACTGGTCATTTTTACCAAAGTTGCTGGCCCCAGAATTTCAGATGTTCTAACATCCTACACATTAAAATTCTGTCTTTGACAGAATTCTATACCAGCTGATTTTCTTTTAATGTCATAAATGTAAAGACACTATAGAATGCTGAGAGTATTGTAAGCACCCATTTACCTGTCTCATAGACTTAGTAAATATTATTGTCTTATCATATTTGCTTCAAATCTATTTTTTAAACCAACCAAAAAGTCTGCTAAAACTGAAATCCCCTTTGGCTCACCCCTAACAGCACTCCCACACTCCCCTGTCAAAAACTTGGAGTGTAACTTTACAATTTAGGTTTCACACTTGTATTGCATATGGACTCATACAGAATATTATTTTGTATGATTTTTAAAATGAACACACATGGCAGAAGATTATACATACCATTCTGTGACTTGTTTTCCCCCACCCCCTTTCTGGTATGTTTTTTTTCTCTTTATATTGGTAAATATATATCCAGTGCATTAATTTGAATTGTTATATCACAGACCCATGCATATGAATGTGGCGTGTTTATTCATGCCCCTATTGATGAATATTTAAGCTGCTGCCAATATTTTGGCATTGCTTTCTATGTGTCCCTTGCACATAGGTGAGAATTTCTCTATGCATCTACCTAGATGGAGATTGCTAGGCAGCACAATTTGCAGTTTTACTAGACACTGTCAAAGGGCTCTCCAATTTGCACACCAGCAGCAGTGCATGAGAATTTTTGTTGCCTTCCCATATCATTAAATGCTTCTTAGATTCAGGTTTTCTTAGTTCTGCCAATTTGATTTATTAAAGAACCCAATATCTTGTGTTATTTGGATTTTCATCACTGCCAGTGAGGTTGAGCATTTGTTTATATATTTATTGGCTGCTGAAGTTTCTGCTTCTGTGATATGTATTTTTGCAGTCTTCATTCATTTTTCCAACAGGCTGTGGATGTTTTCTTTTTTTTAATCCCCTGGATCTGTGTACATGTATATAAACACATGTTGCCCTAATTTATAGCTTGTCTTTTTACTTTTGATGTCTTTTTCATTTTAGAAATTTAAAAATGCATGTTTGTTGCTCTCTCTTTTTAAATAGCTTGTGTCATTTGTGTATTACTGAAGAAACTTCTGCACACTTGATGCATGAAGATAGCTTCTTATATCTTTTTCCTAAATGATTGAAAGTTTTGCTTTGTGCATGTGAGGTTGATCTCTGTGGAATATGTCTTTTTGAATGGTGTAAAATAGGATTTAATGTGACTCCTTTCCCCCAGCATAAAAAGCCTGCCAAGACCTGACCTACTGAGCAGTGCTTGTTCCATTAATGTGCAGTGCCACAATGAATGTAAACACATTTCCCTATAATCCTGGATAGAGTCTAGTTTGTCCTTTTCCATGGTCACCAATTCTGAAAGACTCTTAATTATGATGGCTTTATCATAAACCTTGATGAGTACAAGGATATGCCTCCTTCATTTTAAACATTTTATCAGCTATTTTGGGACTTCTAGATTGACTTTAATATTGGTTTGTCAAGTTCCAATGAAAAGCTGTTTTAATGTTTTATGAATTATATTTTATGGGTTAAATATGGGGAGTGGTGGTATCTTTATAAGTTGGTTAAATCAATATATTAATGTTATCCTGATTTTTAAATATCCATTAACAGCGTTTTGCAATTTGTTCATAAAATGCTTGTACTTCTGTTAATTTTCTCCCTGGTTCCTTCTAGCTTTTGTTCCTATTACAAATGGGATATTTTCCTATTAAAACTTTCAGTTGGTTATTACTCCTGCTTAAAATATTGTTATACATTTGGGAATAATTTTCTTTTAAAAACACATGCTGGACATTCTTATTAATATATTTTGAAGATTTTTTGTTTTTCTTGTGTACAATCATATTATCTATAAGCAATATTCCTGATAGTCTTTCCTCTTTCTTATTGGATTGGCTGGATCTCCATTATAAAGATAATAGGAAGGTCAAGAACAAACATGGCATTCTTATTTCTGTCTCACTAAGAATGTTTCTAATATGTCATCACTATTTGTCACTATTTCAAATGTGTCATCACTGTTTTGTTTTAAGTTTTTTGGTAGAAACCCTTTGTCAGGTTAGAATAGTTTCCTTTTATCCCTGTTGTGTTTTAAGTAGAAATATTTTAAAAGTAGGAAATAAATAATGAAGTGTCAATTTTTTCTGAAATTGATGGACTATTGAGATAGTTATAGGTTTTGTCTTTAATATGTTGGCACAATAGGTGACATTGGTAGATTTTTCTGGGAGCCCATTGGCAGAATTTCAAAGCTAAACCCTGCTCCGCCATTATTTGTTGTTTTAGTACACTGTGACGTGTAATGTATTAGTATCTTGTTCATAATTGTTGGTGTTCATAATTTCCCTTCTGACACTGTCCTTGTCCATGTTTGGTATCAGGGTTATAGTACCTGCATAAAACACATTTAGAAATGTCTTTGTCGCTGAGTACTGGTGGCTCACGCCTGTAATCCTAGCTACTCAGGAGGCTGAGATCTGAGGATCATGGTTCAAAGCTAGCCAGGGCAAGAAAGTCCGTGAGACTTCTATCTCCAATAAACCACCAGAAAACTGAAAGTGGCGCTGTGGCTCAAGTGGTAGAGCACTCGCTTTAAGCTGAAGAGCACAAGTACAGAGCCAAGCCCAGAGTTCAAGCCCCATGACTGAAAAAAAAAAAAAGGAATGTCTTTGTCTATTTTCTGTGACAGTTTGAATAAGGCAGGTACTATTTCGTTGAATGTTTGGTAAGTCACTTATGAAGGCACCATAGTTTGAAAATTCAGCATGATTTATTTAATGCTTGTTGATATATTTGGATTTTCTAGTTCTTCCTTATTTTTATTAGTTAATGTTTCTCAAAACATGAGATATAAGCTGGGAAGCCTTGGCTCATGCCTGTTGTCCTAGCTACTCAGGAGGCTGAGATCTCAGGATCGCCATTCTAAGCCAGCCCAGGCAGGAAAGTCCACAAGACTCTAATCTCAAATCAATCACCAAAAAGCCAGAAGTTGAACTGTGGCTCAAGTGAAGAGTTAACCCTAAGCAAAAAGCTCTAGGATGTGAGTCAAAGCCCTAGGACTAGGGCACACATGCGTAGGCGCGCACACGTACACACACACTCACACTCACAAACACTAAGAGAGAGATGATATTAAACCTTCCAATGTTTGGTAGATGGCTCAAATCCTCTTATATTTAAGATATACTACAGTACTTAATCACCACTAGTTTTTTCATTCTTGATATGTTTGTAAATTCTCTACATTTCTTTTTTCTCTTAACAAAGGTTTGCTTATTTTTTAGACAAGCTTATATTTGTCTACAGTTTTTTGTTAATTTCTGTATTTATTAATATTAACCTCTGACACTTTCACTTTAGTGTTACTCTCCCCACCCCATACACACAAAAAGCTTTCCAAATTTAATAACATATTAATTCCTGATCTTCATTATATTTAAACATAAAGTTAGGGCTATCAATTTCACTTGGAGAGAAATTTCTCATGCTTTATGGGTAGCTCACAGGGCATGCCTTCATTGGCATCCGTTCCAAATGCCTCATAGTTCCACTGTGATTCCTTAAACATTAAAGTTTCAGGAGGGCATTTTCCCGAGTTCCCTGGTATTATATCACTGGAACTATTCTGTAACCAGTATTCATTGTGTAAACTCTTGGGATTTGGCTCTGGAATTATAATTGGGATTATTTGAAATGGGAAGTAGAATAAGGGTGATTGCCCAGTGTGGTGTGTAGTATGGCCTTGAAGTAAATATTGCCAGAATAGTCTCTCTTCTAAAGTCATTCAGAAGCTCCCAAGAACAATGTCAGAGATGTTCCCAAAGGCATTGAGTGGCTGACCTGTTCATCCTTTTGGTCACACAGAGCAGGTACCTAGTCATTATAGTGTGTGTGTGTGTGTGTGTGTGTGTAAGTAAATGAATAGAAATAAATAAACTGTCAAGTTATTATCTCTCTTCACTCAGGATTACCAATCTCAAAAAGGCATTCCACATTAGGGTAAATACTGCAAACTTCCTTGCATCTGGGTCTCTTCCCTACCTCTTGGTGAAAGCCAGTCCATTCCTGTTCTAGCTCTATCACCTTGTGCTTTTTTTGGGGGGGGGGAGGGTCCATATTTCATTACATATTTCTCCTGTCTCTCCAACATCACTCCCTCCTCTACAGAATAATTTGAAGCAACAATAAATAAGGAAGTCACAGCTTTAGTTTTAAAAAGTCTCTCTCTCTTTTGACTCTCTTCTAGCTATTGCTTAGCTATACTGTCCTTCAGAGCCAGATTTCTAAAAGGCTGACTATATTCTTTGGCACCACCTCCTTATCTTTACATATGATAAAAAATGTCTAGTCTTTTTTTTTTTTTTTTTGCTAGTCCTGAGGCTTGAACCCAGGGCCTGGGCGCTGTCCCAGAGATTCTTTTGCTCAAGGCTAGCACTCTAAAACTTGAGCCACAGCACTGCTTGTGGCTTTTTCTGCTTATGTGGTGCTAAGGAATTGAACCCAGGGCTTCATGCATGCTGCCACATTCCTAGTCCAGTCTGTAACCCTTATTATTCCATAGAAATTCTTATTATCGACCCTGATGCATAATGATGTGATTGTATTTAAATAACTGAATTATATACCCTTAAAATTGTTAAAATGGTAAACTGTTATATGCATTTTACTATAAGAACTATCTGTCCTTAAAAAAGAGGAAAAAATATCACCATTGACCTCCTTGTTGCTAAACCCAACCTTCACAGAACTAGAACTCTCAGAGCAGTTGAGCAATCCTGAAACATTTTCTTCTTTTGGCTCCTGTGATACCGCATTCTTCTGGGCTTTCTTCATCTTCCTAACTGTTCCTGAACAGTTTCAGTCTTAATTATTCATTTTCCCCCTCTTTTACCTAAACTCTAAATTCTGCAGCTCTGCAGAGCTCTGTCTTAAGCCATCTTCTCTCAGATCTATGCAGTTTCTTTGGTTGATTAGGAGCATTTCTCATGTTCTTGTTCATTACCCCTCAAATCTTCTCTCTGCATTTCTCCCTGCCTCAGAACATAGTACCTCCTACTCTCCTGTCCTTCCATCCAGGAAATGGGGCCATTCTTCGTACCTCCTCTCCATCCATTCACATTTCTTCAAGTTTGGCTAATTCTAACTTGGGAGTGTATCTTGACCATCCACTTTTCTAAACCTCCATCATTTTGGGTCAAACTACAGTGACGCTGAGTACTCTTTTTTTTGGGGGGGGGGCGGTCCAGTCATGGGGCCTGAACTCTGGGCCTGGGCGCTGTCCCTCAGCTCTTCAGCTCAAGGCTAGCGCTCTACCACTTGAGCCATAGTGCCACTTCCGGCTTTTTTCTTTTTGCTTATGTGGTGCTGAGGAATCGAACCCAGGGCCTGATGCATGCAAGGCAAGAGCTCTACCACTGAGCCACCTTCCCCGCCCCCGCTGAGTACTCTTAATCCTCTGTCTCCTTCTGGCTCCCTTCCAGTCTCCTGTGTGCAGCTACTGGGTGGCAAAAAAGTCTTCATGAATTTCCATTCAAAGTTGACAAACCCAAAGCTAGGCAGTGTGATGTAGCTCCTGTTTACCTCCGCACTGGATCTCCTACTTGCTCACTTATTCAGCATCCACTGATCTTTGAAAATATGAGTTCCTTGAGTGCTAAAGCCTTAAAACTTTTGCATGTACCATGTCCCTAGTCTCCACTGCTTTCCTTCACACTATGACTGAGTAGCTCTTACACATTGTTCACTCGTTCTTCCTTCTGAGAAGCCTGACACCTCTAATCTAAACCATGTCCTTTCTATCATGAAGCCATTCATTGATTTAACAAATATTTATTGGGTGCATCTTCTCTATCTGGCATTGACTGAGGCATTAGAGACAGAACACTGAATAAAACAGTCTCTGCTCTTGTGGAGCTCATGATTTAGTGGGAAGATGAGTAACAAGCAAATACATAATATTTCAGATCAGGATAACTGTCGTGGAGGACACTGGATGAAGCAGTCAGTGAGGCAGTGATTTTTCACAGGGCTGGTCAGCCAAGGCTGATCCAGTGGGCTGAACTGGAGGGAGGGAAGCTTGGAAAATCTGAGACAGGGATATAATTGCAGAATTCTTGAGGTAGGAGCATGCTTGGGTGCGAGGCAGCTTAGAGGTTTGTATTCATTTTCTATGGCTATTGTAGCAGGTTGCCACAAATTTAGTGACATAAAACAAGAAAAAAAAAGCTGGGCACTGGTGGTTCATGCCTGTAATCCTAGCTACTCAGGAGGCTAAGATCTGAGGATTGAAGTTCAAAGCCAGACTGGGCAGGAAAGTCCGTGAGACTCTAATTTCCAGTAACCATCAGAAAACCGCAGTGGTGTTGAGACTCAAGTGGTAGAGGGCTAGCCTTGAGCAAAAGAAAAAAAAAGCTCAGAGACAGTGCCTAGGCTCTGAGTTCAAGCCCCAGAACTGACACACCTGACACACACACACACACACACACACACACACACACACACACACACACACACAAGGACTCCCATGATTGCATTGGGCACATTTGAATAATCCAGGCTGGCCTTCCCATTTCCAAGATCAACTCGTTAGTAGCTTGTACTCCATCTACTGTTGTAACTCTGCTTGCCACATTGTATGACATCTTCCTGGGTTCTAGAAATTAGGGTGTAGATTATCTCCAGAGAACCATTATTCTGCTCGAGCACAAGGCTAAAGCAAACTTAGCAAAGAGAGCAGGAAGAAAAGTAAAAACAAAACAAAACAAAAACTTTGGAATCTGGGTCTGGCGACAGATAGGTTGTGTGATATCTTGCAAACCAATGTAAAAAGAAGGTGGGATATGTTGAGGAGGATGTCGATCAGAAATGCATCTAAATTATTTTTTAGAATTCACCCTGGTTGCTGTGTAAACGATAGATGAAAGCCAGGAAAGAGCAGAGGCAGAAGCCCCATTGGCAAGCTACTGCAGGAATCCCAGCTAGCGATGAGGGTGGTTTTGACCACAGTACTAGCAGCAAAGGTGGTGAGGTTCACAGTGCCATTTGCAGAAAAAGTGTGGGACATCTGCTGATACATTGGATGTAGGGAATAAGAGAAAGTGCTCAGTAACCATTCTGAGATGCGGAAGATTTCAGAAGAAGCACGCCGTAGGAGATGAAAATTGAAAGCTTTGCTATGGAGAATGTGCAGTGCCTTTTAGATAAGTTAGAAGAGATGCTGACATGCTCCTGGATCTATGGGGTTAATGTTTCTGTAGCCTGAGATCCAGCTGCCCAGCTGCATCCCTGGCTGAGCCGGGTATCAGGACTGTTTCTAAAGTTACACAAATACAGGGATCTTGGTGCTGGTCCTAAGGCTTGAACTCACTTATCCTCAGGCTTCTTTGCTCAAGGCTAGCACTCTACCACTTCCTACGCTACATATTTTTATATGTATGTTTCTGGAGGATAGGAATTTTCTTACTAGATTACCTATGGCACTTTCTCAAAATGCTATATATCATTATTTGTTTAATCAAACTAGTATGATGCTCATGAAATATTGTCTAAGTATTATTCAGTTCATGCTAAAGTATCAAAATGAAAAAAATTGATTTTTATAAAATTGAATCATTAAATGTCATTTGGTAAACAACTGTGTTCTTTGCCCTAGGTCTCTTTTTTAAGTTCAGCTGAAGGCTTTTTAGGATAGATTCAGGCTCAGGTGAATTTACAGGTCTAAGTGAATCATATGCAGTCTTGTGATCTTGGTCAAGTGTAGTGACAGTGAGCTGCAGGGAGGAAGTTCCACCCCTTGACTGCACAGCACAGCGCCTGTGCTTCGTAATGATGTGTGTTTCAGAACAGCATGAGCCTTTATTTGAGTCATTTCATATACTTTTCAGTGCCTATTATGTGATGGGCTTTCAAAATTACCATAAGCGTAAAGAATATAGTAAATACTCAATAAACAGTTTTAAATGAGACTGGGCGCACACGCCCAATGAGTGCCTAAATTAAGACAGAAAAGAAAATGGCTTAAGTAAGAGTCTATAGATTAGTAGCTCAGGAAGATGTAATAGTTCCAGAAATGTGTCGTGACTAAGGCGTTTAACAAGCAGATGCAGACGAGACAGAGGACCTTCTTTCCCATGGAGGGAATTCAGTTGGTGCATCAATTTAACAATGACCTGTCAACATGACGATGTACATATCCTATTACTTAGACATTTCACGCTTCTGTGCCTTAGAGAGACCCTTGTTGTTGGCTCTTGGAGACGTCTACAAATAATGTTCAGCACAGCATTTGCAGCAGTTTTTTTTTAAACAACCTAAATATTTATGAAGATACAAAAACCATACTATATAGTATTAAAAATCAATGATGAACCAAAACTAGCTAGACTGTAGATAAAACTCTGTGATCAGTAAAGTAGGAGAAAAAACTCCCAAGATTTTAGAAGGTGATCACATTGATTAAAAAACTTAATTTTGTGAATACATGATAATTATTACTTTCTCAGCATTTTGCTAATGATACAAACTCTGCAGCCAGAATATTGGGTCCTGGTTCTGTTACTTACCAGCTCTGTTTCTGTGATTAAATTATTTTCCCTTTTTCATAAAAAGGGAATAAGAAGGGTAGTTGTTTTATTGGATTATAGCAAGAACTTAATTGGTTAATGTGTGCAGTGTGAATAGATCACATATAGGTCTATGTGAGTACTATATGCTAGTTACTATATATTGTTTACCCATACATTATCCATCAACATGTATTTATAATGCCCTATCTCTATGTCTTAACATTATATTATTATATTGACAAGCAATAAATGGAGAGCAGTAGTTATCTCTAGTGTGGCAAGAAAGGGAATGGTGGTTTAGCTGATTTTTTTTTTCTGCCCACCGGGGCCTGAACTCTGGGCCTGGGCACTGTCCCTCAGCTCTTCAGCTCAAGGCTAGCTCTCTACCACTTGAGCCACAGCACCTCTTCCAGCTTTTTTCTGCTTATGTGGTGCTGAGGAATCGAACCCAGGACCTTATACATGCAAGGCAAGTGCTCTACCACTCAGCCACCTTCCCAGCCCCTTTAGCTGATTCTTTAGTCATTTTTTTTTGTTTTTGTTTTTCTTTTTTTGGGGGGGGGGCATGACACAAATGAGGCCAAGTGGTCGGATTTGTCAATATAGGGGCAAGTACTTGGTTGATTGCTGTATTATTCTCTAGACTTTACTGTATGCAGGAAATATTTTATTTTATTTTTTTAATCCCAAAGAGCAGCTAGAACAAATATCTGCTAAATGAGTGAGTGATTAAGGAGTGGCAGGGTTTGGGGCGACAGCCCTAGACCATCCCCCAGGTCCCCTCTTAGTCTGCTCTCCAGTGCTGAGGTGAGCAACAGGATGTTGGCCATTAGGAGGGAAAGCACTTCTCAGCAGCCACATGGATTCGGGGAGACAATGGAGCAAAGCTTTCAGGGTTCTAATGGAGGTATTTAAACTTCCACTTCTCTAGCCAGGTGAATCAGCCGTTCAAGTGGGAGAACAAAATAAAAAACACGTTCAGAAATGTGCAGGGGCAGAATATAGACCACTCAAGACCCTCCCTGGAATAATAACTAAAAGTGTATTCTGGAAAAAGCAACAAGCGAATCCAAGAGGGAAGGCAGAAGGGGCAGAAAATGTGGCGACAGAACACAGTGAAACAAATAATTACTGATGGAAGAGGGCAGCAGGAGAGAGGAGGAGGGATGGAAAGATCAAGAAATAAGTCTCACGGTCTGGACTGATATCCTTGCTGATAGCCTTATTTGGGAGGTGGCAGAGAGCAAGGGAGGAAAGTAGGGACATGAAAAAGCTCTTGATTTGTTTGGAGAGAAACTAGTTTTTGTGAATAAGTGAAGATGCTGATCTGATCAGATAAATATAAGCTTTAAAATTAAAGGGTAACCCTGAGAGAAATTGGACTAAAATACATAACTTTCCCAACTATTAAAATGTTATGAAAAATTGAAATAAGGAAACCACCATCAAGGCAACAAAAGGAGAGAAGGAGGAAAGAAGAAATAATAACAAAGAAATCATAACCAGAAATCATAAAAATGTAACAGAAAAGCCAATGCAAGTGTTAGTCTGAAAGGTTAGTAATCAGCATTAGAGGATTTGTCCACCCTTTGAGAAGACTGAGTGTCTCAAATGGAAGTGAAAAGGGGAGCAGGGATCCCAAATCCTAAAAACATACTATATCCATCTAACGCACCTAAAACAAAATGACCCAAGAATTTAACGTTCTAATAAAAGCCAGGCACATTATACACATGTCAACAATATAAAATGATGCTATTTTTTAACTTTTCAAGTAAATAAAACTAAAGATTTGGTAGAATCTAGTAACATTATCAGGAAGCATATTCAAGAAATAACAGGCACCTAGTCTTGTTTGAACTTGCACAGATTATTTACAAGAAAATTTCAATAGATTCTATGAAGCAGAAATTATCCAACTTACAATCATTACCAGATGCATAAAATTACTATTTAACAACAAAAACATAGTGGAAAACAACGAGGACAAAAAACACTATCCTCTTGGAAATGAGCAAGTACACTTCTAATTAACGTGGATTACAGAGAAATTAAATTTGAAATTACAAACTATTTCAAAATGAACAAATAAGCACACAACATATCAAGATCTGTGAGTGCTGCCAGAATGGTACAAATGGAAAGATTCACAGCCTTAAGTGCCTGTAGGAAATAGAAATTGTGAAAATAAACTGAGCATTTGACTCAAGAGCTAGAAAAACAAACAGAAATAAAAGGAAGAAGGGGGTAACGATAGAAATTACCAAAACACCCAAAAAAGTTACACAAAATTTACTGTTTAACAAGACCAATAAAAATAGCTGAATGCTTGGAAGTCAAATTAAGACAAAAATGAAGCTTATGAATCATGTAAGGAACAAGCAATGTGGAAAAAATTGAATGATTACTATGTACAAGTTTAAATAAATACAATTAAAATTAAGATGAAATGTTTGGTCTATGAAAACTCAAATCACCAATGATGGTTCATTAAGGAGAAAATTAACACAGACTGGCACTTAGGAGAAAGGCAGCCCAGAACCAAGTATTCTGGTGATGGATAGTTATCCAAACTAAGCAACATGTATTTCCCATGTTAAATGGATGTAGCTCACAAAACAGATGGGACGTTTTTCATTCATCTTCATACTAACCAGCTATTACCCTGGCTCTGAAACCAGATACAGATTAGGCTAAACACAAAGGATTTTCATACTTATGAACATAAATCCGAAAAAATCTAAATTTAGCAATTTAGTGAAAATAATATAGCAATAGTCCATTCACTAAATACATAATGAAGTGTATCAAAATGAACTCCAAGAATTGAAAACAAGAGGCTCTTATTATGTCCTGTATGCAATTATTTATATTTTTTCTTTCTGTTTTAGTTTTCTGTTCCCTTTATCTTGTATATAAGCTAATCTGATCCATGGAAGGGAAAGGGAATCACAGAGACAGCAGGGCAGAGGATGAACTAATGCAAAAGAGATACTCACTAGACACTATATTGGAAATGAACTTTACAACTTGGAGGGGGGAGGGGTCGGGGCGAGGAGAGGAGCAGGAGAAAATGAGGGAGGGGGTAACAGTGTTTAAAAAGAAATGCACTCATTAACTTACTTATGTAACTGTAAACCTGCCTTCATTATCTTTATAATAAATTTTAAAAAATGAAATAGAAATCTAAACAAAAAAATATAGCAGCATGCCCAGATGTTTGGGTTTTTCCCACTTGGGCAGATAACACACACACACACACACACACACACACACACACACACACACACACACACACACATACATTGATAGAGTTCATTATATTTGAAGAAGAGAAAAAATATTATTTCAGTAGTTGTCTCCAAAAGTAATGGATAAAATACAATATACACTCCTAGTTTGAAAAAGTGTTAATAAATAAGTCACAGAAGAGAGCATCTTATATTTCAAAAAGGATCTCTACAAAATATCTACAGCATATAGTACGTCCTTGGAGTTTTCTATTAAAATTAAGAACCATTCAGGGAAAACTGCCAGAACCATTTGCATTAACCTAAAGGTCTTATTCATTATAGTAATTTTCAAAAAGGCAAAAATAAGACACATAGATGCTGAAAAGAATGCAGAAGTCTTGCTTTTTCCAAGTGGTATTTCCATGTACCCGAGGAATATATATATATATATATATATATATATATATATATATATATATATATATATTGAAAATTTTAGAGTTAAATATAGGTCAACTATATAAACATTTTTATGAAGAAAGTATACAGCTGAACCAAAATTCACAAAGATTGTAATGAATGGAGAAATACACATTGTTTCTTAACAGAAAAACTTAGGACTACAAAATAATGATAATTACAAAAATGTGTGCAAGTTTAGTGCTATTGCATTCAATATAGTGACAGGTTTCCATATGGCATTTGATCCGCTGATCCAGGTTCATCCAGAAGAGCAACAAGGAAAGAATAATACTTTTCTTGCAGATATAAAACTTTAGCAATTGAGGCAGCATAGTCTTGGCACAGAAACAGTCCAACTTGTTGATAAAACAAAAGAGATGGTCCAGAACAAAGTCACACGTATGTGAGAGCCCTGTATATGAAAAAGGTGACTTACCAGCTGAGTGGGAAAAGGTCAGGTAGTGATTAAAGAGTCTTCAGCTGGTAGTTAATCATCTGGACTAAATAAAGTCCAATCACTTTCATAAGCAATATGAAAAATAAATTTTAGGTGGATTAAATATCTAGGCATAAAAGTGACTTTTTTGTTCTTAGCAATTTTAAAAATTAGCATACATTAGCTGTACGAGAGAGTTCATTGTAATATTTCTAAGCACTTGTATAATGTATTCCAATCAATCTTCCACCCCCCCCACTCATAAAAATGTCAAGCACAGAATGATCATCTCAGTAGATAAGTAGTTGGCAAAATTCAAATTATTTTTTCATGATTAAAACCTCTTTATAAACTAGGAACAGAAAGGAATGTCCTTAGTTTGATAAATGGTGTCTATGAAGTAGCTTATGTTGTACTTAATGATGGAACTGGAATGATTTTCCCCCAAGACTGGAAATAGACCAGAGGTATTCACTCTGCTACTTTCATTCAGATTTTTTTTGGGGGGGGGGGGGCGGGGAGGGTCAGTCATGGGGCACTGGTGCTGAATTCTTTCACTCAGAGCTAATACTACCACTTTAAGCCACAGCACCACTTCTGGTTTTCTGGTGGTTAACTGGAGATAAGAGTCTCACAGACTTTCTTGCCGGGGCTGGCTTTGGACCATAATCTTCAGATATCAGCCTTCTGAGTAACTAGGACATCAGCGCCTGACACATTCAGATTCTTCTTGAAGGTATTAACCTGGAAAAATCAGGCAAGAGTATGTACCCTTTGAAAGGAAGAATTAAAATGCACCCATTGGAAAGGAAGAATTAAAACAGGTTCTATTCTCTGACATGATTGTCTATTAGAAAAACCCTAGTAGAAAAAAAAAAATACTAAAAACATTGTTTTACTAGATCGAGGAAATAACTTTGATAAGGTTTCAGGATACAAGGTTAATATACAAAAAGCAGTAATAATTGTATATATTGACAATGACCAAATGAAAATCAAAATAAAAAACTAGTATATACAGCACCAAATCCATACTAAAAAAAGAAGAAATAGTTAACTCATGTTTAATGTTTATCTGTGTACATCAAAATGCAAAAACTGATGAAAACCAGCATATACCTAAATAAGCAGGCAGTCTCTGCTGAGTTGGGAGACTCAGTTGTCCCCAAAAGGACACATAGATTCAGTGCAGCCCTGGTCACAGCCCCAGGAGATCGTGACTTCTGCAGGTACATATCTAAAGTCGATATGGAAAACAAAGGAACTAAGTCAAACCAATTATAAAAGAGAACAAAGTTGGAGGACTCACTTGATTTCAAGTTATCAGGATAGCATGGTACTGGCAAAAAGATGATACATAAATTAATGGAGCCAGAAGACAGATTCCAGAAACAGTTCAATTAGCCAGTTGTTCTTTGTTTCTTCCTTTATTATTATTTTTAAAATACATTTTTATTGTAAAAATAGTGGACAGAGGGGTTACAGTTACATGAGTAAGGTAATGAGTACATTTCCTATCATCTTCGTTTATAATTTATTTACTTATTTATTTTTGGTGGTCCAGATATTTGAGCTCATGGCTTCGTGCTAGCTACCTACTTCATCTACAGCCCAAGCCTTTTTGCTTTGGTTATTTTTCAGATTGTTGATGTTGATGACATTTCTCCTATCTGTATTTCTGGCACAGCTGGGACAAAGGAGTGTGGACCACCACAACTGGCTTATTCCGAGGAGAGTCTTGCTACAATTTAAACTGGCTGGTACTACACACATGCACCACCACACCCAGCCATGGCCAGCTGCTTTTTGACAAAGGCATAAAATCAGTTCAACAACAACAACAACAAAAGAATAATCTTTTCAATATTGTGTCTCAGCTGGGTATGGTGGCAGCCTCTAGTCCTAGCACCTAAAAGGCTAAGTAAGTGGACCATGAATTTGGCTACCCTGGGTTCTACAGCAATTTTTTTTTTTTTTGTCAGTCATGGGGCTTGAACTCTGGGCCTGGGCACTGTCCCTGCGCTCTTCAGCTCAAGGATAGCGCTCTACCGCTTGAGCCACAGCGCCACTTCCAGTTTTCGAGTGGTTTATTGGAGATAAGAGTCTCACGGAGTTTCCTGCCTGGGCTGGCTTGGAGCGGCGATCCTCAGATCTCAGCCTCCTTAGTAGCTAGGATTGTAGGCGTGAGCCACCGGCGCCCGGCTTACAGCAAAATTTTATCTTAAAAGCAAAAACACAAAAACAACAACAAAAAAGCAGCCATCTAGTCAGCCAACAACAACAAAACTTAAATCTCAATTGTAGCTCCACAAATTCTTGGTCAAAATGGATCACAGACCTAAATGTAAAATCCAAAACTATGAAACTTCCAGGAAAACAAGAAAACAACATCGTAGTCTTGAGTTAGGCAAACATTTCTTAAATACCAAAAGCATTAAGCTATACCAGAAAAAAGTAGACTTTATTAATAATTATGATTTTAATAAATTGAAATTTTGTCTGAAAATTTATATGGTTATTCATAATAGCCATATGAAAGTCAGAAATGCCCCAAATGTCCATCCGCTGGTGAGTGGATCAGCAACCGGTGGTGCTTTCATATGATGAGGCTCGCACTAATGAGTAGGTAAAGGCACCGCGGGTGACACACAGTCATGTCATGTGTGGATCGCCACACTTAACACTGTTAAAAAAAAAAAGGCAGCTCAAAGGCTACATTGTTTATAGGATTCGCATAGATGAGACATCCCTTAAAAGCAGCCAGCGGCTGGACAGGCTGGGTGTGGGAGGAGGGGCAGGATGGGATCTTGGTGGTGGTGTTATGTGACCATATAAACTTGTTTAGATTCACAGAGTGCTATAACACAAAAGGAGAATTTTTACAGCATGGAAATTTTATAATAGGAACTTTAAAATCACTATGAAAACTGTAGATGATTATTATTACTAGGAAAAACGTAGATTATTTTCTATCAGTGACCAGTACAGTAGGAAGATATGACTCGAAGAAACAATGGAAGATGCTAAGACTCACAGACTCGATTCCTATAAAACACAGAGTGTTTGCAGGATAGAAGCCATGATGAACTTAAAAAATGAGGCCACAGATTCATGAATATATATTTTCCACAAATATTATAGGGATTAACATGCATGATATACAGTACACAGAAATTAATATGAAAAAAGATAAATAATAGACCACTAAGCCAAGAACACAAAATAGAGAGTGAGGCAGCAGTAGTTCACAGAAGACAAAGGGTCAATTAATATGAAAGGACTTAGAATTTCATCCTTGATCAAAAAGCTGCGCCTTGGAGCATTAACACAGTATTGTTTTCAGCTATTAGAGAGGCAAATTTTTAAAAGACTGTTAAAACCCAGTCTTAGTAAGTACGTGACATTTGTCCATGGAGTTTTTTTAGAGTGTATAAATAAATGCAAGTTCTGAGCAAAATTTGGGAGTAGCTGTCCACACCTTAAATGTGCATTTTTCTGGATTTAATAAATTCACTTCAGGACATTGATAAGACAGAAATAACTCAGCTTTACAAAGATGTATGTGAAAATATTTATCTATTGGAACACTGTTGTAGTGAATAATAAGGACCAATTTAATATCAATTAGCATACATATATGAGGTAATTCCTTACCCTGGGCTACGGTGACAATATGGACATTGTATGGGCTGGTGTTGAGCTAAAACTGCTCATTATAAGGAAATCTATTCTTAAATGGAAGAAGCATATAGCAGGAAAACATGTATTGCTGCTTTTTATGTTTTAAAAAGTCTAGAAATCTGTATAACACATATACATAGAAAAAGTCTGGATAAATATATACAGAAGTTCAGCTAGTGGTTGGTTCTTGGTGTGGGTGGAGAGTGAAAGATCGAGGGTCATTGGCTGGGCGCTGGTGGCTCAGGCCTGTAATCCTAGCTACTCAGGAGGCAGAGACCTGAAGATCACAGTTCAAAGCCAGCCCAGGTAGGAAAGTCTGTGAGACTCCTCGAATTAACTAACCATCAGAAAACTGGAAGTGGCACTGTGGCTCAAGTGGTAGGGTGCTCACCTTGAGCTGAAGAGCTCAAGGACAGCACCTAGGCCCAAGTTCAAGCCCCATGACCACCACTACCACCTCCAACAACAACAACAAAAGAAGATTGAGGGTCATGAAAGAAACCTTACTCCTTCACTATGCCTACTTATCTTACTTGTATTCCATGTGTTGTTTGAGACAGACAGAATCTCACCATGTATGTACCTAGGCTGATCTTGAACTCATGATCTTACCACTTCTGCCTCCCAAATGCTGGAATTACAAGTGTGCACCACCACGCTTGGCCCTTTATTTGAACTTTTGCAATGAAAATGTATTTACCTGTTACCTGTATTTACCTGTTACTTTTTAAAAATGGTTTTAAATTAATTAAATAAGGAGTTATATTTCAATATATATATGTACTTTAAGCTGAAGTCAAAACAAAATAGTAAATAATTTTTAATCATGAATGTTACTATAGTAAGAAAGAAAGAAGCATTAAAATAGTAACCATAAAATAAACAGAACAAGGATCATGTATGATTTTTGTCATGATGTGAATGGCTCAAAAATGTCTCCCAAAAGACAAAAAGACTCCCAGGTTAAGTGAAGAAATGAAATGAAGCGATATGCTGCTCACAGATGCAGTTGATCGAGAAGTTGGGAAGTAATGAGATGGGCAAAACACAACCAAGGAAAGCCCATCCATGTGTGCCAGAATTGTATTAAACTCACACAAAGTAGAATTCAGGGCCAGAATATCAAACAGAACCACTATAATTATTTTCACATTGATAAATGGTAGGATGTACAGTGAAGGCAATATAATCAAGAATACAAATGCCCCCTACATGGAAGATCAGTTATATTGTGGTTAGTTATATTAGCATAACTATTTATTTACAAGAAGACTCAACACAGGCAAATAAATTGCTAATGTGAAAAATATCCAAGGACCTGGAAAGCTATTATAAATTATGAAGCAAAAGCACGTATTACAGACTGCCAATTACTGTGTGATCTTAATTTTGTTTCAACATTTTGTCTTGAAAGAGAACAAATATCCCAAAGGATCACACTGCCAAAGCTGCTTCTACTGACTGACTGACCGACAGACAGACATAATCCGCACACAGAGTAGTCAGTCATTCATGAGAATATAACACTGGCTGCTCAGCCTAGGAACTGGGCAGCTCTGCCTTTAAACCAGCTTTGACTGATTTTTCTCTGTCCTTCAATAGCCAGCTTCCCACCAGCCTGTGTTTCTTGGTTCCTTTAAGAGGCATGCCTAGTGGTGACTGTCATTCCTTTTTCCAAAACTAGTGTCCACCAATACAACTGCCACCCTTCCCCTGTGATTTATGCAATTTCAGTGTTTGGTTCCATTATTAATGTTGTGTAATATCCTATCTGGGGCCGCTGGGTATTAGGAAGGCCCAGATGGACCAGGAATCATTTCGGTGACTGTGGGATGGTGTTGTAGGTCACAGGGGCTAACAGGACCCAACAGGAGAACCAGACAACAATGGCGAGGATTCAACTTGTATTGACCTTGGTGCTCTCACTGGATGGATTGCTCTTTTCCATCTCTCTTGGGATTAGGTTGTCCTGGTGCTGAGAAGGGACAAATTAGGAGAAAATGAGAAAAACTTTCAATGGAAGAAATAACTCAAAATATAGACCCCATGGTGACATTTAAATGCAGGTGATTGACTGCTAAGGCAATGACCTTAGAGGTGCTGGTCTCATCTTTCATTTTACAAATTCAACAGGGTCCCTATTTAAGGCTAATAATAATAATCTAGACATTTTTTTTCCAGTTGTGGGGCTTGAACTCAGGACCTGGGCTCTGTCCCTGAGCTTTTTCACTCAAGGCTAGCACTCCACCACTTTGAGCCACAGTACCTCTTCTGGTTTTCTTGGTGGCTAAGTCTTATGGACTTCCCTGCCTAGCCTGGCTTTGAACCATGATCCTCAGATCTCAGCCTTCTGGGTAGGTAGGATTATATGCATGAGCCACTGGTACCTGGCAATATGGAATTTTTTAATAGAAATTATTCAGAGCTGAGTATGGCACATGCCTGTAATCCCACATTCACTGGAGGCACAGATAGGAGGATCATGGTCTGAGGCTTCCCCAAAGCAAAAGCATGAGACTCTATTTGAAAAACAACTAAGACAAAGGAGCCAGGACTCAAGTGATAGAGCACCTGCCTAGTACTGAGTCCAAACCCTAGTACTGCCAAAAAAGAAAAAAGAGAAAAAAAGAAATATGGGGAGAGTTACCACCCCTTCCGTCATCCTGAGGGACATCTTACGGCAATTCCAGCAAGCCCCTGGGATGTCATTAACTTTGGGGCTCAACTCTCAGCACCTCCTTCAGCTCTGGTCCCTGTCTCCACTGAGCTCTCCCCTTCCTTCCAGAGCCCCTGATCAGAGTGAGGATCTGGTCTCTCTCCCCGCTCCCTACTGTCACTCACAGAGGATGCTGGCGGGCAGCAGAAGCAGCAAGCACCTGCGGCTCTACCTGTGCTACAGACCCCTCTTCCTGCGCTGGGGACCCACCCATCTCCTGAGGGAAACAGAGGGGCTGTTAGCGGGTCCGCCCAGCCGCAGCCGGGAGCCCAGCGTCCTGCCTTGCAGCTGGCGTGGGGAGCTGCCGTGGTGACCTGGGGAGCGGCAGCTGGTGGGAAGCACAACTCCGTCTGTCCATTCTCTCATCGGCATCCTATCTTCCAGTGCGCTAGCTCCAGGGTAGCTTCAGTCTTCCCTGGTAGGAAGTAAAGGCTCACTCTGCAGGTTTGAGCTCTGTAAGAACTTAACAGTGGACTATTACACACAGTCCTGTTGATTTGAAGGAAAAACAAGGAAAAACTTCATCTGCTGGGCCACAGGTCTGTCTCTGTCCGCCCTTCCTGGGGCTTCTGGTTCCCTCTTTTCCCATTTGCTCAGACACCAATTCCCTCCCCACATGTGGCGGCCTGTCACTTCCACAGGCGCTGCTGTCCTGGTAGTCACAGAAAAGACAAGGGCCTCCTGAGGAGGAGCCATAGAGAAATCTTCCCCTGAAACAGAGTGCCTAGTATGTGTGCCTAGTCTTACCTGCAGAACACTGGACCCCATGAACGCAGTTAACCATAAAATCAAACCAAGCCTGGGTGTGGTGGTACATGCCTATAATCCTAGCACTCTGGATCTCAAGTTCCAGGCCAGCCCCAGCTACCTAGTGAGACCTTATTTCAAAAAAAAAAAAAAAGTAAGTCTAAATAAATAAGTGAATAAACTAAATAAACTAACAAAAGACAACGTTGTCAACTGTGAGGACCGTTTATCAAGGTTAACCTAAGTAACCAACAAATGGATTGCGACGGAGGCTGCCAGTTATGACCTCAGGCCCTTATGAACCCAGGACTTTCCCACAAACCATTTTAATGGGTTATACAGAAAAGCCATACGTGGCAGAAACGTATCTTGCAAACCTAAAATAGCTCTTGCCTCACCTTTTAGGGAAAGTGTGCTGGTCTCTGGTCACATTACTCTTGTGGCAGGCAATAGGGCTGAGACCCTAGACCTCAGGCAAGAGTGTGGAGTTGGGCTCCTGAGGTCCGTTTTGCCTGTCATCTTACGAGTTGAACTAATTCTGGGGTAGGAAAGGATGAGGTCTGACCACATGTCTCAGAGGTATGGGGGAAAGCTGGCAAGGTGGGGTGAGCTGTTCCCACTCTGTGGAGGACCAGGAGGATGGGGCCGTGTGTGTGTGTGTGTGTGTGTGTGTGTGTGTGTGTTTGTCAGAGGTAGCTGCAGGCGGGGCATCTGGGCTGTGAGTTCTACAGGTGTGAGGTGAGTGGTGATGATGAATGCCGAAGATTGGGGTACATCAGAACCCCTGTTCTCCCAGTCCATTACGGCAGCTCCGTTAAGCTAACTGGCTCTCAGGCTAGTCGGATGATCTCCTTCCCTTCTGCAAACACCCAGCTCCTGCTCAGTGTGGCTTTCGTTTTCTTCTGGGCACATCCAGCTCTGGTATTAACTCACTGCTTAACCATTGCTGGTGTCCTGTGCTGGGATGTTTGCAGGGCAGCAGGGGCTGGTCTTCTTCACTGCCTTAGCTCATGTGGCTTCAACTGCGCCTGGCACACAGCAGGTACTGAATAAATGCATATTGATCAAATTAAAAACCAAAAAAATTGTTAACGATATTCACTAGAAGAGCTGGGAGCCTGGCTTAAGGGGTAGAGCCTTAGCTGGTATAAGCCATGAGTTATACCCCCAGTAATGTAAATATATATAATGTATTATATATTATACATATCGTAGATGCATATTTATGGGAGGGGGAAGACTACTGGATAATTTGGTCAGCAAAGGGCTTAAAGTCCCTCTAGATTGGCTATTAGTGGAAATGTGACCTTGTTTGTATTCCAAACTACTAAATAGTGTGGCCTAATTAGTCCTATTAGAACCAGCTGGCCAGTGAATTTTCTCCTTGGCAAGATGTTTGCCTAGAATGCAAAGTTACTAGCAAAAGGTTACTAGCTGAAGAGGACAGCAAATGCTGAGCTGGTCCTAGGAGCTGGGTGGCCTCTCAGCCCCACAAGCGTGACAAGACCCATCTTTCAAGGGGACACGCAACCTTGTGGACTATCCCTGGCCTCTCTCTCCCAAAATAGTAACTGCCCTCAGCTCATACAGTCCCCGCTCTGTGCCAGGCCCGGTTTTGTTGACCATTTGCCGTGTGGTTTGCTGAGTGAGCTGGTGAGCTCTGGTAAATCCTTTGAGCATCTGTCTGGCTTCTACACATGCTGCTCCAGGAACTTTTCACGTAGATCGTGTTTCTTCTCATGAGACCTGTGCAGTGGGTCCTGGTTCTCACCCTTGTGTTAGGTTCGGGTCGCCAGGGCATTGTGAGGTCGAGTAACTTGTGCAGGGTCTTACTAATAACTGAATAGTGCCTCTGGGATTGGGCTCTGGCAGCCAGCAGGCCTCCCAGCCCTGCAGTCACCTAGCTTCCCCTCCCCTTTTATTTTTGAACGTCAAACATAATCAGTCACATCTGCATCCCTGCCCCGCTTCCACCGTGAAGAGGTTTCTGAGCCTCCTGCCATCATCGGCAATGCCCGTCACTCTGCAAATCATGTCTCTGGTGAAAATTAGCTGCCACTTTAATTCTCAAAAATGCAATCACATCTGAAGTGTAGCAGGATAGCTTTCCACTGTGGCTTTGTGTTGAAATGGTCAATAAATCTGAGAATGTTCTTATAATCATCAGATAACTCTCGTGTTTCACAAGTCTGGCGCTTAGCCTGTTGGATTTTCTTGGAGCAACATAGGAGGCAAGGGAGAACATTCACCTTTTAATTCAATTCAGTAAATATCGTGGCACACTTCAAGGGATTTGAACTGAGATGGCAAATGAGAGAAAGGAGCTTGAACATAAATTTGCTCCCTGGTTGTGGAGGCAAGACATGGACACAGGATGTAATTTTGATAACTGATTTTTTAAAAAACTGCTTTTGATTAGTGTCCAAATGGATAGAGCAGACCTCAAGTACAGCCAGTACAGCAGATAAGGGGGGTATCTGGGGATTAACCTCGGAGACATTTCACTTTCAGCATTGGTTTACACTGTCTCCCTCTGGTGGGCTTACAAACAATTACATCTTAGAAACGATCCCTCTCCCCCTCCCCCGCCTTTTTAAAAAAATAATTAACCACCAGAGCTATCTTGATGGAGGTGTGGTGCCCTCTAGTGGTAGTAAGAGGAGTTGTAACTGGCCTTTTGTATATTTCTTTTTAAAAAAAATTTAGTCAACAAATCTTGTTGAAAAACTGATTTTAGGCTTTGTATCAGGGATACAGAGGTAAAAGATACAGTTTCG
Organism: Dipodomys spectabilis; assembly: GCF_019054845.1. Taxonomy (NCBI): domain Eukaryota; kingdom Metazoa; phylum Chordata; class Mammalia; order Rodentia; family Heteromyidae; genus Dipodomys; species Dipodomys spectabilis. The sequence goes on from NW_024870874.1 coordinate 17,116,539, forward strand.
CTTAAAAATGCCTCACAAGGCTAGACTATGGAAGGCCAAAGAATTACACTAAACGACTTGTGTAGCCATCTATCCCAGATTTGAAGGGATGGATCAAACAAGGAAAGATTCCTTGAAAGGTTAAGATTGAGTTCTTTTTAGAATGATTATTATTGGAGGGTAGAGGAAGAAGATTTATTACAAGGCAAGAGCAGCCACTAGAAGACAGCATTTTAGCCCATCTCCTGCTATCTTCCTGATACAACGTTTTAAAAAAGAAATACTTATTACTTCTTATCTGTCCAGTATAAATATGTTTATTGGAGAATGTTTACAAAATACAAGGGAGCTAAAAATTTTGCCTGCTATTTCTTCATCCAGACATATGTTTTGCAATCTCCAACCGCATTTTTCTACATAGATTTAACAAAAAATATGCTTATAACGTTTTAAAATCTGCTTTAAAAAGTAAATGTATTTTGAAATTCATCTTATGTCACTATTACAACATGATTACTGTTTTTCCAAATAGTTCTGGCTATTTTCCCACTTTTATTTTTTTTTAGATGACCTTAGAATATTTTTTTTGAAGCATTAAAAATCCCACTGGTATTTAGACTATGAGAAATAGAGATTTACTTGGGGAAAGTTTATGTGTTTGTAATATTAAATTATATCTCCCTATGAAGAATATAGTAATCCCTTTGATCAATATCATTTTTATCACTTGGGTCTGGTAGTTTAACTTAAAGGTTTGTTTCTAGGTATTTTATATTTTATTGAATTACCAACTGGATCTTTCGAAATTCCTTATTTACTTACTAATTATTATGTTGATAAGCATGGGGCTATAACTGATTTTTAAATATTTTCAATTTTATTGATGTCTAAATTTTAATCGTTAACAATTTGGCTTTCTCTCTCTCTCTCTCTCTCTCTCTCTGTTGGTTGTGGGGCCTGAACTCTGGGCCTGGGCGCTGTCCCTCAGCTCTTCAGCTCAAGACTAGTGCTCTAATATTGAGCCACAGCACCACTTCGGCTTTTTCTGCTTATGTGGTGCTGAGGAATTGAACCCAGGGCCTCATGGATGCAAGGCAAGCGCTCTACCACTGAGCCACCTTCCCAGTCCCACAGCTTCTCTTTTCTAAATGAATCATTTTGCCACCACTCTCCTCCAAATTTGTCTCCTTTATCTCACAGCGTTTGGAGCAAAGTCCATAATCACATCAAAGAAGACAGAAACCCTCGGTGTTTGTTGCTTCATTCCTTTTGTGTTATTTGAGACAGGGTGTTGCTTTGTACCCCAGGTTGTCCTCATCCTCCTGCCTCAGCCTCCCAGGTGCTGGCATTACGGACATGACCACCACACCAGGTGTTTTTGTTTCCTTGTAGTGCTGGGGATCAAATCCAGACCTTATATCTACTATGCAAGTGCTCCACCACTGAGCTATATCTGCAGCTCTTATTTTTGTTATATTTTTGTTTCACTGTTAAGTGTAGCATTGCCTTTTATTCTTCCTGATAGATATTTGTCATATTGTGCCTAATTTATGAAATTGCTTCCTTTTAAAATTTGGAATGAGGGGCTGGGAAGGTGGCTCAGTGGTAGAGTGCTTGCCTTGTATGCATGAGGCCCTGGGTTCGATTTCTCAGCAGAAAAAGCCAGAAGTGGTGCTGTGGCTCAAGTGGTAGAGCAGGAGCCTTGAGCTGAAGAGCTGAGGGACAGCACCCAGACCCAGAACTCAGGCCTCGCGACTGATCAAAAAATAAAATTTGGAATGAGTATGAAATTTATCACATGCCTAGTTATGTATCTCTATTACTTTGCAAGGACAGTGTAAAAACTTACCACAAACCCAGGGGCTGGAGACAACAGAATACATTCTCTCCTAGGCACTGGAAATCCAGAGTGGAGGCCGCTTTCTTCCGTGGTTTCCCAAGGAGAAGCATTTGTCGCTCTCTCCTGACTTCAAGGTCATTTGGCTTAAAGATAAGTACATACCCATTTGCACTAGATTTGGAGTTCCCACTCCCAGGGATAACAATGCTAACGTCCCCACAGTTCATTCTCACCCGCAGTAGGGCTCATTTATCTGCCTGATGGGCCCAGGAGGACAACTGGGCCCAGGAAACCCATCCTCACTCAGTATGCAGTGCCAATGTCTGGCCCTTGCAGAAGCCACTTCTGCTGACCTCCAGCAGTCCACAGATTGGACAGGAAACCGAGGCCTTGGGGTCCACGCTGGACCGGGTAGAGAAGAGACAGCCAGGCTGTGGTCTGATGTTTCAGTCCCTCTCCAGTGAAGCTGAATGTGGGCATCTTGGATTGATGCTGTCCTTCAAGTCTCTGACTTTGGGCATAGAGAGCCTCATCAGTGCTACAGAAGCCGCGATGAGGAGCCCCCTTGAGGCAGAAGATGGTAAGTTAGGAAAGCATTCATACGCTCAAGGCTCAGTAACACTTAGGGTGCCCTTAAAGCGCTCCAGGCATGCCCAGACCCCCAGCTTTTCTAGGACCAGCAACATCCAGAGAAAAGTACTAAGCAAGGTCATGAAAAAGTTAAAAAAAAATCCTGCTCTGTAGTTTTAAATGACAGTGATGAATTTGAGAAAAAGCATCTTGCAAGCACATCTTTGAGCTGTGTGAGAGAAGGCTTCCAGTCTTAAAGCTGTTAAGTACCCATAGGCTTTATTCCAGAAGCCTGCAACTGGATTACAATAGCTTGGGTGTGGTAGGAAGTGACTGGTTTTCCAGGAGTTTTCACTTCACAGCTCATCCGGGAAGCCAGATCTGCCTCCTAGCCCACACTCAGGCCTCTTCCCAGCCTTCAGAGCTCTAGAAATGATACATGGAACTAGAAAAGCATTGAATATATGGCTACAAACAGATGTACATATGTCATACTTACATGTTTATCCTGACTGTGCATTTGCTTAAAGTATTGTTTTGCATAATAAAAGACTGCTTTTCTAGTCTATCTAGTGTCTTCTGATACTGGGGCTTGAACTCAACCCTGTGTTTGCCAGGCAGGCACTGCACTACCATACCCCGTCCAGCCTTTTTTTTTTTTTTTTTTTTTGAGACAGGGTCTCCTTATGAGAGCCCAGGCTGCTCTCAGACTTCATGATCCTCCCATCTGGAGCATATTTGAACTGGGCAAAACACTAGATTTCAGTAGCTTTTAAACATTTTTCTTACTGTGAAATGTTCTGGGGATGGCAGGTTGCTATTTAAAACCCCAGTGAGTTCTTGAGGCTAGGGTGCCAAGCTGGCCCGTGACCAACATCAGCTGCAGCAGAAGAGCCAGCCTGAGCCTGGTCCTTTGGCTTCAGCAGATGGACCAACACTCGAGCCCTTTGAACATGAAGCCGGATATCCTGGTGCTCTGGGAAGCTATTTCCTGCTATATTTCTTTCCTTGCTGCCACTTAATGTTTTCCTTTCTTGTACTTTCTCCACTTCCCTTTTCCAATACTGCTATGACTGGATCGCTCTTATCTATGTCCATTGCTCGATTTCTCCCACAGGCTCCATCCACATCTTTCAGGGGTTTTTATTTGTTTTTTACATTACTTTTGTTTAGAACTCCTCAACTGCATTTTACACAGTTGTTTTGTTGTGGAGGGTTTAGTTTTGACAAAGTTTTTAGTTGAATGTTTTTTTTTTTTGAATCAAGGTCTATGTCTCCAAGACATTATCTCTATGTAGATTCAGCTGAACTGAAGTGTATGTAATGCAGCCTAACCTTGAACTCACGATCCTCTGGCCTTAGTCTCCCGAGCGCCTGTCTGAAGGTAAAATCAGTACCTGCCACCGGCAGCTGACAAGGTCACGCTGGGTCTCCTTGCTGAGGATGGTGGCTTTACCCCTGTGGAGTCTCAGCAGAGCAGGCCTCCATCTACTATGGACTGTAGTCCTGGAGGCCACCCGTGCCCAGCCACGCGTGCTTGAAGCTGTGTGCGGGCCAGGAGTGGCTCACCACCCACTCCCGTGGGGCAGAGCTGTGCTTGGGATATCTCTCGGAAAGACTGCCCCGTTGCAGCGTCCATCCTGACCCCCGATCCTGGTCATCATGGCAGTCCCCACCGTTCCCGGAAGGTGCCCGAGGCTCATTCGCGGTCTGGGTAATGTGCTTTCCCTCTGCTTCAGCTCACTTCATTGCCAGTCCTGGGAAGGTGACTTCCATGTAGGTGACTTCATTCCTACCTCTGGGATGACAGAAACTGTTAATATATCGAAGCTCAGCCCTGCTTTTTTTTTTTTTTTCTAAACCATCACTTAGTTGAACAAGCAATTTATACTTGGCTAATTGCTCTCTCTTTATCAAAGATAATTCTGAAGTCCAACTCCCCTTACCTGGATTATTAGATTCAGGCACAATTGTTTTGTATCTTAAAGGCTTAGGGAGTGCAAGCTTTGAATTGCTCTGTAAGTGATGCATTATTTACAATAAAAATATAGATGAGCTTGTAACTCTCATTTCAGCTATAAACTAGAAAAAGACCTAACATGATGAAGAACTAGAAAAAGATCTAACATGATGAAGAATCTAATCAGGCAAGCAAAACTGGATAATGCCATTGTTTTCGACTTAGCAGAGCAAGAGTTTAGATGAGAAAACTCAGTGTTCATGATAGAAATCTTGGATGTAAAAGGTCAAGAAAACTGAAAAGCAGGTGTTTACACTTTTAAAACCACTATCAGTAAACATATAAAACAGGAACTTAGAATGCACAGACTACTAAGTGCTGTTTTGAACTCAGCCAGAGTCTGTGTACTAGAGTGAGTAAAACTCTAGATGAACGAAGTCATGGGGATGTTGATGGTAGTGAAGAGGATAGCGGGCGAGCTTGGACATTTGCTCTGCACAAGCTCTGGGACCCATGTCCCAGATGGCAACCAGTATGGAGGCCATTTTGCACACTGGGCGATTTATCTTCAGAGGTATCTGGCTGCACATATTTACACAGACCTAGCCCTTCAGTGATCTTGCCTGTTATCTGAGAATAGCAAGACAATATAACTAATTGTGGTTAGATATAAATGTAAAAGGTTCAATAGGCACTCCATTATTATCAAGGTGCTCCATAGCTCACAAAGTTAAATTACAATGAAGTAAAGAAAATGTCACTAAAGGGCCAGGCCTGGGAGCTCATGCCTATAATTCTGGCTACTTGAGAGGCAGAGATTGGGAAGATCGCAGTTTGGGACCACGCTAGGCAAAAAGTTAGCAAGACCCCCATCTCAACAAAGCTGAGTAAGGTGGTCTCACCTAAAAAGGAAGAAAGGAAGGAATTCAGTCACCACAGAGTTAAAAGGGCTTTCTTTTTTTGGCACCACTTCATTTAGGTAATGATGGCCTACAGAGCTTAAGATAGAAAGCACGTGGCATTCTGCCCAGAACTTGCCAAAGACACAAGGAGACAAATTATGGCTTAGGTTAATTTGGGATCTTGACTTGTGGACACAGCACATGCGGCCTCTGGCTGAGAAGGTGGCTGAGGGCAGGTGGCAGGGTTGTGCTGGGCCTGCCTTTAGTAGAGGAGCTTGTGGGCAGAGGCAAAGGGATGATGTGGACCAGAAAAGGAGCACAGGTACCAGGACCCTGGAGAGATCAAGTCAAGTCCGCTAGATGCTTCAGGACTTCAGGAGAAGCAGGAGAAAACTGGGGAGCTGAGCTGGACCTGAGCACTTGCCCAGGGCCACGCTGTTCCTGCTTCCTGAGGGACCGTTTGGGAGATAGTGACCCTGAAGGCTGCAGGTAGTGTATCTCCCTTACTGCCACTATGCAGGGATGCACTGGACAGTCAGTATTAACAGCTTCAAGAAAGAGTTAAATTCCTGGGACTCCTAAGAACAAGGAAAGTCCTCAGCAATTCTCAGATAACACAAAAGACAAATACCAACCAGCCTCCCAAAGTCCAAACTCCTGATGGGTTCCTGAAAGCCTGCTGGGCCTTTTGGTTTTCAGAAAGGAAGAAGTGGGGAAAGGGGAGGGATCCTCCTTTCCACTTTGGCCAACAGCCCTGGTGTGAATTCTTCCTCTCTGGCAGGTTAGAACATGCTGTGACGGAAGCAGCCGCCTGTCACCTGTCCCACACTCAAGAGTCTCACTGGTCCCTGACCATGAAGTAAAGACAACCCAGGAAAGGTAACTGTAGCGGACACTGGTGTCTCATGCCTGTAGTCCTAGCTACTCAGGAGACTGAGAGCTGAGGATTGGGGCTCAAAGCCAGCTGGGGTAGGAAAGTCTGAGAGACTCTTGTCTTCAGTCAACCACCAGCAAAACGGAAGTGGAGCTGTGGCTCAAAGTGGTAGAGTGCTAGCCTTGAGCATAAAAGCTCAGGGACAGTGCCCAGGCCCTGAGTTCAAGCCCTGTGACCAACCCTCCCCCCAAAAAACAAAAAAGGCGATTGTGTTGCACTTATGTCACATTTCCACAGAATATAAACCAAGAACTTGATATGCTTAGAAATCTGGATGTTTCTACAAAACTCAAAATTCTTTGGCTGTTTTATATAAAATAAAACACTCTAGGCAGGATTTCAAATGTATCTGAAAAAAACTTGTAGAGCTATTAGGATAACAAAAAGTAATTGAAATATAATTATGCTACTACAGTTTGTTAATTGAAATATGCTAATGGATTTTTACAAGTTGTTCCTGTGGAATATAAGCAGTGTTTGAAAGCTCTTTAACTACATAAATTGTTCCAATGACATTCTTAATCAAGAACTCTGAAAGTCTCTTAAGAGTTCCGGTAATTTAATTTGGTCCTAGTTATTGAAATCATTAGCATTGTAAAGCAGTGAAACAGTACAGAGTTAAAAACCTTTTAAAAAGTGAGGTTCAACATTAAAGCTACCTATCTCAGGCGGAAACGATGAAGCTGCTCCCAAAAGATAGTTTCAAAACAGTCAAAGCCTCCAAGTCATCTTTGTGTTACTCTTGCTTTTCGTGACCCACAGTCCATCCTGCAGAGTCTGTGCTCTCTCTGCTTCTCTCCCTTCCCGGCCCTGGGAGTTAGACCCTTGGAGGCCAGTTGCTTAAGCTCTCATTATTGGTTGCTGGGTGAATTTGGCAAAGGGAAGGCAAGAGATTGGACAGCAAGAAAGAGAAGCCAGAGTATTTCTTCTTCCTCTTTCCATACTAGAGTCTCAGCTTTGGAAATGGGTCCTTCTGGGACCCATTGGGTTACCTTCTTTGCTGGAGACACTATTCCACCCTTCCTTGCAAGAAATGATAGTGGCTCTGCTGTCTCTGGGCCCTTTGATCCTGGTCTCGCTTCTAGAATCTTCCCTCTAGTAGGTCTCCTTATTGTTAGTGTTATGCTCACCTTTGGTCCTCAGCTCCACCCAGACCTGGCCCCCCTCCCATCCTGGAGTTCCCTCCATACAGCTGGCCCCTCCCTCTCTCCGCCCAGACCCACCCAAACTCCCATCTACCTCACTTCCTGTCCCCTCCTGCTACCTGGATGGTGATGGAGGCCATGTGCTCCCTCTTGGGGGAAATATGGCTCCTCTGATAAACCGTATAATCATCTTTCTCCTGTGCCTGTCTGCCTCTGCGTGGCCCCCTGGGATGGATGCGTCCGATCCTCTTTCTCTTATTCTTTCTGTGAATCATCAGAGCCTACCTGAGAAAATAATTCAAAGCAAACGGGACTGGGATGTGGCTGAAGTGGTTGAGTATTTGCATAGCAAGTGAAAACCAGAGTTCAAACCACCTGCTAAAAATACATACATACATATACACATGCATACATACATATGTGCATACATAATGAAAAACCTTTCTTTTAGAAAATTTTAGCATTATGAAAGTTATCAAAAATGGAGTCAACTTAGCATCTTCTAAAGTGAATGCCTTCTATTTTCTAAAAAAAAAAGAAAGAAATGCAGTTTTTCTGCTTATCATATTATCACTGAGTTCTAATTTGTCAGCTGTGGCCCAGGCAGCCTGATTACTGCCACCATCTACACTGTCGCTTTTATGTGTGTGGTGAGACTACAATCTTAGCACATTTCAAATATACAATAGAGTATTGTTTAGGGTGGTCACCATGCTGTTAATTAAATCTCCAGACCTTACTCATCTCACAGAACTGACACTGGCATCCTTTGACCAACCCTCAGGCCCTGCAACCACATTTTATTTGAAGTCTTTGAGTTCCACTCTTAGATCCCACATGTAAGTGAGATCATGAAGGACTTGTCTTCCTGTGTCTGGCTTGTTTCACTTACCATGATGCCCGCCAGGTTCATCCTGCCAGAAATGGCTGGATTTTCTTTTCTTTATGGAGGAATAATAGTCCAGTGTACACCACATTTTCTGTATCCACTCATCCATCAATGAATGTGGACGTGGAATGCAGTCTTGCCTGCTTCAAAGAGCACCATGTTGCCCGTGGGAGTGCAGACGGCTCTCCTTACATTTGGGTCTTCACTCAGCAGTGGGGTTGCTAGGTCATATGGCAGGTGGAATGCCTCTCCTTGTATTCTGATTTTATGTCATTTCTCCTTGTTAGTTTCGCTGAGGTTTTGTTGATTTTGCTTTTGCCACCAGGGTTCACTGAGAGGGTGATGGTGCAGAGCAAAGATGGGTGTTTGTTTTGCTCTTCTCACGGGAGGGTTTTTCTCTCCACGCTGATGGTGGGGCAGGGAAGCGTGACATGGGTCAGGTGGAACTGTCCTTCCACTTACGTGCATCTCTTCCAGATTCTCTGCTCCACACACATGCCCCTCCTCGCACCTGGATTGCTGTGCTCTTGTGAATGTCATTTTGAGCACAGAGTTGCTGAAATTGTGTTTCTGTGGGGACAGACAGGAGCTGGAAGCCTCCATTCCTCCTCCTCAATCTGCCTCCCTGTCAGGTCTGTAGAGCCTGTGTGAATTTTGCTTGGAGCGGTTGGGTATACAGATTAAGACTTTCACTAAAGGTGGGAAGTTTTCAGGCTTTATCTCTCCACATCTTTCTCCTTTCAATTCTTATTATATAAGATTTTTTTGATTAATGGTGCCCTACATTTCTCTGAGGCTCTGCTCATTTTTCATTCTTTACTTTTTCTCTGTTCTTCAGACCACATAATCTCTAGAAATGTATCTACAAAGTTGTTGGCTTTTTTTTTTTCTTCCTCCAGTGGGGCTCAAATCTGGTGCCTTGCTTTATGACTGAGAGAAATCCCTGGCCTTGAGTCTTCCGTTTGCCTGTTGATGTCTAAAGCATCCTCCTCACATGAACTAAAAAGGGGGGTGAGGGAGGCACCAGCTGCCACTCTGGCATCTCATCTTATAAGAGTGCTAATCCTGCAGTGAAAACCACATGTTCATATCTCACATGTATCTAGGTATCTGCCAAAGGCCACGTCTCCAAGTGCCATCACCTGCGTGGGGCATACATCAGTCCATGACCACTTAGAGTTGCTGCCGTGGACAGTCTTGAGGCAGAAAGACAGAAATACCTGGCTCTGTTATGGGAATATCCATATACATAATAATACATTTCATTGTAGTGCTTATGCCTGTTAAGATTTTTCTATATTCTACTGGGTGCCAGTGGTTCATACCTGTAATCCTCAGGAGGATCACAGTTCAAATCCAGCCCAAGTGGGAAAGTTCATGAACCTCCATCTTTAGTTAACTAGCAAAAAGCCAGGCTAGAGATATGGTTCAAGTGATAAAGCACAAGCCATGAGCATATAAGCCAAGGGAGAACATAAGGCCCTGAATTCAAATCCTAGTACTAGCACCCACACACACATACACAAAAGGTTTTCTGTGATCTTCATTTTTTTGTCCTCTTGACCACTGCCCTATGTTAAGGTACATGATACCTCCCTGTTAATAACGTTTTATGTTTATCTTCTTATGTATTCATAACATAGATTTACAAAGGCAATTTGCTGTGTTGCTTGGGTCATATATACTCAGAGCAGATAAATTATCATTGTGACCTATGGGTCTTAGCATACTTAAGTAGTTTTCTGTTCATTAAAGCTGTGTGCAAATTCAACATTATCTTGCTTTCCTATTGCTTTGTCTGTGATATCTTATTTTTCAGTCACTTTTTATTTTGCCATATTTGTAGCCACAGCCACTCTGTGTAGGTGTATCTCCTGAATGAAGCACAGGGCTGGGTTTTGCTGTGATTATTGATGATTTTGTTGTCTGTTTTGGTGGTGCTGGGGTTTGAACTCGGGGACTTGCATTTCCTAGTTAAGCACACTACCATCTCAACACTTTTTGTATTGGTTATTTTTCAGGTAGCTCTTAATGTTTATCATATGAGCTGTCCTGGCCTTCAAGTCTCCTCCGTATGCCTCCCAAGTAGCTCGGATGACAGGCACATACCATCATGACAGATTTCTTTTTGAACTGGGGTCTTGCTAGCTCCCCACCCTCCCCAATAGCCTCTAATTGCAATCTTCTCAATCTCCACCACCTGAGTATCTGGGATTATAGATGTTAGCTACCATGTCCAACCTTTTTTTTCCCTCTTCCCATGTCTGCAAATATTTAATTCAGCTGGTATCATATAACTATAATTTATTCTTGCTTCATTTTATAGGAAATTTTAATTAGCTGAAAATGTTTGTTTATTTTCTCTAAACACACTGTGGTCTGCCATTCCTCATTCATTTAGAATTGGCCTATTTTAGCCAGGTGCTGGTGGCTAATGCCTGTAATCCTAGCTACTCAGGAGGCTGAGAACTAAGAATCGCAGTTCAAAGCCGGCCCAGGCAGAAAAGTACCCTGGAGACTCTATCTCCAATTAGCCACACAAAAAAACCAGAAGTGGTGTTAAGACTCACGTGGTAAAGAGCTAGCCTTGAGCACAAAGAAGCCCGGAGAACAAGAACCAACAAAAAGAAGAAAGAAAAAGAAACCGTCTATTTCCCCCCCTCTAGAACAGCAAGTAATGACTGACAAGAGTCTAGATGGTTTACTCTATTTATAACTCAAGCACGCCCTCTTGTGTTGCTTTAAGAGAATTGAGCCTTCTTTAGCATCGTATCTTAATTTTTTGGTAATATTCTCTCTTGATTTTGTTCTACTAGTTATTACTTTTACATTTTAAAGAATATACTTAACTTCATTGATCGCTAATGTTTTATTTCTTGACCTGTGTAGTAGGCATGTTAACTTTGTGAAATGTCAGCAATCTGTATGTGTGCTGTGTGTGCTAATTCCCAAATGCATACTGTCCTTTAAACAAAAGCTAAGCATGTTCTGTCATGACTACTAAATGAAACAGTCTTTCTATTTAAGAGAATCACCTTCTACCTTCCAGCTTTATGACCCATTTTCTATTTTCCCCCACTTGTTAGTCTCCATTTACATACGGGCCTAAAATGTATATTTAGTAAACACACTTAAAAGGTGTTTGTCTTGCTTGTTTTAAAATGATTCCATCCTTTCTGTCATCTTTTGAAACCATGTCTTCCTTGTTCATGAATTCATCTTAGTTCGTCCTGGAAGGGGCTCAAGTAGCATATCATAGAATGTTAGTGACAGAGGGCTACACAAGGAGCGCTACTCCAAACCTTTACCAGGGCAACCGACGCCCTTGCTCTGTCCACCGAGGTCTCCCTGCTGCTTCCTGTCCTTGGAGGAAAACCATCTGCCACACCATAAACACTTCCCCCAAAGCTCATCAAGACAACGCTCTCCTACTTTCTAATATCACTTGTGTGACAGATCAGGACGCTAGCCTGTTTTCCTCCTCTCTCTTTGTGGTGCACTGGGGTTTGAACTCAGGGCCTTGTATTTGCTGGGCAGGTACTCCATCACTCGAGCTATGCCCCTCGCCTCCAAGCCTGGTTTTAAAACAAGTCTCTTGTCTAAGTAAAAAGAAGAAAAGAGGGGGAAAGATTGGATCACGTAGGATTTCTTCGGTGGGAAGTAGCACAATGACAGATTAATGTGCCCAACCACCCCTTGTTCCTTTTTGCCATGTCATTGCAGATGTGGCTGGATGGCGTATGGCTCCATGTCAGCACTTGCCCAGGTAGGCTGGAAGCCTGGATCCCACCAACAGCCCTGCCAGATGATCACATTCACCAGCCTCAACGCTGGGTCCCCTCTTTAGGGGCTGAGTGATACGGAACAAAGGGAACATCCTGACCCCTTAAGTGAGAACAACATTTTGGAAGAATATCTGAATGGGAATATGTGAGGTGGGTGACATAGTGCAGCCGGGAGAGTGTTACACTGAAACCTGAAGGTCCCAGGTTCGATTCTAACTTCTGGCAGCTTCATTTTCTTTCTTTTTGCATTATTATCACCCCCCCCACAACACTTGTATCTTTAACTCCCCAAACATATACATATATAACTATAATTTTTAAAAATCAAATATGATGAGGAAATATGTGTGTCTCTCTCTTTTCTGGTTCCACTGTAGTTTTCTATAAAGAGTTGGATGACAAAGTGTATGTTTTACTTAACTTTATAAAATCTAAGAAATTCCAATATGCAGTATGTTGTGGCAACGGCAATTCATTCTTCTGCTTTGATGTTGCATGTGTTTAAGTATGTATATGGTATACAAAAAAAAAATTTGCAATTAAAACTGGTTTTGTATCTTGACTGAACTCCCATTGTTAAACTACTGGGGAAAAGTCAGTGCATATAAAAAACACAATTGATAGCTGGGTGCCCGTGGCTCACACCTGTAATCCTAGCTATTCAGAAGGCTGAGATCTGAGGATCACAGTTCAAAGCCAGCCCAGGCAGGAAAGTCTGTGAGACTCTTATCTCCAAATAAAACCAGCAGAAAACTGGAAGTTGTGTTGTGGCTTAAGTGGCCGAGCATTTGCCTTGAGCTGAAGAGCTGAGGGAAGGCACATAGGCCCAGAGTTCAAGCCCCATGACCAACAAAACAAACACAATTGACTTTTTAACATTGGCATTATATCCTTGTATTTATTAAATTCTAAAGGTTTATTTGTCTGAAATTATAAAAGGTTTATAATTCTGCTTTTTTGGGGGAGGGCAGTATTGAGGGTTGAACTCAGATTCTCCAATGCCTCTCCCTTGCTAGTCAAGGGCGAGCTCTAACACACAAGCCATAACCCAGCCCAAATTCTGCTGCCATCTCTGACTCTGATCTTTCACTTTCACTGTAAAGTAACAAATGTCTTCAGGAAAGATCTGGGTAAATGTGGCTTTCACCTCACTGTGTTTCCCTTGTTTCAGGAACCAGCCCCTCCAGTCTTGCATGAATTACTCCTTCTCAGACTTAAAACATACCTTCTCCAGCTTTTATAGTTGTTTCCACTAATTGGATTTAAGCGATTCCATCAAGGAAAGGCCAAAAGTGCAGCCTGTTTTTTCCCTTTGTAAACATCATTTCCTACCTATCTGTTTATAGGATTTGTTTTCTATCTTTACATTTTAATACTAACCAAAACATGTGCAGAGCTTCACTGCTATCTATGAACTTATTGAATCTTTTCCAACATGTGGTTACAGAATTTTATTCAGTTCCATCAAATATTGTTCCACTTATTTTGCTCATGAGTAACAATTGCCACACACAAGCAACAGGCAGGCCTTCATCCTCTCACTCCCTGTGACATCCACCGCTTCATCTCCTGTAACACACACACACACACACACCACACACACACACACACACACACACACACACACACACACACACACACACACACAACCTTTCCAGTGTCTCTCCCTATAAAAGAAAATCTCCCTTTTATATCTGTCTCACTTTTGCTTGTCACAATAAAACATCACAAAAATCCCCTTTACTGACTTTTGACTCCAGTCTCCAGTTGTGTTCTCTCTCTCTTTCTGTCTGTCTCTCTCTCTCTCAGGCTCTCTCTCTCTCTCTCTCTCTCGTTCTCTCTCTCCCTCCCTCCTTCCCTCCTGGAAACTGAGGCTATTTATATAGCAGATTGTTTAGCATATGCACATGACTGTCAAACAGATATCCAAAGCAACTCTCTATTACCTTTGGTCAAGCCTGTTTTCCCACTTGCCTCATCTCAGTAAATGGCCCCATCATAAATCTAGTTGCTGATCACACAGGTCTTGTGTGATTTCTCTCTTCTTACCACTATTTTCTATGTTTCTGCCTGCAAAACGCATCGCCCCAAATCCCATTCTATTCTGCCTGTTCCCACTGAAGTTCGAGTCTCTCACTGTTAGGACTTCCAAGTAGCTCTGTGGTTCCATGCTGGCCCTCACAGTATGTTTTCTACCAGAAGCACGAATATGGTATGTCTGATGCCATCCTCCTACTGGAGTCCAGCATGGCTGCCTAAGAACAAACTCCGTATCCTGAGCCAATCTATGATCTGTACATGTGCTGCCCACTCCCAACCTCTTTGGCCACATATCTTATTGTTCTTTCTTATTCTATCCGCTGGCATTCTTTTTGTCCCTCAAATCCAGTCTACTTCAGGGTCTTTGAACTTGGTGGTTTCCTCTGTCAGGAATGCCCTACCACTCTTTCTATGATCACTGGGTAAATGGCATTCAGGTGAGAACTTGCCCCTTCCTGGCATTCAGCACAGTGCCAGGAAAAGCTGGGTGATTTTGCCCTAACCAACTGCAGGGGCTTAAGCAGGGTTCTAATGTTGCAGGTTGGCTGAGGCCACTGATCCATGCTGTCCTCACCGCAGGCTTGTGGGACAGCTGCTGCCTGCAGCCTTGCCAGTCACCATGCCAGAGGAAAAGACAGCTCTAGCTAGCCTGGCAATGACAGCCTATGGCTGGCCTGAAAATGTAATGACGCAGCTCACTTACATTCACAGCAACAGCAGCACAGAGAGCCAGAAAGAAGTCCTAATAGCCACCACACTCCTCTTCTCAGTGTTTGCACAACATTTGTGTAGATCGAGGGATCACAAATAAATCTGTGCATTTCTTTATCAAGGTAAAGAAATAATTTTTCATTAGAAGCCCCTGCTTGATACACCCTTCCTTCTCCTAAGAGCTGACCATTGATCCTAACTTTTGAACTACTAATACTGCTAGTTTGGGTAGGAATATTAGTATGCCATGTGGTAAAGGCTGGGTTCCCAGGGAGGGACTTCCTCCTTGGGGAGGCAGGGCCTGGTGGGAGGCCTCTAGGTCATCGAGGGTTGTTCTTTAAGAGGACGGTAGGGCTGTGGGCCTTTTACTTTACTCTTTTTCTTCCCATGAACGAACAAGTTTGCTCCACAATGGCTATGTGGCTCCTCGATGATGTGCTGCTGCCTTGCCATCAGTCCAAAGGCAATGGGGCCAAACAGTCACTGTAGTTTGGGCTAGAACTTTAACCATGTCTACATTGGGTATTAATAGGAAGCTCATGTGAATATCCATGCTGTTTACAATTCCACCATCTAGGCATCATTTTTCAGTTTCAGCCATTTTGGACTCATAAATAACTATATTTTGCTTTGGTTTTTTTCCAATATATATAAATATAGATAAGATTTATCTATATTGGAGCTATTATTTAAAGGTATCCATTTTGAAGCTACCTGCGCTGTTCATAGTTTTAGGGTTTTGTTTTTTGTTTTTGTTTTGGTGGTACTGGGGCTTGAACTCAGGGCCTTGAGTTTGTTAAGTAGGTAGTGCTGAGCTACACTTCCAGCCCTGTTTTTCAATGATTATTTTTGAAATGGGTCTTATTTCCTGCCAGGTACACATCCAGACTGCAATTTGCCTGTTTTTTTAGGCCTCTTGTCATTGCTGGGAAGGACAGATGTGCACAACTATGTCTAGCTTCCCTCCACTGAGATGAGAATCTCATGGACTTTTCTGCCTAGATTGGTCAGGAGCCATGATCCTCCCAATCTTAGGTGGAGAAGGGAGCTTGTGAGCTTTGCCTGGACTTGCCTTGAACCAAAATCCTCTCATTCTCAGCCTCCCAAGTACCAGGATTACAGGCATGAACCAATGGCACTTACTTAGAGTTTAATGTTTTTATAAATAATGTTCCATCTATATCTTATGGAATGAATTTTAGGGTGCGTGTTCAGGGCATTTATATGTATAGATGATATGGAATTGGTTTCCAAAAGTGGCTGTAGAACATAATTCTGACAGCATGAGTTCTGGTTATCTCATGTCTTACCAATACTTGATATTGTAGCTTTTAATTTTTGCCAGTCTGGTGGGGTGATGGTGGTTTCATTTGGTTTTACTTTGGTTATTAATGAAAATAACCACTCTACATATTTTCCATGTCTTTAGTACCAGTGTCAGTTTATACTTGCCACTGTAGAATGATGATTACAAGGAGCCCTTTTCATTCTCTGATGCATCTCCATTTGGATGATGAGTTGGGTGGCATTCCATAGAAATTTCCTTTTGGGGGGCTGGGAAGGTGGCTCAGTGGTAGAGTGCTTGCCTTGCATGCATGAGGCCCTGGGTTCGATTCCTCAGCACCACATAAGCAGAAAAAAGCCAGAAGTGGTGCTGTGGCTCAAGTGGTAGAGTGCTAGCCTTGAGCTGAAGAGCTGAGGGACAGTACCCAGGCCCAGAGTTCAAGGCCCATGACTGGCAAAAAAAAAAAAAAAAAGAAAGAAAAAAAAAAAAAGAAATTTCCTTTTGGTTCTTTTAAATTAAGGATGATATTTTTTGTGCTCCAGTAGCTTTGAAGGAAGAAGTAAAATGGGGGCAGATACATAGGACTAAGTACAAAACATTAGAAGGAAACCAAACTTATTAACTGTGATTATTCAGTCTGACTCAGGGTGACCATCTCCAAAATAATGTGCACTGGAGCCTTTTCCTGGGCACAAACAGATGGAGCTGAGCAATAAAGTCCAGAGTCCAAATAAAAGAATCTGTTTACTTGTTCCTTAGAAATGACTCAAGTCACAATCATGGTTGGGACACTGGTCACAGTATTCATGACGACCACTCACATCTCTCTCAGGACCTAGTCAATCTCTTTAAAATGACATGTGAAATCAAACTTCTTTTTTTTTTTTTGGGTCCGGTCGTGGGGCCTGAACTCTGGGCCTGGGTGCTGTCCCTCAGCTCTTCAGCTCAAGGCTAGCACTCTACCACACCACTTGAGCCACAGTACCACTTCCAGCTTTTTTCTTTTTGCTTATGTGGTGCTGAGGAATCGAACCCAGGGCCTTGAGCATGCAAGGCAAGCGCTCTACCACTGAGCCACCTTCCCAGCCCTCAAACAAACTTCTTATTTGTGAGATAATCTTAGGAAGTTCCTTACTCTGATGTCACCATTGTTAATATGCTATGAAACCACTTCAATATCACACTCAATCACACTTCATTCTCCCCCCATAAAGGGACGTCAAATACATAACTTGGTAAACTTACCTTAAATGGTAATTCACATTTATTAAAATGCTCTCTGATGGCTCTGATCTATCTCCTCAAAGAAAACCTGAGAAAGCATTTTCCAAGTTGTGGGTGAGGCCTGCTAAAGCAGGGTGGTGTCCAGTCATTAAGAAGCGAGTCCTTGCCTGGGAATGCCTAAGCTCTGAGTCTAACTCCCAAAGCCAGGTCCTCAGTAGCCATAAAAGCTGGCCAAGTGCACACATTTATTTCTTGCTTAATCCCTACTATCAATTCCAATATATAATATTTCTACTTTCCAGGTTCAGTTCCCTTCTTATCAATTTCATTAAGCATCCTCCAAGATAAGTATGACAAATGTTAGTTTTTCCTGTTTATAATAAACTCTCTAACAGCTAGAAGGACTTCTTCAAAATTTTCTAGAATTTGAAGGACACACACACACACACACACACACACACACACACACACACACACACACACACACACACACACACACACACACACACACACACACACACACACACACACACACACACACACACACACACACACACACACACACACACACACCCCTTGGGAAACAGACCATTTGGGACCTTTACTTATTTCTAAGTTACAAGTGACTACTTGGCAGAGGTTTCTATGTGAATACTTGGCTGCTACAGATGAGAGTTTTCTGCAAAAACTGGTATGCTGATGTCCACAGCTCACCAAGTCAGAGACTGCTGGCTGGGCAGGTCCTTCTACCAGAGTTTAACTCTAACGCTGCCTGGGTCTTCACATTAGAGTGGCTGTCAGTCAGATGAAACACCGGCTTAGAGCACACCTTCCCCAGCTGTGTTAGAGTAGACGCCTGGTTCAGCCTGTCATGGCTGTGCTGTCTAGTAAGGAAGGTAGCTGAGCTAGTTTTATATTGCTGTGACAAAATGCCTGACACAACCAACTTAAGGAAGGAAAGAGTCCTTCTGGCTTGCAGTTTCATGGACCTCAGGGCACTGCCCTTGACTATACTGTCCTTGTCTGGCCCCATGGTGAGGAGGACACTGTGGGGGTAAGGGTGGTAGAGACTGCTTACCTCATGGAGGACAGGAAGCAGAGGGGAAGGAACTAGGGACCAGATATAACCTTCAAAGGCACATCCTGAGTGACCTGCTTCCTCCAGCGAGGGTTTGCCTCCACGTTCCTACCACCTTCCAAAACAGCACCACCACATGGGAACCAAGCCTTTGGCAGAGGAGCCTCTAGGGTCATTTCACATCCAAACCATGGATGGCAGTGGTTATCTGAATGTCTCACTGAAATTAAAAGTTAAAGTCGCATAACCAGTTGTACTCAGAATCTCAAGTCCTCAGTAGCACTGCAGAGATACAGCCTCTTTCCACTGCAGCAGAAAGTTCCACAGGTCAGCACCACTGTTCTGTGTAAGGGGAGTACACTTCCAAAGTCACTTTGGTGGCTGCTTTGTGAGCTGTCTCTGAACTCCACTTGCCTCTACCCCAGGCATCTGAGTTTTCCTCAGGGACAGGGTGCCTTGTTTCACTCCATCTTTTCCTACCTTTGCAGGATGCCTGTTCAAATTTAGAAACTTATACCTGTATGAGAAAAAGAAACCATCTGGACAGTGACTTTTAGAGCAAAGTCACAGGAACACCAGTCTCAGGAGTGCCATCCATGTGGTTCTGGTCCCTTTATTTGGCTCTTGATCCCTCAGGACACACAACTGCTGTGTTCTGTCAGCAAGTGCTCACAAATATGTGTCCTGACTACAGGCGGAAGTAGAGAACATTCCTCAGCCTCCCCCGCCAAGCCTCCCCCGCCCTGCCCTCCAGGCCCTTCCTATTCCTGGCTTGCTCCAGACTGGCTAAGTCAGGTTTCATGCCTTGGTTTCTTTTCCTCCTGGACAAATCTCCACAGCAGGAGCTCACTTTTCTCTGGATTAGGAGACATTTGTGTACTTAACAGAGCAGAAAGAACACATACCATTTCTGAAGAAAGGACTCAGTAAATACCCAAGACAGAACAAGATCAGACGGGACCCAAAGGCAGGAGCCGGATGCTCAGAACAATTATAATTTAAATTATAACTGTTCATTCTCTCCGGATTTACTGGCTGCTGGCACTGAAGGTGTAAGCCAAGGCTGTGGGTGGGTGACCTGCCTTCGTCCTTCCCTGCGCTCTGCTAAGGATGTCCTCTCGCAAAAACCAGTATTCTCGCAACACACGGCAAATGCGCTCAAGAACGAATTTGCCTGGATTGCAAGTACTGGACCAGCTCTCCCGTCCACAAATCCAGGAATCATAAATCCTTTACACAAAACAAGAGCAAGAGCACAACATTCAGTCTATGGAATTAGTTACTAGAGAATTCTACCACAGTGACTAAGAGGTAATACTCCATGTAGTTCACATATATTCTTAACTGAAATTCCTATGAATGTACTTCCCCATCCTCACGTGTATAGGTGTATATATGATAGGTGTGTGTGTGTGTGTGTACTTATAGATAGGCAGATCACAGAGGTATGTGTGTAAGGCAAAAGTTTACGTGGTCCTGGAATTGCGAAGTTGGTGCCGGACGTTCTAGGAAAGTCGATGTGTGGTGGTGTGGTGTGGTGTGGTGTGGTGTGTTGTGTTGAGCTGGCTAGAAGCAGGATTCTAGTTCCCCCTCTTTAGATACTCTCTTCTTTCCTTAAGGAATTCAACTCATTAAATGCAGCTCACCCCCATTAAGGACCCATTTAAGTCAAACTGTACAGATGTTTAGATCTGTAAAAGCCCTTTGCCTCAATACATTGACTGGGGTTTAACCCAACCCATGAGGGCCACAGCCTAGCCAAAGAGACAGGTAAAATTCACTGCATAGTCACCACAGTCCTCATGAACAAGGCTGTAACAAAGCACATGGCTGCTCTCCAGTTTGGAGGCTCTCCGCTGCTTCCAGCAGCACGTCCTCCACTTGTTGATTTCAAGCTGATTGTTTGTTACTATCTAGAAACCATATTTTGGCTCATGGTAGAAATTTGGAAAGTATACAAAACAGAAATAATATATAATATTATATACGTATATAAATAATATATATAAATAATATACAAAAAGAAATAATGCAGAAATAATTTAAAAACCAGACAATTTCACTATATATTTTAGGAAATCACTTAATATAGTAATGTATTTCCTCCTAATCTTTTTTCTAGGCATCTATATACTTTTTCAATAAAATAACATACTCAATATGCTTCAGCATTTTTCTGCCGTACTTTGTATTGTTCTTAGATTTTTATGGTATGCTTTTTGTTTTTGTCTGAGACGGTTTCACTGTGGATAGAGCCCAGGTGGCCCTCAGACTTGTGATCCTGCCTCAGCTTCCATAGTGCTGGGGTTACAGGTATATGCCACCACACCCAGTGATTTGTTTAAATGCTTCAGAGGTTATGATACATTTATCTATAACCATGCAAGTATCCACTGTACATCACACACTTTTGTTAGTGATCTCAGAGTGCTCTGTGTGAGGTCCTAGGGGTGCACTGCTAAACAAAACAAAAAAGATCCTGCTTTTGCAAAGTTTTGCCCCTTCATGGTTCCAGGGACATTTATTTAAATATACTCTTATTCTTCTCACAGAAAGCTGGCTTACCTAGTAGGAAAGCATTTTTGTTCTTGTCCTGATGTGTACCTGAAATGTGACATGATAGCACACCTGCAGCCTTCTTAAAGTAACTTGAAGGATGGAAGTATATCCAAAGCTGGGTCCCTGGACTGTTCCCATCAGAACTTCTGTGAAACAAAAAACAAATTTCTGCCTTGCATTTTTCTGCTATATGCAGCCTACGCATTTCCTAATTGTTATAAAGCTGTTCCTACAGAAACTCCAAATTCTTATGCAATCAAATTTATTACATTTCATAAATTCCACAGACAACTATTTTTCTTACCTTGTAATTGCGTCTTACAATTGATCATATGCCATAGTTAAATGGCTTTTTAAGCCAGGTAAAATTTACATGACAAAAACCTTTTAGGCTGGGCCTTGGTGATTTGCTGCACTTGTAATGAGGAGGCTGCCATCTGAGAAGTTTGATTTGAAGCCAGGCAGGGCAGGAATGTCTATGAGGCTCTTATCTTCAATTAACCACAACAAAACAAAACAAAAAACAACAAAACACCAGAGGTAGAGCTATGGCTCAAAGGGTGGAGCACTAGCCTTGAGTAAAAAAGCTCAGGGACAGTGCCCAAGTCCTGAATTCAATCCCCAGACCTGCACAAAAAAACCACAAACCATTTTAGTCAGTTTAAACTGTACAATTCAGCGGCTCTTAGTGCACTCACAATCTTACTCAACGTCTACCACTGTCTCATTCCACAACAGGAAACTCTGTACCAATTAACTAATTATTCCCTACTCCTCTTCCTCCTAGCCCTTGGCAATCACTAATACCCTTGCTGTCTGTGTGGATTTGCCTATTCTGGACATATTCTACAAATGTAATTATAAAATGTGGAACAATACAACATGTGGTCTTTTGTGCGGCCTCTGTCAGCATGTTTGTTTTTTAAAAAATTCCATTGTACAGACAGACCACAATTTGGTTACCCATGTGTTAGTTGATGTACATTCAAACTGCTTCCATGTTTTGGCTGTAACTAAATAATGCTGTTATGAATATTTACATGCACATTACAATTTTAGGAAGAATGTTATGTTTTCTTTGGTTATACTGAAAAGAGGAATTTCTGAGTCATATTGTTTAACTTTTTAAGAAACTGCCAATCTTCTAACGTGGCTTATGAATTTTTCATTACCCAGTAACGTACCAGGATTCCAGTTTCTCAGTGTTCTCTCTAACCCTTTTCATTTTAGTTACCCACATGGGTGAGAACTGATTTTATCTAACTCTTCCCCAGTTGATGGACATCTGAGTTATTTCTACCCTTCTATTATTATGTTTATGACTGTGTTTCTGTAGTTTTTGTTTGATCACATGGTCTCAATTCTCTTGGGCATGTTCTTGCATAGACATGCTAGGTCATAGGAAAATTTATTTTTTGAGGAACTGACAAGTAATTTTTAATTTTATTGTTATTAAGGTGTTAAACAGAGGAGTTACTGTTTTACAAGTTAAGTAATAAGTACACTTCTTTTTTGGATTATGTCACCCCTTCATTTGTTTTCCTCCACCAAATTATTGTTGTTTGTACAGAGGCCCAGCTGTGTCAGAGAGTCTCAATAGCCAATACAGTAGAGTAAGCAGTTTTTTCATATTTATTTTTGTGTTAGTTTGAAATTTAAGCTGAAATAAGCAGAGAAAATAAGCATTTTACACTTATTACCCAGAACTAACCAGAGTTAATGCTTTGCTTTTTAGCTTCAAATATTTTAAAAGATAATATATTCTTTCATTATGCTCATTACACTACTTCCTAAATTTGGCACTTATTATTATATACAACATTAGTATTCATAAGTATTGCCAGTATATAATATTTCTTTACTTGTTTATATACTACTGTACCATATAATGATTCTGCAAGTTTTAAAAATCATCCTATTATGGTGGTGCACACCTGTAATCCCAGCTACTCAAGAGGTCCAAGTGGAAGGACTTTGGTCAGTGGATGGCCCAAGCAAAAGAGTAAGATCCTATCTGAAAAACAAACAAAAGGAAAATGACAGAGGGTGAGGCGTATGTGGTAGAGTGCTTAGCAAGTATGAGGCCCTGCGTTCACTACCCATGAAACAAACAAACAAAACCCAGAAAACAAAAAGCCTTCAATTGCTTTCTTGAGGTATAACTGACATGCAAGAAACTACACACACTTGGTGCATGTAATTTGATGAGTCTGAATGAATGATGATGTCCTTCAATTCATCACCACAAAAGATACGATTCCAATCACCTCCAAATACTTCCTGTGTCCCTTTAATTGTGTGTGTGTGTGTTTAGAAGATTTCTCATGAAGCCAAACCTTTGAACTAAAGGTGCTCTACCACTTCAGCCACACTTGCAGTCCTTTTTTTGCTATTTTTAAATTTTTTATTGTTATTATAAAGGTGATGCACAGAGCAGTTACAGTTCTGTAAGTCAGGCAAAGAATACATTTATTTTTGGACAGTGTCACCTCTTCCCTCACTCCCCGTTTTTCCCCTTCCATCCCGGCTCTCAATTCATTTTCGACATAGTATCTAGTGAGTAGAGTTGCTGCACTTATTCACCCTTTGCCCCTCCATTTCTGTGCCCCATTTACCCTCCCAGGGACAATTACATGAACAAACAAAAAGAAAAGAAAAAAACAGCAACAAAGAAAAAAGACCCTCATTTCCATTTCTTGGCATTCATTTTGATAAATATGATTTCATATGACCAGCTGCACATAGGCATTGCGCCGTTGTGTTCCTCTCCTCCTTTGGTGCTATAATTACTTTTGACATAGGGTCTGGTCTTTTGGTCTGGGCTAGTCTGGACCATGACCCTCCTATTTATATTTCCTCTCAGCTGAGATGACACCCACCACACCCAGACAGCTATTTTCTGTTGAAATGTGGTCTCTTGAAATTTTTGCCCTGGCTGGCTTGGAAATAGGTCCTCTTGGACTCAACTTCCTATGTAGCTGGGATAACAGATACGAGACACTGCACTCAGATTATTATTATCTTTTTTTTTTTTTGGCCAGTCCTGGGGCTTGAACTCAGGGACTGGGCGCTGTCCCTGAGCTTCTTTTGCTCAAAGCTAGCACTCTACCACTTGAGCCACAGTGCCATTTCGGACTTTTTCTGATTATGTGGTACTGAGGAATTGAACCCAGGGACTTCATGAATGCTAGGCAAGCACTCTACTACTAAGCCACATTCCCTGCACTCAGATTTATACTCAGTTTTGAAGTACTGTGAATACATGTGCTGTGCTGTATGTATGTGTAAACCTCATTCTTTTGAACAACAAACTTTATGGCAGAAACTCATTTCCCTCCTAACACTTACCTTTTAAAATAAATTTAAAATTAATAATACTTAAAAAATCTATTCGTGTGATGTGTTAGTAAATATTTAACAACCAGCTCTTATGAGGGAGAAGAGGAATGCTCTGTAGTCTCTGCCAATTCCCACATCATAAACACTTCTGTCTCAGGCCCCACAACCTATAATTTTAATATCTGGGTCTCAGGAGCTGGCTCCAGCATCCCACCACATCCATTCCTATTGAAGTGCAGCTCTAGGCTTTGCTTGGTCTTTTGTCTTAGCATCTTTAGACTGAATATGCGTCCATTTCCCTGCATCAGAAGGAACACTGAGGACACGTCTAGACCATCTCTGCTGCACTGCAGTGCTGCCGTGAACAACCTCATGGAATGAGTTCTGGAGCACAGTTGCATTCTTCAGTAACTTTACTGGTTCTCACGGCAGCTACTCCAGGAACTACTCACTAGCACTCTCTGAGACCCTATTTTCCCACTGTTTTGCCTTGCTGGCACCTGGTATTGTCAAACTCAACTTTTGCCAACCTAAAACACAGAATTCCATGAACTTTAATGAAGTTTTTCCTTACCCTGAGATCAAGAACTATTCCTGTGTGGATGCAGCTATGTATATTGTTTCAACTTTTTACCTTTACCTCTGTCTAGTATTTCTCTCTAGTTGAATATAAGGAATACAAAAAGATACTGAGGAATACAAAATCCAGGCCTAGGGTACAGGGTGACTTAGCTATTCTGAAGAAATTCAGTAGGTAACTTTAGCCAAGTCATGTCAGTTTTGCAACTTTAATTTGGGGATTTAGGAAGAGACGCTAAGGGAAAGTTATATTGAAAACAACTTCCCTTTGGCTTTAGGGAACAAAAGAACCACATTAACAGTGACATAAACAAGTGTGGGAGATGCTTCAATAAAGGGTAAGGCTGGAGCTGTAGAAGTGGCAGTGGGGCCATCCTGAACCCAGGTCCCCATCACACTTGCATGCCATCCTTCAGTTTTTCAGATAGGGTTGCTTCCTTCTGCCTAGACTGGCCTTGGACAATTATTTTCCCACCTCCATGTTTTGAATAGCTGGGATTATAGACATGTACCACAATGCATGGCTGCTTAACACTTTTAATTCCAAAGGATTTCCCTTGAACTGGATTCTAAACCCAAAATAGGAAAACAAAACTCTGGAACAATGTACTCTCTGATCTATTCCACAGGGTTTTGTTTTTTTTTTCCTTAAAGAAGACAATGCACTTGTATATCCTAACATGACTCCATGGTGGAAATCAAGATGGAACTTGTTATATCTTTTTCCCCCTGCTTCTCTGCCTTATAGTCTGATGTAGAAGTTTGCATGTTCAGGTTTAATAACTTCAATTGCTTTTATTAGAAAATATTAAGATTGTGGCTCAAGTGGTAGAGCACTAGCCTTGAGCATAAAAGCTCGGGAACAGCACCCCAACACATGAGTAGAAAATATTTTCTTTTCAAAACGTAGAAGATAATTTCTTCCTTGTAATTTGCCTTTTGCCTTTGGGAAAAGACTGGGAATTCTTCTTTTGGAGTCCCTCCATTTTCTTTCTATAGACAGGAGGCTCTGACCATGGTGCTGAATGTGCTTATCTTGAAATTTTAACTTCCACCAGGCCAGTAGACCCTAGAGCTGGGGGATGTGTCAAAAGTGGTCTGGCCAGTGCGTGTTATCCTCCTCCCTTCTACCAGCAATACATTTAAGCTGCAGAGTTTAGTCACTTCATTGAGCTCCTTTCAAGAGTAAGAATGGGGAGGGAGTTCTGGCTAAAATGTAGAGTTGAGGCCACTTCCTAAAGAAAATACTATCTAAATATGAGGTGGTGTGTTTTGACAAGTCAGAAGATTTGAAAGCGAACCAAAGGCAGCCTAACAAAGGCAGATAACAAGTATGTCATAGGCCCACGGACAACTACAAAATATGGTGCCGTGGCACTGCTGACATCCCAGACATAGAGCTTTGTTACAGGGGAGTCATCCATCCTCTTTGACATCTGCAGGAAATAACACTCCTGTGACAGACATGTGCTGGGGCCCTGACATCAGGAAACATACAGTCCATTTAGTAAGAAAGAAGAGTAATGCCACTTCAAAGCAGAATGGATCACATGTGTTACAGAGATGCCATATGGTACTAACCAGACAGAAATCATCGAGTCCTGAACTTTGGGCTTGTCCTTCCACTCACCTTCCATTTCAGGCTAGAGGCAACATATTTAGCTGACAGGACTTTGTCATCTACAGACATGCTTTGCAATGAATTCCACTTTGCTATGAATCCTTGGATTCCTGCTTGCTGGGAGCATGGGTGGATTGGATTTGTTCCTCCAGAGACTGCCAACCAGTGAGATTACCACAGGCAGGTCAGGACAGTGTTTAATCTGCTCCATGGATAAAAACTGCAGCTCCATCTCCACCACCATGTGCAAACACAGCAGCAGAGATTAGTGCGTGGAGGTACACAATGGACATGCAGGAATTTGCCCAGGATGAAGAAACCATTTGATGGCTCCTTCCTCCCCCTGACCTGGGAGGACAGGATCAGAGGGCCAGTCATCTACTAACATCTCACATCAGGTCTAACATTAGAATCATCTAGCCTTTCCAAGATACTTCTCAGAACTAAAATGTACTTCAAAGGTAGTGCATGTTGGGTCCGACTTCAACACTGTCCAGACAATGGTCTGAGTTTTCAGTAGCAGATGGGAAGGTACATGCCATCAGTTTATATGCATAAAGTAGTGGGGAAGGGCTGAGGGGCAGGGGCCTGGCCGTGCAGCAGGTGCTCCACCCGTCTTTTCTAAGGGCCTATCTCAGAGGTGCCAAGACACAGAGCTGCTGATCCCAGGACCTAGTTGGTCCTTTGGGGGTAAGTCTGACCTCCCATTCCAGAGCATTGAGAACCCCTCTGCAGGAGCAAAGGTGTGAGCTAAGAAACAGGTCCCCCAGGAACTCCACTTATTCTCACCAGCCATAGCTTGATAGAAACTCTACACATGCACCCATGCATCTTTAGACACTGTTGCCCTCATGTGCAGACTTCTTCTCTATGAGACACTCCTGTGGACCTTGCCTTCTATTAGGGAAATCAGGCTAGTGGCTCTCTTCATGTTGGTCAGTATGACACCAAGACTCTTCCAAGTTCATTTCAAGGTCATTTAGAGGTTGAGTCCTGAGAAGCTCATTGTCTGCTAACTGGTGCTATTCAAGTTCTGCTTATTTGCATGTCTCTGACTTTTTTGAACAACCTACTATTTGTTTTCTGATGTATACAGAGGGTCAGAGAGGCTGGCATAGGAGGGTCTCAGTACCATCTGCCCTGGGTTTTGTGCTTGTTTTCCTGCCTGCCCTTGTCCTCGTCCTCGTCCTCGTCCTGTTCAGTCACAGGGCGGAAGCCTGCAGGGAGAGGCAGCTGTTTGTACAGGGTAAGATGCCTCCTTTACAAGTATATCCAAGGGCTGGCCTTTATTTCAAGACCAGTTCTGACAGCAAAGAAGGCTAGCACCCAACTGGCACACTCTGATGCCTTTGTCCTGTCGCCTCCTGCCACATCAAGCCTTTGGCACAGTATTGGTTACTCAGCCTCTGCCAGGCCTGCACCATCATCTGCCCAACCCATTGCGGTGGTGGCCAACATGTTGAGGGTTGATACAGATTGATACTGGGCCATACTTTTGTAGGCTGTGTTTTCATGGAGGTAAAATTTGCCGAAGTCATAGACTGCAACATCTGTCCTTCCATCCTCCACCTCTTTGATTTCCTCCTGTCCAGCTGTGACTCCTCTCACCTCTCAGGAGAAAGAGTCCTGAGCTTGCCGGCCCTTATATCTCTGGATCTGGTAGGGTCAGCCCTGAGACAGCAAGTCTGTACAGTTTGACTCCCTTGCCGCACCCACATACCAGGGCAGTGCCAGTGCACTCCCCGGGGAAGCACCTGAGCACCATTGTTTCTGTGCAGGGGAGGGTCAGCTGCTGGGCACCAAGGCTACCGGGGTGGAAAATGTCTTTCATAACAAGATGGCTCTCAAATAATTGGCTAAAGTTTGCTCTTTGGCCCTTAAAGAGAGTGAGTGATTGGTGTGGGTTATCTCTAGAAATTAAACTATCACCCCCACAGCCAAATCCTTCAGCCAACTAACTAATAACATGTAAGCTCCATCCTTCGCAAAAAAGACAAGGCCCACTGCAGTGGGTGGCCATCATGCCCACATGAGCAACCGAGCAAGGAGGACGCCAGCACCTCTTCCCAGTGCTGCTGAATGCATCCCAGGGCCTCTTTGGAAAGGAATGACCAGCTGGTGGAGATGCTGTTTGGATGTAAGACTTTAGAAAATGATCTAACTTTTGGTTAGCAGCCTCAACTCTTTAAGGAGTCTAGGTCCTGAAGGGCTGGAAGATGAGTGAACACACAGGGCCTTTTGGTACTCAATGACACTGATGGGTCTGTGCTTTAGTTTAGCCTGCTGCCTGACATATTACTCCAGTGAGAGTACATCCATCCGGGAAGGTGTACCCCGGACTGCAATGAGTACCACTGGCCAGGCCTCCACTGAGATTTTGCCTGATTGCACAGCCTTCTCTATGGTGAGCAAGCAGGCAGATAGGCAGATTCTCTGTTCTCTGGCCACCTGCCCTACTGCTTTTTGGTGTGGTAAATCCACCAGCCCCTTGAACTTAGCTGAGTGAACTCAAATGACTTGTGGACTCTGGCTTTGTTTACTCATATTTAGTACATTGACAACTACTTTATCTTTTTATTTTCTGGTCATGGGGCTTGAACTCTGGACTTGAGCGCTGTCTCTGTGCTCTTCAGCTCAAGGCGAGTGCTCTACTGCTTGAGCCACAGCAGCACTTCTGGTTTTCTAGTGGTTTTTTGGCGATAAGACTCTCACTGACTTTTCCTGCCTGGGCTGGCTTCGAACTGTAATCCTCAGATCTCAGTCTCCTGAATAGCTAGGATTACAGGTGTGAGCTACCAGTGCCTGGCTTACTTTGTTATCTTTGAAAATATTTAACTAGCAATGCCATGTTTGAAATCGTGTGTGTGTGTGTGTGTGTGTGTGTGTGTGTGTGTGTGTGTGTGGTCATACTTGGGTTTGAACTAAGAGCCTATCACTTCCTAAGCAGGTATAAGTTGTTTATCTCTCTCTCTCTCTCTCTCTCTCTCTCTCTCTCACACACACACACACACACACACACACACACACACACACACACACACATAGTATTATATAGATCTCATATATATCTTCCTCCCCAGCTCCCCGACATTGAGCCACACCTTTGGCCTTTTATGTTAGGATCTGTTCATTTTTTTCTACATTTCATCTTACCTTGGCCGGCCTCAAGACTATCACCCTCCTACCTATACCTTCAGCATAGCTGGGCCATGCACATGGTGATTAAGATGGGGTTTCACTTTTTGTTCAGCTTCCCTTCTAACCACAGTTGTCCCATCTCTGTGTCTAGCTGGGTTTATAAGCATACTGGCCCAACTCTATGGCTTTGTGAATCAGAATGTCACATGTACAAATCAGGGGTTCTGAATTGGAGGGTTAATATCTTGAAAGGCTTGTGGAAGGGCTTGTAATGAATGGGCCATCTGATCTTATATCTCCACCTCAGGTTTTGTGCATTTGTACTTTTTTTTTCTTCTGGAGGGTAAGGACCCAAAACTTTAGTTCATTTTACAAGGGGCTACACTACGACCCATTTGTTTTAGAGATGAGAAAGCAGGGCTCCTTGAGAGTAGTTAAGAGGGCTGGAGCCAGGTCCAGAATGCCCCTGATTTCTTGCTCTCTGAACTGTATCATTCTATTCATCTCAGAAACCTTTCAGGTATACATAATAAACACTGGCTGGGCTTTCCTTCCTTCTGAAATCCCACTAGCATGGGAGTGAAGGATTAAGTATAAACTAGCAATGACAGAAAGAATGAGATGCAGACAGCCACAGATACTGAAACCAAATCAACAGACGTGAGGTAATTAAATGTAGCACAGCAGAAAATGCCAATACCTGAGATCTCAGAGAAGATGTGGTACTTGGGCAGAAGGCTGGAAGGCGCAGGAACTGGAGGTGCAGTGCCTGAGAAAGAAAGAAGATGCAGTGCCTGAACTAGAAATGAGAATCCCTGCGATGTAAGCACCTGGGCTCAGTCAAATTCTGGTCTCCTCAAGCTCCCACTATGACCTCCCCATGTTTTACTCTCTGGAAAGACTGACCCAGAGACATTGTTCTTAGTGAGATCAGTACGGTTGCGGGAGAGCTGGTTGCCATGTTAAGAAACATGTTCCTGAACAATGAGACGCCTGCCCCTTCCTCAAGGCTGGAATCTGGCAGCAAGGCTTATCCTGGTGGTAGATTGGCTGCCATCAGCTCACAACCACTATCACGCCCATCTAATAAGGCTGGAGATACCGCCCAGAACCTCCTTCTCATATACTGCAAGCTACAGTTTGCCAGTGACAGGGACCTGAATCAGAGGTGGAATGTGTGACATGAATGCCATTATCCTCATGGTCAGATGAGATGACTTCATGGTACTCTGCCAGCTCCATGTGGAAACCTTCCAGGGGTGGTAGACACTGGCTTCTTGGAATTTCTAGTGACCTCCAGCCCCTTCTGCTCCAGTAATGAAAGCCCAGGACTGAAATATCAATCCTCCACCCTCTAGCTGCAACTTTCAGGACTACCTCTTCCTCGGCAACCCCCAGGATCTACATTAAACACTTTGTTCTTGTAAACATTGTGGTGGTTCTGGCTGATTGGCTGTCCTAACTCATCTACGCACTATCAGATACTGAAGAATTCATTTCTGAATCCTGAGGACTGGCCAGGCCATGAGAAAGGAAAACACTAAACTTAATACTACTGGAAGTCCCTTGAATAAACAGTTGAGCCTCCACTCTACCACAGGATTCATTTGCTACTGCTATGTCAGATCAGTATAAATGGAGTGGCTTAAACCACACACATTATCATCACACAGTTCTGGAGATCAGAGGTTCCAAGGGTAAAAACAGGCATTAGGAGAGCAAAGTCCTTTCTGGAGGTCCACGTAGTGATGATCTGTTTCCTTGCCTTTTCCAGTTTGGACAGGTAGCCACATCCTCTGACTGTGGTACACGGGTTCTGACTTCAGAGCCAGCAGGGATATGTTTGATTTCTTTTTTTTTTTTTTTTTTGAAACCTTCTCTGTGTTTCATTTCATCTCCTGGGGAAAAAGTTTTGGCAATGGGGGACCCAAGCCTAAGTCCTGAAGGTAGAGTCCTCTGTTCCTAGACATAAACATGCCCCTGTGGCCCAACCAATTCCAGCCCAAACCCACAGTGCATTCCTGTACCCACAGCCTTGCTCTTTGCAGGGGTCTGGCTATATCCAAGGATAGAGGGCACAGGCTTTAAAATCGGGGACTCATGATCTATGCAGATAAATACTTGCTCAGCAGCTCTAGTGAGGAGATTGCCACATCCAGAAATTGCCCTATTTGACTCTCAGCTTGTGTGAGGTTCACAGACACAGTCCCTTCTTTCTGTTGTCAGCCCCAGGCTCTTCAGATTCCGACACAGACAGGACAGGACAGGAGAGCATTAAACTATTAGAGCCCTGAGGGCTGGGTGGACAGCTGCTGGCCACACTGAGCACATTCAGGATTCTCAGCTGTTTGGCTCAAATCTAGCTTGTTCTGACCTATTGGAGGGCTGAGCCTTAGTTTCTCCAAACCACGAGTGCTCTGGTCAGAGGCAACGGTGGCCCTCACCACATAGGAAGAAAATGCATGGCCCATGATGATCACTGTAAAGGAATATTTTTGTAGCATGTCCTCAGGAGCCCAAGATACCAGGTGAGGAAGACCCTGGATTCCTGTGGCTCCCACTGGCTCACGTCCTTGCCCTTGACAAGAGGTAGGAGAGGATGAAGAAGGCCACAATCAGGCCCACGGCCATACCACAGAGAAGCTTCCGATTGTCTCGCCCAGATCGTGCCATCGTGGAAAAGCGCTTCACACTCCCTGTGAGCAGACCAGTCACGCTGGTGAAGTCCGAGTCCATGCCATCCAGGTACTGGTTCTGGTCTTCAGCATCCCTATCAATGTCCAGGGCCAGCGATTTAAGCCTGGTAACCTTGGAGGCAAGGCTGTCGGCCATCCGCTTGTTCTCCCGGTCTAGAATCTCCTCCACAGCCCCGGAGCTCTGAGCCCGAGACCAGTCCGCCATCGCGCCGCCGGCCGGCCCCGGCACCGCGGACGTGGCACCAGCGCTCGCGAGGCGCTCGGGCCGCAGCTCTCCGGCCTCTCCTCTTCCGCTCAAGGCCAATCACTCGATATGTTTGATTTCTATAGTCACTTCTCGTTCTGACTACAGCCAAGAATGTTTCTCTATTTTTATGGAGTTTTGTGATTAAGGAGGGTTCACTTGCACACCCCATTTCAAGGTGTCTTTGTTTCATCCCATCTGCAAAGTCCACAGGTAACATTTGCACTGATTCTGGGGAC
Source organism: Dipodomys spectabilis (assembly GCF_019054845.1). NCBI lineage: Eukaryota > Metazoa > Chordata > Mammalia > Rodentia > Heteromyidae > Dipodomys > Dipodomys spectabilis. The sequence goes on from NW_024870874.1 coordinate 17,149,296, forward strand.
TAGGACACAGACATCCTTTTTATGTGAGAGGGGCATTATTCTGCCTACCACACACCTATAATTAGGCTGACCAGTTGGCAAGCCTCGTGAATATATAAAGAACTTCAACTTTTAAGCCTGAGAGCCACAGCTCACCAGACGTTTGTGTGAACCTGCAAGAAGAAAGACAATACCAAAAATGGAAGTGCAAAAAATCCAGATGGATCAGAGACATTCAGGGAATGGAAAAGCTTCTTAAAAAGAAAAAAAGATGCCCTCAGAAACACCTCCAAATCTGAAAAAGGAAAAATGTTAAAGAGAAAGCAACCTCTCAGATATTAAAAATATATTAGCAGAAATAAGAATCGAAGTTTTACAAGTAAAGGTGGGGGTTTTCCCAGAAAGCACCGCCGGGTAAGAAAAATGAACACTAGAAAAGTGGGGACTAAAAGTAAAAAAGAAAAATCCAAGTTAATGGAGGTACCAACATGTGAAAAACAAATTTTAGAGAGAATAGCGAAAACAAAAAAAAAAAAAAAAGGAAATTATCTGGGAAACAGGAATATTTTCTAGAGTTGAAAGGCAAAAAAATGTGCAGAATGAGAGGCATTAAATGCCTAGGCCAAGAAGTGAAAATGCTCCTATCATGGCTTATAGCCAATGGAATTTAATGCAAGGGTTAAGCAGAGACTCCTAAAAGCTAATGGAAAAAAATGAGCAAAACCAGCATTGTGTTAGACTTCTCAATAATAGTAGGTGCTAGAAAAAGTCTGAGGGGAAGATTTTCCCAGTCAGAAATTCTATAACCACTGAAACTATTAATGAAGTATAGATTAAAATGAGAACCATGAAGAAATTATCTACTCTACTGGTTACCCTTTCTCAGGACAAGACCAAAGGGTGTGTGTGTGTGGGGGGGGGGGGTGCGTGTGTGTGTGTGTGTGTGTGTGTGTGTGTGTGTCCTACACACGAGCTGAGACTAAGAGAATTAAAACAATAAAAATCATAGAATAATTTTTTAAAAAAGGACCCAGCCCAGGAGAAAGAATTTTTGGACGGTGATGCAGTTAAACCCAGGTGGATGGCTGGAAGTGAGCAGGGCGCCACCCATCCAGACCACCACAGGAGGAAGTTGGCTCCGAGTGCCACTGAGTGCCGCCGGCTGTGCCTCACCACACAGAGAGAAAAGCCATCATCCTTGCAGGCAGGATTAGGGATGAATTGTTAAGATATGGAAAATGGCATTTAAAAATGATGTTATTCATTTCAGAATTTTAAAAGGAAATGTAAAACCATGTGGCAAAGTGCTTCCAACAATTATCTACATAATGATCAACACCAATTCTTGCTTTAACCAAAACCTCTGAATAACTAAATTATGAACGGAGTAGTCTTTCTTCTCTCTCCTTTCTTCCTTCCATCCTTCCTTCCTTCCTTCCTTTCCTTTCTTTCTTTCTTTTCCTTCTTCTCTTTCTTTCTCTCCTTTCTTTTCTCTCTTTTTCTTTCCTTCTTTCTGGCGGAGCTGCCAGAGCCTCTAGCATGCTAAGCAAGCACTCTACCACTTGTGCTAAGTCCTTGGCATGGAGTGGTGTGTTTATGGTGGTGTTAGAACTAAATCCTCACCTCCCACAGTAGAAGTGAAAAAATAAAGTCAGAATGGAGAAAAGGCAGTGAGTGTACTTACAGGGGGTGAGAGGAGCCAGAAGACACAGCCAAAGTGGCTGCAGCTGAGAGGAGAAATGGAGGCTGGGGACAGCTGTTTGGTTCTCTAGAGCTCAGTCCCATCTGACTCGCAGATCTACTGAAATACCCGCTGATGATTTAAGTTTAAAGAACTCAATGTCAATCAAACCAATGAGCGCATGAACAAAAGGTGGTATGTTAACAATGAAGTGAATAAATGCAATATTATTCAGTCAAGAAAGGTATTATGTGTTGATAGTTGCTATGATGTCAATAAACCTCAAACACATGCTAAGTTAACAAAGCCAAACACAAAGCCCTTGTTGTATAATTACATTTCCACAAAATATCCAGAATATTTAAATCTACAGACAGTAGATTCAGGAGGCAGGAAGGAGAGAATCAATGTCTACTTACTTAATGGATATAGGATTTCTTTCTACAATGAGGAGAATGTTGAGGAATTAGATAGAGCTGATACTTAGATAACACTGTAAATGATCTAAAAGCCACTACACTAATGGCAAACTTGGTTACCTGTATACATTTGTTACTTCAGTAATAAAAAGTATAAATGATACTGTATGATGGATTCCATACATATAACACATTCTATATTAGATATTATCACTGACTTGACAATAGACTTGCTTTAGTAAGCATAGGGTGGTGAACAGTACTTCAGCCTTTGATGATTTACAGTGTCCATAGTAACTGAGCATCTGCCACTATTCTTTTTTTTTTTTTTTTTTGTCGGTCATGGGGCTTGAACTCTGGGCCATGGCGCTGTCCCTCAGCTCTTCAGCTCAAGGCAAGCGCTCTACCACTTGAGCTACAGCACCACTTCTGGTTTTCTGGTGGTTTATTGGAGATAGGAGTCTCACGGTCTTTCCTGCCCGGGCTGGCTTTGAACCGAGATCCTCAGATCTCAGCCTCCTGAGTAGCTAGGATTACAGGCGTGAGCCACCAGCGCCCGGCTGCCACTATTCTGAATAGCCAAGTTTGTATTGTAGACACAACAGAAATGAATTAGGAACTAATTCATTTAGGAACTAACATGTAGTACAGAATTATAAATTACTTCTGCATGTGGTTCTCCAGCAAACATAACAGCTTTTTTTTTGTCATTTGACACTTTAGTTTCAAAACAGAAGAACAGAAAACTTGAATTCAGGGTCTGGGAAGTCATATGTTATGAATGAGCTTACTGTATTTCTCTTTTTCTACCAATGAAATTTCTCAATCCCAATTATATTTCTTTTTTCTTTTTCTTTCTTTTTTTTTTTTTTTGTCGGTCATGGGGCTTGAACTCTGGGCTTGGGTGCTGTCCCTGTACTTTACCGCTTGAGCCACAGCACCACTTCCGGTTTTCTAGTGGTTTATTAGAGATAAAAGTCTCATGGACTTCCTGCCCGGCTGGCTTTGAACCGTGATCCTCAGATCTCAGCCTCCTGAGTAGCTAGGATTATAGACATGAGCCACTGGCGCCCAGCCCAATTATATTTCTAAGAATTAACTTTCAGCTCTCTCTCCTCCTGCACCATTTTCTTTCTTTTTTTTTTTAATGACTGAAAATCAGGTGAAAAAGTAGGTGAGAAGGGCTGGGGAGATCTGCTGAGTATTATCTCTGGTTTGTCAGCCACATGACTTTTCCAGGCCAGAGAGAACAGGTAAAGACTGAAGTCCACCAGGTGCTCCTTCAGTTCTTGGGCATGCCACGTGGAAACAGAGGATGGCTCTGTAATGACGGACATCAGTGTATACAGTAGAAGCCACAGTTATGCCCCACAAGGTGGAGTGGCCAAGATGCTCATGCTTATGTCCTTATAATCCTAGAAAACTCAACATTATATTCTACCTAACCATGGCACTCCAGTAAGAGACAATTTAGGAGAGTAACAAGTAGATCCTCCCACTTTCTCTACCCTGCTTCTTGAACTGAACCTTGACTTTATTCCATCCTAGATGCGTAAACCCAGTTATCTCTGCCATTAGTCCTTCCGTGCCTTTTTGGGTCTGGGTAGTAACCATGGAGCTTCCTCCCCATAGCTCCTTTCAGATCCCAGGCAGTTATCAGTTTTGCTCCTCTTCTTTTCTAGATACCCATCACCAAAACAAATGCTACAAATGCTGTGGAATTTCTCTAATATAGCCACCAGGAATATGTTAATACTTAAGCATTTATTATAATTAGGGTAATGAAACAACTTAAAAACAGAAAGGAAGATCACCTTAGTGTTCCTGATTTGTGCTTCTGCCTTCTTTTTTCATGACCTACGGTCACCAACCTATTTTCTCTTGTTAGCCAGCTACACGATGCTTTTCCCCAATCATTATAACCGATTTCAGATGGTGCTAGAAAATTCTATTGACTCTGAACACCAAAAGAAATCAGTCATCCTCTAAGGGGGGGTCACAGGAGGTCGAAGGACTGGAAGGACCCAGCCCTTAAACAGTCATACATTTGGTCCTTTAACCCACTGCAGAATAGTGCTAGGGAAGGCTATCACACAAACAAGTATAAAGGCCTGAAAAATGAAGCATCCCACGCTATCAAGCTGCCAAATGCAATGCCATTGTCAGCAGGGCAGGGATTGGGCGGCTACACAGAAGCAAGGCAAATTCTCAGAGCTGCAGGGGTTTGCTCTTCAAATTCTTCAGGCTGGTCAATTTACTCCTGCAGTTGGCTGTGGGGTTGGTCTCCTCCAAGAACACTGATTTCAAATGGTGCTAGACAATCACTATTTAAATCTAAACCACCATATGAAACCAGCTTCCTGGAGAAGCTTTTTCTGCACAATACTTTCCAAAAGTACAGCAACCTAGAAACCAAAAAGTTGAATTTAGTTTTGAGTTACTTACCTAGTGGTATAAATAGAGCTTTAGCAAAGTTCATACATTTGTACACTGATATCGTTTAACTACTATCACATGCCTGTGACTTTATTCTTAAGCTGTCAGATAAAAGTTAAGTTTATTATTTGGGATGAACCCATTGTTTCTGGGTGGGAAGCCAAGGACATCCCTTACTTGAGAAAAGGAGCCAGAGCAGAACCAGAGCTCACCTCAGCCAAGTACCAGGGAGGTTTGCGATGACTAGAGTGACACTGATACATGAAGTGAGCCAGCACTCCGGGAGAAGCAGAGGAAACTGCTTTCTACATACTGTGCTTCTACCTTAGTAATTTCTTCTGAGACAAAGGATTGCTATGATTTGGGAGTCTCAAGAGGACAGCAGACTGACCAACTCAGGGGAAAAGTAATACACTGATGTAATGAGATCCCAATGTTTGTTTCCAGAATGGAACTCCTCAGACTATATCTGTGAATTCAGGGTTTGGGGGGAGGGTAGGCTTCTAAGCTTCCCATTCTCCTTCATGGATTACTTTCGCCACTGTTCTCACCTTCCTCCTACCACAGTTCTTGATGTCATTGTGCTGGGCAGCTGCCTGGGTATGAAGAGGTCTGAGATGTCTAATGCTCACAGTCTACCTAACAACAGGGATGCACATCCTTTTTGGGAAAAATGTCAGATACACATTAACATGGACTACAGAATGAATTGCAACAGGACTTATCTAAATTCAGCAACTGTTTATCTCTGTCATCCTTTGCTTTAGCTATGATATATATATATATACATATATATAACCTATATGTAACATCTATAGTTTTTTTTAAAGCAATTGACAATCATACAGATACTCTACTCCTAATTGCTTGAACATGCCTTTAGTACTAACAATTAGAAAAGCAAGAAGTCATTCTTTAAAAAATGAGGACATTATTCTACACAAACACAATAATAGAAGAGCTAAGAGAATGAATGACTCTAGGGACTGGCCTGGTGAAATATCCATTCTACATTCAGTTTTCCTCACTTCCTCCAAAAAATGTCTTTTGACAGTTTTGTTTCTCAAACTTGGGTCTGATCAGGGTTGACTAAGATTCTGTTTTCTTTAACCTTAACTCCTCCCCATATTTTTCCTTTTATAAACCAAGACACCATCAGCTCCGGAAACATAGCTTCTAATCCTGGCTATACCATTTTCAGTCTGCTTTCTTGGCTCAAACAAACTAACTAAACTTTCCTCCTAAATAAATATAAACAACCCATATGAAATAGCTATACTGTGGATTTTAATGAGTTTTTTTAAAATAGCAAATTGACAATTACCCAGATACTCTGCTCTTAACTGCTTGAACATATCTCAGTAGGAATAAAAATAAAAAAAATAAAAACAACAATAGTAAACACTAAGAAGCCATTCTGAAAGTAAACACATTCTTCTATATAATTACAATACCTTGGTATACATAAGAGAAGGCACTATTCACTAGCAGGGAGATGGCAGGGGCTCATTCATTCTCTCTCTAGAACATGCACAGAGGACGGGTGACAGCTACTGGTGTGGACACTCCTTGCTGAGTCTTTTATGGGCACTCACTAGTGGCAAGGTCAATTGCACTGCGAAGGAACGGCTTTACTTGCTAAGCATTAGCATGTTTCTGTTCCTCCCGTCCTTTCAGTTCCAGCAATCAACTCGACTCTTCTCAGGTTCAGACCAGGATACAGTACAGCTCAAGTTCTAAGAACCAACTCAGAGATATTCCTACTTTTAAGCAGCAATAATTTTATAGTACTGTAACATTTGAAAGGAGAAAAAAACAACTTTTGGGGGTGAGTACTGTGGTGTGAACTCAGAGCTTTGTGATTTTTAAGTGGGCACTTCGACTGCTGAGCCTCACCTCCAGCCCTAATTTTTGTTGATTATTTTTTATTTTATTGTCAAGGTGATGTACAGAGGGGTTACAGTTACATAAGTAATGTAGTGATTACATTTCTTGTTTAACTTGTTACCCCCCTTCCCCATCATTTCCCTCCCTCTTTTCCTCCCTTCCAATCTCCCCACAAGTTGTACAGATCATTTCTAACATATTGTCTTGTGAGTACTGCTGTTGCTTAGGTTTGCTCTTTGTCCTTAAGTCTTACCATTTGGTTGTTCTCCTTCCCTTCCCTAGTTCAGATAAACATATAGTCAATACCCAGGGTACCAAAATTGAACACAGTGACAACAAGGGATAAACCATAGGGGGGAAAACACAAAAGAAAAAAAAACACGTAGTACATTGAGAACAACAAAGAAAAACCTCTTGTGTCCACATCTTGGTGTTCATTTGACTTAGCATCATCTTATATGCTCATATGTACGTAGCTATTGTGCTCTTCTGCTCATCTGCTAAGATTATCCCAGATGTATACTATTTTTTTTTAAGGGAGACCATGGGACCTGTGTTTCTTTGGGTCTGGCTTACTTTAGTCAATACGATTTTTTCCAAGTCCTTCCATTTCCTTACAAATGGGGTGGTGTCATTCTTTCTGATGTTGTTGGTTATTTTTTAGATAGGGTATCACTTCTTGATCCAAGCACCTGTCTATGAGTATGATCCAATTATGTTAGTCTACCCAGAAGCAAGGATTATCAGGTGTAGGCTACTTCATCTCTTTGTTGAAAAGGGTTTTTGTAGACCTTTTTTTCTACTCAGGCTGGTTTCAAATCATGATCCCAATCATCTTAGTCTTCCAAGTAGCTAGAATTATATCTTTGAGCCTCTGGTGCCTGGTCAACTTATCTCTGTCTGTTTTGTCTCTCTCTCTCCTTCTATTTTTGTACTTGTCCTGGGGTTTGAACTCAGGGCCTGGCTTTTGTGCTCAAAGCTAGTGCTCTAGCACTTGAGCCACCACACCACTTCCAGCTCTTTGGTGGTTAACTAGAGGTAAGAATCTCATGGACTTTTCTTCCCTGGTTGGTTTTGAACTGGGTTCTCAAATCTCTGCTTCTAAGTAGCTAGGAATACTGACATCCAGCAGCTTAACTCTCTTACACACAATCCACACTTAAAATGGTCAGATTCTCCACCAACCTACCTTAAAGTATTACCTTTCAAAAAAGAACCCTTTTTAGACTATCTCTCAGCTAGAAGAATGAGTCTTTCCATTTCAAAACCCAGTGTGCGTTATGTTCCTTTTCAACAAGTTGCTTCCCTTTATATGTTTTCTTCCAAATCTGATAGTGAAATTTGAGTTGGGATGTGAGTCAATCACCACAGCAGGAACTCCTGTGTGGCAAAGCCCTACAGTGGACTTGCATTGTTTCCTTTAATGAAAGAGGCCAGTCTGTTCTTGTGCGAGCAAAATGGATTAGAAGAACTTCCCTTAGGGTGTGGAGATTTCATAAGGAGAACTGTAGCCAGCACTACACAGCTTCAAAACATTAGAGGCATGGGGATACAAGAGTCCTAACTTAGGTATTCCAGACTAGACTAAAAGATGCAGGTGTTGTTGCTATGGCAACAGATTACACATTTGGAGGTCATGCTCTGCCAATTTGTATGCCTTTTGTGAAAGTGTGCTCCTGAGAAGGAGATGCTCTGGTTGTAAAGAACCTGCCCGTGCTGCTTGACTAGCTGTATAGTCTTGGACAAGTAATTTGTTTTCCCTGAGCCTCTGGATCCAGAAGCAGACATGTAAAGTACTGTAGTACGGCAGGTAGGAGGGCTCTAAGTAGTCCGGTATATGGAAACAGTGATTTATAAAACATCACAGGCATGCAGTGTTTGGATGGATGGATCTGAACTCTGGAGTCTTCTCAGGTTCAAAGCCAATGTTAACAAGAAATGGACAGAAGGCAATGTTTCCACAGCTTCCATTTTCCAATGCTTACTCTGTGCCAAATGCTGTGCATTGTGCTTTGCAGGTACGTTCTGGACACTGCAACTACCCAAGAAGATTGATGAGTCCATAGGAAGGACTGGGGTGTGACACAGGGTGTATGATTTGCTCTTGGTCCCAGAGCTTAAGGGCCAAACAAGACTGAAGCTCAAGTTCCAACTGAGCAGCTTCCCGACATCCTTTTTGCTTCAGTGCCTTATATGTGCTTTAACCGTTCAATATCAGCCACAGGGAGCTCTGAACATGCACTGGCTCCTACTTCAGGGTTTTACCAATAAGCACTTCAGCACACCATTAAAACCTGTAATGGCCCTACTGACCACTTCTGACTTTCTGTGTGGCCTTAACCAAGTCCCACTTCTCTGAAGCCTGTTTCCTCATTAAACTTAAGGGCGATCAAGCCAGGGGTTAAGGGCACAGCTCATAGGTAGAGCACCTGCCTAGCAAGATTGAAGTCCTGAGTTTAAACCCCAGTACTGGCACAAAGAAAAGAAGCCCAAGTCAAATAACCATCATGTCTGGCATATATGTATGATGGCAGTAATACCATCCAGTCTTTAGAATCTAGTCTGGTAATTTATCTTCCAGTTTCCATTTTTACAAGGTGCTATGTTGAGAGGATGGGTTACAGGCTTATGGAACCACAATGTCAAACTCAGGAATCAGCTCCCCATACAACTTGGATGTATAAATTATGTGCCTCAATCTCCTAATCTATAAAATGACGATGATGACAGTCTCACCACAAAGAAGTTGCTATGAGACCTAAATCCAGTGACTAAAGTATATCAACGGTAAGTGAAAGTTATGGCAGCAAAACCAACACTTTCCTTCAGGCATATAGATGTAGCTGTCCCAGCTTGGGAATAAGAAGGCCACTGTCATATACTGATGCACTAGGAAAGAGCCTATGAAGGGTTCCTCTATCTCAGTGGATGGAAATGAGTAATTGTAATATTTTCTGCCTCCTTCTTGCCCATGCAAAGACCTGCATGTGCAATCTGTAGAGTTGCTTTTAAGTAGGAGTTCATACTGTCAATTTGCTAATCCTGATAGCAAATTGGAAGTTGGGAATCAAAAGGAAAGAATAGAAATCAAATGTTGATGGTGACTGGAGGCATGGCTCCAGAACACTGCCCCATGAGCAAGAAAGCTGAGCAAGTCTTTAAGTTTAAGCTCCACTGCTAATTAAAAAAAAATTACCATGGAATCCCCCTGACAACTAAATACACGAAAACATGTTTGACGGAGATCCACTCACAAAGGAGTGTAAAGGCAAGCTGTTGGTAGATATTTTTCAGGCACAGACCAGGAAGATCCTCGGAAGGCATTTGTTCAGAAGAACTGAAATGACAGCATGAACTTGGGATGGCTCCAGAGCAGAAGCGAAAGTAGAAGTCAGCAGTTTTCTTTTTAGCATGTGGCTCCTCCAGTATCAGCTCATGCATTTAAAAAACAACAGCTGTAAGGCCCTTTCTCCTTCCTGCTTAAGACATAGCAGTAGGAAAGTTCGTGTACAGCAAGTGACACATGCCTCTTGAGCTGCATCTGTACTGGAGACTAGGAAAGGTGTGGCTGCTGCTATGGAAACTGTCCTCTGAAGAGGCCATGTGTCTTGCAGATGAGCCAGGAGTGCCCAGTATGATGCTTATGAAATTCAGCATGGTATAAACCTATAGATCCAAAAATGGGACTTATGGAAGCATCCTACACAGGGGAGGGAGGAGGTCTTTGTTTTCAACACTGACTTTGCAGCCTCATATTAACAGCACAGATCATGGAAGGTAGTACCTGGAAGCATTTTCAATGTTCCTTCACTGCTTCAACCAGGCAGAGAGCAATGTGGAATTGAAACCACATCATACTCTCTCCAACATGATCTATTTTGTTTTGTGCCAGTCCTCAGGGCCTGGGCTTTTGTGCTCAAAGCTAATACTTTACCATTTGAGCCATCCACTTCAGGCTTTTTGGTGAATAATTAGAGATATGAGTCCCATGGACTTTCCTGCCCAGGCTGGCTTTGAACCATGTTCCTCTAGAGCTCAGCCTCCCAAGTAGCTACATTACAGGCAAGAGCCATGGGTAGCTAGCCCAATGTGATCTATCTTAAAAGCTGAGATGTGCATTTCACCACATCATAAGACAGAAAGCCACGGTCATAGAGAACAATATTTCTGGAAATGGAAGGTTCTAGTTAATTTAACAAGTTTTAAAAGTAGCCCTATGAGGGGCTCCGCTAAAGAACATTGTCAAGTTTCCACCAACTGCAGTTTCTATGTTATGAAAACAATGCTGTGAATGGAAGTTGAACATAGCTGAGACCACAAGTTACCCCAGTACCAGCAATGGGCACAGTATGGTCCCAACTGATAAGTGGGAATGGACTGGTGAAGGAAATGATCTTAATTCACAGATGTAACTTTTAAGCCAAGTAGTATTTAATGTGGCCTTTGGTAACTGCACTTAAGATGACAGCCAACAAGGAGTATAGAATGCAGGGAACATTGCTGAGAGTCAGGATTAAAATACCCGAGGGGGCTGGGAATGTGGCTTAGTGGTAGAGTGCTTACCTAGCATGCATGAAGCCCTGAGTTCGATTCCTCAGTACCACATAAACAGAAAAAGCCGGAAGTGGTACTGTGGCTCAAGTGGTAGAGTACTAGCCTTGAGTTAAAGTGCTCAGGGGCAGTGCCCAGGCCGAGTTCAAGCCTCACGACTCCTTCCCCAACCCACCTCCCCCACAAAAGAAAACCATATGAGGACTTTGCCTAGCTAAGGAGACCGGTTAGAAAAAGCCATACACTACACCTTATGGTATTAAAATAAATCTGAAAATGTCAAGCTGAAAAGTATAGACAGGAGGATGAGTCACACAGGATTGTGGGCTATTTAAACACCATCCTAAAATACTAGCATGCTTCCTATGGTCTGATCATACAACTGAGGAAAGGGACTGATGGCTGAGAGGAGTGCCTCCATTTTTAGCAGTAACAAATCACAAGGCTACGCCTGCCTGGAAGCTTCCTGGCTTTGAACAAGTGATTCATTGCCTTTAGCTGCTTGAAGGTCCTCTTCAGTTAGCCTGTTCTTTAAAAAGCACATGATAGAGCTTAACTTCAGAGTGTGCTTCCTTTATCCTCCCTCCCCCAGAGAACCCAGGAACCTGGTGACCACTGTACCTGCAGTCTCCTGGGATCCGGCTGTTCACACACTGGGTCCAGATGGGAGAACTAGAGCACCAAGATTTGCTTGGAAAAACTGTGAGTCAGTAACCAGGTCTCTCTGCTCAGTAACAAGGCCTCTGACCTCCCAAAGCACTGCCAGCCTCACACTGCTATCTCTACTTCTCCCACAAGCTCTGAAATACTGGGCTTCATCAGCAGCTCTTGGTGGTTCTAACGTAAGGCTAGGGCTTGTACCAAACCTTCTGCCAAAGAGCTGTAGCCCAGCAGGACAGTGTGTCTCTGATGACAGTAATGCGGCTCTGGCAAGGAGCCAAGGCGACACAGCGAGGGGGCCAACTCAGGAACCTTTACAGACACAGCTCACCTCAGTGAGTCTCTGTGTACAATCAAATCTACCAGTGAACGTCGTTTCCTCCATCGGCCTTTCTTCATGAGCACAGCTAATCTAAGTGTGTGTACTTCTATGCTATCCTTTTGATGGAAATGCTCGTCAAGCAGCCTAATCTTTGGGATCAGAATAAACCAGACTTAAGTTTTCGTAACCTGAATTCAAACTTGTGCACTCACAAGAGATGGTAGCTAGTAAATTCTGCTCTACTCTAAGATGGAAACATCAAGGAGGAATGGACACGTCCTAACCCTTTGGGAAAAATAAAACACTGCTTTAGTCCAGGTTCCCCAGTTTAACTATGTGATTTTCTATGTGGAAAATTTTAGGCATGGCTTAGATGTTAAACAATTGCTAGACTAAAATTGTATGTGTGTGACACTGGGATTTGAACTCAGGGCCTCATTCTCGCAGGAGAGGCACCATGATACTGAGGCCACACTTTTAGTTTGTTTATCAGACAGCATTTTACACTTTTGCCCATGCAGGCTTCAGAGCACAATCCTCCTAAGTAATTGGAGTTACAGGCAGGCATGTATCACCATACCCAGCTAGATCATAACTTTTGAGTACACCAAAGTGTAAAAAAGAAGGAAAACAGTATTTAAGCTAAGCAACAACCTCCACAGCTCTCCATTTTGTCCTCATGATGAGGACTCCTGAAGATGTCTGCCTCCCTGGAACAGTGATCTATGGAAAGACGGTCATGAACACATTGGTGATCTATGGAAAGGTGGTCATGAATACATTGGCGGCTCAAACACAGCCAAATTCTTCAGTTTTTTAAAGAATAAGTTGCCTACCTTAGAAATGAAGACAACACAGGTACTGGAGAAATAATTATCCTTCTCCAAAACCATGTGAGAAACTAAACTCGGTCATTCCTCCCCACTGTTTCCATGGCTCTGCGGGGGAAGTGACACTGTCACCAGAACCAGCTCCTCCCTACTAGGCCAATTGATGCTTACTTTGATGCTTCTGACACACTTGGTTTACATTCTTGGGGAAGTCTTGCTTTGTAATAAGCCAGCCATTAAGAGATCAAAGAGAAGAGTGACAAAAGCTTAAGAGCTACTGGAGAAACAGGCTGGGATTGATGTATTCTGCAGGAGGGTTCCCCGTGTAGAGATCTGGGCGCAAATTCCATGTCTTTGACTTGCTTTTCCTCCTTAGACAAATGATTCATCTCTTGGCTCAGGCTGAGGTCCTTAGACAAATAAAGGCAGCAGATGGCAGAGCGCCAGTGTGTGGTGGGAGCCGAGGACGTGCTCGTGTTTTCTGGGGACACCACACATAGCCTGACTGGCCCGGGGCTCCTGTGGGCACAGCAGGTGGGGAGAGGACTCTCTTCACTGGCTGAATGTGCACTGGTACAGCAGGGCACCCCCTGGCCTAGGCAGCGAGGAGTCCTTCCCCTGGAGATCATGACTCCCTGCTATCCTTCAGAGGGCAGGAAGGGATGAGTTAACAACTAGCCTCAAGTCCTTCTCCTCCAGCTTCTCCATCCATTCTTCCTCCACTTCCTCTTTGCTCTATCCCCAAGAGGCGTGCAGAATATCTTTTAAACATTCCATCTGCTCCATGACCCAAAGAACAGTGTGTTCTCACAGCATTGCTCAATCCTCTCTCCTGCGGTAAGAATTCAGAGTTTGTTTATTACAAACTCCAGTGGCATACGTTATTTCTCATCCAAAAAAAAAAAAGTATGTCAAGTCTCTTATTTTTGCCCACTGGAAAAGTCTTTATTCTCATTTCTATCCAGGAGTGAATAAATGTGCTATACACCAACAAAAGAGAGTTGAAAAACCTGCTGATGGTGCATGACTAGCTTGTTCTTTTGGTAAAATGAGCTCTCTTTTCTGACCTAAATCATTTTCAAAACATTCTTCAAAGGGCAGGTGGCCTCTTGCAGCAAAACGGCCAAGGACACACGTGGGGTCCTCCTCCTGAGGCTTGGCCGGGGAGCTGTGGGGTATGGAGGGAGCCCTGGGCTCTGGACCCAGAGGCCTGGCTGAGACTGCCTGCTGACCTCCAGAGGACCAGAGCGTCCCTGGGCTGTCCTCTTCCTATCTGAAGTTAACCAAGGAGAACTGGATGGCTTTCTTTTTGATGCAGATCAACAGTACTCTCAAACATGATGCTGAGTGCGAGGCTGCTGCTTTCTGCACCTGAAGGGCTAAGCCATGAGCCCAGATGTGGGAAAAAGGAACATTCGGAATCACTCAAAACTATTAAGGATGTGACTTCAGAAAGTGCCTGCCAATGTTTCCCAACAGTGCAGTGTCCAGGCACCAGTGTCACCCAGGGCCTCATCACAGTGACCTGAAAGATGCAGGGCATGCCACTTGTGTGCAATATCCTATGCTTTTCTGAATGGCCATAGACACTGGCTTTCTGTAACCTCTATCCAAAAGTAGGGGAGTTCCCTACCTCCACAGGCTACAAAATAAAGAACAGCTTCCCTCCTTTTAATGAATGTCCTCTTGCCCCAAACCATATCCCCAACCCAGTGAGTATGAGTGGACTAACTGACTTCTAAGTGACCTAACTCTTAAGTGATCTGAAGTCATTATTTATACATAGGGAAGACACACAAAGTAAACTGAAAAAAACAAGGGAGTGAGTCCCATCTTCTGACCACAGTAGAGCACACTTGGTAACTGCTTATTGAGCTCCATGGACTGGATGCAGTCGGCGGGCCCAGGCTGGCCTGTGTTTTCAGGCAGCCGGGGCTCAGAGGAAAACAACAGTGCTTTGCCCATTAGGAAAAGGTACTTCAGCTGCGGAGGACTGACCTGGCACATGGTAAGTGTGGTCAAAGATTTAAAAGTTGTTTTTTAAGTTAGGAAAGTCCATACTTGGTGCTATTTTTCTCCCACTTTGAAAGACCCAGTGGTGACACACATTGTAATCACATGTAACGCTGGCGTTCAGGCAACTGACTAATTGTCACCAGGCCTGTATGGCTTTATTAGAGCTGAGCAAGCTGGTAGGATCTCGTAAGAGTTATTATTCATCATGAAAATGTAGAGAACTTTTTGTTTTTTGGAAAATTCTGGTCAGCTGATATATGTCTGACTGGGCGGTCTAACTTGATGCTTCTTTTGCTGCTTGATAAAGCTCATTTCCTGGACTAGGAGAGATGTTCCGGGTAACCAGGAGACTTGAGGTAATTTCTGGCCACTTTGTATTTTATAAAGCAATATTACATTTTTTTTTCCCTGAGGAATGAACAAAAAATCATCTTCATTCTTTGAAACATCTATCAGAGCATCAATGACTAAAAAGTTTCCAAAGAATCTTGATTTCCTGTTGTGTTGGTGGCTTATACCTCTCTCGATACCATGTTTCTCTTAAATCCAAATTCAAACAAAACCACAAAACATCATTTTTAAATCTATTCCTTCCCTTTTTTGGAGATAAGGTTTTACTATATAGCCCAGGCTGGCCTCCGATTTATGCTTTGTGCCTCAGCCTCCCAAATGGTAGGATTCTAGGCTTGAACCACCATGCCTGGCTCTAGTTTTCAAAGGTATTTGTAAGTGGCTAATTTTGGAGTGTTGAAATAAAATGACCAACCTTGGGCCAGAGCTGTAATTGTGGGAGCAACTTCTTTATGCTTTGCCAAAACCCCGTTTCCTTTGCTGGCGGTTAGAGGGAAAGAGCCCTCAGCCCCAGAGGCAGAGGGAGGTTTCCGCACTTCTGCCCCCAGGACTGCTGAGCCAGGGCACTGTTCCCAGGAGGGTGACTCAGCTCAAGAGGACCACCTGCTGCCTGGTGCTGCTGCCTTCTGGGTCATTACAGTCACAAGGGCAGAGGGACTCAGGATCATAGACCCACTGGTTCCTAGCCAGGCTGAGGGCAGCATTTGTTTATGAAAGGGAAGAGCCCGCCCCAATGGGTGAGGGGGCTTCAGGCCTGGATTCTATGCTTCTGGTTTACTCACCAACTACAAGGCCAAGAGGAGGAAAACACTTGAATGCCACAGCGGGAAATAAGGTCAGGGCCTTCTTAAAGCACACTTCAAGAAAGAAAGATGGCTGTGGGTCATTCTTGTTATTTTTTTTGGGGGGGGGGGTCCGGTCGTGGGGCCTGAACTCTGGGCCTGAGCGCTGTCCCTCAGCTCTTCAGCTCAAGGCTAGCGCTCTACCACTTGAGCCACAACACCACTTCCGGCTTTTTTCTCTTTGCTTATGTGGTGCTGAGGAATTGAACCCAGGGCCTCAGGCATGCAAGGCAAGCGCTCTACCACTGAGCCACCTTCTCAGCCCCTTGTTATTCTTGTAAACAGTTACTTTGCTAAGCCAGTGGTGTTCTAACGCCGGAGACCAGTGCTCACCAGTGGCGAGATACTGAGGCCTCCCTCTATCTAAGTGCAGCCAACATTAGTGGGTCTCTCCCCTTCCTTCCCATCAGCCCTTCACACTATAGACTTTTCCCCTTCTGGCCTATTCCCATACCAGCTGACCTGCTAGCAGGCACCCACACTGAGCTGTTCCATTTGGAAGTCTACCTATTATTTGATCTGTCTTAAATGTAAAAAAACGTTTATTGTCTGGTTTGAATCATTCCTATTTTCTCTAATGAGAACTCCCAGCCCAGCTCTGCCATGTCTTTTTCTGCCTTCATGATTTCAAATCAACCTGCGTTCATGGCCTCATCACATGCTAAGTACTTTTAAATCACAACATCAGAAGATACACACTACACACCAGACATTATGTCAGGTGCTAAGGCTCTACAGGGAAAGGCATGGTTCCTAGCACAGAGGCTCATAGTTGCCTAGGTCAGGCACAGCAAACACCCTTTCAAGGCTACATAGGGAGCCCAGATTTGAGAAAGGAGGGTAATATTAGCCAAGGGAAGTAGCTGCTTCTCCTTGAGAAGCTTTGATGAGAAGGCGAGGTGCAGAAGTGGTCCAGGGCCAAAGGATGCTATAAACACAGTGTGTTTTTGGCAGTGAGTCTGTAGCATGGACTGGGTAGATCAGGGTAGACAAGGGACTAAGGCATTGCCAGGAGGGCTGTGCAACCTGTCATACCTTGAGGGAGATGGGATGTGCAGTGTTGCATGGGGGGCGGGGGGAGTTCATATGTAATCTGAGGTAGAGGAATTAGTTCAGCATCTCTGGAGAGCCCAGCTAGACCCTACAACATCAAAAAACAAAAAGGAGGGACCTTTCAAAAGGCAATCTGCAGGTGATGCGGCCGAGCTCATGAGAATCCAGTGGCTCTAATATAAAAGAAACTAAAGCATAAATTCAAGAGATGACGAAGCAGAGATTCTAAGCTCGGAATGTGTGTTGTTTCTGAGCATCACAGAGAAAGCATACTGGAGGCTACACATACACTGCCTACTGCTGGCCACAAGGTGGCAGCCTCACACAGCCACTGAAAGAGAAGGGGCTCCTCTCCACAGGGCAGAATCACATCAAGTCCACAGCAATTCCAAAAGAGCCACCAGCTCTAAGCCTGCCCCATAAACACATTTCTGCACTGACAAGTGAGAGAATGTGGGATGAGGAACAGAAACACTAGCAGCGCTCTTGACCCTGGCCAAGGGCAGCTGGTCTTGCTGCGAAAAGCTGAGTCTGAAATGAATAGTACCAGTGAGAAGTCACCACCAATTGCCACTAGTGAGGAGCCCTCAGACACTAGATGGCTGGCAGATGTGCCACCTGTAGGCGCTGCATCTCCACTGTCAGTACCTTCATCTGGGGAGAGTTTGGCCCATGTTCTACAGGGGCTGAGTGATTCCTTTTGCTGGTGAGGTGAGGGCTGCCATCCACACAAGCAAGAGAGGCTGCGGTAGAGAGGATGCACTATGAGGAGGTAGGCTGACCTGCCTCCACCATCCAAAGGGCACAGAGAGCCTACTCCGCCCCTCTGGCTTCCCTGGCCCAACCTCTCTGCCTGGCTTACACTAGTGTTTATTTACTCTTTGCCACTGGAAGCTAAAACATCCTTGGGGTGACACTGCAGCACTTGCGACTCATGCTAGGAGAGGCATCACCATGCAGGCAGCTCACATACAACTCGTTCCATTCCACAGGTAGTTATGGGGGCACAATTAGCATCCCCAATTCACAGAGGTACAAAGACATACAACTTTAAGCATGCCCAGTGTCACACCACTTGGATGTGGCCAAGCCCTGGCCACCTGGCTTCAGAGTACATGAAGTAGTCCCCTGAACTGAATCCCACACGTGTTGGGGATGGCAGGGTGGGAGTTGGAGGGAAGAGTTGTGGCTTGGCTCTAATGGCCCTCCCAGCATTTCCCACACCCGGTGTGGGTTCCCACAACACCACTGGCTAGGTGTCCAGGAAGACAGCCTCCTGAAGCCCACCATTCAGAAGCTGAGAAAACAGAAGGAAATTGATCCACACTTTCTCATCACATGGGAAAGCCCCTCCACCTCCACGGTGATGCCAGGCTGCCCACAGATCCCAGCTGGGAGCTCCCACATTCAGCACTCCACCCAACTTGTCCTTGATTTAAAACCTCACTGAAGTTTCCAATGAGCACTGAGCGCCCTAACTTGAGCCACGCAAACTTAGAGGCCACATCCTTCCCACTTTAGTCTCAAGGTATATTTAACAGCTCAACAGCAAATTAAACTATGATGAAGATAGAAGAGACCATGTCGGCCACCCTGGCTCTAGCGGCAGCGATGAGTCTGGGAAAGGACTGTGCCTTGGGAAGACCCCACAGCAGCCTTAGAGGGACTTCTGGCCACATGGCAAAATGGAGCTGAACTGCGAGATGCAGAACATTTCTTCTGCATCCTACCAGCCATGCTCTGCTCCCCATATGTATCTGAAAGCTCAAGGTACCGGGAGCTTCTCAACACAGGGAATTGGAGTGCGCGCCCCTGTGCTGCATCCCCACTGGAATTGTGAGGTGCGAGCAATCAGTGCTCCAGTGGTCCTGATGTGCTAAAAATAGCCCACTTCTTCTTTCCCTTGTCTGGTCTCTGTCCAGACGCAAGCTCAGCACAACCTCGTGTGTAAGATCCACCCAGTGCTGGTTACCTCCACATCCTAACTGGATAATGAGCGAGTATTCTTATTTTTTCCCTCAGACATTAGGACAAGCCAACAGGCCAGGATACTACTCAAAAAACAGCTGTTGATGGTAAGTGCTTTAGACTGGCCACTCAGGGAAATAAACAAGTCCTTTTTTTAAAAAAAAAATTGCTTACTTTACTACACAGTGGTGATAACGACTCACCTGAGTGAGACTCAGCTAAATGCTGGCAGAGAAATACTGCTGAAGGAAACTTCTGCTTGATCTGCTTTGTGAACATGCTGCTCTGGCTTCCTCCTGAAGCTTCAAAGGTATTCTGCTCTATTGCACAACCTGTAACCTTGAAAAAAACTCCACCTTCCCTGCCAGCGGCTTCTCTGTGTCCACCTGTCCCTACAGGTAGTAAAAGATTAGCCGCTGCGAACCACAGTGTTGACACAACACTTCTGGCCTTGCTTCCTTCTAGCCACCCCTCCCTGCCCCACCCACAAGTCCAAGTTCATTTCTTCCAGAATGGTGAGGGAGAGAATTTCCAAAGGCACACACAGAGAGGGAGGTTTGTAGGGAGAAGGGGCAGCAGACCACTGCAGGTCATCTTGCAGATCTGGGTCTCAAAACACGCAGCTTCAGTTGTCCAAAGATGATTCCGGCTGATTTGCTTCCACTCAGTTCCCCAGCAGGCCTGTGGCGAACACCACCCTGCTCTGTTAATAAGATCTATTCAACTGTTTAATTACACAGCCTGTCCCGGCCAGTTACCTCTCTACTGGCCTCTTGCGTGCCAACCTCCCCGGCCGCCCACGCACATCCTCCAGCTCTGCCTGCTGCCCAGGCGCACACACCTCCCACCTGCTCGCTTCTCACCAACTCAGCTAGGATCTCAGTCAATTTGCTCAAGTACTTTTACCTGATTCCCCACAGCTCTCCCCTTTTTCAAAAGTTTACTCACAATGAAACAGGGGAAGCAGCCAGCCTGCTCTAAAGTTAAAAGGTTCACCTTTGACACCTTATAACCTGGAAAGATTCTGGGGCATGTCATTGGAAATGTGTGGGTATCTGAGGATGCTAAAAAGGAAGGAGGAAAGGGAAAAGGAGAAAAAAAATGTTACTTACTTGTTCTCCCCAAGTCCAGCTGATGGGGGCAAGAGTGATTACTGCTTTTGTAAAAGATTCTTTTTGCAGATCTGCCTTGGAATAGCCACATGAAACAAGCTGTTTCCTCATCAGTCCATAGGGCTAGAGAAATCTGCTTCCCAGAGTTGCTGGGATGTCTCGCATAAACTCGATATAAATTAGTTTATATTGTCACTAAGCATGCCATTCTGTCTCTCATTTAAATATGCATAGGACATGTCTTACGTGCTGGGTTTATCCAAAAGTAAGCACTACCAAATTTCTGGCTCTTAAGAGGGCAATGTAAGGTCAGAGAAAACTAAAAAAAAAAAAAAAAAGAACATAGAGTATACAAAAGAGTAGGGATAGACAGGCAGAGGTGCTGTGCTGTGTGCTGTGGGCTGTGGGAGTACCCAGCGTCCTGAGCCCATTCCTGGGGAATCTAGGGAGGCTGCCTGGGAGCAGCTCACTGAAATGATTCTCGGAAGGGACTACAGTGGCTGGACAGGAAAAGAGCAGGGGAGTCCTAAGCCATGAGGGCCAAGCCCCACAGCCTCTTGTACCCCATCAGTGGGAAGACAGCACCTCAAGCAACAATCACATGGTAGCAGATTCCTGGGTTCTCATCCTATGTTTAAATTGTGGGATCTGATCTTTCTTAATGAGCTGCTGTTGTTTCCTAATTTTTTTAAAAAAAGAGTTCCATCATAGGCCAGGGCACATTTCATTCTCTTGATGGCTGGGACAGCTGCTTTGTTAATGCTCTTTTTGAACATATCCCTTTATGATGACAGTCATTCTGTGGAGTCGTGTAGGCAGGTAGGGGTATATCCATCATCAATAAATTAACAGGCTGTCACCAGGTGATTGAGATAAAAATGAGGATACATCTATTCTTTTCTAATACGGTCAAACCACCACAAACAATAACATGACTAACTCAAAATGAATAACCCTAAGGATGGAATCCTAAAATATGAGTCATATAACTGAACAGGATACAAATTCAAAGCTTGGGCGTAGCAGCTAGACTGCTAGATTTGAAATCCGGGCCCCTTCACTTATTGGTTGTGTAACCTTCATGGAAATGACTTAACTTCTCCAGCTCTTAGTTTTAGTATCTGTAAAGTGGGTATTATGATGGCACCTGCAAAGTGCAGGATGGAACAGAAGCTTTATTTAAAGACTCAATTGAAGTACTGGACACAGTGCCTACTTACAGGTGCCCTGCTGAACTACATTCATTCTTACCTAGAGTTTACATGAGAGAAGAATGAGAGACATGAACACAAAAAGGAGTTTTCTCAGAATTCCCGGGCCACAAGGAAATGTAACTGCAGTGACCTGGAGTCCTGGGTTCCTTGAGATCAGCATGTTGGAGCGTTTATCACATGATGGTGTGATTTCAGTTTCTTTTACCTCAAACTTACCTTGAACTCACTCTGTAGTCCATGCTGGCCACCTTAAACTCACAATCCCCTAACTCATGTTCTTCAATGCTGGCATTACCAGCACACACAATCCATCCTGGCTTCAAATATTCTTACTTTCCATATTAACCTAACCTGTCATAGAACTCCACTGTCTGCGATTATATTCCAACTTCACAGTTTCATCTAACTTTGCTATGAAGCATTCTATATTTCTGGCAATGATAACACTTCAGAGAGAGAAATTCCACACAGGTGTGACTCAGACTACAAAAGCACATTCCTGATGACACGCTCCTCAGGATTCCTTCCCCGTGCTACATTATGGGATTTGGTGAGTGGCTTCATGTCTACTTCATAGCATTTATGCTCCCAGCCTTTATTTCTTACAGATCCAAACTGGAAGCTAACGTTTGAGACTAGCTGTGGATTTGTAAGGTGATTCATAAACTCTATTCGTACCAGGGTGATGACTGGCAGAGGAGAGATTCTGACGTCAGTCTTCTTTGCGTTTTAATGGTGAGGAAAATAATAGGGTAGGAGAGTGCTTTCTATCTACCCTCCCTTGCTCCTGGCAAATTTTAGAAAGCTAAATAAATGTCACCCTTTAGTATGTTCATCTCATGCCCCCCGGGACATGAGGAATGAACATGGTCACTTAATCCCAACAGAGAGGTAGACAATGGGGTGAGGTGGAGGGAGATAATATAATATCTTTGGGAAATAACAGGTGACTCTTTCTAGAATATAAAGTATTAGAAGACACTGGCAGGAGAAAAGCTTAAGTTGCTTTTTTTTCCCCCTCAAAATAATTCATGCAAAGTCAGGTGCCGTAGCTCATGCCTTATAATCCCAGTTACTAAGGAGGCTGAGATCTGAGAATTACAGTTCAACATCAGCTCTGGGCAGGAAAAGTCTGAGATTTGCATCTCCAATTAGCTACTAAAAAGCCAGAAACTCAAGTGATAGAATGCTAGCCTTGAGCAAAAAGGCTCAGGGATAGTGCAAGGCCCTGATTTTAGTCCAAGCCCCAGGAACTGTGTGTGTGTGCATGCACGCACACGTGTGCACACACACGTGCACACACACACACAATTCAATTAGAATGCCTTCTCCAGATATTTGTTGCAATGTTGCTAATCGATTGAGATTATATGAACTTTTTTCAGTATAGCTGTCCTTAAGTTTCAAAGCATTTGTTGCCTATACTTCTCAAACGTGACAGTGTCATTCACTAAGAAGGAAGGAATTTAGAACCAAGGCGACACTCGACCACAGAATGAGTCTCCCAGAGGTGGAGACAGGAATGTGGTCAGTAAGGAGCTCGTCAGCCACCAAGCTTCCTGCCAACTCTGTCTGTACAGCCTCGTGACCACCCTTCCCATTCCGTTTACTGGAACCATATCTAAAGACCTGAGTCAGGTGAACTTTATCCCAGTGAAGGGTTATTCAGAAGTTAAAAAAAAAAACAAACGCATCTTTCCTGATTTTTGAAAAAGAAGTAGATATTAACCTATATTCAGTGTTCTAACTTAAATCTACTAATTTTGGATAAAGAAAATCTTCAGTGGGGCACTAAAAGCATTGGGTGCTCACATCTACAATCCTCACAACTTAGAGGAGGCTCAGGATGACAGCAGTTCCAAGCAAGCTAGGGAATACATGTGAAACCCCATCTCAATCAACAGCTGGGTACAATGGTTGTGCGCCTATCATTCCAGCTATGTGGAAGGCTGATACTGAAAGACTGCAGTTCCAGGCCAGCACTTGCTGAATCCAGGGGAGTCCATCTAAATAAAAGAAGCTCTGGACTTGGTGGTACATGCTGTCATCCACTGACTGTGAGAAGTAAGAAAACAGAGGAGAATCTCTGTGTAGGCACATGCTCAAGCAGGAAGTGAAACCTTATTTCAAAAATAACCAGGGCAAAACAGGGCTGGAAGTATGGCTCAGAGGTAGATCATCTGCCTAGCAAGCTTAAGGCCCTGGGTTCAAACTCTAGTACAAAGAGGGAGTAGAGGAAGGGAAAAGGTCTTCTATACAATCTTATAAGAACAACATACGTTACAGATAAGATGTGGAAGCTTGGAAAGGGTGGGGGTGGGGGGGAAGTACAGAAACTAAACCCCAGTTAGCTTCTTGTGGTGACCCAAAGTGAGCTGTGCACAGCAAGTTGTACATTTTTCTATTTGGCTGATTTCATGCTGCACTGAGAGCAGATAAGGTCAGCCAACTGTCAGGGCAGAATTGCAAACCCATCTCTTGGCTGGGGGTACTAGGAAGCTTCAGAAGCTCCAGGAATTTGGGGTGCTATTCCTTTTGGCTGGGAAGTAGTGGGGTTCTTGACCTGAAGTCTATGGGGCCTGTGGCTCCCTGGAACCAGGGACGCTTAAGACAGAAATCAGGGAGGACCAGGCTGTCTTAGAAAACAGCCCTCTCGCAAAGGCCCCCAACGGGGCAGGTCACAGCACCTAGGAGAGTGCCTGACGGTCACAAGTGTTTGGAGCCCACTCCCAGGGAATGGCTTGTCTAGCATTTTGGCGCAGACATTATTCCCGCCTCTGCTGGATTACTGCCACACTTCAGCCCTCCCATGACCTCTCTGGTTCTTTCTTGAAAGGCTCCCTTCAGGTCCTGGCAATGGTAATGTAAGAGGGTAGATCTCTTAGCCAAACCATCACATGAAATAATCAATGCATACTTTGGAAAATAGTTTCTTCTGATACAGACTGAGTCACTCACTACCATAATGTACTAATAATATAAATCTCTTAAGTTTCCTGGAAGCCAAATCTAAGCTAAAAAAAAAAAAAAGGACTAGGGGAAAATGTCTTTGATATTCTACTTTGGAGTTCAAAAGATGATAAGAGGTTTAAAAATTATTTTATAGCCAGATGCCGGTGGCTCATATCTGTCATCCTAGCTACTTAGAGGCTGAGATCTGAGGATCATGGTTCAAAGCCAGTCTAGGCAGGGAAGTCCATGAAACTTTTAGCTCCAGTTAACTACCAAAAAGTTAGAAATAGAGCTATGGCTCAAGAGGTAGAACACTAGCCTGGAGCCAAAAAGCTCAGGAACAGCACCCACCCACACATACACAAATCATTTTATGAGGACATACATGGCAAGGTAAATTAAATTAATCATGTAATCAGCTGTGCATATATGGCAATCCCTGTAAAATTCTTTGGGCTTTGCTATATTGCTTCAGGTTTTTGGTTATTAACGTTTGATAAGGAGGTGGGACTAACATTCCCCAGATCTCATGGCCTCTCACAGCTAGATAGAAAAGTACAAGGTGTGGGATAGAAAACGATGGAAGGAGCACAAAGACCTTGGGGAAGACCCATGACTCAACACCCAGGCTGGGGGTTTACTCTACAAAAAACCCACTGGGTATTTGTTTGACACCTTCCTTTAACTTGCTGAGTTTAATGTAAAAAAATGGAATTAAAAAATTCTAACGAGGGGCTGGGAAGGTGGCTCAGTGGTAGAGCGCTTGCCTTGCATGCCTGAGGCCCTGGGTTCGATTCCTCAGCACCACGTAAGAAAAAAGAAAAAAGCCGAAAGTGGCGCTGTGGCTCAAGTGATAGAGCGCTAGCCTTGAGCTGAAGAGCTGAGGGACAGCGCCCAGGCCCAGAGTTCAGGCCCCATGACCGGACCCCCCCCCCCCCAAAAAAAAATTCTAACGAATACTACTTTAACTTCTTAGTAGGAACAAATTCCTAAGACTAGGATAATAGGCATGGGCCATGGTTGGAGGGTTGTGAGGGGGGCATTATTTACTCAATAAAGAAAATCTGAAGTTCTATATATCAAAAAATAAAAAAATTAAGAGAGAAACTGGAAGACAATTTACCCCCAATATCTTAAGCTCTCACACAATTTTATAAACAGAGAAGATTGATAACGAGCATGGATTGGCATTTACAAGAGAAAACAACAGGCCTATAAAACAGACGAAAAGTTAACTTCACCAGCTAAAACTTTAGAATGCCACATGCTTGACACAGACTGGAAATTCATTAAGTAGCGATTAGCTGCTGAATAAATGAACCAAAATAATGTGATACTGTCTAAGAACTGCAAAGAGACAAAATGATAATACTTAATGCTGATAAACTGATGGTGAGGAAAAAAAATTCAGCTTTTGCTATAGAGATGTATAATTTGTTATAAGCTTCTAGGAAACAATTCAAAATTTGTCAAGAATTTTAAAAATTTAGCCCCTTTGAGTCAAGAAATTCCTTATGAAGAATCTATTCTAAGGAAACGTCAAAACAAAATTTTAAGATTCATGTATTTTGGCTGGGAAAGTGGCTCAGTGGTAGAGTGCTTACCTTGCATGCCTGAGGCCCTGGGTTTGATTCCTCAGCACCACATAAGCAAAAAGAAAAAAGCCAGAAGTGGCACTGTGGCTCAAGTGGTAAAGCACTAGCCTTGAGCTGAAGAGCTGAGGGACAGTGCCCAGGCCTAGAGTTCAGGCCTCACGACCAGACCCCCCCCACCCCCCTCCCAAAAAAAGATTCATGTATTTACAAAAATAATTATTAAAATATAAGGAATAAAGTAAATCAAACTCCCCAATTAAGAGAATGCCATAATACCATTAACCATGTCTTTAAGGCATTTTTAAGCAAATGGAGAAAAATGCTCATTTAAAAAGAACACAAAAATGCTTATGCAACTGGAGACATGGCTCAAGTGGTAGAGCACTTGCCCAGCAAGTTAAAGGCCCTGGGCTCAATCCCAGTACCATTACCACCAAATGCCTATAAAAATGATGCTCCTGCTAGTATGTGTGTGTCTATGTGTGTGCTCACATAGGGACCTACTAGAAAGAAATACACAAAAAATTGACTTATAATATTAACAGAGCTTTGGGGGGATGGAAGAACTTTGTTTCTTTTTTATATATGGAATCTGACAGAAAAACCAAATACACAGAAACAGAGTAGAATGGTGGTTCCATAGCAGGGACACGTGTACATTCCAGTGGAAGTTTTCAGAGCAGAGTGTAGATTAAGTATGTTGTGAAATGGCATATGAATTGCCTCAACTGTAGTAAATTGTATTTGTATTAAAATATATTCATACCCTACATTTATATAATAAAAAAGAAAAATAAAGGAATACTTTAGCACAAATAACTTAGAAATTTAAAATGCTCCAAAAAACTATTGGAAGAATGATCCATTACTTAGGAAATGGCTTCCCACTTGTCAAGTCTGCCTGCCCTTTGAGTTGCTGATGATGAAATTTTGAGGCCTGCATCTTTCTGAACTTTCTTTTCCCTCACTCTGCCTCTCACAATCCTGTACTTCAACATGCCCAAAGACTAGCTACTCTCCTTCCCAGCCCATTCTTTCTCTGGCGTTTTATTTCATGGTGAATGCCCCGTGACCACCTGTTCCCTTCTCACCTCACTGCTCTGTTAAATCCCTTCCATCAGGGTCCTCATCGGTGCTCTGCTGGATTCTGACAGAAACTTGCCATCTAGGCTCCCTGCCTTTCCTGACCTGTCTTTTTTCCCCTAACCTTGATGATCTTTCTGAAGTACACATCTGAACATGCCATCCTCCTGAGTAGAAATCACCAGCAAATCACATGTGGCACCCTAGGCTGGGAGATCTATCAGTGAGTGGGTCCATGTTCATCACTCAACCCCCTATGCCTACCAGACCCCGCCCACTCTGGGGACCTTCTGCTTGGCCCACTCACATGCTCGCCTTTGTCCAGCCAACCTTGAAGGCTGTCCTTTAGGGGGTACTCCTGGCTTCATTTCACTTGGGAAGCCACATGGAGTGGTGGCTGAGTGCCACAAGCCCCTAGAGCATGCTGTGTTATGTCCTAGAGCAATAATTTCCCACTGTAATGCCTCAGGGCCTCAGTGTTTGCTGAAAGAATTAACAAATGTTTCTACCACCCAGAATAGGTACCTACTCTCATCTTGAAAGAGATATCAACCAAAGATGTTGTAATTTCCCTCGGCTAATGGCTCAACTATTTTATCATCCTGGCAAACAAAGCAGTCTTTCTTATCTATTCATCAGCCAGCAAATTTATTAATTGCATTTCTTGTGTCATAACAATAGCTCTTTGGTTTTATCTGAATGTATTTACTCCCAGTGAATGTATCTGAAAAGTATTACTAAATCCCTAAATTCAACAGGCAGCCAATACTACAGGTTACCCAAGGTGGCAGGGTGGCAAGGCCAAAGACACCAAGGGTAAATCAGCGGTTACTACTTCAACGCTATCAACAAGAAGTCCTCCAGTCCTTTTCAGACAAAAAAAACCTCAGTTCCTTTATCTTTTCCTAGAAGGGTGTGTAATTTCTGTTGTTGGTGTATCAGTCCTTCACAACTGCCCAACATCTTTTTTCAAGTATGACTCAAATTGGTCACAATGAGTCTGACTAACGTAAAATTTTATTTTCTTGCCCTTTTATGTCATACTCCCTTTAATCCACCCAAGAATTATGTCTGGTTTTTTCCATGATGGCCTCATAGTATAGATTTAAGTTTATCTAATGACTAATAAAAGTCTTTTTTTTTTTTTTTTCAGAGTGGTATCTCTTTTGTATTCAATGAC
This sequence comes from Dipodomys spectabilis, assembly GCF_019054845.1. Taxonomy (NCBI): domain Eukaryota; kingdom Metazoa; phylum Chordata; class Mammalia; order Rodentia; family Heteromyidae; genus Dipodomys; species Dipodomys spectabilis. Next base: position 17,177,427 of record NW_024870874.1, read on the forward strand.
TCTCTTGCATCCATCCCCACCAAATGTCTTCTGCTAATGTGTAGTTATCTTTCCAGTTCTGGTTGTTACGAATTTTATTTCTGAAGTCACATTGTTTTTTCTGTCTAAACAATAAAAAACAAAAAGGAGAAGAAACCCTCCATAACTGGGTTAATTGGATCTTTAATTCTCTACTTGCATTCACAAGTACTTTATAAACACACCTGACTACATAGTTAGGAATTCTCGGCTATCTATTTGGAGCTTCTGATAATATCATCCATGCTATTCATTTATTTAGTATTAGTCATGTATTTCTCCACCCTTTGTCCTTTTCTCTGGCTTTGTACCCCCACCTAGCAACCTCCGAGGTTGACTTTCTGACCCAGTTGCTTTCCCCTTTTGATAACAGCACTTGAAGAAGCCCAAGAACAGTTCAAATTACAAATAAGGTCTCAGATCAGGTCAACCTCCTGAACCTTGACACACAGATGAGCTTCCTAGGGCTGGTGAATGCCTCTAAAACACAGGCAAATATTTGCATACAGATGTGGCAAAATGATTAATTGCAGAGGGGTCTAGTACTTGAACATGTTACAAGCACCCTCTCTAAAGCATTCAGACATAATGCAAACTGTGGATTCAAGCCTCTCAGCCATCTCCTGAGAGAATGAGAATGTCTGTAAGTACAAATCAATAAAGAACAAAATTGGAGGGTGTAATTTGGGGAAAGGGGATGAGCACACATTATATTGAAATTATACTGAAACAATAATCTAATACTTTAGCTGTCAAGGGTATCTTTCTTTGAGAAAAGATAACCTTTATCCAAGTTCAATTTGCTTTCTTTATCCTTTTCTGAAGCTTATTTGATTCATGGATAGAAAACCAAAATATAAATCACAAGTTTCTCTATACATAAATATGAGGACTTTCACATGCCTTTCATTAGCTCTGAGAACAAATATCGTCTATATTTGTATATTTTAAAAATAACAACACAAAATATTATTTAATAAATCAGAACCTAAACTGTCTTTTTACCCATGCACCACAAAAAAAATCTATCAATATAAATCTTAATTCTTAACTTTTATGGTTGTCAATGAGTTACGTTACCCTGTGTAATTATTATCACACCTGGAGTATTTTCTATGGGCAAATATTAAAGAATAACAAATATTCTAGGGGAAGGGAAGCTCTATAAAGCTTTTCCTTAAATGAAATGGCACTTAGGCATTGAAAAGCAAGAATTAGCAAACATCAGAAATGGTTGTTACACATACTCACGGTTGAGTGCTCATCCAAAGCATCCCCAGGCATCAGGTGGACTTGCCCTGGAAGCAGAGAATTTGATTCCATCAGGTCAGTTCTGTTCAGACTAGAAATGCCAAGTGCCAACCCTACCTTCCTCCAGCCCATCTTCATTGCAGGCACACAGATTTTGGAATCTTCCAGCACTAACAATAAAAACCACACTAGGTTGTTTTCCTAATTCCTGTGAAATGAGTCAGTAGGTCAAGCAACTTAAACACTGCAGAGAACAATTCCTTCAACTATACTCCCTGTTTCCAGTAACTCTTACTGTTTCTCTGCCTTTGGATAAAACTGTTTCCAATAATCCACCAAGAGCTCACAGAGGCTGACAGTGATCCAACAGCGACCAACCTAGATATGTCTGGAAGTCAGGCTTCCTCACAGAACAGTTTTCTTCACCCTAGGAGCAAAGTCCATTGAGGTGGGAAATGTGGATGGAGTTTCCCGTTGAGAGTTCATTTCTTTCTGTAGTCAATTATTTCTTTCACATAAGAGATAGATGATGTTTAAAATAATAGAAAAGCATAAACTATATCTTAACAAGCTCTCCTACAAACTACTTCCTTCTGTAAAATACCGTTTCCTCCTCAAAGCTCTGGTATTCCCAAGATTCAATGATTTTTCAACTGATCCATGTTCTTAAAAACCCCTCAAGGTCTTCTACAATCTTGCTTTCAATCCTGAGTTCTAGGAAGCAGAAGTGTGTAAAAGCTTGCTAGCAGTCCTTTAAATCCACATATGACTCAAGATGAACAACTGGCTTAGCAATAATCTTCGGAAACTACCACCTACTCACCAAGGATAATATTTCTTGTAGTTAGTAACCTTTTGATAGGAAATCACCAACTACTGGCAAAGAATGCATAGATTCCAAGAACTCACCCAGGCAGACAAATATAGGGAGACAAACAGCTCTCGGTAGAGGTGATGTGTGCTCTGACAGTTCTTCACTAGGGCACTGGAAACACTTTTGCTTTCTGTATCGACAGTACTTTCTTTCTTGTTGAAGACAAGGTCTCATTTTGATCTTGAGAAATTGTCTGATCAAACTAAGATCTGAAAACCTGCCATTATAAACGAGGGATTTCACAACGCTCATTCCAAAAACTGTGGCTATTCATTTCTGGAAGTGATTCACTGCGAAAGAATCGTGGTTGGGGGTGGAGGGAGCGTTCACGTTAGGAGACAGCCGCTTTGAAAAGTGAGCAGAAACCTCAGGGGTGGGTGCCACGTGCCAGTCTGACCCCATCACAGCTCCCTGAATCACCCTCCCTTGCGATGACACGCAGTGACCAGTTTTCTCCTGTAATTCCCTGAGAAGACAAAATCCCCTTGGGCTCCGCAACCTGCCCGCATCCTCCGCTCTGGGGGCCGTTTGCACATAAATCTGGAGGGTGGCAGCAGCAGTGCTCTCCACCTGTCAGTTCTCAGTGGGCTGCTGAGTAATCGGCATATGGAGACCCGCTTCCTGTGAGTTTTTCCAAAAGACCTCATGATATTTCCTTAAACTGCCAGGGAGGAAAGAAAGCTACTCAGGGAGAGGCAACTCCAACAAGCAAAGCTAAAAGCATGCAATGTGATGAGTGTTTATCCAGCCACGCCTAGTTTTAATTTGGTTTCTCAACCCCTATGTAATTAAGACAGCCAGAGAACAGCTTTGGGAGGGAGGGAAAAGACGTTGCACAAATGCTCAGACTTTCTATGCACGTGACCAGAAAAGTAATTTTAAGATTCCAGTGAACCAATCTGAAGCTGGTTAAAGCATTAACCCTTCCAAGAAAGAGAAAGTTGTTTTTGCTTGCCTCTAAACTTTCAAATAGGAAAATCATCTTCCCTACCAGACAGCATGAAACACAACATCTTTTACTGCTTCTTTTCTCAGAGAGAAAACCCATTTCAGACCTGTGTGATAAGGCAGAAAACTACTTATTTGTAATACACTCTGTCACATTAGCAGAGCAGCCCACATGGTAGCCACACCAAGATGCCCTTTGAAACTTGCCACTAAGGGCCAGTATACGGCATTTTTAATTTTTCTTGGCTTTAGCCAAAGTTGTTAATTTATGTCATAAAAAATATTTCTCGACCACTGGGTAATACTGTTAAAAAATATTTGCTTCTACTTCAACCTTAAAGAAAAGATTATCAGGGTGACAGTGCTCATTTTCTTTTCTTTTCTTTTTCTTTTTTTTTTAATACAGTGCTCATTTTCTTAAGACTAGGAGACACAATGCTAAAAGAACAGATTTTCAAAGCCTGGATGTTAATGAGCTTCCCCCTTGGGTGGGTATGGTGGGGAGATTGTTCATGAAGGGAGGAGCTATACTTACTAGAGTGGAAGAATGGAAAGAAACCAAATTCATATCTATATTTCCACATAGTACTTTCTTTTAAAAGTCCTTCAACCTGTTAACACTTGTGCCTGACTCCTTTATTTCTCGTTTTTGGATATTCAAAAGAAATTACATACATGGGAATATGTCTGTGTTTTCTACTCTGGCAAGAAATTCTTTAAAAGAAGGGTATAGCAGTCATTTGCATAACATAAAAACTTTCAAGGCAGGATGAGTAAGATGGCATCTGTAACTGGAGGTGAGCATTTAAATCAGTTACATTATACCACCCACAGCCACCACACCTTGAGGGGACTTAGGAATGTCTCAGCACAAAGGAATATATATAACCAAAGAAATATATAGCCCTCTAAGACCAGGATGCCTTTACAGAGAAAAGAACTTTAGAGAAATACCTCCAATTAAAATAAAACAAAACAAAAACAAAAACCAACCATTGCTGGGTGCTGGTGGCTCACGTCTGTAATCCTACCTACTCAGGAGGCTGAGATTTGAGGATCACAGTTTGAAGCTAGCCTGGGAAAGCAAGTCTGTGAGATGCTTATCTCCAATTAACCACCAAAAGCCAAAAATGGAACTGTGGTCCAAGTGGTAGAACTTCATCCTTGAGCACAAAAGCTCAGGGACAAAGCTCAGGCCCTTAGTTCAAAAGCCCTAGTACTGACACAAAACAAAAATTAAATATATATATATATATATATATATATATGTGTGTGTATATATATATATATGTATGTATGTATGTGTATATATATATATATATATATATATATATATATGCACCCCAAACCTGTTGGTGGAAGCAAGAACATTGACTGGAGGCCTGACAGCTACTCATATACTCAAATATCTCATTTCCTGTCTTGCCAACAGGAGCTTCCCCACTGTAGCACACATAAACATGCTCAGTAATCAAATCAGAGTTTCCTTCGGACTGTGCTCATCTCAGGCAACTTTACAGTTCCCCTGCAGTCCTAGGTAGCTAATGCACAAGGTTTCACAAAGAGAAAGGGGATGCTGCTGACCTTTAGGAAAAGGCTGGATATGGATCCTTCAATGTGACAGAAATCTAGGGGCTCTCCAGGTCTTGCTGTCACTGGCTGTGCTGTTGACCCCATTCAAGTACCCAGAGCCCACTCTCCTTAAACAATAGAAAGCTTGAGACAAACATTCTTCAAGTTCAACATTTACTTTGAAATCATGGAAAGGAGTGCACCTCACACCAGAAGGGCATTCAGCCTCAGGGGAGTTGGAGGCCATGTGTTCAAGTTCTGGCTCCTCCTCCTTTTGCTGATCTGATCTTGTGCAGGTAACACCCTTTTCAAGTCCACTTAATCATCAGTAATAGTAGCGAACACACACACACACACACACACACACACACACACAGAGCTAGCTCAGGCACTACCCATGTAGTCTCCACAGCAACTCAATAGGTGAGTTCTATTATTACTTCCATCCTACAGATAAGGAAACCAAGGCAGAGGGAACTTAAGGACTTGCCCAGAGTTACTGGAACAGTAGTTGGTTGAGCCAGTATTCAAAGCCAGGAAACTTGACTTTGACCAGTATACTTGAGAGCCTGCCAGTCACACCCAGGCAAGGCTATACAGCTGCACTTAGGAAACTGCCTTTAAAGCTATGACAGCAACAAGCGAGGCAACATGTGAGGCCGTTTTTTAAGCATGTCACACGCATGCACATTCTTTTTCTGCAAAATTTAGAGAAAATAATGGCAACTAAGTACTAACAAACATATGACTTTGTCCAATGAAAATAGACTCCTTACTGAAAAATCTGTGAGACTTAGTTTTATAAACAGAAGGGATTCAGAGTCCTGTCTTCAGTCAAGGTGGGTAAGTGAGGCTCAAGATTGGCAGGTTGCAGAGCAGGATTTGCCCCTTTGTGTCTAAGTCTCAGTCTAGCCCCATACTGGCTACAAAAATACTAACAATGATGAAGTACTCCCGTAACTACCAGCCATCTAGGCGACGCATGTTATAGTAATACTCATACTTTAAGTTTTAAGAAGTAACAAGAAGAATAAGGAAAAAGTTTTTCTTGTGCCTGTATATTACTGTACTTTTTAAAAATTCAAGTTCTGCCTATGATGAATGCAACTGAACTTTTGTGATCTTTCTCTTTCAGCTTGCTCATGAGCATCCTCTCTGATGGTCCCAAGTAAACTGTCTTTCCCAAGTGGCTGTGGACTATTGTGAAGAAGTCTGGCTGAGTTGGTAGTCTAAGGGGCTTCCAGCCTCAGCAACCATTCAAGTTTCAAGCAAAAATGATTTCCATGATATTTACTCTATATGCACATTAGGGCATATAATAATAATTTATATCAGTAAAAACTTTAATGTTTATATTAAGTAAAAATATATTTAATGTAAGTAAGAACTCACAAATATTATTATCATATTTGCAGCTCAACTCGGGGCTTTGTGCTTGTTCTCCACTTGAGTCATACCCCCAAGCCCAGGAATTATTTTTGATGGAGATATGGCTTGGTGGTATGAGTGTTAGCTTATTATACTTGAGCTCCGAGATTTGATTTCCAGAAACCTCTCCTCCCGTGCTCTCCCCACTCCTCTCCCCACTTTTTTTTTTTTTTTTTTTTTGATGCTAGTCCAGGAGCTTATGAACTCAGGGCCTGGACACTGTACATGAGCTTTTATACTCAAGGCTTTTTTTTTTTTACCACTTGAATCACAGCTCTACTTCCAGCCTTTTAGTGGCAATAACAGTCTCACAGACTTTCTTATCTGGACTGGCTTCAAACAGTGATCCTCAGATCTCAGCCTCCTGAGTAGCTAGTAATGGTGTGAGCCACCAACACCCACCTTCCTACATACTTTATAAAAAAAAAAAAGGATTCTATATCATATGGTGTCACACCAAAATATTTGGGACTATCTGCCAAAAATCAAAGGCACTTGTTAATGGAAAAGCTAGAAAAAGAAAGAAAGTAGACCATTTCTAGTATTAGTTTCACCTAGGAGGGTGAAGTAATTGCATGCAGGATTATGGAAAACTTTATATATGTTAAATTCATAAGCTGGCATTTTCCCTCCAAAGGTTTATTTGGTATGAAAAGTTATTCCCTGTACTGTAAGCATAAAATCAAATATCATTTACTCCTACCATAACCATTCACACACTTCCTGTCATAAAAAAATTGAATCTGGCTATACTATTAAATAAGCCATGCAACAAACTACAAGTAGGAAGTGGCTGCATGTAGATATATTAAGCTCATATTTCAATCTTTGACCCTTGGGAAAACCTGTATCATGCGTTAGCATCTTAGACAGCCAGTTGCAAGTGGACCTTAGAAGGCACAAGGGGCTTTTTACTCTCACTCATAGTCTAGGGTTTCGTGGAAGCTTTAAGAGTACCACCCAAGAGTACTGTGTAGACTGGGCTACTGTATATTTGCAGGGTTCATGGTCAGAGGAGATCCAAAGACTGCCTTGGGATAGATGTACATATTTTAAAATGCACATGCATATGCTTCTCTGATGCTTGCCTACTTCTAAAAGAAAACAAGCTCCTAAATTTCTAGGCTTCTGAGTTGATGGGGAAGGCAGAGTCAGCATACACATCCAATGATAGAAGAAAACATGCATGAACAGATTTGTTTACAAAACAGGGCCCAGCAAAGTCTGTCTCTTAGTGCCACAGCAGGATCCATCCAACAACAACAACAACAACAACATACACACACACACACACAGAAATAAAGGAAACAGCTTATCCTGATGAAGGTATGAGTTAGTGATTTAACTGGGCTGTAAGCTGTGATGTAATCATGTGGCTCAGGCTAGAATTGGGAATATGCCATCATAAACTCCATTTTAAAACACAAATTCATATACTTACTTACAGTATAACACTTTCAACTCTTCTCTATCTTCTTTGGCATTTATCTCAATGATTTCTTCAGTACTGGCTTCTTCTACCTTGAAGTCTCAAACTTTAACCCATTCCTTTTTACCTATTTGTTTATTTTATGGTACTGAGATTTGAACTCAAGGCTTCAAAGTTGCTAAGCACTTTACTACTAAGCCTTACTTTTGGTCTCTTTTTTGCACTGGTTATTTTGAGATAGGGTCTTGCATTTTGCCCAAGACTATGCAGAGACAATGATTCTCCTATTTTATGCTTCCTACAATAGCTAAGATGACAGATACACGCCACCATAATCAGCTTCTTCTGTTGGGATGGAGTCTCAGAAGTTTTGTGCCCAGGCTGTCCTGGAACCACAGTCTCTCAATCTCAACCTCCTGAGCATCTAGATTATAGATAGAAATGTGCTTCCTAGCTTATTTCTAATCTTACAGTCTCTCTAAGCTAATGAGGAAACCATAAAACACGTAAATTCTACCTATTTTACCATAATTAACAGCACAATCATAATCATTGACAAAGATCAAAGAGAATTTGAATAGTTAAGTTTGGGAAAGAGAAATCCAACAGATGACTACCTAACAGGTAGACTTTATAGTAAGTTAATAGGGAGCCTTAGGAAAATTCAAGTTCTTCTACAAAACTCTACCTTCTCTAGGACTGTTTCAGAAATCAACATCCAGTCTTTATTGTAAGAAACAATGGGCCATGTCTCTCAAATCTCAGTAAGCTTCTTCTTCTTTTTTTTTTTTTTTAAGTTTCTAAGACTCACTTCCAATAAAATGTTTTTAAAAACATTACTGCTGGGCTTACATGGTTGATTCTGTTTCAAGTGGATTTTTTCTTAAAGTAGTAATTTTGAGGTACTAGCATGTTTAGCCGACTACCTCCTGAAATAGTAGTAATAGAAAAGGAAATGGGTACACAGCAGTGTTAGGTACACAGCAGCCAGCCAAGCAGAAGACCTAATTCCCCAGAGCACACATGGAAAGTAATGTCCTAGTTTCCCTCACGTCACCTTTTTCAGGTCACCTCGTCCAGGGCAGCTGTAAAGAAGCCAGGCTCATGAGTTCCAAACCCATAGCTCCGTACTTATCCACTGTGATCAGTATGGCCCTTGGGCAAGTCTGACTATGGAGACAAAACTATATTAGTAAAACTCATAGTATATGTCCTAGCTTTACACCATTACCACACATTGTATCCACCTGTCCATACTTAGCCATTTGAAGGAGTCTGTTTTTAGAAAACAAGAATCAGGAACCAGGAAAAATTTTGTATTATAATAATCTACTTTAAATAGGTCCCAATGTATCAAGATCCTTTCTGACTTATAAAATGGGTATATACACCTGTCAACAGATTAAATGGTTTTGTTTTCTATAAATATCCTTCAATCAAAGGTTCACAGGAGGGCAACCTAAAGAGGTTTAATGGGATTTGTAATGCAAAACCTCAAGTGCATACTGATTTGATTCCAGACAACTCTGGAATACAAACTGGAGTTGTTGCAAGTTTGCTTTTTCTAGTGTCTCTTAATATTCACCTCTAAGAATCTTCTATAATAAAACTGTCTCCCATGCCAGAAAGAAACTGAGGAGGCATGCTCCGAGGGGCACCCACTTACAGTAATCAGGAAACTGTCAGGGAACGCTTGGTCTTGAGAGTTGTTTGCTACAGACATGGGCTAGTTACTAAAGAGACAGTCCTGTGATGCTCTGAGATTGCTCCATCTTTGAAGACAATGGTGATACTTTCATCAAGAAAAATCCAGAGTTGTTATCTACCAGTTATAGTTCTGGTTTCTTTTCATAGATGTGCAAAGTACATATATGCTCAATAAGTAACAGTGCAAACTTAATCTATAAACACAAACAAAAGCCTTTCTGCTACTCAGAAATCTGATGTTGAAGATCAGGGTGAACAGAAGAAATGAGAAAGGGAGTGAAAGGTGGTAGTTCTGCAGCCTGGCAATTCTGACTGAGAGTCCAGATTTTTTTTTTTTGCCAGTCCTGGAGCTTGAACTCAGGGCCTGGGCACTGTCCCTGAGCTTCTTTTGTTCAAGGCTAGCACTCTCTACCATTTGAGCCACAGCCCACTTCCAGCTTTTTTTTTTTCCTGTTTATGTGGTACTGAGGAATGGAACCCAGGTCTTCATGCATGCTAGGCAAGCACTACCACTAAGCCACATTCCCAGCCCATCCAGGAGATTCTTAACACAGCACTGGTTTTCCAAAAAGATTTTGCAGCACTGACCAAATGACGTCGTTGATGGGTCTGTTCATTGGGGCCACTAATAATGATATTCTAGCCTGGAAGACTAAACCAAAGCTGAATGCCCAAGCAGCTAGTGTAGAGTAGTATGGTCAGGCCATTCAGTCCCCAGAAACAGCAAGGCCTGGACTTGAGACAGACTCCCAGAGAATGCTGGTTTTGGAGACCATTCAGTGGATAGCATTTGGTTTCCTCCATTTAAGCAGGTCATCCAGGCATGGAATGCACAGCTTTGCCAGACAGAAAGCCTTGTGGATGCCTGAGAAACAACAGCCTGTCCAGGCTGCTGATGTAAAGAGTGGCCACGGTTTCCTTTTCCTCTATTTTGAATGGTAGCCTTGATGTCACAACAACTAGGAACGACCAGAGGGACAAACAACAAGCCACAGCAAAAAGGGTGTCACTCTGTCACAGAGGAAAGGGTATTCTATTTAAGTCTCATTCTGGTACCTTCTGTGGCTGTAGAAGCTTTGTTCTCAGAGGCAAATGCCCAGAGTTTAAACACAAAGGCTGTCTGGACTGATGAAACAGACTGTAGGCCAGTGCTAATGGCTTTTGAAAACCTGAATCAGTGACAGTTCTTGGGTTAAACTTGCTCTGGATAGAGAAGACTTCCCTGAATGCTCATAGGAATCTTACTGATGCTGCAGACATTTGCACTTTCCCTGAAGGGCCCCTCAACTGCCTGTGTTTAAAAAACAGACCTCTGTTGAGAGATATCAGGTACCCTGAAGAACATGAAAGTGGCAAGCATTTGCAGGAACAGGAGAGAAGCATCTTTTGAGGCTTACTTGAGCAAGTAAAGACATGCTCTTTAATATCCAACTATAGGTTACAGGTATCTGGACAAATGGGCAAAAAGTACTGGATGCTAAGAAGCTCAACTCACCATGACCTTGATCAGTTATCTGTGTAAATCATGAAAGCAAATTGAAAACCGCGATCTTTCATGTTTCAACATGAAAGATCCAACATTATAACAGAATTATAAATTACACCTGGTGTGTCAGATCATTTATCACCATTAAAAATGCCACACTAATACAACATCTCAGGTCCTCTGCAGCTTGAACAGAAAGTATCACCAATCACCTTCACAAAACTTCCTGTTCCATACATTTGCCTAGGTCCAATCCTGTGCCTCTGAAGCACTAATGACTTTCATCAACCACTAATTGTAGTCCAAACTACAGTGCTTAGGGTTCTAGAGGACAATTAAAGTTGGAAAGGCAAACATCAGAGGGATGTTTTTTGAGTGCACGTGTGTGTACATGGGTGCATGTGGTATGTTGGAAATGTGTGGACAAAACATGGCATAGCTGGAGGCAGTGGAAGTACCTGCTTGGTCTCAAAAGAAATTCATCAAAGGGAACAATATTTCTGATATTCAACACCTTTGAACATCATTTTCTTAATTATTAAGTAAGCAATTGTAGGTCATTGTATCAGTCTTGTTTCATGAGAATCATCTTCCATGGAGAATTACACACTCTGTAAAGACAATAAAATTCTGATCCAAGACTCCTTTACTTAGGAGGTCAGCCACAGAATATCCTCCGTTATCCACAGATGGTCCTGCCAATTCTGTCCTCCAGTCTCTGGTCATTGTACTCAAATGATCTCACTTGGGTAACCAAACTCTGTTTTCTTCTTGGTGTCTACAAAATCCCAGAGTTCAGTAATAAAATTTAATAGAGAAGTTTAAGTAAAAATGATTTTGCAACTACAGTTTTTTCCCCTCAAATGATGATTATACACGCCAGAAGCAAAACTTATCCAGGCCTTATATGGCTGTTATATTTAGCAGGCAAAAGTTACTGTAGCCCTACTTGTTTTTATTTTATAGGAGCATTTTATAGCTTAAGAACTATAATTAAATTTCCTCTGAACTCCCTTATTAAAACTTGAGTTTTCAAGAAGAGAATGACAGGATTTCTGAAATCATTACATGTCCCAAGGGAGGGCAATTTACTTTTTTTGTTCTACTATAACAGGTAAGAAAATGAATGGGGAAATAATTCTTTGAATATGTATTCTAATTAGTTTTTAATGTTCAAATTCCTACTATAAACTGCAGTAAGCAATCAATAATTCACAAAAAGCAAATGCTGTAAAGGCAATATTTAAAAGATTAAAAAAAACCCATAATGTGATTAAAACCCTACACACGTCTTTTACTCCAAGGCAAACACTGTGGCCATCTGGGTATTTAGAAGGTGCCAACTATCACTGGGATCTAGACTTAATTCATGTCATGAAGACAGTAATGCATTTAGTTTGTTCAGAGACCTAGAACCTTAGGTAAATTAACTATTAACATTAAAATGAGTTATTTTAAAATTACTTAAATACATGGTCAGTCACAAATCCCATGTTTATTATAGCACTATTCACCACAGCCAAAGTATGGAATCAGCTCAGATGCCCCTCAATGGACAAATGGACCAAGAAAATGTGGTATATATGCACAACAGAATTTTATTCATCCATTAAAATGAATGATATAGTACCTTTTATTTAAAAAGTGGTAAGACTTGGAGAAAAATAAGTAAGTCAGACCCAGAGAGACAGGGCCCTGCTTTTCTAAGCTGAAGTGCATGAATTGTGATAAATGCTCTTTGCTCAATGTGTCTTATAAATACAAGGATCAAACTTTCAACTCTGAATGTTTTTGTAAAGGAAGAACAAGTTCTCAAGTAATTCCTTATATTTTATCATCCACATAAACATAAAGCTTCTGGCAAAAGGACATTTCTCAATTTAAAGTTATTTATCATCAATGAGTAAGGTCAAAGTCCCTTATATGACCTAGCCTACAATGTCAGAGACTAGGTATCTGTGCGAGTAAAGACTCTGGAGGTGATCAAGTCTCATCAGCTCTGTCCTAAGTGCAGGTTTCCTAGCTTCATGCCTCATTCTGCTTCCTGGCAAATTCATCAGCATTTCACTGCCATCACTAATTCTACCACAGATAGCCTATCACATGCTTCAGCTAGGGGAACACAGGTGGAAAGCTTCCTGGCTGCCCAAGCTCACATACCTCATGCACCTTTAAGCTATGAGGGAAGCTCTGGGACCAGACTATCTGCCTCAGGCTTCAGACAATGGCAGCAAAGTCCCCTGCAGCAAAAACAGAAAGACAAGAATAAGAATACTTCAAAGGGAAAGTCCCAACAAACCATTCCAGTGCTGAAGCATCTCCCTGAGGGACAGCTACTGACACTGACTTGATCTGCCTGGATGCATGCAGCCCTGAGTAGGTCCATTTTTTGCCACACTGCCCAATGTCCTTCTGCTAAAGTAGAACTAGACATGAACTGGCTGTCTGTACATTGTGAGAACTGACAGAGAGAACGGTCTCTTGTGGTCACTAATATCATGTGACTCCTGTTCCAACTCCATCTTCCCATAAATGCATTCAAACCAGGCCAGTGTTAGAAATGCTGTCTCCATCAATGCAACAAAATTTGTTACTAGCTTGAGGGACTTCAAGCTGACAGGCAATCTTCTTATGGCATAACTGATCACTCCCTGAACTCTGTCCTCAAGTTGTTTGTAATTTAGCTATTTTTTCCTTTCTCTTAGATACCTACACATCTTTTCTTCAATAGACCTGGCTTTTTCATAAATTAACTGCATGGGACCTATTACACAGTGAGAGAGGAAGGGAGGTGACACTTCAGGCCAGTTACCTGTTTTTGTCCTGAATCCCCAGTGTTACCCACATTTCATCCTTCTATCACACCCTCCTGAGGGCAATCAGCTGTGACCAGCCTGTTACCACTGTGGTTAGGACACAGCGCATTCCAGTCTCATGGGCCAGTGATTTCCAGGTCCAGCTGCAGTGCTGTGGCATAGCAGAGGTTTTGAGACTTACTGCCTATCCTGGTGGGAGAAAGAATCAAGGACCAGTAGTCCATGACCTAATCCTAGTGCCCATACAAGTTTGTCTATGGCCCTCAGATAAAAATCATGTTTTCCCTGGCAGAGACTTGGCTTCCTTGATTTAAAAGGGATTCTTTAGTACCTACAGTAAAATGAGGCATTTTCAGATTTCTGCCAGATCCTTTGGAGATACATGGTCTATTAACATGAAACACTCATAAAACACTTGAAAAACAGAAGACTAGGATTCTAGTCTCTGGCCACTGCTCAGCTGTGTCCTGTGAGGGTTAAGATGGGTTCAGAGGTCAATGCAAGAAAAGCCCACTCCTGGGCTTTTTTGAATTGGGTTCAAGACAGACATGGCGAAACATGACCTTAAAATATCTGAGCTGAGGGCTGGGAAGGTGGCTCAGTGGTAGAGCGTTTGCCTTGCATGCCTGAGGCCCTGGGTTCGATTCCTCAGCACCATATAAGCAAAAAAAAAAAAAAAAGCCGCAAGTGGCGCTGTGGCTCAAGTGGTAGAGCGCTAGCCTTGAGCTGCAGAGCTGAGGGACAGCGCTCAGGCCCAGAGTTCAGGCCCCATGACTGGACCCCCCCCCCAAAAAAAAATCTGAGCTGAAGATGAAGAAGCAGAGGGAAACCTGTCATTTTCAGGACAGTGCAACACAAGAGCAAAGCTTTCATATGCTGACCCCACCTTTTATGAACTGTGGTTTCTCCATCCTAGTGAATGTTAGCTACAAGCTAACAAGTTATTACAATAATAACTTCATGTATGAGTCAAGTGGCAAAGCAAATTTATCGTATGGTTCATCTGATCTCACAAAACCCCATGAGAGAGGAACTGACCCCAACATTTATCCTCTGTACTACTCTCTAGAGCTGGCAACTCCTCCCTCCTATTATCCTCATTTCTTCCTTCTTGGATATCAAAAACAACCAATCAGACCAACATTTTAGAAAAAAATCACTGTTAACATACAAATTTCAACTGATGGGTTAAAGAGCATTTTAGAAACAGCCCTAAAGAGTGTTTTGGATGCTTTCTGCATGCTGAGATTTATATCCTCAAATTTAAGTAGCTACCTGCCTACTTAACATTTCCCCTGGTTTTTCAGAGGCATCTCAAACTAAGCATGTCTAAAGTAGAACACCTTGTTTTTCTCCCCTCCCCATAAACAAGACAGTGAATGATTGAGACAGATTCACATACCAGATACTAGAAAGCTGTAGTTGCATCCAAGAACACAGGTAAATTTTAGACATAAAGAAACTGAAGTTGCAAAAGGTCCACATATTGTTGACAACCATACTTTTAGGTGTCTCACAATACCTTTAGCAATTTTTATCACACTTATGTGATAAAAATAGTAAGATCTTTGTTTAAAAACATGAGAGAATTACAAATAAAATCTTTATCACAGTAGAAAAGCAGGAGAATGACAGGAATGAGCTGCAAAGACCAAAGTATTTTTTAACATGCTAATTCTTTAAAATTAGTGGTTTACTGATGCCTACTTGGTATTATGCTTTAGAGAGTACTTCTAAGTTACAAATAATTATTTATACATATCTAATTAAAAAGAAACACCACCTCCAAAAACTGCTGTGATAGCTCATACTTCAAACAGTAAGAATGAAGAAAAGTAAATCTTCTTTAAAAATACTAAAGTTGACTACAGAATACCATTACTTTAGCTAAGGTGAATAGAGTTTACATAAATCACCTGGTCCAAATACCAAGGGAGAAATGAGCAAGTTTCACCAGACTTTCTTTCTTAAAAGAAATGACCTAACAAAACTTGTTCAGTGTTAATTATTTAGCAGGTGGGCAATTGGTGGCCGTGAGATAGTGTCTCTCCTGTTCCGCTGGTCTTGGGTCTACAGAGGCCAAGGCTACCCAGAAAGACAGCCCAGGGCTCCAGTATCATAGTCCATGCCAGTGACTATACACTTCATATCTCTTTTCCACCCACACTCACAGTAGTTTGTTGTAGCTATGCTCATGTTTTTTTCCTTCCAGAATATCTTAGTTGCCATTCTTGAAATAAACACCACATCAGAGGTGATTTGAAAAGGAAGTGACTGAGCTCAAAGCAACATTAGGCATGATGTGCCTTGTTTATTTATCTGCCCGAACAAGCATGAAACAGAGAGGTCTGTTTATTTCTTGTCCCTTTTATATAAGAGTTGGATCTATTTGAATGGCTAGGGAGGAGATAGTTTGATTTCAATTTGGCATACAGTTTAGGGGCAGAAATGTCTTTGTAGCTAGTCCTAAGTATTATGGTAACATGGATTGATTTAGTCTGTAAGGGAGAAGTTGCCACATGTTTTTAACAGAAGCCACTGGACTGGGCGTGGCAACGCAATAAGTGTGAGAATTACAGTAAAAGCAGCGCTGTTTCTCCATTGTGGCACAGGTGTGCTGGGAGAAGCGTGGCAGGACAGGCTTTCTTCTTCTCTGCTGACCAAGGCAAGCTCTGTCCTTCCAAAGAGTGTCCATTGTGTGCTGAAGAACAGGAAATGCTGAAGTTATTCCTAATGAATTCTTAAAGGGACCTTTCTCCTTACTAAAAAAAGGAATTGAAAAGTTCAGAATAAAATTCACAAAAAGGAGTCAAGCATAGTGGTGCACACCTCTAATTGCAACAACTGGGAGGCTGAGGTAGGGGAATCATATGGTTAAGGACAGCCTAGGCTACATAGCAAGTTCAAGGTCAGCCTACGCTATATTCCAAGGCTATATCTCCAAAAATCATTTTAAAAAATGAGGAATGGAGTTAGTTGGGAAGGCACATTTCCAAATGTATTAATTTGAGAAAAAAAACTGTCTTGTTTTGCTATATATTACCACTTCCCGTTTACATGTTTTAAAAGTACATCCCTGCCTTGCTATTCTGACTGCTCATTCACAAATATAAATGATCCTACTGCACTGTCATTTAAGTTATGACAGGAGTCCACTAGTTATTCAATACATAATCACTGAGCACTAAATGAGTATGAGGCACTGCATTTGGCTATAGCTGAAGTAGGGTGATGAGCTCAATTAAAAAAAAAAAAATCAGCCGGGCGCTGGTAGCTCACACCTGTAATCCTAGCTACTCAGGAGGCTGAGATCTGAGGATCACAGCTCAAAGCCAGCCCGGGAAGGAATGTCTGTGAGACTCTTACCTCCAATAAACCACTAGAAAACCGGAAATGGCGCTGTGGCTCAAGTAGTAGAGCGCTCGCCTTGAGCTGAAGAGCACAGGGATAGCGCCCAAGCCAGAGTTCAAGCCCCACAACCAACCAAAAAAAAAAAAAAAAAATCCCTGCCTGCTTGGAGCCTACAGTCCAACAGAAGAATAGTGGGTACCTGAAAGTACCCAGTGCAGGCCGAGCAGAGTGTACCAAGAACACTGGTTCTGCTATTTGCCTTGGAAATGTTACTTAACTCCCAACTGTTGCTCTCTTTATTTGTAAAATGGGTTAAAGGCTGTTTTCTTCAGAGAACTCTGAGATAATGTTTAAGCATTTAAAAGTCACCATGCAGTGGCTCAATTCTCTAATCCTAGCTACTCAGGAGATGATGACCAGGAGGATCACAGCTGGAGCACAACTTGGGTTAAAAAGAAGTCTGTGAAGCTGGGTGCTAGTGGCTCATGTCTGTAATTCTAGCTACTCAAGAGGCTGAAATCTCAGGATTGTGGTTCAAAGCCAGCCTCGGTAGAAAAGTCCCCATGAGCCCCTTACCTCCAATTAATTACTCAAAAACTGGAAGTGGTGCTGTGGCTCAAAGTGATAGAGTGCTAGCCTTGAGCACAAAGAGGCTCAGGGATAGCAGCTAGGCCCTGAGTTCAAGCCCCACAATTGAAAAAAAAGTCTGTGATGGGACTGAACGGTGGCTCAGTGGTAGAGTGCTTGCCTTGCATGCCTGAGGCCCTGGGTTCGATTCCTCAGCACCACATAAGCAAAAAGGAAAAAGCCAGAAGTGGCACTCTGGCTCAAGTGGTAGAGAGCTAGACTTGAGCTGAAGAGCTGAGGGACAGCGCCCAGGCCCAGTGTTCAGGCCCCACAACTGGACCTCCCCCCAAAAAAAGAAGTCTGTGAGATTCTGTCTCAATCAATGGCTTAGTGCAGTGGTATGCACCTGTTATCCTAGTAATAGGGGAAGTAGCAACATATGCCTGTCATCACTAGTCACATAAGGATCAAAACATAGGGCAGGTCTGACATAAATGACATCCTACCTCCTAAGGAACCAGTGTTAAAAGATGCTAGAGATATGGCTCAAGTGGTAGAGTGTCTGCCTAGCAAGCCAAAGGCCCTGAGTTCAAATCTCAGTACCATCAAAACAAACTAACATAAAGCACTTAAGATAATGCCAGGCAAGCAACAGACCTATTAAGGTAACAGTTCTGATGTCCTTTCAGATAGAAAATCAAGGAATCTACACAAATAAGCTTGGTGTCTTCTTCCTCAAAAAGCTGTACACGCATCCAATCCACACTACCACTTTTGCATATTACACTATGTTTTTGGGCAAAGTGATGTCTATGTGTCACTAGAAGTGACAGGAAAGTCCACTCTCACTACAAATACACCCCAGCAGCAAGTAACACTAGGAAGGAAGCACTGTAGGAGTGGCCTCTTGAAAAATAACTTCTGTCCTCTATTTTAACATATGCCCCACCAAGAACACCAGTACCATCATGCATGTTCTAGATGTGGTTCCAGGAGGACAAGGGGGAGCTGAAGATGGGAACCAGCAGTGGCGTGGTGAAGAGCACAGCCCCTGGGTCCCATCTCACTCTTTCACCCATCAGTTATGTAGAAGTAATCATGTTGCTTCACCAGGCTTCAATGCTTAAAAATCTATAAAATGGGGATTAGTCCCTATGTTCTTATTAGGTAGAGATCTAACATCTACAAAAGCATTATAGTGCATGGCAGTAAATATTCTGTTTTAGCAATAATTATACAAGTCAAACCAGGAATGGTTGATGCAAGTCTGGTGTATACCAACTATTCTGAGGCAGAAATACGAGGTTCATGGTTCAAAGACTTCTCAGGCAAAAGCTAGCAAGACCTACTTGAAAAACAAACTAAACAAAAAAAGGTCTAGGGTAGGGCCTGAGAGTTAAATTCCCATGACTGCAAAATAACAATAAAATTATATTATTTATTATGTAATTCAAATTCAATAACTTTATTACCTTATTAATACAAACATAAAAGCCAAATAGCAAAAAAAGCACCAAAAAGAACCTAATTGAATGACTATAGAGAAATATCCCTTCTATAATTCCCTTTTCTCACTTACACAAAAGCAACATATCCATGCCTAGAGGCTGAATGAAGCCTTTTGCATGGGGCAAGTTGAGCATTCTTAACCTGAAAATGTGAAGTTTTTGAGTATCATTGGGATCTTCAGGTTCGGTATGTGCAAATGGAATAAAGTCTTCTCAAACCTGGAAAACCTGAAAAACCTGAAACACTTCTGGTCCTAAGTATTGTGAATAAGGGATAGTCCACCTGTGTTAGAAGCTTCCACAATTTTTATATTATTGTACCTATATTGGTCAGGGTTCTCCAGAACAAAACCAATAGTGTGTAGATGTGTATGTTTGTCCGTACCTATACAGGGGGATACAGTGAGATTTATCTTAAGGAATCCATTCATGGAATTATGAGGACTGGTGAGTCTGAAATCCACAGGGCAGGCTGGTAACTCCAAGAGTAGATACTGTACTCTTGGGTCTAGAGTAGGAAGGACTCTAGGGTCCTTCCTAGAAAACGTCATCATTTTCCTCTTAAGGCCTTCAAATGATTCACCTACATACATTAGGATGGTAACCTTTCATTACTCAGTCTACTGACTTAAACATTAAACTCATTAAAAAATTACCTTTACAGCCGGGCACCAGTGGCTCATGCCTGTAATCCTAGCTACTCAGGAGGTTGATATCTGAGGATCTCAGTTCAAAGCCAGCCTAGGCAGGAAAGTCCGTGACACTCTTATCTCCAATAAGCCACCAGAAATCTGGAAGTGGTGCTGTGGCTCAAGTGGTAGGGTGCTAGCCTAGAGCTGAAGAGATCAGGGACAGCCCCGGCCCAAAGTTCAAGCCCCACAACCGACCAAAAAAATTTTTTACCTTCACAGGGACATCCAACCTAGTGTCTAACTAGTATCTGGGTAGTAGGGCATAGGCTAATGTGGCACAAAATTAGCCATTATGCTGTCCTTTTAAACAAGTGGCTCAGATGGTTCATGGCTGAGGGTAAAGCCTCTGGATTGTACAGCCACTTCACTTTCTATTGCAGAACACAGTAGGAGCAGAGATTCTGACAAGATAGATACATGTTGTCTTAGAGGTGAATGCCAAGTCTGCAGGAGAGCTTTGAAGCACATTAGAAACTAGCATCTGGGCATAGGAGGAGTCAGGAGAACGCATCCATTTCTTGGAAGGGCAAGCCTGTAGGGTCCAGAGGCAGTGCCTGAGAGGAAAGGTGGGGTTACATAAAGTAGAGAGTGCTTCCTGACTGGAAGGGCTCCAAGTCTCTACTAGGCTTCCTGCCACAGCTGAAAGATACAGCCAGGCCCTGTGGGAGAACCTCTGACTTCCTGTCAGGCCCAGTGGGCCCTCTCAGACCTACTGATGGTCAGCAACATGACCTAGAATGTATTAGTTACAATTATCACAGAACTCTTGTTATCGAATAGGGTGTCACTACTTGTTATACTGCAGGATTATTATGGGAAGGTACCTAAATGTGTGGCTGATCTATGTGTATATATGTATTCTTTGCATCTCTTCTTTATTACCATTTATATAGCACTTACTCTGTACCAGGAGCTACTTTACATCTCACTGAAGCCTAAGAAAAATGTAAGAGTATATTTCACAAATGAAGTACAGAGAGGGTAAATAATTAATCCAAGAACACACAGCAGAGAATGCTACGAAGATTAACAAAGAAACAGAAAAAAAATCAAGACTCTTTACTAGACGCTACACAGATTCAGTAAGATACTGTAAGCCTCTTTTTAGTCCCAAATCTCTTTCAATCTAGGTTGTACTTGCTGTCTGTAACCTACTAATATCCATTTACTCTTTACTTTCTCCTTTACACTTCCGCCTCTCTATCACTCTGAGGAAACGAGATATCAAACAAAGCACCTGCTCACCAGCCAGTCCTTCCACCAGCTTCCACTGGGAGCCTTTCTCCGCAGGCTGGCCTTCCACACCAACCCCCTGCAGCCTTCCAGGATCTGCCCTGCCCTGCTCTTTTCCTGTCCTCCTCTGGGTAAACCTCCCTGGTCTCCTCCCACTGTTAACCCTTACAGGCTAGTGCAGTGTCCCATTCCTCTTTTCTCTCTTGTGGACACTTGTGGAGCTTGGATTGGTGACCTGCCTCATCCCTTCGCCAGTTCCCTCTCTGCCTCCAGACCCACCCATGTCAGCCTCTGAGCCGGCCAACTCCCCATCCACAAGCCAGTCTCTCATCCATGTCATTCTCCCCTCCTGACTCCATTTCCATGAGATACCCAACTATGTGCTTTTATCACTGGAAATGCTTCATGTCTGGGCTAATAAATTAAGACATCCTGTCTGACCATAGCTGATTCTTCAGCTTCCTTACCTTTACCACACACTTGGGATCCCAGCTCTCTGTCTCAGCATGTGCCTAACAAAAACTAATATCCTACATCCCCAAAGATTTTCCTCCTGACCATATTCTCCAGTTAAATGCCAGCAACAACCCATCTGTGCAAGTTTTATTCTTCTCCCTCATCTTCGAAATCAACAAATCCCTAAACCCTAGCACATCTCCCATCCTTTCTGTGAAAGAGTCCCTCCCCTCTTATCTATATGACCACCATCTCTCATATCCAGACTCCTCCATCAATGGACCTGGTTCTAGCACTTTCCTGTCCAACTGATTCCCCCAATCACTTATGTGATCTTTCTAAAATACAAGCCTGGTCGTGTATGCCATTGATCAAAACCTACTAAAACTTCCTTATAGATTACTGTGTTTTGAATTTCTTAATACAGCCTGCCTTGTTCTTCCTCCTCCTCTGGTAGTACCTCCTGGTAAAAGTTCCCTTCATTCTGCCTCAACCTAATTTCTCCTCATCAGATGTGCCATGTTCTTCTCTGACCTCTGGGTCTTACGGCATTTTCTTTCTTCTATCTTCTCACTCTTTGTTTTTTAATACCACCATCTGAATCTAGTGTTCAGTATCACATGGCCTCATGAGGCTTCCTGACCTAGACAAAGTCAGGGAGTATTCTGAGGGAATAAACCCATGCAGCAGCCTCTGTGCACAGAATCTAGTGTCACTGGCCTCATGAGCTCTCTGAAGGACTGTGCCTCTCTCACTCACCACTCTATTCCCACCGCCAAGCAGAGGTGATTGAACAGATGAATAAGCAAGTGACACTTAAACCCTATCTTCAATGCAATACTCCTGACTCCACTTCCACGAGACACCTAACCATGTGAATGTTACCAATGGTCAGTCCCAGTGTGTACAGGGTGCAGAGTGCATGCCACTCCCCTTAAGCCAAACTGGGGAAAAGGACACCTGTACTTGAAGCCCTGTTCCAAATCCTATTAGTTGTATGATTGCCCTGGGCAAAAAATGCTTAAAGACAGTGTGCAGGCCCTGAGTTCAAGCCCCAGGACTGGCACATAATAAAAAAGACAAAAATACCAACTGTATAGGTGAAATGAGATAATATTGTGAATGGCCTGTTAGGTGGTACAGAAGAAGAGGTCCAACCATCTGAAACTACTTTTGCTCCAATTTTCTTCCCTACCAGCAAACCTCTATTATCCAGTAGTCCCTGAAATACCAACTCTTCAATCTGTCTAGCTCACTAGTCCTACCTTCCTTCCTTCCTAGACTGCAGCTCTAAGGGCTTTCCAGCTCTGGGCATTTCACCACTGACACCAGGCATGGCTTCTTCAGGAGTGAGGCCCTGTTCAAGATTCAACTGTGTCCCAGGACTCAGTATTAAGCTGAGATTGTCTAGTCGCAGGCATTCAAGGCTCTTCCAGAGCTGTCCTCCACAGACCACCTCCGGAGGCCCACAGAGAAGCACCAGTCTTCAGTGCCTACAGTGCATCAACTTGTTTCTCAGACAGCTCCTAGGACAGTGCCTGGACACTGAACAACACTCCATGAATTACTTCCAAGTGAAATTATCCTCAAGGGACATCAATAAGACAGAAATTGTGTCCCTATGGAATATAACACAAAAGGGAATTTAAAGAGGCCTCCTCTCTTGCCATATGCAAGAGATATAAGCCTCTCAAAGCTATATAGTTACTCTTAGCAGTAAACTTACAAGTGATGTATCGGTATATTTAGAATGCCATAAGTACAAAATGTGTGTGTGTGTGTGTGTGTGTGTGTGTCTGGGTCTGTGTGTGTGTGTGTGTGTGCGTGCCTGTTGCTGTCGGAGTTTTTCTGCTGAAGGCTAGTACTCTACCACTTAAGCCATAACTTAATTTCTGGCTTTTTGGTGATTGAGGTAAGATTCTCACAGACTTTCCTACATGGGCTGGGTTTGAACTATGATCATCAGATCTCAGCCTCCTGAGTAGTTAGGGTTATAGGCATGAGCCACCAGTACTAAGCCTTTAACAAGTAAAAAATTTTAACATGTATGGAAGAATTATTCTTCAAAATAGTCTCCTCTGGGCTGGGCATGATGGTACATGCCTGTAATCCAGTTATACAGGAGGAGATCAGGAGGACAGCAGTTTAGAACCAACACGGGCAATTAGTTTGGAGAACCCATCTCATCCCAGCAATACAGCAAGTGTTAATAAGAGACTGAGGCTGACCCTAGGAAAAGTAGTGTGGGATCCTATTAGTAAAATAACTAATGCAAAAGAAAACAACAAACAACCCCTTCTCCATGACTCAAGTAGTATAGCACCTGCCTACCAGGCACAGGCCCTGAATTTCAACTCTAGTGCCACCAAAACCAGAAAGCTTCTTTTGAGAAAAAAAAGCTACTTTAATACTGTCAAAAACCATTCTGGATCCTCACCTTTAAAAGAGTCATGTTTATTTTATTTGTTCACTCAATTTTTATAAAGCCTTACTGTAGAATAAAAGCCTTTCAACTAAGTAAGAATTAATAGTATTTCAGAAATCCTACTTTCCTCATCCAAGTATTAGAATATAGAACATTTTATTACATAAGATATATTACAAATCCTGTTCACAAGTCTCATTTTTCCACCAAATTTCTATTTTTGCATCATCTGGGCTCTAGCAACACTATGAGCATCTCTGCAGTGGTACCTGTCGATCTGCAGATGTCACTATCCCACTAAGCTGTGTACTAGAATGCGGGTCTATGAGCTGTATACCTTTAAGCCTGTGGTAATAAGTCTGGGATTCAATCAGTGGTCTATCAGATACTGACAACAAGAATTAGGCCTTAAATCTGGGGGTTGTATCATCACAGCTTATTATTGGGTTACTTCCTACCTCAGAAGACAGAGAATCCAGCTCTGTAGTCCTGGAAAACTCTAAAAGCTACAGTAGGCAGGAAGGTCTCAACATGTCTCTGGCAGAGGGGGCATCACGGTGGCACAGTTTAAATTCTTCCCAGCTAACATGCACTGGGCATGTCTGTGTCCCTTGCCACATGAGTTAAGTGTCACACTTTATAGACATATTAAACTATTTTACAGTCATCTTGAAGTAAATACTAAAGGGCAAAGTAAATTAATCTTAATCATATCTTTGAAAGGAGCGTTAAGTCCTGGTTAATATTTTAAAATGCTACATGGGGTAAAATAAATAAATAAATAAACATCCAAACCCTGAAAGCCGCAAAAGAAAGAAAATAAAAAGGGCCTGGCAGCTGCACACAGTGGCCTTCACAGACGAGATAAGACCACTTTTTTCAGCATTGTCTGACCGAACAGACTGGATGCCGTGTCTGTAGACACCTGCATTCGCTGTCCCTAGATTCCCAGCACAAGGACATCCTTGTTTCCCAAAAAGTTGATTTCAAGTTGGTGACAAATTGGAAAAAAGAGCTACAAACAAAATTACAGACAAGACTCTCACATTTGAGCTTGACACATATATTGCCAGGGGTTTAAGAAATATCACATTTCTGTGTCACAAAGAGAAGTTCTCAAAGCTGGCATTTGTTGGGAAGGCCATACTGCAAAACAGTATGTATAGACTCAGTCTTTTAAAGATGAGTGTTAACATTCTGCTCAAGTTTATAAAAAGTGTGAAAAATTTAAAAAACTGACAATTTTAGTTTTTTTTCAGTTCCAATAGAGTTTTTCTGAAGACAGAAAATATTCTTTGTCTCTCAAATACTTACTTCTAAAAGCAGACATCTTTCTTCTATTGACAGAAAAACTGAGGTGAGACAGCTCAATTGTTTTGTTAGAGTACCCTACATCCCACAAGCAATTAAGCCATGACCCCAAATGAACTAAATTCTCTTGGAATATATTCTCATGAGGCAGGGGCTGTAACAAGCTTGTCTCTTAACTGAAGGGCAAACAATGTGAATTATTCCAGTGGCTGGTCCAAGAAGCCGCACAGACACGGACCATTTGGACATCTGTTAACATCCTTATCCATGTTCTCCCCCCACATAGCACATATGCATCACAATTAACAGGTGCCCCCACATCCCTAGGCACAGCCACATGCTGCCACCTTCTGATTATGCCCAATGGAATGTAACGTTTTCTTCATGAAAAAGTAAAATCCATAAAAAATAATACTCTTCACTTTTCCTGCCACTAGGGCCCTCAGCAACAAGAGGGACAGAGATGCAATGCAGAGTTTAAAATACTTGAGACATCCTGATAGAATTTTAAATGGACAAATGCACGTTAGAAACTTCCCTTCGCAAATGCCATGCATGCTGTGGTACTATTCATTCTGAGATAGATCATCAATGACCTTCTGGGTCACTGACTACAGAGAAAGCTGACTATAAAAAAGGCTGGAGAAAAAGAAAGGGGGGGTCTGCTTCCTTCCACCCCAGGCCCCCCTACTGCCTTAATGAAAGAAGACAGATGGCAGCCACCTTCCCCTTTAATTAGGAGGGGCGGCTCACAAGGGAACAGTCCCGCTTGGCACCATCTTTAACAAAACCGTTTCGAAGGAAATGCTCTGCTCACTCACCCTTGTTTCAAACTGAATCTCTCAATTTAATGGTGAAAAATCACAGTGCAAGCCATGGCGCTGGAATAAGGAAGACACTTCAGAAATGTTTGCTGAAGTAGTAATTTTCAGATGTTCTTATAAGAGGCCTGAGATGCTTCGAATATAAGGGAGCCACCCCAAGTCCTATCACCATTACCATGAGACACTCATCAATGCACTCTAGATTTACAAATGAGACTCCTGCTTGTTTTCCAAGTTGCACCATGATCTTGTTGCCTCTCTTTGTAACTTCCAAGTGCTATTATTCCACTCAATAAAAATCAAGAACCTTCTCCATGAACATCCACACTAACCCATTTCATAAGGAAAGATAATTACAAATCACAAACCACTCTGCATTTAACGTATTTTATATTTTCAAAACCACAGAACTTAATATCAATCGTTGGAGACAGGTTCAGCACAAAAAATGAGCAGAATGGAAGACAGCAGCCAAATGCAAATTTAGGCTGCTGTAACAGAATCCGTATCTAGAAGATGAAGACTTATTTAGATGCTAAAGGCTAATGACCACATTTCTCATAAATCTACACGGCTTTATAGCATAAAGGAAAAGTTCCATTTCTGTTAATAAGAACATTTAATCTATCTTTGTATTGCATGCTTTTTCAATATCATTAAATAAGGTGTATTCCCTCAGCTTCAATCCATTTCTCATCAGGATTTTAAATCAGAGCCTCTGGTCCGTGATCATTGCCACCTAGCTTCTATGTGGTTCTCACTTGGGACCTTCTGTTGGTACACCTACCCTGGGGATGTACCCTTTCCATTTCCAAAGGGAAATGGGGGCAGTGAACCAGGCTGTTTTGTTGTTGGAACTTTTGGCTACATAAAACGTTTTTCTGTGTCACCATCATATTTACTTACATAATAGCAAACTTCTTAGACTATTTTTAAAAAACTCCATTCTCTTCCTGTAATATATTTCAATTTCTTCTTCTCTCTAAAATGCCAGCTAGCATGCTAGATAGGGGTAAAGGACAGAAAAGATAAAAGCAGCAATTAGCTAGGTAACAAATTTTATCTCCTACGTTTCCACAAAGGGGAAAGAAACTTGGCCTCTGCCAGAAACGGAGTGGCTAACAATGTTAGCATGAAAGAACATGCAGGAGAGACAGACTACAAAGAAACAAGCAAAACTTACTTTGTCTTCCAGTGAGCCCAGGGAGCAGGTCAGGCACGGAATGACAGCAAGTCCTTCCTAAAGGCCCTTGCTTTCACTTTAAAAGCTGTGTGCATGCACACACCCAGGTTTGTTGTGAAGAGATGACACAGCGCCTGCACTCCTCAAGCTGTCCCAAGTTCACAGTTCATCTCAAGAGACACCCAAGGCACTTGGAATCCCCAGGGCAGACTGAGATGACCTCTGGGCTCCACGTGGCCCCCCTGTTGTTACTATGCATGCGCGTACACGCACAGACAGACACAGACAGACACACACACACACACACACACACACATACACGACACCCACCTGTTACTTCAGGACCCCTGTGGCCAGCAGATAACCATTCCCACAAACACCTAGAAACTCAAGCCTCTGGCATTCTCAGGTTTAAGGTTGGAAAATGTATTAAGACAAGAGCCACACAGTCAGCAGTACTCTGCGTCATTAGCTTTCTGCGATGTTCTTAAAAGGCCTATCCAAATAAAAATCAAAAGTAGCAAAGTACAAGGAATATCTTACTATTTCTTGGGACTGTTATCTGCCATACTTTCAAAGGACTGGGACCTATCTTACCCTCTCAAACTCTATTGGACAATCGTAGATCCCTAGTATTTTTAATTCCTTTGTAAAAAAAAGAAAAAAAAATCAGCAGAAGACAGAAAAAAATATAAAAATGTTAATTTTACTTAAAAATGTAACCACTGGTATATCTCATCTGGCTAATTATTTTTAATTCAGAAAAAAGAATGCATATAAATCAAGTTTATTTTGAAAAATTACTTCATCCATGTACTGTCCAACTCATAAAAACAAACCTTCTTCCAGCAAGACGGGACACTTTGCCCTTGTTTACTGCAGTGTTTGGAAACCGCTGTCTCGTAACTCCTGACATCACTGGTCGTGCATTAGCACCTTTCCTGCTGTTGGCTGCACATGCTGCTATGCTGCTACCCCGGCTCTCATGCATGGCCCCCGGGGACAACATACCCCGCAGGACAGTAAGGACAGTGGCGTTAGCATCAAACCCGCAAAACTCACATAGGACCTTCTGGAAGAGACATAGCTCTCTGACCATTTTTATAGAAAACTAAAGCACACCCTAGAGCTGATATGCTTTAAGCCCCAGTATTCGGACCCAGTCCAGGCCGTTCTTTCTTCAGACGCCCTGTGTCTGAGAGACTGGCTTCCTTGTTCACTACTTGTCATCACAGAAAGAATTCCTGCCATAGAAGACCCGACCTACTTTCCACCAATGAAAAGGAGTCCCCCACACATGCTGAGAAAATATTAAAGCCATAGATTTTCATCATAGATATTTTACCTGAGAGTTTTTTTTTTTACTGCATTTTACAGTTTGAAAAAGTACTGCATTCTTAAGTTTGCTAAAACCAAATTTAAGAGGTTTTTCCTTTTAAAGAACATGCTCTTGGTGCTGTGTCTAATTAAGCTATTTTCTCTATTAAGTCAGACACATTTCTCTTCTACCTTCTGAAACTCCTGACTGAAATATGTCAAAATCAAAGCAAAGGATATTTGTTACCACTGGGATCCAGTCACAATTATATCTGCAATTATACTCCTGTAACTTACCCTTTTAGATGAAACTAAGTCCTAGTCTTACAACAGTAGTGCAATTTTACTGAGTAATTAAAAACCTACACTTAACCTATCTGGTATCACTGACAATCCTGTTTCTTTACTGATTCATTTACAAAACATCAAGTCCTTGAAGTACAATCATCATAAAGAACACAGAATATATCTGAGCCATTCCTGTCCTTGTTTGTCAGAAGTAAAAAGAAAATTACTTAAAGTCAATGAAAGTAGTCAAGCTAAAGAACTACTAAAAAGACCCTCCAAACATCAGGCTGTTACTATGACAACTTCAAAATGATTTGAGGAAATGTGATGGATTTAGACGTCTAGTCTATGATAAAACAAGTGACATACTGCCTGCTAAAACCCAGTTTCATTTCTATTAGACAGCGGAAAGACTAAACAGTCATTTATACTTCTGAAACAGCAAATCGTTACCTTCTGAGATCTGCTGTACTCTTCATTCGGATCATGAAGATATAAAGTAAATCCATCTCCCCAGTAACTGGAACCATTTTGATCTTGGTCCTGCAACTGTACCAGTCACAGTCTGTCTGGTTGGCACATTATTTTTTTGTAATGAAAGCAAAGTCTGATTCAATCTGAAAAGGGACTGGGGGAAAAAAAATCCCTCAACAAGTTCTCATCTCCAGAAACAAATAAACAAGTACATACTATAGGGTTAACAATGAAACAGAAAAAGGAAACAGAATTTTTCCTTAAAATTCTTGCTCTTAGGTATTTAAAGCTGATTTACATTTTACGTAATCTTGATGGCTCAATCAGGAAGTGAGAATTTTAAGTGCGTGTGTTAGGGACGGGAAGAATCATGTGACCCAGCAATGAAAATTATGCCGAAGACTAGCAGAGTAAGAAAAATAAACTTAGTAGGAGTTTAAAAATAGTGCCTTTGGGATATACGAACCCATGAATATATTATGACTTCTGAGAAATAAGAATTTGTTTGGAAGCCTTGAAAATAAAGCCCCAGGACTGTTTTTTAAAAAATATTGTAAGATCAAAGCAGTGCATAGAGAAATTAAAGTTTAACTATCAAAGCAACTGTCTCTTTGAAGATCATATCCATTCAAGCTTTGTGTGAAAGGCTATTTTTCAGTACTATCTGAAGATCAGGTAATCAAACAACTTGTGTAGCTTTGCATAAATACTTAGCCTTTTCTCATTAGTTAGTGCTGTGTAGTTTTGTAGCACAAAGAAAACTGCTTCAATTTACCCAGACTCTACATAAATTCTACAGATTTTAAGAAGCCCTATATTGTACTTCAGCAAACACATTCTCAAGAAGAAAATGCATTTTCTTAGATATCTGAAATATCTGTGCATGCAATAGGGCATCATTAGAGTCTGAATTATTCTTGTATGTTAAGATACCAATCAGATGACACTCACTCTAGATATAAGAAACTGGGAGATGCAAGCTAAAACAATATACTAAGAGTAACAGATTGACAGGTGACTTTATATTACAAAAACTACTTGAGACATATTCTTTGGGTTACTTTTCTAAATAGAATAACATAAATATCTGAAATTAAAACGACCTGGCCTGTTTTTCAATGTTATTTCTATGTTACTAAATAGTAATTTATTAATACCAACAATAAAAAGTTATCATCGTTGGAAGATATTTTTATCTCTTAGCCAGCATTCTTAGCACTTTAGTACTCCTTATTTTTATATTACTTTAGCCTTTTATAAAAAAAATGGCAGGATGAGGTCAGACATGAGTCAGCTCTGGATTTCTTGATTATTAACTCATCTTTTTTCTTTTAATTCTTAAACACAGATGTAGTTAAGGGAAAGAAGAGATTATTAGGGAAGAAAGACATCTTTCTGAAGCAAAGTTTATAGTAAATTAAGAACAGTTAGAGAAGGTAAGAAAGACAAATTCTTCCCAGGTAGAATATTAAATGACATTCATCATCATCTTACTAAAGTTGGTATCATATTTGCTGACCAAAATAAAATAAAGATCAACAAGTTACCAAGAATTAACCCCAACAAATGCATGGCAAAATTTACTGTCACTTTCTTAGAATGTAGGTTATTTAGAGTAAGTCTGAAAAAGCAGACATCTCCCTCACTTTTTACAGTTAGGAAATGAAAAAAGTTAGGATGCTTTGCTATGTTACACAGATAGTTGACTGACAGGTGAAATTAGACCCAAGATGTCTGACTTCCCTGGGCTGGGGCTATTTTTCAGCGCATGCTGCTGCCTTCCAACTGCAACCTCAGCTCCAATAATTCTCCAAAGAGCAGTACTCTGGTTACTTATTATAGATATAAATGGCTGAGAGTCAAGATTGAGAGGCTCACTGTGGAGAATCTAGTCCCCATTTCTTCCATATTCCTACTCTCATTTTGTATCACAACCAGCTGCTGCTGACCATTAGGACTGGGAAGGAACAGGGCCAGTTGTGGGCATGAGATGCATCCACAAGGTGCCTAGGCTCCTCTCTACCACAAGTACACACCCTCCCCTTTTCTCAGTGGGACAATCAAGGTACTAAAATAAGAAAAAGCATTACTTTGGTTCACATCATAAATGCACTGGGGGTCTGAGTAAACACAAAAACAAAATAAGGGGCTGGGAAGGTGGCTCAGTGGTAGAACGCTTGCCTTACATGCATGAGGCCCTGGGTTCGATTCCTCAGCACCACATAAGCAAAAAGAAAAAAAAAGCCAGAAGTGGCGCTGTGGCTCAAGTGGTAGAGCGCTAGCCTTAAGCTGAAGAGCTGAGGGACAGCGCCCAAGCCCAGAGTTCAGGCCCCACAACCGGACCCAAAAAAAAAAAAAAAAAAAAAAATAAGATTCTAGAACCTCTCACTTTCACTCAAATTAGATTTTATGGAAATATTAATAGTTAAATGTAAAAGAAAAACAAAACTAAATTAGAAATAAGTATTTCTGACTTTGGGATGAAAAAACAAACCTTAGCTTTAAAGAAGAGAGAGAAAAAATTTAAAAGACAAGGTAGCCCAACTAAAATTTGACTACATTCAAAGTTTTAAATGCCTATATGTGGAGACACCTGTTTAGCATATATATCTGAAGACGTAACTTCAAGCCCAAGCACTGAAAAAATAAACAAACATATAAATAAAATGCCTATCTGTTAAAAAAAAAACAAACAGCAAACTAAAGAAAAAAATCAAGTACTTGTAACAGGATAATATAATTTGAAGGATTTATGAATGCAAAAGGTTAAGGTATATTAGCAAAAAATTCACACAAAGAATCCAACAAACAAGGAAAAATGTTATATTTCAGTGGTAAACACCAATATTATTTTCATCAATCAAATTCACAAAGACAAACAATAGAAAAAGCAAAGCCACTGAAGTGAGGAGCCCAGCAATGCAATATTGGGCCTTTGAGCTCTAAAATACTTCTCATACCAACTCATGCCTAAAGAAGCAGTCAAGGACACTTGCAAAGATAGCTATACAAAAATGTCCTAACAATAACTTAAAACTACCAGAGGCCAGTGGCTCATGCCTGTAATCCTAGTTGAGATCTGAGGATCATGGTTCAAAGCCAGCCCAGCCCGGGCAGGAAAGTCCGTGAAACTCTTATCTCCAATAAACCACCAGAAAACTGGAAGTGATGCTGTAGCTCAGGTGGTAGAGTGCTAGCCTTGAGCTGAAAAGTGCAGGGACAGCGCTCAGGCCCAAAGTTCAAGCCCCACGATGGACAAAAAAACAAAAACAAAAACAAAAAACCTTAAAACTGGAGGGAAGCATGTGACAAAATAAATCAGGTTAAATTCACATAAATAGTGGCTTTCTGAGAATATTTAATATTGTGCATATTAATTTTTCTATTCAAGTCATCTATGATTGTCATTGATATAATATATCATACATATAGAGAAATATAATTTCATATATCATAGATATATTACCACTATAGGACTGACACATGAAGAAACTATTACTATTAACATTTAAATTCTTCAAAATGCAAGATGTTAACAGCCATAAATATCTGCTTTATTGAAGATATTTAACTTTATATGTATGAGGTATGTTTTGTTTTCTATTGAGGAGACTGTGAGGGTCCTACTGAAACATGAGAATCTTGACAGTCTGAATATTATAGTGGTCTTCAACTTACAATAGGTTAACTTATGATCTTTTAATTTCGTGACTGTGAAAACATGTGTTCAGTAGAAACACCTGTGAATGATCTCCTACACTAGCAATCTATAATCTATATAATCTAATGCTCTGGGGATCCTGGGTCCTGCAGCAATATTCTATAGTGCACTGTGTTGTTGAACTATGTTTTCTACTTACATTATTTTTCAACTTTTGATGGGTTTATTTGGATGACATTCCATTGAAAGCTGAGGTGAATCTACACTAGGAAAATGGCCCAAAAATCATGGGGTTGGGGGAGAGTAATATGTGGTCAACAGAGGTAGAGAGGAATCCATGAAAACAGCAGAAGTATCTAGAGTCAAAACAACTGCAGATTCGGATATTTTTACAATCATGTTCATAGTAGCACTATTCATACCAGTCTAACGATAGAAGCAATGTATAGAAAATGTGTTTTTTATACAATGTTCATACACAGAATTACTATTCATCCTAAAAAGAAAATCCTGTAGATACTGCAAAGGTGAACCTTGAAGGGTGGTCTGCTAAGTGAAATAAGCCAATCATAAAAGGACAAATTATGTGTGTGCAATTCTAGTTTCTGAGAACTGTCAAATTCACAGCGACAGAAAGTAGAATGATTGTTTCCAGAGGGAATGGAGACTTATTGTTTACTAGGTACAGACTTTCAGTTTCCTAAGATGAAAAGAATTCTGGAGGTAAATGGTAGTAATGGTTGTACAACAAAGTGAACTGAATGTACTTAGCAGCACAGGTTTGTGTATGTGTTTGCATTCACACCATAAGTGTATCCGAACAGAAAGAAACCTTTAGAATTTTAAGTTCTATAAGTGGTTTCTAATTTGGCACCAGAGCAAGTTTAATACACATCAAAAGTGGAGGCATTAAAATTATTATTTCTGATCAAATTCTGTAATATAGCTGTGGAAGCCAGCTCAGAAACATAGTTCAATAGTGAAAATAAGAAGGCACATTGTATTTAACTGAAGAATATAGGCGACTTTTTGTGGTTTTTTAAAGTCCTCTCATTACAGCCAGCTTGAAAATTCCCCACAACTAGGAAAGAACCTACAAATCCAAGCAGTATCATGAGCAAACAAAAAAAACAAAACAAAACACACAAGCATGAGAGAAACTGAGTAGCCTAAAATGTACTTCATACCCATTCCACATTATTCTTTTGGAACTAAGAAACTTTAAGACTAGCCAAGGGCTGTGATGTAGCTCAGTGGCAAAGTGCTTGCCTAGCAAGTGCAACATCCTGGGTTCAATCAAAAAAGAAAAGACAAAAAAAAAAAAGTTTAAAAAAAAAAAGACTAGCCAAAACCCTCAAATAGAGCAGCATGGGGTTTGCCTCGATAATATTAGATTCAAAGACAAATCTCTGGAAGGTAGTTGTGTTTGCTGCCTTTATCTTTAAATGGGAGAATTTTTCAAATGTAATAGGCAGAATGTAATTGGACTATTCCTTTAACAAGTCATTTGGCTGATTTTCATCCTGAGTTTATAGTACTTAAGTAACACAAAAACACTAGGCTGTCACCATCCTTCCCATAGCCATCTGGAAATTACAATGTAAAGGAGTCACAGAGTATTCTTGTAAGAGGGGGCTCTATCTTGTCCAAAAACCTGAATGAAATGGTATTTTTAGTAATAAAAGCATTCATTATTACCACTACAGCCATGTTGGCTAATTATCTTTACTGTAAGCATTTAAAGATGGATTTTCAAGATGAGGAAACTGAAGCAGAGAGAGGACCCTTTGCTCCTGAGAAGAATCAGACCAGAACACATTCTTGTTCAGAACCTGTTTCTTGAGGAATCCAAACAGATAAGGCAGAGATGAAGCATAAGGATCAGACACTCAGAGAAAGCTGAAGTGCTCTGAATGAGAAAAGGGGAAGAAGAGGAAAGAGTCACTCCAGGTGGGAAAGGCTGGGAAGCAGGAAATGACCAGTCAGGAAAGATGGAAGGGATGGAGGGCATGTGAGCCCAAGAGCAGAAGCTTTCCAGGTATAAGTAATAGGTGTCCAGTCAAGGTCTTCACAAGGTTCTGTTGTGTGTAGAACTGTCTCCTCCATTTCTGCAGACTCTCCAGTACTTGTCTGTTCATGCACAAGGCAAAAGGCCAGTAAATTTGGCTTCAGGACATTGTGGGAAGCAGCATGCAGATGCTTTTAGAGGAATCACACTGCAGTCCAAGGATGGGAAAGGGAAGAGTATCCAGAGCAGAAACAGGGTCCCTACTGCAGTAATTTAGGTAAGACAATGGAAACAAAGAAGGACATAATGGACAGGAAAACGAAATGGATTTGAGAACTGCTAGGTACAATTCTAATACTGGCTTCTTGGATTTTAAAGATGAGGCAAGAGAAGGGTTAAACTAATAATAAGCTACAGATTATAAGCTTAGGTAACTTGGACAGGTTGGTCAGTTCAGAGAACTTGAAGCCTGGAACATAGAAATGGCAGGAAAGCACCTGCAAAGGGCAATGAGCAGAAAAAGCCAGAGTGGTGAGGACAGGGTCTTGAAAAGTTAGGAAGACTATGCCAAACACTGTTCACTAACTAGAGGCCACTGCAGAGTCCAGAAGAGGCAGCAGTAAGCCAGGTCTTGCTTGAACAGGACCCATTAGGTCAGGTATGCAGTATCCAGACAAGAATAGCCTGAGGGGTGGGCAGGAGAAAGGAAGTGGAGGTAGCAGACAATTCTTTCAAAAGTGGGATCCTGGAAGAAGTGAATGGAGAAGTAACCAAGGGCAGGGTGGTATTAAAGACCTGTATTTTAAAAATGGGGAGTAGTAAAGCAGATTTCACTGCTCATAGCATAAACCAAGAGATGAGAGATACATAGTAACAGATGGACAATGGATGAGAATGTATAAGGGATGAAGTTGGGGACAATATCCAAAGTAGAAGGCAAGGAAAGCAGGCAGGTGCACATGATGCCTGTGGAATTACAGTGAAAATATGAGTGAACTCACCTGTTGGCTCCTCTATTCACTGTGACACAGTAGGAACAACTAGCATCTGGGAACCAGTCAGTAGAAGAATCAGAGGACTGGTCACAGATGGGAGATTAGAAGGCTGGGTGGCATGATCACCCCCCTAGAGTAGAAACAAAACCTCAGCTACCTGGAGCAGGCCTTGTGACATGGCTCATTTTCAACACAGTAAGATCTCTGGTTGCAAAGAACACAAGGGCCATTCTATTCACCTTGGTTTGACAAAAATTTGGTTGGTATATGCAACTAAAGCACCATAATGTTACTTCAGTGGTAGTTCACTAACACCATGTTTTTATTTCTGGGCTTATCAACCCTGTTAAAGGTAAAATGATTAGTATAGGTTGGATATCAGACTCCTTCCCCTGCCACGGTGGTACAGGGAGCTGACTGGGGAAAGGTCAGTGTTGGTCACCTCTCTGAGGCCTAGCTCTTCTTTTGCCAAGAAATTACTGGGGAGAACAGCAATGGAGGCCAAGAGCTAGGCACAACTGGGCAAGGCCAAATACAGACTGCGGACGGTGATATTTCAAGTAAGGGCATGTTCATTTTTCTTAGTATGAGAAGAAGAAGATGTGAACTTGAAATATGTCTTTCCTTGTAAAGTCTTTTTGTAGAGCCATACGTCATTTCACTAATTAATACAAAGCATGCCTACTATTTTCATCATCTATCTACCAAGAAGCTCCATTTTTTTTTCAATTTTACATTCTTTTGGGCAAGAATGGGAATTAATAGTAAAACCTGACCAGTTTAGCTAATTGGGGAGTACTATAGACTACTATGAACTTATTTTGATGCATTTCTCTTACTTTATTAATCCTTTGGTTTTTAAGGAATTTGGTTTCAAGGAATTGGTTAAAAGAAATAAAACTACTATTCGCAAATAAGCAAAACTGTATTACTTCCAAATAAGAAACTATTCCAAATAAGACACAGACTCCAAGAGCTCAATGAAAAAACTTCACAACATTAAGTAATGAGGCTTACGTAATGTCTTCTTTCAAGAACTCCATAAAGATTGTCCCCCCACCCAACACACACCACCACACACCTGGGTGGTGTGTATATGTCCTTCCTTAAAATACAAAAGGTTCAAAGCCCTATTGGTTCACAAGCCCCCCCTTTATTTTTATGAAAAAACAAAAAAACAAAAACTCTGTCAATACCATTTACTATTCAAAAATAAAATTCAATGACAATATTACATTTCCCTAAATGTAACCTAAAAGAGAAACTAAGAAAAAGATAATGCATAATACAAAAAACCTTTGTACTTTAATATACACATAATTTTCAGATTCAATTAAACTATGCAATAAAATAGATGCATGTAATTTACTTGGACTTAAGGGAGGACAAATCAGAAGTTTTCTGTACTAAAAAAGTACAGGAAAGTGAAAGAAGTGAGATATAGTAGGCAACAAATGATAAATGAGCATGTTAACTGAATGAACGTGGGAAAATATGTAAAACTGGATTTAAATCTAGGCTTCAGAAAATTATCAACTTGATTACACTATATCCATCAGGACAGATGAAATTCATATGGACACTGGGTGATGGTTTTTCTGTCTTTTTACTTTGTGATCTACCTATTCTCACAGTTCAACCAAAACACTCTCACAGATACTCCTTATGTTCCAAGGGGAAGTCCTGTTTCCATGAGAATCCTGTCTACTTTTTTATGTTTTTTTATTTGTTTTTTTTTGCTTATTTTCTTGCTTCTAACTCTTTGAATCTAATCACATCAGAATCAATTCCT
This sequence comes from Dipodomys spectabilis, assembly GCF_019054845.1. Classification (NCBI taxonomy): domain Eukaryota; kingdom Metazoa; phylum Chordata; class Mammalia; order Rodentia; family Heteromyidae; genus Dipodomys; species Dipodomys spectabilis. The sequence goes on from NW_024870874.1 coordinate 17,215,041, forward strand.
GAAGAATCAATCAGTAATATGCCTTTAAAAATTTTCTTTTTTTGGTGGTACTCAGGTTTAAACCTAGGGCCTTGCCCATGCTAGGCAAATACTCTAGCAAATGGGCCACATTCCCAGCCCTTTTTTTGTTTGTTTGTTTGTTTTATTATTTGAGGTAAGAGCTTGCTAAGCCTTTCCCTGGGCTGGCTTTGAATTCAGGATCTTTTACTTCCCATTACCTGGGATTACGGATGATACCATGCCCAACCAGAAATACAGTAATTCAATATGAAAAATGGCTAAGAAGTTAATTTAATTTAGCTTTGTACCATTAACTATCGTCATATTCAAGAATACCTTCTCTTTTTTGAATTCAGAATAATTGGTTGTACTAAGAGAGAGAAAGATTCTATCCCTGACATAGAGCATAACATAAAGTGATTGTGATTTGAAAATTTTTTAACGTTCAGTTCTGGTTAATTAATGACAAAAGGGAATTTTTCATAGAATTCTACAACTCTCATTTCCTCAAAACAAGAATTAAGGCATTCTTTCACATGTGGTCATTACAGGAAGAGGGGGAGCCATTTACTGTAAATGCTTTTCTGATGCAATTCTACCACCTCTTTCAAAGAGAGAGTTCATCCAAGAAGCCTTAGTCACTTCTTCAAAAAAATGCCACTGCTATGAATGTACACAAACTAAACCACATGCTGAAGGAGAAAAGTGAGCTAGGGGGGAGAGGAGAGGGAAGGGGAGGAGGGAGACAGAGACAGAGAGAGAGACAGAGACAGAGAGAGAGACAGAGAGACAGAGACAGAGAGAGCAATCACAGGTTCTTCATTAGAATAGATCAAGTAACATTTCTGAAAATTTGGCCTTTAAGTAGGAAAAAAAATCTATTAGATATGTTACTTTTTTTTTTTTTTTTGATGCTAGTAATGGAGCTTGAACTCAGGGCCTACTGACCTTTAGCTTTGCACACTCTAGGCTCTACCGCATAAGCCACAACTCCACTTCTGGCTTTTTAGTAGCAATTGGAGGTAAAAGTCTTGGGGACTTTTCTGCCCAGGCTGGCTCTGAACTGTAATCCTCAGATTTCAGCCTCCTGAATAGTTAGGATTACAAGTGTGAGCCACCAGTTTCTGGCTTATAATTGTTGTTTCAAAAATCAAATGCAAAGAGATTTTCTCCTCTTCCTAGATTTTAAAGCATACTCTTCCCCCCCTCAAAAAAAATTTAAGACCTCACTTCTATACCAGGAACCTACTTGTAATTAATATCTTAATAACAATGGTAATTTTTTTTATTGTGAAAATACTGTATAGAGGGGTTACAATTACATGAGCAAGATAATGAGTACATTTCTTATCAAGCATTGTAGCCTCCTCCTTTGTTAACAATGGTAATTAAAAAAAAAAAAAACTTCAAACACAGAAATGGAAAGGAAACCCTATACTTTAAAATCTGAAACTGAAACTACTTTTGAAGAGGGTCAATTGTACATGAAATGTTGAGACAGTAGGTAGTACGGTTAAACAGTTCAGATAGAAAAATTTTAAGACAAACATTTCTGAGTTCTTCTTAGAGGACCACCCAAAGAAATAGAAGGAAGGGTATCCCCAGTTTAGCTTACCTAGACCACAAATTCCTCCTAGAGCCAGAGGCACACTCTTGCTTTCGGAGTCAGCACAGAGCCCCGTATTCAGAACAGACTGAAGGCTGCTTGCCATTGGAGCCCCAAATCCCCTGATGAATGAGACTGCACATGGTTATACACACGTTCGGAGCAAGCAATTGGCTATGTGAAGGCACTGCGTGTGGAAGTCTGATTTGCCACCTTCGGGGCAAGCCAGGATATACCTGAGAGTCAAAACTAGAGGTTCGTTTTATTTTCTGTGGCATTCTCCCTAACTCCACGGAAACTATGAGAACAAACCACAGTATGATCTGACTCTTTCATCATGCAATGCCAATGAAAAAAGAATTATGATGTAAACACTGGCAAATTACAAATAAATCTTGCACCACTGCCAAAGCTTGTTCAAGTTACAGGACTGCCTAGGAGTCAGATGTTGGTGCTAGTATTTCTAAGCCAAGAATTTGGAGCCATAAGCTATGGGGCTCCATGAAGGTAGCAAACAGCAACAAAGACTGGCAAAACTTTTACAAAGGTTATACTGGTGCTCAAATAAGAAATGAAGAACTAGGAGTAATAAAGCAGTTGTATACAAACTGATCTTTGTATAACTAGAGGTTTTTCAACATGCAATCCTTGGACCTTCTGCATTAGAATTACCTAGGATTGGGCTCAGAATCTCTGAAGTGGAGCCCAGAAACCTCCCTTTTAACAGACATTTGAGACTGTTCCTATGTACCTTAAAATTTGAGGATGGACCTGAACAACCCATTAGAAATACTTTGATCTTCCTTTATTACTTAATTACTTTGCCTCTGATTCCTGCTGAAATCAGCAGCAGCCTCCAGAAGACAACCTGTGGCTTGAACTGCAGGGAAAAGGAGAAAGTATGGGTCTGCCTGGCCTTCCCCTAAACCCCATCATTTCAGGAAGAGAGAAAAACAAACTTTAGGAACCAGAAAAATGCAATACATGTGGACTAGAACCCAAACTGCAGGGAAAAGGAGAAAGTATGGGTCTGCCTGGCCTTCCCATAAACCTCATAATTTCAGGAAGAGAGAAAAACAAACTTTAGGAACCAGAAAAATGCAATACATGTGGACTAGAACCCAAAAAGTATGCTGCTAAGAACAAGAGGAGGAAATGAGGAAGGAAGGGCACTGGCTATTCACTGTGTTACAGATGCCTATCAAGGGGCAGAGTGAGCTCTTACACAATGTCACTTGTTCAGAGGGACCTGGGTACACAAACCCAGCAATCAACATTCTCACAGCAGAGATGCTGCAATGCATTCTCTTAAAGAGTAAGTATTGACTCTACATACCTACCTCTATCCCAGGTACTCTTAAAAGAAGTTAAGAACTTTTAGGGGTTGTGAAGGTAGCTCAGTGGTAGAGCGCTTGCCTTGCATGCATGAGGCCCTGGGTTCAATTCCTCAGCACCACATAAGCAGAAAAAAAAAGCCGGAAGTGGTGTTATGGCTCAAGTGGTAGCGTGCTAGCCTTGAGCTGCAAAGCTGAGGGACAGCGCCCAGGCCCAGAGTTCGGGCCCCACGATCAGACCCCCCGCCCCACACACACACACAAAAAAAAGAAGTTAAGAACTTTTAAGTTAAGAACTTAAAAGAAGTTGTAAAAGTGACATTAAGAAATACTGAGGTGGGCTGGGAAGGTGGCTCAGTGGTAGAGTGCTTGCCTTGCATGATCCTTAGCACTACATAAGCAGAAAAAGCCAGAAGTGGAGCTGTGGCTCAAGTGGTAGAGTGCTAGCCTTGAGCTGAAGAGCTGAGGGACAGTGCCCAGGCCCAGAGTTCAGGCCCCATAACTGGCAAAAAAAAAAAAAAAGTAAAGAAAAAGAAAAGAAATACTGAGGGATGGATTTAAGGCAACATTACCTTTCCCTATTTCTTGTTCTTTATTTCCCTGGCCTTTCAAAAACTTTAGAGCAGTTTTCTATCATCTCTTTCCCATTTTAACTAGTTTATTTCAGTTCATTATTACATGGATAAAAAATATTCTCTGAAAATCACCAGCAAGTATGAAAAATGTTGGTAACAAGTGTTTTTGTCTTTTTCTCCAATATATATGATGTTTCCAAAGGAACTTTCTAGAAGAGGGGAGTCCAAATTAGAAAACATGTATTTATGAATGAGTTCTTCTTTGTTTCTTTGCTCTTCTTTGTTTCAGGCTAATTCATGTACTGTGCAACATCCTCACACAAGAAGCTTTTTAGCATGAAGTATTCAATGAGTACATTTGGTATTCCTAGTATTTTGCTGAATAAGAAAAGTGTTTTTCAAATTTCCTATCAGCACTGAAACCCCTTTTGCTCCCTCTAACAGAATCTTATGTGGAAGCCTATTACACAGTCTAAATGAAGGCAAGACATTCTTGATTGATGTGGGGACCAGGGACACCATGTTCTTCTGAACTTGGCTACCTTACTCATCTCATCCCCTAAGATGACAACAAAGGTAAGGTTCTCTAGCCCAAACGGCTTGGATTTTTATTTTCTCAGATCTTGATACTTTCAAAAATATGTACTTCATCATTGTATTCTATATATGCATCCATTTTTTGTTTTTTTTTGTTTTTTATTGTGAAAATACATTTGACTGCATCCATTTTTTGTATGCACAAAGCCATGTCAAGCCAAATTTCCAATGCTACCTACTACTTTGAGCTTATGACTTCTGTTGCATATATGGCATGGGAACCTAATATAAAACATTACTGCCTCTGTTTCTCTGTGGCAGTGATACTTCACATACTAGCACATTTAAGGCCATTTTAGAAATGAACTTTTCCAAGATATATGTTTTAAATAAATTAGAACACCATCCTGATATATAAAATCACTTGCACTAGTGCCATTAGATTGCAACATATGGTACAGTTAATTCTAACGTACAATTATTCATCAGACGAAAACAGGATACATCCTGAGAGGTATGTGTCTGAAACCTCAGAACATACAGATCTCAGTACATACTCTAGGAATACTAGGAACTCCTGGACGTACCAACATATGGTTGAGTATAAATAATAAATTAGGGTTGGGCACTGGTGGCTCATGCCTGTAATCCTAGCTACTCAGGAGGCTGAGATCTGAGGATCAAAGCTCAAAGCCAGCCCAGGCAGGAAAGGCCGTGAGACTCTCCAATAAACAACCAGAAAACCAGAAGTGGCACTGTGGCTCAAGTGATAGAGTGCTAGCCTTGAGCTGAAGAGCGAGGGACAGCGCCAAGGCCCAGAGTTCAAGCTCCATGACTGACAGAAAAAAAATAAAGTAAAAATTAGTCACAGTAAGAGATTAACATTTGATAACGTAGAACAATTCTGATAATATAGTGTAATAATGGTTATGTGAATATGGTCTTTTTCTTTATTTCTAAAACTGTCCATGCAATATTTTCAGACTGCAGTTAATTGTGGATAACTGAATCCAAGGAAAATAAAACGATAGGAAAAAAGGAATTCTTTAAGTCAACAGCTTTCTAGATTTCTAGACACAGCACTAAAGTAATTTTCAATTTCAACTACTTCATTATGTTTTCAAAATGTATCACTGCATTGACAGTTTAAGACGGAAGCTAACTTTTCCCTTTCCAGAAACGAGGTCATTCCTAAACAGGTATGTACATTAAAATCATGTTGCAATACTATAAGTTTAAGTAATAACAGAGCTAAGTGTGACCTCTACTCATGGTCTAAGAATAAACCAATATGAGACTCCTAAGAGCTTTGAAAATTGATGACTCTGGTTATTTTACTTCCAGATCTACTGTGTGTTTTCCCCTTCTCTTGAGCCAGGAGGCTGAGACTGGCAGCATTAAAGAATGTACCAAGCTGGGTGCTGTTGGCTTGTACCTATAATCCTAGCTACTCAGGAGGCTGAGATCAGAGGATCACAGTTTGAAACCAGCCTGGGCAGGAAACTCCACAAGACTCTTACCTCCAATTAACCATCAGAAAACTGGAAATGGAGTTGTGGCTCAAAGAGGTAGAGTGCAGCCTTAAGCAAAAAAGCTCAGGGACAGTGTCCACGTCCTGAGTTCAAGCACCAGGACCAACAAAAAAGAAAAGTGTGTCAAATTGAACAAGAGAAGAAAAAAAAAAAGCTTACAAGAAGTTAAAATACAAGAGAAATATGTTAAGAGGTATATGATGATAAAAGTTATCCTAAATTCAAGCACAAGGGTGTTGGATTAATCACATGCTCTGAATCAGGACAGCTGCTGTGGGGGGCACAGGCTAAGAGAAGTCATTCAAAGTCAGGCGGTGTGTGCCTTTATGTGAGAGGCTGTGGGCAAAGCAAGTTTGAGAAGGCTTTGTGTGGTAAACTGGTAAGAATTTGGTGCTAGGTCTTCCAAAGAAGTAGCTTTTTAGTCTGGCTGGTGATTCAGTTGATGAAAATCCAGTGAGGGTGCAGTATGGTGGATGGTGTGTGGTCAGCTTTGTGGTGTTAGAACATGAACAGCAGTGAGCTCGCAAAGGCACAACGCTGGCCAAGACAGAGCAACCCGAAGTCTAGAGTCTAGCATAAAGCAAGCAACATGCTCTCTCCGAGTTCTGTTCTAACAAGAAAAGCACCCTTATGCATCACATTCTTAAATTCCTAATTTATTGGGAAAGGAAAGAAAGGGTAGGGAATTAGGTTATCACAGTCTGAAAACTTTGTTTCTAGTAATATAGCTAACTAAACTATTTGCAAAAGTGGTTAGAGTCCGTGTTATAAGTTTTGTGCACTGTTACTGTTACAAACATGCCAAAAGTGCATCTGAGCTAGAGATCTCTTGAATGACAACACAAACTTTGACCTTGTGAAACTAGTGTCATTTAAAAGTATAAGAAAAAGATACAGAGAGAGACAGAGACAGAGAGAGAGAGAAAAAGAGAGAGAGAAAAGGAGATTGAGGTTGATTCTCCAGTTCCATTGTTGGAAAAATCAGGAAACAGAAAGAAAAGGAAGAAATTTTGGTTACAATTAAAAGTATTCTCCTCACATTTTGATTCTTAACAAAATTCAAATTGGTCTATTATCAAATGTATTGTTTTTCAAACTTCAGGGTGATCTACTGATGGCTTGTAAAATAAATGTGTTCCTAGAAAAAAGTCAAACAAAATAGAATAATAAAAGAAAAAAGATCTCATCAAACAGTGTCACAATACTTTATATATGTTTGGGCTGTATAATTTTCCAATGTAAAATATACTCCTTATTGCCAATTATAGGGAAGAAAATGGTCTATTAGGAAGAGGATTAAAATCACATTTGCAATGTGGTGAGAGGAAAATATGTATAGATTGAATTGTAATTAGACCTAATGTTACGTGGCCTTCTTAGGAACCAACCCACAAACCAAAATGCATTACTAGGCAGCAATTCTAAAGATGCCACACAAGTTATTATTCACTCATTTACTCATTTTACTGTCTCCTCTCTTTGGTGGGTTATGAACAGAGGATAAATTTTTGTGTAAAGTACAAAAAACCTGAAATCCAAATCCATGAAATAGGGTCATTGGTTATCATAGCTAACACATTGTGTTTACTGTGTTCCTAATTGTTCCAAGCATGTTATATATTATTACCTCATTTGATCCTGTTAGTACTCCCATAATATACAATGTAGATACCAGTGTTACAGATAGAAAATTAAAGAAATTAAGTCAGTTGTCTGAGGCAAAGCCAGTATCTGAAATAAGGGAACTACACTTCAGTTCTTAACTGCACAGCATCCTTGACGTAACACCATTTTATGTATACCTGACAGTAAGACCTGTGGCACTGGGAGAAGGGAGGTCATGAGCACACAAGGGCAGCTTTACTAACTGTCTAGCCTCTTCTTTCCTGCTAACTACAATCTACAATCTACCCAACAGTTCGCATCTCCCACTTTGATAGCCTGGTGTACTCTGATGTGCTTCCTAGCAAACTAACTCACATCCATCTTCCTCCCTTCTCTAGAACACATATAAAAGCTCAACAAGTAGGCTGCTACTTTTAATTGTTTTTAAGGCCTTGTGCTTGTTAAGCAGGCACTCTACTACTTGAGCAATGCCTACAGCCCCATTTTGCATTGGTGATTTTTAAGGTAGGGCCTCACTTTACACTGGGCTGAACTGAGCTACAATCCATCTACTTGTGCTTCCCCTCGTTGCTGAGGAAGACAACCATGTCACTGTGCCCAGGCACTATACTTTCCTTATAGTTGGGAACAAAAGATCCCAGACACTGAGGTAAAGTTCTTACAAACTGGCTGGCCTCATACCACTAGCTCTGATGTCTACCTTCATCAAAGCAGCTAGGATTATAGGCTTAAGCCATCTTGCCTGGATAACTTTTCCATAATAAATCTAACTCTTACATACTTAAGAGTTAAAAAAGATCCCAGATAAGTGAAAAAAGTCTCAAGATGGCTGGGCTCACAGTGCTGGAGGAATATCAATACCAAATTTCAAACTCTACTACAAAGCCATAATAATAAAAACAGCTTGGTACTGGCACAAGAACAGACCTCAGGACCAATGGAATAGAATTGAAAACCCAGAAATGAACCTGCAGACATACAGCCATCTAATCTTCCATAAGGGAGCTAAAAAAAAAAAAAAAAAAAAAAAAAAAAGAATGGAAGAAAGACAACCTCTTCAGTAAATGGTGCTGGCAAAATTGGTTAATCACTTGTAGAAAACTAAAGCTAGATCCTTATATATCACTCTGCACCAGAATCAACTCCAAATGGGTCAAAGACCTCAGAGTCAAAACAGACACTCTGAAAACATTGCAGGATGGAATAGGAGAAACCCTAGGTCTCCTTTGCACAGGCTGAAATTTTCTTAATAGAGACCCAGAAACACAACAAATCAAAGAAAGGTTGGACAAATGGGATTGCATAAAATTGCAGAACTTCTGCATGGCAAAGGACATAGCTAGCAAGATCAATAGAAAACCCACGGATTGGGAGAAGATCTTTACCAGCCATACAACAGACAAGGGTCTTATATCTAAAATATACCTGGAACTCAAAAAATTAAATCTCCCAACAACAATTCCTCAAAGAAACAACTGCCCAATAAATAAAGACTAAAGACTTAAAGAGAAACTTCTCTGAAGAGGAAAGAAGTATGGCCAATAGACACATGAAGAAATGCTCAACCTCCCCAGCCATAAGAGAAATGCAAATCAAAACAACATTGAGATACCACCTCACCCCAGTTAGAATGGCTATAATCAAGAACTCTAATAACAACAGATGCTGGAGGGGATGTGGACAGGGAACCCTACTGCATTGTTGGTGGGAGTGTAAACTTGTTCAACCACTTTGGAAAGTAGTATGGAGGTTCCTCAAAAGACTCCACATAGAGCTCCCCTATGACCCAGCAATCCCACTTTTGGGAATTTACCCAAATGATCACAAACAAGATCATACTAAAGGTACCAGCACAACTATGTTTATTGCAGCATTATTTACCATAGCTAAGATATGGAACCAACCCAGATGCCCTTCAGTAGATGAATGGATCAAGAAAATGTGGTATATATACACAATGGAATTCTATGCTTCCATCAGAAAGAATGGCATTGCCCCATATGTTAGGAAATGGAAAGACTTGGAAAAAAATTATACTAAGAGAAGTAAGCCAGGCGCAAAGAAACATAGGTCCCATGGTTTCCCTTATTTGCAATAACTAGTATATGTCTGAGGCAAGCAGAAACGGTCAGATAAGTTGATGTGAGGTGAAATAAACCCCAAGATAAGGTCTCAAATGTTTTTTCTTTCTTGCTATTGTTTATAACACATTTATAAGATATTTCTTTGTTGCTTTGTATGTCCCTCCCCCACGGTATAACCCCTGTTTACACTGTATCTGATGTTGGTATAATTTGTGGAAGGGAAGGGAAAAAACAAATTGTTTAAATAGTGATATAGGTGGACCCATTGCAACAATGAGATGTACAAGACATTATGTCCAAAAACGTACTTCACAACTTTGGCACAGGGGGAGGGGGAAGCCCAGAGGGGACAGGGCAGAGGTGGGGGGATAGGAAGGGATGGGAAGGGGAAACAAAGGAGGAGGTAACAATGCTTGAAAAGAAATGTACTCATTACCTTGCTCATGTAATTGTAACCCTTCTATACGGTATTTTCACAATTAAAAAAAAAAAGATGGCTGGGCTCAAACTTGCTCTGAGAAACATTGACTGGATAGAGAGATCAAACATGAAGCCAAGAAGCTATTGTTTTCTCCCTGAAGTCCTGGAAATGAGACATTTAGTTTCAGGCTAACTACTCTACATGAGAAGCCACAAACTGTAGACTGGCCTTATAACAAGACTGATGTGGCCAAGGCAGGGTTGGTGGTTGACTTTGAGAAGCATTTTAATGCCCTCAAGGTTCCTATGCCAGGGCATAAATATTCTGCCCTGGTAGATGGTGGATGATGAACAAGAAGAAGATGTAAAAAAAAAACTATGCTGAGGGCTGGGAGGTAGCTCAGTGGCAAAGTGCTTGCCTAGCAAGTACAATGTCCTGGGTTCGATCCCCAGTACCAAAAAAGAAAAGACAAAAAAAAACTTCAGTTAAAAAAAAAACTATGCTGAGTGTGTTTCTTTCAAAGATCAATATAAAGGAATATGGGGGAAAATTAAGAACATGATTCCCTTTGATCAGATCACTATGGAGGACTTGGAAAGTCTTCCTAGAAATCTAATTAGATCCCTGTTGTCCTTAACCAGCCAACTAAGAATTTATGGATTCCAGTAGGAAGTTGTAGGTCATATGTTACAACTCAGGGCACTAAAAATAAAGGTAGGTAATTGTATTTTTTAAAAAGAACTAAAAGGAATACATTCTGGTATTGGTACTTAAATTATAGCATCTGCTAACCATTGCTAACACTTCTTTCAGGTGTTAGGTCCATAAACCAGTGCTTCTGGGTGGTGGGGAGATGGCTGCTAGCCTGACCACACAGAGCTCCCAGCAGGTTTGCTCCTCTCTCTTTGTACCTTTTTTGTGCTATCTAATCCACTGGCTTAAACTGGATCCAGAAGAAATGCAGGCATTATGCATTGTATTCTACCATGCTTTAGCATAATACAAAAATATTTGTTACCCAAATATTCTTTTCCAACCCTATTTATCCATCGCAGTTTTCAGGCTACTATATAATAAGCATTGTTATAGGACCTACATAGACAGTAACTTAAGTAAAATCAACGCTAATTATTACCATGGTTCTCTCCACAGAAATCAGATCCGTGAATCATTTATTTATCAGTATTTTTATTAGGATACACTAACTGTTATAAGAAGGTTTCACTGGATGCATCTTCCATAAATGTACAGTGCACTTTGAATGAGTTCACTTTGTAAATGCTGAATAAACATAGTAAGGACTCTATCTCTTTTCATGTGAGTGCCAATAAATCCTGGAAGAAAAAGCAAATTATACTAGGTCTTCATCTAGTCTTATCACTATACCTTGACCACTTAATTTAAAATTTTTATAAAAGGACTTTTTTTTAAACCACACACTATCTTATTTCAATTTTTTTGCAATAATGCATAATAACAGCTAAAACACTGTGAAAAGAGAATACTTGTAATAATTTAGGAGAGTGTGTGTGTGTGTGTGTGTGTGTGTGTGTGTGTATGTGCTCGTGCGCGTGTGCACGCACAGGCTTCAAGCTTAGGGTCTGGCCTCTGTCCCCTAGCTTTTTAACTCAAGGTTTCAAGGTTAGCACTTTACCACATGAACCACAGCTCCATTTCAGGCTTTTTTCATAGTTAATTGGAGATAACAGTTTCATAGACTGTTCTGTCCAAGCTGGCTTTGAGCTGCACTCCTCAGATAACAGCTTCCTGAATAGCTAGGGTTACAGGCATAAGCCACCAGTGCCCAGGCATTTTTTTTTAAATTGAGAAGCTGAATAGCTTATGGGACAGGTAGAGGAGAATTAAATACAACTGAAGCCTCCTCAAACACAATGTTTAATATAATAATGTCTACCATTAAATCTGAATTATACAGTAAAAATAATGAGTAATGACCTAAATAGCATCATTTTATTTATTTATTGAAAAAAATATGGCAGAGGTCTCTGTCTAAAACCAAAATGAGGGGAGTTGTTTTCCAAGTTGGTAAGAGTATACAATGAAAGATTGCTGAGACTACTGATAAGAAATTAGTTGCAGTTTTACAAGCTATTCTATAAACACTTCACTGTCATTGAAGCCAAGCATAGGCCTGAATTTCTTTACCATCTGTACACATGTCAAGCTGCCCTCAGGACAAGAAAGTGGACAGTGAACTGGGTCATAAGAATAGGCTTTCTTCCTACTGTATTCTGCTTAGACAAACTTTGTATGTCCTATACTTCCTAAAATCATATAAGAAAAAAAGAGGTTTAACATTCAAGGTTGAAAAATTACTAAACTTTGACTAAGTGCTATATACCTGTCAGTTCTAGCTTTGCCTTTTCAAAGTTCTGTGGTCCTGAATTAAGTCCCACCTGGTTAGCTACTTTGTAAATTGAAAACCTCAGGGTTAAGCATACTCTCAATTTCTTTCAACATTCAAGTTTAAACGACTAAATATAAGTTATTCTGGGATTCACTTTTTTTTCTTCAAATATCCTTAATCTAATTTCATTTAAAACAAAAAAAGATATGTGCCGGGGGCGGTCGCTCATGCCTGTAATCCTAGCTACTCAGGAGGCTGAGATCTGAAGATTGCAGTTCAAAGCCAGCTCAGGCAAGAAGATCTGTGAGACTCTTATCTCCAAGTAACCAACAGAAAACTGGAAGTGGCACGGTAGCTCAAGTGGTAGAGTGCTAGTCGTGTGCTGAAGAGCTAAGGGACAGCACCCATGCCCAGAGTTCAAGCCCCACGACTGACAAAAAAAAAAGTGATAGAGAGGGATACAGGAAGGTTTGGCAAGATAATTAAAACTCTGCCCTGGATATAACAAATAATTACAAAGTCCTTATTCATTGATGGGACACTTAGGTTGTTTCTACACATTGGGTACTGTGAATAATGCTCAATGAATATGGGAATGCTAAGGTTTCTTTTAAGATTCTGATTTTAGCTTTATAGATAGCTATACTCCAAATGGTATTGCTGAATCCCATCTGCAATGGTATCTGAAAATAAAATATTCATTAATAAACAATCTAGGAGCTAAAATACAGTTAAAAAAAACATTAAGTTAATGAAAGAACAAAATAAATGAAAAAGTTTCATATGTTCACAAATTGAAAACAATACTGATTTAAAAATTCTTCCCCAAGCCATCTATGGATTTCACATAGTCCACATTAAAATCTTGAACATAATTTTTTTTCCAGTCTTGGGGCTTGAACTCTGGGCTTTGGCGTTGTCTCTGAGCATTGCTCAAGCTAGTGCTCTACAAACTGAGCCACAGCTCCACATCCAGCATTTTGTGATTAGTTGGATGTAAGTATCTCATGGACTTTCCTACTGGGGCTGGTTTCAAACTGCAAACCTTAGATCTCAGCCTCCTGAGTAGCTAGGATTATAGACATGAGCCACCAGCACCTAGCATCTTAGCATATTTTTTTTAACCAAGAAAAATTCTAAAATTCATATAAAAGCACCTAAACCCCAAACAGTTAAAAATCATTTTGAAAAAGAACAATATGGTTATAGGCACAACACTTCATGATTTCCAAATATATTGCAATAAGTACTCTGGAAATATACTACAACTCTACATGAAAACAGCACAAAGAACTTCAATGAAAGCTGTTGATCAACAGAGTGAATGGAGGTGGGGAGAGAAAAAAGAAACAAGCTCTACTGAGGAGATGGGTACTAGTGGAGGGAGGGCTGGGCTAACAAAGGTAAAAGATGATGAATGTGGCCTAAATAGATGGTCAACATGCATGCAAACCGAACACTCAATGAACAAGAATGTTGTGGGACAAAAAAGCAGACCTCTGACCAAACACCAAAGTTTATGGATAGCTTTGAGATTACTTGGAAGAAATATTCAGAAGTATAAGAAAAGAGAAAGGTGTCACAGAAGGCAAGAAGAAAGAGGATGCAAAGGAATGAAAAGAACTATCTGCAAAGACCAGCCCAAGATCAATGCTAGAATAGTCCAGCACCAATGTGATATGGCCCTACAGCATGGCACCCTCCTGGGAAAGCCATGAAGGGCCTGCAGGTAGAAGACTGAATTTTTCATCAGTACTACCATTCTTCTCTTCCTGCTTTTCCTCAATCGATATATACAGAGCTGTGGATCACCTATCAATTGCTTTGAAATGGTATGGTTGTTAGAAAAGTACTAATTCATCACCCTGGATCTTTCTGTACTCTCCAGTAGGAAGATATGATATACAAATGACAGAAATACACAAGGCTGTAGAATATGGGATTGATTTAAGCAATCAGTAATTTGTGAGTAAAAGAATGAAGAATATATCAAACACATGCCCAAACAATTAAGTGGCCTTTACCTCAAAATTAAGAAAACACCAGAAACATTTATCAGTATATGTGCTATTGATTTAATGGAAAAGCATTTCACAAAACATTATAAAATTTAAAAAAAAAAAAAACATTATAATGTGTCTTAGTAAAAACGAGAGAGAGCCCGGTGCCAGTGGCTTACACCTGTAATCCTAGCTACTCAGGAGACTGAGATCTGAGGATCATGGTTTGAAGCCAGCCCGGGCAGAAAAGTCCATGAAACTCTTATCTCCAATAAACTACTTAGAAAAAGTCAGAAGTGGTGCTGTGGCTCAAGTGGTAGAGTACTAGCCTTGAGCACAAAGAGGCTCGGGACAGCATGAAGGCCCTGAGTTCAAGCCCCAAGACCAGAAAAAAAAATAGAAAGAAATTAATATGAAATACTAGATACAGGCCTTCTCATGCTCAGTATGTTTCTGAAAGAATGCTTATATACCTTGAAATTTACTAGCTATCAAGTCTGCTTTATTCTCCTATAATACTTTCAAGCCTTAGACACTACAAAATGAAGAAATCCAAATTGTGCAATAATAATAATAATAACAATAATAATAAACAAGCTGTAAAACAGAAATCTGTTCATCTACGGCACTAACACTGAGCTAAATATTCAGTGAATCTACAATATCTGTAATGATATACCAAGGCTTCATATAAATAAAAGGCTTGTAAATGAAATTAAGAGCATATGCAAAAAGCGAATGAGAAACTGTGGCCTGGCTTCAAGATAAAGAAAACTTAGAAGCAGGTGACACACACCTGTAATACCACCTTACCTCCCAACTTGGGAGGTAGAGGTAGGAGGATCATGAGTCTAAGACCAGATAGAACAAAAGTAGCAAGACCCAGGGGGTGAGAATTTAGCTCAGTTGGAAGAGTGTTTCCTGGCAAGTTCAATGTCTTGAGTTGGGTCCTCAACAACAACAACAATAACACACACACACATACACACAATTATCAAGATCCCATCTTAAAAACAAAACATGAATAAGAGGGCTAGTAGAAGCTAATTACGCTCATATGGTAAAGCACTTGCCTGCATGCACAAGACCTGAGTTCAATCTTTAGTACAATGAACAAATGTAGTAATAACCATAGATATGTATTTAGAAAGTTCCATGACTCCTTAGATGTTTCCAGAACAGAAAAGTATGGTATATTGTCTATCAACCTTAAAAATACTGCTGGGCGCCGATGGCTCACACCTGTAATCCTAGCTACTCAGGAGGCTGAGATCTGAAGATCATGGTTCAAAGCCAGTCTGGGCAGGAAAGTCCGTGAGACTCTTATCTCCAATAAACCACTAGAAAATGAAGTGGTGCTGTGGCTCAAGGGGTAGAGCACTCATCTTGAGCTGAAGAACGCAAGGACAGCGCTCAAACCCAGAGTTCAAGCCCCACGACCAAAAAAAAAAAAAAATACTCTTCAGTGTCAAGTGAGCATTAGTTTGGTTTTAAGAGAACCATTGCACACTACAGTCTCTAAATTTTATTGTATGTGTGGAATAATTTTAATGTGAATAATTAAATCAGTGAGGATTTTCCTAAGATATGCATCTCACAGAAATCATTGATATTCTGACTACGGCTTTCAAGTAAGGATACAATAACATTTATATCTGTTTTTCCAATATAAGATTTATAACTAGGACCAAATATACCTCTCAGATATAAGCTAAGCTGTACATATTTACTATTTAAAAATTAAGTTCTTCACTATCTGAGAATAATGAATTATCATTTCCAAAAGTTTTAAATGATTCCTGGCCAATGTATCTTCAGTAAACTATCACTGTATGGTTCCACTGAAAAATACATGAAACACAGGACCCAGGTTTAACATGAAAAAAATGCATGAAACACAGACTTAGTTTGAACCTCATGGTTTCCCCCTTAACTCTCAGCTCCCTGGATTTTAAAGTATGAATATATTTCAGCTATATGGATGTCAGCTGAGACTGGCAAAAGTGCTTGAGAGTATTAAGTGAGTGGACTCAATGCACTCCACTATAAAGCTGATCCTCTACACACTATGAAGGTTCTTTTTTGTTTTTTTGTAAAGGTGATGAACAAGGGGATTACAGTTATATAAGTAAGTTAATGAGTACATTTCTTTTTGAACAGTTACCCCTCCCTCATTTTCTCCTGCTTTCCCCTCCCCTAAATTGTAATGGTAATTTCCAACATAGTGTCTAGTGAGTATCACTGTTGCATTAGTTCCTCCTTTGTCCTGCTGTTCTTGTGATTCCATTTCACATCCACAGATCCCATAAATTTATAAACAAGACAAAGGGTACAGAAACTAAAACAAAAGATATAACTGCAAACAGAACATCGTAAGAACCACTTGTTTTCAATTCATTTTGATATGCTTCATTATATATTGTTACATGCACTTAGCGATTGGGCTATTGTGATCTCCTGCTAAGAATATCATAGACATAGTCTAGTTATTACAAATGAGAGAAACCATGCAACCTAAATT
Organism: Dipodomys spectabilis; assembly: GCF_019054845.1. Classification (NCBI taxonomy): domain Eukaryota; kingdom Metazoa; phylum Chordata; class Mammalia; order Rodentia; family Heteromyidae; genus Dipodomys; species Dipodomys spectabilis. The sequence continues at coordinate 17,231,645 of NW_024870874.1, forward strand.
TCTTTGGGCCTGGTTTGCTTCACTTCATACACACACACACACACACGTACACATATATACATATATATACACACATATATATACATACATATGTATGTATATGCACACACATATATACATATTTATACACATATATCCTTAAGTTTATCATACTATGTATATATATACATATATGTGTATATATATATGAAGTTTATTATACTGTGTATGTGTATATACACACATATGTGTGTATGATAAACTTCAGGATAGAAAGCAGTGCAACTTCACATCAGTACCAGCAGGTGTCTCTCCAGAGCCCATGATACCAACCAAGAAGATTGATTACGTGCAGAAGACCCATCATTGCTCTGTGAGATTCCTGCACCTTCTAAGGGCATGACCTATGAGATCAGATCACCATAAAAGTTATATGCCTAAAAAACAGAGTAATATAGAAATCTCAGCATTGTAGGAATAAATACAAATAATTGTTTTTGAAAACTAAAACAAAATTTAACAGCACAGGGGAATCTATTCCATTCAAAACAGTAACACTAAAATAAGCTTCTTGTCTACTGGTCAGGAGGAGAGTATCCAAGTTCAAACAGAATTCTATTTATTGAGGAGAAAATGGTAGATGAGAAAATAGCAATAGAAATGTGAATGTTAAAAGGAGAAAAGTTAGACACATAAAGAATTAAGGCAGGTTTGAGGGTTGTTGTTATTGTTGTTGCGATGTCTGCTTTCAGGGTTAAAAAGATGTGCATTAGCCAGGGTCTGGGGCTCACACCTATAATCCTAGCTGCTCAAAAGGATGTGATCTGAGGATTGGGGTTTGGAGATCGACAGGGCAGGAATTATGGAGACTCTCCAATTAACCAGCAAAAAGCCAGAAATGGAGTTATGTTCAAGTGTTAGAATGCTAGTCTTGAGCAGAATAGTTCCAGGACAGTGCCCAGGCCCTGAGTCCAAGCCCAAGGACCAACATATTCTCCCCCGCCCCTCTCTCACTCTCTAAGATGTGTACACTAGTGTGGAAATGATAGAAGGGCAAAAAAGCATATTCTAGCACTTGAATTTTTCAAGTTGGTCACAGGCCAACTCATTAGCAGAATATAAACCCATTTTGTGTTATGAATTGCATTAAAAACAGAATAAAAGAGACAAAAATGAAAATGTGATAGAATAAAACAAACCAGAAAATTCCTAAATGCACAAGCATGTGCCACGGGTCTTAAGGTCACATGTGTTTCCTCTGTGGGCTCCAATTAGAGAGTCAGAGAACCATATATGTATTGAGCTTTCCCTCAGTGGCTAACTCAAAGCTAATAATGTCCTTTGCAACACCTCCCAGCAGAAAAGTTAACCCCAAAGGCAATATCCCAAAATCCTGGCCAGGAAACATGGCATATACAAGGCAAAATAGTGTTTAAGATAAACTAAGTAACTTAAGAAGCAGGCATCAGGAAGAATGAACATAATCTAGGTAAATGTCTACTATATCAGACTGTGGGCATCTGTTTCACACTCTAAATAAAGGGATAATGCTGTGTCAGAGGAAAGAAACCAAAGAAAACAAAAAGGCTGAAGATGGGGGTGGGGGAAGAGTTGCAGTATCTAAGGCATAGCCAAGGACACCTTGGTCTAAATAGAAGAGAAACAGCTTCAAGAATTGATGTAGACCAAAAGTGATGTCAGTGGAATGAGGACAAAGGTATCATGTTCAACATTGAATATCATGACTAATGTGGCATATAATATGCACCTTACTCCACTTTTCACTGGATGTGTCTGTAGCTGCAGTAACCATTTTACTGAACAAAGCTGAAGCTGAGGAAGATACTTTGCTCTGCACTGTTGTAGGGATTTTTCTTTTGGTTGCTTGAACTTAGGGCCTTGTGCTCTCACTTGGCTTTTTTGGCCAAGACTGACACTACCACTTGAGCCATACTGTCACTTCCAGCTTTTTGCTGATTAACTGGAGATAAAAAGACATCATATCTGTCATCTGTCAGTCTTTGAACCTCAATCCTCACATCTTAGTCCCCTGAGTAGATAGGTGGCATGAGCCACAGCCTGGCTTGGCTTTTCTCATTCCAAGTTTACACCTGCCAGTCTCAGAACATGGGAGTACTGTTCTTAATGTCAATTTTACTTTCATTAGTTAAGCAATCTGGCTACCCACACACTACACTATACGTCATTCTCCTAAATTCTAGAACACATAAAAATTTCAAAGAAATTTGCTCTGTTTCAAAACTAAAACCAACTTCACATCTAGTAAGTTAGCATGAATGGATACTCAATGACAAAAATGAACAGATGCTCAAAGATGAAGAACTTAACTAGACCAGTAGCTTATAACTCAGAAGGCTGAGATTTGAGGATCACAGATGTTAGCCCAGGCAAAAAAAAAAAGTCCATGAGATTCATCCCCAATTAACTAGCCAGAAGTGGAATGTAGCTCAAGTGGTACAACACTAGCCTTGAGCAAAAAAGCCTAGGGACAGTGCCCAGAATCTCTCTCTCTCTCTCTCTCTCTCTCTCTCTCTCTCTCTCTCTCTCTCTCTCTCTCTCTCTCACACACACACACACACACACACACACACACACACACACACACACACACACGGTTAATTTCTCAGGCCATATCACCACTTATCAATGAGCGTCACACTTGGATTAGCACCAAGTAGTGTGATTTTGTTGAAAATTTCTCATATGTATGATGGGTTTGTTCTACCCTTGCCTTCACAGGAAACATTTATATACTCTAGTCTACACTAAGCATTTATAAATATTAACTTGCTTAAAAATGTACATGTAACTCCTGCTAATTTCAGTTACCTATTCAGTGGGTTATTCTGGTCCTTTAAAAGTTCCTCTTCTTTTCATTTTTCTCCTCCTGTAAGAGATGAGAACATTGTTAGGGAGTAGCCACAAATCCACTAATGTTTTACATCATTATTTGGTATGTCTTAAACTAGGGGAGTACTCAGAAAGGTTTATTCAACTTTAATCAATTATTTCAACTACCTAACTTTATTATATTCATAAAAGGAACCATTAGAATACATATATATAAATATACATATATATAAACTCTCTATATACTAATGGGTTCCTAAAAGGAACTATTTTTTAAGAAAGTCATCTCTACATGTACTAATAAGGAATTGGAGAAACATGTTATAGCTTCAAAGGAAATCAAGCTGGCATATTAAAAAGTTAGCTAAGGGATGGGAAGGTGGCTCAGTGGTAGAGTGCTTGCCTTGCATGCATGAGGCCCTGGGTTCGATTCCCCAGCAACACATAAGCAAAAAGAAAAAAAGCTGGAAGTGGTGCTATGGCTCAAGTGGTAGAGCGCTAGCTTTGAGCTGAAGAGCTGAGGGACAGCCCCCAGGCCCAGAGTTCAGGCCCCACGACTGGAGCACCCCCCCCCCAAAAGTTAGCTAAGCTGGGTGCTGGCAGCACACACCTGTAATCTTAAATTACTCAAAAGGCTGAAATGTGAGGATCATGGTTCAAAGCCAACCAAGGCAGGAAAGTCCACAAGCCTCTTTTCCTCAATTAACCACCAAAAATCCTGGAAGTGGAGCTGTGGCTCAAGTGGTAGATGACTAGTCTTGAGCAAAAAGGTCAGGGACAACGCCCAATTCAAGCCCCAGGACTGACATATAAACATACACAGAAGTTAGCTGCACAAGAAAACAATTTAGAGGTAGATACTCCTTGACTGAATCCTTCTGTCGGACTTGCTCTCTCCAGCCACATTCCTTTGAAGTTCTTAGATAAGAAACATCTTTCCCAATCCAGGTGAAAAAGTGTCCTAAAGAATTGATCAATTGGCAGATGTAGTTTTGAAGACTTAATTTTTTTAAACATTCTCACAGAAAACATTTGCCAAAAAAAGTGGGTATTGCTTAGGTTGTTGAGAGATTCTCTGTGAGGTGACATTTACCATTTAGAATGAATGACTGTCCATGTTCTAAGCCATAATTGTTCCAAACATCTACCTAAGCTTCCAGAGATGGCCAGAAATGACTAACAAAGAGATGGATAAAGCCAGAATGAAAAATCTAAGTGGCTACCTGTAAACCAAGTTGTGCTCCATCCATTTCCCTAGAGCCTATATAATAAAGAAACTTAAGAATCTCAAGGAAGTTTGTTTTGTTTCCTAACTAAAACCACTGGGAAAGAACAGTGGAAAGGGTGACACTGTCTAAATAGAAATGTACACTTTACCTGACTTATGTAACTGTAACCCCTCTATACATCACCTTTATAGCAACAATTTTTTTTAAAAAAAGTAAAAAGACTAATGTATTGACTTCAAAGGAAGTCCTTGATGGGCCAGTGAATGCTCTCTCTCTCTCTCTTTCACACACACACACAATTGAGGGGCTGACAAGGAAAAGGTGTTAAGATTCCCCTGGCTCTGAAGTAGTCCCCTTTGCTGTAACCTCTCCCATCCCAAGCCCAATCATACAAGGCATACAGGAGACCTAGTATAGTGCTATCATTCTCCCATTTGCCTTACTCATCAACAATTGTTTGGCATTTCTCAAATGGCTCACAGCTGTGGTTAATTTTGAAAAGATGTTCTACTAACATTTTTGGTCTTTCATGTATTGGAAAAGAGAACAATACTGGTAGGAAGAAACTCCACAATATATCGGGCTCTAAAAAGGTTAAAGAGAGTCATTCATTCATTTCACAAATAGCGTGCGCTTCAAATGAACACTTACTAAGGAGATAAGCTCCTCTTCTCTAGGAAGAGATAGACAATGCATACTTAGGAAGAACATAAAACATGTACATGATAAGTGACCTAATGAAGAACTGTAAAGAAGAGGAAGATGGATGGAAAAGTGCTCTTTAAAACCATGGTGGCTCTCTCCAAGCCTGACTGAGAAACATATATATATACATACACACACACACACACACACACACACACACATATAAATGTATATACACATGTATATTCTTTATTGTAAAGGTTATGTACAGATTTTTTTTGTCATTGTTATGATTTTCAAGTATCACCCCACATACATACCCAAGACCTATTTATTAAAGGTCTGGTAGTGGCAGAGGGAGATGGTAAACCTTCAGAGGGGTCTCCTTTGGTCATTGGAAATGTTCTCCGGAAGGGAGCCCTTTGACTGTGAGGTAAGTGTGTGTGCTCCACACATACATTCCCTGCCATCCATGAATTCTGCTTTGCTACAGGCTTAAAGCAATGGAGCTAATTAAGCATGGACTCAACCGCCATTACTGTGAGCCAAAACAATCCTTTTCTGTTTATACATTAATTATCTCAAGTATTTTGTTATAAATATGGAAATCTAACATAATCACTAGCTGCACTTTTAATTATTACCTTTACAAAAGGAAACTTATTGGATTTTAATCTAGAACAGAACATAATCATCACATAGTGAAAAAGATCAAACAACAAACAGAAACCTTTGTATCACATTATATAAGAGCCAAACATATAAATACTTCCTAGAATGTTCATCACCATGCACTAGCATTTTGTATTCATTCTTAAAATAAGAGACTTTTTCCCTAGCTTGATTGACATATCTATGGCAGCTAATAAGTGTTTAAAGTGTGGTTTTACATCTGAAGACCTAGGGCAGAATATATTCTAAATATAAGTATTTGTAAAAGCCAGTATTAGGTCAGTATGGTCTATCCATGAACTGTTTGGATCTGCCAGTTTGAAGTCAGCCTTGAATGGATTCACTAAGGAGTAAATCAATTCACTTTTCTGAACTAAGACTTTGTCCCAGAAAATTCACGACAATTACATGATGGAAAGGAAAATGAGTGTGAGGAAATTTATTTTTTAGTGATAGTAACCTTTTAACTCTCTGCTCTCTCTCCATGAACAGAACAGAAAAGAAAAAAAAAGGTAGAGTGAGGTCATTGTGCAATGTTCTCACTGAGCTATTCTGCCCCAGGGCAAGAGGTACAACTCTTCATCCATGGAATTTCTGAAACTGAATCCATGTTCTTCCCTAAGCATAGGGTTAGTCATAAAACATCAGCTAACCTAGTCTCTAGCTGCCACTAAAATCCAACTCTGATTCTCACTATATTCAACTCTTAGAGCTGACAAGCCATGCCATCATGCCCACCACAGTTGTTTGGCTTCTCTCAAAGTGTGCTTGGGCTGTGCTGAGCGCCAGTGGCGCATGCCTGTAATCCTAGTTACTCAGGAGGTTGAGATCTGAGGATCTTGGTTCAAAGCCAGCCCAAGCAGGAAAAGTCTATGAGACTCTTATCTCCAATAAACCACCAGAAAACTGAAGTGGCGCTGTGGCTCAAGTGAAGAGTTGAGGGACAGCACCCAGGCCCAGAGTTTAAGCCCCATGACCAACCAAAAAAAAGTGTGCTTGGACAGGCAAATCACAACTGTCGACCACAGGCTCTCCTCACTCACAATGCAGAGCTTTACAAACTTCAGCATCAGTAGCCTGGGGGCCTTAGTACAACAGTTCCAGACAGTTCATAAAACATAACCTACACTAGTATACACACTTCTTACCTTCTGAGATAGTTTAGTTCTTCCCAACTCATTTTGACTCCCATTTCACAGGCATGTATTTCTTTCTTCTCAACAGTAAGAGTAATGATGACATTTTTTTTTTTAAAAAAAACACCATTTTTTTTTAGGTCAAGGGAGCCCCATCATATTTATGAGAGAGGTCTGCTTTTCCTTTTTTTGTGGTCAGTTGTGAGGCCTGAACTCTGGGCCTGGGCACTGTCCTTCAGCTCTTCAGCTTAAGGCTAGTGCTCTGCCACTTTAGCCACAGCACCCACATCCAGCTTTTTCTGTTCATGTGGTACTGAGGGAATCAAACCCAGGGCTTCATGCATGTGAGGCAAGCACTCTACCACTGAGCCACATTCCCAGCCCCTCTGCTTTTCTTTTTCTAAGATCCTCAGATGGAAATGGCAAGAGTGTGTGATAAGAGTCTCACGGTCCGGGCACAGGAGGCCAGCTGGCAGACAGCTTCCCTCCTTATAGAACAATGCAAAGCCAAGAGGAGTCTAGCAGAAAAGGGACTTACAAACAAAAGGGTTCTTAAGGTTGAGCCTTAAGATCAACCTAGGAGATCAGAACGAATTGTTTTATAGACTCTGAAAGGGCCAACCAGAGTCATTTTAGAATTGTTCACAGGAAGGAAGTAGTAATGGCCACCTATGAAGAAAGATACATAGGGCTTACCAGCTAGGGATAAGATTTAAAGAGGTAAACACTGGTCTACACTTAATGGCATATGGCAGAAAGCAGACACATTCCTGTGCTCTTGAAGCTTGAAAAGGGTGAAATAGAAAAGGATAGGGACAACACAACGTGAGGAAACACTTTTCCCAATCACAGGCTCCCACTATTACTGAGATGGCCTTCCTCTGCCATCCTGCTCTTGCTCCTTGTCCACACCACCTCGTGTATCACAAATAGACCAGACTGTAAGTCACTTCCCAAAGATGGTTTCAAAACTGTGTGCGTCACAGGCACTGTGCCTAGAATGCTTTTGCACCTCCAGGCCAGCCCTTCAAACAGGGAAAGTCGGCTTCAACCCAAACTCCTCTGAATCTTTCTGCTCTCTCCCCTCCAAGCCGAGGGGACAGCTTGCTCCTTGCTCCTTATCCTGTCAGCATTTCCATCTGTATCGCCATAGACTGTGATATAGCAGGCATGATCATAACCACAGAGAGGACCACAGTGCCTTGTATAGAATATACTGGATGGGAGGAGGATGAGGAGGAGGAGGAAGAAGCTGAAGAAAGACAAAGATGCTTAGGCCATCACCTGTTATATATCCTAAAGGACATTCTATACTGGGAATTGTTTGAATAAACTTACCTGCACAGAAACCCATGAATAAATGTGGCCTTCATCAAGGTTTATTATTTTAAGTATGTTTAAGTCTATTTGTTATAGTGACTATCTACAATCCATCCCAATTACTTGCTTTCAAGAATGTATATATTAGGGGCTCAACAGCAGAACACCAGCCCATCAAGTTCTAGGCCTTAAGTTCTAACCTCAGTAGTGCAGAAATATACATACATGCACACACAGTGGGGGAAGCAATAAATACTGGGTTTGAGCTCAGGTCCTTGTACCTGCTAGGTAAGCACTATATTGCTGAGTCATACCCCAGCTCTTTTTACACTGGTTATTTTGATATATGAATATCACTTTTTGCTCAGAACCTTCTCTAGATCACAATCTTCCTATTTTGCCCTTCTCACTGTAGCTGAGCATTGGTTGAGAAGGGCTGACCTAGAGCCACAATCCCATCTCTGATCTCTGTGTAGCTAGGTATAAAGCCTAGGTATGAGTCACCCATGCCCAACTATACCTTTATTGCCTAATAATACAATAATTTTCTCTTTATGTTTATGTGAGAAAAAAAATCTTTTGGAGTTACTGGGAACCTGTAGAAAATACACCTACAACATTTCTCTACAGATTGCAAAAAGTCTATTAAAGGAAGCAGAGGACTAAAGACAACAGACCAACAACAGTTTATAGGCCTTTCTATTCAAACTGTGTATACCAAAAAATGACTGATACAAGAAAATGACTGCCCTCAAATGTTCCCTAATTTAGGGAAGCTTCCCTCTCCCCAACTACTAATTAGTACAAATAAGGTCAATTTTATTTTACCACTTGTTCTTTTTTTTTCTCAAGAATCTACTTTTTTATATCACCCGTGGAAATTCTCAGAACATGAAAAGTATGTGTTTTGTGGTTGCTTCTATAAAGGGCCATTCTGACTTAGGACATTTCAGTCGGACACAGGTCTTCATCTGTTATAGAACTTTTTTTTATTAGTTGGTCTTGGGGCTTGAACTCTGGGCCTGGGAGCGTCCCTCAGCTCTTCAGCTCAAGACTAGCACTCTACCACTTAAACCAGAGTGCCACTGCCATTTTTCTGGCGGTTAATTGTAGACAAGAGTCTCACAGACTTTCCTGCCCGAGTTGGCTTTGAACTGCGATCCTCAGATCTCAGCCTCCTAAGTAGCTAGGATTATAGGCATGAGCCACCAGCACCCAGCTTGTTATATGACTTTTGAAGGGAGTGACATGCAAGTGAATAAATCTGGGAAGCATAGGACCATGGCTAAAAATGGTAACTACTACCCTGAAGGATTTCTCCAAGTCATACTAGCATTGCTCCCACTAACACATGAACCACGTACCTAATACCAGAGCCTGCTTCTGCCTAGGGTGTCTGTGTTAGCACCCAGCACATGCCAGCCATCCTAGCCTCTCCCTACATGGAAAGGTGTGCTGTTCACTCATGCTCATCCTGACCTCCTAGACAGCTTTGCCTCCTTGACTGACAACAAAATGGTCTCAGGACTCACTGCGTCCCAAAGGAAAGGCCTGATGCCACCCATCCCTGAACACACCTGCTTTCTTAGGAGAGAATTTAAATACCACAAGTCAGAACTAAATGTTGAGCAGACTCACACAGTCAATAGAACTGCTCCCTAGGGACAGAAGCACAGGCCTTCTTTGAAGACCTGGGTCTCCCCAGGGCACAGCCCTGTAGTAAACTTAAGTGTGCAGGGGGAAGACTAAAGCTCTAACCCAGTCAGGCCTTGTGACTCACCCCAGGACAAAGCAAGAGGTTTTTATTCCTACACACACACACACACACAATCTTCTAGGGCTACTTTCCAGAGAGCCTTAAAACTCAGGAAACATGTGAGCACTCCAGTGATTATTATCATTTTTTGTACATTGCCCTTTTGGCCTAGCAGAAATTTACACAAGTTTTTGGGCCTAACAGAAATTTACACAAGAGCTACACTAAGGGTCACACTTAGAAAACAAACAGGGATCAGAGTTGGGAAAATAAAAGGAAAACAAGAATCATTTTTTTAATGAAAATATCTGTGGAGAGCTGAGAATGAAAAAAGAAATAATGGAGGACTGAAGACGCAGCTAGAAAGTGCTAGAGCACTTCCCTAACATCTGCAGTGCCCTGGGTTCCACCCCTAGCACAACATAAAAAAGGAGGAAAAAGAAAAGACCAGAAAGCTGTAGTCACCAGCAAGAACAGAGAGTTCACAGTCGCCTGGGCGTGTGCTTGCTTCCATTCCGCCCACCCACAGTTTCTGGGGCAAACAAATTCTTGGCTGAGCAGGTATATGTGGGAGGCCTGATTATTTTCCAGCCATTAGAACTTTGCCCAGAACTACTTAATCAGGATTTTTCAAGGTCATACATTCAAATAGTTGTTACAGCCTTACAAAACAAATAACTCCTGAGTTCATGGGACAAGGAGGGTGGAGAGTATGAGGAGGGGCAGAAGGAATTAACCACTGATCTCCTGTGATCCAGTTTTGTGTCTACCACTTGCTCAGAAAATTGGTAAACTGGGCAGATGCATGTCTAAGAAATAGTAGCTAACTAGTATGAAGTTACTCCTTGCTGTGTAGCAGGCACCATTCTAAAATGCTCTGTATGTACTGACATTTCATTTTATACCATCCTCAGCCTTATTACCATCATGGCTCCTTTATAGACACAAGCAGAGTCTAAGGGACTTGACTAGAGCTAGAGCATTCAGGCAGTCTGTGTTTGTACTGGGCTCCTCTGCCTCTCTATGCCCTATTATCCTAGCTACCACTCAAAAAGGTGGGGTTGTAACAAAAGGCCGTTCCAGTTATGGTAAATCCAGTTAGTGCTTTCCAGTGGCATTGAATTGCTTTTTTTTTGTTTTTGTCTTTTTTTGTTTGTTTTGTCGGTCGTGGGACTTGAACTCTGGGCCTGGGCACTGTCCCTCAGCTCTTCAACTCAAGGCTAGCTCAAGCCACAGCACCACTTCTGGTTTTTCGGGTGGTTTACTGGAGATAAGAGTCTCACAGACTTTCCTTCCCTGGGCTGGCTTTGAACTGTGATCCTGAGATCTCAGCCTCCTGAGTAGCTAAGATTACAGACCTGAGCCAACAGCGCCTGGCTGGCATTGAGTTTTCTTTAAACAATTTCCTACTCTTAGATTTATTAACAAAGCCAGGCCCTACCTTAAATATAGACAGAACATCACCAAAGCTGCTACCTAAAAAGCCACATAATTTCAGAGGACTGAAAACACCCCAAGGCTCATACCATCTGCTTACAGCTTTTATCCTGTTGCAATGTAAATGCTCTGGAAGTATATGCATTTTTTGCTGCTACAATGGCAGGCAAGGGAAGTTGCACTGTTATCTCTTTAAACATAGCTTAATGATTTTTTTTTAAAAGAACACTTTAGGTGGTTTCCAGGCATGCAATTTACCTCTCCAGTTCTGACTTGTTTGCTATTAGGTGCCTGGAACTCTCTAGGACATGGCAGAGAAATTGGCACTGGAAATCACTAGCATGGGCAAACATGAATGAATGAATGAATGAATGAATGAATGGCTGTTATTCTTACAGAGGTGAGGCTTAGGCAAACTGATGATGCACACAGGTATCGGTGGGTCAGCCAAGTTGGACAAAGTTATCACTTAAAAAGTCTAATTCCAAATCTGAGCAAATCAATGACACTTCAAGCATGGTAGATAATCTAGGTAGCAAATGGTTTTAGAAGGGGCTTACTAATGCTGGCTTCTATTTTAAAACATAGGAATCTATTTAATGGAGATGAACTCTGCTTAAGGAAATTACATTATTCTCTCCAAATGTACCATCTCTTCTCTCTAGCATGTTATCTCTAGTTCATCTTGCCTGCAAACGCCTCCCTCTGCCTCTTCCAGGATCCTTTCCCAACTTCGCACCACAAGGGGCCACTCCCTTACCTGTGCTCAGATAGTTTGCTCTGTCTTGTATACAATCTCTCTCTGAATTGTTATTTTTCTCACCTGTGCTATTGGACGGTCCCCAACTTCATCCCGGTATCCTGCAGAGAAAGAGCCCTTTTCCTAACCTAAAAAAGACCCCAGTCTGTTTGCTTTTTAAAAGGGCTCTTAGGAGATGCTTCAAGGATACCACAGACATCTGTTTCCAGTGTTCAAATGTAATCATTCTGCAGTGACTTACAGGTGGACTCTTTACAAACTACTCTGGTGTAGCCCTGACCCCCTGCGAAGTGGCTCTTGTGGCTCTCCCAGGAGGCTGCCTGGCTTGCTCTGAGGTACAGAGTCCTTGAGAGTATGATGCTGACAAAGGGACGCTACCTGTGCTGGGTCTTGAGGAAAACACTCGTGTGCAGTGCCTACTCATCTGAGGCCAGTCCACTCTCCTGAAGTCCTTACAGCAAGCACATAAATGCAAAGGCCACACGTGTGTGGGGGCACCCAGCAAAGCCTGGCAAGGCCAGACCATCTGCATGACTAAGTGTCACCGTACTGTAAAGTCCCTTGGGTCTGTATCGGACCTGAAAGAGAGCAAACATTTATTCTAAGAAGGAGCTGTTTCCTGTATGGCTAGGCTTAGAATGAGTATGAACAGCTACTTCCCAAGTCTAGTTACAGGGTTACAGCTTTGAAACAAATGCTTTTTACCTCAGATTGTATGGGCTGAAAAAATTCCTGGGCAAATTGTTTACAAAAATTAAAAACTGTTGTGATTTATAAATAATTATAGGTTAAGAATAGCTTTAAGAATATCATGCATCATGCTGATGGTATCAGAATCCCAGACCTCAAGCTCTACTACAGAGCTACAGTAACAAAAATAGCTTAATAATGGCACAAAAACCGACTCAAAGATCAATGAACAGACTAGAAGACCCAAAAATAAAACCATATAGTTACAGTTATCAGATATTTGATAAGGGAGCCAAAGATATACGGTAGCAAAAAGATAGCCTCTTCGGTAACTGGTGCTGGAAAATCTGGGAATTCATATGCAGAAAACTAAAAGTGGATCCCTGTTTGTCACCATGTACTAATATCAACTCAAAGTGGATCAAAGAACTCAACATCAGACCTTAAACTTTAAAATTACTGCAAGAGGGAATAGGAAAAACACTAGAACTTATGGGCATTGGTAGACACTTTTTGAAAGGAGACCCAGGGGCACAACAGATAGGAGACTTGAGAAATGTGATCACATCAAAATAAGTTTATAAACAATAAAGAAACACTGTTACTAAACTAGAAAGGCAGCCAACAGACTGAGAGAAAATCTTTGCCACAATATATCAGATACAAGGAGCTCAAGAAACTAACAAACAACTAATAAACAAATGGGTACAAATGGGCAAAGAAGGTAAAGACTTCTCAGAAGAGGAAAGAATGCCAAATAAATATATGAGGAAATGTTCAACCTCCCTAGCCATAAAGGAAAGGCAAATCAAAACAACTTTGGGATTCCATCTCACAGTAGTTAAGATTGGCCAACATCATGAATTTGAACAACAACAAATGTTGGTGAGGATGTGGGGAGAAAGGAACCCTATTGTAATACTAGTAGGAATGTAAACTAGTACAGCCTCTTTGGTCAGCAGTCTGGAGATTCCTCAAAAAAACAACTATAGCCAGGCGCTGTGGCTGATGCCTGTAATCCTATTTACTCAGGAGGCTGAGATCTGAGGATCATGGTTCCAAGCCAGCAAGAGCAGGAAAGTCACTATGAGACTCTTATCTTCAATTAACCACTCAAAAACTGGAAGTGGTGCTGTGGCTCAAGTGGTACAGCACTCTAGCCTTGAACACAGGGACAGTGCCCAAGCAGAGTTCAAGCACCACAACTGACAAAAAAAACAAAAACAAACAAACAAACAAACCACCTCTAACCCAGCTGTATCACTCTTGAGTATCTATCCTGAACATCACAAACCAGGATACCATAAAGACACTTGCACGTCCATGTTTATTGCTGTACTATTCACAACAGCCAAGCTATGGAAACAGCTTAGATGCCTTACAATAGATGAAAAAAATAGATTAAAAATTGTGGTACACATACACAGTGGAATTTTACAAAGAATAACATTATGTCATTTGCAGGGAAACAGACAGACCTACAATAAATCATGTGAGTAAAGTAAGCCAAGCTCAGAGAGACAAATAGTTCATGTTTTCTCTCATATGCAGAAGCTAGATCTACAATACACCACATGGTAAATTATACAGAACTCTTGGGCATTCACACAAGGTGAGACCAAAAGAGAATACTCTGAGGGAAGAACCCAAAGATGCGATGCTTCTATGTCTCTGAACATTTAAAATGATATCTATCAAAATGGATTCCAGGAAATGGAAACAAGGCTTTTTGTTTGTTTCTTGTTTTTCTTTTTTGTCTTGTTTATCTTTGTGAGGGGAGGCACAGAAATGGAGGGAGAAAGGGTGAACAAATGCATAGTGGGTACTCAGTAGATACTGTGTTGAAAACGAACTATACAAGTTATAGGTGGGGATGGGAAGGGGAAACTGGGAGAGAGCAAAGGAAGGAGTGCCATTCCCCAAAAGAAATTTATTCATTGTGTGACTTATGATATTGTAACCCCTCTGTATATCACCTTAATAATAATAAAACAATTTTAAAGAATACAATGAGGGCTGGGAATGTGGCTTAGTGGTAGAATGCTTGCCTGGCATGCATGAAGCCCTGGGTTCAATTCCTCAGTACCATATAAACAGAAAAGGGACAGAAGTGGAGCTGTGGCTCTAGTAGTAGAGTGCTAGCCTTGAGCAAAAAGAATCTCAAGAACAGTACCCAGAGCTCATGCCTATAATCCTAGCTACTCAGCAGGCTGAGATTTGAGGATCACAGTTCAAAGCTATCCCATACAGGAAAGTCTGTGAGACTCTTATCTCCAATAAACCACCAGAAAACTGGAAGTGGTGCTGTGGCTTAAGTGGCAGAGCACTAGCCTTAAGCTGAAGAGCTAAGGGACAGCACCCAGGTCCAGAGTTCAAGCTCTACAACCAACCAACAACAACAACAACAACAAAAAAGAACCGTGCCCAGGCCCTGAGTTCAAGTCCCAGGGCTGGCTAAAAGAAAAAAAGAATGCATGGTCTAAGTAAAAAGAGCACCACTGGTGGTTACACAATACCAGACTTCAAATTATACTTCAAAACCATAGTAACAAGCCAGGCACCCATGGCTCATGCCTGTAATCCTAGCTACTCACGAGGCCAGCCAGGGCAGGAGAAGTCAGTGAGACTCTTATTGCCAATAAACCATTAGAAAACCGGAAGTGGCGCTGTGGCTCAACTAACCTTGAGCTGAAGAGCACAGAGACAGCACTCAAGCACAGAGTTCAAGCCCCATGACCAGAGCAGGGGAAAAAAACCATAGTAACAAAAACAGCTTGGTACTGGCACACACAAAACAGATCTGAAAACCAATGGAACAGTCAAGAAGACCAAGGAATAAATCCTAATACCTACAACCAGTTCATTTTTGACAAAGAAGACAAAAATATATAATGGAGAAAAGACAGCCTTTTTCAACAAATGGTGCTTAGAAAACTGGGTGTTCACCTGCTGGAAACTGTAACAGTACTTGTAGTTTTCACACCAAGTAAAAATCAACTCCACATGGATCAAAGAGCTCTAAGTTAAGACTTGAAATTCTAAATCTACTATGGGGAAATCATGAAAGTTTTACAGATACAGGCAAATTTTTCCTGAATGGACTCCAGTTGTTCACAAGACGGGATCAAGAATTGACAAATGGAATGATCAAATTAAAGAGTTTTGGCATAGCAGAACCAAGAAATAACCCACAGAACAGGAGGGAATCTTTGCTGGCTATCTAATAAAGGATCAATAGCAAGCATCTACAAAGAATTTTAAATAATCCAATTAATCAATGGGAAAGTGAACAGAACAGATAATTCTCACAAGGAGACATACAATGGATAGTTGGGCACCTGTAATCCTAGCTACTCAGGAGGCTGAGATCTGAGGATTGCTGTTTGAAGCCAGTCCAGGCAGGAAAGTACATGAGACTCTTCTAGTTAACCATGAGAAAACCAGAAGTGGAGCTGTGGCTTAAAGCGACAGAGCTAAAAAGAGCAAAGAGAGCTCAGGGACAGCACCCAGGCCCTGATTTCAAGCCTCACAACAAAAAGAAGGAAGGAAAAGGAAGAAAGGAGGAAGAAAAAGATAGGAAGAAGAAATACAAATATCTAAATAGATACCTGAAGAAATGTTCAATATCTTAGCCATAAAGGAAATGCAAATCAAATACACAGATTCTACCTCAACTCAGACAGAATATCAGCCATCAAGAAAACAAAATGACAAATGATGGGATAATAAAGGAGGAAAGGAATCCCTATGCAATGTTGGTTGGAAGGTAAACTAGTACAACTAGTATGGATATCAGCATGGAGGTTTGCCGAAAGATAATACCACTATTATTCACCATACTCCACACCACCATTGGTATTTACCCAAAGGAAAGTAAATCAATATACCAGAAAGGCATCTGAACATCTAATATTCTGCCTCATTGTTCACAACAGCCTAACTATGGTATCAACTGAGGCACCCAACAACAGATGAATGAATAAAGAAGATGTAGTGTGTATATAAACACAGCCATAAAAGAAAAATGAAATTGCATCATGTACAGGAAAATGGATGGAACTGGAAGATATAACATTGAAAAAGACAAGCTCAAAATACAAAATACTGCACGTTTCACTCATATGTAGAAACTAAATCTAAAGATTACTAGAGAGCATTTCTATGCAAGGCACTGGGCTAAGAACTGGTGGGAACTAAGAGGCTTTCAGTGCAACAACTGTAATATAAATAACTCTATTACAGGAAGTGGCGGTGAGTCTCAAGTACAAGCCTTGAGCGAAAAAGCCAACCAAGAGCACAAAGCTCTGACTTAAAAAAGAACTCTATTATAAATAAAGTAAAAGTAATAAATTTGGGCCAGGAATATGGCTCAAGTGGTAGAGCACCTTCCTGAGCAAGCATGAGGTCCTCAGCTCAACCTCCAGAACTATAAAAACACAAAAAAGTGGAAGTCAAAGGAAGAGTAGACATAAATGATAAATGAGCATGAGATCACTTTTTAGGAAAAGAATTGTGAGGTATGGGAATAGTATAAAGATAACAATGAAGAAGATTGCTATCTCCTTACATTTGAACAAGCAGAGTAAGAAGTAAAGCTATGTTAAAGATTAAAACAGGTTCACTCCTAAAGTAGGAAATAAAAAAAAATTATATTGGTCAAGATCTGTATTATTGACAACAAAGACAACTCTATGTACTTGTTTTCATTTTTTTCTTTTTCTTTTGGTTGAGTTCGAACTCAAGGTTCTTTACCACTTGAGCCATGCTTCCATTCCCTTTTTATTTCACTGTTTTTCAGAGAGGGTTTCTCTTCTCCCTCCCCAAACTGGACCCTGATCCTCCTATTTGTGTTTCCTGACAGGTGCATGCCACCTGCTCAAGATTTTATTGGTTGAGATGAGGTCCGATGAACTTTTTGCTGGAGTTGGCCTTGAACCTCTTGAGTAGCTAGGTTTCAGGTGTGGGCCACTATGCCTGGCAATGTAGTTCTTTGTAATGCAGCATTCGCTCTGGAACATTCAACAAATAATTACTGACTGAGAAAGGATGAGGGATAGGGAAAGCAGGGAGAGGAGGGGATTTTAAGTCTTTCTTAAAGTATTTAAGTAGCTCACACATACTGTTCCACATGCAGTCTAGTTTTATAATAACACATGTTAGTTAAAATACTCTCCTAATCATTAACAATTTTGCAGGTATTTGCTGCCATTCATAAATCTTTACGTGTACTTCATATTCCAAATGACTAGCCTGAATCACTCTTACCAGTTCCACTTCCTAAGTAAACATGATCTATTTTAACCTATTTACCTGTGTATCAGAGTTCTTCTTTCAATTATAGCTTAATATTTTTTTTTTGTCGGTCATGGGGCTTGAACTCTGGGCTTGGGTGATGTCCCTCAGCTCTTCAGCTCAAGTCTAGCGCTCTACCACTTGAGCTACAACGCCACTTCCTAGCTTAGTATTTTTAAAAACGTTTTTTTTTTAAAACCAAAATATACTTTCACATAAGGAATATTCCCCATGGAAAACAACATGAATATAAATATAAAACAAATGTAACATTACAATAAAATGTTGGATCTATTTCTAAAGGAAAGTGTTTTTCTAACAAATATGTCAGCAGAGAAAATGAGCCAGTTGTAATATGCCTAAAGCAGTGAAAACCTGTTTCCTTTTTTCCTTTTCATCCTTTCGAAAAGACAACTTGTCAAGGAAACTTTTTTTTCTAATAACAACATCCATCCTTGAGACAAATGCTTGCAAAGGGGTTGGGGGTGTGGTTGTATGAGAGGAAGAATGGGATAAAAAGGCAAAGCAAAGTGGCAGGAGAGAGGGGGAGTGGGGAGGGAAGGAGGAAGAGGCGCCATCTGCTGATTAAAAGAAGAGAAGACACATTCAGACCAGTCTGTCAGAGGAACCATACGTGTATCAAATCAATTTTTCACTCATCTTCATGAAACAGAATTCTGTACCCTGAAAATGAGAAATAAGTTTTGCTTTGCTTTTCTTAACAGTGACTATACATCAAATCAAGTAAGACCGTCTAGCTCATTCCCCAACTACAGACAATGATATCCAAAATTATTTTAGACACTGTTACAGTGTTATACCTACTAAAACAGATAAATTCCAATAATACATCAACTTGTTCAGGAAGAGCCAGCTAAGTGATTTTTATGTGCCCAGAGGCAGGCATCTAAATTTTTCAGGAAACCTGAAACAGAAGACTATAGAATATACTAAAGGACAGGCTTTGACAATACAAATTTGTTTTTGAGTTCTGAGCAACAGTGATCACTTAGTTTGCTCTTTTACTAACTACAAAGAGGATTGTCCACATTGTTAACTGCTGATTCTAAGACCACATTGAAGGGTACTGAAGCTTACAGAAATCAGTGCTCTGTAGCTAAGAATAAAATCACAATCCCCTACAAATCACAATCACTTCCCACTGGGAAGAATGTAGGAAGAAGAGAAGTGTCTTGGAGAAATTGTAACACAATGGTTTATTTTCCCCTCCCCCTCTTCTCTTTTTCTCTCTCTTACATATAGCGCGCGTGCGTACACACACACACACACACATACATACACACACACACACAGTGCTTATTTCCTTATCAAACACATGTACATCCCATTTAAATTAAGATATTCTGGTTTTACAGGTCTCTTCCCACAGGTCTGTAGTCTGTCCCATTTTTCAACACCTAAGAACTACTTGGACGTGGAATGCCTGAAAGGTGGTTTAGCACCATAGGAATCTCTAGGGATGTTAATAAACTGCAGCATGCTACATACAAGTTTGAATCTCTAGGCTGGGTGCTGGTGGCTTATGCCTGCAATCTAGTTACTCAGGAGGCTGAAATCTGAGGATTATAGTTTTTGAAGCCAGCCCAGGAAAAAAGAGTTAGGTGAGTCTCATCGCTGATTAATCACCAAAAAGCCTAAAGTAGTAAAGTACAATCCTTGAGCAAAAAAGCCAAGACAGAAAGTGATGCCCTGAGCTCAAATGCCAATACTAGCAAATGCAAACAAGCAAACACACACACACACACACACACACACACACACACACACACACACACACACACACACACACACACATCCCACAGCACTGATCATTTCAAGCACTAAACCTATTATTCAACCTATTTATTACTTTTGTTGAAATAATTTGTTTACAATGTTCTATTTTAGTTTCATCAAATGGAATTTAGTAAGTCTTATTTCTTATAGAAATATGTGCTGTAACGTTAAACTCATGGTGTGTATTATGGTTACAAAATGGCTCAACAAAAGCAGATAAAGATCCATCTTTTAGTGAAAATAATGTCTTCTTAGGTTGTATGGTGGTAACTATGCTAATTTTTTTAGCAACTTATCAAACTTTAAAGGAATTTAATATTGCATTGTGTAAATGGATTGTCACTCAGTGCTCAGAACCACTAAAATATTTCTCATTATAGTCAGTTTTAGTTATTACTTTTAAGAACTTGTGAAAGCCAGGTGCTGGTGGCTCAGGTCTGTAGTCCTAGCTACTCAAGAGGCTGAGATCTAAGGATTTCAGTTTGAAGCCAATCCAGACAGGCAAGACTGAGAGACTTTTATCTCCAATTAATCACAGAAAAATCCAGAAGTGGTGCTGTAGCTCAACTGGTAAAGTGCTAGCCTTGAGAAAAAGGAGCTTAGGGACAGTTCCCAGGCCCTGAGTTCAAGGCCAGGACTGGCACAAAAAAAAAAAAAAATTAGTGAGCTAGAGACAGGTACAGTGGCTCAATCATATCTGTAATACCAGGTACATGGGAGGCAGAGACTAGGGGATCAAAGCTCAAGGTTAGCCTGCCTAAAAAGTTCATAAGACTCCATCTCAACTAATGGTTGGAAGTGGTGGGATGTGCCTATTAGCCTTAGAAGAAAATACAAATGGGAGGATTGTGGCCTAGACCAGCCCCAACATAAAATGAGATCTTAACTCAAAAATAACTAACACAGCTGGGTACCAGTGGCTCACGTCTAATCCTAGCTACTCAAAAGTCTGAGATTTGAGGATCACAGCTCAAAGCCAGCCTGAACAGGAATATCTGAGGTTTTTTTTTTCTTTGTCAGTCATAGATCCTGCACTCTGGGCCTGGGTGCTGTCCCTCAGCTCTTCAGCTCAAGGCTAGTGCTCTATCACTTGAGCCATAGCACCATTTCCGGTTTTTTCTTCTTATATGGTGCCGAGAAATCAAACCCAGGGGCTCATGCATGCGAGGCAAGCACTCTACCACTGAGCCACCTTCCCAGCCCCGCCCCCCCCCGACTTTTTTCTATCTCCAATTAACCATCAAACAATTGGAAGTGGAGCTGTGGCTCAAAGTGATAGACCACCACCCTTGAGCGGGAAAAGCTCAAGGACAGTACCAGGGTCCTGAGTTCAAGCCCCTCACTTCCCTACCCCACCCCTCCCACATGAAAACTAACACAAAAATGGCTGTAGAACAGCGTAAGTGGCAAAAAAAAAAAAAAAAAAAAGAATTTGTGAGCTGGATCTTAAGTTTGAAAACAGCCTAGTCTGCATAGTAAGTCCTTGTCTCAAAAAAAATAAAAAGGTCCTACCAAGGATTTTCAAGATTGGTGTCCACTTATTAAACATCTGGTAAGGTCATGTGTTAGAGTCTCACACCTGTAATTCTAACTACTCAGGAGAGGTTAAAACCTGGAGGATTGAAATTCAAGCCAGTCCAGGCAAAAAGGCCAGCAATACTGGCCAGAAAAACCTGAGCTGGAAGCAAAGTTCAAGTGGTAGAGCACCAACCATGAACAGGCAAGCTGAGCAAGAACTTGAAGCCCTTTAGTTTAAGCACCAATCTCTCTCTTCTCTCTGTCTTTCTCACATGTACACACACACCCCTAAGGAATAAAATGTGGAGAGATCTTAACATTTTTACAGAGAAAATACACATCAAGCATGGTGATCTTGCAATGGCTACAATTTTAAGTATACATGTTATGACACCAGAGTCCTCTGAAGTGCGATAAATCTTGACCACGTGGATATAAATTTACAGAAAAAAATG
The DNA here is from genome assembly GCF_019054845.1 of Dipodomys spectabilis. Classification (NCBI taxonomy): domain Eukaryota; kingdom Metazoa; phylum Chordata; class Mammalia; order Rodentia; family Heteromyidae; genus Dipodomys; species Dipodomys spectabilis. The sequence continues at coordinate 17,253,202 of NW_024870874.1, forward strand.
TGATAGGACAAGGTACATGGTACAGTATAAAGTGTGCTGGATTGACAGCCAGAAAGATCTGATTTCATTGTTATTTATACTTTTTTTCTGTTAGTTTGTTTTGTGTTCATTTTGCTATACTAAGGATTGAACTCAGGGCCTTACGCTTGCTAGGCAAGAGCTCTACCACATGAGCCACAACTTTAGCCCTTTTCACATTATTTATTTATTTATTGGGGTCCGGTCGTGGGGCCTGAACTCTGGGCCTGGGTGCTGTCCCTCAGCTCTTCAGCTCAAGGCTAGCACTCTACCACTTGAACCACAGCACTACTTCCAGCTTTTTTTTCCTGCTTATGTGGTGCTGAGGAATCGAACCCAGGGCCTCAGGCATGCAAGGCAAGCGCTCTACCACTGAGCCACCTTCCCAGCCCCGCTATTTATTTTTGTATCCATGAAATTTAAGTGGTAGAGTCTTCCCTGTACTAGTCTCCTCACACACCTGTTCCAAAGTTTGTCTAGAGAACATGTAGCATATTTGTAGCTAATGAAGCCAGGGTGAAGGAAGGAAAATTCCAGGTTGCTAGGGATAGAATTGGCATTTTAAAAAAGTTATAGTGCCACTGGTCTGTAATCCCAACAGATGAAGACAGTACAATTTTAAGTTCAGATTCGTCCTGAGATATAAAATAAAGATATTTTCACAAATAACAAGCCAAGTCATAGTAGTTCAAATCTATAATCCAGCTACTTGGGGGGTGGGTATAGAGGAATTGAAGTTCAAAGCCATTTTGTGAGACTCCATCTCAAAACATAGCTATATATGATGACATGCACTTGTCACCTAGCTACAGAAGAAGCACAGTGACTGTGTGCAATGGCATAGGTCTGTTATCCCCTGCAACATGAAGTAGCATAAGTGGGAGGAGAATCACAGCCCAGGCTGGCCTACGCATAAAGCAAGATCCTACCTCAAAAATAACTAACGTGATGGGGCTGGGAAGGTGGCTCAGTGGTAGAGCAAATAAATAGCAAATAGTGGTAGAGCAAATAAATAGCAAAAACATGAATGTAATGCTAATATTAAACTTTACTATACTGCCTCATTCTCACATCACTTTCCCTGAATTGCTGCTCAGATTAAAATGTAGTCTCCAACTCTTCTTGTTCTGCCTTACTGCCAGGTGTCCCTCTGTGGTTTAGCCTCTCATAGTAAAGGTTCCACTGAGCTTTTACCTTTCTTCTGCCTGGCCATTTTCATCAGGGACCCTTGAATGACAATGCTGCCTCAAGATCTCTTCAGCCAGGGTGCAGGGTGCAGTCTGTGCAGTATGAAAGGACACTCCAGATAGGACTCTGCAAATTCAAAGCCCACCAATGATCCTTCCAAAGCTAACAATTATTCATTTAATCTTCTCATGTGAAGTGTAGAAACCTGACCTATGTCTCCTCAGTGTGATTTCCAGTGAGCACTACAGACCAAACTAGCAGATTACAATTAACCAGCTGCCACTGAGAGCTCATCTGAACCTGGCAACATTTCCAGATGAGAAGAGAAAGGGAGCTCATGTGAGCAGGATGAGAGGCAGCCTTACTGTTTATGTTTCCCATCAAAAAATGAAGAGATTTTCTGAGTGACAGTGAGGCTTATGGATCATGTCCTGCTGAGTGACATCTGTTCTCTGCCTCATGCTGAAAAGCCACTGTGAAAAAAATCAGTCATGGCTTCAGACTTCATGACACTGGCATGCGATTTGGCCTCTGAATCATTTAGAAACTTCTGAATCTCAATCTCTGAATCTCAATTATTTTATGGATAAAAGGGAGGTAATTATGCCTACCTACTGGGTTTGGTGAAAGGTGAAAGACTGCCCAGAAATGCACAGGACATGCATGTTCAGCGCCGTTTCTCCCTTCCCAGCCCAATTTCCACAGCAGGAAAAATAATAGCAGCTGAAAGCCAAAAAATATAACAAAACACCACCTTTTTCCAAATTACAAAATGTTACTACAAAAAATTCCTTGACAAACACCGGAGTTTTCTATGAATGGGCCTCCAAAATGCTGTGCTCCTATCTGTTACCTCAGGGGCATAGACAAGAGAAAAACCATCTAACTCAAAATATACTTGCAGTAAATATAATTGTTCTTAAAACCCCTCAGATCTACAGCATGGAGAGAGACTCTCTATTTTTAGGAATTAAGCTTTACTCGGTTGTCTTCTACATGATGTGTTTCACTTATCAATTAGGTAGTCTCAATAGACCTTGACTGCTATTGTCTGGTTTGTCTAAGCAAATTTTCTCTTTGTTGTTGTTTTGGTTTGGTTTTGAGAGAAGTTTCTCTATAGAGCCCAGGCTGGAACTGAAATCACAGTCCTGCTGTCTCCACTCCTGTTGGCTGGGATTAGAATTGTGCCTCACCATACCAGCTTCAAGTCCTCTCCTTAACTCTAGGGGAAATGGGGGCCTTCAACGGAGATCAGACTTTGGAAATTATGCTCCAGAGCTTGTTATGTTAGGAATTTCCCTAACCTACTTAGAAACAAGGTAATGCTAAGGCCTTAAGATATTTTCCTTCATCTAAGAGACTGGGAAGATTTGGTACAAGTCAAGATTCAACTGACATGTCAACAAAAACGCTGTAGTTAAAGCATGTTGATAATGCCATTTCACTGGAAGACAAGTATTTCATAAAAATTTCTTTTTGTTTGGGTATTTTTAACTTTTTTTTGGTCTTTTTCTTTTTTTGGTACTGAGGATCAAATCCCCACTTGTTAGGCAAGCACTTTGCCACTCAGCTACATCTCAGCCCTCATAAAAACTTTTAAAAGATAGTTGAGATGAACTACACAAAAAGATGATATTCTAACAATGGAGGAAACAGAAAAAAGAACTCACAAGCATAAAAGGATCAAATTTCATGTATCAATTAATGAACAAGAATTTACTAACTTCACCAGGAAGGAAAAAGTATACATTAAAGCCATTTGAACCTTAATGTTGCCAATAACACCATGAGCCTTGCAAAAGTTCCAAAGAACAACCTTTCAAACTGGATGCTTCATGTAACCAGTTGGTCAGTACTTCTTGCAATTGATGAGCACTTGTAGGCAAAAGGCAGCTGCCACCCTAGAAATTATAGGAAGGGCTACAATAATGTGCATTTAGTTGTTCATTTGCTCTTTCCTCAGGAGTCACACAAAGGAACTACTTCCAGCATTCTCTTGAAGTGGAAGTTCATTTAAAATTGTTTTTTGCTAAGAATAATTTTTCAGAAACGCATATCCATGCTGCAGGAACTTCCTCTTTTGCTCCTTTTACCTATCCCAAAGATAGTGGAAATCAAACAGCAACACCTTTGTTCTTACTTACTTCATCCCAGTCCAGTAATTTCCACTAAGAAATACCAGCACATTACGAAACTCGGGCTCCAACAGCCTTGTTCATGCTGTTGGGTTCTGGCTAGTAACTCTGAGCTTTTCTAAGTTTTAGTTCCTACAACCAGTAAAGGAGGAGACAGAATTAGAGAACTTCAATGAGCCTTTCAGGGTTAAAGTTTTGTCTCTATGAAATACATAAAAGCAAAGTGCTCTGACCTTAAGAGAATATAGATTAGCAAATAAAAGCAAACAAGACCCAAAGAAAGGCCCATGCTTGCTATTCATTCAAATAATGCATTTTCCCAGGAATTCAATCTACTCAAACAGCAGCTTACTTCCAAATCCTCCCCTAGCTACTTATCAGAAGATTCATGAAGTAATTCCTAAGTTGCTTTGTCTGTCTGTTTTGTTTTGAGGCAGGGTCTTGCCAAGTAGTCCTGACTGGTATCAAATGCATGGTCCTCCTGTCTCAGCCTCCTGAGTGCGGGGATTACAGGCTTGAATCACTCTACCTGGAAAGGTCTTTTTGTTTGGGGGGAGGGGATGAGGTTAAACTCAATTTTCAAGTTTCAAAAGCCAGTTAAAGTTTAAATTGATTTCTCAACATTGTAGACTGAAGGGTCTTAAGTGTGCATTCCAATAAAGGTTTTAGAACACAGAATGTTCCCAAACTTATATGCCACAGAATCTTTTGTCTATATAGTAAATCCTGCAGGTCCAATGAGCCCAGGAAAATTCTTGGAGGTTGCTATGCTAAGCAATTAAGTATTTCTGTTGGAGAGGAGAAAACGGAAGGGTCATTCAGACACCACCAGAAGGAGCCTTGGCTGCAGATCAAAACCCCTATCTCCACTAGGGTTTTGCTGCCAACTGGTTGTTTGCACTCCCCAGACCTGCTGGGTTCCACCTGCCCTCCACACCATCACTGAAGCTACCATCTACCTCCCTGCCCCTCCCCTTTGTCCCCAGCAGCACAGCTACCTTGGGTCTCTGTTCTACATCTTGCACACGTGCTAGTTGCAGAGTCTACTCCCACTTGATAATCCAAACCACTGCTGCCATTCCGGAATTACCTTAATTTCTACATTACCCGGAAGTAGAAACGAGGAATGTTTTGGAGTTGGTGCATCATAAGAATTCTGCAACTTCTGAATGTTCTGGAAATTTTCTTCAACGCTGACAGAACCAAGAAAATTAATCAAAATGCTTCTCTTCTAACTATTCTCTTTTCACAGAAATGTCCTAAATACCAAGTGACAATTAAGTAAATACTAGAGAAACAACAAAGGGTTCTTTGAAATTAAGAGCCAAGTTTTTCTGATAAATATTGACTGAAATACAGTTAACGTGTTTGTCACTTTCAAAAAGCCACAAATGAATTTCTCTGAAAAACCCAACGTCTTTTTTTTTTTCAATCCACAAAATTGGGACGCTGCCAAAAATGAATGCTACAAAACCATGGGCCACAGACCAAAGCCTTGCTAACAACCAAGGCCAGGAGGAAGCTTTCAGATGTGAAGTCAGGAAGATCAGGTGTGGGTTCAAATGCTAGCTTTCCCTGGGCAGATCTGGGCAAGTTATTTAATTATCTCCTAACCTCAGTCTCCTAATTCATTAAATGTGAATTAGAATGTTTAGCTTACAAGATTATTGAGTTGGTTTTTTTGTTGTTGGTGGCGGTGGTGGTGGTGGTTTTTTGCCAGTCCTGGGGCTTGAACTCAGGGCCTGGGCACTGTCCCTGAGCTTCTTTTACTCATGGCTAGCACTCTACCACTTGAGCCACAGCACCACTTCTGGCTTTTTCGGTGTATGTGGTTCTGGGGAATCAAACCTAGGGCTTCATGCATACGAGGCAAGCACTCTACCACCTGGCTACATTCCCAGCCCCAAGATTATTGAGTTTTAAATAAGACAAAGATGGTCTTGCCCAGCAGACTGGAATCTTTTGGGGATAAACATAAACACATTGGCTGAGATAAGAGAAGTTCTGTTTCTCAGTTGTAAAAGCCCAGGAAACTGCTTCTGGGTATCCCCTTACCTCTTGCTCGAACACATGGAACCTAACTGTATGGTCTACGATGGTGGCATCTACACAAAAGGCAACAGAGTGGGAAAGGGACAAGCAGAGGTACACACTGTTCCTTGGAGGGATCATGGGATAATTTCCTTCCCATTAGCCAGTGTCAGTTACATAGCCAAGTGGGAGCTACAAGCAGGAAAAGAAAACTTTCGTGTGGGAGGTGGGCACTGAATAACCTGCCAGTTACTGCTCAACTTAAACTCAATTAACACCATATTCATTTCCTTCAAAGACAAGCTGAAGCAAGGTGCTCCAGACCTGGAACAATTTCTTGCCAACTTCACTTTTTGTTCTAATTATTTCTAGGAGTTTAAGCATTTCCTATGCTTAGCTCCCCATGTGTTAAAAAGGTTACAAGAAAAAATAATTCAATACTAAGGTTTTCCCACTAAGATGTATTAAGTTATATGAAGAAAAAGTTTTCACAGCTCTAACTGATGCATATTAAGTACTCTGTAAGCAAAGCAAAGCCCCAGTAACTGTGTACCAGATGGCCACTTGAAGCTAGCCCTCTCCACCTACCTCCTCAACCATGTAAGTTCTTCCTGCCCAGAGGACTCTTGTTTTTCAACCATCTTCTCTGCAACTTGCACATCTTAAGAATAGTTGTATTTTTTCCTTCCCTGTTTGATTTTCTTTTCTAAGCAATGCATACCATGTTTGCAAGACACATAAAGAGTACATAGTACAAGTTCTCTCTTCACTGTTTCCCTCTGTTTCAATGCTAGAGAGAACTATTTTACTCTTTTGTGTGGATCCTTCCAGAGAATGTATTTCCTAACATGAGGTTGCATAAATACATCCTTTTGTAATGTTTTGTCAACATACATCCCCATCCCACTCTAACTGAACAAATAGCATTTGCTGTTACACATTGGTATGATTTAACTGTTTTATTAAATCGTCGATTACCATTCTAGGTACTATGCTAACACCCAAAAGTTACCAGTAGCAACTTCCTTCTTCACTTACTATTGAATGCTACTTCTCAACAAACACTTAGAAAGCTTGCATCTTACAGAATAGCTCAGAGCTCAAATAGCCAGGTCTGAAAATACAAGCTCTCCCCTGGCTCCTAGAATCCACCTATCTACAAGGAGAGTCAGCATTTGTCCATCTAGGGAAAAGCCACCACATCTCCTGAGAAATAGGACAGAAAAAAAGAATCTACTTAGCACTGTTTAACAGAGCCACTGCCATCATAGGAATAGTCCCTATCACACCACCTGATGGCACAGTCACCCAAAAGACTAAAGAGCACTTGTAATCTGGCTACCTGCTCATATAACTGGAGAATGCAGGGAAAAATAGGCTTATGCCTATGGAACTGTATATGTTTGAGTATGGAGGATAACATGATAGATGGAGCTCCTGTATCTTCTGAATCTTAACACATCCAAGGCCAAGTGGACCATTTTCAAAAGTAGAGTTAAAGTTGGAACCAGCATTATGTTGCAATTATCTCTAAAATCTAAAGTTAAAATAATTTAAATTTACCAAAATCTATGTTTGATTTATATACTTGGTTTTAATTTTTTCCTGGCATGACACTGCATGTGGATCACACCAAATTAACAGTTTCTCTGTTAGGCGAAAAAAAAAAAATCCTGCAGCACAGTACACACAATGGTATGCCAACTGTGTGTGTCTGTATATGTTTATATATGAACAGAATACATCAGGACCCATGCTGTTCAACAGAATGTTTTGTAATGACAAAAATGATCTAGTCTATACTGTACACACTGTAGCCACTAGCTACTGATCACTATGACTAGTGTGACTGAGGAACTTAGTGTTTAACTAACTGTACTTAATGGAAGTTAATTTAAATTGAAATAGCCCCAATTGGTTCATGACTGCCTTATTAGATGAATCAGGTCTAGAAAAGTAAACCCTGAACTGTTAAAAATGCTACTGCAAAGAGATTTGGCAATTATAGAGAGGAAAATAAGCTAAACTTTATAGATCAAAGAGTTACTTGGATTTACTTGTCCAGTTTTGTATAACTGGCATGTACAGTGCATTAAATGAACAGGAAGGAGAGTCTCTAAGACTTAGGATATTACAGTTCTAGTATAACAAAAGAATACAGAAATGTCACATTTCACAGAATCCCTTCATGTCTCATAGAAATGAACAACTTGGGACATAACATGTTTCATGTCACCTTTAGCCATGCTGGATGCAGCTGAGCTGACATGAGTACAAGTCCCCCAAAATGTCTTAGAGGATCCCTCTAGTGCCTCCCAGCTAGCTTTCCCCCGCTACTTCCTACAGGAACCACAGAGTTGAAGCTCAGTTTTCCCCAAGCCCAGTGCTACTCCTTCTCAAGTTTGGGGGTCATGGGGTTTCCCATGGTTCTCCAAGCACAAGGTATCTGGCATTCCCAAACAATACCTGTACAAGGCTGGCATCCAGAATCCAGACTTCCTGGTGTTGAGCAGCATGTATATTTAACCACATCAAAGATGCTTTTATTATATTCTCTTAAAAAGGTAAAGATGGGGCGGGGGGGGGGGGGGGGAAGGATGGGAAGGGATGGGAAAGGGAAACAAAGGAGGAGGCCACAATGTTTGATAAGAAATGTATTCATTATCTTGTCCATGTAATTGTAACCCCTCTGTACAGTATTTTCACAATAAAAAATTAAAATAATAAAATAATAAAAAAAAAGTAAAGATAGCTACCAGAGGTAAAAGAATAGTAAATCTGAGAAATTCCTGTCCATGGACTCAAGAAACAAAAGACAACCACCCATTTTGTCATATCATTGCTAAATGACTTCGCACGCAATAGAAGGAAGCCAGAAGGAGGAACAGAGTAAGTGGAAACAGCCCACACTAAGCAAAAGGAAAGAAATGTAAACATCACCTGATGTGGAAAAAATAACTTGTAATGTCAAAGCTCATAGAATTCACAAACTGTATAGACCATGATATGACAATTTGCCTTGTGAAAATTAAAATGTGTTTGTGACTCTAAGTATCACTATTCCACAATACTGTGAAATATGTGAAATTTATGTAATCACCTAATCTCAATTAAAGAAAAAAAAGTGAGAGAAGGGATGGGTTAAGAGAGATGGTGAAGAATGTTGTCAGACACTTTGTACTCATACACTGTTTTGTAGAAGGGGAACTTCTTTGTACAACTACTTAAAGATAATAAAAAAATAAAAAAAGAAATTCCTGCCCATTTCTAATTTGAGAGCTGCCAATCAAACTTTCCCAAACGGTTCCAAGGATAAACCCCGGGTGTGCATCTGTTGAACAGCCAAGGGAGAGTATAGGCAAGACACAGCATATGCTGTGTAAGGTAAGACTATACCAAAAACTCCTGGGGACCAGGCAGAAGTAGCAGCTCACACACACCAGCACAAAAGAGTAGGTGTCTGCTACCCAAGAGGGCCTTCAATTTTCCAGCAGAAGGAAAAAGATAGAAACTCATAATTGTTTTATGACCTGTGGGTGTAACTCAGTGGCAGAATGCTTGCCTAGTGGGGATGAGAGCCTAGGTTCAGCCCATAGCACAAAAAAATAAAAATAAAAAAGGAATTCAGAATTTGTATGTGCCAATACTGGGGCTTTAACTAAGGGTCTGTACTCTCAGCTCTTTCTCTCTAGGCTAGTGTTCTACCACTTGAGTCACACCTTTACTTTCAGCTTTTTAGTAGCTAGTTGGAAATAAAAGTCTCATGGACTTTTCTGCCCCAGCTAGCTTCAAACTGCAGTCCTCAAATCTCAGCCTCTGAACATCCATGGTTATAATCATGAGCCACCAATACATGGCCAGATTGTTTTCTTGTACTTAAAAAATAGATATCTAAAATAGATATCTAAACAACAGATATCAATGGAAGGGTGACATAAATCAAGATGCATTGTACACAAAAGCTTGTTATGTTAAACTGAAACCCTTTGTACAACTTTTTTTTTTTTTTTTTTTTTTTTGGGTCCGGTCGTGGGGCCTGAACTCGGGGCCTGGGCGCTGTCCCTCAGCTCTTCAGCTCAAGGCTAGCGCACTACCACTTGAGCCACAGTGCCACTTCCGGCTTTTTTCTTTTTGCTTATGTGGTGCTGAGGAATCAAACCCAGGGCCTCGAGCATGCAAGGCAAGCGCTCTACCACTGAGCCACCTTCCCAGCCCCCTGTACAACTTCTTAAAGAGAATTAAAAAAATAAACTGACATCTACTATCACATATAGTGGCATTAGATGCCATTGTCCATTAGACGACCGTGAGCAGGGCTGGGGCCAATGGGGCAGAGGTAAGGTAGTTTCTCTGTAACAGCCTGTTAAGTGGAAGAGGAGAAGATCATGTGCAGGGGGAAAGAGAGGAAGTAAAGCAGGAAGAGTAAGTGCACCCTAACCTGCAACAGCCTCTGTAAGAAGAAAAGATAGCAGCCAGAAGGCCATGGAGTCAGGACATCCAGGCTGGCCAATGCCTGCCCCAATCGATACAACACTGTTGGGTGAGTCTCTCCACACTGCTTGACAGTCCAGGTGCTAGCAGAAGATTTAAATAGGAAGTACAGGAGTTTGAGAAGAGAATAGTTTAAAATTGGAAACACAAAAGTCTTAGTTGGCTAGGAGGGAAACAAAAGTGTGAAGGAATGATGGATAAAGTGATCAAAGAGAAAACAAGACCAGTTACCAGTTCTCTGTGGACTGGTGGACAGGCATGAGAGAGAGGATAACAGGTTCCTGACTTGTGGGTTTGAGCCATAAGAAGTATGTGTAGCTGGTCTAGGGAATATGTATGTGTGTGTGTGTTGGCGGGTGAGGGAAGGTGGGTGGCCACTGGTATATAAGACCTAAAAGCTCTAAGCAGTAAGGATAGTAGCTGGGAAAATTACATCCATCAGGGAAGTGGACTGGGCAGGGTTGAGAATGGGGCAGTCATTAATGATGTAATGAGAGAAATGAAAAATGAGAAAGTCAAGAAGTAACAATCACAACATGTGCAAAAGGATGGGTTGTACACTGGGCTGATGTCTCAAAGAAAGCAATAACCCATCTCCTTGACAAGCCTGTTATTCCTGCTACATAGAAAGCCATAAGTAGGAAGTAGTAGAAGGATCACTGCTGGGGTTAATCAAAACCACAAGACCTTACCTGAAAAATAATAGGTCAAGTTTTAGGACTAGAGGGAGTCGGAGGAAAATGGTGGAGGAGAAGCTGGAGGCTAAACAAGCTCTCACATAGAAAGCTGTTTTAGTGCTCCAGTGAACAGTCCTAGGCCAGAGAAATATACCAAGTGTGCCATTACAGTACAGAGAGTTTGGCCAGAGAGGGAAAATCCAGGCAAGGAGACAGATCTGAGCACTTGCCAGAAGCCACGGCGATGGTGGCGGTGGCAGCGGCAGTGGCAGCAGCCCTAGCCACCATGCCTACAACACAGAAAGTCCAGGACAAAGGCACCAGACATAGTGGGCAAGCGGATTCTACTCAACACTAGCAAGAATTAACAAGGAGCAGATATCTTCATCCTGTAGACTGCTGACCAGAGATGACCCAGGAACCAAGACTCCTGCTTGAGTAGAACCCAGACTTCCTCACTCCTTCACACCTCCCCTCCCCCCCCACCCCACACACACACCAGAGCAGCTAGCTCCAACTCAGGCCTTGGAAGAAAACAAAAGAGTCATTTAGCAGGTCACAGGAACCAGCCAGGCTCAGGTGAAAGTCACCGAGCCCAGGCAGAGGAACTCCGCCCCCTCAGAAGTGGCTTTCTTCACTAAGTAAACAGAGCTAGAGGCTGCCCCTCCCTACAGCAGCTTAGACAATCAATTAAAATTCAGTAAACAAAAACCCTGAGAATGGCCCCAGGCTGGGCTCCGTGAGTGTCCCAGAAGCTAGCCCCTCTGTTTAATGAAAGGCTTTAACTCTACCCAGAACCTAGCCTCATCACAGCATCTCCAAACTACAGTAAATAGCCATCTCCCTCTTTTGTGATATTCAAAGCAGATCTCCCTCCCAGTGAACTAGCCTGGGAGGAAGATCACAAAATCCTGGGTAAAGCAGGGCATTTTTCTGCCTGTTCAAACAAACTGACTTAAGAAACCAATCAAGCCACAGGAAAATCAAACACCACAAACAGACCAGAGACTCCACCAAGAGGCTGGTTAGGACACAAGGGAGATACAGGATCTTCCTATCCACGCCCCATCCCCCAAACACACACACACACACACACACACACACACACACGCACGCACGCACGCACGCACGCACGCACGCACGCACGCACGCGCGCGCGCGCGCACAAATCAAAGAAGCAGTATTTTGTATCTTTTTAAAGAATTTTTAATCTCTTTAAAAAATTGTTTTCTATTAATCTTTTTTTCCTTGCATAGTTTTTATTTTAGGTGTGTGTGGGGGGGTGTGTTTGTTTTTTTAATCTCTATTGACCTTTTGGTCCTTTTTTTTTTCTTTTTCTTTTTTTTTTTCATTCTTTTCATTTTTTCTTCTCTTTCATTCTTTTTTGCATGACTTAATTGCTACTCTGCTGATCCTCAGATATATACCTGTCATCAATTATTAGCCCTTATCCCCCACTGTGTACACACTTAACCCAGAAATTTAATACTCAATTCAAAACCTCTTAGGCTTAAATTCTTTAATAGCAGTAGTATCTCTTTATACCTATATAATTTTTAAGAACTTTTATTTTTTAGTTTTTCATGTCTCCTTTCTATCCCTCCCTTACTCTCATCATATCCTTCTTCTCTCAATATCACTTCTTTAACTTACATAATTTTTCTCTTTTTGCTTATGTGGTGCTGAGGAATCAAACCCAGGGCCTCATGCATGCAAGGCAAGTGCTCTACCACTGAGCCATCTTTCCAGCTCCAAACTTACATAATTTTTAAGTGTTTCACTATTTCAATTTAAAAGTTTTTCCATTTTTTTCTTTTCTTTTTTCTTTTAATCTCTCTCCCATCATTCTTTTTTTCTTTTTTTCCTCCTATCATTCTGTCCAATCCATTTCCCTCTCTGAGATGAGGACTTGGTTAAATTCATTCTCCTTTTACCTCTCCACATCTTTCTAATCCTATTTTTCCCCACATTTCTCCCTAAACCTAATAATTTCTGGTTTGCCAAATTCTTCTTTGCTGTTCTTAGCCTAAATAATCCATAGTTGTTTGATGTTGAATAGACTGTATCTGTTGAACTAGATTGACTGTGCAACTACAGGACTTTGGTTGATGCTTGCCTTAAAGTAGTGTTCTAGCACAAAATTGGTGTTACTTTCATACCAAATGGGTAGAACAGCTGGAAAAACACAAGAAAAATGGCAAGTCCAGGTATCTCAACTCCCACTCATGATAATCAGGTGACAGAACAGATAATGAATAACCCAGAGGAGAGTTCCCTAAAAGCTCTACAAACACTACTGGTAAACATGGTGAATGGAAAGATTGAAAACCTGCAAAGGACTCAGTATGAGCATGATAGAGAGAGAGAGGATGCAAACCAAAGATCAATACAGGAACTCAGGAGCGTGAGGAAGCTACTCAAAGATTGATATAGGAATTTCGTGAGCAAGTTGAGAACACTCAAAGAGAAGTAAAGGAATTGCGTGAACAAGCTGAGAACAGTCAAAGAGGAAGACAGGAATTGCTTGAGCAGGCTGAGAACAGACAAAGAGAACTACAGGAATTGAGTAAATGTGAGGAAACTAATCAAAGAGTAATACAGGAATTAGGAGAGTGGGATGAGAATAGACAAAGATCAATAGAGGCATTCATGGAATCCATAGCCAGCTGAAAGAATTCAGGGAGACCACAAAGGGAATGCTGAATGGAACCCAACAGAAGGAATGGGAGTCCTAGGAAGCCATAGCCAATCAACTAAGTGATTTGAGAATTAACACTGAGCACCAAATTAAAGACGTAAAGAAGTTCATACAAGATCTAAAACAAAGCTCTAACAAAGAATTTGAAGCCATCAAAGCCAACCAATTAGAAGGAAAAGAAATAAAAAACAAAGTAGAAAGTCTTGACAGTAGCTTAGACCATGCAGAAGATTGAATCTCAGGGATTGAAGACAGCCTAGATATTATAGAGAAAGAACATACAACTATCCAAGACAAATCCAAGAAATATGATAGATCTATTCAACATTTGGAAGACACCATCAGAAGGCCTAATCTGAGGATAATGGGTGTAGAGGAGCACCTAGAGACAGAAGTTAATGGTCTAGGAAATTTATTTAACAGGATCCTAGCAGAGAACTTCCCAAACATGCAAAAAGATAGGGCTATTCAGATACAAGAAGCTTTTTGAATCCCAAATAGACCAGACCAGAACAGGACATCCCACAATCACATTATAATCCAAACAGGATCAATTCTTAAAGCTGTCAAGGAGAAAAGATCAATCACTTATAAAGGGAAATCAATTAGAATCACCTCAGATTTCTCAGCAGAGACAATTAAAACAAGACGAGCCTGGAATGATGTATGCCATGCCCTAAAGACAAACAACTATCAACCAGGAATACTGTACCCAGCTAAAATCTTCTTCATAACTGAAGGTCAAATAAAAACCTTCCATAGCAAAGAAAAACTGAAACAATATACCTCCACCAAACCAGCCCTACAAAAGATACTTAAAGATGTCCTACACATAGAAAACCAACAAGACCACAATAAAGGCCAAGAAACCACACCCAAACTGAGAATCCAAGAACCACAGGAACAACCCAGTTGCCACAGCCCCCAAGAAGGTGGATAAAATGGCAGGAACTCCCAAATACCTTTCAGTCCTCTCTCTCAACATTAACGGACTTAGCTCTCCAATTAAGGACATAAACTGTCGAGTTGGATTAAAAAGCAAGATCCTTCTATCTGCTGCCTTCAGGAGTCACATCTTGCCCATAAAAACAAACACATTTTCAATGTGAAAGGCTGGAACAAAATCTACCAAGCAAATGGCCCCCATAAACAGGCAGAAGTTGCAATCCTAGTAGCAGATAAAATAGACTTCAAATTAAAATTAGTGAGAAGAGAAAAAGAAGGTCGCTACATACTAATTAAGGGGTCTCTCCTTCAGGAGGATATTACAATTCTAAATATCTATTCGCCAAACAACAGAGCACCCAAATTTATCCAAGAAATACTACTTTCCCTCAAATCTCACATAGATCCAAAGACATTAATTGGTGGGGATTTTAACATACCACTATCCCCACTAGATAGAGCAACTCAGCAAAAACTCAACAGAGAAACTGCAGATCTAAACAACTGCATAGATCAAGTAGATTTAACAGACATCTACTGAATATTTCACTCAGCAGCATAAGAATACACGTTTTTCTCAGCAGCACACAGAACATTTTCCAAAATAGACCACATTTTAGGTCACAAAGCAAACTTGTCCAAATTCAGAAACATTGAAGTTATACCTTGCATCTCCTGAGACCACAAGGGAATAAAATTAGAACTCAACACCAAAAGCCACCAAAGAAAGTCCTGTACCACATGGAGGCTGAACAACACACTGTTTAATCACCAGTGGGTCATGGAAGAGATTACAAACGAAATTCAAATGTTCATGATACTCAACAAAAATGAGCACACAAATTACCAGCTCCTCTGGGACACAGCAAAGGCAGTACTCAGAGGCAAGTTTATAGCTCTGAGTTCCTACATCAACAAATTGGAGAGATCTAAAACTAACAATTTAATGAGACATCTGAACCTCCTTGAAAAATAGCAGCAAGATAAACCCCAATGCAGTAGACAGAAAGAAATAATTAAAATTAAATCAGAATTAAACGAATTAGAATTTAAAAAATAAAAAGAATCAACAAAGAAAAAATTAACAAAATTGATAGACCCTAAGCATATCTTATCAGAAAAAGAAGAGAACACACCCAAATAAATAAACTCAGAGATGAGAATGGCAACATCACCACAGAAACAACCAAGATTCAGAACATTATAAAGGAATATTTCTCAAAGAGATGAGAATGGCAACATCACCACAGAAACAACCAAGATTCAGAACATTATAAAGGAATATTTCTCAAACCTTTATACAAATAAGTTTGAGAACTTGGCAGAAATGGACCTTTTCCTAGCAAATATCAAAACTAAACCAAGATAAGTTAAACCATCTTAACAGGCCCATATCAAGCATTGAAATAGAAACAGCAATAAGAGACCTCCCATCTACAAAAGCCCAGGACCAGATGGATTTACAGTGGAATTCTACAAGGCCTTCAAAGCAGAGCTCACACCAATACTCCTCCAACTCTTCAATGAAATTGAAAGAGAACGTTTACTACCAAACTCATTCTATGAAGCCATCATAATCCTCATCCCAAAACCAGGCAGGGACTCATCAAAGAAAGAGCTATAGACCCATTTCTTTGATGAACATTGATGCAAAACTTCTCAATAAAATTTTGGCCAATCAACTTCAACAATTCATCCAAAAAATCATATACCATGATCAAACAGGATTCATTTCAGGGATGCAAAGCTGGTTCAATATACACAAATCAATTAATATAATTCATCACATCAACAAGAGCAAGGATAAAAATCACATGGTTATCTCAATAGATACAGAAAAGGCATTTGACAAGATCCAACACCATTTTATGATGAATCCAGCGAACATTGCTCAATATAATAAAGGCTGTATATGACAAATCTACAGCCAGCATTATACTTAATGGAGAAGAACTTAAGCCATTTTCTTAACTGAGGAATGAGACAAAGATGTCCACTCTCTCCACTTCTCTTCAATCTAGGATTAGAATGCCTAGCTACAGAAATAAGATACAAACATAAAAGGGATACAAATAGGGAGAGATGAAGTAAAACTCTCCCTCTTTGCAGATGACATGATCTTGTATTTAAAGAATCCCATGGACTCCACTCCAAATTACTCAAGCTGATTCAAAACTCTGGCAAAGTAGCAGGGTATAAAATTAACCCTCAAAAATCAATGGCTTTTCTGTATGCCAACAATAAGAAAAGCATGGCAGAAATCAGGAAAGCAACTCCATTCGTAATAGCCCCACAAAAAATAAAATACCTGGGAATTAACTTAACCAAAGAAGTGAAGGACCTCCATGATGAAAACTTTAAAAACCTGCAAAAGGAAATCAAAACAGAACTTAGTGGCAAAACCTCCCATGCTCCTGGATTGGAAGGATCAACATCGTGAAAATGACAATACTTCCCAAGGCTATCTACAAATTCAATGTGATACCTATCAATATTCCAACCTCATTCTTCAAGGAAATAGAAGAGGCAATCCAAAAATTCATATGGAACAATAAAAGACCCTGAATAGCAAAAACAATCCTTAACAGAAAGAACAATGCTCGAGGAATATCAATACCAAATTTCAAACTCTATGACAAAGCCATAATAATAAAAACAGCTTGGTTCTGGCACAAGAACAGACCTCAGGACCAATGGAATAGAATTGAAAACCCAGAAATGAACCCACAGACCTATAGCCATCTAATCTTTGATAAGAGAGCTTAAAAAAAAAAAAAGAATGGAAGAAAGACAGCCTCTTCAGTAAATGGTGCTGGCAAAATTGGTTAATCACTTGTAGAAAACTAAACTAGATCCTTATATATCACCCTGCACCAGAATCAACTTCAAATGGATCAAAGACCTCAGAGTCAAAGCAGACACTCTGAAAACATTGCAAGATGGAATAGAAGAAACCCTAGGTCTCCTTCACATAGGCTGATTTTTTTTTTTTTTTTTTTTGGTCAGTCATGGGACCTGAACTCTGAGCCTGGCCTGGCCCTTAGCTCTTCAGCTCAAGGCTAGTGCTCTACCACTTGAGCCACAGTGCCACTTCTGGCTTTTTCTGCTTATGTGGTGCTGAGGAATCGAACCCAGGGCCTCATGCATGCAATGCAAGCACTCTACCACTGAGCCACCTTCCCAGCTGAAATTTTCTTAATAGAGACCCAGAAACACAACAAATCAAAGAAAGGTTGGACAAATAGGATTGCATAAAATTGCAGAACTTCTGCATGGCAAAGGACATAGCTAGCAAGATCAATTGAAAGCTCACAGATTGGGAGAAGATCTTCACTAGCCATACAACAGACAAGGGTCTCATATCTAAAATATATCTGGAACTCAAAAAATTAAATCTCCCAACAACAAATCCTCAAAGAAACAACTGCTCAATAAATAAAGACTAAAGACTTAAAGAGAAACTTCTCTGAAGAGGAAAGAAGGATGGCCAATAGACACATGAAGAAATGCTCAACCTCCCCAGCCATAAAAGAAATGCAAATCAAAACAACATTGAGATTCCACCTCATCCCAGTCAGAATGGCTATAATCAAGAACTCTAATAACAACAGATGCTGGAGGGGATGTGGACAGAAGGGAACCGTACTTCATTGTTGATGGGAATGCAAACTTGTTCAACCACTTTGGAAAGTAGTATGGAGGTTCCTCAAAAGACTTCACATAAAGCTCCCCTATGACCCAGCAATCCCACTTTTGGGCATTTACCCAAATGATCACAAACAAGATCATACTAAAGGTACCAGCACAACTATGTTTATTGCAGCATTATTTACCATAGCTAAGATATGGAACCAACCCAGATGCCCCTCAGTAGATGAATGGATCAAGAAAATGTGGTATATATACACAATGGAATTCTATGCCTCCATCAGAAAGAATGACATTGCCCCATTTGTTAGGAAATGTAAGACTTGGAAAAAATTATATTAAGTGAAGTAAGCCAGGCCCAAAGAAACATAGATCTCATGGTTTCCCTTATTTGCAATATCTAGTATATATCTGAGACAAGCAGAAACGGTCAGATAAGTTGATGTGAGGTAAAATGAACCCCAAGGTAAGTACTCAAATGTTTTTTTCTTTCTTGCGATTGTTTCTAACATATTTATAAGATGATTTCTTTGTTGCTTTGTATGTCCCTCCCCCACGGTATAACCCCTGCTTTCACTGTATTTGAAGTTGGTATAATATGTGGAGGGGAAGGGCAAAAACAAACCGTTTAAATAGGGATACAGTTGGACCCACTGCAACAATGAGATGTACAAGATGTTATGTCGAAAAATGAACTTTAGGCTGGGAAGGTGGCTCAGTGGTAGAGCGCTTGCCTTGCATGAATGAGGCCCTAGGTTCGATTCCTCAGCACCACATAAGCAAAAAGAAAAAAGCTGGAAGTGGCACTGTGGCTCAAGTGGTAGAGTGCTAGCCTTGAGCTGAAGAGCTGAGGCCCAGAGTTCAGGCCCCACGACCGGACCCAAAAAAAACAAAACAACAACAACAACAAAAAACGAACTTTACAATTTTGGCGGGGTGGGGGAGAGGAGGATGGGAAGGGATGGGAAGGGGAAACAAAGGAGGAGGCAACAATGCTTGATAAGAAATGTAGTCATTATCTTGCCCATGTAATTGTAACCCCTCTGTATGGTGTTTTCACAATAAAAAATTTAAAATTTTTAAAAAAAGTTTTAGGCCTAGCCAGCACAGGCCTGAGTTCAAATCCCAGTAACTCCAAAAATAAATAAATAAAAACATGAAATAAAATGAAATCTCTGGGAGCAGAAAAAAAAAATTATCCTAAAACTTTCACAAGGGTTCACATATTGGCTTACATCAGGATTTAAGTAAATTAATTTTTCTATTAATTTTTAAAATCAGAAATATTAAAGTTTTATATAATAACTGGAAATAAAAGTTGGCCTGAAATTTGGAAATCTATGTCTTTGTCATTTGTACTGAAGGTATAGAGGGCTAGTATTCTTTTAATATCTCAATCTATGCACTTATAAATGCAGAATTTCATGTTATTAAGGAAGTATTTAATGGGGAAATCTGGCTCTCCTCCTGGTAATACATAGCTGTCAACTTTGGGAAAATGTCTGTTTTCCTATTCTGGTAGAACACTATACTGTACCTATACTGGAATATCAACCAAAACAAGCTTCCTAAGTTTGGGCAGGCACTGAATCTCTCTGGCCAACTCTCTGGTTGATCTACTCTGCTCAAATGGAGAAGATAACAGTTGGAGTTCATCAGGCTATTATGCAGATGTAGAGCCAACATCCAAAAGGTACTTGGAACAATACAGGGCACACAGTCAGTGCTGTAGGAATGTTTGTTGTTGCTCTAGCATTACCACTCTTATTTACATGTCATTTGTGAGGGAGTATTGGCACCTTCAAAATAGAACTAACCTTAATCTCTGTATTCCCAATGTCTAGTATGGTAATGCAAATGTACATCTCCAGTCAATAGCTTTGAGATTCTGTCTATTTTTATTTCACAAACAGTGGAGGAGAGGAAGGAAGGGAGCAGGTAGTAAAAAGTAATCAGCTGCTGGGTGCTCAAAGCCAGCCTGGGCAGGAAAGACTATAAGATTCTTATCTCCCATTAACCTCCCCCCCCCCCCCCCAACCTGGCATGGCCACAGGAAAACTCCTCCCCACCACCACCACGCAGAAAGAAAAAAAAAGCTGGAAGTGGGGCTGTGGCTCAAGTGGTGCAGTGCTAGCCTTCTGCAAAAAGATCAGGTGTAGAACATAGGCCTGGAGGTTCAATCCCCAGGACAAGCATACACACCAAAATAGAATCGTGATGTGTTCAACCAAACCTGTCCAAAAATTGAATTTAAGGTAATTCATATAGTCTGATATTTAGTACTTTAAGAAATACAAGAATTAGAAATTTTTTTTACTTTTACTACAGACAAGGGAAAACAAAACATCCAGAATCTAGCTCCCAACCAGTTTCTGCTGTGACAGCTTTATTCACAGGTCTAAGTATCGAGGTGAGAAAATAACCCATAATAACGAAATTAACTTATATAAACTGCCACATGCCACAATGGGCATACCTCAAAGCTGTTGGTAATAAAAACAACTGGAGCATCTGAAAAATTTCAAACTAGGGTAACTGTGAGATCAAAGAGTTCAAAAGGCCCATAGATGCTTAGGGCCCCCATTCTACACTAAAGAAAACAACTACATCATCCTCCTGAAAAATGACATGGCTAATATTTTGACATTCTGGTTCTTACAAATATATATTATTTCTAAAACAAGTGAATATAATGAGACTCACCTAACTAGTAGGACATGTTCCTCTTTCCCTGGTACATCGAAAAAAGTCACTTTATTCATGAAAATAGTGTTTCATGAAAGTCCACGCAGAATATTAGTTGTCCACAGAGGAGAGAGAAAATATTTATGTTCAGGTCAGCCAAGTTAGAAGCACAGATAGAAAGGACAAGGACGAGAGCAGAGACCCATGCTCAGCACACTGAGCAGCTTCTCCTTGCTAGAAACCCCTTATTCTGATGTGAGCCGCAAAACAGTAAATTTTAGGACAAGCTAAGTGAAAGAAAAACAAACAAAGCATCTGAATAATACAAACCCAAGCTCGGACTTTCCTGGAAAGATGAAACACATGATGAATGAACTCTTTTTCACCAGCTAGAAAGTCTTCTTATGCCAACAAATCAGATACTGAAGCAGGAAAAACCCTGCTTCCCAACCAAAATTCAATCACCTGGAGCAACACCTTCCTTTCTGTTTTCCCAGATGAACCAGGATAAAACAGATAGATATGAAACACTCCATTCAGAGAAAGAATATTAAAATATAAAAATAAAATCAAAACACTTGCAAACACACATATATACACATCTTAATGGTAGTATATACCCTTCTGTAATGAAATGTTGGGTTTTTATTTACTTAACTTTAAAATGAAAAAATGCACACTGTGATCTCAATCTTAACAAAGATTGCATTTGAGGATTAAAATTCTCAAGAAAATACCTTTTAGTTCCTCATCTTTAATTATGGCTTAAGTGGTTGCCTAGGAAACCCTCTGACTGAAAGAAGAGTGGAAATGAACTCTTATTTTAGAGCTGGCAGACGACTCCTCACTCTGCTCCACCACATCAGTTCTCCTGAGTTATCTGAGCTGGATAAATTTGCAACCTGGATGACACTAAAAAAACAAAAGGTGATTTTCATTTTGAATATAGGTCTCTAACGAAAGTTGAAGAAGCTAAGTCCTATATAAATTACATTTACAGAAGAAATGCACATTCCCCACTTATTAGACAAGGTAAAGGGTTATTTTTATGACAATATGTTGAAAAGGTTGTGATAAATTATTATAACAAAAGACAAAGGAGAAGATTAGAAAAGGACAGATATACCAAAAGAAAATAGACATTGTGCCTTTGGGCATTGCTGTGTGTATCCGGTCCCATCAGAGAGTTTTGCACAAAATAACAATGGTTACAGTTATTAACAGGAAGCAACCTTCCAGGTAAGGATGCACTTCTGGATATTTGGGGTTTGGACCAAGACTGTTGTTTTTGTATCTTAATGCTGTGAAGGTAGGCAAAGCTGAAAAACCCCAATGAACTTTACAACTTGGTGGGGAGGGAAGTAGATAGGGAGTAGGAGAAAATGAGGGAAGGGGTAACACTGTTCAAAAAGAAATGCACTCATTACCTTACTTATATAACTGTAGCCCACTCTGTACATCACCTTTACAATAAAATTAAAAATTTTTTAAATAAAAATAAAGGAGTCATTCCAGTGTGGCTTAGCAACCTTCCTAGAAATGCCATCTCTGCTCTAAAAGAGGGTAGCCTTACTCGGGGCCAAGGTGAAGCTGGAGAATTCCTCTCTTGACTAGGCATGAAAGCAAATTCTTATGGAGTGTCAGTGCCAAACTGAGAGAGGAAGCAGGGTTTAAGGATAAAATCTCCTAAAATGTTTAAACCAGAAGAAAAACACAGGGGATTTTAGAGAATGGAAATGGAAGGGGTATAACAACTTTAAAGTATCCTTGCAGATCTGAATCTTTTTTTTTTCTTCGCATATTATGAAAATTTAGTTACTTCATGGAAATGTCATGTTAGGTACGTCTGGGAGATATTCAAGCATAAGAGTGGGCCAGGAAAATATTTCTTATGATTACTGTCTGTTGGGTTTTAGATGGGGTCAGAGGACTTTGCATGCCAAAGAGACAGATGATCTCAGTCCCCCTATCTTTGAGATCTCTAGGATTCTCCCAGCAAGAACCAATTTCTCAATAGGACCAGACACAGTGCTAGAGGGCAAGGGTCAGGAGACCATGCTTCCTGTGGACCAGTTATAAGTTTTGTTCTCATTTAAAACTTCCATTTATGGGGCTGGGAGGGTGGCTCAGTGGTAGAGCACTTGCTTTGCATGCAGGAGGCCCTGGGTTCAATTCCTCAGCACCACATAAGCAAAAAGAAAAAGGCCGGAAGTGGCGCTGTGGCTCAAGTGATAGAGCGCTAGCCTTGAGCTGAAGAGCTGAGGGACAGCTCCTAGGCCCAGAGTACAGGCCCCACGACCAGACCCAAACAAAACAAAACAAAACTTCCATTTTGTTTATTGTGCAATGCCTGCAGAGTGGTAGAACTGTGGAAGGCTTCTGTCTACCTGTAGAGGAGGGAGTTCCACAGTTCCTAGAGCGACAAGAGTAGGGTACCTGCAACAGGTATAAAATCTCTCTCAGAAGCCATGCATTCATTCTCTTATAATGTGGTTTTACCCAGTGTATTCCCCCCACCCCAAAAAAAGGTCAACATTTACCATCTTTAAAAACACTTCAATGCTTTGGAAACTGGCCTGAACACAGTCATTATGGGAGGTATGTCTGCCAGATCTGTGTAGTAAACATATGTCCTACTTTGTGAGCATAAAGGATAGGCAGGCCTGTAATTAACCTGAGAGGGTCTGTTCCATGAGCTGTAATTTTAGGCAGATAAGGAGAAACCCTGTATCCAAAGCTCTGTAGGGCTTTTATTAATTGCTGCCCACAAAAAGTACCCAGAGATAAAGCCAGACACTGGTGGCTCACGCCTGTAATCTCAGGAGGCTGAGATCTGAAGATCATAGTTCAAAGCCAGCCTGGGAAGTAAAGTCCATGAAACTCTTATCTCCAATAAACCACCAGAAAACTGGAAATGGCACTGTGGCTCAAGTGGTAGAGTGCTCGCCTTGAGCTGAAGAGGTAAGGGACAGCAACCAGGCCCAGAGTTCAAGTCCCATGACTGACAAAAAATAAAAAAAGGAAAAGTACCCAGAGATATTCCCAAAGATCATAAATGTTTAAAAGAGATCTTTAACGTACCTGAGAACATATTAATCATTTTTCTACATTTATGATACTCATTCTTATACATCCAAACTTAGAAGAGAAAGAATGAGTAATATTAAAAACAAAGTAACGAACGGTACACTCAACAGGCCTCACACACTTACGACATAAAAGCTAAGCAACAATATCGTACATTCTACATATCTGTGAAACTTATGGTCTGGGTGGGAATCCCCCACATAAACTAAAGAATCATTTGACTCACTGAAAGTAGAACTGAGGGCCAAGGAAAGGATTTCCCCTGTGGTTAAATAAAAACACTATTGTTGGTTTTAGTTGACTTATCAAGTGCGCCAAAGACATATTAAAATGTACTTTTTGAACTTTTTCTCCTGGTACTGAACTCTAAAACTGGTTTTAAAAGACAACTCTAACACATTTCAAAAATCAAAAATTTAAAATAAGTTATGTGCTGTGACTCATGACTGTTATCCCAGTATCTTGGTTCATGCCCAGCCTGAGCAGAGAAAGTTCAAATGACCCCTTTCAATAGAGTTAGATATGGTAGAGCATGATTGTTATCCCACCTACATTAGGAAACCTAACAACCCAGTAATGAAAAACAGAAAAAGAGAAAAAAATTAAATTCACATGTAAGAGGAAACTTTAGGCTCCAATGTTCTGAAACACAAACACACACACACACACACACACACACACACACACACACACACACACACACACACACACACACACACACACACACACACACACACACACACACACACACATATTTAGCCAGTCCACCTTAATGAAATGTTTGAATTATGGGTAAAAACCTACAAATGTGGTTCACAAAATAGATCACTTTGGATATCATGAAATTTGTCATGGGATTTTTTTTCCCCTCCATAGCTTTGTCTTTTAAACAGTAATTTTCTAAAACACATATGATCAATAAGGATACAATTGTGGTAATGATATAATGAACATCTATATCATTTGTCTATACCATTTTTAGAACACTGATCACAGGCTAAAACAGTATTTTTTCTTTCATTCTTATTTAGAAATAGGCAAAGTAAAAATGTAAGGTCATCTGAATAGAAAGAATATTCAGACAAGGCCCACAAATTCATTAAGAGTTTTATCCCACAATCAACACAAAAACAACAAGCCATCAAAAATCTGCACTCCTAAGGTTCAGCTACTTTAAGATAGGAGTGTGAAAGGCTAAATATCTTGACAATGTCACAATTGGTGTCAGAGTATTAAAACTTTAAGACAAGTTTATACACAGAAATGTTTCCATCAAATTAATTAGAATAAGTATATGGTGGTGTTTAGGAACTAAGCTGCCGTATGGATTAAATATTCTGGTGCTAAACTTTATCTTCCAACAGTAAGAAAAAGAGGAGTCATTCTTAACGATAGAATAACATTCTGTGCAGCCATCTGAACACAGAAGAGCAGCTGATTGAGTTTACAGATTATAAAGATTTGAAAGTAAAACCAATAAACCAAATGTTAGTGACTGCAAGGCAAATTCAATGGGCTATTTACCACTTTGAACCATTTTTTGGTCTAGGCAGTTTCCATTTATTCTTGTGTTTACACTTTTAAATGCAGAATCTATCAGGGTCCCAATTTAAAAAAAAAAAGTAAAGCAAGGTACCAGCAACAAAACTTTAAAACTATGATTATACTGTATTTAGTGATTTGATTTCATGGCAGAGTATGGAAAGAGGAAAAAGCAGATTCACAGCACAGAACACTATACCATGGTGACTAAGGTAGTAAACAGAAGTACGTCTGAGAGGACAGCACAATCCTTTCACCTGGATTTGAGAAAATGGCACATCACAACTTGTCTGATGGTCAGAAAAAAACAAAACTTAAGGATATCCCAGATCAGAGACCCTGGAACAAGAAACGGACAATAGGAGAGCACTGAGTTCTGAATGAAGTATGGACTTCTCTTAGCATAGTGAACTACTGTATATTCCTTACTTTGACATGTAACGTGACAACATAAAAGTTAGCAATAAGAGTGACTGAGAGACACACGGCAATTTTCTGCAGAGTTGATTTGATTTTTTAAAACCTGAGCCACAGCACTAAAGTACTGTAGTTCAGATGGGAACTGTGGCATTTGCTGCTGAACCGACAGGGATGAGACAGGTTAGGATTCTAGCCATCCTAAGTGTTGACCAACTGACACTTTGGCCAATATGGGAACCTGTCTGACATGCCAGGAGACCACAGATGGTGCACATGTGACAAGAACACAAATCTCAGAACTGCCTCACACCCGCATCTGAAGTGAAAAATAGGCAATTTTATGCAAGAAAGAAAGACAAAGACTAAACAGGTTGGCTGAGAGCCATGAGCACTCTGTGAAAACACATGACAAGCCAGCCTTCATATTCACTTAGCAAACCCCACTACCAGTTCCCAAGCAGGGTAAAAAAGTTAGACCCAACAGGACTCAATATTCTCCATACCTATCATGAACAAAGACAATCAGAGGAGTATGAACACTGGATCACTTTAAAGCTTCCTGGGAGAAAGTAACCCACGTGAGAAAATATTTCCCAACCAAACAGCACATAAATTATTATTTTTAAGACTGTCCAATCAAGGAACACGTGGTACCAGGCCTGTCATGTTTTGTAAGGAGGGAGAAAAGCCCTTAAAAGTGCTGTTCAATACAGAAAAACATTTTGTCTTTACAGAACAAACATGTGGCATGCTAAGTGTTTTGTGCAATTGATTTATTTAATTGCTTCGAATTTCAACCAAAAAAGAAATCTGCAGACTAATCTGCTCTAACCAAAAAATTCCAGAAATTTATAAACCAGATGAATGATTATGTAGCACTCATCAGGCCAGAAAATTAAAATGTGTCTTTTAAATGTTTTTAGAAAATTAACACACTGTCAATCAAAATCAGGAGTTTTTTTTAACTTAACTAAATAATTTTAAAGTTCATCTGAAAGACAAATCATGCAGAGACTGCCAGAAAACCCCCAAAAAGTTAAGAATAATGATAGCCAGGTTCTGTCACATACTTACACAGCTCTAGTAATTAAACAGGTGCCAGGAGAGCTAGAATACACAGGTGTAGCAGTAGAAAGTAACAAGGCTCTAGAAACTAAACAAATATTACAGACCAAGTCATGTATGCAAACATTTGAGTGCCTGGTATTCACTGGCATTGTTAGATGGTTATTTGAGGGTCCATCAAAACAGCCAAAGCAAATCAGAACTGAGGATAAAGTATCCCCAAACTGGCTAATCATAAAGGAAAAACAACTAAGATATGTTTCTTAACATCTCCCATCTAAATACATCTCACATAAATGTTATGTAAAACTTGTGGCATTATTACAATAAAGCACAGGTGCACATTTACATATATCACTGTGAAATACATTCATCTTAATGTCAATAAAAACAATAAATTACTCTCTAGTTAAGCAATGAATGGCATATAACCAATAAAGTATTGATGAAGAAATCCCTCTTTAATATCTTTCAATGATCTGTATTATATATAAACAGATTTCAACGTAGATGATAAAGAAGTCACAGTTAGGAAACAATTATCACACAAGGATATCAAGTCTCCTCCAACTGGTCTATAGATTAAATGCATGACTTCAATCAAAGAAAGGTTTCCATGGAATCAAACTCTAAAGTTTACATGAAAGACACAAGGCAAAAAATAGCAACAACTTTAAAGAAAAAGGAGAGAAAATGTAAAGTACCAGACAACAGGATATAATAAAAGAAACTGAGACATAATAAAGCAAGTATGAAAGTGAGGCAAGGATAAAGAACTCAATGCCCCCAAAGAAAGCTCTAGCTCCACAGATGCAGAAAGGACATACATCCACACAGAAATAAGGCTCTGGTGAAGACACAGTGTCCATGAAAACACTTTAGGTACTACAGCTTCTCATGTCAAACATACAACTCCACTTTACATGAACTGTGAAAACTGTAGTAAACAGCACAGTACATTTTTATCTTACTTTAGCCCAAAGAAGAACTTTTAAATTAAGACAAACAAACCATGAGCAAAGGAAGGGACTGATCATTTTTAGTGAGTTAAAAGCGAAGTCTTGCCACATGTGGTGGTACATGCTTGCGATCGCAGCTACTGGGGGGACAGACATAGAGGTATCATGATCTGAGGCCACCCAGACAACAGGGTGAGAATCTATCTGAAAAACTAAAAGCATAAAGAGTAGCTAGGGTTATGGCTTCAGTGGTAAAGTGTTCGCCTCCTACATTCAAGCCTCAGTATACTTAACAGTTGATATGCAGAATATATAAAGATTGCTTACAAACCAGTAAGTAAAAGACACCAATGGCCACTTGGATTAGAAGAATCTTTTACAGAAGAAATCCAAATAGCTAATAAACCCCCAAATTCTCAATCTCATCAGTAATAAAATTAAAACTACAGTAAGATGTCATTTCAAACCATACCACAGGCAGAATTCAAGGCTGACAATGACATGTTCAGGAGGCGATAGCAAGAGATAAAACCACTTTCAGGAGCAGTTTCTTCATGGCCATTCCTCTTGAAGTTTTAAGTATCCCTGGAATTTTCTGGTACCTGCTCTATGGAGGCAGGTTAAAAATGCCCATAGCACAATTTTGTCAATAGTGAAAAGCTAGAAAAACCTTCAAGTCTGTCCAAAGGATAAAGTAGTTTAAAATGGTGCAACATTTATAAAACTGACTCCAGGACACTTAAAATGAGTGAATCAGACCTACACACTAATGGTAATAAATCTCAAGCTCTGACAATGCATATGACTTAGACTGTAATGAGTGTGGCTTAGTGCTACCTAAGATTCAGAATTCATATGCTTATGATTATTCTTTTTAAATTCAGGATGTTTTATACTACAAAAAATACTGTAATTACAGTTAATAAAACAGAATGTGTTCATGATTTTTCTATGTTTAATACAAATAAAAGCAAAATAAACTACCTGGTTGTTTTTTTTTTTTTTTGTCAGTCATGGGACTTGAACTCTGGGCCTGGGTGCTGTCCCTGAGCTCTTCAGCTCAGGCTTGCACTTTACCACTTGAGCCACAGTCCCACTTCTGGTTCTCTGAGTGATTTATTGAAGATAAGTATCTCATGGACGGGGCTAGGAAGGTGGCTCAGTGGTAGAGCGTTTGCCTTGTATGCATGAGACCCTGGGTTCGATTCCTCAGCACCACATAAGCAAAAAGAAAAAAGCCGGAAGTGGCGCTGTGGCTCAAGTGGTAGAGTGCTAGCCTTGAGCTGAAGAGCTGAGGGACAGCGCCCAGGCCCAGAGTTCAGGCCCCACAACCAGACCCAAAAAAATTTAAAAAAAAAAAGTGCCCAGGCTGGCTTTGAACCTCAATCCTCAGATCTTAGACTCCTGAGTAGCTAGGATCACAGGTATGAGCCACCAACACCTGGCTGACTACTTGGTAATTTTAAATCAAAGGACTTATTCACGTGAAATAGTCAGTATACGAGATACAGGTACATGTTTATTTCATTCATTGGGTAATAATTCAATGACAGATGTCACTTTTAGCATTGAGTTTGGTTTCAAAAGTTAAAATTTTGCTGTAAAACAAATTCCATGTCCCTAGGCTTAAGTCACAGAAACAATGTTTTCCTCATCCCCACCCAGCCTTCTGGGTTATGTATGATAGTAAAATGTCTTGTAGGAGGATCTACAAGCTCAACAACAACAACAACAACAAAAAGAATGGAGTAGGAAGGATGAAAAGATTTTTGTACTTTACTAATTTGAGTTAAATACATTTTGTACATTTTTTTTTTGCAATACTTGGGTTGAACTGAGAATCCTGAACTTGCGAGGCAGATACTTATCACTTGAGCCATTGCCACTCCTTTCTGCTTTAATAGTTTTCAAATAGGATCTTGTGTTTATTCCTTGGGCCAGAATCCTCCTACTTATGGTTCCTACATAGTTGGGATGATAGGCATGTATCACCTCATGTGGATGCTTTTTTTTAATTGGTTAAGATGCAATCTTTTGTCCAGATTGGTCTCAACCCATGATCCTCTCAATCTCTACCTTACAAGTAGCTAAGATTAGAGGCCTGAGCCACGATGCCTAATAAACACCCAAATCATCAAGTAAAGGCAATCTACTTTATTAATATCTCAGGAATACTACTAAAATTCTAGTCTAGAGTTAGCTATTTGTTTAATATGAAAGATCATAGAATAGTTTGGCTGCAAATAAAGGAGAAAAAAATTCAGACAAAAGAAAAATGTTCACTACAAATGAAATTTCTTTTTTTTTCCACTAATTTTAGGTTTAACACTGCCCAAAATCTTGTTCATTCTTCTTTTTCCCCAGTCATCTTTTCATCCCTAAAACTTCAGCTCTCTTAGCAGATATTTCAAACTGCTCAAGGTAACAATAAATAGATACTCCCTCTTGTGGCACAAAAGGAAACTGGCATGTTTATACTGGCACTCCAGCCCAAGAAAGGTCTTTCTGTTTCCTGAATTGAGGAGGACAACAAAATAGCAACTCAAGGTTTCTCAGCTAGAGAACTGTAGCTCAGTGTTTGTATATCATATTCCAAGGCTTTTCACATTCTACCACAGCATATGGTCTGCATACGGTCACTAGATTTCGAAGGCTAAATTTAAAGCTGACACTAACCACGTATTACCAAAAGATTCAGCTGAAGCAACAGGTAAATCTAATTTTGACTTCTGTTGTTCAGACAAAATGCCAAAGTACTAATAATAATATAGGCAAGTGAAGAGTAGGCAAAAGTTTCAAAGGAAAGAAGAGTGATTCATATCAAAAGATATATAAACAGGATTTTAGTTTGTGCATCATTGGTCTATTGTTACAAAAGTACTTCTCTGAAGGATAGTGAATATATTGAAAATTTCAAAACTATTAATTGTGGTCCTCATTTACATTCTAATGCTAATGGATAAGTTTTGGGTCTTAAGGTTTTAAAACTTGATTTTCAAACACCCTTTTCATGTATCTTTATCATGAATATATAATATCAAAAATACTTCTTCCCAGGGCTTAAAATTAAACCAATGTAAGTAAAGAACTAAGTAGGTAGTCTTTCCTAATGTTTACCCTTTCATCTTTTTTGGGGGGGTACCAAAGAAATACAATGTACTTCCTTAATGGCATGCACGGGTGTGTGTGCGTGCACACACATACATACACATACACACACACACACAGACAAGAAATCAAGTAGAAAAAAAAACATTAAAAGCAACTACTAAATTCTTCAACATACTAGTTCTTCAAGTATAAGAACTCAGACTCCACAAATGCCCCCAAGTGTCCAACAGTGACTTTACCTGTAAAAACAGGACAACAGCCTACAATGCTGCCAACCACAGCCACACTAGTGATTCAAGCCTGCTATTATTTTCCTCCCATATGTCCCTATGTGTCCTCTCCAATGAAATGGGCCAATGATAATTATCTTTCAAATTCAATGATAAGAATAAAATCAACAAAGTGAACTCCTCATTTCCAAAATGAGTAAGCAAAACAAACCCCCTGGGTACCTAGTGTTCCCTTCTGCAGAGGAGGCCCAGGCAACCCCTGAACTTCCCTTTCCTCCCCAATTTCCCAGTTTCAAAGTCATGTCACTTTCAGTTACTCAATCTGTTGGCTCTATTGTCTTTTCTTTCATCTCCAAGCTATAAGCTTTAAAGTCTTCACCTACTCCTCTCCCCCTCCCTGCAAATCTGGGCAATAGTCAAGTTCTATCATCTTCAAAACTCAGCTGTTAAGCTAGGCATGTGGTGGTAGCACACTTCTGAGGCAGGAGGATGATTGAGAGTTTGAGGCCAGCCTGGACTACACAGGGAGACTGTCTCAAAACCATCAAGCCCTCCAAAGTTCAGCTCTTGATTCCCTCTTCCCAGGCTTCCCCAGTGGCTCTGGGTGTACACCTCTCCTCTCTACTGAGGCAACTTACATATCAGCCCCTTACACCCCAACTCTGCTTTTCATCCTGACAGGTGAGTCTTTATCTTTGAGGAGCTGGAAGTCTTCAATAAGGGTTTTGTTTTGAGGTGGGGAAAAGGAGAAAATGTACAAGTTGGTTAAAGAGGTGCTAGTTGGTTTAAAATAACGTAATTTTTTTCTAAAATTTTTTTCTAAATTTTTTCTATTTGCATTAAGCTTGCATTAAACAAAAATATTCTAGGGTTATTATGTTTCATTAAAAAATTTTTAAGCTTCTCTCCAAAAGCTACTGAAATACAATCTCCTATTTTAGATAAGGGGACATTCAGGTGAAAGGTCTCTCTCCTCAGGGTATCTGAAACCTGGTCTGGTGCAGGAAACAGCTAGCTCTGGCTGGCTGGTGCTCCAGAAGGCTTGAGAATACTCAACTTCTGAAGAATCTTATGGCTAGGCTACCTGATGTCCCCATATTCATGGAGCTCCAGGTAGGTAGGTGTACACACAAGGCCCACAAGGACATCAAGCTACCATCAATTTCCTTCCAAAAGAACTGAATGAATATTTTAAGAAGAGAATTTTAGGAGACTATTTTAAGAATAGAATTATAATCTAAGAAGCTACCATTTCTTTCAGTGGGAAGTGTTAATAGCTATTGAGTAGTGAGTGTTAATAGCTATTAAGCATAAAATTAATCATTCTAAATCAGTGTTCATGTGGCAAGGGAAATACAACTACCACTGGTAATTAAATTCTGGGAAAGACATAGTTTCTTTACTATATTTAGAATTCAAATAGTACAATATCATTCAATGAGTCTCACCAAATATTTTAGAGCATTGTACTACAATCAAATTTGCAGAGTGACCTTAAACAGAAATTACATTTTTGAGTACCTACCCATTTCATTGGGTGTATTGATGTTTAATATAGATGCCATGAAATTCATTGACTTTTTGTAAGCTTCATAGCTGCCTAACTCTTACCAGGACCACTTTCATCCCTACCCCACAGTTCCCTTGTACTTGTTTCTAGTCAACCCCACTGCCAGCCTTTGTCCATCTAGGATTTTGAAGTAGTTTAACGCTATAGCTAGTTTTTTTATGTCTAGCGTTCCTCTCTTGGCCTAATGTTTTTGAGGGTCATCCATGTTGTAGGACATGTAGCAAGAGAGTATAAAACCAGGACTTTACTCCTATTCAGGCTGATGTGGCTATACCAGCTACACTGTATTTTGTTTCCACTCACCAGTTGATGAATACTAATTGTTTACAGGTTTTGTCCAGTGTGAACAATAGAGTTGTGGACATTTGGTTTCTGAATGGGTACAATTTTATATAATTTCATTGAGGTACAACTGACATGTAACAAATTTTATACTTATCGAAGAGTACATATTTGATGTGTTTAGACATATTACACCCATGAAACTACCAAACACAATGATGATAATTAATAAACACATCTCTCCCCAAATTTTTTATTGTTATTCCCTTGAAAGTCTTTTCTCTCTCCCTTCCCAAGCCATCCTCAGCAAACGACTGATCACCTTTCACTACAGATCAGTTTGTATTTTCCAGAATTTAGATTAAAACGGAACCAAGTAGTATAGTACTTTGTGTGGGTATGTGTGGCTTCTTTCATACACCATAATTATCTTGAGATACATAATTCTCAATAATCCAGCCCCTTTCTTCTGCTAATGAGCCTTCCAACATGCAGATATACTAAAGTCTGCATAACCAATCATGTAAAAGCTTGCTTTTACAGATTTTGAACATTATATACACTCTGCCTAGGAATGGAATGGCTAGATTATACGTTAAGTATATACTGAACTTTTTAAGAATTCATCAAACCATTTTCCATCAGATAGCTATGTCTTATTGGATACCTCACTAGTAATGAGTAAGGACTCTGCACATCCTGGCCAGTACTTTCATTGTCTGTCTCATGGCTTTTTAGTCATTGAAGTGTCTATGCAGCAAAACTTATTATGGCTGTAGCCTGCACTTCCCTGGTGACTACTGACGTCCATGTCTGCATGACATATTGGTCAGATAATATTTGGGCAGTGGTTGTACCCCAATACGCTGCACCTGTAAGTTACCCTCACATTGTTGATGTTACTGGGTCTAGTTGGGACAACATTCGTCCAAAGCAGCAGCCAGGTCTCTTGGGCATGCCTCATTAGCAAATTCAAGGTAGCAAAAATGTAGGCTTCCCATAATGAATAAAGAATTCCAGTTTTCACCAATTAAACTGTGACTTAATTTACCCTCACCACTCACCTGGGTTCCAATCTGGTCCAAGGCTGCTGGCAACACTGTATTTCTCAACAGTTGATATGGGAAAGAAAAGGAGCCCCGGGCAAGGAGGCCACTGACACCCACACCTTTCTTACTCAAAACTTCAATTGATCAGTAGCCCTTTTCAACTTCTTGTCTGCCATTTTGATTGCCTTCCAGAATTGAAAAATGATAGTTGTTGATAGTCTTGCCAATTTTATACTTGTTTTTTTGTGAAACAATAAAACCACCCATCCTCTTCATGTCATCATTTATGGAAGTACCCTTGGCTATCTATTTTTAATTTCTCAATTTCTCTAAGTAGTGCTGAGATACAAACATAAAATTAAGTGCAATTCTACTCCAAGTATCAAATACAGAAATGTTCTCCAAGACTGACATAAAACTATTATAACTTAAATCGTTTCCATTAAGTGAATGACTCATATACTGCCAGCAAACACTACCTTCAAGAACCCAAATAGCCAGATGTTCAGTAAATCTGAGGTTCCTAGGAGCTAAGTTGATTTGACTATTGGACCACAGCCAGGGCTTTTGACCACAAAGCTCTCTGATGGCCCTATATGATCAATTCTGTGGTGTCATTAGCAAAGCTGGACATGAGTAAAAAGCAAACTTTGGCAGATTCTATTAGCATCATTATAAATTATAGTTATTCTCACCCAAAGTTTCATTACATTATACTTCTCTTCAGTTGTTCCAAATGGAACAACTGAAGAGTTCTTCAATTGGGTTCTTCAATATTCTTGACAAATCTTCAAGCCTAGCTTATTTTTTTAACACCATTACTTCAATTTATAGAATACATGCTTTATAGTTCACTAAGCTTTTACCTACTACCTCATTTTTTTTCATAAAAATTTCATGTGGTAGACAAGAGCCAATTTACCCTCATTTTATCCTGTTGGAACTCAAATACAAAGGGAATAAGAATTATAAATTGGATCTTAAATCTAGGTATTATTGCTAATGTTCCAGTGTGTGTGATCTTAGGCATGTTTTTGCCTTGCTTCAAATATTTCAGTAACTTCCTTAAAAAGTAAGGGAAAGATTAACTCACAAACATCAGCTTTTCCAATTTTTTATTTTCTTTTTTTTTTTTGCTGGTCCTAAGGCTTGAACTCAGGGCCTTGGCATTGTCCCTGAGCATTTATGCTTTGCTCAAGGCTAGTGCTCTACCACTTGAGCCACAGCTCCACTTCCACCTTTTTGGTGGCTAATTTGGCAATGGTAGTCTCATGTTTTTTGTGCCTGGGTTGGGTTTGAACCAGATCCAAAACAATCTCAGCCTCATGAGTAACTAGGATTGCAGAAATGAACTACTTGCACCGAGCCCTTATGATTTTTAGTGACTAGAATGTAACTTGAAGAACTGAGCAGGAAAAAGTAAGGCCAAATTTCATAACAATTCTAAGAGTAACCTCTGGACTAATCAGTGTGTCTCTACACATACCCAAGTTCATTCATTCATTCACTCTTCTCTCTCCTTTCCCTTTCACCTCACTTTCCTTCTTACCCCTGTCCCCAAACAATTCTATGAGACCTCTTAGGAGGGAAACACTGCTTCACCCCACAGCAACAACACATATTGGTCTTCAATGTCACAAATCTGGTGGGTCATTTCAGAAAGGTAACTTGAAATCTCTCTAAATACATGACGTGAGAGAAACATGGAAACATGATTTTTCTCATCTTAACAAAATCAAACATTTCCTTAGTCCCAATGACTCTACAGTTCCTCAAAAGAGGGTCTTGTACTCATTTCCCACCTCTTCCTCTCAGTTTCCTTCTGACTGTGTTCTACTCTGGTTTTAGTCTTAATATTTTTCTTGGCTAGGGGCTGGGAAGGTGGATCAGTGGTCGAGCGCTTGCCTTGCATGCATGAGGCCCTGGGTTCGATTCCTCAGCACCCCATAAGCAAAAAGAAAAAAGCCGGAAGTGGTACTGTGGCTCAAGTGGTAGAGCACTAGCCTTGAGCTGAGAAGCTGAGGGACAGCGCCCAGGCCCAGAGTTCAGGTCCCATGACCGGACCCAAAAAAAAAAATTTTTTTTTTTCTTGGCTAAAATGATCAATTCTCAGCTCTTACCTGACCTGTCAACAATACTGCAAAGGCTAATGACTAATGTCTGCCCACTGTGGTTCCCACCCCGTCCTCTTGGTTGCTGCCATCTTCTCTCCCAACCTCAGGTCCAAAGGTGGCTCCTCTTCTCTAGTCTCATTCCCTTGGAGGTCTGGACTCTTCCTATGAATTTTGATAAACAGTCAGATGTAGATGACTTCAAGTATTTTCCTTTAGTCCTCTTCTCTCCATGAACCAAAGGTTGCCAAAGTCTAAAGGAGCATCTCAATCTGTGCTGTTTCAGACTGGTTCCTCCACATCTATCCCCATCTAATCAATAGCAATCCACTCTTCCTTTGTCCAAACTGACAAGTTCAGATTCATTCTTGATACTTTTCTTTCTCTCATTCCTTATCCAATTTCACAACACCCCAGAACTAGATTTCCATTATTTCTCATTACTTCTTTTATGGTCTTAAGCACTGTTCATGTAACTACTCATTTTCTTTCATTTCCTCTGTGTACACAATACTATTCACTAGCTGCTTCCACTATTCAAATATGCCAGGCTCACCAAGGGTATTTGCATTACTAATCCCTCTATCAAAACACTGCTCTTCACAGGTTCCTTTCCTGGACAAGTCATTTATCACTGAAACCTCCACTCTTGTCTATCTCACATTCACCCGCTCCCCCCCCCTCACCCGATTGTGGGGCTTGAACTCTGGGCCTGGGGCGCTGTCCCACAGCTCTTCAGCTCAAGGCTAGCACTCTACTACCTAAGCCACAGTGTCATTTCCAGTTTTCTGAGTGGTTTATTAGAGATAAGAGTCTCACGACCTTTCCCGCTCCAGCTGGCTTTGAACAGTAATCCTCAGATCTCAGCCTCCTGAGTAGCTAGGATTACAGGCATGAGCCAGCAGCGCCCGGCTTGCTGTTAATATATAGTATGTTTTACTTATTTATTTGTTCTAAGTCTCTCTGCTAGACTGTTACCTCAATGAATCCCAGGAGTTTTGTTCACTGTTTGATACCGGCCACCAATGCCTATGTGGCACATGATAAGTACAAGTAAGTACTTGATTCTTTTTTATTTTGTTTTATTGATGATATTGGTTGGGGCTTGATTGGCACCTTGCTCAGCTTTTTTGTTCACAGGTATATAACAAAGGATCATACTCTTAAAATAATAAAAGATTATATTAACTGAGCCATACACAAATCAGAAAGCTGACCGACTACAGAATAAGCACTGGATGACTAAAGAATGTTTATATATGATAAAACAGATCAATTTGTCCCAAAGAAATATATCTCTAGCCATAGGTAGCATGAACTTTTGAATCTGGGTGTGATGGTACAAACCTATAATTCCAATCCTATCACTCATGAGGTTGAGACAGGAGGATCTTGTGTTGCGACCAGCCTGAATTATGTAGCAGAGATCCTGTTTCAACAGAATAGTTAGTGATTACCGTAGCCAGTGACTATCATTATGGATATCACAGAGTTGGACCAAAAGTAAATCATCCCATTGTGATGAGGACTATCTTATAAATTTACTGTTTTCAACTAAAAATTCCAAACCAAGTTTCTGGTACAACCTCATAGCTTACTAGTTTTGTTAAAATAGTTTCCACAGAACAAAAGCAATAATGGCTTTTTATTTAGAGAAGGCACTTATATTAACATAATGACCTTGGTACTTTGAACTTTATTCAGGTGTTTTCACTCTAAGAATGAATCCCTCCTATTTCAGTCTCTTTGATGAAGTAAAATTAAATCTACAAAGATTCTGTAATCTTATACCAGCATTAAAATCTTTATTTTTTAAAACAGAAACTAATAAAAATTCAATTTCCACTAAACTGGAATCTCTCAGGTTAACCAAAATTGACCTAATTAAAAGACAATTTTAATATTGCTATCATTGCACTTAAAAGGTTATTAATTACTTTACCTTTGTTTTTGCATTTTAGACTGTAAATGTGAAATGAAGCATGTAGGAGAATATTTTATACCTTGAAATACACATTTAAGACCTCACTATGTTTCTTAAATAGAAAATATTCTTGACTTTTTTTATCATTAATGCAATAATTTATCCTAGAATCCATGATTTATAAATACTTATTAGAATTATCATAATTGTTCAGGAACAAAATTCAAAGAATCCAATTAAAAATCATAATATTTTAAAATATTACAGTTCTATCATGCTCCTTTTTTTAAAGCAGTGACACAAACAGGTAGACACCTACGTCCTTAGCAGTTCCAGGCCACTGCCAATCATGTTTCACAAACCAGCAGCCACAGCTCCCATCAGAAGCACACAATGCCAGAGGGCAAAGTATTTCCATTTTTCTAATCCTGAAAAACAAAACATCTGTGTGAGAAAGATAACTAGATGTACCACAAAGACAAGTTTCTAGCAGGTGACTGTCTAGAGAGGAAATAACCTGTTTTCTCTTTTCTTACTGCTTCACAGCAAGTGAACTCATAGCTGTTGATGGGTGACCTATGCAGAAATACTTGATTTTAAAATACAATGGCCTTTCTGTTTTAAGAAATCTCTTGGGGTAGAAGCACAAATTGGTTTAATAAAATGCACATCCTATACTGTGATCTGATCATTTTTCTACCAATCTGACCCTTTATTCTTCAGAAATCTGCTATGACCATGAGACCAATCATCTGCCAGACTGGACAGAAAAGTCTGTGAGATTCTTATCTCCAATGAATCACTAGAAAACTGGAAGTGGCCCTGTGGCTCAAGTGGTAGTGCTCAGGGCCAGCTCCCAGGTCCAGAGTTCAAGCCCCCTGACCAACTAAAAATATATAATAAATAAATAAATATATAAATTATATATACATATATATGTATATATATATACATGATCTTGTATAAAATTCTCTAAGAGAGGCTACAGATGGAGCTCAATGAGAAGGTACTGCCATTCATTTGGACCTAAATTCAATCCCCAGTACCACAAAGGAAAAAAATACACACAATAATAAAATATGGCCATCATAAATAAACTATATGCCAACCATTTCATCAATGTTGTCATTTGTAATCTTTACAAAAACACTGTATGGGGGAGAGGACAATGGAGGTTCATACAAATGGAGGGAGGAAGAGTGAACAAATACCATCATTTTATTCAATATACATTGTATAAAAACTAGACTACACAGTATTTTCACAATAAAAAAAGAACAAAAAAAACTGGACTACATAACTTGAGGGTAGGGATGAGATGGAGAAAGATAAAGGAGAATGGTGGAAGGAGTGACACTGATCAAGATACATTATACTAGAAGGGGAGGTTGCACAGAAGAAAAAGGTATCCCACAAGAAACTGAAGAAACAAAACCTTATGGCATGGGAATAAAATTAGCGTAAAATAAATGCAAATAAATGAAAAAGATACATTATACTCATAACCTAACTGAAATCCCTTTGTACAATAATTAAGAAAAAAAGCAAATAATAAAATACCCATATGGCTCTGTAAAGTCCCACTGACACAGCTTCTCACATTGCTGGCAAGGTATAAGTAGAAGAAATTATTGGGCATTTTAATTACATAAACAGCTGAAAATTAACATCTTTATGAGAACAGTGGGACAGGCTATACTGTTTTTCAGTTTTTTTTCTTTAACTGATCCTAGTAGACCAAGAGGTACAAGCATTCTACTATGACCATACTTAAGTCTTACAGTTTAGATTTCCATGGAAAATGGGTAGTTGACCATAGTTGTCTTTTAAACATTTAGGCACAAGCTGTTTCTTCTCTAGATCTCAGTTATAGGGCCTTAAACTATTTTCTGCTGTGAAAACTTGTATTAATGGACAAACCCTTCACTCTGATGTGAACTAGACTTATTCATGGGCAAAAAATAAGAGACCAACTATTAAAGTTCCATAAAAAACACTGACTTCCTTCAAAGCTAAAAGCTTCTCATTAAACAACAAAATAATTTCTCTCAATTGGGGTCATATGTTAAGAGAACTAGAAGAAAAACAATGAAATTGATACCTAT
Source organism: Dipodomys spectabilis (assembly GCF_019054845.1). NCBI lineage: Eukaryota > Metazoa > Chordata > Mammalia > Rodentia > Heteromyidae > Dipodomys > Dipodomys spectabilis. Next base: position 17,293,173 of record NW_024870874.1, read on the forward strand.
ATAAAACACACACTAATATTTTATAGAAAATAAAATTAATGGTCCTATTTAACAAGGTAATTTCCTAAATTCCTTTCTTCAGTACAGTTCCAAACAGCAGAGGCCCAGGATTTAGGAGCCCCCAGAACCTCTTTCCAATTGCCAGTCCATGATGGGCACACAGCACCTTCTGATTCTGCCTCCCAGAGAACCAAATCCACGTGAGCTTCGCTCCTCATCTTTTACATAGCTGTGGTTGAAGATATTTTCACTGGGTTCTTTAAACAAAGAGCCACATGATAAATTTCTGCTCGAGTTTAGTTCCAGGAAATGTTTGGTCTGCAGATGTTTATGTGTTTCTGGTTGTCAACACATAAAAATTATGTAATTCTGTGTTTCTTGTCCTTGTGTTAGCAACTAGAAAGCATAAAATCAAATATGCTTTCCAAATATGCTGATCATGGGAGTAGTTAACACTACAAGTCTTTATTAAGTGAAGCTGTTTTTAGTTTTAATAAGATTTTATTTAACTTGTGATCTGAAATGTTCAAGTTACTTTGTAAGTATCTTCAGAAGTTAGAAAAGCTGAAAATTTTAAAATATATTAGACATATATAATATGGACCTGCCTCTAAGTTTCAGACAAAACAGAAGAGAGAAAAGCACTGGTATTTTTCCATTGAGAAAATACAAATGCTCAGAATGAGATTCTTTGTTATCCTAAAGAACCTCCTTCATAAACAACCCTCTATCCTCTTTTAATTCAAACCCCTTCAACAGTTTGAAGAAGATACTCAAAATATACTCTTTGTTGAATGACCCTAGCAACACTACAAGCCTGAAGTTCTTCCAAATAAAGCCTAAATTTTTTCAAATATCATTTTGAAAAATAAACTTTTAGAAATGCAAGCAAAATGGCTTCATGATAATGGACATTGTCAGATGCTATACCTGGTGATATGGCATGGATCCCTGTGTATAGCTCCAGGTGAGTGGGAAAAACATTTGAAGCAGTGGCTCAAGTATCAATAAAAATCTTGAGGGTATTGCCCTAAAAAAAAAAAGCACAAAGGCCCAGGCCAGAGGATTACTTAAACTGAGCTATCAATTTAGCCCTTACAGGGGAAGGAACCTTTTTCCTTACAAAGACCATTGGGTATCATTCCTAGACCATATGAAATTATTAACACAGGCAGACAATCACGGGAAGATGATGTGAAGCACAGAGGAAGTGTATACGTCTGTTCTATCATGTCCAAATAATTTTGAGGGTCTTAATAGCCCAAAAGCTGGATGTTCCCCATCCTTGAGAAAGGGAAAACCAATTGATTAAAAAAATAACTCTGGGGCTGGAAAGATGGCTCAGTGGTAGAGCGCTTGCCTTACATGCCTGAGGCCCTGGGTTCGATTCCTCAGCACCACATAAGCAAAAAGAAAAAAGCTGGAAGTGGCACTGTGGCTGAAGTGGTAGAGCGCTAGCCTTGAGGAAGAGCTGAGGGACAGTGCCCAGGCCCAGAGCTCAGGCCCCACGACTGGACCAAAAATAAAAAAAATAAAAAATAAAAAAATAATTCTGGGTATGATGAGAAGGCAATTCTCCAGAGAAATATAAACATCCTAGTACTCAAATCCGAGAAATATTCTCCCAGCAGATCATTTTATAAGCAAAATACTAGGGTCTTATTTTGTCCCTGAAATATGAACTAATTCACTAGCAATTTTCTTACAGTATCTAAAATATAGAGTAAAAATACAAACCTCTCTGGTAACATATATAAACAAGAAATAGAACCCTAAAGTTTAACAAAATGTCTTGTGTTGATGAAAAAGATACCGATACTGTCAAATATAATAGTCATAGCTACATGTGACTAAGTATTTATTTATTCGTTCATTCATTTATTTATTTCTGTATTTATGGCATAGGCAACCTAGCCTAGGGCCTCAAGCAGTGAGTTAGTACTCTGCTGCCCTGAATTTCTAACTACATTTAACTTTAAGAAACCTTGTAGAATAGCAAATACCCATTTAGTATAAATATATATTAAGTATATGATATATTACATATATGTTTAGAATAACAAATACCTATTTACTATGATTCTAAATGTTTAAATTTGGAAGCAAAACCACTTTGAGGTTGGTCAATATATATAAAATATAGCAATCTTTTAAAAGATGCCTATTTTAGGTTCAAATTTATAATATTTATAGTCAAAAAAAGTATTACTATCTAATAAGTAAAATTAGAAATTGGGGGTGATGAGAGTCATACACTTAAGCTTAGTAAACATTTTGTTTCTATACTTTGCTTGGATGCCTTGCACAGGCCCGTGGGAATTCAAACCATATTCTGGAGCATCCCAATTACCAAAGGCCATGCAGTAGCAGCTCCTCAGGAGACCTAGCAGACAGCCAGCCCTAAAGCTTAGTGTAGCTCTTTTTCCCTGGGAGGGGTCCACAAGCTGTTGTCTCTGGCATCTAGATGACAGCTCAGGAAATGAAATCACAAGGGTGGGTGCACAGCCATGCCGCTTAGAGCATCAGCATCACATCTCACACTGAAGCCAGTATGTCATTTAATGGGCTTAACCGCAGCTTCAGGTCCCATGAAGAACAAGTCTGCTTCTAAGGTGAAGCTCAAAGCTTCAGCCTCAAAACAACAAGTGAGAGTTCACATATAGCTCTCCTCCCTAGTCAGATCCATTTACCTAACAGGTCAGGTTTATCACAACAGTGTTGCCTAGCAACATGGGTCAACTTTTCCTTTTATCAGCATTTAGAGGAATTGAGAAGAAAACTTATCCAAGGTTAAATGTGTCCTTAAAAACTGGCAAGTGGTTTTGTTCTTTAGCTATCTTCATACTTACAAAAACAAGCAAGCAAACAATCTTAGCATAAAGGGAATAGAAAAGAAGCTAGTTAACATCATAAAAAGCTACAACAAAAATCATCCTTAATAGTTAAATAAAAGGAGTATTTCCTTTAACACTAAGAAATGCACTAAAGATAACCACAATGATTAACAGAGGTCTCGGTCAATATAATAAAAATGTATAAAATATAAAAATTGAAATTCAATTGTCTTTACCTTCAAGTATACTTATTATAAAGGATTATAAAGAAAAAAATTACAATAAAAATAATCAGGGCAGCTGAGTGCAGTGACTCCCAACTGTAATCCCAGCTACTCAGGAGGCAGAGACTGGAGTCCTGGCAAAATGTTAGTAAGGCCCCGATTAATAAGCTGGCTTTTACCAAAGCCATGCCTGTGGTCCCCACTACACAAGAGGGCATAAGGTCATGGTCTACCCACCCTTGGGTAGAAATAAAATCCCTCCCTGAAAAATAACTATGGCAAAGAAGGGCCGGAGGCATGGCTTAAGTGGAAGAACACCAAGCATGAAGGTCCCAAATTTAAGCCGCAGTACAGCTGCATCATCATCACCATCATCATGAGGAAGAGGAGGAAGAAAAAGAAAAAAGAGAGAAAGAGGAGGGGTAACTAAATACAGGTATGAAAATTTATCAGTTACTAGGTACTATAAAACTATGTTTTGTTCCCAAAGCCACAAAAGTTAACAAGATGAAGTTCCTGTTGCCACAGCACTTATTTAGTCAACTATGGTACTAACAGACAACCAACAGAACAGTGTGGCAAATCCATGCTAGGAGATAGACATAGAGGGAATTGGGAAAGTCCAAGACAGTAACAGCAACGGCTTATTCTATCCCTCCTCCCTCCATTTCTCTCTTGCTTTCTTCATTTTCCCACTCACCCTTCCTTCCTCTTCTTTCTCTTCCTTTCCTCTTAAAGAAGTCTAAACTGAAACTCTGAAGGGTGATGACCTAGCCAAATGTCTTTGTCTGAAAATAAGAGAAAATCTCAAATCAAACAAGATGCATTATGCCTATCAAACAAAAAATCCTAAGGAGAATGGCTTAGTGCTGTCAGCTAAGGAAAAAGTTCCAATTGCATTTTTGCCCTTCCATCCTCAGCGGGGCAGCTAGTCCTTGGCTACCTTGGCTACAGATGACCATACCTGGCAAGCAGGAAGAACTTCCAAGGTCACACATTTTATTAGAAACTAAATCTACAGTAGTAGAAATCTTTGTTTCATAGCCAGAACTGAGTCCTATGTTCAGGTTCAAAGCAATCCACCAGCCAGAATAGAATCTTCATGATAGCTGGAGATTGTGAATAGGGCCTGAGCACCCACCTTACTCAAAACATTCAAGCATGCAGAAAGAGTGGATTCTTTATCAATCTGAACTTCTGTTAAAAGAGAAAATGGCAAGCCAGGTATTATGGTACATGTCCATAATCCCAGCACTGGGAATGTGGAGGCAGGAGGATCTCAAGTTTGAGACAAAGAAAATAACCCTTCTAGCCGGCATCAGTGGCTCATGTCTATAATCCTAGCAACTCAGAAGGCTGAGATCTGAGGATCACAGTTCAAAGCCAGCCGGGGCAGGAAAGTCCATGAGACTCTTATCTCCAATAAACCACCAGGAAACCAGAAGTGGTGCTGTGGCTCAAAGTGGTAGAGTGCTAGCCTTGAGCTGAAGATCTGAGGGACCCAGGCCGAGTTCAAGCCCACGACCAACAAAAAAAAAAAAAAAAAAGAAAGAAAGAAAGGGGGGGGAGGGAGAGAGGAAGAAAGAAGGAAGAAAACAACCCTACTGTCAGGAAAACAGTAGTTCCTTTATTAGTATCATATTACATTTGACACTATAACAGGAAAAACAACAAAATAAAAAACTACCTATGTTTAAGTTATAGCATACATATATACATTTTTTTAAATTAAGAAAAATAACAAAATATAGCTTTGTACTAAACACAAAGACTGGGAGATCACAAAGTAGCAGAAGTAAAGATCAGACTAGGGCTGGGAAGGTGGCTCAGTGGTAGAGCGCTTGCCTTGCGTGCATGAGGCCCTGGGTTCAATTCCTCAGCACCACATAAGCAAAAAGAAAAAAGCTGGAAGTGGCGCTGTGGCTCAAGTGGTTGAGCACTAGCCTTGAGCTGAAAAGCTGAGGGACAGCGCCCAGGCCCAGAGTTCAGACCCCATGACCGGACCCAAAAAAAAAAAAGATCAGACTCTAAAGAAGAGACTTAGAACGGGACAATTTATGTTTAATAGCAGAGATTAAAAACTCAAGAGGAGAGCTGGGTGCTGGTGGCTCACGCCTTTAATCCTAGCTACTCAGGAGGCTGAGATCTGAGGATGGAGGTTCAAAGCCAGTCTGGGCAGGAAAGACCATGAGACTCCTATCTCCAATAAACCACTCAGAAAACCAGAAGTGGTGCTGTGGCTAGAGTACTAGCCTTGAGCTGAAGAGCTGAGAGACAGTGCCCATGCCCAGAGTTCCAGCCCCACGACCAACAAAAAAAAAAAAAAAAAACCTCAGAGGAGAAAAGGTATACATACACTGAGAGAAAGGTCTTTCCTGACACCTAACACCTAGAGTTCAATGGCTGGAGTTAAGTACAAAGGCACTCAACAACATATTTGTTTTCAATTAATACAATGGACTAAAGGAATATGAGATAACAATTGTGGCTTGGTCAGCCGCTCACACATAACCAAGAACTGGATCCAGGAATTCAATATCCAAAAATTTTAAGTCCAGCCATAAAGAGCAGTGATTATACACCAACATAAATATTTTGCTTGTTTTATTTACAATGGCTGTCACAAGCACAAAAGGAAGTAGTGTTTTATATGTTAGATTCTCTTGTCACTGCTTCATGAAAAAGTGTAACATCTGTAACTTAAGCTTATCTGATGTTGTGTCTTTAAGCTTTCATGGCCCTTCAACAGGACTATTTCCCCAGGTTTTCTTTTCCAGGTGCAATGAGAAAGATGTAGAACTAGACCTGTGTCTACCACAATTCTGGTCTCTGTGGCCTCCTAGTGCTGGCCTTCTAGAATGACAGCTTTATGCATTTAATACTTAACAAATATTATTACTAGCATAAACTCTTTACATTTTCTCCTTTTTTTCCCAAACAACACTCCCAAAAATAATGCCTTAGCTACTATCCACAATCTTACCAAATCTACAAATGAGGTACAAAAAAATGACTGAGAAACAACATCATTAGCATACATGTCTCCATTATTCTTCCTGCACCAATCTATGGGAAACAACTGCCAAGATTCTTTGATTTTGGTTTGTTTCAAGTAAGATTTTAATTGTTGTCTGTTCTTACCTTGCATATCAGTCAGCCTTCATTGCCCTAGCAACTTTACTCACTCTGCTTCCCCATGACCAGTCACCATAAAAAGTGATTAGTGTGCCTGCCTTGCAGAAGCTTCATACTTGACTGAGTTCTTGCTTAGTTACACAGACAGGGTCCCACAGCTCCTCTGGAAACAACAGAGATGCTACAACTAGCCCAAAGGAAAAGCTTCCAGGCCAGACGTGACTGCTCACGGCTAATAAGCAATGCAGTCCACTAATGTTGTGGTCAGCACAAAAAGCACCAAGATTACTGTTTTATAGAATTCTATCCTTTAACACATAAGCCATGTAACTGTGGGGAAGAATTTAGGAATGAGTAAGGGACAAGATCACAAAATCTGGATATTCCATAATGCTCCCTCCTCCACTAAAATCAATTGTGAATACTAAGGAAAAAACAAAGTTATCCTGGAAAGAAAAAGTAACTACAGATCACATAACTGCTGTGAATAATATATTCAAAGTCCTAATGTAAATTCAAAATATTATTCAAACTTTAATTATACAATCACAATGAGGGGGAAGAAGGCTGTATAGCAAATAGGGTAATGATGCACATAAGAGATTATTTTGAAAAATAAAAAGTGGATTTCATTCTTATGTCAACAATATCCAGTAGATGGGATGGACAAAATGTAAGTCATTAGGAATGTATGTATAGATGTGTATTAATACCTTAGAAGAACGAAGTATTTTCTATGTTTTTTTCTTTTAGTTCATTTTTCAATTAGGTATGATTAAAATTGAAGTTGCTCACTTATCAACAGGGAAAATTTGAACTGTTTTTAACAAACAAGCAAGTAAATTGTCATTACATGGCACTGTATTGGATCGTCTTTCTGTTTAGCACAGAGAGATTCAATATGATTAAATTATTCCTATTATTTTATTTCATGGTTTTAAAAACAGATACAGCTTAATGAAAGCAAAAACTATGATACAATCAAGTTAAATACTTATGAATTAAGTTGATAAACCTAAATAATTTTTCTGGTATCTAAGCAGAAATAATTCTAGATGTCTCCTCTATTTACAACACAACAAACAAGTACAAAAATATATTTTGCTGCCCCACTGTGGTGATTTCTACTATTACCAACTTGGTTAAGGGGAACTACACTTCCCAGAATCCCCTTCCACATATGGCTGTAGGCCAGAGTTGGCCCAAAATAGAGTTTCCTTGAGATCTAGGAGAAAGAACTACAGCAGCTACTTCTCTCAAAAGCCACTGCTCTCTTCATGAGTCAGACAATAGCCTTTCCTAAATACGGACTCTACTGGCATACAAGAGCTCTATAGTCTATTACCAGATGTTTGCAGGAGACACAGAAGGAGCATTAAATATTTCCTGATTGACCAAGGAGGTACAATCAGTAATTTATAATAGGGCAATAAATGATTAAAGCTCCTCTTCTTATAATAGCTTTGGTGTGGTTCATGTATTGCAATGTTTTAATTATACAGAATTATATAAACCATTGCACATATCAGATATTCTAACTTATTTAATGAAAAATACATTACATGGAATCTAGTTATTTAAATATATAGAATTTAAGTAAATGAGACTACAATGTCTAAGCAAAATACCAAAATAATAAAATCCAATATATGACTTATTACTTATCAAATTATTAACTAGTAATTGTATTCATTCTTCCTGAAAACTGTTATATAGTTATATCACTAGAAGCTAGACAAACTCCTCAACCTCAGAACCAGACACCAACCAGAATCCCTAATGGGTGTACCTAACAAGCTCAAAACTGTAATTACCTTCCCATTAGCATCAACCTGATTCAACTCCATAACCTGAATTACTACAAAGTAATACAGAAAAAATATGAAAGAAAACAAGAAATATAATTGCTAGTCCACTTTGTAGATAACAAAATAAGCTTCAGTGTTCTACCCTCTTGTTAGTTTACAGTTGCCTCTGGCAATGTGATTCAGTCTGGTTGACTGTTTCCACAGAGGTAATTCCCCAAACCTTTTCTCTAACCCTGCATTTCCAGCAGTCATCAAACAGCACTGTATTCACCTGTGTGTGGATTCTGTTTAAAAAACTCATTTTGGGGGCTGGGAAGGTAGCTCAGTGGTAGAGTGCATGCTTTGCAAGCATGAGACTCTGGGTTCCATTCCTCAGCACCACATAAACAGAAAAAGCCAGAAGTGGCACTGTGGCTCCAGTGATAGAGCGCTAGCCTTGAGCTAAAGAGCTGAGGGACAGCGCCCAGACCCAGAGTTCAGGCCCCATGACTGGCAACAAAAATAAATAAATAAATAAATAAAATAAAAAACTCATTTTTGGAGGGAATCCTCTGAACCTTTTAAAATTGCTGTTGCTTTAGGCCTCCTGCATCCGCTGACATAAATAAGCACAGGTTCTACTGCTGGCATGTGCTAAATTTGGAACCTTGTAAGATTCTGGATGATTGAGCAGTTTTCAAGGTTATACATCAGGAACATGCCAACACCCAGAACTGAACTGAAGTTGGTATGATGCTGCACCTGCATTCTAATATCAAATGATAGTCTCTCCTTCCCACAAATCCACCAAACAACTACAGAATAGGGCCTGTGTCTGGCACCTCTTTATTTTCCCTAAGTATGAAATACTCTTAGTATGGGTCACCAATTAACTGTTGACTAAACAGATGCTAAAGTTAGTTGAGCTGTTACCTTCTATCAAAAAACAATTCCTGGGCTGGGAAGGTGGCTCAGTGGTAGAGTGCTTGCCTAGCATGCATGAAGCCCTGGGTTTGATTCCTCTGTACCACATACACAGAAAACGCCGGACATGGCACTGAGGCTCAAATGGTAGAATGCCAAGCCTTGAGCAAAAGAAGCTGAGGGACAGAGGCCAGGCCCTGAGTTCATGCCTCAGGGCTGGCAAAACAAAAACAAAAACAAAAAAACAATTCCTACTCCAATTTAAACTAGATAACACCAAGATTCATAAAAGTCAGTAACAATGTAGATAACAAAGACAAAAACCTGGGCTAAAGTAAATGAGTCATGTAACCTCTACATTTCAAACTGACATAAAAGTCTTCAGGATTTCATCTATACTGCAGAACGTGAACCTACGACCCCAGAAGCTGCAGGCACATTATTCTACCAACTTTACTGGCCTTCCCTCTCTAATGAATGCATGGACTCTATATCTGTCCCTCCTGGACCCACTGCAGTTAAGTGGAAAAGCCCAGCCATACTCTGTGAGATGACAATTAGAGAATAAGTAAGTTTGTATAAAAACAGAGCATCCCTGCCAGGTCCCTAGAGAAGGTTTAATAGGAATTAAATAATGTGAAGACATCATATTCTGCTTTCTCTTGTCTGCAGTAAGACTCGCCTTTGGTGTTGTGCAGAAAGTAAAGACCTGAGAGTTGTCCCAATAGACCATGTTTCACTACCATTGATCAAATTCTCCTTATTTGGAATAAATTTTGAATACAATAATCTGTTAGTACTCAACTATTATTTTTAAGTCTAAAATACTGAAAGGTTCTCGGAGCCTTCCTGATCTCTGACTACTAATTCCTTGGAGCCAGGTTTTGGTTTTTTTGTTTGTTTGTTCGTATGCCTGTCCTGGGGATTGAGCTCAGAGCTTGGGAGCTGCCCCTAAGCGTGCATGCGTGAGTGCGTGTGTGCAAGCGTGCGTGCGTGCGTGTGTGTGTATGCGTGTGTGTGTGTGTGTGTGTGTGTACATATTATTGTAAAGATACTATACAGAGGGTTACAGTTACATGAGTAATGAGTACGTTGCCTATAAAGCATTATTACCCCCTCCTTTGTTTTTCCTCAACCATCCCTTCTCTCACCACCTCCCCAACTCCTCCTTCTCCCAGGCTGGCACCCTATCACTTAAGCTGTAGATCCACTTCACACTTCTTGGGGAGGAGAAGGGAGTTAATTGGAGATAAGAGTTCTTGCTGTATCTTGAGCATTATTCCATCCTTTACATTTGGACAAGACAACAGTATGTGATCATTTGATTACAATTTAAGAGTTAAAGGTCCCTGAAGCAGGGACCTTTATTGATGACTTTAAGGTAGAGAAATATTTTCACCAGAGACACTAATTAACTAGTTGTTTTGAAACTTCAATGCTTTTTGTACTAGAGAGCAGTCTTAAATTAGAGGAGATTCTATATTTGGCTGGCCACTTCGAAGTTCAGCACTTACACAAACTACCAATGGTGGTTGTAGAAGTTTTAATTTTATCAATCTTAGGTAATGAAAGTGGAGAGAAAACACTTATGGGGGGTGGGGAGAGAGACATCTGCTGTTAAGTGCCTGCAGGAAAGATCTACGGAAGCCCTCAGACTTACTGCTCTTTGTTCTCATTGTAGTAGAATGTAACCTGACCCCACTGTGATGGACCCAGAGAACCACTTATTCGTCTCCAAGGCATCCACTGCAAGACTGAACCTGGCTGCTGCTCTTCTTTCTTTAAACTCACTCCAAAAAGAGCTTCGGAGAATAACGTTCTAAAGTCAAAGCAGACTTCAGACTTTGAGTCTCCTCAACAACCAGTCACAGGATGCAAATGAAAGTTTACATCAAGCAGTGCCGTCAAAGAGTTTCAAGCACTGCGCAGAGCAAAGATGCAGAGATAAGGTCGGCTTCAAACCACACCACCCTCAGAGCTCTAAGTTCTAGAAATAACTGCTCTGTGAATGACATGGGTTATGGTCTCAGGATCACCCACCAAAACAAACTTTGACACGTCACACTCATCTCGCAGCTCTTAAAAAAAAAATCACTGGCACAAGAAAGAGGATTCAGTAATCCAGAAATAAGGAACAACATTCATAGACTTAAAAAGAACACTTTCTCATGGCAAATTCAGCTTGTAGTTTTTGGCTTCAAATACTATGTAGTCAGATTATGTGAATAATGTTTGGGTTTTAGGAGATCCTTAGAAATGAGTGTTCACGTGTTTTTTTTAAAGTGTTTCTCTTTTCCTATTTGTGGTAACTCTTAGGAAGGAAGGAAGGAAGGAAGGAAGCAAGTTTCCTTCAGAAACCTAGTTTAGCAATCTATCAGCTTAGTTCTAAAACTACACCAAACCAAATACACAGACAACATAAACAATTGTATGAGGACTGGAGGTGTGGCACAAGTAAAACAGCACCTGCCTAAAGTAGTAGGCCCTGAGTTCAAACACTGGTACCACTAAAAAACAAATAAACAAAGGCCTTGGGCAAGCTGAATTAATTATATAACCACAGGTTTAAATGATAAATAAGTAACAGTTTAAATACTGTGAAGAGCCTCATATATTTGCTGAATATCAAACTTAGAAAGCCTCTCTTTTAAAAACAGAGAGTATTTCCTTCCTTGGAACAATAGAAAAAGAGCAACATGGAGAGCTGAGAGGTCACAGAGTATTGCCTCTGGTGTAGAAAGTTTACAGCAATTCTGGCTTGGTTTTCTGCCAGCTGTGGGAACTGATGAGATACTTAAGTTCTCTGAGCTCAGCTTCTTTAGCTGTAAAGTAAGGAAAATAACAATAAAATCAACTCACAAAAACTCAATGAGTACCTACAACCCATGTAATTTTTGACACATGATAAACAGGACAAAAATAGAAATGTGAATTCCCTTCTTTTACCTCTTTCAAGATCACAAAATCTTGAAACTGTAATGGTTGTGGAGTAGCATCATTTTTATACATCCAACAAGGACCTAATATCCAAAATATACAAGGAGCTTGAGACCCCCACACACACAAAAAAACATAACTCAATCAATAAAGGGACAAAGGAGCTAACAAGAGACTTCTCAGAAGAAGAATGGCCAATAAACACATGAGAAAATGCTCAACATCCATGACTATAAAGAAAAGGCAATCAAAACGACATTGAGACTCTATCTCACCCCAGTATGATTGGCCAGCATCAAGAATTTGAACAATAACAAATGGTGTGGATGTAGGGAAAAGTGACCCTATTACAGTGATGGTGGGAATGTGAACTTGTACAACCGGAAGGCAGTTTGGAGATTCCTAAAAAAACTAAACGTAGAACTACCCTATAATCCAGCCATACCACTCTTGGGCATCTACCCAGAACATTACAAGTCAGGATATGGTAAAGACACTTGCACACCCATGTTCATTACAGCACAATGCACAATAGCCAAGTTATGCGAACAGCCCAGATACCCTACATCAGATGAGTGGATCAAGAAAATGTGGCAGGATATCACAATGAAACTTACTCATCCATTAAAAAGAATATTGTGTCATTTTCAAGGAAATGGATGGACCTAGAACAAATGTTAAGTGAAATAAGCCAGAGAGACAAAGTAGCACGTTTTTCTCTCAAATGTGGAAGCTCTATCTAGAATACAACTATTCGTGATAACATATACAGAGCTCAATCCATTTACACACAAACAGACTAAAGGAGGGTATATTTAAGGGAGAAATCCAAAGGTGTAACTCCTCTAAACAACTAAAGTACTGTTTATCAAAATGAATACCAAGAAGTAGAAACATAGTTTGGGGAGTGAAAAAGGTGGGACACAGAAACGCAGGGTGGAAAAGTAAGCATATGTAGTCATTGTATTCAATGTACATTATGTAAAAAATGAACTATGTAACTTCAGGGTAGGGACAAAAGGGGAGAAACAGGAGAATGAAGGAAGGGGTGACACTGACCAAGAAGCACTGTACTCATAACTCAGCCATGCTATTGCCAGGAAATAATCCACTCCCTACCCCTACACAGCTCTTCTCAATCTTTACAAGCTCTCCCAAGCTTCCACCACTTTTTTCAATTCCTCTAACCATTCTACCTTGAACTCTTGTACAGATGATCTGGCAAAAAGTCTGTGAAGGTATCCTCCATTCCCTGCACTTTTTTCAGAGCTGCCAAGTCTAACTTCTACCACAAACATAAGCAGCACATTTCTTAGCTGCTAAGGAGGAAACTTGCACATTTCCTTCTGTAAGACTTTTAAGCTCTTCCTCTTGCTACCCACCACCTTTGGAACTAGCTTTTCTTTGATCTCTCCTCCATCAACTACTTCTACAAGTATATTTACACTAAGTTGTACTAAAATTAGAGACCATCCCTGTATCTTTGCCTGTAATCTAACCTTCTATTTTAAATTCCTTTAAAAAAAAAAAAAAGAGTTGTCTAAACCATGTGTGGGTGGCTCACATCTATAATTCTAGCTATTCAGAAGGCTGAGATCTAAGGATCATATTAGAAGCCAGCCTGGGCAGGAAAAGTCCATGAGACTCTTATCTCTAATTAAACACACACACACACACACACACACACACACACACACACACACAGCCAGAAACTCAAGTGGTAGAGCACTTGTCTTGAGCACAAAAACTCAGGGACAGCACCCAGGCCCCTGAGTTCAAGGTCCAGAATTGGCACATGCACACACATGTACATGCCCACACATAAACACACATACAAAGGTTGTTTATACTGGTCTCTGCTCATTTATATCCACTGCACGTAGCCATTGAAATCAAGTTCTTAAAAACCACTATGCTCATTTTTCTCACAGAAATAGCCTCTGACTCAAACTCAATAGTCTCATTTTACTCCTCATCCCCTGTGACATCTGGTGTTACTGACTACCTCCCTATGAACTGCTCTGGAATATTTCTTTCCCCAAGTATGCCCTTTAAATATTGGAGTGTCCCAGAACTCTTTGCATTGGCCCCCGCTTTTTTTTAATTCGGTGAGCTCTTCTTGAGTGAGATAATCACATGTGACTCCACATTCTTTCTTTTACTCTTCAAGAATTGAGTGACATTCCTGTCTGCTGGGTCGCTCCATTTGGATGCCTCATTCTCAAATGTCTGAAACCAAAACCAATGCTTCTTTTTCCATTCTCTCTCCAATGGCTAGAGTTAACAAGAAAATAAAATAAAATAAAAAAGTCCCCGTCCTCTATATTATTTATTCTTCATACTATTACATGTCACTCCTACAGTCAGTTTGTATACAGATTCTACCACTTAAAATCAGTCTAAACTTTGTCTTCTGTCCACATGGCTACCATCCATTCTGTAATACAGGCTCTTTGTCTTCCCTGATCTGGACCCATTGTGTTTGCCTCCTAACAATTCTGTTCTCTTTTGCTTTTCTCCTCTATCCATTTTCCACACTGCTGCCAGGCATTTTCTAAAATATGACTGTGACTCTAGGCCTTTCCTCCAGGGCTTCCCAGAAGCCAATCTAGCAAAGACCCATCACTTGACATTATATACATCCCCTTTCCAACGTCATTCCTGCCCCTTTCTCACTTCCCACCTTCCATGAGCCAGAGGTACCCCTCAGCTCCCCAAACATGACTTCCCATTCCTACAGTTTAGAATAAGATGCTATAAGCATCCCCCCTGTTCTTCTCCACAGGATAATCAACATCCTCTTGAAGATCCAACTCAAAGGTAGGTAAGGTAGGTCTCTCCAGACCTCCTCAAGCAAATGAACTGCAAACTTCTCGAACAGCTTACATGTGAGGCTACAATATTTACCATACAGTACTACAATGGCCTGTTTCTAGCTCACAGGCCATCACTGAAACCTACTCTACAAAACACAATAGTCAGCCTCAGATGCTGTACACCTCAGGCTAGGGTAGTTTCACTCTCCAGGACCTCAACTCTCAATGCTCAGAGACTCCAGTGCCACACTGATGGACTGGTTGTAAGTACATTAAAAGACTTGGGGAAATCATTCAACTAACATATTAGAATGAATATGGGAAACCCATTGAGTGTGGGGAAACAGATGAGTATGATTTAGCCCTTACTTCTAAGGAGTTACTAGTAGAAAAAAAAAAAAAGGCAAACTGACATGAGTAACAAGTTGAAAAAGTGTAGTCAAAATAATTGGGGCATGGAAGAAAACAATTTTCCTGGAAAGTTTAAGACCCTAGGAATGGAAGAGTTAATCAAAGAAGCTTCTAGATCTGATAGTACTCAAAAGAGAAAGTACCAGAAAAGAGAGAGAGATGAAGAAGCAGGAGACAAGATTAAAGTTTGTCACCTGGCTGAGTGAGTATTCATGGTAAAATTCATGATGTAATCTTTGCAAACATCTAAACCTTCAGTTTTGAAAATAAACCACATAACAATCTCCTAAGTCAGACATTTCAATCCTTTTTCTCTCTCATACCACAAACACAGAAAACAGTTTAGTATCCACATAACAAACACTAAGGACGTGTCTAGCATTACTGACACATTTACTGCCTACACCCTTTTTCCATGACTACCTTCATAGTCAGTCTGTGCTCTCTATGGCTACATCTCTCCATGCCTCTCCCTCTGTTTTGTTATTCCCTCTTACATTCTGACCCTGTTCCTCTCCCCTGCAACTTGCAGAATGAGACTGCATCATCTAAGGCTGCTCTACTTATCCACAATGTGGGTAAGAATAGGCAGGTCTTTTGTGCTACAATAAACTTACCTAATTTTTTTTTTTTTTTTATCCGTCGTGAGACTTGAACTCTGGGCTTGGGTGCTGTCTCTGCGCTCTTCAGCTCAAGGTGAGCGCTCTACCGCTTGAGCCACAGTGCCACTTCCAGTTTTCTAGTGGTTTATTGGAGATAAGAGTCTCACAGAGTTTCCTGCCCGGGCTGGCTCTGAACCGCGATCCTCAGATCTCAGCCTCCTGAGTAGCTAGGATTCCAGGCGTGAACCACTGGCGCCCGGCTCCTAATTTCTTTATCATAGTTGAAAAACTACTCTTTGCCATCCGAGATTTGAGTTGTTTTTTTTCTTTTTTCCAATAGATAACTATGCCAGAAAAATAACCAGCATTCCTCCTTGTACTAGAGAATACTCAGATTTAATTTCTGGGGGGGGGGTTGAATGTTTCACTAAACAATTCCTTGGTCTATTTAATAATCTGAAATCCCTACAGAAACTTTAAGAGATGTTATATCACATAAAGAAATCATAGTATCATGCCTTTGTTCTTGTCTTGGTAGTTATTTTACTAATTTGATTAGATACATGTTTGTACTAACTTTTCGATTTCAAGGCTTTTTTGTCAGCCACTATTCTTGTTGTATACTATGCAAGTTCAATAAAACATGAATGACAGAGCCATGCCTGGATGCAGAAGTATAGGAAAGAAAATAAGTGATGGCTCACAGTGATGCTTACCCAGGTGAGCGAGGGAGGCAAGTGTAGCTAAATAGCAGTAGGGGAAGAAAACAGATAATGAAGTAAACCAATTTCACTTCCAATTAAGATTCCATGAAAACAAAGGTGGTAAAGATCTACAAATTCTCCTAACCCAAGGACTGAGCAGAAGTACCACTCCTGGGATGCTTGGTGGTGCTAAAAAGGAGGCAAGTAAATATAAAAGCTCAATATCCAAAAGATGAATGGCAGGCCAGCTACTCATCCTCCTACCTTAAGCACTTTTTAAAAATTTAATCATTAAATTAAATGTTATAATCCAATTTCCAAAATTGTTCTACTCCACTTAAACTGCTGTCACCTATAATAACCTTGCAGGCAAATGTATTCATCTCAAACATTCTCTTCAAATTCTGAAACATTTGAAAATTTTGATCACCCTACTTTTTTTTGTTCCTGCTAGGAACACAATTAGCTCTAATGTTACAGATCTGACTCCCCTCCAAACAAACCACAGCTTCTCCTAAAGGTCTGCTGTTTAGTTCCCTGATCTCTACATACTCAGCCCTAGCCATCTCTGCTGAAGTTGGCAAAAGAGAGCCTCTCTCTTGCCAGATGCAGGTGGCTCACTCCTATAATCCTAGGTACTGAGGCTGAGATCGGAGGATCGCAGTTGGAAACCAGACAGAGCAGAAAAGTCCCCGGGAGACTATTATCTCCAATAAACTACTCAAAACAGCCAGAAGTGGCACTGTGGCTCAAGAGGTAGAGGGGATAGCCTTGATCACAAAGAGGCTCAGGGACAGTGCCCAGGCCCTGAGCTCAAGCCCCAGGAAGAAGAAAAAATAAAAGTGCCTCTCTGGTTACAGACATTTCAACTGGACACTAGTTTGTGCCTTAGGAAATTCCCTTTCACTGTCTAAAACTAAACAAGCACCTGCATCACTCTAAGCTGGCTTATCCGTCCAATTCTGATATAGCTGACCATTTGCAGGTCAATCTTTATGCTCTTCCTCCTCTCATTGTTCTGCCTGAACTGACTCTATCTGACCCTTCCATTATTTCACTGGGATTTTTTTTTTCAACTTATTACTCTGTCTCTTCATTTATCTTTAGACACTGCTAGCAGATGAATCTTCCTCTAGATACCATGGTTTTTCTCCTTTTCAGAATTATAGCATTACTTCTCTTTTTTTAGAACATAAAATGATGTTCATCAAAATGAACTACAAGATATGGAGACAAGAGGTTGTTATTGTTTTATTGTTTGCAGTTATTTTTTCTTTCGTTCTCCCCCTTTGGTTTTACCCACCTACCCCCCCCCCCCATTGTCACTTCTTTTAATTTTGGTACCCCTTGTATTGCATATAAGTTTATCTGATTTGGGGATGGGAAAGGGAATCACAGAAATGGTCAGACAAAGGACAAGGGTAAACCAATTCAACAGAGATACTCACTAGACACTCTGTTGGAAATGAACTTTACAACTTGGGGGGAAGGGATAGCAGGAGAAAACAAGGGAGGTGGTAACAATGTTCGACAAGAATTGTACTCATTTCCTTACGTATGACTGTATATCATTTTTACAAAAAAAAAAACATAAAATCTTGGGGTGGTTTTAATATGTGTTTCTAGTGTTTTTGACACACTCTTTATATTGGGAGGGTTAACTGGAGTTTGAGCTCAAAGTCTAGCAATTAACTTTTTAGTAAATGATGTTAAAATGACTGACTAGCCATATTTTTAAATAAGATTAATCTTAGGTTCACACATCAGCTGATATACTATAATAAACTCCAATTGAATCAGAGATCTTAATGCAAAATAATTATGTCAAACTAGTATCAGAGGGGGAAAAAAATCTGACTAGTTCTATAAATGTGGAAAAGGCCTACTATGACTTTTTAATGACTAACAAAAAATTCTTTTTTGGGAGGGGGAGGATCCGGTCCTGGAGCCTGAATTCTGGGCCTGGGTGCTGTCCCTCAGCTCTTCAGCTCAAGGCTAGCGCTCTACCACTTGAGCCACAGCGCCACTTCCGGCTTTTTTCTTTTTGCTTATGTGGTGCTGAGGAATGGAACCCAGGGCCTCAGGCATGCAAGGCAAGCGCTCTACCACTGAGCCACCTTCCCAGTCCCAACTAACAAAAAATTCTGAGTTGACTAAATAACATTTTTTTCAGATGTATGGTCAAAAAAAAAGCTCCCCAAATTAAACAGAAAAAGTAGATAAAAAGTCTGCAGTATATGACGAATCTTAAAATTAGAGATTAGAGAAAATATACCACAGTATCTTGAGTTAAAACCCCAGTATTGTCAAAATAATTAATATCATATGAAAACTAATAACTCAACAGAAAAATGGGTAAAGATATGAACAAATACACGTAGGTGTGTGTATACACAAACATACATACATTTAAACATATAAAAAGATGTTCAACTTAATTCATAACACAAGAAACAAAAACTGTATTTAGGTGCTATTTCTTTTTTCTTTTTTTTTTGTCGATCTTGGGGCTTGAACTCTGGGCTTGGGCGCTGTCCCTAAGCTCTTCAGCTCAAGGCGAGCGCTCTACCACTTGAGCTACAGTGCCACTTCTGGTTTTCTAGTGGTTTATTGGAGACAAGAGTTTCACAGACTTTCTTGCCCTGGCTGGCTTTGATCTCAGCCTCCTGAGTAGCTAGGATTACAGGCTTGAGCCACCAGCACCCAGCAGGTGCTATTTCTTAACCATCAAGATTGGCAAAAAATTGAGAAGTTATTGGCCAGGCTAATGAAAACCAAGCATTCTAATTCAGAGCTTCTTAAGAGAAATGGTCAATTTTAGGGTAGAGGCAGAAAAGTAAGAATGTGTTCCAAGAATGATGGTGGTAAGTATAGTAGCACATACCTATAATTCCAACGCTTAGGAGGCAGAGGCAGAGGCAGAAAGAGCAAGAATCTTAGGCTAGCCTAGACTATATCATAGGAAAACTCTGTCTTAAAACAAGACATTGTAGCCAGCCAAAGAAGTGTTTTATTGCCAAAATGAGGGATAACTGAAATACCAAAAATATGATAATTTATTAAAAATAATGCAAAAAATATATGAGTCCACACTGGTGGAAACATATACATGAGAGCACCGGAGAGGTAAAAAGGAGGTTGTTTTTTTTGTTGTTGTTGTTGCTGTTGTTGTTGTTTCTGGCAGGTCCTGGGGCTTGAACTCTGGGCCTGGGCACCGTCCTTGAGGTCCTTTTACTCAAAGCTAGTGCTCTACCACTTGAGCCACATGTCACTTTCAGCTTTTCTTTTTTTTTTTTTTATTTATTTATTTATTTTTTTTGTCCGTCGTAGGGGCTGAACTCTGGGCCTGGGCACTGTCCCTCAGCTCTTCAGCTCAAGGCCTGCACTCTACCACTTGAGCCACCGCGCCACTTCCGGCTTTTTCTGCTTATGTGGTGCTGAGAAATTGAACCCAGGGCCTCATGCATGCAAGGCAAGCGCTCTACCACTGAGCCAACTTCCCAGCCCCACTTTCAGCTTTTCTGAGGTAAGAGTCTCATGGATTTTCCTTCCTCAGGCTGACTTTGAACTGTAATCCTTAGATATCAGCTTCCTGAGTAGCTAGGATTACAGGCGTGAACCACCAGAGCCAGCTAGGACACTCTTTTTTTGGAGAAAAAAGCCAACTAATAACAAAAGGAATTGTGACATTTTTAAAATCAAGGCAATCATGGTAAGAACAATTCATCCAGACAATGAGTACCTATAGATTCTGAAGCCTAGGAGCAAAAGTTTGATTAGTAAATGCATAATAATAAACTCTAAAATTCCATTCCTTGAGATAGTTTTCCTGAAAATGAGAAACCTGGCCTTAACTAAGAGATGAAAGTTAACCTTGCCTATGGCAAGCCATCTAGACAGATAGGGCAGGATCTCACATAGTACACTAAGGAGAGCACAGTCTCATCCTTTCAGCAAGCCTAGGAGGGATCATAGTACATCTTCCACCGTGAGGTCAACCTCATTCAGTCTCCCAATCCCCATCAACTCTGAATACACTAATAGTGAAATTTCTTCACTCAAGAAGTCATACCTAGAACCGAAATTATACAGAGTTCCAATTCTCCTGCAGCCTGCCTGAGCAATCAGCTCCTTCCAGACATAGTTGAAATGTTAACTTTCCAGAAGCATCTATTAAAAGCAGATAATCTATCTTCATTAAATAAGGATCATTTAATGGATACTGAGAATAAGTCAACACATTAAAACTGTAGCGTTCAGGAGAAAAGACACTAAGAATCAATAACTTTGTGTTAATCATATGAAAACAGAAAATAAACTGCAGCTAACTCCAAAGTTAACTGTAACTGTTCATGTCACATAACTCAAAATGCTCACAAACAAGTCATTTTAAACACACCTAATTCTAGTTATCTCTTGGTATTTGTGGGTACTAAAGCCCACCATACCACAGATGCTCAAGTACTCCCTATAACATGGTTTAGTATTTGAAAATATCCTATGCACATCCTCCAATGTACCATAATCATTTCCAGATTATTATAATCATTATAAATGTTATGGTGAGTAGCTGTTCTACTGCATTGTTAACATAAGGAAATCTGAAGTTGTCAATACATATAACAACTTTTCCTCCAAGCATTTTAATCTGTGGTTGGTTAAACCCAAGGATGAAGAAATCATGGATATAGAGGATTTGTAAAATTATCACAAAATAACCATATAAATAATTTACTAATAACATAGATAGATTTATTATTTGCTCAATAAAGTTTTCCATTAACCTTCACATAATCTCCAGTAAAACTCAAAATACATCTTTTTTAAAAACAAAGGAGAAAATAGCCAGCTGTCCCTTTTTTCTTTTTTTGTTCAGTCATGGGGCTTGAACTCGGGACCTAGGCTCTGTCCTTAGCTTTTTCCTGCTCAAGGCTAGCACTACTACATTGAGCTACAAATCCACTTCCAGTTTTCTGGTGGTGAATTGGAGATAAGAGTTTCACAAACTTTCCTGCTTGGGCTAAACTGCAATCCTCAGATCTCAACCTTCTAGGATTACAGGTGTGAGCCACTGATACCTGACCAGATGTCATTTGTAGGAGCTTAATTTTATTTTGTTAAGAAATGCTATCATTTAAATATGAAATTCTCTCCCTCCCAAGATACTTTGAACAACTGGTCCCCAGGTGGTGGTTCTCTTGGTGGGAGAAGGTAGGTCACTCAGGCCTTTGAAGGTTAAATCTGGTCTTCAGTACTTCCTCACTCTCTGCTTCCTTATTGACACTGAAGCACACATCCTCCCACACATCCTCCCACTGCCAAGGTGTTCTGCCCAAGCCAGTGGGAGCCAGCAACCATGGACAGAATCTATGAGCTACTACACAACAATTAATACCTTTTAAATTGTTTCTGTCAAATATTCTGTCACAATGTTAAGATACCTATTACAATGTACTTAACACCTTTTATTTTCAAAGATACAATGTATACATCTACAAGGTAAATGGAGGTAGTCTCATTACCCATCTTATGTACTTTTTTTTTTTTTTTGGGGGGGAGGTGTCCGGTTGTGGCCTGAACTCTGGGCCTGGGCACTGTCCCTCAGCTCTTCAGCTCAAGACTAGCGCTCTACCACTTGAGCCACAGAGCCACTTCCGGCTTTTTTCTTTTTGCTGATGTGGTGCTGCGGAATCGAACCCAGGGCTTCAGGCATGCAAGGCAAGCGCTCTACCACTGAGTCACCTTCCCAGCCCCTCTTATGTACTTTTCTATAGAAACAAACTACAGAATTTTTTGTCTCTTTTCCTTTGGTGTGGAAACCCTAGGACCCTGTGGGGACTATGACAGGGTGCAAGAAGTATGAAGGCATATAGAATGATTGCTTCTAGTGGAAAATTGCTGGTTGTAAGAGTGTTAATCCTATAAAGCAAAGGATTATGAGTGTGTGGCTTTCCACAGTAATCTTGTCAAAAGACCAAATGGGTCCTTATATGTACTTATCTTACTGCCTCCTAATATCCTGTTATGTACCTCTTGGAATCTATTGATCTATTCTCCTAATTCCCTTAAACTAGCCCTGGGACAATCTGACCCTATAAAAATGGAGGATGGAAAAGACATCTTCAATGTAATCATGTCTGTTGGCTAAACTCATTCTTTGGTGCTGGGGTGGGTCATGCCTGTAATCCTCAGAAGGATGAGATCTGAGAATCTTGGTTCAAAGCTGGCCTGTACAGGAAAGTCTTTAAACTCTTGCCTCCAATAAATTACCAAAAAGCTGGAAGTGGAGCCATGGCTCAGGTGGTAGAGTGCTAGCCTTGAGCACAAAAGCTCAGGGACAGTATCGAAGTTCTGAGTTCAAGCCTCAGGACCAGCACCAAAAAGAAAAAAGATTATGAATTGATACTACTTAGGCATTTCTTCATCTATCAACCTAGTATCTGCTGGACAGAACCATCACTTAGGAAGACAAAATTATCCTTTACCTTTAAGCTTCCCCTTTCTGGCTTTCTCAGACTTTCTGGCTATCAGCCATGTCTCCCTCTCCCCACTAGTAGCTCCTAAAATATCTTCTTACACCAAGAACATCTCTTTCCAAGGTACAAATAGTAAATTTCCCTTCTTATGAACTGAATGATGCCTCCCACGTCCAAATTATAGTTGATACTCTCTTATGATGCTCTAGGAAACAATTAAGAGTAGATATAGTAAGCCAAAAGCAGTGGCCATAATCCCACCTACTCAGGAAGAGGTACAAGGAAGATGAAAATTCAAGGCCAGGCCAGGCAAAAAGTTAGTGAGACTCCATCTCAACAAACAAGCTGGGCATAGTGACTCACTCCTGTCATCTAAACTACAAAGGAGGCAGAGGTAGGAGGATTTCACCCACATCAAAAACAGGGGGCGCATTGGTCAAGTGCCTTCCTAGCAAGTAAAAGGCCCTGAATTCAAACTGCAGTACTAATCTCCCCCCCACAAAAAAAAAAACAGAGCTAGGGTAGTAAAGCTCTCTTAAGTGGAATCAGTTTAAGTCCCAAAAGTTTGCTGCCTCTCTCTCTCCCTCCCTCCCGGCTTCTCTCTCTGTGTCTCTGTCTCTGTGTGTCTGTCTATCTGTCTGTCTGTCTGCTTCCCCCCCGCCCCCCATCATGTTTAGGACATAGCAGGGCACCATTTATGAGGCAGGAAGCAACCTTTACCAAACAGGGAACCTGTCTTGATACTGAACTTCCAGCCATGAGAGGTGGAAGCAGTGAGTGAGTGTGGCTTACAAGCTGACACTGTATGAATGTTAGTCAGTTAGAGCACGGACTACACCAAGTCTGAAAACAAAAAGGTAAAAATGTTCTTCCATGTTCTGGGCTTCAAGCCTCCTCCAAAATTTCTTTAGGATACAAGGAGAAATATTGTTCTCTATACCACAAAACTAAATAGCTGTGGCAATAGCAGCCTATACTTGCTATTTGCAATATGTTCAAATAAGTAACAGATTCACATAGTTCAAAAGGTAAAATCACACTGGGCGCTGGTGGCTCATGTCTGTAATCCTAGCTACTCAGGAGGCTGAGATCTGAGGATCACGGTTCAAAGCCAGCCTGGGCAGGAAAGTCCGTGAGACTCTTATCTCCAATAAACCACTAGAAAACTGGAAGTAACACTGTAGCTCAAGCAGTAGAGTGCTTGCCTTGAGCTGAAGAGCTGAGGGATAGCGCCCAAGCCCAGAGTTCAAGCCCCACAACCGACAAAAAAAAAAAAAAGTAAAATAAAATTCAGTCTACCTAGCCGGGCACTGGGGGTTCACACCTGTAATCCTAGCTACACAGGAGGCTGAGATCTGAGGATTACAGTTCAAAGCCAGCCCAGGCAGGAAAGGCTATGAGACTCTTACCTCCGATAAATCACTAGAAAAGTGGGAGTGGTGCTGTGGCTCAAGCAGTAGAGTGCTCGCCTTGAGCTGAAGAGCTGAGGGACAGCACCCAAGCCCAGAGTTCAAGCCCCACAAACAAACAAAAAAAAAAAAAAAAAATCAGTCTACCTGTCCTCCAGCTACCTAATTCCTGCTTTTATGAAATACTGAAGTTCATTTTCTATCCTTTGAAAGACATTCTATCTAGGCAAATATTTATGATTTTACTCTTTTCATTCTTCTTTGTCTTGATGTAAAAAGATTAGACAACACAGCAGAAAATAATGAGCTTTACCTTTTTACTTTTACAGCTATATGTGACTTTTTAAATACACATAAACTGGTTTCTGTTGCTCAGGTCTTCACTGTGTCAGGTAAGTCTGGTTTTGAAAAAGAAAAAGGAACTGGGACATAGCTCAATGGTAAAGTACTTGGCAGCATGTTGAAGGACTTGGGCTTTATTCCTACTGGGAGGAGAAGAGGAAAGAGAAAATAGAGTTAGGAAGGGAAGGAAGGAGGGAGGGAGGGAAGGAAAGAAAGAGAGGAAGAAAGGAAGAAAGCAAGGAAGTAGAGAAAGGAAAGGAAGAAAAAAGGAAGGAAGGAAGAAAGGAGGGAGGCAGGGACAGACGGAGGGAGAGAGGAAGAGGAAAAAAAACAAACTATTTCCTCTCACATTTAAACACTTCCTATGTCAGATCATGTTACTATGATGAGGCTAACTTTCTTAGGTGCAGCAACCACACTATAGTTATACAGGAGAAAAGTTTTCTTTAGCAAGTATTCAGAGAAGAAATGCCACCCAGATATCTGCAACTTAAATTCAAATAAATATAGCAAAAATGCTATTAACCAACCAGTAAAGACAGATGAAGGGGATATATATGTTCATAGTATTTTTCCAAATAAAAAATATTCCCTGGCATTTCCAAGCATTTTGTCTACCACCTTGAAACATACAATGTTCATTTCCCAACTCCTATGTCCTAACCTCTGGCCACATTCCTGTATTGTCCCAGGAAAGGAAATATAAGCATATTCTTTAGCTATTCTTAAGTGACTGGTCCTTCAAATTGTTCAAACTGGCTCCTCAAGGTCCTTCTTTGGTAGTCTACTCTCTTCTCTCTTCTTGCCTGAACATCCTCAGGACCACTCAGACCTTTACATCCCCTCATCATTTCATGGCTGGCACAACCAGTAGGCAATGAACTACCAAGAAAAAAATGATGTGTGTATGGAGCACATGGGCAGCAAAGATGGCGCTGGGAGGGGGTTGAGTGGGCAGAGCCTAATTTACTATAGAGCACATGGCCAGCCAAGATGGCTCTGGGAGGGGGTTGAGTGGGCAGACCCCAATTGATCTTCTGATCAGTGCCTAACCAGCCCGTGAAGGCTCAGGTGAATGATAGGGTGTGACCTTGACAGTGATTGGTTCCTCTTCCTCCCTTACCATACCACCCACCCTTGTTGTCTTTAAAAGGGGCTGCTCTCTGTTAATAAACGAGTTTTTTCTACCTGCTGGATTTGGCTCCCAGCTGTGTCTGATTGTCTCCTGGGCTGAGGGAGGCTGGGCGAGCGCCGCCGCACTTACCTTTCCTCGTACCCTGTCCGTCTTTTGTGGGACGGACGAAGACCCAACATGTGTGAACATCAAGATTAAACACAGATTGAAACAGCACAAATGTGCATTACTGTACCAAGAAGGCAACTACTTCATTTTCTTTACCTGAATATGTCACAGATCATGGGGGAAAGGGGATCTTAAAATACATGATGTCCTCCAACATACCACCAACAGGCTAATCAGTGAAGCAACTGCCTCATCTATAAAGTAAAAACTGAATTCAAATAGCTCTGAAGGCTGATAAGTTGCACTGTCCATTTATTCTTGACATGGCCTTAAGTTTGTATTTAACACAAATTGATTGTCACTCTTTCCATACCAAACTGTTATTTCTTGAACCAAATGAAAATATCTTTTAAACTTCCATGTGAGATGCACTCAAATGCTTCTTGCAATCTTCACAAGTGCCTGGAAAGTTATGCATTTCACATACGTTTTCCATCAACACATCGTATAAACATTAAACCTCACAAGTACCAGCATGGAATTTTACCAACTACAATAACCTTAAACATCATAATAAAAGTTTTCTTTAGCTTTGGACTTATCACTAGTTCAAAAGAAGTGTGGGAACTATAGGATGCCATAGGCTATGGTTCCAAGGAAAGGGAAAGAGCCAAAGGAAAAGGAACACAAAAAAGGAGACACAAAGGACTACACAAAGAAAACCCTATTAGGCAACTGAGCAAGGCTTCCACAAAGCGAAAAGCAGTGAGCATCAGGGAGGGGCTGGCCTCTAAGCCAAGGCCACAATGTCCCTACTTCTCCAGATGTGCTAGAATTTTTGTTTTCCTTTAATTTTGGACAGAAAGTGCACCTACAGGAAACATATTACCTATGCCTTCTTTTAAGACTCATGCTAAAGATCAGAATAGTAACCCACCATCCACAATTCAAAAACACATTTACCTGCCATGTCCCAATCCCTACAAATTACCTGTGAGTATTCTGCCCATAGCCTAGGTCTCTTACTCCCAAGAAGCCAATGAGAGGAAAATAGGTTTAGCAAGTAAGTAATAGGTATACTTATACCAGTAAAGTCTATGCTTGAAAATAAGTCGTGTCCTCCAACAACAACAGAGAAGTCAGAACACAAGCATTTCCAGCCAACTCTCAGAATGCCACTGTGGCTATCCTCAAGAATTTTAGGATACTTTCTGGGTTAAGAGGCTGGAACCACTTAGACACAGAAGGAGCTCTGGATGTCATGTCACCATCACATCCCATACAGACACTCCAAAGCTATCACTAGGATAGTAATTTAAAACAGTTTAGAGCAATCTTGTTATTCAAGACCCCAAATGACTGTGTGTGGGAAGTGGGGGGGGGTGCTAGAGATCAAACCCAGGGCCTCATTTATACTAAGCACATGCTCTACCACTGAGCCATATCCCAGCCCTGATCTTTCTGGAAAAAATATGTATACACGTGTGTGTATATATATATATATATATATACATATATATATATATATATATGTGTGTGTGTGTATCTTGAAACATATATATATGTACATATTTTGAAATATATATATATATTTTGAACTTATCTGCAGATGATATGGAAAAACTAAATAGACTGATTCATTAAGCCTATCAAATTCTTGCAGCAAACTGTTAAGGAGTAACAAAAATAAATGGTAAAGAACAAATCCTTCTGTTCCTTTTCCAGAAGAATTAAATTAGTAATAAAAGAAATCTCCATTTAGGATTCTTTGAGTTTACTTAATTGGAGGCCAGAGATACTGGCTAAGTCTCACTATGCAATCTAAGCTGGTCTCAAACTGTTGATCCTTCTACCTTAACCTCCCAAGTGCTGGAATCACAAAAAGGCCTTAGCACATCTGGCCTAGAACCCCTAAATGGGAGGCAAAGATTTTAGTATCTTCCCCTATGAAATCACAGATTCAAGTAAACACACAGCACAGTAACTTTTTATGATCTAAAAGGCATAAACTATAAATTTCAAGGATATAATCCAAAGAGGGGTGATGAACACTCTTTATTTAAGTTCCACTTGTTACTACTAAATACTAGCATTTTCAGACAAAAAATGTAATACAGAAGTAGTACAACTATCAAAATTTGTGATAGTCTATGTAAAATACTATAAAAATTTGAGAAGACATAAGAAAGGCAAAAGCTAAAGGAATACAAATGACACTATGGGCAAAAGTGATTACATGCTCTTAGCACAGCAATAATTAAACTCTGAACAAAAAGGGACAACCAAGTAAAACCCACAGATTAAAAAAAGGACTGCATGTGCAAGGAATGGAACATCTCAGAAAGCAAAACAATTGTCAATGGCTTTGACAAGATGGTAAACATACAGTAAGATTCACTCTCAAATTCCCCTTGAAGTCCGATTCGAGCACTCAAGGTCATAAGCCAGATACAACTGCGCAAGAGAAAAATCTGTGGTGGCGTTTTCTTTTTTTTTTCTTTATTCTTTCTTTTTTTTTTTTTTTTTTTTTGTCAGTCAAGGGGTTTGAACTCTGGGCCTGAGCACTGTCCCTCAGCTCTTCAGCTCAAGGCAAGCGCTCTACCACTTGAGATACACCACTTCCAGTTTTCTGGTGGTTTACTGGAGATAAGAGTCTCATGGACTTTCCTGCCTGGGCTGGCTTTGAACCTCTATCCTCAGATCTCAGCCTCCTGAGTAGGTAGGATTACAGGAGTGAGCCACCAGCACCCAGCGAGGCAGCACTTTCTTACAAGATGTACAAGAATTTCCAGAAGCTTCCTTGGTAGTTTATTTTTTTCCCTTGGTAGTTTAAATCCCATCACTGAAAGACTGTGTTTAGCAGCTGCCTCCTTCTAGAAGAAAACCTACAAAGTCTTCCAAATACTTGCAGGTAATCTTTCCCAACTATAGGATTCAAGTTCAATTGCTAGAACTCAGTAAATTGTATAGAATGTACCTAACTGCACCATAACTCCAGAAAGAGAAGAATCAGCCACACTGAACAGAGACCCTGGATCTATTTGTACACTGAGACTCTCTCCCTTATCAGGCATATTACAAAAAGCAAACCTTACTACCCTAACAGTGAACAGCTAAGCATCTGAGGGCCAGAGTATCTTTTTTTCCCAACTGTGAGTCTCAAACTGTGAGGAGGAATGAGGGATGTACTCTCCCAGCTGCTCATAGCTAGATGACCCTGTAGTCCAGTGGAAAGACTGAAGCCCACAGCACAGAGTCCAAGCAGCCATTAATCACTGTTACGGTGATGAACACTAGCTACCTCACTATTCTTTCCAACAAACTAAGACCTGCAGCACAGAAAGAGAACTGACTGAAAAAGAAAGAGAAGGAGAACATGGAGGTGGAATTACAAAGGAATTTTACATGAGAATTTTACTCAGAATGAAGGGGCCTGGCTGTGAGGAAAACAGAACCCTCACAAGTTACAAGAATGGACCCAAGAGAGGTGAGAAAGGAGACATATGTTCCCATTTAAATGGGGGAATCTTATAAAATGTAAGAAAAATATTAAATATCTTTAGTATCTTAACTCTCCTAAGGAAAGGGATGTGGAATAGGGACTCACCCCAGGAGGGACTGGGAGATGTCAGCCAGTAACTATCTCCATGACATTTACTCACAGTAGTCTCAAGACCACCAATCCTTGCCCTGAACTGTTAAGTATAAAGAATTCAAAACAGGTTTACTTGCAAAGATTATGTCACAGATATGAGTCAAAAAAAAAAATCACTATATTTTAAGCTGGGTGCCGGTGGCTCAAACCTGTAATCCTAGCTACTCAGGAGGCTGAGATCTGAGGACTGTGGTTCAAAGCCAGCCCCGACAGGAAAGTCCGTGAGACTCTTCTCTACAATAAACCACTAAAAAACCAGAAGTGGCACTGTGGCTTAAGCGGTAGAGTGCTCACCTTAAGCTGAAGAGCACAGGGACAGCACCCAAGCCCAGAGTTCAAGCCCTATGACCAACCAAAAATAAAAAATAAACACTGTATTTTAATCCTTAGTCCCCTGAAAAAAGGTACAGATCTCAGTAGCAAATCTTTTAAAAGTAATGAACAGAAGTAAATCTGAAGCTATATCCATGAAACGTAAGTCTAAATCAATTACATACGTACTTAATCAACTCTAAGATTTTAAGATTCAACCATCTTATAAAAGCATAAAAGCAGTTATAGAGATTTGCTAAAATTTATAGATGTGGAAAACATCAAGTCTCTTGGACTCAGTCCAGCATTGTGGCCTGATTTGTTCCCTAATCCAGAGAAGATATCTGATTATTCCTATAAGCATAGTAGGTGCCTTCCAGAAACTTGATTTAAACAAGTTAACAATTCTGAAAGCTACCTAAAAGTGTGAGCACTGTGTGAATTCTGGGAAGACACTTGATGTAAGTCAAATAATAATATTTCATTGGAAATTAAAAATGCTGTTTTTTTTTAAATTTTCTAACAAAGAAGCTTGTACTATTAACTAATATTATCATAGTTACTATCTTCAAAACACTTTTAAACTTAAAACATTTCATTTTATCCTCATTCTTTACTCCTCACATACTCAAGTTTTTTATCTCAGAAAGGTTAATATCCCCCATCCACTCCCAGTGTCTTACTTTCCTTTGCTTCTCAATAAATTTACTCACATTAGAATACGACATCAAGGGCTGAGACGGTGGCTCAGTGGTAGAGCACTTGCCTTGCATGTATGAGGCCCTGAGTTCGATTCCTCAGCACCACATAAATGGAAAAAGCCGGAAGTGGCGCTGTGGCTCAAGCGGTAGAGGGCTAGCCTTGAGCTGAAGAGCTGAGGGTCAGCGCCCAGGCCCAGAGTTCAGGCCCCAGACTGGCAAAAAAAAAAAAAAAAAAAAAAAGGATATGACATCAAACCTCACTTCAGATCACCTCAGACCTTAGTTTATCTGACAGTGGGTACCTAAAAGTCTGGTTTCATTTGGAATGCTTTCAGAATACCTTTGCCTTCATGGTGCCTCAGAATCTTCACTAGTCTCCTCGTAGTGCTCCCGCC
The DNA here is from genome assembly GCF_019054845.1 of Dipodomys spectabilis. Taxonomy (NCBI): domain Eukaryota; kingdom Metazoa; phylum Chordata; class Mammalia; order Rodentia; family Heteromyidae; genus Dipodomys; species Dipodomys spectabilis. Next base: position 17,324,080 of record NW_024870874.1, read on the forward strand.
CTCCCAACTCCTACACCCCTAGGTATACACCCTATGGTGTATACCATGCACTGGCTGCAGTCTGCTATACACTGGCTGCCTTAACACTAGTCACATTACTACCAGATTCTAGTCCCACAGGCCCCTTGTTTAGAAACCTCACAGCTACCCCTGGTCCCATGGGCCATAAAATAGAAAATGACCTTGTCTAAATTCCAAGTCATCCATGATGGGCACCTCCTTTCTGCAAATGTGCTCTTCAGAACACAGCTACCCTTAGGTTTAAGCTAACATGCTCACATCTTCTATAGACCCGGAGTCAAAGAGTTTCAACTAGAAACAAAAAATATCATAAAACCATGTTAGTCTGAGCCACATTGTATATGCCTTATGATATTCTGTACTAGAATCTTATAAGACTAACAGCTACTTGCTTAAACTTAATACATTAGTGTTATGGAAATGGCAAGTAATCTTGTCATTTAATATTAAGAATATATTCTAATATATCTTAAGAGACCTTAGATTTTTGGAAAATACTGAATTCTCAAATTTTCACCAGAATTATAATCTGATCCATTTTAAACTTTTAGATCTTGGGATGTGGATGTAGTCTAAGGGTAGACTATATGCTTAGCATGGGGTGAGGTGCTGGGCCTAATTTCCAATGCGTGTGTGTGTGTGTGTGTGTGTGCGTGCGCGTGCGCGCGCGTGTGTATTCGCACGCGCGCGCGATGCACACGCGCACGCGCACACACACACACACACACACTCTCCCTTTTTTTTTTTCAGTCATAGAGCTTGAACTCGGGGCCAAGACGCTGTCCCTGAGATCTTCGTTTGAGCCACAGAGTCACTTCTGGTTTCCAGGTGGTTAGTTGGAGATAGGAGTCTCAGGACTTTCATACCTGGGCTGGCTTTGAACCACGGTCCTCAGAGCTCAGCCTCCTGAGTAGCTAGGATTACAGGAGTAAGCCACCAGCACCCAGCACACACATACTTTTAACTTAGTTTGCCATACTGAAATCTTTAAATGACAAAATACTGGAGAAATCAAGCAATCTATAAAGGGGAAAAAAACAAAGTATCAAAAACATGCAAAGAAATTATTGATTCTCAAAATGTGGACCTCTGAACAGCAACAGCAGTGTGATGTGGAAGTCTGTTTAAAAAAAAAAAAAAAAAAGCACATTACTGGGCCCACCCAGACCTGCTGAGTCCAGAACGCTGTGTGGGGGCCCAGCAATGCATGTTCTAACAAGCCCTGGGAAAACCTGATGTACATATAATGAAGTCTGAGAACCACTTCTCCAAGACAGCCACTCCACTGAAGAAAACCAAATTAAACCAGTAATTTTCTTGAATTCTTTTGTTTTTTATTTTCTGGAAAGGTATTTTTTTTTGGTGGGGGCTATATTAGGGTTTGAACTCAGGTCCTCTTGCTTGCTTAGGCATGTGTTCTACCACCTGATCCAGGCCTTCAGCCCTTTTTTTGCTTTGGATGCTTTTTTCAGGTAGGGTCTTGTGCTTTTACCCCAGAGCCAGTCTTGAATCAAGATCCTCTTACCTATACTTTCAAGTAGCTGAGATGACATCATACCTGGCTTATTGGTTGAGATATGGTCTTATAAACATTTTGCCTAAATTTGCCTCAAACCATGATCCTCCTAATCTCTACTCTTTCTCAAGTAGCTGGGATTTATAAGGGATCCTATAGAGCCACCATGCCCAGCCTCATATAATCCTGTAAGTAGAATGTATCTTGATTTTTCTGCAGTAGAAATTTGAATAATATTACTAATTATATACAGTCAGATATAAATTTTGCTGCAAGTAGTTTATATGGATAACTAAGAAAACAGTCTCCACACAATCACAGAAGTATCCAACTAAATCCCTCTGGCTTTTATTTGTTTGGCTGAGTTTGGTGTTGTTGCTATTAGCAGTGAAGGCTGCGTCTTATTATGGTTGGGTTTTGGTCTGGTTTCAAAGGTCAACAGGGCAATTAACAGGATACACAGTAGACTGACCGAGAGGCTTGCATCTTTACTTTCTATCTCACCAAAAAGGTCCTTCTGTAAGTGTTTGCAAAGTAATCACAAAGAATTACTAGACCACCCCCTCACCACACACCATTTCACATTAGAATATAGCCTATGACTTTCTTTTTGACAACAGGTTTATATTTCTAATTGTGTTTTGTGTATTCAGCTTTCATTGACTATTTAGTGCTAGAAACTGGGAAAACAGTATGTGTCCCACAATCCATTGTGGATAGAGGCAGGTTTAAAAAGTCATCCACATATATTAATCTTTCTGATGCAAACATGGTAAATTATGTATCACCTCCTAAAAGTACTAAACCACAGTCACCTGCATCACCCACGACCCCTCCTAGTCACATGCACCAACTCCCCACCCTCAGCACCATATAGCATTCTACCACATGTCATCTACACTCTTCTCTCTTTGGGTTCTTGTTCAAAAGTGATGTTTGATGTGCCATATACCATTCATATAAATATGTCAAAGTTTAGCAGTAGTTATTTACCACTAAACATCTGCTGTTGGGACTAACACAGACTGAGGTTGCAGGTTTGAGAAATAAATATTCCATACTACAACCATTTCTGCAATGTCATGCCACATTCCAAGCAATATTTTCAGTCTTCTTTTCAGACTCTATTAACATATAGTATTACCTTTTATTTTCTAAATCAGATTTTCTAACTAGCCTAGTTCAGTGCATGGATTTTATTTCCTCTAGAAGAGTACATGGACTAGTGGATAAAGCAATAGAACTTGATTTGTACTTGTACGTCTGTCTGATCTGAGCACTAAGTCTTCCTGTTATTTTATTTTTCAGTCTATCATCAAATTAAGAGTAACAACCTCTACTACATATCCTACAGGAAAGAAGTCAAAGTCACAGTTAACAGTCCCTGGAGAGACTACATGCCCCACAGAATGTGAAGCCATTGTAACTGAAGGTGCTCAGTCTTCAACCCTTCCACATACCTTCTGAAGCTAAACTGGAGGACAGCAAGACAAGACATGTCCCTGCTCCTTACATTTTAGGGAAGTATTACTCCAACCTGCGGCACTTTCATTTTTGGTTTAGATACCCAAAGGGTTATCATCATTGCAATTACATCCAACCTCTCCATTCTGCTACTGAAAAGGGATAATCTGAACAGCTCACAGAACATACAAATGCTCTATCACATTAAGACCTCACAGAGATGGGAAATAACCCCAACAAGTACTTTATAATCTATGACTTGGAATCACTGCCATTAAGCCCACAATAAATCAAGATTTTTCTTTCAAATATAAATTATCTCAGCAGAATTTTTTTTTACCTGTTTTTGTACTAGACTTAACTTAAGCATAAGCAAAACCTCTAGCTGTGCTTTCCAATACAGTAGCCACAAGTGATTGTATTTGGGGTCAGTTCCTAGGCCACACTGGCCATATTTTAGGTGCTCAGTGGTCTCAAGTGGTTAATGGTGTACACATTGGATAGTTCACTAGAAATATGAATAGCTTTAGAAATAAGTCGTCTTAGAAAGCCCAACAGGAACCTCTGCCAACAAATCTGAAACATGATAAAGCATCAGTGCTCTGGCAAGTCACAGCACAGAGAAACACGCTTGCTGTTTATGCTGTACCTCTTCTTCCTCCACAAATCAGCTGAAATGGTACCAATGGTGAGCATCTCTCCCACCCTCTATTATCAATAACCAAGAACATCCATGCTGGTCAATGAAGAGTGAAATTGAGAACAATTGAGAAACACTGTATTTTGTTCCCACTTTTCTATTCCTCTTGCAAGAATGTGTTACTAGTAACATATTCTGCTGTTTCTTTAAGCCTAGCAACTATTAGCTGAGGTGAGGATGGCTCAGAATGAGGATGGGTGACACAGCAAAGCATCAAGATAGGTAATACAATTTAAATCTGTGAATTTAAGTGGAACCAATACAACGAATTAACCTGTTTTGTTGTTGTTTTTTTGTTTTGTTTTGTGGGTCCTGGGGCTTGAACTCTGGGCCTGGGCACTCTCCCTGAGCTTTTCAGCTCAAGGCTAGCGCTCTAACACTTGAGCTGCACCGCCAGTTCCAGTTTTCTGAGTGGTTTATTGGAGATAACAGTCTCATGGCCAGGCATCAGTGGCTCACATCTGAAATCCTAGCTACTCAGGAGGCTGGGATCTGAGGATCACAATTCAAAACCAGCCGGGGCAGAAAACTCCAGTGAGACTCTTGGTACTGTGGCTCAAGTGGTAGAGCCCTCGTCTTGAGCTGAAGAGCTAAGGGATAGTGCCCAGACCCAGAGTTCAAGCCCCATGACCCACCAAAAAAAAAAAAAAAAGAGTCTCATGGACGTTCCTGCCCCGGCTGGCTTTGAGAAGCTAGGATTATAGGCATGAGCTATCAGTGCCCAGCTTGTTTACTTTTTTGAGACAGGGTCTCACTATGTAGCTCAGGCTGGCCCCAAATCTCTATGTAGCCCAGGATGGTCTGGATCTCAAGATCTTCCTGTATCATCCTGAGTGCTGAGATTATAGGTGTGCCTCACCACTTTCTCCTGAATGTAAAAAATCTGGTGCTCATTGTGCCTGTGTTACATAATTTTTTAAAAAATCATCACTCCCACCTTTGAGGAGCCTGATTATTAGTAGAGCATACAACATGCAACAAATGCAATGATATGATGTGATAAATGAATGAGAGCATATATATACAAGATACAGGAAGAACATGTTGAAGGTATTTTAATGCTTTCTGAAGATGGTACGAAAAATGCAGAGGACCCAACTAAGAAGAACTGAGGAAAAAAAAAAAAAAAAAAGTGGTGTAGAAGCCCAAACTGTCATGTTTTATGTAGGGTCTGTGTGGATTGTTTTTCCTTTTTTTGAACTCAAGGCCTGGGAGCTGTCCCTGAGCTTTTTTGCTCAAGACTACTGCTCTATCACTTGAGCCACAGTTCCACTTCTGGCCTTTTTTTTTCGGGGGAGGGGGGAGAATGGGGAGAGGGAGACTGTTAATTGGAGATAAGTGTCTCAAAGACTTCCCTGCCTGATTTGGCTTCAAACATGCCCCTTAGATCTCAGCCTCCTGAGGAGCTAGGTGTGAGCCATCCATGTACCTTAGTGGAGCTTTAAAATGTCCTCACCCATTCAATCCTTAAAACTTGGTAATATATCTACCTATGTCTGCCACACAGCAAACAATATCTGACAGCAACCACTAGCAGGAATATAAGGAAAGTTATTTATGACATTACCACGATAACATAGTGGTCACAAATCCTTTTTTTAGGAGAAGCTTTCATTTAATGTGTTTAGAATATCCTTAAGAGAAAATTATCAGTGAACACATTTTCACAACAAACGCATTTCCCAGACATCTCAATGTTCTCACCAAGATTTTATCTAACCAGAAGACAAATGAAAACCAACCTGGGGAAATGGGAGGTGTAAAGGGAAGTTCCTGTACAAGGGAGAAGTTGTTTTGCCCCCTAAATTTTTCATAACAAAACTTCTCTTATGGGGGAAGGGGGGAGATGGGAAGGGATGGGAAGGGGAAACAAAGGAGGAGGCAAAAATGCTTGGTAAGAAATGTACTCATTACATTGCTCATGTAATTGTAACCCCCTGCACAGTATTTTCACAATTAAAAGCAAACAACAAACAAAAAAACCTTCTCTTACTCTGTGCACAGAATGGTAATTGGGCTATATACAGCATGTGACCACCAAACCTGCATCATGTCCACACCTGAAGGTCATTCAGCTGTTAATCCAAGTGCATGGGAAATGTATGAATCTTCTGGAATCTTCTCTTCATTTCACATTTTTGTTCAATTCTCACACCAAGCAGAAAACATTATTTCTGGGGAACTTGTTCTGTTCAAATTACTTGGAAAAGGTAGTCTGCTAGAGCTTCCAAAAATTGACTAGGTGATTCACCTGCCTTTCAATCAGATAAAACTTTCTGACAAAAACTTTAACAAAAATGCACATCTACAAACGCACTGGCCCTCAAAACATACAATTATTTCTACTCCCACATGTGACTCATAGGTAAGGGTTCATTTGCCTCCCAGGTTACCTCTCCCCTAACCTCCACTTCCCAAGTGCAAAACGAAAATAAATTTTTTACCAAGTGTATTGGTGCTTGACAGAGACCTCATGAAGTGGCTGGTCAATAAAAAAACAAAAAAAAACAAAAAAAACTTTTAACTATTTTTACTTTTTCATCCCTAAAGCTGTATGATTTCACCACTACCAGTCCATCAATCATGCTCAGTCTTCACTGTGCATCAAAACCACTGGGGAAGAGGGTGGGGTAAAATTCCACTTTGTCTAGACCCTGTTGGGATTTAGGTTCACTTGGTAGAGATTGGGCCCTGCATCAGAATTAATTTTAATGCTCCAAGGCTGATTATAATGTGCAGCCAGGATGAAGAACCACAGATGGGTCTTCAGGCATCCACGGTCATACACACACCTGTGAAGTTCCAAGGATTTCTGAGCCAATCAGCGCCGCCTGCCTTCCTTCCAGCCTCGGGGACAGATGAGGCCCTGGATGCGGTGATGACGACGAACCAAATACTGCTCTTGAGGACTCAAGGCAACTGATTCCACACGGTAGAGCCTTGCCTCCCCCGTGACAGTTCCAGTGGGGAACCTTGACCCTTCTCCGAGCCCCCGCAGCGCCCACACCCAGCCCCCTCCCGCCCCCAGCACGTGACTCGACACGCGTCAGCTGCACGCGGACTCCATCAAAACAAAAACAGAGGAGCCAGCCGGGTGGCAGCGGGGGCGCGCGGGGGCGGCAGTGAGCGGCGCGCGCTCCCGTCACTGCCCAGAGCCGCGACCGCACCCCCACCACCCCCAGCGCCACCGGCCGCGCGCCCCGGCAGTTGGGGGCGGGAGGGCAGAGGGCGCCACCCTGTTTACCGCCGGGCCCCGCCCGCGCCTGCGCTCCCGGCCCCGGAAACGGTCTCCCCGGAGCTAGCAGGAGCGCTAGCGCGCACCCACCCGCCGCACGGCCCTGGGCGCCGCGTGGGAGGCGCCCGGCCCCGCCGAGCCCCCCCCATCTGCTGCGTGTCACCCCCGTCACGACTCTGCTACGCACTTCGCCCCCAGCTTGCAGCTCCGGCGCTTCTGCAGACCCCTCACGTGGCTGCCTCCTCCCTGACACCTCGCTCTGGGGTGGCGAGCCCCAGCGTCCAGGGACCCCCCCCCCCCCCCGCCTCGGGTATCACCCTTTGGGGCCCACCAAACCCACACTCGGCGCCCAGAGCGCACGCGACGAGGGGAGCGTGGAGAGGGCCACCGCTGTCAGGAGCCCACAGCGTTCCACATGACGAAGCTCCGAGCTCACCCGCGCCGTCGTCATCGCCCCTCACGCAGCAGCCCAGCCGTGAGCTCAGAGACGTGTCTAGTGGCGCGGGGCGGGGGTCCTTGATTTTTCTTCCTAATTTTAAACACCCCTTCCCCCCAAAAAACCCCAAGTCGCAACTCTACCCACGCGCTCACTCAGCCACCCCATGTCACCTTACACACGAGAGACTTAGCAACCAGAAATGCCCCCCACACACACCTGCGAGGTAACCCGCCTGCTGGAGCTGGAGCCCCACCCACCCCCGCCGGGCTGGGGTGCCAGCAACAGGGTCCGCGTCCCCACGCCTCGGGCAAGGGAGAGCGAGGCAGCCCCTCGCCCCGCCCGGCACACAGCGCCGCACCCTCCCGTCCCTCATCTCCGGAGCGAACCTAGGCATCCGGCGTCCCTCCGGCAGAAGAGACCAAGTCAGCGGTCCGGCTCCGGGGGAGAAGACGCCCCCTGCCCGCATTTCCCGCCGCCGCCTCGGCCACGGCCACGGTGGGAGACGGGAGGAAGGCGGAGTTGGGGATGTTGGTCTCGGCGGAGTGAAGAGGTGGGATCTCGAAATGGAAACAGCCCCCCCTCCCCGCGCGCCCTCCCCCTCCCCCTCCTCCTCCTCTTCTGTTTACCTCAAGTTTGAATTTTATCTGCGCAACATTAGCTGGAATGCGGACATAGAAAAAAACCACACAACTCCCTCAAGCCGGCAGCGGCTCCGGAGGAGCCATGTGGCACCCAGCCACCGCCAAGGGGAAAAAGTGCTCTTAGCAACACAAACATGGCGAAACAGCTCCGACATGCCCAGTTCGCGCAGCAGCCCTACCTTCCCTCGCCCTTCTGCCCCACATCCCGGCAGGATCCGCGGACCCTTCCCGGGGGCCCCAGAGGGCTCCCCGGAGCCTGAGGGTGGGAACCCAGGTCAGACTAGGGGGGGGATGAACCAGAGTCCACCCGGGAAATATTCCGGGTTGGCGACCGTACCCTTCAACCTGGCTGGGCGTAAAAACACCTTGGTCACATACCCCTCCCCTGGGATCCAAGCGACCACCAAATGGCTATGCCCGGGCCCGCTAGACCAGCTTTCCCCACCCCACGGAACTTACCTCCGGCTCTGGCTGAGCACAGGCTGCGGCGATCCCTGTTCTGGTTCCTTCCCAGCCAGGCGAGAAGAGAAAATGATGCGCACGTAGATTCTTCCAGAATTTCCCCATCGGTGATCACGAGACTTGGGAGACAGGTGCTGGGCTGGCCGAGGCTGCCGGCTAAAAGTTGTCTGTGCGGTGGGCGGCGGGGTCTCCAGGCCAGGGCCGAGGACCCCCGTTCCCTGCCCCCCCCCCGTTGTCGCCCACTTGTCACGCCAGGCTGCTGCGTGCGCTCGGCTGCAGGGGAGGTGGCGTAGTTTCTCTTCCTCCCACCTCTTCTCACTCACTTGTTTTCGTAGCCGTGGGCTCTCCTAATGCTTTCCTCTCCACAATGTTGTTTCATTATATCATGTCCATCATGTGACACCGGAGAGGCCTCTCTATGGAAACTTAAAGGGGCTCCCACGTGACTGCAGCAACAACAGCAGCAGGACTGGCGGAGGCCTCGGCGATCGTACCACCACCCACCAGGAGCCCCTCGCAGCATCCCGAAGGGGCTTCTGGCGCTGCAGAAGCCCAGATAAGGGAGCCACAGCATCCGGGAGCTGTGGCGTCGGTGAGTGCGTGGAGCCCGTGCTCATTACACAGCAAGCTGAACAGAAGGAGCGTCCTTAAATCCTTTCCTACAGTCACAAAACCCACGCTCTGTTAAAATGACATTTCATGGCTCCTACTTTATTTCCCCCAAGAGCAATGAGTTTTCTACCAGACCCGATTAAATTTTACAAAGTCAAAAAGAAAAATTGGATCTGTTCCTCTGCAAGTCAGTCATAGACCGCTGGCAGAACAGAAATGCCCAAACAACAACGAAAACAGTGAAGCATTTGATAATTACTCTCACCAATTGTAAGGCTTTCTGGAATTACATTCCTCTGGTAACTGTTGAAGATGTTCGCAGGAGGCAAGTGCAATGCAGTTTTTTTCTTTTCCGAAGCTATATTAGGGCTTTGTTGCTGACAACAGTAAAAAGTTGTTTGTGTCAGGAAGTGAGGTATGAAGATAGGACCTGCAAGGTAGAAACAATACCAAAGTGGCAGTTTTTGCATTCCTTTGACCACACTCTTTCAAATGATGACAAGAGCACTGTCTGCTGTAACGTGAGTGGTATTTGGTAGGACCTAGTCATTAGGAAAGCATTCTTATCCTTTAAATCATACTGTGCCTGCTAAGCACAAGAGATTAAATATACATATGTGTAGAGGAGTATGTGCATTTTTATGATGTTTTGAGCCACTAATCTTGGCCTGGTTTCTAGCATTGAACTGGAATATTTAACAAACAACTTTGAAAGACTTAGAAGTCCTATGATGTGCTGAAGCTGTAACAGTATTGAGTATTTCCAGTATTACTGACTCACAACCCCCATAGGGTTTTCTACTTTATATTCTAATGTTCTGTCTTCAAGTTTTTATGGGGCATGGGGATTTTATCCTGTAAATCTATGCTATATTACTGTTACTTAGTTTTGGTTCATGCCCTTCCATTTATCTAAGGAAAACTGGACTAGGGGAAATTAGGGAGCAAATTCCAAAGAACTCTAGAGTAGGATGGAACATTATCCTTTCTTAGGGCCTTGCCTTGACTATCTCTTCTACCTCATCCGCCATGATAATCACTATAACTCTTCTATAACTCTTCTAATTCTATAAATCCTCCAAGTTTTACTTTCCAATCTCATGCCTAATTCTTCTATCCCTTTCCTCTTTTCAGTTCTAGTCTCCCTTTTCTGCCTGGGTCTGAGTTCAGCTCTGCTCTGGCCTTCCCTAATACTTGTTCCTAATCTTTCCCTTCCAGCAGGGTCCCCATCCCCTCTTCCTTGGTCTCTTCTCATGAACTCTTTTCTCCTTACCTTTCTGGGACCGCCTTTAAAATTCTCCAGGTGTGGTCCTCGACTTGGGTTGAGGGGGGGTGGGGTGGGGGAGGCTTTTACCTTCTTTATCTGAAGCAGCCTGCCCCTTACAGGGTCTCCTTCACGCTCTCCTCTCTGGTCCCCTCTCCCTACTGAGCTCAAACCCCAGCATTCCTCCAGGGCTTGGCCTAGTCAGCTGGAGCTTCATTTTGTGTTCGTGCCCCTGGGCCCCGTACCCCTGGGCTGGGAAGGAGTGTGTGATCCCCGAGCGACCATGGCGGATCCCTTGGGCTGGGATCCCTAGCTCGCCCCCTGCGCCCCTCCCGGTCTCGGGTTGAGAAGCTTCCTGGGAGGATGGTTTGGACTTGCTGCCGCAGCTGCGGTTCTGCTGTGTCATGCAAGCAGGCGGCGGCGGCGGCGGCGGCGGCGGCGGCAGCGGCAGCGGCGGAGGCAGTAGCGGCCAGAGCTCCAGGGGGAGGAGGGGAGGAACCTGATCCTCCGGTAGAGAAGGGCTGAGGCAAACATCGAGCTCCCCCAGAGCCACCCAGGAGCTGGGAGGGCTCGGCTACCCCGGGGGGCCCTCCCTGCGGGGCAGAGGGTAAGTGGGGCGGCACAGGTGGTCGCCTTGGGAAGGGAGTGCGCAGGGGGGTTAGGTGGGGGAGGCGGGAGCTTCAGGAGCCACACTGGCCCAAGTGAAGGAACTCAGAGTTCAGCTGAAAGGGACCTAGACCATAATAAGGGACCCAACCCGAAGCAGCAATAATTATTACTCTAATTAACACCCTGCGGCAGACCGGGGCTGCACAGTGTGGAGTTCTGTATCCCCACTCTGGATTGACTGGAAACAATGATTGGGACTGGAGAACCATCATACTAGCAATCCAGGTGCTTTAGGGTTACCCTTGGATCGAAGAATCCAAACAGATCCCATATTCCTCCAGCCTTGCTGAGATTTCTGGGTTGCCATCTTCAAAACTAGGCAAGGGGATGGGAAACCTGCCCAAACTCACTTTACCTATGAAAATAATGCTCTTGGCCAAGGGCCCTAGACAAACAGCCTCTGGTGCAATTAAACAATCAATAGGCAAAAGAGCTTCACCCTCCCTCCTACCCTAAAGCTCTTTCAACCTGGGATGGAGCTTCACTGGACTTAAAGGAGGAAGAAAATGTGTTACATTCCCTTCCACCCAACCTCAGTCAGCCTGTCCACCACCCAAATCGCACACCCCATCTTCAGAGATATGCTTCTGACAGATGCTGCACTACTGCATGGAGACTGACTGAAACTCAGAACAATTTCACCTCCTTTGCCCTTTGCCTTTTGCCCATAGGGGATTCAGAAACGTAGCAGACCATTACTTCTTTCACCTGTGTATAATTCTCAGGACAGCTATTATTATTATTATTATTATTATTCCTTGTCATTTCTCTCCTAGACATTTCAGAAAGCACTTCTGAAATGTGCTTTTCTTTTTTAATGTCAGTCATACATTTAAAAGTAAAGGGTTGAGGGGATTAACTGAAAGGCTAATGACTGTCTCAAAAGCACATATGGTTGCTAGGGAACTCAAACTCATCCAGCTCTAATCACCACTGGGTGTTCTGTGGAAATCAAACTGCTCAGAGTGTTATTAAAATGAATGGCATTTAGTTCAAGGCTTTCTTGCTTCTGTTGTAGCATCCTGGATTATTATCGATTGCCTCACACCCACATATCTTGTTTTCCAAATTTGATTTCTGTATTTGCGTCACAAACAGGGACACTCATGACTAGACCAGTCAGGTTCACTTCCTGTTTCTCAGATCTCGTTTATATTTGGTCTCGGAGCACTAGCTGGTAAAATATTATCACACTGGTTCTCTTCAAAGAAATCTTTACTTTCCACTAATAGCAAATTATCCCAATTAAGTGCTAATTCACATAGAAAAACATCATCATTTCAGGAGTAAGGTAGACTGTCAGTCAACTTTAGTAGCCACTTCAGAAAACTAGTCTTGAAATGTAAAGCCTAGAAAAACCCATCATCTTTATTTCTTTTCCTCCACAATTGTCATTCTTCAGCATTGGAATTAAACAAACTAAGATAGAAAAAGAGATTTAAGTGTGATATTTCTAAAATGAAGTGCACGTGCACATGCACGTGCCGTGTGTGTGCACGCGTGCATGCACACACACACACACACACACACACACACACTATACACTGAAGCTGGAGGAATTGTTTTGACTAAATAAAACATAGAACTGAAAGGAATCCGGGCCCAGGAAGGAAGAATAAGCTTGGGCTACTCTGTGACACTGGTAGCACAAAGTGAAATTACAAGGCCATGCTATAATAGATAACCCCTCTACTTGGTGTACTGAAAGTTTCTGACCAGTGCCCCAATGTCCTAGAACCAGGTAACCTTGCTCTTCTCCCCCAGTTCCTTCTTTGTAACAAGGATATCACAAAGGCAATAACATAAAGATATGACTATTTAATAGTTCGGTTTAGATGGGAAAAACAAGGGCTAGGAACAACAGTGGCTAGACAAACCCTGGGTTCAATCCTCAGCACTAAAAAGAAAGTACTGGCCTAAGGGTTTCTTAAATTTTCTTGCATTTACAAAATCCTGCTTTTGGACTGAACTCATTACATAACTTCAATTTTAGCTGCATTTTGATTTTGTTCTGTGTTAGATCATGGTGATACAAAACAACAGTCTCTGCCCTACAGGATCTTATAATGAAGAACCAGTGAGTACACAGTTGATCACATAACAGTGAGGTACTGTTTACATGTGAGCTCATAGGAGAAACCATAGGAAACAGGTCTTGAAACAAGTAGGGAAGGATGAGTAGAAGCCACCCAACTAAGTGGGAAAGTTAAAGGAATGGTATTTTAGGAAAGAGAATATTGTGAAGTTCTTGACGTTAAATAGTATATCAAAGGAACCAGCATAAAAGACAGTGCCCAGGAGGTAGAAGCTTCTCCAAAAATATTTTATTTTATGCATAGCACAAGTCCTGAAGTCTAGTCCTGAAGGCTATCTAGAAAGATTAACATGGTCTTATATTGTGAAAGGTTTTGTCTAAGAAGTTTGAACTTATCTAAAGGCCAATGGAAAGCCATTGATTTTTTTATGTGTGGTTGTTTTTTGTTGTTGTTTTTTGGTCAGTAATGGAGTTTGAATTTAGGGCCTGGGTGCTGTCCCTGAGTTCTTTTGCTAGTGCTCTACCACTCTGAGCCACAGCTCTATTTTCAGTTTTCGGGTGGATAACTGGAGATAAGAGTCTCATGTCTTTCCTGCCTAGGTTGGCTTTGAACCGTGATCCTCAGATCCTGAGTAGCTAGGGTTACAGGCATGAATCACCAGCACACCTGGTGATTTTTGAGTGATTAGATGTCCATTTTAGAAAGATCATTCCAGTTCAGAGAATTTATTAGTAACACTATTAAGCAGGGAGAATAGTTAGGATATTGTTTGAGCATTATAAAAGCAAACAGACTTCTAAGACAGCAAGACTAGAAATAGAAGGAAGAGAAGGATTCAATAAATACTTAAAACAACTGGATTTGATTATTGATTATATTTGAAGGACTGAGAAATGGAAAGAAATGTATGGCTTAGGTAAATGGAAGGATGGGTATATCATTCATCACAATGGGAAAATCAAGGAGAAAAGCAGGTTATGGAAAGAAGGTAATTAGTTTACATATAAACATGTTGAGTTTCAAGTGTCCATGAGATGTCAAAGTGAAGCTGTCTACTACATAATTAAATAGATCTGGAGTCATCTAAATAGATGAGAGTTCATGGATATAGATGGAACTCAATGAGAAGATATACAGGAAGAAAAAGAGGAGGACCTACTATGGAATCCTATTGAAATGCCAACATTTTAAAACATGAGGACAGAAGGATACAGGGGAAGAACATCCACAGAGTCAGGAGGACCAGAAAAGCCGAAGGAATTTATATCAACAATATTAGCCCTAGCTGAAAGTCAAGAAAGAAGAATTTAAAGTCCAAGGAGGCCATTGGTTTATTCGCTAAGAAAGATATTGGTAAAGGGAAGACAGAAACCAGATGGCAGTGAGTTGAGGACATGAGAATAGAGGAAGTAGCTAGAGGAAATTCTTTGAGATAAGTAGAAAAACCAGCCCTAGTGGCACGTGCCTGTAATCCTAGCTACTCAAGAGGCTGAGATCTGAGGATTGCAATTTGAAGCCAGGTGGAGAAGGAAACTCTTCTGATCAATCACCAAAATGCCAGAAGTGGAGTTATGGCTCAAGTGATAGAGCAGAGTTAGCCCTGAGCAAAATAGCTCAGGGATAGCTCCTATGCCTGAGTTCAAGCATCTAGGACTGGGAGACAGAAAGAGAGGAGAGAGAGAGAGAGAGAAAGTGAGAGAGAGGAAAAGAAAAGGAATGGAGGTAAGTAGGGAGGGAAATAAATGTATGTCGGAAAATATTTAAATTTATTCTTTTACTATTTTTCACACTAAATAGCATTATTACCTATCAATGGCTCAAGCCAAAGAGCATGCAGACATTCTTGATTCCTCTCTGAAGGTACTGAGTTTTTGTATCCAGTCCATGAAGAATTCAGGTCAAGTCTTCCTCCAAAACATTTCCAAAATCTTTCTCTATTGCTACCACCATTCTAATCCAAGACACTATCCTTTTTCTTCTTTGCACCAATAATAGCTTAAGTGGCTTTTCTGCTTCCATATTTGCCCCTATTCATCAAAGCACAGCTAAATACATAGATAATGCATCATAAAACATAAAGCACAAGCAGAGTGCTGGTGGCTCACGCCTGTAATCCTAGCTATTCAGGAGGCTGAGATCTGAGGATCGAGGTTCAAAGCCAGCCCAGTCAGGAAAGTCCGTGAGACTCTTATCTCCAATAAACCAGTAGAAAACCAGAAGTGAAGCTGTGGCTCAAGCAGTAGAGCGCTCGCCTTGAGCTGAAGAGCACAGGGACAGTGCCCAAGCCCAGGGTTCAAGCCCCACGACCAACCAAAAAACAAAACAAAACAAAAAAAACATAAATCACAGTGCTCACCTTTTCTCTTCACAAGAAACATGCAAGTTATAATTGCAATGAGAGGTATTTATATATCAAGTTCACAAAAATCCTAAAGTTTAATAGCAAACTTAGGTGGGCAGATGGGGAAGTAAGCATGTTCCTACACAGGAAGTAGGAGGGAAAGTTGGTACAATGTTTGTGAAGGACAAGTTGGCAGTTAATCGCATTTTAAATATACAAAGCCTTTGACCTAGTAACTCTGCTTTTACATATTTACCAAATAGATTCACACATATATGGAAGGATCACTCCTTCAGGACCCTCACCAAAGCATTATTTATATCATTAAAATTGGAAAACAACCATCAATGGAGAAGTGGTTAAATAAATTACAGCAGAGCTCTATATATGAAAGATAGGCAGTTGGTAAAATTTGTGAGGCACTTCCAGATATATTGATAAGGAAAGATCTTAATACCTAAGTTTAAAAAAATTAAGACAAAGAACAACACATCTGTTTTGCTAGCTGGCATTGCATTTCTTCTTTGAAAAATGAATTATACTTTTTAGTCTGAAAATCATCTGTGGGAAGACTAAATAGAACAGGGAAAGAATATTTGTGGATACACCAGTAGAAAGGGTATTTCAGTGGGTGTGAGAGATGATTGTCTGGTGAAGGTGGTAGCATGCCCAGAGAAAGAAAGATCAGAACTGAAGAGCTATCATAAGTTGCTTAACGAGTTGGGTGTGGTGACACAGTTCTGTAATCTTAGGTACTCCAGAGGCAGAAGAGAGATAGGGTCCAAGAAAAGTAGGACCAGGACTAAGCCTGAATGGAAAATAAAATTGGCAATGGAGACAGAAGCATTAATCAGAACATAAAAGTAGGAGACTGTGGGGCCAAAGGAACTAAGAGAAGAATGCAAGAAGGAAGACCAACTTGTTAAAGCACTGACAAAAGGTCAAGGAAGATCATTATAATTTGTTCCTCTCATACTCCCTAAGTGCCTCCAAGAGTTGTATTCTTTTGTTTATTTTGGCATCTCTGGAGCTTGCCATATGCCTCACACATAATAAATGTCCAGTAAATTTTCATTAAATTCAAGAGAGAAGCACACAGGTTATAAAAAAAGACATAAAAATCTGTTTGGATCTCAAAAAATAAATGAATAGAGCAGGTACTATAGTGTATAACTGTAATCCTAGCACTTGACAGGCAGAGCTAGGATTCTGAGTTCAAGGTCAGCCTGGGCTAATAGTGAGACTCTGTGTAAAAAAAAATCAAATAAACAAATGGATGGACAGATGGGTATTTATTTGATGTTTTTTGAAACCTAACTTGATCATAGGAAGCATAAGTTGCTCTTGAGTTAACATAAATTGGGTGATATAAAGTACTTTCTAAACCATTTTGATAAGTAATATCTGCCAGGTCAATCAGTTATTTTTATCTTTACTTAGGTGCTGGATGATAAGATAAACAATTTGTTTTCCCCATCCATCACCCATCCTGATGCAGTTGATGGCATCCATGGTGCCATCACAGTTCTACAAGACATGTAGCCACTTCTGGGCTGTCCAGCCCTAGTTCCCCTTCTGGGGAAAATACAACTCTAGGCAGAGTGAAGACTTTTAACCTGTTAAGATGTACTACATGCTTCTCAGTATGTTATTGTTTTTGCGTAACAATATTGCTATCAGAATAGACCATTTTCAGAGAAAAGGAGGTGAAAATCTACAAGAGTGTCCTTAGGCAGGGTATCTAATGGTGCATGCTTGTAATCCAAGCACTCAGGAGAAACTGTAGAGACATGAAGACCACAAGTTTGAGGCCAGCCTGGGCTATGTAGCAAGGTCAACGTTAACCTGAGCTACAAAAGTAAGACCTTGTCCCCCCAAACTAACCAAGCAAACAAAAACTATTCTCATACTTACCTGGCAATGAAGATACCAGGATCACAAAGGTGGTTTTCCTAGGGTAACACTCACCCATTGCATTAGGGATTTGCCTATTTCTGTAATTTCCTCAAAGGGGAAAAACTGACTGCATTATTTGTGATAATGGGGCTGCAAAAAGAAAAAGAAAAACGGCTGTAGAATTAGAAATTTTAGGAGTAAAATCATAAATCTAGTTTAAACAATCTTAAAAATGTGACATTATTTAAACATTCCCTATAAAGTGAAATAAATATTTTAGGCTCTTCTGTCTCTGCTGCTATCCCATGTAGATTTGTGTAGGTTCAGTCAATGATGTTTTCAGAATGGCAAACTCACATTAAGATATATTTCTCAGGATATGTCCCTACCAGTTAGCAACTTGGCTGTTTTCATAGGGCAAACAAGAATTCATGTTAATTGACTTTGTAAACACGTGAACCAAGAGAGAAAATAGTGCCATCCCAGGGAAGGTAGGGGGGAGAGAATGCAAGCATGCATACTGCTCCTGGGGCTTGAACTCAGGGTCTGGGTGCTGTCCCTGAGCTTTCTTGCTCAAGGCTAATGTTATATCACTTAAGCCACAGCCCTTCTTTTTTTTTGGGGGGGGGGTCCGGTTGTGGGGCTTGAACTCTGGGCCTGGGCACTGTTCCTCAGCTCTTCAGCTCAAGGCTAGCACTCTACCACTTGAGCCATAGCACCACTTCTGGCTTTTTTCTTTTTGTTTATGTGGTGCTGAGGAATCGAACCCAGGGCTTCATACATGCAAGGCAAGCGCTCTAACACTGAGCCACCTTCCCAGCCCCGCCACAGCCCTACTTTGGGCTTTTTGTGATTAGTTGGAGATAAGAGTCTCACAGAATTTCCTGCCTGGGCTGGCTTTGAACCGTGATCCTCAGACCTCAGCTTTCTAAGAAGCTAGGATTATAGGCACCAGGCTCTACTAATTCTATTTTTTAACTGTGTTAATTCATTCTATAAATTCCTATTAATGTTCTACTTCTTACACAATGCACTACTTACTGGGAATTGAATAAAAAATAGATCACTGAAAAGACATATGTAGATGAAAAATATAATAGCTGGTAAGTTCAGTAAGAATTGCCTAGATGTATCATAGCAAAAATGCATATATGTACTTACTTTTCTCCCTTTTTTGGCATTATTGGTTTGAGTTCATCATAAGCAAGCACTCTTACCATTTTAAAATTTTTATTTTATTATAAGGGTGATGTACAGGGGGCTTACAGTTACATAAGATAATGAGTACATTTCTTATCAAACATTGTTATCCCTCTTCATTTTCTCCCACTTACCCTCCCCTCCAAGTTGTGCAGTTCATTTCCAACATCTTGTCTTGTGAGTATCACTGTTGTATTAGCTCAACCTTGTCCTTTGCCTCACAACTTTGTTTTTCTCCTTCTCTTCCCCAAATTAAATAAACATATATACAACACACAGGGTACCAAAATCAAAAACAGTGACAACAGGGGATAAAACAAAGGGGGGGAGGGAGAAATAACTTCACACAGTACATTAAAAAAACTCATTTCCATATTTTGGTGTTCATTTTGATTAGCATAATTTTATATGGTCATATGTACATAGCTATTGAGCTATTGTGATTCTCTGCTAGGGCTATCCTAGACATACACTAATTATTACAAATGAGGGAAACCATCAAGCCTATGTTTCTTTTTTTTTCAAATTTTTTGTTGTGATTAAGTGGTTACATAATTTCCCAAATTTCACAATATTGTGGGATAATGATGCTAAGTTAAAGTCACAAACACACTCTAACTTTCATGGAGCATATTGTCTATCATGGTCTATAACGTTTATGAGTTCTATGAGCTTTGCAATACAGTTATTTCTTCCACATTGGGTGATATGTACGTTTCTTTTGTTTTGCACAGCATCAGCTGTTCCCTCTTTCCCACTTGTTCCCTCCCTCCCATCACTGCCATTGAGTTGCTTAGTTCATTTTGGTCAATGTCCAGTGTAGCTGATGGTCCCACTGCTGTATGTTTTTCCCTGATTCCCTCTAGTTCTGTGTCATCATCCTGGTTTCCCTCCAGTGTGCACATATATACCATATATGTGATCAGCAGCATGGGGTTATTTAGTAGTGATTTGACCAGATGAGTAGAAGTCCTTTGTTTCTTAAGTCTTGTTTTGTCATATCACCTTACATTTTGGATTTACATCCACTTATCAGGGAGACCATGTACCGTTTGTCTCTTTGTTCTTGGCTTACCTCGCTCAACATGATTTCTTATAGCTCCATCCATTTCCCTGTAAATGCCATTATTTTGTCCTTTCTAATGGCTGCATAATATTCCATTGTGTATAGATACCACAATTTTTGGATCCATTCATCTGTGGTGGGACGTCTGGGTTGTTTCCATATCCTGGCTATTATGAACAGTGCTGCAATAAACATGGAAGTGCATGTGTCCTTGTGTACTGGTTCCTGTTGTTCAGAATAGATTCCTAGAAGTGATATGACTGTGTCATAAGGGAGGTCAATATTTAGCTTTCTGAGCACCCTCCAGACTGCCTTCCAAAGTGGTTGTATAAGTGTACATTTCCTTTTTCTCATATACCCTCCAGCATTTGTTGTTGGCTGACTTTAGGATGTGGGCCATTCTGACTGGGGTAAGATAGTATCTCAGGGTTGTCTTTATTTGCATTTCCTTCACAACCAGGGATGGTGAACATTTCTTCATGTGTTTCTTTGCCATTTTTATCTCTTCTTCTGAGAAGTCTCTCTTTAGTTCCCTTGTCCATTTAGTAATTGGTTTGTTAGGTTTGGGAGGGATTAGTTTCTTGAGTTCCCTGTACATACTGGATATTAACCCCTTGTCTGATATATTGCTGGTAAATATTTTTTCCCAGTTAGTTGGTTGTCTTTCTAGCTTGGTTGCTATAGCTTTAGCTGTGCAGAAACTTTTTATTTTAAGATAGTCCCATTTGTCAAGTCTCTCTCCAATTTGTTGTGACCCTGGGACTCTGTTCAGGAAGTTCCTGCCTGTGCCTATAAGTTCAAGTGTCTCTCCTACTCTGTCCTGCAGTAGTTTCAGAGATTCAGGTTTGATGTTAAGGTCTTTAATCCATTTTGAGTTTATATTGGTGCATGGTGATAGGCTGGGATCCACTTTTAGTTTTCTGCATGTGGCCGCCCAGTTTTCCCAGCACCAGTAGTTGAAGAGGCTGTGTTTCTTCCACTGTATGTCTTTGGCTCCTTTGTCAAATATCAGCTGACTGTAGGTGTGTGGTTTTATTTCTGGATCTTCTATTCTATTCCATTGGTCTTCAGGTCGGTTTTTGTGCCAGTATGCTGTCTTTATTATTATAGCTGTATAGTAGAGTTTGAAGTCCAGCACTGAGATCCCTCCCATATTGTCTTTCTTGCCTAGAATTGTTTTGGCTACTCTAGGTCTTTTGTTGTTCCATATGAATTTGTGGATTGTTTTCTATATTTCAGAAATGTACATCATTGGGATTTTAATAGGAATTGCATTGAATTTGTATATTAATTTTGGCAATATTGCCATTTTTGCTATATCAAGTCTGCCTATCCAAGAGCATGGAAGTTCTTTCTATTTCCTAGTGTCTTCTGTAATTTCTTTCTTTAAGTTTTTATAGTTTTCGTTAAATAGTTCTTTTACATTTTTGGCTAGGTTAATTCTTATTTTATTTTTGGGAGGATTATTGTGAATGGGGTTGCTTCCTTTATTTCTCTCTCTGCTTGTACATTGTCAGTGTACAGGAAAGCAAGTGATTTTTGTGGGTTTTGTATCCTGAGTGAGCCTAATTTTTTGGGGTCTGGCTTATTTCACTTAATTGGATTTTTTCCAGGTCTTTCCATTTCCTTATGAATGGGGCGATGTCATTCTTTCTGATGGAAGCATAGAATTCCATATGTGTATATACGATATTTTCTTGATCCATTCATCTCCTGAGGGGCATTTGAGTTGGTCCCATAATTTAGCTACAGTAAAAAATGCTGCAATGAACATGGTTGTGCTAGTGGCTTTAGTGTGGCCTTGTTTACTCCTGGGTAAATGCCCAGGAGTGGGATTGCTGGATCATAAGGGAGCTCTATGTTTAGTCTTTTGAGGAACCTCCATACTGCTTTCCAGAGTGGCTGAACTAGTTTATATTCCTACCAAAAGTGTAGTAGCATTCCTTTTTGGCCATGTCCCCACCAGCACCTGCTATTACTTGTTTTCTAGATAAGGCCATTCTAACTGAGGTGAGGTTGAATCTCAACGTGGTTTTGTTTTTCATTTATTTTTTATTTTTATTTTTGTTAGTCATGGGGCTTGAACTCTGGGCCTGGGCACTGTCCTTTAACTCTTCAGCTCAAGGTGAACGCTCTGCCACTTGAGCCAAAGTGCCACTTCCTACTTTCTGGTGGTTTATTGGAGATAAGAGTATCACGGACTTTCCTGCCCAGGCTGGCTTTGAAACGTGATCCTCAGATCTCAGCCTCCTGAGGAACTAGGATTACAGGTGTGAGCCACCGGTGCCCGGCTTGTTTTGCATTTCTTTATGGCCAGAGATATTGAACATTTCTTCATGTGTCTATTGCCTATTCTTACTTCCTCTCCGGAGAAGTCTCTTTTTAATTCTTTAGTCCATTTATTCATGAGGTGGTTGTTTCTTTGAGGATTTGTTAGTGAGGGGCTAAGTTTTTATGCTCTAGGTATATTTTTTTGTATAAGGCCCTTGTTTGTTGTATAGCTAGTAAAGATCTTCTCTGAATCTGTGGGCTTTCTATTTATCTTGCTAGTTATATCCTTTTACAAGTAGAAGCTCTGCGGTTTAATGCAATTCTATTTATCCAGTCTTTATTCGATTTGTTGTGTTTTTAGATCCTTATTTAGGAAGTTTCTGCCTGTGCCAAGGAGCCCTATTGTATCCCCCTATCCCTTCCTGTAACATTTTCAGGGTATCTGCTCTGACCTCAAGGTGTTTGATCCATTTGGCATTGATTCTGATGCAGGGTGATATATAAGGACCTAATTTCAGTTTTCTGCATGTGTATAGCCAATTCTGCCAGCAGCATTTGTTGAAGAGACTGTCTTCCATCTGATAATTTGGGCTCCCTTATCAAAGATTAGGTGGCCATAGGTCTGTAGGATCATTTCTGGGTACTCAATTCTATTCCATTGGCCCTCAGGTCTGTTCATGTGCCAGTACGAACCTGTTTTTAAAACTACAGCAATATAATAGAGTTTGAAGTTTGGTATTGATATTCCTCCAGCACTGTTTTTCCTGCTAAGGGCTGTTTTTGCTATTCAGGTCTTCTCTTATTCCATATGAATTTTTTTTGGATTGCTTCTTCTATTTCATTGAAGAATGTTGTTGGGATATCAATGGATATTGCATTGATTTTGTAGATAGCAGGTCTCCCCCAAGAGGGCTTGTTCCATTGCCTACATCCCTGTGGAGATCTCCTTAAAGTAACACACATTTTCATGACGCTAATCCTCCCAATCCAGGAGCATGGAGATTATTCCACTTTCTTGCTTTCTGCCCAGGGTGGGCCTTGTACTTCATTCCTCCTACCTAAGGCATCCTATAAAGTGGGTTGACACACATATACCACCATATCTGACTTGTTTCTTGAAATGGGGGTCTTGCTAACTTTTTTGCCCAGCCTGGCTTCAAATGTAAATCGTTCATATCTCTGTTGGAATTACAAACATCAGCAACTGTACTCAGCCTCTCTGCTGTCTTTTAAGCAACAGATAGGCATTCAGACAAAACTAATTTTAAATTTGAACTCCTTTTGCATCCCAGCTGCATGACCTTGGGCTAATTATATAAACCATGTTAAGTTTCAGTTTCGTCTTTTTAAGATGGAGATAATAATACTGAAGGAGCTTGTGGGGATTAAATAAGACAGAGCATGTAAATCAGCTAGTGTGGTCTCTAGGACATGCTAAGCCATTAGAAAATTATAGCTTTTATTGAATTATAGCACTAAGAAAGTATGTTACTGTTCATAAAAAACATACAATCTACCAGGCCTAAGTGAAAACAGAAGCCAAAGTGGCATGGTCACAGATCATACAATAAGCACCTGCCATGTTTTCCCTAGAAACAGCTGCTGGGTTGTCTAAGAAGCCACACCTGCAGATCAAGCTCCCAGCTTCCCTAGCACTAAAATGCTAGTTCTAATGGGGAGAAAAGCACAGCAATATGCATTAAAATGTAAAATGTAAAGTCTGCTTCACATCTTGCATTCTTTGAGCCAGGTCAGCTGTGAGCCTCAGACACTTGTAGGTTCCATGCACTGTGCCCTTCCTCCAAACCTGGATTTCCACCTTCACCATGCCTTCTGTCTCTTGCCCTTGTACTTTGTATCCAAGTCTCCCCCTAGATATAGGACCCGACCTAGAACCTTAACCCACTTTACCATGACACTGCTATCTTGTTTAGTTCAGCTCTCCCCCACAGAGGGGTTATTCCATTGCCCACATCCCTGTGGAGATCTCCTTAAAGTAGCACACAGGTGGCTAATGTTCAGGAGTAAATCTACTGCTGCAGTAAGTACAGACTGCTCAGGGCTAATAGCTTCCTGAAGTTCATCTTGCTGTGAGGTGCCAGGCTGTGCAACACCTGCTGACACTTCCATATTCCAAGTTGGCTTCTGTATTCATTACCTGTGCCTTGGAGAGAACCCCTACCCTAGATTTGGCTCATGCCTTCTCTCCACCAGTCATGTATTGTCAGGACAAAACTAATACTATGACAAAATGATTGGCACAGGGCACAATGTAGGGATGATGGAGGACTTTCTGACATCAACTAACAACACTGTTCTGCTGAAAAGTGAGCATCAAAAAGGTCCTATTCCATGCTTAAGTCTAACCAGAAGAGTATAAGTGAAATAAAAGTGGCAATTCAAGGGAAGTAACGATGGCACTCTTGAAACTGTAATAGCCACAGAAGGCAATTCTACATTCACCACCCTGAGTGGAAGAAGAATGAATTAAGAGATCATATGGCCATAAGCCTTTGTGTGGCCAGAAACCAAGAATAAAATGACTTGGGAAGTATATTTTTATAAAATCTGTGACTCTAGTAAAGAACAAGGAAACATGGAGGAGGAGGAGGGGGAGGGGGAGGGGGAGGGGGAGGGGAGAGGGAGGGGGAAGAGGAGGAGGAGGAAGAGGAGAAGTAGTAATAGTAGTAGAGGAGGAAGAGGAATAGGAGGAGGAAGAGGAGGAGAAAGGAGGAAGAGGAGATAGGAGGAGGAGGAAGGTAGTTGTTCTGATAACCTCTTCCGGTCCTTCTCCCTTTCTCTCTTGGGCAGTTATTGAGGATTGAACTCAGGGCTTCTAACTGGCTAAATAGATGATCTATCACTTGAGCCACACCTCAACCCATTTATTTTTGGCTTTAGTTTGTTTTCTTTAGATAAGGTCTCAAATTGTTGCTCAAACTGGCTTCACAACAAGATCCTCCTATATCTACCTTGTCTGCTGCTGGGATTACAGGCATGGGCCACCAGATGTGGCACTTTGAAAAATTCATATTTTTACATTAGGAAATGTAGAGGAAGGTATCTGCTGAAGTCTCACCTTATCAGGGATGGGGCAATGTGTACATTTCAAAACCCCCCAGTGGATGCTTGAAATTGCAGACAGTATCAAACACTATATACTAGGCTTTTTTCTTCACATATATTCTCGTGGTAAAGTTTAATTTATAAATTACAGAGAATAAGATATAAATAATAACTATAGTAGAATAATATAAGAAACATTATTTAAAACTTATATTGTTTTGTCACCTGTAACCCCAGCTTCACTCTGAAAGCTAAGGCAGTAAAACCACAAGTTCAAAGCCAACCTAGGCAATTTAGCAAAAGCTATCTCAAATAACTTTTGAAAAGGGATTTAGAACAGGGTGTCAATGGCTCACCTCTGTAATCTTAGCTACTTACCTAGACTCTTATGTCCAACAAACCACTAAAAAGCTGAAAGTGGAGCTGTGGTTTAAGTGAAAAAATGTAAGCCTTGACCAAAAAAGCTTGACCAAAAAGGAGGCTGAGATCAATTCAATACCAGCCAGGGTAGAAGACTCTTACTCCAATTAACCACCCAAAAGCCAGAAGTGGAGCTGTGGCTCAAGAAGTAGAGTGCCAGAGCCTTGAGTGGAAGAATACAAAAGAAAAGTATTTGAAGTATAGCTTAGTGAGTATTTGAAGTATAGCTTAGTGGTAGAGTGTCTAGCAGAGTAAAGTCTCTGGGTTCAACCATTAATATCCTCGCCCCTACATGCACACCTGTTTATTTCAGAAAATTTCCATTTAATATTTTCAGATCACAACTAAGGATAAACTGAAACCAAAGAAAAAGAAAACTTGGATAAGGAGAGACTACTGTATAACAAGGCCATGTTCAAAAGAAGGGCTCAGATCTGTGGTAATAAGTCGATAAGGGTTAATGTCTACAAACAGCTAAAAGTATTAAAGAACGAATAGTTATTTTCATATTTTTTTTAATTTAATTTAATTTTTTTGTGAACATACTGTACAGAGGGGTTACAATTACATGGGCAGGATAATGCGTACATTTCTTATCAAGCATTGCAGCCTCCTCCTTTGTTTACCCTTCACATCCCTTCCCTACCTCCCTCCTACCCCCCCACCACTCAATCCTCCCCCCTCCCCCCCACACCAACGTTGTAAAGCTCGTTTTCGACATGACCTTTTTCATATTTTTTTTAGTGCTAGAAGCCTAGCACTAAAGGACCTCTCACATGCTAGACAAGTGTTCTATGCCTCAGTACAAACTTTTATCCCAATTTTAAATGCATCTAAATGTTTAATGTGAAGTGAGCTTTTGTTTGTTTGGTGCTGGTATTGGGGCTTGAACTCAGGGCCTTAGCGCTGTCCCTTAGATTTTTTTGTTCAAGGCTTGCACTTTATCACTTAAGCCACAGCTCTACTTTCAGCTTTCTGGTGATTAATTGGAGATAAGAGTCTAGGGAATTTTCCAGCATGGGATAGCTTCAAACTGTGAGCCTCAGATCTCACCCTTGTAAGGAACTAGAATCACAAATGTGAGCCACTGGCATCTGGCATGAAGTGGCTTTTGAGGAGACTCAAAAGAGTCATAAAATTGGATTGTATCTACAATAGATGGGTTTTAGAATAAGGAATTTGGGAGTTCGGTCATCTAGCTCTACTAGTATTCATTGCTTGCAGCAGATGAGTGGTTTACTTTCTGTCTCAAAGTGCCAGTGCTGCCAGTGGCCACTAAAAGATAGGAAAGTCAGTCAGTGATTAGCTGGGATGTAATATTGGCAAGTGCAGTGCCCCATGGACAATGCTGAAGAAGAGTATGAAAGCAGCAAATACTTAAAGACAAGACTGAGTCCAGCAACAGCAAAAACCTCTAAAAAAAAGAGACCTTTGAAGAAAATGACCATTGAGAGACGACCAAAGCCAAGTATTCATACAAATGTCCCAAGTCAGGATTAGATGGAAGCAGGGAATGTGTATAGGAAGGATCAGGCATGATGCAGAAAGGAATAAAGACCTGCTATGTCTAAGACAGGGGCAGATGGATAATGGCTTATTATTGGGAGAACATTTTGAAATGTGCCTGGTATATAGTAACATTATGTGCCATTTTGCCCTGCCTCTTTAAAATCAACTGATGGACTTAATGCTTTGGTTCTCTAAGGTCCAGCTCATTTAGTTTCAATTCACCCTCTTAGAAAGTTCCTTTGAGAAAGGAATTAGCTAAAGAGTATAGGTGTGGGAACATAAAACAGGAAAAGACATTGCAAAGTAGTTATGACTCTGTTTAATACATATAAACACACACACATATGACAAAGAGGGGTCCAATAATTAGAAAAGAAAGACATTATTTTGCTCATGAAAAATACAAAATACAATTAAGAAAAGAGACATTACTAGAACAAATTCAGGGCAGAACCAATTTCCTATGGTTCTCTACATATTGTTGAATTGTTTCCAGTTAAAAATTATGATGTATCCAAGTGTTCATAATGCAACCTGAACATAAGAAGGACCTATCTCTTCTGACTTTATCTCTAGAGTTAATAGTATTAACAGTGGTGAGATAAATTTTTCAATAGCAGAACATTTGCTATTTTATATTAAAAACAATGAGTTTGATACTTAAGAGACAAAACCTCAGTTGTCCTCTCACATGCTGTCCTTTCCCTGCTGCTCCTTCCTATAGGGTGGTTGTGGAGTTCTAGGTGAGTTGACTCATTTTTATTCCCATGGGCGAAGCAAGTAGCCCAGCTTAAGCCAATCAGTGAATGGCATCCTTTGGCTTCCATAACAATCTCAGGTATGAGCAAGTGACTTAAGTCAGTTCCAAAGAGAATGGCAGGACTTTTGCTAGCAATGCTAGGCCAAAGATGTTTTCATTCTGGAAGTGAAAACAAGTTGGAAGCAGAGGTCTTGGGACCTCGAGGGGAGAGACTGTTGAGAATAGGGCTGTCACCAGGGCCTAAGCAAGGAAATTAAGAGAGAAATCTCAGGTCCTAACCAAAGAGTGAGCCACCTGTGAACTTGGTGTGAAGGTCTTGAACTTTTCACTTAACAGAGAGAAAAAGTATACTCTCTGATTCAAAAGGACAAAACAAACATGGCTAAGAAGGAATGGATTACATTTCAGATGGATTAAAGAGCCAAACGTTAGACTAAGGGCATCATTCAAGTGGTAGAATGCCTGCCTAAAAAGCTAAAGTCTTGAGTTCAAACCCAGTACCACCAGAAAAAAAAAAGAGTTAAACATGGAAAATGATCCATTCAAGGGAAGTGAAATGTGTGGGAAAAAATCAAGTGGAATAGGTACTTTTTTTTTTTTTGGTCCAGTCGTGGGGCCTGAACTCTGGGGCCTGGGCACTGTCTCTCAGCTCTTCAGCTCAAGGCTAATGCTCTACCACTTAAGCCACAGAGCCACTTCCGGCTTTTTTCTTTTTGCTTATGTGGTGCTGAGGAATCGAACCCAGGGCCTCAGGCATGCAAGGCAAGCGCTCTACCACTGAGCCACCTTCCCAGCCCCAGAATAGGTGCTTTTGACCTTAGGGTGATAAAGGTTTTCATGAGTAAAATATAAAAATTTAGAGATAATCATGAAACTTAATGTAGGAGAATATTTAGTGGAACATTCTAATACTGAAAATAGATAACCTTACTGTCCAAAAAGAATCATTGCATGAATTGTGGTATGTTCTTAAAATGAAATGTATACGTAAAATAAAAAGCAGGTTCTAGAAGATGCTGTCACATCAGAAACACTTGTTAGTTATTTTTAAATGTATTTTTCTCAGAAAAAACTGGATAATTACATTGTAAAATATTACCACTAATAACATCCTGATAAAATTGAATTTTCTTCTTCATGACTTCTATATACTTGGAATCTTCCTCAGTAGACATATAACTCTTGTAGGCAAAGAAAAAAATTTAAATGAAATAGAGGCCCAAGGTGATTGAATGGATAAATTTAAATAAGATTTAAATTTAGATGAGATATTCAAATTTAAATGAGACTGAAAGCTTCTGATCCATATAAACTACTTCTAGGGATACAAAAAGAAATTCCAGATACGATCTTAAATGTGTGGTGAAGCATCATTGAAAGAAATGCCTGGATTTAGGCAATCTTGCCAATTGTTTTTCTGTGTGATCTGGCTATGTAACCCAGGCTGAGCCTCTCAAGTGCTACAATTACAAGTATGTGCTGCTGCCACTCCCGTCTGTATACGTTAAGGCATTTAACAAAATGCTCAATTGCTGTCTAAAATGATTATACATATTTATATTCTGGATATAGTATGTGCATTTATTTTTGTGTCTTTATCTATGCAAAATAACATAAAGTTCTTGATCATTTGCTAGGCACAAAGGCATATGGTCTCTGCTTTTACATTTTAGTGCTATGTATTGAACCCAAGTTCCCAGATATAGGATTACCACCTATGTTAATTTTTGCCAATTTTTAAAAGTGGGGAAGTGAAACCTAGAACCTCTTGACTGATAAGTGTTATCACTTCAGAAAAGGCTGGTGTCAACAAGAACTAGCAAAGTTTCATTGAAGTTAAGAACCTGCAGCCAAGCACCAGTGGCTCACGTCTGTAATCCTAGCTACTTAGGAGGCTGAGATCTGAGGATCACCATTCAAAGCCAGCCCTGACAGCAAAGACTGTGAGACTCTTCTCCAATAAACCACGGGAAAACCGGAAGTGGTGGTGTGGCTCAGGTGGTAGAGTGCTAGCCTTGAGCTGAAGAGCTGAGGGAAGCACCCAGGCCCAGAGGTCAAGCCCCAGGACCCACAAAAAAAAAAAAAAAAACTCCACAAACTACACATTTCCTTCATTCCCACATACCTTCAAGCCAATCCTCATTCCAGACCTCCTAGTAGGTAATAATATCATTTCCTTTAGGCAGAAGCTGAAGGTCAGAGATGTCAAGTTATCCCTTCCTTTCCTTTCACCTTCCCTCCCTCTTTTCCTAACTCACCTTACCCTCTCCCTCTATCCTTCCCTTCCAAAATAGCTATTAAGTGAGAAGATCAGTGACAGTTTGTCATGCTGGGCAGAGATTTTCATGAGATCCTGGTAGACAATACAGTGGAACATGGAACAGTATTATACAGTATAATAGATGAAGTGGTTAGACTCCAAAGTATGGATTAATAGGAGGGTTCAGATTGGTAATAATAATACCACCACTCAATGAGGTCTTCTCACGTGCAAGGTTCTGTGCAAAAAGAGCTTCTCCCATCTATCATCTCAGTTAATCTGTCCTCTCAACTGGAAAAGCAGGTATTGTTACCTCATTTTACTGGGAGTAAACCAAAGATCAGAATACTTTATGAACTTATTCTGAATATGTATCTAGTAAGTAGAAGAGCGGGGTTTCATCATAGAAAATCTGGGTTCAGAGCCCATAGGCTTAATACTAATATATCTTCCTTTGGTCTTTGTTTTCTGTTATGCTTAATTCATGTCAGTATCTTTCTAAGAATGATGCAAAGCAAAGGAGAGCCAAAATGCCAAGATTTATTGAGCACTTATGTCAGGAATTATCCTATCCTTCTTTAAGCCTCAGAACCACTTTGAAATGTAGACAGTAGTGTTCACTGATAAGAAAATTGAGATTTAGAGAGCACATGACACATCCAGAGTCTCAGGGCTGCTTGCTAAAACCAGAATTCAAATGTAGATCTGCCTGGGTCCTGAGCCCTTGCTCTTTTTATTACTTGACTAAAAAACCCAAATATGAAAATATAGTATTTAGTGGGAAAAAAATGTAAAATCCTACAATTGGCTTTAAAAGGCCAATTATATAAATCTCAGATGAAAAACCTAGTTTGTCAACATTTCAAGTGCCAAAGCTCTCAGGCTGAGAGTTGATTGTAAAGCGCCATGAGTCAGCAGTCCAACTGTCTGAACACACTGACCGTCTCGGCAAAGCAGCGTGACCAGAGTGCCCATGTCCTGCACCAGGGAGAGTGCTCCTACTGCTCTGTACACCGCTAATACCAGACAGGGACAACTGAGACTAATTCTAAGTGCTACACTTTCAAAGGGACTTTGACAGACTTTATGGATATCCAGAAGGAAGCAGCCAGCTGGCAACAAAACACATGGATAAATGCATACATACACATAGATCAAAACTGGATTATTTCATAAAATTGGAACAAGTAAGAAAACAAGATGGCTGAAACCACTTTCAGCTAGCTGTGGGGATGCTCATTAAAGAAAGTCCTCTTCCAGAGGACAGTGCTAGAAAGACACAATTTGGGCCAATGACATGCTAAAATATGACTGTACCTTGCAGAGCTTTTAGGCTCTTGAAATACTAAGCCTGATCCTTTGATATAGCAGGTGCTCTCAAATATATGTTGAAATGTATTACATACATTCCTGGGCAAAAACTCTTAGAGGTTATCTTGTGGTTGTCTTGAGGCTTGAATGCTGCTCCCATCCATCCTGACCCAGCTGCATCTTCTTCCAATTACCTACTTCCTTCACAGCTACACTCCCAAGAGAAGGCTCTCTCCATCTTAACTTCTAACTCTCAAGAATTTGTGTTCATTTTATCTTCTAATTACTAAACCTATTGTAACCATCTGACCCCAGGGAAAGCTGTTGATTATTTTCTCCTTGAAGATTATTTCTGCCTCTGCTTGTCACTCACAGGTACCTATATCCCATGCCTCCTTTTCATGGCTCTTTTCCAGTCCCTTCTCCCAGGTCCCCTCTAAAAAGTTGCTTGTATCCTTTTTGTTCAGGGTCCTGGCTTGGCACACATTGTTTGCCCACCTCAGGAACTTCCCTCCTTTAGGAGGACTTACCTAAACCTGTACCTTCATCCAAACCCCTTCCATTATCTATAGCCTTGCCCTTCATTCACACTGGGCATCCTGCTTAATATAGTAGTAATCAACCTCTCTGTACTTGGTCTCCTGCTTTTGGCCTAATGTCACTGCACTTCAACCTGTCTGTCTCCTCTACTCTCAAGCCTCTATCTGTTCAGTAACTAGGCTCTCCCAGCTACTTCTAAATCTCCTATGTATTTGCATTACTTTTTATTCCTTTGCTATTATCATGATCCAGACCTTAATCGCATCATTGAGACAACTAAATTGGCCTTCTAGTTGGCTTTTTTTTTTTTTTTTTTTTTTTGGGTCCGGTCATGGGGCCTGAACTCTGGGCCTGGGCGCTGTCCCTCAGTTCTTCAGCTCAAGGCGAGCGCTCTACCACTTGAGCCACAGCACCACTTCCAGCTTTTTTCTTTTTGCTTATGTGGTGCTGAGGAATCGAACCCAGAGCCTCAGGCATGCAAGACAAGTGCTCTACCACTGAGCCACCTTCCCAGCCCCTAGTTGGCTTTTTTGGCTCCATTCTCCCCTTACTACAGCTGGATCTTCATGCTGCCATTAACTTTTTATTTCTTTTGGTGGTACTGGGGGTTGAACTCAGGACACTGCACTTGCTAGGCTGGCTCTCTACCATCTGAGCCATGATTCCGAGTCTTATTTTGTTAAATATGAATGATCCCAACTCTCTCCTTTTTAAGAACCTCTGATAATTACTGTCTTCAACATAAACTCTAGATTTCTTAGCTGTCAATCAATTTTTTTTCACAATACAGCTTCAAGTCATTTTCCTGGTCATCACTGCATCTTTCTTTAAACATTTTTGTTTCTTTTCCCATCTTATTCCCCTTTCATAAAAACACTCCTCTAGCCAACTCATCTCTTCCTGCCCTATACCACTAAAACTTCAGGCACTTTCCAGAGAAGCTGCTGCTTCACCTTATAACCTAATTTTTTTTTTGCAGTGTTGAGCATCAAACCCATGCATGTCTTTGAGCATACTAGGCAAGCACTTGACACTAAGCTGTATCTCTAGCTCCCAAAATATAGTATTTAGAAACAATATACTCAAAACATATCATCTATGTATGAAGATGGCATAAGGAAACTCACTAAAAACTGTTAAATAATAGAAGGATGGGAGGTACATGTAAAGAGAGAATAATAGAGATTAATCTGATTAAAGTATAATATGCACATGTATGAAATACTATGGTGAATCCCCTTTGTAGAATTAATATATGCTAAAGAAAATGGATGACAAGAATGCCTAACAGGCTCTGTTGTGGGGAAGGTGCCAGTAGGAGAAAGTGGATAAACAGAGAGGATAAGGAAGAGTAAAGATGATCCAAGTACTTTATATGCATGTATGAAAATATAAGAAAATTTAAGAAGGGAGGAGGGAAGGCTGGGCGATAGTGGCTCATGCCTATCATCCTAGCTACTCAGAAGGATTAGATCTGAGAATCTCTGTGTGAAGCCAGCCTAGGCAACAAAATTGATGAGACTCTTATCTCCAATTAACCAGCAAAAAGCCACAAGTAGAGTTGTGGCTCAAGTGATAGAGCACTGATGTTGAGCAGAAAAAGCTAGGCAAGAGTATATGGCTCTGAGTTTAAGCCCCATTGCTGGCAAATATGCACATATACAAGAAGGAAGAGGGAATGAGGAAGGATGATTGAGGAGGGAATCTGATCAGGAGACATTGTATACACACACACACACACACACACACACACACACACACACACACACACACGGAAATATCACAATGAACTTCCCTTGTACAACCAGCATATGCTAATAAAAATGTAAAAAATGAAAAATAAACCCAACAGACTTAGATGGGCAATTATAGACAGACAAGCCCAACACTGAGAGAAAAGGAAGGACCCAGCAAGGGTCTGAAAAGGAACAGCCAATGAGGTAAGAGGAAAGCCAGAGCACATGATGGAAGGCAACAGAGACCATCAGTCCCAAGAAGCTGATGACAGCACAGATGAGAACTGAGAATGAGCCATTGGATCTGACATCACAGAAGCCATTTCACTTCTCATTTGTGTTTTAGTGGAGTAACAGAGACTGGATTGTCTTTAAAAGATAGACAAAATGAGGAAGGAGGTGTTGTTGAATGGGTGGAGGTTGGATAGATGAAACAGTGATGTCTTAGGTTCAATGAATTGATCTGAAACTAAAATCAATTAATTATTTTGAACTCTTAAAGTACCTTAAAAAATCCCCAATTTGAGAAAGGATATGATTCAGGATGCAAGCTTTTCAGTGACAGGGGAATTTAAGAGTGGGATTATAGAGGCTGTAGGATTAGCTTACTGAGGGTTCTGAGTGTTGTGATTGCCCTTTCTCCTTCTGTTCCAGTTCATACAAGAGCCTTCATGCAGGACTTCTCAATAAGATGGAAAGCACTTGGTGTAGGATCTTTAGGAACCATTTCCAATTACCCCTTGATAGTGCGTGAGTTGTTAATAAGTCTGTAAAGCTTCTTCTCATGCATTTGGGACTGGCCAACACCATACCTGAATAATCAGAGGTAAAACGAAAAAGGCTGACCTATCCAACACAATGCATTTTAAAATGTTGTATTTTGAAGTATTGCTATATAAAAGCTTTATAGTGAAATATTGGAGATAGGCTAAGTGACGACCTAGATTTGATGAACAGCTTTCTTGGATATTCTTAACTCTTATTCCTAGGGTATAATAGTAATAAAATTTGGAGAATACAAACTTTGGATAAACCAGGCTCAAAGGTTTTTGTTTTGTTTTTTTGTTTTTGTCAGTCGTGGGGCTTGAACTCTGGGACTGGGCACTGTCCCTCAGCTCTTCAGCTCAAGACTAGTGCTCTACCACTTGAGCCACAGCGCCACTTCCTGTTTTCTAGTGGTTTACTGGAGATGAGTCTCATGGACTTTCTTGCCCCAGGCTGGTTTTGAACCGCAATCTTAGGATCTCAGCCTTCTGAGTAGCTAGGATTACAGGCGTGAGCCACTGGCGACTGGCTGAAGTTTTTACTTTAAGCTATTCCCTATGTGAGATTCTTCAAGTAGCCAAAGTTTCTGAAGGCATTATGGTATAGATCCCACAGAAAATGTCTTTTTTTTCATTGTACGACTATGATAATAAATTTCCCTTTATAGTATAATTAATGGGGTATCCGTGCCTGGGCTGTAAGACAGAAAACACCATAGAATATCTGAATTCTGTTTCCTCTAATTCTCCAGATGTGTCATTTGCTCTTGGCACACACTGCTCCCTGTCCTTGGAATAACCCAATCCTCTCCTGGGCACTCTGGGAGCATCTCCTTCCACTCTCAACCCAACAAAACCAGATTCCCTTTCTGTGTTCCCCAAACCATTTTTTGTACATAGGTCTTGTCTTTACCACCAAACTACAACTGTTTAATCTGGCTACCTCACTGGGCTGTGAGTTTCTTGAAATCTGTGAGTTTGTCTAATACCTACTTTTATCCTTTGCATCTGGAATAGGGGTTGCACCTTTTGAACTTTCAATTTCCATTTGAATGGATGCAAACATGTTTGAGTGTGTGAATACAGGAATGAATACAAAAAAAAAAATCTGAAAGACAAGCACAATTACTTGTGCCTTTAATTCTAGCCACTCAGAGGAAGAGGTCTGAGGGTCAAGGCTTGAGGTTAGCCCCAGCAAAGTTAACAGGAGTTAGTTAGAAAAGTAAAGTTAGTTAGCCATCCTAGCCACACAGAAAACACAAATAGGAAGACTGAAGTCTAGGTTGCACTGGGCAACAATCTTGAATTTGTATATAGAATAGTACTTTCCAAATCCAATTGAGGTGGCATATCACATATGGAAAAGGGACAATATACGGTCCATTTGTAATATGTGTGGTCCTAGATGGTAAGAACCAAGTGATGAACAGTAGAGCTAGGCAGTGGAAACTTATTGGTTTAGATTTTCGAAAGAAATGTGATCTGAGTGTTTTGGTTTCTTTTAAGCAATACGTTTTTTCTTTTAAAATTTAAGGGCAAGGTACACCGTAATAAATGTATTTATCCAAAGCAGGATTTCATTGTTTATAAAAAATGAAAAGCTAGCTGTGACACTTCTAAAATGGAAGTCACACGAACCAATCATCTGATTCCCTCCTTTGGTTTCTTTCCTGTCTAATCTGTAAAATGATAATAGCCCTTATTGGTATTTACATTATAAAAGTGTTGTTAGTCTAAATTAGAGAGTTCAAACAGGTATGATGTCTTCTTAAAAGACAGGCATTATATACAAATGAGGTATTATTTAGCTTTTTTTCTTTTCAGTCCTATCAAATAAAATGAACACTCTTCTTTAAACAATATCCAGCAGGTAGATGATTGACTTGAAATAGAAAAAAAAATCTCAAGCTGAAAACTGTACAGCATATCTGTGCAGAAAGCAAAACTATTGGGTTTGTATGTGGTGTTTACCACAGCTCTTTCTCTTCTCTGTGTTCAATCACAAAGCAATGGCAGTTAACATTTCTGTGCAGGCACCGTGTGTGTGTGTTTTAGAGAACCTAGGCATCCTGGAAGTATTACCATCTGGAAACAATGCTTTCACTCAGTAAGCAGCACAGTTGGTTTTGTTGTTGACTTCAGGATGAAATGAACTGGCAGATCTCTGTTTAAAGTCCTGGCTCTCAGGGGACGAGTGGTTGGGCATATGTCCTCTTACCTTCCTGAACCAGTTATACCTGATGTTTGTGTGCACTCAAGAGCAACTCCTGTCTTTGAGAATGGAGGGTCATGATGCCAAAGAGAAGACTATGACAATGAGGTATAGGAATTGTGAGGTATAGGAATTGTGGCTTCAGCTCATCTGCTTTTTTGATCTTGTCCACACAGACCCATTGGTGTCCATTCATTGCGACTTCGCTACCTTTACTCCCCGGGACCAACCTTCAGCATTGCTCACGCTTACAATCCTGTTGTCCACCTGACATACTTATTTTGACTTCTCTCAGAGAGGCTCTCTGCTTGCATAGCTGCCAGGCCAGCTGTGGGGCCAGATGCCTGTTCCAGACTTCAAGGTGACCAAACTCCTCTCCTGACTCCTCCATAACCTGAGCCATGATAATAGGCTGTGAGAATAGATACCTAACTAGCCTTATACCAGAGCCTGCATTCATAACCTATTTAGCAATATAATCTTCCAGGGTGTTTTCTTCCTTCCTTTTTTTCTTCCTCCACTTCCCCCACCCCTCTCTGTGCCAGCATTGGAAGTTGAATCCAGGGCCTTGCACTCTTGCTTGGCTTTTTCATTCAAGGCTAGTGCTCTACCACTGGAGCCACAGTGGCTTTAGCTGATTAACTGGAGATAAAAAGTCTTAGGAACTTTTCTGCCCAGACTAACTTTGAATTCTCAGATTCTCAGATCTCATCCTCCTGACTAACTAAGATTATAGGAGAATCACCAGTGCTCTGCTGAAAGTTACAGTTTAAAAAAGTTGTATCCTAACTGACAATGCCTGTTACAGATGACAGGAAACAAAGTAAATAACAGAGAAAGTAGAGGTGTGGTTCCTGTGGTACAGCAACAGAGTGAGGTCCTGAGTTCAAGCCCTAGTACTAGGACAAAGTAAGTAGTAAATAAATAAATAACAGAGAATGAGGCATGGAAGAACACACCTATAATCCTAGAAGTAGGAAGGATGAGGCAGGAAGATGGGGAGTTGGGAGCT
The DNA here is from genome assembly GCF_019054845.1 of Dipodomys spectabilis. Taxonomy (NCBI): domain Eukaryota; kingdom Metazoa; phylum Chordata; class Mammalia; order Rodentia; family Heteromyidae; genus Dipodomys; species Dipodomys spectabilis. The sequence goes on from NW_024870874.1 coordinate 17,361,503, forward strand.
TTCAGGATAGCTATAGATGGAAAACACCAGCAGAAACAAGGTAAACCAGTAATCCCTCTGGCTTTAGGTAAGTGTGATGAAAGAGTGTCTCAACTTGCACTTTCATGTGTGCATGTATGTGCTGGTACTGGAAATTAAACACAGGGCCTTAAGATCTGTTGTTTAGCTTTTTCCTCAAGACTGGTGCTCTACCATTTGAGCCGCACTTCTACTTCCAGCTTTTTGCTAGACAGATGGAAATAAGAGTCTCACGGATTTTTCTGCCTGAGCTAGTTTGGAATTATGATCCTCAGATCTCAGCCTCCTAAGTAGTTAGAATTACACAAATAAGCCACTGCATCTGGCTCAGTTGCTTTTTACAAAGAGGGTCTTCCAGCACAGACGGTGACCCAATAAGCAAGCACTTCTCATAGTTCAAGCAACAGCTATTCAGATCATGCCCATAAATTACAGCCACCATTAGATTAATGTCCAGGCAAACCAGTCCCCTAATGTTTTTTGGCTCTCAGGCTATTTCATACCAGAACCAGATCTTGATCACCTGACACAAACCCAGAAAAGTTCCTATTCTATAGGACTTGCATCCACAGAAATGCCACCCAGTATCCTGACATCATGGAAACTTATTGTGCCACTCAGAAGACCCAGTATGTGTTCATCTACTTGTGTAGAGAATTAATTCTTTTTTTTGAGAATTAATTTTAAGAATTAATTCCAAGGATGAATCAGATTTTTAGCAACACTGGGAATATTTATAAAAAGGGAGGTGAGTATTTTTTATTGGATAAATAAGATGGGCCCCATATCTCCTTCCCAGGAAGGAAACCTAAGCTCAACATAACTAGGAGCATGGACAGAGGATATGTATGACTCAAGCAGTAAAGTGCTTGCATGAGGCTCTGAGTTCAATTCCCAGTACTGCTGGGGGGGGGGGGGGCAAGGAGTGAGGGAGAGAGGTTGGTTCTATAAGGGCCCAATATTTCTATCCTTAGGAAGAAAGTCTAGGGGTTATGTCTGTCACATCTTCCTCTTTTAAGGCAAACTTTTTTTTAAAGTTGCCTGAATGCATTGGTTCCATTTTTTTCTCAATGCACTGTGGCCTGCCTTCTGTATCCACTGATCCACTGACCCAGTTTCTTGCCAAACTGGTCAAATAGCTTCTAGGGGTACCTATGGGTGCTCTTCAATCTTTATTACTTTATCTTAAAACATTTTATAGCATTTATAGCATCTTATAGCACTTTATTGAACATAATATACTTTGTGTGTGCTGGTTCTGGGCTTGAATTCAGGGCCTGGGTGCTGTCCTTTAGTTCTTTCACTCAAAGCTGGTACTCTGCCACTTGAGCCCTATCGTTATTAACTGGAGATAAGTCTCAAAGATATTCCTGCCTGGGCTGGCTCTGAACCAAGATCTGCTCATCTCAGTCTCCTGAATAGACACCCCAGCTAATAATGTACTTCTTTTGTTGTTGCTTGTGGGCACCCCAGCTAATAATGTACTCCTTCTGTTGTTGCTTGTGGGGCTTGAACTCAGGGCTAGGCATTGTCCCTGAGTGTTCTTGTTCAGAGCTAGCTCTCTAACACTTTTGAGCCACATTTCCACTGCTGGTTTTCTGGTAGTTAATTGAAGATAGGAGTCTCAGGATTTTCCTGCCTGGGCTGGCTTTGAACCTCAAATCTCATATCTCAAGCCTCTTCATTAGCTAGGATTACCAGCGTGAGCCACTGGCATCTAGCAGTAATGTACTTCCTGAAATGTGCTATTCCCTTGTCCTCTGAGACAGTTCACACTTCTTGTTTCTCACTGCCTCTCTGGTTCAACTTCCTGCTGTTTCCGGGGAATCCTTTCTCTCCCATCCTTAGAGCTGTAGTATTCCTCTGGATTCTCTTCTAGGTCCTTTTTTTCTCCAAACACCTTCCACAGTTTCACTCATCACTGTAAATTCTATTATCTGGTGTAATGATTTCCAAACCTGTATCTTTAAACTTCTAGATCCAGCTGCCTACTGCTGTTCTGTGAATGTCAAGCATCACAAACACAACCAATGCCGAATGTGTCACATTCTCCCCCACAACTCCATCTTGTATTCATGTGACATTACTATTCAGTCCAAAATCTGACTCCTAGTCTTGACTTCTCTTCAAAACTCCAACATGCAATCACTCATTTCAGTACAGTCTATCTTCTCTATACCTAGGTCTTGTAAATTTCTACATAATTTAATGTTCTGCCTTTCCAGGCTCATCCCTAGTTGATGCATGCTTCCTCAACTGTGCCTTACTGTGCTTAGGACTCAGCATGGAGTCATCTCTGTGACTTCCTCAGTGTGATAAGCCGTGTCCTCTGCCACAGGCAGACTTCCTACTTCTCTGTAGGACTAAATCCTTCACACCTTGTAAATCTCTGTAGAAGTCACTAACTCCCCATCCTTGCTTCCTTTTCACTTCAAAACATACTGCTTCATCAGAGCTGACTTTCCTGATTCTTATCGCACCCTCTAAGGTGAATTCCTTGTAAGCAGAGATCATATTTATCCTGCTTACCTTTATATTTCTAGTACTAGCAAAAATATCTGGTACAAAAAAATGTTTAAATAGGGATACAGGTGGACCCATTGCAACAATGAGATGTACAAAAACAACAACAACAATGAGACAAGTCGTTATGTCGAAAACTAACTTTACAACTTTGGTGGGGGGGTTGAGGGTTGAGGGGGCGGAGGGGGGGGGGATGGGATGGGAAGGGGAAACAAAGGAAGAGGTTACAATGCTTGATGAGAAATGTACTCATTGTCTTGCCCATGTAATTGTAACCCCTCTGCACAGTATTTTCACAATAAAAAAAATGCTGAAAAACTGAATGTCTCATTGTGAGAATGTAGAAAGTTCTAATCAAAAGCTACAACTTGTATTTTATGAAATAAAAAGTATCAAGTCCTTCTGACATCAAAAGGATTTAAAGATTAAACATAATAGAATGCTCCACCAAAACATTAGAATCATGAACAAAGAACAGTGAGTAGAGGCAGATTTCTAAGCTGTCCCTCTGGGCTTCTTTTCCAGAGCTCAATGTTCAGACTGCAAGCCATGCATTGAGGTCAGCCAAGCACCCTATCTGCTGATTCTCTATAAGCGGCTTGATTTACCCACTCCATACCTGAGAACATGGGGATTGGAATAAGGTAAGGAGTAATTTTTCAGGCTTTTTTTCTCTATTATATTTTTAAAACTACGTTCTGTTTCTATAGAGCAATATTTTAAAACTTCTCCACTCTGAAACGTCATCAGATGTGACTGGCTTCCTGGCGATTTGAGTTTTTCTTAAAATGTTGAATATCTGTGTCCAAAAGAAAGGGAAGTCTCATGATTTTCTAAATTTTCTATTTTGTTTCATGATGAATTAAACTCATCATTGCTTTATTGATTTTTTTCCCTAATGTGACTCCAGATGGAGAAAGGGGATTTTGTGGAGTCACAAAGACTTGCTACCCACATTGGGCAACCTAGATCCAGACTAAGAACACAGACAAGAGCAATGCAGTTCAACTTCAGCCAATTTGCTATAAACAGCTGTTGCCTTCTCCTTGTTCTTTTTTGCATTTGTTTTTTCATGACATTAATGTTATTTACTTATATTCTTTTTTAGATTGTCTCTCAAGAATGTAAGCTTCAGGAAGTCAGGGATTTTGTTTTGTTCAACACATGGAATAGGACATAGAATACACCCAACAAATACTTGTTGACTGAGTGAATGAATGTCTTATAAAAGTTGTTTTGTTGCTTTTAGTAGGTCTTTAGGATCTAAAGCAGGTCCTGATTGCATCTGTCTCCTTTGATATTTTTATTGATCCCTAAGATGATAACATTGATGGCATACTGAAGAAATTTACAGATGACATGCAACCAAAGGGATAACACATAAGTTTGTGGATACAGTCAGAATTTGTTATTCCCAAGTCCTGACAAATCCAATAATGAATCATATCTAATAATACAAAGCTAATGGGTATAAATGTAAAGTACTCAAAGATCCCCAAAATTCAGTTATACAAGCACAGGGTGAGGGTAGATGACTTGCAAACAACACACCCTCAGGAAGATTTAGAGTCCCTGCTGATTTTAAGGAGATAATGAGTCAACACAGTGTGATGCTGCTTCCAAAAAATTTATCTTCTGTATTAATAGAACTATAGTGTTCAAAAGGGGCCTAGTTCTCTAGTACTCCTTGTGATCAAACCACATTTTGTTTTGTTTTATAAATTCTTGTCTTCAGATATTCAGAGACATTGATAAATGAAAATATTCAAGAACAGAGAAAAAGAAACAGAAGGGTCGGACAAATTGTCATTCAGCAATAGCAAGAGGGTTTTCAGGTTATGTGTGGGTGAGGGGGAGAGTGACAACATTCATAGCTGCTTTCTGAAGTCTTAGGGGGCCTAACATACATTGGAGAGATACCACTCTTCCTAGGAAATCAAGGCCCAATGAGTAGAAGCTAGAAGCATGTATATTTCAACATCATATAATTTATCAACAATTATATTAGTCTAGGCATTAAATGGACAATCACAAGAGGTAGTTGGTTCCCTGAAAAGGGGGTAGAGTGTCTAGAAGCTGAGAAACCATGCCCCATATGTTGGGAAAATTTGTAATGGAAGTTTAAACACTGAGTGTGGGAGTAACAGAGTGGGGAGAGTAAGATAACCAGTAAGCATGTATTGCAATGTGTATCTGTTATATGGCACACACCATAAGTGATTATTATTTCATTTATGCCTTTTTCTTTTATCCTTCTTTTTCTTTTTCTTTGTCTCTCTTTTTGTTTTGCTATTTGGGACAAAGTCTCACGACATAGTTCAGGTTGGCCTTGCACCCTCAATCCTTCTGCCTTCTAGTTCCTGATTGCTGGTATTACAGACATGTACCCCCATATACTGCAAGGTTTCCTTTTTTTTTTTTTGTCGGTCGTGGGGCCTGAACTCTGGGCCTGGGCACTGTCCCTCAGCTCTTCAGCTCATGGCTAGCACTCTACCACCTGAGACACAGCACCACTTGCAGTTTTTTCTGCTTATGTGGTGCTAAGAAATCGAACCCAGGGCCTCATGTATGTGAGGCAAGCACTCTACCACTGAGCCACCTTCCCAGCCCAAGGTTTCCATTTTTAATACTCACATCTATCTTACTAGCTCTGTTTTTACAGATGAGAAAAGTGAGGCATAGAGGCTTTACAATTTGCCTAAGGTCTTACATCTTGGTGCAGATCCAGGATTTGAACTCAAGCAGTCAGATCCTTGACCTTAATTATCATGTTCTAACAATCCTTAGTTCTAGAAACCATTCTTTTCCACTCTGAGATCTTAGCACTCTAATGTAGCACTCAAATTAGGGAGTTTATTATTGCAAAGGGTAGATGGTTCTACAGTAAATAGGTTACTTCTATGTCTGGTAAGCAGAGTTAAATGCCATTGGCATTTACCACTTGTGCAATAGATAGAGCTCAGATTATGACCTGACACATATAGGTGCTGAATAATTATTTATGAATTGAAAAGGATAAACAAATGCAAGCACATAAAATTGGCAGCAGATGAAGGGCACAAGCTTAGTATCTTACCTCTGCAGACAGAAACAAGCACTTTTTTAGTAGTCTACTATGGACACAATACAAAAGTGATAATACATCATTCTGGGCAAAGAAAAGTCTTGAGTGTTCTTGCACAACTGTTGTGATGATATTCATTTAAGCAAATATTTATTGAGTACCTGTCCTATGCCAGGTATGTCTAATGTGCTGAGAATGCAGAGGTGAGTCAGAGGATACACTGTTAGTGGGAGAGATGGACAGGTAAGAGATCCTCATATGCAATATAAAGTGTTACAGCAGAGGGATGGAGAGGGTGTGGTGCAACCATGTGTGAGCGTGTGTGTGTGTGTGTGTGTGTGTGTGTGTAAACAGAGAAGAAAGGAAATAATTCTAGCTGGTTATAGGAATTGTCTAATACTTGATTATGCCTCAATAACTTTCATGTGTTATCTTATTTGAATTTATTTGATCTTTCTAAGTAACATGTGAAATTGTGATCTTATTTTGTTCAAAAGAAAAAATAGAATCCCAGAGAGGTTAGATGAGATTCTGAGTCATACAATACTAATAGTTGCTGACACTTACAGAGTGCTCAGGATACCTGAGACTCTTCTATACCCTTTAAAGAGTCCTTTAAGCTGGGCTCTAGTGGTTCATGCGTATAATCCTAGCTACACAGGAGGCTGAAATCTGAGGAACGTGGTTCAAAACGATCCCCAGCAAGAAAATCCGTAAGACTTTTATTTCCAACTAACCACAAGGGAACTGGAAGTGGCACTGTGTCAAAATGGTAGAGCACTAGCTTTGAGCAAAGGAGCTCAGGGATAGTAACCAGGCCTGAGTTCAAGCCCCAAAATGGACAAAAAAAGAGAAAAGTCCTTTAAACCTCAGAACTCTATTAAGGCAGTTATTGGTAACCATCACCATTTGACAATGAGAAAACTGAAGTAAGATCTTTAAATATCCTATAGTAAAGTAGTTGGGAGGTAGAAAACTGGGATTGGCACTGGTCACTACAGCTTTAGAAGACACTCACGAAATCACTGTAACTCCAAGTTCTATTTTCTTTCACATGACTTTGCTTCTTAGCAGATGTTGCATCCAAATGGGAAAAAATGCCAACGTGGGAACAAGTAGCGCTTTGCAGGCCACAATCTCTGGTGTTTGGGAAGGGATATTGTGAAATGTTGAAAGTGCATTAACACAATCATCCAGAAGCATCATGGCAGAAGCTCTAGATATTCTATGCTTTAAGTACACAGGAGTTTTCACAGATGTCAAAATTTGGCATATTTTCTCCAGGGCAACAGTCTGGGAACTCGGGAATATGACTTATTACTCATAGAAACTAGCCACCAGTATTTACCTTTTAAAATATATAAAAGATTAAGAATGAACCACGTTCAGTTCAATACTTTGTAGATTAGCAAGAATTGAGATACAGCAAAGGAGAAAAAAGCATGTAATTGTTTAAATTGTCCAAACTTTTTCTCTATAATAAAAATTCTTAAGATTAAAAAATAGTTCAATCCAATATTATTGTGCCTTCCTAATTAAGTTGGCTTAGTTCTGTGGCAAATCTGAAAAAGAATTGGTTATTAAAATAAATTACCTTCCTCAATAATTACTACTTATGCCAGTGTGGACTTGACCTATGTGATCAAAGTGATTGTGTGTATGTGTGTGTTTTAGATAGCAATCTTCCATAATTTTTTGAGAGTTGGTTATTTTAAAATCAGCTGCTGGCTGGGGTTTCTGTGGTAGGTAGTGGGGCAGAAGAGGTCAAAGCTCTTTAGCATTCTTTCCTTCAGAGTAGAGGGGGGCTTGAGGTTTGTTTGGTTTCCAGTTTTTAGTTTTGTCATTTATGGAGACTTAGTAGATTCTACTGATTATCTTGCCCTTTGTGATTATGGATCTCCATTTTCCTGGCTTCAAGTCTTTTGTAAACATTTGTTCTCCAGGAAGCAGGAGAGTTGGTTTCATCATGCTTTTTGTTCCTAATATCATTTACTTCAAGTTTACTTTCAAGGTGTTGTATAACCTATCTTTATGTCTCTACAAATAAATTGTGTCTAGTAACTTTGGTGTAATCACATAGGAACAGCCAATGTGATGGCCAGCTGATGCTCATTGGAATACTTCTGTTAGTAGCTGGAACCAAGAGTCTTCTTGGAGAATAACATTTGAAACTTACCATGAGATTTAGCATTTGAAATTTCAAGTTTCTTAGATACCTTATTCTTGAGCTGTGTTCTTTTTTTTTTTTTTTTTTTGAGGTCTGGTCATGGGGCCTGAACTCTGGGCCTGGGCACGTCCCTCAGCTCTTCAGCTCAAAGCTAGCGCTGTATCACTTGAGCCACAGCGCCACTTCCAGTTTTTTTTTCTTTTTGCTTATGTGGTGCTGCGGAATCGAACCTAGGGCCTCATGCTTGCAAGGCAAGCGCTCTACCACTGAGCCACCTTCCCAGCCCAAGTAGCTGTGTTCTTATAAACATATTTTCCTATTTCATCATTGAGTCAATAAAACTTGGAAAATTATTTTCTCACATATTCCATTTTTTAAGGCTGAAGGTAAATTGCTTTTTTTTTTTAAATGCCACATCCCAAACCAGCAGTTTTTCATAAAACTAAGATCAAATGAATGGAATGGCTTCTCCTGGCATTTGGGATGTATGTCTAATTAGAACTTTCAGTATTTCAAACATATAATTTACTAAGGTTGAGGGTTTTAGTTCCAAACTTTGAATTGTTGAGATGAAACAAGTGACCCTTATTGGAAAGATGTCAAGAACCAGCTTTCTTAGGGTGACCTTTATTTTGTTCCTGGCTAAATCAAAATATTGCCTATTCCGAGACTTCAAAATGTCTGAACTTTCTGTTTTAAAAAGATCCAGGCAGAAAGCTGGCACTGCTCTGCTGCTGTGAACAGATCTCTCCTCTCTCCTCCATAGTTGACATTGGGTCTGCATAAGCGCATGCTCCAGCTCAGCTGGCCCCATCTCTGCTCCAATACTGAGTCATCTTGCACCTCCTGCACCTCCTCCAGGGTGTGGGAGGTTTTGCAAACAGATAGATATCAGCCTTGGAACTAATTTGACATACTTTCTAGTCCAAAGCTGGTGCTAGACACCAAGGACTGTTACAAATGTTCTCAGACGCCATTATTTACAAGTAGTAACATAGCTCTCTGAATAACTAGAATCCTGTGTGATCTTGGACAAGCAACTTAACCTCTTTCTAAAATAACTCTTTCACATGATTTTTGAATGGGATTACATATGAAAATACCTAAGACAAGACCTGGAAAGTTGCAAGTGTAGACTGAATTCATGGGAAGCAAGTACTAACCAACAAAAGATCAAAAGAACAAAGAGACCCAAATCAAAAATACCTGCCTAGAGTCATTTGTTAAATTTCACTTCTAAATGCATAACTATAACCTATAGACGACTGTTTGAAGTCTACACTCAGAACAAAAGAGGCATTAATTAAAGGGTGGGGTAGGCAAATGAAGAGAGGGAAGGGGAGAATGCAGTCATAAAATCTAATGCATATCCTATGAAACTAAGAAAGTTGAAGGGAATAGTAGGGTTTGGAGGTATTGAGGAGAATAATAAGGGTGACACTGGTTAAGACACAATTGTATCCATAAACGGATTGGCTGAATGGTAACTAACTTCTTTGTATAACTACTTAAAGATAATAAAAATATAATTTTATAAATGGCACATTCAAAAAAAATGAAAAGTAAATAAAAAGCAATGAAAGGGGATGGGAATGTGGCTTAGTGGTAGAGTGCTTGCCTGGCATGCATGAAGCCCCGGGTTCCATTCTTCAGTACCACATAAACAGAAAAAGCTGGAAGTGGCCCTGTGGTTCAAGTGGTAGAGTACTAGCCTTGAGCAAAAGAAGCTCAGGGACAGTACCCAGGCCCTGAGTTCAAGCCCCAGGACTGTCAAAAAAAAAAAAGCAATGAAGGGACAAAAAAATATTAAATTCAGATCATGATATAATTCTAAGTATTTTTTATTTTAAAATCTTTTATTGATCTTAAAGGACTCACTCACTGCATGGATAAACATATAGTATTTCATATTAGCTATTAATATACTAAAAATATCAGTAACTACCTTTTTCTTTCTTTGCATCTACTGCCATGCCCTGCATTTATGTTAGTGATACAAAAGGAGTATTCAAATTGGTAACTTCTTGATCTCCTTGAGTATCAGAAAGCAGGAAAGAGAAAGAAAAAGAGCCCCCTAATTTCTCAAAAAAGGGCTCTCCCAAACTGACAGGAACTAACCTTACAATTTTATAGGTAGAAAAAAAGTACAAGAACATTTTGCTAAGAAATGTAGCTACTCAGGAGCCTGAGATCTGAGGACTACATTTTGAAGCCATCCCAGGCAGGAAAGTTCACGAGACCCTTTATCACCAATTAACCACTAGAAAATGGAAGTGGTGCTGTGGCTCAAAGTGGTAGAGTCCTAGCCTTGAGTGAAAAAGCTCAGGGACAGAATGCAGTTCCTGAGTTCAAGCCCCCTGATCAACAATAAAATAAAAATGCTTTTTTTTTTGTTTTTTTTTGTCGGTCGTGGGGCTTGAACTCTGGGCCTGGGCGCTGTCCCTCAGCTCTTCAGCTCAAAGCGAGCGCTCTACCACTTGAGCTACATATCACTTCCGGTTTTCTGGTGGTTTATTGGAGATAGGAGTCTCACGGTCTCTCCTGCCCGGGCTGGCTTTGAACCACGATCCTCAGATCTCAGCCTCCTGAGTAGCTAGGATTACAGGCGTGAGCCACCAGTGTCCGACTAAAAATGCTTTTTTATCTGCAAGTTATTTTACTGAAATCTGAGATGCTGATTTCAGCATGAATGTGACTTTGGAGGGAAAACATTTTACCATACTGGATCAGTTGTTCTATGTTATGTAAGAAAAAAACCAAAATATGTTTACTCTTGGCTATAAATTTAAGATTATCCTGTTGCACCAAATGACAGATTTCTAAATCTCAAACCTTAATTCAGAGCTATATTTTCATAAAAATATTAGTTGTATTCACTCAAAACAAAATATAATGCAGTATCAAATGATTTGCCTTGCTCAATTATATTTAAAAAGTATTTTATTTACCGTGCCAGAAGTGAATTATAGTTGAATAGTAAAAATGAGTGCTGCTAAATAAAATATTTGCTTTCAGCTGGGAATGTGGATCAAGTGGCAGAAAGCTTACCTAGCATGTAAAAGGTGGATTCAATCCCCAATATAGAAAAAAATAAAATATATGTTTTAGACAGGGTCTCATTGTTTAACCCAGTCCTGGAACTTGTTGTATGGCCCAGGCCTGGTCTTGAACTTGCAATCCTTATGCCTCAGTCTCCTAAATGCTTGGATTATAGGTGTATACTACCATGCCAAGTTACAAGATTATCTATCTTTTTAAATAAAAATTTGCTGATTACAAAGAATATAAGAAAACTAAAGGGGTTGCTTGGTAATAAATTTATGCTTAGCATACACAAGGCCCTATGTTCAATCTGCAGTACACAAACAAAAATCATATATGTATATTATAAAATATATCTAAAAATAAGAGTAGAAGAAAACAGTATCACTAGATCACCTATAATTTTATCATACAAATATCATCATCATCAACATTTTATTTCCTTATAGTGGTATTTCTATAATACACGTATACATTTATATAACATACACATACATAGCCACATGTACAGACAGACATGCACCCAAAATAATGAATAGTTTTTTTATAGAAAATTTAAAACATGGGCTGGGAAGGTGGCTCAGTGGTAGAGCGCTTGCCTTGCATGCTCGAGGCCCTGGGTTTGATTCCTCAGCACCACATAAGCAAAAAGAAAAAAGCCTGAAGTGGCGCTGTGGCTCAAGTGGTAGAGCGCTAGCCTTGAGCTGAAGAGCTGAGGGACAGCGCCCAGGCCCAGAGTTCAGGCCCCACGACCGGGCCCAAAAAAAAAAAAAAAAAAAGAAAATTTAAAACATAAACCAAGGTTGACAGAATAATGAGCCCCACATCCATCATTCTGCTAGCCCATCAATACCCTTCTACTCTTATTCCTGTTTTTTTCGGGGATTGGGCATGGTTTGTTGCAGTGCAGTGGATTAGGCCTAGGGCTCAAGCATGCTTGGCAAGTACTTTACCACTGTTCTACATCCCAACCTTATTCATTTTATTTTGAAATGAATTCCAAGATACTATATCATTTCATCTATAAATATTTCAACATGGATCTTTAAAAGGACTTTGAAAGTATATACCCATTAGCCAGATGCTGTTGATTCACAGCTATCATCCTAGATATTTGTAATGCTAAAACTAAGAGGATTGTCCTTTCATGTACTAGGCTACTACTTCATCATTAAACTTCATTACTAGCCCCTCATCTCATCCTTTCTTTGGGGGGGGGGTCGGTCTGTTGTGAGGCTTGAACTCTGGGCATGGGCGCTGTCCCTCAGCTTCTTCAGCTCAAGGCTAGTGTACAACCACCTGAGCCACAGCACCACTTCCAGTTTCCTATGATTTATTGGAGATGAGTCTCATGGACTTTCTTGCCTGGGCTGGCTTTGAACCATGATCCTAGGATCTCAGCCTCCTGAGTAGGTAGGATTACAGGAGTGAGCTACCAGCACCCAGATCATCTCATCTTTTAAACTTATTGCTCAAATAATCCTTATTTGGTCTGGTAGCATCTTCAAATTGGTTCTAGACTTCTGATACAACCCTAGTTGTCTTTGATAATTCCCTTATATTTGGTATGATTTAGATTTACTTTGTGTATTTCTACACAGCAAGAACATATCTAAATTTATGACATATATACATACATTACACATTTATATACACACATACATATACATAAAATACAAAACTATAGAATATTAAAAGTCTTGAAAATAAAAATCAAGAAATAACCAAATGTTAATATAAGATTGAGTAAACAAGCTCTGGTATATTCATACAGTGGAGTTCTGTGCAGTTATAAAAAGGACTTGGGAATCTTTTGGTATATTGATTATAGACTGATCTCTAGGCTATATTGTAAATAAAAACAAACTAAAAAACAAATGGAAAAAATTTTAGCTTCTTTGCTCACTGAACAGACTAGAAAGTAAACCATAGCAGAGAGCACCTCTGGCTTCCATAGATGACTTTGCTGAGGAAGGAAAAATATCTACACACACATTCACAAATACATATCCATTCTAACTGTATTCACATGCATATACTTATTTATTTTGGTCAGTTGCTGGGCTTGAACTCAGGAGCTGGGTGCTGTCCCAGAGCTTCTTTGTGCTCAAGGCTAGCACTCTACCACTTGAACCACAGTGCCACCTCTGGTGTTTGAGTGGTTAATTGGAGATAAAAAGTTTCATGGGGATTTTTTCACCCAGGCTGGCTTCAAATTATTATCCTCAGATCTCAGCCTCCTGAATAGTTAGGATATAGGCGTGAGCCACTGGCACCTGATTATTTCCTGTTTTTTTTGTTTTTTTGTTTTTTTTGGTCCGGTCATGGGGCTTGAACTCTGGGCCTGGGCACTGTCCCTCAGATCTTCAGCTCAAGGCTAACGCTCTACCACTTGAGCCACAGCGCCACTTCTGGCTTTTTTTTCTTTTTGCTTATGTGGTGCTGAGGAATGGAACCCAGGGCCTCAGGCATGCAAGGCAAGCGCTCTACCACTGAGCCACCTTCCCAGCCCCTATTTCCTGTTTTTAACATCAGTTATTGAGCCATTCTATTTCTTGTCACTTAAGATTGTTTCCAGTTCTCTATACCTCTACATAATACTGCAATAAAGCATTAGTGTACTTTTTATTTCCTAAGTACAGATTTTTCTATGTAGAATTAACTAGCTGACGGGTAGTAGCATTTTTAAGCTCTTGATTAGTATTGTTGAATGGCCTCTAGAAAAGTCATACAAGTTACATGACACAGCAGGATAGGTATAAGTAATTGAACCACTGTGTTCATAGTAAAGGATTATTGTTTTTTGTTGTTGTTGTTGATGGTGGGGCTTGAACTCTGGGCTTGGGCGCTGTCCCTGTGCTCTTCAGTTCAAGACGAGCGCTCTACCACTTGAGCTACGCCACTTCTGGTTTTCTAGTGGTTTATTAGAGATAAGAGCCTCATAGACTTTCCTGCCTAGCTGGCTTTGAACCATGATCTTCAGATCTCAGCCTTCTGAGTAGCTAGGATTACAGGCGTGAGCCACCATTGCCCGTCTTGAAGGCATGTATACTTGATGTGTTTCCGCCAATCTAGTTGGTCAGCTAGAACTTTTCCTTTGTTTTTCCATCTTTCCTTTTCTTATAGTTACTTTAAAAATAATTATAAACAGTACATGGAAAAAATGGTAGTGCTAGAATACTGCTCTTTTTAGTTTGCAAATAACTACATATCAACAAAGAGTAGAATGGCCTTACTAGACTGAATGTATTACTTATATTTTTTATTAATATAGTTGTAGATATGTATGTATGGCATTTATATCATGAATTAAGATATTAATTTTTATAGGTTTTTTAATGTTTTGGGTACCCATATATGAAATTCCCAATGTTTTTAGTTATAACCTACCTTAGAAAATTCTCTATTAATATTATTAAAGTCAAAAAAAGTACCTGACAGATGAAATCATCCACTGTCTGAGCTACAGAGATCTTAAAGTTCATCTGGCCTCACTCTTTCATTTTATACTTTGGAAAACTAAGGCAAAGGGCAGTTACATAACTTTATTAAAGTTGTACAGCTACTCTGTGACAAAAGCCCAAATGTGACTCAGTGCAGTCAGTATTCTCTCCATCCATCTTCTCAAAACCAGCAAAATTTTGTGGAAGGCAGCACACAAAAATAAAAGCAATGGTTGTATCAGGGAAATGGAATTAGGGTATTTATTTTCAAAACTCTGTCACCTTTTCAATTAAAATGAAACTTGCAGAAAATGGAGCAACAGCATATTATAATCTCAAGTAAAAGTGCACTTCTGTTATTTGAGAAGCTGAAATACAGTATGGGAGCCAGGCATCGGTGGCTCATGCCTGTCATCCTAGCTACTGGGAGGCTGAGATCTAGAGGATCAAAGTTTAAATAGCCTCCTCCCCTTCTTCCCCCCACCCAAACACACACACTAGGCAGAACAAATCCATAACATTCTATCTCACAGGAGGAAGCTGGGCATGGTGGTGTCTACCTGTCAAACTAGCTATGATAGGAAGCCTAAAATAGGTAATAACAGTGCAGACACATGTCTTGGCATGAGACTCAAAATAACCAGGACAACTAAGGACTGGAAGGGTGGCTTAGCAGTACAGGGTCTGCCTAGCAAGCCCAAGACCCTGAGTTCAAACCCTGTAGTATAAAAAAATAGTTATGGGCCTTCTAATACTTAGCAGTCAAATGGACAATATCTAAATGCCTCATATATATTTTCTCCTATATGCTGCTGAAAGCACTTCACCTACATTATCTCTTCACATTCCAACATGACTCTCAAGCACAGAGATGTTTTCTTCACTCAAGAGGCCTCCTAAGTGTCAAGACTCTGGATTTTAACCACTGCAATGACAGACACACTTGGTTGCTATCATTGACTCCCCAGATCTCCCTCTAGGATCAAAGTTCAATCTTAGAAATCTGCATACTACGATGAGACTTCATTTGAAGACTAGGATGGAACTTCTTAGGACAAAATTTTTAGAGATAGTTTTTCTCTCATCTTCACTTGCTAGCTCCAATTTTTCATTCTTATCTATGAGTGATATTTCCTCACAGTGTTAAGCGAAATGTATAATTATCCATTTTTAGTAGAATATCTGATCCATAGTAAATATTCAATAAATAATAACTACTCTTCAGCTATTATTGTCATCATTGTTAGTATTATTATTTACAATTGCCTACCACATTATCATTAGGATTGTTTTATTAGCCAATTTTTTTCACAGTACTGGGGTTTGAACTCAGGGCCTCACGAATCCATTTTTGCTTTAGTTATTTTTCAGGTAAGGTCTGTCATTTTTGCCTGAGCCACTTTGGATTAAGATCTTCCTAATTATGTTTCCTGTGTAGTTTAAATTAGATATCTCTCAGATTCGGCTTATTTGCTAGATGGGGGCTTACAAACTTTTTTTCCTGAGATAAGAAATCAAAATCATCCTCCTCCCAATCTTTGTCTTCTGAGTAGCTAGGATTATAGGTACAAACCACTGTAGGGTTTTTTGTGTTTTTACTTTTTTTTTTTTTTAATTGGGGGGGGGGGGTGTTGTGGGGCTTGAATTTTGGTCCTGGGCACTGTCCCTGAGCTCTTCAGCTCAAGGCGAGTGCTCTACCACTTGAGCCACAGCACCAATTCCAGTTTTCTGGTGGTTAATTGGAGATAAGCATCTCACAGACTTTCCTGCTGGGGCTGGCTGGGGCTGGCTGGCTTTGAACCGTAATCCTTAGATCTCAGCCTCCTGAGTAGCTAGGATTACAGGTATGAGCCACTGGCCCCCAGCAGTGTTTTTACTTTTTAAGCCAAAATTCTTGGAAGGGATGAGGGGCTAGTGACTCAATAGTTGTTTTTCTTCTGACAAGAGCCAGCAGCGAAGTATTAAAGTTCAGGGAAGGAAAGAAAGAAGTCCAGGTGAGATCTAGAGGCCTCAAAGACAATTAGAGCAAGTTGGGGTAAGTTAATAAAACAGCTCATTTGAAGTCCAGTGCTCTCATACAGGAGCCTATAATCCTTATTAGAATGCCAAAGGGCCTAGTGGGGAATGAGGAAGGCCACTGTCATCATGCCGCAATCACAAACTGTGTTCCTGCCCAAGGAATTTAATGCTTCATGGCCACTGCATATTCATGTTGAAGTCAAGGAGCAGGGCAAACAACCTGCAGACTTCCTTATGCTGTGCTGGGAACAGGCTTTCTGACACGGAAAAGCTCCTTATTGTATCCATAAGCACAGAATGTGGCTGGGATATAGCTCAGTGACAGTTTACTTGCCTAGCATGTGTGAGGCTGTGTTATATCCCCCAACACAGACACACAAACACACACAGAGAGAGAATAAGTAAAATACAGTATGTTACATATATTGTACTGCAAGACAAGGCAGTTGGGAGCAGTGGTTAACATCACTGAATAGAATCCTTATTCTAGAAGAAAGCATGAGGTTGCTGTCATAGCATCCTCTGAAGGAAGGTTGGAAGGGCATTTTAGAAATAGCACTCAGTCCTTGTCATACATGTTAAGTGAGGTAAGCCAAGCACAGACAGACAAATGGTGCATGTTCTCTCTGATATGCAGAAATTAGATCTAAAATACACAAAGATATGATAAATTATACAGGATTCTAGACACAATGAGACCTAAAGAGGATACTCCATATGTGCCTCTTTACACACACACACACACACACACACACACACACACACACACACACATGTTGAAATGAATTTCCAAGATACGGAAACAAGATCTTTTTAAAAAAATTATTTTTGATGATTCTGTCTTCTTTATGTATGGCATAGTTCTGTGTATATCTTAGGGAGAGTATAATACTCGAGAGAAAAAGGGTGAAAAGTGCAGCATATGGGTTACCTAACTTAACATGATTTGTTCTAGTTCTATACATATCCCTACAAATGACATATTATTCTTTCTAATGGCTGTATACGTCTATTTTGTATAAGTACCAAAATTTTTGGATCCATCCATCTATTGTGGGGCATCTGGGCTGTTTCTATATCTTGGTTATTGTGAATAGTGCAGCAATGAACATGGATGTGCAGGTGTCTTCATCACATCCTGGCTTGTGATGCTCAGGGTAGATGCCCAGGAGTGGTATGTCTAGGTCATAGGGAAGCTCTGCTTAGTTTTTTTCTTAGGAGTCTTGAGACTGCCATCCCAAGTGGTTATACTAGTTTACATTACTAGTTTACAGTGCTATAGGGTTCCTTTTCCCCAAATCCCTGTCAACATTTGTTATTCAAAGTCATAATGTTGGTCAATCTAACTGGGGTGAGATGGAATCTCAGTGTTGTTTTGATTTGTGTTTCTTTTATGACCAGGGATGATGAGCATTTCCTTGTGTTTTTTGTTTGTTTGTTTTGTTTTGTTTTTGTGGGGGGTTTTTTTGCCATTCTTACCTCTTATTCAGTAAAGTCTCTCCTTAGCTCCCTTTCTAAGGGATTGGTTTACTACGTTGTGGGGGGGAGGATAGTTTCTTGAGCTCCTTGTATATACTGGATATTAGACATTTGTCTGATATATTGCTGGTAAAGATCTTCTCCCAGTCTATTGGCTATCTTTCTAGTTTAATAACTATGTCCTTAGCTATACAGAAACTTTTTATTTTGATATAGTCTCTCTCCTATCTGTTGTGCCCTGGGACTCAAGAAATTTCTACCTATAAGTTCTTGTGTTTCTCCTACTCTCTCTTCAAGTAATTTCTAAGTTTAAGGTCTGACATTGAGACCTTTGATCCACTTTGAACTGGTATTAGTGCATGGTGACAAACAAGGATCCACTTTTAGTTTTCTGCATATGGATGCCCAGTTTTCCCAACACCAATTATTGAAGCGGCTATTTTTTTCCCCACCATATGTTTTTGGTTTCCTTATCAATTATCATAACTGTAAGTACAGGGTTTTATTTTTATTGCATTTTCTAATCTGTTCCATTCATCTTGTCTATTTTTGTGCCAATACCCAGCTGTTTTTGTTATTATAGCTCTGTAGTAGAGCTTGAGGTCTGTCATTGTGATACCACTCACATTCTATTCTAGGTCTTCTGCTGATCCATATGAATTTTTGGATTGTATTCTCTATCTCAGTAAAGAATGTCATTGGGATTTTGATAGGGATTGCATTGAATTTGTTTATCAGTTTTGGCAATATGACCATTTTCACAACTTGGATTCTACCATCCATGAACACAGAAGGTCTTTCCATTTTCTGGTATCCTCTTTGATTTCTTTCTTCATATTTTTAGAATTTTCACTATAGAGATCTATAAAAGTCTCTGGTTAGGTTTATTCCTTGGTATTTTATTTTCTTTGAGGCAAATGGGAGTTATTTTCTTGGTTTTCCTTTCTGCTCATACATTATTGGCATACAGAAAGGCTGATTTTTGTGGGTTAATTCTGTATCCTGCTACTTTGCCAAAGTGGTTATTAATCAGTTCTAGGAGCTTGGGGGAGGAGTCTTTTGGGTCCTTTAGATATAGGATCATGCCATCTGAAAATATGGATAATTTGACTTCTTTCCCTATGTGAATACCTTTTATGTCCTTTTCTTGCAGCACTGCTTTAACTAGGAATTCCAGAACTATATTGAAGAGGAATGGAGAGAGTGGACATCCTTGATTTTAGTTTTTCACCATTCAGTATGATGTTAGCTGTGGGTCTGTCAAGTATAGCCTTTATTAAGGAATGTTCCTTCTATTCTTAGCTTCTCCAAAGCTTTTAACGAGTGGATGTTGTATTTTGTCAAAGGCTTTTTCTGCATCTTTTGAGATGATCATGTGGTTCTTGTCTTTGTCTCTGTTGATGTGAATTGCATTTCCTGATTTACTTATGTTAAATGACCCTTGTATCTGTGGGATGATACCTATGAGAGCATAATCCATGTTTTTTTTTGGAGGGGGGGGTTGTTTTTGTTTTAGTTTCTGGATTCTGTTGTCTAGTGTTTTATTGAAGAGCTCTGAAGTGTGTGTTCATCAGAGATTGGTCTATAGTTCTCTTTTTTTGTTGGATCCTTACCTGGTTGGGGATGAGTGTGATATTGGTTTCATAGAATGAATTTGGAATTCAGCCTTCTGTTTCTATTCCATGGAAAAGTTGGAGGAGTTCTGCTATTAGTTCATCTCTAAAAGTTTTAGAGAATTCAGCCATGAACCCATCTGGACCTGAGCTTTTCCTTGTTGGAAGACTTCTGATTGTTTCCTCAATCTTGTTCAGTGTTATGGGCCTATTTAATTGGTTTATATCTTGTTGGTTCAGCTTAGGCAGTTTATATGTCTCTAGAAATTTGTTCACTTCTACTAGGTTTTTATAACTGAAATTTTTTGTTTAAGGTTAATATTCTACCTCTTGAGACACAGGTCGAGTTGAAGGTTTTTTTGGGGCACTTAATTGGAGGTAAAAGTCTCAGGCTCTTCCTGTCTGGCTTTGAACTGTGAGCCTCAGATCTCAGCTTCTTGAGTAACTAGGATTACAGTCATGAGCTACTGTCATCCAGCCTTATTCCTTGTATGGTTAATAATGTTGCACTATTTGAGCTACCACATTTATTTAGCCATTTATGAAAGGATGGAAATGAGTTCTTTCCACTTCTTGACTATCATGAATAATACTGCTATGTACCTTTGGGCACAATAATTTATGTTAAGAGATCTTTTATAATTCTCTATAGTACATATCTAGTGGAATTGCTTGTTATCATAACTATGTTTAAATTAACAAATCAACTTTTCTTTATTACAAGTACTAGGGTTTGAACTCAGGGCTTATGTTTGTCCAGCTTGCTTGCTTAGCTGGAGCTCTACCACTCTAGCCCTGCTTGTTGCTGGTAATTGTGGATGGAGTCTCAGGACTTTTCTGCCTAGGCTGGGCACAACCACAGTCCTCCACTCTCCTGAGTATAAGGTCCACCCTGGGAAGGTGGAATAGATGCCTCCCTCCTTTTGGTTAAGTCTCCGCCCAGTATCTGAGTCACCTAGGTAACACTACTAGGTAGCACACTTGGAGGCAGTCACCTCCCTCCTTCATCAGCATCTGGTGTGGCCACACCTTCTCCTGCCCCTGGCCTTTGATAAGTTGTGGCAGGCTGTGGTTCCACCTTTTTTTATTCCTGTTGTGTAGGCTTCCAACTTGACCGAGGCAGCTGGCAAATAAACCTTTCCCTTACTTGAATACCACGTGCTGCTCTCTTTCCTCCACTGCCAATTTAATTTACCTAACACTGAGTAATTACGATTACAGACATGAGCCATCAGCCAGCACCTGGTGCAATTCAACTTTTGGTCACAATTTATTGCTTAGCATCTCACTGTTTGAAAAGAGGGAAAATGTAGGAGCAAATGGTTGCTTTAGCAAATGTCCTATTATGTCCCATTTCTATGAAAAAGTATATTAGTAGTGGTACTTCCTCTTTGGTATTTCATGAGTCACTATCCTCAAGTGTAGTGAGCCCTAATATATCATTGGAGCTCATGATATATTGCCCAGACAGGCCCTGCTGAGGCTACTATTTTTGTCACATCCATACAATAGATGGGGAATGACTATAAAGAAGTGATTCCTAAGGTAACCGGGCCACTGAGGCTTGAGCAGTTCCTATCTCTAGGTATTTCTACGAGTATCACAATCAGGAGAAACTTGAGATGATTACAGTCATCTGAGAATAATATTAGTGACAATTTTTATATTCACTATATGTGATTATAATGCTAAATACTTCACAGCTTTTTCCTAGATTCACACCCCTCACTAGTCACATGTGACTAGTGCCTGGAGTGTGATTCATCTGAATTGAGATATGCTGTATATGTAAAAGTCCCATTGAGTTTCAAAGACGGAGAATGTAAAATATCTCATTAATATTCTATACATACTGAAATTGACACTTTGGACAGTACTTATATAGTACTAAGATTAATTTCACTTGTTTTTACTTTTTTTTTTTTTTTTGGTTAGCCACTGGGCTTGAACTCGAGGCCTGGGTGCTGCCCCTCAGCTCTTTTGCTAGCATTCTACCATTTGAGCTACACATTACCACTTCCTATTTTTTAGGGGTTAATTGGAGATAAAGAGTTGCATGGTCTTTCCTGTCATGGCTGGCCTTGAACTGTGATCCTCAGATCTCAGCCACCTAAAGAGCTAGGATTCAGGTGTGAGCTACCAGTGCCAACTCTATTTTTACTTTTCTAAATGGGCTACTAAAAAACTTAAATCACACATATAGCTCAAATTATGGCTGTATTGACAGATCTCGTTCTAGATTATTCCTTACTGTAATTTGATCACCCCACATAATGGGTGAAGAAACTGAGACTTAGAGAGCTTAAATAAACTGCCTATGATCCTACACTGTGGCTTAAGTGCAAAACTGTCTGTCTCTAAGCTGCAACAACTCTTTTTTTTTTAATTTAATTTTATTTTTTTTTTGTGAACATATTGTACAGAGGGGTTACAATTACATGGGCAGGATAATGCGTACATTTCTTATCAAGCATTGCAGCCTCCTCCTTTGTTTACCCTTCACATCCCTTCCCTACCTCTCCCCTACCCCACCACCACCCAATCCTCCCCCCCCCCACCAACATTGTAAAGCTCATTTTCGACATGACAACTTGTACTTCTCATTGTTGCAACAGGTCCACCTGTATTGCAAAAACTCTTATGTATTATTCTATGCTGTCTCCTCTGGTACAGAAATATAGCCCACAGAATATAGAAATGGCTGTGATTATTACTATGGCAAAAAAACTGTTTTCATATCTCTATGGTACAGCATAAGGAAAAGTCATCCACAGTAGAATTTAAGAGATATTGCTTATGGAAAAATTTCTCCAATACTGTGTCTCTGTAACAGTTTGGGGTCCCTTACCAAAAAAAGAAAGAAGAGAAATGGCCTCAGAACTTCCTTTCATTTCTCTGATCCTGTATTTCCATCTCTGTCAGGTGCAAAGGCCAGCCTGTGACGTCGTACTCCAGTAAGATGGAATAAAAGGAGATGAACTATTCTCCAACTTCATCCTTTTTTCCAGCAAAGTATAGAGGCTTTAATTTCATCTATTTCATTTGAATCTGTGAAAACCTCAATGGGATATTAACAGCAATCCTGCCCTCTTGTAAGTTTCAGCAGCAAGAAAGGGAGACCAGTTCCTTTGATTCCCCTGCCACCATTAAGAATTCTCTAAAATAGATAATTTAACTCAGCCAGTCTTCTTTTTCCTAAGGGAATCATTGTTCTTTACTCTCAAAGAATGCTCACATTAATGCTAGCAATACCATTCTTTAAATGTTATCACTTCATTTTATTCACGTTATATATATTTGCATAAAAGATGTATCATGAGTATAGCTTACTTATTTAAAATTTTCCAAGAGAAAGCCCAATCTAGAACACATTGGCTCTTTAAACTATTTTTCTAAATTGAGAAGACAGAGTACAAAGATGATGAAATGTTGCTAGGAGCTATTAAAATAAAAAGAGAGAAAAAAAGAGGAAGGAAGAGAAGAAGGAACAAGGAAGAAAGGAAAGGAGAGAGGGAGGGAAGGAGAGATAGAGAGAGGGAGGGAGAAAGAAAGGAAGGAAGGAAGCAAGCCACCCATGTATTTCTTTTCCTTTTCCCTCTAGACTACTAATTTATAGCATACTAAGAAACACAGAAACTTGATCCCTATAAATACAACTCAGAAATAAAACTCCAGGAAGCTAAAAGTTTCTAGAGGTGCATGTGCAATTTGTTGTTGTTTGGTTTTGCTTTTAGTCAAATTTTTAGTTAATTTTTTACTGTTGGCTTAAATAGCTACAAGGAAAATTAATTCCAGCTTTTGTTTTTTGCCTAGTCATTCTTCCTCTGCTGTTTCAGATGTAGTTCAGATGAGACAACAATGAAGCAAAGTAAGAAATTGGAGAGAATGGTGTTGGGAAAGGTAGATAGAGCTGGACTCAAAGGACCTGGGTTCTAGTTCTGTTTCATGAATGAATTAGCAACAGGCTTTGGGAATTTAGGTTCTACAAAGATTTATCAGACATCCATTATGTTTAAAGGATTGTAATAAGTGCTGTCAGAGCTAAAGTAAACAAGTCATAGACCTTCAAAGGACATATCACCTAGTAGGAAAAGAGCACAATCATAAACTTATGTTATAATATTCAAGTACTGCTACAGAGTCCAGAGGATATCAATGTACTCCCAGTCAGTAGTATTAGGGATGGATGTGTGAAGAAAATGGCATTTGGAATAGTCCTATAGTCCTACAAACACGGGGAGAATTTTAGAGTGAGGGGACTTTTAAACAGAAGGTACACGGACAGAGAAACAATGAAAGCAAAGGTATTCAGTAAGAAAGTGCAGAGCAGGTTCAGAAAAACTTGTTAGACAGGAAGGCATAGTTAATTCTGAGTAATACTGGGAGGTAAGTTTGACTACTAGATTGGAAGTGGAATTGTGGTAGGACTTGGGTGCCACTGTGAAGAATTTGGAGTTTACTAGTGGTAGAGGACAAGGTAACACTAGCGATAAAGAGCAGACCTATGAAGGGTCTACCTGGCTAGTTTAAGCTTAAGTGATTTTGGTTACTTGGGAGGTAAATAGGAGGAAGGGGCAGATCAATGGGAGGTCAGATAGAACATCGTTAGGGTAGGTACAGGGAAGTGGAAATGGATAGAGAAGGCAGATACAAGAGACATTTTGGAGGGAGCACTGACAGGGCTTGGCGACAACTGGTATAGAGTTGACCAAGGCTTTGAGCATTGGTAAATCATAGGTTAGAGATGCTAAGAATATACAAAGTTTTCCAGGAAAGACATTGAGTTTAGTTTTGAGCATGGCTAGACAGACTAGCCATGGATAACATAATCATATAAAATACAATCCAGTTCCTGATACCCTGTACTCAAAACCTTTTAACAGCTGGGCACCAGTGGCTCATTACTGTAATCCTAGCTACTCAGGAGTCTGAGATCTGAGGATAGTGGTTCAAAGCCAGCCCAAGCAGAAGTCTCTGTGAGAGACTCTTATCTCTAGTTAATTACTCAAAAAATCAGAAGTAGAGCTGTGGCTCAAAGTGGTAGGGTGCTAGCCTTAAGGAAAAGAACTCAGGGACAGTGCCCAGGCCTTGAGTTCATGCCCCTCAACTGACAGAAAAAAATAAAGAAATTATAGGGGGAAAAAAACAACAACAAAAACTTTCAATGCTTTCTGGTACTCCTCAGAGTGGAAAAGCAATTACCAGTAAAGCCTTACATGTCTTAGGTACCCCTTTCCCTCCAACCTCTCCCCTTCTACAGCCATGGCTTCTCCATGGCTCTGAATGGATATGCCTTCCCCTAGTGTTCTCACTGCCTCAAACCCTGCTTCCTCAGCTCTCACTCCTCTCACATCTTTTTTTGGGGGGGGGTCCGGTCGTGGGGCCTGAACTCTGGGCCTGGGCGCTGTCCCTCAGCTCTTCAGCTCAAGGCTAGCGCTCTACCACTTGAGCCATAGCACCACTTCCGGCTTTTTTTTTCTGCTTATGTGGTGCTGAGGAATTGAACCCAGGGCTTCATGCCTGCAAGGCAAATGCTGTACCACTGAGCCACCTTCCCAGCCCTCCTCTCACATCTTATTCAAATGCTACTTTATTTATTTACTTGCAAGTCCTGAGGATTGAACTCAGGGCTGCATGCTTGCTAGGCAAGTGCTTTGCCACTAAGCTTTATCCCTAGTCCTTTTTATTTACTTAGAGATAGGCTCTAAATTGCCCAGGCTGGTTTCAAAACTGTAATCCTTCGGCTGAGATTATAGATGTAGGCCATCATACTTAGATAAATGCTACCTTTTTAGAAAGGTCTTTCCTGTCGATCCTGTATAAAACAACAATACAAGACCACACCCCCCTCACCCACCCTCTTCCTTGCCCCTCCACTTTACTCTCTATAGTACAGTGTTTACAGTTTTATTATCAGTCGGGAAACTGACACTGTCAAAAAAGAAAAAAAGTAGGGGGAGGGAAGAAAAAGGCAGGGAGGGAAGGAAGAAATAGAAAGAAAATAGTCCAATGTTTTCAGGTATAATGAGGTTTGTTACTCTCACATACCGTTCTTGGGACTGGGCATGATAAGCAAATTGAAAAGTAATTTGGCAGTAAGTATGACAAATCATAAAATGTTCATGTCCTGGAACATTTTATGTTTTGGAATTTCTGACAGTTCTAAGAAGATAATCAAAAATATAGAAAAGAAACTATTCTGGAAAATGTACACTAATGTGATGTTTATAATATCAAGAAATTGTGAAGATTATAAATATCTAACAATTTAAAGTAGTTAAATTAAGTAAATTACTGTTCATTTACTTAATGATATATTATTATTCCCTTGTTGAAAGAATAGCTATGAAAAGCTGGTTAGCAACAAGGAAAACGCTTTTAAGATAATGTTATATTTAAAAGAACAGGATCCACAACTGTATACTCTTGATTTGTTATCTTTAAATATGCATACATACAAAAAGATGAGGAACAAATTTACCTAAATGCCGATATTAAATGTTCTAAAGGTTAATAGAGTTAGATGACTTATCTTTTCCTAAGTCTTTTGAATTTTCTAGATTTAGGTTATATCTTTCTTGTAATGTATGGAGTTTTGTTTAATAATCATTTTTAATACTAAAACTGCTGCAACTTAACCCACGCTCTAGACTGCATTGAGTCTAGATTTAACATACAGATTTAAATATAGATTCTCTATATTCAAGTGTGAGTTTCCAGACCTTTCCTAGAGTTTGCCTTTCACACAAAGCCACTGAGGTAGATGATGTGCCCAAGGCTCAGTGGTCCCTCCTTCCTGTTTCTCTATTTTCCTGAATAAAGTTAAGCTGTGTCCTTCTGACTAGGAAGGTCACCATCATGAAATAATAAAGGTTAAAAGAACTCAACTAGTCCCATGCATTTGGCAACATTTATAAACATAAGAGAGGCTCAATCTGCCTTCTTAATGGCTTTTTTTTTCATGTTAGGTCCTCTTCCAATTTAGGGTTTCCACTTCATTGTCTTCCACAGTGCCCATTACCATCTACCTGTTTAATAATAACTGAAGAACTAATGTTAGTAAGAACAAAATAATGATGCAATGTGCAATGTCTACTTAGCTAAACTCTTTGTATATGTTAACTCATCTTACCCTTACAAACCAGAGTCTTACACATTAGGGTAATAATAGTAAAACTTAAGAGTGGTTAAATAATTTGCCTAAATTCACTTACATAGGAAGTTATCAAATTGGATTGTTTTTTGTGGTATTGGTATCAGGGACTGCTGCTTAGTAGGCAGGTGCTGTACCCTTGAGCCATACTTCCAGCCCCTTTTTCCACTGGTTATTTATTAAAGTATGTCTTGCTTTATGCCTGGACCGGCTTGATCTGCAATCTTCCTTCTGCCTTCTTGTGTCACTAAGGGTGGCTGATGAGTACTACCATACCCAGACATTGGTTGAGATGGTCCCATGGAACTCCTTTTTGCCTGATCCCCCAATCTCTGCCTCCCTCCCACAGAGCTAGAATTACAGACTTGAGTAACTGAACCCAACTCCATACTGGAATTTAAACTAACTTCAAATCCTATGCCTCCAGCAAGTACATGATCAACACATATGAATTATTAAGATAGGCTAATTATTACATAGATATTGTCCAGATGATGCAAATATTTGGATAACTGAATAATTTAACCTGAAATTCATCGTCAATAGAGGCCAGGTATCTTGTGTCTGAATTAATCAGTTCACTACTTTAGATTTTCTGTCAATGTCCACGGTATCTCAGTAACTATAGACTCAAAAATAAGCAATCTGAGCCGCGAGCTGGTGGCTTATGCCTATAATCCTAGCTACTTAAGAGGCTGCGATCTGAGGATCATGATTCAGAGGCATCCCAGGCAGAAAAGTCTATGAAACTATTATCTCCAATTAACTACCAGAAAACAGGAAGTGACACTGTGGCTCAAGTGGTAGAGTGCTTGTCATGAGCTGAAGAACTCAGGGATAGCACCCAGGCCCAGAGTTCGTGCCCCATGACAAAAAAAAGAAAGAAAGAAAGAAACAAAAGAAAAAAAAATTAAGACCATTAATAGGAGACATGTAAAGAAATCATGTCCTAAAAGGAGTGACATTAGTCAAGATGTAATGTACTTCTAAACCGATTTGTTCAATGATAACCCCAAATATAATAAAAATATAGTGAGCTGGGCGCCAGTGGTTCATGCCTGGAATCCTAGCTACTCAGGAGGCTGAGATCTGAGGATCACAGTTCAAAGCCAGCCCAGGCAGGTAAGTCCATAAGACTCTTATCTCCAATAAACCACTAGATAAACCGGAAGTGGCCTGTGGCCCAAGTGGTAGAGTGCTTGCCTTGAGCTGAAGAGCACAGGGACAGCGCCCAAGCCCAGAGTTCAAGCCCCACAACCAACAAAAAAATAAAATAAAATAAAAATATAGTAAAAATTTCCCATTAGTTATGACTATTTCAAAGGAAATTTCTAATAAAAAGGTATTTCCAGGTAATAAACCAGTTGTTTCAAGCAACAAAAACTCTAGTAAATACCCTAAATACATTGTAACAGGAATGAAGGAACAGAATTTCTTAGAAAATATCACTCACAATACTCAGCATTCCAAAAGCCCAGTCATGTTCTGTTGTGCTTCCTGTAGCCAAAATCCTAGGTAGAAAACCTTTTCATTTCCTGTCATAGGTATGAGAAACCAGCATACGACCACCTGCACTCTAACAAACATTTGTGAGAACTTGTGAGACAGACTTCACTCATGTCTCATATGTTGTTTGAATGCACAGAATCCAGTGAAACAGGCACAAATGTACTCATAAAGATACTGAGGCATAGTCAAATTAAGTAAGTTGTTTTTAAAAAAAAGTATTAAATACAACACAAAGTAGGCCACAATGGCTTTTTTGTCTTCTCTACTAGGCTGAAAGAATAGTATTTTTTTTTTTTTTTTAGTTCGACTCTACAGCTTGTATGTGAAAAGGAAAAATGAAAAGCTTCAAAGTTGTGGTTGTTATGCCAGTAATGAATTCCACTGGAGAATTCATTTAGTGAAAACTGACATTATAGAAGTCTAAAAACTTTTCATGTGTTTCCCTAGGACAGTCTGAACTTTCCTCACAGCTCTCTCTCCACCAGTTGGTGCTATGACCCTTCCCCTTCCATTTCTGAGGGTCTATGTCTGGTGGAGCTGTCCTTGGTCTGAGAGGTCAGAGGAGAAAAGCTTGCCTGTGGTCTGACTTCTCAGTGTTGCACCACTTCTCAGCTGACTTATAGAAACTCTCCAACCCACCATTGAGAACAGACTGGGAGAATTCTTGAGAGGCTACAGATGTTAGATGAAAAAATAAACATATACAGGATCATGTACACACACATACACACATACGATCAATTGGATTACAGTACATGTATGAGTGAAATACCACGGTAAAACCCCTTTGAACAACTAACATGAACTTAAAAAAAAAATGTCAGGGAAGTGAAGTGAAACCTGCCCTGTCTGGGGTATGTGGATTAATGGCAGTGGGAGGGCAAACAGGAACAAAATAGTTTAGGTATGTGTATAAAGATGGAACAATGAAGCTTGTTAAAATTATTTTAGGGAGGGAGAAAGGGGAGAGTGACAGATTAGTCTGATCAAGGTACACTGTAATGCTATATGCATATATGGGCATGCCATTCCCTCCTACAATCGATGGTGAGAGAAATATAGGAAGGGGGGTAGGAAGGGAGGGGGGAAAAGGAAGGGGGAGGAAAGAGGGACACCATGAAAACTCTCAAGTACTTCATCTTGGTTCATTGTAATTTTTCCTCCCATTTATACAAAGTTCAGAGTAGGGACCAGGCAAATAAAAGGCTCACTTAGTAAAACTCTACTGAACTTAGTGCAGACTACAGTTCTAAACGCTGCAAAGGCCTACTGAGGTTTCTTCTCCCAATGATCTTATATTCCAGCAGTAAGAAACTTGCAATAAAAAAAAAATTAAGATGACAAAGAGGAATCAGAAGCCCATAGTGTGTGACAGGTGCCCAGCGTTTGAGGGGTGGGGGAAGACATTGCTGAACACTGAAGACGTGGGGGGGGGCTGATATGGCCGCAGTGGGCGCTTATAAGCTAACCTCACTTACCTAACGAAACAAAACTGGTAGATACAGCCTTTTGTTATGATAGAATTCCGCAGACTGGGTAACTTCTACAGATAAAAAACAACAACAACAACAAAAAAGCTCACAGTTGGGCCTGGCACCACCTCAGCTCGCTCAGCTTCCGAGAAGGCCTATGTCCTTACTGCACCAGCCGCCAGGGCGCGGAACCCCGCGAACTGGCTTTTATATCAACCTGGTCTCGCGAGAACCAATCCAGTCTCGCGAGAAACTGGTTCCTGAGGAAGGGGCCTTTGCCCACTCAGGAGGAGCTCAGGACCTAAATACGTGGCCTTCGTTTCCCATTTTGACATTGCCCCATTGGGAGTGAAGGCTTCTACTCGTAAACTTCCAGCCGGCATCTTCAAATTACCACAGAGGGGAGTGCAGTTGAGGGTGGGGTGGATTTTCAATTCTGCCTATATAGGATACATTCATGAATTATTAAGAAATAGAAAGTCTGCAAAGGACAGAAGGTCTTAGGTTTGTAGAACCAAATACGAAGAACAGCTTGGGGAAATGTCTGCAGGTGGCAATGTGCCGAGTATATTTGGAAAAGTGTGAACAGAACAGTGGAACAAGCAGAGAAAGGACACACTAGTACAGCAGGCCGGAGTCAGGTGGAAAGCCATGAGTGGGAGACTGCAAGTGTAAACTTTTTACCTTTGACCGGAAGCCACATGTACCTTTGAAGAAAATCTGGCTCACTGTTGATTAATCTAGCCACACAAGAATTAATTTATTAGCAGGTATACTTGAGGGCTCAGCAGGGTGAGATCATACAGCATCAAATCTACCTCTCTTGCACACCACAATAGGCCATGCAAATGTCTTTTATAGTGAGCTCAGGCAGAAAGGCTCTCATACACCTGTTGTTAGACTTACACAGGAAACTAGGAAAATAGAAATAGTTGTCAGGTTATGAGAAAGCAGCCACTTACATTTGACCCATAGTATTAATCCCACTATAAATCTTTATGTAGTATTTGACACAATGAATGACTCAGATGAGGGAAGAGGCTAAGCCCTAGTATATAAGAAAAGCTAGAGTCAAATTTGTGTTAAATAAAAATTACTTGATTTTAAAAATGAAATCAGATGTTTTCTGTGGCATGTTTAGTTTGTCCTTTCCTTCTGTAAGCTGGCAAAAACCAATGTTTCTTTCAACTTGTATTTATACCACTAATTAGATACTATATATGCATACATTCTACTTTGCACATAGACAGAGATACAATATAACAAAAAGCTATAGTTACCTGGGCAAAGGAAGTAACTGACCTGCAAGCTAATCTTAGAGAAAGCAAACCTATCTAAAGAAAAACACTCAAGCTACTTGAACCTTGAGTCATGCATTGTGACTCATTGTCAGTGATTGGATTCTGGATAGGATGATTTTCTTTATTGACTGACACGTGGAGGAAGGACACATCAAAGTACCAGAATGACGATATGAGTTAGGTTTATAAAAACATAGTCTTCAACTCCTGAAATATCTTGTAACCAGAAAGGGCTATTTGAGGAAGACACTGACAATTGAAGTTAGTTTTCACTTTCCTCCTCCTTCATACTTCTTAAGAACTTACTTTTAATTCCCAGTTTACCCCTCATCCACACTTCCACCCCACCCTCCCACGCTGTCTGTCCTTTTTCAGAGGCAGATGGAATTCTTAATAGGCAAAGCTGCAGTTGCCTTGCCTGGTGACAGGAAGACAAATAACAGGGGACAAGAATGATTCAAAGACGCTTTCAAAATTATGTGCAACTCTCTTCCTTATGAAAATTGGTTGCATTTTCTTGACTTCTCTGTTCCTTTTAACTATTTTAAATTACTTTGTGGGATATTTTCACATCCTGAGGTCTACAGCAGTAGGAAGCAGCTGGCCATTACGAGTTGGAAAAAGGCAGGACCACAAGATGACTCTCTCACATACATGGTTAGACACACCCAGTCGCATCTTATGATGATTTTGGGAGAGGGGGAATAAGCAACCACTCACTATATTCTTCTCTCATCATTTTCATGTAGGTTTTAATATTGATTTTAATAAGTCTTGATTCAATCCAGTAAAAACCTACTTCTATTTGTCAAGTTGGATTTAAATTTTTCATGCCAAGTGGCAGTGGTTTGTGCCTGTAATCATAGCTACTTGGAAGGCTGAGACCTAGATTATCATGACTCAAAGGCAACTTGGAAAGAAAAGTAAGATTCCATCTCCAATTAGCCAGCAAAAAGCCAGGCTGAAGCTGGGCACCAGTGGCTCACGACTATAATCCTATCTACTCAGGAGGCTGAGATCTGAGGATTGCAGTTTAAAGGCAAAGCTGGGCAGGAAAAGCCATGAAACTCTTATCTCCAATAAACCACCAGAAAACCAAAAGTGGCACTGTGGCTCAAGTGGTAAAGCACTTCCTTGAGCTGAAGAGCTGAGGGACAGCACCCAGGCCCATGGCCGACCAAAAAAGTGCCAGGCTGGAAGCATGGCACTTAGAACTCTAAGTGGTAGAGTTCTAGCTGTGAGCAAGTAAGGCAAGTAAGTATGAGGTCTTGAGTTCAAATTCTGTTGGCAACAACAACAATTATGTAGTCCTGGTAACATTATAGTAATAAATAAGTAGGGATACAGACGAGAGTAGACATAGAATTTAATTCCTAGAATAATTCATCTAGGGCAGGTCCATTTTCATTCCTCTTCTCTATCTTTACTCTTTGCCTTTCCTCCTCTCTCCCCTCCCTGATAAATGGATACTGTACATCAGTTCTAAAAGGAGTATATTAAAGCCTGCGACTATGGTATTGCATCATATATATATATATATATATATATATATATATATATATATGTACATACATATGAAGGACAGGGAGAGAAACTGGAAAAGGCTTCTTCCTGAGATTGAACTTCTTAAGTTTTCCTACAAATGAACTCTTGTAAATGACCACAACTTAAACAGAGATTGGGAAAGGATCTTTGCAGATTCAGAAAGCAGTGGAAGGACTTTCTGAGCAGAGAGACAGGAACTGATTTTTACGATCATACAAAATTTTGTAAAAGAAAGTGAAAAATAGATACCTTAAAATTATGCAAAGAAAAACTAGGAAAGGCTAATGGTGCTGAGGTTTTTACTGATTCCTTGAGTGCAGGTCAAACCTTAAGTGCTCAAGTGCTTAGAAATCCCCTCTGGGGGGCTGGGAAGGTGGCTCAGTGGTAGAGTGCATGCCTTGCATGCCAGAGGCCCTGGGTTCGATTCCTCAGCACCACATAAGCAAAAAAAAGAGAAAAAAGCTGGAAGTGGCGCTGTGGCTCAAGTGGTAGAGCGCTAGCCTTGAGCTGAAGAGCTGAGGGACAGCACCCAGTCCCAGAGTTCAGGCCCCACGACCGGACCCAAAAAAAAAAGAAAAAGAAAAAAAAAAGAAATCCCCTCTGGTGCTTAGTTGAAAATGCGGGTACTAAATCTGGGGGTTGTTCGGTGCCTCCTAGTGTCTTGTACAGAAAACCTGACCTGACTCATGGTTTTGGGTTTTTGTTGTTTTGTTTTTTTCTCCCCCAACATACTGTCTTCAATGGTGATTGAGTCTGTCACTGTCAAAATATGTTACTTGCCTTTATCTAAAAAACACTGGAAACCTTAAGATAATGCAAAGTAGAAGTAGGAATGGCTAGAGAGAAATACATTGGACCCCTCCAAAAACAAACAAACAAAAAAACACAACCCTACCATTAGTTTATCTATTTGTACAGGTTTGTGTTTGAGATTTGAGCTAGAACATGCAATTATGTGCAAACTCCCAAAAATGATACTGATGATGCTGTTACCAGTCCCCAGAAGCAAAGGAATAAGGACCCTATTTATCCCCAGATGACCTCAGCCAATCTCTAGCTAGCTTGTGACCTAAAATGAGTTGGAGATCTTACTAGCTGAGAAACTGAAGAGTTCATTTCTGCTTGCCCTTTATGTTCTAGAATAAAACTTAACTTTTGGCTGGGTGCCAGTGGCTTATTCCTGTAATCCTAGCTACTCAGGAATCAAAGATCTGAGGATCATGGTTCGAAGCCAGTCCAAGCAGGAAAGTCCATGACTCTTATCCCCAATAGACCAGAAAACCAGAAGTGGCTCTGTGGCTCAGAATGGTACAGTACTATCCTTGAGTGAAAAAGCTCAGAGACAGTACGCAAGCTCTGAGTTCAAGCCCCATGACCACCACCACCAACAAAATTTAACTTTTAGTATAATTAATATTTTATTATGGTTGTTCATTAAAAGCATCTATCAGATATTGAACACATATGATTATATCTTATATATTTACGATTTATCAATGTGAAATCATTTATGGAAACGTAACTAATAGTGCTCTTAATAGATTCACATATTATCGTGTATAGAGTACTTGTTTTTGTAACTACTAGCTTTTCTTTATTTCTGTTGTTGTTAATGGAAGTGATTAATGAGAGATAGTCTTCCTACATTGCCCAAGCTGGTTTAAACGCTTCAGCTCAAACAATTCTCCTGCTTCAGTCTCCTAAGTAACTGGAACTACAGGCAAGTACCACCTAACCCAGTTCTATTTACCTGGTTTTATACCTCAACGTTTTCCTTTCATGATGGACTGTTTGATGTTCTTGTCTTGAAGAATTATGCTAGTGTTTTTCTAGTTCTAACCAATAACTACATGTTTAAATCCTGTGTCACAAAAAATTCCTATCGGAATAAAAAGTTTATATTTTGGAGCCGGTGCCAGTGGCTCACACCTGTAATCCTAGCTACTCAGGAGGCTGAGATCTGAGGATCACAGTTCAAAGCCAGCCCAGGCAGGAAAGTCCATGAGACTCTTATCTCCAATAAAGCACTAGAAAACCAGGAAGTGGCGCTGTGGCTCAAGCAGTAGAGCGCTCGCCTTGAGCTGAAGAGTGCAGGGATAGTGCCCAGGCTCAGAGTTCAAGCCCCATGACCTACCAAAAAAAAAAAAAAAAGTTTATATTTGGGAGGGAGGCTATAAAGACTTTTTGTACTTCTAGCCTTACTTATAGAGGTTTTGTTCATTGTTTTCTACTGTCCTTCATATTAGCTTGCCAGCAATAAGCAAAAATAAAGCTGGGACTGTGTCAAAAAAATTCAGTGGCCTACATTCACCCTCCTTCAAGCAAGCAGCCTTTACTCAATAGTGTTCCCCATTCAGCGCCTGTGCCAGCCGGCGGAAACAGCTAGTTGTTGTCTGAAATGAAGAATAATTGGAAACATGGTGCCTGCTTCTTTTCCTGCAAGTAACAATCCATCCATTTAACATTCTTTTGGTGCTCTTGAATGCTGTGGGAGACAGCCTTGTGCTTCCTGCTCAGTGGAGGCCAATCTGAGAAAAACTAAGCTAGCCTGCTGTTAGTGTGGAACAGCCACCGCCATCTTATAGCCTGGCTCCTCCGCCCAGAGCTGCTTTCCTTGCTGTTTTTTTTGTTTTTGTTTTTGTCGGTCGTGGGGCTTGAACTCTGGGCTTGGGCGCTATCCCTCAGCTCTTCAGCTCAAAGCGAGCGCTCTACTGCTTGAGCCACAGCGCCACTTCCTCCTTGCTGTTTTATATAGATGAGTAGACTGGAATATGATAAGAGGGGAAGGATCATAATTACAAAAAGTAAAATTTCTGGTTATTGTGATCTCATTTGATAGATAAAGAAACAAAGCCCAGAAACAGTAAACCCTTACCTAAGCCCCAACACACAATATGCTCGTACATTTGGTTCTCTTTTTTTAAAAAAATTATTATAATTTTATTATCTTTAAGTAGTTATACAAAGGGGTTTGAGTTCAACTCATGAACATATCAGTTTATGAGTTCAATGTATCTTGGTCAGTGTCACTCCTTTCATCATTCCCCTCCATCTCCTCAATTTTCCTAGTTCCATTTTCACACATATACATTGAATATTCACCTTCATCTTTTGTATAGCCAACTACATTGTTGATTTTTTTTTAACATTCCATAGGTATACAAAAAGTTGCACTCTATCTGACTGGATTAGGCTGGCCTTGAACTTGAGATCCTCCTGCCTCAGCTGATACAGATATACACCATCATATGCCTGGAAACCATTCTCCAAGTCCTAGTTGTGATGTGGCTGCTGAAATTTCAATTATCCTATAAGTATTCCACACAGGAAGGAGGAAAAAAGATAACAGGAGTAGTTTCCAACAGAATTAGGCTTTAGGCCCACCCACTTCTGTTTGCAACTGTCTACCCCAATTGTAAATGGAGATGAAGGGATTGGGTTTGTAGCTCAGCCACAGAGCACTTTTCTAGCATTACTTGGGGCTCTCAGTTTGTTCCCCAACACTACAAAAAGGGGAGAGGGCTATTGGAAGAGTTTTATTTATTTATTTATTTATTTATTGTTGGTCATGGGGCTTGAACTCTGGGCTTGGGTGCTGTCCCTCAGCTCTTCAACTCAAGACCACTTGAGCCACAGCACCACTCCCAGTTTTCTGAGTAGTTTATTGGAGATAAGAGTCTCATGCTTTCCTGCCCAGGCTGGCTTTGAACCAAGATCCTCAGATCTCAGCCTCCTGAGTAGCTAGGATTACTGGTGTGAGCCACTGGCACCTGGCGTGGGAAGATTATAATTTTAAAATCCAGATACCTTACCACTTCAAGCTTAATTGAGGTAAATAGATTGCATCTACCAGCCTCTGCCATGTGTAATTTAAATTCTTCTATTCTCTTGTTCCTATTTGACATATATCCATTTTCCTAATTATGCATTTTCACCTTTATATTTTTAGCCCTATATAAAAGTTTGACTTTCAAAAGGATATTCAACCATTCAAATTTATGTTTATGTTCATCCCTTCCAGTTTATTATTTTTCCGTTCACCATACATGATTGTTTTTCTGATGTTGTTATTTTTATGTTATTTTTTTACTAAGTAGAAAGATTTATTCTAAGTGTATTTTTGTATTAAATGACTTTTTCTCTTCACTTACTTTTGGGGGGGAATGGTTTGCCAGTACTGGAGAAGGAACTCGTGGTCTTACATTCTTACGCAGCTTTTTCACTTATGGCCAGGCTCTACCAGTTGAACCCCACCTCTACTGCTGGGTTGTTGCAGTTAACTGGAGATAAGAGCCTCTGAGAACTACAACAACAAAGAAAACCTCTTGTGTCCATGTCTTGGAGTTCATTTGGCTTAGTATCATCTTATATAGTCATATGAACTATTCTGTTCATCTGAGATGTATACTAATTATTACAAATAAGGGAGACTATGGGACCTATGTTTCTTTGAGTCTGACTTATTTCACTTAATATGATTTTTTTCCAAGTCCTTCTATTTCCTTATGGGGCAGTGTCATTCTTTCTGTTGGAAGCATAGAATTTGTTGTTATTTCTTGTTTTTTTTTTTTTTAATTGTGAAAATACCATACAGAGGGGTTACAATTACATGAGCAAGGTAATGAGTACATTTCTTTTCAAGCATTGTTGCCTCCTTTGTTTCCCCTTTCCATCCCTTCCCATCCCGACCCCCTGTCTCCCCATTTCCCTGCCAAAGTTGTAAAGTTTGTTTTTCAACATAACATCTTGTACATCTTATTGTTGCAATGGGTCCACCTGTATCTCTATTTAAACAATTGGCTTTTTCCCCTTCTCCTCCACAAATTATACCAACATCAAATACAGTGAAAACAGGGGTTATACTGTGGGGGAGGGACATACGAAGCAACAAAGAAGTATCTTATAAATATGTTTAAAAACAATAGCAAGAAAGAAAAAACATTTGAGTCCTTATCCTGGGGTTCATTTTGCCTAACATCAACTTATCTGACTGTTTCTGCTTGTCTCAGACATTTACTAGTTATTGCAAATAAGGGAAACCATGGGACCTATGTTTCTTTGGGCCTGGCTTACTTCACTTAATATAATTTTTTCTAAGTTTTTCCATTTCCTAACAAATGGGACAATGTCATTCTTTCTGATGGAGGCATAGAATTCCATTGTGTTTATATACCACATTTTCTAGATCTATTCATCTACTGAGGGGCAGGCTATCTACAAATTCAATGAGATACCTATCAATATTCCAACCTCATTCTTCAAGGAAATAGAAGAGGCAATCCAAAAATTCATATGGAACAATAAAAGACCCCGAATAGCAAAAAACGATGCTTAACAGAAAGAACAGTGCTGGAGGATTATCAATACCAAATTTCAAACTCTACTACAAAGCCATAGTAATCAAAACAGCTTGATAATGGCACAAGAACAGACCTGAGCACCAATGGAATAGAACTGAAAACCCAGGAATGAACCCACAGACTTATAGCCATCTAATCTTCAATAAGGGAGCTAAAAAAATAGAATGGAAGAAAGACAGCCTCTTCAGTAAATGGTGCTGGCAAAATTGGTTAATCACTTGTAGAAAACTAAGCCTAGATCCTTATATATCACCCTGCACCAGAATCAACTCCAAATGGATCAAAGACCTTGCAGTCAAAGCAGACACTCTGAAAACATTACAGGATGGAATAGGAGAAACCCTAGGTCTCCTTGGCACAGGCTGAAATTTTCTTAATAGAAACCCAGAAACACAACAAATCAAAGAAAGGTTGGACAAATGGGACTGCATGATTTTTTTTTTTCTTTTGTGTCTTCCCCCTGCCCCC
This sequence comes from Dipodomys spectabilis, assembly GCF_019054845.1. Classification (NCBI taxonomy): domain Eukaryota; kingdom Metazoa; phylum Chordata; class Mammalia; order Rodentia; family Heteromyidae; genus Dipodomys; species Dipodomys spectabilis. The sequence continues at coordinate 17,399,679 of NW_024870874.1, forward strand.
ATGGTTTATCCCCTGTTGTCACTGTGCTTGATTTTGGTATATTGTATATATGTTTATCTGAACTAGGGAAGGGAAGGAGAACAACAAAATGGTGAGACACTGGTCAAAGGGGGAACCTATGCAACAGTGGTATGCACAAGACAATATGTTGAAAATGATCTGTACAATGTGGGAGGTGGATTGTGGGGGAGGGAAAGAGGGAGAAAAATGAGTGAAGAGATAACAAGTTAGACAAGAAATGTAATCATTTACCTTACATATGTAATTTTAACCCCTCTGTACATTACCTTGACAATAATTTTTTTTTTCTTTTTTTGTCGGTCGTGGGGCTTGAACTCTGGGCCTGGGCGCTGTCCCTCAGCTCTTCAGCTCAAGGCGAGCGCTCTACCACTTGAGCTACAGCACCACTTCCGGTTTTCTAGTGGTTTATTGGAGATAGGAGTCTCACGGTCTTTTCTGCCCGGGCTGGCTTTGAACGGCGATTCTCAGATCTCAGCCTCCTGAGTAGCTAGGATTACAGGCGTGAGCCACCGGCGCCCGGCGACAATAAATTTTTTTAAAGAGCCTCTGAGATTTGTCTGCATGGGCTGGCAGCTCAGAATTGAGATGCACAGATCTTAGACTCCTGAGTAGATAGAATTTTTACTGGTGGAAACTGCTGGTACCTGGCTCAGATAAATCCCTCTTTCTGACATAACCATCTCCCTGAGTCTCAAAGATTAACAGTGAATAGGCTAAGGAAGAAACACAATTTACTTACATAAGGTTATTGGTGCTTATTTTCCTCATTTGCTTTAGCATTATACATAGAAAGCAACCAATACCTGGCCAGCTCTCTCCAGTAGACTGGAAGGTCCTGTCTTGAGCAAGTTGTAATGTATAGAATTTTTCAGAATCTTTTCCCGGTTTATTGAAGGAAAAGGTAAAGCTCTTATCCCAGAGTTCCAAAAGCCTCACTCCAAAATCCTCATATTTCTCTTAGTCTACCAAATACAAAACACATTACAACAATGATAAACAAGTAACAACATTGGGGTACATTTTTGTGGTTTCCTATTCCCACCACATTTGTTCTTGAAGATAGGGAAACTTTTTTCCCATGGAAAGCTTGAATCTTGCAAAGTTTGTTACAGGTCTGAAACAAACTTGCAAATGAAATGAGGCTTGAGATTCTTGGTGAAATTATCAATCATTTTTAGTACTTTAACACTTACATGAATATATTGCTTCTGAAAGAAGCCTTTTTCCCTCTTGTCTAGTTCTCAGTGATACCTTCCACTGCATACCACAACAGTACGCTTTCTCCCAAGAGTAAACAAGGAACCTGATATTAGTAAACGGTACAAGTGTTACCAGTTAGATAGGAATGTTACTGTTTTTTACCATGGGGAACAATATGAAAGGAGAAACCCAAGTTTTATTAAAGCCATATAACTTCTCCCCAACTTCACTATTCTAATTGACTTCGTTCTTAAATATTATTATTATTTTAGATGTCCTATGGGTATGACTGGGCTATAAACTAAATCTTAGAATGACAGTTATACAGAGCGTATTCTTTAAAAATGCTTAGTAATACACATGAAATAAACAAACTGTTATGCTCACCATACTCAACCTTGAAACACTTGGCTTATGGTATTGGTCCTTGTGCTCTCTTTTGAGAATAGAGATTGTTGTGACCTCCACCTTACAGTATCTGCCACTTGTCATGTTTTGTTGGGGCAGAGGGATGAAGAACCAATTCTGCTGCTAGAAATGCCTCCCTTCCTATGGCCATCCTCTTTCCACAATTCAATGAGGATGAGGTACAGTGCCCTAAGAAGAGAATAATTCATAAGTTAATAAAATTTAAACCTATCAGCACACTGATTATGAAAGGAATTTGACTTATACCAGCCCCAGAAGTAGAGAGCTTTGAGGGTGAGAAAACACTTGATCAAAATAAAATTATTAGAAAAAAGGTAGATGAATAAGCAGGATACCAGATTTGAACATTAGAATGCATACAGTATAAGTATCATTTACTTACAATCTATTAAAAAAATGAAGCATCAGGTACTGGGGGATAGCTCAGTGGTGGAGAACAAGGTTAGAAAATAAAAGGCTTTGGGCTCCATACTCAGGACTTAAAAAATAAAAGAGATGGTTCACAATGTTAGGAATAACTGGGGATGTTGGCATGTCTCATAGGAATAAGGACACCAACTAATAGGAACTGGGCAAAGCAAAATTTACTTCTGCAGAAGGGTGTGCCATCAGCCAAAAATCTGGCAAGCATAAACAAAGAGTATGCAGGCTGCTCCTTTTTTATCCCTAACCTAGCAGGCCCTGTTGCTCTGCTCAGATGGCTGATCTCAGGTTCACAGTTCATAAAAGGATGTGGCTTAATTAGCAGGATATAATGAAAATTCAAGGAGCTTCTAATAAGATGTCTTAAAGTGAAGCAGGAAAGGATGTAACTAAAATGTAATTAACTAGGGCCAAGCCAGCTGGCTAAAGCATGAACTTTTCAGAAAAAAAAAAACAATTCTCTCATGATTAACAGAAAAGAAGCAAACTACTTTGGTAGAAAAAGACACTTTTCTGACAAGATTGTATGTTGCCAGTTGTTGAAGCTGGATGTGGGTTAATAGTGAGAGAAGTTAGGTGCATTTTTCTTTCTACCTTTTATGCATGTTTAACACTTTATGTAACAAAAGTTACTGTAAGAAAATTTTAAAAATTCAGAAAACTGTTTTGAATTAGGTAATTCTGAAGGAAGAGACTTTTTGTTCTTAATAGTATAAAGCCTTCTTAAAAAGGACTTTATTACACATTCATCAGTGAAGTTCAAATCTGAGCTGAAGCCAGATGTGGTTTGGGAGGTGGGGCCAGGGAGATTGTGAGTTCAAGGCCAGTCTTGGGTAAAAAAATCAACCTGTCTAAAAAGGGGGAGGGGGAGGGGAAAGGGGAGAGGGAGGAGGAGGAGGTGACGAGGCTGGGAACATGGCTTAGTGATAGAATGCAGGAAAAGTCAGAAGTGGCACTATGGCTCAAGGGGTAGAGTGCTAGCCTTGAGCAAAAGAAGTTCAGGGACAGTGCTCAGGCCCTGAGTTCAAGCCCCAGAACTTGAGGGGGGAGGTGGGGGGAAGAACAGAACAAAACTATACTAAATTCAATTTGTTTACATGCTTCAAACCTGGCTACAGTTCCTGCAACTGTTATTCTACAATTGAACTTGGAAAAATTAGGCTTACTTAATTTTCATGAGGAGCATTTGAAAATGCTGAAATTAAAAAGTTCCAGTGGGAGAAGACAACATTTCCCAGAATCTAGCCATCAGTTCTCTGGGTGTTTTTGCTTTTACAAAATCTAGTTATTTGCACTTTCATGCTATTTGGGCCCCCAAGGACTAAATGGAGAGTCCGGAGTTTGTATAAATTAATCCCTAAAATACAATTTATTTTATCTCTTAATATCTCTATTGTTTTCTCTAGTTAAAAGAGAAAGAACCCTGAGACTAAACTTCATATTTTCTAGAAACACTAGGAGAACTAACCATGGTTGATTTTTCTTATGTATCATAGAGAATCCAGTTAAGACAGAATTGTCTTCTTTGCTAAAATAAATAACGACTATAAATAAGTTAATTATTTTCAGACTGTTTTATAGTGTCACTTCTTTGTGAAATTTCCCAAGTAAGCTCCCACATTTTTCTTTTTCTCAGCTGTCCGGCACTGAAGCAATGAGCTGCCATGCTCACCTATCACCTGTGTGCTGGATTACAGAAATACTCAGAATGCTTGTCTAGGGTGTAATTTTAGTGGTCCGACTGCAGCACACGAAAGTCTCTCAAATGCTAGTGAGGTATGAATGCATTGATCTTCCTAAGTCCCATGTGAACAATGTGACCATGCCATGCTTTGTGACTTTTTTTTGGATTGTTTTGTTTAGATTTCAATCAAATTTTCAGGTGACTATGAGGTAAAATGCACTGTGGGACATATCACACAATATTAAGAGATGGAGTAGCTTTGCTACTCAAAATTAAATCCTGACAAATAAAATCCTCAAAGGCATTGAATGTAGAGGAGAAAAGGAAAGACAATACCTTATCATTAAAAATCAATCAGATATTTACTAAGTGCCTCTTCCGAGGATTTTCTTACATTTCAGTCTCTAGTAAATCTTGGTTTACAAACTACTTTCACACCCATTATTTTATTTGATCCTCCAAGAGCCAGGGAGATAAAAGAAACAATATAAAGAAGGAAATTACAGCTCAGATTTAAGTGCTTCCATAAGATCTCCACCAGCTGGAGGAATACAGTGACGCTGAAAACTATGCAAATCATTAGACACTCTACTCTCTCCCACCTGCTCCTGTGCTGTGTTTGGTTCTATGGAGGCATTCAAAGAAGCAAAGACCCTGGTATCAACTCTCAGAGCCTGAGGGGAATCTGAATCTTGGTGAAACACAAGTTTTCATAATGAAACTATTAACTGTTAATGTGAATGACACTGGGGCTATAAAAAAAATTGGATTACTTTAATTAGCAAATAAGATGGTGTCAATTCTACCCAATGCTCTAAAATTGTGTATGTAGGTACCTGAAAATATTGGTCAAGTGAAGGTTTCAGAAATTTTCCAGCCACTCAGTCAGTGTTTAATGGAGAATCCCACTATTGATTCTTGACCAAAAGGAAATCCAACCAGCACAATCATGCACATACTCAGAAGGACATGTGGTTGCTTGAAGAGTCCATGAGGAGGTACTATAGATTAAACTCAGGGCTTTGAGCTTGCTGAGGAGGGGTTTTCCCACTTGAACCATACTCCTAGGCCTTGTTGCTTTTGGTTAATTTTTAGATAGAGTTTTGCTTTTCTTGATGGGCTAACCTGGATGATGATCTTCCTACCTTTACCTCCCAAGTACTTGGGATTACTGGGTGCATGACCGCATGACCACACCCAGTTTCTTTTCTTTTTGTGTTTTAAAACAGGGTTTTTCTAATTTTTGCCTGGGCTGGTCTTGAGTCATGAACTTCCTACCTCACAAGTAGCTGGAGAGGAGCCAGTTCTTGAGTCCTCAAGTTCTCAATGGTTCCTGTTGTGTCTTGGATGGAGAACTGGAAGCCTGTGGGAGCTTGTCATGCCCTGGCACACTATCAGCCTTCCTAAGGCACTCAGAAGTGTAAAGGCCGCTCAGAAGTGTCTTTTACTTCTTCTAGCTCACCTAATTTGCAAAAGGAGTAAAGGATAAAAGTCCAGTATTTTGGAGAAGACAGCCTAGAGGCAAGAAAATGGACTCATTGATTCTATATGGATGTCAATCATCTACAAAGACAGTATGATCACTGTAATAAATTCTAAAGTCCTGGCTCATGCCTAACATGTTCCAAATTCATATTATCTCCATAAGCAAAATTTGGTCTGTTCTTCATCTTTTCAGCAGAGTAGACCTATGCTTAGAGACAGGTGGAAATCAATCCCTGCCTATCCCTGCTTCTGTCTTTCCCTCTGAGTGGCATATTGCCTGGGAGGTCCCAAAGCCTCCCAAAGCCTCATTGAGCAGCTGGCCATCATGCTTTTACAAGAAGTGCCCATGACCAGCCAGTTTCACCAGCATATGGACAGTCAGTCCTGGGCAGTCTTCTCCAAACTCTTCCTTTGTTATAGTGTCCACTGGAATTGGCCATGGAGCTATGCAGGCAATTATATCAATAATTTCAATCAAGTACAGTATATAACAGCTTATGGCTCCTTGAAAGTGCCTAGTATTATAAGCATAAGTAATACCTACCATACTATTTACCATTTTGCTCTTGAAGCCACCAGGGAAGACTGAGACAGCAGATGCAGGCTTGAGTGGCTCCTAATGCAATAATGCATGCCATCCAAAAGGAGGAGGAGGAGGTAGAGATCAGATTACGTTTCTGAATTCAGGCATCATATTCTGTTAATAAGAGTGAGAGAACAAGCCAGTGGCTTATGCCTGTAATCCTAATACTCAGGAGCTTGAGATCTGAGGATCATGGTTCAAAGCCAGCCTGGGCAGGAAAGTTCTTATCTCCAATTAACCACCAGAAAACCAGAAGTGGCACTGTGGCTCAAAGTGGTAGAGTATTAGCCTTGAGCAAAAATGTTCAGGTACAACACCCTGAGTTCAAGCCCCATGACAACCAACAACAACGACAACAAAAAGTGAGTAAACACTGTGGACTACCATCAACACCCATACCTCTGCTCACAACACTGAAGACACTGGCACATCCCCACCCAAGCATGTAACCACCACCACTGGACCACTCAGGTTCTCAATGATTCATCCTTTGCATTGCTATTCCAGGGGTTGAAAATGGATTTATGCTGAGTCATCCCAGTTTTCATTTCATCCATCCAGTGACAGTGAACCTGACTTCTAAGACCAGCTTTGATGACCTTGGGAAACAGAAAAAAAATATTTCTTGTGACTTCCATTCCCCAGATGTGACATGTGATCATTAATTATAACAGCTCCCCCAGAAGATTGAGGAGAAGACTAAATGAGTTCACATGCATGAAGAGCTTAGGACATTGTCTGCCATGAGTTTTGTGCTATAGAAGTGTTAACTATTCTCATCCACCCATCCACCCATCTAATAGTAATCTAAAGTCTCTTGCTCTGGATATGGCTAGAGAAATAAAGACAAAAATGTCATATGTGACCCCCATGGTTATACAAGCTACATTCTCGGTTGCTATTTTACTTACCTTTCTTTTTATCTTACCCAGCAGTTGGAAAGTACTTAATAAGTGTTGCTGAATGGATGATTGGCTTGGGGGACGAGCAAGGCTACCAATCATGTTGATTTCCAGTATGTAACAGTGTGTGCTTGATATCTTCAAAGCATTAGCTATATTTTAATTATCACGTTAGGAGAATGAATGCTGAGACTGAGTGTATGGACAGTGTGGGGGGTGGGGTGGGGGAGAGTGGTGCTTGAAAGTGAGGAGCTAGAGGTGCACCTGTGGAAGTCTTCCAAGAGGCAGTATCATTGAGCTCAGTGCTGATCAGCAAGTGGGCGTTTGTCAGTAAGAGAAGAGGGTTAAGAGTGTTCCAGGCAGAACATTGTGTACTGAGTTAGAGAGGCGTGAAACAGCACAATACATCCAGGAGGCTCCAAGTAGGCAAAGTACGAGTGGAGCCCCATCTTTATTGTGACATACACTGTACATTTGTTAAGGGAGTATTTGAGATTAGAGGCCATGAAATGAAACAAAACAAGGGAGATATTATTTGTATCATTGTCTTTTTTTTCTTTTCTTTCTTTCTTTTTTTTTTTTTTTTGTGGTGATAGGGCCTGAACTCTGGGCCTGGGCACTGTCCCTCAGCTCTTCAGCTCAAGGCTAGTGCCCTACCACTTGAGCCTCAGTACCACTTCCGGCTTTTTCTGCTTATGTGGTGCTGATGAATCAAACCCAGGGCCTTATGCATGCAAGGCAAGCACTCTACCACTGAGCCACCTTCCCAGCCCTGCATCACTGAATTGTAGCATTAACTAAACAACTGGTTAAGGACTAAATGGCTAGAGTTTTAAGTTGTTCAGTATGGTTCTTGCCCTGGTAGGAATGCTGTGGTTCTGTACTGGTTGCTGTATAAACAACCTCTTCTTGTCTGCTAGAGGAAGGAAGTCCATTTTAATCTTTCTCTTCTTTTCTTTTTTCTCTCTTTCTCTCCATCTCTATTTCTTCTTTCTCCCACTCCATCTCCTCTCTCTCTTCTTCTCTTTCTTCTTCCCTCAAAGTAATGGAGATTAATTACTATAAAGTTGCTGAGATCTTGGTATAGGTGAAGATACTTTTGCATGGTAATTCATTGCTCTAAATCAGAGGTGAGTAAATCATGGCCTTAGGGCCAAATCTGCTCTAGTGCCTGCTTTGGTACTTAATTTTAATTTTATTTATTTATTTTTTTGTATTGGTCGTGGTGCCTGAACTCTGAGCCTGGGTGCAGTCCCTCAGCTCTCCAGCTCAAGGCTAGGGCCTCTACCACTTGAGCCAAAACACCACTTCTGGCTTTTTCTGCTTATGTGGTGTTGAGGAATCGAACCCAGGGCCTCATGAATGCAAGGCAAGCACTCTATCACTGAGCCACATTCCCAGCCCTGGTACTTAATTTTTATTGGAACACAGCCTTGCTCATTTGTTTACATGTTATCTATGGCCATTTTAGTGCTACCAAAGCGGAGCAGTATAGTGAGTGAGGAGGACTGTGAAACCTGTAAAAGCTAACATTATTTCCCAGATACTGCTTTACAATAAATGTCAATCATTACTCTATATTCAGCTTTTCTGACCTGAGAAGTAGAAGCCAATATTTAAAATGAGGTCTTGGATTGATTGAGAACCCACATGACCAACAATAGGCTATAACATTTTTTAAAAATTCACCATTAAAGAGAAAGAAGGTTGCAAATATGTAAGCCATAAAGGGTATACTACCATGAATAGATTAATAAACATAGATTGTGAATTGGTCTCAAATTTGTCAGAAACAAACAAGATTGTTCCAATGTATTAGTTATCTATTGCTTCATAACAAATCCCCTTACAATTTAGTAGCTTAAAGCAGCTACCATTTGCTGTTTCCCATGAGTCTGGGAGTTGGCTGAGTGGTTTTGCTGACCTGGGCTGGGTCCAGCTGCTCATAGTGGGTTTGCTCACACATTTGTGGTCAGCTGGTGTGTTGGCTTGAGGCTGGCTGGCCTAGGATGGCCTCGGTTGGGACAGTACACAATCTCTTTCCTCCTGCAGGCTGGCCTGGGTTTGCTCAGTGAACAGTGGCAGGTTCAAGAGGGAGAATGGAAGTAAACACTTGAGGCTCAGGCTTGGACTCCACATACTGTTATTCCGGTCCATTCTAGAAGCCAGCACAAGACAAAAAGCCAGCTCCGATTCAAAAGGTAGGGACATAGACTTTAATTCTTGGTGCAAGGAGCTGGAAAGTCACAGGCAAGGAGCAGAAAAACAAGAGGAACAGAATTGGGACCATATTTGGAATCACAAACAATCAATCATAATCTAAAACAGCATGTATTCTGACCACAACCTTTTTACAAAAGTCATCTCTACGGTCTCAAGTGGAAAGAAATATTCACTATACATGTCTCTTCAGCCCCACCCACAGATATGAATCACTGGTGTCTTCAGCTAAGAGGACCATTATCCTCTAGCTAATGACAGATACAGAGGCGGAGTGGAATAAAGTTCTGTTGAAATGTACTATCCAATGAGGCTCAGACCTACATTCAAATGCCACTTGACAAATCTCACCAGGGAATCAGGCTCAGTTTTAATGGGTAAAGGGAAACAGGAAAATTATCACAGACATAACCACTGAGTGAGCTTAGACTTTGAGCCTAAAGTTTAAACAGATCTATAATATTCCTGCTAACCGTTTGGTTCCCCTTCATTTCTATAACCAGGGGGTGGTCTCTGATGGCATAACTATATGTATTGAAGATATGATGGAAGAAAAAGATATGGCCTATTTTTTTTGTTCTATGACCATGTGATGATTCTTTAAATTGTTGCTAGAAAATCTTCACTATTGCCAAATTTGCCTTGATAAATAAAGTTCATTATAATTAGCCACATGGATATCAAAAAACTTCCTTAGATGTTCTTTTCTCTTGACCATAGGAATGCCATTAAGAAGAGAGCAAACATAGATAGCCTTTGCTCCTCAGAGTATTTCAGAATCCCTGAAAAGCTAAAAACAGAAACAAAACTCTCAAACCACTCAGACCAAACCACATAGCTTAGATCTGAAAATGTTCTTTCTGGGCCAAAGCCAGTCAGGGTCCTTGGCCTTGTCTGCTGGAAGCCAATACCTTTATTAAACTCAAACTTCCACTGAGCTGTCACCATTGGACTTTTTCAGGGGCAGTATTAGTGGGATGGAAAGAACATGTTCAAAGTTAAGGAAGTATTAGATGCCTATTAACTCAGGCTTCAAGCCTAACTGCGAATGGGAATCTGTGTGGGTGTATGTATACACACACACACACATACATATTCATACATTATATATGCGTATGTATACACATATATAGTGGAAAGGAACAGAACTATGGACATTGTTGAAGAGCTAAAACCTGCAGAAAGTTTACAGATGACTAATTATGGGGGATGAGGAAGTAGAATAATCTTGACAAAAATGGATTTCTAGATTCGGGGTACAGAGAATCAAGAAACTAATCTTGGGCCAGTCACACGAAGGTAAAATGATATATCCTATCTATTTAGTGGAGTGCTTAGAAAACTGGACCTAAACAAATGTGGGTCCTTTCCGCCCTCAGGATCTAGCACCGCCTTAGCAATTCCTTACAAAACAAAACTCCTGCCAGCCAGCTTGCCACTGGAAAGGAGTCAAACAGGATAATCTGCTGAGAGGTGGTAACTAATGAACAAAAATCAGGCTCAGGTGAAAGAGGGGGGGGTATGTTACCTCTCTTGCCTCTCCCTCATCACAGTTCAGAGGAAGCCCAAAGCTCTTCCTTCTTCCTGCAGAGCAAGTATGTGTATATGTTCTCCAGGCCTACCTTGGCATTCCTTGATGTCTCAGAGAAGCAGATGACCCTGGCTGAGCAAGACAGTCAGCAGAATAGCAACCCTTGATGCTGCATTTGGAAATTTCCATTCTTTGCTTGCAGCTCTGAAAAAAAAAAAAAGAAAGAAAGAAAAAATCTGAAGAGCCCAGTAGCTAGGAAATTTCCACGATGGAAAATTTTAACATATTCTTTAGCTCTAAACTATGCAGGTTTATAGACACTATTTTTTTTCTTTTGGTAATTTCCTTTCTTAACAATAATTTACGAACATGGTAACACTGGAGCTGTGGGAATAAGGAGGGCAAGATGACCTGGAGGGGAATGGGCATGGCTCAGACAGTGGGAGGCTGTACTACATAAATGTGTGACCACCCAAACAATAGAAAGGCAGATTGCACAAGACCCACTGGTTGGGATCTCATCCAAAATCGAGATAAGTTTGCCCCAGAGCACTGCAGAGAAATTTGTGTAGAGCCTGGAAGTGGAAAGAGGATGGGGGCAACTTTGAACAGGAGATGGCAAAAGCAACACTAGGCAAATCCCTTAGACCACTGCCTCTTGTACCTAAGGGTGAATAAGAATCACCAGAGAATTTGATGTAGCTGCTGCTGCTGCTGATTCAGCAGGTCCAGGACAGGGGCCTGGGTGGGACCGTAGTGCTTCCTAGGTGATGCTCAGTCCCACCCTTCTGAGGACCACAGTGTGGAGGCATAGCTAGACAAGGCCACACACAACAACTTCATCCATGTGAGGTTTGCAGAGCAAAGCTGGAGGTGAGTTCCTTTGGGGTTGTTTTCTCAGATTACAAAGCTGAAGCCTAAGGGTAGAACTAAATGTCTCCTGGTTCACCATAGCAATTTGGACAAAGGTAGATCTTTTGAAATATGGTAATGGCTCCCATGAGCAGAAGGCTGACTACTCCAGCAGATTCTAGAAATCAGTGCTTTTTTTCCAGAAAAATCACTGTGTTAGCTTGGTAAAGATTCCTTAGCTGATCCTGATTCTTGAATGATTCTTCAGTAATGATGCATGGAGTAAACCACTCTGAATATTGAGGGAAGATTGATCAGCTTCTGTGAAGGAGAAAGGAGATTCAGAATAAATTACTTCTATCCTAGACAGAATAGTTGTTTCACTATTATTGAAATAAAATAAACTTTTCCATTTTCTTAACAGTTACTTCATTTTTAAGATACAGCTATATAGATATAGAAATAGATAGATAGATCGAAAGATAGATAGATAGATGAGATAAAAATCTGTGGCATCGGGCTGGGAAGTTGGCTCAGTGGTAGAGCGCTTGCCTTGCATGCCTGAGGCCCTGGGTTCGATTCCTCAGCACCACATAAACAAAAAACAGAAGTGGCACTGTGACTTAGGTGGTAGAGCGCTAGCCTTGTGCTGAAGAGCTGAGGGACAGTGCCCAGACTCAGAGTTCAAGCCCCACGACCGGACTCCCCCCCCAAAAAAAATCTGTGGCATCCTTACTCTAGGCCATTACCATCACTTAATTTATAGTGTGTCTATTAACATTTTAAAGGTAACATTTGTCTCATTTTTCATTTTCCATTCAGTTGCGTTTCAGATGGATTATTGCTTCTTTTCAAATGAAAATATATAGAAAAACATGGAAGAAAAAAAGAAGGGAGATTACAATCACGAAAATGTGATTAAAATTAGAGCATAATAAGCATGACATGAATTTGATTATATAATGAAACGTATTAACATATATAGTAAGAGTAACTTAATGACCTAATATTCTATCACCTGTACATTGTTTAAAAATTAGCAAATTAAATGATATGACAACTTATTGTCATACTAGGCCCAAGGATGAGGGAAATACATTAGAAAAGATGATTCAAAGCTTGCATATTGCGTAGGGACTTGAACTTCTACAGATTAGTTGATACCTTTTAGAAGTTTTCATTGTAGTATCAAAGTGTGATTCAGCATTGACGCAGGCCTCCGGATTACTTAAGTAAAAGAATTTGTTTTTTTTTTCCTTACTATGGGTCTTGATGAGCAATTACTCACCTAAGAACTGTTTTACAACCTACAGGCAATCAAGCAGAATTTGTTCGATCTAACAAAAGGTCACCAGTTTTTAAGGAATAGTTTTTTGTTAATGTTTGAGGTGAAATTCATATTAAAAAATGGCTGTTTTGAAGAGAACATTTCTGAGGCATTTAGTGCACTTATGGCATTGAATAACCACCACTCATGACTAGTTCTAAAACATCTTTATCACCCCCAAAAGAAAACTCCATGCCCAGTAAGCAGTTGGTGCCCAATCTTCTCTCCCTTTTCCACCCTCCCCCAGAACCACCAGTTTACTCTTCTCCCTATGGATTTACCCATTCTGAATATTTCATATAAATGGATTCCTACAATATGTGTCCCTTATTCTTTTTAAGAATAAACATGATAAAATAAAATTTAACATTGAGTGCTTGCAAGGCATGTAATCATTACAAAAAGTTTATACATGGGGTACCATTATTATATAGATGCGCAAATTGGAACTCAAATGAATATCTGAGACCAATATGCTATGGCCAAACAAGAAATAACCTTCTTTGACAAGGGCTACTTGTTTCCAAATGGCACAGCTATATCTCTGCTTCATTTCCCTTATCTCACACAGATGGATAGATATCCCTTCTAGTATAACAACTTCACAGAGGTTGATTCGAATACTGAATGTATTGATAGTTGCTTACAGCTGCTGTTTTTCTAGCAGCGCAATGAGTCCATGCAAACTCTTTTGAAGAGCTCATTAAAACTGCTAAAATAAAGTCTTAGAAGCAGGTGCATTCATTAGCTGAAATGCAGACGATTATGTTAATATCACATTCAGGTGACAAATTTAAAGGCATCAAAATGGTGCAACATAAAAGAATCTTCAACAGCTAAAGTTAACTTCTTTGTAGGGCTCTTTGTTCTATGAAGCATGTGACTGACTATAGCTGTCCAATGTGGGACCTCCAGTGTTATCTCACTAAAACATTTTTCAGTATTCTATTTCCTCTACAATTTCTTGGGTTTCTATTTAGGAAAAGAAAGGTAAGGAATGACTGCAACCCAGGTGCTAGTTCATTAACAACTTATGGCCTAAGGGTAGGAGAAGCAGGTTGAAAAGATGATTCAAATACAGAGACTGGGCTAGTGGGTGACGCAGCTCTGAGGTACAGCTACATGCTCAAGGCCTTGAGTTAATTCCCACGTCCAAACAAAAAACTAAATGTAGACAATGATTCCTTGGCTATTTTTTAAATTTCACAGAAAATCATTAATACATGAAGTATGTATATGACATCTATAATGCTTGGAAGGTCAAACATCAGAAAGTAAATGAGTTACACCAGCATACTTTACATTGTTTAAATTACACCAGCATACTTTAAATGTGTAAATATCTTTGTATTTTCCAAAATTTCCATAACAACTATGCAAATTAACATTTCAATTAATGTTAAAATATGTATTTTTAAAATTATTAAAAACTTCCCGTGGTGCCTTTCCATAGTTTCCTTGCTTGTGAAATTCGATTACTATTTAATTACCTACTAAGTGGAATCTGGGTGAGAAGTTTCTCCAGGTCCTTTCCTGCTATGAAATCTAGAATATCTATGTAAAAATTGGTTCTCTTCCTTTAGAAGAAAATAAGAAAACACAGTAGATATCAAAACACTTAAAAAAAATGTAAGCATGCTTTTTTTAAAGCATGCTTGTTTTTATGTTTTTCTTTATAACCTCAGTCACATGGGCCTAGTTGGCAAAAGAAAGTGAGTTAGAGCCGGGCACTGGTGGCTCACGCCTATAATCTTAGCTACTCAGGAGGCTGAGATCTGAGGATCGCCCAGGCAGGAAAGTCCATGAGACTCTTATCTCCAATGAACCACTCAAAAACCAGAAGTGGTGCTGTGGCTCAAGTGGTAGAGCACTTGCCTTGAGCTGAAGAGCGCAAGGACTGCGCCTAAGCCCAGAATTCAAGCCCCACAACCGACCAAAAAAAAAAAAAAAGTGACTTAGGAACCTTCTGAGGACAAATGTACTTTCATATTTTTAAAGGTATATTCTCTTGGAAGCCTTTGTAAGATAATGCCTAACACATTGTTTTTTAGTGTTTTCTTTTCAAAATGCTAAGCTAAATGACTTACTAATTACAAATGGTAAATACTAAGAAGACAGCTACAGAGTTGAACCTCTACTTACATGGTAGGCTTACATAGTATGTGTTTGATAAATCCTTTGAACTTGAGCTAAATAAGGTCACTTACACAGTTAACAGTCCAGTCTTTTTGCCTTCCTTCCTCTTCAAATCTTGTTTCTTTTGCACAGTTGGCCACTTTCTCTCTTTCTTCCTGCACATATTTTAAAATGAAAAGCAGGAAAATCCTCTTGGGTTGGGGGCAGCTTTCTGTCCACTAGTCCTCCTTCATATGCAGGAGATATATTCCAAAATGCTCAGAACCAAAACCCATGATTTTACATCTTCCCCACCTTAACTAAGCATGTCTCAAACACTGTGGCCTCCAGTTTTGCAGTTCGAGGTTTGCCTGCAAAACGAGCCAAAGTTGCTTTTCCTTCTCGATCTGATGGTTTTCACTGAAGATCTCAGTGACCTCAGCATATGATTTTTCCTTTCCTTATGAAGTCAAGAATGTTCATTTAAAAGAAACACTTGGTAACTTCTCTTTGGTATATTTAAGCCATTAGCATCTTGTGCTCTAGAGTCAGTATTAACCAAAATAGTTACTTGAACAAATCACAGTTGATATCATGATAATCAGGGATGGCCACTGAGTGCCCCGTGGATGGGTGGCATACAGATCAAAGATACACTGAACACAGGGATGGTTTACTTCCCAGGTAGGATGGAACAAGATGACATGAAATTTTGCCATGCAACTTAGAGTATCATGCAATTAAAACTTAGAAATTGTCTTAGAATTTTTCATTTCATGTTTTCAGATACAGTGGAGTTGGGGCTGGCTGAAACCCCTTAGATAAGGAGAAGCTATCATGTACATGTACACCTCTTTCTGTAGCTAAGAGTGCTTTAGCCAAATCTGTGTTTCAAACTGCCACTGTAAGTCTCACTAGCTGGGACTTCCATAGACACAGCTGCTGTGACTGCTGGACAGCTCCAAGTCTCCTTAGGAGTACTTTCCCATCCGCCCTTTTTCCTCTATTTAATTTTCAGAGCTGATGCCCCACAGAAGCTGCCGATTCTACACAGAATTAGGATGGTGATCCAAAAAGGCTTTCATCTTTCCCACACAATGCATCACAAACGTTAAGTTCAGAGGGGAAACTTCAGAGCACAGGATTTAAAGATGAGTGTGAAAAACTCTTTCAGTCAGGTTTCTTTCCACGGAGATGTCTCTTCAGGAGCATACCTGGTAGTCATGACCTTGAGCCTTCCCAAGGATAACAGTCTGTTCTACTTTGTTCCTCTCAGTTTTCCCCTCATAGATGGGTCAATAGATCACAAACAGCATTATAACCACAATGCCCAAAAAGAAATAAAAAGAAAATTTTGAGTGAGCCCTGCTCCTGCAATCTACAAAAAAAAAGCTACTTTCAACATTGTTACTGACCTAGGATGTAATTGCAAGGAAATAGACTCAGGAGCCCTTGGATCCCTGAAGGATGCAATAGATGAGACTGAATCTTTGGCTGGAAGACACTTGGATTTATTGGTCCAGAGTGTCCATCACATCAGGAAAGCACAATCCAGAAAGGGAAAGTGTGTAATTTATTTATAAGCCTGAATACCAGTGTACTGTCCAAACATTTCCATCCTCTCATGCCCTTTTGATACCTATAGAAAAAATGAAAAATTCTGAGATTATTTCATCCGGGGTCCTTGCCTTAAAAGATATTCCAACATTTATAAATACTACCTATATTAAACAATGTGTTCCCAAGGTACCTAAATTTTACATGTAGTACTCCTTTCAGAAGAATTTGGACAGTACCACTGTGTTCTAAACCAACTAGATATGATAACACAAAGAACAAAAGTAGTAACAGAATGATTCTTCTGAGCTAGAGTATTATATATAAACAGCCAGATAGCCTGGCTCTCCACATTGTCTACATAGGAGATTCTTTCAAAATGAGTTGTAATGATGAAAGTGGGGTTGTGATTTTAAAAAGCAAATTTGGAAAGTCAATTAGCTAATAGGGAATAGAAGATTTTGAACTATAATTTTTGGCTAAGTAAATAGAACAGTGAGATTTTAAAATGATTATTATTTTAATGAAATGTAAAAAATTCAAACACAAAAGAATATCAAGTTGAAAAGAAACACTACAGCCCATCTCTGAAAAGTAACTATTATAAATGTTAGAGGACCATCATTTCAGACATTGAAATAGATCTTTTAGAATTAAAAAGAATGACTTAACTTGGACAATTGAGCATAGTCTTATTGATGGTCCAATTGAAAAAAAAAAAAAAACTTAAAGCCTTACTTTTAAAAAAAGTTTCTATTTCATCTGAAAAGAGGAAAAGAATTAATTAGAATTCTCAATCCATAAGCAATTATAACCATGTGAGTTCTTCAAAATTTATCTTTAGCCTTCTTTTATTATTAATTTTCTTTTAATTCAATTCAGTTAGATATAAGACATGCTACAGTATTTTGTTTGCCTAATGCAGCCCAATCTAAGATCTCTCTACACTGAGGTCACAACTGCATAAAATAATCAGGTTCCCATTTAGCTGGGTACATATCAGTTGGGCCATTCTAGTTTATTTGATCTATTCTGGCTACTCAGTCATCTATTTTGATTGGTCAAAACCTGTTCTACATTAGTTATTTAATACTCTGACCATCAGGCTGGCTGGGAAGGTGGCTCAGTGGTAGAGTACTTGCCTCGCATTCATGAAGCCCTGGGTTCGATTCCTCAGTACCACATAAACAGAAAAGATCAGAAAGAAATGGCTCTGTGGCTCAACTGGTAAAGCATTAGCCTTGAGCTGAAGAGGTCAGGGACAGAGTCCAGGACCAGAATTGAAGACCTATGACTGACAAAAAAAAATTCTGAACATCATTCCTGGAATAAGAGGTAGAGGAAAACCTAAACTTTTGTCTAGCACTTTCTATTTCTACTTATTTCTCATCAGAGGCTCACATTCCCATTATTCTTTTCTTCATAGCAAATACTTCAGCAAAATCACCTACTTCTGGTTCTCAAACAGAACTCTGTGCCAGTTCATACTTCCATACTATTATACTTTTTTGTTGTTGTTGGTCATGGGGCTTGAACTCTGGGCCTGAGCGCTGTCTCTCAGCTGAAGAGCTGAGGGAAGGCAAGCGCTCTGCCACTTGAGCCACAGTGCCACTTCTGGTTTTCTGGTGGTTTATTGGAGATAAGAGTTTCATGGACTTTCCTGCCCGGGCTGGCTTTGAACCATGATCCAGATCTCAGTCTCCTGAGTAGCTAGGATTACAAGCGTGAGCCACTGGTGCCCGGCACTATAATACATTTCTTGACAAGAACTTTCCCTGGAGATAGGGTGGAGAAATGAAAGGCAGATGCTAAGCCCCTTGGTCTTGGGAGGATAGTATTAGTCATTTGGCCTTTGGTTTTTGCTAAAGTAGAACAGTGGGCCAGTAAGGTTGTAACAGGTACTCAGCCCACCAAGGGTGTCAAGATTATAGAAATCTAATTATTCCTGGTATAGGAGATTCTGTCTATGTTCTGGATAAATTGATGCCCATTACTAAGGCAAAACAAACACTCTTCAATCCAAACGTCCCATTTCAACTTAAGCATTTACCGAATATCATTCTTGCTTAGCTAAATCTTCTTCCCTGCAAGAAGAAGACCTCTTTGTAAGTAGAGGTAGATAGCATTGGAAAGGGGTATCTAGCATAATGAGATTCATTTTGACTAATGATAGCACTTCTCTGAGCCTCCAAATACTTCCATGAGCCAAGTTTGATTTGTTTCTTCATTTTCTTTATTCATTGCATTTTCTTTTATTTTTTGCAACGCTGATGATCAAACCCAAGGATTCTTGCACACTAGGCAAATGCTCTATCACTGAATTACACCTTCAGCCAAAATTTTATGCTTTTCATTTTGTCATCTTTGGTGCTTAAATGTGTCACTTTCAACACCATTTATTCATTAAGCAGCTCCCTCCTCTGCAAGATTCCTTCTCTTGCGGAGGTAAAGTGCTTTCTGCTTTGCTAAAATTATTTCTTTATTAACAGCTAAGAATCATCTTTTCCTTCTTCTGCTCCTACTTTTAAACATATCTCATATAACTCACTTTGGGGCTAACATTTAATTGGAAGTATTCAGATTCCAAGTTTTACTCCTTTATATTGCAAAACCTAGGAACATTGTGGTCTCCATTATCTGTGTTAAATTCAGGGGACAATGACGTTAATTACCCCAATGGAAAATCATTCCAGTTATTTTTATATAAAATTTGTATGGCAGTTTTCCTATCCTACTTACATTTGAGTAATGCGAATACCAAATTGGATGTCATTTCCTGACTTACTCACCAACTTCCATTGAGAAAATGCAGGTCAAAGAGGGAGAAGAAGAAAGCCAGTATTTCCTGGGTAGCTTATATATCATAATTGAAGGTAACTGCTTAATCAAAACTATAGATTTCTGTGCAATAATGGCTCAGTTTATCTCAGAGACACTAGGACATTAGGTTAACTCACTGTTTTATCTGGGGGGAGGGAGTAGTGTTGAATAAATTTAGTAAATAAATTTAGTTTGATTAATCCCAAACAGAGTGAGTCTACACCATCCTCTTTTCTACGAATACTTACTAATATATATGAAGCAATAGATGTATAATCAATACCTCTGCTACTTCCTTTTATTGTTATTTATGTGAAGAACAGGAACCAGAGTATATGGAACTGTGTTAAGGTCCCACTTCAAAATACAACTTCCTCTTTCCCTAAATGCATTCAGTGACCATCTCAGTGTATTACTGTTGGAAATTTCAGACTTCATTAGCATTCACTAACGGAGCACTTTAGGAAAAGACCTAATTTGAGTTTGTGAAATTTCTGAGCATTATGATATAAAATATATGTATATAGTTGTATCCATTTATGGTGCACAATACTATCCCAGACTGTAACAGTGTCTACTTACTGCTCAGACTGCTTTTTAGAGACAAAATTCTTCAAACTTCAGGCAATTGAGTGTCACCAACTGATCTGAATATGTCCATTTTGTATTCACAGAGCAGTAAGTGTATGGCCTCATGCTAGAAAGATTTTGTCCTCTTGAATTAACAATTCACTCTAAATTAGCATTCATTTTGCCTTGTGGCTCTGTATCTCATGCTTCATTCAACACCTGTCTAAATGTACTCATTTATTCAAAAGACACTTAACATTTATAGTGATTATGGGCACAAATTGGAAGTGACTGAGGTCTTAAGGTGAAAGTCAATTACCATGTGGCCCAACAAGAATCAGTCAATCAATCAATCAATCACTCAATCAATCAAGTTCTCTATTCTAGCTAAAGCAGCCAGTTCAAGGTTTCTCCATGCTGGCATTTATCTGCCTTTGGACTGGGTGATTCTTGGAGGTGGACAACTGTCCTATATATCACAGGATATTCAACATTATTCTTGTCTCTTTCTGTTAGATGACATTAATACCTCCACTTCCAGTTCTGATCATCAGTAATGCCTTCAACATTGCCAAAGATTCCCATAACAGGGCAGGCTGCCACTGACTGTGACACCCCCTCCCTGCTCCAGCCAGAGCTAGCAAGTGTATCATACCTTCTTCACTAGCTTAGAGAGCACAGACCCAGCCCTATTCATCACTCTACCACCCCTTCTCTACCAATTAAATTTACTTTTTATCTCAGAATTGCTTCTTGATGAAATGTTCTGAAAAGAACAAAGATCGCCTCTACTATCATCCACCCTGCTTGAGGCACTTTAGTAAGTCCAGAACATGAATAAGATAATTAGGATGTATTGTCTGAGAGATTTTTACAGTTTGATGAGCCATCTCTATTATAGCCCCTCTTTGTTATGAAATGCCTGAGTCTGTAAGACTTTCCTTTGCTTTCTGCTGTTTATAAAGTGATCTCCCAAGTTCTAGAAACAATCTTAGACAGGAATGGGAGGCATTTTGATTTCTGTAGCACTGCCTTTATTTATTGAAAGGAACTCGGAGACTTTGTTTAATAATATTAAATTTGAAGTTCAGATGCTTTTTCGTCATGTTCAAAGTAGACCATCTAAAAGGCTCTCCAGTGATCTAAGTAATTCTGGTTCACTTCGATTCCTGGAAATTGCCAGAGTGCTTTAAGGGAGGAGTTGAGAAAAAAATGAGTGAGGAAATTTTCCCTGTGGGCAACTGGGGAAAACAAAAATATTTTTGTACTGTTGGGACTTCTCAGGAAAGAAGGGTTGGCCAGCAGCGGCTGCATCTGCGCAAGGGGAATTTCCACATTTGGGAAAACATGGTCATAATTAATGACTTAGGAGAGCCAAGAAAATGGACCATGTTGGAAAAATAGGATCTTCAATGGCCAAGTCATTGTCAACTGATTGGGACAGAAAATTGGATTTTTTGAAGGAGATTTTTATTTGTGGATATTTACCTACAGATTCTTCCTTCTAGCTCTCTGATAAGTAACCGAGAACACAGGCATCCTAGAATTAAACCCACTCTCTTTATCTCTCCTTGTTGTAAGGGAGTGTTTGTAGACTTGGCATGTAGTTTCTTTGCTTTGACCATGATGCCTTGGTCTATCCAGCTGGGCTGTTAGTATCTGTTAGAATAAAGATACTATGCAGGACTCTGGGACAGAGGTAGGAGGAGCCATTATTAATTGAGAGCTCAAAGTTCCAGGTCATATGCTCAGAACATTGAAAAAACTATCCTGCTTTAGACAGGAGAAAAATGAAGCTCAGGGAATTTGAGTCTTGCCTAAGGCCAAGCAGATTTTTACTACCAAATCTATATACCCCTCTCCATTCATCCTACATGGAAAGTCCAATCCTAAATTGCAATATTCCTGTTTTCTATTCTTCCTGAACTGCTATTTTTTTCCTCCCTTCTCCCCAGATCTGTTTAAAATAGGTCTGCTCTCAGTTTTGTTCTTCTGAGTGCTCTATAGTTACCTCTCATTCTCAGGAGGAGAAATCTGGGCTAGCAAGCTCAGCACCATTCATGTTGCAGTTTACTTCCAGATGATTATGTGCTCAGAACATTCTTGACCTGCTTTGGGGTTTTTTTTTTATCTCCATGATCAGTTTTATTACAACAGGTTATGATCTTTTTTTCTGCCTCTTCACTCACAGTTTTCCCAAGATCATAAATAATTTGCTGGATGACAACAGGTTTTTCCAATGTGAAGGTCAAGTTTTGCAGAAAGGCAACTATAGTTCAGAAAGAAAAAACACAAACCCTCCTATTTAACATGTTGCTACAGGATCCAGTAGAGGATCAATAAAATGTAGCATATTGTTTTGTGAATTGAAAAGGCTACAGATTAAATCATGCCCTCCCCAGAGAAGCAACTCTACACAGCCCGAATGACGTGGCTTCTAAAGTTAGCTCTGTCCCGTAACTGCAATGAATCTTGATAAAACAAACGTAACTAAGATTAAAGAATCTAATTGTCCTTGACTGAACTTCAGCAAGTATTACAATTCACGTAAAAAAACAAATCACAACATTTGGAAATGATCTGATACATTTCCGTTGAACTTCAAACATGTTAATTAAATTTGTTAATATTTGTTTTGTCTTTATTGGGGCATAGTCATCCATTATTGCCTTTGTTTAGAGATAGGAAAACTGAAGGGCTCCTTGTTTTCTAATACTGTGAAATGAAGTGCCACAAGTGTAGGAGATGGCAACAAGTCCTATTTATTCTGTAGGCTCTGTGGTTCTGTAGATCAGAAGGTTAGGTAGGCCTGGCTACCTAACCTAGGTAGGAATCAAGACATTAATTAGGTGTGCTCCAAGGAAAGCAATGTATTCCCCGGAGGTTTGCTTATACCTTGCCTGGTCTTCTCCATCTTCATAGGCGTCTTCACCCTCAAATCTCTTTCTCATTCAGAATCTCTTCAATTTCTCTTCTACTACCAGCTAAGGAAAACTATTCTGTTAAAGGGCTCCTTGTATTGGGCCAGCCCGTACCTGCATAATCTCTATATTTTAAAGCAAATTTACTTGAGATTTAAGTTCCTTCATAGCAGGTTCTAGAATTAGTCATTGATGCCATAACCAGAGGCTGTGAGTGAGAGAAGGTGGCAACTACCTTTTAGCATTTTGTCTACCAGAAGGAAAAAAGTGAACTTGTGATACCATCTTGAAACAGACTTCCAAACAATTATAGAATCAAATAATTTCACTGTAAATTTTATTCTCTTTATTGTCTTGATTTTGTGTGTGTGTGTGTGTGTGTGTGTGTGTGGTTCATTTTTCGCATGCATAGTTGGGGATACTCTCCCTCCTCCCATTTTTCACCAGAGCAACATCATAACTATTGCCATGGCTGATGTTTCACTTGCTTGTTTCAAAGGCCTGAGGGCATCTAAGAGGTAATGGCTAGAATTGGGTTGGGACATGGCCAGTATGGTGGGAAAATTTTGGTGCACACATAGGAACAGTTCATTCCTACTTTTATTATGTTCAGTGAAGACTTTTTTTCCCCTCAGCCCTGGGGCTTGGACTCAGGGCCTGGGCACTGTACCTGAAGTTTGTTTGCTCAAGGCTATCATTCTATCACTGAGGCCACAGTGCCACCTCTGGCTTTTTCTGTTTATGTGGAAATGAGGAATCAAACCCAGGGCCTCATAATGCTAGGCAAGCACTCTGACACTAAACCATATTCCCAGCCCGTCAATGAAGACCTTTGAAAACAGTAATTCTTTTGTTTCTTTCTTTCTTTCTTTCTTTCTTTCTTTCTTTCTTTCTTTCTTTCTTTCTTTCTTTCTTTCTTTCTTTCTTTCTTTCTTTCTTTCTTTCTTTCCTTCCTTTCTTTTGTTCTTCCTTTCTTTCTCTTTCCCTCTTTTTCTTTTTCCTTCCTTCCTCTTCCTTCTCCCTCCCTCCCTCCCTCCTTCCTTCCTTCCTTCCTTTTTTGGTTAGTCATGGGGCTTGAGTTCTGGGCTTGGGCACTGTCCCTGAGCTCTTCAGTTCAAAGCTAGTGCCCTACCAGTTGAGCCACAGTGCCACTTCAAGTTTTCTGATGGTTAACTGGAGATAAGAGTCTCACAGCCGGGCGCTGGTGGCTCATGCCTGTAATCCTAGCTACTCAGGAAGCTGAGATCTGAGGATCGAGGTTCAAAGCCAGCCTGGGTAGGAAAGTCCGTGAGACTCTGATCTCCAATTACGCACTAGAAAACCGGAAGTGGCACTGTGGCTGAAGCGGTAGAGCGCTAGCCTTGAGCTGAAGAGCTGAGGGACAGCGCCCAGGCCCAGAGTTCAAGCTCCTACTGACGACAAAAAAAAAAAAAAAGAGTCTCACAGACTTTCCTGCCGAGCCTGGTTTTAAATCGCCATCCTCACCTCAGAACTCAGCCTCCTGAGTAGCTAGAATTACAGACGGCCGTGAGTCACTGGCATGCCGCTCTTTTATTATATTCTGTAGACAATCTCAGAAATTCAAACATCAAGTGATTCTGTGTGTGTGTGTGTGTGTGTGTGTGTGTGTGTGTGTGTGAACATTCATTTAGAAGAATTATTTGAGAACATTTTGTCTAAATATAGGAATGCTTTGCAATAGGCCAGTATAAGCTTCACCAGGATACTGTGTTCCTACTATGGACTGGAACTTCCCAAATTTGATTGTTGCACAGTTCCAATGTGTGAAGACCTCTGGGATGCAGGCTGAATTCTTGGGCCTGGCTGACCACTGAACCAGAAACCTGGACTTACACCAAGGTCACCTTTGTGTAGGCCTACAAAAAGGCTTCAAGGATCATAAAGAGAGATGAAAGAAGATGGTCTATTAATTTCTTTGATTTTTATCATTTTACCTGGAGGACAATCTAACAAAAAAAAAATCTAGCATTTTGGCTAAAAGAGTGGAGATGGTTTCAGCCTTTGAAAAGGAAAATATAAAGAAACATGGAAACCTAAGGTTTCTTTCAAGAACATTTGGGTTTTCTCTTTTTGAAATCTTAGCCAAAGTGGAGGAGAGGAAGACATTTGTCAAATGGCTTCTTTCAGATTCTCTCAGATCTTCAGAAAATTGTGAGAAATGCAATCACATCATTAAGCAAGCATAATGAAGTCACTGGAGAAGGTGTTCCAAAACTGCACTGAAACGACAACATGATTCAGTCTGCATGTGGGGTGTGAGCCTTTGGAAAACAGGACACAGAGAAAGAGGTAGGATGGGAGAAACTAAGCTTGTTAGTTATAATGTCTTAAAGCAAAACACATTTTATGGTTTTTTTAACTAAATGATTTTTCTCCATAAAGGATAACTCTGAGGATCCTGATAATATGTTACAGATGTTATTTTTATTCCCCAAGTTTCCACTTAAAAATCTTTCCTTTCATGCATTCATGCATTCAGAAATATCTAATGAGGTCAAGTATGGTGATTCATGCCTGTAATCCCAGCTACTTGGAAGGTGAATGAAGGAAGATCATCAAGAGTTCGAGGCTAGCCTTGGCAAACGTAGTGAAACTGTCTCAAAAGCAAAATTTTAAAAATGAGCAAAAGAGGTAGGGGCATAGCTCGAATGATAGAGCATTTATCTAGCATTTGCAAGGTCCTGGGTTCAGTCCTCAATACATAAGAAAAGAGGGAGGAGGAAGAGAGAAAAGGAAATGCTTGATGAGAACTTGGCATAGGTCTTTGTCTAGGTGCAAGAAACATGACAATGAGGCCCTTTTGGAATGGAGCTTATGTTCTAATGTAGAGCAATTAGAAAATAAACACATTTCATTAGACAATACATAAACAGGTAAATATGGCGTTAGACAATGATAGCAATGTGGAGAAATAAAGAGCGAGGATGGAGGGGATGGAGGACCATGGAACTTTTTAGACCAGATGGCCAGGGAAGACCACTCGAAGAGTTGACACTTGAACAATAATCATGACAGAGAGGACTTGGTCATGAAAAGATGAGAATGAAGAGGACCCTGGATGCGGAGGATAGATGGTTCCAAGGTTACCAGCATGGTAAGAAATTTCCATTTGAGAAAGAGAAAAAGAGGACCTGAGTGTTGGAATTCAGTGGCAAGTGGAAAACTACAGAAAATGAAGTTGAACAACAGGTGGACAGCACCTGGGTTATTTAGACATAGCAGGATGTGGTAAGTAATTTAGGTGTCTCCTCCTCTCTTCTTTCTTTAATGTAGCCCAAGGTGGCCCCCAACTCATGATCCTCCTGCCTCAGCCTCCTGAGTCCTTAGTTTATAGATTACAGTTGTGGTGACAGACAGCCCAATAATTTAGATTTAAGGGACATGAGGAGCCATTGGGAGGTTTTAAGCAATGAAGGGACTTTCTGTTTGCAAAAAGAAGAAGCAGGAGGAGGAAGAGGAGGAGGAGGAAGAGGAAGAGGAGGAGGAGGAGGAGGAGGAGGAGGAGGAGGAGGAGGAGGAGGAGGAGGAGGAGGAGGAGGAGGAAGGAGAGGAAGAGGAAGGAGAGGAAGAGGAAGAAGAAGGAGAAGAAGAGGAAGAAGAAGAAGAAAAAGAAGAAGAAGAAGGAGGAGGAGAAGGAGGAGGAGGAGAGGAAGGAGAAGAGGAAGAGGAAGAAGAAGGAGGAGGAGGAGGAGGAGGAACTGTAAAGAGCAAGAGAGTATAGTATAGTCTTTGGGAAGGTATTGTAGTGATTTGGGTAAACAATGGTGGCTTGCTCTAAGGTAGTAACAGTGAAGATAGAAGAAGACTGGGATACCTGTGGAAGGCAGATGCAACAGGACTTTGTATGGTTTTATGTGAAAGGTAAGGAAAAAAGGTCTAGGAATGTTAGTTCAGTGATAGAGCTCTCCTGGCATGCCCCCAGCTCTGAGTTCCATTCCCAGCACTTCAAAAACAAACAGGCAAAAGAGAGCTATCCAAGCTGTTGTCTTGTACTTTCAGCTCTAGGTGGATGGTAAGGCTGTAGAAAAGATAGGTGGGCTGGGAAGATATGTGTCAGAACCCTGTTAATTCCCTCCCCAGGAGTTGTTCCTTTCTTCCTGCTTGCTAATAGAGCCCACACTTTGTTTAGGATGACAGTATCCCCAGCCCCAGTGATGAATCATGAGTCATATAATTCAGTCATAATAATCCCATTCCCTTTTTCTACATACTCAATTTCCCCATCTCCTTTGCCGCTAAGTGGGGCCATTTCTGGTTTATAAACTGTTAAGTGGGAGCCCTGGGGGATAGGTGTGGCTGTCCAGATCACCACCATGATGGCTGGAACAAGGCACACATCTTCTCACTTCAAGACCAAAGGTATGAAGAGTAAAAACTGATACGTTAATGTCAGTGAAGCAGAAAAACAAAATTCCTGAGTCCTGGACGGTAAGTAGCTACAGGAGCACTAGCTACCATCTACTGCCAACCCTACCCATTGCCCTCAAATCTCTGAATGCTTCTTATTTTATTTAGATGAGAAAGTTAGCAGAAGAACCAAAGCTTTCCTTTGGCTATATTAATTCTGAGGTGTCTTTTAGTGTGTGTATGTGTGCGCATGCACATGCGTGCATGCACTAGTTCTTGAACTCTTGCTCAGCTGGCACTCTACCACTTTAGCCATATCTCTAGCCTAGAATTTGCTGATTCATTCGGAGATAGGAGTCTTACAGAATTTTCTACCTGGGCTAGCTTTGCGCCTCAATCCTTTGATCTCAGCCTCAGCAGACAGGATTACAGGAGTGAGCCACTGATGCTTAACTTCCTTTAGAGATTTTTGTAGCATGATTGTCCAATGGCTTCCCTTCCCCAATGGAATAAAAATATCCAGACATTTAATTCCATAGTACAGAGTCGCATAGTGCATGACTAGAATATTAGAAAACATAAAAATGTGTGAACAAAACTGCAGTGGCCCTGAGGGACACCAAATTAGAAGCTGACCATTAATGCCTAAGACTGACTTCCCTCGCATTGCTCAGCTAGCATGGCTGAAGTTGCTTCAGCAGGATGGATAGTCAAGCTGAGGTGGTAGAGAGAGATTGGTGTGAGGACCAGGTAGGTCCTTGCATTTCCAGTACTTTCCATCACCTTCTTGGGGCAACATGGTCCTAGACTAGACTACTTCCTTTTAAGGTACCTTCTTACATGAATAGGCTGGTATTGCTACTAGATTTCCTTTTCTGATATATAACAGCCTAGTGAAAAATCCCCCACTAACTTATTAAAGAACATAAAGTAGGCCACATTGAGCTTTTAGCACAGCTTCCGGTTGCTGATAATATCAGGTCTACAAAACACAATGGCACTTATTTCCATTAGAGTTGTCACCCCATGCTCTAGCTCCAGTTTTGTACCTTACATTTGCCAACTCATGTATTATTATTCCAGAACACTTTCCCTGTGTCCTGAATGGTTTGTAGTCCATCTACAGAAAGCACCATTTTGTTTTGTTTTGGTCAGTGGCCCATCAGAAACAGCTATTGATTTTTGTGTGGACAAACTGAGTCTGCAGAATTGAGTCCGCTGGCTCTCCATCTTCTATTCTGCCCATGCTCTGAGTGCGTGTTCTCCTGGGGTTAATTGGCATATCCTAATCTTGTTCCCCTGTTCCTCACTAGACAGAGAGATTTTGCCCCTACACCTTTCACTTTGTCTTCCTATAATTTATTACAGCCAACTCTTGTATATTTTTTAACAGCTTTGGATCAGCATTAATTTTTAAGTCCCTGAGGAGCACGATGTTCCCAAACATTATGTTCCGCACTCTCATGCACACATCACTTTGTGTAATGCCAGACACCTCCTGGGATCCCAGGAAATGTTGCTTCTTTTTAAAAGATGTGCAATTACTCTGGGATGTCCATAAAATATCTTTCCCCGTTGAGTTACTTTCACTGTTTATTTATCCCCAGTGGCTTAGGTCAAAATATTGTTTAATAGAGTGTTGGGGAGAGGGCTTGCTAGTCTCCCCTCATTTCTGTAGAGATAAGTATCCACTGGCCTTACTGGAACTTGAATGATGTATATATATACATATGTATGTATATATATACATATATATATATATAGAGAGAGAGAGACCATCCAGCAGGACCTGTTCCTGCTGGTGGTATAGGCCATCCACAGTAGGAACTTCTTTCCAAAAACTTAAGAACAGCTATGGCCATATTTCCTCTTCTCTCAGCATCTCAGCTTTATCTAATACACTTTGATGCCTGCCTAGAAGGTCAGTTGGAACTTGCTTCTCAATTCTTCTAAGGCTGTTTGGAGAGCCAGGGATAGGACCATGGACAGAGGTTTTGCCATCGATCACTGGGGCAGCAGAAAAACCAGTTCTCTTCCTGCCAAGAAGTGTCTGTAAATGGATGTACCTTTCCTTATCTGGCACTCTCTCACTTCCTCTGGGGTGGCACAGTTTCTTCTAGAAACACTAGCTCCCTCCACCAGCTCTGTGCTTCTGAGATACACAAGGAGGGGGGGGGGGTCCCCATTTTTTGCAAATGCAGCTTTCAAAACACTTAAACAACATTTATGATTAATAGAAAAATGTAGAAAATAAGCTAGCAAACTGTGTGTATAAAATTTCCACATTAACAAGTCCTAATATTGGAATGACTTGCTTTAAGGTTTATTTGTGAAGTCTAACAATACAGTTGAAGCCCCTACCTATGGTATTCCCATTTGCTTCTCTGTTTTCCTCCTTTCCCTCTTTTCTCAAAAGTAACCATTGTCTTGAAGTTGCTATAAATCATTCCCATGCATGCCTTTATAATGTTATATTATATGAATATATTCATAAAGGTAGTATTGCTTTGTGTTTGAAAACCAAGAGATACCATACATCATATATTGTACATCATAGTGCACTTAACATTTTGCCATTTTTTTTGTTGGTACTGGGGCTTGAACTCTGGGCCTGGGTTGTCCCTCAGCTCTTCAGCTCAAGGCTAGCCCTCTACCACTTGAGCCACAGCGCCACTTCCAGTTTTCTGGTGGTTTATTGGAGATAAGAGTTTCTCGGGCTGGGCACTGGTAGCTCACGCCTGTAATCCTAGCTACTCAGGAGGTTGAGATCTGAAGGTCATGGTTTGAAGCCAGCCTGGGCAGAAAATTACCTGAGACTCTGATCTCCAATAAACCACTAGAAAACTGGAAATGGTGCTGTGGCTCAAGCGGTAGAGCGCTCACCTTGAGCTGAAGAGCTGAGCGACAGTGCCCAGGCCAAGATTTCAAGCCCCACGACCAGCCCAAAAAAAAAAAAAAAATAGAGTCTCATGGACTTTCCTGCCTGGGCTGGCTTTGAATCACAATCCTCAGATCTCAGCCTCCTGAGCAGCTAGAATTACAGGCGTGAGCCACCAGCACCCAGCCCATTTTGCCATTTTAAATTCACCATTTCTTTAGATTTATTTATATTGGTGATGTAAAGAATTAACTCATGACTGACTGCTATAGAAGATTCCCTTTGTAGGTCATTTTTAATTTGTAGTTTGCTATAACCAACAATGCTGCAATGAATATTTAAAGACATCTGCACTTGCACGTGAGCTTTTCCAGGCCACAGTTTGTCACCCTTACCACCTGACACTCAGGACTGTAGACTTCTTTGAGGGAGTTGGATGATCAGCAGCACCCCTCACCTCCATCCACTTTATCCATGGAGCACAACTTCTGCCACTCCAGTGTGACTGCTGGAAATGCCTTGAAAAATCACTGGTATTCTTCTCAGGGCAATCACCCATGGTTGAGGGTCATTAACCTTGGCAATATATGCAAGAGAAGAACTTGGTGTCAGGACGTAATTCAATGTACATTGTCACTTTTTTGTTGTTGTTGTTGCCTGTGGGGCTTGAACTCTGGGACTGGGCGCTGTCCTTCAGCTCTTCAACTCAAGGTGAGCGCTCTACCACTTGAGCCCACAGCACTTCCTCATTTTGCTTTTTGAGAGCTCCATTTTTCTATATCTTATGGATTTGGAGTATTCTAAGAATTTAATTTTCTTTTGCTCATTAACTAATATGAAAAGGTTATGCTTTTTGGGTTTTTTTTTTGTTTGGTTGTGGGGTTTGAACTCTGGGCTTGGGCGCTGTCCCTGCGCTCTTCAGCTCTAGGCGAGCGCTCTACTGCTTGAGCCACAGTGCCACTTCCAGTTTTCTAGTGGTTAATTGGAGATCAGAGTCTCACAGACTTTCCTGCCTGGTCTGGCTTTGAACCTCAATCCTCAGATCTCAGCCTCCTGAATAGCTAGGATTACAGGCATGAGCCATCGGCGCACCACTATGTTTATTCTTTTATTTTGTTTTGCTTTAATTTCAAGTGATAGGCAATGTTTGCATTCATGTCTATTCGCCATTTTTTTTCTTCTTCTGTGGCTTGCCTTTTCTTCTTCTGTAGCCTTTCTAGGTTTGGTTGTTTTGCTTTATTTTGGTGATACAAGGAGTGGAACTTCAGTATCTAGAATCTAGTTTGGTTGATACTCGGCTTTGCCTTTGCTAGACAGGTGAAATACTGCTTGAGCCAAACTGCCAGCCCTTTTTGCTGTGACTATGTATGGGAGAGGTTCTTGCTTTTCTCCTGGCTTGGCCTGGCCTGGATCATGATCCTTCTATTTTATGTTTTCCAAAGTAATGATGACAGGTGGGCATCTCTACACTCACTTTTTTTCTGTTGAGATGGAGCCTTGTAAACTTTTTGGTGTAGGCTGACCTTGAACTTCAATCTTCTCATTCTCAGCCTCCTACAGAGCTAGGATCACAAGAAAGAACCACCAGTGCCTAGCAGTTAGTTGTTTGCTTTATATTGATTTGTAAGAGTTTCTTAAAATTTTAGGATACTAACATTTTGTTAGTTTTAGGGCTGAGGAAATATTTTCTTTCAGTCTTAAGTTTGTCTTTTCACTTTATTGATGATACCTTTTTTATATTGTATAGGTAAAACATATGAATATTTCATGTTTCGTAAAATGAATAAAAATTTCTTTCATATTGCAGGGATATGAAATTAATCACTTATGCTTTTTCCTACAAGTATAAGAATGTACTGCCCACTGTTAAAAATCTTAACTGTGTTTTGATGTGACATTGTAATTAAACATAATTATTCCAACATGTTTTTTTTTTTTTTTTTTACTTTTTTTTTTTTTTAAATTTTATTTTATTTTATTTGAGAACATACTGTACAGAGGGGTTACAATTACATGGTCAGGATAATGCATACATTTTATTCCAACATGTTTTTACTAAATGATTCATCATTTTACTCCGGATTTGTGAAGACATCTCTGGTTTTGTTTTTTAATTAAAATGTGTATGGATATATGTATGTATGTTTGAGTCAAAGTCTTACTATGGAGCCCAGGCTGGGATTTGTAGTCATCCTGCCTCTGCCTCTTGAGTGCTGGGATTACATGCATACACCACACCACCTAGCCTTGTTGCTTTTCTTTAGACTATTATAATATCTAAATAAGGAGAATTCATCTTCTTTTCCCTGCCTGGGGTAGTAGAATGAATACAGACGTGGAGGCCTGTGGTTGCTGGATCTGAGTTTCTGGCCTCTTCTCTATTCGGTTACCTCACTCATCTGTCCTGTAAGACCCCTCATCAGGCAACAGGAACCTTTTTTCTTTCTTTAACAAAGCAGTCTGTGTGTAGGGATGGTGGTTTTCAGTCTAGCCTATAGTT
The DNA here is from genome assembly GCF_019054845.1 of Dipodomys spectabilis. NCBI lineage: Eukaryota > Metazoa > Chordata > Mammalia > Rodentia > Heteromyidae > Dipodomys > Dipodomys spectabilis. The sequence goes on from NW_024870874.1 coordinate 17,432,065, forward strand.
GCAGGCACCAAACCTACTTTCTTCTAGTTCCTCTGGTTCTTTTCATACTGGGGCCCACCAGAACCCTTATCTTCAACTCTATCCCTTGCTTTTCATTTCTGATTTATGGAAAATTTGCATTTAAGTTAGCTGTGCTTTTTAATTTTTCTTTTTTAGATTTGAGTATCTGCTGTGGTTTGGATATGATTTGAGTATGTGCCTCCAAGGACACATGCATTGAACTGTAATCCCATTTTGAGGTATTCAGGAAAGAGTCTTAACTACTCTTTCCTGAATACCTCAAAATGGGATTACAGTTCAATGCATGTAGGGTGGTTAGAATTAGATAAGGTCATCAAGGTGGGGTCCTCATAATTGAAGACTGGTGGCTTTATAAGAAGAGGGGTAAGCTGGGTGACCCATGTCTATAATCTTAACTACTCAGGAGGCTGAGATCTGAGGAAAAGAGTTTGAAGTCAGCCCATGCAGGAAAGTCCATAAATTCTTATCTCTAATTAACAACAAAAAGCCAAAAGTGGCTCTGTGGTAGAGTGCTAGCTCAAGGACAAGTGCCTAAGCCCTGAGTTCAAGCCCCAGGACCAGCAAAAAAGAAGAAAAGAAGAAAAGAAGAAGAAGAAGAAGAAGAAGAAGAAGAAGAAGAAGAAGAAGAAGAAGAAGAAGAAGAAGAAGAAGAAGAAGAAGAAGAAGAGATAGAGAGAAGAGGACACACACACACACACACACACACACACACACCACTCACACATCACACATTCCTTATCTCTTTCCTTATGATGCCGTGTACCACATTGGGACTCTAACAGTAAGAAAGTTATCCCCAGATGTAGGCTTTCCAACCTGGGGAACTAGGAGCTAAAAAAAATAAATAAATAAAAAACAAAAGCCTTTTTTCCTATATGAAGTTATCTGCCTCAGGAATTTTGATATAGTAAGGCAAAACAGGCTGATGTAATCATTATTTCTTTGTGTTTAGAGTTGAGCAAGGGCGTCAAAGGCTTAGACAAAACAGTACTACCTTGACCGAAAATGTAAATTCCAAACTGTATTTTGGAGGGCAGTGCAGAACTATCTCCTACTGCTGACACTAAATATTTCGGTTATTAAACACAGTGCTACTTAGAATTTCCCTAATGTGCTTTTTTGCTGTTTTTGTGTCAATCCTGGGGCTTGAACTCAGGGCCTGAATGTTGTCCCTGAGTTTTTTGTTCAAGGTTATTAGTTATTAGTGCTCTACTATTTAAGCCACAGCTCTATTTCTGGAGTGTGTGTGTGTGTGTGTGTGTGTGTGTGTGTGTGTGTGTGTGTGTGTGTGTGTGTGTGTGTTTAATTGGAGATAGGAGATAAGAATCTCACAGACTTTCCTGCCCAGTCTGGCTTTGAATTGTGAGCCTCAGATTTCCATCTCCTGAGTAGCTAGTATTACAGGCCTGAGCCACTGGTGCCCAGCTGATGAAAGTTTGTTTTGTTTTTTTTTGGGGTCCGGTCATGGGGCCTGAACTCTGGGCCTGGACGTTGTCCCTCAGCTCTGCAGCTCAAGGCTAGCGCTCTACCACTTGAGCCACAGCGCCACTTCCAGCTTTTTTCTTTTTGCTTATGTGGTGCTGAGGAATTGAACCCAGGGCCTCAGGCATGCAAGGCAAGCGCTCTACCACTGAGCCACCTTCCCAGCCCTGATGAAAGTTTTTGAGCTGAGCAAACTGAACTCTAGACCACACGTGGGTTCATGCGACAGAATGCCCAGGGACTGAGGAGACCCTTATAGATGTCCCTAAGAGCTACTCAGTCTCAGACCAGAGCCTGAAATGAAAAGACAGCCAGATGAGAGGTGATTTTAAGCAAAGTAAATGGGAAGGGATTGTCATAGGCATTTCATCTACAAAGTGAATTTTGATTGAGGTTTAAATTTTTTTATACTAAGCTCCTTATAAAAACTAGCTTAGTATGTAAATATAATCAAAATAACATTCATTAAAATTGCAAAACCTATTTATTAAAATATGTAAAGCAGCCAGCTGCAACAGTAGTGACTAAGAAATGTAAAAATATTTTGTTCCACAAATATTTATTGAGTTCCTACTATGTGCTTACTCTGTCCTGCAAATGGATTAAACAACTTGGGACTCTGTATACCTTACAACAGGCCAAAGAACAGGCAAATGATTGAAGGATAGGCTTCCTCAAAGAGTGTTTCTTTAGCCAGGCATAGTAGTTCACATCTATAATCCCAGTACTTGGAAGGCTGAGGTGAATTCAGAGCCAGTCTGGGTTATGTAGAAGAGAGGAGAGTGTTAATTTGCAGAGATAGTGTTTACCTGTGTTCACAACAGCATTTTTTCACAATAGCCATGAGGTCTAAGTTACCCACACATCCACCTACATGGATGGATAAGCATAATGTGCTATACATAGGCTGTAAAATTATTCAGGCGTAAAAAGGAAGAAGAGCTGGGTGTGGTGATGTATGACTGTAATCCCAGCACTTATTGAGTTTGGGGTTAGTCTGGGCTATATAGTGAAACCATGTCTTAAAACACATACACACAAAATAAAAAGGAACTGAATTCTTCCCCATGCTGCAACATGGATGAAGAACTCTTGACCTTATTGCTCAATAAGGTCAAATATTGTATAGTTCAACATATATGAGGTACCTAGAAGAGTCAAATTCACAGAGGTAGAAAGTAGAATGGCAATTGCCAGGTTTGGAGGAGAGGAAAATAGGCTTTGTTTAATGGGTTTAAATTTCATGAGATGGAAGCTTCCCGGAAAGTTGTTTCACAATAATGTAAACATTCTGAACAATAATGAAGTGTATTATATATTTTACCGTATTATATATGTGTGTATTTGTGTGTGTGTACGTGTAGTGTGTGTCTATGTGCCAGTACTGGAGTTGAACTCAGGGTCTCCCTCACTTGCTCAGCTTCTTCTACTCACAGTTGGAGCTCTACCACTTGAGCAATGCCTCCATTTCCAGCTCTTTTGCTGGTTAAGTGGAGATAATAATCGCTCAGATTTGTCCAATGAGACTGGCTCAGAACGAAGATTCTCAGATCTCAGTCTTCTGAGTAGCTGGGATTACAGGCATGATCCACCTGTGCAAGGCACCAACATGTTTTTAATTTTTTTTTAAGAGAGGGGACTTGAGGGCATAGTTCAAGTAATACTTGCCTGTACATGTAAGGACCTGTGTTCAGTCCTCAGTGCTGCAAGAATAAATAAATAAAAGTTTTTAAAAAGTAAATGTCAGCTGTGCAAGAGCAGGGGCCTATTGTGGTCTCTTGTGAATTTCTAGCTTCTAGAAGGCCCAAGACACAGTAGGCACTTAACTAATATTTTGCCTTCCTTTGGCTTTTCCTCCCCTTCCAGCATCCTACACACTGAACAACAAAGGCCAAGTTTTTCTGGGAGTCAATTTGGCAAACAAAGGCACGTCTCTCCTCAGGGAATCCAGGGGAAGAATTTCAAGTATTTGTGATTTGATATTTGTCCTGGTCACACTAACTATTCTTTCTCAATTAGGCCGATTTGAACTCTTCTGGCATTTACATTTCCTAAAGATAGATCCTGCTTCTACTTCCCCAAATGAATAGAATCGAGTTGAACTTTGTAAGAAAATTCAAAAGTGGAAGGAAGTCTGTGAGATGAAATGATTATAAGCCACAGCTCCTGCTCATACTGCGTGAGGAAGGGTGAGGTAATTAGCCATATCTGCAGTTCCCTGCCTGGTTTTGTTCCTTCCCTTCACTGGCTATGTCTGATTCTCTTGTGCTTGGTCTCCTTTAACGCCACTCCCACCCCTACAGTTTGGACAAAAATAGACAAAGAAAATTCCTCGTACTTACTTGGGCTTTTGTTTCCCCCACTTCCCCCCCCTCCCCCAACTCCCCGGGGTGCTTGGTTTCCTCTCTTGTGATTTTCCTTTCTTCTTGCTACCTGCTGGCTTCTATCCTCTTCTCTCTCTCAGTATGCCTGTGTTCTAGAACCCTAGCTTGGTATCTAAGAACCTTAGCAAGGTATCCAGGAGAGACAGCTACATGCACAGGATTGACACCCTCAAGGGTCAGGACCTGAGGGAATTGAGTTTAGGCTTTTGATTTAGGCTCCTTGTTGCTTCTGGATTGGCCTTGGTCCTGGCAGACACACAATGAGAATTCAGAGAGGCCTCAGATGTGGGGCCTCATGCTGGAGGAGGTGGCTGAGGGATCTCCCTTCTGCCTTCTCATGCTGGTATGTGGGAAATGAAGTACAGACCAGAGTCAGCCAAAGGCCTTGCTGATCGTGGAACCAACCAATGTCAAAGTTTAGAGATTGGGTCATGTTACTTTTCATTATTATTTCTATAGCATGCTCATCCTCCAAGGTCATATGACAGGCACTTCTCTAAGTACTTTGAAAATATTCTTTTGTGTGTATGTGTGTGTGTGTGCATGCCCATGTGCCCACATGTGTGTGTACATGCATGTATGTGTGCATGCATACCATTACTGTGGCTTGAATTCAGGCCCTTGCACTCTTTTTTTTTTTTTCTGTACTATCCTATTCTTTTATTTTTCTGTTTCCTGTAATTTATAACACAATATAACTTTAGCACTCATTTATAAATGGAAGCATGAGTCTTTGTATGTTATACTATCACTTAAGAAATACATGTGATGTACAAGACATTATGTCGAAAAATTAACTTTACAACTTTGGCCAAGGGTAGGGTGTAGGGGGCAGCAGGGGCTAGATGGGAAGGGATGGGAAGGGGAAACAAAGGAGGAGGCAACAATGCTTGATAAGAAATGTACTCATTACCTTGCCCATGTAATTGTTTTTTTTTTAAATTTAATTTAATTTTTTTTTGTGAACATACTGTAAGAGGGGTTACAATTACATGGGCAGGATAATGCGTACATTTCTTATCAAGCATTGCAGCCTCCTCCCTTGTTTACCCCTCACATCCCTTCCCAGCCTCCCCCCCCACTCAATCCTCCCCCCTCCCCCCCAGGCCCTTGAACTCTTGTTTGGCTTTTTTTTTTTTTTATCAAGGCTGGTGCTCTACTACTTGAGCCACAACCTTCTTTCTGCTTTTTACTGATTAATTGTAGCTAAGAATCTTCCAGACCTTTCTGCTAGGACCAGCTTTGAACTGTCATCTTCAGATCTCAGCCTCCTGAGTAGCTAGGGTTAAAGGTATAAGATGGCAGTGCCTGGCTAAAGCCATGCTTTTAATCATTACGTGGCCACCTCTCTGGTTTATATACAATTCCCCAGGATTCTCCTTGGAGATTTTGTGGCTGATTTTCACAAAATATTTTCCCTCCTCCCCCATCCCTTTCCCGTCCCCCCCCCCCAAAAAAATGTTAACAACTTTTGTCAGAGGTTGGGCGCGGTATAGATCTGAAACTCCTGAGCTATGCTGCTCTTGCATATCCACTGCCTGCCGTGAGCTTACTGGCATCCACCCTGAAGAAGGAATCAGAATCTGACCTTCTTTCTCCCCAGGGATCAGGGAGAAGGGAGTAATTTCTACCCATACAAACTGTAAGAAATAAGAGGTTGACACATAACAAACCTTGTGTTATCTTCCTTGTATGAAGTATCCCACTGCCACATAAATAAAGCTACTGCCTTGAGACTTGTCACCAGTCAGAATGAGTTTGCAAGGAGCCATCCAGGCCCTTGGGAACAGGGTCATGAATTTTTCACATAGTTGGCTACAGACAGCAAAGTGGTTAGGAGCAGAGAACAGGCCTTTCTGGTGTGGGTAGTAAACTGGTCTGGAGAGAGGCCCATGACCTTGGCCTCCTTACCCTGGAAACCGTAGTTAAAACCTTGAACATCACAGGGTGCTCTACTGATCCTGTAATCTTCCCTAAGTCCTTCTGGCTATGATCCAAATGGCTTTTTCTGGTAAGAACTGGGTGAGCAGAAACGGGCTTACAGAAAGGTCAGATGACCTTGGGTTTCGATAGGCTGTGAACTCTGACTTCATTGTTACACAGAGATTTGGCTCTCCACAGCATCTCACCTCCTTGCAGTGCCAGCTTCCTGCTTGCAATTCCCAAGGACTCAGTCCGGTCCACTTCCCATTGCCAAGTTGCCTTTCCTAGATCTTCTTCCTCTAGGGACCTGTTGCCAAGCTGGCCAGAACAATAGAAAGGGAGCCATGTTAAGAAATTAGATGATAATGTCGGCGTCATAGCCTCTCCTCTACTTACTGTATTACATCTCAACAGTGACATCAGAATTTAAAAAGTAAAAATAAAAACTTAAACAATCAAAGGAGTGAACATCTAGGTGTTGAATATTAGGCTCCTTGACATGAGAGGAATTCAAGGATGGCTGTCTCAGTGCGTTTGGGATGCCATAACAAAACACCATAGACTTAGTGGCTTGCAGTGGATCGAAAATGAGTTCTCACAGATCTGAAGGCCATATGTCCAAGATCAAGGTGCCAGATTCAGTGTCTTGGTGAGAGCTGCTTCCTGGTTGATAGGCAGCCATCTTGCTGGATTCCTACATGGTGGAAGGAAGAAAGACAACTCTCTGGGGTCTCTTTCATAAGGACACTAATCCCCATGAAGCTTTGGCCTTCACTTAATCACTTTCTAAAGTCCCTACTTCAAATGCTACCAATTTAGTGATGAGATTTCCAAATGAATTTGTGTGTGTGTGTGTGTGTGAGAGCAAATTCTATCCATAGCAGCTAGTGTCTAGAGCCTTTCTTACATTGATATATGCATCTAAAATTGACCTATGGGTGCCTTCAAGTCCAGAATAAAGAATAGTCACTTTACTACAACGCTGCCTCTCTCTGCACTGCTTAGTAGGATCCATCAAATCTAGGACTGATCAGACAAGTGAATGAGTTCAATCATGTAGGCAACTGGAGTCAGGGCCTTTGTCAAGTGAGCTGTTTCCTCTGACGTCACTGGGCTGCTGCTCATCAAGGCTTCCAAGTGGGTGTTTTCCAGAAAAACCTTCTCTGAAGAGGAGGCCTGGCCTTGGAAGGAAAAGGACCTGTATCCTGCAAGTGGGGTATTCCTGCTCCTTGTTGGCTTCCCTTAGGACTGATTCTCTAGGTAAATGCACTACTTTGTGTGTGTGTGTGCTGATAGTGGAGCTTGAATTTAGGGCCTGGGCACTGTCCTTGAGCTCTTTTTGATCGAGGCTAAAACTCTACCACTTTGAACCATGGCTCTACTTCCAGTTTTCTGGTGGTTAATTTGAGATAAGAGTTTCCCGGACTTCTTTGCCAGACTGGTTTTGAACCCTGATCCTCGCATTTCAGCCTCCTGAGTAGCTAGGACTAGAGGTGTGAGCCACTGGCACCCAGCACTGTCTCTTAGTTTTTTGCTGGCACTGAAGCACTTGAGCCACAGCCCCATTTTTGGCTTTTTGGTGGGTAATTGGAGATATTAGTCCCATAGACTTTCCTGCCAAGGCTGTTTTTAAACCATGATCCTCAGACCTTAGCTTCCTGAGTAGCTAGGATTGTAGCTATGAGCCACTGGTACTTGGCTTGTTATGAACACACTTTTTAGCCAAGAGGAAAATAGAGATGTCAACTACAGAGCTGTCATAGTCAGCTCTTGTGGGTGGGACTTTGGAAATGGTGATATGGTGACAGCCATAAATCAGAAGCTGGTCTGTCTTCTCCCCTGTCTCTGTCTTCACTGCTGTCCTCTGGGTGCTGTTCCTGAAGACCTTTTGCTACTCAGATCTTGGTGGCTCTTCACTCCTTTTTCAAAATATTCCTCTCTCTTCCCTTTCTCAGTGCCAGACTGCTGGCATGTGACTTGCATCCTGTGCAGGCTGCCATGTCTGGCTCAGCCGGGTTTATAATTGCCTCTGGTTAAAGTTTAAATAGATGGGTTTCAGCCCAAGAGAAAAAATGTAAACAACCCTTTCTGCAGGCTTTCAGGACTACTGGCTTCCAGAGCTTCTGAATTCTGTACTTTGGGAAATTCATTCTCTTCTCCCTAGCCCAGCGCTTGAGACATGTTGTTGCCTGGACAGTGGGGAGTTTTCAAAGCTGTTGAGTGCCTCTCCCAAGCCAGATAGAAGCTTTTAGAGGACCTGCACATTTCCTTTTAACTCAATTAAGCCATTAGGATTCGGCTTCCTCTTTAGCCAGTGTCTCTGGTGCACTAAGGTGAGAGAACAGGACTGGCTCCCCACAGGAAGGAAGAGAGAGACCGTCATTTTCCTGCTGGAATTGTTTTCTCTTTGGGGAGGAGGAGCCTGGAGCTGTTGCTCCAAGGTTTTGGTGGATGAGAAAAATGGACTGAGAATCAGAAGAAAGGGGCTGCTATTCTTGGTCATGATAGGAGGGAAAAGAAAAGGAAGGACTAGAGAACCCAAGGACTCAGTTTCAGAGATCCTTGACTGCTGTCATGCCTTAGAAGTAAGCAGATTTTTGTGGGATTTTGTTTTGTTTTGCTTGAGTTTTGATTAAGAGTATTGATCTCTCTCTCCCTCTCTCTCTCACTATATGTATGTGTGCGTGTGTGTGTGTGTGTGTGTGTGTGTGTGTGTGTTGCTTTGCATACTATGTGTACTGATGATCTGGTGTCAGGATGGATTCAGCAATAATCTGGAATGTTTTAGTCAAAGACGTCATTGTATCCTTGCTTTTCTCACCTCAATACCCAACAATTCTTCAAGCTGAGCCTATTACTCAAAACCTTCTGTAGTCTGGCTCAAACCCCTCTTCTTCTCCGACTCCCCAAACTAGACTCTTCCACCCTGGTCCTATAAGTTGTTCCCTGTCTCTGTAGTATCCTAATACCTTGGTTCTGTCCCTGCTGTGCGCAGTAGCATCTCAGAATACCTGTGTTCTCTGGGGCTTCCCATGTTCTCGGTCCTTCCTTTAGTTCTGTAGCAGCCACTATGATCCCCTTCCGTGGAACCTTGTATCATTGTCTGTTGGTCTGCCAATATTTGTGTGTCATCAGCTTCTCACACATGATACCCAGCTCTGAGTGAAGCATGAGTTCTTGCTACCCTCTGCCCTCCACTAACCAGCCTCAGCTGTGACTTGCTGTCAATGCTCAATAAATACTCAGTCTTTAGTCTTCAACCTTCTGAAAAGATGTCAATATGTTAAAAATAGATCTTGGGGCCAGGTGCCAGTAGCTCATGCCTGTAATCCTAGCTACTCAGGAGGCTGAGATCTGAGGATCATGGTTCAAAGCCAGCCCAGTCAGGAAAGTCCATGAGACTCTTATCTCCAATTAATCACCAGAAAACCGGAAGTGGTGCAGTGGCTCAAGAGGTAGAGTTCTTGCCTTGAGCTGAAGAGCTGATGGGCAGCACCCAGGCCCAGAGTTCAAGCCCCGTGATTGACCAAAAAAAAAAAAAAAGATCTTGGGAGGAACTTAAGACTTTATGTAAGGATTTGGAAGCCTAACAGATTGGGTTCAAATCTAAGTGTCTCCTCAGTGTCATCCTGTCCAACCCTCATTTTTTCCACATGTAAAATGGAGACACAGGTCTCTTTTGCAGGCCTTTGTGCAGATTAAAATGAGGTCTTGCTAGTAAGAACCCAACTTCCTTACCCTTTCTTTTCTTTTCTTTTTTGTCAGATGTGGGGCCTAAACTCTGGGCCTGGGCGCTGTCCCTCAGCTCTTCAGCTCAAGGCACCTGAGCCATAGTACCACTTCTTGCCTTTTCTGCTTATGGGTGCTGAAGAAGAGAACCAAGGGCCTCATGCATGCAAGGCAAGCATTCTACCACTGAGCCACCTTCCCAGCCCCTTCCTTACCCTTTCTTTTTTTTTTTTTTTCTTGGGTCCGGTCGTGGGGACTGAACTCTGGGCCTGGGCGCTGTCCCTCAGCTCTTCAGCTCAAGGCTAGTGCTCTATCACTTGAGCCACAGCATCACTTCCGGCTTTTTTCTTTTTTGCTTATGTGGTGCTGAGGAATCGAACCCAGGGCCTCGAGCATGCAAGGCAAGCGCTCTACCACTGAGCCACCTTCCCAGCCCCTCTTTACCCTTTCTTGACGTTAGATTTTTTTTTCTTTGAGGCAGGCTCTTACTATGTAGCCCAGACTGATCTTGAACTCTCAATCCCCGGGCTCACACTTCATACTCTCTAGTGCTTGGATTACAAGCATACATCACAATGGTTGGCAATGTTAAAAAAAAAAAAACCCACACGTTTTAAATGTTGAAATATTTTATTCTGGAACATGGATCCTATCAGTCAATTTAGAGAAGGTATGCCACATTTTCCCTTGATGAAATATTCTCATTTGAATTTGTAAGTTGTTTGAAAGGCTGATCTTGCAGACAGAACTGCACTGATTTATTGGTCATTAGAAGACATTCAGTGGTGGGATGTTGAAAAGACCATTGCTGCCACACTCTTTGTTTCAGTTATCATGTGTAGTCTCTGTTGTAGCTCTTAAGCTTAAAGAAGGGGAAGCAATGTCAGTGAAGACTGCCTTCATTTTCTCCTTCACCAATGTCAGTTGCTATTTTGCTCAGGGGAAGGGTGCAGGATTCCATTCATCCATTCACCATGTATTGATACCACTGTGAACCAGGTACTAAGAAAACTGATAGGTTGGTTGAAGTCCATGATGTAAAAAAGCTATCAATCAGTGGGCTTAGTGGAGTGGGGTGGGTGGTCGCACAAGACCAAAGCATCTACTAAACTGGATGTACAGATAGAGTGGAGGAGACAATCAGCATCCTAGAAAAAATTTCAGGGAGGTGACCACCTGAGCTAAGTCTTGAGATAGCAGTCCATAACTACTAACAGGCAGTCACAACCAAGCGATTCCCATAAAGGACCCTCAACTCTTGTTCCTTCTCCTTTTATCAGGCCATGCAACTGGAAGCAATTGCCTCTTACGTCTTTAACCTGTGTAATCAACTTAGCCTTGGCCCAAGGACCATAACTGCTTCTTAGGATGCAGCATTATTAGTGCTGATTCTCATCACGGGACTGGCAATGGGAGCTCTGCTGCAGCTTTTGTCCCCAGGGCAGGAAACAGCTGGAGTGGTCTGAGCAACCTGCCCTAGGATGGAAGAGTCAAGGCTGTGGCTGTGCAGGTATTTGAGAGTCTGCAGGTGTGGGCACATTTGGGTGGGTAGCTGGATGTTTGTTGGAGGTGTTGGCACCGCAGACGGAAGTGGGGAATTGGAAAGCAAAGCAATAGTTCAGGACCTCACAGGCCAGCTGAAAGACGTGCAGGGAAGGGGGAGGTGGCCACAGCCCTGATCAAAACAAAAACAGGGCAGGAAATTGCATCAGAAAAGGAAGAACGCCAGTGTCCTGCTGAAGAGCCACAAATGTCACAACACAAAAATAAAACGTGTGTTTCTTATTTTACCTAGGCAGATGTGGTACCAATACTCACTCTCTTCTGCACAGTGTCATAATATTACTGAAATAATATTTGTTAGAGCAAACAAGAATGCAGAAAAACACAAACAAGAAATTGCTCTAATTTTTAAAAGTTAGATACCTCATCTTTTATTTTTTGTTCACATCAGTAATTGATTAGCACTTCTATATAAAAGTTTTTTTCCTCCATGCACTTAAAAATACTAAGAAAACAAGTTATGAGTTGGTTGATTGTAATAGGTCTCATTATTAACACAAATTGAGAAATTCTAATAAATATATTCTAATAAAAGTGAATGAATTGATGATGTCAGGGTATGAAATACAGAGCCAGGGATGTTATAAAAGTTTTTATTTATTCTTTTGATACAGGGTCTCAACTATGTCACCCCGGCTGGTTTCCAACTCACAATACTCTTTTCTCCTTCAGCCTCCCGAGTGTTAGATTACTGGCATTCACTACCACACCCAGCAAAATTTTCATTTCAGTTCTTGTATAAATGTTAGTCTCTTTACCAAAAAAAACTAAAAGAGTAGTTTTCATTCTGATTAGATTCTTGTAACTACACATATAAAAATTTATAGGAGGGTTTTTTTTCATTTAAAAGTTTTTTTATTCCTTCATTTTATATATATATATATATATGTTTGGGTTTTTTTTTTTTTTGGGGGTCCAGTCGTGGGGCCTGAACTCTGGGCCTGGGCACTGTCCCTCAGCTCTTCAGCTCATGGCTAGTGCTCTACCACTTGAGCCACAGCGCCACTTCCGGCTTTTTTCTGTTTGCTTATGTGGTACTGAGGAATCGAACCCAGGGCCTCAGGCATGCAAGACAAGCGCTCTACCACTGAGCCACCTTCCCAGCCCCATATATACATATATATTTTAATTGTGAAAATACCGTACAGAGGGGTTACAATTACATGGGCAAGGTAATGAGTACATTTCTTATCAAGCATTGTTGCCTTCTAGGAGGGGTTTTGAGTGAGAAAGGTTTATAAATAGTTGATCCAGTACTGGAATGAGCTTGGCATTTGGGTCTCAGATAAATCTTCTGAATCTATTACTTTATATATAGTCATAGCTACTAGCATTCTATCACCTTCCTAATATTGTAAGGGCTTCAAATGGCTAGCTGACTTGCCCATCTCAGAAATGGTTTAAAGTATCTTGAGTTCTTGGCAGAGAACTGGGGAAGTTTTATGTGCTTCTGCTAACATGCAAAACTACTTCGGAAGTGAATAAATTTTTAGCACATCCATGAGGTAACCAGCAGGAGGAATTGGAGAGGAACTTAGGGTAAACAGAAGAGAAGGAACAGAACTTAGATATTTGTCACACTGTCGTACTGTAGACTGGAAGGAAGTCTTTACTGAAAGAAGCAATGAATGAAAGAAGCAAAGAAATAAGGAGAAAGAAACCAGTGATAGAGAGTTTTCTGCAGTTGCTCTTGATGGACAATACCTACCCACCCTTTCAGGCTTAGCAGCTGGCAGAGACCACCAGGGTGCAGTCCTGGAGCAGGCAATATCTATTTAGTAGCAGTTCAGCTGCAGACAATGCTTGCCAGTGTTGCAGCTCCACCCCCAGCAATGCTGAGCTGCCTCAGGTTTCTATCTCTGAAGTCTGATGAAGTCTAGGGCAATGGAGGATGCATGTGAAGAACTTTATTCAGAGAAGTATTTAGCTTGAAGGCTGCTACTGCTGCTGCTCTGTCTGTCCATCATGTTTTCTCTGTCAGCTGTCTATCCTTTCTTCAGGTAGCTCTGCGTCTGCCTTTGTGTCTCTAAGTCTAAGGGTTCTTATACCCTGGTCTGTGTGCTATTTGGTTGCCCCTAATGCCATTAGGCATTTGGGAAGATAACCCACTTTGTGGGTCCCACAGTATTCTGATTGGTTATGAATTCCTAATCAGGTCTCTTCTGTAAACCTTCTCCCCAGGATTAGGGCAAGTTTATCAAAACTAGGAGGTAGGAGAGGGATAGAGGCAATATGTTCTTTTGCATCTAGTTTCAGCCTGCTAGTTCAAGATGTCTCCAGCTCCTGGGTCTTGACTGATTTTCTTTTTCAGTGGCATAAATTCCTAGTCCAAAATGAAATTTATATTTGGCTTCATGACAGGGTTAAAATTTTCCTTCATACAGTCTCAGTGGTCTATAAAGATATAAAGTTTTCAGAAGTTTTAAGACCCTTAAGAAAAAAATTTGAAAATTTAGTATGGAAAAAATGGAAATATATGCGAAGTGAAAGTTTTAGATTTTTTTTCCAAGCTTTTTTTTCCCCAAGTCTAAATTCAGTGTCACTTTAGGAACAACCAAAAAAAAAAAAAAAAAAAAAAAGGAATGAATCAGATGAATCCATTTACTCACAAAGTTATTAAACATTTTAAATTACAATTTATTCAAATAATATCAATTCTACTGAAGTGATTACTACTAGGTTTAGAAGCTGTTGAACTATTTTTCTTCTTAGTAGTAGTACTGGGGTTTGATCTCTGGCCTTACACTCTCTATACAGACAACCTACCACTTAAGCCAAGTCCCCCAAGCCTTTTTTGCTTTAACTATTTCTCACATTTCTGCCCCTGGTCATGAAGCATAGGAACCCTGGGATTCCCTTACCTATAGCCTCACTCCCACATAGCTGGGATTATAAACACGCATCACCACTGAAGCTTATTGGTTGAGGTAGGGTCTTGCCAACATTTGGCCTGAGTTCGAACCTTGATTCTCCTCATCTCTACTTCTGGAGTAGCTGGGATTGCAAGTGTAAGCCACTGTGCCTGATCCAAACTGCTGAAATGAGGCATCAAATAACATTTGGCTTTGGCCATTTGAGAAGAAACTGTGAAGAGGGAAACCATAAACCTCTTGGTAAAAACAAACAGAATCAAATATAGATAGAGATAGAGGTAGATATAGATACAGATATAGACTTGCTACCTTGCAGATGGTATTCATTTTCAGAAAAGTTATAGAAAGAAGCAGTTGTTTTTAGAAAATCATTTAAGGGGAAGGGCAAGGGAAGAGGGAGGAAAAAGTAAACCAGGTTCATTGACAACGAAAATAAAGTTCCCTCAGATACTTATCGATCTGCTTTGTGAGCTTCTGCACTCCAGAGACCCTCAGCTGAGCACTCCTTTGGTCCTATGTATCCATGGGTCCTGCAACATTAGATTTAACCAACAGCAAATTCAAAACATTTGCAAAGAAACAATTCCATTTATCCCAAACATGTAGAGACTTTTTCCCCTTGTCAGCATTCCCTGAACGATATAGTATAATAGCTGTTTATTTAGCACATGTGGTGGGAATTTGTTGCAAAGTATCTAGAAAGGAATAAAATAATGTTAGAGAATATGTGTAGGATATATATATATATATATATACTGTATTATATATATATACTGTATTATATATATACTGTATTATATATATACTGTATTACAGATACCTGTACATCCTCTTAGTTTGGTATGGAGAACCAGTCCCTGTGGAAAGACAGTAATTTCTGACTTGGATTTTGTCAAGGATCTGAAACCTCACCCCAGAGTTGTTGCAAAACTTCCCTGCTTTTCTGATGTGTGAACAGGAAGATGCTGAGCTCTGTTTTACGTTGCAAATCTAAACGCTTTCCTTCAATGAGTCTCAGGCCATTCTTAAATCTTGCTCTTCTATAATAAAGACCTTAGCATCTCTGCCCATAGTGATCTAAAGAACTTTGCTCTTTGCCCAATATACTCTCTCCTGAAGCAATTTCCCCTCCTCTGAGAAATGTCTTGTCAGACTGCACTGCCCTTGAACCAGACAACTTTCTCTGCTTGTCTTTATCTGTCTAAATAAAGCTAACCTACATTTGCTGTCTAATTCATTCAGATGCTTGCTGGCACTATTTAAAGCATCCCTCTAGGCCCTGAGGAAAACAAGATGCACTATCTCCTGTAGGGAACCTTAAGGTTTGCTTGTCATATGAGGAATGCAAGAATCAGAAGAATCCATTCAGTCTTCACTGGCTCAAGCATAAGGGACAAAGGAACTCCAGATTTTTTTTTCTTAATTCTAAGCAGTTTCCTTTGATTTATATACATGGCTGGGATGAGTGGATATAAAAAGATTGTGTGTGTGTGTGTGTGTGTGTGTGTGTATGTGTGTGTGTGTGTGTGTATGCATGGGTGCACACATGTGCACACACACATACAAACTTCAAGAATCCACCTTTTTATTTTTTTTGTCAGTCATGGGACTTGAACTTTGGGCCTAGGAACTGTTTCTGAGCTTTTCAGCTCAAGGTGAGTGCTCTACCACTTGAGCCGCAGTGCCACTTATGGTTGAACTGAACATTTCTTTTTGGTGCCAGTACTGAGGCTTGAATTCAGTGCCTAGGCACTATCTGTTTTGAGCCACAGCTTAAGTTCTAGCTTTTTTGGTAACTAATTTGAAATAAAAAAAAAAAAGAGTCACATGGACTTATTTGCCCAGGTTGGCTTTGAGCCAAGTTCCTCAGATCTCAGCCTCCTAGGATTATAGGTGTGAACCACCTGTGTCCAGCTTTGTATCCAGCTTTTCTGAAGATTAATTGCACAGCAGAATATGTCTTTCATTCTAGGCTCTGATGCTTGGTTAGACCACTCTGAGTTTACTTGCATCTGTCAGGGAATAAATATGGAAGTTCAAAGGCAGTTGTCACATTGATGAATAGACAAAGTTATTTTTTTTTCTTATTTACATCTCTCCCTCTTCAACTATCATGTGCCATTTCATTAGAGACTTGTAGTCCTTCCATATGCTAGAAAAGCAGAGGAAATTTTACAGGAAAGGAGCAGAAGGATGGGGTTGTAAATAGATCTCTACTGTGGATTTCTAGTTCGGAGGGGTTTCAAATCTGCTGTTTGTTTTTCAGATCCGTAGGTCTGTTGGTTTGCCTGGTGGGAGGGAGAGCTGTACGAGGGGATTGTTTTAATCACGAGTGCCCCACAGCTACCTTGAAGCGAGCTTATTATCAGTATCTACTTGTTCAGCCAGGATTCTGTGACGTCCATTGCAGTGAGTGAGTCAGAAGCCACCAGCTAACAGGTCTATTCCTTCCTACTGTCACCTAGGAAACCATCGCATCATCCGCAGGAAATGCAGGCCCAATGGGGAGTGTGCCCAGATCGGGTTAGAAAACTGGCTATGAGGTTTTCAAAGGAGGTCAAATAATAATGTGCAGCATCTTTGGTCTAAGGTGGGAGGTGGATCAGCCTCTGAGGCATGGATTGACGTCTGTCAGGCAGAAATAGCAAGAGACAATGAATCAGCTAAAAGCCTGTAAGATGCTTTGTAAGAAGTTGACCAAGGGCAAGAGAGAGGCAGACACGAGTCTGTGACCATACCAACCTGAACATGCCCTTTCTCAGCTGATCTCAGAAACTAAGCGGGGTTAGCCTGATTTGTACTTGGATGGGAGAGCTACAGACATGATTTAATTACCCCAGGAAGCTGTATTTATTTGCTCAATGGCTGAGGGTATTTGGAGGAAGGGTGGTATAGTTATATAGTATGTGAAAGGAGATGAATAAATTAACACTGCATCCTAGCAGGCTTTCTGCTGAGTGAAATGCATATCCTTTATTATATGGTCACTGTCCCTAGTGACTTAAGGTACTGGACAGTACCTTTAGAGTGACCCATGTATTGAGTTTGTTCCCTTGTGCTTTCATTGTTTTCTTTGTTGGTGCTCTGCCTGGCTTTTTCCTCTCTCCTTAGCTACACTAATCCAGCTTAGTCATTGTCTCCATTGTGAATATATAGAAATACATATATGTATATATATACATACACACATATACACACATATATACATATATTTTTACATACATACAATTTATCACACAGTAGCCAGATATTTGCACATATAAGCTTAGTACAGAGGAGAAAAATTACCTGTACATTTTGTGTAATCTGACAAACTTGATGTTTCCTGGCAGATCAATACCATTATTGCTATAACTTAGAGATTCCATGTCAAAGTACTTGAGCTGTCTCAGAACTTCTTGCTGTACATTCAAAGAGCATTCAGTTAGGAAAAGAAACACCCCAGTAATCATTTGGTCCTACCATGTTGCTTATCATGTGAAAATGCATCCCAGAGCAATGGACTAACTTAGCTAATATCACATGGCAAGACAGTATGCTCCTTAGCAGTATGTAAGTTATAGGCAGAGGAATGGAAGAGAGAGAGACAGAAAGCTTAAAACACTTACCTAGAAGTGTTTCTTACCAATTTCTTTGCCATCTTGGTGCAATCAATGAAGATTAACCATCACAAATGGATTTATAGGCTATACCTGGAAGAGATGTCTATACACTTGGTTCACATTCTGTTGGATGGGTTTCAGTCGCTTGTCCATACCTAATATAAAAGAAGACTTAAAATGAGTTCCAGGAGCCAGGCGCCGGTGGCTCACACCTGTAATCCTAGTTACTCAGGAGGCTGAGATCTGAGGATCGAGGTTCAAAGCCAGCCCAGGCAGGAAAGTCCATGAGACTCTTATCTCCAATAAACCACTAGAAAATTGGAAAGGGCTGTGGCTCAAGTGGTAGAGCACTAGCTGAAGAGCTGGCTAGCTGAAGAGCTGAGGGACAGAGCCCAGGCCCAGAGTTCAAATCCATGACCAAAAAAAAAAAAGCGTTCTAGGGCTTTGGAAGTAGATTAGTAATTGGGTGCTTGCTCACTGGGTTCAACCTTCCACAGTACAAAAATCAACCTAGATATGTTCTCTGCGAAAAAAGAAAACAAGCCCGGAAGGTGGCTCATACTGTTAATCCTCTGCCATATGGGATATAAGATGCACAGAAGGGAGAATCAGAGTTCAAGCCAGACTAGCAAAAAACAAATTACCTCCCCAAAACATACAAACAAACAAAAAGACCTAAATTAGGTATGGTAGTTCACAAATGTAATTCTGGCATTTAGGAGTTTAAGGCAGGATAACTGAATTTAAGCCAGCATCATAATTGTAAATTTATGGCCTTGAACAGAGATACTACCTGAAGAATTAACTAAAGCAAGAAAGGACAGGGAGTTTGACTCAAGTAATAAAGTATAAGCTGGGGACAAACCCTGGTGTTGCCCCCTCTCCCATCAAAAGCAAAGAGGAAATGGGTCATGATACTTGCCAACCCCTCTTTTATTACAATATCCAATTCTGAGACCAATGATTATGGTGATGGACCAAGATAGGGTTGAGGGTGGGGGGGCTCCCTCCATTTATTTATTCTTAAATTTTCTTTTTCTTATGTTTCTTAGTTGAATAATAAAACCCCATACATATTTATGGTGTACAACATATTTTAATATATGTCTTCATTGTAGAATGGTTAAACCAGGCTAATTAACAAATATATTACTTGGCCTAGTTATTTTTTTAATGGTGAGACAAGAATTTAAAATTTTTCTTGTTTAATGCCAGTGTCCTCATGTCCTGTGTTTACATTAAGTATCATCCTACTGAAGGTCTCCCGTTCAAGATATATTGGGTTGTTGATATGTGGTTTTGTAGTGCTGGGTTTGAACAGAAAGCCTTGAAGTTACTAGGCAAGTGCTCTACCATTGAGCTACACTCCCAAACCTGAAGATACATTGTTAGCTTAAAAGAGCAAGGTAAACTGGGCATCAGAGGCTCATGACTGTAATCCTAGCTGCTCAGGAGGCTGAGATTTGAGGATCATTGTTCAAAGTCAGCCCAGGAATAAAAACTCTGTAGAAACCTTGTGCTGGGAAGGTGGCTCAGTGGTAGAGTGTTTCCCTCACATGCATGAGGCCCTGGGTTCAATTCCTCAGCACCACACAAGCAGAAAAAGCCGGAAGTGGCGCTGTGACTCAAGTGGTAGAGTGTTAGCCTTGAGCTGAAGAGTTCAGGGACAATGCCCAGGCCAAGAGTTCAGGCCCTAGGACCCTCAAAAAAAATTTTTTTAAGAAGAGCAAGGTAAGTTGTGAGACTATCTCCAATTAGCCAGCAAAATGCCCAACTGGAAGAGTGGGAGTATAGCTCAAGTGATAGAGCACCAGTTGTAAGCTAAAGAGCAGAATATTTAGGAAACCAAGATCAGGATGAGGTCAGAAGGAGAATGGAGGTATCAGTAGGAATGAGACAATATATTCTTTATTTTTAAAATCATGAAAAATACTTCATTTTAAACTGGGTGTTGGTGGATCATACCTATCATTCTAGTAATTCAGGAGACTGAGATCCGAGGATCACAGTTCAAAGCCAATCTGGACAGACAAATCCAAAAGACTCTTATCTCCAAATCACCAGCAAAACCAACAACAGCATACACACACACATACACACACACACACACACACACACACACGCACGCACGCACACACGCACGCACTCATGCACGCATGCACAAAACCCCACAGAAATGAAGAGTTAAAAAGCCAATTGAAAACTCAAGGCCCAGTATGGTTCAGCTTTTATTGCAGAAGAATATTTCACAAAGTGATATCTGTTTGTTTCCAGATGAAGAATAAGATTTCTTGGGAAGGTAAGCAGGTATAGCTATGAGCCTGAGGCAAAAGTAATGATGAATATGGTACATTTCTTATTTCAACAAGTCTGTACTAGATTAAATGGAGTTTTCAAAGGAAACCAAAAGGATATGAATGCAACAACTTAGATTTTTTGTGGGGTCATCTAAAAGTCTCTGAGTGCTTTTACATTCAACATCTTTGTTTATTTTCATAACATTCCTGTGTTAGCTTTCTGTCAAGATGATAAAACATCTGAGTTAATTAACTTATTGAGGAGAAAAGGTTTACTTTGGCTCAGTTTTGAAGGTTCCAGTCCCCAGTTAGTTGACCTTATGTCTTTGGGCCTGTGGCAAAGCAGCACTTCATGGTGGGAGAGTGTGGCAGAGCAAAACTGCTCATCTCATGTCCAAGAGGGAAATAGGAAAAAAGAAGGGGCCAGGGTCTCCTCTGAGACACATCCCCAGAGATCCAAGGATCTCCTACTAGGCCCCATTTTGCAAAGGTTCTACCACCTTCCAATAGTGCCATTCTGGAGAGCAAGATTTTAGCACATGGCTTTTTGAAGAACAATGTCCAAGCTATAGCAATTCCTAGCAGTTCCACATGTTCAACTTAACATCTTATTTTGTAAGATAGTGTCAGGACCAGGAGTAGGAATTTCATTCAACATTCATGCTGGCTGAATACTCTCCAAATTCTGGACAGTATGGGATCCAGGTCCTTTATACTTCATAGTATGTTCACAAATATTTCCTCATCTGATCTTCCCATCCATCAGGTGAATTAACTAGGACTGGTATTAATTCAACTTCAGAGATGGAAATGCAGTGGTGACCCCTATAAATAAAGTAAAAGGCTAATGACAAAATGGGGAAAGTAATACATGAAGTCCTAACAAATCATTGATTAAATGGTAAATATCCTAAGAGGAAAATTGGCCATGGGACATGAATTTAAAGAATAATTTGAGGGCTGGGAAGGTAGGTAGAGTGCTTGCCTTGCATGCATGAGGCTCTGGGTTCGATTCCTCAGTACCACATAAGCGGAAAAAGCCGTTAAGTGGCACTGTGGCTCAAGTGGTAGAGCACTAGCCTTGAGCTGAAGAGCTGAGGGACAGTTCCCAGGCCCAGAGTTCAGGCCCCACAACCGGCAAAAAAAAAAGAGAACCATTTGAAGAGATATTAGTAACAGTCAAATGAACATTTAAGATGTTTTTCTTTCCTCAAAATAAAGATTAAAAAAATAGTCTCTAGTACTGACAAGGCACGGGAAAATAAGAACACTGATACTTTTGTGGTGGAGCTATTCATTGTCAAAACCTTTCCACAGGAAAATTTGGAAGCATATTAAAATGTTTTAAATATTATATACTATAACCTGTAATTTTATTAATTTATCCTAATAAAATATTCAGAGCAGCTAACAATTTATAGCAAATGACATTAATACCAGCATTCTTTTTTTTTTCTTTTTGTTCCAGTATTGGGACTCAAATTCAGGGTCTTATATGCTCTCACTTGGATTTTTTTTCCAGTTATAGCTGGCATTCTACCACTTAAGCCATATCTCCACTTCTGACACTTTGCTGGTTAATCAGAGATAAACATCTCTCATACCGGGTGCTGGTGGCTCATGCCTGTAATCCTAGCGACTCAAGAGGCTGAGATCTGAGGATCGCAGCTCAAAGCCAGCCTGGGCAAGAAAGCCTGTGAGACTTTTATCGCCATTTAATCACCAGAAAACCGGAAGTGGTACTGTGGCTCAAATGGTAGAGCTCTAGCCTTGAGCTGAAGAGCTGAGGGCTGAGGGACAGCGCCCAGGCCCAGAGTTCAAGACCCATGACCAACAACAACAACAACAAAAGTCTCTCAGATTTTCAGATTTGTCTGCTCAGGCTGGCTGTGAACTATGATCCTCAGATCTCAGCCTCCTGAGTAGCTAGGATTCTAGTTGTAAGCTATTAGTGCCTAGCAATACCAGCACTTTTGAGTCTAGCACAAGCTGGATCTGATAACCTAGTAAGGAAATGGGATACCAAGCTACTGTTAAAAAAGAAAATCCCATGAAAAAACTGGCTAAAAACCAAAGAAAAATCTACTCTGTGTTAACTTACAAAGCATGTTTTAAAAAAAATTATACAGACATCTTGCATACACTGGTGAATCCCAGAGGACTTAGTAAACAATCTGGCTCCAAGTGATTCAATTTAGAAAGATACATTGGTTCTTCAAAGCTGCAGCCAGCCCTAGGCAGAGTTCACCCTTTCTTACTGGTATCCGTTCTATTGGAACGCTCTATTCAAAACAGACACGTTGACATATTGAAAACTGGGGAAAGCAGCCTGAGGTGAGCTCTGCCAAGTGTCATGAAAAAGTCCTAAGCAACTCTCACGAGAGACTTTAATGTTGAATAGATCTAACAGGGCTTGAACCTATGGAACCATCTCTGGTGTAAGCCAAGGTTTTGGAAATGGAAACATTCACTACACCTTGCTCTTAAATGCTTGCACATAATTTTAGACCTCACCAGAAAACCTATTTGGATTTTAGAATTTCAGCATTGTTGTCAGTGCTCTAATCACACAATCAAATTCGTTTCCATTTCTTGGATGACTTTTCCTGTTTTTGTTTTGTCTTGCAGATCACTGTTCATTTCCTAGACCCTGCCAGAATTTGGCACATTTTTTTTTTTTTTTTTTGTCGGTTGTGGGGCTTGAACTCTAGGCTTGGGCGCTATCCCTGAGCTCTTCAGCTCAAGGCGAGCGCTCTACCGCTTGAGCCACAGCTTGGCACATGTTTTGAATCTCTCTCTGTCTTTTAAAATCAGCCCTGAGGATGTAGATTAATGACAGAGTACTTCTATAACATGCTGCAGTCTGTGGGTTCCAAGCCCAGTACCAAACAATAACAAGGGGGAAAAATACTCCTGTGGAGTAATGTTCCCTCTTTCACCTGTATCAGCATGTGCCTTTTCTTATCACACTCAATTTGTTGATCTCTTCCTGCTCATCATAGTAAGTCTGTACTCAACAGCATATCCAACATTCTCATTGCTCTTGCAATGATCAGACACATGAGGTTAATCATGTTGCACAACACCAAGCACTAAATACAACAAATCTGCTGGTAACAGAAAGCTAGTTAGCAAAAGCTAAAGCTGCTACAGCCAACTACGGTTGCCATCTTCTGGGAACAGGCAAAGCTGAAATACTCCAGCTTTTTACAGCAAAGTGATCTTCTCTTCCATGAATGTTCACAGGCTGACAAGTTGCCAGGAATCCCTGCTTTCTCATCATGAAGAGGTCGATTTGAGTCAACAACCATCAAATTATGTATAAGTTTGTAATCAACCAAGGTTATTTTTAGATAGGTGTGTTTATATTGATTATTTGGGCCAAAGCCATGGATTTGCTTTCTGTGTGGATTATTTAGCACATGAATCAAAATTGTCAACCAGGCAGTCTCTATCTCTACCTCCAACCATCTTCAAGGCTGAGCTACAGTTGTATCATTTTAGTGTAGTCCCTACAGGACAATGAAGTTTCTAACTCTTGGAACAATGTGTGACCTTGCACTTTTCAAATTTAGAACATCCATTAGCCATATTTGTGTGTGTGTGTGTGTGTGTCTGAGAGAGAGAGAGAGAGAGAGAGAGAGAGAATGAGAGGAGACAGAGACAGAGTTGGAGAGACAGAGAGAGAATGTGTGTGTGCTAGTACTGGGCTTGAACTCAGGTCCGGGGCACTGTTCCTTAGCTTTTCCTACTACAGGCTGGCTCTATAACTTGAGCCACAGTTCTACTTTAGGTTTTTGCTGATTAATTGGAAATAAGAGTCTTGCAGGTTTTTCTGCCTAGGCTGGTTTTGAACCTCGATCCTCAGATCTCCACCTCCTGAGTAGCTGAATTGCTGGCATGAGCCACTAGCATACAGTCCATTAACTATGAACATGAGAAATGCCTTAGTCATCGGTACAGTTTTTAAACAATTTATTTATAAGCACCGTTTGGATCACAGGGTCTCTGATTGTTAAAGAAAATTAAGGGAAGCTCATTTTTCTAATTGGCCGTATGAGAAAACTAGAAAATGGTACCTCACTGTGACAATGAATTCTTACTGGCATTTGTCTACTGACTAAAGCACAGGTCAGTATCACTGGAGAACGGCATACATTTCTTCAGGCAGAAAAAGTGACAGATTCTCATCTCAGCTTCTGGTCCTCACTGCCATTTTCTCCCTGTTTCAGCATCCACTTCCAGAGCTGCAAACAGCTCCAAATAACACTGAGTCCCCAATCTCCCAGCTCCCATTTGAAGGGTTCAGTATGGCTCCTTTGAGGTCTGTTGCCTGCCCTCCCCCCTCCTAGCCCTCCCCCCCACCCCCCCAGGCGTCTTGTTCTTCGTGTGAGTCAGCTTCTGAGTCACTTCGCTCATTAGTGGAACACAGACTGCCTCTCCATCTCTGAATCCCTTTTGTCTCCCTTCTTTTAACTGGTTTCCTGGCAGCCTGAGATCTGGGGGCAACCTTGAAGCTAGATGGTCCGCTCAGTGCTGAGAGTGGCAGGCAGCAAGTAGATTTAAAATGATGGTAAGGTGGAGGAGGAGGAAAAGAAGAAGAAGAAGAAAAAGGTCTACCTCAGAATGATTTTAGTGGTCAGCGTTGGTGGCTCTGCTTGTGCTACTTCATAGGACAGCAGAGCTTTTGAATCTTGGTCCCTTCTTTTTTTCCCTAGCCTTTTTCTGCCATCCTCCCCTCCACACATACACCCCTGAATAGTGGGTACTCTTTCCTCCTGCCTTTTCAGGCCTGGTCCATTTCTACTCGCTCAAGTTTACATCCCCACCAATGTTCCCTTTTTGAGAGACGGATGGGAAATACTGAACAAGAGAAGTAGTTAGCCTTATTGGTGCATCCCAGGCCTACCAAGAAGTCCAATGAAATGATGCTAATAAGGTACTAAATTCACTGTAGAAACATCAGTACCAAAGCACTGTTTATTAATTCATTCCTCTTACTTAAACGAAGTAGGATATTTTTCAAAGTCCAATGATTTCATTTTGCAAGGGATACCAGAGACTATCCTGTGCATCCTTTCATCCTATCAACAGACATTTATGAAGCCCCTGCAAGGAGTAAACATGAGCCAAAGGCTCCAGGGCCATGCTGCTGCGTGTCACTGGATATGTCACCTAGAAGAGTGCTGAGACTCAGATTCTGGTTCAAGAGGCCTGACTTAGTAGTACACAGCTATAATCTCAGCACTCAGGAGGCAGAGAATAGAAGAATCAGGAGTTCAAGACCAGCCTGGACCTAAATAGTGAGTTCAACTCCACATATACCCAAGGTTCTTCCTCCTCCAAATGTCATTGACTTTCTAGTATCTTCACTTCTTGATCTGAGTTTGGGATTGGAACAGAAAAAATAGCCCATAAATCTTCACCCTTGTCTGTGAGGTCTTTTCCAGCTCAAATTCCAGAAAACTAGGCATGCACCTTTGAGACAGAACCTGGCTAATAATCCAGTTCTTCTTCTATTGTTTGAATGTAACAGGAATCTTTTTACGACTTTTTTTTTTTTTTGTCGGTCATGGGGCTTGAACTCTGGGCCTGGGCGCTGTCCTGGCGCTCTTCAGCTCAAGGCGAGTGCGCTACCGTTTCAGCCACAGCACTACTTCCTGTTTTCTAGTGGTTTATTGGAGATAAGAGTCTCACGGACTTTTCTGCCTGGGCTGGCTTTGAACCACCATCCTCAGATCCTAGCTTCCTGCGTAGCTAGGATTACAGGCGTGAACCACTGGCACCTGGCCTTTTTTTATGATTTAAGAGTTTGAATTCTCTGATGTGTTTTCTTATTTTAATTTTTATTTATTTATTTATTTTTTGGTCATTCGTGGAGCTTGAACTCTGGGCCTGGGTGCTGTCCCTGAGCCATTGTTACAATATTAAACAGAATAAAGACCTCACCCATGTAATTTTTTTTAAAGATTTTAATTTTATCTACTAATATTGGAGTCTGGAATCTCAGCCTTCTGGCCAGCATTCATTTTCTTCTAATCTGAGTAAGCTTCTTTAGCTGTTGGACCTAGTTTTTGTCTTTGCTCTAAGTGGAAGTGTAAAAACCACATATCTGGAGAAAGGGTTTAGAATGAAGAGAAAGTGCATGTGGGGTCATACTGTGCAAATAGTGCGTGGTTGTTTGTTTCCAGAGCTTATATTAATCCAATAGTTTTATTGAACCTAGTATGAGGAACAGATGACTGGTGTTGACAAATTCCAGTTTTGTTTTGCTCTGGTTTTAGTTTGGTTTTGACTAAACAAACATTTACTGAGCTAGCTACCAGTGGCTCACACCTGTAATCCTAGCTACTCAGAAGGCTTATATCCGAGAATCAAGACAAATCAAACTCATCTGTGATTTGTGCTTATCTTTTTGTCTCCTCAATTATCTCCCTCTCTTTCTCTCTCTGTTTTTTTGTTGTTGTTTTTCACTTTTTTGTGGGTTCTAGTAAAGTTCTCCACTTGTTTGCTCAGCTGGTACTCTATTACTTGACACATGCCTTTAGCCCAACATTTTACTGGTTATTTTGGGGGTAGAGTCTCATACACTATTCTCCTTGAGCTGGCCTCAAACTGCAATCCTCTGGATCTCTGTCTCCTGAGTAGCTAGGGTTACAGACTGCTTCAACTACCTCTTTCTGAGTTGTTTTTTTTTTTTTTTTGTCGGTCGTGGGGCTTGAACTCTGGGCCTGGGCGCTGCCCCTCAGCTCTTCAGCTCAAGGCGAGCGCTCTACCACTTGAGCTACAGCGCCACTTCTTTCTGAGTTGTTAACAGACACTTTCCTACTCTTTTCTTTCCTTTCGTCTTTCCTTCCCATCCTTTCCTCCCTTCCCTTCCCTTCCCTTCCCGTCTTCTCCCCTCCCCTCCCCTCCTTTCCTCTCTCCTCCTCCTTCCTTCCTTCCTTCCTTCCTTCCTTTCTTTCTCTCTCTCTCTCTCTCTCTCTCTCTCTCTCTCTCTCTCTTTCTTTCTTTCTTTCTTTCTTGTTGGTTGTGGGGCCTGAATTCTGGGCCAAGGCGCTGTCCCTGAGCTCTTCAGCTCAAGGCTAGCACTCTACTACTTGAGCCACAGTACCACTTCCAGGTTTTTCCGAGTATGTGGTGCTGAGGAGTTGAAACCAGGGCCTCATGCATGCAAGGCAAGCGCTCTACCACTGAACCACCTTCCCAGCTCTCTTTCCTACTCTTAAAGATATCCAACAATGAAACCGCCTTAATACCAAGGCAAATGATCAGGTTGCTCTTTGGTTTCTGGATTTGTCATCTCATCTTGCTTTGAAACTTCGACTTGTTAAAACCATTTCTACATACAAAGAAACGTTTCTTTGTATGTTCCTCCCCCATGGTGTAACCCCGGTTTTCACTGTATTTGATGTCAGTGCCCTGCATCTTGTATATATACACTTCTCTAATTCGGGGAGGGAAAGGGAAAAAAACAAAATGCTTAAATAAGGATACAGATTGATCCATCGTAACAATGAGATGTACAAGACACTATGTTGAAAACGAACTTTACAACTTCCAAGGTGGGTGGGGGGGCATAGTTGTGGAGGTGGGAGGGAAGGGATGGTAGGGAGTAAAAAAAAGGAGGAGGCGACAATGCTTGGTAGGAAATGTACTCATTACCTTGCTCATGTAACTGTAAGAGCATTTTTAACTATATAGCATTTTTACAATAAAAAAAGTACAAAAAATCATTTCTCCAATAGAAGTTGCCGGAGTGGAATGGTCATATTCTCCTATTGACTGACAAGTGTTTGTTTTAACCTTACTAGAAGCTTGGCACAATCCCCAATCTATGGAGTTTAATATCTTTTACATTTTCTCCACTGCCATTTGTGAAAAAAAAGGACATAATCATTTAGTAGTAAAATACCAAGGTCTCAAGACATGTTTTGTTTCAGATAGGTATTTGGGTTTTTAGTAGAGTTAAAGGAAAGAAACTAATAGGAAAATTTAGCAATCATCCAGGTAGCCAACACCCTTGTTTGACCCTCATGATGCTTTCTAAACACAAACCTATCTTCTGGATCCCTCCAGTGAGTAGACACAAAACCCCAAATGTCAATATTATTGAATCCCAGCCCCTTGCCAAATACTGTGCTAAGTGCTTTTACATGCATTTTTTTTCTCATTTAATGGATCCTTTGCTTACTTACTGCAGAAGAAAAAGTGAAGTTGTGCCTTTGATTGCTCCCTTCTCCACCAGGTCTCTCCTCCTCCCTGATTGTTCCAACCCATTTCCCTGGGAACAAGGGCAACTTGCTCCCAATACATGCAGGTCTATGGCAGAAAGACTGGTTCTCATTTCTACCAGATGAGAGATGGTTTAGGAAAAAGTGAGTGGAACAGGACTGAAGGCTGCATGCCCTCCCATGCCACACTGAGTGCCTGTGTGGGTGGGCATGACCTCTGGTGAAAGGCTTCTCTCTTGCTCTGGCTTCTTTCCCAAGTGATCTCCGGGAACCCATTCAACTTCTCTTTTGATTGATCTATGAACGTAGGTCACCTACCTTCCACCCCACCCCCACCCCCACCCCCACCAAACCCTCCAAAAGCAAAAAGAAACTTGTCTCCTGGAGATATTTGACAGGCCTTATCTAATCCTGAGATAACTTGCTGTTTTCTCTTCTTATTGTTGCTGAAACGTTGGACTCTACTAAAAAGAAACATTGCCTGGGTGAAGTTACACCACTAGGAGACAGAAATCATCCAGGGCCCTGGCAGGAGGCATGTGTCACTATCTCAGCTCTTAGGAATGGCTCTCCAGCTGTTGACAGAGCCACAGGAGCTCCGCCACAGGCCAGCAAGGACCTCCCTGGTGACTAACAGAAAAGGACCCAGCAGTGGCTGGGTGTTTCAATGCCTAGACAAGTGTGGCTAACTCATAGCTGACCCCAAATCAGCCTCGGGGAAAGGCTGTATTTGCCATTAGCATGTTTGCATGTGATATAAATATGTGATCTTGTGTGTCATGCTGCAGGTTCTAAAATTTGTACTGTGGCAAAAGACAGGGGCTGCTTTTCTTTCTCTTATACCTTGTTTTTGTTTTGGTGGTACTGGGGATAGAACTCAGAGCCTTACACTTGGCAGGCAGATGCTTTACTCTCCCTCACCCCTTTATGCTTCAGTTATTTTCAGGTAAGGACTTGAGTTTTTGCCCAGGATAAGCCTCAGACCGCAATGGTCCTACCTATAGTTGTAGTAACAGTCATACCAGCTTTTTTCTGAGATGCGGTTTTGCCAGATTTTGCCTTGGGTTTGTCTTGATTCTCAATCCTACCAATCTCTACCTCCTGTGTCTGGGATTACAGGCATGAGCCACTATACTTGGTTCCTATAGCTTGTTTTCAGTCAAACAAACCTCACACACATGTAACATGTACATGTACATGTTCATTGGAAAATTATGAAATAGTTTCTCTCTTAACTGACAATTAGTATTATTTTATTTTTAAAAGCATAGTACAATTTTTAAAAAGACTCTATTGCTTTAGGACAATTAGCTTTACCTTGGCTTTCCCACCAGGCATATAAAAATGCAAAGTGGGGGACAATTTGGCATAGTAGTGCATACCTGTAAACCCAGCACTTAGAATATTAGACTCCTGTTTTAGCATCCTCTTGGGTGACAAGTTCTAGGTTTGAATAGTCTATACTGCAAGAACTAGTCTATTTAAAAAAGCAAGAGCCGGGCGCTGGTGGCTCATGCCTGTGATCCTAGTTACTCAGGAGGCTGAGATCTGAGGATCGCGGTTCAAAGCCAGCCCGGGCAGGAAAGTCCGTGAGACTCTTATCTCCAATAAACCACTAGAAAACGGGAAGTAGCACTGTGGCTCAAGTGGTAGAGTGCTCGCCTTGAGCTGAAGAGCTTAGGGACAGTGCCCAAGCCCAGAGTTCAAGCCCCATGACCGACAAAAAAAAATCTATCTGGGGCTGGGAAGTTGGCTCAGTGGTAGAGCGCTTGCCTTGCATGCCTGAGGCCCTGGGTTCGATTCCTCAGCACCACATAAGCAAAAAGAAAAAAAAAAGCCAGAAGTGGCGCTGTGGCTCAAGTGGTAGAGCGCTAGCCTTGAGCTGAAGAGCTGAGGGACAGTGCTCAGGCCCAGAGTTCAAGCCCCACAACCGGACCCAAAAAAAAAAAATCTATCTGTGATATATATCATCAAATTCTGACATTTGGGTTCCAACATCTTATTTTTAACTGATACATAATAATGGATCACATTAATTGATCAATTAGTCAATGGGTACAATGTGGTAATTCAATACACATATAATGTTCAATGAACAACTTGGGTTGATTCGTTTTTCTATCTTGTTAAATATTTGCCATTTCTTTGTTTGGGGATTACAAACTCCATACCCATCTCTCCTAGTTCTTTATAAAGTATATAAGTTGTTATAAACTATTGTCTCCCCTATGCTTCTTGGAAATAGCCAGATAGCAGTGACTCATGCCTGTTAGCCCAGTTCCTAGGAGACTAAGATCCTGAGGCTCACAGTTAAAAGACAGCCAGGGAAGGAAAGTCTGAGAGACTCCATTTCCAATTTAACTAGCAAAAAACCAGATAGAGGTATGACTCAAGTGGTAGAGCACCAGGCTTTGAGTTCAAACCGGAGGAGGAGGTGATAATATTGGCCTGAGTTATAACAGAAGCAGTGGGCCAGCAGAGAAAGGAGGGTTTAAGGGACAAAAATGAGTTACACCAGCTGACAGAGGTGAACGCTGTGGGTGGGGGCGGGAGCTGAGGTGGCTCTCAGCTTTGGTGTTGATGGCAATGACGGGTGAAGCAGGCTTGCTGGAAGATGGGTTTGTACTGAATCAGGAACCCTTCCATTCCACTGATAACTGCGTATCAGTGGCGTTAGGGACCTTCCATGTGCAGCCAAAGGAAGCTTGATGACAAGGCCAGACCCCCTTCAGCTAGAGAGGATGGTGCTCTTAATATCTGCCTGGCTCGTTAAGATTGAATCCATGCAGGACCGAGGCTCAGACAGAGGTCTCCAGTACCTGCTGCCAAGCAGGGCCTGACAAGCCGTTTCCATGGAGACGCAGCAGTGTGCGCAGGAGGAGGGAGTAGGAGGGCTGATCCATTCCAGAGCTTTGGGTCACAAGGCTATGGCAAGCTAACAAATAAACAGAAAAATGACATAATCGATTGGAAAAGGAGGTTGAAAACTCTTCGCAGTTAATTGAGGTTGTATCGTCATAATTCTAGACTAAGTTTAATAAGGCCATTCCAGGATCCTGACAGTCATTTCCGGTACCATTTAATGAGAGGTGCCAAGGAAAAAGGTGCCAATCCAGGCTAAGTCCATCGAGGCTATTGTACATCCCTGGACTCTAGGTAGCTCCACACCATTTCCAAGTGTCTGGAGACACAGCAGAAATGAGTGGTTAATCTCCTTTTTGTTTATCATACTGATGACAGAAATACACAGGAAACCTTTAGAACGCTGAGGAAAATGCAGGTGTTGGCAAAGCCCCAGACTGAATATTACCGTTAAACAATTTGAGGGACATTATGCAGAGAGCTAGCAGCAGAAGAGCCCCAAATATTTGCTCTGTGTATGTTAAAATAGATAAAACATAAGGATGACTACTTTGGACATATTTAGGTGTATAATCAGTGGGCTGGGGATGTAACTCAGGGCTTCAGTATATGCTTAGAATGTGTAAGGCCTGAGTTTCCAACACCACACATGAAAAGGGCACACAGTCTTACGTATTCATCATCATCATCTAATTCCAAAATTTTATCATGGTTCTACATTAATAACTCCCATTGGACCCTGTCTTAGTCTGTTCTGTGGTATTATAACAAAATACTCGAGATGGGGTACCTTCCAAAGAAAAGAGATCTATTTGGCTCACAGTTCTAGAGATTTGAGAGTACAGCCTGCGGTCTGTTGAGGGCTCGTGACAAGTGACATCACCATGGCAGGAGGGCATGAGGAAAAGATGACATGGCGAGACAGGATCCACTAGGCCATTGGGATCTATTTCTAAGGGTAAAGCCCCATAACCTAATCCCATCTCCTCCCCAACATCACTGGGAACCAAGTTTTTAGTAAGTAAACCTCTGGAGGACAAACCATATCTAAACCATAGCAGGCCTTAAAGATTTTAGCAGATGTTGGTGGCTCCTACCTAGAATCCTAGCTATATAGGAGGCTGAGATCTAAGGATCACAGTTTGAGGCCAGACTGCACAGACAAATCTCAGAGACTCTATATCCAAATAACTAGCAAAAAGCTGGAAGTGAAGGCATGGCTCAAGTAGCAGAGCACCAGATAAGAGGGAAAAAGCCAATTGAGAGTATAAGGCCCAGAGTTTAAGCCTCAGTACTGGAACAAAAAAATTAAAACAAATTTAAACAATGTTATTGTGCTTCAGAAACTCCTCAGGCTGGATGATGGTTTGTCTGCTTTAAGTGAAAGAGCTGGGTTGATCTTGGTTGGTCACTTGTTCTCAATTGTGGCACAGAGATGGGGTGTGGCAAATACTACTACTACTACTACTACTGCTAGTAAAACTGTTGGTGAAGTTGTTAAACCTAATCTCTGGGAAGAGATTGGTTTTAACCTCTTAAATGACTGACTGAGACTTATTAATCTTGATCTCCAAGGTATTCATGTGGCTGAGTACAATGCTTCTTAAATCCATAAAAATGAAATCAGGGCCACAGGTTCTCATCAAGTTCCTGCCAGAGGCCAATGTTACTCCAATGACAGTGGAACATAATTGAGAGGAATTGTCTAAAACCAACTTCACTTTAAGTAACCAAAAATGTTAGTGCCTGGGGAGGAGAAGACATGATTCTGGTGCAGACGACGACCAGAAGATAGAACCTGAAATCCCAATTATCTTAATACCCTTTATTTCACCAGTGACAATATTTTGTGGGTGGAGATAAGGCTTTTCAATTTTGCTTGTTCATCCAACAAGTTCAAGGTGGGTAGATCATGGTTCATATAGGCAAAGCACCAAAGTACCAATAATCGGCCAAGTTTAAGTAGACACTTTAAAAGAATGGCAGGAGGGAGAAGAAAATGGAGTTGAGGTATCAAAATTGCTTTACTGTAAACACAATCTAAATCGCATGCAGTGATTGGATTCCATAGTGAAAAATGCCTGAATATAATATGCTGTTCCTGGGAACTTAGCTCAGAAGAGGTTATCTGGCTAAGGCACCATTACTCAGGAAACCGGGGAAGAAACTAAGAATTAGTCCCCAGGCCTCCTGAAATCTGGCCTAGTTGTTTTTGTCAGTATCTTTGGAATAGAAAAGAACAATGGTCTTATTGTCCATCAAGTTTTTGTTTGGTCAGGGGTGATCTATTAAGCACCTTATCTCCAAATACGTCTCCCATAGTGAGTTCTGAATTTTCATCAGAACTCAAATCTTAGATGGAAGGAAGAGAAAAACAGAAAAACATTAGCAGTCAAGAAAAATGTTCAAGAGTCATTAAGATCCTATTAGGAGATGACTTCTAAGACAATGGAATGAGGAGCCCTGTAGATCCACCCTCAACAAAACTATCAGAACTGGTGAAAATTATTTTTAAAACAGTCACTTAAAATCTCTGGAAATTGTCCTTAGGACATACAACTGTTAAAGACACATTTATTTTGGAAAAATCTATTACATCTCAGGAAGAAGAGTAAGAATTTGTGGCATCTGAATCACAACCTTCCTTTCCGTCTTCACCCAACCTAGGTTATTGCAATAGAAATTCCAACCTAAGTAGATGTAGCCAGGAAGGCAGAACTTCCTTTCTCACAGCTATCAATCAATCAGTGCAGTAGCTAATCTTCTCAGCTCCATGCTACAGGAGAAACATATAGCCAAAATGAGGGTGATCTATTCCTGCACCAGGCCCCCACTTGTAAAGCAATATATGACCCCAGTTGTAACATACTGATAAAACTGGGATCCAAATTGTGCCCATTCATGTTACTTCCTCCTCCCAGCCCCCTCCATGTAAAAACAGGCCCCAAACAAATGAGCTGCTGTCATTGCCCAAGTTCTAGAGCACAGATCAAAGGTTTTGCCTAAGGGAAGAGGCTGATGAAAAGAACAGAACACTCTGAGAAAAGGAGTTGACTTTATTTGGAACATAGTATAGAGAAGTTTAAGCTGAAGTTCATTTTTTTTTTTTTTTGGTCTGTTATGGGACTTGAATGCTGGGCCTGGGCACTGTCCCTCAGCTCTTCAGCTCAAGGCTAGTGCTCTACCACTTGAGCCACAGCGTCACTTCCGGTTTTCTGGTGGCTTATGGGAGATAAGAGTTTCATGGCTTTTCCTGCCCAGGCTGGCTTTGAACCGTGATCCTCAGATCTCAGCTTCTTGCGTAACTAGGATTACAAGCATGAGTCACCAGTGCCTACTTGAAGTTCATTCTTGAAAACAATAGAGGAATAAAAGGAAGTTGGGGGCTGGGAAGGTGGCTCAGTGGTAGAGTACTTGCCTTGCATGCATGAAACTTTGGGTTCGATTCCTCAGCACCACATGAGCAGAAAAAGCTGGAAGTGGCGTTGTGGCTCAAGTGGTAGACACTAGCCTTGAGCTGAAGAGCTGAGGGACAGCGCCCAGGCCCCAGAGTTCAGGCTCCATGACTGACAAAAAAAAAAAAAAGGAAGTTGGTGGCTCCAGGAGAGTTAAACTCTCTGTTAGCTCATTTACTACCTGAGAAAATCAGGGCTGCACAGAACTAAGAAGAGCCCCTCTTGGGCTGCAAAAGACCTCAGAGACTGACCTCAAAAACTACCCCTGCAAAGATGCCTATAATTTGATCAAACTGTGGAGCAATTTATGTCCAGAGCATCATTCATGAAAGGTAATGGAACTATTAGCTAGTCAGTAATGGAGGTTAACAGCTAGGGATCATACCAACATGAATACAGAGATAGATAACTTGCAGGGGGTGTGGAGTACAACAGAGAAAAAAAGAAGGAAGAAGAGAGTTGGAAGAGAAGAAAAGAAAGGAAAAGAAAGAGAGAGAGGGAGGGAGAGAGGAAGGGAAGGAAGGAAGGAAGGAAGGAAGGAAGGAAGGAAGGAAGGAAGGAAGATAAGTAGAGACAAAAAAGCTTTGCTAAAAGTCTGTCATTCCAGAATAACTATGCATATGACCAAATCTGTACCTTCTGAGGTGTAATGTCAACGATTTCACTCCATGCAAAATAGATTTTCCTTCACTAAAATAATCTAGCCAAGTTACTAAAGAAATAACACTAAACCTTTGATATAGAGACTCTCTTCAATGTTTCTCAGTAGAAGAAAAACGAACAACAACAAAAATGAACATGCAGAGAAAAACAAGTCTAGGGAAGTATAGTATGACTCATATCCAGGTAGGTAAAAAGTCAGTGGAAACTACCTATGAAAAGGACTAGATATCCAACTTATTTGATAAACACTTCAAAGCAGTTATATAGATATGGTCAAAGAACTAAAGGAAATGATGCATAAGCAAGCAAAGGAAGGTATGATGACAATATCTCATTAGGCAGATTATCAATATGAATAAAGACATAGAAATTAGTATTATTTTAAATAAAAGAACATAGTAGCCAGGTACCAATAGCTCATGCCTGTAATCCCAGAGATTGGGAAGGCTGTAGTTGGATGCTAACCTGGGCAAAAAGTTTGTGTGACTCCCATCTCAAATAATAACTGGGTATTCTTGTCCTTTCAACTGTGTGAGGGGCTGAGATCAGGAGGATCATCATTTCAGACTAGCCTAGGCAAAAAGTCTGTGAGACCCTATCTCAATAGAAAAGGCTCGGTGTGGTGGCATATGCCTGTTATTCCAGTGATGGCAGGAAGCATAAATAGGAGGATCTTGGTTCGGATCAGACCAGGCAAAAAGCAAGTCCTTATTTCAAAAAATAACTAGAGTAAAAAAGTTAAGATTTGCCTCCTGTCAGACTTTTTGGTGTGTCTCATAGATAACACCCATGCTAGACTGGCATGATTGTGACTACCAGCACTCATTCTGTACCATGCTCCCCGTAATTACCCACAGGAAGTCTGACTACCCAGAAAACATTACAACAGGGAACTCAATCACCAATTGGCTTGCACAAAAATGGTTTTGTCCAGAGTCTCCTCTCCCTTGCACAATCCTACTCTGTGTATAAGAGTAGTTGGAATAGTATAATGAACACAACATCACTCAGATCAAGCAATTGCTAACATTTTGGCCATATATTTTTTCTTCTTTCTGTCCTGAAGTAGCTTTATACATATCCTCTATATGGAGGATAAAATAGCATACTGTGTTGGGTAAACACAATTCCATTAGCATGCTCAGTCTATACACAGGATCCCAAATAATTCTGTTTATATCCATATAATGTGTGCATATTTTTCCAATAGCATTAAATACTGACCTATCTTATATTTTCTTTTTTCTCTGGACTGTCTTTTGTCTTTATTGTGGTAAAATACACAGTGCAAAATTTACCACTGCCACCATTTTTAAGCATACAATTCAGTTGTCTGTCATTAGTGCATTCACCTTGCGCATCGATCTCAACACTGTTGAGTCTTTATTTTACAGATAGAAACTGCATATTAGGAAAAATTCTTATTTCACCTCCTCCGAAATGTCCTAATTCTGGTTAACTGAAACAGTATTTGAGTATTTCATTGGGTTATTGTGTGACTCTCTATACTCATATCTTTTTTATTTTTAGATGATATTTACTTCTTGACACTATCCTATATTCTGTACCATATGATTACTTTTTTTTTTTTTGTCGGTCCTGGGGCTTGAACTCTGGGCTTGCCTGCTGTCCCTGCGCTCTTTAGCTCAAGGCAAGCGCTCTACCGCTTGAGCCACGGCACCACTTCCACTTTTCTAGTGGTTTTTATTGGAGATCAGAGTCTCACAGACTTTCCTGCCTGGGCTGGCTTTGAAACACGATCCTCAGATCTCAGCCTCCTGAGTAGCTAGGATTACAGGCGTGAGCCACTGGCACTCGGCTTGATTACTTCTTTGCAGTATTGCCAAACTTGTTCTTCTCTCCTCTGTAGTTCTTGTAAACTAAAAGTACGATCCAAAGGCTTGGTAAGAATCAGATAAATATTTTGGCAAAATTTTCCATAAGGAATGCTGGCTTCCTGCAACATCCTAATCAGGCGAACATGTCTGCTTTTCTCACTATGGATAAAAAATAATTACCCCTCGGAAGTGGCGCTGTGGCTCAAGCAGTAGAGCGCTCACCTTGAGTTGAAGAGCACAGGGACAGCACCCAAGCCCAGAGTTCAAGCCCCACGACTGACAAAAAGAAAAAAAGAAAAGAAAAAATAATTACCCCTATGTTGACTATTCACAAATATACATGGACACTGACACCTAAGATAAAAGTTTATATCGTACATACAGGAGCCAGATTTCTCTCCTTATGGAGTGGATTGCCAGAGTCCAGATTTATCTCTGTTGGTGGATTATAAAGACAGAAAGTTCTAGAATTCGAGGACTAGGAGAGACTATTTGTTCTTGGAGCCCAGGAAGAAAGTCCCTCTGAAACTGATCCTTACCTAGAATTTAACCACAGACAAATTGATCTCTGTGCTAAACACCTACTAAAGCCAGCAGGATACTTTGGGAGTTGCCACATTGAAGAATATTTTCATCTATATTTTATTCTAAAATAATTCATCCTTATCCTCCCCTTAACAAATTACTTCAGGTTTCAGAATTTAAAAATTGAGGATTTGAATGCCAAATAAGCAGATCTTTAGATGTTTGTTGAGTACCACTTAAATTGTAGAGCAAGAAAAATGTTTGTGTGGGTTTTTTCTTTTTTTATTTATGTACATTGTTACAGGTAATTTTTCCAATATGTCACAATAATACAGTGGCAATAACAATGAAATCAAAAACAATATCTTTTCTTGTTAGATGCTTATTGAAACTTTCATATTTGTTCTAAGTATTTTATTTTAATCTTCTGTTTTTTGTTTGAAGTTTGTTTGAAGTTATCCTCTTGATTTTTAGCTGCTATAAACTAGACAGATCCAGTGAAAATATAAGGAACAAAGTAAGTTCAAGGACCTCATTGTTAAAAATTAAGAATTTGATCTTTTGAGGAAACATGGGTTATTTTTTATCTCAAATGAATATTTTTTTAGAGCAATTAGATATGGATGGCTACTAAACTCTGCCCAAGGTTCCTGGATCCCTAGAAGGGGTTTTGTGTTTGTTTTTCTTGCCTATTTGTTTTTGTGTTTCTGCTTTTCTATTTTGTCTTTTTTAGCTAGGGCAGTTGTGAATTTCCTATATAAAGGAACAGAATTTAAACCTTAGGATACTCTACTTCTTTTTTTCTGAGCTAGTGCTGGGGCTTGAACTCAGGACCTCAGAGCTGTCCCCAAGGTGTTTTTTGTTTGTTTGTTTGTTTGTGTTTGTTTTCATTTATTTCCCTTAAGGTTAGTGTTCTACCACTTGAGCCACAGCTCCACTTCTGGCTTTTGTTGTGCTTAACTGGAGATAAGACTCTTATAGAACCTCCTGCCCAAGGTAGCTTCTAACTGTGATTCTCAGATCTCAGCCTCTGGAGTAGCTAAGATTACAGGCACAAGCCACCTACACAAGCTAGGATACTAGACTTACAAATTTTATTTTGCAACTAGAGTTAGTCATAAAACTATCTGGTAATTTTATTTTGGTTTCGAAGTTGCCAGTTGGGTAGGAGAGATGATCAAAGCTCCTTTGAGGCAGGAATTAGTCAACAGGAGCTTCTCCTGCAGCCCTAGCCATTCATGTCAGCACCTCCACTTAGGATTACTCATGGTTTGGCAACAAAGACCCTACAGTTAGTTAACAGTCTAAATAGCATAAAGCATTATCTATCCTCTTCATTTATCATTTTTCCCTTTCTCCTCTTTACATTCCCTCTCTTTCTTCTCTTCTCCTATCTCTGTCCTTGTCCTTCACCCACTCTGTCCTCACCTATACTTACTCTTTATTTTCCCTTCCATTTCTTTTCTTCTGTTCCTAGTACTTACCGGCCTACGCTGGTATGCTTCAATACTCTCCTTATTTCCACTAACAAATTTTGTTTTCTAAAAGAATCTCTCTGCTTCACATCACCCCATGGTATGGTACTGAACACAATCAAAAGAATGCAAGAATCTCAGAGGAGGGGCGATGCCTGGGTCTATGTTCAGAACTTCCTTTTGGCTCGCCTCCATTTGATTTGAATTGTCAGCTGAAGTTTCAAGGCTAGG
This sequence comes from Dipodomys spectabilis, assembly GCF_019054845.1. NCBI lineage: Eukaryota > Metazoa > Chordata > Mammalia > Rodentia > Heteromyidae > Dipodomys > Dipodomys spectabilis. Next base: position 17,471,222 of record NW_024870874.1, read on the forward strand.
TTGTCTTGACTCTCAGAGTTTGATGAGGATCATATTGGAATAACTTGACCTCCAAAATACCCGGAGGCTAGTGTATATTTGCCCACAGTAAAGCCTAAAAAAACCCACTAGAATAATTGGATGTGTGGGTTTCTTCTTCTAAGGGGGAATAGGGGCTGAAAGGTGGGTAGAGATCACGGCACACCAACTCATTGTGAAAACTACATCCCATATGACCACTTCTGATTGATTGTGCTATCTACTAGATGAGGACTATAGGAAAGAATATGGTGTGAATATTATCAGTAAAAGAATCGGGCAACTTGCCGAACATTTCTGAACCTCACTTTATTCCCCAGTATACTAGGGCTAATGATTTGTTTTGCCAAGCTACTCTGATGACTCAAAATAATGTGTTGGTTATTCATTAATACCATCCCTTTGCTAATAAGTACTTCATATTTTAATAAATGCAATTCATTGGGAGATAAAAATGTTGTTTATGGCTCTTGAGGAAAAAAATTTGAATCTGATTTTTGAGAGAGGTTGAGAAGTACTCTCATGACATAACCATATAGGGCCACAACAATTTCCCTCAAGATTTTATGCCAAGTCTAAGGACTCTGAGTAAAAAAAAAAAAAAGTTACATATCCCTTGGGTTGATAAATGGATCGTTATCTTACTGAGAGATACTGAGGCTTGGCCATGACTTAGCACCATTTGCTTAAGTCCACCTGTCCCTCTGCTCAAAATTCCTATGTGATTTTGACATAGTCCTAGTGATGAACTTTAAAAAGCAGCAGATCTGCTTCTGGCTAAGTAATACAGAGAAATTGGGATTTGAAGTAAGAAGAAAAGGGAATGGAGTACCTTGGGGAAAGGGATGGAAAATGAAGTACTTAGAAAACATGAGAGGAGTTAGAGTAGAAGTTTTTCTTCAAGGAGAAGTGTGCTGTCATGTTCTCCCATCTCAATACCTTACATTCTTCTAAAGAAAATAAGACTTTCACCTAGATTTCTCCCCTCTTCTTTTCTCCTGGGCCTTGATTCCATGTTCAGCTCTTTCTCTAAGGCTCTTCTAACACACAAAGATCAGTTCCTACCTTTCTATGAATAGACCCAGATTAAAAACAAACAGAATCTACCTAAACTCTTTTGCAGCTCAGGTCCTAGGCTGCTGCTAAGCTTCCTTTGTGAGACTATTGTTACATAGAAGCCCCATTGAATCCAGCTGTTATTAAGCTCAGTGTTCTACTGAACAGGCCTGATAAATTTGGGGCACACATTTAAGCTGAATTATCCTTTATTATTTTAAAGGCTGTAACAAGTTATTTTTTTAATTTTTTTCTGCCAGCACATTTTTATTTCTTGTCCTTAATACCCTGCGGCTACTTGAAGAAGGCCTTAAATTTCAAAGTTTAGTTAGTAAACAAAAGTTTCCTAAGAATATCTTCAGGCAAGCACCCAAAGACCTCGTTTTTAACATGGTGTTTGGGTCCCCCCAATTGTCCACTAGTTCTATGCCTAACCACAACATTTTACAATCATCTAAAGAAATATACTCCCAGACACAAAGTTGCTTACCAGCTAATTGGTTCTTCTTCTTGGTCATCATGTTTAGAAAAAAAAAAAAAACAGAAACAAACGTTTCAATGTGGTATTATTTGACTGGACTCTAAACATATTAAATAGAATAGGCTGGCTGAGAATTCAAATGACAACTAGTTTGGAGATGGCTATTCATTGTTCTCCCAAGAGTCTAGCAGTACGAGTAGAGAAACAGAAGCTAGTTTAGGACTCGTAGTCTCAGCTCTGAAGGAATTTCTAAGGCTTTATAATTCAGTCCAGAATCCACTAAATGCACTGTTCTCTGACATTGAACTGTCTCTAATATGTTCTTTTATCGTGATCATCTGAATCTATATACTGAGACTCCAGAAATTTACCCATCTCCTTTCCTACTTGTGAACAAAAGGAAACTTGGGAAATAAGGAAAAAACAAAAAGGAAACTTGGGAAAACCTGGTCAAGATAGGCTAATTATTAACAACAAATGACCTCAAAAATCTCAATTGTTTGATCCAAACCATTGAGAACAACTTCTATTGTGCTGTTTTTATCATAGTCCAATATGCATTGGTAGAAGTAAAGGTGTGTCAAATATGACAGCCAATGCTATCCAGTATACAGAAACATGGACTTCTTCTGACCTGTGCATCTGTCTTCCGTAAAGTTTTCAGAGTCCTCTATTTAGTCAGTGAGACAGAAATCCAACAGAGAAAAGCTGCACAGGAGGTTTTCAGGTGCACGTCAGGAATCAACATCCTGAAGGCTTCTCCATTCCATTAACCAAAACTCAACCAGTGGAAGCTCAACTTTCAGAGAATCTAAGAAGTCTGAGAAAGTTGTATGTGTGCCCAGTTGAGTGCACAACCAGTGGTTTCTGCCACAAGGAGAAAATGAGGACTCCTCAGGGTACCTAAAGTGTGCTATCCTGTTTCAGTTTACTTAACACCTGGACCTACCACCATTGGTAAGTCAGTTTTAGGGAAAAGTTCATCTGTCAACATCAGCATCAGTTGCTTGATCACCATAAATCAGTCAAAGTAGAAACTCTCATGTTAATAAATAGAACTTTCCAGAGTTTCCAGTTACCTGAACAGAACTCAATCGGAGAGGCGGATTGTAAGCTACCCTGGAACTTAACACACTGTCCTTCTCATCATATGATTTCCATGATAAAGCCAACAAGTGATCTGCACGCTGCCCCATGGGTTATCTAAACCAAACTATGTCATGTAGGACCTATGAGAATATAAATGTGTGAACCAGTTAGAGACTTGTCTTCATATCTACCTTGGTCCATTAGGGATGCTAAAACAAAACGCCAGAAACTGGATGGCTTGGAAGCAACAGAAATTTGTATCTCGCAGTTCTGGAGGTTATAAGTTCAAGATCAAGGCACTGGCAGATTGTGTCTAGTAAGGGCTGTTTCCTGGTTCAGAGATGATGGCTTCTCCGTGTGTGCTCACGTGGTGAGAGGGGTGAGGGAACTCTCTGGGGACCTCCACTAGGGCTCTGGCCTCATGATCTAATCTCTAAGCCCCATCTTTTTTTTTTTTTGGTCGGTTGTGGGCCTGAACTCTGGGCCTGGGCGCTGTCCCTCAGCTCTCCAGCTCAAGGCTAGCGCTCTACCACTTGAGCCACAGTGCCACTTCCGGCTTTTTTTTTCCCTGCTTATGTGGTGCTGAGAAATTGAACCCAGGGCCTCATGAATGCAAGGCAGGTACTCTACCACTGAGCCACTTTCCCAGCCCATCTAAGCCCCATCTTAAGGTCAGTTCCAGTACTAGAGTTTTGGAGTGATGTGACATTGGGTCCACTGCAGTACTTCTTCAAAAAAAAAATTAAGTTTTGTCTATGTTCAATCTACTTTCTGCAGTTGTCTTGACTTCCATTATTGCCTGCACACTTTCTTCCTGTTTCTCTCATTAACCAATTTAAAAAGGCTATTTCACAGTTCAATCGCTTTAGAGATATCCATTTGTCCCCATTCACTCACAGGCTAGCATTCCCATTGAGATTTGAGCTTCCTCAAATAATGCTTGTTCATCTTCTTATATAAAAGGATAATGACATGGGCTGCACAAGGTAAGGGTGGCAAGGTCCTGAGGAACTCTGAGGGTTTTTTTTTTCTGAGTTGTTTTTCTAGTCACAACTGGTGACATTATACTGGTGCATCTGTCCTTTGCTGTTACAATCCAAGCCACACATTTTGAAGATTCATTTATTCATTGCTTTCTCTTTTTCCCAGTACTGGGGTCTTGAACATAGGGCTTTATGCTTATCAAGCAAGAATTCTAACACTTGATGCATGCCCTAAAACCCTTTTGCTTTCATTATATTTTAAAATAGTGTCATGCTTTTGTCTAGGCCAACCAGGACAATGATATTCCTATCTGTGCTTCCTAAATAATTGTGATGACAAGCATGTACCACCCTTTTTATTCGTTTTTATTAGCTTTTTACTGGTTGAGATGGAGTCTCATGAACATTTTTTGGGGGAAGGGGGCATAGGCTAGCCTCAAAGTACAGTCCTCCTGGACTCTACCTCACAAGTATCTAGGATTATAGACATGAACCACCATGCTTGGCTTATTCACTTCTTGATACATTCATTTATTCTAAAATATTTGTTGATTATTTATTTATTATATGGTAGACATTGTACTAGGTGCCAGAGCAAAGACATATGGAGGTTATTGGAAAGACTCCAAACAAGACTAATGAAAAATATTAATTATAACTTGTATTTTATGTGTTTTATGTATTTATTTAAACTATTTTCTTTTTAATATCTTGGATAACATTAAATGACTAGTTTTCTTCATATTGCTGAATCTCTGTTCATCTGTAAGAACCAGTTTCTTTCCTTAGGGTAATCATCCCTTGGTCTGGCTACTCAAAACACACATTCATTCAATAGCATCGTAAACTACCACATACCAGACACTATGCCTATGCTTTCAAATGTAAAAGTAACATGAAAAAATTCTTTCCCTCAAGAATCCATTCAGGGGCTGGGAAGGTGGCTCAGTGGTAGAGCGCTTGCCTTGCATGCCTGAGGCCCTGGGTTCCATTCCTCAGCACCACATAAGCAAAAAGAAAAAAGCCGGAAGTGGCTCTGTGGCTCAAGTGGTAGAGTGCTAGCCTTGAGCTAAAGAGCTGAGGGACAGTGCCCAGGCCCAGAGTTCAGGCCCCACGACCGGACTCAAAAAAAAAAAAAAAAAGAATCCATTCAGGTGTGGTGGTATATGTCTTTAGTTCCAGCTACTTGGAAGGTAGAAGTAGGATTGTAGGTCTGAGGCTGCTCAGGGCAAAAGGTGCTATGCCCTATCTTAAAACAAACAAAAACTAAACATAAAGGGATGGTGTGTGGCTCAAGAGGTAGAGTGCTTGCCTAAAAGCTTGAAGGCTTGACTCTAGACCTCAGTGAAAGAAGAAAGAGAAAAGAAAGAAAGGAAGGAAGAAAGAAAGAAAGAAAGAAAGGAAGGAAGGAAGGAAGGAAGGAAGGAAGGAAGGAAGGAAGGAAGGAAGGAAGGAAAAGAAGGAAAGAAGGAAAGAAAGAGAGAACCAAAGTTCATTCACAGCATCATGTGATTACTATTATACTGTGGAAAAGGTCAAATCCCAGGAGATATGGAAACAGAGGACCTAAATCTGCCCAAATAGGCCAGGTAACATTCCACAAAAGAGGTAGTACTTGGACTGAGATTTGCTGAACAAGCCTTCACCAAGGAGAAAAGCCAAAGGGATGGCATGAGATCCTAGTAAACTACCAAAGAAACCACCAAAGACTTGTGTTCTCCCACCAGAGTATGACATTTTTTATGGAAGATAAGAATGACCCAACAACTTCCAATCCCCCACACATGCAGGCAGGGCCAGGAGACCCCCCCCCACACCCCGTTCCGATTGGAGGAAATATGAGTCGAAGTGATTGCATCATGTCTAGGCCCAGTTAAAAAGTTGGTGTGTCTGTCCTTCCTTTTCTGCTGGAGGCAGCAGAATCTTGATTTCTGGAAGTGAAGGACACTTGAAGCTTCAAGGATGGCATAGCTGCCACATAAAGAAACCTTAAACTGGGTGTCAGTGGCTCACACCTGTAATCTTAAGTACTCTGGAGGCTGAGATCTGAGGATCACAGTTCAAAGCCAGGCCAGGCAGGAAAGTCTGTGAGACTCTTTATCTCCAATTAACCACCAGAAAGCCAGAAGTGGTGCTGTGTCTCAAGTGGTAGAGTGCTTGCCTTGAGCGGAAGAGCTCAGGGATAGCACCCAGGCCCAGAGTTGAAGTCCCATGAGAAAAGAAAAAGAAGGTTACCTGCCACCACTGAACTGTTACATGTCCAGAAATAACCTATTGTGTTCATCTACTGATATTTTACAGCCTGTTTGATACATTAGCAAGCTCTGTTCTAATGAAAGACTTCAAGCAAACATAATGTAGTATATATAACCACTTATCAGGGTGAATGTGTTAAGGAACCCTGAGTACATGCTCAGTAAATACTTGGTATTTCAGTAAGAGCATTATGGGAAGGTCTAAGTACTCTAGAATGGCCAGAGGTATCAAGTATGTGTTTGGTTGGGAGTGAGGGGAGTGTGGTTGGATAGTTAGGCAGGGAACAACCACAAAGAACTTTGAATGGAGTGCTGAACAGTTTTGCCTTAATCTTGCGTAGAAGGGGAAAAACACTGAAGAATATAAAAAGGAGAGAGACAGCAGGCAGGCAGACAGATAGACAGACAGAATCACTGGAGCAACAGAGTCACTGCAAAATATAATACTCCAATTACCAGCCTTAGTTTTCCAGAAACTAAGTCAGGTAATGCAAAGCTGAAAGATAAAATATTTTAGAACCAAAAAGTATCAGTCTAGTCAAGATAAGAGAAAGAGAAACCTAGAAAGTCTCTCTTTTTGCCAACATCACCAACCTGATCATCTCTCTCTTGCCATGATCACCTACCTGAAGCTTTACAGAGCTGAAGGGTGGCAGGCTAGTTTCTTTCAGCATTGCTCTTTCTGTGCTTTTATGGTGCTACAAAGCAGTAGACACCAGCTGGTGAGCTTATGTTTTCACTTCTCTAATGAAGATGGTAGGGATTTGGAGGCAAGGAATTTTCTATGAAAGGCCATCTTTTCTTATCTGGCTCGAACGACTATTTTGGAAAAGGTCCATTTCTTGGTATCAAATATTCCTGGAGTAAAATCAGGAACGTGCTTTGTGGCCTGTAGGGCATTCTTATATTTTCTGAGCTTTTTCAGAGAAGATAAGAAAGGAATAGTAATAGTTCATGCTTCTATTTTTTTTTGGGGGGGGGGGATCAGTCGTGGGGCCTGAACTCTGGGCCTGGGCGCTGTCCCTCAGCTCTTCAGCTCAAGGCTAGCACTCTACCACTTGAGCGTCAGCCCCACTTCCGGCTTTTTCTGCTTATGTGGTGCTGAGGAATCGAACCCAGGGCCTCATGCATGCAAGGCAAGCACTCTACCACCAAGCCACCTTCCCAGCCCCATAGTTCATATTTCTGTAAACACTGTCTGGTCTGTCATCTATGAGTCCCTTGGCTCACTTTGAGAGGGACTATGATTTAGTGACCAAAGGTCCAAACATCATCTTTGGCTTGTCTGTTTAAAGGGTCAACCACCTACTGATGACATTTTAATATCATCTGTTCATCAATCCATTACTTCTGGTTTTCATATATTGTTAAGCTAATCCATTATTCATGATAATGATCTTTACTCCATATGCTACCCATGGCAGAATGACATAAATTTATTTTTAATGGCAAGTAGGAGTGAAAGGACACACGTGATGAGTCCAGTCTCACACAGATATGACAATGTGGCCTGACTTAAGGGCATTATTGAATCATTTTGTAACTAGGAAGCTAAAGTACAAATCAGGGACAGAGCTGGTCATTTGTGCAAAAGTCTCTGAGAAGCCTGGGAGAAAAAGATTTGTTTTATAGTCTGCAGTAGTATAATCACTTTGCTCCTAGTCATTTGTTTGTAATGTGTTTGCATCCTTTGCATGTTACTCTCTTGATAGCTTAGCTGGTTATTTGTTAACCGTGATGAGATATTAACAAAGATAAGATGGATGCATCAGTCCTCAAAAAGTGTCTTGCAAGCAAAGACAAACTTTTTTTTTTTTTTTTTTTTTTTTTGTGGATCGTGGGGCTTGAACTCTGGGCTTGGGTGCTATCCCTCAGCTCTTCAGCTCAAGGCAAGCGCTCTACTGCTTGAGCCACAGCGCCACTTCTGGTTTTCTAGTGGTTTATTAGAGATAAGAGTCTGACGGACTTTCCTGCCCAGGCTGGCTTTGAACTGTGATCCTCAGATCTCAGCCTCCTGAGTAGCTAGGATTACAGGCGTGAGCCACCAACGCCCGATGCAAAGACAAACTCTTAAGCAGTGCAAAGTGTTTGGGCTTTGAAACTGTTGGCATCAGCCACTCACAAACAGTTGAGATATTGGGCAAGTTTCTCAACTTCTCTAAGTCCTTGTTTCCTTATATGGGATATGGGGAAATACTAGGGGTTATGGGTGTCATGGTTAATCTTGATTGTCTACTTCACTGGATTAGGAAAGTACATCTCTGGGTGTATCTATGAGGGTTTTTCCAGAGACAATCAGATCATGAAAACTCCAATTTAACCAATAGTTTACTGATAGATTCAATATTTGAACAGATTATTAGGAGATAGTGGCATTGTAGAAGGGAGGGCCTAGTTACAGGAAATGGATCCCTGGGATCAGCCTTTGAAGCCAACATATATCCTTCCTGTTTTTGCTCTCTGCTTGCTGGCTGCTGTGAAGTGAGCATCATTGCTCCTCTCTTCTCTTCCTCCATGATTCTCTACTTTCTCCTACCTCAGAAGTAATGGAGCTAGCCAGCCATGGACTGAAACCCCCAGAACTGTGAGACAAAAGAAATCCTTTCTCCCTTAAATTGTTTCCTCGGGTATTTTGGCATAGAGATGAACAGACTGTAACTAGCACATAAGGATTAAATAAACATAAAATAGTTAAGGCTACTTTATTAGTGCCGAGACAGAATTGGCTCTTATATTATTTGTTTTTTGAGTTAGTCGAAACATCTCATAATTTTTTGGATGTCAGTCTCACTCTGCAGGTAAGGCTAGTCTCAAACTTGCTATGTAGCCTAGGCTGAGCTTGAAATCAAGATATGATGCCTCAAGCTGGGACGTGCTGGGCTTGCAAGCATTAACTACCATGCCTTGCACATGAATAACATTCTTTACCCACCTTCCATCCCTAATTCTGGTCAAGATGAGAAATCAAAAAGTGATCAGCTAGAAACCAAAATATCACCTTTATTTTAGTCAATTCAAGGTGCTGTAAGAATGTATTAAAGACCAGGAGGCTTATGAATAACCAACACTTATTTCTCACAGTTCTGGTGGTTAGAAATGTAAGATCAGGGTACCAGTATGGTCAGGTTCTCATGAGGGCCCTTCCAAGACCCAACTGTTGCTTTCTTGCTGTGTCTTTGCATAAAAGAAAAAGAGGGAGAGAACTCTCTGGGCTCCTTTTTGTAAAAGTCCTAATTTCATTCATGAGGGCTCTACCCCTATGGCCTATTCACCTCTTGCCTATACCACCTTGCTGCTACCACCTTGGGGTCTATCACGTCAAATTGGATAGGGATGTTATTCAGTCCATAGCAACCCTGATTAATGATAAAGCCTGTTTCTTATGAGAGATAATATGACTGTTAACTGAGTTTCAAAATTACATAGACTTCCTCTATCATAGGCAACATTTGACCAAGAAAGGCCTTCAAAACACTAAGGGTGGGGATTGAGCTAAATATGGAGGAGCACAGCCAGGGTATACCCTCATTGTGCATACAATATCTAAAAAGAAGAATGGAAGAACTTGGCTAAGCATGCCTGTATGTCTTTAGAAAGTCACCCATCATAATGTACTGTGTGAAATTATTCATTTTTTCTTTCATTTTTTTCCATTTGGTTTATCCCCTGTTGCCACTGTATTTGATTTTGGTACCCTGTTTCTTGTATATACATTTATCTGATTTGGGGAAGGAAAGAGGAACAACAAAATGGTGAGACAAAGGGTGAACCAAAGCAACAGTGATTCTCACAAGACAAAGTGCTTGCCCCTCCCTTTCCTTTTGTGCCATTACTTTCTTTTCTTTTCTGTTCTTTTTTGGGGATTGAATTCAGGGCCTGGGCACTGTCCCTAAGCTTCTTTTGTCCAATGCTAGCACTCTACCACTGGAGCCACTTCTGGCTCTTTCTGCTTATGTGGTGCTAAGGAATCGAACCCAGCAAGCACTCTACCACTAAGCCACATTCCCAGCCCCCATTACCTTCCATCTACCCTATTCATGGTGCACACAGGTGCCAGTGTGGAGTTGAGGGTAATTTCAGAGTAGAAGAAGTTGAGAGAGCAAGGCATATGCAGGGAAAACAAGATCAAGCAGGATCACTGGTTAAGAATGGGGTAGACACTGAGTCTAAGAAAGAAAAGTCTAAGTTCAGAGTCAGGAGTTAGAAGTGGGAAGAGAGGAGGATTGGTGTTGATAGACATGTAGGTAGAAGTAAAAGTTCCCAGGCAGGAGGATATTCTGACATGAAATCCCAAGAAGACAGGTGGGTAACAGCTTTTCATTGGTATTTGGAGATGACATGTAAGCTCTGGAGCTGCATCTCCTGGAAATGTCCTCTGCTCCAATTTTCCATCTTTAAAATACAACCATTATAAAAATAACACATACTTAATATGAAAAATTCAGAAATGCAGAGAGGCATAAAGAAGAAAACAAAAATAAACTATAATCTCATCACAAGGAGAAGCTAATGTTAACTTTGTATAAATTGCTATGCATATTATTACATAGATAATGTGATTCTGTCTATACATTCTCATTTTTCATGCTGAATTTTTAACTTGTAATATAATCATTTCTTCATGTTATTAAGAGTTCTCAGTAATTAAGCATGATTTAAAATGACATTTTCTCTGGATTTAAGTACATCTGTATGCATCTTTACCAGTTGATGAAAATCCCAAGGGTATGGAGTAATCTAAGTATTCACTTTTTTTTTTTTTTAATGATGCTAGTGCTTGAACTCAAGTCATTGTGCCTGGAAGGCTAGCATAGTACCTCTGAACCATATCTCTAGTCCTTTTTTTTTAAGATAAGTTCCCTCACTTCCTCCCTATACATGCATCTGGATCATAATCCACCTATTTGTGCTTCTCACAATAGTAGCGTTATAGGCTAATGCTGCTAAGTCCAAATATTGATTGAAAAGGCTCATGTGAACATTTTTACCTAGGCTATCTTTTTTTTCTGTTTCAAGTTCTTTATTATACATCATGGTGCCTCCTGCGCTATCTTTAACTTTGATGTTTCTTATCTCCCAGGTAATTAGGCATGAACCCTTTGGGACCCCTCTATTTACTTTTTTTTGGATTGGTAAATAGGGCATTCCAAGAGTTCAAGGATTTCCCAGAGGCCTACAAAGGTCAACCACTGTGCAGGACTCAATGTTCTGCAGTTTCTCACATTTCAAACCACTGATGACAGGGGTCCAAAGATGTTGCCCAACCCACAAGTGTATAAAGCAATAACTCAAAGCCTGGTTTGGGGATTGTAGCTTAGTGTCAGAGTGCTTGCCTAGCATGCACAAGGCCACAGATTCAATCTTTATCACCATGTGCACACATAAACAAAAGCACAGTCCTATTTTTATATGTAGGATGTATTTTTTTCTTTCTTTTTTGTTGGTCATGGGGTTTCAACTCTGGGCCTGACCCTGAGCTCTTCAGCTCAAGACAAGTGCTCTACCACTTGAGCCACAGCACCACTTCTGATTTTCTGGAGATTAATTGGAGATAAGAGTCTCACAGACTTTCCTGACCAGGCTGGCTTTGAACTATAATCCTTAGATCTCAGCCTCCAGAGTAGTAGGATTACAGGCATGAGCCCCCAGAACCTGGCTGCAGGATATATTTCTTATAAAATTGTTTCATACCCTGAACAAAAATTTATTTCTCAGTTATGGAGGCTGGCAGTACAGGATCAAAATCTCAGCATGTTTGGTTCCTTCTAAAGTCTCTGTCGGAAAAGCTATTATTCTATGTCCTTGGTCTTTCCCAAGTGTGTGTACAACTTTACTCTTCTTATAAGGACAACACTCATCCCAAAGATCATCCCAGACTTTATCTCCAAATATGATTAGATTCTGAGGTACTAAAATTTAGGACTTCAACATGCATTGGGTTGGATGTGGACACAGTTCAGTATATAACAACCACACTTCTAAAAATGGGTAGTTGGGAACTCTAGATTTGAGAAAACAGGTAGCAATAAGACATACTTTATCTTCTAGAAATAAGTGCCATCACTACTCTTAACTCACAGCTTCTGAGTATCAGAAATCTGTCCTTTCCCGGCATCCAGCAAGTCATCTACTGCATAATGTACTGATTTCCTGAAAGACAGGCTGCCTCAGTCCCCAGAGAAATGCATGGACTTACCCTGTAACTAGAGCATCTGGAAGGGGTAGAAAGAATCTATAGAGGTCTGAGAGACACATCATCTAAATTGCATTCTCTTGAAAGCCAAATTTCTCAAAAGAGACTTCTGTTTCTCTCTCTCTCTGTCTCTCTCTCTGTCTCTATCTCTCTCTCTGTGTATGCATGTGTGTGTGTGTGTGTGTGTGTGTGTGTGTGTGTGTGTGTGTGTGTGTGTGTGTGAGTGTGTGTGTGTTGCTCGTCCTGGGGGTGAACTCAGGGCCTAGTCACTGTCCTTGAGCTTTTTTGCTCAAGGTTAGTGCTCTACCACTTGAACAGCAGCTCCACTTCTAGCAAATTTTTTTAATAGTTTACTGAAGTACTTTGCTGCCTAGGCTGGCTTCAAATTGCAATCCTCATATCTCAGCCTCCTGAGTAGCTAGTATTACAGGCATGAGCCTAGACTTTTTGTGTGTATGTTCTTAGATTTATAATTTTTCTTATATCTGAATTCTAGAGTACATTGCATATTTTCTTATACATAGTACTTTGTTACATTATACCTATGCTCCATTTGTACATACTTATTATTTTCTCCTTCCTGCAAAGAACACTGTTAAAATTTAAGAAACTTTTTTAGGTATTTTTTCCTTTCAAATTCCAAAATTTGTGAAGACAATTGTGGTAAGTTGTGATCCTCTTCTGCAAACATTCCACATTTCTTCCTTCTATTCTCTCTCTGGATTGGAAACTCAAACCTCTTCACCTTGCTGCTTGGGCCAATAAACTGTGGGCAGCAGTGAGGTGCACTGATTTGGGGGCAGAGTTTGGTTTGCCATTTTTCTTAGTCTTCTCCATGACAACCAGTGATGTTTCAGATAATAGCTGCTCCCTCAGTTTGAGCCTCAGAGTGAAGACAGAGCAAAATCTCAGCTGACTTACAGTAGACAAGAACATGAATGAAATAAAAACTGTGTTGTAAGACCCTGAGATTTGGGGGTTATTTGTTCTTAGAGCAAAACCATAATTTTCCTGATTGATATGCCACTATAGCCTATCATTTCTTTCACAAAAGACAGTAAAAGATAGCTTTCCGTGACACTATCTGACTTATAATGAGTTACTACAAAAGTGACAAGCCTGGATATGGATGTTGATCAGTGGGTAAAAGCCACTCCCTAGTTACATAACCTGGTTCCAACCCCTAGCCTCACCCCTCACCTGGTTCACATTTGTGCTTCACTGACTTCATGACCTGTATCTTGTAAGTCAACATGGAAGAGTCAGATACCAGGTGGCTACTATATTTTTACTCAATAGATATTCACTAACCTCTTGTGCAATATTGAACTACTGGTGGATAAAAGTTAATGGATTCTGACCAATGCATAAAAGAGCTACCCTTTATTCCTCTTCTGTTCTTTCTGGGGCATTCTTCTTTACTATTTCTCTTTTTCCTCTTGATTATTTAATTGTTTCCCTTTCTTTATAATCTGGGTAATGCCAATGAAAATTATAGCTACCAGGCTGGGGATTATAGCCTAGTGGCAGAATAGATGCTTAAAGTACATGAGGTCCTGGGTTTAATCCTAAGCCCACCCACCTGCAAAAGAAAAGAAAAGAAAAGAAAAAATGCTAATAACTATAGATATTATTTATAGAGTTGGTTTAAGAAGAAGTCAGATTCTAGGGCCCTTGAATTCAAAACTTGGATTTCCTTAAAGGTAGGACCTAAACATTTTTTTTTCATGAAATACCAGAGTCTGGGTGTTCCTTGTCCTCCTCTAGGCCATTTAAATTATAGTGGTGGTAATAGTAACTATCGTTACTATTAATATTTATTGAATATCTACCATTAGCATGTATCCTCCTCATAATTCTATGGGCCGGGTAGGGTTATTATTATAATGTTACTGTTTTGGTAGTTTAGAAGATTTAGAGAAATTAAGGAAGTATGGAGCTTTTCCAACTTCCATTCTCTCTCTCTCTCTCTCTCTCTCTCTCTCTATATATATATATATATATATAACTATTAAATGTTTAATATGTTGCCAGGCTCTGTCTGTATGTCTGTTTGTGTGACAGTACAGGGACTTGAACTTGTGGTCTACGACTTGAGTATGCCTCTAGTTCCTGTTAATTGGAGATAGGAGTCTTGCTGATTTGTCTGCCTGTTTGAACTATGATCCTTAGATCTCAGTCTCCTGAGTAGCTAAGATTATAGGCATGAACCACTAGTGCCAGTTCAGACTCTGAAGAAATAAAGGTAAAGTAGTACCAAGAGTGATCTCATGGAATTTATATTCTAATGAGAGACAAGTAAAGAATTAGCAAAGTTAGAGTAAGATGATTTCAGAGAAATCACCTTAACACTCCGAGAAAAATTGAATAGAGGCACTGATTGTGATTGACAGGAGTAGGGGAGATAGTACAAACTGGATGAAGGTTCAGGAAACCCAAGTGACAAGAAGCCATCAGTATACAGATGTGCAGTACAGCAAATGCTACAATCTTGAAGCAACAATGAACTTAGTATGTATAGCAACAGTAACTGACTGGGCCAGAAATTCAAAACTTGGTTATTTTTTTACTTCTTTTATAACTTTATTGAAATATTTTACATACTTTAAAAAGCATCCATTGAAAAATTTGTACTTGACTGGCTTTTTTTTTTTTTTTTTTACTATTTTTACAGACTTGTACAAACCACCATAAACATCGAATTTAGAAAAATGTTTAGTATCTTGTAAAGAAACTTTGTATCTGTCAATCCCCCTCCAGTTCCATCCCAGCCCCTAGCATTCACTAATCTACCTGGGGTCTCTTTGGATTTGCCAATTCTGGATAAGTTATTCAAATAAAACCATGAAATATGTGGTATTTTGTGAGTGGCTTCCTTCACTCAGAGCAATCTTTTCAAGGTTTATCTGTAGCTGCATTGGTACCTCCAATGTTTTTTATGTGGATATACACATATTGTTTATCCTTTATTCATTTTATGGACATGAATGTCTTCCCCTTTTGCCCATTATATATAATGCCACTCCGAATACTCATGTACAAGTCTTTGTGTGGAGATATTTTGATTTCTCTTGTTGTCTATGTGCATACAGAGAAATTGCTGACAAGTAGATGCTCAGCATTTTAAAGAGCCAACAAAACACTTTCCAAAATATCTGTACCATTTTACAGGCTCATAGCAATATATAGAGGTCTTGATTTCTTTATATCCTCATGAACACTTGTTATTGTTGGTTTTATTGCAGACATGTTTGTAGGTATAAAGGTATATCATTGTGGTTCAACTTATGTTTTCCTAATTACTAATGATGATGAATATCTCTTCATGTACATAGTGCCCATTTGTGTGTATTCTTCTGAAGAATTAAAGTTTCTTTTCCATGTTTTGAGACATCTGAGATTGTTATTATTATAATTGAGTTGTAATAGGTTTTTGTATGTTATATGGTATATGGTTATCTATCATAGGCTGGGAATTTATACATATATCTAGTCAGATATATAATCTACAAAGATTTTTTTCCTATTCTGTAGTTTGCTTTCTACTTTTTTATGTGCATACGCTGGTACTTGGACTTGAGTTTTTATGCTTCAGGCTGGTGTTCTACTCCTTGAGCCACAGCACCACTTCCTGCTTTTTATGGGTTAATTAGAGATGAATCTCATGGACTCTCCTGCTTATGGGCTTCAAACCTTGATCCTCAGATCTCAGCCTCCTGAGTAGCTAGGATTACAGGTGTGAGATGCCTGGCTGCCTTTTTACTTTCTTACTGGTTATTTTTTGAAGCAAAAAAAGGATGTTACTTTTGAAGATCAATGTATCTATTTCCTTACTTTTTCATTTCTTTTTTGTTGACATATCTAGCAAACCATTGCTAAATCCAAAGGCATTAAGATTTTCTAGTATATTTCCTCTAGATCTGTTCATTTTTGTGCTGTGGATTGAATCCAGAACTCTCATCCATGCTAAGCACAAGTTCTACCACTGAGCTATACTGCCAGCTCAGTAAGAATTCATAGTTTTAATTCTTACATTTAGGTGTATAATCCATTTTGAATAAATTTTTTCCTGTGTGTTTGGTGTTCAGAAAGATTCTAACTCCACTCTCTTGCATGTGGATATCCAGCTGTCCCAGCACCATTTGCTGAAAAAACAAACAAACAAAAAAACAAAAAAACAACAACTAGGCTTTCCTAGTTAAATTGTCTGGCTATCTTGTCAAAACTTCAATTTCAATCTGGGCATGGTGACACAAGCTGCCCCAGCTATTTGAAAGGTAGAGGGAGGAGAATTGGAAGCTTAAGGCCATCCCTGGCAAAATAAGTGAGAACTATCTCAAAAAATAAAAATAAATAAAAACTAAAGGGCTAAAGGTATAGGTCAAGTGATAGAGCCCTTGCTTAACATGAGCGAAGCCCTGCGTTCAATCCCTATTACTACAGATGTACAAACTGAGTAAGATGCATGTGTTCATAAACTACTTTGTTAAATGGCAACTCCTTTGTACTTAAAGATAATATAGAAAGAAAGAAATGAAAAGAAAGAAAGGAAGGGAGAAAGCAAGCAAGCAAACCAGGTGCCAGTGGCTAACACCTATAATCCTAGGAGGGTGAGATCTGAGGATCACATTTGCAACCATTCCACACAGACAAATCTGAGAGACACTTATCTCCAATTAATCAGCAAAAAGACAAAAGTGAATGTATGGCTCAAGTGGTAGAACACCAACCATAAGCAACAAAAGCTGATCTTTATGTGAAGATTTCTGGACTCTCAGTTCTAGTCCTTTGATGTGTATGTATATCCTTACATCTTGTATTTGCTTACTATCACTGTGTTCTAGGTTTTAAAACTGGGACATATGTACCTGCTAACTTTGTTCTTTTCCAAGATCATTGTGACTGCTTTTGTTGTACCTCCATGTGAACTTTCTGATCAGCTTGTCACTTTCTGCAAGAAAAAAAGTTTGGAGTATGATCGGAATTGCAATGGATTTTATTTTCAGATTCTTCATTGCTGGTTTAAAGAAAGATAATTGAGTCTTGTATATTGGTTTTGCATATAATGATTTTGTTATATTCTTGATTATGGTGCTTTACTGCTTACCCTGAGTCATTGTATTAGACACTATTAGAAAATACAATGATGAACAAAGTCTTTGTCCTGGAAAACCTTAGAGCTGAATTCAAGAAATAAGACTTAAACCTACTGGGTAAATAGTAGCCATTGTAGCAATGTACAAGGAAGTACATAATTGCCAAATAAGTGTTGCTGATAAATAGAGTTCTAGCAAAGTTCCGGGATGAAGAGATGATTCATTCCGGAGAATTCTAGAACAGTGAAAGGAAAGCTTTGAGCTCGAAGGCTTACTTTGGTCCTCCTTTATTTCTTTCCTCCTCCTCTAATTTGCTTGCTTCTTTTCCTCTCATTTCCCCCTCTCCTCAACTTCTTTGAAAACATTAATAGACTATAACCATGACTAGTTATTTCTCAAACCTGTCTGATCATCAGAATCTCTTGACAAGCCTTTTAAAAATAGATTCCAGAGTCTCACCTCAGAACTGCTGTAGTATGGTCTCAGATGGCAGGGCACGGACAACTGTATTAAAATGCTAATCTTATTTGCAGGTAGGGCTGGGAATTTCTGGGTATGACTATTATAATTATATCCACAGATGGACAAATTCCAGTCTTCATTCCATTGTATCTCTGGTATATTTAGTATGTTCCAAGATGAGGGGCATCTGGGAAAGGGAGTGTACACGGACTTGTACACTAGCTCCTGCACTAAGGAAGAACATCTCAGTGTACTGCACTATGGAGAGGGCTCATTAGTGTCATTTGTGTTTGTGAGGGTGGCTCATTATACAATGAAAGATTTTTACTTTTCTGTAATTGGGACTCCTAAGGACTTCGGAAAATCCTTTTGCTATGATGGCTACGACCTTCAGAGTCACCTGTGAGGGCATCTATCCAGATTTGATGAGTGATAACCATTTGCTGTATTTTTTCATACTTTTAAATAGAAATAATTTTGTTGCATGAAAAGGTCCTTCCATCTTCATCTCTCCCTAGATGTAAGCAATCTCTTAAAAATGATAGAAACCCTTCCCACGTCTTTACTTCATACTATATAGGTTTTGATAAATTAAACATGCATAGCTTGTTTTATTCAACACTATTATATTACTATATTATGAAGAGTAGACTAGCTCTAGTAGTATCACAAATTATAATACAGTAATACTATACTATAAAGTACTAAAATATATTATCCCATTGGATAAATATTTTAGATTCTATCTCCTGAAGGCAAAAAGTTGTTCTATTTGTGTGTATGTGTGCGCATGTGTGTGTGTGTGTTGGCACAAGGGCTTGAACTCAGAGCATGAGTGTTATAGCTGAGCTTTTCGCTCAAGGCTAGTGCTCTACCACTTGAGCCAAAGATCTACTTCCAAATTTTGCTGGTTTGCACAAGACACTATGTGGAAAATTAACTTTACAGCTTTGGGAGGGAACGGGAGGAATAAGTTGGAGAAGTAGGGAAGGAAAGGATAGTAGAGGAAAAGCAAAGGAAGGAGTAACAATGCTTGATAGGAAGTATACTCATTACCTTACTCATGTAACTGTAGCCCCTTTGTACAGTATCTTTACGATAAAAATATATTTAAAATTGCTGATTAATTGGAGATAAGAGTCTCATGGACTTTCCTGCCCAGGCTGGCTTGGGACCACAGTCTTCAGATCTCAGCCTCCTGAGTAGCTAGGATTAGAAGCATGATCCACTGGCACCTAGTTCTGTCTAGTTTTTGGTATGCAAAATCATTCATATCCTTGTGTATATCTCCATGGACTCAGGGGAGTCTTAGGGAAACAAGAGTAGGCACATTCTTACTTAACCTTACTCAGATGCCTTCAGGAGTAGCTGAACAATTTTCACTCTCATCAGTGATAGATGGCAATTTCTCTTGCCCCACTTTCTAACCAATACAGTCAAACACTTAAAAATACACTGAGCCAGACGACCAGTGGCTCATGTCTACAATCCTGGCTATGCAGAAGGCTGAGACCTGAGGATCGTGGTTCACTGCCAGCCTGAACAGGAAATTCCATGAGACTTCTATCTCCAATTAACTACCAGAAAGCCAGAAATGGAGCTGTGGTTCAAATGGTAGAGCTCTGGCCTTGGGCACAAAAGCTGAGGGACAGCATCCAGGCCCCGAGTTCAAGCCACAGGACCTACACACACATACACACACACACACCTCTGTCCCAGTCTCATTCCAAGAGGGACATTTTGAAACAGGCAGTGGATTATTCTGGAGCAGAACATTGAGGGCTCTCTGTTCCACGTGTCTGCATTCACAATCAAATGTGTTAATATGTGAACCTGCACAGTGAGACTTTGCTAGCTCTTTGTGGGAAACATCTTTGTTTGGGACATTTAGATCTTTGAAGTTCTATTACCCAACCTACCTTGCTGAGACATTTTCATAAAACAGCAGATTGTGATTTACCAATCTACTGGGTGGTACTTTAAGTCCTGCCTTTGCCAGCTAGCTTGGATGGGGGTGGCAAGGGCTTTTTGGAAGCCCTTGCCTCTTACTAGACACTTGGGTGGGTGTCAGCTGTCAGGGCTTGAGGCCGTGGGATCGCTTAGGGCAGAGGGCATGTCCGTGATGTCTGCCAGGCAATGGGTGGTGTCACTGTGTGGAGCATTTGTGGTATTTTCAAAGCCCTGAGGAATCTGAGAAGCAAGTGAGGGGAATGATGCATGAAAACAAAAGGCAGTGGAAAGAGTGACCAGCCAGCAGGCTCCGGCAGGCTAGAACGCTCTGTCCTTGCTGTTACTGCTTCATGAAAATGCCGCCGGCCTTCTGGCAGGATCGAGAAGGTAGAAGCTTCCTGGGAAAACAAGAGCAAGCCATGAGCGGACTCTGAGGCTGGCTGGGATTCTGGTTTCTCCAGAATCCCCCTCTTCTAGTTTCAGCTTGCTGGGTGAGGATGAGGAGTTCTGCTCCCCTTGGTGGATTTCTGCCAGTCTTTTCCTCTCTGCTGGCTGTTTTCCTAACCATTTGCTCCTCCCACTCATAAGTAGCCTAGCTCTGGTCTCAGGGGCCTAGGAAGGCTGGCCTGGGAAAGAGGCTGGGCGGTGCCAGGGACAGGGTTTCTCCCCAAAGAGCAATCTGAAGGTCAGACTCCAGGAGGAAAAAGGACTCAACCTTAATTCCCATTCAAGGAGTGTTTGCCACAAAGAGGACCTCAGGTTGGGGACAGTGAGACAAGGCAAGGCTCTTATTCTTTGCTTGTCTTCCTCTGAGCCGTAAATATCCATTACCACGTACTCCCCCACAACAGCCTATTTCACTTTTGAGAAATGAGCTGGACACCCAGGAAGAGCACCCGTTTCCATTTAAACTCACCCTCAGAATAGATATTTGGACTCCCCGAAAGTCAATCTCTACTTTCCTTCCCGATAATCTCCTCTTTTTATGTTATATAAAATGCCTGAGTACAAAACAGGGATGCAGGGGTCATTCTCTTCTCTTAAAAGTAGCTGAGAGGAGGGTGAATAAAAATAGACTTTTGTGGATACAATAAGGCTAAGCAGGGTGTGGTTTGCTTGGCAAACTGTTCAGAAGTTACTTCTTTCAATTCTGGAATGCTCTTGACTTTTGCTTGATGAAGTCCTAAAAATCAAGTTCAAATGTGACTTTATTTGCAGAGAACTACCATCACTAGAGTTAATAATCATTCTCAATAATAGTACTTTGATCCCATAATATTTTGCTCTTATAAATAACATTTATCATATTATGTGGCACTTATTAGGGATTGTGTGGAACTTTTCTTTCTTTTTCTAAGTTTTCCTAGTACCTAAAGACTATATTTTAACACAGTAGTTCTTTGATAAATTGTTTATTGAGTGAATCAAAGGAACTGAGTACATGCTCATCTTCAGTTCTTATATTTTTGCTTCTAATTTTATGTGTCATTATTTTGTGGAACTTTCTTTTTCTTTCAGTGCTGAGAATTAAACCTAGGGCCTTGTACATCCTGGGTAAGTACTCTACCACTGAACTATACCTCCAGCCCTCTTACATTTTCCTAATATTGCCCTGTGTTTTCCTCCTCAGAGTGAGCTACAAAGCAGTTTCAGCTGGAGGGCTCACTAAAACTAGGTATCATTTTTTTCCTAAGGAATTGCTTAACAGGAATGGGTGTTTCAGATGTATCATCATGTTACAGGTACAGAAATTGTTTCCAGGAAACATTGCCATTATTATCTCTGAAAGGCAAGTAAGTGGAAATTGTTATTTTCCATTTACAGATGGACAAATGGAAGCTTTCTTTCTCATTTACCAATTGCAGAATGTCCATTCTGTGCAAAGTACTGTGCGAGTTTTATGAGTTCCAAAAATGTGACAGACTAAGTTCCTATTGGAAAGACGAATGCCATAATCTTATTGGTCTGAGAAGATAATTGCAGGCAAATGGCTATTATAATTTGGCAGCAAACAATCTGTAACTTATGAGTTGTCCCAACAGGGGTAGTAAAGGGAATACTGAAAGGTAGGCAGGAGTGTTGGCTGGCATGATCAGGGCATCATTGTGACATTTGAGATGGACAGATTGCCCACTTGGCCCCTGTTGCCTTCCTGTGGCTGCCCTGAAAACTACCAATGGGCTAGCTCAAACCAACAGCATTTTATTTTTCTTGCACTTTTAGAGGCCAGAAGTCTGAAATCAAGGTTTTTGCAGGGCTAAAAGTCTCTTGCAGGTGCTAGAAGAGAATCTGTTTCTTGCTTCTTCCAGCTGTCGGTGACACGGCTTTCTTTGGTTTGTTGTCCCCTTCACTGTGATCTCTGCCTCAGGGTCAGACTGCCTCCTCCTCTCTTAAGATTCTCTCTGCTTCTCTCTTATGAAGAGATTGTGTGATTTCATTTAGGGCCCACCCCTGTAACCCAGGACAAAATTCTTTGTGGAAAGATCCTGAACTTAAATCACATCTTTTGTCGCATAATGCAATATTTTAGGTTCTGGAGATTAGGCTGTGGGCATGGGAGAGGGAGCAGAGATGACCTACCATATAATCCTGTGGCCTTTTTGCCTTGCTCAATACCTGATTAGCTGTTATTCCACCTAGTATGCTCTCTGGCTCACTATTGGGTTTGCCATGGAGAGGCATTAGCAAGTAGCAAAGATCAGGGAGGGAAAAAAAAATAGATATTTCATCTCTGTTCTCTGTTTTAGTGTAATGGTTTTGGCAGTAACCATGTCTCTCCTCAATTCCAATTCTTTCTGGATTTTGATAAAACTATTTCTTCCTCTTTTTGCTTTAGCCCTGGGCCTCCACCGTTGCTGGTTTTTGAGTGCCTCAATGTCCTTTTATGTTCCTGTAACCCTCCCCACATCCCTGTAAATATATCTTCATCACATTCGTTTCAAAAGCCCGGTGAGTATATTTGCAGTTTCCTGTTACGATCTGGACTGACAGATTCCAAGAGGCAAAAATTTAATTTCCAGAACAGAGCTGTACTCAGGTTGCCTCAATCTAAGTTGACCAATGGGCACTGGAAGGTGATTGGGCACACAGTGTAGCCATAGCAACTATGGTTACCCTCTGGGCTTTTCGGCAGTAAAGATCTGTTGCTGTACTCTAATGATCTGCTGTTATTATGACTCTGCTTCTGTTGGCCTTGTTCCTCAGTACTTCCTCTTCTTTTTGCTGTCTCACAGCTTCTTTTGCCTCATGGTGTCCACTGCCTCCTGACTTCAGCTGTCTTCCTTCCCTCCATGGATCTTTTAGCTTCTGCCCACTGCTAATAGCTGACTCCCTCCAATGTATTTCAGATTTGAATCCTCAAAAGGATCTGACTAGCTTGGCTGGTCACCAAGTACAGGCTATCAGGCAGAGCTTTCTGGAAAAATCATCTCATTGGCATAGACTTGATGCCCTATATTAGGAGGTCCCTTTCTGGATTCCATGACTTCTTTCAGAACAGCTAAATAAGTTGAGACATAATTTGGTGTTTGTCTATTAGGAGCCCCCAGAAGGGGCAGTGGGTGTGATAAGTATCCTGACATGTTTACTCATAAGAACTTCTGTTGTCCAGCTCAATAGCAGAGGTATGGTGGTCTCAGGAAAGCACAACACATACTTGGAGAAATCTATGCAGCCCAGATTAGCTGATGGCATGAACCGAACAGAGGAAGACTATAACTGATACAAAAGCTGGAGATATAGGTTACAACAGTTTGTGGAGGGCCTCAAGGGCCAGGCTTTAGCTATTCTCATGCCATTACAGAAGACCCTGGGCATTATTCTGTAGTCAGGAAAAAGTTACTGCATGGTTTTCAACATGGAGAAGCAAGATCAAATCACTGTGGGAACCATTTACTTTATGACAGTAGAGGTCAGATTATATCAGGGGTGGGAGAATGTAAAAATGGACAAATATGAAAACAATTACAGTAGTTTGGGAGCCCAAACAAGAGCAAGACTGAAGGGGAAGCTGGCTGGAGATGTTCAAGAAATGAGCAGATTCAGGAGAGAGGCTATTAATGAGGTACTGGCTCAGCATCTTTTTAGCACCCAGGTCTCTTAATTCTTTCAAGTTCCTTCCAAATAAGCTGCAATGTTTTTGAGTAGAAATGCACATTTTCATCAGGTATTCTGATATACTGACAATATGACCATCTATTATCTTTTGGCAAGTAGGCTTGGAAGCTTGGCTTTGAGTCAAGATGGAAGGTGGTCCCAAACTTGAGAAACCAAACTTGAATAGCTTGGATTGTATTTTCTAGAAAAACAGAACTCCAACCAAGAATTAGTGCTAATGTTTTACTTAGAATATGCAATCTCAGGGCAGTGACTTAAAGGAGACAGAGAGAAAAAGATGGGAAGTGCTGTCAGAGGTTGCTTGAGCAATCTGTAGAAGACAGTGGGTACCCCATGGGGCTGTGCATAATATGGCATGCTAGATGTTGAACCCACATATCAGGTAAGTTTTCAGGAGGTGAAAGCATGAAGAAACTCATCTTTTTGGAGCCTTTCTTCTCCTATTTCCCAATGGCCAAAATCCACACAGTAGAAGTCACTTCCCTTAGCCTGTGGATTGTATTACACCTCTTCCCACTGTTAGCCTCTCATTGAGCTCTTGGTTAAGTAGAAAGGGAAACTAGAAATTCATAGTAGAAAGCTAGCAAGCCTGGTTGCTCAGTGGCAGTCAAGGGAGGAGTGCCAGGCTGGGAAAGTGATGGGAGCTGGGGGGAAGACTGAATGAGCAACTGAGAGTTTGTGAGATGAGCAAGATCTGATGAGGAACCTAGATGTGTTATCCTGAAAGATAAAGGATGAGTGCTGGGCACTAGTGGCTCATGAATGTAATCCTAGTTACTCAGGATCTTGGTTCAAAGCCAGTCAGGGCAGTAAAGTCCTTGAGACTCTAACCTCCAATAATTTACCCCCAAAAAAGCCAGAAGTGGAGCTGTAGCACAAGTGGTAGAGCACTAGCTTTGAGCAAAAGAATCCCAGGGACAGAGCTCAAGCCCTAGGACCGACAACATCAACAAAAAGGAAGGATGAGGGGGAAGCTGGTAGTCGTATTTATCCTGCCCTTGGAAATTCAGAACTGGCACCACTCCCCAATAGTGTTTTGATGGTTCCAGAAGCCAATCCAATTCATAATCCAATATGGTAATTGGATTATATTCCTAGATAAACTAGTGAGTAGGAATAGGGGCTCTGGACCCAGGCAGAGCTCTGCTAAGTCACACTGTATGTACTCTGGATATTTTCCTTAATCTTGCTAAGTCTTAGTTTCCTTGCCCACAATAGATGGGTGATAATATTAGATAGCACATGCTCACAGAGCACTTAGCATGCTGCTCGTATATAATAAGTGCTAAACAAATTATGGTGAGGATGCTCCTTAGTATCAGATCACTGTGTAACTTCCCCAAACTTCTCTCCAATGGACTCTGCCTGCGCTGCTCCTCAATTAATGGCACAAGTCACTGGAGCCTGAGTTCTTGGAGCAGAAGCTACCAGATCAGTGTACAGTTGATGGAGCCCCAGTAAGACTGGCAGTCTCCCTCCGGGCACTGATATCCCAAGATGGTAGCACCATATACACACACATGTATGGGGGGGCTTATCTTAGATGGTCCATTTGTGCTTATAAGTTTTCTCTCTCCACTGCATTCCAGCCACCATGACCTCACTGGGCTTTCTAGTAGGCCAAACTGTTCCTGCTCCACGGATGGCCTTTGTATCTGCTTTGTACTCTGCTTTGTATCATGCAGAAGGCTGCATGGCCACGTGACTACCTTCCTCATCTCTTTCAAGTCTTTGCTCAAATATTACCTTTAAAATGATGTCAAACCTGTTTAAAATGGCAATTCTCTATATACTCTGTACTTACTGTTTAAATTTTTTAAAATTTAGCTTTATTTTATTTTTGTGTGTGTGCTGGTATTAGGGCTTAAATTCAGAGCCAGGACACTCCCCCTGAGCTTTTCTTGCTCAAGGCTGGTCCTTTACCACTTGAGTCCCATGTCAACTTCCACCTTTTGGGTGGCTAATTGGAAATAGAGTCTCATTTTTTTTTCTGCAGGAGCTAGCTTTAAACTGTGATCCTCAGATCTCAGCCTCCTAAGTAACTAAGATTACATGTGTGAGCCACCAGTGCCCGATGTCTAGTTCATTTCTTCCCATTAGCACTTGCCTACTTTTAGTACTTTATATAATCTGCAAATTCATTTGTTTTTCACCTATCTCCCCCAAATAGAAGACAAGGATATTTGTTTTATTCTTTGATGTGTCCCAGATACCAAGAACATCAAAAGGAACAGAGTTGGTACTCAATACAACAATCATTTTGGTTAAAAAAAAAAAAAAAAAAAAGTAGACCATATATATGAAAGTGGTTCCATAAGATTATACTCTTTTTTTTTTTATTGTAAAGCTACTATACAGAGGGTTACAGTTACATGAGTGAGGTAATGAGTACACTTCCTCTTGAACATTGTTACCCCCTCCATTGTTTTCCCCCTACTATCCCCTCCCTCCCTCCCTTCCCCGAGGTTCTTTTTTTTTTTTTGATTGTGATTAAATGATTACATAATTTCAAAGTCACAAGTTCATTCTAACTTCCCTGGAGCAAATTGTCTACCACAGTCTGTAATATATAACAGTGTTCACATGTTATATACCATATTTGTGATCAGCAGCATGGGGATATTTAGTAGTGGTTCAACCAGATGAGCGGGAGTTCTTTGTTTCTTAAGTCCTGTTAGTTTTGTCGTATCACCTAACCTTTTGGATTTAGCATCCACTTATCAGGGAGACCATGTACCGTTTGTCTCTTCGTTCTTGGCTTACCTCGCTCAACATGATTCCTTCTAGCTCCATCCATTTCCCTGCAAATGCCATTATTTTGTCATTTCTAATGGCTGCATAATATTCCATTGTGTATAGATACCACAATTTTTGGATCCATTCATCTGTGGTGGGGCACCTAGGTTGTTTCCATATCCTGGCTATTATGAACAGTGCTGCAATAAACATGGAGGTGCACATGTCCTTGTATATTGGTTCCTGTTGTTCAGGGTAGATGCCTAGAAGTGGTATGACTGGGTAAGATTATACTCTTTAGTGACATCATAGGTATTTTAGTTTGTGAATGTACACTTTTGATGTGTGCAAAGTGATGAAATTGCCTAACCACACATTTCTGAGAACATGTCTCATTTGTGAAATAGATGAATGTGCTGTTTTCAGGTGAACAAATCTGGAATCTATTTTGAAGATTTTTTTCATCGGTTGTAGGGCTTGAACTCACTTGGGCGCTGTCCCTGTACTCTTCAGCTCAGGGTGTATGCTCTACTGCTTGAGCCACAGTGCCACTTTCAGTTTTCTAGAGTTTTATTGGAGATAAGAGTCTCACGGACTTTCCTGCCCAGGCTGGCTTTGAACCATGATCCTCAGATCTTAGCCTCCTGAGTAGCTAGGATTACAGGCGTAAGCCACCGGCACCTGGCTATTTTGAAGATTTTAAAGTCAGCTTTCTCAAGGACATGTAACTGCCAAAAATCTGCTCCCAAAATTATCCTTTTAAGTTGAGTAACTATAATGTTCTTCCTCCATATTGTTTAAGAAATTGATTAGCAAATTTTTATTGCCCAATGATATGCAAACTTTAGTTGAAGCCCTATGATTTATCCACCAAGGCCTTGAAGTCATAGCTTGTTATCAGGATACATAAAGAATAGAACTAATAACATCTTCTCTAGGTCAGGTAAGCTACAGGCTCAACCTGAGAGAATAATATCATCATCACTGTTGTACAAGTGAGCAAAATAAGGCCGGGAGAAGCCCCAAATCCTCTCCCTAATTTGTGTTAAAGCCAGGATTCAAACCATCAGCTTTTAAAATCTATGTTTTTTCCCCAGTGTTTCATAGCTTCAGACTTCTCATTTGTAATATGTAGTAACACTGCCGATAGACTAAATTGCTGTGACAATTAAAAATGCTATATGTAAAGCTGAAGCCTCAGTAAGTAGCAGTTTCACTGTACTATACTTCAGAAATGATGAGACAGTCCTCAAGGAGAAAAACAAAAGACCTCATTTAATGCATGACAGAAATATGTCTTGTAGAGGCTAGTTCAAGTAATAATGTTTACAATATTTGTTCTGATCAAGTTAAAAATACCAGTTATGGCTAGGCAACAGTGGCTCACACCTGTAATCCTAGTTACTCAAGAGGCTCAGAGTTAAACACTTATGATTCAGAGCCAGCCCAGGCAAGAAAGTCTGTGAGACTCTTATCTCCAATTAACAACCAAAAAAGTTGGAAGTGGAGCTGTGGCTCAAGTGGTAGAGTGCTAGCCTCAAGTGAAAATGCTCAGTTAGAGTGTCCTGGCCCTGAGTTCAAACCATAAGACTAGCATACTCACAAATATGTACATACAATCATAAGTATGCTTTCTTTACTAAAACTTGGCTTTATGGACTCTCTTTGGTCACAATCATATTATTTGTATAGTTGTATAAAATGTAGGGTTGGAAATGTAGCTCCATGATAGAACTCTTGCCTAGCATATGCAAGGCCTTTGCTTTTATCTCAAAAAAAAAGATGGTTGTATATATGAAAAGTAAAACTGTATACTTAAATGATTTATAAATTAGTGAAGCATAAGAAGGCCATTCCATGTAATCCATGAACAATTAGTTCAAGCAGGGCACAAAGGTGAAAGGTAAAACCACTGAATGTAAGGTGATGGACATTAGGAGTTGCATTATGTCTTCTAAAATAAGAAAGAAATGGCCTAGCCCCAAGTATTCCAGAAAATATTTGTACTAGGACACTGTCATTGCAAATATAATTATGAAGATTAAGTCATTTGGAGGGGTGGTTTCTAATACTCACCACCAGTGTTTTTATAGTAAGACGACACATGGAAACACAGACACATGGGGATACTGCCACGTGAATATGGGGTCAAACTAAAGAATTACAGTCGTGAATCACAGAATGCCCAAAGCTACCAGAAACTGGAAAGGCAAGGAAGGATTTTTCCCCCTCCAGGTTTCAGAAGGAACATGCTCTGCTGACTCATTATTTTCCTACTCCCAGCCTTTAGACAATACATTTTCATAGTTTCAAGCCACTCATTTGTGAGTATTGTTACCACAGTCCTGGGAAACCAATATAATAGGAAGCAGGATAGACACAGCACACCAAAGTACCACTCCACAGACATAAAACATTAAAGCCTTACAAAGGAGAGTTTCGTCAGTTGCCACTAAACCAAATATCAAACAGCATTAGGAAGAATGAGATAACCTGACACTGTATACCTTTTGATAGAATGCAGTAAGAGGTACATAATATCATTTTGATAGACTGATCACAATAGGAGGTAGAATTCTCTTCTAGTGACTTAGCTTAAACTGCTAAGCATGCTAGACTAAGGGAATTGATCTTAGGGGAGGTCATCTCAGACTGGTGACCTCCCCCTCCCATCCTAAATCAACTTACCAAATTATTTGGGATGCATGAATAAATAAAAAAAATCAGGGCTGGGAAGGTGGCTCAGTGGTAGAGTGCTTGCCTTGCATGCATGAGGCCCTGGGTTCGATTCCTCAGCACCACATAAACATAAAAAGCCAGAAGTGGCGCTGTGGCTCAAGTGGTAGAGCGCTTGCCTTGAGCTGAAAAGCTGAGAGACAGCGCCTAGGCCCAGAGTTCAAAAATCAGCTCAGCCCCATCCAGATAGCAGAACACCCTAAGCAATGGTTCTTAATATCATTACCATTTAATTTGGGGGTGAGTTTCTTATGGAGTAATAGCTAACTGCTATAGTCATCAGGGTAATATTCTTGCCTTTAGTATAAATGGAAACTAATCATAAGAAAATAAGACAAAAAAAATTTACCAAGTGGGATATTCTTCACAACAAATGGTCTAGATGTTAGAGCCATTGCTATTAAAAACAAGCAAACTTGGAGGCTGTTGGAGGTAGACTAGAACAGGGTTTTTCAATCTTAACTTTAATAGACATTTTGAAGCAGGTCATTCTTCAAATGGGGCCAGTGATTTATGGGCTATGTACAGGCCTTGCTGGTCCCTCTTTACAGGATGCCTGCAAGTTTCCTGTGCTGGAAGCTTAGTCCTCATTGTGGCAATGTTGAAGGGCAGTGAAAGCGGTAGTGAACAAGGTGGGCCCTAGTGGAAGGTGAGTAGCTCATTAGTGGCACTACCCTGGGAAGAGCTTAATGTAGTTCTTGCCATGCCCCAATTAATTCTTGAAAGTATGGGTTGTGGTAAAACAAAGCCACTTCATGTGATTGGTCCTTCTGAAACAGAACTTTTGGGGGAAATACCTAATTAAGGTTTCTTTGGAAAAGCTTGGGACTCAACCAAGGACAAATCATCTACCACTGAGTTCTACCCCTTGTCCCCCCAGACTTTTATGTACAGATGTTATGATCTGGCAATATCATTTACACATAAAGTCATATATGGTCCCAATGCCAAGAGTATAAGGTTAGTCACAGAAACATTTAAGTGGAAGTGACCTAAATGTTCATCTACTGGACAATGTTTATTTATGGTCAATCCTGTGGCTAAAAGATCTGATATGATGAGATGTAATTCTTTATATACATTTTTTGAAAATGTTTTTATTTCAGATTCACTACAGGATAAGTCACATAATACTCAAAAATCAAAGTTCATAACTGCTCTGCACGAGATGTAATTCTGATATATTAGAACTGAACAAAACAAAATATAGGACACTGTAGATTATATAATCTGATCTGTGTAGGAACACTACTATATACCTTTATATGGAAAAAAAAACACACAAAAAATAGTTGTCATTGCTTATCTTGTGATAAAAGCAGGAAGAATGTTTTCTCCTTCCAGTTCAGCCCATTTTAAGGTTTTAGTTTATTTTTATCATGGCCATATCGTAGTTATATAATTTAAAAATCTTTGTAGACTGAAACAATTTTTGAAATGTTAATCAATGCCCTTTCTGATTCTTTCATGGAAAATATTTTTATTAATGAAGTAGAGTAAGGATGTAGGGAGACTAAACTGGTCTGGGGGTTGAGGGAAGGGATGCAGATATGCAAATGAGCTGGCCCATTGCCGATAAGACGTGAAATTTAACAGCTAGGCAGCTGGATGAGATCCGTTAGGAAATTCCTGAGGTCTTCCTTAGTCACTCTCTTTACCTGGCTCACATCTGGCCTTTAACAACAGTCCTCTGTGGAAAGCCAAAGTGGCCCAGTAAGCAAAAAGGACTGTGTAAGAATTTTTCTTTTCCCTCTTTCATCCCCTCTGTCTGGAATTCCTTCAGGAACATGGAATTAAAGATACAACCATAATTCAAAGGCACTGAAATAGAATAATTCTTTTCTTTTTCTTTCTTCTTTTTGTGCTGACTGGGGCCTTATGTTCTCCCTTGGCTTTTCTCTCAAGATTGCTACTCTACTGCTTGAGCCACACCCTCTATTTCTGGCCTTTAGTTAACTAGTTAATTGGAGATAAGAGGCTTCTGGACTTTTTGCTCAGGCTGGCTCTGAACTATAATCCTCAGATCTCAGCCTCTTGAGTAGCTAGAATTACAGGTATAAGCCAGCGATGTCCAGCTGACAGTATAATTCTAGAAAGTGGTTGGATGGGTCTTAACACTCTCCAAACACTCTCTGTATGTGCCTAACTGGTCCTCCTGAAAGCACCAGAGATATTAATCTGAGAGCACAGCCTCAATCAGGGAAGCAGTTTTTGTTCTCAGTCAAGTGGCAAATCCAGTCTCCGGTGCAGATTCACTTAATTCCTATTAGTCATTTTGCAGCTGTATCTTGGGAAGAGAAAATTTCAGATACTTTGGGCTGATTTCACAAGTAAACTAAAAACAAGGCCTTCATAAGTCTCATTTGTTTATAATTTGCAAGTCAATAAAACAGGTCTGTCTTCATGGAGGTTTCTCTTGCATTGTTTCAGTTGCTCGCTGATCTAACTAGATTTAGTGCATTGAATCGCAGAACATCAGACCTCCCATCCTTCTTCTTAAACTGATGGCCATTTATGATATTAAGGTTATTTAGGGACACCGTTTAAAAACACAGGTCAAGTACCACGTGAGACCTCAGAGCTGATCCTAGGTTTGTTATTTTTCAGGTTGTTCAGGGACATTAGATGAATGCACCAATTTGTTGTTGTTGAGTTGCTGTGAATACTGAAGCTGCACATACGGGGATCATTATTGTAGATTGGTTTGTGACAGCTGGCCCTGATTTAGTTATTTCCTCAAGAAGACACTTTGAACAATTATTGAAATGCCTCCCCTCTGTAATTACAATAATAATGACGATGATTTTGCAACTGAATATGCAATTCAGGGTGTATCTAGTCAACCACTGTGTTTAGCTTGCTTCTCATTTTGCATCCATGTCGGCTGCTGCTGTCAGGATTACTGAAGAACAGAACAATTTTGCTATTGAGGGGCCAATGAACTTATGAATAAAAGAGTCTAAGGTCAATGCAGGGAGTTAGGAAAATAATTATTTAAGGAGTGTTAAGTATGAGTGAGGATTTTCCTTTTGTCTTTGGAGAGAGAAAAGTATTTGCAGTATTTATCAGTTTTTAAGTGAAGCAATAAAATACTATTTTTTTTATTTGTGTGTGTGTGCCAGAACTGGGGCTTGAAAGGGCCTTGTGCTCTTGTTTAACTTTTCCTATCCAAGGTGGGGGGGGGGGGCTTATCACTTGAGCCACTCCTCTACTTTTAACTTTTTTACTGGTTAACTGCAGATAAGAGTCTCATGGACTTTTCTGCATGGAACCTTGTTTTGAACCTAGTTTTGAACCTTGATATTCGAACCTTAGCCTCCTGACTAGCTATGATTATAGATGTAAGCTACCAGCACCCAGACAAAATATTTAGTAATTATAGTTAATTGAGAATTCTTTTTTTCTATATTGCTTAAGGGGTTAGAACTGAGAAAGATGGTAAAACATTAGAGAGGAGTATGCCAGGGATAGGGGGAAGAGAGTGGAGAGTAAAAGAAAATGAGACAGATATGGGAATAATAGGGAGGCCCAGCCAGTAAGTAATAAAAGCTAGATGAGGGGTAAAATGAATCTAACAGAATCATAGTGATGGAGGGGGAAAGCAGGTGAAGGAGAAAGCCAAGTAAGGAAAAGAGGGAGGAAGGAAAAAAAGGGCGAAAAAAGAAGAGAGACACTTTGGGCGCTAAAATAGGAGGAAGAGGATTTGGAGGCCAGACTTCACTAAAACTCAGAAGCATCTTAAAAACAAAACACCAAACAAGAACAACAGCAGGAAAAGGAGGAGAGACAAGACTATATAGATTTGTGGATACATACGTATTTTTAAAAGCATGTTTGTCTTTAAGATTGGCGTGGGATCTCATGAGTGTGGCATTAATATGACTATCATTAGTCACCAGCTCTCTGGTTAGCTACTGTTCCTACTGCTCACAAGGCATCTGGTGGGAGAGGTAGGAAAGTAGAAATGAAAATCTTTCAAAGTGAATGTCCAAGCTGGGAACCACTGTAGCATCAGCAGATGGCTTCTTGGCGCTGAATTCTGAGGAAGAATTCCTATTGGAAAAAGTAACTGGCACCTTCCTGCCTCATCATTATCCTAACCTAATGGGGGCCACTGTCAATCTTAGTGCATAGAAATCTTTTAAGAATCTTAAAAGTAAAATTATAGTGATGCCAAGGCTCCACCCCTATCATATGATGAAGATATTGATGAGGGATATTTGTTTGTATGTAATTTGAACTCAGGGCCTTGCTAGGCAAATGCTCTACCACTTAAATCACCCAAAGCTCTTTTTACATTAGTTATGTGATAGGGTCCTACTTTATGTCTAGGCCAATGTGGATCATGATCCTCTTGTTAGTATTTCCCCATGTAATAGGGACAGCAGATGTTTATTATAACTGTTGGACGAGATGGAGTCTCACAATTTTTTTGCGGGGAGGGGGCCCTGAACTCTGGGCCCAGGCACTGTCCCTCAGCTCTTCAGCTCAAGGCTAGCACTCTACCACTTGAGCCATAGCACCACTTCTGGCTTTTTCTACTTATGTGGTGCTGAGGAATCGAACCCAGGGCCTCATGCATGCAAAACAAGCACTCTACCACTGAGCCACCTTCAAATTTTTCTTGATGGCCTAAATGGTAATCCCTCTCATCTCTGACATCCAAGTAACTAGGATTGTAGTCCTTAGACACCATCCCCAGCCTGGTTTGAGGAGTATAAAAAGTTCCCTAGTGCCAAGTGGCATTGTGGCTCAAGTGGTAGAATGCTAGCTAGCCTTGAGCACAAAGAGGCTCAGGGTCAATGCCTAAGCCCTGAGTTCAAGCCCCAGGACGGGAAGAAAAAAAAAAAAGGTCTCCAAGTGATTCCGATATGCAGTCAAAGGTGAGACTCACTGCTCACAGGCTTCTCTCTGATGAATACTCTCCAGAGAATACTATTATAATGCTGGAAGCAAAGGGCCAAACATCAAATTGTATACAAATTAAGCCTAAAGTCAGAGGTTCTCGACCTTTATGCTACCTATTTAGTAACTGGCACTGCTGGAAATGGGTTGTGGAGTTGGACAGAAGGAGAGGTTCATTTAGAGCTTATCTGCAAATCCACAGGAAGAAAATAGCACTATCAACGTGCTAGGAATGGGATGGGAAGGGGAAACAAAGGAGGAGGCTACAATGCTTGATAAGAAATGTACTCATTATCTTGCCCATGTAATTGTAACCCCTCTGTACAGTATTTTCACAATAAAAAAAATAAAATAATAATTTAAAAAAAGACTTGCATTTTAGAAAGGATTTCATTTCCAACATTGTGAAGACCTCTGGTGGCTTTTTAATGGCAAACTTCAGTTGACCTCAGTCTGAGCTGGAGTGTGCGGCAACCAGGAGACATAGCTGGCTTCTGTTTCTTGTTTACTGGATTCTGCTGCTCAGCTCATCTCTTAACATCCTGGACCACCTTGGGTCCCCCCTTGCTCTCTGATCGGCCTCTAGGTTCTCCTCTCTCAAGTGGAGCCATCTAGAATTTACTATCACAAACTCCTCCCATTTCTGTTCCTCTGCTTCATTAACACTGGAATATTTAATTGGCCCTTCGTAATCTGTCCTTTCACCCTTTCGTGCCAGATAACACATAGGGATTCCATTTATTATGGCTTTCTGAAATCCAGTCTCCTAATACACAAGGGACTTGGTTGTTTGTTTGATTGATTGATTGATAGCAGTACTGGAATTTGAATCAGAGACCTGAGCTTGCTTGGCAAGGGTCTACCACTAGAGCTACAACTTAGTTATTGCTTTAGTTTTAAGGTAGGACTTCAATTATTACTTGGGGTAGGTCTTGGACTTGATATTCCTGTGTAGCTGGGATTACAGGTGAGTACCATCCTGCTTGATGTGTTTGGCAAGCCAGATGTGTTCTTGTTAACTTTTTGCCCAGGCTATCCTTGAACTTTCATCCTCTTGATCTCTGGTTTTCAAATAGTTAAGATTACAAGCATGTGTCATTACGCTTGGCCTCAGAAAGAGTTTTAATATGTGATAGGGTTCTAATATATGATGCCTTAATACATAAAATAAGAAAGAAAGGTTTGCTTTGACAGACCCACTGGGATGAATACTATAGAACTACGGGATTATCTCTAGATGATTCTATTATATTATAGGAATGGCAGTCATCAGGAAATACATATTTGGTCTTTGATCTTGGAGATAATACTGCCATCACTGCCCTTTATGAATATAAATCAATCCACTTAATATGTGACTTAAATGTGGGCTTTGAATAACCAGGTATATTCCAAGCACCTGGCACACAGAGGTGCACTGTAAGTATTTATTGTATTTATTTATGGAAGTCTAATCATTCCAAGGTAATCAGGATAAACCAGGGTGAGAGGAACTAGATCTGCCTCTTAGTGTACAACAACCATACCTCTAGCTGTAGAGATGGGAGAAAACCAGGGAATCTCCTTAATTTCAGACATTTCTTCCCAGAGAGCTGGGATGTTCTTGTTCGATTCCATTTGTTCCCAAAGGCCTAAAGGTTGCAAATGTACTAAGAATCAGTGTTAATTGCTTTTTTGAGATGTCACTTTGTCAGCTTTGTTTGGATGTGGTAATTTGCAAAGCAACCTCCAGAAGTTGACAGTTCATCCATAGCTGTGTGGTGTCCAGACATTTCCTGGGATTTCTGCCCACCTCCTATGCAGCTGGCAGTGTCTGCCAAGCCAGGATATGTGTTCAACAGGGATTAACTTGCAACCAGTAGCACTTTATTGTGTCTGAGATTGTTAAAATTCCAGAAGAGTAAAGACCATTTCTACTTAATCCAGAGAAGAGCAGTAATTATAAATGAAGGATTAACAAGCACTTCAAGAGAACCGGGTCTACTCTGGGTAGATCAGGAAGTTGCTGCCCTGACAAGTTTGATGTCAAGGTCAAGATGGCTGGGCTACTGCCCATGTTTAGCATCTATTCTCATTGTATGGAACCAAATTGTAAGCTGCTATTCCCTGGACTGACATTTGTGTGTATGTGTTTCAGTTCCTGCTTATTTCTTTTTGAAGTTCTTTTTCTCTGAGTAGAGATTTCCTGATCGTTCTTCACACATACTTCAAGGTCACAGCCCAGACTAAAATGTTTACCAAAAAAAGCTGGGCACTTATAAAGAAGAGTCATTGCCAGCTTCTGCATTCCCTGTGCCTGACTCCAACCAAGCTCAGCAAAAGGAAGGGATAAAGTGGTTTCTGGAACCAGGAATTTCTGGGTTTGAATGCCAACAGGAAAACAAAATTCTGTTTAATTTCTCCAGCAGGCTGAGACTGAGGCTGCTGCTGGGGCTGCTGCTGCTGCTGCCACCTCCTGGGAGAATGGAGACTTGAGCTTCATACCTGAAGCTCCTTTCATAGTTCACCTGTGATTTGGGCAAAAAGGCCCCACTAAGGCAGGACTGATTTTTTTTTTTTTTTTTTTTGGTTGTTGTTGTTCTAGAAAATAAAGGAGATAGCCTTTTGTTCCATAAACAAAAACACTAGGATGCCTTGCATTTCCTTCTTTTGGCAATGTTAGACTTAAATGATTTCAAGGCCGAGACTGGCTCAGCCGTACAGCATGTATGTGTGAGGCCTGGGTTCAATTCTCAGCACTGGAAAAAAAAAAATTCTAGAACAGCTAGTTTTAGAAATATATCAGTGATTTCTGCTCTCGGTTTTCTAATCCCTTAATCGTGGAATGATGATATAATAGAGAGAGGGTGATGAATCTTATCCTCTCAGAGTCTTACTTTAATGGTCAGGCTGTTCCGAGAGTTGAGAAACTAAATTTCTGTATGTAATAGGAATTGTAATAGGGTGGGTTCACATTTACAATCTCCCTAGTGGGTTTTCTTAGTTGCTGACCAAAACATGGAGAGGCAGCCTCTATGCCTTTATTCTGTCCAGTTTTCTAGTTTATAGATGACTTTCAACCAACTTCTTCCTTCTAACTTCTTTATTGAAACATAATTAGACATTAACATGAAGATATTCAGGAGAAACTAAGAGATAAAACTCAGGAAATATTTCTTGAGTACCTACTATGTGATAGTAATAAAGGATTTGAAGGATAACCATGTAAAAATGATGACATGAAAAAATTCTGTACAATTCCTCATGAAATATGTTAAGAAAAAAGTGACTGTGATTCAGACTTGGGTTCTAGGTTCAAGTCTAGACAGCTCAGTTGTATATGTGACATAGACATAGCAGCTGACATAGTTAAGTATTCATTTCTTCATCTGTCCAATACTATTTTTACATTTAGAGCAGAATTTGATCAATACTACATGGTACCTCATCTGTCCTAACCATTGAAAGCTGTTAAAGAGACCATGAGCCTTATATAACTTTATGTCTGAAGGTTATTTTCCTTCACCGATGAATTATAGGTTATATTTTAACCCGTTGTATAGAGCGTGTATTTATTCCAATCTATTTCCAGGGTTTGATTTTAAACTTCTGTTAGGGATTGAATGTTTGCATCCCCTCCCAAATTTACATTGAAACATAATTCCCAATCCAACAGTCTGAAAGAGATGGAGCCTTGGGAGATAATTAGGCTATGAAGATTCAGCCTTCACGAATGGGGATTAGTGTTCTTGTTAAAGGACTGGAGAAATCGGCTCCCTTCTTTCCTCCTTCCTCTCCTCTACCATAAGAGAACCAGTACTCTTCCCCTACAGAGGACATAGCAACAAGAAGCCATCTTGGAAGCAGAGACTGGACCTTTACCAGACTGGACCTGCTGTACCTTTGACTGTGAATTGTCAGGTTCTAGACTGTGAGGATAAAATTTCTGTTTGGTTTTTTTTAAATCATTTTTCCCATCTCAAGGTATTTTGTTACAAAAGTATATGAATGCACTAGTGAATATAACAACTATTGAATCCCTTCCTTCACAATGAAAAAACACTTGCTTTTTGCCTTTAGCCAAGTGGTATGTACCTTTGCCTGAAAATAAACTCAGCTGTGTTTGTTTTGCTTTTTAACCTTGGTGGTCTTTATTAGGAGTTGACAGTATCTTTTAAAGTTTACTAAATTTATTACAATATATCAACTCACTTGAGAATTGTGATGTGACAGAATAGGCTTTTGAACCAGAAATTCTGGCTCTGGTACTGACTAGCCATGTCTCCTTGGATAAAGCATGTATCCTAGTTGCTGCTTGGAATTTTATTTTTAATCCAGCCTTTGCTTGCTTGGCTCTTTTCCATTGTACAGGTATCAGTTCAGTCATTACTTTTTCAGAGAAGCTTTCTTTCACAGTCCAGTCTCAGAATTACCCTGGTTTAGTCTCTTTTTAGCACTTAGCACAGACTAAAATAGACCATTAGTTGTTGTCTTGTGTCTTACATGTTGCCCTACAAGAAGGTGAGCTGTGTAAGGTAAGGCCTTTTCTGATTACTTCTCATAAGCATCTAAACCAAGGCCTGGTACCTTATTGCTTCTTAGTAAGTCTTTCTTCCAGCATGGGAGTAAAAAGCAAAACCCTACACATAACCAGTTGCTCTCTCTGAGAAGTCCTTAATATGACCGATGTACTGGAAGGCCACTAGAGGATGACAGGATGAGTAGGTTAGTAGAGCTGTGGTGTTACCATACTTGCTGCTAATTCCTGAAAAATGACTCATTGTTCACCATGTAACTATCAATAGATCCTATCTTTGAAGTGCAAAGGAATTAGACACTATAAAGTTGCTGTTGGTTTCCAGGCCTTCTCTGTCCATCCTTCCAAACAATTACGTAAAGTCATACCCCAAAGGCAGAGGAGAATGAAGATGTCCTCCTTGAGATTTCAGCATCTAGCTACTAATAGTCTCCTGCAAAGCTTGGAATTTCTTATATACTCTTCAATTTTGTTTACCCATATTTTTAGACTCACTATCACTATATATATATATGGCCTGCATTTCTTGACAGAGGAGTGCTTGAATTAGTTAACCATTTGTGAAGTTGGTGTTGTAGGAAGTCAGGAATACATATTTGGAGAGGTTTTGGCATTCTTTTCTTTGCAATATCTGTCTCTAATCCAAGCTCTCTTTTGGAATGATTCATTCATTCTTCAGTAAAATATGGAGCCTCAACTACTGGTAGAGAGTACAACAGTCTTAACTGATACAACTCTGAACAGGATATACATGACTTCTACCTTCATGGGAATTTTCCTTTGTTCCTTTGGGAACAAAAAAATAAAGAGGAAATTAAAACATATTATAATCTTTGCTGAACTAAGAAAGAAAAACTCAAGATACTAAGGAAAGATTAGGGGGAAAAAATCAACTAACCTCAAAATCGATGATAAGGAAAGATTGCCCATAAACAAAATTATCTGAAGCATGAGCAAGAATTAGCTAGGCAAAATAGGGGGCAGAGAGGGTTTCAAGGCTTGGTTTAGACTAAGCCCTGAAGTTACCGTTACACCAAAAGCCCTGGCTTTTTGGTGTTTGATTGAAGATGAGTCTCACAAACTTTCCTGTCCAGGCTGGCTGGGAACTGCAATAGCTAGGATTACAGGTGTGAACCACTGTGCCAGGCCTATTTGTATTCTTGATCTGGTATCCAGGGGGAGGCAGTTACATTCCCCTCAATGGAAACAGGAAGTCAGGAAAGGACTAGAGGGAGTTGGGTCAGGTTAATGATCATAATAAGAGAGAATAGAATTATTGACTCAGTTGGTCGCTGAGTTTTCCTATATCATACATACTATTCAGGCTTTCAGGAGTCCAGCTCTTGGGCAATGATTGACATATATGTCGGTAATTGTAGTGGCTAAGCCATAGAAGATGCATAAGCCTGATAAACTTGACAGAAGCATAATCTAAACTTGCCACATATTTGGACCCAGTGTTCCTTCTGTGATAAGAAGCTGCGATGCCCATATGGCGTTTAGAACACAAGAGACTCCTCTTCCTCCACCAATGCCCCAGAATTTTTATAAGGACTAAATTGTGGGCAGATTTACCAACTGGAAATAAGCTATGACACACAGCGACTCAACTCTGCAAGATTTTTTTTTTTTTTTTGCCTTGTAGGTGAACGTCATTCCTACAGAACTTTTAGGAATGAGACATGTTTATGGCGTTACAGAACAGAGGACACGCTGTCATTTCCTTTTCCTGTCTCCTTCTGGCCCAGGAATTCAGTGACAAAGACGTTTCTTTACTCCCAGGAAAAACTCCAGAAGGGAAGGACAGAAGTCATTGCGTTCCAATTTTGTTCAGTGCTGTTTCCTTAATGAATTTTAAAACTTGAAACGCAAAGGCATCCATTCTTCAAGTTGGTCCTCTCATTTTCCCTTCCTAATCCATAACCACAATATCTTTTAATACTGTTCATGGCTTTCGTTTTGACTCCTGCTTTTATGAAGTCATTCTCTTCTCAGCGTCTCAGAAGAGCCCCCCAAGAGCCCACCTCTCCCCAAACCCATTTTCTGCCAGTCATGTAGGAGGGCAGCGTGAGAAACCCTACTACCCATTTCCGCCCAGGGTCTCTACGCAGCCAGGGTAGCGATCCGGGACGAGGTCCCTTTAAGAACAGGCCACGCCCCCTTCCCGCCTACCGGCGCGACCCGGCGGACGGTGGCGGCCGCTACGGTGCTGACAAGATGGCGGCTGGCGGGGCTGTTGCTGCGGCGCCGGAGTGCCGGCTTCTGCCCTACGCGCTGCACAAGTGGAGCTCCTTCTCCTCCACCTACCTTCCCGAGTGAGTGCCAGGCCCCGGTCTCGTGCTTCCCCGCTCTCCGGCGTGAGCCCGGCTGGGTCGAGGGTGCAGGGGAGGGCCGCGGAGCCCGAGAGGCCCAGGCGGGGCCTGTCAGGGGGACGTGCGGCCTTGGGAGTCTCAGTCCCGCCGCCCCCCGCGCCGTCCGCCCGGCCGAGCCCGGACCCCGGCTCCCGGATCCCGGGAGCGAGCCCGGGGAGGCGGCGACGTGTGTGGCGGCCCGGGGCGGGCGCCGGGAAGCGGGGTGCAGGCCCGGCTCCCCTCGGTGGAGCAGGCCGGGGGGGGGTGGAGGGGGCGGGGGCGGGCCCGGGAGGGTTTACCCGCGTCGTGGGCCGTTCTGTGATCGCGGTGGGGACCGAGTGGGAAACCGAGGCGCTGCGGAGGGGGCGGAGGGGGCGGAGGGGTCCTTGAAAGTGCTGAGCTCTGGAGCGGTGGGAAGAGTCCCGGCGAAGCTGAGAAGTTGTGGAACCCATCGGAATCCTGGCTCGTGGAGGGCTGTCTTTTATTCACTCACTGACTTTTTTTGGGGGAGGGGGGAAGAAAAACAGGGGGAAGGAGAAAACATTACACAGAAGAGTCAGTTATTTGTTGGCTCATTAGAAGATGGATTTGTCTAGGCGTATAACAGCCTCCCATCCCAGAAACTATCAACAGAAGAGTCCAACTTCGGTGAATTTGCCTTCTAACATCACCTTGGTCTGGGATCCTCGATTTAAGTATTTAAAATTTTAAAGAAACAACAACTTCCGTTTTATGGCGGCCAAATTTTTTTAACCTTTATCTTTTAGAGAACTAGATTTCACTCCCAATTTTACATGCAGATGGGAAAGGTGGCCTACTCAGATCTGTGCAGTTTCCATGTCCCATGGGCCACCCTCTTACAGACTCACAGATAAAGTTTATGAACACATCGCTACACCAATGTAATGACTAGGTATATGATGTGCGCACACAGAGAAGTTTCCTGCCTTTGTTTCAAGATATTGTCTACATTTCCCAAGATTTAATTTCTCTGGTCAAATTAAGAATCTGACAATGGAACTGTAACTAGAAGAAGCTTAACTCCTGACTTCCAATCCCAGTCTGCTAGTTACCAGGTCAAGGGTTGATAATCAGGCTGTCAAAAGATCTGGCTCGAAGAAGAGTGAGTGACCTGTGGTCTGATCTGGCCTGTATGGGTTATTGATGGGTACTGCATGACAGTGTCCCTGATTGATGCTGAAACCCAGCTTTTAATTTGAGGGTGAGCCAGGTAAACACTCAGCTGAGGTTGAAATGTGGCCCTGAGTACTTGGCCTTTATTTCCTTGGCTAGTTCATTTTTGTATCTGAGAATAATCTGCATTTTCTACATGTAGGTTAGAATCACAGACATTTGAAAAATGGGATGGTAGTGTTTGGTCTAATGTCTGTATAGACATGTTTCTGGTCTTGAATTAGGCTATTTCCAGGTTGTCATTCCTGTAAACTTCTGGTATAGGCAGGAGATGTGGTTATCACAAGTCCCCTTTGAGTTTGAGTTTGGACATTTTCAAAGCTAGAAAGGATGTGGGCAGGTGGGTAATCTTTAATTTGACTTCTGTCTTGAAATCTTGGCCCCTGACTTGAGTTTGAAAACTGTAGTTTTGGAGTTAGACGGTAATTATTTGAAATTGGAGAAATCTATTGCTATAGTTTTCTCAAGTACGTTGATAAGGTAGTATTCAATACAAAGACAATTTTCAAAACTTTTCGTTTACTGTTATCTTATTTATTCCCATTGACAATCAATTGATGGATGCGGTATTTGTTCCCAGTGACAGTCTATTGATAGCTGCAGTATAGTTTTTGTTTTAAGGCACTAAATTACTGTAATTGAAGAGTAAGCACAACTTTTTCCTTTTAGTGTAATTGAGTAATTTGGACTTTGAGGATTTTGTCTGGTGGGTTGGTGTGTGCCATGGTCACTTGTAAAATTCTTGGTTTTGAACTTCCATTAGCAAATATAACCATATAACAGCAAGTATGAGATATATATTGTTTTTATCGTTGCCTTACAATCACCCTAAGGGCAAGTGCTGTATCTTGTAAAAGTCCTGTTAAGGAACTAGCTAAAGAGGTCTCATTTTAGGTAGAGCCTTTTGTTGAAATTTCCCGTGAAGTAGCAAATATTGACAGAAATCTACCACTATGAGTTGGTGATGATAAACTAATGACAAAAATGGTGAACACTTACATACTCTGTATGCCTGTCTCTGTTATGAGTACTTTTAAATGTTTAACTCATATGGTCACATAGTCCTGTGAAGAATTTTTTTTTCCACATGAAGACATAAACATGGAGAATTAAAACTTGCTTAGAATATAGAGCTAAGGTTTGAACCCAGGGAGTAGGGCTCCACAGCCCATGGTCCTAAGTATAGTGCTTTTCTGTTTTTCTTGTAAGTTACTTACTCAAGGTTATATAGATTTCAAGAGGCTTGGCAACTTCTCATTTAAAACCTGTTGCACTATGTGACTATGATGAAAAACAAAAATGCCCCACCATTTACTGAGCTATTAATGTTTGTCAGGCATTTTGCTCTTAGCATGTCTTACATTAAGTTTTCACAAAAACTAATTATATTTTACAAAAGCTAGGGAAATGGAAGTTCAGAGAACTGGTTAACTTGCTTACATCTGGGAGTCGAAAGTATAAGAGAGGTTTCTTGGACCTTCAAACTTCTCTTAGAAAAGCTAAGCAGTGTCAGTATTTTACTTTCTTCTTTTTTTTTTGCTGGTGCTGGGATTTGAACTCAGGGCCACATGAGTATTCTGCTTGCTTACTCAGTTGATGCTCTACCACTTGAGTCATGCCTGCAGCTCATCTTTTTGCTGGTTATTTTGGGGATGGAGTTCTTTGGACTTTGCTATCCAAGCTAGCTTTGAATTCCAGTCTTCTGGATTTCAACTTCCTGAGTAGCTAGGACTATAGGCATGAGCTACCAATACCCTGCCACTTCAGTATTTTACATGACTGTGTTAGGTGCCTACTTGGGAATATAGATTAAAAAGCTCTCTAAAGTTAGAAGAGCAAGTGACAGAAAGACAGCTACATTTTATCTTGATATTTAAGGTTTTAATGTATTAATATGAAAACTGGAAGGCCCTTTGGAAATATTTTACATATTAGGTAATTTCATTAATAGGAAATGATCTTTACATAATACTGAATTGCTTAGATAGTATAGTGAAATTTAACAACCAGGACAGGTAAATGTATTTCAACTCCTAGTAAGTAATTTTAAGAATAGTTTTTATTGCAAAAGAGATTATAGGTAGAGCTTTTGCAAAGTACTGATCCAACAGAAACAAATCTCCTATCTAGAGATTACTAACTATCCTGATATGTCGTTCTAGATCTTATATCTATATGTCTTTTCCAGTTTACTTTTGTCCTCTATTTGTTAATTATATACACACATTGAGAATCATTGATCTGAAACTCAGAAATCTGAAAGCCTCTGAAATCTGGAACTTTTTGAGAATC
This sequence comes from Dipodomys spectabilis, assembly GCF_019054845.1. Classification (NCBI taxonomy): domain Eukaryota; kingdom Metazoa; phylum Chordata; class Mammalia; order Rodentia; family Heteromyidae; genus Dipodomys; species Dipodomys spectabilis. Next base: position 17,515,651 of record NW_024870874.1, read on the forward strand.
TTAACTTTCAGATTTTAGAGTATTTGGAGCATTTGGGGAATTTCTGGATTAGAAATTCTTTACTGGTAGATGCTATGAAAATATTCCAAAATCTGAAACACCCTGAAATCTGTTACAGTTTTGACTCAATTATTTAGGGTAAGGAATACTTAGTCTGTATTATAAGAATTTCCTTACATTCTTTTATATCCATTTGGGTACTTTATAGTCCATATAATGAATTTATTGTTCTCCTATTATTGGACACTTAAACATTCTTAATTTGCTTTGTTTGTTTTTGTTCTTTGACTATTATGAGTAATGAGAAAGATTGCCTTTTAGAAGGAAATTTGAACTCATGTTATTGGTTATGAGGTGAATTGTTATATAAAAGGTATTGGTTTATTTTCTTGCTGTGTAGACAGACTCTTGGGCCCCATAAGTTAATTTTGGTATTCCTAGTAGTTTAGGCATGAGGTGGGGGCGGGGGGAAGGCAGGGAATGGGGGAGGTGTTCCAGTACTGGGGCTTTAACTCAGGGCTTGGGTGCTGTCCCTTAACTTTTTCCACTCAAGATTGGTGCTCTTAGAGCCACAGCTCACTTCCAGCTTTTTAATGGTTAATTGAAAATAAGAATCTCACAGACTTTCCTGCCTAAGCTAGCTTTAAACCACCATCCTCAGATCTCAGACACCTGAGTACTAGCTAGGATTACAGATGAGAACTATTGGTGTATAGCCAAGAGTATATATTTTGATCAGAGGTTCTTAGATGTACCTTAAGAATGCTTTCCTTATTCAAAAGTGACATTGCTATCAATAATTTATTTGACTTTCCTACTTCCATTCCTTTTTTCCTACTTAAAATTTTTTCTCTTGCTGGTCCACCTGGTGCTTAAACTCAGGCCTGGGCGCTATCCCTGAGCCTCTTTGTGCTTAAGGCGAGCACTCTACCACTTGAGCTACAACGTGCCACTTCCAGCTTTTTCTGAGTAATTAGAGATGGATTCTTATGGACTTTTCTTCCCTGGCTGGCTTTGAACTGTGATACTCAGATCTCAGTCTCCTGAGTAACTTGGTTTACAGGGGTGAGCCATCGGTGCCTTGCTGCATTATTATAGCGTTTACATGAATTTTGATTTTATTATCACATACATTTGAAAAATAGTCTACCATTTAACTTGATAGATGTCCTTTATTTTCCTTTCTCTTTCTTTAACCTGAAATTAGACAATGGGGTTACTGTGTTTTTAGTATGGAATTCTTAGAACTTAAGAAAAATAAAGACAAGATGAAGGAAATTTATTGTGAGGTGGATTGAGAATTAGAATTTGAGTTTTTTGTCAGTCATGGGGCTTGAACTCTGGGCCTGTGCGCTGTCCCTTAGCGCTTCAGCTCAAGGTGAGCATTCTACCACTTGAGCCACAGTGCCACTTCTGGTTTTCTGGTGGTTTATTGGAGGTAAGAGTTTCATGGACTTTCCTGCCTGGGCTGGCTTAGAACTGTGATCCTCAGATCTCAGCCTCCTGAGTAGCTAGGATTAGAGGTGTGAGTTGCTGGCGCCTGGCTCAGCATCTTGAGTTTTAATGAGTTATGATTCTTTTCTGAGCATCATTGATTTTTTTTTCTTCTGTAAGTACTTTTTATCTTGATCAAATGTTGCAACATTTTATAAATCTAAAAGTTTTTTTGGGGGGGCGCAGATGGGAGATAGCTGTATCTATATTTAAGGTTTGTTTCATTAACAACATACATGTATTTTTTTACTCAGTTTAAAGTATTTAACTCTTTCAGCTGATAAAAATAATTACTGGGGTTGGGAAGATGGCTCAGTGGTAGAGTGCTTGCCTTGCATGCCAGAGGCCCTGGGTTCAATTCCTCAGCACTACATAAGCAAAAAGAAAGAAGCTGGAAGTGGCACTGTGGCTCAAGTGGTAGAGCGCTAGCCTTGAGCTGAAGAGCTGAGGAACAGAGCCCAGGCCCAGAGTTCAGGCCCCACGACCCCCCCCCCCCCAAAAAAAAAATACTGATTCATTAGGGTTTATAAACATCAATTTCTTATTTGCTTTTATTTGTCCCGGTTTTGGGTACATTAAACATGAGTGGAAATGTCACAGTAAAATCCCCTGTTTACATATAACTCATGTATGCTAATTAACAAAAACACTTCCATCTTTAATAGTTTTTTGATACTCTGTGTCAAGCGGTTTTTTTATTTCTATTTTTATTGCTGTACTATGATATTTGAGTTGCAACTAATGATGACTTTTCAGATTTCTGGCTTATCTTTACCATGAACAAATTGTTGAGTGCCTCTTAACTCCAGCATAATGACTGTCCATGTTAGAAAATAATAGAGAAAAATCTCTTATGGTGCACTATTCATACATACATACAAGAGTTCAGTAGAAAATAGTAAAAGCTAAATTCAGAGGAATGGAAAAAGCAGTAAATGCTACCGAAATTAGAAGTGCAATTTAGAGGATTTTGCATCTGTTGAAGGTTAGGGTTTCGAAGGGAAACTTCTTAAAAGAGGTAAATGAGCTATGATTTCTTTTTTGATCTAATTTCATCCTTATTATTCTTTGCTTTCTCTCCTCCCCCTTTTTCCTCCCCCATTTAGTGATGCTGAAGATTGAATTCAAGGCTTAGTTCGTGCAAGGCCAGAACTGCTGAGCTATGCCCACAGCTTTTTTTTTTTTTTAATGCTTTTTGATGTTGCCTAAAGTTTTAAATATTTCATTTTAGCAAGTAACAAATTTAAGTGAGAAAAAATAGAGATTTTATGATTTGCTTTTTTATTTTTTAATAAACAGAAAACTTGATCTAATGTTAGTCTAATGTTAGTGAGTTTGAATTTTAGTTTTTGGAAATTGAGGAGTTATCAAAGATTTTAAGCAGAAAAAATAAAGTGTCTATGGCTTAGCAAACTAAAAGTTTCAAATATTAAAACCAAATTTGGATTGTAGTATCTCATTTTGAACATCTTCAAAAAAAACAGTGCATGTTTATCCCTGGGATAAACATATAGACCTTCAGTTGATTATAGGGCAAAATGATTTAAAAAAATTCAGTTTCCTGGGTCTTGTTCATGTGGGGTTTTTTTGTGTTTTTTTTTTTTTTGTTTTGTTTTTTGTTTTCTTTTTTTTTTGGGTCCGGTCATGGGGCCTGAACTCTGGGCCTGGGCGCTGTCCCTCAGTTCTTCAGCTCAAGGCTAGCGCTCTACCACTTGAGCCACAGTGCCACTTCCGGCTTTTTTCTTTTTGCTTATATGGTGCTGAGGAATCGAACCCAGGGCCTCTGGCATGCAAGACATGCGCTCTACCACTGAGCCACCTTCCCAGCCCTTGTTTTTTTGTTTTGCAGGTCATGGGGCTTGAACTCTGGGTTTGGGCACTCTCTCTGTGCTCTTCAGCTCAAGGCAAGCATTCTACGGCTTGAGCTACAGTGCCACTTCTGGTTTTCCAGTGGTTTATTGGAGATGAGAGTCTCACGGACTTTCCTGCATGGGCTGGCTTTCAACCATGATCTTCAGATCTCAGTCTCCTGAATAGCTAGGATTACAGGCATGAGCCACTGACGCCCGGCTCATGAGTTCTTTTTATTAAAATTGATTTGCCTGGGAATTTGCTCATGGCTTAGACCCTTGCTACTCAGAAGTGTAGTTTTGCTCCCCAGTAGTATTGTCAATTCTGAGTATAGACCTGATGATGAATCCCATTTTATTTTGGCAGCAGTATTTACCTGTATATGTACATGTGGTATAATAGTTCATCAGTATTGCCCATGTGTGTGCAGGGAATAATTTCTACCACCCTTTTACTCTGTATTTAACCATCTGTTAAAGTTTATAATACATTTGTGTTGCTTGTTATAAGATACTGACAGTATAATAGATGAAATTTCTTAAATCTCTTAGAATCCCTTTTAGGACCAAAAAAAATTAATTATATCCTTTCCTCTCAGAAAGCCATACAGAATGAACAGTAAGAAAAATCTGCAGCATAAATGTATATATTTCATTAGGTAAAATTATGTGGGATGTTTAAAGGAGAAACAAATAATTCTGACTGTATAGAAAGATTGCATTATAAAAAATGATATTTTCATTCTGTTGCTTTTAATTTGATTAAGAACAATAATGTACACTTGAAATTGCAAGTTTTGTAATTATAAGCTGAAAAGTTTTTCTTGCAGTTTAAAAATGATAAGGATATGCATACATTTTCAAAACTAATTTAGGGAATATTTGAACAGAAAAGCTTACAGCCATTAACTGACAGTAGTATATTTCAATCTTATTTGACTGAAATGAAATTTATCTTACCTGAGAATCTTGTAATAGTCTGGAGACACTGGTCCAAAATACTAGTCTTTGCTGAGGACCCCACAAAAATGATACTTTTTTTTTTCCTGTAGGTACAATCATTTTTACTAGTTGGTTTAGACCAAAAAGAAAGTTAAGGAAAAATATTAGCAAAAAGGTGAACACAGAGGCTAGCCTTTATCCAGAAGATTCTAACTCCTCATCTTCAGAACATGTGGTTAATGAGGTGACTTGATTTCACCTTTTTTTAGTGAGTTCATTTTGTTCAAAGTAGTCTGTATATAGTAGCTTTATATCTCAGGTCTATGAAGAATTCAGAAGAGAAAAAGGAAAAAAAGTGGAAGAAAATCAGGCTGGTGATTGTAACATGCTTGTCATCATATTTAATGGGAAACCTAACATTGGTCGATCCCAACTTTGTATATTTCTGACAGGAATCAAGGCCCTAGAGGCCTGTCTGTCTGTCTAGCCATAAGTAGCCCTGAGTTCATCCCAGGACTGCCAAAAATAAATAAATATATAGATAAAAGAAGGAAAGTTACTCTGAATTGAAGGTCATTTCAGATCGTGTCATTTACTTTAAAAAAGGTCTGAATATCAAGAGACTGAACTTGTAAAAATACCCACATATGCTCTGTATTCTAACATGAGAAGAAATAGGTGTTAGCCTTGTGGGAAGCCACAGGATAGAAGAGACCTGACAGAAGGAACTCAGAACTGGAGAAGCTATCTATGCAGGGCAAACGTGCTTGTATCAAGGAGCGAAGACCCTTACTCCTGGGATTGACTCTCTTGGCCCCTCCAGTGAAATAAAAAGCTTAACATTGTACCAGCTGACAAGGAGAAAATACTTAACGGGGCCCAAATCCAGTTTCAAAGAATAGTCAAAAAGATTTGAGTCAATAACTTCATAGCTCCTAATGTGATTTTTTTCCCATTAAAAATAATTACCTTTAGGTGTTTTGATTCAAATCAGTTTGTAAGTACAGTGCATTTTGGTGTGTATCAGCCCTTCCATTGTTCTCCCACTTATGTGATTTTTTAAAGCTATTTCCACAGCGTTTAATTTACATTTTTTTTTGGGGGGGGGGTCAGTCATGGGGCTTGAACTCTGGGCTTGGGTGCTATCCCTCAGCTCTTCAGCTCAAGGCAAGCGCTCTACCGATTGAGCCACAGTGCCACTTTTGGTTTTCTAGTGTTTTGTTGCAGATAAGAATCTCACGGACTTTTCTTCCCCAGGCTGGCTTTGAACCTTGATCCTCAGATCTCAGCATCCTCAGTAGCTAGGATTACAGGTGTGAGCCACCGATGCCTGGCTTAATTTGCATTTTAACTGGTTAAATTTACTGTCAAACATCTTTTTCTTCTGGATCACTTGATGGACATTATTTTAATTGGATTAGTAATACTAGTAGGTTTTTAAAATACTTTTATTTTCAATTCATTCTTATAAAATACTAGAAAAAGTTTTAAATTTCAAAAATGAACAGTGAACTATAAGCTATAAATATGTTAATGCTTTGGGAACTGAAATGCTGTCTGGCCCCTGTAGTTCAATAGCTTGAACTGTTGTTTTACCAACTGATTGACAGTCTAAATTGAACAAAGCTGACAACTCTACTGTCTTATTAGCATACATACATTGGTGTGGAAAGTTGATTATCACCTAAAATAAACTTGATTTCAAAGTCATATCAAACTGCTAACATTCCATATAACTTAAGTAGTAAATAAAGCACTCCAAATTTATATTCATTGATCTATAATATGACTTGCTATATGACATAGCTCTTTACTAATCTGTAAGACAAGCAATAAAATTTTAAGGATATAGGGACTCCTTTGCACTTAGAAGATTCGATGAAATAAACTGACAAATGACATTAAACAAGAGAAAAGTCATACTAATATAGTAATACTCAAAAGGAGCAAGATACATGGGGGATAATCACAGAAGTGTGATAATTCACTAACTCAGCATGACTGCAGTAGAGGAAAAGATGGGGAATACAGTTTTTTAAGGAAAATAGTAAATGATTTTTAGGAAAACTCAATGGGCTTAGAGAACATACAGTAGCTTGTAATGAAGGCTTCTGGGTTGCAGTGTAGATAGCAGATTGTAAATGATTCTCTGTGGTATCAAAATAGAGAACAAGCCTCTAGGTTTGTTGTCAGGGTTCACTCTTTTTGTGTTATGAGTCTAGTCTTTTTTGAGAAAATTTCAGTGAAAAGACTGAACGCAGTTGTGTTCTGACTTGGCAGATAGGCTCAGTTCGTAAGCAAATTGCAGAAAGCCTGTCCTTGTACTGGGAGAGGGAGAAACAAGAGGGACTTTGATTCTTAGATAAGTTCTAAGGCCTAAGATTTTAAGACTCAGCAGGTCCAAGCACTAGTCTTTGAGGTATTTTTTTTTTTAACTCCCAACAAAACTAAACAGCTTTGCCCAAATATTTATTGACTGTGTTATGGTTGTAGATTTATTTGTGAATTTTATATGATAGCTATGTACAACTGAAGATAGTATATAATGGCAGTCATATCGTTCAGTGACATATTAGAAAAAGTTCATGAAGATACAGATATGTTAGAAGAAATGATAATTAGGTCAAGTTTTTATGGATAATTTGAATTTTTAAGTAGCTTTAAGAACAGTTAAATGTAAGTTTAATATATTTTTTTTAAGCTGAGGTTTTGTTTTTGTTTTTTTTGGGGGTCCAGTCGTGGGGCCTGAACTCTGGGCCTGGGCGCTGTCCCTCAGCTCTTCAGCTCAAAGCTAGCGCTCTACCACTTGAGCCACAGCACCACTTCCGGCTTTTTTCTTTTTGCTTATGTGGTGCTGAGGAATCGAACCCAGGGCCTCTGGCATACAAGACATGCGCTCTACCACTGAGCCACCTTCCCAGCCCCTAAGTTTAATATTTTTGTGAATCTTCTATAGGAAGATTCATTCTGAGGAATGAGTTAGGAAATTATTCTACTTTTCAGAAAAGTATCAGGACTGGTTGTCTTGGTCAGAGATACCTATCCAAGTTTTTCATTATGGTAAGTAGCTTTGGATTCAGTAATACTAGATTCTCAATAATGCAATTTAAGTTGCTGCCCTACAATGAAGGGTGGTTAGATCTGATACAAGGAAAGCATGAAGAATTGAAATGTGTAGTTTAGAGGGAATATAGAATAAGAGATTTGGGCCCTAATCCCACTTCTACTACTGGTTAATTTGGTTAATTTATAATTTTAGATCAGTCAGTTTCTCAAGTATTTTCTTTGTTTTCATTCAGAATTAGTGATTTTGATACTTAAACTCTTTTGGCATTGGATTCTATAGAGTCAAGATTATAGAATAATTAAAAAAAAATACCCCTCTCCCCCAGTAGTAACTCATTAAGTTTAACTGGGATATTTTAAGAACTTGATGTAAAAAATAATAGTGGTTATTGGAGTAAAATTACTATGTGTAAAAGAAACCTTTGAGGACACTTAGACATAGTTTTATGTCTTAAGTCTTTCTTGAGGATAGAAGAATGTATATTCTAACAAAGTTTTCCTAGATCATGTCCACATTTAATAATTTTTAAGTAGAAAGGGGGCAGTTCTTAGTTTTGAAGTAGGTTCTGAAGGGCAAATCATATACTTCCTGAAAAGACTGATAGCTCAAGCCTTTGAGATATTTAATAAATGAAGACTTGGTGAATGCCAAGGAGAATTTTCTGGATTTTTTTTTTTTCGAGCCATCAAACCATTTTAGCTAGCTAGCTTTTTAGTTTGATTATGGCCACAAGAATTTCCTATTTTTCTGTATTAGAATGTTTATTTGTTGCTGTGGTCTTTTCCCTGTTGTTGCTTAGTTTATTTGTGTCAAGTGTGTGTAGATTTGTGTTCCCAAAGTGCTTTGAATCCTCAGAGATAATTACTACATGATCAAACTTTTTCAAGTTCTTGGTGATAAGTGTTTACTCCAGTGGGCTGTTTGCTAGGCCATTGATTTCCTGTGATTCTCCACCTTTATTTGGCATCTAGCCGTTTTTATTTCCATGTATTTTAAAATAAGATACATTATTTCATTCCTAAATAATTTATGCATCAAGAAAAAGACATTGCATTAATTATCTATTGCTCTGTAACAAATTATCACAAACAGTAGCTTAAACACTTTTTTGTGTAATCCTGGGACTTAAACTTGGGGCCTAGGCACTGTCCCTGAGCTTTTGTGTTCTAGACTAGCACTTCTACTTGAGCCACAGTCCCAGCTGCTGATTTATTTATTTGTTTGTTTTTTTAATTTTTTATTGTCAGTTGTGAGACTTGAACTCTGGGCCTGAGCGCTGTTCTACAACTTGAGCTACAGTGACATTTCCAGTTTTCTGGTGGTTTATTGGAGATAAAAGTTTCATGGACTTTCCTGCCCCAGCTAGCTTTGAACCGTGATCCTCAGATATCAGCCTCCTGAGTAGCTAGGATTACAGGTGTGAGCCACTGGCGCCCAGCTTATTTATTTTTATTTTGTGGTCAATTGGTGTGTCTCAGATTTGTCTGCCCAGACTGGCTTCAAACCATGATCCTCAGATCTCAGCCTCCTGAGTAGCTAGGACTACAGGCATAAACCACCAGCACCCAGCTGGGAGCAGTTTTTTTACTTTAAAAAATTTCGTTGTTATTATAAAGGTGATGAACAGAAGGGTTACAATTACTAAGTTAAGTAATGAGTACATTTCTTTTTGGATAGTGTTATCTCTTCCCTTGCTCCCAGTTTTTCTCTCCTGTCCTTCCACACAAGTTATATAGTTCATTTTCAACACAGTGTCTTGTGAGTAGCACTTCCGCATTTGTCCACCCTTTGCCTTCCATTTTTGTTCTCCCCCTTACCCTCCCAAAGCCATGGGGCTTGAACTCTGGGCCTGGGCGCTGTCCCTCAGCTCTTCAGCTCAAGGCTAGACCTCTACCATTTGAGCCACAGCACCACTTATTGGAGATTAGAGTCTCATGGAATTTTCTGCCTGGTCTGGCTTTGAACCTCGATCCTCAGATCTCAGTCTCCAGAGTAGCTAGGATTACAGGTGTGAGCTACTGGCGCCCGGCTAAGACATTTTTTTTAAAGAGAAAATTAACCAGTTCAAATTTGATTTTTCAGATTGTAACTTACCTTTTGTACATTTGTTTCTTTGAGATACTTTCAGTATATGATATATGTCAATGTTATTGACATAACTTTTGCCATTTATATAGTGCACATAAATATGAAAGATTGTTTCAAAGTGATAACATCAGTAAGAACTTTATTAATGGGTTCCCTTAGAGTATATATCTGACTAGGCTAGTAAAAACAATTTTTAAGATTAATTGGAATAAATCTTTTCTTTTTTTAAAATAAAAATCTGTGAGCACCAGGCGCTGGTGGCTCATGACTGTAATCCTAGCTACTCTGGAGGCTGTACTATTTCTGAACTATTATAATTTTAACCTTTTGCTGTTTACTCAATAAAGTACTTTATTAATTTCTCTTACATCATCTTTTTTTTTTTTTAGTGTCCAGTCATGGGGCCTGAACTCTGGGCCTGAGCGCTGTCCCTCAGCTCTTAAGCTCAAGGTTAGCGCTCTACCACTTGAGCCATAGTGCTACTTCCGGCTTTTTTCTTTTTGCTTATGTGGTGCTGAGGAATCGAACCCAGGGCCTCAGGCATGCAAGGCAAGCGCTCTACCACTGAGCCACCTTCCCAGCTCCTCTCTTAGATCATCTTGAGTTACAATTTTCATCTTCTTTGCGTCTATATTTCTCCAGTTTTTAATTTATCTGTTGAATGTTATTTTGTCTTACAGTAATGTGTTGACTTGCATTTTATTTTTCTAGTTTTTTTTTTTGTTTGGTTTTCCCATAATGTAGGAGGAGGGAATGGATTACTATTATTTTTTGAGCATTTGGCTTAAGACCTCACGTCAGTTATGGAGTATTTTAAAATATTGAAAGTTTTAAGAAATAATAATGTTTTCTATCTTTATGCTTGTTTCTACATACTTTGCTTCTGAAAGCAGCCACTGTCTACCTAGAATATATAATCTCTTCATGGTTGAGTTCCCGTTCTTTATGCTTTTCTTAGGTTTAAAATCCCTATCTCACTGCTGCCCATTTCTTGCAGTTTTCTGAGTGCATCTTGTGACTTTCTGAAAGTAAAAAATGTTAGTAGACAGTTCTGAAATCCTTTTAGAGTCTAGAATCAACACTTATGAATTTTTCTCTGGTTCCTTAATGATTTCTTTTTTTACTTACATCTTTGTGCTTGTTAAAGATATTACCTGACTTTATCCAGTACTCAGATATCTTTGTTCAGATTGTTTCCTATTGCCAAGATTTGAACTTGTACTTTTGTGAAAAATAGAATTCTTCCATTTTTTTTTTTTTTTTTACCTAAAAGCCACCTTCTAATTAGTGTGTATTTTTCAGAGAGGTGTTTGTGTATATATTTTAAATTTTGTACTCTATTTAGTACTTATTGTAGTTTGTAATTATTTTGCTTATAACTTTATTCTCATTTGAATGTTAGCATCGTAACTTAGGACCTTTACTCCTATCTTAAAATTGGAAAGTATTTGGACATGAGTCTAACTGATCCTCTACTGTGTTTACAAGTATTTGACTTGGGGGAAAGTTCAAATATTAAAGATGAAGAATTTTGTATTTGGCAGTTTGAAATTCTTTTATACTTCTTGTGCAAAATGTATGCTGTGTGTGTTTATTATGATTTGGAAATGATTGTAATCTTGTTAGCCACAGATACTATTCTTTTACTGTTACAGTATTACCCTGGCAGAGTGTTCACACATAATGGAAGTTCTGTTATAATCAGTTGGTAAGGAAACTTTATTGTTCTTTGTTGTTTCTTTTTCCTTTAAATTCAAGTATGTTAGCTTCTTTTTTAAAGCATTTTATTTTAGTTTACATATTTATGGAGTAAGGGACAGTGCTCAGGCCCAGAGTTCAAGCCCCACGACTGACAAAAAAAAACAAAAAAAAAAAAGTACGCTCAGAGTGACATTTTAATATGTAATGATCAGATCAGAGTAACTGGCATATCTGTTTCCTCAGACGTCTGTCATTTTTTTGTGCTGGGAACATTGAAAATTCTACTTAGTTATATTGAATATTCACTTGTTGTGGATCATAGTGTCCTACTGTGCTGTAGGGCATTGGAAATTATTCTTCCTAACTATACACCTGTACGGGTTAACCACGCTCTCCACATCCCTTTCTTCCCTATCCTCATCTCAGGCTCATATAACCACTGTTTATTGCTTCCTCCCTCCCTCCCCCCTCTCTCCTACTCTCTCCCTCTCTTTTTTTCCTCTCTCCTTCTCATTTCCTCCTCCTCCTGCTCCTCTTCTTTTTTAAAAATTTTTATTGACATATTAGTTATGAGAGTGTCATTGTCACATCTCAATTACGTTTGCACCGTATTCCAGTCAGTTTTACCCTTCTATCACACTTCCCTGTATTTTCTACTTTCTTGAGATAAACTTTTTGCTTTCTGTATGTTACTGTTTTGTAGGAAGATTGTATACAGATGTTTTATGGAACTCAACCTTTATTTTTACAAGGCCAAAAAGGAATTAATGCACAGAGAAATTATGTGATAGATTATCCAATAAGTAGTCAAGGTCTAAAGTCTTTAAAGTTCCTAGAAGATTTCTTTTAAATTCATTTGACCACATCATTCAAAAAATGGACACACATTTTAGGGAGGGTATTTTTAAGTTATCTAAGGAAAATGTATTCCTGTTGAATCCTTTTTATACTGTTAAAATACTCATTCCCTGCCTCCCTCCCCTTCTTCCTTCCCTTCTTCTCACCTTCCCTCATTCCTAGTACCAGGGTTTAAACTAAGAAGCTTCAAGCTTGCTTGGCTTGTTGTACTCATGGCTGGTACTTTACCACCTCCAATTTCTAATCCAAGCTTCTTTTTAAAAAAATGTAATTTTATTGTAAACACTGGTTAAGTGGAGTTGGAGTCTTAAGAACTTTTCTGTTCAGCTGGCTTTAGATCTAAGATCTTTTGGGTCTCAGCCTCCCAACTACCTAGGATTATATTCATGAGCAGCTGGTACCTGGCTTGACTTTTCTTTTTTTTTTTTAATTTCCAAATGATTTTATTAGATAATGTAGGCTTTTCAAATTTGAATTTACAGAAAATTAGGACAGAAAGACATCATCTTACCATGAGAAATTGCCCTAAATGTCCTATCATCTTTTAAAATTAATTAATTAATTTTATTGTGAGAATACCGTACAGAGGGGTTACAATTACATGGGCAAGATAAAGAGTACATTTCTTATCAAGCATTGTTGCTTCCTCTTTGCTTCCCCTTCCATCCTTTCCCATACTTCCTGCTCCTACCACCAAAGTTGTAAAGTTCAGTTTTCGACATAACGACTTGTACATCTCATTGTTGCAATGGGTGCACCTGTATCCCTAGTTAAACGATTTGTTTTTTCTGGCTTGACTTTTCTTTAAGATAGCTTTTGAGTTTTTGATACTGTGGATTTAAAATCACTTGGACATATTGATCAGTATCTTGAGGAGCCATGAGCAGAAACAATGTTAAGTACTTCCAAGTTTTGTCCAACTGCTTTTAAATATTCTTAAGAGCAGGAATTTGATAGGTGTTTACTAAGCTTAAGAGCAGTAATTTGAAAGTTATTACTAAGCAGGGATAGGGGTTGAACCTAAGTTTAATCAGGAAAGCAAAATTGATTTGATGACTTGAGGTAAATCCAAAATATCCAGTAAGGTATCTTTTCATGATGAATTTTAATAGGTTTTTTTTTTTTTTACATCTAATTGGTATAATATATAGATAAAATATTTTAAAATATGCAAAAATGGACATATATGTTGATAAAGTGAGCATTGTATTCTATTTTTCAGTTACCCATATATGTTTTACTATAAATTTGTATAATTCTAATAGAATTTATTTACTCAATCCTTGTGTTTGTTGTGTATATGCAAGAGATAAATGTTGCTCTTTTTTAAAATTTATTTATTTTTGTCGGTTGTGGGGCTTGAACTCTGGGCTTGGGCGCTGTCCCTCAGCTCTTCAGCTCAAGGTGAGCACTCTACCACTTGAGCCACAGCGCCACTTCCAGTTTCCTAGTGTTTTATTGGAGATAAGAGTCTCTGGGACTTTCCTGCTCGGGTTGGCTTTGAACCATGATCCTCAGATCTCAGCCTTCTGAGAAGCTAGGATTACAGGTGTGAGCCACTGGCGCCAGCATGTTGCTCATTTTTATTACCTTCGCTTTTGATCCAGTATTTGGTAGGAATGAATATGTGCATTCTGAACTTAATTCGATGAAAATAGGAAGCCATTTTAGAGCCAGTACATTACCCTTTTTAGTTTTTCTTGACTAATTGCAGTAGTTATTCATCGTTGGTTTTTTTTTTTTGTTTTATTTTGTTTTGTTTTGGTCATAGGGCTTGAACTCTGGGCCTGGGCGCTGTTCCTCAGCTCTTCAGCTCAAGGCTAGGGCTCTACCACTTGATCAACTTCCAGTTTTCTGGTGCATAATTGGAGATAAGAGTCTCACAGACTTTCCTGCCCAGGATGGCTTTGAACCACGATCCTCAGATTTCAGCCTCCTGAGTAGCTAGGATAACAGGCGTGGAGCCACCAGCGCCAGTTTCTGGCTTTAAGTGTTTTAAACATAGCAGAAACTTAATCTTAGTAGGTAAATCTTTCTTAATTGATTCCTGTAGTTGGGGCATAGTTGTGTTTTGTATAACATTTCTCTTTAGTATTTCTTTTTCTTTTTCTTTTTTTTTGGGGGGGGGAGGAGGGTCTGGTCGTGGGACATGAACTCTGGGCCTGGGCACTTATCCCTCAGCTCTTCAGCTCAAGGCTAGCGCTCTACCACTTGAGCCACAGCACCAGTTCCAGCTTTTTTCTTTTTGCTTATGTGGTGCTGAGGAATCGAACCCAGGGCCTCAGGCATGCAAGGCAAGTGCTCTACCACTGAGCCACCTTCCCAGCCCTCTCTTTGATATTTCTAGTGAGTAGTAGAAATGAAATGTCATGGGATACCCTAAACTGTTCTGTAGTGGTCATATTGTATTGCCTAAAGCAGATATTGCTGGAAACTGAATTTAAAAAACTATCAATTTTCATTTTCTGGTTTTTTTTTTTGGGTTCAGTTGTGGGGCCTGAACTCTGGGCCTGGGTGCTGTCCCTCAGCTCTTCAGCTCAAGGCTAGCGCTCTACCGCTTGAGCCACAGCACCACTTCCAGCTTTTTTCTTTTTGCTTATGTGGTGCTGAGGAATTGAACCCAGGGCCTCAGGCATGCAAGGCAAGCGCTGTACCACTAAGCCACCTTCCCAGCGCTTCAATTTTCATTTTCTACTATTCCCACACGGTATATTTGAAAATACCTCTCTCTAGTTTCTGTGTGTGCACCATTCTTACCATTGCTAATTACTGGATTATTCTTTCTCTTACATCTCTTTATTAGTCTGTATATCTTTCCTTTGCTTTTTGGTTCTATTTGTACATTTTCTCTCATAATTTTGCTTTCAAATTGGCTTATCTTACCTCTTTTCATAGTATATGTTACATATTATCCATATGAATCTACAGTGGGGTACCAGTGGCTCATGCCTGAAAGCCTAATTACTCTAGAGGCTGAGATCTGAGGATTACTGTTTGAAGCCAGCCTGGGAAAGAAAGCCTGTGAGAGACTTATCTTTACGGAAAAGCCAGAAGTGGAGCTGCTATCATTGAGTAGATTAAAAGCAAAGGAAAGGAGTTCATGCTCCAGTACTGGCATACGAATACACAAAGAGGAATACACAAAGAGGTGCCCCCTCTCCCCCTCCCCTCAAGCCTCCCTTCCCCCCCTCCCAAGGCACTGGTAGCTCATTCCTGTAATCCTAGCTACTTAGGAGGCTGAGATCTGAGGATCATGGTTTGAAGCTAGCCCCAGTGGGAAAGGTTCTTATCTCTAATCTCTATCTTGAATCTCTTATCTCTAATATATCTCTAATTAACCACCTAAAAACTGGAAATAGAATTGTGGCTCAAATTGGTAGAGGACACCACGGCCCTATGTTCAAGTCCCATGGCTGCAAAAAAATCTAATTATATGTAGTATAATAATATATAATATGTAAGTATGGTGTTTTAGATATTTTCTTTGTTTTTATTTTAATACCTAAAATATATAAAAGTTTACTTAGTGTGAAATATAACTTTTTTTTTTTTGGTGCTGGTCCTGGTATTTGAACTCAGGGTATTGTCCCTGAGCTTTTTGTACTCAAGGCTAGCAGTGTACCACTTTGAGTTCACAACTTCTTTCTGACTTTTTTGTGGTTAATTGGAGATAAGAGTCTCATGGTCTTTCCTTCCTGCTCTGGCTTTGAACCAGAGTCCTCAGATCTCAGACTCCTGAGTAACTAAGACTACAGACATGAGCCACTAGTACCAAGCGGTTGAAGCAACTTTTTTTTTGGGGGGGGGTCAGTCGTGGGGCTTGAACTCTGGGCTTGGGTGCTGTCCTTTGCTTTTCAGCTCAAGGCAAGCACTCTACTACTTGAGCCATGGCGCCACTTCTGGTTTTCTGGTGGTTAATTGAAGATGAGTTCTGGTTTTCTGGTGGTTTATTGGAGATGAGTCGCATGGACTTTCCTGCCTGGACTGGCTTTGAACCGCACGATCCCCAGATCTCAGCCTCCTGAGTAGCTAGGATTATAGGCGTGTGCCCGGCTGAAGCAACTTTTAACAAATAGATTTGCCTTTTAAAAACTATAGCCTTTTCCCCTCATTATTTGAAATGTGTTAGAAAGAGCATGGAATGTTGGGGTGTTGCATAGGGAGAAGGATACCAACTCGAAAGGAATTAGGCAAGGCACAGTTTACTTCTGCTGAAGGGTGTGCTATTAGCCAAAAAACCTGGCAAGCAAGCCCCCAGAGGAGGTAGGCTGCTCCCTTTTTATCCCTATCCTGGCCAGCCCTGCCCTTCTGCTCATGTTGACTGAGCTCAGGTTCACCATCTGCAAAAGGAGGTGGCTTAATTAACAGGATGTAACTAAAATCAAGGTGCTCTAACAGGATATGGCTTAAAGTGCTCAAGAAAAGGATGTATGTAACTAAAATGTAATTGAGGGCCAAGCTATCTTGTCAAAAAGCAGGAACCCTTCAGAAAAAGTTCTTTTAAAATTAAGACAGAAAAGCTTTTCTCACAAATGTGACCTTTATCATGTATATACAATATAAGTAGAACATATGTGTATACTGTATTGTATATGTATATGCATACATTTATTGTTGTTTTGAACAGGGTCTTGCTCTGTAGTCTATGCTGGACTGAAACTTGCTGTGTAGCTCAGAGTGGCTTTTAGCTTGCAGTCCTCCTGCCTCAGCCTCTCCTGTGCTGGTATTATAGTTATATACTGTTGTATCCAGAGCCATTTACCATATTTTAAAATCTTACATATGCTAGAGGCATTCTGTGCTGCTTGTTCTGTCTTATAAACTTTATGATAGTTTTAGCATTCAGTAGATTATCATTCTTTTTTGTACATTTATGTTCATTCACTATTTTAACTAGTTGCTACAATTTCTTTTATTTCAGGAACATTTTAGTGGATAAACCAAATGACCAATCTTCAAGATGGTCCTCAGAGAGCAACTATCCTCCCCAGGTAAGATTATATGTAGCAGTCGATCCTGTGTTTTAATCTGATACCTAACAATAGTTTGTGTTTTTGGACTGTGAGGTACATTTTTCTTAATTTTTCAATTTTGGAATAATTTTTATTTTATAGGCAAATATAGTACGGGATTTTTTTAACAGACTTTTACTTTTGTCTACTGGAAGATTTAAATTCTAATTTATATATTCTTTTGGGTTAGTGATAATTCAAAGCTAAATTTCTTGACATTTAATGAGGAAAATATCAGCCAAGAACAGCCATTTTTTTCTGAGTTGAGCAGAGGTTGTGACTGCTGACCCCTGTTCCATTAATACTCAAGCTCCATTTACGTATTTACATTCTGTAAATGTTTAAGCAAATGTTAATAAATTTAACTTTGACTAATGACTCTTTTTGAGGAAAATAAACAATATAGTGTACTATTTTATTAAAATATTTATATGCTTAGATGGTGTTAAGATCATGAACTTAAATTCCTTTTCTCCAATGTCTGTCTAAATTTAAAACTAATCATTCTTTGGATCATTAGTGTTTATTGTATACTAGGCACATTTATAGTGGAACTTGTTAAAACACTTAAAATTTTAATAGAATTCATGGAAACTTGAGTTCCATCTGTCCTTCTTTATCTCCTGTCTCCTTCCCTTTTCTCCCTTTCTTTTTCCCCCTTTCCCCTTTTCTCTCTCCCCATTTCCCCTTTGCTTTCTAATCATTTGTCTATTGCTGTTTACATACCTTTTGGATCACCTGCTGTTTATTGTAAAATACGTGTTTAAAAATATATGTATATTCATAGTTTATATATATATAATGTGATATAGAAGTGACCTGATTACTTACCATTTTTAGAAATGAAAAATTACTTAAAACTTTGAAAGCCTCCTATGGGCTCAGTCTTCTGTCTGTCCTTTTACCCCTCCTATGTAATCATTTCATACTTTTGTCAAACATTTTCTTATAGTATTATATATGAAGTACTTATTAATACCCTATGATTTAAACTTCTGGTTTCAACTTTATAAAACTTTTGTAATAGGTTTCTTTATGACATTTTCATTATATACATGTAATAAACTTCTATTATGTTCTTCTCATCATTCTCTGCTTCCCTCCCTGAACACCCTACTCCTCTCCAAATAATCCATCCTTTCCTGTTTCTTGTGTTGTAGGTTGTGACTTGCACATTTGTTATGATAGATACCTCTTTGAGTTTTATTTAGGGGATCTTCTCTTGAAGATTCAGTGCTCAATGTTACTCAGAGAGGAAAAAACACTCACTGTAACACTAACAACTGTTCAGGCTGGTGTTATATTCAGGCTGAGGTCGGGGACAGTCAAGGATTATTTTTCTGCTTCTGCAGAGAAGTTTCTCTTCTTTACATATGGGAGACACTGCTGTCTCCAATGAGCTTTACAGCCTGTGTGCTACACAGCTTCATTGTCTGAACCAACCAGTTTATGGACTCAATGGTGGCCGAAATCTAAGACAAGAGATATTCTCCTAACAGGAATGGGCTTTTTTTTTCTTCAGAGGACCCATATGGATATTTATGACAGCATTTTCAGACTACAAAATTTTTAATATAGGCAGATGACTGCAGGTAGGCTACAAGAAGCCTGCATGTGTGTCTTGTCATATGTCAAATTATTTTGAGTGAAATAAATCAGACAGAAGTACACATTGTATGTATCTTAAAAAATACAAACTCTAAAACCAAAGTGCCTTTTCTCATTTGCTTATTAACTTGTCCATTCAGTTGTTTTCTCTTCCCCTTCCTCCTCTTTTCTTTTGTGCTGAGCATTGTCTGGTCTCACACATGTTAGGCAAATACTACAATGGAGTTATGTAGTTTTTATTATTGTTGCAACAGTAGGGTTTGAGCTCAGGGCCTTTTGCCAGGCACTGTGCCACTTGAGCTATACTTTTAGGTTTAACTATTGTTTTAGTTATTTTTTAGATATCTTGAGTTTTTGTCAAGGGTCAATTTTAACTGATCCTTCTAGTCTCTACCTTAAGTAGCTAAGATTTTCTGTGTGAGCTAATGAGCCCAACTAACTGTTTTTTGTTTGTTTGTTATACTCTAGAGCCTTGTGGTTGCTGGACTGGCAGTCAATCACTTGAACAGTACCCCCAGACCTTCTTTTTGCTGGTTGTTTTGGAGATAGTGTCTAACAAACTTTTCTGCCCATACTGGCACTCCACCACTTGAACATTATCTAGCCCTGTTGTTTTCTTTTTCTTTTTTTTTTTTTTTTTTGGGTCCGGTTGTGGGGCCTGAACTCTGGGCCTGGGCGCTGTCTCCCAGCTCTTTAGCTCAAGGCCAGTGCTCTACCATTTGAGCCACAGTGCCACTTCCGGCCCCTTTTTTTTCCCTGCTTATGTGGTGCTGAGGAATCGAACCCAGGGCCTCATGTATGCAAGGCAAGCGCTCTACCACTGAGCCACCTTCCCAGCCCAGCCCTGTTGTTTTCTTATTGTTCAGTTTTAAGCGTTCCTTATCTTTTTATTTAAGTTTTTTTGTCAAATATATTTTCAAATATTTTCTCTCTGTGGCTTTCCTCTTTATACCATACCTACACTCCAGCTGTCCTAGAGGGAATTATCTATCATTAAGTATCACGTTAACTATGGATTTTGGTGGATATCAGTTTGAGAAAGTTTACTTCAGTTCATAATTCCCTGAGTTTCTAATTTTGATGGCTTTTGAATTGTGTTTTTGCTGCAGAATACCTTAAAACATTTTCATATTCCTTTCCTCCCCTTAGAATAGAATCTGTATTTCTTAACATGGTCATAAATTATAGTTCTTTTTAGTGAAAGATGCTTTCCTCACTATGTCTTGAATCTTGTGATGAAGTAGTATTACAATTTCTAAGTTGATAATTGTCTCAGGCCTCTTAGAACTCTGGGGCAACTTGTGCTTTGAGGGAAGCCTATGTAGGCGTCTTGAGAAGTATGCAGTAGAGAGGCCCAGTCCTGGCTTAGCCTAGCCTCCCCATCTCCTGCTCCATGTAAGCCCAATTATCTCACTAACCCTACTAGTTGAAATGAGTCCAGGAGATACTCAGTGGGAGAAATGTCTAGCAGATCATGAGAAATCATGTTACCACTGTTGTTTAAAAAAACAAAACAAGAACAACAAAAACAGAACTGACTGTCTAGGTGCCAGTGGTCACATCTGTAATCCTAGCTACTCAGGAGACTGAGATCTGGGCAGGAAAGTCTGTGAGACTTAACCACAAAGTGATAGAACACGACTGTCCTTGAGCAAAAAAGCTCTGGTATAATGCCCGGTCCCTGAGTTCAAGCACCAAAGACTGGCACAAACACAAGCAAAAAAAAAAAACAACCCCAAACAAAAACCAGAGTGTTTTATACATGGCCTTTCATATATATTTAGATATACAGCATGAACCTTATTAGTCTTATTCTATGATTCCTGTTAACCAATTCTTCACCTCAGAGTAAATGATTTTTTCCTATAACTGAAGTCAGAAACTCTATCATTTTTGATACCTTCTTTTCCCCTTCCTACATCTTAATCTTTCACCAGATCCCATCAATAATTTTCCTTATGCATATGTCAAAACTGTTTAGTCTCTCTAACTCTATAACATTTTAGTCCAAGTTTCCCTCACCTTAACTCTTTATTATTATTATTATTATTGTGAAAATACCATACAGAGGTGTTACAGTTACATGGGCAAGATAGTGAATACACTTCCTATCAAGCATTGTTGCCTCCTCCTTTGTTTCCCCATACCATGCCTTCACCTCTCCACCCCCATCCCCACCCTCACGCCCCTCTTCCACCACCACCACCCCACCACCCCACACCACCAAAGTTGTAAAGTTCGTTTTTCGACATAACATCTTGTACATCTCATTGTTGTAATGGGTCCACCTGTAACCCTCACCTTAACTCTTGTCTGCTAGTTCCTATAGTCCATTTTTTCATTAAACTGTGTAATTGTACCTGTGACCAGATCTTGGCTTTCCATTGTGCCTAAATAGATCTTAAGTGCATTTTTGTAATTTGAGCTGTCAAATGTTGTAGACTACATAACCTAGTGGCTGTCAACCTCTTCGTTTTCAGCATATACCTCTTTCAGGCTTACTGGGTTTCATCTACACTGATATTTCACAGAACCTAGAATTCATTTTAATCCTTCATCACTTTTTTGCCTGCCTGATTCTTAGTGGTTTGAATAGTAGTTATCCCCCTTTGCGCTGTTCCCCCATATATAGAACTTTAGATTGTGTCCTTATTTAATAGAGTTGTTTAGCAAACATAATTAAGGTAGCAATCTTTGGTTGAGATCATTACTTGATTAAATTGTAAATCTAGTGAAAGTGTTTTTATTAGACACAGAAAAGTAGAAGACAGGGGAGAAAACCTATGTGAAGATGGTAGCAGTAATTAGTTATTCTGCCATTAGTCAAACACAGGAAACCAGCTGGGCACTAATTACTTGTAATCCTTGCTACTCAGGAGGCTGAGACCTGGAGGTTTGCAATTCAGAACCAGTCTGGAAAGAAAAGTCTGCAGTACTGTATCTCCAACTAGCCAGTAAGAATCCAGGCTGGGGGCATGGCTCAGCTGGTAGTGTGACAGCCTCAAGCAAGAAAGCTCCTCTGGAGCTAGAGGCTCTCATAAGTTCAGGCCTCAGCGCGCATGCACACGCGCGTGCACACACACGCACATCCTCTTCTGGAAAATGTCTTACACACACACACACACACACATTCTCTCTCTCTCTCTCTCTCCTGGAAAATGTCTTCCCTACACACACACACTCTCATCTCTCTCTCTCTTTTCTGGAAAATGTCTTACACACACACACACTCTCTCTCTCTCTTCTGAAAAATGACACACACACACACACATATACACAAAATGTCTTCCCTACACACACACACACACACACACACACTCACACATCTCTCTCTTTTCTGGAAAATGTCTTACACACACACACACTCTCTCTCTCTTTTCTGGAAAATGACACACACACACACACACACACACACACACACACGAAAATGTCTTCCCTAGAGTTCTTGATTTCAGATTTAGAATCTTTTGTGATTAACTTTTTTTTTTTTTTTTTGTCGGCCGTGGGGCTTGAACTCTGGGCCTGGGCGCTGTCCCTCAGCTCTTCAGCTCAAGGCAAGCGCTCTACCACTTGAGCTACAGCGCCATTCCGGTTTTCTGGTGGTTTTTATTGGAGATCGGAGTCTCACGGTCTCTCCTGCCTGGGCTGGCTTTGAACCGCAATCCTCAGATCTCAGCCTCCTGAGTAGCTAGGATTACAGGCGTGAGCCACCAGCGCCCGGCTTGTGATTAACTTTTTAATTCATGTTGTATCACATATCAGCAATGATATTACCATAGAATAGTTGGAAGTTCTTCAGAAAGTTAAACCATTCTAAGGTTCATACTTAGAGGAGGTTTAAAAAAATATATATTCAAAAAACCTCATAAATGTTTATAGCAGTACTGTTCACAGTAGCTCAAGGGTTGAATCAACCCAAATATCTGTCAACTGGTGAATGACCAAACAAAATACAGTGTTTTCATGGGTATTGGAATATTAGTAAGGACAGGGATCTGTAATTTAGTTGTATTTTTTGTTTTTAGTACTTGATCCTGAAACTAGAAAGGCCTGCTATCGTTCAGAATATCACATTTGGAAAATATGAGAAAACACATGTCTGTAATTTGAAGAAATTTAAAGTCTTTGGTGGAATGAATGAAGAAAATATGACTGAACTATTGTCTAGGTGAGTTTTGGTTAACGTGAAAGAAGAGCTATCTTTGAAACAAATTTTTTGTAGCTCAATCTCCATGGGTTTATTTTCAAAGGGATTAAGGAATATTTCTTCTGTTTTAGTCTTGATGCCTTTTAAAAATGACCTGAGGGAATTTTTTTTTGGGGGGGGGAAGTCTGTGTTTGTTTTTTGCTTTGTTTTGTTTTTGGTGCCTGTCCTGGGACATGAACTGAGGGGCCTGGGTGCTGTTCCTGAGTTTTTGTGCTTAAGTCTAGTGCTCTACCCCTTGAGCCCCACGGCTCTACTTCCAGCTTTTTTGGCAGCTAATTAAAGATATAAGAATCTTACAACTTTGTTGTCTAGGCTGTCTTTGAATGCAGATCTCAGTCTCCTGAATAGCTAAGACAGTGTGAGCCACTGACACCTGGGAACTTTTTTTTTTTTTTTTTTTTTTTGGATCGGTCATGGCGCTTGAACTCTGGGCTTAGGTGCTGTCCCTGAGCTCTTCAGTTCAAGGTGAGTGCGAGCACTCTATCACTTGAGCCACAGTGCCACTTCCGATTTTCTAGTGATTTATTGGAGATAGAGTCTCGAGGACTTTCCTGCCTGGGCTGGCTTTGAACCACCATCCTCAGATCTCAGCCTCCTGAGTAGCTAGGATTACAGGCGTGAGCCACCAGCGCCCGGCAACTTTTTTTTTTTTTTAATTACTATATACTTGTTTCTATTTTTCACCAATGAAGAAAGCATAAATTTATTGTTTCCTTTTTTGTCATATTTTTAACTTAAAAATTTCAGAAATATTTTCAACTTTAATAAAAAAAATCTGCTTATAGTGCAAGGCTCTAGGAACAAACCATAACAGTGCAACAAAATGAAACCAAAACCCATACCAAACTTTGATGTGTTTGTTCCAATCAAAGTAGAAACTCTACCTAAAGTATTGATTGCAGTAATTCATTAGCAGTGTTCTAAGACTTTACTGTAAATTGGAGACTAAAAAGGAGAAAGTTCTATAAATAAAAGAAATACAACAAGGCATAGATTATTGCTGTTCTTGAGGGCTTGAATTCAGGACTTGGATGCTATTCCTGAGCTTTGTTTTGCTCAAGGCTAATGCTCTGCCACTTGAGCCACAGTTCAACTTCAGCTTTTTGGAGGTTAATTGGCTTTTTGATAGTTAATTGGATAGTTAATTGATAGTTAAAGAGTCTCACAAACTTTCCTGCCTGGGCTAGCTTTGAACTGCAGTCCTCAGATCTCAGCCCTCTGAGTAGCTAGGATTACATGTGTTAACCACCATCATCCAGCTTAGATTTTGACTTTAAAATAGATTGTCAGGAATGTTAAATTGGCCCCATTAAAACCAAAATCTGTAATCCTAGCTACTCAAGTGGCTGAGATCTATGGATTGCAGTTCAAAGCTAGCCCAGGCAGGAAAGTCAGTGAGGTTTATGTCTAGTTAATGGAAATGCTATGGAGGTTTCAAATATGTGTGTGACGTGGTATGTATAATTACCAAAGTATTTTATTGTAAATCTATGCTCTAAGTGATAGAAGCATTTTAGTGTATAAGGCAGCCTTAAGACAAGTAATTTTTTCTAAAGTATTTCTGCGAATGCTAGTTGGTTAATTAGAGAGGTGATACAGGCTAGTTTTTGTATAGGATATTGCTGATGGTATTAACAGAATGTAGTTATTTTTGAAAATCTCTAATTATAAAAGGAAATATTAGCATCTCAAGAATCAAATAACAATTCTTTGACAAATTCTAGCATTTGGCTTTATTTAACTTGTCAGATATGAATGTGAGCTGTTATTTGTTTAATATTTCCTACTGCTTGACATATTCAGTTACGTGTTCAGAGCATTTGGTTCTGTCACACTTTAGCTACATTCATTAATATCCCTCACATGATGAAAAGAGAATGAATGCAGTTGACTTGAATGTACATGATCTGATCTATATCCTCTTACTCAATTTTATATTTATATAGTCTTTGCCCTATGTTTGGAGTGTTAGTTTAAACTTAAAATCTGTGTATAGCATCTGATAACCTGTTTTATTCTCCCACAGTGGCTTAAAGAATGATTATAACAAAGAAACATTCACCTTAAAACATAAAATTGATGAACAGATGTTCCCTTGTCGATTCATTAAAATAGGTATGTATTTAATGTTTGGGAATTGAACAAGTTCTTTATGGAGGGCCTCTTTTTGAATGAACTTTTATAGGAGCATTGGCACACTGGTTAGTTCACATGTTATCTTAGTCTGAATTTATACTCCAGAGGTAGAAGTGAATAAGTATAAGAAAACATCATAGGGGCTGGGAAGGTGGCTCAGTGGTAGAGCACTTGCCTTGCATGCCTGAGGCACCACATAAGCAAAAAGAAAAAAGCCGTAAGTGGCGCTGTGGCTCAAGTGGTAGAGCGCTAGCCTTGAGCTGAAGAGCTGAGGGACAGCGCCCAGGCCCAGAGTTCAGGCCCCTCGACTGGACCCCCCCAAAAAAAAGAAAAAAAAGAAAACATCATAGCCTAAGTCTTTTCTCATTTGCAAGTTTCCTTAGAAAATGTTAGGGATAACATGATTTTATTGACGTAATTGTTTTGTAGGAGGTTTATCAGTTATTCTAGACTAGTAACATCCCTAGAACTACATTTGAATGGATTACATTTTCTTTTCCTCTATTTTTTTCTTCCTTCCTTTTTTCCTTCCTTCCTACCCCTCCCTCCTTCCATTCTTCTCTGCCTCTTTCTCAGTCTCTTTCTCTCTGTCTCTATGTTTCTCTCTGTGTGTCTGTCTCTATTTCTCTCTTGCTGCTATACTATATAGCTATAGGAACCTTCATAATGCTGGCATATAAATGATGCTCAGAAAATTTGTTGAATAAATCCTTATAGGCTTGCAGAGTGAGTTTACTTTACTAAAATTTTCCTTGAACTATGTAATTTGTTTTTTGTTCTGTTTTTTTCATTCTTGAAGTGCCACTTTTGTCTTGGGGACCCAGCTTTAACTTTAGCATCTGGTATGTTGAACTTAGTGGCATTGATGATCCTGATGTAGTACAACCCTGTCTCAACTGGTATAGCAAGGTAGGACTGTATTTAAATTTTTGACTTTATATTTAACACTTATGGAGGGAAAAATGTGGGTTTTTTCATCTTTATTGTAAATAATTTATAATTATATAATTATAGTAAGCTAGAATGATTAATCATCTGTCATTTATTAAGAATTTATAATCTGTCAGCTTCTATGCAAACTTAACTCAATTATTTGCATACTTTCAGATAGACCTAATTATTAATCCTTATTTCACAGATCAGGGAAAATGGAACACAAAAAGTTTAAACTTTTTGGGGCTGGGAAGTTGGCTCAGTGGTAGAGCGCTTGCCTTGCATGCCTGAGGCCCTGGGTTTATTCTTCAGCACCACATAAGCAAAAAAAAAAAAAAAGCCGTAAGTGTCGCTGTGGCTCAAGTGGTGGAGCGCTAGCCTTGAGCTGAAGAGCTGAGGGACAGCGCCAAGGTCACATAGTTGTAAAGTATGCAAGCCAGTATATGTGCTCAGGTAGTCTGGCTACACAGTTTGCCATTATTTATTACACTCACTGGCCCTGAAGTTTGTTTTTAAACTTCATTCATATAAATATATACTTTGAACATAATTCTTAGTGGATTAGTTTTGTAACCTGATGGAAAATTAAAAATGTGTTGAACTACTAGTAGCTCATACCTGTAATACAAGCTACTCAGAAAGCTGAGATCTGAGGATTGTGGTTTAAAGGTAGCATGGGAAGGAAAGTTTGTGAGACTATTATTAGAGATTGTTAATCTCCAGTTAACTACCAAAAAGCCCTAAGTGGAGTTATGGCACAGTGGTAAATTACTAGTCTTGAGCCAAAAAGCTCAGGGACAACTCCCAGGCCCTGAGTTTAAGCCCCAGGACCAACACCCAGAAAAAAAAAATTAAGATGTGTTTTGATTGAGAATCTTTAAAAGCTTATGTGATTAACAGGTATCACTGTTTAATATAACTGAATATTGTTATATGGTTTATGATGTCTTTTTTTAGAGGCCAAAAGTAAAGTATAAATGTAAAATTAGCATGGATACAGAATCATTGTTTGATGATGATAATTATTTTGATGATTTTGACAGTACTGGTATTTGAACTCAGAGCCTAGTGCTCTAACACTTTTGCTGTGGCTCCAGCCCATCATTCTTTGCTTGTTTGATAGCATTAAATCTTAGTAATTATAGTATATAATATATAGATATTAATAAAACCTAATTATTCAAGAAGCCATCTAACTATAAACTGATTTAAGTTTCAAGTCTTTATGTCTTATCTTTTGCTTTATTTCGATTGTAAGTTTATCATATAGTACCTCTGTGTCATCTGGTATATTTTAAGTTCTTATTGAGTGCTACACTTGACATTTTTTTAAGTTTTAAAAAAATTTTAGTTATTATAAAGGTAATGTACGGAGGGGCTACAGTTACATGCGTCAGGTAATGGGTACATTTCTTTTTGGACAATGTCACCCCTTCTCTTGCTCTCCTAGTTTTTTCTTCCAGTCCCTACCCAAAGTTGTACAGTTCATTTTCAACAGTAGTGAGTACCACTGCCAGCACATATTCTTGGAGTTGATACTTTAAATAATTTGTGAGTTTATATTTTTGAAATCCTGTTTTAGTGTTATAAAGTGAATGCTTACTTTTTTGTCTGTTTTATAGCTGTTTAATACATGATGACCCCAGCCTTAGAAAATCAATAAAATTTAGTCTGTCTATGATAATATTTTGATTATTAAGTCTGTTTATTAATATGGCATGATCTGTACATTTGACAGGATTTTTCATTCATGTAATAGTTTATTTAATGATTCATGTGCTTTCCACACCTGCATTATAATGTGATTAGGGAATATCATGGGAATTAAAACCTTTACCATCTTTTAATTTTAATTTTTAAAATTGTGGTAGATAGTGGCATGAACTCTGGCCCTTGTGCTCTTGTTCAAGCACATCTTGCTTGCTTATATCTGGCACTCTACTACTTGAGCAATGCTTCTGGTATGGCTTTTTGCAGGTTCAGTGGGAAAAGTCTCATGGAATTTTCTTCCTGGGCTGGCTTCAATCTGTGATTCTTAGATCTCAGCCTATTGAGTAGCTAAGATTATAGGAATGAGCCACCATCACCCAGCAATTTTTTTTTTAAATAATCTTAAATAGACTTAATGCACAATGTGTTGCTTCTTGTTCTTCTTTCTTTTTTTTTTTTTTTTTTGGGGGGGGGGGGTCCTGTCGTGGGGCCTGAACTCTGGGCCTGGGCGCTGTCCTTCAGCTCTTCAGGTCAAGGCTAGCGCTCTACCACTTGAGCCACAGCGCCACTTCCAGCTTTTTTCTTTTTGCTTATGTGGTGCTGAGGAATCAAACCCAGGGCCTCATGCATGCAAGGCAAGCGCTCTACCACTAAGCCACCTTCCTAGCCATGCTTCTTGTTTTTTTTGTGACACTGGGCAAGTTACCACGATGTGTAAGCTTCAGTTTTGTGCTTTAAAAGGTGAAGATTATCCTATCAAATGGATTGGATGAATATAGTGCTTTGGAAATTCTAAATGCTTAGTTTAGATTATTTTTACTGTTATTATTTCCTACAATAACAACTAAGCAAGTCTCTTCTTTGTATACTTTCTCTTGTGTTCTAGTAGTACCGTGAACAGGAAGCCATTCGCCTATGCCTAAAACATTTCAGGCAACACAACTATACAGAGGCTTTTGAATCCCTGCAAAAGAAAACCAAGATTGCATTGGAGCATCCTATGTTGACAGATATGCATGACAAACTGGTATTGAAGGGTGACTTTGATGCTTGTGAAGAGTTGATTGAAAAAGCTGTGAATGGTATGAAATTTAGATTGATAATTAGGGTAGTTTCAAGTAAAGAAAATTACGCTTCAAATGAGTGTATACTTTTATCAGTTTCTGCTTTTTTTTTAAAAACCCTATTTGTGTGTGTGTGTGTGTGTGTGTGTGTATTTTCTCCTCTAAAGCTAGGAATTAGACTAGGAAATTGTTTCATATAGTGGTCCCTAATGCAATGAGACTTAAAAAACAACAAAACATTACTTGAAATCAGCTAGCCAAATTGAAATTCTCCTGGGAACTGTACTTAACTAGGAGTAAGTCTTAGTTTATCCATGGCTTGTTTTAGTATTTATATCAGTTGATAATGTTCTTTAACAGTATAATTTTGGGGAGAGAAGGACTTGGATATTTAAAAAAAAACTATTAGTAGATAATTATAGTGAACAAGTAAATTTGTATCAAAAATGCTTCTTTGTGGTGACTGGTTTGGATGACACTAATATTTAATAGAAGATGCTGTAACTACTGATAAAATATTATCCCCACCCCCCTTTTGTTTCTTTTTTTCCTTTTCCACAGTAATTTATAGGGACCAAGCACAAAATAGGTACTTAATATAAAATTTGTTAGTAGAACTGGGCACATATTTTTATTGAAAGACTTTAATGCCTCACTAGGCAACTTCATATAAGACTAAAAACTGTTTTAAAATTGTATTAATATCATGCTCAAGTGTTAAGAAAAGCTGTTAAAAGCATATACAACCTTGATGACTACAGAGACTGTAGAATGGGAACCAAGTTTAGAAAATTGATAGTAATTGTTTTTGAAACTTAGCGCCAAGTCATATTTCTGAACTGCTTTGGGCTTTCCTCATCTAACTTGGAATATAATTAATAAACATTCCTCAGTTTGCTACTGGCCTCAGTAGTGATGATTTGATGGACAAATAAGGAAGTAAACTGAAGAATTTTTGGCTTCTGCTCCACTAAAAACAGCAGCGAAGGACAAGAAGTTCTTGCCTACTAAATAGGAAAAAAGGACATCAAAGGCTCTTTAATCAAGCTTCTTATAATGGAGCAAACAAAAGTTACTCAGTATGTTTCATATGTTCCCTAGTTTGATTTTAAGGTGTAATTTATATTTAAATAAGTGTTAGGCTGTATTTATTTTGTTTCTGTATGTCTAGAAACATCTCAGCATTTATATTTAATTTTATTAGAAGTGATTACTAAACCAATAATTGTTACTTCTCTGCCCATCAGATCCTAGGGATGGATTGTTAGTAGTAGTCACTTAGGAATAGGAAAGTTTTACTCAAAGAGATTTTAACTGAGTACATGGCTTATGACTGTAATCCTAACTACTTGGGAGGCTGAAAACAGAAGGATTGCAATTCAAGGATAACCTGGATAGAAAAAGTTGAGACCCTTTTGTAATCTACAAATTGGGCATAGTGAATGACATGCTAGTTTTGTAGAAGGTTGAGATTGGAAAGATAGTATTTCCAGGCCCCAGTCCTGGACAGAAAAGTCTGTAAGTTTGTAAAAATGGAAGAAGATGGTCATGATGGTGCGTAACTACCATCCCCACTATGATGGGAAGCCCAAATAGGCAGATTGCAGACAAGGCATAGAACTGGACAGGAAGCAAGACACTTTCTAAAAATAAAGAACACATAAACAAGTTGGAGGCAGGGCTCAGTGGTGGTGACAGCCTAGCAAGTGTAAGGCTCTGAGTGTACCCCTAGTATCACATGTAGAGCCAAAGAAGGGAAGATGGGGGGAAGAAAACAGGAAGGGAGAGGAGAGAGATTGTACTAAAGAGCTCTGTTCTTAGCATTTACCTTATTTGCTATTGAGGTAAAAGTTTGGTGTTAGAAAATAACCTTCTCAAAAAAAAAAATAACCTTCTCTACTTGTTGTCACTACTTATTTAACATTTTCATATCAGAGTAAGATTGGCTGTGTAAAAAATTGACAGATGTTCTTTATTTTACTTTTCAAAAGTGTTTTAGAAATAACTGATACTGACTGTACATATTTGAAAGGTTTGAGATGTATTTGTGCACATTCATTTGATACCATTATAGTCAAAGTAGCCTCACTGTCCCCACTTGACTTCATTCCTTTGACAATCTAGCCCTCCCTCTCAATGTTTCCATTCCTGTGCTTAGCCAACTACTCTTTTGCTTTCTGTCACTACAGATTTGCTTGTGTTTCCGTAATTTTTATGTCAGTAATGTCCTACTGTGTGTTTTCTTTGTTGAGTGACTTCTTTCAGTCAGTTTAATTATTTTGAATTGTATCTAGATTGTTTCATGTATAATATTCATTTCTTTTTTTTGGCAAAGTAATAATCCACATTATAGATATGCCAGCCTGCTTATTCATTCATTTGTTGATAGACATTTGTTTTATTTACAGTTTGCAAATGAAGTGGCTATGAACATTTGAGGGGATTAATTTGTCTTTATAAATTCTTTAGGATGCTAGACTTTGAAATTTTACCATATGTTTATTTAAGGATATAAAATTCCCTGTATTGAGTTTTAGTTGTGCTGTCAGGTTTCATTTTTGTACAGTTCAGTGTTTTTATTATGAAAAGAAATATCTCTTTAGAGGCAGGAAAAAAGAAAAGAAATATCTCTTCTGTGAGCCATAATTATTTGAAAGGGTAGTTTCTAATGTCTTCCTTTAGAATTCTTTTTCTTCTCAGCAGTGCGCATATTATCTTGCTTCCACCTGATTGTGAGATTGCTTTTTGAAACAAGGCTTCTTTCCAAAATTCTGCTCATTCTCTCATTCTTCTCTCTTGGCACTACTGGAATTTGAACTCAGGACCTTGTGCTTGCTAAGCAGGTCCTTCCAGCCTTTTTCATTCCTGTTATTTTTCTAATAAGGTCTTCGCTTTCCGCCAAGTACAGTTCCAAACACTTTATCATATCATCATTGTTGTCATCGTCGTCATCATCACTAACTTAAATATTTAAGGGCTTTCCAGTCTTCTCTTAAGACTCTTAGATGAATTTATTTCTCATACCTATCTCTTTTGTAGTAAATACAGAGTTATCTCAAATGAAAAAGAACATGTAAATAATTTGCACAAGTTGGCGTAGGTCAGTGACATAAGTAAGATTTGAATTCAAGTAGTCACATACCAAAATCTATTTTCTTTTTTACTGTACATTCCTGACCTATTAAAGGTTGGCTACCTCTGTTTCCTAGTATTGATTATTGAAATATAAACTGGTAGCCTTCACATAATTCTTTTTTCAAAATTTGAGCAAACTCAGGGAGGGTAAATGGAGAAGGTGAAAAATGATGAATATGGTCAGAACAGTTTATATTCATGCTTGAAAATGGAATAATGACGAATGACAAATGAAAAAAGGGTGACAGTGAGTCTGATCAGAGTACGTTGTATACATATATTGATACTCCAAAATGAAATTCTCTGTATTTGATCCTATGGGATATTGTTTAATTTTATTTTTGGTCGGCCATGGGGCTTGAACTCTGGACCTGGGCACTGTCCCTGAACTCTTTTTGCTCAAGGCTAGCACTCTGCCACTTGAGCCTCAGTGCCACTTTCAGTTTTCTGGTGGTTAATTGGAAATAAGAGTCTAACAGACTTTCCTGCCCAGGCTGACTTTGAAACGTGATCCTCAGATATCAGCCTCCTGAATACCTAGGACTACAGGCATGAGCCTGTTCCTTTGGGATCTTGTAGGAAAGAATTTAAACAAACTGCTTTTAAAAATTAATTTTGGTTAATATTTTTGAATGACAATAAAGGAGTTTATACTCTACAAGGTATTTACTTATAATTACATTTTAAAGAACAATTATTTTCTTTGAATGTAATCTTGGTTTTCATAAGAAACCAAGTTTGAGGGCTGCGATGTAGCTTAATGGCAAAGCACTTGCCTATCAAGTGCAACATCCTGGATTCGATCCTTAGTAACCCCCTTAGTAACTCCCCCACAAAAAAAAAAAGAAAGAAAGAAAAAGAAAAAGCCAAGAAACCAAGTTAGATAAGCGGCAGTACTATAAGTCATTTTGTTTTAATCTCAAATGAGATTTGGACATCTCAGTTTTTAAATCATGTGCTTCTTGAGAGCATCTGTTATTAGAAAAAAGAACAGTGTGTGTCTAGGACTTCATGAAATGGGTTTATTATAGCAAAAATCATATAAAAATATGAAGTACTAACTGGGTTCTGGTGGTTCATGCCTGTAATCCTAGCTACTTAGGAAGCTAAGATCTGAGGATCTTGGTTTGAATCCAGCCTGGGCAGCAAAGTATGTGACAATTGAACACAAAGAGGCTCAGGGATATTGTCCAAGCCCTGAGTTTAAGTACTCTTAGCAACTTGTTATTAGTGTGCTTTTTCTTGAATGAAATTTTCATTTCTTTTGGATATTTTTACTTCTGTCAGACTTTTGATTTCATTTCTTATGTTTTTGACAAAATAGACTTACTACTTTCTGACTTCCTCCTGAAATGTAGATGCAACTTAAAAATTTAGACGATTCACAGACATCTTTAAATTCCTTAATTTCTTTTTTGAGACTCAAAATAGTGTAATGGGTGTTGCTATATTTTGTAACTAAGCATGTCCTTAATGTTTCACTGGCTTACTTTTTTTTTGGCTGCCAAGATAGAATATCTATAAGTGAAGATAGCAAAATAGAAGATTTTGGGGAGACTTTTCGAGAATTAGAAATATAGGGGTCAAAATGAAACCTTTTAAGTTGCAGTGGTATCAGACTTTTAATTTTACATATAAGAGATAAATAGGAAGTTCTCATGCATTAAAACAAAATATTGAAAATAATGTATTTTTTTAAACCTGCCCTGCTTTAAAATGTTACAGTATTTTTAATGATTGACTCTAGGGATTTTATACTTGTGGATTTGTTTTAAAAAATTACACTTGAGCCAAACACCAATTGTTTTGTTGTATTTTTAGTTGAGTTTTAGCTTTTTTTTTTTTGCCAGTCTTGGGGCTTGAACGCTGGGCCTAGACAATGTCTCTGAGCTTCTTTTGCTTAAGGTGAGCACTCTACCACCTGAGCCACAGCACCACTTCTTGCTTTTTTTGTAGTTTATTGGAGATAATAGTCTAATGGAGTTTCGTGTTCTGACTGGCTTTGAACCATGTCTTCAGATCTCAGCCTCCTGAGTAGCTAGGATTACAGGTATAAGCCACTGGCTCCCAGTTCTAGTTTTTGAATAGGGTCTTGAGTTTTGCCCTGGCTTAGCCTAGACCACAATCACAGAATCCTCCCAATCTCTGCCTTCCAAGTAGCTGGAAACAGGCATGAGCTATCAGATCTGGCCCCAGTTACATTTTTATAGGATTGTCATGTTTGATAAAAGAGAAAACAATATGAAAGTTTTGATGAATTAAGTGTCTGTGAGTTTTTTGCTCTACTGCTTGAACTACAGTTCCACTTCCAGTTTTCTAGTGGTTTATTGGAGACAAAAGTCTCTTGGATTTTCCTGCCTGGTGATTCTCAGATGTCAGCCTCTTGAGTAGCGAGGATTACAGGCATGAGCTACCGGTGCCCAGACGCTTTTTAGCTTATTAAGAGTATAGATAAGAGAATTGGTTGGAGAAGAAATTAAGGAATTTAATTTTACCTGCAATGTTTAGGCTGACTTAGAGATGAGGGATTGGATCCTTCATCTGATTATGTCCTGGTTTAGGAGCTATTAGAATTATTCCCAGTGGATTTGTTTTTTAAGAGAAAGTCACAGAGTCTAGGGAAAGATGAAGTAGTGACTTTTTAAAGTTGAGCATAAGGTAGATACATGGAGTTCAGGTAAACATGCTGCTTTTAACATGGTGGGAATGCTACTGTTCTACAATTTTGAAGGAGCTTCAGGCTCCATCCATCTAATAAATTCAGTTTTGTGTATAAAGAACTTGACTTTTCAAAAATTGTATAACATTAGCGTGATAAACTTAAGTAATGTGGCAACTGTTTTCTCTCAAAAATGGCAAATTTGTATTTGGAAAGGTCACAGTGAACATTCTGTATAATATATACTAATTTTTAAAATAGTTATAAAAATTTGAAATGTAATGTTTTTTGTAAGTTATAAAAATTTGAAATGTAATACTTTTTGTAAGTATCCTATTTTTGCTTTATACTTTTTACAGTTTCTCTTCTGTTTTCTGTGTATATGTTCATCATTTGCTCTCCCTTCCTATCCTATGTCTACTATGTAGAAGTAATATATATATTTGCATATATGTGTATATGTATACACATACATATATATCATATGTATGTGTATATGTCTGTATGTACTCTTTTTTTTTATTTGGTTAGTTGTGGGGCTTGAACTTGGGGCCTATGCCCTGTTCCTGAGCTCTTTTTGCTCAAGGCTAGTGCTTTACCAACTTGAGCCACCCTCCTCTCCCCCCCCCCCTCCCCCCCCAAGCTATTTCTGGTTTTCTGGTGGTTAATTGGAGATGGGTTTCACAGACTTTCCTGCTGGAGCTGGCTTTGAACCATGATCCTCTTATCTCAACCTACTGAGTAGCCAGGATTATAGGCTTGAGCCACCAGTGCCCAGCTAGTAATTTTACATTCTCTTTAATTAAAAAATTTTTAAACTTAAAAATTTATTTTAAAACTCATATCTCTTTTGAAGCTGAATAAAATTTCATTACTGCTCTATTTCTATGTCAGTTCACAGTTATAGTTTTTGTTACCATAATTTTTGAGTAGAAGCCCTACATATTTTATCTTTAAAAGGATTATCTTTAAAAGGATTCTCAAATGTTGTAACAGAATAGTTTTGGTCACAATAGTCTGGATAAGGTAAGAATTTATGGAAAATGGGAAAGGGAAACAAAGGAGGAGGCTATAATGCTTGATAAGAAATGTACTCATGGGGCTGGGAAGGTGGCTCAGTGGTAGAGCACTTGCCTTGCATGCATAAGGCCCTGGGTTTGATTCCCCAGCACCACATAAGCAAAAAGAAAAAAAGCCGGAAGTGGCGCTGTGGCTCAAGTGGTAGAGTGGTCGCCTTGAGCTGGAAAGCTGAGGGACAGTCCCCATGCCCAGAGTTCAGGCCCCACAACCGGACCCAAAAAAAAGAAAAAGAAATTTACTCATTATCTTGCCCATGTAATTGTAACCCCTCTGTACAGTATTTTCACAATAAAAAAAAAGAATTTATGGAAAAGCGGAAGGAAGCATAAATTATATAGTAGCAATATATTTACTAAAAATAAGTTGAAAACTTACTTGCGATAACAATTAAAATGTAAATGCCAGTTTATGAGCTCTAACTTAAAAAGGAAGTTTCTGTTCCTAAGAATTTTTATTTCAAAATAAAAAATTGATGCCTGTATAGGATTAGTTATAACTGAGCTTCAGAATTAATCTAGAAAAGAAAGAGATTAAGGATACTTCTCTAAACTACATGGTTACTGGCAAATATATGAGCCGTGTATTGAAACAAATAGTTTTACTTAGTTTTTGACAAGTCTTTAATCCCAATGAATAAAGAAAAGATTATTCAGATTGAAATCAGGATCAAATGATAGAATTCATAGAAGTAGCCATAGATAATGTATTTATTTAGGTAATGTAAAAGAATACTCTGGCTTAGTTAGGAAATATTACTACATCACAACATAACAAAAAGTTGGGTTTATTGATTCACTGATAAAATTTGTTTCTCTCTGCTCTATCATTGAATCAATTCACTTTCATTTATTTATGACTGGCTGTATACATGGTGTATGGATATGAAAATGTCCAGAAGAATGATTTTTTTCTTTGTGTGTTTAGAAACAAGGAAGCCTATAAGTTCACCAGAAGACTTCTCATGTTTCATTAGCAAGTATTGGATTCTTAAATCTTTGAGGAGCATGAGTGTAGGACATGATAATCATAACTATTTGGAAAGTAGTTATATAATTACAATAACTTGTGTAACAACTTATTTTAAAGAAGTAGATTAAGAATTTATTGATGGAAGATTTGGAAATTAAGCATAGTGCAACTCTACTTCTTAAGTGCTATATTATTTAGGTTACATTTCTTATTCTCCAAATACACATTTTCCTTCCTGTTAAGTAGAGTGATAACAGTTCTTAGGGTTGTATTTAGAATGAATCGATTTAAGACAAAATAGGTTTTAACATTTGGCAAGTATTCAGTAAATATAGTTCTACTATTGTTGATGGTACTTTTATCTCTGTAGATTTTTATTTACTCAAAAGAAACTGTAGACTGAATTTCACCTTGTGTGTGGGGTGATGTTCTTTGTAGTTCACATTTCCTTTTTAATTCTCTTGTATTCTGGTAACAGGAAGTAGGGACAAACCTTTCTTGGCAGGAAGGGATTGGAATGCAGTGAATCCATTTCATTATGGAATGTAAATATTTAAAGTATTTTACAGACACAAAAAGAAAAAAAGTCACATAAAGGAATTATTCCAAGCTTTAATATAATTATTCCAATTTTTAATTATTCCCCCTTCCCATTGTTTTTATATCTGCTCGAAATGAGAGTTTTAAAATGGTGGCTCAAGTGATAGAGCACTAGCCTTGAGCAAAAAATTTCAAGATAGCATTCAGTTCAAGCCCCTGGACCTGCACAAAAAAATAATTTAAACCTGATTTCTGATGGCTCATGTCTATAATCTTAGCTATTCAGAAGGCTGAAATCTGAAGGTGGTTTGTATTCAAAGGTTCAAATCCTGCTTGGGCAGGAAAGTGTGAAATTTTTAGCTCTAATAAATCACCAAAAAGCTGAAAATGGAGCTGTAGCTTAAGTGATAGAATGCTAACCTTGAGCAAAAAAACTCAAGGACAGGTCCTAGGCCTTGGGTTCAAGACCCAAGACCAAAATGGGGGGAAAAAACAGCCGGGGTACCAGTGGCTCACACCTGTAATCCTAGCTACTGCGGAGGCTAAGATCTGAGGATCACGGTTCAAAGCCAGCCTGGGCAAGGAAAGTTCGTGAGACTCTTACCTCCAATAAACCAGTAGAAAACTGGAAGTGGTGCTGTGGCTCAAGCAGTAGAGCGCTCGCCTTGAGTTAAGAGCTGAGGAATAGTTCAAGCCCC
Organism: Dipodomys spectabilis; assembly: GCF_019054845.1. Classification (NCBI taxonomy): domain Eukaryota; kingdom Metazoa; phylum Chordata; class Mammalia; order Rodentia; family Heteromyidae; genus Dipodomys; species Dipodomys spectabilis. Next base: position 17,553,402 of record NW_024870874.1, read on the forward strand.
ACAACTGACTCCCATCCCCCCCCCAAAAACAAACAAACAAACAAACTATTGCTGAGTGCTGGTAGCTTATGCCTGAAATCCTAGTTATTCAGGAGGCTGAGATCTGAGGATCAAGGTTTGAAGCAGCCCAGGTGGGAAAGACCATGAAATTCTTACCTCCAATTAACCTCCAGAAAACTGAAAGTGGAGTTGTGGCTCCAAGTGTTAGAGTGCTAGTCTTGCAAAACAGCTCAAGGACAGCTCCCAGGCCCTGAATTCCATGACTGACCAAAAGGGGAAAAAAAGTTATTAGGTCTTGCTTCAATGTAATAAAATATTTATTCATATTTCTGCTGCTACTGTTTTGAAGCTTTAACTTCTACTGTTTGACTTCTAACTTTTTCTCCTCCCATTTCCTTCTTTCAGGTTCTTTGTTTAAACTTTCTAATAATGTCACATAAGTGTCCATTAAGTATAGTAATGTCTTTATATCTAATAAGTACAGTAATGATGGGAAATGTAAGTTTAATATGAGCTGCCACCAATGCAGTTTACATGACTGTGTCAGCCAACACTACTATTTATATTTTGGTTGATAGGAATGCAAAGTGATATGGTGCATATTTAGTGAAAATGTGCTATTATATGAGTAACATTGCATGAGTATATGTGAGTAACACGTTAGTAATTTCTCAATGTAAATTTATGTTTTAATCTTATTTTTGCTATAATAAAATGTCTAACAAAGATGTAATTCTTTTTCATACTTTGATATTTGCAGATGGCTTGTTCAATCAGTATATCAGTCAACAAGAATACAAACCACGATGGAGTCAAATCATTCCCAAAAGCACCAAAGGTAAGTCATACCTTCTGGATTGTGATATTCTTTGTTTAGTGTCTTAGTTTTCAATTTTCTCAAGATAGCTGAAATGTTATAATACTCTATTACTAAAGAACAGGTTTCAAAGCCAATATAGTTTCCTTAACTGGATACCAAAACTAATTGTAATATATAATTCATTTCCCCTGCTGGGGATTGAACCTCAGTGTCTTAGGTTAGTCCAACACTACCAACATTACCATTGAGTTATACCCACAGCCCTAGTTTGTCATATTTCAATTATCTTTTATAGTCTTAATTTATTTCTATGACAGAAGGCCTGACAAAGTTATCAATTGTTTGTTCTTTGTTTACATAGAATATCATTAGAATACCATTATAACTTATTTCTATAGTGATCCCCATGTGAAATTATAGGCCGTATTGCAATGTAATGTATTCCTGTAAAACATTATGTTCTTTAAAATTACTCACTAACCGTTACTGAGCCTCTGAGAAAAAATGGAGGGCAAACTGTTCTTTATAACCAAATATCAATAAAAGTTGTTTTAGTAATTTTAATAAGAATTTGGTATGATTTAAGTCATCGAAGGCATTTATATTGAGGTTCATAGTGAGTTTGGAGCTTTAGTATTGGGACTTAGGCTTCCTTCTTTAACATGTTGATCCTACATGGATTTGCTTTTAATAGGAACTGTTATCAAAACTCAATTATGATTCACAGTTTAGTTTTCTTCATTAATCTGTTATTTTCAGCAGGGAAGTTATTGTCTTCTGTACCTACTACTTTGCTATATAGTTAATATACAGTAATACTGTAGAAATATTTAAATGTACCTACTTTCCTTAAAGGAAAGTCCTCTAGATATTCAGATTTTTTTCCTTGCAATCTGCATATATTAGCAAAGCCTTTTTTAGTTGTGGGAGTTTATCCTTGAAGGCATTAGCATTGGATAAGCATAGAAAAAAGTGCTTTTGAACTTATATAATTTTGTTAAATTGCTTTAAAGACAGGTATTTGCAAACATAGATTTAATTTGTAAAATACAAATACAGTGACAATACTAAAGTGTATTCTTGATTTAAAAAAAGAATTATTATTTGTACTGACACTGGGTTTTCAACTTAGATACTGTGTGCCTTCTCTGAACTTTTTTCTCAAGGCTGGAGCTCTAACATTTGTGCCACAGCTCCACTTGGGTTTTTTTTTGGTAGTTAACTGGGCATGAGAGTCTTTCAGCTTTCTTTACTGGACTGGCTTTGAACTGAGATCCTCAGATTTCAGCCTCTTGAGTAGCCTCTTATAAGAATAAGCCACCAGCACCTGCCTTTTTTTTTAATTTTTTTTTTTTTTAAATACCAATTCTGGGACTTGAACTCTGGGCCTCCAGCTCTCTCTTGTCATTTTCACTCAAGATTGCCACTCTTAAACACTGGAGCCACAGTTCCACTAAGGTATTTTACTGACTAATTGGCGAGCTCTCATCCAGTATTTTGCTGGCAAGTCAGAGATAAAAGTCTCATGCACTATTGCCCCTGCTGGTTTCAAATTCTTTAGATTTCAGCTTCCTGAGTTACTAGGATTTCAGGTGTGAGCTACCAGTTCCTGGCCTCTTAGTCTGTTTTTGAATGTGGCAGTAGATAGGAAGAGAAGTACAAAGCTTAAGTGATAAGGAGCTGTATCTAACTATGAGAAAAGAAAAGGATTTAGCTACCATACACAGTAAAAATGAGAAGATGTGGGGGTATGTCTTGTGGTGAATGATAATGGTTCCATGAACTTCAATTCTTTTTTTTTTTGGCCTTATTTTTCTTTTTATTTAAATAAGTTTTTATTGTGAAAATACTGTACAGAGGGGTTACAATTACATGGGCAAGATAATGAGTACATTTCTTATCAAGCATTATAGCCTCCTCATTTGTTTCCCCTTCCCATCCCTTCCAATCCTCCCCCAACTCCCCCCCCAAACCTCCTCCCCCCACCCCACCAAAGTTATAATATTTGTTTTTCGACATAACGACTTGTACATCTCGTTGTTGCGATGGGTCCACCTGTATCCCTATTTAAACGATTTGTTTTTTCCTTTCCCCTCCACAAATTATACCGACATCAAATACAGTGAAAGCAGGGGTTATACAATTGGGGAGGGACATACAAAGCAACAAAGAAATAATCTTATGTGTTAGAAACAATCGCAGGAAAGAAAAAAACATTTGAATATATATCTTAGGGTTCATTTCCCTAACATCAACTTATCTGACCTTTTCTGCTTGATTGAATTCTTTAATTTAGGAAATTTTATTGAAATTTTTTTGCATTTATGTACATTTAAAACAACAGATTTTTAAGAGTTCTGTAGCCTGAGGGCAATAAAGTTTAACACATAGCTAGCTAAGTTGTATTAGCTAACTTTGTATAAATACAGTTGTATGATGTTGAACAGTGGCAAAATTTCTCAAAAAGTATCCTGATACCAAAAAAAAGGGGCATTTTTTCTCGTGAATAAAAAGTTGGATGTTGCCTGTTTTTCATAGAAGAAACTGAGAAGCTTATTAGCCCAAGTGATAGGTTTCAGCTGGTGAAAGATTCATAAAGAAAACTTTCGACTTTTTGGTTTTTGACCACATGAAATATGGTCAAAATCCTATAACTTTTGAACCATTAAAATAAAGTTATTTCTTCATTTATATAAGATTTTGTATAAAAGCTATATATCAGCCATGCATAACTGTTATTCTAGCACTTAGCTAAGGCAGGAGGATTAAGAGCTTGAGGCCAGTTGGGCTGAAACTGAGAAGCTGCCTGAAAAAAATGGATGAAATAAAAATAATAATAAAACATTAAAGTTTTATCCTTTAAGTTTGAAAAAACTTCTGATTATATTTAAACCTGCCTGTTAAGCTCTGTGTATAAATAAAAATTAAAGTGAAGTAAATCTTGAATTTTTTTTTCAGTACTCAAGTAAATAGTTGATAAATGATATGTGATAGGTTATTTCTGAAAGATGGCTAAAGAAATACAGTAAGGAAATTACCATTAATGTAAGACTTCATAACATTTTAGTTTTCAACTGCCAGATTTATGAACCTTAAAACTACTCAGTATATAAAAGTTTATGTCAAGAATAGATAGTAGACCTTACTTGGTGTTTTTTATCTTTGTTTGAAATGTCAGCTTCAGTGTTTTATTCTGAAGTTTTTACTGAACTTACTGTTCATTAACAACAAAAAAGGCCAGATGCTGGTGGCTTGTGTTTATAATTCTAGATACTCAGAAGATTGAGATCTGGAGATTGTAGTTCAAAGTCATCCAGAACAAGAAATGTCCAATTAACCACCAAAGTAGTATAGAGTACTAGCCTTAGGTACAAAAGCTCAGGGACAGCATCTAATCCTTGATTTCAAGCACAGGTCTGGCACAAAAAAAAGAAAAAGTAGCTTTGAATTGCATTAATTGCCTGAAAGCAATTGAAAGAAGGAAAAAGATAATTATTTTTAACAAAAGTTTAAGATGTAATGTTTCTTTTATGAAATTCTTTATTTAGTTTAAAAGAAATTCCTTTATGAAATTTGAAAGAACAAGTGAATATTTTTAGTTTTTCTTTTTTTTTTAACCATAAGATTGAAGTTACTCTCCATGCTTAGTTATTTATTACTCTTGCAAGAGAAAATACTGTTTTGCTTCAGGTGATGGAGAAGATAACCGACCAGGAATGAGAGGAGGCCATCAGATGGTTATTGATGTTCAAACAGGTGAGAATCTTTTAAAATTATACTTTGTTTTCCAAGATTTCAGTGTAATCTAGAGATTTTATTTTACTTCTTCAGTAAATGCATGTAATACATGCTAACTCATACTAACCTACCTACGTTTTAAAATATCAGGTAAAGATGATTATATTTCTTTCCTTTTATTATATAAGTTAAATATTGGTTATAACCTAGTAGTAAAGGAAATAAGCACCAATATAGCCTAATCAAGCTGTGGCACTTGGTAAGAGAAGATACTGCTGAACAAGTAAAATTAGGTCCCCTAAAAAAAAAAAATTTAATGTATGGCCTTTAATATACATGTGTGTACATGTGCATAACTTCTTTGTGTTGCGTTTTCCTGGAAAAAATGTGTAACATTTTTAAATTTAAAGTGCACTTATGTTATAATATATACTGATGGAAATTATTGGAATGAAAGGAATAAGATGTATTTTTAAAGAGAAAGAATATTAATATTTGAATTAATTTATTATTAAATTTTAAACATCATTAATAAGCTTTTAAAAATTTGTCTTACTTCATTTTATTGCATTTTGTTTTCTTTTTAATCCATCCTGGGTTCCTAGAGTTCAGGAAAACTTAAATGCCATTATATTGGTACTTTATGGCAAGCTGTAATCTTGTAAATAATTCTAAGACTCTAGGATAGTTTTGTTTTTTATTTTAGAAATTTTACTGCATATAATGAAATATCTGCTTAACATTTTGCTTTTTTTGAGAGTAATAATCATTTTTGTTATATTATGCTAGTAGACAGTTTTAGGAATAAAAAATTGCCATTGTAGACTATTGTTGTGAAAGAAAATTAAAATGTGGATATTAAATCATCTTGGCATGAATGTGTTTTCATAAAATTTTTTAGTAAGTAAGGAAGATTTTAAGTCAGGCACAGGTGGCTCAGTCTTTAATGCTACCTAGTTAGGAGGTTGAGATCTAAGAATCATGGTTTGAAACCAACCTGGGCAGGAAAGTCTATGAGACTGTTATCTCCAATTAACAACCAAAAGGTTAGAAATGGTGCTATGGCTTAAGTGGTAGAGTACCAGTCTTGAATGAAAAAATGCAGTCAATGACCAGGCCCTGAGTTCAAGCACCTGGACCAGAGTTATGTGTGTTTTTTCATTTAAAATTAATAGCTAACATACAGTTAACATATGAGTTGGTTTGACAGTAGTGTTAGGATCTCTTTGGAAAAAGTTTTTTTCAAGTTATAGAAATATACTTTTCTGATTGTGGCCTGTCCTGAACTACTCTCTGCCCTAAATAAATATGCTTAGGGTTTAATTAATGATAGTTTTAGGCATTTTTTTTTCCTGCCTGTTAGTCTAGACTATAAATGTGAGCCAGATTTATATACAAATTTTTTTTTATCTTGGAAAATTTGAATACCTAACAAAAACATGCACGAAAACATACGTTAATCAGTGTTTAGATTGTTCATGATAATAACATTTTCCCTCTTCAACAAGTAGTGGGATTTGTAATACCTTCTTCCTTAGTCCTATAAGGAAATTTTTACTAAACCATTTTTAAAAACTCACTAATTATATACTGAAGGAAAGTACTTGTTTAAAAGGCTTTTATTTTCAAAACAAAATACACTTTTCTCAAATATGAAGATAAGTGTGGTGTTCTTTCTTTGTTTTTTGGTCAGTCATGCGGCTTGAACTCTAGGCCTAGGCACTGTCCCTCAGCTCTGCAGCTCAAGGTGAGTGCTCTACCACTTGAGCCACAGTGCCACTTCCAGTTTTCTGGTGGTTTATTGGAGATAAGTGTCCACAGACGTTCCTGGCCAGGCTGCCTTTGAACCGCAATCCTCAGTTCTCAGCCTCCTGAGTAGCTAGGATTACAGGTGTGAGCCACTGGCTCCCAGCAGTGTGGTGCTCTTGTAACATTTAAAGTTCACCTTACCAAGGGGCCAGAGAGGGGGAAATTATTGATCTAAGAAAAAAGTACTTGCTACATGTGGCTGCTTTTGCTCATGGGCTAGTGCTTTACCAACTGAGCCAGGCCTCCAACCCTGAAGGAAAATTTCAAAATGCTTACTGTGTTGTTTATGGGACAGTACCATATATGATAAAGTACATTCATGAGAAAGAAGAAAAACAGTTTCATTGTTGTTTTGAGACAGGTGCTTGCTGTGTAGCTTAGCTAGCCTTGAACTCTTTGTCCTCCTGCCTCAGCCTCAGCCTCATTGCTGGAATTACAGGTGTGTACCATCTAGTTCTTCTGCATGCCTAGATGTTAGGTAGCCTATGTGAAGCCCACCCTCAGGGTGGGACAGCAAATGGCCCTGGCTGGCTGGAGGAGAAGCAAGCCTAAAATCTGGTACCTAAAACTGGCCTTCCAAGTACATGTAGTCATGTGTGCTTCCTTAGGCTTCCAAACTGACCAGTTAACCACCAGTCTCAAGGGAAAAGTGACTTCTACTCCCTGTCATGTCTCTTACCAGAATTCCACCACAGATGTTTTTAGTCAGTTTGTTTTAGTTGTGTTCTTTTTGCATCAACCTGGACTTCAGTATAACTGCCAGTTAAGACTGTGTGGCTTTATTTGTTGAGCATTCCAGGGAAAATGAAAATGTAGGTAGTTGAGTTTCCAAAGTAGCCAGCCTAAGGGCAGCTATCTCACAATTATGGGTTGGGAAATGCAGTTCTTTTCCAGTACTAGTTGCTATGCTGATCTTAGGAGAACCATGCATGTTTAAGCTGCTTTTTTGTTCTGTACCTATTTTCCATTGCTAATTTTTTGCATTGAGGTTCTCCTCCTTCTACTTCTACCTTCTGCCATTGTATAATGTGTTCTTATTCTCTGTTTTAATACCCAGAATTTCTGGATCTCAACTCTGTCCAGTATTGAACTTCTCTTAGTCACTTACCTTACTGAGGACTGTTCTCTCGTGGTTTTGATTCCAGACTGAGAAGCTGGAGAGTACTAATTGTTTCTAACATGCCATCTTGGGCATTCCTCTTTAGTCTTTTATATGCTATCCTAATTGGTTACTGTAGAAGGAAAGGAGAGCTGTAAATATACTTTTAAATTTTTAAAGAAAAATATTAAAATCTTGCTTATAAAGATTATATATGCTAAGCCAAATGTGATGGTGCATCTCTATAATCCTGGTACTCAAGAGATGGAAATAGAAGAGTTACATTGCAGGATCAACCTTGACAGTGAGATCTTGTATCAAAAACTAACAAAACAGTCAGGGCATCAGTGGCTCATGTCTCTGTAATCCTAGCTTCTCAGAAGGCTGAGATCTGAGCATCATGATTGGATGCTAGCTTCAGTTAGCTATCAGAAATGCTGGAAGTGAAGCTAGAAGTGGAACAGTGCTAGCCTTGAGCAAAAAAAGCTCAAAGACAGTGCCCTGAATTCAAGTCCCTGGACTAGCACCACCAACACCAGAAAGAAATCCTACAAAAACACATTAGGTAGGCTTAGTAGTAAAGAATGACTTTCCCAAAGTAATGCTTGAAAAACCTGGACATTCTATCTTAGCAGTATTGGTGAGTTAAGACTAACATAGAGAAGCTAGATTTTTAGAGAAAGGACCTTTTATCTATTGAAATTAGATACAATATTTTGTTTGTACATTTTTTGGAGAAAGCAATACATGATTTTACATTATCAGAGATAAATTAAGAATAGTCTTTAGTAAAACTAAAGAAAATTTATTGTATCGTATAGAATGTGGCTTATATTTCAAAGCAGTATTGGCTCCTAGTGTTTCATATACCTTTCATATATTTAATGATATTTTAAGTACTATTAAGTTTTTATGTATTATTAGTATTTTTTTTCTTTTTGCCAGTGATGGGGCTTGAACTCAGGGACTGCGCACTGTCCCTGAGCTTCGTTTGCTTAAGGTTAGCACTCTGCAGCTTGAGCCACAGTACCACTTTGGGCTTTTTCTGTTTATGTGGTACTGAGGAATCAAACCCAGCCCCTAAATCTTTAGTATTTAAAATTTAATAGTATGTAAATTTTATTTTCCTTTTTAGTTGATAGTTGTATGGGATTGGGTTTTTGTTTTTGCCATATTACTATTAGCCCTATGGATAGAGTAACCATAAAAATGCATGATAATATAAATGTTACTGTTAATTTTCAAAACTTTCTTCCATCCTTTAGGAATCATATCATGGTAGCAAAGGAATGTAAGTTGTTTGAACTACTGGATTTGTATGCTAGTTTTATTAATTATAATCCCTGAACCTGACACTTACTCTTTATGAGCTGGATTTTAATTCTGAGTAATACAGTTGAATAGAGAGAAAAAAAACATATCTATTTGTTACTGCAAGGAATTTTGTTCAGTTAGAAATGTGTATATTGTACTAGGCAATTACTATTTATTTTTATTTTTTGTCAGTTGTGGAGCTTGAATCCTGGGCCTGGGCACTGTCCCTCAGCTCTTCATGGCTAGTGCTCTTCCACTTTGAGCCACAGTACCACTTCTGGTTTTATGGTAGTTAATTGGAGATAAGAGTCTCACAGACTTTTCCTACCTCAGCAGGCTTTGAATCATGATCCTCAAGTCCCAGCCTCCTAAGTAACTGGGATTACAGGCGTGAGCCACCGGTGCCCAGCTACTATATAATTTTTAGTGAATTTTGGAAATCTGCAGTGTAAGCCTTCTCCCCTTGGTCAAAATAAGTAATAAGACTTCAAGCAATACTCTTTTACTTGATAACTGTGAAAGAAGTTGATGGGAGTTCTTTATCACTTGGAAGTTCCATTTTATAAATAACGGAACCTTAAACTATTTTTGTACCAATTGTATGAACATGCTGGCTTGCGCTGTGCACCATGCCTGTCTCTATGTGTGTCTTTCCTATACACGTGGTATCACAGTTTTTTTAACTTCCTTAAACTTTTACTTTTTTTTTTTTGTTCAGTTAGGGGCTTGAGCTCAGGGCCCGAGTGCTGTCTATGAGTTCTTTCACTTAAGCTAGCTCTATATCACTTTGAATCACAGCTCCATTTCCAGTTTTCTGGTGGTTAATTGGAGATGAGATTCTCACAGATTTTCCTGCCTGGACTGGATTTAAACTGTGATCCTCAGGTGTCAGCCTCCTAAGTAGCTAGGATTTATAGACATGAGCCACCAGTGTCCAGCTTCCTTACACTTTTGAAGGAAATGTGTAAAGATCAGTTTTGATTGTTAATTACAATATATTCATGTAGGTATGTTTCTGAACTAAGATATAGCACACATCTTTTCCTTTATATGACTGGTCATAAAGTAACTATTTGTGGAATTCTCCTAAAATCTTGAGCAATGTGGAGACAGAATTCAGTTGGTAATCTGATGATAGTTCAAGGAAATGGCTTTAGATAGGAAGGGTAAAGATATAAATTATCTCCCCTTTCTCCAGAAATTGTCATATCACCTTTAGTTTTTACCTGCTTGTCCTTTCAGAAGGATTTAAACTCTGTATCTAAATGTCCTTACAAATTTTCAAGTTTCATTTTCATGTTTCATTTGCTTAATCTTTTTCCCCCTTCATTTTATTTGTATTCCTCTTATTGTCTGGTTAAACTTAGAATTAAGTTAATCTCATTCACCAATTTGTTAGCCCTCTTTGATACTTGATTCATGACTAACTCTTTGGCTTAGGCTATGTCAGTACATAGTTGATGCATTCTGTACAGTTTTAGAGTGGGGGGAAAAAACTGATTTAATTATGAAAATAGTGTGCCATCTTGTGGAGGTTTATTCAGTAAGCTCACTCATTTACTCCTTAGAATTAGAAGAATAGATAATGCAGCTGAGCACTTAAGAAGCCTTGTTTTATTTTGCAAAATGTGAAGACAGCAAATTTGTCTTAGTATATCTACTTAAATTTTAGTGGATATAAGATGTGTAGATTGATGCTACTGGTAGTAAGCGGCTTGAGGGGTTGTTTCTGGGGCAAATTCTAATACCTTCTAATTGAACATGGGCTATTATTGGCATATTACTTTTAATCCACCTAATTTCTTGAAGCCTCCTTTTCAATCAGGCCTGTATGCTGCAAGTACATAGCTTAGCACCTCTGTTCAAGATCTTCTATAACTCCTTCAGTATCTGAAATCAGGTTCTAAGTCCTTTTTTTTTTTTTTTTTTTTTTTTTAATTTTATTCATCGTTCTGGCTGGCACCAGGCCATCTTGGTCTTCCATGCAGTGGGGAAAGGCCTGGGAAAGAGAGCTGGGAGAGCTGGGAAAGAGAGAGAGAAGAGCTAGAAAAGAACAGAGAGAGAGGAGATAGAAGAGAGCAGAGAGTAGAGAGAGCTAGAAAAGAGCAGAGAGGAGGTTCTAAGTCCTTATCTTATAGTTTGAATACCTCGCCACTGTGTGTCTTCTTAACTTCATACCTGCCTATTACTTATATGTTCTCTTCAGTAGTATTTATTCAGCACACAGTTAAATCACTTTACCTGCAATCTTAATTTGCACCATAGGTTTATAAGATAGATAGCATATCACTTTTTAGAGATTAAGAAGCTAGTGGTTAAAGACCTTTGGGCTTCACATCTGTAATAATAGTATTGTAGCTGAGATGTGACTGACTTTAGAAGTCATGTCTTTTAAACTTTTATGATTTTTTTTCTGTTCCTTTTTTTTTTCTTTCTTTTTTTAAAAAAAAACTGTGCTTGAGAGTCCTCTTTTCTGTACTCCATTCTGCCTGCCAGAACATAAAATCACATGATATATAGGATAAATACTGTGGTCACCACAAACCTTTCTTGAATCCCTTCAACCAGGTATACTCTATATTTTTAAACCCTAATGCTTTTTTACCTTTCTACAGTACTACCCTGGTAAATGGTAATTTGTGTATTTCTTTTATATTCTTGACTAGATTGTAAGTTCTTTGAAAATAGGGCTAAGGTCATTTTTGTTTTCACTCCCTAAAGTGCTTTGCCAATTCAAATTAGTATGCAAAAAATATTGAACAGATACAACTTCAGTGTTGAAAGAGGCACATAACCACAGTAGCCTTTTTCCTTTAAGAAAAATATAGAGACTCAAACTTGTTTTAAAAGGCATGGGGTCTGTAGAAAGGGTTGTTACTTGAAGATGATTTTACTGCCTCGATAATATATGGGTTATTGTAGAACCTGTATCTATGAGAATGGTTTTCTATTAATTTCAGTATACTGATTTCTTCTTTCTCTTTTCTACTTTCTTCTCTCTACAGTTCTCTTCAGTTATTTACATAATTTTTAAAGTTCTTTTATGTCTTTTATCCATGAATTACCATACTTTCTGGTGTTTGTTTCTAGATAATAATTTTATTTTTCAGTGATTTTAATATTAGATTATTTAAATTTTTGTTAGATATTTTCATTCAGGTACAGCAAAAGGTCCAATTTCCACCCAATTCATTTAACTTTAATATTAAACTTGGACTAAAACCACGAAGCTTTCATGGACAGGAATGACATCTTGGCTTAATTCTGTTGAGATGCTTGCCCTGTGCCAGATTTTATTTTGCTCAGCTATCAATGAGGCTGTTGTGGAGATGTGGGTTTTCTTTGCTGTGAGAATTTATGTGTACAAAGAGACCTGCTTTTGAGAAAGAACATTGAGAACCCAGAGCCCAAGATTCAGAAGGGTTATTATAGTTAATGAACCAGGATAACCTTATCCAAAGGGTGCTCAGAAACACTATAAAACAAAAGGTCAATTGCTATTGCTATTTTAGTTATATGCCTCTTTTTTTTCTAGGTTTTATAATTTAGTGAGGCCTTGACAAATACTTTTAAACTACATGGGTTTTTTTGGCAGGGGGAGGGGGTGCTTTTTTTTTTGTAATTATGTCTCTGGACATAATTGTGTCATTTGGGAAGCAGAATGTTACAGTCAATGGCTTTCTTTTAGTTTTGAGATGAGATAGTTTTTTTAGTAGTTTAAAAGAATTGGCATTATTTCAAATTATAGTGTCAAATAGATTCTTGACACTAAATTAGACAAGAAATCAGATCAAGTAATCGTATTTGTATTATATCTTGGTACTTTAGATCTACAAAGTTTTTTATATTTGCATATTTTAAAGGTAGAAACATGTTAGTGCTTGATAGCGCTCAGGATGTTTTTGTGTAACTTAAAGCTGAAAAACTGTACTACACTTAAAGTTTGTAAGTTAAAAAAAAAAAATTAGATCCAGGGAGGTTAAGTAACCTGTATTGGTCACCAACTGTGTTAGTTACATTTATATCACTATGACCAAACACCTGAGAAAACAACATACGGGAAGGAAGGATTTATTTTGGCTCATAGTTTGAGAGGTTGCAGTCTCCCTTGGTAAAGAGAGTCTGGTGAAGCAACTTTTATCATGGCAGCCTGGCAGGGGGGATCAGTGAGAAGAAGGATGGAGGGAGGAGGAAGAAAATGGGAGCCGAAGATACAACCTCCATTGATACATCCTAAGTGAATCTTTCCACTAGTGCTACCAGCTAGAGACCACACCTTCAATAATAAACCTGTTGGGACGTTTCATATTTAAGCCATGATACCCAGTTAGCACTAGAAGTCAGTTCTGCTCTTGTGGGCTTTCTTGTTCAGAGAAATTAGGCATTGTTTTGGTTTCCCCAAGTTATTTGAGGAAAAGAGTGGACTTACTTAGAAAATTCACTGAGGAGTTTGAAACTACATGAAAATATGCAAAAATCTCTTAGAATACTGCTTGCCTCTGAATGGCAGTTGGTTTCTTAGTGCTAACAGTTTTTTGCATGAATTTTGAATTGTAAACTTTCACAAACATAAATGATAGTTGCCATATGTACAAACTTAGGATATATTACTTCTGAGAGTCAAATAATGACTTTCATTTTCCTGCAGTGTTTTACCTAACTTGTGTTAGGTAAAACTTGTAGGCTTGTGTACCCAATAGTCATAAGATATTTACAAAGGGATAAAAATACAGAAACTAAAGACATTATCATTATATAAGAAAGGACAGAATCTTTCTTTCTTTTTTTTTTTTCTTTTTTTTTTTTTTTGGGTCCGGTCGTGGGGCCTGAACTCTGGGCCTGGGCGCTGTCCCTCAGCTCTTCAGCTCAAGGCTAGCGCTCTACCACTTGAACCACAGCGCCACTTCTGGCTTTTTCCTTTTTGCTTATGTGGTGCTGAGGAATTGAACCCAGGGCCTCATGCATGCAAGGCAAGCGCTCTACCACTGAGCCACCTTCCCAGCCCCCAGAATCTTTTTTTCAATCAATGTTAAAGTCCGTAAGTGGCAAGAGACCTTTCAGAGTGAGAAGAAATCAAATTCTTAAGGTATCTGGAAAGACTTAATGGTTAATGTTTTCTTTTGATGGGGGTGGGAGGGGTTGGTTGTGGGGCCTGAACTTGGCCTGGGCGCTGTTCCTCAGCTCTTCAGCTCAAGGTTAATGCTCTACCACTTGAGCCACAGTGCCACTTCTGGCTTTTAAAAGAGTCAAACCTAGCACAATATAGTTAAATTTCTCTCAATTTTCAGCTTTGTTGTTTTGGTTGGTTGTGGAGCTTGAACTCTTGGCCTGGGAGCTGTCCTTGAGCTACCACTTTGAGCCACAGCTCCAGTTCCAGTTTTCTGGGGGTTAATTGGAGATAGGCTCACAGACTTTCCTGCCTGGGCTGCCTTTGAATCGTGATCCTCAGGTCTCAGCCTCCTGAGTAGCTAGGATTACGGGCGTGAGCCACTGGCTCCTTGAAGCTTTTTTTATTTTTAAGATACATAACTTCATTTTATAGCTAGTTTTGGCCATTCTTGTTAATACTGCAATAGAAAGAAATCACCTTTAATGTGGCTAATTTTATTCAGTAATAGGTAGATGTCTTTGTATTATAGTTTTACACTGTCTATTACTGTAAAGGTCTTTTTTAACATATATAATTAAACAAATTCTTGTAGATATTAATGTTTTTTATTTTTTGGTAGTAGTGAGGTTTGACTCAGGACCTTGTACTTAGGAGGCAGGTGCTTTACCACTTGAACCATGCCACTAGCCACATAGATCTTTAGTGGCTAAAATGTGGCTCTATTAAGAGGCAGGCAAATGTAAAGTTTTCATGATCTAACACAGAAACTCCAAACTTAACTGCATATCAGATTCATCTGGGGTACTTGAAATATTCAGGCTTTTAAAAAATTATTATTTTCTAAATAACTATGGAGTCAGAATCATAGGGAATATGACCTAGTGATCATAGTATAAAAATAAATGTCCAGGGCTGGGAAGATGGCTCAGTGGTAGAGTGCTTGCCTTGCATGCCTGAGGCCCTGGGTTCGATTCCTTAGCACTACATAGCAAAAAGAAAAAAAGCCAGAGGTGGCGCTGTGGCTCAAGTGGTAGAGCGCTAGCCTTGAGCTGAAGAGCTGAGGGACAGCGCCCAGGCCGAGTTCAGGCCCCACTACCGGACCCCCCCCCCCCAAAAAAAAAAAAAATGTCCAAAAATATGTTTCTGAGGCAGTCATAGTAGTCTGGCATACGTTTTAGAAAGTTAATATTTTTTTTTAATCTCATTTTTTTGTGTGTGATACTAGGATTTGAACTTAGGGCCACACACTAATTAATGCTTTCCAACTTAAGGTATGTCCGAGCTCTTTTTGTTTTTCAGATAGGGTCTTGAGGGGGCCAGTCTCTGACTGCAGTCTTCCAACTATGGCCTTCTACATAGCTGCACTTATGGATTTGAGCCCCTATGCTTGGCAAAGGGTACTTTCTTTTTTTTTTTTTTTTTTGTTGGTCGTGGGGCTTGAACTCTGGGCCTGGGCGTTGTCCCTCAGCTCTTCAGCTCAAGGCGAGCGCTCTACCACTTGAGCTACAGCGCCACTTCCGGTTTTCTGGTGGTTTATTGGAGATAGGAGTCTCACGGTCTCTCCTGCCCAGGCTGGCTTTGAACCGTGATCCTCAGATCTCAGCCTCCTGAGTAGCTAGGATTACAGGCGTGAGCCACCAGCGCCCGGCCAAAGGGTACTTTCTTAAATGATCTTTAAACAGCTAGTTAGGTCTGATGCTTATAGTTCTGTCCTTAAATGTGTGTGTGTGTGTCTGTATGTCTGTGTGTCTGTCTGTCTGCATGTGTGTGTTTTAACATATTTTTTCTGATTTTCATAGAGACTGTTTATTTGTTTGGTGGCTGGGATGGAACACAAGATCTAGCTGACTTCTGGGCATACAGTGTGAAGGAGAACCAGTGGACATGTATCTCTAGAGATACTGAAAAAGAGGCAAGTTTGGAATTTTTTGTACATCCGTATTGCATTAGGGGAATAGGTTCATACTTCTTTTTCTGCATGATTTCTTCTTACTTTATAGCAGTACTAGCACAAGAATTTGTGATAACCAGGTTTGATTTAAGCACTTCAACATTTCCACTTTTTTTAATTTTTTCTTTTTTATAGTTAATATTAAGCAGTACAAAGGGATTACAGTTTCCTAAGTCAGGTAATGGGTACAGTGCTTCTTGAGCAATGTCACCCTTTCTTTTGCTTTCCTCCATTTTCCCCATCCTGTGCCTTCTCATAAGTTGCATAGTTCATTTTTACAGTGTATATTGAATACCATAACTATCTTTTTGACTTTCTTCCTTCTATTTCTGTGTCCCTCCACTGCCCCTCCCCCCCCAAAAAAAAGACAGAAAAAAAGAACCACAAAAACAACACCATATTTCTGCTTCTGAGGTTTGTCAACTATTGGCATACAAGTAAATCTTTATAAAAATAAATGGATATTTTTATGATAGTTTTTCAAATACTTTTGCTAACAAGTAATTTGTATAATTTTGTTTAATGCTTTTTATCCTAAAAATAGAATTGTATAACTGTCTTTTTCTGAGGTCCCTATTGCTTTTATTCTTGTTTTCAACATTCCATTCTTTTTTCTTTTTTCTTTTGATATGCTAGAGAAGGAACCCAGAGCCTATGCTTACTAGGCAAGTGTATTATCACTAAGCTTAACTCTTCCTTCCACCATCTTAATTTTATTTCCTCTGGAAAAAACATGCTTTTGATGTCCTAGCCCATCACTTTCTCACTATTTTGGCCTTTCACTATTTTACTGTTCAGAAATGTCCTGCCTAACAATATTTCAGTCAATAATGTGCCATATACTTCATAATACTTCTGTAAGTCATATTGCTTAGTGAGTGACATCATTGGACATCTTAGTTTTAAAAGTATTATTTATAAACATATACTCTTTGTGATATTCGCACAGTGATTAAATTACCTAACAGTGCATTGCCTAGAATGTATCATCATTATTCAGCTGTTCACAACGCTATATCAACTTTCATATATGATGATATTTTAATTAATTTTTATGTATGTATATATTTATGTATATATAAATATTTTGATATGGAAGAAGGTGGCTTGGGCTTTGAATGAAACAAATACATGAATAAAGCAAATAATAGTTCATTACTTTCCTCCCAAATCTTTATGGAACCTTTGTGTGTCTTTCATCTAAGCTGCTGCAGATTGTAAATTAAAACTTAAAGTACATCCAAACAAGCTGAAGGTGAATATGTAAAGAAAGACCTAATTCAACCAACTGACTTTTTTTATTTAGGAAGGGTCAGATCTGGTGGTGTGGAATTCAGTTGGATTATTTCTTACTCCATACCATTGGTTAATTGTTGGGGTAATTGTTATTTTTTTCAAAAAGATACTGAAATTCATGATTTCTTTTTCTTACCCTAAATAAGTATGTAAGAATTGGCTGTTTTTAATATTGAAGTACCAGCTTTCCCATCAAATTTGTTATTGTCTCACTAGTGGGCAGAAATGGCGTAGCCAAGTCCAATTAGTGTTGGTACTGCTAAAGGGAACAGATACAAAGAAGTGGGAATAGTGAATATAAGTAGTTTTTCTCAGTTTCTTTTGCTTAAAAGCCCTAAATTTTTCATCAAAGTTTGGTTTTCACTTTTTCAGACTTATCACCTGACTTTGTATACTCTTGTCCATTTCTGGAATTACTCAACTTCTCCCTTGTCTCATTTGGCAGTATTTTCCTTGTTGGAGATAAATAGAGGATCTCCCCACTAGCTTTTTTAACTAGTAAATTACTTTCCTGTTTTTTAAAACTCAGTTCAGACTTCACATCTTTCTGAAGTCTTTCTTGACTTCCATAAGCTGAATGAAAAACTTCTATTCCCACTACCTTCTTTTTTTTTGTAACATTAATTGAGTTTCAGTCCTGAGAAAATTAAGTTTGAAATGGAACAAAATTAAGCTTAAATTTTTTTTTCTCTATTTTCTGGGGGGAAAAGTCTAAAATGGATATTTCATCTTTACATGCTTGATAATATTTGCCATTGTGGGGCCAGGCACAAATGGCTCACTCTTGTTATACTAGCTGCTCGGAAGACTGAGATCTGAGGATTGTGTTTCGAACCCAACATGGGCAACAAGGTCCTTAAAACTCTTATTTCCAATTAAGAATCAAAAAAGCCAGAAGTGGAGCTGTGACTCAACTTGTAGAGTTGTATAATGCTCAAGGGACAACACCCAAATCCTGAGTTTAAGCCCCTGTACAAGACAGATACACACACACACACACACGCACGCACGCACGCACGCACGCACGCACGCACAGTAAATATCTGAGTCTGAAGAAATAATTTAAATGATAATTTTAATTCTTCAGTAGATCTAATTAACTTATATTTCCCCTTCTTTAATAAAAAATTGAACCAAACCAACTGGTTAATTTCCTCTATTTTTAAGTGTTTTCAATTTTATCAGTTTTTATTAACTTTTTTCTTAAGGTATAATATATATATATGTGTGTTATAATAGTATTCCTAATTTAGCTGACAAGACATTTTGTTACTAAAGTTTTCAAATTCCATCCTCTAGAAAATAGGGCATGGATTTTGTTACTCTGTTTTTGTTTTTGAAATTATTTAATTATGTAATTCTAAATAAACTTGCTGGTGAAATCTTGACAAAACCTTTAAAAATGTTAAAGATAGTAATTTATATTAACTCTAAACATAAGTTCATCTGCTTCATATCTGAATTACTGATACTAGGCCTGGAGATGTAGCTCAAATAGAGTACTTCCTAACATTCACAAGCTGGTTTTGATTCCTAGTAACACACAAAATAACCCAACATGGATTAATAACACTGTCTAATAATCTTTTATTTAAAAGCAAATTAGTTCTGTTGCATTCCTTTTTTTAGAATACTGCTTTTTTCGTGTGTTCTGTCTTGTTCTAGATACCGATAGTGATTTTTTTTGTCTGGCAGAACAGTCTTATTCATCAGACTTCCTGTTTCCTGTGCTTCAGTTTCATTATTTCTTTAGTAGGATATTAGCACATTAGTCACAATCACCTACAAAAATACAACTATTTTTCCTTTTTATCAAAACTTACTTGCAAAAGTGAGAATACAGTTCCACTTTTGGTGTTTTGGTGATTAATTGGAGATAAGTCTTACAGACTTTTCTGACTTCCTGACTTTCCTGGCTGCCTTTGAACTGTGATTCTCAGACTTCAGCCTCCTGAGTAGCTAGAATTACAGATGTGAGCCATTGACTTTTTTTTTTGGTTGATCATAGGGCTTGAACTCTGAGCCTGTGTGCTGTCCCTCAGCTCTTCAGCTTAAGACAAGCACTTTACCACTTGAGCCACAACACAACTTCTAATTTTCTGGTGGTTTATTGGAGATAAGAGGCTCATGGAGTTTCCTGCCCAGGCTGGCTTTGAACTGCAATCCTCAGATTTCAGCCTTCTGAGTAGCTAGGATTGTAGGTGTGAGCCACTGGCGCCTGGCTACAAATACTTTCTTCTACCTCTTTTATACTTTATTATGACAATTACAAAAAATGTTTTTAAAGACTAAAAATATCTTAAATAGGGAATTTAGTTTAATGCACAGATGACTAAAATATAATGGGGTATATAATAGAAGCCATATGGATATTATAAGCAGATGCCACAGGGTCCAAGTTTGTTCATCTCATCTTCCCTGAAAGGCTTTAAATATTTCTTTCTTTCTTTTTTTTTTTTTGGTTGGTCGTGGGCCTTGAACTCTGGGCCTGGGCGCTGTCCCTCAGCTCTTCAGCTCAAGGCCAGTGCTCTACCACTTGAGCTACAGTGCCACTTCCAAGGCTTTAAATATTTCTAGGGTAAAATTAACATCTACTGCTTTTGTTTTCTTTAAAAATTTAAGTCTAGTGTTGGACCCACATTACTGATTTCCTTTGAGTTCTGAGCAAATCTTTTAATGAAAGGTAACCCCCCAAAAAATAGCGTTTAATTTTATTGTTTGTTCTTTGACTCCCTACCCATTTTTCTTTTCCACAGAATGGTCCTAGTGCTAGATCATGTCATAAAATGTGCATTGACATTCAACGGAGGCAAATCTACACATTGGGACGTTACTTGGATTCCTCTGTGAGGAACAGCAAATCTCTGAAAAGTGATTTCTATCGTTATGACATTGACACAAACACATGGATGCTACTAAGTGAAGATACTGCTGCTGATGGCGGGCCAAAATTGGTCTTTGATCATCAGGTTTGTGCTATCATATCCAGCTCTGCATTGAGAAAGTGTCTTGCCTGAGCCACCAGCACCAACTTTCACAATTGATTTGTAAATGAACTATGGCATAATTCAAAGAAAATTAAATTTATAATGAATGAAAGGAAACAGAAGCCTTCACACTATAGAAGTCAGTCTAGAGACAGATTATTTACAAATGTCTTTTTATTTTACTGTTTTGAAATTATATAATTTGAAGAGTTTTATAAAGTACATTCAGCGATGAATAGCTGCAGTAGTCTTGCATATCTGCTTTCTTATTAAACAAGTAACATTATTAGGATGCTTTCCTAGAGTAGAAAGAATTTTCCTGTAAGTAGGATGAAAAGAAGGATTTGATTGCTATTCACTGATATACTCTGTTCAGTATTAAATCAACATGTCATATATCTTTTGTTGATTTGGGGAGAAGTTATTTCATGTCAAGAAAACAGTTTCTTAACATATTTAACTTGGATTAGAAGCCTCAAAACATACTTAGAAATCTATCCTGAATCTCTGTCATGAAGAGAGCTGGATTGTGGTATGGGTATATACTAACTAGAGCATGATATTTAAGGTCATGAAGGACTTATGGACAAAGTTCAGTTGGTGTTTTTGAAAATGTAAAACTACACACATTGGCTTAATTCTTGTAGATACGATTAGAATAAACTAAAACTAATAATGCATTCTCTTTTTCTGGTAGATGTGTATGGACTCAGAAAAACATATGATCTACACCTTTGGTGGCAGAATTTTGACATGTAACGGCAGTGTAGATGACAGCAGAGCCAGTGAACCACAATTCAGTGGCCTGTTTGCTTTCAACTGTCAGTGTCAGACCTGGAAACTTCTTCGAGAGGATTCTTGTAATGCAGGGCCAGAGGACATCCAGTCTCGGATAGGACACTGCATGCTATTTCACTCAGTAAGAATATACATTGGAGTATGTTGTTTTGTCATGTGTATCTTTATAGGAAAAGAAATGGTAAGATAGTTTTCAGTAAGGGATCAACGCTTTTCACTAGAAGTAAATGAGTAGTACTGCAGTGACAGAGAAAAAGGAAACTTTAACAGTGAATTGTTTGCTCTTTGAGACTCTTACTAACCTAATAGTTCCAAATTAGTTATTACCTGAATAATAATCTAGACAGCTTTATGAAGACCTTGATTGTTTATCCAGGTAGTGGGTAGCTATTGCACTTTCTAACAACTTTTTACTTACTGATTTTACTTAGCAGTTTAGGACAATTTTTTAATCTGTTACTTTCCCCTTTGCCTATTCTCCATTAAGCACACAGAATTAAGAATTAATTCTGGCTGGGCGTCGGTGGCTCATACCTTAATCCTAGCTACTCAGGAGGCTGAGATAGGAGGATCGCAGTTCAAAGCCAGCCTAGGCAGGAAACTCCTGTGAGACTCTTACCTCCAGTAAATGATTCAGAAAACCACAAGTGGCGCTGTGGCTCAAGTGGTAGAGTGCTTGTCTTGCGCTAAAGAGCTGAGGGACAGTACCCAGGCCCAGAGTTCAAGCCCCAGACCAACCAAAAAAAAAAAAGAATTCTATTGAATTAGTATTAAAGTTTCCAAAACCAACATAAAGTCTTTGCTTTACCTTTTTCAAGTGTTTTAATGCAGTCTGAGACTTTTGTGAACACAGCTGTTTAAAACAGTTTTATAAAACATTTTACAGCTTCCCTTTAATGTGTGTTTTAAACATGTTCTCTCTATACAGTAAAAAGAATAATAAGTTTCTGTGTATTCATCTATCAGTTTCAACAATAATTAATAATCTGCTCATTTTTCATACATTTACTATCCTTTGGTATTTCTTTGATGTTCGTAAGTTTATTCTTAAGTTGCATTGTGCTAAGAGTATTTTAAAGTAAATCTCAACTTTTAATAAATTGGTCTTACAGGGTCTGTGGCTTATATGCAAATATGCCATTTTATATAAGGGACTTAAACATCCTCATGAGCACCTAGAACTAATACTGTGCCTATATTGAAGGACAACTATATTACCTTAACAAACATTTTTAAAAATAAAATTTTATTATATGTAACCAAAATAAAAAAATTCTTAATATTAAGTAATACTGTCTGCTCTTGTTTTTTTCCTAATACAGAAAATAAATTTTCAAGGCAAGCACTCAACCACTGAACCAACTTTCCGGCCCAGAAAACAAATTTTCAGAGTTGGTTTGTTCTAACCAGGAATTCCCTCTTCCCCCGAAAAAATGAAATCTATATACTGCCTTATAGCTCTTAAATTTCTTGTAATCTGCAACACTAATCTCTTACACTATTTTTTCTCTCATCACAATTTACTTACTTGTTTAAAGAATCTGAGTCATTTGTACATTCTCACTTTGGCTGATTTTATCTTCATAGTGTCATTTAGTATATTCTACTACCTTCATACTTTCTACTAACTAGTGGTTACATGCAGAGGCTTGATTTTAGATTCAGCATCCTTTTGGGGAAGGCTAAGATAGAACATTCAAGAATACTTCATAAATATTCTGAGTTTAAAAATACCAGTAAGTGCCAGGTGCTGGTGGCTCACATCTGTAACCCTAGCTACCCCGGAGGCTGGCTGAGATCAGACCATCGCAGCTCAGAGCCAGCCCGGGCAGGAAAGTCCATAAGACTCCTATCTCCAATAACCACCAGAAAACTGAAGCGGCGCTGTGGCTCAACTGGTAGAGCGAGCGCTCAGGGACAGTCCCCAGGCCCAGAGTTCAAGCCCACAACCAACCAAAAAAATACCCAGGGCTGGGAAGGTGGCTCAGTGGTAGAGTGCTTGCCTTTCATGCATGAGGCCCTGGGTTCCATTCCTCAGCACCACATAAACAGAAAAAGCTGGAAGTGGCTCTGTGGCTCAAGTGGTAGAGTGCTAGCTGAATTGCTGAGGGACAGCGCCCTGGCCCAGAGTTCAGGCCCCACAAGTGACAAAAATTACCAGTAAGCATTTATGGCTAGTGTCTATACTTTTGATATGTTAGCCCGTACAGGTGTTAATCATCCTGATGGTTCATTTATGAGATTCCTATAATTTTTACTTAATGGTTATAGTAGCCCAATATTGATAATTATCTGGATTAATGAAGTAGTGATTTTGTTCTACTGATGTAATTTATTTTATATTTAAGAACTGTGACTCTACTTCATGAAGTATTTTTGGTTACCATATAGGGGAAATCATACTGTATAAATGATAAAAATGTATAATTTTTGTATTACTGTTCACATTAGTTAAATGAGGTTCTGAAGTTAACTGGTGAGGTTTTTAAATACATATACTTACGAACTCACAAATTTTTATGTATTTGATGTTTTGAAATTTAGTGCTGTCATTATTTTTTTTATGTTCTTCCTCACCCATATGTACAGGTTTCTTTTTTAGTGAGAGAAAAATTATAAAGTCATACTAATAAATGTACTTGAAATTAAATTTTTTTCTTAATAACTTTGATAACTTATTTGGTTAAAATTAAAATCCTACTTTATAACAGTACTATTTTATCACTTACTTTTGATTTTTTTTTTTTCTGGTCCTGGGGCTTGAACTCAGGGCCTGGGCTCTGTCCTTGAGACTCTTCATGTTCAAGGCTAATACTCTACCACTTGAGCCACAGCACTACTTCTAGCTTTTTCTGAATAGTTTATTGGAGATAAGAGTCTCACGGACATTTCTGCCTGGGCTGGCATTGAACTGTAATCCTCAGATCTCAACCTCCTAAGTAGCTAGAATTACAGGTGTAAGCCAGCAATGCCTGGCTTCAAAATTGTTTTGAAAATGACAGAATCATTAAGTACTGTATAAGATTGCTGATTTATTTTTTTGTTTGTGATTTAACCCATTACAAATGTAAAAAAAAAAACAAACCCTGTGAATTAAAGAAATCACTAAAAATGTTTCTCAGTATGATTATGATCCTTTGTGGTCATATCTTACGTGCCTAGGTTTATTTCTCTCTTTCTCTCTCATTATATTGCTTGCTTGAGCCAATTTTGCTTTAGCTATTTTTTTAGTTAGAATTTTAGTTATTTGCCTAGGGCCTACCTCAGGTTGCTCTATAGCTGGGATTACAGGTGTACAGCTTATTTTTTGAGATAGGGTCTTGCTAATTTTTTTTCATGGGCTGCTTTGAACTAGACTACTCCTGTATCTCCCCAACATGTTTTTTCTGTTAGTTTTGTTTTCTTATTAATATGGTTATAAAGTTTAAACCATAAGTCGAGATATTTTTGGAGGGCTCAGTTTTTTATCCCTGTGTTTTAGACAATAATTAAAAGGAGCTTTGTTTCCCCTCCTCTCCGCCTTATCCCCCCTCCATTAGTATTTTGTGTTTTGTTATTTTGGTGCCAGTTCTAGGGCTTTATCTCAGAGCTTGTGTGCTGTTCCTTAGCTGTTTCTTCCCTACCACTTCAGCCACAGCTTCATTTTAGCCTTTTTTTAGGCTTTCCTTCCTAGGCTGTCTTTGAACTGTGATCCTCCTAAATAGCTAGGATTACAGATGTGAGCCGCTGGTGCCCAACTTAATTAACCATCTTTTCCCCTGTTGATCATGGGGCTTGAACTCAGGGACTGGGTACTGTCCCTGAGCTCTTTTTGCTCAAGGCTACTGCTTTCCCACTTTGAGCCACAGCACCACTCTGGTTTTCTGGTGGTTAATTGGAGATAAGATTTTCATGAGGACTTTTTAGCTGAGGCTGGCTTCTAACTGTGACCCTCAGATCTTAGCCTCTGAGTAGCAAGGATTGATTACAGTTGTGACTACTAGCACCTGGCTTTGTTTTTGAATATTTTTTAATACTAATTTTATCATCAAGGTGTTATACAGAGTAGTTACAGTTACATAAGTAAGGTACTGAGTACATTTCTTGTCGAACTTATTACCCCCTCGTTTTTCTCCCTTTCCCTTTCCCTCTTCCCCCACCAAAGTTGTACAGATCATTTCCAGCATAGTATCTTTTGTAGCTTTTTAACTAGGTTTTGGTTTGTCCAAATAGTCATTCTCATATCTCCAACACATAAACACACATCCCTCCCTCCCCCCCCAAACACACATTTTCTTTCTTCATGTAGAAAGGTAGCAATTTGTATACATTATTCTGTATTTTGCTCTATTACTTTAATGTGTTATACTGAACAGTACCTATTAGTAGGACCTCTGTTCCTCCTTATTCTAGTTTAGTACTCATGGAAACGATCATAAAACTACTTTTGTAGAGGTCTATATTTGAAAGGATCATTCTGAAATAGCAGTGACAAATTTCTCCTGTTCTTTTTTTTTTTTTTTTTTTTTAGAAAAATCGTTGTCTGTATGTTTTTGGTGGCCAGCGATCAAAGACCTATTTGAATGATTTCTTTAGTTATGATGTGGACTCTGACCATGTGGACATAATATCAGATGGCACCAAGAAAGACTCTGGGATGGGTAAGACCATTTAGTGATTTCTTCTCTCATCCTTCAACTACTTTAGGTGAAAAACTGTAGCCTAGTTTCTTTTCTTTCTAACCATTCTTCACCCTTTATTTCTCTAATTACAATAATTCTGAATAAGGAAAATTAAATTTTCTAATTCTATCTGTTTAAAACATATGAATTGGTCTGGGAAGGTAGCTCAGCAGTACAGTGCATGCCTTGCAAGCATGAGGCCCTGGGTTCGATTCCTCAGCACCACATAAACAGAAAAAGCCGGAAGTGGCGCTGTGGCTCCAGTGGTAGAGCGCTAGCCTTGAGCTGAAGAGCTGAGGGACAGCGCCCAGACCCAGAGTTCAGGACCCATGACTGGCAAATAAAAAAACCAAAAAAACCCATATGAATTATGGCTCAGTGGGAGAGCTCCTGCTTAGCAAGAATGAAGCCCTTTCCCCACCAAAATAGTTCACTGTAAAAAATTATTTTCTTCAAGCAGAAAAACACTAAATTGTTTTCATCTGCTTATAGGGGAATAGACAGTATTTAAGATACTGCTTTCAGTATCTTACAGTATTACTACAGTATCTTAAATACTGTATTCTCCATTAACTAAGCCTTTCTATCTTCTGTTTTCACTATAATGAAATATAGATTATTTATTAGTGGGGTATATCTTTATTCTAAAGGAGATTTTTGTGTGATTGCTAATAATGTGAGTTTATAAGATCAGCACCTAAAAAGTATCTTCTCTAGTAATAAAGTGATTAGTTTGATCAGCTTAAGCTTATTGCCCTTGCATATAATAATTAGTGTCCTGTTGATTATTAAAGGTATATTTTTTTTGGTAATTTACACAGTTGTCCAATTTAGGAGTTCCTCTGCCTATGATTACTATATTCAGAAGAGTGGCTTTTATTAATGCCAAAGATTTAAATGCCTAATTTGAGCAATAGGAATAGAAATTACTCTTCCTTTTAGCTGTTATACATAAAATACATATTTTTCATGGCTCTTTTGCAAAGTAAAGATAATATGTGCAACAGTAATTTTTATACTCGTAATACAATGATCCCTCACCTGTTGTGGAAGTTAATTCCAGAGACTCTATGATAGGTAAAAATCTCAGGTAGCAGTGTTAGCTAGGCGTCCCTTACTATATCACGGTTCACTTATGGCTACTTCACAAGGTCTCTGGGACATAACTCACACAGTAGGTGAGGGAATCACTATTTGCATATTAAAAAAAAAAACACATAAGATACAGTGAAGCCGCAATGTGAACTGCAAGATAGCAAGGGATGCCTTGTATTAACAAATTCAATAAATAATACAACATTACTTTTTGTGCCAATAGTGTAGCCTACTTTATGCAGTTTCATGTTGTGAATGCTCAGACTTCCTGTATGTATGGTATATTTCAGTTTGAGTATTCCTCAACATCTGTGGTTTTTCTCAATGATGATCTCTGTGGGACCATGTGCCTTCAGATTCCAAGAGTCTACATGATGATAGAGCTGAGATTTAAGAAATTGAGTGCAGAGAATACGTGCTTTCTATCATACTGAACTACTACTGAAAAACAAGTGGCTAACAAAATAATTTTTTACTGTAATTAGGCCTGAATGACTATTATTTGAAAACAGTCATCTTTACATAGTAATTTTCCACTTATTATAATGCCATAATCATGGTTATAGCTAATTTAGAGCTGGCAAACTGTGGCAGTTGTTCATTTTGTAATACTTTAATAGTAGAAAATTTTAAAAATGTAGAATGATACAAAAAAAGGTGTGTCAAAGCATCTTGAGATAATCTATTAACATTCTGGTATATTGCCTTCTTCTAAAATGTTATTGTAGCTGGGTACCAGTGGCTCATACTTTGAATCCTTGCAACTTAGGAGAATGAATTCAAAGAGTCGTGTTTATAAGGCAGTCTGGACAGAAAAGTCCATGGAATTCTTCATCTCTAACCAACCAATAAAAAGCAGAAAGTGGAGCTGTGGTTCAAAAATTCATGGACCACGCTCAGGCTCTGAGGTCATGCCTGGGACTGCCAAAAAAAAAAAAATTGTGTCTGTGTAAATTTTGTCACAGTTCTTATTTTTTTGCAATGTTATAGGTTATTTATAATAATGATTTAAAAATATGGATTTATTACTATGAACCAGGTAATAGTACAAAAGACAAGTAGATATATTCCTTAATTATTGCTATAAATTATTACATTCACAATCACCATTTTTGCTGTGTGTTGTTCTTAATTTAAAGTAATTATCCCGTAGTGTAGATAAAGTCATTCCTTATTTTATAATATAGGTTAATTGTCTTAACTAGCATCTGTCTTAGTCCTTCCTTCCCTACATAGTTCATTGTTTTCTATGTTCCAAGATTAGAGTACCTGGTGAGCAAACATGAGGCCCTGAGTTCAAGCCTCAGTACCACTAAAAAGTGCTTGGTAGTTTTTGCTTGTTGTTTAAAATCTCTTATTTCTGCTTGTACGTAGGTCCAAGTCAGAACTCAGCCTGACTTCACTGTTCGTTATGCTAAGCTGTAGCTTAGTTTTCTAATCCCGTTCTTTGTAGTTACTCCAGTGTTAAATAGCCACAGAATATTAAACCTTATGGCCAGGTCAGTAATTAAAATGTATAGCTCGTTTTAATTATTAGCATAATTACAGGTGTCACCTGACAATATAAACTTGTCTTTGCTTTTCAAAAACTAAAAAACTAAGGGATACAGGTATTTTACTCAGAATTTCTTTCTTTTTTTTTTGCGGGGGGAACATGCTTGAACTCAGGATATATGCACTACCTGTAGCTTTGTTTTTTGCCCAGAGTTGGTGCTCTAGCACTTAAATCACAGCTCTAACTCTGGCTCTTTGCTGGTTAATTAGAAATAGGAGTCTCAAAGACTTTTCTTCCCAAAGCTTTGAACCACAACCTTCAGCTCTTAGCCTCCTGAGTAGCTGGCATTACAGGCAGCTAGGATTTATTAAAGAATATTTAGTATTCAATACTCCAAATCTTCTAAAAATCATACTGGATTAAGTTGTAGACTATTCAGAAAACCTCCCATCGGGATTATATTGTATCATATTGTCCTGCTATAGACTAACCCTCATTTTTACCTCATCTATATATTTATATTTTATCTTCCTACACTAGTGCTTATTTTGTAAGACATGTAAGATTGAACAGTTCTTTTAAGAATGAGGCAGGATAGTATTTAAATTCCCACTTCATTACATATTCTTAGAAAACATCTATTTTTTTCTATTATGTAGATTGTAGCTTTTTGAACTGTTTTTGAACTGTTTTTCTAAAGCCTTTTTACTACAGTAAATTACTATAATTTGAGATGGACTTAACACATAATTACTGTGTTTATAATTCACTAATGAGAGTTATTTTATTAAAACTGCATTTACAATGTGAAGTTCGATTTGTATTTTTTGAAATCATGAAACAAATTTGCTTGAACTATTGAGATGGCCAATTAGAGACAATGTATTTCTAAGAGTCAAATTGCTGTTGCTTATAATAATTTTGTATGTGTCAGATATTATAATATTAAGTTATTGCTTGTTACAATTATTTATTTTATTTAACGATTTTCATGACTTTTTGGGTGCTTGTTATAATTATTTAAATATAATGTCTTAGATTTAATATTTCAGGATCTGAAGGAACTTTTAACTTATTTTTTTAACTTGACTGTAACAGTTTTGTTCTCCCTTCAGAAATTACAATTTAAATCAATGGATTGGCAGCTGCTTAGAAAGGATTTATTAGCAGTTTGTCTGACACATACATAATTACATCAAAATTCAGCACATCTAACATTTGGGTTTATATCTGAATAACTTTTGGCAATAAGGCTGTGAACACAAGGATTTCAGACTCCCCATATGTAAGCGCTGTATTTAACTCTAATTGTGGATTATTATTGGGGATGATCTGTTACAGAGCTTCATGATTGGCTGTAGATTACTTTTGCAAATCTGTATTTATTCAGTGTAAGAAACATGTGGAGCTTTCACCATTGGACAGATGTTATGCATTGGTGATAGGGAACTCTACAACCTTACTCCGTTTTATGATAGTTAACATGTTTACTTGTTTTGTTCCTTAAATTCTGTCAACTCTCTTTTTCCCACACCTGTCACTGTTTATTCCATTCTGTTCTAATAGTTTTAGAATAGTTTGGTATAATTGAAGGAATGATGAATTAAGAATCAAAAATCTTGATCTCTCTTCATCTGGGTCTTCCATTCATCATCATTCTGCTACTTTGGGAAAATTGTGTAACTTCCAGACCTGCTTATTCATTGGAAAATGAAGGGTCTGGACCAATTGATCCTAAAGCTTTATCTATCTCAAACTTTGATATTAAACTTCATTTCCTTCTATTAGGCTATGAAACTAAAATAGGAAGGCTGTGTGAGTTATGTCTATTAAGATTTAATTTATCCATAAATGTTCTCATGAAAGCCTTAAAAACAAAATGTTATTTTAATTTTGGCCCTAAAAATGTACTTACTGTGCTTCTTGGAGTTAAAAGTAAATAATGTAGTAAGTTCTTATGATTTTGACCCTGTTTTAGACATGGATTTTGATCTCAAAGGTCAAAATCTTTTAAAATCTTGACCATTTAAGCAGACTGAAGCTAGTGATTTTCTATCATTAATTTATTACTGAGCTAGGAATGATAATTCTTAATTTTCAATGAAACTAGGTTTTATTTCTGTTTGTATGTATATTTAAAGCAACTAAATATAGTAATAATTGTCCTCCTACTATATTGTACTACTATATAATAATTATTTTCCTCCTATATTATACTCCTATATAGTAATAATTTTCCTCCTACTATATTGTTAGAGTAGAAGCTTTCTTGGTTACAAGCTTATGAAAATATTTAATGTTTTTAAAATAAAAATTATTTACAAGTGGAGATGCAGCTGCTGCTGCTGCAACCAATATCACTGCTACCACTGTGGCTGTAGTCTCTCAGTGGTGAAGGACGTAGACAAGGTGGGCTGTTAGGCTACAGCCTGAACAGTGGGGACTGCTGCTACCATGTCTGACACAAGGGGACAGCAAAAGTCTACTCTGAAGGAAGACTGAAAGTGTCCACTGAGGCCAGGACAAGAGCCAGTTGGCTCTGTTTGTGTGGGGGAGGGGCCATTACTTGAAGTTCTGTACAGTGGAATGGATCCCTGCCCATGGAACCAAGGATAGAAATGTATTGTATGGAGGGTAGAGCCATGAAGTAAGACACAAAATTATTAAGGACCTTGGCAGACCTGGACAGTAATTTAGTTTTTGGGCTGACCAGCTTTAGGAACTAGTAGGAAGTATTGGAAAGACAGCAAAGCTATCATGCCATTTAGCCTTTGGAAATGAAAGCAGTTTTATCTTTGGTACAGAAAAGAGGAGTCACCAACTACAGAATTACATGCCTCTGTTCAGATGAGCTGGGATCAGTTTGTAGTTAACTTTCATGAAGATCTGGATCATAGTCAAAAGAGGTTGACCATTGCTGCTGGAAGTTGAGGGCTCCTAGAAGAATGGCAAGAGCAGCTAAGGTTACAGGTATCACTCACATACCAAGCTGCTTCTATAAGAATGGTGTCTTGCAGATTTTTCTGTCATGAGTGGCTCAGCCATGGAGAAGAAGTAAATCCTTCAGTTTCCATCATCTGGGATAAATGCAAACATTGGGTGAGAAGATCTGGCTTTGAACTAAGATCCTCCTGACTCAGCTTCCCAAGTAGCTAGAAATACAGGCACTCGCTACAGAGACGAGTGGGTCATTTGGAAATCCTAGTGAGAGAGAACAAAATAGAATTTTAAAGACAAATCAGTCCGAGTCTGAATGCCTTCTGTTAGGGCAACTCTGTAGCCATGTCCCTGATTTCCAAGTGGTTGTGTTAAAACCTACAAAAAGGTGCTTCCCTATATGCAGCAAAGGATTAGAGCAAGGCACCCAGCTAGAGCTGGTTCCCTCTAGTAGGTTGGGCTGAAGAGGGGAGGGGCTACAGATACAGATGTCACTGGGCCTCCAAGCATTCTGCCTGGATCATAAGATTCTGGCCACAGCTCTATTTTTTCATGTCTCATTCTAACCAATGGGATACAAGAATTAAGGCCTTGACCACATTCCATGCTGCCTACTAGCACTGATAGTCTCCTCTTCGTACATCACTACCAGTGGTTGAGAGAAGATGCTACACGATGATAGAGTCAAGCTAATTTCAAAGATATAGTAGCAAATAGTCATAGTTGGTAGTGATTACAAGAATAAGGAAGTTCCAGAGAGCCTGGAAATGTGGCCCCACTCACTTTCCTTATGCCAGTGCTGGACAAACAAAGTGGAAAAAAAAAATAGCTTCAGCAAAGAAACTACTGCAAGAATACATACATCTGGAGGAGCCACAGAATACAAGAAAAAGAAGAATATTAAAAAGGGAAGTAACAACAAGACAAACACCACTGTGAACAGTAATTTAAATGAGGATGTGACTAAAGGCCATGCAAACCCTGAGCCTTCCCCTCCATTGAGCCCTGCCAGAGCTATCAGTCAAGAATATCACTGGTCCCAGTAACACCAAGAACTTGGAATGGCACTGCTAAAACCTGGTGCTTGTCTTGGACTCCAGCAGAATGCAAAATCAGCAACTCTACAGTGAAATGGAACAATCAAAGCAGGAAAAGAAAGACCTGCAGGAGCAACTGGGAAAAAGACAATGAGAAGATGACTTTGTGCAGGAAGCAATAAAAACTGCTGGAGCTCCACAAGCCATCAATACAGATGTTGATTTCAGAAAAATGTGATTTACAATCTGCTCTGACCCAAAGCAGCAGGTGGCCAATGAAAGAGAACTGAAGCATTTGGGTCTTCCAGCCACCTGCAGGTTTTGCAACAGCCTGTTGCAGAGCTAGAGTTCTGCAGTTTCCACCACACAGAATGAGGCTGGCAAGAACAACCTAGAATTCATTAAAGCCCTGAATGAAGTGAAGCTGCAGTTCCAGGAAAATGCAGAAGCTATGACAGCCTGGAGGAAGAGAACATTGAGCTGCAGGAGAGGCTGAGAGTGCTCCTGATTACAGAAAACCGACATGAAAATTAAAATTCACAAGTTACAGTAAGCACTAGTGGCGCAGGCAGAGATGGAAAGACAACTAGACAACATGAAAGAATTGATAACAATTAAATTGGGAGGGAGACAACTTTGTGGAGGACCTGAGAGTGTAGAGTTCCAGGTGGAAAGGTCCAGCAGCTCCTGGAGCAG
This sequence comes from Dipodomys spectabilis, assembly GCF_019054845.1. NCBI lineage: Eukaryota > Metazoa > Chordata > Mammalia > Rodentia > Heteromyidae > Dipodomys > Dipodomys spectabilis. The sequence continues at coordinate 17,586,245 of NW_024870874.1, forward strand.
ATAAGCCAACTGAGAGAGGAGAAAGCAAAGGGTGAAGTAAGTGTTAGGCCAAGACCAACCTGGTGGAACTGGGAAAGCAGGTGTCAGAGCTGCCTTCCCTCCAGTCCCCTATAGGACCATCTCAGGCTGAGCAGCAGCTGCAGGCCCAGGCCCTCCAGTAGCAGAAGGAGCTCAAGAACCTGGATCAACTTGCTGAGGAGGATTGGCATAAGGTCCTCAAGACAGTGGAAAAGAAACATGAGACAATGAGATGCATGCTTGTGCAAACTGAGAGCTGAAAGATCAGCTTCAGGAGCCTTCCAGAGGCTGAATGGTGAGCAGCTTGTGCAGACAAACCTGCAGGAGAAGCTAGGCTAGCTAGAGAAATTAGAAGGAAAAGAGATGGCTGAGCTAAAGAGCCAAACAGCTCAGAATCTGCAGGAGCTACATGACCAGTACCTTGCCCACCTGCAGGAGCTCAGGGACACCTAATGAGCAGCTCAACACCTCTGATCAGAAGCTGATCTTAAAGGACACCCTCCCTGCGGCAATACCTGATAAGGCAGGCCCAGCTGTTGAAGCAGGAGCAGGTGCAGAGCAAATTGGGGGCCCAGATAGAAAATGAAAAGTTACAGAACACTCTGAAGTGCCTAGAAGCAACAAGACATCAGAATGAGCAGCTGCAGGCCCAGCTGAGCTTTCGGACTTTACTTAGGGAAGGTGAAGGAATGAGCAAAGAAGAAAAGAAGTGTGAGGCAGCAACTGCCCCTGATGTGACTGTCTCAGAAGATGAAACCAACCCACAAACTATGTGGGATTTTTACCTTGAACCATTTCTGAATAAAAGAAAAGAAAGCTCTGCTGGCAGCTGCAGGAGCAGGAATCACACTGTGGATGCCTGAGTGACCTGGCAGCCCAGTGCCAAAGAAAGCTGGAGCACCAGGCTCTCTTCCCCAAGAGCTGTATCTTTGGCCTATTTAGGAAGGGGAAGTAGGACACCAAGAAGAAGCTGAAAATCTGCTGTTTGCATAACCTGCCTGACAAGGTGGACTACCAGAATCAAATGGATGACCTCCAGCATCTGTAAGGAACAGATGGAAGGGAAGTAGTGCTGTAGCTTAAGAGGTAGAGCGCTTCCTTGAGCTGAAGAGCGCAAGGACAGCGCCCAAGCCCAGAATTCAAGCCCCACGACCAACCAAAAACAAAAGAACAGGTGGAAGTCCTGGATAAGCTGTATCAGGAGAAAGCTGAATATGTCAGCTAGCTATCCCAGAAGGAGAAGGAGCTGCAGGAGTTGCTGTTTTGTCTTGCAGGTAAGGGCACAGAGTAGAAGGGTAAGATGCTGGCAGCTTCCCAGACTCTTGCTGCTAAGAACACCTCAGAGCTTTCTGGCCCCAGAAAGATGGAAATTATAGAGGAACAGCAAGGTTTTTGAAGACAACATGAAGCCTGTCCATGAAGAGGCTAGGGTGTCTGGACGCCTGGAAAACCCTACTACAAAGCAAATAGTGTGGTGCTGCTGCCTGATAGCCGGCACTACCAAGAGCCTGTAGGCTTGGGTGACGAGCCCAGCCTTCCTTCTACAAAACTGAAAGAAATGATGAGTTTGGGATGATTAATATATAAAGACCTGGCCTGCTATCGTCTAAAATGTACTTTGGGCATGAGAGCTTAATTATAATGGGCTTGTGGGAGAAAAGGGATAACTATAAGCCAGACAAGAGCAGAGGCTGCTGGGAGGTTGCCCAAGCTCTAGTCCATTGGTTACCAAGGAAGAGACCTAGATGAGGTTTACTATAGTCAGTTCTTTACAAAGAAAGGTAGGCAGCAATACCATAATTTACTATTTCATAGTAGTGATAGTTATTATTTTATGGCAGGCAGCAATGCCATAATTTACTATTTCATAGTAGTGATAGTTATTATTTTATGGCATACTTTAGTAATATAATTTCATAACATTCATTTTTATCAAAAGCTTATATTGCAGTATTGTGTACATTATATTATTTCATGTTAGATATTGGTACATTTATGGTATAGTCAGTTGTGTTTTCAAAATATACTAAGCTCTGTACCAGGAATAATAAATTTTGTTTCAATACTAAAGGCCATAATGAGGATATTGAGATGAGAAAACAATAAAAACCATAGAAACCAAGAAAAATTCCTTAATGCTGGAAGTTTGAAGAAAAAACTGTGAGTAGAACAATTGGAGATGTGCTATAATTGCAAAACACTTAACCATATGGAGTACAGAATTTTAATCCAAAAGGAATATAGTATATCACAAATCAATATTTTTTCAGTGCAGCATACTGCAATGGTACATGTTGGTTATTCTTGAACAAAATATTTAAAAGTAAATATGAGTGGATTAAAATTCACCTTTAAAAACAAACATGAAGAGGCTGGGAAGGTGGCTCAGTGGTAGAGCGTTTTCCTTGCATGCATGAGGCCCTGGGTTCAATTCCTCAGCACCACATAAGCAGAAAAAAAAAGCTGAAAGTGGCGCTGTGACTCAAATGGGTAGAGTGCTAGCCTTGAGTTGAAGAGCTGAGGGAGTTCAGGCCCACAACCGGACCCAAAACAACAACAAACAAAGAAACAAAAAAAAACATGAAGCCTTGTGCTAGTAGCTGTGTAGTCTTAGCTACTTAAGAAGCTGAGCTCCAGAGCCACTATGATTCAGAGCCACCCAGGACAGACAAGTCTAAAAGACTCCATCTCCAAAACCACCAGGAAAATATTGGGGTAGAGGTGTGGCCTCAAGTCGTAGAGCACTAGCTGAGAACGAAAGCCAAGCAAGCCGGAGGCTTGATACTAGGAGAGAGGAAGTGGGGTGGGGAGGGAGGTGGGGAACAAACCAGACCATGGACAAAAACTAAAGATAATTTTGAAAAAAGAAAAGTATTATCTCTACCAGAAATTTATAACATGGCAGTTTGGTACAGATTAATGGAATAGAGCAGGTAATATAAAAATACCCCCAATAGGCTGGTGCTGATGACTCATGTATAATCCTGTGTAACTGTTTGGGGAGGATCATGATTCAGTCCTGTCCCAAAGGTTAAAGAGACCCTTTCTCAATTAAGAGCTGGACTTGGTGGTACACACTTATACACTTGGTATCCCAGCTACAGTATATAGCCTAACATAGGGGATCAAAGATGTAAGAATCTATATCAAAAATAATTATTTAAAAAAAAAAAAAAAAAGCAAAACTGCGGTTGGAGGTTTGGCTTAGCCTTAAGCGCATTTGCCTAATAAGCACGAGGCCAACAATTCAAACACCTAGCGTGCGCGCACACACACAACTTAATATATGGTAAAGTTGGCATTTCCAATCCGAAAGGGAAAATAGATAGCAATAAATGACATTGATACTTCACTTGAGTTGCCATTTTAAAATAATGGAAAAATCTGAATCCCTATATTAAAAAAAATACTTCATAGACTTGTTTTATACTTAAGAAACAAAATTATGATGGTATTTGTTTCTAGTAATTTAGGATTAAGAAAAGACCTTTTCAAACATGCCATAAAACCTGAAAGTCATAAAGAAATTAAGTTTGATTCTTTGAAATTAATGTTACTGAATATGAGTACTTAAAATATCAAATAGCAAATGACTAGCAACTCATATGAAGGTTGGTGTTCTACTATAATCAGAAGGGTCTTACAAGTCAGTAAGAAGGGGTAATCTCGTAGTACAATGGCAAGTGACATGAATAGATACTTAAAAGAAAAACATACCCAGCACTGGTGGCATAAGCCTATAATCTTAGCTACTCAAGAGGGTGACATTTGAGGACTGTAGTTCATAGCCAGCTGGGCAGGAAAGTTTGTGAGACTCCTATCTCCAGTTAACCACCAGAAAACTGGAAAAGCTCAGGGATAGCACCCAAGCTCTGTGTTCAAGCCTCACAACTGACAATAAAAAAAGAGCATAATTCAAATTTGCTTACATAAAGATGCTCTACTTTATTCATAATTCTAAAAATATAAATAAAATATAACATTAAAAGAAAATGTTGACTGGGTACCAGTGGCTCAAGCCTACAATCCTAGCTCCTTGGGAGGCTGAGATCTGAGGATCACAACAGTTTGAGGCCAGCCTGGGCATGAAAGACTGTTAGACTCTTCAGTTGACCACCAAGAAGTCAGAAGTGGAGCTATGACTCAAATGGTAGGGTGCTAGCCTTGAGCAAAAACGCTCAAGGACCACTCCCAGATCCTGAGTTCAAACTCCAGGGCTGGCACAAAAAATCAAGAATGTTAGCATGGTCAGGAGGTAGCAGACATCATCTTCTACCTTGAGTAAAGTGGAAATCACTTGCTTCTTTTTTCATAGCATCTTATCATTATGCATTAAAATATGAAATATATTACTTTCTCTGTGACAAGCATTTTGTGAAAAGCATGTATTCTGATCACATAGTTGCACAGATGTATTTTAAAAATGAGATGTACCAAGATGTATTGCATTGTTGTTTGAAAGGAAAAAAATTGGGAACAATTTTAAATGTCCACCAATTTATTATTTGATTATCCACTGGTTAAATTGTTGATCCATTCAATGAGATTTATTATTTGTAGGTTAACACATGTGAAATAATTCTCCCCCACACTACTGCCCATTAGAAACGTAGTACCGAAAAAATGGCCTTGTTTTCTTCTTGGGAAGAAAATGAGTACTGAAGACTGTATTAATAGTTACAGCATTTAGAATGAAAATCTTTTTTTTATTTTTGACCTTTTTATTCAATCTAGTTTTCATTTTCATTTTTATAATTGTAGCTATAAATTGAATAGTACTTAGCCAAAATAGCAAACTTAACACAGGCTAAATGCCCTTATCCAAAATCACTCTGGAGAAGTAATCATAGTCCTCAACTCTCTAGTATATTGATCCATTTACATGGAGTTAATACTTACCTTTTTCCTGTAGAATCAAGTAACGGTAGCCTATTCTGCTACTGTCAGTACCCAATGACAGTGCAGAAACCCTATTGGAGTTTAGTTGGTGAAAACAGATGTGAATTGACTACCTATTCTCAGTAGTTCATTTCTTGTCTTCCCTGCAGTCCAAAAAACTGCCTTTACTTCATACCAAAGGATTTTATAAAAGGAGACCAAAGCGGCAAATGAATTCTTTTTTGCTTACTCTTCACTACTTTCTGGCTCCACCCTCTCCCCCCCCCCCCCCAACACACACACATTTTCCTTAAATTCATTCACTGATAACTTATGCCAGTTCAAGCCTGATCTCCAAGGCCCTCCCAAGTATATCTCTTCTGAAAGAATAGCTGGTTTTCTTTAAAGAAAAAAAAATAGATCAATATACTAAAGAGTTAAGGACTATGATTACTAAAAAGAATCAATACATAATCTAAAACTATGTTATTAAAGTAGGTGAATCAAGATTTTAAGACAAATTACATTGCCTTTTAGAATCAGATCTCTTACCCTCCAGAAATTTGCTAAAATGAGAAACACAAAGGAAAAATATCTGCTAAATGCTTTCAAGACCTTTTTAAAAACATGGATGAAGTTGTTCCTAAAACCACATATATGTGACTCTACCAGAAAAATGATATTGTAGACATCAAAGCTATTAGATAAGGCTCAAAAAGAAATCCTCCACAAATATTATTATGGAAAAACTGAGAGTCTGCGGTGCTACTTAGCATTCTTTTGGCATTGTTATAAACAAGTGAAAGATTCTTGCCAAGAGAATTAATGTGTCCGGACATTCAAGCACTTTTAAGAGCCAAGATAGGTTCCTGAAATGCATGAAAAAAAAATGATGAGAAAAAGAAGAAAGCCAAAGAGAAAGCTATCAGGTTCAACTGAAGTTCCAGCCCAGAGAAGCACACTTTGGAAGAACAGGAAGGAGTGTGAGGTGTTAGAAATCTCTTCTCTATGAAATGAGCAAACAACAAACCCTCTGGACTTTTTAAATATCCCATCTATAAGGGAAGCACAGAGACTAGGTACAATGATAATACACTTTTCATCCCAGGTACATGAGGAAGTACGTACAGGAATGAGACCCTCCCTTGGAAATAACCAAGGCAGAAGAGGGCTGGAGCTGTGACTTTAGTAGTAGAGTACCTTTAAATACCAGGCACTGGGTTCAAACCCCAGTAATGGGTGAAAAATCATAAAAGAACAACCAAATGGATCTGTCAGATATAAAAATATAACTAAGTAAAGATGAAACTCCTGACTTTTTCTGCTTATGTGGTGCTGAGGAATCGAACCCAGGGCTTCATGCATGTATGGCAAGCACTCTACCACTGAGCCACCTTCCCAGCCCTGTGAGACACTCTTATCCTCAATAAATCACGTGAAAACCAAAAGTGGCGCTGTGGCTCAAGTGGTAGAGTGTTAGCCTTGAGCTAAAGAGCCCAGGGGCAGTGCCCAGGCCCAGAGTTCAAGCCCCAGGACCAACAGAAAAAAAAAAAAAACTAAAATCAATTGAAAGACTAGAATGAACACTTTTCCATAAAAATTAGGGAAAAAATAAAGAGGTAGAAAAATGTATAAGAAAAAGAAACAAAATAGTTAAGCAAGTGACAACACTTTACATGAATTCCAGAAAGAAATAAGAATTTTAAAGTTGGATTAATTAAGTAATAGAATTTGATGTCTCAGAATTCAAAATCAGGGAAGAATGTCAGGCTTGGAATCCCAGCCCACACTTCGGGTCTCACATTGGAGGCTAGCTTGGGCAGCCTAGTAAGATACCATCTCAAAAATAAGCCAAACAAGACAAAGGTCAGAAGGTTTCAGGGCCTACTAAATAAGACAATTAGGAAAAAATGCATATTTCTGCATATTTATGAATATCAAAAACTGATTTCAGGGAATGACCAGGGGAACAGAAAGTAGATAGTTATCAGGTGATTCAATAACAGTATTGAATAAGAGAAGACACTAAAGCTAAAAATCTACCCTAGGAAAACAACTTTGAGACAAGAAATTTAAATTCTCTTAATTTTCAGATAGAGTAAAATAAAATTTTCTCAGACACATACACCTCAAAAAATTTACTATAGAAAGAGCCACATTGGAAACCTAAATTCAGTAAATCTAAGGGATGTTACAAGTCCGTGTTAAATTTTGATCAAAATTCAAGTAAATTAAACCGTGATGACTGAATGGTAATGAATATTAGGAGCTCTCCACAACAATCTTCCCCATAGTCTATTTCTGGTTTTTCTTTTTGATTAGTTATGTATAGAAGTTTTCCATCTTTTATCTGTAGTTCATTGAGCCAACTTTTGTTTAATTTTATTGTCAAGATGATGTACAGAGGGATTACAGTTACATACGTTAAGTAGTGAGTACATTTCTTGTCAAACATTGTTACCTCCTCCCTTGTTTTTCTCCCACTTGTTCCCCCAATTCTCCCCCCAAGTTGTACAGTTCATTTCTAACATATTGTCTTGTGAGTTACTGATGTTGGATTGGTTCGCCCTCTGTCCTTTGTGTCACCATTTTGTTGTTCCTCTTCCCTTCCCTAATTTAGATAAATGTATATACAATACACAAGATACCAAAATCAAATGCAGTGACAACAAGGGATAAACCATGGGGGGGGGGGGGAATGAAAGAAAAAGAAATAACTTCACATAGTACATTAAGAACAACAACAACAAAGAAAAACCTCTTGTTTCCATATGTTGGAGTTCATTTAGCATCATTTTATATGGTCATATGTACATAGCTATTGAGCTATTGTGATCCTTTTCTAGGACTATTCTAGACATATACTAATTATTACAGATGAGGGAAACCATGAAGTCTTATGTTTCTTTGGGTCTGGCTTCACTTAATATCATTTTTTTCCAAGTCTTTCTATTTCCTTACAAATGGGAAGATGTCATTCTTACCGATGGAAGCATAGAATTCCCTTGTGTATATATATACCACATTTTCTTTTTAATTTGGTCCGGTCATGGGGCCTGAACTCTGAGCCTGGGCGCTGTCCTTCAGCTCTTCAGCTCAAGGCTAGTACTCTACCACTTGAGCCACAGCACCACTTCCAGCTTTCTTTCTTTTTGCTCATGTGGTGCTGGGGAATCGAACCCAGCGCCTCATGCGTGCAAGGCAAGCGCTCTACCACTGAGCCACCTTCCCAGCCCCACATACCACATTTTCTTGATCCATTCATCTACTGAGGGGCATTTGGGTTGGTTCTATATCTTAGCTATGGTAAATAATGCTGCAGTGAATATGGTTGTGCTGGTAGTTTTAGTATGGCCTTGTTTGTGGTCCGTTGGGTAAATGTCCAGAAGTGGGATTGCTGGGTCATGGGGGAACTCTGTGTTTAGTCTTTTGAGGAATCTCCATGCTGCTTTCCAGAGTGTTTGAAACAGTTCGTTTTCTCACCCTCAGTGTAGTAGTGTAGTAGCGTTCCCTTTTGGCCCTATCCCCCCCAGCATCTGTTGTTACTAGATTTCTTGATAATGGCTATTCCAACTGGGGTGAGGTGGAATCTCAATGTTGTTTTGATTTTGAGCTGACTTTTTTCTTGACTGTGGCTTCACTTACCAGTATGATTCCAACTGCTGTTGTTATAAAGATTAGGTCAAAGTGGGGCATAATAATATATACCTATTAGTTTCAGTTACTTGGGAAGTAGAAGCATGAAGCATGGGTAACGTTAGTAGTGCCTATCTCAGGGACAAAATCCAAACGAAAGAGCTGGGAGCATGACTCTTGGGTGGTAGAACAGTTGCCTGTGTTTAAATTTCTACTACCTCAAAAAAAACAAAAGATTGATTTATATGTGTTCATAAATGAATACAGGTTTTTTATGCATATTATATCTGATATTACATATAATTTTGTATCTTTATTGGAAAATGTTTGAATAGTCTTTAATAGGTCTCCAAATTATTAAATAGAGCTTTAAAGGGTCACATGTGTTTTAAGGTAAACTAAGAAAAATTAAATACTGGATTATTTGGCCTTGAAAAAGTTAAAAATCAAGATCAGTATAACTAGCATCTTCTGCCCTGGTCTTCTAGTCTATCTATTTAATTTTTTGAGCATATGGTAATTGGAAGTATAGTATTGAAGCAATGACATTATAACAGGCATATTATAAAATATGGCAATGTATGGCTTGTAGTCCATAAGATATATGGATTCTACATGAAATTGTATTCAGTTAAATATTTCTGAAGTTAAAATTGTACTTGTCATATCTTATTTTACAAATTAATAGATAATGCAAAATGACTGGATTTTCTAGAAAGCTGAAGTATTACCAACTCTGGGGAAATTAAACCAGTTAGGAACATAAAGTATGTAGTATACCCCAGAATTTTTCATTTTTCCTTGGATACTTTTATATGTCACGAACAAATATTTTAAATGATTCAGACCTTATTAAACCTGCATTGGATTTTTTTGTGTTAAGTTTTTTTGTCTAATTTTTTCAAGTCAGTATTTGAATATTTTATCTCCACTATTAAAGTAGAGCTGGTCCGTGCAGTAAGTCAGTTAATTGAAACATTACCCTTTCCTGACTCTTACTAAAAAGATTATATTGAATACTTCTTTTCTTGATCTCGCTCCATTCTGGTAGTTGATATTCATTTATTCTTTCCAAAATTAATTCTATACAAAGCACTGTCCTAGGCACTAGAAACAGAATAGTGAACAAAGTAATTTCTTAACTTTGTGACACTTGCATTTATGAAGGATGCTAGAAGATAAGTACTGTGGACACACAGGATATTAAAGATGCATAATATTTTAAAGAGTATTAGTATGTTACTTTACATGACTATTACCATCTTATTTTTTCCCCCTTGATTTATAGTTCCAATGACAGGATTCACACAGAGAGCAACTATTGATCCAGAACTGAATGAAATACATGTCTTGTCTGGGCTCAGTAAAGACAAAGAAAAGAGAGAAGAGAATGTCAGAAATTCATTCTGGATCTATGACATTGTGAGGAATAGTTGGTAAGGATCTCTTGTCTGTGTGGTAATCATGATGTAATATATGAGATGGTTGAGTATGTATGGGTTTGACTAAGCATTTCTAAATCAAGACTTTTTAATTACAGAGTATTTTATAGGATGGGTATTGATAGTTTGCTTTGAAAAAAACTAATGCAGAGGATTTAATTCTCAAATTCCATGATTGTTCCATGATTGTTCAAATTATTTCCTCTATTTAAAAATGGAAAGTAACTGGGCACCAGCGGGTTTCACCTTTAACCCTTGCTACTCAGATCTGAAAAATCATGGTTTGAAGGCAGCTGGGTAGAAAAGTTTGCTGGATTCTTTCTGCAAAATAACCAGCAAAAAAGCAAAGCTGGTGGTATGGCCCAAATGATAGAGTGTCAGTCTAGCAACTGCAAAGCCCCAGTTCCACCCCCCAGGAAAGGAGAGTAATGCTCACCAACTAAGGAATTGTTTTCTAAATAAGACATTTATTTGCAGCCAAAATGAAAGCAATATATTATGCATCTCTTTATTGTGAATAAACAAGATCACTTTTCAGTTCTAAGCATGAGATAGCTTGTTCCAAAGTGTTCTATGTGATAACAACTTAAGAGTTTCAGAACTCAGTTCTAACAAGTTTATATTATTTCATGAGAGTTACCAAAACTTTAAGCTTTGATATAAACAAATGCACTTTTTTTTCTGTTGGTTATTTGGACATTGGCAGTAGTTTTTGTTTGTTTGTTTGATTGGTTAGTTGGTTTTGTCTGTCATGGGGCTTGAACTCTGGGCCTGGACCTTGTCCCTGAGCTCTTCAGCTCAAGGCTAGCGCTCTACCACTTGAGCCACAGTGCCACTTCCTGGCGGTAGTTTTTATAAATGTCTTTATTTGCTACTAGCTTTCTGGAATAGAATGTTATCAAAAGCTATGTCTTACAGGTCTTGCGTGTATAAGAATGATCAAGCTGCAAAGGATAATCCAAGTAAAAGTCTACAGGAGGAAGAACCGTGTCCAAGATTTGCCCATCAGCTTGTTTATGATGAGTTACACAAGGTATGCTAACTACTTTGACCTGTAAAACATTCCATATTCTACAATTCAGACTATCCCCCCAAAATACTTTGTTGTAAGTAGATTTGAATAAAAGTATAATATAGAACAAACATTTAATAGGCATTCAGTATAGTATAACTTTTCCCTAAAAAAAATTTAAGGAGAATAAACATTTTTGCATAGTCTATGGTTTTTGACACTTTTCCTTTGATTGTTTTTTTTTAAGACAGGGTCTTATAGCCAGGCTTGCCTCAAACTCACTCACAATTTTCCTATAAACCTCCTGAGTGCTAAAATTGCAGATGTGCATTACCATTCCCAGCTATTGCTCTTTATGAAAATAGCCAGTGATTGCCTCTTAATAGGTCAGACATAGAGCAAATGTTTCTTCAATTTAAATGTCTAAATAAAATATGCACAATTTTAGCATATGATCATGTGACCTCTGTTCCATTAGTCTTGTGAAAATGATCTTGTATCCCAAAGTTTTTGTGTCATGTAGTAATAAGAGTGGGGTTTTTAAAAATTATTTGTCCTTTAAGTTTGCTATATAGTTTAGAGGTTAGACTCAGATTATATAGAAGCTTATGACATAATTCTTGCTCTTTAGGCCACTAGTGAATATTCAAAATGTCTGCTATATTGTTTGAGACATCTGGGTTAAAGATACAATGAAAAAGAATAAAAGCCCTTACACTTGGAATTCCCAGTTTGTGGCTTTAATGAATTTCTACCTAATACTGTAGAGATAGTATATTTTTTTATTTTTTTTATTTTTTTATTTTTGTCAGTTGTGGGGCTTGAACTCTGAGCCTGAACGCTGTCCCTCAGCTCTTCAGCTCAAGGCTAGAGCTCTACCACTTGAGCTACAGCGCCACTTCAGTTTTTTCTGGTGGTTCAATGGAGATAACAGTTTCACGGACTTTCCTGACCAGACTGGCTTTGAACCATGATCCTCAGATCTCAGCTTCCTGAGTAGCTAGGATTATAGGCGTGAGCCACTGGCACCTGGCAGTAGCTGGGATTTTAAACGCAAAGCACCAGCACTTGGCTTGTGTGTGTTTGTTGGTTTTGTTCTGGTTTGTTCAAGCCATACTGGGGCTTGAGCTCAGGGCCTCATAGTGCCCGGCTTAGTATATATTTTTAATGGTGCCATTGAATAGCAGTTTTCCAAAATTTGAGAAAAATACTTTAAAACTTTATACAGAATAGAATTAAAATTTTAATAGTGAAATCATATTCCTTCCACTCTTTTGGTATGTAACTGAAGAATGGAACGGTATTTTTTTTTTTTGGTCAGTCATGGGACTTGAACTCTGGGCCTGGGCGCTGTCCCTCAGCTCTTCAGCTCAAGGGGAGCGCTCTACCACTTGAGCTACAGCACCACTTCCGGTTTTCTGGTGGTTTATTGGAGATAGGAGTCTCACGGTCTCTCCTGCCCTGGCTGGCTTTGAACCGCGATCCTCAGATCTCAGCCTCCTGAGTGGCTAGGATTACAGGCGTGAGCCACCAGCACCCGGCTGGAATGGTATTTTTAATGTTTGGCATTTAGTTAAAGCAAAATAAGATCTTAAATCTTTTTCATAGACATGGTTAATTTAACTGTGACTCCTTTAGTGATTCGGCAAATGTTAGGGTTTTTTGCTTTTTTAAAAAATATGTACTATTTCAAGAACAGTTAACTTGATAATCCTTATTATTTGTTGTCTTCCATGAACTGTCCCTTGAAGATTGGCTTCTTTTATTTTATTGCTCTTGTGTCATCTTCCACTATCATTGTAATTTTGGTAGTATAAGCTACTCTAATATAAAATGTACTTTAGGAAAGCAGCTACAATGCTTTAAATCAAAGTGGAAATTTGAGGAAAAAAATTTAAGAGAAATCTTTGGCAATGGTGACCTAAGTATTTTTTAGATGAATGAGGCAAAAAAAAGGTTATTACCTGTTATGCATTAATAACAAAATGAAGACATTTTACTATGACTTCTGTGGTTCATTTGGTTTGTTCTGCTTATTATAGGTTCATTATTTATTTGGTGGGAATCCAGGAAAATCTTGTTCTCCCAAGATGAGACTAGATGACTTCTGGTCACTGAAGTTGTGTAGACCATCAAAAGATTATTTACTGAGGCATTGCAAGTACCTCATAAGAAAACACAGGTATAAAAATAATTTACTGAAAAATCTTTAGCATTATCAGCTATTATCTAGCTTTGGAGATACAACTTTCTCTTATATCTGTAGACTTGTAATTTTAACAAGAAGATAATGTGAATCTTGTGAATATTGTACTTTTGGAGATGTCCTGTTCTTATTTTTTGTTTTCCTCTTCCAAAGTGAGATACAAAGTTAAATTATAATTTTATTTCAAAATACAGAACAAGTGAAATTTTGCAAATGTTATAAAAAGTTTCTGTGAGGATACTGTCTACTCAAGTTCTACCCAGTACAAATTAGATCCACTTCTAGAGTAATGGCATATACCAGACTTGTTAATAACTCTTAGTAGTGAATGTGGTGATAGAATTGATTACACAGTATCTTTTTTGATGTTTCACAGTACAACTAAACAAAATAATTTTACATTGTTTTTCTAAAAGCTAGAATTGTGTAATCAAACATTTACCTATATATCTCCTGGAATGTGTTTGCTTTTCAGTCTTGGTAGTTAATAAAACACTAAAAAAGTGTAGAAAAATATATATCTATCCTTTGGAGTTACTAATAATGTTAGCTGGAATAAGATTAAGTAATTTAGAAGGAAAGGCTGAGTGCAATGGAGCCTCTGCCTAGGTAACTGGCAGCATCCACACAGCCCAGGTCTGGAGAGGATTCAAGATGACCAACGAAGAGCCTCTTCCTAAAAAGATTCCTCTGAGTGAAACAGACTTCAAAGTTATAGCACAAGATGCATTAATCCTAAAATGGAAATAGTATGAAGCATATATCCAAGCTTTGGAGGGTGAGTACACAGATCTTAACTCAAATGATGTAACTGGCTTAAGGGAGTCTGGAAAAAAACTAAAGCAGCCACAGCAGGAGTCTGCAGAGAGAGAACACATCCTTGTAATGCCACTAGCAGTACACAAGAGATGCAAGAGTGTACTACTCAAATCCAGTACCTCACAACAGCCAAGATAGTTACCCAACTGAAATCTACAATATTTGAGCCAGTAATCAACTTGTTTTTCCTCAAAATGAAAGATCAACTGGAACAGACTAAAGACAAGTTTATGCCTGTGAGGTAAACAAATCATATTCTCTGACAGTCCCACTGCAAGAATGCTGTGGTGGGTCAGCCAAGTACTTGTTTCCACACCAAGACTCAGACTTTTTGAGCCAAAAAACCACACTCTTAAGCTGTCCAGCAATCAGTTATGGTTAATGTAAAACTTACCAGATGAACCTTGTGTTTCAGCCTTTTTCTCTTCCCCTTCCCCTTGCTTTAAGAGGTCTGATTACCATTCGACGATTCCAAAGAAGAGGCCATCTCTGAAGAATTTCCCTTCTACAACATGTAGGCACTTGAGAAATGTTTCTGTTTGAAGAAAATAGGAGAAAAGTCTTAAGTCTGTGGCACACTATGTCTTCAGACAATTTGGAGGATTTGAAAACCTAGAGATTTTTTTTTTTTTTAATTTAATTTAATTTTATTTGTGAACATACTGTACAGAGGAGTTACAGTTACATGGGCAGGATAATGCGTACATTTCTTACCAAGCATTGCAGCCTCCTCCTTTGTTTATCCTTCACATCCCTTCCCAGCCTCCCCTCTCCCCCCCCCAATCCCAATCCTTCTCCTTCCCCCCCCCCCCCCCCCACACCAACGTTGTAAAGCTCGTTTTGGACATGACAACTTGTACTTCTCATTGTTGCAACAGGTCCACCTGTATCCTTAAACAACTGGTTTTTCCCCATCTCCTCCACAAGTTATACTGACATCAAATATAGTGAAAGCAGGGGTTATACTGTGGAGGAGGGACATACAAAGCAACAAAGAGATAATCTTATAAATGTGTTAGAAACACATGCATGAAAGAAAAAAAAAACATTAAAATACACATCTAAGGGTTCATTTTCCTGACATCACATTATCTGACCTTTTCCGCTTGACTCATACATATACTAGATATTACAAATAAGGGAAACCATGGGACCTACGTTTCTTTGGGCCTGGCTTACTTCACTTAATATAATTTTTTCCAAGTTTTTCCATTTCCTAACAAATGAGGCAATGTCATTCTTTCTGATGGAGGCATAGAATTCCATTGTGTATATATACCACATTTTCTTGATCCATTCATCTACTGAGGGGCATCTGGGTTGGTTCCATATCTTAGCTATGGTAAATAATGCTGCAATAAACATAGTTGTGCTGGTAGCTTTAGTGTGGTCTTGTTTGTAAACATTAGGGTAAATGCCCAAAAGTGGGATTGCTGGGTCATAGGGGAGCTCTATGTGAAGTCTTTTGAGGAACCTCCATACTGCTTTCCAAAGTGGTTGAACAAGTTTACATTCCCACCAACAATGAAGTAAGGTTCCTTTCTGTCCACATCCCCTCCAGCATCTGTTGTTGTTAGAGTTCTTGATTTTTGCCGTTCTAACTGGAGTGAGGTGATATCTCAATGTTGTTTTGATTTGCATTTCTTTTATGGCTAGGGATGTTGAACATTTCTTCATGTGTCTATTGGCCATCCTTCTTTCTTCTTCAGAGAAGCTTCTCTTTAAGTCTTTCGCCCACTTACTTATTGGGCAGTTGTTTCTTTGAGGATTTGTTGTTGGGTGGTTTAATTTTTTGAGTTCCAAGTATATTTTAGGTATGAGACCCTTGTCCGTTGTATGGCTAGTAAAGATCTTCTCCCAGTCCGTGGGCTTTCTATTGATCTTGCTAGCTATGTCATTTGCCCTGCAGAAGCTCTGCAACCTTATACAATCCCATTTGTCCAGCCTTTCTTTGATTTGTTGTGTTTCCGGGTCTCTATTCAGAAAATTTCGGCCTGAGCCAAGGAGACCCAGGGTTTCTCCTATTCCATCCTGTAATGTTTTCAGAGTGTCTGCTTTGAGTTCAAGGTCTTTGATCCATTTGGAGTTGATTCTGGTGCAGGGTGATATATAAGGATCTAGCTTTAGTTTTCTACATGTAGTTAACCAGTTTTGCCAGCACCATTTACTGAAGAGGCTGTCTGTCTTCCATTCTATTGTTTTAGCTCCCTTATCGAAGATTAGATGGCTATAGGTCAGTAGGTTCATTTCTGGGTTTTCAATTCTATTCCATTGGTCCTGAGGTCTGTTCTTATGCCAATACCAAGCTGTTTTGATTACTATGGCTTTATAGTAGAGTTTGAAATTTGGTATTGATATTCCTCCAGCAGTGTTCTTTCCGTTGAGGAGCGTTTTTGCTATTCGGGGTCTTTTATTGTTCCATATGAATTTTTGGATTGCCTCTTCTATTTCCTTGAAGAATGAGGGTGGAATTTTGATAGGTATTGCGTTGAATTTGTAGATAGCCTTGGGAAGTATTGCCATTTTCACGATGTTAATCTTTCCAATCCAGGAGCATGGGAGGTTTTGCCATTTTTTAAGTTCTGTGTTGATTTCCTTTTTCAAGATTTTAAAGTTTTCATCATAGAGGTCCTTCACTTCTTTAGTTAAGTTAATTCCGAGGTATTTTATTTTTTGTGGGGCTATTACAAATGGAGTTGCTTTCCTAATTTCAGCCACACTTTTCTCATTGTTGGCATACAGAAAAGCCATTGATTTTTGGGGGTTAATTTTATAACCTGCTACTTTGCCAAAGTTTTGAATCAGCTTGAGTAATTTGGGAGTGGAGTCTATGGGATTCTTTAAATACAAGATCATGTCATCTGCAAAGAGGGAGAGTTTTATTTCTTCTTTCCCTATTTGGATCCCCTTTATGTCTGCATCTTGTCTTATTGCTGTAGCTAGGCATTCTAATACTAGATTGAAGAGAAGTGGAGAGAGTGGGCATCCTTGTCTTGTTCCTGAGTTAACAGGAAATGGCTTTAGTTTTTCACCATTGAGTATAATGCTGGCTGAAGGTTTGTCATATACAGCCTTTATTGTATTGAGGAATGTTCCATGGATTCCTAATTTTTCCAATACCTTCATCATAAAGGGGTGTTGGATCTTGTCGAATGCTTTTTCTGCGTCTATTGAGATAACCATGTGGTTCTTATTCTTGCTCCTGTTGATGTGATGAATAATATTGATTTGCGTATATTGAACCAGCTTTGCATCCCTGAAATGAATCCTGTTTGATCTTGGTGTATGATTTTTTGGATGAATTGTTGAAGTCGATTGGCCAAAATTTTGTTGAGAAGTTTTACATCAATGTTCATCAAAGAAATGGGTCTATAGTTCTCTTTCTTTGATGAGTCCCTGCCTGGTTTTGGGATGAGGGTTATGATGGCTTCATAGAATGTGTTCGGTAGTGAGCTTTCTCTTTCAATTTCATTGAAGAGTTGGAGGAGTATTGGTGTGAGCTCTGCTTTGAAGGCCTTGTAAAATTCCGCTGTAAAACCATCTGGTCCTGGACTTTTCTTAGCTGGGAGGTCTCTTATTGCTGTTTCTATTTCAATGCTTGATATGGGCCTGTTAAGCTGGTTTAACTCATCTTGGTTTAGTTTTGGCATGTCAATATTTGCTAGGAAAAGGTCCATTTCTGTCAAGTTCTCAAACTTATTAGCATAAAGTTTTGAGAAGTATTCCCTTATAATGTTCTGAATCTTGGTTGTTTCCGTGGTGATGTTTCCATTCTCATCTCTGAGTTTATTAATTTGGGTGTGTTCTCTTCTTTTTCTGATAAGATTTGCTAAGGGTCTGTCAATTTTGTTAAGTTTTTCGAAGAACCAACTCTTTGTTTTGTTGATTCTTTCTATAGTTTTTTTGGATTCTAATTCATTTAATTCTGATTTAATTTTGATTATTTCTTTCCGTCTACTGGATTGGGGTTTATCTTGCTGCTCTTTTTCAAGGAGGTTTAGATGTGTCATTAAATTGCTAGTTTCAGATCTCTCCAATTTGTTGATGTAGGAGCTCAGAGCTATAAACTTGCCTCTGAGTACTGCCTTTGCTGTGTCCCAGAGGAGCTGATAATTTGTGTGTTCATTTTTGTTGAATAGCATGAACATTTGAATTTCCTTTCTAATCTCTTCCATGACCCACTCTTGATTCAGCAGTGTGTTGTTCAGCCTCCATGTGATACTGGACTTTCTTTGGTGGCTTTTGGTGTTGAGTTCTAATTTTATTCCCTTGTGGTCAGAGAGAATGCAAGGTATAACTTCAATGTTTCTGAATTTAGACAAGTTTGCTTTGTGGCCTAAAATGTGGTCTATTTTAGAAAACGTTCCATGTGCTGCTGAGAAAAACGTGTATTCTGATGCTGCTGGGTGAAATGTTCGGTAGATGTCTGTTAAGTCTAGTTGATCTATGCAGCTGTTTAGATCTGCGGTTTCTCTGTTGAGTTTTTGCCGAGTTGATCTATCTAGTGGGGAGAGTGGTGTGTTAAAATCCCCAACAATTAATGTCTTTGGATCTATATGGGATTTGAAGGAAAGTAGTGTTTCTTTGATAAATTTGGGTGCTCCATTGTTTGGCGAATAGATATTTAGAATTGTAATATCCTCCTGAAGGAGAGATCCTTTAATTAGTATGTAGCGACCTTCTTTATCTCTTCTCACGAATTTTAATTTGAAGTCTATTTTATCTGATATTAAGATTGCAACTCCCGCCTGTTTATGGGGGCCGTTTGCTTGGTAGATTTTGTTCCAGCCTTTAACATTGAAAATGTGTTTGTTTTTACGGGCAAGATGTGACTCCTGAAGGCAGCAGATAGAAGGGTCTTGTTTTTTAATCCAACTAGACAGTCTATGTCGCTTAATTGGAGAGTTCAGTCCATTAACGTTAAGAGATAGGACTGAGAGGTATTTGGGAGTTCCTGTCATGTTATCCACCTTCTTGGGGGCTGCGAAAACTGGGTTCTTCCTATGGTTCTTGGATTCTCAGTTTGGGTGCAGTTTCTTGGCCTTTATTGCGGTCTTGTTGGTTTTCTATGTGTAGGACATCTTTAAGAATCTTTTGTAGGGCTGGTTTGGTGGAGATGTATTGTTTCAATTTTTCTTTGCTATGGAAGGTTTTTATTTGGCCTTCAGTTATGAAGGAGAGTTTAGCTGGGTACAGTATTCTTGGTTGATAGTTGTTTGTTTTTAGAGCATGGCATACATCATTCCAGGCTCTTCTTGCTTTGATTGTCTCTGCTGAGAAATCTGAGGTGATTCTAATTGGTTTCCCTTTATAGGTGATTACCCTTTTCTCCTTGACAGCTTTAAGGATCTTTTCCTTGGTCTGAGTTGATCCTGTATGGATTATAATGTGACGGTGGGATGTCCTATTCTGGTCTGGTCTATTTGGGGTTCTAAAAGCTTCTTGTATCTGAATAGGCCTATCTTTTTGTATGTTTGGGAAGTTCTCTGCTAGGATCCTGTTAAACAAATTTCCTAGACCATTAACTTCTGTTTCTAGGTGCTCCTCTACACCCATTATCCTTAGATTAGGCCTTCTGATGGTGTCTTCCAGGTGTTGGATAGATCTATCATACTTCTTGGACTTGTCTTGGATGGTTGTATGTTCTTTCTCTATAATATCTAGGCTGTCTTCAATCCCTGAGATTCGATCTTCTGCATGGTCTAACCTGCTGTCAAGACTCTCTACTTTGTTTTTTATCTCTTTTCCTTCTAATTGGTCAGCTTTGATGGCTTCAAGTTCTTTGTTGAAGCTCTGTTTTAGGTCTTGTATGAATTTCTTTACTTCCTTAATTTGGTGTTCAGTGTTTGTTCTCAAATCACTTAGTTGATTGGTTATGGTTTCTTTGGACTCCCATTCCTTCTGTTGGGTTCCATTCAGCATTCCCTTTGTGGTCTCCCTGACTTCCTTCAGTTCTTTGTTAATGGATTCCATGAATGCCTTTAGTGATCTTTGTGTGTTCTCTACCTGGTCTCTCAATTCCTGAATTACTCTTTGATTAGCTTCCTCCCGTTTGTGGGATTCCTGCAGTTCTCTTTCCTCCCGTTCGTGGGATTCCTGCAGTTCTCTTTGAGTGTTCTCAGCCTGCTCACGCCATTGCTCCCTTTCTCTTTGAGTATTCTCAAGTTGTTCACGCAAATCCTGTATCAGTTTTTGAGTAGCTTCCTCACGCTTATGATATTCCTGTATAAACTTTTGGGATGCCTCCTCTCTCTCCCTATCACGCTCATACAGAGTCCTTTGTAAGTTGTCAGACTTCTCATTTATCATGTTTGCCACCAGTGTTTGTAGAGCTATTTGGGAACTCTCCTCTGGATTGTTCATTATCTGATCTGACCCCTGATTATCAAGATTGGGAATTGAGATACCCGGATTTGCCATTTTTCTTGTGTTTTTCCGGCTTACTCTGCCCATTTGAGATGAAAATAGCACCAGTTTTGTGCTAGAACACTATCTTAAGGCAACCATCAACCAACGTTTGCATTTATACAGTCAATAGTCTACAGATACAATCTAGTTCAACAGATACATCTATTCAACATCAAACAACTATATGTTAATGGGCTTCGAACCGCAGAGAAGAATTTGGAAAACCAGAAATTTTTAGGGTTAGGGAGAGATGTGGGTAAAAATTAGGAGTAGATTGGTGTGGGGAGGCACAGGGAGAGTTAACTATGTCCTAATCTCAATGCAGGAAATAGGTTGGGTAGGATGCAAGTAGAGAGGGAGAGAAAAAGAAGAAAGGGAAAGGGAAATGAAAAGAGACCAGAAAAAAAATTAGAAACGTAAAAATTAATATAGTTATGGAGATTGAAAGACCATCTATTTAGGGAGGAATGTGAATATAATGAGAAAACAGGAGGGAGATAGAGGAGATGTGAAAAACTTAAAAAATGCTTAAAATATTATATAGGTATAAAGAGGTAGTACTGCTATTAAGGAATTTAAGTCTCAGAGGTTTTGGATTGAGTAATAAATTTGTGGATTAAGTGTACACAATGGGGGATAGGGTCTACTAGTTAACTATGGGTTTATCTGAGGATGTGCAGGACAAGAGTTAAGTCACATACAGAAGAACAAAAGAAAGGAAAAGGTGAAAAGGATAAGAAAGGGAGAAAAAAAAAAAGATCAGAAGTTCAGTAGAGCTAGACAAAAAACAAAAAGATAATTAAGAAAGAAAGAAAAAGAGAGAGAAGACAAGAAAAGAAAGGAAAACGTACATTCACGTATTCCTAAAATAAAAATTATAAGAGGGAAAAAAAAGTTACTGGAAAACAATTATTTTTCATAAAAGGCAAAAATTAAAGATTAATAAAAGTTTTAGAAAAGGAAAAAAAAAATTTATATATATAAGGTACCAAAAAAAAAAAAGAAAAAAGAAAAGAAGAAAAAAAAGTTCTTTGATTTTTTTTTTTTTTTGGGAGGGGTGGGAAGAATCCTGTATCTCCCTTTTGTCTGTAACCAGCCTCTTCTTGGAGTCTCTGGTCAGCTTGAGGTCCTGTGGCTTGATTGGTTTCTTAAGTCAGTTTGTTCGAACAGGCAGAAAAATGCTCTGCTTTACCCAAGATTTTGAGATCCCCCTCCCAGGTTAGTTTAATGGGAGGGTGATCTGCTTTGAGAATCACAAAAGAGGGGTGATGAGGCTAGGTTCTGGTAGAGTTGAGGCCTTTCAACAAACAGTAGCTTTTCCCTGGGGCTATTTTGTGAAAAATTCACAGAGCCCACCCTGGAGCCATTCTCAGGGTTTCTGTTTTTCAATTGATTGTTGAGGATGCTAGAGGGAGGGGCAGCCTCTGGCTCTGGTTACCCAGTGAGGAAAGCCACTCCAATGGCTGGTGCCTGAGCTGGGTGACTTTTCCCTGGATGGAGCTGAGTCTGGCAGGTCACTTTGCCGTTAAGTTCTTGTGACCTGTTATATGACTCGTTTTATTCCAAGGCCTGAGTTGGAGCTAGCCGCTCCTCCGAGCTTTGTCGGTATCCAAGATGGAGATCACCGGTGCTGGGGCGGGGGGAGGGGTGGCCTTCCCTCCTCTGCTCCCGGAGAAGGAGTGAGGATGTCGGGCTTCTACTCACGCCGAGTCTTGGATCCTGGGTCGTCTCTGGTCTGCAAACTGCAGGATGAAGATGTCCGCTCCTTGTCGGTTCTTGCTGGTGTTGAGTAGAATCCTCTCACCCGCTGCGTCTGGCTCCTTCGTCCCGGACTCTGTGTGAGCGCTCGCCACCGCGACCCTGCCGCCGCCGCCGCGGCTGCTGGCAGGCACTCAGATGTGTCTCCTTGTCTTGGCTTCCCCTCTCTTGTCTAACTCTCTGTCCTGTGATGGCACACTTGGTGTGATTCTCTGGCTTAGGACTGTTCACTGGAACTCTAAACCTGCTTTCTATGCGAGAGCTTGTTCAGATTCCAGCTTCTCCTCCGCCATCTTCCCGGAACTCAAAACCTAGAGATTTTTAAATCATGAATTGAACATGTAAAATTCTTGTGAAATGTAAAAACTGGAATATTCATCGCTCTTAACCTCCTTAGCACAGTAACTTAGAGACATTGTATGTCAGTGGGATGTTTTTTGTTTTTTTTTTTTTTCGTTTTTTGTCGGTCGTGGGGCTTGAACTCTGGGCCTGAGCACTGTCCCTTAGCTCATCAGCTCAAGGCTAGCGCTGTACCATTTGAGCTACAATGTCACTTCCGGTTTTCTGGTGGTTTATTGGAGGTAAGAGTTTCACGGACTTTCCTGCCCAGGCTGGCTTTGAACTGCAATCCTCAGATCTCAACCTCCTGAGTAACTAGATTACAGGCATGAGCCACTGGCGCCCGGCCTGTGTATCAGTTTTACTAGTAAGACTGTGGACTTCATGATTGTTGTTGAACTATGGGTTAAAACTAAAATGAAGTGAATTTTGCTTTTAAAGGATTCACTTGATAAGAACTAACTTTGAATAGCCATGAGAGAATCAAGTAATTGATCTCAGTACAAGTAGTGTGTATATTATAATTAATTAGCTTAAAACTCTGAATTCCTCAAAGGAGCCTTATAGTTTTAAAAACCAGATAATCTTAACTGAGGAATGTACAGACAAGGTGTGGTATCAAACATGAGCTTTAAACTGTTTGAAGCATTATAAACATTCATTCACAACTTGGTTGTATGGCTGTGATGAGATTCTCTGCATTACTCTTTTCAGTGTTGAACTTAAACCCTCATCCCATCCAACAGGCACAAATTAAAAGAACATCGTTGTTGGTGTTAATGAAGGAATGTGTTCCTTCATTGTACTTGGACCTCTGTATTGCACTCTGGTTATTAAATTAAGTGTGCCTTAAAAAAAGTTAAGAAAGGCTGAACCTTTATGAAGAAGTTATTGTATTAGTTCAGAAATACTGCAGTGATTTTTTTCTACTTTTATATACCTGGTAGTTAAAGATTAAATTGTATATAAGTATTTCCTAATCATAGGCCTATTAGAAATTAAAGGAGTTGTTTAGAGCTATATGTAAGGAATTAGAATTAACTGATAAACGACTTCCTCTGATTTTTCATGGTAAAAGTAATGAATGCTTTATAAAGAAAAACAAGAAAATCTTTTCCTCTCTGAAAAGAAGTAGAATCACCTGTCATTCCCATATTCACAAGTAATAGTTTGATATTTGGATTATATTCTTTAACTTTTTACTACACATATGTGCTGACTTTAAGTTTGTATAACTGAAAAATAGGGATCATATTCTGTTGAATCTACCAATGAATGAAATACCATAAGCATTATTTCTGTGTTAATACATATGAGTACCAATAGAAATGTTATGGTTTTCAGAGTGATTAGTCTCTTTTTATATGGAATAGATTACTCTTCAGCTTATCTTCTGCTGTAAGAATACTCTTGATTAGTGATAGCAGTTAACTTGTTTGTTGTTTTGTGCAGAAATTCTGTAGAATTAGTGGTAGAGTTGATGTCTTCAGAAAGTTGTTAGTTTTCATTCTCTCCAAAAGTATGTGGGATCATTTGTTTTTCCACACCCAATCCAACCTGAGAGTCATTTTTGTTTTTGCTTTTTTTTTTTTTTTTCTTCAGTCTTGGTGGGGCTTGAACTCTGGGCTTGGGTGCTTTCCCTCAGTTCTTCAGCTCAAGGCGAGCACTCTACCACTTGAGCCACAGACCACTTCCAGTTTTCTAGTGGTTTATTAGAGATAAGAGTCTCACAGACTTTCCTTCCTGGACTGGCTTTGAACCGAGATCCTCAGATTTCAGCCTCCTAAGTAGCTAAGATTACAGGTGTGAGCCACTGGCGCCCAGCTTGGTTTTGCTTTTTAAATGTTGTCAGTGATTTTCCTCCTTTGAAAGCATGGCTAGGCTAAGGTTGTAATTCAGTGGTGGAGTGCTTGCCTACCTTGCATGAGGCCTTCGGTTCAATCTTTAGCACTTGAGAAATAAGGATTGCAATAATATATATTATTTTTTTTTAATTAAGTTTCGAGTTGTACATTACTGTTAATGACTTACATTAGTCAAGACATAAAGGAGTGAAATTAGATAATTTTTAAAAAACAATAATGAGTCATTTAAGCTTTTAAATATGTAATAAAAAACAAGCAAATCTTTTATGAGAATAGTTCACAAAATAAAGCAACTGAAATTGAAAGGCAGGAAGTATATGACTGGAAAGTTAGTAGTATGGGAAAAGAACTATGCTAACGCATCTTAGAACTTATTTCAAAACAGCCCTTGAAGGAGAACTTAAGAATATATAAAGCCAGGGCTGGGAAGGTGGCTCAGTGGTAGAGCGCTTGCCTTGCATGCCTGAGGCCCTGGGTTCAATTCTTCAGCACCACATAAGCAAAAAGAAAAAAGCCGGAAGTGGCACTGTGGCTCAAGTGGTAGAGCGCTAGCCTTGAGCTGAAGAGCTGAGGGACAGCGCCCAGGCCCAGAGTTCAGGCCCCACGACCGGACCCCTCACCCCCCAAAGAAATACACACACACACACACACACGCACGCACGCACGACTCATATATATATATATATGACTCATTCCTGTAATCCTAGTACTCAGGAGGCTGAGATTTAAGGATCACAGTTCAAAGCCAGCCTGAGCAGGAGACTCTTGAGACTCTTATCTCAAATTAACCACCAGAAAACAAGAAGTGGAGCTGTGGCTCAAAGTAGTAGAATACTAACCTTGAGTGAAAGAGCTCAGGAACAACACCCAGGCATTGAGTTAAAGCCCCATGACCAACAAAAATAAAAAATACAAGTTTAGAGGGAAAGGAGTACATTGAGTGCCAAGGATGTAAATAAAGTGTCACTATTATTTTTTTCATATAATACTTTAATACCCACACTTGACAATGATTTCTGAGAGAAAGGGGCAAAATATATATAGTGTTAATTCCTGTTTGTTTAGATATTACACAAAACCATTGATTGTAATAAAATTTTAGACTGCAGATACCAATTGTGATACTTTGTAATAGGACTTGCAAGAGTAGCCTAGAAAAAGACAAGGGGAAAATACCTTTCATGAAACTGCACTCTTTATTGAATTTAATAGAATGGAAAATGGGTTAATTAATTTTTTTAAGAGTACAAAGGATAAGTACACGATTAAGGTAGCTCATGCAGAAAGAATTAGTTTAGCCAGGGAGCCTGGGGTCAGTGGCTTAGAACTGTCTAGGTACTGTAGTAGCTGAGACCTGAAGATCTTATTTTGAAGCTAGCCACAACAGAGGAGTCCATGAGATTAATCAGCAGAAAGCCACGCTGGAGGTGTGGCCCAATTGGTAAAGTACCAACCATGAGCAAAAAAAAGGAAACATAGGGCTAGCTAGCCATGACACTACAACATATTTTCAGCATTTGAATAGTGAGGCCAAAAGTAAAATTATTTAGGATACTAGAGAAATTCTAGTGGTCAGAATCTGCTTTTCTTGGGCTGGGAAAGTGGCTCAGTGGTAGAGTGCTTGCTTTGCATGCATGAAGCCCTGGGATCGATTCCTCAGCACTACATAAGCAGAAAAAGCTGGAAGTGGCACTGTGGCCTAAGTGGTAGAACACTAGCCTAGAGCTGAAGAGCTGAGGGACAGCACCCAGGCCCAGAGTTCAGGCCTCACTACTGACAAAAAAAAAAAAGAAGAAGAAGAAAAAGAAAAAAAAAAGGAACTGCTTTTCTTCTATTTCTTGGTCTCCTACTTAGCTTACTACTGGGTATGGAGAGAGGGAAGTACTTATGGCCTCATGCTTGCTAGGATGTATACTTTAGCATTTGAACTACACTTCAATTCAACTGACTACCCACAGCCTAGATAAATGTATAGATAGAATCTACCATTTCATGACTCTGCTTAGTACTTTCTCAATTGTATCCTTATATTTCTCATCTTTTAATTCTCTTAAGAGAGGGAGGATTCCTTGGAGAAAGTATTCCTATTGAACAAATTCTGCCCATAAGTTACTGATCAGGCTTGATACAAATACTCTTGGCTTAGGTGCCACAGTCCTCATCTAATCTGTTGAGGATGAGGTGATAAGGTAACATTACTTCTCCCTGGAGGTTTCTTATGAGAACAGGCAGTGCTAACAAGAACAAGGCTCTGAATTCAAAACCACAGTACCACACCAAAAAAAGGCTAACCGATGTTAGATACTTTTAGTTTCCAAAGTATGTGTTAAACCTGTTCTGTAAATCTAAGAAAGCATTTTATTTTATATCTTTAACTAAGGAGTGGGGTTTGAACGCAAGACCTCACGCTTAAGGGACAGACATTCTACTACTAAACCATGCTTCCAATTCTCCTTCTCTTGGTTTGATTAAACACACTGGGTTCTTTTCCAGTTTGGCATATTCTCTGCTTTGTTTTTGATTGTTTAAGAGAAGGGTAAGAAGAACTCTTCCTTATTTTGTAGTATGACAACTAGTTACAGACACCTGGCATTGTTATTACATTCCCCAGGACTACAGTCTCCACTGTCTTCATCGTATTATCCTTCCAGTGGATTCCCAAATACAGGTTTTTTTAGATATTCAGAGTAACTCCTCTTATATGCAGTATATCTCATCTACATTTTTTCATAACTCATGATAATTATTATTCTTTTATATTTTCTAGGTTTGAAGAAAAGGCCCAGATGGATCCTCTTAGTGCTCTGAAGTACTTACAAAATGATCTTTATATAACGGTGGATCATTCAGACCCAGAAGAGACAAAAGAGGTAATGAAAGATGGTAGTAAACTTCAGACGTTGTTTTTTAAATGTTTTTAGCTTGGATTGCTTGAAGGAAAATGAAGAAAATACTAATCTTAAAAATTGTCCCTGTGCAAATGAGGTAAAAGTTGAACAAGTTATACAGAAAAACCTTAATACATTAAAAAAATTACTTGAATATAAAATTTTAACTTAGAAGTTTTGTATTTGGGGGAGGAAATAGTTGGTTTTTTTCTTTTACCTTTTCCATGGTTCTTTTACATAAAAACTATATAGAGCTGGAAAGGTAACTTAGTGGTAGAATGCTTGCCAAGCATGTATGAAGTTTGATTTCTCATTACCACATATACAGAAAAAACCAGAAGTAACGCTGTGGCTCAAGTGGTACCCTAGAGCAAAAGAATTTTGTTCAGGGACAGTGCCCAGGCTCTGAGTTCAAGCCCCAGGACTGGCACAAACAAAAAACTATAAATTTTTCTGTTGATACTCAGGATCTCTTGAAAGAAATGAAAACTCCCCCCCCCCTTTTTTTAGGGAGACAGGTAAAAGAGGCTGGTGGCAGTGGAATCCGTACTTCCTTTTAATGGTTAGGTACAAGATTGTTGTAGCAAAATAGCTTGGCTATAGATTATCTTCCTCCATCAGTAATTCCTAAGCTTGAGAAGCCAGCAGCCATTCAGTTTTCTAAAGATTTTGTATTCTTTTTGTTGTTGTTGTTGTTGGTTGTGGGGCTTGAACTCTGGGCTTAGGCACTGTCTGTGTGCTCTTCAGCTCAAGGCGAGCACTCTACTGCTTGAGCCATAGCACCACTTACAGTTTTCTAGTGGTTTATTGGAGATAAGAGTCTCACAGAGTTTCCTGTCTGGGCTGGCTTTGAACTGTGATCCTCACATCTCAGCCTCCTGAGTAGCTAGGATTACCCGGCGCCCAGCAGATTTTGTATTCTTTGTTTTTTTGTTTTTTTCCGGTCGTGGGCATGAACTCAGGGCCTGGGCGCTGTCCCTCAGCTCTTCAGCTCAAGGCTAGTGCCTACTACTTGAGCTACAGCACCGCTTCCAGCTTTTTCTGCTTATGTGATGCTGAGGAATTGAACCCAGGGCCTCAGGCATGCAAGGCAAGCACTCTACCACTGAGCTACCTTCCCAGCCAGATTTTGTATTCTTAATGGCATATTTGTTCATCTGTTGTGTGAATGTGCCTGCATGTCTTTCATGGGTTTATAGCCTCTTTTTCCACTAACTTCTAAGATTACTTTTGCTATTTCTTCTTTTGGCCAACCATACTATAACAAAATAAACTCTTACCAGCTAGTAATATCTGAACTATAGTCCATTTTCCCTTCCCACTCAGAATTGGTGCTGATGATAGATAGTTTTGTCCCTTTCATCTATTTTCTTGTTAGCTCTTGTTTTGCTCTGGCTTTGTAATAGCAATATCAAGCCATGCTTCTTTTCTTCCCTTCAGCTTTGACACAGGTTTTAGATTTAATGTCAAATGACTTCCAGGTACCAGGCTCGTTGTACTTTCAGAGCAGTAGAGTCTGCATGTCCTCAGTGCCAAAACAAAGAAATATTTTTTCATAGTTTCTTGTTGTTAAATTCTCTTTTTCTCACTCAATATTAGTTGCAACCCTTCATGAGTTATAGAATCATCAGAATATACTTTAGAACTTTATGTATCAGAATTGTCTTTCCTTGAGATAAATAATTCATGATGCTATTAGAATTAGAGGAAAGTATCAGTTTTCCTGAGAATCAGAATATGTTTGGTTTAACCTGTTGTGACTTATAAGTCTACATAGTTGTGAATATCATAACATTTCATGTATGGTATATTAGAGACTTCCATTTCATGTCTTAAAGGCTTAAGCAAGAATTGATTCTGTTTTGGGGAAAGAAATCCCATGGTAATAGTT
This sequence comes from Dipodomys spectabilis, assembly GCF_019054845.1. Lineage (NCBI taxonomy): Eukaryota > Metazoa > Chordata > Mammalia > Rodentia > Heteromyidae > Dipodomys > Dipodomys spectabilis. The sequence continues at coordinate 17,615,405 of NW_024870874.1, forward strand.
GTTCTCATTATTGAGGCATAAACAAACTTAATCTAAAATTTATGTGGAAAAAAGGAGCTTTAAGCTTTACTACTTAAATTCATCCATAACCCTTTTGCTTTTGTCTATAAGATTTTTGCTAACTTGGCCAGTCTGACCACATATACTCTTAATCTTCTATCCTTTGCCTTCCATGCAGCTAAAATTCCATGCATGCTCCTGTAATTTTTGGATAGCTTATAATTGCCTTTTCTTACTGTTTGATTTCTAAAATGGAAATATCAGATAAAGGGCATGTTTTTATTTTGATGTTATATATTAGTATAATGGATACATTATACTAAAAATTCAGTAACCATCCAAAGTACCAGTCTATCCATATATGATCAGAGTCCCAACTGAATAGTTTTTCCTTTTCATTATAGTCAACTTGTTTTTCCTTAATAAACACATACTTTTAATTTTTTTTAATAAGATAATTTCAAGACTTGGTCTACTATTTTGGTAAACAGTAATAGTCATCTAGAAAAAAGCTAGCATATCACTCAGATGTGATGGTACATGCCTATGGTCCAAGCAAGTAAGAAGCTGAGGCAAGAGAATCAGAAGTTGGAGGTGACTCTGGGCTGCGGCGCATATCCCTATCACAAAAGAAAAAAAAGTGAACATATTCTTTAAATATGATGTCATTCTTGCCATTATTTGATGAATAAACCTGGGCAACACAGGTGCATAGGTCTGAATTTAAATGGTCAAAATTCTAAGGGTTATTTTCTGTGTTACCCAGCTAATTTGCTTCTATTTTTCTTTGCAGTTTCAGCTCCTAGCTTCAGCTCTATTCAAATCTGGCTCCGATTTTACAGCTCTAGGTAAGTATATCAGTTGTCCAGTCAGTTGTCCTAATACTTTGAATGTTAGATATTGGCTTGTTTTAAAGTAAATATTAGGGCTGGAGGTGTGGCTTGAATGGCAGAATGCTTCCTAGTAAGCTCAGGCTTCAAACCCTAGCACAGTCAAAAAGATGGTAAGTAGGTAGGTAGGAAGAAAGATAGCAGTATTAAGTGAAATGTAAATCCAAACAAATGGAAAATGTAAATTTTCTAATAACCTGCTTAAAGTTTACTTTCTAAGCATCATTTACCTACCAGCTGATGGATCGGTTTGCAATTCCTATTATACTAGCAATAGGAATTATGATCCACATAGATGGCAATAGCAGCATGGTCAGAATACAGTAATTTGTTCAGCATTACTTTGGACTTCAGTCTGTTTTGCTGCTATTACTTGTTGGATGAATGGTTTGTTTTTTGTGGTTGCATAATGTCAAAAGAACAATGGAGCAGTCAATGAATATTTTAGATGCTGAGAACATGACCATTTCTTTCTTTAAAATGAGAAATTTGTTGGCATGTTATTTGCTTAAATTTTCTTGGAAACTCTGATATTGATATCAGTCTTCATTAAGAGTACTTCTATTTTGTATTCATGAATTACTTGAAAAAAATATATGTATATGGCTTGGGGGATCAAATTATATTAATGAACAAGTAGTTCAACAAGGCTGTAGTAAAATTAGTTCAAAAAAGTTGCAGGATTCAGAGCTTCATTGTGGTAGTTTCAGTTTTTCACCAACTAGTAATCTTTTGTAAATAGAATTTTCAATTCTGTACAAAATGTAATTTACACAGTAAATCCATTAACTCCAATGATTTGCCCTAGTGTTGAACAACGGCATTGAAATCTTCTAATGGATATAATAAAGTATTTATATTTAGAACATAATAACATTTACACGTTACAGTTAAATTTCTTCATTGTCATTTTGTCTCTTGAATTAAGGTTAACTTCCTCAGAAAATAAAAGCCCAGAATTTATATAATGGTGCTACTCACTGCGATGGGGGGAAAATAGTGTTTTTTGAGGTCTTGCCATTACTTATTTCAAAGCAAATCATTGAGGATTCTCTACTAATCAAGGCAACTTCAGTCCTGAGTTATAAGTTGCTTTTTTGTTTTCCTGGGAAACGAAATTAGGGGTTTAACCACTTGCTCACTTGAGCCAAGCCTTCAGCCCAACTTTTGCTGATTATTTTAGAGATGATGTCTTCAAGGACTTTTCTCCTGAACTAGCTTTGAACTCAGATTCCTGAGTAGCAAGGATTATAGCAATGAAACACCAGCTCCTGGCTTTCCACTCCTAAATTCCCAGCAGGCTGTTAACAAAATATGACTTCAGCATATTCTAAGAATTTAGATAATGGTTTACTACCATTTCATATACTTGGGCTTAAAATATATATATTCAGGCTACAAGAAATTTAAATGGTGATGGAGAATCTGAGTATAAGTATTATTTCAGAAAGTTCAATCCTTTCTGAATGTATTCATTTGTAATAGTACCCAAGCTAGAAGCCTGATAGTTGAGTGTGTACCTTATGTATGAATATCACAGGACCATCATTTTTATTTATTAGTGGGCCAGATTATCTCTGACTGGCATAACCTTTAGGGTTTTTTGCTGTTGGTTGGTTGGTTGGTTTACTTTCTTTTTTTTATATTCTTTTATTTAGTGGTACAAAGGAGTTACCATCCAACAAATCAGTTTATGCATACAATGCATCTTGATCAGTGTCACCCCTTTCATCATTCCCACCCCCACATCTCCTAACTTTAGTCTTTAAAACAAACATTTCTTGGCAATAATTTAAATATGTTACATGGTGTCAAAAAATATTTTTATTTTAGCTTAACTCCTTTTGTCTCTGCCAGCTAACATTTTGTCAGGAACAGTTTGTTTTATTTGGATTCTAAACAAACCTTAGATCGAAAACAATACAAGCACATGAGATAAAAATACAAAAAGAGAAAATTCCTGAGAGGCTTTACTTCCTACTTTGTCTAAAGAAAGACAATATAGTTTAGTAGTTAGAACTTGATTAAAGCATAGTGGCCAAAAGTTAGAATTGAGGATCAAATACCTGTTCTGCCACTGACTAATTTTTAAAATGACTGTGAAGACACACTTGGTGCCTGTAGTCCCAGCTACATGAGATTTGGAGATTGACAGGATTTCAATTAGAGGACAGTCTGGGCAATGTGAGCCTTTAATTCTTAGCTATGTGGAGTAGTGTTATGGACCGAGGACAGCACATGACCTGTCTAACAAATAACCTAAAACAAAAAGGACCAGAAGTGTGGTTCAAGCAGAAAGAGCCTGCCTGCCTAGCAAGCATAAGGCCTTGAGTTCAAAGCTCTGTGTCAAGTAAATGAAAGAAAGAAAAGAAATCTTAAACAAGTTATTTAACCTTATATCAGTTCCTTCATAATATTGAGGTATGAGAATACTGAGAGAATTAAGTGAAATAATGAGGGAAACACTGCTGCATTCCTGGTACTGTTTTTTTGTCTGGTTAAAAACAGGCCAGCTTTGTAATGGAGGTAAATTATTTATCCATGAGTATATTTCATAATATTTCAGGCTTAGTTATCCTAGTTCTTACTCTTACTCATTTTCTGTCCAGTTATGTTACTCTTTATAAATAGAATTTTTTTTTGGTTGGTCGTGGGACCTGAACTCTGGGCCTGGGCACTGTCTCTCAGCTCTTCAGCTCTAGGCTAGCGCTCTACCACTTGAGCCACAGCACCACTTCCAGCTTTTTCTGCTTATGTTGTGCTGAGGAATCAAACCCAGGGCCTCATGCATGCAAGGCAAGCGCTCTACCACTGAGCCACCTTTCCAGCCCCTATAACTAGAATTTTTTTTAAAAACACATGTTATTCACCAGTCCTTTCAGGTTATAGATGAATATTGCATTTTCTATACTCTATAAATGATGATGGTGATGCTGATGATGCTGATGTCGATGGCCAAACTTTTTGATTGACTCTTTAAACTTAATCCAATTATTAACTTCTTAAGGAGAATTAAATGAGTCTTATTATCTGTAAATTCAAGAGAATCAAAAGGTGATTTACAAGCATCTTGTATTATCTTAGTTTTTGAAAATGACTGACTTCAGAGACAGCTTCCAGGTATCTTTATTTTAGAATTTCAGATTGCTGTAGGCACCTTTGAGACTGAACTGTGCTGTTTTGCTCATTTCCAGAAATGTGTCTTCAAAAAAGTTTATTGCAGCAATTAAGCTTATTTTCAGTAAGGTATATGGCGAGTGGGGAAAATCAGGTCCAGAGAGCATATTGGCTTTTTCAGACATCACACTTCCCTTCAGAAGAAAGCTTGCATTCCAAAAATCATGTGCAGATAATGAATTAATGACGTTCACATAAGTGTCTCAAATGCTTTTCAGCACTGTTGATATTGAGTTAGAATTGTGAGTTTAGAATCTCATGGCATTTGCCACACCTTTTTTTTTTTCCTTCTACCACTTTGAGGCACAGCTCCACTTCCAGGTTTTAGGTGGTTAATTAGATAAGAGTCTTATGGACTTTTCTTCCCTAGGCTGGCTTCAAACTGCAATCCTCAGTTCCCAGCCTCCTGAGTAGCTAGGATTACAGGCATGGGCCACCAGTTCCTGGCTGCTATACCATTTTAACCTTTATACTTTTTCTACATTTATCAAACCTAGATTGCAGTGAAATACTTTCTGCAGCCTTCTATCTGACTCCGTGTTCATAGGGGTTTTTATAGGAATAATAGTTTTTTGTACTAGAAATAGGAGATACAGATTGTGTCTTAACTCTTATGCCTGGAGGAAAATGCAGCTTGTTACTGTTTCTCAAGGCCAGCTGGTCTGTGTAAGATACCAAGTTAAAGTAGCTCACCTATTTTTAGAGCATTCATAATCTTTAGTTCTAGTAGTGATGACCTACTGATAACTAGGTGATATTTATGGATCACTTACCATGATGGGGTCAGGCGTTATTCTTAGCACTTTGTATGTTCATATCCCATCAGATCCCACACTAACCATATGAAATAAAGTAGCTGCTTTTTTAATCTTTTATGTATGAAAACTGGGATACCTAAAGGCTTAAAGTAGCTTTCTGTAAAGAATACTGGTGAAGGAGGAGGCAACAATGCTTGATAAGAAATGTACTCACTATCTTTCCCATGTAATTGTAACCCCTCTGTATGGTATTTTTATAATAATAATTTTAAAAAGAATACTGGTGATCCGCAGTGCCAGGATTCAGTATGGTGTCAGAGCTTACTCTTAAGTGCCACATGAGACATTTAATTAGGGAATGCAGAATCAGTGTTTCTATGAGAAACATAGAGCTACATTTTTGGGAACCTCTTTTTGACATTTGTTTTAACTGATCAGAATATGACATTGACTTCTTTCTGTTTAAAGATTCATTATTTAATTACATATGGTTGATTCATTAACATCAGCATCACTCAACTCACACCCGAATGGAGCTTTTCTAACACGTGTTTTCTCTGTAGTAATAAAGTACATCATGGTCTTCTTATACTTAACACTAGTTAGCCCTTCAGCAGTACAGTTAGGGGTCATACTAAAAAGTGAAATAATGCTAGCTGCTGGTGGCTTATGCCTGTAATCTTAGCTACCCAAGAGGTTGAGATCTGAGGATTACAGTTTGAAGCCAGCCCAGGGAAGAAAGTCAGTGAGACACTAATCTCCAGTTAACTACAAAAAGCCAAAAGTGAAGCTGTGCTCAAGTGGTAGAGTGCTAGCCTTGTGCAGAAGGTCAAGGACAGCATTCAGACCCTGAGTTCAAGCCCAAGGACCATCGCACATACACACACCTCAAAAATAATAATTTTTTAAAGAAAGTGGAAAAAAATGGCTTCACATGTGGCTCAGTGATAGAGCTTCCTCTTAGCAAGTGCAACGACCCTGATTTCAGACTCCATGCCACCCCAAAAAATGTGTATGTATATAGGCCTAGAAACACTTTGCCAGCATAACAGTTCTTTAGTTTATAACTAGTATTTTCCATGAAAAGGAGTTAGACCTTTTTGGAGAAAGGACTGACTCCAGAGTTATGTAAGAATGAGCTTGAAATATCTTACGGTGTTGGAAAATAAAGAAGTGCTCAGAAATTTATATTTCTCAAAGATAACAGAGCCAGATAAAAAGCACCCACTGGCCAAATCTGGGACAATATGAGTATCAGAATGAATGATGTTAAGTAATAAGTCTAAAGAGAAGAATACAAACATATATACTGAATGAAACAAATAAAATGGAAAGAGAGGAAGAAAAAAGTCAACATATAAATAATTTTTTCACCAAGAGCCACTGTAATCATTGAAAGTAAGCATATTGAGAAATAAGATATTATATAAGATATCAAACAGTCTCCTCATCAGCAATTTATTAATTACAGAGATAGAAAAGTATAAGCTTTACATTGGAGAAGTTTGACACTCACCACTTAACCATGGTATCAAAGTTAACATCATTGATACTGAGACAAACTGATAGATACTACCTTCTGATGGATGTTCTTAAGACAATATCACTTCTGCACTGCTCTGGCTTAAATTCCATCTGATAATTGTCCTAGAAAATCCAATATTAACAGTTACATCCTTTTAACTACAATCCTAGGAATTGTAGTTCAATACCACATGTACAAGAGCCTGGATACAATCCCAATACCACATACACACAAAAAAAAGGTTAAATCAATAATGTATGTGTGTGTTATATAATTGGACATGCTTTTCTTAACTGAGCTTAAGAATTCAAGGGTGAAGATGTATAAAATTTATCATCAAGTATTTCCACAAAATAGATATGAGTGGTGTATAATATACACGCACACAATAAGAAAACATTTGATGAAATGTTAACAGATTCTAAGAGAAGGAGTGAAGGATATATATGAGTGCTTAATGCACTCTTATTGAAACTTTTATGGGTTTGAAATTTTTAAGAAAGAAAACCATTTGGAAACTTCAGAAAAATGTAATAAAAAAAGAAATACAATCTCACCAGAGATAAGTTTTGTTAGTATTTTAGGCTATTTCCTTTTATTCATTTCTATGATATGATAGTAGGCCTGTTAAATCTTAAGCCCAGCTCAAGAAGGAAACATTTTTCCTTCCAAAACAATAATAATAATACAGTTTTAAAAATAAAAAGGAATGTACCATTCTTGAGGTATTATTTCCTTCCAGGAAAGTGTATCCTTGACAGTGTTCCCTTCCTATTCTTTACAAGACTGAAGCAGATTGTGAGGTTGAAGCTTTCTAAATTGGGTGGAATCATTCTGATTTAAAAGAGTATTCTCTGAACCATCATGGCATATTTAAACTCTTTATGTCTCCAGTTTTGGTTCTGATGGCACTTACAAGAATTCATTTATTTTTTATCATTTAACTATCTTAATTTATTGCTAAAAATTGGAAGCTTCACCTGGGCACTGGCGGCTCACACCTGTAATTCTAGCTACTTAGGAGGTTGAGATCTGAGGATCGCAGTTTAAAGCCAGCCTAGGCAGGAAAGTCCATGAAACTTTTGCCTTCAGTAAACCACCAGAAAATCAGAAGTGCTGTGGCCCAAGTGGTAGGGCTCTAGCCTTGAGCTGAAAAGCTGAGAGGGCCCAGGCCCAGAGTTCAAGCCCACGTCTGCCCTCCTCCCCCCAAAAAAGGAAGCTTCTACACTGAAAATACCAACTGACTAAAGAAAGGATACATTTTACTGAGCCTAAAGTGAGAAGAATTGTTTAGTCGAACAGATGCCACTGCTTTCTAATATTTATCTAGATTAAGTAATTTATTACTACATTCTCATATGCGCTTAATAGTACCATGACAGAATTCTATATATTATATATGTATTTCTTTCCTTCTCTCAGCATCTACATCTTCACCCATTTTCCTTAGTAGTACTTCTAAAGCTTTTAACACCTTATTGATTTTAGACTACTTTGATCCTTTTCATTTTGTTCTATTATACTTTCATTATCAAAAAATTTAGTGAGGGCTGGGAAGGTGGCTTAGTGGTAGAGCACTTGCCTTGCATGCATGAGGCTCTGGGTTCGATTCCCCAGCACCAGATAAGCAAAAAAAAGCTAGAAGTAGTGCTGTGGTTCAAGTGGTAGAGCGCTAGCCTTGAGCTGAAGACCTGAGGGATAGCTCCCAGGCCCAGAGTTCAGGCCCCACCACCGGACCCAAAAATGAATGAATGAATGAATGATTTAGTGAGTCAGAAGCATTACAAGGTCAAAACCAAATTTCCTTAGAAGAGATTAAATCTGTGTTCCCAAAGTATTTTTCTTTTTTACATAATTGCATTTAATCTTCATGATAGTCCTGTGAAACAAACAGGATTATCACAAATTTATAGTGAGAAAACAGATGTGCTAACAGCCAAAGAGGCTGATGTCACTTCAGTCCATACCACTACCAGGTAAGAGAAGTAAGATCATATTAATGGAGTCTAGCTGGTTTTGAAGCCTCATTGGATTGGTGTTTCTGGACTGTACGTCGCTGTTGCTCACAACTAGCTTTTCTGTTCCATATTGAACTTTGAACACAGTGGATGAGTTTGTTTATTTCTTCTTCACCAGGCTTTTCAGATGTGGATCACACCTATGCTCAAAGAACTCAGCTCTTTGACACCTTAGTAAATTTCTTTCCTGACAGCATGACTCCTCCTAAAGGCAACCTGGTAGACCTCATCACACTGTAACCATCGCTGGGCACGGAAGTGGAGAACAGGAGTCTGCTCTCAGTGTTGTGGATTACAACTCTGTTCATGGACATGGAGTTGCAGTGATTGAGGACTGCATCAGAGTTTTGAAGGGATCCTTACCATCACAAGTTCAACCTTTCTTCATACCTGACCTCAGCCCCATTCTCCTCCTATTCTTAAATTAGGCTAATAAAGTGAAGTTGGTATACTTTCCATTTAATTACATATTTTTTTCTTACTTTAATTTTTAAGAATTAACAAATATAAGAGAAAGAATTAGGCAGTTTACCCTTTTCTAATTTTTTTAATTTTTTTAAACTGGGAGTAGCACTATTAACAGACTCAGTGCTATGAGAATTTTGGATTTTGCTATTAGGTTGTTTGGTCTTTATTACCTTTATCTTCTTCCTTCCCTTTTCACTTTACCTCACATCACACAACTGTTCTAAGTGTTGTCACTAGTTTACCTCTTCATTCTTGCTAGGTATATAGTTCTGTAGGGACAGTTGGTGTATGTTAAGGTGATATATGTGTATATTGATTGTCTTGTATTACATTGAACAGTAGACAGGATACAGGACTCAAATTTCCACTTCTTGTCATAGAACTAAAATATGAAATCCAAGATTGACCCAGGCCCCCTATGAAAGATTGGTTATATAAATTTTCTATGATGTTATATTTTGTAGTAGATACTACAGTCATGTTTGGCATCAAATTACAGAAACCTGAAACAGAAGACTATGGTTCAGACACATGTGAGACCCTTTAAAGAACCACTGGGAATGTCTAATAGTGATTAATATGTTCATTGATGTCTTTGTAACAATTTTAAAAGGAAGTGAGTCTTTCATCTGTTACAGCTAATGCAGAACCAAGGCTCTCATTTCCACTTTGTAGTCCCTCTCTTGGAGTTTCATTTGGATCAGTGAGTTTCCAGAGCTGCACTTTTTTTTGCAGCTCATCTATCTGTATTTACTAATTTTTTGAAGAGTAGTAGTTTGTGGTTATCCATTAGTGTACAGCTGATTGACATTTTTATTAAGCATATGGACTAGCCTTTTTTAAATGAGCAAGAGAAAATGATAGGTCAAGTATTTTTTCATTAAACAAAGTATAACAGCTGGGTTTTTTGGTGATTCCATTTTCGTGTATGCAGGAATGGAGGTACATAGCTTTCCCATTAAGTGCTGTGGAATGTTAGAAAGAAAGTCTATGCATGGATAGTGCTCACATTTGCTCAAAAGTTGCTTTATGCAACTGATACCCTCTATGCCAAAGCTGACTCTCTAATATCCATCTGTCAGCTATTAAGAATGAGCTGGACATCTGTAGCTCACACCTATAATCATAGCTACTCAGGAGGTTGAGCTCTGAGGATCATGGTTCAAAGCCAGCTGGGGCAAAAAGGTTGATGAGACTCTTATCTCCAATTAACCAACAAAAAGCCAGAAGTAGAGTTGTGGCTAAAGTGGTAGAATGCTAATCTTGAGTGACAAAACTTAAGAGACAGCCCCTGGGCCCTGAGTTCAGGCCTCAGAATGAGTATAGAATTATGTCCTGGAGTAGCAAGATTAAGTCTCACTGGAGAGTTAAGAAATTGACACGCACTTTAAAAGTTTCACTTACGTAAATGAAATCTTGAAATGTCTCTTCACTCTGTCTTTATTATTATGATTTTATTTCTTTGGGGAATGGACAGCAATGTTCTGTGTTTGTTTTAGTACTTTTAGGCTTGAATCATGGGCTCCTTTGCATCCCAAAGAAATTAGTAGTAATTTATTAAACATTTAGATCTGTACCTTTTCTTGTGAAAAGTAAGCTATATGCTTCAGCAAGTAACAGATTGTGTAGATTCAGAATAACCAGTTAATTATTCAGTTGAATAAACATTCTATTTACAAACTTGTACAGTGTCATAAAACAATTCCTCTGACAGCCAAGAACATAAAATATTATCATTAATGTTAAAGTCTGTTGGATCATTTTTGGAGATGTGTGCAAATCAGGTTGACAGGCAGGAAATTGATGACTTCCAAAATTTAAAATCTTTGATTACAATGAATTTTGACACTTTGAAAACATTAACCAAATGAAATACTTCTGCCCGCCATCATTTAATTTTACAGTGCTGTTAATTAGTTCCTTAACTCTTTTTCATTTTTGTTGTGTGTAGTGGGGGGTTGTTTGTTGGTTGGTAGTAGAATTTTAACTGGAAATGGAATTCTTCTGTGGTTTTTCTTTCTTTTTATCTAGTTTTTAAAAGTATATACCTCTTTTCATTTTACCTTTCACTTTTATTTAGATGAAATTTTCCAGCTTCATTTAAATATAGATAAATTATAGTGAATCACTTCAGGTTGCCTAAGTGAGACACACTTACCAAGGAGATGATTAACTAGAATTTGTGCCTTGAGTTAATGAGCTACCACCAGGAATGACAATGGCTTTGACTATTCATGACCAAGACTGACACTTTGCAGTTGTTATATATTTGATACAGAGTGGTATATATTCCAAGAATTTCAACAGTACCTTATTTAAGTAAACCTAGTATTTGGTAGCATTGTATGTGTGCTTTGTTACTCAAAAAAAGTTTTTCTTTCTTAGTGAATCCCAAATTGAAATGCCTTGCTGATGCTTTAAACACATTAATTATTGGGATATAATTTGCTCAATTTTATCCCTAGCTTTAACCTCATTGCCATTTCTCTTTTTTCCCCAGTGGAGTATATTGTTTTCAGACAGAAATAAACTAGATCTATACTATTATTTTCTGTGCTTGTATTTTATGGAAAAGGTTTGATTTTCAGGTGACTTCTCAAATGCCTTTTGCATTTTATTTTGTGAAATGATAGAGGTCTTATGTAGCCAGCTTGATTAAAAGTATACCAATCTTGTTCAACGAAAGGAATTTACAGTTGGATGTCTTACCTTTGTGTGAAAGCTAACAGGCAATATTAATTAGCCTTTATCAAGGTTAATCTTTTAGATGTGATTTCCATTTATACTAAAACTTGTCTATCCATGTCCAGTTAGTAAAAACTGATGGGAAATTAATTCATTTGTCATAGAAATGCTTCTGAGATTTAGAGCTCAGTGATTTGTTCAAGATTATACAACTACATTCTTGATTAAATTATGTATATTGTATATAAATGTTTAGCATCTTAAAACTGCCATGTAAAAAATACATATTAACAGTTTGATTTAATAAAAACGGATTTTAAATTTTAACCTATGAACAAAAGCTAGCTTGAGGCACTTAATCATTTAGTTAGAGAATGAGAATGTTGTACTTGGAAATATGTTCCCACTTATACTCCCTGAGTTATATTCAATTCCATGATAGTTATACAAAGAAGACTACATGGAATCTTAGTAACTATGAATCATTTGATTGTTTTCTGAGTGAAAGTTTTATGAAGTCCTTGGCAGGTTGAGTGTTGTACAATAGTTGGGAATTTGTAGTGTGTACTCTAAATGTTAAAGTCACCTGGCTAATTTTTTTTTTAAGCCTTCCTAATTCTTAAAATCCTTGTTTATCTATCATCCCATTGTAGAAATTCTTGCCTGGACTTGGTGATTGCCAAGGGTTTTTGTTTCTTTCTGTTTTTTGCCAGTCCTGGGGTTTGAACTCTACTGTCCTCTTGAGTTTTTGTGCTCAAGGCTAGTGCTCTACCACTTGAGCCACAGCTCCACTTCCAGCTTTTTGTGGTTAATTGAAGAGTCTTGTGATCTTTTCGCCCAGGCTGGCTTCAAACCACAATCCAAAAATCTCAGCCTTCTGAGAAGCTAGGATTATAGCATGATCACCAAGTTTTTGTTCTTTGTGTGTGTGTGGTTTTTGTTGTTGTTGTTTTGTTGGTCATGGGGCCTGAACTCTGGGTCTGGGTGCTGTCCTTTAGCTCTTCAGGTTAAGGCTAGCACTCTACCTCTTGAGTCACAGTGCCACTTCCGGCTTTTTCTGCTTATGTTGTACTGAGGAATCGAACCCAGGGCCTCATGCATGCAAGGCAAGCACTGTACCACTGAGCCACCTTCCCAGCCCTCACCAAGTGTCAATTAATGCTTGGTTTAGGGTATTCATATGACTGAGGGATAGGGTGGACTACAGTTGTTAGAGGAGTTTCAATAGAGATGTGCAAGTGACAGTGCTTGTAAATTAAATCTTTGGGCTTTCATGCAGATTTTTGTTTTACTGTGTTCCAAATAGTTTTATTCTTTCAGTGGATTTTTGACTGTTGACTTCTGTTTGCATGGTTTGTATTCTGACAATTTGGTTATCTAAAACATCTAGTCTAAAAGTTGAAGTTTCCAAGTTCGTTGAAATAATTTGGAGAAGACTAGCTGAGCTGAATGACATTACCATAGTTCTTCCCCTTTGGGGTGAGAGACTAGACTCTTTGTAGTCTATTGATTTCTTTGCCATACGCTCTTTGTTTTCTTCCATAAATAATGCTTCAGAGCTTTATTTATACATGATGTTTTAACCTTGAATTCCTTCTACTCACCTAATGTAAATTGTGTTTCCATTTGTTTTTCTTAACCAGTTTAACCTTATTCTCCATTTTGTTTTTCCTAGACTTTCTAAAATTTTGTAGCATTGCTTAGAACTATTACAGAGCTTGGGAAAAACAGGTAAAAATAATTGTGCTCTATTATCCTTGCTTATGACAAGAGGACAGTGAAATTAAAATTTGCATATTATTAAAGTAATACTTAAATCTTACAATAAAAATACGCATCATTTTTGCTTAGAATAGTAATGGCTGTAGCCTCTTTAATTGAGGAACCTGGATTGGCTTGTTTTCCTGGCACGAGGAATTATTGTCACTATTTGTAGAGTACAATTTTGTAAGAATGTTGGTGGAGCTCAGCATACCACCAAAATTCATTTGCCTATTTTTTTTGGTTGTGTTTCTAGCCCACTTTCCTCTGTTCCCAACTTCCATGGGTAACATTCATTTTTCTGCTGGTGTTAAAAATTGACTTTTAATTTCTAATAAGTTAAATATTAAGATTGATTTTGATTGCTATCAAATGATTATTAGTCAGTCCTTAAGAAAAAAACAACACACTCATATAAATGTTTCTTCCCATCAAGAATGTAATTTTTAGATCCAATTCCAAATGACTAAACTTACTATAAAGCCTACTGTAAAACTCATCTGATAGTGGCTTCCATAGCCAAGAAATTAGTAGAGCTTATATTGTAAAAATAAACTTTTCTGATAATGTGGAGTGAAAGACCCTCATGAGAAATCTATGCTTTTCTCTCAGATAGAACTCGAATGTTAGAGATCTTGAACTAGATCCCAGTTCGCAACACAAAGCAGAGAAGATTGGTCTTTTGATTAGAGATTATCATTTAGAAATTAGAGGTGCTAATATGAAATCATGTTCTTTAAATATTTCCAAGCTTTCTTCAAATCAGAATTTTATGTGATACCATTTGACAACTATCAGTCAACAACAACAAAAAGAAAAGTTGGTGATGTTGGTAGGATGTTTGGTAAGGAAGGAGACCAGTTCTAAGATACCACAGTTATGAAAACATATGTCTTCATTTCTAATCTGCTATGCAATAGCCATAGTAAACTATCATACATTTGTGTACAACATCCTATTTTGCCCATTCAAGGCATTTTGACATGCAAGTATTGAACCTCAGGAGCAGTGCTAGAGAGGATATGTTAGTATGGGGGAAATGGGAGCTGTTTGCTTATAGGTTTGAAGGTTCAAAAATGTAAATGAAATAGAAACCTCTTTTACTTTTAACCCTGAATGATTTTATTAGTGCAGAGCTAGGAAAAACACTATCAAAAGAGATCAAAGCTCATTTTTCCAGAATGTCTAGTTACTCAGAATAGTCAATAGAAAGCATTTCTTGGATCATTATCTTTTCTTCCCTTCTCCCAAATAGGGATCATGAGTCCTTAAAACCTAGTAGAATGAGTTTTAGATTTTAAACAAGGTAGTTAGTTTCATATATACATCCAGGTCCATTATAAAGAACCATGAGTTGTTGGGTTCCCACAGAACTTCCCTATCCATCATATGTAAGCCTTGGCTGCTATATAGCTCTGGACCATATGGGGAGTTAGCATGATTCTTTAGTTTCATTCACTGCTTAATGAGTATCAGATTAGTTGGCAGGAAAGAAAAACACTCTCTTTAATATTGAGGAGTATAAACAACTATGTGCATGGTTTTGAGCTATATTTTTTTAGTGATCTCTTTTTTGTGTGTGGTGAATCTCAAGTCTTAACAGATTAGTGTTTTTAGATTGTTCGCTATACCTTTACAATAGGAAATAAATGGTCATTTCATATATAGCTTATAACCCGTACAGAATTGAACTAACATTAATTTTCATGCCTTAAATCAGTCATATGTAATCCCAGGGGTCTTTGCTTATTTTTTCTTTGCCAGTAAATAAATAAGTCCTGTATATCAGAGGTTTTACAATTTTGGCTTATGCTTTAGGTCCTTTTCACTTGTGTAGTGATTTTAAGTTAGAGAAGATATCTAGAATAAGTCTCAATTCTATTGTAGCTGGCAAAGTTTTATAAAAATTCAGTTGCAACCAAAGAAAGGCTCTTAAATCATCAAAGCCATGCTAGTGTATATTTACAAGTGGCTGTTCAACATGTTGCCTTATGGTTTCATTGAATTGAAATGGGAAGCTGTGGAGACAAATATGTGGCTTTACATCTTTTTAATTGCTTGCTTTAGAAGTTCTGTGCTACTTCTGCCTTAGTAAAGACTTGGCTTAGTTTTACATGTACGTGCTAGAACCAAATACAGAGTTGTAAGACCTGGGGAAATAATTGTCAGCCCAGTGCTGAACTGGATAATAGTACAAGATTATATATGAGTAGTCTTCTATGTGGGAAGCTGTGTTTTCTAGCCATGTTATTTGATCTTCATAAGATCCCCTCTCTCAAAAACAAATAATTTTGATGACTAACCAGTAAAAATTTTGAACCATCTATTTAGAAAAATAAAAATGGATTTTTTCCCCCTAACCATTACCTTTAGTCAGCTTGCTTTTTAACTTGTGTGAAATATCTTTTGGAGTGAATTAAGATTATATGTGTGATACAGTCGCTCTCAGATCAATTTAAAAGTTGCAAAATAATGTGAGCAGATTTCTTTGTAGATATGTCTATATCTGAATTGTTTTCTTCTTTTTTTCTTTTTTTCTTTTTTTTGGTTGGTTGTGGGGCTTGAACTCTGGGCCTGGGTGCTGTCCCTTAGCTCTTCAGTTCAAGGCTAGTGCTCTACCACTTGGGCTACACTTCCGGTTTTCTGGTGGTTTATCGGAGAAAGGAGTTTCATGGACTTTCCTGCCGAGGCTGGCTTTTAACCTGAATCCTCAGATCTTAGTCTCATGAGTAGCTAGGAGGTGTGAGCCACCAGCGCCCGGCTTTTGTTTTCTTCTTAAAGAGATTCATTCCTTTACTGCTACTTCAAAACCTGAGTGTAATTGTCTTTGCCCTCAGAAGAATACAGGAGAGCTAGGGGCCTCTTATGTTTTTTTTTGTTGTTGTTGTTGTTATGTTTTTGGTTTTGGTTTTGGTTTTTTTAGTCTTGAGAATAAAACAATATTCCATTTTCCCAACGTGATGTATTCATACGTCACTTGGGAAAGATGTTAAAATTTTTCTAAAGTCAACTCATAAATTTTATAATTGGCAAATACTTGGTGGCCAGTAATTAGAAATTCTGATAGAATTTGAGAAGTATCTTCAAAAAGATACTTAGAAGCAAAATGATGCTAGAAATTAGATTGAGCTCCGTCGTAGCCAACCGAGCCTCTTTGTGGGTCACTTTCTTGGTGCTGCAGCAAATCTTCCCTGTGAGGGCCTTCTCCTGGCCTGGGAACATGTTGTTGTGACAGCTGCCAGCAAATGCAGAGTGTTATAATATCCTTTATGTAGCTATAAAAGAAAAAGCATTTCTTGATGATAAAAATACAGATCACAGAAAATTAGGAAATTACTAAATTTTTTTCTCCTGACTTTTTCACATTATCAAATATGGTAAAGTAAAAAAAAAAATTGTTAGCTATTTTCATTGTCTTCTACTATATGTATGCAGGGAAGACCAGGTTGTAAACGTATTTCCTTATAGTTTCCTTTGCTTAGATTTCTTAAACATAACCCTTCTCTAGAGATTGTGAACATAATTCTATGAGATTGTGAACATAATTCTATTGATGAGTCTTTGAGCTTGAAGTATGGCTACAAGATACTGTTCAGCAGCTGTGGAGGTCATTGGAAATTTCATCTTTAATACTCATTTGAATTTTTTTAACTCTAAGTACCACCAAAAGCACATAGACTTATTTATACCATAAGGAGCATTCTGTTGTGAATGGATGGGCTGTTTTGTATGGCCATAATTAAACCTGCACACAAAAGGCATGAGGAACTTTTATACAGACAGTATGAACATAATGTAAGAAATCAATGGATTAAGTTCCTTATCATGGCTAAGCAAATGTCTCTCAAAAAACTTGAATTTCCCTAAATATCAGCTCACTTTTGCATTTCAGTCACTTACTCTTGGTATGTGAAGAACACCAACTTGTCAGGTTGTCGTTTTTTCCTTCCTCTACCCTCTTGCCACTTCTGTGGCCATGCTTCTAAAGTACCTGCATTACAAATGGAAATAACATCTGGAAGGTTGGTA
Organism: Dipodomys spectabilis; assembly: GCF_019054845.1. Classification (NCBI taxonomy): domain Eukaryota; kingdom Metazoa; phylum Chordata; class Mammalia; order Rodentia; family Heteromyidae; genus Dipodomys; species Dipodomys spectabilis. Next base: position 17,632,716 of record NW_024870874.1, read on the forward strand.
TGTACTAGTTGGAGCATTTAAACAGTATTTTGAGGGGATTCAAACCTCTTTAACATCATTGTTTTAAGTTACTGCTGGGCTGTGATGAGTTATTGAGTCTTTCCCATCCCCTTCATGATCTGTGGTTCACCTTTTGTCCTATTCATATGCACATTTTAGGATTTCTTTTCAGTACAAGTAATTTTCTGATTCAGGTTTGATACATTATCACCACTTTGTGAATAAATGAGTGATATGATGAATGATTGCAATTGTAGAATTGTATGTAATGTACATATGCAGAAAGAATATTTTGTTCATTTTCTTAATAAAATTATATATGGACACAGGATGTCGTGCGTTTTCCAAAACTCGTCAGCATTTAAAATATTTGTGTATAGTTTTTGTACTTTTCCCTCAAAGGGTGTTTTATTCAAGTACACATGTTCTTGGCTTTGTGACAACTCCAGACTTCAGGAGTTGTCAGCTACTTATTCAAAAATAGATGTGTAACCCACATCTCACTGCATAGTTCTGATTTCTAGGGTATGCTTTGAGTGTGGCTCAGAAATAACATTTCTTTGTGTTCTCAAAACGGGAAAACATGAGGTACAGTGATAAGGCCCTTTCCTTGGTTAATCCAAAGAACTCAAAGGGATCAAAAAGAGACACCTTCACAGCAATAAGCTTCATATGAGATGTGTGGTGACGTATGTCAGCTGTGAGCTGGTACTTTACACCACCTGTGCTTGTACTCCCTTGACTTTTTCTAAGATACAACCACATTATTCATAGAAACTGGTGGTATGGGGTAGTAGTGGGGGAAGTGGGAGGGAATGCCGGGCCTATGGTATAAGTCCTGGTAGAGGTTGAAGTATTGGCAGAGGCTGTTCACTTTCGCTAACACTGCACTGCCTGTTATATGTCTTAGAAAAAAAGAATGAGTGGGACTATGTTGTAGACCATATTTGGAGTTACACTGCCATTACTGCCCTTCAGGTGGCCTGTCCACTGGTCTGTTTTGGCTATTGGAAAACCCCAAATGGAAGACTTCTATACTTGGTCACTTCTTAACTTGTGGCAGAGAATGGGCAGCCTTGGAGACATTGAATTTTGTTATCTCCATGTCCACAAACTTCTATGTAATGTTCAGTAGTCTTGAAATTGTCTATAATTTGCAGGTCTTGCTTGCCAGGGACACTGGAAAATGCTATCTCAGTATTTACCACTAATGTTCATTTAGAGTAGCCAGAGGCAAGCTTTGAAAGGACGGTATACAATGTGAAGTGTGAATGTCAGACCTTTAAAATGCCAACAGTGAGAGCACCTTGGTAGGGTACAGGGAACAGGGTCAGTGACTGCCTCAGGAAGAGAAGTCTTAGATCCAATTTGTGGCCATGATAAACTGAGTCACTGCTAGAACAGTATGCCTGAGCCAGGCCAGGTCCTGTGGGAGTTGTTGGCACTTATGATAGGGTCCTTTCTGTATTCTTGGCGCACTCAAAATACCCTGGCCCAAGTCCGGCTTCAGCATGTCTGCTGCCTGTCAGCACTCCTAGGTGAAAGAAATCACATAGTAACATCAGTCTTTGTAGCTTAAAGATGAAATGAATTTTATGTTTGAACTGAAAGGTGAATATAGAAACTGAAAGGTGAATGTAGAAAATGTAGCGTGGGGGCTGGGAAGATGGCTCAGTGGTAGAGTGCTTGCCTTGCATGCCTGAGGCCCTGGGTTCGATTCCTCAGTACCACATAAGCAAAAAAGAAAAAAGCCGGAGGTGACGCTGTGGCTTAAGTGGTAGAGCGCTAGCCTTGAGCTGAAGAGCTGAGGGACAGCGCCCAGGCCCAGAGTTCAGGCCCCACGACCAGAAAAAAAAAAAAAAAGAAAGAAAATGTAGCGTGGAAGGGAAAAAAATGGAGTCAAGGCTTAAGACTCATTGCAGTGGCTATGCAAACCCAGAGAATAATTAGTCTCTCATTTCTCCTTGTAAGGTATTATTTCTTATGATAGGAAAGTGTTTTGTAAACTAAGATGGAGGCAAAAGGAGAGATTTTGTGTCTAGTAACCAAAATAGACCAACTCAGCCTGGCAGTCATTTCCCTCCCGCACGCTGGGAATGTTTCCCTGTCCTGGAAGGGGCAGGTGACAGTACCACCCCCTCAGTGCTTCCTCTGTACCTGTAGGACAGACAGGCAAGTACAACAGATCCTTTTATGGGCAGAAACAGCCAGAACAGAGCTGCTTGTCTTACATTTTTATTTGTGTTTGTCTCTTGGCCTGTGTTTCTGTTCTGCTCAGAGTTCAGTAGCTCCCAGGGAGATATTTGGTAGTGGTGACTCATGGTTGTATCCAAGGCAGAACCGAGGAGAACAAATGTGTAAGAGTAAGACAGCCTTGGGGAGACACTGAGGTCCTCTTAGTTAAAAATCCTGGACAGCCTGGGGTGGTGTGAACTGTCACCACCTCCAAAGTCCCCTTTGTCCAGCTTCTCCCTTATCTCTCTACCATCACAGATCAGGAAATCATCAAGACAGGGATTGCTTTATGCATGGAGTTAGGGGTGATAGAGACCTGATGTGTTTCACTGATGAAGCATAGGTAAAGAATTTAAGCCAATTGGAGCAAAATACTAAGACTTGAACGAACTTAGACAAAAGCATTTTAATTGACAGTGTACAATTTTCCAAAATATATTTTGTAAGAAAATGCAATTATATAGTCTTTACAAACAAGTCTCTCTTATAAATTCCAGTGTACTTCAGACCCCTGTCCACCAAGACACTTGTTCCCTCCATCTCCTAGGCAAACTACTTAATATTTCACTAGTAACAAGAAAACCCCTGTGAAATGGGAACCCTCTCTTCCCCAATGCTGGGTTTTCAGTAGACCTGAGGGACTCACCTAGTGGCAGCAACAAGTTGCACCCTGGTTTTGCTTGTCTTCTCTGCCGTTTCCTATCTTGTTCCCTTTGATCCGTGGCTCTGCTAAATGCAAGCTCAGTTCAGCTGTCTGGGCAGGAAGATCCAAATGCCCCGAGGAAATGTAAAGGACCAGTAGCATTACCATTTTTGCCTTCATCCTCTCCCCCATCTTGCCAAGAATTTGGGGGAAGGAATGATACCAATTTCTGGTGCCTTGAGTAGCAGACCTTCAGAGGACATTAAGTTCATGGACTCAGGTTTTAACATCGTTTCTGTCACTGCCTGTATGATTTCAAACAATTTGCTACCTTTGTGGATAACAGAATTACTCCAGCCTAAGCAACTGACTCTAGCCCTCACTACAGTGGTACTGGGACTTTTAAAATTAAAGCCCTATATATAAGATACATACATATTTATCACCAGTTGTAATTTTTTTCATTAAAAAAAAACTGTCAGTTCTAGTAATAGACATTTACATCCTTGTTCAGAGGGGGAAAATAGCTCTTTTAACTAACCTGTTTTTCAAAGTATTCACTTTAAGCAGTGAGGGGAAAATTAATATGTGGCTGTAATATTTACATTGTCATAAAATACGAGTATGTGTTTAAACTTGTTCTTCCAAGTTTTTAGTGTATTCTCCCCACCCCCAGTGATAAAGCTCAAGCTTTCTTTAGAAGGGAAAAAAACCCCAGAAATACCTAGATTGAAGCAGACTCTAGTCTGTACCTCCTTTGTAAGCAGGAATGCTCAGTGCTGGCAGGATTCTCCCAAGAGCGTGATGCCTTCTGTGTAGTCCCACCAAACTACTCAAGCCTGTGCTTTTTGCAGCTTTGAGGAAACCAGTTTGCCACTGTAACAGCGCTAATTTCTTTGGTACAACTGATTGTAAAGTCTTGATGAGGCCCTGTTCCTCTTACCTCTTCTTGGTCCAGATTATCAGAGCACCGAAAACCCAGTGAAGGTGAAGAAAGAAGACTCAGAGATGCTACTGCTATGACCTATCGATGGTATGTTGCTGGTATGACCCATGATATTTAAGTGACAGCAAGCCAAGGCCAGGTAGCTAATTCTAAAATCGCGCTCAAAAAAAGCAACACAAATTAGACTTAAGTAAGGAACTTTAGGTCATCCTCAAGCTTCCTCAGGCTCTCTGTGGGCTCCGCCATGGTCATTCCTCTTTACCAGATAGCATTTCTGCTCCCTCCTGCTGACATTGGGCTTTTATCTGAAGCATGTCAGTTACAGCCTTTCACCAGTTTGAGGGAAAAGTTTTCACTGTCAAACTGCTGGTGATTATAATTCAGAACCACCCAAGTCCACTGTGACAGAAATAGGGACAGAACCAAATGCTGGGCAACAAGGAAGGAAGCAGATCTCTTTCCAGAGTAACAAGATCTCTATTGACCCCAAAACTAGCACTGCTTTCTATCCTAACCCATTTCTACCTCCTAAGAGAAGCAGGGCACGTGTTTAGACCCTGGTTTGCCGTACTTAGCATCTCTCAACTCTTGGGAGACTCTGGGGCTTCCTTATTATCTCCTGGAGCATTAGAGCAGTTACTGCTATAAAAAAGGGACCAGGCCCCTGTGAACTCCACTGTTTATTTAAGTAAGCTGCCCCAAAGTCCAGAGCTGGTTCCAAGGAATTTACACCCTGGAGCGATAGATATGTCACAAGTTGAAATTTTCATACAGGGAACTAGATGAAACTTCCCTATGTCTAGTCTGCAGGAACCTACAAGGCAGCTGACTGCTCAGCTTAACAACACTGTGCTGAGATACTGAAATGGCTTTGTGTTTCCCTGAGATGCCACCAGGAGCTAGGGAAAATTATAGTGGCCCCACCAAGAACAGAGAAGAGCAAAGCCTAGCTGTAGGCCCAAAGAATGGGAAACTGTCATGTTAATAAGATGCACTGCACTGTGTGTTCTGAACCTTCCTTTCTCTTTGGCAGGAGAAGCCAAATTAGTGAGATTAGTCTCCATTGTTCAAGCTTTGGCAGTGGAAAGCTGAATTAAACAATACTCAGCAACTTGAAAAGTCCCTGATTCCCTGTGAAACAATAATGCCCAACTTGTAGCTGTTTCAATGGATTGTCTATTGAGATGCATTTGCTGATCAAGGCCCTGGGATAGATCTGTTCTCTAGACTTGCTCTTTGACACCAGGCCTTCCTCATGGATTTACCCCATCAACAAGCAGTGAATTTTAAAAAAAAGGCATCTTGTTTTCAGTAGTTGCTATAGATTTTAAGTCCCTGGTAGGAGATATTGGAGAATATCTTCAAGAATTGCCTTGGAATAGGCTAGTGTTAGTGCTGAGTCTCAACTTGGCTGCTATGAGCTGTTTAACCTGGGATGAGAAGCAGCCCCTTCTCACCTTCCCATCCCTTAAGCAGACCTTTCACAGGGTGTGAGGTAAGTCTCAATCTCATTAGGCAAATACAGGAAAATCAGAACCAAACAAAATCCAGAAACGGGGTGGGGGGTGGGGGGGCTAATTGCAGGGACTCTGAGATACAGTGAGTAAAGCAAGGTAAGTAAAGATGTGGGGAGTGGAAGGTAGAAGGGACACTAGAAGACAAGTCTGGGGTTGGACATGGAAATTCAAGCAGTATCCTTTGAACAATCAGATCCCACAAGACAGGATACAGACGCGTTGTCCTTCCCACCCCTTGGAGTATCATCCCCTGCCTGGGAGAGGCCTGGGTGAACACAGCAATGTGGCATGATACAAACAAGCACTAGACCAAAGGGAGAACTATTTGCCACCAAGTGACCCTATGCAAGTTACTTGGCAAGTCTTTTCGGCCTTAGTCATCTCACCCACAAAATGAAAGGATTCTATAGAGGACCTCTAAACTCCCTTACATGGCTTTCTCCTCTTTCTCTTAGTCACGTTCCAGCAGCTCTGAACTCAGGCACTACAGGATTGTTTTATAAGTGGAATCTAGACATAATGTGATTTGTTTGCTTGAAAAGGAAAAAATTAAGGCCCTGGGGGATTAGGAAATGGTAATCCTCAGAGTCCCCACTCTCTCCGTCTTTCCCTTCTCTAATAGAGAGGAATTTTCCTCCTCGGTCCAAATGGCACTTCAGGTGGTCAATCGAGCTCTGATGCTGTTGGGAGGTGGTCAGCAGACCCAGTTAGAGGTGTGTATCTTCTTCCTCATCGAAGTCATCCTTAGTCAGGTTGTCCAGGGGCACGATCCAGCTGTCTCCCAGCTCCCCATTAAGGTTGACTACCTTCTTCTCTTGCATCTCTGAAGTAGTCTCCATCACTTCCAGGGTTGGGTTGTCATGGTAGCCATTCTCCACTGTCTGCAGCTCCTCTGTCAGTCGTTGCTAGAGTGGGCACAGGGACCCCAGGAGAAAGGGCAATTTTGGAGGGCCATGAGACAATATAGTCTTAATATAGCATACCCTCATTCATCCTAGGGACCCCCATTAAACTTAAGCATTGACATTGCTTATATATGGGACTGACTGCTCCTTCTTAACTTGGTCTCTCAGAGAGACTTGCTTGTATCCTAAATAATTTCCCAACAGGTCTCACCTTTGCCCAGGTGGCAAACTTATGGAAAGAGATGTTTGAAGAGAACTTTTTGTTTCTCAGCTCTTTAGTATTCTTAAACCAAAACACTTCTCCAAGCTCCTATCTTGCCCCATAGGAATGTGTGGGCAAGACTGTAAGACATCGCCCTCCCTTTTCCTTCCTCCTTCCCCTCCCCCTACCCCATTTATGCAGGAGACCATTCTGAAGCTCAGAGAAACTTGTGGCTAACTCAGGGTCACACTATGAGTGCAGACTGAGCCAGAGGCTTAGTTAGAACCTGTCTCTGCCTCTAAAACCCTGCTCTTCTTCCCAACCATGCCTTCCTCTCCCAGGTTGGATGCAAGCAGGCCTCTCCGTGGGCATGCAAGGCTCTCCCTGCCAGAAGAATCCAGGCCCACTCACTTTCCCCTTCATCACACAGAGTGAGGAGGTGAGGGATCGTCCAGTGATAGAGCTGCTCCCCTGGCTTACCTGGTCCTTCCTCTGGGAAAGGCGCTGGTGGCAGCAGCCATAGAGGGCTGCAACAAGCAGCAAGAAGCAGGCCATGCAGACAATGGTGATGATGAGGGGTATGCTGAGGTGATCCTCATCATCTATGGGGCTGTCATTTCCCAGCTGCATGTCACTGACTCCCGCCTGGCCAGGAAAAATAAGTTACATAGCCAAAAGTGGAGTTTGGGGCCCATCTGTGTGAACCCAATTCATTCATGGGCTCATCTGTGTAGGATCTGCCACCTTCCCCCTCATGCCCCCATAGACCCTCAGACCGTGCATGGCGTAGGAATTCTCCACACTGAGGGCACTGCGCTCCAGGCAGTGCCTGACAGCCTGCTTACCTCCTTTAGGACATCCCACTTGTCCCTCAGCCGTTCATACACATCCTTGGGAAGCAGTTTTGCTGTGGATGAGAGGGAGAGCTGCTGCTTACAGGTCCAGCTCCAAGTGAGATGGTGAGGATGAAAATGAGTCCCCAAGAGGACATACTACATGTGTCCCAGTCTCTTGTGTCCCCAGGGAGGATACATGGTTTGACAACTCTTTGGAAACAGGAGCCACACTGACCCACAGTGAGACTCCTGGACTACCCCCTCCTTCCCTATTCCCACCCACCCAGGCCTCGGCCCCGGCACTTGACTCACTTTCAATAGTTATTCCTTTCACTGCCACAGCCTGGCTTTCTAGAACACATGCCAGCGTTATAGTGCACTCATCTTGAGCCGGATTGAAGTTGGCTTTGACTGACTGGCAGAGCAGAGAGACGAGCTTGTCATCTGGAGGACTCCCTGCCTGTTGTGGAGAACAGATGAGAGCGGCGGTGTGGCAGCCTCTGGCCACTCTGAAACAGATCCCCTTCTCACGTTCCCTCCTGGGCCAGTCTGCCTTCTCTGCTTCGTTCCAGCCTCTTCCCCTCACTTCTCAGTCTGTTTATCTTCTCCCTAGTACCCTTTCCATCCTGTAAGTACTCCATCAGAACCGCTGCCATGCCCTGCCTCTGAAATAGAAGGGGCAGGAGAGGCCTTGCACAGCACACACCACTACCAATGAGAGAATCCCTGAACCGGCCTCATTCCCGGCCAAGACTTCAGGAGGTGATGGCCACAGCTTTCAGCTCAAGGGGGACTGTCCCCTAAATGTCCCTGACCCTTCCCTAGGCCAAGGCTGAGGTGACACACAGGCTGACAGGGAAAGCAAGGTACCACTGAGGGGGGCAGTATAATAGCGGGGGTCATTAAGATATACAGGAGATAGCTTACACAGCCGTAAGTAGAAATGACATAGCAGCATGATTTTGAAGCTGAGGGTGTGTATTAAAATTTGGACAACTTTTACCCCATCTACCAAGTCATCAGAGCTTCTCTTCCTGCCTCTCTGACCTGATTGTGGAGTGAGAAGCCAAGATGAAAGAAAGGACTTTTTGTTTATTTACTGGTACTTAGGATCAAATCTAGCTATGAAGCCTTGGGGGGGGGGGGGGGGGGGGAGGTTGAAAACAAAAAATCTCATTTGGAGTCGAGCACCAGTTGCTCACACCTGTAATCCTAGTTACTCAGGAGGCTGAGATCTGAGGATTATGGTTCAAAGCCAGCCTGGGCAAGAAAGTCCTTGAGACTCTTATCTCCAATAAACCACTCGAAAACTGGAAGTGGTGCTATAGCTCAAATAGTAGAGCGTAGAGTGTGCTCACCTTGAGCTGAAGAGCTGAGGGATAGCCCCCAAGCCCAGAGTTCAAGCCCCACAACTGACCAAAAAAACAAACAAAAAAACACACCTCATTTGGAGCTCTTGATCTTCCTACCTCAGCCTCTTAAATGCTGGGACTAAAAGCATGTGCCACTATACTTGGCTAGTCAAAGACTATCATGGAGCTTGAACTCTGGGCCTAGGCAATGTCCCTGAGCTATGTCCCTGTGTTAGGCTAGTGCTCTAACACATTGAACCACAGCGCCACTTCCAGTTTTCTGGTGGTTAATTGGAGCTAAGAGTCTCACAGGCTTTCTTGCCCAGGCTGACTTGAACCAAGATTCTCATATCTCAGCCTCCTGAGTAGCTAGGATTACAGGTGTGAGCCAACAGTGCCCAGCTAGTAAAGGACTTTGAGGCCTGGATTTCCTCAAGACTCATCTCAAAAACCTCTGGGGTTTCTCCCTACAACTTCCTTAAGTTTTATAAATCCCCACCAACCTCAAGAAGGGATCTAGGACTTTCTTCTCAAGCAAAGGGGAGAAAATGCTTCTTATAAACACATCCTGCCAGATTCAGCTCAATGATTATCTCCAGGTAAATCTTAATGCCATATCTGCCTTATCCTAAAAGCCCAATCTCAAGAGAATTCTGCACCTTTTAAAAACCCTAATAATAAAAAATGTACTTCTGTAAGGTTTACCTGGACATCCAAAAGAAAACAAAGGGGGAAAACACAGGCAGAGTCCAAATTCTCCAACCTGTAGAAAGTCCTGTTCTGGCTAAGAATAGTTATGAAAACAAGCACTGGCCAGGAGAGGGCAGCAGTGAGCCATTACTAGGCTCTAGGGCTTGTCACAGCTTAAGGGCTCAACAGGTGACACTATCCCTTGGAGGCTGCCTGTCCGAAGGCAGCTGCATACACTGTTATACCCTCGCCTACAAATGTACTTTTATGCACACACACCACCAAAGTCCAAGAACCATAGGTTCAGCATAGAACCTTGGCTCCTCAGGTTGTAGACTGGTTGAAAGCTGAGGCACCTAGAAAGTGTAGGACCTAGAAATACAAAACCACTAGTAGAACAGCGTATTTGTTAGGCAGACTTTTTTTGGTGTTAGTACTGGGAATTGAACTCCGCACCTCTCATTCCACCACTCAAGCCATACCCTGAGTCCTTTTGCACTCAATTTTTCAGGTATGACTCAGTAACTACATGACTGACTTTGGACTTGCAATCCTCCTATGTCTACCTCTAGAGCAGCTGGACTTTTACCACTATGCAAAACCTTTTAGACTCTCATTTCCAAAAAGGCCAACTTACTGAAGTCATACTAGGAAAACAGCAACTAGGAGCAGGGTCTCCTGACTGTTCAGTCTACAAAGAAAGCCAAGTTCTAGTCCTGTGGCAGTTCTGTGCATGTGTCTTGACTTAAAGTGTGAACCTTGATTTGTTGTGCTGTAACATGCGGGAAGAGACAATCCCTGTGGAAACCCACGGCTCTGTCCCTTTGCGAAGGAACCCTGTGCCCTCTGCCTCGCTGCCTTGCTGCTCACAGGGTGTGCCGGGGCTGTCAGGGGTTACTCACGCAGAAGCTGGCCGTCGTGAAGTTCAGAATGAGCAAGTCATCACTTGGCTTTACAGCAGGATCACATTTTACCTAAGTGTGAGATGAAGGTTCAGAGCCAAAGTCAGCAGATCTAGACTCTTCCCTCCCCATGGTAGGTGAGTGGGTGACAACAGGAAGGTGGAGCACATGGCGATCTGGGTGTGGCCGGTGGCTATGCAACCTTGGGCAAGGGGGAAGAAGGGAGCTAATAGACTATGGTTCCCCACAGGCGCAGCCATGGCCCTGAGCCGGGGGAAGAGAAACACTTTTCTTGTGGTCCGGGCTCTCTTTCTTGTCCTGCCTCTGCGGGAATTACCTTGTTCTTCCCAACAGTCCACGTGGGAGAGGGGGTACTGAAGCCTTGGGGAGCGGTTGGAGCCAACTTAGTGTTGAGCCCTGTGGGCTCCCAGAAAGCAGGTGTGGCCTGAGTTCTTGCTGCAGAGCTGGTGGGCTGCAGTGCCACAGAGATAGATGGTTCTGGGCTGGGTGGCATCTGGCTGAAGGGCTGCTGAGGCCCTTGAGAGGTGCCTGGCAGTGCTGTAATGAGCAGAGAAGAGGCTATGAGGAGTGGCTGATGCCCTGTGGAGCAAAGGACAGTTTTGTCGCTCCCGAGTTAGGAGCTGGAGTTAGCAGGCTCTGAGGAAGAGGTGCCGTCATTAACCTATTTATGAACAAGAAAGCCAAGGCTGTGAGGGCTCAACGATTTACCCATGATCATGTACCCACAGATGGCACAGTGAGGATTGAGATTTACCAAGTTCAGAGCCTTACTAGAGGGCCAGGATACCCTCTCCCCATGTAGAAGGCTGTACACTACAGGGTGCACCTGTGTCGCCTGAGAAATGCCAGGCTCACACCTGGAAATTCTCAGACAGTGGACTGAAAATCTTCAAAACTCATGGGAATTCATTTACTAGATGAAGACAAAAGTGGTTCGTACTTTGGATCCCTGCTATACTAGGAAGGTGACAATTGATGTTAGCTAAAACAAAATGTTAGCAAGACCCTAACCCAACCAATAAGCCAGGTATAAGGGTTCACATCTCAACGGTGTAGGAGGCCATAGGTAAGAGAATTGTGGTCTAGGATGGTCTGGGAAAAACTAACTAAAAACTAACCAAAAAAGGCTAGGGTGCCCACTTAGCAAGCAGAAGGCCCACTATAATGGAACGCAAGAGAGAAAACGAAAAAGGGAGGGGAGGGAAGGAGGGAAGGGAGGGATGGAGGGAGGGAGGGAGGGAAAAAAAGAAAGGAGAAAGAAAAGGAATAGAAAATAGCTGGATTGTAACAGTCCTACTTAGCAAAACATATTTTGTACATGTGTGTTATACATGTGTATTTTGGGTGAGGATATAACATTGTTTTGTGGTGGGTTGTCAGCAAACCAGTCTGATAAGCACTGCTACCTCATGCTGCACTGCCACACGGTCCTGCCTGGGGATGCACCCTGGCTTGTTTAAGTGCTGCCCTGAGCAGGCCAAAACACACTGCATTGGCACCTACACCCTGCTGGCCACTGCTCGGCCATGAAAAGGAAACTTAAGTCTACATCTGCAACCGCTCAGGAGAAATCTCTTTCCTCTATCTGAGCTGGAAAACGACCACCAAATAGGTTTTCTTTGGGAAGAAACCAAACCTGCAACACTGAGGCACTACTTACTATGTGAGGTGAACATCTCTTGCATTGTGGGGGTGAGGTCAAGGCTGGATCTTGGACTTGAGCTTGTAGTCTCCATGACTGAGCCTGATTGTCCCTCAGGAGGGCTCTCTGGGGCCTCTGAAGTGACATTAGTCGATGGATGAGGGCTTGTTGTGATGAACACATGAGGAGCAGAGGTTGCAGCCTGTGTGGTCAGCTGGTCTCCTCCCTGAGTGGTCATGGGCTTAGTGGCCACAGGACCATTACTCTGGTCTCCAGAGAGAGTTGATGCTTTGTCTCCACTCTGGGGGCCTGTGGTTGCAGGGCTGGTTGAGGCCACAGAGGACGCTGGATGCGTAGAGCTGTTGACCTCGGTGCCACTGGCGGTGGTGGGGCTGTCCCCAGTGGGTTTCTTACCCAGGCTGGAGGACAGTGTTGTGAAATTCTGCTGAGCTGCAGCTGACGTCATTTTGGGGGTTGTGGATGCTTTGGTGCCACTTTCCAGGACTGGTACTGAGACGGTCGTTGAACTACTGGATGTTGGGGCCATGGTGGCCATAGTAGTAGGCTTTTGAATGGAAGAGTTCTGGTTGCTAGTTGGTGTGGCTGTGGAGTTATCCTGGGACTGGGACTGGACTACTGTGGACAAGACAACGGAAAAAAAAAAAAAAAATCAAGACAGGTTGTTAAGCAGAGCTTTTTTCCAGCTCATCCTATCCCTCCCATTTTCCTTACTGTAGACCTGGGTTGTTTGTGGGTCCAGACTTTTCTCCAGAGATCTCTAAAAGGGAAGCTGGGAGTGAAGCGCTCTCTACTGGGAAGGTGGTGGTAACTAGGAAGGTGCGGCAGGCAGTCTGGCTGCAGTGTCTTCTCTGTCCTGGGGTCTGCCGCACTCCTCTCCCCACACCCACAGGGCACGCGTATGTGGATGATGCATGGACTTCCCTGGCCCAGAGGCACACAACCTTTCCCAACAGAGAATGATGGATGGGGGCTCCACAGACCACTGTCTCAGTCCCACAGCTGGGCTAAGGCAGAGAAGGGCACAGCATTTGGGCTGTGATTCGCATGGCTAACAGAGGTCACGGAAGGAAGACCTTATTTAGTTGGCTGTTTAGCAATGTGTTTATTGAGGACACTGTTTCAGGATGAGTCCAATGTTGGGGCCAACAAATACAATGGAGAACCAGACACACAGCAAAAGTCTGAATTAGACTGATCAGTTGTTGTTGTTGATGGTGGTCATGGGGCTTGAACTCAGGGCCTACTGCTGGTCCCTCAGCTCTTCTGCTCAAGGAGGCACTCTACCACTTGTGCCACAGCGCCACTTCCAGTTTTCTGTGATTCGAGTCTCAGGACTTTCCGCCCAAACTGGCTTTGAACCGTGATACTTAGATCTCGGCCTCCTGAGTAGCTAGGATTACAGGTGTGGGCCACCAGCGCCCAGCATTAGACTGATCTTGACAGGGAGGAAATAAACATGAATGGAAACAAAGGGAGAGCAGGAAAGATAGGCCCGGAAAGTGGGCTTGAAATAATCACTAAAAACAAGGCTAAAGCAGGGCAAAGGGCTGAGGGGAAATACAGATGTATGCACGAAGTTTAGGGCAGCTCAGAAGTACAGGGCCTGATGAGTAGTAACCTGACTAAACCAGACGTATGTGTGTGCATGTGTGTGTGTGCATGTGTGAGTGGGTGTGTCTAGTACTGGGGATTGAGCTCAGGCAAGCATGAGTCATGGCCTTAGCTGTTCTTGCGTTTGTTTTTCAGATGGGCTCTCTCACTTTTACCCAGATGGAGACCCTCCTGTCTTCACCTCTAAGAAGCTGGGATTACAGGCAACTATCATGCCTTCCCTGCTCATAGCAGAATGTATTGAGAGTAAAATTATTTTGCTTTTTTAAAAAAATCATATTCCAGATTGGGCTGGAAGTGTGACTCAAGTAGTAAAATATTTGCCTAGGTGAGTACAAGGCCATGAGTTCAAAGCTAGTACCTCTACAATAAAAAACATGAAACAAAACCTAGTAATAATAATCCCAGATAAAATCAGAGCTAAATTCAGAATTTTTATGCAAAAGTGAGCTTACAGTCAGGTGGTTCACCCCTATAATCCTAGCTATTCAGGAGGCTGAGATCTGAAGGATTGCAGAAAAAAAGCCAGCTTGGGCAGAAAAAAATACTAAGCGGTAGGTAGGGCTTACAAATTGTAGAGTAGTAGCTGAGCAAGTATGAGACCCTGAGTTGAAACTTCCACCTGGGCAAAAACAAATGAAAACAAAAAAACAAACAAACAAACAAAAAAAAAAAACAGACCAAGTGGTGCATGCCTGTAATCCTACCTACTCTGGAGGCTGCATCTGAGAGTCGAGGTTCAAAGCCAGTCCGGGCAGAAAAGTCCGTGAGACTGTTACCTCCAATACATTACTTAGATAAAGCCAAAGTGACGTGCCTAAGTGGTAGAGCACTAGCCTTGAGCAAAACAAGTTAAGGACCAGTGCCTTGGCCCTGAGTTCAAGCCCCAAGACCAGCCAAAAAAAAAAAAAAAAAAAGCCACTGACTGATATTGGCAAAGCCAGGAGTTGATATGAGGGAACAAATACAAATACATGCTTGCTACTTTGGGAGGGTGACAGGAAAGAAAGCAGCGTGCAGCAGGGAAGTCAGACTAGGAACCGGACTAACCTGGTCATCAGATAAAATGGATTACGGCCAGCTATGTGAAGTGGAGACAGAGGATGGATCCAGGACTGCACTTGGAAAGCAACTGCTGAGATAGTAGGGGAAGGAGAGTATCTGGTGTGAGTCCTGGCTTCCTGCCCTGAGTGGAAGGACTGGTGGGAAATGGTGTTCTAGCCCTGAGCTGGTAGTCCCATTTCATCCCTGTCTGTGTAAGCCTGCGTGTAGTCTCTGGCAGGAGGGGTGACTGGGATGTTTTGAGGCTGTCCTGGGCCGATAGCGAGACCCCATCTCTGCCATGACTTGATAGAGCATTTTTTTACTGTTTTTTATTGTGAAAATACTGTTCAGTGGTACACGAGCAAGGTAATGAGTCCATTTCTTATCAAGGATGGTTACATCCTCCTCTGTTCTGTTTTTCCCCTACCATCCCTTCCCTCCCACCTCCACAACTACACTTCCCCATTTTGTTTCTTATAGCTCATAAAGTCAAGATGTGTCTTATAATTGATGGTATCATGGTGTCTGTCACTATGATTGCTGAGATAACTGCATGGTTGGGGAATTAATTCGAGGGATGTGAAGTAGGGTAGTTACTTCTTGCTGGGGTGAACAGCAGGACTACTGGCATTTTATAGACTAGAATGTTCTTTGTGACAAGAAGTTGTCCTATGTGTTACATAGGACATGAATAACACATATTCCCTCTCCAGTTGTGGCAAACAAAAATGTCTCCACAGCTATTGCCCAATGTCCATGGCAGGGGGCGGGGCGGGGAGAGGTGGCGGGGCACATGACCCAATGAAAACTGCTGGTTTGAAGAAAGAGAATAGCAGCCAGCCAGGCACTGGTGGTTCAAGCCTACAATCCTGGCTATTCAGGAAGCTGAGATCGGAGGATCATGGTTCGAAGCCAGTTCAGCAGGACTCTTGTCTCCAATTACCCACCAAAGTGGAGAAAAATAATAACTAGAGATATAGCTCAGTATTATACAGTAAAGCCTTGAGTGAAAAAGCTAAATGACAGCATCCAGACCCTGAATTCAATCCCTAACATTGTGTACACGTACACACACACACGTACACGCGCACATATACATGCACACATACGTGCACGCGCACACGCACACACGCATGTGCACATGCCAGGAAAAGAAAAGTAGTAGCAAGTTCAGATTCCTAAGTCCTCCTACCATGGCACACTGTAAAAACCAGAGGCTTCCTTACTCTAGGAGAATCTCTTCCCATTGGCAGCTGATGGAACAAAAGACAGAATTCTGATGCCATGAGCTGCCAAATTACAGTTCATTTCATTCATAACCTCACGATGAATGAAGCAGAACCTGGACACTTGGTTGGTGAAATATGAAAGCAGACAGAAGAATCAAACTTCCCATAAACCTCCATCTTCAATGGCACTCACAGGCCGGCAGACTTCTGTCCCACCTTGCTCAAGACCCCAGGCCCCCCCCCCAGCTCACTGGCACAGAGCCAGATCTATCTCCTAGGCGTCTTCATCATTCTCATTTTCTAACCTAAAGCAATATTCAGGTTCTAGTAGGTCCCAGGGAGATCCAGAAGACTCCCATACTAAAATACCCACAGAGAACTCTAGCAAATATATATGGCGTGCTAGAACAAGGAAGGTCAACTTTTTGCATCAGGCTAAATTTACCAATGAGTACACTTACTGGAGTTTACACTCAAACTGCTATAGTTCTTTTAACATCCCCTCCCCATCCCTCTGGGCAGTACAGGGGTTAAAAGTGACATTCTTACTCTTCCTAGGCAAATGTTCTAGCCCTAACCCCACAGCTACAAGCAATTCCAATTGCTTTCTCAATTGGTTAATTGAAACTTGGTTTAGATATGGTTTGTTCTCCAAATGTTCATGTACTAGAAGCATGGTCTCCAGTGTCGCAGCACTGAGAGGTGGTGAGAGCCTTTGGAAGTGGGACTGGCTGGTCATCATGGAGTTAGCAAGGAATGAGAGGCCATCCCCTCCCAGTGCTTACTTCCTTTCTTGCTTACATGCCGTCCTACCAGGCGCTGACTGCCATTCCCCAAGTGGCCCACGTGAGTTATTACTGCTTATATACCTGAATTAGAATCAAATAAGACCCAGCCTCTGGTACTTATATAAGAACTACAGTGTCTTGGAGAGAGAATTGTTAGATCATTCTCTTCCCTCAAATGACACGCATGCCCTCCACAAGGCTTTCAGAAACTTATTTCCTGATTCATTTATTTTATTTTCCTGTTTATGTAGTACTGAGGATTCGAACCCAGGGCCTCATGCATGCTAGGCAAGCACTCTACCACTAAGCCACATTCCCAGCCCTCCTGATTCCTTTTTTTTTGTTTTTTTTTTTCGGTCAGTCGTGGGGCTTGAACTCTGGGCCTGGGCGCTGTCCTTGTGCTTCAGCTCAAGGCGAGCATTCTACCGCTTGAGCCACAGCACCACTTCGGTTTTCTAGGTGGTTTCTTGGAGATAAGAGTCTCACGGACTTTCCTGCCTGGGCTGGCTTTGAACTGTGATCCTCAGATCTCAGCCTCCTGAGTAGCTAGGATTATAGGCGTGAGCCACCGGCGCCCGGCTTCCTCTTGATTCTTATATGCACGTCTTTTCATGTCTCTGGAAAGACCTATTATGTTTATATAAGTGTAAGTAGGTCACACTTTCACAGTGGTTCGTGATGCAATGGTACATGTCCTAATGGATAGGGGCTTGGTTTTGACTCGATGTAGGATATTACGGAGAGCTCTGATGTGGCTGCTCTTCACTGGCAGAAAATGCTGCTGAGCTGATTTCAGTAGAGTAGAAACCAACTTCCTGATGGTGCAGAGACAAGAGTAGAATTTAATTTCCAGGGGAAAAGAAAGAGACAGGCGTGATTCCATCTGGGCAGGAAAAGCAGCAGGGGAGTCAGAACAGGCTTCCTAAGGTTATTCTGCCAGAGTGGCTAAGCAGCCCAGTAGAAATGGATGGCAGCTCCCTGTCCTTCTGGAGACAGCGTGGTGACAGTGGGGGGTGACAGCTATCCTTTGGGTCCAGGACTCCATGTTTTCACAGACAAATGCTTCACTTGCAATGCCCGATCTTTTCAAAAGGTAACTGCAACCAACACTCCCCACGTGGTGGCTGAAGACACCAACTTGTGTACTCCCATGGGTCCGAGGTCACAGGGTGAATGGCAGGATGCTGGGGAAGGACCCTTGGCTTCTTCCAAAAAATTCTTAGTGCTCTGTGGCCTGTAGCTCTATCGTAATGATCTCAAGCTCTTCAATATATGGCCTCCTTTCTTGTGTCTCTGCTTTGCTACTGGGGAGCAAACCCAAGGCCTTGCACATCGCTAAACATGAAATCTACCACTGAGATAGATAACCACCAGCCCAGGTATGTATGTACTTTATTTTCCATATGAATGCTGAGGATTCACCAAAGGCCTCATAGACGCTAGGCATGCCCTCCGCCGCCAGGCTAAACCAGCCTCTCCTCTAATAGGGATGGTAGTTCTTAATCCAACATGATTTCGCCTTAACCCTATTCCATCTGTAAAGGCCTTATTTCCAGTGCTAGTCACATTCGCACCATTGGAGGCTAGTGCACCTCCTAGTTTGCTCTCCTCACCTACTCAGGATCCACAGTTTCAGACATGAGAACCCAATTCTATACTACCATCAGTGAATTTATTTAAAAAAAATTTAGCAGCTGAGTATGGATGGCTTGTGCCTATAATCTTAGATACCCAGGAGGCTGATTGCTGAGGGTCAAGGTTCAAAGCCAGTCTGGGCAGCAAAGTCAATGAGACACTTAGCTCCAATTAACTACCAGAAAGCCAGAAGTGGCAGAGCACTAGCCTTGATCAAAAAAGCCCAGGGACAACACCCAAAACTCTGAGTTCAAACCCTAGGGACTGGTATGTGCACATGCATACTCATGAGCACACCCACATGCACACATACATGATAATTAGTAAGCAAATACCTGAGATAGCTAACGAGCCAGCTTAAGTCATGCAATGCTGAGATCTCTCTCCAGAACTGGCCTGGTGAGGTCATCCACTCACAAGCACTCAGCACAGGGTGCTTTGATTTGCGCCCCTGATACCAAGAATGCTGTACCCTAGGTTCAGTTCTGAGGGATGCCGTCTTTAGAGATGCTGTTAGTAGGAGGTCTCTCCATTTACTTTTATGACTGAGCACCACAAGGAATCCCATGGGCCCCATCCATATTCCTTCCTGCTTTATTATTTAGCAGCATGTAGGGCTCCTGGCAAAAGCAAATCTTAGAAGCACAATGCCCCATTGTTTTACCTCACTCAAGTCAATTCTGTGGGAAAGCCCTGTGCTCTGAGGGCTATCCTAGGCTGGGTAAGGCATTCAAGCATGGCAGATCCACAGCAAGCCTGGTTTAGCGCTCTACCCCACAGCTCTTTGGTCATGAGCCTACAAAGCAACCAATGAGGGATGGAGAAAAAACGGATATGCACAATGAGCCATCTGGCCCGTCAGATTTCTCCCCAGTCTCTCTGGGTGAGACAGGCTACCTCACACAGACACAGCCCACCAATCCCATCATGAACTGACACTCGAGTGCACTCATTATCCATTTCTACGCCTCCATTTCTAATCATTGATTAGGAGGGCAGCTACCTGCCGATGAGTCTGTTCACATGCTTAGCTCAGTGGAACTCTTAAAAACAAAAACGCCATGGCATGCCTTATGCATTATTAAAAGACCTGGCCATTGAAGAATTTTTATCCCATCCTCCTCCTCCTCCTCCTCCTCCTCCTCCTCCTCCTCCTCCTCCTCCCCCTCCCCCTCCCCCTCCCCCTCCCCCTCCCCCTCCTCCTCCTCCTCCTCCTCCTCCTCGTCTTTCCTAAATAGGGCTAGCATCCTACAGCGATCCACTTTTGGCTAGCACCAGCATAGCACCCTATATATCTAAAGCAGGCTGCCTTTTTGACTCCTCGGCTAGCTGATCACAAAGTCTCCTGGAGACATGAGACACAGGCCTGGGCAGTGCAGCATGCCTGGCAGGACTAACCAGGCATGCCAGGCACAGGGCCCAGGCTGCGAATGCCACATCTTTATTTAGGATCTGTTTAGGTGTGGTCTTACATGTATCTTTAATTTCATCATGGAGAGTTATAAAATAAACTTAGATAAAAGAGCATGCTCGGCGCCGGTGGCTCAGGGCTATAATCCTAGCTACTCAGGAGGCAGAGATCTAAGGATTGCAGTATGAAGCCAGAAGCCAGAAGCCAGATCCGGCAGAAGAAAAGTCCCCATCAGACTCTTATCTACAATTAGCCATTCCAAGCTGTGGCTTGAAGTGGTACAATGCTAGCCTTGAGCAAAAGAGCTTCAACGAAAAACAGAGAGAGAGAGAGAGAGAGAGATAATATGAACCAATAATGATAGAGAAAAATCAATAAAATAGGAACCAAACATGAACCAATAATGATAGAGAAAAATCAATAAAATAGGAATGGTAAAATACAATGGTATTAAAAAAAAAGGAAAAGTAAACAGATTTGGAGATGGAGCTCTTACTATGTAGGCCTAAGACTTAAAAGAGGTTCACTAAGAAGAATAGCAGTGGCTCACATCTGTAATCCTAGCTACTCGGGAGGCTGAGATCTGAGGATAATGGTTCAAAGCCAGCCCAGGCAGGAAAACCCAGGAGACTATTTAAGCACCAAAAAAGCCATTCAAGAGGTAGAGTGCTAGCCTTGAGCACAAAAACCCAGGAAAAGCAACCAGGCTCTGAGTTCAAGCCCCAGGACAAGCACCAAAAAACAAAAACAAAAACTAGAGTTGGGAAAAACCACTCCCACTCTTAGAACAAGAAAGAGCTGAAAAAAGTCGATGACTTTTCTCCAGCCCATCAGAGAACGGAGGTGCTGTGGAAAAGCTGACCCAAGCATTTGCTAAGCTGGAATGAAGTTCAATAGGAACCTCCAGGTGGATGTTTATTTATTACTATTCTTGTTATTATTGGGAATGATACACAAGCACTCTACAACTGAGCTACACCTCCCAGCTCCAGGTAAAACTTCTAGATCAGCTCCTAGAAGCTGGGTTTGGGTGAGCTTGATGCTCGAGGAGCTACAGATACTGAGCTGTGTCCAGGAGGTCCTCTCTAGAAAGCCTTGAAAAAGCACCCTTGTGAATGGGGCTGGCAGAGGGAAGACAGCAGCCCATGTTCACACTCCAGAAAATTCCATATCCTTCCATGGAGAATAAAGGGGAGGGTACCTGTCAAGTACAGTAAAACACAATCGATAGCTTGACGATATGGAGGAATCCCACTGCAGCTGGGGAAGAGAGCAGGAATGATAATAATAATCTTAAAGTTCCACAAGGGCTATGTGCTAAGTATCACATCTAGAAAAGAGCCAGGAACACTGGTGAAAGCAAAGCCCTGGAGCCACAGTTTCCCGTTGCCTGAGTGAAAATTAATCAGAACACCAGAGCACGTCCTTCCCCTGCATGGCAATGCCAGCCAGTGCTGTGACAATGCAATACTGCAGAGGGGAGCGAGAAAGGGCAGACTCTTGGGTGCAGGAAGAAAAATCCACAACCATGCCAGGAGACAAACTGGGTTTACTTCTGGAGGATTTTGCAGCCCCTGGGACTCTGAAGGTATCCATAGCAACAACAAATTTTAAACCCAGCCCTGCTGGAGTAACACACTCTGACACTAAAGACGTAGTAGAAGAAAAGTGTCGTGGTTGCCTATGGCAACCACTAATCTACTTTTTGTCTATGGATTTGCCTACTCTGGACATTTCCTGTAAAATGTTGTCCTGCAGTATGTGGCCTTTGGTGGCTGGTGTCTTTTCCTCCGCTCTAAATCTGAGCTTCTCACTTTTGTTTGCCCAGGTCATCCAGGCTGCACCATGTGTCGGTTCTTTATTCCTTTTTTCCTGCCAGGTGACAGTTCGCGGTATGTCTCCACCTCCTGCCCTTCATCCTCTCATGGGTTGTTCTGACTTTTAAGCTGTTGGGGGAAGTGCTGCCACGCACACATGGGTGCCCACATGTTTATACAGACATGTGTTTTCACTGTTTTGGAGGAGTTGTTTGCTCTTAGGTAACCATGTTTAACATTTTGAAGAACTGCCAGCCTATTTTTCCAAACTGGTCACATCATTTGACATGGCAACCCGCGGCTTTTTTTGTGGATTCAGTTTTTCCACAACCTCCTCAACAAGTTCATCTTTCATTCTAGCCTTCTAAAGAAGGCACCAAGTCGCATATCACTGAGATTTGATTTTGATTTCCCTAATGACTAATGAAGCACAGCAGTATCAACTATGGATAATATTCCATGACCAAGGGAGATTCATCTCATGGAGAATTCAGTACTTGACAACCGAGCTGCACAATTCACCGTAATAAGAAAATGAGGGGGGAAAATAACCCTACCCTATGCTTTAAACAGAAACCACCTCTAACTAAACTAGGAATAGAAAGGAACTTCCATCCCTCAATAAATGGGGTCTCGGGTTTCCAGCTAACATCTTCATGGGGAGAGAACGACTGCCCTCAAGTGTGGGAAAAGGCAAACATGCTCTCACCACTTGCAGGGAAAACAAGTCTCTAAATCATTTCTAAAAGAAGGTTTTGTTATTTTCCCAAGTGAACAAAAGAGGGCTACAAGGTGTATACAGCCCGGCGGTACAGTGCTTGCCTGGCATGCATGAGTTCCATTCCCAACACCCCACCATACCCCCAAATAAAACCTGGGCAAAAAGACCTAAAAGGAAAACGTTTCAGATATACTAAAGATAATAAACGTATCTAAAGATGTTCAGTTTTAGTCACTGGGCAAATGGAGTAGAAATGCAAATTTGCTCAGCTCTTTGTAAAACAGTTTAGCAGCTTTTCCTTTGTTTTGCTGAGGATGAAATAAATCCAGGGCAATACACCTGCTAGGCCAGCATTCTTCCTCTGAGCTGCATCCCAGCCCAGTGTTTTGGGATTGGCTCTCCCAATGTATAGCTCAGGATGGCTTTGAACACTCTCTCTAGCCTAAGGTGGCTTAGAACTGCAATCCTTTTGCCTCCACCTTCTTAATGCTGAGATGGGCATGTACTGCCACACCTGGATAACATTTTTTTCTTTCGTATTTTTTCCTTTCTTTTTCTTTCTTTCTTTCTCTTTTTCTTTTTCTCTCCCTCCCTCCATTCTGTCTGTCCTTCCTTCCTCCTTCTTTCCTTCCTTCCTTCCGTCATGGGGCTTGAATTCCTGGGTGTTGTTCCTTTGCTGTTCCACTTTGAGCCACAGCTTCACTTCTGGTTTTCTGGTGGCTAATTGGAGTCTCAGAGATTTTCCTGCCTGGGCTGGCTTTGAACAGGATCCTCAGACCTCGGCATCCTGAGTAGCTAGGATTATAAGCATGAGCCTCCAGTGCCCCACCTAGATAGAATTTTCTTTTAAAGTTTAGCAGTTATTGGGCTGGGAAGGTGGCTCAGTGGTAGAGCACGTGCCTTGCATGCATGAGGCCCTGGGTTCGATTCCTCAGCACCACATAAGCAGAAAAGAAAAAAAGCCAGAAGTGGTGCTGTGATTCAAGTGGTAGAGTGCTAGCCTTGAGCTTCAAGAGCTGAGGGACAGCGCCCAGGCCCAGAGTTCAGGCCCCACGACCGGACCCAAAATAAATAAATAAATAAATAAAAGCTTGGTTTAAAAAAAAAATAGTTTAGCAGTATGATATGCTCCAGCAACTCCATTCTTATTTATCCAAAAGAAATGCAAACTGTGGTCACACAAAAAGCTACATGTAGTGGAACACTGGTGGCTCACAGCTGTAATCCCAGCTCTGCAGGAGGCTGGGATCTGAGGATCTCCATTCAAAACCAGCCAGGCAAGAAAGTCTGGGAGACTCTTATCTCCAATTAACCACCAAAAAACCAGAGGTGGATCTGTGGCTCAAAGTGGCCGCATCCAGGCCCAAGTTCAAGCCCACAACCAACAACAGCAACAACAACAAAAAAAAAACAACCTACATGGAATGGAAATGTCACAATGGAGATTTATATAAGAAAACAGCAATATAATTCTTAAGAAGACAAAAGAGGGCTAGCGACTCAGTTCAAGTGGTAAAGCACCTCTGCCTACCAAGACAATGCCCTGACTTCAAACCCCAGAACCATGAGAAGGAAACAGAGAAGAGACAAAATAATTAAGCAGGTGGCTTGCATGTGAGATGTTGCCAGAAGGCTGATGTGTTGACTGCTTGGTCCCCAGAGTGTGGAATTATAGGAAAGGAGCAGGACTTAATTGGAAGAAGTAGGTCAGGGAGGGCATGCCCTCCAAGGTATTAGCTTGTCTTCCTCTCTTCCTCCTCCCTCCCCTTCCTTCCTGGCTCCATAAGTGACTATCCTCTGCAGTCCTTCCACCATGATGCTTGGCTGAAGCCCAGGACCAAGGGGATGAACCCAGCTACCATAGGCTGGCACTTCTGAAACCCTGAGTCCTGAAAACTTCTTCGTGTAAGTTGTTTTCTCAAGTATTGTTACCTCCATGAAGTGACTCACACAAGTGTGTGAAAGAACAACTGCCCATAAACCTGTCTCTCCCTGTCTGTCTTTCTCTGTCTCTTTCTCTTTCTCTCTCTCTCTCTCTCTCTCTCTCTCTCTCTCTCTCGCACACACACACACACACACACACACACACACACACACACACACACACGACAGGTCATGAAGTGTAAAACAAAATGAGGAAGAATTATCATTCATATCCAGACTGGTTAGGACTTTTTTTTTGTCGGTCGTGGGGCTTGAACTCTGGGCCTGGGCGCTGTCCCTCAGCTCTTCAGCTCAAGGCGAGTGCTCTACCACTTGAGCCACAGCACCACTTCCGGTTTTCTAATGGTTTATTGGAGATAAAGAGTCTCACGGACTTTCCTGCTGGGGGGGGAGGGGGGGTGGGGGGCAGCTTTGAACCGCGATCCTCAGATCTCAGCCTCCTGAGTAGCTAGGATTACAGGCTTAAACCACTGGTGCCCAGCTTGGTTACGACTTTTAAAGCCAAACAAGAATTTTTTTAAGCCACTCAAGAATGTTTAAATTAGGGACTGGGAAGGTGGCTCAGTGGTAGAGTGCTTACCTCACATGCATGAGGCCCTAGGTTCGATTCCTCAGCACCACATACACAGAAAAGGCCAGAAAATGGCACTGTGGCTCAAGTAGTAGCCTTGAGCTGAAGAGCTGAAGGACAGTGCCCAGGCCTGGAGTTCAAGACCCATGACGGACCAAAAAAAAAAAAAGAATGTTTGAAAGTACCAAGAATATGTAGCAAAAACTGATACAGACAGTATAACACCAATACCAAGCAAAGTTGGGCATGCATGTATCTCTCAATCCACAATTTCCATTGTACCACAAGGGGTTTACCCTAGGGAGGTAAATACGTGCCTCTAGAAAATATTTTTATTTCACCTTTTTGGGGGCTTGAACTGTTCTTGAGCTTCTTTTGCTTAAAGCCAGCACTTAGGACTGGAGGCAGAGCTCTACTTCTGGCTTTCTTTGTGATTAATTAGAACAGTCTCACAAATGTTTCTGCCTGGGCTGGCCTGTGTTTTCTTTGTTCTTATTTTACTTATTTATTTTTGTCACTCAGGGCCTGGACAGTCACTGAGGTTATTTTGCTCAAGGCAAACACTCTACCACTTGAGCCACAACACTACTTCTGGCTTTTTCTTACTTTTTTTTTTCTTTTTGCTTATGTGGTGCTAAGGAATCGAACCCAGGACCTCAGGCATGCAAGGCAAGCGCTCTACCACCACTGAGCCACCTTCCCAGCCCAACTTCTGGCTTTTTCTATGTATGTGGTTGAACCCAGGGCTTCATGCATGCTAGGCAAGCCCTCTACCACTAAGCCACAATCCCAGCCCTGGGCTGGCTTTGAACCAGGATTTTCAGATCTCAGTCTCCTTAGTAGCTAGGGTTACAGGAGTGAGCCACGAGGCCTGGCTAAGAAAATATCTTTATATTGACCCCACATAAGTAAGAACTAACCAACAACAGTAGCGTCGGATGAATACATTTGATTGTAATCATATAGTGAAATAATATACAGCACCAAATATGAGCTTTGTTTGTATTTATAAGCATTAACTCAGAAAAAAAAAATCATACCCAACATAAAGACAAGAACAAGAATACTTATCTGAAATCTGGTCATGGTCCCAGTATTTGGGAGGATAAAACAAGAGTATGTTCAGATAAGCTGGGGCTACAGTGAGACCTTATCTCAAAGATTAAAAAAAAATTAACACTTGTTGGGTTCCATTCCACGGGTTCAAAAATTGACAAAATTACACCAGGCACCGGTGGCTCATGCCTATAGTCCAAGCTACTCAAGAGGTTGAGATCTGAGGGTCATGGCTCAAAGCCAGACTGGGCAGGAAAGTCTGTGACGCTCTTATATCCAATAAACCACCAGAAAACTGGAAGTGGCACTGTGGCTCAAGAGGTAGAGCGCTTGCCTTGAGCTGAAAGAGTGCAGGGGCAGCACTCAAGCCCAGAGTTCAAGCCCCATGACCAACAATAAAAAAATTGGCAAAATTAATAATTGCATATTTTATGCATGAAAACTGGAAACATTACAAAAACTTCATAGAGGATTTATCACTGAATTTTGAATAGAGGAAAACAGGGAGCTGTGAGTAGAACTTTTGTTTGTACATTTGCTTGTTTTGGCTGGTACTAGGATTTGAACACATTTTTCTGCTTGCTTGGCTGGTGCTCTACCACTTGAGCCCCAGCCCCAGTTTTTTTGCTGGTTAATTCTCTTGGACTTGTGGGGCACTGGTGGCTCACGCCTGTAATCTGAGCTGCTCAGGAGGCTGAGATCTGAGGATCAAGGTTCAAAGCCAGCACAGGCAGGAAAGTCCATGAGATTCTTATATACAATAAACCACTAGAAAACCAGAAGTAGTGCTGTGGTTCAAGCAGTAGAGCGCTTGCCTTGAGCTGAAGAGCTTAAGGACAGCGCGCCCAGGCCCAGAGTTCAAGCCCCAAAACCAATAACAACAACAACAAAAGAATCTCCTGGATTCTTCTGTATGGTTTGGCTTTGAATCTTGGCCCTCCACATCTCAGTCTGTAGCTAGGACTGAAGGTGTGAGCTTCCTGCACCTGCCCTTGTTTTTATTTTCAGGGACAGAGGGGCCAGTACTGTAATGGTGAACAATGGTGTTGATGTTTCAATGGATACAGTGAAGAGTGAACGTGGTCAGAAGCAAGCTTGCAGGCACGGACATTTCCATCAGATCCAGCAGGGAGCCAGCGCAACAGCTACACCCAACAGTTCTGGTACCTTTGTGAAAGTGGGAGGGGCCAGCTTGGATAAGAATATTCCTTTTTGCTTGACTGCTGGTCTCATGGTAGGGTCCTCTCGATGGCAGGGGTGGGTACTCTACATTTACTTCTGGACTGTGTGATAGTATCTCTAGTAGTCGGTGTGAGAGTTTGCACTGGTGGCACCAGTGTTGGCAGGTGTGGGTGGAATCTCCCCTTGGACAAGGCACTGTGAAGCTGGTAGGAAAAGTTCTGAGCCCTCAGTGAGCACTGCTGTCCCCTGAGAATTCCAATTGCTGGGTCTAGCCATGTGTCCTCATTCAGCCCGCCTCCGACGCCCGCTGTGTGGCCATTCTGCTGCTGCTGCTCAGAAGGCCGTAATTTGAGAAACATCTTTTTGAAAGAAGAAATCTTCTTGCCAGATTAAGGCATGGCATCAGGACTTTCAAATGAATCCTTCAGACTGCAGGCTTTGATGCTAACCATGGTCAGCTGGCCCAGGATGGAAAAGCAGAGCCAGTGGTATACTGGGAAGGGGAGAGAGAGGCAGGGGAATGGGGACAACTGTGTGGCAGGATACAAACAGCAGACTAGGGAAATAGAGAAGATTGAGAAAAACAAGCCTGGTGCTGGTGGCTCACACTGGTAATCCTACCTACACAGGAGGCGGAGATCTGAGGATCAAGGTTCAGAGCCAGCCTACATAGTAAAGTCCATAAGACTCTTATCTCAATTAACCAGCAAAAAGCTAGAACTGGAGGTGTGGTTCAAGTGGTAGAGTGCCAGCTATCTAAGAGCTCTGAGTGAAAAAAGCCAAGGAATAACATGAGGCCCTGAGCTCAAATCCAAGTTTTGTGCTGTAACAGCACAAGCAGAGAGGATGGAGAAAAGAGAGGATAGAGAAAGGGGCGGGGGGACTGATAGAAAACATAGACTCGCTATTTGGAGTTTGAGCACTGTGACGACAGTATACAGCTGACCCTTCTCAGCCCTGGGCTCCACTCACAGACAAAACAATTGTGGACCAAAATATTATTACCTACGCACAGACCTTTTTGTTCCCATCATTCTCTTAGCACTACGGAGTAACAACTATTTTTATAGCATTTGTATTGAAGCACATAGGAGAATGTATGCAGGTCCACCAAGCCGACCACACGGAAGAATCTGAAGATTTTGGTACCTGAGAGGCAGGGGGATGGGAGAGACCCTGGAACAAACCGACTGAAGATGATACAAATGGGCTGGGGGGTCCAGAGAACTCAGCTCTGAGGGTAGTGTGTCAACCTTGCATTGCAGGAGCAGTGGGTTGGGGTGGTGGCGGGGTCTGCGGCGTGCAGAAAGAATGGAGATGAAGGAGAGCTGCAACAGGGTCAAGTAAAAGGCCTAGCTGTTTGTTTGTCTATATAAGTCCTGAAGACCCACAGGACGGCAAGCCAGTTACAGCACAGTGGAGGTTCAGCAGGTTGCAGAGAACACAGAAGTCAGTAGAAACTAGCAGGGCCCAGGTGCCTTGGCGGGTGTCCCCACAGGGTAGAGGATAGCACAGCCCAACTTTAGCCTCCTCCTCCTCAGGAAGAGGTGAACACCGCTTAGCCTCTCCTGGAGGACCAGAGGCCCTCCTGTTCCCTGCCACTTCAGACCAAAGAGCTGGCTCAACTATTAATAGCAGGAAAGGAAACTGGAAAGAATGCCCCAGGAAGAGGGTGTGTGGAAGGCCGGCAGGAAGGCAACGGAGGCTCCGCCTGGACACCCCTGTCCGCCTCCCTTCCCTCCCTTACCCCCAGCTGCCATCTCCACTGAAACAAAACTAAAGAGTTCCAAGGGCGGAGACTAGTCAGGACCAGCCCCTGGCTGGTGGGATCAAGGGCAAACTTGAGCAGCCTCCGGCCCCAAGGCCTGGACCAGCCATCTGCCCTGCCGAAGGGCATCTGTAAAGTGGGTGGATTCTAATGCCCCTCTGAACATGGATGTCCTTTTCTGGGTGAGACACTGGGGACAGAGGCTGGGCCTTCAAAGTCACCTAACTCAGCAGACACTGAAGACACCTTGCTCTGGGCCCTGCTCAGGGTCCAGAGTCAGGAACCTTCCCCAGAGCTGCCAACCTCAGCGCTCATTTTCCCAGTGGGTGACTCCTGCTCCATGGTCCCAGGAGGAGCTGCCAGTCATGGAGAAGGACCTGGCTGGGCTACCCTGGGCTCAGGCAAGTGAGATGGAAGCCCTCCCTGCTCCACAGTCCAGGCCCACCCTTCCTAGGCTCTGGGCTCATTACCGAGTTATAAGTGGTGGCTGAGACGGATGGTGAAGCAGGGCAGAGCAGGGCAGGGCAGGGCAGGGCAGGGCAGGGCAGGGCAGGGCAGGGCAGGGCAGGGCAGGGCAGGGCAGGGCAGGGCAGGGCAGGGCAGGGCAGAGCAGGGCAGAGCAGGGCAGAGCAGGGCGAGGGGTCTGGGGCTGATCTAGTCCCTGAAGGGCCTGGGCTCACTATTGGCTCTGTCATCCCTCATTCTCAAGCACAGGGGGCTCCATCCTGTCTCACCTCTGCATCCCAGATTCCATTGCTAACATCAGTGCCCATCACTCGAGGTGGAGTCGTTCCAATGCCCTCCCTCTGAAGAGTGGCCTCATTCCTCATCTCCCTCTTGCTTAGCTGAGTACTGGTTTCCTTTCTTCCTGCCAGAGACCCTTCCAGAATTTCCCTCCCTCTAGTCCTGTGTGGCTTCTGCTCCTTGGAGCTGCAGCCAGAGAACTCACGCCCATCCCCTACCCTTACAGTTCTGCAAGAAAGAAACCTAAAATTAAGGTCTGTAAGCTATGTGCACTGGAGGTGCTAAAGGCACGGCCATTTCTCATCTCTTCCAGCGCCCCTTGGCTCAACAGTGGCACCATGCCAGTCTCTTCCTGTGCCCGCATGTTCCTTACCAGGACAGATGTTAACAGACTGAGGGCCCATGCACATAACCCAGCATTTTCTCCCCTCAAGATGTTTAACTTAATTACATCTGCAAAGACTCTTTGTCCAAATATACTAATTATGGGAAATTCTTGAGATTTGACTTGGTTACCTCTCTGCTGGGGTGGTAATGTAGCACCGTGATCTGCCATAGGTCTCCATTCCAAACATGAGGACAGCCTTGCTGTCTGTACTCCTTTTGGTTATTGTTCATGGGGCTGGAACTCAAGGCCTGGGCGCTGCCCCTGAGCTTTTTCACTCAGGGCCAGCCCTCTACTCTACCACTTTCAGAGCCATACTGCCACTTCCAGTTTTCTCATTATTTGGATAAAGAGTTTCAAGGATTTTCCTGCCCGGGCTGGCTTTGAACCATGATCCTCAGATCTCAGCCTCCTGAGTCGCTAGGATTGCAGGTGTGAGCTACAGGAGCCCTGCTCTACTCCTCTTAATGGTCTCAAAGAAGGAGTGGCTCAAGTTCCTTGGCAGAAGGTGTTTATGGACTAGATGTGTGTGTCCCTCACTTCCTGGACCTGTGAACCCCCCCCCACTACTGTGATGGAGTTTAGAGGTGGGGCCTTTAGGGGTAATTGGTTTGAGGTGAGGTCATGAGAGTGGATTAATGTCCTTTTAAGAAGATGAAGAGAGACAGGAGCTTCCTGACTGAATTGGTGTGAGGCCACAGCAAGAAGATGGTCATCTCCAAGCCATGAGGCAAGCCCTCACCAGAACCTGACCATGCTGGCACCGAGACTCAGTCTCCTGAGAACTGAGAATGCCTTCCTGATGCCTAAGCCACCAGCACTGTAGTATTTTGTTGGGTTGCCACAGGAGCTGGACTTGCTAAGACAAGGGGTTGTGGGCAGAGGCTGCCAGCAAGAAGGGTAGGGCAGCCGGGCGCTGATGGCTCACGCCTGTAATCCTAGCTACTCAGGAGGCTGAGATCTGAGGATCGCGGTTCAAAGCCAGCCCAGGCAGGAGAGATCGTGAGACTCCTATCTCCAATAAACCACCAGAAAACCGGAAGTGGCGCTGTAGCTCAAGTGGTAGAGCGCTCGCCTTGAGCTGAAGAGCTGAGGGACAGCGCCCAGGCCCAGAGTTCAAGCCCCACGACCGACAAAAAAAAAAAAAAGAAGAAGGGTAGGGCCCCAACACGCCCTCCCATAGGCAGGTCGCCCTCCCATGCCTGGGCTGAGTGTCAGGGCACAAATATGGCCATGGGCACCTGGCTATACTCCCCTCTGATTAGCTGCTGTGACTCTGGGTGGCTGTCCCTAGGAGAGTCATCAGGACCTCAGCCTCACCTCCCCAGAGAGGGGGCCCGGGCAACCTTTGCAGGGGAGATCATTGCAGGCATTCTTGAACTCTGAAACCGGTTTGCCCTTATCAGCTTGTTTCAGCTGGCCTACCTGGCACTGGCTCTCCAGGACGGAGCCCTGTCTGTCTGCCTGGGCCCCTAAGCCAGGACAATGGTCACTGTCTAGGGTAGGCATCTTCCCTGCATGAACACACCCTGACTCATTCCCCTTCCTCCTCAGTTTCCCTGGCTCCTTCTCCTGAGAGTGGGCTACAGTGCCCAAACTCACATCTGCCACATGTTCCTGTCTGGCCCCACTATAACCTCCAGGAAAGGAATGGAGGATGGTTGGCAAGAGCGCACGCCACCAGCTCCAAGTCTTCATACTGGCTGTTGCCAAGCAAGGTTCTCAATTTAACACAAAGGTCAATTCTATTCCTCAGTCTCCCCATCTGTCAAAGGGAGCAGGAGGTAACTGACATGTACCTTTAAGTACCTGGAGCAGTGGGTACTCAACGATTATGTATCTGTGTTACCTTCCAGGTGTGCTGTGTCTGAGGAGGGAGCAGTGCCTCCACTATGACCTTCACTTGGCCCCTACCTGCTAGCTGCCACGCTTCTGTGACCTCTCCCTCCAACCCTCAAGGATATTCATGCCTGCACAAGGGATTGCCAAGTGGAGAGTGAGACCATAAGGCTCTTCCCTCCTTTGTTTCCAGAGGGAAGCAATTTTAGGAGGACCACAAGATTACTGCAGTAAAGGGGCTGGGCCTGGGTCTGCCAGTAAAAGGACAAAAACCAAGACCTGGGCAGGGCTGTGTCCTCACCCCTTAGAAAAGAAGCTTTTCCTGCTGTCAGCCTGAAGTGGTGCCTTCTACCATCCCAGACCACACTCCTGATTGCAGAAGCCCAGCAGGAGAAAGCTCAGCGGCTGGAACCTGCAGCTATCACAGGATTTTGGACCTCCTGCTCTCCCATCCCTTGGAATCAGGTCCAAGTGACGGTAGTAGGACAGAGGTGGGGAGTGAGGCCTATGCTCCTGGGTATGCCTCTCTCTGGCATGGCTTTCTTGCTGAGGGAAATGAAGCTCCATCATTTCCACCTCCCTCCCTCTGGAAGGCTGTGGATGGAGATGAGAGGGCTGAGAAGGATAACTGTGGAAAAAGCCTTCACTATGACACATTAAAATACACCAACCATGGACCAGGTGATTAGGTCTGCACTTACATGATGTGAAAGGCCAGGAGGCTTGTGCTGTGGTCCTGTAAGAAGCCTGGGCTTGGAGGAACAAGGAATCTCATAGAGCAGAGTTGCAGTTTGGGAAGATGGAAAATGGTCTGCAGGTGGTGGTGGTGGTGGTAATGTCTGCAAACAGTGTGAACCAGGGAATACTTAAGACTTTCTTAAGTTTATCACACCTGAGAATTGCTGGGCCTTCCTAGAGCTGGGTACTATGGTTCCTGAGGATCTGCTATTGGGGTCCTCAGAGACCAGCTGCTTTGCCCTCTTTTAAAAACTGTTTTGAGGTATATGGCTCCTCCGTTTTCTGGATGGAGCTAATGGGCAGGCAAAAACCACTGCTGTGAAGTTCCGACTTGCGGGTAGGGGAGGGATGTGCTTCCACATCTGGGGTTGTTTTCCAGCCCTCACAGAGGCAGCAAGCCCCTCCAGCAGCCAAACCACCCTCTTGGATGTTCACCATGACTGTGGCCTCCAGAGTCACCCCAGTTACCTGAACTTCTTCACACTACAGTCTCATTTCCTCCACGTTCATGGAACACTGCACCAAGACACACAAGTGAACCAAAACATGGGTTTTGTCCTAGTGGACAACAATTGCGGGAAGAGGGGCTTGGCCCACAGGAAATGCCTTGCTGGGCTTGTATCTCCTGTGATTTAACTGCACAGGTGTGTCTCCTCGTGTGATGGATGGAAGTTCTGTCTGTGGAGACCTTGAGGCTTTGAATGTAAGGACCCATTGCTCCCACTGTAAGAAGAGGGCCTCAAGAGGACGTAGCATGATGTATAGTCTACTTATCTTCACTTTTACTTAGGACGTGTGATGTGTGATAATTAACCTTGATTATATTTGGAGATTGAAGAGTTTTACAAGGAAGCTCTATGGAATTATTTGAGACTAAACTTGGTTTTCAAAGAAAGAAAATGTTTCATTGAAGAATTACAGATATTCAAATCACAGTGCATTAAGTAAGAGCTCAGAGAAGATGGCAATGGGACATGACCACCCCAGGAGCGCCCTGGGGTCCTTCACCTTCACCCAGCGGTAAAAACTATTCTGTGTTTTGTAGCAGGGGTTTGCTTTGCTCATTCATTCAGTCACTCATATTCATTCGCTCACTCAATTTCTTGTGGGGGTAAGGTTCTACCTCAGGGCCTCACACATAACCCATGACTACTGAGCACCGGTTTTGGTTTTCTTTGAATTCCCTATCAGTGGCAACACCACCTTTACTCCCCTGCCCTGTTCCTTCTCATGATGTGTCCCTGTTCACTGTCACTGAACTGGAGTGTTCTGCTGTGGGAGTCTGTCACTGTTTATATACACCGATCACAGGGATTTGGGTGGATTCTACTTTGCAGCCATGATGAACAGGGCTACCATGAATGCAGCAGACTAGGGCTTAGGTAACACCTGAGTGCACTTCAAACTGGACGGGGTCAAGGGCCTGTGGTCCTGCAGAGCATGGATTGAGATGGACTAGAAGGCCCCTGCCCCAGGCCTCCTCCTCACTGCACCTTCCATCTCTGCATGGGCCACTCACCCAAGCTAGGTCCCAGACATAGCTTGTCACTCAAGTGGTAGGTACAGAGGGAAGAGGCATGTGGGGCCAGCTCTGCAGCTCAGCAGGCTTCAAATTCCACAGAATACACAGAGGGGTGAGGCTCAGTGACCTCTTGCCATTCCTTCTAATAAAACTCAGAGGACTGCTGGGCACCGGTGGCTCACGCCACCTCCCTACTCAGGAGGCTGAGATCTGAGGATCGTGGTTCAAAGCCAGCCCAGGCAGGAATGCCCGTGAGACTTTTACCTCGAATAAACCACTAGAAAACTGGAAGTGGTGCTGTGGAACGCTCTCCTTGAGCTAAAGAGCGCAGAGACAGAGCCCAAGCCCAGAGTTCAAGCCCCACAACCGACAAAAAAAAAAAGTCAGAGGCCTGAAGTTGGTGACACCCACTCTGCCCCTTAGACTCTAGGCAGAGGTCAGGGGCCAAACCCCATTCCTAGCTGTACTCCTGAATCCCTGGGCAGGAAGCTTCTAAAGGTATTCTTTGCAGTTTCTCTATTCTGAGTAGTGAAAGGCAGAGAGTAAGAGGAGAGCCCTGGAATGTCATCTACTATGCCACGGAAAACTCCTGGGTTGCTGCTAGGGCCCATTGGTGCCCTCTGCTTCCTCTCCTTCTGATCCCCCCACCCCCACCCCTGCTGAGGGCCTGAGGCCCAGGGAAGGGGCTAGGTCCTTCTTGTGCTGGAAAGAGCCACTAACCTTCTTAAAACAATATCCTCCCGGGGCCTCCTAATCCCCTGGCTTGCTGCAGGCCATGTGAATCCTGATCTGTCCAGCTGGGCAGCAGGCCCAGGAGCAGCCAGCCCACTACCAGTAGGAGGGAGGCAGGTGGGAGGAGATACCTACTCCTGCCTTGACTCCTCTCACCTGCCTCAAGGAGTACTCCTGGACAAAGGTCCCACAACAGGATAGCACCTGGGGGTGGTGGCTGATGCCCTTCACTCTGTCTAAGCTAGTGTCAATGGTCATTAGTGTGACCTATGCACAGCCATCACACAAAAGCCAAGGTGAGCTCTGGGGATGGGAAGCTGGTCTCTGTGTGGAGCTGGGGCCTATCGGGGCCTTGATGTCCCTGTCTTCCAAGAAAGGGAGAAATACCCATTTGGAGATCAAAGTGAACACTAAGAAATGTATGCTTATCTGAATGCATAATACTTATAACTCCAAGTCTACAGAGACTGTCCTCATGGAGGATAGGTCTGGCTGTTAGAGGCCAGGCCAACATCCTCCTGTGGATGAGGGACATCAAAGTCTGGGCCCAGTCTGGCTGTTGTGTGTCCTGTTCCTTAAACCCAGGGACAGGAGTTTCTTTCTCCTGTGCTGGAATTCTCTATGCATCTATCTATCACACACCTGCTCCATCCTGGCTCATCTTAAACTTGACCACTAGCCTTTCCTGAGGCCTTCTCATTTTCGCCAGATGCTGCCTTTATTCTTTTTCTTGTGCAAAGGAGACTCAGACTAGAGAGAAGACTGACAAGACCAGGAAAGGCCACACAGCCCGGATAGAACGACCAGACTGGAACTCAAGCCATCTGGAGAAGCACCTCTGGCTGTGGGCCGTGGTGCTGGCCTTGCCCCATCCCAGGAGGGCCTGCTTCGTGACCTTGGGCCTTGCACACACACTTCCAGAGCCAAAGCACGTGTGCCTCTGGCACTCCACTCTTCCCGTTGCAGTAAGTCGGTAAATATTTTTCCGAGGGAGCTCGCTGTCATTCCCACACCTCCACGCCCGCCTCCTGCAGCCACGAACGCACCAGATGTGTCCAGTTTCTCAGTGGCCTCTGGCAACCTCCACCAGGGAGCAGCCTCCATTCCTGGCCTGACACAAGCCAGGGCCCCACACCAGAGAGCAGTCCAGCATCCTCCGGGTGGGACAGTCACCTCTGAGAGCCAGGGGGGGGAGCTCTGTGAGGCAGACACCAGCTTCCACCAAATGGAAGCTGAGGCTCATGGTAGCAAGGGACACAGTCAGTGTGCTCTGCGACCTGGCTGCAGAATGCCAGGGTGACCCACTCCCCTCATCCAACCCCTGCACTCTGGGCTCCCCACAGGGAGGTGCTGAGGCTCAGCCTGTGTAGTGCCCCAAATGTCACCCTACTTACTCTCAAGGCCAAATATCTAACAGCCGAGAATTCCATCAGCCAACTCCCTGGTTAGTCCCAGAGCACACGGCACAGCATGGCGCCCGCCCCGCAGGGCAGAACTGGACTTTGAGGATTTGAAGGTGTGGGCTCTGCCCATGGTCAAGGTGTAGGTGGGGGGGGGGGGGGTGCGGGTATGTCACTTAAACAGAACAAACTAAGTACCGACTGAATGAGGACTGGCTGCTAGTCTCTAACCCCACCCCACCAGTTAAAAGAAAGGCTCCTTTTAGACAGAGATCAGTTCCTAAGCTACTCGGCCTAGGAAGTGAATGGAGACCCCAGCCTGTCTCCGGATGGGGCTGCTGGACGGGGCGTGGGGGGGGGGGGAGTCCTTTCTGGTATTCAACAAGGTTTAGTGACATCAGAGAGGGAGCAGAAGGCAGGACCACAGTAAACACACGCAGATGCACGCAAGCACACATGCACCTGGGCTTCACAGCTCTTTTCTCCCCAGGAAACTAAGAGCAACATGTAATGCTCCATTTGAGGCTTTGTAAATCAGGAAAGGGGTTGGGTTGGTTTACGTCTCTCAAGGTCTCTTCGGAGTCAGCCCTGGGGGTCCTCAGGGGTATGAGGGGGTTCCCATCAGCTCCATGGCTGGCACACTCCCATCCACACCTTTGTTATCCCCCCTCCCCTTCCTGCTTTCAGCAGTTCTGGTATTTCAACACAGAGCCTCATGCTTACTATGAAGGTACCCTACTGCTGAGCTCCTCCTCTAGCCCGGCATTGGCTGGGCGTGTGCCGGTCCTACCATCTGCCTGTTTTAGGCGTCCCAACACTGCTGGAATGACAGGCACAGGCCACCATGCCCATCGCCCTCTGCTCGAGGCCTTTTCTACCCCACCTGACGTGGAACTGTGATCTTCCCAATCTCAGCCTCTCAAAATAAGCTCGGATTATAGACTGGATCACCAGTACTCAGCTACATGTTCAGCTTATTTGTTGAGTTGTAGTCTCCATTAACTTTCTGACAGGCTTGCTTGAACTACTTACTGCTATTCTTTTGATCCCCACCTCTCATGTAGCTGGGGTTACAGGCATGAACAGCCATACCTGGCCTTCCACTCTCACTTTCTTTCTCTGTTCTATTTGGTGCATTTCCAGGCTAACTACCCCCGCAAGTGGTGGCAGAAGCTGGGAGGCAGAGGCCCCGTTTCTTCAGCCCCTCTTGTGCCCAGGGCATAAAGCAAATCAAGGAGAAGGGGCTTCTTGGAACTTAAGATATGACTTTGGGTAAAGTAAGTCGTGGGCCCACCGTGGCAGGTGACATCTCAGGTGTGGGGAAGGGAGCCAGCAGGGCCACTTATTTGCCAGCAAGCACTATCTTGGCAGTGTTCCCTAGGACGGGGGTGCTGTTACCTGTGCGTGCTCACTGTCCGTCTGGGAAGGGTGACTTCACAGACCCATGTTACTTGCAAAGCTCACACAAGCTGGTTCTGAGTTCCAGGGACTAAGCAGCCCCTGCAGCAGTCCACAGGTGGCAGCACTGCTGCTAATGGGGGGCAAGAGGGGGGCCTCCTCCAGCCCAGGCGTGGGGCAGGAGGATGGTCCTCACACTAAATTTAAAAGTCAATGTGAAGCTGCAGGGGTCGCAGACTCCACACACCAGGGGCCAGTGGCACAACAGGAAAACAAAAGCCAGAAGCAAGCAGCAAACCATGTCCCCACCTGACCAGAAAGACCAAGTGTCAAAGTGCAAGTCTGGGTCCTTAGCACCCTGCGTGCTGCTGTTCTCTTCACAGGACCTCTAACTTTTCTCTAAGAAGCAACATCACTGTTAATACCCAGAAGGGACCACCAAGCTCGGACTACAACTTGTTCCAAAGAACTCTGGTTTAAGAACCTTTACACTATTCGCAGCTTCTCATGTGGTTTCCTATAAAAATCCCTTTAAAAAAAAAAAAGGTATGGTGGTGCTGCCTGTAATCCCACAAAGCATGAAGATCATCAGTTCAAGACAGCTTGAAATACACACTAAAACCCTTTAAAGAAAGAAGGGTGAAGAGAGAAAAGGGGGTGGACGGAAGGGAAGGGAAATCTAAGGTTTCATTATATCAGCCAGGACTTGTTTAGCCAGCCCAGATGCATACCAGATATTTTGGTGGTTGATTCTATATTGGGGTGGCTCAGGGCTTTACATAGAACTCTCCAGGGCTCACTACTGAAATCACTACATCCCAGGACAGCCCGTGTTTCCTGGGCAAATATTAATACATGTTTTATAAAAACAAGGTGAAGAAAAGGCTGTTTAGATGTGAGGGTACACAAAGAAAGGTAATAATAATCCTTAGAGAACGTATCAGGGCTGCTGAGATCATGACATGCACTGAGCTTCCAAGAAGACAGTAGGCAGCAGTTCCCAAACTTTCATGGGTTGCTTTTATTCATAGAACCATTTTAAGTTATTACCAAACATTCTTTGTGAGCCTATTAAAATCTTCAGTACTGGGCTAGGAATGTGGTTTAGTCTACAGTAGAGTGCTTGCCTAGCATGTATGAAGCCCTGGGTTTGATTCCTCAGTACCATATAAACAGAAAAGGCTGGAAGTGGTGCTGTGGCTCAAGTGGTAGGGCACTAGCCTTGAGCAAAAGAAGCTTAGGGACAGTGCCCAGGCCCTGAGTTCAAGCAAAACAAAAACAAAAAAATATTAGCATCCTTTTTGGATGGTTTGGTATGTAGCTTGTTTACCAAGTGTAAAAGTAATGAAACCCCTTGTGGTGTGCTCTGATTTGCCATTTGAGTCAACTGAGGCCTGGAATTGGTGCAGGTCTGTGAATACTTTCCTGGCTCCCTTCCTATTTTCCTCCCATCTCTCCTTTTTGTAAGTAAATATTCCTTTCCCTGGTTCCTATCAGTTATTGGACTAGAACTTCATGTGCCTCCCTCCCTTCCTCCCCTCCTCCTGTCCCTCCCTGAGGAGGCAAATATGAGCTGGCTGCACAAAGGCCAACATCATGCTCACTGCCTGGCTGCATGGTGTCACCAGAACTTTGGTGCTGGAGTCAGGGTACGGTGGGATGATGCCATGCCAGGAAGGAAGCTACTCAGAGGAAGTGAGGAGGCGAGCCTGGAATGCATGGTTGAGGGATGGCGCAGCAGGCTGCCCAGAGGACCTTCTGACAATCATGGGAGCATCATCCAGGTAAAAGCAGGGCCCCCTAGGGCTGGAGTGACAAATATCTGTGTAGAAACCAAGAGGCAGGGCAGGTGGCTACCAAAGCCCCTTCTTAGCTGAATCCATTCTCATCTAGAACTGGAACTAGACTTTGAAGGAGAAAGCTTGGCCCAGGAGGGTCACAAAGCCAGTGCTGCATCATGGGAAGGGCCAGGAACAGGGGCTTTCATCACAACAGGCACTGAGCTTCAGAAAGAAAGAAATCCAAACCCTGATGTTTACTGTTGGTCGCCCGTTTCACTGTCAAGAGAAACAGAGGCCAGGGAACAAGTCCAAGATCACGAGCTTATCAAGTGCCAAAACCTCTAAGTTCAAGGTCAGCGACTTCCCATCAAAACACTTCCACTTTTCTCTCTTGTCTGCAGCACAGTTTTCTGTCCCCACAATAACCGACCAGACCAAAACTGGGCTGCACACAGTGGGCGGTCATGAACCTTGTCCCCAAATCACTGCACTCCATACACCTTAAACCCAGAGACGTGACCCCTTCCTGTCCTTGGCTGAGGTCTACAGAACACCTCCACCAGGCCTGAAAGCCACTAGTCCTCACCGGTCTCACCAATGGGGCAGGGAGCCTATGACAGTGTTGTCCTCTGTCCCCTACTTGCCACCGTGAACCAGAGCAAAAGATGGGGTACTACCCCATCTGAAGGGTAGTACGGGAACCCAGGTCCTCCCTGTGTCTGCTTCAGTGAGGCCCAACTCATGGGGGTCGCCAGGGACACCCAGCTCATGGTGCGGCTCAGGGATGAGGGATGTGAATGGAAGGAGCCATTACTTCAGGCTGGCTTTGCTTTAGTGAGTTTTCAGGTAGGGTCTTGCATCTTTTTCCAGGGTAGCCTCAGACCACAACCTCCCTACCTGTGGCCTCCTGTGTCACTGGGACCTGGTATTATCGATTGACATGGTTAACTTTCAGCCTAGGCTAACACTGAACTGCAATCCTCTTTGAGTAGCTGGATTCTAAACATGAGGCATTGCTTGGTCCTGAGCCCGGCTTCCTTATGCACTGAAAGTTAACTGCTCTCTCAGAAGGAAGTGTACAAAAACCAGGGTCTGGGCTGCACTTGGCAGAGCTGCAGGGGCAGGCAGTGCTTAGAGGCCATCAAAGCCGGGGTCTGTGGGGAACGTGGAGGACACTCCTGGCCTTTCCCTCTCGTGCAGATGCTGCTGCTGAGTGGGTGATTAGAAAGTAGCTAAGGCAGCTAGAACCCCAAGGTTTTCAGGAGCCAGCACTGCAGTAGCAGTATCCATTCTCTGCTTTTGTTGATTTCATTTGGTTTGGTTTGTACCAGTACTGGGACTTGAACTTAGAGCCTACGTGCTGTCCCTTAGCTTTTTCACTCAAGTGTAGCATGCTACCACTTGAGCAACACCTCTACCTCTGTCTTTTTGGTGGTTAATTGTAGATAAAAGAATCACGGACTATTGTGCCCAGGCTGGTCTTGAACTGTATATTTCAGATCTGTCTCCTGAGTAGCCAGGATTATAGCACCAGGCCTCTGCTGCTGCTTTATAACTCAATCTCTGATTTTTAGTGAGGTACCTGGGTGCCTGAAATAAAAATTTCTGTCTTCTCTTGCAGCTAGATGTGAGACTACATTCTACTCAGTAAAGTGTTATAGGTCTATAGGTTTGCGGGGAGGAAGAGCTGTAGCCCTTTGTATCTTCCACTTTATTCATTTATTTATTTTTGGTGCTAGTCCTGGGGCTTGACCCCAGGGTCCTGTGCTGTCCCTGAGCTTTTTTTGGTCAATGCTAGTGCTCTGCCACTTGAGCCATAGCTCTCCTTCTGACTTTTCGGTGGTTCATTGGAGGTAAAGAGTCTTATGGACTTTCCTGTCTGGACCAGCTTGAAACCTCAAACCTCAGCTGGCAGCCTACTGAGGAGCTAGGATTCAGGCGTGAACCATGGATGCCCAACTCTTCTCTCTTCCACTTTTTTTTTTTTTTGGGGGGGGGGGGAGTCAGTTGCATCACTTGAACTCAGGGTCTGGGCACTGTCCCTGAGCTTTTGTACTCAAGGTTAGTGCTCTAGCATTTTGAGTCATAGCACCACTTCCAGTTTTTTGGTGGCGAATTGGAAAATAGTCTCACAGACTTTCCTGCCTGGGCTGGCTTTGAACTGGGATCCTCAGATCTCAGCCTGCTGAGTAGCTAGAAATACAGGCGCAAGCCAACACCTGGCTCTAGTTTCTTAATGGTTTGAATCTCAGCAGTCATTCTAGATGTCAGAAACTTGGATTTTCTAATCAGAGTCAAAACTGTGATGATCTAGCTATAAGAGATACAACATACCTGCCCTCTGAACTTCACTACATGGAAGACATAGCTTGTATCTTGTCTCATCCACTACTTTTTAGTTGTTTTAAGTGATCAAACCAAATTCTAAAAACCAGCCATCCAAATGTTGTTTAATGTGGGACAGCACAGAAGGCCTGAGGTTAATATACCTATCACAACCTCCTCTTCCTCTCATGCCTACTCCTCCAAGACCGAGGGGAGCCTCTGTCTGCAACCTGCCTCTCTTCTTCCAGAGTCAGGTCAAGAGTTGTAGTTGGAGAGCACAGAGCTGGTAGATGAAGCTTTTCAGTTTCAAAACAACTATGCCCTTCCCTTCCTCCCTCCCTCCCTCAGCAGGTGTTTACTGAAGATCTGCTCTGTGCCAGGAATTCTGGATGCTGTAGCTACAGAACAGAAGTC
Organism: Dipodomys spectabilis; assembly: GCF_019054845.1. Classification (NCBI taxonomy): domain Eukaryota; kingdom Metazoa; phylum Chordata; class Mammalia; order Rodentia; family Heteromyidae; genus Dipodomys; species Dipodomys spectabilis. The sequence goes on from NW_024870874.1 coordinate 17,674,683, forward strand.
CTTGTTCTCACAGAACTTAGGGCCTCATGTGGGAGATACAGAGAGAGGTGTAAACATGAGGTCAAGGGTGCTACGCAGTAAATCAAGCAGAATAAAGGGATAGATAGTGTAGGGAGGGTGAGGAGCTTTATGCAAGGTGACCCCAGATAATATCTCTGAAGACAGCTTTCAGGTCAAGGAGGGAGAGAGAGACCAAATAAGCCATGCAAACATTTGGGAGTTGGTTGGGTGACTGTCTTGGTGCCGGTGCCTCAGTTTCCCCTCTGAAATAGGCTACTTGATGGCAACATTATGCTGACCTAGCCAGGGCACTTGGCTTCAACTGGCATTGGAGTAGGCTGGCATTGGAATCAGACTGCATGGAGACCTGAGGGGTAACTTGGACAGGTCTGTGGACTCTAGCTCTGTGCCTACCACCTGCCTCATGCATAACAGATCTGCTCAGGAATTCCACAGTGCTCCCTCTTGGCCTCGCCTGGCCACTGGACCTTCTACCCTCAGCAGGGTCAGGCAGCTAGGGAACCCTATTCAGTCCTGGTCTCCAGGGGCTTGGCTCTGGGAAGGGCCTCCTGCACCCCAACCCAGGACTGAATGCAAGGTTCACTTTGCCACTCCTCAAAATTCTCTTCCCCTGGGCTGAGGCACACAGCTTTCCGGCTGTGACAATTGGCGGACGGGGTGCCACCCTGCGCCCTGGCCCTAGGGAAGTGCGAGGTGGCTGACCTGAAAGGGATAAGGCTTCGAAGGAAAGGAGGGTGTGGGTGATGTGTCAGGGAGCCGGGTGGGGTTGGAAGAGAGGAGAGGAAGGACTGGGCCCCTGAGGCTCGCTGAGGGCAGGGGGTTCTGTGCTGGCTGCTGCTAAGGAGAACCAGGGATGTGGGAGATAGGGGCGGGAAATCCTGGATCCGCAGGAGATCCTGCACCGTGTGGCCAGTGGTCTCTGTGCATTTCGGGCACTTGTTGGAGGCTGTGGACACTTCAGAGCTCGCTGGTCAGACAGCAAGAGACACATACAGTCACAACTTATGGTGGCCAGCGCTGTGATAATGCTTGACCAGCTCTTGGAAGGCCTAGATCTTCACTAGCCAAGTGACTTCAAATCTGTTTACCCTAATGACAGATTTAAGCACAGTCTAGGTTTGTCTCTGGTTTTTGAGGGGGAGGGACAAGGACGCATGATAATTCTGGCCTCTGCTTGAAGGACTGTTTGGAATGGCTACCGCAGGTACGAAGCAGCTCCCTGTAACATCTCTCATGTTGACTTTCTTGAAGGCTGAGTGTCTCCAATTCCCAGGAAAGTACTGGCACCAAGGGGGCCGAGTTCTGTTACTGGCTCACTACAGACCTGTGCATCCTTGTCTCCTGCTGAGCTGCTAAGGTAAGAAACTCATCATCTCTCCTGTCTGCATCCCTCATTGGGAAAATGAGTGGGATCTAGCAGATGATTTCTAATCCTAGCTACTCAGAAGGCTGAAATCAGGAGGATGGTGGTTCTAGGCCTACCCAGACAGAAAGTTCAAGAGATCTTTTCCCAATGGAAAAGGCTGGATGTGTTAGTCTGCAGGAAGCAAAAATAAGAAGATCACAGTCTAGGATGGTCTGGGCAAAAATCAGATCCTATCTCAAAAATAAACAGAGCAAAAATGGTTATAGAGATGTGGCTCAATGGTAGAATACCTGCCTGGCAAGCACAAAAGTCAGAGTTCAAGCCTTAGTAGTACACTTAGTAACACACACACACACACACACACACACACACACACACACAAACACACACCCAGGAGAAAGAAAAGAGGGAGGGGAGTATGCAAATTATCCGTTGCCCACTGGGTTCTGTTTTAAACAATCCACTGGCTGCTACTTGAAGGAATCTGCTCCTTGCACCACTCCCTGTAACCTGTCATAGATTGTCTTGAAGGCTTTTCTTACAAAAAATACCTATATAAAGCCAGGCATGGGTGACTAACATCAGTAATCCTAGCTACTCAACTCAGGAGGCTGAGATCTGAGGATCATTGTTGAAAGCCAGGAAAGGTTCAAAGCCAGTCTGGGCAGGAAAGCCCATGAGACTCTTATCTCTAATTAAACAACAAAAAAATCAGAAGTGGAGGTGTGGCTCAAGTGGTAGAATGCTGGCCCTGAGCACAAAAGCTCAGGGATAGTGACAAAGCCCTAAGTTCAAGCCCCAGGACCAGTACCAAAAATGAAATAAAAATAATAAAGTCATTTGGCTTCTAGGACTCCACCAGTCATATCCCAGGTCTGCCACTTCCTCCCATCTCCTAACAACCCCCAACAGATGGGACACATGACAAAGACCCACCCACCTTCATGGTGATCCTGGGAACTAGATGTGCCAGAAAACCCTTCCAAGCTGAGCTCCTGACCAGCCTCAGGCCCATGGGCACAAATGGGAAAGGAGACTAGCGCTCTGGCTGAGATTAGGAGGAGTCTCCTGTGGACTCAGACTTGGGCTGGTAGGTAGGAGGCGCAAAGCAGCAGCATCAGTTGTCAGACATGGAGAACAGCTTCCATCTGGCTAAAGCAGATCCTTTACATTCTGCACAGCAGAAGAGGGCTGAGGCCTCTGTGGAACAAGTATGAAGCAACAGTACAACCCAGACATCCACACCCCAAATCTTTCCCTGAACTCCAGCCACTATGGAGGGCTTCTTGCCCTGCCCATTGGAAGCGAGGACTTCAAACTACATTTTCTGAGCTATCCCCACAGGCCACTGGAGTGGTATCCACTGGCTAGATAGGACACGAATTGCCCTGAGGGGAGGGGGAGGGTATCCATCCAGTGAATGGAGCCCCTTCAGGTCAAGATTCAAAAGGGAATCTCCCATGTGCCTGCTCAGTGTGGGATGCTGGGCTGGGCCAGGAAGAGGAAATGAACCTAGCGCTGACCCCCCCCCCCCTCCCTTGGAGGGTTCCATGCATGCAGGAGAAACTCACAGCCATGGAACACAACCTGGCTCCATCTGGAAAACCAGGGAAACTTCAAGCAGAGAGGATCCCTGCACCTTTCCCCACCAAGGGCTCTAACTCCCACCCCTCAGCTCCCAAGGACCAGGGGAGTGGCAGGAGCCTGCCCCTCCCCCCAACGTGGGCTCCGGAGGAAAAAGGAGAAAAGGGGCAGCCTCCCAACTCTCCCCAACCTATGCCTAGTCTTCTGTAGGCCCAGGTCAAACCCGTAAGACCTTCCTGGGCACTTTAAAGTGCTGAATCCATACCTCCCTGGGTGGCCCTGTCCCCCAGGTCTGGCTATGCTGCCATCTGGTGCTTCTGTGTCTCCTTAGGTCTGCTTGAACCAGATCTGCTCCTGGCCCCATGTCCTGTCCCATCTGTGCCCCCCTAGACACACTCCTCCACCTGAGCCAGAGAACCTCACCTCCACCCTTCCACCGAATCCCCTCCCCATCACCCCATCCCCATCAGGGGTCCACAGCCCCAGCCTACAATTCCTCCCACCCTATCCTTTGCATTTTAAAACCTCCATTTGAAAACTCCACCTCCCACAGGAAATCTTTCTGCTGACTCCCCTCCCCCATCCTCACACCTCTCCCTCCCCCTGGGGAGCAGCGCTTGGGTTTAGGCTTCCATTGCTGTGTATCAACTGATACCCACAGGCATCAGCCCAGTGGGCAATGGGTTGCCTTAAACCCGTGGGTGTTCACTCTGCGTGCTCTATTCATCATCACAGCTGCTGGGTGGCCCAGGAGTTCGGCTCAAGGCAAGGCGGCTCCATGTTTTAGCTCATCTTCATTCACAGCAACCTACCAGGGGGGGTTGTGATCATTTCGCAGGACCCAGTCTTCCTGCCCAGACTTTATCCATCAAATGACTATCAGGCTGATAGCAGTTCACCATCCCATTCCTTCAGCAGCTGAGGGAAGCCCAGAAATCTTACAGTGGTGAAACTACAGGCCCCTTCAGCCCTGGTTTTCTATCTCGCAGACAAGAACGCTGAGTTTCAGAGCAGCTCAGCCAAATGGATATGAAAAGGAAAAGACCCCTAGGTCTAATGCTGTTTACCTTGGAAGCCACTTGATCCGTATTAGAAGGTCAACGCCAGGGGATCTGTCTGGGGATAATTCCTTTGTTACAGACACACGCACTATCTCAACCTATGTAGCTTTGCATCAAATCACAGAATTCTAACAGTTTGGGGAGCTATGCCTTTCCTGTCAGGGCAGCCAGATGGAGCTGGGCTCTCAGAGGGTGTAAAAGAGACTACAGCTCCTCAACCAAGCTTGTCCCCATAGAACTTTTCTGAAATAATTACCATCAACGTCATAATTCCTCCTCATCTCTGTGAATTTCTCAAAGAATTTGCCTGTGTTGTAAAAAAATCAGATTTGGGGAACTGGGCACCTACGACTCAGAGGGGCCCAGGGACTTACCGGTTGGGGCCAAGGCTGGTATGTGGACCTTTGCTCTGACCATGCCTGTACGGGGCATCATGGCAGATAGATGGTTCCCGGGTGCCAGGAAAGAGCTCCAAGCCTTGAAACCAGCAGCGGGCTGAGCTTCCCTGTCCCCCCCATCCCCACCCTAGAACATCAGGGCAAGTCCACCGTGGGAGATCTTCCACAGCCGAGCCGGGCCACAGCCTTTCAGCTCAGCAGTGGACAAGCCTGACTCACTTCTGGGTGGAACTAAGAGGCTCCCCTACAACCCCAAAAGTTTTGTGTAGAAGCCTGCCGGTCAACAAGCTGCTGCAATTTCTCTATCCTGAAGTCTCAACACTGCCACCCCTTCCCCTCCTTCGGGGCACACACCCCTCCTCCAGTGGAAGTGCCCTTCCTTTTCAGGACAGGATGCTGGCGTCCCAGGCCACCCACTGGGCCCTCTCCAGACCCAGGTTTACGGGCGTAGATTAGACTGCTCAGCAGGCATCCTTCCCCTCCCTGGAGAATCCAGTCCCAAACCACCAGTACCTGCAGAAGCAGAGCCCCTTCCCTCCCTAGGCGGCCATTCAGTGCTCCTGGCCTGCAGGTGCGAGCCCCCTCCGCCCCCATCTTCACCCCACAGATTGGTGGGCTATTATTTGCTCCTCTCTCGCGGTTATTTGTGGGCGCTTTGGGAACACCTGCTCTGGTTAAGTTTGCAGCCATGGCCTGACACCCCCCACTCCTCCCCAAAAAAGAGACAGTAACATTTTGCCTTTAGAAGTGGGTGTCTCTCCAAGATGCAGTTCCCTCTTTCATGAGAAATGCACGGAGTTCATTCTTAAGGGTTTTCGAAGACGCTGCCCGGATCCCTCGGAGCACAAAAGTTTTTGTTTGCACCCAGGGGCTGGAAGGGGGTCGCATCAGCTTGTCTGAGCCTCGAAACGGAGTCTGTTCCTTGGTCGACCCAGAAGCGGGTGGTCGCTCCCCCCTGGGCCAGGTAGCTTTGGTACTGCGGAGGGTCGTTTACGCCCCTCCATCGGCCCCGGTGCCTGCGCACAGCCCGCGTGGGCTCTCACTGAAGGCTTGCGACCCGCCAAGGAGACCTGGCTCGGGGGCTCCCAGCCCCGCCGCGTCGCCTCGTTTCCATCCCCGGATCCCACGCGGGAAGGAGAGACCGCCCCCTGAGGGTCCCGCAGCAGCCTGGCGCTTCGCGGGAGCCCAGCCGCGCCCCGAGTTCCCCCTCCGCGCGCCGCTCTGCCACCGCCCGCTCTGCGGCGTGAAGACGCCGGGCCCATCCACGGCGGGCCGGGGACCCGCACCTGCGGCGTCCTCGAGCGTGGAGGGGGCGTGGATGGCGCAAGGTCGGGGCCGCTGGCGCCGCGCGGGGCAAGCGGGGCGGCTCCCGGAGGACCACGCGGCGCGCTGGGCTTCCCAGCAGCTCGGCCCAGCCGGGGAGCTTGAGGGGGGGTCCGAGGGGGTCCCGGCAGGGTCCCGGGCAGCCTGGGCCGGTCACTCACCGTCATCCTGCGAGAGCGCGGGCGGCGGCGGCAGCAGCAGCAGCAGCGCGGAGAGCGCCAGCGCGGAGCGCATCGCGTCCTCGCCGCCGGCGCGGAGCAGGTGCTGCGGGGCCGGCGCCGCGGGGTCCGCGCGTCCGGGCGGCGGGCGGCAGCGGGAGCGCCGCTCGGGGAGGCCTAGGCGGTCGCTCCCGAGGCCGGACGACGGCCCGGCGGCGGCTCGGGGCTCCTCGGTGGCGCGCGGACGGTCCCCTCCTCCCTGCGGCACAAGCCGGGCTGGGGCGCGGAGCCAGCAGCGGAGGACCGGCGGCGGCTGCGTCCCGGGCGGTGTCTGCGCGGCTGCGAGCCCGCCGGCGCGGCTGCAACGACTCCCGCCCGTCCCGTCCGCGCCGGCCTCCGCCCCCTCCCCCAGGAGCGCGCCGGCGGCGGCGGCGGCGGCGGCGGCCGGGCCGGGCGGGGCGGCGGCGGGGCGGCGGCTGGGCGGGCGCTGGGCCGTGAACAATGAGCCGAGGAGGAAACTCCGCCCCGGAGCGCGGCGGGCGGGGGTGCGCGGGCGCGCGGCCCAGCGCCAGAGTGGCGGGGGTAGGAGGCGGGGGCACAGGGGGCGTGGGTGGGAGTTGGCGGAGGTGGGGGGGGAGCCGGGCTCCGCTGGACCCCCAGCCCTGGGGCGCAGGTGTCGTCCGTAAAGCTTTAGGAGGGGCTTAGTCCTCCCCGCACCTTCCCCGGGCCTTGGCACGCTCCAGACCCTAACGAGACAGACCTCCCCCACCTTGTGGGGGTCCCTCGACCCTCCGAGGCCTCCGGGGCTGCAGCCGAGCGCCCCCCGCCCCGCCCCTGCAGGTGCACCTCACCTGCGGCCTGGCCCGGAACCCGCGCGACTTCGAGCCCATCCGCGCCCTGGGCGATCTGGACCCTATCCCAGGGTCCTTCCCCCACCCCCACCCCGAGGGATGGAAAGGATCTCTTTTTTCTAAGGCCGAGTTTTCGAGGAACAAGTCTGTTGGGAGGTTTCCCTGCATTAGTTCACTTAATCTTCACAAAAGCCTTATCTTAGTGTTGTTTTGCCCGCCAGGGAAACTGAGTCCGGAGGCGATTAAGAAGTTCGTCCAAGACCACACACTTGGTAATTGGCTAACTTGCCTCTTAGGAATTGTAGTGCGTGGCATATTACTATATTATTACATGGTAATCGTTCCTAAGTTATTCTTGTTGTTAAAAAAAAAAGAAAAGCAGTAACAGAGGTTTAGGGAGACTTAGCTATGATAATACAGGGGAAGCACTTCGCTTTTCCCATGCGCGGAGCAGCTGCTGCTCGTGTTGGAGGGCGGGGAGACTCAGGCTGGGGTGGGGGTAGGGGTTGGAGAATTCCGTAAAGCCGAGTTCACCCTAGGAGACAACAAAGAAACCATGATGGCACCCCTTTCCCGAGCCCACCCCCCCACCCCCACCCCCACACACGGGGGGGGGTGCAGATTTGGTCACCCGCCGAGAAGAATGAATGCATCACCGGGACGCCTGGATGCGGGGCTGCGGGGCTGCGGGGCTGCGGGGGAGGGGTGGCTAGCACTGAGGGGCCAAAGGCGTAAATGTGTCACACGTGACCACAAGGTTGTGAATCTGGAGCCTTTCTTGCCAGATGGGGCTGGGTGGAGGGACTGTCCCCTGACCCGACCCAGCCGCGTCCCTGGACGCTGGGACTCAGAGCTCCTTCGGATCGGCTGCGGCGCAGGCTTTGGTATCCGAGGAGGCGCTGGGGACGCTCTGGAGCCCGGCTAGGATTTGGTGGTCCTGGGGCTTCCAGCTGGGGAAGGGCTGCTAGGTTGTTTTCATCAGGAAGTTTCTGCAGGATCGTTCTGGCCTGATTTTCCACACCGCACGTAGGAGAGAGGGTGTCCCCACTCACTACGCGGTGTGTATTTGTGTGTCTAACTCGGATGCTTTGATGTTGCTCACTAACATCCATGCCCACTTGCTTATCTTCTGAAAGCAAGGGATCCTTTATAAAACAAAACGAAACTCGGACTAAAACCTTGTGTTTTCTGCTTTATGATTTTAGTCAGTATTCTTGCACTGGAGGAATCAACTTCTCTACAAACTTAGAAATAGTCACATTGACTTACTTTGTAAAGCTTGGGACATCTTAAAGTCACACACACACACACTTCTTTATCCCATCACAGGAAATCGAAATAAGAGCAGTTATCTGGGCTTAGGAAATGGGCAGATCCCTGACAGGAGTCCCCTCCCCCACCGTATGCACAATGGAGATCCGTTTGGAGATCTAGGGAGTGAGGGGAGCTGCCCCAGGTAAATTACTTGGTGCTATTTAGTGTTACACTCCAACCAGGCCACTTGCTGGCCCTAAACAGGAGATTATAACTGAAATACATTGCCTTCTTATACATGCTATTCCACACTCTTTCTGGAATTTACTGCATTTTGGTTTTTCGTGTTCCTCTGTTAACTTTCCTGATAAACTTTCAACTTCTTAACACATGATCCTTCTTGTGCATCTTTTACTTCCTCTGTCTACTCAGAACTGTTCACCATAACTTACACACAGGTACAGGTATATACATAGAGCTAGAGATGCAGGTGCTGAGTACAAATATCAGTGCAAGCTGGGAGTAATTACATAGCAGCTTAGGGTACAAAGCTTCAAATGTGTCTCCACAGTCCCTAGCAGTCGTGTTAAAAGTCATGATTCCTAGCTACAAGTGGGATTTGGTGGTGTTACCAACCATATCCCAAGGCCCAGGCCTGGTAACTCATTTCCCCCTCCTCATTGTAGTCCCCCTCCTCCTCCTCTTCTTCCTCCTCCTCCTCCTCTCCTCCTCCTCTTCCTCTTCTCCTCTTCTTCCTCCTCCTCCTCCTCCCTCTTCTTCCTCTCCTCTTCCTCTTCCACCTCCCTCTTCCCCTCCCCTTTCTGTCCCTCCCCCTCCTCCTCCCCCTCCTCTTCCCCTTCTTCCTCCTCCCCCTCCCCCTCCTCCTCTTCCTCTTCCTCCTCTTCTTCATCATTGTAGTCATCTTCTTCATGTGTGTATGTACCAGTACAAGGACTTTACCTTGGGGCCTGGAAGATGCCCCTTAGCTTTTTCACTCAAGGCTGGGCACTGTGCCACTTGGGCCACAGTTTCAGTTGCAGCATTTTTGTGGCCCATTGAAGATTCTCACAGCCTTTCCTACCTGGGTTGGCTTTAAACCATGGTCCTCAGATCTCTCAGTCTCTTGAGTAACTAGGTTAACAGGTATGACCCACCAGTTCCTGGTACCCCTCTTTTTAAAAAATATCATTCGAAAATTATTTTTAAACTTGTACAAAGGGATTTCTGTTGAACATGCCAGTTTTTGTACACAACGCATCTTTTCCAGTGTCACTCCTTCCATGTCTGCTCCCCTTCCTTCAGTAAAGGCCTCCTGGTTCTCACCCCAGGCTCAGCATCTAGGGGTGCGAGAGAGACTCCCCCATCACACCCCCCATAAAGACTGAGGATAGAGAAGAGGATAGAGAAGCCACGACACCTGTTCATGAGGAGTCAGAGATGATTTTTCTTAGGATTTTGAACCTCTAGCTAGAACAGTGTCTCATTCATCTTGAAATCCAGTAGCAAGGACATAGTGCCTGGCCCCACAAGGTGCCTGGCCCGTGAAGTCTGAGTAGATGAAGAAGTGGTTCAATTTTATCTGCAAGGCTGGGCTGTACGCTTCTGTAAATTTTAGCTGGGGTTCAAGTTGAGTAGTTCACCCCAAAGACGTGTCCTCTGTGTTATTATTCCACCATATCTACTCTACCAGGCCGTGTATTGAGTTCTGTGCTGAGAATATAAATGTAGAGGCACATGGGTGGGACAGGCTTCTGCGTCTCAGCGCAGCAGAGGGCCTGTGCACGAGCGTGGCTAGCAGGTGGTAGGGACTTGCCAGATGGCCTGGACAGCAGAGAGCAGGACAGCCCAGCCCAGCTGGGGAGCTGGGAAAGCTCTTGAAGGATGAGAGATCCTGGGGAGGTATGAGACTTGGAGGGGGGAACAGGGGTGGGGGTGGGGGAGCAAAAGGCAAGGCCTTCCAGGCAGGTGGAAAAATAGGTAAAAAAAAAAAAAAAGCTGAGATCTGCAGGGGATATTTTCCTAAGTAGAATACAGGGTTTGTGGAGGTAGAGGTGGGGAGAAGAGGGAGCTACAAATCAATATGATGATAACCTGCTTTTCATATGAGAAAGAACATTCTAACTGCAGTGCACTTAGGGCCGAACTCAGAAAATGGTGGCAGGAAAGAAAAAGAGGGACCTGAGGCAAGAGATATTTGGGGGCTGCAGGCTATGACCTGACACGTATGGAGGGTACTATTGAGGTGGCAGAGATCTCCATTTCCCATTGGGTTGCTGGGTGAGTTCTCAGAAAGACAATGATACTCACTGAGACAAAGGACTTTGAACCTCAACCCCAAGGTTAGAACCAGGAGGAGCCATTCAAGAGTCACAAATGTGGGGCTGGGAAGGTGGCTCAGTGGTAGAGCACTTGTCTTGCATGCGTGAGGCCCTGGGTTCGATTCCTCAGCACCACATAAGCAAAAAGAAAAAAGCCGGAGTGGCGCTGTGGCTAGCCTTGAGCTGAAGAGCTGAGGGACAGCGCCCAGGCCCAGAGTTCAGGCCCCACGACTGGACCCCCCAAAAAAAAAAGAGTCATAAATGTTCAGCAAGTGTTATCCAGATGAAGTTGTGGCTAGACCTTAGAGGAGATGCACAAGATACTGTGGAGAAGAAAAGATGGGGAATGAATTGCAGAAGGGGACAATTAAGAGAGCAGGTGCCACAGCACGGAGGGACCGGGTGTGTGGGAGTGTCACCTGCCACAAGGACAATCCACAACTTGTATCTGGCAATGTGAGGGCCCTTGGGATCTTACCCAGAGTGATTTCTGTGGAGTGTGATGGTTTGGGGGAAAGTGAATGGAGATGTGGAAATGGAACCCTGTGGGTGTGAAGAGAAGGAAGGAGAGCAGGGGGACGAGGGAAAAGCTTGTATCATTGCTTTGTTTGAAGACTGGAGATATGTCTGTGCTTATGGGCTGGCAGGGAGAAGTTATGGAAAGAGAGAAGTTATAAGAGGTGGGATGGGAAGCAGAAACGGAGATTCTGTATAAAGGTGTGTGTTTGAGATTCTATCTGTCATGACAGATGGGAGATGGTTGTGGAAGGAGTCAGCCTAGAGCTTTAACCTCTCTAATGTGGCAACCATGTGACCTCAGCCTTTAACCTTTGTGAGCCACGGACTCTTCCTCTATAAAGGAAATAATGACATCAATCAGACAGAATCCCTGTGGGCATTTGGATGCACGCTGCCTGTTGGTGCCCAATCAATGGATGGTGATATTCTTGTTGCCGCAGAAATGCTGCTCCAATGCCCACATTGTTCCTAGAGTTTGTGCTTCCCTTTTGGAAGTTATGTCCCAGGTCAGAAGGGTAGGTCATGCCCCAGGGCAGTGGGTAGAAAGGGTTTCCACAATGGCTGCATCCATCACAGCCAGGACAACAGGATGCAAACATAGCTCCTGCTGCTCAGTGGAGCTACACATGTGTGTATATACAGAGCCCTTCGAGTTTCCAAATACCTAGAAATCAGATTGCCTGAGGTTCAAGACCGTACAGGTCACATGACACAATGAAAGAAAGATGAGGCCTGAAGACATAACATCCTCACTGATAGAGCTTACAAAAAAAAGGTTCCAGAAGGTAGCCTATATCTTTGGTTACTATTCTAATGAGCCCTCTAAGACTATTCTTATTTAAAACCAGTCTTGGTAGCTCACATTTATAATCCTAGCAACGCAGGAGGCTGAGATCTGATGATCACAATTTGAAGCTAGTCTAGGCAGGAAAGTTTGTGAGACTCTTTTCTCTAATTTATCACCCCAAAAGCCAGAAGTAGAGCTGTGGCTCAAAGTGATAGAGTGCCAGCCTTGAGCAAAAAAGCTAAGGGACAGCATCCTGGCCCTCAGTTCAAGCTCCAGAACTGATATGTATATGTACAGCATACACACACACACACACACACACACACACACACACACACACACACACACACACAAGCCTTATTTACCCATTTGTGCCCTGAAAACCACAGATCCCCTGGCAGAAGCAGGAAACATGCTCTGTGGCGAAGGACCTGGGGTAGTGGAAATAAAAGGAGCCCAAGGCACCAGCAGTGGCTAAGTCTTCATCTTAGAGCCCAGCCTCCCTTCCTGGCTCACCTCCTTGGAGTATACTTTCTGTTTCTCTAGTCAGGACAATAAAACCAGTATACAGTGAGTCTCTACCACCCAAGAAGCTGGCCAGACCCAGAACTTGCACTTGAGTAATAGTGCACGGAGCTTAGTCCTTAGTCTAGACATTGCACTCAACACTTCACTGTGCTAGCATGATCAAAGTTCAGGAAGGTAAATGCATTTCCATTATCCTTCTTTACAGGTGAGGAAAGGATCACCTTGTTTTCCTGGCATCCACCTGAAGGCAGATGTGGCATTGTATGCTTGCACCTCACCCAGATAAGTCCAAGCTCCATGAAGGCGAAAGCTCTGTGTGTGTGTGTGTGTGTGTGTGTGTGTGTGTGTGTGTGTGCGCGTGTGTGTGTGTGTGTGTGTGTGTCCCACAAGAGCCTTAGCAGCACCTTGTTCTTCAACTCTCCCCTTACTCCTCTCCAGCTTTCTTTGCTGTTACCCAACACTATACTGTTCACTTCTGCTTTCTTCTGCTGTGCTGTTGCCTAAATTCTTTAACTTGGCATTTAAGGCCTTCCAAATTCTGTTTCCAACTAACTTTCCCTTCCTCTTCTCCCATTGCCTAGGAGAAAGTCTTTTGATTCAACTTGGACCTTTTCCCTTACTGTCTAGATATTGCGCCTGGAGTTCAGAAACTTCCCACTCATCAGAGCCCTTGAAGGCTGTTTTCACATAGTATCTTCTCATCTAGCCTCTGGCTCCTCAGGTCTTAATTGTTGATGTCTTAATTCACTGCCCAACAGAGGAGGTTTTGTTCTTGTTGTTTTGTGCCGACCCTTGGGTTGGAAGTCAGGGCCTCACATTCTAGGTTGGATTTTCACTCATGACTGGTGTTCTACCACTTGAACCTCACCAGCCCAATTTTTTGCTGGTTAATTGGACATAAGAGTCTCATAGACTTTTCTGCCTGGGCTGGCTTCAAGTTTCCATCCTCAGATCTCAGTCTCTGAGTAGCTAGAGGGACAAGTGTGAGCACCCGGCACCAGGTCTCACATGTTTTCACACCATTGTACCCCAGTTCTTCCTTTCATGGTCCCAGTGATTTTCAAAACTCTCTTTACTCGATTGAGTTGTTTTGGATTTTTTATACTTTTCTGGTTGTGTTGTTTTGTAAGACTTCATAGTCCTGTTATTACTTCTATCTTGGGGTTCACGACTTCATAGTCCTGTTATTCTATCTTGGGGTTCACTGATCATTTGGAGGCTCTCAGGAAAAGTCTCTGGCTCAGGTATCTTTCTCCCTGGCTGCAGATTGGAAGCAGCTAGAGCGGCTCTGCCAGGACCCCCAGAGACAGGGCTGCAGACCTCTAGGGTAAACACAACAGCTCAGATAGGATCAAATGACAGCAATGGACAAGGCTGGGATTGAGCAGCAGAGGTTCCCATGACTTCATTAACCCCTGGGCCATTGTTCTTCCTCATCACCCGGACATTTTGATAACATTTGTGCACTCAAGGTGCACAGCTGCGGTTGTAAGAGTTGCCTCTGCACCAGGGAAAGTCAGAACTAAAGCTGGGAACAGCAAGCCTGCTGCAGAGGGGAGCCGAGGATAATGGAACCCTCTTCTCCATCATCCCCCATGCTTTTGGCATGGAAATTTTAACTTGCTTTGTTAGGTTGGAAAGTGTCCTGACAACGGAGTAGCAGTGGACAGTGAATGGATTCATAGACCAAGGCTAGGATGTCGTTCAGTGGCAGAGCACTTGCCCAGGATTCACCAGGCCCTGGATTTCATCTCCAGCACTGCAAACCAAATCAAATAAGACTTAGAGAAGCCTAGAGTTTAAGGAGTCTTCCTGATAGCTCCTCTCTTCCCTCATGGTTGGTATATACATTTCCAGATCTGCCTTTGTGTGTGGACTCCTTATTGTGCTCACAGCTCCATGAAGGCCCAAGATTCATGACTCATGTCTGAAATCCTAGCTACTCAGGAGATTGAGTTCTGAAGATCTGGATTCAAAAAGCCAATGGGAAAGTCTGTGAGACTCTTATCTCCAGTTAGTCAGCAAAAAGTCAGAAGTGGATATGTGGCTCGAGTTTAGAGGGGCAGTGTTGAGTGAGAAATCTAAGGGCTAGTACCAGTCTCTGAGTTAAAGTGCCACTACTGGCACACACACACACACACAAACTTCATGAGGTCACACCTACATCTTGAGTACTTCCACACTGCCTGGCTTTAGTAGGTAATCAGCAAACACCAGCTGGGAAAATGACTTCTTTCCAGAGAATTTTTTTTTTTTTTTGGTCATGGGGCTTAAATTCAGGGCCTGGACTCTGTCCTTGAATTCTTCTGTTCAAAAATAGCACTTTACCACTTTGAGCCACAGTACCACTTCTGATTTTCTGACGGTTAATTGGAGATAAGAGCCTTTTGGACTTTCCTGTCCCAGCTGGCTTTGAACTGTGATTCTCAGTCCAGAGATAATTTTAAAAGCAAACAGTCTTGTTTCTGTTCTTTACCCTGTTCTTTAACTTAAGTGGGTTTTGTCTTTGTTATTTCCCTCCTCCACTCCCAGAGTCATAGTCTTACTATGTAATCCAGGATGGCCTCCAACTCTCAATCCTCCTTCCTCAGTCTTCCCAGTGCTGGGACTACAGATGTGCCTTACCATGCTTGGCTCAATTCACTAGCCTGTGGTATCAGGAAACTCTATGTTACTTCCTTGTCTATGAAATGGAGAGATGGGGAATATCTTCTCAGAGACACTTCCAAACTGGGGGCAAATGAAGAGCTTTGAAGATTTTAATACTCCTTGTAATTATTACCTATTACATTCATATCATTATTATTGTTTTACTATTTTGTGTCTGTACTGGGGCTTAAACTCAGGATCTTACTCTCTAAGCTTTTTCCACTCAAGGCTGGCACTCTACCACTTGAGCCACACTTTCACTTCCAGCTTTTTGCTGGCTAGTTGGAGATAAGAGTCTCGTGGACTTTTCTACACTGGCTGCCTTCAAACTGAGATCCTCAGGTCTCACTGGCTCCCATTATTATTAATATTTTATCTCCGTCCTTCTTAGATGTCACACAGGTGGCTCGCTAATACCACCTAGGGGAAATTGTTTCAACCCATGCATGATCCTTTCCCCTTACACCAGGAGGTACTTCAAAGATGCCCTTGGGGTATAGGCTGGGTAGAGCACTTTCCTAGCGGGCTTAGGGCCTGAGTTTGATCCCTAGCACTGTAAAATAAAAGAAAAAAAAAGTGACCTTCTCAGCCTTCAGATTGTGAAAGGATAAATCCAGAACATCTCCCCTGTGCTGTTTAAAATAAGCACTGTCACCAGGGCCTGAAGCATTGTCCCAGAGCAGATGATGGTCAGGAATGGTGTGGAACTTGAGACCTAGCTATTGTCTCTTTGTTCTCAGGTAGGACATCACCCAGTTCCTTCTTTCTGAGGGAGACAGAGGGCCTTCCAGGCAGGTGAGTTTTCCCAACCTTCACCTCTGCAGAAGGATCTCTGTGGCTTCATCCAGATAGTCCTCACCCCAGACTGTTGAACTGGTTGGGAACTCAGTTGGGACTGTTGAAAAGAAAAGCCCAGAATATTAATTAAGATGTGTGCTTGGGAATCATCTGTCATAAAGGCCATGTCCCCTTCCCCTTATTCCTTCACCTGGGTAACCAAAAAATAAAAAGGCCTTTTCTAGCAGTGATCATCTACAGGATCAAAAGGTGGTCCAGTCCATCTATACTACTGACGTATGTCCAGCTCTTCATGCTGTGTGGAGCTACACAAATAAACGCATGATGTGTTCACCTCTGTACAATGTCCTGTGCATCCTCAAGACCCAGGTCTCTGCCTTATAATACTCATTATTCTCAGTTCTGTCTGTCTGTCTGTCTGTCTGTCTCTCTCTCTCTCTCTCTCTGACACACACACACACACACACATCCCAGGGCTTGAACTCAGGACATGGGAACTGTCCCTGAGCCCTTTTGCTCAAAGCTATTGCTCTACCACTTGAGCCACACCCCCACTTCTGGCTTTCTAGTGGTTAATTTGAAGATGACAGCCTCACAGACTTTCCTGCCTGGACTTGAACCTTGAGATCCCAGATCTCAGCCTCCTGAGTAGCTAGGGTTATAAGCCTGAGCCACCAGCTCCCAACTTCAGTTTTTAATTAGAACCTGTCAGTATTTTCCTCTCTACTTTTCTTTTTTCCCACTAATTGTTGAGACAGGGTCATATTATGTAGCCCAGGCAGGCCTCGAGTTCAAGGTCATCCTACGTACCTTAGTGCACAGCTCCTTTTATGAAGCTAAAATCCCATCCAAGACAGGGAAGTTTTACTTGGAAACTGTAAAGACACTTGAGTCCATGCAACAAGGTGTTCCTGGGGTCACAGAAGACAAAGAATATGAACTAACCATAGGTTTAGAAGTCCAAGGAATTTCAAAAGCCTTGGAATTCAATCTTGGAAGATATTTTCTTCTTCGTGCATCAGATAATAATGTAGTGGTTCCAGAGCCATAGCTGTTGCTGACACTCACTTCATGCCAGGCCCTTGTTGACATATATTGCAAATATTATCTGATTTAATTTTCACACCAGACCTACCAAGAAAGGGACTATTGTGTTCCTATTTTACAGGTAAGAAGACTGAGGCCTAGTGGGTCAAATAAATTGCCCAAAGTCAAGCAGATAGGAACAGAACTGGGTTTTAAAAGCCAGACAATGAACTGTGTGTGCTCTTAATGGCTGCACCATAGCTATTTCAAGAACTGCACTGTTCAGAAAGGTCCCTCTTCTCCCTGAGACTACTTGGTATTCCTTAAAAGATTTGTGCCCCAATTGCTAGGTCAGTTTTCTGCCTTATCTCCCCTGTAGCACTCTGGAGCTTCTGGATTCTCTGATAAATTGGGCCCTGCCTTTTTCCTCTCTTGTAGAGGGGAGACGATATCTCATGTCCATTGCAGGCCTGGGGATGGGTGTCACATTGTGGGAATCCTGGAGGATAGAGAATGAATAAACACGTGACACTAGACCTCCACAACTTAAGGACTGAACTGGGAAGTTACATGTGCATAGCCTGACATTTAGCTGAAGCTTTATGAAATGATGTTTCAGCAAGACAAAAGCAGATTGATGAGGGAGAGGAGCAGATGCAACCAGTTTGGGGATAGGCAGCAATGGACAGATTCAGAAAGGATCTGAAGTATAAAATGACTTCCTGGAGCCACTGGTTCTCTTCTTACAGATAACCAATGCTGTTGGTGGCTTTTGGATTCTTCCAGACTGATTCTTTGTGTGTATGTGTACATGTCAGTTCTGGGGTTTGAACTCAGAGCCTGGGTGCCTCCCATGAGCTTTTTTACTCAAGGCTAATGTTCTTCCACTTGAACCACAGCTCCATTTCTGTCTTTTAGGCACATAACTGGAGATGAGTCTCACAGACTTTCCTGCTTGGGCTGGCTTTGAACCATGATCCTCAGATCTCAGCCTCCTGGGCAGCTAGGATTCCAGAATAACTCTATTCACATAGTCACATGCTGGGGATATATATCTAATATATTTTAGCCATAAAATAATCTATATACAAAATATATATTATATACCCATTTGTTATGAATTAAACTTGGCTGGAGTACTCAATAATAGAATCAACAGAATAGGCCATCAGTTAGGAGCTGTGGCTCACACCTAGCTCAATCCTAGCTACTTAGGAGGCTGAAATCTAAGGATTACACTTCAAAGCCATCCTCAGGAAAGTCCCTGAGACTCTTATCTTCAATTAACCACAAAAATGCTGTAAGTGAAGCTGTGGCTCAAGTGGTAGAGTGCTAGCTTTGAGCACAAAAGCTAAAGGACAGTGCCCAGACCCTGAATTGAAGCACCAGTACCAACACACACACACACACACACACACACACACACACACACACACACGAATAGGTCATTTACAGCTGGGTGCCATGATCTGAGGATCATGGTTCAAAGCCAGCCCATGCAGGAAAGTCCATGAGACTCATCTCCTATTCACCCCCAGAAAATCAGTTGTGGAGCTGTGGCTCAAGTGATAGAGCACTAGCCTTGAGCAAAATAGCTCAAGAAAAGAACCTAGGCCCTGAGTTCAAGCCCCATAACCAACAACAACAACAGCAACAGAAAGAATAGGTCATTCACTAAAATTGAACATTTAGCAAGCTCACCACATGCCACATGTTTTTATAGGAATTACAACACAAGATACATCTATCAGAAGCTTGGCCCTTTGGGCCAAGATCTCCAAATTAGTGTGGATTAAGAATGGTCCATTTTGGGGCTGGGAAGGTGGCTCAGTGGTAGAGCCCTTGCCTTGCATGCATGAGGCCCTGGGTTCGATTTCTCAGCACCACATAAGCGAAAAGAAAAGAGCCGGAAGTGGCGCTGTGGCTCAAGTGGTAGAGCGCTAGCCTTGAGCTGAAGAGTTGAGGGACAGTGCCCAGGCCCAGAGTTCAGGCCCCACCACCACCAAAAAAAAAAAAAAAAAAAGTCCATTTCCAGGGATGGCTGGGGACTGGAGAATAGAACAGGAATAGCAGGGAGAGGGTGGGATGAATGAAGTTGGTTTGTTTTAGAGATAATGGTGCTCGAACTTTGGGCCTTACATTTGGTAGACTGCCACTTGAACTATACCCCTCATCTCATCCCTTTTGTTTTAGTTATTTTTCAGATACGCTCTCCTTTGTTTTGCTCAGGGAGGGCCTTTATCTTTGATCCTCCTGTTGACTCTGCTCACGTAGCTGGGAGTCCACACCTAGTGGACTATTCAAGATGAAATCTTAATATCTTTTTGTCCAGACTGCCTCAGACCTTGATCCTCTTCATCTCTACCTCTCAAGTAGCTGTAAATAGAAATGTAAGCAAGCAAGCCCTGTTTTTGTTGTTTTTGTTTTGTCAGTTGTGGGCCTTGATCTCTGGGCGTTGTCCCTCAGCTCTTCAGCTCAGGGTTAGCGCTCTACCACTTGAGCCACAGCACCACTTCTGGTTTTCCCGTGGTTTATTGGAGATAGGAGTTTCACGGACTTTCTTGCCTGGGCTGACTTTGAACCTTGATCCTCAAATCTCAGCTTCCCGAGTAGCTAGGATTACAGGCATGAGCCACCAGTGCCCGGCTACAAGCCCAGTTTTGAATATAGTTTTTTAAGAAGAGTGATTCACTCTTCTTTCTTTACACTAATCAGAAATTGAATCATTGTGAAGTAGGCCATAGTGCCTCTATTAAATAATGATGCAGTTGGAAGGTGAAGTAAAAACTTGGCATTGGAAAGCCCAGATGTGACTGGGGCTGTCATAAGAGCAAAGAACTATAAACCTTTATAAACACTTAAAATAATAATAAACCTATGCTCCAAAGCTTTTGTATATGTATATATATATATGCTATATCACATTGATTACACAAAAGGCCCAATGAATCATAGAAAAGAATATACAGCACAGCATTGCTGTCTCAAACATATCCCCAAAGACCAATATAGCACTATGATGGCATTAATCAAGACTGATCAGTAAACATTCTCCCTGCTCTTTATAGAATTTAAAAAGGTTTTCTTTTCGTTTTTTTTTTTTTTTTTGGGTCCAGTTGTGGGGCCTGAACTCTGGGCCTGGGCACTGTCTCAAGGCTAGCGCTCTACCACTTGAGCCACAGCGCCACTTCCGGCTTTTTTCTTTTTGCTTATGTGGTGCTGGGGAATCGAACCCAGGGCCTCAGGCATGCAAGGCAAGCGCTCTACCACTGAGCCACCTTCCCAGCCCCTTAAAAAGGTTTTCATAAGAATAGTTTGAAGATAACTTAAGATAAATGTTTTAGAAGCATCTGGGTGGGGGGAGGCAGTGCTGACAACCAACACTCAAGGCTTCACACACAGGCAAAGTCCTGCCTGAGTGGCATTTTTTTTTCTTTTTTTGGTCAGTCGTGGGGCTTGAACTAGGCTTGGGTGCTGTCCCTGCGCTCTTCAGCTCAAGGCGAGTGCTCTACTGCTTGAGCCACAGCGCCACTTCCAGTTTTCTAGTGGTTTTATTGGAGATAAGAGTCTCAAGGACTTTCCTGCCTGGGCTGGCTTTGAACGGTGATCCTCAGATCTCAGCCTCCTGAGTAGCTAGGATTACAGGTGTGAGCCACCGGTGCCCGGCCTGAGTGGCATTTTTTGACCTGATAATTTAATAAAGTTTGAGAACTATCTGGAAATCCAGAGTTCATTAAAAACATATTCCAACTGGATACTAGTGACTAACATCAGTAATCTTAGCTACTCAGGAGGCTGAGATCTGAGAATCACAGGTTGAAGTCATCTGGGTAGGAAAATCTGTGAGACTCTTATCTCTGTTTGACCAGCAAAAAGCTGGGAAGTAGTAGAGTGCTAGTCTTGAGGGGAAAAAAATGCTTAGGGACAGTGCCTAGGCCATGAGTTCAAGCCCCAAGACTGACAGAAAGAAGGAAAGGAAGAAAGAAAGGAAGAAAGAGAGAGAGAGAGAGAGAAGAGAGGGAGGGAAAGAAGAAAGAGAAAGAAGAAGGAAGGAGGGAAGAAAGAAAAAAGAAAGGAAAGAAAGAAAAAGGAAAAAATTTAAGAGGGATAAAAGCAAAAGTTGTGAGACTCTAGGTGTGGCTTAGTGATCAAGCCCAGGCTTAGTATATAAAAGGTCCTGGGTTCCATTTCCAGCACCACAAAACAAAAAACAACTTACTCAAGAAAGCTTGAACCATTGCTTAATTCTCCTCCTAAACTTTTCTTTACAGATGCTGGTGGCTCATGCCGATCAGCTACTCAGAAGGCTGAGATCTGAGGGTCACTGTTCAAAGCCAGTCCAAGTAGGAACGTCTGTGAGAGTCTTTTCTTCAGTGAACCACCGAAAAGCCAGAAGTGGAAGTGTGGCTCAAATAGTAGATCCTTGAGCAAAAAAAGCTCAAGGATAGTGCCCATGTCCTGAGTTCACACCAAA
The DNA here is from genome assembly GCF_019054845.1 of Dipodomys spectabilis. Classification (NCBI taxonomy): domain Eukaryota; kingdom Metazoa; phylum Chordata; class Mammalia; order Rodentia; family Heteromyidae; genus Dipodomys; species Dipodomys spectabilis. The sequence continues at coordinate 17,695,798 of NW_024870874.1, forward strand.
GGACTGGCAAAGAAAAAAAAATCTACTTAGAGTATCAGAAACTCCCAGATGGTCCTAAACATGCTGTCAGAGCCCATCCAATTTCAGTGACAAGCTGCTCCCTTCTGGTGCCCACTTAGATGGACAGCTGTAAGCATAATGATCCGTCACTCCCCCACCCCAAACAGGTGCCATTCTACTGCACAGCCTAATGAGATGGACATGGAGGCTGTGGAGGAATAAAGTAGAGGAATCCCAAGAGAACGTGTATTGAGGATGCCTGTTTCTTTGATCACGGAATCTGCAAGACCTCTCGGTGCCTGGGCGGACAGGCTTTCAATAACTACGTGTGGAATAAAGACAACCTCCCTTTTATTCTGTCTGTGTCATAGGAACCTGTCCATGTATATGGACACGACTGATCCTCACTGAGGAAAGTATCATTGCTGCTCTTGTAGTTGACCTGTTTTAGTTTTGGTCTTGCCAGTACGGATACAAAAAATAAAGATCATGACAGTGTAGAACATGAGAATTAAGCTGAATACTGTGTATCACCAGGCCAATCTCTGAGAGCCAGAGAAGTGAAGGAACATGCTCCAGGTTGCGCAGCTAGCCAGGCAGCAAGAGGAATGAAGCCCAGCTTTCCTGGCTTTCCCTGTCAAGGCCCCTTCTTCATGCCAGACTCAGCTGAGACTGTGAGTTTCCAAGCTAAGCTCATATTCTGTTCTGCACCTTCTCCAAACAACTGAGCTATGTGAGGTTCCTTTTGTTAAGAATTCCACATACATTGGTGCCAGTGGTTCACACCTGTAATCCTAGATACTTAGAAGGCTGAAATCTGAGGATTGTGGTTCAAAGCCAGCCCACGCAGGAAAGTCTGTGGGACTCTTATTTCCCATAAACTACCAAAAAGCCAAAAGTGGAGCTGTGGGCCTAAGTGGAAGAGTGCTAGCCTTGAGCAAAAAAAGCTCATGGACAGTGCCAAAGCCTTGTAGGACTGGCACCATTTAAAAAAAAAAAAAAAAAAAGAATTCCACAGAAGCTGGATGCCAGTGGCTCACTTCTGTAATCCTAGCTACTTAGGAAGTAGAGATCTAAGGATCTCAGTTTGAAGCCAGTCTAGACAGATGAGTCCAAGAGACACTTATCTCCAGTTAACCAGCAAAATGCCACAAGTGGAGAGTGGAGGTATGGCTCAATTGGTAGAGCACCAGCCTGGGAAAAAAAAAGGCTGAGACAATGCCTTCTGAGTTCAAGTCCTAGGACTGGTGATTATATATGTGTGTGTGTGTGTGTGTACACACACACACACACACACACACACACACACACACACAAGCAAATAGAAAAGGGCTGAGAAGGTGGCTTAGCGGTAGAGTACTTGCCTAGCATGCATGAGGCCCTGGGTTCAATTCCTCAGTACCACATAAACAGAAAAAGCTGGATGTGGCGCTGTGGCTCAAGTGGTAGAGTGTAAGCCTTGAGCAAAAGAAGCTCAGGGACAGCACCCAAGCCCTGAGTTCAAGCCCTAGGATTGGCAAAAAAAAAAAAAAAAAAAAAAGAACGAAAGAAAGAAAAGAAAAGTATTTTACATAAATGATGATCCTGGAGAATACTGTGCACCCAGCGGAGTCCCACATGTGACTGTTTACAAACATGCACCCCAACTACAGAGAAGCAGGGGCTGACCACAAAGAAGCCAGGAAGCAAGGTTTTCCTGTGGCAGAAAGAGGGGTCCACATTAACTCTGAGGACCTAGGATACCCAGTAAATACCAGTCAGGCCCTTAGGACCCAAAGTGGGGCCACATTAGGGTGCTGTGTGGACAGCAGGAGGAGTGTGAGGAGCATTCCACAGGTATATAAATGCCAGACAGGTTGAGTATTGGAGTATAGGGCAACGATATTTTAATTCAGCAGTCCTGCCCCCGGCGGGCATCCTGCCAGTCTGCATCCCACATCCTCCGCTGGCTCCTGGGCCCACCCGTTTCTATATTGAGCTGCTTTGCTCCATAAATAAAGAACAGGAGCCAGGCACGAAAGAAAGGCCATTGCATGGTCAACAAAGGGCAGGAAGTACCGGGCGGTGGCCCCTTCTGTCCCTCCCAGGACCCAGCTCACCTGGCTGGGCTGTGGAGCCTTTGTGCAAAAAAATGTCAGGCCCAAGTCCCCAATTTCCTGCCATTTGTCAGGCTGGGCCATGACCTGGAGTTCACCGAAATGCTTACTGCTCCCAACAATGCACACATACATCCTTTGGAAAAATTCTCTCTCTCTTCTCCCATCCAGGCCCAACAGCTTTTTATGGAAGCAGCTGGAGGGGCCGGGGCTGAGCAGTGGAAAGTTTAAGTTATGCTTCTGGGGCAGGTGGGGAGGGAAGAGGGAAGGCCCAAGGGAGGAGGAGAGGAGAGGGACTGAAACACTGGGCTGTCCCCCCAGGAGCCATGAAGCCCTGGTACAGGGCAATGCTTCTGTGACTCATTGTTTCCAGCTTCTGCCCAGCACTCCAGATGCCCCGGTCATACCCGGGACTGCAAGATCCACTGCCTAAGAGCAGGACAGGGTTGGTGTCCTGCACAGAATCAGCATTGTCAGAGGCAACGCTGGAAGCCAGGCCTGGCTCACACACTACAGGGACCGTGAGGGTCATGAGCAGCTCCTGGGTTTCAGATGGTCCATCCACAGCTGGCACCTACTGCTCTTCACTCACCTGATCTGTGCCCAGCCCGGCCTGGGGAGGGGGTCATTGAATGGAAGAAAACCCATCCTTTGTGAGTGGAAGAAAAAAGTGACATGGGGGCTGGGAAGGTGGCTCAGTGGTATAGCGCTTGCCTTGCATGCATGAGGCCCTGGGTTCAATTCCTCAGCACCACATAAGCAAAAAGAAAAAAGCCGGAAGTGGCGCTGTGGCTCAAGTGGTAGAGCGCTAGCCTGCGCCCAGGCCCAGAGTTCAGGCCCCACGACCGGACTCCAAAAAAAATAAAAAAGTAAAAAGAAAAAAGTGACATGGTAAATTTTCCATCTTGCTGTCAACAATCCTTAGCCAGGCACTGGTGGCTCACACCTGTAATCCTAGCTACTCAGGAGGCTGAGATCTGAGGATCACAGTTTGAAGCCAGCGAGGGCAAGAAAGACTATGAGATTCTTATCTCTAATTAACTACTAAAAAAAAAAAGCCTAAGAGGAGATGTAGCTCAAATGGTAGAGTGCTAGCCTCAAGCAAAAGAAACTCAGGGATAGCGCCCAGGCCCTGAGTTCAAGCCCTAGTACCAGAAAGAAAGAAAGAATCGTTTACTCTGAGAACTGAAATAGTGGAAAGATGTGAAAATTTTTCATACTACCCAGCTTATTCAGTTCCAGGCATTAGCCTAGATTCTGGAGCTACAGACTCCTTCTTTTCTTACTGTTTAAATGTGCTTTTATTTGTGTCAGCATGGTTATTTAAAAATGTACTTGCTGGATAAAACATGAAGTTAGCATCCTGTGCTGGTCTTTCAAACCCAAACTGAAGATGACAGCCCCGTGGTTGGTAGGCCTGGCCTGGGTGGCAGGGAAGATGTAGGAGCTGAGGATGCTGCCCTCAGTGCCCCCAGGGAGCTTGTGACCCAGTGGGAGGGTCACAAACCTGTGAGGTAGCCCTTGCTGGTGGCTCACGCCTGTCATCCTAGCTACTCAGGAGGCTGAGATCATGATTTGAAGCCAACCTGGGCAGTAAAGGCTTTGAGATTCTTATCTCCCAATAACCACAAAAAACAAAAAGAAAAAGAAGAAAGGAAGAAAGAAAGAAAGAAGCCAGAAGTAGAACTGTGACTCAACATGATTGATCACTAGCCTTGAGTATTAAAGCTCAGAGATAGTATCTAGGCCCAGGGTTTAAGCCTGAGGTCTGGCACAAAAAACAAACTTGTGAGGTAACTGTTCTAAGCCTCTCCAGGGACTCTACCAGAAAATGCGTTGCGGATGTTAAGCTGGTAGTGTGCATCTGCCCAGTGCATAGTAAATGCTCAGTGAATACTGTGACTGTAAGGAAGCCAGGACCAGGAGAGGGAGGAAGTCTTGACAACTAGGAGAAAATGCTGAAGGGTATTCCTGGTCAGAGAGCCAACCCAGTTCAAGGTATGTGAAGGACAAAAAGACCTGTTTGGGGCAGCGGGGCAGGGAAGGTGTCTGCCGCAAGGGGCACTACTTGCTGGAATGGGGCGTATGATGATGTTCAGTGAGTCCTGGAACACCTCGGGCTCAGGCAAATATGGTCGGATGATGCAACAGGGGGCAGAGAGCCACAGAACATTCTTGAACAGGGAAGTGCTGGGAGAAATAGAAGTTAAGTCTGTTGACTGGAGGCAACAGACTTGGAAGGTTAGAAACCCCAGAACTCCAGGGGAGCTGATAGAGGACTGTTCCACATGTTGTGGAGTGATTGAATAGATGTCCTATGGGAGAGGTGGAGCTTGGAGATTAATCTTGGCTTTGGGCTTGGTGTCTTTAAGGGGGCACCAGACTTTCAAGTTCCTATTTGCCAGCTGCTGATGAGAGGGGGGAAAACTCACCCCCAGATCGCCAGAGAAAAGGTGCTGGCAGGGGAGCCAGGGCTGGGTCTCCCGAAGGTCTTCAGCTTGGCCTAACAACACTGGAATTCCCAGGTGGATTAAAGGAGGACCACCCCAGACCACCCGAGATGAGAAGGCAGTGTTTCTGGGGACAGAGGGGACAGGCAGGCCATCAGGCTCCACCCAGGCCCGCAGCTTAGATAACCCAAGGCTATTTCAGGAAGAAAGCGCTAAGAAGATAAACAGGCTGGGGCCAGCAGATGGACAGATAACCTGTCCTTATCTCCAAGGAAAGGGGAGAGGGGACTCTTTGGGGACAGGAAGGTGCTAAAGTAAGAGAGACAGAGACAGACAGACAAAGAGACACAGAGAGGAGAGATTGAGAAAGAGAGAGACAGAGACAGAGACAGAGAGACAGAGATAGCGAGACTGGAGGGGTGGGAGCAGGCCATCAGCTTTGGCTCCAGCTGAGGAGAGGACAGAGGATATGCATGGCTGGACAGGTTCTTATGCCTTTGGTGGACAAATTAGACAGGAGTTCCTTGAGGTCACACCAAAACCAAGAGATCCAAATCTTATTTGGGGTGTAAATACCCAGCAACGGCCCTAGAGACCTCTTACAATGTACATTTTTATGTTTTTCACAAGTTAGAGACCAGCGTTGATGTCAGTGGCTCATGCCTGTAATCCTAGCTACTCAGGAGTCTAAGATCTGAGAATCTGAAGTTCGAGGCCAGCCCAGACAGGAAAGTCTATGAGATTCTTTTTTTCCCCAATAAACCATCAAAACGCCAGAAGTGGAGGAATGGCTCCAGTGGTAGAGAATTAGCCTTGAATGAAAAAGCTAAGGGACAGTGAGTGCTCAGGCCCTGAGTTCAAGCCCTAATAGTGGCACAAAAAGGAAGAGAAGGGAAGGGGAGGGGAGGGGGAAAAGGAAAAAGAAGGGGAAAGAGGGGAAAGACAGATAAGTCAGCAAGTCAGGGGTCTGTACAGCTTGGATGGTGGGCAGAGTATGGTATACTGGTGAAGGGGTAGGCAGAATGACAATCTGAGGACCAGTTCCTGCCTGCATCTTTCTTAAAGGCCAAGCTGAGCCTACCTGAGCCTACTCAGAACACCTTGGGCTGAGTTCCCTCAGAGTGTGGTCACAAGCCCCCATCCTTTCCAGCCTCCCTTCCCATGCCCGCACCTCGGAGTCTCTTCCAGGTCATGTGCTTTCCTGTGTCTGGGCTGTCAGCTGTTTGCGCAGTTTCCTCCCTGGGGAGGGCCCTGCCCATCCTCTCCACCTTAGAAGGAAAGCATCCTTGTCCTTGAAGCCAGGCCCAGTACCTTCCCTGGCCATCTCCCCCAGCGTGCAGTCCTACTCCAGTTTGATTTTTATTTCCCCCTACCAAGGAGGAAATACAAATTCTCTCCCCCTGCCCCCTCGCCTTCCCCCAGACTGAGGCTTGAACTCAGGATTCATGGCTTTGCTCTCTCACTCAGGGTTGGTGCTCTATCACTTGAGTCACATCTTTTTTCGTCTGGCTTTTTGGTGATTAGTTGAAGGTTAGAGTTTCACAGACTTTTCTGCCCATGCTGGCTTCAAATATCTATCCTTAGGTCTCAGCCTCCTGAGTAGCTAGGATGACAGGTATGAGCCACCAGCTCCCAGCTTGAAAATTCTTATTTATAAATAGTAACAGCACATATTCATGAAGGATTTTTTTTAGACTCAGGGTAGGAGCCTGAGGAACTCAAAAGAGCTCATGGCCTCCAGCTCTGGGATCCACTGGGAAAATGCAGCAGTAGACATCCAGGATGGGGCCACTTATGGACCTTGGAATGAATTTGATGGCTGGCCACTCAGCAGCGAGGGTCATATGTGAGGCACAGGTACCTACAATCGCGACTCATCATCCGTTGCCAACCTGAATTTCTTTTTTTCTTTTTTGGGGGGGTCCGGTTGTGGGGCCTGTACTCTGGGCCTGGGCGCTGTCCCTCAGCTCTTTAGCTCAAGGCTAGAACTCTACCACTTGAGCCACAGCACCACTTCCGGCTTTTTTCTTTTTGCTTATGTGGTGCTGAGGAATCGAACCCAGGGCCTCATGCATGCAAGGCAAGCACTCTACCACTGAGCTACCTTCCCAGCCCCAACCTGAATTTCTTTGTTCCCTTTCAGGGATCTTCTTTGAATGTTCCTTTGCTATACAGTCTGCTTCCATCTTCTGTCCTTGTTCTTGTTGGGTTATGGCCCTCTCTCCTACTTGATTTCTGGAATTCCTTTCCATATTATAGATATTAGAATAGACCTGGTGGTAGTTTATCCCATTACATAGTTTTGTTCCCAGTCTATTTCCTTAACAATAAAAACTTTTTTTTTTTTTGTCATTGTGGGGCTTGAACTCTGGGCCTGGGCACTGTCCCTCAGCTCTTCAGCTCAAGACAAGTGCTCTACCACTTGAGCCACAGCACCACTTCCAGCTTGTTTTCTGCTTATGTGGTGCTGAGGAATTGAACCCAGGGCCTCATGCATGCAAGGCAAGCACTCGACCACTGAGCCACCTTCCCAGCCCCAACAATAAAACCTTTTTAAAAAAAATAACTTTTATTGAGATTAAGTGATTACATAAATTTCACAGTATTGTGGCATAGTAATACTTAGTTAAAATCACAAACACATTTTAACCTTCACAAGGCAAATTGTCATTATCATGGTCTTTAAAGTTTGTGAATTCTATAAGCTTTGACAATACAACTATTTCTTCTGCATTGGATGATATGTATATTTTATTCCTTTTGCTTAGTGTAAGCTGTTCCCTCTTTCCCTCTCATTCCCTTCCTCCCATCGCTGCCTTGAGTTGCTTAGTTCATTTTCATCAATGTCCAGAGCAGCTGATGGGCTGCTATGTTGTATTTTTACCCCCATTTCCCTCTGATTATGTGCCCTCCTCCTAGCTTCCCTCACATGTGTACATATATATATATATATATATATATATATATATATATATATATATATATATATAGTCAAGTGCATGGAGTCATTTAGAAATGCTATGACAAATTAAGTAGAGTCCTTTGTTTGTTGAGTTCTGTTTACTTTGTCATATCTCCTTGCATTTTGAGTTTAACATCCACATATCAGGGAGACCATGTGCCATTTGTCTCTCTGATCTTGGCTTACCTCACTCAACATGATTTGTTCTAGTTTCATCCATTTCTCTGCAAATGCCATTATTTTGTCCTTTCTAATGGCTGCATAATATTCCATTGTATATAGGTACCACACTTTTTGCATCTATTCATCTGTAGTGGGGCATCTGGGTTATTTCCATATCTTGAAAGCCTTTATTTTGATATGCACACACTCCCATCTTTAAATTTTGGAGGTTTTTTTGTTTTTGTATGTGTGTGTTAGTTCTGGGGCTGGAACTCAAGGCTTCATTTCTTACTAAGTTAGCTTGCTCTTGCTCATCATTTGAGCCATGCTTCCAGTTCAGCTTTTTTGTTAGTTGATTGGAGATAGACCCTCACAGACTTTTCTGCCTGGCTGGTTTTGAATCATGATTCTCTAGGTCTCAGTCTCTTGAGTAGCTATGATTATAGACTTGAACCATGGGTGCCTGGAAAGTGTTTTGCTTTTTTTTTTTTTTTTGCCAGTAGTGGGGCCTTGAACTCTGGATCTGGGCTCTGTCCCTCAGCTCTTCAGCTCAAGGCTAGCGTTCTACCACTTGAGCCACAGCACCATTTCCAGCTTTTTTTTCTGCTTATGTGGTGCTGAGGAGTCAAACCCAGAGCCTTATGCATGTAAGGCAAGCACTCTACCACTGAGCCACCCTTCCAGCCCTATGTTTCGCATTTTTATGTTGTCTTTCCAAATCTTTTTTTTTTTTTTTTTTTTTGCCAGTTCTGGGGCTTGAACTCAGGGCCTGAGCACTGTCCCTGAGCTTCTTTTTGCTCACCGCTAGCACTCTACCACTTGAGCCACAGTACCACTTCTGGTTTTTCTGTGTATGTGGTACTGAGGAATCAAACCCAGGGCTTCATGCATGCTATGCAAGCACTCTGCCACTGAGCCACATTCCTAGCCCTCCAAATCTTAAGTCACAAAAAATATTCCCGTCCATTTTCTCATCTGAGCTTTATGTTTTTGTCTGCTGAGTGTTTTCTGGTGTGATGAGTGTTTTGAAAGGAGCTTCATGGAGTCCAGTTTATCAGGTAGAGATAGACATATTGGGCATGTTTCCTTTGCGTGGGTAACCCTCAGGACAATACTGCCATTGTCACCCTTCCCACCACACCTATAAGGAAGAGCGCTGCTACAGGCTGACTTAAGTCTCTGGGGTCATGCTGAAAATGAGTTCAAATGTCAGGGAGTCTGACTACAAGGCCTGTAGTCTCTAACTCGGTGCCAACCACCGCTGACTTCTTGAACACAGAGTTAGATGATCAGATTAGATATTAGATTCAATTAGCCCCTGGCCCTCTCACCCAGGCCCTGAGCGCCTGCACTGCAGTCTTGGTATCAGTTCATGCTGACATAGGACCCCTGAGACAGATGGGAACTGGATCTAGGTAGTCCTATGGGGAAATGACCCCCAAAGTACAGGAGCTGGACGATTTGAGCAAAGGATGGGGAAAGAGGGAAAACCAATCCAAAGATGGCTTATGAAGAGGGCCACTGCTGAGCAGCCAGGCCAGTGGCTTCTGAGGAGACATCTGTGACTGAGTCTCAGAAGAATAGCAGGGACCAGCTCCCATCCTCCATCGGCCTTGTGTGGCGGTGCAGAGGCCGGCCTAGGACCGGAGCCAAGCTAGCTGCACGTGTAGCACAGGGTGCGTGCTGTCACATGGCCTCTGGGCAAGCTGAGAGCTGGTGAAGCTGTGCTGCTGCCTGCCCCGTGTTGTTACTGTTGACCTGTCCTACATCGGCTCCTGAAGGTTCTCTTCCTTCGTGTTTTTTGGCTCATTTCTCCAGGTAGATAGCTGGCTTCCAGTAGGCAAGCACTATTTCCTTCATCTTCCTGTTCTCCATGATGCCCGGCATGATTCTGGGAACAAATCATGTCCCAGGCACCAAGGAGTGTGATCTCCCTGCAGCTAGTATGGCCTTGCACCCAGGCTGGCACTTGCGGTAACTGTTAGGCCGGTCTGGGAGAATAGCCCTTCCTCACTTCCTCTTCATGAAAGACAACACTTAGCCTTACCAGAAATCACTGGCCTGCAACCAGTCATCACCTATCAATCACCTGACCGAGTCAGCAAAGGACCCCAGACTCGGAGGTCACTTCCTCATCCGCTGAGGTCACTTCCTGAACCACCCTGTCACACCCTGTGAACAGTGAGAGGTTTCCTAGGTGCTGAGATCACATCCTCTTCCCCACCTTTCCCTTTATAATCCCTCTCAACCACCAGTTCCCTTTTCTTTCATCCTCTTCTCTTCTCTTTTCTCTCTCTTCATGCCTCCATCTCCTGTGGGCTGATACCTGAAGCATTGTTTATCCCCTTTCCCTGAGCCTTACAGTAACTGCTTTAGGAAAGGGACATTGAAGTCAGGTGCTGGTGGCTTACGCCTGTAATCCTAACTACTCAGGGGGCTGAGATCTGGGGATCGCAGTTTCAAGGCTAGCGCTCTACCACTTGAGCCACTGTACCACTTCCGGTCTTCTGAGTGGTTTATTGGAGATAAGAAACTCACAGACTTTCCTGCCTGGGCTGGCTTTGAACCATGATCCTCAGAGCTCAGCCTCCTGAGTAGCTAGGATTACAGGCATGAGCCACTGGCACCTGGCATTCCATAAGACTCTTATCTCCAATTGACGACCAGGAAAGCAGAAGTGAGCTGTGGCTCAAAGTGGTAGAGTGCTTGCCTTGAGCAAAAGGAACTCAGGGACAGTGTCCAGGCTCTGAGTTCAAGCCCCATGACTGAAAAAAAAAAAAGGGTGGGGGGTGGATATTGAAGCTAAGAGGTTAGGGGTTGAATGAGTCCAGTGAAGCCTCACAGGGGCCTAGAGCTATCTCTGTGCTGACTGGAGGTGATGGTGGGAGGAGTTCCCCAGCTAGCTTCTCCTGCCTGGACTAAAAAGATACCTAGGTGTGGATAGGGAGCGAGACTTCAGGCAGAGGAAACAGCTATAGCCTTAACAAAGGACCCAAGGCAGGAAAGCCAGGGCCAGCAGCTTGATCAAGAATCCAAATGAAACTAGTGAGAGGTTTTTGAAAGAATTGGCATAAGACTGGAATGGAGGGAGGAAGGGAAGAAGCTGTAGGGGAAGGGGAGGTTCAGCTTTCTAAGGTTAGCTAATGAGGTTGGGGGGCTGGTGCTAGTTTGTTGTTGTTGTTGTTGTTGTTTGGTTGGTTGGTTATCGCACTTGAACTCTGGGTCCGGGCACTGTCCTTCAGCTCTTCAGCTCAAGGCAAGTGCTCTAGCCCTTGAGCCACAGCGCCACTTCCAGTTTTCTGGTAGTTTATGGGAAATAAGACTCTCACAGACTTTCCTACCTGGGCTGGCTTTGAACTGCGATCCTCAGAGCTCAGCTTCCTGAGTAGCTAGGATTACAGGCTTGAGCACCCGCATTCGTCTGGTGCTGGGTTTGAAAGGGCCTGCCACACTGCCATCTCCTGAGACCAGGGGGAGGTAAATGCCACCCTTCTCACTCAGGTCTATATATGGGACAGGTCACCTGTGTCATGGTCAGGGAGGATGGGAAGATAAGTCTGGAGTCTGCAGGGGTGGGGACTGCTCTTGGCTGGCATTCTCAGTTCCTTGGCTACCTTCTTGTATCTACACCGCCTGCCAGACCCACCTCCCAGCCCTGTCAACACTTCCCTCCCCGAGTTCCAGCAGATATGCTCTGAGTCCTTGGGGAAAGGAGATCGTGGTGTCCTGGAAGGCAGAGGCTGTCCTCCCTGTGGACTGGAGAGCTGCCACCACACCATACAAGCAGGTCAGTGGCAGTGAGCATGAAGAAAGGTCAAGCAGGGATCTCTGCAGCTGTGGCCAATGAGGAAAGGGATGAAATGTATCCTTGGTCTTCCTCCTGCAGGTCCCTTTCCTGACTTTGGCAATTTATTTCATTTCATTTTATTTTATTTATTTTTGTTAGTCATGGGACTTGAACTCAGGGCCTGAGTGCTGTCCCTGAGATTTTTTTTTTCCTTAAAGCTTACTTCCAGTATTTAAATGGTTAATTGAAGATAAGAGTCCTATGGATTTTCTTGCCTGGGCTGGTTTTGAACTGCCATCCTCAGATCTCAGCCTTCTGAATAATTAGGATTATAAGTATGAGCCATTGGTGCCTGGCTTATTTGATTTTATCTTTGCCTCTGCAAATAACCGACTTTATGTCTGGCCTCCTTCAGCCTGGCTCCCGGCCTTGGTCCCGGTTCATAGCCCAATCCCACCTCCACGAAGTAGCTTGTGAGGTTTGTCCCATCACAACCACTCCCTCTTTCCATATATGCACACATATACATGGGTATACATATATGCACACATATACATGGGTATGCATATATGCACACATATACATGGGTATACATATATGCACGTATGTGTATATATTTTATATGTATACATGCACACACACAAATCCCAAGGATATTTATGTGTATATGTGTGTGTGTAGATATAATATTTTAACAGACAACCCGCTCTCACACACACTTGAACTTAGGGCCTGGGTACTGCCTGAGCTTCTTTTGCTGAAGACTAGCACTACCACTTGAGCCACAGCTCCACTTCTGGCTTTTTCTTTTTCTGTTTTTTGTTTGGTGTGTGTGTGTGTGTGTGTGTGTGTGTGTGTTGTGGTTGTTGTTTTTTTTGCCGGTCCTAGAGTTTGAACTCAGAGACTGGGTACTGTTCTTGAGCCTCTTTGTGCTCAGGCTAGTGCTCTACCACTTGAGCCACAGCATCACTTCTGGCCTTTTTTTTTTTTGGGGTCCGGTTGTGGGGCCTGAACTCTGGGCCTGGGCGCTGTCCCGCAGCTCTTCAGCTCAAGGCTAGCACTCTACCACTTGAGCCACAGTGCCACTTCCACTTTTTTCTTTTTGCTTATGTGGTGCTGAGGAATCGAACCCAGGGCCTCAGGCATGCAAAGCAAGCGCTCTACTACTGAGCCACCTTCCCAGCCCCGGCTTTTTCTGTTTTTGTGATACTGAGGAACCAACCCCAGGGCTTCATGCATGCTAGGTAAGCACTTTTCACTAAGCGATCTTCCCAGCCCGACCCTGAGCTTTTTTTTTTTTTTTTTTTTGGGGGGGGGGGTCCTGTTGTGGGGCCTGAACTCTGGGCCTGGGCGCTGTTCCTCAGCTCTTCAGCTCAAGGCTAGCGCTCTACCACTTGAGCCACAGTGCCACTTCCGGCTTTTTTCTTTTTGCTTATGTGGTGCTGAGGAATCGAACCCAGGGTCTCATGCTTGCAAGGCAAGTGCTCTACCACTGAGCCACCTTCCCAGCCCCCCCTGAGCTTCTTTTATGCTCAAGGCTAGTGCTTTACCACTTGAGGCACAGCTCTATGTCCAGCTTTTTTGGTAGTTAATTAGAGATAAGTGTCATAGACTTTCCTGCCCAGCTGGCTTTGAATCTCAATCCTCATATCTCAGCCTCCTGAGTAGCTGGGATTACAAGCATGAGCCACTGGGGCCTGGCTTACTTTTTTTCCCTTCCTCCCTCCCTCCCTCCCTCCTTTCCTTCCTTCCTTCCTTCCTTCCTTCCTTCCTTCCATCTCCCTTTCTTTTCTTTCACATGGATGGAATCCAGGGCCTTGTTCATGCATGCAAGTGCTATACCCCTAGCCTCCCCATTGTTACTGAGTCCTGTCAGGGACACAGCTCTGTTCTGGGATTCAAAATTTACATTCTTTCACAGGTCATAGGAAATAGACAAGCAATTAAGTCAATAAGCAAAAACATTATGGTTAGTGGTAAATGTTAATAGGAAAATAAAACAGGGACTCAGGCTTCAGGGAAAGTATCACAATGGAGGTGACTTGACAAGTCAAACCTGAATTTCCAGATAGCATGTTGGATACATCCTGGGGTTCTGTCCAGTTTTGTGCTAGGACACACACTGATGATGGCACCTTAAGCCCAGCTAAGGCAGCTGGAATGACTATGGGATTTCCACCAGAGATTAAATAACACCAGACTTCCCTTTCATCCACTGGCTTTGGATGGAGATTGGCTACCAAGAGACAGATGCATAGAAACGTGCTGTGACAGAAGAAAGCCACAGCCGGGTGCTGGTGGCTCACGCCTATAATCCTAGCTACTTAGGAGTCTGAGATATCTGAGGATCGCGGTTCAAAGCCAGCCCGGGCAGGAAAGAACATGAGACTCCTATCTCCAATTAAAAAAAAAAAAACACTAAAAGACCGGAAGTGGTGCTGTAGCTCAAGTGGTAGAGCGCTAGCCTTGAGCTGAAGAGCTGAGGGACAGCGCCCAGACCCAAAGTTCAAGCCTCATGACTGACAAAAAAAAGAAGAAGAAGAAGAAGAAGAAGAAGAAAGCCACAGTATGAGTTTGCTAGAGCTGCTATAATAAGCACTATAAACGTGATGACCTCAAACACCAAGAGTTTATTGTCTCACAGTTCTGAGGGCCAGAAGTCTGCACAAGTCTAGTGTGGTAGAGCTGGTTCCTTCCTAGGGGTTCAGAGAGCCTGTTCCATGCCCGTGTCAGCAGTCCCTTGTTTGTTCCTTGTTCGTAACACTGTCCCTCGGTTCTTCACTCTGCTTCCTCATATGGCATTCTCCTTGTGGGTCAATGTTCAAATCTCCCACGGCTTGATAAGGTCACCAGTCTTTGGATCAGGGATTGTGCTCATAACTTGGTTATATGGGCAAAGATCCTATTTCCAGGTGAAGTGATACTTGAAGTTGAAGGGGAAGGGCCAATCCACAACAGTGTCCAATGTCACTTTGGTTATCAGCACCATCACTGTCATTTTCATCACATAGAATTAATGTTAGAAAACAAACATCAAGGGTGCAGGCTCTGCCAAGAGCCAAGGGCTCATATCTATAATCCTAGCTACTCAAGAGGCTGAGATCTGAGGATCATGGTTTGAAGCCAGCCAAGGCATAAAAGTCCATGATTCTTATCTGAAAAAGCTGGAAATGGAGCTGTGGCTCAAGTGGAAGAGCAATAGCCTTGAGCAAAAAAGGACAGCCCCAAGTACCTTGGGGCTCTGAGTTCAAGCCCCAAGTCTGGCACAAAAAATAAAAAAAAAAATGCAGGATCAGCAAATTCATTGGCTTGTTTTTGTGTGGGATTATCACGGTACTCTTCTAGTCCACTAGCAAGAGTGATAGATTTGCAGGAAGCTACAAGGAGACAGAGACAAGATCCTACTCAGTACTTCTAAACTATAGGCATGCATGTATCACCTCAAGTTCTGCCAAAAAATAAAAACAAAAACCAAACAACAACAACAACAAGACTGTCTTTAGCAGGCATTTTCTCAAGTTCCCAGGCAACGCCATTGCTGATGGACCAGCGATCAAGTTATGAGCAGCAAAGATCCAATGCAAGCCTCTGCCCTCAAGAACAGGTGCATCAGACATTTTGGAGAAGACTGCTTGTGTCCTGTTCCATCACCTCCTTCCTCCTTGACCTTTATGGTTTCAAGAGCCAAGTGTAGAGGGCTTTGTGCATGTCATGTTGCACCAGGTGGTCTCGGCTGTGATGTCTATTTCTCTCCTTTCTGAATCTGCATTAGTATTCAAGGGGCCCAGCTCTCCAACATGAACACACTGCAGGGTGTGGGGGTGTGAGAGGAAACCCAGCAAGAGGAAGACTATAAACCCATCAGAACACAAAACACACACATGGCCCAAGACCCTCATTCCTGGACCCAAGCCAAACGTGTCCCTTGATTATTTTTGTTCTTTTTCCTCTTTAACTAAGTCTTGCCTGAAAACAGCCTGGGCGTTGCTAAGGTAACGCCTTAGAGGCTCCCTGAACACATCATTGTTTAATTCCAGCAACAGCAGCAACCTAGAGGAATTTGCTATTTGTTTAAGAGATGAAAGCCAGAAACTTCCACACATTCTTCTCCAGTTTCACTTCCCAGCCGGAGAGGAGTGCTTTGGACAGAGAGGACTGAGGAGACCCAGCAAAATAGTGGGTGCCAGTGGATGATCCTTGTTTACTCAAGGACAGAGGGACAGAGGGACAGAGGGTCTCTCTGAATTGAGCTAATTCACCATATGCCAGAACTTCCCAAGGACCAGTTTCACGGATGGTCATTAAAGAAAAGGTACCAGCGACACTGTCACTTAAACCTAGCACCTATGTCAGAGAGCCATGGCCTCCACAATACATGAAGGTAGACTCCAGAGAGGAGGATCAGCTTCCAAGAGATGTAGGGAAAGCTAGCCAATCAGGGATCACTAAAGGCTTGGCCTGATGGAGGAATGGTAGACACTGTGATAAAGTTTGGGAAGGGGCTGTTTCAGGAATCCATACAAAGGCTATTAGCGACCTTTGAGGGAGCCCCTGGGATACCTGTGGTGCTGACTAGATGGCCAGTGTGAGGCAAAGGTGCAGTAACAAATGTCCCAGGACCTGGTAGGAAAGCATGGCTCTGGCGCTGTTCTGCTGGCCTGTGGTTCCCTCCCTTCCTATCTCTACTTCCCTTGCTGTCACTGACAACTGCCCAGGTTCAACTCTGTGTTGTATGGGGAAGAATTGAACGTAGATAATCACTAGCTTTTGTGTTGGGCTATCTCATAGGACACTGATTTACCAATGGCATGGTAGCTTTTTGGTCATGTGCCCAGCCTTGGTCCAAGCAGCTGTGGTCATGGCACAGCATATTATAAAAGGGTGATGTAAATGTGGCAAGTCTTCCATAGAACATTGTCCATCCATGCAGTATAAAGCCTGTGGTAAAAGTGACTCAGAAAAATTCTAAGGAGAGAACAAATATGGCTAACAAGGAAGTGTGATTGATTTTTGTAGTGTGAAATATGTGTGATACAATCATGCCATGGAGAATGGCAAAATGTACACCGCTCTAAGACATTTGGGCTTGGCTTGGCTTTGCCCTGTGGGTTTTTTTTTTTTTTTTTGCCCCCTGGTACTGGGGTTCAAATTCAGGGCTTTGTAATTGATACTCTGCCACTTGAGCATGCTTCCAGCTGGGCTTCTTGCTTTTAATTGAAAATGGAATCTTATGGGCATTTCTGCCCAGGCTGGCTATCCCCCAAGTCTCACCCTCCTGAGTAGCTAGGATTATAAGTATGAGCCACTGGTGCCTAGTGATCTTGTGGCGTGTATGTGTGTGTGTGTGTGTGTGTGTGTGTTTTGTTTGTTTTTCGCCAGTCCTGGGGCTTGAACTCAGGGCCTGAGTATTGTACCCTGAGCTTCTTTTGCTCAAGGCTAGCACTCTACCATTTGAGCCACGATGCCACTTCTGGCTTTTTCTGTTTATGTGGTACTGAGGAATCGAACCCAGGGCTTTATGCATGCTAGCCAAGCACTCTACCATTAAGCCACATTACTAGCCCCATGATCTTTTTTTGTTTGTTTTTTAAGGAGGCTAACTGCATTAGCTGTGTCTTCCAGAAGGGCACAAGTTTAGAAGGGAGGTGGCCTGTTGAGGTCCTACCACGACTGGTTATCTACAGAAAAATGTGGAAAGTTTGGCATGCAAAAGGAGAAAATTAGGATGACAACTGGGGCTGGAGGAACATCTGACCCGGAGACACCTGTGTAGAAAGACCAAACCAACAGCAGACTCACACCAGGACAGACACAGAGATGCAGAGACTTACATACAGTTACATGAATCCAGAGTCGAAAAGCCAGAGACCCAAAATAAAAACAGTCAAGAGGGCTGGGAAAATGGCTCAGTTGCTAGGTAGAGTGCTTGCCTTGCATGCATGAGGTCCTGGGTTCGATTCCTCAGTACCACATCAACAGAAAAAACTGGGAGTGGCGCTGTGGCTCAAGTGGTAGAGTGCTAGCCTTGAGCTGAAGAGCTAAGGGAGAGCTCCCAGTCCATGAGTTCAAGCCCCACAACCACCACCACCAACAACCCAAAACAGTCAAGAGACATGGACACACATAATTACACACAGAGAGACAAGCAGAGCTCAGGACAGCTTGTCTGTAGTGGGACAGGAATCACAGAAGCAAATCCTTTACCTGCCTCCATAGAGGAAGACAGTGCAAAAGGAAGACAGAGCAAGATTTCATCAGGAAGGGACTGCTGAACTTCTCAGAAGAGGATAGGCGGGGGCGGGGGTGGGGTAGGGGGTGTTGAGGGGAGAGAAAGTGGAAGAAAAATGAGGGAGGGGTAACAAGTTCAACAAGAAATGTACTGATTACTTTCCTTAAGTAACTAACCTCTCTGTACATCACCTTGACAATAAAAGATAATATAAAATTTAAAAAAAAAAAAGAAGAGGACAGGGAGCACCGGCCAGGCAAGTCAATGTAATCTCTTTTGTAGGAAAATGTGTCTCTTAAAAGTGAACGGCAGAAACCAACTGAAAAGGCAGGAGTGGAAATGCTTTGGGAGAGATGCCAGAACACACGTGAGGCCCAAACTTGTCCATGCCCGTGACCCTAGCAATTAGGAGGTGAACCCCTCCCCCCACAACTGTTTGGGCAGTGGCCTTCAGAGATTTCTGCAACATGTTATACATCGGTCAGTGCCCAGAGAAATGACCAGTCTGATCGGGACATTATTGTAAGAAATGACTAATCTGAGCTCAGGGCTTTACTGGGGGGCAGACCTGCCAGGCTGCTCCAAGCAGCTATGAGGGCAGTAGCCATGGACAGGTGTGGGCAGAATTTAAACAGAATGTTAGCGGCTGACACATGGGTCACATTATATGGATAGGGTCAGTTCCGAGAAGAGGTGTTATGAAGGTGGACTACAGGGATTGGGGGGAGAGTCACATTCTGAGGATTATAACAAGAGTATTGCACCTGGGGTGTGGAATTTGTATGTCACAATCCGAAAACAATACAATGTCAGGTAGGGACCCTGAGACCTTAGATTAGGTTGTGCTGACTGGCCGTCACCTGTGGATGACTTTCACATAGCAGCCACCCACGGGTTGTGTTGTATGGCGAGAAGACAGAGAAGCCACATTTGGGAGGTGGAATCTTGGAATCTTTATTAAAAGGCCAGCAACTGCATGGTGAACTCCTATCTCAGAGACCAGCAGCCAGAAAATACACAACACTGTTAGGAAACTAACAAGAAAGAACAAAAAACATACCAATAAACCAATTCAACTCCAATAGAGAGCTGAAGTGTGATGCCATGGTGACCGGAGAAAAGCCAGGAGCCAGGAGCCAGGACACAAACACGGAGACACATGGCAGGGCCTAATGGCACTGTAAGGTAAATTAAATAATTAGGTTTAATTAGGTAGCTGATAAAAAGAACACCACATGATATTCAGGCAGGAAGAGGAGTTTATTTTTCCGAACTGCTCAACTCTCCCGGGCTTGGTGGAGACCACATGGGCAAAAAGAGACAGATTGAGGTCTGGCCTGGGTCTGAGTAGGAAAGGGGCGGAGAGAAGGTGCAGACAGGTGAGGTGAGGTGTGGCCACACTGGATTCGGAAGTGACCTCAAGGCCTGGGACCCTCTCCCCCCTCCTCTGCAATGGGAGGCGACTCAGGATGTGACCTTGTGAGGAGGGGGAGGAGCCTGCCTCTAGGTGTGCCAGTTACCTAGGTGATGCAGGTACTGGGTGGAGACTTAGTCAAGAGGAGGGAGGAGTCTGCTCCACCTTCCCAGGGTGACCTTACAGGCACCTGAGCTGGTCTGGGCTTAAGTAGGCATCACAGGAAATTCAAGTCCCAAGCGCTGGACTGACAGGTTTTGTAAACTATCATCCAAGTCCTGGTCCCTGCGTCCGGGAATTCAGGTACAATGATCACCTGGGAGGCAGAGACTTCACCTTCCCCCACCATGAAGACAAGATGCCAGACTCTGCCATCTACCATGTGGCCAAGATGGCGCTGGCCAGACCCAATCTCCCTACTTAAGTTTAAACCACATAGCAATTGCCAGTGCCAGCCAGCATCCTTGAGTGTCTGAGAAGGACCTGGAGGAACTGTACCTGGGTGGGATGTAGAGGCCATGCTGAAATAAGGATACTAGGTCTAACTGACACCATCTTGTCTTCTTCTTTTTTTTTTTTTTGTAGGTCGTGGGGCTTGAACTCTGGGCCTGGGCGCTGTCCCTCAGCTCTTAAGCTCAAGGCCAGCGCTCTACCACTTGAGCTACAGCGCCACTTCCGGTTTTCTGGTGGTTTATTGGAGATAGGAGTCTCACGGTCTCTCCTGCCCGCGGGCTGGCTTTGAACCGCGATCCTCAGATCTCAGCCTCCTGAGTAGCTAGGATTACAGGCGTGAGCCACCAGCGCCCAGCTCCATCTTGTCTTCTTGATGAAGTCCCACCCCAAAGTGATGCATGCCTGAATTCCTAGAGGCTGGGGCGGGGACTTGGACAATAGATTACTGAACCTGCCAGGCTTGTGTATGTACTGGTGAAACTCTCAAGCTCGCTGTGACCCTGACCCCTTTCCCGGACCCTATTTAGGCCCTGGACCAGCTCAGGCACCATTTTGTGCCTTGCCTCTTGTCTCCCGGCTCTCTTCTGGTCACCCTGTGTTCCACTTTGGCTCTCCGTTGGAGTTGGTCTGGTTTGTTGGGATTGTTTTTCTACTCTTTGTTCACTTTACTCCTCTCATGGCTCAGTTTCCTAACAGTGTTAATTGTTTTTGAGGCTGCAAGTTTTCCGGGGACATGTTTCCTTCTGTAGTTGCCGGCTTTCTAATAAAAGGCTCCTGTTCAATCTCTCAAAATGTGGCTTCTCTGTATTTTGAGGCTGCATTTCTATGTAACACCGTGTGAAACCTCAGCTCTCAGTCTGGAAAGAAGTTGGAGGTTTTCAGGGCCAACCCTCAGGTCCTGAAGAAGTTCAGAGCAGGAAACCGAATCTCAGTTGTGACATAATGTGACATGGCTCCCTGGAGTCCTGCCTTGAGTGACTGTTGGCAAACACTCCACTCCCCCCACAACGCAGGTCAGTTTTCTTTACACTTGTGGGGGCTGTACCTGACAACAGGTACAAGTGTCTCTGAGAAAGATTGTTGAGATAGTATGGTGGAACAGTTAAATTGCTGTCTCGGGGCTCCAGAGTGACTCCAGTGGTCCAGCATCTGTCTAGCAAACAGACCCTGGGTTCAAATCCCAGTGCCACCCAAAAGAAATTTAATAATTTTTTTTCATTTTCTACAGAATCTTTCCTGCTCTTTTAGGTTGACAGAGGGGACAGGGAGATTTAGGTGAACCCCTTGACTATAGTAGGGAAACTATGGAAATACCACCCCTTCAGATCCTAGGTGAACTTGTCCCAGGGCAGGAAGTGAGCTTAATCTCACCCAAGGGCCTGAGAACCAGTTCCTTTAGAATCAAGGAATGGAAGGAGATTGGACTTGAGTTGGTAACTGAGGGATCTCTGTTCTCTACAGAGCTAAAGCCTTCCTAGCCAGAGAGGTGAATGGAAGTATGATATTATTGCTTGGCAAAAGGGCTTCCAGCTAACTTTTCCTTTTTTTTTCAGTGCTAGGTATTGGACTAAGGACCTCACACATGCAAAACACATGCCCTGCCATTCCCAGTCCTTGACTAACTCTGCTTCATGTCCTTATTAATGCACTTATCTAGAACCTGCCAGGATAGTAGGTGAGAAGCCCAGGCCAAAGTCACTGATCCACTGGGAAGCTGGTGGAAATGTGGCCTTGAAGCCACAGGGTTTCCTAAGTGTCTGTTGTTGTCTGACCCCCCACTGTCTGGGCCTCCAACCTTCACGGGGGGGGGGGGGGGGGGGGGCATTACACCCTCCAGGAAATACAGTGTGAAGAGGGCAGTTTCCTCAGAACGGGGCCTCCCATTTACATCACTTAGGACTTGAGCCAGGAGCCTTCCATAGACCAGAAAAGGAAATGCAGGGAGAAAAGAGCAAAAGAAAGTCCACCTCCCTGTGGTCCCGCCCACCCCTCCACCCCAAATAACTGCATTGGTCATTGAGATGAAAAAGAACCCTGAAATTCTTTCAACACTCAGCTAGAATCTTCCTTTTGAATGCAAAAGGAGACACTGGGAATTTGAGCTGAGTAAAATATGGGTCTCCATCTCAATGCCTAGAGACAAAAGCCAAAAAATGTCAGGAATTTCCAAAGTGCTTCTTTCAAACAGAATCCCCCTCCCAGCCCCCCCACCCCCAATCCTCAGCTCCCTGGGCACTGCTGATGGCAGCTCTCTTCCAGGCTGACTGGCCTGCTGCCCAAGATTGTATCCGAGGAGAAAGGAAATTAGGAATCTCCCGTCCTAGTCTGTGGACTTGTTTTCAGGTAAGAAGATACTTCTGTGAACGGGATGGGCCCCGGGCCTTGTGTGTGGTTCTCAAGGACAGAGTAGGCGCCCTTGCATTCTCGCCCCCGTCCCCATGCATGAGCAGCTGTGGGGTGGCAGGTTGAAGAAAAGGCACCCCAGTGACCCCAGGGCAGTGGGAATGTCTGAGGAAGGAACCCCCTTTGATTAGGCCATCTTTTGTTTTCATTTCCCTGTAGAGGCTGAACAAAAGGAAATAAGCTTTCATTAAGTCAGGAGGAAGGAAGAGAGACTGGGAAAGAGTTATCTTCCCTTTAAGACATTTTGAGGAGACAGTGATACCTAGGTACCAGGGCCCCTGGAAGCCTGGACAGATACCTGCTGGTTCTCATTATACCAGTTTATTTAACCCTACTCTTTCCCTGCTCTGCATAACATCTGGCCTTTGGAGATCATCTTGATCTCCCAGAAAGTGAAAAGGCATGAGCAGTTAGCTACTTAGAAGGCTGAGGACTGTGATTAGAAGTGAGCCTGAGCAGTATAGTCTATGGGACTTTTTTTTTTTTTTGGTCGGTCGTGGGGCTTGAACTCTGGGCCTGGGCGCTGTCCCTGCACTCTTCAGCTCAAGGTGAGCACTCTATCACTTGAGCTACAAGGCCACTTCTGGTTTTCTAGTGGTTTCTTGGAGATAAGAGTCTCACAGACTTTCCTGCCCGGGCTGGCTTTGAGCCGCAATCCTTAGATCTCAGCCTCCTGAGTAGCTAGGATTACAGGCGTGAGCCACCACCGGCGCCTGACTTTATGGGACTCTTTAACCAGTAAAAAGCCAGAAGTGGAGCTGTGGCTCAAGTGGTAGAATACCAGCCCTGAGTGAAAGAGCTAAAGTGTAGTCGGAAGACCCCTATTCATGCAGGCAAGCCCCCCTAGTGGTCCGGAGTGACAGAGCCCACTGCAACAAAGTCGTTAATAAATAAAGAAGCAACTTTATTGAGAAGGTTCCTACACTGACGGGCCAGGGCGCCAGCACAGGCTCGGAAGCTGACACCGTGACCCAGAGCAGCCCCTATTCTTTGGTTTTTAAAGGCAAGATCCATGAGGTGGAGCCTGGTCATGCGCAGGTAACCAATGGGGTCATACCAGGCCACACACAGGTGGCCAATAGATGGAGTTTACCGTAAGCTTGTGCAGAAGGCAGGGTTTACCGAAAGCACGTGGTGTCACCAGTTGGAGCCAGATTACAGCCTGTTTTAGGAGTCAGTCCTTAACTCAACAATAAAGGTGGGTTAGGTTGTTAAGGGGAGGGGGACCTAGAGGTATTTTTTTCCATTCCAGGAACTGGGCTGGTTGGAGCCAGGGTCTAGTTAACCTTGTTTAAAGGTTTTTTAAAAATCCCTAAAACAAAGGCAAAGCCTGGAAAGAAGCTGTACCAGCTCAAGTCTCCTCTCAGGGCTACTTCAAAAGGACAGTGCCCAGACCCTGAGTTCAAGTTCTAAGACAAAAACAACAACAACAAAATAAAGCAGTCAAGACACAATCTATATAGTTGGGCACTAGTGGCTCACACCTGTAATCCTACTCAGGCTGAGATCTGAGGATTACATTTTTTTTTAAATTAATTTATTTTGCCAGTCCTGGGGCTTGAACTTAGGGTCTGGACACTGTCCCTGAACTTTTTTGCTCAAAGCTTCTTCTTCTTTTTTGTCAGTTGTGGGGCCTGAACTCAAGGCTAGCACTCTACCACTTGAGCCACAGCACCACTTCCGGCTTTTTCTGCTTATATGGTGCTGAGGAATCCAACTCTGGGCCTCATGCATGCAAGGCAAGCACTCTACCACTGAGCCACCTTCCCAGCCCCTGAGGATTACGTTTTGAAACCAGCCCAGGTAGGAAAGTCTATGAGAGTCTCATCTCCAATTAATCAGCAGAAAAACGGGAAGTGACATTGTGACACAAACTGGTAGAGTGCTAGCCTTTTCTTATCTGGGCTGGTTTTGAACCTCAATCAGATCTCATCATCTTCACTTGCTAGAATTACCTACGAGAGCCACATGCAGATCCCTTTCAAAGCATGGCCAAATCATGATCCCTCCTTTCTCTAAGACCAGCCCACTATAATTACTATAAATCCTCCCACACTCTAAATTGAAAAAAATCTGAGTTCTTAATCATGTGTATGCTCTTGAGCCCCTCACTCAGACCTGCTATTTCTTTTCTTTTTGCTAGTCCTGAGGCTAGATCTCTGAGCTTGAATGATGTCCCTGAGCTCCTTCTGGCTTTTTCTATGATTAATTGGATAAGAATCTCACAGATTTTTTTTTAAGGGCTAGTTTCGAACTGTGATTCTTTCCTGAATAGCTAAAATTACAAGCATGAGCCATCTGCACCTAGCCTGCTTGCCCTCCCTCCCTCCCTCCCTCCCTCCCTCTCTCTCTCCCTCTCCCTCTTTTCTCTCCTTCCTTCTTTCTTTTTCTTTCTTTCTTTTTTGGTAGTCATGGGGCTTGAACTTTGGGCCTGAGTGTTGTCCCTCAGTGCTTCAGCTTCAGCTCAAGCACCATTTCTGGTTTTCCGGTGGTTAATTAGAGATAAGAGACTCCTGGACTTTCTTGCCCGGGCTGGTTTTGAACCATGATCCTCAGATCTCAGCCTCCTGAGTAGCTAGAATTACAAGTGTGAGCCACCAGTGCCCAGATAAGGTTATATTTTTTTCTCTCTTTGTTGAATGTGTGGGTTTTTTTTTTTTTTTGTTGTTTGTTTTTTGTTTTGTCAGTTGTGGAGCTTGAACTCTGGGCCTGGGCACTGTCCCTCAACTCTTCAGCTCAAGGCTAGTGCTCTACCACTTGAACCACAGCACCACTTCTGGCTTTTTTTGTTGATGTGGTACTAAGGAATCAAACCCAAGACCTCCTGCGTGCAAGGCAAGCACTCTACCGCTGAGCCACCTTCCCAGCCCTTGAGTGTTGCCACTCTGTTTTTATTTGTGTCTTCACCTTATTCTTTGTTGATGTCAAGTATCTGGGAATCATAGATTGGCCCCAGGTGACTCACACCTGTAATCTTAGCTACTTAGGAGGTTGAGGATCTAGGTTTGAAACCAGTCTGGGTAGATAAATCCAAAAGACAGTTGCCTCCAATTAACTACTAAAACGTTGCAAATGGAAGTAGAGCTCAAGAAGTAGAGTACCAGTCTTGATTGAAAAGGCCAAGCAAGAGCTGGAGTCTTGATTTCAAACCCTAGTACCGGCACGCACACACATATACTTACAGAAAGTATTTTCATCTCCATGACCACCCACCTGTAACATATTTGGCAAGCCAGAAGCCAGAAGGTAAGACCCCTGACCATGTGTCTCATCACTTCAAGAGGCTTTCTCTTCATTCCCAGCTCAGTTGCTAGCCTATGCATTCAGTAAGAAATCCTACTTAAGCTAGGTGCTAGTGGCTTACATCTGAAATCCTAGCTACTCAAGAGGCTGAGATCTGAGGATTGCAGTTCAAACCCAGCCCAGGTAAGAAAGTCTTTGATATTCTTATCTCCAATTAGCCACCAGAAAACCAGAAGTGAGCTGTGGCTCAAAGTGTAAAAAGTAAAAAGCTTAGGGACAGCATCCAGACTCTCAGTTCAAGCCCCACGACTGACAAAAAGAAGAAAAAGAAATCCTGCTACTTTATGTCCATTCCTGCTATTTTCCAATAATTTGAGCTTCCTCTCAAGTTAGTCTCTTCTCGGATTCCTCTTATGACCTAGATTTTGCCAGTATCTGCTAAAAAAACTTCTTTCCCTGGACAGTTGGGTTTTTTTTTTTTTGCTTATGTGGTACTGAGGAACCGAACCCAGGCCTCAAGCATAGCAAGGCAAGCACTCTACCACTGAGCCACCTTCCCAGCCCCTTACAGTTGGAGTTTTCTTTAGCATCTGTCAAGCCGTGTTCCTCCATGCTGCCTATAGCAGCCTCCTCAATGATAGCAGTTGACAGCCACTCAAGCAATGGAAATCACCTCTGGGGGTCACCAACTAAAAAGGGGTGTGCACCCACTCACAAAAGGGTTGACCCCCTTTCTAGTTTGCTTTTCCTTTTAATTGCTTGTGCTGGGTGAGTGGTAGACCTTCAAGCCTCTTTGTTCTGATCTGTGAAATGGGGGAAGCAATTCTCTCACAACACAGATCTCTGATGATTGAGTGAGAAAAATGGTGTTATTGTTGTAGGCAAATAAGAGATGACCTTGCACTTTTGTCCCACATCCCCTCAGTTCTAATGTTTTCAGTCTGTCTTGCATACATTGGTAGTTTCTGTGGTTTGAAACCATCTTGAGGAGTATATATGGAAATATATCAGGTATGTATTGGTTGTTTCAAATGATGTGTCATTTATAAGCTCATCAGGTCAAAGAAGACCCTCTTCCAATCACTGTCAGTGAAGGCCCCTTTCCAGTGGCAGCCTGATGATTACAGGCAGCTCACGCCTGTAATCCTAGCTGCTCAGGAGGCTGAGATCTGAGTATCGAGGTTCAAAGCCAGCCAGGGCAGGAAAGTCTGTGAAACTCTTATTTCTAGTAAACCACTAGAAAACTGGAAGTGGTGATGTGGCTCAAGTGGTAGAGTGCTAGCCTCAGCTGAAGAGCTGCAGGACAGCGCCCAGGCCCAGAGTTCAAGCCCACGACTGACAAAAAAAAAAAAAAAATTAAAATAAAAAAAAATTAGAGCCTCGTGTTTGCTAACAAGCACTCTACATTAGAGCTACACCCCTCAAAGCTATGTTTTGAGTTTGGTTAGGGCTTTGTGCTTTTGCTCGAGTGAACCTCAGACTGAGATTCTCCGATCTCTACCTCTTGAATAGCGGGGACTACAGCTGTGCACCTTCATGCTCTAGCTGGGTTTTAATTGGTCCTCCCGATGATTTTGAATGCTGGGCTCAGTGATGGTGCCTCATGCCTGGAATACTAGCTTCTCAGAAGGCTGAGATCTGAGAATCTAGGTTTAAAGGCAGCTCTGGCAGAAAAGTCCATGAGGCTCTATCTCCAATAAGCTATAAAAGCCAGAAGTGGAACTCAAGTGGTAGATTGCTAGCCTCGAGCAAAAGAAGCTCAGGGAGAGTGCCCCAGCTCTGAGTTCAAGCCCCAGGATGGGAACACACACACACACACACACACACACACACACACACACACACACACACACACACACACACACATTTGAATGCCTTATTCTATTGGTTAGGGACAAGAATAGTCTGCTTAATAGCACAGGACCCTCCAGGCTATGTGTGAATTAATCATCTAGCCTTTAGTCCTCTCACAAGCTCCTCTGATGAGGTCCATGCCAGCTACCCTTTCCTGACTCTCTTTTTGCTTTAGACATAGGTATCTTTGATCTTTGAGCCAGTTTTTCCCCCCATCCCTCAGTGTATCAGAAAAGAAAAAAAAGTTTCTTTTGAATACTTTGCTTGTATGCTATCATTGATATTTCATGTCAGCCAAGATCTTGGATGATGACAGAAGAGTTACACAGGCTTCCCAAGACCCCTTGGCTGGTGTGTTCTGTCCAGCCCTGGGGCTCTGAGCCTTTGTCAGGATTTCCCAGAAGGCCACCTGGGGTAGAAAGAGGGAGATTTTCCTCCATGGTTACTCTGCACCCAGGGCGGCTTCACTCAGGGAGCAGGCAGCCTGTGTGGCCAGGAAGGGCCTGGCATGAATGGAAACCTTGTACTAAAGCCATCACTGGAGCTGGGAGTCACAACACAGAGGCTTTTCACAAGGAATCTCATAACAGAGATGGCATTGAGCATGACTGGTGGCTCTCTGGCAGGCGTGGGGTCTGGTGGACGCGTGGCATCGGTGCATTAACATTGCTGTTCCTCCTGACCCTGCCTGGGCTGGGGGTGGGGCTCAGAGGTCTCTCTCCCCAGAAGGAGCACAGTATAGAGTCACATTGTCCCTGGGAAAGCTGCCCTGTTCTCCTGCTGTGTTCACAGCAGTACAGACATACAGAGGGCTTGATGTGCAGGCAGAGTAAGTTGGTCACTGGGCAGGAGTGGGTTAAAAGCAGCAGCTTGGAAACATCACCAAACCTCACTTCCTTGGGGGCTGGTACCAGGAAGGGAGGTGCCAGCTGCTGCTACCCATTGAAGGGACACAGAATCCCAGAGGACCCCCTTTTCAGGGGTCACTGAGTGGTGAGGACAAGCCATTGCCTTGCTGAAAAGGTTATGTAGGAGGCCATCCTCCAGAGACAGACAGCAGCTGTATAGGACAATCAGAATGGAACAGGTGCTCTGTGTGTGTGTGTGTGTGTGTGTGTGTGTGTGTGTGTGTGTGTGTGTACGTGCGCATGCGCGTGCACATACATGCATGCATGCTGGTACTGAGACTAGAACGTAGGGCCTGCACACTGTCCCTTAGCTTTTTGACTCAACGCTGACACTCTCCCACTTGAGCCATAGCTCCACTTTTAGCTTTGTGATGGTTAATTGGTTTGTTTGTTTTTGGTCGGTTGTGGGGCTTGAACTCTGGGCTTGGGCACTGTCCCTGCACTCTTCAGCTCAAGGCAAGCGCTCTACCACTTGAGCCATAGCGCCACTTCCGGTTTTCTAGTGGTTTATTGGAGAGAAGAGTCTCACAGACTTACCTGTCTGGGCTGGCTTTGAAACGCGATCCTCAGATCTCAGCCTCCTGAGTAGGGTTACAGGCGTGAGCCACCGATGCCCGGCTGTGATGGTTAATTGGAACTAACAGTTTCATGGAGTTTCTTGTCCAGGCTGGTTTTGAACAACAATCCTCAGATCGCTGCCTCCTAAGTAACCAAAAGCAAGAAAGAAGCTTGGCATTCCCACCTCCCTTTTGCATCTGTCCATTCTCCCTGTGGTCACTTCTCAGTCACCTTAGAGTCCACAGCATGTTTACAAGGAGGGATGGAAGATGGATCGGAGGCATGGCTCAGGTGGGAGAGCACCAGACCCTGAATTTAAGCCCTGGCACCTGAAGGGTTGGAAGAAACTGCCCCAAAAGAAGGGACCATCAGGGCTGGGAATCGTGGCTTAGTGGTAGAGTGCTTGCCTACTATGCATGAAGTCCTGGGTTCGATTCCTTGTACCACATAAACGAAAAAGCCAGAAGTTGTGCTGTAGCTCAAGTGGTAGAGTGCTAGCCTTGAGCAAAAGAAGCTCAGGGACAGAGCCCAGGTCCCGAGTTCAAGCCCCAGAACTGGCAAAAAAAAAAAAAAAGGAACATCAGAGACTCCCCACAGCCAGTGACAACTTAATTTTTCTGGAATCCATTTTATAAGAAAAGACTGGGGGGCTGGGAAGGTGGCTCAGTGGTAGAGCGCTTGCCTTGCAGGCTCGAGGCCCTGGGTTCGATTCCTCAGCACCACATAAGCAAAAAGAAAAAAGCCGGAAGTGGTGCTGTGGCTCAAGTGGTAGAGCTCTAGCCTTGAGCTGAAGAACTGAGGGACAGCGCCCAGGCCCAGAGTTCAGGCCCCATGACCGGACCAAAAAAAAAAAAAAAAAGAAAAGACTGGGATATGGTGAACCAGGAACTTTTTCATATGATCCAAGCTTTTGTCTATTGAAATCTATAGCTTAGATCCGTGTTCCAAAGATGGCTAAAGATGAACTACTAATACTGCTAATCAGTAGACTAGCTAGATCCTAGCCCCTTTTATCTTCTAAGACTGCTCTCTCACGCTCTCTCTCTCTCTCACGCTCTCTCTCTCTCTCCTCCTCCCTCCCTTTCCTTTTTGGTTTTTCTTTTTTGTAAGTACTTGAGTTTGAACTCAGGTCCTCATGCCTGCTAGTCAGTCACTCTGTCTCCTGAGCTATACCTCCAAGGCGTTTTAACTTTAGTTATTTTTTAGATAAAGTCTCATTCTTTTTGCCCTAAACTAGCTTTGGACTGTATTGTCCCCACCAACACCTCCCTTGTAGCTAGATTACAGGTGAGAACCACCATGCCTGGCTTGTTTTTATTAAGATGGAGTCTTGCTAACGTTTTGCCCTGGCTAGACTCAAACTGCAAGCTTCAAATCTCAACCTTCCAAGTAGTTGAGGTTATAGGAATGAACCACCATGGCCAGCATTATACTGTGTTCCTTTCTAGGGTGACCAGTTGTTCAGGTAGATGACTTGGAAGATAGGATGTACACATTTTTGCATCTATATGCATGCATGTGCAAAATGTGTGTGTGAAATAATACACACGCATGTATTTCACACTCTCCATGCTCATTCCTTTCATATAATGACTATTTGCTGATAAACAAATGAGCAAATTCTTCCTCTCCAGGGAGAGAATTTGGGAGCTCTTCATAGACAGGGAGCTTCCAACGTTGCGAGGGGGAGATGGAGCTGTTGGCCTTTCGGGTGGGAGGGTGTAGACCAGGTGGAGTCTAGGCTTGGGTTGCTCCAGGTTTCCCTACCCTGGCAAGTCCTGCCTCTCTTGCCTCCTCTGCAGCCTTCCCCAGCATCTGCACTCAGGCTGCCCCAGACTTGGTGCTGTGGGGTCATCAGGTGGGGATACACAGCTCCTTGGAGCTCAGGGTGTTGCTGACTGTTGACAGGAAGGCCTGGGAGAGTGTGGTGCATCCTGGAGGACTTGCATTTCTAGCCTTCTCAGAGTGACAGACACCTGCCTCTGGCCCTTGGTTTTCAGGGGAAAATGTCACTGTGTTTCAGTCTTCCACCAGGGACAAAGGAAGGCTCCCAACCAGAACACTTTGGGCCTGCATGGCTGGCGTTTGGCCGTCATGCCTCCGTCAACCATCTCTTGCTTTCAGAGGCTTCCTTAGGCCTTCCCAAGCCTCACAAACTCACGCCAGGGGAGTGCTGGGGGACTCTGTAGAGGAGCCAGGCCAGGGACTGGGGTGCGGGGAGAAGATGCCAATGGTCGCAGGTTAGGGCCCCCTAACAGGACTCAGGCAACCAAGGCATCCTGAGGGCCCCCTGTACGGATGTTTGGAGCCCACATTCTGCCTCACTCAATAAACAACTTGCTCTCTTCTTTTGCTTTTCTCCCCACTAGGCCCTGTCTCTCTCTCAGCTTTCTCCTCCCCAGCTGGTGTTGTACAGTGAGAAAACAGAGAAGCCAAGGATTTTGAGAAGTAGAATCTTCGAGTATTTATTGAAAGGCCAGCGAGGCCGGACACTGGTGGCTCACACCTGTAATCCTCGCTACTCAGGAGGCTGAGATCTGAGGATTGCGGTTCAAAGCCAGCCCAGGCAGGAAAGGCCTTGAGACTATCTCAATAAACCACTCAGAAAACCAGAAGTAGTGCTATGGCTCCAGTGGTGGAGCGCTAGCCTTGAGCTGAAGATCTGAGGGACAGCGCCCAGGCCCAGAGTTTAAGCCCCCACAACAACAACAACAAAAAAAAAGCCATGGACTGCATGGTATAGACTCCTGTCTCAAAGACCAGCAGCCAGAAACTATACTTAAAACTGTTAGGAAACTGAACCATGAAGGCTGGAGAGGAAAGAAAGACCAAAAACAATATGAACAAACCAATTCAGCTCCAATGGAGAGCTGAAGTGGGATGCCATGATGACCAGAGAACAGACAGGAGACAGGACACAAACATGGAGACCCGTGGCATGGCCTAATGGCACCTGAGCCGGTCTGGGCCTAACTAGGGTCAGGTCAGGGGGCAGGGTCACAGGAAACTCAAATCCCAGGCACTGGACTGACTAGTTTAATAACTTTATCATCCAAGTCCTGGCCCTTGCCTCCAGGGATTCAGGTATGCCCATCACCTGGAAGGGGGTAGCTTCATCTTCCCCCAGCATGAGGATACTTCCACTTCCACTTGCAGACAACTCCACTTCTATTTTTTGAGTGGTTAATTAGTGATAAGTCTCATGGAGACTTTTCTGCCTGGGCTGGCTTCGAACCACAATCCTCAGATCTCAGCCTTCGGCATAGGATTACAGGTGTGGTCCACCTGCACCTGGTGACACTGGAGTTTTAGGCAAGTAACTTTTTTTTTTTTTTGTCAGTTGTGGGGCTTAAACTCAGGACCTAGATGCTGTCCCTGAGCTCTTTCTGCTCAAGGCTAGAGTCCTACCACTTTGAGCAATAGGGCTTTTTGGTGGTAAATTGGAGACAAGGATTTCACAGACTTTCCTGCCTGGGTTTGCTTTGAACTGCAATCCTCACATCTCAGCCTCCTGAGTAACTAGGATTACAGATAAGAGCCATCAGTGCCCAGTGTAACTTTTTCTATATTATTTATGGTTTATTACTGTAGTCCAGTCCACCTTGTCCTGACAAGAAAATGAGCAAAAAGCAAAAAAAAAGGTCACACCAAAAAAATGTCCAAACTTAAAATAGCTGTTTAGGGATGCTTGTAAACATACAGAAAATATGCTGAAAGGTAAAAGAATGTCAAACAAAACATTTAGACCATTTTCCCACTGGGGGAGGATAGACAGGAATATGATTAATGACCATAGAAGATCTTCAAATGAGTCCTTCTCTCTGTCTGTCTGTCTGTCTGTCACTTCTTTCTGGGTTTATTTCTCTGCTACATTTTTATGCTCCATCATGACTATTTTACAGGGAAGTAGATATTGGAGTCTGAACTTGGGACCTCAGGCTTGCTAGGCAGGAGCTCTGCCCCTGAGCCATGCTCTCAGCACCCCCCCCCTTTTTTTTCAGATAGCTCAGATCGGTTTCTCATCCCCCTCTTTCTCTGCTGTCCTCAGCCTCAAACCCTTGATCCTCCTACATATACCTCCTTCTGCAGTAGAAGGGATTGTCGACTGGGCTAGGACTCCTGGCTTCACCTTGATCATTACTTCTTCATGACCTTCTCTTACTCATGACCCAGCCACAGTCTTCTTCCTCTTCTCAAATAGTTCCTCTTCTCACATCATTTTTTATTTTTAAATTAATTAATTAAGTTTTCTTATCAGTTGTAGGACTTGAACTCTGGGCCTGGGCACTGTCCCTGAGCTTTTTGCTCAATGCTAGCACTCTGCCACTTGAAGCTATAGCGCCACTTTCAGATTTCTGGTGGTTGGAGATAAGAATTTCTTGGACTTTTCTGCCAGTGCAGACTTTGAACCATAATCCTCAGATTTCAGCCTCCTGAGTAGCTAAGATTACAGGCTTACGTTTAATCCTGGCACCTGGCCTTTAAATTTTTTTAGTATAGATTCTGTAAGAGAAAAACATATGAATTTTGTATATTAAGCAGAGTCATTCAAACACGAGCATTTGTTATATATTACACATACACACATACACACACACACACACACACACACACACACACACACACACACACACACACACACACATAATTGGCCTGGAGGTATAAATGCTAGTCTAGCATGTGAGTTTGATTACCAGCCCTAGAAAAGATAAAGAAATATTTCATAATTTAAAATTTTTAAAAACAAGATTGTTTCAAATGAAAATCAATCTGGGTGCTGGTGGCTTACACCTGTAATCCTAGCTACTCAGGAGGCTGGGATGTGAGGATAGAAGTTAGAAGCCAGCCAGGCTAGGAAAGTTTGTGAGACTCTTTATCTCCAGTTAACCACCAAAAGACCTGAAAGTGGAGTTGTAACTCAAGTGGTAGAGCACTAGCTTTGAGCAGAAAAAGCTCAGAGACAGTGCCCAGGCCCTGAGTTTAAGCTCTAGAACTGTTCCCCTTCCCCCATTTAAAACAAGGTAGCTTTATGTTCTATCATTTGTGTAAAAATATTATATATATGCATATATTTGCATATATTTACATGTATACAAACACCTTCGTATCTCAGGTGCATGGCCTGTCTGAAATGTGGAAGAGGAGGGGTATCTAGGAAAGGAATGTGTGAAGAAAAATGAAGTGGACCATTTATAAACCCAGTGGTAACTCCTCTCCCTCCCCTTCCCTTCCCTTCCCCCACTCCCCCTCCCATGTAGGAGGTGAGAAGGAGCTGTTGGAGAGGAGAAGGCTGGCCTGGGAGGCTGGATGACATCCTCTCTTGTGAGGTTGGGACTTGGTGGAGTCACGGTCCATGCAGGAAACAATGGTGCTCACATAGAAGGTTATTGAGGAGAGCTTAATAAAGGGACTATTCACAACAGGTGGACAGGCTTAGGGAAACCTAGAGAGACAATGCAGGACAGTGTGATTGTGCAGCAGCTGGGTCTATTACTGCCTGCTGGCTCCAGGAGGGGCTGTGCAGAGGGCTACCTGATGGAAGGCAGCCCAGGGAGCCCCAAAGGGGGCTGAGGGACATAAGCTAGTATCTCTTTTCTCTGGATCTCATCTCATTTCTTGGGGGAGTGGGGGGAGTTCAAGTGATGGAGGCGACCAAATGGTCCCGAGAAGAAGGATAAGTTTCCAAAATGTCAGATTGTTCTGTGGGGCTGATGCCTAGCATAAATCAGGACAAATTCATTCTTGGGTATTCCTCTTTGTGTGTGTGTGTGTGTGTGTGTGTGTGTGTGTGTGCGCGCACATGTGCACACGCGCCAGTACTGGGTCTTGCACTTGGGCTGGGTGCTGTCCCCTAACTTTTGCACTCAAGGCTGGCACTGTACTACATGAATCACAACTTTTGGCTTTTTGGTTTGTAATTGGAGAGAAGAGTCTCTTGGATTTTTCTTTAAAAAAAACAAAACTTTTTTTATTGTAATCTCATGGATTTTTTTTCTGCCCAGGTTGGCTTTGAACCGCGATCCTCAGATCTCAACCTCCTACTCAGTGAAGATTACAGTTGTGAGCCACCAGTGCCCAGCACCACATAACTTTTCTGAATCTCCACCTTCTCACAATGAAAAGAGACAGCCATACCTTCTCACCCTTCATTTCAAGGTTAGTTTGAAGGTGAGAAAGTAGCTCTGAATTCAAAACATCTCCTATACAGCCTCCTTGGCTTTAAGCATTCGTGCCCCAATCTCATTGTTTCTTAACCAGAGAGGAAAGATCAACCAGAAGCAGGGTGACACTTTTTGGCTGTGGCACTGGACCCTCTCTCTAAGGGCATCTGAAAGCAGGGAAGGAAGAGCCAGCCTTGTGTGCACCAGCTCAGTTGAGGGACTTCCGCCATCTTCCTTCCCACACCTGCCGCTACCATCAAACCTTCCTCACAGGGCCAGTGATGGGCAGGGAACACAATGGTAAAACTCAGGAATTCTGCTTTCCAGATCAGTGCTGGACTCGGACAGGGGCTGCTTCTGCCAAGGGTGAAAGAGTTTAATCTTGTAGCCTTCCAGAAAGGCACTTTCCTTAAAGACGTTTTCTCTACCAAAAGCTTTGCCAAGCCCTTGGTATATAAGTGTAAAAGGCACAGCTCAGCCCTCAAAGAGGTGAAGGCTAACTAAGCAAGGAGTTGACTCACTGGGCTGTAGGCCTGTCTTGTAGGGAAGCAGTGAAGAGGCCTCTTGGGGGACAGGGCAGGGTGGCAGTTGGGCTGCTGGGAGTTGGTTCCCTTTCCACTGGAGCTGCCCAGGCTGAGGTGGGCACTTCCCGACTCTAGTCCCAGGGTTGACTCAGGGGCTGTGGGAGGCGGATTCCATGCATGGCAATGGGCTTGTCTGAGGAGAAGGCCAGAGGTTCCTGGGGAGAAACGACCTCACTTCATCATTTCTCTAGCAGAAATCTTATGCAGCTTGGTATGTCCGGGGGAAGAGGAATCACTGAATCTGGCTAGGAAACTTAAGAGGCCTTAGCAGGCCGGAGTTGGGAGGTGAGGTGGTCTGAAGGAATGCAGGAGCCCCCTACACCCTAATCCCCAGGACCTGGGGGAAGGGAGTGACTGGTACAGTCTAGGACTGCGTTTTTACCACCAAAGCCCCTCTGAAGTAGGAGGCCAGGCTATGTAAATTATAGGCCTGGCTCAGCTGAGAGAGGGGCCTGGGCTGGAGCCCTGGGCCTCACACCCCTTTAGGGTAGATAAAGACAGATCAAAGGAAGCTGCTTGCTGGTGTGCCCACCTCTCCTTCCCTCACCACTGTTTGCAGTGGCTGGAGTAACTAAACAGATAATATTTCTGTGCACAGAGGACATCCTTCAAATATATATATTTTCAGTCATGAGGCTTGAACTCAGGGCCTTGGCACTGTCCCTGAGTTTTTTGTTTGTTTGTTTTTTATTTGTTTGTTTGTTTGCTCAAGGCTAGAGCTCCACTTCTGGTTTTCTGGTGGTTAATTGAAGGTAAGAGTCTCACAGACTTTCTGGCCCAGGCTGGCTTTGAGCCTTGATTGTCAGATCATCTCAGTCTCCTGAGGAGCTATGATTAAAGGCATGAGCCACCAGCGCCCATCCAGTCTCCCCCTCCCCCTGCCCAGCATTTTGTCTTTTCTTGCGCAGGCCCTTGTGTATGGGGCTGAACACCTGCCCTGCACAGCCCAGCATCCCCCCTGGTATGGGGTCTTTGAAAGATTCCTTTCAATTCTGCCTCATTGACTCTTTTATTCATTGGAGTCTACAGCTGGCTTGAAATGAAGGTCAAAGGCAGCTTCTATGAACCTGAGCATGACCTGCTCTTGGTGTGGCCCTCTGGGCCTACACCATACTAGGCTTGGGGTCAGCCCAACACTTTGTAACAGACTCTAAAATACAAAGCTCTGGGCAGGAGGGCGAATCTTCCTGGAGGTCCTGGAGAAGGGTGGAAGGAAGAAACCACACATTAACCCCAGCAACTCAGAACATGGGTCGTCTTCATCTAGAAAATGTCTCTGCCGCCAGTTGCATCCTTTTCCTTCGTCCAGACTGCCTGGCCACCTCTTCCCTTCCTGCTCCTTATTCAGACTTTGAAAACCCCTCCTCTCTCTGGGGCAGTGGGGCCTTTTCCAGTTCTTCCCCTCGGGCCTCCTGGGGAAGTCCCTCAGCTTGCAGATCCAGCTCTTGCTCATCCAGCAAGATGATCACAACTGAACTTAGCAAAGGAGGCCCCGCTAGCGGCTGTACTGTGACTGAGTGTATTAGATCAGCCCAGGGCACATCCTACAAGAGAGGTCCCATGGTGTATGTATGTGGCGGGAGTGGGGGTGGAGAGGGTGTAGCCCAGCAGGCGGCCTGTCAAAGTCCCATCCTGGGCTTAGCCTGACATTTCCAAAGTGCAGGGCCAGGATCTCAGACCATTCTTAGTATAGTATCCAGGAAATCATCTCCAATCACACAGCCCCAAGAATCTTTCCTCCCTCAGAACAAAGAGCCCTATTGATCTTAATCACCTGTGCAGCATCCATGCCAAATGTCTTGGGTAATAAAAACAAAGTTATCAGCAAAAACACAGAACACTTACTATAGTGCAGGTACTATTCTGAGCCCAGTATAGTTATGAACTCATTTAGCCTCAGTGGTTGTGGGGAGGTCTGTCTGGTTTCTTTACCTATTCAGTGAAGCCTTCTGGGGCAGGAACCTCACACCCCAGGAATGTGGCTCATCCCACTCAGTTTGCTGCTGTGAGGTCCCCTCCCATCCTGGCTGCTCACTTTCTCTTTCTGTTTACACGGTGCCAAGGTTCTTTCCTGCCCTTTCCTACTCCTCTGGGGAGAAAGGATGACCTGAAGAGGTTGGGAGAGCTTTAGAGGAAGCAAGGGAGCAGCTGAGGTCTCCTGGAAGGTGGGAGAGGCAGCCCCCTGGCGATGTGTGTCTGGGGCATCGTGGATAACTTGGGGTTCCCTTTTAAGCTTTCCTACCATGGGCAAGTATTCCTTTCACATGTTAAAAAGGGGAATTGGAAATTGAAACAAAAGAAAAACAAAAAGTCACTGGGTGCTCATGGCTCACACCTGTAATCCTAATTATTCAGGAGGCTGAGATTTGAAGAGCGTTGATTCCAAACCAGCCTAGCCAGGAAAGCCCACTCTTCGATTAACTACCAAAATGCCTGAAGTGGAGCTGTGGCTCACATGATAGAGAACATCAGCCTTGAGCAAAAAAAGCTAAGGAGGGACATACAGTATATAGGCCCTAAATTCAAGCAACACACACACACACACACACACACACACACACACACACACACACACACACACACACACACACACACACACACACACACTGTAACTGTTGTAACACACACACACACACACACACACACACACACACTGTAACTGTTGTAACTTTTCAAGAGTGCGTCCAGAGCTCCTGAAGCAGGATTGTTTCCAAATTCTAGCTGATTGTCATCCGTCCTGATGGTGCCAACCAGCCAGTGCCTGAGCCGCACTTGAAAATCTCTCTTCCCTAGGAGCATTTTTTAAAAACCAAGCGGCAACGTTTGTTCCTAAGCCAACAGCCTCAGTCCAGTGAGAAACTTACTGTGTTGATCTCTGTGTTGATCTCTTTGTTGGTCTCTTTGGTGGGAAACATGGCTGCATGTGAAGTTTTGGCCAATTCCCTTCTGGGTTACCTGTTTTAATCTCTAGCCATGAGAGGTGGAATCACTTGGCCCCAAGTTGGTATCTCCACGCTATAGTAGGAAAACCAAGGCCGGGTTGCCTCTCACACCAGTTAAATGGGACCCACCAAGGGGAGTATGGGGCAGGAATGTTTCCTAGGCTTTGCCAGTGGTTCTGCTGTACAGACAGAGTCGACAACACTGAAGTAGCCAGGCAGATGTAGAACAACTCTGGTGTTGAGTGAGGGCAAGTGCATGTGCTCATCCTGCCCGGACATTGGGAGGGCACCCGCTTGACTTTGGGGCCTTACAGTTGGCATGGAAGGTAGTTATAGAGACTGGGCAGTCAGGAACACCCCGTGGGAATCCACCTGTCAGCATGCACCGACTTGGACTTGGGGACTGAAAACAATGAGGAAGGAGGTGGTTAAGGTAGGGAGAGGGTCTTTTTTGCAAAGGTTCTGGAAGCAATTTTTCTAGCAGGAGAAGAATCCCTCCTACTGGCTCTTTCTAAGGGTTTTTCTCAGGGTCTGCTTATCTGATAAGCCAGTCCCTCTTTTTGGCTTGGGTTTTGCCTCTCTTCCTACTCCCTAGGCCCTGTTGGGTGCGGCTGGCCTCTCTTCAGTCACTGCCTGGGCTCTGTGGGACACCCCGGTGGGACAAGTCCTGGACAGATAAGCACTGTGCTTATTAGCACAGCTGTTCTCTGCAACACCCAAGCCTTGTTTTCAAACCGACGGAAACTTGGGTGCGGAAGTGTGGCTACATCCACCCAACTTCAGAGTTGGGCTTGCTTCCAAATGAAAGGAAATTCAGTCAGTTTTCCCAGACATAGGGACAAAAATAGTGTTGACAGGAATCTCATAGGGTCTGCTGGGGTTCTAGCATCACATCTATTAGAAAAAGCCCAAAACTCATTTGGGTCTTTAGTTATTGTCCAATACTCTGTTCAAACTTGGCCTTACAGTATTAACAGCTGTCCTTCAACTCTGCTTTTATGGAAGATCTTTGGAGAATACACTCTACCGGGTGATAAGGAAATCTTTAGCTCCTCTGCTTTCGGATCCTCCTCCTTTCTTCCTAGAGTTTCTATGGGCTTCCTGAGCCTCTTTGGCCAACATGCTTAGTACAGAGTTCTAAGATCAACTTTCTAGCTGGTTGAGGAGTTGGAACTTGCTGGGTACTGGTGGCTCACTATAATCCTAGCTCTTCAGGAAGTGAGATCTGAGGATTCTGGTTTGAAGCCAGTTGGCAGAAAAGTCCATGAGACTCTTATCTCCAGTTAACTAGCAACAAACTAGAAGTGGAGGTATGGCCCAAGTGATAGAGAGTTGGCCTTGAGTGAAATAGCCAAGCAAGAATGATAGGCCCTGAGTTCAAGTCCCAGTATTGGAACAGGATGGTATAATTGTATTTGGATAGTTTGGACCCTGTGATGATTTGTTATCTCCTAGGCAACCTTGGATTCCATTTCAGGTGTCTGTGTCCTTTGCGATGAGCACAAAGGAGTGACTCCCCCGGGGACTCAGGGACACTCCCTCCCCAAGTTGTTGGGCCTCCATCCCCCCACACCCCCAAGGACTGTGCTGAGCAGGCAGTGCCATCAGAATATCTTCCTCAATCTGCTGAAGGGTGTTCTATGCACCTTCCCTTTTCCATCAGTTGTGGGGAGGGCCTGCCTGGATCTTGGAAGGATCCTGTTTAGGTCCCATCCTCTGACAGATGGCGGTCACTCTGTATACAGCAGAACTGAGCCTGACATTCAGATTTCCCACCTATCCTTACCCATGCAATGGACTGTGTATGGAAGCATGGTCCAGCACATCAAAGAGGCCCCAGACACTAGAGATTACGTGAAGCAAGAGACATGCCATTGGGTTGGACAGGAGAGTACAAGCATCACGCCTCCATACATCTGTCCATGAGTTCCTGTCTATGAGGGCTGTGTGGGCTAGATGCAGTCTTTGGAGACAAAGAGGACCATTCTCACTCCTGTGGGATTGGATCTTGGCTTCAGCCTCTTGTGTTGATGGGAAACGGCATGGATGTAGAGATGGCTGGACAGAGATATACCATGGTCATGTCTGGGGCCAGTCATTTAAACCCTTGGAGCTTTCTGTCTTCATCTGTAGCATAGAAACTATGCAAGTGCCTCCTTCCTGGAACACTGTCAAGGTTAAGGTGATATAGCCCTTTTTTTTTTTTTCAGGTCCTGGGGCTTGAACTTAGGGCCTGAGCACTGTCCTTGAACTCTTTTGCTTGAGGCTAGCATTCTACCACTTGAGCCACAGTGCCACTTCTGGTTTCTGTTGGTTAATATGACATAGGAGTCTCATGGATTTTCCTGCCCAGGCTGGTTTTGAACCACAATCTTCAGCTTCACCCTCTTGAATAACTCGGATTACAGGCAAGAGCCACCAGCACCCAGCAATTTATCCGTAATCACTGTACACAGGACACTTTGTAAGACTGAGAAACCTATCTTTTCTTAAAGGGTTATGTCTGTTGTTTTTCTCATATGCTCCGGGCCCTAGGAGGGTGGGTGTGGGGTGCATCTGTCCCTTTGAGGAGACACAAAGGTGCCTTTTGGGGGAAATGACTTGTTCCTGAGCCATGCAATGAGTCTACAGTTCGGGGGTCCTAGAGCTCAGTGTCCCCTGCCCATATGGGGCTCTGTACCAGTGCCCTGAGTCTTTGCCTTC
Organism: Dipodomys spectabilis; assembly: GCF_019054845.1. NCBI lineage: Eukaryota > Metazoa > Chordata > Mammalia > Rodentia > Heteromyidae > Dipodomys > Dipodomys spectabilis. The sequence continues at coordinate 17,736,707 of NW_024870874.1, forward strand.
AGCTGACAGTTCTGCCCTGCCTTCCCTCTTGCCTCCCTTGTGCCCGGAAACCCTGCCCCATTGTCCCAGGCCTGCCTGGGCCTCTGGAGTCCAGCTGCTCAGGGCTGACATTTCCTTCTGTGGCTGAGATGCCTATCGGATTCAGGGAAAGGGGAGGATCTAAGTCAGCCTCTCTCTGAGCAGTGATATGGCCAAGACAGTATGAAGAAAGGTCAATGAACCTGCAGCCTGCCCCTGCCAACTTTCTTTCTTTCTTTTCTTTTCTTTTTTTTTTGTTGGTCATGGCTTGAACTCTGGGCTTGGGCGCTGTCCCTCAGCTGTTCAGCTCAAGGTGAGCGCTCTACTACTTAAGCCACAGTGCCACTTCCGGTTTTCTGGTTGTTAATTGGAGATAAGAGTCTCACGGACTTTCCTGCCTGGGCTGGCTTTGAACTGCAATCCTCAGATCTCAGCCTCCTGAGTAGTTAGGATTATAGGTGTGAGCCACTGGTGCTGGGCCCCTGCCAACTTTCTTTTGGTGCTATGGGTGGGAAGTTGCCTTCCCTGGGTAGTCTATGCCCTTAGAAAGTAAGAGAACAGGGCAAGCAAACTGTGTGTGTGTGTGTGTGTGAGTGTGTGTGTGTTCAGAGAGAGAGAGGGAGCCCTAGGCTGAGAGAGAGAGAGAGGAGAGAGAGAGAGGGGAAGAGAGCGAGGGGGAGGGAGGGAGGAAGGGAGGGAGAGAGAGAAGGAGCACTAGGATTACAGGCATGAGCCACCAGTGCCTGGCAGGGCATTCACGTTCTTTAGGGGCAGTGATGATTTCAGCAGGGATGGATGGTTCAACAGCTCTGTTTTGTCTCAAGCAAAAGCCTCTTGGTGTCAAACACCTCCACCATGGATGGGTGCAATGAATTGAACTTAAATTCCTTCCCCAAGCCCTGACCTTTTACCCCCCCCGTCTAAATGTGGATAAAAACACCCACTGCTGACAGTTATCATAAAGCACAAATGATTGAATGCCTGCAAAGAGGCCAGGCACAAGGGAGCCAGCCTGGCAAGCACCGGAAACACCCTACACTTTACCCTTTACTGGGAAGAAAAACCGCAAATGCTGATGGTAGGTCAGATGGGTCATCTTGGCTCGGAAGGAATAATGTTCCATTCATTCAGTAAATATTGATTGAAAGCTTACCACCTGCCAGGCATTGTTGGGATGACAATGAGTAAGACAGTCCCATTCTCAGGGTGTGGATGAATGTCCAGGGCTGAGGGTGAGGGGCCGGGTGGGGTGGGGCAGGAATGGGTAATGAATCTAGGGCTGTGGGGTGCAGCTCAGTGGTGGAGGGCTTGAGTAGCATGTGTGGGGTACTGGATTCAAACCCCAGACCTACAAAAATGGGGCGAGAGAGACAGAGAGAGGGGGAGAGGTGAGAGACAGTGGGGTGTCTAACTGCAGAGATGAAGTTTGAAGACAAGCAAAACAGAAGGGATTAGCTGAGGACAGGTGTGGGAGGGAAGGAGAAAAGTGGTGGTGGGGTGAATGTACACATTATATGCAATATGGACATGTCAAAATGAAACTCACTGTACAACTAATTGATACTAATTAGGGGGGAAGGGGAGAAAGCACTGCTGGGTTGCATGTTGTTTTAGGGCACAGAGAAGACTTTCTAAGGCATGATATTGGAGATATATATATATATATATATAGTCATGGGGCTTGAACTCTGGGCCTGGGCATTGTCCCTGAGGTCTTCAGCTCAAGGCTTAGTGCTCTACCACTTAGAGCCACAGCACCACTTCCATATTTCTGGTGGTTAATTAGAGATAAGAGTCTCACAGACTTTCTTGCCCAGGCTGGCTTTGAACCATGATTTTCAGCTCTCAGCCTCCTGAGTAGCTGGGATTACAGGTATGAATCTCTGGCGCCTGGCTTGGAGCAATATTTGAGGAAGGGAAGAAGTGAGCAGTGAAAAGATGTGCTTGGAGCATTTCTAGTTGTATAGGACAGAAAATCAGAGAGCCCCGATGTAGGGGCTCAGCTCAAAGGAATAGCAGTACGATTTGAGCAGCAGGGGTCGGGAGTATGGGTAGTAGGAATTCCAGCTGTAGCCACATTCATTTGGCATCTTTCTCCCTCTGGGTGTGACCTTGGTCCCCACGCAGGTGACCTGTTGCTTGCATGCATGCTGAGTGTGTGTGCATGCACGTGTGTGTAGGGAGGAATCAGGGAACACCAAAAAGCTGACCATGGAAGACTGCATATTTATTTTAATTAAGGTGATGGCCAGCAGCTGTTGTTTCTTTGTATTTATTTATGAAGTGCTTGCTTTCTGATTAAACTCTGGTGAGATTTGCTGATGCCAAGGGCAGTGTTGAGTTTTGAAAACACAGCAGGGTCCAGCTGTGCCCCTCTGGGCCAGCCCTTCCCTTAATACTACATGCCCATGTTCAGGCCCCTGGCTCACAGTGAGGGCATCGCCCCCATGTGCTGGGACTTTTGGGTCTGGGTTTCAGCCCAGAGCCCTCATTAGGATCATAATTCAGGGAGAAGAAAGTCATTTGTGTCCTTAAGTCCAACAGGTTGCTTAACTAAACTGACTGCTTTTTCCTCATTAAACTGATGCTCATTCAAGTCCTTTCAGTGTGACACATCCCTCCTGGGAGCTGGCACTGTTTGGGTGGCGTGGATGGTGAGTTGGATGACACTTGTCCTGATGTGGTTGGGCAGTCTTGGAGTTGGGATTTGAACTCAGAGTCTCATACTTCCAAGGCAAATGCTCTACCATTTGAGTGTTCTGATAGGTCAGCCCCAGTAAGACCCAGAAATATATAACACCAGTTATGTATTTCAAGCCATCAACACAGCTAGAAAAAGAACAAAAAGATGTCTCTGTCCCCCAAGAACTGGTACCTTGCCCACCCAAGGAACCATCCCAGATGAGGTAGAGAACCAGACAGTTGGCAAAACCAAGCACCGAGATGCACCTCTTCCCTGGGTCAAAACTTCACATTGCCAACTTCCTAGCTCAATTTACCTAGGACACCCTATTTTCATAGTTTGTGCTGATTTTCTTCCATTTCTTCTGGTGCTCCCCGCGATTTCCACTTCTGAATAACTGCAGCTTGGCCTCCTGTTCCTTTATTCCATAGCACATGCACTGGCACCATTATGTGCCAGATGCTCATGGTACCCTGCAAGGACTCCTGACTTGCTACTCAGAGCCTATTTAGGGCTTTCATTCTCCTGATGCCCTCCACCTCCCATCAAAACTCCAGGTTACCTCTGACTTTCTATATCTCTCTGGACCTTCGAGCCTCCCCCTGCCTGTCCCAACTCCAACTCTGTTGCAGGTCTCCTTGCAGTGTTCTTGTCTTTGGGACTCTTCTTCCAGCAGTTAATAGACAGCTTTTTTTCTTTTTTCTTTTGCTTTGTTATGAGGCTTGAACTCAGGGCTTGGGTGCTGTCTCTGAGCATTTTCATTCAAGGCTAGCACTCTACCACCTTGAGCCATAGTTATACTTCTGGTTTTCTGGTGGTTAATTGGAGATAAGAGTCTCATGGACTTTACTGCTCAGGTTGGCTTTGATCCATGATCCTCAGATCTCAGTCTCCTGAATAGCTAGGATTACAGGTGTGAGCCACCAGTGACTGGCTTGAGATACCATTTTCTAGGCACAGCTCCATGCTTCTTAATCCAAGTTTCCTGTGGTCTCTTCAGGATGTCCAAGTGGTACCTTCACAGTTTAGTTCCTTTCCAGTTCTGAGGGTAAAATGTGCTTTTGTCTCCTTCCAACTAGCCAAGGGAAAGGAAGATCAAGGGGGGCTGTGAGATGTCCCATGCAGTTCTGCGGCGAATGGGATGCCTTTACACAGGGAGAAGCTGATGTCTGAGAAGCATATTGAGCATCTCCTTGATGGAACTAGGGTGAGAGCATGGGTTCAGGGTGACCCAAACTCGAGCCTGGATTTATTCTGGGGCATGCATGGGAAGGTGGTGGTGTGGACAGGGTGGGGGTGTCACTTCCCGGACCCATCCAGCCTCTGTTTTCTCTTGCCTCCCTGGATCAGAAGCTACTTCTAGCTGCTTGTAAACACCGTGGCTCAGTTCACACTAGATGTGCTCTAAGCAGTCTCTTTGTCCATTTTCTCAGCTTGAACCCAGAGGTGGCAAGGTAGGCCTGGACAGTAGCCTCAGGGTAGGGGCTTCCTCCCACAAGCCAGTCCTGGAAGATGGTGTGATCGTGAGTGGCCCCCCAATTCCCCTTTGGCCTTTCCCCTTGCAGTGGGCAATGACTCATCTAGAACAATGATGTGATTGTAGGTGCAAGAGAAAACTTCAACAAGAAATGCTAAATGGGAACAGGTTTCGTGGGTGGGGAATCATTCATATATAACATTAGAGTTGCAACACTGAGATCAAAGCAGGGGATAGCAATCAGATCTCGTGCACACTCAGCAGAACATTCTTTCTCCTTCTCCTCATCTATCTCATCCTGTGTTGCTGCAGTAGCCCTCCTCTTCCTGCTTGCTCACCCTCCCTCCCTCCTTCCCTTCCTTCCTTCCTTCCTTCCTTCCTTCCTTCCTCCTTCCTTTTCTTTCTCTTTTCCTCTCTCCCTTCCTCAGTGTCTTCATCTTTCTCCTCCACCTCCTTCTCCTTCTTTCTTCTTTGTTTTGGTCTCTTTCTCTTTGAGAAAGTATTGGTGTTGACTGAGAGTTAATTCTGGCAAGGAGCCCGCATCTTTCCTTCTAGTCCATTTTGGTTCAATCAGTTCATTCTGTCATCACCAAGCACAGACTTCAGGACTGCCGTGAAGAACAAATAAACCAAGAGACCAGGTTTATCTCCCTGAAGAGTGTGGTACCCAGGTTGGAAGCAACTTCACTAACATGGAATAGCTATTGTATGCTGGGTTATCGTTTGAGCATTGACTTCCCTTGTGTTCAGCTCTATTTAGTGTGGGTGACTGAAAGATGTAAATAACTCAAATATCAAAACAGTGGAGGTGAGCGTTCCAGAGCATGTGGCACAGGCAAGAATTGGTTCATCTCCCTTTCTTCTCTCTTCTCTTCTTCCCTCCCCTGGTTCTCTCCACAGTCTTGGGTGTGTCTCTTGAGCATGGAATCTTCATCTCTTGCTTCTTCCAAGATGCTGCCACCTGATATGTCACCGACATCTGGCTCAGTATGTCCCAGCTGCAGCTCATTTCCATGCCCACTTCTCTCCATATTCCATCTAGATGAAAATGTGGCTCTAGCCAGAAACCTCTGGTAGCATTGTCACCTCCACCCTTTTTCTGGAACACAGAGCCAGTAACCCAGGTGTGAGGACCCCCTGCCACTCTAATTGGCTCACCACGCTTCTATCTGGGGCTGTTGCCATGTACCACACCACTACAGGGGTCTCCTGCCCATGCCCCTCCACTTTCTCCCTCAATGCCCAGCCTTGCCAGGAACAGGTGCAAAGGGAAAATCAGATTCCATTTATTTCGCCAAAATACCATTCCAAGGACTTAAAAATATTAACTCATTTAATCATCCCCCTCTCCTGAGGGATGAAACTCAGGATCACAGCTCCTGGGAGACACAGCCCAGACAGAGCTCTGTCTGTTTTCTGGCTGACCCAGTTTGCTGTCGTGTCTGGGAGACTGGCTTCCATGTGAGTGTCTCTGTTCTGGCACCAGGCTCCCATCTGTGGCCTTAATGACACCAAACTTCCCGTCATCCCCTCTGAGGCGATAGCATTTTGGAAATCTGGAATATTCTACAAAAGCCACCTGGATGCTGACCAGCAGAGCATCCTCATTTATTCTGTATGAGTAATCTCCTGTCCAGGGAGGCGTGCTCCTCCGGTCAGAATGGGTTGTGGGAAAATACCTGATCGGAGGGGTGGTCACTGTACAACGCCCCTGTTCCCTAAACGTCGGTAACCTAACCACATACCCACAACAGTGATTGGCATTGCTGGCTGCAAGAGGAAGTGTGTGTACATGTGCTCACACATGAGTATGTGGGCAAGGACGGAAGTGTTAGCTGGCACACCTCCTCCAAGTCTCATTTCCTGGAGTCCCTGCGACCCTCTCTTCCCTCTTCCTTCCTGGAGCTATGTGCCAGCGGGAGACACCCAGGCTGGGACTCCCGGCTGACCTCCGGGGTGTGGGGGTGGCAAGGCCCTGATGGGAAAAGCAGAGGAGGAATGTTCCAGGCCTGCTAAGTTATTAAAGACTTCTCAAGATAATGAGGCTCAAGAAAGAACACAGAAACAGAAATGCAGTGAAATTAAAAAATACCTCCCTCTGTACTTTGGCCATCAAGTCCGGGAGAAGGCATTTATTTGGCAGACAATCAAGGCTGGAGGAAAGAAGAAAATTCTGACTGCCACGAGCACAAGGGACTCTCGGTATCCCTGAGGATGTAGGAAACTTCCCATGGGATTAGGTCTGTGGTCCCCTGAGCTGAGGGGTGGGTGATATTCCTTCCAAGGGATACCTTGGATTTGTGGATATTCTTTCTGGTGTCAACTTTATTTATTTTAATTATTTTTGTGCTGGTACTGGGGCTTGAACTCAGGGCCTAGGTACTGTCCCTGAGCATTTTTTTTTTTTTTTGTCGGTCGTGGGGCTTGAACTCTGGGCCTGGGCACTGTCCCTCAGCTCTTGAGCTCAAGGCGAGCGCTCTACCACTTGAGCTACAGCGCCACTTCTGGTTTTCTGGTGGTTTATTGGAGATAGAAGTCTCACGGTCTCTCCTGCCCGGGCTGGCTTTGAACCGCGATCCTCAGATCTCAGCCTCCTGAGTAGCTAGGATTATAGGCGTGAGCCACCAGCGCCCGGCCCCTGAGCATTTTTGCTCAAGGCTAGTACTCTATCACTTCAGCCACAGCTCCACTTCTAGCTTTTTGATGATTAATTAGACATAAGAGTCTCATGACTCATTTTCCTGAGCTGGCTTCAAACTCAATCCTCAGATCTCATCCTCCTGAGCAGTTAGGATTATAAGCATGAGCCACCTTTACTTGGCCCTGGTGTTAACTTTAACGATCAAGAGTTGGGAGTAAATCCTACTTTGTGCTTAACAATGGAGAGATGGATGACTCTGTTTTAAATGTTTGGTTATCCACTTACGTAGCTAACGGGAACTGTGTGTGAGTACAGAGTGATTTCCTTGTTCTTAACTTACCTCTTTATAAGCTTTTCCTTGGTACCCTGGAATTTGGGGACCCATTAGCCATATTGAAGGTGGTAAGTATCCTTTTGAAAAGTACCAAAAGGCCCCCATTTGCAGATTTTACAGTTGGAAACAAACCCCTTCACCAGGCTTTAAGAGTCTTCATAAAGCTGTAAGAGAAAAAAAAAATTTTTTTTTTCTGTTGTTCACGAGCTTGAACTCAGGGCCTAGATGCTATCCCTGAGCTTTTTCACTCAAGGCTAGCGCTCTACTACTTGAAGCCACAGCACCACTTCCAGCTTTCCCAGAGTAGTTTGTTGGAGATAAAGAGTCACAGACTTTCCTGCCCAGACTGGCTTTGAACCATGAGCCTGACTCAGATCTCAGCCTCCTGAGTAGCTAGGATTACAGTGTGAACCACCAGGGTGCTTTCCTTCTCCTCCTCCTCTGCATGTTTTTGTTGTTGTTTGCTTTTAGTGCCTGCCCTGGGGCTTGAATTCAGGGCCTCACAGTCTCACTTGGCTTTTTCCTCTCAAGGCTGGCACTCTATCACTTAAGCCACATCTCTACTTCTGACTTTTTTTTTTGCTGGTTTATTGGCGTTCAGAGTCTTGTAGATTTCTTTATTGGGTATGCTTCAAATGGTAATTCTCAAACCTCAGCCTCTGCCAGTAGTGAAGATCACAGGTCTCAGCCCCCTGGGCTTCTGCAAAGTATCTTTACAATTTTTTCTGGTCTTGTGGCTTGAACTTTGGGCCTCACAATTGTTTGATTGATGCTTTACCACTCCCGCCATGCCCAAAGCCCTACAAGAAATATTTTTCTTAACTGCTTCCAGAGGAGATTATATGAGTTCAGATGAAGCTGGACAAGTAACTTTTTAGATATTAAGTCCATTAAAGAGCTACTAAGGTTGGGCGCCAGTGGCTCATGCCTGTAGCCCTAGCTATTCAGGAGGCTGAGATCTGAGGATCAAGGTTCAAAGCTAGCCCAAGCAGGGAAGTCTGTGAAACTCTTATCTCTAATAAACCATCAGAAAACCGGAAGTAGTGTTGTGGCTCCAGTGGTAGAGCACTAGCCTTGAGCTGAAGAGCTGAGGGACAGCGGTCCATGACTGACCAAAAAAAAAAAAAAAAAACAACAACAACAAAAAACAAAGAGCTAAATTATGCTGAGAAGTAATCATTGGTAATCCCTATCGGAAAACATAAGCCACCGGGTAGGGGAGGAAAAAGAGGGGCCATTCTAATTTTCCCTTCCCAGTAACCACCCCTGGTCCAATCCTCTTACTCTCCTCCTAACTTCCATTCCTTGAACTTGGCAGAGAAAGTCAGAGATGAGCCTTTCTCATTCTTCCCTCCTTTAAATGACTGTTTCCTCCTACGACCATGTCAAAATAAAGGAGCAGGACACCATCCTCAGGTATGGCACGATCAAGGATCCCTGTGAGACAAGGGTTAACGAGTTCTACAGGACAGGGTCAAATGTGCAGGAGAACGGGTGAATCTGGCCTCAGGTATTGTTAGCAGGGAGTGACTCCCGGGACTGCTGAGGTTTGAGGTTGATGGCAGCTGCATCTGGAAGAGGGTTGGCATATGTCTCCCCTCCCCCCCAAGGGATCTCTCTCCTACTGAAGTCAGCGTGTGCTGTGAATGTAGAATAGAATTTCTGCTAAGGGATCTAATGTTCTCATGGTGTTGGCCAGAGCATAGAGATGAATCTTGTTTTGATTAGTCTTGGCCTCTGTCCTATTTAGTGTGATTATGAGCTACCAGAAATGGAGACAGTGATTATCAGGAGCAGGTGGGATGCAAGGTCCCAGGATGAGATGCTGAGATGCTGGAGGTTAGGATATCCACAGGAGCCGCACAAGAGGAAGGTGTGCGATGAGAAAGGTCTTAGGTTCAGGCTCAGGATGTGGTGTTAGACAGAGGCAAAGGGAGCAGAATACAGAGAGAAGCGGCTAAGAGGAGTGGAGGCTTCCAAGTGATGCCCAAGGCTGCTCCATGCACCATACTTGTGTGCTGGTGTTAGAGGAGGCTCCCGGAAAAGTCCCATCAACCTCAGGAGTCCAATCCACATCAGCCTCTTGTAGGGCTCAAGACCTTCTTCCACTCTCAGAGGGCTGGAGGACTTGCTTCCACACAGGTGACATCAGCCTGAGCTGGAGGGGGAAATGAAAGCCAATGACTTGTGACCCACAGCTGAAGAGAGTAGCCGAGGGGCAGCCCGGACATGATTTTGGGGAACTTGAGCTGTCTATAGCCACCATAGAGTCTGTTTAAACCATGTCCCTCCCTGGTTTCTGGAGGGTCAAATAATTTACAACCCAGTGTGTCAGAGCGGGAGGACCAGCTGATCCCAACCCCTCCTTTTAGAATCAGGAAAGCTGGCTCAAAGAAAGTAACTCACTTGTTCAGATTCGCACAGCTTAAGACCCAGGAGCTCTGGATCCTTGGGCTGCTGATCTTTGCATAGAACTATTTGGCTTCAACGAGACCAGCCTACAGCCAGCTGTACCTCCTCACTGGATGCCAGGCCCATGCTGTGCCAGCACTCACTGACTCCAGGGTGGAAAGTTGCCATTGGAATGACCATGGGGCCACTTGGCAGGGAAACTGAACTGCAAGAGAACTGAAGATCCAAGGTTCAAGGAATAAATGGATGAGGGTAGAGTTCCAGGCATCAGCCAGGAGGTGACAGTGTTCTCTTTCAGGTGCCCTCAGACATCCGCCCAGTCTAGGGCTCCTTGCTGACGTTGGCGTGGGCCATGGTGCTATTATGGGGTTGCTTGCCCATTCAACTTTCACGGCTCACAGGACCACAGATGGGCAGCTCAGGGATCAGGTGGGCTCAGTCCTATGTCAGAGGGTAGAGAAAAGATGGGACTGGGGGACTCCTAGGGTGGAGCAGAAAGTATGGAGAGGGCACAGATAAACCTGCTGTGGGCCCTGAGGGTGGGTGGCTCAGGAGAAGATCTCCTGGAAGTCCAGCCCTCCTGGTCCTCACTGCCTGGAGTCTCCTTATCATGGCAGCCACACCAAAACCTCTGAAAGCCGGAACTCAGGCCCCAGGCTGCATTCCTTTCATTAGTGGAATAACACAATGGCCCTTTTAACTTCTTAACTGACTGACCTGCAGAAGCAGCACTCCATCATCCTGTCCAGGCTACCCCCACGGCTCTTTGGGGCCTAGAATGGTCCAATGGAGACTGACAGGCTGGGCTGATGGGAGATAAAGTCAGAGTCTGCACCCTCTGGGGCTCCCAGCTGGGGGCTGTGGCTGGAACCACCTTGTACCCAGGCCCCTGCTGTTTATAGAGAAACCTCAGACCTACTTATGGGCTCCCCGTTCCTGGTACAACTTAGGGAATGAGGCCAAATGGTATTGGTCAGCAGCTCTGGAATTCCAGCGGCCCTGTTCCCCCAGCCTCTCTGTCTAGATGCGCAGGAGGCAGGTGATGCACTGTGTCTTGGAAAGACAAATATCAGTGCTCCCCAGAAGGGAGGGCAGTGAGGTGGTCCTGCCTTCCATAGAAAGGGGCTGGCCAGCCTTGAGGAAAAACCCAGCATGTCTAGGCAAGGTGGGGACAGAGGACTAGGAACTCAGATGCAGCCTCATGGCTGGCACTGGGTCTTGACACAGAACGAAGGGCCCACAAGGCCCACACTGACACTGGCATTTGCAGAGGCCTCATGTATCCATGACCTATTTCTGGAGAAGCCAGTGTGGGTTTCTTTTCTTTTTTTTTTTTTTTTTTAACAATGAGACATATACAGCTTTATTTAATAATATGTAAAAAGTCATAGTCTGGCAGAGTGACGCATTCAGTGTGGGTTTCTTGAAGGCTGGGATGCTGAAGAGTGGAGAGAGTGACTGAGGTAGGGCTCGGCAGGGCTTGAAGGTGCCAGGATCCAGGAAAGATGTGGGATCTATATGTAGTAAAACACTTCTGGTGGCTGGGTACTGGTGGCTCATGCCTGTAATTCTAGCTTCTCAGGAGGCTGAGATCTGAGGATCATCGTTCAAAGCCAGCCCAGGCAGGAAAGTCTGTGAGACTCTTTTTTTTGGCTGTGGGGCCTGAACTCTGGGCCTGGGCACTGTCCCTCAACTCTTCAGCTCAAGGCTAACGCTTGACCAGCATGCTGAGGTCAGAGCCTGACTGACTCTGTGTGTGTGTGTGTGAGTGTGTGCGTGCGTGCGTGCGTGTGTGCGTGTGCCAGTACGAGGGCTTAAACTAAGCTTTTTCACTCAAGGCTGGCATTCTGCTACTTGAGCTACAGTTTCTCCTTTTGTTTCATGGACTTTGCTGACCAGGCTGGCTTTGAACTGTGATCCTCAGATTCAGCCTCCTGAGTAGCTAGGATTAGAGGTGTGAGTCACTGGCAGCTGGCTAGTATGCTGATTCTTCAGGGATGGTCATTGTAGGAATCAGGGAACCCAGAGAGGAGGAGATCTGGGAGTCTGAGTCCAATGGGAGTTTCTCAACCCCACCCTGCTGATGTTGGATCATTCTGATGTCAGCAATTTTGGTGACCAAGCAAGGCTTCTTCCTGTCCAGTGGTGACAGGTGAGACAAAGGTGAGAGGTGTCAGGTGAGATAATAACTGATGAAATTCAGAGGTCCTGAGAGGACTTGGTGATTGCTGGTGTTAGAACCATGAGGTTGTCAGATGCCAGGCTTCTGTTTATGGCTGCAGTGGGCACAGGGGACACTGGGAGATTGGAACACCTGGATCTTTGTGGTTGCCAGTGCTTAGGGCCTTCAGAGCCTGCACTCAGCCATCTTATGTGGGAACAGCTCCTGACAACCTTAGGAAATGAAAAATACTCCCGAGGGAGAGAGCACCTGTAACGTGGGAAGTCAGGGCCCCTCTCCCCCTACCTTGACCCCATATGTCATGATGTACCAGACATGAGCCCTCTACAGAGTTCTCCTTTTCCATAGACTCCACCTAATAGACTGAGGGCACTGAGGCTGAAGGAGGGAGCACCGTAGCTCTTCCCGCAGTCCCGCAGCTCAGGGTTCCTCAGCAGTTCAGGGATGGGGTGCCATCTTCAAGTCCCTTTGCTGCCCTCAGGTGTCATAGTGGAAGTATGAGTCTGCTCCTGGGCGCAGAGGTGTAGAAGGTTCTAGATGTAGTGCACATGATATCCCAGGCCACCACACCTCAATCCTGGCTGGGAGGCCCAAGCAAGCTTGGAGCCCCACGGGCCAGAGGACAGGCTGATGGCATCTCAAGGACAAGTCAAGACACACACCCTTGAGTCATTTCTCACAAAAGATCAAATCATGCCAGGCACTAATGGTTCATGCCTGTGATCCTAGCTATGCAGGAGGCTGTGGTCTGAGGATCAAGGTTCGAAGCCAGCTCAAGCAGGAAATCTATGAGACTATTATCCTCAATTAGCCAACAAAAATCCAGAAGGAAGCTGTGGCTCAAGTGGTAGAGCAGAGGCAATGAGTTCAAGCACCAGTGGTAATGTATGTGTGCTCTCTCTCTCTCTCACACACACACACACACACACTTCAAATTAAATCTCCATCTGCTTGAAACCATCTAACTGCTGCCCTTAGAGAACCCAGGTCTCAAGCCAGTCCTCTCAAGGTGCCTGGTGCCCAGCCCTCTTGCTTCTCTCCCTCTCATCCCATAGAGCATATTTCTGGTTCCAGGTCTGTGGCAAGTCTGTCTTCTGTTTGGAATGTGGTACAGCCTGGCGATGTAAACTCTGAGATGTCCTCTCCTCAGGGAGAGGCCTACCTTGACAAGTCTAGCTGGAGCCATTGGTCTCTCTTACCCTGTCATTTTCTCCTCCCATCAATGGGTATATTCTTATCAGATCTTTGTCTGTAGTTCTTACTGGTGTTTACATGGTGTCTGTCTTACCCTCCATAAACTACAAGTGCTTTGAGGACAGAGACCTGACCTGGCTTACTCATAGATTAGCCTGGGGGCACAAGGTGTCAGCACATAGGGGCAGATTGATGGGCGCATAATTCTGGACCCCCACCACCATGGTGGCAGGGGCCTGGGGTAGCTAAGTAGAGAAAATATGTTTGTATTACTAGTGACACTAGGAGAGATGGTGGCTAACTCTCTTAGAACTATTGCTCGTAGGGAGATTGAGTATAAGGGGCACAAGCCTCCGCCTCGGTTGGCCAGTCCTCCCCCTTGGGAGAATTTTTAAAATTCTGCATACTTAATTTTTGTTATTTAAAATATTAATTTGTGATTGATACATGTTACAAAAAGCTGGCATCTTAATTACTTTTTTTTTTTTTTAGGTCTGGTCATGGGGCCTGAACTCTTGGCCTGGGCGCTGTCCCTCAGCTCTTCAGCTCAAGGCTAGCACTCTACCACTTGAGCCACAGCACCACTTCTGGCTTTCTTCTTTTTGCTTATGTGGTGCTGAGGAATGGAACCTCATGCATGCAAGGCACGCGCTCTACCACTGAGCCACCTTCCCAGCCCATGAGTACATTTCTTATCAAGCATTGTAGCCTCCTCCTTTGTTTCCCCTTCCCATCCCATCCTCCCCCCACCCCCTCCACCCAACCCTCCTCCCCCCCACCAAGGTTGTAAAGTTCATTTTTGACATAACAACTTGTATGTCTCATTGTTGCAATGGGTCCACCTGTATCCCTATTTAAACGATTTGTTTTTTCCCCTTCCCCTCCACAAATTATAACAACATAAAATACAGTGAAAGCAGGGGTTATACCATGGGGGAGGGACATACAAAGGAACAAAGAAATAACCTTATAAATGTGTTAGAAACAATCGCATGAAAGAAAAAAAACATTTGAATACATATCTTAGGGTTCATTTCCCTAACATCAACTTATCTGACCTTTTCTGCCTGACTCAGACATATACTAGATATTGCAAATAAGGGAAACCATGGGACCTATGATTCTTTGGGATGGGAAGGAAGTCATTTTTTATTGAGGGTAACATTGAAACTCTGAAATGAAGAGCTGGTATGTTCACAGTCTGGTAAGACTGATCTTTTTAGGCTTTTTAGGCTGTCTAGGTAGGTGGTCTACCAATTAACAAGTAAGTTTTACTTTCTGCCACTGTGATTAGGGAAGGAGAACAACAGAATGGTGAGACAAAGAACCAATGTAACAGCGACATACACAAGACAGTATGTTGGAGATGATCTGTACCACTTGGGGGTGGGGAGGGTAGAGGGGGGAAAGTAGGAGAAAAATGAGAGAAGGGGTAACAAGTTTAACAAGAGATGTACTTACTACCTTATTTATATAACTGTAACCCCTCTGTACATCACTTTGACAATAAGAATAATTTTTAAAAAAAGAACAAGCAGATATTATAGGCAGCATGTCTCTAAAAGAAATGTACTGTACATTAGAACCTATATGTTAGCTTTTATTTTTTTGCTGTTAATTGGAGAGGAGTCTACAGGACTTTTCTAAGTTGGCTTCAAACTGAGATCCTCAGATCTCAGCTTCCAGAGTAGCTAGCATTACAGGTGAGAGCCCTCAGGGTCTGGCTGGATTGGCTGCATATTTAGGTTTTTGAGAACCTCTGTGATGATTTTTCACAGCAGCTGCACCATTACAATCTTACCCATAGGGCGCCAGGATTGCAATTTTGCCACAATCTCACCAACACTGCACTGTTTTGTTTTTGGCAGCAGCCATCCTAAGGAGTGGGAGACCCTTGCACAGTGTGGTTTGGGCTTACATTTCTCTAGTGGTTAGTGATGTTCAGTGACAGTCTTTATGCATGCATGCATGTATGCATGTTGGGGGGGGAATAAGTTCCACCTCATAGTATGGTGAGGAGGCTACTAAATGTTATGCACCCAGGAAGTGGCGCTGTGGCTCAAGCAGTAGAGTGCTCACCTTGAGCTGAAGAGCTGAGGGACAGCGCCCAGGCCCAGAGTTCAAGCCCCACGACCAAAAAAAAAAAAAAAAAAAAGGTTACCCACCCATAGCCTCTCAAGAATTGGCTTGAGGCACCTTGAGGCACCTTGAGCCCTTCGAGGCACCTTGCAGCTTGGCATTATGCTGTTCTTCATGGTGCATGTTGGATCTTCTCCAAATCCATGTACCAGCACCAGTCCCTTAAGCCTGGGCCTTGTGAAAGCCGATAGAGACAGGCAACATGATAGGAGGGGGCTTTAGGAGGGGTGCTTGAGGCGAAGAAGTAGACCAGGGTGGTCCCAAGTTCTCAGCACTCTGAGGAACTTGTCACTAGTGACCTGTTCACTGCCTCTGTTTCTCTTTCTGCCCCCAAGGTAACCACCTGGAAAGAGATAAGGTTCATAGTCAGGAATGCGAAGGGCTCTGGAATTTGCCCTAATAGCCTGTGGATGCGTGGGACCGGAGAGGGGGCTGCCTGCCTCTGCTCCTTCTCACAGATTTACTGCTGCCCGGAGGACAGGCTCTGATGGCTAGAATATACCACTAGCCCTAAAAGCCCCTTTGAAGTGAAGCAAGAGGCACTTTTAAGTACAATCAGCTTGAGATAATTCTACCTCTCTGCCTCTGGCCCAGGAATGTCTCCCTCTCCCCAAGCCTAGCCCTGGAAGCAACCTGACTATCCTGGGGTGCTGCTCCTGGCATCTCTGTTCCTTTGTGGGGGTTGCATGTCTTTCCTCTGAAAATAAAAGTGGAGGTTGAAGATGATAGATAGATTGCTAGTAGGGATACTCAGGCCAGAGTTCCACAAACAACCCCAAGGGGCTGGGGAGGGAGGGAAAGGCAAGAGCTGGGGGAGAAGAAAGCCTCCAATGGGCAGGGAGGCAAGGAATGAGCTCAGCTTTTCCCACATCCCAGGATGATCCGAGGCTAGCCAGGCAGGAAGGAAAAGCGCATTCAGCATGAAGAGTAAGCTAGCAAGTCCTCACAGATGGAACGGAGCTCCAGGGCCCTCTGCAGATGAGCAGGGTGGGAGTGTAGGGACTAAGGTCAGATGGCATGCAGGTGTTCTATGCTGGCTCAGGTGTCTCTGTGGGAACTCAGTGGGCATCACTGTGGCCGCGTCTGGGCCCTGGCTACCCGAGCCTGACTGCTAAAGTGTAACACAGTGGTGGAGAATGGTGCCAGGATCCAGAGGGCAGATTTGTTTTTCTTTTTTTTTTTTTTAAACTGGGGATTGAATCTAGGGCTTTGTGCATGCAAGGCAAACACTCTACCACTTAAGTCACACAACCAACCAGACCTTCTGTTTTGTATTTTTTGCTTCTGAGATAGGGTCTCCCTAAGTCTGTTTGTGTGGTCTTCATGATTGATTCTCCTGCCTCCAGTTTCTGAGTGCCTGGGATTACAGGTGTGAACTGCTGCACCAGGCTACAGTGGCAGGTATGATTTCATCCCACCTCTGTTCTTGGGCAGCTAGTCAATGGTTGGGAGTTTCAGCGCTGGTGTCCATGGGGTGGAGAGTTGGTACCATGTCTTAGGGAGGTGATGAAGATGGAAGGAGGTGAGTGTTAAAAAGCCTGTCAGACATTTTCTTGTTAAGTGGAGATCTGGGTTGGTGGCCTTTGACCTCCATGTCTATCCCTGTCTGCCAGAACACACTCACCTTTCCAAGCTATTGACCAGGTTCTTAGCCTGAAGGGTTAGACATGCCCCTCTCGGGGCTGGGAAGGTGGCTCAGTGGTAGAGCACTTGCCTTGCATGCATGAGGCCCTGGGTTCGATTCCTCAGCACCACATAAGCAAAAAGAAAAAAAAAGCCAGAAGTGGCTCTGTGTCTCAAGTGGTAGAGCGCTAGCCTTGAGCTGAAGAGCTGAGGGACAGCGCCCAGGCCCAGAGTTCAGGCCCCAGGACCGGATCCCCCCCCCCCCCAAAAAAAAAAAAAGAAATGCCCCTCTCCCCTGGCTTGTCTTTTTTATGTTTTTTGCCCATCCTGGGGCTTGAACTCAAGGCCTACGCACTGTTTCTAAGCTTCTTTTGCTCAAGGCTAGAGCTCTATCACTTGGGCCACAGTTCTACTTCTGGCTTTTTCTGAGTAGTTTGTTGGTGAAAAGAGTCTCATAGACTTTCCTGCTCAGGCTGGCTTTGAACTCTGATCCTCAGGTTTCAGTCTCCTGAGTAGCTAGGATTACAGGCATGAGCCCCCCAATCCTTGGCCCTACTTATCTTATTGTGACACCGCCCCGCTTGCCCCACTTTGCCAGGACACTAGCTATCCCGCCATTGTGTGATGGTGCTTACAGCCAAGGGTAGTAGCTTCAGAAAAGCCAGAAGCATTGGCTGGCAACACCCTGGCACTCCTTAGGACCATGCTACCAAGGGACCTTGAAGTGCCAGACTTCAGCTGTGATGGACAGCCCAGGCACACGCTGGATGATGTGGGAGGTATCTGGGAAGGAGGAACTCGCCAGCTGATGTGTTCACAGTAGCCTTTAAATTGGCTCGGAGCGTCTCCCAACATGCGCACATACAAGCTTCCTTCCTCTTCCTCTGCCTGGCTTCTTGTGACTTCCTTTGGCCTTTGAAACTGGCCTGGTTGTTTGTGGAAATCTGGTCTCTGCTGAGACCCCAGGGAGAGATGAGGAAGAAATGCTCCTGGCTGTACTTTCTGTCAGGCCACAATTCACTTAAATGCATCACCTACGTATTAGTAATGTTTTATTTTCAGTTGTGTAATGTCATTTCAAACTTATCTCTCTACCCTAGCCCCCCAGTACTGGGGATTAAACCCACTTACTTTTTTGTTTTTTTAATTGTCAAAGTGATATACAGAGGGTTTGCAGTTATATAAATAAGGTAATAAGAACATTTCTGGTCAAACTTGTTGCCCCTTCCTTCATTTTTCTCCTACTTTCCCTCTGCTCCCACACCCAGGTTGTGCAGATCCTTTCCAACATATTGTCTTGTTGCATTGGTTCTTTGTCTTACCATTCTGTTAAAAAGGTCTCATGTTTTTGCCCAGGTTGGACTCAAATGATTTTCCTATTTTTGCCTCCTGAGTAGTTGGGATTACAGACATACCCCACCTTGCCTGGCATCTTCACAGTGGCTAAGTGGTCAGTTCAAGAGTGTTAAGTATACTCAATTGAGCTGTGCCTGTTCAAGGCATTGGCATTGGGCTTCTGAAACAGCAGGGTTGGCTGGAGAGGTGAAGCTTCAGGACTGGGGCTGTTGGCTCCAGGCTTCTGCCTCTCTCGAACAAAACTCTGAGCAGAGACCCTGGTCCCTCCCCTGGCACCAATGAACAGCATGTGTCAGCTGTGGGCATGGGGGACAAGGGACACAGGAGGCCAAGGCCCCGGCTGGGGCTGAAGAGCTGGCTCCTCATTCTGTCCAACAGGACAACCAAGGAACTAAGTTTGTAGGGACACTGCTTCCCCGGCTACAAAAGCAGTGATAATACTTGTTTCACAGGATGGTGGGCAGACCCATGGAGAGGCCGGCAGAAAGCACTTGAGAAATCAGAAATTGCTGGCTGGGCTGGTGACAGGAGTCTTCCCCACCTCCCCAGGAGTGGTGGCAGTCAGGGAGTGGTTGATGTCCCTTCTCTCTCAGTCTGAGGGGAGGCTGCAAACCGTACCTGGGGGCCATGGGAGTGATGCAATCAGGACCTGGCTAATGACATTTTGGCATTTGGCTGTTAAGTTTCTCTCAACTAACCTACCTTCCTTCCTTTCTTCCTTCCTTCCTTCCTTCCTTCCTTCCTTCCTTCCCCACCCCCTTATTCTTTCTATGCTAGTCCTAGGACTTACTGCTGTCCCTGAGCTTCTGTTTTTTTTTTTTTTTTTTTTTTTGCTTAAGACTAGTGCTGTACACTGGAGCCATAGCTCCACTTGCAGCTATTTGTGGTGGTTAATTGGAGATAAGAGTCTCATGGACTTTCCTGCCCCAGTGGGCTTTGAACTATGATCCTCAGATCTCAGCCTCCCGAGTGGCTAAGATGACAGGCGTAAGTTACTGGCACCTAGCTGTGTTTCATGTCTTCGTCTAGGTCCCCAGCCCCTGCAACCCAACTGCAAATACCAGGCCTCACTTTCCCCCTGTACAGACCCTGAAAATCTCTCTGCCTATAAGAGAGGTGCTCTCTCTACTCTGGTAGTAGGGAAAGTGTGTGTGTGGGTCCCACTTGAGTTTGTCCCAAATAAACCTCCTGTGGTTGTTGAGTGAGTCTCTGTCCTCTTTAGTCTGTTCACTCTTTCTCCTGTCAGTGCCAGGAGGAAAGGATGGGGTAGGGAGGAGGCATGGCCTGGGAAGAAGCTGGCAGCTCAGTGTTGTGTGGTAGGTTGTGTGTGTGTGTGTGTGTGTGTGTGAAGTATAGTATATGTGGTGGATGTTATAGTGTGTGTGCTGTAGTGTGTGTGCTCTATGTTGTGTGTGATGAATGTGTTGTAGGGCATGGTGGTGTGTGTTGTGTTGTGGCAGGTGTGTGTCCTCAGCCATTCCCAGCCTTTCAGGCCCCTCCACCTCTTGCGATCCTCTGGGCAGCTGCATCTGCATCAATCACTCAGGTCCAGTGGCTTGGGTTTGCCACCTGGTGGCCGAAAGTGGCAGAGTGACCTGGGGTTTTACCTGGTGGTCTGGGTACTGCTGCCCCTGTCTCCTCCTCCTCCTCCTCCTCCTCCTCTTCCTCTTCCTCCTTCTCCTCCTCTTCCTCTGTCTTTGTGTGTGTGTGGGTTCTTCCTGGCTTTCCCCAACTTCTCTGGTATGAATGAGGCAGCAGTATCCAAGATGCCGGGTGCCCAGAGGAACCCCCTGTGGCGTGGAGGACCGGGCCCTGAAGGAAGCCGCCCCAGGGCGCCGCTCCCGCAAGTCAGGTGGCAGTGTGCAGTCTCCATCCCTGACAGGGTGACTGGTGGGTGTCTGGGTTCGGGCATTTGCACTCCACACCATATTCCAACTGCTTCATTTTTTTCTAATAAGGACTTGCAAAACAATCCGAGGGATTGTTAGAGATGAGTACAATTACACTGTGCATTGTCAACAAAGGAGGTGAATGCTCTGGCTGATGTTTCTGCTGTGCAGAGATCTTTCTGGTTTACTCATCCCTTCTCCCCCAGGAGCTGCCCTTGCACACATGGCCCAAGGTGTGACTGCTCCATGTGTGGAGGTGACTCACTCATTCATTCATTCATTCATTCATTGCTCACTGGGCTACTTCTGGAGGCTGGCTGGCACTTTGCCTTACCCTGGGGAGAGAAAGGTGAATAAAACCCACACTGCCCCCCAGTGGCTCCTGCAGTTCCCAGGGCTGCAGCAGGGGACTCTGCCCACCAGAGGCCCCCATTCCTAAGTGGCTCTGGGGAGTTAGTGGCAACACAGATCTGAGCTGAGTCACTGGTGTGAAATGAGAGAGTCTGTCCTGCTGACTCAATGGGCCTGGTGGGGGGGCAGGAATGGGATCTCTGTAAAGCACCTTTCCCTCTTCTCTCCTTCCTTCTTTCCTTCCTGCAATACTGGGCTTTAAACTCAGCATTTAATGCTTACTAGGCAGGTGCTCTACTGCTTCAGCCATGCTTCCAGGCCTGCAGCCTTTTTCTAGAACATGACCAGGACAGGTGGGAGATGGCACCTGATGGGATGAAACTGGCTTTGAAGAGTAGAAAAATCCTCTTGCTGTGTTTCCAACACAGTCCATAGCAGTCCACACAGGCACTTACCAGAGACCCATGGTATTGTGATTTTGTGCTGGAGAGAAATATTAGAGATATATATATATATATATCCCTTTGGGAAAGCAGTTATGAAAAATGGGAAGAGTTGAGAGATGTTGGTGGCGTAGATGTTGTGTGCACGGGGTTGGAGATGGCTCTGCGCTGCGCCTTGAGGAAATCTGCCTTTCTGAGCTTCATTCAGGGTTCTCACCTGGAGAGCGGGGATTCTTGCCACCTGAGTAAGGCGATCATAGGGATTCATTCACGGAGGTGTTCCATCCCTACCCCTGCAGTAAATAACAACACAGCAGAAAAAACAGAGGTGAAAGCAGGACCATGCTGGGTGAGTAGAAACAGCATGAAGCAGTGTCCAAAGTGCTTGCCTTTAAGCCTGCAAGTTAGTGCTAGCCCTAAGGAAATGGAGGCCTACTATTCTCAAGCTGACAGGGTAAAGAAAGAAAGGAGCTTGGCTGGGGAATGGTGGTGGTGGCGGTGGTGGTGGGACTCCACTAAGCAGGTGCTGGCAGCAGCCAGTACTCCTCATTGAGAGCTAACCCCGGTACCAGAGTCCCCGACCACCAGAGTGCATGGACCCTTCAGACCTGTTCTACATGTACCCCACTCTCACAGGCTAGGACGGACAGCGAGGTGGGTGGGACAGGCCAAGGCAGGAAATGCCTGCTGGGCCTAAAAATAGTGTGGGAGGGAACAGGAAACAAACTTTGGGCCAGCGTGGAAATGCTTTGTGAGTTATCAGGAAATCAGGACTAGAGCTGTGGACACAGCCACCACCCTACAGCCGGACCAAGATTCTCTGTGAACTCAGCAGGGAAGGAAGCAAGGAGAAAACTGGGTGTGGGTTGCGGTGGGCTGGGGGTGGGGGAGGGGCAGGGAAGGAGTGGTGGCTTCTCATTGGAGCAGCAGGCTCTGGCCTGTTTTCTTCCTAACACAGTAGGTTTGTGCTCTGGTGATGTCTAATTGTACAAAGAAGTGATTTGGTGCTTGGGTGATAGCCTACAGTTCTTTCCCAGGATTGAGAGCTTCTGGGGACGTGGAACACAGAATTTTAAAAGCAGGGAAGTTTAATGCCAAATTCACATGTTGTTCACACATTCTTTTTTTTTTTTTTTTTTTTTTTTTTTTTTCAGGTAAGGGATAGGTTTATTCAGTAGACCTGCTGGGACCAGGCAAGGTTGGCACTCCACCTGGCTGGGAAAGGCCTGGGAATGAAAGAGAGCTGGGAAAGAGAGGAAAGAGCTAGAAAAGAGCAGAAAGAGGGGTAAGAACAGTAGCACTCACGTGGTATTCAGGTAAGGGGTAGGTTTATTCAGTAGACCTGATGGGACTGGGCAAGGTTGGCACTCCACGTGGCTGGGAAAGGCCTGGGAAAGAGAAAGAGTTTGCTGGGAAGGAGCAGAGAGAGAGGTAAGAACAGAGAGAGAGCTAGAATAGAACTCACAGAGAGAGAGAGCTAGAAATAAACAGAGAGAGCTAGAATAGAACAGAGAGAGCAGAGAGCTAGAAACAAGCAGCCTGTTCACACATTCTTGAAACAGGATGTCTCAAAGCTTTCCTGAACTTTAAAGCTTCTACCCAGTGAGCTCATCTTGCCTATGCAGCAAAGCTGGGTGTGGTGGTGCACACCTGTAATCCCAGCACTCAGGAGGCTGAGACACTGAGGCCAGCCTGGGCTATATAGTGAGAGCCTGTGTCAAAAAATTTAGCCTTCCCTTGCACTCCCCCAAATATCCCCAGGCCCAGGCTGCTTTCCCCAGATCACAAATTTAGGACCTTCCACTTGCTCAAGAACTTGCTTGCTTAATGCTGGTGCTCTACCATTGAACCATGACTCTAGGCTTGCTTTTTGCCAATTAACTGGAGATGGCATCTCACAGACTTTTCTGCCTGAGCTGGCTTTGAACCATGATTTTCTCTCTCTCTCTCTCTCTCTCTCTCTCTCTCTCTGTCAGTGTTGGGGCTTGAACTCAGGGCCTGGGCACTGTCCCTGAACTTGTTCGCTCAAGGCTAGCACTCTACTACTTGAGCCACAGTGCCACTTCTGGCTTTTTTTTTCCTGAGTAGTTTATTGGAGATAAGAGTCTCATGGACTTTTCTGCTCAGGATGACTTTGAACCATGATCCTCAGATCTCAGCCTCTTGAGTAGCTAGGATCACAACTGTGAGCCACTGCTGTCCAACTCTGGCATCTGGTTTTGGAAAACTCTCTAGATGGGTGGTTTCTGTATACAACCACGAACTGTGGCTGACAAAACATCACTTACTGCCTGTACCTCAGAGCCTCTCCACCTGGTCTGCAGTAGAGGTCGGGGCTTTGTTTAATACCAAATTGTATGAGAGTTCCCCTGGGCACACTTTGAGAGACACTGATGTAGAGTCTCATTCCTTTAGGGATCCCCTCTGCTAGCTTTGAGCATTCTTGAGACCAAGTGCAAATTATCAATCACACTGCTACCCACAAACAATGCTGATGGGGGAGTACAGTGGCCCTCAGACTTCTCAGGGTTGTTGTGACAGAGCAACTCTACTAGTTAACCTGCTTCAGGACTTGATCTGGGCCAGTTCTGTGCAGGAACCTTTCTGATTGCAGTCACAGATTAGACCAATCCCAGCCCAGCCCAGGGCCTGAGGGAAGAGGGCCACCTCTTCACAGAACACCAAGTTCCTTGGTCTTTTTCCTAGTATCTGGAAAACTTGTAGACCTCCAAGATGAAAATCTGCTTGAGAGAGCTGGCTGACTCTGTTCCCTTCGCCCTTCACCTGCATGGGGGCCGGTGGTTTGAATCCAGTTTCTGTGTAGATACATTTTAAGTCTTAGTAGCTCCAGCCAGTGAGTTCCTGCTCTCCCTTCTATCTGGCTAGCCAGGCATTTTGAATTCCTCAGGGTGGGACGTGCGGGCTGACAGGGCATCCTGGCTGCTGTGCTGTCTATGTACCTGGGAACTGGGGATGAGGTGAACCCATGGCCCAAGACTGCTGATGGTCCCCATTCTCCATGGGTGATTAGCTTTTGGGCTACTGTCCAGAAGCAAGGATTCAGTAAGCTTAGGAAGCCCCTAGGATCAGGAGACCTGATTTGCTTGGTGAGCTGGTCTACCAGCTGGTGCTCTATGGAGCAAACCATATAATACCCAAGGGTTAACAGGCTTAGTGGGAAGGCGGAGCCCCAACACTCAGGTCTAGGGGTGCCAGAAGGAAACACGAATGACCACAATTACTTCTCCATACGGAGGGAGAGTGGCATCAGCAGAGAGGCATATGGTAGGACTAGTAGGACAGACCAGGGACATAGCAGGTGGCAAGTACAACCGCACACGGCTCCCCTCCAGGACCTCTTTATTTCTGGTCCACCAGGTAGAGGACTGCCTCAGTGTCCGGGCATTGGCTGATCTGCAGAGGTGACTAAAGGATGGGAAGCAACGATAGAGGAGGAAGCCAGACAGGTCCTGGTTGTGCAAGGCAGACCTTCAGAGATGGTCAGGCCAGCTGCAGGCCTCAACCAGGTCTCCTGGTGAGATTTTAGAGTTCTTCCACAGAACATCCTTGCCCCTAGTAGGAAAGGCCCACAAACCCTGCACTGAGTCCCTATTCCTCCTCTGTTGTTTCCCATTCTACTTCAGTCCAGAAAGACACAAGCCACCTTGCTCATGAGTTTGACTTTTGTTTTCAGAAAAATTGAAGGAAAGCGAGGCACCGGTGGCTCACGCCTGTAATCCTAGCTACTCAGGAGGCTGAGATCTGAGGATGGAGGTTTAAAGCCAGCCTGGGCAGAAAAGGCCGTGAGACTCTTATCTCCAAGCAACCGCCAGAAAACAGGAAGTGGTGCTGTGGCTCAAGTGGTAGAGCACTAGCCTTAAGCTGAAGAGCTGAGGGACAGCGCCCAGGCTCAGAGTTCAAGCCCCATGACTTACTCCCCCACCCCTCCCCCAAAAAATCAAAGGAACACAAAGGGTATTAACACAGGCTAGGAAAGTATACCAGTGGTTGCTTGGTGTATGTTTAGGATAGATGGTACACAACAGTTCTCTGTAAGTAGCTAAGTGGTAGGTATATATGGTTATTGAAGCATTGTATCATTGTAAAGGTCTCTTGAGTCATCAGTATGCTCATTTGCCTATTTTTTGTGACTGAAGAGCAAAGTTTTTCTTTTCTTTTTCTTTTTTTGTAGGTCAGGGCCTGGGTGGTGTCCCTGAGTACTCAGCACCACTTCCAGCCTTTTCTGTGTATGTGGTACTAAGGAATCGAACCTGCTAGGCAAGCACTCTACCACTGAGCCACATTCCCAGCCCAGTTTTATAATTCTTGAGCAATCGTGGAGTCTTGTGTTTGCATTTGTCTGCCCTTTTTGTTGTGTGTATGATTTAATTGACGTTAAGAGCTTGTGTGATCAGGGTCGGAGTCTCTTCTAGCACGTGACCCTGGAAAGTGCTTTCTTGGAGCTCCAGTTTCTTCTGTACAATTGAGAGAACACACTAGGGGTTTTCTAGGACTAAATGCAACAGCGTAGGTGGAAGTCGTTTTTGAAGTGAGAAAGTTCTGTGTGAGCACAAAGTATTATTTCTACTGTTATCATTCAGTGTAGCAGTATTTCCATGGGAAAGCCTGAGTTGCTCTCTGACAATTGGATTTACAATGTGGTTTCCAGGAATTGCATTTGTCTCAGAGCGGTCATTGGCCAAGAGCAACATAACCTGACCTAAGGATAAAACCATGGTGGCAAAGGCAGGAATTGCCTCGGCAGATTTTAACAGAAAAAGAAAAAGGGAGAAAAATAAAAAGAAAACACATTGAGCTGTGATACTCATCTTACCTTCCTGAAATGAAATTCTTGAATGAGTCAGAGCTTCCCAGAGAGACAGAACTAGATGTGTGGTGTGTGCCCATTCCATATCCATCAATTTATTCCTAATGTAATCTATCTATCTAATCTCTTTGTCCTCCACTATTCCTATCTATAGAAACTGACTCATGCAATTGTGGAAGATGGTAGATTCTATGCTCAGGCTAGGCTGGCAGGCTTGGATGAGGGGGAGATTCTGCCGTTCTAACCAAAGCAGGATTTCTGGATTATTTCTCCTCCTCCTCCTCCTTCTCCTCCTCCTCCCTCTTCCCCTCTTCTCTTCCCCCTCCTTACATTCCCCCCCCCCCCCCAGGTCAGTCTCATTGTTGTTGTTGTCCTCACAGTCAGTTGTGGGTTTTGAACTCAGGGCCTGGACACTGTCTCTGGGCTTTTCTGCTCAAGGCTAGTGCTCTACCACTTAGAGTCACAGGCTCCATTTCCTGGTCAATTGGATATAACAGTCTCATGGACTTTCCTGCCTCAGCTGGTTTAGAACCTTGATCCTCAGATCTTAGCCACCTGAGTAGCTAGGATTACAGGTGTGAGCCACCAACTAGGATTTCTTAACTGGAGTGACTTTGTTCCATCCAGGCCTTTGGCTGCTTGGTAGAGGCCTACCACATTAGAGGGGCTAGTCTGCCAGTCTGCTTTACTCAAAGCCTACTGATTCAAATATTAATCACATATTAAAAATCCCCTCACCAGACATCTAGAGTAACTCATAATGAGGTTATCTAGGTATATGACCCGACCAAGTTGACACCTAATATTCACCACGCTAGAATGAGAAATGTATGTCAGTGCTAGTATGTTCATGAGGCCCTGTGTTTGATTCTTAGTACTAACAAAAAGTCTCTCTCAAAGTAGGAGAAAATTGAAGGAAGGGGTAACAAGTTTGACAAGAAATGTACTCATTACCTTACTTATGTAACTGCAACCCTTTTGTACATCACCTTGACAATAAGAAAAAAAGAGAGGTTGAGAATGTGGCTTAGTGGTAGAGTACTTGCCTAGCATGCATGAAGCACTGGGTTGGATTCCTCAGTACCACATAAACAGAAAAAGCTGGAAGTGGTGCTGTGGCTCAAGTGGTAAAGCGAGAGAGAGAGAGGCTTAAGGATGGTGGCCAGGCCCTGAGTTCAAGCTCCAGGATCAGAAAAAAAAAAAGTCACTCTGTGTCCTTCACCTCCTTCTCCAGGGGCATATTCTGAAGTTGTAGCATTTCCTTCTTGCTTGTGTTTTTATGCAATTACTCCTTAGCTTTGTGTGTCTCCGTAGGCGGTCAAGTGGAAGTGTCCATTGGATGGCTTGTCTGTGCCCTGTGATTCTGTGAACATTCCCTCTACTCTCCACCTGCAAGGCAGAGTGGGCTCCTCTGTGCTGGGGCTTCTGGACCTGGCTGGGTGACTTGCATCACATAATCAGAGACTAGTGCTGTGCTTGCTCTGGGAACTTCCCTCCCATGCTCTATAGACTTTGCTTCCTTAAGAATGAATGCCTTAGCTGGGCGCCAGTGGCTCACACCTGTAATCCTAGCTACTCAGGAGGCTGAGATCTGAGGATTGTGGTGCAAAGCCAGCCTGGACAGGAAAGTCTGTGAGACTCATCTCCAATAAACCGCTAGAAAACCGGAAGTGGCGCTGTGGCTCAAGCAGTAGAGTGCTAGACTTGAGCTGAAGAGCACAGGGACAGTGCCCAAGCCCAGAGTTCAAGCCTCACGACTGAGACAAAAAAAATTAAAAATAAAAAAATTGGCAAAATTAATAATTGCATATTTAATGCATGAAACTGGAAACATTATAAAATCTTCATAGAGGATTTATCACTGAATTTTGGATAATAGAGGAAAACAGGGAGCTGTGACCGAAACTTTTGTTTGTGTGTTTGCTTGTTTTGGCTGGTACTAGGATTTGAACTCAGTCTTCTGTTTGTTTGGCTACTGCCCTACCACTCGAGCCCCAGCTCCAGCCCCACGTTTTTGCTGGTTAATTCAAGATAGAATCTCCTGGAGTAAAAAAAAAAAAAAAAAATCTCTTGGACTTGCCAGGTGCCGGTGGCTCAAGCCTGTAATCCTAGCTACTCAGGAGGCTGAGATCTGAGGATCACAGTTCAAAGCCAGTACAGGCAGGAAAGTCCGTGAGACTCTTATCTCCAAAAAATCACTAGACAACCAGAAGTGGCACTGTGGCTCAAGATGTAGAGCGCTCTCCTTGAACTGAAGAGTGCAGGGACAGTGCCCAGGCCCAGAGTTCAAGCCCCACAACCACTACCACCACCGCCACCACCACCACCACCACCAAAAAGAATGCCTGTAGTGAAACCCAACCTGAACCACAAAGCCCCCCAGCAAGCCAGGCAGGGCAGTACACACCTGTGATCCAAACTACTGTGGAGCTGGAGACAGAAAGATTGAAAGTTTGAGACTAACGAAGGCACAGGTAGCAGGGAGACTTTATCTTAAAAATAAAAATAAAGCTGGGGACTGGTGGCTCATGTGTGTAATTCTAGCTACTCAGGAAGCTGAGATCTGAAGATTTTAGTTTGAATCTAGCCTGGGAAGAAAAGACCAATCTCCAATTAACCAGCAAAAAGGTAGACATAAATGTGAGAGCACTAGGTCTAGAGTTCAAGCCTCAGTACCAACACACACACACAGACACACAGGCATAGACACACACACAGACACAGACATACATACAGACACACATGCACACATACACACATGGCTAGGCTAGAGGGTAGCTAAGTGATAGATGCTTGCTTAGCATAGGACAGACCCTTTATTCAATCCTAAGTATAAACAAATTAAAATTACCACCAAAATAAAACAGAACAACAACACAAAAGCCCAAAGCCATCCAGCTGACTCTAAGATTTGTAAGTAGAAGTAGATGTTCAAGTCTATGGGTTGCTGAGCTGTGGGGAGGTTTATTATGTTGCATTATTATGGCAATAATTGTCTGATAAAAGGAGTAATCAAATACAATTGGAAGTCATGATGATTACACTAAGACATTATTAATTGACTGGAGGATATTATTTATCAAATAGAACTGCCTAAAATTCATTCTGGGGTGAGTAAAGACATGCCTCACCAAATAATTTTAAAGGATTGTGAGGAAGGAAGAATAAAATGGCTTTCTGATTATCCCCAGGAGTACTGCTCATTCAATACAATAGTTACATACACCACCATAAACAGTATGTCAGAGTGTTATATATATTTAAACATTTACACAACTAGCATCATATTGCTTTCTGCACAAGGTCCTTTTCATGCGCGCACGCGCGCACACACACACACACACACACACACACACATACACACAAACACACACATATCTGGTGCTGGTCCTGGGACTTGAATTCAGATGTTCCTGGCTTCTTTTTGCTGAAGGCTACAGTACTACCACTTGAGCCACAGCTCTACTTCTGGGTTTTCCTTTCCTTTCTTCTTTTTTTTTGTGGTTAATTGGAGATGAGAGTCTCACAGACTTTCCTGTCTGGCCTGGTTTTGAACCATGGTCCTCAGCTTTCAGCCTCCTAAGTAATTAGGCTTATAGGTATGAGCCACCATTGCCGGGCTTGATGTGTATGGCTTTAAATTTTCATTTTCCTTGTTGAACACTTGTCATTATGTGAATATATCACAATTGCAAAAATATGTTCTCTCAATAACAGTCATCCAAACTATGGTCAAAAACCAGGCTTGTGCTGGGTTTAGTAGTGTACCTCTGTAATCCTAGTACTTCAGGAGCTGAGGCAGGAGGATTGCACATTTGGTTAGTGGACTACATAGTAAGATCAAGAACAAAACCAGTAATAACCTGGCCTCACTATGCTTGTTTTGGCCCATGCTAATCCTTATAGGAGAGAACTCAAGGCTGTTTCTTGGCCAATCCCTTGAATTATTTCCACTCTTTCAGAGACCTCTGTGGGGCTTTAATTTATTTTAAATACTTCTCAAATCCATTTTTATCTAATTCTTTTATGACTAATTATGAAAACATTCTTAGTCTCTATTAATTTTTCCTGTATCTTAAACTCCTTTGTCTGTTGGCTTTCACTCGTGGTGGCTATTTCCCTGTGACTTTGATCTCTTGTCTGCAGGGATTTTTCTCTGGGGTTACTGTAAGGTATATTAACTAGGTAGGTTTCATTAGGTAGCTGCATGGTATTCAGGCAGAACTGCTGCCCCCACCTGGCATGGTGCAGAGGCGTGGCTGAAAGGGGTGACCTACTCCTGGTCCAGGAAGAGGTGTGGCCAGGTGGGGGAAAGGTGTGGCCACAGTGGATATGGATATGACTTCAGAGCCTGGGACCCTCCTAAGGTCAGATGGGAGATGAGACTAGAGGTGGCCCAGGATGTGACCTAGCAGGAAGGAGAGGTAACTGCTTCTGGGTGTGCCATTTACCTGGGTTATACAGATATTGAGTGCCCTTGGATCAGGGCAGACCTTATAGTTACAAGCATGTGCTCTTGGGGGGTAGTTTTGTATTGGTTTCTTTAGGACTTCCTTACTTACCTGTTTTCTCTGTAAAACACAATTTCATGCTTCTTTCTCTACTTGGGATTCCCAGCTCCACAAGGCGTATAACTCCCAGCCTCTAGCTCTTGAGCATCATAGACTTGCTGTGTAGTTTTGATAAACCCAGAAGGAGAAGGCAAGCTTTCTTGCAGTTTCCCTGTGCTGGGGAATGCATGTTTCTAATCCATCGATTGTTGAGAGCTCTGAGAGTTCTGCCCTTATGTAGAGCTCTTAGTGCTAGGTAAGGATACTTTCCAAAGTCTGGTTTTCTGAGATCATCAAAACTAGAGTTAACTAGTCTCAGATTAACCAAGACAGTCTGTTCCAGGCTTCCTTCCTACTTGGCTCTTGGCACCTTCTTTATCTTTCCTTTCTCCCTCCCTTCCTCCCTCCCTCCCTCCCTCCCTCCCTCCCTCCTTCCCTCCCTTCCTTCCTTCCTTCCCTCCCTCCCTCCCTCCCTCCCTCCCTCTCTCCCTCCCCACCTTTAGAGGAAATTGGGAATATTAAACTAAGGGCCTTACACACTTACTAGGCAGGTACTCTACCATTTGAGTCACAACTTCATCCCTATTTTGCTTTAGTTATTTCTGCCTCCCCCCTCCCCCCCCTCCTCCTGCAGCCAGCCTCAGACTTTGATCCTCCTTCTAAGAACTTTTTTCCTTGTAGTTTGGGTTGCAGATATATGCCACCATGCTAGCTTATCAAGATGGGGTCTTCCTATTTAATTTTTTTTTGCCTAGGCTGTCCTTGACCTGTGATCCTCCCTCCTCTGCTTCCTGGGTAGCTGGGATTAGAGATATGAGTCATAACGCTTGTAAGGTTCCCCTTTATTTCTTTCTTATAGGCTCAACTAGCTATACCTTTTTTTTTTTTTTTGTCAGTCATGGGCCTTGAATTCTGGGCCTGGGCGCTGTCCCTCAGCTCTTCTGCTCAAGGCTAGCGCTCTACCACTTGAGCCACAGCACTACTTCCAGTTTTCTGGTGGTTTTTTGGAGATAACAGTCTCACAGACTTTCCTGCCCAGCTGGCTTTGAACCTCGATCCTCAGATCTCAGCCTCCTGAGTAGCTAGGATTACAGGTGTGAGCCACTAGTGCCTGGTCTAGCTATACTTTTTACTCCCCCCCTTTTTTTGCTATGTTTTACCAATATTCCTTGAAAGTTTCAGGTTGTTTTTGTATCCCTCCATTTTGCTGTAATCTGAAATCTCCCAGACCCTTCTTTTTACTGAATAGGATTTATGGTTCTTGTCTAAAAGAGGAGAAGGGAGCAGAGCAGCAGAATTGATTGTGCTGATTTGTAGATAGTTGCTTGGGAAGAGATGTTTATCATCTATCTTCGTAGTCATTATCTTCTTTTGCCTAAAGGAATGTTGAAAAATGACTTGCTTTGTAGCACATCTTATGAACATTTTCAAAATAAGTTGAAATAATTGTAGAAAATAATTTTCAGCATATTTGAAATATACTCATTGAAACAACACATTATGTCACTTTTTGAAATGCATTCAGTGTAATCTAAATACATATGTGAGCTCATGTCATTCATTCAAAAGTGCCCATACAACCTCTTTGAAAGTTTGAAACTCAACATCATTTTTGTCTTTGAACTCATTTTTCTGTTCCACTTCCTTCTGAGTAATTTTACTCTGGCATAATATTTTGCCTTTAAAAACATTTTATTGATTATCCTTCCACAATTCCCGGCAGTACAAACATGTTTATGAAATTAAATTTTATTTTCTGCCATCATAAATCCCTAAATGTTGGGCACATTTCTTCTGGATTGAGTTATTTTTGCAATTATTATTAACCAGTATGGATCAAAATAAAAGTATAAATTTTGAGAAATAATTAAGAAGTGGGAATGCATCTTTTCACAAGATGAATTAGGGCAGAAACTAATGGGCAAATATTGTGAATTGCCTGGGTGGGACAGGATTAAATGTACATTTTCTCTTATTCTTTATTTTGTGGATGTAAGCTGAATCACTTTGCTCATGTAAAGAAAGAGTGTGTTTTGGTCTATTGACTACTCAATTCCTTAACTTTCTTCTAAGTATTTAGGTCCAAAAATCACATTTCGGTTGAACATAATGGCTCTTGCCTCTAATCCCAGCTATATCAGGAGGATCATGGTTCAGGATGAGTCCTAGCAAAACAGTGAGACTCTATCTCAACATATAAACTGGACATGATGGTATGTACCTGTCTTTCTAGCTATGTTGGGAGATAGAGGTAAGACTTTTGTTTTTGTTTTTGTAAATTTTTTTTTATTGTGAAAATACTGTACAGAAGGGTTACAATTACATGGGCAAGATAATGAGTACATTTCTTATCAAGCATTGTTGCCTCCTTTGTTTCCCCTTCCCATCCCTTCCCATCCTCCCCATGCCCCCCCACCCAATCCTCTCTGCCTCCCCCTTCCCCCCCGCACCAAAGTTGTAAAGTTTTTCCCTTCCCTTCCACAAATTATACCAACATCACATACAGTGAAAGAAGGGGTTATACTGTGGGGGAGGGACATACAAAGCAACACAGAAATAATCTTGTAAATGTGTTAGAGACAATCGCATGAAAGAAAAAAAACATTTGAATACATATCTTAGTGTTCATTTCCCTAACATCACCTTATCTGACCTTTTCTGCTTGACTCAGACATATACTAGATATTGCAAATAAGGGAAACCATGGGACCTATGTTTCTTTGGGCCTGGCTTACTTCACTTAATATAATTTTTTCCAAGCCTTTCCATTTTCTAACAAATGGGGCAATGTCATTCTTTCTGATGGAGGCATAGAATTCCATTGTGTATATATACCATTTTTTCTTGATCCATTCATCTACTGAGGGGCATCTGGGTTGGTTCCATATCTTAGCTATAGTAAATAATGCTGCAATAAACATTGTCATGCTGGTAGCTTTAGTGTGGTCTTGTTTGTAAACATTTGGGTAAATGCCCAAAAGTGGGATTGCTGGGTCATAGGGGAGCTCTATGTGGAGTCTTTTGAGGAACCTCCATACTGCTTTCCAAAGTGGTTGAACAAGTTTACACTCCCACCAACAATGCAGTAAGGTTCCCTTCTGTCCACATTCCCTCCAGCATCTGTTGTTATTAGAGTTCTTGATTTTAGCCATTCTAACTGGAGTGAGGTGGTATCTCAATGTTATTTTGATTTGCATTTCTTTTATAGCTAGGGAGGTTGAGCATTTCTTCATGTGTCTATTGGCCATCCTTCTTTCCATAGAGGTAAGATTTTTGTCAGAGGTTGGCTCAGGCAAAAAGAATGAGTCCTATCTAAAAAAAATAACTAAAGCTAGGCACTAGTCGCTCGTATTTGTAACCCTAGTTACTTGGAAGGCTGAGAGTGGAGTTGGCAGTTTGAAGGCAGCCTAGTTGGAGAAGTTCTCAAGACCTCTTCTCACCCCATAGCAGGGTACAGTGATGTACACAATGAGATTCTGCTCGGAGATTTTTCAGGAAGACCATTTTTTGTTTTTTAGTAGACAGAGTGAATTTATTTGAAGGTGAAAGGAAAGTTGTGAAAGAAAGGCAGTAAGACTCTCTGAAGAGAGGGGCCCAAAGAGAAGTCCAATGGAGTGTTCTTGGACCATAATTATAGTCCAAGACAATTGTTATAGTACAGGGCTTCTCCAATATCTCCTCCCCTTGGCCTTGCTTGATGCTGATGAATGCACCACCTTGGCTCTTCTCATTGGTAGAGTGGACACCCTGTGCATTATGGGAAGAAGCAGGAGCCCCAATGAGTCACATGTTAATCTGTCATGCAATATGTCTGACCACTTTTCATCTCTATCTACCTCTATCTTTCTTGCCTTCATTCCTCTCCTGGGATGGAAATCCTAACTGCTCTCAGGGTACAGGGGAGATGACCATGCCACACTACTTCCTGCTTAGAGAGTGAAGGGTTGGGTATAGCAGTCTGGGGTCTGGAGAGAGTCTTTTTGGTAAATGGAATGGGGTTTGTGTGCTATTTCTGTAGACCATGATAAAACTCCAGAGGATAATTTATGGGCACTTGTAGCTTGGTAGAATCCAATCTAGAAGAAACAAACTTATCAAGCAGGTTGGAAATATAGGGGCCAAACATTAGCAGAATTATACCAGATATGGGTGTTAGGAAAGGCTGCAGGTGTTTTTCCCATGAGAGTCATCCTTGGGAGCTTGCCCTTGACTCTAGAGGCCTTATGGCTAGTATATGTTCATTTAGACTTGGCCTGATCTATTAACCCCCAACCGACAACCAGGAAGACTAGTTTTTATAGGGTATAGTGGGAAGTTGGAATTTCTTTCTTCCTTAAAAAAAAAACAACTATTGTTTTCTATTTGGTCTTTTTTTTTTTTTGGTGTCAAGGATCGAACCCAGGATGTTGAACTTACTAAGCAAGCACTTTGCCACTGAGCTACATCCCAGCTAAGGAAGCTGGAATTTCTGAATATCTGAAGTTGATTTTTTTCCCTTAAGGGTCCCAGTACTATGTATTCTTCACAAAACTTTGTTGGCCCTCAGTGATCATGGTGATGATGATGATGGTGTTGATGGTGTTGATGGTAAGGGTGATGGTGATGATAATGGTCATGGTGAAAATAATGGCCATGGTGGTGAAGATGATGGTGCTAATGCTGATGGAGATTATGGTGAAGATATGGTGATAGCTGTGATGATAGTTACTGAATAAAGGAGCAATTATCCCATACCCCATATCTTCCCTTGTTGAACATTTGTAACTTTTTATTTTTTAATTTTTTTGGGTCTGGTCGTGGGGCCTGAACTCTGGGCCTGGGCGCTGTCTCTCAGCTCTTCAGCTCAAGGCTAGCGCTCTACCACTTGAACCACAGTGGCACTTCTGGCTTTTTTCTTTTTGCTTATGTGGTGCTGAGGAATTGAACCCAGGGCCTCGAGCATGCAAGGCAAGCGCTCTACCACTGAGCCACCTTCCCAGCCCCGAACATTTGTAACTTTCTAGTTCTCTGTTTAGATCATGTGTAAAATAGTCTTTTTTTGGTGATTGTAGTGCTGAACTCAGGGACTATGCACTGTTCCTGATCTCTTTTGCTCAAGGCTAGTGCTCTACTACTCCTAGCCACAGCTCCACTTCCAGTTTTTTGGAGGTTACTTGAAGATAAGAGTCTCATGGTCCTGAACAGGCTGGCTTTGAACTGCAATCCTCAGATCTCCCGAGTAGCTAGGATTACAAGTGTGAGCCATCAGCACCCAGCACAAAATATTTTTTTCTTAACAAACCTATAGTCATCAGATGACTGACTCTTCCCTTTGTTGTCTCTTCTTTAGGATAAATCTCTCTCTCTCTCTCTCTCTCTGTACACACACACACACACACACACACACACACACACACACACACACACACACACACGAATATGTTGCCAGTCCTGTGGGATTGAACTCAGGGCCTGGGCTCTATCCCTGAGCTTCTTTTGCTCAAGGCTAGTGCTCTACCACTTGAGCCACAGCACCACTTCCAGCTTTTTCTGTGTATGTGGTACTGAGGAATCGAACCCAGAGCTTCATGCATGCTAGGCAAGCACTCTACCACTAAGCCACAGTCCCAGTCCAAATCTCATGATATTTTAAGTGAGACACAATTTTAAGACTTGCTCTCCCTCTGATCATTGTCTTGTGGATATAATTACATTTGTTAAAATGGCTCTTGCACTGTGACACTCAGAATTTTTCATCATATTCTAGGTGTGTTTGGCCAGGACAGAATACTATGAAATTGCTCTTTCCTCTGCTCTTAGATGTCATCTCAACCCTTAATAGTTTTTCCTAGGCATCTTCACTGTTGACTCCATGAAGTTCTATTAAACGATCATTCACAGATTCCGCCAACCCAGTCTTTCTCCTTTCCTGTAATTTTGTAACTGACAACTTTGTGACCTCCGCTATGAGAGTTCGCATTTACTGCTGTGAAATTCCATCTTGCTGCCTCGAGTCTGCGTTCCAGCTTGTTAAAGTGATTCTGAGTCCCGAGTCTGCTTCTTCAGAAAGAAGCACGTGGTAATGAATGGGGGCATGCCTCAGTGGAAGAGCAGCAAATGGTGTTGCCGCTGTACCCAGGCTATTAGGTAGCTAACTGTTTCAGGACCTTTGTGTCGGACATCAGTCCTTTATATTATTTAGGGTTAGGTGAGGGCCGGAATGTGGTTTAGTGGTAGAGTGCTTGCCTAGCAT
Organism: Dipodomys spectabilis; assembly: GCF_019054845.1. NCBI lineage: Eukaryota > Metazoa > Chordata > Mammalia > Rodentia > Heteromyidae > Dipodomys > Dipodomys spectabilis. Next base: position 17,773,059 of record NW_024870874.1, read on the forward strand.
ACATGAGGCCCTAGGTTTGATTCCTTGGTACCACATTAAAAAAAAATAGAGTGAGGTGAGAGATACATTCTTTTCCTGCTCTTTCTTCTACTGTTCCCTCTCCTTTACCTCCTTTTCCTTTTCCTTTTCTGTCTACTAACTTTATACCTGGTGGTGTGTTCTGGTGACAGTATATCTCAACATGAATTTTTACATGCATAGAAATTCATTGGCAGACAAGCACAGTCAGAGTCAGAACCCCTTATGTAAGCTCCGTGATGTCCTGGCTCCCAGTCTCTTGGGTTCTCTTGAATCATTTGTTGTTGTTGGTCATAGGGCTTGAACTCTGGGCCTGGGCGCTGTCCCTGAGCTCTTCAGCTCAAGGCTAGCACTTGAGTCACAGCGCCACTTCCTCCTCAAGCATTTTTCAGGTTCAAGTGGCTGAAGAACTACTGGGGGAGGAGCGAATGTTACCCTTGTGTTTGGGATCAGGTGACAAGCCTCCTTCACCCCAGGTAGACTTCCCCCCCAAAGCCCTGGGGGGGCAGAGCTTCTGGCTGCTGCATTTCCCCTAAGGAAGAATGCTTGGAAAAGGGTTTATCCAACTCTTGTGTCTTGAACTGTACCCACTTGAGCAATGAAAATATTTTCTAACATCCGTTATACTAATTAACAAAAGCTGTCGTGTTGATCAGAAATCAAGTTAGTGGGGATGCCTATAAGCAGCTGCCTTTGGAGTGCGGGGTTTTCAGGAGAGGATTTCAGATGCTAACCACCCACCCTGCGGTGACTGTTCCCCATTAAGGACCTTCAGATATTAAATAACTTCCCCCAGGCTGCATGGGCATGGCTGCTTTCTCTGTTTATGGTGCGACTGTGCTGAAGTGTTTTGAAGTAAGTTATAGCAGCGTAGCAGCTTGGGAATCTGGGGGCTGGGTTTCCTTTCTAATGATTGCAGTGTACCAGCCCTGCGTGACACAAGATGTCCAGTCGTGGCCACCGTCACACAGGAAGTCCCTCTCAGATGCTCCCCAAACTGCATAATCAGACTCAGTATACATTCTATGATGTCACATGGTTCTGGTTAAGAAGCAAGAGTTTTGCTGCATGGCGCCCGTGGCCCATGCCTGTAATCCTAGCTACTTCGATGGTTGAGAACTGAGAATCTTGGTTTAAAAGCAGCCTAGGCAGACAAATCCTTGAGACTCTGATCTCTAATTAACCAACATAAAGCCAGAACTGGAAGTGTGGCTAAAGTGGTAGAGCACTAGCCATGTGTGGAGGAAGATAAAGAGAATAGGAAGCCCTGAGTTCAAGCCTCAGTACCAACACCAGAGAAAAAGAATCAGAGTTCTTTTTTTTTTTTTTTTTTCTGGTCGGTCATGGGCCTGAACTCTGGGCCTGGACTCTGTCTCTCAGCTCTTCAGCTCAAGGCTAGCGCTCTACCACTTGAGCCACAGCACCACTTCTGGCTTTTTCTGCTTACGTGGTGCTGAGGAATCAAACCTAGGGCCTCATGCATGCAAGGCATGCACTGTACCACTGAGCCACCTTCCCAGCCCTAAGAATCTGAGTTCTTTTGGGGGGATGAGCATGGATAAAGGGGATCTCCAAGGCTGGATTAGCAGAAAAGAAATGTACAGATGCCTGCCCCTCCTCTCTGTCTCCCCACAGAGCATCCTGGTGCCAGGCACCAGGATGTGTGCCGTGTGCCGTGTGATATTGCTCCACAGTGAGGCGCCTTTCCCGCCTGTGTCCACCTTCTCACAGGACAGATGTAACGCTGAGCTGAGGCCAGGGAAGGGGGACTGGACAGTGTGGCTTTCAGAGCCAGCTCTCCTGAGGCTTGTCTGAAACACCAGCTGCCCAGCCCCTGCCAGGAGACATCGTAGCCCTTCTGTAGAGGGGTGAAGTGGGGAGGGGGAGACCTCTAGTCCCAGGAGAATGGGCTTGGGTAGAGAGCTTCGCACTGGGCAGAGGTGGGGAGCGAGTGTGGGCCGCTGGCTCTTTGTCTGGAGGACCTTGGGTGAGGTCTCAGCATGGTGTTAGGATAGTCCTGCTGTTTGTATCCTGTGTTGGGACTGCAAAGGCCATGCCCCTTCCCGGGCCCCTTCTCATCTTAGAGCAGGAAGAAATTGATTTTTGATGCCTTTCGGGCTTTGAATTCTCTCCATTAAACAGAAACAAGCACACCGAGAGACGTGATTTAGAACCGTAGAAATAGAAAACCTCAAGATTCAAGGCATTGACAGGTGTCCTTCAAATTCATTTGCACAAACGAGTAAAATCATGTAAATGATAATATTTTTCAAGTAAAAATGTGCAGGGCTGGGCATGTGGCTTAGTGGTAGAATGCTTGCCTAGCACGCATGAAGCTCTAGGTTCGACACAGTACCACATAAATGGAAAAGGCCGGGAGTGGCGCTGTGGTTCAAGTGGAAGAGTGCTAGCTTTGAGCAAAAGCAGCTCAGGACAGTGGCCAGGCCTTAGTTCAAGCTCCAGGACTGGTACCGAAAGAAAAAAAAAGCATGCAGATTTTAGGCTCAGCGAGTCCTTTCTTCTTCACACCATTTGTTTCTGCTTTTTGTGTGGCTCAATGTATAGTTAAGGGGCCCGCTTTAGATGTTCTCCATTTCAAACCACGGATTCAACTCACATCTTCACTACCAAATGGAGACTAAAGTTGTGGAACTATTTTCCCCGTTAGTATATTCACGGGTATGTGAATTAGCTTTTAGTTACTATGACAGAATACTTGAGCCAATCAACTTATAAGGAGGAAAGAGTTATTTGGTGCTCATAGCTGGACCTTATGGTGCAAAGACAGAGAGGAAGGGGAGGGCCTCATATTCCTTCCCAGGGCGTGTCTCCAATGACCTCATTTCCTTCTATTCCATCTACCTCTGACCTCCAAATGGAACCACGGACTGATGATCAAGCCTTTAACAAATGTGCTACTGGGGAAACATTTAAAGTCCACACCTACAACAGGACCATGGTGAGAAGATAGTGATGTCCAGTGCAAGGTTTTGTCTTTTCCCCCCTCCTCCACTCCACCATGTTGAATCATTAGAATGGCCTCCTTTTCCTGCAGTTAGCAAACATACTGGGTGATCTGACCACACACATCAATCAGTCCAAGCCATCTTTTTTTCCCCCCTCTCTCCAAGTCTCTGCATTTGTCTTCCTTGTACACACGACCCATGTCAGAGGCAGAGCACTTACACATCTTCTCCCTTTTCAAAATCTGTGGGAGAATTTCTCTTTTTTCTTTTCTGCACCGAGCCAAGTGTCCTGCCCAAGACAGGCAGTCAATAAATATGTGCTGCAGCTGATGGGAGATGAGCTTGAGGAAGCCTTTCATGTGTTTCTAATGGCGATGCTGGGCAATAGATTGGTGTGAGAGGTTGCCAGAAACACCGACGATTACTGCTGCAGCCTCATCTCCCTGCGCTGGCTTTGATTGAACGATGATAAAGGTATCATTTCACTGCATTAGGGGGAGGTGGTGTATGGAGATTTGACGCACGTGGTGTTTTGTGACTTTCTCTTGCTGAAGCAGTGGCATTTGTCGCCTTTCATCTAAGTCTGAATCATTTCTGAAATGGAGTCTTAAATTTCAAGGTATGGAACATTTCAAGTTAAACATCCTCTGGAAAGCGTGTTTCATGTTTTTCTGCCCAAATGGGGAGTAAGATGACAGGAGCTTGTCATGTCTGGATAATGGTAGCTCTGAGTCAGAGCCTCGCGAGGCAGCTGCAGAAGGCTGGCCGACATTATTTCTAGATGTTTCCTTTCTCTATGTGGGTTTGTTGATTTTGTTGGATTTCAAATGGGTGGAAACTCGCAAGGAGCAAGGGTCTGGGGAGACAGGAAGTGGTTTGGATGGGCAGAAACATCCTGCCCAGCGGCATTTCTTGTGTGCAAGACAGGATGACAGGAGAGAGCGCTGGACACTGTGAGGATACAGAGACTGGGGACTGGACCTAGTGCTGGGGGCAGGCAGGGGACAGGGAATCTTCTCCAGGGAGGCCCTGGTTCATAGAATCCTCATACCTATAATCCTAGTTACTCAAGAGGCTAGATCTGAGGATCGAGGTTCAAAGCCAGGTTGAGCAAACACATCTGAGAGACTTTAATCTTCAAATAACCAGCAAAGAGCCTAAAGTGGAGATATGGCCCAAGTGGCAGAGTGATAGCCTTGAGCAGAGTGCCCAATCCTGAGTTCAAGCATGAGTCCTGGAAGCACGAAAGAAAGAAAGAAAGAAGGAAGAAAGAAAGGAAAGAAAGAGAGAAAAAAGGAATGTTATGAACTCATCAGGTGAAGGTAGTGAGGGCTGGAAGTAAGAGTCTGACAAAGAGACACACATGTGAGAATGTTGGGAACATGATTTTGTTTTGGCTCAAAGGAGAGGTAAGTAGGACCTTAGATCTGGAAGGACTTTAGACCTGGAAGTGAAGTGACAAAGACATAAAAAAAGGATAGCTCGTATGGATCTCTCTGTTCTGTTGTAATTAGCAAAGAGACCCTAGTGATGTCAGGTCCAGATACAGCATCTTCTGGGAAAAAGACCAGACTGAAAGGTAGGGGAGTGGGACTGCCTAGCTCTGCAGGTGGGCTGTGTACAGTTGCACTGCTAGAGTTTGTCCACCAGAGGGCAGGAGCAACCCACACATGAGACTCACAGGAGGGCAGAGCTGCTGAGTGTCCACAGGCTTTGCCTGGGTGCTAGGGCGGGGGGGGGGGGGGGGGGGGGGCGGCGAGTAGAAGGACAAGGTAGGACAATTAGGCTGGAGTCTTCTTATTCTTTGTGAGAAAGGCAAAGGCTCTGGACAGGTGTTTCCCAGCTCCTGTGCCACACAGAACATAGCAACCATCATGGGGTGTGTTTGTCCTGGCAGAAGTTAGCCTCCCGGGGTACCAGTGAGGACCCCAGTTCTGCCTTCTCATCCTGGCCCCTTCACTTCTGCAGAAACAGAGATTCTCCCCCAATTTTCAGGGGCTGTCTGAAAAGACAGGGGGTTTGTGAGAGCAACCAATGGGGGTGACAAGGCTGTACCTGCAGCTCCGAAGCATAAGATAAGGGTTCCTTCACCTCTCTGCTCCGAGGGGCTGAGCACGGGCTTGGTCTATTGGTCTATGGAGGAAAGTTGTTTTCTGTGAATGAGTAAGGGACTTGTGTGGAGTCCATGAGGGTTAAGGCCACCCAGGCTTGACTTGTCCCGAGTCTCAGGGTGGTCACCAGGCTGAGGGTACTGGTGGAGCTGGCCTCATTTTCTCCCTGGCAGCTCTCCTTTCTAGCTGGTGAGAGCATTTGATTGGAGCCTTTGCTTGGGTGCACATTTTATTTCCGGAGAGATTGCTCCAGAGCTCACGAGGGTCTTGGATTCCTCCACTTGTCTTTCTTTTTCCTGGAGAGCAGACGTGTGGGGGCGGCCGTTCAGGCTCTGACAAGTCCCATTTCCGTGCTAATAAATATTCTTCCCCTTCGAAGTGTTGAAAGAAAAAAAAAAAAGCAGAGGAAGAACAAGTCTCCCATTTGTCACCTTCTCTTTGGGCCAGAGAAGGGAATGGATTTTGCGATTACTTGTGGCTGATTCAGAGCTAGGAATGATACAAGGGCTCACTTTTGTCCAGATTCATTTTGCCCTTGACTCTGGCCCCAGGAAGGAAGAAGGTTCCATCATGAAGCAAAGTCCAGAATTGTGGCAAGCCCCGAGCGTCTGGCTGCCTTTGTCCATGACCTTTGTTCTTTCCTGGTGGTGGCCGTGCTGATCCCCTGTTGGGAAGCAACGGGAACACACAGGACATCAGCAGCCATCCGAATGCCAGCCCTGCAGCAGGGCCTGCCCAGGCCCAGGCCTGTACCCTGGAGACTGTGTCTGAGCGCCTCTGGGGGAGGCCGGAGGCTCTGTTCTCAGATCTCATCTCTGTCTAAACGGCTTCTCAGTCTACCACAGACAACACAGGCCATTGCGCAACCGGGCTTCTGCTAGACAGGGTGGCCTGTGATTAGCTGACAAGCAGGGTCGATTGCTGTGGCTGGGAGGGCTTTTTTGTCAGGACAAAAGCACTTCATGCTGTGGATGTCCTGGGGCCCATCACAGAGCTGGGACACACTTGCTCAGTACTGTTCGGAGAGCCTCAGACGGGGAAGCAGACATTGTGCTGTGGCTCCTTTTTACCCTTGGCTTTGGGTCTGGGCATGAGGGAGCCAATTCCTCGCGCTTCCCTTGTCATCTTAAACAGAGGAAACTCCCGCTCAGCCTTTCCGGGCTGTCTCAGAGGGGTGTGATGTCGGGAGAATCGAATGTGCTCTGCACGCTGGCCCTGTGATGGACAGCAATGATGGCGATTAGTCATTGTTCTCATTCTTCAGCGATGCGGACTCCTTTCCCTTCGCTTTGCGCCCTCCCTCTCATCTTCCCTGCTGTCTGGCTCCTGTCTTTATGCCAACAATGATTCCAGGTACAAACAGTTCCACGGCCAACCCTATGTGATCCCCCACTGAAAGGGTGGAGAAGGGCAGTACTTTTTGTCCTGTTCTTGTTCTTGTGTTTTGTCAGTCCTGGGACTTGAACTCAGGGCCTGGGCACTGTCCTTGAGCTTTTTCACTCAAAGCAAGTGCTCTACCACTTTGTACCACTTCCAGTGTTCTGGTGGTTAATTGGAGAGAAGAGTCTCATGGACTTGCCTGCCCAGGCTGGCTTTGAACCTCCATCCTCAGATCTCAGCTTCCTGAGTAGCTAGGATGAGAGGTGTGAGCAGCACCCAGCCTCTTGTCCTGTCCTGTTCTTAGGAACATCAGCCTAGAGTATTCTGGAAGCTGACAGCAGGGGGCAGTAGCACCTCACACCATTGGTCCCTCCCGTGGGTTTTCTGGCCACAGGCCTGTCCTGTCCCGGAGAGGGGCTGCATCTCAGTGGGGCGTACACTGTGTGTGGCCGGCAGGCAGGTTGAGAATGTCTTAATGACCTGTGTGGTGTGCGATACATTAGCTGATGGGCTGATGTGGCAGGCCACTCTGATAGCCAGACTTGGCCACGTACGCTGATTTTCTTTGAGGAGCAGGAATGTGTGTGTGTCCTGGATGTCCCCCACCTCTGAGTCTCTGCTTAGAGAGGGGGGACCACAGAAGAAACTTGAGGATGGAGATGAAGAGTAGGCAGGTGGATCCCACCAGACTGAGCCTTTCTGAGCACCCAGCTGAGCCGAGACGGTGACAGAGTCAAGGGACCAGCTGTACATGAAGTAGGTCCCCGGGGCTGCCACCTGCCCCTCCCGCAACCCGTGGGCAACCGTCCATGCTGCCGTCTCTCCTCTACCTGTGTTCCTTCAGTGCCCCCATATTCCACTCGAACTGCATTCCTGACAAGACCCCTGCCCACAGCCGTTTTTGGCTCCTGGAAGCCCAGCCATCCTTCTGGATTTCTGAGTGTGCCAGGCCATGACTATAGGGGCCACCAAATGGAGGCTGAAGGTGACACTAGGTCCTGCTCCCTGGCAACTTCCTCCCAGCACCAGCAGCTCGCAGGGTGATGCTTCAAGAAGATGCTTACAGCCTGCAAAGGACTCTTGGCATTTCTTAGGGACTTACATTATCCCCGAAGAGGATAACATAGCCAGGATGCTGGATTTCTTTCTTAACTTTTGCCTGCAGGAATTTTAGGGGTGCCTCAATTTTAGGAGGCAGCCCCTGGCCCTCTTGTTCTCCCCAATCTGAACCCAGAGCCAGTGCTGTATGAGCCTTGCACTGAGGTCACCTTGGCTTCCCACGGGTGATGGCAGACTCTCTTCCCAGAACACAGGGGTCAAGCAGCATGTTTACTCAAGTCTGGAAAATACACTAAAGCTGCAGAAATAGAAATCTTCCTAGCTGAGGATGTTAAGGTGTCTTGTAAGCGTGTGTCAGTGCCCCATTATGAAACCATTCACTCCATTGCGTTTATCCAGCACTCATTGGTTGAATCTGTGTGCACAGCTGTGCCAGGCTCTCTCTCTGAGTTAGGGAGCAGATCTGACGTTACATTTCAGGCCCTAGGAATATTCTGGCTCTTTCCTTCCAGAGAACCAGCTGTGGCTCCAGGTGTGGAGTTAGGTGGAGGCGGAGAGCAGGACGGAGCCAGACGGGAATAGTGGTGGGGACAGCATGAAGCATAAAGCAAGGCAGGGGAGGACAGAACAGGGCAGAAAGAGACAAGAGGGGCTGGCAGATCAGATCTGGGAGAGGGAAGGAGGCAGGAACAGGAGGGAGGCTTGGAGGGGGCCACGGGGTAGGGGATGGCCCTGAGAGAGTGGGGAGAAGACCAGGCCGTGGTAGTCTAGGAAGAGAACTTGGAGTTCAGGTTTGGAACTAGTAACCCTGAAGCAGGGCTCAGAGACCTTGCGTCGGTGAGGTCGCAGCTGGAGCTGCGGGGCACTCCTGCCAGAACAGGCCCCCAGTGGGTGGATCTGTGAGTGTGTGCTTGTTATGGTACCTGACTGTGGGGCTGGCTGCGGGGCTGGGGGTAGTGGCAGTGCTGACCAAATGCTCTTTGAGGCCCTAGGAAGGAAATCAACATGACAAAATCCCTGCCTCTGCCTCAGGAAACTCCCGTTTGAGGAACTGAAGGCAGAAGGAGCTAAGACCAGTGAGGAGATGATGTTGGCCTTCTGCCCTTCCTGTGTCAAGCTGAGCTCCCTTAAGGCTGCCAGCCTGGCCCTGGCAGCTCTACACACCTACCCCCTGGGGTCCTCAACCAAGATCTAGCTCCATCTTTCTTTGGTCTAGTGCTTAAGATAGGCTCCATTTCTGGTTTTCCACAGGGTGACAGGAGCTGGCTGAGTGAGGGGCTGGAGTGAGTGGCCGTGTTGAAGAGTGCCATCCAGGTAGGGACCATGAGTAGTTTAGCACAGGATAATAAGTACAACAGGACTGGGGGTGGCCAGGCAAGGTCAGTTAGGATACCATGAGGCCTTTTGGCTTTTGGTGTACCAAACCTTTCTATGCAGATGTTCAAGCTTCCTGATTCAATTCTTGTCCTCATCCATGCATTCACATCTGGGTCCTTAGGAGCTAAGCGGAAAGCTGCAGAGAAAAGAGTTCCTCTCTTTGCTGGTTGGTCTCCCCACCTCCAACAGCTTAGTGATTCTTATTTACCTGGCCTTTCCACCCCGGGCTAGCGTGGTATTCCTCTTCTAGCTCTGGTGGGTGGGCAATAGCTGAGCCCTTTAATTTCTTTTGTGAAGGTTGTTTTGAAGTTTCTTTTAGCTCTTTCCTCTTCAAGTTTACAGAAAATTTATGTTGGTTTTTTTTTTAAACCTTTCCTCCAGCATCCTGTTCTTTAATCCCCAATCATTTCTGCAATTTCTATCCTAAATCTTTTCCAGTTCTTGCTTCTCAAGTGAAACCTTAAATTGGACACATTAAGAGTTTGGGGACTTTACTGCAATGATTGCTTCTTGGTTTCCATATGTTTCAAATACCTTCCAACATGATGATTAAAAAAAGAATGTTTTCATACTTTTTATCCTGGGTCAAGCTCTATTTGGAGGGCTTCTCTGTCTCAATTTAAATCTTCAAAACAATGAGTCTGTGATGAAGGCATTGTTGTCCTCAGTTTTCAGATAAGAAGGATAAGACTTAGAGAAGTTAAGTACTAGCCAGGTGCTGGTGGCTCACACTTGTAATCCTAGCTACTCAGAAGGCTGAGATCTGAGGATCACAGTTCAAAGCCAGCCCAGGCAGGAAAGTCTGTGGGACTCTTATCTCCAATTAACCACCTGAAAACTGGAAGTGGCACTGTGGCTCAAGTGGTACAGCACTAGCCTTGAGCTGAAGAGCTCAGGGACAGTGCCCAGGCCCAGAGTTCAAGTCCCATGACTGGGGGGCGGGGGTTGGGGAAAAAGTACTTTGTCCAGAGTAACATGAGTAATTACAGTGGTGTATGAAAATTTGCCTTGTGCTGTTACTCAACTTGCTTGGTCCTGGCTGGTGCTCTATTACTTCAGCCACACCTCCGGTACAACATTTTGTTGGTTAACTGGAAGGGGAATATTTTAGACTTTTCTGCCTGGGCTGGTTTCAAACAGTGATCCTTCAGGACTCAGCCGTCTAAGTATTTAGAATTCCAAGCAGGAGCCACTGGCACCTAGCTAAAAATTTCTCATTTAGTAATGGAAATATTGTGCATTATAAACCCCACCTTTGTAGCTGGAAATAGTGGGTCACACCTGCAATCCCGGCAGTTGGCATGCTGAGGCAAAAAGATTGGATAAACAGTGAATTTGAGTAATCCTGGGATACATAGTGAGACCCTGACTCAAAATGAAAACTAAAATCCAAACTAAACCAAATTAAACAAAAATCCCCAAACAACACAACAACAAAAACCATAAATGACCACCAACAAGAAAACAAAAAAGACCACCCACCTTTGCTTTGATATATAAATATAATTAATAAAATTTCTGTGAACTGTGAGATAGCATTGATGTTTTGGGAGCCATATCACACCTCTGCTGTAATTTTATGTCCTGCCTAGACCCCCTGGACTTCAAGCACCCCAGTAAGAGAACTATTCTGGGGCTGGTCTTACCTCAGATCTCAGTAGCTTTGTTTATATCTTTCCATTTTCCTTGGTATCAGTTCCTCAGCTTCTAAGATGCGAATGATTTGTTTCTTGAAGTCGTTTTGAAACTAATGTGAAATAATAGACATGAAATGAACCGCAGAGGGCAAAAGCGTGACATTTTGGGTTAACATTTACATTTTGACATCAGGAAGCCATTTGACCCACACTGAGCTTCTAATTTACTAGAGCTCCAGATTTGTTTTATTGCCTTTCCACAGATCTATTTTACCTAGAGTTTCTGTTCCGCTCAATCTCAATTTCTCTGGGTCCAGTGGAAGTTCATGTTTCCCCGACTTCATTTCATTACCTGGTTAATAGAATTTCTCTCCAAGGAAAGAGTTCAGAGGAGTTGAGTAGCAAGGGGGTATCCTTGTTTGAGAAAGAGGATATGAACCAGACCCCTAGCAGTCCCCAAAGTTGGAACTTATACAGAATGCATACCCTAATTGTGCATTAATATCTATCTCTATATATTTTTAGTCATAACACAGTTTATTTGCTCCATCCATTAAGTTCCTTGTTAAACAGCTGTATGTTCCATTTGGTTTGGAAATTACACAGTGTGTCAAGCACCTTGTCTTGCCCTCTGGTATACTAAGTGGATCTTCCATCATTTTGGGCAAGGGACATCTTATGAGCAAGGGACATCAGCATATTTAGACTGTCTTGGGGGAGAGAGGCCATCAGCTGCTGAGGCCATCATGGGAGAGGGGTTATTTCTCAGATGACTCCCAAGAAGATAGGAGACAGGGTCACCTCCCACTTAGACCCATTATAGAACGAATAGTCATTCACTGTCATGAGAGAGATCGATCGTGACCACATGTAGGCCATCTCAAGAGAAAGGGGTCCCTTCCACCACTCTCACCTGATCTTTGGTTCTGTTTATTCTCTCCTTGTCCTGATGAGTTATATGAGTAGCCCCGAACTTGTCCTTCGGCCTAGGAACCCAGTGGATTCTCAGCTTAGATGTAGGCCACAAGTCCCACTGACATCCAAAATAAGGGAAAGACAACTTCCTCAGGGCAAAATTAGAGTTCTGTCTCAGAAGCAGGAGAGCCAGTGCTGCTTAAAGAAATGTTAAGGTCGGGCTGGGAAGGTGGCTCAGTGGTAGAGCACTTGCCTTGCATGCTCGAGGCCCTGGGTTCGATTCCTCAGCACCACATAAGCAAAAAGAAAAAAGCCGGAAGTGGCGCTGTGGCTCAAGTGGTAGAGCACTAGCCTTGAGCTGAAGAGTTGAGGGACAGCACCCAGGCCCAGAGTTCAGGCCCCACGACTGGACCACCCAAAAAAAAAAAAAAGAAATGTTAAGGTGCTGTGAATTCTGTGAGCATAGGCACTGTTGTTTATGCTTCTCTGGTGCCTTCTATATCCATAGTTTCAGAGGTAGATATTCAATCAATCAAGCAATCAACTAATGATTCATTTGAGCTTCAACAGTTATTCAACTGTTTTTATTTAGAAGTTATATACGTTCATTTCAGAATATTGGAAAATATTAGAATAGTATCGCATTCCCTGTACTCTTAATCACTGTAGGCAGAAGACACTGTAGGCAGTGTAAAAGCTTTCTCTTTGGCAAAGTGTCATACCGCGCATGGCACGTTATCATTTGCTTTGCGGCATTAATATATTTTTTAAATTTTTTATTGTAAAGATACTATACAGAGGGGTTACAGTTACATGAGTAAGGTAATGAGTACATTTTCTATCGAGCATTGTTATCCCCTCCTTTGTCCCCCCCCCCACTATCCCTTCCCTCTCCACCTCTCCAACTCCTTCCTCCTCCCCACCCAAGTTGTAAAGTTTGTTTTCAACATAGTGACTTGTACATCTCAGTGTTACAATGGGTCAACCTGTACCTTTGTTTCAGCATTTTGTTATTTCCCTTCCCCTCCCCAAATTAGAAATATATATATATATATGTACATTTATATATATATATATATACACACACACACACACACACACACAAGAGTACATCAATATTTATTGGGTACCTAAATGAAGAGTGGGATGCCAAGGTGCTGTGTGTGTGTAGGAATAGGGATGATACCAGGTGATGCAAAAGACGGGAGAGACTTCTGCAGTGCTGCTCTGAGCCAGAGACACTTCTAGAGCAGAGCTCTGCTTTGGGAGAGCTCAGACTCTATAGTGTATACAGAGTCAGCATGAGTAGGCAAATTATAGAGTCCATTAGAAAGAGAAGTGATTTGGAAAAAGGAATACTTTGGGGCATTAGGTGGAATTAGGAATTAGGGACATTAGGAGCACTGGAATTGTGATGGGACCAGCATTAAATAGGGTGTTTAGGGTGGTCCTCACTGAACAAGTCAGATTGTGCAGAGGCTCTTGAAGTCTCCATTTGGAGTAGGTCCAATGTGTGTCTGAGGAAAAGATGTTCAGAAGATAGGGCAAAAGCACAAAGGCAGGATTGTGACTTGCAGGTCTGAGGAATATCAAAATGTTTAGAGTAGCTGAAGTGGAGCAGATGAACAGAAGAAAAGCAAGGGGAATGGTAGCAAGGGAAAAGGTCAAAAGGCAGTTAAGGAGAAGGACAGGACAGGATCTATATAGAACATTCTGGGCTTCTCCTCTAAGCAGCATATAAGCCTTTATTGCATTTTAGGTAGAGATTATCTGTATGTCTGTCTGTCTGTCTGTCTACATACCTACCTATCTATCTCTTGCTTAGCAACTACTTAAATTCAGCACAGTTCATGGCCAAGGGTCATAAATTATGTTGGCCCAGCTTTGAGCCAAACCTTATTCCTGGAATCAGGAATGGAAGTTAGCTCTACAAGAACTAGTAGAATGGAGAAGAGATGGTTTCTGAGTGGGGATCTGCACTACTGGGAGGGAGAGAAAAGGTAAAAACAGTGGCTGCCCATAGTCACCAGTTATTTTACTAGCAGTTAGTGGTGGGTAGAAATAGGACACAGATATGAGCATCATCCAGATAAAAAGCTCTGGTGATCTGAGAAGAATGTGATTATTAGGAGCCAAGAGGATTCAGGGTTTAATTTGGGGGAGGGATGTTTTTTAATCTAGGACTTAGATGATAAGATTTAAACAGATACAGAGAGGAAACATTCTGCATGATGAAAATAAGTCCAAAATGTGCACTAGGCTAGAAAAGCAAGACAATTCATTAAATACAGGGCAACAAGCAATGATGACACATTCAACTTTGTTGCATGGTAGAATTTATAAGGTCAAAGGCTAAGACTGAAGTTCATTCATAAGGTCCTCAAATGCCATTTAGTATGATATAAGGGAACAACAAATAGATCATCTCTTTAAAGGATCATTATATAAACAGGTTAGAAATTGTATAACAGTATCACTTGGTAGAGAAAATGATTAACATAACTAAATTAAAAGAAATGGAGGAAGCTAAGGACCTAGATTTGACCATAATTGTGTTGTCATTGGGTTTCCTGTATGTCAGTTACCTCTAGAGACAAGATCACAGGAACAAAAACATAGTAGACATTAACATCATAGGTACAGATTAAAAAAAATCATCTAGATTGTACTTAAAAATACATAATTAATATAGTCAGGAAATTAGATGATAAGGCAGAATGTTTCAACAGGGTATAGGAAACTATAAACAAGGAAAATTTCAGATCTGAAAATATGGGTCTGATAACGAAAGAAAATAGTGAGCTGGAATATGTTAGAATAAAAAAAGTGTAAAATTTAGAAAAGAATATGAGAGAGAAGGAACATAGTAAGAATATGTACTGTTTATGCAATGGGAGCCCCGGAAGGAGGAAAGAACAGTTATATGATATAACAGTATCTTAAACAATAATGAGCAAAAAAAGAAAGAAAGAAATTTTAAAAAAGAAAGAAGGATGATGTGGATCTCAAATGGTCCAAGTGGACATTGGTTCTCTCTTGACTTGGCAATCTCAGCTACTTAAAAGAGAGAGAGTGAGAGAAAAAGAGAGAGAGAGAGAGAGAGAAGCACTCAAAGAGTGAAAGTAGGCATTACGTTCAACCAAGTGGAAAGAAGATTAACAGCTGACTTCTTATCAGCAACACTGGAAGCAAAAAGACAATGATTATCTCCTGAGCACAGAAAGAAAACAATTGCTAGCTGGGTGCCGGTGGCTCACGCCTGTAATCCTAGTTACTCAGGAGGCTGAGATCAGTGGATCACGGTTCAAAGCCAGCCTGGGCAGGAAACTCTGTGAGACTCTTATCTCCAATAAACCATTAGAAAACTGGAAGTGGTGCCGTGGCTCAAGCGGTAGAGCACTGGCCTTGAGTTGAAGAGCACAGGGAAAGTGCCCAGGTCCAGAGTTCAAACCCCACAACTGACCAAAAAAAACCAAAAAACAAAAATCATTGCTAATCCAGAATCCTACCCAGTGAAGATATTCCTCAAAATGAAGATGAAATAAAGTCTTTTAAAAACAACCATAACAACAACAAATCCCAGCAGAGTTTTTCAGTAGAGGACCCATTTTTAAAGGGGATACAAAAATGAACCTTTAATATAAAAGGTCCCATTTGGAAGTATGGAGTGCAGGAAAGAGTGAGAAGCAGGAATGAACATGTGAATAAATACTAAGACACTCAAAACAGTGCACTATAGACTTCTATTTCTTAAGTGTGTCTCATTTCTCAAGTGTGTACTATTTCTTAAGTGTGTCTTATGTTTCAGGTTTCAGTCAGCATGTATACTTTAGCTTATTCTTTACATCAATCCTATGACTTTGGTACACAAAGAAATTGATGTTTGGGAGGAGAGGAAGAATAGCTCAGCTGAGTTTGTCTAAATAAACTTGAGCTGGTCTTATGTTCAATTTTTGGGCCATTTTGAGGTACTATCTGCTAGTCCCCTTATGTTCCAGAAGGAACCAGCAAGGTGGGCGCAGTGGAGCATCTGGATCTGCTAGATAGGTGACTGATTTCTATATCTTGCTAAAGGCTGGGAAGAGCCATTCAAAGTAGCTGTAGTAGGGGGTCACAGATTGTTCTCTTTTTTGTGGGGCTGGCATGTACCTTCTGCTTCAGAAAGCTTTTGTTCTCTGCAAGATGTAGCCAAAATCTTGCCCTGGCAACGTAGTATTGCATGACATTTTTATTAATTTTATCACTCTTCTTCTAATTTACCTGCAAAAAAAGTAGATTCTGATGCATTATTATCCTCAGTTATTTCTTTTTGGTTATTAGCCTGTAAGATTTTGAAGAGAAGACGCTAATATATATATATATATACACATATATATATACATATAAATATGTATATATATGTAGTATTTACACACACACATTTATAAATCTACCAATGTGTTTACTATAGTACCTGGTGCTCAGAGTATGGTCATACCCATTGATTTGTTACTTACAATCCATTCTTTTTACCATTGGTAGTGAAGCCAGAAGCCAGTGTTTGGGCTGTATCATGTGACCAGTTGCATAATGCTTCAGGTTTCTTTGAAGTTACCAGAACAGTAGAATTCACTGGAGTCCAATCAAGGATGTTGTATAGTGTTGAGACTCTGGGTTTAAATAGGAACAATAAAGTCTAGTGAGTTATATTTGGATATCAAACTAAGATTCCTAAGTAGCACTGTAGCAGTTGTTTAACGGAATCTGAAGTTCTCATGGGATCTTCTTTCATACTTGCTTGTGAGTGCCTTCCAAGTCTGAACACTTCAGATGCCTCCTTCAGCCCCATTGTGTGGGGCTCCACTTCAGAGAGCTGGGCCCTGCCTGTTGACTGAAGGCAGGTTTTAAATCTGCTTTTCTCAGTGCTGATATTCATAGAAGTCTAGATACATCTGTGGGTAGAGAGGACACCTACAGCAGTGCCCATGGTGAGTATTAATGAGTGCTCCATAATGAGACCAGGACATTTGTGTGTCAGTGGGAATTGTGGAGGCAGAGAGCAACTGTTGGGAAAAAAATAGAAGAAGCAATCTATTTCTGTCCGGGCAAGATTCAGGGAGAAGGATGATGTGGATCTCAAATGGTCCACCTGGATATTAGGTCTCTCTTGGCTTGGCAGAGGCCATGAGGGAGGCAACAGATTAAAGGGACTAGATTGAGTCATTTCTAAGCTGGGCATAGTGGAACATGTCTGTAATCTCAGCTACTTAGGAGGCAGAAGCAGAAGGATCACAAGTTTGAGACTTAGTCTGGCAAAGTTAGTGAGACCCTATTCCCAAAATAAAACGGATAAAATAAATAAAATAAAAACACAGGATTTGGGTGGGGGAAGGGAGGGCACATAGTTTAAATGCTTGTGCAACAAGCAGTAAGAACCTAAATTCAATCCCCAAATAATAAATAGAAAGGTCCATTCTGGAATCTATTGAGGATTCCATCTGTGCTCAGCTTTGTGCTGTGAGAAAGATCTACACTTCCCATGTAGGTCTCAGGCTAGGCAGAAGGACAGAGGAAAAGTCAAAGTAACATGGATGTGACATATAGTGACCCACAGATTTGTTTCACACGTGATTCTGTTTTGTCAGATAAGCTGAACTTAATGGGTAGGAGGAGGTTTTTCAACTTGTTTTCTTTCACAAATAGCCAAGCATAACTATGAGCTATATTTTACAGAACTGCAGTGAGGCCTAACATTTCACTTCCATAAACACATGTGTGCAACACATACACATTCATGCTTTTTTTCAGTTGAAATGAGTGAAATCTGATTTAAGAAAAAATGAGAATTACAGTACACCAATATTTTGGTAGTAATTGTATTTACCTTGCATATCAGTTTGAAGAGAAATAATGTCTTTACTATATTGAGTCTTCTAATCCATGAGCACAGTCTCTTTCTCGCTATTTAAATTAGATCTTTGATTTCCTCCATTTTTTAGTGTTTCTTGGCTTTCAGCATATATGTCCTGTATATGTTGAGATTTTTTTTTCAAGATTTATGACTATTTATGATTTACTTTTGAGTAGTTACAGCATTATAACTTTATTTTTGGTTTGCATTTGTTAACTGCTAGCTGATGGAATTATGACTGGCTTTATCGTGTTGGCCTGGTGTCATCCCTACCTTGATGATCATGTTCACTTGTTCCAGGAGCTTTCCTTGCAAATGTCCTGGAAAGTTCTGCAGAGGTTGACCATGTTCTCTGCAGGTAGGGAGAGTTTGGCTTTTGTCCTTTTCATCTGTATATGTACTGATTTCTTTCCTTTTTCTTTTTTTTGTTTTGATTCTGGTCCTAGGGCTTGAACTCTCGGCTTGGGCACTGTCTTTTAGCTTTTTTTTCTTTGTTCAAGGCTAGTGCTCTACCACTTGAACCACAGTTCTACCCCTGGCTTTGTGGTGGTTCATTGGAGGTAAGAGTCTCATGGACTTTCCTGCCAAGGCTGCCTTTAAACCATGAATCTCAAATCTTGGCTTCTCTGGGTAGATAAGATTGATTCTAGGTAGATAGGTATGAACCACTGGCTGCTTTTGATTTTTTGAAATAAGTTAAAAATAGTTCAACTGATTATTGATTACTTAATCAATAATCAACCAATCAACCAACCAACCTATCTACCAACCAACCAACCATCAGTTAAAAACAATAACAAAAAAATCCCCAAATAAAAAGCTAAAAATAACTTGACTTAACCTTATGAACATTACATTTCATACAAAATTTATCTAATAATAGATTACAGGTTTAAAGGCAAACCATTTAAAAATTATAAAACTTTCTGAAGAATGTAGAAGATCTGGAGGGCTGTGAAGGTGGCTCAGTGGTAGAGCGCTTGCCTCACATGTTTGAGGCCCTGTGTTCAATTCCTCAGCACCACACAAGCAGAAAAAGCTGGAAGTGGCGCTATGGCTCAAGTGGTAGAGCGCTAGCCTTGAGCTGCAAAGCTGAGGGACAGCACCCAGTTCAGGCTCCATGACCGACCAAAAAAAAAAAAAAAACCAACAAAAAAGATCTTGAAAAAAGTTCTTAGACACGATGCAAAACTCACTACCAAAAAGAAAAACATTGGTAAATCAAACTTTGTCTCAATTAAAAAAAAATCTTTTGCAGGGGCTGGGAAGGTGGCTCAGTGGTAGAGCGCTTGCCTCGCATGCATGAGGCCCTGGGTTCGATTCCTCAGCACCACATAAGCAAAAAGGAAAAAAAGCCGAAAGTGGTGCTGTGGCTCAAGTGGTAGAGCGCTAGCCTTGAGCTGAAGAGCTGAGGGACAGCACCCAGACCCAGAGTTCAGGCCCCATGACCGGAACCAAAAAAAAATCTTTTGCAGTGTGTAAAACCCTGTTAAGGGAATAAAACTCCAAGCTGTAAGTTGGCAAAAGTATTTGCAAGCCATATATCTGACCAAGAGCTTATATCTGATTATATAGAGTTCTTTAAACAACATTAAACAAGTAAATGGACAAAAGATAAGCATTCATTTCATTGAAGAAGATACAGAGAGTGAGAAAATGCATCAAAAAATGTTAGCTGGGTGCAGGTGGCTCACATCTGTAATCCTAGCTATTCAGGAGGCTGAGATCTGAGGATTGTGGTTCAAAGTCAGCCCTGGCAGGAAAGTCTGTGAGACTTCTAATTCCAATTAACCACCAGAAAACCAGATGTAGCACTGTGGCTCAAATGGTAGAGTGCTTGCCTTGAGCTGAAGAGCTCAGGGTCAGCACCCAGGCCCAGAGTTTAGCCCCATGACCAACAACAACAAAAAGTTAAACACTGCTAACAGTAAAGTAACACCACTGAGCATCCATCAGAAGAACAGCTTTAATAATACAAATAATAAAATAATGGCAATACAAAATACTATTGAGCATGTGGAAAAACTTGACTATCTTGTATCTCTCATATATTGATGATGGGAAAGGAAAATAGTAGAGATACTCTGAAAAAGTAGGTTGTCAATTTCTTTTAAAAATACATTATAATCTAGCAAAATTACTCCTGGGTATTCATTTTAGAGAAATAAATTATGTCCATAGTTTCAAACCCTCTACATGATTGTTCATAATGGGCTTGTGATAGTTGCAAACCAGAAAAAAAAAAAAACCAAATTGTTCTACAATAATTCAGTGATTAGCCAAAGTGTGGTACATATTCTCATGGAATTAGAAATGAAAAAATAATTCATACTTGAAGCACCCTCCCTCCCTCCCTTCCTCCTTCTCTCCTTCCCTCCCTTCCTCCCTCCTTCTCTCCCTCCCTCTCTCCCTTTCTCCTTTTCCATCCCTTTCTTGCCAGACCTGGGGCTTGAACTCAGGGCCTGGGCACTGTCCCTGAGCTCCTTTTGTTCAAGGTTAGTGCTCTGCCACTTGAGCCATAGTACTACTTCTGGCTTTTTCTGTTTATGAGGTACTAAGGAATTGAACCCAGGGTTTTATGCATGCTAGGCAAGCACTGTACTACTAAGCCACATTTCCAGTTCTCTCTCTTTTATATGGTAACTTACTGTGTTGTCCAGGCTGACCTCTAGCTCCTGGGTTCAAGTGGTCTTCCTCTCTCAGCCTGCAGTTTCTCGATGATTTCTATGTTTTTGAATATAAAAATAAGATATGCCTGACATATTCATCTATATTCATCTATAAATTCTATATATTTGTATTTGTTATTTTAAAGTGCATTTGAAATTGTTCTATTTGATGCTGACATACAGGATTGTGATTCAGTTTTATTTAACAATTTACCAAATTTTCTTACAAATTTTAATTATTCAAATACTGGTGTTATATATAGAAATATTCTTCATGAGTAATTACAGTTTAAGACCTCCAGTTCAAAACTCAGTAGAAGCAAGGAAAGTGGTGTTCCTGATTTGAAAAATAAATATTTTCATTTCACTCTAAGTAAAGCTTTATGTTTTTGTTTGCTATTAAGTAGGTCTTACCTATTTCTAGTCTGATAAGGCCCTAATGCCCTCCTTTCCTCCCTCCCTCCCTCCCTCTCTCTCTCTTTCTTTCTTCCCTCCCTTCCTTCCTTCCTTCCTTCCTTCCTTCCTTCCTTCCTTCCTTCCTTCCTTCCTTCCTTCCTTCCTTCCTTCTTTCCTTCCTTCCTTCTTTCTTTCCTTCTTTCTCTTTCTTTCCTTCTTTTCTTTGTTATAGGGCTTGAACTCAGGGCCTGAGTGCTGTCCCTGAACTTTTTTGCACTCTACCACTTTGAGCCACAGTGCCGGCTCTGGTGGCTCATGCCTATAATCCTAGCTACAAAGGAGGTTGAGATCTGAGAGTCTCGGTTCAAAGCCAGTCTGGGCAAGAAAGCCATGAGACTTTTTTTTTTTGGGTCCGGTCATGGGGACTGAACTCTGGGCCTGGGCGCTGTCCCTCAGCTCTTCGGCTCAAGGCTAGCGCTCTACCACTTGAGCCACAGCGCCACTTCCGGCTTTTTTCTTTTTGCTTATGTGGTGCTGAGGAATCGAACAAAGAGCCTCATGCATGCAAGGCAAGCGCTCTACCACTGAGCCACCTTCCCAGCCCCCCATGAGACTGTTATCTCCAATAAACCGTTAGAAAACTGGGAGTGGCCCTGTGGCTCAAGTGGTAGAGCGCTCATCTTGAGCTGAATTGCTGAGCGACAGTGCCCAGGCCCAGAGTTCAAGCCCCACTACTGACAAACAAAACAAACAAACAAACAAAAAACAGTAAAGTAACTGCAATCCTCAGATCTCAGCCTTCTGAGTAGCTAGGATTATAGACATGAGCCACCGGGACCCATCAGAGATTACAATTTAACACGTCCCAATTATGTGTATAGTGCATGGTGATTAGTCACTTCTTCCGTCATTCTCCCCTGTCCTACCTACCTCTTCCTCCATCCTTCCTTCAAGTTTCTCCTTCCTTTTTCACACGTGTACATTGACTATTATGACTGTGTTTGTCCAGCATTCCTTTTTCCATTCTATAATTTGGCTGTGGTAAACAGTGCTGCAATGAATGTGGGTGGGCACATGCCTTTATCATGTCCTGTCTTGCAATCTTTCAGATAAATGTCCAGGTGTGGTATCAATGGGTCATATAAGTTATATATTTAGTTTTTTGAGGAATCGCCTCTAAGAACAATTCATTTAGAAGCAAATAACCACAATATTATTATACTTAAAATTTTGATAATTCATTAATATTCATTTCCAGTTTTTCTGATTCCCCCTTTCTCTGGCTTTTACCTTTTCTTCATTTTAGTCAGGAGCTAATTAAGACCCAGTATTTACAAGTTAGTCATAAGTCCCTTAAATCTCTAAGCTTCTTTCCACGTGTTCTTTTTTGTGGGAGTGTTGAAGAATTGGGTTGTTTGTTCCTTAGTTTCCCACAGTGTGGACTTTGTGTCATTCTTACTATGTTAGTTAACAGGCACCTGTTTCTTGTATTACACATAAATTAGTGCTTAGATCCAAAGGCTTGATTTGATTAAGATTTCTTTTCGAGAACACTTGACAGGTGATTTTGCAAACCTCTATCAGGAAGTAGACAATGTCTGCTTTTCTTTCTTTCACTTCTCGTTTTATGATGTTAGCTGACATTACTGGTTATTACTTTGATATATTAATTCATTAGGGGATAGAAACTGTGGAGATATTATGATTCTATTGTTCCTTCTTCATTTATTAGCAGGAGTACTTCTACAAGGAGAAACTTCCCTTCTTACCTATTTGGTTATGTGACAGAATGGAAAGACAAAGGCATAATTCTTAAAAATAGCAGTTTGGTTCCCTAGCATGCTCCAAAGGTGACGAATGAATTGAAAGCTAAACTATTATGAGCTATGTGAATCTGTTTTCTTTCAGCTCACGTAACATATAAGGGACCTCACTGGTCCATTCCTTGTTATTGAGTGATATGTAGAGACAGCCACAATTTACTTAACCCATTCCTTAGTTGAAAGACATTCCGACACAATCTAGATGGTATTTCTCTTTTACTTTTTTGTTGCCCACGCTAGCCTTGAACTCTAAGGGTTAAGCAATCCTCCAGCTTCAGCTTTCCAACTAGTGGGATTAAAGGTGTGTGTGCTACCATGACCATCTAGATTCTAAGCTTGGTATAGTGGGAATAAAGCTGCTATACATACCCACGTGAGTGTTTGGTTACAAACATGAGTTCTTGTTTCATCTGAGTAAATACGTAGGGGTGGAGTTTCTGGGTCATACATATAGTAAAAGAATGCTGAAATTAATAAGTAAATGCTAAAGATTGTTGCAAGTGTTTGTTTTTATTTTCATTTTTTATCTTTTTGCTACTATAATAGGTATGCAGTGGTATATCATCAATGATGCTCTTAATTTGCATTTCCCTAGTGATTGACGATGTGAGCATGTGTCTATCATCTGTGTGTCTTCTAGGTGAAATGTATGTTTAAATCTTTCACACACTGAAATTTTTTGTTGCTTGATAATTGTTGAGTTTGAGAGTTCTTTTTATATCCAGATGCTAGTCTTTTTTAAAAAAATCAGGCTAGCAGCTTACAAATATTTTCATTCTCTTAATGATGCTTTTCACAGAGCAAAATATCTTATATTTTGATGAAGTTTAATTTATCAAATTTCTCTCCAGGATTGTGTTAAGGATTTGCTGCTTAACCTAAGGCCACAAAGATTTTTCTCCTGTGTTTCCTTTTAGAAGTCTTATTCCTTTAGCTTTTACATGTAAATCTGTTGAGAAGATCATTACAATTAAAATATGATATAATAAAGCCTTTCATCATTAAGTAAATCTTGTGCTAGATACAGGGTTTTGCTGAAGCGACTTATCAGCTTGAAAAAAAGTTCTTTACTATATTCTTAGTTTACTGAGAGCTTTATTTTTCTTCTTTTCTGGTACTGGGGTTTGAACTCTGGGCCTCTCACTTGACTGGCTAGTGTTCTACCACTTGAACCACACCTCCAGGCTGTTCTTTGTGGCTTAGTTTTAGAAATAGAGTCTTAGGACTTTTCTGATTGGGCTGGTTTAGAGCCACCATTTTCTGGTAGCTAGAATTATAGGCATGAACTACTAGCACCTGGCTTTAATAACTTTACTTATTTGTCTTTCTGTAAAAAGCAAAAGCATAGGGACCCGCCCCCCCTCCCCCCCCCCAAAAAAAGCCACTACAACAAGCAAAACCAGAAAAACAGATCAAAGTGCTCTATCACTGAGCTATCGCCTCTGTCTGATTTCTTTGCTTAGGCTTATTTTCTTCTTTCTGTTTGTTTTAGAACCAATTTGTCTTTAGGAGCTTATCTCAATGAGCTTTTCTTTTCTTTTCTACCATACACATGCACTACCTCCACAATAGCTCACAGTTTTCGATATGTTTTTGTACTTATGCAACTCTATTTTCTCATTTTCTTTGTATTCCTTTACTTGACCGATGGATGTTTTAGAAATATGTTGTTTAATTTAATACTTTGGAGGTTGTTTTTTTTCTTTCCCAAGCATCTCTCATCTATTTGTAGTTTTTCTTAATTATGGACCTGAAGCATATTTTATGTATGAATTCTTTCTGTAGAATTCCTTTGCCCCAGGCCTGCATGCCAAGGGGAGGATCCCTTGAGATTTCCCACTTGTTCTGATTTTTCTTGTGTGTGTTTAGTGAGGGGAGATTTGCAGAGGAGGGCCTGCTAGGGGTGCGGGCCCCTTTGTATCTACAGTTCCCTGGGCTCCTATTTCTCATGCTATTTAATACTTAGCCTTTAGCAAAAAAAATGGATATATTAGTAGAATTTTCCTTATCAGGTAACTTCTTAAATAGCATCTGGAGGACCTGCCCCAGGGCTCATGTCCTGCCTCTTCTTGGAGGTACTTGGCTTTCTCCTAAATTTCAGATACTTGGTAATCTAAGCTTAGTACATTACAGGGCTCAAACAGCAGCCATAGCAGCTGTAGCAGCAGCAGCAGCAGCAGCATCAACAACAACAAAAAGGTCAGTTTTAAGATTGCTTGGTCCCTCCCCCACCCTGTTTTCACCCTCCCCCCTCCCCCCAGTGCTGGGTCTCTAATCCAGAGCTGTGTATGTTTGACAAAAGCTCTACCATTGAGTACCCCAGCCCTTGGATTTTTTTTTTTTTTTTTTGGTGGTGGTGGGGCAGTCCTAGGGCTTGAATTTAGGGCCTGGGCACTGTCCCTGAGGTATTTTACTTAAGGCTCGCACTCTGCCACTTGAACCACAGTGCCATTTCTGGCTTCTTCTGTGTATGTGGTACTGAGGAATCGAACCCAGGGCTTCATGCCTGCTAGGCAAGCACTCTACCACTAAGCCACACTCCCAGCCCAAACCTTGGATGTTTTGAGACAGGGTCTCACTAGGTAGGCCAGGCTGCCAAACTTGCAATTCTCTCACTTCTGTCTCCTGAGTGCTGTGGTTCTACTTGGTGAATTTTGATTTGAATAGAGGAGTGACGTTCTTTCCAACTTTATTTCTTTAGAAAGCTCGAGGTCCTCTCTCATTTTTATTTGTACAATGTTTTTATGTCACACCCTGATTTCCATGGGGTTATGAATTGTCTCTTTAGATACTCTAAATTCATCCACTGAGGTTTTAATTCTAATGACTATTTAATTCTAGAATTTCAACTTAGTTCCTTTCCAAATTTGCTTTGCCATTTGGCAAATGTAATCCTGTTTTCTTGCAGAATATATAATTAAAAATAACCTAACACTATAATTTCAGTATATGATCTTTTGAAGGTCTGTTTCTGCTGATTGCTGTTTCTGGCTATTTTTATTCATTGTGCTTTGCTTGCTTGTCTGCCTGCTTATTTTTGACTGCAGTCTGCATTTTTGGGGGGCTCTGGAGCTTGAATGCAGGGTCTCATGCTCTCTCTTAGCCCTTTCATGCAAATCTGGTGCTGTATTACTTGAGCCACAGCTCAACTGCTAGATTCTTGCTAGTCTATTGGTGATAAGAATCTGATGGAATTTTTTTGCCTGAGCTAGCTTTGAACTGCAACACTAAGAGCTCAGCCTCTGAAGATCATAGGATTATAGATGTGAGACACTGACACCTGACTGCTGCATTTTTTCCTGGTCCTGGGGCTTGAACTTAGGCCCTGGGCATTGTCCCTGAGTTTCTTTTGCTCAAGGCTGATGCTCTCCCATTTGAACCACAGTGACACTCTAGCTTTTTTTTTTTTTTTTTTAATTTATTGGAGATAAGAGTCTCATGGACTTTCCTGCCTGGGCTGGCTTCGAACCATGATCCTCAGATCTCAGCCTCCTGAGTAGCTAGGATAACAGATATGAGCCACTGGTACCTGGCTATGCTGAAATTTTTATTATTTTGGACGTTGTGGGGCTTGAACTCTGGGCCTGGGCGCTGTCCCTCAGCTCTTCAGCTCAAGCCTAGAGCTCTACCACTTGAGCTGCAGTGCCACTTCCAGCTTTTTCTGCCTATGTGGTACTTAGGAATTGAACCCAGGGCCTCATGCATGTGAGGCAAGCACTCTACCATTGAGCCATCTTCCCAGCCCTGAAAAATTTTTAATAGGTAATTATTTATAGTATTTCTTTTTTCCTTTTTTTTTTTTTTTTTTTGTAGGTTATGGGGCTTGAACTCTGGGTCTGGGCATTGTCCCTGAGCTCTTCAGCTCAAGGCAAATAGTCTACCACTTGAGCCACAATACCACTTCTGGTTTTCTGGTGGTTAATTGGAGATAAGGGTCTTACAGACTTTCTTGCTTGGGCTGGCTTTGAACGGTGACCCTCAGTTCTCCACCTTCTGAGTAGTAGGATTATAGGCATGAGCCACCTGCGCCCAGCTGATAGTATTTCTTTCAGGTCTAAGGTGAAGGTTCAGAGAAGATTATGCATAGCTTCTTCATGCTTACATATATTACATACTGTAGTTCTTTTTATGCTGACTTTATTGATGGGTTATTGGGCCATGTGAATTGGTTGAAAATCTGACTTGTGGGTATAATTTTTTAAATTTATTTTTATTGTAAAAGTGATGTGTAGAGGGGTTACAGTTACATAAATAAGGTAATGAGTCCATTACTTTTTGAACAGTGTCACCTCTTCCTGCATTTTCTCCCAGTTTTTCCCTCCTTCCCCTTTTCCCCTACAAGTTGTATATTCATTCCAACATAGTGTCTGGTGAGTATCACTGCTGCATTAGTTCACCCTTTGTCCCACCATTTCTGTGCTTACCTTCCTCAAATCAGATAAACTTAAATACAAGATAAAAGGTACAGAAATCAAAAACAGTGACAAAGGGGAAAAAAAACTCCCACAAAAAGTTACCACAAATCTGACTTGTGTGTAATTTGTTTAAACAGTGGATTTGAGGGTTAGTGTCTTACTTCCTGCTCTTCTTTATGCCAAGGTGATTTTTCATATGGTATGGGAACATGGAAAAGGGCTGGGCTTACTTCTGTTTCTTACTTCTCTTGGGTAGCCTTTTGGGTTGCCAGCGCAAGGGAAGAAGCGGCACCTTTTGGGCATTGTCTTTTGTGACCCAAATCTGTGAGACTGAGCAATCTCAATGTTAAAGTTCTTTTGCTTTGGCAAAATGCTCCCAGAGAAAATGTCAAAACTTCAAATCCATGGGCACCTGTGGTACTGTCTGCCCTTTTACAATGCTGTCCTCTAAGTGTGTGGCTTTATGCCAGGGCTTCCTGTACGATGCTCTGCCAGTGCGGACTGATGACTTACTAACCAAGATGGGCATTCAGAAGACATTGTCAAGGCCATAGGAGCTCTCTTCAGTGGGGATTCCAGAGTAAATGGAGCTAGTGGTCAGACAGAACATCAGCCCTACATTTCCTCTCTAGGATATGCTTGATATGGGGTGTTCAGGCAGCTTGTGGTTGCAATGGTATTGCTCAAAAGCAGTGGCTCCAAGAAGTTCAAGAAACAGCAAATAGAAGATGGTATGATGGGAAGGGGACCAAGCTTAGAGCTAATGAGCAAATGAGACTGCCGTTGCTCTGAGTATAGTGTGGGAAATGAGTCTAGGGAGTCCACTGCTAACTCAGAGACGGTTGGATTCCTGGGATCTATGCTTTATTCTGTTCACATTGTTGCCTTTGAGGCTTCAGAGAGGTGTTGAAACTGATGCCAGTGGATGTGTATTGACTATCAGACAACAAGAAACCACAGATCCATTGTCTATCATCTAGTTTTGTAATTAGATACTCAGGCAAGCCAAAATATACCAAGTCTTCTACTACAAACATTAGCTGTAACACCAGAGGGAAGGTAGTCAGAATGTCAATCTCTGTCCCTAACATATTCTGTAAGGGAGATATATGTTCTATTTGTCACTGGATTGTGTGGGAGCACAGTCCTAATAACTCAAGTTGGGCCACATGTAGGTGATGGTCCTTGTATTCCAGGTCCAGACTTTCCTGCCTGACTCTCCTTTCCTTTGTTCCCGCTCCAATTCTTGTTTAGTTATCATTTTCCTTTTCTTTTTGTGCCAATACTAAGGCTTGAACTCAAGGCCTGGCCTTTTTGCTCAAGGGTACCACTCTAACATTTGGGTTACAGCTCCATTTCTGCCTTTTCAGTGATTAATTAGAGATAAGACTTTCCTGCATGGGCTGGCTTCAAACTGTGGTTTTCAGATCTCAGCCTCCGGAGTAGCTAGGATCATAGGTGTGAGCCATCGGCACCCGGATTTTGTTTAGTTTTCTTAGGGAGTAGGCCATGTGTAATTAGATTGAGGGAAGATGTAGGCCTATTTGACTACGCCAGCCTTCTTAGAAGGCTGAGAGACAAGAAGGTACAGATGAACAATCTTAAAGGGAAAGTTACAAGGCTCCGAAAATTCCCAAGAGACGAGTGTCAGTTACAGTCTTCTACATCTTCTAGTATCATATCCAAGATGGAGAGTTTATGTGAGGAGGAGATTTAGGATCAGAGTGGAGAAGATTAGGAGTTCATCTTATCTATGTTAATTTGAAGACCTATGTATGTCTTGAATTTACTTCTTATTATGGGCTAGACCTAGAATATCTTCCAAAGTCCTACCTACATGTTAAATACTTGGTTTTCAGCTTGCCCCTATCAGAAGGTTGAGGAAACTTTTGAGATGAAGCTTTAGTGGAAGAAAGTTAAGTCCTTGGAGGGTGTGTCACTGAAGGGGATATTATAATCCTGGAGCCTTCCTCTTCTATTTCCTGGCTGCCAAGAGGTAAGAAGTTTCCTCTGCCATGTGGTCCTGCCATGATGTGCTGACTTAACACAGGCTCCAAAGGCCAAGTAACCATGCAACTAGACCCCAACCAACCATGTGAGTTCAAGTAAAGCTTTCTTCCTTGGAGGTCAGTTTCTTAAAGAATTTTGTCATAGTGACAGAAAGCTGGCTAAAACAAATGTCTAAATAGACTTACAGACATATACATATCCTAGAGGAGATATTGAATAGACATTTGGATATGAGTTTGATTTCAGAGAAGATACATTAGGGCATCATCAGTGGGTGTAGACAGAAAAGATCCTTGAGACCTGAGTTTGGGCCACTCTAAATGTAATAGGTTGGGGAGATAAAATTTTATTTTCTCTTACTCTTTTTTCTTCTTCTTTGTATCTTCCATGGAGAATGCAAGCTTGGTGAGGTCAGAAGTCTGGCCTGTTTTGTAATCCAGGACAAGCTACTCCATAAAAGTTTGTAGGATGAATGTATGCTGAAAATTTATACTACATGTGTGATCTCTGATGGCAAAGGGGGCCTTGGCAAGCTGTTTACGTGGCTACTACTGAGCCAGATCAGGTCAGCCTGTGGCTGGGGCTTCCTGTGGGTTGAGGGAGAACATTCTGACATTACCCCTCCCCTGCACAGACATTGTATCTTGCAGCTTCTCCTTGGGAGGTGGAAGGTGGGAGATTCTATTGAGAAGAATTAGTTGCCCTGCAGAAGAACACACAGAAGCCACCGGGTTTGAAGGTGGCAGCATACGTGCCTGTGAAGTGACACTAAGGGCATGACCCTGCTTCTCTAACAGGACCCGAGCCTTCCCAGTGTGATTCTTAGTGCCTGAGGGCAGGAAGTGTTGTAATCCTGTTATCCTTCTCCTGTCCTGCTCAGGAGACTAAATCCAATTCCCTGAGAACATTAGCAAGCAGAATGGATGCAGAGCTTGAGGGAAGTGCTGAGGGGCTTTGGAGTCTTCACCAGTTCCCTGGTGGAGCCCACTCTAACAGGCTGATTCTGTAGGATGAACTTGAGAAAGGCTCACATGAGCCTCAAGCTTTCCCTACCTGCTTATTCTCTCCCCCTCCCCATTTGTTTTGGTCAGTCATGGGGCTTGAACTCTGGGCTTGGGTGCTGACCCTCAGTCTTCAGCTCAAGGTTAGAGCTCTACCGCTTAAGCCATAGTGGCACTTCTGGTTTCAGCGTTTTCTGGTAGTTTACTTGCAGGTAAGAGTCTCATGGACTTTTCTGCCCAGGCTGGCTTTGAACCGTGATCCTCAGGTCTCAGCCTCCTGAGTAGCTAGGATTCCAGGCATGAGCCACTAATGCCTGGCATATTCTCTCCCCTTTCCAGAGCTGATTTCTCTAGTTCCACCTGGCCCAGGTACAACCTCCTCTTCTGTGTATGTCCCTTCATTCTGTACTCTTCCTGGTCCTCCAATATCAGAGTTTCTTTCTGGACAGAGGGTCTCTTGCCAGGTAGAATTTCTTAAGATTAATGCTTTGTATGCTTGGCCACCTGGGCCCTCCCCAATCTTGGCTAAGGCTCCCTTTCTGGGAGTTACTTTCACCTGCAATTTCTAGTACAGAGATCTGGGCCTGGCTCCAAGGGCACTGACTGGCTGACCCAGGTCTAGCCACCAGCTTTCTGACTCCTGAGGGTCTGTCTGGATTTCTGTCTGCATTTGCAGCCTGTGGTTGCCCTTCCTTACTCCCTGTAGGAGCTGCTGATAATGTGCTTTCAGACGGATCACTTTGCATGTACCAGGAGCCCACAAGCCTTAGGCAATCTCTAAGAAGCCTAAAATAATTAAAGGGGACTGTAGATGGGGAAGATGCATACAATTTTAAAATAGAAAATTAAAAATCACCCACAATTCCATGGCCTCAAAATAGCAATGGTAAATAAATACCTGGGTGTGTTTCCTTCCAGGTTTTCCCATGCATATTTATAAAGCATTGTCATGATTATATTGCTGATTCCGCCTTTCATCCAGTCCAAGATGGTATGCTTTACTGGTGTTCGAGAAAAATGCTCCATGTGTCTTGTACAGAGGAGTCTCAGTTCTGAGAGGATGAAAGTTGGTCTGGCTTTCCACATCTAGCTTGATCCCACACCAGAGCAGAGACTTATTTCCTCTGCTACACTGAGAGGTTTTCTTGATTTCATCGACTTCTGGCCTGATGCAAACAGAACTCTCCCTGCACTCACCTGCTCCAGAAAAATAAATAGTTCCTCCATTCCTGTTTTATCTAGACTTAGGGGAGCTGCTTACCTAGCCTTTCACCCCTTTTCTTCCTTTTTCCTCCCTCCCTCCTTTCTCCTTCCCCCTATTTCTCTCTCTCTCTCTCTCTCTCTCTCTCTCTCTCTCTCTCTCTCTCTCTCTCTCATATATGTGTACCTCAATTCTAAGGCTTGAAGTCAGGGTCTGGACACTGTCCCTTAGCTTTTTGCTCAAGCCTGGTGCTCTACCACTTAAGGCCCAACTTCACTTCCACCTTTTGGGTAGCTATTTCAAGATAAGAATCTCAAGGACTTTCCTGCATGAGTTTCCTTTGAACTATGATCCTTAGCCCTCAACCTCCTGAGTAGCCAGGATGACAGCTATGAGCCACAAGTACCTAGCCTTACCTAGCTTTGATCAAAGATCACCTAGAATGTACCATTCAGGGAGCAGAGGAAGCTTGTCACCCCTCCTGTACTCCCAGGCAGCTCATCTTTCTTCTGCTCTTTTTCCATTTTGGATTCAAGGCACTTGCTTGCTTTTTTTTTCTCCCATAAGTCCCAATGCTCTTGCATTACTGATACAAGCTACCACTTCCCACTGATTGGTAGAAAAGAAGAGCCAGTCCCAGCAGAGTCACAGGGAGACTCAGGTAGTACTTCTCCTGACCAAGGCGGTGCAAGCTGTGAGGAGGACACCGCTTTGCGGAGGACTTGGCTGTGTTCACTGGCTTTAGTCGTCTCTACACCACTGCTCCTCCCTGTCATGCATCCTGTGCAGGATGTGACTTCACGTACGTCCCATGAGAGGGTTGTACCTGCCATCTGTTGAAAGCTTTGAGTGTATCTGAGCCTTTGTCTCTCCAGGTCTTGCCACCAGAACACAGCCCCTGCTCAGTCTCCCTCCAGATGCAGAACTAGTAGTAGCCTTGACCCCTGATTTAATCAGCAAGGGCTGTTCCCAGCAGCATTGTCCTTGGGGCCAGAGGCCAGGGCCCCTGCTCTTCAGCCTCCTCATGCTGTCACCCCTCCCTGCAGGGTACTGTCTGTTACTAGCACTTGTTCCATTTGTCTGAGATACCAGAGCTCTGCCCACATGAGGCTCAGCCCCTGTCAGGTGTAAACATGGCACCTAGCGGTTGCGTGCGTGTGGTAGTTGTTGGTGTGTGGTCTACTGTGTCTATACA
Organism: Dipodomys spectabilis; assembly: GCF_019054845.1. Taxonomy (NCBI): domain Eukaryota; kingdom Metazoa; phylum Chordata; class Mammalia; order Rodentia; family Heteromyidae; genus Dipodomys; species Dipodomys spectabilis. Next base: position 17,805,122 of record NW_024870874.1, read on the forward strand.
AGGTTGTGAAGAGCCACTACAGGGTTGGCAAAAGGCAGGGAAGGGACAAGAGAAGGGAGCTCCTTAGTTTGTAGGCTGATTTGTGCTCTTGCCCTGGGTACTCTGAAAAGGAAGGGCATGTGGTTCTTGTCTATGTTCACATTCACTTCTTCCTGCTTTGCTAGCTTCACTCTCCAGGCAGCAAGAATGGAAGCCTTCTATGGACAAGCCTCAGGGCTCTTCCTTCTGTTTCCCATCCTCTCAGGGGGCTCCAAGTGAGGAACTGGCTGTGTCCACCCAGGGAAGATGTTGGCTAATGGACTCTAGCTTGTTCTTCCCACTGCCTTTCCCTAGAACTTCTGCCAACCAAACCTGTCCCTCCTGCCTAACCCTCACTTGGAAGAGGGGAAGCCAGAGGTCCCCAGTCTTCAAGAAACAGATGCCCTTCTTTTATACCTGGAGCAGTGGGGGCCTTGAACTCCTGGCTGCCAGAATGCATGGCCTATTTCATTCTGGTATGTTCCTGATAGATTGGAAAGAGGACCAGCCTATTATGGGCACGCAGTAAATGCTGGGCGATAAATAAGTGGGGGTGGCTACAGTATGTGAGTCTTCCTAGGAAGAAGCGTAGGTGACCCAGGTCAGTCACCTCTCTGGGTTGTGTGTGGGGAGAAGAAAGAGATGCCTCGGGAGGCTATTCCTTGAGGCCTGGGAGGGGGAGGCCTTAAGACAGTGCAATGCTTTGGGCAGGATCCATAATAAAATACTGTGGGCCAGCACTGCAGAGAGACTCAGAAGCTCCTTGGGGAATAAGTGCAGGGAGTGAGTGTGCATGTGAGAGCCTTGCCCTGGCCTGGATGGGGGAGGGGGGGCTTCCCATCAGAGATCATGGCTGCAAGGCCAGGCCCAGGCTGGCTCTAGCTGCTGGGTGTACCACCTCTCTGGAGGAGCTGTAGGCCTCAGTGTCTGTCCTGGGGAGGAAGGGAATGGGAATAAGGCTGGAAGAAGGAAGTCCTTTCTCCATCCTGCTTTGCTGCTGGCTTTGGTCCCAGAGTTGCTGTCAGGCAGTACATCCAAGAAGCAGAGGATGCATCGGTTAGAATTTAAACTTGACCGAGCTTGGCAGAGGTTCTCTGGCCTTTCCGGTGGTCACCATTCCCTTTCCCATTCTCGTCCTTTTTTCTAATCTAATGCACAGGATTAAATTCAACTCAATTAGGAGGATTATGTGACTTATAAATTTAATACTTAATATTCAAGCAGAGATGTCTCCTCTTCCCCCCACCCCAGCCTATTTATTAAAGATGTCCTGGGGAATGCTAATGTGTGATGATGTCATAAATATTTAGAATGAAGATGCTGGAGGCAGGGAAGGAGGAAGAGAAGAAAACAGATCATTTGAAGAACCCAAAAGGAATTAAATTATCCTCTTGGATTGGGTTTGCGGTAGATGCTGACTTAGTTTTTTGGCTGGGGCAGAAAGAGTATGATAGCAAGATTCCGAGCTGTGAGCTGCATTCTTGTCCAAAGCCAAATGGTGCCAGGTACCATGCGTGCTATCCTGGTAGGACTAGTTTTGAATCAGAGTATAAGTTGTGTTTTCAAGATGCCAAAGTAGACATTTCAATGAATAATGGAGGAAAAGCATCCTGGCCAGATGTTTCGCCATTTATATCTTCTTCTCTAATCATTAATGTAGATTCAATGTGCCCATGCTTGACTTTAATGCCAAGCTGCTAGAGGCTCACAATAAATATGATGCAGCCTCCTTATATATGCTACATCCACCAATACTCATGATCTATGCAATCCATCCATCCAGATGCTTCATATCATATAATCAGAATGGCATTTTTGTGGGAAGGAGTGATAAGGCAGACAGAGGGACGGGGACAGGGCTTCGCAGAAGTCTAAATGCTCATCTCTGGACTTTAGGACAAACTTCTTGGTGGCTGCACCTCTAACTTCCTAGTTTCTGCATACCTGGATGGTTCATAAAGCCCTCTTTCCTGATGGAATTAATTGGCTTGCCAAACAAGTCTGGATGGAGAAGAATGCAAAAGAACCACGGATGGATTTCCTTTACCACCATCTGGTGACATTTCATTTATTTATTTATTTTTATTTTTTATTTTTGGGTCTGGTCGTGGGCCTGAACTCTGGGCCTGGGCACTGTCCCTCAGCTCTTCAGCTCAAGGCTAGCGCTCTACCACTTGAGCCACAGTGCCACTTCCGGCTTTTTTTCCTTTTCTAGTGACATTTTAGACTGAAACTTGGCTTTCTGATGGCCTGTTAGAGGAAATGTCTAATTCAGTCGAATCCATCCTATTACAATACCCAAGCCAGTATTGGTGCTCTCCTTCAAGGAGGCCTCACCTGGCCTGGCCTCTTTGAGCAGGGGCCCTGGGCTTGAGCTGCTCTTTGAAGGTCTGAAATGTCTTTATTTAGTGATGGTTTCCGTAGGAGTTCTCTCTCCATTGTCTGTGCCCAGGGAGTGAGGAAAGATGTCCAATAGTGTCAGGGCCAGCCCTGCTAGCCTCCTCCAGCCGGGTCTATGTGAGATCCACATAGACAAATATACCTGCGGCATCCTATTCACCTGCCTCAGATTTAGGTGAACATCTTCCCCTCCCCTCTGCATTGGAAAGGAGGAAACAATATACAGCACTCTACCCCTACCCTCTTGGCCTGTAACCCTGCATTCCTGAAAACCATCTTGACTTTACTCTTGACTTCTGTGTGTAATTTTTTTCTTTTTGCTTATGTGGTGTTGAGGAATTGAACCTAGGGCCTCAGGCATGCAAGGCAAGCACTCTACCACTGAGCCACCTTCCCAGCCCTTTAATGGCTATTTTTAGGCTTGAAATCTTTGCTGGGATTCTATAAACTAAGGCCAGAGAAGTTCTGTTCAGCAAACGCTGAAATGGAAATGATATGTTGACAGTCACAAACGCATAGTCCTCTCCTGTCATCTTCTCATTGTATCATTCATAAGGACACTGAATTTCTTAGCTCTTGTGTCCTACCTGGGGCTTAGTGTAATGTCCCGACCTGCAGGACGTCAACGAGGGCGGTGAACCTAAGCAAGAAGGAATGAAGGGACAAGAGACAAGAAGAATGACAGCAAGACAGGGATTCTGATCAAGCTGCAAATTTTTATTTTTCACACAGGGGTATTTATATGCTTGGAATAAGGAAGCTTTTTCATTGGCCATTAAGGAAGCTTTTTCATTGGCCGTAGCAGCTGCAGGATGTTTGCTTAGGGCAGGATGAAAAGATCGGATTCTGTAAACTCAGCCTCAAGATGTTCCAGTGAGATAGTCAAGCCTATCATGTTGAGAGACTCAACTTTTGGCCCCCGACAGTGTAACAGAGCCAAAACAAAAGACAGTTGCTCTGCCTTCAGGAGCTCGTAGTCAGGTGATAGATGCTCACAGTATACTCAGCCCCAAAGAGGGAATGGACAAAGGTCACCGGAGAACATGGGGTTGCTACCTGGAATAAGTGACAACTTAAACTGAGTCTTGAAGGTGAAGTAGGGGTTCGCTGTGCAGGGAATGAACAAGGGAGGCTTGGGAATGGCATGTGCAAAGGCCTGGGTAGGAGAGGATTTTTGGGGAATTAAGGAAGCTGGCATTAAAAGAGGGGGCTGGACTTGATCATAAAGAGCCTGGCACGAGGAGAGAACAGATCAAGGGTGACAAGCAGTCCCCAGTGGGTGTCTAACGGGGCTTGATACAATCTGTTTCCTAGCTACAAAACAAGTCTCAGTTGTATGTAGAGAATGGATTGTGGGAGCTTACGTTCAAGTCTGAAAAACCAGTTGCCTCACTGATCTCTGGTTCTGTCTGCCACTAGTTGGGTCCAGATGAGAGAAACAGGTGGCCTGGCTCAGCAACAGACAGGTAGACCAGAGGAAAACAGGTAGGACTGGGAAATGTTGGTTTCTTATGTGTTTCCTCAATCATGTAGTGCAGAAAAGGCAAAGGCCTGGTACCTCTCCATCCGTGATCACACTACGGTGTGTATCACCATGTCTGGCTCTACTTTCCACTATTTTCTATTTTCGCCATGGTAGTTAACCACAGCTACTCAGGATGACAAGTACTATGCTATTCCCTTTAAAAAAAATTTTTGTTTTTGGGTCCGGTCGTGGGGCCTGAACTCTGGGCCTGGGCGCTGTCCCTCAGCTCTTCAGCTCAAGGCTAGCGCTCTACCACTTGAGCCACAGCGCCACTTCTGGCTTTTTTCTTTTTGCTTATGTGGTGCTGAGGAATCGAACCCAGGGCCTCATGCATGCAAGGCAAGCGCTCTACCACTGAGCCAACTTCCCAGCCCTATGCTATTCCCTTTTGACTAAGGAAGTTATGGTGCCTAGGAGCAACATGAACTCCCCTGGCACCTTTTAGTGGATAGTGGTAGAGTAACCTACTCCAGTAGCCAGGCTTCCCTTTTTATCTCTGACTTGTAGCCATTGAAGGAGGGGTGGGTTCATGTCATCATCTCTCTGTGCTTTTTTCCCCAGTAATTTCATCTAGTATCTCTATTTCTGTTTCTATCTCTGACTCTGTCTCTATCTCTATCTTTATCTCCCTCTGTTGGTGCTGGTACCAGGGTTTGAACTCAGCTGCTACTCTACTATGAGTCATGCCTTCAGCTTAGCATTTTTGGTTCTGGTCCTAGGGCTTGAACTCAGGGCCTGGGCATTGTCCCTCAGTTTTATACTCAAGGCTGGTGCCCTACTACTTGAGCCACAGCTCCGCTTGCAGCTTTTTGGTGGTTAATTGGAGAGAAGTCTCACAAACTTTCCTGCCCAGGCTGGCTTTGAACTATGATCCTCAGATCTGAGTCTCCTGTGTAGGTAGGATTACAGGCATGAGCTCCCAGTGCCCAGCCCTAGTGCTAGTGAGTTGGAGATGGAGTCTTGTGGACTTTTCTGTCTGGGAAGTCTTCAAATCTCTTTCCTTCAGGTCTCAGCCTCCTGAGCAGCTAGAATTAAAGGTATGGGTTAATAGTTCCTGGCCAGTCTTGTGGTAGTAAATAGCACCTGTTTGCTGACTATTCCTGTATTTTATGATTGTCTATTTTTATCAGCTATTAGTCACCTCCACATAGGGTTCTACAGTTCACACATCCAAGCTGAAATTCCATTCTAAGTTAGCCACCTCCTGTAATTTCCTCCCTCTCACTTCCTTGTTTAGGTCAAACATCTTCAACTTCCTCAATTCCTGTCTCATTCTACCAACATCCCACCCCCTCCTCCATTTACCTAGTCCATGCCCTGTCATCCTATCTCTTGCTTGGCTGACTCATATGCTGTCTTCCCCGGCTATGTTCAGCCCAGCATCTTGGTGACTTGTAAATATGTAACTCAGGTCATATTATTTCTCTGCTTAAAAATCCCCCAGTGGGCCCCTATCACTTAGGGAAACATACACTGACTTCACAATGTCTCCAAGGCCCAGTGGGACTTAGTCCTGGCGCCGCTTGAACCTCACTTCTTATTCCCCAGCTTACTGCCCTCGGCACTCAGGCTTCTTGCTCTTCTTTGGGTGTACTAAGCACTTTCCCATCATGAGGCCTGTGTTGTTGCTGGTGGGTCCCTCCTTTTGAAATGTTCCTTCCCTCAAATAAGTGGGTAGTTAGTTGGTTATTGCATGTGTCTTGGTTATTACATATGTACCAATTGTTTGCTAAGTTGATGGTGCCTCCTCAGGCTCCGTTCACTCTCTTCTAGTTGTGTGGAGGATTTCTGTAGGCCACTGATTGCTTAAAACTCTATGTGCTTCAGAGAATCTGGGTATGCCCTAAACAGGCTGGAGGTGGGTCTGGAAACGTGGCCTTGGAGGTTCTTCTGGTCCTTCTGGAGCCCTGTTGACTATAGATGGGTGTTGAATAAGCATCTATCACTTACTTCCAGGAGTGGGGGTTATTTCCTACCTACCTGAGGGTCTCAGAGGCCCATTAGCAGGATCTGCATAGAGTGTGACAGGAAATAAGCTTTGAATTCTTGTCTTGGTTCTTGGATACTGCCACCATCCCAGGATGCTCCTTGTGTGCCAAGTATGAAGAAATGAATGGTTCAGCACTGGAGCCAAACATTTAGGTTCAAATCATAGCTTACTGCAGCTACTCGCCATGTGACCTTGGGTGAATGATTTAACCTCTTCCCACCTGTCCTATCTGTAAGATGGCAGTGATAGGGGCTGGGAAGGTGGTTCTGTGGTAGAGTGTTTGCCTAGCATGCATGAGGCCCTGGGTTTGATTCCTCAGCACCACATAAGCAGAAAAAGCTGAAAGTGGTGCTGTGGCTCAAGTGGTAGTGTGGTAGCCTTGAGCTGAAGAGCTGAGAAACAGCACCCAAGCCCAGAATTCAGGCCCCACAACTAACAAAAAAGAGAAAAAAAGAAGAAAAAAAAGATGGCAGTGATAGTAACACACATTAAGAGAATTACCAATTTAATTAGAAATTAAAGAAAAAGGTTACAATGGAAATGCAGCAGTTAAGTTCACTCCCTTGAGAAATTACAGAAGAATGTGGTGGGCGATTGTGGGGATGGCTGGATCCTGAGTTGACAGGAGCTCCCTTTATGGAACTCCCATTCCTGTAGCTCTGAGCTGTCTGGGTGATAGAGGAGCAATCTGGGCCTGTGTAGAGCTTTGTTGGTCCGAGTGGAGGGCAGCTGTGGGAAGATTCTGTGGTTTTGCCTCCGGATCACATTCTGGAATAGATGGTAGGCATGTGCTGCCCAGGGAACCCTGCAGGCAGTAGGGCACTCAGGCAGAGCAGAGACGGAGCTCCTCATAAGCATATGTTATTTCTGCTGGGCCAGCATGGGACCTCCTCAGAGCTGAGGATGCTGGGAAGAGAGGCTGGCTTGGCTTTGGGATGGAATGCTTTTCTCACAGGCTCCCAAGAACCTTTGCACAGGCAAAGCTCCAGGTTTATGTCTGGGAAGAGATAGTTATAAGTGGGCAGAAAGATGGGACATTCTCCAAGCCTGCAGGGGTCTTGTCTCAGGTAGTCATGATAATCTTAGGGAGGTGACCAGAGTCAGCAAGCAGTCGAGAGCAGTCGAGAGCCTAAACTTCTTAGTTCTAGCTCTTTGTGGCATTGTAGAAAAGGAATCGATGCAGGCACCCATGTGGAGAAGAGAGAGAGAGAGGAAGCTGCCCTGCCCTGGGCATCCATCTTGGAAGGGGTGGGGATGAAGTAGTTGACTTCTTTTGTGAAGTAAGTAGGTTAAATAAAAAGACAAGGAGAAACAAACAACTCTTCTCCCTATCTTAACAGAACAATAACAATCTGACTATTATTAGCATTTATAGAAGAAAGTATATTTCAACAAGAAAAAGGGACTAGTCCCAGGAAGGGAATCATCTCAGAACAAAAGACAATTTTTTTTTCTAAGAAAGGTCAGTAGATAGCCTAACATGCATATGTATTATACCACCATCATGGCTGTTACTACCAGTACACTTATTTTATGTTGCCATTTTTTAAAAAAAATTTGCTAAAATTGAATAAAAATCCCTTATGGATAATCCTGGTCTGTATATTAGTTCTGGGGAGAAATGAGTACAGCATTCCCCAAGCTGTTGAGTACGGAGAGGGAATAGGGGAGGAATGCAATCAAAGTCCTCCTTGAGCTCACAGATTGCTCTGGCCACAGATACTGGGAGGGCTGGAGAATGATCTCTAGGCAGGCCATATAGAGTCTTATAAAGTAGCACATTGGGTTCAGAAAAGACCTGAAGGAGGAAGGGAGTGAGTGCCCTGTGAAGGGCAAACACCATGCTCACCATGGAGTCTTTACTTCTACCCCTCCCTCTGTCATGTAGCTGTCCACTGCTTGCCCATCTAGTGGCTGTTGCCCTCTTTCCAAAATTCTCATTTTCTGAAAAAATTGTGCTCAAGCCGTAGGTTTGGATGCAACTTCAAGAGGTCCAAGTAGAAGCCTGCTAGGAAACTCGAGACCAGAGCTCCTGGCAGTCAGCTGATAGGAAACGGATCTGCTGTTGGTCTTTGACTGGTAGATCTTTCCACCGGCCCAGGTAAGCTGCTAACAGACTCCCCAGAGTAACATAGGATTTTTCACCTCCAGAGGCTTTTGTCATTGACTTTGGTGCTGGTCCTGGGGCTTGAACTCAGGGCCCGGGAACTGCCCCTGAGTTTTGTGCTCAAGTTTAGTGCTCTACTACTTTGAGCCACAGTTCCACTTCTGGTTTTCTGGTGATAAGAGTCTCACAGACTTTGTCTTGCGTGAGCTGGCTTAGAACCATGATTCCCAGATCTCAGATTCCTGAGTAGCTAGGATTACAGGCATGAGCCACTAATGCCCAGCACTATTTTTTTTTTTTTTTTGAATTTGTAGTCCTAAGCTTCGATTTACATTGTCTTTATCCGCCTTTATGCTAAGTTCTGACCATCTCACACGAAGGCAAATGCCTGGTAAATTATCAGTTTTCTCTAGACAGAGATTCTGAATCACTCATGAAATGAAAGCTTGTTTTCTGAAAGATCTTTCTTTTTTCCTTTTTTATTTTTTTGTCAGTCATTGGGCTTGAACTCAGAGCTTGGGTGCCATCCCCTGAGCTCTTTGCTCAATGTTGCCAGCACTTTACCATTTTGAGCCACAGTGCCACTTTTGGTTTTCTGCTGGCTAATTGGAGGTCAGAGTCTTACAAACTTTTTGCCTAGGCTGGTTTTGAACCATGATCCTCAGATCACAGCCACCTGAGTAGCTAGTACAGGTGTAAGCCATCAGTGCCCAGTTCCAAAAGATCTTTAATAGAGCACAGCATAAAGGTGTCAGCTGAGCCACTTTGACTTTGGGTGGTGCCAGGAACAAAACCCTTCAATACTAGGATACAGAGCATATATGCGCTAGGGCACACCTATGGCTATGCCCATGTATACATGTGTATACATACCACATGCACCTGTTGAGCTGGGGGTAGGGAGGGCTGGGCTTGGGAGATATTTTAGGGAACAGCTATGTTCTACCCTGCCACTGAAAAGCTCTGGGTTAGAGGGAGAAAGTTGGTTCTGATCCCTGCTCTGCCTTCTAATTGCTGTGGGACCTTCTCTTCTCTGAACTTTGTTTGAAGAGTGGATACAAAGACTTGTGTAAGGGTTTCAGGCTGGAAACAGAAATGGAACTGTATTTCAGGAAGAAAGAGATGTTGTATAGAGAATTAGGTCTTCACAACATCACTGGAAGAGTCCGGAGAATGGAGTCAGTGAGTATCAGGCCAGGAAATTACCACCATCAATAGTTGTCTCCACTGTCACCTCATGCCTGTGACAAGGATCTCAGGTCCTATTGGTCCTAATTGTCCAACTGAGCATTGACAACACTGGCTGAGGTCCCAGCTGCCAAACCCCGGCATCAATGCATCAATGAGCGGATTGTGAGTGGAGCCACAGGAGTTTGGGATGAATCATTTTAGCTCTTTAAGCTCTGGAAATGGTAGCTGAGAACCAGTCTGAGCATTTGGCCAAGTCTTTGTCCTCCATCATTCTATGGCTGTGGTGGGGGAGAAAGTTCCTGGAGAGTCTCATCAGAAAAACCATTTTCAAAGTTTCTATTGGTCTTGTTGCATTTCACTTAGCCTCCAGTGCATTACCCACAACCCAGAAGGCCTAGGATGCGCTGAAGCAGGTGTTGCAGTGGGTTCATGGTCCTTGGGTACCACTTTGTTGTCTCTGGGTGGGAGTAAGAGGGTCTTGAAGGAATCTACCAGTTACTCTCTCTTCCTTCAATTCCTCTCATCGCAACTCCTATCCTTGTGTGAACTGGAAAGTAGAATTTGTAGGACAGAGAGAAAAACAACAACAACAAACTTCAAGGGAAATCAAGAGTTCTTCTCAAGAGTGACACGGCCAAGGTCCTGGATCCATTATCTAGGCACAGATGGCTCTTTGTCATCTGAGAGGTCCCTAAGTGGACTGTGACAGGGTGAGGCTAGCAGAGCTGCTGTCGGGAAGCGGGAGAGGAGGACCAGCTCCCCTTTCCTGACTCTACCTTTCCTCCTAGACAAGGGCGAGTTGAGCTGATGAGCAGTTTGGAGGTCAGGAGCCTGCTGTTGCTGGTGGGTTATGAGGAGCGGGGGGCAGAAAGAACACTGTTAGCTGAGCAATCTTCCCCAGGTGGCCCGTATTGCTCAGGGAAGGAAGATGGCCTGGGGAGAAGAGCTGCCTCTCCTTTAAAAGCTGGTTCTGGATCAAGTGGCAGTGGTGGTAGCAAGAAGGAGGAGCAGGATGAGGTGTTGAGGAGGCTCTGGTGGGGACCTGGGGACCCCTCAGAGGGCTCTAAGCTTTCAGGGGCTGCCTGTCAGACTTTATCCTGTGGAAACTTTCTGAGAAGAACCTGGGAAATGGGCTGCCTCCTCCTCGTCCTCCTCCTCCTCCCCTCCTCCTTTTTTGTCATTGTCATCATCATTGTTGTCCTCCTCCTTCTCCTTTTCTTCCTTTCCTCCTCCTCTTCCTTGTCCTCCTCCTCCTCCTCCTCTTCCTCCTCCTCCGCATAAGCAGCATCCTTCACAGGTAAGAAGGCAATTAAACATGAGCCTCGGAGTTGGACCCTGGCTGGCTGTGACCTGATCTTGGTACTTAGGTGCAGTGCTGCTAAATGAGGAAGTTATCAATGTAGTATGGTCCAGCTCAGAAGGCGGATCCTCCCTTTCAAATCAGGAACTTTGTTTTCTCCTGGTACTGGCACTGGGGTTTGAACTCAGGGTTTGGGGCACTGTACCCTTAGCTTGATTTTTGGTTCAAGCTAGCACTCTTCCACTTGAGCCACAGCCCAACTTATAGCTTTTTGGTGATTAATTGTAGATAAGCATCTCATGGACTTTCCTGCCTGGGCTGACTTCAAACCTAGATCTTCAGATCTCAGAGTCCTGAGTAGCTAGGATTACAGGTGTGAACCATTGATGCTCAGCTTACATGAAGAATTTTACAGGCTTCTAGAAGAGCTAGTAGGCCTTTGGTCTTTGGTCCATTACATCACCTTTTTGGCCATAGTCTCATCTGCTATGGGAAAGTAGTGGCCTCCTGCTTAGGACCTTTTTGGATCGTATGGTCTGTGGTTCCAGTTCTTCTGTGCATCTATCCCACATTGAGAGCTCCTTCATCCCTGGCTTCTTCTCAGGTAGGTGAAATGTGGTCCCTGCATGCCCAAACAAACCCTTTCGGGCTGTTGGGAAAGAGCCTGGATGCATGGTAAGTGCACTGGTCAATGTTGTTATTCAGCAGGAAGAAAGAAGAGAGAGAAAGCAAAGGGAGAAGATATTGTTTGGATACAATCTGTGTTTGCAATTTTCCACATCGGTTCTTTTTATGAACGCTCCAAAAACAAGACAACAGCAGTGGCTGATTCAATATGCGCCATGCAGGAAAACAATAAGAAAAAAAATAAGGGTTTTTAATAAGCACTTGGAAAGGCTGTAATTAAATCTCGGGCTCTGTTTGGAAAACAAGAATCTCATTTAGTGCTTTTGCCCCTGTGCTCCCTAACATCTGCACCCGTGTTTTCTGCTGGGCAATTATTGCGTCCTCTGCGGCTTGATTAACAAATACAGGTGCGGGACGCGCTCAGGAGGGAAATCCCAGGGTAGAGGCTGCAGGGAGGGGCTGGAGCAGAGAAGACTTGGCTCTCACCCCAACAGGTGTCATGGAGACTTGGGAGCTGGGGATGGAAGATGCGGGCTGGGAAGGAGGGTGACAGGGAAAGAGAGACCCTTCTGCCTCTTTGCCTGCTTTCTTAGTGTCTAATCCACCAAGGAACCAAGAGGTTATGGGAACAAGATGGTACCTCTAGACATCACAGGAAGACAGTAGGAGCCATGACTCTGTGGAGACTGTGTCTTTCCTTCCTCCCTCCCTCCCTCCTTCCCTCCCTCCTTCCCTCCTTCCCTCCTTCCCTCTTTCCCTCTTTCCCTCCTTCCTTCCTTCCTTCCTTGCTTGCTTGCTTGCTTGCTTCCTTCCTTCCTTCCCTCCCTCCTCCCTCTCTCCTTCCCTCCCTCTGTTCCCTCCTTTCCTCCTTCTTCTCTCTCTCTCTCTCTCTCTCCTATCCATCTTCTTTTCTTCTTCAACAGATATATGCCATGGGATGAGATGGATTTTTTTCCTATACCTCCTGAAGTTCAAAGCAACTGTCTTGGCCCAGGCCTCTGCTTGTCCCATGGAAGTACCACACCTTCCTCCATGGTTAAAGTCCTGCTTTTTTGCTGACACTATGGAAGAGGCACCATGCACAGCACTCTTTCTGGGCACAGGTGTGGACATTGTATCTGCTTTCCAGAGTTGGAAGTCAACCTTATCTAAGACGGCATCACTAGTAGAAGGTGAAGTCAGCTCTTTTACCCAGACCACCTGGTCCAGAGCCTTCACTCTTGACCCCTGCTTGCTTTGGCTCCTCTGTTCACTAGACACTTCTTTTTGCTTACATTCTGCTCCTTGCAGCTGAGTGGGCCTGATGGGAGAGGAGAGACTTCAGTTTCTTCTTTTCTGGGGTCCAGCATCTCAGACGTGTGTTCTTGGGGAATGTTTGATAGGAGATGCTCTGTGGTATATAAATCTGCAATCTTGAGTAAAGCTACTAAACCTTAAAGCATGTTCTAGAAGGCTTTCCAAAATCCTAAATCTTTTTTCTCCCTTTCTTTCTTCCCTTTCTTGTACTGTGCTCTCCCTCTTTCTTTCTTTTTAAAAAGTTCTTTATTTATTTTATTGTCAAGGTGATGTTCAGAGGGGTTTCAGTTACGTAAGTAAGGTCATGAGTACAGTTCTTGTCGACCTTGTTGCCCCCTCCCTCAATTTTCTCCCCCTTTCCCTCCCCCTCCCCCTCCCCCTGTGCTCTCACTCTTGACTCATGTTCTCAGCCCTTTTGCTTTGGAGCTCATTTTTCAGGTAGAACCACCGTGAGCCACCACTTCTGCCTCCTGAGTAGCTGAGATTACAGATGTGGACCACCATGCCTGGCTTATTTTGAGGATAGGGTTTCACTAATTTTTGCCCAGATTGGCCGGAAACTTTGATCCTTTGGTCTTCATCTCCTAGGCTCTCTTAAATCAAAATGCATTACCCAGTGTTCGGGACTATGAGGACACGTGATACCGCGTGTGTGCGTGGTGGAATGTGTTCAGGATGGCAGTGCCCAGGGGCTGGGAGAATCTGTTGACTGTTGTCTGGTGTTTATTTACCAACAGTCTCCAGATGTCTGATGCAGAGCTGAATCCTTTGCAAGAACTATCCTTTCCTTTCCATCTTTCTGTGACCTTGAAGCAAGTATTCTTCCTCTCTCAGTCTCATGGACAGATGGATTTCCTCTTAGAGACGGTGTCCAACTCCATGGTGCTGCCTTATGGCTTTTGAGATTTCCCACTCTTGTCATGGCTGCTCACTATTCTAGCCAGAATCTGGCTCTGGTCCTTCCTGCCTTCCTCAGTTCCTCCTGACAGCACTGAGGATGCAACTTCCCCTCTGCCAGCTGGAAGTCACCCTGTTTGGTGTGTGTGTTCATGGCAACTCCTGTGCCTGGTGGAGAAGGGTGGGGAAGCTGGAGCAGCCAGCTCCCTCGCCAGTGCCTGGCGCAGCTTCTGCTTCCTCAGATGGAGAAGGGAAACTCTTGATGCTCTGCTTGCTGCTGACCCTTCTGTAGCCATGGGGCTGCTGTTACTTGTTGTTGGTGTGGATGTTGTTGGGGGAGGAGGAGGAGGAGAAAGGGAGAAAGAGGGAGAGGGAGAGAGAGAGAAAGGGAAAGAGAGAGAAAGGGAGAGGGGGGGGGGAGAGAGAGAGAGAGAGAGAGAGAGAGAGAGAGAGAGAGATGTGCATCCCCAAATAAGGAAGTCAATTAATATTCTTGGAACTAGCTCTCGTAGCAGTGTCTCCTGTCATCAGTAAGCCAATGCAAATGGTGAAAATCTAGATAAAAAATGAGACTGCAGGTCATTCCTTTAATGCTGGGACATTCTACTTAGTGCAGTCTGGGGAAGACGAAACGGTTAACCATTACCTTTTCATGCTAATTGTAAACTTGAGAAAGCACCTGGATATATCATTAATAACACCACCTGGCATGCACATTCTACTTTCTTCTGGGAGCTCTGATGGCAGCAACTGCATGATTTCATTTATCGTCACTGCCAGCTGAGAGATGGCATGCCCACTCCCCACCCCTACTCCTGTTTTTCAGATGCAGGCAGAGAGGCCAGGGAGATGATTACATGCTACTGACTAAATCAGAATTCTCAATCCCAAACCATTGCTCCTTCATTGAAATCTCTGAACTCAGCAGCATCTAGGATTCAGGCTTCTTTGGAGAGACCTCCAGGTCTGCTTAGCATGCTGTAAGAAAAGGTGGCTAACAAATGTTACGTTCAGCAGATGGCTGTTCCCCAAGGTAGCTTCTACCCTGATGACTGTGGGAGTTAACTTTGTTTGGGAGGGTCTTGATGGCGCATACTTTTTTTTGCCCATAGCCCTTATGATGGGTCTATCGTTATGGCTTCTACACTGTTTGCCAAGTTTGATTGACAAGTTCTACCTCTTAGGCTGTTGCATATTGTCTTCACTGGGGATATGCAGGACACCCAATTATGGTTGGCTATAGTGAGCCTGAACAGACAGGAGCCCTAGGTGAATGGGTCTGGATGAAGAACATGTTTCTTCCACGGCAGGCACATCTGCAATGCTGCAGTGACTGCAGCCAGGCCTGGGCTTTCATCATTGGCTCTTCCCTTACCATGCCTGAGTGCACTCTTATGAGCTGTTCATGAGTGCGGTTGGAAGTAATGAGTCAAAGCCAGAGTTGGCTCTGCTTGGAATCGCTACCTTTTGAGAACAAAGTTTAAAAGCATGATTAGAAGAGATCAATACAATATCATTTACAGGTGTACAGTGTGTTTCCGAGATTCTGTGGGCAAGGCTGGACTTCCATGGAGTCTTCTTTTTTTTTTTTTTTTCTTGTGTCTGTTGTGGGGCTTGAACTCTGGGTCTGGGCGCTGTCCCTCAGCTCTTCAGCTCAAGGCGAGTGTTCTACCACTTGAGCCACAGCATCACTTCTGGTTTTCTGGTGGTTTATTGGAGATAAGAGTCTCATGGACTTTCTTGCCCTGGTTGGCTTTAAACCATGATCCTCAGATCTCAGCCTCCTGAGTAGCTGGGATTATAGGCATGAGCCACTGGTGCCCAGCATGTGGAGTCTTCTTGTAGTCCTTCTTGGAGAAGTGAGGGCAGTTCTAGGCAGTGAAGTACCAGATCTTAATTTACCAGGTCCCTACATTCTAGAATATGTGGTGCTCTCTTCCACATATTCTAGAATGTGAAGTAAAACCCTTTTAGGTGTTTAGCAATGAAAATATGCACATTATTAGGATAAACCTGGATAGACCTCACACTTAGTAAGCTGAAGAGGACAACAAAGACAGAGAGGTCTGAACTGGATGGTTCTGTCCTTTCTGTGTGAGTTTCTGTACTCCTGTGAGTCTTTACATAGTTGAATGGAAGGATATATATATGTATATATATGTATGTACGTATATATATGTATGTATGTATGTATGTGGGAGTGAGTCAGCATCAGGGTGATCTGGCCTGTGCCTTCCAGGTGGGTGTGGTGGCTGGCTTGTGACTCTGCTTATTTGCCCTCACAGGATTTTCTTGTACTAGGTTAAGGCTGTTAATTTTTATTTTTTTATTATTGTCATCTTGTGTGTACCTGTGTTGAACTCAGGGCCTTGAGCTCTTGCTCAAGGCTGGCACTCTACCACTGAGCGACAGCTCCATTTCAGTTTCTTTTGCTGGTTATTTGGAGTTAAGTCTCTTGGACTTTTCTGCATGGGCTGGCTTTGAACTGTGATCCTCAGATCTCAGTCTCCTGAGTAGCTAGGATTACAGGTGTGATCCACCAACACTGGGCTAAGGTTGGTTTTAAAGGCCTTTTGTAGTGGAGCTAGAGTTTTCTATCTGTCATGTATTCCTTAGCCTACCTTGTCCTGATGGTTCTTATTTCACTTTCATGTCTCAACACTGTAAAGACATAATTCCCAGGTAAATTTTACCAGCCCTCATTTGGAATTTCTTGGCCCCTTAGTGAATCCATTCTTCTCTGGGACAGTCATAGTGCAGGAGGCTTTTGTGTGACCTCATCCTACCTCAGGCCTTTCTGCCCAGGGAAAGTTAGGCTTTCAATACCTGGCTTTCAATAGCTGGGTTAGACTGGAGACTCTGGCCACATGAAACACAACTTCCTCTGCAGGAAATTTACAATGATCCCCGCTGTGCCCTGATGATGGCCTGATGGCTGGGGCAGGCCTTTGCAGCTCATATCCATTGCTTCTCTTTAGGAGAGCAAAGGGTAGCGCAAGTTTCATGGGCAGGGTAGTTTGAGGTATTTTCTTCTGTAGGAGGAAAAGCTGAGCTGGGCCTGACATATCAGTGCCTTGGTGGCCTGGTCATCTCAATTCTGAACCCCATCTAGCTTTAGCCAAGTCCCTATATTTCAAGTCTGAAGCCAGGAAGATTCTGGAAATCAGGGGTCCCTGTGTGTGCCCAGGACCATGGTATGAGTGGGAGAGAAGAGACGCACTGTTACTCACTGATGTCCCTGAAGACCTGGCACTGACTCAGCCCCCATCCAGCCTGGAATGTTCTGGTGACATAGATCTAAGGATTGGCTCTCAATTCATCATTTTCTGCTCTCCTATGAGGTTATATTTTTAGAAGTGACCATATTTTCACCTTATCTCAAAGTTTTTCCCATATAAAAATGAGAAAACTGCCCCTGAATATCCTTTTTGATAATAGTAATAATAATGAAAGCAATGCCTTCAGCTGGCCACGCACTGCATTGCAGGGGTCATTTTGGGGGTATTAGCAAACAAGTAATAAACAGCAAGTCAGTCTCTCGTAAAACTTACCTTCCAAAATAGAAGATAAAGATTAAAAAATACCATTTAGCATACTGGATGGAATAATAAAACAGGAATAGTAGGTCTAGAGTAGGGAAAAGGGGGGTATTACAGGGTGTGATGAGGGAGGGCCTGGCTGGAAATCAGAGGAAGTGAAGGAGTATACCATATGCAATTGGAGAGCAAGCTTTGAAGCACAGAAGTCAGGAAATGCAAAGGCTTTGAGGCAGGAGTCTGTCCCAGCCACAGCAGGGCAACTGGTCTAGCCAAAGAACAGTGCTGATAATAACAAGAATAACAAGTCCGGCAAGGTAGGCAGTATTTTCATCTCCACTTTACAGATGACTAGCCCAAGGTTATACAAATATACACGGCAGAGCTTAGCCTCTGATGGCTTGACTGAAGGGACTGCTACCTTAGCCAGCAAATCTCAGGATGTGGAAGTGAGTTTACAGTAAGTCAAGTGCAATCAGCTTCTTAGGGAGAGAGTTACACACCTATGTAGTGAAGGGGGCCTTCCCCACCCCTCTTCTAACAGTTTGCGAGTGAATATATTACTGTGACCCAGTGTTTATGGATACCTAGACACAGCGGGTCAGAACGGATTCAGAGGAGAGAAACGTCAGAAACAAGGGAAAGAAATAGGGGCCCTATGGCTGACCACAGAGAGGAGTTTTATTTTTCTGGAAGAGACCCTTACTGGGTCTCCCTCTTTCTGCCTTCCAGGCACTGGCCATGGTGCTGAATTCTGATGTATGAATACAAGGTGAAGTCAGCAGCGAGGAGTGATATTTTGCTAATGAAGCAGCCACCAAGGGTGGTATTTGTGTGTTGGATATAGGATGATCTGTGTGAGCAGTGGCAAGAGTGAAGAGGAAGAAGGTGTGGCATGAATGAAACTGACACATCCATGTCTGGTTCTATGATTGGCCTATTGCAAATGCAGCATGTCCTGGGTAAGGGAGTCTGGGATGCTGGCTGGTTGGCTGTACCAGGACAAAGGTCTGAATATCCATTAGCTTCTTCCTGCCACTCAGTGCTCACTGTTCATATCAGCAATGCCTCATTTCCATGATCTAGACTGTCTACATATCCTTTCCTTTGTGCTTTGATTCTTTTGTTTCCCAATGCAGTAATATTTAAAACCTGCCTTGCATCAACTTTGCCTTCATAAACCTATTTCAACTATTTCTCTTTTAGAGTTTATATATGTGTGTATCTTATCTTGAACAATCTAATCATTACCCATTTCAATTCTACTGTCTAATCAACATGTCATTTAGGTCACAGTTACTTACCCTTTTGTTTTTGAGGGGGGTTATGTCTCACTGCCCAGTTCTGTGTATGTAACAGATTTGCAACAATTTTGGAACCTTTTAAGTCTTGGCAATTTTTCCCTTGTGTCTCCTTTATACCAGAGCCATGATAACCCTTGGAGGGCTAGAATTTCATTGGTTAAACCACTCAGATTTTCAAAAATGTTGAACAGTTATGTTGAGCATTATTGAGGAGGGGTGGAGGAACACGGGTGAATGAAAAGGAGGCGTGAGTGAGTGAAAATCAAAGAGACATATTTATGCTCCTTTGCAGGGAGGGCAATTATGTTGCATTTTGTGAGTTAATTATGAAAACTATGGATTGCTTTGACTTGTCCTAGAATGCTGCGCCAGATGGCAGCTTGCCAGGTTATTGGTCTTCTATGTGTGCCTGAGTTATTGGCATTTGGCTATATTACCTCATTATACTAGTTCTTTGGCTTCGATATGTGAGTAGAACCAATAGATATTATTCTGCCTTGGAAGATTTATACTCTTGTAGAATCCAATAGAAAGGAGAACAGAAGAAGGGCCACAGGTCAAGCAAGGCCAGCCCTCACAATCAGATTTATCCAGGTAAAAACTGTTACCATGTCTCCATCACCTTCCTCTAACAACTACTTTCATAACTTGGACAACAGCAATGTACTAAGCAAGAGAACTTGTTCTCAGCTCTGGGAGAAAACTTGCAGATGTTTAATGTCTGCAGGGATACTTGGAAAAAAAAAAGCATTAAACTTTCTAACAAGGCTGGGTCTAATATTAATCATCTGTCAGCCAGAAATCTCAGCAAGCACAAAAGAGAGACTAGATCGTGTATGTGTGTGTGTGTGTGTGTGTGTGTGTGTGTGTGTGTGTGTGTGTGCGGTATAGAGGAGGTAGTCAGAGAGAGTACAGACCAGCTCAGCTGCTAGGAGCTAGGAAGAATGAGAAATGGAAGGAGGGAGAGTAAGGAATGATCAGATCATCTAGAAGACGAATTGGGAAAGAAAGTGAAGAGGACTAAAGAAGATGTATGGGAAAATGAACAGGAACCAGGGATACAGAACAATTGTGAAAATTATTTGAAATGCATAAGGTTTTGCAAAATACAATACCATTACAGCTAGGCATTCAGAGGTATAACAGAGGAGATGGCAGACAGGATAGGTAGGATAGGTAAGAAGGATGTGGGGGTTGTTTGGGACCAGACAGGGAGACAAAGACCCAAACAAAGAGGAAATGAATATCTCAGGGTCACCAGAAACCAGGGACTAGATGTATTGTGACATCAACAGAAGGCAGAGACTGCAAGACAAAAGGCAACTTGAGCCATTTTCTGGTCTGTTAAGTCACCCTCAGCAACACAATGTGCTGGGAAATGATGTCTGCCCATGATCATTGTTTACTTAGAAAGCCGGCTGACGTGAGACAAAATTAACACAATAGGATGGAAAATTGCTAATAAAACAAAAATCCCTGCCGTTAGATTTTCATAGTCTAATTATTCAGCACGTTACTCACTAATGGCATGAGACATTACCATGCTAATGTGTAGGCTGCATATGTTGGTGGAGGAAGGGTGGGAGGGATTTCAACTGTGCGAGTGGAGAATGTCTACATTCCCAGATGGAGCGGGGTTCAGATGAGGGAGGTACCTGCGGCCAGGGAAGTGGGATAGCTGTAGGCTTTTCTAGGCCTGGCCAGGGATTAAAGCCCTGGGGTTTGTTCTTCTGCACTAATCAAAGCACCGTGGGCCTTCTAATCCAACCTGCTCCCGGCATCCTCCGTGTGTCTTTCTATGAGGCTCATATTACTGACGTTGAGTAAGATTTGAGTATACAGGACAAGAAGCAAAAACTGCCTCCAAGTGTGCTCTGTATCTGTGGGAACCTGTCTGTTTAATTTTTCCCCTTTAACTTAACCTTCTGTGATCACGGATTGAAATCAGAGTGAATATTTTCTTATTGTTGTTTTTATTTGTGAATCTGTTCTGTCACTTCTAAGAAGCATTCTAATTGTCCTAAACCAAGTAAAATGATTGTGGAGTTGGGGACATATATATATATATATATATATATATATATATATATATATATATATATATATGCATGTATACATATGTGTGTGTGTATATATATATACATATATATATATTTACTTTCTATTTGTCTATGGATCCATAGATTCAAGTGTGCACCCCACACCAGCTGTACAGCACTTCCTGGCCCAAAGAAAAAAGAAATCAGACCAACACTTTCCCCAAGATATCCTGGTTGTCTAGGTGGGATATGAGGTGGATATATATATTACAAAGGCAGTGTTCAGTCAAGGGAAGAGAGGTCAGAAGACCATCTTCAGGAAAATCCCATTGTGAAGGAAGAAGGAAGGTCTGGGGCTCTGTAGCAATGGCTTTTGTCTTTTCCAGCCTTAGATAATACTGGAACTATAACTCATTTTGAAGTTGGGCAGTCTGAGGAGTGTGTGTGTGTGTGTGTGTGTTTGATTATCTCCCCAGCTTGTGCTAGATTCTCATAGCTGTAACTGTCTTCTCCATTTCAACTCTGGAAATAAACATTTTTTTTTTCCCTAGTAAGAAGCCAATACCAAGAGCAGAGGATATAGCTCAGGGCTCCAGCATTTCTGTAACATGCATGAGGCCACGAGTTTAAGCCTCAGCTACATATGCGTACGCTCTCTCTCTCTCTCTCTCTCTCTCACACACACACACACACACACACACACACACACACACACACACACCTCAAAAGAATACTAAAACACACCTTTCCTGTATCAATCAACAATGACATGGCAATGGATCAAGGAAGGTCACATGACCCTGTTAATTAACATAATTCTGACATTTGCTAAAACCAGTGGCTCCCTTCCTCCCTCCCTCCCTCCGTCCCTCCCTCCCTCCCTCCCTCTTTCTCTCTCTCTCTCTCTTTCTTTCTTTCTTTGTAATGGGGCTTGAACTCAGGGCCTGAACTCTGTCCCTGCGCTTTTTTGCTAAAGGTTACTGTTCTACCACTTTGAGCCACAGCTCTACTTCCAGTTTTCTGATAGTTAATTGGAGATAAGAGTCTCGTGGACTTTCCTGCCTAGGGTGGCTTTGGACTTCAATCCTCAGATCCCAGCCTACTGAATAGCTAGGATTACAGGTGAGTCACTAATGCTCAGATTCTTTCTCTGTCTTTATGTTTCTATCTTCTCTCTCTCTTCCAGAAAGATTCAATTTTCTGAAAGTCCATAATTTAACTCACTATGACCATTTTATAGGCCATGTAGGGAAAATTTTCCTGATCATGAAACTGTCCTGAGTGATCTGATGATATCTTTAAAGGCACTTCCTGAATCTATCCTTGTCTTTTGGACTTTTTGATTCTACAGAACAGCTCATTCGCATTGGGGGTTGAGTTACATTTTGTCAAATGCAAATCAAGTAGTTCTTCCTAATACCTTCCTCTCACTTATCTCAGCTTTAGAATGCTTAAGGCATTCTTGGCCACCATCAACAGAACATGATTTTATAATTCTTTATAACCATTGTGTCCTTTTGTAGCCTGCCATCTGCTTTCATGGAGGCAAGTGAAGAGACAGGTCAAGCAGCTTGCTGAGCAAACTCACTAGAGTGAAAGCTGGTACGCAACTCCTTGATCTTCTTCCATACAAAGGCTTTTTGAAACATACTTTTCTCAGCTTTCCTTCTGTCACTCCTTGGACTTTTTCCCTTTTGTAAATTGGTACTGAGGGTCTGAAGCCAAGGGAGAAATTCATAAAAGAGCTAGTTTTTTTTTTTCTCCCCTTCAGGAGGAATTTCAGAGTGCAGAAGCAATTAAGCAGGTGGAGCTTGCTTGAGGCGCAGCAATGTCACTAGCAGGGATGAGTGGGCTCTCAGAGCCTCTGTTTCTGAGAAGCCATATATTTCTCCATCCTGGCACAGAAGCTTCCTGTGTGTTATTTGTGTGGATGTGTCTCTTGGTGGCGATGCTGGGCCAGGCAGCAGGAGGTGGAAGTCATTAGGAGTAATGACTGGTATTTGATTTTTCTATCTCTGAGCACATAATAAAATTGTGTTCACACTCCTTTAAAGGTAGATGTGGTTGGATGACTAGCTTTTAAGGAGATGTGAGCCTAAACGTTATACCTCCTGTGGTGTTCCTTCTCTGTTCCCTTTTCTCCTCTCTTCCTCTTCTTTTTTCCTCCCCTTCTTTCATTCTTTCAGCACTGGGCTTGAACTCCAGGCTTTGAGCACTCCCTTGCTGCTTTTCACTCAAGGATGGTGTTCTATCACTTGAGCCACACCTCTACTTTTGGCTTTTTGCTGGTTAGTGGAGATAAGAGTCTTTCTAATATGTCTGCCTGGGCTTGACTTTGAACCTCAGTCCTCAGATCTCAGCCTCCTGAGTAGCTAGGATTACAAGTGTGAATCACTGGTGCTCAGCCTGGTATATCTTCTTTCAGAGCCATTGTGTGTTTTTTTTTTAGGCTTTTTATTTTATGGCGACTGGTAATATGCAAATGGAGAGTTTTCATCAACTAGAGTGTCTCTGAATGAGGAAATGGCAGCCAACCTGCTATGGTCAGGAAGTTTGAGCGTTCAGTAAACAATTGTTTCAAGCCACCAGTTACCTTCCTCCCTCCTCTTTTTTATTGCCAAGGTGATGTACAGTGGGGTTACAGTTATATAAGTAAGGTGATAAGTACATTTCTTGTCAAACTTGTTACCCCTTACCAGTTATCTTTTTAATTATTGTTTTTTTGCATTTAAGAGAAACTGAGCAGATAACTCAAGATTTCCCTTGTATTTCCTTTGCTGATCCTTTTTCTCTACTGTTGGCATTATGCCAACAGTATATTTGTTAGTATATTTGTTTTAATTAGTAAACAAGTATTGATAGTTTATTATTATTTTTTTTTTTGGGGGGGGTCCGGTCGTGGGGCCTGAACTCTGGGCCTGGGCGCTGTCCCTCAGCTCTTCAGCTCAAGGCTAGCACTCTACCACTTGAGCCACAGCGCCACTTCTGGCTTTTTTCTTTTTGCTTATGTGGTGCTGAGGAATCTGAACCCAGGGCTTCAGGCATGCAAGGCAAGCGCTCTACCACTGAGCCACTTTCCCAGCCCCTTTACTTTATTATTACTAAATGAAGTGCATCTATAGTTTAGTGCAGTGATACTAGGGTTTGAACTTGCTGGGCAGATGCTCTATCACTTAAGCCATGCTCCTAGACCAGCTCTCTGTGTTACTATAAATGCATATCATGTCTTATCATCACAGTGTGATTCAGAGCAGGCTCACTGCTCTGAAAGTCCCCTGTGCTTCATCTTGTCACCCTCTGTCATCCCACCCACAGCCTCTGGCAACCACTCATCTTAATGAATCTGAAGTCCAGAATGTCATCTAGCTGGACTCATATTTAGCCATTTCAGACTTCTTTCACTTAGCAATATACATTTCAGTTTCTTGTATGTCTTTTCATGACTTGAGATTCATTTCATGACCTGAGATAAGTCTCAGCCTGTGCTGGCTTTGAACAGTGATCCTTAGATCTCAAGCCTCCTGAGTAGCTAGGATTACAGGTGTGAGCCACTGTGAGGAGAAATTTTAAAGTGAGTGAGTAGGAAAGTAATTAACTTTTATATATTAATCTTGTGTCCTGCAACCTTGTAATTGGCTCGTTAGTGCCAGGAGATTTTACTGGTGGGTGAATTCTCTGGGATTTTCAACATAAACAGTCAGGTCATCTGCCAATGAAGACAATTTTACTTCTTTTTTCCTGTTTAATTTTTATTCTTTTTTGTTCTTTTTACTTATCTATTTTATTTTTAAAATTTATATAATTTTTAAGATGATCTTTAAGTAGTTGTACAAAAGGGTTTCAAGTCAATATGGCAGTTTATGAGTACAGTGCGTCTTGATCAATGTCACCCCTTCCATTGTTTTCCATGGTATGCTTTTTTTTTCTTGTCTTATTGCATTATCTAGGACTTTCAGTATGATGTTGAACTGAATGGTTCTTGCTCTTTGGAGTAAATCATCTCATTTCTCATCATTAAATATAGTATTAGCCGTTGTGGTTTGTAGGCTTTCAAATTAAAATGAAAACGTTTCTTCCATTCCTTGTTTGCCATGCATTTAAAAAATTATGAGTGGATGTTGAATTTCATCAAATGTTTCCTTTTGCAACTATTGATATGAACATGTATATTTCTTCTTTTGCCTGTTGAACTAAGGGATTAGATAAATTGAAATAAATCTCATTTGATCATGATCTATAAACCTTTTTTATATTGTTAAGTTTGATTTGCCAAAATCTGCATCTACGTTCATTAGATTCATAGGATCTGTAGATATAATTTCTTGCAATGTCTTTACCTAGTTCTCATGTTAGAGCAAGGATTTTCTTGTGATGATTTCTGAGATGGCCTCTCTCTTTCTGTC
This sequence comes from Dipodomys spectabilis, assembly GCF_019054845.1. Lineage (NCBI taxonomy): Eukaryota > Metazoa > Chordata > Mammalia > Rodentia > Heteromyidae > Dipodomys > Dipodomys spectabilis. Next base: position 17,829,755 of record NW_024870874.1, read on the forward strand.
TTTTGGAAGAAGTGATAGAGAATTAGAATCATTTCTTTCTTAAATGTTTAGCAGTATTCACTATGGAAACCACCTGGACTTGGTAGTTTTTTTCCTTTTTGGAATTGGTTATGGTATAGTTATTGGTTATTAGTTCATAGTCATAGTTCATAGTCATAGACCATTTCTCCTTATGTGAGTCTTGGTTAGTTTATATCTGTAAAGGGATTGGCTCATTTGATCATTAAACTAGTTGGCATAGGGTTGTTCATAATATACCCTTATTATGCTTCCAATGTCTATAGGAACAGTAGAAATAGCTCCATTTTCTTTTCTTATATTAGTAATTTTTAGTCTGACTACAAGTTTTTCACTTTTTTCTTTCATCTTTTTTGAAAAGCTTTTGGGTTTGCTGATTTTTACATATTAATTTCTTTCAATTCCATTTATTTCTGCTCCAATTTTATTAATTCTTTTTTTTTTTTTTTTTGGGTCCGGTCATGGGGCCTGAACTTTTGGCCTGGGCACTGTCCCTCAGCTCTTCAGCTTAAGGCTAGCACTCTACCACTTGAGCCACAGTGCCACTTCCAGCTTTTTTTCTTTTTGCTTATGTGGTGCTGAGGAATCGAACCCAGGGCCTCATGCATGCAAGGCAAGCGCTCTACCACTGAGCCACCTTCCCAGCCCCTAATTCTTTTAGGTTTATGTTATTTTCTTTTCTTCAGTTTCCTAAAGTGGATGCCCAGATGACTGGTTTTAGGTCTTTCCAGCATATATGTTCAGTTTTATACATCTCTCTGTATATCCTACTGTTGCTGCATCCACAAATTTTACTAAATTATATTCTTATTCACATATTTAAAACTTTATCTTGGGAAAATTCAACCAACCTGGATGAATATGATATGTGAGCAGGAAAGAACTGTCATTGTTTTAATACATTGAGGGCTTCCTTGTTTTGAACTGAGGAATACCCAGCCAGTGAAGAAAAAAGATTTAGTAATGGTAACAATTGTACTTCCTAGCTTTAGGCAAAAGAAAGTAAATCTGGTTAATTTAATCAGTAATCTAGCTAAATAAATTGGATTAACTTAAGCAAAAATGAATTTATTAAAGCAAATATTGGTGGTGTAGTTCAGAATATCTTTATGCATATAGGCTACATACCTGGGAATAATCTTCCAAAATAGGCAAACAAAACAAAGGCAGTCTGAGAGAGTGCTCACCTAGCATGCTCAAGGCCCTAGATTTAATTGCCAGAGCACTGCAACACCAATAACAAAATAAACAAAACCCCCAAAGGTCTGGCTGTAAGGACATCATCCTTCTCTCCAGACACTGATACTGCAGCCAGCTCTTCAGTGTCCACAAGGACTGGATGCTACCTGCCAGCAGAGTGAACTGCAGTACTCACTTCCAATCTACAGCCTGGGAGGGTTCACACTTGTTAGTTCAACAGGATGACAAAATCAAAGCGGTGCCAATGGAAGCATACTACATTGCAAGATGAGCTAGGTTGGAGTAGCGGTGCACCTGAGAACGCTCCTGCACCATTGTGAACTTGGAAGGAAGGTATGAGGGAGGGAGGAGGTGGGGGTTTTAAAGGCTGTGAAATTCTCCACAAATAAATGGAATTCCAAGTTTGCTGTTTGGGTGTGGTTGGCATAGTGCCCAGCAATGCGGCTATCTGTGTAGCCGGCATTTTGTATTTCACAGTAGGCAAAATTGAGTGCTTAGTATTGAAAGCATATGAAGGGTCTTGATTGTTTAGGTTGTGCTCCTAATACCTGTCTGTCTCCCCTACTAGGATGTAAGGAGTTATCTAGTGGATTTGGTCTGCTTTGTCCATGATGTAGTACCGTTAACAAGAACAGGCTTAGAAGCGTGGACCCTCAAAGAATTTTGCTACATAAACATGCGAGCAAGTAATGCTCTGTCACCCGAGACCAGAGTATTCTCAGTCCACACTCTTATTTCTCTGTCGGACTTAGGTGAACCTAAGTCAAACTTCAGTGAAGAGGGTTTATCCAAGCAGCCAGCATTCATTGTAACTTTTCCAGGTCTTGTGCTCAAAGCCTGCTGGTACTCTGAAAGGTCGCTGGCTCCAGCTCTAACCTGCCCCTTTGAGCCCAGCACCCCATGATGTCTTTTGTTCTTTTAGCTGTACTTAACTCTTCCATCCTTGGGTCTCATATTTCCTTGTTTGGTTGGACCATAGCAGAACTAGTCTAAGTGCATTGCTCTCTCCCTCTTAGTGACAGTAATCAGCCCATGAAAGAACTGTCACCTGACTTGCCCCTGGTGTCCTATGCTAAAGTCAGGTTCTGACCACAGAGAACATAAGCTGAAGTCCCTGAGACTTAGAAAGGACTTCAGAAGCCATTCAGCTTGTTTCTTCTGAGAGCTTCCCTTGCATTTGCTGTCCCTCTGCCAGCCCAGCATCTCTTGATCTTGGAATAAATGGCCTCTTGTCACTGGAGGCTTCAGGATAAAACTCACTTCTTCATAGAGTCCTTCCCTGAAGACTCTATCTAAAACAACCTCACAGAACCTCTCTGTCTAAGACCATGTTATAATCATCTTCCCATTCCTCACCACTATCTTAGACATATTTTATCACTAGACTTCCTCCCCTCCCTTCCTCTCCCTTCCTCTCTATCCCTTTCCTTCCTTCTCCTATCTTCCTCTTTCATTCACTCCCTCCTTTCTTCTGTTGGACTGTTGGGAGTTGAAACCCAGGACTCATTCACACTAGGCACAAGCTCTACAACCCAGCCCCTATATGGATAGTAAATATTCACTACACAAGCAGATAAATAGTATTAGCTGCATAGAAGGAGCTCAATAACATTTGCTAAATGAATGGATCTGGTTTAAACTCTAGTGGAAACTGAAGCCCATGGAAGTAGAGTAACTTTAACAAAAGCATACAACTCATTAGTGGAAGACCAGGAACTTGAACCCACAGTCTTTTGTTTATTATTTAGGCAGTTCTGGGATTTGAATCCAGGTATCACACTTGATAGGCAGGTACTTTACCACACGAACCCTGACCTTTCTTATTTAGTTATGTTTTGGATAGGGTCTCTCTTTTTACCTAGGACTAACCTCAGACCACCACCTCCTACCCATATCTCCTAGTATAGCTGGGATTACAGACATGCCCACCAGATATTCAACTTATCAGTTGAGGTAGAGTCTCAGTAACTGAGACTGAAAAGTTGAACTGGGTTTAATTTGAACTGTGATCCTCCCTATCCCTGCCTCCTGAGTAGCTGGGATTACAGATGTGAGCTCCTGTGCCTGGCTGAGCTTATCGTTCTTGCCCAGGTTCTTCCTATCATACGAATTTTCATAGTAGTACAGGGATGGCCTTTTGTTGTTGTTGTTTTGAGTACCTGTATGTGACAGTGCTCACATGGAATATGGTATACATGTCAGTCATCTGGGTGAAACCCTACAAAATTGGTAGTGTTCATATTTTTGTAGACAAGGACACAGACAGAGGCTTTAGGATACAGTAATTTGCAGGTATCACACTGCTGGGGAGTGAGAGCTGGGGTCTGAGCCCAGCTGGCCCTGGCTCTCGGGCTCTTTGGACTGCTTCAGCTGCTCAACTCCTTCATAGAACGTTTGTGTTTTGTTCAGAGAAACCTAAGCAGTGAATAATAGCAAATCTCAGGCCCTATGGAAGGTTGACAGAAGGTATGGGGTAGGGAGGCTCCCCGGCTTTCCCTTTGTCCTTTATCTCGCAGCAGAAAGGTGACATCTGTCTCTTTGTCTCACAGGGCAGGCTCACTGCCCCGGGGTCCTGGAATGTGACTGGCACACTGTGTAAGTGGCCTCCAAAGGTGTGCAATATGAATGAGAGCTCTGCCTGGCTCCATTTGGTTTTCTCGTTGGAAGGACAAGGGAAGTTGGGATGTATGTAATTGGTACCCAAATGGCTGGAAAAATCAAACACCCTATCAATGATTTATATACTCCCCGATCCACAATGAAACTTATAGACCAAATGACAACAGAGATGCTGCAGCCCCTGGTGTCACTCACCTCTAATTACAGCCGGATCCCCTGTTACCTCTGGCACCACCCTTTCCTTTGTTTTCCGGAGCTTGTGTTGAACTTACCAGGCTCTCCTCTCAGTGGGTAAACGCAACCATCCTTTCTCCATTCTGTGGAATATTCCTTGAGATACCACTTGGAGGTTTTTGTTGTTGTTGTTGTTCCAATTACTGTTATTATTTAACTTCAGTTGTTTTTTTGACTAAGATCTCATGTTTATACGTAAGTTGGCTTGGGCCCTTTTCACTGTTCCCGTGTAGCTTGGATGTCAGGTGTATGTCACTGATATACACCCAGTTTTATTTATTTATTTATTTTTTATTGTGAAAATACTGTACAGAGGGGTTACAATTACATGGGCAAGATAATGAGTACATTTCTTATCAAGCATTGTAGCCTCCTCCTTTGTTTCCCCTTCCCATCCTTCCCATCCTCCCTACACCCAGTTTTATTGGTTGAGATGGTGTCTCATACACTTTTTTGCCTCAGCTGGCCTGAAACTGATCCTCCTTATCTTTGCCTAGCTAGGATGCCAGATGTGAGCCACTGTACCCAGCTAGAGAAGCCCCAGAGTTCTGGCTTTTCTTCTCTAGAGGAGCATTTTGCTGTGTCCTGACACCCACCCTCTGTGGTACTCGGTGTTGCAGGTGAAGCCTTTTCAGATGCATTCAGAGATGGTGATAAACAGATATGACAGTACAGAGGGGTGACAGGGCTGGGAAAGATGTCCCCAGATCCAGGACATCTCCTTGAGGAATGCCCATCAAAGAGATGCTAGAAGCTCCTCAAGCCACTCAGATACAGATATCACCATCACTCATTAGGCTCAAACTCTGGTCCCCCACATGCCTGACAAAAGATCTGATGGTCAACCTATTAGAGAAGTTGGTCTCCTGCATTCCCCACCCCCTCCATTTTCCTCTCATCTTCCTTCTTTCTTTCTACAAAACACCAAACACTAATGTATGCAAAAAATTATTCTAGGTTGTGGAAACGAAAGAGAATATTTCTGATATTCTAGTACTGCCATGGAAGTCAGGTTGACTTTGGTGACACACCCACCCAGGGAGCTGAGCCTCCCAGGCCTCCATATCTGACACGTGTATGTCAGCCTCTCCTTCCAGAGTGTGCCGACTTGCTCATTAAACTTAGTTATATTCCAGGCCTGAAATAAGCTCTGGGGCTCAAGCCTAGCTCACTAGTTTTCTCATTCCTGAGACAGGGAAGAACAAAGGCGATGGCAATAAGGATGCAAAGAGAAGCTACACCTGCTGAAGACAGAAACCCTCAAAGCAACTCTTGGAGCAAACCAAACATTAAAAGTAATTTTGGTTGAGCTGAGATCTCCCTGAACTCAAAAGCACAGGTGTAGGGAGATGAGAGGGAAGAATTATCTTGGAGATTCAGTAATAAGCTAATACAGCCTGCATGACAACTTAGGGACTGAGAATTCATAAATATATTCATGGTTTTTTTTCCTGAGGAAGATTGATTAAATACCCAAGCACAAAGTTAGAGCCACAGAGAGATTGAAAGAGCAAAAGAGAGGAAGAGAGAGAGAAAAAGGGGAGTGAGACACCAAAGTTCTGTAAAACATATCAACTGTAGACAAAGAATACGTTATCTAACATATAAACAGCCTCTGCCTAATACATTAGCATCTGGAAGTATCATAAATTAACCTGCCAAGAAACTTTGTAAAAGGTCATATTTAACATTCATCAGGCTTTGCCAGTGTGTATTACTTTTTTTTTGTTAGAAGAGAGGGAGGAAGACTGCTTTATTTGTATGGCTTCTTTATTCCTAATTACTTAGCAGGAGAGAGAGAGAGAAAAAAAAGCTGTTTTTTCCTCTCTCTCTCTCTCTCCTGTTGATTGGAGGACAGTGAATTGACTTTTCCATTACTTGGCACCCTCTGGTTATAGGTATCGAGGCCCAGAAAAAGCAAGTGTGTTGACGTATCTTCCTTTCATATGAGGTTCTTTCTTTGAATAGAATGATATTCTGACTTTGAAATGTGCTCACCCACAAGAGAAGGGTCTTGTGAAAGCCACAGAGGAGATGAGCAGCTTACAAGCCAGGATACACTCAATAGGAAGTTGACAGTGGAAGGAAATGGATAACCAGTGGCAGCCAGTCCAGAATCCAGGCCTACTTCCTTCTATGCTGTGGGACCTTGAGTCACTAAGACCTCTCAGCTGTTCAGCAGGACCAACATGCTGGGCTGGCCTGGGATTTAGTTTTCCCCACATTGCCTAGGTGTGATGTCTCAAGAATTCTTGAAAATAGGTTTTCTCATTGGGCTGGGAGAACTATAGCCCAAATCCTTGATCCTTGGCTTTCTGTCTCTCCTCAGAATTCTTGCTTTCTAACTTCACATGGATATTCTGTCTAGATCTCTGTTTCCGCTAGATTCCTGTCAACTGCCTTTCCTGACTGGAGATTGAAGTAATTTGATCCCAAGCAGATCTATGCATCTATTAATAGTATTTATGAAACATTGCTCTGTGTGTCAGGCTGTTGTGTGTGTGTGTGTGTGTGTGTGTGTGTGTGTGTGTAGGAATGCAACTGTGAACAAAGCAGAGAAATCCCTGCCCTCATGATACATAAATACCTAGGCCCAAGTAAGGGATGGGCTATGTGGCAATGTGCCCAACATAGGAAATGCATGGAGTGTATAGACAGTTCGATGATGATGATGGTGATGATGATGGGGGAAGGTAGAGGAAGGTAAATAGAGTGATCACACCCTGAGAAAATAACATATAAACAAATCCTTACAGGAGGTAAGGGAGGAAACATTTGGTTATCCAAACACAGAACATTCCAAGCAAGAAACACTAAGTGCAAAGGCCCTGGGATTGGAGCATATGTAGCATGTTGGAGTAAAACAAGAAGGCTAAGGAAACTGTTTCCGTACAGTGGGTGGTAGGGCTGGATCAGCCTTTTAACTTCACCTCTGTACTCTGGATCTCTGGACCATGTGGTCCTTTTTATGCTGTTTTACCTTGATAAATTTCAAGGTCAAGCTTAGCTTGGTGCTCCTCCACCTGGCCACATTCCTCATATTTTCGAGTTTTATTGAGGATGTTGTTTGGGGAACCCTGTTTTTTCTTCCTTTCCACCTGGCAGGAGGAGTCAGTAGAGCCAGAGAGCTGGCATGGGATGGGAGATGCATCCCATCCGCTGGCTGCAGTACCGTCAGTCACGGCAGGAGGGCGCGCCTCCAAGATGTCCATCTCCGTGGTCCATCTCCATGGTGATCATCCATCCTCTCCATGATGCAGAGTATGGTGACAGAGCCTAGGTGATGAAACTTCCCCCAGGTGCTGGGCTGCCAGGAGCACTGTGCTGCGCTGTGTAAATACATTTGCGGGATGGAGCTGTGCGTGGCCCTCTGGGGCCCATTTTCTGAGCTCTATGGCAGGAGCTGTCTTCTCTGCACGATTGACAGGGCCTGTGGGGAAGCTAAGCAGACCTTGATTTCTCTCCTTGCGGCTGTGCACTTAGCTAATGAGCAGAAGGAGCAGGCTGGAGAGGCTCTGAAATGGGGGACCACAGGTGGCTTCCTTGCAAAAACAAAAACAAAAACACAAACCGTGATTCTTCTTGTACTCCAGAAATACCCAACCAGGCCCCCCCCCCCCCCATGTTCCAGGTTGCTTTGACCCAGGACCCTGTCTGTGTGAGCTCTTCTCCTCTTGAGACTCGTCTGGGCTGGAGTGCTGGAGTGATATTGTTTGCTGGGGATGACTTTTGTCCCAGCACCCTGACCTGTTAGTCTTCTGACCTACTTGGGGGGAAGGTAGAGCAGAGGGCCAGTGTTAGGCTGTTTTTTTTTTTTTGGTTGGTCGTGGGGCTTGAACTCTGGGTCTGGGTGCTGTCCTTCAGCTCTTCAGCTTAAGGCAAGTGCTCTACCACTTGAGCCACAGTGCCACTTCCAGTTTTCTGGTGGTTAATTGGAGATCAAAATCTCATAGACTTTCCTGCCTAGGCTGGTTTTGAACCTCCATCCTCAGATCTCAGCCTCCTGAGTAGCTAGGATTATAGGCATGAGCCACTGGTGCCTGACGGGCTGGGTTTTTTTTTGGGGGGGGGGGGAAGGGAGACTGTTTTGCTAACTGGGCACACAGGCAACACCTCCAGTTTGTGAGTTAAAATGGAGTTTTATCTGGGGAGCTCACCTGTGCAGTACCCTCAGCAAGTCCCAAGGGGAGAAGGATGGCACCCTTATTCAGACGCTGTATTCTGTAACAGCAGGCTGCTGTTACAGAATACCGCAAACTGGGGGGGGGGGGGTGTAGTAGATGCATTATAACTGCTAGGGCTTGGAGTTCCAAGTCAGGCTGCTCTGGGTCCAAGGACTCTGGCTTCTCTCTGTGGCCCCCATGGCAGACAGCAGGCAATCAAGCAGGCCGTTGGAACCTCACCAAAGCATCTTGTGAGCTCCTCTAACCCTTGTGACCTCCCAAAGACCAACCTCCTGATACTGTCACTTCAAAAGTCGGTAGGAAGGACACATTCAGTCTATAGCAGGCTCTCAACCCAGCCAGGGTTGAAGTGTTTTGGATTCAGTGTGACTGGAAGGTATGAAAACAGCTGTCTAGTTCACCTGGGGAAGGACTGGAACTATTCTTTGTCTGGTGTCTCCAGTTGTCTATGGTGTCTAAGTGTTAAACATTTCACTCTAGCTGGGCCAAGAATGGTGACTGATCTGGAGTGTGTGTGTGTGTGTGTGTGTGTGTGTGTGTGTGTGTGTGATCTGGAGTGTGTGTGTGTGTGTGTGTGTGTGTGTGTACACTAGGGCTTGAAACTCAGGGCCTGGCTGCCATCCCTTAGTTTTTTGGCTCAAGGCTGGTGGTCCAGCTTTTTGGTGGTCAATTGGAGAGAAGAGACAGACTTCTCTGCCTGCATAGTGATACACTTTGAATAGTGATACACGGATTTCAGCTTCCTAAATATCTAGGATTACAGGTGTGATTACACATGCCAGCCTTGAGCAAAAAAATGTTAAGGGACATTGCCAGTGGGAGTTATTGACATGAAATCATGTCTAATACCACCAGAAATCTTTTCGTCTCTCAGTTTTCAAGGCTGCTGTGTCTGTCTAGAGGATAGCATCCAGCCAGGGGGCCAGGGAAAAGTGATCTGCTGATCATTTGCTCTCCTTTCCAGTGTCTATTTCCTTTTAGCACTGTCCACTGTGTGATATGAATTGTAAACGCAGGCCTGCAAGGCAGAGTCAGGCAAAAATCAGCAAGTGTCAGGACAACTTGGGACTCATTTCAGCCCCTTCATGGTTTTGAGCAAATCACTGACTCACAATATGCCCTTGGCCAATAAACATATCTTTTTGGGATTTCTGCTTCTTCTTTTATAAAATGAGTATTCTTTGTCTCTCCTTCATTTTACAAGCATGGAACAAGGATGAATCAAATAATGGCTGTAGAATCCTTTTGGGCTCCTTGGAGAAATAGTTGCTATATAAATGCAAAGCATGATGTCCATTCCCATTACACTGTGATTTTCACATAAACATATAAGCCTACAGCACATTCATGTCAATGCCTGTCTGGCTTGTTATCTGTCTTATGTGCTTTTAGGGCAATAATTATTTCCATACATTATTCCTGAAAAGTAGGATTCCTGATCTGAAGTGTTTGAGATTATATTGTTATTTTCTTTTTGGATGCCCAGTGCATACATCTGTTCTGCATCATTTCAACTTCTAGGACTTCTGACAGATCCATCGCTGGGAATGAACATGTGGGAGGGTATCATCAATTCACCAAGGTCCTAGATCCAGACTAGACTTCAGGATTCATCATTCTTCCCATTCTCCTTTCATGCCTCTCTTAACTGAGTTCAGAAGAGGCCTTAATATTCATTAGGAAAACAGCTCGCTGGTCTTTGCCAAAACCTTTAACCAGGTTGTGCCCCAATTTGGAAGATTGTGGAAAGTGCTTTGATTCTTGGAACACTTTGATGTCAATTATTTTAGTACCACAGACTTGTTTAGGCCACAATAATCAAGCCATAGTTCTGAAGCTTTAGCACTTAATGCTTAGGTAAATTGCAGCTCTCGGGGCTCATTTTTCTTTCTTTACAAGAAATTTGGCAATTTTCACAGAAATTTGCCAAATTTCACAGAAATTTGGCCCCCGGGAGGAAAAAGTGAGTATCAACCTCAAATTGACAGGAGAGACATTTCTGTGTTCGAGAAGTCTCCTGTGTCTTGTACTCAAATGCAGACAGTTGGGGGCCCTCTGAGCTCATATCTCCTGGGAATACTCAAAATCAATCACGTTTTGACCCTTCTGCAAAAAGCTGGGGTTTGAGGCTTGATTCATGTGCACAAAATTCTCAGGCATTGGAGGTATTGGAACATCTAAACATTTTTTTTTGCCTTTATAGAAATTATAGAAATCAACAAAGAAATTCTAGTTCCTCATTCCCCTGAATGGTCTGGGTCCCAAGGGTCCAGTTTACCAATCTGGTTATTTGGACTGAATGTTGGCCTGCCTGGGGTATATCACTGGCTGTGCGAAATTCAAAGTTTCCTTACGGAGGTCTCTTCCCTACTGTCCCCGAGCATTTCTCCCTCCTCAGGCCAGTCTCCTCAAGTGAGCATACACTCTCCCATATCGTTTACCACCGTATCTTTTTATCTTCTCCCAATCTTCCTTACTTTTGGCCTAGGCCTGCTGTACAGCTCTGTGTATTTTCCTTCAGGCATTGTAGTTTAAATGTTTTAAACCAGACTTACCATCTTTCCTCACATCAGCAATCCTACCTACATTCTTTGCCTTGGTTTGTGGCAAGGAGTAAACAAACAACCAGAAAAAGTGGGTTCATCCTGGAGTGCTCTGTTTTATTCCACTGGGTCATAAAGTCATGTTGCTTTCTCTTAACTCCTCTTTCCCATCCTTCCCACTGCTCTTGCAAGAGTTTGAGCTCTTGGAACTTCTTTGGACCCTCATGGTGGTCTTAGAACATATCTTACAATGTTGATTCTTCCTAATTTTGTAATTTCTGCTTAATTATAAACATTGATTTAGCTTCTATGGTAATGTTCTGTGTTTGAATAATCATTCAGGCAAGGTATTATGCTGCTAGACTAAACCTTAAATTTCCTCCCCAATAACTGATATAAATCCCATTTATAAGCTCACTTGTAAAAAATAACAGGTCCAAGTTAAAGTGACATATGTATATGATTTAAAACAAATGTGCTTCTATAAACTACTGCTTCAAGCTCCTCACAAGAGCATCCTGTTTAAGATCTTTTTCAGATCGACATGATCATTTGATCATGCACAAGACCTATAGTTCCCGCCATGCCCTGACTTTTGTTTCCTTATTTTCCTACTTGATCATGAGGTCCCTGAGGGCCTCAGGCTTCAGTACCCAGGGAGACATTAAATGCTCAGTAATGAAGGGGTTTGACATAGCATAACATCATGAGGGCTGCTGGGATGCTGTTTATGGCACTGGTTCCCTGATCCCTTCATCTTCCCTTAACCTCTGTATAGCCTCCTGAGTAGCTAGGATTACAGGTGTGAGCCACTAGCACCTGGCAGGTTTTGCTTTTTGTTATAAATTTCTCTCTACCATCATTTCCCTTCAGCCTGAAGAACTTCCATTAGCATTTCTTTTAGAACAACTGTATTGATGAGAAATTCTCTTAATTTTCCTTCATTTGAGAATGTTTTTATTTAACCATAATTCTTGAGTGTTTACTGGGCTTTACAATTCTTACCAACAGTTCTTTTTTTCATTTTTTCTTTTTTGTCTTTCGTGGGGACTGAACTCTGGGCCTGGGCGCTGTCCCTCAGCTCTTCAGCTCAAGGCTAGTGCTCTACCACTTAAGCCACAGCACCACTTCCAGCTTTTTCTGCTTATGTGGTGCTGAGGAATCAAACCCAGGGCCTCATGAATGCAAGGCAAGCACTCTACCACTGAGCCACCTTCCCAGCCCCCCAACAGTTCTTTTAGTACTTTAAAAGTGCCACTCCAAGGTGGGATTGGGAGAGATGGGAGAGAATGCTGGAAAGGATGACATTTTTAGTATTCACAATCCACCTTCTGGAATTGAGCTCCCTTTGTACAACTGCTTACAGATAATAACAGAACGCAATTCTACTCTCTCCAGACAGCCATGTTTCTAATGAGAAGTCCACAGCCATTTGATGTTTGATTTTTCTAGCTTTTATTTTGCAGGGCGGGGGTGTGATTTCAAGACTTTATCTTTAGTGTTTTCAGCTATTTGGTTATGATGTATCTTGGTGGTGTTTCCTTTGAGTTTGTCCTATTTTGGATTTGCTGAGTTTCCTGCATCTATGAAGTCTTCATTTTTCATTGAACTTGGGAGATTTTCAGCTAGTATTTGTACAATGAGTTTATTCTATATCAGTCTATTTCTTCTTTGGAGGTGAGAGAAAGGAGTGATAAAATCTTTGGTCTGTTAGATACACAAGGAAGTTTTTATGTCCATATGTTTACCCTCCCCCACTCCCTCATTCCTCTTCCTTCCTTAAACAATCTAAACTGTTCCATGGTTCCATTTTCACATGTGTGCATGCACTATTGTGGCCATTTTTACCCTCTTTCACCTTCTTTATTGAACTCTCTGTTCTCGCTAGTGCCCATGCCCCAGGCAAGAAATATTTTACATTATATCATTCATTTCTTTTTCTTTGTCAGTTGTGGAGCTTGACCTCAGGGCCTGGGCATTGAGTGGTTAATTGGAGTTAAGAGTCTCACAGGCTTTCTTGCCCAGGCTGACTTTGAACCATGACCTTCAAATCTCAGCCTCTTGAACAGCTAGGATTACAGGCATGAGCCACCAGCTCCAGGTTTATTCGTTTCTTTTTAAATGCATGGTAATTATCATGGTATTATCATGCTACTTCACACTTTCACAGACTGTATTTAAAACAGATTGACCCCTTTTCATGACTTTCTCTTTGTCCATCCTCCTATCCCTACTATTCCACAATGTTCAGAAGTTTTGCTGTCATCTTCATACATAGATACAATGCATTGTATCTATGCTATTGAACAATAGCATAATTGAACATTCTTTTTTCCTCTTTTGTGTCTCCACAATCCCTCCTACTGTCTCTCAATTTAAAACAATTAAAAACATGCTCTTTCTCTCTTCCCTCTACACTCTTTCCCCAGTATATAATCTTGTATGTGTTTATGTATATGTTTATCTTTTAGGTCTAGCTTTTCCAGAGTCTCATGGTTCTTGAGTCTTCTTTTTGTTTATTGAAAAGGTGATGAGCTGGGGGGTTACAGTTACATAAGAAAAGCAATAAGTATGTTTGTTTTTAATCATTATTACCCCATCCCTCTTTATCTCCCACTTACCTCTCCTTCCACCCCCTCCTCCTCCCCCCTCCCCGCCCCCACAAGGTATATGTTCATATCCAACATAGTGTCAAGTGAGTATCAGAGTTGGTGTGGCTCATCCTTGTTCTGTTGTTTTGAGCTCTTCAGAGCAGACCATTACTATTGATCTGTGTTCAAGTTCACTGATCTTTTTCTTTGTCCATTATCCTCATGAGGGAATCCAGTAAGAGTACTATTAGATATTGTATTTTTTAATTTTAAAAGTTAGATTTGTTTCCTTTATCTTCTGCCTCTGTTTATATAACCCCATCTCTTCCCGCCTCTTCCTCTCTGTCTATCTTTTTTTTTTTTGGTGCTGGTACTGGGGCTTGAATTTGGGGCCTGGGCACTGTCTCTGAGCTCCTTTGCTCAAAGCTAGCTCTCTATTACTAGCTCAATTTCCAGAATTTTGTGGTTAGTTGGAGATAAGAATCTCACAGACTTTTCCTGCCTGGGCTGGCTTTAAACCATGCTCCTCAGATCTCAGCTTCCTGAGTAGCTGGGATTACAGGTATGAGCCACTATTGCCCATCCTCTGATGGTATTTTTTTTTTTTTTTTTTTTTTTTCCCCTACCATCCCTTCCCTCCTCACCTCCCCAACTCCTCCCCCCCCCCTAGTTTTTTTTTTTTTTTTTTTTTTTTTATTGTAAAGCTACTATACAGAGGGTCACAGTTACATGAGTGAGGTTATGAGTACACTTCCTCTTGAACATTGTTACCCCCTCCATTGTTTTCCCCCTACCATCCCCTCCCTCCCTCCCTTCCCCGAGGTTCTTTTTTTTTTTTTTTTTTTGATTGTGATTAAATGATTACATAATTTCAAAGTCACAAGTTCATTCTAACTTCCCTGGAGCAAATTGTCTACCACAGTCTGTAATATATAACAGTGTTCACATGTTATATACCATATTTGTGATCAGCAGCATGAGGATATTTAGTAGTGGTTCAACCAGATGAGCGGGAGTTCTTTGTTTCTTAAGTCCTGTTAGTTTTGTCGTATCACTAACCTTTTGGATTTAGCATCCACTTATGAGGGAGACCATGTACCGTTTGTCTCTTCGTTCTTGGCTTACCTCGCTCAACATGATTCCTTCTAGCTCCATCCATTTCCCTGCAAATGCCATTATTTTGTCATTTCTAATGGCTGCATAATATTCCATTGTGTATAGATACCACAATTTTTGGATCCATTCATCTGTGGTGGGGCACCTAGGTTGTTTCCATATCCTAGCTATTGCGAACAGTGCTGCAATAAACATGGAGGTGCACGTGTCCTTGTATATTGGTTCCTGTTGTTCAGGGTAGATGCCTAGAAGTGGTATGACTGGGTCGTAAGGGAGGTCAATCTTTAGCTTTCTAAGGACCCTCCAGACTGCTTTCCAAAGTGGTTGTATAAGTGTACATTCCCACCAGCAGTGTAATAGGGTTCCTCTTTCTCCACATCCCCTCCAGCATTTGTCGTTGGCTGATTTGTGGATGTGGGACATTCTGACTGGGGTAAGGTGGTATCTCAGGGTTGTCTTTATTTGCATTTCCTTCACCACCAGGGATGATGAACATTTCCTCATGTGTTTCTTTGCCATTTTTATTTCTTCATTTGAGAAGTCCCTCTTTAGTTCCCTTGCCCATTTAGTAATTGGTTTGTTAGGTTTGGGAGGGATTAGTTTCTTGAGTTCCCTGTATATACAGGATGTTAACCCCTTGTCTGATATATTGCTGGTAAATATTTTTTCCCAATTAGTTGGTTGTCTTTCTAGCTTATTTGCGATAGATTTAGCTGTGCAGAAGCTTTTTATTTTAAGGTAGTCCCATTTGTCGAGTCTCTCTCCAACTTGTTGTGACCCTGGGACTCTGTTCAGGAAGTTCCTTCCTGTGCCTATTAGTTCAAGTGTCTCTCCTACTCTGTCCTGCAGTAGTTTCAGAGATTCAGGTTTAATGTTAAGGTCTTTAATCCATTTTGAGTTGATGTTGGTGCATGGTGATAGGCTGGGGTCCACTTTTAGTTTTCTGCATGTGGCTGCCCAGTTTTCCCAGCACCAGCGGTTGAAGAGGCTGTGTTTCTTCCATTGTATGTCTTTGGCTCCTTTGTCGAATATCAGCTGGCTGTAGGCCTGTGGATTTATATCTGGATCTTCTATTCTGTTCCATTGGTCTTCGGGTCTGTTTTTGTGCCAGTACCATGCTGTCTTTGTGATTATAGCTCTGTAGTAGAGTTTGAAGTTCGGCATGGATAGCCCTCCCATATTGTCTTTATCCCCTAGAATTGTTTTGGCTATTCTAGGTCTTTTGTTGTTCCATATAAATTTTTGGACTGTTTTCTGTATTTCAGTGATGTACGTCATTGGGATTTTAATAGGAATTGCATTGAATTTGTATATTAATTTTGGAAGTATCACCATCTTTACTATATTAAGTCGGCCTATCCAGGAGCATGGGAGGTCTTTCCATTTCCTAGTGTCTTCTGCAATTTCTTTCTTTAACTTTTTATAGTTCTCATTAAATAGTTCTTTTACATCTTTGGTTAGGTTAATTCCTAAATATTTTATTTTTTGGGAGGTTATTGTGAATGGGGTTGCTCCCTTTATTTCCCTCTCTTCCTGTGCGTTATCAGTGTATAGGAAGGCAACTGATTTTTGTGGGTTTATTTTGTATCCTGCTATTTTGCCGAAGTGACTTATGATTTCTAAAAGTTTGGGGATGGAGTTTTTGGGATCGTGGAGGTATAGTATCATGTCGTCTGCAAAAAGGGATAGTTTCACTTCTTCTTTCCCTATGCGGATCCCTTTAATGTCTTTTTCTTGCCTTATTGCCCTGGCTAAGGGTTCTAGGACTATGTTGAAGAGGAGTGGAGACAGTGGACATCCTTGCCTTGTTCCTGTTTTTAGGAGGATTGGTTGTAGCTTTTCCCCATTAAGTATAATATTGGCTATTGGTCTGTCATAAATGGCTTTTATTGTTTTTAGAAATGTTCCTTCTATTCCTATTTTCTCCAGAGCTTTTAGCATGAATGAATGTTGAATTTTATCAAAGGCCTTTTCTGCATCTGTGGCGATAATCATGTGATTCTTGACCTTGGCTCTGTTGATATGCTGGATTACATTTATTGACTTACGTATGTTAAACCATCCCTGTGTCTCTGGGATGAAGCCTACCTGATCATAGTGTATTATTTTTTTTATGTGTTTCTGGATTCTGTTAGCTAGAATCTTGTTAAGGATCTTTGCATCTGTGTTCATCAAGGAGATTGGCCTGTAATTCTCCTTTTTGGTTGGGTCTTTGCCTGGTTTGGGGATGAGTGTGATATTGGCTTCGTAGAATGAGTTTGGGATAGCTCCCTCCTTCTCTGTTTCTCTGAAGAGCTTGAGGAGTATGGGTATTAGTTCTTCTTTAAAGGTCTTATAGAATTCTGCTGTGAATCCATCTGGTCCTGGGCTTTTTTTTGTTGGAAGACTTTTGATAGCTTCCTGTATCTCATTATAGGATATTGGCTTATTTAATTGGTTAACTTCTTCTTTGCTCAGTTTGGGTAACTTGTATTTCTCTAAAAATGCATCCATTTCCGCCAGATTTTCTTCCTTTAGAGAGTATAGCTTTTGAAAGTAGTCTGTTAGAATTGTTTGGATATCTTGGGTACGTGTTGTGATGTTTCCCGTGGCATCCCTAATCCTATTAATATGGGTTTCCTCTCTTCTTTTTTTAATTAATCTTGCCAACGGGCCATCAATTTTGTTTATTTTTTCAAAGAACCAGCTTTTTGTTTGGTTTATTTTGGTTATGGTTTTCTGATTTTCTAATTGGTTAATCTCTGCTCTCAATTTGGTTATCTGGCTTCGTCTAGTAGCTTTAGGTCCCATTTTTTCTTGTTTTTCTAGCTGTTTTAGTTGCAACATGAGATTATTTACTTGGTCTGTCTCCATTCTCTTGATGTGGGCACTGAGGGCAATAAATTTGCCCCTCAGGACTGCTTTTGCTGTGTCCCACAAGTTTCTTTGTGAGGTGTTTTCATTTTCATTGAGTTCTAGGAAATGCTTTATTTCTTCTCTGATCTCTTCTGTTACCCAGGCCTTGTTAAGGAGTGTGCTGTTCAATTTCCATGTATTAGAGAAATTTCTGCGGTATGCTTTGTTATTGAGAGCTAGCTTGATTCCACTGTGGTCAGATAGGATACAGGGGATTATGTCGATCCCTTTGTATTTGCTTAAGTTCCTTGAATGAACTATGATATGGTCTATTTTGGAGAAAGTTCCATGAGCTGCTGAGAAGAATGTGTACTGTGTTGTTTTAGGGTGAAATACTCGGTAGATGTCAGTTAATTCCGCTTGAAGTATGGCCTCACTTAATTCGGTAGCTTCTTTGCCAATCCTCTGGTTGGTAGACCTGTCCTTTGGTGAGAGTGGCGTGTTAAAGTCTCCTAGTATTATCGTATTGGGATCTATTTTATTCTGTAAGTTTGAGAGCATTTGTTTAACATATCTGGGTGCACCGATATTTGGGGCATATAAGTTGATGATGGTTATATCCTCCTCTTGGATTGTTCCCTTTATTAATATGTAATGTCCGTCCTTGTCTTTCTGTACTGATTTTAATGAAAAGTTTATTTTGTCAGATATCAGGATAGCTACACCTGCTTTCTTATTGGGGGAATTTGATTGGTAGATCCTTTTCCACCCCTTCACTCTGAGTTTGTTTGTATGTTTGGCTGAGAGGTGGGTCTCCTGAAGGCAACAGATGGATGGGTCTTGTTTTCTGATCCAGTCCTCAGTTCGTTTTCTTTTAATTGGCGAATTCAGCCCATTTATATTAAGAGAAAGTATAGAGAGATGCATTGTTGTCCCTGCCATTCCGTTTTCCTAAGTTTTTCTTCTTTCCTTTCCTCCTGTGCTTGCTCAGTTAGACTTTGAGTAATGCCTGTTTGGGGCAGGTCCCAGTTCCTGGTTGCTTTCTTCAGGTTGTGTCCCCCCTCTTAGAATTCTTTGTAATGCTGGCTTAATGTTTATGTATTCATTTAGTTTTTCTTTGCTATTAAAAGTTTTCAGTTCTCCATCGAATGTGAATGCTAGCTTTGCCGGGTATATCAGTCTGGGTTGGCAGTTATTGGCTCTCAGGGCTCGTATGGTGCTTTCCCAGGCTTTTCTTGCATTCATTGTTTGTGTGGAGAGATCTGCAGTGATTCTAATTTTTTTCCCGTTGTAGTATAGCTCCTTCTTCATTTTTGCTGCATGCAGGATTGTTTCCTTATTATTCAGATCCATCATTGTTACTATTATGTGCCTAGAAGTGTTTCTCCTGGGATCTTGCTTGTTGGGTGTTCGATAAGCTTTTGTGATGTAGTTAAGATGGTCGTTTTTGAGGTGGGGAAAATTTTCATTGACTATCTTGTTAAATAGGTGTTGCATTCCCTTGCTCTGGAATTCCTCACCTTCGTCCACTCCGATTATGCGAAGGTTAAATTTTTTAGCATTATCTGCTTGCTCTTGAATTTCCCTTTGGTTTAATTTGAGTGATTTTTCCATATCTGTCACTTTTTGGTCCAGTTGGTGTATTCTGTCTTCTGTATCTGACACTCTACCTTCCATTTCATTCACTCTGTTGACCGTGGCTTCTATTGTGGTTTGCATGATGGAAATGGATCCCTTTATGGATTCAATGTTGGTTCTCAGAGTACTGATCTCACCTCTCAATGAGGTGATATCAGTATGCATTACCTCTAATTTGGCGTTTATCTCACTTCTTACTGAGGTTTGTGCAGCTTCTATTTTTGCATCCAATTTTTGTTTGATATCCTGTATATCTTTTGATAGTTCATCCTTGTGCTCTTTCAATTTCTGATCCATTTCTCGCTTTATTTCTTGAGTCATTGCCTCCAGCAACCCTTGGATGTAGTTTTTGTCTTCCATTCCTGCTTTGCTCCCACTGGGGCTCTCCCCTGCGTGGCTGCTGGCTTTTGAGGTGAGCTTGCTGTCCTGGGTAGTGGTAAACCTTGTGATTTTTCTCTGTGATTTTCGCATGGGGGTTCAGGAGACTGCTCTTCAATCTTGTTTTGGTGTGTCTGTCTTTGCTTGGTTGCTGATTCTCTATTGGTAGAGAGAGTCTGTGTCTGATCTGGATTCTGTTGGGAGCCTATTTCCAGCTGCTATTCACTTAGGATTCTCAGCTCTCTGCTGTAGCAATTCCCGCCTTTGGAAGGGTTGAGCAGCCTAGACTGCTTGTGTTTGCTCCTGCGGGTGCTCTTGGGAAGATCAGATGCTCTGGATGCACTCTCCCAAATACTGGAGTCTGCTATGGGCTCCTGATGTGTTTTTGTTTGTTTTGGGCTGGTTGTGGGCTTGAACTCTAGGTTTGGGTGCTGTCCCTCAGCTCTTCAGCTCAGGGCTGGCACCCTACCATTTGAGCCACAGCCCCACTTCTGACCCTTTTTGCTTTGTTCAGGCGCCGGTCCCCTGGCCTGGTTCCGGCCCCAGCCTGGAGCGCGCTCGTTAGGCCTGTGCTAATGTGTATACCACCTTGGTTATGCAGCCTGGAGGACACAGTTCAAATTTCTTCTACTGTTGGTAGTCTTGACCCAGGGGCACTGTTCCTGGCTTGAGCATTTAAGCTCCCTTCCCGGGGCGCTCTTGCTCTGGCCTTGCCAGCAGAGTGTGCTCCACCGGCTGGTGGGGCTCTCGAACAGTTCCCAGTTTTAGTGGGTCCTGTGGTCCGGGTGTTGGGGTAGGGAGTCTAGGTCAGGGTCTGGGGATTCCCTCCAGCTCTGGTCTCCCTTGATGGATTCCCTGTCCCCTGATGGGTACTCACCCTGTAGGTCGTCAGTTGTTGTTGCAGTCCGTCAGTTGTTGTTGCAGTCCGAGTTCAGTTGGGGTGGTTGCGGGCTGGGTTGGGCGGCCCCCCGCCGGGTCGTTGCGATCGCGACAGGTCCCTTTGTGGCGCTGCTGGTGCCGGGCGGCTTTGGCGGGATGGAGCCTCTCCGCTCCGGTGGAGAGTGATGGGTGGGGTGGGATCCTCCTGGAGACTCCCGGCTGGTAGGTTTCTCTGTTCCTGGCGATCCGCTGTTCTGCAATCCGGTACCTGGTGATCTGCAAGCAGCCCCCTGTGTCTCTGTGGCTCCGGCAGCCCCTGCCGGGCCGGCTGGCCGGCGGCTTGGCGCACTGCCGCGCGGCCAGTAAAGGTTGGGGGAGGGGTCTTCGCTCTTCTCTGTTCTGAAATTCTTCTTTTCCTCTCTTTCTTTTTTTGTTATTTTCCACCTCTGGTTTTTCTCTGAGTGTTCGTCTTTTTGTTGTTGTCGGTCTCTTGGGGAGATTAAAGGTTGGAACTCGAACTCTCTTTTTGGTTGGAGAGAGCTGTGGCGTTTCCCTACTGCCCCGTCGCCATCTTGAGAACTCCCCCCTCTGATGGTATTTTTAATCTTTTCTTCCCCCTAATTTCAAGATGGTTTTCTTTCACTTCTTTGAGTATGCTTATAATAACTTAGTCTGATGGATAAGCCCAACATCTTAACATCTGCTGATTATCTTTTATTTCTTTGAGAGTGGGCTAGTTTCAATAAATATAACTTGTTCTCTGGACTGAGAGCTTTTGAATTGTTTCTTAGACATTTTGGATATTGCATTATGAGCCTTTGAGTCATATTAAGATGTCCATTAAGAAGTATATCTTCAGCTGGGAAAGTGGCTCAGTGGTAGAGTGCTTGCCTTGCATGTATGAGGCTCTGGGTTCGATTCCTCAGCACCACATAAGCAGAAAAAGCTGGAAGTGATGTTGTGGCTCAAGTGGTAGAGCGCTAGCCTTGAGCTGAAGATCTGAGGGACAGTGCCAAGGTGGGCCTCCACGACTGACCAAAAAAAAAAAAAAAGTATATCTTCAATTCAGTAAGATTCAGAGCAAGTTCCATCTCATCTCCTGGGAGGGTGTTTTTTTAATGCCTGGTCAATTTAGAAAGGTTTTTCTTGCTGCTTGGGTCCATTCTCATGCATGCGTGGGTCAGGGTAGGCAAATTCACACATTGAATTAGAGTTATTTCCAGAATTTTCTTCTCTGAAATTTACATCACTCTATTTGGTCCCAAGAGGCTCCTTTTCCCATTCTGTGGGAAATGATCACACCTGTTTTCTCTTCTGAGTCCCTACTGTGCCAGTGTACAGCTTTACAGGGCTATGGTCATCATTGGGACATTATGGAGAGAGAAAAAGAGAGAAAAAAATAGTGTAGGTTTATCTTTCACTTTTTGACCACAGGGCACTTTTTTTTTTTATTGTTTCAGAAATGGAGAATTAGCTGCTTTTGTTTTCATACTTCTAAAATTAGATTCCTTCTCAAGACATTCTTGATGAGGAGGAAGAAGAAGAAGAAGAGGATGGAGGAGAAGGAAGAGCAGGAAGGAGGAAGAGGAGACAGAAGTCCTAGGATTTGTATCTAGTTTATGAAGCCTCCTTTTATTGTCTTGTGGGCTGAAAAATGGATTTTTTCCCTTGGAATTTTTCTTCTCTTTGTATTTTTCCAGTGTCAGTACTGGGCTTAAACTTGGGGCTTTATGCTCTCGCTTGGCTTTTTTGCTTAAGGCTGGTGCTCTACCACTTGAACCATACATACCTCCACTTCCAGCTTTTCAGTGTTGATTGGAGAGAAAAGTCCTTATGACCTTTTTTGTCTAGGCTGGCTTTGAACTGTGATCCTCATATCTCAGCTTCTTGTGTAGCTAAGATTACAGATGTGAGCCACCAGGACCTGACAAATTTTTACTCTAATGTCTCATGTGAAGTTCAGAAATTGGAGCTTCTTTTGGGTCAAAGCCAGTAAATAAAAGACATGACATGGGTTATATATTTTTATGGTTGTTCTCAGAAGAAAATTTTATCTAAGACAAGCTGCTTCTTTTTTTTTTGAGAAGAGGAACTTACAAATTTAGTTATTTTATGGCTCATTACCTATAATCCTATAAGCCTGTTTTTATTATCTTTTGGTTTTCGTTGAAGTCACTCTACTTTCTCGTGTGCCTGGTTATTTTTCAGTAGGTAATGAAAACTACTGATCCAAAAGATTGTCACGACCCAGGATTGGAGGACGCAGTGCTGTTCAGATGCATTCATTCATCCTTACATTGATTTAGTGCAAATACATTCAATGCGATCCATATAAAAACTTTAAAGTTTTTATTTTGGGGGGAGAAAATAACATACTAATTCTAAAATTCGTGCAGAAACACACAGATGTTGGAAGACCCAAACAACTTTCTGAAAAAGAATAGTTGAAGAACTTACAATACCTAATTTTGAGACTTATTTGTAATACCACTACAATAGATGTGTCTGGTTTTTGTGTGTGTGTGTGTGTGTGTGTGTGTGTGTGTGTGTGTGTGTGTGTGTACGTGCATGCACATACACATGCACACATGTACATGCCAGTACTGGGGTTTGTTCTTTGTATTTTGTTTTGGTCGATTGTGGCGTTTGAACTGTGGGCTTGGGCGCTGTCCCTGTGCTCTTCAGCTCAAGGTGAACACTCTACCGCTTGAGCCACAGTGCCACTTCCAGCTTTCTAGCAGTTTATTGGAGATAAGAGTCTCCACGGACTTTCCTGCCCAGGCTGGCTTTGAGCCTCGATCCTCAGATCTCAGCCTCCTGAGTAGTTAGGATTACAGATGTGAGCCACCAGCGCCCGGCAGTACTGGAGTTTGAACTCAGGACCTGGGCACTGTCCCTGAACTTTTTCACTCCAGGATAGCACTCTACGACTTGAATCACAGTTCTACCTTTAGATTTTTTGCTGTTTAATTGGAGATAAAAATCTTATGCACTTTTCTGACTGGGGTGGTTTTGAACCACAGTCCTCAGATCTCAGCCTTCTGAGTAAATAGGATTATAGGCATGAGCCACTAGCATCCAACGGCATGTTTTATTTATCTTTCTGGTGCCCCTCATGAGTTTGAATGAACCTTAACATTATTATTATTTTTTTTTTGGGTCCGGTCGTGGGGACTGAACTCTGGGCCTGGGCACTCTCCCTCAGCTCTTCAGCTCAAGGCTAGCGCTCTACCACTTGAGCCACAGCGCCACTAACGGCTTTTTTCTTTTTGCTTATGTGGTGCTGAGGAATCGAACCCAGGGCCTTGAGCATACAAGGCAGGTGCTCTATCACTGAGCCACCTTCCCAGCCCACCTTAACATGATTTTATCTCCTTTCGTAGATGAGACAAATGGTAAACATGAGGTTACAGGACTATAATAATAAGATCACACAGCTTGGAGAAGGCTGAGGTTGATTTGGACTCAGGTAATTCCAGATGTTACCTTTAACTGCAACTCCATTCCAACTTTGGAAGAATGGAAAGATCTTGGTTAGTTTCACTGCCTCCATTAAAGGAAGCTGACCTCTCTGTGCTTGCCGATCCTCAGCAGATCCCTTCTGTCTTTGTTTTTCTGTCTCCATAGTGCTTACCCACAACTGGATATTGAAGCTCAGCGTCTACAGTGACTGCTTGGTGACTTTATTTAGTAAGAAGCAATTGATTGTAACCCAGGAAGCCCAGGTAGCAGGTGTGAGAGGGATGTTGGGATAGATGGAGCTATGTGGCACACTGCCAACTTGCTTCCCAAGGAGGGGTAGACAGGAAAGGAGCTCTGGCTGGGTCACTAGGCAAGTAACTTGAGAAACTGGGGAGAGAGCAAGGAGAAAGGGCATCCACCTAGGTTTCGGGGTTATACTCTGAGCAGGTCTTTCTACGTTGCCAGGAGAATAGAGTCTTCCATCTTGGAGAAGCCACCCACTTGTTCAAAAGAAATATTCAAAAGTGAACACTCCCATTTCTGTTCATTTCAGAGATGGCAAAGTGAGGTCTGGAAAAAAAAAAAAAAAAAAAAGGAACTCATGTGAGCTCCAGCCATGAGATTTCAATGTGACCTTTCCTCTCATTGTTGATCAAGCACAGCACTCTGAGTGTTAGTTTCTCCTGGGTGTTGTTTATTTTTGGTTTATAGCCACTAGCAGGAAGGAGTTATAGTGGACATCATTGAGAAGGGCCTCCTGATACCTTCTGGCCTGCCTGTGCACTTGGTACCATTTGGGCAGCTGTGATAATGCTCAGGAAGAATGCTAGACTGATTTTTACCTGGGTGCTTTGTTAGACCAGATACAAGGTCTTTAAAAATGTGACCTGTCCTGAATCCTGGTGTTAAGAGTGAAGATGTGCTTATAAAATGATCTCCATAACAGAGCCTGACTTGGCTCCTGAGACAGTGTTGTATAAACAAATCACTGTATAAACCAGTGATCCAAAGGGAGCCATAGGCACAGTAGTGGCCTGACAGAGTGGATCACCTGTAACTTCCTTACTGGCTTATGCTCACACCAAGAGGGCCAACAGCCCTCTGTCATTGTATCACAGTGCAGAGGAAGCCTGTGTGACTCATGGCCGGGTACAGGAAGAAAAGGAATAGGAGCATCTGGGATTCTACTGTCCCCTTTGAGGACCCCCCCCGCCCCCGGTGTGGCCTAAGAGACTTCCTAGTAGATGTCATTCCTTGAAGACCACCACCAACAATTCCAATCTGGGACCATGTCTTTAATACATAGGTTCTGGGGGAGATTTGAAGATCCAAATAATAGCAACACCAATATAATGCCTATTCTTTCTTTCTTTCTTTCTTTTTCTTTCTTTCTTCTTTCCTCTTTCCCTTTCTCTCTTTCTTTCTTTCTTTATTTTATTTGTTTTAAGTTTTTTGTGAAAACACTGTACAGAGGGGTTACAATTACATGGGCAAGATAATGAGTACATTTCTTTCTTTTTTTTTTTAATTTAATTTTATTTGTGAACATACTGTACAGAGGGGTTACAATTACATGGGCAGGATAATGCGTACATTTCTTGCCAAGCATTGCAGCCTCCTCCTTTGTTTACCCTTCACATCCCTTCCCAGCCTCTTTCTTATTTATTTAATTATTTATGCCAGTCATCGTGTTTGAACTTAGGGCCTGCATGCTGTCTCCAGGCTTTTTTGCTCAAGGCTAGTGGTCTACTACTTGAGCCACAGCTCCATTTCCGGCTTTTTCAGTGGTTAATTGGAGATGAATCTCATGGACTTTTTCCCCCCCCAAGCTGGCTTTGAACTATGGTCCTCAAATCTGAAGTAAATAAATAGGATTATAGGCATGAGTCACTGGTGGCCAGCTGGTTAATTAGAGATGAGAGTCTCACGGACTTTCCTGCCTCAGTTGCTTTTAACCACAATCCTCAGTTCTCAGCCTTCTGAGTAGCCAGGATTACGATTGTGAGCCATTGGTGCTTGGCATAATGCACATGTTTAATCATGTGATTGAAAGAAAGCATATAGACCCATGTGACCATCAACACTACAATCAAGACAGAACGTATCATTCCAGAAAATGCACCCGTATCCTTTTGCACCTACTCCTGACTTGCTTTTTGTCACCATTGTTTTACCGTTCTTAGAATTCTGTATAAATGAGGGCTGACAGCAGTATTATACATCGCAGAAGCCACTCCTTTTTATCTCTGCATCTTGGCAGTATGGATAAAGACAATGTCTTTCTTTCCTTCCTTCTTTCTTTCTTTCCTTCCTTCCTTCTTTCCCCCTTCCTTCCTTCTTCCCTCCCTCCCTCCCTCCCTCCTCCCCTCCCTCCCTCCCTCCCTCCTTCCCTCCCTCCCTCCCTCTTTCTTTCTTTCTCTCTCTCTCTTTCTCTCTCTCTTTCTTTCTCTCTTTCTTTCTTTCTCTCTCTTTTTCTCTTTCTTTCTCTCTCTTTTTCTCTTTCTCTCTTTCTTTCTCTCTCTCTTTCTCTCTCTCTCTTTCTCTCTTTTTTTTTTAATTTAATTTAATTTTATTTGAGAACATACTGTACAGAGGGGTTACAATTACATGGGCAGGATAATGCATACATTTCTTACCAAGCATTGCAGCCTCCTCCTTTCTTTCTCTCTTTCTTTCCTTCCTTCCTTCCTTCCTTCCTTCCTTCCTTCCTTCCTTCCTTCCTTCCTTCCTTCCTTCCTTCCTTCCTTCCTTCCTTCCTTCCTTCCTTTCTTTCTTTCTTTCTTTCTTTCTTTCTTTCTTTCTTTCTTTCTTTCTTTCTTTCTTTCTTTCTTTCTTTCTTTCTTTCTTTCTTTTCTGTGGTAGGGCTTGAATTCTGGGCCTGGTTGCTCTCCCTCAGCACTTCAGCTCAAGGCTAATGCTCTACCACTTGAACCACAGTGCCACTTCTGGTTTTCTGGTGGTTTATTGGAGATGAGTCTCATGGACTTTCTTGCCCAGGCTGGCTTTGAACTGCAATTCTCAGATCTCAGTTAGGATTACAGGTATGAGCCACCGGTGCCCGGTTTAAGACAATGTATTTCCTAGTGACCTGGTGTTGGCCATGTGGATTATGGCAGCTTTGGCAATGAATATGCTATAAGATACTCATATAGATTTTGTAGGAGCCTTGATCTTCTTTTTGGGGGAATACGAGGTAATGGAATTGATAGGTCATTTAGTGAAGTAACTTCATAAGAGACAGCCAAATTGTCTTTCAGTGATGACTCTATTTTACATTCTTACAGGCAATGTCTGAGTGAGGCACTTGTCTACATTTTCCCCAGCCATTGTGATGAGCGGGTTTTTTCCCTTATAGCTAGCTATTCTAGTGAATGTCTCATGTGAATATGCGTTTATGTGAGGACAAATGATAGTGAGCTTCTTTTGTTGTGTTTATTTTCTAATCACACAGTTTCTTTTGTGGTGTATCCTTTTAAAAAAATTGAATTGTCTAGTTATGATTTGGGTTCTAAGAATTCTTCATAGTCTTTAAGAATTTCCAAAATAGACAAATAAGAATTGTCCATTGATGCTGTGCAAAATGGTGCTTTGATAGCTGTTCATGTTCTTGATAAATCTTTTGTCAATTATAAATTTTGATTTATATTTATCATGCATAGATTACACATATTTTCTCCCAGTCATAGCTTGCCTTTATATATTTTTCATAATGATTTTCAAAGAGGTGTAAAATTTTGATGATGCTCAATTTAACAATTTTTTCCTCTTAACAATTTGTGCTCTTTTCTAAGGAATCGATGCTTACTTCAATTTTCAAAGATCCCATATATTCTTCTAAATGTTTTATAGTTTAAGAGGTTATGTTTGGATCTATGATCAATTTGAAGTCAATGTCATGTTTGGAGTGAAAGGATAAGTCAAAGTTTTATGTTCATCTTCCCTTTTTTCCCATATGGATATCCAGTTTTCCTAGTCCATTTATGAACAGACTATCTTTATTGAATTACATCGTCACCTTTATAAAATGTCAGTTGGCCATATAAATATGTGTGCCTATTTTTGGATTTACTATTCTAGTCCATTGATCTGGTAAGCACTGTCTTAATAATTGTGTCCTGATGAGAATTCTTGATATCAGTTAGCGTAAATCCTCTAAAACTATCCTGTTTCTTTCAAAAATATTTTTGACTATTTTAGATCTTTTGAGTTTCCATATGAATTTTAGGATTAGTTTGTTACTATGATAAATCAACTTGTGAAGAGAAAAGTTTATTTTGACTTCCAATTTGGGAAGGTTGCAGCCCACAATCAGTCAGCCCTATTGCTTTGGTTTTTTAAAAACTAATCCTGGGTTTTGAACTCAGGGCCTGGGCACTGTCCTTGAGCTTTGTTTGCTCAAGGCTAGCACTCTAACACTTGAGCCACAGCTCCACTTCTGGCCTTTTCTGATTATGTGGCACTGAAGAATTGAACCCAGGACTTCATGTATGCTAGACAAGCACTCTACCACTAAGCCACATTCCCAGCCCCATGGGACTGTTTTAAATCAGCTCATCAAGATTGCAGTGTGGAGAGGAGCAAAAATGTTCACTCCATGATCTGGGAGGGACAGAGAAAACATAAGGGGGCTAGAGACTCACTCACCAGCACCCAGCTCCTTTGAATGATGTTTCAGATCCAAAATACAGCAGCATCTGGCTACCTGTGGCTCATTCCTGTAATCTTAGCTGCTTAAGAGGCTGAGATCTGAGGATCATGGTTTGAAATCAGCTTAGATGGGAAAGTCCCTGAGACTTTTATTTGCAATTAACCACCAAAAAGCAGGAAGTAGAGCTGTGGCTCAAATGATAGAGTGTGCTATCTGGTACAGTACCTAGCCCCAGAACCTGCACAAAAACAAGCTAACAAACTAGAGCAGCCAATTTTTACAAAAGACATTTGCTCAAATTGAATCTTGATTAGGATTGCATTAAAAATGTTTTTTTTTTTTTTTTTGGCCAGTCCTGGGCTTGAACTCTGGGCTTGAACCCTCAGCTCCTTGAGCCACAGTGCCACTTCCGGCTCTTTCTGCTTATGTGGTACTGAGGGCCTCATGCATGCAAGGCAAGTACTCTACCACTGAGCTGGGTGCCTGTAATCCTAGCTACTCAGGGGGTTGAGATCTGACAATCATAGGCAGGAAAGTTTATGAGACTCTTATCTCTAATTAACCACTATAAAGCTGGAAATAGCGCTGTGTCTCAAGAGGTAGAGTGCTAGTTCAAGGACACTACCCAGGCTATAAATTCCGGCTGTAGTAATGACACAAAAAAACCAAAACCCCAGAACCACAAAACTCCGTATATTTAGGCCTCATTTATTATGTCGGTATTTTATAGTTTTCATCATGGAGGTCTTAGAGACAACTTTACTAGATTTATTGTTGGTATTTTGTGGTTTAGGTATCACTATAAATAAAATTATTTTTAAAATTTCATTTTCCAGTTATTTGCTGCTAACATACGAGAATACAATTGCCTGTTGTATATTAACTTTGTGCTTTATGACCTTACTCATGTCATGTATTAGTTCTATTACTTGACATGTGAGATACCTTTGCACTTTTTCAGTGTCCGCATTTTTTCTATGGCCAGATCTTGTCCATATTGCTAAATTTATCCTTAAGTGAAAAGTGGAACCACTCATTTTCTTTATTTTTCTTCCTTTGTTAGGATGCTTATGGATGGCTCAGATCACTAAAGTGACTGAGCGAATCATCCACAAGCAGGATCGTTTGTACCTGCGGCAAAGAACAAGCCCTTGCGATTTCTCTTAATGGAACACACTATTGGGGTTTAAAGATGATAGCCTCCTACTAGTGACTTAATGGATCTTCAAGTAGATTATTGACCTAGTGTTGGCCTGACTGAGCTGATGGGCTGGGTTTGAGCAGGACTGGGTGTGTGCTGGAAGTGACCTTTATACTTCCGTGGGCTACATGGTCTCCTCTGGGATTGGTGAGTATAGATGGCAAAGGACACATGGGCGTTGTTTTTGTTGCTTTTTTTTCTTCTTAATTAGGAGAAAAGAGATGGAACATCAAATGTAAGTCTGCAACCCATTCTTCATTTCCCCCAGTGCTCCTGGTAATGGTATTTAAGGGAAAGACAAATCCATCCATCTTCCTGGCATCCTAGTGCAGGAAAGCTGTGCACGCTCTGTCAGAAGAGATATTAGGGACTATAAAAAGCCATTCGCTTCCCTCCCCTCTTTATTCTCACTTTGTAACCCCCACTTCCCAGGGAGACGGGTGTGGAGGTTGCTAACTGTCCATCAACCTGGAGGTTTTGGTCTCATGGGCATTTATCGTGATTCAGATTGGCTTTACCATTCCATTCTTCTTCCTTTTCATCTCCATTTCTCTGCTGGGACAAGCAGCACCATGGCAAAATTTATCTTCTTGCTGTATTCTGCTGATTTTTAAGTGAGCCAGTTGCCCTGCCCCTGGGTAGAGGAGACCAGGCCAGTTCCTCAGGAATGGTAACAGGTTCTTTGCTGCAGTGCTCTGGAGTTTCTGAGCTAGGCTTAGGGAAGGAGCTTTCCTGACTACCTTCAGTGATCATGTTTGAATTTGGCTTCTCCATGTTGTCCCATCTCATTTCCCAGGAACATCAAGCCAGGGATACCTTTGCCAGCATTTGCTCCTTTTGATGATGGAGTTCACTCAGGAGAAAGATCCATTTCTTAAGGATTTTCTTCCTTGGTTCATGTTCTTGCATTCTCTCAGGTTGCTATGACCCCAGGCCTTTGGTTGTATCTGTCCTCCCCCATTTCCTCCTTCCTCTCCCATGGCAGGTTCATGAAATTCAGTTCCACACGAGATATTTGGCTCTGACTGCATGGCAGGAACATGGTTCTTATGATAAAGATGATAGGCTCCTACAAGTGACTTAATGGATCACGAAATAGGTTTTTGACTTAGTGTGACCTGAACATGCTGGTGGACTGGCTGGATTTGAACTTTAGCTCCTCAGGGCTGACCATGTTCTGGGAAGTGGTATTTATAAGGAGATATGGCAGAAAACATGATCATTGATGGCTAATAAGTAGTGGGTTCATTGACAGAGACATTCACAGAGGCAGTTGTCACTGGAGGTCAGGAATTGTATGCCATAGAAGAGGCATAAAGAAAGACTATCTTTTTATTTCATTTTGATGGTACTGGAGATTGAACTCAAGGCTTATGCTTGCCAGGAAGGTGCTCTACCACTTGAGCTACTCTGCCAGTAGTGGTTATTTTTTTTTGTATTGGTTATTTCTGAGGAAAGGTATGGGTTTATGACTGGACTGCTATCCTCCTACTTGTAATTCCTCATGTCACAGATGCTTGAATGACAGATGCTTGTTCCTGCACCCAGCCATTGTGCTGGGCTTGAGGGCAAGGAGGAAGAGGAGAAGCACTAGCCTTGAGCAAAGAGCTCAGGGACAGGGCCCAGGCCCTGAGTTCAAGCACCATGACTGACATAAAAAAAATATACTATTCCATTATATGGACATGCCACAGTTGGTCTGTTATCATGTTGATGGACTTTTGGGTTTTAAATGTTGGTTGTTATGAATAAAGGTACTGTGGGTTTTCATGTATGTAACTTTTGGTGGCATATGCACTAATTTATATCCTGAAGCTATAGGAACTGAGTTCAAAGGCATGTAAGATTAATTTTAGCAGGCATTTTCAGGGGTTTCCAAAGTGATTATTCCATTTTGCCTTTCCCCTGGCAATATCAGAGAGCTGCTGTTCTTCCTCCTCCTCAGTCCACTGCCAGTGACAGTCCGAAGCTCCTGCCATCTGTTGGATGTACAGGGATATCTCCTGTGACTTTAATGTGCATTTCCCATGGAACCAGTTATAGTGTGTGCATTTCTATCTGTGTGTCACTCATGTGATGACTCGTGTGTGTGTGTGTGTGTGTGTGTGTGTGTATGTATGTAAGTGCATGACTAACTAGTTTGCTGCTGCTTCTTCTCCTCCTCCTCCTCCCCCCTCCTTCCCCCTCCTCCCCCCTCCCTCCCTCCTTCCCTCCCCCTCCCCCTCCCCCTCCTCCCCACTCCTCCTCCTCCTCCTCCTTCTTCTCCTTCTTCATCCTTCTCCTTCTTCTTCCTTCTTCCTTCTGGACATTAAGTCCTTAGTTGAGTATTTTTTTGTCAATTGTGGGGCTTGAAGTCTGGGCCTAGGCACTGTCACTGAGCTCTTCAGCTCAAAGCTAGTGCTCTACCACTTGAGCCACTACACTACCTCCAGTTTTCTGGTGGTTAATTGGAGATAAGAGTCTCATGGACTTTCCTGCCTGGGCTGGCTTTGAACCCTGATTCTAAGATCTCAGCCTCCTGAGTAGCTAGGATTACAGGCGTGAGCCACTGGCGCCCAGCAAATATGTGTTTTGTGAATAACTTCTTTCAGTGTGTGGTTTGTCTTTTTGTTACTAATGTCTTTTGACAAATACAAGTTTGTTTTTGGCAATACTAGGGTATGAACTCAGGGCTTTATGCTTGCCAGGCAAGCATAAAGCCAGGATTACAGGTGTGAGCCACCAGCACCTGTCTAAGTGTGGCTTTTCTGAAACAAATCCTCACTAAGTATCCCAGACTCAAACTTTCTCTATTGTCTAAGCTGGCTTTGAACTTGCCGTCATCCTACTTCAGCCTCTGAAGTGTGCGGATTATAAGAGTAGACAACCAGGCTTTGCCAAGAATAAACTGACTTCTGTTTTATATGATGCTATAGATAAACCTCTCAAGCACAATGTTGAATAAAAGAGAACAGACACAAAGCATACCAATTGGATAATATGATTCACATGAAGTTTACAAGCGAGCATCCGCTCTTGGTGATGTCTAGGAATGTGTAGGGTAAGGGAAGTGAGAACGCTACTTCCAGTATGAATGGTGGACATATTGATCAAGAAGGGGAGCAAGAAACTTTTGGGGCTGTGAAAATGGTATGTGTACAACTTAAGATGTGTATGTGTAGCCTAGCATGGTGGTACACATCTGTAATCCTAGCACTCAGGAGGCTGAGGCAAAAGGAACATGAGTTCTAGGCTAGCCTAGGCTACATAGTAAGACCTTGTGGCAGGAGGGGGAAGGGTGGGGGACTGTAAGCCAGGCACCAGAGGGTGCCTAGCTGCGTTTCCTAGCTACATAGGAGGCTGAGATCTGAACAGTTCAAAGCCAGCCCAGGCAAGAAAGTTTGTGAGATTTTTATCTCCAACTAAACCATCAGAAAAACAGAAGTGGAACTTTGGCTGTGGCTCAAGTGTTAGAGAACTAGATTTAAGCAACAATGTTTAAATGCTTGCCAGGCAAACTATTTGAGCCACATCTCAGTCAGGTTTATTTTAAATTGTCCATGGATTATTTTATGTTTGGTGTGGTATTTTTGTGTTGATATCAAGGTTTGAACTTAGGGTCTTACCCTCTCACTCAGCTGGTTTTGTCATTGTTGGCACTCTAGCACTTGAACCATGCCTCTACTTCCTGCTTTTATTTTGCTGGCTAGTTGCAGGTACGAGTCTTGAGAATTTGTTTGTCCAGGCTGGCTTTAAACCTTGTTCCTCAGATCTCAACCTCCTGAATAGTCAGGATTACAGGCATGAGCTTTTATTTTTTTAAAGTACATTTTTTATTGTAAAAATACTGTACAGAGGGGTTACAGTTACATGAGCAAGGTAATGAGTCTATTTCCTATCAAGCATTGTTACCTCCTCCTTTGTTTTTCCTCTAACATCCCTTCAATCCCCACCTCCACAACTACACTCCCTGCCCCCCACCTAAATTGTAGAGTTCATTTTCAACATAGTGTCTTGTACATCTCATTGTTACAATGGGTCAACCTGTATCCCTATTTAAGCATTTTGTTTATTCCCTTCCTCTCCCCAAATTAGAGAAGTGTATGTACAAGATGCAGGGCATCAACATCTAATACAGTGAAAACAGGGGTTATACCGTGGGGGAGGAACATACAAAGAAACAAAGAAAAATCACATAGTACATTATAAATGTGTTAGAAACAAGAGCAAGAAAGAAAAAACCACTTGGGTCCCTATCTTGGGGTTCATTTCACTTAACATCATCTTATCTGGCCACATGTACATAGCGTTTGACCTTTTCTGCTTGTCCTAGACTATATTAGTTATTGCAAATAAGGGAAACCATGGGACCTATGTTTCTTTGGGCCTGGCTTACTTCACTTAATAAAATTTTTTCAAGTCTTTCCATTTCCTAACAAATGGGGCAGTGTCATTCCTCTATCTATATCTATCTATCTATCTATCTACTTATAGATAGATAGATAGATATCACATTTTCTTGATCCACTTATCTACTGAGGGGCATCTGGATTGGTTCCATATCTTAGCTATGGTAAATAATGCTGCAATAAACATAGTCGTGCTGGTAGCTTTAGTATGGTCTTGTATGTGATCCTTTGGGTAATGCCTCAAAGTGGGATTGGTGGGTCATAGGGGAGCTCTTTGTGGAGTCTTTTGAGGAAACTCCATACTGCTTTCCAAAGTGGTTGAACAAGTTTACACTCTCACCAACAATGCAGTAGGGTTCCCTTCTGGCCACATCCCCTCCAGCATCTGTTGTTATTGAGTTCTTGATTATGCCATTCTAACTGGGGTGAGGTGATATCTCAATGTTGTTTTGATTTGCATTTCTTTTATGGCTAGAGAGGTTGAGCATTTCTTCATGTGTCTATTGGCCATCCTTATTTCCTCTTCAGAGAAGTTTCTTTTTGAGTCTTTAGCACATTTATTTATCAGGCAGTTGTTTCTTTGAGGATTTGTTGTTGGGGAATTTAATTTTTTGAGTTCCAGGCATATTTTACATATGAGACCCTTGCCATTGTATGGCTAGTAAAGATCTTCTCCCAATCCGTAGGCTTTCTATTGATCTTGCTAGCTATGTCCTTTGCCATGCAGAAGCTCTGCAGCTTCATGCAATCCCATTTGTCCAACCTTTCTTTGATTTGTTGTGTTTCTGGGTCTCTATAGAGAAAATTTCGGCCTGTGCCAAGGAGACCTAGGGTTTCTCCTATTCCATCCTGTAATGTTTTCAGGGTGTCTGCTTTGACTCCGAGGTCTTTGATCCATTTGGAGTTGATTCTGGTGCAGGGTGATATATAAGGATCCAGCTTTAGTTTTCTACAGGTGATTAACCAATTTTGCCAGCACCATTTACTGAAGAGGCTATCTTTCTTCCATTCTATTTTTTTAGCTCTCTTATTGAAGATTAGGTGGCTATCGGTCTATGGTTTCATTTCTGGGTTTTCCATTCTATTCCATTGGTCCTGAGGTCTGTTCTTGTACCAGTACCAAGCTGTTTTGATTACTGTGGCTTTGTAGAGTTTGAAATTTGGTATTGATATTC
The DNA here is from genome assembly GCF_019054845.1 of Dipodomys spectabilis. Lineage (NCBI taxonomy): Eukaryota > Metazoa > Chordata > Mammalia > Rodentia > Heteromyidae > Dipodomys > Dipodomys spectabilis. The sequence continues at coordinate 17,864,864 of NW_024870874.1, forward strand.
CTCCATGAACTTTTAACATTAGCCTTTCTATAATGTATTTGTTAGTCATCCTAATATGGTAGTATTTTATTTTGTTTGTTAAAGAGCTGTTTTATTGACATAAGTTACAAATGTAAAATTCACCCTTTTAAGTTTATAGTTTAATTATTTTTATATTATCTAATATTAGAGAGAGAGAGAGAGAGAGTGTGAGAGAGAGAGAGAGAGAGAGGGAGAGAGTGTGTGTGTGTGTGTGTGTGTGTGTGTGTGTGTGTGTGTGCTGGTCCTGGGGCTTCAACTCAGGGCTTAGACATTGCTCCTGAGATTCTTTTGCTCAAGGCTAGTGTTCTACCACTTGAGCCACATCCCTACTTCCTGCCTTTTTTTTTTTTTGTCGGTTGTGGGGCTTGAACTCTGGGCCTGGGCGTTGTCCCTCAGCTCTTCAGCTCAAGGCAAGTGCTTTACCACTTGAGCTACAGCACCACTTCTGGTTTTCTGGTGGTTTATTGGAGATAGGAGTCTCATGGTCTCTCCTGCCTGGGCTGGCTTTGAACCGCGATCCTCAGATCTCAGCCTCCTGAGTAGCTAGGATTACAGGCATGAGCCATCAGCGCCCGGCTACTTCCTGCCTTTTGTGAGTAGTTTATTAGAGATAAGAGTCTCATAGACTTTTCTGCCTGGGCTGCCTTCGAACCATGATCCTCAGACCTCAGCCTCCTGAGTAGGTAGGATTACAGGCTTGAGCCACTGGCACCCAGCATATTAGAATATTTTTATCTCACCCCAAAGAAGTGTTGTAGTGTTGTAGTCATTAGTTATCTCTCCCTTTTCCTCCCCTGTGGAATAATTTTAAGTAAAAAAGGCAAACCAAAAAGTAGTATTACAATTTTAGAAATGATACAAATATATACACAGATTTATATATTATATACTTAGATACAAGTAATATATTTAGTCTTTTTTTCAAATGGATTTAAACTATGTGTATCTTATATGGATACAGATACGCACATATATACAGAAGATGATAAGGAAATCAAGTATAAATTTGAATTATCTTTTGTGATAGAATTTATGTGTAACTTTTATTTTCTTCTCTAATTTTTTTGTAATTCCCCATAGTGAGCATGTATTACCTTTGTAGTTAAAAAAAACATTACTTAAGCCAGGTGCCAGTGGCCCATGCCTATAATCTTAGCTACTCAGGAGACTGAGATCTGATGATTTCAGTTCAAAGCCAGTCCCGGGCAGAAAAGTCCATGAAACTCTTATTTTCAATTAATCACCAAAAAGTTAAAATTGGAGGTGTGGCTCAAATGATATAGTGTGCTAGCCTTGACTAAAAAAGCTCAGGGTCAGTGTCCAGACCTGACTTCAAGCCCCAGGAAAGTCATACGCACACAACTTATATATATATATATATATATATATATATATATATAAGCACATATAAATATATATAAAATATGTACACACACACACACATATATATATATATATATAGAGAGAGAGAGAGAGAGAGAGATGAAGGGAGAGAGAGATTTCTTCATGTTATAACTATAGAGTGGGCCGCTTTGCCCCAGCTCTGCTCACTTTGTATTTGCGGTCTGATTTCCTTGGGGATGGAGCTTGTATAATCTTACTCTGCTTGGTTTCTGCAGCAAGCTGGCAGTATAAACTTGCTGCTTGCAATATTTACGTGAACTGCCTCGGGGAGTCCTGTAAACTTCTCTGCAACGTGGTTTCTCCATTGACAATCTGTTGAGTGCTTAGAAAATGTGATCTGGGAAGCAAATGTGTATGAGAGTTGACTCAAGGGGTACATCTTGTCTTATGATGTACATGAAGAGAAGGGAAGAGGCTGCTATTATGTCGGGACCTCATTCTTCTGGCTTGTGAAGTGTGCCTGTGGCTGTGCACACTTGTGTACACATGTGCACATGTTTGTATATATATATAACACATAGACATGTATATATATATGTATTTATAGTAGATAGATGTTCTACTTATTCTACTTGAACCACATTTGCAGCCATTTTTGCTTTCATTATTTTCTGAATAGGGTTTTACTTTTTGTCTGGGCTAACCTGCATTGTGATCCTCCTATTTATACCTGGCACGACAAGTTGTATACTACTGTGCCCAGCTTTTTACTGGTTGAGATGAGGTCTAACAAATGTATTGCACAGCCTGACCTTAAACTATGATCCTCTTGGTCTCATCCTTTTCAGTAATCTAGTTAGGATTGCAGTTATAAATCACAGCCCACTCAGCTAAAACGTGTGTGTGTGTATGTGTGTGTGTGTGTGTGTATTTACCTTGTAAGTTATTTTAAGTTTAAGGAGCATCATGTAGTTTGACTTCAGATAAGTCAAACTTGCATTGCTTTAATGACATTTTCCTGTTGATCCACCGGGAGAACAATGACCTCCATCTCAATCGTGGGCTGTGGAAAGCAATCATACAACATCCGTGCTTTGAACACAAATATGTTTTACTTACATTTGTACTCTACTTCTTACTTCAAAGATTGTTTTCTGGGGGGTGGGGTGCAAAACTGAACTCATTTTAAGCATTTTCCAGAAAAAAGAAACAGACTTCTCTAAGTCAGGGACTGATGGCGAAGGAAACCCAGGAAGACTACCTCCACTAGCAGTGTGGAGTGCCCTGCAAAGACGGGATGAGCAGGGGAGGTGAAAGGATGTGGCTGGAGGCATTTGCTTTGCGTCTGTCTCTCTTAGGCCTCCTCTGCAGCTTGGTCGGTCGATGCCTCGTTTTGGCTGTTTTGCAGTCTCAGCTTGAGCCCAGCTTTGCTTGATACATCCTGTGAGCTCTACAACCACATCAGTTTAACTTTGCACATCAGTGGGACTCCACTGACTGGCCCAGCTTTGGTCTGATTTCCTAGCAGACAGGATGTGAACAGAGGTCATATATGGGGATCTCACCTGTTAGCACAGCTGCAGAGAGGAGAGTTGACGGCCACAAAACAGAGGACTCTAGCCAGGGTGACTGTGGTGATGATGGGTTAGTTCTGGGCAGTTCTCAGGATACAGCCCTGTAAATATAAAAGACACAGTTTGAACATCCTGAATCCCCAAATCCAAATCATCATATTCAAAATGTTTCAGATTTTGGAGTATTTTGGATTTTAGAGTTTGGGATTCAGGATGCTTGACTAGAAGAGTCTATGGGAAGATCCCCAAACCTGAAGAACTTTGAAATTTGAAAGATTTCTAGTCCCTAGCATTTTGGATAAGAGCTACTCAACCTGTAATATGAGATGCAGACTCTGAAATGGCCCCATAATGATCCTGGTCTTATAAGATTGAAGTCTTGACGGAACTCCTCCTCTACTGAGAGCGGCTTAGACCATGGCAAAAGTAATGAGTCACTTCTGAGCTAGGTTTCTTAGAGTATTGCCTCTACTCTCCTCACTCTTTGCTACTCTCCCTCACTCATGTTTATGAAAAATCCCACCCTTTCATTAGCTTCCCTATGGAGACACCAGTGACCCATGTGACAAGAAATTGAGGGAGACTTATGGCCAATAACCAGCACGGAATAGAGCAGAATCCTTGGTCCAGCAAATGAGAGAGAAGATAAGTCCTGCCAACCACTGAGTGAATCTACTTGGGCCGCAGATAGTCCCTACTCGAACCCTGGGGGTACTGTGGCTGTACCTCGTGAGACACATGGAGGCAGAAATGACCAGCTAAGCCACACCAAGATCCCTGACCCACAAAGACTGAAATACTAAATATTGGTTGCCTCTAAGATATGGAATTATTTATTATATAATAATTGATCACAAACAGATAATAGATATATGTATTGTTTATTGACTGTTAACATTCTGTTATCAGTAGGATTATTTTTGCTTATCTATTGATAATCAACATTATGTATTGATTATTTATGGATAAGGCAGTCATTGAAGCCTAGGACCCAGGCTCACCTCAAAATAAAAAAGTGGTGATGTGACCTGAAAAGCTATTCTAGAGTAAATGTTTCGGCCACGGTAACCAGCCTCTTACAGCACAGCAGGCAAGTTCAAGAGCAACATACCATACCATGTTTCCTGTGTGGCCAGATGCAAAGGAAAGTTTAGGATCTAATGATGGCAGCATGGAAATCTAAAAATATATACAGGAATGTTTGCATTATAGTTAACCCCCTGCAGAATGTGTCAACCTGAGCTGCTCTGAGATGTGGAAAAGACCGCACCCAGTGATCGAAGAGTCCTCCAGATGACATTGAGTATGTGCCAAGCCCTTAAAGCTAGCAGTCACCGCCAGAAACATGGTGAGGGCCATAAAGGAAGCCTCATTCTTCTAGAACATCCCTGAGAAAAGAGATTAGGCACACAGAATCGTTGCATCTCCATTGTTGTCAACTTGAGTATTCATGTGGTCTAGCCTGGCCCTGTACTCCATATCAAGAGTTTTTGATGAGCCAGGACTTCTCAGATTCCTGTATCTTCTAACAGATTTCCACAGACGCATTAGGGAGTTCTTTTGTTGGAGGTGTGTCCTACTGTCAGAGAGAATATGCTCAGAGAGAATAGTTTCTCATTACTTTAGTCCCTGAAACAGTTTTTGTTATTTTCCTCTAAATGTTTCTAAGCATCTATCCAGAAGATGCTTACACATCAATTCTTGCCTGTGGCTTCTTTGCCTCAGTTTCTACAAGCTGATGGATAACACCTTCCTGTTTAATGCCTTCTTCTTCCTCAAGCCAAATGTCTCCCTATTCTTCATTAGTGTCCCTCTTGAGGATTACAGGATGCATTCCAATGGTAATACACACTTGAAATATTTAAGCACAGTTTTATTGATGCAAGCATCCTGTTCTCAGAGAAAAGGATTGTGAGGAGATTCTGCAATGCAGGAGGGAATTTTCCTTTGTTCTTTCAAAAACAGAATTCCTTAGGCTGCTGTATGGAACCAGTAGCCTGGTAGACTGGATGAGACAGGGCCAGAGGGGGCTGGTGTTTTGGTCTCATAACACACACACAGGTTATGTCTGTGTGGTAAGTGCACTTTTGGAGGCATGGTGGGTAAGGGAAGAAAGAGAATGGAGAAAAGGAGTAGCTATTGTGTCTGACTTTCAAGGTTACCTGTGGAGAGGAGACTCAGGCTTCCTTACTCCCTGGCAAAGCAAAACCCTCTCTAGCTTTCTAATAAAGAAGAAAGACCCTTTTGTTAACAATGCCTTGTATTTATCTCATGTTGCTCTTCAGAGGAGTGACAGTGCTTCAGAGATTTTTATCTGTAGAAAAAGCTGATGAATCATTGGGATGGCTTTCTGGTAAACCCACCCCATCTGCCCTTAGTCAGTTTACCTTTGTCCCTGACTTCTTTCTTTCAGAGATGGTTAACACGACAGGTCTGGGATCTCCACTGACGTGGGCGCCATATCCTTCAGTGTCTCTTGTTTATGAGTGCCCAGCCAGAGGCCCATTCCAACGATCTCAAGTGAAGGGGATTTTGTTCAAAGGAATTGCAAGTACTGGACAGAATTCAAGGCCCATAAGAAGAGCCCAGCCTCGGGCTAGGAAGGTGGCTCAGTGGTAGAGCGCTTTCCTTGCATGCACGAGGCCCTGGGTTCGATTCCTCAGCACCACGTAAGCAAAAAGAAAAAAGTCGGAAATGGCACTGTGGCTCAAGTGGTAGAGTGCTAGCCTTGAGCTGAAGAGCTGAGGGACAGCGCACAGGCCCAGAGTTCAGACCCCACAACCGGACCCTGCCACCCCCACCCCCCCTGCCAAAGAAGAGCCCAGCCTCATGAAGGTCTAGAAATGAGCCCTGGAAATCCAAATCTTTCCTCCTCTTCCCCTTCCTCCTCTTCCCTCTTTCTTTTTCCTTTCTTCTTCCTCTTCCTTCTTCAGAATCAGTCTCTGTGGTCTGTTCTTCTCTGAGTGTTTATTGCATTCTCCTTTTCTCCCTAGACCACCTTCTCTGCTGACCTCTCTGGAGGCATGGCCCCAAAATAGCAGGCTTGACACTGAGTTTGCAGTTTTGGGGTAGGTGATTCTTGTAGTGCGGTCATCCAATGCAAGGAAAAGCGTTGGCTCCGCTTTGACACAGTGTTACTGTGGTCCAGTCTTTGCAGGCTGGAGCTGGGCAGGACTAGTGCTAGCAAGGGCATTTTCTTCCAGATGCAGAAATACTTTCTAAGTATTTGCTTCATTTGTTCTCCTTTCATGGAATGGCTTTAGTCTTAACTCCCAGATGGTTCCAAGCCTTTCTCTGAGGGGTGTCTCCAGCCACCTTCCTGGTCCACCCAAACCCTTCCTACTTTGCAAAATCCATGGTCCCCTCTGCACTCCCACTGGTTTTATCATTGTTATTGGTTATGGGGCTTGAACTCAGGTCCTAGGTGCTGTCCCTGAGCCTCCTTGTGCTCAAGGCTAGTGTTCTACCACTTGAGCAACAGCACCACTTTGGTTTTTAGTGGCTAATTGGAGATAAGAGACTCATGGGGACTGTTTTGCTTGGGCTGGCTTTGAACTGAGATCCTCAGATCTCAGCCTTCTGAGTAGCTAGGACTATAAGCGTAAGTCACCAGTGCCTGGCTACTTCTACCGTGTGTGCGCATGTGTGTGTGTGCACGTGTGCGTGTGCATACATGTGCACACACAGACAGATGTATAAAGGAGTTGCCATTCAATAGAGCAGTTTGTGAATACAATGCATCTTGATCAATATCACCCTTTCATCATTCTTCCTCAACCTCCCTCAATTTTCTTAATTTTGTAGGATATTTTTTTTTTAATTTTTTTTTAAATTTTTTTTTAAATTGTGAAAATACCATACAGAGGAGTTACAATTACATGGGCAAGGTAATGAGTACATTTCTTATCAAGCATTGTTGCCTCCTCCTTTGTTTCCCCTTCCATCCCTTCCCATCTCCCCCCCCCCCCCCCCCATGCATTGAATTTTATGACTGTTTTCCCCCTCCCTCTCTTCTTTCATCTACGCCCTTCCCGTTGATCCCACCTTTTCTTTTGAGTACTCATTTCCTTGTATTTATTTATTGACTGATATTTTGTTCTGGCCCTGGCCTTCAACTCAGGGCCCGGTTGCTGTCTCTGACCTTTTTTTTTTTTTTTTCCTCTCAAGGCATTCTAGCACTTGAGCCACAGCTCCACTTCTAGCTTTTAGTCGTTTGTTGGAGATAAACCTGGGCTGGTTTTGCACCACTGTCCTCAGATCTCAGCCTCCTGATTATAGGCATGATTACAGAATTACAGGCACGAACCATGGATGTCTGGCCTGATCTTTATTTTGTTGGGCTATGACTTATCATTTCTAAGGAATTATACCATTTGGGTTCTCCCTCACATCTACCATATTTTGGTTAATACATTTGTGTACACTTGCATACCACCCTAAGTGTTTACTTATATTTTGCCTCCAGTATTTTTATAACTATTAACTCATTTACTTTCTCTTTTGCTTGCCCTTGAGTGCCTTGGGGAAAACCCTTTTGTCTTACTCGTTTTTGCTTCCTGAGTGCTTGCATGCTCAGCGAATGTTTGTTGAGTGAATGAATGCAAAGACTTTATACTTTTCTGTCTCCATGCTAATATTATGTTAATAGCAGAAGGAATGTTTTTCCTTTTCAATAAATACTTATTGCCACCAAATAAACAGATTTAGAAGATCTTTAAACTTGCCACCAGATCTTTAAACTTGAAAGGGGTAGTTAGGTGCTGTTGGTGGCTTATACCTGTAATCCTAGCTACTCAGGAAGATGAAATTTGAGGATTGTGGTTCAAAGCCAGCCTAAGCAGAAAAGTTTGTGAGACTCTTATCTCCAATTAGCCAGCAAAAAGATGGAAGTGGAGATGTAGCTCAAGTGCTAGAATGCCAGCCTTGAACACAAAAGCCAATCAGAATCCCTGAGTTCAAGCTCCAAAATCAGCACATACACACACACACACACACACACACACACACACACACACACACACGTACCAGCCTTATTGTAATAAAGGAGGTGCCCCTGGCTGCAGCCACACTGAGCAGTGTCCCAATGCCTGTGGCTCAGGGATTCTTGCCCTGAGTGTGTCACTGTTGAAGTGCAAGTGCTGGTGGACCAGCAAAAATTTGTACTGTGTGCGACCCTTCATTTTATTTTTATGATAACATATAAATAGATGAGTGATAATATCAGTGATGCCAAGGTTGATTTATAACCAGCTGCTTCATAAATTTATGGTAGACTCATTTCACGTTTATACCTGAAGCAATAACTTTCAACATGGGAAATCACAGGCCAGGCGTGATGACACACTCTAATCTCAGCACGTTGGAGGCAGTGGTAGGAGGCTGGCAAGCTTGAGGCCAGCCTGGACTACATACATAGCTCCAAGCCACTCTAGATTGCACGGGAATCTCAGAACAAAAAACATGGTCAGTCACTTTGTAACAGTAGCAGGGTTGGGAAGGGAAAAGCTAGGTGACAAAAGAGACTTCTTTTGAAGAGTTGTCCAATTATCCTTTCCCACACCTATTCCCATCTTGTTTCCCAGGTGACCACAGATGCTGACATCTCTCTGGTCGTTACTCTGTCTCATTCCACCAGGCTGAGGAATGAAGCAGCGAATAGAAGATGGAAGGCAATGGCGAAGAAGAGGAAGGCGGTGAGTACCCAGTCTCGTGCTTTCAGCACACCCATGCTGGGAGAGCCGCCTCCTCAGTTTCCAGCATTCCCATGATCCTCCTTAGCAACGTGCTAATGTCTTCACTGGCATGTGGCAGCTGTGGAGCTGGCATTGAGGTGTTTGGACATAAACACCTTCTAATCCACCATTAAGTCCTTCAGTTTGTGTTCTCCTAGCATTAACCATAATGAACTCTTCATATACTGATGTCAGTTTAATATGCTGCTTCCCCAGGAAGGGCCTAGTAATTTAGTGCTAATTAATGATGACTTAGTGCAAATGATGTTACCGACTTACTGATGCTCCCGGGTGATACACGCATGGCTTTCAGATGAAACCACAACATTATTACTTAGCATTCATGTGGCGCACGTCCCAAATGCTTGGTAATTGAGTTAGCTGCATTGTCACTACCCTTCATGCCGATCCTGTCATCCGGGGTAGTAAAGGTGTCTTTCATTACAGGGAAACTTGACACACTGAATTTCAAACTTGCCAAATGGATGCAGTGGGGGAATTCTATCTCCGTGTCTCAAAGTCTGGAGGGTAAGGTGTTTGGGGAGTGGTGTTATGAGGTATTTCACAGACTTCCATTGGTACTTGTGGGGTACAATGTGGTAGGGTGGTTCTGCTGGACATTATAAATACCCAGAAAGGAAAAAAAGGGCTCAGGCCCAGGAAGCATGATACCCTCAGTGCTGTACGTATGAAATAAGAGCGAAGCCAGTGGAAACAGGCACCGCTGAGATATTGAACCCCCTCCACCCCCCCAAAAGTCATCCATTTGGATCACACTATAAAGAAATATAACCTAGGTCTTACTTATTTTCCTCTCGAATTTTTTAAACTTATTTTATGGGTTGGTATTTTTAGTAGGGCTATGTCTTAGCTTCCAGATGACCAAGATTATTTGGAAAAGGGAATCTGCCGTAGACAGTTGATCTTGAAATTGATGTTGTTGGGATATGTCTACACTGTAGAGTCGGGGGAGGGAGATCCCTATCTTATTTCCCACATTTTCTGAGTGGGGCAAGTTTAAGAAGGAGGATTGGCCAACAAGCCAGGTATCAGAGGACAAGAAACCGATTAGACAGAATCAGCAGTGCTTTTCAGTCATGTGACTCAAGATCATTTCTCTTTTCCTCTCCTCTTTATTCTCTGTCATGTGCCACCCGAGCTGCCCTTTTGTGCTGGACAGATTACATAGTCTGAAATATTAAACACATCCAATTTGAAACAATATTTTGATTTCTAATAAATGATAAGGAGAGGGGAAATGAGATTCCCCTCTGGCCAGAAAAAGGGCAATCTTCACTCTTTATGGGAGAAGATAAGCCCAGTTGATTTGTGGAGATGGTGTCAAAATTAAATTATTTTTCCAGAAACACACACACACACACACACACACACACACACACACACACACACACACGCGCGCACACACACACACACACACACACACACACACACACACACACCTCCCTAACTATACCATCTCCCTTTGTTGCTATTCGGTGGCACACTCCACGACCTTAATTAATCCCTGCTCTTGATCGTCCTTGTCTCACTTGCTAGCCCAGAAACTGGCTTCCACAACAGACAACTAAGAATTTATTTCATACTCAGATATCAGAACAGCTCATATCAGAAACTTTTACTTTTTATTCCTTGACTTGTATCAAAACCTTTTAATGGTACCCAAGCATTCCAGTGACATATTCAGATCAGCTTAGCAATTTGCACCTTCTTGGAGGGCTTTACAGAGCAGCTTTGTATTGAAGTCTTGACAAAACCCCATCTGTATCTGTCAGGAAATGGAACTTTATCTGAGCCTGTGGTATGTCCCTGGGTCAGCAGCAATGATGAACCAACCAGAGTCTCAGGCAGGGTTGGGGAGCTCACAGATCAGGTTTACCTGAGAGGTTCAGATGGATGTGTCCTTGAAGTGACCTCTGCTTCCCTGGCTCACTGTGTTGCTGAGGCTTCCAAGTGGGGTGTGGCCAAAGGACTTGGGACCGGTGAGACAGGGTGGGGAAGGGCTGCATTGTGGTTCTCACAGTAGGTTCTTGAACAGCAGTGTCAGCTCCCTCCTGAACCACATTAGAGGGGTCCAGTCGCCTGTCTTCCCTCAGACCTTCTGAACCCCATGCTCTGGCAGGGGATCCCTCCAGGCTTGGGAATCCACTCTCCAGTTGTCATGGAACCATGCCAATCTGAGAATCTCTACTCCAGAGCTGTGCTTCTCAGCCTGCACTGTGCCCGTGAATCACCCAGGGATACTGGAAAACTAGGTGTGGATTTAGTAGAGCTCAGAGACCAAGCTTTGGAATGGAAAGATGCAGATATTGTATATGCATGGGCTACATGTTGAAGAGCCAAGGAACTCTGTTCCTGCAGCCAGGCTCCAGTTCTCAAAGTCATATTCCCTGGCTATGTCTCACAGAACCACTGGGGATGTCAGGTGTGTGAGCAGGTGCTGCTGCAGACCTTCTCAATTCAAGACTCTGAGGATCGGCTGAGCAGGGAACTTTGAAACAAATCCCATGGAAGGGATTTTACTGACTTCCAGTAAATGTAAGCCACCTACAACCCCAAGGGATTCATTTGCATGAGACCTAGACTTTTCTCAGGCAGCCAGGGCCTGAAGAGTGGACCTTTGATATTGCCTTCTTCAAATAATACAGACAACAACAGCTGAGGCCTCAGACTGCTGTGTGTGCAGCTGTCTGTCTGTCTCATTGCTACATCCCTAGGTGGCAGGAGCAGGGATGAATTAGTCACATGATACCTAGATCAGCCTTAGCACCCCTGGAATCCTGAGGCTAGAAACACAACTTTCATTTCCTGTTTTGTATTTGCAGCAACTGCCCAGCCTACCATGCCTCTCCTCTATAGTTTTGGTTAGGGTATTTGGAGCCAAACCAGTAGCCCAGACACAGACCAGCAGCAAAGGCAATGGCATGGGCCTACATGGATGCACAACATGCAGATGTGTACAGAGGGGAGGCCGATGTCTTAGCTTGATGGAGCCCAGAATAGAAGACACAGACCTAGCTTTCAGATTCCCTGGAGGAAGAGTGTTTTTGTGGGTCACATGCAGAGCTAGGAGCAGACTCTGTACACATACATAGTCAGCCAGCAGTCTGGGGTGCTTTGAGCTGAGTCTACCACCAGGTCCACCCATGCCCTTCCCTCCAAACCTATGTTCCTGAGTCTATAACTACTTCAGTCTTGTACACTGGGATGGGCAAGAAGAACAGGGCCTGTTCTGTCCATAGTATACATGGGGCATGGGAATAACCTTATCTCTAATATTTCTACCCTGCCTCTTCCCATAGACTGGCCATTCTACCTAGTAGAAAGCTTGCATGACCATTGCTTCTGCTCTCACAGGCTTCTTGACTATCAGAATATGCTGTGAAAATATAAAATGTAAACAATCGCGAGCTGTATCCTCACCTCTGATGTAGGAACTCTTGTTAAGTCTGGGGTAAGGATTAAGTGCTTAACACACGATAAGAAAAGGGTGACTGCGTGGCAAAGGGAGTGACAGAAGACAGTGTGTCACGGAATAGAAACTCTGTATTAGGCACATCATTGTTATTAATGCAGGTAAGTTATAGAGCTGATGTCCTTTCTGAAGGATAGAACCTGCTTTTTTCCTAGAAAATCATGCCATCAGGCCCATAGGTGAGGCCTGGGAACAGGGAGAAGGGCACTGAAATGACATGGAAATATATTCCTTCCATCTGGAGAGTAGAGGGATCCTGATGTTGCTTAGTTTAGCAAAAGCATTTGACAACCAAATAGACTCACTGATGAACCCTACCTGACACAGGAATAGAAATGAACAACTGATCGACCTGAATTAAGTCATCCTCTATGGCAGACGAACTTCAGACATTGCGGAAGTTTGGCAGGTAGCAAGATGTGGCACAGAGTAGCCATTTATGATGTAGCACAGGCCTCTGCATCCTCAGGGCTTCTGGAGGCAACAAGAGCTGCTCAGAAGCCAGTTTTGAGAGTTTAGTCCAGGCCTCCTTCATACGATGCATGACCCAAATGGAACAAATTGTAGCTCCTGCGGTGTGTTTGTCCCAAGGTGGGGCTTCCTACACTGTCCCTGCTTGGGGCACAAGGGGTCATAGATGAGTTTGCTGACGTTTCCTGATCTCCTAGATCTTACCAGCTAGGCTTCTGCTAACCCTTGTTAGAAGCCACTCTGGCCTGGTACCCCAGCTTCCATGCATCCTTTCCCACAGGTGCTTTGTAGCCAGGTTCAAAGGCAGTGTATGTTGCTACTGAGCATGACAAGAGGCCAGGGGAGAGGCATAAATGCAGGTTACAGTGGGAAGCAGTGGAGTAGCATTTGAGGGTCATTCCTAGGCCCACCAGTTACACCTGTGTACCTTCTTTAGAAACCCAGACTATGCTGAGAACTCGGCTGTCCTACCTCCTTTCCCTCAATCCTGGTCTAGTCCTGACCACTCAACTAGGGCTAAGAAAAATGTGATGTCTGTATCCTGGTTAGAGCATGGTGGGATGCAGAGGACAGGGGCTCAGGAACAAGGGCCGTGTTCTTCGCTTGGTCTTTCTACCAGCATTTGCAGAGACCTAAGATCTCAGGGGATCTTGGAAGGAAGAGGAGGGTTCTCTTCCTCTTACTGGTCCCCAATTTTATCTAGGGAGAAATAGAATCAGACAAGGGAAGTGACAAACCTAAGGTCAATGGTTGGATCCTAACTGACCCAACTTCTTAATTATGCAGTCATTAGGGCAATGTATATGTTTTCTATGCCATCAGCCTTGTCCTCTGTCCCCCACCCCATGGTAAGTGTGACATTTCACAGAAGGTCCTAGCAGGAACTGCATATATATATGAATATATATATGTAATTTTATTTTTTTGCAGGGTAGTGGAGGAAAGAAAGATTGTATGCTTAGGACTATGCTTCTTCCCCTTCCTCCTCCTCCTCTTCCTCCTTCTCCTCTTCTTCTCCTTCTCCTTCCTCTTTTTTTTTTGAAATAGGGCTATTTTCTATTATAGGTTAGCTTGATGGCTTTAAAAAATGTAAAGATACCATTATTGTATGAGTGCTATGAAGCATCACTCAGTTTACAATGGAAGGAGATAGTGTCGTCTGTGACTACAAGGATGGATCTTTCCTTTTTTGATGATGTATGTATGAAATTTTAGTTATACTCATTGCTTGTTGGCCTTTGAATATAATATTCATCATATAATTAACATTAATAAAGGGAATTACTATTTCTGAAAATTATTTAAAGGTAAAGTATTTCTATTTCTGAATTGCATATAATTCATATAGTTATTTATATTTATTTTATTTTATTTTTTTTGGATCTGGTCGTAGGGACTGAACTCTGGGCCTGGGTGCCGTCCCTCAGCTCTTCAGCTCAAGGCTAGCACTCTACCACTTGAGCCCAAGGCTAGCACTCTACCACTTGAGCCACAGCACCTCTTCCGGCTTTTTTCTTTTTGGCTTATGTGGTGCTGAGGAATCGAACCCAGGGCCTCAGGCATGCAAGGCAAGCGCTCTACCACTGAGCCACCTTCCCAGCCCCATGTTATTTATATTTAAAGGTATATTATTTTGTGCAAATGTCTGAATCTGAATTCTTTTACCTAAGATGAGAGGCTAACATCTTTTATTTATTCAATAAATGTGACATACAGGTAATATATTAAAAGCCATATATCATAAACATACTTGTTTCTTGATTGAAATATTCCCATGCTATCATTTTCTATGTGCAGCTGTGGAATGAGACACAAGCAGGAATGGTTTGGATATGCAGGTGGAGGGTTCAGCTGGTTAGGCTGACCTCCAATCATGATTCTTCTACCTTTGCCAATCAAGTAGTTGGGATTATAGACATGTACTATCATGTACTACCACCACCCAGCTTGTGAGATGGGCGTCTTACTAACTTTGACCTCATCCTGTGATTCTCTTGTCTCTGATTCTTGAGGACCTGAGATCACAGGCATATACCACCATGCCTAGCCACCACCATGTCTTTAAACTTTTCAATCACTGCACTCTGCCTTCTCAGTACCCTCTCTCTGCCCTGGAGTGCTCTGTCCTAGAGTTAACAAGGCTGGATGATTGCCTTCCTTTAGAACAGACTGTTCTCTGCTGTGTGCCTGGAAGTCCTTACTCAAATGCCTGAGGCTGTGAGGCCCAAACACAGCAAGCCATATATAAGCCAAGGACAGGGGACTGGGTTGTGTTATGTTGCCCATGGCAACCAATTCCAAGGCCAGTTCTGCCTCTGGCTTGGTCATTTGTGCTTGAGAATTACTAAGAATTTTTTTTTTTTTTTTTTAGAATTTTCACCTTTTTGCTCTGCATCTTGTATATACATTTTTCTAATTTGAGGAGGGGAATGGAAATAACAAAATGCTGAAATAAGGATAGAGAGTGACCCATTGTAACAATGAGATGTACAAGACACTATGTTGAAAATGAACTTTACAACTTGGAGTGGGGATGGAGGAGTTGGGGAGGTGGGGAGGGAAAGGATGGTAGGGGAAAAACAAAGGAGAAGGTAACAATGCTTGATAGAAAATGTACTCATTACCTTACTCATGTAACTGTAAGCCTTCTGTACAATAAAAAACATAAAAAAAGAATTTCACCTTTTTCTAGCTTCATTGAAGTATAATTGATAAAAAAAATTGTATAAATAAGGTATACAACATGATGTTTTTATACATATATGCATTGTGAAATAATCACCAAAATAAAGGTAAATTGGCACATATATTATCACGTTCAAAAACATCATTTTATTCTAGGTGAGATGGGCGAGAACACTTAAGATCTATCTTACTAGCAGATTTTAAGTATACAATACAGTGTGTTAACTGGAGTCACAGCACTGTGGATAGCTCTCCAGAACGTATTCATCAAACATACTTTGAACCTCCTTTTATCCAGCATTAGAGACTCAACTCAGGACCTTGTGCATGGCAGGCAAGCGCTGTACCTTTGAGTTCTGTACCACTCTGGTCCTTTTTAAAATATTTGAGACAAGGTTTTACTATATTGTCATGACTGTCTTTGTGTTCTAAATCTTCCTACCTTAGTAGAAGCTGAGCCAATAAGATTACAGGATTGGCTAGGATTACTAGTGTGTGCTGCCTCCTCTGGCTCCATCTGAGACTTTGCAACCATTGACCAACATATCCTCATTCTTCCTCTTCCGTGAGCCCCTGACAAATACTCTTCTATTCTTTCTGCTTCTATTAGTTTGCCTATTTAGATTCCACATATAAGTGATATCATGCAGTATTTGTCCTTCTATAACATGTTTATTTTACTTGGCATAATGTCCTCCAAACTCATCTATGTCTTCATAAATGGCAAGATTTCCTTTTTATTTATTTACTTTTTGTGTCAGTTCTGGGGCTTAAACTCAGGGCTAGGCACTGTCCCTGAGCGTTTACTCTTTTTTTTTTAATTTTATTTTTTATTGTGAAAATACTGTACAGAGGGATTACAATTACATGGTCAAGATAATGAGTACATTTCTTATCAAGCATTGTAGCCTCCTCCTTTGTTTCCCCTTCCCATCCCTTCCCAGCTTCCCCCCGAACTCTTAAGGCTAGGCTCTAACCACTTGAGTCATAGCTCCACTTTTGGCCTATTCATGGGTAATTGCAGAAAAGAGTCTCACAGACTTTCCTGCCCAGGCTGGCTTTGAACCATGATCCTTAGATCTCAGTCTCTGGACTAGCTATGATTGTAGGTGTGAGTCACCAGTACCAGGCAGGATTCCTCCCTCCCACCCCTTTTTAAAAATTATATTTTGTTCATTCATTCACTGACATATCTTGACTGATCTCCTATTTTGTCTATTTTGAACAGTGCTACAATAAACATGGAGGACAGGAATTCCTTCATGATCCCAATTTCATTTTCTTTAGATAGGTAGCCCAGACATGGTACAGCTGGATCATTAAGGTAGGCCTATTTTTAATTTTGATCACACTTATAAAGAGTTTATTTAACAATTAGAAAGCAATGAGCAGTGGGCCCTGGAAATCGGTTGTCTTCCTTGTAGTATTGGGTTGCCACTATCTTCCTTTCCCTCTTTCTCTCCTCCCTTCAGGCAATCTGTCAGATCATAGTTGGTATGTTTGAACCTGGCCAGCCCCTCTCCAGGGAGGTGGCCACAGGATGGCCTGGTAGTCACAGGATGGTGGGCTGCCCTGGGCTCATGATTAGTTTGTTTGAACCAGGCAAGACCTCTTCCTGGGCAGAGGCCTGAGAAAGGTGGGTTTGGCCTGAGGCATTGTGACCTCCCCATTTTCCTCCTCCCTTTAGGCAGTTTGTCAGATTGTAGTTGGCTTATCCAAAACAGGCCAGACCCTCTCCTGGGTGGTAGCTGCAGGATGGTGGGCCCGATTTTTAAGGTTTTTTGTTTTTGTTTTTGTCCATTGTGGGATTTGAACTCTGGGCCTGGGCGCTGTCCCTGAGCTCTTCAGCTCAAGGTGAGCACTCTATTACTTGAGCCACAGCACCACTTCTGGTTTTTAGGTGGCTAATTGGAGCTGAGTCTCGTGGACATTCCTGCCTGGGGTGGTTTTGAACTGCAATCCTCAGATCTCAGCCTCCTGAGTAGCGAGGGTTAGAGGCGTGAGCCACCAGCACCTGGCCCTATTTTTAATTTTTGAGGACTCACAGTATTGTTTTCCACAATGGTTATACATCTCTATCAGTGTCACAGGAATTAACGACTATACTTTCTTTGGTGTTTGATAGTTTGTGGGTTTCCCTTCGCTACACATGAAGTATCTTGTAAGTGGCAACTACTGCAGATGACTTTGGAAGACTGGCTAGGTATGGAGGGAGCACTGAACCAGAGCAGAGCTAAGGAGACCATGAAGTCACACACAGGATGAGAACAAGACACAGGAAAACAATTCTCAATAATCAATAAATACATGAAAGATGTTCAGAATTACTAGCATCCAGAAAATGCAGAAGTCAAAAAATAAAGCATACACAGAAGAGATGCCATTTCATACCTATCAATTTATCAAATTAAAAGCTCAATAATACCTAGCATCAGTGAGATGGTGGAGTAATGGAGACATGCTAATGATGTCTGCTGGTACAACTGACTCAACAGCAGCCAGTTCCATTTATGGTCTGTGGCTCTGACCCAGCAATGCTACTAAGTATATATTCTCAGATAGTCATATATTAAAGTAGATATGTACTGAGATGGGATAGACCAGGTATGACAAATTTAACCCTCCTTGTTATGTTGTACTTCCTAAAAAAACATCTTAAGGAAAATATGGAAAAGCATAGCAATGGTTAATTCTCAGTAGTGAATAATGAGTGGTTGTTTTGCTACTCTGTGTTTTTTGTGTGTTTGAAATATTTCCATACGTGTATTCTTTTTTTTTTTTTTTTTTGGGTCCGGTCATGGGGCCTGAACTCTTGGCCTGGGCGCTGTCCCTCAGCTCTTCAGCTCAAGGCTAGCGCTTTACCACTTGAGCCACAGCGCCACTTCCGGCTTTTTTCTTTTTGCTTATGTGGTGCTGAGGAATCGAACCCAGGGCCTTGAGCATGCAAGGCAAGCACTCTACCACTGAGCCACCTTCCCAGCCCCATGTATTCTTTTTTAATATAACACAGGTGACAAAATCCTTCCTAACCCTTCTCTGATTTCCTTCCTTGTCTATCTGGGTTCTGTTTCTTTCTTATATCTGTGTAAGAAGAAGCATTGGCTGGACCAGGCTGAAAAGCACACACTTACAGCCCCTACCAATCCTTATGTGGGGCTCCACCCACACCTGGGAGATATCACTACCAGAACAGATCCATCAGACAGTCTCTGTCCCCTTTGTGTGGACTTTGTGTGAAATCTCTGGGTTCATCTTTGGGAGAATCAGTTTTCTCTTTTTGCCTTGTTTGCTTTGCTATGTAAGCAATGATAACAGCTTAGGTGCCTCTTGAATTAGACCATGGATGGTAAGCACTCCACATCCCTCATTTTTTTTTTTAAATCCTTAGATAGTTTGAGAGACGATTGTGCGGCTCCAAGATGAAGTGTGTGCTGTGAATTTGATTCGTGAATTTGAATACAAGGAGACTGTAATTTTCACAGACTAAATAGTGTACCTGAGTAAGTCTGCATTAGCTCCTTATATGGTCACATTGTATTATTGCCTCATATTAGGTTTGTGATCAATGACAATCTAACTGCCTCCCTTGTGTCCCCAAACTCTTTCCACCTAAATTGCTACCAAATCCATATTCCCTCTGCAACCATTCTGCATTTGTACAAGTGAGTTCCAGAGATCACTGCTGAGCTGCACATTTATACTTGGTAAATCTTGTCTCCTAGGCTTTGGCCATGAATCTGAGACAACTGGGATCATTCTGAGTTTTGGTTATGTCATCTCTGGTATGCGTTCTCCCTACCAGGTGGGTGGGTTATCTGAATAATTGATCGACAGATATTTTCAAAAGGACATGGCCAAGGACACAATCCTGTATCCAGAGGGTAGAAACTTTTGTCTGCATTGACAGAGAACCACAAATCGATAACTTTGGTTGCAGCCATCCAACTGGACATAAATTTTCCTCAAATTATTGTCCTCTGTCACTGTGGAAGTGTAAGAGATACAATGGTTAGGAAAGACTTAGACCTGTCAAGATTTCAATTATTTTGGATAAATCCATAAGTTGAATTCAGTTCAAGGAAAAAACCCCTGCTACTTAAAAAAAATAGAACTCAATGAGCTGATTCTAAATTTTATTTGAGAGAGAAAAGGAAGGATCAGAAATCTTCTGGTTGAGGAAAAACAGCAAGAATTGGGAGGACTGGATCTTACAGATCATTCTAATCATTCTAGCTTTATAGTAGGTCTAGAATGATTAGTATAGTTGAGTATTGACACAGAGAAATCAAAAGATCAAAAGAACAGAAAGAAACGATTCCAGAAATAAAATTGTGCATCTATGGGAATTTGGTATGTGACAAAGTACATTGAACATATGTTCAGAATCCATACTGTCACCGGATATGTGGTAATCTAGAATGAAAAAAATTCTGCGTTTTGAACCTATGCTGAAATCAATCATCAGATGTTTAAAGACCTAACTTTGAAAAGTAAAGCTTCAAAATATTGGAGGAACATGTCAGAGACTGTCTTCATGACTTTAGAACTCAGAAAGTTTTCTTAAACAAGATGCCAGAAGCAAATGAGAAATTTGATACACATTAAAATTACATATAGTTACCTATCAAAACACAAGTCAAATTACGGACTTGGAAAAGTTGTTTTGATAGCTTATCAAATATGATTAGCATACTGGAGAAAACCCCTTATAAACCAATATGACAAATACAAATAACCTAAGATGAAAAGAGGTAAGTTATATTGCCAAGGAGTGATATCCTTAGTACTATCTCTTATTACTACATTTATTACTATATTCCAAAATATCCTGTTTTGACAAACAGGAAGTCAAAATCACCAGTGAACACAAGGTAGTGTACCCATTTCATGGAATGCACAACTTCTTAGAAAAGAGGTAAAATGCAAATTGAAATCATAGTGAGATATGTTTCTGTTTTATCAGATTGACAAAATCTGGAAGGGTCAGTAAGAACTAGAGCAAGGAGACACGCCATACACTGGTGGGTAGATTCGCTAAAACCATCATGGAAAGCTTGCAAGTAGCTAGGAAAGCTGGCAGAGTACACTAAATGGTGTAGAGCAACTTATACATGCACACATGCACAACACACAGCATATACATGTGTATCATGTGAGTGGCAACATTATTTGTGAAAGTGAATACTTAAAAATCACATGATAGATAATCAACATGATTATTCCAATCTGGACCATCAACCTGACCATTCACAGAGGAAGGAATAAATAAACTGTGAAACATTCATTCCACACTGAAGTTTCTGGCAGGGGGAGTAATTCAACAAAATTCACATGTATAACTTTGGAGAAATCCCCAAAACGTAATCCTGAGTGAAGAAGACATAGCAGAACAATAGAGAGAGTAAGGCCATTTACATGAAGTTTAAAATCAGGTAAATGCTATTCATATGAAGGGTGAAAAATTATAGCCTATGGATCAAATTCACCCCGACAAATGCCTGTTTTTGTAAGTACAGTTTTTGAAAAACAGTCACATGGATTCCCCCCCCCCCCATTAGTCACATCATTTGATTGCAAATTATTGGTAGCTACTTTGGTGCTATATAAGCAGAGATGCAAAGTTGAATAGAAAAGAGTATAGCTTTCATGCCCTAAAATATTCACTACAAAAAATGTTTGCTGGCTCCTGGAATGTACATATATTACCTAAGTATGTAGCTCATGGCATAGTTAAGAGAGAAATTTATTTTTACAATCTGCAATGACGGGGCTCTTTGGTAGTGTAATAATTGTCATGACCTGAAATCCTCCCATGTGAGTTCTCTGCCACCCTTAGAGGAACTGTCCATCTCAAGATCCAAGATGGAGCTCCCGCTCCCATAATCACACCTTCCCAGCCAGCTACAGGGCCATGGCAGAGTGGTTGCTTGAGTACCTTCCATCTAAGGCCAGATCCACCTACAAGAAAGCTAAGAGAAGGTGGGTGTCAATGGCTCATGCTTGTAATCCTAGCCACTCAGGAGGCTGAGATATGAGGATCAAGGTTCGAAGCTCGTCCAAGCAGGAAAGTCTATGAGACTCTTATCTCTAATACACTATTCAGACAAAACCAGAAGTGGTGCTATGGCTCAAATGGTAGAGATCTAGCACAAAGAGGCTCAGGGATAGCACCGAGACCCTGAGTTCAAGCCTCAGGACTAGCTTAAAAAAAGCAAGAAAGAAAGCTAAAAGATAAAAATGCCACTTGAGCCCTCTTGCGCTCAGTTACAAATCCCTTCACTTTGTAAAATAGGAAGACTGGCTGATTGGGAAACACCCAGCAGCATCTGCAACAAGCCTCTTTGTGATAAAAGAATAGACAGGAGAAGAAATAGAAAAAAATACTGGGAATTCAACAATGCTTGATAAGAAATGCACTCATTACCTTGTCCATGTAATTGTAACCTCTCTGTACAGTATTTTCACAATAAAAAAATACACTTAAAAGTAATACTGGGAACTCTGCAGCCTCAGGCAGGATGGTGGTCGCTTTTAGGCAGGAAGACACGAAGTCAGAGAGAGAGAGAGAAAGAGAGAGAGAGAGTGTGTGTGTGAGAGAGAGAAAGGCGAAATGTGTCTCTGGACTGTAGATTCCAGATAAGATTATCTGCCTTGAGGTCATAGCAGCAGAGAATGAATGAATGAATCAAATATATATATATATATATATATATATACACACACATATATATTTGATTCATTGAAATATATACACATATATGTGTACATACCTGTATGTATATACATGTATGTATATATACATATGTGTGTATATATAGCAATGATTCACATACATATATTTAATTAGAAGAGTAAAACAATCTAAGGACAATATCAAAGGTCAAATAAAAGAGATATGAGAAGGTATCTCACTACAAAGCGTGCTAAGTGAATTGACAATCTAAAGCAATCTCAACCTTACATATAATTAATGTATATAATTTATATATAGTTAATGCAGTATGTATTTTTGAACACTCCTTTTATTATGTATATCTATTGACAGAGACAATTGGAGTCAGTAGGCCCAAGGGCTTGAGTCAGTCCAAAAACATACCACCTAAAAATATGCCTCAGTTATTTTGTGCTTTGAAAGCCTGACAATCAACAGGGAATATTTAGATAGGAGCTAGAATTTCACTAACACACATGGATGTGGTCATCAGGGGAAGATCTTGAACCCTACCCTTATATAGGACTTGTGTTGATTAGTGTTCTATGCCTGATAGAAAGAAGAAGGAGATAAAGCAAAAGAAACAGAGCCTCAGATCTTCCAAAGAGAGTCCTCAGCTATAGGAACCTCCCTGCCCTGCTAGTGGACATAAATTTGATGCAACCTTTTGGAGAGCTCTCTCAAACCATTTGGTTGTTAAAAATACACTTTCCTGAAGACCCAGCTATTATATTGCTGGGCACATATCCCAAAGAAATTCCATCACAGGTCACCAATGGGGTACAAGAGACGTGCCCATAGCTTCACAGTTTAGTGGGGTGGTGCAGTGCAGAGTTATTTGGAGGTAATGTGGTCGCCATCCCCAGGGGCACACACCACAGTGTGTCAGTGTTTGCTATAGGCAGTGTTTAGAACAAGGCAGGCTACATACACACACCACCACAACAACCAACTCATAACAATCAAGGGTTGATTGAATGAGAGTTATTGGCACAATAACACATATAAATAAAAATGCATGCCCACAAAATCAAAATGCTCATTTTCAGGAATATAGGCAGATGAAAGACACATTAAAACACTTGCCTATGACAGGTGATAACTTGCTCTTCCCATGGTGGCCCTCTGGGAACTTATGTGGACTGCCTCCTGGTTTGCTGTCAGTACCTAGCCATCCTACTTGCTCCTGCCTGACTTTTAATCTGACCTCTACCCTCACATCCTTGCTGGATTTGGCAACTCTTTTGTTGGAGTTTAGCCATGGCCATGGCCATGAACTTCACTTTGCTACATAAACTTGGCTTTGACATCTTGCTCTTGGTCTCTGGGCTTCTGAACATATCGCTCACCTTCTGGCCTGCATTAGTCCTGGCTCAATGCTGACATCTTGTAGCGGTCTTGCCCTGCTTCCTGGCTGTACAGGTCAGCCAGCGTGCAGAAGATGGAACTGCAATGGATCAGTGGTGACTAAATAAATTCATGTGTGTCTCAGTCTGCCGTCTCTCCACACCATTTGTCTGCCCTGCACAGTATCTTCTCCAGATACAGCTCTTGTTCTATCTAGAAGGATGTACCCTCTCTGTGTTGTCTTTTCCTTTAAC
The DNA here is from genome assembly GCF_019054845.1 of Dipodomys spectabilis. NCBI lineage: Eukaryota > Metazoa > Chordata > Mammalia > Rodentia > Heteromyidae > Dipodomys > Dipodomys spectabilis. Next base: position 17,888,497 of record NW_024870874.1, read on the forward strand.
TCCCATCCAGTGAGCCTTTGGCTTTTATTTAATACCTAGACATGGGCTGAGATATGTTAGTACAAATTTCCTTGCACTTCAAAAAGCTAAGAGCTAGATGATTTACCATGGATCAAAATGCTGAGCCCATTCCCCCCATGCTAGAAGCACTATTCTCCATTGAACAGAGTGAGATCGTTCTTGGTGAGAGGCTAGAAACATCAAGAAAGAGCTCAGTGGCTGAGAGGTTACCTAGTGTGAAGACACTGGTAGTTAGAAGAAGATGCAGATTTTTGCTTTCTACCTGCCTTCAGCTGAGACTCATTTACTTGGCTTCTATGGCTCTTGGCCAAGGATCTTTTTGGTGTTTCTTGGACTTGGTCCAGAGGAGGAGTTGTATAAATACATGTGTAGGGGACAGGTGGATGGGCGATGGCCAGGGCAGTCTGTAAACTCTAGGATCCACAGAAGGGCTGGCCACATGCGTTTTTGGCACCAGTGAGGCCTCCCATCTGTGTGATGCAGCCAGGTTTATGCAGGGCTCTGTGCCACGGCACAGCAGCCTGACAAGGGGAGTGGTAAGGACTTGCTTCAGTGCTTTATGACAATCTGCTGCCTGTTCTCTAGGGGGAGAAATCAGGCTGCTGGAAAATAGTAGTACTACCAGCCGAAGTCCATAATGAGTAAGAATTGGCTCATTGCTGATGGCTGCAGTCAATAGGTAGAGAGAGGCTAATTAAACACCAGAGCTGTGACTGGGAGATGCTCTGCCTCAGCTGTGGTGGTTACACTGCGTGGCACAGTCATTTTGCTGAAGTGTAAATTAGTCCCAGCCATGAGTAAGTGAGGTAAAACTACCTCGCCGTGCTATGGAGGAGTACACATGATGCCCCGTCTGGGTTCCCGAGCCTTGGGGAATTTGGATGAAAGATGTGACAAAGGAATCTGTGATTCTTTTGAATGCCAGAAGCGAAGTGGAGGAATATGTTACGTTCACTGATGTTTTGTGGATTATATAAAATTGCCAGGACAATATTGAAATTGGAGTCAGTCTGAAACATTTAGGGGCTTGTGGTCATGGTAGTAAAGTTAACAGAAGATATGTTGGGTAAAGAAGTAGTAACATATGGATAAAGTGCCAGCTATAGACTTGTCATTTGGTGGGACTCAGTAAGATTTTTTTTCATTCTGTTAGTTTTTTGAGCTATAAGAATTCAAAAAGATGCAATGAGATATGTGTTGGTTCTGGTAGGAGAGAGGAATGAAATCTAGAGTGTAGAGAGCTAATGTTTTGCCTTGGGGGTGGTCCTTGGCTTCATATCTATGTATGTGTATGTAGCCAAAATATGGCCTTGAACTTGTGATTCTCCTGCCTGTGCCTCCTGAGTGTTGGGATTATAGGCATGCATCATCTTGCCTAGCCAGCTTCCTATTGTAAGTTCAGCAATTAATTATGTGAGCTTGGGCAGATAGCTCAAGTTCAAGTTCAAATCTTCTTTTAAAAATGGGGTTTAGCATGCAGTGGCTGGAAATTGCTTTAAATTTGGATTTTAGTCATTATTATTCCTCCAGCTCCTCAATAAATATCTTACTAAATGAGGTGTATGTTTCATGTTTTATGTAGTTGGACTTCTGGATGCATAACACATCAGCTTCAGCTTCAGCTAAGACAAAGACAACCAATAATGATCGGCTGGCTGCTATATGGTAAGGATGTCAATTGTGTTTGTGGAGGCTGAAGCTGAGACTTCAAATGTGCAGCAACAGGGGTTGCTGGCACCTCCTCTTTTGCCTCTAGCCATAGTCCTTGCTTTGCGTGGTGGTCTGGAGAATCTGTAAAAGAAAATCAGGTTTTAGGGAGGAGCAGGGATGATCATGAGAAAGAAAGAGGTTTGCATTGGTAAGATGGACTGAGCCAAAGAAAAGGCCAATGTCCTAGATGTAAAACCAGACATCTAGGGGCCTGGGCCTAAGCTCCATGGCTTCTACATATCAGATCTGGCAACTCATTCCAATTTGCCAAATAAAGAGACAAGTCCTGGTGAAGGGCAGAGAAAGGAGATTATTCCTTGGCATGGGCAACTGTGGGAAGAGTAAGTAAGTAAATACTTCAGCCTATCTTCAGGGTGTAGACATGAGCATTTGGTTTTAAATGGCTTGTTAGCACTGGGACTTGAACTCAGAATATCTGTTTGCCAGGTAGGTACTCTACCACCTAAGTAAGAAAGTTCAAGGATAGTGCACAGGGCCTCAATTCAAGCTCCAGTACTGGCACGTGCGCGCGCGCGCACACACACACACACACACACACACACAGAGTTCAGTGAGGCTGAGGGAACTCTGGATGATCACCCATTGTCAGAGGGGATCATCGCATGTATCTGTGCCATAGCACTTTGATTTGGGTGGTGGCTTCCTTCCAGCTACTTTCCAAAATCAGAGACGACCTTGAACATCCCTGACTGTTCCCAAAGCCTCAATGGAGGGCCCAGCATCATCTCCTTTCCCCAGTCCCAGGACTTATAGCTCTGATCTATACTTGGCTTCCCTGTGACAGAGCACTGCCCTCGACCCTTAGCCCATCACCCTTTCTGGACCACTTCGGAACCCCGAGGCCATGGGTAGCTCATCCCCTCAAGCCTCCCAAGGGGTTTGGCACCAGCTCACTTCTCTAAGCATTTATTGCAGGGATAAGAGCCTGCTGCCCCAGACCAGTGTTTGGCTGCCAGGAGCTGATGTCAGGAGGAGGCAGTTTGCATGCTAATTCCTCTGATTGCCAGATTCTTCTGAGGATTCTACTTCAGCCATTCTATTAGTCATACTATCTGCCTCCAGGGACAGAGCCAAGAGCGTCTACCCATCTGCCCTCTTCACTTCTCACTTTGGATCCCAGTCCTCTAGCGTCCCCCTTGTCCCCCAGGCCAGCCTTCCCAGAAACACCTCTAAAATTTTATTCAAGTCATCATATACCAGTCAATGCCTTATTGTTCATTCTGAGACCAATAGCTAAATGTCTAGGTTCAAATGTGTTGTCTGAATCAGGGAAGCTGATATAGGAGCCTCATAACTGTGGAGAGATGTCATGAGAGTTGGATAGAGACAGGCTGGTCTCCCATGGGACTCTCTTCTGTCTGCTGGGAGGAGTCTCAGCATGGTTGTGACCTAGTGGTTCCCTCTAAGAACGGGCAGATTTGCTATTCTCAATGGGAGTGTACCTGGATGTAGAGACTGGGCCTTATATATCTCATCTATCTATCTTATCTATCTATCTATCTATCTATCTATCTATCTATCTATCTATCTATCTATCTATCTATCTATCTATTTATCTATCTCTGGGAATTCTTTTTTTTTTTTTTTTGTCAGTCGTGAGGACTGAACTCTGGGCCTGAGCACTGTCTCTCAGCTATTCAGCTCAAGGCTAGCACTCTACCACTTGAGTCACAGCGCCACTTCCAGCTTTTCTGCTTATGTGGTGCTGAAGAATCGAACCCAGGGCCTCATGCATGCAAGGCAAGCACTCTACCACTGAGCCACCTTCCCAGCCCCTCTGGGATATTCTTATATCCCTTATATTCCACATATTTTTTAAAAACATACTTTAAGGAACATTATAAGATCAGATGTCTAATTTTACAAGAGTCCATTGTATTAGCCTTTGAGTTCATCCTAACCCAGTAATCATGACCCTCATGTACATTATCATCCACCTGGGAGCTGTAAAATAAAAAATACTGATGTTTGGGATGCAGTCTCTGAGATGTGAATTTAATTGGCCCAGATGTGGCCTGAGCATTGGGGTCTTTAAAAGGTGAATCTAATATGCAGCCAAGCCCCTAAACTACTACCCAAGCTAGGTTAGAGCAGCTGACTTATAAACCCAAATGCTCATTTATTAATGCAGAATAAGGAATGTAGTCCTCAGGGAGGTGAGCCACACTGTGGTCCATGATTCCTCTCCCTGGGAGAAGAGTCAAGATGGGAGAAGAGTCAACTTGAAGTCTTCCAGGAAGCAGCTTGCAGCCCTAGAAAGAAGTGGGGTTTTGGGGGAGATGTGGATGAATCTAGGCTCTGTACTCACTCAGGACTTGGCTTTTGGCTTAGTTCTCTTGCTTTAAGCTATAGGACAGAGCAAATTAGTTAATCTTTTTTTTTTAATTGTGAAAATACCATACAGAGGGATTAAAATTACACAGACAAGGTAATGAGTACATTTCTTATCAACCATTGTTGCCTCCTCCTTTGTTTGTTTCCCCTTCCCATCCCTTCCCATTTCCCACCCACTCCCCCCCCCAAAGTTGTAAAGTTTGATTAGTTAATCTTTTCAAACCTCAATTTCATTATCCCCAAAATGGGGGTAATAATAACCAACCCAAAGAGTTGTGAGGATTTAAGGAATTAAGTTATGTGAAAGCAGTAAGAGTGTATTTCTGGTGCTCAAAGTGCTCATTAAAAGGTAGCTGAGATCTGAGGATTGTGACTCAAATCCAGCCCAGGCAGGAAAGTCTATGAGACTCTTATCTCCAATTAAGCACCAGAAAACTAGAAGTAGAGCTGTGGCTGAAAGTGGTAGAGTGCTAGCCTTGAGCAAAAGAGCTCAGGGACAGCGCCCAGGCCCAGAGTTCAAGCCTCACAACCAACAAAAATAAATGAACAAATAAAATGTAGCTGTTATTACCACCATAATAAAGCCTGGCATCTCAATGCTCAGATGGCCTGGGGGTGAGCTCTCCTCTAAGGGGTGATAATAATAGTGCTGATGACTAATGTCCTTACTATTTGATGATAGTGATTTCAAGTCCTTTTCATATATTAACTGAGGTACCAAGATGTTAAACAGCAGGCTCAGGGCCCACAGCTAATTAACAGCAGGGCCTAGATTTTTTTCTCATTTATGAACTTTATCAATTAATTAATTAATTAATTAATTTTTATTGTAAAGGTGATGTACAGAAGGGTTACAGGTCCATAAGTAAGGTAATGAATACATATCTTTTTGAACAGTGTTACCCCCTCCTCATTTTTCATCCACTTTCTCCCTCCTTGACTCCCCTTCCCCCAAGTTGTAAAGTTCATTTCCAACATAGTGTCTAGTATCACTGTTGCATTTGCTCACCTTTTGTTCCATCATTTCTGTGAATACCTTCCCTTCTGCAAATCAGATAAACTTATAGACAAAGAGTACAGAAATAAAAAACAGTGACAAAGGGAAAAGAAATAAAAAACAGTGACAACAGGGAATAAACCAAAGGAAAAAAATAAGAAAAAATAACTGCTAACAGTACACTATAAAAATTTCTTGTTTCCATTTCTTGGAGTTCATTTCAATAAGCATCATTCTGTGTGGTCATATGTACCTAACCATTGAGCTATTGTGATTCTCTGCTAAGAATAGCCTAGATATATTATAGTTATTACAAATGAGGGAAACCATGCAGCCTATGTTTCTTTGGGTCTGGCTTACTTGGCTTAATACAATTTTTTCCAAGTCTTTCCATTTCCTTATAACTAGGGCAATGTCATTCTTTCTGATAGAAGCATAGGATTCCATTGTATGTGTGTGTATGTGTGTGTGTGTGTGTGTGTGTGTGTGTGTGTGTGTGTGTGTGTGTATCACATTTTCTTGATCCATTCATCTACTGAGGGGCATCTGGGTTAGTTCCATGTCTTAGCTATGCTAAGTAATGCTGCAATGAACATGGTTGTGCTAATAGCTTTAGTGTAGTCTTGTTTGTGGTCATTTGGGTAAATGCCCAACTCCACCCCAAACAAATCCTCAAAGAAACAACAACCCCAATAAGAAGTGGGCTAAAGACTTAAAGAGAGACTTCTCTAGCTGGGCGCTGGTGGCTCTCACCTGTAATTCTAGCTACTCAGGAGGCTGAGATCTGAGGATTGTGTCTCAAAGTCAGCCTGGGCAGGAAAGTCTGTGAGACTGCAGTCTCCAATAAACCACCAGAAAACTAGAAGTGGCACTGTGGCTCAAATAGTTGAGCGCTCGCCTCGAGCTGAAGAGCTGAGGGACAGCACTCAGGCCCAGAGTTCAAGTCCCATGGACAAAAACAAACAAACAAACAAAAAAACAGAAAAAACAAGAGAAACTTCTCTGAAAAGGAAATAAGACTGGCCAATAGACACATGAAGAAATGTTCAACATTTCTGACCATAAAAGAAATGCAAATCAAGGGGCTGGGAAGGTGGCTCAGTGGTAGAGTGCTTGCCTTGCATGCCTGAGGCCCTGGGTTCGATTCCTCAGCACCACATAAGCAAAAAGAAAAAAAAGGCAGGAAAGAAATGCAAATCAAAACACATTGATTCCACCTCACCCCAGTTAGAATGGCCATTATTACGGAAACTAATAACAGATGCTGGCAGGGATGTGGCTAAAAGGGAATGCTATTACACTGTTGGTTGGAATGTAAACTTGTTCAACCACTCTGGAAAGCAGTATGGATGTTCCTCAAGATTAAACATAGAGTTCCCCTATGACCCAGAAATCCCACTCCAGAGCCTAGATTTTAAGCAGCCAGGCTGACCCTAGGGCTTGTCTCTGAGGCCCACACTTGATAGCACCAAGTGGAAAAGAAAACCTGGATAGTTGGAGCTGTTGATGGAGTCCTTGAAGGAAGGAATGCGTTCACAGAAGTGTGGAGGATCTTGAAGAGGAGGTTGGCTTTGATATAAAGGATCTTTTTCTTCTGATCTATCTCTTCATGACCTATACCAGGGCTTGGTGAGCTATCATACTTGGGAAAAATTAAATTCAGCCTACCACCTTGCTTTGTAAATAAAGTTTTATTGGAATCCAGCCATAGTTATTCATTTCTGTAGTTGCCATAGAGACTGCATAGCTTGTAATGTCTAAATTTTATTTGCTGGCTCTTCTCAGAAAGAGCTTGCCCTCCTCATCTGGGCCACTGTAGCAATTGTGTTCTCCTCTCTATAACAGCAGAGTTACTCAAAACACCTAACTATTAGGTTGCTGTAGTTTAAAGAACTCTGCCATCATTGCTGCTCATTAGATCCCAAAGCCCAGTTCTCTTAGATTGTACTCAAGAGCATTTTCAGGAGAACTCATCCTTCTTTTCCCTTTTGCACAGTTGTCTCGATGTTTCTTAGACATCCAAAGAATCCATGGTCCACCCCCGAATGGCCTGATGATGCTTCCTTCTCAGCTTCTCTCTGCTTGGTACATTCTATCCCTCTTTGTCTGGAAAATCACAATCACATGTAAAAGGAAATTAAAGCAGAACTAAGGAAGTGGAAAAACTCCCATGCTCCTGGATTGGGAGGATTGAAAATGGCAATACTTCCAAAGGCTATCTACAAATTCAATGTGAAACCTATCAATATCCCAACCTCATTCTTCAAGGAAATAGAAGAAGCAATCCAAAAATTCATATGGAACAATAAAAGACCCCGAATAGCAAAAACAATCCTTAGCAGAAAGAACAGTGCTGGAGGAATATCAATACCAAGCTTCAAACTCTACTACAAAGCCATAGTAATCAAAACAGCTTGGTACTGGCACAAGAACAGACCTCAGGACCAATGGAATAGAATGGAAAACCCAGAAATGAACCCAGAGACCTATAGCCACCTAATCTTCGATAAGGGAGCTAAAAAATAGAATGGAAGAAAGACAGCCTCTTCAGTAAATGGTGCTGGCAAAATTGGTTAAACACCTGTAGAAAACTAAAGCTAGATCCCCATTTATCACCCTGTACCAGAATCAACTGCAAATGGATCAAAGACCTCGGAGTCAAAGTAGACACTCTGAAAACATCACAGGAAGGAATAAGATAAGGAATAGGGCTCCTTGGCACAGGCTTAAATTTTCTCTATAGAGACCCAGAAACAACAAATCAAAGAAAGGTTGGACAAATGGGATTGCATGGAACTGCAGAGCTTCTGCATGGCAAAGGACATAGCTAGCAAGATCAATATAAAGCCCACACATTGGGAGAAGATCTTCACTAGCCATACAATGGACAAGAGTTTCATATCTAAAAGAGTTTCATATCTAAAAAAGAGTTTCATATCTAAAACTGACCAATTAAGTGGGTTAAAGACTTAAAGAGAAACTTTTCTGAAGAGGAGATAAGAATGGCCAATAGACACATGAAGAAATGCTCAGCTTCTCTAGCCATAAAAGAAATGCAAATCAAAACAACATTGAGATACTACCTTACCCCAGTTAGAATGGCATAATCAAGAAATCTAATAACAGCAGATGCTGGAGGGGATGTGGACAGAAGGGAACCCTACTTCATTGTTGGTGGGAGTGTAAACTTGTTCAACCACTTTGAAAGCAGTATGGAGGTTCCTCAAAAGACTACACTTAGAGCTCCCCTATGATCCAGCAATCCACTTTGGAGCATTTACCCAAATTATCACAAACAAGGCCATACTAAAGCTACCAGCAAAACTATGTTTATTGCAGCATTATTTACCATAGCTAAGATATGGAACCAACCCAGATACCCCTTGGTAGATGAATGGATCAAGAAAATGTGGAATATATATACATACAAAGGTATTCTATGCCTCCATCAGAAACAATGGTACCACTCCATTTGTTAGGAAATAGAAAGACTTGGAAAAATTATATTAAGTGAAGTAAGCCAGACTCAAAGAAACATAGGTCCCATGGTTTCCCTTATCTGCAATAACTAGTATATGTCTAGGACAAGCAGAAAAAGTCAAAAGCTATGTACATATGACTATATAACCTGATGCTAAGCAAAATGAACCCCAAGATAGGGACACAGAAGGTTTTATCTTTGTTGCTTTTTAATGTACTATGTGAGGTTTTTTTTTTTGTTTCTTTCTATGTTCTTCCTCCAGGTACAACCCCTGTTGTCACTGTATTTGATTCTGGTGTCCTGCATCTTGCATATACATTTTTCCAAGTTGAGGAGGGGAAGGGAAATAACAAAATGCTGGAATAAGGATACAGGATGACCCATTGTAACAATGAGATGTACAAGACAGTATGTTAAAAACAAATTTTACAACTTTCAGGGGTGTGGGGGAGAAGGGAGGGAGGAGTTGGTGAGGTGGGGAGAGAAGGGATGGTAGGGGAAAAATAAAGGAGGGTGTAACAAGGCTCGATAGGAAATAGACTCACTACCTTGCTCATGTAATTGTAACCCCTCTGTACAGGATCTTTACAATAAAAAATATATATTAAAAAAAATCACAGTCACACATTTGAAGACTACTGTTTAAATGTCTCCCCCTTAAAGAACTCCTGAGGCTTCTTCTCCTCTAACATTCTGTCACTCTTTGTTCTATGTGGACCATCCAGGAGAGAAGCACTCAGAGGAGAGGTGGCCAAATGTGGAAGAAGTGGGTGTGGCCTTGCTAGCAAAGAAAGTGCCATTGGCCGACTATTAAGAGAATTACAGGCATGGAGGGAACCTAACGCATAGGTCCTTTGCCTGCTTATGGGTGATTCTTACCCATGCTCCTGGCTTCCTTTTTCTTCTAGAAGAACTCAGTTCCTTTTCCGATCCAAGGCTTGGTTCTTGTGTCTGTCCCATTAACCTGTCCTCGCCTTCCTCAGGACTTGGCTATATAACCTACAATAGCTCTTCTTACTAGATCCTTCTTACCATCTCTCCTTGTTGTCTTTGCTTGAGCTCTGGAGACACATATGACTATTCTTGTCTAGCTATAGTTTTCCTTTATTGTAAGTAGCCTTCTTGTTGGCCTTAGACTTGGAACCTTCTACTCCAAAATACCGCAAGGACACAAACTTCCGAACTTTTTCAATCCTACCTTTATTTCATAGTTCATAGTTCAACTCATTCTCCTTGCCCAGATGCCTTCAGAGAAGAAACACCCTTGCAGTATTTGCAGTCTCTGCTTATTCCTAGTCCAGCTCTGAGGTTATAGTGGTGGGGTCTGCTGGTCCTTGGCTTAGTTGTTGGGATCACAGACTTTGGAATCAGAAGGATTAAGGTTTCAACTACTTGACTCTTGTCTCTGATGGGTCCTTTGTCACAGAACAATTGCATGCTCACTGTAAGTCTTCATTTGGTGTTGGGCAAAGTGGGGATAAGGATGTAGTAGCTACTTCCTGGGATAGGTGTGGGGGGCAAAGAATATAATGTATGTGTGGTCACAATGTGTGTCTGGCACATGGTAAGTACACACTCAGGCTATGTGTTCTAAACATGGACAGTGATGATCTACTTGTACACTACTTTTTGAATCACAATGCTCTGCTGGGCACTGAGAAATTGTTGCTTGAAGATTCTCTTTGGTTTACTCCAGAGAAAACTGAGGCTCACTCATCAGGAAGCACCACCTTGGCTCTCCTGTGTTGGGATGGTGCCAGGCTGGGGCAGGTGACATGTAAGTCTCTGTCTCTGTGCTCATTGACCTCCTGGGAGCCCACCATTGACCTCTCCTGCTATAACAGATTAGATTTGCAAGGCTTATGCTGCCATGGTCACATGTGTGGTGGACTGGGCTGATGGGGACCCTCAGATCAGGCAGGGCTCTTCCTGCTCCTTGTCAATTTCCAGCTGGAAACGTACTGTCTTGGTCCCTCTTGTCTGGGGGGTTGGGTGTGGGCTAAGAAGCCCCATCCCCCTTCTTTTATGGACAGGTTTTAAAGCTAGGATTTGACCAGAATGTTTGGGATCAGGAATCCCCCATCATCTCAAGCTGGGCGATGGCAGGAAGATCTCATTAACACCTTTCCACAAAGGGGAAAAATAATATTTCAGCTTGTTCCCTTTGTGTCTTCAAGCGGTGATAAGGTGCCACCAAAGTGCCAGTCTGAGCTGCGTTCAAATGAAGGATTATTCTGATAAGATGGAAAGGAGAGATGTTCTGGGAGGAATAGGCTCAGCCAGGGGGAGCACACTGGTTTAAGGTTATTAAACAGGAAATGCCTGGCCGTGGCGGATCAAGGGGAAATTACACATTCTGTCACATTTGCTTATTGAATCCCTGTTCTATTGAAGCTTGAAAAGGGGAAAAAATAAGGCCACTCCTATCAACCTCCTCGTAGCTCTTATTAGATTTCACAACCTTTCAATATTAAAATGCTAGTGCTGGTGGCAAAATTCCTTGTCAGTTTTTAATATCAGTAAGGGATTGTGGTATTAGGTTTAAGGGGGCTGGAGGTAGGAGAGGGAGGGGACTTAGATAGGGTGCAGAATTCCTAGTATTCAATGTTTTCCATAGCTCATCAGAGGCCTGAGTAGCTTCTGTCCTCACAGAAAAGCGGTGACACGTTTGGAAGACCTATAGGCCATTCTGAGAGTCACAAAAAGAGTCATTGTGTCCCATGTTAGGTTTAGCTCACTCCTAAACTCTGTCTCCTCCCATCTGCAGGGGAGAATCCTTCTAGCCTCTCCAGCTTCCAGTGTTTGTTGGCATACTTGGTGTTGAAGATGTATTCTTTTTCTCTGTGACCATTGTCTCACGTCTGACTCCCCTGCATCTCCTCTCCTCTCATAAAGGTACTAGCTTTGTTGGATTAAGGTCGTACTCTCTGTTTGCTGACCTGAGGTGACCTTCTGTCCAGCTGTTGGGCCCAGGACCTTGCTCTTGGTTGTGACTAGATTCCCACTTCATCGTTCACAGTCTTGTCCTCTGGCTGAGTTTTTTCCCAGTCCTACTTCTTTCAGACAGGGATGCTGTACCCATATAGACTATCTTATACTACATATCTGGACCATGTGAATAGCTTGAACTAAGTTATGAGTTTTGTTTTGTTTTCTATAAATACTGGATATTGCACAGGGGCACCTGGGCATATCTATAAGGAGATAGCATTCTATAAGGAGAAAATGGAGGCAAAGAGTATAAGATGAGCCCAAGAGTAGACTTGCATGGCTGGTCATAGGAAGCACTCAGGGTTAGAGTCTGGGAACATAAATTCTAGTCCTGCCTCTGTAAACCTATTTCATGTTTAAAATTTTTTTACTTTGCTTTATGATTATATTTTATCTGTATTGACTTTTAACTCTTTGTGCCCCAGTTTTCCCTTTGACTAGATGAGGCCCATTGTCTTTCTGGTTTTCTAGGATGATAAAATGAATGAAGACATTTTTATGGGGGGTGGGGGTCTTCGCCGACTTGGTTATTGTGATGTTTGCAATGGGATAGAAAGCAGATCTAATTTGGGAGAGGGCTATGGCAGGTAAGGTGATTCAGATGACATATCTCTATAGAACATCTCAATAGACAGGGTTGGAGACAAGAAGAAATGGACGAGGGGAGGGCAAAGGGGCAGCCGGGGTGGAGGGAGGAGACCCTGTCTGCAAGCAGCTAGATGATGTGTTAATGCTGTGGATTATCTGCCTTTCCTGAATGTTTGCTCTGCCTGCCACCTCTGTCCCTAAGGAGGGCTTCAGGGGCTCCCAACTCCTCCCAGAGAGCTGTACACAGAAAACATCGGTCATCCCTTTCTATCCTAGGCAAAGCAGCTGCCTCCATCTTTAGAGCAATTGCTCTGCACTCAGGTTTAGTTCAAAGTTTGGGCCTGAGTGGCAGGCGGCTAGGGAGGATATCTGGGTGTTATGAGGCGAGCGTGATGCTGTGGTCTTGATTCTGTGCCTCCTTCTTGAGAAATGGGGGCAATACCACTGATATAATTGGCTTCGACCTTATCATTTCATATGGGTCGAGTATTACCATACTTGGGCTTAAATTCATTGGTCTAAATTAGATGTCAAATAGATAGAAATCGTTTGCAACAGGTTTCTTTTTGTTAGCATTAACTTGTGAGACCATGCTCTGGAGATAGACAGGGAGCATCTCTTCTCTGAGTTTCTCACTGGACAGATTGCATCTGAGTAGAATGGCAGGCTGAGCAGAGCTCTGGTGCCTTGGTGCCATTTGGAGGATCGACTGTATGGAGCGTGGATCTATAATCCCTGTATAGAGTGTGGCTCTATAGCCCTGATGTGGAACATGGCTTTATAACCTCTGTACACAGTGTGGCTCTGAAGCCCGTTTCCCAGGACTTGGGCCTGCGTGGGGCAGGTGGGTAACTTCTGTGATGCTTATTGACACGTGAGTCTGACTCCCCGCAGGGGTCAACTCCTCAGTGACTGCACTCTAGCCTTCTTGTCTGTAGTCAGCTGTACTGTTGCATAAGACTCTACCTCTTGCCTGGAAACTGGACTACAGAGAACCCCAAGATAAGAGTAGGGTTGGGGTAGTAAAAGAGGAGAGGTTGACAGCCGAGCAGCTCCTTCCAGAAGCAGCCTTATAGATTTTCCCTCATTAACAAGAGGCCCTGGGGGAGGGGATGAGCGCAAACAGATGAGCACTTCAGCATGCCTTAACCTGTCAGTGACCCTTCTACTCTTTGCTTCTGGGGAGGCTGAATTTGCAAGTGGTGGCTTTTAGGGAGCCTTGGAAAATCCTGATTCTGAACCTGAGTCTCCTGTGAGCCTGCAGAGCTTCCCATCTAGAATGCCACAGTCTCCTTCCCAGTCACATTTTCTGGGGCCCAAATTGGCTTATGCTAGATGCCATTAGGGATGGGGGAGGAGCTGTAAAGGTGTGCCCAGCTTGGTGGCAGGTTGTCCTTACTGTAAGTGCTCTCTCAGGGCTACTGTTGGCAGTCTGCCCGTGACATTTTACTCTTAGTCTTTAGATCAAAGGTCATTTCTATGAGACAGGAAATAAATCTTAAAAAATCAGACTTTCTGACCACCCATGTGTTACAACATAGTTAGTGACCCAGTTTGACCCTTGCAGGAATCTTACTTGCATCTGGGAAGACTTTGGGTGGGAGCTAGCTCTGGTCCTACTGCCATCCCTCAGGCATGTCCCTTGCCAGCATGAAGTACAGTCACAAGCTGGTTCCTCTCTGCTGAGACTCTGAGAAGGTTCAGAGCCTACACTAGTGGTTGCCCATTTGTAACTCCCAAGCTAGCTGCCAAGGTAAAAGGAACTTAAGTTCCCTTCTTTGTTTCCCAATTTTCTGTCTAAAGCTGCATACCACTAGCATGATAAAATAGATTTTACTCGTTGGAAGCCATGTAAAACCTAGTTGTTGTTTTTTTGTTGTTGGTCATGGGGGCTTGAATTCTGGGCCTGAGCACTGTCCCTCTTCAGTTCAAAGATAGCGCTCTACCACTTGAGCTACAGCACTACTTCTGGTTTTGAAATAAGAGTTTCACCGACTTTCCTGCCCGGGCTGGCTTTGAACCACAATCCTCAGATCTCAGCCTCTTGAGTAGCTAGGATTACAGGCGTGAGCCACCGGTGCCCAGCTGTAAAACTAGTTTTAAGGGGACACAAGAATGAGCAAGATTTAAGAGTCAAATAAATAAAGTAGCAGGAGGTCCTAGATGGGTACATGTAAGGTGCTCTGCTTGAGCTGAGTTTTTAAGCTGCCATTTTTTATTTTTATTTATTTATTTTTTGTCAGTTATGGTACCTGAACTCTGGGCCTCAGCTCTTCAGCTCAAGGCTAGCACTCTACCACTTGAGCCATAGCACCACTTCTGGCTTTTTCTGCTTATGTGGTACTGAGGAATCAAATCCAGGGCCTCATGCATGCAAGACAAGCACTCTACCACTGAGCCACCTTCCCAGTCCAAGCTGGCATTTTAAAAAAGTATCATTACTATTATAGTTGTATCCCAAAGTATAATGAGCCTCCGGCTTCCCATTCTTCTCTTGAAGATATTTTCTTTTTGTGTCAGTCCTGTGGCTTGAACTCAGGGCTTGGGCACTATTCCTTGAGTTGTCAGTGCTCTACCATTTGAGCCACAGCTCCACTTCCAGCTTTCGTGTGTGTGTGTGTGTGTGTGTGTGTGTGTGTGTGTGTGTGAGATTAATTGGAGATAAGAGTCTCATGGTCTTTCCTGCCCAGGCTGACTTCCAACTTATATCCTCTCAGATCTCAGCCTCCTAAGTTTTTAGGGCTATAGGCATGAACCTATGCCGAGCTCTTGAAGATTTTTTTCTTTTTTCTTTTTTTTTGGCTAATTGAAAGGAGAGGGCCAGTCTTTTCCCTTGGAGCCTGGATCCACATGTGTGCTTTGATTGGCTCACATAGCAATTGCTGGACAGGTGAAGTAAAAGGGATGCAGATGGTGTGCCCACCCCACTGGGCCCTGTGAAAGGCATCCAGACTCTAGCTTCTTGCTAAACATCCTTAACTTTGCATAATCCCTACCCAGGAGGCTCCACCTGGGGTCTGGAAGTTCCTCTGAGCAACAGAATGAGCTATTGGCCAAAATACTTTGCAAATGTTATTTGTTTTATAAACAGTTTTGTTTGCCATCATTTGGAAGATCACATTTTTATTACTGAGCATACAGGCAGATTGTTCCTGCTAAGATATAAAAGGCCCAGACATGTTAAAAAGAAGGATTGCTCCACTGAAGGCCTGGACTTACATCTTGCTCTGCCACAAATCTGATGTCAGTCATACAAGACCCAGGTTCAAATCTAGCCCTTCATCTTACCTTTCTGCATGAAGTTAATATATCACAGAACTTCTCTACCACTTAGTTTGTCTTCTGTAAAACACATGAGAACAATTAAAAACAATAAGTGTTAGAAAGGTTAAATGAGATTATGTTTGTGAATTTATGCCTTCTTCAAGGCTTCTCTCATGGAAAGCTCTCAGTATTGTTATCATTACTTTCACACAAATTTAGGCAAGTTCTTATATCTCTAGGTTGTGTGTGTGTGTGTGTGTGTGTGTGTGTGTGTGTGTGCGTGAGAGAGAGAGAGAGAGAGAGAGAGAGAAATAATGATCACAATATCTGCCACAAAGTCATTTGTGTTAAATATACTAATAGAGAGAAATAATACATGGAGTGATCTAATTAGGAAATCTGTACATGTCCAAAGTATTTGTCTTTCTTGTGGAAAGGTGCATCTTAACCAAAATAATTAGAATATAAATTAATTGAATGAAATAAGAACTTGCAGGTTGACCAAACATCCTAAAATTTCCCTTGAAATTTTTTCAGTATAACTATAGTTTTTCAATATAACTATAGTACTTTATCAATATAACTATAGTTCTTTTTCAATATAACTATAGTTCTTAGTTATGAGGCTGAACAAGGGGGTTACATATAGGACAGTATTAAGATAAATGAAAATGTCTTCAAATTAAGTACCCTTTGATCTCATCCTCTGAAGTCATTAATGGCCACTTTACTGGCACCTTCGTCTCCCAGTCTACTACAAGGAAGACACTTAACTTTCTTTTGGTGGTTCGAGTATCCAAATGCCCTTAGCCTGATAAGCAGTTTATCAGAAAATCACTTCTAACTTTTCTCCTACTGATCTATGTAATAACACTACTTTGAATTTATTGGAGGCAAAGCATCAAGTATTTTATCACATCTGTAATTAGTTCTAGAGGATAATAACAGCTCTTTCACAAAAATAAACCATTTATATATAAAAAAACATTCTCCAACTTTTGCTTCTAGAGTCCCTTGCCTGTCCTTTCTCTCTAGCAAACTCTCATTTGGAGTGGTGCTAGAACATAATATCATAACTGCTGATGTTTTTTAGCAATTACTTGTTGGCAGGCATTTTCTCAAGCGATTTACATTTTTAATCTCATTTAATTCTGGCACAAACTCTCTGAGATGGGTTGTTATTATACCCTTGGTTAGGATGAGGATACTGTGGTGATTGCTCAGATTTTAAGTAGTTTGCTCAAGGTCCTCAAAGAGCCAAACGTGGGGAGTGCTGTTCAAGAACTGCCCAGAAAACTACCAGGTGACAACCAGACATATGCGAAGGCATGTGCTATAGCCAGCCATTGAGGAGGGTGAGACTTAGCATCAGTACACAGAAGACATAGAGTACATAGTACATACCCAAGATTGCACAGCTGAGAAGGGACAACAAAGCTGTGCTTCACTCACCTCATGGGAGATGCTTGGATGGGAATCCAGGCTTTCCCAGCCGACAGGCAGCTAGCTGTTTTTGTTCCTTTGCTCTGCTCTCCAGGCCCTGGATTGCTTCTACTCATTAAAAAAATTATTAGCATACATTAATTGTTCAAAAGAGGTTCATTACGATATATCCGCACATGTAGAGTGTACTTTAACCAAATTCACCCCCTCTATTACCTTTTTAGCCTCCTTCTTTCCTCTCCTCTCCTTCATTTGTAAAGATTTCTAATTTCACATATCCTGTATTGAGATCATATTGCTTCTCCATAGCTCTCTCTACTATTTCTACCTGTACAGTCACACATGTAATTGTTAGCATGCCCACATTCATTGCATTCAGAGAAAAAGCACTCCAAGAATCTTGGACCTGAAACAAATCTTCCACTAGCCACTCTTCCCCCTCTTTCCAACATGTCTTTTACATAAATGGAGAGATTACAGAACATCATGATTCTCAAACAACTATAAGAAGATCTTCAACTTCAAAAGGTTTGTTCAAAGGTTTTGGAAAGAAACCAGCTTTTCTTTTTAGAGGTTTTTTTTTTTTTTTGTCAGTTGTGGGGCTTGAACTCAGGCCTGAGCACTGTCCCTGAGCTTTTTAACTCAAGGCTAGTACTACCACCTTGAGCCACAGCGCCATTTACAGTTTTTGGGTAGTGGAATAAGGATACTGGGTCTCACTGGTGCCATCTTGGAAATGTGGTGGATGCTAGGGAATTGCATCTACTTGGCCCCATCTTGGTGGATGAAGGCGAAGTCCCACCCTGAGATGATGGACGTGCCTGAATTCCTAGCAGGGGTGAGGACTTGGACACTAGGTTACTGTGCCTGCCAGTCCTGTGCCATACACTCACAAGACTCTCAAGCTCCCTGTGACCTTTCCCCCTGACCATGACCTATTTTAGGCTCTGACCAGCTCAGCTGCCATTTTTGTGCCATGCCTCATGTCTCCTGACTTCCCTCAGGTCACCATGGCCTTCCTCTGCATCTCTCCATTAGAGTTGATCAAGCTTGTTGGGATTGTTTTTCTGCTCTCTCTTTGCTGTACTATCCTTGTGGCTCAGTTTTCTAAAGTGTTAACTGTACTTGAGGCTTCAAGTTGGTGGGGACATGTTGTCTACTTACAGTCTTTCTAATAAACACTCCCAACCTATCAAAATGTGGCTTCTCTGTATCTCTTGATTGAATTACCATATAACAGTCCTTAATTGGAAATAAGAGTCTCATGGACTAGCTTTGAACCGTGATTCTCAGATCTCAGCCTCCTGAGTGGCTAGGATAACAAATCATATGTTAGCACCTGACTCTTCTTTCTTTCTCTTTTTTTCTTTTCACATAGCAGAAGCCAATTCTGGATGGCTTAAGCGAAAGGAGAAGTTCATTTTAGGAATACTGGGAATGAATCTGTGCATATTAAACTCAAGGAAACATTCAGGCACTAAGACTCAGAATAGTGAAGAAATTGGGGGCATGTCTGGAGACCTACCACTGTGCAACTTGGTTTTGAATATCTTGGCTTAGACTCTAATCATTTATAACAGAAATCTTCAGTTGAAAGACAACTCAGTTGTCTGAGATTTACTTGAGGCTCTACAAATGCATCTATCTGTCATCATCTGGGTGAGGGCTAGGTGATCATGTTTCAGATGGTAGCCAGAGAAGGGATCATTTTTGTGAGTTTTACACAGTGGATAGTGGATTCTTTACATGTCTTTATGATAAATTGCTTGGTCCAGGACACTCATCCTATTAGAGAACAGCTACAGAGAAGGAGAGCTAGTTAAAGAAGCTCATTGGAGCTCTAGGCAGCCCTTTATGTCCTATTTCTTTTATTTTACTCCTCATTATAGAGAGAAACCAATAGTCAAAATACAAATGTGAGGGCCAAGCAGCTAGTGACCACTTAACGTCTCCCAGACTACTTTAGGTGGCAAAGTAATAAGCTAGTTGGGGGCTCTGTGGCCTCATCCTCATTAGCCTCCATATAGTTGTGTGAATACCAGGCAGCCAACCTTCTTAGTGACTCCTGTCAAAAATGGTTACCCAGGGGCTGGGAATGTGGCTTAGTGGTAGAATGCTTGCTTAGCATGCGTGAAGCCCTGGGTTCGATTCCTCAGCACCACATAAACAGAAAAAGCCAGAAGTGGCACTGTGGCTCCAGTGGTAGAGTGCCAGCCTTGAGCAAAAGAAGTTCAGGGACAGTGCTCCAGGCCTGGCCTAAATAAATAAATAAATAAATAAAATGGTTACCCAATCTCAAAGCGTTTGACAGCTGAACTCAGACAATGTAAGCACACTTTCAATACCATTGTCATGGCTTGCCCCAAATGAAGAGAGGCCAGAGCTAAACCATCTTCACCCTGTATAAGCCTGTAACCAGCATGGTTCTTTGCAAGATACCTAGAGAATGAGGGACTTAGATGGATTCAGACCCTTCTCTCCATGAGTACATCACATGGTGTTTGCTCTTGTTTATCCTAATGAGAAACTTCCTAATGAGAAGTTTAAGACAATATGAAAAATGGAGTCCAAACCTAGGTTATTAAGGGAAAGGAATACAAGTGATTCTGGATAATAGCAAATCTCTTATCAGTTGGAGTCTGAGCCCTCAATCAGGGAAGGCTTTAGGAAAGGATGGACAGGATAGAAAGGATGCAGGTTCCAGAAACCATTTGGGTCATTCCCATAGCTCAGGGGAGTCTACTACTCTATCCAAGCTCTGGCAGTCACGCAGTGCTTGATTGTAGGCAACATTTCTTACCCATTTTTTCTTTGTTTCTTTATTTCTTTGTTATTATCCAAAAGTGAAATAATGTCCACACCATCTTGGAGACTTGTTTGGCTATTTAACCCCCAAATTAAAGTGATGTGGCTGAGCACTGGTGGCTCACACCTGTAATCTTACCTACACATGAGGCTGAGATCTGAGGATTGTGGTTCGAAGCCAGCCCGGGCAGGAAAGTCCGTGAGGCTCTTATCCCCAATTAATCACAGAAAAAGCTGGAAGTGGCATTGTAGCCCAAATGGTAGAGCACTAGCCTTGAACAAAAAGGAGTCCAGGGACAGCTTTCAAGCCCAGAGTTCAAGCCCCAGGACTGGCAAAAAAAATGCTGTGAATTTTGAGCTATCTTTGGATTGGGGAAACTGAGCCACAGAACCATTTGCAGACTAGATTGCAGAAGACTGTGAGCAGCCTTTGAAATGTACCAGTCGAGGTGGGGTAATTAGCTGGCCCACAGTCTTTTCATGGCACTTTATAGTTAAAGGTGACCCTGACTTCTCCTAACTTTCCTCATGATCACAGACTTCACTGAGTGGCACTGTAGCCATAATAACTTAGCAGGCTGCCCTGGATCGATAACTCTGAAATCTAAGGGCCATTCAGTGGGCTAAAGGCTTTTTACTTAGCCTTTGTGTTTGGTATTAATGTTATCCCCACGGCATCTAAATGGCAGAGCTATTTATGGGTTGGAAGTCATTCTGACAGTGTAGCTTCTGACTATGTCATGCGAAGGAGAGAAAAATCTAGGCAAGCTGAACTCCTAAGGTAGACAGGACAGATGAGGACATTTAATGCTTACTGATGCCATGAATGCTATCTCATTTCCTTGTAAGCAATGGTAATAAAGAGCAATAGGATAGAACATCATTCTTTGACTAGGTGAGAAGCCAGCTCCTAATTCCCTGCAGTTGAGTTATGACTTCTATGGAATCTAAGTCACTGTACTGACAGCATTGTGAGATGTGTGGCTGCTTTTCAACCTGTTTGGAGTCTTAAGATTCTCAACATGGGAGTAACTGTTCTTCAGTGTTCAGCGGTTGAGAAGAAAATAATTACTGTAAGGTACATCATATTTAGCAACACTTTTCAATGAATTTATATTTAATTCATTAAGATGACATACTTGAAAAATAGTGCCTATATGATTGAGATGCCTTTTCTTTCAATTTAAATGTAGGAAACACATACTTGGTTGTTCATGATGAGGATGCACTTAATGTTCTTTTGAGTGCTTGTACTGTTCCCAGGCACTACTCTAAGCATTTATAAAGTCATTAACTCATGAAGTGATTATGAGGATCCAATTCCTCATGATACCCAAACACTGCTCCCATTTGACAGAAGAACACACCAAGGTTTACATATACTAAGGAGCTTGCGGGTATGTAGCACAACAGAGAAATGTCTCCTTGGTATATAACACTACTGACCATGCTGGCATTGATATAAGCAGCTGTGATCTGGGAGGTTCTCCCAGCCCAGAGCTGGGGGTGGGGGCTGGGAGGGCGTGGGACGAGAGGAGAGGGGCTCGGAGGGGAATTCTCTGCTTAGCATGGTTTGATGTCTACTTCATGCACCAACCTCCTTGGTTGTTTAGATGCCTTGTCCTCCTCTCCCCACTTCCTCCTCTATCTCTTTCACTTTTAACAGAGGGGTGAAGGAGGTCAGAGGTTTAGAAGGGATGTTTCTGAACCCTGATTTCCATAATTTCTCTCTTTCAAGTTCCTGCCTGTGGAAGGAATTCACTACTGATTATTGAACAACAGTCAGATGGAGAAGCCACACCACTTTCTTACTACCGGCCAAGCTCCTGATTACTCCAAAGCTATACCTTCTGTGGGAATATCTAGTGTGGAGATGGTGAGTTAGGACGAAAGGTTCTGATTTGACTTTTTGAAAAAAAAATTTATACTTGAATATAAAACTTGTGTAGAAAATTGAGTCTACTTAAAAAAAAAAAGCAATTCGGGGCTGGGAAGGTGGCTCAGTGGTAGAGCACTTGCCTTGCATGCTCGAGGCCCTGGGTTCGATTCCTCAGCACCACATAAGAAAAAAGCCGGAAGTGGCGCTGTGGCTCAAGTAGAGTGCTAGCCTTGAGATGAAGAGCTGAGGGACAGCACCCAGGCCCAGAGTTCAGGCCCCACGACTGGACCCAAAAAAAAAAAAAAAAAGCAATTCATGAAGTTAGAATGGCTAAGTTAGAATGCAGACTTCCAGTATGTTTGGCCTAGTTTATTTTATTTTTTTTTTTTGGCAAAGGCAATACCATTTCTTTTGGGAAACTGCCATATTTAGTCTTTCTGATGGAGGCTGCCATTTACAGTCCCCGTATCCCTCTCCCGTTGTGAGTGTGGCAACTGGTTCAAGGAATGTGAGTGTGGCTCCAATAAGGCTGAGCTATGGGTCATAGCAAGGGGAGGTCTTCCTTCCTCTGGAGTGTCATCAGTGAAAGGACACAGCACAGAGCCACATGAGATGCCTGTCTACCATGGGAAGATCACATGTCATAAGGAAGTGAACACTTAGTGATAGAGCTCAGACAGGCAAAGATGGTGGGGGTGGCAGAGAACTGGATGATATTCTTCTACTCTGGTTAGCTGCACTTGAGGTGAGTTCTGTTGTTGGACTTTATAGTCACTTCAGCCACTTTACTTTCCCTTTGTTCTTACATTTAAAAAATACTTTTATTGTGGACTTGTGGCCAAAAAGAGTCCTGGTCTAGGAGGAGTTTGGTTGTTTCCAAGATGGTGGCCACCGGGGCTGACTTTTTCCAGAGACTCACATGCATGCTATACTAGGAGTGAGGAATGGAAGGGTCTGAATTCTTGCTTCTAGAAAGCCTATGACTCCCTTGCGGTATTTAACATCCCCCAATTATCTCACAGGGAGAGTGGAGGAGTAGGATTCAACTGCCCTTATCTTCTTCTGGATGCCTTCAGAGCCTGAGATGTTCTCTTGAATGGTTGCTACTCTTTCTGGCACTTTTGGCCACCACAGTTCTGGCCTCTCTTCCTCTGTTCCCCCTGCTTAGCTGATGGATAGGTACTCTGCCTATCCCTGAGGGAAAGGAAGGGAAGGGTTTCTTTAAAGCCTTTGCTTATTATCAAAGTAAATGTCTGGCTTGGGTGTTCTTAGCTTAGGAGGAGCTTGACAACCTGCATCCTCTGCTGTCCTCTGGGTTCACCATGGCCCTGCCTTTAGCCCTGCAGGGTGCCCTTGGAGAATTACTAATGACCCTCCATAGTCTGAAGTTCACTTTACTGCAGCCAATGAAGAACAAGGTCCCAGAGCTTTGATGGCTACTGCTCTGAAACTACCTTATGGGACAAGCATTTACAAAGGGAGCTAAGAGGTTCCATCTCTGGCTTTGGACCTCTTCCTATAACCAGAAATCAAGCAATATTTTCCAAGAAAGACTTTGTGCTTCTATAGAGCTCATAGATGAAAAAAAAAAAAAGGATTTTAAGCTGAGGTTATTAAAAAATGAGTTTAGACTTCTGTATCCATTGGTGACCTTGTATGAGTATTTAACAACTTTCTTTTTTTCTAGCATTTTTCCAAAAGTTCTACCTCTTTTTTAAATTTTATTTTATTGTAAAGATGCTGTACAGAGGAGTTTACAGTTACATGAGTAAGGCAATGAGTACATTTCTTGTTGAGCATTGTTACCCCCTCCTTTTTCTCTTACTATCCCTTCCTTCCCCACCTCTCCCCATGGAGATCTAATGTCATCATCTCTCAGTCAATGGCTAAGATCAGTGGGGTATCTGGTTTAAAGAACCCATCATGGGAGATGGGTTCTTAAGTTGTAGTTAAAGATCTCTCATTCATCTCTGAGTGACCTTGAGCCAACTGTTCACTTAACCTCTGTGACCTTTAGCTTTCCTATTTGTAAATTGGGGACAATAATTTGCATTTTATGGGGGAGTATTATAGCAATTAAATGAAGTACATCATGCCATTTTACTGGCACTGTTAGCTTTCACAGGAATACTAAGAGCATTATATGAGCCAACTGACCTAAAAGCCATTTGATAATTGGAAGGCCAGGCATCCATGCACTGAAAGGGATCAGGGGATATGAGTAAGTGGGACTCATAACCTCGGCCATCTAAGGACAGGGACTGGCTGCTCCTTCTCATCCTTCCTTGTACTCTGGAGGTTTCTTAGCTGAACTTGCTGAAGTTTGGTTAGTCAGGTTTGGCAGTGATGTGTAGGCCTGGAGTGGGGAGGAGGGTCTTGTCACTGCTTGACCTCTCCTCCATGTTCCAGGCAGGAAATAGTTCGAACCTTGGTTCCTCCTGCCTCATTGCTCAAAGTCAAGCTGTATTTTCTGACTCAGGGAGATGAGTGAGCCTAAATATTTAACTGGCAGATCAATCTGTGTCGATAAAGGGAAGTATTGAAAAATAGAGGCATGACATTCAGTGATGTCTTCATGACTGACAGCATGCCACAGGGAAGGGGCCAGACACTGTCTGGGATCTTTTGTTTTGGTACACTTTGGCAGGGGGAAGAGTGATAAGGCAAACTAATACTGGACTAGAAGTCTTTTGGATATTTGCCCAAGTATGGGAAATGGCAGAGTCCAAAGGTAGGCCTATTTGTTTAGGTTGTATTTCTTGGAACCTCATCCTGATTTCCATAGTGGTTGTACTAGTTTACATTCTCACCAAGTGTATTGGGGTCCTTCCTTATACTCACACCCTCGCCAGCATTTGTTGTTGTTTGTGTTTTGATGATAGTAATTCTGACTGAGGGTGAGATGCAATCTTAAATGTTTAGAAAATAAATCCCACTGTCCCATGGCAGTGTGTGTGTGTGTGTGTATGTGTGTGTGTGTGTGTGTGTGTGCACAAGTGTATTTGTACTTGTACATACACACTTCTGCTGAGAACATTGGTCTTGCTCACTCCTAAACATGTTAGCTCCACAATTTTATAATTATGGGGGATGCTAATGTTCCATGATTAGAAAATGTCACCCTCCACGGCTAATTTGCAGCAGGGCCTAATTGAAGTTCAGTTTCATCTGCGGCTTCTGTGAAGTCTTCCATCTGAAGTGTGTAGACAGGCAGTGGCCATGGCAGTGTGGTGGCAGTCAGCCAGGCTGGGTGAGTGGATGGCGATTTATTGCCCCTCATTTCTCCACGGTTCTGAAGGTTTGGGTAGGACATCAGCTGGGGCTGAAATACAGTTGGCTATAAAGGAAAACCTGGGGCTGAACTAATGCATGTGCCAGGTGGTGCTCAATAAATAGCTGGGCTTTCTCTGGGGAAGACTTTTTTTTTGAGTGAAGCAGTCTTTTGTGTGGCTGCTAACATTTGAGGGCATTGGGGATAAATGCAGCCCAAGATGGAGGGCAAATCCTAAAGGCTTTGATCCTATGGTACTTACTCTAGGCTGTAGGACCTTTGAAATCAGGAACGTGTGTGTGTGTGTGTGTGTGTGTGTGTGTGAACTTGACTTTGTGTTCCTAGTGCCTGTCATCATGATTGGCATCCAGTCATGGTGGACATCTAGTCATATTCTTCTGTGTGCATGGAGGAGGGCTAATCTCTACTCATTGAAATCAAGAATGACTTTATACTGGATGGTTGACTTGGATCTTTTTTTTGTGTGTCAGTTGTGGGGCTTGAACTCTGGGCCTGGGTGCTATCCCTCAGCTCTTTAGCTCAGGGCAAGTGCTTTACCATTTGATCCATAGTGCCACTTCTGGTTTTCTGGTAATTTATTGGAGGTAAGAGTCTCATGGACTTTCCTGCCTGGGCTGGCTTTGAACCTCAGATCCTCAGATCTCAGCCTCCTGAGTAGCTAGAATTACAGACATGAGCCACTGGTACCCGGCTTGACTTGGATCTTAAAGAGTGAGTAGGAGGGAAAAGAGGATGGGAAACAACGGTGTTTGGTGTTTGAGACATGCATTGATATTTACACAGATAGAACACTAGATCCTGGGTATATACTGGTGAGCAAACTCTTATAGGTTCTGTTCTATGGAGGTTCCATTACAGGTTCAAGTTACAAGTTTTACATAGTGCAACAATGAAAAATGGTAGTATATTGTATATGAAATGTGTGTGTGTGTGTGTCATATGACATCAGAGCAGGCCTCTCTAAGGAAGCAAGGTCTCAAATGACACATGAACAATGAGAAGGAAACAGCCCCTGAAGAGTGAAGGAATACCACTGCAGGCAGAGGAACAGCATATAGGCTGAGTATGTGGTTGGCTATAGGGGTCAACCTAGGTGAGCATCTAAAAGAAGCTGGAATTGGGGTGGGTCAGGGGAAGGAGTGAAATGAGTTGTTGGGGAGATGATGGGTCATGATGAATCTTGTAGAATTTAGGTAGGGATTTAAACTGTGTTCTAAGTACAATGAGTAGCATCTGATGTTATAAATAAGAGATACAAATTGATGTAGATTATGTTCAAAAAGTTGCAGACTTTAGAGCATTTTGAATGTTCAGATTAGGTGTGAATAATCTATATAAGGAAGAGCCAGAAGACCCAGGCTTATTTAATATGGAGAAACATACTGAGAACTAGACTGCTTCATCTAGAACAGGCAGTATACACCCAATGGATACAAACTTTGGAGTGATTGATTGATTGAAGCTCAATCAGAAGGAACCATAGTCTTAATCACTGGACAACCGGGCAGGTTTTATAGATATAGATCACATGCCTTCTGTTTTCCCCCACATAACATATAAAAACAGCTGGTTGAAGTTGCATAGCATTGGAAGTCCCTGTGTGTTCGTCAGCCTTCTGTTGCTGTGACAAAAATACCTGAAATAAACAATTTATAAGGAGTAAAAGTTTCAATGCACAGTCATTTTGAGCCTGTGTTGAAACAGAATATTGTGGTGAGAACACAAGGTGGAGCCCTGCTGCTTACCTTCCGGGGGTCAGGAAGGGAAGGCACTGCGGTTCCACAGTTTCCCTCAGGGATGTTCCCAGTAGCCTAACTACCCCCAGCTAGGCCCAGCCTGACATTTCCACCAGCTCCTAACAGCACTGTCACTTGAGGTCCAAGTCTTTAACACAAGAGCTTTTCATGATCTGTACAACATGGGGGGATTGGGAAGAAGGGAAAGTAGAAGAAAAATAAGGGAAGGGGAAACAAATTTGACCAGAAATGTACTTATTACCTTACTTATGTAACTGTAACCCCTCTGTACATCACCTTGACAATAACAAAAAGGAGCAAAGAAAAGGCTTTGGGGAGGTATTTAGCATGTTTAGGGAGGGTTTCAGAGAGAGAGAGAGAGAGTGGTGTGATCTGTTGAGGTCTTCCCTTGGGGGCATGTCCGGGCATCTCAGAGAGATCCTGCTGTTGGATATGGCTGCACTATCTGCAGACTTAAGACCATTATCCCACCCTCGCCATTTTCTAGATGAAAAGGTGTTTTTTGTTTTTTGTTTTTTTTAAAGATACTATTAAGAAAAGCCCTTTTAGTTCAGCTAACAGAGTAAAAAACAGCACAGTTTGATTTTTGACCTCTTTCTCTTGAGTTGTAAGGAATTCCTCCTTAATCTTCTCATTGCTTTTCCCCCTTAACTCTTTTTCTTAAAACATTTTTATTATTATCTTTAAGTAATTGTACAAAGGAGTTGCCATTTAACAAAGCGGTTTGTCTTGATCAATGTTAACCCTTCTCAACATTCTTACCCATCCCTCCCCTATTAACCCCATCCTTCACTCTTCTTAATGTTACAGGATATGCATTGTATTCTTGTCTGCATTTCCCCCTCTTCATTCATCTACCCATTTCCCCTTGACCTCATCCCACCCCACTTTGAGCACCCATTTCTTGGTGTTTTGGTTTGCTGCTTTGATTTTGGCTTTCTAAGGAGTTATACTATTTGAGATCTCCCTTGAATCTACTCTATTTCAGTTAAGACATTTGTATAAACTTGCACAACCATGTTTATTATAGCAAGCCAAGGTATAGAATCAGCCCAGATGCCCCCCAATGAACAAAGGGATCAAGGAAATATACATAAACAGGATGGAATTTTACTCATCCATTAGAAAGAATGATATAGTACTATTTGTAAAGAAATGGAAAGACCTGGAGAAAATTATATTAAGTGAAGTAAGTCAGTTCAGAGAGACAAAGGATCCATATTTTCCCCCTTAACTCTCTATACTACACCAATCTTTCTCCCTGCCCAGTAGAGTCCAAACTCAGGCTCTAAATGAAAACACAAAGGAAATACTCAGGCTATGTTTATCAGCTGCTATTGCCACCCCTGCCCCAGGCTCTCCCCTCAGAATTAATTCAGTTGGGAAGCTACAAGGCCAATTTCAGGTTAATAATGCACTCAGCAGCATTATTATTCTGTTTCCTCCAATTC
The DNA here is from genome assembly GCF_019054845.1 of Dipodomys spectabilis. NCBI lineage: Eukaryota > Metazoa > Chordata > Mammalia > Rodentia > Heteromyidae > Dipodomys > Dipodomys spectabilis. The sequence continues at coordinate 17,916,531 of NW_024870874.1, forward strand.
TTTTCTGCCTAAGCCCATCCAGCTGTCACCTCCCCTCCCTGGCTCTTTACACCGATTTCTGTATGGCTTTCAGGCCAATCTTTCTGCATTTGATTTCTTCACCTCCTAATATTTAATTTTAATTCAAAGCTCCCTTCCCCCTTCCTTTGCAAATCCCCTGACAACCCAGACCAACCTGGTTTCCCCGTCTGATTCCTTCGGCTTTCTTCATTATCAGTCTGTAAGATTAACATCTGATAAGTGAGCTGAATTGACTATATTCTGCCATGCTTTCAAAACCTAAGGCAAGTTATTGTCCCTGTTATAAATATAAAGGACATTTTAATTTTCTGGGAGCCAAGAACAGGTATCCTATATAGATCAGAATAGAAGGAGGTCCTAGAACTCTATCATTCTCTCTCCATCCCTCCTTTTATGAAATAACAATACCTCTTCTGTCCCTAGAAAAGATTCTGGTCAGGCCTGGCACATTCATGCCCTTGATCAGTGGAAACAGATACAAACTTCTAAAGAGGTGGGTGACTGGGCTGAGATGCAAGCCTGGGCATTCTTGATGTTCAAGGAGGAGGTATCAGCCAGTGACAAAGGGGCTAGCAAAGACTCCCTCCCTTGTAGCTCCTGTGGATCCTGCTCTCACCCTCCCCTTTATTTGAGTCAAATTCCTGGAGGCTTTGTGTTAAGCAAAGGCCAGCTCTGAGACAGCAGTTCAGACTCCACAGGCAGGCAGCGTGGTGAGGTGAAACAGGCCTTAGGCCGTCAGACGCAGCTTGAGCCAGAATCTGATTCAGGGAAGTCTCCCCTCAAAAAATAGACCCAGCTGTTCTTTATTATTATTATTTCTGGAAGGAGCTTCAATTTGAGAAGCCGTTTGATCTTGGGCAATGGTAGTATGAAATCTGTATCCTTCTATAAGTCTTGTCTTCCTCACACTAGTCTTAAAGGAGTGCCTTGGAGGCAAAGACTGTGTCTTGTACCACTCTGCCATTCTCTTGCCCATGGAAGGGGTTCTCCAGGTGAGGGAGGCAGCGGATGAGGGAAGAGAGAGCCGAGGTCATCTGTAGATGTGGGCTGCTGCCTGGGCTCCAGTGTTCCCAGTGTGAGCAGAAGCTCTGTTAGCTTCCTGTGGCTGCAAAGCCTTGTGCCATTTCACAGACAGAGGGGTTGGAAACAACAGAAATGGAGCTTCTGGAATAAGATGACATCACATTGTCTCCAAGGGACTCCGTGAAGGAGAAGCATCAGGATAACAAAAGAGGGACAAGATTTCCAAGGCAAAAAGAGAAGTGTCCAGGAACCAAGAAAGAGAATAGAAATAGAAATGGGAGGCTAAGATTGAGTGGATGATAGTTCCAGGCAAGACTGGACAGAAGAGTCTGGGAGACTTCATTTACAAGGAAGGAAGCTGGATTTGGGGGTATGTACCTGTGATCATGATGCAACTATGATCAGATTCCTGAACAGAAATGGGATGCTTTCTGAAGGATAACCAGTAAAGCCAGACCCTGGTGGCTCACACCTATAATCCTAGCTACTTAGGAAGCCGAGATCTAGAGGATCCCAATTTGAAACTAATACAGGCAGAAAATTTACTGGATTCCATCTCTAAAGTAACCAACATAAAGCCTAGCTAGAAACATGGGTCACGTGATAGAACATCAGCCAACCAAGCACAAAGCCTTGAATTTAAACCTCAATATTATTTAAAAAAATAAAAGTGAGGATCTAGTCATAGCTCCACCATAGATGTCGGTGGTAGAAGCTGAAGCCACAGCTGCAAGGTAAGCTAGGAAGCCAGAGGCCAAACCCACACTTCTCATATAAGCTTTAAACCTGTGTGTGTGTGTGTATTTTGTCTTGCTTGTGTGTAAGTGTATGTACATTTAATCTTGATTGTGCGTATATGTATATTTAGCCTTGCATGCGTGTGTGCACATGCCTGCAGGTAACCTTGTTTGCTCATAATCTGGCTGCAAATAAATATAGCTGTATAATAAGCAGAATATTTTCACTGATTGCACACAAACTCCTGCTTTATAAATCATTTCCTCCTGAAACTATTAATTTAGAGCATACTCTGCCACAGCACAGCCTGAAGGTGGTGTGTGTGTGTGTATGTGTGTGTGTGCGCGCGCGCTCACACATGTGTGCATGTGCACATCTTTCTCTCCCCCAGCTCCCCTCTCCCCCCAGCAAGGGAGTTGGCAGGAGAAGCGAGGCCAGGGAGAGGTCTCTTGTTCCAGGCTCTCAGCCTCAGCCTGTCTTTAGCTGCCTCCTTCTTGTTCCATTGGAGAGACTGTAGCAGAAGCAGACTTCCTTGTTTGCCACCTGTACCCTCGCCACTTCCAGTGGTACCAGCCTATACCTAGAACTCCATGACCCATGGAAGCTGCAGGCATAGCTCTCTCAGGATCTCTGGAATTCTCTCTTGCTTTTTGGGGTTGTGGGAATCCTTGTGTTGTGATCTCCTAAGTAAGTCACCCAATTGTATAAAGTAAAGCCCCGGCTTCTCTAATTAGTGCTCTCAGCTTCAGGGTACCAAGCCGAATGACATCTCAATCCCCACTAGCCATGTGGTTGCTCGCTGTTCCCTAATAGCTGGTCCCACACAGCCAATAGAGTGCCAAACTTCCTCAAGAAAAATATCCAGCATGCCCCATACCCTGGAATTTCCAATCAGCATCAAGTGTCTTAATATAAATATATCTCAAATATTGACTGGAACATATTGGTATTAAGAAATTACACACTGCTTTTTGAAGCTTCAAAATGAACTGGGCATCAGAAGTGTTCTCTGGCAACCTCAGCAGTAGGGAAGACCCGCGGTGGAAGCTCCTTTGTTCTTTCTCTTTTTCTACTTCCAAGGTCTTGGGACTGCTAAATCACTGTATTATTGGTTTCCTTCTCCCCGCCTCCTCCCCACCCCCCACTTCCTATCACGCATTTTCATACAATAGTGTTAGTTCATGCATCCTTGGCCAGTCTCCTTTGGATAGGAGGGGTCAGGGAAACTCCACAAATAAAGCAACGTCCAGATTGCCTCCTATGTGTGATTGGCCAGCCACCGCCCAGTGCTCCTGTCTTTCACAAGCATCTCTGCACTGGTATTTATCTTTGACCACTGGCCACTGAGGAGGGTGGAATAGTGAGACATGAAATCCATCACAATGGCAATCTTCCCAGCAAGCATCTATCTGAGAATCTGCCCCAAGGAAATAATCAGAGAGAGGCACAGAGATTTATGTGCAATAATGCATATCCCAGTGTTAATAATAACTGTGAAATACTGGAGACTCTCTAACTTCAAAAACAAGAGAACAGTAAATTACGGGACCTTTTTAAGGTGGAATATTATGTGGCAACTAAAAATCATGTTTTTTATTTAAGATGTTAATAATACAGGGAATGGGAAAAATGATACTTGGTGGAATAATGTCAACAAAAACTTTAGAAGGAAATTTACCAACTTCCTTGGCTTGTATTGTAAGCCCACTACCATAACAACAACAAAAAGTTAGAGGATGAGCCACAATCAACTTACAATTTCACTCATATCACCATCCATGCTGTTTGATGGAGGGCTCAACTCCACAAAGTCATGCAGGGACTCAAGTGTTCTTCCAGTTTGTGTTCCCACCTTCCTGTTCAGCTGGTGGATGAAGAAAAAGATGGAGGACTGTCTCAGAGTTGGTACAACAAGCCAGGAGGGACATAACACTCACGCTCACCCTATTGTCATTCAGCAGCGGTGGTCATTGGGCCTCAACTTGCTGGTGGTCCAGAAAGGAAAGGAGAATAGGACTTGGTAAGAATTAGCACAGATACAGATTGATATATCTACCTATGTCTCAGCTCTAATGAGACTTGAATAAGAGCCAAGCCAGTTTCTATAGGACAGATAGCCACTGAGAGAGAGAGAGAGAGAGAGAGAGAGAGAGAGAGAGAGAGAGGAGAGAGAGAGAGGTGGGTGATCATGACAAGAGTTGGGACAGAGCTGACACTCAGTAAATAGTATTGGAGTTCTAGTTTCCCTTCCATTTGGGGATGTTTCTAAAACTACGAGGGCCCTGTTTGGAATATTTGTGTACAACTCAGCTCCTTAATAAGTTGGGACAATTCCATCCCTGTAAGACATTTCCTTGTCTGCTGAAAGTCAGAGTTAATGTCAGCTTGGAGCTTGATTTCCTTTAAATGGCAGCATTCAACGAGACATAAAGTAAAACACTTAGGGCCATAATAGAATAGCAGAGGCTTACTATTCTATTGGGCTAAAAACCTAGGCACTGCACTGGAATATGTGAAGTTTTTGTTTTTTAAATTTTGTTTTGGTGCTAGGGATTGAACTAGGGACTCCACTGCACAGTGGCTCCCACCTGCTATGCATAGGCTCTTTCTGAGTATACACACACTCTTGAATATTTGAATTTGGAGATGTCTGGAAGTCCAGATAAAAGAGGGAATAGAATGGGTCACATAAACGTCATTGTCTGATAGAGGAAAGATACCTCTTGGTAAGGGAACACTGACTGTTTTCCTGGGGCTGCATTATGGAAGACACAGGTGGTACCCCGTGGACAAAGGCCACTTCATGGCATGACATTTCCCCTTCCCTCTGTGTGATTAGCTCTGAAAATGCCCTTCAGTTCTTGAAAATCCTCATCGGAGGAAAAATGAAGAAAGATACCTGTGTCCCAAGACTTAGTGGAAGGCAAGTGCTTTTTTGTACTATATTGTTTGTTTATTTTAGCAGTACTGGTATTAAACTTGGACCTCATCCTTGCTAAGCAAGTGCTCTACATTTGAACCCTACCCTAGCCCTTTTTTGGGTCAGTTCAGAGACTTGAACTTAGTTTCTGGGCACTATCCCTAAGCTTCTTTTTCTCAAGGCTAGTGATCTACCATTTGAGCCACTTCTGGCCTTTTCTGAGTTGTTTATTGGAGACAAGAATCTCACAGACTTTTCTGCCTAGGTTGGCTTGGAATTGTGATCTTCAGATCTCAGCTTCCTGAGTATCTAGGGTTATAGGCATCAGCCAACTACACCCAGCTTTTTTTTTTTTTGGTTTGTTTGAGAGAAACTTTCAGGCTAACTTTATCTGGCATGGCCTCAGATCATGATCCTCCTGTCTCTACTTCCCATATAGCTGAAACTACAGGTGTATCACTGGCCTTAGAGCAATGCTTTTTAATGGTAAACAGATGTCTGCTGGGTGGGTGACATTTGAAAAGACCCAGGAGGAACACAAGGGTGTTCTACGGGGTGGATTCTAAGAGCTGGCATGACCCCCTACCGTGTCACTGGGCTGGAGCCTCAGAGATAGCAGAGCAATGAGGTACCTAGCTACTTGTCTCCCTGCCCAGCAAGGGGCAAGGTTGTGATTGACTTGCTCAAGGCCACCCCTATTCTGTTCATCTTTTGCTGACTATAAACCCTCTTGGAATGATTTTGCATTTGCTTTAGAAGCCAATCTGCCTAATTGTAACGATAAAACATTACATACAGATGTCTCACTATTTTTAAAAATCGAATTTGCTTCTAATTAATGCTCGACATGGCATTTGGTAGTGGCAGGCAGAAGGCTGCTGGCACCAGGGGACTGAGCCACTGACATGGGAGAACTGCTCAGTACAATTGTTATTTTTGTTTGAAACCAAACATTTAGGAGAAAGGATTGAGTTAAACCTACAAAAAGCACGGCAGTCCAAGAATCCTATGGCTTTTTTTTCCCCCTCAGAGTATGATTTTATTTACTATTTTTTTCCTGTGGCATTTAAAAATTTTACAAAAATAACATGTTTTGTTATAATGTTTTTCTCTCATATATGCAATGTACTTAACCCATATTTCCTCGCGATCACGCTCTGTGCAAGCATGCCTTTTTGTTTGTTTGTTTGTTTGTTTTTAGGTCTAGATCCTACATATGAGAGAAGGCATGAGAGATTTGTCTTTTTTTAGTCTGGCTCATTTCACTTAAGATGGTAACTTCCAGCTCTGTCTATTTTGCTGCAAAGAACACTATTTTATTCTTTCTAGTGGAATAATACTCCATTTTGTGTGTGTGTGTGTGTGTGTGTGTGTGTGTGTGTATGTATCATATAGAAACTATCTGCTTCTTTAAAGCTCCTGGCAACATCAACAATAAAGTGCTCATTGGGAAGCACTTTGCAAGGTTTCAGTTGATGGAGTGTTCTACATGCCTAATGGAGGCGATGAACGCAGTGGTATTTATAGAACACACTGCACAACACCTTTAGTGCAGGGTCTTTATTTTTATTTCATTTCCTTATTTATTTTTTGTCTCAGTCCTGGGGCTTGAACTCAGGGCCTGGGCACTGTTCCTGAGCTTCTTTTGCTCAAGGCTACCACTATACCACTTGAGCCACAGAGCCACTTCCAGCTTTTTTGTTTGCTTATGTGGTACTGAGGAATCGAACCCAGGGCTTCATGCATGGGAGGCAAACACTCTACCCTATAAGCCACAGTCCCAGCTCAGGGTCTTTATTTTTAAGTGTTGCCTGTTTATATAGTTGACCTGGTGCCTTGAGATGACAGGACTCATTCTCTTTTCTAATATACGAGGAAACTGAGTCAAGGCAAGTGATTTAGTGACTTCCTTTAAGCTTAGGTCCTATCCCCTCTCCTCTATTCCAGTAGAGATGTGGGTTGTAGAGTTGTTGCCTACTGGAGTTGATGGACCCACCACTTGGATTTCCAATGTGGTCTCCATTTTCCACCCGTGGCTAGGTGGGGCATCACCTGGGGCATTGCTTGTGAAAACTCACCTTCAGGATGACCTCCGTCAACCTTTCTTCTGTGTAAAGGCCACTGGGCCTCTTCTTTGTCTGTCACCCAGGGCTCTTATTTTCTGTCCTAGAATCTTCTTTACAAAGCTTTGGGTGAGGTGCCTCAAGCCTGTAATCCTAGCTACTTTGGAGGCAGAAGTTGGAGGATGGCTCTTAGGGGTCAGCTTGAATGTAAAAGCTTGTGAGATTCCATCCTAACTAATGTCTGAGTGTAGTGACACATGCCTATCATCTCCAATAATAGAGAAAAGCATAAATAGGAGGATCATAACTCAGGTCAGCCCCTGTGTAATCATTCTCCTTTCTTATAACCAACACAAAAAGGGGTTGAAGGCATGGCTCAGGTAGTAGAGCATCTGCCCTAAGATATGCTCTGAGCTCAATGCTCAGTGCCAGGAGACAATGAAACTTCCAGGAACCGGCATGAGGTGTGGCCCTCACTAACGCCAGTCTGGGAAACCTCACTCAGTGGGGCTTTGAGTATGGTTTCCAGAGCAGCAATAGCAGCACCAACTGATAATTAGTTAAGAATACAAATTGTTGGAACACACCCCAGATCTACTGAGTTATCAGGATAGGGTTCAGCTTTGGGTTTCATAACTATCCAGATGATTCCAGGACAGGTTGAAGTCTGAGGCACACTACTGTAAATTAGAACACCATCACCCCGCAGAGGATGGGTGAGGCTTAAAATTAACACACATCAAGGTCATAGCCACGTGAGATGCAGATCAAGTGGTGGTGGAGTGAGTGGTTTATTATTAGCTTTGTCATCCCCCTTTCTTCCCTACAAAAGTCTTTCAGCCTGAGAGGTGTCACTCACCACCATCATTCAAAGACAGGCAAATAATGACTACCTAGATCGTGCTTTCTTTGCTATTTTATCATAGAGACAAATTTGATGTGTTCATGCTTACTTTCTTGGCATTCTACTCTAGTTCTAAACATATGGTCAGAGTGTCTTGATGGGGAAGAGGATGGGTCTGTGAGAAAGAGTGAGTTGCTTCATTCCAGTGGAGACTCTGTTTAGATCTCTTAGCTTGTGTTATTCTGTCTTTCCCAGGGATCACTTATTTTTAAAGGTTCTTTAGCCTCTCTTGCAGTGGGACAATGGTCCCTATATAAGACATCTTGTTACCAACCCAAAATAATTTCACAGAAAGCACTACCAAATAAAACAGCTCTTCAACAGAGTGCAACAACATATAGTTTCTGTATGTTAATATTTCCCCAAAGTACCTTTATTTTTACCCTCAGAACATTCCTTCAGATTAGACAGCACAGAGATGATTAGTGGTCATGTTTTACAAATGCAGAAGCAAAGACAGTGTGTATAGGATGCCTTGTGTACATCACATGGTATCACTGGCATCAGTCTCCTGGGCAGCTGGCTCTCCCTGTCTTCTGGATGCAAGATTCTGAGGGCCCGGTGGGGTGGGGAGGAGCGGGGTGGGAGGCTGTAGTGAGCATGGAGAAAGTGCTTATCAAGTAAAGAAATAGACCTGGTGATGGCACAAAGACCTTTTCTTTGGTGTTCTACTGATAGGGATCTTCAAGTGCTGGCCAGGGAGATTTGTAAGGGAAGCAGTTGCTCATGAGCATCTTGGAAGGCTTTTTAGAAGAAGTCTGAAGTTCCATCTAGGGAGACCTTATGGAGTCACCTGGCTGGCAGAGCACCCTAATGAGGTTTCTGTCTTTAGGTACTCTTAACAGATTGTGTCAGGTTAGCCCTGAGTGCAACTGCTTTGATATGGTCAGTTCTGATTTCTTCATCTTGTGATTTGGAGGTGTTGCTCTAAATTGTCATCGTATTTACCATTTATTATCTCTCTTGCCCAGTGGGAGGGAAACCTGAAGCTGGCTGAAGTGACAATGGTTTGCAGTTCAAGGTTCAGTCACCAATATGATTTTGGATTCTAACCTTCCTGTGTATTCCATGATGCAACCTGAGATTTTCTTCAATCCCTGAGCCAGTAGGGCCTTTGAGCCAGCCTAAGTTTGGCCCAAGTGTCTGGGTTAGAGAAAATTGAGCAAGGGAATTGATCTAAGAAGGGACTGGGGATGTGGAGTAGAGCTGTGGCATCTCTCTTCCTGCCACAAATCCAGCTGCTTTTCACTTCCAGAGCAGGAGTTAAGATGTCCATCTCCAGGTGATGGGGTTTGGCTTCAACTCTGTTCTGTTCCAGTCTGGCTTCACCTATCACCCATCACACATCTTCTTGTATTCTGTGCAGCTTTTCTCGCTCCTTTGTACTGTCTATAAAGTCTTCTAGGTGGTACTTTCATGAAATGGATCTTCAGTCTAGTAGCTCAAGAAATGTTTGTCACGTGCATTTTCTAGAGCTATCCGCAAAAGCGAGCAGAGCAAGCACCCTGTCAGTCGATGGGTGTTAAATTAGTAAAATAAAAATGCTAAATGATCTTTTGGAGTCAGTCCCTCTGATGGTAAGGTAAAAAATATTGAAATTATGTTCCCTTCTGAAGTACCTGCTTACAGTAAATCACTTCCATGCCAAAAGCAATAGAATGAAAAGAGCTGATGTCTTGTGTTATAAGAAGTGCTTTTGTTGCTGTTTCCCCCCAAATTTATGTAACTAGCTTTCATTAAGATCTGGCTGTTATGTAATGCATAAACTAGCTGAAGAGCTGAGATGAAATGAAGTGGCTTAAGATGCTTGAAATGCAGCTCCAGCTGAGTAGGAGCCTGGAGTTCTTGGGTGGGTGTCATAGCCTATTGAAGCCTCCACGTGTCCCTCCCCACATGGCTCTACTGTTCCCAGGCTAGCCCTCAGAGGTGTTCTGGGTGGCTGAGGACTTTGGGTGAGTGGGCCTAGGATAGGAGGGGAGTCAGTGAGAAGCAGACATCTGTCAGGTTTTTCCATTTGATGTGGTGAGAGCCTGGGCTAGTGCTATGGTGAGGTGCTGACTGGTAGGAAGTCTTGGGACCCAACTGTGTCCTCCGACTCCACAACACTTTCCTGCTCAGGATATTTGCATTTCCATATAGGTATCTATCGTTGTAGGACCTATATGGCTACATGACTCCCTTCTTCCCTTCTTCATGTCGTTATGCAGGTATATCACTTTGTCCATGAGGGCACCCTGCCCTTCTTATTGAAACTTGAGAGCCATTATCCAACCTTCCCCAGCTCCCTTTTCTATCTTGTTCCATAGGACTTAAAAAAAATCACAGTGTATTTTACAAACATTTATTTATTTGGTTTCTATCTCTCTTTGCTTGAAATTTGACTCTACAAAGGAGCAGATTTTGTATTTTGTGTATTTTATTCCTGGAAGTAGCTCCCAGCCCCAAGAAAGGGCTCTGACACACAGTGTGTCTTCTGCGCATGTTTGTTGAGTGAATATGTGAGTGTAAATCCTTGGAGGAGGCCAGAGGACAGTGGTGTAGACACCATCGAAATGGTTCTGTCTTGGCAGGGTAGAGATGGGTGTTCCTTCTACCTAGCAGCCATGTTCCACAGACAGGGGTTGCTGGTACAGTGAAAAATTGGCCACAAGTAAGAACACTGAATTCAAATTCATACAGCCTTGGACAGGGTGACTTCAGCTCCATGGTTCCATGGTTCTCATCCACAAAACAGATACCATAGAGACACACAAAGTGAAACAATTTATAAGAATATGATGAGCTGTCCAATCAGTGTACTGGATCCCAGCTAATTAAAGTCCAGATTCCTCTACTTCAATCACAATGGAATGCATCATTATACTACCCCAAATGCTAGCTAGGACCCTGGGAGGATGACTCTAACAGTACCCTTTGGAAAGACTCCCTGGACTTTTGCTAGATTAGTCTTCAGTGGTAGATGTCTGAGGAGAAGATGGGAAGGAGCAATTTAGCGCCTGAGATTCACTTCCTCTTCCTGGGTGAAGAACAGTTGTTGTAGATGCATCTTGTACTTCTGGCTAGATAAATTCTCCAAGCATTGCCTAAAACCACCCACACTAGTGCCAAACCCTATGTGGACTGTATAATATATTCCACCCTGCAGAGCTTCTCCCTGTGCTTCTATCTGTTAGGCCCTGGTGATTCCTTTGCATAATTGTTATGATGATTGGTCACTATTAAATAAAATGAATATGTGATACTGGGGTAAACTGATCATGGAGATAGATAAGTGGCTAATGGGTGGGTGTTATACACAGTGTCCAGGGTGGGACAAGGAAGGACGGCATTCAGAATGGAGTGTCGTTTCAAACTGAATGAATTGCTTATTTCTGGAATTTTTCTAGATGAAAATCTCCAGCTTCAAGTTGAATGTCACTGAAACTTCAGAAAAACAAAACTACAGATAAAGAGGGGCAGCTACTATATCCTCACTGAATCGCCACCCTACCAATCCTACGGACAACTCGGGTGCGCCCAGTGCTTTCTATGATGCATCCTCAAGATGACCTTGAAGGAGGTAATGGATCAAGCCATCACCTCTGCTATATGTATGTGGGCCTGTAGTAGAGATGGCAGAATCGTGCAAGGTCATGCAGGAGCTGGGGGGTACCGCCTGGTGGCCTGTTATTACAGTTCTGAGCTCTTTTTGCTTTCTGGGCTCATGTTTCTTTGCTTTCCTCTGTCCTTGTTCCTCCTTTCCTTTTGACTCCTACCCCTTCAGCGTGTGTGTCTGTGAGTGGAGAGGTTATCTTGGGCCTTAGAGACCTACGTGAGGGTGGAACCTAGGTCAGCTAGTCAGGACATTGTCCCTATTGCTGGGACTGCTGCCGCTCCTGTGATTTGTCTCCACGGTGTCCTTGACTGGAAGAGTTGGGGCTGGTGAGGGGCTGGTGAGGCCGGATGAAGTAACTGGCTCCAGCCCTGCCTCTGTGGACATTAGTGCTTTCCCAGATGGGGAACCGCAGACAATTGATACCAAAGCATGGTGGTGGACAATGGGCATTAGGGAGACGTGGGTGCAAATGCACTAATTGCCTGTGACCTCAGGCAGGTTCTCAGCTTCCGTGAGCTAAGTGTTCTTAGAATAAAATGGACAGGATAGTTGGGAAGGGGAAATGAGGAAGTAGGTGACAAGCATTTAGCAGGGGGCCTGACAAACTGGGAATTAGCTTTAATATCTCCAGTATACAGTGTTTATGAAGACATTCAATCATATTCCTCCTTCTTCCTTCTCTCCCTCCCCCGCTACTTTCTTCCCTCCTTCCATTCTATCCTTCCCAAATTCTACAAGTATTTACTGAAAGGGGTGACTTTGTTTCCACATAAATTGGTTCTAGATGATTTGACTTTTAGAATCCATGTCCTCCAAGACCCAGCAACTCTACCCCCGCCCCCCACCACTCCGCACTGCTCCCTCAGCCCTTCGCCTTGAGCATGTGGCTGGCTTGCCCGCTGCCCTGGAAGCTGCTCTGGCTGTGATCTATGACAAGGCTCTTGTGTGCCTGTGTGTCCCCTCTCTGGCTAAGACTGGGCCTGGCTCCCCTGGGGAGGAATTAGATAGCATGGTCATAATGAGTTTGGGGTGTTTTTTCTCTCTCTGCCAGTCTTCCAAACAGCCAAATGAAGTTGTCATTGCTTGGTGACCAGAACGGTCCCCAGAAAGAAAAAAAAACAAACAACCCCCAAACCAAAAACCAGAAGTATCTTTCCCTCAAGTAGCAGTATTTGGGGCTTAATTGTGTTTTTGTTAATAAGAAAACCTCTTTGGGAGGGATTATTTATTTTGGTGTCTTTTTTAAAATATAGGAGATGCACCTGAGATGATCCATGTGAAGGCTCCAGATTCAATTCTCCTCTCTCCCCAGGGAACCACTGTCTAGATCCCCTGACATGGCTCATAGCAGGGCAAGCTGGTGGGTTTCTAACACTTCCTGTCTGCTTGGGAGAATGCTCCTCCCATTAGGCTCTTACCTAGTTCAGGAACAGGACTGGTTAAGATTCCTTCATTTTAATTCCTGGTTTGTCCATTCAGTGGTTATGGACCTTGGGCAAGTTACTTAGTCTCTCAGTGCCCCAGTTTCCATATTTATGATTACACAATAAGACTGACTTTCTGGCGGGGGGGTGTGGTTGTGAGGAATGTGGGTGAATCAGTCACAACTGCCCTGGCCCACAGAGTGATAGATGCGAAGTCTCAAGATGTTTTCAGGATACTCTCTGCCTTCGTCTTCCTGTGTCCGTTGTGAGTCCCTTGTATCGTGTATAACTCTTTATTTTTAAGCAAAGGACAAAGATCTGAGGCATTTGGTTCCAAAGCCAGACAAGAGCCTATGGTGAGTCAAGACAAGCCCTTCCCAACTGCCGGCCCCTGTGTCCAGCAGCTCACTCCAGAAAGTCAGACTCCTGCCCAGGCTCTGCCGAAAGACTGATGATTTAACCCTGGGAAAGCACACGCAGGTCGCACCATCATTACTCTAGCACAAGTATGTAGGGTGTTATTATCCTGAGCTGCAGTCTGTGTTTATGGGGAGTTGTTGGAAGTTTGTCTGAGTGTCACCTGCCAGGCCCCACCAGAAGGGCTGGGAGAAGCCAGTGTCTGTGCCGGGCTCCCCAGAAAGTGTCTGGACTGGCAAGTTCCTCCCTGAGCAGAGGGATTCTTTCCTCTCCCATGACCCCTGATCTCAGCCACAGTGGTGGGACAGTGATCTCCTGCCTGACCTGTCTGATCTTCACAATCATTTGACTGGCTAAGCAGATGGTGACATATCTTGTGGATATTTTGGAGAAATTAGGACAGCCTTCCATCTGCCTGTGCTGATTCCGGGGCTGTCTGTCTTTCCCAGAGGCAGGGGGCAGTGGCCGAATGTCCTCTGAAGATCTCCGTGGCCCCAGGGGGGGCTGGACAGTGTCTTTTTGCAGCACCAGGTCATCATGGAACAGTATTCATGTGGGAAAGGGGAAGGACACTGACAATCTAGGACCCTCGGTGTGGAGAGTGGGGGTGGAGGCCAGATCTCCCTGATGGAGCCAGATCTGGGCCTCGAGAGACATGAGATGGAGCTAGGGGCTCTTCTTTTGCCAGCTATGTGGGGACATAGGGGGATAACTGTTAGGTTTTTAAAAAGAGGTAGCCGAGTAAGAACTGCACCAGCACGCACGTGGTATTCAGGTAAGGGGTAGGTTTATTCAGTAGACCTGCTGGGACCAGGCAAGGTTGGCACTCCACGTGGCTGGGAAAGGCCTGGAAAGGAGAGAGAGCTGAGAAAGAGAGGAAAGAGCTAGAAAAGAGCAGAGAGAGGGGTAAGAACAGTAGCACTCACGTGGTATTCAGGTAAGGGGTAGGTTTATTCAGTAGACCTGCTGGGACCAGGCAAGGTTGGCACTCCACGCGGCTGGGAAAGAGAGAGGGAAGAGCTAGAGCAGAGAGAGAGCTAGAAAAGAAGAGCAAGAGTTGGAAAAGAACAGAGCGAGAAAAAGAGAGCGTCTGGGCCTGGGCTAGGCCTTATGTAGGGTATGGGCGGGGAAAGGGGTGGCCACATCAAATTCAGATGTGACCTCAGCGGATGCAGATGTGACCTCTTCCAGGTGTCCCAGTTGCCTAGGTAACGCAGGTACTGGGTGGAGACTTTGCTGCGAGGAGGGTGGAGTCTGCTAGCCATCCAGGAGCGGACCTTACAATAACAATAGCTAGGAAATGGCCTTGCTAGCTCTTCAGCTCTACTCAGGGGAAGAGAATCATTATAAGCACCTTTCTTCTTGTGGTTAACAGGACTCCCCCCTCCCCATTAGAACAAGACTCAAATCAGTTTTGCTGCACCAGACTGACCCCTAAAGGGTGACTGGACCCTGCTTCAGCACCTCTCTAAACCCTCGACCTGGAAGCAGGAGGCTGTAGGTTGGAGTGGTGCTGCCCACCAGGTTTTTCTCAGCGGAAGGGGACATGGTAATCATTTAAAAAATCATATTCCACAGACTGGTGCCCACAATGCTCCTCTTCTCCAGGGACAGAGTAAGGGTGTCTAGAGGTAACTGGAGCATATTAGAGGGGCCTGCAGTTGGAAGGCTCTTTTCTGGCTATGGAACCAAATGCCTCAGATCTTTGTCCTTTGCTTAAAAATACAGAAAACTGCCAGGTATCAGTGGCTCACATCTATAACCTTAGCTTCAGGAGGCTGAGATCTGAGGATCTCGGTTTGAGGCCAATCAGTTTAGAAAAGCATGTGCGACTCATCATCTTATTAGCTACCAAAATAGCTGGAAGTGGAGCTGTAGCACAAGTAGTAGCCTTGAGCAAATAAGCTCAGGGACAGCCTCTAGGCCCTAAGTTCAAGCACTCAATAAAACAAAACCAAACATACCTCAACCAGAAAACTACTGGGCATCAGTGGCTCACGTCTGTAATTTTAGCTACTCTCGAGACTAAGATCTGAGGATTGCCAGTTCAAAGCCAGCCCAGGCAGACAAATGAATGAGACTTCTATCTTTAGTCAACTAGCAAAATAGCTAGAAGTGGAACAGTGGCTCAATTGGTGAAGTGCTACCCGTGAGGGGAAAAAAAAGCCAAACAAAAAATGGAGGTGGGTGTTTTAACAGTGTTAAAGCTCATGGACCTGTCAGCTCACAATTGCCTTTCTGGCCATCCTCTGGCCAGGCCAGTTCTGAGCTGCTGCCACCAGTCTTGTTTCCAGATGTCCGTCTCCCATCAATCCCTGGATTTATTAAGTTATGGAATAGCCACTGCTAACTTGGAGCTTTCCTTAGTTGCACTTCGTGTTTCTGGACAGAAAATAGCCCACTGCTATCTGCTTGCCTGCTCTTTGGGAAAAGGTTGAGTCTATGCTAGCTTGGTTGTGATTGAAAGCCCTCTGTCAGGGGTACCGCACATCTGTGCCTTCATGAAGAAAGCACGAACCAGGACGTTTCTCTTGGCATCTGAGCAACTGATCACTCTCCCCATCTTGTCACTGCTGCATTGTCTCACTCTGATGGAGAATTGAGGGACTGGGAGTGGCTGAAATGTTGATAGACGCAGGGATTAGAAATGTTCCATTACGAAATTATTTGGTACATGATGGGACAGAAATGTATGCTTCTCTTCTGCTGCCTGCAGCTATCTGCCTGTATTGATCATTTGCCACAAATAATGTTATAAATACTCAAATGGCCTTTGGCAGAGCAAAAGTCCCCCCATCCCTAAAGGATCATGGGAATGGATTTTATTAAAACCTATAGCATGCAGCTAAATCATTTTGGGTAGAAATCCCAAGAGTAAGGGATGATATTAAAGGGATAAAGTTTATGTGCAACTACTTAAGCTTCTACACCAAGATAACCTAACCTTTGCATTTTGGAATAGAGGGCGCATCTACATTAGTTGAGGGTGTTGATTAGTCCTGAATATCATACAAATGTGTTTGTGTGTGTATGTGTGTGTCTGTGTGTACTTGTGTGTGTGTGTGTGTGTGCGCGCGCGCACGCGTGCGTGCTAATACTGAGGCTTGAACTCAGGGCCTGAGAGCTGTCCTTTACCTTTTTCGCTTAAGGCTTCCCTTCTGCCATTTTGGGGGTTAATTTGAGGTAAGAGTCTCATAAACTTTCTTGCCCAGGCTGGCTTTGAACCATGATGTTCAGAACTCAGCCTGCAGAGTAGCTAAAATTATAGGCATGAGCCACTGGCTCTTGGCTTCTCCTGAGGAGTTTTACATGGGCTGTTTGCCTATAGAAAGGGATTTGCCACAAATCCCTTTTCTTATGACTTATCATGTGCCCATGTATGAGAAGGGCTAGGTTGACTGTATTTCTTCAAATCCTGGGAGACGGCTCTGGCTACTGTGCAGATGGAAAAAATTACATGGATCCTCAAAGGGCAGGAGTTGAGTCTTACTCTGCCTAGTATGGTGCTCGGTACACAGTAGGTGCTCAATACTTGTTTATCAACCCAAAGTCTGGGGTTCCAATCTAGTTTATAAAATTTAGTGAAATACACTGCCTACCCATCATTATCCTTTTAGTTGGGGCAGGGGGAGGAGGATGAAGCTAAAATAATCCCCCATACTTGATGTTAGATTAACCTATAAGATTGCTGTCTAGTACTGAGACTAGGCAGAGACTGTTGAGTACCACTTGGAGACCTGGCCCATTTGAACTTCTCCCGTGCTTTACCATGCCGTCTTCCTGACTAGAGTGCCCACACCAGGAGGAACCTTGTCAATCATGTACAGAGAAGGGTAGAGCAGCTGCTGGCCTTCGAGTCCTTAGTGACTACCTGGAGCAGAGCTGTGGCTAAGACTTAAAAACCCACCTGAATTATTAGATGAGTGAGAAATAGATTTCTTATTCTCTGGGCCATTGAATACTTTGGATTTCTTAGTTTCTACAGCTAACTAACACCATGAAGAGCCTGCTTATCACCACTCTGCTCCAGGCTCATAAGAAAGACTGGGTGGGTGTTTATGGAGCCATAGTGGTAGCTGGAGCAGAGAGCCAGCCATAGGATGCGTACTCCTCTCTTTTAGACCTCTGTTAATAAGAGAGACTTTGTTGCAAGGGTCTGGGCTCTAAGTCTCAAAGGCATATGAAGATTGAGGTTAGAGACATGCTTCCCAAGATCAGAGGAAGACTCTTGTATTCTCTGTGCTCTGACTTACCTATTTCCCATTTAAAAACCCGAACAATCAAGATGACTGTCTCCCAGCGGGAGAAGAAAGAAGGACTTTTTAAGGACAGTGTCTTCAGGATTTAAATAAACTATTGAGAGAGAGAGAGAGAGAGAGAGAGAGAGAGAGAGAGAGAGAGAGAGAGAGAGAGAGAGAATGTGGTAAGGAGAAAGGAGCCCTGGGGAGAAGCTAGAGGAATGCTAATCTGAGCAGCTGTCAGTCAGAGACACAAACAGGCATTGCTCCCTCCCTCAAGCCACACATTTATTTCAGCCACAATGTTTGGACTCATCCCAGGGCTCAGGGTCACCTCTTGTCCTGTTACTGGCACTCCACAAACTGTACAGTTAGTGTCAGAGATATACATTTCCCAGGGCCCTGGATGCTCCGAGCATCTTTTTGAGGCAGCAGCCTGGATGAGATATTCTCTCATCATATCCTCTCTCAAAGGGCTAAGGGACAGTGCCTAATGGAGGCCCAGGATCCCCACCAGGAGCATATGCCCCAATTATAAGAAGTGCCGTAAATAAGTGTGTGCTTAGGCAACTGGGAGAATTCATTTAAAGATGGAAATAATTTTCCCATATTATGAAAAACTGTGTGATTATAGCAGAAAATGGGAAAATTCAAATGAAGAGCAAAATTAAATGCTGTAATTCCCATTACCAGAGACATCTCTATTTCTGCCTTCCTATCTTTCTTCTCCTCTCATTTCTCTTGCTCTCTCTCTTTCTCCTCTCCTATAATTTTATTTATTGGGTTATGTTTAAACATTACAGGATTCTGTTCTCTATCTGTTCTATTTCTGTTCATTTGGCATAGCTCACATTAGTAAATAGAGCATTTTTTCTAAATGGTTCTGTTACATGGTAAAGGTCTAGTTTCCCACAATCTTTCTTATCGGGTAGAGAGACACTTACATTGATTATTCTGGTTTTAAAATGGGAAACAGTCTGCTCAGGATAAGACCCACAAAGGAATGGCATCACTATCATCAGGGAGCTTGAGAGAATGAAAAAAAACCCAGGCCTATCTTAGATTCGCTGAGTCAGAATGTGCCTGTTAACAAGATTCCCAAGACTCATGAATGTGGAGGGTTTGAGAAGGGCTGGCCCAGCCTGTGTCTAGGAGCCGTGAGCCCAAGAGTTGGTGAGTACTGTGTTAGTTCTTTCCTTCCTCACAACATCCCTGTGGGATGGATGTTACTCCCACCCCTGCTTTAGTTGAGCTGCAGGAAACTAACACATGGAGGGTTACCTAAGGTGACAAAGCTAGGAGCTCAGATTTAAAACAGGTGGCTTGAAATAAGAACCCTTATGCTTCCAAAGGACCCTACACATTCCTCTTTGACATTGTGGGTCATCAGACCCAGACCTGGTGCTGGTTAGAGTACAACATTTATCATTTTCAATGTCCTCTTAAATGTTGTGGGTGCCATTTTTTGTAAAGTCAAGTCAGAAAACACAAGTGTTCCTTTCCTACCACTTTGCATTCAGTCAGCCTTCCTTCTCCTCTCTTCACTGGGATATAGGGGGTTAGGGCTGAGGGATGAAAATACCATCACTCTTCTCCAAGGACAGGCATTCTGATCAGAGAAACAACATTCAGAGGATTATGAAGTGTAAGATGGCTAAAAAAATACTAACTAATGTAGGCAAAGGCTAAAGTGAGAAGAAAAATCCCTGGAGAACTCTGATCTGTGCTTGCAGTGGCCTAGTGTGTCCCCCTCCTGAGACAACTTCAAGGTGACAGAGGGTTGTTTGGGAGGACATGTGGTCTTGAGGACAGAGTCTTTGTGAATGGACTTGGTGCTTTTAAGGAAAGAGATTCCCAGAGAGGTCTCTGGCCACTTCTGTCATGCGCAAACAGAGTAAAAAAAATGCTCTCTCTAACCCATGAAGCAAGCTCTCATCAGGTTCTGAATCGCATTGGGTTTGGAACTTCCCTGGCTTCAGAACTGTGAAACATGAATTTCCGCTATGAATAAGTCTTTATATCTATGGTATTTTGTTATAGCAGTCTGAACAGTCTACGACAGGCCTTTATTATCTGGTGCTCTATTTGGTGACCAAAAAGGGTTTATTCCTGTCCCTCTGACCTCTGGTAGAAGGAAGTCTGCAATATTCACAATGGCTGCGCTTGAACTGTGAAGACCAGGGCTATGTTTGGAGAAGGACATCTGACGAGGGTTAGGACAAGCTTCCAAGGGAAGTGGTGCTTTCATGGATGTTAACATAAGGGAAGGGTGACCCAGAGAATCAACCAACTACATGGACTCCTCACTCAATAATAATTGGCCAACTTGCTGACATTGCCCCCCGCCCCCCAGAAAGGCCAACTAAGCTGACCAATGTAAAGTGAGAGAGGTTTCTTTGTTCATTGTTCCCATTTGTAGAGTATTCAGTAACTGCTTCTGTGCCTGTGCCTGTGCTGTTATTTTCAGATATGTTGTCTTGTCACCCTTAAACTGGGTGCTGTACTGGTCCTCAGGAGCCTCCCTTTTACCATGTAACCCCCATACCCAGAAGCACTGACCCTGAGTATTCTATCACCTTATAACAGAGCTCCTCTGCTCCAATTCAGGTCTTCATTCTGGAGCTGATACCCTGAGGTAGCATAGTGCCCAGTGTATAAAGCTTACCTGGGGCAGCAAATCCTGGCCCTGCCTCCAGACTCTTCTCCTTGTTGCTCATCCTTTCCTTGTCCAATACATTTTTTTTAATTTTTTTTAATTTAATTTAATTTTATTTGTGAACATACTGTACAGAGGGGTTACAATTACATGGGCAGGATAATGCATACATTTCTTACCAAGCATTGCAGCCTCCTCCTTTGGTTTACCCTTCACATCCCTTCCCAGCCTCCCCCCTCCCCCCCAATCCCAATCCTTCTCCTTCCCCCCCTTCCCCTCCCCTCCCCCCCCCCCCCCCCGCACCGATGTTGTAAAGCTCGTTTGTCCAATACATTTTTATTTTGTCGATCGTGGGGCTTGAACTCTGGGCTTGGGCACTGTCCCTGAGCTTCTTTTGTTCAAGGCTAGCTAGCACTCTACCACTTGAGCCACAGCGCCACTTTCAGCTTTTTCTGCTTATGTGGGGCTGAGGAATTGAACCCAGGGCCTCATACATGCAAGGCAAGCACTCTACCACTGAGCCACCTTCCCAGTCCTCCAATACACTTTTTCTATGGCAGCTACAATCTCACCTGATCACAATACTTTTTCACTGTATAGACAAAACATCTATCTATCTATCTATCCATCCACCTACCTACCTACCTACCTACCTACCTACCTACCTACCTATCCATCCATCCATCCATCCATCTATCTATCTATCTTGACTTGTTCTAAAGTTTTTCTCATTTTGAACCCATTTGGGAATATCATCATGTCTTTAGTTCCTTGTGCCTACTGGGAAAATTCCTCTTCCTTCCATACCCAGCTCTCCTAGCACCCTCATGACTCTTCCCAGAGTCTCCCCCCACAGTGGATGCCTCTGTCTTCCCATGATGCTCTGTTTGCAGAGGCTTTTATGAGAATTGCCACTGTCTACCTGTTCCAACAGATTGCAGACCTTCCAGATCTCCAGCTTTACATTCTAGGGTCTGAAGAAATGATTTATGGGAACACAGATGCCAATATTGACTTCCTGAGTAGATGGAGTCAGGCTCTGTGAAATTATGGAATATGAAAGACAAGTAAATTAAGAGATGAGTATTGTTTAGATTCTGGAAGAACTAGCATTCAGGAAATGAGCTGTTCTTCTAGTAGTACTTTGTTAAGAGTCCAACCTAAAGTCTTGGTAAATTAATGTGAGAGGAATTTGGGTAAGTCCTTTATACTTCTGTCTTGCTGTCTTTTCTTATTTGATTTTGTAGAATTTCGGAGTTTTAGAGGCAAAGTAACAAAACTATGCAGATTGACTTGCTGTTAGTAGTTTGTCTAACTCATTACATTATTTTCTTTCTAAAGACATATGCACATCATTTGCTTTCTGAACTGTTTGAAGGCAACATTCATATACAGTCTCCTGTATCCTTTCATAATTTAATATGCATTTCCTAAGAGCAAGGACACTCTCTTCTATAACCTTAGCATAGCACTGATATCAAGGCATTTAACAAGATATTTAACCTATAGTCTAGAGTCTAGCTTTTATCAATGGTCCCAATAATATCTGTCAAAGCAATATATTTTTTTCTGGGTTAGGATCACATATTGCCATTAAAAACTGTGTTTCTTTACTGTTCTTAATTTGGAAAACTTTCTTGCCCTTTCTTTTCTTTTCATGACCTTGACATTTGTGAAGAGCACAGGCCACTTAATATGCATACTGTCTCTGAATATGGACTTGTGTGGTGTTCTCCTAGATCAGAGCTGCTGCAGAATGAAGTACTCTGCTTCTGCAGGAAGACAACCCATCAGGAAGCAAATGATGTGGGGTGGCCCTGTGGCTGATGCATTTGCTTCAATTTTTGGCTATGTTGCTCTCAGCCCGGTTTCTCTGCACTTATATAGTTCCTTTATATTTTCTGTTGTATTTAGTAAGTGACTTACGAGACTAGTCATGGAAACCATACAAGTATCTTTTCACTTGAAAACTGTCATCTTCAGAAATTTCTTTCCACAGTATTGCTTTACTATTGTGCCATTATCATTATTCTCTTTTGTTGTGTGTCTATGCTGGTACAGGGGCTTGAACTCAAGGACATGTACTCTTACTTGATTTTTGCTCTCAAGGCTGGTGCTTTACTACTTGATCCACAGTTTCACTTCTGGCTTTTTGGTGATTAGCAGACGATAAGAGTCTCATGGACTTACCTTTCTGGGATGCTGTTGAACATCAGTCTTCAAATCTCAGCCTCATGAGTAGGTAGGATTACAGGCATGACCCACTGGCACTCAGCCACCCTCTGTTTTGCTCTGAAAAAACTATCTTTTCTGAATGAAGGTGGGGTGAACACAGAGTCTACATACCTTAAGACTTGACCTTGAATCCTTTGGATGGTGTGAGTGGGGTCCTGGTTGGCTTGAACCTACACAGTTCTCACACTTCTTAATGTCCAGTCCCTCTTGCATCAAGAAACCTGACTCCAGCTCTTCTGCATCATGGTATGTGCCCAGCTGTCATGGAGGATCTCGGAGCTCACTGGCCAAAGGGTAGAATCACCTTGGACTAAAGAAACACGATCTCCTCTCTAGAGATTTGTAGAAGCAGAGAGGAGAGAACATCCAATTCCACCTGCATCCAAAGATGCTGCCCAGGAAGCAGATGGTAGAGCAGTTGTTAGAGAGAGAGAGAGTTTATTGGGTGGAGAAGAACATCTGCACAAAGTGGGATGGTTCACAGGAAGGCCAGGCCTGAAAGGGTGTGGTCTGCAGCAGGGATGGGAAGAACAGTGTGGCTGGAGTGCAGTCCTTATGAGCAAACCTATATGAGGTAAGGATGGAGAGATAGTCCAGGCTAGCTTTGTGGAGAATTGTTGACATAAATGCAGACTCAGCGGAGGACACAGTATCTATGGTTTGCTGTGGTGGTGAATTTTATGGGCATCTGCATAGTTTGAATATTCACTGGGTGATCCTGGCAAGTGAGGGAGTGTAGATGAGGGAGGAAAGGGAGGAAATCTGATATATGTATGCCCCAGGGCCCCATAACATCAGAATAGGGGGTTTGGAGAC
The DNA here is from genome assembly GCF_019054845.1 of Dipodomys spectabilis. Classification (NCBI taxonomy): domain Eukaryota; kingdom Metazoa; phylum Chordata; class Mammalia; order Rodentia; family Heteromyidae; genus Dipodomys; species Dipodomys spectabilis. The sequence goes on from NW_024870874.1 coordinate 17,939,581, forward strand.
ATAATGGGGGTACAGCCAATAAAGCTTGGTGGCCAATTTGGTGTGTGATTAGGAAGAGGATATTTAGGAGGTATCTAAGATGATTCTAGTTGGTCTCTTTCTCTGAGGAGTGAGCAGATAGTAGTCTGTCATGTAGAAATCAGATGTACAGAATGAAGCAATGGTGAATGGTACAGAATGGGGAAATGGTAAATCCAAAATACTCTGTCTGGTCTCCATGGCCATTCTGGTACTTCTTTGTAGATCTGCTTGCCTGGAAGGCATGCCTCATACACATGGTCTGCCTAACACCCAGGCTTTCTTCCTCCAATCAGTGCCCAGAATCACACAGATGACCTAAGCTTAGTGAAAACAAGAGGCCGCTAACTCCATTTACTTTATTTCCCCAGACTCCCGAGTTGCCCAAGCGCTAAATGCTGGTTCCTTGCTTTTGCTGGACAAGCTGCTGAAAGAGAAATGCTGATTTAGGGTCTCAGCCTACTCGCTTAGATGAAACAGAATCTTGTCACAGTGAAGTTCTGTGAGTTGGCCTCAAAATAAGGCCACCCAAAACAGAGAGAAAAAGAAAAGGAGGCTTTAATTCATATACATACACACATATATGGATATATATATATATATATATATATATATCCCATGTTTGTATACACTGGGGTTTAATTGTGGCTTTGGTGTCACCCATACATCAAATCCCTGCAAGACTTAAGGAGAATTGTGCTTTCTCCTAACCTGCTGGGTGTAGTTCTCTATTCCTCGACCTCTCTTCCTGTTTGTTGTACTGAGTCCTGTGGTAGGCATCTGTTACCCTATATATTTCCGGGGTCATGTAGTTCATATGCTTGGACCTTGTAACAGGAAAGAGCATTTAGTGGAAAGGGACTTATAATTTCTCCCTCAAAGCACCATCTTCCCTCTGCTTTCCCCTGGGGAGGAGTGGCACTCCCCTCTCACTGGTACCTGCCATCACTGCCTGTGGGCAGCTTCATCTTTCCCTGCTCATTCCAACATGGTAGCCACTGGCCACATTCCATCCTTGAATTTATATTTTAACTAATTAAACTAAAACAATTCAGTTGGTTAGACCTACTAACCACATTTCCAGTGTCCCGTAGTCATGTGTGGCTAGTGAGTGTGTCTTGGACAGAGTGCGTTGGGGATATTTCTATCATCTAAGAAACTTCTATTGGACAGATATGTTTTAGTTCAGTATCCCCAGGACTTGTCTTGAAAGGACAAGTGGTATGTGTTACAACTACTTTCTACCTTAAAATGATGCTTTTCAGAGCCTAGAAGTCTTCCAAAGCAGGGCAGAGCAGGAAGCCACAGCTATTAGGAGCCTAGAAACTATTAGGAGTCAGGATACTAGAAAGACCAAGAGGACCAATCTAGTGGAAATGTTTAACAAAACATGCTGGCACCAGTGGCTCATATATATAATCCTAGCTATTTGAGAGGCTAAGATCCGGATTAGCCCAGGCAAGAAAGGTCCACAAGACTCGATCTCACAGGAAGCAGCAGGGCATGATTGGTTACACCTGTCATCCTAGCTACAATAGGAAGAGAAACATGGAGGATCTCAGCCCAGGCATGTACCCTTTCAGGAAGCAAGCCCTATCTCAAAAACAACCTGGTATCGAGTTGACTGGGACAGCAGAGTAGCAATCACCAGTGATATAGAAGAGATGAGGATTCTTGGTGGAAATAGATTTTGATCTGGGTTCTGGAGACTGAGTTAGCTAGATAAGGATTGGCAGAAAAGGGGGAGTAGACACTCCAAGTGAGATACTGACAAGGAAGGATGTGAGAATTAACTCTTTCCACACTTCTGTCCCTGAGATCCATAAGGCAATAGCCTCTCTTGTTTGCTCTTGGATTCCCAGTACTTACTTAGCACAGCCAGGGGTTAGAGGATAATGTTTGTTTCAGGGATAGATTCACCTTGGGAACAGAGAATGGATAGGAAGAATGATGCTATATTGAAAAACGAACTTTACAACTTTGGCATGGTGGTTGGGGGGAGATGGGAGGGCAGGGATGGTAAGGGGAAACAAAGGAGGAGGCAACAATGCTTGATAAGACGTACTCATTACCTTGCTCATGTAATTGTAACCCCTCTGTACAGTATTTTCACAATAAAAAAACTTAATAATAATAATAAAGAATGAATGGGAGGAGGCTGTGGGAATGAGCAGAATGTGGAGGGAAGCTTCTTTTAATAGAACACTGGAGTCCTTGCTGTTCTTAGAGCAACCTTCTTCAGAACCTCCAAAGCTGCAACAATTAAAAGCCTTATCTACATGGCAATCAGTATGTCAACTGCTTTCATGTCTTCATGAAAGAATCTGGCTAGATGGTCGGTTCACCTCAGGAAGTTTAGGGTCAGGCTATATCTTGGCTAATAGGATCTTGTCCCCATTTCTAGGAGTTATGGCCTTAAAGGGCACCAACTTATATGAATGCTTGAGTAGAAATGCTATGACTGGCCTGTTGACTCTTGGAAACCTTTATCACCTGGTGTCTACTTTGCCATCAGGCTCAGACAACATCCCAGCCATATCTGACTTACAGAGAGTAGCAACATGATTTTGCAGGGCCTAGTGTTAAGTGAAATTGTGGGGCCTCTGTTAAAAATTATTGAGGAATCCCAGACAGTGACAGCAGAGAATTTATTATACCAAGTAAAACGCTATTCTAACTACAGGTCTTGTAAAACAGAGGGTAGCTTGACAGTGGTGCAGGCATACCTATGAAGCTAGTTCTAAGAAAAACTTCTACAAGTTAGTTAATGAGTAGGCAGAAGCAAAGGTTCTTGGGACTATCTCTAGCTAGAGCTCTCTCTCTTTTCCTAGTCCCAAGTGTATAAATATATAACAACATTGTATTGGTGAAAGTTACCATTTTTTGAATCACTAGCACTGTGTTCTTTTCAGAGGAATGAGGGAAATAACAGGGTTCTTAAAAGAAATTAGTTGAAGCAACAAAAAGAACAAAGGGAACAACAAGAAAGCTATTATGCAAATATGTGTGGCTGTTCATTGCCATTCTGCCTTAGGGAGTCTTGCGGTACATTCAGAAGTTGTTGCCTGTCTGAATTATTAGTCCCCCTTATACTTAACATCAAGCCTTAGTACAATTATTTATGTTATTATTTTTCCACCCTCAGTACATTAGTAATTGACTTTTCCTGTATCCTGGGTTCACGTGGGTTTAACGGCTACCTTGACTAAGAACACAGCAATGAAAGACAGTGGAGTTTAGAGCCTACATTAAGCCCAACCAGACAATGGCATTCATTGTTTAGGCTCAACTCAGTTCTGCTTAGAGCCTTGGGAGAGAGGAGGTTGAGGCATACCTTCCCCGAGGGTTGTGGTATAACAAGTTCTAAGAGTTGGTGGAAGTGGCCTGAACCGCTGTCCCTGGTCCTGAACCACCATGGTTTTTGGTTTGTTTTTGTTTCATTTTGTGTTTGTTTTTGGTTTTGAATTTCTTTCAGACACAGTTTAGTTAGATATTATGGCATTGGATATCTCTAGTCCTTTCAGAGAGAAAAAAGAAGTGTGTGTGTCTGTGTGTGTGTGTCTGTGTGTATGGACACACACAGAAGTGGAGGAGAAGATGTAATAGAGGGGAAAACAACTACTAAAAACCCAATGAACATATTTGCTATAGCGTTTGTGTTTACATTAAATATTCTGAAATATACTCAAAGTATGCCTTCTAGCTGGTTCACTTAAAGGGCACCATCTTTAAATGACAAAAGGGCACAGTTTTCTTTCTGCTCTCTTCTTTAGGAAGGCCCTGATCAAATTAATTTCTCCTCATACTCACAATTCCTCATGTTCTCCTCACTGCAGCCTGACTCAGCCCAGGAGCTGTTCCAGCTTGTGTGGGCATTGTCACTGAGGGCTTTGTGTGGAGGTGTCAAGATCAATTCTTTTCCTGGCTCTGAGATTGTTCCTAGATGGATCACTACATGGATGGATGGAGGGTTTAGGTACATCCAGAGAGACTGGAAAGATTAAAAAGGTTTAGATGACTTGCAAGGATCCATGGACCATGTAAGGCCTAAAAAGATATTATTTGGTACATGATGAGACAGATATGTAATCTTCTTTTCTGTTTCTCATGGCTGCCCATGGCAATCTGTCTGTATTGATAATATTGCTTGGCCTATGAATGATGTTATAAGTATCTAAATGGAAGACAAAAGGCTCTCCACCCTTGGATACAAACAAGATTTGCATATTGATTAACTGGGCTTTCTACTGAAAATAAAAAATGAACTCATTTGGTTCAGACTCTGCTTCACTCGCTGTGTGACCTTGGTCATGCCATTAGGTAGGCTGTCTCCCTCAGTAAGTTGGAGGTTAAGAGTTTCTGTTCCTGCCATGAGGATAGAGCCAGTTGGCAAAGTGCTGCCCCTAAACTTAAGAGTCACTGTTGTTTTCTTGTCCACATACTTGTACCTGGATGTTGGCTCTCCTGTCTTTTATTTCTCCAAGAGGAGGAGATAGCAGGACAAGACATTACCAGACTTCAACGGGCTTTGTGGGAGTAGGTAGTATGTGAAGATTGGAGCCCCTACTCTGAGTCATGGCCTTGTACAAAGTGTGTGTGTGTGTGTGTGTGTGTGTAAGTGTAAGAGAGGGAGTGAGAGAGCAATGTAGGCTTTCATTTTATTTTATTTACTTTTTTTGTCAGTCATGGAGCTTGAACTCAGGCTTGAGCACTGTCCCTAAGCCTTTTCACTCAAGGCTAGCACTCTGCCACTTTTGAGCCACTTCACCACTTCAGGTTTTCCGGTGGCTAATTAGAGAGAAGAGTCTCACGGACTTTCCTGACAGGGTTGGCTTCGAACTTCGATCCCCAGATCTCAGATTCCTTGAGTAGCTAGGATTGTTGGCGTGAGCCTCTGGTGTCTGGCTCAGTGTAGGCTTTTATTCTGGAAGAACTTCTCCCAGCTGATTCCAGATAGGCTTTGGAGAAAGCTGGGCATTGATCTTGCTTTCCCTGTAATTGGTGCTTCTACGACCTCACCCATTTGTCTACTTACTACTCTATCACTCATCTTCCCTCCCCTCTTTTGATCTGATCAAAACAGAAAAAAAAAGTCTTGCCACTGAACATTCCCATTCTCTCAGGGAGGCCAGCCTGCCTGACAGATTAATCAGGAAGAAGATGCTTGGTGAACTGCTAAGAGCTTGATTTGTAGCCCCTCTCCAAGAATACATTTGCTTTCTGGCAGGGGGCTTCTGGAAACAGCAGCTGGGTGGGAGCTGCATAGCCACCAGTGTGCTGTTTCTTTGCTGTGGCAATGCTCACCCTGGGCTGGACTCTGTGGGGAGGCTGCTGAAAGCAGCCTGATTGCAGAGTGTAGAGTCATAAGCTTTAGCCTTGGCTCAGGAACAAGTGCCTACACTGGCTTCTGCCGGGTGGTCCTGTTTCCCCTCTCTATTCCCCCACTTTCTGCCTTCTCTTCCAAATGCAGTCCTCAGTATGCTCACTTACAATGCTGCTTCCACCTCCCCAGGAACTCAGGGAGCCAGCTCCATGTGCCTGATGGCCCCATTTAGAAGAGGGAGCTGTTGAATGAGTAGTGTACCCGCCTCCCTATCCCCCTCCCCATGGCTCAGCCTCATCTCCTTAATGGATCCTAATTACCCTTGTCCTGCTTGTGGCTTCTCTCTAGGGCCTACCTGTCCAGATGATGGATGAGGTGAACGGGAGATGTGGCCAGCTGGGGCTAGAGGCACCCTACCCCCAAGTAGGGAGGGGTGCAGAACCACTAGTCAAACCCCACGTATTCTAAGGAAAAGAAGGCTTCATCACAGGATAGTCCCTTTCCCTTCAAGTGCCCAAAGTTGGGCTAGGTGAATTTTTCTTGGCAGGAAGGGTGATTGAGCGGTGGGACTGGGTAGAGTGGTTGTTCTGATGTGGAGATCTAGGGATATGAAGCGAGGGAGAACAGGGAATCTGGCAGCCCTGTGAGGACCTCTGAGACAGACAGGACCATGCATTTTATGACCCAAGTACCAGGTCAAAAACAAGCATGCATCTGCTGGGAGAAGGCCCGCCACTATCAGAGCTGAGTGCCTTCTGCTAGATCACGGTCATGTTGGCCCAAGGTCTTGGCTTAGTTTACTTTTGATGGACTCACCCAGTAGGGACTTGGTAAATGAACTATAGATCATTTGGGGATCCAGGCTCAGATCTTTGACCCTAAGATTAACAGTAACAGATGCTAGCATGACCACAGATGCTAGCTGTTTTCTGCAGCTTGAATCATATAGGGGAAAGGAATAAGATGATCCTGCTTTTAAAACAACTAACTGAAACTTTTCTTTCCTTGGCCATGAATACAGCTCAGTGCATTCTGGGAATTAGCAGCTAAACTCTTAACATGTGGCCTGTTCTATCCCATGTGCTACGTGTTCCAAGCTCCTTTAAACAGCAAATACCTTAGTCATCTTTGTTCAATGAGAAGATCTGCAGTATGCCAAGATTTGGCAGATAACACTAAGTTGGACACACACAAAACAGAAAAAGGGCAAACTAGGAACTCAAACTGAATCTCTTCTTCTAACTGGAAGGCCAATCCCAGCTTTCCATGGAAGGAATAAAACTTTTCCTTTCCAAGAGGCAAGAATTTAGGAGAAGCGCTGCCAGCTTCTTTCCCCACATTCCTTCTCCAGAGCTACCCACCAGCCTGCTGAGCAGAGACAGACTTTGGGCATCATGGATTCATGCCCTCTGGCTTCTCTCTTTCAGAGAGGGTTGCTGTGATGGTTAATGTTCAAGATGGCCTCCACTTGCCAGAACCTGTCCTCCTCTATGAAACAGGACTGACTAGTCTAGGTGAGGGCAGTGTAGTATAAAATTGAAGCACAGGATAGAATTGTGGCTGCTGAGCCCTATCAGGGATGACATTGAAGCTTCCACCTGGGTCTCTTGGCTCTCTCATTCTGGGGGAAATGGGTCATGATTTCACAAGGACACTTATTATGGGATGACTTGCCTCTCCCCCAAATTTATATATTGACCTAATTCCTAAGATCTCAGAATGTGACTGTTTGAAGACAAGATCTTGGAAGAGATGAGTTAAAATGAAGTCATTGGAGTTTCTCAGTTCAGTAGGATTCATGTTCTTGTAAGAAGAGGAGATTGGAACAGACACACACAGAGGGAAGAAATGAGAAAAAGGTAGCCATAAGACAAGAAAGGCCTCAGAAGAAGCTATCCAAGCCAGGTGCTAGTGGCTCACACCTGTAATCTTAGCTGCTCAAGAGGCTTAGATCTTAGGATTGAGGTTCAAAGCCAGCTGGGGCAGGAAAGTCCATGAGACTGTTAGTTCCAGTTAACTACCTCTCCTTCAAAAAAAGCCAGAAGTTGAGGGATGGTATGACTCAAGTAATAGAGTACAGCCTTGAGCAAAAAAGCCCTGAGTTCAAGCCCTAGTACTTGTGTACACACACACACACACACACACACACACACACACACACACACACACACACACACACACACACACACACACACACACACACACACAGAGTGGTCTAGATCTTGCATTCTAGATCTAATGGTTGGGTTCTTCCCCTGATTCTACTATTAGCTAGTTTTATGATCTTGGGGAAGTCACTTTACCTAGCTGTGCTTCAGTGTCTTTAACTCTGAAGTACAGATGGTAGTCCTTACCTTGGCAGTTTATTGTATACTGTGAGATTCAATGAGTTACACTCGAAGGGCCTAGAATGGAGCTAGTGTAAAAAAGGAGATTCTTTGTGAATTCTGTCATCACTCTTTCAACTCTGCATGACTCCTAAGGACCAAAAAGATAAACCAGGTTGTACCTGACAGCACTTAGATTAGACACCAAGCATGTCCAAGGCTGTCAAATTGATCATCTATGGGGTTAGTCACCTCTGCTTTCTCTTTTCTTCCTCTGTGATCTAAATCCAAATGGTTCAAGATGCTGAGAGGGTGGTTGACTCCCAAGGGACCCCAAACATGGTGTCGCCTCAGCTCCTGACAGTGTTCAGGCTAGAGTTCTCTGGATAAGAACCTTCCCTAGAGATGGAGTGTAATAATCGAATTCTGTTGGGAGATTGGAGGGCCCCGTGGAAGCTGAAGAGTGACTAGTCCTCCATGGGCACACTGCATCCTGCCTGGAAATGAGCAGGAGCCCGAGAGGGTGGGTTTGGAGGTGTCAGAGCAGCGACTCCCTGAGGGAAAGACCCAGCTAGGTTTCCTGCTGCCCGCCTGCCATGCCGAAAAGAGGCAGCTAAGTGTTATTGATCCAGCTCCAGGGGGAGTATTTGTGAGGAGGTTGCTGGCACCAGATCTTCACTTAGATGGTATTCATTATTCAGTGGTAGAAATGGGGAGTGGAGAGGGCTGGCATTCTGCCACCAAGTGAACTTGGCCTTGCAGGAGAGGAGGGGCTGTGTGGTTGGGAAAGGCAGACATGCCTGACTTAAGGATGCCCGGCTCTTATACTAGGGAAAGGGTGTCTGGGTGGGTGATATAGGAGGAATTCTGCCACCCAGGTAGAATTCCAGAATATATTATTATAACATATCAAAATATTACTTCCCTAAATATATTACTCCAATGAAGTATAACAAATATATAGATCAAATTTATCTTGTAATAGACATTATAAGTTATCTAGTGATAATTTAGCACCTACCAGAGAGGGTGTGTGTGTATGTTATATGGAAATATTATGCGCTTTATATAAGAACTTCAAGATACACAGATTCTGATATTTCGTTGATGGGACAGCTGTGTACCCTTAAGGTATAATTTATTACTGTCATCAACTTATAATCAATAATACCTCTATAAATATTCTTATACATGTCTTTTAGAGAAACCTTTAAAAGTATCCTGTGACTATGTCTCTAGTAGTGGAATTGCTTTTCATTATTGTGTCTGGTATGGTTGTAGCTCATCATAGTTTCATTCTGTCTTTCTTTGAAGATGAGTGATATTGAGTATCTTTTCATATATTTATTGTCTATTTAGGTACTTTTTTCCAGGAAATATTTGAGTCTTTTTCCTTTACTTAGTGGATAATTTGTTTTACGTTTTATAATCCTTTTGGAGACCGTGTGTGTGTGTGTGTGTGTGTGTGTGTGTGTGTGTGTGTGTGTGTGTGTATGTGTTAAGAATATATTGATTATTCTTTTTTTTTTTTTGGTCTGGTCGTGGGGCCTGAACTCTGGGCCTGGGCGCTGTCCCTCAGCTCTTCAGCTCAAGGCTAGCGCACTACCACTTGAGCCACAGTGCCACTTCTGGCTTTTTTCTTTCTGCTTATGTGGTGCTGAGGAATTGAACCCAGGGCCTCGAGCATACAAGGCAAGCGCTCTACCACTGAGCCATCTTCCCAGCCCTATATTGATTATTCTTGGATCTTCACATTTCCACTTAAATTTTATGACACATTTTAATTTTAAGAAACCCAGGAATTCTGTTAAATACTCATAAGCAGAAGATTTTTTGAGTAACTGTGATATAATTCCACAAAGGAATATTGCACAGCAGTTAAAATGGAACATAAAATATTATGGAAGAATTTTAGCCAAGCTATATTAAGTGAAGGATAAACAGGATCTGAACATTCAATATAGTACAACGCCGTTGTGTAGTGCTAAAAGCAACTAAAATAAAATTTTACACCAAGGAATATATATATATATATATATATATATACATATATATGAGTTAACACTGTCTTAAAAATAAGCAAGGAAAATAATGGACTTATGCTCAGGATGGTAGTTACCTTGAATAGGGGCAGAAGCAGGAGGATGTGATGGATGTCAGTATGTATTGATGGAAGTTATTGTTATGATTTTAGCCTTTGAGTTAGATGGGGGATTCATGCATGCTATTATATTGTAAAATACATATACAGAAATACATGAAGGACCAGTGGTTAAATGCATTATGAATCAAGTATGATAAATAATTTGATTCAGTGCAGCTAAAGTCCACTTGAAGAAAAAAGTCTGAGCCTAAAAAGTGAATGGGGGTACCATAATCACACCCCTTATTGTGGGGCTCCTGTTCTCCCCTCATGGGCTCTGCAGCCTTGGGACTGTCAAGATGCAGTTTGCATATTAGCAAAACTTCATTTATTCGAATTGATTTGGGGGAATTTTTAAACTGTAAATATTTATTTATTTACTTACTTACTTATTTATTGTGCAGGTCCTGAATGAGCTTTTGTGCTCAAGATTAGCACTCTACCATTTGGGCCATAGCACTTCTTCCGGCTTTTTTGTGGCGAGTTGGAGATAAGAATAAGAGTCTCATAGACTTTCCTGCCTGGGCTGGCTTTAAATTCTGATTCTCAGATCTCAGCCTGCTGAGTAGCTAGGTGTGAGTTACTGGCACCCAACTAGGTTGTATTGTTTTTATTCCTATACCTCTTTTGTAGCTTGTACATTCCTGGCACACACACACACACACACACACACACACACACACACACCAATATAAAGATGTATATCCTAAAAAATGGCATCTTACATTGACTTTAGATTGGTCACTCTGTTGGTATGTAGAAGATGAACAAAAGGGGCAAAAATTAAGGCAAAGAGAATTTAGAGGCTGCTGTTACTCTCCCAATCAGGGGATGTATGTGCCTAAGGTATGGCTTTGGAGAAAGGAAGGAGACAAGGAATTTCAGACATATTTAAGAGCAAGATTCTTTTTAGTATATACTTTTCTTAGTAGGAGGACTCCAGGAGCTAAAAGGATCATGGTTTTCTTCTTCTCTCTCAATTGGCCCTCCTCTCTGAGCCAAGATCTGTTTCTTCCCAGTTCTTGGGCTCCTTGTTCTTTCATATGACGTTGGCACTTTATCTGGTCCCAGGACAATTCCAACCTCAAATTCTCTCTCATTGATGGACTAATTGGTAGCATTCTCCCTGCTGACAGCTTTCATATGAGGAAGGCAAATTAAGCAGCCACTGATGGATGTTGATGTTGCTGAAATCTAGAGACTGGTGGCTTGGGTGGGATTTTTGTTTCAGGTAAGTGTGGCACATTTGCTTCTCAGATCCCTGATCTAGGCCAGCTTCTCTGACAATGCCCATCAGTCAGTTACTCTGAATGCTTTAATTAAAAGCTGCAGATAGATTCTGGAGAGGGCTTAGAGGAATCACAGCCTATGGAGGTGACTTGACAATAGACAAGTCCTCTATCCTTAGACATCTGGAGAAGACACCATGCTAAGCCAGGGAGGTCAAAGGCTCCTTGGGGCTGCAAGCTCCATGATCCATCATGGATCCATCAAACCAACCATTGGCCTCTTCTCCCAGAGCTGACACTGACTTATAGCATGGAGTTGCAAAGCTAAATGTCTCTTCAGACATGGGTACAAATGTTTTGAGGAAGACAGGAAGTGGTAGCGCTGGGCAAGGGACACTATTGTGTGGGATTTATCTGACTTTGAGTGATATAAATTGCTGGGAGTCCTGGCCTCTGGTCCTCTAGCAGTCCTGTCTAGATGAGGGGCTATGCAAATGAGCCTTGTGATGATGCTTAAGTACAGGAGATCTGTATAGTACCTCAGTTTTCTCCTTGGGGGAGATCCAGCACTGACTCAAAATAACTTTTCTCTGGGAAAGCTCCTCTTAGACCTCTCTCTCTCTCTCTCTCTCTCTCTCTCTCTCTCTCTCTCTCTCTCTCTCCCCTCTCCCTTTCTCTCTCTTTCTCTCTCTCTCTTTCTCTCTGTCTGTCTGTCTGTCTATCTATCTGTAATATCTTTTGAAAACCCAGCTTGGGAAAATCACAGAATTTAATGGTACAAGAGAGGTTGGCTTGCTCAGGGTCCCGAGAGTGAAACACTTAGACACAGTAGTAATTTTCTGTTCTGGTAATCTAGGGACAAGAATGGTGTCTACCTCCCATGGTCTACCAACCCTCCATATGAGTATCTGTTCTTGACTCAAGGGACCCTGGCCTGTGGAGGGGAATGGAGGTGGGGAGGTGACCATGAACTTTTTAACCAGCAAAGTAAAAGAAAGTCATCCCATAGATTTAAATTTTAACACAAGGAGCCAGGTGCTGGTGGTCACATCTGTAATCCTAGCTACTCAGGAGGCTGAGATCTGAGGATTGCCATTGGATTCTAGCCCAGGCAGGAAAGTCTGTGAGACTCTTATCTCCAATTAACTGACAGAAAACCAGAAGTAATGCTAGACAAGTGGTAGCATACTAGTCTTGAGCACAAAGAGATTTAGGGATAATGCCCAGGTCCTAAGTTCAAGCTCTGGGACTGGCAAAAGAAAAAAAAAGGAAGAATTGAGATTTTATTGATTTGCAAGAGCAGTTGATAATAACAGATCTCTGTGCACCACTATACTGAGGGTAGAGTTTGATGGTGAAGTTGAAAGAGGACTCAGCCATCAAAAGCACCAAATTGAGGGCCAGCAGTACCCCAAGGGACAAGGTGAGCACATAAAGTTGAGGTCATACAAGAATTCTTGCCAGTGTAAAGGTGCGTGTGCGTGCATGCGCATGTATACACACACACAGATCCCAGAGGCCACCAGAGACTCTGGAGGATGAACAAAAGAGGCCACCAGAGACTCTGGAGGATGAACAAAAGTACAATGTTCTAGTCACTACTCCCTCCACAACTCTATTCTGGGCCCCACTGGGAGCTTTAAAAACTCATTTCCCCACGATTTTAGAAATCGAATCCTAAGAAAATTCCCCCATTGCTTCCAGTGTAAAAACAATGCCGTTTCAAAGCATGGATGTCCCTGGAGAAGCAAAGCCGGTATCAAAGTCTTCTCAAGACAGCCTGTCTCTGTGTGGCTTGTGTGACTGCAGGGGTGGGAACAGGGGGGTCGATACCCAGGGAAGCAGCAGAAGAAAGAAAATGATGTGTGGAGAGGGGAGAGAGAAGAGATAAAGAATCTGACATTACCTTGGTCTCTTTCTTCAGCAAAGCTTTACAATGAAGATCTGGAGTTTTAGGGTGTGGAAATGGGGGGGGGGCGTTAGTTGGTAATGAAGCCTCTCATCCCAGATGCCTTTCCCTTGTGGGCCCATTATGCCCAGTATATTGTATTCCCCAACCTTCTCTCCTAAAGTTAAGGGGGCATTGGATGTGTCTTTGGATCACCCCCACAAGTAACACCCCATCTTTGGGAATTCTCCTGATGGTTCCTTGCATCCTTTTAGCCATGGCTTCTGAGACATGACTTTTCTCTTAGAACCCTCCCCCCACTCTCTCGCTCTCTCACTCTTTCTCTCTCTGTCGATTGTGGGGCTTGAACTTGGGCCTGGGTGTTGCCCCTGAGTTCTTTTGCTCAAGGCTAATGATCTACCACTTTGAGCCACAGTGACACTTTCAGTTTTCTGGTGGTTCATTGAAGATAAGAGTCTCATGAACTTTTCAAGAGCTGGTTTTGAACTACATCCTCATATCTCAGCCTCCTGAGTACAGATGTGAGCCACCAGTGGGCAGCCTTATACATCTATTATATTTACTCTGGGGAGTACATTGATAACCCTTCCTCTCCTTCATGCCCTTTTGCCTTTCCTCCCTCCATCTTAGAAAGCTAGATTCTTCCTTTTGTTCTTGCAGCATTTTTTTTTTTTTTTTTTGCTGGTCATGGGGCCTGAACTCTGGGGGCCTGGGCACTATCCCTCAGCTCTTCAGCTCAAGGCTAGAATTCTGTCACTTGAGCCACAGCACCACTTCCAGCTTTTTCTGCTTATGTGGTGCTGAGGAATCAAACCCAGGACCTCATGCATGCAAGGCATGCACTCTACCACTGAGCCACCTTCCCAGCCCCTGTTCTTGTGGCATCTTTAGCACAGCACAATTCACTCTCCTCTTCCAGCCCTCCACTATTCCAGGTTTTGACTGGGCTGAGCACTAGGGGAAATAGGCTCTTCTGATTTAGCAAAAGATTTGAAGGTGACCTTCATTGAGCCCTAGAAGAGATAACGATCTCTGCAATCAACAAGCCTGGCTCCTCTGGATATTAAAACAGCATCGGTGGAGTCAAGCTGTCCCCAGTCCTTTTCTTCAAGCACACACAAAGCTCTAACTCCTCTGTACAGCATCTTTACAATAAAATAAAATTCAAAAAGAAAAAAAAAGTAACTCTAAGGGTGAACTGGGAGATCACAGGATCTTTCAACAACCTGAAAAGAAAGTTCCTCTGTGTGTGTGTGTGTGTGTGTGTGTGTGTGTGTGTGTGTGTGTGTGTGTGTGTGTTTGCAGCACATCACTCCCAAAAGCTAATTATCTCAGCACTGTCACTGCCACCTTGCATTCAGCAAGGTGTCCTTTCAATTATGATCTGATTTGTCCTGTCAATAGTCTAGAGTTCATGGAGAAGGGAGCAGGGATGCACCTTGTTTTAGATAACAGAGAATCAATGTCCAGGAAAGAAAGGTACCCAAGGTCATCCAGATATAGAGTGACCGAGACCAGAGATGGCCATCTGGATCCTAAGGGTTTTTTGCTCCTAGGTTTACCCTAGGACAGAAGAGCATTCTCAGACTGTATTGCAGTATATGGCCTAACAACCAAGACTGCAGGGATTATTATTTTTTCTAGTGACTTTTAGCAACCCCTATTGGCTCCTACTGTATTCCTCTTTTCCTCAGGTTGGTCCTGACCTTTCCTGTACTGCCTTGTTGCATCCAATGGACAGTTGCCTGCATAGAAACAAATGGGGTGAGAAAGAAAAGTTCCTCTATTCCATGATATGTAGGGAGAGGAATGAAAGCTGGATTCTTTAGGTTGGAGTTCATCATATATTTATACATGGTGGCAAATGATAGGAAAGAAAAATTAGGCACACACAGATCTTTTTTGTTGATAAGTTTTTATTTTATTTTATTATTATCTCTAAGTACTTTATAAGAAAGGTGTCATTTAATGAAATAATATATAAATACAATGCATCTTGATCGTTTCATAGTCTCATCTCCCTTCCACCAACCCCTTTCCTTACATTTCTCAATTTTGTGGTATATACAATAATTTGTCACTGCATTTCTCCTTTCTACCCTTCTCCCTTAGCTCTAATTCCTCCATTTCTTATACTTATTTAGTTGGACCTTTACTTAGTCTTTCTAAAAATTATACTGTTTGAGCTCTCCATAGCATCTATTATAATTCCATTAACTCATTTAGAACTGCTTGCAAACTATCCTGTGTGTTTACTTATAAATTTATAGGTATATTCTATCTACCACTAATGAGAGAAACCATGTAACCTTTGTTTCTCTGGGTCTAGCTTACTTCACTTAATATAATTCTTTGCAAGTCTTTCCATTTCTTTATGAATGGTACAATAACATTCTTTTTAATGGTTGAATAAAATCCCATTGTATGCATATATCACATTTTCTTAATCCAGTCCTCCACTGAGGGGCATCTGGGCTGATTCCACATTTTGGCCATGGTGAATAATGCTGCACTGAACATGGTTGTGCTTGTGGCTTTACTGTAACCTTGTTTGTGTTCTATTGGACAGATGGCCAGGAGTAGAATTGCTGGATCATAGGGTAGTCCTATGTTTAGTTTTTAAAGGAACTTCCACACTGCTTTCCAGAGTAGTTGAACCAGCTTACATTCTCACCAAGAGTTAGTTTTCCCTTTTGGCTGCATCATCAGCAGCATTTATTATTGTTTGTTTTGTTGAAAGTGGCCATTCTAACTGGGGTGAGGCAGAATCTCAATGTTATTTTTATTTGTATTTCCTTTATGAGCAGAGATGTTGAGCATTCATGTGCCTTTGGCCGTTTTTACTTTTTCTTCTGAGAAGTCACTCAGCCCATTTATTAATTGAGTTTTTGTTCCTTTGAGGGCACAAACATTTTTTTAAGAGAAAGGATATGGTGTAGATTGGAGGAGGTAATGGTTCTGCATTGTGCTCCTACTAGAACAGAGAAAAAGGAGGTCTCCAGAAATATAACAAATCAAAGAAAGGTTGGACAAATGGGATAGCATGGAACTGAAGAGTTTCTGCATGGCAAAGGACATAGCTAGCAAGATCAATAGAAAGCCTATGACTGGGAGAAGATCTTCACTATGACAGACAAGGGTCTCATATCTAAAATATACTTAGAACTCAAAAAATTAAATCACCCAACAACGAATCCTCCAAGAAACAACTGCCTGATTAATAAGTGGGCTAAAGACTTAAAGAGAGACTTCTCTGAAGAGGAAATAAGAATGGTCAATAGACACATGAAGAAATGCTCAACTTCTTTAGCCTTAAAGAAATGCAAATCAAAACAACATTGAGATTCCACCTCACCCCAGTTAAAATGGCTATAATCAAAAAATCTAATAACAACAGATGCTGGAGGGGATATGGCCAAAAGGGAACCCTACTTCATTGTTGGTGGGAATATAAACTTGTTCAACCACTTTGGAAAGTAGTATGGAGTTTCCTCAAAAGAGTACACATATAGCTATAACCCAGAAATCCTACTTTTGGGAATTTACCCAAATGATCACAAACAAGGCCATACTAAACTACCTGCACAATTATGTTGATCGCAGCATTATTTACCATAGCTAAGATATGGAACCAACCCAGATGCCACTCAGTAGATGAATGGATCAAGAAAATGTTATATATATATAGATTCATATCTATCTATCTATATATATAGATAGATATGAATCTATCTATCTATCTATCTATCTATCTATCTATCTATCTATCTATCTATATATATATATATATGAATCTATGCCTCCATCAGAAAGAATGACTCTGCCCCATTTGTTAGGAAATGGAAAGACTTGGAAAAAATTATATTAAGTGCAGTAAGCCAGGCCCAAAGAAACATAGGTCCCATGGCTTCCCTTATTGCAATAACTAGTATAAGTCTAGGATAATTAGAAAAGATCATAAGCTATGTACCATATAAGATAAGTGAAATTAACCTCAAGATAGGGACACAAGTGGTTTTTTCTTTCTTGTTATTATTTTTAAAGTATCTAAAATGTACTATGTGATTTTTTTTTTGTTTCTCTTGGGTATAACCCCTGTTTTCACTGTATTTGATGTCGGTGACCTGCATCTTGTATATACATTTTTCTAATTTGGGGAGGGGAAGGGAAATAACAAAATGCTGAAATAAGGATACAGGTTGACCCATTGTGACAATGAGTGCATAAGACACTATGCTGAAAACAAATTTTACAACTTGGAGAGGGGGAGGGAGAAGGTGGGGAGGTGGGGCGGTGGGGAGGGAAGGGATAGTAGGGGAAAAACAAAGGAGGAGGTAACAATGCTTGATAGGAAATGTGCTCATTACCTTACTCATGTAACTGTAACCCCTCTGTACAGTATCTTTACAATAAAAACATAAAAAAGGAAAAGGAGGTCTCACAACTCTGCTGATGCTCTGCAGCCTCATGAGAGAGTGTTAGAATGAGAGCCCAGGAAGCCATGAATACACAACCTTCTTATGTGAGAAGAGGGATGGACAGAGACCATGGTTACTTGGGGGATAGAGTCTAGAACTGTAAGAAGCAGAGGTCAAAGTGATGTAGCTCAATCCCTTCAAATGAGGAACTGAATCCAGGAACATGTTCACGTAAACATTGCTGTTATACAGAATGGAGCTAGAATGCAAATTTCTGAGACTTCAGGGCTCTGTTTGGTGCCTATCCCCACAGTAGGTCATCATATCATACGGCCATTTCTCTACAGTAAGAGAATCTTCCTACTAACGCCAGCTGAGCTTTTCCTCTTGTGCAGCCTGGGGAATATGGCAAGTATGCTGAGGCCCTAACCCCATCTGAGCTAAACCTTTCCCACAGACCTCAAATATGGTGGCTCAGAAGACAGTGCAGAGGAAATAGGCAAGAAGCAAGAGAAAATAGAGAGGCTGGATGACTAATAGGCAAGATCAGGGGAGGAAATTGGAAATCTAGCCTCTAAAATTCCTCAAAAATAACAACTGACTTCCAACAGCATAGAAAAATTGGGACTTGATTTATTCCCTCACTTTAAATAACTGAAGAATCAAAGCAAAATGTACGGAACAATAGTTTTCAGCCCTTGGCACAAGGGTGTGATCCCTGAGAGCCGGAAACAATGGGATCGGGGGTACCCAGGAGTGTACCTATTTACTCCTAGGGCTAGCTTCTAGGCCCCACTATGGGTGAGGAAGAAAATGTAGCTTGGTGATCTTGTGGACTTGAAAAGGTAGACATCAGAACCTGGGATGGCCAAGGCAGCTAGAGTGTGTAAAGCAGAAAAGCACAGATGGAACTGGGATTAAACTGCAGAGCTGGTACTCTGCAAAGAAGTCCCCAGAAGCTTTGGCAGAGTGCTGATGTGAACACTCATGAAGTGGAAACTCAAAGCCAGAGGAAAAAACCCACAGAAAGCAAGCAACTGCTCGGGATCACGGAGAGCTGGGACAAAGTCATGATCCCAGCGGCTAGGCAGGAAAGATCTGATAAGGTGGGCATTGAGTAGAGTCCTCAGGCAAATATCTTTCAGTAAGAGGAGCCAAAACATCCATAGAGTAATCATAGTTCTGGATCTGCCCTAATAAAGCTTCACAACAAGCCTCAAAAGTATCCAACTGTTTCTAAAGAACGGTATATGAAATTGAAATATAACACACTCTTGCCTTGAGTCTTGGAGGAGATTTTGAACTTGTACTTTTGAGCAATTTTGGCATTGTTAAGACTATGGGGACTCAAGGAAATGGGCTGGATGTATTTTGTGTTATGAGATAGGCATGACCCTTTTGGGGTAAAATGTTTTAGCTTTAAGGAGATGTGTTCAGGTGTCAAA
Organism: Dipodomys spectabilis; assembly: GCF_019054845.1. Classification (NCBI taxonomy): domain Eukaryota; kingdom Metazoa; phylum Chordata; class Mammalia; order Rodentia; family Heteromyidae; genus Dipodomys; species Dipodomys spectabilis. Next base: position 17,958,393 of record NW_024870874.1, read on the forward strand.
TTGGTAACATGGTAGACTTGTGATTATTAATCTTGATCTTCAACTTGATTGGACTGAAAAATTACAAGAAAAGTAAAGCACACATATATCTGTGATATGTTTCCAGAGGCAGTTCATGAGTGCACAGTTCATGGGTCAATGGACTAATCCTGGATGGTGGTAAAAGGTTGAAGGTGGGTCCTCATTGGAGGAAGCAGGTTACTGAAAGAAACTGAAGATTAAACAGAAAGAAAAAGCATGGTGGCCAGGAAAGGAAGGGAAGAAGATTGACTTACAAAAAAAGCACAAGGAAACTTTTTGTAGTGCCAGAAATCTTTATTATTATTATGATTATTATTATTATTATTGGAGTGGTGATTCTATGTGTACATCTGTCAAAATTACATGCTAAAATTTGGTGGATTTTATTCAGTGTAAGTCATACGACAGTAAATCTGCCTCCTTGCCTGATTCGGATTCTCAGAGTGAAGCCAGGTCCTTCCTGGATGAAAACTATTGACCTTGGAAATGGGACAAGGTGGAATACACAGAGGTCTGTGTGCACCCACCTGAGAAGGAGCTAGGGCTCAGACCCCGTCAGGGAAACCTCCTTCAGGGTGTTGATGGAAGAGTAACTCTGTCTTTAGGAAGTTGTGTGCCATAGCGACCAGGACCTGATGGGTAGGCAGTGCAGCTGGGATGCTCCAAGCAACTGTGCCCACAGCATTAAAGCTCTGGGAACACAGCTATGGCTTCTCACAGCAGAGGAGGAGGCCACTTGTGACTGTTTTGGTTTTTGGCTAGAGGATTTTCTAAAGGCCAAATTTCAAGGACAAGACTCCATTATCGGCAGCTGCAGTCTCATGACAGTCTTTACTAACTAACAAAACCCTGCACTGGTTAGATGCACTGAATTGTGTCCCCCATCGTGTAGCAAAGTCCTAGTCCCTGGTACAGCAGAATGTGGCCTTCCTTAGAGACTGGCTGTTGCTGATAAGATCAGTGAGGATGAGGTTGTGCTTAGGAGGGCTGTGAGAGTTATTAAAGGTGTGCCAAGGAACCACCAAGAGCAGAGAGAGACAGACAGAGACAGAGAGAGACAGAGAAAGACAGGCAGAGAGAGACAGAAAGAGAGACAGAGAGATAGAGAGAGACAGAGAGACAGAGACAGAGAGAGACAGCACTGAAGCAGACCTTCCCTAGTACCTTCTGATGACAGGACCCTGCCAACACCTCCATTTCAGACTTCCGGCTTCTGGAGAACAGTGAAATGATGTATCTCTGTTGTCTGAAGCCATGTGGTCTGTTCTAGGAACCCCAGCAAACCAGTGCAGCCCATCCTGACTTTGGACTTGTGTTACTAGTTGCCATGTTCCCTATCCTCGGGAGTTCTTGTCTCTGGCAGTGCTGGACCCCAGAAGTTATGTGTCAAGCAACTCTTGCATGTTGGTTTCTTGCTCATGATTCTTGAAGTGCAAAAGAAGACACATTGTGAGTAGCAAGGACAGCTGAAGACTTGGGAAGGCAGGGAACTCCTCAGCTTCTGCTGAGACTCTGCAGAAAAGCCAGGATTTGACCCTCTTGGGAAACACCTGCAGCTTAAAGCATGTTCCCCCATGATAGTTTCCAAAGTAGATGGTAGAGGAATTAATATTCATAAAGCACTTAGAACCTGGCTGGCATGTAAGTGTTACTTCTCTACCCATCTAAGGACTGGCTGTTGAATCATTGCTTTCTACTTGCAAATTAAACCCTGGTCCAGTTCTCAAGTGTGGTACCTTATCTTCAACAAACACCCTCCAGTAGTGCTAGTAAAAGAGAAAGTAGGGAATCTTAGTGGAACCCCCTTTCTTAATCAGAAACTGTGTATAGGAAGCAGTAAAAGCTTGATGAGTTCGTCAATACATCTACTAAAACCAATCAACAAACCTGAAAAAACTCTAGATGGATAGGTGCATGGATAGTTGGGTTGCATAGATAGTTGGGTGGATGGATGAATGGATGGATGGATGGGAACATAGCTGGATGGATGAATGGACAAGTGAATGGATAATTGGATAGAAGGATTTGCCTTGGCTCAGATAGTGAGGTAAAGTGATGGGTGAGTTGCATAAAAGGCATTTGCACTCTGGTGAGAGGGAAATTTGGGAGGATACATGGTGTGTGTGTGTGTGTGTGTGTGTGTGTGTGTGTGTGTGTGTGTGTGTGTGTCCTTTGATCCTTCCCAAATAAGAGCTGCATGATGGATTGAGATTTTATACGTTTAGTATTCCCTCCCAACTCCATGTACTTTACATCTGGATAAAAGGAGCTATAAATCTCTCCAGGCGGAACGTGCCTGCACCTTGCCTATCCACCTTCTCTGTGAGATCTTACTTGGAAATACAGCTGAACAGTGAATGAGAAGTCCTAGCATCCGTTAACCATCCAGATAAGGAATAATTTGCATTTTCATGTGATAATTCTCTACTCTTGACGTTTTCAAATTACTTCAGAGTCACATTAATTCGGGTGCCATCTACTGCCACTCTGCCCAAGTGATGGCTGAGGGGGATTCAAGTGACACATTTGTTTGGCTTTTCAGGTCTGTAAAGTACTCCCTGCAGGTAACACCAGGCGTATGGAAATGGAGCTGCCCCGTGGACTGTACACATATAGCAATTCCATCTCCCCTGAAGGTTGTAGCTTCAAACTCGCCTGGCATTTTTATTCTCTCTGTCTGTATAACAATTGCTTAGAAATAAACATGAATAGCTCCTATGTGTACCTCCAAGCCCCCGTCTCACACCGTGGAGACTCGCTCGTAGGTAGCTGTTCTCCCCTTTGGTTCCTGGGAGACGTTGGTGGCAGCAGGCACCAGAATGGTTGTCATAAAAGGGGGCCTTTCTGGGAGAAGGGGAAGTCTTGATGGAGTTCTCCTGCTGGCTGACTGGTACCCTTCAGCCCTATAAAGGAAGCTGTAATCTGACTCCTATCTGTAACATCTCACAATCATAAGTACTTCTAAGAAGTCTGCAGGAGCCAAGGAGATCCTTCCACGTTATTGTCCAGTCAAACGGAAGTCTGGCAGAAAGGAGAGAATGCTCAATGAAGAGAGAATTAATCAGGAGCTGTCCAAATAGGCCTCCTCTCCTAGAATACTTCCAGACAAAGACATTTCAGTCTGATGTCATCTTCCCTTCTGTGTTTCATCTAACCTTCACAATGCAGGAAGTTCATAATTCTCATCAGTAATCTTGCTACAGAGCAAATCCAGTTCCTTGCCCAGAAGCAGAGACATACCATTCTCCAGCTTTCTGTCTCCACCTCCCCCCTGCATTCCTTAAACAAATCCCCAGGATGCTATCCAATACGTTAATGAGGAGCCTTTTAAAAATGAGAATTAATTTCTGTTTCTCGATCCTAATTTACATTTGTCCATTTCCTGAGGTTCCATTCTATTAAACTTTAATTTTCTCCCCTCTCTTTCCCACTTTTCAGAAGTCTTCTATCAGAATTTTTCTCCACATGCCAAAGTCTCTTGGCCTTTAATAAATGACACTTATGGGCAAGAGGGATATGCTTTGTCCCTGAGGTGACTTTTAGATTGTCTCAGCCACCTCCCAGGAGAACTTGTCCAAAATAAGGGCATGAGTTTAAATGAGGGTAAGACTGAAGTAGTATTTTTTTTTAGATCTGTTCTTGTTATAGTATTTTTATGCCTAGTTTTCAGCAGTTCGTACTTTTCCATTTAACTTTGTTTTATTGTGATAAGAACACTTGATGTGTGGGGTATGGGTAGCTTACTTCTGTAATCCTAGTTATTCAGAATACTGAGAACTGAAGATTGCAATTGAAGCCAACTTGGGCAGAAAAGTTTGTAAGACTCCTATCCCTAATTAACCAATAAAAAGCCCAAAGTGGAGTTGTGGCTCAAGTGGTAGTGTCAGCAAGTAAGAGTTTAAGGCCCTGATTTCTAGCCCCAATACTGGTATACAACAAAACAAAATAAAACAAAACAAAACACTTGATATGAGCATTCTTTTGCTTTTCCATGGGTTCGAAGCTTTCTATATCTTTACCTGTGTGTGTGTGTGTGTGTGTGTGTGTGTGTGTGTGTGTGTGTGAAGAGAGAGAGAGAGGGAGAAAGAATGAAAGATACAAACACACACACACACACAGAATAGCACAGACAGGTATGAGGTTATAAGGCATTGTCTTGTAGGCATTTCTCTGATGATTAGTGACTTTGAGCATTCCCATGAGTCTGTTGACCATTTGTGTGTTTTCTTTGGATATATGTCCATCTAAGCCTTTAGGCCCAATTTAAAGTCTTATTATTTAGTAAATCTGTAATTGAGTTGTAGGAGTTATAAATAACCTGGACTAGAGATGTGAAAAACTTTTATAGTGAAAACTATAAAACATCGATAGAAAACATTAAAGATGGTACAAATGAATGGATTGACCTCCACTCACAGACTGGAAGTCTTACTATGATGAAAAACATCTCTATTACACATAGCAACTGAAAGGTTCAATGTAATTTGTACTAAATTGCCAATGATTTTTTTTTTTTTTTGGTCAGTTGTGGGGCCTGAACTCTGAGCCTGGGCACTGTCTCTCAGTTCTTCAGCTCAAGGCTAGCACTCCACCACATGAGCCACAGCGCCACTTTTGGCTTTTTCTCTTATGTGGTGCTGAGGAATTGAACCCAGGGTCTCATGCATGCAAGCAAGCACTCTACCACTGAGCCACCTTCCAAGCCTCCAATGATATTTTTTAACAGAAAAAATATAACAATTGTACAAGTTAAGAAGAACCACAAAAGATCCTTATAAGCCAAATCAATCTTGAAAAGGAACAGAGTTGAGACACTATACTTTCTGATTTCAAAATATGTTACAAAGCTATAGAAATAAAAAGTAGTGTGGTGCTGGTATATAAACAGACTTGTAGAGTAATGAGAGAATCCAATGTCTAGACATAAATGCATGCACATTGCATAAGCTGAATTTCAACAAGGGTGTTAGGAATATGTAATGGAAAAAGGAGATGCTCTTCAGTAAATAGGACTGAGAAAATAGACTATCCATGCAAAAGAATAGAGCTGAATTGTGTATATATGTGTGTGTGTGTGTGTGTGTGTGTGAGTGCTTGCACTTGTCTGCATGTCTGTATGTGCATGCATTTGCCAATATGGGGACTTGAATTCAGGGACTCACAATCTTGCTTGACTTTTTCCACCTAATACTGGTGCTTTACCATTTGAGCCACACCTCTACTTCCAGCTGTTTGGTGGTTAATTGGAAATAAGGGTCTCTTGGGCTTTTCTGCCTGGGAAGCCTTCAAACTTCAAACCTCAGATTGCAGCCTCCTGAGTAGTGAGGATTAAGGTGTGAGCCACTGTGCTAGGCTTTGGAACTGGACTTTTATCTTTAAAGATTTAAATGGAAGACTCTAAATGTCCAAACTCCTAGATTCAAGCATGGGTTTGAGCCTCATGCCATTGCTCTTGGCAATGACTGTGTGGTGGAACAGTAAATACACAAAAGCAGAAATAAGCCAACAGGACCACACCAAGTGGAAAAGCTCTGTGGAGAGGAGGAAGCAGCGGTGGTGGTTTGTTAAATCTCTTTCTGAGGGGCAGGAGGTTGGGGGCCAAGGCATTCAGTCTCAGTTTCCTATTTTTATATTTAAGCTACACAGAGATGCATGTAAATATGAAATGTTTTTAGTCTCTTGAAGAGACTATATTATTATGGTGAATATGAAATTGTTGTTTTTATAGTTCAAAAGTGGTCACCAGTTTCATTGTATCCCATCTAAAACCATCAACTCTCACTAATTCAGAATAATCTGGGAAAGTTGAGTCTGCATCAGTGAAGAAGTTTGAGTTATGGGGTTGTTTTAAAGAGATGCAACTTTATTACATCTAAATGCCAATATGAACAGGAAGTAGGTCAACAAATAGGCTTCCTGCAGGTCCTCAAAGGAATGACTTTGGTGAAGAAAGAATCATAAGGAAGCCACAATATGCTGGGTAAAAGGTGCTTAAATCTAAGGCATAAGTACTTGAGAATGCTTGAGCAGTGTATTCTTTTTGTAAACAGTATCCTTCTGATTTGCACATGTGATCAGTTTCTTTGACAAATCCTTTCTTCAGTGAAAGCAATTGTATGGCTGATGTTTACTTGTCTGAGTTATTTCAAAACAGAGGATTCAAATTAATGGCGCTTGATGGTTATATTTCTGACCTCAAGGTCAGACATTAGGTTAATGAAAATCAATGAAAAGCAGCTCTCCTAAGTGCCAGGAGGGGAGAAGATGTCTGACAAAAATAAGTGTGACTTGAAAGAAGAGGCTGGCTTGCTTAAAGGGCTCATTCACTGACTCCAGGCAGTTTCAGAAGCCAAGTTCAAATAATGTATCAGCAACCAACATAACTGCTACTTCACACCCAGTGCTAGGGCTAGCTAGTCAGGGTATGGAGATTGGGAGGATTACAGTTCAATCTTAATAAATTAGCTGGGTATGGTGGTGTGAGCCTCTCATCCCAGCTATGTGGAATGCATAAATAGGAGGAGTGTGGTGTGAGGCCAGCAGTGTGGGCAAGTAAGTTGAGACCCTATCTGAAAAATAACTTAAAACAAGAAAAGGGCTGAAGGCATGGTTCATATGTCCACCTGGTAAGTGTAAGCCAGGAGTTAAAAGCCTGGTCTTACCACAAAGAATCCCATCCAACCGACACACAAAACAATCCTAATGTGAACACACAAATTCTACTGGCTACATTAAAAATATTATTTGTTTAGTACAAGTCTTGGGCTTGAACTCAGGGACTGGGCACTGTCTCTGAGCTTGTTTTGTTCAAAGCTAGCACTCTACCACTTAAGCCACAGCTCTACTTCTAGCTCTTTTTGGTGGTTAATTGGGGATAACAGTGTCACTTGCCATGGCTGGCTTTGAACCTTGATCCTCAGATCTGAGCCTCCTGAGTATCTAGGATTACAGATTTTAAAAATGCTTGTCAGTGCTTATTGTTTTAGAAATGTATAGATAACCTTTGACTTCCAATGTTTAGACTTAAGATTTTCCAACTTTACTATGGTGCAAAAGTAAAAGGCATCGAGTTAATTCTCACCTTTGCCCAGGCTGGCTAGATATGGTTTGGTCCTCTCTCTCTCTGAATCTCTCTCTGTCTCTGTCTGTCTCTGTCTCTCTCTGTGTGTGTCTCTCTGTTTCTCTGTCTCTGTCTCTATCTCTTTCTCTTTCTCTTTCTCTGTGTCTCTCTGCTCAGCAATGACTGAGCAACAGAGCCACAGTGACAGTGAGCTGCAGTTTCCTCCTGACCATGTGGCAATGAGGAAATGACGGGAACTCTTTGATGTGCTGTGTTTGACTCTGATGATCCACAGGTCAGGTGTACTTCCTGCACTTTTGCTTTTCTCTCTTGCAATATATTTTTGGGGTGCAGCCCCATCATAAATGGAGGGGCATCTCATTATACCTCTTGAACCACCATTTTTAAAGGCTCCCAGTCATAGTATTTTGTCTGAATTTAAGACAAAGTCAACATTTAAGTTGACTTACAAGTGATTTGATCCATTTTCTTCTTACCTGAAACTCTTACAAGTGGGTAAGAAGATAAGAGAAAATGAGCAACAATTGGTGAGTGCTGGAATACAGGCCATTAGACTCGAAGGACTCTCAGCCATGCCCCTGTGATATACACCTAAGTGTGTCTTTACAGGGTTTCTTCTGTGGCCATTCCCTCCTCCCATGAAAAATGGGGAGCCTAGAGGAAAACACTGCTTTCCCCTCCCTACCCCCCCTGAAACTCAGTGGCAAGCCACCTTGGTTTGAAATGTTCACTAGGACTTCACAGATAGTTGACTCTTACACAACTCCACTAAAACTGGATATGAAAAGAAGAAAAATAGCCCTAGACAAAACATAGATGACTAATTTAAAGAAGTAATCAAACCTTAGACTAACGATGGAACAGTTTTTGTTTTGTTTTGTTTTTGTCGGTCATCGGGCTTGAACTCTGGGCCTGGGTGCTGTCCCTCAGCTCTTAAGCTCAAGGCTAGAGCTCTACTACTTGAGCCACAGTGCCACTGCCAGTTTTCTCGTGATTTATTGGAGATAAGAGTCTCACAGACTTTCCTGCCCAGGCTGGTTTTGAACCACAATCCTCAGAGCTCAGCCTCCTGAGTAGACAGGAGTGAGCCATTGATGTCCGGCACATGGAACATGTAGCTTTGCTATACTTATGACCCTCTGTATCGATCAAAATGTGTTAACCTGTCACATCAGACAATGACTACACATAAATTGCAAACAGCTAAATAGGAAATAAAACAAGACTATCCCTTGTGCTCTGCCACCCAGGTCTCCTGAGGGGATAGGTCTTCTGGGTGCTTCTCAGACCTCTGTCATTGGCTAGTGCTCGCCTCTTGCTATCTCCTCCCTGCCCACAGGTAAAGAGGACCAGCCCCTGACTTGGTTGCTGTGAGCCTGCCTAGCACACAACCAGGACTTCCTAGATGTTGCTTGCATTGAGACTTGATCTTGCACAGTACTCTTTTAAGTCCCAACTTTGTGATTCTGCCTTTGGTCAGATGCATTCAATTCCTCAAGCAATACTTATGTGCCGGGGAAATTGCTAGGAATCAGGATACAGAAACCAAGCACAGTCCCTGCATACAAACTGCTCTAGTGGGAGAGCCAGACGTGCAAACAAACAATTAGAGCACGATGTAATTAGTGCTAATAGAGGCGTGTGCAAAGAGCTCTAGGGCACAGAGGGAGGGTGACTACCTCACTCGCACTCATAACCTGGCAGCTGCAGGAAGATAGTTCATGTCACTGCTGCACCTGCAAAACCAGGCTTCGCTCAATGAGATGGATGCGGGGCCAGGCCAGTTCCACCACAAACACATCACATGCCCCCCATCCTGGGGTGGATCATCTCAGCTTTGATCCCTTGTTCTTCTCTCCACCACTACTGACAGCTGGGTACTGTTTGACTTGGTTGTGTTCATGGAAGGCTGGGTAAGGATTATAGGTGAATTCCTGCATCTGGTGGTATGCTTGCTACTGCCTTTTCCTCACTGTCTGCAGCCAGTCTAGGCTGCCGGGCCATCACCATAGCAACAGGTCTCTCTTTCCATCTTCCACAAGTGCATTGTTTCTGCCTTGCAGGAGTGCAGCCCTTGACCATTGCCCCAGCTCAGCTGCAGGCTCCATGTCTGCCTCCCTGATCCTTTCCCCAGTATTCTAGGAACAGGAGGACTTCCACTCATCTAGGCTGACCCAGGGAATGTCAAGAGCCACGGACAGTAGCTGCACAGAATGAAGGTCCTGTATGAGGCCTACATGCTTAGGTTATCAGCTTCCAAGCACAAGGTGTTTACACAGGAGAAATGAGCTGGGTGCAGATTCTGGACACATTAGAGCCTCAAGATGGGAAAGATGACTCAAGTGAGTTGTGAACAAGGAAACTAGAGAGTCAGAGACTGGATGAGAAGGATCCTGGAGAAGAAGTTTGTTAACCAGATCCTGTGTAGAAGAGGGAGCAGATGAGGTCTGCAAGGCTCCTTTGCAGGACCTCAGCCAGTGGTTGGAAGAGAAAAACCCACAGTGGTCTCTTCTTCTCCCTTAGGTTTCTGGAACCCTCTATCCACCAAGCCTTTCAGAAAGGGAAGTTGCTGCCTCTGGGGAGATGAGCTCTCCATCAATTGGGATTCTGAGGCAATGGCTAGATCATCCTTGGCTAGAACATTTAAGGAGACAGGGGGTCTAGTGTCCCATCCACACCTTATTGCCTCCCACCTTCCTGGGAGAAGTTGTGACACTCACCCCACTGCTCCTCCTCACCAGTGAGATGAGCCATGGAGCTGAAAATGGTCCAGGCTGCTTTTCAGCCCTGCACTCAGACCTCCTCTGAAAACTTGATCTGAATTGCAGGAGAACTAACTTTATACATTTTTACTGGTGATATTAGGGTTTGAGTTCAAGGCCTTGTACTTGCTTGGCAAGTGCCCTGCTACTTGGGCCACACCTCCAACCCTTTGTGCTTTAGTTGGTTTTTAGACAGGGGCATTTGCTTTTGGCTAGGTTCGTGTCAAACTAACCTAGGCAACCTTCTATCTCTACCTCCGGAGTATTTGGGGATTATAGGTGTGTGCGACTATGCCCAGTCGCACTTTATAGATTTAAAGTACTTCTTATTTTCTCTCTGAAGTTAAGTACAGCGGAAAGGAACACAGAGGCAGAGACCTTCAAGGTGAGTTTTCAAAGGTTCCTAGGGAATTAGTGGCTAGGTCTGGGAACCCACCTGCTTTCTACTTGTGCTTGTTCTTGCCAGGTTATGTTTACTAGCCCTTCCAGAAAAATGCTGGCTCTTAGGAAAACTCTGAAACATTAAAATATAGTGACTAGTGGTAGATGACATGTGTACAGGGACTCAGTAGAAGTGATTTGTGCAAATGGATCCGGATAGGGTATAAGTTGAATAATAAAAATGCCTACTAAATCTTTAAGTATCAACGGGCATGTTGAGATGGGAAGTCTGTTTGACATGGCATCCAAGTTGAAAATTCAGCAAGATGAGTATCTGGCCTGATGGACTCTTCTGTCATTCGTTTCTCTTACTTAACCCATTGCTCTTCCTCAACACTCCAGTGAACCAGGAACAGACTTCAGGTGACAACTCCTAAGTGGAACAGAAAAGTTCTCTCCTTCCTGCATCACCAACAATTGATGAAGAAGCCATACACTCATCCCATAGGAACAGAAAGATGTGATGTTTGTTGTCATCATGGTTTACCTAGAGACAAAGGTTTGGCCCTCATGGGAAGCTTTAAACTCTTCCACATGGAATGTTGTAATTCACTAACTACACATGCCGTGAGCTCAGACTTGCAGTCATCGCTGCCAGCAGGACAAACCCCCAAGGTCACGGCAGTGTCCTCTCTCCCCGGCAGTACGCTCTGTCACCTAGAACCAACCCCAGCTGATGTGAATGAAAGCAACCCAGGTCTTTGGGAGCAGTGGGGTCTGAGGTCTCAGCTGGACTTGGTGGGAAATCTCCAAGGTCACAGTGGAGATAGGGCTGACATGTGCATCCAAGAAACCCTGACCTTGACATTTATGCTGTGTTTAGAATGTGGTTTTAGACCGTACAGTCCACCTTGGATAGACCTACTGTTAGAAAGTTCCTTCCAAAAACATCACCATTAATCTGGAGCTCTACAAGGTCAATCTAGTGGCTTCCACGGGCCACCTCCTCAGTATGAAAGGCAACATTTCCACCTGACCTGCTACTTCTTGTAACATGGGTTTCTGACACCCCTCCCTGCCTCCACCAGCCATGCTCTCCTAGGTGTGCATTGTGTTTTCTTTGTTGTGTTTACTAGCTCTGTGGCAACAAGTGTGATCTTGAAGCTCCTGAAAGAAGTCTCCTGTCCTCAGCATGTAGGAGCTTGGCATCTTTAAGAGGAGTAAGTCCTCCTTTCAATATTTTTCCCAGGACAGATGTTCTGCCCCTGCCCCCAGGGGAGGAGACAGAGGAAGAAACCTTCAGAAGTGTGGCACGGATGATTAGTGAGCCATAAGAGGCCGACACAGGACAGGAAGCTAGGATGTGGCTGTCATGCCCAAAGATCTCATGGATGGATACATTTCTGTCTTCCAGAAACCCCTGGCCTCCATCCCTCCCCACATCAGTACAGGGCTCCAGAAGGGCGCAGTGCCCATCATCCCCCTCAGTCCCACTTTCCAGGATCACTTAATATGGTGGGCACAGCTTCAGGGACCGTACCACGTGGTGCGAGGCTGACTCATCCTGGCATTTCTGAGCACTCTGAGCTCATCATGAGTCTGGTCAGACAATGCTGGCTGAAGGAGACTGCAGGCTTTTGCTGGTCCTCACTCCTATGGCTTCCTAAATGGCTTTCTTGAAGGAACCTCAGTCATTGAGAAATGTCACAGAGATGTAAAATCCATTTGCTTTTCCTCAGCTGTTTCAGAGTATGCTGATGATGGAATGCCTGCTTACTGCCAGCAAATGCTTTATGAATTCTACAGACAATGATGTTCCCCCCCACCCTTTTTCCTCCCTCCTCATAAAGGCAGGAAGTGAGCTGATTCGTTGCCAGCATCCTACCCCATTCAAGTTTTGCCGGTTTTCCAGTCACAGAGTTTATAGCAAAAAGGCTCCTGCCCAAGGTGGCACCATTGTATTTTGTTGCCATGTCTCTGAAGTCTCTTTGGGTCTAGACCAGCTCCCTGGGCTTTCCTTAAGTGTTCCAGGACTTAACGTGTTGAAGACAGCCAGCCCAATCTCTTGATTCATACTGTGCGTCTCTCTGATGTTTCCTCCTGATGTATAGTTTTGGACTATATCTCTTGGACAAGAATTTCACAGAAACCTTTCATCGCATCTTATCAGGCAGCTCATGATTCTGATTAGTTCCAGAAGTGCTGATGTTAACTTTGATCACTTGTTCAGGGTAGGATCTGGGCAAAGTCACTCTCTTCTACTTCGTCAGTAACTGAGTGTGGATACTTGGTGGTGAGATGTATTCACTTATCCCTATCAGAATGAAGTTATGTTTTCATATTTTAGTCAATGCATTGTAACCAATTGCAATTACAATGCATTGTAACTATGATTGGTTATTTTGCTATCCCAAATTGCCTCAGGGATCCCTCCAGGCTGGCTTCTATGTCCTTCATGGGTCCCTGTTGTTCTCTGAGCACATCCTTACTTGTGGCACAATGTGATATTTCACCTTATCTGGTACTTTCCTGTCCTGTCTTGAACTAAGCCCATTTGTCAAGAAGGCCTGGTTCCATTCAGTGGAAAATGATATTTACAAACCAAAGTCTGGGGACAAGGTGTACTCGTTGCAATAGGAACCCTTTTGGTATGTACATAGATAGGTATGAGTACACATATAATCATTCTATCTATCTATCTATCTATCTATCTATCTATCTATCTATCTATCTATCTGTCAACCAATCTTCTTGTCCATCTGTCTATCTTCGGCAATTCACTAATCTCATTACCTAAGTACTCACTTTACTTTTATCCTTTTGGTGTTTGTAGTTTCTTTCTTTGACAATGGGACATTTACCTCTGGTGATCTTTATCATGTTTGGGGTCAAATGCAAGGTCTCATACTTCCGAGGCAAACATTCCGCCACTTGAGTCACATCCTTGTCCTTTTTCTTTTAGTTTATTTTCCAGATAGAGTCTTTATCTTTAGTAAGCCTCAGGCTTGAGATCTTACTCTCTCTGGTAACTGGGATTACAGACTGGGCTACCAGCCCCCCACCCCTTCCCCTTAATCAGTCAATTTGCTTTCCTAATATGATGAATCTCCCTGTGTATAACCAATCTCCTCATCTGACTGGCCTTCTTTCTGGTGCTCACTTGTTCCACCAAGTGTGTGGAAAGCCCTCCCCTTCCTCAAACCCCATACCCTATGCCGGGGCACCCCCTCTCCCCCCAATACAGACTGTCTGCTTATTAAGCTGACACTCGGTGCCGGGCTACACCCCGTGGTCCCTACCTGTCTCCCCATCTCAGGCGTGTTACACCAAACTAAGCTGCTCTTGCAGGAAAGGATTTCATTTTCCCACTTGGACTTCAACATCCAGACTCAGCCACTGAGGCTGCTCTGGCACAGATGCTTAATCTTCTCAGCTTCCCCTAAAGGTTTAGGGATTAAATTGTACAGACAGGGAAGGGACAGAAAAGCAGCAGAAGAATAAATAGAGTTAGAAGGAGAGGAGAGGAAAGGGGAAGGAGGAAGAGGGAGAGAAGAAACAGGACAAGGAAAAAAAAGCATTGCTTCTTGGATTCTTTGGCAGGAGGTGGGTCCCTCCTCTGTTGAAATGGAGAGGTGGGCTGCTGCCTGCTAAATGCTGGGATTTGCAAAGGCCCTGTTAACCAGGTGACCTGTATGTTGGCACATTAAGGTAAAGTGCGGTGGGGACCCAGGCCACCTTTGGGTAATATGTAGATTAGCCCATTCTGAGCACATTAACGAAGTGCTAATTGGGCTTTCTGAATGCAATTGGGTGCCAGTTGCAGGAATAACTCTGGCACCTGCTTGGACTTTAGACTTGCAGATTAACTCACATGGAAAGCCTCGCAAAACAGGGAATAATTTGTTCTCTAATAAGCCATTTGGAAGCCAACTCATTTCTACAGTTGGTGTCAGAAAAGTGCAGCTCAGTGATTGGAACAGGAAGCGTGGGTCTGGTATGCAGAGTTCCCTGCTGTGTGTGCCAAACTTTGCTGGGTGACTCACCTCGCTTTGTACCTACCTGCCTCAGTTTACCTCCTCGCTACCCTAGTAATGATTTTGTTGAGTTTGGATGTGCTGGCTCTGAAGAGACCCATTCTCTGTGCTTGTGCTTTCTTGTGGACAGCTCTGATGAGTACAAAGGCCAGGACATGGTGTCCGCATTGGTTCTCAAGGATGTGGTTCTCAAAGTGGGGGGCCCTGAACAGCAGCATTGCTGTCCCCTCTCACACTCCTGGGAGTATGAACACACAGGTCACCCGGAGCTACCTGATCAGAAATGGGAGGTCACACCAGGAATGCATGGGGAAGGTTGGAGAATGACTAACTGCCTTAGGAAATGTGGCTCCGCATTGTCTCGCAGTGTTTCCTGAACATCCAATAACTGTGAAGACCAGATTATAGGTTGAATCATGAAAAAGATGGACCTCATGGGGCTCACTGTCTCTGTAGTGACTGTTAAACAAGCAAGCATGTGAATGGCAAGGAAAGGAAAAGCAGGTGGTGGAAGGGAATAAAAAAATCACAGAAGGTACCTGGATGGTAGGGAAGATGGGAAGGTCTCCATAAGGAAGTGACACTAAAGTCAGCCACCCCTGAAGACGCTGGCTGCGGGGGAGAGGCTCAGTGGAGGAAGACAGGTAAGCCTTCCCTACGATACCAAAGCAGTCAGAAGAGGCAAGACGTGAAGCTTGAGGTGCAGAAACACAGGTCACTGAGTCTCTACCCTTGCTTCCCTGTCTGTGCCCATGATCGGCTCAGGAGGAGGGCTGCTGACTTCCTGGCATGGGAGGTCTATTTGTCAGATAGCATCATCATCATTTTCCAGGGCCAAGATATGTGCAATATTAAAAAAGAAATCATATGATATGCTGACAGCACTTAATGGGCAATTCACAGGGCCTTATTATTCGTATCTATCATGTCTGGCTTGTGACGGGCAGTGAGCAAACTGATACCCATGGAGCATTTGCTTGCCTTCAGCTTGAGTTTGTCCTTCCTGCCAGAAGTGGCAACTGGTGGCTAAGATCCTTCTTGGATGGTGGTCATGAGTTGTCACTAGAGGTCTTGGGGTACACAAAGGATATAGTAGAGGGATTCTCTGGAAGTAGAGGACTAGCCTATGGCTGAATGATGGATGGCCAAGTGATGTTGATTAGCCCAAATCTCTGATCGAGAGGGAAGCAAGGACCATGTCTACTTCTAGTCCCATCAGGGTTATGTTTGAGACTTTATCTGAGCATTTGCAATGAAGGTATATCCTTTTCATTGAGTAAAATTTCTCACAATGTGTGTGTGTGTGTGTGTGTGTGTGTGTGTGTGTGTGTGTGTATTCTTACCTGCTGGGGCAAACATTCTTTACCAGGAAGAAAAAAGTCAGGTATCTGGTACAAACATGCCTCAAATTAGTTGAATGGAAAAAGATTACATTTAATCTCTTGTTGAATGGGATATTATAAGACAGGAGAAATCATAACTCAGAAATGGAGGAGTTTGGGCTGGAAAGGTGGCTCAGTGGTAGAGCGCTTGCCTTGCATGCATGAGGCCCTGGGTTCGATTCCTCAGGACCACATGAGCAGAAAAAAAAAAGCCAGAAGTGGCACTGTGGCTCAAGTGGTAGAGTGCTAGCCTTGAGCTGAAGAGCTGAGGGACAGAGCCCAGGCTCAGAGTGCAGGCCCCATGACTGGACCCCCCCCCCCCCAACAAAAGAAATGAAGGAGTTTGAGCATTAATTCTCTTGGTGATATACAGGCACACTTAGGACAAATCATGATTGTAATTGTTTTATACCTTCTGCATCAATTCAGCACACACTTACTGAGCTGCTATTAAGTGCATAGCACTGTGTAGGGTTCAGGGAGGGCGTTGCATGGGGCTGGCCCTGGAAGAGTGTTTTCCCTGCAGAGGCAGGACAGGCTAAAGGGCAGGACCAGGCAGCATGCCTCCCCTCTCTTTCTCTCTCTCTCTCTCTCTCTCTCTCTCTCTTTCTCTTTCTCTCTCTCTCTCTCCCTCCCTCCCTGATGAGGAGCAGCAGGGCAGGATGGGCACCGCCAATCTCCACCAGAGAACTCAGAAAATGACGGCTTCCCCTTCCTGCACTCAGGGCCAAGAACTCTCCCTCGAGCAAATGTTTGATGGAAAATATCAGTTTAGCCCAAAAGTCAATATCAATTTCTCTGCCCCAAATCACAAAGATTTTCAAGCCCTCAAATTCTGCGTATCCGGAGGCTCAACCCACAGCACGAGCTTGCCCTGTGCACGTTCACATCCATTGCACACCAAGGCAGCCCTGGCTCCACACAGGCCCTCCCCAGCCCCTCCGGGAGAATAACAGAGAGAGAGGTGGATTCCTTTCCTAGGGTTGGTGAATGAAGTTCCTAGGACACCCAAACCAATAGGAATATATTGTCTCTCCGTTTTGGAGACTAGAAGTCTGAGGTCAAGGTGCTGGCAGGGTCATGCTCCCCTTGAGACCTATAAGAGAAGATCTTGGCCTCTTCTGGCTTCTGGAAATCTTTCTCTCCCCTGGCTATGGCTCACAGCTGCATGATTTCCACTTCTTCTATCTGTACTTGGCACCCTCCTGTGTCTCTGCATCTTTGTGAGGCTGTCCTGCCTTATTCTAAGGATACCAGCTAACTCAAATATGGCTTCATGTTTACCCATTACATCTGCAGGGACCCTGTTTCTAAGTAAGGTGACTTTTTGATGTGTGGGGTGAAGATATATATATATATATATATATATTTATATACATGATATGTATCATATATAATAATAATAAACAAATAAAAATCTTTGGGAAGACACAATTCAATCCAAAATAAGAACTCTGAAAATATATCAGCTATCTCCCAGACATAGGCTGGAGCTGGGAGTATCTAATGCTGGGGTATTATTCTGTGAGTATATAGGTTATGTTCGGGCTCAAAGTCAATACTGATGAGTTATCTTCAGAATGTTCTAAACATTCACATTGGACTGTTATTCTCAGTTTTCCTCTTCCTCCTGCTCCTCCTCCCCTTCCTCCTCCTCCTCCTCCTCCTGCTCCTCCTCCTCCTCCCCCTCCTCCTCCTCCTCCCCCTCCTCCTCCTCCTCCTCCTCCTTCTCCTCCTTCTCCTCCTCCCCCTCCCCTTCCCCCTCCCCCTCCCCCTCCCCTCCCCCCCTCCCCCCTCCTCCCCCCTCCTCCCCCCCTCCTCCCCCCTCCCCCTCCTCCTCCTCCTCCCCCTCCTCCTCCTCCTCCTCCTCCTCCTCCCCTTCCTCCTCCTCCTTCTTTTTCCTTCGATGGTGTAGTTGTACAAATGGGTTACAATTCCATGTCAGGTTATGAGTGCTTCATGGTCACTATTATCTCTTCCTTTGTTCTCTCCCATTTCCCACCTCTCCCACATTTTTTGTTTTTAGAGATGTTTAAAATTAGCTTTAAGTAGTTGTACAAAGCAGTCGCCTTGAAAGCAGTATACAAATCCAATGCGCCTTGGTAATCACCCCTTTCAATGTTCTCACACACCCTGCCTCCCTTTTATTCCTAAAGCCAATCATTCAGGTAACTGGTTACGTTTTGAGGATGGGTCTTGAACATGTGTGAGGTATCTTGTTTTACAGTCTAGGATGCCAAGAGTAGCAAATGCTTGCCTGGGCTACTGTTAACTTGGATCAAGGCAGAAGTTCATAATTAAACACATACAATCCTGGGGAATAAGGGTAAATGAGGAGCAGATTCCATCCATTTGTTCCCTTTTGTGCCTGCTGTGGCATGAGTGGGCAGTTTATCGTGTGTGATTGTGGTGGGTGTGTTGTTGTATGTTAGTGTGCTGGCGTTATGTATGTATTCCTATCTCTCACTTCTCAGGGTAGGTGTGAGCAGTGTGAGGAGTCGCACAGAGGAGAGTCACGTGACTGGTTTGAAAACTCCAAAACATCAAAACCCACTTGGTAGCCGGTGGGAGTTCTGCACGTCAGCGGAGGCCACACATCATGGCAGCTGGTGGTGGGGCTGATCCTGTCCCCTGGCTGCGTTCCTTGACCTGTCTGTGACACAGCAGACCTCTTCTCTGCCTGTGCCCCTCTCTGGGAAACTCGCTGTCATTTCCCAGAAGATGTCCTGGGTCAAGGGTACTCTCCAAAGTGGAACTTTCTGCTGCCTCATAAACTTCTTCCGGGCCTAGTTGCTAAGCAATGGTGGTCCTCACCAGAGGCCCCCACTCAACGCGGGGTGGCCCCGCTCACCATCCCATCTGCAATTTAAATTCCCTGACAGGCAGAGGCAGCCAAGCTGTTCACTTGAGATTGCACAAAGTTAGATTGAAATACAAGAAATATCCAATGCCTCGAGCCCTTCATACATTTTGCTTTGATAGTAACTGGGAGAGAGATGGAAAGAGGGGGTGCATGAGAAGGACCCAGGGAGGGTGGGGGGCCTTGCAATTTAGACCTATGCATTTGATTTACATGTGATCACTTTGTCCATTTTCTCTCTGGGCCCCCCCATTGAGGGCCTGCTCCATCTTCTCTCTCTCTTGTCTTTCTGGCTCTTTCCAAGCATCTTCCTTTCTCCACTCTTTAGTGAGCACTCTTCTGTCTTTACCATGGCCACCTAGATAAGAAGCAAGATGTAGCCACTCCTGGACTAACTGGACCACATAGATTTCCCCCCCACCCCCCAGCCATGTCCCCTGCCCTCTTTGGGGTCATCCTACATCATTTCAAGGGCCTGGCAGTAAGGAGTCTATTGGCCAGGTCTGAGCTACAGATGATGCAGTTAATGGCTGGACAATTCACTGGGCCCTCATTGAAATTTATGGGGTACCCAAGGCTGCCCTGGACCTCACCAATAGCTCCAGGAGAAGCTGTGCCCTTCCTTCTCCCAAAGCTGATGATGCTCAGCAGCAGCTCCCAGCGTTCTCCAGCTGGAAGCTGAGTGCTGTCAGAGTCAGATGCTGAGAAGGAGCTGGCAGGCTTGCCTGTCTGGAGATCTGATCCCATGATTAGTTCCTTCGTTCAATCTTTCCTCACCTCTCCCATTTTCACTCTTGATTCATGCCCTTTTTAGTTTCAGTCTTCTCCATTAAAAAAAAATTTGCTTCTTTTTCTCCCTATTCATCAAAACATCCTCCTCAAAGCACTTGGCATTCAACAGGAAGGGCTGAATCAGCAGAAATGGCAGGCAGACACACTGGTCAGCCCCACCAGCTGACCACCCATGCATGCCCCCTAATGGCTGGCGGAAATGAGAACTTAGAGAGCCACTTGTAATTCCCTGTCCTCTAGGAGATTTTAGTCTTAAAGACCTCATGCTCTTGGACAAGTTTACACTCCCACCAACAATGTAGTAAGATTCCCTTCTGTCCACATCCCCTCCAGCATCTGTTGTTATTAGAGTTCTTGATTATAGCCATTCTAACTGGGGTGAGGTGGCATCTCAATGTTGTTTTGATTTGCATTTCTTTTATGGCTAGAAAGGTTGAGCATTTCTTCACGTGTCTATTGGCCATTCTTATCTCCTCTTTGGAGAAGTTTCTCTTTAAGTCTTTAGCCCATTTATTTATTGGGCAGTTGTTTCTTTGAGGATTTGTTGTTGGGGGATTTAATTTTTTGAGTTTCAAGTATATTTTAGATATGGATTTTCCTTAAAAGACTCCACATAGAGCTCCCCTATGACCCAGCCATCCCACTTTTGGGCATTTATCTGAATGATCACAAACAAGACCATACTAATGCTACCAGCACAACTATGTTTATTACAGCATTATTTACCATAGCTAAGATATGGAACCAATGCAGAGCCCCTCAGTAGATGAATGGATCAAGAAAATGTGGTATATATACACAATGGAATTCTATGCCTTCATCAGAAAGAATGACATTGCCCCATTCATTAGGAAATGGAAAGACTTGGAAAAAAAATTATACTAAGTAAGCCAGGCCCAAAGAAACATAAGTCCCATGGTTTCCCTTATTTGCAATAACTAGTATATGTCTGAGACAAGCAGAAAAAGTCAGAAAAGGTGATGTTAAGTGAAATGACCCCCAACATAAGAACACAAGTGGTTTTTTTCTTTCTTGCTATTGTTTCTATCATATAATGTACCATGTGATTTTTTTGTTGCTTTGTATGTCCCTCCCCCACGGTATAACCCCTGTTTTCATTGTATTTGATGCTGGTATAATTTGGGGAGGAGAAGGGAAAAAAACAAATTGTTTAAATAGGGATACAGGTTGACCTATTGCAACAATGAGATGTACAAGACACTTTGTCGCAAAATGAACTTTACAATTTAGGCAGGGAGTGGGAGGAGTGTAGTTGTGGAGATGGGAGGGAAGGGATGGTAGGGGAAAAACAAAGGAGGAGGCAACAATGCTTGATAAGAAATGTACTCATTACCTTGCTCATGTAACTGTAACCCCTCTGTACAGTATTTTCACAATAAAAAACTTATTTAAAAAAAGACCTCATGTTCTCTAAGATTAAGACCCCTGTTAGCAAGGACCTTGAGTAGTAAGTGTGCTGCGATAACTTTAATAATAATAATAAAACAATGTTGGCAAGGATGTAGAGAAACTGGAGTCTTATATATTTCTGGTGGGAATGTAAATGATGCAACCTCTGTGTAAAATATTTGGCAGCTCCTCAAAACTATAATTGTAGAAATAACATATGCCTTAGTAAGTCTCCTCCTAGGTATAGAGTAAAAAAATAAAATTGGGGCTAGGTGCTGGTAGCTCATGCCTATAATCCTAACTAGTCAGGAAGTTGAGCTCAGAGAATAGCCATTCAAAGCCAGCCCAGGCAGATAAATCCCAGAAATTTTAATCTCTAATTACTAAAAAGCTGGAAGTAGAGGTGTGGCTTAAGTGGTAGAATGCCAGCCTTGAGCAAGAAAGCCAAACAAGAGTATGAAGTCTTGAGGTCAAGCCCTAGTACTAGCATTTTTTTTTAAAAAAATGAGCTAGATGCTGGTGACTCATGCCTGTAATCCTAGCAACTCAGGAGGCTGAGATCTAAGGTTCACAGTTCAAAGCCAGCCAGGGCAGGAAAGTCTGTGAAACTCTTATCTTCCAGAAAACCGGAAGTGGTTCTGTGGCTCAAGTAGTAGACACTAGCCTTGAGTCGAAGAGCTGAGGGACAGCGCCCAGGCCGAGTTCAAGTCCCATGACCACCACCAACAACAACAAAAAAATTGAAAGCTGGAATTGAGCAGATATTCATATACCCATATTTTTGGCAGCATTATTTATTACCACCAAATGGTTGGAACAACCCAAATGTCCTTTGGTGTATGACTGGATTTATAAAGTATGACATACAAATGGAATGTTACTCAGCCATTTAAAGGAATGGACATTTGATTGACGATGCAGCACCGGTGAACCTTGGAAACATTATGCTGAGTAGATGTTGGGGGTGGGGGTGGGGCTGTGGAAAGAAGGGCACAAGTTAGATGTTAGTAGGTAGGACCTCTGAGAGTAGCAACTCCTGTTCTTATTTGACAGGCAACCAAAGAGAGGCCCAGAAAATTTCCCAGTGATTGGAAAGAAAATAAAAAGGAAGGTGAGCTGGGCACCAGTGGCTCACACCTGTACTAATCCTAGTTACTCAGGAGGCTGAGATCTGAGGATGGAGGTACAAAGCCAGCCCAGGCAGGAAAGTCTGTGAGACTCCCATCTTCAGTTAACCACCAGAAAATTGGAAGTAGCGCTCTGGCTCAAAGTGGTAGGGTGCTAGCCTTAGGCAAAAATGCTCAGGGACAGCGCCCAGGCCCTGAATTTAAGCCCCATGATTGACCGGAAAAAGAAAAGTAAAAGGAAGGTGAGTGTCTTGCCATCTTGAGGTGGATTAGAGTTAGACCTCCCTCTACTTCCTCAATATTGGAAACAGCTTCAAATGGGAGTCATGGGAGGAGCTGATGAGGACCAGTGGGGAGGAACTGTCAAGTCACACGGGGACTTGAGGGAAAGTTAAATATCACTAAAAAGAAAAAGCCCAACCCTAGCCTTAAGGGCGCATTTACAAGGGTCCAGACACGATTTTGTCCTGCTGGTGTCCTGTCTCCTCCCATCTTTCAAGTTCTATCCAGGGTATCAACCATCTCCCACCCATTTCCTCATCCCAAGTTGAACCCATTGCTTTTGTGTCCTCTGTGGAAATAGCCTGGAGCTGCTCACCTGAGCAGCCTGTAGCCAAGAGGGAGGTGATCGAAGGGCACAGCTGCAGGATGGGGTTGCATAGTGTCCACTGGAGCTGGAGTTAACCCTGGGTCTCTCCCTCCTGACATGCATGGCCTGCTGGGCTTTGTCTTTCTCCTTCTCTCCCTGGTCAGCTCTGGTATCCTCTGGATTCCCCGCAGGAAATTCTGGGCAGCAGCTTTGCAAACAGGTGGCCATGGCTCAATGCCAGCGAGCGTTGGTGCTTTCAGGTGAGCTGGATGAGCTCTCTTCTGCCATTTGATCTTTTATGCTGCTCATGTGTGTCTCGTGGTTACAAATAGCTCCGCAGCAGCGCTGGGACATTACAGTAATGCGGCCATTCAGATCGAGTGGATGCAAAGATAGCTGCTGCAGCTTTTAGCCATGGAACATTTAGCCTTCAATAATGGAGTTTCTGGGTCCCCCTGGAACCTTCCTCATGGATGCACCTGGGATCCCTCCGCCCTTCCCTCCTCCCCACCACAGCCCTGGGCTCTGAGGAAAGACAAAGACCATTGTCCCTTCTGTTGGTAAAGAATTCAAATAAGGGAGTGGCATGCAGAAAACAAAAGAGTTGGGACTGGTGGGTGGTGCTGCTATCATAATAACGTGTACTTCCTCTCTGACTGGTGCCAGGTGAAGCTGTTTACCCACCTTGCAGATAGGGTGAATGGCACCAGTTTACGGAGGCGGGAACTGAGGCTGAGAGCCGCAGCAGCTGTTGCAGGTGAATGAGGACATGCTCTCCCCAGAGCCCAGGTTCCCGACGGTCCCAGGGGAATTCTAAACCCAAAGAAGCTGCTGTGTTCCAGGACGTCCCCCCACCTCCGCCCCCCCCCCTCCCCTTCCCTCCAGCCTCCACCAGGTAGTACCCTCTTTCCTGTCCAGGATCCTCATCATCCTGCCTCCACTGGATCCAGGCTGATTTTCACTAAGAGTGGAGCTCCACGGCTGGCAGTGTTTTGTCATGGGATCTTGGGAATGCTGCCCCTTGAGGGAGGATGCCTATGAAATGGTTAAGGCTGAGCTAGCATCTCCCAGAGACATTGCTCTGCTTGTCTTGCTGCTACTGCCCATTTCCTTAAAAATTATTATTATTATTACTACTATTAGTAGTAGTATAGATACTGGGCTTGAACTCAGGGTCCTCCCTTTGGCTTGTTTGCTCATGGCTGGTGCACTACTACTTGAGCCATACCTCCAGGTTAGGCACTTTGTTGGCTAGTTGAGATAAGAATCACATGGATTTGTCTTCCTGGAATGTCTTCCAACTGTGATCCTCATCTTCCTGAATAACTAGGGTCATAGATGTGTACCATTAGCACCTACTGCTATTTCCTATTTCACAGGAAAGAAAAAGGAGCCCTGTGCAAGGAAATACCACCACGAGTTGCTAAAAGGCTGCAAAATCTGTTATCTAAATGAATTAATTCCTTGGGACATCGCTGACCCATTTTACTAGGAAGGAAACTGAGGCTCAGAGGGCAAACGGCATAGGCCTTTGTGAGTAGGAAATGATAGGGGTAGACCAGGTTTACCTCTTTTCCAGCCCTGTGTTCTTTCTATTGTGACACTATGCTTTGATGACTCAGGCTCAAAGTTGCCTGAATGAATATTTTTAAAAGATGACTTGGGGCTCAGGAGAGTATTGACTAAAATCTCCTCATATACTATAGTTCCTATGGACGTCCTTATAGAGCCTTTCTCCCTCTGGGCACAGCTTGGTTATCAAGACCAGAGTAGCTTCTAGACATGCCTGGAGAAGGGGCTGGGGTCTTGCTGACCTTTGTTTTTCCAAAGCCTTCCTTCCTCCTCCCTCAAAGAATTCAGGCAGCCTTTCTTTCTCCTCCAGATTCATTTTCTCCCTGTCTGAGTTCTCCTACAAACAGGTGGGAAAGGGTTTCTGGTTTCATCTTCACAGGCCTTTTCTTTAGCTCTTCCTGGACAAGAGAGGTGTGTGTTGGGGGAGGATGCCCCCTTCAAAGGACAATCAAGTGGCCAGGGCTCGCAATTTATCATACTAACAGCAGAGGGCGCCCCAGTCTTTGAAGAACAAATCATGTTGGCCACAGCACTGTCCTTGGGCGATCCTTGGGCGAAAAAAAGCATTGGAAGAGCCCCAGCTTTGGAGAGGGGCTCCTGCGTCACCTGTGTGCTTACAACCCTGGGTGCCCTATTTTCTGTGCTTTGTGGCCCACGCTTGTCTCTAAGGAAGCAGAGGCACTGTGGGCTAATCAGAAAGAGGATAGCCCGCTGGGCTTAGGACCTGGATCCCCTCAGATGCGTCTCCTGAGAGCAGGTCACAGGAGATCAGAAAGACCAACTCTGAATGAGCAGCTGAATGGAAGCGTTTGTAAACCCGAATCTCCCTGTGTGACTTGCCTCTGTACGCTGAGTTTCTGAATAACAGGAGATGATTAAAATAAGACCATCTCCCAAACCCCTCCCACGATACAAATTTGGGGTTCCATGCCTTGGGTCTTCTTATCATTTCATTCTGGGGGTTGTTGTGGGTGACACCACCACTGTGATAATATTTGGGAGTCTTGGGTCCTTTCTTTTCACCACCAAATAAAGAATTATGTGTCAGGAAAAGCAAGAGCAGAGACAAAGGTAATTTGAAAGTGAGAGTCAACCAACAGGGAAACCGAGGAAAGCCTCTTAGCTACTGGTGGGTTGATACAAGTCCCCAACAATGACACATCCCTCCTTGTTGGGAGGGCTGCCTTATGCTTTTGAGGTCTGTCCACTTGCTTCCCAAGCCAGGAGGTAGAGAGTGACAGTATAGATTTCTTGATGCAAGAGAGAGAGAGAGAAAAGTGGGGGTATTGAAATTTGTGGCCTGTTGTAGTGCTTGTGGCGTCTACCTTACATGTACCCTCTGGTGAGTCTCAGCAGTCCTGGCATCTGGCTAGGTCCTGCCCACCTGTAGGTCTGTTCATCAGAGCTTATTTTAGCTCCCTAGGGTCTCTAGGAAGAGCTGGGGTGTTCTCTCCACCAGGTCCCCTTCTCAGTTTATCTGCCTGATCTTTCCTTTTTCCCTCTCCCTCAGCTGTGATGTGTCCCATGCCGGCCAAGAGCATCAGGACGGTCCTCCTTCTCCTTCCTGCTCTCGGTGGGTGGGGTGGGGTGGTGGTCACTAAGAGGTTATAAGATCCTAGAGATGGTCAGTTGGGGCCTCAGTCCAGGTGGGATGTGGGAACTCTTTCCCTGATGAGCGGTCCCCTCAGCAACACTCACACACAGAGCTCAGTGAGAGGAGAAAGAACTGCTGAGCCCCACTCCTCCACTAGAGGAGGGATGCTGAGAAAGACGGGCAAAGTGAGCTCTGGTTTCCTAGCTCCTGCCACGCCTCCCCCCCCCCCCCCCCCCCGCCAGGGCACGTGGGGAGAGCCTCCAGTGTATCTGTTCTAATGGTGGTTTCTTATCATGTGATCCTTGCCTCTGGTGCTCTGGACAAGGGAAACTGAGGGCAGACGAGGAAAGAGGGCAAGTTCTGGAAGAGACCAGGAGAGGGAGAGAGAAAAAGCAGATGGAGATGGTCAGGCTTAGCTGGCCTCTGCTCTTCAACGGATAGCTGATCTTGGAGGCTCACGTTTGCTGTGCCGTGGTGGTAGCTGGGAGTGCTTGGGAATTAGGAGAATACATCCTGGAGGTCATCTGAATGCACTGTCTGCCCACCCATCTAGACAAAATGAGCATTCATGACATTCAGAAATGGAACCCAAGGCACAAGTAGCTCTGGAGGCAGGCTGTGTGTATGTGTGCACACACATGCAACAAAAAGTACGCCAAAGTGCAAGCATGGAACCGAGATGTTATTGGTAGACAACATAGGTAAACACTGCCTGCCCAGATAGATCCCCTCAGAAACTCAGACACATTCACATGCTACACACACACACACACACACACACACACACACACACACACACCACACACGATCACATTCACCCCTAAGGCAAAGAACCATTTGCTTGTAGAAACGACTCTTACAACATATGAATAAAATATGTAGGCTCATGCTAACTTACAAAACTCTGGAGGAAGAGAAGGGGCGTGAAGGGAAAAGATGGAGGGAGATGTGAGGAAAAGCACTTAGCCCACACTCCTGGGCTTTGATATAAGCATCATACTTCATGATACATCCAACCTGATTTTCCAACTCATTGAAAACCCTGGCCAGCTGCTTCTAGTGACTCCACTGATGGCTTACCAGAGCTTGCTCTGAGAGAGTCCTGGGAAGAAAGTTCCCCACAGGGAGTTAAATATGAAAACCAAGCTGGATGAGATCTTAGGGTGGTAAATGGGAGATGAGGTTGGAGGGGAGCCAGGGGGGATGACCTGGGAAGATATGACAGGTCAGGCTAGGCAGGAAGGTTGGGGGGTTCTGGAAACTTCCATGGCCACACCCTGCATAGGAATTCTTTGAATCAGGCAGTATGAATGTTCATTGGCTTGCACCTCCTGAGACGCACACTTGTGTATACAAATGTGAAATGAGGTGGGAGGAGTTGACACGTCCCAGGATGGCTCTCAGCTGCTTCTTCTTTGCTGATCTCCAAGCTACCAGACTTTGACATGGCTAAGGACCAGAGTGTCACCCCGCAAAGCCTCCCCTCTCTCTTCTCCCAGTCTCCTTCCGGCTGGGTCCTTGGTCTTGTGAGCTATCCTTCTCCATTTTCCCTTCCCCTTTCCTCTGTCCTCTGCTTATGACAGAAACTTCTAGAAGGAAGAGGAGGCTCTCCGTGGGCACGTTCATCTGAGCAGCAGGTGGGTGGCATGTTGACATGTTAAAATAGCATTGCAGGAAGGACCTGCAGCACCCAGTGGATGAGGGATGATTTGGAAGCAAGGGGGAATTTGTGGGAGAAATTTGTTCTGGGTGAGGCAGTGGGGACCTGATCAGCCACAGGTCAGAGACTGCCCCACCACAGTAGCGGCTTCCTGTAGCCCATTCCCATTGGATCCCATAGGCAGCCCACTGTCTGGGATTCACCCACAGTCTTTCTTTTCCCAAAGAAGGAGAGTTCAGAGAGTCCCCACGCCACTATCAGAGATACCTTGAACCCTGCCTTCAACTCCAAAGCCAAACCTCCCAGCCACCAACTGAAGCCCTGAGATGGGGTCTCTGCATGGAGAGTCAGAGGCATCCAACGTGAGCCTCCAAGCCCTGTGGCAAGGAGCCATCACGGAAGAATGCTGGCCTTTGCGGCCTGGTGGCTGAGGAAGAGGATTAGTATTGATGTCTACGTAGTCGCTGCACATTCTGTGCAGATGCTTTGAAACATTTTGACAAATGGTGTGGAAAATGGTGTGTCTAGAACAACACAGAGTTTATACACTCCTGAACTACTCCAGGTAGCTACTAGCCACGGACCAGAGAGAAATGGAGGCTTGGTTATTCTGGAGAGAAACAGCATGATTTTTTTTCTCCAGAATATCATTTCTGCTAAGAATCCCCGGGGCTCTGTGATGCATGGCTCACTCTCTCCCCCAGTTTTAAATTTCTAAAATAAGAATAGGACCAGGCCAGTTTCTTTCGGTGGGGGGGGGGGGGGAGAACCCAGATGTTTCCAAAGGTGTGTGCTCAACTCCGAGGAATAGAGAATTGAATTTGCATGTGATCTGGGTGGAGGGGAGTTTGATCTCTTATAGAGACCTTACTACACTACCCGTCACCCACACCTTGAGGGGAGTAAGATGGCAGAATGACCACCCCCTCCACCGGGCAGTCCCCCAGAACAACAATGTACTGTGTCTTTGCTAAGCACTTCTTATGTCCAATATGAAGGGAGCAATAAGGCATTAAGTTAGGCATAGGAAGGACATCTAGCTGTCAATGTTTGTAGAGAAGGATCTGGACTTTCTTCCCTCATAATCTTTACATGGGATTTTTTTTTTTTCCTTTATAGCTCACAGCATTGGGGAAGGATGAGATCAGTCCTGTGTACATTTTAAATGAAGGCTTAGAGGTACTGAATATTTTAATATCCTGTTAACATTCCTCTCCTAACCAGCCTTTCTGCTCTCCAGGATCGGACTGACATGTGGGTTTTAGCTGACCGTTTCTCTCAATCCCAGCTCCCACACTTGCAGCTTTGCATTGGGGCTGTGGTGGCTGTGATTGTGCCCCAGAGAACTGAGATGGCCTCTGAGATGGCCCCACTAAGCCCTGACCACCCTCCCCCCCCCATCCCTGCACCCCTAGCTGGGCCCCTGGCTACCACAGTAAGTCAGGTTTCCTAGCTCAAATGAATTCTGTAGGGGATTGACCTAATTTCCAGAGTCGAAAGGGCAACAAAGCCCCAGTCAAAACTCCTGGAAGTGGCCGATAAACAGTGTCTATTAGAAAAAAAAAAAAAAAAAAAAGCATCTCCCAAGGAGAGGCCTCTGAACTCTGCCCAAGGTCCCGGAGCACCTGCTTCTGCCAGGGGAGATCTGCCTCACTGTCACCTCGCTGTGCTACCAGGAGTGCCGTGGGCCATGGTGCTCTCCCTCTGTTCTCTACCCTCACACAGCTGAGAGGAGGCTGTGGTGGGGAGGAAGGGGACCTGGACAGTCGGCCACGTGAAATACAGAGGAAACCATGGGCTGCCTGTCCTAGGGGGCCCAAGTGCACCCCTGACCAACCCCCCCTCCCAGTAGCTCTTATTACACCTAATTTACACATGAGGGAAACTGAGGCTCAGAGAAATTAAATAACTTGCCCCGTTTGCGCAGCTGGTGAAGTGAGCAAAGCCAGAATCGGAACCCAGTGCCCTTTATTTTCCACATCAAGCTCTTTTTCTCTATAGAGGTGCTGTCCTAGCTTCAAAATGCAGCCTTTGAGTCTCTGGTGTGGGGTGGAGCCTAGGCTCTGCTGAAACTGAGTACAAGTTCTGATGAGAGATGGTTCCCTCCCCCCCCCCCCCAAAAAAAATGGCTACCATGATGCCCTCCATTGTATTCGCCATCCTTACACTGGGGCTTCCTGTCTAGTGCCGGATTTTTCCCAGCGAGTCCAGGACGGATGTGTGATGGAGGCTGAAGTGTTGCTAGGTGGCTTCATGAAAGGGAATGTCGCATCGCTCTCTGGCTCCTTTGGGACCTGGGCTCTCAGAATCCAGCTGCCCTGCTGTCCACCCAAGTCTTCCCAGGAAAGGCTCTCTGAAGGTGTCAGGCCAGCAGCCCCAGGTGAGGCCTGGTGCACGAATGAGCCGGTGCCTCAGGCGGGCAGGCAGTCATCCAGCCCCCCCAGCCCATGACCTTTCCCAGCTGAGGTCTTGGACATGGTGGAGCAGAATGAAGCCACGTTCACAGAGCCCTTTGTGCAATTCCTGACCCTCCGTAGCTCAGCCAGAGATCGTGGCTGATGGCAGTGCTGCACTAGGAAGTCACTCACGGCCATGGTGAGGAGAGAGTGAGCCCCAGAGCAGGGCTGCTGAGATGCGGTGAGTGAGGAGGAAGATGGGATTTACGACAGGGAAGAAGCAGAGGGGCAGCTCTTGTTCCTGAGGCATTCCTCATTCTCCATGTGCTTTTCTACATGGTTGGCTTCTCAATGATTCTCGTCTTACAGATGGGAGACCTCATTTTCAGATGATCTTCCTGAGGAGATTTATGAAGGTGAAGTGCTTGCCCGTGGTCGTACAGGGGCTGAGATATCCCCAGGATGACCCCCGCCCCCCCTACCCCCCTCCCCCGAATGCACATTCTTCCCATTAAAGCAGGGCTGCCTCAATCCTACATCACCTCGCCAGCCCTTGACAGATAAAATATCACTCGGCACCTGGCACCAAGCTATGCATGGCTGGAGAGAGCTCTTCAGTATGATTGGTTTTGTGCCTTTAGTACCTATCATGTGAGAAGGAAAATCCAAAATGTTGTTTAATAAATAGAGGAAAGTATTAGGATGGTAGTGTTATTTATCAAATGAGTAATAAGTTCATCCAGAAAAGTCAGTGCTCGGGTGACTGAGAAGTATGAGGATTTGAGGGGCCGTGTGGCAAGCAGCTGTTGGGGTCTCGGAGCGTGGTAGCAGAATCCTCCCCTCTCCTGAATAACAGAAGTGCGTCTTCAGGAGTGCTGTCCAAGGCTTAGGAGGCACAAGACCACACCTTCCTTAGCTCTGGGCAAGATGGCAGACTTGCTCAGGTGCTCATTCCCTATACTGTTTGCTTCTGTCTCCACTTCCCAGTCATTCACATGCCCTGATCCTCACCCCTAGAAGGTTCTTGAATCCTCAGATCCATGCTGTAGGCCCACCTTCTTCCTATCATGGGAGGCTTTCCACAGAGCTCTCCGGAAGCCGTGTGAGGAACACCGGCCTACGTGAGATGCGTGAGGTACAGGGGCGGTGGGGGTGGGGGGTTATTCAGTCCTCCCTCTTGCATGGAACCAACTAGTGAATTCCTGGAAGGAGGCCACCTAAGTACACACTGTTCCTCAGGGTTGCATAAAGAGGTACTATTTTATTGTGTCTGCCATCTTTGGGCTCTTGTGTGAAAGGATGTTACAGCCTTCCAAAGCTCCTTCACGTCTCAACTTCCAGCTTATGGAAGCAACATTTTATATGATGGGAAGGTCAGTGTGATGTGTCAGTTGGCTTACTCTAATAGTCAGCACTAACCCAAGAGTTGTTGGGATGGTGATGGCAGGCTGAACACATGCTTAACATCTACAATTGTCTTTAAGCATCAGAGATTACCTTGCAGAAATCCTTACGGTGTTGCTCAAGGGTTGTCTGTATGATGGCAATGGCAGTGAAGATGGTAGAGGGTGAGGTTGATCTGAGAATGCTCCTTCCTTCCTCCCTTCCTGCCTTCCTGCCTTCCTGCCTCCCTCCCTCCTTTCCTCCCTCCCTCCCTCCCTTCCTTCCTTCCTTCCTTCTCTCTTTCTCTTTTCATTCTTTTTCCCCTCCCTGTCTCCCTCTCCCTTTTCCTCTCCCTCCCTCCCTCCCTCGCTCTCTGTCTCTCTCTCTCTCTCTCTCTATGTGTGTGTGCTGGTACTAGGACTTGAACTCAGGACCTTAAGTCCTCACTTGACTTTTTTCCACTTAAGGCTGCCACTTGACCACTCAAGCCACACCTTCACTTCTGGCTTTTTGATGGCTGATTGCAGGTAAGAGTCTCATGGGCTTTTCTTCCCAAGCTGGCTTTGAACTGTGATCCTCAGATATCACCTCTTGAGAAGCTAGGATTTCAGGTGTGAGCCACCAGCGTCTGGCCAAGAGCACACATTTTCTGAACTCATGTCCTGTGAGTTTTAGCAGCTGCTGGGATACGGAGGGAGGGGTCTGGTGGAAAGAGGGTGGGGCTCGGAGCCAAAGGCTTGGGTTCAAGTGGTCGGTTGACCACTTCCTACTGCTGATCGTTAACCCAAGGAGAATTCCAGGAATGCTGTGGGTAAATAAGGTAAGACGTTGAAGTATTTGCAAAGCCTAGACACATGTCATTTATAATCTCTGAATTTTTTAAAAGTCAAGATTCATACCACAAATTATGTAGGGTAATTAATGTTTGGGAAGAATATGACCATTGGGTGGAAAAGAAGTTGGCTCTCTTTCCCCCAAATGACAGTTCAACACAATCAGACAGGAAGACAAAAACTCGGGCCGTTTGTCAAAACCAATTAAAAGTGTCAAGAGAGTTTAAAAGAGGCCTATCAGGGATGCGAAATCAGAGGTCACTGAACTTGTTACAAGGCAACACTAGGGAAGCACAGTCCCATTGGCAGGCGTTTTGGTGAGACATTTGGGCTCAAGGGGGAGGGGCCTGTCCAGTAGAAGGTGGGGGCTGGGAACAAGAAGGCTTCTGCTAGCAATGTAGAAGAGGGACTACTTTGTCAGCAGGGAGGCTGATGGGTTTCTTTTTTGTTGTTGTTGTTGGTCGTGGGGCCTGAACTCTGGACCTGGGTGCTGTCCCTCAGCTCTTCAGCTCAAGGCTAGTGCTCTACCACTTGAGCCACTGCGCCACTTCCGGCTTTTTCTGTTGATGTGGTGCTGAGGAATCAAATTCAGGGCTAATGCATGCAAGGCAAGCACTCTACCACTGAGCCACCTTCCCAGCCCCACTCATGGGTTTCTTACACTGATAAACAATAGTGTGCCAAGTGCCCTATGCCCCATTCCAGAGATTGCCTTTAGCATCCTAAGGCTTGCCTTCCTTCCTTTTTTTTTTTTTTCTTTTTAAACTCCCTCATTGCTTGTCTCTTTAGACTAACCTGGGAGTTTCATGTGGCCAAAAGCCATCCCGCCTTGAATCATGGCCCATGAAGCTCAATGAATAGTCCCCAGTAATGGGGACATTCAATTCCTTGGTCAACACTTGCTATGGTTGTATTACTGTGTGTACAGTTCTACGGGGCTTTGTAAGAAAGTGACAAATGAAGAGGGTGAGATGGAGAAGGGAAAGAAGAGGGGGTGGGGGGTGGAATAGGGAGTTAATTAACAACAGAAATAGGAAAAACCAATTCCTCTCCTCCAGGGACTTGCAACTTCCACTGAAGGAGGTGAAACGCACTAACAGTGTTAAGGGTTTGCTCCTGTATAGCATAATGAGGTTCGTCCTACGGCATCTCTTCTATGGAAAAACCTAGCAGGCAGCCTGTGAATGTGCAGAGTCAGTCTCCCGAGGAGCGGCCTGGTGGAGTGCAGAGGGAGATGCAGCCTGCCCCGGATGGGGTGTGGTTGGGTTAATGAAGGCTGCATCTGGAAGGGCAGAGAGGCCGGAAGGGGCATCTGAGCGGGGCATTGGCCATTTTCTGAGCACACTGGCAAGCTGGGAAAAATGCTCTCCTGAATCCTGCCAAGATTGATGTCTCAGATCTTGCCCATCTCAAGCTGTCAGGACCCTCTTCCTTAGAGCACATCGGGGCGGCACAGTCTTGCATTAATTTAGAGCTAATTGTCAGGTAATGAATTCGATTTGGCTCACCATATTGAAATCCCTTCTGCTCCCAGCTGAACACCAGTAAATCATTTGCATCACAAATCTTCTCTTCCCTGGATGCTCAGCTTGCCCAAGCTGTTGTTCAGACCCTTCCTTGGCTCCCTATGAGCCCTGATCTTTGAATGCAGCTGAAAATTTTTTTGCATCTCCTTGTTAGAGCTGCAGAACTGAAACTCACCCAAGAAAACTGAGTCTGGGTAACTGTCTCAGAAAAGTCAAGGATAAGAGTGCTCTGTAAGTGTGCTCCATTGTACCATGGAGTCCTGATAACTGTGAAGAAAGGCACCAGGAGCCTGCTGAATCAGGAGCTCAGAGGTGAGCCCTAGCCTTCCATGTTTGACCTGGCTCTCCAGTGACAGACACGGTCAAGTTCAAGAGCCACTGATCTATCTCTAGAACATCAACTGGATTCCCCCAGCTAGTCAGTGATTCTTTGGATTCTCACTTTTATCTCCCTGTGAAGCCAGCTTTCCTCCTATCCTAGGTTTCTTCAGACTTCTACATTTGTTTTTCTTCCTCTTCTGTATTAACTATGGTTGTATTCAAGTAGGGGCAGAGAGAAACAAACATAAGTGCTTGAACAGGACAGAAATTCTTATCTCTAGTGTAAAGAGGTTGGGAGTGGACAGTCCAAACTTAGTGATGCTACTTTACCACTCTGCCATCCTTAGCATGCCAACTTACAACTCAGAATGTCTGTACAAAAGTCAACCATTATATTTGCAGCCAAATGAGCAGAAAAGAAAGAGGAGAGAAGGGCATGCCCGTTTCTTCACTGACATTTCTTGGAAGTTGCACATAGCAATGCTATCATATATCTCATTGGCCTAAACTTAGTCTCATAGTTGTACCTGGCTGCAAGAGAGGCTAAGTAAAGTGTTGTTTTGATTCTGGGTATTGATGCACCTGGTAAATAATCAGGGTATCTACTTTTGCAGAAGGAGGAAGATCAGCGCCAGCGTAGACAACTAGCCACAAAGGATGGTCTGTGTTAGCGCCGTACAGACATAGTCCTGCTTCTGAGTCTTCAGGTTCTCACTCATGCTCAGCACATCCTCCAGCCCCAACTTCTCAACACATTTAATTCAGGAAATATTCTCCAGCCACTCAGAGCAATGGATTTCCCAACTGCTGCCGTGCCTGCAGCTCACAGATTAACTTCCTGTAAACACTGAACCAGACTTCTAGTTAAACAATCCTGGGCCTTCTAAGTCTTGTGTCTGTGATTTGAGCAGGGAAAGACAAAGGGACCAGTAGTGACTGACACCTCTTCTGTCCCCAGTGTGGGCTGTGTTTTTTCTGATTTAGTCAGCATAAAACCTTGACCGGGTTCATCCTATCCAGAGCAATGCTAGGGTTTAGGGGCAGGCTTTGGATTAGGGTATGGATTGTAAAAATCATTTTACACATGAATTATGGGTGGCTCAGAGATATAGCAAATTTTCCCACATGAGGAAGAGATAAGAGTCCTAAACTGCAAGAGCGTGGCTCAGTGTGGTATAGAAAGGCGAGTTTGATGAGAGACAGAAAGAGGAGGTTCTCAGGGACTGTGAAATAGGGAGCCCTGCAGGGATCACCCGGGCAGACCAGACATAGCAAGCTCCAAAGAATGTGCTGGTATCTCTCCCGTGTGGCTGCATGTTCATCTCCCTTCTCAGGATGAGGTCTGCATCTTTTCATGCGCCCAGACCCGAACCCAGTAGGTACTTTGTATAACTGAATTTAATACAGTATCACACAACCCCAGACATCATTTGTCCATCACAAACTAGGTACTTGGGGGAGGGATAAGGGGATGTATAAAAGTCTCTCTCCTCTCTCCTGGAGTCTACAGTCTCCTGGGAAGATAAGGGAGATAGAATTAACTCTGAGAATAAGGACAGCAATCTATCCATGCTAAATAATGCAGCCCAGACCACTGACGCCTGGAGCTTTCAGAGTCCAGGCAGACCCATAACAGCTGGAGCCACTGGACAAAGGGAGTCTTAAGGGTTGTTTGGGTTTGGTTAGGAGGGAGGGGGGAAGAAGGAGGGAGGAAGATGATGAGGACATATAGGAGGGGCTGGCAGGAATAAATGGCCACATACAGATAGGGAGGGAGGACTCATGCTGGGAGATTTTGTTTTTAAGCAAAGGCTTAAAAGCCACAAGAGGACTTTGATGCTGTGAGAAACAAGGAGTCAGGGAAGGTTGTGGGGCCAGGGGAAGCCTGTGCTGGGAGTCCTGGGAGGTGCTCTGCAGAGTCACTTGGGCCCTGGGAGGAAGGGGAAGATGGAGTCTGGAGTCAGGCAGGGTAGCTGGAAGACCAAAGGGGTAGGCTTCCTTCCTGCTACGTTTTCACACATTTGCTCTCTGCCTGGAGTCTTTGCAAGTGGCTGCAGCTTGCACGTGGATGGCAGGAACTGCTCACGCTTCTTCACTGACTCATTAGTTTCTGTTGATCCCTATTGTGTGCCAGGGCCAGGCTGGGGGCAGTGTCCACAGAGGGGACTCCAGGCTTCCCTCCTCTTTCTGTTAACGTGGCAGCCAGCACAAGGCAAAAGCAGTTTCTAAGCACCTGTCCCAGTCTGACCCTGCTGATGTCCCCATCTCTTCATTCAGATGTTGAAGGGAATACAGAGGAACACCATGCCTGTGCCAGAGAAGGAGAAGGCTGTTAGAAGATGGGGTATGAGATCCCTGAAACGCCAACTAGCTTGTGCGCCTCTGCTGGCCTACAGGACTCCCTGCCACTACCACAAGGTGTAGCTGTTTGCTGGAGTCCCCAGGGAAACCCACTGCTGCCTCAGCTCCCCCAAAGGCTTAAGCCTATCTCTGTGTTTCTAGGCCTGAGAAACTGGAGCCCGATGATGACTTCCCTGCCTCTCCCTTTCATTTCTCCCCAAGGCCTCATTCCTGAGGCTAAGGAAGGTATCAAAGCCCAGGAAGAGTTGTTCAGGGCTGACGCTGTGTTACCTGCATGCATCAGTGCTGCTCTCTCCCAAAGGAGCAGTGCTCAGTCTCAGCTCTCTGAGAGCATCTGCCTCCTTCAAACCAACCCATCCTCCGCCTATCCGAAACCACGTCCACCCAAACGCTGCAATCTATGCAAAGGAACCAGGAATGAGTGTGCATGCTCTGTAGACTGGGCTGTGGCCTCTCCATCTGTCATCCAGGGTTCAGGTCTCTGTTCCTTACCAGCCCAGAGGAAAGCTGGATTCAGGGTTGAAGTTAGAAGTTGGTTTCCTCTGTTAATATCATCAGTGAATGATGGAGGCTCAGAGATCTTAAGCTGCTACCCCAAGTTCAGTAGAACTTTGGAGTTAGAGTCCAGCCAGGTGGGATCTGTATTGCTCTGCCATGTTGCTGTTTGGCTCTGGTGCTCATGGCACTGCAGAAGCACCACCTCAGGCCTGACACTGCTTCCCCAGGTCTCTGCAGTGCCCACCAGCCTCTCCAGCACTACCATTGTCTCTGAGTGCCCTTCCGGTGTGAAGCCACCTCTG
Source organism: Dipodomys spectabilis (assembly GCF_019054845.1). Taxonomy (NCBI): domain Eukaryota; kingdom Metazoa; phylum Chordata; class Mammalia; order Rodentia; family Heteromyidae; genus Dipodomys; species Dipodomys spectabilis. Next base: position 17,995,278 of record NW_024870874.1, read on the forward strand.
TCTCAGGTGCTTAACACACTGGAGCTTGCATTAGCCGTGCACTAGAACTCTCTCTTTTTTATACATAGCAACAGAAAATATTACAGAGCAAACATGGGCTCCTGTAGAGCCACCAAGGAGGTTTGTTTAAGTTGGCATCAATTTTGCTAACCTCCTGCTGAAATATTTGCCAATCTGGCCAAGGTTTCAAGCTGCCCACCGCTCAAGATCATCTCTTCTATTTAATGCTGCTCTTGAATGAGATCCACTTTTCAGAGGTCACAGAGACTCCATTGCATGTTTTAGCCACCTTGAATCTGGAAGTAAAACAAAGTGACATTGCATGCACACTGAGTTTTGTGTGTGGACTCACTCCTCTATTCTGGATTTCCAGGCTGTGGGCACAGTAGAACTCTACAGGGCAGAAATTATTTGCCCCAGAGGTCCCTGGGACCAGAGCCTTCTTCTCCAGCAGAGTTTTTTCTGGGTTTCCACAATGCTGTTTGCAAAGGACATTTTCTCAGTAATGTCTGTGGTTCCTACGTGAGGTGAGCCAGGCAAGGGGCGGTTAGACCTAGCTGTAGTGTGGTGATCACTGGGGATACTTGATTTCCGCAGTTGGATACAACCCTGGCCAAGCCTGAGCTCTTTCCTCTGTGGCTCCACTCAGCTTCATGCATTTGCCTTCACTCCCATGACTGGGACTCTCTGCTGACTGCCCACTCTTGTGAACAGAATCATGGACATTGTGCTTCTCACATCTGGCAAAGACCTGGATGTGGACAAAGCCTATCTCAGCCTCCTGTTCTGGACTCTGTTTCTTACTGGAGTCTGGACCGGCAGCACTGGTGCTGCCCATTAGGCAGTCATGCTTGAGCCATTGGGAGGCTTCCCTCCATTCAGAACTTCCCTGCTTTGTTTGCCTAGTCTAATCTTCCCAATATCGTTTCTCTATCCTCTCAGGTTCCTCGGAAACCCAGGTAAAATGATCTAATAAGTAGACTTAAGAAGGTCTATGAAGGAGATTTATCCTGATGTTGTCTCCATGTTGGTGAGTTGATAGTGGATGGTAGATTGATGCACTGAGCAGGGTACCTGTGATTTTGTATACCAACTTAGTTCCAACTGTGTCTATCCCTTGCCCCAATGACATTTTCATACCCGTTCGACCAATCTTCTCTCTCCATCTTGGGTACCTCTGGGTAAAGCTGCTGAGCATTTTTGTAACTGACACGGAATGAGATCATCTCTGTGATGCCTCCAAAAGGATGCCTGGCACCATGACTGAAGAACAGAAGGCCACAGAAAGGAGCTAGCATGTTGAAGCCTAGGGGCTGGTTGTCATCCCTCACTAGCCCAGGCAGGCAGTGGTTCACAGTAGTTAGCACAAGTATTTGAGGCCCCAAACGTCTGGGTTTACAGCTGGGCTCCTCTGGCCACTCACTGTGATTTTGTACATGTTATATAGCCTCTTTATAGGTGATGGGCAAAAATGGAGAGACTCTCGTAAGTTGTCATCAGAGGTTCAGTGAGTATATACATGCAAAGTAGAATGGTGATGGACACGTGATAAATCCTCAAAACATCCTAAGGAGTCAGCTGTTGTGACCATTCTTTGCTCAAGTCCTTCTTTGTCAGCTCAATGATAATACAGAAGAATGTAAAGTGCTCCTTAGTTTAAAACGTGCTAATATACTTTCTCACATCCTTCTTTGGGATGGGCTAAGGTTTTGGGATGGGCTTGCAATGGCTAATTTTAGATGTGAACTTGACTGGGTCATAGGGTGCCCAGATATTTAGTTAAACATTATTTATAGCATGTCTATGAGGATGTTTCTAGGTGAGACTAACATTTCAGTTGGCAGAATGAGTTAAACATATTGCCCCTCCTGATGGGGATGGGTATCACCCAGTCCATTGAAAGATTGAACAGAACAACAACAAGAAAGGCTAAATGAAAGGGAATTGTAGAGTGGGGCCATTGGTGGGGCCATTGGTCTTCTGCCTTGAGACTCAGGCTGAGATAAATACTCATGCTTCCCAGGCTTTATTTAGGATTCAAACCAGAGCACCACCACCAGTACTCCTAGATCTCTGGCTTGCCAACTGCAGATCTTGAGACTTCTCATTCTCCACAATGGTCTATATACTTAACCTATCACTTTAATTCTCTGGAAAATGCTGGTTGATATCCAAGGTCACGAAGCTAGTGTGGTGGCCTTAAACTTGCTCTACTTAAAAACAAAACAAAACAAAACAAAAACTCAGCCGGGAGCTGGTCGCTCACACCTGTAATCCTAGCTACTCAGGAGGCTGAGATCTGAGGATCGCAGTTCAAAGCCAGCCCAGGCAGGAAAGACTGTGAGACTCCTATCTCCAATAAGCCACCAGAAAACCAGAAGTGGTGTTGTAGCTCAAGTGGTAGAGCCACTTGCCTTGAGCTGAAGAGCTGAGGGACAGTGCCCAGGCCCACAGTTCAAGCCCCACGACTGACAAAATAAAAAAAAAAAATCAGTGCTACTTAATCCTACTTCCTATAAAATGGAAGGAAAGTCTGTGTGTAACTCAGTACAGCCACTCCTAATTGGTGAGGGAAAACTGCTTCTGCAGATAGCTCATTTGATGTGTGTGTGTGTGTGTGTGTGTGTGTGTGTCCGCGCGTGTGTGTATGTGTGTGTGTAAGTATGTAAAGACAATCCTGAGAGCCCATCTCAGAGTCAGCTGCATTTCTTTGGCAGTCACTGGAGTTCAAAGAGGGAGACCTGAGGAAGGTCTGGAGGAGAATTACTTAATTTAGAGCATTGGAAACCCAACAATTGTTTCCTTAAAAATAGAATTTGCTGAAACAACTCCAGCTTCTTATTCTTCTCACTGCATAATAAAGTAATTAGTAATTGTGTCACTCTGGTAATTTTGCTTCTTCCAATAATCACCAGCAATGACACTGTTGCTATGCGGGGGTTCCAATATGTGTGTGAATGTGTGTGTGTATATACATTTATATCTGATCTCTGCAAAAAAGTAGACACCACAGTTTTTGTTGTTTTGTTGTGGCTGTTTAAATGAAAAGTTCATTGGCCCCTATTATTTATCCATTACTAGTGTGAGGCAGTGTGTGGCTGTCAGAAGACTAGAAATCAGGGCAGAGAGCTTTCTAACTATCCCCAAATATTAAACAGAAAACTCCTATGAAAATGGTAGGCACCTCTCTATTGCTAACTATAAATCAGGACCTTTATCTGACAAAAAGGATTTTGTAGTGATGTTAATATGATGGGTCTCACTTACAAAGACATTGAAAAGGACTTGAGCTGTGGCTCAAATGGCAGAGCAGCAGTCTTGAGTGAGACATCCAACAAGAGGCCCTGGCACTGGATTGAAGTTCTCATACTATCATGTGCACATACACGCACATGCGCACACACACACACACACACACACACACACACACACACAGTTCATAAAGGTTTAAAAAGTAAATCACATTTACTTGCACATTTGTAATTCTAGAAAGGATAGAACTGTATGAACTGTGCACTGTCTGAGAAAATCCAGAGTGCAAGTAGAAAGGAGATGTATGCATGTTTTAATCCCTGCTGTGTTAGATTTGTAAACAATTAGTGTACCTCAAATGCACAAGTCTCTGAAACAAAGCAGTGCTATTGGAAGTTGTATCTCTAGGCTTATCAAATTCTGTCCAAGCTTATTGGTTATGGCAATTAGAAAAATCAAGTTGGAAAGACGGGATTCATATTGGAGAAGATAGATACGTTTAACCTGGTTCAACCAGTATGCAAGATATGCACAGATCCAAATATAACCTAGTATTTTGTATGTATAAGCGTTAATTGAATCTTCACCATGTGCCAGGTGTTATGCTAAGAGTGTTGCCTACATTCTTCCTATAATTCTCACATCAGCTCTGTAAGTTAGATGTTAATATGCTCCTCATTTTATAGATAAGAAATATGGTAGATAGAAGTGCTTACCAATATTTTTCCATTATTCTTTTTAAAATAGTAAAACCATATTCATTTATTTATGTATGGATGTATGTACATACGTATGTATGTATGAGTGTATGTATATATGTTTGTATGTATGGCTTAAACTCAGGGCTTGGGTGCTGTTCCTGAGTTTCTCTTGTGCTCAAGGCTAGTATTCTACCACTTAAGCCACAGTACCACTTCTGACTTTTTTTGAGTAGTTTACTGGAGATAAGAGTCTCACAGACTTTTCTGCTCAGGCTAGCTTTGAACTGCGATCCTCAGATCTTAGCTTCCTGAGTAGCTAGGATTATAGATATGAGCCACTGGTGGCCAGCTTAAAACCAGATTTTATTTGGATGGTCATACCTCAGGCTGGAAGTCTGCATTTTCTAGTCTCCCTTGAAGCAAGTGTGATCATGGCACTAACTGGCCAACAAGATTCAAGTAGAATTGTTGTCTGGAGGATGTGAGGAGTCATTTGGAATCTCTATCAGCTGGATGTGTACTTCTCCCTGTTGTCTTCCTTGTTTTGTGTGGCTTGCAGATATGAATGGTGATATGTATTGTGTCGAACTAACTTGGCAATTCAAATCCATTCTTCAGCTAAGAACAACTTTACAAGACAAAATGCCTTTCCTTTTTTTTTCTTTTGCGCCAGCGCTAGGGCTTGAACCCAGGGCCTAGGTGCTGTCCCTGAGCTTCTTTTTCTCAGTCTAGTGCTCTACCACTTGAGCCACAGTGCCACTTCCTACTTTGTCTGAGTAGTTTGTTGGAGAAAGAATCTCATGGAGTTTCCTGTCTGGGCTGGTTTGGAAGCACAATCCTCAGGTCTCAGCCTCCTGAGTAGCTACGATTACAGGCGTGAGCCACCAGCGCCCACTAATATCACCCAGTGATAAAATGTATTTTTAAACAAAAATGTAAAAGTACAGAGGAATGACAAGTCAATGAGAAAATATTGAGCCAAGTTCTGTGAGATGGAAAACTGGTGAGGTGAGCCTGGATTTTCTGACTACTTTTCTCCAGAAATCGTCTGCTGATTCCAGAAAATGTGGCCAGGAAACCAGGATGCTAAACACAGCTCTTGACACTGGGGCAGGAGTCTGTCAAGGCTGGGAACCCTGGTAATGGGGTTTCTTGAAGAAAGAGTCACTTCTATCCTGGATGCGATTACAGTGAGGTAAGAATGGTACTGCCTCAGGCCTCCATGAAGATCAAACGTAAATATTTCCTGAAAAAAAGACAGCATTATTCAAAAGCCTCATGTTAGCCTTTTGGAGGTTAAAAATGAATATCTGGTAGCCTATCTTTTCTCCTTAATAGTTTAATAAAAAAATATTTTGAGACACCCATAAAGTTTTTATTTGGAGGAGATGTTCCCCATAAAGATGTTGATAACATTACTTCTGTAACTTTCAAGGACTTAAATCCATGAAATCATTGATGACATATTTGGATCAAATACTATTCAGCCATTGAGTTTCAATGAAGATATCTTTAAAAACATATGAAACCTGTCACATTTTCCATAGACATCTGTGAAAATATCCTGCATCCTCCATGTTTGTCTGCAGTAGGGCCTTGCTGCTTTCTTTCAAGAGCTGAAACCATTTCTCCAGCTCCTTGAATGTGATTTGGGCCCCCAGCCACAAAATAACAAGCAAAATAAAATTATTAGCTTAAGCCAGTAGGTTCTGATAAAGTTTGTTATATAGCAATAGACAAGTGAGAATAGGAAAAGCTGTTTTTAAAACATTAAACGGAACATGTTAGAAAACAACATGCGCTGTGTGATTCCATAAAAACACACACACACACACACAACGTGTACATATACATAGAACAAAGATTAGAAGGATTTATGCAAAAATACAGTACTGGTTATTTTGGATGGCAGGCAGGATTACAGTGCTGTTCATTTTCTTGTAGCTTGCCTGATTTCTCAGATTCCTACTATCATGATTTTGGAGCTATTTTGATGACAGATAGATGGCCACAATATAACATCACCTAGGGAAAAACAAACAAACAAGGTATAGTTTCTGTGAGGGCTGTCCTGTTCAGCTAATCTTTTAATTTTTTTTCGTTCCCTCTGCAAAAGAAAAGAACTGATTTTTCTTGGCTAGTGATATCTTGCTGTGCTCTTCCTCCTTTGTAGGGAGTTGAAGTGTCCAGTGGTCCTGAGTGGACAGGTCTATATGCAGCAAGATGGGCAAAGATGGGATGCTCTGGGCTGTGGCGTCTTGCACAGGGCTCACCAATGGGGCCAGGCCTCCCTTCTGCTCTGGTCCTGCTTGGGAGATCCAGAAGGATGCATCAGTAAGTCATCTGGCTTTTATCAAGCTGGTGAGGTATGAGAGCCCCATCCTGAGGACTGAAGTCAGGTTGAATGACAACTAAAAAACCTACTTGGCCATGACCCCCAGCCATATTCTTAGAAGGAGCCACCCTTCCTGAATACCTGTCCTATTTGAAGTCTCATGTTTGTGTATCAATTGATTCAAGCATTTCCAACAAGAGAGCTGAGGGGCTGCAAATAATTCAAATAGGAGCTGGAAGAGCAGTGACTGGTAACTATTTTCAAACTTAGTAATATCTATAAATAAGCACTGTTTCAGTTTACATATATAACAACATATGTATTTAGAAAAATAAGATTGTATTATTTATCACAAGGAGGCTGGAATAAAAGACATTGTAATATCTGGCACCATATTCCCCTGCATTTTGGGATGATGTGTCCATCTGTTTATACTCTTTGCACTGTACTAGATGAGCTTAGATGGCTTTGGCAATCACAGAAAAAATCACTGTGATTGATCAACTAAAATCATTGTTTTTTTTAAATGAAGTGTCATTCTCTCTGATGGTTTTGTGATCACAGATCTGAGCTCTTCAGGTAGAAATTGTCTGTGCTGTTTTTAGGACCAATATAAGTTCTACTTCTGGTGTCATTTTATTTTATTTTTGAAAGAGGAGGGACGTCAATTTTCCAGAATAAAATTCTAGGATAATTAAAGAGAAAGATGAGTCTAGCACATTTTAGTAGTTTTGGGAACTAGAAATCCTATCTTCTACCATCATGTGGCACTTGTGTGTCCTTAGGAACACATTTATATGCCCTGGTTTTATCAGTCAGGTGAAGAGAGCAGAAGTATATTTCACAGAGAGAATGCAATGTAAAAGTTTGCTCATCTGGGTGTTGGAGAGCCAAGAAAGCAGAAAAGCAACATTGGGGTGATGTAGAGACAGGAGCTCTGGGTAACAGCTGCCATCCTTGGGCTTCTGGGAGAAAGGGAAGAAGATGGAAAGTTAAAGAGGGTCCTGCACAGCTGGGTGGCAGGATCCTGGATGATAAGGTTAAGTCTAAAATAATTGGGAAGTCATGAGTTTATTATTGCCTGTGTGTACATGTGTGTATATGTGTATGTGTGTGTGTGAGAGAGTGCGTGTGTTGCTGGAAACCCAAAGCTTCCTGCATGCTAAGCACATGCTTTACTACCTAGCTACATTCCCAACTCCTTTGCTGGTTTTTGAAAATATTTTTATTTTCTCAGAGGGAGTTGAAAAACAAAAACAAACCCCAAAAGCCCTTTATCCTCTTCATCCAACTTGACTCTGTGGTGACATCTGTACCTTAACAAAACCAAGAACAATTTAATTATTTTAAATGATTATAGACCTGGATTTTTTTTTTGCATGCACTGATTTTCATGACATAGTTCTGTGACATTTTATCACACCATCCAGATCGAGAACCTTCCCAGGATCACAAAGGAACTACCCATGTCTTTCTCCTCCCTCTCCTTCCTTACCCTGTAGCAGTAGCAATTGTTGTCTTTCCCCAAGCTCTACACTTTTATAATATAATTTGTTTAATTATAAGAATTTGGGATTGAATTGTGACCTCAAGTAAGATATATTGGGATCTGAGGCCCCAAATGTGGTCCTATTTGGAGATAGGTTTCTACTCTAGAGGAGATCCAATTAAAGTGTGGTCATAAGGATGGACTTTATTGTAATATAATTACTGTCCTAACAAGAAGAGGAAATGTGGGGACAGATAGATACACGTGTGTGCGTACACACAATGTCATAGAAATGTGCAGCAGAGATCAGAATAATACTTCTATAAACCAATGAATACCAGCAATTCACCAAAAGCTAGGGGAGAGGCTAGATTCTCTTTCATGAGCTCAGTATGAATCAACCCTGCTGACTCTTATACATTGGGCATCCAGCCTCCACAACCATGAAACACTTGGTTACTGTTGTTTAAACAATCCTGTACCCACTCTAACAAGCTGACATCCTATGTCTGTATCATTACTTTTTAATAATAACTGCTTAAAAATTAGCTTACAAAACTCCTGAGATTTGGGGTTGGGAAGGTGGCTCAGTGGTAGAGTGCTTGCCTTGCATGCATGAGGCCTTGGGTTCAATTCCTCAGCACCACATAAGTAGAAAAAGCCAGAAGTAGCGCTGTGGCTCAAGTGATAGAGCACTAGCCTTGAGCTGAAGAGCTGAGGGACAGCACCCAGGCTGAGAGTTCAGGCCCCATGACTGACAAAAACAAACAAACAAAAAAACTCCTGAGATTTTTCTGGAGCAGATAGAAGCTGGCTCCAGACCAGGATTACAAGGATCATAATGAAAGCATAGGAAAAACTAGCAACTGGAACTAGTTATCATGGGCAGAACAGAGAACCACTACTACAGGAAATGGACAAGAAGGATTGAGACCCACTTCCTTTTCCAACCACCAAGCATCTCTATAGTTTCCCCTGTTCTTGGACCTAACAGGGATCCTGCTGCAAAGCAGAAGGAGGTTTACAGTCCTAAGTAGAAAACAGAAGGGTAGGTGTGGAGCAGAGACGCAACACCTTAATATCCAAATATGATGGACTTTGTAGACTCTTCTAGAGACTTTTCAGTCCCTGGTAATTATCTCAAGTATCACTACAGGGCTTCCTTTGGTCCATGAAATTATTTAGCCAAGAAAACATAATTCTGGCTTCTTATATTTTATAACAAATTTTGAGAGATTTATCACATCTACCTTTTTTTTTTTTGACAGTCTTACCATTTTTTTTAACCCATAATGTTAAAGAAGAAGTGTACCTCATTTTGCTTCTTACCTTTCCACAAATGGCTTGACTGTATTTTCTCAAGAAGTTTTCTCAATTTGATAAGAAAAAAAGGTGTGGGAAAGTAGGATTTGGCATGTGAAGATTTAATTTATAGAAAAACAACTTTTAAGGAACATACATGTTCTTTAAATACAGTTGGTTTCCCTTGTGGTAATCTGCAAATCCACCGTTCCCTTTCAAAAGAAAAGCAACTTCTTAAATAGACTTCTAGTGCCAGGAAAGGATTAATTTACTCAATCTTAGGCTGGCTCCCTGTGTGGGTTAATTCTCTTTTTGCTAAGTAGCTGGAGATGAGTAAAATTGCTCTTCCCAACTCCCAGAACCAGCCCAATATCTCTCCTGCAACCTCTGAGCACAGTTCAGTCCCCCAGCACAGTCACACTAATGAGGTAAACCACCACCGCAGCATCTGTGCTTATGATTTTTGGACCCACCAGTGAAAGGAATTCCAACCTGGGTAAAGCATCTTTCCTGGAGCTGACATCCTTCGTTCTGCAAGCTGAACATATTCCATTGCTGTCTGGAGAAACTTACATCAAGCTTGTCTCTTAAACTTCCCTACACCACACATACCATTCTAAATGTAACAAATGCTTATTGCAGAGAGCCTCGGAAATAAAAATGAAATACAATTTGAGGCTGTGTGTTTTACGCTTGGCAAGAAAAGACGCCAAAATCAAAGCATGATGTGTTATACCCTCTTCCATGGAAATGTATAAACAAAACTTGATTTTAATAACTCCTTTTCTCTAGTCTAGGCCTGTGGGGTTTTCCTAAGTCCAGCCGGAGATGCTGACTTCCCCTTTCTCCACTCTATCAGATTGCAGATTTTGGCCAGTTCAGATTGTAGATTTTGGCCAGTTCAGTTTTAAAGTCTAGCGTACTGTCCAAAGTGGGGAATTCGGTAAGTATAAGCCGCGGGCCAGAATTGCCTACAAGAATTGGAATGAGAATCATCAGCAAGAATGCGTGAGCAAAACCACAGCCAGAGCAGCAGGCAAGACGTAAATTACCACACTGGGTAATGAAATTCACACTTTTGAGGAAATACCTAGAGTGGCTGGATTCTTGGAAGCAAGAGACAGAGTGTACCCCCTCCCTTTCCTCAGGATTCCAATTTGAGTTTTCAAGCTGCCTCATTTGCTGGACTCAGGACTTTTTCCTCCTCCTCTTCTTCCTTCCTTCCCCTTCCTCTTCTTCCTCCTCCTCCCCCTCCCCAACTGGACTGGCAGGTACATTAATATTTCAATCAGTGCTTTTCTCCAGACAGAGACCTGGCATTCATATGCAGATCTTCTGGATTGGAGGTGTCCCTTTAGACCAATCTGGCTGTGCCTTTGTAGCAGAAATGGGAAGAGATGACAATTAATATGAATCTGTTGACCTGGAAGTATCTCCTGTTCAATACAACAACAAATTAAGAGATGGCATAGTAGCAGGTATTTGGATCTAGTTGTGGGTTTTAATCTCAGGTCTGCCCTTTACCCACAATGTGACCTTGGCCATTTCTTCCCTTCTATGTGAAAATAGGGATAGTGTTACCAAATGCAGTGCCATTCTTCACCTCGGTCCATGAGTCTGACAGAGAAGAACGCAAGCAAGAGGTGAATGTAGTGAAAGTGATTGGAAAATTTATTAGTAAAGAAGTGTGGCAGAGAAAGGCGATTTCCACATGGCATGGTGCCATAGAAAGATGGGCCCTTCCGTTTATCTCCAGGGTACAAATTGGAGCATTACATTTAAAGAAGAATTAGGAGTAAGGACAAAAGTATGCACAGACTGTTGGTTACACCTGTAACAGGTGTGGCCTAGTGGCTCAGGGCCTCTTTTATTTCCTTGTTATCTCTCATCACTTGACAGGGGGGAGGGGCAAATTTGTTCTAAGAAGATGATTCCTTCAGCTCAAAAGTACAGCTTGGTCATTACAGGAAATTGTCCTCATTGGGGGTGATCTGTTCTGCAAGGCTCTGCTGTTGCTTAGTAATAGTTTTAGTTTCTCGTTATAAGGATGTTATCAATCAGTCTTGTCTTTTTCTGGAACCCAAGGTAATTGGAAAGTGACTGTGGGGAAAGAAAATGGAGGCAGAGATGCCAGGCTTTTTTCCTGCTCTTTATTTTTATTTTATTTTCTAAGATTGGAAATCAGGACTCAAACTTGATACCTGATGCTTTTGCTCAATGGCTAGCACTCTCCCAACTGAGCCACTCCCTGACCACTGCCCTATTTGTAGAGTTGCTAGTTTAGCCTGGTACCAATAGCTTATGCTAGCTACGTAAGAGGCTGAGATCAGAGGATCATGGTTTAAGGCCAGAGCAGGCAGAAAAGTCCTTGAGATACCACCAAATTCCTGGCCTGGTGGTATGGCTCAAGTGGTAAAGCACTGGCTGAGCAAGAAAACCTAGCAAGAGAATTAGGCTCTAAATTTAAGCCACAGTACTGACAAAAAACAAATTGCTAAAACTGCTCCTTTATAAACATCACTTCAGTTTTTGGCCACTCAGCTTGTGTGGAGATCTAATAATGACCAACAACTCCAAATTTCCCTGCTTTTCACTCTTTGATGACCACCTTGTGTTTTGCATTTCTTACACAAAGAAGGAATGTGGAAAAGGCTCTATTGCAGAGCAGGTAACAAAGGGTGTATTTGCAGCTCTAGGGCAATCAGTTCATAACTGGCACTCTTCTTTTATATCTTTACTCAAATACCATTTTTGTAGTGAAGTGTCTGGTAGTTATTCTTTCAAAAAATTAAACACTTTCATTATGGTTAATTTTAAGTGACAGCTTTGGTTGAACTGGTTAAAGGATATTTATGAGTGCGTCTGTGCAGGAGTTTCCAGGGAGGGTTGGTGTATACATTAATGGATCAAGTAGGGAAAGTTCCATTCTTTTTTGTGCTGGTCCTGGGTCTCGAATTCTGGACCTGGGTGCTGTCCATAAGCAATTGTTGCTCAAGACTAGCATACTATTACTTGAGCTACCACTCTTCTAGCTTTTTCTATGATTAACTGGAGATAAGAGTCTCATTGACTTGCCTGCCTGGGTTGGCTTTGAACTGTGATCCTCATATCTCAACCTCCTGAGTAGCTAGAATTACAGGTGTGAGCCACCAGTGCCTTGCTCAAAAGATCCATTCTTATTATGTGCCCCTACTCTCCCATTATTTGGGGATCAAACAGAGCAAAAAGGCAATTTCCTCTCTCTCTCAGAGCTGGGGTTCTCTCTTCCACGATTCTCAGACATTAGCCTTTCAGTTTTTGGATTAAAGAATTTATACCAGCAGCTTCCTGGGATCTTGGGTTATCAATCTTAGCCTGAGTTACACCATCCCTCATTCTAGGCCTTTAATCTCTGGCTGAGCAGTGGCTTCTGTCTTGAAGATGGCCTGTCATGGGACTTCTCATCTTCCATACTCACATGAACTAATTTCCTAATAAGTTCTCTCTCATAACTTATATTTCTAGATGTCCAGTTGGTTTTCTCTCTGGAAAACCTTGATTAATGTTCCTGTCTTATTTTTTTTCCTCTTTATCATTAATCACTAATATAATACATACTTTGTCCATCTCTCATCAACTTGAATTTAAGTTCCAGGAAGATAGATATTTTCTTTTCTTTCCTTTTTTTTATTGTGAAAATACTGTACAGAGGAGTTACAATTACATGGGCAAGGTAGAGTACATTTCTTATCAAGCATTGTTGCCTCCTCCTTTCTTTCCCCTTACCATCCCTTCCCATCTCCTCCCCACCTCCCCAAATTGTAGTTTGTTTTTTTATATAATGTCTTGTACATCTCATTGTTGCAATGGGTCCATCTGTATCCCTATTTAAACAATTTGTTTTTTCCCTTCCCCTCCACAAAGTATACCAACATCAAATACAAGGGTTTGTAAAACCCTTGTGAAAACAAGGGTTATACCATGGGGGAGGGACATACAAAGCAACAAAGAAATCATCTTATAAATATGTTAGAAACAATTGCAAGAAAGAAAAACCATTTGAGTCCTTACCTTGGGGTTCATTTCGCCTAACGTCAGCTTATCTCTTCACTGCCTCATTGTGCATCACTTTCTACTTCGTTCTCTGCCCAGCTGCTATCCTGACCTTGCAGTCATTTTGCTGCTTTCAACTAAGGGGTCTTTGCATATGTCTTTCCCTCTGTCTGGGAAGCTACCCTCTTCCATTTGCCTGGTTAGCCCTTTCATGTGCCAACTAAAGCCTGGCTGCTTTGGGAACATCTACTCATAGTCTAGCCAAGAGCTAGCTTCTTAGTTGTTGTGAAATAGGAACATACTCACCATACTTTATGTCACGTTGCAGCACACACCAATACTTGAGATCTTTTTAAAAAGTGAATACAGTTTTTCCCATTATACTAAGAGCTCCCAAGAGTGTGGTCTTTGTAAAATTTTGTTCACCTTGGGTGTAGCAGAGTGCCTGGCACTGAGAAAGTTGTAAGTTTAATGAGCAACTGCATACAAATGGTAATATATGCCATGAAAGAAATGACCAAGAGCGCAAAAATAGAAAAGATAGCTAATTTGGTTGGCTAGGGAACCCTTCTTAAAGAGGTGACATTTAACTGAGCTCTGAAAGTGACAAGGAGCCAGCCAAGGGGAAGTGGAGAAACGTATTTCTAGGCAAAGGCCGCGAAGTGGAAAGTGTGTGTGTGTGTGTGTGTGTGTGTGTGTGTGTGTGTGTGTGTGTGTGTGTGTGTGTATGTGTGTGTGTGTGAGAGAGAGAGAGAGAGAGAGAGAGAGAGAAATGTGAGAGCCAAGATGAGTTTAGATAGATAGATCAAGTGAGGACTAAACAGATCATGTAGGATTTGTTGGTTCTGAGGACATTTGTATTTTTTTAATATTTTTATTTTCTTTAAGTAGTTGTTCAAAGGAGTTGCCACTCCACAAAGCAGTTTATGAATACAGTGCAAATTGATCACCCTCTCCTTCCCTCACTTAATTTTTAGGTTATATATTGAATTTTTTGCCATCTAACAAAGCAGTTTTTGAATATAATGCATCCTGATCCATGTTATCACTTCAACATCTTTACCTCCCCCCAAAGCCTCTCCCCCGCAAATTTGTATTTTATTTGAGATGCAAAAGGAAGTCATGGAAGGGTTTTAAGGCATGTCCTGTTGGAATGTGATTTCTGCAGAAGCACTAGATGGAAGGGTGTAAGAGCAGAAGCTTGGGCCTTCAGTGAGGAGGCCACTGTAGCCATCCAAGTGAAAGAGGCTGATCATGAAGCTGTATGTATTTGGGAGGGAACAGAAAATAAGTGAATGGAATTGAGGAAGACATAGAAACAGCAGACCTGGGGTAACATCAAATTAGAAGCAGAGAGTGTGCCGTAAAGAGAGGTTTAGTTGCCTTGTTAAAGCAGTTGTCTAACTCTTGATTCCTTTTTATAGAGCAGGAGAAGACTCAAGTATTGGCTTTCTTAACTATGCGATGCCTGAGGGAATCTTCATGCAGACAATTGTCTGTAAGAGCCTGGAGCTCAGAGGAGTTGTGTGAATGTAGAGCCATCAAATTATGGATGGTATTTAAAGCAGTAGGGATGTATATAATCAGAGTACACAAAGAGAACTGTGGATGACTGATTCCTAGGAGATGCTAGCATTTGTATAGTTGGTGAAGAGGCCACACTGAAAAGAAGACTGGGAAGTGGAGGGAGGAAATCCAGGGCAAGGCAGACATGTCAGTAAATAAGGCTATTTAACTAGGCCTCATGAGTCTGAGAGAACACAGCTAAATATCCTAGACAAGAGCAGATGCTCTAGGCTAGAGGAGAACCGGTTTGAAGTAGTGGACATTGTGAAGAACTTGATGAGAGAAACAGCAAGCCACATGGGCTGACATTCATGAATGATGGAGCAACAATGGCTCTAGAAGAGAGGCAGATGAGCAAGCTGGTCTTGGTGAGATACCTAGAAGACTTATGAACTGATTGTGAGTTATGTTATGGGAAGAAGCCCACAAGTTGGGATTCTGTGGTATGATGAAACAGGAGGTTATTCTGGATGAACTATTACCGAAGCCCTTTTAGGTTAGACGGAGGGAGATTTGTAAAGCTAGAACAAAACTAAACCAGAGGTATTAAATGCAGCCAAGTTAGACAGCAACTCTGCATTTTTGTAAGTTGTTAGACTGTCTGCGATTTTGTTACATACAATTTTTCTCTGAGGAATAAAATAGTAATTTACATGGGTCACAATATGTGAGATGTTGCTCAATGTCAATAATCATTAGGGGAATTCAAATAAAAACCATAGCGAAATCTCAGAGCACATCCATTAGGATGGCTGCTAAACAAACAACGCAGAAAGTAAGTGTTGGCCAGGCTGTGGGGAGATTGGTGGCACATGTCTGTTATTCCAGCTATGGAGGAAGCTGGGATTAGGAGGATTAGTGGTTCCAGGCCAGTTTGTGAGACTCTCCTCTCAATAAAATAAAGCCCAGTATGGAGGTACATGTCTGTCATCCCCAGCTACATAGTAAATATAAACAGGAGGATCACAGTCCAGGTTGACCAGGAAAAAAACCAAGATCTTATCTCAAAAATAACCAGAGCAAAAAGGGTTAGAGTTATGGCTCGAGTGGTAAAATGCCTGCCTAGAAAACAAAAAGCTTTTAGTTCAAATCTCAGTACCACCAAATGATAATGATGATGATGCTGCTGCTGCTGCTGATAATAATAATAATAATAATGGCTAACATGGTAAAATTTGTGGTATGTATATTTTATACATGGAAAGTAATACTTCATATGACTTCAAATACTGACCTTGAAGAATACATTGTTCATAGCTCAACATGGGAAGGTTGAAGGAGCCTGGGCTGGGCAAGAGCTAAGGCCAAACCATCTGGTGATGGATTTTGAAAAGAACCTGTACAAAGTCCATGAGCAGCATCAGGATAGAGTGGGGGCACTGGGCACTTTGGCCCCTAACCCTGAGAGTTAACACGTAGGCTTGTCATGGCTTCTGTCTGTCCCACCATAGTGGGTTCTTCCAACTCCAGTGGAGGTCCCCTGACCCATGGTTGCTCTACTCAGGCTCCCCCAAAACCCAGATTGCAGGAGTAGTTTGAGCAGATGCCCCTTGGGAAGAAAACACATGTCTACCAGGGCTTTGGGTCTGGTGACCATGACCGTGTATGTGCTCTGTGTATGCAGAGTACCAAACTAACTGACTTTTCTTACTATAAGAAATTTTCAGAATTTTTGTTCTATAATATCTTTACTATCTATAATGTTCTATAATGTCAATTTTGAAAAAAAAAAAAACCCTTCTACTGGTTTCCAGAGATCCAAGAGCCTTTGGGGACTAGTATTTAGTAAAAGGTGTGCAGGTGTCGTGGAGATGATAATAGATGCACAACAGTGTGAATATACTTAATATCATTGAGATGTAAACTTAAAAAAAGAAAAGGCCAGCTTGTAAACTGGCTCCAGAGGGAGGCTAGGGAAAGCTGGTCAGGGGTCAGAGGTCAGGGGCATGGCTCTCACCATGACAAGGTGACTAACTTTATTCTAATATGCTGTGAATTTCAAGTGGAGGAGAGGCATGGGTGGATGTTGGTTTGGATGGGCTCTTTCATTCTGAGAGGCAAGAAATAGATAGGGAGGGGGCTTACTCTGAGATGTTATTAGTGAGTGTAACTAGAACTGGTCATATTTTGGCATGCAGAATAGTCTAGACAAGAAGGGACAAGAATAGGATGATTATACCTCTATGAGGTATATGAGTTTTCTGTTGGAAATGATGAAAAAATTTTAGTATAGCTATATAGATATTGGTGATGGTTATAAAACTTTGTGAGTGTACTTAATGCTGAGAAACCTAAGCAACTCCATTTTACTTAAGACCCCATCTCAGTTCTGCGACTTAACTCATGACCCACTTTAGCCCCAATGTCAGGAATTTATGCAGAAAGCCATACACAAACAATTCTTGGAGCCATAGATGGCGTTTGCTTAAGGCAGGTGTTTGCCCCCTAGTGACTTTGCCCCTGAGTGACCTAGGGCTAAGAGTCTCAGTTAAAACCATATAATGTTCCTACCAACAGGTTCTTCAGAGCCCAGTGCGAAACATGCCATGCATGCTGTGGGTCCAGGTGTGACTCATCACCGTTTGTGGTCAAGCTATGGACCAAGGATATTTTTCTGTAAAGGTCAACCAATCATAGTTGCCCAGCTTAGCTTTCTTTAAATGTTAACCAATCATGTAATTTCTTATGTAAAAGTTCCTTAAAGTTGTTTGTTCAATACTATAAAAACTGCTGATTCTATGCTCGGGGCCTCTTAGCGACACCGGTTATCGAGTGCGCGGAGGACCAAGCTCCAGCTTGCAATAAATGACTCTTCGCTGTTTGCATTGATCATGGTCTCTGGTGGTCTGTGAGGGGGCATCCGAAAATGGGGTGCTTCAAACGCTACTGAATTATGTACTTAGAGATGGTTAAAGGGAAAAAAATACAAAAACACGCACATGTACACACACATTATCACACACATACACTGAAAAATGCCTTAGGACTCTGAGAGTTAAACCTGTGCTGAAAGTAAGACAAATAGAAATGGTAGATGTTGGCTGTAGTTTGGGGTGAACCTAGCATGCTAAACCATTGACGATCTCATCAGCTAGGAGGGCACATTTCTTGTCATTCAGAGTGACCACAAAATGTGGGAATCTCAGAATAATGAGCTGTTTGTTAATCCCTACTGCTGTGAAATCCCTACTCAAGTGGGTTTAGGGTGAGAAGATTTCATATGGAAACCTGTGCCATCATGAGATTTCAATTTGTAAGTTAATTCTACATACAAGATGAGAAGGTACAATTTCCAAGTTACTCCACTTATTTCAAACTACTTAGAATGCTTATTTTAAAAGAGAAAATCAAGAACACTGTTTTAGAAATGAGAGGATGTTCAAGTACCAGCTTCCACATTTCCCCTACTTAAAAAAATTTGTCTTATTGACAATTCTTCCGTTTGAGCCTGTCCTCAGAAATACAAAGCACAAGTCGTTTAAAGGTGAGCAGCGATGCCAAATTTATATACTGATGGAAATTTTGTAAGGTGGGAAAATTAATCAGAGATAGACAGCTTCTTAATTAAAACAATCGGAAAGGCTAATTTGTAATTAGAAGCTTTGTTTCCTGAAAACTGGAGAGGGCTCTGATGTGTGTCAGAGGTGGTAGCTTGGAATATAACTTCCATCAGTTACCCAGAGTCAGCAGCACAACTTGGGGGTCCCCAGCAACCCTGCCTCAGGTAAATTGTGTCCTCAGGTCAAACAGCCTTTTCTTTTCTCTCTCTGAGCTCCTTGGGGCTCCATTCCTCCAAAGACACTTTGCTTTTTTTGTTTTTTGGGTTTTTTTTTTTGTCAGTTGTGGGGCTTGAACTCTGGGCTTGGGCACTGCCCCTCAGCTCTTCAGCTCCAGGCAAGGGCTCTACCACTTGAGCCACAGCACCCACTTCCAGTTTTCTAGTGGTTTATTGGAGATAAGAGTCTCACAAATTTTCCTGCCTGGGCTGGCTTTGAACTGCAATCCTCAGATCTCAGCCTCCTGAGTAGCTAGGATTACAGGCGTGAGCCACCGGTGCTGGCTTTTTAAAAAACTATTTTTATTTTTTACTTTTTGTGTGCTGATACTGAGGCTTGAACTCAGGGACTGAGTACTGGCCTTAGCTTTTTTGCTCAAGACTGGCTGTCTACCACTTGAGTCATAGCTGCACTTCTTGCTTTTTGGTCTTAAAAACTGTTCTACCATAAAACAGATGGTCACTAGGAGTCACAGGGTATTTGGCCAAGTTGCCCTGGATAGCACTGGTCCTTGAAGGTCTCTTGGGATGGCCAATCACACACAGTGTGTTCCTTGGCCACCAGACCTCTTGTATGGATGAACGCATGGTGACAGTCAGCTCTGCAGAGCTCTTTCCCAGCAGAAGCCTTCAAGGAAGGCCCTCCTTCCTTCTGGTGCCAGGTGGATGGCAAAGAGCAGAGCAGGCTAGACAGATTAGGGAAGATTTCTTAGAAGCAATGACATTTTATGCCATTCTTGGTCAGCAATGGTATGAGATGGGGAAGAAAACTCCATAGCAAGAACAAGGACATTTGTGTGTAAATTGCCTCTAGATTAGTACCAACACCAGTGCTGTACTAATTGCATAAACAACAATTGTTACACAGCCAGCCAAAAACCCAGGCCCCAGCAGATGTTGTCAAACGTATCCATTTTGTCCTATAATCTTTAAATAATCTTTTCATAAAGTACCATCTGAAGGAAAGACCTAATCCATCCTCCCCTGTAGGAGGGGAATTATCTTTCTGATGGTATAAAATAATCCTTTTAGGTGACTTGAAACCAATCTCAGGCTAAATCCCTTTTTCTTCCCTCCCCCCCCCCCCCCCCACAGGTGCCACGATTCCCAGAGGAACTGCATTGAAGAGACAAGCAGGGAGGCTGGAGAGGTTAATCTACACCTCAAATTGCGTTAGGTTGGAATCTGAACCTCCTAAAAGTGACCCGGTGGGTTCCTGGCTGACTATGCAGAGGGACTTTCTGCTCTCAGATGGAGGAGAGCTTCCATCTCTGGGTCTCTGGGTGATGAGCTGGAATCCCTGGCCGGCCTCCTGGAGGCCGTTCTCAGAGGGGCAAGGAGGAAGGGGGTTTACAGAGAGCCTCAGGTGGAGAGAGGTTTGGGGTTTGAGCATTTCCAGCTGCAGGGAACAGGGGTCATCACCTTACTAACACACATATTCAGGGAGGGTCAGCCTGGCTGGGGAAGGAAGGTGCCATGCTGAGAAACGAGCACTATGTTAACGTTCTAAATTGGCTACTTACCAACGCTGTGGCTTTGGGATTCCACGCTTTTCCTCCTTTAGATTGAAAGCTATTGACAGCCTGGGTTGGGGAGTTCAAGGTGGAAGAGCTGGCAAGGACTGAAGTTAGAGTGTACCTGGCTCCTTAAACCCCAGGACCTTCCTCCTGTGGTACAGGTGAGTGTCACCTCACTAGGGTAGCTTTTTGAGGGTGGGATTGTTCATGAGCTTAACCATCATTGGCTTGCTTTCTTCCGGTCTTCATGATGGTGCAAAACTGTGCCATAGCTTGTAACAGGATCAGCCTATCTGATGTGCTTGCCCTCTCAATTGGTTCTATCCATTTATTCCTGCAGATAGATTTACTAAGCACATACTCATGGTTAGGTGCTGTGTGACCCAAACAGGAAAGGTTGAGGAAAGGAAAGCCCTTACTAAACACAAAAGACCTCTGGAGGAGACAACACTGTACCTACACAATGCCATGCAGTTAAAGCTTTAGGGTAGAGGGTTCCACAAGGTGTTAAAGGGTCAAAGAAGCATGAAGCTCATTGTTAGGGTTATTGTTCATTTTTAAAGAGGAGGACAGGGAGAAGCCAAGAGAAGCAATCCAGAGAGACTGAGATAATGCAGCGTGCAGCAAAGAATGTGCTCAGTAGGCGGGCGCAGATGGGAAAGTGTGTGTGGGTGTTTGTGTTTGGGATGGGGTAGGAGGTAGCAGGTGAAGGGCATTCCAGGAGAGGGAGCAATGATCTTTTGTGGGCTCAGATAGTTAGTGGGAGCCAGGATACGAAGGTATCATATGGGCCGGAAAGGGTTAAGCTTTATCCTTTGAAATCCTCCTAGACAGAAGAGTGACATGATCAGATTTTAGAAAGATAATTCTGGTGGCAGTGTGCAGCACAGATGGGAGGGAGGGGAGTTGGAAAAAGGGAGCTCTGTTCTTCAAAGATTTTGATAATCCAGGCAAGGGATGATGAGGGTCTGAGCTCGGGCAGGTACCTGGGAATGGGGATGAAGTGGATTAGAGAGAGGTTTAAGGAAGACAATCAGCCTGGAGATGGATTGAGGGGGAAGTAAAGGGGGAAGATACCCTAGGGCTTCTGGTTTGGGTGACAGGGTAGTTGGTGATGGTGTTAATCAGGGATCAGAGGAAGAAGAGGAGGTGGGGGTGAGGGAAGAGAGGATGGAATTAGGAATCCTGCTTTGGGTCTGTTATACCTGAGGATTTCTAGGAAGAGGTGTCTGATGGGAGGTTGGCAATGGTTTTTAAAATGTAAGAGAGAGGTGTATTTATACATTCCGAGAAGACAATAGGTATGGATGTGGCAAGTGATTTTTCAAGTGCCTGAAGTTACACTGGGAATATCATGGATGGGTCTCTGCTCTCAAGGGGTGTTCTATCCAGTAGGCGAAAACAATGATCAAACAAAACAAAAGCAATGAAAACAGGATAATATGATAGGGAGCTACCTGAGAGTGCGTGTTCAATGAAGGCCTTTCTTAGGAAGGTAACATGTGAACCAAGATCTGAATAATGACACAAGGCCAGCCATGCAAAAGCCCCAGAGGAAAGCATTCTAGACAAAGAGAACAACCCATGGGGAGGCTCTGTGGTGAGAATGACTTGGCATGTTCTAGAATGGCTGGACTTTGTTTTTGTGTGTAATGCGTAGAGGGAGGATGGGGAGTAGGACAGGAGGAAGGGGAGCAGAATGGGAGGATGGAGACGTGGTCAGGGATTAGATCACATTGTAGAGTGCATTATTCACCTTAGGTAAGGTATGCAGCAACAAATGGCCCTCAAATCTCTAGGAAGATATTTGTTTCAGTCATATTTCGTATCAATTGTGAACCAGTTGTACATCTCCGCTCTAAGACTCAGGTATATGGAAGGTCCTATCTGTGACATTACTGGTCTGAAAGAAAAGGAGACATTGGAAGCCATGTAATGGCTTTAAAGCTTCGGATGGGCGTGGATGGGTCACTTCCATTGGCCAACGTGAAGTACACAGTCAAGTGTGATGGTATTGAGGTGGGACATGGAACCCTCCCAAAGAGGGAAGAAGAAGTTGTGAGATCAGCAAGGAAGTCTACCATGTAGGCCACACGAGAACGTAAGAGTTTATTCTAAGTGCTATGCAAAGCCACTAGGAGTTTGTTTTTCTGTTTTTGATTTTATTCTTTCTCTATTCTATTCTATTCCTATATTCTATTTTATTTCTTTTTATTAAGTGAAGGCGAATTAATGCTAGTTGCCAAGGTTGGTTATAACATAGATCAAGGTTGTAAGTAGAAGACACAAAATACTGGATAAGCTTGAAGTGTATGCCTCAGACATAAGCACATGCAAAAAACTGCATTAAGGTAGCCTTGAAACTTTTATTAGGACAAGGCCGCTGAAGAAAACATGCTGAGTGCAGGTTTGGCTGCACTCTCCTCTGCAGGAACTCATGGATGATCTTTTTCCATGATATTCTGGAATGCCTCCCTAGGAGTCTTCTAGAAAAAAAGATATATAAGTTAAAAACTGGAAAAGGGAAATAACATGGCATCTCATTTCTAGTAAAAGAGACCCCAAAGTAATTCAGGGGAGTTAGACTGGCAGAAGCAAAAGCAATGGTGGCTGTTTTCCCTTCACCATAGCAATCCTTGTAACAACAGAAAAGTATCATTCACGCATGGTGATTCACACCTGTGATGCTAGAAGTTGGGAGGCTAAGGCAGGAGGATTGTGAGTCTGAGGCTAGCCTGCGCTACACAGTGAATGTTTGGACAGACAGAAAGACAGAAAGAAAGAAAGAAAGAAAGAAAGAAAGAAAGAAAGAAAGAAAGAAAGAAAGAAAGAAAGAAAGAAAGAAAGAAAGAAAGAAAGAAAGAAAGAAGAGGAAAAAATAGAGAAAGTAAAAGGAAGAAAGAAGGAAGAAAAAAATAAAGTAAAAGGAAGAAAGGAAGAAAGAAAAAGAAAGAAGGAAGAAAAAAATAAAGTAAAAGGAAGAAAGGAAGAAAGAAAAAGGAAGAAATAACAAAAGAGAAAGATAGAGAAGAGAAGAGAAAAGAAGAAAATAGGATGGGATAAGACTTGATGGACTAGCTCAAGAAGAGTGGGTGTCTGGGGCAGTTCTACCATGTAAGCCCATTAGAGAATGTCTAGAAGTTCTTAGTGCAGTGTCAAGCAGAGAGTTGACCACAGCTCATGTTAGGACAAGTAGCTCTACTTATATAGGGCCAGTCCAAACTACAAAACTAATCAATCTACATCCTCCATGGGATGGGGCTGAAATGGGAACTTTCCTTCCATCTGTCTTTTGATGTTACCTCACTCATCCATTCCAGGAGAGGGAATGGAGACAGCTAGACTGAAACGGAGAACATAAATGATTTCTCCTGTTGAATATCCATCTGACAGTGGGTCCACATGGCTCCAATGCATGTTTGAAGTACCCCAGAGGGTTCTAGAAGTGAGACAAGGAGACACAGCCATGGTATCCAGACCAACTGACTCTCTCCCCCTTCTTGGAATATTTTGTTGGAAAACAAAATCTCGGCTCCCATTTTTATAAGAGAATGTCCTATCTTTTCAACTAAAGTCATAAATGTACTACAAACAAGATCTATTATTTATGCCTCATTTGATCTTACCCTTCCACTTTCAGGAGTCTAGCTCAGTCCAGTCAAAACCCAGTAAAATACCTGTATGATGAAAAGAATAAGTGAAGAAATTATTTCCTTGGAGGATTCTCCAGAAATGAGATGGGTGATCCTACTCTCCAACTGGCCACATTTTCCAATGATGAATTTTCTGTTCATCTGGGAATCCAGAAAGAAGGGAACGTATTATGCTGTCAGAGATGGAGAACAATGATTCAGGCTTTCAGACTCTCTTCCTGCCGGCTGGGGCCCATGGCCAGTGATGAGAGAATTAGAATGTGTCTCAGTGTCCTCAAGGGATCAACATGAGCTCAAATGATTACCCACAGAACTGGCCAGGGAGAGCCTACCTGTCAAACTGGCTGGAACCCAGAGGGATAAACTCCTGGAGAGTTCTTCTGTAGCACTTTGGGGCTTTGGTGACAGAATTAATTAATCAAGACACCAGTGTCAGAATGAAAGTGAGAAGGGAAAGTCAATTAGTGATTGACTAGCTGGTGGGGAGACATGTTTTAATGAAATTCCCTCTAATTTGAGCTCTCTCTGCCCCTCCTCTTGGTCACCCTTCCTCTTCCCAAGTATTGCCAGGGTTAGGCACAGGGAGGCTCAGAATTCATCTCTAATTTATACTCCAGGGTGATGGGGAGAAAGAGTCTCTGCGATAAAGCCAGGGTCCCATAAATCTGTTTATCGTCACTGATTTTTTTTTCAGCATTGTGTTCATTTCAATTTACAGTTACCTCTTCAGCTCCCCTCTGGCAGGTTTGGCCAGATTCCTGAGAGAAAAATATGAGCCCAGAGGGGAAGACATAGACAGGAGAGGAAGGCTGGCTAAAGCTGAGCTCTCCAGGGATATGTCTGCCACCTCTCCACCCACCACAGCCTCTTCTAACTCTATTTGCTTCTGCATGGAGACAGGAGAGATTATGATGTTTCACAGGCTTTCCAAACCCTGTCGTGGTTAATAAAGGTCTGGCAGGAATAGAAGCCGTGATGGCTCAGCAGGCTCTTGGTGCCTGGAGCCTGGAGGCAGGCAGGTGGGGATAGCTATTGGTCCAGCTACTAAGGACTGCAGGGAAGGAGAAGGAGAGGTTGTTCTGTGCCCCCCTCCCCTGCTTGCTTCCTGCACGTGCTCCTCTGCTTCACTGATCCCACAATATCTGTGTGGAGCAGGGTGCAGGGCTGAGGGTGAGAAAAGGAACTCGCAAAGTACTGAGTTGTAAACATCAAGGGAGTCCTTCTGCAGAAAGGATGTCAAGATCTGGTGTCCGGAAGTGAGCAGGAAGCCAGAGGAACAACCACCAGATGTTAGGCATGATGGGGGAACTTGTGGTTCAGGGAGGTCTGTGTGTTCCTGAATGGATGGTTAAGGTTGGCTCAGGGTTTGGGGAAGGCTTCAGGTTGAAGTAGGGACTTAACTTTGCCATTTCTCTTCACTACAAAATACTAGATGTTCATTGTAGGAAAGTCAGGTAAGTGAAAAGAAATTACCTCACTAAGCACAGACTAGCCACTACTATTTTTACAAAGCAAATTTATTTCATCTTCTCTATTGCTAATATATATATTATACTTCGTTATCTATCATAGCTCTATCTGGTAGCATGAGTGTTTAAGTCATCAAGCAAGCCTATTCCATAAGCTATGTTCACAAAGGAAAGGGGCCTTTCAAAGGAGATGAGTGGGGTTGGGCTAGAAGGGAAGGGTGATGCATGGGTGTCACTCATCCAGATGCATTGCACTTATAAACTGCTACGATACATTGATCCCTGTTGCACAACTACTTAAAGATAATAAACTAATTTGCTGTACAGAAAGTTTAAAGTGGACTTTCTTTTATACCTGAAAAAATAATGAAAATTTAGTTATCAATTCACACAACCAAAAGCAATTTAAACAAAAGAGAAAGTGAGAAGAATGAGTGATAGGTGACTAATTGGAGAACAATCATTTTTCCTTAGGAAAATGTAGCATTGCAAAGATGTCAAGGAAAAAAATATAAAAAACTGAACATATTAGGCATATACCAGTGGTTCATGTTTATAATCCTAGCTGCTCAAGAGGCTGAGATCTGAGGATCATGGTTTGAAGCCAGTCTGGGCAGAAAAGTCCATGAGACTGTTACCTCCAATTAACTGGAAAATAAAACAAAAACTGAAGGTGGAGATACGTCTCAAGTGGTAGAACAAAAAGCTAAGGAACAGCATCAGGCCCTGAGTTTAAGCCCAGTAATGGCACCAACAAAACAAAAAGCCTCAACATATTATGAAAAGAAAGAAAAATAAAACCAAGTTGATATTAAAGAAAACCCCCACTGATGTAAAAAATCAGTTATCATTATAATTTATATATATTTTAAAGAGTATAAAGGATTATAACAAATACATACTCATTTTTGTTTGTAGTCTCCATAGGTATTACTTTAATAATCAAACATTCAATAAATAGATTTATTTCCCTTCATTTGATTATTACCCAATGTTGGATTTTGATGTGTTTCAGATTGTACTATTACAAATAAATATTTTGTAGCATTGCTTTTTACTATTGTGTGTGTGTGTGTGTGTGTGTGCGCGCGTGCATGCGCACGCACTATCTAGTACTGGGGCTTGAATTCAGGGCCTGGGTACTGTCTTTAGCTTTGTCACTCAAGGCTGTTGCTCTACTATTTGAGCCACAGCTCACTTCCAGCTTTTTGGAGATTAATTAGAGATAAGAATCTCATGAACTTTTTCTGCTCAGTCTGGCTTTCAACAGCAATTCTCAGATCTCAGCCTCCTGAGTAGCTAGGATTACAGGTATGAGCCACTGGCATTGCTATGTTTTGAAGAGTGTATTTGACTTGATCAAGATACACTGGACACTTAAATGGACATGCTAAATTGTAACTCCCTGTACAATCGTTTCAAGTTTAGAAAAAATACATTTTAAAAGTCAATCTTCAAATAAGGATTAAATTACCAATTAAAAAGTAAATTTGCTTAATGTACGAACATGTTATAATGAAATACATTACTTTATGTACCTAATCTATACTAACTAAAAAGAAACTAAAAAAAAAGATTTGCCTAATTGAAATCATGGAGTTAAATTGTTTGAAATGTTTACAGTTCTTGATTAATACTGCCACAATGCTTTATAGAATGTACATTTTTGTTGAATTACGTTTTCATTCCTCTTGAATAAATACCTAGGCAAAGAACTGCTGGGACAGAGGAGAAGTGTTTTAATTTTACATAATGTCCAAATGGTTATGCAGATCACATATGCAGAAAGAACAATTTTCAATTGTTCTACATCTTGACTGAAATTTGAAGTTGTCATTCTTGACATTCTAGACCTTGTTTCTGTTTTTTGTTCTGGTGTTGGGGCTTGAATTCAAGGTCTCATTCTTGCTCTGTCTCTCTCTTGCTCTTTCTGTCTTTCTCCTTCCTTCCTTCCTTCCTTCCTTCCTTCCTTCCTTCCTTCCTCCCTTCCTTCCTCCCTTCCTTCCTTGCTTCTCCTTTTTCTTTTTCCACTTGAGCCATGCCCCCATTTCCAGCTTTTTGTTGGTTATTTAGATATATAAGTCCTTTGATTTGTCTGCCCAGGCTGGTGCCAAACAGGGACTCCCGGATCCCAGCCTCCTGAGTAACTAGGGTTACAGATGTGAACCTCCAGTACCCAGTATTGCCAGTGCCTTTTATGTTAGTTATGCTAGCAAGAGAGAAACTATACAGCATATGTATCTTTGTTATGCCCTACGATGTTGAACACCTTGTCAACTTTTAAAGTACTTATTAGCAATGCTTTTCTTCTATCATGCAATGTATTTTAGATTGAGTGTCCTTCTTGCCATTAATTTATAAGGGTTTATATATTGTGAGTATGGATCCTTTGTTAGATTATCTGGACAATACTGTTTTCCCAGTGTGAGGCTTGCTTATTTGCTTTGTTAATAGTGTATCTTCACTGACTAGAGATTTTTAAATATCTACTGAAAATTAAAAACTCTAAATTTTTATGAAATCAAATTTTCCAAATTTTAAACTTTAGGATTAGTTATTTTGTTGTGCCCTAAGAAATCTTGCTCTTGTAAAATTGGGAAGATATTTTTCTTGATCTTCTTCCATAGGTTTTATGTTTCTACCTTCTACATTTTTTTTTGTCAGTTGTGGGACTTGAACTTGGGGCATGGACACCATTCTGGAGCTCTTTATGCTTAAGGCTATCACACTACCACTTTGACCCAGATGCCACTTCTGGTTTTCTGGAACTTAATTGTAGGTGAGAGTCCCATGGACTTTCCTGCCCCGGCTGGCTTTGAGCTTCGATCCCCAGATCCAACCTCTTGAGTAGCTAGGATTATAGGCGTGAATCACCAGTGCTCAGCTCTACATTTGGTTCTTTTACACTAAATTTTTATGTAGTTAATAAGGGAGGAATAGAGGTTCTTTTTATTTCCTTTTCAGTTGATGAGTAGTTATGTCTTTCAGCATGATTTGTTGCAAAGACAATTATTTATCTTTCAAATTGGCGTCCCTACTTGATTGGAAATTACCAACCATATACATCTTGATGTAGTTTTTAACTTTCAATTTTGTTTAGTTGACCTATTTGTGTATCCTTATGCCGATACCACATAGTATTAATAACTCTAGCTTTTTAGTAAATGATGAAACAAAGTAGGAGAATTCTTTTGTTAATACTGTTCAGTTGTTGTAGGCCCTGTGCTTATCCATATAAATCTTAGAATAACTTTTTAAATTTTAAAGAAAAGTCTGTATGACACAAATTTCTTATGTTATATTTTCAGAATTATTCAGTTCCATGTTTTGAATACAATTATTGTGAGTGGATAGGTTAATTTTGGGAAAAATGAAAAATTTAGTAGTCCAGAAGTCATTCAGTCAATGAAAAATATCTATCTATTCAATTAGCTATACTCCGATTTTCCTTATAGTTTCAGTGTAGAGGTCTATTCTTTCACTGGGCATTGTTTTTCTTTTTTCTTTTTATCTTTAAGTAGTTGTACAAATGAGTTGCTATTTAACCAAGTAGTTTATGAATACAATGCATCTTTGTCAATGTCTCCCTTTCAACATTGTCACCCAATCCTCCCAACCTGGCCCTTCCCTCACTTTTTTCTTTTTTTGGTCGTGGGGCTTAAATTCTGGGCCTGGGCGCTGTCCCTCAGCTCTTCAGCTCATGCCAAGCACTTTGCCCTTTGAGGCACAGCATCACTTCCGGTTTTCTAGTAGTTTTCAGAGATAAGAGTCTCATGGACTTTCCTGCCTGGCTGCCTCCTGACTAGCTAAGATTACAGGCATGAGCTACTTGTGCCCAGCTCTCCCTCACTTTTCTTAATTTTGTAGGATAACCATTGAATTATTGACTATATTCTTCTCTTCTCCTCTTCATTCATCTACCTCTTTCCCATTGACCCCATCCCTCTGCTTTCAAGTACTCATTTTGTTGAACTTTGACTTTGTCTTTCTAAGTAGTTACATTATTTGAATTGTCTCTTGAGTCTACCACATTTCAGTTTCATATACATTTGCATACTACCCAATGTACTTACATATGCATTTATAAGCTAAGTCTGGCTTGAATACCACCCATTTATAAGCTAATTCTAGTTTCTACACATGCAATCTTTGTCTCTCTGGGTTTGACTTCTTTCATTTCATATAATTTTCTTAGATCCTTCCATTTCTTTATAAATGAGACAATATCATTCTAACAGATGAGTAAAATGTTATTATGTGTATATACCACATTTTCTTGATCCATTCATTTACTGAGGAGCATCTTGGTTAATTCTATCCATTGGCTATGGTAAATAGAGCTGCAATAAACATGGTTGTGCTGATGGCTTTATTGTATCCTGCTTTGTAATCTTTTGGATAAATGCCCAGGATTGGTATTGCTGGGTCATAGAGTATTTTTATGTTTAGTCTTTTGTGGAACCTCCATATTGCTTTTCAGAGTGGTTGAACAAGTTTACATTCCCACTAACTGAGTCTTAGGGTTCCCTTTTAGCCCCAATCCTCACCAGCAGTTGGTATTGTTTGTTTTCTTGATAATGGCAATTGTTACTGAGGTGAGGTGGAATTTCAGTGTTGTTTTGATTTACATTTCCTTTATGGCCAGGATGTTGAACCTTTCATGTGTCTATTGGCTATTTTTTCCTTTTCTTCTGAAAAGACTCAGTTTATCTCCTTAGCCCATTTGTCAGTTGGATTGTTGGCTATTGTCTGCTCTGTAACTGGCAAAAATCTTAGATTTTTAGCTTTTGGCTATGTCCTTTGCCATTCAGAAACTTTTTTTTTTTTAATTTAATTTTATTTTATTTGAGAACATACTGTACAGAGGGGTTACAATTACATGGGCAGGATAATGCATATTTCTTACCAAGCATTGCAGCCTCCTCCTTTGTTTACCCTTCACCTCCCTTCCCAGCCTCCCCCCTCCCCCCCACCCACTCATACCCCCCCCCCACCGACATTGTAAAGCTGGTTTTGACATGACATTTTGTACTTCTCATTGTTGCAACAAGTCCACCTGAATCCTTAAACGACTTGTTTGTCCCTGTCTCCTCCACATGTTATACTGACATCAAATATAGTGAAAGCGGGGGTTACACTGTGGGGGAGGGACATACAAAGCAACAAAGAAATAATCTTATAAATGCGTTAGAAACACATGCATGAAAGAAACAAAAACATTAAAATACATATTTAAGGGTTCGTTTTCCTAACATCACATTATCTGACCTTTTCCGCTTGACTCATACCTATACTAGATATTGCAAATAAGGGAAACCATGGGACCTATGTTTCTTTGGGCCTGGCTTTGCCATTCAGAAACTTTTTAGTTTGATGCAATCCCACTTATCAAGTCTCTTTGATTTGCTGTGTTTCTGGATCTTTACTCAGAAAGTTCCTGCTTGTGTTGAGGAGTCCTAAAGTTTCTCATAGTCTTTACTGTATTTGTTTCATCATTTCAGGTATTACATTGAGATCTTTGATCCCTTTTGAACTGATGCTGGTGATCTATAAGGATCTTGTTTCAGGGGGCTGGGAAGGTGGCTCAGTGGTAGAGCGCTTGCCTTGCGTGCATGAGACCCTGGGTTTGATTCCTCAGCACCACATAAGCAAAAAGAAAAAAGCTGTAAGTGGTGCTGTGGCTCAAGTGGTAGAGTGCTAGCTTTGAGCTGAAGAGCTGAGGGACAGTGCCTAGGCCCAGAGTTCAGGCCCACGACCAGCCTCCCCCCTCCAAAAAAAAAGGATCTCACTTCACTTTTCTGCATATGATTGTCCAGTGTTTTTTAGCACCATTTGTTGAAGAGGCTGTCTTTCTTCCAGACTATATCTTTGGCTAAAGATATAGACCATAAGTCTATGGATTTATTTTTTGGTCTTCTATTCTGTTTCATTGCTCATCAGGCCTGTTTTTGTATCAGTACCAAACTGTTTTCATTACTATAGCTCTACAGTACAGTTTGAAATTCTTTGATTGTTGGTCTTTTATTATCATTTCAACTTCATTGCTTGTTATGGATCTATTTAATTGGTTTATATCTTCTTGGTTCAGCTTAGGTATACTGATGTTCTCTAAGAATGCATCCATTCCTACTAGATTCTCCAATTCATTGTCATAAAGGTTTTCCCTGTAATATTCTGAATTTTGTTTGTTTCTGTTGTGATGTTCCCTTTTTCATCTTTAATTTTGTTTGGGTGATTTCTCTTCTCTTAGTCAAGTCTTCTAAGGCCCTGTCAATTTTTGGTTTTGTTGATTCTTTGTATGTTATTTTTAAACTTTATAATTTGTTTATTTCTGATCTAGTTTTTATTTTTTTTTCTGTCCACTGGTTTTCTTTAGGAACTTGAGGCACATCATTAGAATATTCATTTGAGATTTCTCTAATGGATGTAAATACTCATAGCTATAAACTTTCCTCTAAATACTGCCTTAGCTGTGTCCCGGAGGTTCTGTTTTGTCATATTGTCATTTACACTGAATTCCAGAAACATTAGGATTTCCCTTCTTATCTCTTCAAAGGCCTACTGGTCATTCAGCAATGTATAATGCAATTTCTGTGAGTCCAAATATTTTCAGTGATGGCTTTTGTTGTTGAGTTCTAATTTTATTCATTGCAGTCTGACAGGATACGGGGGATTTTTTTTTTTTGAAATTGCTGAGATTTGCTTTGTGACCTAGGATTTGGTCTGTTTTGGAGAAGTTCCATGGGCTGCCAAGAAAAAATGTGTATTGTAACACTGCTGTGTGGAATATTCTGTAGATGTTTGTATGGTCTAGCTGATCAATGCAGTTATTGAACTCTGAGTTTTCTTTGCTGAGTTTTTTGCTGGATGATCTATCCACTAGTGACAACATTGTGTTGAAGTCACCAATGATCAATCTGTTTGAACTATGTTTGATTTTAGGACATTTTGTGTTTGTTTGATAAAGTTGGGAACTCCAGCCTTTGGTGCATAGATGTTTAGAATTATGACTTCTTGATTTCATGTTATTAATATGACACATTTCATATTAATATGAATTGACCTCTTTGTCTCTTTCTCTCTCTTTTTTTTGGGGGTCATGGGGCTTGAATTTTGGACCTGGGCACTCTGCCCCTGAGCTCTTCAGCTCAAGGTGAGCGCTGTACCACTTGAGCCACAGTGCCACTTTTGGTTTTCTGGTGGTTAATTGGAGTTAAAAGTCTCACTGATTTTCTTGCCTATGCTGGCTTTGAACTGTGATCCTCAGATCTCAGCCTCCTGACTAACAAGGATTACAGGTGTAAGCCATCCGCACCTGGCCTCCTTTGTCTCTTTCATGGGCTTTTTTTTTGGGGGGGGCGTCTGGTCATGGGGCCTGAACTCTGGGTCTGGGCGCTGTCCCTTAGCTCTTCAGCTCAAGGCTAGCGCTCTACCACTTGAGCCACAGTGCCACTTCCGGCCTTTTTCTTTTTGCTTATGTGGTGCTGAGGCATCAAACCCAGGGCCTCAGGCATGCAAGGCAAGTGCTCTACCACTGAGCCACATTCCCAGCCCCATGGGCATTTTTTAATGTTATCATTAATACTATTTAAACTTTTATTGTTTCTATTTTTCCTCCAAGAATATGAAAATGCAGCTGAATTTTAGCATATTAATATTGTGTCTGCAATTTAAAATATATTTACTTTTTTGTACTTTATATTTTTCTTTTTATTTTTTTTTATTGTGAAAATACTGTACAGAGGGGTTACAATTGCATGGGCAAGATAATGAGTACATTTCTTATCAAGCATTGTAGCCTCCTCCTTTGTTTCCCCTTCTCATCCCTTCCCATCCTCCCCCCGCCCCCCCAATCCTTCTCCCCCACCCCCCACCCCCCCTACCCCGCACCAAAGTTGTAAAGTTCGTTTTTGAGATAACAACTTGTACATCTCATTGTTGCAATGGGTCCACCTGTATCCCTATTTAAAATACTTGTTTTTCCCCTTCCCCTCCACAAATTATACCGACATCAAATACAGTGAAAGCAGGGGTTATACTGTGGGGGAGGGACATACAAAGCAACAAAGAAATAATCTTATAAATGTGTTAGAAACAATATATTTACTTTTTATTTCTTGTAATACTTTTGGTTCATTTCTTACAGTTTACTGCATATAATTCCTACGTTCTGTAAATACAACCAGGCTTACTTCTTTCTCCAATTTGTCTGACTGTTCTTCTTTTGTCTTTCCTTTTTGCTTTAGTGAGACAGTAGACATTTTTGCTTTAATTTTAACTTCATTTCATCATTAAGAAGGATAACAATTGTTTGCTTTTTTGATAGGCTTTATTGGATTTAGGAAGAGTCCTTTTTTTACTTGAAAAAACCCTAGAGAGTCTTTTAAAAAAGTTATTTGAGGATATTGAATTTTGTCTACTGAAATGATCATACTTTTTTTGATATTCATTAAGTTGATGAACTACATTGACTAAATATTGAATGGTGAGTAAGTCTTGCATTCCTGAGAAAAGTATTAGATATTTGTGATGTATTATTCATTTAATACACAGATGGATTTGATTCACACCTATTGTGCTAAGGAATTTTGTGTTTGCATGCCTGAAGGATATTTTTCTGAATTCCTTCATTGTAAAATGCTTTCCAGAATTCAGTATTAGGGTTCAGATGGCTTTATAAAACATATAGGAGAGGGGTTCTTTTCTATTTCTATTTGTATAAGATTGGCATTATGATTCTTTATGTGCCTGACAAGATATAAATTATTAATGAAGCTATTTGGGAATGAACTTTTTGTTGCTGTAAGCTTTTTTTTAAACTACAAATTCAAGTTTTAGATTTAGGACTACAGTATTTAAATGTTCTCTATGGTGTTAGTTTTGGAAGTTTATATTTTTGGATGGTACTGGGGTTTGAATGTGAGGCTCCCGCTTGCTAGGAAGGTGCTTTACTGCCTGAGCCATTCAGCCAAACCCAGAAAAATCTGTATTTTTGAAGAAATGTCTCCATTCCATATCTGTTTACAAATTTATTGGCATCATTATTTACAGGCATTGTCTGTAATTGGCTCTTATTTTCTTTTTAATACTAGAACAATTTATAGTAACAACAGTTTCCATTTCTATTTTCTTTTTTAATACCTCAATCAGATTTGCTACATGTTTATTAATTTCATTAATTATTTTCACTCTAATTGTGACTGTTAATTTTCTGTATTTACTCATGCATTGATTTCCACTCTTTTTTTTATTATTTACTATTTCCTAATTTGCTTTTATTTTGTTTTCATGTATCAATGTTTTCAATATAGAAACTTAGGTAATTGGCTATATTTTTTCTTCTTTGTATTATAGTTATTGAAAGCCATAAATTTCCATGTAAACATTGCTGTAACTGCATCCCACAAATTATAATGTGTAACATTTTTATTACCATTCAGTTCAGTATTTTCTAATTTCCTTTGGGATCAATTATCTATTCATGATTTTAAAAATATGTTGTTTAACTTCAAAATACTTGATATCTTCTGAATGTCTAATGTGTCTAAGTCTATTTTGGTTGCTATAATAAAATACCCGAGACTGAGTAATTTGTAATAAACAGAAATTTATTGGCTCATGGCTGTGATACCCAATATCAGGTGCTGGAATTTAGGAATAGCCTTCATGTGGTAGCACCTCACAGTAGAAGATTGGAAGGCAAGAGAGGGCAGGACTCACCTTTGATAAAGACACCAATCCCACATAGGAGGGTGGAGCCCACACAATGTCTTCTCTTGTAGCTCTCTTACAAAGACACATTTTAACAGGTGCTATGGAGGAAAACATTTGAACTGTTGCATAGTCTTGTGAATTTTGAATTTACAACTGTGGGCTCATTACATACTTTGCATGATTTCCATTATTTGTTGTATGTTTTGAATTGTTTATGGACCAGAAAATAGTAGTTCTATTTGTATACTTCATGCATATTTGAAGAGAAGCTTTCTGAAATGTTTAGGTGCAATATTCTATACACTTCAAAGTGTCTTTTAAATCTATTTTACAATTGCTGACACTATTTTGTTCTTGTTCTTTAAGTAAATGAGAAATGTTACAATCCTTAGGGCTTTAGATTTCTTTATTGTTCACTTTGGTTCTGTCATTTATTTTTACCTCATGGATTTTGAGGCTCTAATAAACCTGATGGTTTATAGGTTTGCTATGTGGCCTTGATGAGTTTAAACTTTTGCTTTTAGGAAATGGCAATGTTAGAAATTCTCTTTGCCTTAAAAGTTACTTTTAAGTACCTTTATTGATGCAGCTACATGTAGTGATTGTGTGGTATATATTCCTTGTCTTTTTAAAAAAATAGTTGTACAAAGGAGTTGTTCTTTAACAAAGCAGTTTATGAATTCAAGATACCTTGATCAGTCACTCATTATAAATTTCATTTATACTGGTTTTATTTTGTTTTTATATTTGGGTTCATTATTAATAGGTGGGAGTTTTACTATGATGATTCCATGATGGGTGCAATGCATTTTGAAAAAGTTCCCCTGCCCCAGTACACTTTCATACATCCCTCCCTTCTCTCTCTTTCCAATGTTTAATAAGTTTCATTCTGCCGTCTTTGTGTGTGTGTGTGTGTGTGTGTGTGTGTGTGTGTGTGTGTAATACACTGCCTTTTCCCCTCCCTACTCCCCCACTGATTTTCTCTAGCTGACCCTCCCCTATTTACATTCATGTTTTATCATCACCATCTTCCTCCTCTTCTTCCTCCTCAAAATCTAAATCTCACAAATGAATGAAAAGATGAAACACTTGGCTTTTTGAGCTTGCCTTATCTCACTCAACATGATGATCTCCAATTCCATTCATTTTCCTGAAAATGATATAATGCCATTTTTCTTTTTTTTTATTCCTTTATTTTTGGCACCAGTACTAGATTTGTGCTCTTGCTTGGATTTCTTGTTCAAGGCTGGCACTGTACCACTTGAACCATCTCTACTTCTTCATTTTTTTTTTTTTTTTTTTTAACTGTATTTTTTTGTCTTTTCTTTTTTGGTACTGGGGATCGAACCCAGGACGTTGCACTTGCTAGGCAAGCGCTTTGCCACTGAGCTACATCCCAGCCCTACTTCTTCATTTTTTTTAATGTCATCTTTCTGTCTGTCACTGTCTGTCTGTCTGTCTGTCTCTCTCTGTACACACACACACACACACACATACACACACATATGTGTGTAGAGAGAGAGACAGGGAATATATATCTATATGTATATATAGATATATATTCCCTGTTATGTGTGTATGTTATCTATCTATCTATCTATCTATCTATCTATAATTTACACTCTTCTGGATATATGCCTGAGAATAGTATGGCAGAACCATAAGGTACGTTTAATCATTATCCAAGTTTCTGGCTGCTTCTCTTTCTCCTGCAACTTTTTCTGAGGGTAGACGTAAACATGGATTTCTTCTACCCAAGGATGAGCTTGCTACTTTCTGGAATTTAGTTCATTTTGTTTTCTTTGCACTCTTAGCAAAAAAGCTTGCTTATCAAGCTAGTTCTTGTTGATAGAGTAAGTTTAATACACTTGCAACTTTCTACATCTTAACCAAAGCAGAGGCCCCAACAGAACTAATTTTAAATCTATGCTAACAGCAATGGGAAAAGACAGGGTATCTCAATGTTTAAGTTATATTTTTTATTCTCTAGGAAGCAAACATCTTAATTCTTTGTTCCTTACACTTCTGCTTTTGTAAGTATATTTTACCCTTCTATGTTTAGAGTCTTAACTTTGTTTGATCAACTCATTGTAGTTGCACTATTCTATATTTCCACCTACAGTGTATGAGGGTTCTTTTTTTTTTGTCTGTAGGTCGTGGGGCTTGAACTCTGGGCCTGGGCTCTGTCCCTCAGCTCTTCAGCTCAAGGCGAGTGCTCTACCACTTGAGCTATAGCGCCACTTCCATGACGGTTCTTTTTAAATGACAGTCTCTACTTTTAAGTTACAGCAGTTAGCTCACTTATGTTTAATGTAATTGTTGTTATGACTGAGGTTAGGTCTACCATCTTAGTATTTGCTTTATATATTTATTTTATTTTATTTATTTATTTTTTTTATTGTGAAAATACTGTACAGAGGAGTTACAATTACATGGGCAAGATAATGAATACATTTCTTATCAAGCATTGTAGCCTCCTCCTTTGTTTCCCCTTCCCATCCCTTCCCATCCTCCCTCCCCTGCTGCCCTCCTACCCAATCCTCCCGCCCCCCCCACATGAAAGTTGTAAAGTTCGTTTTGACATAACGACTTGTACATCTCATTGTTAGTATTTGCTTTATATTTATGCCATCTTCTTGTTTTCTTCCCATCTCATTGTTTGTTCAGATTATTGAATGTTTTAATACATTGTTTATATTTATATTAATTTACATTAACTTTAATATTTATATTAATATTATAGTTGCACTTGTTATAAAAAGTTTCTTGGTGAATTAGCCTATGAATTTCTTGATTATTAGTATATACTTTCAAATAAGTACTTGTGAACAGTGTCAAATACTACAATAGAAAATTGTACCTGACGTATGCCTATTCTCTCTTCATGTTGTCATGTTTTTCCTGTTACATATGCTATAAACCTTCTAATTAACTGTTGTAATTTGAGTTTTAATAATTAAGTCTTGTTGAAATTTGATAACATGCTCATTTGAATTTTTATAGCTTTCATCTCTCTGCTGAAATTTCCTATTTTCCTCACATTACTTTTAAAAATTATTATCTATTTTTCACAGATTAGATCTTTCATCTATCTATCTATCATCTATCAGAAATTTTAGCAAAAATTTATTTCAGTATAACAGGGTTAAATTGGAGAAGAGAGAGAAATATTTTCCGCTCTATATGCAGGAAATTAAAGTAAAAAGCTCCACGACTGTATATATTAATGGTATACACCATAATGTTTGAAATATATACCTGTTGTTAAATGATTAAGTGAAGATTAACACATACATTACCTCACGTACTTACCAACTTGTTTTGTGGTGAGAGCACTTAAACTGTTTACATCAATTTTCAGCTATGAAATACATCGTTATTAACTGTGGTATCTATATTTGTGCAATCCATTTCCTGCACCCAGTACTCCTGTCTTGCTAAAATTTTGTATCCTTTGACCAATATATCTCCAGTCTTTCCCTACCCCATCCTAGCTCCCAGTAAGCACTATCTACCTTCTGCTTCTAGGAGTATGACTTTAAAAAGTTTTCTGTGTGTACATGAACTCTTTAATCTGTTTAGTGTATTTATCCTGTTCATTTTATAGCCACTGTTTAGATAAATCTCAATCTCCTTACCTTATTCCATATTTTCTTGCTCTCTGATGGGCTCTTCATTCTTCTTGTATGTTTACTATTGTGTGGCCCAAGAATGGTGGAGGTTGAAGTAAATATTTGCCCACAGAACCGAATTACGTTTCTTCCACCAAGCCTGCTAGAGTGTGGGCCACCTTCAGCCCAGGCTCTGTTGCAGCTTTAGCTTAGCACAGTTTATCACTAACATCAGATGTTTTTTTTTTTTTTGGGGGGGGGGGTCCGTTTGTGGGGCCTGAACTCTGGGTCTGGGCGCTGTCCCTCAGCTCTTCAGCTCAAGGTAGTGCTCTATCACTTGAGCCGCAATGCCACTTCCAGCTGTTTTCTTTTTGCTTATGTGGTGCTGAGGAATCGAACCCAGGGCCTCAGGCATGCAAGGCAAGCGCTCTACCACTGAGCCACCTTCCCAGCCCACATCAGATGCTCTGTATGTGGTATCAGGGCCCTTCTTCATCAGGGCTCGGCATAGGAGAACTAGTGAAATGCAAACGATCTTTTAAACAATTTCAGAGCCCTGCTGCTAGTTTGGGTTAGGGGGTCTTCTTCCTAAGTTTGTGTGATTTCAGAGGCCTCCCTCTTCCATTGTCTCTTGCTTCCAGTATTTGGAGAGCTGGCTATGCTTACACGGTAGTGGCCTTGTGTTCCTTTAGGAGCTTAGCTTTCCTGTCCTGCACCCAGCCTTCAGCCAACCACTGTGCATGAAGAAGGTTCTGCATATCTCAAGGACCTGTCTTTGCTCCCTTGCCTTGCTCTTAGTCTTTGTCTGTGCACTCACTGAAGAGCTATGTGAAGGCCCTGGTAGGTGTACATTAACTTAGCAGTAGAGTTTTGTAGGATTCCAGTCTGTCATAGTTCACAGCCATAAAGTGTGCGGTAAGTTTGAAGGGTATATTATTCCCAAGTTTCTAGCTGCTTCTCCTCCTTCTCCTGTTACTTCTTCTTCTTTTTTTGGGTGCGGGGGGGGGGGGGGGGGGCGGCGAACGTTGGTTGTGGGGCCTGAACTCTGGGCCTGAGTGCTGTCCTTCAGCTCTTCAGCTCAAAGCTTGTGCTCTACCACTTGAGCCACAGAGCCACTTTTTCTGCTTATGTGGTGCTGAGGAATCAAACCTGGGGCTTATGCATGCAAGGCAAGCGCTCTACCACTAAGTCACCTTCCCAACTCCTCCTGGTACTTCTTTGAAGAGCTTTGAAGCTCTAGGAGCTTACAACTTTCTGGAATTTAGTTCATTTAGATTTCTTTGCACTCTCAACTAAGAAGCTGACATATTGAGCTAGTTCTTGGTGATGGAGAAAGTTTAATACACTTGTGGCTTTCTACATCTTTACCAGAAACAGAGGCCCCAACAGAACTAATTTTAAATCTATGCTAACTTAACAGTGGGGAAAAAGTATGTGGAACCTCAGCGTTTAAGTTATATTTTTTATTCTCTAGGAAACAAACATCTTAAATTTTTGTTCATTACAGTGCCACTTTTTTTTTTTTTTTTTTGTCCCTTGTGGGGCTTGAACTCTGGGCCTGGGCATTGTCCCTCAGCAATTTAGCTCAAGGTGAGTACTCTACTTGAGCCACAGCACCACTTCCGGTTTTCTGAGTGGTTTATTGGAGATAAGAGTCTCCCGGACTTTTCCTGCCTGGGCTGGCTTTGATCCTTGATTCTCAGATCTCAGCCTCCTGAGTAGCTAGGATTACAAGAGTGAGCCACCACTGCCTGGTTCTACAGTGCCACTTTTGTGAGTACGTTTTACTCTTCTATGTTTTAGAATCTTAATTTTTTTGATTGATATATAAAGGCTAAAACATTAAACAGTGTTTTTGTTATATTTGAGATAATATTTTTGGTTGCTGTATGCTTCTAAACTTTAAATTTTTTGTGGTCTAACTTACAGATTTTACTCTTATAAAAAAAATCCTTATATGGCATATAAGCCTATAAAATTCTTTCTTCTCTAGAGATTTTGGAGAATGCGTAATTCTATGTCTCTCAGTGATTTTGAGGTTTGAAAGAAAACATTAAACTCTTCCACCCAACTGGAATTGATTTCAGTGCATAACATAAAGTGAGATTCTAAAATTACTGTTTCTCCAAATTGCTAGTTAATTGCCCTGCACCATCCATTGGGTAACGCTTTCCTTCCCTCATTGAGTGGTAATGAATCTTACATCTTCGTACATGATCAAGTCCATTTCAGTGCCATCTGTTCTGCCACTGTGAGCACTCTGTCTCATTCCTAGGTAGATACAGATGTGTTTTTGAAACTACCAAGCAAGACACTGGCTGTGGACTTCTTTAGCATCTTCATGGTTCCCAAGTCCACTTTTCTCTATAAGCAACTCAAGGTACTTATTTGATTTTTAGTTAACATACACTTTTTTTTTTTTTTTGGGTCCAGATGTGGGGCCTGAACTCTGGGCCTGGGCTTTGTCCCTCAGCTCTTCAGCTCAAGGCTAGCGCTCTACCACTTGAGCCACAGTGCCACTTCCGGCTTTTTTCTTTTTGCTTATGTGGTGCTGAGGAATCGAACTCAGGGCCTCAGGCATGCAAGGCAAGCGTTCTACCACGGAGCCAACTTCCCAGCCCCATACACTTATTATTTACTAGCTATATATATATATATATATATAATATATATACACTCCGTAAGAAGTGAAACTCTCAGAGAACTATGATTGTCTTAGGGGTGTACAAAGCTCTATCTGAGCTCCATCCTCCACCCTTTGTATTTTTAGCATGCTTCTCTGCTAGGAATGCCCTTCCCAATAGGACCTGGACAAGATTCCTGTTTGTTTCCTTTGTTATAGCCTCTACTCATTCATAATTAGTTGAACTACTTTTTACAAGGTACTCATCAACTTTTCTTGGTTAAACCTGGGTTAGGCTTTCCCCCTTCCCCAGAAGCTTCTGAACTTTCACCTCTGCTCAGCCTGAGGGGAATAGCCCCTCTTTCACTGACCACAAAGAAAGGCAGAGCCCCTCATCAGCCATCAGATCTCCTGTTCACTGACACATCCAGTTCCCATTGTCTCCTGATACTTCGTCGGCACCGAGTTCTTCATGTCAGACTGCATTCTCCATTACCATGGTCTCAGCTATGGTTAGGCTATGACTTGGGGCCCTGCAATTCATATTGTAATTTAGTAGCCCGTATAATGGTCTGAAGAGGCGATGGGAAGTTGAAAAAGTGATTAGATCGTTAAAGGGGATTAATGAAGTTCCCATGAGCCTGGATTAGTTCTAATAGAAAGGTGATTATCCGTCAAGCTGTCCCTTTTGCTCTGTCTCTCTTAGATAGGCAGTACTTGCCCTTTCTACTTTCTGACATAAGTTGATGTAGCATGAGGCCCTCAACAGCAGCTGGGCAGTTACCAGTACCATGCTCTTGGACTTCCAGCCTCCAAAACTATAAGCCAAAATAAACCTCATGTTATTATATTACATAGTCCCAGGTTTTTTTCGTCATAGGAACAACAACAACAAAAAACATACTTAGCCCCTTTTCTCCCTGTATTGTCCTAGCCATTTCATTTCACTCTATACTTCACTATTTAAGTAAAGTCTACTACATCCCACTGTATCCCCAGGGCTTAAACAATTGTCTAACAGAGTAGGTGATTAATAATGGCACAGCTAATTCTCTTTTTAATTGTCAGAATAATATATAGTCATTGAAAGAAGAAAGTGAAGTAGTTCAGAATAATGAAATAAAGTATAAATCTTCCTTACCCTCTAGTTTGATAATTTGGAAGTCACTAACATTTGTACTTTTTCGAAGCCTTTAAGATTTCCATATTCATGTGAAAGATATATGTATATGTGTACATATCACAATGTGACTATTGGTACTTAATCTTTGGTTCTGTTTGTTCACTTATCGATCAGTGCAGCGGCATATCTTCCCATTCTGGCACATAGAAAGTTATATTATTCTTCCTAACAACAAAATTGTGTCCTGCTGTTTAGATGTGCTATAATTTACTTAAATTTGTTCCTTATTTTTGGTCAGTTGTGGGGCTTGAACTCAGGGCCTGGGTGCTGTCCCTGAGCCTCTTTGTGCTCAAGGTTAGTGCTCTACCATTTGGAGCCACACTGAGTTTTTGAGTGGTTATTGGAGATAAGAGTCTCATGGGGACTTTTCTGCCCAAGCTGGCTTCAAACCATGATCCTCAGCTCTCAGCCTCCTGAGTAACTAGGATTATAGGCATAAGCCACCAGCACCCAGCTTGTTCTAGCACTGCTATAAATATGCTTGTGTATATATTTTTGTGCATCTGTGCAAGTATATGTATAAAGCTATGTTTCTGCATACGACTATATTTCCATTGAAATATTTAAGGATTTAAAATTGGTAGGTCATCAAATTTTTCTTCAATGAGGATGTGTCAGCTTATACTTTCATCAAAAAGGAGAACAAAATATTCTATAAATCTCAGTCACATTTTATTAGATATGTTTTTCCTTTATTTATTTCAGAGTACTTTTTACATCAAATAAATTAGCTTGGCTGTTGCTGTTGCATATAATATACTCATTTGTTTTTTGATGTTGTGTTATTTTTTTTCTCATGTGTAACTTTTTTCTGTTGTGTAACTTTACTACCTTTAGTTCAATGTATTGGCATATTGTACTTGGCTTAAGGCAAAATTTATGAATATTTAAGTTGTTTTCAACTTTTAAATGATCTCGAATAACATTTGTAAATGTATATTCATGTTTATTGTTGGCTTCTTCCTTTGAGCCAACTGCTAAAAGCATTCTTTAGGGGTCTAAAGTAAAATCGTTTGAAACCTACAGTAGACATTGCCAAGTTAAGGCCAAAGGTTTCCAATCCTTTTTGGGTCCATTAATCCATCACATAAGTTTAAAAAATGGTTCTTTTTTTCCTCAGGAGAGAATGATATGGAGATGGGGTAGATCTAGTGACAGAAATGTGGGGGTTAGGTAAAGAACAACACTGGAAGAGGACATTCTGGGGGAACTGATCACAGGGACAAATTCCAGTTAGCATTTTTAGCATTTAGCTTTTTACTCCTGCTGTCACAGTTTGCTATAGGGATTTATTTGGCATCCATGCATTTGTGTGTGTGTGTGTGTGTGTGTGTGTGTGTGCGTGTGTGCGTGTGTATGGTGGAGATTAATCAGAAACTTGCCTTTTACTGGTTTTGTATACAGTAATACTGACTTACGCATTGCAAGCAAAGAAAGATGGTTTCCTTTCCATTTTCCTGCTACCTACATGTTCACTCTATTTTGTTCATCACCACTATAATTTTCTACAATCTTTTAAATCTAGATTGGAATGAAAGGCATATTCTATCTGTTTGGGGATGATGAAATTGGGGTAAGTTAGTTTTCTTCCTTTTAAGTGGAAATGAAAGAAGAATTGATACATCTTGACCATTGTTGTTAATTCTACTAAAGGTAAATCACTTACTGCCTTGCACATGTATGGAGTGATCATGAAGCCAGAATTTGTCTATTTTGAGAACTAAAATTAGTTTAGACACTTTAGATCAGATGACAGGATAGCTGATTTGTCCGATGATTCTTTTATAAACTTCAAAGGCCTGTGTAATCTTGTACTCAGAAAGTCATTTTAACAGATCAATCTTTCATGTACACATCAACACACACACACACACACACACACACACACACACACACACACACACACACCTATTTGTGCCTCTGCCATCTTCCCAAAAAGACTAAGTTTTTGGAGAACAGGTTTGCCATGTGAGTGATAGGTCATGGCTTGTTCACGATGCTAGCACAGACCTCACTCAGACAGGTGTTAAATAATTATCTATCAAATCAAGTGTAATCACGTACTACTTCTTCTGGAAGTCTTATCTAACTGTTGATTTCTCAAAGTAGGGAGTTTTGAATGGTTCTGACATTGTAGAACTTCATGCATTAATAACACCTTTCATTTTGTAGAAACTTATCTCTAGGGTGTATCAGAGGCCATGATGCACTTTTTGTATAAAGCCATTTGATGTTAGCACAGAGAAAATGGCTCCTAAGTGTCTGCTTTGAGGCAAATTCCTTAACCTCTGATCTACATGTATAAATTATCTCTATCTCACTTGGATATTGCTCTCACATATGAGAAAGTGCCTTAAGAATTATTAGGAGCACTATTTAAAT
The DNA here is from genome assembly GCF_019054845.1 of Dipodomys spectabilis. NCBI lineage: Eukaryota > Metazoa > Chordata > Mammalia > Rodentia > Heteromyidae > Dipodomys > Dipodomys spectabilis. The sequence continues at coordinate 18,039,882 of NW_024870874.1, forward strand.
ATGCCCCCCCCCCCCGGATCTATTTTTGTGACCTGTGTCACTTTAAACAGGAGCCATGGAGTGAGGTCCAGGTCATGTTTTTGTCTTTTTTCTTTTTTTCTTTAAGGTGTAGGATTCCTTTACAAATGCTTCTGAGTTCTCAAATTTAACTTTTATATCCTCTGAAATACCATTTTCTTGGATGGTAAGACAGTAAAGTGAATATAGTCAGCTATATTCCCCCTTTCCCTCCTGTTAAAGAGGACATGGTTCCTGCTTCCCAATTTGTTCCAGGTCTTCTTAAGACCATCTCAAAGGGAGAAATGCAGGAAGACCTGCTCCTCCAAGCCCCTTTGGGTTCCTCTCCAGACCTGTCAGAGCCAATGACATAAGTCAGGCTCAGAGTCAATAGAAGGGAAGTCAAATAACTCAAAGAATATTTACAGGGTCTAAACCCACACACACTCTTCTGGGTCAAAGCAGTATTCTGGGTCAGTAGCTCCGAGTTTATGAATTGCCCAAGGCAATGAGTTTCTGGATGCAGACAAGACTACGTATGCCCAGGTGCTAGATGCAGGTGGATGACAGAAGAACCTGTGAAATCTGAAGCAGGAGAGTCTGGAGAGATTCCCATTTATCCACCCCCTCAAGCATTCAACAACCAAGACAGATAGGAGTCTATGGCTACCTGGATATGACCTTTGAGAGTGGGATGTTTGGTTAGGAAGGCCCACTGCCACTTCTACAAGCAGACCGGAAGGAGATCACAGTGCTGGCCAAGAGCATAGAGCTAGCTGCAAGGTGATGGAAAAAGAAACCTAAAAGGAGAAAACACATAGAATTATCTGGATACACACTTTCAGTTGCATCTGTTGAGATTCCTATATGCGATTAAAACCAGAAAACATTAGAAAAAGTTTGCAAACTAAATGACAAAGAATTAATGCATTAAATATGCAGACAGCTCTCATAAATAAACAAGGAACCCTCTGTACAAAATTGTACAAGTAACAGACAACTCATAAAAGAAGAAATAAAATGGAAAAACAGCACTGCATGTAATATATGATTTTTCATCTCACCATCAATCAAAAGAAGTCCAAGAAAAGAAAATTTAAGCAAAATCATATTTTTTTTCTCTCCTTAAAGTTTTAGAATAAGTTCCAGTATGCTCCTTCTCAGTCAACTCTTGCACTGACTGTAGGCCTGTATCACTCCAAGTCCTCTGCTTCTGCTTGTTTGGTTGGACCCAGCCTCTGCTTGGCTTGGCTGAATAACTCAGCTCTTATACTCTATACATCTTGGCTCACAGATTCACTGTACACTGGCAAGTCTTGGTTTTGGACTATTAGCTTATCCTAAGCTTATCCTCCTAGCTTAACTGACGCTGGTCACACCTGCCCTTTGTATTGGATAGTTTCTCCTGACTTTGCCTTTGGTAATAGCTGAGACAGGTAGATCCCATTGCTCAAGTCCAATGTCAAAAACTGAGAACATACCAAAAAATGTGACAATAAAGGCCTTCATAAAACAATTATGGCATACCTTATTGGTGTAATATGATGAAACATCAAGAAAATTGAGGAGAATAAACAATTACTTGAAACACTTATAATGTTATGTTAAGAGACTAGACTGAGGAACTAAAATTTATATTCTATAGAACATTTGCTATTAGGTAGGTCAGTCAATCCATCTTTTCATCCATCCATTCATCCCAGTCTCTCCCTCCCTTCCTTCCTTCCTTCCTTCCTTCCTTCCTACCTTCCTTCCTACCTTCCTTCTTTCCTTCCTTCCTTCCTTTTCTCTTTCTCTAAAATCAATAAAAGATTAAAAGTGAGACAAAATGACCATATGTTGATGAGCATATTTGGATAACAGTGATATTAATTTACCAATATATACTCACTATTTTCCAAATTTCTATAGTAAACATTTACTTTCATTTTAAAAGAAGAAAGCCAAATTCTTATTTTTTTATAAGTTTAGAATAAAGAGTACAAACAATGAGAAAGAAATCCTATGTCCCTCCAGATGCTAGAATACTTAGGGTACATGGCAGAGCCTAAAAGTTTAATTTGAATCAATCGTGTGAAGTAGATAATTTAATACATATTGTTTATGATTATAGCTTTCTATTTATCTGCCTGGGCTGGCATTGAACCTTGACTCTCAGATCTCAGCCTCTTAAGTACCTAGAATTATAGGCGTAAGCCACCAGCACCCAATAGACCATCTTAAAAAAAAAAAAAAAAGAAGCAATGGGTTCTTCAACAGGAAATCCTGAAGTTTCTAGTTACCCTTTCCAACACTCAGAACTCCTGAGATGTTAGGTCTATGGTTTCTCTAAAGTTCCCAGCAGGTTCTAAGTTATATGTGAGGTCAGTACATGCTCCTACACTGGCCCTTCTTTAGGCCTTGGTGAATGTTCCAGTCTCACATTGGGGCCTGTATGGGATGGGAAGAGCCCGTGGCTGAGGACATAGGATGGGAGGGGAAGTAGGAGAGGAACATTGATGGACAGAACAAATTCTGTTTCACTCTCACACCGCTGTGCTGGATTCTCAGTTCAGCCAGGGAACAGAACCATCCCAAATTCTCACAAACCTGGCAGTGGCCATTTGGGACCTAGGTAGAAAGGTCTGATCAAGAATAGAGCTTGGCAGAGACAAAGCATGCGTGTTTTCTCTCATATATGGTCAATAGATCTAAATTATAAATGAATGTAAATGTATGCAGGGTCATATGCATATATACACAAACATTAACAAGTAGGGTATGCAGGGGAGAATTGCAATGGTGTAACTCCCATCAATAACCATCTTATAGTTGAACAAATGAGTACCAGAAAGCTGGAACTTGTAGTATTGGGGGGAGTGAGGTCAAGAGGGGCACATGAATGGAGAGAGGAAAGGTGAGAAAAAGTAGTCATACTATTCAATACATATATATATATGATATATATGTGAAGATGGAACTAGGAAAATTGGACGATGGGTTGGATTGAGAGAGATGAAGGAGAATTATGAAAGGGGTGATATTAATCAAGATGTATTCATAAGCTGACATGTTGAATAAAAAATTTAACATAAACAACGGAGCTTGGAGCTGGGCATCAGTGGCTCATGCTTGTAATCTTAACTACTCAGGAGGCTGAGATCTGAGGATTACAGTTTGAAGGCAGCCTGGACAGGCATGGCCATGAGAGTCTTCATTACCAATTACCCACCAAGAAGCCAGAAGTAGAGCTGAAGCTCAAATGGTAGAGTGCCAGCCTGGAACCAAAAAGGTAAGAGTCAGCACTCAGGCTCTGAGTTCAAGCCCCAGTAGCAGCACACACACACACACACACACACACACACACACACACACGCACACACACACGCACACACACGCACACACACACACAAAGCTTGGTGGGTCCCCTGGCTTTGTGACCATTCTGAGGCCAGGCTGGCCTCAGTTTCCCTGAAGTACAGACAGGAAGGTGGAGACCCAAGGTGAGCCAACATCTGTGAGGGTAAGATGGGACAGATTAGTGCCCTTAGGTGGGCACTAAGCGGGGGAGGAAGCCAGAAAGCACAAAATTAGAGTTGGAGCATGAGAGAAAGAGATTAAATAGAGAAAGAAAAATCGCCAGCAGCTTTGGATTTACCCAGCCGGAGCATCTCCACTGGGCAAGGAAAGCTTAAGTAATCCAAATTAATTTCTAGTTAAAGTCAGAGCTCAGAGAGCAATCAAACAGGTGACCACAGCTGGCACCAAATTTCACTGGGAGATAAACCACTAATGCTAAAAATAAGCTGGTTGTGCTGAGGAAAGGCCTGCTGAAAATCAGCCCCACATACAATATTAGAATGTTTCAATCAGCTATTCAACACACTTACAGCAAGACCTGCTGGTGCCAGGTACCAGGCTCCCCGTTAGAGTCAGAGACCTGGTTCTTGCCTTAGAGTCGTTCACAGTCTAGCTCAGAAGATGCACTAATGAGCCAGACAGGATTTTCCAATGGCAATATTCAATAGAGGGTAGAGAAGGGAACAGGGAAGAGTAGAGTAGAGGTGGGGAGTAAGGAAGGACGGTGTCAGATGCCTTTAGAAGAGCTTGACTAGGGGCTGGGATGTAGCTCAGTGGCAAAGCGCTTGCCTAGCAAGTGCAACGTCCTGGGTTCGATCCCCAGTACCAAAAAAGAAAAGACAAAAAAAAAAAAAAAAAGAAGAAAGAGCTTGACTAGGGATCAGTCTCATTCTTTACTTTTTCTTTTTTTTTTAAATAAGTTTTTTATTGTGACAATACTGTACAGAGGGGTTACAGTTACATGAGCAAGGTAATGAGTACATTTCTTATCCAGCATTGTTGCCGCCTCCTTTGTTTTTCCCCTACCATCCCTTCCCTCCCACCTCCTCAACTACACTCCCCCCCACCCTGCCCCGGCCTAAATTGTGAAGTTCGTTTTTCAACTTAGCATCTTGTACATCTCATTGTTGCAATGGGTCAACCTGTATCCTTGTTCAAACATTTTATTTTCCCCCAAATTATATCAACATCAAATACAGTGAAAACAGGGGTTATAGTCTCATTCTTTTCTTAACTCTAAATATGATTATCTACCTACCTACCTACCTATTTAATGACTCCTATCAGTTGTTAGTGCTGTAATCTAATCAATTTCATGTCCTTTTGCTCCCTATACTGTTCCTTCTAAGACCTAGCATCCCTAGTGAGTTTCCTTGTTTCACTTGCATAGCTCCAAGTAGTTTATTTCAATAATATTAAATCTTTTTTTACCTCCCCCATTTTCCACCTATCACCAGAGTCTGTTTTCCTTCCTTCCATTCCCCTATTGATCATCATCTTTTATTGAGTTTCTCTGTGCTGTTCTCATACATTCTTGTGATGTGTCAGTTATTCATCCTCTTAACCTTGAATGTTTTTTCTCGTGTTTTGTGTTTGTGGTACAGGGGATTGAACTTGGGGTCTCCTGTTTGCTAGGTAAGATTTTACCACTTAAACCATGCCTCCCCCCAGTACTTCTGCTTTCAGTTTTGTTTTTCTTCAGATAAGCTCTTGTGCTTTTCTATAAATGGATCCTCCTACTTCTGCCTCCAGAGTAACAGAAATGATATGCAAGCCCACCATGGCCAGTTTAGTCTTGAATATTTTTGTAGTGCAAAAATCATTGTTTCAGAAGTGGCACTGTGGCTCAAGTGGTAGAGTGCTTATCTTGAGCTGAAGAGTTCAGGGATAGTGCCCAGGCCCAGAGTTCAAGCCCCACGACTGACAGAAAAAAAAATTTGTTTTACTCCTTTTCTTGCCCTCAAAGACTTACTTATACCTACTCTCTACCTTTTCACTCTCTCTTGAATGCAATTTGCCATTCTGGGGTAAAAAGCCACATCATATATGTCTTCTGTTTTTTGTTTTCTGTTTCCCTCCCTCCCTCCTTCCCTCCCTCCCTCCCTCCTTCCCTTCCTCCTTCCCTTCCTCCCTCCCTCCCTTCCTTCCTCTCTCTCCCTTCCTTCTTCCCTCCCTTCCTCCCTCCCTCCCTTCCTTCCTTCCTTCTTTCCTTCCTTCCTTCCTTCTTTTTTTTTTTTTTTTTTGCTGTAGACTGTAAAATTACAGCTGTAAATCATGAAAGGAAGAGCTGCTCTTAGAAGGCAACTTTGCCCTGGACAGAGAGAGGTCAGAGTTCTTTGCAGTGTGGTAGAGGAGAAAATTAGACAAAATGGGAAGACAGAGAGGTGCAGATGAAGGCAAAACAAAGTAGAGACATGTTCGCTAGGGAGGGAGAACCAGGGTAGACATACTGGGTGACCGCTGTATTCACACAGGAGAGGGACTCTAGCTTGAACTAGAGCAATGGCAGGGGATAGATCTGAGGGAATTTTAGGAAGTGAACAGAAAGCACTGATGGGTGGGTTGAGGATAAGGAGTGAGGAGGACAGGGTATTGTGACATGTCCTTTTTTTTCTGGCTTAAGTAACTGGACTGAGAGGTGGCATTCATGGAGATAGGCATGAATGATAGTGACCAGGAAGCATGTGCGAAGATGGACCACTATTCATTCCTAAGAGATGCTGATAGACAGTTGGGTTCACAGGTGTAGAGCTAAGAGAAGTCTAGACTCCCTAAAAAGAGCTGTTTGCTGCTAACTCACCAGTCTGATGGTTAGTTGCATGCTGGGCCCTTGGCATTCTCCCATCTAAACAATTGCATTGTCATTCTTCCATTGATTCATTAAGTTGATGAATATGTATTAGACACCAGTGAGTGTGTAGGCGCTTTGCTGGGTGCTGGGTGCTGGCCTCTGAGTGGTGAACAGCAGATGCTGCCCCTCCCCTCAAGGAACGAAGGCAAGGAGTTCTGGAACCAATGTGCACTCGATTTGGTTCTTTTACTTCACTTCTGCTTTTTCTTTGTACTGTGAGACAAGTTTTCTCTGTGCTTTCTCTAGTTATTTTATTGTAAATCAATTAGAAGATGTTTACTTGGGTGGTTTTTGTTTGTTTGTTTATTTTACATTTCACAGCTACCTTTAAATAAGAATGTCAAAACTGTCTGCCACTACTAGTTTGATTGTGATCTATGTTTAACTCTATACTTTGAATCTGAAGCTCTGAGTTCCCTGATCAGGAACCCATACTCAAACACTTTTCTTCTTTCTTTTTTTTTTTGGGGGGTCCAGTCCTGGGCCTGAACTCTGGGCCTGGGCGCTGTCCCTCAGCTCTTCAGCTCAAGGCTAGCGCTCTACCACTTGAACCACAGTGCCACTTCCAGCTTTTTTCTTTTTGCTTATGTGGTGCTGAGGAATCGAACCCAAGGCCTCAGGCATGCAAAGCAAGCGCTCTACCACTGAGCCACCTTCCCAGCTCCTCAAACACTTTTCTACATGCAGTATTAGACTTGATCTTCCAGGCCCCAAATGAAGCATTTCAGGTACTTTGAAATTTACTTTTTTCACCAGCCATAGCCAAAAGAAATTCAAATAATTATGAACATTGATTTGCTCATCTGTCTCCTCCTCTAGGTTTTAAATCTCTTGAGAGGGGAACCATTTATTCAACCTTGTATTGCCGGTTTCTAGAACAGTCCATGGCCCACAGGAGGCAATTAATGAATATTTACATACTGAAAGAATGAATATGGGGCATCTTTTTATGATAACTATTATTTTGTGTTTGTTTTATTTAGACTTGTTTGTTTTCTCCTTATCTCCTCAACTGTGAATTAAATTTCTATAGGTAAAAACTTTGGTCATGTTGGGCTTATAATAGATGCTCAATGAACTTGTCCTAATTGATGAGTTAAAATCTAGCCCTCATGTCACTCTCCTTCACTTTGATGTCATTGCCAGTGAGTTTTTCCTCAGGTTCCTGGGTTTATAGGAGCAAGTCAAAGTTATGTCTTGAGTCTTTGTCATGTGTAGGCACTATGTTCCAAAGTTGGATGGAGAGAGAACCTTCGGCAGCTTTTTAGCTGTTCTAAGAGCTTTCTTTTTGTTGCATCCCGTGTCAGAGGAGAGAGATGGTATTGTTATTATTATTACTTTTAAATGGAAGACAACAGATGTGCAGAACAGTTAAGTAACTTGTCCAAAGTTGGGATTTGAATTCAGATGATTCTGCCTCTCCTACCCATTCTGGAAGGCAAAGACACAATTTTGGCAACTACCAGGCCCTGATTCCACTTGAAGATAGCATTGTGGTTAGAGGGTGGGCTGAGCCTGAGTCTGTGTTCTTGTAAACTGTGTTGGGATTCACATGCAGGTGGAAGTATCGACCCTTGTGTCTTCATGGACTTGGGAAATGGTTGCCTAGTAACATATATTGGCTGTGTCTCAAGGCTGTTTACCTTCCACTGCCCTTTGGGGGACAATGAACATAACATTTTCCCATTGTGTCTGTAGAAATCAATAAACCTGGAATAAGAGTATGCTGGGGTACCTCCAGTGGAGATTATGGCATAAGTGTCTCTGACAAAAAGCAAATGTTAAGCACCTGATAAATAAAGGCTGCGACCACACTGCACCAACCCCACCCAGGAGATTCTTCTTCACATTGATTGCCATGAGGTTGTAAATGAGATTTACAAGAGGACAGTTAGAGGGAGCTACCCTCCTACCAGGGGTGGTATATGGAGGCTGGAGTTCATGAGGAACTGGTCAAAGTACTGGTAGTAGAGATGTAGCCCGTCTGCTGCCCAAAGAAGATGATGGAAGAAAGTCACCTAAGTCCTGGAAGATGACTAGGGTCCCAATCTGGATGGAGAAAATACAAGGATGTTTGGGAAGAAAGAACTCAGAGTGCTAAATATATCAGAGTCAAATCCTGGCTCTTCCAAGGCTCCATCACCTTATTTCCCCTAGCCTCTATTTTCTTATCTGGAAAGTATGAATATTCTTGTCTCTCTGTAACGCATTGGGCAGATTAGAGACAGCAAGGACACCTTGCTCAGCACAGAGTCCATCCTGTATGGAGGAGACCTATTAGCATGCTCTGAGGTTTTCAAGAGTTTTCAAGGGCATGGCAGGGAAAGAAGCTGGCATCTAGCATTCCCTGAATCTCGCATTGAAAATCCTCCATGGAAAACCCAGGGGGAGCTCTGGCTCAAACAGCGACTCACTGAGTGGGAAGAAATATTTATCGAGAGTCAGACAACCTCACCAAATTTCTCCCCGACCCTTTGGCCCCGTTCTCTCTTTTCATGGTTGATCACTACAGCATTTGGCAGAAAGGGCCTCAGCATTTCAAAAGATTAGATGGAGGCAGCCAGGAAACCCGGGAGAACTTCAGCCGACGTGAAAAGCAAGGCTGAAAATGCTTTGGAGCCTGAAATTGAGTAACTGCTGAGATTTGCTTCTGAGTCTTTGATTTGCTGTTGGCATATTTATAAGAGACCCTGAACTATTAAGGGATGTGTTGCCTGGGCCCCCTGCCAAGACATCCCTGACTTGCTGCATTCTGGACCTTGCCAAACTTTGGCTGTCCTAGGTTGCAGCCTAGAAGCCAAGAGACTTTTGAAGGTCTCAAGGTAAGTCCAGGAAAATAAGGTCAAAGATAATATCAGCTAATACTTAGAAAGGCCCTATGTTAAGACATTATCTGGCCTTTACTGCAGTCCTGAAAGAGAAAAAGGTATGCAGTCAGTCCCTTATGCTGGTTAAACTCAGCACCTCTGGGGAGAGGAGAAGCAGAAGATTGAGTCTTGACAGTTACCTGCCATATGAACTTAGAGAAGCTAAATCTCAGTCTTCTCAACTGGAAAATGGAGTATATGTTTGAGATGGCCCAGGTAAAGTCTATGTCATGTCCTGTGTAGCATACAGGAAATACTAGGTGTTTCCAGTTCTGTTGTGTTGATGTAGATAGTGAAGCCCAGTATTCTCTAAGGGATATCACCCAGGTGCAGAGTGTCAGAACTCAAGCTTTCATACGTTGGGCCAAAATGCCTTTGATCTTAAATCAGAAGACAGCTTGCCTGAGCTATGGAATTTTTTCAGGGAGCCTTGCTTAATTGGAATGGTAAGGAAAGGCAAGGGTCCTGAGTTTTTCATGTTATTTTTTTTTCTTTTCTTTTTTGGAGGGGACTGGTCTGGGATTTGAACTCAAGGGATCATGCTTGCTAGATACTCTACCACTTGAGTCATGCCCTTCCCCTGCCCCAGCTCTTTAGCAAGTAGGAATCTCTAGATTATAAGAGGAGAGCGTGCTGGGTAGCAAGCAGACCCTGCAGGAAAGTAGCTGCCACTGAGAACACGTGTCTGCACTATGGGTTGTTACCTTGCTTTGCACTGGGGTACCACCCAGAGAGACCCCATTGTTGGTGAACTGCTTTCAAGTTGGTTTTCTCCACGGCCATGATCTTAGGAAAGGATCGCAGAAAGGACTGAATCTACTGTATCATTTTATGCAAGTGTGGACTGACTGTCCAGGGGTACTCGCCTAAGCTGGAAGGATGTATTTTTCTCCTGTCCACCAGTCTGCTCCTCCTCCTTCCTCTCCCTCTTTCCTGTCTACTTCATCTCCTCCCCTTCCTCCTCCCTCTCCCTATCTTTCTTGGCACTCACTCTTGTTCTCTCTCAGAATTTCTATAGAAAGAACTACTCTTCACTGTGATGACATTTTTTAAAGTATATTTTTTATTTTTAATTGACACATAGTAATTGTACATATTTATGGGCTACAGTATGATATTTCTCTTTTTTATATACACACACACACATATATATATATATATATATACACACATTCAATGTTCAGTGATCTATAACCTCAGACATTTATCATTTCTATCTCGATGTTGGGAACATTCCAAATCCCTACTAGCTCTTTTGAAACATACAGTTAATTTTTGTCAACTACAGCCATCCTACTGTGTTGTAGAGCCTCATAAGTTATTCTTCCTATCCAACGGAACCATCCAGTAACCATCCTTTCTTCATCTTCCTCTTCCTCATCCTCTGCAGGTTTCGATAACAACTGTTCCTTCCTTGACATCTGTGAGATCAACTTTTTATTTTCTATGCATATGTGAAAACAGGCAGTATTTGTCCTTCTGTGCCTGACTTATTTCACTTAGCATGACATCCTCTAGTTCCACTCATGTTGTTGCAAATAACAAAATTAATTGTTTTTATGATGGGATAATATACCATTACACACACACACACACACACACACACACACACACACACACCAGAATTTCCTTATTCATCCATCATTAGGCACCTAAGTTAGTTCAGTATCTTGGCTATTGGGAGCAGTGCTGTAGTGATTCAACAGACTGATTTCAATTTCTTTGGATATCTACCCAGTAGTGGGATGGCTAGATCAGATGGCAGTTCTATTTCGAGTTTCCTGAAGATCCTCCATACTACTTTCCATAATGGCTGTACTAATTTACATTCCCACCAACAGTATATGAGAGTTCCCCCTTCTCTCTGCATCCTTGCCAGCATTTATTATTATTTTTTGTCTTTTTGATAATGTCCATTCCAGCAGGGGTGGTTTTCATTTCACTGTCGGTTTTCATTTGCATTTCTCTCACCATTAGTATTTGAGATTTTTTTCACTGTTGGCCATATGTATAACCTCTTTTGAGAAATATCTATTCAGCTCATTCGTCCATTTTTAATTAGATTAGTTTTTGCAGCTGAGTTGCATTCATTCCTTATATATTTGGGAGCCTCGTGTCTTTGATGCTAAACTCTTGGAGCCACAGATCCATGCCTCTGGTATAAACTATCTGGTATAAAGACTAAGGTTTTCTTTTATAATCTGTTGCTGGATGATTTTTTTAAAAAAATAAAATATCTGCTTATACATAGCAGAACTAGTTGAATAAAATGTATTTATACTGAAATGTATCTTTTAGAACATATTTCTGGGAAAATGAAATTAAAAATATAAAAACACGCATTCCTTTTTATTATTAGAATACACACGTATCAGATTACTCTGTGAAACTGCTATAACAGTTTCAAAAATTCTCCATTTACGCACCCATCTCTCTGCAAAATAAGTAATTTGCAGATGGACCCTGATATATCCTTTGAGTAGCTTGAACTGGAATTGCTGAGGAAGAGTTTGGCTCTGTAGCTTGAGAGCTTTAAGGGCCCCACCCCAGATGGCAGGACAGTTTCATTGTGGTTGTAGCTCTTTCTGTGGCAGGGCATTGTCAACAGTGGGAATGATGGCAACCAGCATAAGCTACCCTGCCCCCTACAGGATATTTGTGGCAGTTTCCATGTGTTCTGAGATTGATAGACATCCAAGTGCTTCCCTACAATAATTAATTACCTTCAAAGCCCAGGCTCTGGTAGGAAGACTAGAATCAGCTTCTTATCTTTGTCTCTGATTGGCAGGTCTCTGAGGCATGCTGGGCGTGGGGTGGGGGGGTTGTTTGGAGAAGGAAGCAGAGGAGGCTGTGGGCCCACTCACACAAGCTTGTCTGTCATGGGCCCAGACTCTTGATAGCGTTATCAGATCTTCTCTCCCTTAACCTTGTCAGCCTGCCTCTGCTCAGACAACATCTTCAGGGAGGATGATGGGAAACTCCGCTCCTGGCAACAGGGAATCAGTTATGGAGTCCCAGAGAGATGGGAAGCTGCTCTTGAGTCACATCTACGAGCGCCTGGAATCAAATTTGCCAAGAACATGGTATCTATCCATTCACCTGTTCTGTATTCATTCTGTGCTGCGTAAAGCCCGTGCCCATTCTGTTCCCTTCACCACCGAGTTTAAAATAGTGTCAGCCTGGTTTCTGAGAAACCTGGTGTAAAGAGAGAGAGTCCCTTATGGAATGGATGGGATTGCTTGCCTTCCTAGGGGCCAGACAGGTGCCTGCCACCTCTCTTCCCCTCTCCTGTCTTCAAATCCGGACTCAATTTTACACAGCCCATTATTCTCCTGGGAAGAGTTTCCAGCTCTCAGTGCATTTCAAGCTTAACAGATGACTGACAGATCCGTACTCAATTAGTCAAAAGCAGCTTATGACTCACTCTTGAGTTGCCCCGGTGGGGACATTCAGAGTCCTGCCATTGCCATTTGGCATTCCAAAATGTACAGGCACAGCAGACACAGTCTCACGGAGAAGTCTTATATAATTCGAGGATGGGATGTGACGGTGTGTGTTTAGCTGTCCAGCCAATGCTGGCAGGGAGGTAGGACTAGCCAAGGAGGAGTGACAAAGCCTTTTCCCAGGAGGAAACAGCTGCCACCCCCCCCCACCCCTACCCCATGCTGCTCTGCTCTGAACATCTTTCAACCCTTTATGCCATGATTTCCCTTGTGGAAAATTTCCCAGAAATCAAGAAATGACAAGGATTGACAGAAGTCTTGTATAATGATGGAAGAAGAAGGGACATATTTCAAGATCATCAAAGGGAAAACAGTCAAGGTAATGGTGATAATTCAGTCATCCCAGTTGGAATCTCTTGGGTCCTGCTAGCTAGCACAATGTGCAAGCTACATTTATTCCCACGGGTGGAGCAATGCATCTACAAAAACAGTGTTTCTTAAGACAGAACTGGCCCCAAACCTCTCTCTGCATTAAAATATCTCTTTCCCAAGGACTGTTTAGGTTCTTTCTCAGACTGTTCCATTTATTCATTACTGTGGTTTCAGCTAGACAGCAGATTTCACTATTGCTGTTGTTTTATTGGCAGGGAAGAAAGGCTTTCTTATTCTACTAGCGGTAATTCCAACCCAGTTGTTCAGGTATACCATCAAACCAAGGGTTAATGATTGTGAAAAACCACCTCAGAAAAATTATCCCAAATTGTGCAAGCACCCAGGCCAAAGCTAGAGAATAATTGCAAGTAGTTGGCTCCACAAATACCATTTAAATGTAGTTGGAAAGCACTCTGTGGTAGTAGCCATGCAATATAAATGCTAAGTAATGATGGAGGCCATGGAAATGAGCAGAGCTCTCCATCAACCTGTGGCTTCTGTCTTAAACCCCTTCAGCATTTTGCATGCATCCGTATCTGAGTGTTTCCCACTTCTTTTTTTTTTTTTTTTTCAGGTAAGAGGTAGGTTTATTCATTATTCTGGCTGGCACCAGGACATGTTGGCCCTCCATGCAGTGGGGAAAGGCCTGGGAAAGAGCTAGGAAAGAGAGCTGGGAAAGAGAGAGAGCTGGGAAAAAGGGCTCTGGGCCTGGGCTAGGCCTTATCTAGGGTATGGGCAGAGAAAGGTGTGGCCACATCAAATTCAGATGTGACCTCAGCGGATGCCGATGTGACCTCTTCCAGGTGTTCCAATTGCCTAGGTAACACAGGTTCTGGGTGGAGACTTTGCTGTGAGGAGGGTGGAGTCTTCTCACCATCCAGGAGCGGACCTTACATTCCAGCCTTTTAATAATCATGAAATAGGATGCGGATTCTCTCTGGCTACTTCCTGCTGACAAGGGGCATTGACATTAGGGGTAAAAGGCTGGAATTTGGTCCCCTCCCAGAGAAGGCAGTGAGCAGCAGCTGTCCTTTGGTGGCGTAAGTCCTTAGATGAAGTCTGGAGAAGTCTCATGAGGCATTGAGGGGCTGGAAAAAAAATACTAGAGAGCAAATAAATGGCAAGAGGAAGGACTTGAGGCTGAAAAATATTGGTAGAAATGTCCCTAGCTACTTCTGACATCTGGTGACTAAGTAGAGGAGAAGTCAGGTAACAAAGGCAAGAATATAAATTCCTGTCCAGTTAAAAGGTAGACAGGTATGGACATTAGATGGGCAGGCTTCTTACTTCTATTGATCTCCATGTTCTGGTTAATTTTGAAAGGGCAGGCACAAAGTGACTGATATGACATCATCTCTTCTTATTCCTCTCCATAGTTCCTTGTTTCCCAGACTGGCTGAGTCTAGGTGCTCATTGCTGGGATGGCTTATCCCAGTTGGTATTCAAGGAGGTTTGAACTCAAGGCCTGGGCATTGTCCCTGAGCACTTCTGCTCAAGGCTAGCACTGAGCCACTTTGAGTTATAGTACCACTTGCAGAGTTTGGCTGGTTAGAGATAAGAGTCTTGAGCCATGCTTCCAGCCTGGCTCTTTGCAGGTTAGTTGGGAGATGGAGTCTTAGGGATTTTTCAGCCTGGGCTGGCTTTGAATTGCAATCTTTGCCACGAAAATCCTTTGTTATTTCCAATTAAAGCAACAAGGAGATCAAATAGAATAGAGCTTACCTGTTCCTTATCAAGAATTGACCAAGAAATATTCTGCAATGACAAAACTCATTAGATGTGAGAATCTTAGCACAAATATGCCCCAATATTTTAGAATCACCTAGTCAGTAGTAGAATACATAACACAAAACAAAAAAAAGGCAAAACTCAAAACCTAAAATTTTTGACAACAATGTGTAGACATCTTTGCTAACAAAGCACATCACGTGGTTGGGCCTCAGTTACCAGGGCCTGTGAAAAGAGCAACTTGTTAGCAAGGCACCTTAGAATAGCTGGATGGAGTAGTAAGCGTGGTGGAAGGTTAAGGGTCAGATGAGGCCAAACCCTAAACCCACCATGTGGCCAAGATGGCGAACTCAAGATGGCGAATTTCTGAAAAAATGCAAAGAAAATCTAAACAAATAGATCAGACTACATTGGCTAGCCTTTGAGAGGGAACCTAGAGGGAGGTCCCCGGGACCCAGCCTGCGTCGCACTCTTCAAGGCACAAGCCAAAATGTTGTAGAAAAGAGAAAGGGAGAGATAGGGAAAGTTGGACATGAATGGCAGAGAGAGAGAGCAAAGAGAGCCTGAAAGTAAACACCTTCTGCCCATTTACCATTGCAGTGGCAAAAACTGTCTACATCTGAGAATGGCATAAAAATGAGGCACTCTGACTTTCCAGGGAGTGCAGGAGGCATTTCAAAGGGGTTTCACCACTCTAGTGTGATTCGCAGCACCCCATTAAATGTGTAGGAGAGTCAGTCTGGTGAGTGAAGAAGAGCTGACCAGACAGAAGCGTCATCCCGACTTCCTCCAGAGCCCTCTAGAGAGAAATGGCCAAGCCCCCAAAGCCAAGCGTCCTCAGCTTCAGAGGTGACCGGCCTTTCAGCTAAAGGCTGTAGGAGCTCTCTGGCGTGGCACCACATCTGGACAGAGACTGAGCAACAGAGAACCGTAGAGAGTAGTTTCACGCACCAAAGTAGAGAAGTGGTGTGGACATGGATGTGAAGGCCAGCGATGGTATCGATGCGCTGTGTCCGCAGCAGACAGATGGGTTCGCAAAAGGCCGTCAGAACTGTGGGTATTCCTCAGAGCAAAAAGGGAAAAACAAACAAAGAAAAAAGAAAAAAAATGGAGAGGAATCCCACCTATCCTGACTCTTAAGCCCTTCCCAAGTTTTGACACCATTTATGTTAGGGTTTTAAAGGAGAGGTTTCTGAGTAAGAACAGCACCACACACATGGTATTCAGGTAAGGAGTAGGTTTATTAAACATTCTGGCTGGCACCAGGCCATGTTGGCCCTCCACGTGGCAGGGAAGGGCCTAGGAAAGACCTGGGAAAGAGATGGGAAAGAGAGCTGGGAAAGAGCTGGGAAAGAGAGAGAGCTGGGAAAAAGCCCCACTTGTTTGTGCCTTTGGGAAACACAGAGAATGGCATTTTGGCTTGGGAGAAGAGAGGAGGCCCCTTGATTTTTTTTTCTAAGAGTGTGAGTTTCCAAATCCACTTTCCCTTTCCTTTGTTCAATGGAAAGGACATGTCCTCTTCCCTCCCTCTCTCCTTCCATCTCTCCCTTTCTTCCTACTTACCTTGCTTTGTCTTGCAAAAAACACCAGGCTAGGGAATAGTCCTGTGTGGAACTTTCTCATTGCATACTGAGGCCAAATTGGCCACCTTTTCTGGGCTTTTTGCTCTGTTCTGGAACATCTAGTGATCAATAAAACCTCATGAAAACTTTATACAGTGGGAACATGGTAGACTCTTGGAAAGTTGGCTAAAAGGCAGTAGTAGTCAAAGAGGATCGGGGAAGAAGGTAGGATGCAGAGTACAGACAGAAGAAATACAGTTGGCTCTCAGTTCTAGGGGTTTATGGCTGCTGATTCATAAACCAAAGATTGAAAATATTCAGAAAGGGCTATTGCATCTGTACCAAACTTGTACAGACTTTTATTTTCTTGTCATCCTTTCTTAAACAACTCAGTAGAACTATTTATATAGCATTTTTATTGTAATAGATATGATAAGTAATCTAGATGATTTAAAGTTTGTGAGATGATGCATATACATTATATGCTAATTGCTTACCGTTATATATAAGGGTCTTAAACATCTGAAAATTTTGGTATCTGAAGGGAGACACGAACCAATCCTTTGCATATAGAGTAAAAACTGCATTTCTCACTCCGCAGGTCCCTTTGGCTTGGCCCCTCCCCTCTTTTTGTGTCCCAGCTCCTCTTGCTGTCTTTTATGCCTGATTTCATGCTGTAAGTGAGTGGCTGGGAGTAGAAGTGGTTACTGGCCCTCACCGTCTCAGTGTTTGATCTTTCTAGCCTCCAGTGAAGCCCTTCAGGATTAGCTCATGGGCTGGGGACCCAAATTCTCTGAATGAGATTTCTTAGGCTATTCCTTCCACAAAGAGGGTGGGGAGCTGTACTTTTGCCTGGAATTTTGCAAGACACCATTCTCCATCCCCATTTTATTACAATAAAAATAAAACACATAGTTTCATTTTTATCATAAACATTGTAATAAATCTCAATAGGAAGGTAAGTCACATTATTGCTAATACCCTCTTTATAGGTCTTCTCTTTTAAGGAAAAAAAGACAAAAATAGAAAAAAGCCCAAATAAGCAAACAAAATTCTTCTATAATTCTTTCAATCCAAAATGCTATGGCTAGCCTTGGATGTAAATTATTTCATTCTTTTTCCCTCTGCAAAGATATTTTTGAGCAAAAGTGGGTATCAAGCAGCATTATTATCTGCTTCTTGCACTTAATAATACCCATAAACATTTCCCAATGTCATTAGATAGTCTTCTACAGAATCTTTTTATGTTTGCAATGAATTTCATCATATGGTTATAACATAATTTATTTAATAATAGAAAATATTTATAAAACATTTCCTATGGGCTATGCTTTACACATACCATCTAATTTATTCCTCACTATATTTCAATAAGGTAAAGTCTCATTATCCACTTTTTATAGATAAGAAAACTGGTTCGGAAGCAAAAAAGCCTCTGCTTAAGGCCACAGAAGGCAAGTTTGAACCGGACTCTGCTGTTGCTATCTGCAGCGTTTATGAGTTACTTTGCAGATTGCTACCTTAGCCAAGTCATGATTATTGACATTTAGGTTCTCTCTGATTTTTAAACATTGCAGAGCTGCAAAGAACATCCTTAGAGCTGTATGTTTAGTACACTTCCTTGTTATTTTCAAGGATAAATCCCAGAAGTGAAGCCATGAAGTCAAAGGAGATACATATTATTTTTCCCTAGATTTGGAGGATATGTTTGGGGGTAAAATCAGATTGAGGCAGATGGAGCCAATCCAGAGGCACTGAATGAGGGGCCCTGTGGTCCATCTGCTCTCCTCACCCACATTTCTTCTACTCACACGATTACCTCAGTCTGTATTTCTGCAACCTATCTTGAGAGTGACTATTTCTCAGCACACTTATAGACACCAAGAAGTCTCCTTTTAAAAATCATTGCCTCATTCTTAGGTGCAAAAATGATGTTATTTTTATTTGCAATTTTAAAATTGCTAATGAGGCAAAGTAAACATTTAAAATTTGTTCCCAAGCCTTCAAATTTGCATTTCTCCTTTACTGGCATTTCTTTTCATGTCCTTTGGAATGGGCATAGCTTTCAAATCCAGAAGCTCCCTCAATACTTGTGTGTTCTGGTTCCCATCCGTCTCTGAGATGCATGGACAGATGCATGGAGAGATGGCTGGGTGGATGGATGGATGGATGACATGCGTGCTTGTGCAGTTGGGTAAATGAATGAATGGGTTACATTACTTTAACAAGGGAATTGAGGGTAGCTTTTTTCAGTGCTTTATTGTCCAGGAAATCCTTCTGAAGCTTGATTTTTATTTACTCTGGAATGTAGTCTTTTGCTACGACTAGTCTATCTTGAGGCTCTGCCTTGGAAATCATTCTTAGAAATGACAAACACAGGAGCTCACTTACCTACATGTTCTAGAGTTCCTGGGAACAAAAATACTGCCATTTATTGAGCACCCAGGCAAATGCACTGTGCTTTTTTTTCTACCACTATCATGTTGATCCACATTCTGTCCTCATTCTGTAAATGAGTAGGATGAAGCTTGATGAGGTCAGGTGATTTATCACACAGCCAGTAATTGGCAGGCAAGTGTCCTCTCTGTCACCCTATCCATCCAAATAAATTATTAAGGAGCTTAACAGTTCTATTTTATTCCTTTTTCCCTTCATTGACAATTCTTATTTATCAAAATATTAGACAGTTGAATCTTAGGAAGTTGTCGTGGTAGATTGCATTCAGAGGAAGCAGTGGAATAATTATTTCTAAACTATCATTGCTTGTTTCAGAATTCAAATGCATATACTTTAGAAGTCTAAAGAGGCCATAGGCTCCAAATCTATTTTTGGCCAGTTCTTACTATAGTAAGGATGTTGGGGTTCACTTTCTCAGCTGGCCAGTTTGTGTAACCCACTCACCTCCTGTTGGGAGCCAGAGATTTGAGAAGACAACTGGTGGGTGTCCTGTCAGGTGTAATTTCCAGAGGACAGTGTGCATTGTGGGAACTAGAGCTAGGCCTTCATAATTCTTCACAGTCAGAGAAAAGAGAAATCCCCAGTGAATTGCTTAGGGCAGGAACAAAAGAAAATTAGAGGAAATCAGAATAGCTTAAGAACTCTTTAGCAAAGATTAGAGGCGTGGGAGTGGAGATCTCGCAGCAGAGTAGAGTCAAACAGCTCTGAAGGGAGAGTCTGCAGGAAGAAATGAGTCATTCTCAGGTCTAAGGCAAGCCCCCGCAGGTATCTGGGCTGTCTCTAGATCCTTGAAGCAAAATGGCAGCATCCCACTGGGAGCTTTGTACATTTATGTAGGCAAGTCTTTATTTTTATATGACTTGGAGATATTGTCCACTGCTTGTGAGTAGAGATTAGATTTGCTATTCTCCCAGATTTTTCCACCAGAGCAGACAATCTTCCCAGCCACAAACACCAGTGGTGTCCCATAAAGGATGACTCAGAATGAGAATGCCTTCAGGTCTAATAAGCAAATATTCTGTAATTCTATCCTGGTGATGACAATCAGTTTGCTTTGTTCAAAACAAAATGCGAAAAATTTAATCATCTTAAAAGAAGCTGAAAAAGGCTTTGATAAAACTAAATGCTCATTCATGATTATAAAAAGATCTCTTAGCTAGTTAAGAATAGTCATGATCTAATAATGGCCATCACATACTTCAGAAAATGTCATAATTAACATTTAAAAGTTTAGAAACATTCCAATCAAGAAAAGAAAAAGGCAACAATGTCCATTACCAATCACCCCAAGGGTCAACATTATGTTTCCATAATTAAACCTGAAAATAAAAGAAGAGGGTAAGAATAGTTAAAGATATAATTGTTATTTACATATTATTCGATGCTTAGTACAAAAAACCAGTGATTTATAGGAAGTGGTCAATATGTTTTGAAGTACAGTTTTGTTGGATAGAAAATCAACATATGTAATTTCTAGCACTCTACCCCATCAGCATTAACTAGATCATGAAATTGAATGCAAAAAGAGATATAATTTATCATGCCAAGGGAAACACAAATGAATAAGCAGAATTAAATAAGTATTACAAGGACTCAAGTCATATAAAAATTGAATAGCTAGAGGATAGACCCTGGTCATGGATGGCAACATGTTATAAAGTCATTGATTCAGTCTATTAGGCTATATATTCTACTTCATAAATTTCATACAATGATTATCTCAATGCGATTTATCTGCAGACTTGAAAAATTAATTCTGTAATTCACATAAAAGGAATGTACAAACTAGTCAAAATAATTACAGAAAAAGAGACTTGCCTGCCTTAGTATTTAAAGCTGTGATGATTGACTTACTGTAACATTGCTGTAAAATAGACAAATAGATCAGCAGAACATGAGACCCAAGACAGTTTAAGTCTTTGGTATTTGACACTTGGTGAAGGAAATCTCAAAAATTGTAGAGAAGAAAGGTATACAGTTCTGGAAGAGTAGGACTCAAGCTTCTGGTGTTCCAGCCATAGAAGGTTGGGTTGTGAGCAATAACTTGGTGTTTTTGTTAGAAGTATCCTATGAGGGTTTTTTTTTTAAATAAAGGGCATCCCAGACCATATTGTTTCAACCTACTTCTCCAGAGGTTTTATAGGTCATTTAGGATCACCTAAGTTGTCCTGTTTTGCTCATACAAGCTATAGTGAAATCTGCTATGTAGGAAAATTGGAAAAGATCTATGATTCCATGTCCAGGTATATATGTAAAGGAATATACTGCAACATGTGTTTAAGTAGTCATGTGCAAAAATATCCATGGTAAATTTGATTATAGCGCTGAAAATCTAGAAACAAGCAACATGTTCAATAGGTGAAAAGATATAATTGCAATATAATCACATCATGGAATATGTCTCAGTTAATGAATTAATTAGATTTGCATGTATCAACCTGGCCTGGTATCAGACCCATCATACTGTGTGAAAAGTGTAAATTGCAGAATGTAGTGTTACACCATTGATGTAAGAACATACAACTCAATACTATTATACATATACATGTATAGAACATAAAAATGACATTGGAAAAATGCACACTAAATTGATAATGGTGATAACACCTGGGAAAGGCAGAGAGAAAATGGAATCAGGGGTGCTAAGAGGCATGCCTACAGTTGTTTTATTTATCTTTTCTTTGTTTACAAAATCAACCTTAAATTGCTTTTGGGTGTTGGGAATATGATATTCATTATTCTTTGTACTTTTCTACATTTCTCAAACCATAGAGGAGAATGTGGAAATGGATGAGGAAAGAAGGAAAGAAGGAAAGGAGGGAGGGAGAAGGGAAGAATAGTAGTTATCTATGGCCTCTGTTATTTCTCACAGAGAAATAAGTACAAGACACAATTCTCCTTGAAGTCAGCCCTACCACACACAGAGAGATACATTCACAAAGCTTTAGAAAATTATTTAATAAATTATTTAAAAATGATTATCATTAGATAATGAGAACTATGTTTCCTTTTTATGCATTACCTGCTAGGAAATGCAGCTAAATTTCAGGCTCAGCAGTGATAATTAACTCATTTCAAGTGCTTGATGATTTCTATTTACCTAATCCTTTTGGGTATCTTTTTTCTTTAATCATTATCCTAGTTCATATACTGCCTCACTCCATAAATCATCCGAGAGGACTTGGGAAATAAGCAGGATATAAATCTTTAACCTAAATTTAAAAAAAAAAAAATAAAGGAGGAGAAGGTACAAAAAAAGAAAGAATAACTTGAGCTGTAATAGTGGTCAAGCACTTGCCTAGCATGCATAAGGCCTGAATTCAATCCCATCACTTTAAAAAAGAAAGAAAAGGATCAACTTTTGTTGAATTCTAATATTTTTTTAAATACACAAACTTTATGGATCAACAAGACTCTTGCCTTAATTGACTTTCTGTGGTTATAAAATTTGCATATGTGGTTTCCAATTACATCCTTAAATGGTATACCTTTAAAAGTCAAATAAAACTAAAATATAAACTCATACTATTAGGTTTAGCTATGTGAAGCTGACTAATTATTTTCTTCCTATAAAAATGACAGTATGGTTTATTTCCATTATAAATGTGCTAATAAGACTGCCAGGTATCTCTTCAACATATGATTCTAAGATTTCTGAACTTGAACAGTAGAACAGGAGGGAAGCATTGGTGTCGTGTAAAATACTGCCTGGCACCTGGCAGCTTGCTCAGGTTGGGGTGCAGGTCGGGGTGGGAAGTAGTAGACCATGGGGGAGGGGCTAGTGGCTTGTCCTCCACTGTGAAGCTTTATGGGAGGTTGTTTGGGTGGCCATGAATGGGCAGGTCTTGCTGGATGGGCAGGATGACTATTGTGGGCTGCTACATAAGGCTCCGAACTCTGCATCAAGGCTGTCCATCAGCAGAAACCACTCCTGGGCCCAATTCCTTTGTTGATTTGCACTATGATATTGGTTGGTGAACATAATAATGTTCCTGGAAAGAAGATGGCTTTTAAGGTCACATATACTTGGGTTGGTGGTATTGTAGTTTTTTCGTTGTTGTTTTTTGCTTTTATGGTGCTGTTTGTGAATGCCGCAGACTTGGTGATTTAAAATGAACAGAAATTTACTTCTCAGAATTTCTGGAGCTTGAGAAGTTCAAGATCAAGGGACAGGCATGTGTCATCTCACAGTAGAAAGGCAGAGGAGAAGAGAGGATAAGAATCAGACTCCTGTGATAATACCTTTGATCCATTCATAAAGACAGAGCCCTCCCAGCCTCCTGGTGGAGCCCCTTCCTCTCAGCAGGACCCCCTCCCAACACTGCTGAAGTAGAGATTAAATTTCCAGCACATGCTTTTTGGGAAACATGTACAAACCATCACAATTGGAACCTACCATTGCCACCTATATGATATGGGACAGGACCTTTCTGAGTCCTGTTATCTTAGTTTGCAAGTAGAGATCCTATTTCTTATAAAAATCGTGTGAGGATTAATTGAGTTCATTATCCTATGCACTATAACTAGCAATACAGGTAACCATGGAAACCTTAGCTTGCCCTTTGGCCCTCATTTTTACCATGTCTACCAAATAGCATAATTGTAAGGGCAAGATATAATGTATCTTTATAAGGTGTATAAAAAAGTCTTTGAAGGAAATACAGAGAGCTATTTTGCTTTTGTATTACTTAGGACTTGAATTCAGAGCTTTGTGTTTGCTGGGCAGCCATTTTACTCTGTCTTTTCTGTTGATTATTATTGAGATCAGTTCTTACTTTATGACTATTCCTCTCTGGACTGTAATCTTCCTATTTGTGCTTCCCTATATATCACTGGGGTGATGGATACTGGTGTGTACCACCATACCTAGCCAATGATCAAGGTGGAATCTCAATATTATGAATTATTATTTGTTTTTGGTCTCAACTGGCCTTGACAGATGATCACCTCATTTTTTTCTCCTCAAACCACTAGTATTATAGGCTTGAGCCATTATACCTAATTTAGAGGGCCATCTTTTAATGCAAACCATTATTATTATGGTAAATAGTTTCCTCTCCCAAGGCAACTTGTCAGTAGTTTTAATCTATCTGTTTTATGGATACTGGCTTCTTTGACCTCAGGAATGATTGAACAGACATGAGATATGACACCTCCTCTGGCAAGGAAGAATTTCTTGGCCCATAGTTAGGCTCAAACTCTGAAAAACCTGTGCTTCCTCCATGTCTCTCTCCTAGCCCCACCTTTCCTATTGGTCATGGCACTCAGGTGAGCTGTGGTTTCTTCAGGTTGACTTTCACTTGTTGAGCCTTCTATGAGATCTTTCACTTTTAAAACCATTCACTACTGGTGGGACTACTTGGCTAGACATTTGTCCAATGCTGTTTTCTTTTCAGCAACTCTGAGGATAGCCACAGTATATACTCTGTCCATTTGCCAGATCCTCAACCATTTAGCATATCATTTTTATCAAAGGATGTTAACTGCACATAGAAATCCCAATGATTCTTTTTTTTTTTCTTTTTCTTGAACTCAGAGTCTTGTGCTCTTGCCTAGCTTTTTCATTCAAGCCTGGTCCTCCACCCCTGAGCCAACAGTTCTACTTCTGGCTTTCTATTGGTCAATTGGAGATAAGAATGTCACAGACTTTTCTGCCCAAGCTGACTTTGAACCCTAATTCTCAGATCTCAGTCTCCTGATTAGCTAGGATTACAGATGTAATCACCAGTGTCCAGTTCCCCCTTCTTGACTTATCACAAGCTGAGGGGAACTATTTTTTTTTTCTGTAGTAGGATTGTCCCCACCCCTTCCAGAGAAGATCCATTCATACTTTCTTTGAGATCTGAGTCCCTACAAAGTAGACTATTCTCAGCCCCATTTGGCAAACTCACTGTCCTGGGAATGTTTTTTGAATTGGTGTTGTACTATTGTACTCTCACCAAATTAACAAGCAAATGCTCTCTCTCTCTCATCTTTCATATTTATCTCTCTCTCTCACTCACACACACACACACACATATTATTATACCATACCATTGTCATAACCAAAAAGCAGCTTCAACTGAGAACTAAAATCTGATGGATTTCCTGAACAGGTGTGCATATGACATGGTTCTCCTGGGACTATGTACAGCTGGTATTTGTGTAGAGTGAGAGGGAAACAGATTAGCAAAAATAAATAAATAAAACATGGGAAAGATGGGGAGGTGGAGAGGAATTTAGTATGTGTGTGCTCCAAGTTTTTGACTGGGCCCTGGTGAGGGTGAACTAAGCAAAGCTAAAGGGACTTCGCGTTAGGTTGGGCTCAATCAAGCTGTGAACACAGAAATCTCAGTGGTATAAATACTTGCACTTATTTTTCTACATCCACATTGACTTTGCCACTCTGCAAAGTAGCTTGAGGATGCAGGCTACTTGCATCTTGTTATGCTCTGGACCACATATCCTCTATGCCTGTTTGTATAGGAAACATGACCATGCCGGACTCATAGTCCCTTTTGGTGATCCAGCGTAGAAGTTGCATACCCATCAATCTCCTTGAGGACCATGCCACAGTTTGGTGAAGATTGGGCATGTAGTCTTTCTGTGATTCCAAGGACTTGGTGAGCACAGAATGCTGCCTCTGCAGTGAAATATTTCCACAAAGGACACAGACAGTGGTACCTGAGGACGCAGGTGTGGCAGGAGGGACAGGGAAGGACCCTTCTTGTATTTGTGTAGCACCGTTGTCAAATGGAAGGGATGCACCTGTCAGCTCTTGAAGCTTTGTCAGGAGCCCAGGACGGCAACACTGTCTACAACTTACCAGCAGCAACAGTGCCAAGGGATCAGGTCTGAGTATTTTGGGGGTGTAGGCAAGGAACAGCCTCAACAAAGAGAGACTTGGATATTCAGTGCTTAAGTTAAGGAGATAGCTTTGTCTGAGTTCCTTGTTTCTGCTGACCTGATTAAGTGTCTGAATTAGTGTGAGTCATCTGGGTTTCCTCCTCTTCCTGCCTTTTGGTCCTACCTTGGGAGGAATCTGAGAAGCAATGTGGCTTCCATATGCCCCTAGATGAAGTCTCCCCATAGTGAGAGAGGGTCCCATGATAAACTCCCAGTGTTGCATAGAGCCATCAAGGGTTCCTTGAGTAGCTCTTGAGACTCACCAAACAGAGCTTCAAAGTTCACCCCTCTCTTTGCAAGACAGAAAGCCCTGGGATAAATAATAGAATCATTTGAATACAGAGTTCTCTCGACCTCCTGGGAGCATGTTGATTCTTCCTTAACTTGCAAAGCCTTTGTGTGTTTTGGATTTCAGCTTCTAAACCTGGAGAGGGTCTGGAAGCTAGCTGTCCTCTCCTTTTGGGATTTGGGAATCTGTAATTTTCTGTATGTTGTAAATATTTAGTGAGAACTTGAGCCTGTAATTAGTCAGGGAGTCTCAGGTTTGATATGACATACCAACGGTATGATTTACCCTATCATATAATCTCAGGATTTCCATCTCCTCTACTGGGGAAAAAAAATGAGGAAAGAATTATCTCCTTCACATGGTTTTCAGGGGATTGAAATGACAGAAACATGGAGGAGCACTTACTGATGCTAAGTGCCAACTTGCCACCTTCCTCTCGTTCTGAATTTTTTTGAAAAAAAATACAACATGTACAGGAGAGTGCATAAATCATAAATATGCAGAAACCCATTCACAAATTGAGTACACTTGAGCAGCCAACACTTAGATTAGGAAACAGAACATTTCCAGCATCCCAGAAGCCCCAGGGGTCTCTTCAAGCTGCCAACTACCACCCCTGACAAAGGATAATCATTATCTAAACTTCAAACACTATAAATTAATTAGCTTACCTTATAATGTCCTATAAATGGATTCAGACAGAACTCTTTTGTTCTGCCTTTGTTCATTTAGCATTGTGCTTATAAGATTTACATTCTCCCTTCGTATTTTAATGCTTAATTATAGCTATGTGAATACCACATAATGTCACCTGCTGTCTACGCTACCTCACCTCGTGCTCACCAAGTTTTTATTTTAATTTTGGATGGAACGCTAAAGAGATAGTGGACAATGGTGACTTAGAATGGACTCTGGTGCTTTCCCCATCTCTCTTGTAATGGAATGAGACCAGTGGGCTCTTCAGAGAATCATGTCTAGAGTGGTGGCCAGATACTGAGGCTCATGTCCTTAGCTATGAGACCTCTTACACAGGGGCTATGGCTTGAATGTGTCCTCATAATTCACATGTTAGAAACTTAGTCCACAATGCCACAGAACTTAGTTGACTGTGTCACAAAGATCTGCCCACATGACTGCACTGTTGTTGTTATCATGGGAGAGGGTTAGTTATCATGGAAACGGGCTCCTGATAGACTCTCTGCTCTGCCTCGCGGCCTCTCTCAGGTACTGTGTTCATATGCACTCACTCCCTTGTCCTTCTGCTGTCCACTTGAGATGACGAAGAAGAAGACTTCAGATGTAAGCCTCTCCACCTGGACTTCCAAGGCCCAAGAAATATAAGAAATAAACCTCAGTTCTTTATGAATGACCTAATTTCCAGCATTCTGGTATAGCAGCGCAAAATGGATCAAGACCACAGAGATACCAGGCCTGGAGCAGACCACCTCTGCTGTTCTGTCCTTGGTCACTACTTATTCCCAAAGAAAACTGCCCAGAGGGACTTCTTCAAAGTTCTGCCTCTCTTCCTAGCAAGATAGAAAGACCTCCTCTCCAAAAGCCATAGGATAAATAATAGATAAAACCATTGCATTTGAATTGGATAGCTCTCAGGACCTCAGAATACTAAAGGAACTTCTCTTCTCCATAGCTGATGGAGGTGAGAAGGGTACAAAACATACCTCTCTACTCAGTGCTTTGGTGTCTGCAGAGACAGAATGAAAATGAGACTCTGGAATTCAGGGTCACTGTTTTTCCTTGTTAGTTGGGGAAATAGCACTTTGTGCCCAGAACACTTTGAGTTACACATAAAAGTTGAAGCAAAAACAAAGATGATCTGGGGACCTATTACATTTCTATTTGCTTTGTACCCTGCATCCCAGGCCCAGCCCTGCACCCACTACCTCAGGGACAGAGACAAGGGGACTACAGCTTCCACACTTTCAGAAACCAGAAACCCAGTGGACTTGCCTTTGGGATCTCTCAATGCTGATTTCCTCTATGCTGCCTTGGTATTAACACAGTTATTACTGATTTTTTCCCCATTGTTTCAACTTTTATTGTAAAGATACTGTACAGAGGGGTTATAGTTACACGAGTAAGGTAATGAGTACATTTCCTATCAAGCATTGTTACCCGTTCCTTTGTTTTTCCCCTAGTATCACTTCCCTTCCCCCTTCCCAACTCCTCCCTACCCCCCTCCCAGTTGTAAAATTCATTTTCAACATAGTGTCTTGTACAATGTATCCTTGTTTCAGCATTTTGTTATTTCCCTTCCCTTCCCCAAATTAGGAAAATGTATATATATCCAAGATGCAGGGCACTGGAATCAAATACAGTGACAACAAGGGTTATACCATGGGGAAGAACGTACAAAAGAAACAAAAAAATCAGATAGTACATTAAAAACAACAGCCACAAAGAAAAAAAAGAAAACCTCTTATGTCCCTTTCTTAGGGCTCATTTTGCTTAGGATCATCATTTTTTTTTTTTTTTTGTTGGTCGTTGTGGCTTGAACTCTGGGCCTGCGTGTCCCTTAGCTTTTCAGCTCAAGGTGAGCTCTCTACCACTTGAGCCATAGCACCACTTCTGGTTTTCTGAGTGGTTTATTGGAGATAAGAGTCTCACAGACTTTCATGCCGGGCTGGCTTTGAACCTCGATCTTCAGATCTCAGCCTCCTGATTAGCTAGGATTACAGGCTAGAGCCATTGGTGCCGCCCCGCTTAGCATTATCTTAACTGGTCACATGTACATAGCATTTGACTTTTTCTGCTTGTCTGGTAAGATTTTCCTAGATGTATACTAGTTATTGCAAATAAGGGAAACCATGGGACCTATGTTTCTTTGGGTCATTACTGATGTTTTTAAGGATGCCCAGACATGAATGCCAAGACTTTAGAATATGAATGTTCTTCAAATAGCCTACCCCCTTATTTGTTGTACATTCTTTGCCATTGCTCTCTTAAATAAGTAGTTATGTATTTTTTAAGTTTTCTATTGAATAGAAATATGTACCCTTTCTCTATCCTCCTTCAGTATAGCCTGTTCTCTTGATGACCAACTTTTTAGGCAAAGGCTTTGATGGGTCAACTTTTTCCCTCCAGTAATTTCATTTTTGTCAGTTTTTTCTTCTAGAGTTACACAGATCTTTTCCAATGCATGTGACAGATCCTTAACTATTTGAAAAAGAACTGTGATATATCCTGTCCATTAAGTTTTCAATTTTAGCCCATAATGGAATCCTTTTGTTTATTTTCCTATAAGTTAAATGTTTTTATTTTTTAAAATATTTAGTATATGAAGTGGTTTTCTAGCTTTACTTTTGAGGACTCTTTGGTTTGACAATGTTGCTCTTGAAGTTTAATGCTCCCAGTTGAAATATATTATTAAAATATAAAAATTAGAAGATTGCAATAGGAATTCAGTGATAAATAAGAGAGCAAATTTCAATAAAACCCATATATATGATTATAAATATGCATAGTTCTTTATAATGACATGTCTATCTTGCATAATTTATTTTAATAAACTCCAGGTGAATGAAAGATATTGGTGGAAAGCAAATATCGTAATAGAAAAATTGAGTGGCTTTATAATCTAAATTTGATATTTTATATTGTATATGTGAAAAAGTTATCAACAAATAAAGAGATGCAGTATAAACTGACATTCATATCAAAGGATGAATATACTTTTGATATAAAGAACTCAAAATTAAATTTTAAATGAAAGATGAATTATCCTAATAGTAAAAGCAAAGGAAATAAACAGACAATTTAAAAGGAAATTTAATTTAGTATGTATATGAAAAATGTTCAACTCTTCCAGTAAAGGAAGATAGTCTCATTAAACCAAAATATTGTTATTCATCAATTAAACTTTTAAGGATGGAAAAGATACTTCCACCAACTATAATCATGGTTAGCAGTCCATGTTTGGAGTTAAGAGTGTACACTCAAATTCTGCTGTATTGAGGGCAAGTTGACATAACTTTTCTGGAAGATTATTAGACAAATAGAAAAAAAGAATCAAAAATGTTCAAGAATAGTTCTTGCCATTTGATCCTGCAATTCTACTTCTGAATAATTCTTTCAAGTAAATAATTCACATACAATCATTGAGGTTGTTTAAACAGTTTAAAAAACTTGTATATGAAAAATAATTAAATAAAATCAAGTATGTATCCTGATATATCTATGCATCTTTTATAAACTTCTTACTTGTAAAAATCATAATAATATACATTATAAAAACATATCAAATAGATATAGTAAAGAATAAATTAAATCTAAAGGAAAGGAAATAATAGTCTATTTCTCCCTGAAAATGAAGTACTAATATATTTATCCCTGCAAATAAAATGAATTACCTTATTCAGTTTCTGCTATAGGAACTCTTGACTCTGGGTGCCACAGATTTTATTTGATCAAAAGCTTGGAAATATATGTTTTTATTATGTTTTGTAGTGCTAGGGATCAAACTCAGTGCCTTGCACATGCTAGGCAAATGATTTACCACCAAGATCCATCCTCAGCTCTGAAAAACATATTATGTACCTGCCAGTAGTTGTGTAAGTTTTATTTAATGTAATGGCCAATATGATAAAATGATGTATAAAATTTTAAAAACTACATGGGCTGGGAAGGTGTTTCAGTGGTAGAGTGCTTGCCTTGCATGCATGAGGCCCTGGGTTCGATTCCTCAGCACCACATAAGCTGAAAAAGCCGGAAGTGGCACCGTGGCTCAAGTGGTAGAGTGCTAGCCTTGAGCTGAAGAGCTGAGGGACAGCGCCCAGGCCTAGCGTTCACGCCTCATGACTGACAAAAAATAAAAAACTATAACATAGAAACATTAGATCATAACATACTCTGTGTAATTGTTCCATTTCATTGTTCTTGTACTATAGGCTTCTGATAGTCTATTATTGTAGATTCAGGTTACCTGGGTGTTAAGGTATTTATTCAGTGATTCATCTCATTCACTGTATAGGTACCATGTAGACCCTTTTCTGTTGTCCTGTGGAAACTGGGGCTTGAGAAGGTGGCACAAATGCTGGCATTGTGGCTATTATGATGACTGTGACTTGCAAAGCCCTTTATCTTTCAACCAGGAGTCTTGTGCCTTTTGTCACTGACCACAAAATTGTGATGGGCTACCTTGTTAGCTTGAAAGGAGAATAGAATCTCATACCCTTCATGACCATTGACAGTCATCTTCTCATTAGTTCTGTATATTCCAATCCCCTCAGCCTTCTTTTATCCTTGCTATAGTCACTTCTAAAAACCCACATTGAAACTTCATAACCATTGTAACAGTGGGACTATTTGGAAAGGCTTGCAGGATGGGCACTCTGTCCTCTGGGTAGGATTCTTGCCACCACAGAAGTTTTTTGTTTTTTTTTTAAATAGAAGATTTTCCCCCCTTTGTCTCTTGCCTTCCTGCCTTTCACCATGGAAGATGCAGCAAGATCTCCAACAGGTACCAGAGCCTTGATCTTGGACTTCCCAGCCTCTAGAACTAGGAAGAAATAAATTTTCTTTCTTTAGAGACTACTCATTCTTAGGTATTTTGTTAGCATCACATCGTAAGATAGTTCTCTGTGAGGACCATCTAATGCTACACTTTGGAGAAGTAAAATATATTTGTTTTCCCTGGCTTCTCTTCTTTTTTTTTTTAAAAAAATTTATTTATTTATTTGTTCATTTATTTTTTTTTGAAAACAATGTACAGAGGGGTTACAATTACATGTGCAAGATAATGAGTACATTTTTTATAAAGTATTGTAACGTCCTCTTTGTTTCCCATTCCCATCTTTTCCCATCCTCTTCCTGCCCTCCCCCACAGTCCTCCCCTCTCCCATACCCCCCACCACTCACAAACCAAAGTTGTAAAGTTCGTTTTGGACATAACGACTTGTACATCGCATTTTTGCTATGGGTCCACCTGTATCCCTATTTAAACGAATTGTTTTTCCCCTTCCCCTCCACAAATTATACCGACATGAAATACAGTGAAAGCAGTTGTTATACAATGGGGGAGGGACTTACAAAGTAAAAAAGAAATGATCTTATGAATGTGTCACAAACAATCGCTTGAAAGCAGATAAAAAACATTCGAATACATATCTTAGGGTTCATTTCATTAATATCACCTTATCTGACTTTCTCTGCTTTACTCAAACTTTTGTTTGCATGCTGAACTCGCTAACACTGGTCAGCTCTCCCAGAATTGGAAGACAAAATTGGACTGGTTCCTGTGGATGGACAGTATAAGTGGCTTTCAGCCAAGCTAGGATGCAGACCGGAGAAACCTGGGTTAGAAAGATGCGGTCTACTTGTGTTTAGAGGCTTATCTCTCCTTTGGGGAAGATGTAGATCATTGAGAATTTGAGCCCTGAAAAACAATTTTGTTTTAAGGCGTCGAATTTCTGTGTTGCTCTATCTTGTCGTTTGCATCCTGTGCTTCCAAACACTTTTCAGCTCTCCCAGAATTGCAAGGAATATAATTGGACCTGTTATTGTTGACAGTATATGGAACAGGATGTAGATTAGGGCTTAGTGAGAAAGGTCGGTGCTGTCCATATATCTTTGGAGACTTGTCTCTCCATTGGGGAAGGAGTAGAGCATCCTCACCTTGGGACCTTAAAACTGTTTTAAGGTCACCAATGTCGGAGTGCTCTATCATGTCGTTTGCATCCTGAGCTGACTAACACAGATCAGCTCTCCCAGAATTGGATGAAACAAATTGGACTGGGCTCTGTGGACAGTGTGAGGGGCATTAAGCCCTGATGGATGCAGACCAGAGTTTCCCTGGCTTCTCTTCTAGTTCCTTTACTAAGAGTCCAAGTGGGTCTTTCAGCACTCAATGAATATTTAAAATGTGAATAGCCATGAGGGTTATATGCCACATGGAGATGTGCTTTGGTGAAAATTGGATGTAGAGACCTTCTTTTTTTTTTTCTGAGGGGCAGCCAGGATGGATCCAAGACAGGTAGACTAGAGACTCAGGAGGGATCTGACCCAGAGAACTATATCCAAGGATCTGGCCTATCTTTTCCAGCTCCTTATCTTGTAGTTCTATTCCTCATTCAGCAGCTATTGTGCATCTAGAGCAGAGGGTCAGCTGGGAGAGTGGAAGCCTGGGGTGGCACAGCCAGGGTTTAAAGCAGACAGCAAGGTTTAGCCAGGGTTACTGCCTGTGGCATTTCATTTTTACGTTAGTCTAGGCTCTTTTGGGGAAAGGATGAAAGCAGAAATTGACACTGGCTATTATATGAAAAGGAGAAATAGTATTTTCAAGATTTGACTCTAGCTCCTTCCATAAAGGGAGACAAACTTGATCACAGAGAAAAATAAAACTTTCTGACACTTGGAAATTAGATTCTGCTACACCAGAGTAGTAGTGAGTGATGAATTTTCTGGGATTGGACACACTGCTCGGTGGAGATCAAAGGCAGAGTGATGAGGGCCTCTTGGGAGGTAGAAGAGCAGACCATGCAATTTTCCTGTTGTATACTGGCTCAGGATTTCTCCTTCTGGTGTCTGGAGGGGAATCAGAGTAAGGATACTCTATATTAGGAGGCTGTCTCCTGTTGGCCTCTGAGTGTCAGTTGTGAGTGGTAGAAGCTTCCATCTGAGGAAATTAAGATGAGAATTTAGTATAGAGGTCACACAAACCTCCCTGATGCTTAAAAAATAATGTATACCATACCACGGCACTCGGGAACTAGGTGTTCACACAGTCAAAAGCATAGCAGAACTTTATTTTATTTTTCTGGTTCTAGGGCTTGAACTCAGGGCCTGGGCAGTCTCTGAGTGTCTTTTGCTCAAGGTTAGCACTGTACCACTTTAGCCACATCACCACTTCCATTTTTTCTGAGTAGTTTATTGAAGATAGACTCTCACAGACTTTTCCTGCCTGAGCTGCCTTCGAACAGCATTCCTCAGATCTTACTCTCCCGAGTAGCTAGGATTATAGGCATGAGCCAGCAGTACCTGGCCAGAACTCTACTTTTGAGAGATTCCTTAGACTTAGGTTCTGAATCTTTTGGATCCACTGAGTGCTGTTTGCATTATTCTAAGCCAATCAACAAACATAGCTTTCTCCCCAACTTAGTCTCATCTTTCGTTCGGATGGAGCATCCCACAACTGCACAGCACTTTCTGTTCCTTTCCCCACATCTGTCCCAGCAAGTGCCATCAAGACCAGCAGCAGAATGAAGAGGAGGGCACACTTTCTCCCATTCATTTGACTTTCTCAGTTTGTCTCTGCCTTGACTGCCTGGATGCCACGAATAAACCAGGTCTCATTCAGGATTTCCCTTCATGGACATCTGTTAGTCTCTGACCAGCTGGAATCAGTATCCTAGATTGGGGCAGGTCCACTATACTATCCTGGCTGAGCAGACCAGAACAGAAATCAATGCCCTCTGGCCACAGGCTGGCTTAGCCCGCTAAGATCCCTATCATGAGAATCTGAAGCTAGTTGGAAGTATCTGCACTGGAATAGCATGAATAGCCAGTTGAGCTATGAGCCTGTCACTGGCATAAGCCTCACTTAAGGCCATAAGGCTCTGAAATCCAGTCTCTCTTCCATCCATCCTTTGCTCCCTCAACTCTAGCTTTCCTATCTCTTGACTCCTCCTCACCCAATCCTTACCCTCAAATTTGTTGAGCACAGGCAGCCATGTATCCATCACTGATTGTCCCAGCCTTCAGTAAACACCCAATGTTGGTTGAAATGATCTGAGCAAACGTGCCTTCTCCATTTTGTGCTTTCTTCTTTCTGTTTTTCTAGTCTAGACTCTGGCCCTGGCAAGGTGTGGTAAGTCTTGGGTAGATTTATGGCCACAAAGCAATACAGAGTGGCTTGAATGGGTACCTTGAATTCACTTTTTACTTATTATACTCCATAAGAAAAGATGTAACGTGTTGCCTTGTCTAGGTAAAATGGAGGTTCCCGAGTGCTGTAGCATCTCCTGGAAATATTGCAGTTTATACCCATCTCTCTTGAGTTGGGAGTTGGGCGTGGTTTGTAAGGACTACTGCTCTGTGCTTGGCTGAGAAGAGACTGGACTACAGGACACCTCATTTCTGTTCTTGATAATGTCGTCCTTTCTTCTGCTCACAGCAAGCTGTGACTAGGCCCCAGGGCCAGTGCAACCATATTACCCGATTGGTAATAACAATAAGGAAATTACCAGAATGTTTGACAATGCTACACCTGCATCAAGTCAGAGATTACCTGGCTAGGATAGGTTCTTGTTAGAAATGGAGAAGTGATGACAGTTCCTGGCTAAGTGGGGAGGGATTCATGTAGGAAGAGTGGGAGCAAACAGGAGAAGGACGGCATGCAGGGAAAGGGAAGCAGAGGTAGGAAGGGAAAATAATCAAGGGAAGGAAAAGCTGACAGGCAGAAGATATAGGGAAGAGCAGACCTAGATGAGGAGAAAGATGCATGTTAGAATCTGAGAATTCAGGAAAGCTATGCATTCTCTCCACATATCCCAACCCTATATCATCCAGTACGATTTTTACATACATTTCAGTGGGTTCGTGGAATTCTGAAGGTATATACTGAATTGGGGAACCCAGTTTAATACCTTTTGAACTTAAGGGAAAATGAATAAAATAGTGAATAGAATATCAAAGGAGAGGTACCTGTTTTAGTGTCTGCCTTTTCCCAGCTGTTTTTCTCTGCCTTCTGTACAGAAGACAGAAGATCTAAAGGGGTCAAAGCTCTGGGCACTGACTCTTACGTTGGGATGACATAATATCCCATAATATCCTACATTCAAGAGCCTGTTCTCAGCCAGGTGCTGGTGGCTCACACCTGTAATCCAAGCCAATCAGGAGGCTGAGATCTGAGGATCATGGTTCAAAGCCAGCCTGGGCAGGTCTATGAGACTCTTATTCCCAATTAACCGCCAAAAAACCAGAAGTGGTGCCCTGGCTCAAAGTGGTAGAATGCTAGCCTTGAGCAGAAATGAGGGACTGTGCCCCGGCCCAGAGTTCAAGCCCCACTACCAATTAAAAAACAAAAAGAGCCACACAATTTGGGGTACAAAATGAGCGCTCCTTCTCTAATGGAACATCAGTTACCAATGAGTTTGTCAATTTGTGAGTGAAAAATGCAGCTTTGTGTTTGAGTGATGGATATCCTCAGCAGATGATGCCTGAGCATAATTAGCATCTTCTTGTTGGTGTGAGAAGTGAGTTTTCCCCTGTGTTGCTTTGATTCTTTGCCCTGACTTCTATAGTGTACAATTAGCAATGGAAAGAAACACTCCAGCCAAAAAGTAAAAGGCTGGAACACTGTCACACAGCCTGGGTGGAAATGTTTCTCTGTCAGTTACCATTAGTGAGTGTCACCTTGGATATGCTAATTAACTCCCCTGTGAAATCTAGTTTCCTCATCTGTAGGAAGGATACAGCAAATATTGCAGGATCCTTGCTATGGCAGAATCAAATGGCAGATGTATAGATTTACCACATGGTAGGTTTTTTATTTTATTATTCTATGTTGTCTGTGCTTTTAAGTAGTCATTCATTCATTCATTCGTTTATTTTTGAAGCTATGGCTTAAACTTATGGTCTTGTACTTGCGAGGTAGGTGTTTTACCACTTGAACCATGCCCTTGTCCTCTTTTGCTTTAGTTCTTTTTGAGTAGAGTGTCCTGCTTTTTTACCGGGTGTTAGCCTGGAACCTTGGTCCTCCTACCTATTTCTCCCTCATAGCTGGGATTGCAGGTTTTGTTTTGTTGGTTTTTTTTTTGTCGGTCGTGGGGCCTGAACTCTGGGCCTGGGTGCTGTCCCTCAGCTCTTCAGCTCAAGGCTAGCACTCTACCACTTGCACCACAGCGCCACTTCCAGCCTTTTCTGCATATATGGTACTGAGGAATCGAACCCAGGGCCTCATGCATGCAAGGCAAGCACTCTATTGCTGAACCACCTTCCCAGGCCCAGGATTGCAGGTTTTAAACCTCATTCTCAGTTTTGTTGGTTGAGATGAATTCTTACTTTTGCCCAAGCTGGACTCAACTTTCTATCATCCCAACCTCTTCCTTCCAAGTAGCTGGGATTACAGGCCAGCGTCACCACACTTGGTTTATATAGTCTTTTAAAATTGCAAGAGCAATTTACATGCACATTACAAAAACATTAAAAAATACAGAAAAATATGAAGAAGGAAAAAATCATTCATTAAAAAGAAATCACTCATAATTCCATCCCCTGGGAGATAGCCATTGCTAGTACTCTGATATGTTGCTCTCTGTGCTTTCTCTAATCTCCCAGTGTATGGTGATCCTGTGTTCAAGTTCCACCACGGCACTTCTTATAGTTCAGAAACAACTGACAGGTGAGTGTGCAGAGTTGGGAGTGTGTTCTAGGGAAGAGAACTTGTGCACATGCTTCTTATAATGTTCACCTCTGCAAGTTGGGAAAAGCAAAGTTTCCTATGGAGCATT
The DNA here is from genome assembly GCF_019054845.1 of Dipodomys spectabilis. Classification (NCBI taxonomy): domain Eukaryota; kingdom Metazoa; phylum Chordata; class Mammalia; order Rodentia; family Heteromyidae; genus Dipodomys; species Dipodomys spectabilis. The sequence goes on from NW_024870874.1 coordinate 18,077,197, forward strand.
TTATGCTTAGAAGAAAATAAACACAGACATCATTGCACAGAGATGGGCAGCCAAGTCCCGCAGCCTCTCTTCCCATGTTCCCCTGTTGGATGTCTTCCCTTATTTCTTATCGATGGAAAGTTCTCTGGCTGAAATTACCAACCCTGTTGCTTAGCAGTTCATCTGCTCCTATCTGTTCCCCTCCTGTCCACAGGAACTCAGGGCCATGTGTTCCCTTAGCCCATATGCCGACAAGCTTCTTCCCACCCAGCCTGCCACCAGCCCCGGCACTAGTCAGGGCCACCTGCTCCATGTCTGCCCCTCCTTGACTTCCAGAGGCAAGAGTCGCAAGTGGGAGGGATGCAGGGAGAGATAGGGATGCATCTCCAGACAAAGGGACTCCAAAGCTTTCCACAGACCTCCTCCTTAGACCCTTCTGTGGCCTTCCCCCCTGCTTTTAATTGGTTTCTGCTTGGAGGATGCTTCAGGGAACACAAACAGGGAGCCATGGAGCTGGGGAAAGAAGGACATTGCCATGGGGAGAATTAGAACTGCCAAATTCCTCCCAGCTCATTAGCTTTGGCTGAGTAAACAGGCAGTACTGCAGGCTGGCTGGGGATGAGGTCTCAGGGCAGGCCCTCAACACCATCTGACTTCTCTCCTGGGCTATGGGTCTTGTGTTTTGCATCCCAAACCCCCAACGTACCTCTATATGAATCCTAACATTGGTTAACTAATATTCAATGCTTTGTTATTTGAATGGCTTATTAAGTGTGTAGGAAATGCTTTCTTTTTTTAATCAAGCATAAACCTACCAGAGTTATCTTCCAAAGTAGTTAATTGTAGACCTAGACAAGGCTGCCTCTTGGTCACTAAAGAACTTGATTTTGATCTCCAGGGAGGGTCTCTGGATAAGGAAAGAAAGATAGTCCACTGGGTTCTTACTTCCTGAAACTCAAAGCCAAGATGACCTCTTAAGGATAGAATAGTGAGAGGGAGTGTTTCCAAAAAGATCAGGTGTTAAGGGCCCTGACAATCCAGAAATAAGCTGGAGAAAAGACAGAAAATAAGCAGAAGAGGTGCTCAGAGTGGTGACCTCAACAGCACAATGAAACTAGAGTACATGGATTATGAAATGCAAACGGTGGTTAACACTAAGTAATGTGGCAGATGGGAGCGGGGTGGGGTATGGGGAAGCATGTTCATGTTCAGAAGGAGGATAAATTCATTTCCAACTTGTGACCACACAAGGAAGTGGAGTACAATGCGTAACTTTCAAGATAGTAGAAGCCAAAAATGAAATAAAGCAAGGTAATTCCAATAGGTGGTATGATATGAGGTAATAAGGAGAAAATTACCATGGAAGTTATTGTCAGGTCTGTGAATGATCCAGGATTGGATTTTACGTTATTACAAGCTAGTAAGTGAGTAGCTGGTTACTACCACTTAGATGCCATCAGAAAGCAAGAGACTCATGGGTCAGAAACAAATGACTTTCATAATCATGGCAGCCACCACCATGAGCATCCCATAATGTGCCAGTTCTGCTCTTCCCCGAATCCCATGAGGTGACACAGAGAGGCTTATGTGGATGTTGCATAGGTGATGGATTTGTGTTCTAGCTGAAGAATGCTGAGCTGGGGGAATCCACCTCTTCTATAGCAACCTCAAGATCTCCCCAAAGGAGACATTGCCTCTTTCAGCAAAATTTCCTGGTGTAAATACAACCCTGAGAAATGACTTAGTTAAGGAGTAGTCAGATCCTGGCCTCTTTGGCCTGCCCAGCAAGGTCTGAAGCATAAGAAGATTCCCGAGGGGAATCTCTCTAAATAGTTATAAAACACAAAGCAAAGTAAAAGAAATGAATTGTAACACACCAGCAATTAACAATGCATACAATCAAGCTTGCCTTAAAATTTTACTTTATTGTTATTATAAAGATGATGTACAAGCCATACTAAAGCTACCAGCACAACCATGTTTATCACAGCATTATTCACCATAGCTAAGATATGGAACCAACTCAGATGCTCCTCAGTAGATGAATGGATCAAGAAAATGTGTATAAATACAATGGGAATCTATGCTTCCATCAGAGAGAATGACACTGCCCCATTTGTTAGGAAATGGAAAGATTTGGAAAAATCCTATTAAGTGAAGTAAGCCAGACCCAAAGAAATATAGGTTCCATGGTGTCCCTTATTTGCAATAACTAGTATTTGTCTAGGATAATCTTCTCAGATGAACAGAAAAGCTCAAAGGCTATGTACATATGACCATATAAGATGATGTTAAACAAAATGAACCCCAAGATATGGACACAAGAGGTATTTCTTTTTTGTTGTTGTTTTTAATGTACTATGTGTTTTTTTCTGTTTCTTTTGTACATTCTTCCCCCTATGGTATATCCCTATTGTCACTTTATTTGATTTTGGTACCCTGCATCTTGTATATACATTTATCTAATTTGGGGTGAGGAAGGGGAATAACAAAATGCTGAAACAAGGACACAGGATGACCCATTGCAACAATGATAAGCACAAGACACTATGTTGGAAATGATATTTACAACTTGGGTGGAGGGAGGAAGTGGGGGAAGGAAGGGAAAGTAGGAGAAAAACAAAGAAAGGGTAACAATGTTCAAAAAGAAATGTACTCATTACCTTACTCATGTAACTGTAACCCCTCTGTACAGCATCTTTGCAATAAAAAAAATTAAAAAAAGATGACATACAGAGGGATTCTAATTTTGTGAGTTAGGTAATGAGTACATTTCCTTCTGTACTGTGTCTCCAGTTCCCTCATTCCCTCCTGTCTCCACCCATAAGTTGTATAGTTCATGTCCATTCATGTCCAGTAAGCTCCACTGTGATATTTCTTTTTATGATATAGAGGATTGAACTCAGGGCCTCATACTTGCCAGGTGGGAACTCTACCTCTTGAGCCACCAGCCCCCTTTTGCATTGGTTCTTTTCTTTTTTAATTATTATTAATAAGTTTTTTATTGTGAAAATACTGTACAAAGGGTTTACAATTACATGAGCAAGGTAATGAGTACATTTTTTATCAATCATTGTTGCCTCCTCTTGTTTCCCCTTACCATCCCTACCCTTCTACCCCCCTCCTTTTGCATTCCCCCCCCCACCCCACCCCCAGCATTGGTTATTTTCAAAGCAGACTCACTTTTATGCCTGAGTGAGCCTAGGTTGTGATCTTCCTATATACTTTCCTTTGTCACTGGAATGACAGGTGCACACCAATTATTCTGCTTTCTTTGTATCTAGGGATGAGAGGCATGTGCCAGCACACTTAGCTGTTGGTTAAGATGGAGTATCTTGAACTTTTATAACTGAGCTGGCCTTGAACTACAACCAACAGTTAGCTAGGGTTACAGGCTAAAGTTGCATTTTTAAAGATACAACGTCCAAGCTGGGTTTGCAATTCATGAGAAACATTTCAAAGCTAAAACATAGCTTCTTCTTGGCCTTAGTGTTTTGGCTATGTTCTATTTTGGCAGATGTCTGCTTGCCTGTATAGTGTGTGTATGTGTGTGTGTGTGTGTGTGTGTGTGTGTGTGTGTGTGTTGATTGTGCTGTGATAGTAGAAGGATACAGCTAATTTCCTTTTCCTTCCTTTCCCATCCTTTGTCAGATCCATTCACACTTTTGCGAGACAGATGCAGAATGTTTGAAAGGAATGAAGGAAGGCATCCTATACAAATACTCACCAAAACAAAACTAATGCTTCAAAATAAATAGCAGAACAATATCTTTAAGGAGAAAAAAAAACACCCCCCCCCCCCAATCTCCAACCTCTCCATTGATTGCAGCACAAAGAACATAATTACTTTGTAACAGACAGAACAATCTGGAAGAGAGGAAACACAAAAAGTCAAGCAACAATACAAGGCAGCATGAGATGAATGTCCAGTGAGAAGTTTAGGCAGCAAGGGCTGTGCATCCACAGGGGAGGTTGGTCTGACTGAAGGGATCTAGGAAAAGCTTCTGGCTGAGGAGCCAGAGTGGCCTGTGAGCATGTAACAAATCCATCAAAATTTGGCTTTGAGACAGCAAAGGAAGGACCCCAGTACCTGGGCAGATTATTATCTTGGTGCTGGCGGGTCAGGCCAGAAATCCCATCCCTGGGTCATCTGCTTCCCAAATCTGTGCTAAATTCTAGCTCTGATGAGCTTCCTGTGGATAAATGGTCCTGATGAGGGCTTTGGGTGGGGGGGTTCTGATTTGTGATAGTGTTATTCTGGAAAAGTATGAATGATTGACAGGAGGAGCAGAAGGATGCTCAAGTTCAGAGCATGAAGTCCCCTACTTAAAGTAAGCTAGTTTGACACTAGAGTTAGGATGACATCTCCTCACTCTCCATAGATGACATACTCACCGTGGAGATAGCTTGGCCTTCGTGGCTACATTGGCAGATATCTGGCTGCCTGTATATTTATGCGTATCTGTGTGTATGCATGAGTGTGTATATGTGTGTATGTATATGTGTGTGTGTATGTGAATATGCTGGTGTTGATGGTGATATAGCAGTTGAGAAGTTTCATTCATTTCTTCTCATTTTCCCTTCCTTTCTCATCATCTGTCAAACTCATTCACACCTTCCCAAGACAGATGGGAAAAGATGCTGGGGGTGGGGGATGGGCTTTAAAAAAACCTGGCTCCCTGGACACGAGTCTGGGAAGGGGGTCTGGTGCCCACATGACAGGGGCTCTTGGAGAGGTTCCAAAGCATCTGTCTGGGGACATTGCAGACAAATGTCATGAGGCGACCCCCAGGGGGGGCTGTAGAAGCTTTCAGGCAGGGCACCATTCCATCTTGGGAGCCTAAAACCTCTAGCTTACCAAGCCCTGGGCTCATAAGCTGTTGGCAGAGGGCTAGAGAAAGACCTTTTCAAAAACAGCAACAAAAAAACATGTGAGTCACTCCATTGGGGCTGCAGACTCCTCCCCGGATCTCATTAGCACCTGGGGGTGGGAGGAGAGGCGGGGCTGGCAGGTGCTGCTTCTGCCTCCACCTGCCTCCACTTTCCTGAAAACCAGTGCTGGCCTCACAGGTGGGTGGTGGGTGGGTGGAGGCTCTGAGCGGCTTCTCTTATTTTGGGAAGGGCCTCTCAGCTGTGTGTTTGTTTGCCTCATCCTCTGTGTGTGAGTTTTTAGGAAAGGCGTCAGTTTCCTAAATTCTTGTGCACAGGCCATTTTGTTTTAGTCTCTGTTCCCCTAGATGGTGTCATCCAAGCTCTCAGATTTGGAACTTGGGCCTCTGGATGTCACTTCTAGGATGAAAGGCAATCTGCACAGAGTCTAGGCTTTTGCTGACCGTTTTTGATCCTTGTAGTTGGCATTTGCCACAGTTGACCGCCAGTGACCCCCAAGTTAGGGTGCTCTCCACACACACACCCCCACTCCATACCACAACACAGACTCAACTCATCTCCAGTGGATCAACTCCACTGTCCTAATTGGCAAGAAGGCAAGAAAATCCTCTGCCCCTTGTCTCATTTCCCCCACGTATTCCTCATCCCTTCATGGCTATATTCCCATGTCCCAGGCTTGCAAGGAACCTCACCACAGTCTAGGAGCTGGGAGTGAGATGGGTCATGGATGTAGCTATGGGCTGTCCTATCATGCAGGAGAAGACAGGGCCCGCAAAAGAAGTAGCCCAATCCAGCCTCCACTTAAGACTCTGTCCTCCCAAGTCCTCCCACGTTTCTTTTTCCAGCTAGGTCTACTGGCAAAAACTAATGCCACAGGATCCTGCTCTCTTGAAATGAAATGACTACAGGCACAGTTGCCGGATGACTGCCACAGAGAGGGGAGATGACCATCTCTAGGGAAGATCTGGAGACGGTGTCTCCTATTGTTGGCTTTCTTTACTCAACAAAGATTAGCAGTGATATCAGCTTCTGCGTCCCACAGGGCAAGCTGTATCTTGAGATAGCAAACAGTCATCTTGTCATGCTTCCTGGAAGTAGTGATCGCTCTCCATGCAATTTTTGTCAGATTGTGCTGTTCTTTGTTGGTGCTGGTCAACAAGTTCTGGTTGTAGCTCAGAACTCTCCAAAGCCTAGCTGCACAGAGGCACACTGAACTTCCAACATCAGTGTGACATATTTGGAGATCTTGGAGGCCATGAGGATTCTTGAAGCAGAATCTACAGGACTTGGTCTCCAGCACCAGGGCTGTAGGGCTCTACCATTATGGGTCTGGGAGAAAGAAGAAAGGCACACGGCTGCTATTCAAACCATAGGCTAACGTCACTGGCCTTGCCTGTGCCTGCTCCTACCCAAATGGACATAGGTGGAAGCCAGGCTCGCTGGAGAGATGTTCAGACAATCTGTGCAGACCAAATGCAAACCCAATGCCAGGTAACGCCCACTTCTGCCTTGTGAGTAAGCTGAACGTGAAGGAAGGAAGTGGTCAATTCTGCCTTTGGTTGAAGAATCAGAGATCTGGGATAGCAAGGGATTGAAGAAGCACTGAGTTTGAGTGATTTTCCTGAGCTTTGAAGATAACAAAGGCCCCTATGTTCTCTCCATCTTCCTCCCACCTGGCTCCTTTGTTCCCTGGCACTTTGTCTTCTTGTTTCTGTCTCACAGGGAGCTGGGGAAAGAGATAAGTGGCTGCCGTGTGTGTGACTCATGGGATGAGTGCAAGGGTCTCTCAGGAAGCTTCCAGGCTGGTGTTCTATTTCCTTCCACCATTCCATCCTCAGCTTTCCCTTTTCCTACCTAGGCTCTGGCTTCAAGAGCCTTTTGCTTCTGGACTCCCACCGCCATACAAATGGCATGAAAAGTCACAGACAGGGTGAAGACAAGGATTTCTGTCCTGGCTCTGGTACCCACAAGGTGTGACTTTGAGCAGTCATTTAATTTTTCTTTGGTCATAAAATGGGGAAATCAGAATACATACCTCTCAGGCCATTCTGGGGTTCAACTGGAAATAGATTGTGTTGTCTACAACAGATCAAAGTCCAGGGCATGAGCAAAGTGTGGTGCTGTTCAGACTTGAATTCGCTCCCGTGTGGAATAGGCAGGCCCAGTGACTGAGAATGGAAAGAGGTATAAGGAGGTGTAAGCAGTCCTAGGGCCATCAAAGGAACACCTGGCCCCTACGTCCTTTCCCTCTGCCCCTCCCCGTGGATCAAGTGGCTAATATATTGTAACAGCAGCCAGGAACAGATGCCTTTGTGCAGAAGAGCCAGAACTGGTAGCCAGGGACCAGACCCCCGGGGAAGCACAATTGAATTTTTCCTTTCCATCTGATAGTTCAGGGCTGGATGTTTCTTTCCAAATGAAGGCAGTTCTGGAAGGTCGTTGGGAACAGTGAATTGTGATTATGCTGGCACATTTTTAATTCTGTCTCATTACAGCGGCTGTTAAGGCTGCATTATAATAATTGCTTTAGTTCTGCTTTGGTATTTTCAAGCTCCTTTAATGTAACTGTAATCTATGTGTATATTAAAGTAAGCAGAGCCAAAGATCAGGGGCAGCCTTATTAGACCAGAGAAATGCATGTTGGGGGTGAGGTGGGGTGGAGTGGACTGACAATGGGGAGAGGAGACGTGTCTGGGGAACCTCAGAACAGCTGGGAAATTGAGGTTCTGGCTTCAGGCCCAACGCAGACTCACGCTGTGGCTTTGAGCAAGATGAAGCTGCCTGCTTCAGTTTCTCATCCATGAGATAAGTTGCAAAGTGTATCTTGGAGGTACTTAAAATTTCTTAGGAGAAGCCTGGTGCTAGTGGCTTATCCCTGTAATCCTAACTATGCAGGAAGCTAAGATCTGAGGATCATGGTTCAAAGCTAGCCAGGGCAGTAAAGTCTACGAGACTGTTATCTCCAATTAATCAGCAAAAATCCAGAAGTAGAGGTGTGGCTCAAGTGGTGGAATGCCAGTCTTGAGCAAAAAAAGTCAAGCCACAGAAGGAGGTCGTGAGTTCAAGCCCTAGTACTGGCACACATAGACAAGAAAGTTCTTTCTTAGTTGGATTTAAAGTTTCTTCAATTATCCTAGTTTGATCTTTTTCTCACTGTGATAGCAGTTTAAATTTAGGGAGGCAGGTAGGAGTTTCTGGTGTTTCTTTGTTTCAGATCCAACATCCTTTGATACTTTTACTTCTGGTCACATGTTCCTCAGAGAAGGAAAACAAAACCATTGAAATGTCTCAGCATTGACTTGACTCCCACAAATATTTTTTTTTCCTTTTTCTTCTGCTTTGTATTCTAGTCAACATTTGGGGTAACTTCTAATAACACATATTGAAAACTGGGGAACATCAAGAAAACAGGACATAATCTCTGTTCTTGATGCTTAACAGTAGCATTAACAACCACTAAGTACCAATTTGTGCAATAACAACTTCCTCCTTCCACTTAAAAAAAAATTAGCGTGGTGGTGTACTTGTACTTAGGTACAAACAATGTTCTCTTTTGAGTGTAAGAAAAGATATGGAAATCACTGCCTACCAGTCTAACTCAATTCTTTTCTATGTCGTCTTCTGGGCCGTCCATGATTGCTGTGTGTTTTTCTCTCTTCTCGGTTGTTCTATATGAACTCATCCACTCCTCCCTCTTTCCCCTCACAGGAACAGGGCACTCTCCCTTAAACACTGCCCTTAATTAGTTAATAAAATTTCCCTCCACGACACAGGCTGCTCTCCCCTAGAAAAGCCAGTGACAGATAGGAGCACCATTTGGTCTAATTAGTTCTGATATTTCACACAACATATTTGTGAGGTTTTTTTTGGAGGGAGGGGAGGAAGGCAGGGAAAATGCTTCTATTAAAAGAACAGCAGGGACGTTTGTATGCTGTGAGGGGCAGAGTTTGGGGTCTTCCTTTGTCACTGCAAATAGGGCCTTTGTGAAATCAGTAGCACCTGGTCTGGTACCCTTCCCCTGCCCTCTGGTACCCTTCCCCCGCCCGCTCTGTTTCTCCTGGTGCCTCTGTCTGCCTGAATCGTCCGCACAGGGCTGAGACTCAGGTCATTTCCTTATTCCAGTAACATAAAGTCCCTGACTGAGGGATCTTTTCTACTCTGATAACAGAAATCTAGGCAAAACAACGAGGCGACGTGAGAGGGAGGTTAACACTGGTGACCTGGGAGTTCTGACCTTGGCTTGCTCTGTGACCTTGAAGTAATCACTGACTTCTTTGCAGTCTAAGGGTTGGGTGTTAGGATAGAGAAGAGGGGGGGGAGCAGTGATAGAAGGGCATACTTGGAGCTGCTAGATGTCTCTCAAGATATGGAATATTGGCTATTATAGACAGTATAAATTAGGAGTTGCTCTTGACAGAGGAAATCAATCCTGTCCTCTTCTGTCACATTGGCTGTCATCTGTATATAACCTGCAAGGTTTAAAAGGTATGTTTACCATGTCAAAGAGCTGCGTGAGCACTTTGGTAATCCCGGATTCAGTTTCTTGAAGCATCTGGTAAGTCGGTAGTTGAAACTGGAATTCAGCTCCAGTTTTTTTTCCATACACCCAGACGTCCCATAGTGCCTTGTTCCACCTGGATGTTCGGTCAGTGTTGGTAGGGCCAGAAATGGGAGCAGAGTCCTCAAGATGGCCTCATGGAAGGAAACCTGGAATGAGAGTCAGAGCTCTTGGGGTCCTAACCAGATTGGGTCACTACTTTGTTTTGTGACCGGAAGCACTTCCCCTCACCTCTACCCCCCTTTCAAGATCCATTCGCTCATTTCTAAGATGACAGAGCTGAAGGAGCTCTCTGAACTTTTCTATAAGCTGAATGGCTAGAAAAGAGGTCCATTTGAACAACCCTCTTGGTGTAGGAACTGGGTTAAGCCACAAAGAAAAGCCTAAGGCTGAGGGATATCCCTGAGAATTCTGTAAACTTCCCTCCACAAGGGCCACTCTATGGGACTCCCTTAGAATTTAGCGCCCAAGCCTTTCTTTCTCTTTAAGGTTACTTGGCTACCTGGACACTTCTCTTGTTCCTTGTTTATCGTCTGCTGCTGTGTTGGACACTGTTCTATTCTAAACCCCAGTGCTCCTCACCCCTGGCACCGGCTGGCATCCAGACATTGCTGGATGCAGGGTGACTGCCTCTCATAAAACTGGAGGGCCAGGAGCGAACTTCCCCACTGCAGTGAGTGATGGTTCAGATTGTGGGCTGTGAAGTTAGTTGCATTAGCCTTCATCATAATGTCCACACTCTAAGTCAGTATGATATAAACTTCTTTCCAGGCATCCTGGGTCATGCGCTCAGGGAAGTTGTGCCTTGTGTGGTCCCTAGCATACCGTAGTATTTGCACTGCCTTACCATTTCATTCTTTTGGTGTCAACGAGGTTTGCCTCTTCCTGGGTCTCCATCTCCAGGCTGATTGGCACATTTCTGAGTACAGCTAAAGCGTCTCTCATAGAGTCCAAGGAGACAAGCTTTCAGCCCTGACAAAGTCTCATGTTAGCTTACCACGGAAATCTAGTAGAAGCTCCAAAGCTCCAGGGCTCCATCTCTCCTGGTCTGCCCCAGTCCTGTTCATCGCTGCCTTGGGTTCAGATGGGGGAGTGGATGTGGGGCCTTTGCCTCATTCCCCCAGAGGGGTTCACAGTATGCTCCTGGTCCCTTGGGCTGAATGTAGTACCCTGTGGACGTGAGGCGGCGGCTTCTTTACCTCAGCCCCGCTCTTGTATCTTCCCTTTGGGTGTCTTGTGGCTAGACTCTCCTTGTGCCCCTTTCCCTCTTCTTTCCCAATGCCAAGGCATAGGCTCTGTTCCAGAGCCCCTCTTCCTGATGCCCTGGTCTAATTTCTTCCCCAAAGCTTCATTCTGTTTCCAGAATTCTCCCATATCTACCCTGCTAAGTTCCTTCAATGTCCACTTGATTCACGTGCCATCACTCCCACAAGTCTTATTATAACGTCCTGTCTCCTGATGGATACGAGACTGGAGAGCCCTTGCCCGGATGCTACTGCCCTCTCCCTGACCTCTGCCCCCTGCACAGTGGGCTACAGGGAGTGGACCTACCACGTTCCCAACCCGAATCACCCCTGCCTGGCTCCCTCCCAGCAGGAGCCCCTCCTGTACTGTGCAGCAAGGCCATGTCACGTGACATGTTCAGCTGCCGTTGCTAGTTCTCAAGAGATGTCTAACTGTCACTCAAATACCAAGCCATCCTGCCAGTTTGAGCCTTTTTGGTAATTTATTTATTGTTACTAATATCATGTCAGAAAAAAAAAACAACACATTTATATTCCTTTAACCATGGGATTTAAAGAGGCTTTCTCTTGGGAGTTACTAAGTTTGGGAGAGAGGAAGGTAACATTTTCTCCCCGTAGGGGACACAGCGCTAATTTTATCTTGAAATCGAATAAGATGCATTACACAGGAACTTGTTTCACAGGCAATAAGGCGGTAGAATACACCTGTGCGTGCGCGCACGTGCACACAGACACACACACAGACACACAGACACACAGACACACACACAGACACACAGACACACACACAGACACACACACACACGTCGGGGCAGGGGGACATTGTGTCTGTCACTATGTGGTTGGTGTCTTCTTCACCCCTTCCTTGGTTTACCTACAGAGAAATGCCTGGTTGTAAAACATTTCTGTCTTGTTTCCTGGTTCCTATCAGATGATTTCCTGCAATGTCTCTATACATCTATCACATGCCAGGCATGTAGAAAACATGTAAGTGTTCATCTCTCTACTCTTTAGCTAGCCTTATAAGATGCTGCTATTAGTTTTTCCATTCCACAGACAGCAAAACGGAGGGAGGGGGAGAGAGATATTGATGAACCTGTTCAAGATCTCATGGTAAGCAAATAATAGAGCTGGGATGAAAAGCCAGCTCTGGAGGACAGAGTCTGAGTGCCTACTTCCCAATATTCCCCCCCAGACAGGAACATCCTGTTTCCTGAGCTATGGATGAGCCAATTGTTGACTCAGGCCTCTGGGAGAGTCTTGCCACCCCCCTCCCCCCCCCCCCCCCGCCTCCATGGGACATGGCACCTGTCAGGACCGGACATATGACATCTTTGCTTCCCAATGAGGGGGAGTGGAGGAGATTTTTCCCTTCTGGCATTCATTTCCTTCACCTGGAAAGATAAATACTGTGCAATAAAGCATCTAGTTTGTCCTCAAATAAACTTGTAGCAAATCAGCATCATACCAGTCCACTTGGCTGCCAGACAGTGTTTCCCATTCTGGCCAAAGACCTTCATCGACTGTTCTATTCATCTTGTCCCTGATCCACCTCAGGGCTGCTTGTGGTTCTGGGATTCAGACAGTGTTCTCCACAGCCCCTCCCTTCCCATCTAGTGACATCCCTGCCTGTTATTATCGAAGGCACTAGGAAGAACTTGTATGAGAGGAGTCTTCAGAGTTGGTGTCCTTGTCTCTCCATTTGGTGGTACCAAGGGACCATGTAATGTGAACAGGGTAAAAAAAAACATGAAACAGTGGAGTTGAGATTAGGATGGTGCTTTCTAGAATCATCCCTGGGGGATTAATACCTGGGTGGTTGGTTTCATACTGAAGTGCTGTGAATCCCCCTGCCACCTAGGTAGTTGGTTATCTTCTTAAATGGAGAGCTATTTATGAGGGAGATGACTGCTAGTGATTTGGGGCTCCCTGGTGCTTGGAAAGGCAGCTGCAGGCCTGGAGGAGCACTGGGGTCAGTCAAACAGAGTTTAGTACTGCACCTCAGTTTTCTCATCTGCCTAATAATAGGGCTATTCTCTAGCTTGAAATTTCTGTGTGACAGGGGCCAGTGGTGTGGTAAGGAGGGCAAGAAAGGCACCATTCCTGAAAGGAACCATTCCTTGGAACCGCGTGTGCGGGCACGGCAATAGGTCTCAGCATGTGAGGGAACCAGACACTAGCACAGCCTCTTCTCTGCTCAGACTCAAGGGGAAAGATACGGGTGGGCAATTAGAGTGGGAACTGGCATTTCAGGTAGCCGGCTCTGGCATTCATTAACGAGGCTTCTGATTAATAGCACCCTCTCCAATGACATTTGCACATTTCCCTCCTGCCTCTTCCATTCTTTGTTACCTGCCCCTTACAAGTACAAGGTGCTTCTTGTCTACCTCCTTCTCCAGCCACAAGAGGGGGCTTAACTGAGGCTCCAAGGGCAGAGGGGTGGTGGTGGGGGAAGGTCTTGATTGGTGATAGACAGTTGTCACCTCTGGGTCCTCAGATCATAAATTAAAAGTCACACATTGGGGATGGCAGATTAGTACATCCACAAGAAAAACAAAGGAGGGCCAGGGTGGAGGGACCCTCTGAGCTTCCTATTTTTTGAGAAGACAATTAACCACACATGTGACAGAACCCTTTGATGTGAAACTGGGAGATCTGGGAGCCTGTGTAGGGATGTGGGACCCCCCATAGTCCCAACATCTGTTCCTTCCCATTCCCTGGCTCTTGCCCACCCCTTCCTTCCCTCCCCTTCCCTGACCAGGCCACTGTCAGGCTTCCTGCCCATGATGGATTTTTCAGGCTTCATTTAGTGACATAACCATCCCAGTAAAACATACAAATGGTCTAACCGTGGATCCTAATGTGCAGTAAACGGTTTTTCACCTCCTATCATTTTTTATGGGAAGAAATTGGCTTTGTGAGTTCTCCCTGCAGCCGCCCTCCCTCCCTGTTTGCAGGTGGACTTTGGCAGGGGGAGGGGCGCCCTCCACTCCTTCATCTGCCGGGCTGTCAGCTCTGCTCCAAACACCACTCACTCACTGGGGTGGGGAGGGGCGGCTCAGCTTTGATTAAGTGTCCTGTGCGATATTAATTTCCAACAAGAGGCTGGCTCTGCTGTCGCTACAGGAGAGCCATGGGGGAGACCGTAGGGATGTCTTGCTTTCTAGAAGGCTCTTCCTTCTGTGGGACCATCAAGATGTCTTCCTGTATCTACCATCCTTTGCTAGGTGTTTTTGGCCTTTGGCTTGGTTTCTCTTGTGTTCTTTCAAACATGCCAGGAGAGGTTTGATGCCTCTGTCTCTTCCGCTGCATTGAAAGATTAGGGGAATCTCTGTGCAATCTGGTTATGAAGACAAAACACTGTGTGAGATGATGAGGAAACTCCTCATCAATCATTGCAGTGAAGAGGACTCTGTGATGCTGACTATGGTCTCCTCTAGTTCAAGCTCAGCCCTGGGCCCTGGCCAAGGACACTTATCCACACCTTTGGACTATTCTTCTATTTGTCAGTTCTTTAGTCTGGTGCTGCCCAGGTTTCATCCTCTGATGTGGTGCCATCTCCCGAGACTCCAGCCTGGGCCATTTGCTCACGTCTATACGCATTCCCAGTGGACATGTCTAGAAGAGTATCTGAGGAGCAAGTAACTTCAGGGAGGGATGGAGGGCAATGGCTGAAAGTTGTTGAGTGTTGACCAGACCTCCCATCAGTAGCTGTGGATTCTCTCTGTTTTCCCAGACAGCAAATCCCTCTCTTCTCTGGCTCTTCCCCTGCCCGCCTTCCTACCAGCAGCTTCCCTCCATGTTGTGTCCACTACTATTGACTCTGTCTCCATGTCTGAAGTGGCAGGTAGTCCTTTGTACTATGCTGCCAGCAGACCCAGGGGAATGTGTGTGTGTGTGTGTGCATGCACGCACGTACATGCGTGCATATACCGCCCATGCGCACGCGCGCGCGCGCGCACACACACACACACACACACACACGCATGCATGAGCGTATGTGCATTTTTCCAGTTCATGGATTGAGCTCCTCCACAGTGGCCTGGACTATGGGGACCCCTTTTGGCAAGGTTGGTTGTCTACCTCACCAGTTGGCCAGCACAGAGGCAGGGATGTTTCATGCTTCACACAGAGAGATGCTTCTTGTATGTAGATTCATGTGCCCTGCACGTGGAGACAGTCTTTGGAGCAGAGTCTTGCCCTGTTGGCTCACAGGCCCAGAACAAATATACCTATTGCTTAAGAGATACTTTGGTGTTGGGATGTTGTTTGAGGAGGGTAATCATACCTGAACAAAGAGAAAGGCCTTTGAAAATGTTGAGAAGTTCTGTGGAAATGTCAGGGCCTGTAATGGCCAAGATGATTCATCTGAGGCTCCTATTACTCCTAGTGTCATGAGACCATACTTCCACCTCTGGTGAGATTTAGAAAGGAGCCAAGAAGAGAGGTTATTGGGGGCTTCCAGCCAACATGGACAGAATTCATGAGTCCATTCTATATCCAGAGCTTTTAGGGGAATAGATGAGACAGAGAGTCCTGGGGGAGTGTGCCAGGAGGGAGTGGAGCTAGAGACTGGGAGAATTGCCCTGAGAGCTGTGAGGTTTGGCCTACACAAGAGGTGGTGGCTATTGACCAAGATCTAAAGGATTTGCATGTGGAAAAGCAATCAGCCAGCTCACACCTTGCCGTGCATATTGTATCCAAAGGCAAAAATAAGACAGTTGTATTACAGGATCCGAAGGTAGATTTTCTCCCAACTTCTGTCCTTTCCCATAATTTTACAAGTTGCTTTGCTTCTTCTTGTCAAGAGGGATCAGGCAATGGCCTAAGACCAGCTTTTAATAACCATATTTGTCTATTTTTCATTAGTATAATGAGGCTAAGTGCTTATAAAGAAAAGAGGTTTTATTAGCTCACAGTTTTGGAGCAGCTCTCTGTTGCCTAGCCAGCAGAAAGCCAACTCTGGCAGAAATCACCTTTGTCCTATCACAGCTAGGTGGAGGGCACCACAATAGCAAGAGTGTCTGTGAGAGAGACAGGTCACATAGTAGGACAGCAAGTCCGAATGAGGGGAAGTGTCCAGTCTTGCAACCATCTACTAGGAGGCTCTAGTATTTGAGACATTGCCATACTGAGGACCCAGCTCAGCCCATGAACTCTTGGGGTACACCCTCAGATCATGATCACACCAAAACAGCAACATCAAAGGAATCTTACTTGGGGGAAAAGCTTAGCCAAATGGCACTTATGAGCCCTTGCGATGATTTCTACCCAATTATCCTCCAAAGAGAGCATTTGAACCCATGACCACAGACTTAAGAGTTCACATAATCTCTGCAATTTGAGAATCCTTCACATCTTTACTGTCTCAAGGCTTCTGGACCTCCAAAAAGAAAAGCACAGTTAAAGTCTTTCTATGTTCTCCCTGGAAGTTCAGATTCCTACTCACAGATTTTGGAGATGCCAGTTCATTGGAGATTTAAGGTTAAAACACAGAAATATCAGAATGAAGGAGCCAGTGGTCCATAGAGAACCTCTCTGGGTCTTTGATGAGCTATGGTGTGTTCTTCCTGTAACTCTCCCCACATGCTACATCTTGCCTTTTACAGTTTCTCCATGACCTGGCCTTACCACTTCTCATAGGGGACAGGACCAAGATGTATGCAAGGTGCAAAGAAGGCAGAGCTGGTGACTAAATCCCTTATTTAGGAGACAAAGACCTCAGGAGTGAAAACGAATCTTTTTAGAGGCCTCCAGCAGATTTTAGACACCTTGATTAATCATAACTTGCTACACATTATTTCCCTATAAACAAACTACAATGTTACTCATATAAACAGCTTTATCTTGACAGCTGCAAAATGTCAGGATTTAATGTAGAATGAGCAGAGCGATACCATATGTTCTCATTCCCGGCCCGGAACACACAAATTCACAGCATCTTGCCTCATACCAAAGAGGTAGTCACAAGAGGGCTCGGTCCTTACTTTACCTTGCTGGGCCTCCTGCTCTTCAAGTTCCCAGCTTCTTCTTTCCCAGCTGCAATGGCTCAGAAGCACATACAAGAAGGCTCTGAGGGTGGCAAACAGCCAGCCAAATGGCACCCTGGAAGGTGCAACTGCATTTGTGTTGTTATACTTTAAAAAACCAACTCCAATAAATACAGGTGTACCACATGGGGAAGCTTGTGGTTACAGTACAATTAAGAGAAGAAAAAAAAGGCAGTATACTCCTGCTTCCCACTAAGAAAGATTGCTGCTCTCTTTGCCAGATTGCGAAGCTTACAAAAGATAGCAACCAAAGAGAGCCCCTATTGGATTGAACAATTAAGGAACAAGGAAAATGCAAGAAGAAACAGAACTCAGTGCTCATGACAGTAAAGTTAGTAACAGAGGCTCAGTACTTACAGGTTGTGTGTTAGTGGAGGCGTGTTAGGGATGAAGATTTTCATTACTGTGACAAAATACTAGTGAGAAACCAAAGGTTTATTTTGGCTCAGGGAATTCAGAGCCATGATCATTTGCTTCCATTGTCCATGGGCTGTGGTAAGGCAGAACATCATAGGGGAACAAAGTCGTTCACCTTATAGTAGCCAGGAAGTAGACAGCAACGTAGGGAAGGGACAGGACTAAGGTACCTCTGGACTAAGGTACCTCTTTCCAGGACATGTCTCCTGTGACCCACTTCTCCCAACTAGGTTCCATCTCCCAGTTATGCCATCATATTACAAATCCATCAAGGGATTAATATTGTTAGGCGAGACTCTTCCGGATCCAATCATTCTCAGAAGCCCCTTAGCTGGCAACCAAGTCTCCAACACAGGAGCCCTTTAATGCAGGGACATCTTATAGTCAAACCATCACAGGTGTTAGCGTATTTCCTTCACGAAAAGCTGCTCTGAAACAAGCCATAGACTGCATTTTAATGGAGAAAAGTTTCTTATTTGGTGTCTTTGCCTTCCACTTCCACCCTTCTGCAGCTCTCTTCTGTTCTAATATGGCTCTGAACTGGGAGTCAATCTGACTCACTGACTGTGCAATGAATAATGATTTTTGGAACCCAGCCACACCCATTCCTATATGTTATCTCTGTGTGCTTTTGTGCTCTAACAGCCAAATTAAGTAGGACCATAGGACCTACAGAACTGCAAATAATCACCATCTGACCCTGACCCTTCACTGAACAAAGCTAGATGTGCACATCAATTTTTGGTAGCCCAAGAGTCAGTGGAATACTGGTTTCCTTCTGGAGAAGTATTGTCCACACTGTAGAGTCTCAGGGGAGTTGCCAATCAAGAGAGGGGCCTGTGGCCTTAGCTCAGTCAGGCTTTCTCCCCTGGACTGTGACTTGCTAGTGGACTGCAGTTGATTTGTCCTAGGAGGTAGCTTCTGAATAGACTGTTGCCAGTCTTCACTGTCTGGAGCCCAGCCAGACCTCATTCCAGTCTCTTTTCTAGACTCCTGTTATGTCACAGTTACATGAGCCTCCTGTTGACTTTTGTTACACATTTCTTACTGCTGAAGTGAGAGCTAGTTTCTGTTTCTTTTGACCAGAGATCCCAAATGAATGCCTATAGATCGTCCATGGACTCTTGCTGAGTCTTGTACAAATTCAAACAAACTACAGATACTGCCTGACTTGGTCCTGGCTCACCTTCAGAGCTTTGCTCTTTCACTCCTGACTTCTCCATTTCTCCTTGAATTTCCATGCAGCACAAGGAGCTGAGGATGACGGCCAGCCCCTCACAGCCTTTACCTTTGCCTACAGTTGGTTAGGCCCTGTTTTAAGAATGTCTGTCCCAGCTGGGTGCTGGTGGCTCATGCCTATCATCCTAGCTCCTCAGGAGGCTGAGGTCTGAGGATCATGGTTCAAAGCTGGCCTGGGCAGGAAAGCCTGGGAGACTCCTAACTCCAATTAACTACCACAAAAAGCCAGAAGTGGAGCTGTGGCTCAGTGGTAGAGTGCTAGCCTTGAGCACAAGAGCTCAGACTCTAAGTTCAAGCTCTAAGGACTGGCACACATACACGAAAAAGCCTGTCCCTTTTTCTGACTTAGGGATCTTGAATCCATCATTCAAGACATAATTCAGGCTGGGTATGGTGGTACACAGCTGTAATCCCAACGCTTGAGGCGGGAAGACTGCAACCTTGAGACTATCTTGGACTACCTAGTGAGACCCATTCAGGGACCACCACTTCTGTGAAGCATTCTTCATCTTTCCCAGGCAGGTCTAATGGCTCCTACTTCTGAGCTCTCCTAGCACTTTGTGGTTCTGTACATTACTGGATGATTTCCCTCTGGTTTGCCACAAGCTCCTTGCCAGAAGGGAAAACATCATGAATCTGCGTCTCAAAGCACACTGAGGCTGTTGACTATTTGAAAACGTGCCTCTTATTTTTACTATTTGTGCTGTATTTGACTGTGAAGTTGCCATCTTACTCCTGCAACAATAGTGTCCCTGGCCCAGCTGAGCATTAAGCTATTCCTTCTGCTCCCATTCTGACTTGATGCCCAGAATACGGTTAACAGCCTCTGGTCTTGTTTCGTTCAAGCCCTGGACTTGGACCTCACTTCTAGGTTGTAGTTGCAGTCTTCTTTTCTCCCCTAGACCTGCCCTTTACGACTGAGGTCTTTTCTTGTTATTCTCAGTGCAGCAACAGCTCTTGGCTGGAACCCTTTTGCCTCATACCAGCCAGGGCAGACCTTGTCCCCAAAGCTCTTGAGGGAGACCCCAAACCCCCAGATGCTTCCTGCCCTCTTGGATTGCTTCCCTGAATTTCTTTTTTTTTCTTTCTATATATCAAGTCCAGTTATTGAGGTCTGGCTTGTCCCATTTATATCTGGCCTGCCAGATGGGTAAATTTGCCTTAATGGGAAAGGGGAGAATTATGTGCTAAAGGCCACTATGATTTCTTTACTTGAAGGAGTCTGCAATGCTTTCTAAGAAAGGAAAGTGATCCTCTAGGTATCATACAGATGACAAGGTTTAGCAGGACAACTAAAGCTCAAATCCCAGGGCTCCTGGTTCAGTTCCTTTTCTTGGGCCAGATTCATGGGACCATCTTGGAATCTAGAACTCCTCAATGTCCCAGGACTGACAAGAGATAAACATTGCAATACTTTGTAGGTTCTCTGGGGAAAAAAGTGAATCACTCTCTCTGTCTCGTTTCCCCTTACTGTCCACTCATGGTGGACTCATGCATTCTGAGAGCACCATCTTGTCTTCTTAGTGTCGGAGTTCTAGAGATGAACACTAGCAATGCTCTATCTCCAGGTTCCTTAGGCCAGAAGGACTCTTGGAACATGCAAAACATTCCACATCTCAATTATGCTGCCTAGGTCAGGAAGGGGACTTGGTTCTTCTCCAGTTAGCAGAGTCATCCAGCCTACCAGTCCAAACACTGGAGACTAATTATGTCTAAATTAGACTTCATTCTCAAGATAAAGGCTTCCTTCTGGGATTCTGAAGGTAATTGGCAGACCACTGACCAGCAACTCCTCTGGGAACCATAAGGTCAAAGAAAATCTGGTGGGTGGAGGGAATTTGGTGTAGAGGATGAAAAACATCTTGAAGTGGTCAGGACAGGCCGTCCTCTCAAGCAGGCTGCTGGATTGTTTCTACAAACCTTCAGAATGTCCCTCAAGATCTGAGATTTCTGGCTCAGAAACTGCATCTCCAAGCCATTCATACACAGAACCTACAAAATATCTGTCCAATCACGTGTCTTATTTCTGACTTTGGGTCTTGGTCCTGGTATCCTTGGAGAGAATTGAGGGAAGCCTGGTTCAGCCTGCTGCCCTATTCTCCTCTAGCTCCAGTCTGTCCTGGGTTGGGGCCACCTTACTTCCCTCACTCTGTGAGACTCCCGTGATGGTATCAGAACAGGTATACCATCTTCTGTCCAGCTCCTATTCCAAGGTCTGAACTCCTGGAAGAATGAGGCATGTAGGTTTTCTGCCACTCGCTCTAGACTCCTGGTACCTAAAGTGAAAATATATATGGTAGCAAAAAAAAAAAAAAAAAAGCAGCATCCAATCATTTCCAAGCAAAATGGTCTCTCCTTTGTGTAGACTCAGAACTCACAGGTGCTTTGAGATACAGACACTGGGTTGGAACAAGTTATGGAATTATTCCTACCTGTACTCAGTGATCAGCAATGACTCTTACAGTGTGCATGTGTGTGTGTGTGTGCATGTGTGTGTGTTCTGTACATGTACCTGTATGCATATGGTGACATATCCCTGGATTCTGATAACTTGTTGGGGAGTATTATCTCTAATTCTCTTCTTCTCTAAGTTTACAAAACTTTGAAGACAGCCTGATCCAGTCCTAGGAGGAAAAGCTGGTCTTTGGGGTCTGTTGGGAGTTCTGAAGTTGTTTTTAGGGACGTCACCCCATGGTTAGCAGGGCTGAGGACAGTGAGCAATAGCATGACTGAGGCAAGCTAAGGGACAGCCCCCAAATCATTGCCATCTGTTTTGGAAATGTAATGTCTTTCCACTCCCAGGAGATGGCTGGCTTTCCTGATGTTTTCTTCTTGGACTAATATTGAAGTGAGCATTCTATCCTATTAAAAAATGAAACCAATTCTTCATCTATTACTAAGTGTACTGCCTGTAATAGAAAGACCTTAAAAGATAAGAGGAATATTTTTAAAAGACAAAGAGGGAAAAAGAAGGAAGAGGAAAGAGGAAGAGGAAACTCATCTCAACTTCCAATGGATTCTTATCACAACTCATGAAGAAATTGCAAGTGGACCTAAACCTCCATCAAAGAGGAAAACCTTCTTACCATATATATATATATATATATATATATATATATATATATATGACTAACTTTACACAGCATGGTATGCATCTACTAGAAACTAGCATGACATCAATAGCACATATTCTTATGACAGTTTAAACTTATTTGCCCTGTAACACACCAATTCTTAGTTCTGGCTTTCAGTTTTAAACAGTTTTTCTTGTTGGTCCTGGGGCTTGAACTCAGGGCCTGGGCATTGTTCCTGAGCTTTTGTGTTCGAGGCTAGTACTTTATCACTTGAGCTGCAGTTCCATTTCTGGCTTTTTTGGTGGTTAATTGGAGACAAGAATCTCACAGACTTTCCTGCCTAGTCTGGCTTTGAACTGTGATTCTCAGATCTCAGCCTCCTGAGTAGCTAGGATTACAGATGTGAGCCACGGTGCCCAGTATCTTCAATTATTTTTAATACATACTTAAATAGCCAATAATTGCAGTAGGTATGAAATTCAAAATATATAGCACAGTGAAGATTCAGTTTGGCTATGTGTCCCTGCCCCAACTCACTTTTCTTCTAAGTTGGCCACTACTAGCACTTTCTGGAGTGTTCAGAGGCCGGGTCCTCCTTGCTTGGACCCAGCTGTTCCGTCTCATCCTTGCTGTCACTTGAGCACTGTTATCACAGCTCATCCCCTTGGCTTCTGAACAACAGATCTATCTGCAAATTTATCCTTTCGGGTGTCCTTCAGTCCACCAGCGAAGGCACGTTCTCCCTGCTCCCCGCCGTCCTTCTCCTCTCCTTTCTGTTCTGTAGTTCGTGGTAAAGGACACCAATGCCCCCTGTCCCCTCTGGTCTCAGGGTAATGTAATGCCTGACAATTTTGTCTCAGTCTCCTTTCTGAAAGTCTTCGTCATGATGGTGTCTGACACCTCTGTTTGAGGACACTTCTGCGATCTTCCTGGCCATTCCTCTCCTGTCTGTTGATTGTCTTCTGCCTCCACACACAGCCAATGGTGGAGAAATTGTTCATTTCTCTTCTTCTTCTGTGTTTGGGCATTTAATTTCATGTCTAATGTACTATCAGACTTTACTCCAATCCATTTATGAACTTTGGAATATGCTTCTAGCTCTAGTGGACACTTCCACCATGTTGCCGCTTGGTCAGCTGAAATTCAAGACCTCTCAGGCCAGATGTGCTTCTCCTCTGATGCTACCTCCCTTCACCAGACTGTAGTATTTCAAGAATGAGTTCCATCATTCCTGTAGTCACCATGAAATCCACCAGACACCTTCCTTGTTCTCAGTACTGGCTGATTCTTCCTTCACCCTTTCAGTAATGGTGTCCCATTCATTTCTTCCCAGTCTTCCTGGAGTATCATCTCCAGAATCTCACCAACAAAATGGCTTTCATCATGTCATTCCCCAAGACTGAGTTTTGAGGTTTTGTAGCCTAGATAAGATATTCTGAAACAAAGAAGATCCTGTAGAACCACACATCCTCTTTATTCTTGGTCTCAGCTACCAGAAAGAATTATTACCCTAACTTTCTTGAAAACTATATCGCAGAAAGTAAACAAAAGTTTCATCCAGATATCCAAGTCATTTTCTAATATCTGCTATGCTTTGGGGGTTTTACCGCGAAATATTACAATATAGCATCTGAGACAAAAGAGCCAAGACTCATCCGTATGCTACTATGTTGCTTTGGAGAAGTTTCTTGATCTCTTTCCAAGTTTGAATTTGTACACTCATTATATATTACACACACACACACACACACACACACACACACACGCACACACAGAGGCACACAACTGTATCCATTCATCACAACTCTCCTTGCTATGATCATTTCTGCATCCATGAATGCATTACTTATTATTTATTTTTGTCTTTTTTTCCCTATGGGAATAGTATTTTATTTTCTTTTGTGTTTTTGTTAATTTTGAATCATGGCTGATTTCAGAGAAAATGAAAGAAAACTTAGGAAACTGATAGTTATAAAGCAATTTTTTAGATGAAGCAAACATGAAAAACACTATATAGAAACAAAAGGGTATTGTTTGAGCATTGTATGGAAACAAATTTATGGAAATGGAAGGAATATTATATATTGTCTCATTAATAGTAACAAGCATACCATACAAATGCAAGATATTCACAGATGTTAAAAATGGGAGGGGCAGCTGGGTGCTGGTGGCTCACGGCTGTAATCCTAGCTACTGCGGAGGCTAAGATCTGAGGATCATGGTTCAAAGTCAGCCCGGGCAGGAAAGTCTGTGAGACTCTTATCTCCAATAAGCCACTAGAAAACTGGAAGTGGCACTGTGGCTCAAGTGGTAGAGCACTTGCCTTGAGCTGAAGAGCTCAGGGACAGGGTCTAGGCCCAGAGGTCAAGCCCCACGACTGACAAGAATAAAAAATAATAATAAAAAAAATGGGATGGGCAGGAAGTGATACACAGAAACTCAGTATTTATTTTATTTTACTTATTTTGCCAGTCTTGAGGGGCTTGACCTAGGGGCCTGGGTGCTGCTCCTGAGCCTCATTGTGCTCAAGGCTAGTGCTCTACTGCTTAAGTCACGGTGCCCCTTCTGGCTTTTTCTGAGTATTATTGGAGATAATAGTCTTATGGACTTTCCTGCTCTGGCTGAGTGTGAACCATGATCCTCATATCTCAGCCTCCTGCATAGCAAGGATTACAGGCATGAGCCACTGGCGCCTGGCCGGAACTTTGTATTTCTTCTTCTTTTTTAAAAAACTTTGTATTTCTTACTTAACTTTTCTGAAAACCTACAACTACTCTAAAAAAAACAAAACAAAACAAAACGTATTAATTAAAAAAAATGTTGGTATTTCCATGTGAGCTCCTGCAAGGCAGGGATTAAAGTTTGTTCATTTCTTTATCCTTAGCCTGAGGCTTGTCTGGCTTGAAGATACATAAAGGAGACCCTTTATCCTGTGAACTGTATTTC
The DNA here is from genome assembly GCF_019054845.1 of Dipodomys spectabilis. Lineage (NCBI taxonomy): Eukaryota > Metazoa > Chordata > Mammalia > Rodentia > Heteromyidae > Dipodomys > Dipodomys spectabilis. The sequence continues at coordinate 18,101,594 of NW_024870874.1, forward strand.
ATTTGAATATGACAGCCAAGAGATAAAGTAGTTTAAGTAAAAAGAGCCTGAAGTCAGAAAATTCTGGATTTAAATCCTAGTTTCTTTTTACCCATGTAGGTCACTTCAGACAAGTTTTTAAACTTTTTGAGTCTCAATGTATTTGCCCACAAAATGGGAAGGATATTTATCTGTTAGCTTATCATGAGAATGAAGAGTAAAGGACGAATGAAATCAACACTAGCTATTTTGTTATATGAAATATATGCTCTATTTCTTTATTTCCAAGGGCCTTGACAAAGGAAAAGGAGTTCTTCATGAGGTTTTAGAAGACACATGAGAAGTGACTTCTTTCTTGGCCAAAACGTGTGACCAGAAGGTCACTTTGTTTTGTGAGGGATGAGGATAGACTCAGAGAAAACTTTTTTATTTTTAGCTGTAGTGAAACTCTATCAATGGCAGCTGAATCTGAAGCAAAACGGCATAATTGTGCCAGTGAATTCTCAGTGTTGAGTTTGTTTTCATGGAAGTCTTCCTCTTGTAATCCATCTGGAATACCTGCTTCCTAAGTCACAAGGAAGAGTTCCAGGTTTGAAAAGGCTTGTATCTCTTCCCTTCATATCCCATTGGTAGAGCTCATTCATATGACCCCAGTCTCATTTCAACAGAACCTGGGTGAGTTTTCCTTTGTGCTTAGAAAGAGGAAGTAGCAGAATGAATAGAGCCTACAGCTCCCCCCACCCCCCCACAATCATCCTAACAGAAGTCTGCAGTTTCAAAAGTAATTTTTTTTGATACCATCCAATTCTGTGCTGGCAAAAATGAAATTGTCTAAGTGCTTTTGTTTGAAAATAAAATATTGATTACTTCAAATAGTGGTTGGATTGAAAGACTAGGAAGAGAAAGGGCCATCTTCCAGTAATTGAAAGAGAGAAGACCAGTTTTTTCCTGTAATAAATTATGTGAAGTAGAGTTTCAACATTTTAATGATGATAAAGAAAACCATCTCATTCATTCCAGCCAGTCTCCACAGAAAATATTCTCTCAAATTGTAGATTAGAAAGTTGAAGTGAAAAATCTATTTCTGTCTGCAAATTAAAAGTAGAGAACCATGTACTATTGCCAAAGAACCAAAGCCTGGAGTGTCTTTGACACTCAAATAACCTAGGGTCTAATTTACATGACTATACCACATTACCCATGAAGAGTCGCTTCTCTCCTGTGGAGAATTTCACTAGAACAATTGGATTGGCAGACTGATGACCAGATATGTTTTGCCATTTAAAGCCCACATGGTCTATGTCTTGTTGACATGAGTCAACAAGAACATCTTGAAGAACCAAGTGGGCTGCAATTTGTTGGTACATGGAAATTGCAATTACTCTTTTTATTTGTTTGATTGAGCAAAGGTGGCCTAATTTAATTTGTAATGTTTATGATAATACTGCTTTGGTGCGAGCTAATAATCTTGTCGCTCATTAGATAATCTCCCTAAAAAAGATCTCATCACACCTGCTTCATCTCTCAGCCTGGCGGTGGAGGCACAGGAGTGGCAGAGTTTTCCCCATTGTCCCTTCTTGCTCACACTGAGTCCAGGCACAAGATTGGGTTTGTGTCCCAGGGTACCCTCTCGATTTGTAGACCATTTCTTCCTCTAACCACTCATTATCTTCTCACATTCTAATCATTGACAGAAGAATCATAGCGCCCCTACTTACAAACTGTTGAGAGAATTGCAGGAGATCCTTGGCCACCTTTGGCCTGGTGTCTGTCTTGTAAGATCTCGGTAAATGCTAATTGCTTCCTCCCATCACTCCCCATCATGTCACAGGTTGGGAAAGGGGCTCTCAAGGGCAATGCTAAGCCTTCCAGAAGCCATCAAAGGAAGACATAAGGAACAAAACACTCACTGAGCACCTCTTATGGGCCAAGGTCACATCTGGTTTAGTGTTTCTCTTTATCCTCATAAGGATCCTCAGAGAGAGAGAGAAGGCATTATCTTCCTTTTCTAGATGAAAAAAAAAATGAGGCCTAGGAGGCTTGTTCAAGGTCACACAGCTGGGTTCTAATCCCAGCTCTTCCAACTATATTAGGCAATATCCTGAAGCAGGAGATGAAATAGACAGTAGGATGCAAAGGCAGCAGGCACAGGACAGCATGTTGGCAGTGCAGTCCTGGGGAGAGTGAAGGCAGAGGCATCCTGATGCTTTTAGGAACCTGCTCATCTGATAGGCTTTGTCAGTCTCTGTCTCTCACCTTAAAGTCCCATCTCTCTCTCTCTCTTTCTCTCTCACACACACACACAGCTGGGGAGTTGGAGGTACATATACAGCTCACCACACCTGCTGGCCCTCAGGAAGGGTTCCTGCTGCTTGCCTGTGACTTCTAAGTCTAGCTGGATTTGTTGTCTGGTTTGCGTTATGTTTGTTTAACTGTCCAAGTTCTACAGGGTTGTGGGGTATACATGTAGCCTTGGCCCAAGTAAACCTCCAGGTTCCACCCCTAAGCCCTTTGGGTGAGGACAGGTGAGGGCATCTGGGTCTTGTGCCTGCATATGAGAGACAAATGCAGCAGGGATGAGCCACCGAGGGGAGGAGGCAGGGGAATGGCATGGCCAGGCAGTCTGGACCAGGTCTCTGCTGCTCTTCTTCAACATTCTTAAGGGTCACACTCAACGCTGACTCTGCTGGCCATCGAGATGAGTTTTTCTGGGGACCTGGAAAAGTGGTCCCCAGAAATGTGACCACATAGCATTCTGTGTCCAAGGGAGAAAAGAGAAGCTCATTCATTGTCCTGGAGTTGGAGACATGACTGGTGACCAGGATGGCTTTGGCCCCTTTCTTGGGGGAGACCAGCATGGTGTTATCTCAGTGTACTTTGGTGGTACCAATGAAGACCAGATGCCATGACCCAGACTCAGCCTTGCACTTCCTAACTTCATACTGTGTGGAGTCCTAACCTTTCTAGGTTGGATGTCCTCACCTGTTCACAGGGTGGCTGGAAGACCACATGTCTTGGGTGCTCTGTGAATCTGCTGTTCCTCTGCTCATCCCATGGGCTCATGGTTTCATGTTTGGGGAAACCCTCAGGCTCCCCACTACTCTTGAGTCCCTGACTCTCCTTCTCTGTGGGAGAGGAGCCTTGCCATCCTGGAAAGCCTTTTCCTCCGATCATGACCTCCTCCCCTCCTCTCAGCCCACCTGAGCACAGGTTTACCTTCCTCCAAGCTGACCCCCAACAGCTACTGTGTGTGTGTGTGTGTGTGTGTGTGTGTGTCTGGAGAGGTGGATCAAATGACTGGATAAAATTGAGTGTCTTCATTAGTCCCAGTGTCTGTAGGAAGGCCAAGAGAAAACATAAGCAGCTCCAACATCCTTCCTTAGGAGCAGTCTCCAAGCCCCTCCGGAGTTGACTTCTTTTCAGCCTGGGAAAGGCAGCTCTCCCATGAGCAGCTCCCCAGAGAGGCCATGTCCCTAGAGATTTTATTGGCAGTGCTTCACTGAGTACAGAAGCCATAGATGTGACAGTTCTTGCTCTTGAATTGTCATGGAAGGCAAAGGCCTTTGAACTGCTGCTGCTGCTGGGAGGCAGGGGACCCCCCCCCCTTCTCCCCAGACACACACCAATTTTCTCTCCATGAATGTTCAGGGAACATGAAATAGTGACTGGGAAACAACAGATAGATGGGGTGATATGGCCACCTTCAGGGCAGTAGGTCATTCGGGGTCAGGCCATGAGGAGCCTGGAAATGCCAGGCTCATGAGCCAAGCCCAGATAATCCTATGAGTCTGTACTGGGGTCACTTGATGATCTAATTGGTGGTAATTTAGATAAATGACATGTGTCTTAGCCCACTTTCCGCTGCTAGAGCAGAATACCTGATCCTGGATAATTTACCAAGAATAGAGGTTTATTGGATTATGGTTCTAACAGTTGCAGAGTACCAGAGAATAGCATCTGTGTAATGGCTGAAGAGGGGCTTTTGTGTTTCAACACACTGAGCAAAGTGGAAGAGCAAATGGGTACATGCATAGGAGAGGAAAGCCACCAGTTCACTCCTGAGGGTGAAGGCTTCATGATCCAAACACCTCTTTAAAGCTCCCACTTCTCAATACTGCCACACTAAGGAAATGAGTTTCCAACAGATGAACTTTGCTTTAGTTTTTGAATGTGTAGAGCCCCCACTCTTTCCTGTGCTGTGTTAAAGGAGAAGGAGGGAATGCAAACAGGTGGGGAATTGGAAAGGAATAAAAGCTATCCTTGAAATCGTTTAGGACAGGCTATTTCCTGGAAAGGAGTTGAAGGAGAACCAAAGATCAAAATTGGGAGGTTACAGTCAGAAGGACATAGGAAAACATGTCATTCTGGCTCTCCGTGGTTAGGCCTTAGCATCTACATAGGCTTACCTCTGCTTCCAGCTACCAGCTACTGTCTCACATACTATCTACATGCTTAGGACTCTGAGCCTGGACGCTCTAGCCTGAGAACCTGTGGATTTCATAGTTTGCTTCAAGCTTCTTCAAGTCCTCAGCTCCAAGAGCACACCATGACACCCCTCACTTCATCCTTGCTATCAAATTGGTCTCTAATCAGCTTTCTTTCTTCTTTCTTTCTTCCTTCCTTCCTTCCTTCCTTCCTTCCTTCCTTCCTTCCTTCCTTTCTTTCTTTCTTTCTTTCTTTCTTTCTTTCTTTCTTTCTTTCTTTCTTTCTTTCTTTCTTTCTTTCTTTCTTTCTTTCTTTCTTTCTTGTCCTGGAGCTTGAACTCAGGGCCTAGCTCTGACCCTGAGCCTCTCTGTGTTCAAGGCTAGCGCTCTAGCACTTGAACCACAGCACCACTTTCAGCCTTTTCTGAGTTGTTTATTGGAGATAAGAGTCTCGTGGACTTTCCTGCCTGGGATGGCTTTGAACTGTGATCCTCAGCTCTCAGCCTCCTGAGTAGCTAGTATTACAGGTGTGAACTACCAGTGCCCTGCTCCTATTAGCATTCATATTAGCCACAAACCAGAAAACAGGAACCCCTGGACTTTTCCCTCTGGTGACCTCTGAACCTGTGGCCCTATCAAGGCAGGATCTGGGCTCTAATATTTATGAACAGCCATCTAATTTCAATTACCTGGAGGGAAAGGAGCTCTCCCATTCTCTTCCCCTTCTACTTTTTCTCCTGGTTTTTTTTTTTCTTCTCCCTCCATGTGGGATTATGTTTATTCTTCTCTAGTTTAGTTTTGCTATGAATATTCAGTCTTACCTACACCTGATATAAGGCATAGGAATCCCCAAAGAATGCAAGTGCTTAAGACTTGCGTGGACAACATCTTCTCATTCAGTGTCCTCTTCGAATATTCAAATCTTAAGACTCCAAAGTGCTAAGCCCTATTAATAAGAGTAGGTGCTCCATAAACACAGGTGGTCCTAATTTGAAGTGGCTTGACTAATGACTTCTAAACTTCAGAAATGTACAAAAATAATACACTGTCAGTAGAAATTACTCTTGGGATTTTTTTAGTATTGTGAAAATACCATACAGAGGGGTTACAATTACATGGGCAAGATAGTGAGTACATTTCTTATCAAGCATTGTTGCCTCCTCCTTTGTTTCCCCATACCATCCCTTCCCCTCTCCATCCCCCCACCCCCACACTCCTACCCCACCAAAGTTGTAAAGTTCGTTTTTCGACATAACGTCTTATACATCTCGTTGTAGTTATAATGGGTCCACCTGTAACCCTGTTTAAACAGTTTGTTTTTTCCCTTCCCCTCCACAAATTATATCAACATTAAACATTAAACAATCACAAGAAAGAAAAAAAACATTTGAATCCTTATCTTGGGATTTTTGGGGGGGGGGCATTGGTTGCTGGGGCTTGAACTCTGGCCATGTGAGCTGTCCCTCAGCTCTTCAGCTCAAGGCTAGCATTCTACCACTTGAGTCACAGAGCCATTTCTGGTTTTCTGGTGGTTTATTGGAGATAAGAGTCTCCTGGGCTTTCCTGACCAGGCTGGCTTTGAACTGTAATCCTCAGATCTTAGCCTCCTGAGTAGCTAAGATTACAGGTGTGAGCCACTGGCACCTGGATGATATTTTTGTTGTTGTTGGTACTGGTGATTGAACTCAGGGCCTGGAGCTTGTAAACACTCCACCATTAAGCCATAGCCCCTGTACTTTTGCTTTTAGTTTATTTATCAGGTCTCATACGTTTGCTCAAGCCAACCTCAGACCATAATTATTCTACCTCTACGTCCCGAGTAGCTGGGATTACAAGTGTGAAGCACCACACAAACTCAAACTTTGAATTTTGAATTTGGATCTTTTCCTAGGATAACAATACACAGTCTGATCCTCTCTTGAAACACTGCACAGTGACCTCAGTCTGCAGCTCTCAGCCAGCTATGTATGTCATCACAGGGGAAACCACTGACTTTCTGTAGTTGCTGTAGTGCTAAACTCTGATGGTCTGTAGGTTTTACAAATTAAACTTATCTATCAGTCTCTCCTATCTATCACTCTATCACTATCTATCACTCTATCACTCTATCACTCTATCACTCTATCACTCTATCACTCTATCACTCTATCACTCTATCACTCTATCACTCTATCTATCTATCTATCTATCTATCTATCTATCTATCTATCTATCTATCTGTATATCATCTATTTTGTGCTAGTCCTGAGACTTGAATTCATGACTTTGAGCTCTTGCTTGGCTTTTTCCACTCAAGGCTGGTGCTCTACAACTTGAGCCGCCTCCACTTTTGGCTTTTTTTTTTCTGGTTAATTGGAGATGGGTCTCTCAGATTTATCTTTCTGGGCTCGCTTTGCACTATGATCTTCAGATCTCTGCCTCCTGAGTAGCTAGGATTACAGGCATGAGCTACCAACGCCTGGCTTTACATGTATTTTTTTCAACTTCCAAAAACCTTTTCAGGGTAAGTCAATAAACATCTGTATTAGCGGCATTGCAAAAAGTTAGAATGTTCTCACCCAGGGGTACATGCTTGTCATAATTCTGCCTGCAACAGCATCCTCACAGAAGCCCACAGTCCACAACTTATGGTGCCAGTGACCAGTGGAGGAGATTCACGTGCAAATGGAAGTTATGGGTCTATGTGAGCTGATAGTCCTCTGTGCCTGAGGCAGGGTGTCCTGCCTTGCCCTTGCCTGTGAGGACCCATGGCCCTCTGATGCCTCTACTATGCTCTACAGTGCTGTCATCCAGGCTAGCTGATTAGTTCTTTCCACTCAGATGCATCCTGATGCTGTCTTGCTGGAAAAAAAAATCATTCGAAGACAGATTGAGCTGATGAGGGCCTCTTAGAATCTGGTGTGTTTACTTTCTTCTCTTCCTGTTTTGTGCTGGTGGGTGGTCTTCCAACCACAGGCAAAGCAGACAGCTCCTTCCTTTGGCTGATCCCTCCTGCAGAGCGAGCACACAACGAACATAAGGGGTTTATTTCCAGTCACAAATTCTGCAGGGCCCTCGCAGTTCAGCTCTGATGGAGTGTCCACAGTCCTCTGTGTCAAAGAGGAAGCAGGTGGGGAGCCTGTTCAGGCCTGTCTGAGGCCAAGTAGATTGTGCACCCATCACCTTGCTTCCTGACCTTGAGCACAACTGCAGCCTAAGGACGTGCAGGAGGCTCTGGAAGAGCTAGATGCTGATGAAGTTTCATAAAGCATCTCCAACAAATACAGGAACTCACCAGGAGGTTCACCCAACCCACACATTCCTTGTGATTTCACTGGCCTGTTTTACACTGGACAGTTCCCACTGAATCATTTTGGCCTATAGGAAGAGTCCAACAAGAGCTGATCCAAGAATCCTGGTCTTACAGAGAAAGAACAAGCCACATCTCTAGATCAAAGGAAAACATTCAAGTGGTCCCTATTCTGAAGAAAATTAGAAGTTAGTTCATTTTGCCTAGCATGCACAAGCCCCTGTTTTCAATATATAGCACTTCACACACACACACACACACACACACACACACACACACACACACACACACACACACACACACACACACACACAATGGAGTATATACTGCATGGGTCCCTTTATGTGAAGCTCTGGAATAAAATGAGACTATACTGCAGGGAAAAGCCAAGAAAGTAGTTAAGTAGTTATCATGAGGAATTGGGACTGGAGGATTGATGTAGAAGGGGTGCTACAGAATGTTCTGGGCAGAGTTCTACATCTTCACATTAGTATGAAGGTATAAGCATTTATCAGCATTTTGCAAATGTATCCTTCAGATGTGTGCATTTCATTATCTGTGCACTTTACCTCAAAATAAAGGATCTGTAACACATCTTGAAATCTAGTTAATGGCTTCCATGCTCAAGTATTTAGAGAAGAGTAGGCTGAGGTTTACAAGTTACTTTGAAATACATCAAAAGTAGGGTGGGTTGATGGGTTGATAGGGAAGCAGAAACATGCAAATGCGAGCAGAATAAACTGCTCATAGAGGAGTTTAGTTGGTACAGATATGTCTACTCATTGTCAAAGTTTGTCCACTTTGCATTGTGTGAATTTTCCATAGTAAAAAAAATAAAGTTGGGATGAAACAGAATGAAGAAACAAGATAAGAGAGAAGAGTCCTTTTCAATTCTTCCTTCCTTTTCCTTTCTTCCTTCTCTCCCTTCTCTTTCTTTCTTTCTTTCTTTCTTTCTTTCTTTCTTTCTTTCTTTCTTTCTTTCTTTCTTTCTTTCTTTCTTTCTTTCTTTCTTTCTCTCCTTCCTTCCTTCTCTCTCTCTCTCTTTTCCTTCCTATCTTTTCTTTATTGTGTCAATACTAGGATGTCAACTCAGGGTATAGGTACTGTCCCTTAGCTTTCTTGCTCCAAGGTAGCACTCTACCATTTGAGCCACAGCTCTACTTCTGTCGTTTTGCTAGTTAATTGGAGGTAAGAGTCTCACGGACTTTCTTGCCCCAAGCTGGCTTTGAACCACAATCCTCAGATCTCAGCTTCCTGAGTAGCTAGAATTACAGATGTAAGCCACAAGCACCCAACTCATTTTTGTATATCACTACTGAAAGTTTTAATTATCCCTTGCTTGATTGGTTTGAAAAAGGTCACATGCCAACATTTTATTTTAAAGCATGAAGTAGCAACAATAGATTCTGAAGACAAAACTGCTCCTTCGTCTCATTACAAGATAAATGTACCTGTAACCAAAATAAGTCCCAAGGCCCCATATGGCCCATTCAGCACAACCTCAAAGTGGGAGAAATCAGGGCGGTGATACATAGCCAGTATTTCAATTTGCAAGAGGATGCAGGGTTTGGAACAGGATGTTCCAGGTGGCATTATGAGAGATCACTGAATCAAGATACTTAAAAAAAATCCCTTATGAAGCTGAGAAATTCATTTCCATCCCAACCTCAATAAAATTGACTTTCCTAAGAAACAGAAATCCTTTCTCAGCTGTGAGAAATGTCAATGCCTGACCTGCTTGGGTCCCCTGGCTAGTGCCTGGCTCATCCCTGCCCTTCAGCGATGAGACTCAAGTAGCTGTGTAGTCATGGCAAAGTCGTGCTCTTTATTCTTGATCAAGTCTTGGATGGACTTTAATGTGCCATGTGCAATTTACACCTGTGGTTCAAAAACACCCCTGATGTGTAGTAATTGAATAGTATGGATCTTCATAGCTTCACTGTGGTATAGAATTTTATTTAAAGAGACAGACATTGGCCCAATAGCAATACAGAAGGAATTACAAACATCACTTGAATCTTTTTTTTCCCTTGGTGGTGGTGATAACTGGGGTTCGAACTCTTGACCTGTGCTTGCTCAGCTTGCTTGCTTGGCTGACTGGCACTTTACCACTTGATTCATGCTTCTAGCCCTGTTTTTCTGCTGGTTATTTTGAAAATGGAATCTCTTGGACTTTTCTGCTAGACTGCTTTGAACCACAGTCCTTCAGATCTTAGTCTCCTGAATAGCTAGTATTACAAGCATGATCTTTAGTTCATAGTTCCTTGAATCTTTAAAAAGTATTAAAGAGAGGCTGGGTGCTGCTGGTTTATGCCTGTAATCCTTACTCAGGAGGCTGAGATCTGAGGATCATGATTCAAAGCCATCATGGGTAGGAAAGTCCATGTGATTTTTTTTATCTCTAATTAACTATCAAAAAGCAAGAAGCAGTGGCTTAAGTAGAGTGCTAGCCTTGAGCAAAAAAAAAAAAAAAAAAAGCTAAGAGACAATGCCCAGGCCCTGAGTTCAAGCCCCAGAACAGGCACCAAAACAAAGTATTAAAGAGAATGCAATGTCAACCACACAGTAACTATGGAGAACTCTTCCTAACCTGTCAGCTGTATTCTATCCTGCAAGTGCTCCAGAACCTTGGAGTGAAGTTCCTATATACTAACTATATCTATATCTATATAAAATGTATTTTTAGCTTTTATCCCATTTCCTAGCCTTTTTCTCTTCTATAGTTGTTGCAGTTATTATTATCATCATTGCTACTACTATTTTGTTATTAATTACTGTTTAATAAAATCTGAGTCTTTCTGGCTAAGTCCTCCTGCTCCTTCTTGCCTCTAACCTGTCTAATTATAACAAATCATTCTCCCATTAGCATCAGGAGAGTGGTTTTATGTGTGTGTTCTGTGTGTGTGTGTGTGTGTGTGTGTGTGTATGTATTGGGGTGGAAGATGGGTGAAAATAAAAGGATTATAAACAAAGCAAGTCTGGAAAACTGGGAAGTTGGTGCTCACTTAGAAGAGAAGATAGAATAGGTAGAAAATTGATAGGGCAATAAACTTCATTCTTACTGCACATGTAAGTTGCTCTTCCCACCCCTTTGCACATGATAGATAATCAGTGCTCCTTCTTCACAGCCTCTAATGTTGAGGTAAATTTCTCTCTCGGAGGGTATCCATTGTCTAATTCCTAGAGATGCTTTTGTTTTGTGGCTCCCTTGGGACCATTCCTATTATAACTCCTGAAGCCTGAATGACCACTGGCAAGTGGGATCCTCTCTTTAAGAAAATGAATCAAGGCATTGGGGTGGCCTTAGGAGGAAAGTATCTCTCTCCACCAGCTGTGAACTGACTGGAGTGACAGTAAATATTGCTACACACAAAAAAAGGAGGAATTGCTCTTCCTCTTGAATGGAGAGCAAGATAAAAAGCCACTAACTCAGAAATGTAGCATTCATTTGATTGGAGCTGAAAGTCACTCCATGGATGCTTACTCCCAGACTTGGGGTCCAGCATCTTACAGCTGGAGTAAGGAAGGGGCAGGTGGTAGGTAATGGACAAGGCCTTGCCTTAGTTTTGTTTGTTCTATGAGTCAAGCTGATCTGAGCAACAGCTTCCAATTTTGGGGGGAAGAAATGCAAGTCCTTGTTGGTCTGGACAGGACAAAGGAGTTGAGTGGGGATCATCAGAGTTTGGGATTCATTACATTCTGCATCTTGCTCATTTCTTCTTTGTGCCAGGTGCCATTGTCTGCTTTCAACTTGAACCATTTTCCTTTCTTCCAGCAGAGTAGTTTGTATCTAGTTATTTTAGAAGATATCTTGGTACTGGGGAGGCAAAAATCCTTCTGCTCCCTGGTCATTCCTACTATAGGAGGCTCACCTCTGGACAGGGCAAAGCACCCAGCTCTAACTGGGTTTGTCACACATCCATTCATGCCATGGTTAGCATCCAGGAAACATTCCAAGTAGAGAGTGGACACACAGGTAGGACAGCAAGATGAAAATAGACCATGGGTCTTATATAAGCCCTCCTGAGCCCCGGTACTTCAACTTGGGATCTTACTCGAGTCATTTGGAAGTGACCATAAGCAAGTTTTTTTTTTTATATACCAGGTACCTTTAACTTCAGTATGTTATCTCTCAAAATGTCCTCCATAGACTTTAGCTACCTTTCCTGGTCCTACTTCCCAAAGCCGGAGCCTCTGCAGGCCGCAGCCTCCTTCTACTATCTTCCCAGAGTATCAGCTTGGGTGGGAATCTCTGTCCCAGTGGCTCCCAGATGCCACTGGGATGTGTTGGCCGAGCTCCTGGCCTGTCCTGACAGTGGAACAGGGTGCTTTCCCTCCTGTCTCTAGGAGGGGTTGCCCTGGGAGACCGAGAGTAGAATCTACAGCAACCAATGGGACTTGAGAACTTGAAGGCACTCAGCCCTTCAATATTTATAAGTGGTAGTTCACGGGGGAAAGAACGTTAGTGGTAATTTTTTTCTGTGCCTCTAGCTTTTCCCTTTTCCAAAGAGAGGGGCACAGAAGGAGAAAAAAAAGGAGCAGCAATGACAGTTTGTGCCCCTTAGCTGTGGGATATGAGAAGGGGAGGATGAAGGGCTCCAGAAGGAGAGAGGAATTCAGCAAGGAGAGCTCACCGGCTTTCACAAGGGGCTCTGATGATGCCCCTGGCCTCCTGGTTCTGTCACCACCAGGTCAGATGACAGAGCATTGTAAGGCAAATGGGAGACAAAGCTTCACAGGGCATCACTGGGAAACCAGGGAACCTGGAGTTCTAATACCAGACCTTCACCAATAGTTAGCCTTTAGCAGTGTCCCAGTTCTCTTGAATGACAGAGCCTACTCTCTATAGCTGGACAGAGGGCATGTTCCCTGAGTCCTGGAGTGACTGATGATCCTCTCTGATGTGACTCAGTCACTTTCTGTCCTCCATGTGCAACTTCTCTGCCCTCTCAGATGCAGCTCATCTGAAAAGCCTGTGTGTTCTGTCCATGGGGCTCCCACAGCAATGATGCTCTGATCATTTAGCAATTCATCACCAACTGTCTTGAAGCATTTCTGTCTGCCACCATCAAAGTAAAGCTCAGTCATCTGCGTAACTTTCATCTTGTTATGATGTAGTCAGTTATACTATAATCTCCAAGCACAGAGCTCAGGCCTCTGACAGACCAGTATTTCCCTCTATGCCCAGAACAGCTCAGATGTCATCTTTGGAGTGAGGACATAGCCCTTCAGTCCCCCCCCCGCCCCCACCACCCTGAAAACACTCATCTGGGGTGGGAGATGGTGCATAAGTAAGCTTTGTTCTTAGACTTGACTAGAGGCAGAGTTAGGAGACATGACTGTTTTTATGTTCTTAGCCTTTGCTAGGAGAGGGCCCTGGGCCAGCCATAAGGGCAGGACTGGCATGAATGTATCCGCTCTTTGCATTTTCTCATGCTTTTAGGACTGAGAGCCAGGCAAGGGGTCTCCTCAAGCCTTGCCCTCAGCATTCTTTGCTCTCACAGTTTGTGATTGGATAATTGCCTTCAATTTTTAACCTCCCTTCCACCCTACTCTGCGATCTATGCAGGCTGATGTTCTTGGTTCCAGAAGGCTGAGTTGGCCTCTCAATAAAGTTGTGTGGAAAAAGAGTCCAATTGATATAATTATTATATTTAAAAGAATAGTAGAAGAACCTTTCAAACAACTCCCAAGTGTATCCAGGGCACTATGTGAATTGGTAAACTTCCCAAGGCAGCTGTAAGAGAGCAGCCACCAGTGGAGTAGAGGAGCTCCAAGCTTAAATCCATGGAAAGATGGCATTGCAGGTCACTGACTATGTCCAGCTTCCTTCCTGAGAGCCAGAAGAAGGCCCACAATCTGGCACCAGGCCTTGGAAGAGATGGGAGAAGATGGATCCCTTGAACACAGAGCAATCTCCTCCTCTCCTTTCCATTCACTTGTCTTATCTCCCTTCCCAGTAGTGCTGCTGTCAAAACTTCCTTTAAGGAAATAAACTCCTCCATCTCCCTTCCCCCCACACAAACAAACAGATGAATAAAAACCCTGCTTCTGGGACTTTGTCATGTAGCCAGACAGGCTTTGAATCCTCAAGCGGTTGTTTATTGAGTTCACGCCTGTGTCTCCTGCAAACAACAAACTGGATAATTGCATCATGAAATTCTCATAGGCTGTCTCTGGGAAGAGGGGAGATAGACAAGGATGGTGGTTGCCTCTAGGGAAGGGAATTGATGGCTGTGGATGTGGGCAGAATAGTGACCCTTTTTTGTGCTTCTTGAATTGGGTTGCATGTACATGTATAACCTGTTAACTAACACAACAATTAATGTTTAATTACATCACCCCAAAGCGTGGTTGCAAATCAGGGTCTGTTGGGAGATGTAGTCCTGTCTTATTGGAAGACTAGGCATGTGGGGGCAAAGAGGGTGAGGGGTCCCGTTAGCCATGCTCCAGCTCACTCACTGACAGAGGTACCCCACCCCACTGGGAAGACTCATGTCTGACTTAGTTGTTCCCTCAGAGGCTTCTGCTTTCCCTCTGTTGAGACTCTCCATCTTTTTGTAGAGTACAAGCATCGGTATCTTCTTTGTCAAAACATGAGAAGTGACAGCAATGATATAACAGCCCCAAGTTATCCCAGAAAGAAGAGAAAGAGGAAGACAGACTCATCATTTGCTCCCTCTCCCCTTCCTTTACTTAGAGCCTCATTCAATGCATTTCTTATGGTATTGTTGTCTTGGAAATTGGGAACATGTGAGGTCTTCCAGGGAGGGCAAGAACCATTTTTTTTCTAAGACGAACATTGCATAACTCTGAAGCTCCCGTGGAAAAGGACGCTTTGATGAGAATATCAAAACTAAACTCCTATTTGAGGCTGTGTTTGGTGGGAAAAAACTCATCGAGCTGATGCTAATGTGAGAGCCTCATGATAGACACAAAAAGATGACAAGAATTCCAAGCATTGGTGTTTCTCGAGGAACCTGGGAAATAATGACCACAGCATCTATAGTCTGAAGTCACGTTCACACTTAAGATAATGCTGAGACTAGGATGAGAGTAGGTTTCATATCTTGGGGTTGGGTTCTTCTGATTGGTTGTCTCTTTTTCATGGTTTGTTATTGATTGGTTGTCTCTGCTCTGGTTCATGGTTTGGGTTTCTGAGAGCATAGGAATATTTTGTGCACTCAGCTTCTCGTTCCTTATCCTGCCAGATTACTGGTATTTTGTTCTCCTCAGGCCTCCTTGAGAGGAGACAGTCTTTACTCTGCAGTTCATCCTTGACAGAATAAATCCCAATCCTGGTTGTAGTGGGAGTACATGTCTCATCTTCTTGTAACTTCTTTGTGCTAGACCTGGTAGTAGAGATGTCTTTGCCTAGTCATTTGTTATTCTAGCAGAGGGCATGGGACAGCCTGTGGGGACATAGCAGGGTCTAATTGAAAATGAGAGAGAAAAAAAATTCTGTATAAAAGCCTGATCCAGGGAGCTGAGTAGTACCAGGTCGATCATTTGTATTAATTGGAACTGACATCATCACATCATCTTTACTTTTTGGCCTAAAGACAAGAGGTAGCAAACTTGGTGAGTACATTAATGATGTGAGGTTTCTGTCAGGATATGTAATAGCGAAAACTAAAGATCTCAAGAAGGAGAGGAGCCAGGAAATCCAGCACCAGATGTCTTCCCATGAGAGCCATCCTTGAATGGCTTTTTTTTTTTTTTTTTTCAATTGAGAGCTAATATACGAATGCTAGTTTAAATTTGTCCTGATTTATGATCCTTCAATCATAGCCAGTGGACATATCTAAAGCCCTTTTGTACTGTAGGATTATGGCTGCTAAAGAGTCAATTTGTCCCTATAAATCTGTGAGGGTTTGAGCTATGGTGTCTAGAGTACCGGTCACCTCTAGTGACAGATTTTTATAGATCAAGAAGGAAGAAATAAGTTTTTATTCCTGTCCCTAGGCCTGACGTAATTTGTGGGCCTATTAAAGGAGGTGTGAGTTAGACAGGCCTGTTTCTAAGAAGCTGTGAATGTTCTTACATAGGGAAGGACATCTGGATTCTTTCTGCAGCTGTGGAAATAGCAGGTGGTAGAAAGGCGAGAGTGAAGTTCCTGTCCAATGGGAAGATAGACAGAAACGGGCTTCAGCATCGTACCGCCTGTTTATGAAGCATTTTAATCGTAACTTCTTGGCTTCAGGAACCTTTGGAAGGGTGACCACCACTGAGCCCACGTGGAATCTGACAACTTTCCCTCTTGTCTGAAGAGTTCTTTTGAACGGTTTGTTAAGGGGCTGGCCCTTTGTGGCCAGCATAAGCTTTGTCCTGGTAGGTCTTTTCTCATTGCTGTCATGAGATATACCAGTCTGATCTGCTCTGATCTGATCTGATCTCATGTTATCAGGGAAGTGACAGACAAGACAGGTGGAAGTCAGAGCCAATGAGACTTTTTGGGGGGCTAAAATTTAAGTAACAAAGAGGTTTAGGAAAAATGGTTCTTAGGCTTGTCTTACCTGGAGTTCATCTAGTTTAAGTGTGTCTGTTTTATAAATGACATCTTATTATCTTAAAAATGTTACTTGAATTGTAGTGTTCAAAGTTATACTTGTAAAGAATGTCAATAGACAACAGTCACAATGTTTTACAAGGAAAATACAAAGCAAGCTAACAAAAGCAACTATTTAAAAGCCAACTTGTTTAACAAATAAGTACAAGCAGAAGATATCCATCCTCTAGAAGCAACATAAAACCATAATGACAAAAACTTACAATGTCCTCACTCAAATTTTAACAATGCTTTAGCAGTTGACAGAAGAGTCTAATTATTTTTACTGTGTATTATATTTTAGGATAATAATTATGATTGACAGCATTTCATTAGCCTCCATTACATTTAGGAATACATCACTAGAGATTTTAATTTAGAGGTCACCGACTTGGTAAAATGGTTTTTAAAGCTTTATATCCTGGAAGGATTATATTAAATGTACAGAAGTACATTTAATATATGGAAGAGCTAGAAATTAGTACCACAGCTACATGTGTCGTCTATGTATCATCTATCTATCAATCAATCAAATTTATTTTTACGTTTGGTATAAAATTTTGAATCTTAGGTTAGGTAAGATAATAGGTTACAGCATTGTTTAAGATAAAAGCTAGGTGCGATGACACATGCCTATAATCCTTGCTACTCAGGAGAGTGAGATCTGAGGATTGAGGTTCAAAGCCAGACCTGGCAAGGAAAGTCCATGAGACTTCCCAGAAAACCAGAAGTGGCACTGTGGCTCAAGTTGTAGAGCCATGAGCTCTACAACTAGCCTTGAGCTGAATAAGCTCAGAGACAGTACCCAGGCCCAGAGTTCAAGCCCCACAATTGACAAAAAGTAAATAAATAAAGAAAATAAAATAAAAACTTTAGGGAACAGTTCCAATGACTTCCGAAAGCCTTACTTACTAATGTACAGTGTGTTATTACATACACTCTCTCTCTCTCTTTCTCTCTCTCTCTCTCATTTAGATGACTGAATATCAGCCAGGTTTTAAATAGCAAAACTATCCAAAAGGGAGGTTTTTCCATTTGTAGAACACTGATTATAAACAAATGCTGAAAGTTTCACTGACCATTTTTATATGTAGAAAGTTTGGTTGTAATGCACTTTAGATTAAAATTTTTGCTGGTTATTTTAGATGTATTAACCTTTTACACATTATAGAACTGTAAACATTTAGGTAAAGTTTAGACACAGAAATCTATATACTTTAAGTCATAGACATACAGGGCACTAAATGTATTAGTATAATTTACAATGATAATTGTTATAAAGTGATTGCTTAAAAGACATAAACAGATATGTAAATGAATTTTAATTCAGTAAAAAGCCTTAAGAGAAGCAGAAGTAATTATCTTGAGAGAACAAAAATCCTCCACTTTAACCAGTTTTTTAAAAATGTTGTTAACAGAAGGATATTTTTATGTTATTGTTATAAGCAGAGAAATAGGTGTTAGTTGGACATCAGCACATTAAATGTTGAACTTAGAAAATCATTTACATATCTTTTAAACATAGCCAATTTAATCCATATGAACTCTTTATAATCTCAACGTATTTGAATATGTGTGTGTGTGTGTGTGCGTGTGTGTGTGTGTGTGTGTGTGTGTGTGTGTGTGTGTGTGTGTGTCAGTGTGGGTCTTGAATTCAGGGCCTTGGCATTGTCCCTTAGCTTTTATTTGCTCAAGGCTGGCACTCTACTACTTGAGCCACAGTTCTACTTCTGGCTTTTTGGTGGTTAATTGGAGATAGTCTTGTGGATTTTCCTGCCCCAGACTGTCTTCAAATCATCTTCAGGTCTCAGCATCCTGAGTGTCTAGGATTACAGCACCTGGCCCTTTTAAACGTCGTTTGCTGCTTTTTCTTTTCATTTGTAATATTTTTGAACTTAGACAAAATTGTTCTTTTAATATAACACTTTTATGAACCTTATTATTAGCCTTATATTTCAATGAAGTCCCAGGAAGGAAGAAATCTTAAATTATTTTTCTGTGCAACAGCAATTAGCAAAACACATTTGTTAATTTACCTATATAGTGTCAGGTGATTAAATCCAAATTATATTTATAGCAGAATCTTTGTTAAAGTTTGATTGTGAAGGTGCTGTACAGAGGGGTCACAGTTACGTAAGTCAGGTAGTGAGTACATTTCTTTTTGAACAGTGTCACCTCTCCCTCATTTTCTCCCACCTTGTCCCTTGCTGACCTCTATCCCCTTAAGTTGAAAAATTCATTTCCAACATAGTATGACAGAATATTTTATTTAAATAACAGCACTTTAAGGGTCCTTTATAAGCTGCTAATTAGGCAGCCACAGCAGCTACTGAAGTTTTAAAATGGTGCTTTTTCTTTCTTTTGAGTCTGGAATTGGAGAGTTAAATTTCTGAGTATCTATCTACATTTACATTAGCCCTGACTGAGATAAGACAAGTTGATTTTTTTTATGAGAGACAACAGCTTTTACATATTAACTTTATAATAGCAGTTTAAGAACCATCGTAAAGATATTTACACAGACACGCATATGTTCAAAAAGGTTTTAACTTGGGCATGCCAAAAATATCCTTTTTAAATGTGTACATAAAAATACCAAAAAAAAAACCCCTGAAAATGGGCTATAATAACTAGTAAGTTGTTTTCTAGAATTTCAGGGGCAGAAGAAGGTTCCCCCCCGCCAATGTTTACTAGTTGAATATATAAAAATACAAAAATAACACATACTCTCAGGTAGGCCTTTTAGTCATAGGTGGGTTACAATTTCCCTAGGCGGCACCCTGGTGCTGTGGGCCTGGGCCCGTATCCTAGTGCCATTACGGTACCTTATCCACCTCTCAGGAGTCGGCCACTGAGGAGGTTTGGCCACCCTTCTGGTGACAGCACTTCCCTACCCCTTGCTGCTGAGTGTAGGACTACATGGCTTTTCCAGAAGGCTTTTTAGAACAAATATAAAGCGGTATTATAACACAAACAGACAAACCCCAAACAAGCAAACAGGAAAGTTTATTTTGTTTGGGCCCCCAGAGGCTCAATTTAAAGGACACTCTCAAACTAGGGTACACTTGCTCTAATTTCTGTGGCCTGGAGAGTGAGGTAAGACCAATGGAAACGTGTGAATTGGTTTATAGTGTAACCAGCATCTCTCTGTCTCTGTCTCTCTGTCTCTCTGTCTGTCTCTCTCTCTCTCCCTCCCTCCCTCCCTCCCTCTCTCTCTCTCTCTCTCTCTCTCTCTCTCTCTCTCTCTCTCACACACACACACACACACACACACACACACACACACGTCTGAGAGCAAAAGACTTTACTTTGAGGGCAGAGGGTTAAATGGTAAAGTCTTTCCAAGCAGTTAAAGCAGTAGAAGCCCAGACTGGGAGATTTCCAGAGGAAAGAGGAAAGGAGTTTCATTCTTCAGGAAACATACTGGAGAATCAAGGGAGAGGATCCATGGAAGCTTTGTGGAGCTTTAAGAGTTGAAGGAGGTGCCCATAACAAGCACAGAGCTGTGCACAGCAGGACATCATGTGATGGCTCAAATGGTAAAGAAGCAAGACCCTCCTAAACTGGCTGGGACCAGCAAAGCCAGCAGAGTTCACCACTAACTCTCCTTCCTAATGGCATCTCCATACCATTGGCCTTAATGAACTGACCATTCCAATTGTACCTCTGATGCCATGAAAAGTTTTTTAAATTATATTTTTATTATCTTTAAGTAGTTGTACAAAGGTGTTACCATTCTCGGTTTATAAGTTTAGTCTGTAAATGTATCTTGATCTATGTCATCCCTTTCATCATTCTCCCCATTCCTTCTAGCAATCTCTTCCCCCCAATTTTCTTAGTTTCATAGGATATGCGCTGGATATTATGATTGCATTCTCCCCACCTGCCTCTCTTCCTTGTCTACCTGTGTCCCCCTTCCTTGAGGCCCCTACCTTTTAAGTACCAGTTTCCTTGTACTTATTTGAGTGGACAGTGAGTTAGTTTTTCTAAGGAATTATAGCAGTTGAATTCTCCCTTGCAAGTACAATAGTGTAGTTAGTACATTTGTGTGGACTTCCATACAACCCCATCTATGTTTACCTGTACATTTTAAATTAGTTCTCTCCACACAGGAGAATATGTCTTTGTCTCTCTGCAAAGAGCACAGACATGCACTGTTCCTATTCAACATCAAACATGGCATGGAAGCCCTCATGACTTTAATGAGGAGGAAAAGCGAAAGATGCAAATGATACAGATGAACAAGTAAAATGATCTTTGTTTACAAATGTAATGATTGGAAACATGGACAAGACATAAGAATCTATAAAACAGCAATTGGGCTTAAATATCTGATCAACAATCAGATTTTTGGACAATGAGATATTTAAATGCGATTTATAGGGACTACAAAATGGTATTTTTAAGAAAAAACAGTATAAAGGTTTCCTTAAAAATAAAAATTAAAGCTGGGTGCTGGTGGCTCATGCCTGTAATCATAGCTACTCAGATCTGAGGATCGCAGTTCAAAGCCAGCCCGGGTAAGGGTGACTCTTATCTCCAATTAATTACCAGAAAACCAAAAGTGGTGCTGTGGCTCAAAGTGGTAGAGTGCTCGCCTTGGGATGAAGAGCTCAGGGACAGCATCCAGGCCCAGAGTTCAAGCCCCACAACTGACAAAAAATAAATAAATAAACAAAAATAAAAATAAAAATGAAACTACTCTATGCTGCAGGAATTCCATTTTTGAAAATATAATCAAAAGAATTGAACAATATCTCAAAGAACTGTTTACGCACCCATTTTTAATGTAGAATTAATTATAATAACTAAAAGGTAGAAGCAAACTGAAAATGCATTGATAGATGAATGTATAAAGAAAATGTGGCACAGATATGTCATGGAAGATTATTCAGCCTTCAAAAGAAAATCCAATAATAAATTTTGGCATTGATGAACCCAAAGGATATCACACTAAATGAAATTAATCAGTTACACAAAGACAAATACTACATGAATTCACAAGCCGGGTGTCAAAATTAGTCCACTCCACAGAAACAGTAGCAAGTAGTTATGAGGAGTGAGAGCAGAAGGAAGTAGAGAATTATTGTCCATTGTTCAATAGCCATAGAGTTTTAGCTTTGCAAGATGAAAAAGTTCTAGAGATCTGTCACACAACAATACACAGATAATTAATTCTAATGTAACATATGCTTACAATAGCTATGATAGTAAACTTCATATTATATCCTTTTTTGACATGATGAAAATTCTAAAGATAGGAAACACCAAAAATACCAAGTATCTAGTAATCGAGCCAATAAAAATATACAAGAACTCTCCATGGAGAGTTGATGTAATAGACTTTAGGAAAGATTTAAAAAATTATTATGGGGCCATAGTGATTAAAATAATGCAGTGCTGGGGCAAAGAGAGGCAAACAGGAACCAATGAAATAGAATAGATAATCCAGACATAGAGTCCCAGAGGTAGAGTAACAAGACTCACACCAAAGACACCACTGCAATTCAGTGGGAGAAGGATGGTCTTTTCAACAAACAACACTGGAGAAATTAATATCCATGCAGGGAAAAGCGAGCCTGTCCGTACATCACACCATACACAGAAATAATTTTATGTGAATTGTAGTCATATCTGAATGATAACCAAGTATTTACAAGAGAATAGAAAGCATGACTTTAAGGGTATATAAAATTATAGGCAGTACATAAAAATGCTACCCATAAAATAACAGATTGACATATTGGACAAAATTAGAATAAGAGATTTTTTTTCTACTAAAAGATGTCATTTAGAATGCAATCAAGACATGGACTATTAGATACGTGCAATATTTCTGATAAGAAATCTGAATTTTTAAAGAGGTAGAAGGAGTTACTGCATGATATTTTACACAAGTGGATATCCAGGTGGATACATGAACAAGACTTCAACATCATTCTTCATCAGTCATATAAGTTAAGACCACAGTACAAGAGGGTCTTAATTTACCACGCATGCATCCATGAAAATGGCCAACATAAAGAGATGATGAAACTGAGTGCAACAAAAACATAGAACAACTTGAGTTTGCATACAATGCTGATGGAAGTTTTATTCACACTATCACTTTGAAAAACAATTTGTTGGTGTCTGCTTCAGAGCCTAACCATATGCTTCCTTTATGATTGAGCAACTCCCCTATCAGATACTTACCTGAAGGGCATGAACTATTTGAGCAGAAATAAGAGCTGGATAAAGATCATCATATCAACACAGTATCAGAAAGAGCCCAAAGACATCATGTGGAGGAGCTCACAGGCAATGAACTGATACACATTGGAGTTTGTGTAAAGCCAACTTATGATGATAGAAATCAGAGTAGCCACATGTTTTCACTCATATTCAAAAGTTAGATCTGAAATATAAACATATTTGACAACACACAGGGCCATATGCATATGTACACAATCAGACTAACAGACTGTGTATGCGCAAGTGGATTCCCACGGTGTTAACTCCTTTGAAGACTTAAGAGACAGTTTAATAAATGCTTACCAGGAAGCTGAAATATGCCTTGTTTGTAAGAAGTGAGGCTGGAGGGAGAGGAGATAAATGGAGAGAGAAATGGGCAAATACAGACATCATAATGTATATGTGAAAATGGTACCAGTTAACTTGAAGTATTGAGTGGAGTTGAGATTGGTGGGGGAAATGAGGGAAGGAGTAACATTGATCAAGATGCATTCTAGTCATAAATTGATACATTGAATTGAAACCCCTTTGTACAATTATATAAAAGTGATGCCAACATGAATTTAATTTTAAAAGAATGCTAGAGGGTATGCTCTATGGTGGTTTTGTTTTTAATTTACTTCTTACCCATAACATGTACATAGGGACTGTCTTCAATGAAATAAAAATTGTACAAATATGAAAAAATAAGAATAATAGTGTGTTGGGAAAGTTAGTATTTGCTAAGAAGGGGCATGAGGGAACTCTTTGGGGGTACTGGCTGATGTATGCTTATGTTCACCTGAGTGGTATACACATGTAAAGCTTAAAACTGTCCACTCATGCCTCCAAAAGGCTGATTTGTTCCAGGACTCCACGTACCTCCCCTGGCCCCCACCCCCAGATATTCAAAGCTGACAATCCTCAAGTTCCTCAATATACCTGAAGCATATCCTCCTACTTTTAGATCATCGCCAGGCTACTTATCATACCTGATAGAATGGAAATGCTGTGTAAACACCATTGTTGTACTGTAAGACAAGATAATAAATTTATACATGTTCAGTCCAGACATAGTGAAAAAATATTTTCATTACTGGATATCTTTCTCCATGAAGGACTCTTGGATTTGGAGGGATGACTGTATGTACCAGGAAGAATCATAAGGAATTTCCTGAGGTAATAGATTTACTCCATGTCTTGACCTAGGTGGAGTGTGTATGTGTGTATAGATTTATACAGATCTATCTATCTATCTATCTATCTATCTATCTATCTATCTATCTATCTATCTATCTATCTATCTATCTATCTATCTAATCTCTCTTTTATATATCTTGTTAGAACTGTTCTTATTTTCCTTCTTCCTCCCTCCTTCCCTTCCTCTCTCTTCCTCCCTCCCATTTCCTCTCACCTTCCCTCCCTTCCTTTTTCTTTCCTCCCTCCTTTCCTTCCACCCTTCTTTCCCCAAGGCCAACAAACTCTCCACTATTTTTTTTTTGTTCTCTACCATTTTGAGCTACCCACCGAAAGCAGTTCTCTTAATTTAAGTACTTTACTATATAAAATGTATGCCTTGATTTTGTGAAATGGGAATGGACGCAGAAGTCAGGCAGAAAATCAATGATGAGATCCAATGGGTCTTGCACACAGTCATCTCTTCCAGCAGGAGACATGGAGAAAGGTGGGTTGTGTAGGAAGGAGAACCTTCTGGGTAGTCCCTTGCCTGTGCCATCAACTCTTATAGAGATCTTGGCTTCTGACTGACACTTTTGCAGGCATAGTGAAGACCCAGATGTACTTCTTTCATAGTTATTTTCTCAAGGTCACAGGCAGACATTTTCTTTGGCCATCAGGAGCCCCAGAACAACTTCACCCTCTACCTTGAGCTATACTTGGACATAGGACCGAACTAGACAAGGTCAGAGGCTTGACCAGGGATGCATCCGGTTTGAGGAAGAGCTTGGGTAGTGCCTCTGGCTATCTTCCTGGGGCTCCAGGCCAGAGCCAGTCAGTGCACGGTCCAAGGCCTGGAACCTGTCTGCCAAGTGACCCATGATGTATGGTAGCAAGCATTTGAAGGACTAATCTTGCCAGAGCTTGTATGTTGTGTTTCTTTCTCCCTCCATTTAATTCTTGATTTGTCTGCATTATAGGTTACAAAAATACTGGACAGTGATGCGTTGGAAGTTTTTAAAGGAGAAATTGGTCCTTCATCCCCACTACTTTCAGCATCAACTCAAGTGCCGCAGAGGGTGTGTCCCAGACCATATGGAGGAGCTTGGGCTGGGCCTCTGATAAGTCAGAGGCTGCCGCCGCCTGCACTTGACAATTTTTAGAGACATTGAGCAAAACAGCCTAATTGTAGTTTCCATAGTTACCAGCCACCACTGACAAAACACGAGCAGATCTTAAAGGGAAAAGTCAGACACAAGCAGAAGTTGGGAAAGTGGGGAAGGTGGAAGGAAGAATGCTAGCCTCCATGTGGGGTCTGGGCTGGAGAAGGTGGCCAGTACCTAGCTGAAGGCAGTTGCTGTTCCTTACCCCAGGAATAACCCAGAAGTCCTTGGACCTCAATAATAGCATATTACCATGGCAACCTCCCATGAAGGACACGAGGCAGGCTAACAAAGGTTAGCCACGTGGCTTCCCATCCAAGTGTCCCTCTCATTTCCCATCCCAGTGCCAGTTTTAAGAACATTCTCCTCTTTCTTCTTCCACTTAATCCACTTGTTATGAGCCTCTACCCAAAGCAAAGTTAGCTCTAAGGGAAAGATGGCAGGAAGGTTTCTCTCCCAGCCCTGCTGCCCTTCCTCTTTCAGTTGGGACCTGGTACTTATACCTGGAATGATTCTATTTCCATCATCCGTTGGGGGTGTCAATGCTGTGGCTGCAAGTGATCACTTATTTGCTCATCCTTTCACTGCTGTGAGGGGCCAGATCATACAGCAGAGTCCAGGCAGACCAAGACCCTGCCTTCATGAAGCTTGTACTCTAACAGGACAATTATAAAATATAATATCCGGAGATGTCATAATCATTCCATTGGCTGCAAGGTGGTATCTTGGGCCAGGGCAGGGATGTGGCCCAGGTGAGAACGTTCACACACATCTCAGCATTTGAAAGCATGTGAAGGGCAGAACTGTGACCGCAGAATGACACTGGGCTTGGCAATGGGACTCACTGGGTGTATAGGGAAGCGAAGTGAAGACTTAATAGATGTGCATCAACGGACTGACACAGATCCCAAGGAGACCAAAGCTTCCTGAATCCTACATCTACATGTCTTTGAACTTCCAGAGAGAGAGAAACCTTCCATGCGTTTCAGGCATGACCCAGTTCATCTGGATCTCAGGGCAGATGTCACCCTCTTTTCTCACAGCAGAAGTGGGGGGCTCCAAGTGAGGATCACACCCAGGGACCCTCCCTGGGACTAGGCCACTAGAGGATGCTGTTGGTGCTTGTTTGCTCTGTGGGAGGAGACTGGAAGCCAAGAGAAAGAGCAGTGTTGCTTTATGAAAATATTTGGATGATGTGAAATAAGAGGCAGTCCCGCCTCAGAATTATAGGCTTGTAAATCACTCTGAGGAGAGAAGGGGCCAGGGGACTGGGGAGAGTTGGGATGTGAGTTTACGACCCTTTCAGAGAAGCCCTTGATGGAATTACAGCCTCATAACTCACTAGGGCCTGCTCTTTTCTCCAGCGACCCACCGGGAAGGCACATCTGGGTGCCAGGGACCAGCAGCCTTTGTGGCGGGGGTCTTAGACTGAGCTCAGCAGGCTCCCTGAGAAAAGCCAGGGGAAAATGGGGAGAGGACTGCAAAGAGTTGGGTGCTGGCTACTGGACCTTAGTGTGTCCAGGAGGGTCTATGAGGCTGTGTTTAGGTAAGCATCAAGAAACAGAGTGAGATGCAAGTCAAGCTACAGGCCCAAACACCGGATGGAAAGAGTTCCATGGGTATCAAGGAGTTCTGTGGGAGCAGCCATGTTCCACGGGGCACTATAGAACCAGAGCCCGGATTGTCTCTGGATGTGAAGGATGCCGTGAAACTCCTGCATTTTCTTTGGCAGGGTCATGTCCCCTCTCTGCTGCTTTACAAAATGGCGCACACCTGCCCCTTATGAATGACCATTATGTAAATACTTGGGCCTCAGAGGACTCCACAATCTGAGGCAGACCATTTGCAGAGGGAGCTGGTATCAATTTTCCTCCCGGTTAGGAAAATGTGCCTATGACGAAGAGCAACCAATATGCCTCACCTTCCCCTGGCTCTAGTTGTGGCCTCTGTTGCCTCTAGGATGAGTAAGAGACCTGGGAATCAGGTTTCCCATGACAAGTCCTGTATGGCCTGACAGCACCTGCTTTGGGGACACCGCATCTCTCTTCTGTCCTTGAATGCCCTGCTCCTGCCAATACTGACCCTAGGAGAGCCACGGAGCCATTTCAGAATGCTTGCACACCTAGCAGTTTGATTGAAGAACCCATTGAGCTGTCTTTGGACAATGGGGAGTGGGAGCCTTGGGATCATGTCCCCACTAACCAGCTAAACTAACCACTAATCAGCCCTTGTCTCAGGCACTGCTTTTGGAGGGGACACACAACTTTGTCAGTGTTGGTCATCTATCTATTTCTGTACCATTAAAAAGTGGTGTTCTATCTATACTTGTATTGCAGGATGGTGCAGTCAGAAATTCTTGCACACACTTCAGTTTCATTTAAAAACCTGTTTTAGGGCAATTACTATTTGCTGGGTGCAGTGCCATGAACAAGGGCTCCTTGAAGAGCCTGCTCTTTAGAATAAAAGCAGCCATCCACCATAAATGTATCAGGCACCAGGACCTTGGCTAGATGCTTCCCAGTTCTGACCTCATATGATTCTCAAAATAACTCTTTGAGGATAGTGCAATTATTCCCATTTTCACAAGCCAGAAAGGCAAGACCTAGAGATGGTTAGAAACTTGCTCCAAAGAAGAGCCAGTCACTGAAGGGCAGGGTTGAAACAAGGTCATGTTGTCATCGTTACTGTGTAGACAGATGTTCAGGACACAAAAAAGAGGGTCAAGATTTGAACCTGGGGCTGGAAATCCTGCTTTTTGCTCAGGTGGGCTGCTCACACAGCTCAGCAGCAGTGTTATTTTCAGTCTGTGTTGTCTATGGAAATGAACAATACTCAAGAAGGCAAACTAAAGTAGAAGAAAAAGAAGAAGCTGGACCTAAAGCTGCTTAGGTAGAGATGAGGTCCCTAAGTTGAAGATATAGGATGATTCCTATGATGTGTGTGTGTGTGTGTGTGTGTGTGTGTGTGTGTTTTCACAGTGATGTGTTGATAGATCTTAAAGATGCGAAAATGAAGAATGATTGGTGAACTTGGGGTAATGGCTGGTCCAGCTCTGGACTTCAATGTGTGGAAGGTTAGAAGAAGCTCATCTGTGCATGGAGTGGGTGGGATATGTCCCACCTCTCCTCTATCTTAGGAAGATCATTGGGCCTTTGCTAGACTGAACAAGAATCTTTCTCTGCAGAACCACATGTCATCTAGGATCTCTTAAAAAATAGCTACTGGGGCTGGGAAGGTGGCTCAGTGGTGGAGCGCTTGCCTTGCATGCATGAAGCCCTGGATTCGATTTCTCAGCACCACATAAGCAAAAAGAAAAAAAGCTGGAAGTGGCACTGTGGCTCAGGTGGTAGAGTGCTAGCCTTGAGCTGAAGAGCTGAGGGACAGCGCCCAGGCCCAGAGTTCAGGCCCCACGACCGGACTCCCCCAACCCCCTCAAAAAAAATGCCTACTGTCTTGATCAAGGACCTATGTTGAGAACACAGTTCCTATTCCTAAATGGGGATGTATTCTCTGCTTCCCTAGTAGTTCGATCATTGATCAGAATCAAACGTTAGGAAACTTTATTTTTTGCAACAACCTGGGCTAGATTCATTCCTAGATGGTAAATGGAGTTTCTCCCAGGAAAGCCCATGCTGTCACTTTTTACCTGGAGCTAAAAACTTCACCAAAACAGGTGAACTTGGAACCAGGCAAAAGATACACCCACAGGGTTGTTGACAAGCAGTGTCCTTTCTTACCCTCAAATTCCTCTCCCTTCTGTTCTTCTGATCCTCCCTTGCCTTTATGTCCTTATTTCCTTTTCTCTGTAGATTTTTTCCCCTTCCTTCTTTCTCCAATTTTTCCTTAATTTTCTTAGTTTTCTTCATTCATAACCTGTCCAAAATCCAGCTGAGGAAAATTAGGAGCTTCAAAACTTGATGTATATATTGGAGGCAAATATTCAATAAAATCTTTTTTTTTTTAAAGACTTGGTCAAATTGGGCATGATGATGCATGCCTGTAATTCCAGATACTTAGGAAACAGGCAATTACTTGGGAAGTAAATACTGAAGATAACAGCCCTTTTTCATGCAGCCCTGCAGTCCTGGATCCCATGTTCAAAGGGGGCATTTTGTTAAGGGTAGGGCATTTTGTGATGGGTAGGAAAGTGACCTGTTCTTGCTGCCATTCACCGTGTTGGGTAGAAGCACCTCTGTTCACTGGAGGAAGCTTTGACTATAGCACCCACTTCTCTCTACTGAAGACAGCCTGTTGCTACAACTCAAGAATTTGTTTCGTAAAGGAATACTAGTAGGATTATAGGTTTGAGTCTATAATCATATCTCAGAAGGCTGAGATCTGAGATCATGGTTCAAAACCAGCCTGGACAGATCCAGGTGACTCTTATCTCCAGTTAACCATAAAAAAGCCAGAAGTGTGAAAGCTAAGGGACAGTGCCCAGGTCCTGAGTTCCAGCCCCAGTACAGGCACACCACACACACACACACACACACACACACACACACACACACACACACACACACACACACACACACACACACACACACACACACACACACACACTCTCAGCAGAAGGAATATAAGGCCCGTAAGGAAAACAAAGAGGAGCATGATGGAGCACAGTAGCCCCTATGCCTTCTGCCTTTGTCTCTTCCTCCACCTGTCAGCCATGGCTGCTTCCATAACAGACACTGTGATAAACTGGAGTTAGCCAGTTCAACTAAGGTTTGGTCTTTGCCTTCAAGAATCTTCGCCTAATGACCAAAGACTACCCATTTTTCAAAAGGCATTGGATAATTTTTTTTATAATGAGTAAATAAAGGATTCATTCTAAATTTTTCATTGAGGCTCCAGGCCCAATCCACTCTTGCTTGCACAGTATTGTTTTTATGACTAGTAAAATACTGCATGTGTGTATGACCCTTTTCATGGTACACCAGGCTTTTATTTTTCCTCTTTCATTTAATTGTATAAATCAGCCTTCCCCCACCCAGTCTTCTAGGCTTCATAGTGCATTTGGAATAATTTTCATTTTATGAGGAAGGAAACAGAAGCACTGAGACGTGGTCTGTTCAAGGTCATGGTGGTTGAGGTTCTGACAAGGGATGAGATCATACAGATGAAGGTGTCTGAGGCCATGCTGGCACTGGGTCGTGTGTGGAATCTTAAGCTGAACCTTCAGAGGATGATCACTGTTGGCATCCAGCCTGCATCTTAGGACGGAAGGACATTGGCTTTTGGTCATAAGCTACACTTTTCCTGTGAGTCTGATTAATACTAGGCTGATTTCAACACATTTGTGCTAGATCTTGAGTGACCACTGACTGGCTTTCCCTTCTAGCTATCATCTCCATCTATTCCCACGATCCTTTCCAAGGGGTTACTGGGTCACCCGATGGTGCTGGCTATGTCTGCTAGAGGCTGTTACTTCTTAGTCTTATTGCTCTTCCTCTTTAGCGGTTCTGTCATATTCTATAAGGACTCAAGGTGGGACATTGGGAAGCCAGGGTAGGACACACTGACTTTGGCTTTTCTCTCTCCAGAGTTCTTACATACCCCATTCCTGCTGAGCACTCTGCTTATGCCACCAGAGTCCTGCTGTGAAAGCTGGAGGGTTCTGAGGGTCAAACTTGGAGCTATAGGGAGGCAGGAAAGGGTAGAATTTACCTGAAGTTACCAACAACTGGTTACCTCACCATCTATCTTACATCTCCCCTCTATTTCTCTTTCCTCCCCTCCTTCATCTTCCCCTTCCCATGTTTCTGTCTCTCCTTTCTTTCCTCCTTCTTGCATCATTTATTCTCCTTGAATCATAAGATCCATGAAGTTATCCAGCCCTGCCTTCTCCAGCTGATGACTTAAAGTTCAGAGGTGAAAAAATCTGCCCAAGTGGCCAGCTAAGTGCCAAGCATGGCATCCAGATGTCCTGGTGCCGGGGCTAGGGCTCTGCACTTTCCCTGAACCACAACTTTAAGCAGTATGAAGGGCTACAAACAGATGTGAGGTGGGCTGAGGTTATTTTCTTCTTCCCCACTTCCTACTTTCATTGCTTCCCTTTCTACCCTTTCCCTGTCCTGCTCAACTCCACACACCTCAGTTAAAGGTCTTTACTGCATGTGTGTGTGTGTGTGTGTGTGTGTGTGAGAGAGAGAGAGAGAGAGAGAGAGAGAGAGAGAGAGAGAGAGAGAGAGAGAGAGAGAGTAGACTGAGAGACAGAGAGGAGAGAAGGATCCAAGGAAGGATGGATTTTTGTGTTCTCTCTGGCCCCAACATGAATGGCTGATAGTAAGTACTAGAGAACTGTGTTCAGATGAGTTCAAAGGCTAGCTAGGCCCTCTCTCAAGTAGCTGAGATTGGATGTCACATTGCTGGAGCACAAAGATGCTGTGTGTATGCACATAGTGATTGCTGCCTACCTTTGACCCATCTTCTTCCGCGCCCCTTCCAGACAGTCACATGAAGAAAGACATAAAGCTCAAACTGAATTTTTATTATTTTTTAATAAACTTTATTCTATATTACAAATAAGTTTTTTTTGTTCTGAACTGCAAAATAGGAATGCCTTATATTTACATACACAGGTATACAATTAATTATAACAAAGGTACAGAAGCTTGCCTTTACCAAGTTACAACTGGGCTCCAATTTAAATAGCATAGGTTTTTCTTTTTAAAAACTTTTTTAAAATCTTTTTTTAAATCTTACTAGGATACTCTTCTTTAAAAATCTAAACCAGAAGACCCTCTTCTTTTCAGAGATCTCATCCACTTGTCCTCGAAGCTCATCGTAACACTGGTGTTCAAAGGTGTGTTTTACTTGGTTCTAACAAAGGGTCAGTATTCAAGGTGGGAGCTTTATTTTGAAATGGAAGTGGGGTGGGGATAGAGGAGGATTTGTGGAACAGAAATAACCTTCCCTACCCTCATTCAGTGGCTTTTTTTTCTTTCTTTCTTTTCTCTCAAAGACCTTTGTTAGTTCCTAAACCCACCCAGGCATCCATTCCTCTTTTTCCTCTTCCCTTTTAGCATTTGGGGCTTGATGCTGGGTCATCCAACCAGGCCAGAACCCCTGCTCTCCCCTCACACCTCAGCACATGGAGCCATTCTCTGTTGTGGTACCCTGGAGTTGCTGGTTGCTATGGTAACTTGGCAGGACCCTGCTGGAAGAGAAGCTGGTCCCTCCATGCTAAAGTAGGGAGGAGAGCGGCATCCAGTTCTTCCTTCTCATCTCAGGGCCTGGAGGCATAGTTCTTGCTCAAGAGAGCCAATGCAGGACTAAGTCAAGACCACTAAGTCTCAAGGACCCCAGACCCAGGCAGCAAGCGATGCAGGGCAGGCCATTCAGTCCGCTCTCAAACACAAAGTTATTGGTTTCCAAACGGAAACATGATTTTTTTTTGAGGTAAACTAGCTTTTCCTTTTAAAGAACGGAAGGTTGAACAAGACAACAAGCTAACAGGAATGCCAGGAAGAGAGAGAGGAGAGACATGAGGACACATAGCCCACCCTGCCTGATGCCTGGTTGTGATGGGCTGACCTCTGCACAGAGGCATTCTTAGTCCTGTTTGCTAACGTGGTCTTGGTTTCTTGAGTGTCCCTGGGCTTGCTCTTTAACTGTATCCTGTTTTGAATTATAGTCTTGAAAGGGATCCCTTCCAAAATGTGCTTGACTCATAAGTTCAAAGATTCTAACAAAAGAAACCAGTGGAAAAGGAGCTGCATAGACCGAATCTACTTTCTTCTGCATTCTTGGGAAGATGAGGGAGTCAGGATCCCCCAAGTAGGCCTCTTGGCAATTTGAGGGAAGCTGACAGAAGTATCGAAATGAGCAATTCTAGGAGTAGCCTGGAGAGCCAGGGTTATACACAAGTCCAAGGAAGAGGAAGTAGAGGGGAGGGGAGACACTCCAACCCAGACCCCTATCCATCTGGACCACCTCACCAGCTCTACCAATATGAATTGAAAGCTTTTTGTTCATTGAGGACTTGTCTCAGTTAGCTTTGCTTGCTGGAAGCTATCAGTGTATTCAAGGAATTTCATTGGAACACTAATGAGCGTGTATTATTTTTACAACCCCTCCCCCCAAATCCTACATTAAAAAATTGGATACACCCCCTAATAAAAATAATTTTATTAGGGAGCAATGGTTTGAACTTGCTTTTTTAAATAAAGTGTCTCTCTTAATGTCTGCAACTTTTCTTGCAGGGATTACTTTCCAAATGGGAAGAATGATTCTTTTGTTTCCAGTTGGAGGGCCTTGTCCACCCAGAGTATCAGTATCATGGGAAAGTGGCTTGCAACATCTCAGCCTCTCAGTCATGAGAAGCTGCCTCTCCACTGTCACCTGTGACTGTCCCTCAGCTTCTCACTTGGGAAAGAAGGCGCAAGTATGCTTTGCACAGAATGGCCTGGGAGAGGTGTCTGGAGGAGGAGGAGGAAAGGGGTAGACATGGTGGGTTCCATCCATCAAAAAAGCCCACAGGAAGCACTAAGAGGTATTAGCAGCCACAAAGAGTACTTCCTCTGGCCTGGCCAAAAGGGGCAATTCCTGACCCCTTTCTTATTAATAGCAGAGACTCCTGTTGGTCCTCGATCATGCTGGTATGTCTCTCCTGCTCCCACCCCCAGTAATTTAACTATACAACCATACCTGGTCTCCATCCGTACTTTCAAACTTAACATACATAAACAAAAAAGAGAACTGTACAATCCCAAACAAATAGTCCACAGCTTCTTTAAGAGGTACAAAGTGGAGTGTCAGGGTCCCTGGGTCACCAGTCCTGAGGAGCTGGAAGGAGACCTTTGATGTGGATGAGCAAGAGGTTGCGAGGAAGGGAGGAGCCAAGCAGAAAGCTACCTAGGTAGGGTTATCTCCAGACCTCACAGAAATGCCGCTGAAGGCAGCAGGGATTTTGGGGGAGTGTGGCTGGGCTACACTCAGATCCTGAAGAGAGGCTCTGTGGGCCTTCTACCTGCAGACTGCCGCCCCTCACTCCTGGGCTCTCTGAAAACTAGAGGGAGAGTTTGTCCTGGTTATAGGAACATTGCCTTTCAGTGGGTTGAAACATTTGGAATCAAAGGCAGTATCCCTCGGTCCTATGAAAGACTGACAAGATGGAAATAGAGCTTCCCTTTGTGGGTTAAAGCAGGAGGTACTTATACAAGAATGAATGTCAGCGTTGTCCAGAGTTCTACAAACATTGGCCAGGACTTGCCTTTTAGAGTGGAGGTCAGGTGGAATATCATTACTGGTGGTTCCAAAGATGGGGCCCTAGGCCCTACCGCTCAGAAAGGCAGCTTTGGAAAGGGTGGGTTGTGGCAGCCCCAGAGGCTGAGCTGTCCGGAATGGGGCTGAGCAGCTCTTGTACTAGACTCAAAAAGCAGCCTTGCAGAGGAGGCTCTGTGTGGGAACAGGCCAAGGAGGGCCAGAGTGAGGACATAGTCAGAAGCCACACATGCAATGGGGCACATAAGCACCAGAGACCTGAGGGATGGAAATGTCAGGGCTGTGGCGAGCCAGAGACAGTACAGGATATGAACTCTGGAAGTACAGCTTCACATGGGGGTTTGAGGACAGACAGGCCTTATCCATCCACAATTTCTGCTTCTCTCTGGGAAGTTTCTGGTGGTCTGCTTCAAACTTTGGGAGTCATTTTAATGACTTCTCTTTCTGTGCTCTACCCAAGGATCCAGAACTCATTCACAGAGTTGCTAGGGCTGGCTCTGGAAGGGTATTCCGGTTATCCCATTACCAGCTTTGAAAAAGGCAGGGAAGTATATTCCTGAGGCAGTTGTATAGCAACCAACTCCACTTAATGGCACAATCTGTAGTTACCAAGGAACATCAGTGACTCTAAGGGAAAGACAAAGAGGGTGCCGAACGCACCCACACCTGGGGAGACACGTGACCCAGGGGACATGGCCAGACTGCAGCTATCTTTCTTGGTTTCTTCTACCTATGCTTTGGCATTCAGGATCTCAGCCTCCTGCCACTACCAGACATTCCCTTCAACATTTGAAAATCCCCATCTGACGTAGGCCAGCCATTTTGACTGTGATTCTTTTTTCTCCTTTGCTTGCTGCCCAGACTCAAGGAGCATGCTGAAGCTCCCACCTTCACCAGACCTGTGACTGCAAATTGACTTGGATGAAAGCCACAGGACTCAGTTTGCTTCCCTCCTTTCTCTGCAGGCGTCCACGGGCCCCCTGGGGAAGCACCCTGGGTCTCTGGAAACTCTCAAGGGGAGTTGGGGGAGATTTGGTGGGACAATGTTGCCTGTCCTTGTTTTTAATCATATTACACTTGCATCAAAAAACCAAAGTATGCAATGGAAAAACAAACCAATAGCAAAAGTAAAGAGGATTTTCAAGCCATATAGACAGTAACAAACAAAATGCTAGAAGCAACCCAGGCCATCAACAAAAGTATCTCCCCCAAGCTCCCCTCAGGAGAAATGAGGAGAGCCAGGAACCTCCTCTATCCTTCTCTACCAGCTTCCTGACTTTTTGTTTGTTTCTCTGAGGTGCTTAACTTTTTGACAAAAACATGGAGGGTGTGTATGTGTTGGGGGGGAGTCCTGTACCGCAAAAGTAATAATAATAATAACACAGTGAAAAATAAAGGCTTCAGCAAAACCATGGTAGCAGTCTTTTCTTCTGCTTGATTATTTTCTCTGTGCAAAACTTAAAAAATAAATCAAAATGCACTCTCACACACTATACTACACACACACACACGCACACACACACACACACACACACACACACACAGCTTCCATCCAGCAAATCTGTGTTAAATAGGTTTTGTGTCTCTCCTCCTCAACCCTTCACATGTGCAAATATAGTTTAGTGGCTGAGGTTCTTTCTCAGTCTATGCCCCCACACTCACCCTTTCTGGCTTTGCCAGGTCCTGTGGCTTTTTAGGAAGAAAGAAAATGATCAAGGTTAGAAATTCCATGAATTTTCGCTTGGCATTTCAGTTGCCAGAACCTTTGGTTATTTTTTCTCTCTCTCTCTCATTTCAAATGCATCTTTTCCCATTTTCTTCTTCCTGTTTTTAGGGTGCCATATCTTTCCCATTAGTTCTCCACAATGCCACATGATACCCTGCACTGGGTCACTGAAGTCCGGGCCTTGGCAGATAACCACCCTGATTTCCTATGGACAGGGGACCTCTCTTCCTACTTACCACCGCTCAGCCCAGAAAGCAAGTATTACAGCGTCCCGAAGCTACAGATGGATGGATGAAGAAGGAGCAGAGAAGGAAGCCACATCAATTTTTCCTACACAGGATGTATTTTGGAGCTCTCTGCCTTCTGATACACACACACACACACACACACACACACATACACACACACACACACACACACACACATTGTCACACATGCACACTGATTCACATCCCAAGAGGCAGTGCTCTAAAAAGTGCAGGATGATGCCTGGATTTTGCTGGAAATGATGTGGCTCCTTCTCTGTGTGGGGCTTGTTTTGAGTGAAATCGAGATTAGAATCCTTATCCAATCCACCTTCCATGCTGCTTCTCTTTATCTCCTATTGGCAGACTTCAGATCTGAGCTTCCACTTATGGTGGAAACTGGACCATATAGTATCTAAGGGCCCTTTCCAGATAGCAGGTTTCTAGAGCTTGCCATTAGACCATGTCTTGCCACAGCCCCTGCTCACTTTATACCCATTTCTGAGCACACATCTGCCTGACTGGCTAGAACAACATATCCATAGTTGGATGGACATAGAAGGACAGATGGAGAGATGAATGTGGTCAGTTGCATGTGCCTCCTCTATTTCCAGCCAGGTCCTTCAGCTTGGCTCTCCAGTTCCTCCCAGACATAAGCTAGGGACTGAGGCTGGCTGGCATTTTGGTTTGTCTGAGTGAGGCTGTGCTTGAGTATATTTCTTCCAATGATGACTGAAGAAAGGATGAGGAAGTAGAAGGACTAAAAAGACAGCCGAGATGTGGATAAAATGATCCCCAAAGAGGTCTGGACAAGTCCAGTGACAAAGTCATCTGCATAGCAATGGCACCAGATTCTGCAGGGGAAAGATAGAGGCTGGGCTGTCCACCCTGGCCTTCTGTGGAGTTCTCAAGGACAGTGGGGGATGGAGCCTTGGAGACGGCTGGAGGTAGAATCTCCTGGATGCATTTCACATTGACCCTGATGAGCGATGACAAAGAGGGTGGAGATGCCTTTTCTAGACATCACTTGAGGCTCTGGCAATGGACTAGACCTATAATGATGATTGTGACACACTTGAATTTGGGGATGAATTGGGAACAACAAATTCTGCTTCTGGAGTAGACGCAACTCTTTCCTTTTTCACCTTCCAGGTTGCATTTTTGCTGCTAGGAGCATCTGTGTGGTGGAATGTAACTGCTCTACTTTCTTCTGCCTGATTTCTACAGGCAGGGGAGGAGGCTGGATACGTGGAAGAGCTCCAAAGGGGATTGGAAGGGGATAGGAGGCTTCTGGACCACAGGTGGGAGGTGCTGCAAAGAGTACCTCCCAACCTCTCCCCCCCCCCCCCCCCGTTCCCCACGCCAGCCGCATGGGGGAGGCAAGGCCTTTCTTCTCACAGCTGTGAAGCACCCAGATCATTCACTGGCCCCTTAGAGCTAAGCGTGTGGGAAGGGAAAGCCAGGCCATGTCTTCTCAGTGAAGATAATACTGAGCTCACTGTCACTTCCCTATGCCACATTTTGGACCAAACTGGGGACTCTCGAAGGAAATGGTGAAGTAGCAGCATAGGAAAGTCCTCTGTCCACAGCTCTTCATCCATATTTGGGGTCTGCTGATGACACATGGAGCCAGGAGCAGCTGGAAGAAAAAGCTCTGCTCTGACATCTTTTGCTCAGG
This sequence comes from Dipodomys spectabilis, assembly GCF_019054845.1. Taxonomy (NCBI): domain Eukaryota; kingdom Metazoa; phylum Chordata; class Mammalia; order Rodentia; family Heteromyidae; genus Dipodomys; species Dipodomys spectabilis. The sequence continues at coordinate 18,139,260 of NW_024870874.1, forward strand.
TCCTTCAATGTAGACCTGGCCACCTTGCACTGACTGTGGGTTGGTGGCTTGGTCCAGTTGCCTAGCAGAGCAACTGAAAGAGATGGGATCCAGGAAGGAGGGAGACAAAAGAGGCAGAGAGAGGACAGGGTGGGAGAGGGAGGAGATAGCGCTGTTTGGGGGTGCTGCTGATGCCTGTCGGAACTTGCACTTGGTAAAGATGATAATCTAGACTGAGGCACGGCTTGGTGTGTCCCTCCTTCCAGGGCGGCCCTGGAAGAACGGTTCTCAGCTGTCTAAGCTCATGAGGGTTATGACTTGTTCTAGTTTGTAGGCCAGTTTCTGCTTCCCACACTGGTCATCATGGTCCAGGGGTCCAAGGATCTGTAGAAGGAGGAAGAAGAGGAAGGTTACTGGTCTGCATGTGTGTATGTATATCTGGGTTTCTAATGTGGCCATGGTCAGAGGGTTGAGAAGAAATGTATTGGTTGATGCAGACAGGAGGCTGCTGGGTAGGCAGGCAGCCTGGGTGACAGCCTGGAGAGGTACAGGAAGTATAGGGCAGGGGCTACAGCATGTGAGGACTTGTGTGTGTAGAAATGCAGGGCACCAATACACACATCAAATAGGAATCAACATGTGAATTCCACTGTCCACTAGAGACAGGTGACCGAGTACAGCACTTTGATGAGGATACCTGTGTACCAAGACTACAGTCCCCTGCGATTCTACAGCATCTCCAGGGGTCCATATGTGATGCAAAAGTGTGCTTAGTGTCCAGTGGGAATGTGAGTATCTAGATGTTAAGAACCCCACTCCTCCTTCAGCTCCCTGAGACTGCATATCCACATCTATAAAGCTATGAGGCTTCATTTTACCTATTAAAAATCAAACATCGTTGGAAGAGGCTGGTTGTAAGCTTTATCAGTCTTTAGTACCTGCTGGATAAGGTCTACCAATGCCTATTCTGAAGGTAGATAGTTGGTAGGGGACAATGACATCCAATGGTCGTAGTGATGCCCTCTTGGATTTAAGAGATGAGAGACGGAGTAATGGCTCTGCCATTGCTAGCTTTGTTCTGTGAGGGCAAACCAGGACCTTTCAGAAGGGTCCTGCTTCCTCATCTGTAAACTACAGGCACTACTAACCCATCTCTAGTCTGATCCAATATAAAGGATCAAATTAGCGATATGCATGAGTACCATAGGCACAATGCCTGCCTGCTCCATGGAAAGCACCAGATAAGCAAGGCAGAATGTACTAGCGTCATGGGTCTGAGGGGCGGGGATAAAGGAGAGGGGGAAGAGAGAAAGAGGAGGCTCACAGCTCAAGGGAGGCTCCTAATATTTTGGGTTTCAAAACTTGTCAATGTTTTCTGTTTATTTTTTTTCCAGACAAGTCTATATTAGGCCTCCCTATAAAGCCCAGCCTGCCCTGCAACTTGTGGTCTTCTTGCTTCAGCCTTCTCAGTGCTAGGATTACAGGCAGGAACATAACACTAGGCAATGGATGTATTATTAATTGGTGAGGCTGAGCTGCAGCTGTTTACTTCTGGGATAGCCAAGAATGATCATTTCCTAGCACCATTATTTCATTCAGATTGGACATTTTGATCCCAAGCTAGACTGCACTAAAATGTGGTGGGGGGAGTTAAGGGGAAGGGAAAGTGGGAGAAAAACGAGGGGAGGGGGTAACAATGTTCGACAAGAAATGTACTCATTACCCTACATATGTAACTGTAACCCCTTTGTACATCACCTTGACAATAAAATTAAATAAAAAAATAAAGTGTAGATTAAGGGACAGTTCTTTCTGAGGTGAGGCAGCTGTACTTTTACACGGATGTATTATACATCATCCTTACTATTTGTCTTGTCACAGAGAGGGGAAAACTCTGCCCTGGGATCAGTTCTGGCCTATATGCTGGTACCAGAGCTCTTGCCTATAAGGGACTCACAACTGGTTTTCCCTGATCTGAGGGTCACAGAATGTGTTGCTTGTGGCCTGTAGGATGCAAGGTCCTGGCCTTCCTGGAGCTCTATTAATCAGGGGTTCCTTAGACGCTGTCTGGTTGACAAGGTTATAGTGAAGAGAGAGTCTGGATTACTCACTCCAGCTCCTGTTACTGCCTTCTGTCCAGAGAAGGTCAAGATGCTGTACTTAGATGTAGGGAATTTGGATTCTGGATCACTTGCTCTCCACTTGCATGGCCAAGAAACTCTGAGAGCACTTTTGTACTGACTAGAAAGAAGGCAGACTCTGTAGTGCCAACTATCCTAGGTGGAGTTTTCTGACTAGGGAACACAACTAAAAACACAGGCTATTCCATTCTATTTTTATTCTGTCTTATCCTATTCTATTTCTATTTTGTTTTAGTCTACTTCTGTTTTCTGTTCTAGTCTAACCTCTTCCATTCCATTCTATTCCATTTGATTTCATTCAATGTCATTTGATTCCATTCCATTCTATCCCTGTTCTGTTCAGTTCTGATCTGTTCTGTTCCATCCCATCCCATTCTGGTTTATCATTTTCCATTCCATTCTGCTCCACTTTTATTGTGTTTTAGTCTGTTTCATTCTGTTCTTGTCTCTTCTCTCCCACCTCATTCCATTCTATCCCTTTTCTGTTCCAGTTTGTCTATTCTGTTCTGTTCTATTCTATTCTATTCTACTATTCCATTCTAACTGCTATTTTCTTCACTTTCTCCCTTCTCATCCTATTTTATTCCATTTCTCTTCTTAGTTGTTCGATTCTGTCTTTCTATTCGATTTCATTCTGCTCTCTTCTGTCATCTTCCATTCTATTCTACTCTATTCCATTCCATTTCTGTTGTTTCATGCTACATCACACCACAGCATATGGCCTTTCCATGGACGTGGAAGGTATATGTTCAAAGATAACTAGATCAGAGAGAGATGAAAAATAAAGGAATAATGCAGAGAAAATAAGAATAACAAGAGGAAAAATATAAAAAACTGATCTGTGTAAGAAGAGTGGGGATTGGTGCAGAATGTGTGGACGAGACCATTCTCACCATCTCTGTCTTCACAGAACAGCTCCAGGTCTGGCTGGAGTTTCCCCACAGAAGTAGTGAGGGATGTTCACAGGACTGGCTGTTCCTGTGCATGGAGACACGCACTGCTGTCCACCATCCCTGCCCTCCTGCTTCCCCACAGGCTTGCGAAGGCCATGGCTCACCTCCTCGCTGTACTTGCCCACGTAGGAGAAGATCTCTGAGAGTGCACTCATGGTGTTGAACTCATTCATGTGCATCCGAGACTGCTCGGCCAGGTACGCATTCATGTCCTGGTCGCTGATGGCTGGCATCTTCCCAATATCTGAGTAATACCTGCATGGAGAAGAGAAGCTGGAGTCTATATAGAGAGTATGCAGGAAAAGGCTCCACTTGCATTCCAGCGTTGGATGCCTGTTCTGTGACCATCAGGGGACCACAGTGGTCTCTGTCTGTCTGTCTCTCCTACAGGGCAGCTTCATTGGTCCCAGGAAGAGCTAACTCTATCTATTTGCAGCTCCAGGTGCAGGAGGCAGAGGAGGAAGAGTAGGGAGTGGCTAGGACATTGCAGGAGGGTGGAGTCATAGGGGACAGGGCTCCAGCCTGCCTGGTGTCCCTGCTAAGCCCCTCCCACAGAGGCAGTCTCCTCCAGTAGAGCCAAAGGGCTCTTCCAAACCTTTGCTCTTCCCTTTGTCCCCTGCTCTCTGGAGGTTAGTTAGAGAGGGGCGGGGAGGGGGGCCGCTAAGAGAGAGGCTGGCAGAAGGCAATCAGTCACTGTCACTTGCAGCTGTGCACTGCTGTCAACTGGTTAATTAGATGCCATCATTTACATTTTTAATTTCTGCAATTTGACATTTTATGTATCAGACCCCCAACTCCCCACCAGAGGGGAGCTGTGCAGTTTCCTAATGAGGAACTAAAAGGCCTCAGTATCCTGAAGACGACGGCTACCTCTCATTTTCTCCTATGTGTTTTTGGGTTTGTAGCTGAGAGAAAACAAAAGAATAGTAAAACAGAGCAGGCAGCTACTAAGACAAGGAAGCATCCTCAAGCTTGGGTCTTGCAATGGCCAAGCCTGGCCTAACTTAGCCCAGCCAGCACTCAGTCCCTCGTGCTGCTGGGAGAAGAGTCAAAGCAGTTTAGGAGGGAGAGCAGTCACCAGGGCAGGGATGAGGTAAAGCAGAGGACCTGGGCACTGGGTCAGTGGTGAGGCGTTCACTTATGGGCTGATCCAGTGTTAGGGATAGTGATGGCTCTGGTGGTTCCCAAGTCTAATGTGTCCATCACGAGAACATAAGCACAGGGGATATTCTCAGCCACACTGGAAACCTCATGCTGCACTCTGGATCTGTGTCTTTCTGGCTCACATCATCTCTTTCTGTCATCAGTCCCATGTCATTTTCCCTACTTCCACCTATCCCCTGCAGGGCCCAGGGCTTGCATGTGACAGACTGACAGAAACGGCACTCAAGTGCTCCTCTAACCATCAGCTCAGGGGCATGGAAGAGAATGACAACTCACTTGGCTACTAGAACGCTCCTGGCAGGCAGGAGATGGGTAGCTGCCTGCCACAGCCACAGCCCTAGTGGGATTTAGGCCTGTTGCTGAGTGTGCAGGGAAGGTAAGGCAGGGAGAGGAGGCCTGGTGTGTGGGAAGGGGGAAGGCAGAGCGAAGAAGAGGCTATCTGGATGGGAACCCCGCAGGGCACCAGGTGATAGCACCGTCACCTGTGAACGGATTGTGTTTTCCCTGGCCAGGAGGGCTTGGCCCAAGACAAGAGCCTAGCACTATGGCCTCCTCAGCCCTGAGGACCTTGAGGAGAATGGGGCTGCCCCAGGTTCACAATCTGCCATCCAGGCCCCTTTCCCATCCTTTCTGCCTGAGTTAATTGTTGGGTAGGATATCACATTTTTGGCCTGGACCTCCCACCTATTGCCTTCGCTCTAGCTGGGATCACAGACATATACCAAGAAAGACTTATTTGTGTTTATTTTTATTTTGCCGGTACTGAGGTATGAGCTAAGCAGGCAATCTACCACTTGAGCCATGCCCCCGACTCTTTGCGCTTCAGTTTATTTTGGGGTAGAGTCTCACACTTTTGCTCTGGCTGGCCTAGGCTTCAATCCTCCTAACTATTGCCTCTCCTGTAGCTGGTTCAAGCCTGGCTTATTTGTTGAGAGGGGAGGCTCACTAATTATTTGCCCAGGCTGACATCAAACCATATCGTTAAAACATTCTTCCCCTTCTTCTCCTCTTTCTCCTCCTCCTCTTCTTTCTCCTCCTCCTTTTTTTCTGGGTTTTTGGACTTGGGATCTTTTGCTTGCTAGGCAGGCACACTACCACTCTAGTATAAATGTAGAGTGATTAAATAACTTTTCAGGTATAAAATTGCCAGCAAAACCCTCAATTCATTGCCGGTATTTCTGGAAAACAATAAACACCAATGTTCCATTTTATAGTGGAAGACCGAAGGTTTCAGTATGGTTCCCAACCTTGCCCTTCCCAGGGAAATTTGTGTCCTTGGCTTCTCACAGCTCCCATACAGCCAAGCAAAATAGGTCTGTAAGTAAAGGTTATTTTTAGGGCCATACTGGTGAGACGCTTGAACAACTGGTGAGATGCTTTGACACTTGAACAGTGTTTTCTTGTTATGGTCACCAGCCAGCGATGTAGCACTGGGTCCAACACTCCTTCCACATAGTTCTACTATGCCACACACAGACAACAGAGCCTCAGACCAGGATGAAAAATCTAGATGCCCACTGAGAGGACGGAACTATCATCAGAAGCAAAAGCTCCTCAGGTTCTTGTCCATGAAATCTGCTTTAGTCATAGCAGGTGGATTGTTCCATTGGGCTTTTTTAATTTTAATTTTTTTTTTGCCAGTTCTAGGGCTTGAACTCAGGGCCTGGATGCTGTCCATGAGCTTTTCTTTATGCCCTACTTCCAGCTTTTTGGAGGGAGGTGTGTAATTGAACATAAGAGGCTCACAGACTGCCTGGACTGGATTTGAACTGTGAGCCTTAGATCTCAGCCTCCTGAGTAATGAGGATTATAGGTGTGAGCCAGCAGTGCCTGGCTCTGTTGAACTTTTTGCAAAAGTGTCAGGAGCCGGCTATTGCCTCTGTGACTCCAAGAAACCACACAGTGTGGACAGGCAAGGGACTTCTTCCCATTGAAATGGGAGATACCCAGCATGTTCTCCTTCATGATGGCCTATCACGTGCCAGACACTGAAAACCCAACGCATTTTTCCCAAGTGAACATTTACAAAGCAGATGTGTATGGGGAAGAAGACGGCAGGGGAGATGGGGGAGGGCAGGGAAGGAACCTTCTTGTCTGTGGCTAATGAATACATGCTTGCCTGCACATTCCTGTCATTCTTCATCCTAACATGAGCTCCATCTCCCCACTTGCCTGTGTGTGGAGAAGGCTGGACTGGATTAGTGTATGTCTGTAGCCCCATACCTGCCTACAGGTAGACTAATCACATGCCTGCATCTTGTGCATGTTCTAATAGAGTAGAACCAACTGGCTCAGCACCCTAATGGGTTTAGGGCTGAGTCTAGCTGACCTGCTACTCAGTTTGCCCCAGGCTGTCTACTGAGTAGCCTTATTTTCTATGCGGCCTTTGATTAATATGACCCCCACTCTCTCCATGACTCTGTCTAGCCCCTCTGAGTCTGCCATGAACCTGTAAGAGACCTTCTCTACCCTGTACAGTTGCTTCCTTCTCATTCTTGCTGTGCTGGTGTCTGGACTGGGGTCCTCTGCCGAGATGCCTCATCGATTGTGAAGGATGCAATTAAGCCCCTTTCATGAACTTCAGGCAAGTGTTCTCATTCACAGACTGTGCAGCAGGGAAGAGAAAGGTCAGCGTGGAGTCTCATACTTGAACTTGCTCCTGTGGAATTTCATCTTCTGAATGTGCTAGATCCCACCCCTACCAGTCTCAGCCAGTTCTCCTGATGAGTTGGTACCTGTGGGGGCATGAGCAGAGCAAAGCCCCAGAGAGCTAAACCCTGGGGTTAACTAGTCTACAGAGAGGTAAGACAGGCAGAGCCTGGGCCCAGCGAGACAGTGGGCGAAGGAGATGCAGGTATAACAGGTATTTCAGCCTAGTCCCCCAAATTGGCTTTCAAAGGCCTCTGTAAAGCGTTAGCTGATGGTTCCAGGTTCAGCAGCATGGAGGTCTCGCTCTCTGAGCCCTTAGGGTGGAGGAGGGAAGGGAGGCTGAGCACTGGACCATGAGAGCTCCATGGAACAAGTCAAGTGCCACCTATCCCAAGTGTCTAGGCCATGTTGAGGCCTGTCAGCCTCTGGCTGCTGGGTGGATGTGGGAAGAAGCAGAGGCACATCCCTCCCCGGCCATTGCTGCCAGGATGGGCCTTAGTATCTGCTATATTGGCATTGATGGCGTCCATACGTCTATATTTAACCCTTAACTTCTTTTTGTGTCAGAGGGCATTCAAATGTGTGGCATCCTCAAGTCCATCTCCAATGGTCCATCTGTGACCCCTCCGACAGGTCATCTCCTACAGGAAAGGCCCTGTGGAGTGCAGGGGACTAAGCCTAGTACTGACAGGGATGACCCTGAGTGAAGAGATCATGACCATACCAAAGCAGGTTGCACTGCAACTTCCAGAAATGACAAGTGATCACTATACAACAGGTCCTGGACAGCAAGCTCAGCTAGGCTCTGTGACAGCAGGGCAGCAGGTGAAGTAACAGGGAAAACCACCTCCTTTCCTCTCTGGGGCTTTGTCTAAGCATCTCAGCAGAGCAGGGAAGGCAGGGACTGCAGCAGGGCCCACAGACACTAACTAGCACTGCAAGATGTGTGGAGCAGGAAGGTGATGGACAGCCTGGTAGAATGATGGTAGGAGTCTGTGGGGGACATTGTAATGTGTATATGCATGTATGCCCAATACACATGTGTATCTACAGCGTGCACATGTATTATACATGTAGATACATACTTCATATATATCATGTGGGTGTGCACGTTGCACACGCATACACAGTATGTTTACATATGTGTGGCATGTGCACGACCACATAAATATGTGTGCATGCATGTGTGTGTGTGTGTGTGTGTGTGTGTGTGTGTGTGTTGGCAGGTGGAATTAGAGCGAAGAAGAATCCTATCTCCTTCCTGGGCCTTGCAGGCTTTGTGGCCACTAAGAGCATGGCCTTCTGTACAGGGAAGTGAAGTGCATGGTGAGCTGTGGCAGAGGTTCCCAGTGCTTGCTTCTGTGGACACCTTAGGACTTGGGGGTGTGGCAACTGCAGGATGAACCTTGGGAGTGGCCAGCTCACTGAAGGGGAGGAGTCTCCAGCTGGAGGAAGCTGCTGTTTCAGTCAGGAGCCCCCACTCACCTCTCTACCCAGTTCTTGTAGCTGGGGATATCCTTGGCATAGAGCAGCTTGTTGGATGGTGAGTCTTTGCCCAGCCGGTGCTCTGACGTGGAGCAAGAGTCCATGAAGGTCTGAGCCACCACGGAGAGGCAGGCGTCTGTGATGCTGTTCTTATGGATGTCAAACACAAACTGTGGGTTCTTGATCATGTTGACCCAAAATCGTAGGGGGAGGCTGTATGGAGGGAATAGGCAGAGAGTAAGGAGAGGGGGCTGTCACATAGCTGGAGTGTTTATGGAGAAGGAGCAATGGTGAGGGAGCTCACAGCCCTGTGGGGTATGGGGTGTAGGGCAGGTCTGCTGGGCCCAATTTATCTCCTAGGCAACTGAAGATCAGCAGGGTTATACCTGAAGAGACATACAGCTGGGAGGTACTGGAGAGGACTTGGTACCCAGCTATGCCACAAGACTCAGCCTGTTGTATGGGAAGCAGCTAGAACGAGTACTATGGAGTAGAATTTCAGACCATCTACTCTACTCCCCACCACTTGCCTGGTGTCAGGAGCATCTGTTGACAAGCTATAGACAATCACCTGAAAGCTAGGCTTCCTATCTGACCCTGCTCCCTATGATGACCTGGCAGAAGTCAGACTTTTGCTTCCTGCCTGGTCCCATCCTGTCTAGAAAAGGCACAAAGGCTGACAGCCAGCACAGCTAAGTGATTCCAGGCTGCCTTGCCACACTCATCCCCTCATCAGCTTCATCAAGCCCCATCTTCTTCTCCCCACCTAACATCTGCCAGCCAGGACAGACATGCCAGCAAGTACATGCCCAGGAATGCATAGGGTTTGATGTAGGGTTAAGGCAGATGCCAAGCCTTCACAGAGGGCATATCTCTGGTGGTCTGTGCTTTAAAAACACACAGGTGTCTCTTAGCCGGGTGGAGCAGGGTTGTAGGTGAGGAAAAGCATCAGCAGACCCACAGGGAGATGATTGCACAGTGCGGTCCGGTCCTGTGGTCATTACCTGCTGCTGCAAAGGTCCCTGCACAGGAAGGAGCTGGCCTCTCCTCTCCAGGCTACCTTCTTCCTGCCCACTGTCTGCTCTGAGGCTCCCACCTAACTGGCTGAGATGCCCGTGAGAAGGGGGTGGTGTCCAGGAAAGGATTGCTTTATTCCCTTCCCTCTGGTTCTTCCTTTCCCGCCATTTTCCCTGATGTTTTATTGTTGTTTGGGAGGCTGTTCTCCCTGCTGGTGACAGTTATAATACCTGCATGTGTTTGGCTTGCCTCTTAGAACTTAAACCCTTTAAATTCCATTATTTCAATGTTCGGAGTCCAATATTTCTGTTCATGTTGTTTCTAACTGTCGTCAGTATGCTCCAACAGTAAGACTTGACAATCAACAAGTATTTATTAAGTCTCTAGAAAGAGAACAGTGCACTGAGACCTGACGGTGTTCAGTGGTACTTGTTCCACCGTTGGAGACCCACAACAGAAAAGGAAGGGAGAGGTCCATACATGGGTGAGGAGGGTCACACAGCTGCCTGGCCTTCCTGAGGGGAGAGAGAGACCATAGCTACTGGACTCAGAGTCCTGAATGAAGACTTATCTGCCCAGCTAGCAAAGTCCTCTGCCCTCATCTTCCTGTATTTCCTCATTCTGAAATCCATGCTGGGAACCCCATATTTGCTGTACTCCTCAATCCTTAAGCCAGTTGTGATGACAAAGAAGCATCAAACAGGAAAGCCAAAGCTCTATGAGGCTCCTCCTGTCTGATGAAATATTAGCATGTTATTAACATTAGAGGTGCCGCTAATCTTGGCTGATTGCAGCCACTCAGGCTAAATGAGCAGCAGATTTATTCAAAAGAGAACAGGTAGGGGACTAGGGAAGAAGTGAGTGGCAGAGGTGAGCGATACCTAGGCCAGGAATAGAGGAGCCATCTTTGATCACTCAGGGACAATGCACTCACATCAGTATTCAGATCTCATAATGCTTGAATGCATCTTGCTCAGGGTAGCAATGGGTCAGAGCCAGGGGTAGGGAAGTGTTCTCTGAGAGGAGAACTTGAACCAGGTGCTGCTACCCACTTCCTACCTATACCTGAGGACCTGAAAGCAATGATCACATGAGGCTCTGCTTCTCTCCCAAGGGATATGATACCCTGCAGAAGGGACAGGCCAAAGATATATAGCATAGATATCATGTAGGGGCCATTCCTGTAATTGGCTCCCAACAGCATGCTTCTGAGACGCATTAGCTGTCTCCCCTCAAGAGCAGAACAGGGTCTGGGAAGGTGGCTCAATGGTAGAGCGCTTGCCTTGCATGCCTGAGGCCCTGGGTTCGATTCCTCAGCACTACATAAGCAAAAAAGAAAAAAAGCTGGAAGTGGCGCTGTGGCTCAAGTGGTAGAGCGCTAGCCTTGAGCTGAAGAGCTGAGGGACAGCGCCCAGGCCCAGAGTTCAGGCCCCACGACTGGACCAAAAAAAAAAAAATTAAAAAAAAAAAGAGCAGAACAGCTCTTATATCTTGAAGCTTGGTGACATTCAAGAAGGAAGACTCATTGACAAGAGAAATAGACTGGGTGGGGACATACCCCTGGACAGCTCCCAAGTAATGTCAAGAAGAAGGGAACATTAAATGTCCCTATACTTATTGACAGGCCTAAGGGAAGGCTAGATCAGAAGGACTTACAAAAGATAAATGGCTTCTCTGAGTGCTGATATACTGAGTGGAAATTGGCCTAGGATTCCAACTACTGCAGAAAGGTTGGGAGAGCTCCACTGAAACGGGGTTCACCTCCAGCGAGCCCAGGTCTTCAGCATCAAGAGCCACTGTGAACCCTGCACCCCAGGCTCCTATCTCTTTAGAGAGGGCCTCCAGATGGAAGAGAAGTGAGGCCGGAGCACACCTCGTGAATGGCATTTCCACCCCTAGCCTGACGTCTGCCTCCTCTGTGCTGCGCTCTTGCCCCTGGGACTGCTTGTCAGGGCTCTTGCTTGCGCCCTGGAGCCTTGGCCAATCCTAGCAGGCATAGGCCTGGGTACCAGAACTACACTGATTTGGAAGAAAAGAGCTGAGGAAGAACAGCCAGAAGTTGAAGTGAAGTGAAGGCTATAGGGAGGTAAATCTGAATGGAATGGAATTAACATCAGCCAGTATTGCCCACGGTAGAACCCTGAAACAGAGGCCACATTGGCCCCACATCTCTTCAATATTCACTAAGCCCCATGTTGTACAATGTTTTCCTTCATGGGCTACATACTGATGCCTTGTGATTTCACCCTGAAAGCACTCACTCTCCACAAGAATGATGGGAGAGATGTTGGACATTATAAGGATAGAGGGGACTAAAGTGGACACACCTGAAGTGTCCTTGTCATTAGTACCTAGGAGACCCTGTAGTTTCCAGGGAAGGCAATTCAGTTATGGGCAGGTCTCTTCCCCAACCAGAGTTTGGAAAGCGTTTACTGGATAGAACAGAAGCATCCCTGTTCAGCCAGGTAACCCCCAGGTGTGCACCAAAACTCCATTCCTGACTCAACATGCAATGTGGTTCCTGCATAATGCTGTGGCACACAAGACATCCCCTATCAGAGCAGTTGTCTCTGTCTAGACAGCTGACTTCCTTTCTCATAGCCTTGCCTGCCAGCCTACTGAGGGCAGAGGCGTGTCTGACTTGTCTAGCACTCTCAGTGTCTCGCACATTTTCCCATACCCAGGAGGTACTTGGATGTGAAAGTAGCCTGGCTATGGCACTGACACATCAATTTTTCATTCACTGATCTAATTGAATAAATGTTAAATGACTGACTGATTGGAAGGGAAGACTGAAGAGACAGATTTGAGGAGGAAAGGGAGAAGTGAGCACAGAAGGATAGTGGGAGACAACAGGAGAGGGGCAGAGACTGAGTCTGTGCAGAGTACCAGTTGAGAAAGATGGAGGGTGGCCAGCTTGGGGTCCTGCCTCCCTACCTCTGGGGTTGGGTGGGCAGGTCACCTCTTCCTTCACTCACCAGTTGCTCTTCCAGGTATGGCGGACATGCGGGTCGTGAATGCCGTGCTTATCAGCCTGCTCATCTAGGAAGTCAAACATGTACTTGATGGCCAGGGGCAAGGCGGAGCCTCGGTGGGCTGTGCTGAAGATGGTCTCAAAGAGGTCATCTACGAACTTCTGCAGGGTGCCCTGTGGAGCAGACATTTTCAGACCCATGGGGATCTGAGGAGGAGTGTACAAAGCTGGCTCTAAGCAGGGGAGCGGAGGACGATGTGCATTCTGCCCTGCTCGAAGGAAACTAGAGAAGTCACGTGGACAGTAGATAGACCACTGACGACTGGGCCCCCATGAGCCTTCTGCCCGTCCCACGATTTGGTTTCACATGCTCTGGGGGCGTGGCTTTAGCACTTGTCACAAATGCTAATGAGCGCACACTTGGTCAGAGCAGACAAACACAATCTGCCAGTTCTGTGTGGGCATTAATCACACCAGCTAATGAACAGTTACTCACTTGGCTCTGCAGAGAGTTGAGCGAGCCCAGGCTCCTGAGAGAAAGGCTGAAATCACAGGCATGGGATGTCCCCAGCACCAGGATTAGAAATGGTGCCTGGAAAGTCACTGATGGAGCCCCAACATGCAGCCATATCTAGTGATGGTGGACAATACCCCAGGGAAGAAATGATTCTTTCAAAAGGCCTAGGGGAAAAGCTGCCTGGATGCAGTTGTGCCTTTGTCTGAGCAAGCATATGGAATAGGGATAGGAATAAAACCTCACATGGTGGGCCATGCTGCCATCTGGGTGGAATTTGCCTGGATCATCGGGTTGAGCTCTGTCTTGGGAAAGGCAATGCTGCCCATGGGTGGTTAATAGAGCAGGTAGGAACATAGTCACGAGGTATTGGCCAGCTTCAGCATTCACTATGGAGGCGTGAAACCCATAGGCTCCCTGCACCTTGTTTCCATGGCCCTCACATCCCCTACCTTTGTGGCCAGTAGCCGTGTCAGATAGATTTCAGACACCATCTTGCTCCCCCGGTCACCCTCCTTCTGGTCCCCATGCTCGTGGTTCTTCACGAGATGCCACATCTTGACTCCACTCTCCAGATCTGGGGTGATCATGGGTGTCCGAGACCGAAGGCTATCAGGGCTGCCCGTGTACCGGATCATGTTTTCTGCCAAGAGGAGGATCGCAAGCCAGCGGATGAGAGGTTACACAGCCTTGGGCTCAGGAAAGCACAACACACTCCTTACCCTACTCAAGGGCAAGCACTGACTCAAGGGCTGCCACTGGTCCCTAGTCTTAGTTTCACCCATTCCTTGGAACCTAGGTACCTCTCCTGTCCCCTCCTGGAAATTATCTTAGCTACCTCCACCCACTCAAGTCCTTCCTCCTGATGCCTCTGCTGTACTTCATGTTACGTCAACCCGTAATTATTCAATTTGTAAAAATACATGCTTGTACTTCTTTTACGCTTTTCTTTGTAAGCGTTTTCAAGTCCTGTGGTGCAATGTGCTCTGTGTAGCCAATTAAGGACACATGAAGAGCAAGAACCTGTCTCCCTTAATAAATGCTGTCTCGCTGAGAAAATGCTGGGACACCTGCTCACCTTCCTCCTCCCCTCTTGGCCTAGGCCAGTTTGTTCCACTTATTTGCAGAAACTCCTGCCAATATTTGTCAAGTGTGGTGAAAATGAAGGGAGCAAGCTGAGAACCATGGCCTGCTGTGAGCAGGCACCCTTTACGGTTTTTGTCTCTTTATGCTCAAACTTTGTCCTTTTTCTTTTTTTCTCCCACCCGCTTTGTCAGTATGAACACCAAAAGGCTTGGGGTGGGCAGGTGACTTCCCCCTCAAACATCCAGGTGCTGACAGACTAGGGAGCTCCCCCCACCCCCTCCATGGCTTCCACCTTACCCCCTACACTCTTATCCTTCCACCTCTGAGCTTTAGACCTGGACCTGCTCCATTGCTCCACTGCATAATAACCGTGTGACCTTTACCAGTCATTTAGCCTCTCTGCCTCTCATTTATAATTTACTAATCTGCATAATAGGGGGAAATAATAATTACTTAATTCACTGGATTGTTATCAACATGATGTGAGATAATGAGTTCCATAAAAGGAAAAACAACTTAGATACTGTCAGATACTCATGAAGGTTAGATCTGTTCCTGCTTATGGGTGAAGTTCAGGCTTGTGCATCACAGTTGCCAGCTAGAACCAAACTCCCCTCATTCCAGCCTGGCTCTCATCTCTGTCTGTTAGAATCTCTGCTCCTTGCTCTCTGGGTCTGATGACTCCAGCAGTGCTGGGTATCTCCCTGACATTTGATGGGGTCTTACCGTATTTACTCGCGGAGGTCCTGGAGACGGTGGAGTTGTTCACTGCATTATAGGCTGTCACCTGCTTGGATACTAAAGCCACCACAGCACCATCTGGTACCTACAGGGGAAAAAATTCTAAGGGCCCTAGGTACAGAAACTGCCATCCATGATATTAGGAGAAATCAGGATTATTCCTATGGGATTGATTAATTGATTATTTGATCCTAGGGGACAGTTAGCACCTTGCTAGAGAGCTTAGGGATGTTCTAGACTGTCACCTTTCCTTCTGATGAAATAAGACATGGATCTGAATTCTGAAGCTGCCTTCTATTTTGTGACTCATGAGTGTATTCTGGAAGATCTCTACCTTTATCTTCTCTATCATGAGGCTCCAGGGAGACCACAACCCAAGTGCCCAGGGGGACTTCTAAGAAAAGGTTTTTCCTTAGAGATTCTTCCCTGTACCGTGTAGAAAGCATATTTGTCAGCATCCTATCTCCAAGGAGTCCAGGGTCCCTGGCTGGGTGACCTCAGTTTCCCCTGGGCCAGCAAAGAACAAGGACTGTTGATGAGAAAGGATTGGGAGCCAGTGGCTCACACCTATAATCCTAGCCACTCAGAAGCCTAATATCTAAGGATCACAGTTCACAGCCATCCCAGCCAGACAAATCTAAGAGATGCTTATCTCCAATTAACCAGCACAAAGCCTGCAGTGGAAATGTGGCTCAAATGGTAGACTGCTAGCCTTGAGTGGCAAAAGCCAAGCAAGATCTCAAAGCAAAAAGAGTGGGTCGGGCCTTGGGATCTAGCCCTGCTGTGACCCTATAATTCCAGGCCTCAGACTGTTCCAGGGAGATGGCCATCTACGTAGCCAAGTCCTGTCTTCTCCATTCGCCTCACCTGGTAGTGGGCCACTGTATTGAGTCTCTTCCAGTCATTCTCAATCTTCGTGGTGATGTCTTCATCTTGCAGGATCATCCTTGCCCCACTTCCTTGTCGCCATTCTGTAGGGAGGGTGATGGCATCTCAGAGAGACTCCTTAAAGTCCCCTGTGTGAGAACTTGCAGGGTTACCTCAAGGATACATCCACAAAGAGACTAGGGCCCTTGCCCACAAGGACGGCTGCTGACACTGTCAATGCAGAGAGGCTTTGAGTTCTGTTCTAAGCCTAGTCCAAGAAACGACTTGACAAAAATGGGGATAAGATTACCCACCCTTTCCTGTCATGTGTGCCATGAGTGGCCACATCTGCAAGAAGCAGGTGTTCAGTATGCACTGGTTCAATGGATGAAGAACTTAACATAAAGCAAGTAGCCAATCCAAGATGGCATCGTCCCTGTGAATCCCATGCTGGCTGGATTGGAAGTAGGGAGCCAATGAAATACATGCTGCAGATTTATTTACTGGGTATCCATGTCCACTTCAGGAAAGCCTGTAAGTGGGTGGGTCATCCCTGGGAGGGTTACTGGGTAAACATGAATGGGCCATCCTCATGCCAAAAAATAACTCAGATCAACTGGAAAACCTATGCAACTTATTTTAATCTTGAGGTATATCTTTATATTCCTTTATCTTGTGAATGTAATGGACCCAAATATTTAACAACCCAGGAACTCATTGATAGATCAATGGGGAATAAGAGCCTCCTTCTCATAAGTCAGAAATCACTGCCCTACTTAGTACAAACCACATATGGATGAGGTACACATTCCAATGTTGAAATGGCCACATGTGCAAGTCCACATGCATAGCAGCTCTCCTGCGCACACACGTGTGTGTGCATGCACGCACACACATACCATTCTCATGAGCACACATCCCTCCAGAGGAAAAAACAGCCTGTTAAATTCATACACAACATGTGTTCTAGCCAAAAAGCCAGCAATCTGGTCTCCAGACAGCTCAGACTCTGTTCACTGGCTTGCAGCTGTTGATGCTTTTGCACCATGCCCAGAGCAATGGGATAGCTCAGAGTGTCGGTAGGTAGGGGCACGAGTCACCTAACAGCCCTTGTCCAACTGGCTAGGAATGTTTTCCCATTGCCCACAGAGGTCCATATTCCAATCCTCCATTGCAGTTGCTTCCCCCACAAGGCCAGGCTGTGGGTCCCCAACAGGCCTTATTGTGCAGCATAAAAAAGCACTGATTCCTCCCTGTGTTGTGCATGTTCTGGCCCAGAAGGGAGCAGCTTGTTCTGAGGAGAAATAGAGATGCTCCTGATATCCAAGTCCTTGGTTCTGAGGTCCCCTGGGGCCTCCCTGTAGCTTGGTTTATTGCCAAGCCCAGAGTGGAGGAGGCTCAAAGGAATGGAAGCATAATGGAGCAGAGAAGTCTCTGGGGATGCCTGTCCTCATCCTGCTAGTGGCACAGCTGGAATTATGTGTGACCATTTGGACCTCAGGTAGGCAGGCAGGGTAATGGGCAGCAGGGAAACACTCCACCAGAGCACCTGGTAGCTGGTGATTTTGCCTATCATGGGGCTACACATCTCTTTTTGCTATGTTTTTAAAACTACACATAGGTCTGCATGCACACATGCCAAAGGAAGACACTGCTAGCATCTGGCATTTACTGCAGACACTTCTGCTGAGCAGCAGGCAGTGGGTCTCTCCTGTTTGTGCAGTGGATGAGTGGCCCCTTGTTAAGTCCTGAGGCTGCATTGGATGAAGCCCAGCAGTAGGACATGATACAGAAGATGGCCAGTACTCTACACTTCTCTTACTACTGGTAGAGCCCTTGGATGTCTTGTTCAGTGACTAGCCATGGGGCTTACCAGGACTAGATGAAACTAGTGGCAACCAAGGACCAGCTCTCTACTTTAGCAACCACACTGGCTGATGGAATTTCATCAATCTCAATGAGATCTGAGCCATGATTGCAAGTAACTGGTTGTGGATCCCCAAAGCAGGACTTCCATGTTGTATAAATCCCCTCAGGGTGTTCAGCGCACAACCTCTAGGGCTGTACTCAGCAACTTCAGCTGAGTCAGGTCCAGCAGTTATGTAAGCAAGTGGGAATCAGTCTACATTCATGTCCTCATTCTAGAAAGTAGGGCAGAAGATGGCCATTTCTCCCCCAGGCAGCTGCAGCAGGACCGATTGACCTTGGAGTATGAAATGGATGCTGCTAGATACCTAAAGCTGGGCAAACCTGATGCTCAGAGGATAGGAAACACGTGTTTATTCAGTGAGGGAACGAATACATGACAGAATGTGACAGGGTGGTGGTGGCCTATTCTGCATTTAATAAAAAGAAGTCAGAGCTGTAAAGTTTATGGCCCATGGCAGGCAGACAGTGAGCTACAATCAGAGCTGTGAGCTACTCCTAGTAGCCACCTGGGTAAAACAAGGGATGAGTAGAGCTCAGAGGCACAACCAGGCACTTCCATTGGCAGATATATTGTCTGTTCCTCCTGTTTAACCAGGGAAATAAAAAACAGGTCGGAAAGACAGACCTAGAGGTCATCATACCAAGCCACTGCTCATTACACTAAGATCAGAGAAGTTCTCTTCCATGGCTTTTCCTAGGTTCCCTTTGGGGCTGGATACTGGACCAAGTCATCAGTATACAAAAGTCCTGGGCTTCTAGGCAGGAGACTCTTTGGCATTTGTACGCCCCATCCAAGCTTCCTAAATACACCTTCTCTCAGACCCACCACAGGAGGCTGAAGCATCAGCCTCCTGATGAGAGAGGAGGCAGATGGCCCATCGCTCTTGTCAGAGCCGTGAAAATCCACCTTTAAAACATGGAACCTACTTCCCAGCCAGTGACTCTGTTTGGCTCTAGCTGCCCTTACTTACTTTGAGCCCTTCAAGGTGGTTCTGTCTGAATGCCACTACAGCCCCAACTCTGTGGTGAAACAGGAATCTGTGGGAGATGCACACAGGTATGTCCATGCTCTCTCTCTCTCTCTCTCTCTCTCTCTCTCTCTCTCTCTCTCTCTCTCTCTCTCTCTCTCCCTCGCGCTCTCTCTCTCCCCCTCATATATATGTGTGTATATATATATATATATATGTATATGGCTATCTATCTATCTATCTATCTATCTATCTTTGACACCTAGAGATCTAGCAGGGACCAAGGAGGTTCAGGACCTCCACATCCTCAAAACTCCAGACACCTAGCAGGAACCACAGAAGTGAAAAAGCTAAGGGACAGCAAGCAGGCCCTGAGTTCTCTCTCTCTCCCTCCCTCTCTCCCTCTCTCCCTCTCTCTCCCTCTCTCTCTCTCTCTCTCTCATTCTCTCTCTCTCTCTCTCTCACACACACACACATACACACACACACACACACACACACACACACACACACACACACACACACACACACACGAACCATGAAACTTGATACTAAAATTCCTAAGTAGAAGTGCAACATCTGTCTTAAAGGCACTAGGTCTTTTTAAACTGAAGAACCCTGTTCTATGTGAATGGCTGGCACAGGACAGGTGGAGGCGACCCCAGAGCCCCACTAAAGCTCAATAGATACTGAGTGTGGCATCACTTTAGGCTGTCTATTGGGTGAAAGAAGAGTTGAAAAGGCAAGTGGGGGCAGTGGGAGGAGGAAAGGTGACCCCCCACCTTCACATGCATGGCACAGGAGAAAATGTGACTAGGTCCTCTCTCCAGCAACTCCGCCCAGCAGCCCAGT
Organism: Dipodomys spectabilis; assembly: GCF_019054845.1. NCBI lineage: Eukaryota > Metazoa > Chordata > Mammalia > Rodentia > Heteromyidae > Dipodomys > Dipodomys spectabilis. Next base: position 18,158,579 of record NW_024870874.1, read on the forward strand.
ACCCCGCTCCAGGCACAGGGCACAAAGGACAGGCACACTCACAATCCAATTTGTTACACCTTCCACCTTCCAGGGAGAGAATGAGGTGAAGTAAAAAAGAAGAAGAAATCCCATTATCTTTATCTGCCCTTCCCATCAGGCACAGCGGAAAATGCAAACCGGGAGACAGCTGCTGTGAACTCTTTATATTTCACTCAGGAGATAGTGTATCTTTTTATTGCATACAGGAATTACTTATTTGAAAAAATATATCCTTTCAGCGTGACCTGAGCAGCAAGACAGAGAAAGAGTGGGAGGGGGCGCTGGCAATGGATAGAATATTTGCATGAAACCGGAGGAATCTGGAGGTTGTGGACTGTGGTAGAGGGACAAAAAAAGCAGACTGTGAAGGAAATGAGAGTCCTCTCCACCGCCTTGCTGTGTGATCTGGGCCCAGCTTCTCTGAGCTACGTTCTACCTGTGTAAGAGAGTAGACTGTTGCCAATGATTTCTTCTAGAAAATAAAGGGAGGAGACAAAAGAAATCCCTTATCTCAGAGAGAAAAATGTCCTGGCTCTGCTGCTAACCTCAGAACTGACAAACATCTCCTGATACCTTGGCATGGCAATGTCTGGCAGGGCGTTTGCCACAAGTGGGCTCTTATATAGCTGATGGAGGAGCTGAGTGATGTGAGTACCTGCCCAGATACCTGTGGGGAGAAAGGGGTATACACTTGAGAATGGCTCAGATAGGCAGAGTGGGTTGCCACTTGGATACTATCACTGAAATTACTGTCTGAAGTTGCACGGTCAATTCCTTAAACTATCACCACTGCCCTCTGTAAACACATAGATAGATAGATAGATAGATAGATAGATAGATAGATAGATTCTGTTTATTTTTATTTTATTTTTTTGCTGGTGCTGGGGCTTGAACTCTGAGCCTGTATGTTGTCCCTGAACCTCCTTTTGCTCAAGGCTAGCACTCTACCATTTGAGCCACAGTGCTACTTCCAGCTTTTTCTGTTTATGTGTTACTAAGGAATCGAACCCAGGGCTTCATGCATGCTACGCAAGCACTCTACCCACTAAGATACATTCCCAGCCTGATAGATTCTGTTTAGATAGATAATGTCTAGATAGACAGACAAATGATATATGGTACATATAAATAGCTAATGTATAGATAGTTACATAGGTAGATAAATACAGTCTAGAGATGGAAAATGTCTAGATAGAAAGATGATAAATGATAAATATAAATAATCTATAGATAGATATAGATAGATCATAGATACTCTTCAACTTAAAAAAGGAGTTATGTCCTGATAAACGTAAATTGAGACTATGATATATTAAAAATGCATTTACCCTGTAGAGATGATCAATTTGCCTAGCCTAGCCTACCTTGCATTAACCTATGAATAGGCAAAATTATGAACACTGCACTGGAGGTGTAAAACACAAAGATTGTCAGGTGTATTCTTGCACCACAGTAGCCATCCATTGGTTCTGTCTGCCTGAAGGACCCTGCCTGGCACAGTTCTCTTTGGACAGTGCCTGGAAAAGTCTGGGACAGGGTGGGAGCGGGCTGGGAGAATGGCAGTCCAAGCAGCAATGAATGGAGATGCAGGAGGTTCAGCGAAGGAGTTGCTGTCCAGGGTCACTTGAGGATGAAAGGAGGAGCCAAAACCATGCCAAGTAGACAGGGGGCTGAGGCTGGGTTTCCGTGGACCTCTGACAGGCAGGATTTAGACTGCATCCTTCTGAGATGGCCTGGTTATCCTGCTTTTCGAGGGGCTGGGCATCAGGATCCCAGTGCATCAGGAGGGGGAGGCGGCATCTGCCAGATGCAATCTGGTGCAGGAGGAGGAGGAACTAAGGGGAAGATTAAGTGGGGGGGATGGGAGGATGGGAAGTGGGGAGATGAAAGGGGAGGTGAAGGGGGAGGTGGGGGATGGGTAGGTTTTGGCTGTCTTACCTCTGTCCAATACAAAGCTGAGGAGGGTTTGTGTCTGCCTGCCAGGTGGCCCTTGGCATAGATTAATTTGTAGCAATAATCACCCCTTCATTTGTAAATTAAATTAGGCTTTTCAAGCACTTTTACCTTCATGGAAGAAACCACTTGTCCTGCCTCCTTCTCCCCATGGGACCAGGCGCATTAGTGTGCAGAGAGGCATTGAGACCCAGAGGAAGCCCCTTTTCTTTGCTATGCAACCACACAGAAAGAGGCCCAAGAGATTGGAGGCAGCTCCAAATTCTGGCTTCAGTAGGAAAAAAGGAAGTTCTGAGAAGAGCACCTAGCATGATTGACAGGGGGTGGGGCTCCAAGAAACACAGCCCAAGCCACTACCCCACTGGAGCAGGCCCTGAGTGCCCACTGTTGAGCCTCCCTTTGGCTCTTCCCCTTTACCCATTTCTGCTCTTGGCCTTGCATCACCTCCAGAGCCCAGACTGCACTAGCACTGCTCCGTGCCCTCGGACACTCTGTCACTGGAAACTTGCTCTGCCTAGCAGGCAGGTGGCTTTTCCCTGGCTGTGTGGCCTTCAGCTTGGGACAGTGGCCACTTTCCGGCTGGCCCTGGTGGCTCAGCAGAGCTCTAGGGCTTGCTTGCCTCCCTGTGATTGGTAAGAAGTGGTGGTGACCCCTTTAGATGCTGTGACTCAGGACTGTGACTGCAGACTGTATTGCATCTTCACTGAAGACTTTGTTTCGCTGGGTTTGGGACACTTCTTGCCAGGTATAGTAGTGCATGTCTGTTGTCCCAACTACTACAGAGGCAGAGATAGGAAGATCACTTGTTCAAGATCCAGCTTGAGCGAAAGCGCAAGATCTCATCTTAAAAAAAGTTCTAAAAGTAAGAGGACGAGGGATGTGGCTCAAGTTAAGAGTGCCCGTCTAACAAGCAAGAGGCCTCAAATTTAAGACCTAGTAAAACAAAAGAATAGTAACCATAACAACAGCAATAAGAACATCAACAACAAAAAGGGCCGTCCATTTCTCTGAGCTTTGGGGGAGGGGAATGTCACGGAACACTAATTCTTAACCTTCCTGAGCTCCGTTAGGTTTCAAAGCCCTCTCAGCCTTCAGCAATTGTCCACTCCTCATCTGCCCTTCCTTGTTTGCAGAGAGGCTGTTCCTAAGGAACAACTGAGCCACGGTTCTTCAAGTGGTGCCACAGGGGGCCAGCCACTGCCCACCCACCATGGGAAGTCATGCCAGTGGAGGAGATGAAAATTCCCTCTAGATTTGAGCAAACAGCATAGAGGCCCATCTGTCTTGGGTGGCTTAGCTGAAGCCAGCTTAGAGGCCAGATGGATGGGCCCAAGGCCTTGGGGGGGGGGTCTTTCCACCCCATGTTGCCAGAAATCAATGCCCTCTGCGTACCCAGCATCCACAAACAGGCATATGTGGCATCCTTAGCAGCATTATTCTCATAATCATTTACAGCAGCTGATATCCGCGGAGTGTGCGCCATGAGCCAGATTCCGCATGAAAGAGGCTGTTAATGCATCATTCCACCCAGTTCTTACTACCTGGCATGTGCTATTATTATCTCCATGTTATAGACAAGGAAACCAAGGCACAGAAAGATAATTTAGCCAAGGTCACACAGCTAGGACCTGGTGACACCAGGACTTGCATTCAGGTGATATCTGACACTGACTCCCAGTGCTGGAAATAACTCTCTTCCCCCTGGCCTCTTCAGAATACCCTCCTCCCACAGGAGGACTCCCCTGGACAGCATCCTGACCCTTAGGCAATGCATGACTGGATGTAAGCACAGCTCTTCCTAGGTGGCATGCCCTTGTTTATATAGGTTATGCCATCTATTCATGGAACATTCAAGTACAATGTCATCCTGCTCACCAGCAGGGTGTCACCTCTCATTTTTCCCTATTCTTTTTCTCCATCCTCTATGGTTGACCCAGATCCCTGGAGCCATAGACACTCAGCAAAAAATTACAGGCACTGAACAGAGGGAGGGGAAGAGCCTGGGGGCCAACAAAGGCAGTGGCAAGACCTTGGCCACAGGGACTTAGAGGGCAGGTTTTGCCTTTAGATCCCTTCTGTTACTTGGATATTTCACCTGTACACTCACGCCCCAGTCCCTCTGTGAATCCCAAAGGCATCATAAGCAGGCCAGATCACCAAGAGGCAGCTAGGTGACTCTCCTCTGCTCATTCCTCTGGTCAATTCCAAGCCAGCCAAGAAGGCAAAACCTTGGGGCTCCTTGCCATGGGTTCCTAGCATGCCTGATCTTATCTACTGATGCTCATCTTCTGCTCCTTGCTCCCTAGCTCTGCCTGCTAATGATCCAAGAAGAGACAGGGACAGCCCTGCTGATGGCTTACTCACCCAGATCCATGTCTGCAGCCTTGGGCCGATGGGAGCAGGGCACATTCTTAAAGATGGCATCCAGAATCTTCTCCTTCACCTGAGTGATGGTGTCACAGTTGAGGATCTTCACTGGGACCTCAGGGCTGTTGGCATTGTCAGGGCTGACACAGCTTAGGACCTGGGTATGGTGAGAAGTCAAATGGGTGAAGGCTGAAGGAAGGGTGCTACAAGCCTAGCACCATCTTGGCTTCTATCCTGAATGCCTCCTCCTCTCCAGGATGGGCTGGGGGAGGGGAGAGGTTACTCAGAACATCTGTGTCCCCAACAGGCTGCCTTAGCTTCTCCTGTCCAGACCAGCAGGATACAACCAGGCTTTAATATCACTACAGATGTATGAGTAGCTCACTTCATTTCAAACATCACTGAAGTACCAAAAGAATCCAGGTCTCAGCCTGTGGAGAGAATGGGAGGATGGGCATTCTACCACAGAGTAGCCACTGGTGTAGTAGGTACCATCTTGGCAGTTCACGAGACCCTGGCTCCCTTCAGGACCTTGCTCCATTTCCATTTCTGCCTTTCTTCTCGTCCCCCTCTCCCCATACCCATACACTTCCTTAGTACTAATGGGAATCTGGCTCCTGTCTCAAAAGATTTAATAGCTTTGATTTGGGGGAGGGTGGAGGTTCTAAACGGATGAGAAGTTGAAGGATTTTTAAGAAGCGGAATATATATGCATATATTTTAAGAGGTGCCCTTTACGTGGTTTGGCAATATAAGAGCTCTGTAACATTAACAAATTCAATAAAAAGCAAATACAGGGATTTTAAATGGGAAAGTTGCCCTTTCAACACATTTAGGTTCAGGGCTCCTGAAATGCTTTCCCAGCTGTGAGCTTTAAGTCCACCCCCCCCCCCCCCCCCGCGCTTAGGGTCCAGCTCATTGAAGAACCTGTTTCTCTTTTTTCAAATGAGTTTGAAAAGTTAAAAACTCTGCTTCACCAAACTTTTTTTTTTCTCTAAAAAGTTCTGGACTTTTCTTCCTCTGCCATTCTCAGAGGCTGGCTCTATCTACATTGATGGTTCACTGCTTGGATTCCTGGATGGAGCCTCCTGGTGCCAGGTGAGGAGTGCATGGTACACGAATAAATGAGACATAAAACCAGGCAGAGAGGTTGGGATCTCCCAGGGCGATGGCAGCCAGGTGCCCCACCATTCTGGTCTCCAGATTTCCCCCTTTGCCCCTGCAGCCTGAGCCCTGTACATGCCTCTCTCCTCCTCCCTCCCGGAACTAGGTCCCAATGGCTTCATCTGGCTTGCAAAGCCAGACACCAGCCCCCTCCCCGACCCCTCCATGTGGTGGCAATCAGAGTCCTGGCTCTGGACGCCTGCCTTTCATTAGCAACTAGCTCAAATGAGAACATGCTTATTCCATTAGGAAGAAGAAAAAAAAATCCCCTAAATCTATAAAAACCAAACTCACCCTCCAAATGCCCTAAACTAAAAAGGATGGAGGCTTTCTCCCAGCCACTCCTCCCCTTCCCCATCCCTCTCTCCTGCTCAGTGGCCAAGCAGAGCCGGATCCTTCCTCTTTCGGTCTTGTCCTCCAGACTTTCTTTTCTGTCCTATCTTTTGGGCCGGGTGGTGGATCAGTCCAAGATCTAGCCTCAGTGGAACTAATCATTCAACAATTAGGAGGTACATTAGTGTCTCCTAGAGCCTCTCAAAGCCCCTCTGTGGGCAATCCCTCCTGACCAGGACAAGGATTACTGGTCACTCCCAAAGTGATTGGGGCTCTTCCAGCCACTGTAGAATCCCAAACTTCTCTTGTTTGTATCTAGTGAGTCATCTCAAGTCTGCTGGTACCCTGCCTGCCAGCATGCAGCATTCCTCCTTCGCCTCCTCACTGGATGGGGTGCACCCTCGTCCACATATAGAAACATTCATATAGAAACATTCTTCTTCAGGCCCGAAGCCAGCTAGTACATATCCCAGTTTCCCTGTCTTTCCCTGGTACAGTTTCTTCTCACTTTCCTTCCTATACATCTCCACTTTCCTGACCCTCTCCAATGTCTTGCATTCTTGCTCAAGTCACAAAACCACCTGGGGGGCAGTAGCAATCTTTTAGCCTCTGGAATAAAGGCTACTGCAACTTGGGGACAAGCATGATCAGACCTCATTGTGTCGCACTTGATATGGAGGATGCAGATGACAAGGGAAAGAAAGGGATGGGACTGGGGACATTTTATCCCAGTTACTTGGGAGACAGAGACTGAGAGGATCAGAAGGAGATCAGCCCAGGGAAACAGTGAGACCTTCATCCTAATCCTGGGTGGAGAGGCATACATTATAATCCCAGATACACAGCAAGCCTATGATCAGAGGCCAGTCAAAAAAAAAATAAACCAAGTAAAAAGGACTAGGGTTGTAGCTCAAATAGTCAAGTGCCTATCTAGCAAATAGGAGGTCCTGAGTTCAAACCCCAGTACAATAACTAATTAACTAACTAACTAACTAAATCTGCTCAGGCATCTGTTTTTGGAAGGAGTTTTCCCTCTTTTAGTTTGATCTTCTAATTCTCCTCTGGCAGACAGTGGAAGATTGAGAGGAGGCAGAGGCTTCACTCACAGCCTGGGCCTACGAGTCCTCAGGGAGCATTCTATTCAGATATCTGTTGGGATTTCCATCATTCTCAGAAGCCAGATATAACTGGCAGATCATGTTTGCAGCCTTCTAGCCAGGCAGGCAAGGCTGACTTTGTTCTGAGGTGAGAATCATCTTCTGACTGGGCTGTGGGTTCGGGGATTCACCTCTTGCTTAGAGCAGTTGGATGGTCTATGAGCCTCTCTTTCTCCCAGTTCTGCATGCTTGTCCCCCTTCTGGCCCCATTTCCTGATTATTTTGTTTTATTTCCACTTGTTCCCTGACTTCTGGCTCCCTGGCTGTCTTTCTTGACTCGCTTCCCAGTTTTTATCAAAGCTTCTCATCCCTCCTTCTACTTCCACTCCTCTTTGGGAGTAAAAAAGACCCAGTGGATAATTATAATGGTGTCGTAAAAGCCTGAGTGTGAGCTCACCGGCCTGGAGAGACAGCAGGTAGCCAGCAAGGCTATAGGCAGCCATGCTGGGAAGAGGTGAAAGGGGCAATGTGAACCAGCATGAGTAAACCCTTGTCCTGGCTCCCCGCTGTGCATCTGGCCCCATTCAGTCCTCAAGACTGGTGAGAAGCAGAGGCAGAACTCAGACAGGTCAAGGTCTGTCTGATTCCAAACCTGTGTTCTGAAAGACAGCTCCACAGTCTCCCAGGGAAATCTTTGTGATGAGGAGAGGGAATCTGGCCTTGACAGAGGGCATTACATGTTCCTTGGATGATGCCCTACATTCTGGCCTCCCATCACACAGCACTGCCATGGTTGTATTTGAACCTCGATTCGTGGGTAAGTACAGGCTTCACAGTGATGAGGAACCTTTTCTAGTTTCCTTGTACTCCCTACCTGTGTAGATTTTCCATCCAGGTAAGCTCATCTGAGACAGTCAGTCTTACTGGCCAGGGGCCTTGACCCTGTCTGGGACCACACCAGTTAACCAGCTGATGTGCTCATCAGAAGTGGCTCAGACTGCCAGATGCCCTGGTACATGATCCATTGGAAGCCTGGGGTGAGGGGCCATGGGAGAGCACCTGGCAGCATCCATGCATGGGAAAGCTGAAGAGGCTCCTCTTATACCATCCCCTCTATAGACCAAAGCCTGTTTGTCAGAGCCTCAGGGCAGCAGCAAGGGGGCTTACCAGAGTCTTGTACTCGATCTGCTGCCTGATGAGCTTGTCCTCGCTCAGGGAGTAGCGGGCTTCTCCTGTGATGGCATCGATGGGGCCCTTCTCCATCTGCTGCTTGATGGCACAGAACAGGGAGAAGAGGGGCTCCCCGGCACACTCCTGGATGGGAGAAGAAACAAGATGGAAGAACTCTGGGATGGCAGGTGTGCACAGCCCACCTCGCTGTCCCCTGCTTTCCTGTGCCTCCTGGGATGCTCTTTCTGTTGGTGTCACCTGCTTTTCCATTCAATTTTCTAGTTCCCTCTTCTGTAAGTTTTTACGCCTCAGATCTGCATATGTCTTGGTCTTTGGACAGAGGCTTTCCCCATATTCGGCCCTTTCCTACCACTTGCACAGAGCCAGTTAGCTCTTCCTCCCTGTCTCCCAGCCTCCTCTGCTCCTTCTCCCATCCCCACACCATCCTGTCCTTTCAGAGTCCCATCAAGAGGCAGAGGTTGGCCATTTGTGCCATGAGCTCCTTAGACAGCGAGTTAATAATCAGAAGCCCAGAGCTCAACCCCGTCCAGGCTTATGTCCCACATCAGGCTTGGGATTCTTATCGGCTTCTGTCAGCCTGGATGTTGGTGATGCGAGAGGTCTGAAGGCTACTAATAGGTGAATCATTTTTAGCTTAAACTAAGAGTTTAGCTTTGGTGGCCATGAAGGACCCTTTAAGAGGCTCATCTAATCCTAATGTGGGAGAAATCAGCCATGGGCACCATATCTCTGAAATGATAACTGAATGTGGAGCTCTCTCCTGAGATAGTGCATGACCAAGGACAATATCATTCCTTCTGGACTTGGGAGGGCACAGAGAAAAATAGGGCAGGCCGGGTTGACCAAAGGCTTGTGTCAGAGCAGGGTAAACACAGCAGGGTCCGAAGAACCCCACACTCCATCCTACCTTGAGGAACTTGTAGAGGAGGAAGGTGAACCAATTGGTCAACATCTTCTCAGCCACAGACTCTGTCCTGTCACCAGGCACGGCAGGAACAAGTAGACAAAGGTCAAGAAAGAAGCATTAGGTCAGAGACCAGGGCTGAGCAGGGCAGGGCAAGGGCAAGAGTCTACCACCATCATGTTGCTGTAGCCCTTGGATCAGATCTTGAGATCCCACAGCACAGGAGAGTTTCCTGGTCTCCTTGGCCATCCACACACTCCCCTGCCCCTCACTGATGAGGAGGTTTTCCTGTGAAGCTGGGGAAGGACATGTTGAGCCTTGAGTTCCAATCACTGGTGGGATTTTCCTGGGCTCTCTTGGAGCTGTGTGCCCCAAAGCACTGTATGATGACACCAGTTCTCTTCACCTACATGGTCTAGTGTGGCAGCCACTCACCACACACAGTTACTGAGCACATAAAATGCACCCCCTGCATCTGAGGAACTGAAGTTGCTTATCTTACTTATGCTAATGAATTTAGATATAGATCATCCCTAAGGATGGTCAGTCTTCAATTAGTCAGTATGGCTTTAGGAAACTTCATGAAAGGAGAGAGTCAATTGGCAGCCTGGGGACAAGCATGACAGAAAGACCAGACAATCCAAATAGTGCCTACAGCCCAAGCTAAAGAGTCCTAACACTGACTCCTGGAGAGCTAGAGCCCTCACTCAGCCCAAAAGACACTGAAAGCATCCTACTCCATATTAAAGTTTCCACTACTTTGGAATCTTCCCTTGGAAATCTTCTAAGGAAATCTGCCACAACAGGAAGTTTCTTCTTGAGTCTAACATGCATCTTTCATAACACAACTAAGGCCTACTCATTATTTTGGAAGCAAAGATTTTCAAAAGACTTCTCTAAGCTTCCATTTAGAGAAAACAAATTGCATTGAAACTTGTACTGCGTGTATTACCAGCTCCAGAAAGCAACTAGAAATCCAGTTACAGTTGCTAGATAATACTAAGAACTAAAATCCACGGCACCTGAACAGCTGCTGGCATCAAGTGAAGTTAGGAGGGGAAAAAGAAGGAAAACTGTTTAAAGGAGGGGGCAGCCAGGGGCAAGAAGAAGAGACAGACAGAAGTGGAAAAGGCAGAAGGAGCCGATGCGTTTGGGGGATTATGGGTCAGAAACAAAAGGGGAGACAGAGACCCAAAGTGCAACCACAAGACCATGCCGGGAAACTGTTAGTGGGAGTCCTGATGGGTGGCATCAGCAACCCTAGAATTATGCCAGCAGTTGTCTGTGTGGTGAAAGGAAAACAAAAATCAACACAATCTACCTTGCTGTTTCCAGAGCTGCAGGACGGTGCCTCTAAGCAGCAGCCTTCTGTGGCTGTGCAGGTAAGCGTCTGTTGCTTTGGGAAGCAGCCAGAAGCAAACACTCCTAAAAGCCAGGTCTAAGCACCAGCCCTGCCTCAGACCCAGAGACCAGGGGAGGAAGCTGGGTGACAGGATGGAGTGGTGTGGACAGAGGGCTTCGCCTGGGGCTTTCTAACTTCAGATGTGCTAGAGACAATGAGTTAAAATATCCTGGAGGAGCTGGTCATGGGGGACTCACACCTGTAAGACTAGCTATTGAGGAGGCTGAGATCTGAAGATCATCGTTGCAGCCAGCTCAGACAGGAAAGTTGATGAGACTCTTATCTACAATTATCTACCAAAAAGCTGAAAGTGGAGTTGTGGCTTAAGTGATAGAGTACCAACCTTGAGCAAAAATACTAAGGACAGCACCTAGGCCTTGATATGTGTCTAATGTGTGTCTCTCCCAATGGACACACACATTCATAGTGGCTCATGTCTATAATCTTAGTTACTCAGGAGGCTGATCATAGTTCAAAGCCAGCATGGGTGGGAAAGTCTGTGAGACTCTTATCTCCAATTAACTACCAAAATGTCTGGAAGTGGTAGAGCACGCTAGCCTTGAGCCAAAAAGCTCAAGGACAGCTTATTCAAGCCCTAGGACCAACACACACACACACACACACACACACACACACACACACACACACACACACACACACACATACACACACACACTCACACTCATCCTGGAGGAGAAATGGCCTCTCTTCCCAGGGAGAAGGATGGTATAAAAGCACCTCTTTCGCATAGGGCCAAAGCCATGGGTCTGGCTGTGTCCACATTGACTTTGCAGGTTACAGCAGTATAGGGGAGGAAGCATCCAGCTTCATGGAATAATGGATCCTGGACCCACTCAGAGCCTATAGTGAGGGCCAGGAGATAGTCATTGGGCTTGGGCTACGTGAGTCAGTCATCAGTAAAAGACTTTCATTGGTTTTGTCTCCAAGTTTACTGTACATGCAAATCACCTAGGTTCCTTGTTAAACAGCAGATTCTGATTCAGTGGGTCTAGGGTGAGGGGACCTGAGCTTCTGCATTTCTTCCTTTCTTTCTTTTTTCTTTATTACTGTGCCTCCTCCTGATTTCTGGTACTCTACATGATCAATGGAGTTTCTCTAGTAACAAACTATAGAAATGATCCCCAAAAGTAAAGTCTTGCTTCTGCATTTCTAACAAGCTCCCAGATGCTGCCGGCAGTATGAAGCTGTGGGTTCTCTCCCAATACCAGCTCTGCCTTAGATGAGGCCAGGGATAGTCTAGATCTAGCTTCTACTAGGGAAGTCTAGTCCAAAGTAAGGGAGTGGAGGAATAGACAGGGACGATGCCAAAGCAAACACAGAGGTATGTGGAAAATAACACGGTGATCTAAGGGCCAGGGCTGAGCTCTGCCTGTGATAAGCAGAACCTTCTAGATGGACTTGCAACAGCCCAGCCCCCTGCAGGGTAGTCCCTTGCCCTTAGGGGGCATAGCTGCTCTTCCTGAAGCCTGCCTTGGTTTCCCTGGCTGGCACAGGGAGTTCACCAGCCTCACCTCCGGAGCAGCAGCTTGGGGTGGTTCTTGCTCTCCAGGTTCTTGTCGATGAGGTCAGCCAGCAGCTGCTTGAGCACGTCGGTGGCATACTCCAGCTTGCTCTGCAGCACAGTCATGATGAGCGAGGCCACATTGCCCCGATCACGCATGGAGAAGCTACGCTGAGACTCGAGCGTGCGGATGAAGGACAGCAGGAACACCTTGTTGTTGATGAGCTGGGCGAAGAGCTTCAGGCCTTTCTCCACACGTTCCTGCCGGTAGCCCGGGACCTGTAGAGAAATCAGAGGTCCTGAGCACCCAGCAACCTCCACACAGGATGGCCAAGCCTCCCAGCCCACCCCTCACCCATGACTCCGGCACAACCCATCTGGATAATGCTTACCCAGTCCTTCTCAGGAACTGGGTACTACCCAGCATCTACTTAACCTTGATCATCCTCATGACATGCGTCATTACCTCCAGTTTAGGGAAGACTCAGCACAGAGAGAACTACCCAGATTTCCTAAGCAGCAACTCTGAGGTTTCTACCACCTTTGCCCTAATGGTAATGCACAGCCTGTATTCAGGAAGCCATTCCCAGCTGCCAGGGGAGCTCCAGGAGGTCAGGCACTGTGGCTTGCATCTTTTGTTGAGCTATTCAGAGCCAGGGCCTCTGTAGACACGCAAGTGGGCTGAATCAGGATTGCTGGCTTCCACATAGCTTCTGATTTGTTTGCTGGGCAACCTTGTGAGTAAGCCTCTTTACTTCTCTGGAGCCTAAATTTACTCATCCAAAAAAAGTGAAAGAGCCTAACTGTAGAATTCTCTGACTCTGGCAGCTGCAGTTCTCCTCTGAGCCTTTTGGAGTCCCTGCTCCAGCCACTGCAGGAGAAGGAAGGCATGTCTACCATCCTGCCTACACAGTCTGCGGTTTGGAGTTTCTGGTAGGATGCGGCTTCTACTTGGCAGGTGTATCTGCCTCCTCCCTGAACTGGGTGTGCAGGACACACCTCCCAGATGAGGGAGAACATGTACAGCAGTCCTGCTCATAGCAGTGACACACTGGAGAGTTCTAGAAACCCAGCAGAAGTGGGGAGGATGGAGGATCTACACCCAATAGGAAGCCACATAACAATGGCAAGGAATGACCTGCTGCTACCCACAGTCAAATTCACTATGTCTTATACAGCACCTGTAGGTCTGTAGCCCAGGCTTTGGATCAGAAAATGCAGAAACTTTGGCCCATGAAGGAGAACTCCATCACCTTTGGGGCCTACTGTCTCATCTATAAAGTGAGAATTTAAGTGCTTTTGTCATAATGTTTTATGAACATTAACTAAGATAATGTATGTAAAACGCCTGGCATGCACCACGCTCACTTAAGCAGCGACAGCTTTATCACCTGCTTCTTCAACTCCAAGACCGCTTTGCCCATTAATTTCCATGCTATGCATGGCACAGCATCTTTTATCTCAGAATGGGCGGGGGGGGGAGGTAGAAGTTTCCTCCCCATTTTGTGGAAGGAGGAGATGAAAGTAAAATGTCTTGGTGAGATGTTTCTGAAACAATTCCCCTTTGCAGCCTGCCACCCTTCCCCCAAGTCACTGCCACAGTGAAAACAAGACTGTATTTATTCACCAGATGGTTCTCCACTTTAGCTGAAGTCCATGAGTATAAAACTGCCTAGTAAATTTTAATTGCAACTCAATACTTGGGAGTCTAGGAGCTGGTGATGGGTTATAGTTGGGAGTTATGATGGACAGCTTTGAGGAAAGGTATGTAGAAACCCCCAACCCCAAATGTCTGGACTTGCCCAGTGACCCACAAAAGAGAGATCTAGTGACCTGCTTTCTAGAACAGCAAGAAGATACCATCCTCTTCACACTGCCCATGGCTAAAAGTGTTGGGAAAACCTGCTTTCCATAGCTTCTTTTAGAATGTTTGCATACTCAGAGTGCCAAAAGGAGAAATATTTCAGTGGCAAGAATGGGAACCAACAAAACAGTAATGCCCACAAGTTCCCTGGGTCTCACATAATCTCAAGGCTACTGGGGGGAGAATTAAAGTTAATTTCTATCTATGAGTAGTTTAAGTGAATGTATTGAAAATGAAGATATGGTATGTTCTAGATATACTTAAAAAATGAGAAGCAGGAATCTGAACATATATTGGTACAGCAATGTTCATGAAGACAACATTCACGACAGTCCCAAAGAGAAAGCATCCTAAGTTATCATTTACCCACACATGGATAAATGAATAAGAAAAATGGAGCATACCTAGCCAGAGGAACTTTAATGAGCCTTGAAAAAGGAAGAAATTCTGATAGATGCTCCCACATGCATGAACCTGGGTGACATTCTGCTTAGTGAAACAAGGCAGACATAAACGAATAAATACTGTATCATTCGCTCGTACGAGGTCCCTGGAGTATTCAAAGTCATCGGCGGAAAGCAGAAAGTGGCTGCCAGGGGCTAGATGGAAGGAGAGCCAGTCTCAGCTTGGAGAAATGGATGGTCCTAATGTCTACATACAATGTGAATACACATAACGCTCTTTAGGAGCACACTTAGCAATGGTTGTGATGGAAAAGTTTATATATATATATATATGTGTGTGTGTGTGTGTATATATATATATATATATATATTAGCACACTTAAAAATGAAAACAACAAAAGCCATGTGATCTGCTTGATTCAGAGCCTCTGACCAACAATTAGCCAACTTGTGGGCTCCATGTCAGGCAAATTACTGAAAATGGCTGTTAATGTGAGCTGGGGCCTGGGATCACAGTCTCTCTCTGACAAAGACAAAGGAAATAGAGAATTCTCATGCTGGAGGGGAGATTGGAAGGGCCAGACAAACAACAGGGCCATGGTAGGCCATGATGTGATTGGTACTGTGGGTAGCAGGAATGGTCTAAGGTTGGATGTGTCCACCTAAAGAGCTCTTAGGTGGTTATCAGAACCCCCAGTCTTGACCTCAGAGTCCCCACTGTGGTCCTCTGAGAGTCCTCCAATGGTGGTTGGTAGGGGACCCATGGCTGCCTGTGCCTTGGGCTCCTTGGAATGGGCAGTGTCTCTGGGAATCTCTGAGGCCACATTGTATGAGAACTCTGAAAGCTTTCTGCATGGAGAGAGGAGTTTGTGTTATCCATTCTGCAGCCCCTGCTGCCTCCTGCCTAGCTGCCAGAAAATGAGGCAGGAGAGGCCAGCGCAGGACAGATGAGGCTGCAGCTGGCTCCACTCAAGGAGGACGTGGGGGACGTGTCCAGGTTTCCTTCCTGACAGGCAGTCATCCCATCTCCGTTCTCCATTGGAATTCCTATCTACTCAAAAATGGTTGTTAGAAGAAAGGCCTACAGAAGTGCTAGCCAGGCACCCATAGCCACTCCTGTAATCCTAGCTACTCAGGAATCTGAGAGCTGAGGACTGCTGTTTGAAGCCAGTCTGGGCAGAAAGGTTCATGAGACTTATCTCCAATTAACTATGAAAAAACAGAAGTGGAGATGTGGCTCAAGTGGTAGAGCACCAACCTTGAGTGAAAACGCTAAGGGACAGCATGTGAACCCTGAGTTCAAGCCCCAGGACAAGCCAAGAAAGAAAGAGAGAGGGGGTAGGGAGACAGAGGGTGGGAAGAAAGGAAAGAAAGAAGAAAAGAAGGAGGAAGGGAGGGAGGGAGGAAGGGAAAGAAAAATGAAGGTAGGAAGGTAAGAAGGTAGGAAGGTAAGAAGGAAGGAAGGAAGGAAGGAAGGAAGGAAGGAAGGAAGGAAGGAAGGAAAGGAAGAACAGTTTTCAGTAAGAGGCCTGTTGCTGTTCAGAAGAGCAGTGAGATTGTTGGAATTCTGGTCCTGGCAAACAAGGCTGGCATGTACAGTGAAACAATCTGTGCACTAAACTACTCCAGATGTACACATATATAAAAGGGTCTATGGGAGCATACAGAGTCCACATGCACAGCCCTTACCCACCCCTCCCTCAGGGTTCTCTGTGAGAATGAGACTTGTTAACCCTACTACCATCACCCTGAGCATCCTTGGTTATGTCCGCAGCTAGTGTTAAGCCAGATCTGAAACTCTGAGAATCTGTGGGAAGGAGGTAAGAGAATGTAGGAAGGCCAGAAGGCAAGAGGAGTGAGTTTATATGATGGGACATGGTCTGATTTCTAATGAGGGCCATAGAGTGGTCTAGATAGGTGGTATAGGGTTTACAGGTTTATGTTTACCAAGAGACCATCTTAAGTGGAAGTGCCCGTTACCCAAAGTATTCAGAAAGTATAGGAAATGGAATTGACACAGAAATAAAAAAATTAAAAAGAATCCAATTGAAAAGTTACATCTTTGGGGTTGAGCATAGCTCAGTGTTTGAATACTTGCTTAACATATGTGAGGCCCTAAGTTTGAACTACAATAAAAAGAAAAGTTACAACCTTTGAAGAAAACCTAGTTGACTAGTGAAAAATGAGGAATAACTTTATATGCTCGACTTAGTTGAATTCTTATGGTGTCCACAGAGGGTGTAATTCTTCTTCTCAGGACTGCCATGGTCACGTTATTGCAGACAGACACACAGATACCTGCTTATTCAATTGCTCACCATTTCCTGCAAGTCAACTCTGCCAGATCCTCACTCAGCATTGCAATACACAGGAGCACAACCCCTACATCCAGTCACACACACACACACGATTGTCCCATCTGTTCACCCCCACCCTCCTCCTTTCCTTACTTTCACCAGGAATCACATGAGAAGTCTGGCATTTTGATGCTGGAGGGAAGATGGAAGGCAGAGAGAAAAGAATGAGAAACAGGAAACCCAGAACCAGGAGCAGAACCAATGCCAAGAGTAGATATAAGTGTCCAGATGCAGAAGTTCTATGGGTAGATTATAATCTATGAGTAAGTTCATGTGTGTATGCCCATGTACTACTATCTCTCTCTCTCTCTCTCTTTCTCTCGCTCGCTCGCTCTCAATAAGTAAGCATGGGGAAATGTGGAGCCACAAATGTCACTGTGGACATACAATGTGCACTGGCACAGCACACAGCCTGTGTGTCCCCTGAAGAGCCCATGTGGATAGTTCCTCCACATCAGTATTTGCACCATTGCAGGACTTTTGAGCAATGGGCTAGTTTTCATTTTATGGACAATGTAAAGCTTGGCATTAATCCTATTATCCACGGTTGCCTTGGCTCCATATTTCCATGCATCTGGAAGGCGTGGCACTGATGTGGCACAGTGCACAGGTTTGCCCTGGGAGCCGGTGTACATGGGAGTTGGCTTGCCTGGACTCAGCTTCTGACTGGGTCCCCAGCAGATATCTAGTCCCAGACAAGCACTGGACCTCCGTGACCCCTTAGTTTTGTCATCTATTAAATAGGCTCCTGGGAGGTTAGATGACTGAATGCCTTTGAAGTGCTTAGAGCTGTACAGGGATTTTCCTAACAGCCAACTAAGAGGGATCATTCCTAGGATTATTATTTTGCCCTACTTTCCTCATTTATATTTTCCACTTTCCCCCAGTATTTATCTTCGTAAGCCATTCTAAAGCTCTTTCAGAACAAAGTATAATATGAATATATGCATAAGCAGGATACCAGGGCAGGCAGCAAGTGGCACAGGTCCCTCTCTTAGACAGATCTTTGGGTTACCATTCCTGTTTCCCCTTCTTTCCCCTCCCATCGCTGAGTTTTTATGGGAAGGTAATCCTCAGCTTCCATTCCATTCCATTCCCAAAGGACTCACAGACATCCCCCCTAAAACCTGAGTACGGCTCACATGTCTGTTCTGAGGTCCACTGTCTTCACCCCATCTCCTTGAGGACAACTTACTGGTGCCCACCAGCTAGGGAAGCGCAGGAAGAGTCGTTCCCTGGCCATAGTTCTTGTACCTTCTAACCGGGTGAGGGGCACTAGACCTGCAGGCCACCTCCCCACGGTCATGCTCTAACTCTAGCACAGGCCACCACTTCTCACCTCAAGGTCCCGGAGCACAGGGTGGTCTTCAATTCCTGGGAACAGCACCCGCATGGTGTAGTTTCTGTAATCCAGGAAGGGAATGCCGGCTCCATCCAGGTCGCTGGTCAGTTCGTGGATGTCTGTCTGCAGCTCGGCAAAAGCTAGCCCAAAGAGAAGCCCCATGAGACTGCAGAACTGGGCAAGAGCAGGTGTCGCCCCTCAGCTGGAAGGACTCAGAACCCTCCCTGGGGCCCCTGGGTAGCTGAGCACTGGAGCTTGGATATTCGAGGATGAATAGCATCAGCTGGAATTATGCCCCTTGTAAATGTCAGAGGGATGGCAAGGCTGTGCACAGATGTGTGCTATGGCTGGGGTCACAAAGGACTCATCACCTGAAGATGGAGGACAGAGGATGGGCTGGGACAGGAGAAAGTGGACAGATGGACAGGAGAGAAGGGTTTCCAGAATGAGTTTGTGGCTGGTCCTGTGTATTGTACTGGGTTTCCAAATACAATTTAAGGTTTCTTCCAATAAAAGAAAACTTCTGAGAGACCAGTTGTGGGCTGTACAGCTCATGGAGACCCTCCAACCTCTAAGTGTGGCTCGGATAATGAGACCGCTATGCTACTCTACCATGCAGAGTTGTGACTTAGTCCCTCCTGCTTTGAGAAGATGCTCACTGGGGGTGAATGTCGGCCTGCACTGCTGTCTGTGGTACAGACAAGGCCTCCAGATAGACAGTCTTAAGGCCCCCATTGGCCCCAGGAAAAATGTGACACACAGTACAAGAGGGTCTTACCGTAACTAAACCTGTTATCACACTCTGCCTGAACACACGTCCTCCTCTGGGGCCAGCCCCTGGCTACTGGAGATGCTAAGAGGTAAGGCGGCCAGCACTGCCTGGCGCTGGCTCTCTCCTTGTTACACATGCACTTACACATGCAGACATATATGTGCACACATATGCACACTCACTAGCACACTGACACACATTTGCACATACCATGATGGATGCCTAGTGGGCTGGGCTGGCACAGGAACTTTACCTAGCCACTCCAGGCACCATGCTCAGAGCCCTATTCTGTCCTCCACCCCACAGGGCCAAGTGAGAAGCACACAGCTGGGTGGTTTATGGGAGTGTGAGTAAGGTGGGGGTGCATGCATGTTTGTGTGGGAGCATGTCGGTGCATGTGCATGTGTGAGGATGAGTGCAGGCATGTGTGTACTCACAAATGTGTGTGTTTGCATCTCCACAGCTCAGAGCCGTGCAGGGCCAGGCTGGTAGCTTCTGAGTATGGCTATCGGTGACATCCTGGCTAGCTGTGACATCTCTGGCTGGCCTCAGGCCCACCCTGGCAGGCTCAGCAACATCCCTGAGCTTCAATGGCAATGTCCTCTTCCCAATCAGGACGGCTGATTGTGACAAGCCACAAGAGACAGCATGATACACCCCCCCCCCCCCCATAGACTCCTGTCTGTCCATCAAGCCCTCTTTCCCCAGGGAACCTTCTAGGAGAGTCTGGTATCCCCCTCTTCTGATTTATCCCCTCCCAGCTGGGGTATTGGGGTGCTCAGCCAGCCCGGAGGAGAAGGAGAGAGTCAGCTTTTGATTGGTCTGCTGCTTTTCTGTAAGTCACCAAGCCCTTCCAACATTCAAAGCCTAACCCCCCTCCACACATAAAAGAGATTCTAATCATTATGCCTAATTAGAGGGAAGAGTACATTGCAGAGAAAAAAAAATCAAGCAGCATAAATATAATAAAAGGCAGTAATTAACAGTCCCACAAGGCGGATGCTGAGGTGATGGTGGTGAAGGATGTGGAGAGGGATGGGATGGCTCATTTCCCCATCAGAATCGGTGTGGCTCCATGTGGTAGCCTGGGGTCCAGGGTCCAGTTAACTCTACATTTTACATTTCACCTGCAGAGGACCGGCTGGGCCCTTGGTCTGGCTGACTCATGCAAAGATGTGTTAGGGTTACGAGAGTCTGACAGCTATATTTCCTTTTTGGGTTCCATGCTGATCACACTTCATGGTGGTGTTCGTAATATTCTTTTAAAAATACATGCTGTGAAACACTCTTCCTTCGAAATCTCAGATCAGCCCTATAGCCTTCCCTTCCTGTGGAAGGAAGACAGCTGAGGATTGCTTGAATGTGACAGGTCCAGACACCCCCAGGCCTTCCCCCGGAAGCGGAGAGTGAAACACACTCAACCAGGATCAGGGCGGGTAGAGACAGCTCTCATGGGTGCAAATGATCCCAGTCTGATACCTGGAAGGAGTCTGAGCATTGCTTGATGGAATTTGGGACAGGTGTGGCTCAGCCTGCTGGTTTGGGAATGGTGCACATACACACACAATCACACAAACACACACATTTATATAGGCTCCCAAACTGACTGCTGCTGCCTGTCTACTTGCTTGTCTCTCTCTCTGTTTCTCTCTGTCTCTGTCTGTCTGTCTGTCTGTC
This sequence comes from Dipodomys spectabilis, assembly GCF_019054845.1. Taxonomy (NCBI): domain Eukaryota; kingdom Metazoa; phylum Chordata; class Mammalia; order Rodentia; family Heteromyidae; genus Dipodomys; species Dipodomys spectabilis. The sequence goes on from NW_024870874.1 coordinate 18,178,949, forward strand.
TGTCTCTCTCTCTCTCTTTCTCTCTCTCTCTCTCTCTCTTTCTCTCTCTCTCTCTCTCTCTCTCTCACACACACACACACACACACACACACACACAAACACACACACAGTTTCAGGGCAGGGGCACCTGTCCACTCCGTACCTTCCTTGCACTCCAGGGCTACACGGGACTCAAGGTTGTCCATCTGCATCTGCAGTCTCTTCAGCGTGAGGTCACTCTCGCGGGATTTGCGCTTATAGGCAATGAGCACAGCCACGATGAAGATGATGAGGAGGCCGCCGGCCACTGCGATGCTGACGATGGCAGGCAGGCTGAGCGGGCTGTCTGGCGCGATGTACACCATGCCAGGGGAGTACTCCATGCCACCAACACGAGCCTGGGGGACACAGGGGAGGAGGGAGCTGGTGGCAGGGCAGCCTGGGGGAAGAACCCCAAGTCAGGATGAGGGCTGGTTTTGGGGGAAGAGCCCCCTCAGCTCGTTAAAAGAGGAGGGAAAATGGAGTAGATGGCAGAAGCCACTCTCTCAACTAGAGTCTGTGCCTCTTTCTCTTGGGTAGGCATAGAAAAGCATACAACCAAGCAAAGCCTGACCTAACGTCGGTGATACTTCTCTAACATACAGTCCTTCATAGTGATGGGGGCCCGAGACACAGGGCATGACACATGGATCTCCCCAGGCCACCATGCTCCTGCCTTCAAGACTCTGTCGCCTCTAACTGGAGACTTAGTATACCATTGCATATTGCTTTGCATTGCCCTGGTAGTTCACCCGCCAGTTCTGAAAGACCAACAAATTGGAGGGAGATGCTTGGAATTAGGGTGGGAAGAAGGAAGCAGGGGTGTGGGGTAGCTGGGAGGAGAGTACATTGGGTCAGAATCCTAGCCAGAAATCCTCTGTGAGCCTAATGGAGCTGGACCACTCACACCCAGTATCCCTCCTGCCCTGAGAGCCTAATGAAACTGGCCACTCACACCCAGCATCCCTCCTCCTGCCCTGAGAGCCCGATGGAACTGGACCACTCACACCCAGCATCCCTCCTCCTGCCCTGAGAGCCCGATGGAACTGGACCACTCACACCCAGCATCCCTCCTACTGCCCTGAGAGCCTAATGGAGCTGGACCACTCACACCCAGAATCCCTCCTGCCCTGAGAGCCCGATGGAACTGGACCACTCACACCCAGCATCCCTCCTCCTGCCCTGAGAGCCCGATGGAACTGGACCACTCACACCCAGCATCCCTCCTCCTGCCCTGAGAGCCCGATGGAACTGGACCACTCACACCCAGCATCCCTCCTACTGCCCTGAGAGCCTAATGGAGCTGGACCACTCACACCCAGAATCCCTCCTGCCCTGAGAGCCCGATGGAACTGGACCACTCACACCCAGCATTCCTCCTGCCCTGAGAGCCCGATGGAACTGGACCACTCACACCCAGCATCCCTCCTCCTGCCCTGAGAGCCCGATGGAGCTGGACCACTCACACCCAGCATCCCTCCTGCCCTCTGCCAGGATGCAGTCCTGCCCCTCACCATCACTTTGTGCTTGCCGATGAGGTTGGGGGACTCGCAGAGCAGCTGCACATCTGACACAGTCACGGTGCATGGCTTTTCCCCGACCAGCACGGTGTAGTTCAACTTCACGTTGCCCCCAGCCACTGGTGGGATGAGGTTCTTGCCCTGGACAGACAGGAAAGCCCTCATTTCAACCCTTGAGCCAAGACTATAGCTACTGGCTCCTGCCAGGGATTCCTACCTGGATATATCATACTGCAGGAGAGGCTACTGTCTGTATAAATCTAGAGAATCTGTGGTACCTGCCATGTCTTGGATGAGGTTTTTTTCCATAAAGCTTAGCACCTGATGCAGTATTGTTAAGAAGTTGTGGGACCTTTAAGAAATGGATGGGGGAGGGTGTCTATTGGGAGATCATTACTGGCCCCCTCTCTCTCTGCCCACTAGCTTCCTGTCTTACTAAGTGATGTCTCCTCACTCTCTGTTTCCACTGTGATGACCTTATAAGAGCCAGTGCTAGGCTATTTAGACTTTCTGACTTCAAAATTGTGAGCTCATTAAACTTCTTTTCTTTGTAAGTGCTAGCCTCAAGTGTTTTGTGACAGTAACTGAAAACAAACTAATGCAGGATTTAGATCACCATTTGTCTACCAGTGGCAAGTCAATAATCAAGCAACTCTGTCAGCATATCCTTGATGCAGCCTCGGTATCCTTCTCAAAAGAGAGGTATAATCAGTCACTACCAGTTGGTTCAAATGGTCATAGGAGTTAAAATTATCTTGCGATTTGTGGCCCCAAGAAAACTCAAGCTGTGGTTAGCAAAGGGCTGCAGGGGAACAGTATAAACCTCTAACTGCTCGGTTCCTGGGTGCTGAGGACAAAAGCTTTCCTAGATGAATCTGCCTGCCCTGGGAGTATTGAGCCCATAAAGAAGGATATGGTACACAATAGCTGAGAGGCTGCTTATGAAATCTGCAGAGGCCAGAAGTCACAGGCCTTCTGTGACCAGAACAACCCCTCACCCAACCAATGTAGTAGCTTCCTTTCTCCCCACCCTTGTTCTACCTTAAGGATGATGGGAGTGCCAGGCTTGAGCTCTAAAATTCCTGAGGGACCAAAGGCTTCAAACACAGGGTTGGGGTAGTAGGTGAAGTTGGTCTTGTTGAGAATTAGCAGAGATTGGACGTTGTCCAGGATGAAGCCAAACTCCTCAGGCCTCTCGGTGAGGTCAGACTGGTGGTCAGGACCCAAGGCAAGGGCTGGTGCCTGGCAGGTCATCTCCGTAGCATTCAGCACCTCACAGATCTGTGGGAGGAGTCCAGGAGGGCGATGATAAACAGTGTGTATACCCACCCTACCCCCCATGACAGGTCTCCTGGGGTGTCAAATGCAGAGGATTATGGATGACTGAGCCAGGATCACACACTTGGGTGCTAATAGATTATGCTATGTGGCTGTCACAGAACTCTGGTTTTTACCAGATGGGTATGGCAATAACTAGGTATTTGTAAGCTAGGAAGGAGCAGGGGTGTTAGAAGAAGGGAGAAGAAGGGTATGTATGAAACCCCAGGAAGTAATCGATCATGTAGACCTGCACCTCCTAAAGGCTGAAGATACCCAAGCATCTGCTCCTCTATCCCCCACTCCTAGGTGTCACAGGCTTGGTGACTGGCATATGGGTCAGGACAAGCCTGGGGACTTGGGGAGCCCCACCCTTTGGGAAGGTGGCATGCTGAGTGGGAACCTCCTCCCCAGGCCCTGCTCACCCACACTCACATTGATGTGTTCCTTCCCTCCATGCTTGGCACGGATCTGGGGGTTCTGGATAAGGTCCAAGTGAGTCCCCCAGACAGCGATGGGTGTGTTCCCACTGCCCAGGAAGAAAGACAGAGCTGTGAGAATCAAGTACCAGAAAAGGAAGGGAGGGCATGTGCCCATGATGGAGGTGATGATGATGATGATGACAATGACGATGAAGATGCACTGTGACAATAACGAAAAGCAGGTGGCACAACACTATATGTGGGGACAAGGAGGACAAGCTATGTGCTATCAAGAATAAACATCCCAGCAGCCAAGGGGAAGGAAGTAACAACAGATGCTGTGGCATCCATCCCTGGGCTTATTTTGAACAACGACAGCTTATGGAAGCATAGGTACTGTACAGCCCCTTGGTATCTGAGGCCTGGCCTGGGGTCTGGGGTCTCATCCCTCAGCTCTCATGGCTGTTGGGGACTTTTCCACACTTGGTCCTAGTCTACTAGAAGCCTACCTCTAGATATAGACCCTCTAAAGTTGAAGCTATCTGCCCTCCAAACCTGGGAGATTGTGCTGCACATTTTCTCATTGGAGCTGAGACCTGGGAAGGAAACAAGCCCAAGCACTCAGACACCTCCTCCAGGAGCACAGCACATGTGTGACACGATGCAGAACCCAGGCCTCTGGAACATGGGGGTAGGGAAGTAGGCTGATGCGGAGAACTTGGGAGAGTCATACCCATATCACCTTTAAAAAGGATGCCACTTCCCTGTCCCAAGAGAAGCCCTGGTTCCCAGAACTCAAGAGTAATTTGCTATCTAAAGCAAGATTTAGCAAGTTAACCAGCTACAGGCTGATTAAAAATTATAAGTGGGTAAGAATCCTTGACAGTTTCATCCACATGAATATCTACTATCTGTCTGTTTGTCTGTCTGTCTGTCTGACCATCTATCAATCTGACTAATATATTTTTATTCCCAGTACTCCAGATTGAATGCAGGGCCTCGTGCTTACAAAGAAGGCACTCTACACTTCCACACTTGTAGCCCTTTTGCTTTTAATTTGTTTAAATTAAAAGTCTTGTGTTTTTGCCTGGGCCAGATTCAGACATGGTATTCCTACCTCCACCTCCTGAGTATGATTACAGGCATGAATTGCCACACCTAGCCTTTGTCCAATTGTAGATATTCTGTTACTTCCTTCCTTTTCTCCTTGAGTATGTGTGTGTGCACGTGTGTGTCCATAAGATAATTCCTGTGATACCCAAGGAATATTACTACCTACAGCAACGTCCAAAAGAGCTTCTGGCCTCCAGCTATCCCCTGTCTTCAGTTGTCAATTCCATGCATGGTTGCAGACTCTCTGCCCCACTGTCTCTGAGCTACCTAGGCAGAGTGTGCCAATCAAAGCCATACCTTGTGCAAACACTCCCCAGCCTGACTTTCAACAACAACAAAAAACACTAGAGCTGGCTGGTAGTCCTAGAATGTGTCTCCAACCTCCTAGACATGAGCATGACTCAGAGATACTGCCAAGTGCCAGGAGGGATGACACTTCTATTTCTGTGATGATGATACACAGAAGGCCTGAATTCAGCCAGAGTGTATGCCTCCGAGTCACAGAGCTTCTAGAGTGAGGCACACACAAAGAAATAATCAACTTCCTTTATTCTTCAGGGGCCAAATACAGAGTAGCCTTTGATGGTCTGTGTCCTCCTCTGTCCCTCTTGCTCTTCATCTGCATTAAGACCCTGGCTAACATTTCCAGGTTAGACCTTACAGAGTGACTAACACTTCCAGGTTAAGCCTTACAGAGTGACTCTTGAGGCCGCCATACTCCATGCCCTTAGCCTTCTCTCTGGTGATAAAAGCAGAGGCTGCAAAGAAACATAGGTCCCATGGTTTCCCTTATTTGCAGTATCTAGTATATGTCTGAGTCAAGCAGAAAAGGTCAGATAAGTTGATGTTAGGGAAATGAACCCTAAGATCTGTATTCAAATTTTTTTTTCTTTCATGCGATTGTTTCTAACGCATTTATAAGATTATTTCTTTGTTGTTTTGTATGTCCCTCCCCCATGGTATAACCCCTGCTTTCACTGTATTTGAGGTTGGTATAATTTGTGGAGGGGAAGGAAAAAAACAAATCATTTAAATAGGGTTACAGGTGGACCCACTGCAACAATGTGATGTATAAGTTGTTATGTTGAAAAAATGAACTTTACAACTTTGGTGGGGCGGGGGGGGGCGGAGAGGGAGCGGGGAGGATTGGGTGGGGGGGCGGGGGGAGGATGGGAAGGGATGGGAAGGGGAAACAAAGGAGGAGGCTACAATGCTTGATAAGAAATGTACTCATTATCTTGCCCATGTAATTGTAACCCCTCTGTACAGTATTTTCACAATAATAATTTTAAAAAAGGCAGAGGCTGGCAAACTTTCTGAAAGGACTAGACAGTAAATATTTTAGGCTCTGCAGGCCATATGGTCCCGGTCACAACTACTCCACTCCGCTTTGTAATGGGAAAGCAGCTATAGACAATACAGATAAAGTAAGCATAGCCCTGTTCCAATAAAACTTTATTTACAAAAGCAGGTGACTGGTGTGTTTTGGGTTTTAAAGATGGCTTCTTAGACTACACACAGGCTATGTCCATGTACCTCACTTTATCCTGAAGAACTTTTTTTTTGCCTGTGTGTGCCAGTACTGGGGCTTGAACTCAAGGCCTTGTGCTCTTGCTTAGCTATTTTGCTCAAGGCTTGCACTCTACCACTTGAGCCATACATAACTCCACTTGCCCTAACATTTCTTCATGCTGTCCTCTCTGGCTTCCTTGGCCCCTGCGCAGACAGTGGGGCAGGGAAGACATTGAGCTGAGCACTGTACTCCCCTAGGGTGCTGTCTCTCACTTCATTCCCTTGTTGCCCAGTGGGGGAGCTCACAGGTGGGCCTCCTTGGGCCCAGGAAGCTGTTAAGGCCACCTGTCTGATCAGCAGCAGCCTGGGATGAGCCCCCTGTCTGTCCTTCTGTCCTTCCTGTCTGTCCCTGCTCCCCTTGCCGTCCCACAGAGCAGCTTCCCAGACATCTTCATGGGACACCCTCCACACAGCTTCCTCATCTCCACAAGATCAAGAGAGCTCGAAGTTTCCAAATCCCCAGAATTACCCAAAAGATGGGGTCCCAGCAAGAAACTGTGACTTGCCCCAGGCGAATGAATGAAAAGCTGCACTCCTGCCCCAGGGTCTTCCTAAGACGGTATCCAACACTTAGGTCCACCTTCTGGAACATTCATTTAGTATATCCATATTGAACATTGGGGAAAGTGCAAGGAACAAGGCCCAAACTGTGCCCTTGAGGAGTTTGTAGTAGAGGAAGAGACAAAGCCAAGCAGGCCAAGAGGGAGCAGGCTACAAGGACGAGCGGTCAGCAGGCCCCCTGAAGCACAGAGGATGGGGACAGACTGGATAGAGCATGGCCTAGGGAGGAGGAAAGAAGTTGACCTTGAGCTTCCTCCTTCTTCCCCATACCTCAGTCTGAGGCAGGACCAGAATGACTGCTGATATTTAGCAGAGGTGAGGTACAGAGGAATCAAACAGGCACCTTGACCGGGGCTGTGGGCATTACCACCAAGAGCTCCACCAGTCCTGAGGCTGGGGTCATGAGTGAATGCTGGCTGGTTAGAGCTTGACCTCTGGGCTGGGGCTTGCACCATCCAACCTCTAAACAGGACTGCGTTCCCAGAACTTTCCTTGGAGTTATAGCACCGAGGAAGGAAACTGAGGTCTGAGGCATGGAGGGACGGTTGGGGCAGCTCCTACCTGACGATGCTCCACTCAGGCTCAATGCGCACGATGGTGGGGTCCTCCACGTACTGGAAGGCGAGGTCCTGGCGGATTTTCGCCCTGTCCACCTGCACTGTCACCTTCAGCTCTAGTACTTCGTCTGAGGATGTGGTGTTGCAGACGATGAAGGATGAAGATCGCCTGGAGGAGGGAAGGCAGTGTACTGAGCCCCCTGGGCATTGATGGGATGGTGGTCCTGGGGCAGCTCCCTCTGCCCAGTGTGTCAGGCTCCTCAAGAGCAGAGGACAAGCACTGGCCAGAGGTAAGGCTCAAGGACCAGATTCAGAGGCTCTTTGACCAAGATGAGTCAGATTTTCAAATAGGCCTGATCTTGGGGGGGCCTTGTTTAGTTTACCTGACATTATTTTTAGCCAGGATATCCTGATTGATCACACACACACACACACACACACACACACACACACACACACACACACACAAATCTGGTCCTCATGACTTGCCCTCAGCAACAATCCCTTTAAATCAGCCTAGTAAGAATTCCCAGGCTCCCTTTCTCTTCCTAGTTTTCGTTCTCCACCCCCTTAGTCCATCCCCAGCTATCTCCCCTGCATTTGGAGTTGAGCTCTGTCTTATCCCCTATTGTGACAGACTCCAGACTACTACAACATTCTGAAAGAATTCATCCCTATCATTTTACCAAGTGTCAGAATGATTGTTTCTTTAGCACTGCTAACACAAGGCCTGGCCTGGTCTGACTTCAGATCTGTCAGAGCATTCAGCATAGCCCCTCTAGGGAAACCTCTCCCTCAGGCCAGCCACATCTTTTAGGCCCTTCCTGGATGAGCCATGTGTTTCTCCTCCCCTAGGCTCTTTCTGGGCTAGCACAATGAAAGTCGCCTGCTTGGCCTCAGCCTCAGAGCTATTCCAGTTATCTCTGGGCAGTCATTGCTGGCTCCTGGGCCACAGCTGGAGAGAGACTGACAGCCATAAACCCTGAGCTTGCTCTGTGGCTTCTGCAGAGAGGCTGGTGTGGGGTACCTGGCCGAATGATGGCCAGCAGCATGGATGCCCTCTGAGGAAAGGCATGCCCAATAGGCATTCAGCCCAGCCTCTGCCCTCTCCCAAGGACAGCACAGCACACCCATGCTCACAGGGAGGAGCCAGGACTTCCAAGAGTTAGCCCAGGAAGTGGCTGTCCTCTCATCTCCATGGAGCTCTGACTTTTCCCCAGAGGTTTACCTGTTTGAGCTGGTTACCTGTGGAAAAGGCAGGGCTGCTTTCCGAACATCACCACCACATTGCTGCCTGCATTCAGGTTGGTGCCGGTGATGGTGACCTGGGTGCCCCCGGACATGGGCCCCTTGCTGGGCTTCAGGTCTGAGAGGGTCAGCGTCTGCATAGCAAAGAGTGAGGGTTATTGTCCACTTCCCAGATGAGATGCAGAGGGGTTAAGTAACTTTCCCAAGGTCACACTGCTCAGAAGCAGCATCTGACTTGGGAGCTCTGATTCTCCTTCCTTTGGGGAATGTGGCATGCCCCTTCCCCATTGTCCCTGTGCTTCTCCAGAGAGCCGCCCAGAGTGCTGGTGGCTAGAACAATGACCACCATGTAGGAGGACCTGCAGCTGCCCCACACACAGCCTTCTGCTAGGATGGAGGTGTTAGGAGTAGCCAGGCTGGGGCTGGGGGCTGGGAGGAAAGCCCTTGACGGCCAGGGATTTGGAGTTGCGGTTTATTCTTTCATTAGCATTTTAATGGAAAAACTTTCTTCAGTCCCAAGTGAGAAGCCTGTATCTGCATTTAAATGAAGATTTCTCTTTCCCTTCCTCCGCCACCTTGCCCTGAAAGAATGAATGCTCAGCAATGACGCTCAACACACTTGGCTCCCAGGGCTTCTGGCCATCTCCCTTGGGAGCCGGCATGCCCAGGGCCTGGTCTGAATGCTGGTCTCTTTAGGGCAAATCTACAAGGGCACACTTGGAGACACTTGCAGGCCCAAGCTGGCCTGTCCTATTAGGTGTGGCCTGTTCTACTTGGTTTGAAATCCTTGCCAGGGAGAAGGATGGGGTGAAGGGGTGTAAAGAGCGCCCTTTTCTCAGCTCTCTTTGAATCATGCTGTGTGACTATGATGAGATATTGGCAAACCTCTCTGGTCACATAATCAGAAGTCTGGGCCCCAAAATGGTTTCCTCTATTACTCAGGACAACTGTTTTCTGTAATTCATAGGTAGCTCACATCTTTCCAAATACTCCCTAGGCCCAATGAACTCCCCTGAGATGGAAAGGGAACAGAGAAGCCGCCTATTGTTCTATCTGTGCACAAGGCTTCGGGGATAAGTCTAGATCAAGCCCAGGAAAACTGAAGAGACTGAGAACAAGCACTCTCTGCCAGTACCTAGCTAGGTAGAGAAGTAATCCCTGTGGGCTTTGCCTACAGGGGTAGACTGGAGGGGGCATTATTCTGGGGGTGGGAAGAGGGTGATACAGACACAGCCTTAGAATTGTGAGAAACTGATTATTCAAGTCATGCGTCATTAATATTTCACGAGGGGTTTGCATGGGAATTCAAATTCTGCATGAAGTGCCAGCTTCTCACTCGGCTCCACAAATGGAAATGGGGCCTGGTGTAATGGTGCATGCTCGCAATACAGCTATTGGGGAGGCAGGGGTGAGAGGTTGACCCGAGGCCAAAAGCATAAGATCCTATGTGAAAAAAGAAGTAAAGCAAGCAAACAAACAAAAGGGTTAGGGATGCCGCTCTTGAGGCCCTCAGTTCAAGTCCAGTATTGCCAGAGGTGGTGACAAGACCAGGGGTGCCAATCTGGCTTTGGCCTGTGGGTTTAGGGAGAACAAACCACACAGTACAGCTGGCCTCATTTTGTAGGGAAACTGAGGAAGACTCAGCACTGGCCATGGAAACAAACTCCCAGCATGCTTCAGGTTCTGAGCGGCACCTCTACAAAGGACTCTCTAACATGTCCTGTCCCCAAACAGCCCAGGACCCCAGAGAAGAAGGGCTCCTTTGTGAGCCCCAAGGAGTGTTACCCGGCTGCGGGGAGGACAGAGGTGGGGACGAATCTCTCCCTTCCTGAATCCCTTCTGACACTCACGGGATTTTCTACCCCTCATTTCCACCTGGACTGCCTCAGAGCTCCATGGGTGGTGCGGGAGCTTCATGACCCCAATGTGTAAATGGAGGCAGGGAGGCTGCGGTTCTCACACCATTCTCTCTCTTCCCCAGAGGGCCTGTGGAATTCCTCAGCGGTAATTCCTTAGAGGTGTCCTTCAAACACAGAACTGACGCTGGTCTTGGAGCCTCAGCTGCAATAGAGCAATTCCACTGTTGGTGGTGTCTGCCCCCATGGCTCCTGACAGCTCCTTGGATCTAATTTTCCTCATCTGGTGGCCCCTTCTCGGTCCTTCCTTCCATCCCATCTTCCAGTGCACATCTAACCCCATTAGTCTTATTCTAGTATAGTGCCTGCCACTTGGGGTCCACAAGGAAATCAGTCAGCCCTGGACAAGTCCACCTTTCCATCTCCTCTTCCATCAATGACATTTCTTCTTGATACGTCAGATTCCCATACATCCTGCTCCAGGGTGAAAACCATCCTGTAGGGGGATTCTAATAAGAATTAGGGAAGTCAGGAGCTGGCTGCCTACATCTGTCATCCCAACTACCCAGGAGGGTGAGATCTGAGAATTGAGGCTCAAAGCCAGCCCCAGCACAAAAAATTTGTGACACTCTCATCTCCCAGGAACCAGCAAAAAGCTGAAAATGGAGGCGTGGCTCAAGTTTAAAGCACCAGTCTTATACAGAAAAAGCTAAGTGAGTGTGCAAGTCCTGAATTTAAGATCAAGCACTGGTACAAAAAAGCAAGCAAGCAAGCAGGAAGGAAAGGAGGGAGGAAAAAAGGAATTACAGCAGAGAGTATGGGGGCCATAGAGCATCTCCACCACTGCTGTACTCCTGTCGGCCCAGAGTGCACACTGGGGTTACCGGGAAGCTTTCTGATCAAGTTAACACCCCCACCCCTGCCGAGCGTGGCTGAAGAAGTAGGGAGTGTGGTCCAGTTGTTTTGGTCAGGCCCCCAGGGGACCCTAGCATGCATCATCAGGTTGGAAGTGCCCACATACCGTGAGGGCCAGCACAGAGATGAAGGCATTGGCTTTGTCTCCAAAAGCTTATGGGGCTGCAAAGAGGAGCAGAGCCCAAGGTGACCACTGGGCACAGTGAGCAGATGCCACCGGAGCAGTAAGACGGGGTCACAGGGTGGTGTCCTCAGAATAGGTATGTATGTTTGGAGAAGAGCAAGGAGTGGGAAAAGGGCAGGACTCTGGTTCGGGAGAGTAAGTGGCTGGCTTGGTGTGTCAGGGGAAGGAGATGGAGGGGGGTGGGATTCGAGGAAGGCAGGCCATAGCCTGAGAGAGATTGAGTAGGGGGCCTCACAGAGGATCTTGGCAGCATCTCACAGGGAGAAGGAGACTGGAATGGGCTCGTGTTTGTTTGTTTGTTTGTTTTCTGAAAAGATGCTTGGGTTAGAGTGGTCTCAGAGGAAAGACTACAGGAGGTCCCAGCTGGGACAAAGAGAATCAGAGAGTGAAGCTGAGGCTGACTGGGGGTTGAAACTAGAAGCAAGGGAAGCAGAGCCACTGTGTGCCAAGTCTGTGTGCCTGGAGGACAGGCCACTAGCAGGAGTGGCTGAGAAGGGAGGGGGCACAATTGGGGGCAAACAGCTTGGATGGGTCGCACGGAGATAACAGTAGGACACACAGGGGTCTGTGGCCTTGGAGCTGGTCTCAAGAAGTGAGAGGCTCTCAGGGGACTCACAGCAGTTGAAACCCCAAGAAAAAGGGGGCTCATTGAGGTCAAAACTGCCCTGGTATTGTCCATGCTGCCATCCACAAGAATCTGGCCAGTTGACTGGCAGCGGAAGGCCAGGGCTTCCTTAGGCCATGCTGTGATTTCCTCCCTTTTCACCTCTGCTGCAGGCAATTTCAGAGCCAGATGTTAGGCCCGATACCCAGCCGGCACCATCCACGTGTCTAGTGACAGCCAGCGGCATCCAGAGTCAGACGGTTACTCAACAGCCGAGATCGGGGGAAGCCTCGGTGTGCCAGGTGGAAGAAGCATCTAACCTGCAGCTTTTCTGAGGCTTACCTCAACGTGCCTACAACATTGCCTGTGGTTGATTTTATCTCCCCAGACCATGGGTCTTCTGAGAGAGGAGCTGTATGTGTAATCCCATACCCGGGACAAATTATTAGAACATTCAATTTAATTAAACACATATTCATCAAAACATATAATAAGAGGCACTTTTTTTGAGGTGATAAATGACTGTTAGTCAAAGGGAGAAGGAAAAAGAATGAGAAGGAAGGAGAAAAGGGAGGAAGGAAGGAGGGAGGGAGAACTGGAGGAAGGAGAAAGGAAGTAGGAGAGTGGAGTTTCCTAACAATATTTTTAGAGCACTGAATGTCTAGGCAGAATCCATGCCTTTAGGCTTCCGGCTTCCAAAAGCAGCCAGCACCCTGCTGTCATGCATCTGAGAAGTTTAGTCATGGAAATGATGGGGTATGTGGTGGGGAACTTGTGAATGTCCCCACCAACCCTGTAAAGTCGGGAGCTTCCTGAAGTCTGGCATCCTTTTAGAGATGGAAGGGTGAAGCTGGAGGACTTGGGGGCTAGAGTGAGACCTTCAGAGAGGCCAAGGAGGAGGAGAGGGGATAGAAGGGTTGGGAGGCGGAGCTGAGGGTGTGGAGAGGGAAAGGTGGGTGGGTATGACAGGCAGGCTGTGAAACTGTGGCGAAAGGAGCAGATGAAGAGTGATGGTCTATGGTGGGAAGAGTGAGGGGGGCTGGGCTGGCTGAGTGTACAGGGAAAGATCAGGGCATAGCAGTGGGATTCGCAATCACGCATAATAAAAGAGATGATACTAGAAAGAAAAAAAATATACACCATCCTGTGCTGTAGATGCTATTTTACAAATGAAGAAACTGAGCCCCCAAAAGTTAAACATGTGCGTGTCTAAGTTCTCCCAACTAATAAGTGGTGCACCGTAGGCACAAATTCCACGAGTCTCTGTGGGATGCCCACATTCTCATTCACCTACCACAGCTCTCAGCCACATGGGCAGATGGCGGCCTAAGGGCTAACCCACATTATCTGGCGCCCCACAGCCAGGTACAGCTAATCTGGATTGGAGACCTGACTTTTTGGATTTCAAAGGCTATGTGCTCACTCCCTGAGACAGGACTCATGTAGGGAGTCCTGCCCTGCATTTTTTTCGAGGTCTAGTCAGACCTAGCAATGATGTTGAAGTGTGTGGTGGCCTGCACCTCTCCTGGCCAGGGTTCTAGTGGCCAGGACTTACCATGAAATAATAGAGCTGTGAGGAACGGGCCATGAACTCAGGCCGACACACAGCCACACAGATTTCCACGAAGCCGGCGTGCTGGCTGGGCTTGGCCTCCCCCATCTCACACACGATCCTGCAAGAGGTGAAAAGACATCCCATGAGCCACAGGATCCAGACATGACCTACCCCGGTCCTCTGTCATGCAGGAGATCTCAGGGATAGCAGGGAGCAGGGATTGAAGGCACATATGCTTCCCTGCCAGGGCTCCTTCTTGGCTTTCAAAAAATGAGGAAACCTGCTGGGTACTGGTGGCTCACACCTGTAATCTTACTCAGGAGGCTGAGATCTGAGGATTGTGATTCCAAGCCAGCCTGGGCAGGAAAGCCTGTGAGACTCTTATCTCCAATCAATCACCAGAAAACTGGAAGTGGCATGGTAGCTCAAAGTGGTAGAGGGCTAGCCTTGAGTGAAAGAGCTCAGGGACAGCACCCAGGCCCTGAGTTCAAGCCCCATGACTGACAAAAAAGAAAGAAAGAGAGAGAGAGAAAGAGAAATAGAGAAAAAGAGAAAGAAAGGAAAGAAAGAAAGAAAAAAGAAAAAAAGAAAGAAAAAAGGAAAGAAAGGAAGGAAAGGAAGGAAGGAAGGAAGGAAGGAAGGAAGGAAGGAAGGAAGGAAGGAAGGAAGGAAGGAAGGAAGGAAAGAAAATGAGGAAACTCAAGGGAGCCTAGAGGAAGGTCCCGAGTGTTCTGACCCAACTCTGAACTCAGTGGTTAGCAAGAGGCAGGAAAATGTTTCAGTGCAGGGTGGGAAGGTGAGCTACCCACAGGTTCTCAGCAAGTCAGACCTAGAATGTGGAAGTAATCTCAGGTTCTCAGTCCTCATCTGGGAGCAACTTACTCCTGAGGCTGAGGTTGCTTCAGCACCATGCTTTCTTCTCCTCTCCAGCTTTTAGTCCAGGTAGGAAGATACTGTGTGTGTTTGTGAGGAAATGTGTGATACAAATACACCATTTTACATGCTAAGAATCTGAGGTACAGAAAAGTCAGGCCTCTTCATCCACATCCAGGGGATCCATGTCTCTAGATCCCACCAACCATGGAGCAAAATTATCCCTCCACAAATGGTACCTGTACAGAACGTATGTGGACATTTCCCTTGTCATTATTTCCTAACAATACAGCACAAAAACCACTAATCGCATTTCCATTGACTTAGGCATTATAAGTTGTGTGGAGATGATTGAAGGCATAGGAGTGATGTACATATGCAAATTCTTGTCATTTTATAGAAGAGACATGAATATCAATGGAATTTGGTATCTGAGGGTTCTTGAAACCAATTCCTTGAGGAAAATGAGAAATCACTGTATTTACATACCTGTATATTTTATTTATTTGTTTTTGGAGGTCGTTTTGCTAAATACTGTTTTATATGATCAGATGCACATTAGCATTGAGCCTTTGTATTCTTGTCCTAAGAGTATCCTTTTTCGATCACACTGTGTGTAAATGCCTAGATTATCTCTGTGTTTTGTATGTATCTATGCAAATATAAATGTCAGCATATGTATAAAATGTGTACATATACATGCATGTACATGTGTGTATATACAATAAACACATATAGGAAACGTACTTTTTAAGATAAAAATAAAATATAACATACTCACTGTTCTATATACTTATTTTTACTTAACAATACACCATAGACTTTCCTTCCTATTATTCTACCTTGCTCTATTTTATTCTTTCTAACAGCTTTGCAATATTTTGCACTATGACTAAAATCATCATCTTCCTATTGGTGGGTATTTACTTATCCTAACTTTTCTTGTACTTCAAGTAACCCAGCCAAATGAACCAAACCACACACACACACACACACACACACACACACACACACACACACACTAAAATAGACTCTGACGTGTAGCTCAGTGGTAGATGTCACTCAATGCAGCCCCTGCTCCCAAATGTAACCCCATCATAAATTGAGGAACATCTGTGCAGTAATTCATTGAGTTGATGAATTCCCTATTTTTAGGTATACAATTTGCTTCTGGATTTTTGCTATTATGAATAAGGCTGAAATAAGCATTTTTGCTTATAAACAGTTGAGTAGTTTAGTTATTTAGGGAATGGTATAGAAGTATGGTTGGTGGCTAAACTATAGATTTTGTTAGGTATGCTGGAAAGAAATGGCCTCTCCCCTTGGCTCTCTCTCAGTGCACCCTAGAAGTCCTTGCCCAGCACCTGTAACCCAGGCAACTGGCATGCCTGGGGGCAGTGGGAGGTCCTCCAGGCTCTGAGGTCATTTCCCCATCCACTGAGGTCACCTCTGCTTCTGCTGTGGCTTTATGTGATCTCTCTCCTCCTACCCTAATTCCTCTTGCTCTACCCAACTCCATCTTGTGTAGCTGTCAGTTTGCTCTCTCTCTCTCTTTCTCTTTCTCTCTCTTCTTCCCTCCCCAAGCTCTCCTCTCTTCCCCTCTCTCCCCTCTTCTGCCTGAACTGCATGGGCATTTCCATTTGGCAACCCTTACAGATTTTTTTAGGCTGTTTAATTTTTATGGGATAAGATGTTGCTATGTATCCCAGAATGGTCTTTAATTCTTGATCCTCATGCCTTTGCCTGCCTAGTGCTAAGATTGTAGTCATGCACCATCACACTTGACCAGACTACATACGTTTGGTACATATCTCTGTTGTCCCAATTTACGTTCTCATCTTGAGTGATACTTCCCATGTCTTCCCATATCTTCCTATTCCTCCACAGTGGGCACACTGTGGGCACAGTGATGTTTAAAAAGCATTCTCCATTCTTTTAATTTATATTTCACATGGCTCTCAGTTCTTCAAACATGCAGTGACTTATACATTTGTGTTCTTTGCTTGTTTTGTGAGATCTGCATTTTATTTTTAAAACTTCTGTATCTGTTTAGAAAAAGTATCTATTAACTATGATATAGCATAAGTATTCTCAGCTTATCATTCATGTTTTTACTTTGCTTACAATGATGTTCAATGTTCAAGTCTTAAAATTTAATGTACCCCAAGCCCCTAATCTTTTCCTTTATACTATCTTCTTTTGAAATTATACTTAGAACACATTCCCCTTCCTGAAACCAAATACATTTCCACCTGTACTTTCTTCTACTCTTTTCACAGTTTCATATTTTACAGTTGCCTTTTTAATCCATCTGGGATTCATTTTCGGTGGATAATCTGAAATATTACTTTTCTCAGGAGTTAACTAACACCATTTATTGGACTATCTTGCTTTTCCTTGTTGATTTGAGTCACCTTCATTGCATACTAAGATTCTTTTCCTAATTGTTCTATTTCATTCTATGGATCTTAGTACTATCACTATTATAATTATGAGGCTTTATATAATACTTTTGATGCCTGTTCACACGAGTTTAGAGTAGATGTGTTTTAAACTTTCCATATCATGGTACAGTAGCCTACTTTGTTTTGACTCTTCTAGGAAGGTCTGAAAAAGCGGTAGGAGCCATGTAGAGTTCTTTTGGTAATGGAGGGTTGAAAGACCAAGGAGGTGAGCATCCTACCAAGATTTGAGCCTTTCTTAAGTCATCTCATCTGCTATGAGTATTTTGGGAAGACCCAGGAAGAATCAAGGTCAACAGTATTTCAGAGTCACTATATCCTGAGGAGACTCAGCCTTACCAGCAGCCTGTGCCTTACGTACACAAGACAGGTGACAAGGTTGCATACTGGGAGGAGCAGTAAGACAGACAGTACGGAATAAGATTCCACTGTGCTGGCAAGCATTTCTCAGTTGTGTTTGCTGGGCTGGAAAATAGTGTTTATTTATTTACAAGGCAATAGATGACTCCTGAATCTCGTCGTCTAGCTGGGGTTAGAGGTCAAGGTCACCTGTTGAATGCCCTTCCCCTGAATTCTGTGAGCCAATAGACTTGACAAAGATAAAAAGAACATGAAGTCCCCATAGGCTTGAGAAGAGGAGTGAGGTTTCATTTTCAGCCTCCAAAGGATCAGCTTCATGATGAGGGATGGGGTGTATGAGTAGGGTGCTAGAGACAACAGAGGAAACAGAGTTCACATTTGTCTGACCTTGCTTTGTCTCACCTCTACTGCTTGCCTTAAGTAGGTTTCATTCATTTTTCTCCTCTCTCCCAGTCATGACCTTTGCCTCTTTCTATGTGTCCCCGGTACAGCCAGTCACTGGTTGGTGGGTGGGGAGTAATGGGTTCCCTGCACGCTGTAAAAAGGCTGGGGATAGTCTCTATTTTACCTGTCACAGCTTTGAGAGTGTCTGTTACGATCAAGGAGTTGTTTGTCCAAGTTGAGCCATCCCTAATCAGAAAAATCTCAAATCTGAAACTTTTGAAATATGGACATAACACTATAACTGGAAAATTCTATAGCATGAAATTTGGGTTTCTGCAGAGAATTAATAAAAGCATTGTATGAAATTACCCTCAGCCTATGTGTAAAAGGCAGATAAGAAATATAAGTGAATCTTGTGTTTAAAATTCAGACTCAAGTTATCTGATCATATATAACATATATTCTAAAATCTGGCAGTGGGGGTGGGGTGGGGAGGAATCCCCAATTCAAACATTTCAGATCAAGGAGACTCGGCCTGTACGGCTATATCATCCCTCTCCTCCTGCTCTTCGCTGTGTCTCAGGTGGCTTCCACTTACTGTTCTGCAGGGATGTAGCCATCCACCAATGGACTGCATTCCACGCCGGCCACCTTGACATGGGAAGCGATGTCCCGGAATTCCAGGCCCAGGTTCTCCCCTCGGATGGTAACCTTAGTGCCCCCTTCCCGGGGGCCTGTCACTGGGATTATCTGCAGGGAGGAAGAGAAGTGATTGTAAAGGCCACAAGAAGCACCATTACTTGATGGTTCTTTGACTATCCATTCTTGAATAGGTCTGGGGCTATCAATAATGGGCCCTAGCCTTCAGATAATGCAAGCTGTGTGTGTATGTGGTCTTAGAAACCCAGTTCAAAGGCCCTGGTGGATCATTCCATCTCACAGGAGAATAAGGTCACTGTAGGAGGACTGAGTAATCCATAAAACATTAGGATGCAAACCTTCCAGCCTTCTCCTGGGTTGGCTTCACGCTCCATAAGAACAAGACCTCCCCTCACACACAGCTCTCTACACCTAGGATCATCCCACCCCTCTTTGGAGATCCTTCTCAAATGCTACTTCCCATAAGTGAAATTCCAAGACCCCTTCTTTTATTTCTTTGATGATAATATTGATTCTTGTCTGTCTCCTTATCCTTTCTACTTCAGCACCCCCTCTTCTCACACAAGCCTCTAAGGACAGGGACATGTGCTGCTGCTCTTATGGCCTTGTCAGAGGAAATGCCATATTCATAGCATGAGCTATCACTATGTTGGAAACCACACCTCTCTAAGCATCTTTCTGGAGTTGTACAGCTATTTGTCCTAGCCACTGCCTCATTGCTGGGCTCGTTTTCACTTAATTTAGACTTCACCTGGATGCACTGGTCAGTATGCCTCTCCTTCCTTCTTACAGGGTCACCATGGGCCTTATGATTAGGATATGAACATTAGTTCTCTGTAAGTAAGGGCCTGTCTGTGCTGAGCTGGGAGCTGCAGGCAGTGACCACAAGCCAATGACTACTTCCCACATTCTATACACCAAAGAAGGGCTTTTTTTCTACACCTGGTCCTCTGAGTCCTGGTATTTGCATCATGGCCCCGTGGGGGAGCAGAATGGCAGGAGCCTCTAGCCCTTCCCAGTGTGTCCATTGGCCCTTCTCAGCAAGGGTCACAACTTGAGCTCCATCCTGGGGTGGAAGTTGGGGAGGGCAAAAAATAATAGGCTGGGCTTCCCTTTAATGGCAGCTTTGCAGAGAGAAACTGCTCGCCTGCAGTGGTCCAGCTGCCTCCTGCCTTTTGAATCTCTCCTCTGTGGGCATGAGTATTTGTGAGAGGTGAAAGGATTCCCATGATAGTGGAAAAACTGCTTCCTTGAAGACACAGGCCCATTTCTGTATGGGACAGGCAGGCAGATGTGGAGAAGGCAGGGAGAGGGGTCTAGCTTTCCCCTAATGCCTGCCCAGATGGACGGCCAGTCCCCCAGTGTACCCCTAACACATGGTAGCAGGTGAATCCAGCATGAGATTCAAGCTCTAGCTTGTCATCCTGTGAAAGCAGTTTTATCTTTGGCCCAGTCTAGATTCCCTGGAGGGCCAATGCCAGTATGGAGAGCACTAAATAGACTTTCATACATGGAAATATGTTCTATTTGATACCTCCTCCCTGTGGTTTTCTTGGACTTCAGCCAAAAAGAAAACAAATTGGACCTAACACACCATGAGCTGCCATGTGCCGTGGGCCCAGGGATGGCTTCTTGTTAAGAACACTGGGACAGAAGTTCTATGGAGGAAGTACAGAAGTGCTAATGGCCTGAGAAGGAGGAGTGTGAGTATCAGGGCCTGGGTACAGAGCTAGGGACAGTGGGTAGAGAGGAGTCCACCTGACTTCTTGCTCCAAGCCTATAGATTAAATCTTCCAATACATTTCCTCAGTCAGAAAATTTCTGAATGGAACCTTCTCCACACAGGAAGCTGAAACAGGGGTCGAGAAAAACTTGAAACGTCCAGATAATCAGGAAGGTAGAAAGTGAAGAAGCTTAGGTGTGAGACATATTTTGAGGACCATCCTAAGGTGGAGTGACAGTCCCTGATGGTCTCATTTTGTGAGTGAGACAGTGCAAACCCATCATCATGGTGAAGGATCTTAATCTAAGACTCAGAAGGCCTGAGAGTCAGGACCATTTTCATCACACTCTGGTTTTGGTAGTGCTAGGGATTAAACTCATGACCTACATGCTAGAGAAGGTAGTCTGCCATCGAGCTACATCTATAGCCCTTCTTTACCCTCTGGGCAGAGCAAATACTTGCCTCTGAGCACTGGGACAGGGTGTTAAGAACATTTGCTTTGGTGGCGGATGGGCTGGATTGTGTCCCTCCTCAGATTCACATGTGGAAGTTTCAAGGAGACCTAGGTTCTCAGAATGTGGCCTTATTTGGAGATAGGTCTTTGTAGAGGCCATAAAGCATTAATGAGGTCATTAGAGTGACCTTTAATCCAACATGATGGTGGTATTCTCATAAAAATATAATAAAAGGGCAATTGGGACACACGGAGACATTTACAGAGGGAAGACAATGAGAGGACACAAGGGGAGAAGACAGCCATCTGCAGGCCAAGAAGCCAGGCCACACTGATTCTTTCCTTAGGAGGAACTTCGGAGTTGTGAGCATGTACATTTCTGAGGTTTACACTATCTGGTCTGAGGTACTGTATTCCTAGCAGCCCTAGGGTTGCTATGAACTGGTGAAGGATAGGAAGGTAACCATGGACACACATACAAGGCCTTGGATTGTGTCCTCCATTGCTAGGCATCAGGGAATAGAATTGTACAACTGCACCAAGTCAAGTGCCAGTTTGTTCTCACTAATTACAAAGCCAAAGAGGGCTGCAGCCCTGTCATAGTGGGTGATGAATACCTTGCCCCAGCTCCTGACAAGGTGGGCATGGCTCAGGAAGCTGAAGTGGGCTGCTAGGCCAGCTCAGGCTTACCTCTGTGATGCGTGGGTTTGTGCACTTGCTGTGGGCACCAGACAGCTCTAGCCACCGGCTCTCGTGGGCAGGACAGTGTTGACGCAGGGTGCATTGGCCTGGACTCTGGCACCAGCCACATTCAAAGTCTGGGTCAGCCTTGAGGCACAGCCCACAGCTCTCACGCATCGCCCCACATTTGTAGAGAAAAACTGGAGAAGACAAGGGCGAGAAGTGCTGGGGTGGGAAGGTGCTGAGAGCAGTCAGCGACCAGGACAAGGTCCAGCCTTGGATGCTGGGGTGATGGCATTGACGGGCCATTTGTCACTGTGACTCAGAGAAGACTGGAAAGGACTCTGGGCTTGAGAAGAACTAACTGCGGAGGCTGAGTGTCTCCATTCAGACTCAGTAGTCAAGCCAGGCATTGATGGCTCACACCTGTAATCCTAGCTATTCAGGAGGCTGAGATTTAAGGATCACAGTTCAATGCCAGCCCAGACTCAGCAGTCATTGGCAGTACTCTTTACTCATTCCCTTCCCCTCCTGGGACCCCTGCTGTGCAGAGCCCATGCCCATGAAGGAAGTGTGCACTGGATGCGAAGAAGAAGCCAGAGCCTGAGAGGGACAGACAACTGCTCATAGGTCAGGGTGAAGTCCTTCCATACCTTTATTCTGAGCTGGGTTGTCAATGTTGAAGTGTCCATTCCATACCACTGTCAGTTCCACTGGCAAGTTGTTAATCTCCATCCCTTCATAGGAATACTGCAGCCAGACCAGGACAGAGGAGGAGAGGAGAAAGTTGGCCATGAAGAATTCTAAGGATGCCCAAGTGGCCAGCCTAGGGCCCTCAAGAGCACACAGGGCAAAGGACTGGGCAAGACTCTGTATGAATGGACCACCATGCCTGTGTACATTTGGATATGTGCATGCACATGTATATATGGACAGGGGAAGTGGAGGGCATGGAAAGACAAAGCAAGGAGCGGGCCGGGCTTCCATAGCATACCTGAAGGACAGCAGAGCTGTGTGAACGCACACCTGTGTGGAGGCTGGTTTAGTGAGCAGACTGGACTAGCTTTCACTGCCAGTGGGTCTCTGTGAGGAGCACTGGAGGCTGTTCCTGCCCAGCTAGGCTTTTCCCATAAAACTTAATGGAAGGAAGAATCAGTTTCTTCCCAACAACTTAAAGAGCACTGGCCACTGGGCCCTACCATGCCCACGCTTACTGGTGGTTTTCGCATTTCTAGGAAGCATGCAGATCTTGGCTTTCACAAAGACCTGGAGAGGGCAGATCCTCTGTCAGGTAGGGGATGTGGTTGCAGAGAATATGCATGAAGGGGCTATGCTCTGGAGGGAATGGGAGGCTGGAGATGAGAGAGGACAGCCAGGAGCTTAGAGTAAGAAGTGGGCTTCCCACTGGACCCCTGAGGACAAGCCTGGGAACCTGGGCAGAACTCAAAAGGCATTCACTGCCTTGAGGTCCAGCTCCTTGCCACACTGCTGCCTTTGGGTGCCAGGGCTGATTCTGATGTTCTTCTGCCTGGCTCTCTTCAGGATCTGCTGCTCCCACCCTGGCTGTCCTGAGAATGGAAAGTGGGGGAAGACTGGGGGTGCTGGGAGGCCTCTACTCTGCCTTGTAGAGCAGTACTTCTCAGTACTCAGCTAGTGAGCAGAGCCTCCTTTGGAGGCTGGGCTGCAGTTCTAATCTCTACCTGGTGATTTTCTTATTTTCTATCAGACTTTCCCATCGGTGGGAGAGGGAAATTGAATTGGGACAGATTTTTCTGTACAGGAGGGGAAGAGGGTTAGCAAGTTGTTGAAAAGATTCATCCAGGGGACTTGGTAGGTGTAAAGTTGTACTAGCAAAGGTAATGGGCTCTTTGAGCTGAGCCTAGAGACAAGGTTTGGGGGGGGGTGGGCTGGGCTATTAGGGTATTGATAGACAGCAAAGGAAGGTGGACTGAGGATGGGGGTGTGTGGGAGAAGTGTCTTTCCTCTGATCATAGGCTCTGGGAACGGCAGCCTGGAGATAATCTTGGGTCCAGGGTCCATGCCTCTGTCTTTAAGTAGAGATATAGCCTGTTCATAAAAGTTTCTCAAGGTGATTGTATGATCCGCAGTCCAGACATCTTCCCAAGTCCTTGAATTGCAGAATGAGTCCCAATGTGAACATGCCACAAGGTCCTAAACAGTAACATGAGCAGGTTCTGGGTCCAGGATTCTTTGGGTTTCTACTCTAGGGTCCAAAAATTTTAACCTACTTCTTATATGCCAGGCCAGGAGGCCTCAGTTGGTGTTTTTCTATAATAGCTTGCAGTGTGCCATTTATACTCTCACAGACTCCCTCTTGTGATGGGTGCATCTGGGCCCACATGATAAAGCAAAGCCCCTAGTATCGAGGCGGAAGTACAGATTCCAGGACCCTACTCCAGACATGCTGAATTTGACTGTCTGGAGATGAAGAGCACTTTGAAAGCGCTCCTCTGGGCTTCTGGTTGGAGACTCCATGGTCACAAGCAGGGAGACAGGGGCTGGTTCAATGGAGGAAGAAGTGTATAAAATCAGCAGACCTCCCTTCCTCATATAAGAGAAAAAGCCAGAACATTTGTAGGCCTCCATCCCCATCTCCTCTTCCCACTTCATGTCTTCTTCTTCAAAGGCCCCAATGGGGAAAGATGTCCAAGACCTCAGTCAGACTCCTGGCTGGAGGGCTGTGGATGGGGCTGGCTGTTTCAATAACCCAGGCTGAGCATCATCTGTCACTGGAGTCAATGTTGGGGACCAGCTTGGCCTCTGCAGGGATGCTACCATGGCTAAGTCAGGCTTGGAGCCCAGGTTCAGTCCCTTAGGCCTGGTCTGGGTGGGATCCAAAAGAGGTGATGACTGGAGAGGAGTTAGCCAAATGTTAACAGAAGCTTCAGGACCCTTACTTTGGGACCCCCTGTACACACAGAGTATAATGTGCTTGTCAATAGTCTCAGCTGCTAAACATTTTTCTTTGTGTGCCCGTACTTGAAATCAGGCATTCTCATTTGTTTGTTTGTTTGTTTTACTTAAGGGTGCCGCTCTACCACTTGAGCCAAACTTCCACCTCAGATTTTTGCTAATTAATAGATGATCAGAGTCTCATAGGTTTCCTGCCAGGGCTAGCTTCAAACCTTGATCCTCAGATCTCAGTCTCCTGAGTAGCTTGAATTATAGACATGAGCCACCAGCACCCAGATTCCCAAGTATTATCATGTATTTCAATCTATGTGATACACCTGGGAATGCTCTGTGAAACTCTGTTTGTGCTGCCTGTGTTTATATTTGTGTGAAATAATAATAGCATGTACTGAGTGTTTTTGTGCCAGACACTGGGGTACATATGGGCTGTGTGCATATGACAGTGTTTGTGTGTCCTAGTGCGTGCACATGTGTGCGTGCGTTTTCTATTTTGAAATATCTGAAAATAAAAACATCTTACATGATCAGATACACTGAGCATTGCTTTTATCTTTCTCTCCCTCATTCCTGGGATCACAACTCTGAAATATTGTAGAAATCATTAACCCCAGGTATGCCTACACCCCTCCTGCTAAGGTCTTTAAGGAAGTCACTGTGTCCAGAGACTCTTCCTTGGCAGATAACCAGAATCCACAAGAGTGAACCAGCTTAGCAGGGCTCTCTGGCTCCCATTCCCCCCCCCACCCCCCAGGCTATCCCCACCCAGCTTCACTTAGCATTTATATAGCTCCCTGTAATCAGCAGGCAGTTAATCTGCACAAAGCTTAGTGCTGGGCCTTACGTGTTACAGGTTCCTGGAGGCCAGGAGGTTAAGTGTCTCAATCAAGGTCTGGCACATCACTGGCTTGGCTAATGGATGATTTTACTCATTATCTCCAGGAAGTGTGACCCACCGCCTGTATTCCTTCTGAGGCAGACAGGACCCCTGAAGCATTGAGATACTCTTGCCTCTGAGCATTCCCCCCACCCTAGCCCTCCCCCCCCACCCCGGGATCAAGAATTTTGCTGGAAAGTTCTAGTATGTGGACCAACAAGGCTGTGCAGTATAACACTACACAAGAAACTAGTCTGAGCCTGGTATGGAGCCCTGGGACTTCGGAGGGCTCAATGGCCTGGCTCTCAGCTGTGCTCCAGGGACAAAATCTTTTCCTAATTCTCTCTCCATCTCTGTTTTGCACATGGGAAAGTACTTGAAGAACACGTGAGGCTGGCATGAGACTCTGGCAGCTGGGCCTGGCACCCCAGGTCGGCACAACCAGCACTGGAGCCAGCCAGTGCCCTTTGTGGCCCAGTCCCTTGCGTGACTGCCAGCCTGACAGGAGGTTGTAGACTCTATTATTAGCAGCACTTGACATTTTGCTGGAGCCTTGATCTAAAGTAGGCCATATACCCATAGTGGCTCCCCTCCGTGGCTGCCTGGGACCCACCCTCTTCTCCTCACACTGTCCCCTGGGTCTGCAGCCCTTGGTCTAGGGCCTAGCCCCAAATAGTGGGGCTGGAAGCAATGCCATCTGTACATCTAGTCCCTCTTCTCTCTGCTCTCCTCTGAGATCTCTGTTACTAACCTCCTAAAGCCACCATAACCCAGGGGTTTGCTGTTGGAACCTCCTCCCTCCACCTCCAGATTGTTCATGGACTTAAAAACAAAACAATCTCTTTGTATTATCCTCTCTGAGGCTGACCAAAGTCTGCTCTGGTTAGAGCTTGCTTCAGTGAACACCAAAGCTAGATATAAAGTGTCCCATTGCTTATACATACATACATATATATGCATATACATATGTATACATATATATTTGTTGCTGTTGCCTGATCTTTGTTTATGGAATGTAATTCATATGTAATTGAAGTCTGTACCTTCCTTGCTGTGTGTCCTGGGGATAGGATAGCCACTTATCCTTTCTGGGCCTCTGAGGCCCTCTGCCAACAGGATCTAAAAGATAATCCTCTCCTCATGTCTAATTCTACCTGATGGCACCTAGTTTTCTATGACTATCAGGGACAAGGATGATAAAAGAGAAATTTTTCTAAATAAGTCACTTGGTGACATGGCATTCTGACGGAGATCAGCATAGCTCTGGGGTCCTCCTGTTCCTTGCTCAAGATTTTCTTAGGGGATGCTGGGGGCAGTGCAACGCAACCTGTGTCCAATTTTCACAGTAAATAGAACAGCAGAGGGACCTTCCAGCCTCCTGGAGTCTAAGCTAAGTCTCTACGTCATGGAAGAAGCTCTAGTCTAGGGTTTTAAAGGAATAAGGCCATTGTATGTGAGTTCCTTTGTGTGCTTAACCCAATCAACACAGGGCTCACAAGGTGCCTTGTAATATTTGTATCCCTCTTTCTGGGAACTGAGATCACAGATTCTTTCTTCCCTCTCAATGCTACCTGGGTCCCCAGGACTGCTTCTCCCAGGAAACAAGGTTATTTTCTCTATGTTCTGAAATCTCCACCATAACTGCCAAGTCAAATGAGGGGCCCAGACTTCCTTTCCAGTGGGACCTTCTTGATTAAGGGCAAAGCACTCTGAGCCAAGCCCTTAGGGCTGGTCTGCATTGGCCTCAAAATTTATAAGGAAGCAGGAGGTGTTTAATATACCCTTTGCTTGCAGGTTTAATCTAGAACACTGCAGAAATCTGGGGAAAAAACAGCCTGGTTGACAGGGAAGATGGGGGAGGTGTACATGAGAAACTAAGGAGGTACATTTAGAGTTTCCAGAGTGTGAGAGCAGGGACCAAGTCCATCTCTGTAATGCGGAGTAAACTTTGGCAATTTTGTGGGCTTCATTAATCTCTGTTTCCCCCTGGACTGTGTCCTGTAGGAAAACTAAGGTGTTTCCATACAATCCTTTGTCTGGTCTCACATCATGCCAACAAATTCAATCATTGCATATAAATACCCATAGCCACTTGTAACTGTAAATCTGGCCAGCCTTTCACTACTATATGACCTTGAGTAACTAACTCATTCACCTTCTGCACAGGAGCAGGTTATCCCACATCAAATGGAACCTCTACTTACTTTTGTGCCCCTTGCTAAGGCTTGCATATGAATGTAATTTTTTATTTATTATGTTTTGGTCTTAAACAAGGTTCTCAAAACTGAGCAGAGTGGGTTGGGAATGTGGCATAGTGGTAGAGTGCTTGCTTGGCATGCATGAAGCCCTGGGTTCTATTCCTCAGTACTACATAAACAGAAAAAGCCGGAAGTGGTCCTATAGCTGAAGTGGTAGAGTGCTAACCTTGAGCAGATGGAGGCTCAGGGATTGGCCCTGAGGATTGGCAAAAAAGAAAGAACAAACAAACCCAAAAACAAAAAACAAAACAGAGCATAATGGCTTACATCTTTAATACCAGTTACTTTGGATGCAGAGATCAGGAAGACTACTGCTCCAGGCAAAAAGTTAGTAAGACTTTAACATCTTATAATGAGTCTCATCTATTTATTCTGGCTACTTGGGAGATATAGGTAGAAGGACTAGAGTCAGGGGCCAGCTTTTGTGGTAGAGATAGTAGGGGAAGAAAGTGACACACTATGTGAAAATAATTTAGACCAAAAAGGGCTAGTGAATGGCTTTAATGGTAGAGTGCTTGCCTAGCAAGTGCACTATCCTGCATTCAAACTCAGTACTGCCCTACAAACCTGGCTGAGGCCCTACACCTGGGCCTCTGTCTTCTCTTTTGCACTGTAAAGAAACATTTACTTTCTCATAGCTTGAAAGTGTTTTCAGTGGATAAATCTAATGTTGGCTACCACAAAGCTAGGTGCAGAGAACTGAGCCAGAGAGAGAGCGAGAGAGACTAGAAGTATGGCTGGAAGGCAACCAGGTGAGAAGAGGAGCAAGCTGGTGGGGATACATAGTTAGGGACCCTAATGTGCTTCATAGTATTTGGGTGGACTGTGAGGGCTGCGGACCTCTCACTGATGGAACTTGGATATATTGCAGGCATTTCTCAACACTGAGCAGGTTCAAGCTGATATAAGCAGCACATTCCTGGCCAATTCCCACTGGATCAATAGTTACCTTTGCGAACACTTGGTTTTTCCAAAGACTTCTTGATGGGGACATAGCTTCTATGTACATTTGAAGGTAGTGGTGGGCTTTTGTGGGCTCTGATGAGGCACTGGTAAACAGGGCCTGGGGCCTCCAAAGCAACTCTCAGGAAAGAAGACAGACAGGAATGCTCATGGAAACCAACTTACTACAAACATACTTGTCTGCTATGTACCTGTGGCTCATGCCTGATATCCTAGCTACTCCAGAGGCTAAGCTCTGAGGATCATGGCTTGAAGCCAGTCTGGGAAGTCAGATCTGAGATGCACTTATTTCCAACTAACCAGCAAAAAGCTGGAAGTAGAAATGGAAGCTCCAGTGGTAGATTACCAACTTTGAGCAAAAATACTAAGCTAGAGCTTGAGGCACTGAGTTGAAGACCCAGTAGCAGTACAAACAAAACAAAAACAAAAAAGATACCTGCTTACAACAGACCTCAGTGGTCTGATGCCATCTCTTCCAGTCTTAGACAGAGGACCTTCTTCCCAACATGGCTACAACCAGAATCTGACCCTGGTCTTTGTGGCCCGAGCTTGGTGGGTGTAGAGGGGTTGGACAAACAGGGTAGGAAGGAAGCAGGTAGGTTGAGAATGAAGTGGTTATGTGGGTATCAGGGGAGCCCTGCTAAGCTGAACTGACCAGGCTGCAGGAGGTAGACAGGGGCAACTCACGGAGGTGTTTTGGCACTGCACACTGGAGCTGTTGAAGCGCAGGGCAGGTACCCTCTGCTCGCTGCCTTGGATATTCAGGATGCATTCGTAGCCTCGCTGCCCAGACTGTGGCTGTGGGAGGTTCTTGGCCTTCAGAGTGATAGGTTTGATCACCTCCACGGGCACCAGGATCTTGTCCACTCGCAGAAGCTGAGGGCAGTCCTGGGGACAGAGGGCACAGCTCAGGTTGGAAAGCCAGAAAGTCAAAGGGACAGGGACCTCTGCAGGCATTATACAGATATGAGCCTAGATGAACCTCTTGTTCCCATTTGACACTAGTTGTGGGGATGTAATGGGACTGAGATATCCCAGGTCCTGGAGTTATTGTCTTGAGGCTACTTCTTGTGGAGTCTGACCTCAGCACCTTTGGAATTGTGTTCATGTCTTCTGCATTAGATTCTTTGGCACATCTGTGGGCCCCTCCTGGAATCCCTCCTGTCCAGCAGGCTGATCCACTTGCCTGGGAGTCCTGTTCCACTGGGGACTGATGGTCCCTTTTCCTGCCAAATTCTAGGCAGCCAAAAGTGAGGACAGATGGGCCTCATAAGAAGCTCCACAGGGAGGCAAAAACCAGGGCCTCAGCTCTGCCTCTGTGCTCCATGAGTCTAGACCACAGATGGAGAGGCTTGAGGACCTCCTATACACCGGAGTCTGGCATTTGGGAGTGTTCTGGAATAATCTCCAGTGACCTTTATCAATCTAGACACTTCAGACTGAACTCTAGAGATGGCCAGACCCTAAGGAAATGCCCATTGGAGCAGATGATCACTGAGATGTTTCTAGATGCCAGTAACAAGCATGCTAATCCCTGCATCCATGTGCCGCTCAGAGATCCTTGGGGATGAAGGGGCTGAGTCACAGAGCCCCTTTTCATGGAGCATGGACATAAAGTATCTGCAGTGGCCAAACTCAAAGATAAAGAGATTGGTGCAATGTGGAAAGCTATTTCAAGAGCAGATTTTAGTTGGAAATAGTGAGGATGATTATACAACAATGTATATGAACTTAAAGCCACAGTGCTGAACCTTTAACATTGGTTACAATGGTACACATATACTTATATGTGTGTTGTGTGTGTGTGTGTGTTTTACCATAATTCAAATGAACAATCAAAACAAAACAGAAAGTAGCAGCAGAGAGGCAGGCTAGCACGAGAAGCCAAGGCCAAGGCTATACATCTCAGCCTTGACCTTGACCTGACCTTGTTTGTGGCTCTAGGGCTCTAAAGAGGCGGACCTCTGGAAATCTCGTCTGGTTTATGTAGAGCATTAATACCTCCCTTCAGTTCCTTTTCTTAACTGCTACCTAGTCCCCGTGCTCAGACAAGATGGGAATGTTGGATCTAGATAAGAAGGAGCAATAGCATGGAAAGGTTAATGCTCAAGTTGAAGTGGGAAGTGTGTGATGCTGGAGAATCATTGGCTGAAACTCTATGAAGGGTGGAGAGTTGTGAGGCTTAGTTCCCAGGCTAGTGAACCTCATTCCACCTTCTCTCTGCCAGAGCCCTGGGTAGCCTTTGTTTCTAGATGCTAGGACTGTGAGTCCACTTGGAAAGATGACTAGGAAGCAATGGTATGTCTCACCCCTATCTCCTTTATCAAAATGTTGCCACCTTTGATCTTGCACTGGAGGTACCTGGATCCAAAAATCCTTTTTTTGTTTTGCCAGTCCTGGGGCTTGAACTCAGGGCCTGGGCACAGTCCCTGAGCCTCTCTGTGCTCAAGGCTAGCACTCTACCACTTGAGCCACAGCACCACTTCCGGCTTTTTCTGCTTATGTGGTGCTGAGGAATCGAACCCAGGGCCTCATGCATGCGAGGCAAGCACTCTACCACTGAGCCACCTTCCCAGCCTAGTCCAACAGTCCTTTGACCAAACTAATGGGCTACTATACATTGTGAAAATGTAACTGAGGCAAGGAATGAAAAAATAATGACTGTGTTAGCAGATGAATAGCTAGCCGCAGACTCCTTTCTCCCTTTCATGAAAGAGAAAGTTCCCACTAGTGGGTAGAAAACCTTAGGATAGGGTGGTTGGTCAATCAGGACTTGCAACT
Source organism: Dipodomys spectabilis (assembly GCF_019054845.1). Lineage (NCBI taxonomy): Eukaryota > Metazoa > Chordata > Mammalia > Rodentia > Heteromyidae > Dipodomys > Dipodomys spectabilis. Next base: position 18,209,798 of record NW_024870874.1, read on the forward strand.
CAAAAGTGTGAATTACTCCTAAACTGGGCTGGAACCTAGCTGGAGTGCTAGACTGTCTTAACCCAGGTTGGCCCCTGTAAGATTTTCACTGATGCTTGTTAAGAGAGTTCAGATGCCTCCTGACTAACAGTGGCCCCATAAAGACCTAGTTTGCATATAAAAAGATTGGTGTCTCTGCTAGTAAGTTCATTAATAATAATTGGAGAGGCCTTGGACTAGATTTGGTGTATACGTTTTTTCTAGCCAGTGTTGATGATTGACCTTAGTGCCCATTCTAATTGAAATGTGAAATGGCAATTTTCCTTCAGGCAACAAGGCCTGAAGAGACTCTTTCTACCACCTAGTCCCTACCTCCCACTCCAGTATCCCAGATTCTGACCTGCTGAGATTCCAGGTGTTAAAACACCTATACATCCAAAGCTCCTAGGAAATCTCAGAGAAATGTCAGCATTCCTGTATGTCAGTCCTGGAGCTTGAATTCAGGGCTTGAGCGCTGTCTCTGAGCTTATTTGCTCAAGACTAATGTACTACCACTTGAGCCACAGCATCACCTGCAGCTTTTTCCGTGTAGCTTATTGGAGATAAGAGTCTCGTGGACTTAATTAGCCAAGCTGGCTGTGAACCACAATTCTCAAATCTCAGCCTCCTGAGTAGCTAGGATTACAGGTATGAACCACCAGTATCCAGCTCTGAGGCTCTGTTTCATGGTCCAGGGTCTCAGACCTGGGATCTCACAAAATGAGAGCAAGTATCCTTTTCCTATTCATTTCAGAATTGTCACTGTCTGACCTAGCTATAAAATTCTTCTTCCAAGCATATATTTTGAGGATTCCATGGACTAGAAAATACAAAGCATCTGGCCCAGAATGAGCAAACATTCAACAAATGTTTATCCTTTCTTTGTTGTTTCCAAGCTCAGGCCACAGTCTTGTCCTTCATCTGTTCCTTATTCCCGTTTCATATCCAAAGGACTCATCTCCCTGGCTCCCGCCTCTGTGCTTTTTCTAGAACTATCCCATCAGTTCCTATTGTCAGTTTATTTCAGCCTTCTAAGCTTCATGTCTTACACTGAGTTTGACTAATTCAATACTTTCAAGTACCTCAGCACAGTCAAGGCAGGAAGGGAGATCTGAGCTCTGTCCAATGCTTCCCTAATGGAAGTGCTTTGTTCTGGAGGTGACATCCTAAAGCCACCATCCTAACTCACCATGATGGCTATACATTTACAAGCTCCAAGTGTTCTGAGTGAGATAGGAGACTTACTGGTCAACCACATAGCCTTGAGCATACCTCTCAAACCCTCTGGATCTCTTCATTTATTATGGGAAGAGATTGGTTTGGATTAGATGATCTTAATGGTCCCTGGGAGATCTATCTATCTCTATCTATCTATCTATCTATCTTGCAGGTTCCTGGCAAAGAGCTTCTAAGACACATGGAATTTCTTGAGTGATCTGAATATATTTTGTTATTCATAATAAGCCCATTTTTACCATACTTAATGCTAAAATGAGATGGCTCTTGGATGATAGGGAACCAACCATGTGATTGGAGGGTCTTCCTCACTCTCTGGGGAAAAGAGATGGTCTAAAAACTTAAGTTCAAATACCAATTGCCAGTGAAGTGAGTCAATCGTGTCTAGGAATCTCATAAAGCCCCTAAATTCCAAGACCTTCCTAGTTGGAGAACAGATAGAGGTGCCGGGTGGAGGATGTCCCTGGACAGGCCCCCTTTCCCATATACTTTGTTCTATAGACCTTCCTCTTGCTGTTCATTGGTAAGCTTTGTAATATCGTTTAAAGGAACATGTCTCCTTGAGTTTTGTGGCCCAGCATAACCAATAATCAGACTTGAAAAGGAGACTGTAGGAGACTGACTTATAGCTGGTTGGTCAAAAGTACAAGTGACAAGATCAGGCTTGTGATTGGCACCTGAAGTGGGAGCAGTACTTTGAGACTGAGTCATTGAACTTGTGGAACCTGGCATTAACTATAGTAAGATAGTATCATAATTGAACTAAACTGTAGGCTACCTAACTTACATCTGCAGAAGGGTGAAGAACAGCTCAGTGTGGGAAAAATGGCCACACATGTGGTGTCAGAAGTGTGAAAAATTGAGAACAGCTTATTTTTCTTATAGTACCAGTTCTGTTACTAACCCAATAGGCGACCTGGGATACATTATTTTATAACCGTTCTGAAGGTCAGTTTTCCCATCTTTAAAATGAGAATAATACCTTCTCAATTAGCTCAAAGTGTAATGGTGAAAATACCAATCAAGTAAGTGAATACTGAAAGGGCTGCGGTAGTACAGGGACTTTATGAAGGTAGGTCTCTTGGAAGTGGCCATTTGCCTATCAGTAGGGAAGCATTTTAATAGTTTAGTAATTGGTATGCTGCAGCCTGGCCTGGTCCTACTGCTGAGTACTGGCTATGGTAGACAGTGTGCTCTACTTCCATTATTGTAGTTAATGTGGTTAACTTGGTACAGGGATTTCAATCTAGTGTACATTCTGCTACCTTCCACCACCTCATACATACGTTCTCATGTATGATTGTGTTTTATAATGCAACATATATTATGGGTCCCATGTTTCATTGAAGATGATTCAATTGCAGTAACCTCACTCCATATTCATACTGAAGATGAACACAATGTTTTCTTAAAATCTGATCATTTTACTTTTCTCCACTGATGATTATCTAGCCCCCATACAGATTTCCTCCCAAACATACTGCTCTTCTCTTTTCAAAGCAGATAGTTCTCTGAACTATCATTTGAAAGGACCAGTTCTTGGAGGATGAAAAATACCTGTACTTAACAAGATTATTTGGAGACAGATGCATGCAATAAGAACCAGTCTCCCTTGGAGACTATTTTGCCTGTGGCTACATTCTGCTATTAGAAAAATAGACAGAGGTTGAGGTGGCACAGTGGCTTGAGGCACAAGCAAACATTTAATGGCTTGGAATTCAGGAGGTGGATCCAGCTGACTTCAGGTCAACCATCCAGCCCCCTGCACATTTTGGTCTTCACTTAAATACACACAAAATGAAGATAGCACAGCTAATTGCAGAGGGCATGAACACAAAGCCAGATATGAAAGCAAGAAAGATGCCTTTCCCTCTACCATGTCCAACATGTCAGTGTCTGCTTTAGAAGAGGGTTCATTGCATATTTAAATAATTGAACAAGGACATAAAGAATGCTGCCTGGCTGGGAGAGGAGAGAAAAGGGCTTCCTTCAGAGCTAGTGCTGCCTGGGGAAGGGGGTGGTAGGCCTGTGGATTTACAGCCCCCTAGTGTGCTTACAAGAGGAGAGCTCTAATTCTCCCAGTTGTTATAGCAATATTGGGGGGGGGGTACTGCCAAAGCTCAGCAGAACCAGGGGGCCTGCTAAGGAACAAGTGACTTGCAAATTACATCCTCTTCACTGCCCCCTCCCCATCACCTTAGGCCTCAGTCAATAACAAAGAGGAGCTAGCCCTAACCCTAATCAACCCTCAAATTTACACACACCTTCTAAGACTCATAGTGCCAATACAAAAATGTAATGCATCATATATTTCCTTGCTGTTCCCCAAGTTTATAATGCCATTAGCGTGATCTACGACAGGCTGGTTTATGGAGGGAGCAAAGTAATAATACAGAAAGGAAATACCCATAACCCTAAGGGGGCGGGGCAGAGGAGATTGATGGAAAGTGCAGTTGTCTGGAGAAATGGCAACCCGGTAATTGAATATGTGAAGGAGGAGGGGGTGCAGGGCTTGGAAGTGAGTTTTTGAGCCATTTTTGGCTTTGTTTTCTCAAAGGAAGGTGAAGGGCATAGCAGGGTGATTCTGTTCCTTTGAATCTTGGAAATGGCTCCCCTAAAGGAAGGGAAACAGGACCGATGGGATGGGGGTTATGTGCTGGCTGATTTCCCTCCAGAGTGCAGTTTGGTATAAATGCCCTTGGGCCTGTCCTTGACCCTGGGGATGAGGCTTGGTTCAGCATCAGTGCCAAGCTGCAGTCCAGAGACTTCACTTCCATTTCTGCAGTTGCAGTCTAAGAGTGAACTTGACTTTTGGAACACCAGAGTTCACAATACTTGTCTTGGCTCTGGACATCTCCAAGAAGCTGGAGTAGTTGGGGATTTGGGGAGAACCTTGCATATACAGCTTGACAAATCCATTAAAATTTATGTATCCTACAACTTATTTCTGGAGTAAGCTGGCTGGTTAGACTTCAAGAGGAGTGGTGCTGCTAGAACCATCTCAGAGTTTGGATGTGGGCTAGGTGTGTGTGGCTAGCCTTCCTAGCAGATCCTATCCATCCAGGTGCCTTTTCAGTTTAGATGAGAAATAACAGCAACATTTTCTATCAAGGACAAACTCTTGCCAGTGGATTTTATTTTGTTCATGGAAGTTCATCTTTGTTCCCCAAGAATCAGAACCCAGAATAGTTGTGTCGGCTGGATAGAGTATTCAGGTGGGATTATGGAGGAGCCAGGAACTCCAAAGCCATATGGGGCTCTATGGCTCTTCCAGCTCTGTTAAACAGCTGCCCCATGAAAGGCCATTCCGGGGTATGGCAAGAGGCCTCAGCCAACACTGGGGTAACAGGATAGAGAGTGAGACTACACTGCCAGCCCACTTTAGCTTTCCTTTTCTATCTGGTGCTTAGGTTCTGGCAGCGGATCTGAGGATCTGTGGTTGTTATCACAATGCCATCATTCATTGGAACAAAATCATTCCTTGTAACTGGAATATAGTTACTATAAATGACATATGTCTTGGGCATTCTATTTCTAATAATTATAATTATGCTAGAATACTTGCTGTTCATGTAACAACAATGATCTACCAGTTCTCCATTCCAGACCAATAACTCCACCTGAACATGCTCTTTGTTCAGGAAATAGAAAAAAAAAAAGGAGGTAATTCAACATCCCTGGTGGCAGTCAACAAAGCCAATGTTGAAAGCATTCCTGAGGATACAAGATGGTGGTGGGGAGATGAGAAGCCACCTGGCGGCCTCATGCTTGGCTTGTTACAAAAGGACTCTGTCTGCATGCCCCCCCCCCCGCCCCTTTAAAGGGTAAAAACAAATGAGAAACTAGGGACCTGCAGAAAAGTTTCTGAGCACTGGGTGTCACCTGCATTCCGAGAGGGTAGGTCTTGGCCTGAGCGTCCATAGGAGGAGCTGCAGGCCCGAGGCTGAGTATGAATCACCTTGTGAGGTAAACTTGTAACCCTTAGCCTTCACTGGGAACTCACCCTATACGGGCACTTCTTGGACATGGATTTCTTTTCAGTGCTTTCCAAACTTGTGCCTACTGACAGTTAGTGGAATTTAGAGATCACATAGACTGATAGCATCATTTTATGTATATTTAAATACAGATTTACAGATCTCTGACACCTGTAAATCTTGCTGGCTTGAGTATGGACAATTCTTAGCAGTCACGTGACAGCTATGGTTTGCATCTGGAGTGCCTCCCATGTATCAAAGTCTTGATCCCCAACATGGCACTATTGGGAGGTATGGTAGGAATTTTAGGAGGTAGGCCTATTGGCAGGCCTTAGGTCCTTGAAGATGGTGGGATCTCTCTCTCTCTCTGTCTCTGTCTCTCTCTCTGTTCACCATGAGGTGAATAGTTGTTCTACCATGTACTTCCTGCTTGATATGCCATCTTACCACCAAATAGAATGGGTCTGCACAACCATGTAATGAAACTTCCAAATCTGTGAGACCAATTAGCCTTTTCTCTTTGTAAGTTGACTTATCTTGGGCATTTAAACATAATTAACAAAATAGAAAAACTTTGTAGTACCATGCTTTGAATAAGTTCTTTAGCTGGAGTAAAGAGGAAACTTGTGTCTGGGCATTTCTATAAAAATCAGCTTTCAATTGTGTACTTTTCTTTGTTATCCCAAATTCTTACTAGTATCTCTACCCATAACAACAAACAAACAACAACAAACAGCAATAACAAAGCCTAGGGACTTTGTTTTTAGATCTGAAGACCATGGCCTCTTATCCTTGAGAGTACTTATTTACTTTATTCTTCATTGGTACAATGACTAGGTAGGTAGATGTTACCACAACAACCCTACAAAGTAGTCAATCCTGTCTTTATCCCTGTGTCCACATTCAAAATGGCCCTGCTATTGAGCTGGGTAGAATGCAAATCTCAGTGTGGCCAAAGGCATAGCCTTAGTGCTTTCTTCTCTTAGAATAAATAAACATCCAAGATAGAGAGGAACACAGAGCAGGCGATGAAGGAGACCTGGCTACTCCAAGCTACCCTAGAGCTTTGTACAGCAGTGGCCGGCTGCAATATGCAGCACCCAGAAACTGGAAAAGATTGAAAGGCAAGGATAGGTAGATTCATCTCTATGTCCTCTATTGGCCCATATTCCTCCAGGCCTTTTCCTTTCCTAAGAAAGCCCTGGTATCCAATCCCCTGAGAGCTCCTGAGTTCTGAGCTTCTGCCAATACCAGGCATAAATGGGGTGGTGTGCCCGACTCAGTCTGGGTACCGAAGGGCATCATTTTCCTATAAAGATCCTTGTATTGAAAACATGATGAGCTCTTGTTTTGTTCTCATCTGGTTCTTTTCCTTCTTTTTCTTCTTCCTTTTGAGCAGCAGGTGCAAGTTCCTTTCATGCATTTAAAAGAAAGAAACTTGGAATGAGAAGAGCGAACGAACAAGAAAGAAAGAGCAGAAATGGCCCACCTCCTTCACTGTAATTAAATGATGAGAGGCCTTTGCTATCTACCAGATAGCTCAATTGTTTTTGCTTTCATTTTAGTCTTGGGCCTCTCCATATGTGAAACCTCTGCCAGATAAATAAACCAATCTGGAAAAAAAATAATAAACTGGTCTGACTCTCATCAGGCGGTGTGCAGGAAATGACATAGGATGTTTCTTAGGAACCTGACCCCTGACCTTGGAGGGGGTGGCCTGCCCCTTTTGAGTCTGTGCTCAAGATAAAAGCCTACCTAGGCTGATGCGCCTATGCAGCTGTACCAGCTCTTCTTGCTGAAGGTATACCTGCTGGTTGTCTGACTCACATCTCTCCTATTACCTTTAGATCTATCTCATCTTTGTTAGAGAAAAGCAGAGCACTGACACATACACAGGAGAAATACACACACTCCTGATTAAAGCAAGATGTCACCACTTTCTCCCCTTTCTCTGATTAGGAATCAGAGCAGCCAGTTCCAGCCAGCCAGCTCTCACTGCAGAGGGAGTGGGTCCTGCACTTCCACAGTGAGGCTGACAGAAGCTTTCTAAAAGTTAGCACAAAGTGGCTTCTGGCCTCTTCCTAGTTTTCCAGACTGGCGATTTAGGCAGAATTTGTATGCACAGAGAAACTAAAAAAAAAGTGAAATAAAAAGTAATCCAGTTATTGGGGAAGGACAAAAGCTTCTGCTCATGTAATTGTCTTGACAGAAGTTTCCAGATTTCTGGGGTTCTCTGAACCAGGGCCATTCTCTTTTCCTGAAGCCCTGCCGCTGCCTGCCCTTTCCTCTAAAAGAAATGACCATCCACTTCCACCTGCAGACCTTTTACTTACATCAGGGCCTGGGGAATTTCTGGAGGTTACACATAGTCCAGTTGTGTTTGCCCTGTGCTTGGGGAGCTCATGCTACAGGCATGGGTTGGGGGTGCTCACTGACTTCCCTCTCGGCCTCAGGCACGAGATAACTTCCCTCCTTCCATCAAGGTTCTGTTTAAGATGTACAAATCCAGGAGAGGAATGATGGCTATGACAGGCATTTCTGTTCTGCCCCCAAGAAGCCCCTATTCACTTTAACATCAGGACAGTTCCCTACTCTCACAGTTATGGGACTCGCTACTGAATATTGCACCTGTGCAGTAGGTGAAGAGTGGGCCCGACTAAGACTGGGGGAGGAGGTGAAGGGACAAGAGCCTGAGTCCAGCGTACAGTGAGAGAGCGCAGGCCAGGCTGCCAACAGCTCTGTCACACAGGAGATCTGTGTGATGGGAAGTCTGTGGAATCCAATCAGTGCTATATATGTATAGTCACAGTTATATTGATCAATCTACCTCTGCGATAAACAATAGCACCCTAAAGCACTTACTCTGCCCAAACAACTGGACCAGCAATGGTACTTACCAGCTCATAAGAAATGCTCTAATGTTTGAACAATATACGTTCCCAAAGTGTGCTTAATGCTTGCTATCTTCCAGGTCTTTGACAGAGGCAGCAGCACAAGGAAGAACATATTTTATTGATGAAGGGTTTTCAAGAAGAATAAAAATTAGCAGGAAAGGGCTGCAAGGGTAGCTCAGTGGTAAAATATTTGCCTGGCATGTACAAGGCTCTAGGTTTGATTCCTAGCAGTGGAAAAAAAGCCACAGACACTAGGAAGAAAAGGAAATACAATACATCATTGTGTAGAGCCTATTATCATTTGAGGTCCTTCAGCCTGGACATCAGACTCTCCAGGAGGTTAATTGAATCCAGGCCTCCACACTTCTCATGTGCTCTGGTAGGGTTGAGCAGGGAACTCTGTCTTTCTCCCAAGGTGATGTAGATGTTACTGGATTGGAGAACCATGGCTGATTCATTAACCATTGTCACCATCTTTATTCTACTTTTAACTTTACTTGTTTTTTCCTATGACCAATGCTCTAAGAAACAGCTGGAGAGCCTATCCACCATATTCCCATTATTTCTCTGTGGAATTGTTTTAGTTCTTACCTGGTGTGTGGAGGAGACTCTTGTCCCTTTGTCTGCACCTAAGTCTCCAGGGACACCCAGAACCCAGGGCCTCAGCAGAGTGTGGCTTATCCACTGTTTGCACGAAGTGCCCTGAAGAGCCAGGGCTGGGGAGGAAAGGAGAAACTCTGAGCTGTTTCCCTTTGTTTCTCCTCTTAAGGGAAGGCCTTCCAAGTGTGGCCCACACTCACAGCCAGTGGCTGTTGGGACCTACCTCAGGTAACCTCACGCGGCCCTCCTGGAAGGAGCAAGTCTTGGGGTCGTGGGTGCAGACGTGCCGGTATTTACACCAGTGGCAGCGGTATGGGCTCTCCACACAGGACAGACAGCTGGGCACAGAGAAGAGGCATAGGTCACAGAACTGGGGAGGCCTATAGCTGAGAACGTAGGTCATCTCTAATGTCTTACAACACATTGACTTACGAGAAACCATCCTCCACTGCTCAGGAAGGTGAGGTTCTGAACAGACCCATCCCTTTCCCTCTAAGGCTCAGAGAGATAATACTCTCACACCTTCTGTCCCTCACTGAGAGCTAAGAGATCTGCTCTGCAGATCCAAGTGAGATGCACTGCCCTCAGCAGCTGGTGGGAAGGAAATCAGGTTATGAAGATTTATGCCACAGAGAAGATGTACAGGCCGGGGATTTGAAGAGAGGATGCCATAGTTTCTCACTCTTAGCTCTTTCTAGTCCTGTTTGGTTTACCCTGTGAGTACCATAACAGAGGAACCTGTCTTCTTTGGAGCTTCACACATCCTTGGAACAGCAGTGGGGTCATCTGATCTCTGTGTGAACCTTGACCATGGGAACAGGAAACAGGGAGGCTGGGCCACTTACGAGTTGTGAACGCTGCAATTGTAGAAGACGAAGCTGGTGCTGGCGAAGGTCATGCCTGTCTCCTTTGACTTGAGTTGCAGCTGTACGACATGGTGATCTCCTACGGCAGAGCCAGTCAAGGAGTCAGGGGAAGACCAAGGTCCAAGTCCGGGTCCCATTGGCAGTAATGAACTCTGGGAAAGAGAACCTGCTCTCCAGGGTTGCTGTCAGCTCCCACAGGTCTCTGGTTCAGTAAGGCCCACCCATTCCTACAGTCATGAAAAAGCAGCTGCAGAAAAAGCATCTGTCCTAGCCTACTATACTGCTTGTTATTACCTCAATTTCTCTTCTTGCTCATGTGTAGACACTGATATATACATATATATATACATATTATATATCTATATTCATGTCATCACATGCATTGTGTGCTCTCTGGTCTCACAGCTATAAATATACACACTGATGGGCAACCAGGGAGGAAAACCATGTCACCTCTCAGGAATGTTGTCACCAACAACACAAGTAGCATTACGTGTGTGTAATTGTGTATATACAAAGCTCATCCTCCATCTCTCTGTGGAGAGATTCAGTTCTTATGCCACGTCCACTGTGGGACTCAGTTCTACAGCAGGCAGGAGGCACTGCATCCTCAGCTGGCGCCAAGAGAAGCTGGAGCCCATGTTTAATTCACAACCCTGACCCCAGGCCTCACTTCTAGCCTTGTTCTCTGCCTTTCCTGAGAGCCTCATTAATCAATCAGCTTGGAACAAATGTGACAAGACCAAATAGGAGGGACACCATGGCATCAATCTGTCCAGGCCAGGCTATCCCTTGCTCGTGTTGAGCCTTTGTCCACCCCTTCTTCCCCAGTGCAGCTGGCCACAAACTGTAGGCAGCTGTTGGAGGCAGGATAGGGTAGAATGCTGAGGCTATAGCCCAGGGTCAGAGACCCAGCCATGTGAGCAGACAGAGACAGAGCAGGTGACTTCCATCCTCCTATCTGGCTTCTGAACAACTTCTCTTCTTGAACTGCCTTTCCAGGCCACGCAAAGTGGGCTGATCACCACTGACGTGTTTTGCTGCTTATTGGCCTTGCCTTCACCTATATCTCTGCAGCTGCTCCTCACTTATGATGAGACAGACTCTTGAATGCTAACCTGGGGCTGAGTTAGAAGGACTGTCACAGCCAATTCCAAGGGTAAAGGAAGAAAACATCACCCCCCCACTTCTTTGTGGAAGGCACCTCCAGCCCACTTCCTATGACCCACCCCTGCAGGTAGGTCCCTTCAGATCCCCTATATCTATCTGGATTGCTCTTATCCAGGCAGGAAGAAGAGCCTGCCACCCAGCTTCGCCTGCTGTGCCTACTTACCGTTCTCTGTGATGATCCGGGGCACCTCCTTGGCTGCCGGGGAGTAGCATTGGATCTGATTGCCTACTACCAGCCCATCCATCTCTGACAGGTCCTCAAAGGTGCAGTTGACGCCAGCTGACAGCTCTGGGACATTGTATGTCTCTAAGACCAGCTGTCAACAGCTCAGCAAGGAGCAAGAGGGAGAGAGAGAGGGAAGGGTAGAGAGAATGAGGAAAAAGAGGGAAGAGGAGAGAAAGAAGGAGGAAGCAGAGGAGAAGGAAGAAGAAAAAGAGAGTGAAATGGGGAAAGGAAGGAAGAAAACCATATAGAAGAGAGGAGATATTAATATCAAGATGGAGGGACCAGTTTGTTATAAGAATGGTATAGAGAAGGAGGTGAAGGATGTAGAGACAAAGACAGGAAGAAAGAAATCCAGCTCATTAGAATATGAATGGTTTAGCCAAGGAAATGTGAATTTTTAGGGGATTTTTTTAATACTGAGAGGACCCTGGACAGGACAGAACAGGAGAGGGGTTACTGATAAGAGTCTATCTTCCTTGTTTTTCCCACAATTTTTGAAAAATGGCAGCACCAATCATCCAGTGTCCCGTATTGCGAATTGGAAGCTATCTGCCCACCATCCTTCATTTACATGTCTATCTTCCCTTCTAACAGATGAAGATCTTCTTCCCCACACCCTGTGCCATTCTTTTAGTTTTCACGGTTATGGTTATGGCCATTTTCCCTGTCTCCCTACACATTATGTTTAGACAGTCTGTTCTCCAGTATTCCTACCCATATCCCCTTCTTTGAGGCCCCAATGAATCCTGACCTAGAGTTGCTCTTGCTGGGCAAGTATAGTCCAGCCTTTGCAAGGGGCCTTGGGCTTACATTGTTTTTTTTTTTTTTTGTGGGTGTGGGAAGGGATTTTTTTCCACATTATACTGATCCCCAGTCCTTACCAGAACGTTGTACTGAGAGACAGAGATGTTGTTGGGATGGACTGTCAGCCTGACACACTGTTTTATCTCGGAGGCGAACCTGCGTGGTTCCCTGGATCGCTCACATCGTTCCTTCCGGGTACACCTGAGAAGAACAGACCAATGGGTTGCACATTATCCGGATTGTTGGGTTGATGGAGGGCAGCATCATTGAGATCAGGCATTTCAGCAGCTCTGAGGACTTCTCTCAAACTCAACATGTCCAGAAATGGCCATTTTCTTCTCCTTTCTAAAATTTGGTTTGTCTCCACAGTTCTAAAGTTGGTGAAGATGTTCATTCTTATCACCAATTGCCAAATACAGAAACTCACCCCTGCAAACTCATAAGGAGTTGCATAGTTGGTCTATCTGTCTATTCTACCTCCAATTCATCCTTAACCCTTGCTACCTTTCTTTCCTCCTTCAGTGAACCTTAGGTGTGTGTGTATGTGTCCCTGTGTGTGTGCTTGTTTGTGTGTGTTCTTCTGACTTTGATTTTTTTTACACATTAGTTCTGTCTGGGCTTCTCTACCTTTCCATTCTGATTCCTATCTGGCTTTCCAGACATGATTCAACTCCCATGCATTGCAATCTCTTCACCCTACTGTAGGTAATGCTAACAGAATCCTCCTTATGGTTCATAGCCCTCTGGAGTTTTGTATTGTCTAGAACTTAGATTATATGATGATTATTGGACTAAGTGCAGTCCTCTCCTATCAAGAGTGAGCTTCTCAAAAGAAGAAAATCTGTTTGATTTCTTTTGTTAAGTCCTAGTAGATGGATAATAAATGCAGGTTGGCAGAAGGGAGGACAGAGAGGATCAAAGGGGCAGAGGTAGCTGTTCACGGAAAGTTCTGAACTACAATCCCAACTCTGTGCTTAGGGGACTGCTATGTATAGTTTGCTGTCACTGTTCAATGTCCTGTGTTGTACAACGTGTACCATGTCACAGGTGCGTGCCTCCAGTGAGACCTGGGATCTTACTGGGATCTTCACTGGTAAGGGTTTGTGAAAGATTTACATGAAGACAAGAGCCATGCCTAAATGTGCATTCTCCATGAATTCATCGCATCGAGGCATCTGAGACTCAGGGTACCATATTTAATCCAAGCCATATAAGCCTCGGAGCAGTGCTGTGCACCCATGAATTATAATCTGGAGTCTGCTGAGTCTGCTGGAAGGAGGGAGAACAGGCAGAGCCCTCACCACAGGGAAAGCACTCCTGTCTTCCTCATCTCTTTAGGCCAGAGAAAGAAGATGTCAGGAGATGATGCAGGATGGGAGGGAGATCTGGAAAAGGTGTTTAGTAGGAAACAGAGCAGCCAGGGATGAGCAGCCAATTCTGGGAAGATATGTGGGGAGGGTATGTTTATGGGGCAGAGAAGTGTGATATAGGGCAAAGAGAGGAAGTAAGGGAGGCACTTGGACTTTCCAAGCAACTCTTGGCATAACTTCCAGGTCCAGAGGACAGTTACTCCACAGACATGGGGAAGGTAAGATATCTTTGGCCACAGAAAGAATAATCTAATGGTGAACAGTCTCAGTGGAGAATCTAGTCAGTGATGAGGAAATCACTGGAGGTCACAGATTAAAGCAGTCCACCCCCCAAGGAAGAGGAAGACTGGGGAGATACTGGGATCTTAGAGTAAGCTGGATGTGTAATATAAAACAGAAACAATCCTGAATAAATGAGATCACAATGTTAGTCACTGAGTGCTTAATAGGTTGGCACTGCGATAGAGGTTTTTCTGTGCATGCATGTAAAGTATCCCTAGAAACATTTAACCATTTCTATTCCATCCTTTTTCTATAGCTCATCTCTATTCTGCAATGTAATAGTGATATTGGACAGAGCTGAATTCTCCAGGATAAATTCTAAGAGATGCCATCCCAGGAGGGAAAGGTGAGACAGACGTGAGTCCAATCATCTCTGTGGCACTCCTTGCCTGCTGACAGACCAATGGCCACAAAAGCATCTGCCTTTGAGTCTTAGAAGTTAATTTACTACGCCAGTTTCTCAGCGAAGACTCCATTACCTTCAGCCATTAGGCTAATGTTATGGACTTTCCCAGAGTGTCTGCACTGACATTGCTATTAATAGTGTTATTACACCCATTAACAGTATATCCAGAGAACTGGTACAGCTTAAATTATTCACTGAATCCCCAACTTTGAAGTTCCTATTTCTAAGAGTAATCAGTAGGTCTGAAAAATATCTTTGATTAAATTATGAGGAGAAGGAAAAATGGAGCTGCTTGTTGGTCAAACATTACCTAGAGTCACCAAATAAGAGATTCAGGCCAATTGAAAAAACAAAAAACAAAGAAAAAACCCCCAAACGATTCCATCTCTGTTTTGATGGGGCAGGGAAAGAGAGCTGGCTGGGGGAATCTCAGCACAGGTATGCCCTGCATCACTCACTGTTTCCAAAGTGCGTGGAATTTTATCAGTCACTGCTGCAGAGAGACCCAAATGAGCTACAAATATCACCTTTTCCCACTATAGAGAAGCAACAGGCAGTTTACAGTTCAGACATTAAGCCCATCACTTAACTGCTTGGTACCCCAGTCTTCCTATCTATGAAATGGGGATGAGAGAGTACCCATCTACCAGAGATTTTTGTTTTTGGTCGGTCGTGGGGCTTGAACTCTGGCTTGGGCGCTATCCCTGCGCTCTTCAGCTCAAGGCAAGCACTCTACACTTGAGCCACAGTGCCACTTTCGGTTTTCTAGTGGTTTATTGGAGATAAGAGTCTCACGGACTTTCCTGCCTGGGCTGGCTTTGAACTGTGACCCTCAGATCTCAGCCTCCTGAGTAGCTTACAGGTGTGAGCTACTGGCACCCAGCTTCTACCAGAGTTTTTAATGAGGATTAAATGAGATGATGTGAGAAAAGTATTTAGAACAGGGCATGGTGCAAAGTAAGTTCTCAGTAGAAGATAGCTCATACTTCTCTGCCTTCCTCATTCCACCCCTCCAAACTAGCTGATGCAGAAGCAACAACCTTCTTGCCCAATGGCCCCCAGGGCAAATCAGAGGGAGATGCAAGAGAAGGCTACAACTGTCTTCCTCATAATGAGAGAGAAGGGTAGCTCAGAGGTCAGGAAGGAGAGGAGAGGAAAAGCTTGGAATGGGTTGTAGCTTTGT
This sequence comes from Dipodomys spectabilis, assembly GCF_019054845.1. Taxonomy (NCBI): domain Eukaryota; kingdom Metazoa; phylum Chordata; class Mammalia; order Rodentia; family Heteromyidae; genus Dipodomys; species Dipodomys spectabilis. The sequence continues at coordinate 18,224,830 of NW_024870874.1, forward strand.
TTTCATAATAGCTGTCAAAGGCTGTTGAGAACTCAGCTCTCTTAGTGGAAAGTCAAGTTTAAGGTCAGACCCAGGGATGTTTTGACATTTATACCATCGTTCAGGACCCAGGAGGGTAGAGGCTGCAAATGTCCAAAGGCACAGACAATTGACCTTAAAATTGATAGGATAATGGAGGGGAAGGATACATTCCTTCTGATGTCTTACGGAGTCTGTCAAGGTAACAGTCCTCTGCATTCCTAGGTCTGTGATTTCCCAAGAGTTAGGCCAGAGGTAGCAATGTGCAAATTTCTAACTCTTGGAGGAGTCCCCAAGACGCTTACTTCCAAGGGCTCCAGGTGCTTGGGAAACCACCTCAATTCTACCATAGGGCATCCTTCAAGTGAAACAAAATGGTCCTGTTTCATTCATTTTCAGGACAGGAAAACAGAACTTAAATGAACTCCCAAAGTACAAGCCATGTGACTGTGTGTTTTCAGACATGGGTCTCTGCTACCATCAGTGTCACACCTGCCCCAAACACCAACCTTCAGCTGGTCAACAGGAAACAGTCTCCAAGCAGGCCCATGGGCTCCAGAATTGAATTCTTCCTTGTGGAACTTTTTTTTTCCTCCACTGCCTCTGCACTGGGCCCCTGCAGCCCAGATCAGAGGTGCTAACAGCCCTTGGGGAGAAAGCCCTAGGCCCCTGGAAGGGGTTATTATTCAAGCCAGTGGTTTCAATGAGATTATCCTCTCTAATGAACCAGCTACCTCCGCCTTCCCCTAAGCCTGAACTTTCACTGCTGGAGAATTCCCAGCCAAGTGGAAAATTAGAAGGGAGAGGAATGGAGAGAAGAAGGGAGTGAGAGAGAGGGAGAAAGGTAGTGATTAAGTTCAGTAGAAATTAATTCCTAAATAGTGAGAAAGAAATATTAACTCCCAGAGCTGCTGACCGAGCAAACATTTCAGCATGAAAATAAGGCTCTCCGTGAGATGGGCCTGGGCAAGCCCCTGCAGGCCCTCTGGGATGGGACAATTGAACTTGGATATCACAACCTGCTCCTTATTTCTCCCATGAGTCACCCCAATCAGTCCTTCACAGTGGTCATGGCTGTGCTGAAAATGCAACACTTGGGAACATCTGTGCTTAGAACATAAGGAGATTGAGAAAGAAAAAGGATGAAAGGAGGGAACCTTTCAAATGGGCCTCTCTATAGCTTAGGTCTGTGTGTGTGTGTGTGTGTGTGTGTGTGTGTGTGTGTGTGTGTGTGAGAGTGAGTGCTAACACTGAGTCTTGCACTCCAGGTCTCATGCTCTTATTTGGCTTTTTTGCTCAAGGCTGGCACTCTACCACTTGAGCCACAGCTCTACTTCCAGGTTTTTGGTGGTTCACTGATGATAAGAGAGCCTCAGGGACTTGCCTGCCTGGGTTAGCTTTGCATCCTGGACTAGATTTGATGCTCAAATCTTAGCCTCTTGAGTAGCTAGAGTTTCAGGATAGCTTAAATCTTGAATGACGCTTCCAAGGCCCATATGTGGGAAGTCTGTTGTTCAGATGGGCACTATGTGGAGGTGGCAGAACTTTTAGGTGTAGTCAAGTGGAAGGAACTTAAGTTCCTTGAGGAACTATTAGAATCCAGGGTTCTTTCTCATCTGGTCCTTGGTTCCTGGCTGCCAAGAGGTGAATGTTTTCTATCATACACTCCTGCCATGATGTACTCTGCCACCACAGGTCCAAAGTGATAGGACGAAGCAATGGCGAACTGAAACTGTGAGCCAAAATAAATGTCTCCTCTTTTAGGCTGATCTGCTCAGGTATTTTGTCACAGTGCTGTAAAGCTGATGAATACAGGAGGAAACAGCAAACAGTTCAGCATGTGTAATCTCTGTGGGGATGGGGAGAACATACAGGTTCTTTGATCACTTCCATCACCTCTGAGGACTCTGAAAAGGGAGAAGTGACTACCCCACTTCTGGAATGCCCACAGAAACAGGAAGATGCCTCTGTATGGTTTGGAGGAAGATAGACTAGATAACATGGGGAATCCTTCTAGAGGAGGATGTGTATGTAAGACGTTTCTTATTTCAAGGACCAGGTAGGCCTTTTAATGTCACGATTTGAGGATCCAGTGGCTGATACTATGCCCTAATTGAAGTCTGAGTATGTAGGTTGTCCCATCTCAATACTGAGGTTAGACCAGATGGGAAGGCTGCCACAAGCTTCTTGGAAACTGATGCCACCATCTCTTTACATCCTAGCTACTCAGGAGGCTGAGATGTAAGGACCCTGGTTCAAAGACAGCATGGGTAGGAAAGTCTGTAAGACCCTTTTTTCCCAATTAACCACCAAGAAGCCAGGAGTGGAGCTGTGGCTCAATGGTAGAGTGTCAGCATTGAGTGAAAAAGCTAAGAGACAGAGCCCAGGCCCTGAGTTCAAGCTCCTGGACACACACACACACACACACACACACATACACACACACACACACACACACACACACACACACACACACACACACACAGAGCAGGGCAGCAAGGCTGCATCTAGCAGGATGACCTGTTTGGGTCAATAAGGGGGCTTCTTACATACACCCCTTCTGCAGTTTTCACAGTGTGGCTGAATGGTGGCTTTTCTCATTTTCCTTCTGAGCTGAGAGTCACTTCAGGCCTACATCTGTCCATAGCCAGCTTCTTAGGCTTAACTGATGACTTCTATTGGGATAGCAGTCCCTGCCTTTCCTCTCACTTCCTCCTGCTTGGCAGAGGTTACATAAGAAGGGAGAAGTGAATTCTGGAAAGAAGTCTTTGACATCTCTTCAGGGAGGGGAGATCTGGAGCCCAGTCCTAGGGGAGAGAGGGGCTGTATAAGCGCTGTGCTTATTTACATGTCTGTACTCTGGGTTACAGGAACCCCTCAGGAGGGAGCCCCATGACTCTTCCTGGGGCAGATACCTGGCAGGCCAATCAATGTGGTGCATCTTCCATGGGTGAGATCTTGTTACCTTCTGAGACTGAGGTAGACTTCATTGTCTGGGCAGGGAGCCAAGAGAGAGGAAGACAGAAGACAGGTGTGTGTGGGGTGGGAGGGAGCGGAGGACCTGCCCAGCCAGGTCACTGGAGGGAGCATTCCAGGAAAGGACTCTGTCAGAATGAAGGCAGACTGGGCTGCAGATTTTCTTTCATGTTTACCCAAGTCAGAGCAGGTGGAAGGACTGTGTCGCAGGGGAAGGAGAAGGCCCTGGGAACACAGACTTAAGACTGATACCCAGCCTTGTTAAGCTGTGCTGGGCGTTGGAAAGGGCCAGCCTGGGGACAGCGGTGGGGCGGGAGGGGGGAGGGTGAGGGAATGAAGAAGAGGGCAACAGGTGACCCTCTACAATACTGGGCTGGCAGGTGAGCACTTCACAATGACAACCCAGAGGAGTTAATGTCAGAGAGGATTTAAATTACAGGAACATTTCTTAAGCATGTTCAGTCTGCAACCCTCCTATGACCTTGTCAGTACAAAAGCCCATTCAGCCACGAGGGACACCTGTTCAAGGAGGGGCTCCACCCCTCCAGGATAGTCACTACTGCGTTCTCTCTCTCTTTACCTCTCTGTTTCTGTCTCTCTCTCCCTCTCTTCCCATTTGCTATCCTCTTTTCATAGCTGCTACCATATTACTCCTTATGATCTGAGAGCCAGGTATGGTGGCTCATGCATGTAATTCTAAGTATTCTGGAGGCAGAGCTTAGGAGGATCACAGTTTGAGTTCCACTAGGCAACATGTTAGTGAGACCCCCGCCCCCTCCATTTCAACCAATAAGCCAGGCAGTGGTGCCATGCATCTGTGATCCCAGATATTCAGGAGATCTTAGGAAGATCAGTGTCTGAGGTTTTCCCTAGGCAAAAATTCAAAAACTATAAAAATAACTAAAACAAAAACAAAAAAAAGCTGGGATGTGGCTCAAGTAATAAAGCATCTGCCCAGCAAGTAAAATACCCTGTATTCAAACCTCAGTGCAACTGAGAAGGCGGATTTAAGTTCATACTTTGGAGAACCTATTGCTCTGTTCTCTGCCCCCATCATCTTCCTAGGATCAAGCTCTCCAGGGCTGTTCAGCAGGTGACCGAGTCACTTAGCATGGAGTCTTTCACATGATGGGAGCCAGCAATTGTACTGAATCTAAAGGAGGTAGCAACTCCATCCTACTGAGGGTTCAAGGTTTTGTTCTCAAGTAGCATCAGGGCACAGCTGATCTAATCTAGTTACCTCTGTACCCCTGAACCTGGCACAGTGTCTTGGCACAGAATTCTAGACCTATGGGCAAGTGTGTATGTGTACATGTATGTACATGTGTGTATACAACACCGATACAACAACCCATACTGGTTGTCTCTTCCTTCCTAGTGAAGAGAAGCATGCCCTATGGGTGGGCATCTGCAGGTTTCCCAGACTGACTGCTTGGTCCACAGGACTTTCTTTTCTTTGCTAACTGGCCTATGTCCTCCTCTGACTCTCTCAGCCATTTAAGTCTGGGTTGTACCCACTGCAGGTTAAAAGTAGGGATAGGAAGAGAAGTGCCTGACTTTGTCCTGAGCCTAGAGTAGTAGGCTATCAGGAAGCATTAGCCAAGAGCAAGACAGAACTTTCTGGAGAAAGGAACCGCTCAGTATCTGGTTTCCCTGAGTGTTTGCACATGTCAAAACTTTTAATGCTGTATACTTAGGATGTATACATCTAATGCTATGTAAATTTAAAATTATATGTTGACTAAAGATATCTCAGAAGACTTGGAGCTATCATTGCTCATCACCATGAAGGTCAAGGGTCACCTGGGAGCATTAGCCTGGGGGGGACAGGGATGGACATGGGGTCAAGCAACTTAGACCTGTGAGAGCTCATGAGCTGTCTCCTTCCAGGAAACTGGACTTCAACAAGTACCCTGGCCTATTCCCAATATTCTCAATACCTGCATGGGCCACATTAGGCATTCACTTAACCAGAAAGTTCATGGTTATGGAGAACACTGCCCTTGCCTGGTAGCATGTTTTAATTTTTTTTTAATCAGTGGTGGGCCTGGGCGCAGTCCCTCAGCTCTTCAGGTCAAGGTTAGCACTCTACCACTTGAGTCACAGCACCACTAACAGTTTTCTAGTGGTTAACTGGAGATAAGAGTCTCACTGACTTTCCTGGCTGGGCTGGCTTTGAACCTTGACCCTTAGATCTTAGCCTCCTGAGTAGCTAGGATTACAGATGTGAGCCCCTGGCACCTGGTACCTTAGACATTTTGACAGCCTTCATTACCTCATTTTATCCTCATACCATTTTGAGAAGGCATTCTCTTCAAGAATGAGAATGCCACCCCTGATATACAGAGTTATGGTAGAAGATTCCATATTTGCAAATTCAAGTAATTACTAACACGTATTTGTGACTCTAAATCAGCGCTTGTGGCATTTTGAGGTCACTCATGGACAACACAGAGTGGCAAGATTTGGATGATGCATGTGTTTCTCAGCTGAGGCTAGCCAAGATGATATTATGCTTTCTTACTTCAGCAAAAATATAGAGGTCTGTTTACTGCCCTATCTCCTAAGTTTTGCACTTTTTGTTGATAATTTCATTTTTTTAAGTGGCCCAAGTGTGGTACTAAAGTGCCTTCTGGTGTTCCAAAAGCACATGAAGGCCAGGGTGTAGCAGAGGTAGAACACATGTGTATACAACAAGCTTCATGGAGGTACACAGTTACAGTGCTATTCATCATGAGCCCAGTGTTAATGAATCAACAACGTGTGCAGAGCAAGATGACTTGAAAAAGAAACACACATAAAAAACAAGGTTGTGTGTTAAGCTACTGATGGAAATTTCCAGAGCAGAGGGTCCCAGGAACCTAGCCCTGTATTTCTTCTAGGAGCAATGGTTTGGTATTTCCTAATTCAGTATTCCCAGGACTTTATAAAATATCACTGCCACACATAATGAAAATCGATTGTACTTGTCTAACGTCCTGGAGGCGTGCAAAGCATGAGAACTAGACTCCACTGATTTCCACTCCATGTAATCCTCCCAAGGCGCCCTATTGCCTTTATATGCTGGCTCCTTCTGTGGGCCCCGGGGCAAGGAGCGCTCTGTGGCAGCAGTCAGAGCCAGGTTCCAGACTTGTGCAGCCTTTGTTCTAGGCAGGTGTGCTTCCTAAGAGCCAGCATTGGCAAGAACATATACAAATATAACATGCAGCCTTGAGAAGAAGATGCAATGGCAGGCTAAATCAGGTGAGGGGAATCACAGAAGTTGCCAGAAAGGCAAAGGCCGCTTGAAGCAGAGATACCTTCCCAGAATGAAAAAGCATGTTGTTAAAGGTTGTTAAAGAGAGCTATCTGGAAATCACTAGGACCAATCAACACCTAAGAGGCAGGATGTTTATGCACTTCATCTTTGCCCAGCCTTGTGGTGATCCTTGTCCCACCCTATCCTGCATGTTATAGCCCTCTGTGGATCACCAAGCACTTTCATCCGCCTCAGTGAGGTAGGCAAGCTGGGCATCACTGTCTCCAGTCTTCAGGTGAGGAGACCAGGATGCTGGGATGTGGAATGTGGATTTGCTGGCAGATGCCCACAGTTCCTATCCATAGCTGTTTACTGCATAATACTCTAGAGACTGGGACTGCAGGTACCCTTCTACAGGCTAATAGCCTCTTCCAGATACAGCCTACATGATCTTTCAGCTTCAGTCTCCCATTATTTTCTGTCACACAGGAAGCAGTTGGTGGTTACTTCTGTCATTCCTGGAGTTGTGTGTTGTGTGTCACTCCAGGACTGAGTACTATGCATGACATTGCAGGGACTGACACTGCTCTGGAAACCTGCCTTTGGACCCTGCAGGCTGATCTGCCTGAACAGTAATGCCTAATCCCATGCTGGATGCATCTGAGCCACTCTCAACCAGCTGAGGTTGTCTAGGGCCTTCAGTAAGGGAGTGGATTTGGGTCAAAATGCATTTCTAAGAGAACTCACTGTGCAGGACAAAGAAATCCATCTACTTTTGCCTTGCAAAGTGTTGTCTTAGGGAGTTCTCTGGATTCACTGGGAGCAGATCTTAATGCGAGCTCTCCACCCTCACCTCCGAAGAGCAGTCCTAGGCTCCATCACTCTCTGTAATCTTGCTATACACTTGAGCACACAGTTTCTGATCTGACTCTGAGGTATGCATATTTCAGTGTAACTCAGTAGATCCCCATTTGTTCCTCACCACAGTAGACCCGAGGTCATTCAGGCCTTTCCTCAATTCAGGCCTTGTTATAGCCAAGCTAGCCACTGGGAAAAGGATATTCTCCTGGGGATAGATGTGCTAGGATTTGGGAGGGTGCTTCTAACTTTTCACAGTTAAGACAGCATTCTCTCCCTTTTTGGTTCTTTTCTCACTTCTATAGAACAAAATGGAACCAGTAAAAAAGGAGGCATATAGGGTATGGGCCAGCATTTGGACCAGGCTTCCTTGGCCCGGTGACTCCAGGACCAAGTTACTGACAGTTAACTGATGAAAGTACTCTGATAACAGAGGGAGGGACCAAGGCACCACACACTTGAACTCCAAACCCAAGTACCATGACATCTTATGGTGATATCAGGGAGTAAATCAAGGAATACTGGGTCACTGGATGGCGAACACAAATCTTACAAAACGATGTAATGACCCTGGCCAACCTTAATCCTAGGATAAGTCCTGAAAAGTCAGTACAGCCAAGTCACACTCGGGGGTGGGAGGGTGGGGGGAAGGATCTGTCATCCAGGGTGAAAATATCCTGACCCCAGCATCTTCACACTGTGATTGTCATATGATCCTTAAAGGACATGTCAGAAAGAACAAAAAGAAGGGAGATAAAGTTTGCAAAGGGTGTAAGAAAGGAAGAGTAAGAAGAGAGTAGGGGGGAGCAAAGGGAAGGAGAATAAGAGAGAAGGAGAGAAGGAAGAGAACTACTTGGGGGACGTGAGGGCCGGAGAAGCGGATGGGCCTCCTGTACTCACGTGTTGTGGAGCACACACCAGCCGCAGTGGGGGTCACCTGAGCCAAGGCATTCGCTACAGCTCCCATACTGCCCACAGGACTCCACAGGGACTCTGGTGAGCTAGGACAACGCAACAGGGAGAAATCAGTCAAGACTTTGCAAAACATCCAATGGAATCCATGGAAGAGGTGCTGTTCTACATGTAACTGCATCATCCTAGACGCTGAAGGAACACAAAGGCTTAGCCCCCCCAGATGATTGTGGGTGATCCCCGGATCCTGGCCTGCATAGCACAGCTGTCAACTATGTTTTTAAAGATGTCCAGGAATACAGAATCCACGGAGTTCCCATTAAGTTATTATAAAAGATACATAGTGCACATTTCAATTTTCCCACTACCACGGCCCCCAAATATCCCTGTGAATATCCAACCCATCCCATCTTTGTTTCCCATTGATACCATCTAGGGGTATGGATTTGTTTTCTCTGCTTACTAAAGAATTAAAAGGCAGGGAAGTTGTTAAAAGCAGACAGAGTAAGGGAAAGAGAGGGGCCCCAAAGAGGAGACCTCTGTGAGGGTGGTTTATATTGTACGGGGCTCCTCCCATGTCTCCACCCCTGGACTTGGTGCTGATTGCTTGAAGGCTGTGCAAGCATTACCCTGACTCTTGGTTGAGAAGACACCTAACTCAATGAAAAGAGCATTATGGAAAGAAGAAACGTTTGAGCAGGAAGTCAGGGACTTCTGGGAAGAGGCATTTGAGCTGGAGCCCAAAGCAGTATGGGAACAGGAAGCACCATGATGGGCCACATCATGTCCACCATTTTTTATCCTTGTGTATCTAACAGCTCATGTTTATTTGCCTTACCATCAGTGTAATAAACCTGAACCCCATTTGTGTGTGTGTGTGTGTGTGTGTGTGTGTGTGTGTGTGTGTGTGTGTGTGTGTGAGGAGGTCCTGGGGCTTGAACTCAGGGCCTAAGCACTGTGCCTGAGCTATTTTGCTCAAGACTAGTGTTTTACCACCTGAGCCACAGCTCCACCTCTGGCTTTTTTGGTGTTTAATGAGAGATAAGAGTCTCACAGACTTTCCTGCCCAAGCTGGCATTTAAAAACATCTCATGTTTACTACAGCATTTCCTTTTCTTTCTGAACCTTCCTTTGGGTCTCAGTATTTCTGTGGTTCCAGCCTTTTGTTTCTCCTGGCCTTTTCCACAAAGGGCCTAGCTCATTCTGTGGCTGGTCCCTGCTCTGCCTTTTTCTCCTTACATCTAGCAACTTGCAATTCTCCTCCTCCCCACGCCCTGTCCTTGACTCCAGGCTTCCTCTCCAACCCCTCAAAACCTCACATTTGCTTTCCGCAGCAGCTTGTTAACGTGAAGTGTTCCACATGACATTTTTGCTTAGATCAAATGCCTCCATTTCCTGCATGCTCTTAAATAACTTTTGAATTTCTTTGTTCTTCAATGCAGCTTTGCCTTGATGTCTCCTGATGTGCCTCTCCAGCACTCACTGCATAGTAGGTACTTACTTATAGGCATCAAATAGAATTTTTATTTTCTTTTTATAGACATGATGGTCTTTATTCTCCATTTTGCCAGTTTCTTCTTTACAAAAAGGTGTTTTGGTGTTTTTTTTTTTTAATTCTCAATAGAGGACTTCCTGCCTGGTCTTTCAGCTTGAGCTAAAAGAATCTGGTGTGGTTTTTCGTCATCAGACAACAGGCGCAGAAAACTAGATTGTGTTGATCTGGCTGGGCCTCATTGCTCATGAACAAATGGTATCTTTTCCCTGCTGTTTCCTAGGGCATCTGCCTGTGTAAAATTATGTCCACCTCACAGGGGCTACTTGTAACTCACATGTAGGCAGATTGGCACCAGCTCCTGTTCAATTAGTCTTGAAGGTCTCTTTTGGAATTAATCTCAAGTCCCACATGATTTCTTTCCCCTTAATTTTCTTATTCCTTTTATATGGTTGTGTGTGTGTGTGTGTGTGTGTGTGTGTGTGTGTGTGTGTGTGTGTGTACTGGGGTTTGAACTGAGAGGCTGGGTGCTGTCCCTTAACATTTTTTTGGCTCAAGAGTGGTGTTCTACTACTTGAGCCACAACTCCATTTCTAGGTTTTTGCTAGTTAATTGTAGATAAGAGTCTCATAGACTTTCTTGCCTTGGCTAGCTTTGGACCAGAATCCTTAGATTTCAGCCTTCTGAGTTGTAAGAATTATAGGCCACTGGTACTTGAACCTTTTGTATGTTATTTTTTGTTCTTCAAACTATAAATTGATTCTTTTTAATGACTACCCAGTGGCTTTCTTTCTTTCAAGTCACCTTGCAGTCTCTTACTCTCATTCTTCCAACTTTTCTCTTGACTTTAGCAGCCCTTTCTTGATGTCTTTTTTGCACACTTAGAATTTTATCTCCCCTTCTGATACTGCTCAGGTAATTTGCATGGGCCAGGCCTGGGTTCTATCTGCACATGACCTTGCTGTCTTCATAATTAACCTTGACAATCAGTCTCTTACAAATCACCCTGCTGGTTTCACATGCAGCCAGAAATTTACCCTCTTTTTCATTTCCTTGTCTGTTCCTCCTTAAGCAGGCACAACCATGCCAGTCACGTAAGCACATGCTTAGTTGCTCCTAACCCAAAGGACCCAGACTCCTAGGAATTCATGAGTGGGAAGGAAGTTCACAAGCTATTTTCAATATTTCCAAAAGCCTAATGGAAATTGGATTGTTGCTGTTTTATGACTTTATGCATACTCATGATGCATGCCCTATATTAAAACTAGGAAATATATTATTACTTAATAAATGCAGTTTGTTTAGTAGACAGAATCTTTCAAAACATAATGCCCGGAGGGAGAAAAAAAATAATAAGAGGGGCCTTAGATGGTAAAAGTTGGGAACCATAAGAACATAATAATGTTTTCATCAGTTCCAGCTGTTTGGCTTTCCATATTTTGCCATGGTATTGAAGAGAAAATCACGGCTTGGTTCAACAGTGTTTTTCTGGGTCTAAAACATTCTCCTCAGCTTCTCCTGTTGACATGTCCTGTAATCCGGGTGGGATGGCATGTGTCCTCAGCTTCTCCTATGGACATGTTCTGTAATCTAGGTGGGATGACAAAAGCCCTGCAGTGCTGGGGATATGCTACTTTAGGTAAAGAGCCAGCTGCTTCGTGAATATGATAGCCTCAGAAACCTTTGCATTCTAAAAGTATCTTGCACGTAGTGTTTAAGAATATCAATGCCCTGGGATTTTAAAGTCCTCTTGATTTTTAAACAGGAATCACTTCTTACTGGGGTGGAAGGAGTATAGGGTCTTGAAGGGCTGGGTTCAAAGTCTGGCTCTGCCATTTATTAACAAGGAGATCCTATTGTCTCTGTGTCTTTGTTTCATTCATCCTTAGACATGGAGATCACTGCTTCCCAAAGTGTAGATAACACCATAGGTATGAAAGTGTATTATAGGCTGGTGGCTCACACCTGTAATTCTAGCCACTCAGAAGGCTGAGATCCAACGATCTTGGTTTGAAGTCATTCGGGGCAGACAAATCCAAGAGATCCTGTATCTCCCATTAGCTAGCAATAAAGCTGGAAGTGGAATTGTGAGTCAAGTGGTAGAGCTCCAGCCTTAAGCAAAAAAGCTAAATAAGAGTGTGCTTGCCTCTGAGTTCAAGACCCAGTACTGCCACAAAAAAGTGCTTTGTAAATGGCTCAGTACTTTCCAAGTAATGTTACTAGGGTATCACCTAGTAACACTGATATCATCATTCACATCTTATTCCTGATTGCTTGTCACCATTTTCTTTCTCCCCTGAGACGGGGTTTGAACTTAGGGATTCATGATTAGAAAGCAAATGCTCTAAAAATTTAGCCATACTTCTTCATTCCACTTTTGCTTTTTAGTTTTTTTTTCCAGTTAGGGTCTGGCTCCCTACTTCCCATCCCAGGACTACTTTGGGACCATCGTCCTTCTTTCTACCTAAACCTCCTGTGTAGCTGGGATTGTAGGTATGGACCACCATGCCCGGCTTTGCCAGGTCACTTCACATTTCCACCACATCACAGAGAACAACTCTAAGAGGCTTCCAGGCCTCATGAAGTCTATTTGGAGTTGAACAGATCTGGGAGACAGTTTCTTCTCTAGTCCCTTCATTGTGTCATTTTTCTCCTTGAACCAAGACATCTGCCTCTAAAACATTCAACCCTCAATCCTTCAGATAAAACTCTGGAGCTATCCCTGGAGCTATCTGAGCTTCCTGGACTTATGTAGTACTTCATCAGCTCTTGTCATGGCTCTGTGTTGCTCTCCAATTTTATGTACGTGGGTCTCTGTGGGAAAGGGTCACAAGTCTGGGGGGCTTTGCCCATGGCTCCCAGGGTGAACATGAGCAACTCTCTGTAGGGCCCTCTTTTCTATCACACGTAAATGAGGTACTGGCAGGTCTAGTTCTAAACTCCTTTTCATTTCTGACGTTCTAGCTCCTTTTCAGTACCCAGACAGACTCTCGCCACACCAATCCTTTCTCCTTTATTTGGTTTTCATGGACATGAACAACCATGGAACCTTCAATAAAACATATCCTAAGGATAATCATCTGGACATGTTGAATTTTCTCTTCTGAAGGCTAAACCAGCCATCTTCCTCTGGCTATGCATGCTTTTACTCTTCATGACTCTTTTGAAGTTGATCTAGTTTATCTTCACTCCTTTTATAGCATAGACTTAAAACTGGGGAGATAACAGAGGGATTCTCACAGACCAAGGAGAACAACGATCATTATTGGTTCATTCTAAGACCCCTCCATGGACCAGAGGAACCTAGCAACTCCCTTATCAGGCTACTCTCACTCCTCTGTGTCCAAGTTAGATCCCACTGGCTGCATCTCTCCCAGCTGCATCATTGTTCTGCCTTACTCCCCACCCCATGGGCGGTTCTGGAAAGCATCAGAAGTTTTCCTGACACTTAAAATCACTACAGAAAACCAGATTTACTCCAGTCACTTACCTTGGTTCATGCATATGTGCTAATGTCCCTGGTTGCCTTCCACACTTTGCTAGTACTTTGCACAAGGATCCAGATGGCTTCAGAGCCACCTTGCCCCTGTAAGTCTCTCTCTCTCTCTCCCCCTCTCTCTCTCTCTCTCTCTCTCTCTCTCTCTCTCTCTCTTTCTCTCTCTCTCTCTCTCTCCCCTCAAACACCTGGATTCTTCATACACATACCTCACACCAAACAAAGCCACCTGTCCACCCCCCACCTCTGGCTCCTCTCCTGACCCTGGAACACAAAGTACTCCAGATGCAAAGCCACACGATTAATTAAAAGCACCCCACGCTGATTCAAATCTTCAGTACAGTGCCAAGCATGCTAATTAACTGAGTGAGGGAATTCAGACCACAGGAAGAGGTAATAAGAGGAAGTCAGTGTGTGGAGAGACTTCTGTTCGGAGAACAAATCAGATGATTGTGTGGCCTAATCTATCATAATGATGGATATTTTGAGACCACAGAAGATTGAGGTCTGTCTTCTGGCCACTGAACTCCCAGAGAGGTGTTGGCTGATAGGGTTGCAATTTATGGTCTTTGCTGTTTTCAGAGATGGAGCTCTACAACCTCTTTGGGCCCTTACACATACTTCCGCCATGCTGTGGGGAGGGCGGAGATGTAGTTCTTTGCCCCAGGAGTGAAGGCGTGGTCTGTATACAGTTGGCACATTATCCTTGCTCTGTGCAAAAACCCACTAAACAGTATCCAGTATCCAATTCCTTGAAAATTTAGATGTAGCATTGCCACCAGATCCAGCAAATTCCTTTCTAAGAACACACTTAAAAGAACTGAAAACCAGAGTCTCAAAGGTAAATTGGAAATGTTCAAAGCAGAACTATTCACTATTTCTCAAATTGGAAGAAAGGTGGAAGAAAGGTATGTGTATATGTATGTATATACATACATACATACATATAGTGGAATATTATTTAGTAGTAAATAGGAAAATGTAATTCTAGATGAACTTCAAGGACATGCCCTTAAATGAAATAAGTCAGATGCAAATGGATAAACAGACATATAATTCATTTGTATAGGGTCCCAGGAATAGCCAGATTCGTGAAGGAAAAGCAGAATGGAGGTTTTCAGGGATTGGACAGAGGAGAATGAGTTCAATGGGTACAAGATCTGAGTTTGGGAATCTGAAAAGTTCAGGAGGTGCATAGTCGTGATGGCTACACCACAGGTAAACTTCATGTTATTTATATTTTACAAACATAATAACATATTTTTCTTAGAAAATCATCTTTTGAATGGCTTTGGCAAATGATCTCATCTTCAGTGAGACAGAGTAGATATAAGAACATTTGTTCTCTACTTGGCTCCCTAGGACAAGGAAAGAGCTTTCTTTTGGTTGACTAATATTCATGTTTATGAAATACTCTGAGATCCTTCAATAAAAAGATAAGCATCACTCCACTCTGCAACTTAATCTCAACAGACAAAAGGTTGAGGGATGAATGTCACCTTATCAAGCAATGCTATGTAACTGGCTCTATTCTTCTTCAGCTCTGAATAGCCACTTCCTGACTTGAAAAAAATAATGCCACAGGCTTCTCCAATGAAGAGCTTTCCCATGGCTCCACCCCTTCAAGAGGCATAGAGGAGGGGCTGAAATTCAAATAGTTCTTGTGATGTCAAATGGTCCCCGAGTTGAGACAATTATTTTTCTACTATCGAATCTCTGCTTTGGTGTTCCTTTTCTTTTCCTTTGTCAATTGTGGGGCTTGAACCCAGAGCCTGAATGCTGTCTCTGAGCTTTTTTGCTCAAGGTTAGCACTTTACTACTTTAAGCCACAGCTTAAAGTTTTCTTTCCAGTTTTCTGGTGGTCAACTGGAGATAAGAGTCTCATGGACTTTTCCTGCCCAGGCTGGCTTCAAACTGTGATCCTCAAATCTTGGCCTCCTGAGTAGCTAGGATTACAGGTATGCGCTTGCCAATGCCAGCTTCATTGTTTACTTTTATCAACATCATTATTATGATCATTGTTGTCATTATCTTTCTTATTTGTCCAGTCCTGTGATCAGAAGCCACTAATAAACAAATCTGGCCTAGGACAGGAAGAGAAATAACTGAGAACAAATCAAAGAGACCTATACAGGGCTTCAATTCCTGGCCTTATTCTTTTTTCTAAGTTTTCACAACTGGTGAGCTGACTTCCAAGCCTAAAAGGCCTGTAAGCTGGGCATCTTATGATTGCTGGAGAAACTGGGATAGATCCATCCTGTCTGGTTTCCCATTGGCCAGCCCCTACCTCTGTTTTCCCTGTTATTTTGCAAGATGCTTTTCTGTAGCAATGGAGTTTCCCCTTCTTTGCCTAATTCTGTTCACATTCCAAACAGTGGCTGCTGCTCTGCGGGTTACACTCAGAAGTGTTCCATACACACAACATACAGTCTCTGAGTGTATCTCTCATTTGTTTAAGTATTTGACATCCTGGTTGAAATGTGAGTTATTACTCCATCTCTACTCTTATAATTGGATGCTAATGCCACAGTGGCTACACTGAGCCTGATGGCTGGAGTTAATTTAAATGTCCAAAAGGCGTCTTAAATACCCAATTGCCTTCAAAACTGTCAAAAAAAGAAAAAAAGAAAAGAAAAGGAAGAAAGAGGCAAGACGACCCATTAAGAAACTCCAAGAGGCTTCTGGGGAGTTGTCAGGCTTTGCAGATGTGGAATTCGGAACCATCCTTCATACTGTCGGCCTGTCTCCTGTCCCTGAGCAGAGTTGAGGAATGTTAATGCCCTCTGAGACTTTAAGAATAACTCAGCATCACACTGGCATCTCAGTGGTGTGGTCTTGGGCGGCCCCCTCCCAGTCTCTCCACAGGTCTTTTTTCCCTTTGGTGGCCTCTAGCTGTCTTTCCTGGCTTTATTGCTTCTGACTTGGAGCCCTGCGAGGATTCTACAGAAGCTCCTGACTGTCGGGACTGGCATCTCTGGATGAGAAGGCCAGGAAATTCTGAGGGCTCCATTGACATCCTTTCTCACAGGTGGCTGATGAATAAGAGAAGTAGAGGATAGGAGCTGGCCAGACTGAATCACAGGTCCCAGTGCTTCATCTCTCTAAGGCAGCAATTTATGTACATACGCCTGCTGTGGTCTCATAGCGAACAGGAATGTACTTTCTGCTCCTTGACTCTGGGTCAAGGCTCTTAAATATTGGTTTTGGCCAGCAGGATTACACAAGGTCAACAAGTGTTTGCCTTTGCCCTCCTAGACTTCTCCGATTGCCATTCCCCAGGTAGCTGCTTTCTCTTTAACCTAAACTTACACAGAATAAGACCCAAGTCTAATGCATGGCTAGGAGACAAACCAGCTTATGGTGGGAATGCCAGCCAAGCTTGGCCAAGACGGCTGACATATGATTGCTCTACGATGGCTTGGCTTATGGTAAGCTTTGTGGTATAGCTGGCCAAGACACAGGTTCTGAGCAGAGTCATAGTGGAGCACAAAGGTTTTGAGAGAAATAGAGGGGAAGAGGTCAAACAGAGGAGAGAGAAGTTGCAGTTCGGTAGCTTCTTTCCATCTGGGTACCAATGTCAGAGAGATATTGAGGTTAGATGTAGCAGGTGCATGTTCAGAGACCAGCGACAGCTGACTCCAATATGACCAATCGATCTTTTCAGGTCCTCCTACAGCAGCCATGCTCTTGTAATTTGATGTATTGGTAGATCTTAGGAAAGTCCAGTCCAAGGCTAAGTACCACGGAAGAATCTAGAAAGAGAATACAGCTCTCTGGAAGTTCTTGGATCGGCTGTAGGAACTGCCTGGCTGCCTAGAGTCCAGAAATGATTTTGTCTATATGGCAGTGATCAGAGTTCCTCAAGAATAGGTCTGTTTTGAATTTTCTAATTCTCCCTGCTTGTAAGTGGGCCATGGGGCTAATCCAACAGGAATCACGCTTGAGAGGAAGCTGATATACAGGATCAAGGTCTACAGCTCTGGCTGCCAGCGCCGTCATTCCTTGTCTATAAACAGGAGTTCTGGGATCAATGTTGTTAAATTTTAGAATGGCAAGGACAATATCTCCAGTGCATGAGGTGGGGGATGGGGAGGCTGGGGGCCAAGCTCTAATCTATTGTGGTGACCTTGGCAAAGTTGTTCCTGTCATTAGGCCTCAGTTAATCCATGTTCAGAGGGGGGGGATTCAGTTACGTTCTGCCTTGCACAATTGGTCACAGGGTATTGCTAGTACAAATGGTCTGGGAAGCTTTCTGCAAATGAAAAGTAGCAGATGTTGCGGAGGGCTGCAATTTGCTGCTATTAATAAGTATAAATGCCTAATAGGAAGCCAGTTTGCTCTGGGAACTCGGACAGCCAAGGAGTGAGTGCCGGCGCCGGAATCATCAACATATGCTGCTTCTCATTAGCAAGCGGTGGTAGCTAGGCGGGGAGCACTCTGAGTTTCACATGAGCCTCAAGAAATCACCCCATCCTCACACCTCCCATGTGGGCTGTGTTGCACTGGCATACGATCGTCATTAGCCAGGCCCCTCACCAAGCAACAGAGGGAGACCCTTCCCTGTTGCACAGATGGAAAACCCATGACCCAGAGAGGCTGGGTAGTTTGCCCAAGGTCATGCAGCAAGGCCAAGACGAAAATGGAAACTAAACTGAAGTTGGGGCTGTAGCCCACCATTGTGCCCACCAAGCATTGCTGGCTTCTATACACAGCCCGGGGAATAAGGAAATCTCTGGTCTTGCTATTGAACTCAGGTCTTGATTGAACATTTTAAAGTACTGCAAGAGTCTTATTGTTGAAGCTGGGAAGGTGGCTCAGTGGTAGAGTGCTTGCCTTGCATGCATGAGGCCCTGGGTTCGATTCCTCAGCACCATATAAGTAGAAAAAGCCTGAAGTGGCACTGTGGCTCAAGTGGTAGAGCGCTAGCCTTGAGTTAAAGAGCTGAGGGACAGTACCCAGGCCCAGAGTTCAGGCCCCACAACTAGCAAAAAAAAAAGAGTCTTACTATAAAAATAGGAGCGTGTGGCTGAGTTCAAGAGCTGAGCACCATTCCCTAAATCCCACATTCCACCATGGTCAGAGAAACCAGCACCTTGTGGGAGCCTGAAGAGAGACCAGAAATTGGTCTTTACACAGTCTTCCTCTTCTAGTAAGGTCAGGGAGGAAGACAGAGTTTGGAATAGCTTTATCTTAGTGACTTTAAGAAGCAAAGATTTGGGGGATAGACAGACCTGGGTTTGTGTTCCGTATCTACTACTTCCTGTGTGACTTAGACAACTTCCTTCCCCTCCCTAGACAACTTCCTGTGACAGCGCCCTCCCTGAGTCTCTTTTCTCTCATTCACATTTCCTGGGGGGTGTTTTGAGGATTACTGCAGCAGTGCTGCAGGTGAATGACATGTCACCATGTACTGTTCTAGCATCTTTCTCAAACAAAAGTTGTCTCTCATGCCCTGCCACCTATTCTGCACATGCACCATAACTGAAAAGGGGCAGGTACGAGTGTGAACACTTGACCGCATATTCTAAGAATCTCAAGGAGACTCCTGACTTGGAAATCTTGGTCCCAACCTAAAACATCATTTCTGGATTTGTGCCACCAGTTCATCTCATAATGTAGAAGTCAAAATCTCCTTATTCTGGGCTATTGTGCTCACAATTACACAATAGGCCCAGGAGACCTGATCTTCAGGGCTATAGTGTTGCAAGGTGGGCATTGGCCTAGGTCATCCCAGTGCATCTGGTAAAGAAAAACAAATAGTCACTCTCACATCCTGCCCAGAGAGAAGCCCAACAAATGGGCAACATGGAAGTTAGAAGGGGACAGTGTTCTGGGATTTATACGGTGAATATGATGAGAGACCTTGGTGATAATCTAACTCTGTCACTCAGTTTTTCTGTGCCTGAAGAAATTTACCCAAGGCCATACGGCTACCAATACCACTCTTCTGTCATCTAATCCTTCAATAATGACTCCTGGTTAAGGTGCATGGTCTTGACCTAATCTCAAGGTTATGGGGAAGGAAGGAGACACCTGGAACCCACATTTAGTGGGAGCTATGAGGCTTCCTCCTCCTCTCATCCAGCAGGTGGCCAGAAGTTTTGTCCTGGGGATCAAAGTGCTGCTCCTGCACCAGCCATCTTTCACCAGTGACACTGACAAAGACAATGGTGCCATCTGAGCCAGGGCAGGGGACTTTCTGGCCTGAGTTTCCTAAGCTCAGCCTGCTCAACAGGGCCCTTTGTTCCAGCAGCCAAGGAGAAGAGGGTGGGGGAGGAACTGGCATGGGGACACCTTCCTCCAGGCCTGGCAGGCAGCTGAGCCAAGCTGGTCATGAGACATATGCTGAACCCTCTGGCTGGCTGGCTCTGGTTCTTTGTATGAACAGACAGGGCAGGCAGGGTGGGCACTCTTTCTCTATCCAGAGCCTTCTCCTTCGCTCTGACTTCATGTCAGTAATATTGCTATCCAGTGTCCCAGCAATGGTATGCCTGTTGAAACTAAATGTAATATGTGCAAATGGTCATTTATGTGAGCAGGCATGTAGCAGCCCGACAGGGTGTGCCCAGATATGTAGAGGTATGATCATATGACATTCATGTACACCTGGGTGATCTGGGCTACAGGATTGTATTTACTAATAAACACACCTTCTCTTACAGCTGTTGGGTATGCAGATACTTTGGATAGGAGACAGACATGTTCCTTCTAAAAGAAATCTCACTTGGGAAAGGAATTGAAGCCTTGTAGGTCCCATTGAGGTAGGCACCTCTTAGGAACCCAGGTGCTGGTAGCTCTTACTTAGAAGGAGGTGACAGAGACCACAGCATCCCAAGTATTGATATTACAAGCAAGTGCTACTATTCCCTCTTTTCTTCTTTTTATCAGTTGTGGGGCTTGAACTCAGGGACAAGGCATTGTCACAGAGCTCTTTCCTTCAAGGCTAGTGCTCTTCACTTTGAGCCACAGCTCTACTTCTGGTTTTCTGGGCTTAATTAGAGATAAGTCTCATAGACTTTACTGACCGAGCTGGCTTTGAACCACAATTCGCAGATCTCAGCCTCCTGAGCAGCTAGGATTATAGGCGTGAGCTACAAGTGCCCAGAACTTTTCTTTTTTTAAAGTTTTAAACAGACAACTATGTAAGCATGTACTTATATATACGGGCTTATTTATTCATTTATTTTGCAAAGAGTGCCTTCCAGAGAGATAATAGAACTGATAATGGGTTAACTCTGGAGGACTTACATTTTTTTCCCCAGATAGGATATAATTTAAAACATTTTTGACTAGAGAAATTAAAATCATGTTTAAAAGGACAGTTTAACCTTTAGACTTTAAAACCAATTTACTTAACTAGTCAGCTCCAAATTTATTTTAGGGTCAGAGGTTTAGTTTTTTTAAAAAAAGAACACTCATATGATTTCTAACATTCTAGAACTATGAAGAGGGCTCATGGCTGGTCAGTTTCTCGGTCTTTGGTCACTTTATGACCAACAGCATCCCGGAAGTACACAATAGCACACTGGAAGTGCATCTTGGTCCAGCCAGCAAGAGTTTTCTCCTTGAAACGTCAACTAGCCCATTAAATTATGTTGCTAGTTAGCAACATAATTAGTTAACATATCAAGTGAGCTTCTCTGCCACCTGCTTCCCCCACCTCCCCAGACATCCATATTATGCCCACACAACACGGACAAGACTCTATCTCCCACAGAAGCTTCTAGGCTAGGCAAGGACCATTGCATCTCCACCTAGGTCCATCATGCATTGAGCTTGGGTCAGGTTAGTTTCCATATTGAGTCATCACTGGCTTCTGGAAATCACTGGGCTAGGGGGCCTGAGACCAGCAAGCATTCTAGACTAAGATCTATCCATCCCCAAATTGCTGTTAAGACCAAGGGCAGGTATCTTCCCCTCTCTGTCTCCCAGTTATTACATCTAAATAGATCTCTGTTGTCTCTTCGAGCTGAATAACCAACCACCTTAAGACTAAAAAAGCCCCCTGGAGTCTCACTCCAGGATGTGTTCCAATTTCACTCCATTTTGGTACTTAATCTGTCTGCATAACAGCCATGCTCCGCTCTAGTTCTTGTGACCATGGAAACATAGCATGATGCTATGACATAGACTTTGAATGCTAAGAAAGAAAAGGACCACAACTTGTGATATAAACTATGATGGTACCAACATGGACTATTGCCATTTCTCTCAACCTTAACACAAACAGTGGGTAAGTAAGGGGTCATTAGCAGGAGGCATGTGTTCAAGTTCAGCCTAACTGGATAGAGACAGCACAGGCTTTTGGATCCAGGCTTAGGTTTAAGTCCACTTTGTCAAAAGAGTGACTTTGGGCCATTTCCTTTATGTCCTTGAGTCTTGGTTTCCTCATCTGCCTAATGGGACTAATGAAGGCCCTCCCTTGTTAGGTGTTAGCTAAGTCCTGTTGTTAAGTGCTTGATGATGTCCATCTTTGCCCATCTCTGGGTGGGACAGGGAAGACAGCTAGAAGGCTCATGCCATGAAAAATGTCATTTTTTTTAAAGCTGCTAAAGAGATAATATCTACCAGCAGCTAATCTGTTGGACTGTAGCTTTGGTTAGTTTCCATTAGGAAGTTCATTTTCCAGGGAAGAAGTGTGGCTGTGCGGGTAACTTACACATTCCACGTCTTGTGCAGTGGAATAATCTGACCCACATCAAAGCGAAGGCTCCTAACAGACTTCTCCATCCCAAATAAGAATCAGCTGCCAGAACTATTTTTAGACCACAGGCTGAGAGAGGTCAGAAATACTTGCAGGCAGGAGGTCGTATGGGGAGGCGAGGAGGCCCCTGCTTCTGGTAGAGGAAATGTCTGGGTTTGCCTGGGGGAAAGCCCCAAACCTGAGTTACCCTCTCTCCCAGTTTACTCTGTTATATCCAAAGGTCTCAATATCAAAGTTCAGGTGGTAGAGAAGGATCTAGAAGCACAGAGTCCCTCAGGGATAAGAAGGTGGCAGCTCTTGATGACCCAATGCTGAGCACGAGTTCTGGCATCTGTGTTATGATGACAGGCTTATGTAGCAGTTGGCATGAAGGAGTTGCAATCTAAACTCTTGGTTTGTCCAATTCATTCATCATTTTCAAGCCCCCAAGAAAAGGCTACTAAGTAATAATATAGTCAAATAATAATAATAATAATAGTCAAATGATTAAATACTACAATTCCTGCAAAGCTATTAGTACCATTCCAGGAGCATTTGCGCCAAATCAGTAACAATTGTTATTCTGGTAAGGTCAATGAGGGTGTTTGCTTCTCTTGGAAAAAACGATATCCCCTAAAGAAGAAAGGTTGACTTTAGAGTTCAACTTCAGAAGTGTCTAGAGGGAACCTTGGGAGGTGACCCCTTCTGCCCTTGATGGTCTTCTGAGGGGTACTGTTAAAGGATAGAGCCTTGGGACAGCTGTGTTGAGAGCTTACAATTGTAAGCCTGACTCAGCCACCGGCTGCCCTCCGTGTACGCCCTGATCTTAGCTCGGTGGAACCCCCTCTATTAATGGAGCTTGAAAGAACAGCCAGCCCCACACCTCTCTAGCCAGTCATCGTGTTCTCCCTCTCCCTCTGCTTTGGATCACAAAGGGCTGGAAGAGAATCCCAGGAGTCCATCTTCTACTCCTAGCACCCAAGCAGGCTATGTGGAAGTAGGGGACAGTCGTTAACTCTCAGATGAAAGCAGGCCACGGTAACTACAGATTTTCTTTATTCAGGATGCCCCTGACCTCTGTGAACGGGCGGAATTACAAGTTGGCAGTGGGGCTGGGACAGAAAATCAAGCTGGCTCTAAGCCAGGTGCAAGAGGCCACGCTGCGTGCTGGCATGTGAAGACATGAGTTGGCATGTCATGTCTGGCAGGCCGGGGTCAGGCGGTGAGGCCTAGCATGGTGGTGTTGGCACAGAATCCAGAAACCCCTGCTATGACAGGGACTGGAGGATGTAACCTCTAGACACGATTATATTCAGGACATCGGCTGAGTTGGCAAACAAACCTGTGGGACACAGGGCCGAGGCAGCAGTGAGGACACCAATGTGAGCACTTAGAGCAGGTAGCATGTGATGAGTGAGTTCACTGACAGGTGCTTTTCTCTCCCATTAAATCTACCTGTAATGCTTCTGGGATCATAGCCTGGCCTGGACCTATCCTCTCTCAGGCCTTGTGGGGCTGGTTTGGGCTCTACAGCCCTCCTGGCAAGCTTACCAGGCTGCCATTTGCTGAGCGGTAGGTCACCCTGGGGGATCCTCTCACTTCAAGGAGACAACCAGGGCCCTTGCTCAGTGCCAGGGAGGAGGGAAAGGCAGGGAATCAGTGTCACCGCTAACAGCTTCCAAACGCAGTTGAGCATCAGAAATGGCTACAGAGTTGTTAAAAATCCTGGTGTTCAGGCCACACCCCGAGCAGTAAAACCAGAATTTCCAAGGACTGACTGTGTTTTTCCAAAGCACTGTACCTCCTCCCTCCTCTTCAACCACCACTGATGGCTCTGACAATGGGCTGGCTTTTGGAAAACTGGCCATAGAATGATGGAGCAGAATTGTTCATCAAAGGATGATGGCCTTGGAGTCATAGATGGAGCAGGTGGAGGGATGCCTGAGCTCAGCAGCATAGTGAAGTGGGTCTGGACACCCCACTGGACAGCTGGACGTGCACGATTGATAAAGCAATTTCACAGCCATGATTGCATGTGACCGCCACCACTACCTGACAAAGCAGCCAGGTCAGAGGTGGTAACTTCTATTTTACACATGAAGACATGGTTGGAAGAGGTTAAGTGACTTGCGCAATGGCATGCAGCCAGAGAGTGGCAGGGCCACGACTCTATGAGGTCATTTTATCTATGACCTATGGCTGCTTCCTGGCATAGCATAGCCTCCTCTCTCCTTTCTCATAGTACTGGCAGCAGCAAGTCCATGGGCATGTGTTTTCATGGACACTGGTGTGGCCCAGCCAGGGTCAGCAAGGTCTCATGCAAACACATCTTAGGGTTGCTCTTTAGCCAGGGTGCTCCCTGGCAAGCGATCTCTACATTCAGGGCACATTTCCCAAACAAGGTTCTACCTTCTGGGGCCAAGTAGGATTCTAGGCAGTTGCTCAGTATGGACAGATGTCACTCTGGCAGAAGTCAGGAGGAAATGGTGTCCCTGACTCCAAGAGACTTTATCAATTATGGAGTTGCTCTACTGGCTCCAAGTCTTCTGGCTTCAGGGCTGGCCTGTGTTCTGGGGATGCTGTTGCCCAGTGTTTGGGAGTGAATGCTGAAGTTTAGGTTTTTGTGATGCTGAAAAAGCTGCTCACATCATCCAAATCACAAGCAAACATGGGAAAAGACAAGGAGTAGGAGGGTCCGGTTGGCTACACAAAACTCATTTGAGAACGAAGGAACAGAACAAAATCCAGTCTTTCATTGGCTCGACCATTCATTGCAGCCATTTATGCATGGTGTCCACTTGTGACACCCAATTTGAAGGAAAATAGTAAGAATGGGCACTTCATTAACTATAATCAGACAAGACTTATGAAAGAGCATAAAATGCTGCATGAACTGTTTATCCGCTCCATTGTGCTCGTTTGTTGCCTGCACACCATGGTAATCTACTGATAATTACAGAAGCAAAGGGTGGGGAGTTTGCTCTATATTCCTCTTAGCCCTAGAGAGGCATGTTTGTCACTAGCACCCAGATGTGGAGCCCCCTCCCCCCTTCAGGGATCAGGGACTCATCGGGCACCTGTGGGTGAGATGTACTCTCAAGTTCTTTCAGCCAGTCAACTTACTGATATATCTTGGGTTTTCTTCCTTTTGTGAGTGGTAATCTAGTTAGGCAGATGGAAAACAAACTAGACCTGCCAACTGGTGTTCGTAGCAGCTTTCCTCATCACCATATTCATTTGGAAGCAACTAAGATAACCTGCATTTGGTGACTTGGCAAATAAACAGATACCTTTGACGAAGGACTATTTATTCAGTACCCAAAAAGCTGAGCTATCAAGTCATGAGAAAACATAGAAGGACCTTACATGCATATGAGAAATCCACTTTTATATGACTCCAACTATATGATTATATTGAAACAATGGAGACAGTAAAAAGGTCAGAGGTTACCAGGGATCAGGTGGAAAGGAAGGATGAATAAGCAGAACAGAGAGGATGTTAAGCTATTGAAAAATACTCTGTAGTATGACCATATAAGATGATGCAAAGTGAAATGGATACAAGAGGTTTTTCTTTGTTGTTCTTTTTTTAATGTACCATGTGATTTCTTGTTTCTTTTGTGTGTTCTTCCCCCTATGGTTTATTCCCTGTTGTCACTGTATTTGATTTTGGTACCATGGGTATTGTATATATTTTTATCTGACTTTGGGAAGGGAAAGGGAACAACAGAATGGTGAGACAAAAGACAAGAAGCAACGGAACAGCGATACTCACAAGACAACATGTTGGACATTATCTGTACAACTTGGGAGGGAGGATGGGGGAGGAGGGAAAGTGGGAGAAAAATGAGAGGGGGGTAGCAAGTTCGACAAGAAATGTACTTATTACCTGACTTATGTAACTGTAACCCCTCTGTACATCACCTTGACAATAAAAAATAAATAAATAAAAGGAAAATACTCTGTAGGGGGTTACAATGATGGGTGCGTGTCATTGTACATGTATCCAAACTTATTAAATAAATAGCAGTAAGAAGGAAGCTGAGTGTAAATTCTAGGCTCTGGGTGACAATGATGTGCCAAAGCAGCTTCATGAAGTGTACCAGGTGTCCACTCTGGTGGGGAATATGGGTATGAGAGAAAATCTGGGGTTGGGAGTGGGTCTGTGAGAATTCTTTCTATTCAAATTTCTGTGGACCTAAAACTGCTCTAAAAATAGCCTATCAAAGATTAGGCTAAGAAAAGAGACAATAAAGGAGTCTTCTGTCATATCTTTAAGGACTGTGCTCCCATTCATGCTCTCCTGCACAGTCTAATAGGATCTGCCCAAGAGGTCCTAGGGGAGATAGGAGCAGTGATGCTCCCAGTATTTCTGAGACTCTGCACTTGCTGAGGACCTGGGGCGGACAGCTAAGGATGGGGAAGGGCTCAGAGTCCGGTTACGAAGTTTGCCAATGAACATGACTCTCTGTCTCCCTCTCCCTCTCCCTCTTCCTCTCCCTCCCTCTCTCTCTCTCTCTCTCTCTCTCTCTCTCTCTCTCTCTCTTTCTATCTCTCTCTCTCTCTCTCTCTCTCTCTCTCTCTCTCTCTCTCTCTCTCTCTCTCCCCCCCTCTCTGGATTGGTCTACAACTTTATACACACATGTGATAATGCCTGCAACCTCAGCTTCATCTTCCATATGTACCCAGGTATGTATGTGTTAGACACAGGTGCCATCTTTAAGCCATGTCTATAAACTAGATCTCAGCTGCACCTCCTGCTGCACCTCCCTGGGTGGACACACCACAGCCCAGTGCATAGCCACCTCCGTGACAGAGTCCTCAGAGGGCTGTCATGCATGGGCTCCAGTGTAGCATCTCAGCCCTGGGCTATGAGATGAGGGGCCAGATGGGCACAGATGGATCTAGGGAGTCAAGCTTGCTGGTCAGCAGCAGCTGGTTCCTAGAGCAAACAGTTCCCAACGATGCCTGTAACAGAGACTCTGGATAGCAATGTCCCTTCATACCTAGCCTACAAGACATGGTTAGACTTCAGCCCCCTACTCATCACCCCTTGGTAAGGTGTCCTTTTCCAGTGCCCAGTACATGGACTCTTTGGTCACCTATACACACAGAGTCTAGCAGACTCAAATCCAACCCCAGCTCTTTTTTTTTTTTCTTTTTATTCTATTTTTTTTTTTTTTTTGGGTCCGGTCATGGGCCTGAACTCTGGGCCTGAGCGCTGTCCCTCAGCTCTTCAGCTCAAGGCTAGCACTCTACCACTTGAGCCACAGCACCACTTCCAGCTTTTTTTTTCTGTTTATGTGGTGCTGAGGAATTAAACTCAGGGCCTCATGCATGCAAGGCAAGCGCTCTACCACTGAGCCACCTTCCCAGCCCCCCCAGCTCTTCTTTACCTTGCCATCTGAGGCTGGCCAGATAGGTCAACCTCTCAGGGCTGCTGTTTTCTCATCTGTAAAATGAGAAGCAACTGCTACCTTTAACCATCGAAGATATATGGGGAATGGAGAGCACATCCCCATTTCCTTGGACTGTTCTCTTTCCCTCTTGAACTTGACCCAGTCCTTTCAGACCAGGCTAAAGCCCAAGATCAATTTTAATTATAACAATCCGTTTAGTATATCAATAAATCATTCTGGGTAGGGCTGGTTGTGGGGAGAAGGTTGCACCTGGCATGGGGCTAAGAAGTCACCCTGCTCACCCGCCTCGCTGCTCTGGCATGGGGCTAAGAAGTCACCCTGCTCACCCGCCTCGCTGCTCTGGTGTGCCAGCCTCCAGCCTCCCTGTGCTCTGCTCCGATATTCATCTCTGCCATTAGACTGTGGATTATTAATGATGCTCTGGCTGATGAATGGGGGCAGAAATGCTCTGAAACACATCGTGACTATTTACAACTTGGTTTCCAATGGACCATTGGCAGGAAACTGGTGGGCTTCTTCCTCCTTCAGTAGTAGGCAGATGGGGCATTATGGGGGTGGGGCTGCCCTAGATGGCTCTAGGATAGAGCTGAGGTGTTGTTTGTTGTTGTTACTGTTTTTTAATGAGCCAGTGGCACCAAGGGGAAGAGCCTGCCTGTCCCAAATTGCTTAGTGAAAAACAAGGTTGTTTATCTACTAGCTTCCCCTAGTTAATACATACAATTAAATCAGTTAATACATTTGTTAGGCTTATTCCTATGCACTCAAAGAGAGAGGTGTCATCTGCTTGTGATGGTCATTTAGGGGCAAGGGAGGGATGTGTTGCTGGCTCAAGTACAGGTGTGTACCCCTGAGAGAGGCAGATTATGGCTCTAAGTGGGCCCAAGGAGCAGGCAATGCTGGTCCTGGAAGCCACTTGTCTTCTATGATTCCCCAACTAGGTCAGGAGTTCTGCTCAACAACTCTGCTGGACAAGGCAACCAAGACTTAGGCAAAGATGTGGAAGGCAGGCAGAAAAACAAAGGCGATGGATGTCTTTCTCCAGGAGACCAGAGCCTTACAAGCTCTATAGGCTGTGGCTCATTGCAAGTTCTCCCAGTTCTGTAAGGCAGACCTGGGTCACCAAGGCTGATGGAAATATGTTCATGCAGTCTTTGGATGAGAACATATTTCAGATGGGTGAAAGAGGCTGAGCTTCTTGTTGGATGACTAGAGCTTTCCAAACCATCTTGTAGAAGACATACCACATAGGAAGGCTTATATGGGAAGGAAGTTAGCGTGGTTGACCTATGACCAATGGGCAAAGACTATAAGCAGGTTTTGTAAGAAGATTTCAGTGCTGACCAAGACCATTGCATTCTGTTCATATGGATTCACTGCCATCCTGACACGGATTTACTAGGAAGTGGGCAGCTACAGCATTTTCAACTGGCCAAACTAGCAGCCATATAGCATACCATCAATCAGCAGGATGGGGTGGGCTACCTAACATTCAATAGGTATGTGCTGCTGTGCATCTCTGAATCTCAGCACCTTCATTAGGCAACAGGGGTAATAATTCCTTCTTTGGTTGGGTTGAGAGCATACCAACAACTGATTTGGAATATCTCATTCTCAATAGCATCTTTCCCAGCTAGAAAGGCAATAAAACTCAAAAGCAACCAAGCAGGCATATTTGCTTACACTGATTTTGTGGGAGAGGAAATTAAAAGGCACACCCCAGATGAGACTTAAGTTTGTTTATGGAATCACTGCAGAAGCATTGGATGTGAAATCAAAAGCTCTGGACTGAAGACCTGCGTGCCATAGTTCAATGGTGTGACTTTTGAGAAGTCATTGAACCTTTCTTCTCTATCCCAGGAGATCTAGTGCCAACTGTAGTGAGTTGCTGGGTAGGTTCATTGTGTGAAAGGGCATGTAAGAACAGTAAGCCTGAAACAGATGCATGGTACAATCTCATTTACCCACTCCTTCCTGTTAGCAAAGATAACTCAGAGTTCACCCATATCAAGACTTTTAGGGAGCATAAGTGATAGTCACTATGAACTTCTTTTACTGCCTTCCAACAGGAATCACTTTGTTTCTCTTTTTAGAATTCTTTACTCATGATTATTTCTGATATACTGCTACATTAAGGAGGCAAAAACCTTATTAAAAAAACTAAGCATGAAAACAAAGAAGAAAAAGCAACTCAATCCAGAAAGTTCTGTGCTTGGAGAAGGTATTACTGAGGAATCTGCATCCTTTCAGAACCCTCTCTCCTGGAGTTTTCTCTGTGTCCTTTCTCTTTGCAGCAGGTACTAAAATGGTTTCCATCTTTAGACGCATGAAGCCTTCAGGGCACTGAGATTACTGTGGGGTGATTGTCCAGTGTTGAGCTTGGGCAGTAAACAGTGAACAATTTGGTCCAAACCTGGCTTTGTCCTTGAATTTCCCTGAGTCAGACCTCATACATTCCTTTTGGAAAAAAAAAAGAGGTAGGGATGCTTCTCAGGAATGCTTAAAGTAGGCAGGACTTTTATAGCTCTCTTGTTACTTCTGGGATACACGAAGTATCTGAGTCTCTAACAACACCTGAACTGGAGACCCTGCTTAGTTTCTCACACCCCTAAGTCATCCCAGACTGCACCTTGGGCACCATTTAGCTATGAGAAACAGCTCTCCTAGCCCTTTCAGATGCCAGTAGAACTAGATCCCAGGAGTAGACAAAACTAATAAATGGCAGTGAATGTACAAGTGAAGCAAGCTAAGCAGGCAGTACCAGGCAGGTGAATCCAATGGAAACATTCCTGGAGAGACTGGGATTTCAGTTCAACCATACCATTTACCAGGCTCTAAGTCTGAGAACTCCTGGATATTGATTTTGACTTGTGCTTTCTGTCAGTTGAGTCCTGCCTGACTCATGCTAGCCTGACGATCTAGGGACCAAGAAAATTCTAAAGCACACAAATCATACCTTTAAAAATGATATTCTGCTTATTGATTATTAGTATTTGTTGTGTGGCTATCTCAGGGTGAAGTCCTGCACTGTATTGATCAGCTCAGGAAACAGCATCTTCAAGGTCAAGGAGAAGCTTCTGGAACCATAATCCATTCTTGAATGGCCAACTGGCATCAGGAATTGAATAATTAGGAACTGGGTAGCAATGCGCTGTGTAGGGGGGATCAGGTGGCAGGAAAAGAACAAGAAGCCAAGATTGGATTTATTTTCAGCCCTGGATAAAGAACTGGGCCAGGAATAGAGAAGACAAGATCAGCAGGATTCTTCTTAGGCAGATATGGATCTGTGACTCCCATGTAGTCCAGCCTGTAGCAGGGGCAAATGCACCCAGACCCTACCCAGCAGGTAGGAATATGAACCTGGATAGTACCTGATGAATGGGACAAGACACAGTGCCAGATGATGCACACTAGAACCTTGCCAGTCACTTACATGAACACTCGTTTACCTACTGGGCACTTCCCTGAGAAGCCAGTAGTTACAACAGCAGGCCTCTAAAGAATGGGAAGTCCACAGGGCAGGTTGTGGTAAGAGTGGGAAAATGAGGGTGCATACAGATTCTCACTGCCATGTACAGAGGGATGAGCTCGGAGAAAGGAGCAATTACTAGGAAAAGAGGAAACTTTGATTGATGAAGAAGTCAAATGAAATTGATTCAGCATCTTTTGGGGGTTCAGCAAACCTCTAACACTGCAGTAAAGACTGGTCCTATCTGCTCCTATCTACCAGCTCAAGGAAAGAGAGGAGGTTCAAGATGAGAGTGTTTGTGTGGGAATGAGACTGGGAGTCAGATATTTACCTTCCACCACAACCAGTGAACACATCTACATCCATTTTTCTAGCCTGCCAGCCAATATCAAACTCTGTATGCGTTGGAAATCTCCAACCATCGAAAACATTACTGTGAAGTTCAAAGTTTGATTAAACATTGTGCTAGGTAATGATGGTTTTATTTCTCATTCTTCTTTCACTCCCCCCTTCAAATTACTGATTGTTGTCTGACATCGGAGCCCCATTTGCTCTTATTAAATTAACAAGCCTACAAAATTCTTAATGAATTGAAACTCATCAAATGTTTGGAAATGATAGCATCTTTCAAATTCTTTCCCTTTTAATCTAGCTCTTCATGAAATAGCTGACTTTTCTTTGGGTGAGTGTCTCACACTCATTTGGGTTTGGATGTGAATTGGGCTCTGATTCTTCACTCAGCAGAAGCAGCAGGTGTCAGCTATTGACAAATGTGCCAGGACTTGAGGACCTACGTGGTTCCTTTAACAACAAGCATGCTGTCCTTCAGCATAAGCAGCAAACTTTAGGCTGCACCAAGTGATTTGCATTTTGCTCCTAAGGAAGTCTAGGAAAATTGGTGGCAATTGGAGGGACATTACTTGGGTTTGGATAGTGATTATACAATAGACTTCTTTCCTTTTTAAAACAAATAACTGGAGTGCCAAGCAATAAACACATATAGGCCAGGCTGTCTGCTAAATAGTTGTGAATATATGAGTGGGGATCCTATAACCTCCTCTTTTCTCATTTTCCAACATCATCTCTATCTAGAAGGGGTGGAGGGTAATACTTGAAACCTCCACAGGGCTTGGGGTCCAATGAATTACCCAAGCATCTAGGAGCAATGGTTACTGACTCACGAGACAGGAAAAGTAACGAGAAGATGGGTAACCCTGAGCACATTCTTATCATCTCTTCACCTTGGGAAGTGGGGTTGCAACCTGAGTTTTGATGTCCAGGTATGTGTAAAGGAGGAGTCTGATGAACGTGAAGAAATAATGAGCTTTGACAAAGGGGAACTCAATCCTTCTGGCCCTCAAGTGCTCTGTAGTCTTGGACAACCTATGTACCGGTACATGGGACCAGGGCACATGCCTGGCTTCTACTCTGACTATGGCTTATTCCAGTTGGCTGCTTCTGAGTCTGGGTACCCAGGCCTGCACTATTCATGGCAGGGTGGTCCACCTGTTTGCAGGCAATTTGGTGGAAGCAGGAATTGCCTGACAGTCCTTAGGAACATCCTATACCACCACCTCATGATGAGTTGGCTCCATATTTAGAGCTCTGCCATTGGTGTAGTATATGAACAGGGATTTTAGGGATTTCCAGTCTTCAGAATGGGAAGAATGACTCTTGATTATATATATATTATACTATATATAACATTTATAATATAATATATTATATATATATATATATATATATATATATATATGGTGAGACCTCTTTATCTGTGGGTGCCACAGGCACAGATTCAACCAAACTCAGATCAAAAAATATTTTTTAAAATTGCATCTAAGAAGAGGGAAGGGGTGACATTATTCAAAAAGAAATGTACTCTTTACCTAACATAACTATAACCTCTCTGTATATCACCTTTATAATAATAATAAAACATGTAACAATATTATTGTATTTACACTGAACATGTAAAGATTACCTCCTTGTTATTATTCCTTAAACAATACATTATAAGGACTATTTATGTAGCATTTCCATTGTATTTGGTATTCTAAGTCACCTAGTGATTATTTGAAGTATAGAAGACAGCTAGGTATTGGTGGCTCATGCTGTAATCCAAAGGGAGGCTGAGAATGGGAGGATCACAGTTCAAGGCTAGCCTAGGCAGAAAAGCTCCTAAGATGTCCCCATCCTTCTCAATCGCTACCTGGGAACAATGCCATGTACTTCTCATCTCAATCGATGTGGAGAGCTAAGGTTGAGAGGATTACAAAGCCAAACTAGCCAGGGCAGAGAAGTTTGCAAGACACCATCTCAACAGAAGGGAAGCTAGACACAATGGTGGGTACCTATAATCCCAGCTATGATAGAAAGTCCAAAGTCAGGTGGATTGCTGTGAGGCCTGCATCCTGGAGAGAAACAAGACCACATTCTAAAAACAGTAGAAAACTGGGCTGGAGGCATTGCTTACAAGTAGAGACCCAGCCTAGCAACCCTGGAGCCCTGAATTCCAACCACAAATCTGCCCCAAATAAATATATGCAGAAGAGGACATACGTAGATTCTAGGCAATTTCAAACAAGCAACATCTTTACTCATGAAAGGTTACTACAGGGCTGGGACTGTGGCTTAGTTGTTGAGTGCTTGTCTAGCATGCATGATGCTTGGGTTCTATTCCTCAGTACCACAGACACAGAAAAAGCCGGAAGTGGCCCTATGGCTCAAGTGGTAGAGTGCTGGCCTTGAGCAAAAGAAATTTAGGGACAGTGCCCAGGCCCTGAGTTCAAGCCCCCGAACTGGCAAAAAAAAAAAAAAAAAAAAGTTTACTACAGATCATCTCCATGATCAGGCAAAGAAAAGAAACTGTGGGGTTTCTGTCTTTATATATAAGCCAATGTCTGTTTTCTTCTCTCCTGCTTACTTCAGGCTTTCAGGAGTTAACTCCCTATGACTCCAATGCACAGACTACCACCCAGAACAAGAAGCCAAGCAATGGAGATTCCTGCCAGCACCAGTATTGATTGGCTTGCTTGATTAGTTGGTTAATTGAATATCACTGCTTTCTAATATAATTAAAACAAGATAAATACTGGGGCCTCATCCTGTAAGCAAGTGCCATTAGTGATCATGGTGCATACCTTGATTAGAAATGCAATCGATGAAGAGGGTAATTTATGAACTTGCCAGCCTCTAGTGCCACTCTATGGTTTGTGGGGTTTAAGCTATGACATGGCTGGCATGGGACTATCTAACCTATCATGAGGACTCTGCTCTTGGGAGAAAGAAATTTATCATCCAGGGGAAGAGATAGGACGGTCTCTCTATGCAGGTGAAGCTATGCTGTGCTTGTGCCTAGCTCCTGTATAAAACACAGCACTAGGGAGCCACTGTGACAGCTTCCTCCTTTGCCTTACTTCTCCTCATCTCCACTTTAATACTGACTCCCAGTCGGCTCTCTGTGATGCCCTAATTTATCCTCACCATTTAATTATGAGGCTGAAACAATGTTTGTATCACTGGATCTGATCATGAAATATTTAGGGGAAACTACTTAAAGCGAGTCAAGTATGGCTAATGGGGAAGTAGGGAGTTCATTTACTTAGGACCTGAAGGGATCACCCTATAGGCTGCTAAAAGTAAGGGTGGTATATCTCAAACTTTCGCTCATATGCACAGTGCAGATGTCTGTGGAATAAGCCACACCCATTTGACATCTTGGGCAGCTGGTTCCTCCGGGAAGAGGCAGGCTACCAGATTGTGGAGGACAGTCTCTTCTCATCAGCGTTATATGCCCCATCCTCCATGGAGGCATATTGCTGGTATGTCATCTGATTGAGGACGGGGGGGGGGGGGGGAGGGGAGGGAAGGTGGGGAGAAGGGAAATATCTGGTGGGTAATTGAGTCTCTTAGCTGTCCCTGTCTGTAGCAAAGGAAAGTAACTCTTCCTTTAGGACCCATGGGACACAGTTAGGAAAGTATTTAAGACTACTGTGAAGGAAGATGCTCTAGAAAATCCAAAGTATGATTCTACTAGCATATGTTATTAGTTTTGGATTGTGTCAAGATATGCTGACTGGTCAGCAAACACAGATCAGAAGGAAGTTAAAGATTAAGTTCATGATACCTGAAGCACAATGATCATAACATCTGCTTGGATTCACAAGGAGATGAAGGTTTTGTTGTGTTGTTGCTTTCTCTTTTGCAATAAGGAGGCTCAAACTCAGAGTCTTGTGCATGCTAGGCAAGTGCTCTACCTCTG
This sequence comes from Dipodomys spectabilis, assembly GCF_019054845.1. Taxonomy (NCBI): domain Eukaryota; kingdom Metazoa; phylum Chordata; class Mammalia; order Rodentia; family Heteromyidae; genus Dipodomys; species Dipodomys spectabilis. Next base: position 18,259,650 of record NW_024870874.1, read on the forward strand.
AGCTTCAGCTCTAGCCTTTGGATCAGTTATGTCTAAAAAAGCCAGAGGGATCTCAAAGAGCAAATGTAATTCTTCTCTAGAAATAACAAAAAGTTGACCCATTAGTAAAACTCTTTTGTCTGTGCCAAGAAGGGGCACTTTTTCTGCCAATCACTAACCTTCCCAAAACATGTCCCTCTGGTACTTTTATTTTATCTTTATTTTTATTTTCTGTGAGAGTGGTTCATTTTTGTTGTCCTTTTTCCTGAGAAAGAGGCTGCCAGGTTTGGATGAACAGGGACACACTGCGGGGGTGTCTGATATTTCTATCACCAGTGAGAAGAGAAAGGAATGAGGCAAATAGGGAGACCTGCAGAGGGTGTCAGGAGCTGTTCTCCGCACATTATAGGAAGTCAGTGTCGAGACCCCACTTTTAATGGGAAATCACAAAGAAACGTGCTTGAGGGAATGACAGGAATAATCGAGAACACCAGCATGCTCAAAATCCATTCTACTCACTCTCGGGTTTCTAAGAGCTGAACTCATCTTCCTAAATGCTTATTTGGCAAGAAAATATTATGTGTAAAGAGATATTCATATACAAAGAAACAAGGACACATCCCTACCTACATTTTATCTTTATCTTGCCATAAAATAAAGGCTTATTAATTTCCATACCACATACAGAGAGAACTGCCACATTGTGAATTTCTTTCACAGTAATTGATGTGCCTGTGACTCCTTAAGTTATATATATACCATGGAGATGGTTTCCAAATAGAACCTGGAGCGAGAGAGACAGATTCACTGATGATAGCTAAAAATGTCTAGAAATTACAGACCGATTGAGGTCAGCAAGAAACAAGTTATTCAATATATCTCCTGGGGACTAGAGCCAGACTTTCCCTCGTGATTCCAAAATTACTAGGCAGTTTCATTAGGGCACAAGGCAGTGCAGACATAAACACAGAGAGGAGAGACTTGCTAAAAATTTAGATGGATTCATCAACCAAACACTGAGGAAGAATGGCATTTAACAGTCTGTCCCTGCTCATCAGGAAGTCGCTCAAATTTCTAGGAGACAGGACTCAAAATAAGAAGGGGTTTAATTGCCATATCGGACACTGTGTATATGTATATATCTGTCTAAAAACTCTGGGGAAGTGTAACTTCTCAGAAATCTGATAATCAAGCAGATTCAGTTATGGTGCAAGGGAGCTGTCCTCAAGTCCTGGTGCTGAAATGCAGACCCCACAGAATTTTGATCACTTATGAAGTTCTTTATTTACAAGGTGAAGTAACATCTTCACTGACTCTGAGTAGAGCTTCTACTCAATCATCCATAAGCAATGTAGGTAAAATGAGTACTTGTCTAACCACTGGAGAATTAATGAAACATTCTTTGAGCCTTCTCCTGATGGTGTTGATGAACAACCTCATCTTCTGTCCTTCCTAGATATATGGAAGTAGAATATCCATACCCTTCATCACTTATGAGAGGCAGTCCCATTAGTTCTGGCTAGAGGTTGAAACTTCTGAATCAAAGCTTTAAGTCAGCTTATAAACATTTAGTTCTTTCTTTCCTGTACCAATGATAATATAGATTATGTTTGAGAGATAGAAGCACAAGAGGGCATCAGCTTGGATTCTCAAGTTCCCACCTGGATGGTGCCCTCCACAGAAGGCTACAGGAACCACAGTAAAATAGAAATGAAAGGGAAGTAATATGGTAGGTGTTTAAAGTTCCTGTTTTAAAGTTCCTGAGAGTTTGAAGCTGAGTCTATTCTACCCCACCCCATTTTAACTGATATATAAGATTATTCATCTGCATGCCAAAAACCCAAGGCCATAATTATAAAATTCCTGCTCCTAACAAAGACATCAAATATACATATAGGTAAGGAACTATGCTTTACTCATCTGGAAGAAGAGGAGGAAATTTATCTAACAAATTACCTCATGTGGATGACTTATACATTGATTCATTTGGAAATGCTATGACAGAAATGTATCCTGAGATTGAAGTGCCTAGTTGGTGTAAAATTCTATCTCTGTACTCTGATAAAATGGTCAAAGAATCCATGTTGGGTTTCTAATGATCAGAATTCTACTGGGTATGAAGAAGCCAAGTTAGGTCAACATCACAGGCATGAAATGATGGATGTCACCATCAAGCAGAGGTCAAAGAGGATGAGAGCTGAACAAAAAGCATAGGATTTGGTCAAAAGGAGGTCACAGGTTACCTTTTTAAGAGAGTAGTTTCATTGTAAAAAGAAGATTGCAGAGGGTAGAGGAAAGAAAGGTGAACACATGAATACAGACCGTCTAAGCCACAGACTCAACAGTATTTGGTAGAAACAGGACTGTAGTTAAAAGGGAGGAAAAAACGATCTTGAATGTGATGAGAAGATGGAGGGAAAATCACCAGATGATGGGAAGGAATAAAGAGGAAAGATGTGGACAGGAAGTTCCTTCAAGAATGTTTGAGGAAGTGGCGCTGTAGCTCAAGTGGTAGAGCGCTCGCCTTGAGCTGAAGAGCTGAGGGACAGCGCCCAGGCCCAGAGTTCAAGCCCCACGACCGACAAAAAAAAAAGAATGTTTGAAAGGATGGGATTCAAAGAAATGGTTGAAAGACACATATAACAAAGAGAGGGGTAGAAACATGAAGATTTAGAAAGCTAGCCTTTATATATATATATGTATATATATATATATATTTAATAATTTTATTGTAAAGATACTGTACAGAGGGGTGACAGTTACATGAGTGAAGTACTGAATACATTTCCTATCCAGCATTGTTACCCCCTCCTTTGTTTTTCCCCTTCAACCCCTTCCCTCCTCACATGCCCAACTCGTCCCTCCCCCACCAAAGTTGTAAATACTAAGGGATATGAACCTGAAGATATGGACACAAGAATTTTTTTCTTTGTTGCTGTTGTTTTTAATGTACTAGGTGATTTTTTTGTTTCTTTTGTATGTTTTACCCGCTATGGTGTAACCCCTGTTGTCACCTTATTTGATTCTGGTGCCCTCCATCTTGTATAGATATTTTTCTATTTGGGGAGGAGAAGGGAGATAACAAAATGCTGAAACAAGGATACAGGTTGACCCAGGTAATGAGACATACAAGACACTATGTTGGAAACAATCTATGTATTTTTGTTGTTATTCCTCCAGTACTGGATCTTGATGTCAGGGCCTGCACACTGGCCCTTAGCTTTTTTTGTAGTATGAAGTATTTTATTGTAATTTGTGCACTCAGTATACTTTGAACAAATTTACCACATTCCCATTGCTCTCCTTCATTCTTATATTTCACATATACATGCATATATACATAGAATAGGTAGATGTGACATATTTATGTGTGTGTGTATTGTGTGTGTGTATTGTGTGTGTGTGTGTGTGTGTGTGTGTGTGTGTGTGTGTGTGTGTGTGGAGGGGGTTTGTGTGTGTAATATCTTTTAATCCTCTTCATCTCTCAGTATTTTCAATCCATTCCTCTTCCATTTCCTCTCCCACTGATCCCCTCCTATAGAGTTCCCTTTTTGAATTTATGTTCCAGTCCCATTGTTATTGATTTTTCACTGAAGGCTATCACTATAGCTTCATTTCTGGCCTTTTGATGGTCAACTGGAGATAAGAGTCTCACAGACATTCCTGCTTAAGCTGGCTTTGAACCATGATCCTCAGATATCAGTCTGATGAGTAGCTAAGAGTACAGTACCTGGCTCATTTCTTATTTGAGTGAGTGGAGATTCAGGAACCATTATGAGTTCCCTTATCTCCTTCAGCCTTCCCTGTGCTCCTGTGGTTTCAAAAGTGATTTAAACTAACAAGTATCCCTTAAATCTAAACCCATAACTATTCCTTAAACCTTAACCAGTCCCTATATTGGAGTTATAATAACTATAGTATTCTTTTTCTTTAGCTGGGTGACTATAAGGAACTCACTGTGGTCAATTTCTCATCAACAAAATATAAATACTAAAGCCTATTTTTTTCAGCATTGCTATAAAGATTCCATTAAAAAGTATTTGACACAATAATCAAAAACAATACAAGAGAAAAAAAATTCCTCCTTACTTGGTTTCCTTAGCTCTAGGGTTTCCCAAGAAATGTTCACTAGCGTGTTTGCCATACTGCTACCAGAATGATCTGTCTAGCACTTATGTCATTCACTGTTGTGATGCTTCAATCAAGTCAGTGAATCTCTACCATCCACTGAACAAATTGCAGAGTTCTTGGTAGCTTGGTGGTGGGACACAGCCTGTTGGCATTCATCTCAATTCAAAGATTACTATGCTACATGGTAATTCAGGTTTAGAGGAAAGGAGAAGAAAGATTTAATCAAGGAGAACCTTGAGAACCTGGTCTTGAGAGCCTGGGACTCCTGGCTGTGTTTCTCTCTGTAGATAGGAGACTTTGACTCACTTTTTCCCATCCATGACTAGAGTTCTATAAGTTTAGCTCTCATCTACTTACTGAGCTTCACAAAGGGAAACGCCCGGTTTCTAATCTTAGAGAACTGAGGGGGTTTAGGCAGTAGTTAGGATTCCAAAATCTTTCTGTGACTGCAATGGACCAAGGTCTTCTGTCTTAGGGCCTTTACACTTGCATTTCTTTTGACTACAATGCTCTCATATATACGTAGTAGCCAGCTCCCCTATAATCCCAAGAGCTTTCCTCTTTCCTTGGTTTAGCCCTATCCCCTGTTCCTCAGATCCAGCGTCTATCATGTGACCTGGGGTATTTACTTGCCAATTTGCTTTTTGTCTCTCTCAGATTCTCCCACCCCAAGAGTAAGCTACATGAATGCCCATGCACTGTTTCCTTGCTTTGTTTGCTGCCATGTCCTCTTCGTCTTGTAGACATGCGTTGGGAATTGTGAAATGGGCCATATCCACAGCTTTTCTGTCATCCTCTGGCTCCTTCTCTTTCCTTTTCTTTATGCCTTCTTTTTTGAACACACACTGGGATTAAAAATGAAAGCTATAAGGGCTGGGGATGTAGCTCAGAGGTGCAGGGCTGGCCTAGCATGTGCAAGGCTCTGGGTCCAATTCTCTTCACAGCAGAAAAAAATCAAACAACAGTAGCACAAACCCTAAAACAACACTGGTGAATCAGGAACCCATCTAGAGGATCTCTCCTGCTCTCTCCAGGATTTCTCTGCCTTTCGGAAGCGGTCTTCTCCCCACTCCTACACACACTACACACACAGCTCCCCGTGTGTCCCTGCTGTTCTGGCTGGGTGCTCAGAAGGAAGCCTCAAAGGACTGGCCCAGTTGTCCCTATGCTCTCTATTCATGAAGTGCATTAAGCCAATAGGAAAAACTTTACAGGAAACCCACAGGGTTCTCATCCTACGCTTGCCCTTTGCCCTGCTTCAATCTAGTTAGCCCTGTTAATATTATTCCAATAGAATGACATATATCCCAGCCATTAATTCTCCCTATTTCTAGGGAGGAAAGGGATTGAGAGGAAGGAAAGACTGATTATCTATCAGGGAAATGCATTTCTCCACTCTCTGGACAGCCAGGTGGATTTTTCTAAAGTCATTTCTGGTTTGGAATTGGGGCTGCTGCTTCTGGAATGAGCCCCCTGTGTTGGGGATGGGTGTTGGTTTTATAGCCGCTGGGTAATAGCCTTTCCTGATTTATGAATTGGCGTGGGGGGAGGTCCTGAGCCTCTGGATGTGTTCATCACCAGGAGAGCTGCCATATAAATGCTTCTGTCACATAAAATTATTGTTCTCATTTTGAATTTTTTAAAAATTTCTTTTAGGTAGAGGAGAGATGTAGATTTGAATGGGAAACAGGAGAGGGAAGGAGACACTTGGCCTCTTTGGCCCTTAAAGCAAAAAATGTTCAGGCATTACTCAGAAACAGCCACTTGCTTTGAAGATAATTATCAGATGGTTTAATTATTGCCTGGGGGTGGGAGGTAGGAGCTTGGTACTTTGGCTTAAAACCAGAGATGAAGTCTCAGCCAACAGGGAAATGGAGGGAGTTCTATCTCCTGAGTTTGGCCTAAGTTCCAGTTCTAGTTTTGTTGTTTTTATTGTTTTAAACTGGTTAAGAGAAGGTCATTTCATGTACGTTCTTCTCATCTTCCCCAAATGAATCTAGTGTGCAGATTCATTCAAATACACTCAGTGCTTATTTTGGATCTGCAAGGTATGATCCACAGAACAGGCCTCCAGGGGCTGTGCAAAAAATGAAAAACTATAAGACCCTGTCTCTGCCCTGCAGCAGCACACAGGCAGGAGGATGCGTATGACAGGAGTCGACATGCAGAAAGCAAGCCAGGCATAGAAGCCAGGGTGGGATTTCCCTGGGGAAGGAGGAGCAAGGCATGCTGGACAAATGGCAGAACCAAAGCAGGGACCACTTGGGGAGGTCACACACCATCTGGCTAAAGAATTCAGGAACTGTCGGCAGCTTATGCTTAAGGTCTGTCCCTGCAATAAATACATAACCTTGAGGACCCTGCCATAGATTTCCATTGCGCCCACCCCTTTTCTTCCTCAACCTTGGGACTGAACACTGTTGGTAAGGAGGAATCATATTCACTTTTACCATGGTGAGGTAGTTTACACTTGAGACTCTGCAGAGGTCATGTGGTCTTTGTCTAAACTATGTAACATAGTTCTTACGGTAAAAATGGACATGGACCATATGTAAATGAAGGAGTTGACCAGATTCCAGTGGATAGTCCCTTGTCAATCTCTCCCTAACAGAAGAAAAATAAGTACTTGTTGAATTCAGTTGAAAAGATATTGCTGAATTACAAGTGCATTTTACTTTTCCCCTCCAAATATCAAACAGGATCCATTTATAAATGCTCTGCATTTATTTATAAATTATTTATAAATGCCCTGCATTTATTTACTTCAGTGGTACTTATAACACACAGACATTCTATGACTGAATTTTAAGCAATGGATCCCGTCCATGATACCTGAATTTCCAAATCTCATCCAGTATGCAAAGATTGTTATGTAGACAATGTTATCTTTTTCCATGGCACCCAGCTCCAGACAGCAATACAAGAAATCTTCCCTCCCATTTCAGGTCTAGAAGTGATAATCAAGGGAAGGAAGGAAGACAGGATTCTGTTAGTGGGTGTGGCCTACGGGACACAGGCCAATGCAGGCAGCTGAGCTGTCTCCAGTCAGTGTGTTTAACCACGGGACTCTGTTCATTTCTCTAATTTATTTCTTTGCTTTCATGGCAGAATAAACTCTAAATTCCAGGGGTCAACTAAGCTCCTGCCACTAGTCCATGCATGGCCAAAAACACTTTTGCTGTCATCAGTCAATGCCAGCTAGTTAATAATGACCCGCCTCTTTGCTAATGGCCTGAGGCAGGGGTCCTGGGGCAAGAAAGGCTCTAGGAGAGATGCTTGCCAACAGCTTCATAGGGACAATAGTTTGCAAGAAGCTCTTCTGCTGGCTATGTTCAAGGGCATATCTCACCATGCTCAGCTCTTTAGAAAGGTAGTAATTAGGTTTTTTTCCCCCTTTGGTGCACATGGTAAATGCAGCAGGATTTGGCATTTGGAGAACCATTGGGGTCTGTCCCTCTCATCTTGACTGGCCTCGGGTTTATGTCTATAACTAAGAAATAACAAGATTGCAAGGCAGTGTGAGGGCTGTACTTGGCTCCTACAGAGAGAAAAGACACTTTCAAGTGTCAAGCCTTCAGGCAAGGAAAGAGTATTGCAAAGTAAAGTTGACCCTTCCTTGGCCAGCTCCATCTACCACAGCTGCAGGTGGTGATCTGAGTACTAACCAGGAAGTTCCTAGAAGGCATTCAACTTTTCTTGTGTATCTTCATATGTTATCAGTATAGATACTTACACAGAGAATGATAAAGACAAGTGTGTGTGTGTGTGTATGTGTGTGTTTGTGTATGTGTTTGTGTGTGTGTGTGTGTGTTTGTGTGTGTGTGTGTGTGTGTGTGTGTGTTTATGCCAGTACTAGTGCTTGAACTCAGGGCCTTACACTCATTTAAATTTTTTGCTCAAGGCTACCACTGTACCACTTAAGTCACATCTCCACTTCTGACTTTTTGTTGGTGAACTGGAGATAAGAGTCTCCTAGCCTGGCTTTGAACCTTGATCTTTAGGTCTCAGCCTCTGTGAGTAGCTAGGATTGTAGGCATAAAGCCATCAGTGCCCAGCAGGACAAATATTTCTAAGCCTGCAGGACTACAGTCATTTGGTCAGTGTTTCCTAATGGCACACCTTAATAGGTCATAGCTTTGTTGCCATATTGATCTTATTAGCGAGTGGATTTTAGGAAATACCTGGAGAAGACAATTCTCCCAAAGCCTGGTCCCCTTGGGTCATGAAAGAGCTTCTAGTCCCCAATAAGCTCTGCAAATACTTCCATTTTCCATGGTTGTCTTAATGTAGGAACAGGTTGGAAAGCCTCGATCTCCTCCACAAATGAGGAAATGGCAATATGGAAATGAAGATGTCACATATCAGGACTTGAATGCAGAAACTTAACTCTGTATTCAAGACTTTCTGGGCCACCCCACTGCTACCTCCTAAACTGTCAATAAAGAACTGCCAAAGCCAATTGCTGATGTTGAGAAGTCACTTGAGTAAAAAATCAGATGATGACAGTGGGATGGCTTGAGAATGTGAGTTGATGCCCAAAGCTGAGGTAATGTATTACCAGCAGATATAAGGCATTTTCCTAGGTCAGTACTTTCTGTTCTGGCCATGAAATATGTTATACATTGCAACCCAGAGCGCATGCCCAGGCATATACACAGTCGTAGCACAAATAGTACTTATCCTTACTATGTTTGATGGACACTGCTCCATTCGATTTTATTTTATTCCATTTAAAACAAAATTCTGGTCATGACCCTTTAAATTGATTTTGTGACCCACTAAATTGATTTCCTGACCCACTAATGTGTCATGACCGACAGTTTGAAAAACACTGGCCTGACCCTATTCCAGTTCTCCCTTCCCTCCTTAGAGCCTGGAAAACAGGAAATAGTGTGGAGATGTGTGAGACAGGGGCCTGGATTGAGGAAAAAAATGAGGAAGGGGAGGGAAATACTCAAAAGACAAGATAGGAGAGAATGGAAATGAGATGAGAAGAACAAAATGAAGAGGAATAAGGAGACAAATGAGAAAAGGCCGGATGATGGGTTCGTATTTAGGGATACTGTCCTCAAGCTCCACAGCTTATATTTACACAGAAATCTTCCCCAATAGGGTTAATAGCTAGAGCTCTAATAATGATGGTAGCTTGTCTAGAGAACTTGTATCTGCCCATACCACCTAGTTCCTTATAATTGCCTCAAGAGGGAATATTCCATGGGTTGTTCCAGAATCTAGGCTCTAGAAAGATCTGGAAGACAGTGTGGTAAAACTCTGATGAGTGAGTATGATAGGCTCTATGAACTTGTGAGCTGGGTCTAACTTATGAATTCCAGGTACAAAGGAGATAATTCTGGGTATAAAGGAGATAATTTTAGACAGCATTAGAGAAGTGAAAATTGCAGATTAAAATAAGATTAGTTTATAAAGGAGCTGCAAGTTATGCACTCTGACAGCCAGAACTCTATCTATGATTCTACTTGTACAGTTCATAATAAACTTTTGTCAAGCATGGGCAATGCACACATATTTATTTATTTATTTTTAAGAATATACATCTGGACTAGGAGAGCGATAGAGGCGTTGAGACTGATTGGAATATAGTATAGATATGTTTGGAAATGTAACAGTGAAATCCCTCTCCCCAGTATAACTAATGCAAGCACGCTGTGTGTGTGTGTGTGTGTGTGTGTGTGTGTGTGTGTGTGTGTGTGTGTGTGTGTGTGTGTGTGTGTGTGTGTGTGTGCGTGTGTGCGTGCTGGTCCTAGGGTTTGAACAGAGGTCCTAAGTGCTGCCCCTAATGCTTTTTGCTCAAGGCTAGTGCTCTACAACTTGAGCCATTACTCGCCTTCCAACTTTTTTGTGTGTGGTTATCTGGAGATACAAGTCTCATGGACTTTCCTGCCTGGGTTGGATTTGAGCCACAAACCTCAGATCTCAACCTTCTGAGTAGCTAGGATTACAAGTGTGAGCAACTGGTGCTCTTCTATAAGCTAAGTTGTTCTTTTTAAAAGAAATATACACAGTCTCCTCATTAGTATGATTGCATTCTCCAACACAGAAAATTAGGAAATAAAGATGAGATAAAGGTAAAAAGAGCAGCTTAGTTTTTTTTTTTTTTTACTAATGAGTAATGTGAAATACTCTATTATCACCCAGAAAAATGTTATTAATCCAGATAAGAGATATTAGGATTCATTGCATCATCATCATCATCATCATCATCATCATCATCTATCTTTGTTTAATACCTAGTGCTATTGTGTTGTAAGGTCTAGGCTTGAGTGGCTGTTCTAATGGGCAAGCACAGACATATTGCTCAGTATGCTGCTTAAGTCAAGATAGTTCTTTATCCTCATTTTCATGAACCAATTAAGTGAAGACTGGTTGTGAAATTCTGGGAGTAGATTTCCACCTTCTCTGGTGTCAATCAGCTGTTCTTACAACTAACCAGAAGGTACTGAATTTTTTATATTTTTTTTAACAAATGGATTAAAGCTCTCTATAACTCTTCCTTGGAAGATTCTTAAGAAAGTAGATTTTTGTGCCTAACTTTTGTAAGTTTTTAAATATGAATTTTTTAAGCTTCACACTCATTATCAGTGACAAAAATCACATAATGATAAAAATTCTTCCAAATATCTTTTTTTCCTGCCTTCCAATGGTCTCTCCATACCATAAGTTCTGTGTAAAAGTATTTACTTTCTTACCCACAGCAACATATTACTTACATATTAAAGGGAAATTAGGTGCTTTGCTTTTCAAAGTTATTAGCAAAGTGGCATACTCTGACAGCTGCTTGTCAGGACTGAAAAGGTCACCAAATGTGGAGCATTTAGTTCTTTTAAAAAGAAAAAAAAGTTTAATTACATTTCCATAAGCAGGAAGCATCTGTGTTGTACAAAATGAATTTCACAGTCACTTCCATACTATTACAAAGTATTATAAAGATGCTATTTAAAGGATTGTGTTTACAATTTTGATTATGTGTGTCATGTACAAATTGTAAATTTGTCCCAATATTCTGAAACAAAACCAGCCAATAAGAATGTCAGTGTTGCACTCCATCCCCTAATGCTAGAACTCTCATGAGCCTCCAGGCCTTTTTATGGCTGACCTAAGGTGACTAAGCATGAATGGTATGGATCAACACAGGGAACAAGCAGTCAGTGTAAATTTCATGTATAGACAAGTAAAGTCAAATTTCTTGTTTTAGATAGATGATTTCAGGATGGGTATGGTGGTAATCCTAATTAATGAGGAGTTGCAGGTGAGAGGATCACTGTCCAAGCCCTGACTGAGCATGGGAATTTATCTGGAAAACACACTAAAATCAAAAGGACTAGGGGTAGGGCTCCCAGTAGAAGGTCCTTGAGTTCAACCCCTAGTACAATGAATAGAGACTTTAAAAAATTCTAATAAAAACCTGTATGGATGAGTCATGCTTGTAATCCTAACTACTCAGGAGTTTGAGATCTGAAGATCATGGTTCAAAGCCTGTCTGGGTAGAACATTTCATGAAACTCTTTTATTTCCAGTTAGCTAGCACAAACCCCTTTTCATTTGTTTATGTTTGAGATAGAGTCTGTGGAGTTGGCCTTGAACTTGAGATCCTTCTGTCTCTACTATCAGAGTAGCTGAGATTATGAGTACTATTGTGTTCATCCCAGATCCATCCTCATACTCAGAAAGATCATTAGATCCTCGTCTTGGGTATAGAATAGTAGAACTTCTTTCTGAAAGACCTGACCTTTCCTCTCATCTGAAGGCCATTTTGTGCTTGAATGGTGGCTCCTGTTATTGGCTGTGTATGTCTCGGGAAGTTAGAGTACCATCCATTTAACCAGATATATTAGGAGCCCTTGCTATCTGCTGATTCAATGAAGATAGAGCTGACAGAGAACTTTGACCCCCTGTCACTCTTGGCTATAAAACCATGGTCTGGAGACTGTAAGAGTGTGTTTATAAATAATGAACACACTTATGATAATTTTCAGGAAGCTAAAAATAATAGAGATGGAAGCTAAGATGGATGAAAATAGTAGAGGATGAAAATAATAGAGGTGAGAGATAAGATGGAGGAAAGCCTCATTAGATGCTGCTACACGCTCCCTTAGGAATTTTATGTTCATTTTCTAACATTTTCTAACATTGTCGCCACTCAGTGAGCAGGCACAAACATATCCTCATTTTTCTGGTGAAGATACTGATGCACCCAGATGTTAAATAACTTGCCCAAGATCAAGTGGCAAAGTCACGGGCAGGAAACAGAGCTGCTGGTTTCAGCTGTTGGACCCTCTGGGCTTCAGCTTGGACCTGCAGAACACTAGCTTAGATCCTATTTTCCCATCCCTTCCTTGTTTTGCTCAACTTTTTAAGAAGACATATCCAGATAGTTCTTTCTCCTAATCATTATGCATTCCCTTGAAACCATGGCATCTGTCTTTGAGTCAGTTTCCAATTCTCGTCTCCATTGTCTTCTTATAATACTTGAAAGGCACTTAAAAATCTCCAATGAGATACGATTCTGCCATTTGTAATTTCTCCTTTTATACTTACATTGCATTTGGTAAAATCGTGTAACATCACTAATGCCATGTAGTCATCTTGAACAATGGTATAAATTAACATGCACCTATTTACTTTTGAAATTGTCTCATTATTATTCAAATGGAGTGCACAATTAACTTAAATATCTGACATTTCCAGTCTCTCTGTTCTATTGGAACTCCAGTGCCAGTCAATTATAAATTTATGGAATTTAACCACTTCTATTCAGACACCTCCTTTGAAGGCGGAGGGGAGAGGGTGGGGATTGGGCGCTAGCTTTATTACAGCAGCCCTGGGGTGGGGCAGGGAAGACAACCTGGGGTTCCCCTGTCACACTGAAGACTGAGCTTCAGCCTCCAAACAAAAGCTCCTTTAGTCCACGAGGATAATGTACCCTTCCCACGGATGCCCTTGGATTGTATCAAAAATGTTACCCACAAGCTCATGTTGTTGAAGGTCCCCAGTGCAACAGAGTTTAGGGTTAGAGCCTCTGGGAATTGATCAATCCACTGACCGGTTCATAACCCAATAAGCTGTTGGGAGGTGGGGGAAACTTTAGAAGGTAGGACGTAATTAGAGGCAGCAGGCCACTGTAGGTCATGTCCCTCCCTCCCTCCAGCCCTCATTCTGCTTCCTGGCTTCCATGAAGTGGCCCACTCTTCCCTACCATCATTTGCTTCATGCCATGATGTTCTACCACCATATGCTTCATGCCATGACATTCTGCCTTGGAAATGGCACAGAAACAAGAGGCCATGACCATGGACTGAAAACACTGAAACTGAGCCAAAATAGTTCTCCTCCTTCTATCCTACCTCCTCTTCCTCCTCCTCCTCCTCTTCCTCCTCCTCCTCCTCCTCCTCCTCCTCTTCCTCTTCCTCCTCCTCCTCTTCCTCTACCTCCTCCTCCTCTTCCTCCTCTTTTTCTCTTGCACTTACATCTTCTTATTTCTCCTCATTTTTGGTATTATTAGGGTTTGAACACAGGACCTCACACTTCTACCACTTGAACCACGCCACCAGCCCTTTTTTTTTACCTTAGGTAATTTTTTAGATAGGATCTCTTACTTTATGCTTACAATAAACCCCTACCTATGTCTTTCGAGTAGCTAGGATTGTAAGTATGAACCACTATCCCTGAAAAATCTTTCCTTCTTTAAGTGGATTTTGTCACAGTGATGGAACACTAAGAGTCCCCAAACCCTAACTCCATAGGAGAACCAGGTCTCCTGAGAAGCCTTCATGACAGGACCCTTCTCTTTCCAATACCCTTCAAGCTGAATTTACTTTTACTTTTCCCTATAGAACTTCCAGAAGCTTCCAGCCTTTTTTCTGTTCTTCTCTTTTTGGGTCATGGTGCCTAGGCCTGTTGCTGCTCATATAAGCACATGAAATGACAAAAAGTACTGGAATGCCAAGTTACGAGAAGGATGCTCAAGGGAGCTCTGGAAAGAGCTGCCAAAGCTTTCCCTAATAACTGACCCATGCATTTCATTATCTTTCCTTCTGTTACACCTTGCCTGCTTAGGTCCTATGGGTAGACACCCATCTTGTCCTGGGCCAGAGAGAAGGAGAACAAACCATTTCTGCACCTGCCTCCAATATCCATCAGTTTTTCCAGTGTTCAGTCTGTGACAACTTCAAATATCCAATAGAGCTGGACTCAAATACAATAAAGGGCCTTCCCCAGAGTGGGAGGTAGAATGGCAAAGACTCCATCCAGGTGACACAGCTTTCTGTGACTAGGGAGGGAGACACAGGCTCCTGTTCCTTCCTGGCCTAGGAGGCACATGCTCTTTATTGGCATGAACAGAGTCTCTACCTTTGTGCTTTCCTAGGGGCTTGAAAATGGACAGAGGGAAGCAGAGATTCCCAAATGGGAGCAGGCCCCTGGGGCTACACTTGCCTTTCGCCACCAGGTGGGGATTTGTCCATAATCCCCTGGCCCTAGCAACAATAGTTTCTAAAAGTAATATTACTAACAATAATGATGGAATGACACCAACACCGACAACTTCTGGGAACCTCCTGCCAGCGGGGCTTAATATACAGACCAGCTTTAATCCTAAAAGCATTGGCGGAACATTTTTATCTCTTGCATTTTGTACATGAAGAAACCAAAGCATGAACTTGAGTGAGCTGCCTTGGGTGGCAGAGCTGGTGAGCATGAAGGGCCAGGAGGAAAAGTCAAGTTCATGGACTATTCATGGCTCCCCTGTAGACTTCAGCCTGCTTGCACTTCTGCCTCCCAGTCAACCTGTGTACTGCCCGAAAGCTGATCTCTCCTCTCAGGGAAGCCGCTAAACGCCATCACAGTCAGACTTCAGAGATGTGAGAGTGGCCGCTTAGAAGCGGGGGAAGGGTAGTGGTTACAGGGGAGGCTGCTGCGCTGATGTCTGTGGGTGGGGACAGCTGCAGTAGATATTGCAAAGGGTTCTTTCCCCAACTTGCTGGGACCATGGACGACTAAACCAAGGCCCTCATTTACCCGGTTGAGGGGGTACCTCTGAGTTCTCCCCACCATCCTCGGTGCCTCATAGTCTACAACCCCATCCCTGTGGAATCCTCTTGACCTCTGAGGTACTTTCTGTCACCTGAAAGGAGGGCACAAGACTTTCCTAATGGACCAGGAAGATGGACAGCATCTCTGTTCCCTGGTCTTTGTGGGAGAGGGGCTGAGGAAGACACCCTCACCCTGGCTTCAAGTCTGGTCTCTCTCTCTCTCTCTCTCTCTCTCTCTCTCTCTCTCTCTCTCTCTCTCTCTCTCTCAATTTGCTGTGTGACTCTCGACAAGCTGTTTGCCTCTCTGGGCTTCCTTTGCTCACCAGTCCTGTGGGAGAGGAGCAGGGAAGAGCAAAAGACTGCTGCAAAACAAAAGCCTTGGGATTCTTCCAGTTCCAAGGATGCACTACAAAACCCAGGCTGCCAGAACGTACGGAGTGTAGAAAATCGGGAGAGAGGCCAGCCACCTCCCATTTGGCTCCCTTCCATTCTGCAGGGGTGAAACGGAGATGTTTTGCTTTGATGCAGAAGGAAGGGACAGAGGGACCATTTCAGCCATGACACATGGGAACGGGAGCCACGTCAGCAATGGACATGTGGGAACTTCTGAGGATGTGCTCCAGACCAGTGGGAAGGATCCCTTGCACCTGAATGAAGTACGATGAATTGCTACAACATTCTCCCCTCCCCTCTCCCCTTCCCCCGGCTCTTTCTGCAAATGCCTGAGATTGCTCTGTATCCTGTCACTCACTTCTCAGCCTGTGCTTCAAGTTTGAGCTCCCAGGGGGTCTTCAGACACAGCCCCATCTGGGTGCCAGGAGCAAATGTCTGAACAGGCTTGTCACAGTGTCAGCCATCCAAACACAAACTTGAACTGACAACTCAGTTCCCCACAGGGGCAGATAGGACGAAGGAGAGGCAGTGGCAGTGCCACTGTCAGACACGTTTCACGTGAGATGAGCCGTGCGAGTCAGTGTGGCCAGAGCGGAATCTTTGCAGGACCCCAGCACCTGGGGTTGCACCTGTCACCATGACCGCACCTCCAAGGTTGTCACATTCACAGCAGCTACCCTGGGAGCGTCCCTGGCAAGCAGGCTGGAGATGCCAAGGGACGCTACGGCACAAAGAAATGGCCGTGGGAATCTTCGGGAGAGGTTCCATAGAACTTCAGTGTCTGGATCTCCCAAGCAGTACCAGCCTTCTTGGGACCACAATCCCAGCTTTTCGCTTGAATTTCAGAATCTCAACCTGGCAAAAGTCCCCATCACCAAAGCACATTCTCACCTTTTTGCCTCCCATGGAGCAGGTATACCTTGCTCTCCCTCTCCAAACTCCCTGAAAAGAACTTGCAAAGAAACTCTGAGAGGAAGGAAGGGGACAGGGGAAGACCTCAGGTCACTCTCTCCCCTTGTGGATGCCTTGGCCTCTCTGGGATCCACCTCTGAAATTCTGCTTAAAACCAGCCCTCTTGACCCAGCCAAGGCTAGGGATCCCACTTACCTGCTCAATTTCCATTTTTGGCAGCTCTTATCACCTGCGAAGCTACGTTATGATTTATTTATTATGTTGATTGCTTCTTGGCTGCCTCCTCTTGCTAAAATCACAAGGATGTTTATCTGCTTCTTCACCTCGTGCCCTGGTGGCCTTGCCTGGTGTTCCTCACATAGTAGGTGCTTGCTGACTATTTTGAATGAATGAACAAATAAACAAACCAGCCTTGGGTGGGGTGTCATAAAGCAAGTTGGTCCTTCACTGGTAAGTAAATCTACCTGCAGCCCACATCCTAGCCTGAGGCATCTGTCCTCCTAAAGGAAGGATTTTAGTGCTACTGGCACTGTGTGTGTGTGTGTGTGTGTGTGTGTGTGTGTGTGTGTGTGTGGGTGTGTGTGTGTGTGTGTTCCCAGGCACCTGAGAGCAGACCCAATATCAACAGAAATCAGGAAGACAAAGAATGCCATGAAAGATGGCCTTGGACCAGACATAATTGAAAGTGGATCCCATGCAAGCAGAAACTTGCACTGGGAGCCTGTCGTTTCCAGGCAAGGAATGGCTGGGCGCAGGGTAACAGAGATGTTGAAATTGATTGAGAAATCTAGGACCTATTGAAGAAGCACCTTGCTTTGAATGAGGGGGGGGGACTGCTTCTCGGGCTATGGGGGTCACTCCCAGGCCCTGGGATGCCTACCTTACCAACATCTCCTCTGTCTTCTCTCCCATTGGCTGGGTAAGTTTTGATCACAGAGGTTGCTCTGTGTGTGTGTGTGTGTGTGTGTGTGTGTGTGTGTGTGTGTGTGTGTGTGTGTGTACATTCTCTTGGGGGTATTGGAGTGATAGTAAATACATACCACACACATACAAATACATACACATACACATGTGACCAAGGGAGGTGGAGGGATGCAGTCACTAGGACTGGTGCATGTTCGTAGGCATGTGTGAACCTGTTCTTACACATGTATGCACACTCACCAGAAAGATACCCAGAACTATGCAGAAGAAAGGAATAAGAGAAACAAGACACAGCGCTGATACAGACGACAAAGTGACATTGACATCTAACAGGGTGCACTCAGATGCGTTACATGTGGGCATCTCATTAAAACCTTACCACTCACCCAGATCAATTCTATTTTCCTATGTTCCCATTTCACAGATTACAAATGAGGTCCCACATGACCTAAGTGGGCCTCTTTCTAGAATGGCGTTACTGCTACCTTCCATTCTCTCATGTCACGCGGCCCCCTGCGTTCTAAGAACCATCTGTCACGTTCTTGTCTTAGTTGCCACACTTACCATTCCCTCTGCCTGGATCACTCTTCCCCTGACATCTACCTCCTACCACTCCACTGCTTTCTACTGCGTGCTCACATGTTCCTTCCTCGGGAGGAATCCACTGGTAACATTTTTCCCCTCTTCCTTCTTCCTTCTTCCTTCCTTCTTCCTTCCTTCCTTCCTTCTTTCCTTCCTTCCTTCCTTCCTTCCTTCCTTCCTTCCTTCCTTCCTTCCTTCCTTCCTTCCTTCCTTCCTTCCTTCTCTCTCTCTTTCTCTCTCTCTCTCATTCTTTCTTCCTTCCATCCCTCCCTATTTTTTTTCAGCATCTCTAGGCCTCATATTGTCTAGGCTAATATTCTACAACTTGAGCAACGTCCTTCAAAGAGCTGTCCTACCATTCACTGGGACATTGCTCTATTCCTCCTGATTCTTTTTTGTTTTCATTATATTCACCACTCTGTGACATATGTCAGTCATTCATTTCTTCACTCATCTGTTCACTATCTGGAAATTAAGCTGCCTAAGAATAGGAACTTTGTCTACCTTGCACCTCACCAGGTCCACAGGCATGAAGGAAGGACAGCTATAGAGGGTGAGGAGGGTCTCCCCAGCAGAGGAAACGCAGGATGGAGAGGGCTGTGGGGAGGAGATCAGGATGAGGCCAGTCCATGTGCGATCACATGTGAGCCAGAGGATAGGGTTGGGAGCTGAGTTTGCAAGCTGAGGATAGGAGTCACAGCATGAGGCTGAGAAGCCAGGCCTGGGTTTTGTGCCAAGAGCAATGGTAAATCATCAATGGAAACCATTGTGGGTGGAAGAGCTGCCAGTTTTGTACCCAGTCTCCAGACCCTGTCACTCACTGGTTCCTCTACTCAGCAGCCTGTTATTTTCCTCTAGGTTCACCATTACACATGCAGCCGGGCCCAAGGTCCTGCTGCAGATCCCCAAAGATCTGAGAGAGGGGGTGGGAGTGTTTAGGAGCAGATGTGACAGAGCCACCTCATTCTTTACTACTAGCTCTCTCTCTCTTACCCCCCCCCCCCCCACCCTTTCTGAAGAGAACTGTCTTTTACCCTAAAGTGGGCCTTGTGGGTTGTAATTCAGATTGCTACTCCATCATGCTTAGGAGCTGAGAGTCTTTCCATTGAGATCAGGGAATAGAGACTCAGGGGTGTCTTATGGAAGATGGTAGATTTTAGTACTTTGTGACAAGAATGGCCAGAACAACAACAGGATGGAAAGAAGAGGCTAAAGGCTTACACACCTCTTTTTTAACTGTTGTTTTTGTTTTCAGTACTGTGGATTAAAATCAGGAATTCAGCGCCTTGCACATGCTAGGCAAGTGCTCTATTATTTGAACCAAAGCCCCAGTCCTTTCTTCTTTTAATTTATTTTCAGATGGGATCATATGGCAACTTCCCCTGGGTTGGCCTTCATCTGTGATCCTCCTGCCTCCACTTCCCAAGGAGCTTGGATTATAGGTGTATCTCACCATGCTTGGCCCTTTCATAACTCTTTTTAGCTCAGATTAATTAATTCATTAATTATTTCATTCATTCATACTGATGAATATGTATAGGGTACCTGTATATGGAGTATTTATGTGTCAGAAACTTTTCTAGTAGGCTGTAATAGACATACAAGTGAACAAAAAGGACTAAAATGATCAACACTTGTAGTCTCATGGGGCTTACATTCTAACTGTGGATGGCACACAAAAGGTAATAAACATATACCAGTTGCCTAAAAAGAGACTAAGCACTACAAATAAAAATAGAGATAAATGAGAGCATGGCAATTGCTGGGTCTGAGTGGAGAGTGGGCTGGAATTTTCTCTGAGGAGCTCAGGGAGGCCCCCTAAAAGCAAAGCCTTAAAAGAGAATCATCTTTGTGGCTTTTTGCAAAGAATGTCAGACCTAGGGAACAATCACTTAGAGAAAGCCTAGGGCCTATCTGTGTCCAGACATTCACATCCCTGGTTCCCCCACTCTGCAACATGGATGGGGAGCGGGGATGATGGAGTCTAATGTCTCCCAGAGCACAGAGAGCCTTCTGGGTCTTGGTAAGTTCTTTGGTTATTGCAAGTATCTGACCAGAGGAAAAGACATGATCTAACTAAAACTTGAAAAGACTGACATTTGCATAAAAAAGCCTAGAAAGAAAAGGGTAAGAACAGTGGGTATGGTTAAGGGGCTGTTACAAACACATAGGCTTTGTCAGAGGTGGCAGCCTTGTTGGCTAACAAGTAGTCATATTCTGGAAACATTTTTAGAATTATTAGATTTTCTCTCAACACACTGTATATAGGCAAAGGATAAAGGCAAGAGTCAAAGATGGCTGGCTGGATTTGAGCTTGAATTATGTGGCTACTATCATCTGGGATGTGATGAGGACAGGAACAAAATGTTGGAGAAGAAGATGTAGAGTTTGGCCACATTAAAGCAAAGATCTGTGAAACACACAGGTAGAGCTGGCAGGGAGGGAGGCAATTGGTAATGTAAGGTGGGACTCAAAAAGAGAACACAAGGAATTAGAGAGCACCAGATAATATTTAAAGTCATGGAACTCATGGTTTTGTTAAAGAACGAGTATAAGATGAAGTGATAGAGAGATGAGGAGAAGAAGAGACCAGAAAAGGAGACAGGGAAACAGTGGCCAAAGAGGTAAGAGAGAATTCTTGTCCAACAACAACTTGAAGAAAGCATCCAAGTTAGTATCCATGTGTCTTTCCAAGCTTGGATGCTAACAGGTGTAGGACTTTGCTCCTTGCACTTTTTGAATGTCTACTTGGAGTAATTTCACCAAGATTCCAATGTTGGCTCATTCTTCGACAGGCTGACTCTAAGGTTAGAGAACTGCTGCCTGCCACCTGTTACAAGAAAAGTCTTACATAGCCATGTCATTCCCATTTGTTTACGTATTGGTTCCCATAGCTTGATGCCACAAGAGCAGAGCTGAACAGCTGCAACCTAGGCCATGTGGTCCACAAATCCTATTTATAGACAGTTTCTTGTCACTAGGACTAATGCAATGCTGCTTAAGATATACTTAGTACCATTTAAGAAACAAAGAAGGCTATTTAATTTGAAACAGTACGTTTACTAACTAAAAATGTTATCAGGAATTCAGGGCCTTGCGTGTAGTGGCTGGGTGCCGGTGGCTCATGCCTATAATCTTAGCTACTCAGGAAGCTGAGATTTCAGGATCACAGTTCAAAGCCATCCCAGGCAGGAAAGGGCATGAGACTCTTGCCTCCAATAAACCACAAGAAAACCAGAGGTGGTGATGTGGCTCAAAGTAGTAGAGTGCTAGCTTTGAGCATAAAGAGCTCAGGGATAGCATCTAGGCCCTGAGCTTAAGCCTCATGACTGACCAAAAAAAGCATTAGTCAGGACAAGTTAAAAATCATGGCGGTGATGTTAGAATGTTACAGCCTCATTCAAATCTAGTACCTCAGTCTATGACTATATTTGGAGATCAGCTCTTTTTTTTTTAGGGCTATAAGGCTATTCACCAGGGCCTAGTCTAATCTGACTAGTGTTTTTACAAAAGAGGAAGCTAGAACATATGGGTGGAGAAGAGAGACAGGCATGCACAGACGGCAGACCGTGTATGTGACAGCACAGGAAGAAGATGGACATCTCTGAACCAAGGAGACAGGCTCCAAAGAAACCTAGTCTACTGATACCTTAATCTTGAACTTCTAAGTGTCCCAGTCTGTGTTAGTTACACCATAGCCCTAATAGATGATTTGATACATCACTGGAGTTTGTCAAACACAAAGACCTTGGCGTTCTCCCAAGGATCCATTCCAACAAGGAAAGTTGCTTCTCCTCAGCTCCCAGGGCTTTGGAAGTGGACAAAGAGTATGTGTGAGTGTGTGTGTATGGTGGGGAGCGGGGCAGGGGGGGGAGCGGCATTGGCAACCCCATTAAGAAAAAGAAGGAATGCAGACAGCAGGAAAGCCTCATTCTCTGCCACTGATTCCATCTCAGACACCCTTGCTCCCCAGGCAAAATGGTTCACACTTACCCCACACTGGGACATTCCCAAGCTCTGGTGGCTTCCACAAGAGCACCACAATGGATCCTAGTGTGGTTGAAGCTGGGCAACCAGGAAGCCCCACACCAAAGAGAAGATGTCATCTAGCTCTCAGGGAGAGTGGCGGGGCTGTGGGATGCCGGGGCATAATGCACAAGCCCTGTGGGTGGCATAATGTGGAATTCATCTCCCTCACTCCAAGGAGCAGGGGACAGGCCGAACAATCCAGACTCTGTCAGTAAGGTCCTCTGGAGAGTTCAGGCCACGCTAATGAAGACGAAGAAGAGAGGGAAACACTGCTCATGGCTGCGGCCTCTGCCACTCAGAGCTGACACATCCATATTCATGAGCTGGACAGACAGCTCTCGGGATGACTCATCCAATGCAGAGACGATAGGGGGGAAGTATAGTAATGCCGATCCACACTGGATGGGGTGGGGAATGTAATTCACTGCTGGTTGTGAATTAAGGGGCTCCAGGAAATACCCTGAACTCTATAGGATTCCCCAGGGAACGTCTCCTCCCTTGCCTGCTGCTAACATAGGATTTCTGCTTTATACTTGGGACCCCAGAAGAACTTCTTTCTTAGCTCTCTGTTGAGTTTCCAAATCAAGTCTAATATTGTTACTTCCTATTTAATACCAGCCAATAGTAAACCCCTACATCCTGTCTGTTCTTGTATTGGCTTCATAGAATCTGCTGGAGGTTCCACAAAGCGTTGTAGGTACACATGAAGGCTTAGAGCCCATGCTGTCCTGTGTCATCCTACTACACAGCTTCTGCTCCCTAATTCTTTATGCACTTGGCTATTTTATAATGCTCCCTTAATTAGGGTCCTTTGCCAATCCATCTTTGCTCCTGTGTCTAGATAGATGACTTTGGTAGGATATGATTTATTAGGTAGGGAATCTGGACCAAGAACTTGGGCATTGCATACCATGTTTCTCCAAAAGAGAATAAATGTTGGCCCTAAACCTATTCACACCATCATTTTGAAGTTAGTAGATTTGTCCTAGACTCATGGATATTTTGATATTTCAAATGTTTCATTCCCTGTTATAGCACACCCAGCCTCAGTCCCCAGGCAGCAGAACTGAAAGGAAACACGCTGAGCCAAATAAATCAAATCACCTCTCTGCAGCTGGCCTCCTGTAGGTTTCTACAGAGCCACAGGCTAGTATTTAGTTGCAAGACAAATGTCTAGCCGAGTCCAAAGAGCCTTACCTGCCTTTCTGACATGATGTAGAGTTGCTCGTGATCCTTGGAGAAGGCCATATCCCTGAGAACAGGACCAGGATCTACTACCTGCACAGTCTCGTACTGGAGGGCGTTGCCTCTAGGCCCATCCACTCGGATCTGCAGAGAAAAGGAAGAGAAAGGAAAACAGATATGAGTCCAGGTCCTACGCTACCCATACTCCAACTTGATCCCAGAGATTCTCCTAACAGCTAAGGCAGGGGTAAGTGAACTCTGTCCCCATAAAGCTCAGAGAACAAGGCCAAGAGCAGTGGGGATACAAGCCCACCCTGGCCTCTGGATGGGAATACCACAGAGTAGGGGAGGAGACAGACCAAACTAGGTTCCAGCAGGAATCTAGTCTCAGTCTCTAAGGTTCCTGATGCCTTGGGCTAAGTCTTTGAGGTGTTGTTGGTCTTTGGAGAAGAAGGTGGGGCTAGTATTGAGCAAAGCAATATGGGATATGAGGATTGGGAGAATTGAGACTATCTCAGATCAGAATGTCATCCCACATCAGAAAAGCAATGTTATTTACCATATTTGTTAGCAGAAAATAATTTTGGTGTAAGGATGTGGGCTAATTCTCTGAAATTGTTACTGTGAGATCATCGGTATCCTTTTGCCATTGAAACCACTGGATTGTCCTTTAGGCTTTGGGATAAATATTAGGTCCTTAAGGTTCTTTTCCTCCAGGGAAAAGGTGTGGACAGGACAGGAAAATGTGGCTCAAGCATGAGTCATCCTCAACCTTCCAAGAATACTTAGCAGAATAAATTGTCCCTGGGCCACTCATGAGTCCTTCTTAGAACTGCTTATAGAGAGACAACAGGAAGAACTTTTGCCCATACTCTCCATCATCACTGAGAATAAATCTAGAAAAGACACAGGCTTCTGGCCTGGCTCCTGTGTGTCCATCCAGGTATCTAGAATCATCCTGAGTCTGAGTGCACAGATCCAACACAAGCACAATCAATGCTATTAATAAACACTATACACATAAATCAGGAATAACTATTACTGAGAATAGAATATTTGTAATAAATGACAGGGGTTAAATGTCATTAATGCAAGACTTTGCAAAGCACTTGCAATTTTAGGGATTTCAATAACGAAACAAAAGAAAACATTACATTCCAAATATTCCCTCTGAATATCCCCTTTTATTTTAATTTTTAATATCTAATTTTCAACCTCCGATGAAATCCAGGTGAATAGATAACTGTTTAAAAAGGAACCAAGGTTTAGAAAAGACTTGTCTGATGACAGCTGATCATATTGAGACACTAGGAAGTCTGATGGATCCTGATTCTACCCAGTCCACTGAACACTGATGTCAGGTTACTTTATGTTTGATTTTAGGTTTGTTTGTTGTTGTTGTTTTCCTTTTAAGCATTACCCATAAGCTTCCCAGGTCTCAGTGCAGGGAGACAGCTTTACATATAATATGATTCTCTCAGAGTTATGGACTAGTTTGTCATGGCGAATGGTCCCTCAGCACACATTCCTCCCTCTGTCACTTTTCCTTGGAACTAAACTTACTCTCATGGTGCTGCCCTTCATGCTATAATGATTGAGAAGTAACAGGCTCAAGCTCATTAATGGGCTCCGGCAGAGCAAAGAAGGGATGAATGACAGAGAGAAGATCTCTCCTCATCCTCAGTAGAGTCAAAGAATCAAAGATCTGTTGGCAGCTTTCTGTGACAAGAAGAGATGGAACCAGGGAAGGTGAAGCATAGAGATGCAAAACCAATAGTCCTTGGTGACATCCCCAAGCCACTTAATCCAAATAACAGCAGAGCTGGCCTATTGTCAGGAAATTCCAGATCCTTAAGACATTTTCTTCTTGTTATAGTAATACAAAGGCTTACTTGCACATCAAAAATTCCCAACTGTATTGATAATGGATCTACTGATAATGGATAAAGAAAATGAGACTAGATACATAAAGCAGTGGGCATGAGTGCTAAAGTCTAGGGACAGAACTGAAACCCAGGCTTGATTTAGAAGTCTGCTTGTATGAAAGGTCTTGTTCCTGGGGATGGAAGGAGGAGGGAATCTATGATTCCAGAGACTTCCTTTAGTTATTCCTGACATTGATGCTCCAAAAACTGTGCTTGATGCCAGGCACTGGTGGCTCACACATGTAATCCTAGCCACTCAGGAGGCTGAGATCTAAGGATTACAGTTTAAAGCGAGTCCAAACAGGGAAGTCTATTAGACTCTTATTTCCCATTAACCACCACAATCCAGAAGTGGAAGCTGTGGCTCAAGTAATAGAGTTGCTAGCCTTGAACAAAAATGTCCAGGGACATAGTTCAAATCCCAGGACTGGCACATACAAAAAAAGACTACTACTACAACAACAAAAACTTTGCTTGACCAATATTTATATTCAAAATGAAGTTGAGTCCTCTTTGCTTAACACAAAGCTCACGAAAATAGTAACAACAAAAACATGTATAGGAATTAAAGGGAAAGATGTTTAACCCTACCTCAAAATACCTCAGGCTCTTAGAGTTCTTTTTCTACAGCTGCCCACAAGCCACATGATGCTGCTATTGGCCAGGTCTTCTTTTAATCTGAATGAAATTGGAGTTCATGTGAATCCAATTGGGATTACCAACCAAGGTGACCATATAGCAACGGCCTTGGCCCTGGCCCAGCTAGGCTTCATCCCTAGCTAGGAAGTAACCTGGAGTGGGAGCAGAGTGCTTGTGAGAGCCCTGGCTGGTCTCCAGGTCCCTCAGGCATCCTGTAGGCATGGACCCCTGAAGGAAACGCTGGTGGAACTAACACCCATTCAGTGCCCTTGATCAGACTCCCCACCCCCAGGAGAAATTAGATTCAGTGCTTAAGCAGTACCTTTATCACTTGTCTCCAACTTTCCTGTTCCTTAAGAGGGGTGATGTTCTTAATGTAATAGACCTCAGAGAAAAATGGGCAACAGGGGGGCAAAGTCAGAGGCCTAGATAAGGGAGGGATCAGGAGAGACTAAAGGTACAAATTTTCACAGGCTTGGCTGTGTCCCCCACCTTCCCCACGCTGTCAGAATGTGTATGAGCAACTGGAAACGTGTTTCTCCCCCTCCTCTTACTAATCCACAGTGTTCCATAATACAGAATGGAAAGTGGTCACGTTCCCTATCTCTTAAGAGATTTTCACACTCACACTCATGCACAAAAGGAGTTTATGTGGGAATTTGCTGAATGTTTGATGGGAAGTCCTAAAATGTAGGTAGAATGGACTGGCTCTTGGGTTTTAACATAAACAAAGAACAATAAGAACAGTCCTTTATTTTCATATTTACTTATTCTTACTTTTGTCCTCCTAGGGATTGAACCCCAGGACTTTGAGCATGGTAGGCAAGCCCTCTACTACTCAACTAGTTGAACAACATCCATAGCACTTTCCTTTTTTTCCTTTTAGGCCCTTTCATTTTTATTTTGCTTTTGAAATAAGTAAGGCCTTGCTCAGTTTTCCTGGGCTGGTCTCAACTATATGATCCGCCTGCCTCCACCTCCTGATTAGCTGGGATGATAGCCACCACCAGCAGCTAAAAAGTTTTTTTTATTGAATGGCTACTACATGTCAGATGCTGACATACCACAACACCATAAGTGTTAATATTTTCTCATTTTCTGGTGAGGCATAAGAGCTTAAATAATTTGTTCAAGGTCACACATGTAGTGGAGATCAGAACCTGGATGCATACCAAAGTCTCACTGATTGCAAAGTCCTTACATCTGTGAGCTCTCCCACTAAGCCAAACTCTGACACTTCACTGGATATGTAAATTTGCTTCCTCTCAAGGAGTCAAAGTAGTTGTTGCTAAACAACATCACCCTGGGGGTGGAGGTAGAACCCTGCCTTTATCTCCTATAGATCTTCAGGGAAAGGAATATGCATATGAATGAAGACAAGGTTGTAAATTTTCCAAATAATGAGCCCTTATATTTTTGTTTTATACCTTGCAAAGCATTTCTAAAGAACACTATCTCATCTGATGGCTGTAAAATTTTTATGATGTTGACTGTCAGCATAATCATTCTCATTTTACTGATGAAGCAACAGAGAGAGGAGTTGTTCTGAGCCTTTCCGGTAGTTCGGTGGCAAACCGATGTGAGGTTGGACTTGAATCCAAGTCTTCTGATGGCTGGCTCCATATTTGCCTATTAGCTATTTGGATTTTTGCAAAAGCCTTTGACAAGGTTCCATGTGAAAAGGTATTTAAAGATAATGAGTCTCTCTGGGACTTTGGGCAGCTTGGCCACGGAAGACCTGACTTAAAGACAGGGAAAGACAGATTTCTTCGTGAAGAAATAGAACTGAGAACTCCCCAAGCACTGGTGTCACCACTAGCCTTATTTAAGAATATATATATAGATATATATCTATATATATATATTTAAAATAAATGGTCCAGGGGAGGAAGCAGGAAAATTTACAGATGATCCTAAGCTTGTGACAGCAAGAAAATCGGCAATGGAGATAAACTACAGTTAAGATGCTCTACCCTCCGTAGGTCTCACAGTGAGGGAGGTGTGATGGGGAAGACAGCCCTGGAGCTGGGGGCTTTTCAGGGCAGAGGTCATGCCTGCTGCTTTCCTGGTAATTCCTAAGATGTGGATGGCACTAAAAAAAGACATTACTGAGAAAACAAAAAATCATATTTTAGCCAGGTGCTGGTAACTTACACCTGTCATCCTAGATACTTAAGAAAGCCATATTGAAGGTTTTGGTTCAGGGCCAGCACAGGCAGGAAAGTTCATGAGATACTTTATTCAATTAATCACCAAACAGCTGGAAATGGAGGTATTGCTCAAGTGGTAGAGTACCATCTCTGAGCAAAATGAAGTTAACAGTCAGCACTTAGTCTCTGAGTTCAAGCCCCAGTGCCAGCACATATTCACACACTCACACACACAAATCACATTCTACTAATGTGACAATGGGCTCTGCACTTCTAGATATGATCAAGGTAGGAGATAGGATCAAGCAAGGGACCTCAATATTACTGTTTTCGACTCCCAATACTCCAGAGCATCCAAGAATGCTAGGCAACATTCCGATGGGATTTCAGAGATAACAGCCCAACTGAGTTTCAAGTTCACTTGAAGGTGGAATATCATACTTATTTCATGCCTCATAAGGTAGAAACATAATCTCAGGAATGATATACCAAGACAAAAGGAAAAACTGGGGAGCTAATATGAAAGGAGAGCCGTGGCTGTGTTTCAGTCATGAGTGTAGAGTTCCTAAAAGTTATGAGATGAAACTTAAGGGCTGGGAAGGTGGCTCAGTGGTAGAGTGCTTGCCTTGCATGCATGAGGCCCTGGGTTTGATTCCTCAGTACCCTATAAGCAGAAAAAGCCAGAAGTGGCGCTGTGGCTCAAGTGGTAGAGCGCTAGCCTTGAGCCGAAGAGCTTAGGGATAGTGCCCAGGCCCAGAGTTCAGGCCCCACAACCAACTAAAAAAAAAAAAAAAAGTATTACTTTATACAGCATACACAGTACCTGTGGATCACCTAAACAATGAGAAAGGATCAAATAGGAATTGGTATTTTAAAATGTAAAGAAACCAATCATGGACTATCAATATAAGTTTGCTGGTTGTACAAGTGGACCCATTGCAACAATGAGATGTACAAGTCGTTACGTCGAAAACGAACTTTACAACTTTGGTGGTGGGGGAGGGGGGAGGAGGATTGGGTGGGGGGTTCGGGGGGAGGGGAGGATGGGAAGGGATGGGAAGGGGAAACAAAGGAGGAGGCTACAATGCTTGATAAGAAATGTACTCATTATCTTGCCCATGTAATTGTAACCCCTCTGTACCGTATTTTCACAATTAAAAAAGAAAAGTTTGCTGGTTGGAAGCTGATAGGCTCTGAGGGTGATATAAGGAAGAAACCCTATGAATCCCTTGACGGAGTGATACATTCAGTCATCCTCCACCAGACTGGTAAAATCAATTTTCCTAACACATTTTATCCAATATGCTCCAAGTATGATCACATTAATATAGCAACACAATTGTTGACACGACTACAACTACGAAGGAGATTCTTTTGCATTGTTATTTTTCTTATCATACTAAAGAATTGAAAATTGGGCTATTTTATGCATAAAGCACATATCAATTAGGATCAGCCACATTTTTGGCACTTGCTATATGTGCCACCATACTGGATGGTATCCTTCTAAACCATTCTCTTCCTTATGCTCTGATTCTGCACCGACTAAGCAGCCCACAAATTTGGCTTGGTGACTGTCCTCCGGAGAGGTGTTATTGGTGGAGATCTTGCCTAGCCACAACCCCTAGTGACTCCAGGAATCCTCATAGTGCATCTCATGGTCCTCAGGTTTTTTGGTGCTCAGAGGCTGGACGTGCCCGTCAGCATTATGATTTCCATCTAGCCAAGCAAGTCAGATTGCCCAGCTGTCTGGGCTTGGTTCTGATCTTGTCTAGCACTCTGTATATTCATAGAACATTCTATACCATGGACATGTCTCCTGTGGGCGTGGGTTTCTGGAGGCTCCTTGCTGCTGGGAACAAGGTAGAGGGGACAATTAGATGGTGGTGGGCACTCAGGCTTCAGGGGATAGCTGTCACGCACATGGATTTATTTCCATGTTAAGAACTAGTGAGATCATAGTAGGATCTAATGATAAGTATCAGCCTTGGTTGGTCCAGCAGAAACCTTCATTCTAGTGCTGTATACCTAGTGCCTACTTGGAGCTTAGCAGGGACACAGACTTCCCTGTCTTCACCAGCCAGTCAGTCTCCAGCCCAGGATCTCCCTAGGCAGCCAGCCCCCTTCCTTCCAGCCCCTCTGGCTCTCTGCCCATCCACCAGTCGCCTCAGCACCTATCTCCATCCTTGGCACGGTGAGTCTCTGTGCTGCCAGGCAGACTGCTATTAAAACATCAGCAGGGTGGCCTCCGCAAAGGTCAGCCATCCAGGGAGCTCCTGGCAGCTGCTTGTTTGTTTATTGGAACATTATCTGGGCCGGGCTGTTTATTTACATCCATTGAAGGATTGAACAATAAATATCGTCTCCCAGTAGCAGGCAGATGCTTGCACTAGAGCGTTCTGGCTGCCGTCTTGCTTGGAATAATCTCCCTAATGAGCAAACAGTGCCATTCATCTCTGAAGATGTGAGCTACCCCCATACTTCCCCCCTTTCCCGTCTCCCCGTGCATCCTCCCCAAACTTCTCATCCATGTGGACACCTGTGAGGTTTCTGGGCTGGGTCCAGGTACAAAAAGGTAGAGGAATGGAACTACAGTTGAAGATGGATGAAGGGAACAGATTACACCTAGAGGCATTGTTCCAAAGTACCCTGAAGCCTCCAGGTGGAATCTCAGGCCCCCAGTGCCTCACATGGCTGGGGGAAACTCACTGGTGGCTGGAGTGGGAGACTGGGTAGGCTTTCCACCCAGGCTGTGATGATGGCTTATAGAGAGACACACCTCACATTTGAATGGAGCCAGCATGACACTCAAACCTCCCAGAATTACAAGAGGCAGCCAGTTTGCAAAGTGGGGCCCTGTTAGGGCAGGCAGGGAGAGGTAAGGTGATGGGGGGGGGGGAGAGAGCCAGGCTTGGCTCCTCTCTTCAGAAAGGTAGATTGTGACTTCAGCTCTCTCCATTGTCCTAGCCTTGATGGACAACCAATGAAGAGGCTTGGTAGTGAGGAATAAGAGACCAGAATCTGTGTCCTACAACATAGGGCCATACTGTGCTCAGAAGGACATACAATGAGCCACTGGAATCAAGGTATGTGGTTGATTCATTTGGCTCTCAAAGGGTCTAAATGACCAAACCACGGCCACTGTCCCTCAGCATCTTGCCACGCAGGTGCAGAAGCACTACACACCATGGAGTGCCAGAGTCAGTTGCTTTCATTTGTTGAATGAATAATCTGAGATGCTAGTTCTAAGTGTGAATCGCCACAGTTGATACCATTACACATACGCACATACACACACACACACACATTCACAGACAAGCCTCCACTTGCACACATAACATGCATTCACGTCAACACACTGACACATGCTCCTTATCTCTGAAGATGAGCTCCTTTCTCAGCTCAATACAGTGTCGGAACACTTTCCCAATTAGATTCCCAAATGACACAGGGCAGGAGGCTCTGGCAGGGGAGCATGGGAAGAACTGGGAGCGGCAGGCTGGCAGGAAGAAAGAGCTGAGTGGGACTAGGTCTGAGTTTCTTGGCCTCTGGCTAGTTGTGGAGGTAAATGCATTGGAAAGGTGCTCCTCTGCTCTTCTGCATCTCCAGAGAGGAGATGCTCATTTCAGATGGTGGTAGACTGGATGACCTCAAGCCGCGGTAAGACTCTGGAGGACTATACATGTAACCTGCTGGGGAAGAGTGGCTTTCCTTATAGCCCTGTACTCACTGAAAACATCCCTATAACCATAAACCAAGAAGATTTCACTTCATGTCCCCTTAAATTTCCCCAGGGCTTTGGTTTTCAAAATCGTTCCTGTCTCTGCTGGCACTTTCAATCCCCTTTCCTAGATTATCTGTTTGTTTCCCATAATGCCTGCTACCTTCAAACACCCTCTACGATGTATACATTATGGTCCTTGTGTGTTCTCTGAGCTAGAAGACAAACTCTTCCAGGACAGCAGTCCTCATTGAAGGATAGATCTCCAACTCCTGAACCATGCCACTTAAAATATTGGTTGAGTGAATAAATGACTGAACCAACAAGAACACACAAGGTACTTGTCAATGTCTTTAGTCTCTCTCATGACGCAGAACTCCCCTATTGTGCAGTGATAGAAATCATTAAGGACCTGCCCCACTCAGGCCCCATTGGCCAGCAGTGCCCCCTTTACCATCAGTGTAGACTCTACTTAAGGTTACGGTCTACCCTTTCCTGTCTTGAGTCCCAGGGCTTGGGAGGTGGCCCGGACTTCAAATTCACTCTGCTGAAGTTACCTCAGAAGAGCATAACAAGGGCTTTGTTTTGATTTCCTGATTCCAGCTAGGAGGAGGATGAAAAAGGAAAAAGCAAGACTATAAACAGCAATTAATTAGACAGGCACTGTGTGTACATGAATCTCACATCATGTTACCCAATACTGCAGTGGCAATCGGTCCCTTTGGATCTCCTGTTACACACATTCACAAAGCCAAAGGGTAGTTTCTAGGCAGCCATTAGGATGTCTTGTCTTTCACTGTCTGAAATCAATGAAATTAGGGATAATGGCCTTTGAACTTTCATCTGCTTAGATATTGACAAAGAGCAAGCTACAATTCCAGAAGACAGAAATACTGAAGAAAGCAGAAGGAAAGTCAACAGGGTTGATGTAAAGCACAAACAAGAAGACAGATTCACATATCAAAAGCTATATACATATGACCATATAAGATGATGCTAAGTGAAATGAACCCCATGATAGGGACACAAGTGGTTTTTATCTTTCTTGCTATTGTTTTGAATGTATTTATAATGTACCATGTGATTTTTTTGTGTGTTTCTTTTGTATGTTCTTTTTGTTGTTGTTGTTGTTGTTTTTGGGGGGGTCCAGTTATGGGGCCTAAGCTCTGGGCCTGGGTACTGTCCATCAGCTCTTCAGCTCAAGGCTAGCGCTCTACCACTTGAGCCACAGTGCCACTTCCGGCTTTTTTCTTTTTGCTTACGTGGTGCTGAGGAATGGAACCCAGGGCCTCATGCATGCAAGGCAAGTGCTCTACCAATGAGCCACCTTCCCAGCCCTCTTTTGTATGTTCTTCCCCCATGGTATAACTCCTGTTTTCACCATATTTGATTCTGGTGTCCTGCATCTTGTATATACATTTTTTTCTAATTTGGGGAGGAGAAAGGAAATAACAAAGTGCTGAAATAAGGATACAGGTTGACCCATTGTGACAGTGAAATGTAAAAGACACTATGTTGAAAACAAACTTTACAACTTTGGGGCTGGGGGGAGGGAGGGGTTGGGGAGGTAGGATGGTAGGGGAAAAACAAAGGAGGAGGTAACAATGCTTGATAGGAAATGTACTCATTACCTTATTCATGTATGTAACTGTAACCCCTCTGTACAGTATTTTTACAATAAAAAATATATACAAAAAAATGCCCGCTGGTTGTTCCTGTCAGAAACACATCACAAAAGCTTGCACACTAGAGTTTCCAGGTTAGAAATGTGAGTGCATCCTATCCCTCGTGCTCTGAGGAGCCTGCATCCCATAAACCTTGATTTGACCATTTCTCATTTTCTCTGGCCAAAAATTGTCTAATCAGACTGCTTATACTCCATGAAAAAGAAGTACGAATTAACAGAGAGTTAATTTACCACCTGCAATGAGTCAGGTACCATGCCATGAGCTGTACATGCATTAGTTGCCCCTGGTGCCTGGAAGATGGGCCACACTTATCAGGACCAGAGGCCTGAGATGGGGCACACAGGCAAAGGGTAAGTGGTTAAGTCCACAGGCAAACAGTGTCAATCCTGACCCTAACGTGTAATCTTTTTTTTTTTTTTTTAATTTTATTTTATTTTATTTGAGAACATACTGTACAGAGGGGTTACAATTACATGGGCAGGATAATGCATACATTTCTTACCAAGCATTGCAGCCTCCTCCTTTGTTTACCCTTCACCTCCCTTCCCAGCCTCCCCCCTCCCTCCCACCCAATCATACCCCCCCTCCCCCCCCCACACCGACATTGTAAAGCTGGTTTTGACATGACATTTTGTACTTCTCATTGTTGCAACAGGTCCACCTGAATCCTTAAATGACTTGTTTGTCCCCATCTCCTCCACATGTTATACTGACATCAAATATAGTGAAAGCGGGGGTTACACTGTGGGGGAGGGACATACAAAGCAACAAAGAAATAATCTTATAAATGCGTTAGAAACACATGCATGAAAGAAACAAAAACATTAAAATACATATTTGAGGTTTCGTTTTCCTAACATCACATTATCTGACTTTTTCCGCTTGACTCATACCTATACTAGATATTGCAAATAAGGGAAACCATGGGACCTATGTTTCTTTGGGCCTGGCTTACTTCACTTAATATAATTTTTTCCAAGCCTTTCCATTTCCTAACAAATGGGGAAATGTCATTCTTTCTGATGGAGGCATAGAATTCCATTGTGTATATATACCACATCTTCTTGATCCATTCATCTACTGAGGGGCATCTGGGTTGGTTCCATGTCTTAGCTATGGTAAATAATGCTGCAATAAACATAGTTGTGCTGGTAGCTTTAGTGTGGCCTTGTTTGTGATCATTTGGGTAAATGCCCAAAAGTGGGATTGCTGGGTCATTGGGGAGCTCTATGTGGAGTCTTTTGAGGAACCTCCATACTGCTTTCCAAAGTGGTTGAACAAGTTTACATTCCCACCAACAATGAAGTAAGGTTCCTTTCTGTCCACATCCCCTCCAGCATCTGTTGTTGTTAGAGTTCTTGATTTTTGCCGTTCTAACTGGAGTGAGGTGATATCTCAATGTTGTTTTGATTTGCATTTCTTTTATGGCTAGGGATGTTGAACATTTCTTCATGTGTCTATTGGCCATCCTTCTTTCTTCTTCAGAGAAGCTTCTCTTTAAGTCTTTCGCCCACTTACTTATTGGGCAGTTGTTTCTTTGAGGATTTGTTGTTGGGTGGTTTAATTTTTTGAGTTCCAAGTATATTTTAGATATGAGACCCTTGTCTGTTGTATGGCTAGTAAAGATCTTCTCCCAGTCCGTGGGCTTTCTATTGATCTTGCTAGCTATGTCATTTGCCCTGCAGAAGCTCTGCAACCTTATACCTAACGTGTAATCTTAATGAACTAACTCTTTCCATGTTCTGTGAGTACAGAACAACAGAAATAATATTAGTACTTCATTGTTACTGATATTTGGGCATGATCATGTCTGAAGCATGTAAAATACTTAGCCAAGTAAGGTGGAAATGTTTGAGTTTCAGTAATTTGTTAGCAATTATTATTCTGCAGTTGTTACTATTGAAATGACCAGATCTCCATGGCCCTCATCTATCCCCACTGGGACATGGGTCTTTGTGTGAGATGAGGGGTTCACAGCTGGGCTCCAACATCTGACAAGGCCACTTAAGGGTTGGGAAGAGAGATGAGACCCATAGCTCAGCTGGGGGTGAATGAAAAGGGCCACAGTGGGCCAGGGATACACAGATTGTATAAGTTGTGTTCCATAAACAAAAGACCTGCAGACCTTCCCTCAGATTCCCACGGCTGCAGGCATTGTTCAGGAAACTGAGTCAGGCTCAAGTCTCAAGTGACTGAAAAAGTGACCACTTCGTGGAGGACAAGGGAAACAACTGGGTGCTATTGCTTGACCAAGACACAAGACAGGGAGTGGAGAACCACCGCCAGGCCTTGCTGAGAAAGAGACATATCGAAGGACCTGGTGTAGCAAGAGCCTAGAGTCAGGGCTGGCAGGAAGGTGAGGAAAAGTAGGGTCTACTTCCCTAAGGGGTCACTGCCCCATGTGGAGTTAGCACAGAGACTGTATGAAGAACCAGAACCCCAGGCCTCACCCACCCACCTGAGCACTGTCTTCTCCAGAGACTTTCACATGCCACTCCTATCCCTGCCCTCCCACGCCCAGAGCCTTCTCCTCTACACCCACATAGTGCTGCCATCAGGAATGGGTTAACATTGGAAATCCATGCCAAGCACCTTGAAGGAGGGGATGCGGAGACATGAGGGGCGGTTCAGTCAGCACTTGGGCTCTTCTGGACTTGCAGCCTCCTCTGCAGGGGGAAGCTGATTAATGCAGCTGTGTCCACATGGAAGGGAACGCCTGGCCGGCGGGAGGCCCCAGGAAAACAGAAATAGAGAGAGGGGCCTGGGGATGGCAAACCCTTACTTCAGTAGGTTTTGGAATCTGAAACAGTAAAATACTAACTCAGAGGATGGAAGCTTCCAGTACAGCTCTGGCAACAGAGTAGAGGCTCAGTAAAGGGCTGACTACATAAAGAAAATGGCTGTCTAGGTTTCATCTCAGGCTCGGAAGCAGTATCATTTCCCGACTCCACATCCCCGATTAGCTTCCTCATCTTTTCATCATTTCCACTTTCTTGTCATCCTTTATCTATTGCTACCCTCACTCTAGGGGGATTCCCCATGAAATCTAAGTCTCTTCTCAATTCCCACCCCATATCCTCCCTCCTTACTTTGGTCATCAGCCCAACTAGAGGACACTGACCTCTCTAATTCAGTGCAGGCCCAACACTCCAGCACTTACTGGGCCCCTTGCTTGCAGTCCTGTTCCCACGATCTCCTCCTCTTGCCTTTCCTTCCATCTTTCTCTCTTCTTTCCTTCAACCAGCCCAATGCAAAAGTCCCTCTGAAGTCGGTCAAGGCCTCTCTTCCAGGATTTTCTCCTTAATACCTGCCAGAACCATTGCCTGTGCTACTACAGATATGGTCATGTCAAACTGTCATGTGCTTTCAATGGGTCCTGAAGTCTCTCTTTTCCTCTCTGGCTTTGAGCATGTTTTGGTTCTGCACTAATGGGTCAACATCTGGAGGTCAGCTGCCACTAGACAGAAGCAAAGGGGGTGGATCTAGCTATACTCCTTCATTATTCTGCCCAGTGGAAATGTCTGCAACCTCAGGAGAATGTGTCCGGTTAGTTTGGTGTTTTCTGATGAAATGTGGGACTCAGAATTCCTATCTTAGAGCCACAGTGATTTCAGCAGGTAGATTGTGAAATGCTGACATTATCTGGCACCAACTGGTGGTATTACATAGGTCTGCGTGTGGTCGCTAGTTAGTAGGTAGTGTGCTCACTTAGTATGAAGATTAGATACAAAGATGATAATGGCAATGGTGCAGAATGCCACTCCCCAGCAGGGCTCCCAACAGCCTGTGAATGCCAGTTACTGAGTAGATGTTAGTTAATAAACAAATGAACACATAGGCTCTATCTCAAAGGGAAAAGACCAAATGGTTCCAGGGATCTCAGACATCATCTGATGTCCTCAGATTCTCTCCTAAGCTTAACTTTCCTTTGTGTTCTTTTCTAAAAGACCACCAGTCCCCCTTCTAACGCCAAGGACATGGGAGGCAGCCCAGCCTAGATGCTCTCATCCTTGGGTACTCTTCTGAGCCAGCTGTCTGTGGGAACAACAGGGGAGCGACCGTTGCTCAGCCTCTAGGCACTGCTCTGCAATTTCCTTAACAGATAAATAACCTGGGGAGCAAGCATCAGACAAGCCGAGATTACCCTGACATCTGCTCTCTCTGATGAGCTCTGCTCTCGTCCTCTCCCTGCAGCCTCATCAAGCTGCTGGGGTACCAGACCTTCCCTGGAGCTGTGAGGCTGCCATTCAGGGACACATGCACACACTTTTGTGTAGTGAAGAATGGCCTGCATTCACTCAGGGCGAAGGACCAAGGTTCTGGCTTTCCAAAATGGGGAGAATTCAACTCTCCTAATAACTGCTCATCTTCCAATTCCACCTCAACCTTAAAAACCACATGGTACTTCCTCTTGGGAGCCACAGGGGCCAGGGACCACCCGGGTGTCTGGCTGAGTGACGGAGGGTGATGGACTTTCAAAACTCCCAACCAGCTAGGGATTCAGGTTTTGTTCTCTTGGGAGCTATACCAAGAGTTCAAAATTACCCCAGCTCCTGGACTTGCTGGGGCCACTTTTGTGTGTGTGTGGCCAAAATGAGGTCACAGAAAGTATGAAATGCATGCCATATTACTGAAGGCCAAGCTCAAGTATCGCCAAGAACCAAAGATCCCTTCAGGGTCTCCCAGGATGGATTCAATCCTTTCCATACATCCCTTCACACACACCTTGCTCATGACCATCATCCTCCATCACAACATGACTCCTTGCATACTCGCTCATCTTTCCTTCTTGGTTTACAGGGGTTACATCTGACTCGTATTCCCCATGCTTGTAAAGTATCTAAGGGAAGCTACAGAATGGAGATGACAGTTTTTCCAGCTTCAAAACTGTCCTTACCACAAAAGGACACATTGTGTACTCCAGTGAGAATGTCCGTTACCATCCAGCCACAATTCACTGGAACTGCCTGGGGGTGTGGAATGGCACCAAGAGCCATCTCACAGACCCTCACGGGTGGCTTCCCGCTTCCTCTCTCTATCCTGTCCTTGCACATCTCCCCCAGCACTGCTTCTGCCACCATCTTTTTTCCAAACAGCAACTGCTCTAGAAAAATCAAACCCTTGGAAAGACCACAAATGAGCACCCAGGAATTCATAAGTCCTGGGGTAAGGCCTGGGGTAAAGCCTGGGTACAGTTCACAGTCAGAAAAAATAATCTGTCCCCAAAGCCACTGTGGGGAAGGCCTTTCCCCAGGCTTAGCATTCTGGAACTAAGAAGGGGTCCCTGTCCCAGGATGACATCACCAGCTGAAGCTGGAATGCACAGATGCAGAGAGCTGGGGGCCCCCTGTGTCCAGGGGGATGGTTTGGCTGTGATATCACAAAGGGTCTTTTGACTACCCTTCTTCTGCCCCCACCCTCTTGGAGGGGCCTAAAGACACTCTCCTCAAGTCAAATGATGACCTTTGACTCCACGGAGGGAAAGCCAAGAGGAGACAGGCACCAGAGCTGAAATGCCTCGAAGGAAGAAAATGATAATAATACATGCCTGCATGGATACTCATTCTTCCAGAAACATGTGGAATTAATTGTAGAGCAATGTATTTTAGAGGAAGATATCGGAAAACCGTCCTCTCTGTCACTGGCCACAGTTATTATAATTATTTATGCAGCATCACCAAGGTCTATGTTTCACGGCAATTACACTATTGATCTCAGCGCTCAGAGTGAAACCCATAGATGCTGTTTCTGGTAACTTTGGGAATTCTCCCTCCCCATGCTTTGGATGTGGAAACTGAGGCCAGTGAGGAAGTCACCAGGACTATGAGAGTCTGTGGCTGAAATACTCATACTAATCATGCATGCTATTTAGTTCTAATGTGTGTGTATATGTGCGCATGCACACGCGCGCTGGCACTGGGACTTGAACTCAAGTCCTCACGTTTTTGCTTAGCTTCCTTGCTCAAGTCTGGTGCTCTACCATTTATGCCACACTTCTGCTTGTGGCTTTTCCCTGGTTAATTGGAGATAAGCATCTCTTAGATTTTTCTGCCTGGGCTGGCTTTGAATTCCTATCCTTAGATCTCAGCCTCCTGAGATTAAAAGCATGAACCACTGGCCCTTGATTCTAACATTACATTTTAATAGTGATATGTGGTATATCCAGGTACCACATGGCCAGCACTTACCCTGTCACTGCACTCATTTTTAAACTTGCCCCCAAATTAAACAGTATAGTGATTCAAATGGTTTCTACAGGCTATTACCATGGGCTTCAAACGCAGCTTTGCCAGGAAGTAGCTGCTCAGTGACCTTTGGGAAATGAGTCAATGTCTCTAACCCTTGTTTTTCTCATCTGTAAAATGTAATAACCATGCCTACTACAATTGGCTGAGGAAAGACTTACTTAGTTGACAAAGGCCATTTAGCTCACCATTGACACTTAACCAGAGCTAAACTGAAGTGAGCAGTTATTTCTATAGATGTTCACTCAGGCCACATGTCTGATAGCTCCAGGGGTAAGAGAGAATGATTTTTCAATATTGAGACTGGTAACAGGGATGAATAGTACTTCTTTCTTTCTTGATGGCCTTGGGTACAAGCTGGATTTGGACTTGTGTGTCTATTTGGATCTAGTTGTGAGTGGGTATGGTCCTTAAACTCTGATCTCTCTCTTTCTCTCTGCCTACCACATTCCAACTCAGGACATGATCCAATGTCCTCATCATCTTGCCTCTAGCCCAGAGTCAGGATTGTGGTTATACAAACTTTTATTTATGCAATTAATTTGAAATATCATGTATTTTGAGGTTATATTCAAAGATAAACTATATTGGCTGCTGGGTGGGATTCTGGTGATATATGGAAATAGTTCCCCATCACAAATCTTTTTGCTAGGGGAAGTCATGTTTTTAGAACATAATCTCTTATATTACCTGGTAAGACATTACCATTGGAGAAATTGCCAATGGAGAGGGAGACACAGTCATGGAATAATAGTACATTACTGTGATGCTCAACTTGGTCTCAATTGCAGACAGAAAAAGAAGAGAGAAGAGCAGAGATGGAAGGTGATGGAGCTTGTCACACTGAGTTGCCATGCTGGAGTAATCAAGTGACTGGTGGGACCAATGAGCAAGTTGGGAAGAAGGCTGGTCTGTGTGGAAGAAGAATGAGTTTGAGATGTGTTGAATGTCCAATGGTACTGGAAAAAGAAAAGTTAAGGATCTGGTTGTCTTTGGAAATTAGGACTGGTGCTTGGATAGAAGATCAAGGCTAAGAGCAATTTGCTCACTGCCATTCTAGAGTTGGCCTGTGAAATCATAACATAGAGATGTTTCTCAGAGCCACAATTTAGTCTGGTGTTTGAGGTGACCCTCTTACCCATTCTCTTAGGGTCACAGTAGACCTGGGTCCTAGAGTACAGAATACAAACAGAGTAAGTATTAGCAAATGGGCAGACACAAAGTCATCTTTCCCCACGTCCCATCATGTCCCAGACAACTATAAAGGATTTGCTTAGTCATGAAATAAGAACATTCTTGGGGCTGGTGAATGTAACATGTGTGAGGTACTGGGTCCAATTCTAGCAACACACACACACACACACACACACACACACACACACACACACACACACACACACAAATTACCCTATTTACACTGTCACAACCATCCTTGAATTCCAGTAGGTGAGGAAATTTTCTTGAGGTAAAGCATCTTTTACGATACAATTTTCTGGGGTGCTAACATTTCAGGGAGGAGTAGAATATACCTAAGGGAACAGTGTAGTTGGAAGGAAGTTGGCTCTATCCCAGCTGTTGGCAAAACTGTTATAGCATTGTGGAAAACTCCTTGTCTCTCTAGGCACTATTAGCAAAATGGCAGTGCTAGACATTCTCTAAGGTCCAGATTATAAAATGATATATCATGACCATACATTTTAAATTATAATTATGTTTATTGTTGTATATATAGATCTATTTAATATGCAATAAATTATTTATATACTTGTTGTTGCTTTTATCTCCAAGCCTTCTATGGCAGGAGAGAATAGGGTACTGGTAAAAGGCTGATGGACAGACAATGGAAGCTAGGTTGGTTTGGAATGGAGGAGGGTGCAGTATTTTGGGGGAGCTAAAGAGAAATTTTACATTATACCATGGTTTTCTTTTGTGTAGGGTTGATTTGGCAACTTTTTAAAAAAGTCAATGCTGGTTTTAAAATTGCCATTACAAGAAAGAAAATAACAATACCCCACATTCTCATGGCTTATTTCTGACAGCGACCTCAGCTATTGCACATTCTGAGCATTGGGAGCATGGTTGGTCCCTTTCTCCCTGCAGACCTCCACATTCTGTCAGTGCTTCTGGTTGCCCTCGTGGCAATGCTACCTCTAAGGGACACACAGTTCCTTCTGCTGTTTGGCACCTCCATTGTTGGGTCCAATCAGCAGGGAAGAGGTTGACAGGCAATACAAATTGGGAAGAGGCACAGGTGAGGCTTGGAGAACTGCTTTGCTGTTATTCCCCAGTGGCTCCAAAAGAGGTCGCCACTGAGCTTCCACACCACAAACGAGGTCCTAGGTCAGACAACACAGCCCCTCCAACTGTCCCTTAACTGGCTTTCTAGCCCACTTATTTCCAACCCCTGAAATTGGCCAGGGAGAAGCATGATGGAACACCATGACCTTTCTCTTCAGCCCCAGCAGGACCCTTGATCATACCAGCTTGTTACGCTACAAAGAGAGACAAAAAGAAATTAGCAACAAAATTAGCTTATATCACTTAACCTCCTCCTGGATTTCTAAGCAGGTAATTATTTCCTTAGCTTCCAATGGGCTGTGAGCTCTTTTCATTACAGACAGTGTTATTAAAATTCGAGTGTTTCAGGATTATTGTATACTCCACTCTCCTAAGCATATCCACACCTAGTGAGAGATTCTATATTCCTCCTTTCTAGTTCTTCCTTTCCTGAGTTTTTCACTGACACCTACGATGACCCATTCAAAGAATCTGGGACAGTCAGACGACATGACTTTGACAGAGGTCCGGGACAAAGAGAACCAGAAGGTTCTCTTACTGGCCTGCTGGGCATTTCTTCTGGGAGTCTGATTTCTCCAGGTCACTCCATTGTTGAACAGTAATCGAGCAGCTACTGCATAAAATCCGGTTCCGAAATCCAAAAGATTCAAAAGGCCTTCTTTACTAAAACAATTAAGGTTCACAACTCAGTTAAGAAAGTATTTTCCATTTATTTCCTTGTTTAATTCACAACAAACGTAGCAAGTGCACAGTAAGCATTTGTTGAATTAGAATGAGCCATAATTCCAAAGAGATAAGAAGGGCAGTTATTTTTATTCATGTCCCATATATAAATAAACTAAGAATCAGAGGCCAAAGGACATACTCAAAGCCAGATATAGACAGCAAATGGTGGGTTAAGAATTTTCTATTAAGTCCCTGGTCAACAACAACTGCTACCCATAGCAATGCCTCCTGAGTGAAGTGCTTGCAGGTAAAGGCTGTGTGGAGACCCAGTAAGGAGGAAGGACTGATTAATTCAGAGGAGGATGCTTTATATGGAGTGGAAACTTGACCTGATTTTTAAACTGGCTGACATGAGCATGAGCAGCAATGAAGGAGAGTATCATGGGTATGTGAGACAGATTGGTTAGATATGATGAGAGCATGTGACCTAGGGGGACAGGGTAAGAAGGAGATGTGGAATGGTCCATTAAGAGACCCTTGAACATTCCCCAAAGTACTGAGCTACTGAGTGATATACTTTAGAGATTTCTAATCCTTGTAAAATGGAGATAACATGTAATCCTTACCCTACTTTGCCAAGTTGGAAGATGTCCCTTGACTTACAAAGGGACCATTCCATCAGTTTAAACTATCCTAAGTAGAACACACATTTAATTCACACAACCAATCAAACATCCTATCTTTGCAGACGAATGGCCTGCAGAAGTTGCGCCTCATACCTCCTCCATGATCGTCTACTTGTGGCTTGTCCACCACTGCTCAGTACCACAAGAAAGCATCTGGAATCAAGGGCAAGTTCTCAAGGGCAATTCAAACTGTGAAGTGTGGATTCTACTGAATGTATGGCTATGGCACTTCCACGCCATCCATAAAGTTGAAAAATCCTCATTAGACCCATCCAAAGCTAGGAACTATCTGCAACTTGAGTTGTCCACATTCTCCCAGCTTTCTTGGAGTTGAGTTCTCTCGTGTTTGGGTTAAAGGAATAACACATTTCTCTGCAGCAAATCTGTCTAACTGCCGCTTTGGAAAACCTTGACGTTCTTAATATAAACTGAAGCAGCCAATTTAGACTGCTGGAAAATGGTGGGCTTGGTAACCGTATTTGATTTTCACACTCCCCTGATCAAGTTGCTATGGGTAGAGACCTTAAAACTCAGCAGCTTCCTAGCCAAGATTTTATCACACTCATTTAACACTTGTCTTTAAAGCAATTACTCACGCAATACAACTTTGAAAAGAGTTTTCATGTACCTATGTTGGGATAGCGTCCTAGCCACAGGATGAACAGGTTCCAGTTCTCTGGCAGATGAAGAATGAAAGCTCAGATGTTCAACTTACTATTCAACATGATGTTACCACTGTGGCCCCAATA
The DNA here is from genome assembly GCF_019054845.1 of Dipodomys spectabilis. Taxonomy (NCBI): domain Eukaryota; kingdom Metazoa; phylum Chordata; class Mammalia; order Rodentia; family Heteromyidae; genus Dipodomys; species Dipodomys spectabilis. The sequence goes on from NW_024870874.1 coordinate 18,303,600, forward strand.
GATCCTATTATTCCTGACCTTGTTGTCCTTAGCATGTTGCTTTTGGCATCTGTTTCTTTTTAATAACTCGATAAGCAAGGGGCTGACTAAGAGAACCCACTATCCCGTCCTCTACCACCTTAATTCCATTGGTGCAAAGTAAAATGAGTAAAACTGCCTGCTTCTTAATCTTAGACATATTGTTTGATTGTGTTCTCTTGTGTTAGAACCAATTAGGTTGGGCTGGATTGAGATGGATTAGATTGGATTGACTCAGGTTTGGTTTGGTTAGCTTAGGTTGGGCTGAGTTGGATTGGGTTGGGTTGGGTTGAATCAGATTGGGTTAGGTTTTATTGGATCAAATGGGGTTTGATTTACGGGTCTGTGATTTCCATAGAACTGGACCAAAGTCTTCCCTGATTGCTTCCATTTTAGGGCATTGAATGTCAGGAAAACTTGTGCCCTTATTATGCCACAGTAGTTTCTAGGGGCCAATTTGTACATGGCAAGAGTGAAGGAGGACACCACCAGCAAAAGACAGTACAACATTCCCAGGACACCAGCTTCATGGAACTTCCAGCCTCTGTCTCTCCCTCTGCTGGCTCAGGTTTTATGTGGCCAGAAAGCTTCAGAAAGGAGTAGGGAAGAGGGCCAAGAGCAGGGAGGAGCAGAGAACAGGCAAGAGGCAGGCAGAGCGAGGAGGCGGGCTGGCAGAGTATGCAGGCCTGAGAGCATTCTCTTGCAGCAGCACAAGAATTTGACTCCTGGGAAAGCCTGTGATCTGCTTTCCCTGAAGACCTGAGGTAACTCGGTCAGTGAAACCCAACCCTGAGTGGTTGTGATATAAGGTCACAGGCAGAGGCAAGGCAATGTCAGAAGTCCATCTGCACAGAAGCGGGCCTGCAGGTGGGTAGAGGGAGGGAGGGCAGGTAGTTGGGGGGGGGGGGGGGCGGGGGAGGGACCCACAGTATACCTTTGAACGTCCCTAGGGGGTGGTCAGAGCCCTCCTTCCCCCAAATGGGTTCCTACTCCTACCTTTCAGAACATCAGAGGAAGCCATGACGGGTGAACCTTCCGACAGTCCTATCTGCTCACTAAAGGGGAAACAGGCTGAAAAAAGAGCAATAGTGTTCAAGAAAAGGATATCATATTAGTCTGTGTGCACTTGTGCTGCCTATGGAGCATGTTGGGGTAGAGATATAGCTGCTTCCAGCCATTTTGCTCCACTTCCCCTTTGCTTTCCTCTTCCCTGGGCCTAGAAGCCAAAGAAATGTGAGTTCCATTGCTTTCCCTCCCCACCCCTTCAGCTCTACAAGACTAACAGCTTTACCTCCTGGGCGCTGTACCAGAAAGCAGGAAGGAAGGAGGGAAAAGGAAGTCTTTTCGGAGCCTGAGATGATCATCATGCACTGTGCTTTCCTTTCCTCACTCCCTTCTCATCTGCTCCAAAGGCAGAAATCTAATGAATCCTGTAAAAACAAGTAATCCCAACTGTTGCTGTAGGTTACAAGGGACAAAGTGGGCCTGGCTGTGGGGTGAGAGAGAGAGAGAGAGAGAGAGAGAGAGAGTGTATTCCTGTATTGTGCTAGCATGTATGTATATAGTATATATATGCGTTTTCTAAATCAGGTCTATCTTACGTGGAATCCTGCATCTCCTCCTATAGCCAGTAGGTGGCAGAGCTGTGACGGGCCAGTGACTCCAGTCCTGTGTCATTTGGGTCAGAACTGGTTCAACTGTGGGGAGGGAGGTTGCATTCACACACAGGCGCACGCGCGCACACACACACACACACACACACACACACACACACACATACACACGTCACTCATGGAGATACCTGGCCAAAATGATTCAGAAGAGAGTTATCTAAACCTTCTGGCACTTCTGTTCTCTCCTCTTGCTTTCCTCTACTCTTCTCGGCTTCCCTTAATTTTATCTAGAAAGGAGAAAGCCTTAATGTTTGCAAAGCACCTACAGTATAGACATATCAAACTCAGAGAAATTAAATTGGCCTGTAAAGTTTGTGAAAATGCAGCTTGCCAGGCCCTGTCCATTGAAATTGTCACTCAGCCCAGCTGAGGCAGGGCCTGGGGCCTTGCATTCCAAGTAAACACTACTGGTGACTGGCATACAATGGACTTTGGAGAGAAAGAAATTAAGAGAAAGAAAACTGCTGGGTGCCAATGGCTCATGACTAGCTAGCTACTATATGCATATATATGTATATATATTTTGTATGTATATAGTGTACACACACATAGTCGAAGCAAAGTTGTGGCAAGGAAGAGGAAGAAAGAAAGAAAAAGAAAGAAAGAAAGGAAGGAAGGAAGGAAGGAAGAAAGAAAGAAAAGAAAGGAAGGAAGGAAGGAAGGAAGGAAGGAAGGAAGGAAGGAAGGAAGGAAGGAAGGAAGGAAGGAAGGAAGATGTTCTGAGATCACTAGTCTTCCTACCCCCATGAAGGTCTTCTTACCCCACAGAGAGATGCCATCTTAACTTTGCTCCCATTTCTTTTCCTCGATTCTCTCAACCCCATCCCAGCTACCGGAGGTGGACTGCTGTGATGGCAGATTCCACAGTCAAGCAAGAAGAGTGTCTCCCTTGGGAGTCTGTACACACAGTGGGGTTTCAGCCAAACCCTAAAGATGTGGTACATCAGTCCTAGGGCTGCCTTAATACTCTTGGGGTACTGAGGTTAGAAGTCTGAAACCAAGTCTGCAGGGAAGAATCCTTGACCACTTCCAACTTCTGGAGGTTCCTGACAATTCTTGGTTTCCTTGGCTTGTAGCAGCATCACAGCAATCCTTGCCTGTCCTCCTGTGGCATCTTCTCTGTGTCATTATCTAACAACCCTGCTCCTTTCTCTTCCAGTCAGACTGCAGTCTGACCTCATCCTAACTCTATGCCACCCATCCACTATGTCATCCTAACTCCACGTCTCCAGGTTGAGTCACATGTATGGGTACCAGAAGTTATGATCTTGGCATTTGTTTTAGAGGAATATAATTCAATCTTTAACATTCCATATTCCAAAGAAACCCCATTCACTCCTTTCCTGGCGATTGGAGAGAGGAGAGCAGGGTGGGGCCCCGCTACCTTCTACAATTAAATAAAGTTGCTTCTTTTGGTAGCTACCATATAAAAGTCAAGTTAGTATGCTCTTGTGATCTCCTGGAGTAGAAGAGTTTAAAGTAGCTTTGTCCTTCCTGGCACAATGGTTCTCAGAATGTGGGCCCCCTGGTCATCAGCATCTGGGAACTTTCTAGAAATGCAGATTCTCCAGACCTACTGAATCAGATCCTTGAAGGGTGGGGGCAGGCAATCTGTAGTTAATAAGCCCTCCAGCTGATCTTGATGTTTTCTAGCATTTGAAATGACTGCTCCAGCAGCAGGAACGCAAAGGTGTTCACAGCAAGTGCCAGTGATAGATATCACTTGTTGCCCAAAACTCTCCCCATTTGTTCTTCTGCACTCCCTTCCTGGTAGGCCCCTCCCAGCAGCCCTTCCCACGAGCAGCTGGAAGATGTCAGCATGCCTGCTCCCTGGGCACTCACAGCCAGCTTTCCTCCGGCTCTCGCTCTCCTCACCTGGCTGCCCTCCTCACACATTCTTCTGATGCCCTCTCCCCCACTCCAGCTCTTTGTCTTGACAGAGAAACAGAGCTTGGCAGGGGTTGGTTAAGTTAACTCTGATCACACACAAAACAAACTGTTATTTTTCTATCTGCCACACTGCTGAAGGCAAGGTTGTCAAGCCCAGGGTGTGCATGAACATAAGATCTACAGTTATCCTAGCGTGTCTGAGTTCTAAGCAAGCTCTTTTTTTTTCCTCCCTCTTTTAAAATCATGGTCCAATTCCCAGGGAGATGACAGTGACAATCACTTGGATGTTCTTGGCGCTGATTGGGACAGGCTCTGTATACATTTTCTGACCTGAAAAAAACAAGCAACTCCTGTGCACAGTGGACAGTGGGTCACCTCTGGCATTTCTGATTCCCTGGAAGGGCTGATTCCCAGCCATGTAGAGCTGAGGTGTTGGTGTGTGCTATGTCAGTACCCACAAACTGACAGAGCTGCAGGTGGGCAGAGAGACAGGCAGTAGGAGGGTCTGAGGGACAGGTGTTGGGAGTCTGGTGAACAGGGATCTATGAGGGTCGGGGGTAGGGTGGAATATAAAGCACTCTGGAGAGGGCCAAGGCATAAGTACAGAAAGGGGTGTATGTGTGTGTATGCATGCATGCACACATGCATGTCTGCTTGTGCACTCATGCATTCCGCCAAACTCCTAGAACTGCCTCAGATCGAGCTTGGGAAAGTAAAGAAGCCCTATGGAGGAGGAGGACAAGGCACAGAAAGCCCTACAACTCTACCTAGAAAGAACGTGCAAGGGACTGGACAGAAGGGACTGGACTAGTTGGCACCCAGTTTTCATGCTGACTTCTGCTCAATCATCAAACTGAGAATAATCCTAGTAGAATCCATGCAAGGGGAAAAGAAATGGACTGAAATGACCACAAGAAGAAAAAGGTTTGCAAAGAGGATGTATGAGAGGAATCTTTGCCTACAGGCCCTTTGGTCTGGGATGCAACTTGAACTGAGTCTGGAGAGCAGAGCAAGGGCTTGACTTCAACTTCCTGACTGGTTTTTCTCAATTCTACTCCGTGTGGCATCAGGATGTAAAAGGGCATTAATCACCCAGCAAGAAGGTGGCATGGCTGAGCATCCTGAACCATTGCTTCCTCCTAGTGAGCAACGTGGATGCCATTTTAACCCCCACCCAGGACCTCTCCAGACTCATTCTCCACAAAGTGTCTGGCCCTGAAGGAGCTATCCACCCCATCATTGCTCTGAAAACACTGCTCTCCTCTTCCAAACCACCTTACTCACCATATGTACTTTAAAACTACTATGACTTACTTTCCTTTAGGAGTTTAGGAGACCACCAAGTCACTCTCAGAAACATCCAGAGATGCCCAGGAAGAAATGATGTCACAAAACCCTGCAGTACAGCTTCCCATGACTGACAGAACAATTACAGGACAAGTGATCCCCATTTTTCTGGAATTCCCTCTAGACAAAGTAAGGCAGAGAGGCCTTAAGATAAAAAGTACAAGGTTCAGGGAGAGAGAGAGTAATACACTTGTATTACTCTGTCACCAATGAAATACATGGGTGCCATAATGGAAATGCATGGAGGGAAGAGATGAATGGAAGGAGAGACTCATAACTCAGGGGGCCATGGAGCTGTGATCCCTGTAAGTTCAACTTGTCCAGCCTTTCTTCTCACCCTTTCTTCTCACCTTTCTTCTCCAAACCTAGCCTTAAATCACCTGTACTTGCACACTGCTGAGAACTGGCAAAGACGATGTCCTGGTGAGAACACAAAGCTTGAGGGGAGTAGGAAGCCCCGGGTTCTGGAACTGTGGTCCTGACAACAGTCCTTTGGGTGCCTTTCTGAGAAGGGTTCACTCTTGAGACTCAGAGGGACTGTCTGATGCTGGTCTCCATGCTCCTGCCTGCCTGGGGAAAGATGGAAGAGCACCCAGGCTAAGTCTCACATCCCAGAAGACATCACAGAAAGGTGTGCCTCTTCTTCCACAGTGGCCTGCTTTCCCCAACCACCCTCTCCTCTTTCCTTCCTACTGCCCCAGTGTCCTCTCCGCTCTCATCAGCCTGCCTTGACAGTGAGGTTTTGCTCCAAATTGATCTAATTGATCTATGGCTAAGGAGAGAGGAGAAAGAGGATGATGACAGGAATAACAATGATAATTCTTCACACAAGGTAATGATATGAATGTAGCCCAAAGTAGTAGCAGTTACCATGGTACCACGTGACATCTTTACATCGTCTCTTCTGACCCTTCCCCTGACCTGAAGGCGCCAACACAATGGCTTCCAAAGTCTAGAAGAAAGCAGGAAGGACCAATCTATACCAACCCTGGACCCTGGGGCCTGACCTGTAGGTAGGTCTCAGAACAACACCAGGCAGCCGCCACTCTCTGCCCCTCCTCCTCCTTGGGGGCTCTGCCATGCCCAGATGCCATACAGGATATCAGGGTGTTACTGTACCAGGCACTTCTCCAGCAGGATCTGCAGGGTCATGGATGAATGTGTCCCAGCAAGCTCACTAGGCTATGGTTACGCACCCTGGTTCTGCAAGGCAAGTGAAGCCAATTGAATCAGGAACCAGGGGTTCACGCCTATAATCCTAGCTACTCGGGAGGCTGAGATCTGAGGATCATGATTCAAAGCCAGCTTGAACAGAAAAGTCCATGAGATCCTTATCTCTAATTAAACAACCAAACACCCGATGTGGAATTGTGGCTCAAGTGGTAGAGCACCAGCCTTGAGTGAAAAAGCTAAGAGACAGAGGCCAGGCCCTAAATTCAATCCCTGGTACCAGCACATTAAAAAAAAAAAAAGGGATGAACCCAAGACTGAGAAATCTGCAGTGTGATCTACAGATCTGTCATGGTGGGAAGGCATACAGTGTCACATTTTACTATTATCATCCCTTCCATTTCCGGGTGGATGTTGGGAAAGATAACACTATCTTCTTTGGGAGTGGAGGGCCTTGTGTCCCTGAAGTGTGATTCTGCATGAGACACAAACTAATTCAGCTACAAAATCCCAGCCTCTACCTAAGGCCTAACAAGGAGCTGGATTGTGCTGAGTCGTGCAGAAACAGAGATAGGGGCCTAGCAGTGGTTCATACCATTCACAAATGATGTTCCCATGAACATCTTCAGGGGAGAATTACAGCTGGGGAGGTTGACCAGCAGACCCTCCAGTGGGGATGCTAAGATGCTAAGAGGACAGTGAAAGGAGGGAGGTGAGGAAATGTGGGGGAAAAAAGAAGAGAAAGAAAAGGCAGAACATATGAGAGAATGATGAAAAATGCCCCAAACATAAAACAAAGCAAAGGCCTACCAGGTTTGACACCAGGAGAAAATGTCCTTGCAAATTTGTATTTCTTGGTAATGATCATTTCAGTTTTTATTTGTTCTGGCAAGATGTGTACATCAAGTAATCACTGTTTTCGTTCATCTTTCCCTATGATAGATTGTGATAAGTCAAGTTGGTTGTTAATAATGCCACAATTTACCTAACAAATTTTGAGCTTGTAGTACAGCTTCATTAATATGTTTAATTTATCATTACAATTCCTTCAGGTTAATGGTTTGTAAGTATGTGGAGGTTTTAATCTGAGCAGTTATTGCAAAGTGCTTGCTTCTCGTTAAAATGTAAAATGGAGATAGCCAAGATATACATGGGATAAGCTGGCCAGAATAAATCTCCCTCTTCTCTGCATTGGGAAAGGAATGAGATTTGGCTATTAAAAAACTCTAGGAGTTGGAGAGACCCTTCAGATAAATTTAAAGTGATTTTGCAGATTAAACAGCCTTTCCCCAGGGCGAATGGGAGATATGCCTAAAGCCAGAGTTTATTCTGGAAGGATTCTCCAGGTACTGGAGGGTGGGAGAGATGTCAGTCGATGGATGAGGAGTGAATTTTGTTAAAATAGAATCATCCCAGATACCTGGAAAGGTGTCAGAATGTCAGGTGATCAGTGATGCGAAGCAGAAGCTACTTTACGGCCGTGTGTGCATGTGTGTCCGTGTGTGCGCGTGTGCATGCATGCGTGTGTGTGTGTGTGTGTGTGTGTGTGTGTGTGTGCGCGCGGTGTGTGTGCCAGTACTGGGGCTTGAACTCAGGGCCTGGGTGCTGTCCCTGAGTGCTTTTGTTCAAAGCTAGTGCTCTACCACTTGAGCCATAACTCCACTTTTGGCTTTTTGTGGTTAATTGGAGGTAAGAGTCTCACAGACTTTTTTCCTGCTTGGTCTGGCTTCCAACTGTGATCCTCAGATCTCAGCCTCTTGAGTCTCTAGCATTACAGATATGAGCCACCAGCACTCGGCTGAATCAACCTTTCTTATGTTGTCAGAAATAAAATATTGAAAAGCAAGACACCCCTCCCCACTCCACCCTTAATTAAGCATAGAACATAGGCACGAGCCTCTTGTTCGCTTCCTAGAATTGGGGATGGAGGGACCTTCTGACTGGCAAAGTATCCCCAAACACTCTGGCTGCTAGCCAGACACCTGCCCTCACCTGCCTTTACCTCCAGGGCTTTTCCAATGAATCCCTTCTTCCATGCCTCCCAGCTTCACCAAGAAAGAAGGGAGGCTCACCGGGCTCCATGGATACATTGCTCAGAAGGGCCTCTGAGGTGCTCATATCCCCTCTCTGGCTCTGGGGTATGGAATGGATACTTCATTGCTTCAAAGAACCTTCCACATTCTGGTCACTTACAGCTAAGGGGTTTGTTGAGAACTAAGACAACAGTGGAATTTTGGCCATTCTAATATTTATAGGGTCTCTGTGGCTATGTCTCTGGCTCCTAGAGGAACCTCAGAAAGACAAGTGTTGTGGGCTAAATAGTAATTCCCCAGAGAGATATATGAATCCCTAGTGTCTGTAAATATTTCTTTACTCAGAAATAGCCCACAAATCAATGAAAATGTTACAAGCTGATTTGGGTGAGGCTAGTCCAATATCACCAGCATTTACAAGAAGTGAACACAGAGGTTGGGGTGACACAGGTACAACTAAGGAGAGCCCAGGATGGGGGGGGGTCAATACCAGAATCCAGGGAGGGCCAAAGAAAGAGTCTCCAAGTGTCTCAGAAGGGATGTGGTCCTGTTGATAGTGATAGTGGTCCTTTCAAATGTCTAGCCTTGAGAACTATAATAGAGTGTATAGATTTCTAACACTTCAAAGCCACCTAGTTTCACAGCCCTGGGAAATAAGTTTTGCCATCCTCCCCATGTCTTTCTTGGATGATACAATGGCCGTGTAAAAGGGAGAGGGTTCCCAGAGCCTGGAGGAGGTGATTAGCCATCCTGGTAGATGGAGCGGCCTTTCCTAGCTTTCTGTTCTTTTTTGTCCCCACTTCTATATGCCTGGAATCACCTTGTGGGGTGCTAATTTTATATTCATCTTGGCTGAGTGACAGAGTGGCCCACTATTTGGGTAAACATGATTCTGGGCTTGTGTGTGAAGGTGGTTCTGGATGAGATGAGGGCTGACATTGGTGGGCTGAGAAAGCAGATGGGCCTCCCTTTGATAGGTGGGCCTCATCGAATTCACTGAGGCCAGAATAGAACGAAAGAGAAGAGATAGAAACGGATTGCTTGCTGCTGACCATTTTCTAGCAGGGACACTAGTCCTCTGGCTCAGACTAAAGAGATACCGTTGATTTCCCTGGCTCTCCATCTTTACTGCTGAAGAATTAGGGACTTCACTACCTCCATAAGGGTGTGGACCAATTATTACATTAAATAAATGTAAAAGTGTGTGTGTGTGTGTGTGTGTGTGTGTGTGTGTGTGTGTGTGTGTGTGTGTGTGTGTAGAGAGAGAGAGAGAGAATAGTATGCATATACACATACATTGTTATATATATTCATCTTTATCTGATATTTCCTATAGGATTATGACCCATTCCAATCATCTACTCTTAACCTGTTACATCTTTAATTACCTTATTTCCAAATAAGGTCATACTGTGAGGTCCTGAAAGTTCAAGATATCAATTCAAGGGACATAGTCCAATGAATACTAATACATATATACTTTATGTGTTTATCCTACATATGTTTGTTTATACATGATACATGCTTTATAAATAATACACAGTAATGTTTATATAAATAATATATAATCTCTCCCTACATGAATTAGATATATAGTCAACAATAATATAGTACATATTTATATAAGCAAGGCACATCTATAGGTTTATATTTATATAGAGACTGTTGCTCACATCACTCCCAAAGCTAGAGCCTCCTCTCCGGGCCTCTATTATGAGCCTCTGCCACTCTGTCCACTAAGACATGTTCTCAAGCTTCATATGGCTGCACCTGGCTCCTTCCAGGTCTCTTTCTCAAGTGCCATCTCTCCTCAGAGATGCCTTCCTGACTCTCCCTGACTCTCCCTGACTCTCTCTTTTCCTTGTGCAGGTATTGGTTGGAGGAGGAAGAGTTCCCAGACTTCCTCTTGGACTCTAAGAACACACAGACACTGCCCCTTCTAGGGAACCTGGGTGATCTCTTGCCCCTGCGGAAGGAAACTAGCAGTGGGACACAAAGAGACCTTCCAGCTCCTTACAGGAGCTGTGGGGTACCAGATGGACAGAGGAGGCGCCTTTGAATTGTCTTCCCAATTCTGGTCCTGGCAGCCCATTTTTCTTTAGGCATCTGACCCTGCTAATGGCTACTATGCTTTACTTTCCTATTTGCACATTAAGTGAAGGGGTCATGGGGGTCAGGCAGGCGCTGGCTTCTCTTCCTCCTGACAGATCCATAATTAGAAGGAGACACAGCATTCAAAGAGGAGCGTTTGGCTCCAGGCACATCCTTGTCAGCCTGTCAAGTAGGAGCCTGTTCTCCATGAGCTATTTTGAGCCACCTTCTCAGCTGCATTTCTGATCCTCTTGGCCCATGCCACCCCAGCCCCCTACTCCACGGTTGCTCTCCTCTCCAATCTCTGTCATGACATCACTGAGACTCATAAATTTTGGGGAGTGCTGCACAAAAGAATCATTTTATACACGATGCTAGAAAGCAGCAGGAAAGAGCAGCTATCCAACCCTGCTCACACCTCTACCTCTGCATCGGTGGCTTGAACTCAAGGAGTCAGTGAACTGGGAACAGTGGCTTGGTTCTGGGCGATGTTATCATCAGAAACCATGAGGCTCAACTGATTTCTGCCTGGTGTCAATACAGAGTTAAACTTCCTGGGAGAGGACTCCATAGGAGCCAAGCTAGGATGCAGAGACTGAGGGGTGCGCTTTCTAGCCCAGGAGCTGGCTTGCAAAACTCCCAAGACTGAAGGATTTGGGCAGCTTTCAAAAGACACCATTGAGGAGCCCCCGGAGCTACCCCAGCTAGAAGGGGGCACCCTATTCAAGCACAGTTGAGAGGAAGGCATGAACCAAATTCTAGGAGCTCACTGCACGGATGGTCTCTGTAGGAGTGAATGCTGGGTTCTGTGCTGCAAGATGTGTCCTGAACCAGCTCCACCGGACATGCCATAGACAATGACAAAGCCGGTCATGTCCTAGCAGCTCCAGATGCACATCCTCCAAAGACACTTATAGGTATCTGTTACCTAGGGGACTTCCACAGGGCACACCCAGATGGGGAGGAGCTTTGGGTGGATATGGGAATCCCCCTAGAGGCTTAGTCTCCAGCCTGTGCTGGGGAGAGTCTCTCATAGGCTCTCCTGGGCCACTGGCTACCTACTCTGATGAGATGCCTCAGAAGGGGGCCAGGATTCAGAACCTTGTCCATCCTGTGGCTGCTTAATGGGCCGTCTCTGACTAGCAATACAATCTGTTCCAGGTATAATAATGAATCGTTATCAAATCCAATGTCTCTGATTTTACTATGTGCAGGGAACTGGGGGCACTTCACAAGCACCATAGCATCTGGTCCTCATGGAAGGGCACCCATGGCAGATGAGCAAAGGTGGACTTTTCTCAAGATCCAGCTCTGAGGATGCTGAGGAGGCCTCAGACACATATGGCCCCACTGCCTGGGGAAGTGCAGCTTGGTTTTTCTAGGGTGGTAGTGCTGGTGTTATCAGCATCAGCATCATGTGATGCATTGAAAATATACATCTTCCTTCTCTCGGCGGATATCCTGAATCAGAAACTGAGTTAGAACTCAATGGTAACAATGCCCTTTCCATCCCCTGTCATACACTGGGGTTAGAAGTTCTGCTCAGTCCATTTAGGAAATGCAGAGGCCAGATGTAAATGTCCTTCTTTAACTTACATAGGTGAATCTATTGACAGTTCCAACCTTATCCCTGGAAACTCACTCCAGACTCTGAGAATCCCCTTCTGATTTTTAGGAATACTGCCATCAGATCCTCATTCCTGCCTGATTCAGACTCTATGTGTGTGTGTGTGTGTGTGTGTGTGTGTGTGTGTGTGTGTTTTATTATGGGAATACCGTACAGAGGAGTTACAATTACATGGACAAGGTAATAAGTACATTTCTTATCAAGCATTGTTGCCTCCTCTTTGTTTCCCCTTCCCATCCCTTCCCATCCCTTCCCATACTCCCCCACCTCCCCCACCCGATCCTCCCCCCCAATGTTGTAAAGTTCGTTTTTCGGCATAATGACTTGTACATCTCCTTGTTGCAATGGGTCCACCTGTATCCCTAGTTAAATGATTTGTTTTTGCCCTTCCCCTCCACAAATTATACCAACATCAAATACAGTGAAAGCAGGGGTTATACCATGGAGGAGGGACATACAAAGCAACATAGAAATCATCTGATAAATATGTTAGAAACAATTGCATGAAAAAAAAATATTTGAATACTTATCTTGGGGTTCATTCCCCTAACATCGACTTATCTGACCTTACGTGTTTTTATATCTTCTTATGAATGGCTAACTCCTCCTGCGTGTGTCCCAGGGACCATGCCCAGGGTGCTCAGCCCCATGTCTACCTATCTTCCTCCAAGGATCCAGTGATTGTCAGGCTACCTTTACAGATAACCAGAGAGCATTGAGTAAGCCTATGCCTTCATTGTGACAGCACTGCCAAGAGCTGAAGCAATTCCAGCTGCTTTACCTTGCTTGTCTGATGGTCCTCCTGCGCTATTAGGTTGTTTTTAATTACTGGAATAATACAAACTTGCAAGTCCTTTTCCCCATTCTCAAGGGATAGGAGGGCAAGGAGAGAGAAAAAAAAAACCAGGCTGACTCCTTATCTCTGGATGCTTTTGGGAAATTTGGCAATTTTGATGGATCAGCGAAGACCCCATTGAGGAATCGAGGCTCCCAAGTTCCAGTCCCACTGCCCTTGTGTTTTTATCTAATGACCTGACCCAACTGCTAAGAGATAAAAACTAAGCTAAAAAAACCAACTATAAAACTAAAACTAAAAAACAAACTAAGAGCAAAAAGGACTTGGTGGCATGGCTCAAGTGGGATGGCTGGAGCCAAGGCCCTAGGGTATGGTGGAAAGCAGATGAGTCAGAGGGAGAGCTCTTAGTGGTTCTGTTACTATGTGGTGACCTCTGGGACATGAGCAGTAACTAATCAACTGGCTCACAGTGGCAGAGTAACCACCAGGATGAAGCTTTCCAGCTTTCTCAGAAATTACCAGTCAGAGAGAACTAGAACCTGCTTGCCAGTAAATGATTCAGCGAGAAAAGGAATAGAGAAAGGGTGGAAAAGGTCCTCAGCCCTTCAAGATAAAACCTTTCTTCTTCTCTGTAGGAGTCCTGAGGATTTCCTTCTGACACATTTTCAGATGTGCAAACAGAAGAGTTGGCTAAGCAGGAGGTTGTGCTATCATCCTTCCTAGCTCCAAAGTTGTGCCAGGGTTGGCTGTAAAGTGAGGAAATGCTCAGGTGGGTGGGAGGTGTGGTTGGCTGCGTGTTGAGCACCTGAGCTGGGCTATGGGTTGGATCGGACCATACATCAGTTGGGTTCACAAGGAAGGAGATGCTGGAGATGTCAGAGAGCAGTACCAGACCCAGAGGACAAGTCCTGGATGCGACCTGGAGACACACCCCAGGATACCTGCCACAAAGGGTTTGCAGGTGGTGCTTCAGAGAATAATAAAATATTTTTAAAATAAAAGGAAAGGCCAACCCAGGGGTGTCACTGGACGATGCTGCTGCTCTTAGCATAATGCACTGGCGAAACCTTTGACTCCAAATGGCTGCCTGGGTCTATGGGTCTGCCAGTCATCTCTGTGGTTCAAGGCTCCACTCATGTTAAGACAGAGTGGGTGGAAATCGGGGGTGGGGTGGGATGGCACAGCAGGGAGGGGTGAGACAAGCCTAGCAGTGGGAGCAGTTTCTGGGCCATGTTAATGAGAAGCTTTGTTCTGCATCACCTAGCTGTATAATAACAGCAGGAATTAATACAACCACAAATTAATAGCACAGAAGAGCAATCAGGAGGCAGAGATACATTCCTAATAGGCTCAGCTGAGAGTGGAAGGCAGATGGATAGAGGGGCTTCTCCAAGCTTGCCCCCTCAACCATGTCACCTGGGGCTGGCAGAAAGACCCACCAGACTGTTTGCCAAGGACAGAGTGCTGGCCTCTGCCTAGGGTGATGGGGCCTTGCAGGCTGATGGGTCCCTGTTCAAATTCTTGCTCTGAAACACAGGCCCTGGGAGCAGCACATTTTGCTGTTTCTCTGGGGCCTAGGCCATCTCAGCCTGCATGTGGCATATGCCACTCCCTAGAAGAGGTGAGTGCAGTTGCCTTTCTCAAGTCCTATAACGATGGAGAGTTGTCAGGACCAATTTTCTAGCAGGGCCAAGTGAACTGCTCACTCAGCTATTGAATCTAATAACCTGAAGTTATAATATTTCTCCCATAATAATCATGAGTGGTTATTGTTCTTGGGCTTTCCTCCTATGCCTCACCCCTTTCTGGGGTCCCATCTGGTGTAATACCTGCATAGAAGTGGGGCTGGGCAGAGCAGTGGGTCACATACACCATAGGAAGATGGATGAGAGTTGATCCTGCATTTCCTCTTGCCCATTTCCAGGAGGAGCAATAGAACCAAAGCAACCCCTGGTGATGCTCAAGGTCCCATGAATCAGGAAGAGAAACCTGAAGGTTGAGATCTGGTGGCAGATGTGTTTAGCCACACCATTCTAAGTGACCTTGGCCAAAGCAATGAATATCCATCCATGAGCAATGTGTACATCATCTATGTCAAATACAAAGCTTGTGCCAAACCTGGTAGCAAGCACCTATTATCCCAGTAAGGATGACTAAAACAGGAGGACAGTGAGTTCAAGACCAGCCTGGGCTAAATAGCAAGACCCTATCTCAAAACAAGACTTGACATGATGATTTCTTAATTTCCTTCACATACTCATGTTTATTAACAAGTTCAGTGGAACTAAGTGAACATTTCACAGCCTTCCAGAATCCCTGACTTTTCCCTTTGCCTTCATGCAGCCACAAAGGAGTGGAAGGAACCCATCATATCTATCTTGTGGATAATAAGAAGTGACAGGTCTAGGCACAGAATGACTAAGGTGTTCAGGCCCCAAGATGGGCATTCTTGTTATTCCAGGTGGAGCTGGTGACACACTGGGAGGGTCCTGCCCTTTTCCTATTACTTTCCTGGGACCTGGATCACCCTAGAGTTCTTGTATGACTGCGGATTTCCATGTCATGTGTGGAAACAAGAGTATCTCCATCTCATTCTTGTGCAGCAAAACTTGAAAATACCTTTTTAGACCAACCGGAAGAGAGAGATCATCTATGAGAACAATGCCAACCTTTTATCTGAGGAACTAGAATTCCTTAATTCTTCACCAGGAGAATTTAATCAAGATTTATTTCACAAAAGGTGATGAGAAATGAAGTAAGAGAAGTGGAGCCAAACTTGTAGTCAGACCCAGATAACAAGGCAGAATTGCTTGCAGGGATGAGAGTTCGAGAGACCAGGTCATAACTGCAGATTAGTTCCCATTGCTCTACTGGCCCCACCCTCTGGTAACCACTATTATACTCATAATCTATATGAGATCAAGTATGTTTCAATTCTACACACAAGCAAAATGATGTGATATTTGTCTGTCTGTGCCTGGTTTATTTCATTTAGCATAATGATCTCTGGTTCCATCTTTGTCTCAAAAGAGATTTCACACTTTCTCTGGATGCATAGTAGATATTGTTGAGTATATTTATTGTCTTTTCTTTAGTCATTCATTAGTTGATGGACACTTCAATTTCTGTTTCTTGGCTATCCTAAGAATGGAATTATGTGATGTCAAGCAAGTTATATATATATATATATATATATATATATATATGTATATATGTATATATATATATATATAATTGTAAAGATACTGTACAGAGGGGTTACAGTTACATGAGTAAGGTAATGAGTACACTTCCTATCAATCATTGTTACCCCTCCTTTGTTGTTTGTCCCTTCCCATCCTTTCCCTCTCAACCTCCCCAACTCCTCCCTCCCCCCCCAAAAGTTGTAAAGTTTGTTTTCAACAGTGTCTTGTACATCTCATTGTTACAATGGGTCAACCTGTATCCTTATTTCAGCACTTTGTTATTTCCCTTCCCCTCCCCAAATTAGAAAAATATATATACAAGATGCAGAGCACCAGAATCAAATACAGTGACAACAGGGGTTATACCATGGAAGACGAACATACAAAAGAAACAAAAAAAAAAAATCACATAGTACATTAAAAACAACAGCAACAAAGATAAAATCTCTTGTGTCCCTATTTGGGGTTCAGTTCAGTCAAGAAAGTTATGTAATCAATTCAGTGTTTTCATAGGCCTTATTTATAAAAATAGGAATAATTTAAAAACTCTTATTGGAAAAAGAAGAGAGCACAACCAAATAAATAAACTCAGAGATGAGAATGGAAGCATCACCACAGTAACAACCAAGATTCAGAACATTATAAGGGAATACTTTTCAAACCTTTATGCTAATAAGTTTGAGAACCTGGCAGAAATGGACCTTTTCCTAGCAAATATCGACATGCTGAAACTAAACCAATATGAGTTAAACCAACTTAATATACTCATATCAAGCTTTGAAATAGAAACATCAATAAAAGACCTCCCATCTAAGAAAAGCCCAGCACCAGATGGATTTACAGCAGACTTCTACAAGGCCTTCAAGGCAGAGCTCACACCAATACTCCTCTAACTCTTCAATGAAATTGAAAGAGAAAGTTCACTACCGAACTCATTCTATGAAGCCATCATAACCTTCATCCCAAAACCAGGCAGGGACTTATGAAAGAAAGAGAACTATAGACCCATTTCTTTGATAAACATTGATGCAAAACTTCTCAACAAAATTTTGGCAAATCGACTTCAACAATTCACCCAAAAAAATCATACACCACAATCAAACAAGATTCATTTCAGGGATGCAAAGCTGGTTCAATATACCCAAATCAATTATTATAATTCATCACATCAATAAGAGCAAGGATAAGAACCATATGGTTACCTCAATAGATGCAGAAAAAGCATTTGACAAGATCCAACATCCCTTAAGGATGAAGGTTCTGGAAAAACTAGGAATCCATGGAATGTTCCTCAATACAATACAGGCTGTAGATGACAAACCTATAGCCAGCATTATACTTAATGGTGAAAAACTAAAGCCATTTCCTCTTAACTCAGGAACGAGACAAGGATGTCCACTCTCTCCACTTCTCTTCAATTTAGTATTAGAATGCCTAGCTACAGCAATAAGACAAGATGTAAACATTAAGGGGATCCAAATAGGGAAAGATGAAGTAAAACTTTCCCTCTTTGCAGATGACATGATTTTGTATTTAAAGAATCCCATGGACTCCACTCCCAAATTACTTGAGCTGATTCAAAATTTTGGCAAAGTAGCAGGGTATAAAATTAATCCTCAAAAATCAATGGCTTTTCTGTATGCCAACAATGAGAAAAGTGTGGCTGAAATCAGGAAAGCAACTCCATTTGTAATAGCCCCACAAAAAATAAAATACCTAGGAATTAACCAAAGAAGTGAAGGACCCCTATGATGAAAACTTTAAAAACCTGAAAAAGGAAATCAAAACCAAACTAAGAAAGTGCAAAAACCTCCCATGTTCCTGAACTGGAAGGATCAACATCATGAAAATGGCAATACTTTCCAAGGCTATCTACAAATTCAATGCAATACCTATCAATATCCCAACCTCATTCTTCAAGGAAATAGAAGAGGCAATCCAAAAATTCATATGGAACAATAAAAGACCCCAAATAGCAAAAACGATCCTTAATAGAACAGTGCTGGAGGAATATCAATTCCAAATTTCAAACTCTACTACAAAGCCTTAGTAATCAAAACAGCTTGGTACTGGCACAAGAACAGACCTCAGGACCAATGGAATAGAATAGAAAACCCAGAAATGAACCCATAGACCTATAGCTATCTAAACTTTGATAAGAGACCTAAAAATATAGAATGGAAGAAAGACAGACTCTTCAGTAAATGGTGCTGGCAAAATTGGTTAATCACTTGCAGAAAACTAAAGCTAGATCCTTATATATCACCCTGCACCAGAATCAACTCCAAATGGACAAAGACCTCGAAGTCAAAGCAGACACCCTGAAAACATTACAGGATGGAATAGGAGAAACCCTAGGTCTCCTTGGCACAAGCTGAAATATTCTTAATAGAAATGCAGAAACCCAACAAATCAAGAAAGGTTGGACAAATGGGACTGCATGAAATTGCAGAGCTTCTGCATGGCAAAGGACATAGCTCGCAAGATCAATAGAAAGCCCACGGATTGGGAGAAGCCCTTCACTAACCATTCAATGGACAAGGGTCTCATATCTAAACTATACCTGGAACTAAAAAAATTAAGTCCCCCAACAACAAATCCTCAAAGAAACAACTGCCCAATAAATAAGTGGGCTAAAGACTTACAGAGAAACTTCTCTGAAGAGGAAAGAAGGATGGCCAATAGACACATGAAGAAATGCTCAACCTCCCTAGCCATAAAAGAAATGTAAATCAAACAACACTGAGATACCACCTCACCCCAGTTAGAATGGCTATAATCAAGAACTCTAATAACAACAGATGCTGGTGTGCATGTGGACAGAAGGAAACCCTACTGCATTGTTGGTGGGAGTGTAAACTTGTTCAACCACTTTGGAAAGTAGTATGGAGGTTCCTCAAAAGACTCCACAAAGAACTCTCCTTTTGGGCATTTACCCAAATGATCACAAACAAGACCATACTAAAGCTACCAGCACAACTATGTTTATTGCAGCCTTATTTACCATAGCTAAGATATGGAACCAACCCAGATGCCCCTCAGTAGATGAATGGATCAAGAAAATGTGGTTTATATACACAATGGAATTCTATGCCTCCATTGGAAAGAATGACACTGCTCCATTCGTTAGGAAAAATTTGGAAAAAATTATATTAAGTGAAGTAAGTCAGGAGCAAAGAAACATAGGTCCCATGGTTTCCCTTATTTGCAATAACTAGAATATGTCTGAGACAAGCAGAAATGGTCAGATAAGTTGATGTTAGGTGAAATGAACCCCAAGATAAGGACTCAAATGGTTTTTCTTCCTTGCTATTGTTTCTAACATACGTATAAGATGATTTCTTTGTTGCTTTGTATGTCCCTCCTCCACGGTGTAATTCCTGTTTTCACTATATTTGATGTTGGTATAATTTGTGGAGGGGAAGGGAAAAAACAAATTGTTTAAATAAGGATACAGGTGGATCCATTGCAACAATGAAATGTACAAGATGTTTTGTCGAAAAAGGAACGTTACAACCTTGGTGTGGAGGGGGATGGGAGAGCAGGGATGGTAAGGGGAAACAAAGAAGGAGGCAACAATGCTTGATAAGAAATGTACTCATGGGGGCTGGGAAGGTGGCTCAGTGGTAGAGCGCTTGCCTTGCATGCCTGAGGCCCTGGGTTCGATTCCTCAGCACCACATAAGCAAAAAGAAAAAAGCCGGAAGCGGCGCTATGACTCAAGTGGTAGAGCATTAGCCTTGAGCTGAAGAGCTGAGGGATAATGCCCAGGCCCAGAGTTCAGGCCCCACGACCGGACACCCCCCACCCCCCAAAAAAGAAATGTACTCATTACCTTGCTCATGTAATTGTAACCCCTCTGTATGGTATTTTCACAATAAAAAACTTACTAATTAGGGGCCGGGAAGGTGGCTCAGTGGTAGAGTACTTGCCTTGCATGCATATGAGGCCCTGGGTGAGATTCCTCAGCACCACATAAGCAAAAAGAAAAAAGCCGGAAGTGGTGCTGTGGCTCAAGTGGTAGAGCGCTAGCCTTGAGCTGAAGAGCTGAGGGACAGTGCCCAGGCCAGAGTTCAGGCCTCAGGACTGGAAGCCCCCCCCCCACAAAAAACCTTACTAATTAAAAAAAAAAAAGATACAACTGTGAACAACAACAATAAAAAAAAAAACAGACCAAGCCAGGCCTGCCCAACAGATGTCCTACACTCTTCAAACCAGCAGTTCTCCATGGAGCAAGGAACTGGGTGGGGCAGGGGAAGGGGAGAGTACGACATTTTTCTAGTCTTCTGTTAGAATCCATTACAATCCTGGACACATATGCTTATTATAGATGACTGAACAAAAGTTCTCTTTACATGTGACATGCATTCTGATATTTTCCCTTCTCTCACTCTTTCTCTCTCACACTTAAGAAAAATGCTAGTTGTGACCCCCTAAATTGCTTTCAAGACACATTCACTGGCCTCATGCCACAATTCAAAAGTCACTGGATTAGATGATCTCCAAGAGGACAGCACTGGCTTCCAATGCTGTGGCTGGAAGCCAGGAAGGCAGCTCTCCGCTTCCTCACTGTCCACTTGGGGACCCACACCAGCCTCCTTCAGCATGGCTGGGATTTGCGGTAACCAAGGCTTGTTAGGATATTCCCTGCCTGATGTCAATTTGCCCATGGGTGTGTGGAGTGATAATAGGTTCTCCAATCCCTGGCTACCTTGCACCTGCTCTTGGTTCTGATGTGGAGTTCCCCTGGAGGAGGAAGAGGGAAGTGGGAAAGAAGAGGGGGAGCAAGGAGCTCCAAGTAACTGATGGACGGCATCCAAAGGAGGCACCTGCGCTCTCCTCCTCCACTGCCAACTGGCTTTCCATGCTACGGGTCCACAGGGAACAGAAGGATGCCTGATTATTCCTGGTCTTCAGTTCTGGATGGGACTTGGCCATCAAGGGCTAGTGTCAAAGAGATGTCCAGGTTTGGAAGGGTGCAGTCTCTATAAGGTCAACACTGCCAAGAAATGAATGTCAAGTTAAAGAGGCCAGAGTTGGGAGAGCATCCCAAGGAAGCTGCCTGTTTCAATAAGGAGATCCAGCACCACGCCCACTTCCTAGGGATACTGTGGGAAAGCATAAAGGCCTCTTCCAGGGGCTTGTCTTACATAAACCTTACCGTGGCACTTCGAGAGAGGCTTCTTGTTGCAAGGAACGAAGCTCATTCTGCCTTTTAGTCCCTCTGAGTTTGCCACAGAGAAGAGAACTTAGCACCCTCTCAGGGACCTGTGTGACCTATCTCTCCTGTTTGTCTGGTCCTTTGAGCCAAGCAGGTCTATGAACATGCATATTCAACTGTTGTTGTTATGTTCACTAAATGCACTTCATAACTGTGATGATTTTATAACCTCTGTAGCTTTTCATCTTTACACTAAAAATCATCTCTGTAGTAGCATTGTTATGGCCTGATGTAAGATATTGAAGCCACATGGGAAGTGCTAGGGGAGATACATTTTTCTCATGGACAATGGTCTCATGATTACACTCAAGAAGAAGTAAACCTTTGGCTAAGAATTAACACCTGATGCCTTATGAGATTTCTCTTAGCTTACTCTGTAAAAAGGTACCTTAAATCCTGTAGTCTTATTGCAAACAAGGATAAAGTTCAAACTTAGAGCCCATATAAGATACAGAATGGAAGTCAAGCCAACACTACAAGTAAAGCAGCAAGCAAGATAGAGGCATCTACAATCCCTTCCCTTTCATATGTATGGATAGTTAGTCTGGGGAGAAACATTTCCACAAACGTCTTGAAACCAATTTGCAGACATCCATCTACCTAGTGGCCATGACATCAGTATTAGTTTATAACAGGTTGACTCTCTACTGGGTCTAATTTTCAAATTATATAATGAAACATTTTAATAAACAGAGAACCAGGCACTTGTGGCTTATGCCTGTAATCCTAGCTATTCAGGAGGCTGAGATCTAAGGATAACAGTTTAAAGTCAGCCCAGGCAGCACAGTATGCAAGACTCCTATCTCCAATGAACCACCAAAAAGTCAGAAGTAGAGCTGTAGTTCAAGTTGTGGAGTCCTAGCCTGGAGTGGAAAAGCTAAGGGACAGCACCCAGGCCCTGAGTTCAAGACCCAGTACCAACACACCACACAGACAACACACACACACACAACTATATAAAAGAATTGTCATATTTATCAGATCTTTCTACATAATGTCTGCACACCTTATTGACAGTTGTTTGTGATGATTACACTCTCCTCTGAAAACCTTCATTGCTTCCATATAATTAAAACATTATATTCAGCATCATTTAATTGTGCAGTACAACTTACTGCTTTTTGATCCTTTGACAATTCTTCATCATATAATACATATATATGTATATATATACATACATATATATATATATATATATATATATATACATACCTATGACCCAGTGACTCACAATGCCTCATTCCCTAAACATGGCCTGCATAATGAGGCTACGAAGTGGCGAACTCCACAATGGCTACAACATGAAGGGAAGTTAGGACTATGGGTATAATGAGCACATGAACATTGTGGATGTGGAAGGAGGATACCAAATAAACAGTGTTCCGCTTTTGGTAATAAGAGGGTGGCTTAGCAATTGCTAAGACCTAATTGTTCTGTGATTCTGTGAATCAGAAGTCTGGGTTTCCTGCCAGAGGTCACTTATTCCCAATGCCCCCTCTCTCACCACTGCTCCTACACAAGAGTTAATTCTCCTTAAATGACTCAGCCTTGTCGGGGGGTTTTAAAGCACTTTCATTTGGCACTCCCCTAGGCCAAAATAGAAACTTTTGTGTTATTTCCAATTTAAAGCTCAAGGTCATCCTATATTAAATTGATGAGTTCTGACATTACTCATGAACTAATGGATTTCAACACAGGAAACAGAGATATCATTGTTCGTTCTTCTCATATGCAAACCACTGGCAAATATGAATTTATGGTCACTTCATGCTCCCAGAGTTCTAACACAGTATAGGGCAAGGAAACTTCCAGAAAACAAGCTCCTAATGAAAAGACAAGTGATTCAGGAACACAAGAGGAAGACGTAAATACCTGGATCTGTGGGTATGTACTCTTATCTAGTCTGTCACCTTCTTTCAAGATGTCCCTTCATTCTAAGAGGATGGGGGCGCCATGCTGGTGCTGTGCCCCAGCTGGTACATTGGCATTTGGCAAGAACAAAGAAATGGCTGGGCTGTCTGTTGAGAAGGAAGGCACCAGGAACAGAAAGATAAACAGGCTCCCCGGCCAGGAAAGAAGTTGCCAGACCTTGGAGGAATGATAGTTAGGGCTGACATATTCTTTGTCATCTGCTTGCCCTACCATTGAAGGCAGGATCCAAGGACCCAGCTGAGAAGAATAACAGGGAAAGCCATGTTCTTGTGGAAATAGCTTCTGCTCTCTAAGTAATCTAGTCCACACCAACTCTGTTTCTGGATTGAAGATTTAATTAGCTTCATTAGTAGGATAAATAAGAATGTTAATAGCTTTGCTTCATTCAGAGCAACGGATGGCTTGTACCTAATGGGTTCTCATCTAATCTAGATTCAAGGCTCTGGAAGCCCATATTTTTCTTCAGTATTTTCTAGAATAGCCTTTCAAAAGTTCTTCATTGTGTTGTGAGGTTATGACCATTGTCACCTGTGTCACCCCCTTTCCATTTGGTAGTTATTATTATGGCTTGGATTTGAAATAGTCCCTCAAAGCTATCTATGTTAAAGGCTTGGTGGCAAATGTAGCAATATTCAGAGGTGGGGTCTTTGTGGGGGTGAATTGTGAAGGCTCTGACTTCATGAATCGATTCATCCATTGATGAGCTTATAACTTTCCACCCTGGGAAGTGGTGGAAAGGCTAGGAGATAGGTTGGAGGAAGCACCTAGGAAGGTGTGTCCTTGAAGGGTGTACTTTGTTTCTAGCCCCTTCCGGTCACTTCCTTGGCTTCCTGGTCATTGTGAGGTAAGCAGCTTCCATCACTTGTTCCTGTCACCATGATGTGCTGCCTTATTATAGGCTAAAAAGCATGGATTGAAACCAAGAGCCCAAATAAAGCTTTCCTGCTTTTGTATTGGTTTTCTCAGGTTTTTTTTTTTTTTGGTCGGTTGTGGGGCCTGAACTCTGGGCCTGGGCTCTGTCCCTCAGCTCTTCAGCTCAAGGCTAGCACTCTACCTCTTGAGCCACAGCACCACTTCCAGCCTTTTCTGCTTATGTGGTGCTGAGGAATCGAACCCAGGGCCTTATGCATGCAAGGCAAGCGCTCTACCACTGAGCCATCTTCCCAGTCCCTTTTCTCAGGTATTTTGACAGAGACAGACCTCTCCCACATTTCACATCCACTGCTCTGGTGGTCTCCCTAGAGAAGCCTCTGGAGGTAATCTGACAGAGAAGAGGTTTCTGAGATGAAATGACATAGCACACTTACTGTGTATCTAGTATGTGCTCAGTGCTGACCTTCCAAGAGCCCCAAAAGGTGGTAGTCAGCTTCACATTACTGTGAAGCTGTAAAAATCCCTAAAACAATCAGCTTATACAGAGAAAAAGGCTTATTTTGACTCATAGCTTTGGAGGTTTCAGTTTAGGATCAGTTGGCCCTATCACTTTGGGGCCTGTGGTATGGTAGCTCCTCATAGCAGGAGTTCTGTGTAGAATAACTGTTCTCTTTACGAGCCAGTATGAGAGAGAGAGAGGAAAGAAAGGAGCCCTATAATAACATCCATTAGGCTCTAGCTTTAAAGCTTCTACCACCTTTCAATAGTACCAACCTTGGGACCAAGACTTAATGTTAATGCTTGGGCTTTTTGGGTGGTATGGTTTAAACTATAGCAGTGACTATGATCATTCTCAGCTGTAGACTGAGGTTAGAGACAGGAGAGGATAGCTGGTGAACCTGGATTTGGAACACAGGATATTTAGGTGACAAAGCTCTCTTTGCCCAAATGCGTTGTTGCTTTGCAGCAAAAATGGTTGAGAACCTGCTTGGCTTTCTCATTGCTCTGCCAATGTTCACATCACATGAGTGTAGCAACCAAGCTTCTCCTGACTAAATTAATGAGTTCCTGTACTTAAAAAGTTAAGAAGTAATTCCAGCAGCTTCTCTGCTTCTGCGTGGACCCTGTCTCCTAACACCGCTGGCTTCCTGCTTTCACTTGGGTTCCCATCACACCCAGGAAATGTGGCACTTGGAGCCAACAAACACTGCCTCCCTCAATACACTCTGCTGTTGTAATAACAAACCATAAAATTAACTAAATTTCACCATGGCGTAATGTGCCGCATAAAAGCAGTGGCAATGTGTCTGCAGGGCAAGGGAACGTTTCTTCGTAATCAGTTTGTCTTTACTGCATTGCCAACATTTAGCAATTCCTCCCCTATTAAAGGCAGGGAGGGAGAATAGCATGAGCAGAAACAGAGTGGATATCTACAAAGTGAGCTCTGGATACCTGCAGATGTATATAGCCACGGGTGATGGGAGAGTAAAGATGAGGAAAAGTCACTTTACGTGCACATCCCTACACCTGTCCACTGGCCAGGGAAGCTCAGATATGGTGCCTGGGAATGCTCAGTGCATGTGCAGATACAAGGTGGAAACAGTGCACATAAACCTGTGTTGTACATATATACATTCTTGTTCTATAGAGGTGCACAAATGGCTGCCAGATAGAGAGATGTGGATAATACGTTTCCTTTTTTTGTGTACCAGTACTGAGGCTTGAAGTCAGGGCCTGGGTGCTGTCCCTTAGCTTTTTCACTCAAGTCTGTTGCTCTATCTGATCTGCAACCTCACATCTGGCTTTTTTGGTGTAGTTAACTGGAGATTTTCACTGCATTTGATGTTGGTATAATTTGTGGAGGGGAAGGGAAAAATCAAATTGTTTAAATAGGGATACAGGTGGACCCATTGCAACAATGAGATGTACAAGACGTTATGTCGAAAAACGAACTTTACAACTTTGGCTGGGGGGAGGGGGAAGAAGGGGGAGGGGGGAAGATGGGAAGGGATGGGAAGGGGAAACAAAGGAGGAGGCAACAATGCTTGATAAGAAGTACTCACTACCTTGCCCATGTAATTGTAACCCCTCTATATGGCATTTTCACAATTAAAAACAAAAAACAAAACAAAAAGAGTCACAGGATTTTTCCCTGGGCTGGCTTCGAACCACAGTCCTCAAATCCCAGCCTCCTGCATAGCTAGGATTTCAGGTGTGAGCCACTAGCACCAGGCAGTCTCTTTCCATATTAATGCCGCTAGTAACCATTCCAGAGATTCTGAAATCAACTGCATCCCTGTTGTAGTTAGTTAAGCTCCTTTCTGAGTTAGCAGTGTTTACCTAGAACATTCTCTTCCTCACCTATATGGCTAGAAAAGAAAGTCACATCAAATTCCATAGTTTTGTCAGACTTGGCTTTATCAAGCCAAGTCTTTGTTAGACTTGGTGATACAACCAAGACACTCTTCACCAATGAACAGGGGACACGTTTAAGAGGACACGAACTGCCCTCATGGCATGTTCTGAAGCTAGGGGAAAATGTGCCACACTCACTAACAGAGCTTCTCTTGAATGTTGGGAGAGAACAGCTGGGGGAAGGCCAGAAAGTCACGCCATGCAGCTGTGTGCATCTGTGGCTCATAGGTTCATCTTCTGCAAATAAATGCCCAGCCCACGAAGAAAGGAAGTTCTCCTGACATTCTGTCCTAAGTCCTTCCCAGAGGAGCAATTTATGTCCATTTCCTCTTATGATGAGGGGAAACAGCTGCTCATCACACTTATGTTCGTTCTGTAGAAACCTGTTATTTACCTCTCAAGAACATGGGCAATGTCCTCCCTGAAATTCTCCATCTCTTTCCTTCTCTATGATTCCACATCTCCAGCTGCATGCTGCAATGCAGGCACGTTCTTAGCATGGCCACTTTCTGAAAGGACCACAAGATCGAAGGCTGTGTCTTAGGAGAACAGAGGGGTTGGGAGTTCACACCAGCTCGACACAGGCACAGGCATCGTGGACGTACTCAAATTCCTCCCAGTCTCTAAATGAGATGCTGACACATTGGCGGGTTGGTGAGGGCCCTCCAAACCATATGACTCTAACATGGTTTGAAATCTACTGATAAAAGGCAAATTTTAATCTTGCTTTTGGGGAAAACAGTATGCGCAAAAAGATTTCTTATCTGGATGCCTGTAATCCTAACTACTCAAGAGGGTGAGATCTGAGGATTGCGGTTCAAAGCCAGCTTAAGCAGAAAAGTCCATGAGACTCTTATCTCCAACTAACCAGCAAAGAGCTGGAAATGAAGGTGTGCCGGCCTTGAGCATAAAAGACAGGTGAGAACACAAGGCCCTGAGTTCAAACTCCAGTACCAGCACACCCTCCCCCATTCCCTCCTCCCACCCTCACACAAAATACCTTGATGTTGCCTGAGCCAGCTAGTTGTCCAGGCTAGATAAAATGTAAAGTTGCTAAGAATGTGTTGCTTTCATGCTTTCAAGACCAACTGTCTTCAAAATGCTGCCAGGGCAGTAATTAGTCAGATATTTACACAGTGATTAACATCCTCACCCTGTGAATCATATGAGGATGTTCTATGGACAGATATCATTTGATTCAGGCCTGGAATGTCTCTTCAGAGCAATAATGCTTGGATTTCAGTAAATAATTACTTAGTGGCCATGTTGTAAATATCAGGAGGTGACAGGTGATCTGGCTCTGGGGACACAACACTGAATAAGACACAGAACCTGTCCTCGAATAGTAGTTATGGAAATGATAGCCCAGCTGCAACTGCCCTCATTCAACACCCAGATTTCTTCCACAGGAGGATCCATTTTGTAAAGTGACATGTGGATGCCGGGCTCCTCACATGCCAAATGAGAAGAGAAGGATGGCTCACATGACTGCCAGCAAGAAGACAGTCACCACCCATCACTGTGCTCCAGTCCAGCTCCTTTCTGGAAACTGATGGCAAAAGTTCTCATCTTATTCATTCCTGATGAGACTCTCTTGGGGCTAACTATGTTGGCAAGCAGTATCTTTACCATGTGACAGACCAGGAAAAGCAAAAGCAGGAGAAGAAAGATAAATATCTAGAATGCAGACTGCCAGAGTTGAAGTAAACATTAGAGACCTTCTACCACCCTACATTTTGGTTAAAGAAAATTCTAATGCCAGATATGTGACTTGGCTTGTGTGCCCAATCTCCTATTTCCTAGCATATTGTGCTAGCAAAAATGGTAGGAAATGGTGCTTTATCTTGAGAATAAATCTTTCTTTGAAATTTAATGCCATTTCTCAGCTACATACTCCACAGATCAATTTTCCATATTTTATCACATGAAAAGATTTGTTTGTGCTAAAACTATTGAACTAGAGATATCTTCCATTTCTCCCTTTCCACATAGTGTGTACATATCATATGCAAAGCAGTAATTAAAAGGGAAAAGAATATTCCATCTTGTGAAAATTAGTAACTAGTAATGTATTTTCTCACATTTACATAAGTAAACTGAATATAACCTCTCTCTTTTCCCTCTACCACTGAATGCAATGAATATAGATATTTAGACCCAACTTTTCTCTCTTTTTAGGTTAGGATGAAATACCATGGGGCCCAAAAATGGTATCCATGCTGAATTACCTGTCAGGCCTATAGAAGACTGGACTTTCACTAGAAACTTCTTTGGTGGTCTTAAACAGTACCTCCAATAGTTCCTATCTGAAAAGACCTAGCATGAAAGCTAACCTTGAAAATAATGGAGTCTTAGTTTTCACCAAAGATATTGGAAATACTCAGCTTTCATGCTCATCCCTAGTTGGGGGGTGGGGAGAACAAAATGGAAGATACAAAGAAAATCCTGCAGAATACTTTTCCCATCATTCTTCAGTTATTCCAGTTGCAGGCCAGGTTAAAAAAATGAACCTTCTAAGCTGGTCAAAGAGAAGAAAGGAAAAGAAGATATGAAAAGCATGAGCAGGAAGAGCAGAAGGCACTGTTGCTAGGCAACCAGCGTTGGTCCACCACAGAGGGCTGGGGCTTCTGCATTGCCTGGAGGTTGATGACCTCAGATATTTCTGAGCATCAGCTGCTGGAACCTCCTGATTCTTCTTTTCCTTCGATCTCCCTACCTCTGTCTCCACAACAGACAACACCATGGATTTAGTGTCCCCAAAGCCTTGCTTTGGTCAATGGAGAGATCAGAAAAGAGAGGCACAGAAAAACAGAAGGCAGCAAAAGAGATGGAAAAGAACACAAATAAATCATAATAAAAGATCCCCTTTGTACCATCCCTCAAGTCCAGTTTTCTGCCTTAGAGTTCATTCTGCAGACCCCACACAGCTGAGTATAGACAGGAACTCCAAGCTAGAGAAAGCAGTTGAATATTTTAAGAGGTAAGAGGAAAAGGGTTCAATCTTAGTCAGAGCCTGCTTCCAAAACTGGGACTGGTAAGAGTTAGGGAGATTCATTTCACTCATCAGAAATGAGTGATATCTAAAGATGATTGTACATGCATTTACTGGCACTGAACAAGTTCCTGAAATGGGACAGGGACAATAGCAGCATGAAGCTCTCCCCAATCCTCCAGTCTTGCAGCCTTCAATACACCATATTTCATCCAATCTAAGACACCAATTGTACAGTACACTGTAATTTTAGGTACCATTAGAAAAAGAAAAAAATGCTGGCAATTAACTATGACAATACATTGATTGTAAGATGCATTCAGTTTCAGAGATGTTTAAAGTGTGAAGGAAAATGTGTGTCTCAGAATTGTTAAAAAAAAATATAGTCAAATTTAAGTCTACAGTGGCATTCAATCCCTTCCCAGAATAGTCTCGACCAATGTCTCCAGCTTCATCTCCAGACATATTCCATGGAACAGTGGTTCAACCAGACCTGAATCTCCTTCCTTTTCCATTTTAGGCCTGGGCTAAGGCTGCCCCTTCTGCCTGACAGGCAGCCCCCTTGGTCTAGCTGTTCCTTTCTACCTGGGCTAGCCACACATTTTATTTCATTCTTACTATGACTGTACCCCGTCCCTTCCCAGCACAGTTCTGGGTATTTGGAGGTTTCTTTCTTTAAATTATGAGTTAACTAAGGAAGATAAAATAATAATAATTACAATTTGTTGAGTACTTCCACTGTGCTTAAAAATAGAAGTGTACACAGATACTCCTTGATTTAATGGGGTCTGGTCCTGACAAACGTATCATTAGTAGAAAATGTAAGTAAAAATGTATTTAATGCACCTTGTCCATTGACCATTTGATTAGCCTGGCCTACTTCAAAATGTTCAGAGCACTTATATTAGCTTGCAGTTCAGCAGAATAATCTAACATAAAACCTATTTTAAAATAAATTGTTGACTCTCTCAAGCCATCTATTAAAGAGATCAGAATTCAAAACTAAAGCACAGATGGGAGAAATGAACTAGTACTGCATGTCACTTTCATACCATTGTCAAGTCCAGTCTTTAAGTCATGCCATCACGTGTCCATACTATATATATATATATATATATATATATATATATATATATATATATATATATATATATATATATATATATATATATATATATATATATATATATATATATATATTACATGCAAGTGGTACTGCTGTGATCTATTGTATATAGAAAAGACATAGGTAGTAACTTGGCCAAATGAGAGTCAAATGTACTTCGAGGTTAGGCATGGGGTGACATTAAGCAACATGGGTTTTCTATTAGTATGGCAATGACTGTGGATAGACTACCTAGTCCAGCTTTCAGTCTCTTTCTCCATCCCAGAATATAAGGCGGGCAGGGAAACCCAACATTCCTGCCCTAAAGAATGTATGATTATAAATAAAACAAAAGCTTTAAGACATTAAACTAAAGAAATAGTCAACCAGATAAAAATAATAACATTGGAGAAAGGTATGAATAACAATGCTGATAATAACAAGAGAATTCATGAGCCATAGTAATATACTTAGTCAGATAAACAGTCTGGGAATATAATGAGTTGCAAACAGATTCATCTTGGCTATAAAATAAGAAGCCACTGTGATTGTTTTGTTATTATAAATTAAGATGGGTTTAAAATATGCTGTAGATAAGTGTGTGTTTTAATAAATTTGAAAGCAAAGCCTAAAGCTAGAATTCTGCTTCTTGTTTCTCTAGCTCAGAGTTATCCCTGGAGACTAGCATCCATCTGGTTTTCCCAGTAGGGTCAGCGTGCAAGCTGGCTTAAGGAGTAATGGTCAAGCTTGATGGAATGGGTACATATTTTCCCTCAGAAGACAATTGAAGAATGGGAGACCACTGAGGAATGTAGGTATCTGACAGAATTTCCTTTCAAAGCCCAAGCCATAGGAAACCATAAAGAAAGCAGTATTTAAAGTTAAATTATTTAGCTGGGTGTGTGGTGACACACATGCTTTAATCCTAGCTACTTGGGATACAGAGATGGGAGGAATGTCATTAGAGGCTAGCTCAAGAGGGGAAAAAATTTAGCAAGCCCCTAGCTCAAAAAACAAGTTGGGTGTGGTAGTACATGCCAGAAATCCCAGCTATGTAGAAGGCGGAGATAGGAGGGTGGCAGCCTGAGACCATCCTGGGAAAAAGCAAGGCCTACCTAAAAATAACCTAAAGCCAAAAGGGCTGGAGGTGGGACTCCAGTGATGGAGTACAAAGTTATTTTGAGATGATAACCAAGAGTAGAAGGGTGAGATGGAATATCCTTTTTGATTAATTACAGTGATACACTTCACATAAAATTTACCATCACAACTGTTTTTAAGCATACAGCTCAGTAGGGTTAAATATGTTATATTGCTGTTCCTCTGCTGCCATCACTGCCCTAGAATCCCTTTCATTTCAAACACTGGAAGAAATGCCATAGTCACCAAAACACCTCCTTACCCCTGTCCTGTCCCCACTACCAGGCCCTTGGCAGTCACCTTTCTACCATTCTACTTTCTGTCCGGAAAGCCCTTTCTAAGCGAATCATTTCAGAATCAGGATACTACTGTGGTTTCAATGAGCCTTCTGAAATTGTGTTTTGAAAAGGATTGAGCAAGGATGTGGGTGAAAACAGACCCTAGTACATGTTTACATGGGAACATAAACATGTTCAACCACTCTGGAAAGTACTCGAGATTCCTCAAAAAACTAATCCTAGAACTATCTTATGATCAAGCAATTCCACTCCTGGGCATTTATCCAAAAATTACAAACCAGGATACAGTAAAGCCACCAGAACAATCATGTTCACTGCAGCACTATGCACCATAGCCAAGGCATGGAATCAGCCCAAATGGAACAACGGAATTTTACTCATCCATTAGAAAGAATGATATTGCGACATTTACAAAGAAATAGAAGGGTTTTGAAAAAAAATCATGTTAAGTGAAGTAAATTAGGAACAGAGAGACAAGGGATACATACATGTTTTCTCTCATATATAGAAGCTAGAATTAACTTATAAATATATAAGTAAACACTTCAGAGTGGTATCCAAGTGTATATAAATGTATTCATTGAAAAATGGTAGATTTAGGGGAGAACTCAAATAGTATAATCCCTTAGAAAGTCTAAACTCAGGGGCTGAGAAGGTGGCTCAGTGGTAGAGCGCTTGCCTTCCAAGCCTGAGGCCCTGGGTTCGATTCCTCAGCACCACATAAAGCAAAAAGCCGGAAGTGGTGCTGTGGCTCAAGTGGTAGAGCGCTAGCCTTGAGCTGAAGAGCTGAGGGACAGCGCCCAGGCCCAGAGTTCAGGCCCTACGACCAGACCCCCCCAAAAAAGAAAGTCTAAACTCACAGTCCAACAAAATAAAAACCAGGAAATGGGTACTCAAAAAGGAGAAGGAGGGAGTGGAGAGGGAGTAGATGAATGAAGAGATGAAGAGGGGAAAATGCAGTCATAAAATTCAATCCATAGCCAGGAGCCAGTGGCTTGTGTCTATAATCCATGTTACTTAGGAGGCTAAGATTTGAGGATTTGCAGTTCAAAGACAGCTGGACAAGAAAGTCTGTGGGACTCTTATCTCCAATTAACCCCTAGAAAACCAGACATGGTACTGTGACTCAAAGTGGTAGAACACTAGCCTTGAGCAAAAAAGTTTAGATACAGTGACCAGGCCATGAGTTCAGGCTCCATTACCAGCAAAAAACAAATCAATATAGAAAATTGAGGGAAGGAGTAGGATTGGGTGGACGGGGGGGGGGGGGGGGGGGGAATGATGAATGAGGTGGCATTCATCAAAAATCATTGTTTTTACGTACTACTTTGTTGAATGGCAGCGCCTTTGTATCGCTGCTTATAAATAATAAAAAATATTAAAAAATAAAACAATAAATACGGATGACTCATCCTTCGCAAGTCCCTTGGGCTTTGAGAGCCAGTAATAAGGAGAACAAAAGGGGAAAATTGAGGCTCAGAAGAGAGTAAGACATAGCTTGTCTTAGATCACATAATGACCAGGGGAGGTCCACACACAGGTGAGCACTTGATTTAGATGCATTGTTGCAGCCCACATTTACCATCATCCCTAACACACAGTTGAAGGGCCAGGACTTCTCAGGATGACAGAACACATCGGTCTCTGAAGGCAGAACAGGTGAGCTGCCTTCTTGAAAGCCCCTATCCTTGTCCTGTGAGACCAGTTCCCTGCGGGGAGCCCATCCAAGCAGTGTCTGAAGCATTGACGGTAGGCCATGACTGGGCAGTATGTGAGTGTGGGAAGATAGGGATTTCCACCCTCCATCTTGGTCCTGAGGGAAGCAGCCCCAGAGATCAAATTTTCTACATCTGCAGTGATGTAATCAAGAACTCCCAAAGTCTGGTTCTTCCTTTTTCACAGAACCAGAAATAGAGTTCCCTGAGTAGAGTGAGAGGCCAGTGCGATGAAGGGGTGCCTTAGCATTCTGGTCCTAGTGGACCAACGGTGCTGTCCCATGGAACATCTGGGTGTGCCTCATCTATATTCTGCATCCAGAGGGGTCAACACTGGCGTCTGTCAAAAGGGAGAACTCTATCCAGACTCACTCCTTCCTGAGTCAGCCTATTGTCTCCATGATGGCTTGGGTGCTGATTCCGAGCAGCTGCTAATCAAAATATTTTCTGCTCCTACATCTGTCCCTGAGTGGCCATGTCATTTCTCTGCACTACAATTTAATTACATGTCAGGGAAGAGATGAGTGGAGATGTCACTTTTCACTGAAAAGTGGGGATAATACTTTCTCCCAGGCACTCGGAGTCAAAGGTCAAAAGCTATGCACATATGACCACATAAGATGATGCTAAGTGAAATGAACCCCAAGATAGGGGCACAAGTGGTTTTATCTTTCTTGCTATTGTTTTTAATGTATTTATAAGTACCATGTGATTTTTTTTTGTTTCTTTGTATGTTCTTCCCCATGGTATAACCTCTGTTGTCACTGTATTTGATGTCCTTGCCCTGCATCTTGTATATACATTTTTCTAATTTGGAGAGGGGAAGGGAAATAACAAAATGCTGAAACAACCATACAGGTTGACCCATTGTAACAACGAGATGTACAAAACACTATATTTAAAACAAACTTTACAACTTTGGGCGGGGGGGTGGAAGAGTTGGGGAGGTAGGAAGGGCAGAGATGGTAAGGGGCAAACAAAGAAAGGGGTAGCAATGCTTGAAAGGAAATGGACTCATTACCTTACTCGTGTAACTGTAATCCCTCTGTATAGTATCTTTATAATAAAAAGATATATTAAATAATAATAAAAATCTAGAACAACCTATGACACAGTGATGAGAACTCCTACCTAAAAGGAGAAATGAGGGCTGCTATGAATTACCTGGATGAGGTGTGCTCCCAGAGCACCCTTCCTCAGTGGAAATTTACAGCTGGTAAGTATCCATCCAACAGCCAGAAATTTATCAATGTTAGTAAAATGAGTGAATGAATATGAGAAGATGAATAAGTATATCCATGCATTTGGGCAGATCTTTTCAAAAGCTCCTTTGAGGATGGCTTTAGGTGTAAAAGTAGGAAATCCCATCAGCAGAGTACTAAATAAAAAAACCAATGGAGGCACTAAATCCAGACTGTTAACACATTAAGGGGGTGTTACTTGGCTAATAGCAGAAGTTCTAAAACACCCCTTTACTATACAGCATGGGCTAATCAACTCTTCTGTTAAACCAGCACTCCAAAGATGAACATTCATCTCAATGAATGAACAACTCCAGAAATTATCTGGGCAACAGTGAGCTATAGTAATTTGTAGATCCATGGATGCTTGTTAAACACACACTAAACATCAACATTGTGCTCTCGCTTATTTCTTAAGGACAAGAAAGCTCACGTCTACCAGGTGCACTGAGCTCTCCTGCAGGAAGACATGCTACATCTCCCCTACAAGTCTTGCTATGTTACTGTTTGTTGAGATCCCCTCGAATGAATGAACAAATATCGAAGGAAGGCTTGGTCCCTGCAGAGGGAGGAACATGATACAAGCCACAGTTCTGCCATACTGACTTCAGGTGAGCTGGCTAGTCTGGGAAATCTGTAGATTGGTCTCTTAAATCTTCTGGCTGCACCAGTCAGTGCCAATGGGAACTTCCTCCAATAACCATGACTACAGTGTGCTCCTGGCAGGTTCCCAGGGGCTCCAAGCGGCTCACCCCAAGAGGAACTCTTTCGGCAGCGCCAGAACAGCCCCAAGCTCACAGAAGAGCCCAGCTGGACTATAAATTGTACAGACAAAGATAAAGACACACATTTTCTCTTGGCTCAAAGGACTTCAGCATGGCACATTTACCCTTCCCTCTGCCAGGCCAGCAGGGCCATTTTTGTGTCTTTCCCTTCTCCCTCACTTTCTCTCCTGGCCTGTTCTATCCCTTTCTGTAAGGCTCCTAGAAGTCCTGGTCACCAGGGCAGCGTATCATGCCAGAGCCTATACAGTAGGCTGCTTGTTGGGGTGACCTTGAAATGACCCTCACTCTGGTTCTGTCTCTATGGTGGGTTAACCAGGTTTCCACAGACAGCTGGAGATTTATGAGAAGCCTTCAAGTTGAAGTCAGAAGATCCCATGCCAGGTATGACTCCTTCCTACCTGTGTGACTTTGGACAAGTTGTTTGATGTCTCCCAACCTCATCAAATAATGTCAAACTCATAGGATGATTGCAGAAACGAAATGAGATCCCTCACTGTTTTAATTAAACGGTATTTCTAGCATAGCTTGTAGGTTAAAAAGGATCTTCACATCTCTGGTTCAGATCAAGTGAGGCTGGTATGTGCTTTAACTCAATGTTTTAAGGGAAATAATAAGTTTTTAAAAAGGTCAAAAGCACAAAGTGATTGACTAAATTGGTTGTACAGGCAGAAGTAAGATCCAGGGTTTCTGCTTCCCTATTCCACTGTGAATTCCACCCTTCTTCTCATAAAACAAGTCATGTAGTCACAGAGATTTTTGTTGTTGTTGTTTGCTTGTTTTGTATTGTGGCTTTTCAAATGTGTTGGAAGGGCCACAGAGCAACCAATCAGGGAGTACAAATGACTTTCCCTTTCAGGCCACTGGATTGTAGCTTGTTTAATATCTAAAACTCTATGAACAAGTACCACATCCTTAATTTTCTTCTGTGCTTCAGTGTCTTTCATCTGTTCACTGCAGCAGGAGCAGGATGACCTTTTCCTACTGAAAACCATCAGTGTTACTGAAGGCAGTGCCCAGAGTCTTTTGAGATACCTGGGATCCATTCTAGACACACACACACACACACACACACACACACACACACACACACACACACACACACACACACACACACACACACACACACACACACACACACACACACACACAGAGTATTTACTGAACACATAGACAAGTTGAAGTTCCTAGAGGAAGTGCCTTTACAGAGGTTCAGGATGATATTATTGATGTGATAGGAACTCAAAGCCTTGAACAAAATAGGTGAGGTTATTTTTTATGAAAATATCACTAGTCAGTGAGATCTGACTAGTGAGATCTGTAGTAACAGGACACACTAAAGGAAGGGTCAGAGAAAGAAATAAAACTATATCCCTTGGCTGAGCTTAGAAAGCATGATAAAATATAAATAACACAGGCATTACCTTGATTCTATTTTTTTCTTACTTCTCTGATTACCTCTTCAGCTAATTAGCTAATACAACAAGCCAAATAGAAAACCGCCCCGATTTTTTTTTTTTTGGCCACATCGTTTCTCCCATCCCTGTGGAACTTGGATTAAATCACATCAAAGCACTATCTGCTGAATCCCCTCCCCCATAAAAAGCAGACACAGCACAAAGCCAGACCTCTCTTCCCTGTCTAGCCCAGAGAGGTTGCTGGGAAGAGCTGAAGGGCTGATGTGAGGTGGGAAGCTGGGATGCGTCTCCATGACAACCACCCAGGCCAAGGCCAGTTTCATCACCTGGAAACTAAGCGAGATGCAAAAGGAGGGAGTCTCTGTCAGGGGGCAGTTTGGATTCTCATAAGCATGAGCCTATTTGAATGCAAGTATGTGTAATGGAACAAGGTGAACAAAAGAATCCGTGCATGGTCTAAGAAAGTGAACAAATCAAGAAAGAAGTGTTTTCAAAGACAAGTTTTTGCCACCTATGGAGCCATCCAAGATGGCCAGGTAGAAATGTCATATTGAGTCTATCACCCATGGGCACAGAAGCTATGTACTCCCACAGGAGTCTGTAAGCTACAGAAGAGCTAATTGAGGGATGGGGACAGATGCTCAAAATCATAGACAGTGACTTTGAGCTCCATGTGTTCTACTTCAACCTGGGCCATTTTCTTTGAAGTGTCTCCCTTTCCCTGCCCTTCCATTTTTCTCTTTCACAAGAGCAAGCATTGCTCTTCTGAGACACTGTGATACTTCCAGCATGTTCTTTTGTTGTGCTAGAACTGGGGCTTGAATTTAAGGGCCTGGGCACTGGCCCTTAGCTTTTCCATTCAATGCTGGCACTCTACCACTTGATTCACAGCTCTACTTCCAGCTTTTGGGTAGTTAATCAGAGATAAGAGTCTCACAGACTTTCCTGCCCAGGCTGGCTTCAAACTGTGATCTCAGATTTTAGCCTCTTGAACAGTTAGCATTACAGGAACGAGCTACTAATGCTTGGTCCCCAATGTGTTCATTTTTAACCAGGCTTCCCTTATAAAGGGCCATAGGCACAGGAGAATTGATACTCGGATGTGAATTCTACTCAGAGATGGCTCTTCTGGGAGAATTGTGAGAGAAAGGCTGAAAGGGAAGGAGGGACAAGTCTTACTCGCCTCTCGGTTTGAACTTGAGGTGCTAACGTGGCACTCTACAGAGTAGGAGGTGTGAGAGGGAAACCTGCCCTTCTTTCCCACCTGTCCATCATCCCACTGGAAAGAGGATAGTGGAAAGAAGGCAGATGCCTGGGTGGAAACCTGGGTTCTATTGTTTGCTAACTGCCCAGACTGTCACCTTCATTGCTGTAGTTTCTTCATGTCCAGCACCAGGTCATAAAAGCACCTTCTCTCCAAAGAGGGAGCACCCACCTTTCAGGAAGTCCAGTGCAAGGACAAAGTTCCAACAATCCAATGATGCCTGTCTGATTGCAGGAATGCCAGCCCAGCCTTCTCCTGCAAACTCATTCTCTTCTGGCTCAGTGTGTCTCAGACTTTTTCATATCATGACACACAGAAAAAAATCATAATATTTGCACAGTGCTAACATCCACTGGAGAATGTGTTTACACCTACAGGCAAGTACATCCCAGGGGTTGTGGTTTGTCCCCCCAGACCCTCCTAGAGGCTCCCAGGCTTGTAGGGGTCAACAGTAGGGACATTGTTACCAAAGGAGCGCTAAGCAAGGACACCCCAAAATATGATGGGAAAGGCCCCTCCCCATCCCAAGGGTCAGGGAAATACTGGACACCCACTGGATAAGAATGATCTGGACCAAATCCTGGAGAGACAAGATAAATAGAATGTCCTGGTTAAGTCAGACTCGCCTCTGGTCCTGGGGTCAGAGTCATCCTCCTTCAGTCTCCTGGTTATGGGAGAAATGGGGAGGAACTATTGAGGAACTACAGCCATGCTCACCATCGATAGAACCAACAGGGACAGAATTCCTGACAGCGCCATACCCCACGTCTGACACATCCCCCTCTATGGGGCTCATTCTCCTGCTCCCTCCAATATACCTTCAGGTTTGCTTCTCTGTCAACCAGGAGTAGCTATCCAAACATCCGAGCTTGTAAATTCTGCCAAGGACAATAATGGCTACCATGTGCTGACACACTGAAGGACCAAACACTTGAGCTTTGCTTGAAAGGTTTTAAAAATAAATAATAAATAAATAGTTATTTAGCTCTTTCCTCCCCGTCTCTTAACAGCACCTTTCAACCCAGGAGCTGCCAAAGAAATTAGAAGCCACAGCTATGTATAGAAACCACATCACTCACTACTGAAATAGACACAGTAGCAACTCCCCCACACCACTTGATGGTGGAGGGGGGTAGAGAAACCTCCGTCCAGCCAAAACAAGGGATGGGGTGTCCCTGGAATGCTTTTAGGGGTTCCTAGGGGTGTCACAGGGAAGGCAAGCAAGGTGGGCACTGCCAGGATTCACAGCATTTGTGTGGGGGGAGAAATGGCCTCGGAGCATCTCATCCACACTCCTGGGTGGAGTTTATCACATGTGGAAAGGTCTTTGGGGACAGGAAATTTGAAACATTCCCATCCCGAGGCTTCAGGGCACTGACAGCAAAGGAATGCTTCCCAATAATGAAGCCACAGGCTGCTTGCCACCATATAAAAGCACATTCTCCCTTCTGATGTCTTTGCTGGAGATGGCAAACAGCTGGTCCCCATCCTCCTTATAATAACCCCTCATATTGAAGATGGTTATTCCTCACTCCTCACCCTTCACTTCTCCTTGTTCAAAAAGAAAACAAAAGCAGAACTTCAGTTTCTTTATCTTGGCATCAAACGCTTGTTGCTTTCGTCCCAACTCAATCCATCATTACCTCCTTTTCTTTTAAAAATTATATTCTTTCTTCTGATCTTGTTGCAAAGTTGATGGAGCATGGGTAAATAGCATCCCCACCCTAGTACTGCGACAGGGGCACGTGAATCAGGGCAGGGAGAAAGGAAGGAAATGAACACACCCCATGCACGGATCCTTCATAAGATGGATGCTTTTCCATCCTTCCATGAGTCTTAACAGCCTGAGGAAGTATCCCAGCCTCAGATCTGGAAATGATTCAGCAAAATCACATAATGTGTCCAAGATGAAATGATTAATACAGTCTTTACAGCTGAGATTTGAATTCAGGTCTCATTATTTAATAACTCATTATTTAATAACTCAACAGACCAGTCTGGATCAGAGGGCATGAACTCCATTTGAGGAAATGAAAATCAAAGCCACAAAGATCCCATTTCATACCTACTAGGGTGGCTACAATAGAAATCAAGCACTCGCATGTCTTGGTGTGGAAATGGAGGATTGGAACCCATGCAGCTGGAAAACAGTTTAAGTCTTCCTCAAATGGGTAATACCATTTTCAAATTCCATAATTCCTCTTGTAGATAAATACCCAAGAGTTATCAAAAAGTATGTTCGTGGAGACACCTGTACACAAACTATCATATTAGAATTGCTTGCAATAGCTTTGAAATGGAAACTAATCAAAAGTCCATTGGTTGAGGAATGGATAAGTAAATATGGTAGGACAAGACAATGGAGTATGCTGAAACAGAGTGCTGATAGATACTACAATCTGGGTGAATCTTAAAAACATGCAGAGTGAAAGAAGTCAGACACAAAAGACCATGTATTATATAACCCCACTGATAGGAAATGTCTAGCTAGGTTTATCTACAGAGACAAAGTGGCTGAGTGGTTGCCTAAAAGTAGGAGGCACAGAGCACTGGAGGTTGTTGGCTAAGGAATGTAGAGTTTATTTTTAGAGTAATGAATATGTTTTAAGATTGGTGTGGGGATGGTTGCATAACTGTAAATGTACTAAAAGCTCCTGCATTATAAAAACCATTGAATTATAGTCTTTGGGTGAATTATTTCAAATGTAAGTGATATTTCAGTATAACTGTCTTCTTTTTAATAAGCTAAATCACTAAACTTTAAACTTAGCTTTCTAAGTGTGTGTGTGTCGGGGTGGGGGGGGGGGGGTGGGGGGGGGGTAAGAATCTATGAGCCAAAATTAGACCAAAGTTCCATAAAGCAAAAGTTGACTCAGTCTCTGGATGGACTTAAGACTTGGAAGACCATTGACAATGTAAACGGCCAGTGTTTCCATTATTCTGAGGAGGAAGATCAAGGGCCTACCAAGAAGATAGTGGCAAACCTCTTCCTCTAAGCCAGTATATCCTAGAGACAGGACTTGAGTACCTCCATCTATCATCCCAATCTGCAATGGGAGTCAGCAAAGCAGAGAGGAAGCACCTTGCCCTGGCCAGCCTGACGTAGTGCAAGGATTAACTAAGGTAAATTCATGGAGAGCCTGCTACATGCCAGAACTACATTCCCACAGGTAGCGGTAGTTTGAGGCTGGCAGCTTCATGGGGAAAGAAGCATCTACCTCACATCCACTCCAGCATGGCTCCGTCACACCACAGAGCTCCAGGAAAAGAAAGGAGAAGAGGAGGCAAAGAAAGGAAGGAAGAAAAGAGCATGCAGAGACCAGTTGGAGAATAAAAGGGGGCCAATTCCCTCTTATTAAGCCTGTTATTAGGCTTCGAATCAAATTAAACCACAGGGCTTTCCACTTGCAGAGTGCTATTTTAAGGCTTATTAGACTATATTAGGATTGGCATACATTTCCACTGACATAATATCGGCCTTTAATTGGATTTAAGGGCGAGGAGGCTGCATTCATCTGGAATAGACCCTGCTAGGAGAAGCTTGCTATTCTCCTCACAGCCTTCCCACTTCCCCTGCTGGCGGCCATCCGAGGGGCCAACTAGGCCTGTAACCCATTCAGATCCAAAACACAGCTGTTTCCCTCCTCCCCCTCCTCCCATGAACTGCCCAAAGCATGTCCTTCTCACATATATGTGCTCCATTGTTTGGGGCAGACCCTGGCTGTCACTAGCTGTGGAAGTGGCTGAGTTGCAGGTGCCCAGCCAGGCTGGGAGGCAGACTCCATGCATGAGTAGGGACTTATGAGGGAGAGGCCAGCCTCCCCTCTCCTGACTCCAGGAAGCTATGGATAGAGAGTGTGAATGACATCAGGAGACACTGGGATTCTACTTGGGGGTAGTGATGAAGAGGAAGATTGGGACTTGGAAACAAATCATTGACCTTGACCTTTGAATCTCTGTCTAGCCCCTTCCTGATCAGTCCTTATATAGTCCTTGAAGGACCCTGTGGGACAGGTGAGAGATTTGAAGGAGGAAGCAACATGGAGAGCGTGCTCACACTGGAGGGGGCAAGAACTTGCGGGAGCAGGAGGAGGCCAGCTCTGTCTGACTCATGTACTTTATCCTCAGCACACCTGGACAGGTATACAAGACAGTAAGTGTCATGGCCCAGCTTGGGGCTCCGCTATCAGGCAGTGCCTTATGTGAGTCCTTGTATACGCTGTTCTTGTGGTAGCCTTGTGAAATGGGGACACGTCGCCTCATCCTGCTCACGACTATTCCAAGAACTCATCAGGAGACCACAGATAAAAGGACGGCTATGGAGCTTAATACCGTTTGTGCCTTCTCTCTTCCTCTGCTTTTCAAATGTTTCTACCAAAAGGCATCATAGCAGTAACAGACGTCACCAATCAAGCACATTACAAAATAACGTAGGGATGAGAACACTCTTGGTACGGAGACAAGGATGTATGAAATATCACTTCCCAAAATATTGCTCCAACATGAAAAATATCCCAAATTCCGTAAGATTTTCCACTAATATATGTGAACATCGCCGCTCCCACTTGCCAAGCTGCTTCTTCTTGGCGATACTTCGATGCCTCCAGTTTCTACACTTGTTTTCAGCTCTTCTGCCAGAGCCATGTGCTTGTTTATTTTTACTACATTTTTATGACGTTTCTGCTATAGCAATAAGTTTTGCATTATTAGTTTTATCAAATAACAGAATGTCTGGTTGGCTGGCTAATTTATTGGCTCTGGTTTTATGGCCCCTGCCCAGAACACTTTTTTTTTCCCTGATTACTTTCTAAGTTGTTCTTAGATCCTTTCTTAAGTATGTGCTTATGCCTATATTAAATCAATCTGAGAGCTAATTGTTAATCGTAGAAACTAACCATCAGTATGATGCCAATGGCTGTAATCGTATCATTATTACTTAATCACAGGTTTGCTTACTTGGTTGGGCACGACACATGTGTATCGGAAAAGTTGCTTATTAAAGGAAAACCTTATTACATAACAAAGACTCCAGAAACATGTCCGCAGAAACCCCTCTTACAGCTTACCTCACTGTTCTTATTTGACCCAACAACTCCATGAATGACTTGATTTTATCTTTAAGAAGAAGCAGATATTCTCCCAGTTATGACAGGAGAAACTGAGGCAGAGGTGAGGGAATATCTTGCTCAGATCTGTGATTAACTGCCCTGTTACTGGCAGGGAAGAGCTCCTGGGCCAGGCACTAACGATGTCTGTTGTACTTCTGGAAGGCTTAGCAACCCCTGGAAGTCTGTGGTCTTTTCCTGTCAGATCTGTTTCCCTCATGGAGCCTGAGCCCAGGGGTTTTTCCTCTCCCCCATCCCCAACACATGTCCTCAATGCTCACTGACCCCCAGAGAGTTCCACATCAGTAAGAGTGGGACCTCCTGGAATGTTCCCCCCAAGGGAACATCAAAGGAGCAACTGTCCTGGTGGGTTTAGGTTAATGACATCTGAATCATTACAGGCAGCGTGTGCATGCCTGAGGGCCTGGGGTACCAACAGAGTGACGTGTGCGTGTGCGCACGTGTGTGTGTGTGTGTGTGTGTGTGTGTGTGTTTGTGTGTGTGTGTGTGTGTGTGTGTGTGTGTGCGCGCACCCGTGCATACTGAGCCTGTGTATTAAAGGACTTAAAGCAAGAACGAGCTCAAATCCACAAATAAGTATCACTGTGAACTCATGGTACTCACAATTTAGCCAGGAGTTTTTATTTAAATGCACTGGAGTCTAACATCTTTTTTAGAGCTCAGTTCTCTGGAGTCGGAGTGCTTTATATTGCCACATCGACTGCCACTCCACTCCGGTTCTTCATTTCCCATCAGGGAAAAAAGTGTTCCCATGGCAGAGGGTGGTGGGCTGGAGCCTTTCACAAAAATAACTTTTTGGCAACACGCATCATCATTATCCTCAGCGCTGTTTAGCACTTACACACGGAGGTTGCCGAAGCAGGGCAGGCTGCGTGGTGAATGTCCCATGGATGTTTGTACACATATGTGTGTGTCCTAACATACCCCTGCTCTACAGATGGTTGTTAT
Source organism: Dipodomys spectabilis (assembly GCF_019054845.1). NCBI lineage: Eukaryota > Metazoa > Chordata > Mammalia > Rodentia > Heteromyidae > Dipodomys > Dipodomys spectabilis. Next base: position 18,347,900 of record NW_024870874.1, read on the forward strand.
TAATCTGGGCAGGGAGAGCTCTTGGAGAGGGACTCTCTTGCTTCAAAAAGGAAGATGTCCTAGCTCCTCCCTTTGCTTAGCAACCAACACGTACAGCCTCAGCAAAGGCAGAGAAATGGACAAGTGGCAGTGAGCTCCACAGAGGACCTCTGGGAGGAAACTTGATGACAGCCTAGGAAAGCATAGAGAAGGTGTGCAAGGTGCTTGTCAGCACCTGCATGGTTCCAGGCGAAAGGCGTCTCAATGGGTTGGAACGTGATGGGTTCAAGGTCAGACAGAGGCATGCCTAGTTTTGCTGACTAACATGTCTAGCTACACAATGCTGTGATGTCTTCCTATGTGCCCAGTACTTTTGCTTGGTCCTGGTCCTCTTGATCAGCCTCCCATTGCTCTGATATTCTAACGTCTTTCCCTAGAAATTCCCTTTGGGATTAGGACAACCTGATGCATCTCCGTTCACTGCAAATGAAACATCCTAACAGATAAATCTCCAAGACAGCTGATGTCAGATTCCATTAGCTGAAGGTAAAGCCCACTGGCTACAAGCTAGAAATGCACCCACTGAAATTCCCACTTCTGTCAAATATCAGGATAAACCAGAATATCACCTGCTCAGCAAACTCTCATTCATTCATTTAGTATGTATCTAGCATTGACCACGTGCCCATCTGGGACCCATGTAGTTTATATCATCCTGGTATGCTCTCTCTCTCTCTTTCTCTCTCTCTCTCTCTCTCTTTCTCTCTCTCTCTCTCTGTGTGTGTGTGTGTGTGTGTGTGTGTGTGTGTGTGTGTGTGTGTGTACAGGGATAAGTAATCTCAAATAGTCATAAAAATACTATGTCTATACATAAGAGGAGAGGGTAAGGGGAGAAAGGAATAGAGAACTGGGAACAAAATGTGTCTCCAGTCTTTGCCCATTTTGTGCTCCCCTAATAGTATATCACAGATTGGATAATTGATAGACAAAAGAAACCTATTTCTTCTACTTTGGGAAGCTGGGAAGCCCAGGGTAGAAGGGTTTTGCATTGGTGAGGGCCCTCTTGCTGAGAGAGAAAGAGAGAGAGAGAGAGGAAAAAAGAACCTAAGTTAGACTGGTTATATAGCAAACTCAACCCGAGGATGGCTAGGGCTAACAAGCCTACTTCCCTAGTGACAGCATGAACCCACTCACTAGAGTCTAATTCTCATAACTGAATCCCTTCTCAAAGGCCTCATGTCTTCTTAATACTGTTGCAATGGCAATTCAATTGTGCCATGAATTTTGGTGGGAATGTCCGACTGTGTCTAATCATTTTGCTTAGTAGGAGAGCAGGTAAGAAGACACTGTTTGGGTAAATGGTGAAGGAGTAGATTGGGAGAGCAGGATAAGGACTAAGACGTAGCCACAGCCCAGCACCTGCCGTGCTTGAGGTGAGAGGAGTAGAGGGAGGAGGAGGGCAGAGACAGGTGAGCAAGGGGAGAGCTCTTGGCCAATGCTTTTGAAAGTATGTCCAGTTTTCATGAGAACCACTTTAGAAAGGAAGTAAGTATTCCTGATAGCGAATGCTAGATCTTCCTAGAAGTTCTGACTAATAGGTAAGAAACCAGGGTTCCATTTTCCCTCCCAACTCTGCCTCTCCATGGTCCTGTGTTTCCACACTCCTGCTCAAATGTGAGAGCCAGGAACTCAGACATGACTATTTGTGTAAATGGTGAAGTTGGGTTTATAGCAATTTAATCAGCAGCATTAATAATGTCACCTAAACTTAATGATACCAATTATAACCATGGTAAACATCGCTGAGCAGCTTATAAACAGTGATATTAAAGTATGAACTTCCTGAATTCGGTCAAAGCTGTTGTTAAGAAACAGAAGTAGAAAGGTTCGTGCTTTGAGTAATCCCACAATTCTCACTCCTCCTCAGAATGAAGAGTGCCCCAAAGGGTATGCCTATGAGGACAGGGGTCCTGGGTCTCTCCTATCACCTGTGGCTAGTTTGGTCCTTTTCCAAGGACAGATCGAAGTCCGCTGCTATTGGCAACAGATACCAGGGTGGGAGTGTTGCAGAAGTTATCGCCCTGGAACAAGGGCATGGTTGAGTAATTATTCTGGCCCAGACAATATTACTTCCATAACCTAAGCAAGTGCTGAGAAGACCAGAGAAAAGCACAGGGGATTTTTTTTAAAGGTCAGCTAGAGAACCTATCAAAACATGTTACAAAACAGAAATTGGAGGCAGAATTTAATAAGGATTTTTCTCTCTGTATGGGACTCTCATAAGAATGGTGGGAACCAACATTCTTACTCCAAAGAAGCAGCAGCAGCAGGTATCAGAGAACCAGAAATGCCCCCCACAAGGGATTCACATTAGAGAATAAAGACCAAGATGCAAGGAAGGAGCTCTGAAGGAGGTTAGGAAGCCACCTGCTTCCAAGGGCTTTAACATTTAGAGATGACCAGCACTATGCTGTCCACATGGACAGAGGAGTGTCCAATAGAGAATGCTGATCAATATCATTACAATGTACTTGTGACTGAAGACAGTAAAATAAACTCACTGAAAGCTCTGGATAATAGAGGGTGGTGGGGACTGAGAAAGTAAGAGGAAGTAAGGGAGTTGAGCTGATTTTAAAAGAAAACACCTTCTAACAATTACTATACACACAAAAAAGTGAATGACAGCAATAGTAAACAGATTTTTACCAGGATGTGGGTATTATGGGCAGGGAAGAAGGTGAACGGAGAAAGTAAAAAGGAATATTATGTGTTAAAAATAGAGCAATGAGTTGAGCATCTGTGGCTCACACCTATAATCCTAGCTACTCAGGAGGCTGAGATCTGAGGACCATGGTTTGAAGCCAACTGGGGCAAAAGTAGTATGAGATTCTTATCTCCAATTAACTGCCCCATCCCACCCCAAAGCCTAATATGGAGGTGTGGTTCAAGTGGTGGAGGGCTAGCTAGCCTTGAGCAAAAAAGCTCAGGAACAGTGCTCTTCAAGCTCTGAGCTTGAAGATAAGCACCAAATTTTAAAATAAATAAATAGAGCAATGAAATTTGTTGAGATTAGTTTGGGAAAAGGGGCAGAAGGATGAGGGAGAGTGATGGGTGGAAGCTAATCAAGGTACATTATATGTATTTATATGTCAAAATGTAACTGCCTTGTACAATTATTTAATAGTGATTTTAAAAATGTAAAAGAAACAACAACAAAAACCAAACATGTGGAGGAGTCTTTCCCTCCAGAAATGAGAGCCACTTAAAACCCACCTAACTTTTCAACCTAAGCCATGGCAGCCTTAGGAAATGGTTCCCTTGTGGTATGCCTAGGGTGAGTAAGGAGACCATTGATGAGCCACAGCTGCTCAGCAGAGAATACCCGCCACAGGTCTGTGCCCCATCTGTGGTCCACTGACTGCCAGGCTCTGCACCCTAAGTTTCCTCTAGTCTCCATCCTCCCTGTATCCTTCTTATGTTCACAGTTAACCTGAACAATAGACTTCTTTCCCTTTCTTCACTCAAGAGTGTTAGACTCAAAGTGGCGCTGTAGCTCAAGTGGTAGAGTGCTCGCCTTGAGCTGAAGAGCTGAGAGACAGCGCCCAGACCCAGAGTTCAAGCCCCACGACCGACCAAAAAAAAAAAAAAAAGAGTGTTAGACTCATGGAAAGATACTCTTGTCCAGGATCCCAGGCAAATTCCTCATCTCTTTGTAAATAATGCCTTAAGTTGTGCCACAGGTCGGCCTTGAATCTGTGTCCACTTTCTAATCTTAAGAGACTAAGATAGCAAAATACTTCCATTTCAGTATGCTATCTCCCCACTGGGTTGCTATAAAGACAGGATCACTCAGCACCTCCCTCATTCTGTCTCAGACATGTAGGAGGACTGAGAACTTTTCCCAAGAAGAATTAAAGGCAGTACCTCTCCCTTCTCATTCAATTTATAGAAAGCTAGCTGGCCGTCTCTTCACCTCCAACACAGACTTTTATTTTTCAGTCTAAACATCCCCGATGACAGCTGATTCTTCAGAGGGAGTTTACTTACTACAGTGCTAGGAAATTGCATTGTGTGTTTTTATAGATTTGTGCATGTACTCGGTGGTCTTAGAACTCTGCAGGCAACTCTAATAAATAAATAACAGTGCTGGGCTGAGCCCAAGTTAAAGCAAAGGATTTTTGTTAAGCCAAAGTCAGAGAAAAGAATTACTGGGAAATACACACCAGTAAACAGAAAGCAACTTGACACAGAGAACAGCATTCAGGGAGAATGACAATTCTGTGCATGCCTGTGTGTGTGTGTGTGTGTGTGTGTGTGTGTGTGTGTGTGTGTGTGTGTGTGTGTGTGTACGTGTGTGCGCATGTGTGTGTGTGTGTGTGTGTGTGTGTGCGTGTTTTCTTTTCTACAGCCAGTGTGTTTCAGTGGAGATGGGGATTTGTGAACAAGATTCAAATTCCACTGCTGCCACTAAATTGTTTTTTTAGAGTCCAAAACAAAATCTTTCTGTGGCTGTATCTATGTGGCACCAACCATCTGGAAGGGAATTGAAAGTTTATTTAATTATCCAGATATTTCACAATACACAAATCCTTCTTTTCCTTTACTTCTCATTCAAACCAGATGTGTGACATCTGCAAAAAGTGTCTCGGCTTCAGGTTTTTCATCTGAAATCTTTGTGTGTTGGGGCAGAGAGAGGCTGTCCAAGCTCAATGTCTCTAATAGATCCTACTCCTAAACAGTAATCCTGAAGCAATGTACTTATATTGTTTAGAGAAAACATATTTTTTAACAACAGTATTGGGGTTTGCTTTATTTTGATTTTGTGCTAGTACTGGGGCTTGAACTCAAGGCCTGGGCACTGTCCGTAGATTTTTACTCAAGGTTTTTTGGTAATTGGAGATAAGAGAGTCTCACAGACTTTCTTGCCTGGACTGGCTTTGAACCAAGATCCTCAGATTTCAGCCTCCACAATAGCTAGGCTTACAAGAGTGAGCCACTCCATGCTGCTGATCACATATATGCTATATATGCGCACACTGGAGGGAAACTAGGAGGACACAGAACTAGAGGAAATCAGGGAAAAGCATTCAACAGTAGGACTCATCAGCTGCACTGGACATTGATCAAAATGAACTAAGCAACTCAATGGCAGCAATGGAAGGGAGAGAACGAGTGGGAAAGAGTAAATAGCTGGCACTGTGCAAAAGGAAAGGAATGTACATATCACCCAATGTGAAAGAACTGTATTGTCAAAGCTCATAGAACTCATAAGCTTTATAGACCACGATTGACAATTTGCCCCATGAAAGTTAGAATGTCTTTGTGACTTTAACTAAGCATCACTATCCAACAATACTGTGAACTTTGTGAAATTATATAATTAATCACAATAATTTGCAAAAAAAAAAGCAAGAGTGAGCCCTGGCTGTCCACCAGCACTGGGGTTTGGATTTAGGGTTTCCTGCTTACTAGGTAGACATGCTTAGCAACTCCTCCAGCCAATTGTGCTCTGATGAGGTCAACGACGACGACGACGATGATTTAAGTGTGTGTGTGTGTGTGTGTGTGTGTGTGTGTGTGTGTGTGTGTGTGTGTGTGTTTGCAGGCACCACAGCTTGACCTCAGGGCTTGACCTTGCTCTTTTGCTTATGAGGCTGGTGTTCTACCACTTGAGCCACGCTTCTACTTCTGGCTTTTTTGCTGGTTAATTAGAGATAAGGGTATCTCAGATTCCTCCACCCAGGCTGGCTACAAACTGTGATCCTCATATCTCAGCCTCCTAAGCAGCTATGATCACAGGCCTGAGTCACTGGCACCCAGACCTCTTTGGTTATTTTTAAGGTAGGGTCTGGCTTTTGCCAGGGTTGGCCTGTATATCAATCCTCCTAGCTTGAATTCACCATAGCTTAAATAGTAGGTATACAGCCATGCTTAGAGTTCTGCTAAGATAGTGTCTCATGAAATTTTTTTCCCCAGGTTTGTCTGGGCCATAAACCAGCTTTGATCCTCCCAATCTCTGCTTTCTCAGTAACTAGAATTACAGGCATGAGCCACTAGTGTCCAACCTGAAGAACATAATGTTAAGAAATAGTACTCCTTGTTAGCAGCGGAGGAGTCTCTAAATATAGTAGCAGTTGCAAAATGGTTTGGTGGATCTTGCTGGTGGAAGAGAAAACTGTGTAGAAATAAATGTGCTTTATTAATTCTCTGGAAGTAATTAGCCGATTAGGATCTTCAGGTCTGAAAGATTCCAAGGTTCCAGGCTATTATTTACTCACAGTTAATTCTTTAATGTATGTGTTCATTCAACAAAGATTAATTTGGTGCCTACATATGACAAGAAGTCTGGTAGGTGCTAGGAGTAAAGATTTCTTTTTAACTTTTGCAAATGAGCATCTAATTACAAGTGTGGTGGCTCTGCAAAGGCTAGATGGCCTTCTCATGGATGAAAGGACAATCAGGGGCATAGTGTCCTATGTCTGAGTGGGTGGGCTTTCTCTAGGCAGAGCAGGGCAGTAGGTATCGAGGGGGGAGACAGGAGGCCCCGACAAGGCAGGGCATGCAGAAACCAGGGGCATTTGATCTTTATCATAAACGCAGTAGGGATCTGCTGGAGGGTTTAGAAAAAAAAGTCACCAGAATCAAAAGACTTGGCTCAACTAGCCTGCTGACCCTCTGATAGCAGGTTCCGGCTGGACCCTTCTCTATAACAAGGTGATTCAAATGGACTCAGAGTTAGGCCTGAAAGGCATATGCAGGTGGTTTTAAATTCAGTTCCCACCCTTGTCAGAAGGGAAAAAAATTAAGGTCTTAATACTTATTCTGTCTGTTTAATGTGATTAAAACAGTGATTGAGTGGAATAATTCATGTAAACATATTTAGTAAAATGAACAGAAACATATACTTAAATTGTTTATAATTATTATTGATAATTATCATCATCATTATCATTGGTATTGTTGTTATTTTTCCTTCCTTCTACCTTGGCCACAGAGACTCAAACATCTCAGTGTACCCAAGAGTTAAGAGATATAAGATGGGGCTATCCCTGCCTAGGAATATGCTGAGCGTATCTGTCTGAGATTTGTATCTTTGTCTCATTACCTTCATCTAAGGAAAAAGAGTTAAAAGGGATTGGGGAACCTTGCTGCAGCTCTGTGGCATTATTTACTAAGAAGAGACAACTCTGAAAAAAAAAAATACCTTCTCCCCCGAGAGCAGTGACCTAATCAAGATGTATAATTGCTTGCCTTATCTAAATGAATACATCATTTGAGAACCAGTAATGGGCCTCGTGGTTTCACTTGCTATATAGTTCTCAATTGCTATTGAGTTCTCATTTGCCATGGAGTTCAGCTGCTGAAGGGTAATTATAATGTTTAACAAATATATTCCCTTTAGGGACCTGATGTGAAAGTCACACATCTCTTTTTGACAAAACTGCACAGCTCTCAGTGTCACTGCTCACAAACATACCTGTAAGTATGGACACGTTCTTTTTACCAGCTTGCCTGTTTGCCAGGCCAGCATTCCGAGCCTCTGTCTCAGAGGCAGGAAAGACTGTGAAGTCAGGATCTGTAGAGAGGCCTGGCCCTCATCCATGCATAGCTGCCAAAGTGCCTGCTCTCCCTCAGGTCTTTCCAATGAACAAAAGCTTGGCTGAATATGTCCAAATGGCCTGTCAGTTTGTTAATCCTTCTACCTCAGGTCCCAGGCATCCTCCTCTTCCCACAGCATCAGCTGAGTACCACTAACCCTCCATAGAGTTTTTGTATTTCCCTCTTTGCATCTGAGAGCCCAGAGACAGGCTCAGAGGCCTGCATGGGGAGGAGAAAGCAGGAGTTGCCGAGTATGGGGCTGACTTTAGCACACAGAGGCCTGCATATCCATCCCTGTCCAACCCCTTCTCATCCCCATAGTCAGGTGGGTCTACTGAAGGCATCCGCCTTGAGGGCAGGGCCATGTCTGCCTCATGCACATTCACCCCTGGCAGCTGTCTGTGTTCCGAATGCCACGTAAGCTCTCATTACACATTGGTAGAATAGTTGTTAAATGGAACAAAGAGATGCCAAGTAAAACCTATTGTCTCTCTGTCAGCTGCTGGACCATCTGTTGGAAGATGCTGGTATTAACATTGGGCCATCTTCCATGTCAACGCCTTCCTCAAGATCCCGGCCATTAATGAGGCCTGGAGGGTAGGTTGCTGCTCTGAGTAGGTATGAATTCATGAAGGTACCCTCCAGAGAAAACTGAGTGGAGATGGGAGAAAGCATGGGATCTTCTGATCTGAGCTTCTTGAGAAGCTAAGGGAAAGAATGATGGAAGGCGTGCCATTGATCAAGATGCATCGTGCTCATAAACGGAATCAAAACCCCTTTGTATAACTTCTTAAAGATAATTAAAACAATGAAAAGAAAAGGACCTAAGGTGGGCCTAAGGCAAAGATGACACCAATAGGAGGCCACTCCTGGTACCAGCCCAATAGAGGCTAGCATCTCCAAAGGCCACCCAGGTCTCAGGATGCCTGGGTACATATTCACTGCTCTGAGACCAAGGACCCACCTGTGTCAGGAGGGCAGGCCCCAAGCGAGCTCATAGGAAGTGATGGGTTGATTGGTTTGTTTATAGGGCCTTTATTTGTCATACCCAGGTGATGGATGAATTTAGTAAAGGGGGAAGGAGAGGAGGGCAGTTGAGTTTGGAGAACAGTCAGCCAGCTGCAGAGTGGCTGAGCCAACATCCAGTTATTAGCTCAGAAAATAATATTTCTCTCCCATCCCCACCACTTTCTCCTTTATTGGAAGGTTATTTTCTCCCACCCACATTAATATAAAAACAATAATAAAACATGTGGTGAGCGAGGAGGAAGGGTCTAAGTAGGAAGAGTGAGTGAGACCAGGGATTTGTTTAACTCAATCATTTCTGTGTCTTCCTGAACACTTTGATTAAAGCCATGGGGCCTCAATCAAAGCCACTGAAAGGAAACAAAAAACATGTCTGAGAACAATTTCATTTGCTGGATTTTTTCCTCCTGTGTTCTATTATGGTAGAGGGAGGGTATGTGAAGGAAAAAAAAATAGTTCTATTTGGCCCTCCTTTGATCTTTCAAAGAAAAGAAGAACATGAAAAAAATGAAAAGGAAAAGAAGAGGAGAAATTGACAGCGATCTCGTTCCCTTTTCTTCCTTCATTGGCATCAATAACTCAACTGAAGCCTAAGAGTTATGAGTAGTATTGAACTCATACCAGCTGCAAAGGAAATAAAAAACAGCAGCATGAAGCAAGAAGAGGATTCATAAGGTCAGGAGAATCACCAAGGAACCTTTCTGTCACAGGTTCTGTCCCTTCCTTGGTCCTCATTTAAGGTATGAGATTATGGAGGTGCCTTGGTACATGTTCAGGTGAGACCAAGGAGGAAGAGAAAGATGGAAAAGCTTATACATCCATCTAAAAAGAAGTTTGCTGCTGAGTATGAGATGGGGCAGTTCTCCTACACACAGAGATGGCTCAAGGCAGAAATATTCAAGAAAGACAAGACCACCACAGCTGTGACAGTTCTCTCTAGGGAGGACCACAGCCTTTCTATGCCAGTCTCACACATCTTCTCAATTCCCCGAAGAAATAGTGATAAAGCAGGGGAACCTGGACTAAGAAACAGATGCAGAAAGTGCAGAGAAGGGCAGGAAGCTGTTCATGGTACATGGTGACTCAGAAGGCAGATTCAGTGACTGCCTTCAGAGCTGTGTTATGAATAACTCTGAGGTTGTACTCGCCTTTGGTCTGACAGCATAGTGGCTGATTAACCCACCTATTCCACAGGGTGCTGCACTGTGTGTCATGCTCATACCACCTGCACATTGAAGAAAGCACTGCATATGGAGTCCAACAGTCATGAGCCATGGTCTTTGGAGAGACACTAAGCTTCCTGATTTACAAGTGTCCTATCATTACCAAAAAGGATGGAATAACAACAGGAAAACTGATATTTGCCTATGGATTTGACCATTTTTTAAATGTTCATAAATACTATCTCTTTCTACTACTGTGTGTAACATGATAGATTTTATACATTGAATAGACCATTTTAGACATTCAAGTGTACAGTCTGGGGTCATCACAGTCTATACACATTGAACAGTAAGTACCCTCCTGCCCCTTCTCCCAGATACAAGCTCATCTTTTTATCATCTGCTACTGTGCATATGACACTTAGTGCCTCCTATAACTGAAATCGCTGTTATTTGTCTCTTTGTGTCTTGCTTATTTAGCTTAGCATAATGTCTTCAAGCCTTATCCATATTGTAGCACATGTCAGAATTCCCTTCTTTTTAAGGATGAATAAAAGTCTGTTCTATGGATATACCACATGCATTTATCCATCTATCGTTCAATGGATATGGATTACATCAACCCTTTAGCAATTTTGGTTAATGAGGTGATGAACATGAATGCACAAATTATGTGTTTGAGACCTTATTTTTTGCTTCTTCTGAGAATTACCCAGAAGTAGAATTACTAGCTCATATAGTAATTCTATGTTCTAGATTGTTTGTTTGTGTATGAGAAACTGCCATATGACTGTCACCAACTCTTACATTTCAAATAGTTATGCCTGTTTTGAATTACTTCATGGAGAAGCTGAAGGACCCTACTACGATAAAGGCTGAAGAAAGTACAATTGGCTTCAGTCAGTTTTGGCCTGACCAGGGATATGTATTGGAATCTCCTTACAGGTATCAATGCCCAGGCTGAGGACCAGGGGGGAGGACCAACAGCTTGAGCCTGTCCACTTTGCTACCTGCCTATATGAGTATGTGAAGAGCATGTGTTCCTGGGCCAAGACTAGTGTTTTCATAGGAAAGAGCATTCATTCTCCCTCATCGGCTGCCACATATCTTTGGCAGGGCGAAGCTCAGATGCTGCCCCTTGAAAAGCAGATCCATCTGTGAGGAGGACGAAGGGGGGGGAGGGAAACTGGGGAAGATGAACAGCCATGGTGAGAGGAAGCCATTAGCATTTTGGTTGTGACATATTTATGTTCAAATCTTGTCATGTGGAGCTAATGATAGGATATTCTGATAAAGACTCCGCTTTCAAATAATGGGCTAGAAAGAAAGAAATGTATTGCCTTTCTTTGTTCTATAAAGGCCTGGCAGCTGGTGAGATCAGGGCCAGCCTGCCAGAGTACAAAGCTTTAGAGTCCTTGTCCTCTCTGGAATGGGGCAGTGGTTTAATGCCAGCTCATAGCCATTAAAAGGCTGAGCTGTCTGGATGCATCCCAGCCAAAGGCACCATTGGTATCTGGGGGTGGCAACCAGCTTGACTGCCTCTTTTCTTCTCCCTAAAGTTGTCTAGCGAACACCAGAGTTAAAGGGGCCTACTGAGGGACAGGGTTTTAGTCCCCTTGTCTCCTGCCCAGAGGAAATACTCGTGACATTATTGCAAACCAGCAGAGATTTTCCTTATTACCAGAAATTCCCATTGTGTGCTCTTGCTTGGGGGATATGGGGCTGATGGCTCCTTTCCCTCACTGTCTTTGGAGTTTAATACTGTGGTTAAGCTCCTGGGCTCTGGGATTGGATAAACTCAGCTTGACTTCTAGAGCTGATGTTAACTTGTTTGTTTATTTAGGAAAATTACTACAATTACTATATCTCTTAATCCTGCTATACTTCATCTGAAAATAAACAAGAAAGTCTACCCTGAAAGAGAGGCCCTGCCTGTAGGGGCACAGTGGAAGCTCCTATGGTTGCTGTGCATTCAATGGAGGCTTCATTCTTAGGGAAGATGGTGCCCAAAGCTTTTTGGATGGATGGCCCAGCTCAGTGATGTACTTTCCACTGTGAATTCTAAGAGCTGGATTAAGGTATTCCTAGATAACAACAGCATCCAATTTGATTCTTACTAAACAAACCAGGATTCTGTTCCTGGCTTCTTTAACTGCTCCATCAATAAGTTGAGAGCGCTCAGAGGAGAGTCAGTTGAAACACTGGGGAATGCCAATCCCTTGAGCTCACTGGGCAAGGTGTCCCTCCAAGATGTTTCCATGCCCCGCTGTCCTGGTCTTACTGATGGCTCTTAGGGAGGTGAGGGAGAAATAGTAAGTGGGGTTGGAATGGAAGTCAAAACAACTGGATTCTAGTTGGTGTTCACCTGTCTTGAAGAAGCCACCTTCCTCCCACCCAGAGACTCTGTTTCCTCTAAAAGAAATGTTATGCAGATGCATTTGTAGAGTGCCTTGTACTTCCATGGATCTACAATCCTGGAACTCTAGCCCAGGCACAGGAAAACTAGGAAAAGAAAGCAGTACTATGTACATGAAGCAGAGGGTAAAAGTAGAGCCCAGATCTAAGCCTTAGAGAAGGAGATTTGGAGAGAACAGATAGGGATCCCCAAAGAAATATTTCCTCTGTCAAGTCCTTCTAGATAGAAAGCCGGAACTCTAAGGAAATGGGAAAACTCAATTCCTTTGAGACCTTTCCAATGTGCTAGCAAAGAACTTTGCAAAGAAGAAAGTAGATGGCCCTGCCTCTACTCTCAAATCACTAACGATGGGGTGAGAGAAACACCATCCACTGGTACCTTCCCATCTCTCAGGAAGACTAGAAACCTCTGCAGAGAAAGAGAGGGGGTTAGAACTTAGTGAACCTTTCTCAAACAGCACCATCTGGTTATAGGGAGCTCTACAAGGAAAGAAAGTAGAAGAAATTTGAAATCTTGTAACAAACTCAGAGATGGTGGTAAATCACTCCCTCAACAATGCCCTTTATGTTCATAGTCATAGACACTTGTGCAATGTTTGAAGAAGAGGTCCTCAGATCTTTGTCCCAATTCCCAGGTGCCTTACCTAGCTTATGGAGTAACAGATTGCTTGTCTTCTAGATCTCCTACCTTCTAAGGTTTTTCCAGCTTAAAAATAAGAACGAATTAAATAAGAAATATTTCTGTCTCTGGCCAACCTCAGAGGTAGAAGCTCTCCAGGAAATCAGGAGTAGCTATCCAGGAAGATGAATGGCCAGTGTTCCTGCAAAGGAATTCCAGCAAAGGCCTATTTCTAATCCACCTTAGAAAAATTAATTGGAAGAATAATTGAGATCTGCAGATGGGATGTGATGGGGAGAGCTTTAAATAAGCCAAGAAAGAAAATTACCTAGAAATTAAACCCTTGCTAAATATGGCACTCTATGGGTAGAGATAGCAATCATTAACCATGGGGGCTGGCATTAAGGAAGAGCAACATTTTGAAAGGGATGGCATTGGGCTCAGCTGTGGGGTCCACACAGACTCCATTATCTGGAACCAGAGACTACCAAGGAGCTAAGCTCTAAGATCCAGGAGGTGTTTCCAAAGGACCACCACACACCGATTGCTTCAAGTGTGATGGAATAGAGAACAGTCCCATCATCCTCAGGAAGAGGACCCGAGGGTAGCAGGGGGGTGGGGAACAATGGAGATGCAGAAGGGCACAGACTGAAACCTGGAAGGGGAAAGATGGTGGATGCTTCCACTTGAAAGCAAAGATGAAGGATGGGGATAAATGAGAGAAGAGGAAGGAGAGGGCATAGGGTGTTGGTGAGGACAGAACGATCAGAGGAGCCACAGACCCATAGCACAGTGCATATTACATAAGACCCTTGGGAATGGCACTAGTTGGGAGCAGCAGAACTGCAAGTGTTCCCCCCCTTTCCATTGGGATCACTGTCTCTTCATGTTCCAAGCCCAATGGAGAGCAGACATCAAAAAGAGGGTGGGGCCAGGAGTGTTCTATGACAACATAGGACCAGGGCACACGCAAGAATAGGCAGGAGGGAGGCCGGCTTGGTGAGCTGTAGAGCAAATGCTGACTAGAGCCAAAATGAATGTGCATGGCATGATGCAAGAGATGGGGATATGGGGGGGGGTGCCACAGTTACCTCTGAGGAGAGAGAATGAAGGAAACAAAATGGTAGAACAGGAGCATGCTTGAGGGTAGGCTTTCCAGGCAGGTTTTTTTAAAAGATGATATGCAAAAACTATAGGAGCAACTATTAATATGTGAGGTGAGAAGAAAGGAATTTGGCAACTCTGCTTCTATTCCATTGGACATATAGGTGAGGGCCAAGCAGTAGACTCAAGACTAGATACACAGGCATACAGGTTGGATACCTGTGGTTAGCTCAAGGAGGCTTGTGTCTCTGCTCTGGCACCAGGTCTCCCTCAGTCAGACACAAATGAGGCGAACTGACCAGACCACAGCCTATAAGACAATTACAACTGCCAAGAAGGAGGCACGTGGGGATGTTGGCTTTTGAGCAAGGACCTGAGAAGTCTTCACTGGGTCTGAATGGGCATTGCATTCACCTTCCGCAGCACTTAGAACACGTTTGCACCTCTCAGCCCCACCTGCAGTCCTCTTCCCATCCCCCCTGCCCTAAATCATATCAGTCCATTTCTTCATGCTGCCATAGTTAACTTCTCATTTGAGTTTACCTGCTCAGATCTGCCTGCCAGCAAAGTCTGGCTGCACAGAGCCCAGAGCCTCTCCCAACCCTCTGCCATTCGACCAAGACAGCTCCTTTCAACTTCTGTCTTCCCCTCGGGCAAAATCAGCAGCAAAGACAGCACTAAGCCTAGTGGCCTAAGCCCCCTCCTTTGATTCTCAGGCCCCAAGAGCCGCCCAGGCGCCAGCAACCTGCTAAGATGCATCACCAGACCTCTTGCTGATATCATAAGCATTTCCCGCTTCTCAGCAAACTGACAGGATGCAGCTTCCCAGAGAAGAGGCGAGTAGAAAACTCCGCAGGCCTGGGGAGAACACAAGGAGCAGGGTCAATGGCTCCTATTGCTCTGGCCACCAACCCAAGGAGCAATCCAAGGGGTCAGGCTAATGATTGCTCTGACTCCACTAATAGGAGACGCTAATAGGAGGGCTTCATGAAAGGAATGGAAGAGTCCCCATGGGTGTAATAAGCTCCAAAAAGAGAAGGCAGTACCATCCGTGTTGACAGAGAACATTCTGCCATAGTCTCTGCTGAAAAGCAGGCACCTCACATCTGCCCAGAAAACATCACTTTGAACAATGAGCTCATCAAAGAAAGAAGGGCTTTCATAGGCACTTTGGAAAGAAATAGTTTTGATACCTGATCTGTCCAATATGGCCCCAGGAACAGCAAGTACAAACACGTGGCTAGGAGCATGGCCCCAGTCAGCAAGTTTGAGGCTTGGGTGTCTTGCAAGAAAACCCAAGCATGTAAGGTTGAAGATAGGTGAACTTAGGTCTCTTTCTTCATCATCCTCATCCTAAGCCTGACTGCATTGTTGAAATCCAGGCACATTCTTCCCAAGGTTGCTGAAGGAATGGATTCTTCTTTGTCACCTAGGGGCAAAGCTGGGGCTGGGGATACTGGAGGCCTCCAGGCCTTTAAAACCAGTCTATGCTCTCAAACTAAGTTTCTATGATGCTCAGTAGACATAGCCTCCCAAATACTGCAGTGATGCTTCCCTGGCCTTATTTACAATTCCTTTTGGGGGTGTTAAGTGGGCCATAGACTGGCCTCAAGAGGCTTTCTAGACAAGTAAACCATCCCCCCAAACCTTTTGCCTTTAGTTTAGTTTTTCAGAAAGGCTCTTGCACTTTTGACCAAGATAATTGACCAAGATAATTGCAATCCTACTACCTCTGCTCCCTAAGTAGCTGGCATTACATGCTTGGCCCTAGAACTCTTAGCACTTGAAAATAAAAATCATCTATTTTTTAAAAAGAATCTGTAATAAAATTTTATTGCTCTGCCTATATAATCATTTCTACGTTCCTGAAGGTCCTGCATCCATATCCATAGATTCAACCAGCCACGAATCAAAATGTTAAAAAGGAAAAAAAAAAAAGGAGCAAAGGAAGGGGTGACATCGTCTAAAAAGAAATGAACCCATTCCCTCACTTATGAAACTGTAACCCGTGTACATCACCTTTATAATAACAATAGAAAATATCTTTAAAAGCACCACATCTCTATCGAACCTATATGGACATTTTTCTCCAAGCAGCAAAATATGTTCACCATCTCCATTGCTTGGACGTTGCCTTAGGTCATTTGTAAATAAGTGAGAGATAACAAGTTTGGAGGAGGATGTGCCTACAAAGTGTTATTTCATAGAAAGGACGGGAGCATCTGCAGACTTGGGTGTCCTCAGGAGAACCTGGGACCGATCTCCTACATACTCCGAGGGATGCTCATATTTAGCGGGGCCAACTATCCTGGGCTCAGTGTGTACCATTTGCCTGTTTCCATTCCCCTCCTACTCTCAACGTAAGAGGCCATAAATAAATGTCCATGTGTAAGAAACTCACTCCAAGGAGCTGTGAGCAGATGCTATCCCTGAGTTCTGTTGACTGAGACTTCTGGGCCACCCCTCCCCTGCCCTAGATAGTGAAGGGGGGTGACAGAGATAGTACAACTCCACTTTTAGGTAGAGCTAGGTTCCTGAGACAGCACAATGTGTGCCAGAAATGGACAATGTTCTTTTGTCCCAAGGGTCCCCACGGATGCTGTGGCAGGCATGGGAGCAGGTGTCTGACTTGTATGGATCCTTGTGTGAGTATTGGCCCCAAACCCATGGCCATACATGTGGGTGGAGGCAGGGGTGGAGGGGAATTGAACAGTAGAAAGGAAATCCTAGCAGAGAACAGGTGCGGGAGGGCAGGCCTCTGAGTGTAGAATTAGATTTCAAGTGTGTGGTGCTGGAGTGGGAAGACTGGAATAGGGAGGCCGGGAGTCAACATGGTAATGTAATGGCGACCCAGGCTTTAGGTCATCAGTACCATGCTATGTATATTGAAGGTGCAGAGATGAGGTAAGGAAGGAAGTATGGAAGAAGTTCACTAAAACCCACTGGACGCCCTCTGAAAGGCCCCAGGACTCTCAAAGAAAGACTCCATCATCACTTCTCTAGCCTTTTGGGAGGTTGCTGTTGTACCAGTATCAGGGCTTGAACCTTGGTGCTCTACCTTAGCTTTTTTCACTCAGATCTCATGCTTTAATACTTGAGCTACATCTCTGCTTCCAGCTTTTTGCTAATTAATTGAAGACAAGGGTCTCATGGGTTTTTCTGCCTAGGTTGGCTTTGAACTGGGATCTTCAGATCTCAGCCTCCTGAGTAGCCAGGATTACAGGTGTGAGCCACTAGCACTGAGCTCTTATAAGGCTCTTCCTATAGCTCCTAGACCTGCAGTCACTTCTGAAGAGCGATTCCACCTCTTTCAGATGTCACTGTCATGATAGTACGTCTCTGGACAGAGCTCCATGGGGGCTGGGGAAGCCTACGGATGGAGGTGTAGTCTTGTTTTTTAGGGGTATAAAAAACATGGCATCATGAGGCCCAGTGGCTAAAGCCCAGTGAACCTGGATGGGAGGAAGAGACTTAAGTGGGTGAAAGAAGTCACAGAGGTCCTTGAAGGAAAAGGATTAGAGAGAGGACACCTGGGACACGAGCGGTGGTTCTCTCTAACCTGTCTCCCAGCCCACTTGCACATACAGAGTCTGGTCCTCTGAAGAGGGCCTATGTGAACAGACTGAGAAATAACATCTTCGTCGGAAGGGAAGTTTAGCAGATGTGAGAGCTTGGTACTAGCCCTTCCAATATGCTCCTCCCCCTGAAGAGAAAATCTTTTGGTCATCTGTCACTGCTCTGTGACCAGTAGACAGACACTTGTGCTATTCTTGTTCTGGTCCTCCATGGCCCCACTGACGTGATCATGGTGATCAAGTTAGATTGACATATGGGAATGCTTTGGAAAAGGGCATAATATGACATGATGCTTAAGACCATGCTAGGGCTACAGGGCAAGGTATGGAGTAGAGGCAATGATGCTTGCCAGCAAAGAGTTTGAATTTTCCAATCCCAGAGAAGCAGAATAGTATGGTAGGAACCGAGGCCAAAATGATATCCTGGAGTAGTCTGCTGACATGAGTTTGTCCAGAGTAAACTGCATGGCAGTCACCATGCCCACACTGATCACATCCCATGAGGTCTCTACCCTCTTTACTCCTTCTTCACTAAAGATGGTCCCTTTTCTCTAGGCCTTATAGTTGCTGTCCCCCTGAAGACATGGAGAGAGAACCACAGCAGATCTCTTCTCTCCATGGCATCGGCTGAGATCCTGCAGCTAGGCTTCAGGTAGGAGCAGAAGTTTCTTAGGCCAACTGGTGTTGGTGGCTCACACCTGTAATCCTAGCTACTCTGGAGGCTGAGATATGAGGATCTCATTTTGAGGCCACCCTGGGCACATCTTCAGAAGCATTCAGATGATGTGGCTCACACCTATAATCTTAGCTACAGGGGAGGCTGATATCTGAGGATTGAAGTTTAAAGCCAACCCAGATAGGAAAGTCCATGAGACTCTTATCTCCAATTAAACCACCAGAAAACCAGAAGTGGAGGCTGTGCCTCAAAGTGGTGGAGTGCTAGCCTTGAGCAAAAGAGCTCAGGTACAGTGCCCCGGCCCTGAGTTCAAGCCCCACAACTGGCAAAAAAAATGTGTCAGTTCTTCCTTTCTGCTGTCCCCACCTCAGAAGTCCATAAGATGGGAGGCAAAGAAAAAGACAAAGACTTTTACAACCAAATCCACAGAGGTTCAAGTCCTTATACCTAGAAGCATTTCAGCCACTAGATCAACTCCTGATGAAGGAGTTTATCAGGCCCTGCCACTCCCTCACAGTGTTGAGTCTCAACCTGCTCATCTATACATGGAGAAAGCTGCGAGGTTTGAAGAAGGAAAGCTATTTCTGTGGGCTCAGCAGAGGGCTTAGCATGGGGACCCAGGAAACACTATGGAAACTGACATATCTGAGGTACCTACTAATAAAATGATAAAATGCTCTCATGCAATGCCAGTGATGGAAAAGGGACCATTTATCAAGCACTTCCTCTGTGCCAACTGCCTTTTGAAGGCCTTGGCATCAAAGTATTATGTGGAGGTTGGGCACCAGTGACTCATGCCTATAATCCTAGCTATTCGGGAGGCTGAGACATGAGGATCTTCTTTCAAAGCCAGCCTGGGCAGACAAATCCAAGAGACATTTATGTCCCACTAACCAGCCAATTAAAACAAAAGCCAGAAGTAGAGATGTAGATCAAGTGATAGAATACAAGCCCTGTGAGGTGAAGCCTCAGTTCCAGCACACACACACACAGAGGTGCCATGTGGATGGTAAACATCACTATCTAGGACAGTGTGACCAGACAAGAGAAGGAAAGAGAGAACCAGATTGGCAGATGTTCCTTAACTTGCTCTGAGTGGCTGGCTGACCTTTAATTTGAGTTTATCTTCAACCCCAGAAAACAGTGACTTCAGGAAGCTTGCTGTAGATGACCAGCAATTGGTCCAGCTACATCTTACGATGCTTTCTACATGGTCTAGAGAAGACCAGAGAAGGGCAAAGAAAGGAAGAGCAGCCCAGCCTTAGCATGTCTCACACCAAGATGCTACGGTGATGCCAGTCTTTCCTTCTAGATGGAGTTGTGAGGCCACCAGGGTGGAAGCGGTAGATGGCTGCAGTGGGCAGGCCTGGCCATCAGTGCCTATTAGCATGAGAGCCACAGATTGCTCTGGCTTGTCATATTCCACCCCCTCCCCCTGAAAATGCAAATCACACTTAGTTACCTTTTTTTTTCCCTGCTGGTCCTGGGGTTTGAACTCAGGGCTAGTGCTCTTATCACTTGGCCACAGCACCACTCCCAGCTTTTTCTATTTATGTGATACTGAGGAATCGAACCCAAGGCTTTATGCATGCTATGCTAGGCAAGTACTCTATCACTGAGCCATAGTCCCAGCCCCTCTTAAGTGCCTTTTGAAATCATTGTGTTCAGACTTTAAAACACTCAAAACCACTGGACTTTCATTAAAGGGATTAAAAAAAAAACTGTTGGATGGTTTGGCTACTAACTGCTTTGTGGCTTTTTTAAAGCAAATAATGAGAAACCTGTGGAAATGGAGGAATAGCAACAAAAAAGGAAGAAATCCAGGGAAATGGGAAAGTTTCGTCCAAGATAAGAAACATTTGCAGCTCTTATTAGGCTTTCTGTTCTGTCAGGGAGGTCCCCTGGCTTTAATAAAATCTCATTTTCCCTTTAAATTCTCCCCTGTGGTAAGGGACTGGGGTTTAATGGGGATCTAAGAGATGTTTCCAACCTGAGGCTCAGGTGGCCAGGCCCCATTCTCCAGCCCAACAGCTGGGATTGATTGCAGGGTCGCGGAGCCAGCCTCATATGGTGTAGCTATGCATCAGAGAATAATCATGAGCCATTTCGAGGCTGACCTGGGCCAAACGAAGATGGCAGCTTGGCTCCTGTTCATTCCCATGCCGAGGATGAAGCTCAGTCCTGGTCTTTATTAAAAATGGACCCAAGGAATAAGTGATGAGTTTCAGCATGTGATTTATTAGGGGAGGGGGAAGGGCTCTGCATCTGAAAGCCTCCGTGGCTTTAATCCATGCCTGACTCCTTAAGGTTCCCATTAGCACTGGGCAATTGTGTTCATTAGGAGCTGCTGATTTTGATGAATTCATCTCTCCTGTCATGTGCAATCCTATCCGGGAATCTCACTCTGTTCTGAGGGGCTGATTCATGGTGCACGTCAGGCGCCTTCACTGCACAAGGGAGATGTTAAAGGAAGCTGTTGGGAGATCCCTGTCTAAGCCAGCGAGGGCTGCAGGGTGGGTGAGGGTGAGCAGCAGCTAGTAATTAGAAGTTGGTGGTGGGCATCAGAACGCACCCACCAGAAGTCTGCACAGATAAACACACACAGGCTCCTCGTGGGTTGCAGACACGGGCACTGGTTCTGGGCTCCTCCTTTGCTATCACCAAGGGATCCTCCCTCGCTAAACCTTTGAACTCTAAACATAGCTTCTAGCTCTGCTCAACCCTGTGTCATTGACTTGATCCCCAAGACAAAGCCATGATCAGCAAAATGAGTCTGTAGGAAGCACGTGTACTAGAGCGTGTGATTTTTATCTAGCAATTTTATTATCAGCTCGGACATACTCACTCTCAAATTTACAAAAATATTTCAGTGCTCGGTAGAAAAAGAAGTATGTGTGGTCGGCAGTGGCCAAGGGTGACCATCCTTTCTTCCCAGGAACAGGTTCTCTGTTCTCTTTCAAGGTGTTAGAGGGAGATTTTGATAGCCAGCATGCTACAGTGTGTGTGTGTGTGTGTGTGTGTGTGTGTGTGTGTGTGTGTGTGTGTGTGTGTGTGTGTGTTGAGAGAAGACCAACAAAGGCAAGGCCCCTACATCCATGTTTTCACCATGCCCATCCTGGCTGTCACAAGGTTTCTGATGCCGCCCACCTGTGTCCTCTAGCCAGGCTGTCCCAGCAGAGCCTCAAGCAGGACTGGAAGGGCTCACAGGACAGGTGTGTTCTTACCTTCATGTCTTCTCCATCTTTGCCTTTTAGTATTCTCTAGGAATCCTAACCGCACCAACTCCAACCCCACCCAGCTCTCAGAATGACTTAAGACAGCATTTTTAAACTCACAGAGACACTTTCCCTAGGGTGCACTAGTCTAGTACAGCCAGGATTCTGAACTCTAGGGAAGGAAGTGCCCCTCCACTGAAAAGGACTCTGAGGCTCAAGAATAATGCATGTGGACTGGGCTCCTTGATATCTAATCCCACTCATACAAAGCAAATACAGACAACTCCCCACTTACTCTGATTTGACTTAAGATTTTTTTTGACATTACAATGGTATAAAAGCAAATATCCATATACTCATCGGTCTCTACTTTCAGCATGGCATTTAATGAATGACGTCAGGCATTTACCACAAGACAGGCTTTGTGTGGAATGACTGTCCAACTGTAGGCCAATGTAAGTGAACGCTTAAGGTAGGTTAGGCGAGGCTGTGCTATTAGGTAGATTAGCCATTATATTAAATGCATTTTAGTGTTCCAGTATTTGCAACGTATGATGGTTTACTCAGGACATAACCCCATCTAAAGTTGAGAACACTTCTACTATGAGTACATGCCATATGTGGGAACAGAGGACCCAGAGACAAATGTGACTGTCCCAACACAGTATATAAATACCACAGACAGCCGACTAGCCATATTCAAGATGACCTGGGCTAATGTGTGTGTGTGTGTGTGTGTGTGTGTGTGTGTGTGTGAGAGAGAGAGAGAGAGAGAGAGAGAGAGAGAGAGAGAGAGAGCGCACAAGCAGGAGTCCAAGGACGGGGTGGGGGTGGGGTTAGGTCTGTGCAGGGGTGAGTAAAGAGGATGGAAGTGATACATCAGAGAAGGCTTCCTGGAGGAAGTAATGTCTGAACCTAAAAGAAACCTTTGGGATCAGTGAAAGGGTAGGAATTGACTGTGGACAGCCTGAATCATAGATCACGTTTGGTCAGGACATGGGAGCTGTATGGCAGCTGAGGTGAGCAGAAAACAATGTAGAAGAGGGAATGTGCATGGACTATAAAAAGGGAAATGGCTTTCAGGAGCCAAGGGGAGCAAGGTCTATTCTTCCTGCTAGTTCCAGGAGCCCTTCATGTGATAGAAAAGGAAGGACAATAGGATCTGAACGCCATTCCAGCAGACGTAACCTCAGACAAATGCCTGAACCTCACAGAGTATCGGCAGCCTTACCACCAGGATCAGAATGGCCACACCTGTAGGGGCTGCCCTATGATTTTGCTGAATGAATCACATTTAGACAAGGATTTGAAAGTATGGCTGTTGAGAGCTGGGGAGATGGAAAGAGGCATTATTCATCATTATCAGCCATGTTGGCTTGAACACAGGGGTTGGGCAAAGTTTGCTATAAAAGTCTTGGGAATTTACATGCTAAAGGGAAATTACCAGCTGCTTCATGCGGGTACAGTAGAGGCCTGAAAATACAGGAAGGGAAGATGCTTTAAGTGTTTTGTACTCATCCTGGAGCCCAGTGCTAAATAAGTCCCTGTGCCCAATGCTTCCCAACTAAGTAGCTATTTCTCCTCATTTACACTCCACTCAGCTCTCCCAAATACCCTCCTTTACAGAGTGCTTTTTTTTTAAAGTCCTTCAACCTCAGAGACTATAACCAGCAATGTTAGGCAAGGCACTTTCAGTAAGAAGCAAACCATAAGAAAAGGAAATTGCTGCAGTTAAATTTCTGCTCCCAGGAAGCGATTTGCTCTGTGATAACCATTTCTCAGGAGGCTGATCAATCACTGTTAAGGTAGGAGAGACTCTCCCCAGCCCCCTTAATATCTCCATCCTGCAAAGATGCTGGTCCCCCATCACCTTTCATTCCATCAGCAGGGCTGGCCTGTGCCTTAGGTCTGGATTTGCAATCAGAAGAAATTGTCCCCAAGACTGTCCTAGAAAGAACACAGACTAACCATCACACGCCCTGCCCCCACCTGCCCCAGGGTTTCCAGGTGATTCTCTGTATCTCTCGGTCCTGTCAAGTCCACCTTTGCAGAGGCAGGTTAATTACCTTCCTGGGTGTCTCTGGGAAAGGCTGTACCCGCCTTTGGCAATGTTTGCTTATGGAAACTTCTCATGCCTGCATTGTATGCTCTTCATCAAACATGAATGTGAGCAAAAACTCCTCTCCCAGCCTCATGAATTTTGTAAAAAACAAAACACAGAGAAAATATATATATATATATACACACACAATATTCCCTAGATATTCTGTGTGAGACAATTGGAGTGCCCTCCCCCTCCCCCGTCTTTCCTACTAGCTCTCTGTCCTTCCCCCACCCCCCAACTTTCTGGAGAGGCAATTTAGGAAAAGCTGGTGAATAAGACAGTTATATTATGAAATAGCTTAGTAGTCTTGTTTACTGCGACCTACTTGGTAAAGGACCAGATCTTGAAATAAATAAGTTATCTCCCCTTCCTACTAAAATTGTTCCAAATGATTTCAGTACTAAAGATCATCTTCCAAAGCCAACTGCCCTTCGCTTCTTCCTCATAGACTTTCAAAGGATGGCACAGGCAGAACATGGGCTCTGGTAATCTCAGCACTTTCCCACACCCAGCCTTCTTCAGGCTCTTACGATGAAGGCAGAGGAAGAAAGGAAGAAAAGAAGAGAGTGTCTGAAGAATCACTCCTATTGGCAGGTAGAAAAAAAAAAAACAAGATGTAGGGGCTGGGAAGTTGGCTTAGTGGTAAAGTGCTTGCCTCACATGCATGAGGCCCTGGGTTCAATTACTCAGCACCACGTAAGTAGAAAAAAGCAGGAAGTGGCACTGTGGCTCAAGTGGTAGAGTACAACCTTGAGCTAAAGAGCTGAGGGACAACGCCCAGGCCCAGAGTTCAGCCCCCACAACTGACAAAACAAAAAAACAATTGTTTAAATAGGGATACAGCTGGACCCATTGCAACAATGAGATGTACAAGATGCTATGTCGAAAAACGGACTTTACAACTTTGGTAGGAGGGGCGGGGGAGTGTAGTTGTGGAGATGGGAGGGCAGAGATGGTAGGGGAAAAACAAAGGAGGAGGCAACAATGATTGATAAGAAATGTACTCATTACCTTGCTCATGTAATTGTAACCCCTCTGTACAGTATTTTCGCAATAAAAAACTTATTAAAGAAACGCAAAAGAAAACAAGTGTGCAATTCGTTTCCTCCCCATCTGTTCACCATTTCTGGGTGGTGCTTGGGAGCAGGGTACACCCCTCAGCCTTGGGAGCAGCCTCTTGTCTTCCACAGCAGCCCCAGTGTCAGCAGCAGCAGCAGCAGCTTCTCCTTCAGGTGCCTGTTGAGGACCCCAGCCCCCACCCTCCCCTTGGTGCCTAACTGCAGGGAGAGACTCTGATTTCCTTGGTGGCCACCAGCAGAAATCAGCAGGTTCCTCTGATTTCTACTTGAAAACCACTTTGCTTTCCCAAAGCTGGAAAGGAGGGCTGGAATATGAGGGCTCTAGGGCTTGAGTGAGAGATACCACAGCAGAAGCAATGATTTTCACAACACAGCCTTGGATGGTATAGAAGAGAGGGAAAACACACCCAGACTGTAGGCAAGACCATTGTATGCAGAGAAAAGGATGCTCAAGCTGCGATACACAGGCAGCCTATGAGGCTTCCCCTAATCTGTCTACTTGGGCTAACACATGGCTGTTCCCCAATTATTGGGAAACATGATTGGAGCAGCAGTCTGGAGGCTCCATCTCCTGGACCCCCTATCATATGTTCCTGGCTGGGACTGTCTACTCTGCTCTCCAATTATCTTGTTTCTGTCAGATACCCCTAAGTTATGCCCAGGCGTCACAATGGTACCAAGAAGTGGGCACTAACTGTTGCAGCTCACTGTCTTATATGGCAAAAATGACTTTGCTCTGCTGTGCCAGAGGTCTGATGTTCTTAAGCCATGAAAATCATTATTGCTCCCATTTTGGAAAACTTGAAACATGTGCCAGGAGCTGAAGTCTATAATCCCTAGAAGCTTGGGAGGCAGAGATTGGAAGATCTTGGCTTGAGGCCAGCTTAAACTTGTTAGATTCCATCTCAACCAATGGCTGGGCACAATAGCACATGCTTGTCATCCCCAGTGATATGGGGAAGTATTAGTAGGAGGATTGCAGCCCAGGACAGCCCAGGTATAAAGAGAGACTCTATCTCATAAAAATAATCAAGATAAAAAGGGGCAGGAGGAATGGCTCAAGTGGTGGAGCGATAGCTATTAAATACAAGGCCCTGTATTCAATTTCCATTATCACTCTTTCTCACCCTCTCTCTTCCTCTCTCTCTCTCTCTTTCTCTCTCTCTTTCGTCCCTTCCCCCCCCCCACACACACAAAGGCAATGTTCTTTAGAAAGAAGAATAGAAGAGTTTAATCAGAGCTCTACCTTCTTACTACCCCTGGCACGTGGCTGTTGCTTACTATATTCTTGGTGGTTTTTCTCCTGAGTGATTGGTTAACACTAACGTCTCTATCATGGAACAATCCCTAGAGACTGGAGGGTTCAGGGAGGTATGAGGCATGGTGTGTCAAGAGCTGTTCCTATTGCTTGATGGGGGTGTAACTTCTGAGGACTTTGCCCATCCATAACTACAGGAATAGTGTTTGGCCTGCTTCTTATTTTTTTAAAAAAAACCCAGACATTCCAGGAAGTTTCTTGGGTAGTAGCCAAAGCAAATATTAACTTGGGCCAGTCAACTTACTTCTCTATGTCTCAGACCTCTCATATATAAAATGGTGTCTAAGGAAAGAATGATAATTATTTACATCATCGCAAAGTTTCTGCTACTTGAGATTGTTTGAGCCGCTGCAATTTGGAGACCACTGCAAGGGGAGACTGTGACTTTAAACCAAGATGGCAGCCAGCAGAATTCCCAAATGAGCACACCTCTGTCATGCTGCCCAGCAGGCATCAGTGCTATTGTCTCTAACAGATGTCCACTGCAGTTGGTGCTAAAGCTTCCCGTTTCCAGAAATGGTAGGCACTTATCTAGGGGTGGCAAGGGCACAGGCTGATAATGTTTGGGGGAGAGTATATGTAAGCTCCTTTGAGCTGGTTGATTCAGGCAATATGTCCTTTCTTAGTGTGTGAGTCTAAGACACAAGAGAATTAGGGCTGGGTTGATACACCGTGTTTTTTACAAAACCCTAGGAAGAAATGGAAATGGCCCTCAAAACCTTATCTGTGAAGTGCTATTCTCTCTACAACATCCATGAACTCTTATCTTTTGGTACTCACTGGACTTTGTATAAACTGCCCCAGGGGTATCTGAGAGCAGGGATTAGGCATCTATTGAGACCACCATAATGCCAGAGAATGCTCAGTGCCAGCCAAACCAAGATTCTTGAAGTAAAGAACAGAAGGATGAATGAGGATACACTCTCACCCAAGATCGCAGAACAATAGCGACAAAGCCAATGTTAGAATCTAGACTTCTAGAATCTAGAGCTTTAGTTCTTCATAGTAACTAGAAATTTCACAATGAACAATTGCCCTTCCTGGTCTACATAGCATGCCTATCTCGAAGTCTTTGGGGGCAGGACCAATTGTTAATTCTCCCCTGACAGTTAACATTGGCAGAGGTGGTCTTGGACCCAGTCACTACCATCTCTCCCCTGCCTGCTCTACACCCTGAGGCACACAGGCCATACCACATCATGTGGTGAGTGCCAACTTAGAGCTTGGGACTTGGTGAAGAGCTGTTGAAACTGGCCCCAGGTGGGATTCTGGGAGTAGAAGCAGCCTTTCCCCTTGGGGCTTCTGGGAACAACTGATAACTTTTTTAATGAACCAAAATACAAAGAAAAAAAATTCTCCTGGCAGTTGTTATCCACCTAACTCTCCCTGCGGAGAGAGGCCAGAGGAATCCGCAGCACTGTGGTCATGTGTGAAGGGCAGCACCAGGTCCCATGGTGATAACAGGAGGCATATATTTATCCAACACTCCTCCCCCAGAGAGCTTGTTTTTCCTTCTCTGCAATACTGAGGCCCTCTTGACTCAAGCAGCTGGTGCCTGGTGCAGATGCCTGAGATCAGGGAACCTGTCCAGAGGTGTGGAACTCACAGAGAAAACAGATGATGTGGTTCTTCATCACATGGGCTGAGGCTCAAAGCTCTTCCAACAGCATGTCCACATTCCACAATCCCAGGAAAGAGCAGTCCCCCAATACAGGAGAGAGGGCAGGCTTAAAGGACCAAGAGGAGGACCTAGTCCAAGTATCACCAATCACTCTTGGCAAAGTCCACACAGGAAATGCTCTAGGGCAGTGCTTTCCAGACCTCAGTGAGCTTCAACATCATCTGAAAAACTTGCCAAACCCAACACTGGACCCCAACCCCAACACCTGCTAACTATGTCTGGGTGGTGAATAGGTACATCTGCCAAGATCCCAAGCCTTTAGGATTCCCAGGAGCCACACCTTAGGGAACAATGGCCTTGGCTCAACTTGAATGAACTAGGAGAGTCACCAGGAAGAACTTCCCTCTGCTAAAGTTAAGAATGAACAGGAGATCAGGTTACTAAGTAGAGTTGAGGAAAGCTTCCAAGTTGGAGACTCAAGTTTCCCAAATGGATTGGAATGAGTTTTGCTTAGCTGCAGGGTAATATCATTGTCTATGGATTATATTTATAATCTTGTATGTGTGTGTGTGTATGTGTGTGTGTGAGAGAGAGACAGAGACAGAATAGACAGGGAGAGACAGAGGGGGAGGGAAACGGAGAGAGAGAAAGAGGGAAGAAGAGGGAGGGAGAGGAAAGGAGAGGGGAAGGGAGAGAGAGTGTTTCTGAGCTTGAATTCAGGGCCTGAGCAATGTCATTGAACTTTTATGCCTGAGGCTGGCACCACATCATTTGAGAGACCACTCTACTTTTAGGATTTTTGGAAGTTAATTGGAGATAAGAGTGGACCTGTTGCAACAATGAGAAGTACAAAATGTCATGTCAAAACCAGCTTTACAATGTCAGTGTGTGTGTGGGGGTAAGATTGGGTGGGGGGGAGGGGGGAGGCTGGGAAGGGAGGTGAAGGGTAAACAAAGGAGGAGGCTGCAATGCTTGGTAAGAAATGTATGCATTATCCTGCCCATGTAATTGTAACCCCTCTGTAAAATATGTTCTCAAATAAAATAAAATAAAATTAAAAAAAAAAGAGTCTTACAGACTTTCCTGCCCCAGGCTGTCTTGGAATTATGATCCTCAGCTCTCACCCTCCTGAGTAGCTAGGATTATAAGCATGATCCAGTGGCCCCTACCTGTACTGGGCATGTTACAATCAACAGACCATGTCAATAGAGGACTAATGTGTTTTGGTTTTGGCTCAGAGATTTCTGTAAGGTCTCCCAGATATCAGGAGAGGAAAGCAGGACTCAAACTCTCATTCTCCCATCCCATCATGTCTTCTTAAAGGTTTCAAGAGGAGAGCAAAGCTGCATACCCATTATGTTCCCACTGACTGTGGGACAATGTCCTATAAGAAGTAATATTCACAAAGACAGGTGATCCACAACGTGGTTTCATGGTCAGATTCATGCGGAACACTCAAATGCAAACCAAGAATCAATTACTGGATTTCTTAGGTACTTTAATATATTTAAGTATACAATGACTTTCAAGGAGGAGGCTGTGTAGCATTTCTCAAATGGGTCTCCAAGGCTAGTTGTACAGCTCATTGGTAGAGAGCTTGTGAGGCATGCCTAGAGCCCTGGGTTCAAGTCCTAGAATAGGAAGGGAGGGAAAGAAGAAAAATAGGAGGGAGAAAGGGAGAGAGGGAAAGGAAGGATGAAGGGAGAGAAGCCTGAGCAGAATCCTACATTTAAGGATAACTTTAAATTTCCAGTGACATTTCAGATATGAAGAACACAACTGGGTAACCTCTGGTCAAATATAAGTAAGACCAAGGATTTAACAGCATTAGCCCATACTCTACTTCCCACGTGCTCACAATTAGAGACTGTCTAGTGTGGTTCAAACCAGATTCAAACAAAGAGGAACTCATATGATCCTAGACATTCACTCAGGCCCAAGACAGAGTTGTCTCAGGAGCCCTGAGCTGGGGCTAGAAGTCAGTAAGTGGTCACACTACCGTGCGTGGTCTATCTGGCTAGAGTAGAACCAGAGGGGTCTGCTCAACATCTGTGCCACATCCCCTTCCCCTTGGGCCTCCTAACAACCCCCACTAGAATGACTAGTCATTCTAGATTTTCTCAATCAATTTTTCACACTTCTATCTGTTTGCTTGCTTTGAGGGAGGGGAAAAAAGAATTTAAAAGGCCACAAGGGACAAGAAAATGCAAGAGATGGGGAGAAAGGGAACCAGGGAGCCTTCTGGCTAGGCATAAGGGAGGACTTTGGCTAATGCATGGTGGCCTTTGCTCTTGTCCCCTGAAGTTCCCAGGAGAGGAAGAAGGAAGACAGCTAAGAGTGCAGGAGCCTCGGGGTCAGAGCAGCCCCAAGTCCTGGACTGGAGCAGGGGCCTCTTGTCATTGTTTGCTTTGCCTGCCTGGGTAATATTTGACCAGCTGAGCAACACAATGTAGACACAAGAACCCCTGTTACTGCTGCCAGCCTCTGCCTCCCCATAGTCTGTCCTATGCTTGCTTTCCTTTGACTATTCAAACTCACCTTGGGGGAATCCAGTGAGAACCAAACATGAGGCCCAAGGGGCAGGATTCTAGAGATCTCCAAGAGCCTTTCACCCCAAGCATGCATAGACATTTTGACAAAAAGGATCAAGATTTTAAAATCACCACACATGGTATTTGCAAGTGAGGATTGCTACTACTTCAGCTCATTGGTGAGAGAGAGAGAATTGACATGGTTGGCAATCATTGTTATTGCTATCAAAATGATCCATTGATACACTATTCTTTGTATTCAAAGACAATGCCACCAACAGACTAGAATATGTGTACAGTTATCTCATCTTGTCCACGTTACCAAGATAGCTGAGAGTGTTTGAAGTATGTATGTGTGAGTGCATAAATTGTGTGTGTTCATGTGCATGTACACAAATATGGACATATAGGTGTGTACTTATATTATGATAATGTACCATAATACATGATATATAGTATTGTAATATTGTGTTTGTGTACTGTATTTTGTGACTATGTCCAATTATTATATTTCTGGATAGAAATGTAAATTCTGATGGTTTTGGGGGTTTTTTGGCCATACTAGAATTTGAACTCAGGGCCTCATACTTGCTAAGCAGATCCTCTACCATTTGAGCCATACTGTGTAGCCTTTCTTGCTTTAGTTATTTTTCTGGATAGAATCTCAGGAATTGTGTTTTCTTGGAGCCAAACTTAGACTGAAATCTATACCTATATCTATGCCTTGCCCATTGCTGAGATATGTGCACCCTAACAGACCCTATGTGTTAGCTATGATGGGGTTTTGCTAACTCTTTGTCTTGAGATAGCCTTGAACCATATGTTCCTCCTCATCTCCACATCTTGAGTAGCTGGAATTAAAGGTGTGAGCTACTGTGCCTGGTCTAGGCATGTGAATTCTGAAGGATGGTAAATATTTTTTGACTCATCCTCAGTTCAAAACAGAGTGCACCCTCCACATATCATACTTGATTCTAGTTGACTTTCTAACGCATCTCAGCAGTGGGGAAGGCTTATGCCTATGCCTGTGTCTCCACTGGTATTCCGTCATGAGCCTTCCAAGTTAGGCCACCCAGCAAACTCTACACCCACCCACTGTTGTGTTCATTGGCTGGCACTGGACACCGACATTTTAAAGTAGTTTTGCTCTAAGGCCTAGCTGCCACCTAAAACATTCTCTGGAGGTCTTTCTATTTTTACAGCTTTGTTCAAATTATAAAGTCAGTAAGTACTCATTTGAAGAAAAGGTTAGAAAAATGTGGATGAAGAGGGAAAAAAATTAATAAAGCACATCTTGTTCTATTTTCCAAACACAACTGCTGTTAGCATTTTGGTAGATCCTTTTTCTGGTTTTTATTTTGTGCCTTGTAAAAAGCTTTAATTGTACCATGCTTTTCCACTTAATGTGATAACATAGCATCAGTTATGAGATTGGCTTTGAAACACTAAATTTTCCACAACTGCATAATATACCAAATCGATGTAACCATTCCTCTACAGAGGGGTATTTAGAGCAGGTGTTTAAAGTATTTTCCTTTAAGACAAGGTCTTTTAATATATCCCAAACCTGAGACTTACTACTTCTGGCCTGGAACTTTGGATCCTTTGGCATCAGCCTCCTCAGTGCTGAGATTACAAGCATGCACCAACCAGGCCTGGCACAATGTCAATATCTGATATGCTAAGTAATGGTGAAAAATGTATCTCAGTGATCAGGACCCCTTTCGAATTTTAGAATTGATTCCTATAATAAATGACCACTGGTTCAATGAATTCATCTATTTGTAAGGCTCTTGTTAAATATTTACAGATTTTTTTTTTCCAAGCTTGTTGTACTAGTCAGAATTCCCAGCAACCACACGTCAGTGCAAACAGAGCGAGTATCACAGTGCACTCCTGGGACTCATTTCTCAACAACTGTTTATCATGCTTTTCAACTCCTCCACCAGACCCAGGTGTGGAATCTCAACCCTCAGAATATGACCATCAGAAAGGGACAGTGCTCACTCTAATGAGATCTCGGACAACAGAACCCAATTGAATGTGGCATGATTGGCCCATGCCTGTAATCCTGATTCCTCAAGGCTGAGATCTGGAGGGCCATGGCTCAGAGCCAGCCCCAGCAGTAAAGTCATTGAGACTCTGTCTCCAAATAACCAGCAAAATGCCAGGCTAGAGATATAGCTCAGTTGGTAGAGTGCTAGCCCATAGAAAAGGAAGCCAAATGATAATGTAAGGCCATGAGGTTAAGCTCTGATACTAACAGCAAAAACAATTTTTTAAAAATCTCTCTTGATCCATCTTACCTATAAGCCAGGAAGCTATGGAGCATCTAGCAAGAATGGCACCACTGGGCACCTCACATAAGCTATTTGGTGTTTGGTGGTTCTTAGCAACAGAATAAATGCTTAAATATAGTTAAGCCTAGTGTTTGTAATTTGCCTTAATGCATCTACCTCCTCCTCTTCCTGCTCCTCCTGCTCCCCCTGCTCCTCCTCCTGCTGCTCTTTCTCCTCCTCCTCCTCCTCCTCCTCCTCCTCCTCATCATCCTCCTCTCTTCCCTCCTCCTCTTTCTCCTTCTCCTCTTCCTTCTTCTTCTGTATATGTGTGTATGCTGGTACTGGGTCTTGAACTCAGGGCCTAGGTACTTGTGCTCAAGGCAAGTATTCTACTGCTTGAGCCTCAGTTCCACTTCCAGATTTGGGGTGGTGAATTGGGGGTAAGAGTCACATGGACTTTGAACCGTGATCCTCATATCTCAAGCCTCCTGAAAGCTAAGATTATAGTTGCGAGCCACCGGTGCCCAGCATAGTACATTGTTATTACACTTCATTTCCCATGGAACCAGCCAACATTATAGGATCCATGATGCCAAGTGTTCCTATCTCCTTTCCCACCCAAGTCCTCACTCCTGAGCATCAGGAACCATGCTGGACACTGACCATGCAGGAGTTGTTGTTCGTGTTGTCCTGTAACCACCATTGCTTTGTCTTAAGGCAAGTGGATTCGCCAGCACTGACTTTGGGGTGCTCTCCTTCCAGGCATGACAGAACATTTGCACATATGCTCAGCTTCAGTATGCATTTCTAGCTTCCTCTTCCTTTTTATTTCCTGCAGAGGCTGGTATGGTTGTGAGCTACATTAGGGAGGGAGGAAGTTTCCACCCTCTCTGCCATGTGTTCCCCCAGTGACACACACTGTCCACGTGACTTGGCTCCAGAAGTAGACAAATGAACAGGAGATCACCCTGTCCTATTAGATCCAGGAGAGAGCCATATTCTGATAGGAAGTCTGCCTGGCCAAAGTGTACAAGGGGTATCACCAGGATGGTTGGCTGTACTTCTACTCTAGTGTGCAAAATGCCCACAGGGTACCTGAGGTGTGTGGAGGGAGAGGAGGGGAGACCAAAGATAAAGTACCTAACCACGAAAAGCAGAGACACTTTCAGAAGTTATTATTTCCCCAGGGAATGGACTGTGATGGAGGGCTAGGGTCATGCTGAGTCAGATGCTGGCTGGCCGGTTTCCATTTTTCAACATCCAGGGCCGACAACACAGTAAATAAGTCCATGCAGCTTGCAAGTCCTCCTCAGTTTAGCTAACAGCTGGAGCACAGACCTGCAGTAATTGTTGCTCTGTGGAATCTGAGGCCCACCTGCAGCTGGGGGGAAGGGTGGACAGGCTCACGTCAGGCACTAAACAGGACCTTAATAAGACTTGGACCGTGGTACAGCAATATGGTGACAAAGGCCCTTCTATTTCCCGTTTTCAGTCAATGTGTACACTAAAGCTCAGTTTCACAAAATATTTGGAGATTCTTTGGCTATGGGACAAGACAAATGAGGAAACAGCCCGTGAGGGCAAATCCTGAGTGGACCAAATGGTTAGGCCTATGATCTCTGGCCTGGGTATCACTCCCAGCCCCAGGCAACTATCAAGATTGCTATGTGGTAGACTAGCCTTAGACAGCAAGGGAGAATAACTCGAGGTAGTATGGCTCAACCTTGTCTCTGGAAGAACATCTTAGAAGCCCCACCTTATAAATGGGTCAGCGAGTACAAATGCCCGGATGCATGATCCTCATCTCTAACCAACCTGGCATCTCACTCACAAATTATACAAACCACAAAATAAAGTCATTCAGGATCATGCAATAAATCAGAAGCACAAATCACAATCTGATCACTTACTTAAATCTAGGCCTGACAAAAATCATATACTTTTTGAACACTGAAGGTGGTTGATTTCCTAAGGAAGCAAAATGGGTTCAACATGTAGCTATTCAATATTAATGCCTTTTCTCTATGATTTAAAAACTTAATGAGCATTTAGTAAAGAGGGTGAGCTGATCCAGAGAGCACCTAGACTGAAGATATTCTGCAGCTCAAAAAGAAGACAGTGGCAGTGGTTAGGTAGTCAGAAAGCACTGAAATCCAACTATGGAGGCACATCCCTACAATCCCAGCTTTAAGGCTGAAGAAGGAGGATGTAGTTCAAGGCCAGTGTGAGCTATATAACGAGACTCTTGTCTCAAAAAGAAAACAAAACGAAAGAAAACTGAAGGTATGTTTCAAGTGGTAGAATGCCTGTTCAGCAAGCACAAAGCCCTGAGTTCAAACCAATAATCATAATAATTAATAACAATATAGGCCAAGAAAATAAGAGGTATTGCTGGGGGAGTGGTGGCGTCAAGCTGCCCAACAATGAAACAGGTGCCAGGGATGGTGAACAGGAGAAAGAAGACAGATTGGAAAGGCCACCAGCCAGTCCCCAATCCCCAGGACCATCCCCCCCCCCTTGCCCAGGCCTGGCAGGACACATGACTGTCCATAGCAGTCCAAGAACAACACAGGCAGCTTCTGCAGGGAGAAAACTAGACTGTGTTTTTGTCTCTCTGACCACTCCTCCAGCAGCCAGGGTCCTGCCAAATGACCGCAGGTCAGCCATGAGCAGGCTCCAGCTGGCCCCATTCCCATCATGACTCCACTGGCTGGCTTCATTGACACCCAGCCCTCCCCTGTGAGCACGTGAGCCAGCAAGTCTCACTCGCTGGGTTTTCAGCCTGGCTTTTTCTCGCTCTCTCTCAGAAGTGGGGCAGATGGTTGCCCCTATGGAGGGAAATCCTGCATTGGGATGAAGGAAATGGTTTGCAGGGGGTGGGGGTGGGGGTACTGTGCTTTCAGAAGCTCACCACAAACCTCTCTCTTGGCATTTCCTGGCATACCCCACCCCTTGCCCTAAGCTGAACTTTTGTCTGAGATACCTGGGATCCAGCCTCAGAAAGAAAACACTGAGCTGAGCCGGGAAAACAAGAGAGGGGAGTCGATGCCAAAAAATCTGGCTGGAAATCCTTGGCAAGGATCCTAGTCCCCAGGCTCTGTCCCCCAAAGACAGTACACTTTTGTGCATGGAGTGACTCATGACGCACACAAAGCCTCTGAGAATCTACGAGAGAAGACGTGGAGACTGTGAAGCAATCTGTAGCCATCCAGACCAGGCCTGCCCTACCTGTCTGTAGTGAAGAGCTGTTCTGTAAAATCACCAAAACACCAATGGCTAGGAAAGTAAAACGTAAAACCACAAAGTACAAATTCACTGACCACAGTCTGAGGCCTTGCAGCAAGATCAACTTGTTATCAAAATAATAGTATCATTATATTAATTCAACAATAATATACTATATTATTATTCAAAACATTATAATACAATTATAATTATTTACAATCATTATATAATTATACACCATATTATAAATAATTATATAATTATGGTGTATTACAGATCATTATAAATTGTTTATAATGATATAATGAAATTATTATACTGACTATAAATATTACTATTTTGAATTATTATTAAATACTATTGTCATATCATATATAATTATATATAATGTTATACCATTATATCTAATACTATATATTATAGATGTTACATATAATGTTATAGGGCATATAATTGTATATAATATATAATAATCATCATAATAATTTTATTATTATTTGTGCTGGCACCTAGACTTGAACTCAGGGCCTCAGACTCTCACTTGGCTTTTTCACTCACAGATGGCAGTCTACTACCTAAGTAATGCCTCTAGTATAGTATTTTGCTAGTCATTTGGAGATGTAGCGTCAAAGACTTTTCTCCCAGGGCTGGCTTCCACCCAAGATTCTTCCATCTCAGCCTCCTGAGTAACCAGGATTATAGGTATGAGTCTTAGAGTCCTGGGTGTCTAAATTGCTATCTCAGTGTAGACCCTTAAGGTTCACAGGCCACATCTGATAGACCTCTACTCAGTAAGCAGTCCATTGGCCTCAGTGGGAGCTGGTTAGAGAATCAGACTCTCAGGCACTCCCCAAACTGGGAGTCAGAATCTGCACCTGCAAATGTCCCCAGGTGATTGCTTCCTTCCACCTTCCATGCATATTAAAGTTTGAGAAGAGCTCCATTTAGTTCCAACTGCCACATTGGCTTCAAGTGCTGAAACTGACCACACTCCTAGGTTAACAGATTACAGAAGTTTTCCCCATAATATCTTTAAATCAAAGTGTTGCTTCATGTTGAGGGATCTCAATTAAATTGGAGAAGTCAGTTGTTAAAAAACAATGGGCAGAGTCAGTCCTGGCAGGCACAATGGTTCATGCCTAACCTTAGCTACTCTAGAGGCTGACTTAATGAGATCTTAATTCAACAGACAAAAGCTGGCTGTGGTGGTCCATATCTGTCATTCCAGCTATGCTAGCAGGAAGTGTAAATAGGAGGCTCACAGCCCAAGTTGTCCAGGACACAAAATCAAAACCCTGTCTCAAAAATAAACAAAGCAAAAAGTACAGGAGCATGACTCAAGTAGTAAAGCATCTGCCTAGCAAATGTGAGGCCCTGAGTTCAAATCCTCAGTAACACCCATGGAAAAAAAATTGAAAGATGGGAGCAGAATCTTCAAGCTGAACTATTATAAAGTGGGCAGTGGTGGAGGAAAGAAAAAGCTGAAGGAAAGCAAACAGCTCATCTGTGGCTAGATGCTACAGATAGCTTAGAAGCTACCTACCAGACAATGAATGCTCAAACCCTTCCCTCTCCTCCCCCCCCATCTAAACTGCATCCAGAAAAGTGAGCACAAAGGATTAGAGAGACTTCTGAAATGTTATCAGGAAATGGGGCACTTAACTGGGTGAATCAAAGAGCCCTAGGTCAAGAGGTTGAAGAACAGTCCATTGTATAACTAAGTGACCAGAGACGTGGCATGTTTATTTAGATCTTGTCTGCTTAGCTAGTTGGCTGTCTGTCTACGAGGAATCTATCAGTCACCAGGGCTCTGTGTCTTCAGTTGGAACTTTGTCCTTGAACTGTTTTGACCATTAAGGGTTCTTTGTACCCTTTTAAGGGCTCTGTCTGTAGCTTGGAGCCGGAGAGGATGCAAGCTCTCATAGGCCTTTTTCTAACCCTTCTTTTCCCTCCTCCTACTTGTCTCTGCCTCTGTCTGGGGCTGCAGGCTGGCTTCAATCAGTTCCCACTGAGTCCTTAATGAGAATTTCGTGTGGGCACACATGAGGGGAAGAGCCACAGCCTCATTATTGTTGTCAATGGACTCTCAGGGACTCACCGGAGACCCCCTCTCTGGTGGCACATGGCCTGCAACCGCTGCCTGCTTCCCTGAATATCCTCTGTACCTCCCTGCCCCACCTTTGGCATGAGCTCCATCAAAGACCTTGTCTTCCCCTGACATCACCAATTCCTAAACCAAGAGACCCCTCTCAAAGCTGGGCTATCATGGCTAAGTGCTGCACCCAGTCACCCCAATAGTTCCATTTCCCTAGCTAAGATTAGCATGAGCAAAGTGATGATTTGTGTCAATGGCTCCTAGGCTCCTGCACAGCAGGTGGTAAATTGAGTCCCTCCACCTTGCCGCCTGCCCCAGCCCCACTCATCTGACAATCAGACATCAGCAAGTGCCTGGCGCAAGGTGGTTCTGTCACACGGAATGGGTCTTGGTTTCAAGGATTCATAAACCAGGAATGTGTAGTTGGCTGTGACCTGGATGTCAGACCTGTAAGTGAAAAACTCAACTGAGTTTTTAGACAGTGTGCAGAGTCCTGACAATCTCATCTCTTAGGTCTCAGTTTTGTTAGCTAAACAGTCACTCATTTATCTGAGATAGTAGTGAGCGCCTACTATAGACCATTGTGCAAAGAATAGAGAGGGCAAAGATTCCAGCTCTCTGGAAACTCCGGGACCAGAAAGAGAGATAGACAGGGTATGACAGGTAGGATGGGCAATAGGAAGCCACAGAAGACACTTCTGGCACCCACGGGAGCAGAGGGCACAAGGGAATCGAGTTTGGGCTAGCTGACACCAGCAGGATCACAGTACCAGGACACTGAGCCCCCTTCGGAGCGTGGCGATGATGCCTCTGCTCTTCTGTGCTGCAGTCAGCCACCTACCACACGGCCCATTGCCAATTCCAGGCACAGAGCTAGTGAAACCCAGGCCACTCATTTACAGCCCACCTCCCCCTTCCCCTTTCCCATGCTCACTGGCTTCCCCGTCTGACCTTCCCAGTCCTCTGAGAAACCTGGGTGTCTGCCTGGCTAGCAGCCATCTAGAATTTATTTATTTATATAATCAAGCCCTGGCTGAGACCCAGGACACATGGGAGGGGGTGGGGAGTGGGGGATGGGTACAGTTTGTGTGCAAGCTAAGCCTGCTCTTCCATTCAGCCCCTGTGTCAGCCACAGAGACGCCGGCCTCTGAAGTGATGCCCAGCTGGGAGGATGGCCTCTGTCCTACCCCCTTGAGACCCCAGGGCTGATCTGCTACAGATGGCAGCGACAGATGCTGGTCTCAAGGGGGACCCCTTCTCCATAGCTAATGAGGGGAGCAGGTGAAGGAACTGGTAGTGGGAGGAATCAGGGATAGGGTGTGTAACACACCCTCCATTCAAGTGAGGAACCCTGGGTTCTAGTCCCAGCTCTGTCGCTGTGTAACTGTGTGCCAGACACTTTACCGCTCTGAGCTTGTCATCAAAGCTGGTGATTCTAACTCATGGGAGTGAGAATACTGTGCTGAAAGCAATGAATCTGGATCTTCATTTCTACCCAGCCATTATCCTACTGTGTGATGCTGGGTAAATTCCCTCAGCCCCCTATGCTAAAGGTAGCTATCTCTTAAAACAATAAGTACAAAGCAAGGGCTATAGTTATAGAACCTAGGAATCCATGAAACCCTTTTCTCCACTTGGTCCTGTACTGCCCT
Organism: Dipodomys spectabilis; assembly: GCF_019054845.1. Taxonomy (NCBI): domain Eukaryota; kingdom Metazoa; phylum Chordata; class Mammalia; order Rodentia; family Heteromyidae; genus Dipodomys; species Dipodomys spectabilis. Next base: position 18,387,175 of record NW_024870874.1, read on the forward strand.
GACCTGGGATTTTGGTCAGGAGCAAGCAATTGGTACTGCCGTGGTTTCTTTTCCTTTTCCTTCTCTGTCCGCTGTCCTCCCTCTTCCCTTCTTCTCTTCCTCTCCTCTAATTTCTTATCTCCCCCTCTCGTTCTTCCTCTCCCTTTCTTTCCTCTCTTACTAGGGCTTGAACTGGGGGCTTGCTTGCTTGCTCAAGGCTGGCATTCCACCACTTGAGCTGCACATCTAGTCCAGCTTTTTGGAATTGAAGATGGAGTCTTGCTGACTTTTCTGCCCAGGCTGGCTTCAAACCTCAATCATACAGGTCTCAGCCTCCTGGGTATCTAGGATTTCAGGCATGAGCCACTAGCACCTGGCTTCCGGCTACATTTCCAGTCTTGCTCTGAGTGGCCACCATTTCTCCCACCTACCATCTCCCTCTGCACAGCCACAGGCCTCTGTGGTCACTGGTGGCTCAGGTCTGCCTGCCTCATAGCTCTGGGACCAGCATTGGGAATTCACAGGCTTCAGGGCTGAGTCTTCACCATGCATCAACATGGCTCAACCTCCAGGGCCACGGGGTCAGTTGCACCATCTATACAAGTAAGCTGTGTCCTTCTGCAGCTACTGACAGCCAGCCACAGGAACTACTGGTCAGATAACTCTTCTTTTTACTCCTAGAAGTACTGGGAGGAAAATTAGGTCTTCTGGGCTCCTAGAAAACATATAGGCTTATACCTGTTGCTATACAACAGGTAAAATCCTAGAGGCTCGTTAGTACAGCCAAGGATGAGGACTGCTTGGTGGCTATTTGGGAAGACAGAAAGTGGTGGTGACCAGATGAATGGATAAGAAGTTACTTTGGACCCCAGGATCATGAGAGGAGAACAGACATCAAACTAGGGAGGGGCTTCGAAGAAAGCCGTGTCTGGGAGGTCAGCAGGATGAACTGGAGTTGGGCAGGTCTTTTCTGAGGCAGTTTCACACTTCCAAGGAAGATACTTGGCCCCTGAGCTGCTGCAGAGGCAGAAGCAGAGGTAGACAAGCTGCCAATTACACCCTCATGCCCATCCAGGCTGTATTGAATGACTCTGATGGACAGCCTGAACCAAGGCATAGCTTTCTAAGGATGAGGCCTGTGAAGCCCAATGAGCCTCTTGCAAAGAAAAAAAAAGATACTAGGCACTGGTAATTCATGCCTGTAATCCTAGCTACTCAGGAGGCTGAGCTTTAAGAATCATGGTTCAAAGTTAGCCTGAGCAAGAAAGTCTGTGAGACTCTTATCTCCAATTAATTAACAAAAAGCCTGAAGTAGAGGGGTGGCCCAAGTGGTACAGCATCAGCTTTGAGTGGAAAAGATAAAAGACAATACCCAGGCCCTGAGTTTCAGCCCTAGTACTGGCACAAAAGCAAACAAAAGAGACAAGGAAGCATCATAACTTGATTCTCAGCCTCCTAGAGAAAGCGGTAAGTGGGGATATAGGTTTGACCCATCATCATTGAATCTGGAAGGAATGACAGACTGAACATCAGGGCCTCCATGGACAAGAGACTAACAGTGAAGCCAGTGGGTCACCAGACTCCAAGCACACTGTTGGTTCCCTCACACCCTCTGACTGCACTCAAGTTCAGGACACAGACTTCCTGTTGCAGATGTCTTATTCCCACCAGTTATAGAATACTGGTTTCCCAGTAGCCACCTAGCTTGCTGGGATGTAAACTTCTGATCCTGGAACCTTACTGCAGACAGTGGTGTAGCCACTATTCAGCTGAGCCTGGATAGACTCGTGTCAAATGAATCCCACATGGGCAAAGCAAGACTCTAGGGACTGAGTCAGACACTGAAGAGGCCCCCATGCCAGTCCCATGCCTTAAAACCTGGGGAGCTTAAGAAGGAAACTGGAGAGACCAAGGTGTTCCCTAGACATCCACAGAAGTTTCTAGAATAATCCAACACTCCCATAGCTCTCATATATATTTATTCTTAATGCACACAACAACCTTGTGAGATAAGCCTTATTTTCATCTATATAGATAAGAAAACTAAGGCACAAGGATGTTCAGGAACACTCAAAGGCCAAAGGCAGACTCTGACCCTCTGGAGACCCCTTCCAAAGTCTACACACTTAACCACTGTGCATTGCCGCCTCTCCCAGTTCAATCAGGACCCTGTGACTCAGGTGAAGACCCCTAGAGGGACTGGAACCCTCTGGGGTTGGCTGCGCCATCCCTAAGTCCCAGCCTCAGCCAGCTGCCAGAGTGACAGGTCCCCGGGGCTGGGGCCAGGGCACCTCACACCACCCACATTCTCCACAGGGAAACACAGCCATCCGTTTTAGGGTAAAACTATTCTGTACAAACCCGATCTTCCCGAGAATTTTACAAACGCTGGAAGATAAAAGCACAGGGACCAGCATGAATGGAGTGGGTTTTTAAGAAACAGCATTTAACATCGAGATCCTTCTGATGTGAGTAATTTAGATTCGGGTGCATATCTGGATTGTTTGTTGAATTATGCATCAGCAGCTTCTGCTGTTAGCGTAAAAAGTGCCATCGTCACGCAGGCTGATCTGAAACCTGAAGCAATGGAGACAGTTGGGCTCACGGTTAGGGTGGAGATTCATCTTTTGATGGCAACAAAGCAGCAGAAAGAGAGAAAGGGAGGAAAGGAGAAGTGAAGAGATGAAAGTGGGAAGAGTCAGAAAAGCAGGCATGAAATACACTGAGTAATGTACCATAATATCAATAAAGCCTCAGCAAGAAGAAAAGACTCAGGGGGAGCGTGAGCCAACACAAGGTTCCTGGAAATGCAGCCCCATCCACAGTACATGGAAAGAAAAGGAAGACTTAGAAAGCCAGCAAATCATCCCTGGTGCAGGATGAATCACACCCAGCCCATCAAATGCCCACATCTACCACTTTAACTGCAATGCAATGCTCTGTTCCAAGTGGGTGCTCCCTATGGGCCAAGGGCAGGTACTGAGGTCATTATTAATCTTTTTTTTCTCCACAGTTTTTCATGCATGATAGGCTGGTATTACATACCTCAGGTTACTTTTAAACAGCTAAAAACAGCATGCCCACCTCACAAAGAGATGACACAATTACTTATTTACTTAATGCCTGGAATGAAACTGACCCCCAGCCATCTTCTTTCCCATCAGTTCAGATTTCCCCATCCTACTGCAAGGCTCCCAGAATCTCGGATGGCCCACACAGCCATTGCTCAGGTTGGTCATGCCAAGTTCCAGGCAGTAGAAATCAAAGACACTAAAACTTCAACCCAAACCACCTGCTCCGAGGCCCAACTCTGAACAGTTTAGAATAACCCCATCTCTGAACAGGTTCTTTAACCTGGCATTCCTCAGGGTTTTTTTTCCCCATATGCTAAAGAGAACTCACCCTAGTTCTTAACCTCATTGGATATGAGAATCTGCTCAAACATGTCAGCACAATGTCCAGTAGATGCTAAACAGTCAGTACACATTACTTACTGCTTTGGTTTTTTTTTTGCCAGTCCTGGGGCTTGAACTCAGAGCCTGGGCACTGTCCCTGAGCTTCTTTTTTGCTCAACTCTACCACTTGAGTCACAGTGCCACTTCTGGCTTTTTCTGTTTAGGTGGTGCTGAGGAATTGAACCCAGGGCTTCATGCATGCAGGCAAGCACTCTACCACTGAGTCACATTCCCAGCCCCACCTACTGCTTTTATTATTGTTCTTCTTTTGTAGAGCTGTTAGAATTTTAAAAGGCCAGGAAGGCCCCACCACACAGCTTGCCCTCATGAAGGGGTGGTGACTTTACACTGCTGCAGGCCCCACTGGATCTCCAGAACAGTGAGCCAGGCTAGTCAGCCGAGCAGGAGGTCCTCAGATCAGCTCTGCAGAGCTACCATCCACCCTTGTCTGGTGAGAACCTCATCCCTGCAGTTGTCCTTTTCATGAAGCCAGCGAACCATTACCATCCTCATGGGCGGGCCCAGTTTAGGAGTCTGGGCTCCAGGGACAGAGGGAAGCCCCTCCGTCCAATTATAAATCAATCTAGCAGCTCTCCCAAAGCCTGTGTCTCCATAAATGGCTCCTTTTGGCCTTGAAGGCTCAGGGCTCCGGGATTAATGAGCATCAGCTGGCAGCAGGCTGGTGGGAACAGATGCCAACCTAATGAGCAGGGTGGCCCAGCCCATGCCCACTGGACACGGGTAGGGCCGATAAGCAGGTGGTGTTGTCATGAGGCTCCTTTGCTGAGTGTCACTTTGAGAGGCAGGACTGTTGTCACCAAGTGGCATCTTATTACTCCACCCTGGGATGTACACAGGAAATGCAAAAGGCCATCCTCGAAGACCATGTGCACTGAGGCCACAACCTCCATCCCTCACTTGGCCTGGGACCAAGCTTCTCTCCAAGTCTCTCAAAATGAGGGTCTGGAGAAAATGCTTAGAACCCTGGGCGTCCCCTCCCTCTCATGCCAACTGTTCTGTACTATAGCTAAGCAGGGGGGCCTCTGCTGGACTTTTCCTCCGCCATGTCCCTGTCACAGTCATATTCTCCCATTCATGGGCTTCATGTTGGCCTGGAGTTGAAATATATCTATAGAGACAGATCATAAGCATAAAACACAGCAACAATGTAATAATGATAAGCGTATTTTGAGTATTTATTTTGTGCCAGGCACTGTGTCATACTCTTTATTTGTGCTAACTTATTTAATACAAATGAAAACCACTAACTAATAAAGGATCAAATTCTAGTAAGGTAGATGTTGAAGGTAAAGCAGAAAAGGGAAAGACGGTTTTAAATGGAGGGATTGTGGAAGGCTACATGGGAGTGGGTTGGGGGTAGGGAATCACCCTGGTCCTAGCAAAAGGGATGGAGCAAGGATGGAGCAAGTTTGCAGAAGGACATACACCTACACTTTGGAGGGCAGAGGTCTGGGGACTCAGGTGCATTCAGGGTTTCTTTCTTTAGGGGGATGGGGAGTCTTAGCACATGGAAATGTTGTCAAGATGAAATTTTTCAAAATCTGGATGTTATCTCTGATTAAAGTGGTCTTCCTTTAATGTTGTTCTTTCTTTTCTATTTTTTTCCAGAAGGTAATGTTTTGGGAGATAAAATTTATACTCAGTGAAACACATAGATCTTAAGTGGATACTTGGATAGTTTTTGACAAATGTATTCCCCTGTGGAACTAATACCCCATCAGGGTAAGAATACTTCCATAGGACATGAAGAATAAGGAATGTGACCTTTACCATGGGATTGTTCTATATCCATATCTTCTGGGCATTTGTGAACCTAAATACATCAAAATGATCAACTTCCTTCTTTGCCCAACTCCGATCTACCTGCCATCCCAGGAGGAAGTATAAAATAAAATAAAATGATGCCACAAATGCCTATGTCCTCACAACCAAGCTGCATGCCAGACACAGAATGGGTGACCCAAATGTGTTTCTTAGTTAAAGGACAGAATAACCTCAAATAAAAGTCTCCCAGGGAATAAAGGATTCTAGTTTTCATCTACCCCCATATGACACTAACAATCATGAAGTCTTCCTATCCCCTCTCTTGAGATTAGAGACCTGTCTTCAGCAAGTTGAAAAAAATTCTTCTGTATGGCTCACTCATTCCAATCTTAAACTCTTCTGTATTTTCCATAGCCAGCCCAACTCAGGCCTCAGATTCCAGGGGTTTGAGAAAAGCTCAGTTTGGTGGCCTAAAACTACCATCTGTTACCTCAATGTTCAGGAGACAAAATCTAAGGCAAAATGTGTCTAAACCCCAGACACCTTCAAGGGATAAGGTAGTTCTTTATAAACCCCATGCTCATAGACCAGTCTACCTCTTATAGCTTTCAGGCAAGAAGCTTTTGCAATTTCTAGGTAAGAGAAGTAGCCTTAAGGAGTACCACCCATGAGAAAGATGGGACCCACTGACTTCTTAGACTCCTCAGTACACAGATGTGGCAGAGCCGGCCACGAACCAATCTTTTCTCTCTCCAAGTCCCCGGATGTATTCCTAGGAAACACTCCCTTTTGCACAGCTTGCTGGGGACCACAGACTTCTTCTCAGTGCCATCAGCCAGCATTCCAATCAGATTATTTCTCACTTTCAGGATTACACAAAGAGTGGAAAAAAATAATGCTGAACATTCTGTTCATGGAAGAAAAAATAGCAGCAGAAAACTGTCACATTGTTTGGTCTATTTTCAATTTCATTTGCAAGCCCTGCAAATAGCTATCTGTGCAAGCAGGCCAGAGGAGGACTCCAGCAACCCTGACATGCGCCATGGGCCATGTGCCATCCCAAAGCAGAGTGTGGGCCTTCAGTGGAGGAGACACCTCCCCTTGGCTTGATGCAATATCATCGTACTACTGTCAAGCAAAACATTACCATGGGGGAAACTAAGGAAAGAGCACAAAGGTTTGTACCAAGAGGTACAAACCTCTGCAGTTGCATTTAAATTCACCATTATTTACCAAAAAGTCAGGTGGAACAGCACATCCCTATAACCCCAGCACTAGGGAGACGAAGGGCAGAGGTTTAGGGACCCAGGTGCATTCAGGGTTTCTTATTTTAGGGAGATCGGGAGCCTTAGCACCTGGAAATGTTGTCAAGATGAAATTTCAAAATCTTGATTTTTTTTTTTTAATCCCTGATTCTTTATCCCTGTCTGGGCTGGCTTTGAACTGCAATCCTCAGATCTCAGCTTCCCGAGTAGCTAGGCTTACAGGCTTCAGCCACCAGCCTCCCAGCTTCTTTCAACATCTTCACCAGCTTCAAGTCCTTGAGAACGGCCAGGAGTAATTATCAGCAAAGAGCTCTTTGTCCGGGAGACTGGCATTTCTAAGGAAATGGAACTAGGGAGTTTGTGGAGTGGCTTCAGGACAGGTGGGTGCGGAAGCAATGACCTGGGAAAGACTAACAGAAATCTCAGGGCCTGTGCACTGAAAGCTAGTATACTTGAGTCACTGTGCTCTTGACTTAGCACTCAGTGCCTCTTCGTTCTTATTTTCTATACAAGTCTAACAAATTCAGTGTCTGTTTTCAAGGCCTTAAGCCAACGGAAAGAAAGAAATTAAAGGGGAGTGAGAGAGCTGCATCAGGTTGGGGGGTCACTGGAAACAGTTAACAAGTGACATTTACCCAAAGATGGGGAGAAAAATCTATGAGACAACCTGAGGTTACTCACCTGACACATGAAGGTCACCCTAAAAAAGCTGAGGACCTGTGCTCTAGTGGTGGAGAAAGAGCATTAAGATGCTCAAGTCTAAGGGCCTGGCGTGGTGGGGCACACCTGTCATCCTACCTACTTGGAAGGCAAAGGTTAGAAAATCAAAGCGTGAGGCCAATTTGGGCAAAAGATCCTGCCCCTATCTGAAAAACAAATTAAAGGACTGGGGTATGGCTCCAGCGGTAGAGTGTTTACAAAACTGTAAGTTTAATCCCTAGAACTTGGACGTGAGCATATATGTATATGTGTACATATACATATATGCTCTCGTCCAAGTTCTAAAATCCCACAGAGTCTCTGTCTGCCTTTGCCAGGAAGTTGGCTGGCATCAGTTCATCCAACAGGTATATATCAATAACTAGCAGTGTCTTGCCACAGCTTATCAGTGGGTAAGGACATCTAACTAATTGTTCTGATGATGAGGAGATACTCTCTGCCAAACACAGGGTCCCCCACCCTGGACACCCTTCCAGTAAAGAATGGCCACTTGTCATGGCAGAGCATACAGTGCTCAGGCTACCTTCTCTGGAGTTGCTCAGCCTGGGGAATCAATCAGGCTTCCAGAAGGAATAGGAAATGAGAAGAAGCCCTTTGCACACCACTAAGGCAGCCCTAGCACTTTACAGGCCGGCTCCAGTGCAGTTAGTAACTGCATGTCCTTGACCCAGATGCCTGATTTCTTATCCAGAACTCTCCCACCTAATGACCCACCATTGGGGAACTACTGTTGGAGATCTTGTTTGCAAATTGCAAAACACTTAGCTGACCCAATGCCACCATGCAAATGTGTGATAACTGGAACTTTCTTGCCCAGAGGTGACTATGTATCTTTCAGACAGCTGCATTGCTGGGCTAGCTGCTGCCAGGTTCAAAGTCAGAGAGAGTGGATCTGGCCCTGCACCTGGCTGGGTGGTGGACAGCACCATTCACAAGCATCCCAAGAGGTAGACCTGACAGGGGAGACTAGAAAGGGCTGGTCTCCCTAGGCACACAGGATGGGGTCCCTGCTTTAGTCTCAAAAGTCTGACAACGGAAAAACCCACAGCCCCTGAGAGCAGCAGGGAGGGGGGGACTGAGGCTGCAAACCTGAGTCTGGGGGACTCCAGCAGCCTGTTTATATGCAAATGTACAAAAGGAAAAGCAGGTAGAAGAGGACAACTTTGAGAAATCCTTTTGCATACAGGGGAGGAGACTGAAGCCTTATCCTAAAACTAGGCAGGCATGTAGGGCACGCGGGGGCGGGGGTTGGGGGCATGAGTCTGATTGCTGCCAAAGATCATGGGACAGCACAGCAGCCATCTGAAAGTCTTCTGTGGTTCCTCAGGCAAAAACCATAAATCATCTCTCTCTCCCTCTTTCCCTATCTCTATCTCTCGTTTCTTACTAATCTTGTTTTCTTGCTGTGTCAGCTGAACTCCCGAATTGGCCTGGGTTTAAATGGGGACTTTTGTTCCCACTTGGCTTTTTTCTCTCTCTTTTTTTTTCTCTCCAAGCTTTTCCCAGCCCACAGAAAGCAATGACAGAAGGTCTTCCTGCAATCTCCAAAGGATAGATTTGTGACTTCACTTTGGGGTTGAAAGTAAATGGGGAGAGGTCTATGGAGAGGAGAGAGGATGTGGGGAGGGCCACAAGGGACATCAGAACCAAATGATCAGAAAAAAGAGTGTTACCCTCTGACCCCATCACCAACTCCCTAGCAGACTTGATTGCCAATCCCTTTCCAGGCAACCCCCAGCAGCTCCTGGAGCAGCCCCTGGAGTTGGTACCAGATACATAGAACTCACCATTAGTCAGGATGAGGGATCTACAGCGGGCCTGCCGTTCCCAGGAGCAGGGGCTCACCCAGGCCCTGTGGAGAGCTAAGAGGAGATGGCTTTCTTTCACTTCTTTTGTTTCCATGGGTCCCAAGCACCTCCTTGAGGCCCTAAGGATCAGATTCCCAGAGGAATTAACCCTCGCTGAAGTGAGGCTGCATGCACTGCTGCTGTCTCTGAGTGATCCTGTCTAGTGATACTCCAGGAAACACCCCCAAAACTTTCCAAAGATTCCTCTCCCTACAGATACAGGGGGCTCACTGCGATGGCTGTATCGCCCAGCTCTAAGTAGGAGGGTCATGCTGCCAGATGACAAGGCTTGCTGGGCACAGCAGCCCCTGTAGCAAAGGTTGACTGGGGAGCCAGTCTTGATTGGGATTTATGTGCTGATGGATTATGTAACTTCCCAGTGCCTGTTTTATTGATGTGTGTGTGTGTGTGTGTGTGTGTGTGTGTGTGTGTGTGCGCGCGCGCGCGCGCGCGCGCGCGCACGCGTGCTGGTCCTGGGACTCAAAGTCGGGGCTTATGCACTATCCCTCAGCATTTTTGTTCATGGCTGGTGTTCTACCACTTGAGTCACACACTTACTTTTGGCTTTTTGCTGGCTAGACGAGTCTCATGGATTTTCCTGCCTAGGATGACTTTGAACTTCATTCCTCAGATCTCAGCCTCTTGAGTGGCTAGGATTACCAATATGAGCCCCTGGCACTTAGCTCAGTACCTGTTTTTGTCCCCTGTAGAAGGGTACAGCTCTTGGAGTATGGAGGTGAGCTGCGATAACTCATGAGACATTCTTAGACAGTACCTGGCCAGTGTCTGGTGCAGGCTGTGGATGCACACATGGTGACCGCTTCTAGTATTGCTGTTTGCAAACCTGATGACTGCCACTGTTATTGTTGTTATCACTCTCAGAGAAAGGAGACAGGAAGCCATGCATCAGAAGCCATGGGTGTTAATGGACTTCCTCCTTCCACTAGTGGTAAGAACACCTGATTCCAACATTTCTGCTTCTAAGGGATCAGTTATTTGGGGAGAAAAGCAAGGTAGCTTCAAGTGCGCATGTATATATGTGTGCCTGTGTGTATTGTGTATATAGATGTCTGTGTCTATATGTGTAAGTCTGCATGTGTTCATGGATGTGTATGTGTGTGCATGAATGTGCATGTGTGTATGGATGTGTGTGTGCCTGTGAGTGTATGATATGTGTGTGTCTACACACTCCCCTCTGACACATGTGTGTTTTCATCTACAACTCTCACAGCCATTTTCTCCAAGCCCAGATATCAGGAATGCACAGTGAAGACAAAGCCTGGGCTCTAAACCAGCTACAGCGAGCTATGTGCTCTTAGCTTCCAGAGATTGGGGACTCCATGAACTGAGTGACAGGCCAAGGACAGCGCTTCCTGATTATAAGATTCTGAAAACAGATTTCACCAGTGCACAGGACTTGGCAGATATTTATCCAGCTAGCCTTTTTGCCTTTACTCTTCCTTGATTCAATTTCTTTGATCCTTACCCCCCAAAAAAGTGGGGGAGGGAACAAAGAAATTACCCACCCTCCATAGAACAATTAGTGACAATCCCCCCCCTCTCCCCCGCCCCACCGCCAGGAGAGGAAGTCTTGGCTTCCCAGGTCTCCTGCATCAGGTACCTGGGCTATCAAGCCAATGATATGCGCTTCATGTAGAATCCACAGGCCCCCACTCCCCTGCTAAAGGCCATCACCAGTGCAGCCTAGGTGGTGCTTCTTGGTTCTATCATACATTTCCATGTTGCATGATGCACGTGTGGCAAGCCTGTGCAGAGAGCCCCGGGCTTCTCATACCTCGCCTCCCTGTCCTTGAGAGCAGTGCTAGGAGGTGCTATGATTGAGACTGACCCTGGAGATCTGACTCAAATTGCAGTCCAGGGTGAAACAAAGCATTCCAGGAAAATGTGCCTTCCTCCCTCTACCTGCATTTCACTCAGATATTTTCCTTTTTTTTTCATTTTTAAAGCCCACTGAGTTGGCTTAATGGCATACTAAGAGGTTGTGACCCATGGTTTGGAAAGCACTGTTGGAGAGGCAGGGAAGTGACAATGAGTCTGTGTGGACACAAAGCTGGCAGAGATCCCATTTTGCAGAGGGACAGACTGCCAGACAACTTCAGAGACCAAAGAGCCCCAGGGCTGAATTGTAAGGTTGAAAAGACTTCCTAGATTACTGGGCCAGTCCATTCACAGACAACGATTTCTGGCCCCTTCAGTAACTAATTCTGAACACAGACTCAAATTGGCTCATTTGAAACAGACAGCACATCACTCCTGCCACACAATAGTGTGAGTCTTTTCTTTGAGGCCCATGAATGGCCCTCCATTAGATAAGTCGTTCATGGACTGCTCCAAGAACTTCTTCAAAATTGTGCTGTTACTAACTCTTCCAACGACAAGGTTTTCACTTCTGAGATTTTGAAGGATGCAGTAGCCCAGGACTTTTCCAATTCATCTGCTATTCACTTTGAACTGAGTGTGTGTGTGTGTGTGTGTGTGTGTGTCACACACACACATGTATCTGGATACTGTAAGAAACCCATGAGCTTCCTCACCATGAGGAAGCAAAAAATAGTTCCCCTTTGTCCTCTCAAATTCAAAGGATCTGGTCCTTTCTGGCCAAAGCTTTACTTCTTTAGGCAGATATGTTTTAATCGTGTCAGAAATTCACAAAGATCAAAAAACAATCACTAATGTGGGTATCAATGTAATCCTGCTAACTCAGGAGGCTGAGATCTAGAGGATTATTATTTGAAGCCAGCTCAGACAGAAAAGTTCATGAGACAGTCTCCAAAATAACCTGTATTAAAACAAGGCTGGAGATGTCGCTCAAGTGGTAGAGCACCAGCTAAGTAAGCTAAGAGAGAAAGAGGCCCTGAGTCCAAACCCCAATATGGCCAATAAACAAACAAATAAATAACCCAGAGATCACATAAGCCAGCTTCCACTTCACAGTCAGAAGAACACAGAGTCACACTGATGACTGGAATAAGAGTTGGAATTCAGAACTATTTCCTAAGTCCACATCCCCTGTGGTTTCTCCATGAACAAAGGACCACACCTCTGATATACCCAACTTGATCCAGCTCTGTTAGCAGGGATGGCTGAGTGGCCCCCAAGAATCAAAATGGAGGGGGCTTGACTGAGGGGAGAACCCTAGCTTTCAGACCTCCTTTCTCACTCCCTCCTTTCCAGCGGAGAAAGAAAACTATCCCTACTGGGTTCTCCCCTTCCAAAGGACCGTTCACCCTCATGTTCCCACAATGTCACCAAATGGTGGAGACTGGCAAAAATCTAGAAATGCCTATGGTCCCTGCTTTGGAGGCGATACCTGTTACCACAGATACTGACACACCTTGGTTCCATGTGACCCCTGCCTGCCAGTCTCTGCATTATCTCAGCAGGCCCTTACGCCAAGCCTGGCTTGGTGTGCTGTGGTACTGTGATAGACACTGCAGACCCCAGGCTTGAAGTGTCTCTAAACAGCACTGAAGGAAGCACCACAGTGAATTCATAGGGCATGGGCACTGGGCCCATTTTCTAGTGGAGATGTGTGCTTGAGTTAATTGTTCCTGCACTCTGGACTTACTCCAGGATGAAGATGCTCCTGTATATGCGCGCGCGCACACACGCACACACACACACACACACACATACACACACAAACACGCATGTGTGTGTGTGCATATCCCTTACACATACATGAATTGGTGCACATAAGATACTGGCACACAGGCTGTTCAGGTCCTATCAGCTCAGCAAATTATGCAGGATCCAATCTACTGTGTGTGTGTGTGTGTGTGTGTGTGTGTGTGTGTGTGTGTGTGGTGTGAATACTGGGGCTTGAACGCAAGAGATGTCACTCAACATTTTTGCTCATGGCTAACACTCTACCACTGGAGCCATACCTCCACTTCTGCCTCTTTTTTTGCTGATGAATTAGAGATAAGAGTCTCTCAGATTTGTTTGCTCAGGCTGGCTTCAAACCATGATCCTCAGATCTCAGGCTCCTGAGAAGCTGGGATTATAAGGCTTGAGTCACCACCAGTGCCTTTGCTCACAGGGTTTTGTTTTTATTCCCAGGACTAAGTCAACATGTCTCTCATGATCTCAGGTGTAGGCCCCGATTTGCAGGAGATAGTCTTAGCTGAGCTAAATGGGCCAATTTCTTGCTTTCTAAGGTGGGTCTAGAGCTTAATAAATTCTCAAGAATTTAAAGTGAAATGATATATTCATATCACAGTCTCAGTTACATTTGAACATAGAACACTCAGATTTTACATGCCGGAAGTGAGGATTGTCTACCACATTGACAAAGACTTAATAAAATTCAGTTTTCTAGTGGGAACGTAAATTGAAACAATACTTTTAGAAAACAATTTACTAATAGATAACAAATCTTTAAAATGTTCATACCCTCTGACCTAAAGTACCAATTCTGGGACTATAGCCAAAGGAAACAGTCTGAAATACAGGAATTAAAAAAAAAACTTTATGCCCAATAATTTCCATATTGACATTATTTATAACTTAAAAATTAGAAGTAACAAACATAAAACAGTAGGGGAGTAGGCAAGTAAATTATGATGCATTCACATTATAGAATATTAAGCAGATGTTTAAAATTATGTTTTTGAGGGGTTTATAAGAAGTGGAGAGGTTCACTGAATAGGCAGGGTAAAATCTCATGTGTGGTATTATCTTATCTGTGGAACATAAAAAGTCATATAAAATTAAAAGGATCCAGGCTCTGTTGGCTCATGTCTGTACTCCTAACTACTCAGGAGGCTGAGATGCAAAGCGTGAGGTTCTAAGCCAATACTGGGCAGACAAATCAGAGAAACTTTTATCTTCAACTAACTATCAAAAAGCTGGAAGTGGAAGTGTGGCCCAAGTGGTAGAGCTCCAGCCTTAAGCAAAAATATAAGGCAAGAGTACAAGGCCCTGAGTTCAAGCCCAGTACTGTATGAGTGTGCATTCACATACACACACATACACAGAGAGAGAGGGTGGGGGGAGAGAGAAACACTAACAATAGTCATGATGTGGTCACATTTCAGGTATATAGCCTATCTGCTGCCTGTTACATTTGTACATTTCTCCACATAATTTGTTTGCTGCTGTTTAAATTTAGTGTTTGTGTTTTAACTTTGGACACAGAAGCACATTATTTAAGTGAAGGCCCAGTCACATCTCTGTCACCAACTCTGCAAGTGACCTCAGAGAAGTTGGGGAACTTTCCTGCCTCCTTCTTCCCTTCCAACCCCATGTCACCATCTCTGTAATGAGTGTGTTGGATCACATGGTCGCTAAACCATTCTTCTCCCCCACTCTGCATCTCAAAATATCATCGCTCTGTGTTGGAGAATGGGATCTCAAAAGGGGTCCAAGAGGCGTAGCCATCTTACAAGTAAAATACTATAATCATCCTAATGAGCGATGGACTTGGATGGTCTTCTGGAAGACGCAGCTGCTCTTTTACAGTCAGCAGAGAAACATGCTGACATGATGTCCTTGGGTTTGGACATCTGGAGCCAAACATCCAAATTAAGGGGGCCTCTGGCAGCTGTACTGCAAAATCAAGAATCACAGCTGAGGGAGGTAGAGGCTTAGCACCATGCTTCCATCCGGGGGCTCTTCTCCCTGAAAACCAGGTTAGGTGACTTGGTGACCCATTCTGGGATAACAGGACCCAAACCATGTTCTACAGTTTACCCTGACTACTCTGGCCTCTAGATAATTTCCCCTTGGCAAAATTCCACAGAAGTGTGTGTGTGTGTGTGTGTGTGTGTGTGTGTGTGTGTGTGTGTGTGTGATCTCACAAATTGTCTCATGCTTTTGATTCCCTTTTCCTCAGTGGTAGTGACTGACGCTTCACGGAGGTTAAACAGTTCACAGAGAGGAAAACAATGAGGGAAAAAATGGATGAACGAAGTGAACATACCTTAAATCTTCTATGGTGAAATGCCACAAGTTGATAATTATAGACCACTTTACTCCACTCCAGACATGGCCATTTTTCCCCACAGTGTGGAGAAAATACAACTTGGTCCTAGATCTAATCATCAAGCCAGTACAAACCAGGATGGAGGGAAGATAAAATATGGAAATATTTCCACACTAAGTAGGTAAATGGTCATTGCCTTTCAACACTTCATCCAACACCTTGCCTATAGCTCCAACAGCCCTGGCTCTTTGCTTGGCTCTTTCTCTAACGACCTCCCTAAAATGCATCACCAAAAGGGCTCGTGCCTAATCTGGCAGAGGTTCTCCAGGGTCTTGACCAGGCTTTATGTCCTTGATAGTCAAGGATTTTGACTCTCACTTCTAGCTAGGCCCTCGTCCTAAATTGAGTACCCTGGTTTAAGAGAACCTACTTATTAGTCCTGGATGGGAAAGTTGTGTGGGAAAACTGGGATCATTAATGATCATGACCACCAAGTTGCTCCAACTGCTTAGAATGGTCAAGAATGGTAGGAAAGGGGCACACCCATCTCTCTGTCTTTGTCTGTCTCTCTGTCTATCTCTCTCTGTGTCTCTCTGTCTCTGTCTCTCTCTTTTGCTCCATTTATGTGCATATGTCTTTGCAGTAGTGGTGTTAAAACTCAGGGTTTCACATTTGCTGTGCAGATGCTCTGCTGCTTGAACCACACCTCCAGCCCTCACATTTCCTGTTTGCAGACTGGGTTAAAAGTGCTTCTGAACCAGCATTAGAAAACCCCATGAACAGCATAGCACAGTCCCCTCCTTCTGTGCTCTCCTAGAACCCACTGGGCATTAATCATGTTTTGCATGTGACATCTGCCAAAGGTAGGAGGAAGCAGAGATGCTCTTTCTGGTCTTGTCCAGGATGAGACAAGCAGGCAGAGGCCGAGCCACTGGCCTTGGGTCACCCTGCCTGTCATGGGCACAGCTGGGAAGACACCCACTCTCACTGATTCCCCCCTCCAGAGGGATAATCATTAGGATCGCCACCTCCATCCCAGTGGGCAGTGAAGAGCTTTGACAGGATGACATTTTCTTCTCTATGAGAAGGAGACAAGTGTATAAGATGGGGACCCGACAGGCCGGATCCATGGAGGCAGGAGGGTTACAAAGTGCTGCCTTTTGACAATGAAGTCTCTATGGGCTTTCTCAAATGCTTCACCAAAAATAAGCACTCGCCGGCATCATCCCCCAGGGGTTGTAGAAGTCATGATTATGATGATTTCAGTAATCTTCATCAGGAGGTGTAGAACACATTCTAGGGGCTTGGACGCTAGCTTTTTCTCTTTATAACTACCTAGCTATCTGTCCTTCTACCAACCTAGCAGGGAAAGGAAACTACTGGTACCCGAAACCTCATCTAAGCCTTGCAGATAATAGCCCATGAGATGAATGCCAGTCCTTACCAACATCTTTTAGGGAAGTTCTAACGCCTTGGCCCACATCCCAGTTAAGCATGCCATGACATGATCTGGCTGTCATGGGATAAAGAAACGTGAGGGTTTGATGCAAGGAAATGTTTAGAAATAGAGAAAAAACATGAAAGGAACGTGCTAGCACTCATATGTTTTTGCTTTAATGTATTCACAGCTGGCAGAGAAAGGGAGACATTTAACTTCTAATTAATGAGTTGTTCCATTTGTCTAAACAATGCTCCCATCACTCCCCTCGCAGTAGATGAAGGCCCAAATTCTCCAAGAGCCGATCATTCTCCATGTGGTTATTTCTCCAAAGCTGATCCAGCAACTCCCACCAACTGGACTGGGTTCTGGCACCCCTCCATCCTGTTTGGGCCTTAGCCTTGGCAATCTCTCATCAACAGCTAGTTGAGACACATGATTGACAAGACCATAATCAGTGAAGGGCAGTTTATGGGCTTGGCTCTCAAGCCTAAATCTATCTTCGATTAGAACTGCTTTTGATTTACTAACACCAAAGAGCCCACAAGGTAAAAATGAGCTATTCATGAGATTGATAGCTTTTCATGAGACTGATAAAACTACAGTCATTTGGGAAACCTGGGTCTTTTCAACTTATCACAAGGCTTTACCTAGGTGCTGATGTCAAGTTCTGTTGCCATCTGAGTGAAGCTACAAGAATCAAACACCCAGTTCATGTTTACATTATCCCCAGAGCAACAGCTGGAGGAATTAAAGACCCTAAGAAATGATGTGTACACATCGCAGTGTGAGAAGAACAGAACTAGAAACTCTGGCAATCAGCCTCAATGAGTCTTTGTCCAGCATCCTTGCACCCTCGTTGTACCCCCCACAGCCTTTCTAGAAACTTCACATCTAGATCATGTAGATCTTACCTCCTGGAGGATGAGGACCCAAGTTCCACCCACGGATCATATGACCACTTCCTAAAATGCCTTGACTTCCCCTGACATCGCTGATAGCTGTTTAGCCATTTCCCTCTAAAAACTCAATGAATGCCTTTCGGCTCTCCTTCCACAAAACCTTGTCCACAGAAAGAGCTCTTTCAGTGGTTTGGAAAGCTCTCGATCTACCTTGATTCCTTGTTACTAGTTAGAGAGAACTTGACTACCTTCAGTTCAGAGTAGATGCCCGTGTTCTATCTTAATTGTCCTCTTTTTCAATCTCCTCTTTGTTTCTTCCAAAGCACTGGTAATTATTTATCATGTTGGTATATTTTAAATCTAATCTGTCTCTCAATGCCTTGACTTCTCTACATTCGACGAATGGATGGATAGATGAAAACTGCAAGCCTACTATGCGCTAGGCACTCTTCCTGGACTGGTAAGACAACACTGAAGAAGACCTACACAAGGAGGAGTCCTTGTGCTGCTGAACACCTTGCAGAAGGCCTGCAGAAAACTGGAATTGTAGAAGGCTTGGACAGAGATGAAGGGGACTGGAAAGAGGCAGAAGGAAAGCAGCAGCATCTCGTGAGCTGAAAACAAACTCCTGTATAAATATCACACAGAATCTATTAGTGCTACTGGCACGGAGGGCAATTACTTTTTAATATAATAAGATCTTCCTTGGAGGCGCTTATGAGGCAGTGATAAGGATCAGGTGACATGTTGAGGTTTAGCACAGATGGATTAATTTCTGTTTACAGCTAGTTTCTGGCAGCGTGGGAGAGTTCTTGGTTTACAACAAGGAGGTAGGAGAGAGAACCTCCAAAGAAATAAGCCTGGAGAGAATTCTTCTGGGTGTTTTCCTAGGGAGTGCACTGTCCACTGGAGATCATGAGATGACCTTGATGCTTACAATTGATTTCAGAGGATCTCTCAGACACTGCTAACAAGAGTTAATCCTGTCATTGTCAATGTTCTTCTCTGCTATGACATTTGAAATTCAAGTGTACCAATGTCAGAGTAGTTAAGAGGTGGGGGCCTTGGAGAGGTGGCTAGGTCCACTATACTTAGGGTTATTTGCCCTTACAAAAAGGAGGAGCTTGGGCTGGGAAGGTGGCTCAGTGGTAGAGCGCTTGCCTCGCATGCATGAGGCCCTGGGTTCGATTCCTCAGTACCACATAAGCAAAAAAAGGAAAAAAAGCCAGACGTGGAACTGTGGCTCAAGTGGTAGAGTGCTAGTCTTGAGCTGAAGAGCTGAAGGACAGCACCCAGGCCCAGAGTTCAGGCCCCACGACCGGAACCATAAAAAAAAAAAAGGAGGTGCTCTTCTCTTGCCCATCTGCCTTCTGCCATGAAAGGATAGAGTGTTGTCCCCTAGGGATATCATGATATCATGGCACCATCTTAGAAACAGATAGCAGTCCTCATCAGATGTGAGTCCCACCAGTGCCTTGAACTTCCCAGCCTCCATAACTGTGAAACATTTCTGTTTTCTCTAATCAAATACCCAGTGTGTGGCATTCTGTTATAGCAACACAAATATTCCCTGCATTTCACATAGAGATTTTTAAAAAATTAAGGTAAGTCAAGGAGAGACGCAACCACAAGAGAGAAGCATTTAAGACCTGACTCACTGCACTGTGACCCCATGACACACCAGAAAACTCTCAGAGAGTGACAAGGGTCATTGCCTGGGTCACTGCCTTCCCATACAGGGACTGAACAGACCCAGGACCACTGGTAGTGCTTCCCATGATGCGGCTCAGTCCTCCAATATCAAGACATGAACGCAAAACCAAGACCTGTCACACATTTTTGAGAAGAATGGAGGAAGCTGCTTTTCCACCATGTGGTGGATGTCCAGTTACTATGCCAATGAAGGGGCAACCCTTACCCGCTCCTCCACGCTCCCATCTCACAGATTCGTCCTCAACATGAACCCAACCAGGACCAGGAGCAGCAGAAAACAACTCAACAAGCCCTTAGGCACTAATGAATGGAGTCACACATGACCTGGTAACTAAGGCTCACTTAATTTTTATGGCTCAAACAGAATATTAATCATTCCCTCTTTCCATTCTAAAACTCTTCTAGTTAGAACAATTGATTCTAGTGTCTTCTGACTTATAATTCATCTACAACCCAAGTGTTCTGGAATCCCCACAGGGATGCTATCTTGAGGTACATCTACCCACCCTGCAGAGCAAACAAAACTCTATCCCACACAGGACTGGCAACCATTAACCTGCATACACACACAACATATGCATTCAGCCACTAGCCATATTCTTACATCTTTAAACAATGGGCTTAGCTTTTTCTCTCTGCCTGCTCAGGTCTAGACAAAACTATCACACATCTCATAATTCAGGAGAGTACAAGAATACCAACTTGCCCATCCATTCCAGCCAACGAAGCCTTTTGGGCATTTGAAATGGAAAGGCCCTGGTTGCAATAATGGCTACAACCTTGTAAGGACACAAGTCCAAGTTCATTAAGCAACTCGGTGTAGATGAACCCCTATTGCCATGGTGATTAATAATCATCATGGACAGTCAGCTGGAGGGCTTCCCAGATGTGCCTCTCAGGACCATGTTCTGGGATCCCCTCTCCATCCACTGGTGAGTAATGGTTTGGTTTATTGGAAACTCTCTCTTCATTTTTTATGGCTTCAATTAAGTGATGGGGAGAATCCATCATGCAACCTTTTCTGCCGCACGGCTAAAGACTTCCGAAGGGGGAAATATTTATCTAACCCCAAACCATTAGAGGAGAGACTGTGGTAAACCTAACAGGAGGTTGGGGCAGCAGAGGTGACCAAGGATGGTAGAAAAGGAGGAAATATCCACACAGAGGTTTCCTGTCTGGGTAAGGACCATACCCTCAGTGGAGTATCTGCTCATTTCACAGATCTCAGACCACTGTCCTTTCTCACTCCAAATCCCTTATCCCCATAAGTGATCCAACAACTATAGGGCAAGGGGCCAACCAATTACCCTTCCTCAGTCATGTTTAAGATGGCAAGAACAGAGACCCAAGGGAAGCTCTCCTTACCCTAAGGAAAAGAGGACACATTCTAAAGTCCATAAAAAAAAATAATGTGAAACTCAAGTGAAAAAGCTGCCCACATGTCTCATGAAGCCACATCCCTGGATTGATAGCAAGAGGCCCAGGGATTTTCTGGTTGTAACTTACAACGTCTTCATCACACCTTCACCAACCAATCTTCTATCTAATTAATTAATTGAAATGTACAACCTCTTATCCTTGGCCCTAAGTTGGTCCTTACCCCATCCCTGACCTCTGCCAGGCAGCCCTATTGGGAAGTAGAACTGGCTCTCATTCTCCTCCTTTAATTATTCATACCCCAATCTTGGCCACTGGCATTAATCTTTCATTTGCTATTTAGACATCTGATTCCTGGGGCAGGATTGAGAGATGTCACTTGGGAGATCAAGTTGGCCAAAGGGGAGGTTCAGAGGGAGTTAGAGACCTGCAAGGGAATGAGGGCCTGCCTAGAATTAATGGGGTCATCACCCTTTCCCCCATCTTAAAGGAGGAGAGTCAAAGTCAGAAGACACAGCTACCTCTGAAGGAATGAAATCACAGGATTGTCTGGTTTGTAAGAAGTGTGTGTGCATGTGAGTGTATGTGCATGTATGTGTGTGTGTGTGTGTGTGTGTGTGTGTTTGTACATATCTGGGTGTGGAAGGGGGAGGGAGATATGGAATATGACTACTCAAGCTCACATCAGAATAGGTGCTTTTAGGAGATTTGTATCTGTTTTGGTGTCGATCATGGAGGTATTAGGAGAGAAACCAGAAAAGCTACCCATATGAACTCTGGACTTCATAGTGCTGCCTTCATATTCTAGATATTAATACTAAAGACCAGACAAATTAGGTCCTGAAGACTACTTCACACAAAGTATCAGATATTGTGCTATGTACTCTACATTTACGATCAGTTAATACCCATATGAATCTTAGCAGGTAGGATTATTAATGTCCCCATTTTATAGCGGAAGACACCAAGGCTGGAAAAGACTGTGGAAATCGCCCACAGTCCCCCAGATCCCTCATTTAATAAGTGGTCAAAGAAGTTCAAGCCAAAGAATTCTGACTGCACATAGCAAAGTTTTAATCATTGATTTGGGGTGAGATAAACAGATTAATGCAATAATGACAAAAAGTACTAGGAAAAGAGCCAGGTTAGAGTTGTCCTGTCCCACAAGGTGGTTGTTTAAAGTGAAATTAAAATTAAAGACAACGTAAGGTGTTGTTTCTCAGTACAGTTTCTAGTACAGTTCAAGTGTTCAACAATCACATGTAACAGTAACTACAAGAATGGCCAGGGAAGATGCACACACTGTCATCATCTCTGAAAGCCCACTGGACAGTGCCAAATTCATGATAATGCTAGATGTTGGCCAAGGAAAATACTCCTTGGCTAAACAGCTGGGGAAGGACCACATGGACACGTGAGCTATTCAGATCTTGAAAGGACAAGAAAGGGGCAAGGACAGAAGAAAGCAGAGAACAGTAGGGCACAGATCAATAATTTGGTATTATTAACAAGTGAGACTTCAATGTCACAGAAGGAAGGGTCCTTGAAGATTCATGCACCTAACCCCTTCTTATTACAAACGAAGCCAGTGACAACTAGCCCAGACCATATAATGTGTGTGCACGCGCACACATATGTGTGTGTGCCTTCTCCCTCCTTTCCTCCCTCCTCTTCTCTCTCTCCTCTATTCTCTTTGGATTAGGGCGTTTTGTGGGAAGCCCATAAATACTTCTGAAGTAAACCAGTCACTTCAGATTGGTTGGATAGATGGGTAGGTGGATGATGGGTGGCTGGATGATGGATAGATGGGATAGTGGTGGATGGGTAGATGGATGATTGATGGATGACATCTGTCTTAAGAGTCTTTTAACTGCTTCACGGACTGATGCTTCATCCTCCCACCCCCACAGTCCACCCACCCTCAAAGGTGATTCTCCATAAGCACCTCAAAGGAAAAAATGTCTTGGTACACACAACAAATCTAACTATGTTTCAGTCTCCAGGATAAAATAGCAACCATATCATGCAGGTATTAGCAGGACCAAGAAGGAGCTGCAATCTCTGCACTGGCAATCCACAGACACTATTATAGGCCAAGTTTATTGCCCCATTCTACAGGGTCTTCTATTCTCTCCTGGCTTCAAATCATTACACCCCTCATTGCATCAGGCCCATCCATCCTTTTGACATCTCACTCACTAACCAGGGCTGTGGAGGAGCCTCTGATAGCCAGAGAAGAAATGACAGAGGTTCCTTCTTGTTGGAAGGCTATTGGATATCTTCCCCCTGTTAGGACATTATTTTCTTTTCATTTTTTGGGGGGGGGTCCGGTCGTGGGGCCTGAACTCTGGGCCTGGGCGCTGTCCCTCAGCTCTTCAGCTCAAAGCTAGTGCTCTACCACTTGAGCCACAGCGCCACTTCTGGTTTTTTTCTTTTTCTTTTGCTTACGTGGTGCTGAGGAATCGAACCCAGGGCCTCATGCATGCAAGGCAAGTGCTCTACCACTGAGCCACCTTCCCAGCCCTAGGACATTATTTTCTCTACTGCCCAAAGAGCCAGGTCTGCTCCTTCCCTTGAATGACCTGGACTTTGGACCACCGCTGCCTTCTTCACCTCTTTCTAGGCATCTCTGCCATGGTTTTCCCTTAAACTACATGTTCTGCCAGTTAAATGATGCAATGATTTTGAGATGAAATAAGAAATCTCGAGATACTGTCTTTGTCCAGTAGGTAAAGAATGAGGTAATGCTTTAGCTCACAAAGTCCTTGAGGGCAGAGATTTTATTTCACTATCTTTTAAATCTGAATTCCCAATGCGCAGGAAGTGTCTGACATAGGATAAACAATCAATACGATGGATGAATGAATAAATGTGTGTGTATGTGAGGGGGAGGGAGGGAGGAGGAGGGGCTGTCAGCTCCTACTTCATTACTCAGGTTCATATCCAGGCTGCCATTGTTTTTTTCCAGGAGGGATAGACTAGTCCTGCTCCTGGCCAGCCTCTTTCTTGCTGGGTCCCATATGTACGTACCATTTACATGTAACCACCTGATACTCATCTTTTTTTTCTCTGGGTTATTCGGACAGTTTTCCCCCAATCCATAATTGCTCCTAGTTAACTTTAAGGCAATTTAGGACTTATCCTCTAGTGACCACCCAAAGCCTTATGCCCAGCCAACCCTGCCCTGTGGATGTCTGGTCCAGCTTAATAGGTTCATGCAATCTGTTTTTCACTTCAATATGAGGGTCAGAATCATCCTGTGGATGCATAGGTGGCCCTCTGAAAGTTTCTGAACTGAATGAACCCAACTCCAGCTAGCTTTCAAGTCTTGAAATAATACAATATCAGCTGAGCATAATGACCTTTAGTGTGTGTATGTGTGTGGTATGTGTATGTGTGTGTGTTGTATGTTGTGTGTGTGTGTGTGTGTGTGTGTGTGTGTGTGTGTGTGTGTGTGTGTGTGTGTGCTGGTACTAGGGCTTGAACTCAAGGCCTGGGCACTGTCCCGTAACATTTTTTTTACCAAGGCTGGAGCTCTACCACTTGAGCTACCTTTACTTCCAACCTTTTGGTAGTAAATTAGAGAGAGGAGTCTCTTAGATTTGTCTGCCTGGGCTGGCTTTGAACTTGGATCCACAGATCTCATCAACCTTCTGAGAAACTAGAATTATAGGTGTGAGCCACTGGTGCCTTTAATGTCTGGTTTTTAAAGGACTTTGTGGAGAAGTGCCTCTGGTTAGTGTCTGTGGAACTTGAAGCTGAGCTAAATTTGCCTACAAAGTCAGTATTTGAAATTCAACAGATACCTTATCTGGGATAAAGGAAGAGAAAAGTAGGCCTGGTCTCATCTGCCTATAAGACCCAGGCAAAGGCTCTTGTGCAGTTCAGTGCTCTTCCTTCTACTGTATAAGTGAATGTAGTGAGCAGGTAGTGGAGTAAGAGGAAAAGGAAAAGGACACAGAAGATGTTGGGGGAGAAGTGGGGGTGGGGGATGAAGGAAATAACGGCGTGTGACTGTGTGTAACGTGTTTCCATCCTTCCCCCACTTCCATTTTTCCCCTTCACTTCCTCCGCTTCTTTTTAATGATTGGGTCTAGTGATTTGTTGCTATTGATCGCTATTGATGTTTTTCAGTTATATCCGTGACACTTTTGGCAATATGTTTGTAAACACTAAGCCTTTTCAGATCTGCTTTTTTTTTTTGTCACCTTACTCCAGAGCCATGTCATCCTGTATCAGATGTCAACAAAGGGGGGCAGGGAGGGAACTCTGTATCCTTAAGACTTATTTCTCTTTCTCTTTCTGCCTAAGCATGAGTATTCCTCATTTATTTCTACGGGGAAAACTGGGTCTTCTTTCTTGTATGGGAAAAAAATAGATAGAAACATGGACAGGATTCTACCTGGGTCCACGCATCATGAGTGGTCAACGTTAACCATAGTGCCTTGGGAGAAAGAACTGGGGAAGAAACACCAATGCCTTCCAGGTTGGCTTGTACTTCAGCAGCCAGGACAGATGGTGGCCTGAGCAGTAATCACAGATGCATAGATTTGGCGAGGTATCTCAGGTTCATCCAGACCAACAGCTTTCCAACAGTTTTTTTGGCTAAGACCCATAAGTAAGCAAAGCAATTCACATCATGACCAAGTTATACACATGCACATTTAACTAAAATAGAAGTTTAAGGAAAGAAGAAAAAAAAAAAAAACAACCAAAAGGCTTACGGGGAAAATGGCCTAGCAACCAATTAAATGCTCTGGTATTTTCTGTCTCTTTGACTTTTTTTTTTTTTTTAAATTCCCAGTCATGTTGCACTAAGTTGATTCAGGACTAGTTGTTGTGACTCATAGTTTGAAAATATAATACACTGGGCCAGGGGTCAACAAACTTTCCTGGAAAGGACTGATAAGAAATATTTCTCAGCTTTGCAGGCTATATTGTCTCTGTCCGAGCTCCATGTGGCTCCTAGAACAAAAGCATAGCTGCAGACAGTACGTAAACAAAGGCACATGGCTACGACCCAACAAAACTTTCCTGATGAACCAACATACATCTTCACATGCTCTGAACTATTCTTCTCTTGATGTTTGCTTTTGAGTGTTAAGTACCATAAAGCCATTCTTAGGTTGCAATCTGTACAAAACCCGGGGCAAGGTGAATTTGGCCTGTGAATAGAGTCATTCTCTAACACCGCACAACATCAACCAAGACTTGGAAAGGGTTCAAGCAGCTATTAGTAATGGTTGGGGTATAAAGGTCTCCCAACAAGCTCTGCTACAGGTACATAGGAGTGAAGGTCAGATTCACATGGGATCTCGTGCCCCTGTGTTAGCGTTTGCATGCAAACACATTTCACCATTAGCCCATTTCCCTCTACTGTGTCCTCTGGGAGAGTGTGCTACACTGGGTCCTGGGTTTTTCAAGCTGCCTTGAAATGTCTCTTTGCTTGCTAATCTTCTCCATAAGACTGTGAGTCATCGGGTTCTGACACCGTGGTGCAGAGGTGGGTAGAAAAGCCTCTGCCTTTCCAAGCTTTTCTTTTCCTGCTCACGTGCAGAATCTACTCTGGTGCTCACCCCCCAGCTGTTTCCTCCTTGATACCTGGTCTTGAGTTTCAGTCCTGCACAGCCTCACCTACTGATCTGCACCCCCAAGCCCTCTAGGCGGCTCACGTGGGCTTCTCACAATGAAAAGCTCTTCCTGTCCAAGCTCCTGAATATAGACATAACATGAACTTGGCTATTTTAACATTCTAAAGTGTAAACATTTCAGGGGCTTTCAGCATACTCACATTATTGTGCATCTATCTCCAGAACCGTGTCTTTTTCCTACACCAGTGAGTCCTTGCCCCTCCCCCAGCACCGAGCATTCTCTTAGGTCTGCATGATTTCCACTCCTCTGGGTATCTCAAAGCAGTGGCTCCCGTAGGATAGATGTCTTTTTGTGGAGGGCTTAGGTCACTCAGCATAATTAGATACTCAAGGTTCATCCATGTTGTAGCTTGGGTTAATGTTTTCTTCTCTCTTTTTTTCAAGGCTGAATAAGAGAATGTTTGCTTCTAAACTACAGGGATCAAATTTTCCTAGGAAGTAAAGCATGGCTAGGACTTTTGCAGTTTTGACACGTGGCAACAAAATGCCTGCATACTCCCCACAGCAGTACCAGCATGGCCTGGATTCCACTCCACCTGCTCTTCCTAGTTCTCTCCTGTGCTTAGAATGGCATTAGAAATAAAGTTTAGGCTTGTTTAGGGATGATATCTCTCCATTTAAATCATAGCTCTTTCTTTACCTTATCAGTTATTCTTAAAAAAAAATTTTGGCCAGAGCTTCAGGTATGAAGCAGAAGTATTTATCTTACATATAATAATCAAAAAAGTAAGACGTAAAATATCTACCAGAGAGTTTAGAATCTACCTCTCCAAAGAATAATACTATGTATTATGATTAGCCCTATTAAGTCTCTTTTTCAGGGTCGCCACTTGGTCCTGGTATTATAAACAAGCTGAAGAGGCTCCAAGAACTTCTCCTGTGGGGGACACCAATTGGGCTGTGACCAAAAGTACTCCAGTTAGGTCCTGGGGCTTGATTCCAATGCCAGATACATCACTGACTCACTGTGACACCCCCCACCCCGCAAGTCTTTGTCCTCCTTGTCTATGAGATAAATCAGATGGTGCCTTCAAAACCTTCCCAACAATAAGGCAATGTCTTTAAGAAAGTGATTTTCACAGGGAGATACTGTCAGCCACACACCTGTTGTCACAGATAGCTGCTGATATGTTGGAACAAATTTACTTACTGGATACCACCGAAACCCATCTGAGAGGCCAGAAAACAAGGATAGACCTGAGAGCCTACGGGCCACCCCTGGAATGGCTCTCCGCCACAGGTATGGGATCTGAAGAGTGGCTTCAGTGTAGTTCTTAGGTAGTCTCAGGACTACCACCTCAGGGGATTATATAGACTAAAATGGTCACCCACCTCAAAAAAGGCCTGAGAGAAACTCGATGTTTATTGGGGCTCTGCCATGTGCTACCAGTATGACACTTAAGACCCATATAAACAAGCACAGAAGGACATACCACTGATCCACAATTACAAAGCTGATACGTTGTAGACAAATCTCGAAAATGGAGATCTAAACTCTACAAACTCTGCACTTTTCCCCACCAGCCATCCCAATAGGGGGCCACCCCAGTTGTCCATCAGTAATCCATCTGGGGGAAGATTTGTTTGGGTTGTATCTGCTAGCCTGGCTCTCCTCCCCTTTCTGTCTCCTTTCTGATTCAAGATAAACAGTGAAATGCTAGTCAGATGTCAACTTGCCAGCTGACTGGCTATTGATTTCATGCAGAGAAGGGAAGTAACATTCACCAAGCACTTTCTAAGGTCTAGGCCCTGTTCTAAGAGCTCCTTCCTACCCATATATGATTTCTCTTAGTCCTTATAACAACCCTATTAAGTGGATATTATTTCCCCCCTTGGAAAGAAGGTCAGAAATGTGAAGTAACTCTGGACACTCCAGCAGGTGGACACAGGAGATGGCTTAGTTCTTGGGAAGTCTGCAAAGGTAAGAGACCCCCAAGCAAACTCTCCTCCCACTAGAGTAGCCAGTCTACCACATGAAACTCAGAGATGCTGAGAAGGGTAAAGCAGATTGTGTGGAGAGTCCTTATTAGAAACATCTATCCTCCCTGCCCCCTGGCTCATGTGGAGGGTGTGCTTGGAGTTCTTAGTACTACTTCCATGTTCATCCTCTCCACCTCCCCCCATGCAAATGCCATAGAATTTAGCCAGGAAGGAAGGATGGGGTGAGAGGCGATCTGTCCTGGGGAGGGACTGAAATGCTTGCACTATGCTCCATCCTCTGCCTCACTCACCTCCTTTGAGCTTTGCAAACACCATATTGTCTAAATATTCTATTTTTTTAACAACATGCACATTATTTTATTAGGTATTTGCCAACCGATGAAATGATGGTCCTGGGCTCATTCTGGGGAAACCAGAAAGACAGAATTCAAATCCTGCTCTGCCCAACCTCAGGGCTGTGGAGGAATAACCATCATGATGTTGTTGTTGTTGTTGTTGATTCTGCTGCTGCTGCGACTGCTGCTACAATTCCAGAACTTCTCTCCCTTCCTGTTATTGCTGACTAACAAACTAAGTCCCTGGGCAGAGCAGAAGCCAGCTGCATGAAAGTGGCCAAGATTGAGAACTAGAACCCCAGTCACTCTTTTGCCTGGCCTTCCTTGAGATGGTAATGGAGCCAAAGAGAGAAAGTGAGACACTTGGTAAAGCCCATGTTGACAAACAGAGGAACCTGTTAAATTGTTCATGATTCCTTCCCCCTTCTTCCATAGACCAGGGTTATAAATTCCCTGGACTCTTCCCTGGCCTGCTACTCCTCGGGAAAATATCTAGATAACAAAAGAGCTAGTTGAGGCCAACCCCTCCCCACTTGCTACTAGACCATGTTTTCTTTTCCTGCTTGCTCTCTGACTCACATCTTCATAATTGTGTTACTCACATAGCAACACACAGGGATGGCAGGATGAAAGAAAGCTAGCAGCATAGAGACCAAAAAGACCAGGAGACAAGTCTCTAAGAGAATGAGCAATTCACCGGCAGGCCTGCAAACAGGCCACAGGGAGGTCCTTCCCCCTAGTCCAGCTCCCAGAGCAAGGCCTAGGTTTCTAAGCAGGCGCCAAATGAGTCACGTGAGGGCCTTCAGCTTTCCCAGGGTGATCAACCAACACATTGGAGGGACCAGCCCAGGCCTCCTCTACAGCTTAGTCCCAGTGGACTCTCATTGCCAAGCCTCAAACCCACAGCCATCAGATCACCTGGAAACGAATAGGGTATGGATTCACACATGGAGGCTGCTAGCTGCTCTGGGTCCTCAGTCAGGTTTATGCCTCATCGTAGAAAAACCTTTAGAAAAGAGGAAGATCCCAGAATCCCATGGCCAAATCCCCAGACCCCAGACTGATAGATTCGGGTGGAGGAGCTAATGAAGAAGCTCTGCCAGAGAGCAGCAAGTGTCCCTCAGGAGCAAGGCCGGGGGTGTTGATTCCCCTCCTTGAGGATGTCCAATGAGGCTGACGTCTACTCAGGATCAGAGTCCTGATTCGACCCCCACTCTGCCTGTCAAGTGAGGGAGGTTTGGCACACACGCGCACGTGCACACACACACACACACACACACAGGCCAGAGCTTAACTCCTGGAATCATTGTAAACTGCCCCTTTCCCAGGTTAGGAACATTATATACCCCAGACTCTGCCCCCCCTTTTTTTTTCCAATTTGTAATTGTCCTTAATATAGGAATCTCTTCCAAACCACAGATTCTGCTAAGGCGTGATTTGGAAGTTATGTTCTGTGCTAGGGCTGGGATCCCTGGGTGAGAGTGCCCTCCACATACCCTGTCTACTCATCTGAATATGTGAACACCAGATACACTAATGGGCGAACTACTTAATGCTCCACCCCGCTCTCCCCACTCCCACCCAGATAGATTAAGCTGCACCTCTTCCCTAGACTGCAGTCTGAACAGGCAGCCCCTCCCTCTGGCCCTCCTCCTCAATGCCAGATACATAGCAGGGCATGAGCCTGGCCCTTCTCCTTGGAGGCTGTACCCTCCGCTCAGCCCGTGTCAGTCTCCCCTGTCTCCCTTGAGCCAAGATAATAAGGGGGAAAGTTGTGGGGTTTTTTTCTCATCTTTCCAAAGTGCAGACCAATTAGCATTTTTTAAATTACCATTGGAGAAATACACCTAATTAGCCACTTTAAAGGAAAGCTTTATTTAAAAAAAAAAAAAAAAGAAGTCATAAATTTCTAACTGGCTACAGCTCAGAGACACTTTTAAAGCTAATTGTGTGTTTCTGGTACTAACAGGGGAATTGGTAAAAGTTAGAAATGGATTTTATGACCTTGGCCAGGACAGAAGGGAATGTCTGAGTGACCCACAGGCTAGGGAAGGGTTAATGTCTAGGTATGGGATCTGGGCCCCTTCTGGCTCTTTCTCCTCTTCTTCATTTGCCTGCCTATCTCCTTCCATCCCACCTGAATTCTTCCAGGTCAGACCCAAATCTGTGAATGAGAGACAGGCAGTCCAGCCAACACCCAGCGGGACAATAGAGCCAGAGGGAAGAAGAGAGCAGAGAGAGAAGGAGAGGGAATGGAGAGAAGAAAGAAAATGCCAGAGGAAACAGAACAGAGTTGCAGTAGGTCTCTAAAAGCCTGTTTCTCATTTGAGGTCTCCATTAAACTCTGCATCAGTGTAATGGGGGTGGGGGTGCTGCTCAGAAAGTTCCAAACTGGAGGCCGACAAGACTTCTGCAGCTGGCAGGCTTCCTGCCCAGACTCCCTGGCCAAGCTCAGTGGCCCACACTCCCTGGCCCCGAAACTGAGCAAACACTTCATAAAGTGTAAGCACAAAGCCCTGGGGTGCCTCATGGGAAAGGGAAGGCAGCACCTAGCAGTCTCTGGTTCTCTCAGCCCTGGTCTCAGCCACTCACGGTTGGGGAATTATTCCTCCTGTGGAAGGAGGCAAGAGGGCTCCCCCCAGAGGGAGGTAATAGCAAGCTGGTGGGTATTTCAAGGAGGGGATGTGCAGAGGGACCACAGAGGCCTGGCCACCCTGAAGGTCCACCACCATTGTTCACTTTCATAGCCTTCAGAAATGTCCCATTTGAGCCACCATGGCAGAGGGGGTGCAGGTCCCGTCCCCCAGACACATGTTCTTGAAGCTGATTTGTTAAAAAGTCCTTGAAACCATCTTTTTCATTTGCTAAGACCCTTGTTTCTGTATGTTAAGGGAGATTACGAAGAAATAATACTTACAAGCCTAGGGCACAAATTCTCCATGGGGGTGTTAGCGCCCCGAAGAGGACAAAAGTTGGAAGGTAAAACAACACCTTAGCCATTGTCATGGTGTGTGGCCTACCAAAGCTCAACTCTTCTCTCAGTAGATTTGTATACCTTCTCATTTGAAAGAGTTTATGTTCAATTTTTCTCTATGGAGAGAGAAAGAGAGTGGTAATAAAAACTTAAGTTGGGAAATGCTGCCCGAGGGCAGAGCCCCTCAGGTCATACTTCAGGGCCCCATGGGCCAAAGCTGAACCCACCCCATATACCAGCTAGAGACCAACCTCAGCAGACTCAGTGGGAAATAGGGTGTTGCCACCAAGGCAGCCAGTGATCCATGGATGCTCACTGAAGAAAAGCCACCTATTATAGGAGATGTAAGCAGTTGGGTAGAGCAACTGTGAGAGACACTGCAATGCTGTATGTCCCCCGAGGTCAGAAAGAAAAGGTTTCCAGAACACCAAAGCCATCAGGAGACTCTTCCCACCTCTCACCTCGCTGGAGAGAGGTGGGATAGCAGATGTTCATGCTCCAGGCTCGGGATGGACTGTGTGACTACGGATTCAGAGCATTCTGAGTAGCCAAGGGGAAGATGGGTGTTCTGGGTGAAGGGCCAAGGTGGGTAACTCACAGATCCCTAGCACTCCATTCCACTCTCCCTCTGCCTCTTCTCTCCCCTCCCTTACTCTAGAGGCTGGGAATAAGAGGAGAAACAACTATATAGTAGGATGGACAGCTGTCTCTTGCTCTGCCACACAAAGGTAATGATTTCTTGAGCCCCAACTCCATACCCAAAAGATCTGGGCCTAGGCCACCACCTCTTCTAAGCAGCAGCACTTTGTACCAGCTTAGCTGGCACTTTGTGGTTGGGGGAGGTGGGGGTGGGCAGAGCGGGTATCTTTGGGAAGTCCAGGGCCTAAAGCTGGCTGTGTCTTACTCACCTGGAGTATCTGACACACACTAGAAGCCTCTTATGTATGTGTGGAATCACAGGTAATCCTTTCTCAAATGTGTTTTCAGAAGCAAAGGGGAATCGTGATCTCTGCTGCCTCTCAGGTTGCTGTCTATATACTAAACAAGATGGAGTTGCTGGGGAGAAGCAAAGGGCTTCCTCACCCATCCCAACTTATCTTCCCTTTTCAGGGAACTTGTTAGGTTTCTGCAACCTAGGGGGAGGAAAGAGGTATGGGGAGGAGAGAGAGGCCTTATTATAGATGGAAAGAACCAAGCTTCAGAGCAAGATGTTCCCACAGTGTCCAGGAAGTCCAGTACCTGACAAGCACCAAGAACCTAGTGTCCGAGAGACAAGGCACCATGAAGCAAAGATACAGTGGGCATGTGCCAGGAAACACTGACTTGAATCCCTTTCCTGGGACTAAAGACGGTACCATCTTTGATGCTCCCCCAAGACTATCCTCCTAGAGACCCCTATACCAATCTCTGTGGCCCCAATCAGCAAGTCCCAAGCTGTCCTTCCACGAACCCTCCCTGGCTTTCTCAGGAGGGTGATGGGTGGCCCTACAGTTGCATATTTTTGTTCTGTCAAGAAAGCACAAACAATTCAATGCCAAGAGAGAAGGGCCTTGCTCCCTGTGGGTCCCTGGCAGAATCCCCAGGGAGCTCTACCCACGTCACAGCGGCAACAGAGAGAGGGAAAACAGCCAGGCCTCTGGGGCTTGGGAGCAGGAGGGAGGTTTATGATTTTTGAATGATTAAACCAAACACCTCCATCAATGTTTCCTTCTTGTCACTCCTCCTGGCTGCCGCTCAGAAATGGTACAAGGCCTGGGTGCCAGTGGTCCCCTTGGGCCCACCCTTATACCCACCCTATAGGCCACTGCCTCCAGCAGCCAGCCTGGCTCTGGCCAGCTGCCAGGCCTTTGCCTACCTCCCACCCCATTCCCTGTCTGCAATTGTTTCCAATCAGTTAGGAAACAGCTCTGAGAACAATTAGAAAAGATAACAAGGAAGAATTACATAATTACAGTCCGCCTAGCTCTCAGGCACTTCAAACACACACACACACACACACACACAGAATTGAGTCAAAACTGGGATGGATGTGAGGACAAGGATGGTATTCTCTGTGAGTCTAATGCTCACAAGGGCTGGGACCCTGGCAGGGGAAGGAGCATCCAACTGTTGACCCAAGTGGGGACCTCAGTTATTCTCAGACTCAGGCCTCAGAGAGAGACTCAGGGTCCTAGTGTATATCACTCTGTAGAACAGGTCCTGTGGACCAAAGAGCCAAGCCCACTATTGAGGTTGAAGGAGACTAGTGATCTGATAGCCTAAACAGCTTATTTCCAAGATGGAGAACAAAGACACAGAGCAAAGATCTCATGGCAGGCCACATAGAACTCTTAACTCCAAACTCTAGGCAAAATGTCTTGTCCACTCACAGACTCCTGAAACTTCAATCCTGGCCTTTGATCCTCTGGCCAGCCGCTGACTGTTCCCACCCACCAGGAGACCTGGGATGTGTTCCCTTCTTGGTGAAGGCAGGCAGGTATAGGAAGAGCTTTGGCCTTTAGTGTTAAGAGTTAAGGGCCGAATAAATAGCTGAGGTTTCACGGGCCACCTGTACCACTCTGCCAGCATCACACTAAAGTAGCCTCAGCATATAAACAAACAAATGTGTGTTCCAGGGACATGGCATCTGTGGATGCCAAAAATTTGAATTTCATATCATTTCCACATGCTGTGAAATGTACCTTTTTCCTCTTCTTCCCCCCTCCAGCCATTTAAAAATGTAAACCTCATTCTGTACTGGTGAGCTGTGTATAAACAGGTGTCTGACAAGATCTAGCCTGAGGGTGAGGGTTTATCTAGGATGTTGCCAGCAGGTTGCTAGAAGATGGAGTATGTCTGATGGCATCACACTCATTCTCTGACTCTGTGTGCTCAGCATGACCTTCGGGAAGAGTCTTGCTGGTCAGTCCCTGCTAGGTTATGAGTGGGCATGAATATAAGGTCTGCTGGAGACATTTCTACCTCAGGAGCAGAAATGGAAAAAGACTTTCCTGGTTGGGCAAGTGGCCTCTGTCCAGACAAACACAGAAGAGGTCTTGTGTTCCAACTTGCCCCTGTCTAGGTAGAAGTTCTCTCCGGTACAGGAGGTAACAAAGAACCAACATCTTGGCTTTGTATACAGCACAATCCAACTCCCTGCTGTCTCCCTCTCTTGTTCTTTTAGCAACACAGAGGAGCAGAAATCTTTATTTATCCCAAACATGGAATGGGATGAAGACCACTAGGGCATCAGGTGAAAACGGAGCTTTGGATATCAGGCACCTACTGATACTAATCAAGTTCTCATAAAGTTGTTAGTACCTTGAGGACAGAGACCCATAGGAGAGGCTTCGTCAATGTTGAATAAATAAGCGCATGTGCAAGATGGAAATGGTTATTAGCATAATTTTTATCCACTCCTAAGCAAGTTGAGAGAGTTATTGCTCAGATGAGGAAACCTAGAAACAACACTGGGAGTAAGTGGGCGAAGCCTGACATGAGATTTGGGCCAAGTACACTGAGTCCAGGGAGAGAGAAGAAAAGAGGAGGAATGGCAGGCAGCGAGGACCTCAGACATGGAACCTATAAGAACATAAAAAGTTGTGCTCGGTGAATACAAGGATGCTGAGTGGCTGAGTGTAAACAGTTCTGAGTCAAGCTAGGTTTAGATCACCCTGGGCTAAGTATGTCAGACAAGGGTTAAAAACCTGTACAGGAAGTGTAGAAGTGGGAAGGTGTGACCTTCTGAACAGAAGGGTTGGTGGCAGTGAGGTTAGAAAAATTAACACAGCAATAGAGAATGTAAGGTCTAGAGTCTGTAAAGAATCCCTGTAAAAGAAACTCTAAACTGGGACAGAAGCAGGTTGGTTAACCACTGGGAGGACAGAAGAGCCCTCATTGCAGGCCTTGAACCCAGAAATGAAGTGGGACTTTAAAAATGATTCATGATTCTGAGAACAGAGACTGGAATTGGCTAAACCGGGCCCAAGATCAGTACCTGCCCTGGATGTAAACAGCCAATCATTTCTGGGATTCAGTTTCTCCATCTGTAAAGTGGAGATAATAGAACACGATGATAATTGCATTGAGTCATGGGACATTTAGATGAGATTATACATGTGGAGGGCTGACTGCAGGGCCTGGCACAGAACAAATGCCTAATACACATTTGCTAGCACTGCTTTCATCGGAATAACTAACCGATGCTGGACAGTCATAATTAGAGTGCTGTAATAAACGCTGTGTGCTTCTGCATGTCCCAGAAGCAAATTCTGTCCATCTGTCAGGAGTCCACTGGGACCAGAGTACCTTGATTTCAGCAGACTAGGAGGGTAGCTGGCTAGAGTCCGTAACCCCCACCATACTTATTTCTGACCTCCTAAGTGTGAGAGAGTGAGGGGGCCCTCCCCACATCCTCAGAAAGCTGACATAGAAACTTTCAGTCACTCCCCAGTAGTTAATGTCAGCAGGCAATCATTTATGCCTCTGCAGCTCCATGCAGGACTTTTCTCAGGAACCTTCTTGTGTCCCAAAGAACACTCATCAACTCCAGTACTGTGAAAAAGACAGACAGAGAAGACCTGACCCGAAACCCAGATACCTTCTGCTAACAATCCAGGAGAGTCACAAAAAGATTCAAACCAAGACCTCTGACCACAAGGAAGTCCAGGGGACTAATACTCACAGCTAGTCCTTTGGCTACCACCTTGGTGATCGATTATTCATCAGGACCTTGACCTGCTTGGGAAAGGCTCAGTATCATGGCACAGAGTAATAATCTTTCAGTGTAGGCATTCAAGAGTTCTGGGCTGGCTTTGCTACTCCCTGGCCATGTGACCACATAAATAAGAACAAGAGTTAAATGAGGACACATGAAATAATGTGTGTTCAGTACAGACTCTAGCCCAGTGCCTGAGACCTCTAGGGTAAAGACTCTAGAATTCAGAGACATGGCTGAGGTTTTGTTTGGCATCAGAGAGAGTGACAGGATGGAATCGTTCTCATAATCACACCTACATTTGACCTCCATTTCTTCTTGGGAGGATCTGCCTTTAGTTAATCCAGAGCCTCGCTATACTGCCCAGTCCTTTGTGGTGGGCTTTTCTCCACCTACTCCCAGATGCCTCCTGGCCCTCATTTAGAGATTATGCATTTCTCCACAAGGGTAGTTTGCTCTCTTGTTGCATCCAATTATAGCCTGCTCCCCTCACTCCACCTGGATACCCCATTTCGAATTGCGGAGTCCACGTGACCAGTGAAAGAAGCCCCGCTTGCTGCTCATGGTGTTCCTAAGAAGCCCCCTAGCTAGTCCTCTCTGCAGCACCCTTCAAATCCCATTCGCAGTGACCATGTCTCCCAAGAACAAGAATGTCAGAGCCAGGCAGCAGGAATGAAGATTTGAGCAAAAGAAGAAAAGAACCATGTTTCTGTTCCCAGGGAACCTCTCTACACAACTTCCTACTCCTGCATTTCCATCTGGTTGCTATTGGCAACCAGGCAATCCTATTTTTCTAGTCCCAAATATAATCATCATAATCAATATAGGGTATTTATCCCACTCCTTGGTTTCAAGGAATTGAAGCTTTTTACACTTATTCTTTCTTCACTAACATGAAGGGAGGGGAGGAAGGGGGGAGGGGATCTGTCTGCTGATGGGGGCTGGGGGAAAACTACTGAACAGATATGGAAACTGAGGCAATAACTAAGAAGGAGGCTGAAGAACTTCTCGGAAGACGAGAACATTGTTAGCAGTAGTTCCTTTTTGGATAGTGTTTTTAACCATTATTCTCTTTTAATTTTCACAAGAGCCTTCTGAAGTAGGTTCATCCATTAGATGAGTAAATGGTTTTTCTTTTCAACATTAGAGGGCTTAAACAGCATCACTTAATCTTGACCTTGTATCTTTTGAGTCACTTTCGGTAGCTGTTTTCTCCTATGGAATATCTGTAAAGAATTACAATAGTTACCATGTCTCTTATATTGGTTATCACCATACACTATTGTAAATGTTTATCATTGTATTACTTTATATATCAGAGTTGTTTTTTTTATTGTGAAAATACCATACAATTACATAGGCAAGGTAATGAGTGCATTTCTTATCAAGCATTGTTGCCTCCTCCTTTGTTTCCCCTTCCCATCCCTTCCCATCCACTCCCTCATCCCCCCACCCCTGTGCCAAAGTTGTAAAGTTCATTTTTCGACATAACGACTTGTACATCTCATTGTTGCAATGGGTCCACCTGTATCCCTATTTAAACACTTTGTTTTTCCCTTCCCCTCCCCAAATTATACCAACATCAAATACAATGAAAACAGGGGTTATACTGTGGGGCAGGGACATACCAAGCAACAAAGAAATCATCTTATAAATACATTAGAAACAATAGCAAGAAAGAAAAACCATTTGAGTCCTTATCTTGGGGTTCATTTCACCTAACATCAACTTATCTGACCGTTGCTGCTTGTCTCAGACATATACTAGTTATTGAAAATAAGGAAAACCATGAGACCTATGTTTCTATGCCTCCATCAGAAAGAATGACATTGCCCCATTTGTTAGGAAATGGAAAGACTGGGAAAAAAAATATATTAAGTGAAGTAAGCCAGGCCCAAAGAAACAGAGTTGTTTTTATATGTTAAAATCTGAGCCAGGTGC
Source organism: Dipodomys spectabilis (assembly GCF_019054845.1). Taxonomy (NCBI): domain Eukaryota; kingdom Metazoa; phylum Chordata; class Mammalia; order Rodentia; family Heteromyidae; genus Dipodomys; species Dipodomys spectabilis. Next base: position 18,425,141 of record NW_024870874.1, read on the forward strand.
TGGGAGCTACTCCTAGTTACTCAGGAGGCTGAGATCTGAGTCTCATGGTTTGAAGCCAGCCCCAGCAGGAAAGTCTATGAGACTCTTACCTCCAGATAACCACTGGAAAACTCTATGTGTGTGTGTGTGTGTGTGTGTGTGTGTGTGTGTGTGTGTGTGTGTGTGTGTGTGTGTGTGTCTGTGTGTGTGTTGGTTCAAAGTGGTAGAGCACTAGCTTGGAGTAAAAAAGCTCAGGGAAATCACCCAGACCCTGAGTTCAAGCCCCATAACTGACCCAAAAAATGTTATTCTAGTTCTAATAAAATCCATACCAAACAGGCCACAAGTACAGCAAGCAGAAGTGTGTGTGGTTATCTGACTATCTATGAAATCCTGACATAAAGCACTTGACTAGGCTGGAAAACTTCAGATCTACATTTTCCTTCTAAAATTCCATGAACATTCTCTTACTGGAGTACAGTTTAAAAAAAAAATAGAAGAAATCAATTGTTTTAACTGTGAAGCCATCCCTGCTTTCCCATGCTTTTTGACAACTATGTGATATTGCCTGTTATTCCAGCAACGGGTTTGATGTCACCTCTTTGTCACAGCAACAAAAGTAGTACTAAACGTACGCCTTTGGAGTCCCCCCAAGTGGACGAGGCGCATGCAGCCTTCCATTCTAAACACCTAGCATCGGCTTCGGAGCCTTCCCTGCTAGTTACTGCTGCACTCAGGCAGCTGGAGGTAAAAGAACAACAAATAAAACATAACCAAAAGAGAAAGCATGTGACCACAGGCAGAACTGCACTAAAATAGGATGTTTTCCGGAGTGTTATGTGCAGAGCTCATTTCCCTTTGGAGACAGCATAAACACCACTGAAAGAGGAGAGTGACTGGCTTGTATCTGAAGCTTCCTCTGTTCTCAGAACAGAGACTCGGCTGCATACCGTCTCTTCTTTTAACATGTTTTCTGACTTAGAGCAATGTACTCACCAGGAGAAACCCCCACACAGAAGACTCTACCTGGGATAACCTCAGACCTCCTAAGCTCTGAGATCCGAGGACTCAGGCCAAGCTCTTGGCTTCCTCATACCTCTTCTGGCATCTTTTTGAATTCTAGAAAGAACTACTATACTGGGAACCTCTATATATACCCATTTGACTCAGATGAGTAGGAAGAGGAGAAAAATTAAAACAAAACACTCAACATGATAAATCCTAGGTTACAAAGACACAGAGGGAAATATTGGTACCCCAGGTTCCTAGATTGTCCACCAATCCATGAAAGTCTGCTTAGCATCTATTATGTGCCATTACTATATAAGGGTCCCAATTGGGCCCTTAGGCGGCCTGGCCTGCCTACCTATTACCACATAGCATAACCTGACTCCGAGGATGTGTTTAGAGGTATTTTCTCCATTCTTTCTGTTCTTCTACGACCTCAACTCCTGACAGTATGGCTTTTCTATACCATTCCCCATTCTCTATCAGCATCGGCTTTGGCATCAAATCTAGGACCTGCAGCATCCTCTTTCACTGGTCTCTTTTGCCCACAGTTGCCCCCACCCCCCATGTCTATGTCTTTCAGGCCACTGTTTCATGTCATTGCTGTCCCTGGGATCCAGCCATGCTAACCAACTTGGCTGGCATCTCTTGCCAGGCCTGTGCAAACTGCCCTCAGTGAGAGGCACGGAAGAGAGCGGGAGGTGGGTGAACACTTGAAGACACCCTGCGGTTTTTATTCCAGACGTTTCGAAAGGTTCAAACTTGCAGCTAAGAATTTCCTAAGATAAAAATCCGTTTGGGGCTCTCCTTAAGTCACGCTGTTCTAACTGCGTCTCACAGTAGATTCTCAACAACAATTATTTCTTTCCTTTATATAATACTTGCTCCTTCCCCAAGAGCTTGCCATCTGTTGTCTCTGTTTTAGCCCTGCAGCATCCTAGCGATGAATGTAGTCAGCTCAAAGGATCTGAGCCCTGTTTTGCTGCTTTTAGGGAGACTGAGGCCCACAGCCCACAACTGGTGCTATGCTAAATGGCAAACTCTGATTTGCTGCAACTTCCCTCAGCTACAGAACCTACGGGACTGACTAGTTGACTGAGTGTAGGTGTGAGTGATGACATCACTTTAGCCATGACAGCAAAGTCCTTGTGTTCATTATTTTACCCATAATGAGGACCCCAAACCCAGAGGCTCAAAATCACCTTACAGCTGCTCAACTCTTGAGGTATCACTCGGGAGGAGACAGTACTTGAGAAGCCCAGGTCTTAGCTGAACATGGGACAAGGCCCTCGTTTAGATGGCTAGCTGTGGCATGGAGATGGTACAAAATCTGCAGACCTGACACTTGGGCTGCTGGTCTACAAACTCCTGCTGCATGTGTACCCATAGCCCCAGGGGAAAAGAAACAAGGAAGGAAGGAAAATAACCAAGGAGGGAAGAAGGGAGAGATTCTGAAATCTGGACAACATCAAGAGCCTGTTTCCATGACAACCTCTCCTTATTACAGTTGCTCAAACTGCAGCCTGTTCCAATCAGCACTGTGGATGGGGCCTTCAGCCAGACCCAGGGATGGCCTTTACCTGGCCTGGTTCCTCTCTGAGGCAGGAGAGACAGAGCTCCTGAGCCACCTGGAAGACCACATCACCTTTTGACTACACCAGTATCCTACAAAGAGAAAACAATGTCCAAGAGAAGGCTGAGTTTATGGGAGAAAGTTTCTGTTGTGGAAGAAAAAGGAAGAGTACTGAAAAGGTAGAGAATAAAAAGAAGTGAGCAGTGTAGCCTGACATTAATATGGGAGTTACTGTCTGGGGACATTTGGCTTTATACTGGTGACACCTGGCCACCCACGGGATGTGTGATGTTCTACCAGCTTTGTGTGGGTGTGACTTCCTGGCACACCTGCTAATCCTACCTCCCTTCCCCTACATAAACTTTGGGGTGCTTTCTCCTCTGTTTTTCTGTCCCCTCTCTCTCATAAAGCTTTAAGCCCAAGTCCAAGGTCAACTTCCATGAGGGTAAGTACCCAACAAGAAGTAGATGCTGGTCGCTTCCCACCATTTTTCAGTGAGTCTTTGGGTTGAGGAGAGCAATTTCACCAACACACTCTGCAGCCACTGCTGCCACAAAGGCTTTTTGACAAAGGGACTCTCTATAGGCTCAAGTTCCCAGGAAGCGACCGGTGACTTACAACTTTCTCTCCACCCCACAGATGGGGCTTGGAGTCAAGTAACTTGTCAAAGTCACCTGCTGGGTCAGGTGTCAGCCTGGAGATTCTGTCTCCAGTAAACCAAACTCCCTTCTCTCCACATGCTCAGAACTACCCCCCCCTCTTCCTCCTGTGCCCATCTGGCAATCACCCCAACACGCTGCAAATCAGATGACATATGACACATTGCACTCCGTCCTGCTCTGAAGGGGGCCTGAGTATGGGAACAAGGGTTCTGGTTTATATTTTAAGCAGCTTGAGTGAAAAACAGGGACCTGGTGAGGTAAGGCCATGGCAATGAACAACGTGCAGCTGTCCAGGATAATTACTGTGCCTAGCCATCCTGGAGCCAGGGCGGTAGAACACAGGGAAAGGCTTTCCCCAATGATTAGAAGCAATGGGGACAGAGTTGGGAATTCCCTCCTCCCACTTACTCCTTTATTACAGGTGTTGCTCCCAGAGGAGGGTCCCATACAAACTCCACTTTTGTGTTGCCATATGCAGAAATAGAGCCCTGAAAATCAGCTCATGGTTGGTGAGCCAAGAGATAAGAAACACCTAAAATCAGTGTAAGAGAGAAACAGTAATAAGGTCAGTGAGTGGAAGAGGTGGAAAGGAGGGTTCAAAGATGCTTGTTTGTTACAAGCTAGGTAGGAATGACCTATTATAATTTCCACCTCCCCTCTCAAGCTGTGACACAGTTCTGAAGGTTTCATGGCCACCATGCTCTAACTGATAAAGGGAATTTGGGGCTGGAGCACACTTAGACCGTTGACCAGCTTGGAGGTCATCCCTGCAGGAGTGGGACTTGGGCTACAATGTCCTTCAGAGGCTTCATCTCCAACGAACTTGACTTGTATAAAGAGGAGGCCCACCTTGGCCTTGGAACTCACACGTGGATGAGAAAAATCACGCCTGGAGAGCATCCATGAATGTTTGGCTGTTTTTATACCCTCCATACTTAGATGAAAATAGCTAGTAGCTGGCTGCGTGGAGAAGAGAATCCCATTCAGGTAATTAACCAATAGCATCTCTCCTGCTCTTCAGAGAGAACCCCTCAGTGTGTATTGGTCAAGACTTAGAGCAGAGGAAGGATCCTGAAAAGTCCAGATCCTTTGCCAGCTCCTTTCCTCCTGATGATCCTGAGCTTCATCCATGAAAGGGACTGCAAGTCTGAGAGGCAGAAATCTAGCAGTGAGGGATGAGACTGCAGTGTGTGTGTGTGTGTGTGTGTGTGTGTGTGTGCGTGCGCGTGCGTGCGTGTGTGTGCGCACATGCGTGCACGTGTGTGTGTGTGTGTGTGTGTGTGTGTGTATAAATGCACACACTCTCCCAAATGAAGCTGCAGTAACATCAATGTGTGGGTGTATGTGTGAGAATTGGGGAGGAAGCTATGCATGGGATTGTGTGAAACTCAGTGTTACAGGCAAAAGAAGAGCTATATCCGAGGAGAAGAGAACTAGGTATTTATCTACCACTGCATCCAGAGAACCTTAGCCTGTACAGCCTCTGCTGCTCTCTTTCATATTTCCTATTCTCAATGGGACATTCCTCACACATGTCGCTCTTAGGTTTGCCACACTGTCGACTGCACACAACCTGAAAATCCAGAGAATTCTAGAGGAGGTGACCACAGGGACCTGGGCACATGCATCCACAGAGCCGCTGCCAAGGCCTTGTGCAGATGTCCAGCGGGCAGGAGGACGGCCTGACAAGACATTGTTATCTCACACTAAGGAGGAGCACCACTTCTACCAAAAGAAGGAGCCAACGAGAAGTTGGGAGGAGTCCAAGGGTGGACTTGACCAGAATCAAGAGCATGCCCAAAGATTCCATGGAGAAAAACTAAGGAAGGCCAAAGGAGGGGGCCGTAGATGCATTCAGTGTACTGTTGAGCTCATGGAGGATGGAGTTCTTGTCCTGGAAGGGAGCTGGTCCTGACCCACAAGCCCTCCAAGAGGGAGTCCAGCCATGGCTCCTAATTTCTACCTCCCAAGGGAGACTATGGACATGAGCCACCATGCCCAGTTACAAAAATGATTCCTTAAGAATGTCCAGATATCACAAACAAAAAGATCTGTCTCAAATAAACAGACCACTGCTAGACTGTAAGCTACTGAGAGAGTTTCATAGATTCCCATGTACAAAATGCATAAGCATAATAATTCTTCAATCAGCATTGAGATGAAATGTTATGTCCCCCTTCAACTCTCTCCCTGTCAGCAAGTATTAGCCTGCAATTATTGCCATGCATAACTATTACGATTGGCAAGAATGTTAATAGTCCCTGGTTCATTCAGTAGTGCTGGTATCATTCATGATCTTCAGTTTTCCTTTTATCTCTGACATGGGGGGATTTGTGAGGCAGAAAACAGTCTCATCCAGATCCAGCTCTCCTAACAGTCAAAGTGTACCTAGCAGGTGCCAAGGCTTTAAGATGCCTGCTCCACAGACATAGCAGGCCTATTTCAAAACCCCAGTAGCCCACACTTGCCAAATAAGTCCTCTTTAGGAGCATCTGAAGATCCTGAATTCCTCTACAAACTGGTCTCTAGAGTGTGTAACCACTACACTTTAGAATAACAGGATTGAGTGATCAACTATACATATTATGTAAATACACACATACAAATTATGTGCAACTATGCATATAAAAATACACATACACACATGCACGCATACATATGTGCATTATACCTACACACATGCATACACATATGGAGCTCAATGCGCAGCTACCCTTCCTGTTCATCTCACATGATATATTTGCTAGGGATGTTTGGAAAAAAAGTAGGGACAGTTTCTGCTACTTAAACAGCATCCAGAGCTAAATGTTTGCAAAGCACTGGTAAAGGGAAAGCCTTGAACTCAGATGTTCATGCAATAAATGACTTAATCAAAATCCACAGCTCTAATTCTCTTTTCCTCTCTATTTCTTGGATTCTCCTAGAGAATGCTTCTCCAAAGTTCCACATTTACCCAAGATCCTCTAGACCTTATTGCCTGGGGCATTGCCAGGGCAAAAAGCATCTGGTTCCTGACCCCAGAAAGCATCCTAAAGCCAAACTATCAGTATGGTGCCTTCTGGTACCTTCTGGGATTAGGGTAGGTGTTTTGTGTAAGCTAGTGGTAACTAGTTGTGTGTCCATGTAAGCAAATGTATGTGTGTATCAGTGTGTAGATCTATGTATGTTCTTTTCATGTCATCGCAGAAAGTAAATTTATCTTCATAGTAGAGTCAGTTAGCTCCTCCCATTTCCTCTCAATTGAGTCAACTTAAAAAAAAAATGTGAGCTTTCAACCTGTAGAAAAATACCAAGGAACTCATGTTTCAAAAGGCAGCCTGGGTTTACTTTCCCCGCTGCCCTGTGCAATGTAGGCTGTCCAAGCTAACGCTGGGAGGTCGTGCTTCTTCCTTTGAGGTGCCTGCTTCTTGCCTACAGCCATCAGATTGCAGCAGACACACAAGTAAGAGTGTGAAACACAGAACCAACTCTGGACAGCACTCTCTCCCCACACCCAGGCCTGCCTGCCTACTGCAGCGTGTGCTGCTGTCTCCATACCCGCCATCCTACAACTGCTTAAAAGAGCCTGACAGGTAATTTATTCGGTGGCAGAGGATAGCAATTTCATTGTCCAGAGGCAAGATATCGAACTGCATCAGAAAATCTGTACACTCGTGGAACACAGGTTTAATATGATAACAATTCCAAGGGTGTGTGGTCGTAATTCTTCCTGCTCTTTCCTCTCTTCCCCTAAAGCTGCCAGCAAATGTTTCACACTGTTTCCTGTTGCAAAGGCCCTCCAATGGACTACCATAGAATAAATCAGATATTTCACCATGAAGGGTGATTATTGAGCACTTATTTGTGGAAAGAGCTAACTATACAAGGGTCAGGGCCTATCTACTGCTATGAGATTTTTTAAAAAAGAATTGAATCTATCTCTGCAGCAACCTTGCTAGGATCTACCAGGTTTCACACAGGTAGAGACAAGAAGGATTGGTGGACAGGTTTGGCACACAAGACAATACTTGCTTCTAGAAGCAGTCAAGACCTTTGAACCTTGAGTTTTCCCAAATATTCTGGCAGCTATTTTTACATTTGATTGGAAACACCTATGGCAGGTAGGTAGGGTAGGAATTCTATTATTATTTCTATGCATATATAAAAAATGTCATGTCTTGGGAGTATTTAAGAACCAGATTCCTCAGTCCTAGCATGAGAACCGTGGAGCCTGGGGTTCCTTATAGTAGTAGTCCACAAGATATTTCTTAAGTTTCCATGTTCATCAGGTACGAAGCTAGAACCTAAGTCTAACTGTCAAGTTCTAGATCCCTCTGCCCCCCAGCTCCTACTACTATCTGCCACCAAAAGAATGCAACTCACCTGAATGGAAAGAAAATACAAATTCTAAAGAAGATCCATAAGCTTGCCTTTGCAATGAAATTCTGGACAAGCTACTTGCTTCTATTTTTCATTGCTTCATAAGATTGATTATAAGCCAGGGGGGAGTTTGTCAGGTCATGACTTCTGGTTCTTCTGTGCCTGGACTATACGGTGTCTTCTAGAAATTCTCATTGAATTGAATCAGGAATAACAACACAGTTCTCTTACAGTTATATGTCCATGTGAAGAGCACATTTTGCTTGGAAGCGCAAGGTTCATGACCCACGGATGTCAAGGTTACAGAAGGCAGAGTTTCCTTGTGTTCCTGCCGCTAAGCTCAGCTCAGCTTTTTTGGGTGTAGTCATGAATGGGATTCTTTTTTTTTTAAGCTCCGCTTTTGATATTTATTTTGTGTCTCTTTCATACTTCATATTATATTTATATAAAAATCCTGACTTAACCACATTTTTAAAACCTATTCGGTCAAATAATAATCCTATTGCTTGGCTGCCAGTCAGAGAAAGGAAGGTCTCTCAAAGAATGATTTACTCAAAGCCAGCAAAGGTTGAATATCAGAAAAGGGTGATCCTGAAGGTAGGCTCAAGCTAAATGAGGCCAGAGGTCTGTCTGGGCTTCATTTTGGAAAGGCCTTCAGGGTAAGAAGTGCCATCCGTATCACGAAATGGCATGTCACCAACACTCTTGGTGAAAATTGCATAGAGTGACATTCTTGGCTGCAGTCATTAGTCACTCAGGGTCAGAAGGGAGAGGAGGCCCCAGATGTGCTGAGGTGGAGGGGGGGGGGAGCATCTGCTCTTCTTCTCCAGGAGGAACCATAGCACCTCTGTGATCATCATGCTTGGCTCCAGGTGGTTCAGAGACAAAAGAGAACAATCCAGGTCTGAAGGGACAGAGAAAAAGTTCCCAGCCAGGAACATTCAAGGACCAAAAAACATGCTTAAGGTCACCATCCTGGATTTTAGAACCCAGAGCCACTGAGATCCCAGAGGACAGCTAGACTTAACCTTCAGCTACGGATGACATTGTCTACACACAGAGACATAGAAAAGAGGGGAGAATGCCTGGAAAGATGGGAGTGGAGCAGCCCCCAGGCCACGCCCACAGATTCTACCAGATGGCCTTCCTACTCCTTTTTTTCCTAGGAATGCCTCAAGATCCTTACTTTTCTTGAATGGGCAACTTTCCCCACCACCTACGTCTTCTTTCTGGATTCCCATCTGCTGCTGCTCCACAGGATTCTTCCCATTCTTTTTCTTTTTATTTCTTTTAGATGCTGGCTTTTGTTTTCCCAAATGCTGTCATTCCATCACCATTGCATTCCGTGAGTACTTAGAAGGTGTGTCCTGTGTCCCAGGTCCACTACTGAGCACAGACTGGGAACAATGACCTAGACAAAAGCAATCCCAGGTCTCTCCAGCTCACCACACAGTATGAAAATTACCATTATCCGTGGAGACAAGTTGCACTGTGCGCAATGTTCCGCCCTCTGAGTTTCTCAGGTGGTTTGCTCATGGAATCCCCCAATTGCCTTACCTTGAGAGGACAGACTTCAACTTACAGGCTGTGGGCCTAGTAGGTCCTAAACACTTAAACCCCGTCTGTGACCAGCACGGATGGTGGTTGACACAGATGTCAAATCTTCTAACTGGACCTTGTGTTATGCAGCTCACCTCTGAAGGCCACCTCTGACTTTATTTGAAGGACAGCAATCATCTGGGGCCTGCCATCACATGACAGGCATCCATGCGGCATGTCACACTTCTGGTATATTCTGAGGACCTAGCTCCCACAAAGTCAATGGAGAAACAAGAAATTCTTCCCAAAGAGGAAGCCGTTCCTTCCTAATACGCTGTGTCTTTTCTTCCTTTGTGGCTGAGTTAGCTACAGAAAAGACGATCGAATCAGTAGGCTTTCTTTACACCCCATTCTGTTTGGGGGACCCTTACTGTCCTCCAAGTTGCTCTCAGTCAGTTTGCCCAAGTCCCAAAGCTCCAGAAAGGTTGGCTTACTGCCAGAAGCCCTAATCAACTGGGCCATTTTCTTTTCAGGACCCAACTTTATCATTGCTTTGTACCTCCTCCCTTCCCTCAGAACATAAGAGAAACTGGCAGTGTTTGTGACCGTGATCCCTGTGCCCTCTCCTCTCAGATGTGTCTAGATTTCCAGCTGCTGGGAGGCAGCCTGCCATCTGCTTCCCTCTATGAGGCTCAGCCGACACCTCTGGCGCTGCTGGTGGTGGTCATGACCGTGTTCCTGGGCGGCTCTGGACTCAGCCTTCCTTTAGATATGTCCCTCTTAATTAACCTTGTGTCTGCATCCTTTCTCTATGAAAGGGAAGGGAAAATATTGTCACTAAAGGATGAAGCAGAAGAAATTTCCAAAGACCAACATGTGGCATCTCCAGGGTTCCCTTGCATTTTCTAAATCGGTACTTCTCTCGAATTAAAATGTTTCTGGCAAAGCTTCGTGTTTTTTTAAATGTGTGCTTCCATTCCAAGAAACACCACAATAGATGGATCCCATCTACGACAGCAGAAGAGGTCCGTGGACTTCCCTGGATCCAACCTAAAATAGGCACCAGTGAGGCTGTACACCTCCCCCCTGATTCCCCTTGCCCTTGCTAATACCCTGTAGACCAGCTGAGCCAGATCAAAACCATTTATGTGAACCTCAAAGAAGGATCTTGCTAAACTTCAACCTTCCTAAACATTCTTTTCCCAAATCTGAAAGTCCTTTATGTTAAAACTCCCCTCCACACTTAATCTTCTCCTTCAATTCAGGAATGAAACTGAACCTTCTCCTTCTCACACTCTCAGCTGGGCCCTTCTGCTCCCATGTCATCAGGCGTTAACGCTTTCTTAAAAGAGATCCACATTCTGTGCTTGATGCATCCTGAACACGGACCACATTGCAGTGAGTGTGCAAAAGGACCTAAATTCCAGAAATCTTAGGGCAAGCTGGTGCTGGTGGCTCACACTTGTAATCCTTGCTACTCAGGAGGCTGAAATCTGAGAACCCAGGTTCAAAGCCAGCAGGGGAAGACAAATCTGTATGCTTCTTATCACCAGCAAAAAGCCAGAAATGGGGCTACGGCTCAAATACTAGAGCACCAGCCTGGAGCACAAAAAGTCAAGTGAGAGTAGAAAGACCCTGAGTTTCAAGGTCCAGTACTAGCACACAACCAAACCAAATCAAACAAAACAAAACAGAAATCCCAAGCAGCCTGGTGCATGCAGGTCTTAATCTGTGTTGAGGTCTTTGTTGGCTGGGGTAGGTGGGCTGTGGGGTCCCAGATTTGGAAGTTGCATTAAGGTGTGACTCTCAATGAGCTGGAAACTACAATGAAGCACATTCTCCATCTTCCTCACGTGCCAGTAACTCTGCTGATCACTCTCAGTAAAGTATGCATGCTAAATTATTTTTCTGGAAGACCAGAAGAACTGAACAATAGCTCTTCCTCATTCCACCTGCTGAAACCCAGCACACTGGGGGCTATTAAATGGACCGTCTTCTAAAGCTTGAGTTCTCATTAGCATCCTGCTCTAGCCAATCAAACCACTTCACCACATGTGCCCTCACACACGTAGTTTAATATCCCCGACCTTCCACTGGCTCCTTCCATGTAATTTCTAAAGTTGATGAATTTTGGCTGCCATAATTCACATCCCGCATCATCTAAATGTTCTCTCTCAGGTCTTCCAAACCTTCTGCTCACAGCAGCTGAGTCGGCATCCATGCTTTGATATGCATTTACTCAGCCCTGGTTGGAACTTTTGGGATGATACATAAAGGATATGTCCCACAGAACACTGCTGCATACTACCACAGGGGATGGTGGTAAGAAATAGCTTCATGGTATAAGCCAGGAATTATTACATTTGAGCAAAGCATGGTTAGGCCTACATGATGTGTCTGGATACATAGTGGTATTTTCAAACACAGTGCTTTGAAAATTTCTCAGGTTGTATTATTGTTTAAAAAAGGGGGGCGGGGGAGAGGGGAAAGGTTTTGATTTTGCAAATATTGCCAGATTTGGTGACTAGACAAGTTCAAATATATCTCATGACACCTGAAAAACTGTCCTGGGAATTTTCTGCAAATCTATCAGTCCCTTCCTCTATCTTCCCTCAGAAATTCCCACTGTTAATATGTATAACACCACCTTTTAAGTCCTTGGGATATGTTGATAGAATCAAGGCCACAGATAGAGAACAGGGACCTACAGGTCATTCATGATAAAGGGGATGCTGGCTCTGGTCTGCAAACTGAACGTGTATCTTCCTGGTAGGTCCAGCACAGCTGTGAACCATGTTAACGACACAGCAGCTCACACAGAGGAAGGCAAAGTTGGAGGCATGGTCTCCTTAGTACAGAGATCAAGATGGTCCTGTGTGGCCTTATGACTGAGTCAAGAAGGGCATAATAGCACTAGCAAGTCTCACTTGATTATGGTTACATATGATACTTTATGGAACATGTACAGACCAGAGACTGCACTTTACTCCTGTCAGTAAAGGAGATATAACAGCAACACCGAATATTCACATAATGTGTCTCATTTCCACCTCACTACAGCCCAGAAAGCTAGGCTCTGTTACCATATCACTTCACATGTGAGAAAATCCAGACCTCAGGCCAACAAACATCCATCCTAAGTCTCTCTGCTAGAAAAAATAAAAGGAGAATGAGAAAAGGATAAAACCTGTGGAGCCCATCTGAGGGGCCCACAAAGGAAGTTTGACAAAGTTTTAACATTTAAGCCTGGTTTCTCAGAAAGTACATTAAATTGGCCTCTCAGTTCTCCATCTCTTAGCCTTTAAACGGACACTAAGAGCAGATGGGGAAGGAAACTAACTTTATGCACTGGAAACTGTGATATGTTTATTAAACAATAGCTATTTCCCTACATCCTGCATCAGCCTTCCAGATGGATGACTCCGCTATCCCATCACAGCCTCACGAAACCCCTACTCTCCTTGTCTTCATGATGACTCCATTTACAGAGAAGGAAAGGGGAGATAAGCAAGGTGAAGTAACTAGTCCAGTGCCACCCAATTAGTAAGCAGTGGGTTTGGGATTCCAGCCCAGGGCCAGCAAAGGGACCATGAGCCTTTGCAGCATGGCCATTGTGGATACAAACACCCATGAAGTCCTCAGCAAGTCTGCTTTGGACTTCGCCCCTCCCCACACTCCCTTCCTCTCCTCACTCTCCAACATATATGATGTGCATTTTCATTAGGCTTCTTTGCCCAGTGATCTGTTGACTTATTATATGAGAACTGCAAACAAATGCCCTCGTTTCATCCTTCGCTCCCTGCTCCTTCCTTTCTTGGCATCTAGATTCGGCATTGATTTTGCTGGACCCGCTCCACTGCCTGATTGACATTTAGAGCTGATTCTCCCTTGGAGACCTTAGGCTAGTTTTCCAGTCTCCCACTGGAGCTCAGGATGCAGCAGCGTATCACATGAATAAGCTGAGTTTGTCTTCACCCCCTCGGGCCATGTTCTTATGGGCCAAGAAAGACTCAGTTAATCTTGGAGTCTGTCCCCATTAACCAGTTGATGGACATATTCCTCAACCTTCAATGTTCTCAGTGGGGATAGGTGGTCGGGAGGACATTGGGAAATGGTTATACCTGGAAGGTGAGACCAGGTCCATTTTCATCTCTTAAGTACCGATGTTTTCAACCTTGTCTAGGGATGAACTAGAGTTCCTATGGATGACAAGATTACTACCCTGCAGCAAAATGGTTTGGAAATGAAAACAGGTTCACAGGAAAGATGACTGGGACATCTCTTTAATCGGAGGAGTCCTCATCTCTTGATCTAACAAAAGGCAAACATTTCTCCGAACTCTCAGACTCCAAACACACATGCGCCCGCTCTCCCAACATTCAGTTTCAGTCTGAATTGGTATATTGGAAAAGCAGGCACCAAGTAGAGCTGAATTTTCCTGTCTGGATTTCCTATTCCCAATGGATGCTGACTGGGGGTTCCAGAGTTGGCACTGTTTAAGGAGCTACCACTCTGACAAGACTGTCGAGGCCTGGGACCCACTCAGTAGAGAGGGAACCCACAGAGGTATGTTGATTCCAGTGGCTGGCAGCTTAGGAGAGCTGATCGTTAAATGTTTAGGTATACTGTTAGATCAGTGGGTAGCTTGAGTTCACCATGGTTCACATTTACATCACAGAAAGTGACATTTGCTATACAACAAGACTTTGTTAAAATTTTCTGGACAGCCAGGGAGTTTACATAGGATGCTCAGCTATGGGATCAGCTTAGGCAGAGACAAAGATGGGTAAATTGAAAGGATGTCAAGAAAAACTTTGAATTTTATCAGGCACAACTTTGTTCCCCTCCTTGCCCATAGGTTATTTCTTCCCTAGGAAAACATTTATTGGTCAGGTTTTCAGACCTACTGCTGGAAGGACCAATGGGACTTTAAATCTTCTAATTTCTTAGGAGCCATAAACTGTAGACAGAAGAACCAGTAAGTGCTCTGAGCCATAGATTGAATTCTACATGCAATTTAAACACAGCCCAGCCCTGACTCTCTCTAGCTACTCATTGTACAAATGCTTATTCTTTGCAGCTGACTGACGAGTTCATCAAAAGCAGAGACTGCTTTTTATTGTCTATAAATTCTTGATAGTGCCTGGTAAGGAACTGAAGACACAGGCAATTAATAAATATTTAGGTTAGTAATTGAATTGCTTTAAGTTGAATTGGATTGTATTGGTGGCAAGCCAGGGCCTTATTATTAAAGATCAAGCCTTTTGAAATCATTTTTCAACAGGGTGAAAATTGGCCCATTGGCTAGGCAGTGACTGGATTCGACATACTCTTGAGTGCATAATTTATCTTAAGCTCAGGCCAGTAGCTGTACTCAATTCCACTGAGTGCTCGACTGGCGTTCTTCTCCATAATTTTCTAGGGTTCTAGGTCCCTTTTTCAAATGCCTATCATTTGAATCCCTGCTGATGTTCAATTGTATGCCTTGAATAGCCCTGATCTGAATAATCCAAAATAAGTCTGGTCAAGACAACAAGGCAGGTATAACTGTCCACAATGAGAGGGGTTAAAAGCAGAGAGTAATCATCAACTCAGAACCTCCTCACAGAGCGGCACTTCCCACCATGAAGGTTCTATTTTCGGGAAACCTGGAACCAGGAAAATAAAAAGACAAAGCTAGTCTCGTAGCACCATGTCTGCTTCTACAAATGGGTGAGGAGGCAGATGGATGTTGTTTGGAAACCTGTTCATCACCAGACTCTCCTATTATATTATCCCTCCATTGTTACTCTCTTCTGCATTCTCCAACAGCTTCATCAGAAGCCAATCTCCTTTAGTGTCTTGGACAAGAATCTTAAGTTTGCTGGCTGGAGAGTTGCTTCTGAGGAGTTGTTCATCTTCCCTAATCTCCTGGCAGAAGCCTAGCCTATTTCCACTCAGTGTTGCCAGTAGTTATTCACCTGGCAAGGTCAAGATCTCTCTGAGAATCTTCTCTAAGGTCCCAAATACCCAGTGGTAATGGTGGGTGCTTCCCAGGCCAGTGGAGTCCAGATTAGGAGCACCTAATAAGATGTCTATCTCAGTTACATTGACTGTTTCCTTCCTGAGCAGCAGTTCCTATTTATTTATTATCTTTCAGATCCTATCAACTGATCCAGGAAGGAAGATGATTGTTCCATGGGACTCTTCACATACAGACAAACTGCTATCCATAGGGGCTGTGTCAGCTGCTCAGACTCACACAGGAAGTTATTAAGAGAGGGGAAATTGGAATGTAGGTCTGGAAATCTTCTGGTACGTAATGTGTAGCTACATGGTCATGTCTTAGATCTCAGCCACAACCACATCAAACCCTGGCCCCTGTCCTCCTCCACTAGGAATTCATACCAAAAGGTTACCCAAGGGCAGAGAGTGCACATTCTGGGATACAGATGGGTCTCCCCCCAGTGGTGGGCGGGGCAGTCAGCTAGTGATGTCTGAACGGAGCTGACATCTGGAGGTCCAGTACTGTAAATACCTCTGACACATGGGTTCTGCTGTTAATGGGAGAGCTCAAAGGGCCCATTAATTCCATTACTATCATATCAGCCACAAGGGATAATGTTCATTTTCTTCTCCTCCCCATCTCCTCAGTCATTCGGCTCTGAAGACACTAATGTTTCCCAGCCAGGGGAGCATGTCTCTAGCATCCTCAAAGCATCCTCAGGAGCCTGCTCAACCTGCTATAGCTTTAGAGACAAGGGCTGTGGCATTTCTAGGGACTTGAACCCCTTTAATCATTTTATATGGAATTCCAGAATAAACGCTACGTCCATTAGTGAGAACTCTGTCTCATGGTGTGAGTCAGTTCCTATAGACATCTTGCTTCATGGCTTATGATACCCTAGAGGCTAAATCTTTTAAAGCCCAAGTATCAAAGGCTAAGAAGCCTCAGAAAGAATAAGACTCAAGCCTCAAGAAACTCCAGGTTATATTTTGTCTGTACCCCAGCCCTCAAGGTATGAGTTGAATGTGCCCAAAAGTCCAATTTACTTCCATGCTCATTACTAAAAAGTGAGATCGACTTCATACTCCACAGGAGAGCGAAAGTCAGAGCTGGATTGAGCCTGGATCTTGAGGGTCTCAGGCTCCTCCTTCATACCCAAAGCCACAACTACATTGGTCCAGGCATCCTCATTCGGTGAGCAGCTCCAAAGGTAGCTAACTCTACTCCCAAACGCTTCTGACTGAGGCCTCTACTAGACTCCCTCTTGGCCATGTCCCAGTGCTGCCATTTATTGGAATTGCCACTGAAAAGGAGTCAGGGCAGTAGTCACTGGCTTTTCCAGCAGATCACACTTGAACCAAACTAGAATGCATGTGTTGGACAATTTGGAGAGATTTAGGGAGGAGAACTCAGCCAGGTAGGTGGTTAGAGTCCTCAGAAGTTGGGGAGATAACCAGCACATGGGAAAACACGTAGAGCAAACACTAAGTGAAGCCTGTGTTTCCTTAGTGGAAATTTTAGAAGCCTCTCTTATGCCGGTGAAGAAAAGGACTTTTCTTTGTTGAGGCTTCCTGTATTTTGATACTGGTTGTGCTCGATGGGCTGGTGGGGAGAGGAAAGCGGAGTAAGACAGTAAGAAAACAACTCTGTCTGTCTACAGTCTCTCTGTGAGGAGGGAGAGGTAAGGGCATGGCTTCCAAGTGGAGAACGCAGCAGCAGGCCCCCTGCAAGAGCTAGGAACTCAAGCTCCTTACATTACCTCCATGGCCCAGGATTGACTGGGCACATCAAACACTACAGGGCAGGGCTATGAACATTTCTTGGTAGGAATGACCTTCTTCCAAATTATAGTCAGTGATCCTTTTCTTTCTTAATGAAATCACTGCATCTGGGCACTGATAGCTTGTTTATACCAGCAACCTGGGAGGCAAAGATTGGGAAGATCGCAGTTTGAGGCCAATGCAAACCAGAAGTTCACAAGACCCCATCTCAACAGAAATAGGGTGTGGTGGTGTGCATCTGTTATACCAGCTACATGGGAAGCACAAATAGAGGATGACAGTCCATCCTGGCCCAGGCAAAAAGAGAGGCTCTTCTAAAAAATAACCAGAGAAGCTGGGCGCCAGTGGCTCACGCCTGCAATCCTAGCTATTCAGGAAGCTGAGATCTGAGGATCGCGGTTCAAAGCCAGCCCAGGCACGAAAGTCCAGGAGACTCTTATCGTCAATAAACCACTAGAAAAAAAAACTGGAAGTGGCGCTGGGGCTCAAGCAGTAGAGTGTTCACCTTGAGATGAAGCTGAGGGATGGTGCCCAAGCCCAGAGTTCAAGCCCTACAACTGACAAAAAAAAAGAAAACAGAGAAAAAAAGAATTTCAGGTATGGCTTAAATAGTAGATTACCTACCTAAGCAGATGTGAAGCATTGATTCAAAACCCAGAATTACCAAAATAAAAGAAAATACAAAGGAGAACCACTACTGCCTTCAAGCTTTGTCTGAATACTTTTCCCCAAAGAAGGCCCAAAGTATCAAACACCAAAACGCTATATCACGCTTCCTGCCCTCGTCCTTCTCCACTTGTCCCCTCCCATTCCAGAAAGAGATGTTGGAAGGACACTCTAGAGATTCTTGGCCTTTTTAGTTCTTGGTTTTATATTTTGTTCAAATCTGGCTTAGCCAAAGGAGTCATAGGGAAGGCAAGAAGATGTTTTCCAGCCCTGTTTTGACCAGGGGGATGTTTCCAAAAGAACTGAAAGCATTTATCTGTCATCTTCCCCAGCAAGGCATCTTGGCACTAAGCACTTAAGAAAAAAGAGGAATCAGAACCAGCATGGAGAGATGACAGAGGCAGAAATAAAAGGCCTCATTTCAGCCTCCCACATTTACATCCCACCCACCAGGACACTTTCCAGAGTCACTTCAGGCCTGCTCAACCCAGGAAGCTTGCAGCATGCCCAGCTCTACCCAGTACTTATTAGCATAGTTCCAAAGGCAGGGAGCAAGGCAGTAGAAGGGTCTAGCTCAGGAACAGCATGAAGAGTTGTGGACTGAAAAAGTATATGACAAAGAGTGAGTCTCTAGTCTCAGATTCCTCCTGCTCACACACCATGAGATATGGTATGTAAGACATGGGGGCCAAGTTCCCAGATCCCTGGAGTATCATGCTCTTTTACATCCATGGGGAAATAAGCAATGAAAGTCAATGTCAGCATCTGTTCACCAGCTATGCTATTCCAACCCAAGCTCTCTGGGCTCAGAAGGGTAAGGGAATGGGAGGATATGAGCGTCGATGAGAGGGGTCAGAAAAACAAGTACCAGCTGCAGGACAGTCCCTAAGATGGTCGGAAATGAAGGTCCTAATTACATTCCTCCATTGGTGATGACCTGGGGTCACCACACACCAGCAATTATT
Source organism: Dipodomys spectabilis (assembly GCF_019054845.1). NCBI lineage: Eukaryota > Metazoa > Chordata > Mammalia > Rodentia > Heteromyidae > Dipodomys > Dipodomys spectabilis. The sequence continues at coordinate 18,443,659 of NW_024870874.1, forward strand.
TACTCTGGCAAAGTGATTAGGGAATTGGGACCAGGGAATTGATATGTGTTGGGGAAGAGGCATGTGGGTTCTGAAGATGAGGCTGGTGGTGGGAAAGATCCTCCTTTTGCATTTGTCTCCTCCCGATTAGGGTCATCACAAACATCAATCAGTCAGAGAGCTGGGCACCACTTTCTATGTTTTCATTATGGAAAACCTGGAACCCCCAAAATGACATGAGAGAAAGGAGAACGAAAGAGGGGGAGAGAGACTGAGGGAAAAAGGAAGAGAGAGAGAAAAAACGAGTAAGAGAGAAAGAGGAGAAGGGTGGGGACTGAAGAAACAATTGCTCAGCAACAGCTATGTAAAGGGTTAAAATGGTGAAGTTCACAATAGAGTTTGGTATTGGTAACCCGGTGTTGTATAGACATTTATCTGAATTAGGGAAGGGCAGGGGAACAACAGGATGGTGAGACAAAGGTCAAGGGGGACCAATGCAACAGCGATACTCACATGACAGTATGTTGGAAATGATCTGTACCACTTGGGAGGGGGGTTGGAGGGAAGAGAAAGGAGGAGAAAATTGAGGGAGGTGGTAACAAGTCTGACAAGAAATGTACTTATTACCTTACTTGTGTAACTGTAACCCCTCTGGACATCACCTTGACAATTAAAAAAATTTAAATGGTAAAAGTTTCAACACGCTGGCTTTTCCTCCAGGGATGAAAATAGAGTACTTAGTTAAGAATGAGACAGCAGGAATAATAGGGGACACTAGAGTGGTAATGCAAGCCCTAAGCAAGGACAGAGACACTGAGGCAGAGGACTATGGGCATGGCCCCTGAACCAGGAGCATTCTAAAGGAACTTGCTAGAAAGGCCACTTTTCAGCACTACTCCAACTCTGCTGACTCAGGAACTTTGGGTAATCTCAGTGGGTAAAAGGCCCCCGGGATAATTCCAATTCATGTTCAAGCCTAAGGCCCAATCTGTAGGAAAGAGACCTCCAGAATTCCATCCTATCCTTTGCCCTCTATGAGTGTTCAAGTGCTGACGCCTGGCATCACTTTCATTAGTACCCAGTGATATTATCTTTGATATGCCATTGACAGAAATGACATCTGAGCATGATTTACTCAGAAACAGGAGAATAAGGTTTGCTCCCAGTACTGAGCAGGCCCTGGTTTCCTGTAGACATGGTAGCTACTTGCTGAGTGCTTATCACCTCATACCCCTGCTCACAGGAATGGTAACAGCATGGATACCATAGGTGAAGTCCAGGAAACAGATGAACTTTCAATACCAACTGTGTGCCAGGCACTGTCCTAGTCTACTTTGTATATAGTATCACAATTAATCTTCATAATGATGATCCAATTGTATACATAAGAAGACACCTATGGAGGTTGGGGATATGGCTTGGTGGTAGAGCACTTACCTCCACATGGTAGCATGTGGAGGCCCTGGACTTAATTGGAAGGAAGGAAGGGAGGGAGGGAGGGAGGGAGGGAGGGAGGGAGGGAGGAAGGAAGGAAGGAAGGAAGGAAGGAAGGAAGGAAGGAAGGAAGGAAGGAAGGAAGGAAGGAAGGAAGGAAGGAAGGAAGGAAGGAAGGAAGGGAAGGGAAGGAAAGAGAAACTCATAGAGACACAGAGAGGGGAGGGGAAGAGAGGGGGAAGAATTTTAAGAGGTGAAGTAATTTGATCAATGCTACACAATGACTAAGTCCCATCCCAACGTTTTTGTTCTTGCCATTATGTTCAGTGCCTTTTCCTCCTATGTTAAAGCAATAACTAAGCTGCCTCATTACATGGAGAGATTGGGAGAGAAAGATGTAGGGTTCTCCTACTGCACTGTTGGTGGGAATGTAAACTTGTTCAACCACTTTGGAAAGTAGTATGGAGGTTCCTCAAAAGACTCCAATTAGAGCTCCCCTATGACCCAGCAATCCCACTTTTGGGCATTTACCCAAATGATCACAAACAAGACCATACTAAAGCTTCCAGCACAACTATATTTATTGCAGCATTATTTACCATAGCTAAGATATGGAACCAACCCAGATGCCCCTCAGTAGATGAGTGAATCAAGAAAATGTGGTATGTGTGTGTGTGTGTGTGTGTTTGTGTGTGTGTGTGTGTGTGTGTGTATAATGGAATTCTATGCCTCCATTAGAAAGAATGAAATTGTTTATTTGTTAGGAAATGGAAAGACTTGGAACAAATATTAAATGAAGTAAGCCAGGCCCAAAGAAACATAGGTCCCATGGTTTCCCTTATTTGCAATAACTAGTACATGTCTAGGACAAGCAGAAAAGGTCAAAAGCTATGTACATATGACCATATAAGATGATGTTAAGTGAAATGAACCCCAAGACAGGGACATAAGTGCTTTTTTTCTTTCTTTGTATTGTTTTTAATGTACTTATAATGTACTATGTGATTTTTTTTGTTTCTTTTGTGTTTTCTTTCCCCACAGTATAACCCCTGTTTTCACTGTATTTGATTTCAGTGCCCTGCATCTTGTATATATAATTTTTTAATTTTGGGAAGGGAAGGAAAAAAACAAAATGCTTAAATAGGGATACAGGCTGACCCATTGTAACCATGAGATGTACAAGACACTATGTTGAAAACGAACTTTACAACTTGTGGAGGGGAGGGAGGGAGGAGTTTGGGAGGTGGGGAGGGAAGGGATGGTAGGGGAAAAACAAAGGAGGAGGTCACAATGTTCCATAGGAAATGTACTCATTACCTTACTCATGTAACTGTAACCCCTCTGTCCACTATTTTTAAAATAAAAAATGTTCAAAATAAAAAAGAAAGATGTAAGGTTCTGTGGGGGACATTAGCTTGTTTTACTAGAAGCCAGGTTGGAAATAGCTGAGTAGAAGGAGGTACAGAGGGCATATAGAAATGAGCGGGTTATGGGCTAAACTGTATCTGGCCTCTGCTCTCAAATCATGTGTGTGGATCCCCGCGAGGACCCAGGGCTGTGACCATATTTTTGGAGACGGTCTGTAAAGAGGTAATTAAGTTAAATGACATTATTAGGGTGGACCCTAGCCTTAGAACACTGATGTCTTCATAAGAAGAGGATATAAGGACACACCCACAGAGAAAAGGCCACATGAAGACAGAGAAGATGGCCATCTACACGCCAAAGAGAGGCTTAGGAGACACAGCCCTGTCCATGCCTGCACCTTGGACTTCTAGCCTCCACAATTGCCAGCCAATCCATGTCTGTGGCTTTCGCCACCTGGTCCTTGGTACTTCGCTACAGCAGCCTGAACAGACACATATGGACCTCTCCTTCCTCCATTACCCATAGTCCCTTCTTGTGCCCACTGGCTAACAGCAGTAGCTCAGAGCATCCTTGCTCTGGCTGGACTGTGGAAGTAGTCAGACCTCAAGCAGAATGGCAGCTTTGAGAGAGCATGCCAGCTGCCTGCCTGAGGATGCCTGCTATCCCCAGCCTCACTGGCTCTGTCTGCTCAGGCAAGGCAGGTACCCGGGGCCTGCACAGAACTGTTCCACTGTCTGCCTCTTTCCTGGCAGGTGTCTGATGAGAGCCTGAAGCCTGTGGAAGGAGAACTATAGAGCGGAAACAAAACACCTCTTTACAGGGAACAGGTTTACCTTCAGGGGCTGCAGGGGCATTTGGCTCTCAGGATGGTACAAGGAGGCAGGTGGTAGCTGTGCGGCAAAGCAGAAAATAGTGAGAAGGGTGGAAGGGTCAGCCCACATCGAAGCTGTATAGGTCTCTCTCTCTCTCTCTCTCTCTCTCTCTCTCTCTCTCTCTCTCTCTCATATACACACACAGAGAGACCTATACAGCTGTATATGAGACAGACAGAGAGAGAGAGAGAGAGACAGAGAGAGAGACTGTTCACATTTATACCTGGAGGCATGCCAAATCCCAATGCACTTATACACACACACACACACACGCACGCACACACACACGCATGCACGCACGCACACACATGCACGCACACACGCACACATGCACACGTGCCCATGCCAGGTGACACACACACAAGCACGTGCCTGCACGTGTGTTGGGAACCCCAGAGTATGTTTGCTGAGTGATCATGCTCCTTGGAGAATCCCCACTATGAATTCCCCCACACCCTCCCTTTCTGGGCTTCAAAACTGCATCAAGCATGCAGATGTGAAGAGAGTCAGACAACCAGAGAGGCTGCCAAGATGGTTCATGAGGCCTAGGGAAGAGGGGGCGAGATGTCACCCAGATGGCATACAGGCAGCCCCCCAGGAGGCCCTCTGCAACCCTGTTGAGACACACCCATTCACCTGCGCCTCCCAGAAGACCTGGGGAAAGGGAAGGTAGGGGCGCATGTGGAGTTGTAGAGGTGAATGAAGAAAGGTAAGGCTGCCTCTCCTCTGTCAGGGTTGCCAGGAGGCTGTGGGGAGATAAACCTGTCTGAATTTCTATATTGTAGATGTGTTTAGAAATTCCTACTTGCCTCTTCTCTCTTCTCTTTGAGATCTCTCTGAGCTCCAGCTCAACCAGTTTCCTCTGAAGAGGCTAGTAGAGGTGCAGAACTAAGCCAAAATGACCAGAGGGGCTAATCAACTGGGTCTGGACAGTGATGAGATTAAAGTCAGTGACAAATTTTATTACAGAGCTGTAACCGTGCCCAGATAAGTGTGTGACGAGACGATAACAACTCAGCTGTGAGCTAGCAAAGCCGCTGGGAGCCTTTAACAGACTGAGCCCCATGATGGGCCAAGAAGAGAAAAGGGGAGGGGAAGAGGCTGAGGAGGAGTTGATGGATCAATCAATCAGAGGCTGGGGACAGCAGGACCCTCTACTCCTGCCCAAGGACTCCACTGCTCAGCAGCCCTGGGAGGCCTTACACAACACTGGCTCACTCATATCCCTGAAGAGAGAGAAAAAAGTTACCTTGTGTGTCTGTAGCTCCCAGGCACAATTTTTGCCTTGTGAAACCTCATCACCTTTCAGATCTTCTAAACTGTTCTGCTTATGTTGGACCCTGCCTGCCGTATCACATAAACACAGGAATCTAAAGCCTTTTCTAGCCAGGTTAACATTGGCCCATGCCTGTAATCCTAGCTAGCTAGGAGGCTGAGGGCTGAGGATCATGGTTCAAAGTCAGCCTAGGCAGGAAAGTCTATGAAACTCTTACCTACAATTAACCAGCAAAAGCTAGACATGGAGCTGTGTCCCAAGTGGTAGAGCACCAGCCTTGAGTTGAAAGGCTGAGGAATAGTGCTCAAGCTCTGAGTTCAAGCCCCAGAGCTGGTATAAACAAACAAACAAACAAATAAATAAATCTTTTTCTGTGATACCCAAATGGGTACCTTGTTTATTTTAATTTCAAGTGTATAAAAGAGTCACAAAAGCAACATCTAAGCATTGGCCTACAACATGCATATAAAATCCCTCATGTTAATATCTTACAAACCATGGAACAATTATTAAATCAAATTAACATTGTACTATTTATTAAACCTTCAGTGTTCACTTGGATTTTATCAGTGTCCCATTAATGCCCTCTTTCAGATCCAAGAATCAATCAGAGACCCCCACATTTCACAGAGTGTGCTTTATAACTTGATATCTTTCTAGCCACTTAAAAGTGTTTCTTACTAAGAAAATTAATTACAATTTCAGCAGAAACCATAGTCATCTATACTTTAAGATCTAAAGCACTTCCCTAGTCCTACCTGTCAACCTCCTCTCGTGATGCAATGAGAACTACTGAGAATAACAGAACAAATGACTTGTGATGTAGTCTAGTGGCATTCCATGCTGACAGAGTCTGTGGATAAAATGATGAATATCAAGATAAAATGGTACCCCTCCCTGTAGAACCTGAAAGCGATCTCCAGAGATAAATAAGTCCTAATCCCTGGAACCTGTGGTTGCCTTGTATGTTACCTGTAGAATCAAAGAGACTTTGCAGGTATAATTAATAAAGGAGAGATTATGCTGGATTATCTTCCTAGGTCCCAAATGCAATCACAGGTATTCTAGTAAGTGGATAGGAGAGGGGAGTCTTATCACACAGAGAAGGCATTGTGAAAACAGACCAGAGACACTGGCCTTCGAGATGAAAGACTGTAAGCCAAATAATGCAGTTCTAGAAACAAAATGGCAAGGAAGTGAATTCTGCTCTAGAATCCCTGGAGGGATTATGGTCTTACAGATATCTTGGTTTCTGCCAAGTAAAACCCATTTTGGACTTCTGAATTCTAGAACTAGAAGAAAATAAATTTGTGTCATTTGAAGCCACCAATTTGTGGCAATTTGTTATAGAAGTCGCTGGAAACTAATACATCCTATAATGTAGACGGGGAGTTCTCAAAAACTAGTATGTCCAGGTCCATCTCGCTCTACAACCCACTATACCATGTGGTCTGAAAATGAAAGCTGCTCTCAGATCCTTTTGAGTGAAGATTTGAAAACACTGATTGAAAACACTGTGTGATTGATCTAATTCATATTTGGAAGTATCTATGAAAGCCAAATGCACTCTATGACCCAGCAATTTCACTCTTAGATGTATTTCCAGTAGAAATGTGAACATTTGTGGACACCAAAAGACTTACCCAAGGGTGTCAAGAGCAGTAGTGTTCCTAGAAGGTAAACACTGCGAACCATTAAAATGCTCATCAAAGGGCTGGGATGTGGCTCAGTGACAAAGCATATGCTTAGCAAGTGAAATGTCCTGGGTTTGATCCCAAGTATAGAAAAGACAAACAAAACAAAACAGTGGATTCAAATGCTTATCAATCAACAAAATGGAAAATGTTCATTTGTGTCTATCCACACACAGGAATTCTATACTCACTTGCAGTAACACAGACCACACTCACAATCAAAGTAGAGAAAGAGACAGGAGACACTGGGGGCCATTTCCCACATGGTGTTTTGTGGGTCAAGTCCAAAGCCAATGAAGCTAGTGTGTGCAATGAGAAAATGACAGAACGGTAGCTTAGCTGCCCCCATGAGAGCGAGGACTAGACTTTAGGAGGTGTAAGGAGGACTTGAAACTGAAGTGCTCTGTCTATTGATCTGGGTCAAAGCTTACCTCATAGAGGAATTGAGCATGGGAAAAGTCAGAAAAAAGGGTACACTCAGGACATGCCACTTTCCTATATGAGTACATTGATGTAGTCAAAAGATACTCAAGAAACTCAAGTTTGGAACTGGTCTTTTCCCAAGCCAGTTCTTTCCCACTCCCGACGCTGTGTATAATGGAGAACTGGGCTACCACCTCACAGGACAAGCACAGCAAACAAGACTTGCCTATTACCATAATTACATCTCCGCGAACGTGCAAAGCTCTCATTTTCCCTTTATGTCTGTAATGTTGTGGGGACACGGGATGCAATTACAGCCCTGAAATATGCAGCTTTGGAAGCGTAAACACATACATCGACAGAAGCCTAGGTGAAGCATGTACATTACACGGCATGACCAAACCGGAGAGTAAGTACGACCTCCACACAGCCCCTACCACCCAGCCTGGAGGCTCCCTGACCCTCTGGGTGAACATATCATGGGAACAAAAGCTAGAACAATTCTGGAGAGAAATTCCTCTGAGGAGACAGTTTTCTGGGATCAAGCTTCTAATTAAAAACTTGTGGGGAAAAGCACAAGGTTAAAAAAAAAAAAGTAGTAGCTATTGTTGTATTTAGCCCCAGCAACTTTTTTTGTTGTTTCTAATGGGGGGAAAGTCCCCCCTCCCCCTTTTTTATTGTAACTTCAACCTCCTTGGCCATAATCCATCATTCAAGGAAGCTGGAAGCAAATTGAATGGCAACAAATGTGACATGGAATGATTCTATTTCCTTGGCAAGACAGAGAGGAATGCCAGACAAAGACCAGTGAGCAATAAGCAGGCCAGAGCTGATTTGATTTTGTGGAGTATTTCAAAATGTGAAGCACATTGGGGTGCTCAGGATGTCCCAGGAAGAAGATGGATGGGGTCTACTCCTGAGGTTCTGAGTATTGCTTATTCCCCTAGGGTGTTTTCAGTTCTGATTCTCCCTCTCCCAAACACTCTTATTATTGGACAGGCAGCATGTCAGCAAGTCGGGACTAATTTCAACCCCAGCTCAAAAAAGCACAGATCAGAAGACAAATCTACAGGGGATGGAGAGTCGGGGTAGGGCAAGAGCCTGGTCTCAAGCAGAGAGGTTCTTCTACACCTACTGAGCGTAAACTTGCAAAAACAAGTGGAAATAATTTTTAAATAATCTGCTGATCACGATGGTGTGTATTATATTCTACCTTTGAGAAGTTCAGATCATTGGAGCTGACTGAATTGCCGCATTATCTGATTTCCAAATTCACATCTGTACCAAAAGAAAAGTGCTTCCACACCCGCTCCTTCTGTTTCTCCTTTCCTCCCCACAATCAAATTAGCCATCGATCTGCAATCCATCCACCTTTCTAGCTGCAATAACGGACGTCAGTGGATTATGAGCCCGGTGTCTCGTGAGCACAGTGTCTCAGGTTCAGTCATGGAGTTGGCAGGATGCAAGTCAGTGCGCACACAAACACTCCCATCTAAAGTCCATACGCGAGAATTATGAAAACGGCACCAAAGGCAAGGGTTCCTACGCTGTGCATAATTCAGATGCAACACGAAGAATTCATAACTTGTCCAGATATCTTCAAACAAAAAGAGATGCATGGAAAAAAAATTAGCCAGGTGCCTTCCATCTCTGCTGGGATGCCATCAAGCCTACTTCTCAAGTGGAGTGACAGAGTCACAGACTTCTCAGAGCTTCAGACGTCAAGGGACCCAGGGGTGTGATTTTCACCAGGCAACCGAGGGCAGCTGGAATCGCTACCAGCTGAGGAGTGAGGCTGAGGCTGTCACTGCAGAAAAGTAGCACCTCAACTCAAATTTACATGTGTGTGCGTGCACACACACATGTGTGCATGCTGCAGAAAAGTAGCACCTCAACTCAAATTTACATGTGTGTGCGTGCACACACATGTGTGCACCCAGGCTCTCTGCGCCTCAAGTTCTCTCCTATTCCCCCATTCTGTGTTACTCACTGTAAGGATGAATTTAGTTTATGGAGTAAAAGAGAGACGCGAAGGACAGGTGGGCAGAAGAAAATTTGGAATTTAAACATTTCCGGAAAGAGTCGCCACACCATTCTCTTGTGAGCTCTTCGTCCGCTCTCCTCATCGAACTCCCTCCTTGTAATAATGCTGACCAAACAGACAAAAGCCACCAGGGAAGCAGAAATACATAATAGGCTCCAAAAATAATAAAGATGAAGACGATTGCAAGAAACGTCTTGGATATATTAGAGAAAAGAGAATGTGATGGAAATTTTCGACTTTATATTTTGATAAGATTCAATGAGATTTCTGTTTGAAAAAAAAAATCAAAGTAAACAGTATCTAGAGCAGAGGTTAACAAACCTTCCCATTAAGAGGCTATAGAGTTAATATTAACAGCTTTAGGGTCACACGGTCTCTCTCGCAAGAAGCAATATGCAAACAACATGCAGATGATATGCAAATGTAAGTAGGAGCAGATCTGGTCTTAAGCTAATTCGGTCTTTTGGGGGGGGGACTACAGTCAGGTGAGGTAGTGTGAATGGCTGAAGTTACCACCTCTCTGAAAGTAGCAAGTAGCAGAAAGCATATTATAAAAAAGAAAAAGTAATAACACATTTGGAAATTTCCCTAGAAATCAGATGACTATGGGAAAAAAAGCAGATGAGACTTGGATGACAAAACTAAGAGACATGATGTGTACCCACAGAATTCTCCAAGGAGGACACATTACAGAGCAAAAGCACTCATGTGGAGATGGTAGTAACAAAGACCTTCCTGCATGGAAAACTTGAGACTGTAGAATGAAAGAACATAGTTGAATACAATGCCAATGAAATTAAGTCAGCTCACATACAAATCCTGACATCTAGAGAAGATTTGAGAAACTTTCAGATAGCGAAAAGGCCAAGATCATCTATAGAAGCATTAAAGCCCAACCAGCCTCAGGCTCTCTCCTACAGTCACTGTTCAGAGACAATGAAGTAATTCCCATAACCCTGAGGAAAAAAATACTCAGGCAAGCTTTCATTTGCACATAAGGTCAATGGAATGACACTCTTAGACATCCAAGAGCTTACAAATTACATTACCAGCATTCTCTTCGTAGGAAAACAAATGTCTTCATGAGAACACTGAACTCCTGAGAGACAAGTAAATATGAAGAATCTACAGGTAGGGATTTGCAAGGTAATAGACCCATGAGCACGGAGAACCTGACAGAGTTATTTAAACACTTAGTGTAATTTTGATTACAAACAGTAGAAATGTCAGAAACAATATTTGAAATGGATGAATGAATGTTGAAATTATCATAATGTAAAACTATTACGTTGCATTTTAAAGCCCAAACCATATTAATAATCATTAGAAAGCAGAGTGAGAAAAGGGGAAAAAAATTATAGTGTTTAATCCTTAACTTAGATGCTTAGAAAATATGGGTTTAAACATGTTGTCAAAAACAGAAGAGTAACTACTATTAAGTTAAAATGGAATAAAATAAATGCTTTTCAAGTAATCATAGACAGAAATCATTCATAATGCAATCAATCCATCTAACTGAAATTAATAGGAAATTAGAAGTAAGCAGGAGGTAAATACACCAGAAAGAAAATCAACAGATGAATGCACAGTGGAATATCAAGCTGCCCTTAAAAAGCACAGGATTGAAGGAACTTTGGTCACATGAGAAAATGTTCACAATGAAAAGTAGAGGGACAAAAGAATACATTCATATATGTGGAAACTCACATTTATAGGGGAAAGGTATAGAAATACCTTCAAACATCAATAATAATTTTTGAAGATGATAGAATTTCAAGTGATTTTTTTTCTTATTTATTCTCTTTCTCAATTTTCCACAAATAGTATACATGCTATAATTTTTAAAGCAATCAGCATTTTAAAAAACACAAAAAAAAACCTTTTAGGGTAGCATGCAATCAAGCTGATTATTCTACCATGGAGGTGAAAAGTCATGAAAAGAAATTGGTTGATATTTGCCACAGGTTAGATTCAGGAAGTCAGTTGGTTAAAACCTGGATTTCCCATCTTTTTCAGCAAGCCCTTACGCCCTCAGGTCTCTCAGGAAAAAAAAATACACCAGGAAATTTATAATTTCCATATTAGTTGCTATGTGCTCTGTGCAGTGTGCTCTACTACAAAACAACTCAAAGACATAGGCACTACAGTCCCATTTTACAGGTGACAAAACTGTGATTAGAGACGATAAGAAATTTGCTTGGGGTCAACTGGTTGCAAAGGAACACTGGGGATTTGACTCTAGGTGGCCTGTGGTCAACACATTTATATCCTCTTGCTTTTCTTCCTGGACCTCATTGCCGTTATTTCTTTTCACGTGTTCTTTCTTTGCCACAGCTTAGGGAATCACAACTGTGAAGGTTGCTATCTCGTGTATTCAGCTGGACCATAAATATAAAAGCCTCACATTCTCACAATGAGACAGTCTGCAAGCTACACCAGCCACAAGTAAACATGCCACCCCTGTCCCTTCTGGTCTAGTTTCAATGGATAAAACAGACCTAAAGCCATGACAATTCCACCCACCCCTACTTCCTTCCCTCACCTAAACACAGAGTGGGGCCCCAGAAGCCTGTCCAATATACTCCAGAGTCTAAACACTTCTCCTCAGAGGCCCAACTCCAGCAAAAGAAATCTGTGCTGCCTGTCAGCAAAAATGAATAAAATCCCTACCTTTGCTGAAAGGCAGGGGAGGGGGGCTGGGAGTTACCTCTGAATTGCAATGTTACTAGGACACAGTTTGCTGTAATAATACCAATTAACATTTCTCCCACTTAATAGTTTCTAGTACAGGATAAAAATAGCAATACACGTGGTACTGAGGTGCAAAAAATAACAATGGGAATGTGCTCTGGAAGAGCCTTGCTCTTGTCGTACCTGGAGAGGATGGTAAGTAAGCAGGAGGACCATGGAAGATCTAGAAGGGGACTGCAGAGAACCTTCTAGAAAGTAAGGGGCTTTTGTTGTTGTTGTTGTCATGCTCCTTTTATAATCCTGATTCATCAGAGGAGCCAAGAAGAGGATACCTGAGGCACAGTGAAATGACATTGGAGTTGGGGGTGCCAGGGTTTGATTATTGGTTCCCTCACTGAAGCAAGTTCTGTGACCTGCTTATCAGTAACCTCTAAAAGCTGTACTCTGTACCTGCAAGGTGAGACTCAGCAGCTGCTCACAGGAGGGCGTGCCATTTTAATTCAGTAACATCGGAAAGGTCTTTGTAAACTGAAACTGCCATTTAAATGTGCCAGTAGGATCTTAGGTATCTGGTAGCAGAAATGACATGAGTGGCATTTGCCAACCTAAACTATATGATTATACAAGTGAATGGTACCATAAGTTAGTCCCCTCCCACAACCGGATTAGCAGTATCCCAGTGGCACAGGGTCAAGGTCAGCAGGCTCTCTTTTCCTGACCTGGTACACGTATGTTCAAGGATGTTTCAAGGACAAAAGTGGCCAGTCCAGAAGCTCATTTTCTCCATAGTTCTGAGACTCAGCTAGGAGAGAGGATGCTCAATCACACTCAAGAATTTCCTGCACGGTGGCTTGACTTCAACAGCCATGAATGAGGGCTGACCTAGACCCAGGTCCCATAGCCCATGAGGGTACAATGGGAAACACTGGAAAGTCCTTCCTTTATCTATCCCCTTACTCATACATATTCCCATTCTTTGTCCTAGCCCTAATAAGACAGCACACAGACCTTCTACAGACCATTTGTGATGTAGTAGGGACCACCCACAAGACCTGGGTGGTGGTCTTCCAGTTATGTTACACAGAGGTTTTTAGTTTCCTGAAGTGTGAGAACATGGAACACCTCTACTCCTCTACCTGTTTCCTCTGCCTGAAATGAATTTTATCAGGTCAATGTTGGATTTTCAGGTAAGTTTTACATGAAGGAGAGGTCCTTTCTCTCAAAAGTCTCACAATATTTGTTCTTAAGGGTTGTGAGAGTCATGATTGGGGTTCAGAGAAAAAGGACCTTGCTCCAAAGTCAACTTCACCCACCCAAATAATGACCTTGTTTCCTTAATGTGAAAACATTGTCTGGTAATACCATCCAGAACTTCTCTAGATAGATTCCTTATGCCTGAGTACAATGAATTCCCTGATTCACGAAAACTAAAACAAAAACAAAAACCTTCCTACTTCTGTCATGCACAGTGTTCCCAGGATCATGGGGACTGGGACTGTCAGCTTAGGCCACAGGAATCCAAATGAGCAAAGCATTATCCGGAAGTTGGAAGGGGATGCAGGCAAGAGAGTAGCAGAAAGACCCAGAGGAGACAATTCCTTCCTATGGAACTAGAGAAAGATTCTGGAAAGATTCTCATAAAAACCATCCATCTCCTGCTTTGGGAATTCACAGATTTGGAAAAAGAGAAGGCCAGAGGAATAGAATCGCCATCTTGGAGCCAGAGAACGTGACGTCAAAGAGGTTAGATAGTGCCTTGGATACAGGGGGCCTCTGTGCAAAGTCATCTTAATGAAGGAAATATCGCAAGGTTAGCACATCACAAACACTCAATCTAGCTTCTCTCCTTCAGAGATGCAACAGTTTGAAGTCATCAACCTATTAATAGGCAGGGTGGGGTCATGGATCACTGTGTGGCTATGAAAGCAACAACAAGCAGAATGCAAGAGGAGAGCCAGCTTCAGTCAGGGACAGTTATGACGGAAAAGGGAGAACTGGAATTTCTGAGAGGCTGTAGTTCTTGGGTAGACTCCATGGACAGATACCTCCTCATCTCAGCCCAACGGGATATGATGGGTACAACAATAGCATCTGTTGCCACAGCATGCATTCAGATCCTACCTCTACAGCCTTAACCATTTGGCCTTGCATGAGCTATTGAACTTCACTTAGCCATAGTGAGCTCAAGTGTTTGTGGAATAGCAAATAGGTCTACTTTTCAAGGATGTTCTGAGCATTAAATATTTGAGTCACCAAGAGCAATACCCATATTTAGCAAGTATGCAACAAATGTTGACCAGAGAAGTCAAATAAATTCTCTTTGCAGTGATAATCCCACACAGGGTTCAGCCCAGCTAATTGAGGAATGAGGGGTGAGGTGGGTAAATAAAGTACCCAGGATATCAGGGAGATATCAATAGCACCCCAAAAGAAACCTTCCTTGTGTGACCTCCTCTGCTGCATGCATTTCTTCTACTTCTCTTCTGCTTTCTTCTTATCTTTGAATTTTTTTCCTATTTGAATTTCTTATACATTTTCTAGTTTTCTTTTCATGCTTCTTTAGTCAGTCTGCTAACCCATTCATCAAGAAGCCTACATAATGTTTGGTCAAGGATTCAGTTGCCTTATACAGGTTTCTGGGCTGTCTGGGTTAGCAGGAGACTCCCATTGGGGAAAGTCACCTGTTCAGGATGCTTTTTAACTTTTTAGAAGAAACACAATGTGTCCCCACCTCTTAGCTGGTCTCATAATCCTTAGCAGCTCCCAAAGCGGTCCTGTCTTTCACACAAAGAAAAGCTGCAAGATTGCCTGAGAAATTACTGGAGGGGAAAGGTTGAGGAGCAAGGAATGATGGGACAAGGAGCCCCCAGTCCAGTCCACTCCCCTGACGTCATGCCACAACTTAGCAGTGGTTGATCCTGGAGCAAACAAGGGGGCGAGCAGTTTGCCCATAGTAGGAGGAAATGGGTTTGCTCAATTAGTCACACTCTGTCCTAAACAAGACCACTTCTTATGCAAGAGCTTGGATGGAGTTCTACCTGAGTCTGAAGCCAGAGTTGTTTGCTGTCACTTGGCCTTTTTACTGCCTTGTGGCTTCCAGATCCTAGGATCTAAAACCTGGCCCACCCATCAGCTCTACTCACCAAGGACTCCCTGGGAAGTGTGATTCCAAAGCATGTTTTCTGGTCTGCAATGCACAGTGGGGAAATAAACTCAGAGAAAGGGTAGAGTGACTGCTAAGTCACCAAATGAAGCGGTGAACCTAGGGATCTAGCCTCTCAGTCTGGTCTCATGTTAGCCCAAGAAATCATCATGTAGGTTGCCTCTGTCTCTCTGAGACTTCAGATGGCCTCATCGTTTGGGACAACGGTGTCCAAATGGGAAAATATGCTGTTTGTGGATGGCAGTCTGGCTGAGAAGCACAGCTTCTACCTCACTCCGCAACATCAAGATGCTCCAAATCCCCCACACCTCACAAAGCCCCTGCTCCCTCTACCACCATCAGAGGTGACTGCACACCCATTTCATCTCACACTCTCATGTGCACACAGCTCTCACGGGCTCACTGACCAGTTCCTGCATGAACCTAGATTTACCCTTTGATCAATCCTGGTGTGAGAGTTGGAGGAAGCCTTCTTACCCCTAAGAGTAAAAAGACCTTGGTTATCTGGTATCAATGGAGCCTAAGACATACCTGAAGTAATTATGACAAGAGACATCTTTACATTCCAGCTGCTAAGGCTTCAAATGACTAACACACAATGTGGTGGAAAACCTAAAATGTAATGTACTTGGAATGTACTATTTCAATTGATGTTTATACAAACGTCCCCTTTGGGCAAATCACTTTTCTTAATGGTGTTAATAGCTCGCGTATTCAATCCCAGTGAACTTTGAAGGAATAAATGACCAGGTCTCAACAATCCAAAGAACTGATGTCAGACAGGGAAGTCTAAGCATACTGGAGAAAAGGAGAAGCCACCACAGAAAGTGTAAACAACAGCACTAATGTCCCTTTCTAGACTGCTGCATGGTGACTTCTGGTCCTGTTGTCACCAAAGTAGGAGAGGCAGAGGAGATGAGAGGCAGAAGAGGGCTGAGAATGTCACTAAAAACAGCAACCTTTTCCAGGAATACTCCCTGAACACACACACACACACACACACACACACACACACACACACACACACACACACACACACACACAAAGGCACATTATTTAGGTACACACTGTTACACATTTGAAGAGAAAAGAGTTATGTAACCTATCAGCTGTTCATTTTCACAAGCCTAACAGAAATGGAGTGTATTCAATCCCCTGAGTACAGAAAACCATGGCAAGAGTCCAGGGCTTCCACTGTACCAAAAGAAAAGGTCTCTCTCTCTCTCTCTCTCTCTCTCTTTCTCTCTCTCTCTCTCTCTCTCTCTCTCTCTCTCTCTCTCTCTCTCTCTCTCTCTCTCTCTCTTTCTCTCTCTCCCTCTCCCTTTCCTCCCCCACTCTCTTTCCATCAAGCTCAATATAGCTTCTAGTAGGGAGGGTGACCTAAGTACTTGGTGCTGAAAAGTACCAAATGCTACCTCTCTGGACCCTCAAACTCTTGGTATGCTCCAAATTGGCCCCATAGAAACCTAAGTATTAAATGGAAAAACAAAATTGAGTTCTGAAACATAACAGAGATGAAAACAAACAAACTTAGACACTTTTGAGTCGATGGAGGGAGAATTGGCCATCTGTGATACAAGGATATGGATCTTGGAGTCTGTTAATGACCCAGTACCTGACCTCCTCATCTGAGATTCCCTTGGTTGAAGCAGGAATGAAGCCACTCACCTGGCAGAGCTATGTGGTGAGAGCCTAGATTGTACCTCTATAAAGTGTTATAGCTCAAGACCCAGGAAAGAGTAGTTGCTGTTTTTATTTTACTTTCCCCTTATTTTCCATCCTCTCTCTCTTCCCTTCCCTAGTCCTGAATGATTAAAAGTTATTTCTTCCTTTGTGGCATAACCCACATCAGAAGTTAGTTCTCAGTCTTGGAATTGAAGAGAGATTTCGGACACCTTGTTGGGAGTTCTTACCCTTCCCAAAACGTAGCTCCTGTCTGATGTGTGCAAAGCCCTGCAGAGAACAGACCTCCATGCTAAGATAGAGGCCATGGTCTTCTTCCAGTGCACTCCTGTGGACTTTCCATGCAGCACGCCATCGTCATTTGCACCGCCCACCTCACATATACAAGAATGGGAGGGCCACATGTTCTCTTATTTGGTGATCTCGCCATGTCTCAGATCACATTGTGGGGCCCTGGTGAGATAGCTGTCCCATCCTCCCTTTGTCCCTTGGCTTCCCTGAAGTCGGCACTGGCTGAGTCTTCTCATCAAGGAAGCTCCTCTGCCTTACCTGGGACTGTTGGGGATGACCTTGGCCAAGGTTCTTCATCAGCCTCTGTCCCAGGAGAGCAAACACCTGTCCCTTCCTGGTTCTTGAAAGGGAATTCCAGCTTTTATCAATCATTGCTAGGGCCCTTTGAGAGCCAAATTCATTTTTCAAACTGATAGAACACAGATGTCTCAGAATAAGAGTTGGAACACAGCTCTTCAGATTCCGGTCCCCAATTTCTCCACTTCGAGACGTGTACTTGTACAATGTCAGCCATTGGTGGCACATAACTGTACATGTGCAAGAACCAACCCTGGAGGTGGCACATCATTTCACATCTAGATCAGGTAACATCTCCCCTGCTTCTTTGTCTGTTCATCGAAATTCTTAAATCTATTGAAGGTGCTTTGCTAAACTACCAAATTGGGGACATACCTGTAGCATTTCACAAACCTGTTCAATCAAACAAACAAATCCCTAAAACCACTTTTCTGAGAAGAGAATTCCTAGGCCCCTGGGTGGCCACTCTGCTCTCCTGAGGGTCCCTGGGATTCCCAGACGTGCTGAAGTCTCAGCGTAAGTCCACTTGGGAGAGTTTGCCTGAGACTATGCCCCATTACCTTTTGAGAGATAGAAATCTGAGGCCATCCTGGATTTTTCTTCAGCACTTCTGCATACTTTCTTTTTCATGACTTTCCCCACCTCCCCCCATATTTCATCTATTTTTCTTGGAGCACAGAAAGATCTTCCAGCGGCAGATCTGGAGCTTTCCTTGTTCTAAAATATTTTTCTAATTCAATCTTTTTTTTTGTTTGTTTTAGTTGTACAAGAGTATAAATTCCCTCTCTCTGTCTTTATCAGATCTCTCACACCTACCATGCTTTCCCTTAGTATGGTCATTTTTTTAACTTCTTTCTTTACATTCTCTAGCCTCAGAAGAACTGCTGAGGTTAGAGTTTTAGGCTAGTCCACTCAACCTGCCAAGTTCAAGGTTGGGTGGTGAGCAGAAAAGCAATTTAAAAAACAAAAAACAAACGAGACAAGAGGATGTCAGGAGAAAAGTGAGAGCTGTCCAATGAAGCAGAAAACTCCCTCCTAACAGACAGCAGTGGTCACGGCAGGAACCTGGCAGCATGCAGGACACACCCCAGCTGGCTACCTCCCAAGCCTGCCAGGGGCCCTGGGAACCCAGTTCCAGGCTGTCAGCAGAGACAAATTTAGCACTGATGATCTCATCTTGCAGAATAGCCCCAGGGCCTCAAAGTGTTCAGGAAAACATCACTTAGACAAGTTGGGAAGTGGATGTCACTGCTGGTCCCTGATTTAGCTGGTAGGCTCGAGGGTCCCTCGGGTTCTCAGCACAAGATCACGAAGAAGAGCAAGTACAGGTAGTAGCCAGCAGGTGGCAGGATAGGGGAGCGGCAACATGACTACTCTGCTCTCCTCCATGGTCCCCGGGACTCCAGACACTGTATAATGAGGTCTCTGGGTGAATCCAACAGGTTCCAGCATAGTGAGTTGGAAATGAACAGCAAGCAGTGTTGAACATTCCCTTCTTTGCCTATGTAAATCTCCCCTCTGACCCCATCCGGAGATCACATGTCACAGTATTTATAAATGCAGCAGCGGGCAGAGGCAGAGGAAGGCTGGAGAGAGCATTCTCTCTGTTGTTTACTGTCCAGGATGTCAAAGCTTGCAAAGGAGGCAATTGCCCTTGCCCTGTGCAAGGAGTCAGTAGCCAAAAGGAAAAAAAAAAGGTAAGCATATGCCAACAAGTGCAAGCCCTTTGGTCTGTCACTGGCCCTAGCCACCTTCCCCTCCAAGGATTCACAGTGGGGTTTCAGGTTTCTCTGACCTTATCGGAGTAGTTCCCCTGAGGTTTGTCAGTGTGTTTTGTCATCAGATTTTTCCCTCGTGTCCTTGGAGCTAAGAGGCCACAAGAGCAACTCCAATGATGCCCCTCCAATGATGTCCCCAAAGCAGGAGGGGAGTGCCTGAAAGGTCCTTAAGCTGGAATGACTTCTTCCCCTGGCAATTGGCACCATAGCCTATGGTCAGCCCAATGGATGAAGGGCGGTATGAAAGTTAACTAAAAATGCACTTGATATTTATTGCTAAGTGGAATAAGTACTTCCAAAAAGGAGGGTCCACTATAAAAAGAGCAATCAGGATCACCCTACGACAGGTGATTGATAATGAAGGAAAATAAATGCTGTCACCTCAGAAAGGCTGGGCTTATATCCACGCACACTAGATGCCACTCCCTTGTCAGTTTCAGTCATATTAGAGGGGATCAGCTCCTAAGTATAAGGGTCGAGAGTCTGATCAATTCTGTCCCAGAAAGTGCCAAGGGAGCATAATGAAGGCTGTCAGAAAAATCAAAATGTACTGAGAATTTAAGGTGACCACCCAAGTAAAATCTCCAAAAGACACTGGAAACACTGTTGTGGTTACAGGGAGAAAGATCTACCAGGCCCTTAGTATAGAACTGACATGTGAAGACATCAGAAAAACCACTACAAAGGGAAATAGCAGAACACAGG
The DNA here is from genome assembly GCF_019054845.1 of Dipodomys spectabilis. NCBI lineage: Eukaryota > Metazoa > Chordata > Mammalia > Rodentia > Heteromyidae > Dipodomys > Dipodomys spectabilis. Next base: position 18,463,357 of record NW_024870874.1, read on the forward strand.
GCCTGGAGGAGAACCTGGAATCAGACATTCCAGTCAGCAGCAGGACCTAGAAGATAGAGGCAGGGATCAGAAACACAGCCCTGAGTCAAGGTCATCCTACACATGCACATGCGTATCACACCACCTACAGCCCTGGGACATTTGGGGAAGAAACAAAATTAGTTCGGCTTGTGAACCATTTATCCTGGAGAGGCAAAATGAGATATTTTCTCCTGTTCTTTTAATTAAAAGTTAGCTCATAAATCAAAGACCTTGTTTCCAGGCTGCAGGAAGGAGGTAGTAGGAGAGAGTCCAAGGGTCTCAGCATAGCATCTGCCTGGCCTGGCTTGCTCTCACAGGTCATTCACCCCTGGTACAGCAGATCACTGCAGTAGGGCGTTTAGTAAGGGGTGACAGGTAGTTTGGCTGAGTAATATCCTGTCTTCCTTATTGGGCTCACTCTTCCCAAGAGGTCTCGTGAGAACACATGTGTGTATGTGCATATGAACACACATACACACACATACACATTTCAATCCCACAAGGGCTGGTTAGGGCATCTATTTGGAGCATATGATTTTCCCTTAGAGAAATCCAACCTTTAGAGCCCTCCTTCCCTCTGCTTTCCAACCCAGCCAGGATTCACATGGCTGTTTACAGAGTTTGGCGAATCTCCTCAGAAGCCAATCAAGAAAAAAAATCAAATGGATCCTCACTATCTTCTTCATCTCAATTATTCCCCTCCTCCGTCCTGGTATATCAAAGAATGCTCTGTAAATGTGATGTCCTGTAGCCTACAGCTCATGCAGAAGTGATATGCAGGGTGCGAACTTGATTATGTTTAATCTGTCCCAGATCAGAAGTATAGCCTGAAACAAAGTTGAGATTTCCTGGCTGTCAGCGCTAACATTCTCTGCATTGCTCAGGGCTGCCTACAAACACTTCAGAGCATGACTGGTCCCATATGCAGATCTAGGTTGATACTTTGCCATGAAGACCATTGGGCGCCTAGAATCTACAGAGGAGGCAGCAGGGTGAAATTCAGTGATGCCTTTCGCTCCTCATCTTCCTTGAGCTTGAAAAGATGGCTGCCAAGAGTTTCGTATTTTATAGCTCACTGTGTCTTGTCTACACCTGTATGGCTTCATATTTTGGCATAGAAAATAAAGATAAAGAAAGAGAACTCTCTATACAGAGAGGACAAGAGAGGGAGAGAAAATTGGACTTCATTCCAGCTTCCCGCCTAGAAACTATTCATGACCCACAGTCCTCTTTCTTACAGTGTTCCCCATCCCCCCCACCTCCAACAACCAAACCATTTCCTTCTCTCTCTGTCCACGGGCAGAGAAAGAGTTCATTCAAAAGCAAAGGTCAGCAAGGAGCAAAGGACCCCTTTCCAGATCCCCAGACCTAAGTCCCTCCAAAACAATCAAATTTAAAGCAGAGAGATTAAATTATCACTAAGCTAATTATGGGAATCACACTTAGGCTGGCCGCTGGGAAGCAAGGTCAGCAAGCAAAAGGCATTAAAATTAAAGCCAGATGCAAGAAGCACTTTAAAGAGCAACTGGAAGACCCATTACCACCCCACACGCAGGAGGAAGAGGCCAGTCTGATGGCTGTCTATCTGGGCAATTGTCAGAGTATTTGACAGCTAAATAGCTGTGCTCTGTCATCATCTCAAGGCCAAAGTGGGCACATCAGAGGGAAACTGGTTAGAGGGTGTGATGCTAATTTCGAAGATAGCACAGAAGGGAGCTAGTGGTTCTTTCTAAGGGGTAGAGCCCAGGGCATCTGCCCCAGAGAAAGTTGCAGAGAAAAGGTCTGTATCTACTCTTCACAGTATGTGCATGGGGCTCTTGGCTTTGCTGAGTGAATGAAGGCCTGTGTATATACACATCAGGTATATGTGCATGCTTATGAATGGGAAAGAGGAGGGCCATGTGTGGACATAAATTTATCTACTTAAAAATATAAGGGAAAGAGTTTAAAATGAGGTAGAGGGCCCCTTCTAGCACAATCACAACTGGGCAACTTCTTACAAGAATTATGCAATGACCATGTCCTCACAATTGCTGCTATTAGCTCAGTTATGAACAGATAAATTGTGGTGTCCAGTTCCAGCTGCTCAGTGCTTCCTCTCCCATCACCCACATAATCCAAACTGAAGACATGTTAGCTAAGAACTTGGCAGTCCAGGAAGTAAGTTAAAATCTATGTTTTTCAGCCAATCTCCAGGATGGCTTCCTGGACTTATAACTCCAAATGTGCCTGTCATTTCCAGAGAAAAGACAGCACGTGGGAAAGCCTGACCCACATCAGGCCCATGACCTAGTCTTGAACCATAACCAGTTTTGAGGATCTGGTCTACAAGAAAGAAATACAAAAGTGCAAAATCCTTCCTGTGTCCAGAGTGAGATTTTGGAATTCATGGTCAACAATATGGGTTCAGGAAGAAAAAAAAAAGGAATCTTTGGAAGTTAAATTACATAGGAAAAATTAATTTGGGAGGCTCTATTTAATTGTAGGTAAAAGGAATGACTCAATAAATTTGAATAATTTAATTATCTAAGAGACATCTGCTGCACACAATCTAATCATTGCTTCTGAGTAGAAAAGTGCCTTCACTTTTGAGAAAACTAAATTTAGGGAGATGCAAACCTCCAGAGCCTGACTAATGGAAGAACACGAACAATTCCAGCTTCAATTTGGGGGGAAAAAAGTAAATCACAAGAAAACAAGCTGAGAGAATTGACTTAAGAGAATGCTACTCCAACACTGCTGGGGTCAACCACAATGAAATCAGCCACATCTTAACTTTGGGGCACACATGCTCTAGCATTTATTATTATGGAAGAACTAACTGTGGGCTTTAAAAACTAACCAGAAATGCAGGCCATATTACAGAAGATAAAAAGGAGATACTTCTGGTTTGAAGGTTGACGTTCCTACAGTAGTCCTTATTGGGAGCTGTTTTGACAAAGTTATTGATAGAATGTTTTCCTCTGCTCTCCCACGTCCCCTTCCACCTATGCAGCAGGTCCTTCCTGTGGCAGAGTTCCCCTTCCCACACCACTCACTCTGTCGAGGCCAGTGAAATGGAGAGACAACAAGAAGCGCCACTGTCAAGCAGCAGCTTTAGCAGCTATGTGCTTCTGCCATCTTGTTTCTCCCCTTGCAATGAAATTGGCATGTGCCAAATACAGGCTACTCTTCACTCTCCAGCCCAGCCAGATGAATGGTGTATCATGTAGCTAGTACCAATTCAAGGTACACACGAATGTGAGTTGGAAATAACCTTTGTTCTCATAAGCCCCTTAACCCCAGGGGTCACTTGTTACATAACTTAACATAACTTAGCCTAAACTAGCTGATACCTACCGCCTTCCACAGTCATTCTTCAAATACATTTCTTATTTAACATGTGTTACCTTCAGAGTACTACTCTGGGCATAGCTGCAGTCTAATTAGGACAAGATTTTGACACACTGGAAAAGAAAGATCATCTATATTGATAAACTGTATTTTCCACATGAAGAAAATAAACACATTTTTCCTGAAAAAAAAAATCTCATGGGGCACCAGTGACTCACATCTGTAATCCTTGCTATTTAGGAGACTGAGATCTAAGAATCATGGTTCTAATCCAGCCAGGGTAGGAAAGTTTGTGAGACTTTTAAGCACCTCCCCCAAAAGCCAGAAGTAGAGCTGTGGTTCAAGTGGTAGAGCTCCAGCCTTGAGGGGGAAAAAAAGGCTCAAGAACAGCACCCAGGCCGTGAGTTCAAGCCCTAGGACCAGTACACACACACACACACACACACACACACACACACACACACAATCTCAAATACAAATGCTGAAACCTTCCTATAATTTCTGGACAATCAAGATGTGACTAACATTGTAAAGCTATTACTAATTCTAGAAAAGGATTATTTTGTAAATATTCTGTTTTCCCTCCATGAACCAATGACCCTTCCCAAAAGCCTGTGGTCTTTCTTCCCCATTAGTCAAAAAAGCCCAGAGCTCAGCTGAAGAGAAGCAGTCAGTACCACCAGCAACCCTTCATCCATGCTGAAGGCCACACTGGGGGTGGGGGGTGGGAGAAGGGTTTATAGTTCCCACATGTCACACCAGCTCCATCTAGCAGATGGCACTTCAGACCAAGTTCAGATGTAAGTTCAGGTCCTCCCAGGATCTAAGCCTATGCTTCTTGAACAAACTTCACCAGAACTAGGCACTGGAAGGTCCTGCCTGTAATCCTGGCAGCTTGGGTGGCTAAGATGGAGAGGATTGCTGTTTGAAGCCTCCTGGCTTTGAACCTTAAGATGATTGTAACCCTTCTCAACACCCTAAGCCAGAGGACTCCAGGTTCCTGACTCTCAGAAACTGTATGATAACAAGTGCTGTACTGAGCCCTTGGATTTGGGGGTAGTTTGTTACACCACAATAGACAGCCACACATCCATGTCACCTAGGGAGGGCAGAGATTAAGATGTCACTGTGAGAGACCTGACAGAGCTTCAAAAGGTCACCACAGATGATAGAAAAAAAAGCACCATGACACCACCAAGAAGCAAGCCTAACAGCCACATGCACAGAAGTCCCTTAAGAACAATAGGGAGGCTCAGAAGAGTCCCCACCCAATCAGAGCATCAACTGGTGGGCTATAAATCAGACCCATCATATAAATCAGCCACCCGCATCTCCCCATCAACATGGCCAAAGAAGATGTATTGATTTCTAGCAGGAAAGCCCTCTATCAGTTCTATCCTCAGGGACTGTCTTCTAGATCCTACCATCCTTCAAGCTAGAGTCTAGAAGGGATGGGCCCAGCAGTAAGGGGTCATTTATTGCTGGGGGACTTCTGCTCCAAGCCTTCTGCCTCTTTCTCTAAGCATCATCTCTCTCATCCTCTCCCATCTTTGTTGTCTTGGTTACATGGCCAGACTCCTGATATGCTGCTAGTTTTCATTCTAATGATATGTTCTTGTAAAGCACAATATTTTACTTCAATTGCATGTGTCACTGGATAAATTCCTCTGGCGTGTCTGACATTTGTGTATCAGCTGACTGAATGTGCTCTGTGATTTGGGGTGTTCCCGCAGCACTTTCTTCCATTTGAACGTCTTTGCATTTTAATTTATGAACAGGATCTTTCTACACAAATGTATATATACATACACATATGATTTTAAAAAGTGGCACGTGTATCAATAAATCTCGAATTGGCAAAACTCATTCCAAACAATCTCCTTAAATCATATGCATTAGCAATGATCACTGGGGAAGGAGAATGACAAGAGCTCCTGAGTGCTCTTGGTTGGAGATTATGACCTTGGGTTTCGAGAGGAGGCTGGGAGGAGAAGGAGCCCAAACCTGGCCATTAGCATTGAGCAGCCTTGAGAAGGGTTGTGGCAGAGACCATGGCCAAGTATCTCCCATGCTTGCTCAGGTTAGCCTCAAGTGACCACCTGTGATTGCTCAGAAACACACAGGAAAGGTTGGTAAACCTACATGCAGAGTCATGAGAAACAGTATAGGGTCAGAGCACAAAGTCAATGGAGAAACATTTATGTTAAAGGGATGATTGAATGAGGGCTTAATGGTGTTTGCCAAAATAAAACACATCTAAGAGAACAATGGCTAGCTAGGCTTCATTCCTTAACTACAAAATAGAAAATAAACTTAAAACATAGCAAAAGAGATTGAGAGTAGACAGGTTGGCATGAAGTAAAATTAGCTCGAAAAGCCAGCCTCAGGATTTCCAGACTGAGAGGATTAATGACAGAAGGGGCTCTCTGCCCCTCTTCTGAGCTTATGATCCCTTGTGCATCTACGGATCTTCTGCAGCCTCAGTTTCACTTTCATGTACGTGGAGCATAGGTTAAGATCTATGCAGCTTTAATACTTGGGAAAGCTCAGGTTACAAAGAACAAAATAACACAGCAACATCAATCACCCAAACTCCCTCCCGGCTCTTTTCCCTCTGTGGAAATAAGCCCACAAAGGTGCTTCCACATGTTTCTTCCTTTCTATTGCAAACTTGCAGCAGCTCAGGTCTGAGGAACACATAGCATAACTGACCAAGCTTGTACCAAATATGCAACTCTGTGTCTGCCCAGAATGTTAAGCTCCCAGTCAATGGGCAATTCCCACACTAGACACCTCTGAGATTTCCTGACTTCTACACCCATCTTCAGAGTTTAAGCCAGGTACTTAATCTCACACCTGTAATCCTAGCTACTCAGGAGGCTGAGATCTGAGGATTGCTATTCAAAGCCAGTGTGGGCAGATTCAAGACCAAAAAGCCAGAAGTGGAGCTGTGGCTTGAGAGGTGGAGTGCCATTTTTGAGCAAAACAACTAAGGTACAGAGCCTAGGCCCTGAGTTCAAGAACTTCAATCTAGGCTCTCTTCTATACTCAGACTGGAGGGCCTAGGGAACATGAGCAAATTGATTTCAAAATAGATTCAAGTAAAGTATTAGAATGGTTAAAGGAATCTGCATGAGCACTGCTGATAAGGCTGGCCTGGTTCCCATCCCAAAAGGCTGCTATGGCATAGAACACTCACAGCCAGATGGGTGCGTGTCTGCAGGCTCATGACAAGAATAGACAGAAGCTCTGCTTAACCAGCATTCACCCTTTTGGTACAAATGGTTTTTTAGGTGGTTTCTGTTTAGTTTCATTTTGGTTTTGTGGCTGTCTTTGAATTCAGGGGTTGGGTGCTGATGCTAAGCAGTTTTGTTCAAGGTTGGCATTCTATTAATTGAGCCATGGCTTCTTACTTCTGGCTTTGGGGGGGTTAATTGGAGATAGAAGTCTCACAGATTTTTCTCCTCGGCTGGCTTCAAATATGGTCCTCAGATCTCAGCCTTTTGTGTGGTTAGGATTATAGGCATAATTGGTGCCCAGACAAATAGTTTAACTTGTTAAAAAAAATACCAAAAAAAATCCAGGAAAGACACAAGCACAAAACAAAGGAGCAATCACACCTCAAGTGGAAGTTTATGATGTTTTGGTTCACAATGAACATTAGTCTCCCCACTAATGTCAGGCAGTAATTCGCTGCTGAGCAGCCACCATAAAATATTATCACTTAGTGACAGAATGCAATGCAAAGGGGCAGTGAGGGACACAGAGAGGTGGGGGAGGGAGAGAGAGAGAGGATTTCATCAGAAATAGTCAAACAAAAAGATCATGTCCTTCAAAGACAACACTGACCCAGTCTCCCAGCAAGAGTGAAAGGTTTTTAGATGTATAAAGACTTACACAAGTCAAAATGGTGTTTGCCTCACAGTTTTCAATTATAGCTGAAAATTGAACAGCCAGTGGAGTATTCGTTCATATGCCAGATTTTGTATGTACGGGTGCAAGTTCTGAGGCTTGAACTCAGAGCCTGAGTGCTATCCTTTAGTTTTGGTTTTTTTTTTTTCACTCAAGGCTAGCACTCTACCATGTGAATGACAGCTTCATTTCCAGCTTCTTTTGCTGGTTAATTGGAAATGAGAGACTCGCAAACTTTCCTGACCAGGTTAGCTTGAAACCATAATAATCAGATCTCAGTCTCCTGAGTAGCTCAGTCTCCTGTCCATTGCTAGTTGTCCCTCCCTGGCAACTTCTTCCCACTTTCCCTCTCCCTCCCCCTCCCCTCTCTCTCTCTCTCTCTCACACATACACACTCACACACACACAGACACAGACACACACAGACACACACACAGACACACACACACACTATATCAGAAAATACACAAAAGACATCCAAGTTGGCGTTTACTTCACCTCCTTTCCCCTTGCCTCATGTGATGTGTGTGCTCAAGAAGGGAAATTATGGTCATCAAAGGCAAGGTTGCGAATAATTGGGACCCATACCTTTCAAACAAAATAAAAAGTCAGTAATTTTGAAGGTAGCCTATGGATAGCTACAGTCTAGCTCCTAGACCCCAAAACACTCAGCCAACTCCTTCCTCTCAGCAAACTCCCAAGCCCCTTCCCACCCACCTTGCCTACTTCCAGTTTCTTGTCTTGCTGACAAGAACTCTGAAAGGCCCTTGAGACACACAGGAGATTATTACAGGGCTCAGAGAAGCCAACTCTGTAATTACGGCTACTGTGTGATTTCCATTATTCTCACACCCTGCGCTCAATCGCTCACAAGACTTGGTGCAAAGTCCTCCTACAGCCTCCAGTTTGCCATAGCCAGGCCTCTGCCCAAAAAGGTGGTGGCAGTCTGATAATCTCTTAGAAAAGCAAGTCAGACTTTTTTTTTTTAACAAGGAAAGGGATGTGGCTCCCAGTGAGTGATGAGCCGTGGGAAATTCTATTGTCTAGAAAATAAATAAATAAATAAGCCCCGGCCACTTTGGCTTTTTATTATTTCAAGCAACAGACATGGCAGCCCGACCTTCCTTTTTCAACTTAGACTGTTTCCCCCACCCTCCTTACCCTGCCTCTCAGCCCCAGCCTGGGGGCCAACTGTGCTGATCTTGCAGAAGTGGACGCTAGGCTTGGGCAAACCTATTAAGTTGCTGCCACTCTGAGCCTATGGAGCAGAAAGTTTAGCTACCTCGATGGCACTGTGCTCCCCAGGAGGGGAGATGGCTCATTCCTCTCCACATGACCCCTCTGCTCTTAGCTTTCAAGTGTTTATGCCTCACTGGTCCCACTACTGCTCTGGAAATTAGATATAAGGTCCCGTGAGGACGAAACAGAGCTGTTCTTATCTAAACCCGTGAAAAGAAAATGGGGGAAATACAAGCCAGCATCTGGGCTTAGAAAGCCCCAAACCCACAGTTACATGTTTCTGACAAGTGGCATCTGCCTGGCTCTGCTCTGCTTGCCCCAGGGTGGTTGTTTCTGAGCCTTTGTTTGCCCAGGTTCTTGGGGTATCCTTATCCTTGCTCATAGAGATATCTGCATTTGACCTTCCTGGAAGGAGACAAGCTTCTACAGATGAGAGCATCAGCTGCCATCTGCCTCAGTCCAGCCTGGGACCAACATCACACATTTGCAAGATGGCTGTCTTAGACTTACAGTGCAGCTGTCAGGAAATGGGTATTTCCTCCCCCCCCATAACTATTGTTATATGTTCTGAACTCTCAATGTTCATTTCATGGACATCATATTCCAATCGGCTCAGACAACACTGACAAAAAGAATAAACACTCATCTACCGTCTTCACAGCAAGTACATGAGCCACTGGCAGCTGATAGGAAATTTGATGATATGGACCCTATAGAGCAATGGAGGAAGTCATTGGACTTTCATTCAATGGAAGAAGTTCTTTTCCATGACACTGGGAGGGGCTCATTAGAGAAGAGTTAAACTTTCACCCACAAGCCTTGCCTATTACTTACTCTCAATAGTGCTTCTCATTACTATAAGGAAATACCTGAGATAATTAACTTATAGAGAAGGCTTATTTGGGCCCATAGTTTTGAAGTTTCCAATCTGAGATTGCTTGGCCCCATTGTCCTATAGCAGGAGCATGTAGTAGAACAAAACCACTTACATCATGAACCAGAGAGCAAAGAGAAAAGAAAGGGAGCAGAGAGAAAAGAAAACGAACAGAGTCCCATAATCAACTTCAAGGTCATGGTCTCCAATGACATCAGGGCCTCTTGACATCAGGGCCTCCCAGCAGGTCCCAGTTTCTAAAGGTCATACCACCTTCCAATATCACCACCCTGAGAGCCAATTCCTTTAATTTTTTAATGGGAAAAAGAGATCCTTTTTATACTCACTCCTATTTTTAAATTATTATTTATTTATTTTATTTTGAGTTAATACAGTTATATAAGAGGGGATTTCCTTGTGATATTTCCACACATACACACAGCACACTTTGAACAAATTGGGCCTTTGGGGAACATTCAAGACCCAAACTATAGCACTGCCTTTGGGATTTAGCACTCACTTTTCTAGCAAACTAAAAGCATTCAATAATAGAAATGGGAAAAAATAGAGCCATCTGAGCAGCGAAGGAAAAATGTCCATGAGTGCCTGTCTGCTAAAAAGCTCCTATACTTATCTAGACACAATTTCAGCAAATTTGGCTATCTGATTTCCTAGCTCAGGAGAAGCTGGATGCCCCAGACTGAGGGAGGAGGAAAAGTACGGGAGCCAATAGGCATTTGACTGGAAGTGACTACTAGGAACCAGGAAGATGGCAACAATCAGGCACAGGAGCTATGTGGGGACAGCACACCCACGCCCGTAGCATCTCCTCTAAGCATCTCCAGTAAAAAATCACCCAGAGTAGGCAGCTTGAAAAGGTTCAATTATATTTACTATGTTCTTCTCAGAAAGGGCAGGGACCTAGGAAATATAATTCTTGAAGATGTGTAGACAATGGGTAAATTATTCTTTAGTTGTGACATGGAAGGCAGTATACTACAATGAGGAAGTTCTCGCTTCCTGTTTGATACGAGACATACAGTACATGCCCTCCTCACACAGTGTCAGGGTGCCCTGTGGAGCATATTATTTATTTTCCATACATTGCTCATATAGTTTCTCTGCACACACATCCTCTACTCTTGCTCATTCTACCCCCTGGTCTTCTGCACACACTTCCCCCACTCTTACTCATTCTGCCCCCTTGTCTCTTGACAAGGTCACATTCCAGACAATCTATGCTACAAAGATACTAAGTTCACAGAGACATTTTCTGGGCTGTTTCATGGCAGGATGGCCAAACAGACTTGGATGCAGCCTTATAGATTTGCAACCTGGAGCTAATGTCCAGAAATACAACAAACAGAAAGTAGGGATCAAACTTCAGTTTTCAAGAGCAGTGCTCTTTGCATAATCTGAATCATATGAGGTCCAGAGACTTGCAAGGGAGGCTAAAACAAATCAGAAGCCACCACATGGAATCACCACAATTTCCAAGGAAAGGACTAGAGAGCAACTATAAAGCCAACAGAAAACAGACATATGGCCTACACGGTCAAAAAGGCTTTGAACTCCATTGAGGAGAGCATGCTATGCTTGCTCCAACTTACTAAGAGTAGAAGCCTTAGCAGTGAACATTCCTGGAATTATCAGTTGTTTCTATCACTGCCAATGGGCCAAGATTGTCCAGTGTCCTGGGAACCAACAAGCTTCTGGGGAAGAAGGGGAACAGGCCAGGTCCTTAGATGGTATTAGTCCACTTCATCTTAAGTAATGTGTAGGTTCCCATGGCACCCATATTTGGTATTTCTTCATCCCATAAGTTGGATCTTAGCCCCGTTACCAACTAAAACAGGTCTGTGCCTTTCTCCATCAGTTCAATGAATAGACTCCAGATGGATGTATCATTGAGAAGGGGTGCAGGCAGCCACATCCCTCTCCCAGCCCACCTCTTGTGCCCTTGCATCAGGGTACAAACCCGAGTTGAAGAGTGCAACGTTCATTCAGACAGTCCCAGTAATGCTGGGCTCATACCACATATGAGCAAACTAGCTCCAGAGAAGAAGGAACCCACCCACTCATTCACCAAGCCTGATTCCCACAAACACCTTGATACGAAGGCAAATATAGGACACATGGTCATGACCTCAATAGCAACATAATCTCTCAACTCCAACCTGTTTTACCAGTCTATCAGGCAGGTGACAACCAGAAATTGGCAAAACAGATTCTATCCCTGAGGTGACAGACAGTCTTTACAATAATCAGAATAACTGTATTTTATCCCTACCTTCTTCAGCTTGCCACTTTTGGTGCCCACGAAGGCCAAAGAATGGTTCTTGTAGACATACGCAATGACTGAAGTCATACGGTCCCTGTCTTCTGTGAAGACAGGAATGCCACGTACCATCTCCGAGACCCCCAGGGGGGCATTCATATCCAGGCCACAGAAGTTGTCATCGATGGTTAGGAGCTGAAAATTAAACAGGGAGGGGAGAAAAGTTAAACAGGAGAAATGGCAGAGGTGTGAAGTTAGGGAACTCAAGAGCTAGAAAAATGTTCATCAATGGATCATCTAATACAAATTCTTCTTTCTCCTATGAAAAACTCAGCTGCAGAGGAACTAAATCATCTGTCCAATTACCTAAAGTAGGCAATTATAGGATGGTGGCAAAAACACAGATTTTAAGGTCTTTTTTTTTTTTTTGCCATGATCTCTCTGCTATATTCACAAACCTTCCAGATGCCATTTTGGTGCCTTTGATTGCCCAGCATCACTGTCGCATTGAAAAGTTCTGGGCCAGCCCTAGACAAACATGGACTCCAGATAGGTAAGCTCTGGCACAGAGGGAAGTGGTCCCCACATCTGAACAGTTACTGTGGAAAAGACTTGCTGGGAGTGTGGAATAAAGATTAAACTTATTAGTGTGGGAAAAATAGGATTGTAGTGGGTGGGGGTGGGCGGTGCATTCAATGGGATCAGCTGGGGAGAAGGCCAGGGAGAAGCGAAGTTCATGCCTCCACTCCTTAGGCCACAGTGACACCTCATGAGTTCACTCTGAGGCTCCCTATCTCTTAATCACAGCAAAGAGAGGCAGCCAGGGCCTTGTCACAACTCTACCAGTATTTCACAAAATGTTATCTATGGAACCTGAGTTCCCCAAGATTCTCCACATAAATGGGCTCCTTGAACAAACTCATAGAAAACAGCCCCAGGCAATCTAAGACATCAGAATGGAAAGGTTTTTTTTTTTTTTAAGAAATATGTTTAACCTGAGCCTTTCCCAAAACAATTGCCTACAAACAATTTTTGAGAAAGACAACTGCTAGCCATTTCTTTAAAAAAAGAAAAGGAAAGAAAGTAAGCAAGAAAGCAAGGGGGAAAAAACTCTTGAGCTATCCTATGAGACATATTGGCCCAACTCTTCTCTTTTAGGTCCAGGAAGTACAACATTAGAGGTCAGGTTTCAGGAAGGAAGAGCTTCCAGGTCAGTCCCTACAGTGATTCCACTTAATCTCCCTCTTTTTTCATAGCAGGTCTCTCCATATCGGTGTATCAAAGGGACCCCATACAACAGCCAGGTCTTTCAGGATTGTGTTGATTCAGGGAGTGTAAATAACTCCAAATGGTAGCTTAGAAGCCCCAGCTCTCCGCAGGGTTTGGTGCTCTGTGAGGGGCTGGAAACTTATTTGGTCATCCATCCTTTCTCGAAGGCACTGTGTGGCTTTGGAAGAGTTACTCTGTCTTCCAGTGCTTTTATTTTCCACTCTATAAAGATGAAGGAAACAAACCCTGCCTTTTGATGGGCTACTATAAAGCCTCTTGAGCTCATGCCTGTAAAAGTCTTTGGGCCTTTCAGAGAAAGGAATGAAATAAAATACAAGGTGTCACTTTTTTAAAAGGCTTCAATCCAGCCAAAGTAAGAGGCACCTAGAGAACAGCAGGCAGGTTCCTGCCAATATAGCCCTGTAACTGTGGCCAACTCAGTTCTCTAGGGCCTGGGGCTCTTCTGTTCCATGTCAGAAGTGGAGCAGGCAAGAATCATCCACCTCAGGAAGAACAATGTGCTGAGTATATAAAGCTCTTTGTGGCCTCTTCCCTTCTTCCATGGTGGCAGCAGTCAGGAAAGACAGAGGGACCATGGCTAGGCCTGAGTAACCACATGCAGAATTGATGTTTGCCCCATGCTTTTGACAGAGTCTGGCCTCTCTTACATCACCTAGTCCAACATCCCAGACTGAATACAACTTTCTCCATGGCTGGGTATCATGGTTCATTTTTACAATACCAGCTACTCAGGAGGCAGATTGGAAGGATAAAGGTTTGATGCTAGTCCAGGCAAAAAGTCAGGTGTGGTGGCCTGTTCCTGTCATTTCCTAGCTACAAAGGAAGCATAAATAGGAGGATCATAGTCCAGGTAGTCTGGCCCCAGGTAAAATATCTAGAGACTTTATCTTTAAAACAACCAAAAGCAAAAAGACCTGGCAGTGCAACTCAAATAGTAGAGTACCTGCATAGCAAGTGCAAAGCTCAGAGATCAATGCCCTCCATATCACAAAAAAAGAACCATAAGACACAAACTTAGGGCAAAGTGTTCAAGGTCTAGCGTGACCTCTATCATTCTTCTACTGAGGAAATGGGAAAGTAAAAAGATAGCAGAAGGTAAATGAGATGGATAGAAGAAAGAAGAGAAGGATGATAGAAGGATGCTATCTGTCCTATCCTAGCTTCAACCACAGCAACCTACCAGTGATCCTAGTATAGTCTGGGTTGCTTGGCTCTCCATCATTATTAACTATGGCTGTATCCTGTTTACAGGGAACCACATCTCTAATGTTCTCAGGCCTGCCTGAGATAACTGTGCTATAGGACCTCTGCCACCAGAAAATCTTGCATTTTCCCCATAAGGACCTATTTTCCAAATAAACAAGGTCAAAGGATTATCTACTCTTCCTAAAGGGAAACTGAGGCATGGAAAGAGATAGTCTGTGTTTCACTGCTCCTCTGCTACTTCCACACATTCCTCATTAATCTAGTGAGGGATGTTTCCTCTCTCTTAGTCCCTAGAATTGTATTTCTGAGCAGCCAGGTTACTGATCACAATTCTTCACCTTGGCTAATCAAGCAACTCAAAGCCATCTATAAAAGCAGAGCATGCATTTGGATAACTACATCACTGCATCATAGTTGTTCAGAGTTAGAAAGCTAGGAACCTCTGGGTCACTTCTGCTGCAGCGCGTCATACAGCAGGAGGCCTAAGGGAAGAATGTTTCCAGTAAGGAAGGGAAGGCCATTCAAGCCTTAAAACTCAAGCCCAGGGTTCTTCCCTTCTTTAGCTCGTGGGGCAGGCAACCTGACAGGTTCAGTCAGGAGATGGGGGCTCAGATTCCCCACTTGTGCCCTAGGAGAACATGGGAAGAGGCATCCAGAACAATGACACCTACTTCTCCAGCCTTCTCCATGGCTCAATTTCTCCCTCTGGGTAGGGCCCAAGTAAGGAAGGTATGATCAAGGCCTTTGACCGAGAACAGTCTAAGTCTGGGTGACTACTGAGGTCTTCCAGGTGCCATGGGAAATGACCTGGCTCTGTTTCCTCAAAGCTGGGATGATGGGTGAGGGACTTTTTCACAGTAAAATAGTAGTGGGGAAGCGGGGAACACACAGGATTGGACCACTTAGGTGCTTCCTAGATATACAACTTGCTCCCACAGTTGTTTGAGCCTCACTTTCCTTGGCTGTCAGCAGCTGGGCAAAACTGTCATGAGGATTGAGTAAATGAACCCATGATGACCTGGATATACTTCAACAATGAAGGGCATTTCATGGGAATGTTCCACAAGAAATCCAGCCCAGAAGAGTAGCTGCAGAGAGGTGGCCCTAGCATATCTCCTGAGCAGCAGCTATGGGATAATTACAGCACAGGAAAGGAGCAGGATGGGCCCCTTAGGGCTTATAGGCTAAGAATCAGAGAGATAGCAAATGCTGAGCTTCCAGACTAATTGGTGAAAGCTTTCAGCAGGTAAATTCCTGAGCACCCTGGGCAATGGAGATGGAGAGAATCTGCTCTGGCCTTGGTCTGGTCTTCCCTTGGGTCCCATTAACAGGGAGATTAGAGCCATAAGCAGAGGACCCAGGGTGAGTCTCAGCTGTAATCAGGAGGCTAGACATGCTAATCCTCACCAGCTACTCCACAAACACCCATGAGTGAGTTACAGCTGCCATTATGATGCTTATTGATTACAGGGAAATGCCATTCTTAAAATGAAGGGCAGATCTACTACAAAGGGATTTATTTGGTGCCCATTTGAGAAACACCACCAACAGACCTAGGAGCCTTTGGCAGGGCCATGCCCCTATGTGTCTTCTCTCTCCCTAGTCAGGGAAGATTGTATCCTTAGTCCATCACCCCCATAATTCACATGGGATATGTGTGTTGTAAATTAAGATGAGTGATTCACTGAATTTCGGGGACTATGAGCTCAAGGACTATAAGCTCCTTTGAGTCTTTGTACCCTTAATCCTTGGCCCATAGTAGGTTAAGACATGTGTTCAATGGATGAATGGATGGATGGATGAATAACTAAATAAAACCTAGGTTTCACAGTGGCTAACAGTATGGAATTAGGTTGGACTCCCATCCTCTGCTACTTAATACCTTGTGACCTTGGATAAGTCAATTAAACTCTCTGTACCTGTAGAATGGGGGTTTTAATAACAGCACATACTTCACAGTGCCATGGAGACTGACACATTTAGCATGTAATCAATGCTGTGGGCATGTTGACAAGTCAGCTGATTTCTGTGAGGCTCAGCATCACTAAGAAAATCTATGGCATCTACCTTGCAGGTATTATCAAGATCAAGAGTCTAGACTGGTCAAGATAAATAGACAAGGTAACACCTCCTAAAGATCTGTCAGATGGAAGAGATGTGGGACCAATGAGGCCAGATGAAGGAGTAAAGAAATGATCCCTCGGATCTTAAAAATCTTAGATCTGTAACCCAGGCCACTCCTCTCCATCAGAAGACCTGAATGGGGGCTGGGTACCTACATCATTATCCCAGCCATGAGGCTCCCTATCCTGGCCTTTGTCCCCATGGCCAGCCCTTCTTGGCTGAGTCAGCTACCAGAGGGCAGGACTCCAGCTGGACCTGGGTGCCAAGTGGCCCTGTGGCAGCCTCCCAATGGTCCGCTGAGCAGCAAGAGCCCTGGTAAGGTGGCATAGGGAGCCGGAGCTGACAATCCGAATTACAATCTAATAGCTTACCGTGCTTCCCTTGTGCATAGCGGCAAAGGTTACTGTGCAATTACGTGTCGCTACATACAAATGACAGAGCAGTTACGGTTACTTTACCAATTACAGGGAAATTGCTCCCACTCTGCAGAGACTGGCAGTCTGAAAAGCTCTATCATCTCCATGGAAAGGGGATTGTCAATGCTGGCTGTGTCCGTCTTCTAGTAGTATCCCCAAGCTCAGGGAAGAACTGCAAAGAGGCCACCCAAAGAGCCCAGAGGTATCTCTTTGTGTGGAGATGGCTCTGAAAAAGGCTGCAGGAGGGAGGAAGGCCTGGGAGACTGAGGCGTCCCTAGCGGCTCCTGAGCCATCACTCCCCACCCTAGGCTTCAATGGTAAGCTCCTAAGAACCCAGCCATCATCTTGTTAGTTATGCCAACATCTTGGAGATGAGGTAGGGTTGGTACCTGATCTTGAAATCACCTCTGACCTCCACCTGGCTTGGCCCCTGTTCTATCCTTCATGGCCTCTCTCCTGCCACACAGAGCTGTTTTGGCCCCAGCCCTACAACTACCCCACCTTTGCAGAAGCACCATTAAGCCCTTATTATAGAAAGGTCAGAAGTAGGCCAGAGCTCAGTGGTCCAAAGGCAGTGCTAATGAGGTACAGGTCAGTAACATCATCCCCCCTGTGGGCCAATTAGCTGAGCTCCGGGACATAGTCTCTTCCATAGCCACTGGCTACCCCCCTTACCCTGGGCATACACTGTTTACAAATATCCCACACTGGCCCCAAAAGGCAGACCAGGTGAGCCTGTGGGATGGAAAGATGTCGTTCACTGCTCCAACTATTGATAGACTTTCCTGCTTGCTCTGGACCCCTGAATGGAAACTACAAGATCAGTAGTGGGCTTGGTGGGCAGATCCTGTAGTGAGCAAAGAGAAGAATCCTTTATAAACTTGCCTTTCCTGAAAGGAAAAGTACTGTCCAGTCCTACACATGAAGTCCTAAGCACCTCAAACTTGTGGTACAAGCCTCCTGTCCATTAAATAAAGGAGAAGCCATCAGAGGTCTGTCCAAGCTCTCCTCTGTGGGGTCATACAGGTCTCTAGTGACATTTTTTTCTTATCAAACTTAGCCCACTGAAACTCCTTGCCTTCCACAGAGGAAAGAAACTGAGACACTAAATGAAGATGATGATATTGATTGTTCACTTATTATTTTGTTTCAAAGTGTTTACAAAGGAGTAAGCACTTAGGGTAAGCCTCCTTAGGAATATAAAAGTGAAAGTCTCTGTTACTGCTGCCCAGATGGTCCCTTTCCTAGTTGAGGGGACAGACCTCAGCAATGACCATGACTAGCAAGCCATCTGGGTAGAACTTAAGTTTTATGCCTTGGGGAGTACTGAAGCCAGGACCACCCATTACCTAAGGGTACAGACAAAGATTTCTCGAAGAAGCAGGAGAGGCAGGGCAAGTGAGAAAGGGGTTTGGGCTCAACTCCCTGTTCACTGTTGGGGTACAGGGTTCCTTAATTCTCATTGCATACTACTCCTGGGGAAACAAAACTCAAGATCATACCATACACTTTACAGGGTAGGGAGAGAAACCAAGGCCAGGAGAGGAGAGTAACCCGAACAAACCCCCAATTCCCAGTCTAGAAGGAAAGAGCTGCTCTTCAGCAAAGGCTCCTTCCAGGATTGTTAGAAGGCAACCTCAAAGGAGGCAGTCTTCCAGGCTCTGGGAGATCAGGAGACAGCCCAGGGAAGAAGGAACTCTACATTATCCTGAAGAGGCCCTTGGACCTTGGCTGGAGGAGGGCTTTGTCTTTTCCTGAGAGAAGGAAGAAAGCCCACAAGCTGCCTGCTGATGGAAACAAGAAAAGATCTTTGGATTCTTCATGCTCAACAGCCCTAAATTATTTCCCTTTAATTACATCTATACCACACTTCTCTCCCTGTCTCCCTGTCTCCCTCTCCCCCCCCTCTCTCCAAGAACTGGCCACAGCAGGCCTCTGCTGGAAATGGGAATCAGTGAATTATGCATTTGGGATTTCTTTTTGTAAAGGAGATATTGATCAGATAAGCTGCAATAGCTCATGTCTAAATACAGACTCTTGTTGTAAAGCTCTGTAGTACAGAGTAATAATGATCACCCACTTATTGGGAGTTACATCTCAAAGATGACCACTGACCCATAAGGCGTTCATAAATGCACCAGGGTCTACACAATATGAGCACCAGCCCCTTGAGACAACTCTGAATGCTCTCCACTCCACTTCCTCAGGGATCGAGGTAAGACCAGAAGGTCCTAAGGGACCATTTTTTGGGAGGCTCTGGTAGGAAGATGAGGCTTGGCTTCATCAATATTCCCATCTGCCTGGGCCATTATTTCTGTAATAATAAAGAAATCGAAGCCGGGTCCCAGTGGCTTATGCCACTACTCCTAACTACCCATAAGACTAAGATCACAGAGGGTGGTTCAAAGGCAACTCAGGCAGAAAAGTCAATGCGACCCTTATCTAATTAGTTACCAAAAAGCGATTAGTGGAGCTGTGGCTCAAGAGATGAGCGCCTGCCTTCATTGAAAAAGCTAGGTGATGACACTAAGGCCCTGAGTTCAAGCCCCAGTATAGGCACAAATAAAATAACAACAATAATAATAATAATAATGATGATGATGACAATGAAATTTTAAAGCGCAACTCTTCAACCCTCTGATTGGTTTACCATTCCATATAGATGTCCCTTGTTCTTTTATGATTCTTGCTCTTTTATGACAATCTGTTTGAGGCCTGTGCTTAACCCCATGTGATGGAACTTGGGAAAAGAACCCAGAGAAATGTGTTCAAGTGAAGGCCGACCCCAGCACACTGGCCTGGAGCACAGAGGAGAGCACTGGAATGTGGGAATGTGGCCTTCTCCCCGTGGTTATTAGCACATCATCTCAGAGTGGCTCTGTATTGTGTCTTTTTCAGTGAGATTATAGAGAAAATGAGTATGTATAGGGAAAAGGAGAGAGAGCCAGCACACCACACCACAATAACCTAGTTAGACAACAGATTACTGAAGGGAGTAGTGAAAAGAGTCTCCAAATGGGAAAAACAGTCCAACAAATTGCAGGCAAGTTTTCCCAGAATGCTGCCTCTAGGGTTCCAAAGGCGAGGAAGGGACCAAAAATCACAATAGAGTTTTGGAGTTCTGTGGCGGATAGGGCAACTACTAAGGCAAACATGTGTGGAACTAATTCATCAAAGTACCTAACTACCATAGACGGCAACCAAACCTTTTATACTCATTTCTAAATCTCTATGTGTCTTAAGACCAACAATGGCCCAATGCCATCAAGGATGTAAGGAATCTTTCACTCATCATGAAAAACAAGCTAGCTTTCTAATAAAGAAGTAAGGTCACTAATTTGAGTTTGTATTCCCAGGAGAAGGTGATTAGTCCAGGGCATACTTTCTACAGACCAGGCTGTAACAAATAGCAAATGCTAGCAGTGCAGCACCCACAGGGACTGCTGAAGAGAGCAGTCAAAAATCAGCTCAGGATCCAGGAGGCTAGACTCCTGACCTTCTCCTCATTAGCTCAGCTGCCAAGAACCCCAGGTTCCTCCTTCTGACAAGCAGCCAGGGCATGGCCTAATGATGAGGGAAGGTCTGGACAGGCCAGAGCCATGGGCCAGCCTGCCAAGAGGATCTGGTCTGCACAGGTGACAGCCACACGAGGGGCTAGCCTGGTAGCCAAAACTGACCCCTAAGAAACCCCAGGGAACACTATTATGCACACTATCATAAGCTTATGAACATATCAATGAAACCATCATGAAGCCATCCTCCCCTTCTGCAGATATCAGACACAGCCAATGCCTGTCAAGAATCGCTAAAGCCCCTATGTCTAGCCAATCAGCCCCCAGTCCCTACTCTCCCTCCCAGAGTCTATGTCAGGCAGCCTCAGCCACCACTTGAACTTAATTGAAGCAAGGAACACCACAATGATTAGGTTTGTATGTTTTCTGGTGGACAGAGGGAAGCAGAGGCCCTGCTGGCCAGGCTGAATTATGGCTAGGTCAATCCCTTGTTAGTGAAAATAAATTTTATTAGCCCCACTCTTGTTGCTGTGTATCTTCCTCTTGTGCTCCTCAGACCCATGTGTGAGTCTGGGTAATGTAGCCTGCATGCGAGATAAATCAGCCGAATCAATCCCATTATATTTTGGAACACCGACAGAGATACAGTAATGACACGGAGCATGACCTGGGCTGTCTTCTCCCTCACAGATCCTGGATGGCATGTATGGCCAAACACATCACACACACACACTCACACACACACACAGGTAATCTACACATACACACACACACACACACACACACACACACACACACACACATATAGGTAATCTACAGCCCAAATGGTGAGGTCTCCGCTGCCATCCATTCTTCCTTCTTCCGCTAACTTTGTCCCTGAAAAGAAACAAGCAAGTGTACCATCTTGATGTACAGCCGTTGCCTTCAGTCTTTGTAAACAAACTAAGAGAGACCTGAGGATAACAGCAGCAAGGTATGGCAGGAACTATATCCTCTCCTTCGGAATGTGTCCTGCAGAGAGGACAGCAGGTGTTGGGAGGCCTGTGCCAAGGCCTGGGATATTAAATATAACATCTGTGGTAGACATAGCCCAGAGCTCTCAGAAGTACATATTGCAGAAGAAAAATAAGCTAACAGCAGTGTTATCACATCCTTTTGTGTCCCAAAGGTTGTATTTTAACCAATGACAGACATGCAGGATAGTGCTATGAAAATGTTTGTGTCCTACAAATATAAGGTGCTCAGTGCCTACCATTATTTATTAATGGCTGTGTTTCTCTTCTGCACTTCAAAAAATGGATATTGTCTTTTGGTAAAAATACAAAAGAAAAGGCTCATCCTTGAGGATAAAACTAAAAAGGGAAACTGCTTAGTAGCCCTGTTATATCTCATGAGCTGGCACTGAATGAAACACTAAGATTCAGACTCCCAGGCCAGTATCCTGGTCAAGACAGTAGCCTGGGATATGCCAGCCCAAGCATTGGTAAGAAGGCTGAGGAATCTATATCTGGAATGGGAAGCAAGGCTGGCCTACGTGCTGATGGACAAGAGGCTGAGCTGACAATGGTATGTGGGCAGGAATGAGAACAAGTCATGGGAAAAAGGAGACAAAAAAAGGCTGAAAGTATAAGTTAGAGCAAGACACCGAGAAAGGGGAGAGAGCAACAGAAAAGACATCAACAAGGGAGTAGCCAGACACAGCAAAGGCCTGTACAGACAGGGGCGTACACAGGTGTGCATGACCTTGTGCTGGGCTGACATGAAGTGTTATCTTAGCATGGGGAAGTCCTACTGTCTACTTCACAACTCAGGAGCGCTGTGCTCAAGTTTCTTGACAGCTATCTGTGTAAAAATTCAGCATGAGTGATTCCTGAGATCTACATTCTCCGTGTGGATCCTCAGGGAGGACCATCCTGGGAGAACATGTCCAATTGAGGAGGCCAACATCAGATCACATCTTCCTGCCAGACCTGGCACACCATTCAGGGATTGCCCATTATCCAATATCTCAAAACACCATGATGATTGGCCAGGATGAAACTTTCATTACACATCCTGCTGGCTGAAAAGAATAAGATGGGTGAGTGGGTTTAGTGCCTGAATACTGACTGGAGTCAGGAGTTGTAGCAAGGAGACAGAGGGAAGGCTTGATTCTATCAGGATTGGAGCTTCCATTTAACAGGCAAGAAATCTTCCGTTCAGGTCAAGGTGTGGTGAGGGGAAGGGGGTGAGGGATGAGGGCTGGGGCTGAGTGAGTGATTTACTTGGGGTATGAGCACTTATTGGGACATGAGTGTGGTACACAGTGTATATGTTTAGAGGATCATGTGTGGCATGAGAGGTAGAGATGAGAAAGCAGGGATGGGGTGGGGAAAAGGAGGAGCTCTTGAGCCAAGGGAGGCCAGGAACCAAGCAGAAAGAGCAAACCTTGCCTTCCCATAACAACAGGAAACAATCCCATCTACTTAGAGCCACACTTCCTGCGGAGAGGGAAAAGAAAACAGTTTAAGCAGACAGGCAGAGACTGGCTTGGGAAGGCTGCCTGGCCATACCGGATGCTCATTTTCATGGACTTTCAGGATCTCAGGCGCCAGACAAACCTGACTGACTATCCGGCCTGGAAGGCCAGTCCAGCGGAGTCCATGGGGGTGACCCTGTCTTCTCTCTGGGAAACTGATAGCTCCCACCAACTGATGCCTCACCGCTGCACATGGAATGGGGACTCTTTCATGCCCATAATGCCCCCTATCTAGCAGGAGGTAAATTCATGCCATAGGTTTGTGGCCATCATGGGAAAGACAGGGCCAGTGCATAAATCCTGACATCAGACAGACGTTTGGCTCGTCCATAGTTCTGCTTCTTGCATTGCAGACTTTTCTAGGCCTGCAAGGACTGCCAGTTCCCACTAGCATCTCCCCAAAGTCACTAATGCCCTGCAATAACTAGATCATCCCTACCCCAGGAACTGCCAATCACTATAGGCATCACCAGCATGCCACTAAATTGCTGTGGAAGACGTACTGGGCTGGGAATTCAGATCTGTAGCAGATGATGCCAAAGGAAATTCTTAGCTGATCACAAAGCAGGACAGGCTGCTTGCCCTTTCTACAGAACTGTAGAGACAAGAAAAGGAGGCAATGAAGGACTTGGTAAACTGGCAGGTAGGTGCCATGTGAATGCTTAAGTTATATTATCAGCCAGCTTGGCAGCCATCATTCCCTGATATCAGTAACAGGGCCTGACAGGTGTGAGGCAGTGATTCTGGACAATACTTCCTGCCCTATGGATTCAAACTTTTTTAGTACAAGGTCACTCTGAGATCAAGGTGAGGAAGCTGATCTGTGCCCTCCTCTTTGCCAGCATTCTCAATCGGGACTGCCTGGATACCGCAATTGCTTCTTGTTTCCAAATCTCCGAAGATTTCAGTGGAAGGAATGATGATGGCTACTCCCATTCACTTACTTAGTTCCTGTCACACAAGCCACAGTGATCTGCTCTTCTCTACACTGTGGGCTCCTGGAGACTGAGCTTGGCATCCATCATCAGAGAGTCCATTTCCAAGCACTTTCCTGGGGCTTACGAGGTTCCTCCATTCATTTACAGACAGAGGCTACTATGGTGCAAAGGACCCCAGAAGGCCAGAGAAAGGGACAGGAGCATAGGCAGCCATACCAGGGAAATCCCTAGACATTGAGTGCTTAGCCCATGAGGGACACAGGGGCTTGGTCCACTTTAACAGGCTGCCCACTACAGGTTAGAAATGGCTGACCCCATCCCAGGAAGGATGCGGCCCATCACCTTGGACTCCCCAGGGCTTGGGATTTGACAAAAGCCACAGGCTTGGAGTTCCTCAGCTCTCCCACCATTCACTCTGCCTATAAAACATAACCCTAAAAGTCAACCTCCTGTATCTTTCTCTCTACCTGCCGTTTTTCTATAGCAGAACTTCCATAGGACAGACACCATCTGAGATTTCCCTCCCATATTATAGGACTCATAAGAGCCCCAGACTCAAGGCAAAATAGAATCCCTATCCATCCTCCACCTCAATCCACTCAAAAGTCTTATGAATGGGTTGAAGAAAAGCTGGGATGCCAACAAGGTTGAGTCTGAGGACAGCTTCAGAAGCCTGGCCTGGCTGATGTCAATGCCATATGAAACGTGTGGTCTGAGCTGAGTCCAAATGAATTGTCACAAGAGGGCCAGAGCAAAGTAACTCGGGTATCAGCCAAATCAAAGGAAACTGATACTGTGCATTAAAAGCCAGCCTGGCCTTTTTTTAGACTGGCTGGGGAGACAGCACCAGCCCTGTGCAGTTTCTGGCCTCCTGCTTTCTACTCTTGGCCCTGAACTTGCCTCTAACTTAAAAGGGCTAATTAAAGGCAAAAGAAAAATCAAAAAGCTTGTTATCTGGCTCTGTTACTCACAGTCCTGGCATTGGTCTGTCTTACAACGCTGCATTCCCTCTGTTCTCTCCCCAGCTACCATGTGCTGTGAGGACCTGCAGTTCTGCAGACTTCCATGATGAACTTGGCTTTTATATTGTAGCGGGGAGCAAGGGCAGAACAAATACCTGCAGTCAGATGGAACCCTACAGATGCTGCTGCTTCGGAAAGCATAGCCCAGAAAAATAGCTGTGACCAAGTTTTCTATGGAAAAGTGTCAGAGATTACCAACCACTCTGATCTCAACAGGAGTAAGCACAGAGCATAATGCACTCTCTGTGATTACTTATTACAGACAAGCAAGTGCATGTAAATGTGGTAGTGGTGGTGTATGTGTACCCTGTGAGCTAAGGGACTGTCTTCAAATGCTGGCTCTGTCACTTGTTCACAAGATGTATGACTTTGGGTAATTAGTTCACATTGTTGCATGTCAAATGCAAAATAGAGGTTTAACTAGAATGCTAAGGGTTTAAGTCTATCCCCTCCCAGGCCCAGGTTTAAACTTAATTGCTATAGTGACAGTATTAAGAGGTAGGATATTTAAGAGGTGAGTAAGGCATGAAGTTCCTGTTCACATGAATGGATTAATTCTGTTACTATGGGAGCAAATTAAGCACAATTTCACCTCCCCTGCTGCTCTTCCTTTTTTTTTTTCTTTTTTCTTTTGGCCAGTCATGGGGCTTAAACTCTGGGCCTGGGCGCTGTCCCTCAGCTCTTCAGCTCAAGGCTAGTACTCTACCACTTGAGCCACAGTGCCACTTCCAGGTTTTTGGGAGTTAATTAAAGATAAGAGTCTCATAGACTTTCCTGCCCGGGCTGGCTTTGAACCATGATCCTCAGTCTCCTAAGTAGGTAGGATTACAGGTGTGAGCCACCGACACCTGGCCCCTGTTGCTTTTTCTGGCCTTCTCTTTTGCTTTCTCCAATGTGATGCCTTTCTGCCATGTGATGATGCAACACGAAAGTCCTAACCAGAAGCAGACACTTAGATCTTGGATTTCCCATCCTCTAGAATTGTGTGAAATAAATTCCCATTCACCATCAACTGCCCAGTCTCAGGTATTCCATTATAGCAGCACCAGGGCTTCCTATGGATCTTCTCCATACCAGTCTTCTATTGTCCCTTCCTATGAATCTGTTTCATTGTGTAGCACGAACACCCAGCACAATCTCTGGCCTGATATTCCATTCACTCTCTTCATTTGGAAGCAGACCATCTCCCCACCCCCAAGTGCACAGACCTTCTTGAGTGGAACAGCTACTGCCTCAAATGAGAGGTCCAGGAATAATTGCCAATGGTTAGTCACTGGTAGGGGCTCAGTAGATAGGAGAATCCTCTTAGTTCACTGGCCTGATTTGTCCATCTGTGGCTGCCATATTTGTCCCTAGTACCTTTCTTATTTTCTTCATGGCATGGGACTCTGCTGGCTTTTCAGTACCACCACATAGGATGTAATCTTTTGGTTTTAGTCTAGTACCTGGAAAAATTGCCACTAGGACACAGCCTGAATCCAAATGTCAAGCCACAAAGGCGTGACAGTCTTTCTTTTTCTTCCTTTTTTCGCTATCTCCATCCCAGGTCTCCATGGACCAAGGAATATGCATCCCAGGCTGGGAGAAGGGAGCCAGGGTCCTCTGAGATTTTCTTGGAAAGTAGTTGAACCTCATGAAGGGTGGCTTTTGCTTTTGTAAATTGACCTAAATACATTTCCCTGGCATGGAATCCCACCAAAGTCAGAATAGCAGTCAAGAACCATATTAGGACAAATGCATACTTCTATCAGATGGGTGAATTTTTCTTTTCTTCTCAAGTTAAAATTTAAAAAAATATGGCTATTCATGAATGGATAAAGACAGAAAGAAAAGGATAAAAACTGGGAAAAGAAAGTCCTACAGGTTTACCTGGGTTTTAGGTAGCCTCATACATCTTATCCACTTAAAACCACTGTCTAAGGATTACAAGTTGCTAGTCTGGCATGAACATATGTATTCTC